>NC_080432.1:90650417-95545417 GCF_028018845.1 Melospiza georgiana
ATCCTTGTATCCTCATGTAGCACCATGTGGGACAAGGTCAGTGCTGAGAACAAGGATTATGCAATTAGCTTTATAGGAGAAGGCTGACAGCATGCAGATGGAGGGATCAGTAAGACAGATGAATGAATTTACAGTGATTAAGCATACTCCCATCTGCACCCCCAGAGAAATGAGGAACTGACATTTAGTTACACACCACCTTAGCATCTGCATGGAGATGAAGTGAAGGTAAGGAAATTATGTGCTCTGTCATGTTGTTTTCCTGAACCACTTCAGAGAGACCTACCAAAGAAAAGAATGGCTGGCCCTGGTGGAGGTGATAATATCAAAGGATAAAGGCTAAATGCTGTGGGCTAGTAGAAATTATTTTATAAGTAAGTCAAATGTATATATATGCAAGTGCAAGTGTGTTACAAACAACTAATACAATGAGATTATCATATTCACCTTTACTCAACTCTATCTGATTAAGACTTAACTTATAAGAAGCCAAATGCTAGTGCAGAATCTGATCTATGAAGCATGCTGATACCCAGGACTTCCTCTGGAACACGCAGTGTTGGGTGGCTGTCCCTTTCATACATTAAGATTTTGCATGCAAGGAGAGGCCTATGTCACATGATGGGAATCCTAACACTTGCAAGTCTTTTAAATTATTGTTTCAAACCAGTATTTCCACAGGCAGTTACATTTTTTTGGAGACTGAGGCTCGTTTGTGCTCACAAAGGACAGACATCCCCTCCTGACACTGGAACATCAAAGGAGAGCTGGTAATGAGATAGTGGTGAGCAGAGCTGTGACTGATTGCTTCAAATTGAGGGTAGCAATAATGGTGAGGTGTAACAACTGCCTGGTAGCTATCCTGAAATGCAGGCAGTCCTTAGGAAATTGGCAGCATCTACCCCAAACATCTGGGCCCAGAGGCACCCTCTGGAGCTCTCTATTTAGGGTTGTCTTGGGCAGGTTAGACGGACTGAGTCACGAGTTTATTTTGGATTAGTGCATAGCTGGTGCCATGTTCCCTGCTGCCCTGTCTGTAGTCATTGTGGTGCAGAGCTCAACAAGCAGCTTCTGCCACACTGTGGGGTCACACTGAGGGAGGGGAGTCTGAACATTGCTGCAGTGTTCAGGTGAGGATGAGGGGACGCTGAGGACTGCAGTGGCAGAAGTCCAGGCAGCAAAGCAGGCAGCCCCTGAATCAAAAATTTAATTGAAAGAAGGCAAAAGTAGCTGCAGAAAGTAATGAAATTTCATCCCAGTGCTTAGCAGTTGGCTGTCTCCTTCCAGGATATGAGCCCTACACAAGATGTTGCATTCTGCAAAGTCTTAGTTAGTTCCAACCAATAGTATGGGTGCTTCAGGGCTTGTGGGAAAAGAAAGGGCACGTGCACAAGTGGATAATAGGAGTTTCTGGCAAAAAAAAAATCAATTGTTTTTTAGGACATTTTTTCTTTATTTAGTGATTGTTTTCCAGATCACACTTTGGAAAAAAACTTACATTTAATTTTTCTGGGCGTGCAGTATCTTACATCTTATGAGCTGGTGTAAGACTGTGGATTCCCAAAGTGTTGTCCATCTGGATCTGTGTGTTTGGTGTATTAACTGAAATGCTTTTAACTGTAGTACTGTGGGGGGAAAGTTAAAATAGTGTTTCTCTTAGGAAAAAAGGTAAGGACCAATAATCACCATCATTCAAAGATTTGAATTTCACTTCCTCTGAATAAACATGCAAAAGGTTCTATGAAGACAGCTAATCAGATGCTGATTCACCCATATATTCACAGGTTTCTTGTTCTTCTCCTGAGCATCACTAATTAAAAGAGAGGAGATTATCAGTATAATACAGATATGATGGATTGGAGGTGTCAGAATGGGGTTCTTTGAAAACTCATTATTTCTTTTAATCTGTTTTAGAGCATTCTGCAAGCACTGTGTTGTTTTGTTGTTTTTTTTTTTTTAATGAAAACAGCACATCCATTGCTAAATCCATTGCTAGTAATCCAAATAATTGTGATGAGAATTGTGGACCCAGATTTTCCTTTTCAGGATCAATTCAGGAGTCTTGGTTAAAGCATATGTGATGCACTGACTTCCAGAAAGTTCTCAGTATGACTCTTCTGTTAGCAATGGCAGCAATATTCAGTGCGATATCATTGGATCTGTCAATGGCAGCAATAAATAGCAGTTCTGAACACAGAGGAAACCTTTAATGTGCAAATTATCAGTTATAATAAAAAGCCCTGCCACTCAGTTGACCAGCCCTGTCTCTTTCACCCTTTTTTAATATATCCATGGCAGTCTAAATTTCCTGTTTGGTTTAATTGTTTCTGGGTGAGCTGAGCATCACTGCAAATGCCAAAATCTGTTATTGTATTTTCCATAGACTGAACTCTCCAAATTAGCACTCAGATCACAGTAAGCTTAATAACAGTTGGCCCAAATCCTTCAGATTTATTGAAAGGGAAGCTGTGATAGCTGGGCATGTTAGTCCTCTTCCACTCTCAGGAAGTTTCTAACAAGTTACTGAATTGCTTCAGGGACTTACTGTGGTGCTTTTGAGCATGGGGGTTTGCAATTCAGAGGAGAAAAGGTTGCCAACAGAAGTCTAGAAATTATATGTGTTTTGAAAAAAAATCTTAGGCTCTGATAGACAAAAAGGGAGATCTTTATGTCAAAACACGTATTTAAAATGCCACAGTATCATTACAAGATTGTTCACCAGCAATAATGAAGTAAGATTATATATAACCTTGAGAGAAAGGAGAAACAGCAACATGTTGTGTAGCAGCCTGCCACTGATGCTAGAAAGAGTATTGCTATCCAATAACCACAGGGCTGAATTCAGGCATGATGTGTAAGGACATGTTGGGTTAACCTGCATGAAACACCTGACAGCTCGTCTTTCTTACCCTCTGGAAACACTTGTATAACTTGTCATGCCAGTGAAGTCATACTGAACTGAGCAAACTAGTTGAAACCAAATATGCAGAGAAACATATTTGTCATTACACTTAAGCTGACAGCTGTAGCAATTTTCTTTGTGCAGACACACACAGATTGGTGAAAAAGAGGGAAGCTTCTGTGGGTTTCTAATGTCAGAGCTCTATTACAAAGGCCATTGAAAATGTGTCTCTGATTTTAAGAAGTATTACAAAACAATCAAAACCAGGTGGTTTGTTTGGGTTTAATATTCATGAATCATTAGCAATTTCTAACAGAATTAGGGATTAAACTTTTCAGAATTTTCAAGAGGAAGCAGAAACTATTGTAAGATTCATAGTAGGATAGAAGTAGCATGATGAAAAAAATGGGTCAGTACAAATAGTATAGGAAAAATCATTACAATCAGTAGCAGCAGTAGAAGAACATCTCCATTTTCACTGTAATTTAACTGATCATTGTGACACTGACAGCAGTATTAAAGGTCACTTACTGGATTAATCAGTAATTCTGATTTTCTTGTGTGATTTCACACTGAAAGTTCACACCATTAAACACATTATAAATGGGTAACTATCTATATATGCACCTTTAAGTTCACATGAGGCAAATCAAATTTACTTAGCATATGGAAAAGAAGTACTGAACTAAGTCATATGACTTTGCATTTGCTCTTTTCAAAGTCACCCTGGGCTATCACCACAGCTCAGATGATTCATGTTGACTGGCTATTCAGCAGTAACTTGTGCATGTCTAAACAGTGACATTTCAATATTTTGCTGAAAATGTCTTTATCTAAGCATTACTGAAAACATAAACTCTGTCATCAAAAACTATTTTTGGAGTATAACTTTAATTATAACTACAACGCATGTATATAAAATCTCTTTGATAATCAATAAATAACTTCCTTTTATTCATGATACTTGAATATGTATGGTGTCAGTTTCCTTTAAACTACAGCTACTATGAAGACCTTTTACTGCTCAGAACTTACAAAAAATTCCACAAATATATTTTTAGACATTTGTCTTGTTTCTCTTCACCTCTAAATTCACCCAGAGATATAGTGTAATTTCTTTTCTCTCACTCATTGTTAAAGATGTCCCATTTTGACTTCCAGTGCAGTGACACTGCCATTCCACCCTTTTAGTAAGATTTTTATTCAGTTGTCTTGCAGAAACAGCCTTGTTTTGACAATGTCACTGCAGGTAATGCACTTGCAAAGTCATTTTCTTTTGTAGCTTTTACAGTTGTCTGCTGTTTCCTCTCCCTATTACTAACTCTCCAATTCTCCTTTAGGGGGTATGCATCATTCTCTCTTTGTTGCACAGTACACTCCCAGCATAACCTCCCTGGGGAAAACCAGCCTATGCTACATTTTCACCTTCCATTTTTCTGCTGCTGAATGAAAAGCCTACCTTTCAAACCAGGTATCCTGACTTGTCATCATGACACTTTTCTGCTCTAACATAAAATTTAGCAAGACAAAACTGAACTACTAGCTCAGACACCAAGGATGGATACTTTTTTTTCCCCATTGTGAAATATCTTGGAAGCTGCTGGACTCACTCCATCCAAAGGTGACAGCTTTTGGGCTGAAGCTTTAGTACTGCAACTGAAATCTGAGAGGATTCCTTGTGTGTTGTGGGGATCCTGGGCTGAATTATACACCTGATCTTCCTCCACTGAGGTGTCAGAGATGCTAGAGATAATGTTCATCAGATCACAGGAGCTGTATCCCAGCTAGAGAAAAGCTTGTGAGTTACAGCAATCTGGGAGAAAAACCACAGTTTTCTGTATTGCAATCAGAAGATTTTTATCTTCTGCAGTGTTGATTGGAATAATTGTTTCATCCTCACTTCTCCTTCACATATAGATTATTCCCTCAGTTCCTGGAGTCACTTAGATCTCTTACTTAACATCTTCACCCTGTGTTTCACATGTACAGGCTGACTGTGAAAATTAAAGTGTCTTCTATTTGTGAATTTAAGTCTCTGAATGTCTTTGTGGTTTGGCTAACTATGCTGTCCTGTGGGGATGACATGTCCTCTCAACTCTTCCCTTCAGGATAACCTGCACCATACATTCTCTCCAAACTCATATTGTTTAACAGGAACACAGACTAAGTGTTGCTATCTCTTTTTTTTTTTATTTTGCCTTGCCAGTTGTTTGGGTATCTTTTCTTTTACCCATCAAAAATACTGGTTGGATATGAGGGAAGCAGAATGCAACTAAAAGAAGCAGGTGTATAGTCAGAGGCTAAGGGAGAATGGATATGATGAGTAAGTGAGTCTTTTTATTCCATAATCAGTTTTCATACTCAATCTCATTTTAATACATTAAATACTAAATTTGCAAGTCATTACCAGAAGATATGATGATTCGTTCAGGTCTGTCATGAAAAATGTTTGTACTACAAACTGACAGTTACTGACAGTAGAATAAGTCCATTAGAAGAAATCAATATCCTTTTTTTTTCAGTCATCATTATAGTGTTTTTTTATGTGTTTTCTCTTGTAAATTCAGTGAATTAAATTTCAAAAAAAATCACTGAAAACATTTTTTGCACCACAAATACAAAGCTAATGTAGTTTGTAGTGAATTGGATAATGCTGGATTAAAAGAAAGAAGAAAGACAACACTAAAAACAAGCTGCAATTGAATAGATCATTATAACAGCATATTCATCTAACATTATCTTTACACAACCTGTCAGCTTTCAGTTTGATGCTTCTTCCAGATGTTTCAAGCTCATGGAACATAAAACTACAGTAAAACCTAAATTAAGACAGCAATATGTGACACAATAACTTTGGTAAATTATTTCTTGTTCATAGGATGGTTTCTGGAATCGTGAGGATTAGTCCTTCACATTGAACATCAAAGAGTCTGGCACAGACAGAGAAGATAAACTCTGACCATTGTGAGCTTGTTCACGTCACTTCTACCCATTTAAATTCCAGTTAGGTTGGTCAGAAGCAACAGAGAAAAGCTTTAAATTGCATTATTAACAATAGGTTAAATCTTAGACTGCTGATTAAATCAATTTCTCTCAGATAAAATCATAATAGGCCTTGGCTGTATTTGTCTGACAGGAAACATGTCATTGGTGATGCTTTGTGTTGCCTTTAATGAGTGTGATTGTCATCTTCCAGCAGGTAGAGTACAAAAGGCACCTGCAGGTCTGGGTGAATGGAATCACTTATTGATCAAGTTGTCAGGCCTGTCAGGCATTTACGAACAGCAGAATGAGTACATAAAATCAATATGATCTTGTATTTGTATGGAGGCTCCCCAGGTCACTCAGCTGATTGAAAATTTTGACTGAATTAGCTACACATAAAATATAATTTCCAAAATTGTCTAACTCACAACATTCATGCTTAAAAACAATCAAGCTGTTGAATAGTATTGTGATTTTTTGAAGACACTTAGATTTCTTAGAAATCATTTTGGCCAGCTTTGTTTTGGGGTAGAACAGCAGCCTACACAACTATTTTTATCTCTACCGGAAAATTGTTTTTTAACTCTTATTTATTATTTATATTTAGTTTCTTCTCCCCATTTGCTGAGAGTCAGCTCCGTTTTAGCAATGATCTTTGCTGCTGTTCAGCCATTATATCAAGTTGAGGCTGTTCTAGGAGAACAGTAAGCAGACAAGTAGGGAAGTGCCTCATCTTCCCTAAGAAAACTCCACATTTGCATGTGGGCTCTTCGTGGTCTGAATCACCTTCCTGGGGCTGGAGCAAGGACAAGGGAAGGAGAGCAACTCCAGTGAGGAGGGGTAGCAGGAAGAACTCTCCACTACCTCCAACTCAGCCTGCTTTGGCAGCCAAGGTGGATTTTAGACTGATGAATGCCCAAATGAGACCTGAGTTACTGGCAATGGAGTTAATAACGTCAAAGTAGCAGTCCTGTATCAGAACCTTCTTTACAAAATACAATTAACATGGTCATTTCAGTCTCTGATGCAATGCATTTGCGTTTCCAGTCTTTTGTTAGCTGCTATCTTTTCTGTTTTCCCTCTGTCACTCCACACCCACATTTATGATTTGTTCACTGGATTTCCATTCACAAGCTACCCTTCCCTCACTCCATTATTCTCCCCAGGGAGCCACTTTCTCCATACTATCTTCCACTTCTGTTTTCTTTCTTCATTTGTTTGTCTTATTTGCTGTCCCTAAACTCACAGAGAAAAAAACTAATTCAAGACTGAAAACTGGCTCATTGAATTTAAATGTTTTCTCTGCTGTTTTGGATACATGACATTTTTTTCTTTACAGATGGATAAAATTCGAGCTTGGACATGAAATGTATTATAAAGTCTGAAAGGCACAGTGCTTTTTTTTTTTTCTTTTATTAAATCTTCAATTTTTTATCACTGTATCAGTAGTCCCTGCAATTTTCCCCATAAAAAACTTGCTTTACTGTTGAGTCTTTGGAATCAGATTAGTTCTCAGTTTCTTTCAGTGGGAGTTAATCAGCTAAAATCTTGTCTATTTTATAGCTATAATATCACAAGCATCACAATGAGCAAGTTCATTATAAGTGAAAGTAATAACACAAAATTTTAGCATCCATTCATGTGTCAGAAAGAAATAACAAGAATACTGCTAAAGGAAATCTTTTCCAGCCCACAAGTCCTTCCCCAGAAGTCTCCTCGTCTGTGAACAACTGAGGAGATCTTCAAGTTTTCACACACTTCAAAACCAGAACCCTCAAATTCCCCCCTCTTTTACACAAGGGCATGGCTTCTTCTGTGATTCAGGGAGACATCTCCATGGATATGAGACTGAAGGTGTCCTAAGTCTTAGGTGTCTGAATTTTAGAAGATAACACACTATTTAAAAGCATGATGTATGAATGCAGATATCATTGTAAATGTTGTTTGATAGTTAGACTGGGTTGATAGGAATGCATCTGTGGTGGATTTAAACTTCTCAAAGTAAATTTTGAGAGTTCAGAAAATATTTTTGGTGATGAAGAGGCCGTGACTGTTGAGTTCTTGTCTGATGATTAATAAGAACTATAAATTAAATCTCTTAACTACATGTCTTTATTATGACAGGTGCATGAATATACAGCAGAAGGAGTTGCTGAGGGGGGAAAAGATGCTTACATGAATTTATAGGTGACAGTTAAGAATCACTATGTTTTAAGTCACTTTATTCCACTTTACTCGAAAAAGTAATAGAGATTCAGCTGAATCTTGCACAAATAGCGTATTTCATCTTAATTAGTGAGAATTTTGCTTCTTTGGCAAAGGCAAGGAATGAGGTCTTGGATTTTAGGCTTTCTTGGTCCACATAAAAAATGGTACCTAACTACAGATGCAAAAAGAGTTTCCTGATGAAATGTGCGCTGTCTAATGTTAGCACAAAGGAAAACACTTGTCATCTTATCATTGATTTGCTGAAGTATAGCATGAGTGCTTCCTTGATCTTCCCCACCCAGTGCTGCCATACCTTTAATATCCTCCTTCCCTGTATTTTCTGATTTACACATAAGATTTTTTCAGATAGTTTCTGTGATTTCTGACCTGCAATGAGGTTTCTCTAATCTTATTGTTTTGATGCTGAAGGTATACATAAATCCTAAGCAAAAGGCATCTAAAATTGAGGGAGAGAGACAGGGGGAGTGGAGATAGTTTAGATCAAGATATATTATGACTTGTCAGTTTATTTCATCTTTGTTAGCACCTCAGAAAACCAAGCAACAGGCGTTGTACACAAGCAGAATGTTCTTGCCTCCAAATCTGCTCTGCACTTGCACTCAGCTCTTCCCCTTCCCTCTCCCTCAGCCTGCCTTTAAACATAGCATTTCTGCTAATCACGGCTTTTTCAGTAGTTCCATGAAGTGGTGGGAGCACAAAAGGAGCAGAGCAGCCCTCTGTGCCCCAGCTGTGCACGGAGCACAGAGGTTACAAGGCAGAGCACAGAGGAGCATCCTGCTGGGAGCTCCAGCTTGCTCACACCTCACTCTCCTGAGGAAGAAAGCGTAACTCCAGGAATGGCAGTGCTCTTTATTGCCTCTCAGCAGGCATCTGTAAATCAAACTCAGGAGGCATCTTTTCCATTTTCATATGACCCCAACAGCTGGATCTGTTAATAGCCCAAACTGGTCATTATCCCCTTTAAGTGACTAAATAAAATTGGGGAAATATTTTAATTTTTGTGCGCCATAAATAGACTGTAAATACCAGATACACAGATTAGGAACCTGTCCCCTGAAAGACTGCTATCAAATTCTTTTTTTAACAAGTTGGGGCTTTCATGCTAACACTGGGATCCTGTTTGTAATAACCTGGAAATTATGGTGTTAAAAAATTTTATCTTCCAACTGATTTGTGAACTATTTTGAATTTATTATAATTATTTCTCTAAGATTCCAGTAGTTATGTACAAGAATGAGAATTCATAGCTTAACAGGATGTGATATACAATTGGATATTTAAATTCTTCTGATTATAAAGACAGTTACAACTCAATAGAAAAATGGACTTTAATAGGCACTGTCCCACAGATTGCAAATTCCTACATATTTTAAAATGTATGAGTTGTGAAATGATCCAAGGAACTTTGAAACCACGTCAATTATTTTGCATCTGGCATTGCACACCACCTGCATAATGAGAGAGCAGAGGGCTTGATGATTTTCAAAACTTGTTTCAGTGAATAGTCACATGAGCACATTGTATTGTTCACCAGACAAATGGAAAGCTATCACTGTCCCAGAATTCCAAAATTACTTTTATTGAATCTTGGCTTATATTTGGCTTTGTTTGTTTGCTTTGTCACTTTGGCATATTTTGATATATCAAAACCTGAGTATTTTTTCTAAAGAGAAACTTAAATTATATACAGCTATATCCTTTGTACATGCAGTTGGGCTGCCCCAGGGAATTTGAAAGCAGAATGTGATATATGCTGTCTGAAAGGGCACATTTTAATATGTGCAGTTTCTTTGTTTATCAGGTTTCAAAAAGACTCTGTAGCCAGAGTTAATTAATGCAAACCTTTGGCTCTTTTGTCATTCTTCAAATAGTTTTATTATCATAAGAGCAGTGTTCAGTGTTTCTGAAAATCTGACCCAGTATAGATGTGTTTAAGGGGAAAAAACAATCAAGGGCCAGACCTGGCATAGAGAAGTTAATATTCCTATTGACAAATGCTGATTCACACACTGCAAATAACACAAAAATTCTTAATAGCAGAGTGTTGAAATTCTGCATCACTCGAACACAGCTTAGAGAAAATTTGGTGTGTAACTTCATAACTCAAAATTCAACAAAAAAAAATACAAAGGCTGCTTTCAAGCAAATTCATTACAGTCTTGATATCCTCTGCTCAGTACTTTTTGTGGCCATTTACACCCCTGTGAGGCAGCTGTTACAATATGGCATCTTACAGACTTTTAACACCTGTGTAAAGGTGTAATAAGCCTTGTGTCAAGGTAAATATTATGTGCAGGCCAGAAGCCACGTGATCCTTAGCTTGTGAAGCACAACCTCCACCTTCCTCAAACCAGATGAGTTTCACAGACGAGCCAACAGGAGACAATGGCTGAAAAGATGGACAGTGCTGCAATTGCCTTCTGAGAGGGAAGAGTAAGGCCTTCAGGAGGTCTGCCTGAGCTCCAATTGCCTGTCCTGAGATCTTTTGTCTTGGGTGTTTTCCCAGAATATTTGTACTCCTAAAATCTTAAAAATATTAATTTGTGTTACTGCAACATTACAGGAGACAATAAACTTAACTTCCTCTGGCATCAGCTTCTGAAAAGGTTTTGGATCTCCCATGACTATTTCAGTGAAGGTTTACGTGCAAATGTGAATTTTTACAAGGAGGTAGAAGTCGACTCACAAAATCACATGAATTTGAAGGGTTCTCCAGAAGTCATCCGCTGCAACCTTTGCCCTGAAAAAGTCCAGTGAGATCAGGTTACCCAGTCAAGTATTGAGGCTCTCCAAGGATGGAGTTTGCACAACCCCTCTAGGAAGCTGCTCTGGTATTTGACCACCTTCCTGTTAGAAAACATACTTCTTGCATCAACATTCCAACTTTCTCATTGCCTTTCATCTCTCCATTGTGCATCTCCATCTCCTTTATGTTCTCTGAAAGAGTGGCTTTAGATAGCAGCAAGATCCCCATTTTATCATCTCTTCATAGGCCTGACAAACCCCATTCCCTCAGGCTGTGCCCATTCATCCTGTGCTTCAGCCCCCTCCCCTGCTGGTCTTTGCTGGACTGCTCTCAGTGCAGAAATATCTACTTTAATTAGGGAGCCCCAGGCTGGACACAGCATTCAGTTGTGATATCCCAGGTGCCAAACAGAGGGGAAGGATCCTTTCCTTGGAGCTGCACACAACACCCCTGCTAATGCAGCATGTAGAGGGTCACCCTTGATGCAAGAGCTCACTGACAATCATGCTCAGCTTGTTGAACACAAGGATGTCCAGGCCTTTTTCTTCAGAACAACTTTTCAGCCAGTCTGTCCCCAGCCAGTTCTGGTGCATGGGGATATCCTTCCTATTCCTTCCCCTGTGCAGAACTCGACATTTGTCTGTGCTGATTTTCATGAGGTTCCTGTCTGCTCATCTCTCTGAACTGGCAGGATCCTTTTGAATGGCAGCCTGGTACTCTACCACATCCACCACTGGATGCTGGTTAGCATCCAAAATCTTGCTGAAAATCTGCTTTGAGATACCTGAAAACAATGTACAGAAGAAGTCATCTGCAAGAGAGAGCAAGGTACAGAGTTTTGAGAGGCGCATCTCAACCTGGAACTCCAGCTGCCCTTGAAGTGAATGTCAGAGCTGACTTGCAAGGCACCTATTAGAGCTTATGAGTTACAAAAATGTCCAAGGAGACTCTTACTTGATGCACAAGGAATGCTGTAGCAGTTCTGACAGATAAAGGCAGTTGCATGTAT
Source organism: Melospiza georgiana (assembly GCF_028018845.1). Taxonomy (NCBI): domain Eukaryota; kingdom Metazoa; phylum Chordata; class Aves; order Passeriformes; family Passerellidae; genus Melospiza; species Melospiza georgiana. Next base: position 90,662,289 of record NC_080432.1, read on the forward strand.
TTCCAAAATGCATTCTCCATTATTTTTTCTGTTCTTATATAAACCAATATATGGATTTCTTTGTAGGAATAACTCTTCTGCCTCATTAATATCTGTTAATTTCCCAAATAGAGAGATTCTTTTTCCCTGGCCAGCTCTCTCTTTTTGTCCTCATGCCAGGGTAAAGTAGGCATAGTACAATAACTATAATTTAATCAAGTGAATGAGAAGTTCTACAAGATAGTCTTGTAGAATTTTAAATAGTATTTTAAAAGATATCTACTTTGGATTTTCTTAACTTATCAGAAAGAATCCTCTCTCTGTGAAAAAAGAAAGTCTGCCTACTTTTTTCACTCAATTTTCCTGCCAACTTATGAACATTGGAAACAAGGTGGTAAGAGAAGTACTGGCAGACCTTTAATGGGAAGCAGAAAAAATGGCTTATCTCTCATAATCAAAAAGATTCAAAAGCTTCTCAGATCCATATGCAAGTGATTTATTTTTGATATGTACTAATGAGACATGAATTGAATAAATTTAAATTCATTGGAGTGACTGTTAGTAATAGAATTTTTGTCTTAATTATCACCTACAATAACAATTTGGTTAACATCTGATGCTAGCCAGTGTTTGAGTAAGTAAATAAGCAACGTCTTCTGAAACATGTAGATTTCCTAATAACTTTTTCTTGTTAATACATTTGCTTTATTCACTTCAATGTGAGGCCTTTTGATGACCTTATTCTCTTCTCAGTGTTATATTTTTTTTTAATTTAAGAAAAGAAACAACATTTTTATTGACAAGAAATGAAAAATCAGTGAAATGAACTCTTTGAGTTCAAGATACATGATTCAGATACACAGAAGAACTTCCCCAGGAATAAGGATTTAGTTAGGGGTTCTGAATAGGATTCATCTATATTTTGGAGGACAGTTTATGCAGATTAACATATCTGTGCTATTCTCAATAGAGTTTTGGTGATTTGTGTCAAATGAAACAACTCTTGCACTGTGTAAACTGATAGACCAAAATCATAGCACTTAATTGTCATCCGGCTGGCTCTGGGAAGATATTTCAGATGAGATATATTAGAAAGGGTTGGAAAGGGTTTCAACTCTAAGCTGTCTTTATCTGTCGACCCCTTCTTCTCTCCCTGGTCCTACACTCTCCTTTTCATAATCAATGGAGACAACCACTACAGAAAACAGGAATATTTCAGAGGGGGATTAATCAGGCTTAGATGCATAATTTAGGATATAATTATTTTCAACCTAAACATGTCGGTTGGAAGTAGATACTCTTTAAGGTCTCTTCCAACCCAAATCATTCTGGCTTTTTATGGTTCTATAATATGATACAATTTACCCCAATAACTGTAAAAGTTATTTAGATTATTATTTTACACATAGATTGATATAATCCATCTGTTCTTAATCTGGAAATGTTCAAATTTTGCTTTAGGTGCCTCTAACTTATTTGCAGCATAAACTTAGGCCAATTATATTCAACTGCATGTTGACAATCAAATTTTCAGTGATACTTCAATCCATCAAAATAGTGCTAGACATTTTCAATCCATCAAAATAGTGCTAGTGCTAATGATGTGATGTCCAGGCACATCATTAAAGGTGAATTAACACCTAACTTTTTGAGATGTTCTTGAAAGAACTATGACATGCCTGATATATCATACATTAGCAAAAATACATTTAAAAATCGACCCATAAGTTTCTCATTTATTTTTGAAAATAAAACATGTCTGGTACAAATTTTTATTCTAATTTTTCATATTTCCCTTTCTTTTCATTTAAACATTTTAAATAATATCTATCACTAAAATTATGTAAAAGAGACATAAAGACAGTGGTTGTCAAGAGTTAAGTGCATAAAGCTTTTTGTCAGATAGCTACAGAATGAAGTAGGATAACAAAAGCATTCTTCCTTAGTTTTAACCACCCCCACAGCCCAGTTTGAAGGGTATGAGATGTGTGCAGTGTCAACAATTCTGTAACATGATAGAGTAGTCCAACATTCAGTGTTAGATCTGGCACTCATTTCGTGTTCAAAATTAAATATAACTCATTTCCTGCCATTGACTTATCATTAACATCAATAATTTCAATAATAACTTCTGGTAAGCCTTAATTCAGTATTTATTAAAACAAATGTACTAAGCTGATATTATGAGATATGCTGAGACAGATCTGATTTCTGCAAAATTCTTTAAACTAGTAAAATCATTATATACAATTATTAAGTATAATCATTATAGTAGAGATAACCCTCTTGGCTGTCTAGGACTCTTTAAAATGTCCTACTACAAAATAACTTTAAATTGTATGCCCTCATCTTTCAAAATGGACAGGAACAATTTTCTGTTTCCCAAGTCAAATATTCTTTCCTTTACTCTGTAATGAGGATTCAGAGAAATTTTTCTTATGTAGGCCTATTCATTTATTTTTTTCATTTTATTTTACAAGAAATATAAGTGGCTGTTTCTTGGTTGAGAAGATAAGCAGAAGTATTAAAAAGGCAGAACTACTGGTATGATTTCTGGGAGCAGGTGCAATTTGCTGTGATTGCAGACATCACAGTCATTTCAAAGCCAGGCCAAATTTAACCCTGCTCTATACTGAATGAACACAAGGAGCTCCTTACCTTGATCCTTCCTAGACATTTCTGTTCTTTTGGCTCAGAAAATTTTCCAGACAGCTGGTTTTTGAATTGTGAAGAAAAGATTAGGAAAGGCAAAAGAAAAAAACAAAATAGCAAGTGTAGTGTGGGTATTTTTTTTCCTACTCATTGCTGTCTCTTCCCCTTCCTCTTTTCACAGCTCTGCCTGCCTTTACTGGAAGTGTCACTCATAAGCTCTGAACTTGTTTGAACTCTGATGAAAACTTGCCATCTTCTGAAGCATTTTCCCTGGACAAGTCTCCCACTAAGAGCAGAGCCACTTGAGCCTTGTGAGTGGGGCTCTTAACATGGCCTAATGAAAAGCCATCGAAGCTTAGAATAGACTTTGCCTCCTGCGTCATCATGGTAATTGGGCTGTGGCAGTCATCGTGCTGCAGATCTCTTAGTACACTGCAAATGTGATTGCTGAAAGCTTTTCAATCAGAAATACTTCGAGTTGCTTGGAAATACTTGGTCTTATAATTCCTGTGCTCCAGAGGATATGAAACAGAGGGCTGATCTCACTCCACTAAAGAAAGAAAGACTTTCTGTGACATTCTCCCTATATCTGAAACCTGTGGAAGAAAAACCTCTCATGGTGTTGTGTTATTTCAGTGTCCCATACTGTGGAAGAGTAAAAGAGTTTTAATTTCTTTTTCCTTTAAAAGAGATTGTCAATTGCATCTTCAAACTATCAAATATTAGAATTTATGATGAAGGTACAAAGGCAGCTCTACCAAGGCAACTTTAAGTGCACTATATACATTATGTACCCTACATATGTGAATATACTTGCCTTTGTAATCAGCGGGACTTTTAATTTAAGAAAAAAAAACATAGCTATGTTTTTTAAAAAAATTATTAGGATTAGAAATATTTTTCTATCAGAGGTTTAAGAATAAATGTAAGATTTATTGTAATGAAGAAAATCAGAAGCATTAAAAATTACTTAAAATATATTGTTAATGGGTTATCCAGAGAGTTGAAAGCCAAACACCTAGAGAAATATCTTGAGCATTTTTCTGGCTTATTTTTGGTATGGTATCTCTCTCTCCCCCTGCCCTCTTCCCTCTCTTCTTTGCTTGGCCATACTTGATTCAAGTATAAAATTCTTTTGAATCAAACATATAATTCAAAATTCTTTTGAATCAAACATATATAACATATAAGTTCAAATTTTATTCTTAGTCATCCTCTAATTATAAATGCTTTATCAAAACTATAATATTTTAAATATGATAAAGCCTTAATCTGGCTATGTTTTTTTTCATTTTAAAAGGAAGACTTAAGCAATTGGAAACAGAAACTGCCCATTATCAGCAACACCATCGTAGGGTTGAATTTCTCATCCTAGGTTCTAAACAACTCAAACTGCTTTCCTGAATTAACCACAGGTCATCTTTTTGCTTAACCACAAATTTGTTTCTCTGGTCTCATATGGGTATTTAAGGTCTTGTTCAATTATGACTTAGACAAGTCCTCCCTGAAACAAGCAGCTGCAGAAGTTTGATATTTTGCTTCCCACGAACAAGAGAATAACACCTCATCAACTTTGGCAGGAGAAAAGAAGCATGAACCTTCCTTATGTGTTTTAGCATGAAGCCTAGAACTTAGCTTCAGCTAAGGTCCTTTGGCATTTTAGTTTATTGGTCACTACACTGAAACAGCTTAAATGTGTTCAGACTCTGCAACTGACAGCCAGAGGCAGGGATCTGTGGGGAATATCCCTTAAATTGCTACCATTGTGCCATTTGTGAAGCAAATGAATAGCAAATGCACCAGGGCACGCATCCCTGCACTTATGCAGGCAGTCTAGATTGTCTTCCTTTCCTCTCCCCTGTCCTGTTTTAACATAGAGGAGCAGCTTCTTCACCTCTTTCTGCTTGACCTAATGGAATGCCATGAAATTTTGTAATTCTCTGCCATGGCCCGTAGATGTAGTGGAAACGGTTCATACCTTCTTCTAACATCCTTCCAAAGCCACAGAGCAAACAAGGGCACACAGTGAAGATTCAGTGCGTCAGTGACAGAATCCAGCTTTAATAACTGTAAAGCTTTCCATGCATAAGTGCTGCCAAGCAGAGTAAAATATTAATGTGTGTTCCTCTGAATAATCCAGAAATGTCATCCTGTAACCTAAGAAAGTGGCTTCTGTAGTTTCCTGGCCTTCTGTAGCATCAGAACATTTGTTGTGCTGCACAGAATGAAGTGCTGCTTTGTGGTCTCTAACCCCAGGTTTTTTTCCTCACAGCACAAACCTTGCAGGGTACATGGCTATGCAAAATATTGCTGTGATGAAATGTCCCTTATTACATAGTCATTGCTGATGTAACATGATCTCTAAAAAATAACTGGAGTATATTGTCTATGACTTCTGAAGTTGAAAGATTTTCTGAGTTGTGTTTAGTGCCCATGATGCTGCCACATTCAGCCCAAGAAAGACTGTAAAATCAGAATTTTTCAAAGTCTTCCTGAGATGTTTTAGAAGCATTTGATTTCAAAAAGTGATGTCACCCAGCTTCAGTGCACAAGTTTCCTTTCAGGTGACTCAGGCTGAAACGCACAGCCACAGGCCAATCTTGGTGGTGTTGTCTCAGTGAAAACATGGCTGTCCTGCTTGAAGCCCATACCAAAGAGGTCAAAACTACCCTTCTTTTTACGTGGTGGAGGCAGTTTGGGAGTTAAAGCTTCTCCCTGTCCCAGTGTAATAATGAAACAAAGACTTTTGGTTATTACGGCTTTCATGTATGTGGAATGCAGCATCACCTGTTACACCACATACTGCCACATAATAAAGAGTATGTCATCATGACTATTCACAGTCTTTTAAGTAAAAACCCATATTCAAAGTTCTCTTTCTCTTTAGTAAAGATGTATTTCCTCCTACTTGTCAAATGTTGTCAAAGTTCCTCTGCCTCTAAGTTAACAGCCAGCAACCTTAGAAAAGATGCTGCTCTCCTGCAGTGCAAGGACATGAGAGGAGTGTGACCATACAGCCCCCCTGAGAACAGTTAATGGTGGGTGAAAAAGAAAGGGACAGAAAGCAGAGAGAAGACTTTAGACCAGTTGTGGCTTTAGGCTAAGCCTTCCCTTCCCTTCCCTTCCCTTCCCTTCCCTTCCCTTCCCTTCCCTTCCCTTCCCTTCCCTTCCCTTCCCTTCCCTTCCCTTCCCTTCCCTTCCCTTCCCTTCCCTTCCCTTCCCTTCCCTTCCCTTCCCTTCCCTTCCCTTCCCTTCCCTTCCCTTCCCTTCCCTTCCCTTCCCTTCCCTTCCCTTCCCTTCCCTTCCCTTCCCTTCCCTTCCCTTCCCTTCCCTTCCCTTCCCTTCCCTTCCCTTCCTTCTCTTTTCCTTTGTTTGTCCCCCAGATTTGCAGTCCCTATAAAGAGCAAGGGACTTTCTGAAGCTGCTTGGTTTGCAAAGCAGCTGCCATCATACATCTTCTTCCTTATGCAAGAAAACACATTTTCTATTTCTTTGTTGGTGTTGTTCCTATGACTGCATGAGGATTCTCTGCAGAAGCGAGGAAGGAAGGTCAGTAGCTAATGCTGATCAGGAATTTTCCAAAAGAACTTGGAAGTCTTTCTGTGTTCATCAACAAAAGGCCAACGGAAATTAGAAGGTTCCAAAATCTGCCTCATTTCCTGCCAGCTCACCTTCCTTGCTGTTCATCACCCATGTGTCTGGCTGTCAGGGAATCGAGTGCTTGGTAGCTCCTCCAGCAGGAGGGCTCTCAGATCTGAATAAGTCTACAGGAAGAAATATTTCCATCTCTCTGCCATTCCTCAAAAGGATTTTTTTTTAAACTAGGCTGTCTTGTTTTTTCAGGATTTCAAGTTCCTTTACTGTTAAACTATATTATCATCTACAAATTTACAATTACTTTAAGATTTAAAATAAACCCCTACTTTCACTACCTTTATTTCCCAAATGCTGCCTTTTACTACACACACCAAAAAAATTAAAACATTTTAAAAAGGAAATATGGCATTTATCTTTTCTTTTTTCCACGCTCCTCAGTGCCAGTGAGAGCAATTGGGAGCCCCCTTCCACCCCCAGACTCTTAGCAGGTAGTTGCACCAAGCATTAGGTGCACACATCTGCTGTGCCCATGATGTGCATTCTAAGTATGCTTAGAATTTTGTTAATAGGAACTCACATAAAGTGATTACATTCCTGTGTTTATTTAGTAATGGGAAAACAGGGTCAATTCCATTTCCAGAGCACTAAAGGTTTGAAGACTTCATTTGTAAAAAAATCTTTATTTTACACCAGTATGGTAAAAAGATATTTTGGGTTCTATTGACTATTTAAATCTTTTTATTTCATTAATATTGTTAGGACAGCTTTGTGAACAGTATGGGTTCATCACTTGGATATGAAGCCAGAGCTCAGTTTATTTTTAAAGTACATTTAATACCCTAGAGAAAGATCAAAGAAAATTCTTCTTTCAAACTATCTGGTATTGCTATTTTGTTGTGTTTCAAAAATGTCTTGAAAGAGGGTCATTTTATGTTAAAAAAATTGAACAAAAATTCATACAAGATCTGGAAATGTTTAATCATTTATCCACATTGGTAATGTATATTAAACAGTCTTCAGATATTCAGACTGTGTTGCTTCCAGGATACCCACTCTTGACAAAATAAAATATGACCAGATGCCCTGCAAAACACATACATTTTAGTAGTAAATAAACAAGTTCCAAATAGTTCTCTTGCAGTCAGCAAGGGAACTAATTTCCAGCTGCTTGTTTTCTTAAAACAGCTGAATAAATACATTCCTGGTATTATAATACCTTCAGGAAGAAAATGATTGCACAGTAACTCAAGACCCTGATATACTCCTCCTGCTGTTGTTTATCTGAAAGCAGGTGGGATATGGCTCAGGTATGTCTCAAGAATTTAGTAAGATGGGTGTATTATAGGTGACTAATTTAATGTGACTGAACTGAAAACAGAATGTTAAATTCAATTAATGTAGCTTATAGAAAATAACAAAAACTTTAATAGATGGATTTTTGTGACATTATTGTGATCTCTGAGGGAATCATTCTTCCTAAAAATAAACTTATTGTTATTCTGTTTCCTGGGCTTTGGACTTTTAGCTTGCTGGTTTTTCAAAATGCATCATTATCTTTACTCCTTAATAGCTTTATAATCAGTCCTAATGTTAATGTTGCAGTATTAGACTTCATTTTCTCAGCAAAATAATGAGGAATGTAATCTCTTGTCTTTGCAGGAATTCTGTGCATTGAGACCACTCTCCACAACTGCATGTAACAGTCCAGGTGAGCAAAATTCACACTGCAAATTTTAGTGCTGCTTTTATAAAGCAGCTGCCTAGATTTACACTTCATTCTTCAGAGGCATTGCATGTAATGTCAAGTCCCTTTTCTAGCCACTGAAAACACAGAATTTGTAATTCCTCTGCTGTACCTGAACAATTATGGCTGTGCTGAAATCAATAGGCTATAGGAATGGGAAGTCCTATGCCCTTCACTTGACCAAGATCTCGGATTTTCTTGAAAAGCCATTTTCTGTGGAGGTCATGTTGGACTTAGATGGTAAAGGGAAATTTCTTAACCACTTATTTCTTTTCTTGCTTTATTATGCAAGTGTGTGTGACAGCCAGAAGTGAAAACCCCCTGATAAATAAGTGTTACCAAGCTCTGATGAGTCACATTTTCTTCTCACTCTTCTAGTGGGGGAGTACACCTGATGGCAAGTGCTGTGTTCATGCTGGGAACCGTAAAGCGTGGCCAGACTCTGGGGACACACTCTTGCACAAGTCACTCAGCAAAGAGCAGATGCCTAGAGACTTTCTAACCCACAGTGTTACATTAACAGTCCTTGCACAGGACTTCTTCCAGACATTTCTGTTTTTCTTATTGTGGCTTGATTTTCACATCTTTCTTAACATTTCCTATAAAGAATTACTGTGACCCTCCAGCCATTTGTAGCACTGAGTCTGATTTAAGTAAATGTGCCTGACCAGGGCTCAGTGAAATCAATCTTGGTGAGACTTAAAATATTAAAGGTGGATGCATCCCTCAGAGGTCTAGTGGTAAGATACTTAAATTTTTAGTTGAGAAGTAAGAAGCAACACCAGATGGTAATGTAACTAATTCTAAAGTGCATGTCTGTATATTACTGGGTGAGATGTCCTTCAATAAATATCTGTTTCTGTCCATTGACCAGAGAGAAAGACAAGGTTTAGGCTTAGGCAGTTGATTGAGAGATGTTTAATGTTAAGTAAAATGAATCACACTAGTGGTGGTTACAGCTAGGTCACCTAGTTTTACAGGTCATTGCCTAAAAAGCCAGCACCTGCCCTCAGCATGGCTGACTCAGTCAGCCTAAAATAGGAATGGGGAAGCTAGTCATCCTATATATAGATGTATATACAGGCAGAGTGTGAAAACTCAGTACCTATGAAGAATGATTCATGGGACTAAGTGCATTTCCATGACTTCATTAACCATGGGCCTTAAATGCTTCTATAGGGGTGCCCCAAGCCAACCAGTGTGAAAATCTAAATTATGGTGCCCAGATCAATATTGTTAAGCCTTCTTTTGAAGAAAAGGCATAATTTTGGATAGTGGTCTCACAAAAGGAAATGAGAACATTAAGTTCTAGTCTTTTTCACTTTGAGTAAATTTAGGCACTCAAGTCTTGTGTCATAGTCCCTCAACCATCACTTACAAATGCTGTGTTCTCATCAGAAAGTGATAGAACCATGCACACCTTTCCCATTTGCTTTATCTCCTGCTTTAAAAAATATATGCCAAGAGGAATTTTAGTAGTGCAGTCCCAGTTTGCTCCACAAATTTTCCATTTAAAACAAAGGACCTTAGAAATGATGGGACTAAAAAAGGTGTATATTGTCTAATTTGTTAAAGTTTGGTAAGTGATCAAAACCACTCACTGAAGCATGGACTGCACTTGGCTCATAAGTCTTAGGCTTCAAGAAGAACTTCCATGAAGCATTAAATAAAGAATTCAAACTGTGCTTTCTTCTGAAAATGGTTGATTTGCAAGTATCTTTGTCTGATGTTCTTATACCACCTCACAGAGTATAAAATTGGGCTGATAAAAATGAAGAAATCTGTTCTGATGTCTATCTGATTAAATAGCTAAATATCAGATTAGATATTTAATCTGTTCTGATATCTATCTGTTCTTAGGGACAGGTAGTGCCCGGCAAATTGTACTTCAGAGGATTTGGCCCATAATGAAATTCTTGATTCCTAATTCTTCTCCATATTTTCTGTTGGATGCCAGGGGATAAGGTAAATAGAAATACAAAGGCCACTGAGAAACTTTATATGTCAGCAAAAAAAACTGTAATGCAACTCTACATACACATTTAAAACCAGACTTCCTGTATCTTAGGTATAGCATACCATATGCTGAATTCATTCTCAGACAGACAAAAAAAAAATCTAATATCTAATTAGATATTAGAAGTGAATGACTGCAAAATAATAGGCCTGTAGCAAGCACAGATGACAATGAACATGTCCAGCATTACTAGAAGAGGAAGATTATGTGAGACTTACAAAAAAGGGTGAACTCTAAAATGTCTGAGTGGCATATCACCTTCCTATAACTTATTCTTATGCATGCAGATGTGTCTTTCACACAGCAAGCTAATGGATGGCATCAGTTTCTCCTTAAATAACTTGATGATCTTGAACACAAGAGTTCACCTGCCACAGTGTGAATATAAAGTAAACAAGGTCAGGATGGAAATTATGAATCATTGGTTCCATCATTTGCAAGCCGACTCAAGCTGAAAACCAAATGCATTTAACATTGACTCAGACTGGAGCTTCCTGACTCTGTATGCACATGCAGAGGGAGGAAATCCTATTTAAAAGTAAACCTTCTAAAAAGCAGATTAGTCTCAGCAAGATTTCCTGTGACAGAAAGGTGGAAGTGGATCTCTCTAATTTTTTTTTCACACCTTTTGTGGAAGAACTGAGTGAAAGACAAGAGGTGATTTCATATGTAACAGCTGCATTGTTCATTGGGCTTCATGTTTTATTCGTGTTCAGGTGGGTGAATGGAAATTGTGTCTCAGAACAACAAAAGGGGGTACAATTTTTAAGTGACTCTTCACATTTAAGGAGCAAAATATTAGGTACATTTCCTCATTACCTACTAAAACAAATGCAGCAGGGCACTTTTCAACAGGAAATCTTCCTCTTACTGAAAGCTGTCTACTGAAAGCTCTAACATCTTTTAGGCAAACCCTTTGATTTAATCTTACTCTGTTTGGAAGTGATGATATGAATGCAAGACAAAATAGTTAAAACAATAAAATGGAGATTAAAAATAGAAGGACCTCTGCTAAAATATTTGGGTCTAACCCAGCACATCATGTACTCAGTAGAAAGGGTATTAATGCAGTATTGCATGATAGATTCATAATTTTGCAAGGAATTATTGCCCAAATCCTGAGAGCACTTGCATGCACCAGCAATTTCCCTTGTTTGAGCATTCTTTTTCAGATAAATAATCATATTTATATTTGTAGGATCTAGGTCAGAATTCATAGCTGTGTGGTGTATTTGTGGCTCTCCAGGGCTGTCAGTGTAACTCAGCAAGCATAAAAAATGTTTGACATACTCAGGTGTATTTTTGGGTTTTGTAAGAGGCACCTGTTTAAATCACGAAATATGTCCTGTATGTATTTAACCTGTTGCAGTTAATAGATAGATATGTCCAACGTTTCCCAATGAGTTAGAAATAGAGATTTTACTGCCTTTCTGTAACAATATAGATGCCAACAAATCTAAATTTTTTTGAAACAGCTTTTGACTGTCCTGAATTACTGAGGGTAAGATTCATGACTGCATGTCTTCTTGCTTTAGCCACATACAATTTAAGCAAAACATCTGAGACAGTTGTCTATGTTCCCTTTATCATCTGCAGGGAGAGACAGACAATCTCCAAAGAGCAATGCCTCCCTCTTGTTTTAGATATCTATTTTAGGATAAGCTAAATCACACACTAGAGGTGCTTGTCTCTCTCCATTGATGATAAAAAGAGTCTAGAGAGAGTTGCCTTAGATGCTTAACTATTAGACAGCAAGAGACAGACAAGGAAGACACTGCCTTAAACACGCAGGAAATTTATATTTCAAACTCTTTTACTTACTACCAAATGATGCCATTGTAAAGAAACATCCAAAAAACATCAGCCAGATGCTGAATTTGGTAAATAGTTATTCATCTATTAAAAGAGTAAACAAACAAATAAACAAGAAAAACAACAAACAACCAAACAGAAAAAGCTCTCACCTCTAAGATTTTGAGATTTAGAGGGGATGGTTTTAAGCCAGTCTGATGCTACCATACAAGAACAATTAGTTCCTAAGATGTATTGAGAAATAAAGTATCAAAAGAATGATGGAAGCATTAATGCTGTTGTGCAAGAGATCAAGATGATTCTGTTCATCTGTGTGCCTGAAGGATGAACGGAGACTGGAACAGACATAGTGAGAGACTGCCAGGGTAATAATGGAGTTTAGAGTAAGAAAACAAAAGTTGAGCAGAGCTGTGTTTGTTTTATGGGGGCAAGAAGGTTTTCAGAAGAGCTATTTTAAGCTAAAGAACAATGCTGGCATTACAATACCCTAGTATAAGTTGTGCAGGAATAAATTGGTCTGGAAATTGAAACAGTCAGAGGAATGATGTTTTAAAACAGTCTTCCAATCAAAATAGAGGCAGAAATCTTAGCTGCTTGTTTAGGTGAAATCTGGGGCTTTAATGCATGGGATAGTCAGACATGACATACAAAAGCTGAGGACCTGACTCTATGTCCTCATGCACTCAAATATCCAGAAGTTGATACCAAATCCCACAGACAGCTCCAAGGAAATACATGAGAAGACCCTTCCTAACCATCTGTTTCCAGTGAAGGCTTTCAGACAAAAGCATGATAAATTATAAATGTTATTAACCATCAGACTTAATTTTCCTACTGAATTTAAAAGGTTCATGTTGATCACCAAAAACATTAGAAAAGTAGTATGACATCAAAGAACTGAGATCCTGAAGGAACATTATTTAACTCCTACTTTGAAGGTGAAGGGTGCTACCTTTATTAATTTACTGTTTTAAATGGGTACTTGTGGTAGCAGGGCTTGAGTGTCATCCCACATATTGTCTCTTCAGGCCTGAGCTCCCCAGTTATTGCATCAAGAGGATTGAGTGTGACCAGACTCCATTCCAGAATGATAGCTGTGACATTTTTTGCTGCACATGTGAGAAGCCATGATCTAGGAGTGACCTTCTAGTCACATCTTTGGTTACTAACCTCTCCTAGGCTCACTGTGAATGGGATCAGAACAGTTTGTTCACTCACATACCTCCAGCGGTTGTGTGTGTATGTTGTGACGTTGAACCTAAACAAAAGTTCGTATTACTATATATTGAAACATGGCCATGTGCTCATGAATGAAAGCATTCACTCATGAATCTCCTGGATCTCCAGTTATTATGTAAGTAGTTCAGGAAATTTCTTCTTTTACTGCCTGTGAATTTTTTGACATCATAAGCAAAACATGCTGTGGAAAATGGAAAAGCCATCTTGTCACCACACTCCAGAAACATCCTGAAAGAAAGGACTGGAGCAATGCAATTAATTTTGTTCATTTTACCCACATAGTATTGTCATAACCCTGAGCAAACACTGCTGGGTCATAGCCAAGAGTACTTCATATGTCAAATATATCCAGAAGTCCAAACATGGTTAAAAGGTGAAATTGCCAGTAGTGTTCAATGATCAGTAGTAACTTCAATCCAATTTCTTGTTTACTGCATCTACATGGGAGGATGTACATAAGATAACTAATTTTGAGGCCTTTTCCTTGACTAGACAGCAGTTATTTACACACAGAAGCCTAAAGGTTTTTAATTCTCTTGAATATTGCGAGATTTGTACACACGCAGATACAATGCAAGGGCCGAGGTCACAGCTACTCCCCTGGGAGGAAGCCACCTCTACATGTCTCAGCAAACTGTTCAGATATTTGTCAGCCTTTGACTAATATTTCAGAGCTACTCCAGGATCCTACATCACTTTTGTCCCTTCAGGGAAGCAGCAGTCAGGCTGACTGGCTGGAAAACCAAGTGCACTCCAATCTAACATGTTGACATCTAAGCACAGGAGCTGAACCAATTTAAATTCATCTGTTAAAAGTTTGCAGCTTATTTAGTAGCAATGAAAGAATGTTGGGAGTTTTCAAATAAATATTCATAGAGTTTATTCTTTTTGATGGGAAGAGAAATATTTTTGTATCAGCATCATTTAACCATAAGAGCATCATCTTCCTAGGCACACTATTGATAGAGAGTACTTTTGGCCAGCAAAGTTCTAGCAGCACAGTATTCATAAACAAAGCAAAAGGGAAAGAAAAAGTAATTTAATCCTTTCCTTGGAGTATGTATATACCTCCAACAGATGTGTGATCCACAGGGATCAAAGGCTCTAGGTGGCTGAAATAAGCCTTGCATTGCAGATTCAAAGCAGTGCAGTGGATTAAACATAAGTCCTCCAATAGAACATATAGATGATGAAGCTAAAGTTAAAGCTTCAGTGCTGTACTGGATGTGACCTAGTGCAAATCTATCATGCTTTCAGCATGATTTTCTCAGGAAACAAAAATATTCAATTTCCCCTTCAACTATGAGTTCATCACTCTCCTGGAGCCAAAATATTTTCTTACTGTGAGTCCAGGATAGCCACAGCCCTGACAGTCTTTTCCCCGTTCAGATTTAAGGGAAGAAGTTATTACAACAGTGAAGGGTTTAGCAGGAGCCAAAGGAGCTAAAGGTAACCTTTTGAAAACAGGGGACACTAAATTAGAAACCCAAGGTTCACTCTTTGTTCTTCCTTGTTCATCTGAAGAAAATGAGCTAATGAATTCTTCCAAAACTTTGATGATTTTTTTTGTTTGCTTAGCTTTGGATAGCCTACACTTACTCTCTTCCTTGAATTTGCTGGCAGAGATGGATTAGGTATTTTTAAATATAAACACTGGGGAGAGATAGGTTGGATGAGTTTACATGCCTAGTGGAAAAACTTCCACTGAAGTAAACAAGTGGGGTTTGCTCTAAGGTGGTTTTGGAGATAAACTATACAAGGAGGAGAGCTTGGAATGCAGCACATGAAGCTGTTTCATTTTTTTTTATTAAAATATAGCAAGATGTTTACCCCAGGAGACATATTGTTAATAAAAGTCAGGCCACATAAAGCAGAAAACAATTACATTATCTTGCTTATTTCTTATGTTAAGTATGTTAGGGCATTAAGTACAGAATCATGTCTGCAAACGCCATGAAACTGTATCTTGAGACCTTGTAGGAATTGTCATGTTAGCTGAGTCCTGTCAGTAAGGTTTTAATAACAATGAATATAATAAATGCTGCTTATCCAATGATTTTCATCTGTATAACTTGAAGCATGTTTCAAAGAACATATTATCCCACTCATAAATTGAGTATCTGAATCATTAGAGAGATCAAAGTCATCTGCAGAATGGGGTTTTGCAAATGGTCATAAAAGCCATTGCTAAGATTTTGATAAGTTTAAGAAAATGTGTTTTCTTTGAATAATCTGTATTTTTCAATTAGTCATTTGCAGAAACTATTTGATATATGTCACTGTTCCTTTGTTGAAAGAAAGCAGATTGTCATGCTATGGTCTGTCAGATTTTTGCTATGGAAAAATTAATGACATAAAACTAAGGGAATTTAGAAAATTCACAATGAATTCTTGAACATTATTCATAATATACAGTCTATGACTTTGATGACACAACTACATCCAATGAAATCTCTGGCACCTGAAAAGTAATGAGTATCACTTTGTCATTAAATTTAAAGAATGTATTTTTATTTCAAACATTGACTATTAAGACAAAACAAGCAGCAATTCCCAGTCTAGAAGCAAGAGGTAAGATACGAATTCATTTGTTCTGTTGATGAGGAGCAGCTTTCCTCTCTCACTTATGATCTCTGCCTCTTGATTTCAGCTCAGTTAGTGTTGCAGTCTGCCTCCTCCTCCTTCCTGCAAAACCCTTGTGCAAAACCAGCTCTCAGGCTGCACAGGAGTTTTTTATTTTCTGTGTGAATGGTGGGTTTTACCCAGAGAATACAAGTGTGAAATATTGTCTATCAAAATTAGGGTCAAAATTTTTGGCAGTGCCTGAAAACATTTAAGGTGAGAATTAACTAAGACATATCTAAAATTTAGAAATTTATTTAAGCTTGTTGAATATGAATGTTTGAAATTGTTGAAACTGAATGTTTGTGCAATATAATGAGGGAAAGACACTTCAAGTAAGTAACCTAAAATAAATATATTTGATACATGGAATGTTTTCTTTATACTTCTATCTTATATAAGTGACATATATAACTAACAGGAAAAATTGCCCAAGGTTTATGTGTCCAAAATCAGGTAAAAGAAATTTTATCCTTTGTGGTAAATCCTTCACTGCACTCAAGAAAATAGCTTTAACCTGGTATTCTTGAAAGATTATAACTAGCCAAAGCCTAGCAAATATCTGGCCTTAAGACCCCAAGAGAGGGCCTTTGTTTCTTTTATATATCTGCAGAGAAACCTCATTTCACGTATTCTTCCTTTCAGCACATCAAATTTAATCAGGCCAACATATCCTAGGGAAAATGCATATTGTGTAGAAGCAGTTATTGAATTCCATTTCACACCTGAGTAGGCAGAGCTTTTGGGGACAACACCAGACTGGAACTGCAAAGAAACTGAGTAAGCATTCTGGTGACCAAAAGAGAATGAAAACTGAATGCCTTCAACTTAGCTCAAGTGCAGCGGCACTGCCATCTACTCAGTGAGCCAGATACCAAATGGGTTTCTGAAGGAACCCAAAGCTACAAATTCTGTACATGATACTAATCCTGATGGCATGGAGCAAGGAACATCCAAGAGAGGCATCTCAGCATCCTCGTGGGAGAGATACATTATTGTTCATGCCGGGAAGAATGAAAAATAACAGATTTTGTAAACTCAAGGATACAGCTGAAAACTGGATGGCAACTGTCTGAGGAGTCATTCTCTGGACTTGTTTCTCAGTAGAAATAGGGAGTGGAGATCAGCTTTTTTGGTTTTTTGGTTTTTTGTTTTTTATTTTCTAGTGTAATGTGATCAGTTTTGGTGTTAATAGTGAACACAGCTTAGGACCTGTTGAAAGCCCTGTTACTACAGACACATAGGATAGAAATCAACAGAAGTCACATGGATTGTAAATGCTGCAACATTTCACTGGAGTAAAAATAAATCTGCAACAATAAGTTTGGTAAGAGCTTGCAGCAATTGCAACATTCTTCCATAAAGAGATACCACATGGAATTATGCAGATTATAGTCTTCAGGATTTTAAACGGCATTCGACCGACTTCCCTGGAGATACTTTCACTTCACCAGTGAGAAAGCAGTTGACTGTTGAGTATAAATTGGGATTTGGGGAATTTTTCATAACAATTCATAAAGAAGAGGTTTGTAAAAAAGGAGTACAAACCAGTCTCCTTGGGCAATGCAAAATGAAGTAATCTGGAAGATTTTATTAATAGTGATGACAATGATAACAATTTTACCAGTAGAAGTTATAAAACCAATGTATTCAAATTTTTCTCTTTTTTAAAAATTTATTAAACTAGGGTAGAAATAAGGTGAGGAAAGTACTTTTTTGTTCTCATATTTAGGCTAAAACCAACAGAAATTTCTTGGAAAGCAAAGTGTATTTTAGTTGGCAAAAGTATGTTATAGCAAGCATGTTTCGAGTGATCACAATTTTTAAATACTTGACTACAAGTTGTAAGGATGCAGTGGGATTAAGCATGGAAATGTGGCAAAACATTTGGGGATTTTGGGAGCAGGGTGACTTAGCTCCGGAAATGATGATACCAAAGGTTTGTAGCAGGTCAAAGAACTACACTAGAAATCTCTACACATACCTTCTTGTCATTTACAGAAAACTAATTATACCCTGTTTGGGAAGAGAAGGGTGTGAAGCACAGGCATCACAGTTTCTAAAAGTTATAGAATATGATATCCTGCATAAATTTTCTGGTACTTGATAATGGCTTATTTTATCTGCTGTTAAGAAGGACAATGTTTAATTGTTTACAAAGATGATTGCCTACAGAGTGGAGACCATGATTTGGTTCTATTGAATAGATAATTTAACAGAGGACAGTCCTAATCAGGTGCATACATAACTCTTCTAAACAACTAATTTCCCAAAACCCAAGAATGAGTAATATTGAGTAGCTGGGAAATGCAAACAAAAAGTGAGAGAACCTAAAGGGATTATTAGAAGCCAAAAAGCCATTGCTCCACAGTCAATAAAGGAAAATTTGGCCAACTATATTTTGGTGATGGTATCACAAGCCTACTGATAAAATGAAGCAAGTAAATTTGTTAATAACTATATAGAAACGCAGTTTTCAGAACGTCCTAGTTTTAATCAGAAGATTTTCAATATCCATCACTGATCAGCAAGTTTATTAAGCAAGTGTTTGTTAAGAGTAGACCTTTAAAAACCAAGAAAACAACATTACTTTTATCCCAAGGCTAGAGAGATTTCAGACAACTAGTCTGCTGGTGCTCCAATATAATTTAGTTTCCTAAGGAAACAGTGCTTATGTGATCATGCTGTCTGCCTTTTGAGGTGTCTGTCTGCTAACATTCCTCATTTTTTTCCAAAATTTCAACTACATTTGAGAAAAGTGGTAAAAGATTGAAACATTAAAAAAAATTCCTGAAACTTTCCAGAATAGAAGGGCTATTTGGGAGTTTCAGTTCTAAAGTTGTGCACAAAAACAAAAAAAAAATCTGTCCACATAGTGATTCAGAAGATAGTGCATCAGAAAAAATATTGTCGTAAATTTAGAAATATAATAATACCCAGAGATAAGATAGGCTCAGTATTTAACAGTTTGCCAAAGAATCATTATTTTGATTTGAACAACACAGTATCACTGATTTTTAGGCATTTTTCATTCGGTTCCTGCAAAAGTGGCTGTTATTTCCTCACACAGAAGCAAGGCAGCATCCTACCTGTAAAGAAAAATAGATCTTGGATCTCTGGGTGTCCAGCTTGGTAGGTAAGAAAAAATCTGCCTCATACAACAATAGGAAGCAGTTTTAGCTAATCAGTCCTCACATTTGAGACAGCGACTTCCATTTCCTAATGAGTTTCAGTTTAGCTGGATTTGTGATTGTAGAGTCACTGCTGCAGACAGAAATGGGAGACTGTTTCAGCTTTCAGTGCAAGAGAACAATCCCTTGAGCTGCATAAATTCAGTTTTATAAAAGGAATTAATTCATGCATTCCTCCTCCCTTATTAAAATTTCCAGAATTTTGAGTCAACAAAAACCAGTGATTCTGCTACCCCAAGCCCAGCAGAAAACAAGACCCTTGTGTGCTCCTGATGTTGCACATTTCTATTCAATGGTGCACATCTCTGCAGTCTGCTTGGGTGTTTCATCTACACCTGCCAATGTGATGGTCAAACTTTAAATGACTTTCCTGTTCCTAGCTGACAAGGTGGTGTTAGGTCACAGGCTGGATGATCACAGACTCAATGATCTCAAAGGTCTTTTCCAACCTAACTGATCCTGTGATTCTGCAGTGGTCAGGTTGATGAGCGGGCAGCACAGGAAAAGAAGCACAGAGTCTCTCATGATGTGGGAACTTGTACAGTATTACTGAGAGCACAATGGGATGAAGAAAATAAACTGCAAGTGTCAACACCTTCAGAGAAATAAGCCAAGACAAATTTCTCTCACAAGGGAAGTGTTCAAAAGTTTGGGGTTTTTTTAAATTATTCTCATGTAACAATTTTTCCATAACTTTTCAATAGCAAGAACTAGAAGATCAAAATATATGGCTATTGCAAAATGTGAAAAAAAGCTCAGCAGCTGTAGATCTGCCCTGAATCTACAGCATTAGAAATTACTGACACATTCATTTTTCATTCAGAGCCTCTCCTCTGGAAAGAGTGCTGCAGTACTTTACTGAGGGGTTGCTGAAATGTTTCCTTTCATTGTCCTCTCCCATGAAGTCATCTGTGGATTTCATCATAAGAACAGATTTGCACCCTGTGATCTCCAGAGGGGTGGGCCTGCTGTCACACAGCGTTCAGTTCTTTGTCTGAGGAAACAGGCATCGCTCCGCGGACGCGCCGTGCGTAGGTTCCTGCAAGCCGGGATGCCAGCAGGCAATCCGAGCTGCATGAGGACAAACAAATATGAGTCACAGCAGCCAGAACTTAATGCCACTCCATTTCACACTCCAAAGGCAATGGCTCCAGCAGCAGCCTGTTCTTAATGTGCAGGGGCATCAGTTCAGGAAAAACACAGCAACCTGCTGAATAGCTGGGAAGGGAGAAGGGTTGTCTGAGGGTTTGGAAGATGTTTTTGGTTTAGTGTGCCTTAATATTTTTTACTGCAGTCAATTACCCTAGTTACCTCTGATTATAGTTAAACCTGTTTAACTTGTAAGCACAAGACAGAGGGTAAAGTTAGAAGGTTAGGCACTCAGTTTTCGATGAATTTAAAACCTGTTTTCCCACATACTTCATGAAAGGGTTCTCTCCCTGCAGCCTTTCATAATACATGACATTGCCAGCAAGCAGGACTAGCAGTTTAGCTTGAGCAAGCAGTGCTGACAAGAAATTTGTTTTCTCAGGTCCACAACTTTTGCAAAGGCAGCAGACGTTTCTGGCTCTACAATTTGGAGACTCTGAGACCAGAATCAGGCCCTGGTGGTATTTTTTTAGGATCCATACAGGCTATTAGAATTTGGTAGTTCTGTGCTGCTTCAGGTCCTTAAAGAATTCCTTTTCAAATGAGTATCTGTCACATCTACATCAAAGACCCTGGAAACTCAGTTCAGCTTCTTTTTCCTAACACTCCTACCCAGTCTGCTTCTCATATAGTCACAGGTGTGGGCAAGTCGCTTTCTTGCTGATCTTTCAGCTAAAAAATTGCATCTGACTGAGTCACAAATCTCAAAACATTTGCATGGTTCTTTGAGGGGAGGTTCCCTTCACCACCACGACCTGGAAGTAATCCTATAGCACCTGTGCAAATTTTTATGTGCCTTCAGACAATTTTGCCTTCTGTTATTCTATTAGCTTTGTTTTATTCTACTATTTTTTTTTTCTCATGGAGTCACTACCTAAAATGTGAAACATCAGGTTGCACATGACTGAAACACAGGTGATGATCTCTTCTGTGATTGCTGATGACAATCTCTATTCTTTGACTTTGTGAGGAAAGGACCAGAAGCTGTTTGCAGTGCTGCTTTGGGCTACATTGTGCATCCTCCCATAAGGATATAAA
Source organism: Melospiza georgiana (assembly GCF_028018845.1). Classification (NCBI taxonomy): domain Eukaryota; kingdom Metazoa; phylum Chordata; class Aves; order Passeriformes; family Passerellidae; genus Melospiza; species Melospiza georgiana. The sequence continues at coordinate 90,683,329 of NC_080432.1, forward strand.
TTTTGCTCATATTCATTTTTGGAAGCAAACAAATGAAGCATGAATTCCCTTTAGAGAAACAGGAATGCAGGAGGGATTTCCAAGAATGGTAGACTTGGCAAACATCATATGTAAATCCAGACAATTTCTGTGTCCAACACATTCTTGTTAGATCCTAGAGCTGGCTACATTTTATTTTTACTGTTATATTACCAAGAGAAATCTTATTTTATGGTACAGTCAGTCAATCTGCATGGTTCTCACATTTTCCTCCCTTTCAAAATCCCTTTCATTTCCAGAAATAGCCACATCAATGATTAATTCTACCTTCAACTTTTCTTAAATCAGCCAATGTCATGCTGGGCTTTCTCTACCTGTACAGCTGTTGAGGCATACAGAATTATACACTATTACTCTGAAGTGTTTCCTAATGTTATGTCTCCATACTTCTTTATCACATTTCAGTTTATGGTTCTTCTTCAGCCTTGCCCAGTGCACATTTCCATATGTTTGACAGTGTAACTTGTCAGGGAGCCTCTGAACATTGACCATTGGGTTACAATATGTTGCTTTATTTTTTATCTGCTGTTATGTAAAAAGACTGATGGCAGGATTTTCTCAGGAAGAATGTCTCGGGCAAGAACAAACAATGCATTGCCAACCAAGATTCTGCTTTGCTAACATCACAGTCTTTCCAAAACATAGCATGCTACGTTAAGATTGTTATTTTGTGAAATGGATCTTTTTCCTAATTTCACTATTTATGCATAACATTATGTCAGGACAGAGACATTCAGTTGCCTACTGCAGTCATAACTAAAATAGGCAGTCACAACAAAAAAGTTAACCTGGAAATTCAATAAGAATGCATCTCTAAATGTATAATTTAATTATCAAAACTAGATTTTGCTGCCCAAAATATTATGCAGGATTGTGGCTGAGAAGATAAAGTACAAGTTGCTTTCAAATAAACATGGGCACCACAAAAAGAAGTGATCTAATATGTCTGCTATTCCAAACATGCAGGCCAAACATTTGATACTCAAAATAATTATCTTTAAAATGACATATCAGTTTTGGGCTGAATTCTCCCTTATCAGTGTTCAGCACAAATAAGTAAAGAGGGAAAGTGAAAAACATGATTAGGATAGGATGGAAGGATAGTCAAGGAGGACATATGTTATATGTCTCTTCTTAGACCTTATTTGCTTGTCTATATTAGTCTTTGTACTGTTTTCAATATACAAAAGAGATGATAAAGGCAGTTTAACTACCTCTTGGGAAGGAAGTCTTGAAAAGTGCAGTAGTTGCTGCTTTCTCACTATGCAGAATGAAAGCAGGAAGTTCAGCATCTGATATCCACTTGCTTACTTTGTATTCCTAATAAGTACACAGAGCTGCTTGCTGCCATCGTGAAGGCCAGGCTGCAAAACTGAGTTTGGGCCACACTTTAATAGTCTTAAAAGACAAAAAAAGGGATGGTGTGAGTGTGAAAAAGGGGAAAGGTGACAAAATCTAGTAAACTGTAGGATATATACTTCAAAGCTTTTCCAGTTCTTTGACTATCTCACATTCTTAATGAATAATTTAAAATTATTTAGGCAATATTTTTTTCTCCTTTTAGCAGTCAATTTTAATATATTGAGTTGTTAATGATGCTTCAAAACCCATTAAACTGTTTTGGTTTTTTTAATAATTGTTTAAATGTCCAATCTCAAAAATACAATCTATTGAGCTAATGTGTGTTCACTGGAGAGAAATTAAGTATCTTAAATCTCTGCACCTCATCTTCTTTCTGGAGAAACAATAAAAAAAAAACTATGCTTGTTCAAAGTGGAGCCCATGCATATAGAAGGTTACCTTTCTTAAAAAAATAAAAAAGGTTGTATAAACACATAATTAAATATAATTAGCTCTTCCTATCTCCTGCCCAAAGATCCTGTCCCCAAACAAAGCTCACTTTATGTAGTAGAAATGTTTTTACAAGTAGCCAAATTTCTTGCCTTGCAGGAGGATTTGGTTTCATATGTAGGTAGCTTTTCATAGCTTTGAAAATAACTAGCAAAGTCTTAGATTTCTGAAAAATCACAAAGGAAAATTTGTGTTTCATTTTTCAAAACAGTTTTCAATTCTTCTAAAAGATACATTTTAATCAATGTTTTATTGACAATCAAAGGCAAACGAAGTAGGGTTTTCATCTCTCGGATATTTTCATTCGGGGTTTAGTCCTCCTAAAAGCATTTATTATAATTAAAAATATAACATTCAAATTAGCAAAACAGAATGTTTTCAAGAAGCCTGTATTTTTTATTCATTAGTTTAGTTTTCTTGATCATGTTTAAAAACAAAAACAAACACCTGAAGTAATTTAGTCCCTTAAAATTCCTGGATTTTACTACCAGCCAGATACTAGATCTGTTGGTAAATTTGTTCTCTTTGTTGGTTATCACTCCAGAAAAAAAAAAAAAAAAAAATATTCAGATCATTTTCATGAATCTCTTCAACAGACACTGATTTAAAGTGTTTATATAAGAGCTATCCATTATTACTACAGCCAACATACCTGAAATGTCAAGTGCTCAGATTGAAGAGCTCTTTCAATACACATGCCTGTTAGAGATTTTCTGTAAAATGTGAATTTTGTGAAAAATATGGGTTTTTGTGATAATTAAGTTCCTCCCAAGAAATATCTCTAATTTGTGAAACTCATGCTGGCTGTCTAGTTTGGCTTGGTTTCAACTGGCTTTATTTTAGAAAGGAGGTACACTTGGTTTCTTTTTGGTGCAGACTAACCTTCAGTGTTTTATTTGCTCAGAAAGGTTTCCCAAAAATTATTTTTTCCCCAAAAAGAAGAGAGACTTTAATTCAAACTGTTTTCAACAGCAGTCACCCATCTTTCCCTTCTCCTTTCCTCCCAACGACATTTTTTATCAGAAGAAATTACAATTCCCCAAATCATTCACTAATTGTCGATGACCTATTGTAAGAAAATACTCTATTTCAGCATTATATATATGCTTAATATTATTTTATATTTCATCTTATATAATTTAATCAGTTGTTGAACCATGTGGTTTCAGTAACCAGGCCTATCTACATGAGCTTTAGAGCACTATTAGGCCTATGTTAATTTTAGTGCAAAGCAAAAATATTTCATAACTATGATAGTTCTTGTAACTTTGCAGATATAATTAAAGAGAAACCACTAAAATTCAGTCACATACCCAGCAGGTAGTAATAGATTTCAGTCACTATTCTAATAGGTTTTTTGTTATTTTGACTGTTGACTTCAGAAGCTTGCTGCTTCCTTCATTCTCATTTTCTTTATTCAACATGCAAGTCCCATTAGTTTATAGTCATAGCAATTTCTTTTGATATAATGTCATCAAAATTACTTATTCAGACAAGCCACAATCAGCCTGCAGTTGGAAATGTGGTGACTGAGTCAAGCAGTGAATACATCACCACTAGAGGGAGAGTGCATGCATTAAAAAGCGGTTAAATATACAATTCTGTATATTGCAATGGTCAAAAGGTCAGATACTTCATAATTTAGTTTTGGCCTAATTAATTTATTATTTCATAAGCTTTGAACTATGTAAATAGTTTTATTTTAATACATTTGGAAATGGAGAAGCAGAAAACCAAATCCCAAAAGAAAATGAGTCCCTAATAGACAAAATTTAGAGTATTAAGTAAATTATTGTACACCCAAAAGGTCAGGATGGTCTAGAAATTCCATTTATTTAATAACTAGTCTCTTCATCAAGTCTAGCACTTGAGTTAGAGCATCTTTGAATCACCCCCTCAGCTGAGTCACAGCGAAATTCTGTACCCTTTTCTGCAAATTAGACTGTTTTGGCTGGAACTAACTGGACACATATGTTGCCACCTGCTGCACATTCTTTAGTCTGAAGTTTTTCAACAGCTTGGTTTATATCTTTGAATAATTTCTTCATTAGAGGAAGTAGGAGTGAGGAAAGGGCAGTTCTTCCTTTGGTTTGGTTTGATCTCAGCCTGGCAAATTACTACCAGGTTGCTCCTAGGTGGGACATATTGCTGAAAGAGTACAGAGGTTTGTGTGTCAGACACTTATTTTCACTTCTGAAAGCATTTGTGAAGTTAGTGCTGGAAAAAGGTTCCTCTGCATCATAACATTTCATTCAGCTTTGTAGACCAGATATTAAATGTGCATATGCAGATTTTTCTCATATAAATTTAAATAATTTTCTAGGTTTACAAATGGGTTTTTAATTGCATATAATTGTGCGTGCATAAAATGAAGACTTAGAAAGAATAGTTGAACATTTAGCTTCTTTCATTTGCTGCAGAGATCACATCCAGTACCCTGGATGGAATAGCAACAGTCTCCTTTTTATCTGTAGTGTGTTTTGTCACTTGTCATTCTTCTTATCTTTCTCTCTCACACACATACACCCTCCCCAGACATTTAAGCCAAGGAACAATAGTCATAGTCAGATGAAGACTATTAAATATCCATGATGGCACCCTTGTGAAATTTTGTTCAGTTTAATAGAACAAATTCTTATACATTATTTCAGCCAGCATCAGACACACAGTCAGGGAAGCCTGATCCACAGAGTCCCTGGGAACAGAGACTATGTTTGGTTTGCCATGATTGTGTCTTGCATTATTCACTGCCCACAAAGATTCCTCTCAAGTATCTAATGTACTTTGTATGCCAAAAAGCTGTAGCATTTTTATCACCCATGATTTTTTGTTTTTAACCTCCATGATTATTTATAAGAAAAGTTTATATCATAGTCTTATGCTCCATTATTAGCTCTACTGTCAAAATGATTCAGTCATCCACTCACAGTGTTATCCATTACAAATAAGAAATTTGGAAAGATAGGCAGAAAGTTCACAAACAAAACATGTTGTTAAAATGGTTATTCATAGTTTTCAGGAGATACTTATGAATAATAAATGCACACGTAGGAGGTAATCAGTCTGGACTTGTATGGGATAGGAATAGGTGATGGCCTACTCATAAAAATGTCTACCCTTAATGTTACATTAAGGAAAGCAGACTGCAGGTCTTTGGTTTTCAACTCTGGTTATTGAATTATGTATGAGCTTATCTGGAGAGTTCTAAACCAATTTTTTCTTCATAAATATTTATTAAGCTTGTTCACGTACGTCATCTTGGAAACCCCAGCTTTTAATGACTGTTGTTCTGAAAGAGTTTGACCAGTTTGTCTTGCAGTCCCTTCCACCATCACAGGAGTGTGGCTGCAGTCACCATTGCCTGTGCCTAACAAAGCTAAACCTTGGTATCACCAGGCATCCACAAAACATTCATCACTTCAGGAGCATCCAGACTCCAAACGACACCATGAGGCACTGCAAGGCCTGACCAGGCCCCAGTACATGGGACTGGAAACAGATTTTGGTCTTGTGCTTCTTGGGGTGGCCCTCGGGAAGAGAAGGTACAGGGGAAGGAATCTCCCAACCTGGAGCAAGCTTGGGTGGAGGAAGGAGGTCAGGGAGATGCCAGGGAAGGGAGGGCTGGTGACAGTTTCCAAAGCCAAACAGAAGCAGTCAAGTAGTTGAGAGGGAGCCCCTGATCCTGATCCTGATCCTGACAAGGAGGCTATTTCCAGAAATCTTACTAAACAAAGTCTGTGTAAGACAGGAGGAATGGGGAAAAGAGACTGTAAAGAAAGTAAAAAAAGCCTAAAGGCATTTAACATACTTGTTAGCTTGGCAGTATTGAGTAATTTATCAAGTACCTTCTCCTTACTAACCAGAAAACAAAATGCAAATAAATGAAAATAAAGCAGATTCCAGCCAGAAATACTGATTTTCTCTGTGAGTTTTTAAATGCAGTTAAACACTTCTGAATATTAGAATAAAATTTTAAGTAATAATTACATATATTTTATGTTAACAGTTGTTCACATAATGTGAGAGAATAGTCTATTATCCATTCTTCAAAAATAAAAATATTTATAGTAATTTAATCTAATAATTTTAACATATTATGTTTTGGCTCCTGAGCAGGAACTTCCATAGAATTAAATGGACTTAGATCCATTTATGGTGGTGTTTACTATGTCCACAGGGGCTCAACCAGAAACAATTTATCTTATTTCTATTATCATTGATATAGCTTAATCAATGTAAGACATAACATAAAAAGAACAGACAAAACCAATTTTTAAAATATGCATGCTTTTTTACATCATCAGGAAAATAAATCTCTTTTCAAATATCATTGAGAGGTGCTGGAATAATTTCTCCCCATCGGCCTAATGGCCAGGTCACATAAATTTTCAGATAAAAATTCTTTTGAAAAAGAAAACCTTGCAGTCACCCCTGAAGCAATGCTTATTATTAAACATTAATATCTCCCTGTGAAGTATTCCATGGTCTCCCCTTCTTAAGTGAGAAAGAAAGGTGCATTTATAATGACTAGTGTCAGGCATAAGCAGAAACATAGTAAATTAAAACTAGTAACTTCTTTTTATTATCTTTTTACCTAATCTGAGGATATCTCAACAATGCTGCATTTCTGAGGGGCTTGAGGTTTAACAACTGTAAATGCTGGGTTTGCTTTAGGAATAGACAAACATGACGCAACCACACCCCCCAAAAAAAGAAAATTAACAAAGAATATCAATTATAGAAAAATGGAGAGTGTTCTGGGAAACTTAAATTACAAATCCCTAGAGCTCTGAAAAGAAGAATAAGGAAATTGCTTTCTCCCTTTGGGCATGACCTTTTCTTTTGAATGGATTCCACAGAATAAAAAGAGGAATCATCTTTTATTTAAACAGGAAGCAACTTGAGGCAGTTTGGGGCTCTTGGGAATATTTAAACACATGCTGAGAAAGAAATTGAAAGCCATGACTATTTCAAGGACAGAACTTCAGTGATCTATGCCGTTAATGTGATACCCAGTCCTCCTGACACCAAGAGCAAAAATAGCATTTATCCTTTTATCAATACACAGCATTAGCAATGCAACTGCCTGTGATAATGCCTGAAATTATGGAGTGAGCTGTTTTCTGGGCCTTCTGGAAGGACTGGACACTGCTGGTAGGTCCATTAAAAGTTACATTAGGGTAATTTAATTCCTCCAGCCCAGCTCCATTCACAGCTCCTCCTTTCTTCCAAGTTACAGTCTGTTGAATCAATAGCCATTAGAGCAAATCAACCTCAGTGGGAAAACGCCCTTGTCAAACCCCAGCCTGACTCATTGTCATCATTTCAGATCCCCCTTAAGCAAGAACAAAGTCACTTTTGAATTCTCAGACGAGATGTACTCTATTTGAAAGCAATGCCAGAGCCAGCAAGCAATGCCATGGAGCTGTGATACACATAGAGGAAACTCCAGCAAACAAGGTGCAAAACAGCTGAGACTCATTTCAGTGTCTCTTTTTTCACTTGCTTCTATAAGAGCAGCTGCAGCCTCCAAAATGAGACCCAGACTCCTGATTTAATATCTTGTCTTGTATTTGCTGTAAGTGACATTTTACATTTGTTTTAATGACAGGTATGAGCATGTGGCTCTTTGTGGCATTCTGGAAGAGCTGAGTCCTTTTACACCATTCTGCTCACTTTTACTGGCATTATCACACAGCAGGATAGTAGGGTCTAAATCCACTTTAATTTCCTCAGGGTGTTCACCTGGTCAGAAGAGCACGTCCTGACATAACCATGCACATGAGTAAGAGGTGCAGGGGCCTTTCAGATCAAGGCTGCATTACCTTCCCCTTGGGAGGCAAGACAAAGCAAGAGTTCTGAAGCAAACTAGGAACCACAGTCTCCACAGCACAGGACATTACAAGACTTTGTATAAAATATGAATGCTCTCTAATCCACAAAGTATTAAAAGATACTACCTAGGGTTTGGAAAAATAACATATTTCCAAGGAGATATTGGCCACCAAAAAAAAAAAGATTCTATCATAGTCAAGCTAATAGTATACTCTCTATGAATATATTTGTGCTTTACACTTACTAGGTGAAACTCCATGAATAGATTATTCACAACTGAAAATGAGTTTTATTTTTGTGTCCTTCATTGCATCTTCCTTTTTTTTTTTTTTACCAGCCCTAATGTACTCTTCTCTTTTTTCTTTTTTTTTTTTTAACTAATTAACTGAGATAAGTGCCAAAGTCCTGTGGCTTAATGTACACTAATGACTATGACATGATTTTCAAGTTGTAATATGGAACATTGAAAATGTGTTATTCATGTAGGGAAAAGCATTCCATACCTATTTATAAACCTCCCGAAATGATGAATCTTTCAATGCCGCTACCTATTTATAAACAGCTCAGGGGCATAAAGTACACTGAGAATTTGATGACCTAATATCACATTATACTCTGATTTTGTTTGATACACATGCATTCTGTAATTTGCAAGCACTCACATTGTAATACTTTATGGCATATTCTGAATATAATAAATTTGCATTTTTACAGATAAACCACAATAGTCACAATCAATTCTCTCTTATTTACTTTTCATTGCAAATTATTTGTTTACTTCTCATGCTTATGTTTTAGATTCTAAGAAACAGAATAAGTCTAAGGTCCTAACCATACTTTGATCACACATTGTGGACTTTTTTCTTGCTAAGAGTGCTTTAAATACAAGTAAAAGCTGAGCATGAGACAGATGAAAATGGATGGAAAGTATGAAAGCTTTGGTTTAATATGGCTCAAGGCTGAGAGGAATAATAGATGACAGGGAAATAAAAATTGATGCAGACTCTGCTATTTTAAACAGGGATATGAATGGCAATAAGAAACAGAGGAGATGAGCTGGAACAAGTTCAGATTAAGAACTGCTAGGCTAGTATGCTTTTTTAAGCATTATTGTAAGCTTTAAAGGATAGAGAGCTGTTCTTCCTTGCTACAGTGCATAGTGATATCTTATTAAACTTGGGCTGATTATTGGAAATTTACTTCTGAAGGAAATGCACCAGGATGATGACATGAGATTCATATAGAAAGACTGAGAGGTTGCAAAGAGCCATCTCACAAAATCCATTTTTGCCTTTTCTACACACAGAAACCCTGATCCTTCAGAGACAGACATGTTGCTTCTAGACTGTAAATATAGGAGTGGGTTCACTAGATTTGGGATGCTTGAAATTGGTCAAAGGAAATCTTACTGACTTCCAGCTAAATGTGCATTAATTCTGATACACTCAAATCAGTGGATTACAGACAAGACTTTTTAGGGTTTGAAGCATATTTTTCTTTAAAGATTTTGAAAGCAAGACTCACTTCTCTTGCTCTTCAAAAATGAGCTCTGATACAAGAAAATCTTGACAATTAATGACTTAATTGCAGGAGTGGATGGCCACTCATTTATTTAAATTAACTTCCAACCAGGGACATGCTGTGATTCCAGGTAAAATGTTACTTTTTAAGAAAAGTATTTCTTAAGTTAAGCATCGATTTCAGAAGGGACAAAAATTTCCATCGTGCCAACTTGCATGTTTTCTGAAAATGTTTGTAAGTTATATGTAATAGCTTTGCAAATTCAGGTAACTGTTTTTACAGTCTCCAGGTTTCAGGGACAGAAAGCTGTTGCTTTGTCACTGTAATAGTTTTATTAAAGAGTTTGTCTTAATTTCAATTGAGCTTCTACCTTCTAAACTATTCTACAGTAGTCTAAAAAAGATAAAATACTTATTGTACATAAAACTTTCATTTTAGAGGAACTGATTCATTCCAAATGGATGATAAATATGAACAGAATTAAATGAATGAGCCTTGTTATTAAAAATTCTTCTTATACAAATTCTTCCACCTCTCAACTCAGCACTAGAATGTGGTTAAATACAGATGATCCAGATATCCCCCAAAGGGCTGGCAGAGCAGTGTGAGATGAGGGTGAGGTACTCGGCTGAGGTAAACCCAGAGATTCAACACATCCCTGCTGATTTTCTCCAGACAAAGAGCCAGCCTGTTATTTTTAGCTTGTATATTTTACTGGAATTTATCAGCATTTCAACTCTCCAGTGGAGCATCGGTGCTCCCATCTACAGGCAGAGCATGCATAGGGCACTAGCTCCTCTCCCACACAGCCTCAAATTGCTTCTGCCACTCTTCCATCCAGCCATCCCTGCAGCTTGCTGACAAACTTCTCTAAATTACAATGAGACAGCTGCCCACACAAATGTGCTGGCTGGTTTGTTTCGCGCAGACCCAACATACCACCTCCACAGGCACAGCAGCCTGTTTCAGCGAGTACAAGTGTGAAGGAACAGCAACAAACTGAGCTCACACACCAATGATCTCAGTTTCAGTGGTGGAGGAAGAGTGGGCTTTATACTGAGATTCTTGTTCTCTTCCCAGTGATCCATCACTTCTTCCAGGACTTCCTTAGCAGAAGGTTCATAAACCAAAGCCACAATGGAAGTTGCAGCTCCTCCTACACAGTGCATGGTGCCCTGCCACCAGGGAGGCAGCTTCAGGAGTTTGTTACAGAATCAAGTAATACTTAAGTTTTGTTGGAGTTTTCAGCATGCAGACGCCACTACATGAAGATTTTGATGGTATATTTGTTTTTTTAAATGTCTGTATTGGGTTGGTGTGGCCAGGTTTTGGTAGCAGGAGGTTACAGAGGCAGGTTCTGTGAGGAGCTGCCAGAAGCTTCCCCCATGTCCAACAGTGCCAATGCCAGGTGGCTCCAAGGTGGATCTGCTGCTGGCCAGGGCCAAGCTCATCAGCCAGTGGTAGCACCTCTGGGATAACAGAGTTAAGAAGGAGAGAAAGGTGTTGCGTAAGATGATTGCAGCTGAGATAGGAGTAAGTATAAGTGTGAAACAGCCTTGCAGACACCTAGATCAGTACAGAAGGAGGGGCAGGAGGTGCTCCGGGTGCTGGAGCAGATTCCCCTGCAACCCCTGGTGGAGCCCATGGTGAGGCAGCTGTGCCCCTGCAGCCCATGGAGGGCATGGGAGAGAAAATATTCACCTGCAGCCCATGGAGGGCCAATGCTGGAGCAGAGTGACACATGTAGGAGGCTGTGCCTCGGTGGGAAACCTGTGCTGGAGAAGAGCCTGTGGCTCCATGGACAGAGGAGCCCACACTGGAAGAGGTTTGCTGGCAGGACTTGTGGCCCCATGGGATGGTCAGTAGCCTTTCAGAAGAATTCATTGAACGTGTCTCTTTACAAGGGAACAAATTTATTTCATGAATAACTATAAATCTTTTGAAACCCACTGACTGACCACAAATGCAAACTCCATAAGAGATAAAATCCATACACAGAGTGAATATATCCAAACACCTAAACTTTATAGATGTATTAACCTAGAGATCTAGTGTAGGTTAAGTGGGAGTTGGAAAGTTGCTATCAGCCTAAGCTATGTATACAGATGTTTCTTAAACCACTAATTTACTCCTATTTTGCTCTATTTGCAACATCAGATGGTTTCCAACATCTTCAAAATTCTATAATTAAATAGCTAAAACTCTTGTATACTTGTAGCTAAATATGTTGGTATTTGTGTGTAGTTTGTTTCAGTTTTAGACTTACATCTGCATCTGGATTTAACTGTTTTTCACACTCAGGAAAACACTGAATATATATTTTTAATATTGAGAATTTCACAAACAATGCTGTAGATCCCTGCCTTGGAGCAATGAGTCATAAGAAGTGGCTCGAGGACTGAAATGATTACGTTGAAAAGTGTATTTTTAACTACAGGAGGAAATAACTTTCATTATCATCATATTGGCAAAGTACTTGAAGGTAATAGCTCCATCAGGCAATTTTTTTCCCTAGTCCTTATGTCAGAAAATAAAATTTTTTCAAAAAGCCATTTTTTTTTCCAAAACACTCTTCACAGCAGCAGAAAGTTAGATGGAAAGGCAAGATATAGACATTGTCAAAATAGAATGTGTTGAAGAAAATAACAGGTGCATAAAAGAGTAGGAAAGAAAAAATCCCTCAGGATAAATTAATTTCATACGGTACTTGTTTAAAGAGCTGTTAGGACCAGAAACCTTAAGAAACCTAATTAATTTTTTAATTCATAAAATTTAAAAAATATAGTTTGAAGAAAAAAATATATGAAGCCTATACACCTATAATTCTGGATAATAAACTATGCCTGTAATCAGGCATCTTTCCCATCAAGAAAGGAATCATTTTCACTGTTCAATTTGCTATAAGACTTGAAATACATAAACAAGGACTAGCCTTGGGTTGTGTTCTCCTTTGCAGTCTGCCATTTCATCCATCTGGATGAATTTCTGTATTCAGGCACTCCAGAAAGCAGCAGAAGAGCTCAACATGACTGTGTCTCTGGCTGTGCAATAACAACAGGACCTGTGCATTTTAAGGTTGTCAGTAGGAGCCCAGAAAATTCACATATCTGATACACAAAAATCAGTCTCCAGTGCTGCATTTTTCGTACACTTCTTTGCAATATTTGGAGCTAGATTGAGTGACAGGATATCTTTTGAATCAGGTAGATTACATATGTATCTGTAATCCAACTTGGCTGAGTTGAAATATGGGCTTTTGTTGTCCTGTCAGCATAAGTACAAGCCAGCACAAAGCCTCCTTACTCAGTGGAGATCAGCCGCCCTGCAATAGACAACAGTACCTCTCCTAATTTTCATGCCTAATTTTTATAGAAGTTAGTCCAAAGCCCCTGCTTGCAGGCAGCCTTCTCAAAGAAGCTGGAACAAGAGCTGCTTGTAACAGAATAGGCCAAATCCTCTATATCAATTATAGCTTCAGCACTCCATTTAGCAGCCACCATCTGCCAAAATCTGGCTAGAGTTGGGGTGGTCCCCAGGCAGGGTTTGCCAAAGTAGTGACAAAATGCTTCTTTCAGCTCCTGGATGGAAAAATCACTGCTTAATGAAAACTTCAAAACACTTTAATTCCTCTGACCCTTTCAATATAGACAAGGATGTATGTAGAAGTTTCACAGAGTGGTGGTTGTTGCTCTCACTGGCTGATAAGTACAAAACAGCTTAATGCAGTGCATAATCTCTTTTAAACTGTTTGATCTGAGAGAAAAACTGTACATTTCCAAAACTATTTCATCTATAAACTATTTCATCTATATTTACCTCACAACTGGCCTAAAATGATAACGTGCTTAGGCTGCCTACAATACACTGCCCATTGCAAGTCCCATACTCTTCACGTACTCCCCTGCATGTCCCAAGTCCCTGATGGATCAGCACAGCTCACTAGAAGAAAGAGCACCAGACCACGTCCCTACAGTAGGACCATGCCAGGACACTGTGGCCACCTTGGGGGTTCAGTCCTTCCTAACTGTGGACTCATCCCTGTGCAATGCATGTAACATTGTACCTGTTAAAAGTGTGAATATATGGCATAATGTAAACACAGAGAACACAAAGGGCAATAAGCCTAAATTGTCCCTGGTTTGTTTGTGTTCCTCTTAGGCACACCTACTTCCTTATTCCTGACATATTTCTGTTCACTTTAACAGCTACAGCTTAGGTTTGAAAGGGCTGCTCATCTGAGGTAGTCACATTTTGACCTCCAAAAATTTTCCCTGATTTTAATTGCTTTAGAAAGAAAACTTTAATATGGATTAATATTTAGTATTTGTTTATATGCATGCTATTCTCTATAGAAACCTGTTCTTAATATGCTGTTCACACAATGTAAGGAAATATTTCTAAATTTTCCAGAATGTTTCATTTTCATGACATTTTTATTAATTACAGTGATATAATGAACCAGACCCATTTACAGCCTCTGCAGACTTCCCACGCAAGCAGAAGGTTTTAAAGTCTTTGATTTGCAGTGTGGTTACGAGTGAAATTAATCAATACTTACTAATAAAATTTACAGCAAGAGAAAGAAAATGATTGAAGTGTGTTTCAGCTTCAGCAGACCTAATTGCTTTCCCTGTCTCTCAGCACTCCAGTTCAGGTGGTATCTAGGGGGGGATGAGGTTTAGATTTTCTGTGAATATCAAAGCCAGCAGTCATAGCTCTATATGTGTTATTTATTGAGCACAGGGACTGTAGTTCCTCAGTCCTGAAAATTCTATGGGGCAGAACAGCAGGGTGACAGTCTCCCTCTGAGGCTGTTGAACAGCACTTGCTGAGAAAGACAAAGCAGACCCTTACAAAAGGAAGACTGACACATTCAGGTTCTTACATTTAAGTAGATGTTTTTGTGTACTGGATTCTCTTCTCCATCACTTTTAACATGTGAGAAAGAGAAAATATATTTTGCAAATATGTGGTTAACAATACAAAGGGCAAATGGCGAGGCTACAAAAATATTACTGTGAGATAGTTGTTTTATGACTTTTTGTAGCCAGCACAGATTCCTCTGGTTTGACTGGTTCCTGATCACAGCATTTTGACCTATTTTCCTGCCTTGTTTTTAAAAGAGATAAACTGCTTAACTTTGCCAAACACGCATCCTGTTGATCACCAGGCTGTCACTCAGCAGCTCTTTTTCATTCTCCTCACAAAATTAAACATTGGTTTTGGTTTTTTGCCTTGGGGAACTTGCATCAACCCTTTCACATCTTACCAAAGGCAGAGACCTAAGAGTGATGTAATCTCCTGCCTTGACCTTCTGGGCACCCTTTGGCTTGCCCTAGAAGTTTCCATGTTGTTTCAGTCCATGTTTTTTGTTTGCCAGGCTGCCTATTCCTAGTGCCATGCTGGGCAGCTGCAGGTGTTCTTTGTCTCCTGGGCAATGTGCTTTCCAGCTTGGTTCTTTTCTGGACAGCTGCTGTTCTTCCCTCCAGCTGTTACTCTGTTGGCCATGTTTGAGTGCATGAGATAAGAGAAATCAATATCTAGCAGAATCAAGAGAGTCTTGCTGGCTGTTTTTCATCTAGAGGATTCAATTATTTTCATTGTTTAAAATGTCCTATAAAATAAAATTGGCTGACAATAATGTATAGTCAAATAAATTTTACCTTTAAAAGTTACTGTTTATTTTTTGTAAATCAATAAATTTGGTCTCTATAGAGGTTAGACTTTTTTTTAAGGAAAGTCTAACCTATATAGGTTACACCTTTTTTTTTTTTTTTTTAAGAAAAAGTCCCTTCTTTTCTCTTCCTTTTTTTTTTTTTTTAACTATTATTTAATGATTCATTTGCCTGTTCACCTGTTCACTCAAACTATGTCTTGGCTTCCCTACTGTCTACAGAGTACCTAGGACAGAGGCAAGACAGAGATAAAGGAATAAAGTCGGGATTCACTAAAAGGCCTTCAAAGGATACAAAGATGGACCCAAGATGGACTCCAAGTCACGAGTTTTCACGCTTTTATAAGTTTTTGGTCCATTTACATATTGGGGTTAAAAATCCAATTACAGCTTCAGGTTATGCAGTCCTTTCCTCCCAGTTTGCTCTCCTCAGTTCCCTCCTTTTTATAATTTTTGGGCCCGAAGCTGCAATGGTGTCCTTGGTTCTTGGCTGGAGAAGGATTGGTTTGTCTGACTAAACTGTGAGAACTTGCTAATACTTTATATGAAGTTCAGAGTTAGACACCAATGCAGTACAGAATCTGGATAATATGAAAACTAAAATTTAAGGCATTAAGTTTTATTCCCAATGAGCAAATGCATGGCAGAAGAAATAGATCTTGTGCTGGACTGCAGTTAAGCTCCCGTGAGACAAATCTCCCCACAGGACAAAGCACTGCTCTGTTTCACTTTTGGACTTCTGCATTTTTCCTACCGAAATAAACTATAGAGATAGGTGTTATACCACTTAACACGAAACATGGAACTCCTTCTTTTTCCTCAAGCATCTTCCCAAGAGGTGGGAGTACAGAGCTGACCCCAGTGTGGGAAATGTATGTTCATAAAAGTTCATGCATGGTTGGGTTTTCTGCAGAACACACTCTCTGAGTATGCATGAAATATATTTCAAAGTCTGAAAAATTAATTGCACTATTTTTTTACCTCTGTCTTCCAGAAAAATGGAATAATGGCTCCAATAAAATGTTTGTGACAGAAGCTGCCATGGATAATTTATTTTGGATTGCTATCTTTAACTTTTTCCACCACATACTGTCTGATCCCATAAGGCTTCTCCTTATGGGTTTATAATCCACGAGGCCTTGGAAGTAAAAGTCATGTTTTTCCTTTCATGACTTTGCCAGAAAATGGCAAATTGAAGTCTTGACTATGTCTGGACATGTGTTTTCTAGTTTCATTTCATCTTCTCAGTGATCTGCCAATATTTCATAGCTTTTCCTATACCCTACATTCATTATGATATTACACAACATTTACAGTTCATCATGTCTGTTTTTGTAATTAAAGGATTATACTTTTGGTACTTATAAACTGATTTTTTTGCTTACTTATGTCTTTGGACAATCCACCTAGAAGATTAATTTCCTCTGTGCCAATTTCTAGGAAAATATCACTTTTAGACCTTGAGAAAATAAAACATCCAAATTTCTTTATTTATAGCTCTATTCCAAGACCACCTTCAAATGCAATAGAATAGATTTGAAAAATGAGGCTGATCAGAATAGTTTAGACATATGTGTTTTTTCCCAAGCACATAAGATTGTATTTGATTTAATCTTATAATCTTTTGAGAATTTCTAACATTGATTATGAAAATATTTATACTCCCTACAAGTGTGTCCATTTGCTTTAAGGGAATTTCTCCAATTACTTCAACACTCTTTGTCTTGTAAGCAGATTTATTCAGGTAGATAATTGATTCCTGGGTGAGGGAGTTCAAGGTGGGTGATTTTAAAACCATAGTACAAAATAATAATTCAATGGGAATATTTAAAATGAAATCATGGTGTGAAAAATGAAATAGTTGATTTACTTATTCACTGCACATTTAAAAAATTGGTTTTGTATAATTTTAGAAAGTCAGGAAATAAAATCACTTAAATTAGGTCCAGGGATAACAAGCATAATGAACTTCCAAACTTGAATGAGCATGGTATTTTCCTCATGCTTGAATCTGTACTATAATCTTATCTACCTAATAACAAGATCTATT
Source organism: Melospiza georgiana (assembly GCF_028018845.1). Lineage (NCBI taxonomy): Eukaryota > Metazoa > Chordata > Aves > Passeriformes > Passerellidae > Melospiza > Melospiza georgiana. The sequence continues at coordinate 90,700,299 of NC_080432.1, forward strand.
TTATGAAGTTTTCTGAAGTCACAGTGGAGCCACAGAGGTGAAAAAAGGGTCAAATATTAACCTCAAGATTTTCCATTAAAAGCTAACCTGAAAAAAGCTCTGCTTTTACACCAAAGAGAGATCCTTGTCAACAGTGTTTTCTTCAATTATTTGTGTCAAAAAAGAAACCTGTGATATACTTCAAAAAGAGACCTGTGATATGCTTCTTTTGACAAAATGCATACAGTGAAGGTATCTGCACCTAAGCTAAGTGCACAGACCCCCTTTGTGGCCAATGGGCAGAACTGGAAATTTCAGAGTGCATCTTGCCTCTCTTACAGTAAAGGTACATTATGAGATCAGATACATACCAGAAAAATTCCATTTCTGTTCACTGTCTGCAGGCAAGATCAAACCCCCTGATCAAGTGTTTGTATTGTACATAAGTGAAGTTGAGTTTGTTTGAATCTTAATATTTTACCTCAATTAAAAAAATTAATATCAGAACCCTTTATCTCAGTGTACCAGGAAACTTCAGCAATTTTTTTGAGGACCTCCTTATTTTGCAAGTTTCACTTATGCCTTTTCCTCAAAAATTTCCTTTTAAGTCTCTTTCTGTTATTGCTGAAGTTTAGCTGCAAAAATAACACAATTTTCCAGAAAAAACTTTGGAAAAGAATTATGAGAATATATACTATAAAATGCATTTTTTATTATTATGAATTGGCCTTTTAAAATATTTCCACAAAAGTTTCCAATTTGCAAAATAATTTTAACAGGGAACACCTTAACAGAAAACAAAAATTTATCTGTCTGAATGGAAGAAACCATATAAAATATATTAAAATCGCAGAATGTATTTATTTCATCATAATTTGCAGGATGATGTGTCCCCTTTCTCACTGCACAGTTACTCCCTCTTTGACAAATGCAGCAGCACAATCATATGTTTTTCAGGGTCTTCTAAGGGTTGATTGGCTTTTCAAGCTATGTACACGCATTGATCCCAGCTCTGAAACATGCCAGTGAAAACAAAATCCTGGTCAAAACATTTGTCTTCATGAGTCACTTATTGACTTAGAGGGAAATTATTTTAAACTCTGTTTCCAAGAAAGGTATCTTGAATGCAAGCAGACTTCAGAAGAAGAGGGAAAGTTTCCTACCTGAGAGGTTCTTTGAATTGTGAACAGTTATATCAATTGTGTAGGTTTGTTCCAAAGCTCCACCTACTCAACCACATTATGAAAATCACTTTCTGGATTGCTTCAAGGATGAACTAAGACAGATTGTCCATTGCTGTTATTGCTGGAAGAATTTTGCCTTGCTATTGTGCTCTGAGAGGAATGAGTGCTGAAAGTGCATGTCCATTCCTTAATAGGTGAGCACTCCTGAACTCACCTATTAAGGATTGGATAAGCACTTTCAGCATATCCATTCTATATAGGAGATATCCAGTGTCCCACAAGCTTCAGACCCAGTCTAATGCAAATAAAAGTGGGTGTTGTTTCTGGATGTCTGCATGTACCTGAATTCTATACAGTCTTATGGAAGGTACTTCCAGAAATACTGTCGAAGCCTTCAACAGGCTGAATTCCTGACATAGCTTGAGAACAGCTCGCATTCCAGACCTTTTTTTTTTTTTCCCCAAAATGAGACAAAGGTATTTCTCTTCAATATGTTTATTTGACACTGACTTCAAAGAACTCATAATGAAACATTTGCTGTGGAGAAGTCTGATTGATAGAGTAATGGAGATAAAATTGCTGGGTTCTTTTGGTGCTCATTTCCAGAGGAGAGATCTTTAGAACTTTTTAGACTTCCTTGTAATGGTATTGCTACTGTAGCACAACATAAATTACCTATTTTCAAGAAACAATATGTTCACTCAGCTGGACTTCTCTGCTACGAGTCATATAACTTTAGTAAAAGATATTGTCATTTCTCTGCTGTGGTTTATTGTAGTTATAGATTTGAATATGCAAACCACCATTTAATATGCATTTTCAAGCCATCAGAAGGAAAAGTTCAGAGCACCATATGTTTTTCCAAAGCGCTCCTTATAAACATCAGGCACACAAGAGAAGCCCAAGCGTCAGTTCCTGAGGTATTACTGATATGAGTGGGAAACTTCCTGTTCTCACCAAAGCCACAGCAGCATTTGCTCATGTGAGTCAAAGGACATTCTGTGTCCTAACCAGAAATGTCAACTGCACTAAAATCTATCACTGAAACCAGAAGAAAATACTAATTTTTATTACATATTTTATTTTCTTTTGATTCTACTCTCACAGAAGCTTTACCTTGCCTTATTTCTTATCTTTCTGTCAAAATTACCAAGAAACCACTTATACTTTTTAAACATATTTTATATACATATTTTATTTATAATTTTACATTTGTACTTTATTACACAATTTATTTTGTGTTGTGAAATAAAAAATGTTTAACATCTCCACCTTAAGCCCCAGCCCCTTGCCATGCACTGACTTGGTGTCAGTGTTCTTCTGAGGTTTTTTCTGCTGCTCCAAAACTCGAAGTTTTACTTCCTAATAATTTTAGAATCAAACACAAAGCTCCTACAATTATTAAAGAATAAAACGTGTCCAATTCTAAGCATTTATTTGTGTTACATACAGACAAGTATGAACTTCAAAAAACAGAGAAATCAGTGCATAGCAGTTGAGCAATATAAATGCAGGGCAACACATCTGAAATTCTATCTGCAGGTCTCAGTTTCACAACCCTTTTGAATGCAATGATGTTGCACAAGTATAATGCAAGACAGAATGTAGTCTTCTGCAATCAGTAGTCAAGAGCCAAGAAATGACTTCAAGTGTGCGTATAATAGCTTTTTGCTGGCCTCCAGGATATCAAAGACACTGTGCAAAGAGCCTCATAATTGTTGCATTATAATATTTTTAAGGGTGGGATTCAGTGCAATTGTTTTAGGAAACTTTTTCTGACCAAAATATCTAAACAGATCTTTAATGCAATACTTCTGATTATGAAATTATTCTAGGAATTCAGGAAGTAAATTCACAGCATCCCTCTCCACAGTAAAGGAGAAACCAGATAAAATCAGTTCAACTCCCTAGAAATCAGTGTTACAGCAGCCAAAAATTAGGCCCAGTATGTTATAATGCCTGGAAAGGACACACAAAGTTTCCACTTTTCCACATTAAGGATGAGTCATTTGTCTTTAGCAGAAATGCTAAATAGAATAGAGAAGGTATATGCCAGAGGTAAGGGAGAGGAGAACTTGAATAATTTTGTATTGTTGAAAGGCTCAGTTTAATACGAAATGAAAAAAAAATTACTTCAACAATCTGCAAATGAATGAGCCATAGATGAGGGAAAGCCATACTTTTTGTATTAAATCAGTCCATTCATTTAACAGTTGGATGTGTTGATAGCTGAATTACCATCTGCCATAAAAGCAGATGTTTTTCATTCGTGTTTTAATGAATCTTATTTTTCTAATCAACTTTGTACAGAGTAAAAATCTGCTTTTAAGAAGCACTGTATCTTCCATACACTGGACTACTTTGGCCTGTCAAAATTACAGACTATCTTATCAAATTAAAGTGTTTATGTGACTGTGCTTTCTTTTATGGTCTGAAATGCATCCTTGCTTAAGCAGTGATTCTATCCCATCCCTTTCAAAATGAAGTAGTGACCCTTCAAGCTTTCCCAGAGCAAGGCTGTGGCAATCCATCTGCAATTTTAGTAAGACCATGCAGATATTGAAATAATTACCTCCCACTATTATCCATCGGCTCTCAAGTAATTACCTGCTTCCATTAGCATTTTATTTGATTCACTAATTACCTTGAGAAATGCTGGTAGGATGTGCACTACCTGAAAGGATTACATTCAAATTAACCAACAAAGGTTTTGTTAAGATGTCAGCATGAAAATAGAAGTCAAAGTCGTGTATAAGAATTGTCAAGCAGTAAAGTGCAAATCCTTTAATTTCCATTGGCCAAAGTCACAGAAAGTTTCATGCAACGTGCCCTTGCAGCCCAGAAAGCCAGTCATGTCCTGGACTGCACCCAAAGCAGCGTGGGCAGCAGGGCAGGGGAGGGGAGTCTCTCCCTCTGCTCTGCACTCATAAGATCCCACCTGCAGTGCTGCATCCAGCTCTGGGGTCCCCAGCACAGGAAGGGCATGGACCTGTTGGATGAAGGCCAAAGGAGGTCACCAAGCTGATCAGAGGGCTGGAGCACCTCTCCTCTGCAGACTGGCTGAGAGAGCTGGGGTGGTTCAATCTGGAGAAGGCTCCAGAGAGACCTTATACCACCTTCCAGTACCTAAAAGGGTAACAAAAGAGCTGGAAAGGGACATTTTACAAGGGCTTAGAATGGTAGCGCAACAGGTGACATCTTTAAACCAAACGAAGGCAGGTGTAGATCAGATATTAGGAAAAAACTCTTTAGTGGAAGGGTGCTGAGTGACTAGAATGAGTTGCCCACAGAAATGGTGGATGTCACATCCCTGGAAGTGTTTAAGGCTAGCCTGGATGGAGCCCTGAACAAGCTGATCTAGTGGAAGATGCCCCTGCATCTGGCAGGGGAGTTGATCTTTAAGGTCACTTCAAACCCAAACCATTCTATTATTTACAAGCAGGAAAAAAACAAGAGAATGACATCTCTCTCACATCCATTCTGACCCTACAACCAGTTTACTGCGGAAAAATATTTACATCTTTTAGGTCTAGTTTATCACACAAAGAGTTATATGAACACTCTGGCACAGAGTTTATTAAAGGATAGACCTCTGAAGTGTGCATGGCTACTGTCTTATTACACACTATATGTACTATACTATATATATATACATATATATATAGTACTACATACAAAATATATATTGTACTATACAATAGTTATTCTGCTGTTTTAATTTTTTGACTGGTACAAAGAATCTAGCCCTGTTATCTTGTGAATGGAACCTCCTAGTGCTTGTCCTCAGTCATATATTTATACATAGATAATAATATTTGGGTAAAATGCCAGGCCTCCTGATACATGCCCATACATTGTTATTTTGCAAAACCTTCTCTGTGACCCTTCCAGAACCCCCTTTAGTGAAGTGTTGACCACTGAGAGCCCTCAAAAGACCTGTGTAAATTTTCACTGCAAAAAGAAAAGGTTATTTGGAGTAGGTAAATTTACCAGCAAAAGTAGTTTGAGTTTGGTGGTAAGGTGTTGTCCATATTGTCACAAACCTACACAGAACCAACACAACTATCTAAAGGGTCAGAAAATTCAATACAATATTCTTGAAAGGACTTTTTTTTCACTCCGTGCTGCCCAAAATGGACTTAAAGCTAAGAAAAAATAAATTGAGACAGTAACAATTCTGCTAATAACTTGTTCCATTGGCCCTTTTCTAGCGCCAGTGGCACTTTCACATCTGACGCTAGCCATCTGAAACGTAGGCATCCAGGCTGTAAAGAGGAACATCTCCATTGTGACATTCACCCTGATCAGTCCTGATCACTGATATTGCTACACTCATTCCTCTGCCAACTCACCCTCTGGAAGTGGAAGTGTCCTACTTCAGCAGCAACCCCATATTGCAATCTTTATGCAGCAAAACAATCTATAGGTAACATCATCTCAGTCCAGCAAAACAAAAGTCCTCGTGTCCTGGTCCTTGCCTGTTCTCCAGGCATGAGCTCAGGTAATCCTGCTAAAAAGTATTGTCTTCTGGTTTATATGTTATCGTGGATGTCAACATAGTAAACCTCCAAAGGTCCATTGGGTGATTGCACTGAATAATAGCCTTGCACTTAAAAGGACTATTAAACATGGTGTAGGCATGAGTATCCCAGGAAACTTGGCCATGCCTGTTCCAGTTTCATATGTAAGTCCAGTGATGCATTAAGTGCATCACAAAACCCCCTGGAAATGAAGACTATGACTCAAAAATATGGCCAGCTTTTGTCCTTTTTATTAAAAGAAAGAAAAAACAGAAATGCATCATGAGGACCAGAATCCACCACAGTTCACTCTATCCATGAAGTAGATAACTCTTGGGTATCATCAGTAGATAACTCTTGGGCAGAAAAAAAAAATTAATTGTTGTAATTTATCTGACCTGTGATATCATTTCAATGCATAGAATTTGGAGAACCAGGATTTCAGATAAAATGTTGTGAAAGCCCTGATTTTATTTCCAGTTAGGTTCATTGTGCTTTATTTGTATTTATACTTAGAAAAGAAGAAAACATAAATTTCAGCCTTGTTTCACAATGTGCTGAGGATCAAAACCATTGGTGTCAGTTGTATAAATCACTAAATGAATACATCTCCAAATGGTGTGAAAGCAACGCAATTCTTTTGGCAATGCTGGCTGTTGCCCCGATAACTGCTGGATCCTGTCTATTGCAGAGGTAACTGAGAGCCTCACAAGTAAATAAACTAACACTCATGACTCCATGGAACCTCTGAGTCTCCTGGTTTTAAGAGTGGGACGTTGTACTGCTAGCTGTTTTCTAATTATGGAAGATGTCTGGATGATTAAGAGCAATTCAGAAAAAGTAACATTTAGTCTGTGTTAGCTACTTAGAGAGCTCAGTCAAGATTCAATCAAAGGATAGCAGCATCCACCATGCTGACAGCCCCTGACACAATGTAGGTTAATTCCATCTCCTTTTTCATGGTTTTCCTAAGTGCATGGTCGATTTAAATTAAAATGTTCAGCAGAATAAGCTTGACTTGATATTTCTCTACAAATATTGCAGATGTCACACAAGAGATACAGTGGCACTGGTGAGGATGACAATGACAGACTGCTTTGGGACAGTCATGTAAAATACCTGTCCCACTGGAAGAATGATAGTCAGAATTTTCTCAAGTTCATTAAATTGTTTCAGGCAATCTCCACAGGGCACATTGTTTTGTAATTTAGCTAATGCTTATTTCTTTTATTTCTGCAATAAGTGCAATAAATATTTGCTTATTGATTTACTCTACTGACCAAGCATTGCCTGAAAGAAGCCTGAAAATTCATGTTAATTTGTTATGGTTGTTTCACAAGATGAAGAAAGCTCTGTTCCACTGAGCATTCCAAAGAAAAGCAAACGTTCTTCTCAATGACCCTAAACTACAGGTGAGGGATCTTTCTGATTAATTTAATGAGGTATCTAAAATTAAGAAAGGTAGTTGTGATATGTAATAATCTGACTTTTAAAAAGTAAAACAAATAAATTAATTGTGCCAGAAGTTAAAAATGTAAATTTTTCAAAGCAGTAGAATGCAATCTGTTTCATCTTCATCGAGTGGAAAAAGTGCCTTTTGTTGGTCATATCGGGCACAGTGTCATGGATAAATCCCAGCTGAAAACAGCCACACACTCACTCTCCCCCACTGGGGTGGGGGAGAGGATCAGAAGGATAAAGAAAGCTAGCCCAATCTCTTGGGTTGGGATTCAGACAGTTTAATACAGAAAGCAAAGGCCGTGCACACAAGCAAAGAAAACAAGGAATTATCTCTCAACTTTCCATGAGCAGGCAGAAGTTCACCCACCCCCCAGGAGAGCAGGGCTCCATCATGTCCAGTGGTGAATTGGAATGACAAACGCCGTGACTCTGAACATCCTCCCTTCCCTCCTTCTACCCCCAGTTCCACATGCTGAGTGTGAGACCACAAGGTCTGGGATATCCCTGGGGTCACCTGGGGCCAGCTGTCCCAGCGGTGTCCCCTCCCGAATCCTTGTGCACTCCCAGCCTTCTCTCTGGCAGAGGAGTCCTTGCTGCTGTGTGAGCACTGCTCAGCAGCAGAAACTAAAACATCTCTGTGGTATCAACACTGTTTTCTGCACAGATCCAAAGCACGGCCCCATAACAACAGCTACGAAGAAAATTAACTCTACCCCAGCCAAAACTATCACACACAGCAACTTATTCTTAGCTACGTCATAGGAAATATCAATCACTCGTGCGGTAGAAACAATACATGAAAGAAAAAGCAGCACTATGGGTAATATTGTTTGCTAAGGTAAAATACCTTTTTTTTGTGTGTTTAACAATATAGTAACACTTAAAGGACCATATCAATTGACTCATGCCTAGTTAGAACAAATAGTTATTAGCATTCTATTTGTATGAAAAGCTAATCTCTCAAAGAGACTTTTAAAACTACTTTATTAACTAACAATTCTGTTTAAATATAATTTTGAGTTCAAGGAGCTTTACTCAACTTTCTTCCAAATTTCTACATCAAAGTAGTAGAAAGAGGAACACACATTCTACTTTCAAAAAAACACTTTATATCAACTAATATATAGAAAATTTAGTAGACCTTCTAGACAATTAATCAGAAAAGTTAATTTTTTTATCCAATTGAATAAAATCATCCTGTTGGGAATGCCTTTTTTTGTGATTATGGCTAGAATTATTCCTGCTTGAATTGAGACATTCAGTCAACGTGAATAAGATGGAAGCAAGCTGACTAAAACTTCAGGGATTATGACCAATGGAAACAGGCATCTGCCTGTACATCCTATGTCTCAGATGCATTTCAAACAGAACAAGAATGACTGAATGACACTTGAAAAAATACAAGTACTGAATCAAATTTAAAAACTAACTTCATGGTCAAATATGGAGATTATATATATATATATAACAGTAGAAACTGTTCTACTGATCAGTGAGAACATCATGTATTTCAGCCCAGTCACATTTCACCTCTGATGTGGTTTAAGCCCAGATGGAAATTAGCCACCACACAGCCACTCACTCAATTCCCACTCTCACCCGCCATGCCAGTGGAATGGGGAGAAGGACTAAAGAAACCTAATAGAAAAAAGAGTTTCTATAGCAAAGAGATACTTGGATAAGATTGTTTTGTAGTTCAAGGTAGACTAAGGAGCAGAGGATGTAGAATTTGAAGAACGTACTTTTTGGCAGGAGACTGTGATTCAAGCAGGCTAAGATGGGAAGGATTCACTCTTCTATATTTGTTTTGTCTTTTGTATCCAAGGAAAAGACACATTCCAATCTACCAGAAATTAATTAGTTCAGTCACTCCTTTTTCTTTAACTGAAGGTAAGGCATCCTTTTTTTGAAATAAATTGCAATTCCAGTAAGGAATTTTTTTATTGTAAAGTATGAACAGAAAATGACAGATAAAGAAAGGCAGCAGCAGTTGCATGAGTCCTGAATTCAAGCCTGAATGAGTTGGAAAGTTCAATCTCCTTCACAGATCATTGAGTCTGATGACAAAATCTCAGTAGAAAGCTTTATGACCGGCAAAATAAAAAGTCCAGACAATGAAGAAGCTGTCCTGTGTGTCAGGGATAGGAGGTGTGCAGAATGGAGTATAAAGAGCAAGACTTTTGTGTTGTACCCAGGCATAGTGCAACTCAAGTCATACTGACAATGTTGTGCAGAGGCAATGATTTCTTTAGGACTCCACCTCTCCACCTACACCTATACAGGGTGGAACCACAGAGAAAGGAACTATTATTTATAGTTTTATTCCCATCTTTTTCTGCCTTACTAGTTTGAAAATTAGAATTAATAACAGAGTGTCTGTATAAGACAAAAATCAACACAGTCACTGCAATATACTTACAATAGAAACTTCTTCTCAGTGAAATGGGAATAGATTCTTTTATTTCAGAAAACAGCTGCGTTAAACAAAACATTTCAATTACTCAAGGTAAGAAAATAATTCCTACAATGGCCTCAGTGGAAGCATTACTGCCTAATTACGGGAGAAACTCTTCTAATCCCTTCTGTATCTTTCAATAGCACCCAGTGCATTCTGGACTTCCACCAGAGTCTCTCAAATGACAGCACACAGAGGATGCAGCAAGGAATGTGAAAGATGTGGAACATAGCCAAAAAATCCTCAGTAGCTTCCCTCAAAAAGAGTAAGAACTTCTTGAGATTTACCCTTCCCTTGCAGTACTAAAGATTCTAATAAAAAATTCCACCACATTACTACTTTTTATGACAGAGATGCATAGGTATTCAGTAACTAAGAAATATGTACTTCTACGAAAAACAAAGATGGACACTGATTTTTTGTTTTCTAATTCTTGTTTTTAAATGTCCTCTGAACTATCTGATACCTTGAAACAGCATTTTGTGTATAAATCTGATCCTTCCTAGAAGAATGTAAAGGAGATCTTATACCTGGGATTATAATTACTATTTTGGAAATTCAGAGTATTTTTCTCAGGAAGGTTAATCATGGAAAAAAAATCCTAACAGAAATGTTCCTTGTCCAGCTTAGGCAGTTAAAAATATGACCCACAGTACATTGCTACAGATGTAAAAGCTATCAAAGGATCTGGGAAAGTTTTTCTTTAAATGTGGCTCTGCAGATGTCGAACCATTTGGCATTTACAAGTAGAATAAATATGGTGCCTATAGTATGTATTCCCATTGGCCTTCTGTGACCCAGGTTAGCTTTAAGGGGAAAAGAAAACATAAAGCACTCATGCAAAATTGCTTTCCTTTCCTCTGATATTTAATAAAATAATGATAAAACCATTTGCTACTGTATTAAAAAAGTAACATTTTAGGTCTCAAGCAATGTAAGGTCAGAACTAAAAAATAGTTATGGGCAGTGTCCCCATTTTATTTTTCCTATAAGCTACTACATGGAAAGACTTTTAGAATGCGTTACCTTCATGTTGGAAAAAAATATGAAACAAAAGGGTTTTTATATAATTAACACTCAGAAACATTGTTAAATATATGTAAACTTGGTTTTTTTGTCTATTGTGCATTCCAAAAAAGGTCAATATTATTTCACGATAATTATTGGACTGGGAGAAAAATCCAAGGTCAATACCAGCATGATTCAAGGATGACTTCTGAGTGTCATCTTCAAAGAGCTGATCCTTGATAATTATTCAATGGTATCAGAGATACAGCTGTGTGTACATACAGGTCTGTGTGTTTATATCTGCAGCATGAAAGAAGCACGATTCATATGGAGGTTTTCAGTGGTGACTGGCAATAAGTGACAAGAATTTATCTATTCTGTCATGCAAGGTTAGTTATTCTATAACAACTGTTCTTAATGTCTCTACAACTTTTTACATAGGGTAACGACCTCTTACTCTGTTTATCTTCATTCACTGTGAGAGGAAAAGAGAACAGAGATATTTTTAATATCATATTGTACCTTCAAAGGAATTAACTTCTGTTTGTAGATAAATAACATCATTGCAAGACAATTTATACGGGTGCCTACTTTAGAAGTTCAGTTGTTGATTTTGGATAAACTTGTTTACTATCCTGTCAGAATCCAAGGGAACCAGTAAGAATCCTATTTTTTTGAAAGATAAATGTGTTTAATGATTTTTTTTTTCTTTGCTGCAAGGTAGACATGACTATATGTTTAAAGATCACAAATATATCAAGCTGAATAACTTAGAGCAACCGGAAAACCCAGAAGAATGGGGAAATGCTGCTGTGTGGATCAAATCACTCCCATCCTTTCCTTTGGAAATATAGATGATAAGTTGTGATCATTCCATCCCAGCTTTCCTCCACGTATACTTCTCTGTATTATAGAATTGGACTGTGGTAAGTAGGCCATATGGTACATTGTAGGAAATATGTTTTAAGACACAAAGGGGTATCAGGTGTTTGGCTTTATTTAATAAATTTTTCCCATGACAACTGCATAAAAAAAAAAAAAGAAAAAAACCAGAGTGGACAGAGTGACAAGACAAGCAATAGTGATAGGACTATAAGCAAGTAAATTTAGATTAGATATTAGGAAGAAATTCTTTCTTGTGAGGGTAATGAGACACTGGCACAGACCCTGCTGAGAAGCTATGGATATTCCATCCCTGGAAGTGCTCAAGGCCAGGTTGAGTGGGGCTCTGAGCACCTGGTCTAGTGGAAAGCATCCCTGCCCATGGCAGGGGACTTGAAACAAAATGATCTTTAAGTCCATGTCCAACCACCCAAGCAATTCTGTGATTCTGTTATCGCAAGCAAAACAAACTAAAAAAACACCACAAATTCTTCTTTTGGCAATGAAGTTCCAAGAATCCTAAATCTAAATTAGCAGAAGATGCATTTAACTTCTGTAGAAACTTAATAAAGAAGACTCTTAGGTCTTGTAAACCTGCATCATTTTGCTAAGAATGATCTTTCTTAACAGTAGCTGGATGTTCATGACTGAAAAATCAATAGAATGTCACAAAATAAAAATCTGCAACATTATTTACTTAAAAAAAGAAAAAAACAGAATAAAACAGCATAGCTCACTTGATACCTTGGTGTTGATTTTTTGGGGTTTTCTCCTTTTAGGAATACACAATTTTTGATCCATCTTACTGCTCATTTCTCCCCATGTTTTCTTTTTGATAAGAAAAATTACAGATAATTTCTTATCAAAGTCTGTTCTTCACAGTTAAAATCAATAAATCAAAATCAAGTGAAAATAATAATATTCTGCAGTGTGAATAGAAATATGCATTAATACACCTGTTATTGAAAGGAGATGAAAATAAGTATGTGAGAAAATTCACCTATTCTTTATATTGAATGTATTTGGAATTTCCATAGCAAGTTCTGCAATGCCTAAGCATCAAAGTCCAGTAAAGGAAATTGTTATCATTTATTTGTTTTAAGGCCATTACATGAACTGATTGCTCACCTATATAATCATAATTTCTTCTCTTTGTTGTATGGCAGCTCTGTCTACAATTCTTTTTTTCCCTCATTCACAACCTCTATTTAATTTTGTCTTGTCTGAACTTAGAAAACACTTTCTTTAGGTCATTGTTAATACCATTTTTGCACAATGACACTTATGTGCACTTATAAAATAATACCAAAAAGCAATAATGGAATGTTAAGATTAATATGAGAAACAGCTTTTCTTAAAATTCTGTCCTGTGCTGCTTTCCAAAAAGTGATAAAAGGATCATAATTTTATCACTTGTTTCAAATTCCATCACCCTCCAAGGTATATAAAAGTTGACTTACACTCTCTGCTTCCCATGTCATATCTAGCAGCTTTCTAAAGCATATCTCAGCAAGGGTTTCTCAGTGCAATGGCTTTTTTGTGGTCAATGACATTGAAACACATCCACAGAAGTATAGCAGCTTGAATTAAACTTGCACTGGTCAAAGTTACTAAAATGTTTTATTTGTAATAAAATAGTCCAGGCAATAGTGTGAAAGACAAAAGTTCAAGTCATCTTCACCTTGGTTTAAAGCAGAAATTTAAAATTTGATGTCTCACACTCTATGCAATTGCCCTGAATGGCAGTCTCTGGCTGTTCCTGAGCCTGAAGTTCAGGCTGGAGGTGGTGAGAAGGGAGGAAATTATTTTATTTTTCCACAGAATTGAATATTGCAATGTCGTAAAGAAAAGTCATCATCAGTTCTCTGAATCTTAACAATATCAGTGTTAATTATGTGGGAAGCTATGTGAATTCAGCCATAAAGAGAAAAAAATTTCTGCAGGTGTTGTCTTCTCAGTGTCTTAATTTGACCAATGGATTGAATAGAGCAGAAGTGCCATGGAGGAATCACATATGAGGATCAGATATCTGTTCTTTATAGTGCCCCAGTTTCCATAGGGTAATAACCCTCCATTTCCTGTATGTATTACAGCACTTGCTATACAATAAAAGAATGTTAAGTACCATCCTGGGCTATGGAATGCATTTATTCCAGCTGTGATAGGCTTGTTAGCTCTGCTTCCCTTTGCTTTCCATCCATTCCTTTGGCAATATCTCTTCCCCCAGACCTGTCACTCTTTTGACTCTCATCTCTGTCTTCCCTAATCTCTCTTCCCATTCTTTTCTGTGCCAACTTTTGTTGGCACTGATATCCTCAAGGAAACAATCTAGCTATTTTTAGACTTTGACTCTGAAAATATGTAAACAGAAACTTCTAAAAGCCTGACTATTCAGTCATATTTAAGTAATTTTCAAAACACAGCAGAAGACAAATTTCTGAAATTATATTGGTTGTGGCCTTTCTCCCTCCCAGACAGATTCCAGGTACCTATCTAATCACACATTAATGTGGTAGAGCTTCACAAATAAGCAGCTGTAAGGTTATCTTTAGATGGACAAGACTAGGTATTTTCAGAAAGGGAAGAGCTGATTTACGTTCCGAATGACAAAACTATTTATACTGAATACAAGGTTTCCACCACATAATGAGTAATTTTCAGAGTTTAAGAATCATAAGACAGTTTTTCATACTGAAAAGTTTTGTATAATATTAGGTACTAGCAGTTAATAGGTACTGATAAATCTTTAAGCCATATGTGAATACAAAGTGTTCTCTTTAGTGACATAAGTTCAGCTTGCTCAGTTTAGCAGAACAATTTACACCACAATATGTAAGATTAAATTAAGACTTTCACAAAGACTTATGCAGCATCTCCATAAAAATAATTGCAGTAAAGCAGTCTAAGAACAGCGTGACTGATCTAGCTGTGCCATTAGGTATGGGAGAATACCTACAGAAACATGGCTCTAAGAGAATAAATTCAAAAAAGGCAGAACATCACATCTCAATAAGGAATGCTGTGCATGACAGTGTTCAAAGGTGATATGAACTATTAATCTTGTGAAGACAATAATGCAGGATAAGGGAGGATGGTATAAAATTGTTTGTAGCCACCAGAAATTAATACAAATTTCTTCATTGAAATCTCCTTTACAATATGACTGCAAGCTGGGAAATCACTTTTACTGAATTATTCATTTTGAATAAAGAATTTCAGCTATCTGCACAGTGCACCTGTTACTTGTCAGGCCAGGGGTTATTGTGCACAGACTGGGGAATGAGAGGCTGGAGAGCAGTGCCATGGAAAGGGATTTGAGGTCCTGGTCAGCAGAAAGCTGAACCTGAGCCAGCAGTGTCCTGGCAGCCAGGAGGGCCATCCCTGTCCTGGGGACACCAGGGACAGCATGGCCCAAGGGAGGGGATTGTCCTGCTCTGCTCTGAGCTGGGGCAGCCTCACCTCCTGTGCTGGGGCAGCTCTGGGTGCCACAAGGTAAGAAGGGCATGAAACTATTGCAGAGTGTCCAAAGGAGGGAACAAAGATGGTGAAGGGCCCTGAGGGGAAGCCTGTGAGGAGTGACTGAGGTCACTTGGAGGAGACTGAGGGCAGAGCTCACTGCAGTTACAGCTTCCTTGGGAGGGGCAGGCACTGATCTCTGCTCTGTGGTGACAGTGACAGGACCTGAGGGAATGACCTGAAGCTGTGTCAAGGAAGTTTGGATTAGATAGCAGAAAAAGGTTCTTCACCCAAAGGTGAGCCCAACCCTTTAACAGAAACATGGCTGGGCACTGGAACAGGCTCTCTAGAGAAGCAGTCACAGCACCAGCCTGACCAAAGTTTAAGAAGATTTCGAACAGTACTTTTGGGCACGTGGTGGGATTCTTGTGGGTGGTCCTGTGCAGGGCCAGGAGTTAAACTAGATGACCTTTGTGAGTCCCTTCCAAGTCAGTGGAATCTGTGAGCTGCTCTGCATAAGGCTGCTCTGCATCACTAAGATGTACAACAGTAGAAAAAAATAATAAGTATGTAACCATGTGATTCACCTTGTCCTAGTATAATGCAAAGGCATATATTCTTCTTCACAGTAGAAACTAACATAGTAATGAAGTTGTCAGAATCCCATTGGAGAAAAATAAATGGTAAAACAATGCTATATTCTAACCTTGGGACCATACTCTCAGACATTACAAATTAACATCTATTTAACTAAATGGCTTGTACTCATTTGAACCTCATGAAGGTTTCACAGGTGACATAATAACACTGGAGGTAAAATAGAAAATTAATATCAAATTTCACAAAAAAAAAAAGCCTGAAAAAATATTTCTGTTAAGTGTCCTTTTATTTACATTCTCTGAATAACCTGAAGAAAAAATATAAGCTGGAATCTGAATAAAATTATACACAATATCTTGACATAAGGAGAATGAATGTTAAATTGACAAGCAGGTCAATAGTGAAGGCAAAACTTTATGGAAAATGAATACGTTCCCAGCAGTTCAGGAGTCATAAGGCAATCATAACCAGAGGTAACCTGAATGAGAATGGTGTCTATTTACATCTAATTTGCAATGCCTGGGGTGAAGGAGGGTAAAGGAACTGGAATTCTAAGAAGTACCAGTAAAAATAAGGCTCAAAAAATGTATTGAACCCACACTGAATCTATTTGTCAATTTGAAAAACTCCATGAGCCAGAAATGTTAGATAGGAAGTTAGTGACCCTATTTGTTTTAACAGCATTGGATATGAAATAGCTGAATCATGCAAGTGTATTATGAGACTGAAACATACAGCTGTGTTCAGCATTCCTGTAAAAATAGCTGGACAATATCACACACGCCAAACAAAATCTCTTCCTCTCATATGTGAATTCTAGTTGAAATGAGATAGCAAGGCTGGATTGCACATAAAAATCAAAGAGACCACAACCTAGTATTTTATTTCCAAATTCATCCTACAGGTAATAACACTGGCGAGGAGGAAAAAAAATAAGTTTTATGTTACTGAAAAATATGTGCCTTTTTCAATGGCTTTCATCTGAAGATCTCAAAGGTTTTTATTAACACTAAGCCTGACTCCTCATTATTTTTATTTTGATGGTAATTGATATTAGTATTGAAATGTATAAAACATGCTACTATGATTCTTTGGACAAGAGTTTATATTGATTTTCTGTAGCTGTTGATAACTTCATGTCTCCCAAAGAAATCAGTGGAAACCGGTCCAGCACTCTTTGAGTACTGTCATCACCTCTCCCTAACCCAAGGGAGAAGTGTCCTAATTGTGACCTTCCAGTCCCTGTAGGAGCCCTACAAGATGGAGAGAGACTCTACAAGGCCATGTAGTGACAGGCACAAGGGGGAATGGCTTCCAAGTGTAAGAGAGTAGGTTTATATTATCTATTAGAAAAAATGTCTTCACTGTGAGGGGGGTGAGGCACAGGAACAGGTTGCCCGTAAATGTTGTGGCTGCTCCATACGTGGAAGTGCAGCCAAGGCCAGGTTGGATGGCACCCTGAGCAATCTGGTCTAGTGGAAGGTGTTTCTGCCCATGGCAGGGGGGTTGGAGCTAGATGATCTTTAAGGTCACTTCCAAGAAAAATGCTGAGTCTATGATTCTATACAGCATGTGCAGGTTTCTTTTCCTAAACACGTTAATTTTTACTGTGTACAGTTACTGCTCCACCAATAGCATCAACTTCCTTTAATCTGGAAGCCTTTTCCCTTACACACACATTTTTGTGATGCTTTTTCACCAAACTATTAATATTACTGCTTCTCCTGAACTTTCTCTAGATTATCCCAAGATGATCTTAGGATTCAAACATGAACACTGTCATTTTTCATTACAAGTTACCTCTTGACATCTGACAGAATTTCTGCATTTTCCCACCAAAGGGGTGTATAGTATAGCATAGCATTCCCAGTTGCCCATGGTTGGTTGAAAGAATCCATATTTGATAAGGACATATAAACAGATACTGTGGTTCAGGTCATCTGAAAATTGCTAATGTGGTAACTTTCTCAAAAGGACAAATAGGCCCTTGGCATGTTCAAGAAATAAATGTTATTTCAAATAAAGCTTTCTCTGCTGCTCTGATAAATTAAGCGAAACCATATTCAAAGGAGAATCAGACTCTCCTTACTGACATGTGTAAAGGCATCTTGCAGTAGTTAAAAATTCCTAACCATGTGACCTTGAAAAGGATGATTGTTGTCCTTTCTTTTCTCACCATGTTTGACATGTCATGTTTCCTCTCGCTCATTGCACAGTGACTGCAATTAGTCCTTAAGCTCTTTACACCAAGGAGTCTCTTGTGCAGTTTTATTTGCTGTTTAATACCAATTAAGATGGATTTGTTCTTCTCTTGCCAAAGTTATCCAAGTCACTCTATAAATATTGGAAAATAAACATGCCATTCTCAGGGCTTCATTGTTTGTTCAGGACTGTTGTAACTGTTATTCAGGATGCTGTCTAAACTAAGGTTGAAAAAAAGTAAAATAAGGATTTTGGGCTTTGTGGAATACTTACATGATGCCTAAATCATCTTGCCACTTAATCTTCTTGGGATGAATGAAGGCTTCTTGATTGACTGTTCTCAGCTGATTGACTTTCTCTCAATCAGTTTTTTTTCCAAGCTTTCCTACACTAGCAATATGCCTCTGATATCTAAACCACAGAGGAGATATTTTATTTATGCATATTCATAGGTGATTAAAGGAAATTGCACTTGTTTATTTTGCCCTTCTGAATTGTAACATTATCCATGTTGATTCCTGCCTTAGAAAAAGCTTCTTAAAAGTCATATGATAAAAGAGCAGGAATTCCCTAGGTCTCTTCATGGTTAATTCAATTTTGAAATAACTTTTATGCACAAAAGGCCCATTTTATTTGATACCATAAGAATAAAGATTCATACTTGTTATTATTTTACTGAAATGATTTTGTAATGCAAATTAAACAGCTTTAGTATTCAATTACTTTTGTGCTAATATAAATTGTAAGATTAACATAAGCATACTATAGCTTCAGCAACTGGTATCATAAAAATTCAGCCAATTTCAACAGCTGCAGTTAAATGGTATCCTGTGGTCCAAATACTGAAATCAAGGTAATAGTAATAGAAATGCTTCTTTTGGACACAATTGTGATAATTAGAATACCTCACAATGTCTGAGTCACTGTCATGAATAAAAATTTTTTAAAAATGGGGTAAAGGTACAGCAGATATAAACCTTTTCAATGTTATGTTCTCACTGCCATGATGGATCAGGTCAGAGACCACAGGCAAAGGGATTCCTCTGCATTACCATCATGTCCACAGAGCTGTGGGTACTTGAGCTATTCTGGGATCACGTTGTGATGAGGAAATGGATGGTGGAAAAGAAATCAGCAAGAGCTCAATCCCATCTGGAGGTGGTCCCTTAGGTGCTGTCCTTACATACTGCCTAAGCACAAAATAGATTACCTGGATCATCCACAGGCCATATTGTTTTGTTTCATTTTACTTTGGTTTTTTTAATTTATCTTATTTTTGACATCAGGGAGGACAAAAAAAGGAGTGAAAGACATGGATTTGACCACAGAATCTCTAAATAAACATAGACTGCAGAGCATCCCGGCTAGAAAGGTCCAGAAGCATCTGGAACTAATATGACAGCTACTGAGACTGCTCCTTATCTCATTCTGAAGCTGTCTGGGGAAAGTCTATGGTTGAAAAAAAAATTCTCATTCTCCCATTTGCAAGTAGTAGGAGACAGAAGGAGTTAATTAAAAAGACCCCAAAATGGTGTTCATTCTAGAAACATACACAGTGTAGTCATTAGCTAGCCAAGGTAACCACTGTGAGGGGATGGATTACAGTTCTTACCCCACTACTGATATAGTGGGATGCTCTTTAAGGAAATTGCAGACCATGAAACAATATTTTATGGACACATGTTGAAGCTGAGAGGAAAGCAATAACTGCCTTTATAGGCTTGACAGTCCTACAGCTTTTGGATTTAGTTATTAGCTCCTGAAATAATGCCTCAGTTAAAGAGCTAGCAGAGCCAGGTCAGAATGAGAGTGGCTAAAGATCACATTATGGATCCTCCTAAGACATCACTCCAGCAGATCCTTGGATCTGCTCCAAGGATCATTACTCCACACAGAAAAATGCAGAATTTAAATTTTTCTCTATGTTTCTACCTCATGCTTTACACCTCTCCTCACTCACAAATAAACATGCACATGACTCAAATGAGGTTTCAGTAGTTCAAATAATGAAAAATCTCCATCATGTAATTTGAGTGTTACCTGAAAATATCAGTTTCATGTACTCTCTTTCCACATGGGTAATTAGTTTGCACATCATAGTTTTTAACTGTGTTATTGTTCTTGCTGTTTTAATAAGTTACTGAACAATCAAATTTCACAAAGAATAAACTCATTTTTTTTTAATTTTATACATAACTTTGACTGGGTTAAAGTACGAAGGATAATGATCTTTTCTATCATATCTTCTACGTGATTTCTGTTGAAATGGAAACTTGGAAAGTTGGAAGGTAGAAACTATTAAGGGTCTGAAAATTCATTCAAAATTAATTTGATTCCATATTATTCCATTTAAATGATCCTCCAATGTAAAATAACTAGTTAGATAGCCTTGTGTTTTTCTTCATTTATTATAGAAAATCCTTGATAAAACAAAGTCCCTACACTTGTCACTTTCTGTGGTACTGTCTCATCTCAGTTTGCCTGCTACACAATAGCCCCTATTTCTTATTTTTGAATTATTCATTTGGCAAAAGGGGATTAATGAGGGAATTAAATATAAAGATGCCAAACTGTTTAAAAATTTGGTTTATATGCAAAATGTTAGTTTACAAGGTGATGAAGCATTTGAGTCTGAATTTCTTGGGATTCATTTCTCATGCAGGGAAGCTGCAAGCATTTAAGAAGTAAAAGTCTTATAGAGACATTTTAAATCTCAGTCTAGCTCTGAATTTTGTACAAGTGAGCTGTCATGTGGGAGTGTTTTGGCTGGGTGTTTTAATCTGGTTTCATTGTGAGGAGTGCACACAGTTGTTTAGAAATGAGTCATGCTGACCTCACTGGGGTCAGCCCAGAAATCAATATAAGCCAGCCCTGTCTTGTGCTTCACAGTGAATGAAGAGCTTAGCACCAGCCAGCAGCACTGGATGGAGGCCACTTCACAACTCAGCTCTCACAGCCAAGTGCCAGGCTCTCAAAATCCTGTCCACTGCATATACATCTGCCTCTTGTATTCACAATTGCATCATATACATCCATAGATTTCTAGCACAAGTGTGCAACAGAAAAAAAATGTGGAATTACCATTCAAAAAAATTATTCTTGATGGGAAGAGTGTTATGAATGAGGCTCAAAATATTACACCTGCAAGCAAAGACCATTCTACCTGCTGTCCAGTGCCAATAGTAATTCCAGGTTTAGAAAGAGACTGGGGAATTCAATGGACAGCACTTTGGAACTGGATAAATTTTTGAGCAAATGAAGCTATAGAACTATGTGTGTTTATGCTCTAGTCTTCAAGTCTGTGTTATCCATTTGCTCATTTCAAGGCAAAATAGGAAAAATAATTATCCTTTCAGCAGAAAAATACTAGAGCTGTAAAAATTTCCATTGATTAATCCAGAAATTACCCAAGAACCTGAAGTATTTGTTCGTCATAACCTGTAATTTTGCTGATGGGCTGAGCTAGTCTCTAGGAGCCAAAAGGGTTCAGCTGAGGTGACACAGTAAGTGCAGAAACATGCTGCTCCAAAGCTGCAGAGAATTTCAACTCACATCGTTAGCTTCAAGGATAATGGCTTTGAACTCCAGGGCAAACTTTCCTCACAGAGAACTAACGAGGTTTTGCAATACCTCAGAACATCCTGTACCTGCTGTTGAGCTCTGAGTTAAACAAGCAGAGAGGAAAGTGTCTCTCTTGTCTTCTTCCAGTCCTGTGTTCTATATGACTATATGGTAAGTCATTTCACCTCCAGATAACGATTTACAGTGCTGATTCAAATTGCTCCTCTCCACAAATCTTAAAAAGAACAACTGAATTGAGGCATTGTGAAGATTTGGATGTTTTCTATGCCTTATATTCTTACTAGTTAATTTCAAATGTATGTTTGTAGTAAGAATGGGGGAAAATATTCAAGAGATGGATTTTTTATCAAACTACAGTTTTATGAGAACCATAAAATAAAAAATAAATGCAGCTCACTGTAAATAGGATTGAAGTCTTTTCATATTTCACTTCAATTTATTATTTGTTTCTTTTTCAATCTGAATTGCATATCACAGCTAATTTTCAAAGTCAGATGTATTATAATTAAATTAATTCTTAGTGTGTCCTACTCAACATGCCAAAATGAGATTAACTGAAATTACAAAACACAGCAATTTGACATAATGAGAGAAAACTGTACTAGTGATTTAACAAAAATGAATTCCTATTCTGTGGGAAACATCAAAATTTTGTCATTTCTGAAAGGAAATCTGATGCCTAAACTCTGTAATTATGCACCTCGGGGCTGTTGTGGGACACAGATACACGTGACATCAGTTTTCTGATAATCAGAACTTCACAACTTCATCTGTAGTTTTCCAACTTTGCTTGGGCAAAATGCACACACAAATTTCAATTGTCACAGCTTTAGGTTGATGGTCCTCAACAGAAATAAAATGCATTGCTCAAGGTTCCTCGTGACTGCAGTCCCCATGCAAGCAAGATATTCTTGCTTGTGTGAGGTGCATTTCGTGGGATTTTTACCTTCACAGGATGCTGACCCATGCCATTTAGTTTGGGGATAAAGAGACACTATCATTTTCCAGGGGGTTTGGAGAGGGTCTCTTGCTCCAGACTCACAACCATGTGATACCTCCATGAATCCCACAGTTGTAGCTTTTGCTGTGCCCCTCACTGCTGCAGCAGGTCTCACCACAGCCTTCCTTTCTGGCTGCCTGCACACCTCACCTTCCCCTGATGCAGGCAACATCAGCAACTCCAGCTGGGACCTGCCAGAGCCTGACAAAGGCAACAGAGACTGCACAAATGGCCAAGACCTCAGAGAAAGTGTGTGAAGCACCTAATTCACAATAATGCATAGGACACATCCAAGATTTGTCCTTGAAAATCACATCCAGACCATTTTTACAATATGACTAAGCACCTCAGAAATCTTAGGTTACAGCTACATTGGCAAAACCTTCTGATGCACACAGTGCTGTCTGGCAGCAAAGCCTGGTGGCTCAGGATGGCTTGTGTCCACATGGGCTCTCTGAATCTGAATCAGACTGGACATTTGACCAGGGTCTTCCATACACCTCACATTGTACCTCTTGATACAAGTGGATATCTACCAAACTACCTTGTCACAAAGCTCTTTTCCTGGCCCTGAGAACTGGCCTAATTCTTAATTTTCTAACCTTTTTGTAGAGTGATAGCATCTAGGCTACTGGGAACAGAGCCCAGATGTGCTTCTGAACTTTGATTAATAGTAATTTCTGTTAGCATTGGACGGTCTGAACAAAAATTGTGCAGGTGACTCTTAACTACTTTAGCACTCAAGATGATGAGTGCAAAACCTGGTCTAATCCTTTCACATTTGGTGCAATACCTGGACTTCTCCCTGTGTTATTTAGTTTAAGAGAAGCTCTGAGACAAAATTAACAATAAGGGGTTTTACATTTGATTTCAAAATGCCTGCAGTAATGCCTGCAGTAAAGCAGGTCTGTTATTGTTAGCTAGAGTGTTTTCTATATACTCTGATAACTTCTCACACATCTTGGGATGGGGCTAGAGAACTTGAGAGGGTGGCCACAGGTGTGTTGTTGTCCTGCAGAAATACTGACAGGCTGGAGGTGAGGTGACAATGTGTGAACAGACAAACCTGGTTGGTGGTATGATCTACCCAACAGAAACAATCTCTGGACAAAACCATCGCTGAATCCATGTGCCATCCATCTATTCATCACAGAATACATATTTCCTTCCTCTCCCAAGAAGAACTGAAGTACACTAACATAGATTAGTGTAGGATGCCTTCAGAGCCCTGACCTCCTCCCAGAAGCAAATAGGAGAGGTCATTTGTTTGCCAGTACACCTCAGGCAAATTCCAGGCTAAATTAAAAAAGCAAGTTTGGAAGAATCTTTATCTTTTCCACAGCAGATTACAAAGATTTCTGTTTCCCCTCAGAGCATCAGAATAGTGATAGTGACATTAAAATGGTACATTTGTCCACAGTGTTTTGGTGTGACTTTGTATTTACACTTTTGCCATGTTTTATAGAACCATTCCTAGATTACACAAGTCTAGAGAATTGCTGATTAAGCTGTACAGTAAATCTGAGCCTGAAATATGAATAATTAACCACTGCAGAGGCTGCCAAAAACTGCAGGGCAAGAGCTTCTTTTAATTTTCCTTCAAAAGCTGAAGGAAGCAATGTTTGATTGTGAGACTTCAGCCAGCTACAAAAGAAAACAGAGTATAGTATTTCTTTGCTTTTGAAATAACATGACAAAAATTACCAGTGTCTGCTTTGTGAGACAGAGAGTTTTAAACGAGGATTCAAAAGATAAAGAACAAATAAGTGTGATATATATATATATATATATATATATATGTTTCTTAGAATAAGAAACAATAGTTTGAAGACAAGAAAAAGTAGTTGGGAGTCAAGAGAGGACAGAACTGCAGGAGGACAGGGGGAATTCCAGCTTTGGTTCAGACAAAGGACCACTGTGGGATCTTGGAAAAGCCACATGCCAGAGAATTGCCTCAGTTCTTCATTGTATTCTAAAAGCTAATGACAATAAACTTGCATAAAAGAATTATATAATGTGCAAAATATACATTTTTCTCTAAGGGCATCAGCTATTGAATATGGAAGCATGAGAGTCAGCAATATTTTTCCAGTATATGTTGCATTTGAGCCTGTAAGACTCATTTACTCAATGGGTAAGCACTCGCCCCTCTGGCTCCTTTTTTACTGTGAGACCAAATCAAGAGGTAATTAAAAATGTCAGTGGTCTGCACTTCAGCAATATCTTTCAATCAGTGGACACAATGAGGTAGCAAAGGGAGACAGACTTTTCACAGGCAAATATAGATTATTAGCTACTAAACTAGATTGTTTAGATTTTCCTTAGATGGATATGATTTTGTTTACCTTCTGGAGTTCATAAAATGGCAATAGGTACTTTTTAAGATTTTGCAATACAATGCCCAGATTTCTGGAAGCCTTCTAAGTTTATCCTAGCATTATTGTACAGAAAATAGACAGGAAGAGACTGAAAGTTCAAAGACTATACTCTCTTTCCTCTGGTGAATGAATTTATGTGATAAATTCCTATATTGAGTAGTGTGTAAATTAAGATTTGGTCTGTTCTAATACTTAACAATATTTTTCAGTAGTCTCTTCAATTTACTGCTTTAAAATCCCTGCCATAATGCTTTCTAGTACTGCATATATATTAAGAGAAAGGCTCAGCTCACTCACATCAGATTCACAGCTGGGGCATGCCATGCCGTAGAACACAAAATTGTTTCTTCTCATCCAAAATCTTCTGTTATTACTAGATTAAATTGTGCTAAAACTACATCTACAGGAAAGCTGAGGAGATCATTACTTGCTCATGGTGAGACTAAGTTGTCACTTCATATTTTGTCCAGATGGTTAAGTGACTGAAAGATGTTAATCGTTCAATATCGCACATGAAATGAGATGTGTGCTCTCAGACTGCTAGAGAAGTGTTTCACATTACAAGAACACCACCTCACTTGGCACTTGCTGGAAACTTTATTGTCAGCCTCAGCTGATATGCAAATAGAGGGATGCAGAGACTGACCAAGCAGCTATTAGGATGATGATGGTGTGTACACAAAGAGGCCCTGGAAAAGCAAGAAGCAGTGGAGAATTAAATTGCTACTGTTTATTTTATATCTGGTTCATGAATTAATAAAAGGCTTCTTAGGGCTGGAAATCCACTATCTTTGACTAAAGGATAATTTGCTTCAGAAAGGAAATCCCATTTAGGAGAAAACAAAAGGAGACATCAAAGCATTTGGGGAGATTCAGCTCTGGGACAAGTTGCAGAATTGAGTGAGAAAAATCCCCCTGTACGGATGAGGGAATTCATTTGGGAAATTGGATATTTTGGGTCACATTTACCCTTTAGTTATATAAAAAGTTGGTAATTAGTTGCAAACAAATTATTTGTGAACTCAACGGAGAGAGAGAAAGAAAGAGAGAGAGAGAAAGAGAGAGAGAAGAATTGAACCAGCCTTTTTACTCTTAACACTCCTATTGTTTTATTAATTACAGAAGAAACCTAAATGATAATTCACTGTAGGTAGTATAAGGGTTTGGATGAGTCACCATGATTTTCCATGCCTAGTGTTGGGAGAAATTGCTATAAATCCTTATTTTCATGAAATAACATTTTGTTATCAAATCGCCTTTGCTCTCATTTGTCTTCACAGAATGCTGGAATTGTCCACTGGAGGACATTGAACTTTAGTCTGTCCCTTCCTTCAGGGACCCCAAGCATCTTGGCCACCCAGCTATGGAGGGGAGCAAGCCTGCTCCCACTGTAATGCTAAGGGAAAATTATGAAGTAGAACTGGGAAAAATAAAATACGTAAAAAAAAAAAAAAAGTCAATTTCAAAAGTCTGTCCTATGAATACGCTGTATTTTCTATAGATTGTGTAAAAAATTCACAGCTCATCTAAAAAAAAACAGATATAACACAGTGGTTTTCATTTTTCCTAGTCATGACCCATGGTGGGGTGAACTCAAGAGTCTCTGGCTACTAGTGAATATAGAGAAAAATGGAAAAAATAAGGCATGTATAAGGTGTCTGACTCTTGATCTGTTCTCTCAGCTACAGCAGCAACCAGTTTGAATATTTCCTGAGCCAGATATTGCATCTGGGTTACTTATGGATGTATTCCCATGAATTTCTCTAAAGTCTGTTTATGTCCATTTATATTTTTGGCATCCACAACATGTCATGGAAAATTACCTCACAGTGCAGTTATGCAACAATACGGAAAAGTGTTTCCTTCTGTTTATTTTAAACTCACTACCTGATAACTTTATTGTGTATGTGTCCTCCTGAGTTCTCATGCTGCAAGAGATCCAAGTATTCCCTGTTCTCCACAACAAATTTATGCAACTGTCACATTTCTCTAAGTTGTTCTTTCCAAGAGGAAGGGATCCATTCAGTTTAGTCTCCCTGCATATGGAAAACATTCTCTATATCTATCTACCTCATTGCCTTTCAGTCCTATTTTAACTATTACAATATGGTATTTTGGTAGGAGTTTTTTTCCCACAAAAACAGCTAATACTCACAAATTGTGTACTATTTCTATATTAGTGCAGCCCATTATTTTCATATTAATATGTTTCTCTTCAGCCAAAGCATTCATTAAGACTGAATCTTCAGTAACTGCATGTGACATACAGTAAGAGAAATCCATTCTTTCATCTCTCACATGACTGCAGTTGTATTTTATTGAAGATTTTACTTATAAGCATCTTTTAAAGTTTTTTACATATTATGAAAATTATCAAATAGTCTTAAAACTCAAGGTAGCCTTACATACTTCTCATTTTAGCAACATTTCGATACCTTTTGATAGTGTATTGATTAATCCATATTTAAGTATAAATATGAGATCTGCAAGAGATGTTTATGCTAATATTTAATATTAGTGTATCCTCTCTACATCTCTACTCTGCTTAATGCATAGGAACAGCCAATTTTGTCAACCCATAAAGTGTCTTATCAGGTTCTATCACTTCCTGTGGTAGCATTGCTATTTATAAGTGAATTAGTGAATGCAGAAAAGAAAGAATTAAAAGGAAAAAGACAAAAAAAAAAAAGGAAGAAAAAAAGATAAATAATCCTTTCATGTTATTTATCTGAAAGATACATTCCAGGGATGAAATATGTGCTGGCAAATGGACTAGGTATAGGATTTGTATCATTTACTGGAAACCTTCTAGTAGCATAAACAAGAACTTCATCTAACTCACACTTCAGAGTCTTAAGGCTGACCTCACATGCTCTTTGTATCAACAGATGGGTCTCTCTGACTCACACTTGTTCCGTGTGCTCGGGAAGCGTTCTGCCTTAACAAGCCTGAGACCCTGAGGAACTACATAAACCACTCTCTGAGCTGGAATACATGTTTCTTTTTGATGTTTGTTGCAGATGAAAGTAACAAGTACATGGGATTTGGGGGAATGCTGCTGACGGAATTTCAAACAAACAAAAAGTGATACAGAGTTCAGGAAACTTCTCTCTCCACATCTGATTTCTCATATTTTGAGTTTATAGGATCTGTCTGCTATAACTTTTGGTGTCAGTAAAGGTTTTTGTCAGTCATTTTTTTTCTTTCTTGAAAATTAATTATTTTAATTCAGTGAGTTAATCACCAAGCCAGAGAAGGGAGATTAAATACTTCAATATTGGCTTTTTGGTGATTTTTGTACTACATACAAAATATTTTTTACAATTCTTATGTCTGAACTATGTGCTCCGGTATACTTTCTCATGACGTTTCCAACAAAAAATTAAATAGAAAAAATTAAAATAAAACCAAATAGAATTCATATATCCATGTAATTCTGACCTTTTTTCCATAGGTCAAACACATTTAAATGACAGAGACATTTTGTATTATCAGAGTTGTGAAAAAAGATCTTTACATGTGTTCAATCTAGATCATATAACTACTTCCTAATTGCCAGTCATATGCTAGAGATCAGTTCCCTTGGTTCTTATCCTTGACTTAAGAATAAAAATTGTGGTTTAGTACTTAGAGATTCACTATGAAAAACATATTCACTCTGAGAGGCCATATGGATGATTTGTGAAGATTAAAACTTATTATATGGGGCCCTAGGTTCTGTTCCAGCAGCAATCTATGACCTTCCTTTTAGCTTATTTATAAAATATGATAGCAGTTCATACTCAAATGTCCCCAGCTTAGAAGGCAAGCATGGATTTATTCAGTATAAGTGGTAAGTGCATGAAAATAAAAGCCAGGGTCACTAGATCTGACTAATATAAATCCATGCCCTCAAGAATTTTTCCCATCCAGTAGAAAGGAGTAAGTAGCACTGCCTTTCTTCTTACCTGCTGTAGTGAGAAAGGATTCCCTAAAAAAATACCATATTGCTCAGGTGAAAGCCCAAAATTTTAACAGAGTCACACGGGGCAGTGCAAAACAAATCACCCAAGTGGCACAGCTCTCTGCAGGCAGCCCAGTGCCTGCTGCCCTCAGCATTTCCCACTCACTGGAAATGAGCCCTCCTGAGCCTCACAACAAATTCAGTCCTACCCTGACTTATAAATTTATTTTCCTTCCCACAGAAAGAAGCAATTAACTACTACTCAAGCAAGTCTTACTATATAGAAGTTGTTTATACCTGATGAGTCTCAAAGGGCAGGCAGAGTGCAGTCAGTCAAGAATGAGATTCCAGAATTTCTCTTTCTGGAGAGGTAGGCAAAAAAACGAGGCATAGATCAAGGTAAATTCTCTAAAGGAATGACAAAAACTAGACAGACCTGCTTTGGATCTGCTTTTCCATTCTTAAGCACCTTAATGAAGTCTTAAATTTTACATGCCCACTGAAAAGGTATTCTTCATGTAGGAGCCTACGTGAAGAATATTTTCTTTATGCTTAATAAAGAAAAACAGGTACCTCAGGAGACAGATTCATTTTGCCTATCTTTAAACATTCTTCCTTACCTATACAAGCTATGTGATTTCCCTTACAGCCATCACTTTATTAGGCACTTTAAATAGTGCACAAGTTAGCTGACAAATTCAATGAGTTGTATCAGGAGAAATAGCAAATAATATTGAAATGTTAAGTTCAATAGTTTGGGAGCTGGGTTTTTTCCTTTATATTTAAACAAACAAACAAGCAAGCAAAAATGTGAAACACTTGTTAAACAGAAATCTTCTGCAACAACTTTACACGAAGTATTTAAAGTGCCTTCATGGTGATAAATGTGAGTTTTAGTCTGTGATAAATTTACTCACAGTGGACAGATTATCTCACTTACTATAGCCAGAATCCTTCTCATCAGGACACAAGGTGACAGAGATTATGTGCTTTAGAAGTTCATTTTGACTGCTTTATTTTTATCTCTTAACAAATTCAAGCCTATTTTCATGGATGTACTATTTTCTTTTGACCTCTTTTTTGCTTCTTTAGTTTAGGAGTTACAAGAATTTTAAAAGTGTACTTTTTGCTTCAGAGTTCCTTTGACATCCCATAAAGCAAGTGCTGATTGGACTTTTAATTAAGTAGAATGAAGGCAAAAAACGCTCTAGTATTAATGGGAATCACAGGATATACTTATAATAATGAATATCTAACAGGCTACAAAATTTGCTTTTTTACAAGAAATCTATGATGATTGTCTCGTCAAGTGAGTTCTACTGTTTGTTCAGCATCAATTTTATAGTCTTTTAAACCCTGCTAGGATTTGAACCTAGAGGTGCCAAACGTAGAGTGATAAAGATTACTTAATGATTCTAAACTTCTAGGTGCATTAAGCCAGGGGTTGGATACAAGAAAATTGGCAGAAAGTAGATATGTTTGCAGTAGGGTCCTGAGATTTCTGCTGCTGAAGAGATGGACTGACTCTATGTGTGTTTGTGTGTGTGTGTGTATACAAACACAAATTAGTGTTTTAGAGAATCTGGATCTGAGGCCTTTTTTGCCTCTGTCATCTCTCAGAAGATAGCTCTGCCCCTTCTCTTACTCAAACATTTTTGTAGCTATTCATATTTTTTCTCACCACAACTAAGGAAGTACTCATTCATAGCACTAATTTTATATTTTCTTTGTTTCTTCTCACCTACCTCCATCTACTGTTAGAGACATACCTGTTGCTTTTCCCATCATCCATCTGATGACTGTTATACTTTTACAGACCTTTACACACTAGTGTCATATTTTACAACTTCAGGTAATTAATTAAAATGCTTTTTCAGAGTAGAAATAAGGTTGACGATAATCCTCTCTACAATGGACAGAAAGCTGGTACCAATGTTTACCAGTCTGAAATTTTGCTTTGGAGCCCGCAAAAAATTCTTTGTAGCCAATGATAAAGTTCTCATCCATAAGTGGGTTTTTGAATAGTCATAAAATGTGATATTTTTTTGCATGAAAGTCAATAGTTTCCTCTGGCACAGGGAAGTTCTGCATAATTTTAATCAGACATGGTTTGAACAAGGAGCTCTTCAACCTCCAAAAAATTTCTACATAACCTGGTTAAGGCAAAATTTCTCATCTGTTTTGTAAATCCATCTTCTTCTTCAGCTTCCAGTTTACAAAAACTGACTTAAATCTCTTTTGAACAGTGCCCTTTGGTTGTGCTTACATGCTACTGAGTGTAGCTCCTACTAAAGCTGCTGCTCCCTGCTTTCAAGGATAAAAACTCCCTGCTTTTTAAAACCATAGTTCTTATCAGGGTTTCATTCTTTGTTTCTTTCCAACCCAACCTTGATCCAGTCAATGCAATGTCCCTGTTGGTTGTGAACTTGTTAGGTGATGTTGCCTATGTTTTCTGACATAAGAGCTTTAGTCTGGGAAAAAAAAACATTCTGAAGGCATAATAAGAAAAATAAGCTTACAGTACAATGGTCCAGTATTTAAATTTATTTCTTATCTTCATTTTCACAACAGCAAAGCAGATGCTCCTTAAAGCAACACATAAGTTAAAGATGAATGTATTTTAAAATGGGTGCTTTATTTTCTAGGGAGTGCTGCTGTTATTTTATAACTAAAAGCAGGACTGTGAAGGTGAAATTGCAGACATAAATATCCAGACGTAGCTCAACTTTATAGTATTTTCTTTACAGTCCCTCGATTGTTTCCTTTTTTTCCCCTTTGAAATATAGGACTACTATTGCCAGCATTGCAATAAGATTGTAAATATTTTTTAAATCCTTTAAGGTTCATGAACTACTGCAAAGGTGTTCAGCAAGTGAAGGAGGCTCTTTGAGCAAAGAGGGTTCTCGAGTTCCCAACTATATGAAATTTACTTTGAGCTTGTAAATAAATTCAAGTGGGAACCAAACTGAAGACACAAATCAACGTCCCCAGACTTTGTCACTTGAATGAGGAGCATATTAAGCACTTTAACAATTTTTACTGTTTCACCTGGTGTTATTAAAGAAGTGTCCTACGTAAGAAATCAGTAAACGGTTCAAAAAATGAAAAATTTTGACAAACTGTTATTGGGGTGAAAAAATTTTGAATTTCTACCCCACCCATAGTACTGACATTTCACTCTTTTCTCCACATTTATAGTGAAGAATGTTCAAAATCATTTCTATTACAATATTTCTGTGCAATGGGAATATATACATGTATAAAGATATGCACACTTAAAATTGTTCCATTTGAATATTGAATAATATTGTATTTTAACATTTCTGATTTAAAAAAATTTTTGCAAGTTTTTACTTGTTAAATTACTCAAAAATATTTCTCAAGAAATTTTAACATTAAACTGCCTTTCCTTATATCCTAGAGAGCCTATGACTACATTTTCTTTAGCTGAAATATTCTTCCCTTGTGCAACATGTGTTTTCTATTGACCATGTATCTCAGAGTAAAAATTGTTGCAAATACTTCTGGAATATTAAATTTCCTGGGAAGAATAGTAATCAGGAAAAACAGGGTTTAGAACCCTCACTTCTGCTAAGAAAGTATTACAATAGGAAAATTTAGCTTGGTGTTTCGCTGATTTAATTTAGACAAAAAATTCTGGTTTACTTTGAAAAAATAAAAGTGAATGGAATAATTAATGGAAATTTTCCTTCATTAAAAAGTTTTAAAAAAATTGAGATACATGCAAGATTTTCTAGGTTATTTTGGTTTTTTTAGAAATGGCATTTTTCCTTACAGAAAATAACTTTGAGGAAGAGTTCATGCATGGGTGATATCTGGATCCAATGGCAAGCATCATGCTGCAAGCAGGCTACAGAAAGTACTCTCCACCAAAGGAACAATTTATTCCAGCTCTGTTCCCAGAGCCCTTTGAAACTGCAGCCACCTGCAACCCAGCAAAGAGAGCGCCAGGTGTGAGTGGGCACCGGGAGCCGCCAGGGCTGCTGTGCTCCACCGCCGCCCGTCCGCGGGAAGCCCGCACTTCAACCCCTTTGTTCTCTCCCCACCTCTCAATGGTCTGTCCTTTCAAAGTGAAAATCATTCTTTCTAAAACAAGAGTGTCTGTTTGAGAAGACCGAAGCTGAAGCCTAGAGTGAGCATGTGAGAAATTCCCTTGCCGGTGTAGATAGTCGTCTGTTAATTAGAGAAACCAGGACAGGAGAGAAGAATGGAAAAAGATTTTCATCTTTAAAAAGCAAATTGTGACAACATTAATGGTTCTAGATACATTAAGTCAGGGGTTGGATACAAGAAAATTGGCAGAAAGTAGACGTGTTTGCAGTAGAGTCCTGAGATTTCTGCTACTGACAAGATGGACTCACTCTATGTGCGTTGCTAAATGAGGATCGCACAGCAGAATCATAAAATTTGTCTTCAAAGGAGTTTTAGATTTCATTTCTGTTGTACTGAATTTAATTTTTTTACATTTACTAAATGAAAATTGAAAAGGCTGGCACTTGCAGGTAAATCAGTGAATGAAAGGAAAATATTCAAAATGTCATTCATTCATTGCTCTAAGATTCTCCTGTCAAATAGCCTTTCTTTCACCTGTTTTATGACTCTAGGTTAGATAGAACTCCATCCTAGAATTAGTTATTCCAAAACGTGCAGCTCTTTTATCCCTTAGACAACTCACTATAATCTCTCAAAGGAATAAATCCACATACAATGTCATTGCAAAACATCCTTTGCCTGGAGAAAACTATTCTAGCTGCAGCACAGCAAAGCTCAATAAATTTGATTTTTTCTTAGCAAGCTGATCAAAATAAAGTTTGCAGGTGACAAAATACATTTCAATAATGAATGTCTGCAGGCTTCAGAAGATGTGAAATTAGGATGTGGAGAAGCAAGAAAACAGAAGTTTTGCCAAATTATTTAGTCTCCTACTGTTGCTTTCATTTCTTACAGAGCAAGTGCAGTTGTGATTCTGATGCCTATGTGAAACTGATACTGTCTATGACTCAAAACCTCTAATGAATGACTCACCAGTGCTGAGAATAGCTACCAAAGGGTCACTCTGGGACTGTAAGGCTCCTTTCAGGAAACTGGGAGAATAGAAATGTGTATCAGTTCCTGCTTGACAAGAAAATACTCTGAAATTATAAAAGGGAATTTCAAATATAGCTTTTGCATAGAATTAAAATTATATTTTTATAAAACAAACACAGTATACACATAAACACAAAAAGACTTTTAACCCAACTGTTGTGGTTTAACCCCAGGCAGCACTTCAACCCTAGAGACTCATTTGCTCACCTCCCTCTGGTATTACACCTTCATAGTGGGATGAGTGATAGAATTGGGAAGGTAAAAGTAAAAAAACAACATGAGGGTTGAGAAGAAGAGAGTTTAATAGGTGAATCAAAAGCTCCACATGCACACAAGCAAAGCAAAGCAAAGCAGAACAAGGAATTAACTCACCACTTCCCATGGGCAGGCAGGTGCTCAGCCATCCCCAAGACAGCAGGGCTCCATCTCATGTGACATTGACTTGGGAAGACAAACACATCACTCCAAATGTCTCCCCACACACCTCCCTCATCCTTCCCCCAGCTCTATATGCTGGCCATGATGCCATATGGTCCAGGATATCCTTGGGGTCAGTTGGAGTCCAGAGTTCTGGCAACCCCTTGTGCATCCCCAGGCTCCACCTTGGTGGGGCAGCACAAAAAACAGAGAAAACCTTGAGGCTCCATGAGCACTGCTCAGCAGCAGCA
Source organism: Melospiza georgiana (assembly GCF_028018845.1). Taxonomy (NCBI): domain Eukaryota; kingdom Metazoa; phylum Chordata; class Aves; order Passeriformes; family Passerellidae; genus Melospiza; species Melospiza georgiana. The sequence goes on from NC_080432.1 coordinate 90,734,726, forward strand.
ACAAAAACACCTCTAGATTATCAACCCTATTGTCAGGACAAATACAAAACAATACAATACAGCCCCTTACCAGCTACCATGAAGAAAATTAACTCTGTACCAGTCAAAACCAGCACGCTGGGACACAATTGCTAGGAAAAGGAGAACTGAGATCTTAGATTTTGCCTCTATAGATATGTTCATTGCACAAAGGACAATCTTTAATGTGGAAGTAGATCTATTATGAAATTTATTATTTACATCTCACTACTCAACAAAATACTTGCAAATAGATGCAAAATAGAGCCAAACACCTTTCAGATTCTGAATTGTATAATATATTCTGACATCAACATGAGTTTCAGTATAGCTGATGGCATCAAAATGTAGAGAGAAGCAGATGCCATAGGATGTGGACATGGACATTGTGAGGAAGTTCAACTGCTTTGTTCAAGAGGCAGTGGTCCTAGAGGAAGACAGACTAAATACATTTTCACTGGAGATGGAGAATCATATAAGAGAAGAAGTGAAGTTTGGGCTGTGGCAGATCCTGGGGTAAACAAGAAAGAATGCTGCAAGAAATTCAGTAAAGAGCAGGAAGAGGGGAGGAGATGTGAGACATTAATTCTGGAAGTCCTGTGGTGGAGGAGGAAGAGAGAACCAAAAGTGAAGTCCCAGTTGTCTCCTGCTTGGAAGCCATGGGAAAGACAAATGGGCAGGCTGCATGTGATTCATGTGATATATTAGGTCCTGCTTTGATTACCAAACAAAAGTCAGCACCTTGTGGGCCTTTCTCAGTAAAGTCTTTAAGGACATAAGGAATCTCTCAGTTCTGGATAGGACTGAAGGTCAGATGAAAGCATGTAAATGACTGAGTAGGAGTCAAAGAGATTAACAATCACCTGAATGAAAGCTGACACCACAAAAGATTAGGCAGAAAGATACATTATCTCCTCACAGCATGGATAGGGGTTCTCTGAAACAGTAGATCTTTTCCACCTCAAACTACCTCTCTGGGGCCTGGTAGTTCCCTAATGCTCAGAGCTGATACCACACCTCTGGTAGCTTATTACTGTTACAGCTGTGCACCTAAAGCTGTGGGATATAAAAAGCAGAGCCCTGCCTCTAGCCTTCAGAAACCCTAATGTGTTCTTTCATCCATTGTGAGTCTGTGGCTGTAGCAGGCTGTGATCTCTGATCTCTGACAGTAAGCAAGCTCCTCTGACTAGAAGGCCAGAAAAGGCAGTGACAGCCTAATAGAGATTTATGATTGCATTTTGAACATTTCCACTGTGAGCAGAAGGCTCCTGACTCAGATATATTTATCTTCTGCTTAAAGAACAATAAAAAATAACAGGAAGGAAGCAACAAGTCATAGTAAAAATAACTCAATACCTCTGCTACATTTCCTTCTGCGTTATTTTCATGTGAAATTACCTTACTGAAATACAGTGAGAGTAATTTGGGGGTTCTGAAAAGGAGGTCAATATTTCCAAACCTGAGTAGATGGCCAGCCTGCAATTATGAAAAGGAGATTTTGCTCCAAGTATACCAATGACAATGAATAAATGAGCCAAGCATAGTAAACTGAACTTTGAAGGAATCTTGAGGACTGAAAAAATTCTCTATAAGATGGTTCTGAAACAAAATAACTTCCCAACCAAAGCTTTAGGAAATCTGAGGAAAGCCTGTGAGCATGTGCTGGGGCTCACAGCCACAGCACATGTAGGAATGGCTGGGCTTTGGATCCCTCAGTTTAGGAGACTTGTGTTCACCCATCTAACCCAACAGTGCCTCTTTATCAGGAAAGTTAAAATAAACTTTAATTTACTAAATCACAGACATTTTTCTTAAAATGAATGTCTGTACAGCAGTTTGAGATTCTTGCCTGGCTGTATATGCACAAAGTGTTATTAAATTATTCAGCATCAAATGTCCCTTACCTCATTATATTTTATAGCAGTAACTTTTTATTATCATCTGATGGCAATAAAACATGACACAGCTCATCTAGCATGCCGGGGCAAGGTCTTGATTGAAGTTCGTTAAAGTTTTGTCTGACTGAGAAGTGAATAAAAATTGAGTTAAGGACTTCAAATTTTCATTTCCTAATAAGGCATTAGGAACATATACATGAAAAATAAAAACTTCTAATATATATAGGTCACTAATGTTTTAGGCTCAATTGACTCCTTGACTCAATTGACAGGGATATAAACTCTACTAAATTTCAATTAATTTTTAATTATATTTTTTCTCATTACTGTTTCTGTCCTCCACATATCTCCCTCATTCTGCCTTTTTTATGTCACAGCCATAATTATTTTTACTAAATAGTGAAAGCTTTTGTTCAAAAATAATGAAGATAATTATTATCATTATTGGCCAATTGAATGGAAAGTACATAAACATGCGATGAAGACAATTTTGCAAAGAGAACTTATGTCGTGAGGAAACTGTGTCCTCAAGAATTGATTTCTAATTTCATCCTGTGAAGCAGTAGTCCTGGAGGAGCTAAAGAACAGTTAAGTACTGGAAGAGCAATGGGAAGAGAGGTCCATGATACAACTGTCACACGATGGATAAGACATCAGTGACCTGGGCATCTCTTCCAGACATTGGCACATAGCTAGGGACATCACTAGCTGAAGAGGGTGAGATAAATCAGGGTCCATTCCACTCCATTTCCTCTTTCACTTGCTGGTTTGTTTTTTTTACATTCTAATATAAGTAAATTTTGTATCTTATCTTCCAATGTGATATCATTTAAAGCACTTTTCAGCTTTTTGCCTCCACAACCTTACTCTGAATAAATGCCAAAGCTTCCCTGACTTGTACCATTCAACTGAATGTATTTTTCAACCACAGGAGTTTCCCCACAGTCCTGATTAACGTTTTTTCTACCATCCATCACTTCTTTCTGTGGTACTGGAAGTATACATAATCTAAAAACTCAATTAAATTAAAGTATTTTTTGTGCACTAAGCTGCCTTTTGGTCTCACTTCTCTCTGGTTATTATTAATTTTATAAGCCCCTCATAGAGATTTTTTTGAGGAAAAATGAAGGAAAACAAGTTAAAAATAACTAGCAGGCAGCACCACCACAGCAAATGGTTTCTCCAGAAAACTCAAGCCATATAGAAATCCCCTATGTAGGACCAAAAAGAGCAGCCTGGGTCACTGGCAGTAGAGAGAAACTTCTCAACACAGTGCTGGGGGGAATTGGTGCAGCAAAAGTTGGTGAATAAATACATTGCAGAGCAGAGACTCCAATGGAGTCTGCAGTGTGGTACCTGGAGAGAGGAGGTTCTTGCCTTGGCCTTTTTCAAAAAGATCACAGCTCCATCAGAGACACCAGTCTGTGTGCTGCAGGCACAAGCCAGGCATGCTGTTCTTTTGGCCAAGTGTGCCTGTGTCAGCCCAGCAGTGGGATGCTGTGACAGATGAGGATAAAGCATCCACGTTGGCTGAATAGCAGCATTAATCGTGGGGTCCCCAAACTGCACTATGAGACAAGCTTGCCTTCTGTTTCAAAATTATATTCATGACAACAAATCTGTTAAACTCCTCCGCTGACATGTTTTACTTTCCCAGGACAGGAACGCTGTGAAGGCTGCTTTTTGGCTCAGCTTCAGTTTTCATGACAGAGTTCAGGCAGTGACCTAACCTAACTCTCTTTACAGGAAGCAAGATGGAAATTTAGACTAGCTATGGGAGCTTATTGATAAATTGACCACCGATATTTAAGAAAATAATGTATTTTCTGTTTATGAAAGACTATTCACCTCCAAGGTTGAAGAGTTCTGCATCTTTAAGAGAAGGAAGTTTCCTTTATGAATTAGAAATCTCCTTCCAAGGAAGATGAGGAAGCTACTAACTTCTACTGCTTATTTTTCCCCCAGGGCACCCATATAGCCAGGGCCAGCTGAAGAAGGTGGCCTAGGTCACTGGCAATAGGTAAGAAACCTCTCCATCCTACAGCTATTTTGATTACTCCTCAGATCAGGATGGGAAAAAATGTGGGACTTCTATCAGATGGTTGCTTGCTGGTGAACAATGGTAGACTTTACTAAAAGAGTTCTTTTTCCCAAGTCACTTCTTTCCAAAACACACATGGTGTTCACAGGCAGTCTTCACAACTCACCAAAGAGACAGGAAAAGTTTACTAGGTTAGGAGAGAAAATAATCTCCCACAATTTAATGTCAAAGTCAAAGCAGGGAATTCTACAGTATCCCTGTTGTGCTGACTCACTAAGCAAGGGGTGAATCACATTTGTCAAGTCATTCAATAGCACAACTGTGATCAGCAGTAGACTTAACAACTTCTGTCCCCTTCACCCTAAGGGATCTCCTGTCTGCTCTTGAGACCCCCTCCAGACCACAAGAATAATTTCTTCTCTGGGCTGACCAGGGCTGAAGGATATCCAGCCTGTGAGAGCAGGAGAGGGACACTACCTCCTGCAGATAAAAACAGCACAGCCACAGGGAGCTGAGGAAAGGAACAGAACTTGTACAGAAAAGAACCCCTGATCCATAAATGCCAAGCATGTTTCCAAATCTCTGAAACCCTTGTCTTTCAAAACCTGATGTCTCGTCGTCTGCCACCCTACTCCAGGACAACAGTGAATTTGAGTAATGGGAGATGGAAAAAACAGTCCTAAATCCAAGCTGCTGCTTTTCCCTCTGCTCATCAAACCCGATGGCTACACATGAGCTGCACACTCAGTCCAGTGGGATTAGTTAGAGTGCACTGCACTCAGGCAATTCACAGCCTTGTTCCCATGAAAACAAAAATCCATTGTGTTCACATCACCTTAGTCTTTTTGCATACATTTTTAATATTCAATTTTAAGGACACCCAGGCAATCTTCCCTAAGACTGTGTTTCCAGCATAAAGCCATACTTTCATGCATCAATCCATAAGGGCTCCAAGGGTGTCCAGGTTCCCTGTTTTAACCTGGTAACAGATGTGTGTCACTGCCAGATGGTGCTTCAGTGCTCGAGAGCTCCCTGCTCAAGGGTCCCTTCACTGACAACCCACACCCCAACTCTTACTGCAGCTGGATGGGCAGGGCATGGTGAGCAAGAGGAGAGATGTTACTCAACAGTTCAGCAGCCTAATGTCTGTTAAACTTATCAGCCACATAATGTTAGTCCTTCTTGTACATCTGTTATGCTCTTCCCATGGGAGTAAAGCAGGACAGACACCAGATTGTCTATTTAATGGAAACAGAATGATTTCCCCCCCGCCTTTTTTTTTCTTTTTTCCCCATCAAAAGAAACAAATGCAAAAAACAAGTTGGGGGGAAAAAGGGAAAATTAAGTAATTAGACATTTAAATCCCTTCAACTGCTTTGATTGAAAAATTGTGACATTTCACTTGAATTTCAGTCTTTTTAAATGTTAAGAACATTTTAGTACAAAATAATTAATTTGATTTTCAAAAACAATTTTGCAATTAACATAATAAAATGTAATTCCAAGTGTGTCAAAATAAAATAGTTTTTCTGTGGCCCCTAAAGCACCTCTTTTAATGTGGGGCCTAAAAATCCATCTCAGATGAAAATTAAAAAAAAAAATTATTTCTTCTTTTGCACTAAGATTGATAGCAACACTCATCAGAGTAATAAAAAGGAACAAACCCCCAAAAGTTCTTGGTTGACCATCAAAATTAGTTTATTTATCCCTGAGTTTTATGCAGGTAGCATTCAGAAGTTCTCATGTGGGCTAGGTCACCTTGTGATAAAACCTATATGGAAAATCTATAGAAAAAATCTGTAATGCATATATATTGTTTAAAAGTAACAAAATGGCAGTGCTAATTTTCTGCCTATGGCATCAACATATTTTTATACCCCTTCAAACACTAAAATAGGATAATAAAAATTAAAAATGACCCTTCAAATACTAAAAAGGATAATAAAAATTGCTCTTTCCTTTTTCACTGGAGTCTCTGATGTAGAAGAAGAAAATGGTCTCAATTTTGTGAACACTGAAATAAAACAAGTTCCACTGAGTCAAGTTCCATTACAGGAAAGAGCAGCAGCATCTTGAACTGGTAACTCTGCAGCCCACAGACTCTGCTCTGCAGTTATGCTTTTGAAATAAATCCATGTTTTTCTTAGCTAACATTGACGTTGCAACTTTTTTTCTCTTTATTTTTGGGATTAGGTAATTATATATAGAACCAAATATGCACAGAGAAATCGTGTGGGCAATTCTGCCCCACAATGAAACTGTATATGCTCCTAGAGGAAATGAAGTCAGCCAAAGCCTGTCTGACTTACCCAACCAATTATCCTTCCTCTACTAGAGGTAAATTATGAGTTCCATTCATAATTAAGCCCAGGTTATTGAGATTTGACTGATATTACCTACATCTTTCTATAAGGCCCAAGCAGCCTGGAAAATGGGTAGAAACTAATTCTTCTACAAACACTTCCAATACAGTGGGACTTGAGCAAAAAATGTACTTTCACAGGGAGGGGGCAGCCAAATTTGTGATGCCTTTCTGCACAAGAGGTCACCTTTCTAATAGAATATGCCTGGATGTACCCACCCATTGCTATGATGGCATGGGGCTGCTCTGATCCAAGAATGTGAATGCCACGGCTCCAAGTGCAGTGCAAGCACTCCAAAATCCTCCAGGTCAGCATTCCCATTGTGTCAGATTGTAGATAAAAAAGGTCAGATGTTGACAGCTCTACCTTACAAGGAGGTGCACCAAGTCTGCCAGCTCAAGTCATTCATAACATTCAAACTCTGTTGGATAATAATGAGGAAAAATTACGATAAACAGGAAGTAGATTGAATTCAAGAGGGCAAACCTCACCAGACACATGCCTGATCATGTGTAACTATTGACAGCATTTTACTGCAGCATAAGCAGAGCCCACTTGGGTGTGAGGAAAGGGGATAGCAAGCCTGTGACAGCTGTTGTCTGATGGGAGAGGAGACACAGAAGTTCATTTCTAGGATGCCATTTCAGCTTTTAGTTTCTTTTCCTGCCTTGTCACAGGTTTTCTAGGGAATTTCAGTCATGCCACCATTTGTTCCTCTAATCCTCCTCTCACACAGGTGTATGTACACCACTCTTAAATGAAGGACGGGACTCTCAGGGATTCTGAAAGGATAAAAGTGTTAAACATTATAAATACAGGAACTGACATTAGTGGAGGGTAAATGTAGAAAATGTGGGAAAAGCTTAGAAAATAAATATTTTTTCTTTTCTCTTTCTCTTTTCTATTGTTTTCTACCCATATAAAACAATAGCTAAAACCAAAACTAAACAAAACTTCAATGTAGAGTTTTAAATACTCCATTTGCATGCTAAGAAACACTGCTCTGTAATAAATACTCGGGCTTCAGGACTAGAATTCAGAACATGTGAAGCCAGAATCCCAGTAGGGATAATTTGTTTAGCACAGATTATTTCAACATTCCAAAATGGATATTTTTTCACAAGTTAAAGATTTAGGGGCTGTTTTCTAATTCCCCTTTATTCCTTGTCTTTGTTCCATAGCCCCAGGGAGATTACAGTTCTCTCATCCATAAATTTAGCATAATAATATTTGTCCTCTCTAAAATTACCTGCTAGATACAAGGTGTTCTTTTTTGCATCCTTTGCCATTTAAATTATTATTAATTTTCATGTGTCACGTTTAGCCCCCCAGAAAAACCTGTTATTTTTTGAGGAGCACAAATCACCCCCCTAACTGATGTCCTGTCTAATCTGAGCACCAAAGGAAGGACTGTACCAACAGACATCTGATGCCATCTATAGCTGGCAGAGTGGCAGCTTTTCTGTGTTCGCTGTGAGCACAGTCCCCACTGGGATCAATTTACTTTTTCATTCACAGCACACAAAAGAATGTGTGGATAGTGCTGGAGATGACGTCAGTGCAGTCAGCTGCAGAGAGCCGTGCAGAGTGCAAGGGCTGCAAACAGGAGCAGCCATCGACAGCACGCTCCCGGCAGGAAAACCCTCCTATTGGAAACCAGTGGGCACATTTATGAAAGCTTTGTTTTGAAAAACAGCCAACAACAAACCCAAACAGCCCAACACACCAGAGCAGGAAGTTCATCATGGTGATTTTATCCTGAAATAATTTAAAGAGGACTGAGCATCAGAAAATTTACAATTTCTAGGGAATTATTCTTTTGTGTATCTTAGTAATAGAATGCACACCGATTTTGGTGCACGATTCAGTATCCAGGGAACAAAGTGCTGTGGCTAGAGGTCACACTAGCCTAGCCCTCTGCCTGATACAAAGAGCAATGCATATTCTGGCTGTAAAGGGAGCAAAATTTAGTTTGTTGCTTTAAATAATCCTTTTTTGTTCTTTTTTTTCCCCTGAATCTTCAACATCATTTATTAAGTGGTGCTCATAAGCTCTAATATTGTGCAATATTTTTGAAATCTATTTACTATAGAAAGGAAAGACCATTGTGGTTGTAATAATGATATTCTCACAACCCACAATATTTTATCAAGTATTCAGATGTCAGTTTGGTGCAGGTACTAATACTTTGCCTCAGACAGCAACTATGTCTGAATTTTATTCTAGTAATCAATATTTTATTTAAATTTAGAGATTTTAAGGCTGTTTTGCTAAAGCAAATCTAAGAGGGTGCTTAAGTAATCCCTTTCCACCTCACTCATGATGCTTGGGTGCTTTAGGGGAGGTAAGCACTTCAGCAGGATGATGAGCTGTGAGCCAAGCCCAGGAAGGTGCTTGCAAATGGGAATCTCTCCAGTGACTTCAACGCCTACACATCAAAGCCTAAAAAGCAGAAATTCGGGGCTGAAAGTGGCACTTTGGCTGGAGTGGGAGGGTTAGCACAGCACACAGAGCTGTATCAGACTGGCTGCACGTGGCCAGCTGAGGTTAATGGCAGTGACATTGCAGTGTCCCCCGGCTCCCCATGGCAGTGACACGTCCCGGCTGCTCTGAGCTCCGCGCCTGCATCGCAGGCTGAACACGGCGCACAGCCTTGGGGACTGATGCCTTTCATGTAGGTATGAAAGAGAACAAGGTTTCTCTGCTGTCTTCCCTCTTGTGCATCCTGAGAGGACCAGACCTCAGAGAATCGCTGAGTCTCTGTGTTTATTCGAGTCTTTGTCTCGCTGCTGACATTTACTATGAGCAAGCTAATTTGAACCAACTGGGAGGGGTAGCAAGGAAGAAAAAGAAGCCAAAACCACATTAGTTGGAATAAGATAAAGGAAATAAGTATTTCTACTTCTTTATTTTTTTTTAATATGGAACTACTGGAATGACTACAAGCCCATTAAACTGCATAAAAGGCAATTTATTGACATCTTTAAGGTTTGTTTCAGGAACAAAATGAATAGAGTCTGATCCAGCATTTTCTAAAATGAATGGAAAAATCCTCATCACTTTCAGCTGAAGCTAAATCAGACTAAACCACTTGGGGTAATTTAGAGTTTGGGGAAAAAGAATGAACACCAGCCAACACAGACTGGCAGACCATTGACTTGTTAGAAATTCATTTACTTCTTGGTCTAGAGACTTCTCTGCAGTATCTTTGAGGACCTTAAGAGATTCCAGATTTTTCAGTGAAGTGAGAGAGTAACCATCACCACGTTCATTCAGAAAAAGCCTAAAGCAGAAGGAGGGAGGAAAGAATCCTGATGCTTAGCATGAAGCTGCTACTTATAAAGGGTTTCTGACTTATGTACACTGGATAAAAGTTTCAGAATGTGGCCTTTCTTCTGTATACTTACAGGCAATTCTGCTTGGAACATAACTGTAGAGAATTTCATTTTGTTTTGGTCAGTGAAATGGGGAAAGTCAATTGATGCCTTGTCTAGTGTTGCAAAGCAATGTTTCTCTTCCCTCTCTGGGCACGCAAGAGTGTGCTAGATCGTAACTCTTGATTTGTTGTTTCACATGGGTAGACAAGTTGCATGGAAAGGATATTCCCATTTCAAAGGCAGGTTGCTGTTCTCTATTTGAGAAAGAAGCTTTGTATTTATTGTCTTACAGATTCAAGACATTCTGAATAACCTAAATTTTAACAATCCAGCTCTATTTTACACTATAAAATTATAGTGGTTTATTAATAAATTAACTTATATGAAAAAATACACAGAGAGACACAAATTCATTTATTTATACACACACACACACACATACACACACATATATATACATATATACATATATATCACATCCAGCTGGGACTTTAGCCTCGGTAGCATTTAGAGAAAGCACCAACCTCAGGCCATGGGAAACAGCATACTGAGGGGAGACACCTAACCAGGCCATGGTGAGAAGAGTGGGGTCATGGGAATTAGTAGTATGCTAACAGAACCATCCTATTTTTGGTCAGATTTCTGGTTCTTGTTCTCAGCTGGTTTGCTATCTGGTACCAAACAGGAACAAGGTCATGTTCCAAGTTCATGTTCACGACTGGACCTTTGTCCTCAAAGACCCCCATACCTGGCTGCATTTGCCACGCCCATGGATCTTTGGATCTTGCCCACTATACCCTGGGGTTCCCATGTTTTGTTATTTTGTTATTAAAGTTTTCATTTTCTGGGCATAGCCAACATTCCCATCCCTCATTTCACCAGCTCCTTCCAGCCAAGCCAAATAAAGGGGCCATAGTGAGCTCCAAACTGTGAGATATATATATATAAAGTGAATAGATACACCAAGGAGGGAAATCCATATACATTTAATATAGGGAGGATTCCTGTTAAAGAGCAGTCAGGGAGGCATTCAATCATTCTGGCACTGTATGTTGCCAGAACATGTATCTGGATTTCATGTTGGGAACAAATATCTGAGTAGATATATGTATGTTTTATTTGTATACTGTGAACATATGCAATGTTCATATAGAAGGTGTATAGAAGCATATATTAGGGGTAGACCATATGAAAGAAAATCCTGTCATTTATCTTTTTGACATGCTGCAACACATTTTGGTTGGCATTTTGGTGCATATTCTAAGTAGTGATGTTTATCACAGTGATAACTGTGGGGGCACTTTAGCCTGCCAGAGGCCTTTGGCAGCTGGACAATATAGATGTTTAGTGTCCTGGCAGGCTGTAAAGGTTTTTAGCAGTAGCAGCCTCAGAACCAAGCTGCTGCAGCAGGTAAGGGCTGCTGGGGTGTGAGGCTGTGTGAGAGGAGCACGGGTTGGGGCTGGCCAGCACTTCTGGAGTCAGTAGCTGTAACACTGGTTTCCTGGAATGCAGATGCAGAAGGATGAGAGAGAACAGAGGTGGCAGTAAAATCAATGGGCTGTGTTAGTAAGGTAAGTGATAATGGAAGCAGATCCTCCAAATTCAACCTCAGTGAATCAAAAATCCAGACTTTATGTAAGACAAATGTAGTGTGTAGGAGAGGCTCTCCTTTGAGCTTCTGTCAGCACCCCAAGGCAGCGCTCAATCCATTCTTATTAGTGAGTGATTTTGCAGCTCTGCCAGCAGTTGATTTTATTTGCATAACACCTGGATTCCTGCATCTGAGAATCCCTCAACGGTAGCAGCTGCCCACCCTTTCTACACTCTTGGGAGAGTCCTGCTTTTCACACTTGATGCTCTTTGAAACAAACATTCTAGACATTTGAGGTTTCTTTTCCTTTTCTTGAGAAAAGCCATAGCTGCAGCCTTGGTACAGATTTCCCCTCTGTCTTGCATGCCTTGCTGTTATAAGCTTGCAAAACTACTTGTCTCCTCTGGGCTTAAAAAGTGCACAAATACTGAGTAATGCTATGCCATAAAAATGTCTACAGAGTTACAAAAAGAGGACTGTACCACCCCTGTCCTATTGGGTATTGGGAAAAATGCAGGGAATAGGCATCTCCTTCTGCTTTTGGTGACACAGGAATGACCTAATTTACTTTTGGGCCAGGGACTGAACCTGCAGAAAGAAGGGAAAAATTACTGTCATTTAGGCAGGTTTCTAGCAGCAATCAAACGCTTAAACACTTAAATAGATACAGTTTCATCTGCAGTTAATTACAGGCTTAAAGAAAGAACCCAGAGAGGAAGGGATGAAGACAGGGTCCTAATTTGTCCTAGAGTCCAAAAAGGGTTCCTTGAATGCAAACAAAAGAGGACTTCAAAGGCATAGTGAATGAAGCAGATTATTTATATCTATATAGGACTCTGCTTATCAATATCCCAAACCATTTTGTATTCATTATTAGATGGTAAGACTCAGGATCTCACAGCGTTATCAGAATTAAAAACTGTATTACGAGGCTCAGACTTTAAAAGGACAAGTTGAGACAAGTTAGTTTTCTATACAATGACAGTGAGAGAAAGATAGAACAGAGTGATACAGATGAAATTGTAGAGTTACAAAAGTGACCTACTGATTCTCAGTACAGGACAAAAAAATACTTAATCCTTGTCCACAACTCACTAGTTGCTGTTGAAAGTATGGATGCTTCCTATGAGAAAGGAAACAAAGTCACAAACCAGCTGCTAAGTTATAAGTAGCTACATTTCATCGTGTTTACAACACAGAGATATAATCCAACACGAATTTTTATTGCAAGTGACAGTAAACTTGGACAAAGCTGCATGCCATTTGTCAAACATTAGCTCTAAAAGATGTGCCAGAGCTTCTACTGCTGCTGCATGAATGCTGGAACCATGCCCTTCCCATGGGCTTGTCCACGGTGGTCAGCAGAGTGTCCCTTTCATTATGCTAGAATGTGGCTTTTTGCACCAAACGTTTTGCAGGAAGACATAGATTTTTGAACAAAAATACACCGAACCACTGAGAGAATTTGTGAACAAGGAAAGGAAGATTTTGGTAGGTTGGTTAGGTTTTGTTTCCTCATAAATGGGGGAGGGTATTAGGAATTTGGTGCATATGACAGCAGATGAGAACATCACTTCTAGAGAAAATGTGTCCGCTCTCTTTCTGGCATGACTCCAACACCCCTTGAAATCATTGGGAATTATTTCATTGACTCAATGTCTGATACACCAGGCTCCATGTACTGCACAAGAACACACTTGGTTTTAAAGGAAGAAGGGCAGTTTGAACTTTTTCATCTTCAGTATAACAATCATTTGTGGGAACCAGCTGTTGTTTTTCCCCACGACAAGACCTGCTTCTGCCTGTATCAAAAAGGACTACTTTAATATTTTGCTTTAAAAGAGCCACAAAATTATAATTACCCATATTACCATTTTAGATGTCATTGATTTTATTAGTTAATGTCATATTAAATCACCCTGCCAGCCCCCATACTACTTCCTCAGATTGCCAAAGGATGCTAGCAGCTATCATGAGGTTAGTTACATTCACTTCATATTTTGAACTTTGTATTCAACCCCAAAATCATGAAGTTTAGTATTTTTCAGATGAGATTCTGAATTGTGCTTATACAGAAGGAAAAATTATTGCTGAACAAAGCAGAAACAACAGTTCACTTTTACTCTTATTTGTAGGGTGAGTGTCTGCCAGGCTGCTTCTGGGGAAGGAAGTCAGGAACAGTAAGGAGATTTTACACTGGAGGAAATGACCACTGCCTATTTGGAAAAAGCTCTGTGAGGTTTGCTCCACACCAGACCTAACTGACATGCCAGAGCTTGGAATGATGCAGCTGAAAGCATCCTGACCTGCCCCCCAGTACAGCATTCTTCTGCCACACATGGAGATTATACTGGATTCACTGCACATACACTGCCATACTTTTGTTTGAAATTTCCATTTGATTCAGGGATCCATAAGGGTGCAAAAACTGATTCCATAGAGCTGGGTTCAGAGCAAAACAATACATTTACGTGTGCTGACTGAGCACAGAAGAGCAGCTGAGTGTTGGCTACACCCTCTACCACAGACATTTGAAGTTGGTGTTGGCAGCACAAGATACCTTTGGCAGCAAATGGTCTTCACACTATCAGCAGAGACATGGTAGTTTGGATATTGCCTATGGCTTCATGCCCCAGGAAAAAGCAAAAAAATCTTCACAATTTCTCATAACACAAAAGTTAAATTAAAAAAGAACTATAAATGGGATTACCTACCTAGTCCTTGAAATTTTTCATTGTCAAAACCTTAACAGAGTCTGAGACTAGGCAGTGGACCTAGATTGAAATTATTACACTGGAGAAAAGAAGGAAAAGAGATGTTGAAAAAGAGATGCTGAGTCATGGCACAATAACCATCACTAAGCTAGGTAGATTGTCTTCAAGCAATTTATTATTAAGAGCAATAATAATGATAATTCAAGTACACATACTTTTACATTGAAACTACAATTTACTGAAACTGAATCTGTATTTTATACAAGTAAATACCACTTATTAATACAGACTGTATATTAACTTCCTGTGTAATTACTTAATCTGAATCTTATCTCTAGAATGTATACTTTTAGAATCTAGATGCACTACCTATATCATAATTATATATCATAATGACCCTAAAATTATATACTTAGTAACAACATGTACGTGTAACAAATCCCACAATTAAAATGTTTTAAGTATAGAATTTAATTTCTCACATAAGTGCTCCAGACCTCAAAACCTGATGTGGGTATCTTAAAAAAGGCAAAAGCAGTAAATATAGAATTTCTAATTTTCTAAACTGGGTTTTTTCATTTGGATTATTACATAACTCAAATTTTATCTATTCAATTAAATACTGGCCTAATCTTAAAAGATGTCCAAAAAAAAGCTGCTGTTTCTCACTTCATCAAGCAAGGCAACCTAAAAAATATGAAGGGTTTTTATTGTACAAAAAAAATAAGCTACAATATAGATTAACTGTCAGTGCATTGTAAATGTTAAGTAAAGCATAAAATTGAGATCCTAAGGTCAACATTGTTGATATCTTCTATATTCTAAATTTATCAGACTGAATTTAAAAGTCTGTATCCTTATTTCCCCAGACTTGCTTGAAGCACCCATCTTAGTTTTTAGTGTTTTATTCTATAAATATTATGTGTGTTTTGTCGTATTTCACAATAAAAAAATTATTCTGTGATAAAAAATATCAACATCCCATAGACATTATAGGGAAGTGATCAGCCTTTTTACTCAGACCTTCTCCTCTTTGGCTTTCAGAAAATCTGTAATAGCTGTCAGAAATTGGTACATGCAAGGATACAATTGATAGGGACTGCCTTGTGATGAGCTGGCAATTGAAAGAAGAATAATGTTTTAAGCCTTTCAGAACCTGGAAGCAGAAGGGTAGTTGATGTTTTGCAGACAAGACCCTCATTAAAGCAAACGCTCTTTCATCTCTCCCATCTCTAAATACTTACATTAAACACTAGGACCAAAACTGACTTGTTTTTAAATGTGCCCATTAACAACTACCTGGCCTGAATTTTGGATTCATGCCATCTGTTTGCAAAAAAATTACAAGGGTTTTTTACAGAAATGGTGTAAGTTCAGAAACATCAGTGTGCTGCTTTTACACAATACACCCTATACACATATTTCAAAAGACAGTTAAAATCTGGCAACTTCTTATACAAAACCTTTACTTACATATTATGCCTTTTGATGACAATTTGTGAAACATATACTCAAATTCATGGCTGTACTTCTTCAGAAATACAATATGAGCTTATCAGTGAGACATACAATATCATCTGACCTGGTTTAGGATGAGCTGAACACTGCATTGACCGCCCTAATTTTTCTCCCTTGACTATCAGTGACTCATTCAAACATAGCTATCTAAATTTTAGATGTCCCACAGAGGACAGATAAATTCCACAGTTCATCTATTCAATGCAAACAGATGTATTCAAATGGCTGACCAAATAAGCCCCTTATCAAACAACATGGAGTCTATACAATTTATCAGCTGCAAGTATTTTAACAGAGAAAAGCCTCTGAGCTTTGACAAGTTAATGTGTGAGTGAAGAAACAGGTGTCTTATTTTACATGCCAAGTACCGAAATACATAAGAAACTGGAGCTTTAACAGATACCATTAAATAAACCAATTCTTTGAAACATCCAGTGTTGCAGTATATTTGAAGGTGCAGCAACTTGCTCCAAAATATATCCACATGTTTTTGTTCCATCAAGTATAATGTTCTGGTTTTCTGTGAGTTTGGGGGACATTTGGGGGTTTTTTACCTATTTTTATTAAAAAGGCAAGTAAACCAGTTTTTGTGGATCAAAAACTGTCGCCTAATTAATTACAGGATGTTTTGTGTACAATCCAGAGAGGCTTTTGATTGCATCCATCTTTTTCTTTATATATCAGAATAGGCACATTTAACAGTTCTACTCAAGTAGATTAAGATTCATGTGTAGGGAATTGTAGAATTAGGACTTTTAAGGTTTGCTTCTTGATCTAGAAACTGCCTATTCAATTCACATAGAACTGAATCAGCAGTCAATGAAATGAGTGTTTAAATTCTGCTGTCGCTGAAAACTTGGCAGCCCAAGGGATGCTGATAACACAGTTCCAGTCCAAGCACTCTGGCCAAATCTACTGAAGATTTTAGCCTGTGCTATCTATTTTTTCCAGCTCCTACTTAGAGCCATTGCATCTGACTGGCTAAAAGTCATTGCATTTTCCCCCACAGCATGCCTCAGTGGCTGGGAAAATGCTTGTATCCTCTCTTACAGAGGAGGACAAAGGCAGATGGATTAAACAATGCAGGCATCTAACTTTGTTTCATCAAATTATCACAGAGAAAAATATGCAAAATAGGTTCTGAAGAGATTTCAGAGATTACCTAACCCATCATGATGTCCCAGCCCAGCATCAGTCATACCTCAGTCATTTTTATCTGGTAATTCTTTAACTTGTATCTTAAAACCTTTCTTTAATTGAAATTCCACAGGCTGCCAAGACAATTCTAGTGCATCACTATCTCTCATGTAAAAAGATTTTCTGAATGAAATCTTTCTAAACTTTTAAGCCTTGCCTTTTCTCCCCTATGGAAATGGAGAACACATTATTGTCCTATTTTTTGTATCAGTCTCATGTCTTTGAAGCAGACATATCTTTCTGAGCAGACATTTCTCCACTTCTTTGAACATCACATTTTCTACTTTTCTACTGATACTATGATTCTACAAACATCTCTCAAGTGTGGCGGAACTCAGACTTGGATGTTCCAAGCTGAATAACTAGAGTTTTCTTTCAGCTTGAATATGCAAGTATCCAGTATATTTTAATGATATCCTTACATACCTAAGCTGAATTGCTATTTACATGTTTCAATGTCTCAGATCAAAGCAATCAGGTTCTTGCAGAATTAAGTCTTGAGTGAGAAATGAAAATCAGAACTTGTCACAGTAATTCCATGAAAATTGAGACAAACTTTATAATTGGGTACGAAGATATGTTAACTACTAATAGGATATTAATAATAGTTCAGTATATCAACATCTTAAAAATCAATCCCTGAAAAAACTCTTCCCCTGAATAAGAAGGTGTTCTGAAGAAGAGAATGAGAGTCTGGACCTATGTTCTCATGCAGTTACTCTAAAACTTACATAGAGTCATTCAGAAAAGAGATTTAAAACATGAACTCAACACCCAGAGACAGGCTTGAATGCTGCATAAGAAATGCATTAACTCTTAAAAAAAATTGCACTCAACTATATAATGGATAAATTGACTAGAAATTGCTAGAGAAGTCTGTCTCTACTGCAAAGAAGGAATTATATTACAATACTGCACATAGCATCTATTCTGGAAGGCATTTTATGAAATTTAATGGTTGGAAGGAAAGCTGTTATGTCACTTAAGTCAGAGGGCAAAGGTTCTACCAGCAGTGCTCCCCAAAACCTATCTCAAATGCATTATTCAGGATCCATCCTTGATAATGTCTATTCCCAGCATAAGAAAATTTTTGCAAGTATGTATTACAACATTTAGCACAGAGTGATCACAGCTTTGGAACTGCAACTGTTCCCAAGGCTGTGTCAATGATCACAACTATTTCTCCGGAAGGACTCAGTGGATTGTTTATTCATATGATGGACTGCCTTCTTTGAGTAGCCTCAGTAGCCATTTATTGTATCAGGCGACCCCCAGCCAGGGAATAACATGCAGTGACTCCAATGATTACAGAAGGCTGAAGTAAAGCTTTATTAAGCTATACTATATTAACCTAAAACTATACTATACTCTCTACTACACTATACTAAAGAAAAACCTGTCACTCTTTCAGACAGTCACAACACAGCTTTGACCTAATTGGTCAATCAATAAAACAACCATCACCAGAGTGCAATTAACAAATCACTTCTGGTAAACAATCTCCATAACATATTCTATATGTGCCAAACAACAGGAGCAGTAAATAGAGATGAGAATTGTTTTCTCTTCTTTCTCTGAGCTTTCTCAACGCCTTCCCCAGGAGAAATCCTGGGAAGGTTGTGCCTGCTGCTCTTTGCAAAGAGAGCTGTAGCCACGGCCCTCCATGCAAATTGACTTTTGATAAAAGCTATAAATGAATAATAGAATGGTCAGTTGTAACAAATCTGGCAGGGGAAGAGAAGTAAGTACTCTTCTGAATTGCTTCCAGGGGTGAGAATATAGAAAACCAGTATCACAGAATCAGGGAATATCCTGAATTTGAAGGGACCCACAAAGATCATCCAAGTTCAGCTCCTGACCCATCAGGACAGACCCAAAGTCACACCATGTGCCTGAGAGAATTTTCCAAATGCTTCCTCAACTCTCCCAGGTTTGCTACTGTGACCACTTCCCTGGGAAAAGCTGCTCCATTATGCAACCACCCTCTGGGTAAAGAACCTTCAGCTGATATCCGACCTAAACCTCTCCTGACACAAACTTGGTCCATTCCCTCAGGTCCTGTCACTGCCACCACAGAGAAGAGATCAGTGCCTGCCCCTCCTCTTCCTCTCACTAGGAGGTTGTAACTGCAGTGAGGTCTGTCCTCAGTCTCCTCCTCTCCAGGCTGAACAGACCGAGTGACCTCAGTCACTCCTCACACAGCCTCCTCTCAGGGTTCTTTACCTGTAGCCCTCCTTTGGATTCTCTCTAATAGCTAAATGTATTTTGTGTATTGTGGCACCCAGAGCTGCCCCAGCACAGGAGGTGAGGCTGCCCCAGCTCAGAGCAGAGCAGGACAATCCTCTCCCTTGCCCAGCTGGCCATGCTGTCCCTGGTGTCCCCAGGACAGGGATGGCCCTCCTGGCTGCCAGGGCACTGCTGGCTCGTGCTCAACTTTCTTCTGATCAGTCCTCTTTCCCAGCACTGTTCTCCAGCCTCTCATTCCCCAGTCTGTCCATACATCCAGGGTCACCCACCGCAGGTGCAGAATCTGGCACTTGTGTCTGTTAAACTCCATACAGTCATTGCCCATTGTCAGGTTTGAAAAGGTCTCTTTGTGGGGACCCTCTGCCTTGAATGGGCTCAAGAACTCTTCCCAATTTAGTATTGCCTACATCTTAGGATACTATTGCATAAAAAGGGCAATATAGAAGAAATCTATTTTAACTCTAGAAAGGTAGAGTACAACCAAGTTGTTGGGGTTTTTTTTACACTGAGATGTGTTTTATAAAGTGATAATAATAGAGGCCATATGATTAGGTGGCAAAAGTTAAATTCAACCACTGTTCTTGGTCTTTGCTATTTGTTTTTCTTGAAACTTCCTCCTGTCTTATCACTCGTAGGTGCATATAGATTTTAGGTCACTTTCCTGCATTACTTTGACAACAACTTAAAATATTCACACCCAAAATGATTTGCAGATAATAATAAAAATATGAATCATAGAAACAGAACTATCAAGGCTGATAAGGTTTGTACACTTCTATCAGTATCCACTTTATTTTAAAAGACCCATCCAAATCAAGATACGTGGAGATGTTTACAAAGCATGAAATGTTATGTTCAGATTGTCAGCTGGTATAAATTTTAACAATTTCACTGGAATCCATGCAGCTACACCACTGCATATACATCAGCTGAAACTCTTGAGACAGTGGTCATGCCTAACCATACATTTATTAATGTGGATAGCAGACACTGCAGGGGAATAGTGTATCTCCCACCTAACTAGGTTCCTAATGACATATAACAAATACACAGATGTGAGTATGTTTAGAAAAACTGCTCAGAACTGTTATCTACTGCTTATTTCCAGGACTCAAACACAAGCTCTCTGTTAGGTTTGGAAGGCAACTGAAGCAATTGAAATCCTGCTGTGGATGAAAAGCAGATATGATCTTTGGCTTTTAAAATGAGACTCTGAAAAGAGTAAACTGAGATTTGATAAATTAAAGGAAATTCTAGCTCCATCTCCCAAACCCACTCTTTTCGGTCTGCACCAGGTCTTCTTTATTAGCCTTGATACATCACAGAGTTGTTAAAGGATGTTGAGGAAAAATAGCTGGTTTTTCTGGGTTTTCTTTTTGGTTTTGGTTTTTGGGGTTTTTTTAATTACAACATTCTATTGATTTTCCTTTTCTTGGCTTTCAGTTTTTCTCAGTTTAGAAATACACCAGTTATGAAACAGGATGTATGACACCAACTCAAAATTCATCATCTCCTATGTCATTAACTGGCCAAACTGCATTACAACTTCTATGCAGGTCCACATAAGCATGCCTTTAAGTGATGGATCTTGAAATTTGTCCTGGCATGGGGTTAAGTACAAAACATTATGATCCACTGTACATTTCACTGTACATTAAGCTTGCCTAGAAAGTAGTCAGTATTTTAATGTTCAATTATATCCTCCTAGGCCACCACAATGGACTGCCAGCATGACTTCCAAGAGAGGAAATTAAATATGCACAGAATGGTTTAAAATAATCAGTACTTTAGGAAAAGAGAATTGCTGCTTAGAAAATCTTTAGCAAAAATATTTATGGAAACTTTATTTTATCAACACAAAATTCTTACTTGCAGACACTCTAACCTCCTGCCCAGTACTGGACTCAAGGTGAGGCAATCTGGCGCAGAAGAAAATGCTCTTCACCTACACTTCAATTCTGAACACTTGTGGAAAAATGGAATAATAGTAGTAAATTGCTGAACTACTTTGCTCCCTTCAGGTTTGTACTATAGGTAATATAAAGAGCCTTTCCACTGACCTGGTGTCCCTGCTAGTGACTCTGACTTCTGCAGAGCAGGAGGATGTGTGGTGTCCACAACAACAAACCAACAGTTAGGTGGTACCACGGTGTCAGTGTCACACCAATGGTTTATACACACCTGGAGTGTTCCCACATGTCCCACATGCATCTTCTAAAATCATTTTGGTTGCTTTGGTCCTCAATCCGCACTTTCATCACACTAGAACTTATATTGGGAGTTTAAGTAATGTGTAAGCCCAAAGTGATGGAAGAAATGACATTTCTTTAAAGATATTTGACATTTGGACCTGATTTTTGTGCATGAGCTTGACATATTTTTGCAAATCTGGGGCATTATTAGAAGAGCCATGACTTTGTTCTTGAGCCATAGCCCAGTGTTGTCATGTCAACATGTTCTAGGCAAGCAATGGTCGTTCATTGGTTATTTAGAAGCATTTCTTGAGGGTTGAGAGGAATTTAAGAAATCCATATATAACGAGCTTGATCCAATTCCTTTAGAAAATCCTTACATGGTGATGGAAAACATGTCCTCTATATAGTCTCAACCCTAAAGTCATTCTAGCAAGGGAAAAGCCCAGAGTTTGAGTGTAAAAGGTTCAAGGAAGAGGGAAGGTTCCTAAGGGCAAATCTGGAGTACAATGCCTATGTCATTGTGGTGTGCAAGCCAAGACAAGTAAAACCACTGTTGATGCACTAATTAATGTGAAGGTAAAACTGGAATTTTGGAAATCATGTATGAAGTATACAGCAATGTCAATAGGGGTATTTGAGAAACACTGAAGATATTTCTCAAACATCTGGGCATGGCGTAAAGAGACACATATGTGGGTTTTCAAAATGCATATTTTATTGAACAGAAATTTTAATGGAAAATTTTCACACTAACTCAAGATTATTGCAATGATCACAACAGAATTTTAGCTTTTTAATCCCAGGCACTGGGACCGCCAAGGCTGCAATGAAAGATAAATGTGCCTTGACAGCAGAGCTATCAGGCTGCTTGATTTTCTCTTTTGATAAGTTTATGTTTCATGCCAATCAATCCAGCTCTACTCTGCAGCATAGTCATATTACCTTTATAATGTAGCCTGCTGCCAGCCTAAAAGCACTAAAGAAACATAGTGACCTCTAACTAAAGCAGGCAAAAATAAGTTAAGTGTGAGGATGGGCAAAGATTGTTTTAAGATTTTTTTTTTCTTCTGTAAATTATTTTATCTAATGGTTCAGATATTCAGAATATCATCAGATATTCTGATGATTATACATTTCCCCAGGGGTAAACATATGCTCAGTGCACTCACCTTGGGGTTTCCCACTTACTCATTGCAAGAATAAAGAGAAAACTCTCTGGGAAGATGTCTCTAAGGAGTAAGATCTCACAGTGAGTGATTCACAACAGAGTGCATTCTTTTGTTGGAAAAAAAAAAAGCCACAGACAACAGCAAATATTAGATCAAATGTTGAAGTAAATTCATAATTACTAAGTCAGATTCTCATCTCAGTTAATAGAAATGTGCATTCAGACTGTTTATTTGTGTGCTGAAGCTGCTTTGGATTTACTCCATTTTAATTAAGATCAGAATCTCACTCTGTTGGCTTAGATTTTTTTAATAGCTAAACTGTGCTTACATACAGCAAACAGATGAATTCATTTCCGGCCCTGTTCATTTAATAAAAGCTTCAGCAGCCCTCAGTACCTTAATCTCGCTCCTGGAATCAGGACAGTGCTTTGGGGGTATACCTAGCATATGCTGCAAATCAAGTTATCTCACTCAAATGTAATATTGTAACAGCCCTGACTTCTAATAATCAGTGAACTGTAAAATCTCAGTGCAGGTTATCTCAAATGAAAATTCCAGAGACAGAAACAGTTTGGAGGTTAATGGGATTATCTGAAGTCTCAGGATGAGGGACTACAATATAACTTTATGCTGGATCTGCAATACTGGGTGGACTAGCCAACTTGAATTCTTTTTTACACCTGCAATTTCCCTAGGTTCTATGAAATAATGTGAGGCTTTTGACAGGTACTCTAAAAATTGATTCTGACAAGCCATATGCAGTATAATATAGCTTCTTCCTCCATTTTAGAAACAATTCTCCTTCTGCAAACACTCACAAACCTGTCTAGTCCCATTGCATTGTTCCAGCTGTGCTCAGCTATCCGAATGGAATGGAACTCATCGTGTATCATAAATCTGAGTCACTACATGCTCTGATGGTCCTGAGTTTATTTTAAGGAGCAGAGGATAACAGATGAGAAAAACAAGCAAGATTCAAAAGTAAAGGGAGAGCAACTGAGAAGCATTGCCTAATCCTGGTCCCAGGTCATGCTCTGAAATACCTCATGGCTTTGGGAAAAAGAGTCAAGTCAAAATTTTCTTCAAGCATGGCAGTAGAGTGTCCAGCTTGGGGGATCTGAGCCTATTATATCTTGAAGGATCAATGAAGTTGGACACAGTTTAGGAATAAACAGGCAGAAGGAAAGCTGTGGCTAGAAATGGGCTGGAAAGAAAAATCAATTATCTTAAATTAAAACATGAAAGTTGAAGTAAGCTTACCAGTTTTTCCTAGTAAACATATCTAGTAATAGTTTTTAGTGCAAAGAAAAAAACGAGGAAAAATTTGCTATAATTAGAATAGCACCTGGTCTGGCAAGAAATATCCTGTGAAGGTGAGAAGTGTCTGAAGAAGAAAATTTTCTAACATGGATCAACAGCCAACAAAGGTAGTTTCCACATTATCAGTACCTGATGTCCTCCTTCTTCTACCCCTCCTTCCCCTACATCCCAGTGCAGATGGTTTCAGTTCCATTACTTGTGACAAATGCCCGAGCATTGTGTCTGAATTCTAGATAAAAGAGGGCAGAAAAATATTCTCAAGTTCTACAGAAACCTTTTAAACTGCAGTGAAATGACCATAAGAAATTACCCGCTCACCATCTTAACTTATAAAAACCAGATAAGGTACAAATTAAGTATTTGGTAGAAGCCACAATGGATTTGAAGTAATGCACGAATGGTTTGACACCAGAGACAGCAGGAGTTTAAACATTTTTTCCCTCCCTTCAGATTACATCTGCCAATTGTTTATTCCATTCAAATAAAATGTAACACCACAATTGTTTACATCTCTGTCAAACGACAGCCACTGAAAAAGTCCAAGGCATACACTGAAAGCTCAGGGTTTTAGTACTACAAAGAAGTGTCCTGCAGTCCAGCCAGGACTGCACCAGAGCGCAGCTGTAGCAAACCTGCACACTAAGCATTTAAAGCTACTGGCACATTGTCTTCATCTGGGTCAGATAGGCTGGTTCTTATCTCCTGGCTTGATGGGCCAGTGTTGTCAGGGGGAAAAAATTCAGCCAGAGTTCTCAGTATCTTCAACCAGAATTATAGTTTTTGTACTTAAGGGTACCTTAAGGCTCTGCAGAATGGAAAATGAGCTGCCTTCTTCAGACATGAGCTTCCATTTCCTTGTGGTCTAAAATCTAGGTAGGAAGATGAGCACTGACAAGCATCAATGTGAGAAACTGGCAGATAAAGCAAATAGCCACATGACGGTATATAAAAACCATTTTTTTTATATTAATTTCAGTGATGCAGGCAAGCTGAACTGTGTGCAACAGCCATTTCTGACTCTCCCTTTCTCCTCTGAAACAGAAGCAGCGTGCGTGCAAATGTAAAGCTGGGATATGTGGATATGTATAACTTTATTTTCCGGGCTGTGCACATTTGCATTTTTTAGTAGCAGCCTGTTTGTCCTTATGTCTATGCAAGGCAACACTATCTCAGATGTCTCCAAATGTCCTCGCTGTGGAACAGGAAGCAGCATAGCTGCACCAACATGGCAGAACTAATCAGTCTGGGCACCGTGCCCTGCTGACGCAGCTCTCCTGCCTCCAGGACCCCAGCTAACATCTCTGCAAGGCACAAAGCACATGCTGCTGAAATTCAAATACTGTAGTCATGGGGACAGACAGAGAGCAGCAAGAGATAACAAGACCTTACAGGCTAGTGGGTCAGACACATGAAGGGGAAGGGGAAAATTTATCCAATATTATACAATTATTATTTTTTTAATCTGAAGGAAACTGTGTATGTAGTTCGCCTGGAACCTTCCCAAGAGGTTGTCTGAGCTACTAGCTTAGGATTAGTGTGCCAAGTGCTTTTCATGCTCCTGATCATACCCACTACATCTATATGGCTAAATTTAACAGTGTCAGGACCCTTTCCTTGGCTCTGAGATCAGCAGCTTGGCCCAGATGTGTCCATGCTATGCTTCCAAAGTGCAGCTGCCTTCAGGCAGCCTACTGGAAATAGACGCCAGTCTGTGCTTACTTCAGGGAATTGCTCAGAGGACACTTGTTGGCTCAGGTCAAAGTCATGCTAGGAAATATGTTAGGAGTACACAGATGGTGTCTGAGCCCTCAACTGGTTAAGTTGTTAGCATAGGTGCTGCACTCAAAAATGATTGAAAATACTCAATGTATTTGAAGAGTGACTGTCCAGCTTCTGCGTGGTAAGCACAAAGACCAATGTGTTCACACTAATTGCCACAAAACCCAGTGAAATCCAGACACAAAACAGCAAATATAAAACCATGAGTTCCTACCCTGAGCTAAACTCAATGCTTTCTGAAATATGCTGAGTGCATCTGATATTCTTTTGAACTCAGGAGACAGTACTTTTCAGGCTTGAAATATTGAGAATATATGAGCCAAGAATGATTCACACTGTCAAGGACCTAGAAAAAAGGAGAACACATGAGAATATGACAACAAACTGAATTTGGAACACTATCACTTTTGGTCCCAAGGGGGAAAAAAAAGAGGTTGCTTACACCATAAAAATTCTGTAGCACCAAAAAAAAAATATCCAACATGAAATTTACTTTGTCTCCCAAGTGAATTTTTTTTCTCTTGTTCAATACAGCATTTTTCTTTATAGCAAATATAAACACAACCACTAATAGACCAGCAATTCATTTTTCTTAAGACTCTATACAAAATTCATAAACAGGATTATGAGCTAGACTTAAATTCTCTACCAACCTACTTAGTATAGCAGAGCTATCTTTTTTGTATTCTTTTTCTCTCCAGTAGCCAAAGAAGTCCTAACTTAAACATTACCACAACTCAGGCTTCTATTTAACTCCATGATCTAGAGTGCCATGGCCTTTAAAGCATAAACATATTTAATATCAGTATTTTAAGGAGACTCAATATGCAGCATTCCAGTGCACCTGATTACTAAAGCTTTTTTTGAGCAGCCATGTGCGTTCTGTATTGTATGAGAGCAGCAAAAAAGACCAGAGGAATCTCACAGGAGCAGGATAGGAATACTGATGTGGCATTGCTGTACTTGCTTGCCACAGGGAAAAGAGGAGGAGCACTGCTGGGAACTCCACGCTCCCATGCCTCAAAGAGCAAAAGGATTCTGGGCTTCTGGACAACAAATAGAACCTCCCACCAATGCAAATATCCTTCACAACAGCTTTGACTGTGCTGGAGCCAATTCCGCTTCTCCCTCAGGTCAGACTCTGAGGTACAACTATAAGGTGATGTAAAATGATCTAAACTCATGACATCCTTGATGGGCATATTCTGTGCTTTCTTCTGCATTCTTTGAACTTGTTGTATATTCTTTTTTTGACAGATTTCTGAAAATCTGATCACAAATTCAACTGGATGGCAGAAATTATTCTCTGCTCACTTGGAGTGAAACCATAATGAGGAAGCCAGGTTTTGAGGGACTCCAAGGCAGAACAAAAAGCAGCAAGGTTTTCTCAGCACACGTAAGAGGGCCAAAAAAAAATCTCTCCGTTTTCCCCACGTCTCTGTCTCTCACACACATCACATGACAAGAACAATAAGTTGTGGCACAAACTGGAATATCAATATATCCTTCATCAACCTGAGGATGAAATACACCCAGATAAAACCTATTTTTAGCCTGCCTTGGACACCAGCCAGGATTAAACCAGAAAGAATAAGACTGCAATAAGAAAGATGCTGTAGATAGGAAAAGAGGACCTTAATTCATATGATATGAACGTGCCCCTTAGTGAATCCATTCTGAGAAGATTTTAATAATGGCGCCATCCTCATTCTTGTCATTGGTATTGCCTTGTTTGAACTTAGCCTTGGTTGATGTTTTTCAGCCCACCTTGTATTGCTTGGAAGATGCTAGGCAGCAGATACCTTTATGGAGCCAATGACACCCCCTGCCAACATGACAATGGAATATAAGTTGCTTTTTGAGAGCCTGATTATAATGAGACTGTTTCCCAAGGCTATGTCCAGCTCCAGAGTACCAGAGACCCTGATCCCACACCACACATGCACACGGAGACACGGACACCAACGTGTTTGAAATAAGAATGTCCCTCAGAAAAGAAAGAAAAAGAGATTCACTGGCCCTGCTTTCCCTTTTCCTACTTGTATGGCCCAGCTCGGTGTTTCTATACATTTCCTTGATTGTATTTGCCTTTCCTGGCAGCAGGACTACACAGTTCTTCTATCAAGGCACCTTTGCAGCTCCAGAGTGGTCCCCTCCTGGGGAGGGACAAGGCAGAGGGATTTATCATGAAAGAGGGAGGTGCCCTGAGGCAGCTCGCAGAATCCAGAAACTGCTGTTATGAAACCGGGCACTTGGTTTACTATTTTTTTCAAACATGAAGGTCCAGCTTGCCCAAAATCCTGTCTCTGGCAATAACCAGTACCAGATGTCCAGAGGAACAAGACTAACATGGGGTAATTAAAGTATACACTAATCCTTGCACTTCTCCACTCCTTCGTGATAGTTAAAATTCAGATTAAACCCTGAAGCATAAATTTCTTTTCCAAAACTCTGTAGTACTAATTTTCACAGCTCTAAAAATTCTTGTAGTGCTTGATTCTTCTTCTCTGCTTGTGAAATTTTGGTCTTAAAAACATCCTGAGACAATGAGTTCCGGGAGCATGGGTATTTTATGTCCTAATTGTATCCTTTCTAATTCTAATTTCTCTTCAGTTTTCATTAAATCCATGTTTTGTCTCTTCATAATTTGATGGGGAGACAGAAAGTCCTGATCTGAATTCTTTCAAGATTTATCATTTCATTTGATATACTTCAAGTTTTTTCAGTTTATTGTTCTACTTTCCAAATAATGACAGTATTTTCAACCTCTGTTCATGTAAATCATTGTCATGCAATTTCTC
The DNA here is from genome assembly GCF_028018845.1 of Melospiza georgiana. Classification (NCBI taxonomy): domain Eukaryota; kingdom Metazoa; phylum Chordata; class Aves; order Passeriformes; family Passerellidae; genus Melospiza; species Melospiza georgiana. The sequence goes on from NC_080432.1 coordinate 90,762,954, forward strand.
AACTCCTTCCCACAATTCATATTCAGCAGTAGCGTCCCTGATTTTCTGGTGATACTTCACAGATACTCACAGACCCATGTCAGACTACATCACTGATGTGAATGGTCTGTTCTTGCCCTTATATTTTACAATTTTTAGAATTCATATGCTAAAATAGGATTTACTTGAAGCTAATTTTAATATTTTTTTTCTAAATAATAAACTCATTTGAAAAAAAATCTGATTTTACTAACAAAGTTACATTACAGGCATACTATACTGCCCTCTCTATATAAAAATAACTTCATAAAACAAAACTTTTCAAGGACTGATACAGGCCATTAGCAGTGGAATGTAAACATAAGGCAGGAAATATCATGTCATTATTGCAAGTCAGGTAATGGTCACTAGAACCAGTTCATTCCCAAATACACCTATTTTAAGCAGCAAGACAAGGCAAGAGGACAAAGCTAATGGGCATTCAGTATGATAGCATGGATTGAGCTGAATGATTTTCAGCTGGAATGCATTGATCTCAGAAAGCATTAGAGAACTCAAAGTCCATCCTCTTTACTCATCTGTATGAGTCATCCTCATTAAATTCAAAGGATCTCAGAACATCTGTGTAACTGTAAATTGAATTTTAACACTCAAATGAGCAGTGACTCAATACAGTCTTCACTGCCTGATACCAAACCCAGCAAGTGAAGAATTGCCTGAAAGCAACAAAGCAGTACAGAAATTTGACTTAGAAATGTCATACTCAGTATATGACGAGTTTACCAATTTATTTCCTGTAGATTAATAAGATACAGCTTTTAAAATATTTCAAATATTACAACTATCAAAATGCTGGTATAATAAATTTTGTACAGAGAGGATTCAACTTTTTGTTTTCTCAAAGGTACAAGCAAATAGACACCATAAAAAATGTTAAACAGAAATATACAAAAGATAAGGATCTAAAGAAAAAATTAGTACTATTGAAGATGACCAATATTTTCAACAGAGTCCATGATATTAAATGAACCAGAGTTTTCACTTTAATGCTCATCACATTTGAGGGGTGATTTATTGGTGAAAAAATTATGTCAAGTAAGACCTAAATGTAAGAGATGTTTGTAGTTTTGAGTGCTATATGCAATAATAAAAACATTTGTAAATGTCAAGGGATCAGATTTGTAAAAGTATTTAGATCTAAACATCAAAATGATGATTCAGGATACCTTTCTCAACTCTGAAATAAAAGAAAGTTAACTACCAAGAATCCCTCTGAAAAACTCATGGTTTTGATTGGGGTATTTTGGGTTTTTTTTTAACTGGAAGACCTTTAATATCTTGTCTGTTAGAAACAGAGCCACACTGGTCTTCAATGTATAAACTTTTTTTATAAAGTGGAGCTCCTAAACTACTTTATTCATACAGTTCATTGTATATGCACTCACAATTTTGACCTTGGCTTTTGGTTCATCTGTGGATGAGGCATATGTTCTTGCAACCAGCAAAGCTTCATTCCTGGCTATAAGCATGCAAGGATGTTAAACAGTGGAAGGGAGCACTCTGCATGCTGGAATTTGGTCACCTGCAATTCTCAGACGTTAGACCATTTCCAGGCATGCTACGGCTTTGCTTTCCACAAACACTAAACTTGAGCTCAGACCACAGACTATTTCCTTGAGGCATTTTGGACACAGTCACACCACTGCATGAGGTGAGTACCGTGGGCATGAACTTTGTGTACAGGGTGCCACAGAAATGTCCTGGGCACTGCAAGGTGATGGGCACAGCTCATGAATTATAGGATTGTCACAGTGAGATTAGAAACTGGTGGTTTGCTGGGTTTTTTTTTCTATTTCTCCTATCTGAATTTTATTCATAACCAGTGCAAACTGCACAAATAGTCCAGGAAAAAGGGACTGACAATCAGTTCTCTCTGATTTCAGAAATGTGCTATAGCCAGTAGAGAACTGTGTGCTCTCTGCACACACCACTGCAATCATCAAGCCCTGACTCATCAAGGGATCACTGGATGGATGGGGGAAGCTGCTTTACATTTCAATCACCCCCAATAGTAGAAATCTTCAAGGCTCAAATTTCTCACCTCTCACTTCTTCTAGTGACCACTGCCTGACACTCTCTCTGCTCTTTGCACTGTAGTCATCACTGACCTGTGTCTGATCAGAGCATTTCTGGCTGCAGGAGAGATTTCCAGGACCAAGGGTTTACATATCCTACTGAGGGCTCACTGAACTGCAGCAGAGCAAAAGCAGCATTTTGGTTCTTAGTTCCTTAAACTAGAACTTGTCCATACATACTACTACATATTTGAGACATGGACAAGCCTTTGTGGTGCTGAATGAATTTACTCATCCCTCAGCAGGGCACTTGCTGGAATATAAACAGCTGCATCCTCTCTTTTTCCCTAGACATGTCATTTTCAGGGAACTCCATTTTCAGCACTAGAGTTTAGGGTCTGGCTGTAATGCAGCTATTTGTAACGTAACTCTTATCTTTGCTGTGATAGTCAGAAATTTTTTAATTTCTGGTTCATAGTCATAAGTTTGGTTGTCCTCCAGCATTGTCCTTTGGCTTCCTGAATTCTATTACGTCAGGACTAAGTAGTTCAGAAGGGACATAGTGACCTTGCTCTAAGGTTTGGTCTGAGAAGGATTTCTGTACTTTCAATCATTGAAAGCTCTCACTCCAACACAGACTAAGAAAGCCATTGTCACTATGGCCACTCGTATTTTGCAGTGTTTCTGGGTGGATTGTCATATGTAAGGCTGCATGCAAACAGAACAAAACATAAAAATTATTTCAGCATGGCTCTGAAATATAAAACTCTCTTATTCTCCTGTTACTAAAAATGTGAAAATACAGAAAATGACAAAGTGATGTCCCAGCAAAACTTGACCCCAAAAACCACCCATTCAGATATATTCATAATTTAATTCTGACAGGAAATGCTTTTCAGGACTCATTCATGCTTGAAATTATTCAGTTTTGTAGAAGAAAAATCCTGTTTATTGCAAACAAGATATTTCCTCCTTTTTTTAACTGAGAAAACATGTGTTTGTTTTTAAAGGACACAATTTTCTCTGTCATTACACATGCCTTAAACCATGGAATGAACATTTTTCTGACTGCTTTTTCTTTTGTACTACAAAGTCAGTAATGATTACAAAGCCATTTCCTGCATAATAAAATCTATTAGAAATGTTATAATATCTGATGTAATTAAATAGTTAGAATTGTAGCAGTATATCATAATTTAAAATTGCTAATGGTAACATTGGAAGACACAATTCTGTCTACAAACTAATTGAAAATTTGAATATTTTTTCTCTATTGGGTCAAATATTATCTATTTTCTCTATTGGGTCAAATATTTCTTACTGGGGGAAAGTACTTTATACATACATTGCCATTAACTCTTTCACTTTGCATAACAGATTATCAGATACTTTGTCACTTTTAAGAAAATTTTGGAATTATGAGGGATTTGTTTTGTCATTGTTACCTTCATGGGAATTGAAGTCTCTCTACATAGAAATAGTTTGCCTTCAAGTACCTCATTTTCTATTTTGCTTGCTGTGTATTTTAGCTAACACAATTACTCTGGCCTGATTCAGCTACTTTCTCTGCAAAATGTTGACATTTCAGAATTCTAAATATCACTAAAATGATGAAACTTTGGAATATAGTTTATCTGCATAAAAATGCAGTGTACCAAAAGCTGCAATGAGTGCAGTTAAAGGCATTGAGGACTCCCTATGCCATAATTTTCTCCAGCCCTTAAAAGTCTAAAAAAGTTTATATCCATTCCTAATTGAAACACTGGAAATGGAAGAATAAATTCTATAATTTAAAAAACTTCGGAAAGACTGCAGGAATTAACTGATATAGATCTTGATAAAAATTCATTTCAAATTTATTGCAATGGAATAAAAAGCTTTATGGCTGGGGTTTTTATTTACATATTCTAATTAAATGCAATAAAAATTATGCTTGATAGGAAATATTTAAACAATAGTGAAACTTACAATAACCAAATTATACACTGGAATCACCATATATACAGAGAAAAAAGTCCAATAACAGCGTTTCCAAATTATCCCTATTAAGGTAAAATGTTGACTGTGCCTTCTCATGTACGTTTGTATTAATTTTCATGTGCGTTTTCCACCCAGCAAAGATGACAAACCTACGAAATCTAAATAATAACACATGAGAAATATTCACACCCTGGGAATTCTGTCCTACTCATAGAGAAGAGATCTGAAAATTCCACTGAAGTTAGAAATTTATGTCACCTGAACACTTAAGGCAAGGTTAGTCCAACAATTTCTGCCATTATAATTTGATAATACAGGTCCCATCTTTATTCCAATCTGCTGAAATTACATCCCGACCAAACAAACCCTGTGGTGTTGCAGTTGCAGTTTTAGATCTGTGGAGCAGAATTGGGTTACAATAATGCAGTCTGGAAGCAATAGGAGATATAAATTACTTTGACTCTATAGTGCTGATTGACATAATTATGTGAGAGAAAAGATAGAGAAGATCTATTAGGTCATCATGTCCATTCCCCATGATACATTGTAATGTCTCCAAAGAAAATGTCATTATGTGTTGTGACAAGGACCTGCCTATTACTAATGCTATTAATAATTGCTGTGGCATTTTTAATTCTCTTGCTTGGGTATTTTTTTCTGTAATTTGATAATAGATGCCTTGCTCTTTTAGAATGTTACCAATATGTGCAATATGGTTGTATAAAACGTAATAGAATGTCTGATTGTCAAACAAAATTATAATAAGTCAAGCTATAAACCATTTTGTGTGACCATAGTGTTAAAATGTTACTCTATGAAAAACACAAACAGCAAAATTGTTCAAAATTTATGTACTTGGGTCTGATCCCACTTCTCATACAAAACAGAAAGGAACTTCTAATCTTTCCTGTTGTCCATTCTCCATTCTGTGGAATTAAATTTTTCAGGGCTTTAGGGCTGACCAGGATTTGGGGATCTGCACCCTGCATGCAGAACAAAAAGTTTAATAATTATTCAATATTTTCTACATAAAATTTAAAAATTTTATGTCTAATTTTTTTCTTCTGGTGTTGTCTACTCTGTCCCTTTTGGTGGTTGCAAATCCAGACAGTGTTACAAAAATCACCCTAGAAAATATTGGTCAACCTGATGTTGAGTTTGACAGAAAAGATTTTTACTTATGAATCACCCAGCGTTCAACTTTGGCCATACATCCTTGTGGGATTTAGATTTGTTCTACTGTGTACAGGCATGTGATGCCAGAAATTCCACATGGCTCAGGAGATGAGACACAGGTCTGGGTCTTGGGTTCAGGATTCACAGCTCTGTTAACATCCTACCTGACATTAGACAAGTCACCAAGGTCCTTCATGCAGCTGTTTAAACTCTTTTATAATTTGTATATTTCTTCTATTTACCCTGCAAAGTTAACATCTGTGTTGTCATCAGGTTACAGGGGTTCCACACTGTTGTCTCCTTAGTGCTAGAGTTTTGTATCTCCTTCGTGTTTCCTGAGGGCAGCTCCTCCAAGCACTGAATCTTTCTTTTCCTCACAGTAACCAACCAACTCCAGTTCCCTTCTCAACCGACCAACGCACTCTTTTATAACACTCTTCTCATTGGCTACAGCTGTGGCCTGCTAAAGTCAGGTCTGTTCCTAATTTCTAATAATTGGCTCAGCTGAAACTCCTTAGGGGTAAGATTACTTTCTGTACTACCTTTATTTTCTTATATTCTATCCCCCTACACATCTAAACCACAGCCAGTCCCTGGGTAAGGTGTGGGCTGGCACTTTCTTCTCTCTTGCCCCAACCACTGCTTGCTGTGGTTCTTAGGGAGAGGAAATAGAACTGTGGAATGGTTACGGTTGGATGGGACCTCGAAGTCACCCAGGTCCAGCCCTTCCTCCATGGGCAGGGACAGGGACACCTTTCACCAGACCAGGTGGTAGAAACACAGCCTCCCAGGCAGGGATCAGTGCATTGCATGTTCCAGCTGATATCCTTGTAGTGCCAGCTGTACCTCTGCTGTGATGGGACATGCAGATGACATCTGGCTGCAGTTTAGCCTGTCAAGATGATGGTCCCTGGAGTTTGGTCAGGGACTGCACTGCAGATTTGGTTTGCACTGCAGATAACTAACAGGACCTTCATAAACTGATGTATTTCTGTCACGAGTTCTTCAACACATCAGTAGGAGGTACAGGGCCCCTGACCAAACTGGATTACCAGGAGTTCTCCAAACAAGCTGAACAAGATTAGTGCTGCCATTTTTCTTTGTAGTCTGCATTATTTGTTATTTGATCTTTTTCACCCCCTGATGAAAATTAGAGATACCTTTTCACCCCGATGTAAATTAGAGACACATTTTATGTGAAAAATTTGATGGATTTCTATGCCAATTTTAGTGAACAAATTTTTTCTAAGACAGTTTTTGGTTTGTATTCTCACCAAACGAGAAAGCATAATGACCATAAATTTAACTGATGATAGCCTGATAATTTTCTATAAAAAGTGTGTGTGCATTTATGTGTGCAGGATCTTTATTAATACTTATGAAATAATTACTAGATGCAGCTAAATTAATTAATAACTTATTTTAGAACATATTTTACAAAAAACCATTAAGAATAAATCATTAACAAACAATGTCACAGCTAGCTGTTATAACAAATTTTGTAATGTAGATTTCATTAAAAGTACGCACATGCCTGATTAATATATGAATTCACATGGTAACATAGCATCCTTTAAAGTACAATAAATTCATTAAATAATAATCAGCTGTACAAACTGATATAAAAAGACAGCCTGAAACTGAACTATAAAGCCATCTGTAATGGAATGATCAAACAGTCTTGGGCTAACTAGTTTGGGAAACACAAAGAACAGCAGAAAATTAGTGAGCACAGCTTGAACACTTTGTCTAAAATAAGTACTAAAAGTTCAGGCATAGATGTCATCGTTAAGGGCTGAATTAAGTAAGGTATGTGATGGCTTGTTTCTCCATCTTTTGGTAGGCCACAGAGGAAGAGATTCTTCAGGAGGTGACTGAAGACAGCACACAGGGTAGGAGCTCCACATGTCCTACAAAGATGCCGCTTGGGAGAACATCTCTCCTTCTGCTGACTACACAGAAGGTCTGTGGAGATATTATGTTGCTGAAATACACAGTTTAATTACTTTGCACAAGTCAGATGCTGTGATTTCTCTACTAATCATCAACTACCTGTGGAAATTGCTCCTAAATCCACCATTTACCTGGCTGCACATGCTACTTTGGAGCTATTTTGCTTTCAGATAACCATGCAGACTTTTGAAGACATGTTTTTTAAAGTAAGCTCTATGTGCTGGCTCTAAGGCTCACTTTTAAAAAGCTGCAGTCAATTTTATCAGTTGAGTGACTTTGAAGACCAATTTTTATGAAGGATTCTTTCAAACTCAGGCTGTTAATTTATTACGTGCTGATCAGTAATATGAAAGAACTCTGTGTTTCGGAAGTTCAGTAGTTCTTAATTATGAACAAGCTTTGAAGCACCCAGCCATGCATGACAGACTTCCTGATGCCTCCCTGTCTCTCTTCCTGCAGCCTGGGCTCTTCCCTCCAACACTCATATTGCCTGGAAGGGTTTGCCTTTATCCTGAAGATTTTTTCGAATCATCTGAAAAATTCAGAGTACAGAACGTGACAGATTCCCAGTATGATTTAATATGACAAATCATATCCTGTGCAATATTGCAAATCAGTGAAGGTTAATTAATACTTATGTCAGAGCTAGAGGACTCCATGTTGTGCATGGTAGCCCTAACTTCAGCATAGAAATTAACAATTATCCATTAGAAATACTGAGCCACTTTCTGATCCTGCATTATTTGACAAAAAATCCTGAGTGCATGTCAGCGATGCCTGATGCATTAGTAACAAACCTGGCCACAGACTGTGGGGGAATTCTCTCAGAAATATATATCTGAACAATCCCAGGTTATAAATCACTGAGCAGAAAACTTCTTCCATTGAAACTATCAATTAATGGGGATCCTGCAAAGACAGAACGAACTGGTCTAGGCATCTTGTTTCAACTGAAAAACAATTAGATTTTAAATGACACTAAACCACATTCTCACAAAGCGCAACACTTTTGTTTCCTAATTTGCAGTATGGTGTTGACAAAGACCTGGATTCATTCATTCTACTCTATGCATCTAGTATAAGGTGGTTATCTTAGTTTCATATGTAATTAGCAAAGAAAGAAACAAAGCCCAAAACCCATGAAATCAATATCCCTCTGAAAAATCTCCTTTTTTTTGCAGTGGCTATTGAGAGTGCTTTAATTAAGTGCACTACTTCTGGACACCACAGATGAGCAACCTTCTCCCTCCTTGCCCTTTTTTCATTGTCTAGGTATGTCGGGAAAATCAAAATGCAAACAAGTCACCTATAATGGAATGGTACTTTTCAAAGAAAATAATTTGGTCAATGAAAGTAAATTTCCAAAATGAGATGTGATGTCAGGACCCCACCTAAACTAGGAACTTTTAGAGGAGGGCAATGGGGTCAGAAGTTTGCCTTTTGTCTGCTATATTACTTTCTTCTTGCTATTTTTCAGCATGTGAGAATGGTTAGTCCTGCACCAAAGGACTTGGATCCTACATCTGAGCATTTCCATCTCCTAATTGTTTTCTGACTTAGAAAGACTGTAATAAATGTGAGGGATTCAAACATGACAGAGATGAATGCTGTGTCACAATTTGGCTAGATACATATTATAGTAACTTTGAAAGGATTCCCTCTGGACAAACTCATGCACTTCTATGTGTTTTTCCTTTCTTTGCTTCTGTTCCCTGCACCTCTACCTCCAAGCAGTGAAAAAGGAAAAGACTGAGAAATAAATCTTTTCCTCACATATTAAATTTCTTTTAAAAATATTTTCCAAAACAATTTCATGAATTATTCATTACCTCTCTTTCTTTGTTCCTATTAATATCAGCTTCCAGAGCTCTGTTTGTTTGGGATTTTTTTATGCAGTCCTTTTGGTGCTTTGCTCATTTCCATTGATGGGGTGTTATTTATTTTGCAAATGGAAATGCCTGCAACTAAACTACTAATCCTAGAAAAGCTTTGATGAAATTATTTCATTTCTCAGAATACTGAAAATGCAAAAAAAAAAAACTTTCACCTCTCTGAAGAAGGTTGCAGTGCTTAATGATTTTCAACATGCATTAGAGAGCTACAGTAAACTGGCCAGAAAGAATCTGTCAATATTTGCTCCAAGTATGGGCTAGGCCTAGAAGTACTGAATGAAGAAAGAAATCCATGTGCAGGCTTTAAACCAAGGCCATGAGACCCAGTATTCCTCCATATGGATGAGTGCCATAATCTCTAACTTACAGAATCACTATCCATTTCTCTTTCTGTCTCTTGGGTGGGGGCATAAGAGGGGCAGCTAAAGAATCCTGCATGATATTTCTCATAGGGGTGTACAGTCTTCCCTCACTCCCCATTTCAGCTCCCATAACACAGATTAATGATTAGGACAAGCTCCTATTCTGAATTGTCTCAAAGAGAAGAGAGAGCAAGTCCTGTGCTTCTCAATGATCTGTCTTTCAATCCAATTCTCACACAGATGGAGACCTGAGGATGCTGTTCTGTTTTTCTCACCTTTCAAAGAGAAGAGCAGTCCCACTATGACTTTTAAAAGGAAGATTGTAATTACCTATTTTGAACCAAGGGCTCCAAGGTGCAATGCACTCAATACCAGACTACAGTGTAATGCTTTTTTTCTCATTATAGCTAAACAAAGCATGAAATGAGTGAATTCAGACACAGCTCTATGTAATTTCATTTGTTCAGCATACAGAGACATAGGGCAAGTAGGAGAGCAGAGAGATGCTCTTTACCTCTACTCTGCTTTCCTGTGGCATGCAAAGTAGAAAAGCTGTAACAGGGAGGATCATATCCATCAGAACCAGGAGTCAGCTGTAGCCCAGAAGGGATTGACACTGTCATTATCATCTGACAAATAGTTTCAGCAGGAACTGCTGCTTACAGTAAACTTCCAGATGTTGGGGTTAAAAGTTATCCTACTGAGGAGCATGCAGTTCTCCAAGCTGCTGGGCTCCAAACCCAGCTGTGCATGTCTAAAACCTTGCCTCATTAGCACACTAAATAAGTAAAACCTTTGGTCAGTTACCACATTTCCTCAGAAGAGTGGTTTAAAGGGAGCACAAGCTCCCACTGTGGTGTCAGGAGAGATGAGAGCATTGCTGGCTTCCTGTTGGTGTCATCTGCTCATAAACAGAGATCTGCCTCCCTGCTCTGGCAGCCAGACACAGACCACTCTTGGGAAGATGATCTGGGATTTCAAAGCCTGCAGCATTTGTAAAATAAACAGAACTACTGTACAGGCTCACTGGACAGTTGTGCCCTTAACTTTCCTGCATTTTTCTCAAGTTTCAGAGTATTGAGTTACAATACTCTGCCCATCTCACAAAAATGCTTTTGCCTCTCCAGTAGGGAGAAGTGACCCTGATCCTTACCCTGACACTGCCCCAGGCACAAGACCCATAAACCAGGACAGATTTTGCCTATCAGGACTCCTGGTTGACATGGGGTTCTGCCAAACCCTCACAACTGCTGTCAGGCCAGCCCCAGGTGAAGCCAGGGGCAGCCAGCTGGGAGGCACAGGGACAGCCCCAGCCAGCTGGGAGGCACAGGGACAGCCCCAGCCCAGCTGCCTGGCACCTCCTTGGGGATGGGGACAGGCCATGGCCAGGCCAGGCCCATGGCCAGGCAGGGTGGGTTTGGAGAGCAGCAGCATTGCTGGCCCAGGGGCTGGTGCCGGGGTGCTGAGGGCCCATGTGTGCAGCTTTGTAAATGCTCACCAGATGCAAGAATTCATTTACTTGTGCTGCTTCAAGTGAAATAGCCAAATTCTGGTAAAATGGTCCCTTTGAAAACCTGGCTCAAATTTGACAAAGCAATAAAACCATCATCATTTATGTCCTGCTATCTCCTCCCTGTGTTTTGTTTCTTGATCTCAGTCCAGAAGAAAGAAGCAATAAGCATAGTGAACACATCATCAAAATTCTCTTTTACTTCTTGTTGTCAGCAGAGTGTGGGGAAAAACAACTGGGATTTGGAGGGTTGCAAATGCCTCCAAGAAGAGGTAAGAGTTTTCCTCAAGATAAAAACCACTTAGAGGCTATCATGTCTGCAGAGAGGAATATAGCTATCATCCATCAGCTACAACTCAGAACAAAGTGGCTGGAAACTTAGGAAAGGAAATCATAGACCACATAATAATAAGAAAAAATATATTGCCATTGTGTTCAGCAGTTCCTGTTTCTTGCAGGTGCTTTAGGAATGTTTCAGGTTTAAGCATGTTCAGAAGAAATATTAAAGGTGTATAACAAGTAGAGTTCCTTCCTCTGAATATAAAAATGGGAGCCCAAGCTTTTGGGATTAACAATCAGAAAATTGATAGTTAGCTAGTATGGAATTACTTTCAGAATACAATAGTGCTTGAATTTCCCTTAATTGTCAAGGCATTCTACAATAGGACACTTAGAGAAGTCATTAATTTGATGCATCTTCAATTGTTTATTTTTCAAGGGTGCTCAGTATCCTGCCATCAGAGCAGTGGCTGTGCAATGTTAAACACAGGCCTTGGGTTGTTGTAAACAGTTTGAATCACAGAATGGTTTGGGTTGGAAGGGATGTAAATCATCTGGTTCCAACCCTCTAGAACCTTCCATGCTCCAGAATGTCACAGGCTTTCTGTAGATACTCTGTTTTACCTATAAATCTCATGTGGTTGTCTGAGATGCTCTCAAGATGTCCCTTTAGGGAACTGAATTGTTCACCATCATAAGCGTTCATCATTCCCTAAAACTCTTATGGCTGTAAGATGAAGAGCAAATCATTTGCATGCAGATAAGAACTCTGACAATTGCTATCCTCCTTTAGAGAAAAAAAAATAGGAAAGGAGCTAGCAGGATGTTAGAACTATTCTAGATAATTCTTATAAAGGCATTAATAGTGGAAAAAAGATGGGCTCCTGAAAAGAGCACATCTCACTCTCTTGTAACTGAACAAAATTGTAAGAGGCATTCATGTCTGTTCTTAGCTGTTCCCTACCTGCTTGTTTTGGTACTCCCAGAGAAATCATTCTCAGCAGACACATGGCATAACCTTCTCTAGAAAATCTAGAGTTTTAGCTGATCTCCTACCTGGATGACGCATTCAAAATGCTTACTCAAGAAGATGATAAACAATTGGCACCAAAATCTGTCTGTAGGGTTGGGCAGATATGGTCCTTCACACACAGGAATACTGAAAGTCAGGGTCTCAGTGCTTCTGTTTCAGCAGTTGCAGGGCTTCCTCAAAGTTTGGTCTTTGCACTGTGAGGAGGGTTTGGAAACAGAACCTTCATATTAGTGATGCTGTAAATATATTTCTTGTACCTCTAAACCACTGAATTCTTACAGGACTCCTAGCAGAAACTGAAATGAATAAGCATGCAGAAAGTGCTAATCTGCAGAATGAACCATGAGTGGTAATTTATGCATCTCATAAACAGCTAGCTAGCTGTTAACTTTACAAGCTCTATTTTGAGGTTTCATTATCTCACAGAGATAGGCAAATCTGCAACCTTTCACTCATTCAGCAGTCTGCAGTGCTTACTTGTACAAAGTTCAGGAGTTTGAATAAGAAGGTGCCACTTAAAACAGGCAATTATTAGGAAAAGCAGCGTGGTACACAATTAACCAGAACAGTACTGCAAGCAAGAATATGCAGCAGTAACTTGCAAGAATAGCCCAGGATGCCTCAAGCAGAAATAGAGTTTAGGCAAGCAAAACCACAGTGAGCTCAGGTTTGTGGTCAATATTAGCATACACATTTTTCAGCCAAACATCTCAAATAATCTTGAGAGATGTGAGAAATTGTACCATCACTTGTATCCTTGAGCACCACTGATGGCCCTAGCAGTCATTTTGGTAGTCTTGAAACAGCCTGGAGAGTGGATGACCTTTCAGCAAAAGTTATTAATTGCATTTGGTCTAGCCATGTTCCTTACAGCGCCTGCATGACTAAAATGGTCAGAGTTTTTTAACAGACACAAGAGGTTTCTCTTAGACATTGTCCACAAAATCGTAATTATACTTCTTTGTGAGGCTACAGAGATAAGCAAAAGGTCAAGGATGGAGTCACAGCATCTGCTATGATATTCCATGCACTACATTAAGTTATGCTATTCCAAACTCACATATGGTGACACCTTATTAATTTTAGTCAGGCAGTACTTTGCTGGATCTTCAAACTCTCACTTCTCCTGCTAAAGCATTGAATAGGAGACTGTACAGTTAAATTTTTTTAAAAGCACTTCACAAAATGTTCATGTGATTTTCAGTCAAAAGGGAAACAGGCATATATTTATGCCTGTATGTGTGGCCATGTTTTGTGTAGCAATGCTCAGATATACACACACATGTTCATCTCTATACTTCATTACAGAGCATTTTTTTTAAATTATGTAAAATATCGTTTATCTAACAGTGTATAAACTAAATGAGAAAAAACATCAACAGCTTGTGTGTGCTGTTCCTGGATTTACAGTTGTTCATTGGCTCACTGATGGGTGGGAACATATCTGCTGTTTCTATTCAGAGTTGTTCATGAGCTGTGTGGTCTAACTCCCATAGGTGGTGGTCAGGAATAGCAGAAAAGGGTGCTTGACTCACTGAATAAAGATTCTATTTTCTTATTAAGTCTGCGTAACTGAGTTCTCATCAAGGGGAGAAACTGACAGCCCATTGTAAAATTACTGATAACACAAACTGGTCTTCAGAGTTTTTATTCATCTTTCAGTGTCACTTCATAGCTTCACCCCTCCCATTCTTCTGATTTTCTACCTCTTCCACACAGAAAGTGTCTTCATGTTGGATTGTGCAGTGGCTTAATAAAATGGATTGTGACTAGACAGGTCTAAACCCTTTAGCAAACTTTTCCAAATGTTATATGTTCCTCTTGCTCTTCAAACCCAGCCACTTCTACACATAGCCCCTAGTGTCAGCTATCCATCAAAAGAGGAGGGTGATGTCAAGACAGGATTATCACAGACCTTCTCTGGACCTCTATCCCTGGCACATGAGAGACTGCCATGTAGGGTCTTTGATGGCAGGATGAACTCTGGGGCTCAGGGTCCAGGAATATGCCACAAAAGTCATTCCCAGCTAGGAGCCTGCATTTTACCAGTGGTGCATTGGGCTGGAATTCCAGGAAGTGTGAATGGCTTGTCCCTTGCTGCTGTGATGCCACAAGTCAAAACAGGTATTATATGGCATGTGGGACGAAGAAAATTCTCTCCATCATGCCTCATGTGAAGGCACATGAAAATCTTCCATAATGATAGTGAAGCAACTGAGCAAGTCCCATGCGCAGACCAAGAGAGCTGGCAGAATTTGGTATGAGAAGAGAGCAAAGTCACAAAAAATTTCCTTAGATTGCATTCACACTTGAAAGAAGATGGAAGATTATAGCAAGAACTACTGCTCTCTCATGTAAGAGTTTTACAGAAATTTTCCTTGAATATTCACAGCATTAGAACAGGTACACAAAGGGGCTCCTGGAGAAAATCTGTCAAAGCTGGAATTTTACAAAAAATAGTGATGATAAAAAATTAAGTAAATAAATAAATGTTTTATTAGAAATTCTTGTTTCAACACCTAAATTACTTGACATCACAAAAGTCCAGGCAAAGTAGAAATAAACTGCTGGTGCAAATAAAGACCTATTTTGTTTCTGAAAATACCAGTTTAAGCTTGCACTTTCAGAAATCCTTACCATCACTTTGGGCTTGGACTTCTTGGAAGAGTGGCGATCCTTCCCAAGGCAGATTTTCTCAATAGATATTGAAGACTGTGCTGTTCAACATGTGAGCCAGGCTCAACCTTGACTTTAATTTTTCAATGTACATTTACAAAATGCTTCATAAGATGCTTTTAAAAAATTTAAATGAAAATTATCCAACCCCAGATAGCAGGTTCCAATCTGCTGTAATGGAAAGCAATTATTTTTTTCTCTTTTTTTTCAGGTCACCAAATTCAGGCCCCAAAACACCATTTTTTTTATAAATCAGTGCATAATTTCATTACCCAGTTCAGCAGCTCTAGGGCACTGCAGTTTGGTAAAAGCATATATAATTTCTGAAAGGCAAAATAGTTTGCCACCAAGCAAAACATGCAAAAATTGCATTATTTTGGAGGGTTTTCTCCTGGATTTTGGTTTGAGTTAAATGTGTTGGAAGCATTCAATTTCTGCTCTTAATCCATTTGAAATGTGTTTCATAGACAACTTGTCAACATCTTGTATGGGCTTCACTGGTGAGAGCCTTGTATTTAGTAAAACAACTGCAACAAAGCAACTGCTTTGTGGTCAGGGCAGTTATATTTCTGTCAGGTTCTCTTTCTGTATTTGAATGATGACTATCTTTCACTTCTGCATTGAGACATTTACTAAAATCATAAGGATTGTCATGCTGTGAGACATGCACATGCTGTGCTGTCCTCTTCTTGTCTTTTGAGGCTGTGTATTCCTTTTGTTTCTGCAATTATTTTTGCAATGCTACATAACAAAAACATTTGCAATATCACTGTGTAGTCACCTAAAATACTCAGACATAGGTAGAGGGGTAGATTTGACATTATAAGAATTTATATTACACAGCCATAAATCTCTTCCAAACAAAATTATACCCTGATTCAAATGCTGGGTTTTTCTGTTAAAGTCTTACTGTGAATGTTGTGAGAATGCTGTGAAATGGAATAAGTGTAATATAAGACTTGGATGATATTTTACATTCAAAACATCTTTTCTGACCTTTAGTAAGCGATGGATTGAAGAAGGGTGCATAAGTCATCTCTCACACCAGCTTTCCTTCTGCATCTTGCAGAACCTGGGGAGACTGCCTCAAATCTTGTGCTTGAGCACTGCCTCCAACCCTTGGACACTTCAGATCTAAGGCTCCACCTGATCAAAATTCACCTGTCTTCACTTGGCCTTGCAGTTCCATAAAGCAAAGAAGACACAGAAGAATATGGAGACCTCTTGCTCTACAAAACCCAGGACTGTGACTGTTCAGAGTACTTTGGACTTTTATTTGAAAAAAAAAATTATATTAAGTTGACATTTAATTTTTTTTTCCTTTCTTTTCAGGTTGAAAATAATTTTTGTCATTCCAAAACCGAAACCCAAAATTACTAAGAAAAGTTATTCAAGAATTTAAGGATTTATTGTAATTTTAAAATTTTCCTTTAAAAATTGTATAACATTCTCAAATGAAAAAAATACTGATTTCAACCAGCAATGTATCTTGAATGAAATATTTTGGTTACTGGTAGAGCTATTCAGAAAGGCTTCAGCAGACACATTTGTGGAAGTCTTAAAAGACATTTGTGCTTTATGTAACTTTTGTTGTGTAAAACCCAGCCTTTCCATCATGACCACAGTCTATACACCATTTTCTAGAGTCCAGGTATTTTGGGTTGAAGTCTTCAGGAGCTGGATACAGTGGAGTAGATTAAATCAGCAGGAACCTTTACATGCAGTAAGTGAGATACCTAAATGGTTTGCACAGAATATTCAGATTACTGTTTTACCGAGCCCTTCAAGATGAGACCAGTGTTTAAAAATCTTCAAAGCTGATTTTATGCAAGAGAACACAGCTGAAAAAGAGACTGCTCAGAAGCCCTTAACTGCAAATCTAATTGTTACTTCATCTTGTGTGACAGTTAAACTAAATGGAAACACACTGGAACATCATAAAGTAATCAATTAAATCATGCTTTCACTGTAGAACAGCAACAAAAATCTGTAAGGTATTCAATATTTGCTGATAGCTAATATTCTTTTCTTCCTAGAGAAAGCATCAAATTCTATCAGCAAAGTAAAAAACAGCAAGTGGTTTCCTTTTAGTACTGTAAGCCTCTTAAGGAAGCACATTGCAAATGAAATATTACAGAAGGAACTCATCTAAGAAACTGAAAAGATAGAGCTGGTTGTCCATAGAAGTCATACATTAAAATTGGAGAGAGCTCAGAAGGCGCTCTGTAGTTTTCAGAAGAGCTTTCAATCTTACTTCCACCATTTACTGTAGTTAGGAGTGGAGCCACATCCCTGATCAGAGGCAATTCAGGCACCTGGAAATTGTATCAAATGAGTCACCATAAAATCATGGCTGCTGAAATTCTCCTAAATATAAATTCTTACCAGTAGAACTTAGTAACTTTGTAGACAAAAGGTATCCAAGAAAAAAAACCAAAAAACTTAGGCACTCACTGAGATATCCAAATATAGATGTCTAAGTGTCCAAAATGTAGATGATGTGTCTGTAATGATTCAGCCAAGCCTCCATGTATGGGAAAGCTCATTGAAATGGCATTGTGGACTCTGCTCTAATTTATCATAATGATATCACCACCTTAGGGCCATCTTCTCATTTTCCTTTCATACCTTTTGAAGCTAAAGGCTATTCCTGAGGGAAAGGAGTTATACAAGAAATTGGGAAAAGAATGAGAATGTCCTGTTTTGAGGTAGACATTAACACTTTTCAGATGTATTTCAGGGGCCTATTGTGACTGAGTGTCTGAGTGTCCTGGATGTCCACCAGCATCAAATTCCCAGTTCTAGACAGAATTTCACAGGGCTTTTTTAACCCATTCTTTGGGAGCTATCAGCTGCTAACACGGCCTTTGACTATGTGTTACAAAACAAGTCCTTATTTTTTTGTGTCTTCAATCTGTTACAATCCTACTTACATTTACAGAACTGGCCACATTCCATCCTTACGCCTTGATGTTTA
This sequence comes from Melospiza georgiana, assembly GCF_028018845.1. NCBI lineage: Eukaryota > Metazoa > Chordata > Aves > Passeriformes > Passerellidae > Melospiza > Melospiza georgiana. Next base: position 90,780,846 of record NC_080432.1, read on the forward strand.
CAGCTTCAGTCAGGACATTTTTTCTATTTTAATTTTAAACTTAGATCTCTGGCATTATGGTACTGATGCTTCTGGTCAATGTACCTGTACAGCAATCTGAGGAAACCATGTGCAGTTTCTCTAGTAATACTCAAGGGTAATAAACTACAGCCCACAACCATTGAATCCATTAAAATCTTGAAAATCTTGAAATCTTGAAAGCTCAGAGAGCTGAAGTTCACTCTGCAATAGGAAGTAAAACTTCCTTGGTCTCAATAGTCTGCAACACAGGGCTCTCATCTCTCCCACCTGCACTGAAAAACTGTACTAATGTATTCTCAGATACTGAGATCCTTTGGGCAGACTTCTCAGCTGTGTCACAACACTGAAAAAGTTACTGACCACAGTTAGTGCCTAGAAATCCCTATGAAAGAGGTGCTAAAGGGCAGTGACAAAAGCACAAGCATCAGTCCTACTCTTGTCATGCCTGTTTCCTAAAAAGTGCAGAAGCAAAATGGACCATCACTGCTGCTGAGATGCCTGTGGTTAACCTGCAGAACTTCCATCTGGTTTCCTCCTATAACTTCTCAGCTTGATGGGAATCATAGCTTCCAGCTAACTTTCAGAGCCTGCATGTCACATTTCAGTAAATCATCTCATGCCAGGGATAAGGACATAACATATTGCGTGTCAACACTGTAAACTGTAAGCAAGTTATCGGTATGCAAGGTGTAAATCATCGCCTAAAGGGGACTTTAGCTTTATGTTACAAATCCTCCAGGTCAAAAATAGTTCATGGATAGGAAAAAAAAATAGTGAAAGTGATCTATCTTCATTTAGTTAGCCTTATTTTCATCCCTCTTCCATTCTTTACTTTTTATTTTTCTCTTTATTTTGTTTTGAGGGCTCTGAACTTCAAATCTCTTCCAGTGATTTATTATTGATTTAATGTACCTTTAAATTTTATGCTTCAAATAATCCCTTTGAATGTCATAGGATTTTGTCCCTTTAAACCAAGATTGTGAACCAATATGCAGCGATGACTGTACTTGACCTAGTTAGGGCTGAGCTTTCTGTTACACACGACAGAAAATAAAGTTGGATCATTGCACACTCTCACACTAACACAAGATTGGCAGTCTTTTCCCTCACTATAGATCAGTCAATGATCAGTCTTTGTATGAAAGATCCAATTTATTTGCATAAGGCAAAATTGAGAAGAAACTGTCAGAGATGGTCCTTTGCTTTTTGAGGCAACACCCATCTTTTTTGTTATGTTATACAGCAACCAGTACTAGAGATCCTTCTCTACAGCTGCAACTGTTTGGTCACATTTCATTATAACATTCTCAGGAGTGATGAGCTTGGGATGGCCTCTTGGTTTGTTTAAAATGCATTCTGGTCTTGCCCAAAGAACTTAGCTGAGAGTGAGCTTCATTCTCCTTGGTATTAGAAGTTTATATATATTCATTTATATAAAGTACCTACCCCCATAAGGCAAAATTTAAATGGTGCGGTAGATACAGAGGAGGTAAAAGAACCTATGTCAGTAATTTCAAGAAACCTCATCCTTCATGCCCATGCTTGACTTTGTATGCATAAATCCACCATGTCTTCAAAAATTACTTGTGCAGAAATGTTTAAAGCAGAAAAAAATCATCGTCGGGACATCCTATGTGTGCAGATCAAGAGCATTCAACTGGGTGGATGCACATTTCAAAATGTATGTTTAGTGTTTGTAGAAAGTTTGGGCATAACAGAGCACCAATACAATGCATGGCTCACTGTCTGTTGTTACACATGAATGAACTCATGCTTTCTAATGAACATTGTCTATTACATGTTCATACAGCCCCATGGGAGGCCCCTTCATTAATGTCATTAAAGAAGTGTAAGAGCAGAAACAGACATTCCTCTGTGTCCTGTACCTTACCTCCAGTTTGCAGAGGCTATAACAGATCTTCTAGACAACCTGGAACCTTAATTTGGGGCTTGATGAAAACATCCATTGACATTGCTATTTCTATGTGAGTGTGTAAGCCAAGAATTGACATTGGCAATCAGGTTTCTGGAACTGATTACAGTGATCCCAAAATGAGCTTGACACTGTGTTGTCAGAGCTGTTCCAAGTCTGTTGGTGTAAATATGAATTTACCCTCCAGTTTGTTAACTGCCTTGCAGTGATTTTAGTAATGGTCAATGTGGTGGCTAATTCACCATTGCATTCTTAGTTTTCCTTCAGGACATCTTTAACTGTAAGTCTTGACTCTGAAAAACCTCCTTAGCTTTTTGAATGTTAAGAAGCCAGATATAATATCTCTGTCAGCATGTATAATATCTCTGTGTCTATTCTCACAGAATCCTGTGTATTGAGTCCCCACAAATGTTATAAAATTATATCAGTAATATTTTAAGCAGATGATGATGAATCATCTCCTGCCTTCCAATACCACTGTTTCCTTCAATATCAGCACTATCCAGCCCTCAAGTGATACTTGATGCTACAGATCTTACACTTCTGTTTTCTAGTGAAAAAGAAAATGTCTAGTAGTAATTCAGTATACAGCCTTGAATGCAACTTGTTTTACTTGTACTATTTCTGGCACAGAAAATAGCAAAAATCAAGATTTCAAACAACTCCACTGTAAAGTCCTCAACTAACTCTGGAAACAAGGGAACAATACCCAGGTGACATGTTAAATACTTCTTCACAGCTTGGGAAGGGAAGATGTACACAAACAAACTTTCAGAAGATTATTTCCATCTGATGAAGAAAGACAATTTCAAGACTTCCTATGTTACAAGCAGGCAGTCAGACTAAATGATCATCATAGACCCCTTGTAAGTCAAGTATTCTATTCTATTCAAATTCTTAATGTCTCTATTTTCCTTCCTTGTCACCCTGATTTTTTGAGATTTTCTAAGCCTTCTGATGTTTACATTCTTGTAACGAACTTTCTCGCACACTTTATGCAAATAACTTATTGTTTTGCATTATTTTATGGAGGAGGAGAAATTTAATGGACTGTTGGTTTGTCTGGTGTCATTGAAGAGGTCGCACTTTCACCACTGTCACTTTTAGAAATCTATAAATGTTAGAGTCAGAAATTAAGAAGTCCCTTTTTACCTTGAAAGGAGCAGCGTGTCCGCGTTGAGTTATTTCGTATCCTATAGTGACAGTTCCTTGTTGGTCTACCTGAGTCTGAGCCCCACAAACTGAGAAGTGACTCCTAACCCCTCATCACTCAATAAGTGAGCCAGCTCTCAATATGGGCCTGGAGAGTTTGGCTGTGTCTGTGTTGGCAAACCAAACTGGCTGGGACTGGAACTGAGCGCTCATGCCTGATCCGTGCTGCTGATTGCCTGCTGCTCACCCAGGGCCATTTCCTCACAATTGCACACAACGCCCAGACTGAGATCAGGGTTCAGCGCAAGCCAGGGACTATCCCCAGTATGGATGATTCTAATTTCATTTAGAAAGATGGCTTAAACTAATGAAAGTCTTTCCATGCTACTTGTCCTCCACCACACACAGTAATGTTTAAGTCACTATGGAATTATAGACAGAACCTAGAATGCTCATGATTCAAACTGTCCTGTCCTAGCCTAGACTGAAGAAGTCCCCTGATAACAATAAACTCTCTTGATCCCTCAATAGTTATGTCTTCTTTAAGTCCCAATCTCAAAATATACATTGTTTAGGAAAAAATATTTGTTTAACTTAAGTAGAAAATAATCAGAATATTATTTCTCTTTCCTAGTTATACAGCAACCAGTACTAGAGATCCTTCTCTACAGCTGCAACTGTTTGGTCACCTTGCATTACAACATTCTCAGGAGTGATGAGCTTGGGATGGCTTCTTGGTTTGTTTAATATGCATTCTGGTACTTGCTTGCTACAGCATTCTTTTCTGGTACTGTAGCTTGGACTCTGAAATGTAGTTGGGTTTCCATATGAATGTCTCACTTGCTGTGGAAAAAAATGAGTTTTTCTTAGAAGGAAAATATCATATTGTGAAATCAAGATTAATCTCCTACAGTTTTTTGCCTAAGCAAAGGTTTTGAGAGAAGAAATTCACATGAGTGGGGAACAATAGCTAAAAATAAAGGAACAACTGTATTAGTATGTTTGTGACATTCATACATCTAGGAAAAAGGGATGGACACATAGACCCTGGGCTGCCTCCCAGATCTGTGGTAATGTGTGACAATTCTTTACTTCACCTTCATATCACACACAAATTAAGTGTTCTTGAAATTACAGAATTTGGCTTCCTCAGTTCAAGGAAGCTTCCAAGCTTCCAAGTATCAAATAAGATAAACATGTCCTAATGTAAGATTTATGAACACAATGATCAATAGAATAACATTGGGACTTCATCTAGAGTGGGATTTGTCTCACCTACTCATCATGGCTGTCTCTTTGGCTGCTTCAATACTCAGTGGAAAGAGACAGGTGAATGCAAATGGCATTTAATTCCATCCTTCTTAGATCCCGATTTGGAGAAGACAAAAAACATTCAAAAAATGGTTATCTATCTTTCCTTCTGGGGGAAAAATTAAATATCCAGAAGAAATCTTGTAAATTTTCCAAAGATAGTTTATCTTTATCCTACAGGATCAGTTTGTACATTCTTTAACTATAGCTCTTTAATGGCTCTTTAACTATTTATAGCCAGTATTCTATATACCTGCTCATATTCAAGGATAAAAGATACCTTTCTTTTGCAAATGAGTTTTATCCATTCTAGATAAAGTCCACTTATAGCACAGCATTTGCATTCTGGAATAAGTATATTCAATCAGCTATTCTCCCCATCACCAATAACTGGTGCTTGGTTTCCTTCCCTTTGACACAGACTACAAAATTCAGTTTTATAGCAAAATATCAATCTTCTTTTCAAGGAAAACACCAGGCCTTGAAAGATCACCTAGAATTTCTGGTGTGTTGAGCTGGGACTTGACTCATTTTTCCCTAACACACATGGGGAACAAGGCTTAATCTCTTCAACATTTCACTTCTGGGAATACAAGAGTTATTATTGGTTCTGTGTGTTCCACATTCCCCTTTGTGAACATTCGTTTGCAAAACACTTAAGAAAATTCATTAACAAAGATATAAAGTCTGTTCACTGCTTCTTGCAATGAAAGGGGTAAAGAAAATATTTACTAGCTTGTTTTCTGATAAAAATAAATTGTTTTCCTGCAAAACTCAGAATTCTACAGGGAGTCTGATTCCAGTAAATGTATTGGTTAGAGAAAATACTTGAAAATCAAAACTGTGCAGGTTAATGGGAATTCTCATGTCTCTTCATGATACTTAACATGGTTTGTCCTCAGTTTACACATTGCTCAACTGAAGACTGCAACAAAACTTTATTTCATAAGATATGAAAATTTTTCAGTTTGCTGATTTCTTTATTAATCACTCTGAATTTCTTAAATTAGAGAATTTCATTAAGTACTTAATGTTTTTCCTGGAAGACCACAGGACTTCAAGTCATATCTGCTAAAATAAGCCAAGTCAGAATACAAATACAAGAGAACACAGGACACAAGAGGTCTGTAAATGGAGTTTCTGAGTATTTAATATTGTCAGCATTGAAGTAGACCAAGGAAGAGTTAGCCTGGTTTCAGATGCTGAGGATTCAGTCTTTGGGCCAGTAGAAATATCATTCAATTAAAGACACAAAACTCCCAGTTTGAAGATGTATGTGGCCAACATGTGAAGGGTCAGTTTCGGTGCAGTGGGAAGTGCTTTACTCCTGCAGGTCACCACCTGCACACGGAGCATTCTGAGATATAAACATTCCCACAGATCATGGGAACAACTTGTTTATGAGAAGAAACAGTGCACTCATTTTTGTCAGTCCAGAAAAACAGAAGTTCAGAGGTTGATATAAGTATTCCACAGCAGTAATAAACTGTGAACTCCCTTTAACAATTTTTTTACGTGGTTTAAAGGAAGGATAGCTCAAAGAGCCAGTCATGAACTGGGAAGAATTTCTGCCGTAGGGCAATGGTTTAAACATGACCTAGTCCTGCGGTCTAAAAATCTTCACCACTGGAGGCAGTACAGCGGCCTAAATAAAAAGATCTTGTGGGATTAGGTAATTTCACATCACAAAAAAATTAACACCACTGTTACTGGAACGAATTGAACCCCTGTGTTTGCAGTGCTAGAGATAATGCATGATAGAGCAAACATGTCAGCTCCCTTTCTATGGATTTGGTCCACAAGCATTGGGACCGGCTAACCAACGTCCTCAATGGCCTTCTCAGCAGGGCCACTGAATATTCCCACTCTATAAACACTCCTGAAAATGTGTTCTGCAGGGAATTTCATAGCGCAGAACTAGGACATGTTTGCTGTTGTCATGCAGTCAGGACAGAGATCACAGAAATCAGACAGAAATCAGGAATGAGGTGAATGGATGGAGAAGTAAAATTATTTAAAACCTCTCTCTATTCCTCCTGTAGTATTTCTTCCAAGATGTAATTGACTACATATTCCTTTAAGCAGAACTTGCATGCCTGTCTTTAACAGCACCATCTTGTGATTTCCAGCACTGTAGCAGATCTTACTTAAATGAACTGGGCATGTAATAAATTATGACTATAGCACCTGAAGGTCGTGTGAAGGTCTCATCTTTTGAGTAGAAAGCAATTACATAGCTTTCCAGCACATAACAGTAATGTGTCCTGACCAGGAGCAAGTGCCATATTTTTTTTGCAAACATTATAGCCTGTTCTGTAAAAATCTGCCTCTGGATGATAGTGAGGAAACAGAAATTGGGTGCTTGTAGCTGCTGCTGTTTTGAAATGCTTCTGTTACATTTTGAGACACAAGTGGTATCTGTTTCTACATTCGAAACCTTGTGTAATATGCATAGTTTCTTTATGAGATGTGATATCCTGTTTGAGCAATTTTTTTTTAATCTCATGCCAGAAATAATCCATTTCAAACTTATGGTACCAGACTAAAATAAAAGAAATTATAGTGCCTTACAGACTTAGATGAAATGTCAATTTCCAAAGACATTCATTTAGATATAACTAAGAAATGTCAATATTAAGTTGGAATAATGAGAAAGAATGATGTGTGGAGGAAACAGTCTACATAGGAAGCTCTGATGAAAATTTCAGTGATTGGAATCAATATTTACTTTACTTGGGTTAGCACTGTATGATATACCTACTAAGCAAGTAAAAATAATTCTAAGGAAGCCAGGAAAAGCTTTTGGAAAGTTATTGCAATCAGAATGGCCAACCAGTTATTTTATTGACAGCTTCTTGTGCTACATGTCTGAATTTCGTGGCTTAGAGCCCACAGATCTCCCAGAGCCTCTGAACCCTCAGCCAGGGGGAAGGCTGTGCTGGAGGGGGTTCCACACAACAGGTGTTGCCATTGTTTTTGCTGCGCTCTGGAATGCCCTGGCCTCTGATCTGAGACATTCTGCTTTTTCTTCCTCGCTCTTAAGCCCAGCATTAAAGAAATATTCTCTCTATATAAATATCTGGGTCTGAAACATATTTAGGTGATGCCTTATTAGATTTAAGACTCAGCTTATATCAGGCCTTAGCATGTTTTGGTGGAAAGGTCTCCTTCAAATCAAGTGTACTTTTGGGTAGCACATAAAGCTGATACAACTGCCCTGAATTTGATGTTATCTGTGGATATCAGATGTACTCAGAAATTCCAGCCATGGCACTTCCAAACATTCATATCCTACATAACATGTGGAATATATATACATAAAGACTCTGATTCAAAGCATTTCACTTGGAATTTTTTGATGCCAGAGGTTGAGATCAGCTCTTCAGATGCATGGCTGCTAAGAACACTGATTGAAAAATACCTTTGGACTCACAAAATTCTAGCTTTACATTTTATATTCACTCCTAGTTCCAATCTAAAATATGATTCAAGATCTGTCTTGAAAAATAATCTGCAAATGTAGGAAAGCCTGCATACACAGTCTATAATTACAGCAATAAAGTAAAAGGAACTACTTATTTTGTTGGTTTCTTTTTACAGAACCATTTCCACATCCTGTTTTGTGTGGTGGTTTTTCCAAAAAGAAAAAAAAAAATTGTACACATGGTGAGGAGCAGAAAATCCCCCGTGGGGGTACGTTGATCTTTCCACGATGAGGATGGGAAGTGAAAATGGATTCAAGCTCTTTGAAATATTAATGGCTGAATGTAAACCACACCAACAACATAAGTCTTAATGACTGACACCCAAGTTAAATAGGAAAGGGGAAAAAAGTCTGAGCCAAACCAAGAGCAACTGAAGAGCAAAATGCTATTAGAATCAATAGCTACCCCCAATAGATTGAATGCATCTGTGCAAAAGATGTGTCTATTTAACATGCCACCAATGCAAAACTGAGGAGCGAAGTGTGGCAAAGGACAGCTGCTGTGGGAGGATGAGAGCTGCCTGTGGTGACATTGTACCACTGGCTCTTTCCTGCTGCTCTCCAGGGAATGGCCTGGTAGAGCCGGGCTGCCGTGGGCTGGCTTTCACATCTGGGCACAACCAGGGGTGTTTACACCAGCAGTTACCCCGTGGCAAAGTCTGGATGCTGAGATCCAGGCTGCCAGCTGCTGCCTATTGTAAGTTCACAAAAAGGCACCAGGCCTTGTGTTAGATGCCTTCCTGAGGAAGGGATTAACTGATAGCTGGCTCACCTCAGCTGAAGTGTCTAAAACTGTGTTACAAATCATGCCCATGCTGCACAAAATAAAGTCAAAAAGTGATCATCAGGGGATATGGCCAGTGGCAGGGTTGGCTGCATAAAAGGATGTGCTTGCACAAGCTGGTGATTGGAGCATGGGTAACATATTCACCAGTTTATATGGGAACCATGCACACAGAGAGGCCTCTTCAAGGCAAGGTACCAACAACAACCTGCCCAAGAAGCAAAGTCAATAATTGGGCCTGTTTTTCTTTATGAGAACTCAGTGAACTCTCCATCACACTGCCTTTATTGCTTAAATGATGTAAACATATAAGAGCATAACAAAAAGAGGAGTTAACTGTTAGAGGAAAAAATAAGTTTCAATTTCTCTTGTGGTAGTTTTATCATGTTACTTCATCTACTTTTTCTAACTCAAATTCACTGTGGCAGCTAAAATTTCAGTTTAAAAATAAATATATTTCACATGGGGAAGAAAATAGAGAAACTACATAAAGAACAGTCAAGCCACAATAGAAAACATACAGTCTATAAAAAAATGCTGGTCCGTTCCAAAAAATCCCCAAAGCTGTTTATGATCAAGTCAAATACAATGCAATTTGAACTAAAGGTTTTGCAAACAATACAGTACAGGTGGGATGCTGTTAACTTCTAAAGGATTTTACAAGCAGGTACAAAAATTAATCAGTGTGGACAGGGCAAAGAAATCAGGAAAGCTCAAATTATTATGCAATTCACATAATAAATGTAATACAAATAGAAAGGTTAAAAAATGGATGGAAGATTTTTAAATATCAGGGAGACATTGCCTGCTGAAATCGTTTTACTTTGTGATGTTAAACTAAAAATTATTATGCATATAAGCACGTAATTGCTAATGTGTTTCAGCTGCATCTGGACACTGTATTAATCTTTGAGAAATAGCACCTCCACCATAAATATAGATCAGGAAAACTCAAAATTACTTTATATTTGGATTGAATAAGCATTAACAGTTGCAACTGCAAAACAGTTTCCTCACAAGGCTGTAGTGACTTAACAACCAACATTCAAGTCAGTGTTCCCATTACCTTATAGCCAAAGGCTAATGCAGGTTGCTGGGAATGTGGCTTTCCCTGCTCTTGAATTCACAAACCACCTGCATCTCCCTCACCCAGAGGGTGAGAAAACTGGGTGTGTTCCCAATATTGCTGGTCAAGGTTGCTTTCCATTATATCATTGCTAAACTTTCCTCTCTATGGGAACAGGTTCCCAGATTATCCAACTGCTTGACAGGTGCCCTCATCAATAGCTTAGAGATATTTTTGTCTTTCCTCAGAGTCAAGAAATGCCACAGCCAAGCAGGAGATGCTGTTGCCTGATCATTATGCCATTCACTTGAATTCAGTTCCTTACCCAAAATCAGACAGATAATTTACCAGCAAGCATACTTCTCAGATGATTTGTACAGCCAGCAGCCTGGATGTACCCTGAGGAACAATTCCTTCCATCCTGCTTTAGAAGGCCTTTATTCCTATTGGAAAAATGAACAGCTACCAGCAAAATTCAGCTCAGCCCTTCCTTTCAAACCTACGACTTGGTGATACCTGCAAACTTGCCACTTCTACCCAGCTGCCCAAGAACTAAATATACAGGAACAGGGGAAAGCATCAGCACGTTCTAGCAGCTTTACAAGTGTTTCCATTATTTCTTCTGCATTTCTTGCAAGCCATCAAAACCCTTATTTTCCACTTGAACGTACTTTGTGGCAAGGCAAATGCAATTTGTTGAGGAAGCTTAGGTGAAAATCAAAAGCAGATTTACTTTTGGAACCTCCAGCCCAAATTGCCCATCCTCACCTCCACTTTGACCAGAGAAGCAAAGAATAATAACAAAAAATCAGTCATGCCTAAAGCCATAATTGTCATATTTTAATTTGGCAGAGCAATAGCTTAAGTGGTTGTTTGGTTGAGTCCTGCATATACAGTTACACAGCACTCTCATCCTAACTTTGCATGAGCAATTACTGTAACTTTCAATATTAATCCTAATTATAGGACTAAAATGCTTTCATAAATAATTTTAAACACTGTTCAAATGACTAATAAATAAAATGAAGAGCAAGTATAAAGCAGGATGTATCCAGTTAAATTACTCCTCAGTGTCCAATATCCATGGCATGTTTAATGATTATACTTCTGTCCATCTATAAATAATTATAATTATTTGCATTTATTACTATCAAACCCAGTAATTTGGCTAATTACTACAAAGTGTAGTTAACATATTTTCAGTTTTCAGCAATAAGTCATTTCTTAATTTCTAATTATCACCATGTCCTTTACTTCTCTTATTCCTAATGTAATTTAGCTCTGATAAAGTGTCAGAAATAAGTCTTCCAGTGTTTCATAGCAATATCTTCTCCTTCATTTAAACAATAGATTTTCATCAGTACAGGAGTATGTCACTATATATTACCTGGAAAGATGTTACAGCCTGTAACTTTCAGTGGGGATTGGAACATTCAATGGCACTCTCATAACCTGATAGCCCTCTTTGTCTTCTGCATAGGAACAGCTGTCCCACTGAAAGTCACTCTGAGGGTTGCAGCAGTTTTGAAATCACAGAATGTGAGCCTTACTGTAACAGGTCCCCATTAGTGCAAGTCTGCTGACTTCATTGGAATTACCCTTCATTTAAAGAAGCATTAAAATAAAGTTTTTACTTTTAGAGCTCCTTGAAAAATGAAAGATGTACGAATTGCATCAGCTGAAAGGCATTTGAACTTGTCAGAAACTCCTCCAACACAATACTTTTATGCCAAGGAATATCCTTTCACAGAAATAATGTTCTGTGGAGACCTTTCAAAACAGCATGGAGCAAAGGTTCCCACAGCAGCAAGCCTGCCAGATGGGCTTGCAACCTATGCAGCTTCTGGCTCCCTCACCTACTCCCTCAACAATGCACATGAGGGACTGGTAGACAAGTGAGATTGTGGGAATCCTGGATTTCACCTCATCAGGTCCCAAGTGCTGCACAGATGGCCTTTCAGGAAATTCTGTAGGCTCCTACAGCTTAGAGGTTCCCAGTTAACAAGGGGACAACAATCTAACTTTCAAACTCATTGCTGCTCAGCACCTGAACTCCCAGGCTACCAGCATTCATGGGTCCAGCTTATTGCACAAGTCACCATGGCTGGTGACCCTGGGCCAGCCTATTAGAAGGATCACCCTTGTAAAAACCTCTGTTTACATTAGAAGAAACATTCATCATTTTTGTCATTAATTCCTTCAAAAAACAAATTTCTTTTTCTCACATAGTTCTTATTGGGACTGCCATTGTGCTTTAGCTGTTATGAGCAGTGAATTGCAAGATTTCTATTTTTCTTTTGTGCTGATCTTTTTCACACATCCCAATTCACAGTCTGAACAGCTCCAGAAGTCTTTCACATTTTGTGTGAATACATAGTTCAGGTCACCATGTATCCACAGGGAAGTTCAGACTATAAGGATGCATTCTTCAGAGCCTTGAGCCTTTTGATGTTGTTTGTCACCTCTCACAGAGGCTGCAAAGAAATCTCCCATTCCAACTTGATTGTGATTTATACCTAGAATGAGCTACAGCAGCAGCAAAGGGAGCAATTTAAGGTATTTTCATGGACTGCAAATACCAGTCCCATAAAAATATGAGACATTGCTCAAATTCCAATTCTATTCATTTTACACATAAAATCCAAGGATTAATACCATTTATTTATTCTTTTCCCTTGAAAATGTTCTGAGCTAGAAAAAGTCTTGGTTTTGCTGCTCACCATCTATCTTTTCAGAGGTTTGAAAGAGCTCTTGAAAGAGGATGTAAATTTCCTTTTATTGGTCAGAATAAAGATGTTTATTTTAAAAAAGAGAGGAGACGTTGTGGCTGATGTTAGAGAGGAGCATGCACATCCATGCAAGAGTAGAGGGACCATTAATGAATAATCCATTCTTACCCAAGGATTATCCTGGCCACCAAAGTCAGTGTGGGCTCATGCTACCAATTGCACCAGAGCTGGCCTTGAAACACAGACCTGCCCAAGGGTTATTTCAATTGGTACAGCCAGCTTCTCTAAAAATACATGTTTGCAGACTTGCAAGATCGGTATGTTCCAACAGTGGATCCCCCTGCAGTTTTTCTCCACGCTTGTCTTCTTGCAAGACGTTCACTGCTCAGCCAGTTTACCCTGTTGTCCTCTGAGAAAGCTGGGCTGGGTGCCACAGACTCCTTCTGTGCTCTTGGCAAGCCATTTAGGAACAGAATCATGGTCACACTTAATTTAAAAGTATTCCCTTGGTTTTAGTGGGATGACCCAAGGGGTGAATTACTGCACAGGGACAGTGGAGTCATGAAATTTTAGACATTTGGATATTTTTGTAAGAGGCAGCTCAAGAGCCCTATCCTTGAAACTGGCTACATGAATGAATACTTTTGATCCGAAACAAATTTGAAAAAGATGACTTCTGAAGAAAAGCTGTTGCAAGAGCCATCCACAAAGTAAAACTTCTTGCATTAGGCAATCCAAGGATCTCCTTGCCCACTTTGGAATTGGTACACATCAATATGCCTCTTATTTTAGCAATGGATTTGGGTTTTCAAATGCTTTAAGTTCTTCCTTACAAGGTAATTTTATTTTTACAAGGATTTTTTTTTTCTGAAAACCTCTTCCCTGTACAGTCATAGAGAGGATGCCTGTTCTTGATACTGCCTGTTCAAAATGGGGCAGTGGGCAGCCTCCCAAGGCACAGTTATAGAGAGGTTCAGGGCTCCTCCCTGCTTAACAACCTGCATCCTATTCTTAAAAGCTGATGCCTAAAAGCTGGACAATGAACTCTGCTGTTTAAAATAGAAAAAGGCCACCCACTCCAAGTGATTTTTTTTCTTGGTGTGGTTCAAAGAGGAGCTAGAGATGTGGGAAAAAGAGTAGTTCCTTCTTCCTATTTCCCCATTTTCTTTTCACCTTCCTACTGGTCTGATTAACATAACAAGTTTATGAATAGCTTCCTTTTCTGACGTGCGGGACCTCTAGACAAATGAACACCTGAGTAAATGTATTTCTTTCTCTTGGTGCTAGCTGAGAAACATGATATTTGATAAAAAGGTCAGGGATGTTTGCACAAAGGTTGCAGATAATGAAGATGATAATAGAAACCTGGGGCCAAATATACTTTTCATCATCTTTCAGAGAACAGGGCTCTTTCTATATAACCAGCCTTGGTCTTTAGTCTTTTGCAAACTTTTATATGAATTCAAATTTGGACAATTAACTTTGGGGTCTCTAAATGAGTAATTTGAGCCTGGACCCATACCAGAAATCTCAAAGGCTCTGCAAGCACCTCTTTGTGCATTTGTTTACTTCCCAGTCTCCAGTCCTGAACTCCTCTGATCATTCCTGTGCTGGAAAATTGCTCAATGTAAGACATTTTATAAGATTTGCTCTCATAAGTTAACAAATAGAAAGAGTTTCTTACTTGGGTTGGAAAATGTTCCCAAGAGGTGGTCCTGAGTCTCTCTGCCTGATCCAAAGTTGGGGATATCTAATACAAAACAAGATTCAGTAATAAGATCAAAAGCCCTGCACAGAAGAAAATTGTTACACTGTCTTTGTGCTCTGTGTAAATAAAGACAGGTATTTTATGAAACTTGTTCATTGTTTGCTTAAGTTTGTTTTTTTTTAATTCAGAAAGGAAATGGAAAACCAATGCAAAAGTCAGGTATGACATTCACAGTCCTTGATAGTGGTTTTACACTTGCCCAGACTTTCAACCTGAACTACTGGAAAGCGGATTTTAGCAAATAAGTGGCTGGTTCAGACACCTTCTTTGGAGACAGATCTTTGGTTATTAACATCCCTTATTCCCAAAAAATAAACATCTGTGTAAAGTGCCTTTAAGGCTTAAAGACTGCATAAATTACAGACGACCAAGTTTTGGTTTCTTAACTTGTGCCATCTACAGAAGAAAAATATTACTATTAAATTTTGTTTCCTTATATTTTTCTCTCTTTAAACCAGCAGCCTACACTATTTACAGTAGTCAATGATCGGTTACCTCTGGAACAATGTGCTTCTATCAATCTGGAGCCCAATTAATTCAGTTCTTATTAAGGTGTCCAACTGTACTCGAGCTAGAGATCTAAGAAGTCTAATAGGTAGCCAGTAGGTGAGTGACTCTGTGGAACACAATCACACAGTTCTGCCTCCCTCCACTCCACCTGCATTTCAAGCACCAGCAGCCCAAGAATCACTGACACCCTCCAGAGCTGTGTGTGCCATGCCTGGGGTGCAGGAATTTGAGAGGCGCACATCTGGAGCACAGAACCTTGAATACAAGTAAATATATTTCCTCTGTGAGCTTAGAAGCTGGTTAGTCACAAACAGCCCTAGACCAAGCCAGCTCCACTCTCCTCCACAAAACTGAAAGAGAGAATTACTGTAACTGGTGGGGATGCAGTCATGTAGAGGATAGTGTGGGGTTTCAGTCTTGCATAAAGATTTTTAAAATATTCAAAAATAAGTTTAAAAATATATTGAATTCATAAGAAAGGAGCAATTTTTCAAGACAAATATGGAAAATGCAAGACTGGTTCTTGGAAGGGTTTTAGGAAAAATATTTCCAAATGTTTAGCACAAACAGGGCATACCAAGCTCCTATGAGTACTAAACTAGTTTCATTGCCCTTGGTCAATTTTCTCTGTTTTACTTTCTGAATTCTCAGCCTCACACACCAGAAAACATGATGGTTTCTTCTAGAAAAACTGTGCTACCTATTCAGATTCCCATAAATAAACTCAAAACAAACAGATTGCAGATTATTTTAAAGTTGTGAATTAAAATTAATTGCAATTTTATTCTATTTTCTTAATATTTCTCTATCAAAAGAACTCTGGGTTTTTTTACTTCTCTGTATACTCCTTGAAGAAGACTACAGGTCAGGCTAAATAAAAGGTTTTGGACAGAGAAGAATTACAGATTGTAATGAACAGTGCTTGAAAATCTACACTCCCACAGGCAAGTCAAACACTCTAAACCAGACTGAAGCTAATTTTAAGAAGAAAAAAGGATTTATTTTTCTTTTTTAATGCATTTATTTTGGATATAAATACATATGGGATCACTCCCAAATTCAAATTCAAACCTAAATCTTTTGTGATTCATCCAAAATTGTGTTTCTATAAGTAAACAGCCTGTGAGCACAGATATTTGAAAGGTAGAGGAGAACAGGGGAAATAAAACAAATTTACAATGTAATGATATATCATTTAAAATTTGCAGAATGGAAAATGTACAATGGATACTGAAATTACAAGGAAATGCTTTGAGTTTTTTTTTTACTGAAATTTGAGGAAATGCTTCATGAAGTTTAACATAACTATATTTCCTGACATTTCAGACTTCTGATTTTTCTCCTTATCATTAGGAAGTTTTCTGAGAGCTTCTAAATACAAGAGAAATATTTTCTTTTGAGCTTTTGAACAGAAGAATGAAAGTTCCATGGAAATATTTTCCAAACCACCTTGTTTACTAGGTCTGCTTAGAAAAAATGAACAAAATTTAGACTATGTCAGCCAACAAGATTTTCAAAGGCACCTAGGGATTTTAGACATATGATCTCCTTTGCCACAAAGAGGAAAAGAATAGTGCACTAAAGAAACCAGTAACTCAGCTTCTTAAAAGAGCTTTGAAAATCTCCTTATGTGTACAGAAATATGTCCCCTCAAATGATATCAATGCTGAACCAAGTGTATCCTTAAATTATTAAAGATGCAATTTAGGCAGTAATAGGAAAATAAAACTTTCCTTTGTTAAAAAAAAAAAGTTCTAACGAGATTATTTTTAAGAATTCTAGCCTGATTCATGCCATCATTCATTGTCAGAGATTGTATTTGCCATGTACTTGCATATTTTTTCCCAGAATATAGAACAGAACTCATACCATAAGTGCTGCCTGTAAATGGTAACTGTAGGAAACAAATAGAGATATAAGCAGATGGGGATTATGCAGAAGCAGCCCTGTGATGGTGGAACAAGTTACCATTCTCAGCCTGTCACCAACTGCTTATCATGCCCTTATCTTAAAGGTTATCCAATCTCACAACGGAGTTGCTGAAGGGGAAACTACTGTACCTGCAGCAGTTGAGATAAGACAAATTATCAAATTCCTAGTCAGAGTAACGTAACTTTGACTGAGACAGATTAGGGAGCTTGCAGGGGCTGGTGTCTCTGCAGGCATGCAAAAGCAGTGGCCTTCAAAAAAAGTCAAGACCAAGGACTTAAAGTCTATGTCTGCTAGCACAGGAGTATCTGGGGTATGACATTCATCTGCAGTTTAAAACAAATTCTTCAGATTTTGCCTTCCTAATGCATGCAGTTGATATTCAGGGGAATAGGAACAGAGAGGGATTGTCTCAGAAATAATCCTAATAGGCAATGTTTATAACCCACACAGTTTTTTTAAAGCCATGCTTGTGCTTTTTTCACTGAACAGGAGTAGATGAGAATTTCTGCAATGTCTGGAAGCCTTTTGGTATCCTGACTATAAAGAGATATTATTCTCCATTTCCTCAATTATTCATTCCTGGCCATTTATTTGACAACCAGCCATTTTACAATCCAGCTCTAAATCCTTGGCACAAATGGCTTTGATAAAATTCTAGGTTCTCCTCTGTTTTTTTAACCAAGTAATGGCTCCTCAAATTCAAATTATTTTGAAGTCTTGTTTTAGTCACACAAGGATCAATAGCTTTGTCTTCTTGCTTTTCTTTTCACAACAAAATACTGCATTTCTTATATCATTCCTTCTTCTTAAGGGATTCACCCAGAAAAAATTTCATTTCTTTGTCTTTCTATAAAGCACAAAGCAATCAAAAGGCCTGATTTTTTGACATGGAACTTGTAAACTACTTTTGCGCCCATAATCCTGGGAAAAGAGAGCAGATAAATTTTTTTTTAAGCCTCAGAAAAGAAAATCAGAATGGATACATTAGAGATTAAACACAACACAGTTTAATCTAAGGATCATGCCCAGAGAAGGCATACACTTTTAATGATAGTGCTGTAAGTAAAGAAGCTCAGCTCCTTCATTCCCAAAAGTGTGGATTTCCCTAACCTTCGTGCCAACTGTGCTACTACACTGTTACTACTGTTAAGGGAAAGGGATCATTGCACCTTTGAAATGAGGTTTCCACCTTTAGACTAAGGTGGACTTTGAATAGTTGAACAGATTAAAGCACATCTGTATGAGAGCAGCAGTTGTTGACTCTTTTAGGATCACAAATGACCTGAGTTAAGGATGGGAAAAATAATAGTATATAGAAAGAAAAAATGCCTTCTCTTCCCAGGCTCAGGGAAGTGTTGCCAAGCTTAGAGGAGACGACTGTTTCAGTCCATATTAAGTATTCTTAGCATTGTAAAAAAAAATTAATTATGTCAGCCTAGGGAAGAAGGAAAGAGCCTGGCTGGAGCAGGATTGATCCTACCATAGGATGGAATAACTGAGTAGGAGAAGAGTGGAACAAAAAGTGACCTTGACAGCCAGGTAGTCTGCTCCCAACTGCTATGAAGGAGACAGTTTGGATAAAGGAAAGGGAACAGAGAGACTGCTGCTTCTTGTAAAGCCAGTTAGGAAATTGCTTCCTTTCCTGGAATTCTCTCTACTGCTGTTATTTTCCCCTTACACTGCTATGAGGTTGGACAAGACCTGTTGGGAATCTAAATGAGGTCAGGGGCAAAGCTTCCCAGCCTGGCATAGCACGTCAACTTTGATGTTCTTCAGGAGATCTTTTAGCTTGAAGCTTTGTCTCTTCAGCCTCACATTCAGAGTGATTTGATATGCAGCCGTTTCAAAGTATCTCACATAATTCAAGGGCACTTTTATTCAGCATTTAGTTATGGACCAAATTGTAGCAAGAGAAGAATTTTAGCTGGCCCTCAGAGTACAGACATCATCATTTTTATGTCCCAAAACCCTTCAGGACTGTATTTTTAGCCTGTCCGAGCTCCTGTACCATCCCTGAAAGGCATCCTGGTAGGAAGTAGATAGCAAGAAAAAAAGCACATGCTGCTGACATGCAAGGGCCCAGAGCTGTTATTAAAAGAAGTAAATCCTCCTCAATCTTCCTCAGCCATTCCTTCTCTCCTTTACATAAGGATGTGAAGTCAGATTATTTCAAAAATGTACTGGAGGATTGTCAATGCTAGGCATAGAAGACTAAGGTTATATCCATACCAAAAAAATTAAATTATGTTAGAGTGAATTATCTGACCCAGAAAACAACCAGCACAGCTTGGCTATGCCTGTATCCTCAAAATCCAAAACAAGATGTCATATCCAAACTCTCTCTTGGGAATTTGGTTTTGGACAAGCTACCTCCCAGTCTATGACTGGGAATTGTTTGGGAGAGTATTAGCTGTCCCCTGATGAAGATGTACCAAGTATCCTGCTAATAAATTGATTATAAATTTCAGTAGTTGTAGTATATTTTAATATACTTTAGTATATTAAAATAGCTGTAATGTGAGTGATATTACAGTGATAATTCAATTAATGAATTCTATCTGAGATGAATTTCTATTGCAGTCAGCCTGAGCACAAATGGCACACAGGCAGCTGCATTAGTATTGTCTCTAAATTAGGCTTCCCAGCTGGACTTCATCTCCCACACTGTACTGCAGCAAAGGACTGAGACAGGAGACCATGGTGACCCACAGGAACATTTATCCATCATGGAGAGCACAAAGTCTTGACACACACAGCTCCATAAGGCACCCAAAATACACCACATGGCTAAAAGGAAACTCATTAGTTACTACTATACATTACTTTAACCAATAAAGCAATGTTATTCTTAGAGACACTCAGTCTGAAAAAATGTAATTTGCCATTAAAAATATTTTGACAGAAAATTTCTTGTTTATTTCAATGTGTCATAGTAACTGACTGCCACGGGGCAGAATAACATTGCCTAAAGCCTTTCTCCCTGTGGCATCCATTCTGCATTCAAGGCAGATGAACATTTCCTTTTCATTCTCTCATATTTTCTGCCACATATCCTTCAAAGCTTTATTTTTCTGAAGGTTTGAACTGATTATATTGTAATCCTTATCTGCCACTATGCAAGAGATTTTCCTAGTTCACCTTGCAGAAGGAAGACTGATTACACAAGGCATAGACTGGGCTAGTTTCAAATGACATACCTCTCAAAATATTCTTGCCTCACAATATACACACCAGCTTTGCATTGCTCTTTCACTAAAAAAGTTAGACCCCTGTCTCCAGCCAACATTAAGTATTTGTTTAGCATGGAGCCAGGCCCAGTTTTGCTGAATGGAGATAAGCTTCAGTGACACAAAAAGGACTGTGCTTAGTGAGTCACAGAGGAATCTCTTTTTAATAAAGTTATTTTTAAAAAGGTAATAGAACAATCAGACTTCAGCATGTGCTCTATTGTTTTGGTTAAGAAAGGCTCTAGGGTACTGTTCAGCTGTTCCTGATCCCAGTGAAATGTCCCAGTCAACATACAATGAATGAATCAGTAGAGGGACGAACATGAGAAATACCTTTCTTTTCTTGAAGAAAATATATTGAGACTAACAAGAAAAAGAAAAAAAATAGGTATGTCCTCTGCCCCACTGGAGTCAGAAAGAACATTAGTCCTGATTTTTTTGAGTCTAGAGCAGAAGTCCCAGAAAATTAGGCAGAAAACCATAATTTGCATGGTCATGACTGGTAAAATGCCAAAAAAAAAAGTGTTTAAAAAGAGAGAGAAAAACCTATTAGGATTAAAGAATTAATCTCATCTGGCAACAACTTAGAGAGACTTCACAAAAGGAGAGATGTTTGAAGGAATATTGTTAAGTCAAAATGGAGTCAGATAGTTCATAAGGCTTTAATAAGACCACAGCAAACAACATTGAAGGATAAATATAATTTTATTTCTGAAGTCTTTATATTTTTCTCAGAGCAAGAATGATCAGTGCTTGCCTTATACCAAATACTTTCTAAAATATATTTGGAGAGAAAACAGATAAGCAGTAGAAAACAGATACATTTCTTTATAACTTAATATCAAAAAATTTGACTTCCATAAGCTGAATTCAAAAATTGCTTGGAACAAAAGATATAACAGTGAAGTGAGTCTAGGTTTTGACAATTTAGCTACTTCCTTTGAAAGCTGACAGTTATAAATGTCCAGAGCACCTTTGTCTGGCTCCACTCTGCCAACCACTAAAAAACCAAGCTGCTAGTCTTGGAAGAGGAGGAGAGGAGCTCCAGTCCCATACTGCAGGTGGGATGGAGAGAGAAGAGGCTCTCATGAAAGGTGGATGAGTGGGTACATGCTGTCCCAGGGGCACAGAGGAGACCATGGCCTCAGCAAGGGTCAGGAATATGACCACAGTCAGGTGTGAAAACACCAGAATACTTCTGTCTCACCTGATAAGGTACGGGCTTTTTAATCTCAAGTTACTGGTCCTTTCCAGATTTTGGGTCACTGCAGGCTGGTTTACAATGGGAAAGTCTCTGAGGAAGAGGTAATGCAAATCACAGATGTCTTATATATTTCTTCAAATCCCACTAACTTTCCTAAACCTTCGACATCTTTTTACTTCATACATCACTTTTACATTTATATAAAACTAAATTTTGCCACTGCCAACTCTGAAAGAAGATGCTAAATTATATGTACCTGGCAAGACCTAGAGGGGGTCAGCAGGATGGAAGGTGACCCATGCAGCACTGATGGTTCTGTGGGAAGAGGTTGGGGCTGCTCAAAACCAAGACCATCAGGAAAGCTTGCAGGGCCTCTGAGAAAACGTGAAAGGTCAGAAAGCACTGGGCAGCAGGGAAGAAGGAGAGAGAGAAAGAGGATGGAACAAAATGAACATACACAAAAGAACAAGAAACAGCAGAGGCAACTCCAAGGCCACAGGAGGATGAGATACTCCACAGCAGAGCACATAATCCCAAAGAACTGTACCTCATGGAAGACCTGTGCCAGAGCAGAAGAAAAGAGTGAGAAAGTAGGAGCAGTGCAGAGAAACTGTGGTATTGTGACCATAACACCTCCATGAGACTCGTGGTTAGAATTAAAAAACTAAGTGTCCACTGTAGTGCTAAGCAAGGAGAGAGGAGTCAGGAGTGAAGGAGTAAAGCTGAGCCTGAGAATAGAGCAGGAAGGATATTTCCCTAAGTGTGTAAACATTTGTTTCTCCTTGCAGATTTTTTTCCCAATATCTCAAGCAATAATGAGATATTTATATCAATTTACAAAGATCAAGTTGTATTTCCCAAAGCTGAATCTCTTTTACCTGTATTTGTAACTGGTAATTAGTAACAGTTCTTCTTGCTTCCTCATCTTCCTCCCTATATCACTGGGTGAGGGGCTGAGCAAGTGGCTGTGTAGATATTTGACTGTGAGCCAAGGCAATGCATTATCCATCAAAATGACAAAATTCAATTTTGCCTATGTTCTGTAGAAACCTGAGATTGGTTCAATATAATGTTCAATTACTGTATCTCCCATGTGGTACCGAGGCATTTGGTGATTCAAGTCTTTCTTATAGAGGGAATGCTTTTTAAATTAATATATTTTGGAAGAAGAAATTGAAAACTGTTCTTATTTCGATGGTTTTGTGGTGAGGAAGAGATGAAGATCATACCTCAGTGTGATGATTACTCTGAGTGTGATGGGGTTACTCAAGAATAGGCCACATTATTACTCAGTTTGGAATATGAGACAAACTGCTTTGTGCTAACATGGCATATCACAAAAAATGGTACTTTCACATGGAACAGAGAAAAAAGCCATTTTATCCCTCAAGGAAGCTGCAGAAAGCAAACCTAAGGAGTGAATATCTCCCTGCTATATCTAAAACAGTCTCCGGCACACCTCCAGGGTACTGGAATATATTCAGAATCATGAAAGTCCCATTTCAAATTCAGCTGCAGTGTGTGATAAATGCCAAGATTTTAATGGTGTATCTCAGTGAAAATCTAATATTGGCTTATTTATAATTAAAGTTTATCAGTGAGGAAGATGTGAAAATTGCAATATCGTAAGCAAAGAGCTGTATACAGTTATTTTCCTTGCCAAGTAAAACACCAATATTAGATTATCTCCCATCATTAGTGTTATATAGATGTTTTACATTTAAATATTGCACAGTATCTGAGCCCAAGGACACGGAGATATCAAATTGCCTGTCTTGAAAAACTTGTTCCTTGGATTAGTGAAATATTTAGGTTTAGATTAAAAATATCACTGAAATGGCTTCTTCTTCATCATCATATAGAAAATGAGTGATGGAAATAGTACTAAAAATTAGATCACATAAGTCCATATCACCCAGTCTCAAAGAGTTGTGCTTCCATCTTATATAGTGTTAATCTGATGAGTTTTTATCTGAGAAACATTCAATTGCCTCCAGCTCTGTTCAGTTCTTTCTTCCTTCTAAAAGTAGAAGCCGATCTGCTGACTTGTACTATTGGATTTTTTGATGTGGGCACCTTTTCCCAATAAACTTCACTGTGTCTACCAGCGCATTTTACACAAGCTACTAAACATCCATCAGATGGAAATGATTCACAGTCTTTACTGATTAGGTCATATTTGAGCCAGTGACCTAGAGCTGAAAAGTAATGACAGCTTAAATTGCTTTCTACCCTACTGCAAACAGCCATATGCTGAAATACAGTTGAAAGATGCAATTTAGCATAATTTGGTTTTATAACAAAGAGTTATCTGTGGCAGCTTTGAATCCAAAGTAAAATCTTTGACAGTTCACTAACCAACCAAATATAGTTATGGGGAACTGGGAATGCAGGCATTTACATACAAAGATCAACAGTGATTTTGTGGGGTTTTTCAACAGCTGCAGAGTTTTGTCTGCATACCAAATGCTACATTTCATTTTCACTAAGTTTGTTGATGTTAAGATCAAGAGACAGAAAATCTGAGAAAGAATTACAAGAAATTTTGTTGCAATTGCAGCACCCTTAGTATAATCAAGTGTGCTTTGTGTGTTTTAAAGTATTCTCAAATCAAGATTTTATGGATTTTTGGGTTTTTTGGCTGATTCTTTCACATACTGAAATATTTTATAAGTAGCAACAAATATTATTTACCAACAGTGGGTTTCTAGATAATATCTATTGTAAATTAAAGTGAAAGGCGATGTGATTACATTAATAAACAGTAAGAAATCATTAAAGCACTTTCCATAGTCCAGAAAGAGAATTTCTGGGCCTCATGTATGATATTCTCTAGATAACAAGGCAATAGATCTGCAAAGAAAGAACTAGTTTTCTGCCCTTCGTTTATAGCATGTATTCAAATCTGATTTGCATTCAAGATAGCATATGCATATTCCCTTATATTTATTTCCAAATGGATTGAGGGAAAGTAAATTTGGTTCAGTTTTTTGCAGACCTGAAGATAAAGCACAGCTGTGCTTGACACCTCATTGTTCTCCTACTTAAAATATTCTTATGGTGTTTGTTCAAGGGATTTGTTTTTATGCCAGCTGCAGTTTTCACATTATTTCTAGTAAGAATTAAAAAAAAACTCAAAACCACAGAACAGCAGAAACCAAGTTTTAGCTCTGCAGCACTGTATTCTGTGAATACAAAATTAAAATCTTGTTGCTGTTTCTTCACATTTTAGCATTGGTAGCTCCATTTGGTCTAACAAGCCAGCTACAAACAGTACTTCTGTCTAAGGAGTCCTATAGTAAAGACTAGACAGACTCCAAATTTATAAGCTCTGTAGATATTATGAACAGCATCCACATACAGACAGAAGAAAGAATTTAAGGATGTTGTGGCATTGTGTTGCAGCTTGTTCTTGTTTTCCCCCCAGTAAAACGGCACACATTTTGGTTTACAGCCTGTCAAAGTCACCCTGAAAAGTTGCTCCACCCTAAAGCATACTGAGTGCTCTCCTCTGTTGGGCATAACCTGTGAAGTCACTGACATGTAAGATTGACCTGCCTAAACTTCCCAAGATTATCCTTGCTTAGGTGTGACAGTCAGGAGTAGACTCCTCTAATCATCAGTCTTCCCATGGTGACAGGGAGCAACATTGCAATGACATCAAGCCAGCTCCCCTTTGGATATATATCTTCTTGCTGCATGGACAGACGCATTTCCAAACTGTTTGCATGCTCTCTGTTCATCCCTCCTCGCTTGTGGGCAATAGTTCAGAATCCCACATTGCACTGTTGAGCTCAACAGCATGGAAGGCATGAGTGCATAAAACAATAAACCCTGATTGCAATGGTCTGTTCAGTGCCCTTCATCGCATTGACTAGTGTGACCATATGTTCTTAGGTTTCCTTTTGTTGATGTACTCACAGCAGCCCTCAACCCTCTCTAAGTCATGACCTCTCCTTGTATTAGCTGTTGATCCTGGGAATGAGGCCACCAGATTCCAGCAGAGCTGGCAGCACCAAGGTGCCCTGGTAGGGCCCAGCCATCCTGCTCATTCAGTAGCAGACAGGGTCTGCCAGGCCCTGCACAAGCTGTACACAGTCCAACAGTATGCACGGATGTGGCCATGCCTGTGACCCTGTTCATGAGTCCATGCTGCATCATATTTGACCAAAGACACTCTGGAGTTCTGCATGCAAAAAATTAAGTATCTTGTATTACGAGTTTGCATGGTCAGGTTTTGGTAGCCAGGGGGCTGCAGGGGTGGCTTCTGCGAGAAGCTTCCAGAAGCTTCCCCCATGTCTGGCAGAGCCAATGCCAGGCAGCTCCAGGATGGATCTGCTGCTGGCCAGGGCTAAGACACTAAGGAATGACAGTAATACGTCAGTGATAATGTATTTAAGAAGGAAAAAACATTATTGCACAGTTGTAATTGCAGCCAGAGAAGAGCAGGGTGAGAGAAGCAACTCCGCAGACACCAAGGTGAGTGGAGAAAGAGGAAGAGGAGGTGCTTGAGGTGCCAGAGCAGAGACTCCCTGCAGCTTGTAATGCAGCCCATGGTGGAGCAGCTGCACCCCTGCAGCCCATGGAGGACCATGGGGATGCAGAGATCCACCTGCAGCCCATAGAGAAGAGCCAGGCTGGAGCAGGTGGATGCCATGAACCCGTGGCAAACCCACACTACAGCAAGATCCTGGCAGTGACATGGAGATTCATGGAGAGAGGAGCCCATGCTGGAGCAGGTTTCCTGGTAGGCCTCGTGGCCCTGTGGGGGACCCACATTGAAGCAGGCTGTGCCTGAAGGACTGCTCCCTGTGAAAGAGTGGCCCAAACTGCAGCAGCTCATGTTGCTGTGGGGTGGACTCATTGCAGAAGTTCATGGGGGGCTGTCTCCCATGGGAGGTAGGAGGAAGGAGGAGCAAAGAAGGAGCCCTGAGCAGCAGCAACACTGTATGAATTGACCATAGCCCCCATTCCCATTTCCCTGTGCTGCTGTTAGAGAGGAGGAGGTAGAGCTGGGAAACAGAGAAGGGTATGGGGAAGGTGGTTTTAAGATTTATTTTATTTCTAATTATTCTGCTCTGATTTTATTGGTAATAAATTCCATTAATATCCCCAAGCTGAGTCTGTTTTGCCCAGGATGGTATTTGGTGAGTGATCTCTCCTGGTCCTTAGCTCACATCATGAATTTTTGTTATATTTTTCTCCCCTGTCCTCTTGTGGAGAGCAGTGACAGAGTGGCTTTTATGGGTGCCTGGTAACCAGACAGGGTCAACCCACTACAAACCTAAATGAAGTTGCCATAGGCAGCTCACTGACCAGCTGAACTGGGTGACTCCAGGAGAAAAGGGCAGAAGACAGGAACTCAAAGTGCAGAAAGGCAACCTAACAACAGGACCTTGTTCTCTGAGAAACAGGCGTTTCAACCTGACTGTAACAGATGAGGGTGCACTTGGAGACAAAAATTTTTAGCTTTTGAATGCTATAATTTTGTCCATAAAATGTCCCCTGTGATTCCCAAATGCTTGAAAGGTCAGGAATTTATATCCTATCTAAATGCAGTAGTTGTAAATACTAATGTTGGGCACAGTACAGCATGAGCTCTCTTCCTTCTGATTTCTTTTCTCTTCTGCTGCCTAACTGTGAAGGTGTGAATTCTACTACCCTAGGTTTACCGCTGAAGCTTCCCAGGCACTAACATTCCTCTTCAGCACAGGCCTGGAAGTGTCTTTGTCTTGGCTGATCTCTATTGTCATGCACTTTCACACACAAATGAATTCTAGAAATGTGACAACTTCTCTCTAATTTTTTGTATTTCACAGGCATGCTCTGAATCACAGAATGGTTTGGTTCCAGACCCTCTGCCATGGGTAGGGATGCCACCCACTGGATGGAGTGCCTTGGACCACACCAAACCTGACCTTGGTTGGTTGAATGCAGCCAGTCAGAGCTGGTAACACAGAAAACACATCTCTGTCTTCAAAGACAAAGTTCTGCTTACTCAAGACAGGTCCTCCTTCCCATGCAGCAATCTCACTAAACTGGCACCCTATGCAACCATATTATCACACCAAAAGGTTTAAAAGAGACTTAATAATCTGTATTGTTAAGAATAGAGAGCCAATATCATTAGTTTTGGACAAATATTGCACAAACATTATCAATAGAAGCAGTGTCTTTGACAAAAATACGTGTTTAATAAAAGCCTTCTCCTATTCTCCCTACTTCCACTGCCATCAGTGGAAAATCTTAGTCTTTCCTCTGTATTTCTCTGAATGGTAGCTAATCAGAGAATATCCCTGAAACTGAGCATTCAGTTTGACAGTCTTACTTATGAATATGTTTCTCAGATGTGGAGACCCCACAGAGACTTGTATTTCAGTATGAGTCATATTTCATCACAGTATGTTAATTTAGTTACTCGTTTCCATTGAGGGATTGTCTTCTAGAACACGTCAATGGAAGCCTTATTGTTTCCAAAAGAATATTATGTCATCTTAATGCAGTTTAGATCCAGTGCCTGCAGCTGCCTTCTGTTTAAGACTTGTTTCATTTAAGTTTATAACATTCTGAGAGACTTAATTCCCATTCATAGCTGCTTGGATCTAGGTCTTTAGTTTTATTATTGATGTGATGCAGCATGAGTTATCCCTCTAAAAGCTGTTCTCAGCTGAATGGTTAAGCAAAACGTCAATCCGGCCCCAGGGCTCAAAGCTAATCTTTCAGCTCATTACATTTTAAAGATTGCAAACAGTCAGAAGGCCTGGAATTTATGTAACTTGGGTTATATACAGTAAAAGCATGTAAAAGTTATATAACTTAATGTTCATATCATATGTTGAAAAATAATAGGTATATCAGACACAGGAACATAGCAAAAATATCTCAGAGGAGTACTTAAGGTTATCCTTTGACTAAACACATACAAAGAGCAATGTATTTTCACATATAATTAATTCTCTCACCATTTCAAAATGAAATGCATATTTTTCCACTATTTAACTTTTATAATAGCATTCTCATGAGTACTTTAATAATACCCTTAAATCTTTGCAAGTTTAAATTGAGTTTATGAACTAGCTAATTAATTTTACTGTCCTCATTATGGGAACATCAAAGTTCCTATTTACCTGTGCTGTTAATAGCTTGTCTGTAGAAGAGTATTACAATTCCTACCAAGATTTTATCATAGAAATACCTAAGGAAGTACACAGTCAGATTTCTAAGTAGAAAGGGAAAAATTATGCCAAGTCGAAAACAAGATCAATAATTACATTCCCATACCTCTGTTTTATATCTTAGAGCACATTGTAAGGTATATTCTCAGTGAATAGAATTGCCCTGTCAAAATAATCCACACTTTCAGTATTTTATTAACAATAAATATCTCTTCTTTAAGATACAAGATGGATTAAACAATGCCTGAGTAGTCCTCAAGGCTGTTATTATGGAGGCCATGTGAGAAATTCCTAAGCATTCTTTCTGACCTTAAAATCTGTGAATTCCAGTCTGACAACCTCACTGGTGGGACACTGTGGCCTGTTTTCATTAGTCTACCTGATGCACCAGATGCTGCCAGCTGGGGGATTACACAAGGCACTACTTCCAAGAGCCACAAGAGCTGGCACACAGCTCAGAGGCAGCACAGCATTGTTGTCTCTCCTGTTCTGGGCATGCACTTGGCGTGGGATAGTTCATTTCCCAGCAAACAGGTTGTCACCCTCATACCTGGATTGCTTTCATGCCACCTGGGTCTTAAGCACAGAGGGAAAATCAGCAGGAGATTGGGAAACAAAGTATGAGGTGCATGAGGTGAACGAAGGAATTTTATATTTACTCAAGAAAATATAGTTCCTCACTTTTTTTTTTTCTTTTTTCATTTTTCAGATAACACTAATACAGTCATTCCATTGAACTCTGACTTCTTAACAAAGCTAAATTAAGACTATCAAGCCTCCAGGATCCCTACTTCCTTAATGGAAAATAAAAGGCTTCTATAGAGAGCAATTCAACACAGCTAAAATCTGAATCAGTTCCCAAGATTCTGCCACTATATTAAGATCTATTACCACAGAGCCCCTTCTTCTGGAATGGGAAGTTTTCTGCTTCAGTGAGACCACTCCCAATAATAATCAGTGCAGGATTTAGTAGCGGATGTTATGGCTATCAAGACTTCCAGACTTTTTCTGGCTGTTTGTCATTATGTTCACCTATTCACAAGCAGAAAGCACAGAATTTAAAAGAATTTCATTTAATATATGGTTCTCACGGAATGCTTTATTCCCTGGATAGCCACGGACAAAACGCATCTTGGTTTTTTTAAAGTTTATTAACAGATCTGGCCACTGAAGTCAGTCTCATGGAAAACAGATCTCCACCTCTTACATTAGAATCAGTTTCAGAGGGATTAGAACCAGTTCTTTAATCATTTAGCTCTTTTTAGATACCTGGGGAGGAGAAGAGTTTTGGACTTATGACCTGACTCTATTCCCATTGAGGTTAATGGGAGATTTGCCATTTATTTCCAGAGGAAGAGGATGAGGCCCCAGTCTTTTGAGAAAATGATGCAGTAGTGCTTAATGGATCATGCAGACCTCCTCAGTTGAAAACACCTTTGTGGTTCCAAGTTTCCATCTACCTTTCCTGGATAAACATGGACATTTAGTTCCCTCTTTCAAATTGTTTCCAACTAACATTTGCAACACAGTCATATTCCCTTTTTGTCTTCTGTTAAAAAAAGAAATACTTAGCATGTTCCATGATATTAGGAAATGCCAAGGAATCATTCCAGCAAGTAAAATTTCATACATCTATCTGGCTAGGAAGAATAAATAATGACCTTTTCCACATGCCAGCAAATATAAAACGTTCATATTTCCACAGGCACAAGCTTAATGGCCATCTGAGATGTCTGATTCATTTATGATTCAAGCACTGTTTATAGGAGTTGACCAAAGAATTTACTTGATATCACCGAGGAATGCAAAACACATAAGTAAATTATACAGTGCAGATATCCACATGCAACTCACCAAGAGTGAAATAAAGCACATTTACACTGAAAAAGTAAACCTTTGCATGCACACCCATTTCTATGCAGTCGTGCAGTCCATCACTTCACACCAATTCTTCAGTTTTCCAGTTAGCATATTATATATATATATGATATCACATTTGAAGTCTGAATCTAAATTATTTCTGCTTTTGATATTACTCCCTTTGCACTGCTCTCTGTTTGTGTGTTGTGCCTATCTTTACCTTACAACTGCTGCTAAGCACAGACCTCATCTCATGCCAGAGCTGCTGTTTTCCTGAGGACCATTAGTCTCTTTCCCAAAACACACTTCTAGAACAATTGGAGATAAGCTGCTTGTCTGGCAGGTGCTGCTGCAGAAGGGTGTGGAGCTGCTATGGGCTGTATTTATCAAACTTCAGCAGAAGGCACTAAATATGCCATCTATGCATGGGAAACAATGGACAGAAATTTATGTTTCTATGCTAAACTGGACATTTTAGCTCCTCCATAGGGCCTCACTCCAGTCAGCACAGATACTCCCAATGACAGCTTGATTCCATCTGCTGTAAACAATTATCAATAGATGCAATGAACTGACCTCTGGAAGTGCCCATCTCACACCAATACCTCCAGTTACTTTTAAATTAATAACATCTCTGAAGCCAGCATATGTGTTCATCCTCTGGCATGTAATTGTCCATACTGCCTAACTTTTAGCCTGATCCCTGGTGTAGTTTTGACCCAGGTCAGCCAGCACTCTCCAAAACAAAGTCTGGGTGTATTTTAGGAGCTAGTCAGGGACGCTTCCCAATACTGACAAATAAAAAAGTGCCTGTCTCAATTTATGTACTGGAATAGATGCAGCTTACATAACCAGCTTGTATGATGTACTTATAATTGCAGCGTAGCTCTAGACTAGGTGAGATGAATCCCATCCAGTGTGACTGAAATGTTCATAGCTGGCCAGTGACTGCAAACAGTCTACTCGGGACAAGAAAATTTCTCCTGCATTTCCAAATAGAGTCAAGGGTAACTACTTCAAAATCTTGTCTGACACTAAAATGACTATTAATAATGTTTTTCAATCTTATTTAGAATTCGCCCCATTGCACCAACTGCTATACAAACAAGACCTAATAGAAAACATCTCAAATACTCTAAATGAGACAAAGAACTTGAAAAGGTAAGAGGAATAATAGAATGTAAACTGATATAATTTGATCAGCAGCAGTATGGTCATTTCAGTTAAGCAGTGTACATTTTATAGAATGGTGTGGGTTTGAAGGGACCTTTAATATTATCTAGTCAATTTTCCTGGGCAGGGACATCTTCCATTAGATCAGGTTGCTCAAACCCCCACCCAACTTGACCTCAAACACTTCCAGGGATGGAGCATCCACAGTTTCTCTGGGCAACCTGTTCCAGTGTCTCACCGCAGTAAAAAATGTCTTCCTTATCTTCAATTTAAATTTTCTCTCTTTCAATTTAAAACTATTCCCTTTTGTCCTAGTCTCAATATAAAGTCTTTCTTCATCTTTCTTTTAAGCTTTCTTTAATATTAAAAGGTCACAATAATGTCTCCACAGAGTCCTCTTTTCTCCAGACTGAACAATCCCAGCTCTCTCAGCCTTTCCTCACAGGAGAGGTACTCCAACCCTCTCACCATTTTCCTTGCCCTCCTCTGTACTCACTCTAAGAGGTTTGTGTCTTTCTTGTACTGGGGGTCACATTTTGAAATCTTTGTCTATTCATTTGTTCATGAAGTCCAGTACTGATATGCAATTTTACCCTAAAACAGATACGCCATGATACATACCAGACACAATACCATGATGCATAAACAGGCATGCTGTGATTAAGACATTTTCTTGAGGACTTCAGAGAGTCACTGGAATTTAGGCATGAAGAATGAAGGCTGCTGTGACTAAAGGAAAACTTTCATATTCATTCTTGCATTAAAGATTGTCATGCAGTGTGACAGACAGCATATAAAAGCAATGTAAGCAATATGTTTTTCTTTACAGTCTCTCACACTAGCCTAAAATACACAATTTCCTCCATGGTGACTTCTCAAAGGCATTAGGCAATCTGGATGTAATTCATTTGACTTGTATTTTGCAGGGCCATACTCCCCCCTGTTACTGCTTTGCCATAAAGGGACTGCATAAAGAGCATCCCAGAACACAGGCAGACTTCAGAAGGAAATTTTTTCAAAGCAGTAAGCTGGCTGGTTATTATGGCCTATTTTGTGGATCATAGTCCAAAGGTACAAACATCCTGAGCGTCTAGTCTCAGTTAAGTGGGGAGTCGGACTAGTTTCATGGTCAAATACTTAGACTCCCTGGAACAATTTCTTTGATTCCTGGAAGAGCTGACTTGGATGCTGAGATTTCCAAGGTTCCACTGGATGTTGTGGAACTCACTGTGGGAGTGTGCTAGCCAAAGAAATTAAAACCTGAAGTCCTCTTACTTGTAGTAAACTTTGCACACTTTGGCAAGTTTCACATGACTCCAATGAGTCATGACCTATGGCCAAAATAGTGCTCGTAGTCAGTGGTACAAAATATGTCATTGTGGTTATATGGCTGCTTCTGTCACTCCAGCTGTAGCTATAGGTAAAGGGTCTTGGTGATTAGTTTAAAAATATGCCTTAAGATGGCCTGAGATTAAAAAAAAGTGATGCAGCATTCAAAAGTATCAGTACAAAGTGTCCCATAAACTTCACTTAGGTTTTAACTCAGGCCCTGCAGGAACATACTTTACTAAGTGGATAGGAAAAGTCAGCAGTCAGGAGGTGATTATCATCTTTACATAAGCCTCACATCTGACTGCTGGGAGTAGGAATTCCAGCTGGGAATGTTCAAGCCACTGTCTGTGTTGAAGTTATGTCATCAATAATGTAACTCTTGGCTGGAGTAATTTCAAATAATAAAAGTTTCTGTAGTTTGTAAAACTGGGTTTTGGATATATAGAAGGCAGTCCAATGTCTCGGCATTGCTCTCTAAACATCATCTTTCACTCTGAAACAGTGTTAAGGGCCAAATTTTCTGTGTGGCTTCAACCCAGACTCTAACATTGCAGTTGTAAGTTCAGCACAGGGTGAGTAGCTGTCTAAATACACTGGTCTTGAGTAGTGTACAGTTTAATTCACACACAACCCTGCAAGGAATGGCAATGGACCAGCACAGAGTGAATGATCATAAATAAGCCAGAACGTTTCATTTGTTTCTTTTTTTATAAATGTCAGGAGGGTTATTGGGGGATTTTATTAG
Organism: Melospiza georgiana; assembly: GCF_028018845.1. NCBI lineage: Eukaryota > Metazoa > Chordata > Aves > Passeriformes > Passerellidae > Melospiza > Melospiza georgiana. The sequence continues at coordinate 90,814,252 of NC_080432.1, forward strand.
AAAGGCAGCTGGAAGAAGAAATGCATCAGGTGAAATTAAAAAGAGCACAATGAGGCTTCATAATGCCTCATAATTCATAGTAAAGTTTAAACCAAGCAGAGAAGCAACATGTGATAATTCTCAGAGTCACTTGTGGGAAAAATCAAGAGCCAAAGAAAGCATAAAAGTGTGGTCTTCCTGCCCTGTAGGAGCAGCAGCATCCTAAAACTGCCCCTTCCTTTGGGTTACTGTGCTCACCTACCAGTGCAGCTGCAGTATATACAATTTTCTGAAGCTTTAAGTTTCTGAAGTTACAAGCAATTGTACCACATTGTAACTCATAATCTATTGCATGGTGACTCTGGAGAGGTGAGACTCATTGTATTAATCAGGTGGGATGTAGTCCTCCTAACTCAAGTTATGGTTGTGAAGGAAACAGTGCTAGGGCATGGGTTACAGACAAGGGAACACAGAAATACCTCCTTATTGTTTGTTGGCATGACTCTGGCACATTTTCAGACAGTTAGTGGTCTTTCAGCCTTGTTTATGGCACTGTGGCATGCACCTTAAACCTTTCCAGTAGCTGAGCTGGTATTTCAGTTGGGAGAGGAAAAGGAGAGTCTTTAATGGTGTGGGTATGGTTACCTTGTGCTCTGGCCTTGGAGCCAGAGAACAAGGTCTTGCTCAGCTCAGTTTATTATCTTGGGTCTTGTCTTAGATGCTTAGAGAGCACAGAGATTCAAGCTCCCTCTAGAAGCACTCAAAGTATCCACAACTGTAAATGTGGGAAGGTGCAGTGTTATGCTTGAAATTCAGCATTTGACTGGGCACCCATTGGGATAAGTCCACACCTTGGTGTGCTTGAGCTGAGGGGGCACCACAGGGTGCCTGCAATTCCTTCCACCCTCTAGAAACACACAGTGTTTCCAGCAGAAACCCATGCACGGTGATCAGATAACATCAATGTGCTCTTAATAGCAGTGATAACATTTAATTACTTATTAAGTATTCCCAGCATAGAAGAAAATGTTCAACAAAATAATGTCTCTTCTTTGAATTAATTATTACAATAAAGCTGAAGATTTTCTTAACTCAGCGCAAATTACTTGAACAAACTGTATCATGCAGACTAACATTTTAATTGATTAAGTAATTCAAGGCAGAGAAAAACAGCACTGCTTACATTTGGAGAATCATGGTGCCATTGTTTCTGAAGCCTTCAAACTCACTTTTAACATATTTTGTACTCTGCTTTTGACTGTTCAAAAAAATCTATCATAAGATTGAAGAATTTCTGTTTTTAATATAGGAGGCACATATGCAGACAACAGTCCTTTAAAAAAAAATAATCCCTATGTTCTACCACCCACCATAAACTTGTCTTGGCAAAAAACACACCTCTGAGCTTGCTCAGCTTTAATCTCACTTATAACCATTACCATCACTTTCTATGGGTTTGCAGCCTTCATTTATTAGCAGCAGCAACTGAAATCATCTGGCTTAGACAGCTTTCCTAGGAACAACAGCCCTCTTGATCAAACCATTAGATGGTGAGGTGTTCCTCCCCACATGGAAACCATATAGCACCCACCTGTACAGGAGGCTTTCAATGATTTTACTGGAATCTGAGGAATGGTGTTGATCCTTATTTCTAAGGCAGTAAATAAGATATTTCAAATCTTACAGGAAAATATTTCCACAGAGCCATTCTGTGATCCAGTTCTTCCAGTGATATGCTCAAATTCACTCGTGGGAATCACTCACACCTTGTGGAACACTAAAGCCAAGGAAAGGTCTTATGCCACTTCTTAGGTATAAAGCAGCCATGGGAGCTTGAAAGAGGCAGAGACAGTGTTGAAGATCTCTGTTAGCACCTTGGTGTTTCATAAGTCATTGTCACACTCCTTAACTGCTGTCCCTACACCTGCTGGAAAAGAGCAGTGTTTATCATTCCAAGACACAACAGTGGCAGCCATGGCAGATAGGTATGCAGGATCCAGCATGAAAACAGCTCTCTGAAAAAAGAAAGCAGAACAAGAAATCTTCTGAGGCTGTTTAGTTAATACAGTTTAGGCACTGATGAGTACAAAATAAATCAGACGGAGGAAATGAAATCTGTGCAACAGATATTTACTACTTAATATAGTGCTGGATGTTTCAGTGAAAAAGAGAAATTGATTTTAACTCACATATCCAAAGAAGTGTTCTTCATTCATGCTGTTTGGGGAGTGCTGCCAACCTTGCCCAGACTCCCAGGCTGACCTTGAGACTGCTTTGTGCAGTCTTTTCTGGCTCCTGCTTGAGCCCACAGGAAAAGCCCTTGATTTACTTCTGTATCATCATTAGATCCTAAGATCACAATCAGGAGAGGACATTTCCTGTATTCAGACAAAAAAATGGAAGGTAGCTGTAAGCAGGACAGTAACCAGAAATCTCTAACCTATTCTACATTTGGGTGAGATTAAAAGAGAATGTGCTGAGATGTCTTTTCATTGCCTCCTCAGGAAAAATACTCCCTCACATACTTAAAGCTATTAATTATATACAGATTGGCTAAAAGTTATGTCAATTACAGTAATAGGACCTTTCATGTTCAAGCAGTTGTAACCAGGTTCCTAAATTAATAGGCTGTTGTACATGAAGAGAGTTCTCACTTTTCTGGGTCTTCTTATTTAACTAGAGAGAGGGTAAAGCTATGAAATAACAGTCTGAGCTGTTGAGCTGGCATGAAAAATGTCTTTATAGGTCATTTTAGGAGAAAACCCCAGAATTCCAGCTCTGCCTTGCAGTCCTCTGTTGTGAGTCACAAACCCTACAATGGTTCAACTGCACAAGCTGGATCACAGGGGAGAGCAAGAGGAAACCTTGTCAGCTATTATCGATTATTAATTTATTATCATATTTTATTGTAGCCTTCCTGTTCTGTGACACATAAGCTGTGTCAAGGAATTTATAGGTCTTTTGAACTTCCAGGCTAAAGTGACAGTGGCTATTAAATAGTGAACTGTTATAAGAGAAGCTGAGGCCCCATAAAAGAAGTAAAATGGGATGAAAGGTGTCTCCAGAGATCTTCATCTCATCTCCCACTGACTTATACTAGTGCACTGATTTCTGATTAATAGCTCATTAGTGGGTGGGGCAATTTCTGAGAGGAGAGAAAAATGTGTATTAAAGTGGCATGACTTGCCAAGAACAGCAGACAGAATCTTCTTCTAAGGATGGTAAACAAACATTTGGTGATGAATCTGTATGGTCATTAAACTTTGACCTTAACTATCTTTACACTGACAATCCACAATTATGAGAGGCAAAATCTGAGCAATCTTGAGCTTTCTGTTAAAAATTATCTGTCTTCCAAGAGACATTCTGTTCCAGGTTAAATACATCACCTTTTTTTCCTTTGCACATGCAAGTCTCAGGGAAAAATATTAAAGTTGCTTTTCATGTTGCAGGTGCCTTTTATGTAACTTTAGATATTTAAGTTAACACTATTTAAGGATATTCAGCACCTGACATTCCATCAGCTGTGTGGGTCCAAAGGAGATATTGGCAGAATGAGATTTTAGAGAAAAAAAATGTGGTGCTTTATTTCCTTTTTTAAAGAGAGGGACATAAGGAGTCTGGTAGAGTTGGGGTTTTTTTGCTTGGTTTTTTTTCATGTTAAAATAAAAAGCTGGATATTTGTAGCATTTCTCTATTTTGTGCATATTCAAAAAAAAAAAAAAAACCAGTAAGATGTAACTGCTTTATCTCAATTAAAATTCAATAACAGTTTCAGTTCAAATGAACCTGCATCTTTGAAAAATCAATCACTTGTCCCTAAATCTTTCCACTTGTAATCAAATCTATCAGATCAAAAATACAGTGTTCAGCTCTCCTGTGTGTTCACTTCTTAAAGACAGGGGATGTGTAATTAAGTTTATATAATTATAGCCTAAGAAAGAGAGGGAAAATCAGAGTCCTACTCTAAATCAGGCATCATGATACTTACCTATTATATGAATTCTACAGCAGATATGTAATCTAATTCTTCTTTATATGATCCACTAGTAAATTTAGGAGAATTCCCAAAGAAGTGTTAGTTGAAACCATACATACTCAAGGAGAAGCATGTGGGAGATGTGGAGAATGATTTTATGCACTGGCCAACTCCTGAGGCCATGTTTTAGACCTCTTTGCAACCACCATTTCCATAAACAATGCAGGTGTCCACAAGGACTATTGTGCTCACCTGAACAGAGGTCTTTGGATTCCCAGGCCCTCCCAGGGACTCAAGAGTCCTCTTTGCCCCATTTCATCCCCTCTCTCACTCATCAGATACACCTGACAACATCCTTCTGTTGGTCATGCAAATGCAAAACCAGTCACATTTTCTGCTTTCAATAAACCTTTCCACGAGGGGCATTTATAAGTATTTTGAAGCAATTTCTCTTCTGTTAATTTTCTCAGCCCTTCCTTACACCTGTACATATTTAAAATAACCAGTGCTTTCTCAAATACCTTAATAAACCATCTCCTTTTTCTTCTTCTGAACCTTTCTTTGTGTGGCTTCATTTGATGGCCCTGTTCTTGCATAGATAAGAGAACAGAGGTAGATGAAGGGCCACCCTACACTACTTCCCTAAGCTTGTTCAACAGATCAACAGCAGTTCTGGAGAATAGAGCTCTCCTTCCACAAAACACTTTCCAATTTCTGCAGAAAAGTATCTTACCTCTTTCTGACTCATTTATTTCTAAGTTAGAAGAATTTTCCTTCCTGTTTCCCATCCAGAAAGATTTATTCACCCAAAGATGCTCTCCCATCAGTTAATGGCCATCAAGCTCTCTTGCTTGAACATGTTACTGCAGGAGAACAAATTGCCAACGTCATCTTTGCCAGAATCACAGGCCTGAATTCAGCAACTTGCTAAAGCAGTAATTGCAGCAATTCCCAGGGTAGGTCTTGCTTTGCATCCTCCTTTAGGTTTTTTCCTCCAGTCACTCATGAGCAGGATCTGCCCTGGTCAGCACCAACACAAGGCCCATCAGAGCTCTTGCCCTTCATCTTGTACTTAATACAATGAGGGTCAGCAAAGGCAGTGCCTTCCCATAGCAGTTTCTATCCAAACATCTGATATTCACATCACAGCCCTGCTGTTCACATCTCTGTGTGCTCATGTTTAAATGAAACCACTCTACATCTTCCTTGATGGTGTCCTAGCTCCGTGCTGCTCACATCATTGTGCCATATGTGCAGTATGGATGTGTTGTTCCTAGAGTAGCAGCTAAACCCCATATGTTTCAGCCTGTGGGAAAGAAAATATTATATACAGTCAACAGGCTATCTTTCATGGAAGCTTTTCTTCAATGCATTAAAATGGATTTCCCAGTAATAGTCAATATTCACCATTCTTGACTTATTCAAGTAAATTCTGCAACCATGTTTGAAATTTATTTATTTATTTATTTATTTATTTATTTATTCCCTAAAGGTCAGAGGCAGAATGTGCCACCATGATATGATATCCACATAAATAGCAGCCAGTGCACAAGAGGAAATTAGGAGAATATAGTGTCTACAGTCAGCATATGTCATGTTTTTTTAAAGTGTTACCTATGCACACCCTCCTTCTGAAGGAGGTGGATACTCTGATATCGTATATTGTGGCATTTAGTGCATTCAAATAGTAGATTATATAAATTAATTCTGCAGTTCTTTACAGCTGGAATAGAGTTATTCTGGAATAATAGTGTTTATTACTCCAGAATCAAGCGCTACATAGTGGAGACCTTGACTAGCACTTTCTTTTTATGAAAATAATATTGATAATGAGAGAACACTACATTAGGAAACTGGTTGACATACACAATAAGTTGACTGTGCTCTGCTCATTTCACTTCATACTGAATTACCTTTTAGAGAGGTGATATGCTTAAATAACAGTTTAGGAATTGCAGAAATCCAGTTTTATTCCAGGGTGAGACCTTGACTGCAGAGAGATTTTACAATAAAGTTGTCATTCCACTGTGTCTAGAATAACTAGTATTTCTTGTATACCCTGGGAGGACCCACACTAATATAAATTATTTAAATTATACAGAAAAGAATATTTGAGAATTTAAACTGTGACATGATGGTTCTCAGTAGAACCATGACATGTTTGTTTTCCAAAAGTACTATTGATTTACAGAATTGTAGAGGGTACAATAGAATATTATCATTAAAATTTCTACAGTCAGGTGCGTTTTGAAGGTGCCTGCTAGCTGCTCAAAGATACCAATGTCTATTGTAATCTTTGGAACAACCAAGTTTCTCTCATCTCCTTTGATGTGGTCCTCTTTGCTATTTTCCTAGCATATATCAAATATTTAAACTCAGTCCAAGTCATAAAAAACATTCAGACAAAGCCAAAAAGAGAAACAATTATCTCAAGCCGGTATCTTGTAAACACTGGTATAACACAGTCTTAATGGAAACCACCACTTCTTTTAGCACATCACTTTTGATCATTAATAACTCATGGATGATGGAACAATAAAATCCATACCAAGTCCAATTTAATAGCCAAGCTATTTAACAGCCCGAGATGATGAACATCTATTCAGACTCCAAACTGGTCAAATTCACAAGACAAGCCTATTGGCTTTTTAGCTAGAAAACAGGTCCTGGCACAGTTTAGTTTGCATCTCTGAAATGCTCTTTAATTCACCTCTGAGCCACTTGGAAATTCTGATACACAGTGATAAGAAGAGAATACAGTGCACAGACATGCTGTGCAGGTGTCTGTGTAAATTCACCCATCATTCCCAAGAAGAGGAGGAAAGGTAAGGGAACAAGATAAGAGCACAGTCCTGGGGAGAGTGACACTGAAGGGACAGCATAAGGACAACTTGCACAGAATGACATTAGAGCCACCTCCATCACTTATTCATCTTCCTACAGCTCAAAAGGCCTGTGTGACTCTCAGCATCTCTTTAGGCACATGAGGCAACATTTGCTCCAAGCACTTTGTGGTAAGGAGAGGAAGAATGGCTGTTGAAAATAGCTGAATAGAAAGTAAGGTAACCTCTCCTTGACTCCTAAGTTTTCCACCAGAAATTATAGCAAGAGAAAGACTGAACTTCAAAATGTACTTTTGTTTGGGTCAGTCAGTCTGATGAACTGCTGCATAGCTGGGGACGTGGTTTTACTTTTCCAATCACTGAAAACACAGTACAGATATATTTGTCATGTTTTGTTTTTACTATTGGTGATCAAAAAACTCAGCTAACGATGCAGCACATTCTGGAGTTCTTTGGTACTTAGCAAGTGCAGAACTAGTGAATTGTCACAGCAAAAACATTACACTGTCAAAGCAGTTCTGGTTGGGCTGGTCATCCTGAGATCGTTGCTCTGCAGTTAATGAAGGGCCTGGATCTCTTTGGAGGACGAGGCCAAATGGAGACCATGTGATCCTGTCTTGGCAGGGCCTCTGGCCCAGATTCTGAAATCTACTTGTATATTAGATAATTCTCCAATGCCAAAGAACGGATTTAAACCTTCAGCTTGAAATATGCAGATTTATCTGTTACTTTCACCAAACTTCTTGATTCCCAAATTCTTTTCAATCTGGTCCCTCAGGTAGAAGACCTTATGCTAACAGGAACAGTGAGGGGGGAGCAAGTGAGAGCATACTCAGATGCATGCACAAAGCCTTCAAAAGGCACATTAACAGAAGACAGCATTTCAAGCTGTATGATAATACAGTGCATTAAAATGCACTCCTAATACATTATTTGATGTGTGACTGAGTAGAAACAGCATATGCAAATTGATTCTAAGCATGCAATGTAATTCCCATGTATATGAGCTGTGCAAATGGGAATTCGAGTTTGTTATGAGCACTGACTGAGACATGATCTTTGGTTGTTTCATTTTCTCTAACTCTGAGTCATCAGTCTCACTGTCTGATAATGAATTTGAATGTGTGTTTGTATAATACCTTCTCATTCTCCATCACATACCCTCCTGTCATCATGTCATTTCCAGGGAAATACAGTTGGAATCACATCCCACAGTGATGAGGTGAAAGATTGCTTTTTCTGGAGGAGGAGGAAATATTTGTCACCTCAATAATTAAAAATTTATGCTTTTGAGACCTGTCCACATTACTGTCTTGTTGAGTTTGGGAGCACTGTGTCATTTGGCTAGTTTTTGTCTTCATGGCAACTGAGAACGTGTCCATAAGGCTCTGAGAAGGCAGCACTACATGAGCAAGTGGGGACATTTGGTGGTATGCAGCCATAAAAAGCAAATGCAAGATGAGTCATCCATTTGCAGGACAATGGTGTTCATTGATGCAATTTTCAGCATGATCTTAAAAAATTATGGTGGCTTAGAGGCATGTCTTTCCCCACCTCTCTCATTTCTCTTTTTCTTTTTCCCCTCATACATTCTTTCAAGTGGCTTTACAAAGTTATGAGGATGGAGACAATGTCTAGCCTGGAGTCACCTGTGGGGGATTTGTGGCATGTCTGTTTCTAGAGAAAGAGTGTTGCATGCTGGCTGACAGCTCTATAGACAGACTGCGTCTTCCCTGGAATAATCCTGAATCTTCTGTAAAGAGAAAAGGGTTCTCAAGTAACAAATCCAGGATGTTTTTCCAAGTCATTAGAGTGCTAGGTTAGAGAAGCCATGGGGGGATAATAAAAACTGTATGGACTGAAGCAGATGACTGAGTGACAGCTCTCTTTTTGCCTATATGCATCACAAGAAATTTTCCTTGAGAGCAGCCTAACCCACAACTAATCCCGCATGCCCTAATCAGCACAGTTTACAGCATTTCTCATGGGATGTGGTGCTTTCAAAACCAGGAAAGCTGGCAGCCTCAAAAAGAGAGAGCTGCTAGCACCAGAGCTCTGCACGCAGAGCCAGGGGCACAACTTCCCATTGCCAGTCACAGGCACAAACCACTCCTGCCTGCCAAGCACCAGAGCACCTCTGGCAGCTGCCTGCACACAACAGAGAAAACAATTTCCTCCATCCCATCTGCCCTTGACACATGACAGTGAACACTGTGGGAACACAGAGCAGCCCTGAGCTGATAGAGGGGGAAAGTCCATGCAGGGTATTCTGACATCTTCCCTAGAGTTCAGGACCCTCAGTTCCCTGCTGGTTCAGGAGCTGCCAGGCTTATCCTATGACCCCATCCAATTTCATACCACAACCTTAGCAGCTAGGCAGTGAACAGTCCAGCCTTCAGCCTCCCTCAGACAGAGGCCAAGCTGTTTTTACCTGCTCCTCAGATCGTCACTGGACCAGTTAAGGACACTCCATTCCTCCTGAAGGAGCTTTGCTACATGACACTGGAGTTTAGTATTGCAACACTTACCTAGGTTAGAGGAAAGCCTGACTATGGTACCTACTCATGGATTATTTGTGTACTGCACCATGGATGGATACCTTACGCACAAAGATCAGGATCCAGCCTCTTCTTTCCTGTGTCTTAATCAATAGCACATATAATTACATACCTCCCACTCTTATTTGCTCATCCTTATAGCTTTTGCATTTTTTTTAGTGCGGGCTGGGGCAGGATGTACAATGGGAATGATTCCTTTAGAGACAGGATGGACAAGACAGAAAATGGATGAAGAATTAATAAGATCAGGGAAAGTCCAAAGCAAAAGAACAGACCGGAAAAGAGAAGGAAGGCTCCTGAGAAGAGTAGTGTTGTTTAGGAGTTGGACACACATGTTTCAGATCACTTGAAGGCTGAAGGGCAAAACGTGATAATCACAGAAGGGAGGAATATGGAGAACTACCGCAGGACCTAGGGTACAAAAATTAAACAAGCAGAATCCAGAGAGAAGGTATAAGAACAGAAGGCAAGGGATAACAGAGCAGTAGCAAACCCGTCTCTCAAGAACTTTCTAATTAATCTGCTACTCCTCTCGGTTTGCTTTCTAACAAATGGAGAGACAAAGGCTGACGAAAGTGTGTGTCTGCATCGCCCTCTAGTGCCACGTCCCCTCTGGAGACCTGCGGCGGCTCGGAGCCCTCTGGCCTCGCCAGAAAGCAGGGCTGAAGAGCTCAAGCATCTTGAAAATCTGCATAAAGACATCAAGAGCAGGGAGAGTTTTCTCATCTGTTATTAAAAATAAACACAGTAAATTGCATCTAAAAGTCTAAACTAAAAGATAATTGAGCTCAAAGAGCCACGCACGTGACCACTTAACTAAGAAATGTCAACAAGTAATTGTCCTTCAGTGTTGTTGGCCTTGCCTGACTTTGGACTTGCTAATATTCATATTCATTTAGCATTAGCTGTTTAGACATTTAACAAGATGTATATGAGAGCTGAACTCAAATAACAAGAAAAAAACTTTCCCACTTTGTTTATTCATTTATTTATATTAGATTTGCAAGTTTATTCTTCTGGGCTTAAAGGCCAAATGAAGAAATAGGAGCACGGGTACTGGTCAGTGAATGGAAGTAATTTATAGACTGTTTATAATCCTTTTGATCTTCATTTGTCCATGCTTTATTGATTTATTTTTATTATTTATTTTTTCTTGTATGAACTTGGTGCTGACTGGCAGAACACTGTGCATTCATGTAAACTAATGTTTATGCATTTTAGGTAGTGATGTGTAAACTTTAAGGAAGGTTCTCTCTATATGGGATTTATTTCAATGGGTGGAAATTCCTGCTATGAAACCTTTGCTGAGGTGTGAGTTCAGTCTAATTTTGCCAAACCTTAGCTAAATCACATTAATTCTCAAAATACCTTTTAAACTTGTAGCACAACGTATTCCATGAAGCTGCCTCCTCTCACCCAGCTGTCTCACTCTGATTGCTTAATCCATTGCAGAGTTTCTCCACTTTTGCCCTGAACCAGCTTAAAGTCAGACCTGAAAGTCCTTGCCTCTGAAGGAAGTGGCACAATAATTTCTGCTCTTTGCAATCAAGAACTGATTCAAAAATGTGTATCAGCTTGCAGTTTTGACCTACTACATTGGAGGGACTCATCTGAAAACAGGAATTTTATGTGACCACTCTGCAGGACCAGAGCTGGGACCCACTGGAGGCAGAGACCCAATTCTAGAGCACAGACAGTGGTAGAAATGGGCCTTTGTTCAGCCCCTTGACTCCTGCACTCGAAACAGGAATGAAAAGACATTAGTTTCTCATGGCCCAAATACCCTTCAAACCTCCTTGGCTGGCCACACACTTTGGTGTTTGTTAATCATCATTAGTGCAGAGGAAAGCATGGAATTGACAGCTGAATGCATGACATCTCTGGGACATTTCTAGTGCCCAGGACTCTCAGTTCCTGCTGATAAGTTGTAGATTAACTGGATACTTTTAATTTCTGATCCCTCCTGGCTCCCCTGAGATACTGACATTCTTTGTAGTTCTGAAGCCATAATCCAAGCTGAAATAAAACCATTCCTAAAGCCAATATTCTTTCCTCCTTTTAACATCACAAAACAGATTAGTTGAGGTGGAAAGATACCTATGATAATAATAACAACTTAGTGCTCCTTTTGCATAAGAATACCGAAGATTTTACAAATATTAAGGTGTCATCCAAGACTGTTACACTATGAAAAATAAAAGAAAAAACTCAAGAAAAATATTTACAGAGATCTGCCTCTTAAATCAAAAGATAGACAGGACTTAACAGTCAGAATGGCTGATGCACTCTCTGAAAAATGTGCATGGTCCCAGTATGTGTTTTATAAAACTATGTTTTACACTTTATAGAGCTTGAACTGGCCGTGCACACTTTATTAAGTGTGTGGAAACAGCTGTTCACAATTAAGTTCTTTATTCTTCAAATACCTACTACTGGGCACTGAATTGACTGCCATATGTTAATCCAAGTCACTGATCTATATCTCCATATAGACATACTCCACAGTGTCCTTAAACTGTTTCTCTTTACAATAATGTTAGTTTTCCTGCATAGTAAAATGGAACTCAGAGCCTAATTCTTTTCTCATTCACGCCAGCACGAATCAAGGTCATGGAGCTACGCTGATGAAAGCAGATGTAAAATAGAATGATGGTCAAATCCCTACAGCCCATTTTAGTTTTTGTAAGTCACATGTCTAAAAATTAAAACAAACACCTGCCAAGCTAGCTGTAAAAGAGGTCAATCTTTCAGAGAGCCGCAGAACTTCTTTTTGTGACAGAGATCCTTTCCCTGGGAAGGAAGAATTGTGTGTCACTACTGTTACACATAAACCACGGGAACAGGAAGAAACAGGCTGGGCAGAAAGCTGCTTTCCTTAACTCCACATACACCTTTTCCCTTGGCATTATTAAAATATGCAGGAATGGAATATTCTGTTACTTCTGCAGAACAAGATACGCAAAGGAAATGGTCTGGCAAACTTGTTTCCAAGTGTAAAGGGCTTTTTTAGTTCCCAGTAGCCTTGCCAACAAAATTAAAGCTCTTCAAATAACACTCAAGTTGGTCTTTCCTTAGGATGCATTTAAATGTTCCTAAGTCTACTAAGGTACTTCCTTTCCTTAGAATTCTTTGTGTCCAAATGTCAAGTAATTATCAAGGATGAATGTGTTCCAACAGATGCTTTAAAAACACTCAGGAAAGTTACTTCTCATGTGTTGGGAGCCTCAGACATTTGAGGCTGTCTGATAGAGCAAGATATTTGAATAGGTGTTCAGTTTGAACAAACACCCAGTTCTACAGGAGGCAAAACCAGAGAGAAAACCTGAACCCACTATTTAGAGAGGACAGGTGAGCTAACACCCACATTAGTAAGGGAAGGTTCAGTCCCATGTCTGCATGTTAACTGTGTCCAGCCCAAGACAGCAGCCACATAGAACACCAGAAAAGCAGGTTTTGTGACATACCTTTCTTTCTGGGACATGAAATCAGCCCTGCACGCAGCTCCTTTGGGACTTAATCTCAGCAGGACAGGATAAACACAGCAAACAGTGTTCAAAGGAGAGCCAGTTTCACTATGAGATATGTGAGTTCTAATGGCATGTGACACATCACAAAAAGTCATCAGCCAAGATCATTTGGGAGTTCCCATTGCAGCCTGAATGTTACACTGTAAGAATGAAGGTACTTGACATAATACTGAGCCTGGTTAGTAGAAATCTAACTTAGGCAAGATGTGCAATGGCCATATGGTTACTATAATATTTCACAGTAACATAGACTTGAATATGTGATAATAGTTTCATAGGCAGTGGTTTAATACTAGCCATGTGTTAGCTGTATAGATACAGCTGCTAGGAGAAAAGTCTGGGCACAATCAAAGGGATTGAGTCAGTCAGTGTTTGCCAAACTCAGAGGATTTAGCCACAGAAATAACTAGACTTTACCTTGTGTTTTTCATATTAATTTCCCTGATGAAACTATGGTTTATAATGGTCAGAGTAATATTTCTTTGTTTGCTCCAACAGGCTGAAGTCATGTGAAAACTGGTGTTTCTTTGAAAGCTGGGAGGAAATCGAAGATTAGCTTCAAGGTTCTTGGGAAAGCAACACAAATCTTCATTAGGGCAGTAATAGGCATTAATGCACTGTAACTAAAATGGTCTGTTACCTCTTCTTGTTAGAAACTGGATGATAGATGGAGACCATTTCCTCTTTCTGATTACCATTGCAGTTCTAATGGCTTTGGTGAATACATACATGATTGAACCGATCACAGAAAAAAACAAGAGCATAAGGCAGTGATTTGGTCACGCAGCTATCTTCCTTCCTCGGGAGACAAAGCTATTTAATGTTAATCATTAAGGACATCTATGGTACAAAATAACAAGTTCTTGTCTTCCTTTGAATTTTGGAGGGAAGGTTTCTGTTGTTTTCTCTCTAACATTACAGTACCTGTTCTAAACTATGGACCTTAAAGAAATAACTTTCCATGGTTTTCCTCTTACTATTTCTCATTTTCTACCATCCTCATGATTCGTCCACAAAACAGATTTCTAGTTGCCTCTAAAGAGGATATCAGTTTATGTCCCAGACCTGATACCATGCTCCACCAGTGTGCACTGCTTTTTAGTGCTTGAGAAAATGATGGTGTTAGGACACAGGACAGAGGTCTTCAAATAATTGTTCCTTTACCATAAATTTTAATAATAATCAGAAGAGTTATAAATTTGTATATAATAGCATACACATATTATCAAGCCAAAAATCTACCTTTGAACTACATAAAATCACTTAAGATTGAAAAGTGTTCCCCATATGTTGCAATTATCCCATTGCTGAGTCATCAAAAAATAAGGAAGTCAGAAATTGTCCTGGAAAACAATCCAGACTTGAAGACATAAATTGTATTGTAAAGACACAAAACAATACACCCACTACCAACACCCTATAATAATACTACAAAGTAATAACCAAATATCATTATTATACAGGATTTTTAATGTTTATGATGCTTCTTTAAACCATTTCAAAGATTCAATTTTTTTAAAATATTTTTGTTCTTCAGTACAATAGTAATATCTTAATACCGTAAATATTTTAATACTTTAAATTTTTAATATTTAAAATATTAGTAATATTTTAATACTTTAATTTTTTTTTTGCCTTTAGATTTTTGAGGCAGAAAACAAAAACAGAAACATATCTTGATTCATTTGTGGACTTTTTTCTAAATTGTTTTCCAAATTATCTTCCAAAATATGTCATGAAAATAACGCACTTACGGTTTCATCAGAACATTTTATCGAGATTCTTACATGAACAGCAGGAAAGCCCATGCATCCTATGCACATAAGCAAAAGAACATAACCCAAATATGTAACAAGATTAGATGTACTAGATTCTTTCCAGTAGAATCCCTTCAGTCACTTTCAACCAAAACACATCACAAATGGCCATGATTTCTGGTTCAGAGGCAAAGAAGATGAGAGGGAAAGTACAAATTAAGTTCTAATGTACAAATTAGGAAACTCCCATCTCCTGTCTTGCTTCATGCTCTATCATCCTTACTAAACTCGAGCCAGAGTGTGCCCAGGTGGTCAAGAAGGCCCTGTGGTTTCCCATCCTATATCAAAAATAGCGGGGCCAGCAGGAGCAGGGCAGTGCTTGTGCCCCTGTACTTGGCTCTGGTGAAGCCACACCTCAGATCCTGTGTCCAGGTCTGTGTCCCTCACAACGAGACACTGAGGGGCTGGAGAGCATCCAGGGAAGGCTGTGAAGGCTCTGGAGCACAAGCCAAATGAGGGGTGGCTCAGGGAGCAGGGAGTGTTTAGCCTGGAGAAAGCAAGGCTCAGGGGAGACCTTATCACGCTCTACAACTGCCTGGAAGGAGGCTGTAGGCAGGTGGGGATCAGGTATTTCTCCCAGGTAATAGAGAGGACAAGAGGAGAGAGAGGATAGGACAAGAGGAGATTATCTCCAATTGCACCAGGGGTGGTTAATATTAGATATTAGCAAACATTTCTTCACTGAAAGGGCTGTCAAGCATTGGAGCAGGTTGCCGAGGGAAGCAGTGGAACCACCACCATCCCTGAAGACGTGAAGATGTGGCACTTGGGATGTGGTTTAGTGGTGGGCTTGGCAGGGTTAGTTTGACTGTTGGAGTTGATCTTAGAGGCCTTTTCCGGGCCTGAATGATTATACTGTGCTCTTTTTCTGTTTTGCTTATGTATAGTAACATTCCCATGCACTTATAGACCTAGCTAACTACCCAGTATGTTCTCTTACTTTCCAATTCTCAGTCCCATAGCAGAGTTGCCAGGGGTAGGAATAACAAGAGTGGAAAAAATCCCTCACCCAAGAAGACATCAGGATTTGCCACATGCCCAGTAATCTCTATATGCCTAACTGCATTTAGTTATTATGTCCTGGCAATGTCCTTTTAGGCCCGGTAGCAGAACTCTGGCATTGCCCTTGAGGAACCCTGCTGAAGCCACAATGAAGAAAGCTGGTAACTTCCCATATCTGTATGCAAATACAGTTTAGAGTACTTTTTAACAAAAAAAAAAAAAAAAAAGCCCTGGCCAAAGAAGGAAAATAGCAGCGGCCTTTACACCTTGATTTTTTCGTCTCAGAAAGGATATTAAATATTGATAGATTTTTTTACTAATAAATGTATCTTGGTGTATTTCAAGTCCCAACATCTCAGACAGAATGTTTAATGGAAAAATCCTTCTGTAGGTAAGTACCAGTTCAGTCATGGAAAATTACATCTCTACAAACACCCACTGTTGTGGAGTTAGTTCTTGAAGTGATCAAGGAAAGTGTGACCCAAGTGGGACTAATTTGGCCCCTCACATATGGTATATAAAGCTATGCATAGGAGACCACTAATCTGGGGAAGAGGCCAGCCTAGCATTAATTGTGTCTCTAGGCTACACATTCTTCACCTGATGCTAGTGAAAAAGTACAGATGTCATTTTGGCCCATGGACAGATACCACATTTTTTTTACTGATGCCACAGAAAAACTGATCATGAACAAAGTGGCTAATAAAAGAGCATATGTTATAAAAGGTCTCAAGTTTAAATAATTCACTGTTTCACACCAAAATATCCATGCAAATAAAAAAATGAAATCATCAAATTTAACTTTCTTACAGCAAAGAAGTTGCCATATTTTGGCTATAAATTTCTTCATAAAAATGGCACCTATTAATATGAATTTTATACCATATTAAAGTACAAAAAGCTCATAAAGAATTATTCCACGCAATACAATTTTTCTTTGTGTTCTGTCTTTCCTTTAAACTATGTCTCCAAATCGTTTGCAGAATGAAATCATAGTATTTAATTTTATGATTCATATTATTAGTTCATATAACTCTTAGGCCATGTACCTGAGGTTCTCTGTAGACCTTGTTGGAATGGGCCATGCAGTCACTTTGTCTAGTTTCAGCAGGATAAGCAGACAGAAGCCAGGCCAGAGAGAGTGCTCAAGAAAACCCTTTTTGCCCTTTATGCCTTCCTTCTCTCTTCCTTCCAGCTGCAGCCAAGAATTAGTCACAGCTGCATTTCTTCAGGTTTTATAAGCTTGTCTTAAGCTCTGCTTCCAAAAAGGAGGAGAAGCCAAGCTTGGGCCCTGCAACCCATTTAAATTCCACCAGCACTTAATAGTAAGTGCAGAGTTTAATCATTTATTAAGGGCAGAGTTGTGGAAAGAAGCAGAACCTTGAAATCCTTCTGCTGCTATTGCTGCTAGCTAGGGCACTAACAGGGACACATGCTCAGTCTTTAGGACATTTTGCAAAGTGCTCTGTTGCTCTGCTGTGGCTGATTAAAATCCTGCTGTGACTCTTGTGCACTGGCAGAGCCTCCTGGTGGCACCTGTACATCGAGCTCTGGGACAGTCCATGCTCTGGAAATACATTTCCTTGCCGTGACTCCTGCCCTGCAAACATCACAGGAGACAGGAAAAGATATGCCACTACAATTTCATTTTCTCTTGTTTGTCTGAGAAAGCCATTGTCTGTCTGCAGCCCACAGTAAATGTGTCTCTGTATGGGCAGTGCAGGACATGTAATGCATAAAACATCCTTCACCATGAGACAGAGTCAAGTAAACTGCAAACTGAGACACTAATTTGGAGAATCCCATGTCTGTTCAGCCTCTCAGCTTGCTGGCACAGAAGACAAAAGCAAAATTCCCACTGTATTCAATGCCATAAGGCATCATGAACAACCCTGAAGGATGTTCCTCTGGCCAGCTGACCTGGTGATATTTGGGAAGAGAAGATCTTTTATTTCCTAGCTCTGTGCTGCAGAGACAGCTGATGAATTATTTACTTCCTCTCCTCAGCCACCCTCGAGCTGTGCACAGATGCAGCTTTGGCCCCAAAGGCAGGGCAGAGGAGAGCTGGCCCTCGGCCAGCAGCAGGGCTCACACCAGGGTCAGGGGCAGTGCAGCAGCACACACAGGCACACAGCTCTCCTGATCTGACCCACACCACGGGAGACCAAGGGATTTGCAGTGGAAGAATGGCAAAGTGGAGCTGGGGGAGATGGTCTAGGGGCTGAAATTTTGAGTTATCGTCAAAGTTGTGACTAGAATAAAATCCATTGGGTTGCGCTGATTCCTTCCTTTTTACAGCATCTCTGCTTCAGTGGAGTGGCGTCTGAAAACTGTCTCTGCCAAGCAGAGAGAATATAGACATGAAGTGGTAATGCCATGCTGAAAAGTTGCTGCCTTATGTAAAAGAGAATTATTTTTTAAATCCTCTGGAATCCTGAGCTGTTACAATCACGTTATATAAATGTGAACATTGTGATTTAGCCAACTGTGCCTCTTTCCCTTTTGCTCCTCATTTGCCTGTCACATGGAAGATTTCAGTACAAAATTTTGCAGACATGTTTGTGATTCACAAGCTATAACTTAATTTTTTTTCCTTTTTTTTTAAACTCACAGCTCTGGGTCACAAAATGATCTGAGTAAGGCTTGGCCTCCGTGGTGATGTGCAGATCTGCCTGAAGCCTTTGCCACTGTTAACAAATATTCCAGTGGTGGTACAGAGATCATCTCTCAGAAACCACAGCTTGATTTAAATTCACTCACTGCAGCTCCTCATCTCAGCTGGTGCCCTGCTGTGTTTAATTGGCCTCTAAAAGTACATCTTGCTTGGATCTTGATTATTTTGAGTAGGAGGTGAGAGCAGAGGAGGGAAGTCAGGGGAGACCTGCAAGGGGTGGAAGAGGACAGAGGAGAGGCAAATGTTGCTGCAATGGAGTGAGTTATCATAACATGGTCCTCAGAAATGCCTTAGGGCATATCTTCACACAGGGTGAAGAAATGTAGCCAGGAATCTGGATAATTGCAGTTCTTCCTATGAGAAATGGATTTTAAAATTCGAGAATAATTTATTTAGTAAAGTTCATCAGAATTAATAAATGAAAAGGTGCCAAGGTGTGTCCTGAGAATACAAACTTCATTGTAAATGCTGACAAATTTTTAAAATGCCTTGGCATAATTTTATCCTGAGCTGGGCAGAATTCATCCAAACAATTCCCAGTTGTGCACTGGCACAGTTCTGGAGTTAGCAAAGGCCAAGGCCCATGGCTGGCTGGCAGTGTAGATGCAGCCATCTGTTTTAGCCTGTGTCTGAGTTCAGGGGGATGAACTCAGCTAAACCAGACCAGCACCTTACTCTCAGAAAAGAGGCATTTTATAAATTAAAGTGTGCAAATAGTAAATCCTATCTTGAATGGTTGAAAAAGCGGGGGAGAATGAATACTGTGCTATTTAGGACTAAAGATGTCTTTATAGCTAATCAAGTTCACAGACAATTTTCAAAACCACCAAATTTACAGTCATAAGCTGTTTAAATCTTCTCCAGATTGACAAATAGCACAAATGTCACAGCACCATTTCTGGGTAAGTGCTGCTGCCAGGAGATTATTATGAGGATGATGGGCAGAAATTCCTGCCCCAGAGACAGCTGAGGAAAGGTGACCCCCCCCTGTAAGTCAGTGCCTGCATTCACAGCCCTCCGGGTGCTGTGCTCCTTGGACAGCTCTGCACAGGGTCACCTCTCTGCTCTGCTTGGACTCTTCACCAAAACTCTCCCTGAAATCAAGGACTTGATCCACAAAAGGTACAAATAATATGTCTTCCATGGGCTTCAGTGGGTTGACTCACATGCTTCTTCATAGGTGTTTAGGTGATCTGCAGAGATTTGTTGGACTCTTCATCAAAATATAGAAAAAAACCCCCACATATTTCTATCTACAAAGCTGTGTACTGGCACTGTATCCTCATGCTGCAGGGAAAATCACTAGTGTAATTAATTTAAGAATGTGTCCTTTTTAAGCCACACTTCAATCGGGTTGTATTTTTGAATAATTAAGCTTTAAAAAGGAAGTCTAATGAGACTAATGGCTATCAAATTACTAGATTTTGAAAATCATTGATTTTCTCATTTGCACTCATACATGGCTGCTAAAATTAATTGATTTCATTTGCATATAGAGATTGCATTTGCTTTGACTTCCAGAATGTTTCTCTCCCAAGTTTCTCATCAAACTTTCAATATTCATTTTCATAAAAAGGCAAGTGATCCTTTAAATATGCTCATTTGCATTGGAACTGAGACATTATCCCTCCTCTAAATAAGCACTATTTTAATTATCCTTTTTGTTTGAATATATTCTATCCCAGAGTGCTTAGATATTTCAGCTGTACTCATCACCATGGCATCTGAATACCTCACTGAAATTACAATAGAAAACTGTAACATTAAATTATTTCAAACCTTATGTTTTGTCTCTTTTCTTTGAGAAACGCTATTCTTTCTCTTTTATACCACATCAGTTAAGCTAAGTCATTTTTTCCACCCCTTACCAACTTTCCACTTTCTGCCTCAAAACTTTCCCTTCTCTTGCCCCTTCTCACTCCCTGGTTGAATGGGAAGGCTGAGCTGTTCGTGTAATTGGAAAAAGTTAAGGTGCCAAATGACTCGTCTTTCCCCTACTGTAATAAGTAGCACTAAGAAAAATAGAAATTCTTTCCAAGAGGACCCACCCCTAACAGCAAGGGAATATAAAAAGAAGCCTAGATAATGATATGTCAATTAAGTACTAGTGAAATATGTTGATGCTAACCATTTATCCAGACATATGTCTACTTGGTATCACTAGCCAGCTTCTATCAACAAGAAAGATGCTTCATGAGCAGTACATTTCTCTCTATCATCTCTCCCTCATACCATGCTCTTGTTCTGCTAAACTGCCCACATGGTTTACTCTCTATTTTTGAAGTATGAAACTATGCCCATCGCTTCACAAGTATTTTGGCACTTTATAAAATAATTTAAAAGCTAATATCTTTCTTATGGCTGGAGTGCTGCTGGGCTCTTGATCTTGAAAAAATTGTTTTGTCAAATTATGGACTGGAAGCTAGGTTAAATAAGTAGAGCTAAAATTATGTACTGATTTTGATGCATTTGGGGTCATTCTGGTCTCCACTCAATGAAGAAGCCTCCAAAGAAAAGCCTGGGGAGAGGAACTGTGTGACCAAACTGGCTGTGCCCCAAGGCTGCAGGCTGCAGGTGCCACGGGAGGCTGTGGCACCCTGGCTGTAAGGGCTCTCTCTCCCAGAGGGGCTTTTGAAAATGATTCCTGCACTCAGACATCATATCAAGCTACTCTGCACAAGAGGAACATTTCTTTAATGTTGGTTCTGTGACATCTTGAATTAGCTGGTCTTCTTCACCACACAGTTTTATTCAAAAATGTAATTTATCAGAGGAAGAGACAGGGATGCCCTGACAATCTTATTGTCTTCTGACTTCTGTAACTCTACTGAAAGGAGGCCTTATTGAATGGCAAGCCAGTATCAACAAGGAGCAATTCAAGCCAACAACACTCCAGCTCTTTGCCTGTCTGCTAGGAAGGGTGGCACTTTCACTGGAATAATAATTGTGATGTGAATATGTTTTCCTGAGACCTCAGTGAGCCATGACATTTTATGAGGTTTGATAACAAGTAATTTGGACTTCAGTCAGGTCATAAGCATATTTTGGTTTTCCTGTGTGCTGGATGGCACTACTGAGGTTGGTGCAAGTCATATGGATAGCTTCAAAGGAGCTGCAGCACTGCAAAGAGCCCAGGTCCCAGCTTCTGGAACCCTAACACACCTCTGATGTTTAGGATTTATATTGTTACTGCTAGAAGTTACTCCTCCCAAGCAATGGGTTAATAGCATGTATATTCTAGCCAGGAAATTAGAAGAATCTATATATTAAAATGGAAATTAGAAGGATCTATATACTAAAAATGGAAATTAGAAGGATCTTTCAAACAATTACAAAATTTCAGTTCTTAAAAATTCCATCTACCTGGAGAAACAGAGGTGGGAAACTGAAGCTGAAGTTGGTGATTTTCTGCAGTTTGAATCTTCCAGAGATTCAAAAATCCAAATGATTGAACCACTAAGAGTTATTTAATCCCATAGATTATGTGCTGCAGGCTCTGGTCAGAAAAGTAAAGTGAAAAGTAAATCAGTAGTATTGAAAGTAAAGTGAAAAGTAAATCAGTAGTATTGAAAGCTTGAGCATGATTTAAAATGTGCTGAATCATGGAATCCTGGCAATTTTGACTGTCCAAGATTTCATGTGAATTTTCTTTTTCTAAACCTTTGTTTGGAATATTCTCTTGACTTTCATATTATTTTACCTCTAGCTATGTCAGATTGAATGCACCCAGTCTGATCACACCAAAACAACTGAATAATTTTGTGCTTCCCTGAGAGACTGGCTGGGAATCCCTCTCTGCAGGAGTTAGCCAGGGAGTCATGGCCAAATATTAGACCACAGAAATCAAATGAGTAGGAATATTTGTTTTGCTGAATCATCTCTACTGAGATGACAGATGTGTACAGAATAAAAAAATGAAACAAAAATGTTTCTGCCTTTCCAAAGGAGAACAATTTGAAAATGCCTCTCTGTCACTATCTGCAGTGTTTTTTTTATCATCTGTACTTACAGCAATGGAATTGGAGTGAGATCACCTCAGCTAAACTGAACAAAAATTAATATTAGGTGGTCCTCTCATTTTGATTCAGAGCCTAGTTCTTATAAAATCATCCATGTAAATGATATGTCACAAAGGCAGAATGCATGGACCATAACAACACAATCTGTTAGGTGTCTGACCACTGGTAGTTTCACTGGTATTTGGTTTGTGCATCATTTAGGAGTTGGGTGACTTCTTAATATTCATAATTTTTCTGTAGTCTGCAAGAAAAATGTTGTGACATTTACATGGAGACTGGAGAGAATATCAGTTTGAGTGGCTATTTATTACTGTACAAAAAGATGGGAAAAAATAACTGAAATTCAGTCCTATAAATATAAACCCAAAGTCCTGATTCAACCAGACACATGAACATATGTGTAACCTTAGGCTTAGAATTTTTACTACTGACATTTAGCTTAAGAATTTTCCTTAATTCAAGCTTTTAACTATTGGAATTTTCTTTGCCATGACTCTCATATATACTTACTGTGGTCTGATATGCCCTAACCCAGATTTCCACTAAATAATTTTGAATAAAGTCACTGAAGACCTATTTGCATTTCTTTATCAGAGGTTTTGGCTATACTCTTACTCAAAATTCATATGACAACCTAGCCATAGAAATTTCTAGATGTACATTTGAAGAAGAAAAGGGAGGAAGGCCATGTTTAGCCATTTTTTTTGCCATTTCATTTCAAATATTCTTCCCTGAAAGAACACTCAATTAGGCTTCTCCATGAAAAGTCCATGATGATAGTTACAGTAAAGAAGCATTTCTTATTGTTGATTATGAACCTAAACACTTCCTTTATGTGACTGCTATTAGAGGGAGAGGATTGATTTTTATTTGGTTCATGAGGACATTCTGAATGAATGAGAACTCCCAACACTCACTGTTCATTTTTTGAGCATTACTGTTATAGGTAATAAAAAATATTCTAGATTTTGTGTATGCACAGTGTGCTAGAGGACAATGTATACAACTTTACCATTTCTAAGCAATAATGCCTCAGATGGGTTTAATGGAATAAATCACTGGTCAGTACAGTCTCTACAGGCAAAGAAAGGGATGCAGAACAATGCAAACCCCCTGCTTTTTCAGACCAGCATCCTCATCATGATTTCATAATTACAGCTTTCAGTTGTGATAATATGCTGCTATCTTAGAACAGATATGGGAAACAAAGACATTTTTATCCAACTTACAGTCAAAATTTAAATATTTTAAATTGATCACTTAAATCAAGATTAGCAGTATTGTCATGAAAGCTACCTGAGGCTTACTTAAAGAGACCAGCCTGGACATTGTTTTTTTGTGAATATTAACATTTTCTTATTTTGATATCACTCCTTCCTGGAAAGGAAACTGTTAAATCCTGAGTATGTTCATTAGAAATCTTGGAGAGCAAAATGCAGAGCTAAATGAAGCATGAATACCATCCCAAAATTGCTCTGAGGATGCACTGTGAGCCATAGATTTTAAACAGGCTTTGCTGGTTTGGGTGCAACCCTGGTTTAGGATTTGTCTGGGGTTTTTTGGAGTGGAATTACATGAAGGTATGTAGTGGAGTAATGAAGCAAGGCATTTTAATGAATAGCTCACTGTACAGCTATTGGTCATCATTTTTTTACAGACAATGATTCTGGGATGCAGAAATCACCAAAATGCATGATCTGTCACTGTAGAATGAAGAGGGTGTTTTCTGAGTTTATTCATGTGGTCGTGCTCTGCAGTAATAATAATAATATTTAATGTGTCTGGGTCATTCCATTACCAAAGTGCAGGCATTATGGGCTGTAAATTGTGTCTCCAGGGCAGTGGGTGAGCTAAGAGAAGAGGTAATGATCCAGTGTTCCTGCAGGAACTCACAGGGGCGATGTACCTACAGGCATCACCAGGACAAAGGCACAAACCATAGCTGAAGCATTCTGCCAACTGCAGCTTGTGCTCCCCGTGGCTGCTCTGTGCTCTGACATTACCCAGGGCACAAAGGAAGGAGATTTCTACCAAGGGCAGCATCCTTAACAACCCTGGCCCAGGCTCAGTGCTGCTCAGAGGCTCAAAGTCTTTCACTGCAACCAAAGGGAAAAGGAAGTGCTGACATCTTGAAAACACAAAGAGAGAGCCAGGGAAAATCTGGATTTTTATTTTCCTTAGGACCTGGAGGAAGAGTGTAAATTATTTCAAGATTTTTATATATCTGCCAGATTTTTTTTCTTTTATTTGATTTTAATTTTTAATGTGAAAACTGAAATCTGTTTTGGATCATTTATAATGTTTGAATTTTCCTAAATAAAAATATTTTGCTGCAATTGCAACCAAAATCCAATTGCATTGTTTCAAATATTTTTAGGTGAGGAAAAATTGGTTTTAGCTGCAAGACAAAATTCATATTCTGAAGGTGTTGAACCAGGTCTAAAAAATATGGGACCATGGGACAAGTACATCTCTGCCATCTTAGTTGAGAAAAATATTTATGAACCTTCCTGTACCCTGTTGTCACTGTTACTCCGGTCTTGACTAATGAACTAATTGCTAATTAATATTTTGTATCAATTAAAAAATACCCAGGATTCTGGGAACAGGTCTTTCTAATAACAAAATATTAACCAAAGTCATATATTTAATTCACTGTAAATTAAATCAGCACCATCTCTGGTATGGACTCAAAAATTGGGTTTGATCTCCTGATCCTAGAAGTGTGCTCTGTTCCATGTACAAGCTCATTGTGGCTCATGCAACATGGTTTCCCCTATTCATAATAATTAACTGTGGCTGTGTTAATGCAGTAATTCTGTGCCTGTGGTTGGGACACCAGAAAGATGAAGATACATCCTAAGCAGTACATAAATAAGCAAATGAACAAAAAAGCCTCACTTTTCTTGAATCTCAGAGTAAAAAGAGCACCAAGTTTGGAGGCCTCTGTGTGCTCCAAAGAGCAGATGATGACAAATCATGCTTAAGGAAAGGCTCCACAGGGAGCTGGCCCTCGATGGGAGCCTTTGCAAACAGTTCTGTAGGATGTGCTGAGAGGGATGTGTGTTAAACCCTTCTTCCTAGGACTGAAGAACTACATTCTGGGTGGAGACCTTGGAAACCTGGCTATAGTTCTCCCTTCTCCAGATGGGAATTAGACTGGGATTAACCTACCTAAATCAGCTCTCAGACTAGGACTTCATTCCCTGGACATCAGCACCTAGTAACACTTCATGAGTTTTACCCATATCTCCAGAAGGATGTATGCCTCCCACAAGTGTTTCATCTCATCTGTGATCCCTGCAATGGCAAAAGATGTCTCAAAAAGTGGTGGGTGATGAAATCCCATCCTTCTTGCTCAGTTCATGTGCCCAAACATGGACATATAGTGCTACCTACCTAGCCTGCTGCCACTGCTGCTGTTCCTCCAAAAAGATGGAGTTCTCTCCTATGGCCTGCATCATGTCTTCTAAGTCCATATGGATGTTGTGCATACATATTCTAGAGGATTTCCAGTGGTAGTGAGTGTCTTGTCCAAAATACAGACTGGAGCCTTCCAGGCAGAGCTCTACTCAAGCATAGGACACCTAAATGAAAGTAGATGTCTGCTAGAGGTGCCCAAGTTCCCTTTGTAGTCACTGGAGGGCTAGTTAGTACACTCAGCAGAGTTACTCAGTGCACCCTATAGCAGGCAGGTACTAGCTGGGCATCTAAATTTCTCTGTAGGCTTCTCTTACAGCCCTGTCCTTCCACAGACTATCCTTGAAGTTAGACTCTTCCAGCACAAGTAGACACCTTGGTCTAGACACTTAAGATATCTTAAGATGAAGACAAAATCTTCTGCTGACAGCTAAAATCTCTAAAAATTAGGCCATCAACTGCTCTGGTTATTGGGGTAAACCAGGACTGGGACAAGAGGTTTTAATCCCCCCTTTTAGAAGTAAACTCATTTTACAGGGGATCAATTATAAATATATCATTGTACAATGGAGAGATAAATAGAGATTTGTACTCAAGCTCAAAGAGTGGTTCAGGAGGCTCTTGAGGTAAAAAAAAATTATCATATATTTCTGCCTAAAAGGAAAAAACATTGCCAGGGTCCTTAGCTTCAGGAACTGTAGATCATTCTGGCACAGTTAAACAGAATTGTCAAGCAAGAATAATAGAATAGAGGGAACAGAAATATTAAAATTAATCAAGCAATTCAAAATATCTAAGGACTCACTTCTTCAAATTATCAGGACAAGTTAATTGCCCCTGCTGAGTTTTTAAATTATATTTTTACACAAAGAAAGAAGTAAGTCAGTTTTAATTGGACCACTTTAGTGGTAGTGGTTTTGTTTGTTTATTTGTTTTAAGTTAGGCTACAGATTCTTGTCAGCTGCTCGTAGGAGCAAAAGAGAAATGTTGCCTGCTTAACATCTGCTGTCAGATTATGTTGCCTCTGCTATCAGAAATGAATGCAGAAGACCAATTCAAGTTCCTGTCAGCTGTGATGTCTTTTGGACATGTTTCAATCAAGCAGCAGGCTTTTCTTTACACTTAAAGAATCATTAGAACAGCTAAAGTCTTAGGGAAAACACATTTTGATTGCAATTATAAACTAATGTCTAATTCATTTAAATTATCATGTATTAAGTAAATATTTGAGCTACTTTGAGATCTATCACACATAATTGTAGCTCTGTCTTGAGTATTTCTCCCTCCTCTAAACTCTAATCAATAGCAAGTAAAACATCTTTTTAAGTTAGTGCTGCAGCAATCTGATATGCCAGTGCACATGCCCACAAATACTCACTAATGGTTATCTGATATTTCTCATGTTAACTATTGATGGTTCTGGCATCTCACAGTGAACTTGGTGGAAGTTAATGATAAGCTGGAACATCCCTCAGAGGATTCATTTCCATCTGATGTTTCAGCTGAGCTTAGATTCTGCTGATTCTATGCCTAGACAAATCTTCAGATGCCCCTGGGCCTGCTGTGTATGGCACAGTGTTGCAATGTGAATTGGCTTCATGTCAGACAATTGTTTCAACAACCTGAAATCCATCAAAGCAATGAGTAGGGATGATTCAGCCTTGATGTTTGAGAAAAGACTGTTCAGGCTCCTGGGTGAATCACCTTTTTCCTATCCAAGAACTCATCAACAACTGCAAATTTCTCAATTTCCGCCCAGAAAGACACAAAATGTTATGACACCTATGCTAGTAATGTAATTACAACACTTGGTGTTCTCCCAAGGACTCTATTTCTAGAGCCAAGTGATTAGACAAGTATCTCAGTTTTCTGTCTCTTTCACAGAGGCTTCCAGGAGATATCTTAGAAATGTTATGTTATTCCTGCAGGCTCACTAACCAAAGGCAAGGAAGAGTAGTTAATAATGCTTCCTTATTTCTAAAGCTCACTACTTTAAGACATGCCTTGCATTGGTCTATCTTTTGATATTGTTCAGCTACACTACTTTCAACTCTAATATTGATGTTAGTGTCCATTTCTCACTTCTGCAAAGGGAATCTTCCTACTGTAGGATAACACTTTCTGGGCTAAAAATCTGTAGTGCTGCCTCATTTGATATCAATTAATCTATTACATCTGAAGTACTCCACTGAAGTTGTTTTCTGCTTGAGCAGTGTCCAGCTGACCCCATCACAATGGTGGTGCCATGTTATTTTCTTTTTAACCAATGTCCAAGATTTTTGATCTACTTCAAGCAGAAGATGTGTGTCAGACCTTCCCTACCAGGCTTACCAGGACAGAATGAAAAAAAAGTAGGTGCATAGACTGGAAAGGAGGGCGAATGGTCTCAGAACAACTGTGTTCAAACAAAGAAAAGCAGCTGCAAAGAGGAAGGAGTATTCTTTTCTCTGTGCCCAGGGGCAGGAAAGAAAACAGCATCATGAGCTTAAATGACACTGCAAAGGAGGAGCAAGACAAAAATTATGAGCCTGGTGTGATGGACTGCCTGGGAATGCTGTGAGGCATCTTTAGAAACAGGTCACCTTAATAACTCACAAGAGTCAAACGCGTGGGTGATCTAGGGCCGGGAGGCTGGAAGATACAGTTTCCTGAAATACTTTCTGCCCTAATTCCCTATGACTTTATGCAAAAGCTGCCTATGAACTGCACCTGTTAAGTGGGGCACGTCCCAGGTATGTCAGTAGAAGTGTTAGGGGTGCATGTGAAGGTTGTGCTGATTGAGCAACCCTCAGACATGAAAACTCTACTCTTTGCAAGCCTAGACTGAGATCTCTGCAGCTTGTGATAATAATATACTAAACTAAACTGAAATATTTAAACATTAAACTGAATTTGGATGCTTTCCATGATGTTCAGGGAAACCAATCCAGTAAAAAGCTACTTATGTGTCATCTACCACAATGGCCTATTTTATGTACATGACAAATAGGATGTATGTGTATTAAGCTCCCACAATTTCTACCAGGTTTTTGTATAAATACTGGTACATCAGAAAATAATTGCCCTCTCAAATTGCCTGTTACAGGCAGTGCTATGTGAAAGGAAATACAACAACAACAAAAGAGAGAGATTTAAAGTTTTTTTTTTATTTCAGACCTGCCTCAGCACTGAGGCACTTCAGTCTCAGACATGAGAAGTTTCTGATTCCATGTGGGAAGGATGAGTAGAGGAAGGCCATGTGCTATCCTCACACTTGACAGTCTGTTTCAGTAGAGGAAGCAGAAGGATGCTGCAATGGGTGTGTGTCAGGAGCAGGCAGGTGCTCTCAGGGTGTTAGGGGTCCCTGACTGGCACACATGGACCCTGCAGGACCCGGCTGCTGCTCTGCCCTGCTCCTCCTCCAGCTCCCAGCTGCTCCCAGCAGGAACCAGAGCTGCACAACACATACAGAGCCACACTGCCTCAACAGAGGAGTCTGCAACTTCAGTGGCCTCAGGTTAAAGCTTTTGTTTAGTTAGTCCCATTTTTTTTATTAGGCTTATCATCTTCTTCACACAAATCTTAAAAATTGTGGATCTATATCTACATCACTGCCCTGCAGGCTTTAAGAGCTCAAATCCAGAGTCTGTTCAGTTCATCCATTACAAAGAGCTAACACTGACACTTTTTTTTATTAGTTTGCTTTTGGTTTTTCTTTTCTTATTCTAGCCAATGTCTGTCTTTAAATTGTGATGAGTAAAACAGCAGATCTCTTTTTCAGGATGATGGGGAGACCTCCAGAATTTCCCGCAGAGAAGTAAAGCAAGTCTCTGCTAATTCCTTGAAGATGGACAAAGCAGCAAAACAAAGAGGACTTCTCTTTCTGGTGTGGGAGAACTTTCATTTTCTGAGAAATGGAATCCAGCAAGCCTTCCGTTTGCTTCACATTTTTAAAAGATGGATTATCTTATTCTCAGTTGGGATTATGGTCTCCAAGGTCCTGTAGCATTGGAGTGGCAGGGTAGGTTGTAGGAAGAAGCCAAAACAAACTTTTAAGACAAACTCATTTGTAACCTTAGCTATGAAGAATCACTCCTTAATAATGTTAAAAACAAAATCAGCGCCAGTGAGTGGAAAAGGAGAGGATAAATACTGTACATGCTGGAGATCTATGTCTTTCTGCTCTACTGACTCATAGCTTAAACATCGAACTGGTCAGGTGACGTTACCGCAGTGATAAATCTGATCTGTATCTCCAGGAGAAGGCTCCTGAGCCAACCCTTTGTTGAATTCTGAGGAAATCATTGCCATATGTGAATATTTTTAGTGGTGCCTTCTGACAAAATACATATTTTCCATTCTTTATTGAGCTGTTTATCTAGACTAGAATTATTATAAACTTCTTGAATGGTTCATTTTCCCAAGATTCGTATGGAACAAATTAAAAATAGGTTTCCATAACAAAAATTACTTAGTGGTAGAGCTATGAGATCTCCCTCTCCTCTTCCTCTCAGATGAGCTTCACAGCCAGACAGATGTGAACAGCCCCATTTGTGGCTTCCCAGAACTCAGCTGCACATGCCAAAGAGGTGGTGCCACCCCTCCAGAGGCTGCACATAGCCAGGCTCTGCCATTGAGAGGCTCTAAACCACCACTGCAGTTTGGTGAATGCAGCAGGATACCATATATTTGCTTTTTCCATTCCTGTTAAGGTGTTTTATTTCTCAGTGAACAAGGGAATAAGGATCTGACTCCTAAAAGAGACACTGAAGAATGGGGATGGCATTTGGTTTCTATCTGCATGCCTATAGAGTCTTAGTCAGATTGTTTGACCACAAGCATTAGAGAGTCTAATTGACTTCTAAGACAATTTTTTGGCTCAATAATGGACACGAACCTACATAACAGGTCCTTTTGTGCTTCAGCAGTATATCTGTCCTTTCATCCCAGCTAAGATTGCCTAACATTTTATTCTGTATAACCAGGTTTTTATATGAAATTTGGAGAAACCTTTTGAGATTTCACACTTTTCATCTCTCATGCTACCTTATTTTTTTAAAAATTGCTAAGACTTAAAAAAAAAATCCAAAAAAAAGCCCAAAAAAACTGCTAAACATTTTAAAAAATGTTGCTGAAAATCTTTGGAATTCTGTGTTTTGCAGAAATCCTGTGTGATGGAAGACTGTGGCTTTTGTTAAGGATAAACCTCATTTACTCATTTTTATTCTCTGTGAAATACATGCACACCCTAAAAATGTACAGGTCTTTGACAAGTAGCAGTTTGCACATACTTCATAAAGACTTGCCAGAATTTAACAGCCAGAATCCCCAGGCAGTCTGTCTTCACTGAGCATGTCCCAGCTCCTTACAGTTTCTGTACATGCTGAATCATATGTGCTTCACAGTCATTGGAAAAAGAATTTTTTTATTTAAATAATATTGCGCAGAATTGGTTATAGGAATGAAATCAGTTTTCCTCTGTAATGGCTGTCCCCATATGTCTGGAGCTGGAGCAGTCCTGGGCTCTGGATGTGGCCCCAGGGAACTGATATCTCTTGTACTCTCAGTCCCCCACTGCTGAAACAGAGCATTGCAGAGAAGGAAGATATCTACCTCCTGTTGAACAAGAGGAGGACAAAAGCTGTCAGGAAAAGAAAGTATGTGGAAAAATGTGACTTCTGAAGGGCAACTCTAGGTCTAGGTGTTGTCAAGGAATAGACACTGGGGATAATCCATGGAAATACAGAATCATAGAATAGTTTGGGTTGGACAGGACCTTTATAGGCCATCCAGTCCATACCCCCTGCAATAGCAGGGACATCTTCAACTAGGTTGGGTTGCTCAGAGCCCTGTCCAGCCTGACCTTGAATGTTTCCAAGGATGAGCCATCTACAGAGAAGTTTCTCTGGGTATCTCTCTCAAAAAATCACTCCCATCTGAATCTATCTGAATCTACCTTCATTTAGTTTAAAATCATTACCCCTTGTCCTATTGCTGCATGCCCCACTAAAAATTCTGTCCTCAACTCTGTTTTGGGAAGAATCCAGCACACTGGCAAGCCTGGAAGAGGAATAGGGGCTAGAGCCTAGGAACTGTAAGGTGAGCCATAGGTCCAAGCAGTGGCCACAGTCATGCTGAGGAAAGAGATGGGATTGTTTGTGCGCAAAGAAACTGCTCAGGGGTCCACAGGGTGGGAGGAGCAGCCCATTGCATCCAAAACTGGATACCAATGCAGAGGAGTGAAGGTCAGGGAAAGAAGTCTGAGGGCTGACCAACACTGACTGAATATTTGGTGAGGGAAATCTTTTGGGAAAGGGAAAGATATGAATCCCCACAGGGGCACACCTGAATTTTCGGAGATTTTCTTGTTAAGTGAGGAGCTGGGCATGGGACTGTAACAGGACTGGAGTAGGACTAAAACAAGTCACAACAAGAGTTCTGTTTAAAGAGCAGAAATATAAACACAACCATCCTCAGATCTGCAAACTAAGCTCAAAATCTTTCCGTTCAGCCCCTTCCCTGACTATGTCCCATCCCCTGCTAGTACACATGTGTGACATCTGCAGCATCCACATTACATCTATCAGCCAAGTTCATTCTCATGCAGGTAAGCATTGAGCTACCCCCATGGGATAGAACAAATGCACTGCTGGGTAGAGGACATCAGCTCCAGCCTCTTGAATATTAACAGAATCTGATCTTCTTTACTTCCCAAAACTGGAGGAAAAAATCATGAGACTGGTCCTCCATTGGTTGCGGTGTACAGTCTGTATGCTCACCTCTCCAGGAAACATCTGCCCTGTCCTGAGCTTTGGAAGTGCCAAAGTCTCTGTAAGGTAAATTCCATGCCACACTTTTACAAGGTGCTGGCATGGAATTCAGGGGACTCAACTCCCTAATATGCTCTCTAGAGCAAGGAAAAAGCAGGACAGCCAGAAAAAGCTTGGTTGGTTGTAACAGGGAAGTCTACGAAGGAACTGAAATCCATATCTGTGCAATGGGAAGATCAATCTTCTTCTTTGTGGCTGAAAATAACAATTAAAAGATTTTGCAGTTTAAAGGATTTGCAGTTCCTCATATGATCTTTGTGTCAGAGGCAGGGATGAAATCCAGTTCCCCTGAGTGACATCCACCTACCTCAGCCACCAGACAATCCTCTTTCTCCCTGCTCTCCCTCGCCTCATTCATCTCACATCTTCCAACTTGTGCAACAAATGAGTCAGGGGATTTAACAGACAACAGATGCCTTCACAGCACAAGTCTGATTCACCCCCTGGCAAAGTGGGAAAAATCATATGTAACTATTTAATTCAATATTGTAACCTAAGAAAGTGAATGGAAAACCACAGATGACATTAATTCTGGTATGTTGTTATTTTTTAAATCTCTGCATCTGCAACCCTAGAAATGTTCTTTTAAGGGTTGTTAGATATTGGGTGGGATATTTGGTTTCATTTTGTTTTCTGGTACAATCTATCTTAGGCTGCACCACATGAAATCAGTTTTATATTCCCAGGGTAACAAGAGCACTAAGATTCACTTGGATTTATCTTTTCTGATTCACTGCAGTAAAAATATAAAAGTAATAATTTATTGTAGCTCTATCCAAAAAGATAGTCATATCCAAATGAAAATATATCAAAAATACCTAGATTCATTTGTACTTCTACATGAGCTTGGTGTGCTTGTACTCTTTCTGTATAAAAATTTTATCTTTTTCTGATACATGGTTTTACAGGAGTCCTAATCCTCGAGGCCTTTGGAAAGCTGTAGTCTGATCTGATGGCAAATGCAATGCACAACACATGGAACAGTTCTGAAAGTACACAGACACACACACAGACACAGACATACAGAAACACACACACAAGGAGGATGAAATGCTCCAAATGAGTCACTGATTTTCACTATTCATTCCATGGGCTGCAAACCATTTGCCATGGAATATAATAATGCATTAGATTCCCAGCAGAAATTTGTCAGCAAAGGAAGAAAAACAAAGTCCTCTGCAGAGTGCATCGCACCAAAGCTGTCAGCCGTACAAGGGTTCATAGAACTGGCACATTCAGATCAGATGAGTGTTCATTTTCATACACCCCTAATCCTCTTTTGTTCTAGTGTGCTATTATTTGACAGGGAATCTTCATTCTCATTATCTTCTCTTTCACACTCCTGACACAATCCAGAGAAATGAAGAGGGTCTGCATAGCACTAGAAAATCTCAGCTGATATTTCCTTCCTGACTACAGATATACTTGCTGGATTTGATGATGAGCTATGAAGATTTTTTCAAGTATGAGTGACAAGACTATGATTTCTAAGCAAACTCTTAAAACATCTCTAATTTACAGATATCTCCCACTACTCCCCATACTTCAATTGTTTGGCAATACAGAATTTTCCATAAAATAAACATGAAGAAAATTTAAATATTGTGCCCTACATTATATGCTTAGTCTTCTTAAAGCTTCTTCAACTGCTAGTTGTTGAAGAAAGGAGACAGAGAAAGGTCTATATTGACAAAATTAGCCTCAGCTTTAGCTAGTGGCTCCCACACTGTGCTGACCCACTGAAACAAGAGCTGATTTGGATCCGAAGTGCCATCAACCAGTTTCCAAAGACATCCAAGATCACAGCACAATAAGCACGTCTTCTCACCGTCTAAGATCTTGTCCACTCTTCAATTATGAGGGGCACAGAGGAGTCAATTCTATCAATTCCATTTTTAAACCTGATCTTCCAGTTTTATGTGTCCCTGTTAGTAATCTAGGAGACCACTCAAAGCCAAAAGCTGACTCACTCAGTTCACTCCCTCAGAGCAATGCTTGAGTCCTAAGCGCCTGATCCAATAGTACGGCCAGAAGGCTCTGAGCTTGGAGAGGGCTCGTGAATACTCCTGCCTGACTTTCCCTGCCTGGAGGACCTGCCAGCTCTCCCAGACAAGCCAGCTCAGAGGCATGTGCAGGCTGGACTGAGGAGTCCTCTCACACCCCGAGCTCACCCAACAATACTAAACATTGAGTGTGAGCACCTGAGATGGGCTTCACCTCTGAATTACCTTCTGGAGAGCTTTTCTTACCTGAGAACAAAGAGAGATTGAGACATTTCCCAAGTAATTCACGCTTGACTTTGTGAATACCACATCCTTTCCACTCACTGTTATTTACAAGTCGGGAAAGCTTTTAGCACAGAAACCAAGGCAGATTCAGACGCCCTCAAGGACTCTAAACAAAGGTTGGAACTTCAACGTCTCCTTAAGTATCACTTTGTGGGTCTTCAGACTCAAACAGATCTTTTGGTCTATTGTGGAGCATTTTATTAGGTCCAACAAAAACTGTTGTTTAGTTCTGATGGAAATATGAATAAGCTCCCATAAATACAGTGCTGCTAAAAATGGCCCACTTTTTCATACATATTCCCCTCATTACAGAAAATGAAATATCAAGAAAACATTGAGTCAAGAGCAGAAAAGGATTAAGATACAATTTCTAGCAAGTTTCTACAATTTCTAGCATGTCTTTCACTGACTTATAATTTTACTTTTAGGCACACAGGGTGTAGTACACCAAGTGCAAATGTCATCAGTCTACTGTTTACACTCTTTCTAAACTGAATGGTTAATAAGTTTAACACATTCATTTTTCAGTACAAATTAGGTCTGTCAGAATGACTCACACTTCTATATAAAGGAAGTTCTAAACATATTTAAAGGGAAATTTAGCTGTCAAAGTCAGTTAGTTTGTTGGGGTAAGAGGAATCCCATGTTCCTTTGTAACCTTTCAGAGAACATGGTATTTGGCAGATTGCAGACCTGTTCAAGATAAGTGGTTTTAAAACTTGTTTGTGTATGTTTGTGTGTGTGAAAGAGAGCAATTAGAGACTCTGGAGAGCAATTCTGGAGAAGTTGAAGGCATACTTCTTTGCACTTTATTGCCAGCTAGGACCTTTCTGTAAGTTAGTGAGGTCTGAGGAGGGGTTTATATCCCCATATTTTCCCCCCAATTATATAAGATGGTATACTGAAAAACTTTATTTTCCCTACAAATCTTCTCTTGCTTGTGCTTCCAGTTATAACACTACTGCTTCTTGCATTTCAAGATCATTTTTCATTGCTAGTTTCTGAAATGTCTTATATAAATATTGGTGCTCAGAATGATCTTTTCCTGAAAAAAGATCTAGCAAAGCAAAAATCTTGTAAGCTAAACATGGCTGAAAGCCAAACAATTCTGCTTTAGAATTTTTCCATCCGAAAGGGGAAAATTTACAGCAATGCAGAAGTTCTTCATCAAAGTCTTTCAGCTAAGGACCTAATTTTCTATTCAGGCATTGTTTCAGTGGACATATTCTGAGCAGTAGTTAATGACCCCCCTTTTGGCCTTTTGGTGTTTGTGGAAGAGACTTTGGAAAGGTGAAATGATGTGCCAAGAACACAGAGCAAGTTACTTGCTTCCCAACATTGGCATACACCATATCCCAAAAAGAGACCTGGGGACACTTCCTGTGTTTCTTTGAGCTCACTGTGCTGCATTCAGACCCTCATGTCCTTGTTCAGACCTGGAGGCCCACACACTGGATTAATTGATTCCTAAAAGGCACGCCAGTAAATGCCAGTAAGTCTGTCTCCAAAGCACGGGGTAAAATTCACAGTTCGAAATCCTGTCAGAAAGTAAGAACATCATTTCCACCAGACCTGCAAAAGCCCTGACCCAAAAAGAAAAAGTAAGACAAAATCTAAGTCTGGAACATGATGGTAAAAGCACTAAGTCAGAAGTAGGAGGATGCTAGTGTGGGAAGGATGACCTATGAGAGGTGACTGGAGAGGTGAGGAAAAAGAGGCCCAATATCCTTTTACAATGGGCAGTGCTGCTTCAGAATGAAAGGTCCCAAGATCCTTTTCCCAAACTCCACTCCCAGACTGCAGCTGATATCCCTGAATAGAAGTTACTAAATATTTAATAATATTTAATAACTGAGGTTATTAAAAAATATAAATTCAGAAATATAGGAAGTCTGAGGTACCTGTCTGGTTGACATTCTAAAGACACACTGCCCTCACCTCCAGGTTATTTACATAAACTTCCTCAAGCTACTGCCCTTAGCAACCCCAGGTACATCCCTTAGGCAAGCTGGAAAACACTAAACAGTTGGAGCCTTTCCCTAGGTACCTAGAAAACAACTAGAGAAGTCATAGCTGGTGCTGATTATGGGCCCTGTGATTTTCATTCTTGGTCTTTAAAAATTGCTAAGACATTCTTTCTCAGTGTGGCCTTTTGTGGATTTCAGCCCTTGTTTTGCCATTAATGCAGCATGTCCCAGCTGCTACTGGAGCTGCAGAAGGATGCCACTCCTGGCTTTTCTGCCTTCTCAGCATCCCTTTCAAAGAAAAGAAAATTTTCAGAAAAAAATTTCTTAACCTGAGGGTCATGCGAAGGTCAATTTTTAGTCCAGTAGAGGATTAAAGTAAGATGCATGCTGATGATGGGGCAAATTAACTAAGTTACTAAGGATCAAAGGTAACATTTAGTATGCCACTGTCCACTTTATCTGTGGGCAGGTAATGCTGAATTCACCCAGAACTGGAATTTTTGGATTATAATGTCACGTTTTAACTTTCCATTGTCATTCAGAAGAAGCTAAATTAGATGGTGACCTGAGATGGGTGGGTACAGCATCCTTTTACAAGGATAATTTCCAGTTAAAACTGTAGCCTGCTTTCAAGCTCGCTTTTCTTTAAATTCTCTATTTGCTCTAAATGAGAGTGTTAATAAGCCAATATGGCACAAACAACAGGTCGAGAGATTTGCCATTAACTAATCAAAAGAAAAATTGCCTTTCCAAAAGATTATATTTAGCTCCTTTTTTTGGGGAAGGGAAAGGAAGCTCAGCATCAACTGAACTGTTTCAGGTCAGACCAGTCACCATGGCAACAAATTTTTCTGATATTAGA
The DNA here is from genome assembly GCF_028018845.1 of Melospiza georgiana. NCBI lineage: Eukaryota > Metazoa > Chordata > Aves > Passeriformes > Passerellidae > Melospiza > Melospiza georgiana. Next base: position 90,851,996 of record NC_080432.1, read on the forward strand.
AAGTATCACTCGGGAAGTGTGGTTGGGATAATAGCATCATGGATCATTTTCATATACTCACTTTAGAATCAGGCCTTAAAGGAACTACATCCTTTTCTTCTGAAAAGAACTGCAACATAATGTGCAAGATACAGATATGCAAATAAGTGTGTCAGAGAAAACAGGTGATCTCAGTCAAATATAGGTCCCAAAAGTTTGGGCTGGCAGAAACCCAGATTTATCTACCCAGTAACCTGATTGACATTAGCTGTCCTAGCCCCTCTTTTCCCAGCTGACTACAGTATAACAGCATTTTTCTGTTATTTAGTTATAATTAGATGCACTGAAGCAGTTTTTCTAAGCATCAGAATACTACCTAGAATTGTGACTACACTTGAATTTTTATTAAGTTTTATTTCTTGTCACATTAGATTTAGCTGTATTTAAAATATGTTAGTTTTGCTTTTAGTAGGAAGGATAAATATGTAATCTAACTACAATTAAGGATTTTCAGTGTGTAACGTCATTCTTTTCACTCTTCCTCTGGAGGTAGGCACAGAGCTTCTGAAAGTGCTTGAAAATAGCTGCTTAGTGATATGGTAGATTCTTAAATTAAGTCTTTTGCAGGTTTTTCTCTGATTACATGAGAAGTGATGGATTCAGTATTCAATATTAGTGATGAAATGTACAAGGCAGAAGGTCAGACACATCTATAAACTGCAATAAAAAATATAGAAGATTCTTCCTTGTCATCTAAACAGCACCAAAATCTGTGACTGGACCAAGGGGGCACTTACCTCAAAATCCATGATTCCATCAAAACATTGCACTTCAGAATAAGGCAATTTACACAATATCTAAATATGTATCTTACACTTTTTGTTCAGAAGAATAAAGAACAGTTTTCACTGGGTACCATATTGTGAGGAAGGGTGAACCAAATTCTGATTTCTCTTTCATTCATGTAATCCCTGGGCTGCCAAGTGAAACTTCTCAGGACTTACCAGGAGGTAAAATGAACTGAGGATACAGCCCATATATTGCATGAGGTAATGCTCACCCATATAGCTGGTTGGAGGGTTTCCCTATGGCCCAGGGAAGAACTGTGCAGGAACCACCTGGTAAAGCCTCTGTTCCACATGAGGTCAGACTAGATAATCAGAGTGCCTTGGAATCTCTGAAGCTATTAAATGAAAAAAAAAGTTACAATTAGTCAAGCTGCTTTTCCTCAGCTCTGGCCCACCAGATTATGAACAACTAGTATCTCCAGGCATAGCTATTCCAGCTTTTGTTTGCTGCAACACGGCCACGAGTTAAAGGCACAGGAAGTGTCAACTTCTCAGCTTCATTTTTTCATAAGTTACCTGCTGCAGCTGAAATTCTATGTCAATTCTGGCTTAGCTACAGTCCAAATTGAGTTAGATGTTTGGAAGATTAAGTAATTTCAAGGACTGGATGCAGTAGGTGCTGTTAGACCAGTAACCTGCAGCTGTAGTGGAGACATGTAAATGTCAGCTGCAGCCAGCAACAAAGTTAGGTCACCCATGTGCACAGAGTGTAACCTCCTAAAATGAAAACTTAATGCATCAATGTTTTGTAGAGGATTGAACTATTATAATTATATAAGTGTAAAAAGGATACATGTCATATATTTTTACATGGATTCTGATTTCCTTATATATTTGCTCTTTGTGGTCATAAGCCATGTCCAATGTGTGCTGCAAAACCTGAGACCTATCTGTGGGATCACAAAGTATCCCAAAATAAAGATGCTCTACACAAAAAAAAAAGATGCTCTACAGAGTAAAAATACATATTAATGATCCTACACAATGATGAAGCTATCCTGAAAATAAGTATTCTCAGTCATATTGTTTGATGTAATTTTTCAACTTCCTTCTGTGAATGCAAAATTAGAAATTGTTAAATCTGTCTTAAATGTTTTGTTGTATTATGCTGAAGCCAAACAAAATGTATATTATACAAGATACACACATATTGGTTATAGAATTTGATCTTTGTTATCACAAAAAGTGTTGGAAAATGGGATTTATGGAACTGAAGTTTTGCTGCATGTAATCTAAGTTTTTTATTGTGCTTGATACAATGATTGGAGTAAAGATATTTGCACTGAAGATAATCTTCTCAAAGATATTTCAGTGCTTATTTTCCAGACAAGATATAAAGTAAGAATGCTTTCTTCCACTTTTTACCCTCTCATATTTTGAATCAGTAGGAGAAATGAAGAGGAAGAAACTTTCAGTTATTCTGAAAAAAAAAAATAGAAAGCAGCAGTCATAAAACTATGAAAAGTCTGAGAATGTGAAAAAATATGCACTATTTCATGTTTAAATGTATTATAGTTAACCTCTACTGTCATTTTTGAGGCCTAGGTATGTGAGTAAGATTTGCTGAGTAAGATTGAAATGGCAACATCTCTTACGGTTTATCAAAATCAGGGATGGCTGATACAAGGTTTTCGACCAGGTCAAATAAAACCTTCCAATATGACTGTCATATAAATGAATGTATTATTATACAGATGACTCAGAGAGTTTTAACATTTGTATTGAAAATACTTTGACACTGCATCCTGCACTGTGTGACAAAAGGCAGCACTTTGGTGCCCATATACAGCCATTTTGCAATTTTTTAGGTGCCATAGAATGTCTGAGATGTCCTTGCTGGGCTGGCAGAGACAGCATGCCTGTATCTGAAGAAAGAGCTGGAGGCCAGCCAGGATAGTGTAGGGCATCTACCATGGCACGAGGCATCCAATTTCAGTCAGCAGAACTGAGCCTGAGGCACCCAGATCCACAGCGTTAGAGAGATGTGCTCCATGCAGTCACCAGAGTCTGGAGGGTGACTCAACGGGTCTGACTGCTCAGAGAGAGTGGCTGAGCAGCCAAGTGATGAGCTGGGTGCCAGTGACTGCCTTGACTAGATCTCCAGCGACTGTGACAGTCTAGATACCTGGTTAATGTATAAATGGAGTCCTAATCTCAGATGGATTCACAGCTGTAGAGCTCAATGAAGCAGCCCAAAAGATTTAGTGTTGTTTCAGGTCACTCATGGCGTCTAACTGCTTGTCAGGGAAGGCAAAGGTCTATTCTACATCCTATCTTACACCTGCCATCAGATGGGTGCTCCAGGTATTTGGGTGCACCAGCTGGCACTAAAATATAAATTCAGGCAGGTCCTAAGTGCATAACTCTTTGCCTTCCTTCCATAATACCTTCAGAACTGCCGATGTGTGGGAGACTGCAAAGGCTACAGCCTCTAGTAAAGACTAAGCTCACTTAAAGAAACACTGGGTGGAATTGGGCAATTAATTAGCCAATTGCTCATCCAGTCTGGGTGTTGGGAAAAAACTCAGCTCATCGCAACCTTTAGTCAATGGCAATCAACACTCTTCCTGTCTCATCATCCATCATCACATTAATTACGTACTATTTTAAATCTTTCTTGTCCATGACTGCATTGACAAAATAGATTATCCGGGGCAACCAACCTCAGAGTGCCCAGAAGAGTGTCAAATTATAACTGGGAGGAGGTGCTTCAAAATTGTCAAGGGCAATCAGAATTAATGCTTGAGAGGAAATAAAACCAAGCAGATGAAATCCAGGATACTGAGACTTCCCTGAGGGATGACGAAAACACTTTAGAATAATGGCCCAATTATTTAATTCTGAATTTCAGTGAAAATCCTATAAAAGTACTTAAAACACCCCTATTAGCACTAAATGAGCTCATCTTGATTAATGTTATTAAAACAATTGCCAAAGGGTTTAGTAATGATTAAGTCTTTTATCTCAGGTGATAAATTTTTAACATTCTAGCTACATTAGAATAAAGCATAAAAATAAAACTGTATTTCCATTTTAATTTTTCTAATTTATTATATTCCTTCTTTGTCCCTCAGTCAGACCCAACAACACGTGCACATTTCTACCCTCATCTTTGTAAATTTGGCGTGGGAAAATCCCATTGCTTCAGTTGGGTACTGAGATACCTGTTCTTCCCCCTTAGTTTGGGCACTGTTCAAGGCACCAAATTAGAAGATTAAGCTCTTTTATTGACTCTTCACAGTTAACAGCATGGGATGGGTTCAATCAAAGAGTCTGACCCGCTGCATGACTACATCTGTCTCTTTGTACCCTTCTACCTCAGACATCTTCTTCAAATACCTACATTTAGGTGGATGAATCCTAGTCTTCAAACCCTGCATAGGCACACCATTAGAGGAAGAACCCAAGCCCAGCTGAAGCCATTAAAAAGACCCCTGTTGACTTCAATGGTGGATTTGCTTGGACTTACTCTACTGGTAATTGAAAATCTTGTTTGATATCTTTCACATCCATCCTGCACTGTCCTGGCCTTTCCATCATTGGGCCTCAGAAGAACAAAACTGAAACCAAGTGTGGGTTTTACCTATGACAAACACATGAAGAAGTTAGGACATAGGAGTCCCACCCCCCCTTAGAGCAAGACATAGCACATGTGGAGAATGTTTGTGCTTGCCCACCTGCATCCTCTCAGTAAGAGAAGCTGAGGAAACAACTTCCCAGCTGCCTTCCTCTGCCAGTGCTGGTTATGACCATAGCAGAAAAAGTCTTGTTGTCTTCCTTGCTGCCTTCCTGTGCCAGTGCTGGTTATGGACCATAGCAGAGAAAGTCTTGTTGTCTTTCCAACAAGCCACTTTGTATGGAAGTGGCTTTTGCAAAAGCCAAAATAGACAGGAAGTTTTTATTTGCATGGGTCAAACACCAGCATGCAGAACAAGCCACCTACTTTGAAGAACTCCAGAAGTTCTAACCCTTTCTCCTCATACATGTGTGGGCATGTAATAAATCGTTCCTTCCCTCATCCCAGTGATGAGTGCATTTGGGTGTCACCCTACAGATGCTGATAACAATTTTGCTGTAATTCAAATGATGTGGTGCGCACATCAAAATACCTTGAGAAGACCCTTAGAGCCCTTACTTTTCTCAAGTTCCTGAATATCAGGAGGCATTTTCCTTCAATCACGGGTGAGAGCAAACAGTGACTCATGAGTACTCAAGCCCTGTTGCACTGAGAATGACAGCAGACTACTTTTCCTTATCTTCTCTGCTACAGGCTCCTCTGGATGCATCAGGGCACACTGAGGTTTGCTCTTGGACAGATGGAAACGGCAGATTTGGCAGGCTTTCTTCTCATGTGCAGTCGGATGAGCTGTAGTCCTTATCACTGAGTAATTATACTAATATCTCTGTGAGAGCTCTGGAAGACAGGTGCAGACAGCACCACTGCCCTTCTCACAGCTTTTTGTATACTTGGCATCGTACACATATACATTTGCCCAGGAAGTTTCACCTGAATACAAGGAAGAACAACTTTACTGTGCAAGTGATTGAGATTGCCCAGAGAGACTGTGGAGTCTCCCTCACTGCAGATATTTAGGACCCTTTTGGATACATTTCTGTGCCATGTGCTCTGGGATAACCCTGCTAGACCAAGCAGGCTGGATTAGATGACCCACTGTGGTCCCTTCCAACCTTATCCATTCTGTCACTCTGTGATCTCCCCCTCAGAGGATCTGGGTGTACAGTTCCTGTGTGGCAAGGAGCCCTGAGGATCTCCCACCCTCAGGAAGACACAATGGAGAGAGCTATATCCAACCCATGAAAAGCAGACACAGCGGACTTACAGCCACCAGCTGCAAACCCAGCACTCTGCATGAGCATGTACAGCCTCTGGTGGAGCTGGGCTGTTCCAGCTGGTTATGTCATGTCTGCATGGACCTCTGCCACACCTCTGGAACACACTGCAGATGTGGTTTCACACCATTAGGTGCTTCCAGCCCTTTGTGCTTTTCACAAGTGGCACACAGGGCAGCTCCCCATGGCTTGATAGAGCAATGCAGGGATAAGGCTCTGGCTAGCAATGCCCTATAGTGACACCAAGAAATGCTGAAGAGGAAACAAAAAGGTGGTTGCAATCCTGTTTTGTTTCTTGGCCAACCTGCTTCCACTTGTTATTGTCAGGTTGCTAGAGATGCTGACAGAGCTCACTGGATCTGAAGGGACCCTTGCCCAGAGGATTTGATGATATTTGTGTGCCTGTATATGGAACAATTCTTGGTCTGCACAAAGGGAAGTGATGAAGAAACCTGATCCTATAAATGCAGACCTGGGAAATAATAACCAAGGGATTTCATGAAACAAAAATCAACCCAGACAAGTTCTGATTACTTTTTCGGACTGAAGTACTTTTTTTGGTTTTTTAAATTACTCATAGGTTTTGCAAAACCTCTGCTTCACTATTTCCTGATATTTCTTCAACAACTTGAAAGTTCTGATGAATTCTCTGGAAATGTATAAAGTATGAAACATCCTCAGGATTCTTTTCCTTTCATCCCACATTTTGCCCTATGCAGCCATTACAGTTTGCAATTTGATTGTCTTCACCAAAGCTTTTGCAAAATGTCCTTATTTGTTGCTGCTGAAAAAGCCCCTTGATGTTTTGATTAGTTTGTCCCTATATTCCAATGAAATTGCAGCAACATGTGGGGTTTTTTGAAGTTTTCTGGAAAAAAACCTGCCCTAATTCAAAAACTTTGACTCCCAAAAGCTCATTTGGTCCCTGTTTGGTTTTTTGCTTTTTGTTTTTTGGAGTGTTTTGTTTTGGTTTTTTGTCTTGTTTTTAATCTCTGGCTTGATTTAGTTTTTTATTGAAGTCCAGACACTTTTCCTCACCCAGAACTGACTTTCCATTTTGGCCCTATCTAGTTTCTCCTGCTCCAGGATGTTTTTCTTATTTCCAAAATGAAGGTTTCCAGTTCTACAGGTGAACTCTGTACAGCCCAGAGGAATCTGTTCAACCTGCCAGTTCAGTAGAGCAAGGACACAAGGACAGATCTCCATCATCTGCACCAGAGAATGGTCACAGCAATGCCAGGACCACTTCTGAATGTGGCCTTCCTGCATCCTCCAACCCCTTCCTAGGCACAGCCAAGGCATGAGACCAGGGACTGTTTACTGGCCAGGTTGGAAGCAGGCACCCTGTTGTGAAGGCCAGGGAGAGAGTTTAAGAGTACAGACATTGCCAGATGGCTTCAGACAATGAGTCCTCAACAGATATACTCTTGGAGAACCAGTGGTGCCTTCTCAGAACCTGCTGCATTCATTAAAACAAGAGCAGGGGTACCGGAGGCTGTTAAAAATCCACACCACTGAATGCATCTTCATCCATCAGAAGAATGTGTGCCCACATGAGCCTGTGAACAGGCCTGTGAGCACCATTTGCAGGTGTTCCTCATTCAATTTCCCTTTGGCATTTCAGACCCCTCCTCCCCATCCAGACACTCCCCATGCCAACAAAATCCCCCTCCGTGGGGTTGGCATGGGCCAAGTGAGCACTGCTACTCAGGTGCTGGTCAATTCCCATTGAGAAGTAATGCTGAATTTAGCTGTAGGTGTTTTTCCCCAATTAAAACTAGCAGGTCTGTGTGCTTTCTGCATGGGGGAAGGAGGTGTGAAAAAATAGAGGAGCCCCATTCAATTGCACAAGCTTCATGAGCAATTAGCAACTCAGAGTGGAAAGAAATCATGAACCAAATCATAGGAAATGGCAACAGAGCTACAAAGATGACATCATAGTTTATTGGAATTATTTAAACATCTTAGATATATGTGCAAAGCTCAATGGAGAACTCCAATACTACACGCCAGTTAAAATTAGCTTTTCATTCAGGATCAAGTCAAATATCCTTCTGACTTCACACTGGAGTGCTATACACATCCTTTTATACATGGCATCTAAATAAAGCCTCTGTCACAATTAGCTGTGCTGAAACAACCTTGGATATCACATGATGATGCATATGCCTTAGCTGATGTGCATCCGGAGAGAAAGCTAACCAGAACCACAGGATATTTCAGCCCTCGGGGGGAGGGAAGTGAGCAACTCTGCTGTGGAAAGTGGCTGGAAGTCATCCAGCTTCTCCAGGGCAGTCAGTCATGAATATCCTGCTTTGGCCACAGAGGGGTTGTGGAGGAAGCAGGCTCACAACAATTGGGAAAGGTTTGTAACCACAGGAGTCAAATGAATGAAGCCAAGAGACTGCCAAGTGATGCAATTCATGGGGAAAAGGGGAAAAAAAAAAAAAAAAAAAAAAAAAAAAAAAAAAAAAAAAAAAAAAAAAAAGAGGGAAGAAAAAAAAAATACCCAAACCCTCCTCAGCTCCTACACAGGAGCATTCATCATTCACTGTGACCTTCCAGGAATGTGCTGACAGACACAAAGCGTTCTGTGTGACATTGTGCCAGTGAACTGGAATGACTGAGCTCGCAGCATTGTTCCTAACAGCAGGGCACCATCTTCTGGAGGCTGCACAGGCTGTCCCGCCGCTCCCGCGGCACTGCGGGCCGGGCTCGGGGGGAATGATGCACCATCCCATTGAAAGCAATTCAGGACCTAAAAAAAACCCCAAAACAGAGTCCCGAGCTCATATTAAAACCAGCCGCTGCCTCAATTAGGCACAGGCGCCTGAGTGCCTGAGAGGGATGTTGGAAGCGGGGGTGGTGCTGTCTAGGATGGGATGGAGCTGGGGGGGACGTCCCAAAAATGTTGTGTTGTCAGAGCTGGCAGGCAGACACCTTTGTGCTGTTTGTCAGCACAGCACAGCCACGGATGGACAGACAGAAAAGACAGCGTTATCATGGAACCATAGGAAGGTTTGTTTTGGAAGGGACCTACAAAACCATCTAGTTAGCTACCAAAATCACTCTGGCAGCAGAAGTGGAACAAGGTGGGATGTGGTTGGGGTGTCAGAGGTTTTTCCTGCAGCTGTGACTCTACTGGGACCTCACTGCCCTGGGTACTGCCAGTGGGGCTGCAGCAACACGGGGCTCACCATTGCACTTCTGCTTCCTCAGCAGCTGCACACGTGGCCTTGGAGGTTTAGAGGTCATATCAAGCCATGCTTGGTGCAGACCACAGTGTCACATTCCTCTGGAATAGCTCCAGGGTCCTGTTCCCTTCTTTGTAAGTGAGGTAAACCTTATTCCCCAGTGATGAGCCAGGCAATAAGTTGCTGGTTTGGTTACACCTCCAGCGTTATCTCTCAGACCCTCCTTGCAGAGTCCACTTTCTACCCAGTCTGGATGCTAACTCTGTGCAATGTAGCTTTGCTTGAGTACAAGTAGAGTCTGTTTTACTCTCCCCTGTGCAATGCTGTTGTCCAAACAGTTAGACTAATTTAATTTTAAAAATAAAAATATCGGCTTCATTTTACACCTGTAAATCTCTCAGGTCCCAAAATTCATGATGTCTGACATACATACCTTGCTAGTCTGCTCTTATTAAAACAGACATCACATATTTTAGCTGAAGGACAAGTACCATGAACAGAAGGTTCTGGACATCTGGGTATCTCTAGGAGCACAAGCTGCTCACCCTCAGCTGAAGGGTAGCTGGGAAGCCAGAAGGTTTCACAAACCCTCCTTCTCTCTTATGTTTCCTGCAACCATTCCAGCACATCCCATCATGAGAAGGGAGGGAGAGAAAGGGGAATAATGCAGGGACATGTGGCATTAGGCTGCCCTTGGCATTGTTGTGTCTGCCTCATTGAGGACTGGTAATTCAGAGGATGCAGAACAGGAGGAAAGAAAAAAAAAATCACTCATGATCCTTGGGACAGAAGAAAAAAGCCAAAAACATAATGGTATGACTCTTGGGACTTCCTGTGCAGGGTCAGGGGCTGAACTTTGATGTGGGTCCCTTCCAGCTCAGGATATTCTGTGATTCTATAACTGTGTGCTACCACTATAGATGGTGTAGCCTCAGCTGCACAACAGGCCTGGCTGCTCAGACCTTGTAGCTGAGAGGATCTGGCACAGTCAGGAAGAGTGGAGCCCACCCAACAAGAGGAACTGATGAGGACAGCAAGGTCCTGGAGGTCCTGGCCACAGCTGGGGTTGCACGCTGGGAGATTCCCATGTGACTTGCTGCATTTCAATATAACAGACTGGAGCAGGGTCATCTGAATGAGGAGAAATAAAACAAGCTGTTACAAAAAAAGCCACAAGAAGCTCTCTCCAGTGTGTCCTCCACAAAGGCAGAGGGTCACCTGGCTGAAAGTGGGGAGAGAACTCGCTCAAATTATAAGAAAACAGAGACTGGAAAGGGAATGAGCCAGTGCAGGAATAAGTGTAGGATTACAGGCCAGGGGCAGAGAAGTAGGATGTGGAAAAGCATTTGGAGGAAATCATAGTTGCTACAACCTATAAAAATAAAGTAGAAGATGCCAAGAAGAACTTACTCTTCTGTCCTTGCCTGGAGCTAAATTCTCAGGACCAGGTAATGAAAAGTCAGTCAGAGATAAAGGATTTGCAGCACCTCTGTGCAGCACTGTCACTGTAAATCTGGGTGCTCAGGGATGTCCAGTATGCTTTAGACATGCATTTGGGCTTCTCACTTCGTGACCAAACATGCTGCTTCATTTCTCACTGTCGAGCTGTAACTCTCAGTCTCCCACTGCTGCCGTGGGCTGCAGTCACAAGGTTGTTCCCATGTCCCTCACTAATTTACTTCTTGGCATCCACTTCTGGGAACAGCCATCCATGTGCCCTGTGTGTCTGGGAGCATGTGATCCTGGGCAACTCCTGTAGACCGTGCATGCCATGGATCAGACGTGCTGGGAAAAGTTCCCAGGGACTCCCTCAGTAATTGCCCAGTGGTCTCTGAGAGTGTTTATTGGAAAATGGGGGGACAATCAGAGCACACCTGTAGGGAAGCCTAAAAAGATAAGATCTAATCTAAGCAGTGGGTAACAGCCTGGCTAAACAGAGTAAAAGCTTATAGTTCCAATTCCTTTAAGAGATTCACTTCCTTCTATTCTATGCCTGATGCAATAGCTGGTTTTTATGAGATGATCAGCCAGAATTCTCCAGTTACCTGAGGGAAGGCTTCACCTCCCAGTGAGCAATGAAATGCTAAGACCACCTGGTGTCAGATGCCATAATTTAACTGGTGGTAATTTGCACCAGTGGATATCAAAGACACATCTGACTTGGTATCTGCAAAGGTGATGTTAATAAAGGTAATATGTGCCCACTATACAACTGTGGGTTATGTGGGTTTCTGGCAGCACAGCACCAGAAAGTCTGTGAAATAAAGAGTGTTGTCATCCTGTCTGTGATGTTCATTCCTGGGTATCCCAAGCCTGTTGTGCTCACTATGTTCCATGACTAATTCCTCCCAGTAAAAAGACAACAAAGTTGTGTCCAGCTTTGCAAAAAAAGGCTGAATTCCCTCAACCACTTCACTGATTTATGCTGAAGATCTAGAGAACTGACACAACGCTCTTTAAGAACAAGGTTATGGTTATCACAATTTATCAGAAAAGCAGGGCTACCACACTGTGGTAAGGAAATGAACACAATGTTTTCTCTATCATAAACTCAAGGCATATTGCATTCAATAATTGCCAATTTCTTTCTTCTAATTCCACACATATTGGGACATGGAAAATTTGGTGTGGGAAGGCTTTTAAGGAGGAAATTGCATCTTAAATTTTTTAATATATTTCCATAACTTCTAAGCTTTTCAAGAGCTCCTGATGAATTAGAGGATCTCAGTCCTGAGAGCTGAATTTAAACGACCATAAAAGGACTTAAATTTCAGATGATGGGTGCTCAGCCATTCTGAAATTCAGGCTTTATTACAATGTTTCCAGTTAAGCACCCAAAGTCATTAGTCACTTCTGAAAACCTTGGCATAGAGTAAAAGAAAAAATCTCCAACTGAGCTAACATCCTTCATGTACAGACCCATAAAACAAAAACTAGAAAAAATGTCCTAAAGCCCATGAGTGAGTCAATCTCATTCATTTTGACTGTGGTAAGCTGTAAATTATTTTTATTTAATAACAGCTAATACCTGTCTTTTATACAGCTGCTTGCTTCTATTTTTTTTTTATTTTTTTATCAGTGGGCTATAAATGTATTATAATCTTGAAATGCAGCATCATGGAGCCATTAGCACAAGAACTTAGTCAGTGTAGACAGACCATCATAGCAAAAGAATCCAGCTAAACAAAATATACACCAAAGTATTTGCTCCTTAGAAGACAATAGGAGATTTTAAACAGGCAAAAATTCCAATGCCTTTCTCACATATTATTCTTGAGAACACATTTTTCAGTCAGATCAAAAGACAGTTGTGTTAATATTTCTTTCTCTGGTTTCTTTTGGCTACTCCTACAAATGAGGCTTTATCACAGATCCTAGCTTCAAGTTTTCTGTCCTGACCAGACAAACAGGAGGTGCACCAGAAGTGTTTGCAGAGCAGTTGTTTAGGCATTAGCCCAAAGCTGTACCTGAAACAGTCCCCTGGCCCCTAAGCTCCAGCAACTGATTCAAAAGCCGAGGAGCCAAAATCATCCTCAGCACTGCCTGGAGCATTTAAATATCCCAAAGTATTTCCTGGGGCACCAGCAGTTTGACTGCAGGAGCTCATTCAGGATGCGACAGCTTCACATCCCTGCTGGCCAGACTTTTTCTACCATGGAGCAACCACTGCCAGCCCAGTTATCACCTGCCCACAGGACCTGACCAAGCAGAGGAGCTGCTTGGCAGGTGGGCCTTGCTCTGTCAAATGTGAAAGGTTCAGCCTTGCACCATCAGAACAGTGCTGGGCAGTGACAAGAGAAGCCAAAGAGGTGGTGGTTGCCCAAGCATCCACATTTCATCCAGCACAACAGGTCTGTGCCAGACCCATCACCCTGCAGCTTAGATAAGACTGAAGCCAAGCCTAAGCTGGATTGGGCTCCACTTCTCTTACCAGGACATTTTTGCTGTCTGCGGCCAAATTTTCTGAATGCTCTTGCACGGGGTTGAAAGTACGTGTGAAGCCAGGCTGGAGCTGCAAATGGAGCCAGTCCCCTGGCTCCTGTGTGAGGGCCTAACAAAGGTCACTTTATGTGTGTTGTTGCAAAGTGATGCTATGCCATGTTTCTGCACAAACACAGTGCATCGTTGCTCAGCCAAGACTGGTTGTTGGACAGGCTGAGGGTTGATTTAGGTGGAGCAGCCCTATCAGTTTTCAAGGGATTAGTAAAGTCCTTGTGAAATCCTTGGGGCCAGGAACAGCTGTTTGGTTCCTGTCACAGCCCCACAGCACAGGCTCCTGACAACAGAGATGGGCATATGGGAGGGATCAGGCCCAACACATCCCCATCCCATGTCCTTCTGAAATAGAAACAGGTCCTGAGACTTGCATGGAAAACAGGCAGCTCATAAGGAAGGTAAAGATAAAATACAGAGGAAGAGAGTGGAATTTGAAATGCTAAAGAGATGGATGCATCTCTTTAAAGAGAACAGAGAAATATATAATAGGCACCTAGCCACACAAAACACCCAAAGAAAGTGTCCTGGATAGATGCAGCCAATACATTCTTCTGGATATTTTGCTTTCTAGCCCAATCTTAGAAACCTGTGGTTGTGTGTTAATTTTATACATTCATTTAACAGTCAAACCAACTCTCTGTCTCATTTTCACCTAGTTTAGAAGTTAGCATTTTATTTGATTTGCAAATAAGATTTCCTTTTAAAGTAAAATTATTGTCAAGTCAACGACTGACAGATTGTCATGTAAAATATTATAAAGCATTTTAAAGAGTTAAGGACTAAAATATGTATTTGTAGCACACAACATTAAAATAAATATTACTTTTTTATTCCTAAATGCAAAATATTAAATACTCACATACAAAAAAATGTTTCACCAAAGAAAGGAACACAAAAATTACTACTCTGCTCCTGAAAATAGGCAGGTCTTATGTGACTTATGTGCTTACACCTCTTGAATTTAATAAGTCTTTGCTTACCCATATGGAAGGTCATGCATGAGGTTATTACTCATACATACCAATTACTTTCACAGGTAAATCAGTAGGAAGCTACTTTGACCAGACATCTGAAATTTTCCATAATTTTTAAAGTACAAATTTCAATCAAAGCATTATTTTCAGGAATGGTTACTGCTGTTATCTGCAGCATTGCCCACCAAATGCCCTCTTTGAAGGCGATGCTTCGAAATTTTCACTAGCCAAAATTCTACCTCCCTGTTTGTCACAAGGACACTTTGGAAATGTTATCTCTAGGTCAACACTCATCTCGTTGCATTTTAATGAACAGTGTGAGCCCTCCTGATTTGCATAATAGCCGATGGTTTCAAATCCTGCCGGAGCTAACACCTTATTATCCCCTTTCATGAGAGTGCCTGGGTACCAATGACCTGCACACCTCACTGTTGCCATTATTCAGGGGATGGCATAAGTGCTCAAAGCTTCTGAAAACCAGCCTGCATTTAATAGGTAGCTAAAAATACACAGGCCAAGGCTGCTTACAAGCCAGAGCCCTTTAGCCTCCCACCCTGCCTGTGGGCTGCTGTCTCCAGCTATTTCATTTTTTCCTCAGCAATAGGGGTTTGGAAGTGCTCTGATACAGAATGCATCACTGTCACTTAGCAACCTTTGCCACGGTCCCTAAATGAAGTGTTTTATCAAGGAATTCATGTAAGTTTAGTATTTATAACCTAATCAGAGGGGTTTTCCCTCTGTCCCTCTGATAATTAAAGTATAATAATTAAAGTTTAAAATAAACCTGTTAGGGCTTTGTCTCTGTGACAGAAATAGAAATCAGGAAAAACTGATCTAAAGTTCTGCTGTGAGTTACTAAGATTGCATTTACCTGGATTTTAACCTTTTGCTTGCTTGTTGTGAGAGGACATTGCTGAGTTGGGATTCCTCCTGGGAACAATTGCCTTGGACATTGCCTCTTACAAGAGCCTCCATCAAGTCTTCACTACACTCGAAGTTTAGTACAGTAAGAACAACTTTAGTGGGAGATTGCTTCCTGATATTTATGTAACTTTTAAGTTGGATGAATTTTAGCATTATGGTTTATTCTCCCTTTTAATATAAATAATAATATTATCAAGTATACATGAGAAAATTTGGAGCAGTACAACAACCACATGAGAAACTCCTTCAGGTTTCACGACACACACTTGGACTATGCAGCAATATTGTTTGCATATACCAAGCATATACTGACTATAGTATATGCTTATATGCTATAAGCATAGTATATAAGCATATACTATGCTTATATAGTATAAGCATAGTATATAAGCTTATACTTACATACTATGTAAGTATATACGTAGTATATACTTGAAACTACAGGCCAGTAGCCCTGACAGCTGGAAATGGCTCATGTGCTGAGCAGGTTGTGGGTGACAGCCATCTCTTTGCACCTCTTGGCACTCCACCAGCAATCAGCCCACCCTTGGCTGCTGGACAGTTCAGGGCGGGGAGGGACACCGGGGCAGGGATGCACGTGGGTGGAGATGCCTTGTACTGTGGGTTTGGCAGCAGGGAGGGCCTGAGGAGACTATGGATCCTGGATACACAAACCAGGACTTCAGTGCTCAGCTTCCTCAGCAAGGGTCACACTGCAGCTGTGACTGAAAGCCAGGAGCTGGCAAACCCCAAAGCTGTGAGGGTCCCACTCCTGCTCTGCCCTCCTCAGAGGAGGGGTCCCCACCCCGGGCTGGGAATTGCCTGGAGCAGCCTGGGAGGCACCGAGCAGGAGACACAGGTGTGTCAGGCTCCGGGAGTGATTTTTTCCCACAAGACAGCACTAAAGAAGGAAATGAGAAGCGGCCTCTTTTGTGGCTGAGATTCACTCTGGAGGGCTGCTTCTTGCCTGCCGCTCCTATGTTGCAACACAGGAAATTTGCTTCTGCTAACACCTGGTGTTGTTTCAAACAGCCAGATGGTCCTAACCTCAGTCTCCGGTAATTGATGGCCTACTTGTCTAACCCTGTAACTATCTCTCGCTTTAGACACAGATGCTGCATCTCTCTAAATACTGTTCCACATTAAAACATCCTACCTTCCTGTTTCACGTATCAATCAATGCAGTAATTCTTACAGAAACCAGCAGTGGCCTGTATAAACCAGGAGACAGTGGGTGTAAGCAAGGAGAGATAAAATTATGCAGGCTTAAATTACAAACTGGATGTGCGGTTTGAAGGATTTAGACTCACATTGCAAAATTAGCTGGGACATAACCAGCAAGCAAACAGACATCAGGCAGTGACCCCAAGAGCAAATGTTAGCTCACACAAGCCAGGATGTCCTGGTATGTACTGCACTCTGTTACAGGACTAATGCTAATTTGATTGCTAATTCTCTGCACCAGCCTAACCCACTGCTCATTTCCAGCAAATCCAAATAGCCTTATACTTGCAATACCTTTTTTTTCTGGGTTTTTCTGGTAGATGGTTCTCTTCTTCTAGTTGAGCTCTGCTTGTAGGTGGTCTGTTACCACATGATGATGATGAGGCATCCTACAGGCTACCACAGTATCAGAAGGCATTAGCCTTCACGAGTTTGAAGGCCAGAAGCTTTTACTTGATGAATCAGGATCTGCCCCGAGCTCCCTGCTTCCTCTCAATCCTTGTTCTGAGCAAACTGAAGGCTGACACCTGGGACCCTGACAACAGACTCAGGAAATGAAAGCTGATGTTACTGAGGCTACCAAGATGTTCTGTTTCCTGACATTAAATGGAGACAGTATTCTTCCATCTCTCGTGCTCAGCAAGGATATAACTTGACTGTCAGGTATTTAGAAGCTGAGCCACTGCTGTTGGTTCAAATACCTTTCTTGCATGACCCTTCAGTTTCACATAGCAACCTCTCTAGTCATTAGAGCCTTGCTTTCAGGGCATGCCATCATCCCCTCCTTCTGCATGGAGACATAAGGCACAAAGCACAGTGAAGGATTCACTCATTCAACACAAGATTTCTGTGCCAGGGCATAGGCTGCATCCAGTTCCTTACTTGCCTCCAGGTTTTTGCATTTGTATTTGTCCCTCCCTTTTAGGCAGGTGGTTTTGATCCCACAGTTTCTTTACATGTGGTATGTTACCATTCAGGTTCTCATCTGAATGCAGTTATTCCATGCTCTCAAGTTCCCTGATGGACACCAGGAATGTCACTTTATAAGGTCTGCCCACAATTATATGATGATTACTGTAAGAATAAAGAGGTCAAGTATGGAATTGGGATGGCCATAGTAAAATTGAGCTTACAGTTCCATAAGATTTAGAAGCATAAGGTTCTTCTTCCCTCTGAGACCCTGTAACTTCCTAATGTAGAGCAAAATACCAGGAGTACAGGGAGGGGTTGGGGCTGGATAATCAGGAGGAAAAAACAGGGAAAGTGGCTTTTTTGTTTAGGCAGTAAAAAACCCAGTAGATCAGATCAGCCACCCTTAAAACCACAGCCCTCATTTACAAGAATTTACTAGGTCAAAATAAATGGAAGTGATCCCATGCCAATGATGTGCAGAAATGCAGCGTAGAGCAAGAGAAGAAATGAGCTTTGCAGAGAAGTGCAATACCTGTGGAGGCTCTCAGGTTGTGCAGAGCGCGTGAGAAAGCAAAGTGTGTGTGAACAGCTGAACTGCTCCCTAAGTCACTGTAACTCCAAACAATCTGTTACTGACACAAAACAATGTTTCCAAAAACCACCCCACCCCTCTACTTCTGTACTTTGAGAAATAGAAATGTGTTCATTTCCATTCACACAATACATGGATCAGAAAAAAGTTCACAATACAGGGCACTGTATTTTTACACAATATCTGGATCCCTACAGGAAAGGTGCAGGATAACATGGAGCCTTTTTCTTTCTTCTCAGTACACTCCCAATAAAATTGCTTCACTTTCTGAGCCTCACATTTTTGCTCCCAGCTGTTGTCACTGCCAGCTTGAACTTGACAATTGAGAGGGGTAACTGGAAGGTCACATTTTAAGCATGATCAGTTGAATTTCTGCTTTCCCAATGTACATATTTGCTACGGGGGTTTTTTTGGTTTTTTGGGGGTTTTTTCTTCTAAGCACTTCGTTTTCCACATTCCATCTTTAAGAAGCCTTTGCTAACAAATGTTTTAGATTTTTCTGGCCTTGTAGCAGAACTGCAGCTTCTCTAACATGTTAATATTGCACAGGCTCCCAGCAGACAGAGTCTCAAAGCAGTTCAGCACCAGAGAGTGCCTCCTCTTGAGACTGAACTGAGCTACAGATGAACTGAAGCACCTCCTGAAGCCATAGAAAGAGCTCAGCTCATCTCAAAGCCTCTGGAAAGAGAGGTCCCAATATGTGATTGCCAGTCAGCTGGGACATGCATGGGGAAAGGAGCCACCACTGCCAGGCCCAAGCCCCAGGCCTGGCTCTTCCCAGGTACAGCACAGACATGCCAAAGAAGCGTCAGGGCATCCCAGCCCTGGCACACAGTTGCCAGTCCAGTCTCCTGTGGCCTCAGCCAGGGCCCCCAGCACTGACCCAGGCAAGGTGTGGGCACAGTGTGAGGGTCAGCAGGGCCAGCAGTGCCCTGTGAGCAGGCAGGCAGCTGGACAGCGGCCAAGCCAGCCCGTTGGTGCGGGTGCCTAAAACGATCCCTACCCTTCACTGGGCAGCAATTTATCTGCACAGACAGCCACGAGCTTGAAATATAAATAGTTGTATCTAGCAATGGGGAATGGAAACTGTCCTGGTCATTGGTTTTGATGTATTTATGGCTGGTTTTAACGTAAATCTGAGTTTTTGCTGCCAACGGTCTAAGCCTGCTGAGGATTCTCTCCTTCCGCCACCATATTTTGGCAAAAGTCAAAAACAAATGCGTTCACATCTCCTACCTCTTTGCCTCCAGTATTCTGAAGGGATGAAAGGGATTGTGAATTGGATGGAAATCTGTAGCACTCCCTATTCAGACTTCAGACTGCAATCATAGCTGTGCATATCTGAGCAGCCATCCAGATGCTAATGGAGCTGATCCTGTGTCAGTGAGATTAGAGAAAGACCTCCATCGTTTAATTTTTAAATATTTATTGCCTATAAATCGAAGGGCCAACACATACTGAGATAGCAGGGGAAATATATCTTTTCTTGCCTGTGTTAACAGTAATGTTCTAAGATAAAGCTGTTATTTTAAAACTTATTTTCACTTTTCACTAGTGTTTTTAACTGTCCTGAAAAGAAGGATGTTTATACAATTTTGCAAAGAAACATGAACTGTTCTACTCCATTTACATTTCTTTGTTCCAAAATGTATTCCTCTTGTTGAGATTCCAGCAGACAAGGAAAGCAGACACAGCGGTTACTTTCCAATGTGAAACTTAAAACCACAATCTCCTGCTCAGAAAACACAGAATGAGTCACAGGAAGGGGCCACTTGCTTGCAAAACTCATTAAAAGCAAGGCAAGGCAAAATGGATTTCCTGTATCAATAAATAGATTGCTGGCAGTAGGCAGAACACCTGACAGTGCTGGAGGCTAAAAACCAGTCCAAGGGTAACCATTAGTAAAGTCAGATCAATTCTTCAGCTCAGAAACTCTATCTCCCCAATACACAGTTTTCTTGGAATTAGTTGGCTTAATCCAGCAAAGTGTTTAAGAATATGCGTAAATTTCAGCACAGGGAGGGATGAGTTAAACACTTGCTAAAACAGGCTGAAAAATGGTGATGTCTGTATTTATTCACTGAAGCAAGCTGCATTAAAAGGATACATGCATGGTACCACTGAGGTGCAGACAGTGCAGGTGAAAGTTTTGTTTCCCAAGTTCATGAAAAAATAATAAAGAAGCCCTAGTCCTTACATAAGCTTAAAATTTAGCTGTAATTGCAACTTTGTTTTGCTGTTAGCAGTACTCCTTGGACACCTGAGCATAGAATTCGTTTTGTTCAATGTTATTCTCTTCTGTCTGGCAAATGAAGCCAAAAGGGCCTTCTGATGTCTTCTGTGCAGCACAGACACACGGAGATCACAGGCTGTGCACTTAGGGGGCACAAGGCTGAGCTCAGGGCCTGACCCAGCACCACCCAGGGTCAGCACAAGGGCAGGAACAAGAAGGTGCTTTTTGGCCACTTGTTCTGGTTTTGTTCCCCTTCTCTAGTTCCCCTTAGAAAAAAACTTAATTCTCATTTTACCTTTATTTTTCTCCCTCACTTCCCAATGGCTGGAAAGGTCTCAATGAAGGTCTCTTCCCACAGCATCCAACAGCTCGAATTCCTCAGCACCGTCTCCTGGCTCCCATTTACAAGTAGCCCTTTGACTGCATATTTCCAAAATGCTACTGAACACAATGAGAGGCTGTATTTTACTGCAAGCACAAGAGTGAGACTACCTGAGGTCATGACACAGTGAGTATATTCCCTTCACCAGTGTACTTTGCTGGAGTTTTATGAAAAGAAAGAAAAAAAAATAAACATAAAACAAAGAATACTAAGAACAACCCTCAGACTTCACCTTTTCATGCATTCATAAAGGGCTGCAAGTTACACTAGTGATATTTTTAGGCACTAGCTCTTAGCATCAACCATCTTCTGACTCTGGCAATGAACTATCCTGAGGTACTTGATGGCACATGCAATGCATATTGAATTAAAGTTATTTATAAGGATGAAAATGTAGCATTCAGGAAATATTCCCTACCTTTCTCATGGCATAAAAAGATGCCCCCCCCCAACAACTTTATGTTCTTTGCTCCTCAGGAGCTTCCTCCCTCAGACTGCTGTATCTTTAGTGTCAATGGGATCTTCCAGGAGCAATGAGTATCCTTATAAAGTTTGTTTTGCTGATGCAAACGCACAATTTCTCTGACTTTTAATTAAAAGGGCACCTTCATTTCAAAGTCTGTCTCCAGAGCTCCAGGGTAAATGTTTATACAAGGCAGAGACATACAGAAGATAGAGAACACTGAAGAAGCAGTGACTGCAGGCTGCCCAAATACGGCTGCTCTCGTATTTTTAACAGAGAACCTCATTGAGATGCCGCAGAGCCTTATCAACCCCAAACATCTTTGTTTCCATACCAGCACTCACAGGCCTGGCAGTATCACTGCACTGCAGTGAGGCTGCTCAGCAAACCTGGCAGGGCAGCAAAAGGCACCACTGTGTTCTCAGGGACAGGAGGAAAAAAGGTTATTGGCTTTGCCCCAGCAGGATGGCCTATGTCAAAGAGAAGCCCACAAAACAGGCTATCTGGTCTCACTGCCATGGATGGAGGACAGCATCCCCACTCAAAACAGATGGGCAGCTTTTGCTTAGGTCACACTAGGAATTAGACAAAAGGAAGATTCAAAAAATTCTGGGCTGGGGTAGGATTCCTGACTGCTCCAATTTGCTCCAGTTCCCGTCTGGTTGCTCTTGGCTCCAAGGTGCTGTTCCCATGTCCCAAAACAGCCAGAGCCCAGATCCTGGCCCCATCTCCCTCAGTAAACTCTTTCAGATTTAAAAGGCTCTCAGCAAAACACTGCAGCTGAACAGCAAAAATAATATAAGATACACTGGATAGCCCCAGTTAAAAACAGGCAGTGGAGACTGGAGATACAAAAGCCATGCTTTACACATTCAGCAGTTCTGCAAAAGCACTCTGCCATTATCAAAGAACACAGAAAAATAGGAAAGTCAGGAAAAAATTTATTTTTGCCTTTATTACAATATATATTTCTACTCTTGTTGCATTCAGCAGATCAAAATGAAGTGTTAAAACTATTTTCATCACTGCAGTAGCACATACATTTACAGAGTAAACACTGTATATAAATAGTCTTTCAAATAATAACAAACCATATCTACAAATAAAAAATATCCAATACCTCTTTCTCCTCCTTCCCCAAATTACAGCAGTAACAGTTTATGTTCAGCATAACTAATGTCACAAGTACAACATTCTTTCCCTCCCATGACCCAGCTAGAGTGGTGTGGTCATCAGCATCAAGAAAATAAACATTAGTCACTCCTCACTGCTGCATATTCTAGTTTCTGTGTATTGTATGAATAGAATATACTGTGATCTAATGTGTCTGCATACTTATGTTAACATATTCTTTCTGTAACAAAAACCAGCATTACACTGCAAGCAAGGTTGATTTTTTTCTTTCACAGAAAGAGTAGCATTTTTTAAATATATTTTTTCTGCTACATGAATTAACAAAGCAGTTTAAATATTACCCTAAAATTATTCAGCTACCAAATCAAAATGTCTTATACGTTCTGGAAAAGTATGGTGATGTTTCTAGCAGGTCAAACCCTTGATTTTCATGTAAGTGGTTTTTTTGTCAGTAAATTTGATAAAAGTTACAGCAACACACACTCCTGACAGTGTTCAGCTATATTTCAATTTCAGATACAAAGGGGGATGCAGCAACTCAGAAGCGAAGCTTTGAACGTCACAGAATCACAGAAAAGTTGGTCAGAAGGGACCCCTGGAGGTCATGCAGTCCAACTTCAGCCTTAAAGCAGATGGATACCAACACTAGATCAAGTCAGCCATAACCCTGTTTAATCAAATCTTGAAAAACTCTGGGACAGATTCTGCAGCACCTCAGGGTCACCTGTACCAGCAATGCACTCTGGCCACAATCTGACAATTAAAACAGTTCCTTATTCACATTATCATTTTGTTTTAAATACTAAAGGCAAGAAACAACCCTAGATTGCCTATTTATTAAGTTATAAATAAATATATCACAGGCTTTAATTGTGGAGAACTTTCAGGGACCATCTTTTCTGGTGGGAATTGCTGCATGTACCATCTTGGAAAAATAGATTTTAACTACTGTTAAGGATAAAAACCACAAAACTGACAACCTCTCACTGAAGAGAACAGTTAGTTTTATTTTATATATTTTATATAATAAATGCATTGAAATAGGCCTTTACCAAAACAGAATTTAAATAGGATGCAGCTAGTACATCTGTCCATTTATTCAATGATTAATGACAAGTATTAATAGATAATTAAAGGAAAGTGTGGCTATATTTAGAGATGCAACCATCTCAGTTTGGCAATCTGCAATCCCCACTGATTGTCTTTCAGAAAATCTATCCCATATTTCTTACACCTTGAAGTAAAAAGATATTTGCATTTTCTTTAAACTTTCAAGAGAACATAATCAGTTCTGGGTTGTCAAACACTTGTCAAACAAATATCAAACAAACATTTCTTCCTCTTTGTGTCTAATCCTGATATGTCCAAAGCAGATATTTACCTTTCCTGAAGTAGCAATGTTCATATGAAAGGAAGACTTAGGGAGGGCTCTCCACTGCACACTGCAGCTATGTAAAGCATTGCACATGTTCTCATTACTATTGAAGGCACAGAGAAATCATAAATTGGCCCACTTAGAACCCAGATAAAGTCTTCAGCAGTAAAACTTAGAAAATCCCTACCAGAGTGTTCCCATCCTATCTACATTGCGATCACTCTTGACACGCAAAACCAGAATTTGTTGATAAGAAAGAAATGTGATACAGAGCAGCCATTTCCAAATTTCTGGGTGATGAACAACCATAATCACATCTTAAAATGTCTCCTGGACCACTCTTCCTTCCTGTTATTAAACTCTTAAGTGAAAACATTACAAAGCAGCTGCAAAACACTTACCATAGCCTCAGATCACAAGCTGGCAGAGACCACAGCTTGGGAACCACCAGTGTAGTCATACTGAAATACAATATACATAGAAGCCCATGATGCCATTTTCAGCATTTCAGAGAACAGTTAGACTTTTCAGTATAATCCAAAAGGAAAAAAAAATTTCTTTCCTATCTACAACATATTTGAAATCATTTGGCATGTGGGCACTTGGAGTCCATATTTTAAGTACCACATTGTGTAAAGGCAGACGATTTGGAAAATGTTATCAACTGATCCACAGTATTGCTTTTAGTGCACACAGTTCAGTCTTAAGGCTGTCAAAAGCAGTATCTACAGCTTGTGTCTGGATAAATATGGAAAAAAAAAAAAAAAGGAAATTTCATTATCTTAAAGGAGAGTAAATTGCACTAAAAGTATCCATTCTTTATGATACAAAACAAAGCAAAAACATCCATACAGTAAAAACCTGAGATGCGCCATTCACCAGCATCAAAATTCACATTTTAACCAAAATAATATTTCAAACAAAACTATTCCATTTTGATAAAATCCTTACTATTTTTGGCTCAGTAAAAAATCTTCAACCTCTGCACACTGCGTGTGGGAAAGATGTGTTTACTGAAAATCACCCGCTTCAGTAAGGTGGGCACTATCCGCAGCAGCCTGTATCTTCCACCTGAACACGGACCTTGATCCAAAAAGCTACTCCTGAAGTATGATAGTTCTCAAACTGAGAAAGATTGGAAGAATGTGGCCACCCTGTTTAATTTACTTTCAATTTAGAATACATATAATTTATTTCCTCAGAAGTGTCCCATGTCAAAACAGGCTGGAATCAATCAAACACGTCTCAATTGGTTTTGACAGCTACACTGATTTACATCTGCTGAGGACCTAGCCCAGTAATTAACTCTTAAACAAACAGTTGTTGGTCAAGCAAAGGAAGAGAGGAGGAATCATTTGCTCCTTCAGAGAGAAGGATTTTGCTATATAGATTGTAATCCCTGTTTGTGTCACCAGATAATGTCAGGAATGGTGAGCACTTTCAGCTCCGTTACTGGCAAGGGGTTCTGACAGGATGGAAGATGGCTTCAGTGATGCAGAACAGAAGTGGAATCACTTTACAACCTTATGGCATGATTACCTGCAACCCCAACATCACTGCACTTTTAATTGACTTTATATAATGAAAGTGCATGGCAAAATTTGAGGAACTGGGAAAGGACCTAGAAAAGCAACTCCTATTCCTAACAAGACTCCCCTTGCCTGGAAACCTAAGTAAGTATGAAAAAGCATTCCTAAGTTTGCTCACAGCAGAAGAATACAATGCTCACAACTTCACAGATCCCAACTGAACTGTCAACAGCAAAAGCCAAGTGGTGTCCTTTCAACACAAGCCAACCCAGTCTTCGAGGTGAGACCAACAATTTGGAGATGTGATTAAGATGAGGCTGGATGTACATCCTGAGTTTCAAATGGTGGCAGAGGTTCTCTCCAGTAGGTGAACTGGCTGTAGGTGTCAGAACAAGGGAAGTCTGAAGAATTACTTCTTTTCAGCAAAGGGAAAATGTGATCTACCACTTCACAGAGTCTGACATAGCTGGAAAACAAAAAAAAAAAGAATGCTGAACCATTTCAGACCATCTTTATTTTGAATTTTTTTAATGTCCCAACCACTAAGGCATTACTACATTTATAAACAGACAAAGTGCACAAGTCACCCTCCTCAAAGCAATAAAACTAAATTTAATTTTGGTGCCCAGCTGCCAGAAAGGATTCAGAGTCAGGATAAGAAATTCATTCTAATCTGCTAATTCTAACAAATGATACTTACCTAGTGAGAAACAGATGCCATTTTACACATGATCATCTGCTAAAATATTCAAACACCACATTCTGCCTCTCCATTTCTGTCCAGCTTGGCTCAAGCAGTTCCCTGCTCAATTGATTATTCATATTTTATGCACATATGGCTGCCCTTCAATCAAAGACACCAACACTTAACATTACTAAAAGCCATTCCAGTGCTAGGGGTTACCAGTGCCTAAGCATCTTTCTGGAAGCACTTGACCCTCTCTTCAGATTTTGTTTTCTGGCTCTTCTAGATAGGAGATCCAGGAAAAGGAAATTTTGAAAAGGCAGATGGTATCAGCAAACTAGTGAGTCTCATTTTTATGCAGACTAAATCATCCACTTTTAAATATTTTACATTATTAAAGTAGATGGAATTTATTATACTAAATAAAAAAAATCTTTTTGTCAGTTTAGCTGAAGGGAAGTGGAAAGTCTGTATTTTAATCTAAATCTTTTTTGTTTTGTTTGAAGAATTATAAAGAATCTTTAATTACTAAAATTGAATGGATCTTTGGGCAACTTGAGTCATAAGTTAGAGTAAATGAATTTAGTCCATGAAGTGTTAGGGATAAGAGATTACTTACGATGAGATGTTTGTCTTTGCATGCTCTTGTATAAGTTCTCCTTTGGGGTTAACTGTAAATATCCTGTTTAAAGAAACCCCCACTTGTTTGTATGAATAAACATCCTAAAAGAATAAAAAAGAAGAAAAATCATGATTCCGCCTTTGCAAAATCATGTGTAATCTTGCTGTAATATATTACACAAAAGAACATATTTACACAGAACTGGTACTAAATTCACCTAGTTATTGTGTGCCTGAAATTCTCCATTATGTTACAAATGAGGTCAATCTAATGAAATGTTCATGAAACAGACAATTTCCTGCTAGATAAGGAGTTTGCCACTTCAGTTTAAACTGTTAATCAAAATCATGTTCATTTTTTTCAGTAACTTCCCTTGACACAATAATAACATTCAGTAAAGAACTAATGACATTTGGTGTAAGAGCACATTAACACCTTCATTTTTCCTTCAGAGAATATTTAATGCCCTTTGTGCATTGTACCAAGTATGTTACAACAGTATACAGAGGTTAAAATGTAACTGACACATAAAACAGGAATTATTCTTTAAGGGCAAGGTCACAAAATTCGTAAGAACTATGTCTATACTAAAGCCATCACTTAGCTCTTGAGTTCAGATTTGTGGCATACTCATATGGCATACTCCATGTCAGAACAAGGGAAAAAGAAGGGAAAACAAGAAATATATGCTAAAACAGCAGCAGTGAGCCACAGCAGGTAATGCAGATACAACTATGGGAAGTACAATTAGAAGTCAGAATTAAGAATGCCTTCTACAAAATTCAGATTGTTAAAGAAAACAATAAGTAAGTTTTGATCTGCTCTGAAGAAAAGCTCAACAACATCAAAGTTGAAAATATCTCCCAAAAGATCAGAGCAAAACCAATTTCCATTTTGCTAACATAAATCATGGTTTCAAAAGCCAAAATAGTGAAAAAGTTGAACATTAATGAAACCACAAAGTTTATTATTATTTCTATATTGTAAAGACTGTTCAAAAAATTAAGTAATTGAACAAAAGAGAAGAGCAGTCATTTCAAGAATTCAGCATCATGGTAGTCCACACACTGTCTACACCTCTAACACCCATGTGTACAGAAATTTCTCTGAGTTTGTTCTTGGAAAAAACAATCAAAACCAAAAACATAACAAGACAACAACAACAAAAAACCAACTTCCAAAAAAACCGAAACAGAAAAACAACAGAAAACCCAGAGCAGAAAACTGAGAAAGCTGTGATCCTGAGCTATACAAAACCTGTGGCACATTGCACACCTGAAGCCTGCACTCTGGCAGCAAGCATAGGAGTGAGCTACCAGTAATAACTTTAGAAACAGTAACTTACTGTTTTACTTGAAATAATATTGAAATAAAATCATTATTTTAATGCATGTTTCCCTGAGGTTCAAATAAAAATGGAACTAGAGGTAGTTATTATCTGTAATACAACATTACAGAAGTTTTTAAAATGTTATTTCATAATCCTATGTTTAAAGGTGCCTTGATAATGGAAACTAAGCTGCCTATAATATAACAGCTCAGTACAGCAATGGGATAGTGAGGAGCTCTGTAAGCTCTGACATAATGCTTTTAAAGAAGGAGTAATTACATGCCAGGGTTCCCCCTCAGCCCAAGCCCATGAGACTGTTTCCTCCTCTAGAGGCTTAACAGCATTCTTTGGTCCAGGGCAGGAGCCTTCTATAGCCCAAATATCCAGTCTGCCAACAGGTGACAGATCTGTCTTTCCTTTCCTATGTCTAATACGTCATTTTCTATCCTTTTCTATGTCCAATATATCATATTGGACATATCCTTTTCTATGTCCAATATATCACTTTCCATACAAAGTGGAACCTTTTGACTTCAATGGGACATTCAAGGTTATTTGAGTGTACTTAGAGAAGTGTAAGTCCCACCAATATTAATCTGGAATATTTTCTGTCTGCCCACAGTTACCTCACTGCCACTGTATCTGTGTGGATTAAAATGAGATCATTGTTTCTACACAAGCTTAATTGCTAATTTATGCAGATATAACCTAGTTACTTTGCTGCTCTTCCATCTCTAAATCCTACATCATGGTATTTTTGAGGAAGAACCTTAATACTTTCTTTTGTACAGGGCCTAATAAAATGTGCTTAATTCTCATTTAAAGCTTCTAGGTTCTAATACAACAGAACCATGAAATAACAGCAACATTTCTGTTCTCTGCAATAGAAATAAATTCAGCGATTACTTACAGCAGGTCTGTTTCCAAAAGCAGCATAAAAGGGCTCTGTGTTAGGATAAAACAAATTCTTGATGTCTGTCAAACACTGAACTTTAAATTTTTCTGGCTTCTTTTCTATGACCTCCCTGAAAAGATAAAAAAGGGAAGCTGAATAAGTACACATGAAATACACCACAAACCATGTTATCTTCTTTATTCAACATTTTCTAGATACTGCTGCATAGCATCCACTCTTCTCCAATAAATCTTTTAGAAGTCAGATTGCCCATGAAGACAAAACAATATTCCCAAGCTTACACAATGGGCTCAGAAAATAAATCCTCTGAAACAACGTAACCTCTATTGAAGCCTACATTACAATGATGACTACTGAGCAAGGATACTGGATTACAGGGAGCATCTGCTAAATCAATCCTTATGAGACATAAACTCTCACCAAGTAAACTGCCTCTTGAGAACTTCAGAATGGCTCATAGATTATATCAGCCCTCACTGTTTATGGTGCTTTTTTTTTTTTTAATTTTATTTTTAAAAGGATTGCAATCACCATATGTGCTAGAAGCACCTCAAACTGTTAAAACAGAATTAGAGTCAGGTTCTCCACCACTGCTGATTAGCAAAAGTTAAGGAATAAAGGAATCTTCTATTTCTCTTCAGCTACTTCTTGCAGAACAGAGAATTCATTAATGAATACAGGAGTTCTCATCTCTGGGCAAAAGCCCTTTCACAACAACTTCTCTTGGCAAGAGGACTAAACAGGTGGCAGAGTCTGGAATTCCCATAACATAGGAAGATGCCAGCATGACACAGAAACACTTAAGAAGCTCAGAATCCAAGATCCAAGTACCAACACAAATGTCAAGGCAGATGTGAATAGTACAGAAGCTTCATGGGAGTAAAGCAACCTTTTGGAACAGCAGATCCATGTATAAATCAATGCCTGAGAATGTGCAAAAGATGAATAAAACCACCTTTCCTCAGCCTCACATACAGCTGATCTCAAACCTACAAGGATTAAATTTACGGATTAAACAGTGAAGTAATTTATTGCCCACACACCTCAGCAGTTACAATAGTGTACACTGAAAGATGGGCATTCCTTAGTCTAAACAAGGTACCAAAAGGAGTATCATTTTAAAGGCATTTCTAGATACAAGGAGTATAAGATAGCAGTAACTACTTTTCACTGCATTTATTACTTAATCAGTCTGAGAAGTGCACTCTAATACCTCCATGGTTTCTTATATTTAGAATGTGACTGGTAAGACAGCCTGTAGCATGTCACTCAATCAGGAGAACATCTGAACAACCTTCCATTAAAAATTCTAATGAAATATATCTTGTCACAGCAGCTTTTAACAGCTTAAAATATTTTCAGTAATCACTTGACATGCTTCACTGAATTAGGCAGAAGGTACAATATTCATAATCTGTGCTGTTATTATTCACTCCCCACAGTTCAACACCTAGGAAAGATAACATTGTCCTCATAGAATCCCACAGTGCAGTCAGGCATATAAAAAGTTCATTTCATTTTCACATTAATTTCTTCAAAATCCATCAAGAAATAACCTTCCAGAAAAATATACTTATGCCAACTGGGACACCTTACAGGTAAAGACAAGAATGATTGCTATTAAAATGTCCACAGAAATATGCCAAAAATGTGGACATTTCTCTCTAAATATGAACACACAATGTTAAACACATGAAGTCACCAAGTTGTACCTACTGGTAAACAGTGAACACAGCTGTGCCTTAATATACATCTAAGATATAAACTAGGCAAAAATAGATATTGAGCAACTACTGAATTTTGGTCTTTCTCTAACAAAATTTCTTAATTAAATTTTGCACCAATATGTAAAAAAAATTAAATTATTAATTATTTCAAGCACTCCGACTCAAAAAAGCTGATAATCCAGACTCCACTTCCGTCTCTGTAAAAGCAAAATTGCGTTACCTGTGAAGAGCTGAGAATAGGCTGCTTGGACTCAGCAAAACTGGCCCCTGAGGCAGCACAGTTCCTCTTTCATTGACCCAGTGCAAGTATCCTCTGGTCATGCCTGCCATTCCAATAGCTCGTGCTGAGCAGTACAAAAATTTATATCCATTTCTGTGAGCAGATATAAAAGAAACTACTTTAAAAATAAAGCAGGTGTCTAGATAGTAATAATTTTGAGGGTTTACTTTTACATGAATCAAATCGTGGCTGTTAAATAGTATGTTTAACCCAGACTTAATTTAAAAGAAGTAAAAACATTTATGCCAAAACACTCGGTAATTAAAACCCATCAAGCTCCACTGCATTTAGTGATTACACCTGAAGAGGGCTCATTTATCTCTGCTCCTCTCAGGACTTGCGACTCCTTATGGTTATCTTTCCACCCCTGTGTGGTGGAACCATTGTCCTTAGAATTAAATGGAAAGACATCTGCAAAGAGGAAAACACTTGGCATGAAGCAGACAATGGTCTATTGGCCTTTGCTGTATTAACAGTGTTGCATTTCTGCCTCTCAGGCCTCTGCAAAAAAAGATGTCCAGCAATAACACATTTTCTCAAGCTGGAACAACTTGAGCTTCAAAACACAGTATGAGAAGTAATCTTTAACCTGACACTGAAATGAAAGTTTTGGCGTAAGTCACAGGTTGCCTTTGATTCTGCTCATGTTAGAACAGAATCCTATCTTATAGTAGCTCAACTTAGCAGCTTACTTTCCAATTTCTATTGAAAAATAATTTTCATAAAACAAAGACAGACTATATTCAGTACACGCATGGTCATTAGATCAAACTACTAAGCATTTATATGGAGTTCCACTGTAATATAGCCACGACATAATTAACTCAGTAATTTGAAAACCAACATGACTCAAATCTATTTTTTCCCCTATGCTTATGATCATCAAAGCCCTAACAACTGATAATGCTGGTAGGCACAGAAATAACAACTGCAATTAAAAAAATTAATTAACATTTCCACCAAATGTAATGCAGAGGTTGTACATAAAACTCAGCATGTGAATGCCCAGACTGTCCTGTCTTTTCTGCGAACACGTTTGTCTAACATGCAGAGAAGTGTCTCTGGCATAATTTAGATTCCAACATCCATAATTTATAATTCATCACCCATGTAAAATAAAAAGCAATAAACGAGCCTTAGCAGAACTCTAGTACACAGAACAAATCAGATTAACCAAGAGGAGAGTTGTGATGTGTACCAGAGGCTCGTCACACGTTCATGGTAATTTATAAGAAAAGCTGACATTCTTGCAATAAAAGAAAAACTCACAGATAGAGGGCTTTTGCTTTTGTTGTCATAAAGCAGGTTTTGCTCTGCATATCATGCAGGAGACATTTACACTGTGTAAGCATCACTAAAACAAGAAGACACTGATGAAATTGACACCCTTATAGGTTAAGAGAAGCCCAGAGAAATTTAAATTTTTACACACAAATGAATAAACACTAGCCACAGATGCATACAGATTTACTGAATACTCACTGGCTCACTTTATGGTACAACTTTGCAATCCCTTGGTGTGTCCAGTCTTTGCCAAGAGTTGGCAAAATATGACCTAAAGTATCTGACCTAAATAAAGGAAAAACAATATAAGTGAGCTGAAAAATCCCCATACTTATAATAACAGTCAAGTCTAATACAAATCCCACTAACTTACTTGGAACCTGCAAATGGAAAAAGGTATTCTGTAAGGAACTGATTGTCATCAGAAGAGAATTAGTTTATTTCCTTTTTTTTTTTTTTTTAGATAGACTGACATGCTCATCCTGGGCCATGTTGTTTAAATTGCTGCTGTGCCCCAAGATGGATAAGCTTGTGCCCCAAAAGGTAATACAGAAGTCACAGCACACAAGCATCACTCAGACCTCTAGGAGGCCACCAATGCTAAACATAATTTTTGAGGTTTATGTTGTTTTCTAAATAAACCAAACCTTCTCATAATGGACATTTATGAGAAATTTAAAGTATAAGGTAAGTCACATTTTAGCTTATTTCAAACTAACTTCTCCACATTAAGCCAGGAGTTGGTCAGGCATAAACTATTTTCAAATATTCTTTCTGGCTTCAATGTATTTCTGGCTTCATATGATAGAAAAATATTTACACTGTAATAACAAATAGTGTAAATGAGCATCTTGCTTGACAAAGTACTGTACAGATACACAGTAAGAAGTCTACACCCTGAATAACTTGCATCTTAGAGCAAGAAACATTGGGCTGTGGCTTAGGAAAGATTTGCACCAGCACTGTAAGGTGAAGTGATTCAATAACTCTGGGCAGATCAACAGCAGAGAGAATAGATCCCACTCACTTTATTGAAGCTTAAGAAAGCTAAATGGGGAGAGATGTTAATTTACATTGGCATCAAACGAGAAGTTTGACATACAACAGATAAATCACAAGAAAGAAGAGAAATTCAGTCTAAATCAAGTATTTTAATTTCCCACAGACTGCTCGTGAAAATTATTTTTCCTTTTTTTTTCCTAATTAGATATAGCTAAGTTTGATTTTGAAATAAATTAATTTCAAAACAATTAAACATCTCACTACAAAAGACAATGCTTGTATTTTTATTTCATGCTTTCCCTGTTACACAGACAATTGTCTTCCCTAGTGTTAAATACAATAAATAAATAGAAACCAGCAAGTCAGTAAATCCTTTTGGTCACTCCAAAATTATGAGTTTTACCCCAAGTACTAATCTGAAACCTTCCATCAGATTCTAGCTCTGACATTGATTTTGGAGTCTAGTATTCTAAGTAATATGCCTAACACTGGAATGCCCCAGGAGTGCCATTTAAAACAAAATTAATGTTTCTTATTTTTAATTACTCCTTCATATTTAATTACTCCTTTTAATTACTACCTACATCATGAGTGTGATGCAACAAAAAGGTCAAGATTTTGCAGAAGGTCCTCCAATACTATCATGAAACACCAACAGGTAACAAATAATGGGTACATATGGCATGTGTCTATTAAATTAGGAATTAAACTAAAGATTGTTGTATTGTTTGAAAGCCAAATGTAAAAATTAAAAATATTAAAAAAAAAAACAACAACAACCCAAAACCAAGAAACAAAACATCCCAAAACACTTGTATATGAAAATTTTGTGATTAACACTCCTTGGTAATTATATTTTCCTTTAAACTAAAGAGGAAAATCCTTGTATATAAAGTCTCTCTCTGTTCATGCACTCACCGTGTGATTGTCCCATCAATATCAGAAATAACAACTTTATCATCCCAATTCCATAGGTAAATGGTGCCTTCACAGCGGCAAGTGCCTTGATACTGGGTTGTAACACTAAAGGTCACATCATTGGGGCCATTCTTGAGCTTTAAGCTTTTCTGCAAGACATTAGCAGCAAGGTGATCAACAAACTAAGCATGTGAAATGGACACAGTGTAAAAGCTGCACATGAGCATTGCCTTGGTGTTTTTGGCTGGGGAAGCTGGTGTGGATTTCTCCTCCCATCAAGTCAAATCCATTTGTGGGATTTTTTTGCCCAAAGATCAGGGTGTACTTGGGGGGTAATTCAGAAGGATAGGGAGAACCAGGATGTGCCCCAGGGAGATTTAACACTGGGGAAAAGTAATCTGTGGTGTAAATTGTAGGCTGCAGGAAGCAAAGTAAAAGCAACAACATGAACTGATGAAGAATGACTTTTGCAAGGGGCAAGGGAAATGATATGATGACCCGAGCTGGACCAGTGTTGGTGCTAACAATCAGGTATGCTGCTCTCCTCTCCCGACCATCCATCCTGATGCAATGGAGCCCAAGTCATGGATCTGGAGGGGTGGAGGAAGCCCATGGAATGGGAAAGTAGTATGTATCTATGAAAGGATAGGATAGGATAGTAGTCAATGAAATGTATGTTTGGTATAGAGATGGTTTAAGAATGCAGTTAAGTTGAATCTGTGGGTAAGGAGGGATTTCAATAAAGAGAAATAAAACAATGGAACAATTAGAAGATATATCAAGTATGTGGGACCTGAGTGCGATATAAATAGTAAGGAATGGGGTGGAAATTGTAATAGGTCTGGCTGAGCTGCAGCTCATTTCCCCACAGCTGCCATCACAGTGCTGTGCTTTGCACTGACAGCTGGAAAGGTGTTTTGGGCACTACTGAGCAGCACTGGCACAGCAGCAGCACTGTCTCTCCAACATTCCTCCCCCATCAAGGGGCTGGGGGTGGCCAGGATCCTGGGAGGCCAGATAATTCAAATTAATCAAAGGGGCATTCCCTACCACACAACATCAGCTTAGATATAAAAGTTAAGGAAAGGAGGAGCAACGAGGGGCATTTGCTATTTTACAATGTTTGCCTCCCACAGGTGAAGCCCTGCTTTCTAGGAAGTGGCTGAGCATCCCTCACTGGTGGGAAGCAGAGAATATACTTGTTTTTCTCTTTGTTTATCCACCTTATGTTCTCTCCCCTGTCCCATTGAGAAGGGGAGTGACAGAGTGGCTTGGCTGGGCACCTGCCATCCGAACAGACAACCCAATTTGGTCACACTGAATTTTATTGCTTTCAGTAGAGGTGTTCTAAAAGACAGCACCAGAAGCTTACCATGTGTGTGTATATTAGGCATTGATTTAAAGAACAAAACAAAACAAATAAACAAAAAAATTCTGTTTCACAGTCATGTAAATTTCAAAAAAAAATCCCCTCATGTTCACAAACAGTAACAAATGCTGGAATAGGGACCATATATGGGCACTTCCCACTCCTAAAGAAAGATACATATGCAGAGTTTAATTCTATTTGAGAAGCTACGTGTTCATTTTCCCAAGACCTGTAGGAATTTAACACTCTTTGTGTATCTTTTTCTTCATTATCTTTTTTGCAACTTCTCAATTAGCTAAAAAAGAGAAAAGGAGGTGAGAATGCAGAACTCATGGGTAACTGGTGAATCTCTCCCACTTTTAAACCAATTTAAGAGCAGTTTTAACTTCAGCTAATTTCTGTAAGGTTTCTGAAACTGCAAGTCCCACTTTATTTGTGTAACCCCTGGTCCCTCTTTCCAACAGAAAATACCCAACACATCTCATCTGTCTCTTGGGAAAAACTGCATTTCTTACAAATTATCCAGGCAGTGAGTGATGGGCTGTTAAATGCTATACGCCTCATGTGGGTTTCCTTCAGAAAATTAATTATCTCTACCTAAGATGACAAGAAGTATTTCCCTATAGTAGCCTATTTTTCCAGATCAAATTGAAATGTACAGAACACAAAACTGCAACAGTTTTGTCATCATTAGCCAAAACGCCTCTGTCACAGAGGAAGAGAATTGGCTTCAAAGAAATTAATAAGCTACAAAGAAATCAATAGCCTGGACTCATTATAAATTCACAAGCAGCTCTTTCAGAAGTTACTGACAGAAAACTGTACTCATGCAAAATATGACTATCTGCCTATAAATGAGAGAAAAGGAAAAGAGAGGAAGGAGAAAGAAGAGAGGTCCATCAACATACACACATTTCACTACAAGGATACTACAAGGAAGGATGTGGTTCCAATACACTTACTCAAGTGACAAATACAACTTTGGAATTTGATTTTTTTCTAAATGAGATCCCACCTCCAAACCCCAGCACGTGCTGCAAGGAACAACATTCATGTTTAATACAGAAAAGAGAAGGGAAAAGGCTTTTTTGAAAAATATAATGAGAGAGAATTAAATGCAAGATGTAAGAGCTAATTAAGCTTTGAAGCCTGAAAAACAGTAAAGATTTATGTTGTGTTGGAAATGCCATTTCAGGACAAGGATGTAAAATTAACTCACAAGTTGGTCAGAAGTGAGTCGAAGTGATTTTTTGTAACTGATTCCAGACAATAATGAGAGATGACTGGAGTTGGCTTGCAATGACCCGAGGTTTTGTTTGGCAGCTCTTGGGTCTTCGTCACTTGAAGAAGATTCATCTTTTATTCTGGAACATTGCACACACAGAAAATGATGTTATCATGCCCGGAAACGCATCTCAGTAGCCATTAAAAATGCATTAACAGTGAGTCACCAAATAAGTCATTGATTCTCTGCTACCAATACTGCCTCACAGGAGGTCATTCATATCATGGGTTTTAATATATCAATGAAGTACCAAACTTTCATTCACACATTATTCAAACTTGGATTGTTACAGGCAAGTGAATGGCTATAACAGTTTTCATTACTTAAATTTAATGAATAAAAATTAATGTATTATATTAACTCAAAAATCTTATATGATGAAAAAATAATAGCCATTAGATATTATAACTTTAAAAATCCTCTGTTCTCAAAAGAAGAGGCACTTGCTATGCTGAATTTCTCTGTCCCTCTTCTCTCCTCCCCCAAAAAATCTAAAAATTAATTTTAAAAAAATGCAGGTTATGGAAGTTTTATTAAACAAAATAACTCCTCATGTTCTTTCAATGAGCAGCTTCAAATAACAGGATTATTAATTTCTGGGATTTGCAGGATTACCCTGTTCAGAATACAATGATGAAAAGTCATAAAACCTGAGCTCCCTCACAGTATTCTGTTTAAATACACATTGGAGTAATTACTTTTGTTCTCCTACAACCATTTTTTAGAAACTTCTTAAGGGTATTCTATCTCAGAAAGAATGTTTTCCTACAGTAAAAAATCCTATCACTGTAGGTGTAACTTAAAACTCTTTCAGATCCTACAAATCTGATCTTTAAAACAATCAGTATTTGGCCTTTTATTGCAATCACACCTGGAGGTATATTTGGTAGTCTTGACCCAATATCAAGGTACTGCATGTCATGACTAGCAATGTTTAAAAGCCTATCTTATCCTTTGTGATATGTGATCTCAAAAGCTTTACTCAACATCCCACTTGTGATATTTTGCTTGCAAACAATAAATTTTTGATGAGAGATTTCTAAGGTCAGGTAAAATTTAAACAAAGAATACCAATTTCAGAATCTAGTCTGCTTGAACTCTTAATCCCACTTTAAACCTTGTTTTTAAACAACCATGTAAGAAACAGACCTATATGTCACTTGTCATCCTTAGAAGGAAAATCAGCCTTTCCAATTAACTCTGGTTCTCAGTCTCAGAGAGGCAACAGAGACAACAGCTAATCTCCTACAGAATGAGGAATCCTCCTTCCAGCACATTTGCCTGGACTGCAACTGCTGACCACCAGAAAGAATGAGAGCTTTTTGTTTCAGAAGGGCGACCCCTGAACCTCACTTAATGAGCATAAAGCATATTTGAATCTGGTCCTTTTCAGCTGTAACTGCAGCCAGCACAAACAAGATGTGTTTACATTAAGATGCATATGCACAGAAAAGGGACAAGGTAGGAGTGCTGTCCCTGGCTAACTCATCCCTCTAAAGCAAGCTAAAACTCATGCCATGGAACCCTCCAAGGTGAGATTCTGGCTGTACAGTGTGATTGTTAGGAGCACAAGAAGGAAGAGACTTCTGCAATCCTGGAAAGAAGCAATAGAAAACCATGACTATTGCCTGTGAAAAACACTCTGGAAAGTCCCTTAACTTCCCAAAATATGCAGGAAGCAATTAATTTGTCAGGCCATAAATCTAAATAAATAAAAATAATTTAAGCAACTGGGATCTGACAACAGCTTGGGCTCATCTATGATGCTCCCTTAAAAACTCTAGAGAAATACATGTAGCTTTGGAGAACTGCTCCAATTAGAGTGTGTTTCCAAGGGGCTGGAATGTGAGTCCCAGAGCTGCCAGCCAAACCACAGAAATGCCAGAATGCACCCACAAGGTCTGTAGCCCTGCCATGGGTAGGGGCCTCCTATTTGCACTTCTGTAGTGCAATGAGTAACAAATTTAAAGTATTTCACTGACACAGTATTTCTGTGTTTGAATAGCTGAGGTAACTTGCTTTCATTTTTTAATGATCACTCTTGCTTGTTTCAGGTACAGATGATTTTGGGGGTACCTGTTTGCCCTGCTCATCTGTGAAGACTCTTCTGTAAGTCCACTCTCACTCATGCCTTGCTCTGGTTTTGTTTCCTGTAAAAATACAAGTATGAGTAGCTGTGCATCTCCTGTTGAGCAGAAAGTAGATGTTTTTAGAAAAATAGTTGAAAATCAAATTCTGCCTTGTACTGACTTGGTAAAAATCAACCGTGTGTTTGTCTCCTTTGTTTGTAGGCAAATTAAAACACTTAAAGAATAAAGGCAGTACAAAGAACTAAAAACTGCAACTATAGAACTCAGAACAATAAGTTTTGCAGGGAAGAAGTAGAGAAATATCAGGTTTAACATCTAGTACTGTTGAAGTTCTGGGATTGACTCCATAGCTACGCAATTCGTACACCTCAAATAGCTAGATTCCACCTGAGAAAGTGAAGTATGACTTGGGAGAAGGAAAAAAACCCCCATAAATTACCTTTCAGAGAATCATTTAAATCTTAAATCCAGTAAAACTTGCTAAAGTGCTTTTATCTTGAGTAGATGCTGAACACTACCGAAGTCATTCCACAAGATATTTAAATAGTGCTTTACATAGTTCCATTTAAAGTCACCACAGCTCAAGAGATAATCAAATACTTCCAGAGAAAATCCTGAAAAGTTCAAACAACTAGAATCTCATGCTCTGAAATCCACACCCACAGATCAGTACAATGGTTAGCTCATGCAAGGTTAAAGGAGTTCTTGACAGAGGCACCACCATAAAATTGTATTAAAAGTTATTTTCTCCCCTCAAGTACTAATGCTTCAGTAGTATAAATTAATATGAAGAGGTTTTACTAGCCAACAATATTTCACATAAAGCTTTGGATTTTTTAGTTTTCCAATGTTCATCCATAAATAAGATTATTATCACAAACTTCTAATGCTCTGAAAAGAAACTCAAAAAGATTTTCAAACCAATATATATAGTCAGTTTGGCATCTTAGGTTTTGCTGAGT
This sequence comes from Melospiza georgiana, assembly GCF_028018845.1. Taxonomy (NCBI): domain Eukaryota; kingdom Metazoa; phylum Chordata; class Aves; order Passeriformes; family Passerellidae; genus Melospiza; species Melospiza georgiana. Next base: position 90,891,076 of record NC_080432.1, read on the forward strand.
TTTACAGCTCACTCTACTCATAAATATGCCTGCTCTTCAACCTTCGAAAGAAACATGCTGAGAGGTAGGTAATCTGAGTGAAAACTTTAAATTAGTGGCACAACTCGGATTCTAGGTTTCCAAACAGAGATTTAATACATTAGATACTACTGCCTCAGATCTGTGTTATGAAAATAAATCAAAACTCTTCAGGCAAATGTTTCAGGTAGGGTCTGATCCAAAGCTTTTTGAAGTCAAAACAAACCAGACCTCAGAACATGTTTAATGTGCACACCCTCAGTCAAACTGAGTACCAAGTTACCCTCTGAAGTTCTGAGGGATGAGTATGCAGATCCCAGGCCTCCCACTGCAAGCAGAAGCAAACTCAGCTTGCTTCTTAAACTTACCTCTTTAATAGTGCTGTTCCTCCCTCGCCATGAAAACCACCATCTTCCACCTTTCTTTGGCATCTTGTCCCTCATTATAGATTCCACGGTTGCCTGTGATAAATGGATGGTAACATAAAAAAGACCCAAAATAAAGGACAACCTGACATACATAAATAAAAAGTGCCAAACACACAGTTTTAACTGATAATAAATAGAATAAAAGTAAACATACTGTCTGTGGACCATAAATTCTACTAAAGCAAAATCTAATGGTATCCAGAGCTGCTCTGAAGTAACTTAAGCATGAATACTTATGGTATTTTTAAAAGAAAAATGAAAAAGAAATCAAATCAAAGAAGAAAAAAAGCATAAAGAGATGTTAGTATAATGTCTAGAATGGAGAATCTTCTATTTCTAAGTTTAGTACAAATTATACATCAAAAAAAAAGAAATCACTTCCTAAAGGAGGCATCATGCAAAACAGTAACAAACTGACATGCAAGAGAGCTATTTACAAAGTTTGTATTCAATCACCAACTTAGCAAAAAGTAAAGAAGTTACTAGCTTCTATGAGTTTATGAATTATCATGCTATGAACTTGACTGAAAATGTTAGAATAGTTTCTTTTATAAACCTTTTCTACTTTACATTGTTTCTACATACTAGACACCAGTAGAAAAGCTCCTTCAATCTATAATGACTGGAGCCTTATGCATTGTAACAAGGGGAGCTGAATTCTTTCACTCAGAGAGAAGCAACAGATGGATGGGAAAATATTAAGGTAAAAGTGGCCACAGGGTTTGTTACACCCTAGAACAGCTTGGACACTGTATTTCTGAGATGACAGCTTCCATTGCAAGTGAGGTCACCAAAAGAAAGCTGTGATGTTGATTAATGATTTTTTAAAAAATTTTAAAAACTAAGAACTCTTAGCAATTAAGAGAGGACTGTGTTCAGATAATGTGCAGCACAATGGATCCCTTTTCTCAGTTTTTCCATAGGTTTTCTTCACTATATTATCTAAAGTATATTAGAAAAAAAGATATGACAGAAAAATGAAGCTGAGTTTTTCAAACAAAATAAAAAAAAACAGGGAGCAGATAGAGCTATGGAGAATGGAGTGCCACAACTGAGAACAACAGCAACAATTTAAGGGGATTCTCAAACACGTCAAGAACTTCAAGCAGATATCCTATCAACTTTTAGCGGCTTAAAATTGTAAAACAAGCTTACAATTAGATGTGCATATAAGCCTATTTTACAGAACATCAGTAAAATTTTTTTGCAAAAGCATCCATTTTCAAATACTTCATAAACTGTTTATTAATAAAGTATCTTAGTATTTCAATTCCTTAACCTCATTACTACAGCAAATCAAAACTCAAAGTAACAAGTCATGAAGAAAACCAGTAGGATGAGTGGTAACATAAATGAGTCATTTTAGTTTCAGAGGTACAGTAAACCAAACAAATCTTTCCAAACATACATATGTTCAAACTATAAATATTGGCTTCTCCACTAAATTAAAACTGCACTCTCAAGAAAGTTATCAGCATTCAGAATATAAATTAACCATTAAAAAAATCCAAGCACATTGAATTACACACTCATGGAAGATTTTTCTCAACTGATAACCTATACGAATAATGACATAAGTATAAAGCTGTTGAAAAAATTGCCATCTGCTGTAACATTATGGAAAAATATTTTATAGCACTTCTTTCCATTTACACATCCTAGGCAAAATCCAAGACATCTGGCTCAGGCTTTGAAGTGTTTAATTTAAAATGTAGTTACCTTACATTATTTTTATTGCCAATGAAGACCCAAGAGGCACCTATCAAGATCTGAATCACATTGTGTGAGCACCCAACAAATATAGAGTAGGGTAACTATGTACCTTCTGTGGGCATTGGAGTTCCATGGGATGAATCCCACTTTTGATGATTACCAGAACATTTGCAGTAATGCACAAAACATCTGGCTCTGTGCCATCTTTGAAATTCAAGCAATGTTTACCAGATATTTAAGATTTTTAGGCTCAATTTATTTTATACTGGGATGGTACCCCACAGCTGTACATGACTGCATATAGAGGTAACATGGCACCAAGAAAGAAACACTGGCAGAGAGTATTCTGGGCTTCGGAGGAATTTTTAGTCCACAGTGATAGCAACAGAGATAGCATTTGAATTCACACATATCCCAAAGATATGTGAAGTGCTGCAAATGGCAGGAGGAAAGTTTAGGTTCAAAAATTTATTAAATCCATGTCTAACCAGGACACAAAATAGGGGTAGTGGTGATACTACTTCTTAATATACATTTACAGTATTTCTGGCACGAGCACCTACGTGGCACCAGGTCATATGGCACTGAACTAACTTATTCAGCACATTTATGTAGGCCAAAACACAGTCATACAGCTATCCGGCACTACCTACCTGGGTTATGAACAACCAACTGAGAAACAAAAAGTTAGCAAGCTGCAGTCCTTCCCCATCTAGTATTTAAACCTTATTCACTGAGCTTATTTGTATTTATTTAATAATATATGCAGTATAGATATAAAACAGAAAGCAAACAAAAGTATGCAGCTATAGCAAACACTAACATGGGTCAACGTAATTTATGTTTAAAATCCATATTAATTAAATAAAAAAGAAGTTTTCCTACTTCAAAATAGTTGTAATAACACATTAGTCTAGCAAACAAACACTATTCACAGACCAAACTTAGTCCTTATTTAGGCCATAATGTAAGATAAATGAATGGCTATATGTGGGTAGATTTTACTGATGTGCAGATTCTCTTGTACAACCCATTTCCCTCCCTTAATCAGTGGTACCTTTTAAAACTCCTCCTCTTACCAGCCTTCATGTTCAATCTCACCTTTGGCAAAGGTTTCTGGAATGCCTGCATTGCCAGCAGAAGGGGACCAGCTGTCGTCCAGTTGTAGTACCTGGGCATGCAAGGGAGACAATTACAGCATTTTGTAATCCCAAAGCCCCAATTCACAATCTACCTGGTATTCACCACCTGGCAGGTTAAAGCCATGAAGCATAGATCAAACTCTGACCTGCACTAGTAATAACAGACCCATCTTATTCCACAGAATGCTCACAGGTATTTACCACATACATTTTTCAGGGTATGCAATAGAAGCTAGGCCTTGAGCAGAAAGGGTGTTTGTCATACGTTACTCATGTCATCATAAACTCACAGAATGGTTGGGTTGGAAGGGACCTTAAAGATCATCTAATTCCAACTCACCTGCCTTGGGCAGTGACACCTTCCACTAAATCAGGCTGCTCAGGGCCCCATTCAATCCGGCCTTAAGCACTTCCAGGGACATCCACCACTTCCCTGGACAATCTGTTTCAGTAACTCACCATCCTTATAGTAATAAAGAATTTTTCATCTAAAACTGTTCCCCAGTATCGGATCACTATTACCATGTAAAAGGCTGCTCTCCCTCTTTTTTCTAAGTCCCCTTTAAGTGAAGTCTCCCCAGAGCCTTCTCTTTTCCAGGCTGAACCCCAACTCTCTCAGCCTGTCCTCACAGGAGAGGGACTCCAGCGGTCCGATCACCTTTAGGTCCCTCCTCTGAACTTGCTCCAACAGGTCCATGTCCATCCTGTGCTGGAGACCCCAGGGTTGGATGCAGCACTGCAGGTGGGGTCTCAACAGAGCAGAGGGGCAGAATCCCCTCCCTTGACCTGCCCCTGCTGCTTTGGGTGCAGCCCAGGACATGTTTGCCTTTCTGGGCTGCAAACACACTCCTGGCCCATGTGCAGATTTTCATTCACCAGAACCCCCAAGTTCTTCTGTACAGAGATGCTCTCAATGAGTTATCTCCCAGCCTGTACTCATATCTGGGACTGCTTGAAACCAGCTGCAGCACTTTGCATTTTAACTTCTTGAATTTCATGAGTTTCTTGTGGGCCCTTTCCTCAAGTTTGTCTAGGTCCCTCTGGATAGTATCACTTCCTTCTGTTGATTCCACTGCACCACTCAGCTTTGTGTCACCTGCAAATGTGCTGAGGGTGCACTCGGTCCCACTGTCTATGTCATTGACAAAGATATTGAAGAGCATCAGTCCCCAGGACAGAGCCCTCAGGGACATCAGCTTCCATCTGGACAGAGCTGTTGACCACAGCTCTCTGGCTGCATCCATCCAGCTACAGTCCTTATTATACTCCTCTGTATCACAGCATAAGCCATACTTCTGCAAGCTTTTTTCACTGTTTTTCCATCAAGGAGCCACATAAAACTTAGGGGGTGTAGTCTGTAGGATGTCAAGCTCCTGTTATTACACACTGAACATGGCTCAACCCTTGTTGCAGACAGTAAGACAATTAGAGAATCCATTGTGTAGGGAAGATGAAGTTCACATGACATTAAGAGAAGATGATATTTAAGATCCTCACTAAGGTCACCTCTCTTCCCAATAAATTCAGCAGGCAGATAAATACTACCAACAGATTCAGAGAACAATGTCAGGGAAGCAATGAGTGACTCACTTCAGACCACAGAGAGCTGAGGTCAGGTATGAGGCTGACCACAATACAAACTATCACCTGGTACATCAGCCTTGCATGAGCCATGGCTGTGACCAAGGGTAGCCAAACCTCTCTAAGAGCAGCACAAAGCCATGATCTCTCCTCTGTTTGCAAGGAACTCTCAAGTTAAAGAATCCCCCCAAAAGCTGCATCTGGCTTAGATCACAGCACTGCCCTGCTGCCAGCAATACAAACATACAAAATAATGCCTTGCAGAAATGGAAGCCTCGTACTCAGTCGGTGAAGTTTGACAAATTTTGAAAAGCAATGCCTCCACAGAGGCATATTAGCAAAATATTCAGTATATTAAAAAAAAAGTGCTTGGTACTGAGTGACTGGAAGCAGACTGATGTATCCCTGTAAATATTAATTATTCAAACTGGCTCAGGGCAAGCCTTAGCAAGTTCACATCGTATTTCATTTTTACACTGTCAATTGAATGTGAATACTATTAGCATTTAATAACAGCTTCTTGAAATTTAAATTGTGTCAGTAAGAGGTCATCTGAAACTGCTCTTCACTTTCAATTCAAAGGAGGAAAGGTAACTAGAAGGACCTGAATTCACTAGGGAGTTGACTCTTTCTGGATGAATCCAAACTACAAACATTAAAAACCTGGTTTTCAGCTATAGTTATACTGATGTAATGCACTGAAGTGACAAAGAAGGGTCTTTGTTATAACAGTAATATGAAGTATACTTACTTATTTCCAATCTTAACCACAAGGTTAGGGTCATCAATGATAGCAGGATTGTCCACAAACTGCTGATATGTTACTGCATGTTCTAAGAACTCTTCTGTGGGGGAAAGAAGTTACATTTGTAAAGCATGCATTTATAGATGCCTGGGATGGGCCAACCTAAACCTCTCAGCACCTTTCACACACATTGGTTTCACCTTCATTACAAGGGTACTGAGATTTAACTGCAATATGGAAGTTGTTCAGAGACTCTCAATCTCACAAGATGAGGGTTTCTTTGTTTCTGGGTGCTTTTCCTTTCAAAATACAAGCTAATGTGAAAGCTCAGGGGTTGAACTGCGAGGGAGGAAAATCTCCTTTCAGAAAAATTATGTAATTTACAAGTAATTCAGATGAGAGTATGACTCAAATAAATCACAGGATATTTGAAACATCTTAATAAATAGCTTGTGAGCAACAGTCTGTGGCTTCAGGCTCATATGATTTTGTGACACCACGTTACTGCAGAAAGTGCAAGTGTTAACACATTTATTTTCACTTTATGCCACTGGAAGTTTAAGGCACAAAGTATTGTGATTTATCTAAAAGTTACACCAGAAACTGGAGGGAGGGCAGGAATCAGGCTGAACTTTTCAACTCCTTCTCCTCATGTCCCTATTCATGGGCCACCTTTTTCACTCCTGACACTAACAGCTGTGAGTTTTCTAGCTACATACTGCACTAAGTGGCAAAAGTATCATTAACACTACTGTGATAAAAAACACAGCACTATCAGGAAGTAAAAATACCAATGAAATACTTCCGAAACTTTTCATATACAGTGGATTGTTCAAACGTGTTAAAAATCATGAGAGGTTCTAGGAAGTTTATCATTACAGGGCCAGTATTTATTTTCTCACGCCAGTGCTGAGCACAGCCACAGGAGGGCTCTGCAGCCTCAGGCTGGGAAGCTCAAACCCATCTGCCAGCACATGTCCGCAATTCACACAGTCATCCTGTACCTTTGGTTATCTCTTTGTTCTCAGTAAGGCCTCCGCAGAGAGAAATGGCAATGGAGGGCAAATCCCGGATTCCATCCGAGGTGCTCTCAGCCCCGCTGTCAACGCCCGAGCTCCCGGCAGACTGCGGAGAGTGGCTGGCCGGCCGCGGCCCCACGTCGGCCGTGCTCCTGCTTTGGGCATTATCCCCACTGAAACAGAAAAATCAGCAATTCAGTCTTCATGTGTTCATTCCCAAATTCACTCCATTTAACAAGTACAAGCTTAGGGAATAAAAAAGAAAAAAAAAAAAAAAAGAAAAACCTTTGTTTAAGTTTTACAGCAAAACAAAACAAAGTAATATAGGCCTCGTGTGCCCTCCAGTATTAGATTGCTTCTACTTACTTGTCTAAACTAGGCATGTATAATTATAGCTTCACTTATTTGTATGAGTTAGGAAAATAAGACAATAAAATGTATAATCTTAATAGACAAAATAATTATACAATAAGCAGAGTTTATACTAGTAGAACTATTCCCACACAGGAACAAGAACAAGCATGTAAGTTTATTATTATATTTATATTAACTATATAAACTGATAGTTAAACCCAAACATATAATAATGTGTATGTTTGTGTATTTATGTGTCATATATATATGACACATATATATATATGTCATAAAATACTCTACATGTAAACTACTAGGATTAAAATTTTTAGAAACTATAAATTATTATATCTATTAAAATCTGATGAGATCAATATTACAAAGTTCAAGCTCATCAAACTCTGCTTTCCACTCAGAATTATATGAATGCATTTGAGAAAGAAATTTTCAATCCAACATTTTCCCCATATAACTAATCCTTCTCAGCTTTATTGAAATGCTAATATTACAGCAGCTGAGTTTAAGCAAGTGAAAAAAGAAAAATAAAGTACGCAAGCTACTTTAGTTGTTGCTCAATGACTTTCATCAAGTGACTAGAGCATACGTTGAAAGAGAACTATAAATGTTGCAAGAGGCTCCAATAAAGATCAGAACAAGTTGGAAGTTGTCTGTTCAGAGTGCAGTATTTTCATATGTAACTCTGTCATTCATCTTCCTAAACTTATTTTCTCACATTCATATTTATAGGTGAATCAACAACAGTAAATCCATTAGAGCAATAATTAGAACAATAATTTTCTGCTAATACTGTTAACAATAAGAGATGTTCTTTATGGTAGTAAGTCGGGACAGGGGATAAATATATCCCAAGGCCAACTGCTCTCTCAGGACATGTGAGTAACACTCACAAACATCAGTGTATATTAGATAACCATCCACAATCAATATATGATGATTAATTGACCAAAACAGAAAACCAGCTGCAAGCACTTTTCTCAGGCTAAAATGCAGCACCTTCCAAAAGTTTTAATATTCCTCTCTAGAAAATTTTACTGCCTTCATCTCTGCTTGAACCCTGAAAAAAGGCATCTTATCTGGCTGGCAATGAAGAGTTTGATCTAAATATGGAAGATTAAAAGAGCTCTTTAAAAAGTAAAAATATAAGAAAAAGACTAATACTTTTTGGGGAAATAAAGTGCAGCAACTTCTGGATCCATGTCAGTGAGGTCATCTAAATAGACACCATCAGCACCAAGATGCCGGCTCCGTTTGTCTGTAACGACAGAAGAAATAAGTTTATTAATTCATATTTTCTGAGTAACAACACAGAGCTGTTATTACTGTTCAGCTATTCATTTTAAGACTGAGAAACCAGAAAGTTATAACAGTTTGTGAACTGTATTTGTACAAAATGATACTGCCAAAAATACCAAAAAAAGTAGTTTATATACATTGTTCAAACTATGAATTAACAAAATGGGATGGCAGAGGACTAGTTTTGAGACATGCCGAAGACTCCCTATCCCAGACAAAACCACTGTGAATCAGAATTCAGTGGTCACCAGAGGCAAACAGCAAAAGGAAAACCTTTGAAGTATTTCCATAGGCCTATTATCACAGTATGGCAGTCAGAACATTTAATCTTTGATTAACTAATCTTACACCTCTCCTTGAAAAAGGGAAACAACAGACTAAAATATATTCACTAACACACTATAACTGGCTCGTTATGGAGACAACTCACTTTAAAGCACTGATGCAGCTGATGTGTTGTGTGGGCACATGCACCACTGTAGGGGACAACACACCCCTTTTAGGCCTGCCACTAGGACCAACCACTGTCCTCTTGTTGCCAGTAGAGAGATAAGTAACCACTGTAAGGTCAAAAACTAATTTGGATTCATTCTCAAACCCACAACTTCTCACTGTCTCAATTTCCAACACTAAGCATCACAAAAGCAATCAGAAAATCTACACAAGCACTGAACAGTAAGCAGAGAAACACATCATTTTTTGTTTTCAAAGACAGTGGAATGCATGGGGAAGAGGCCAAGAAATTTGTATGTTTACTGATTAAAAAGCAGCTGCAAAACTAGGCTTATATAGAGCTTACATAATTATGGAATAATTATAATCAGTGCTCTAAAACAGAACATTTGTAAGCAAATAAATTTCATGTGAAGACTGTAACACTTGTTCACTTGTTATAAAATACCATGGAAATAGAGCCCAGAAATTAGGATAGATGAACTTATATTTCACATATTCAGGACAGGATATGTACCACATAAAACTGAAAAGCATGTAAAACAAAAGCACCTTATTTTATGGCAAATCTGCTCATTGTGCAAAAGACATACTACAACTTTGCAGTAAAGCAGAGTTCCCACAATTACCAGCCACACACCACTTGGGTGAACCAGCACATCTATAGTCTGCTAATACACAAAAGTGAAATCCCAGAAACTGTCAAATGGAGCAAGTTTTGTAGTCTTGCTCATATGCACGGAGCTGCAAACAACTTCAGACCTTCAGAATCTTTTAATACATATCTCATGTGAACAGCTTGATGGATAACTCAGGTTTTGAAGGCTTACTCCTTTTCTGATCTGAAAGTGCCTTCAGGCCATGGATTAATTTATATGGCAATAAGATGCTTTATCACCAGGAAATCTGAAGATAAAGTCATGCATATAAAAGTGCAGGATCAACACCTTTACCTTTCTTTCTGGAAGGGGAATCCATCTTGCCAGTCGGCTGGGTTGAGCAAGCTGCAGCTTGCTTTATTTCTTCATTTGCAGGCAATGGGGGTTCAGCTGCTCCTGGCAGCTCTGTCTCTGGCTTATTTGTCTCAGCTGGTAAGGGCTCACTTTCACCAGCAATTGCTGCATCTGCTTGTCCAAGGGCAGGCAGAGGAGACACTGTGTTAAACTCCTCAACAGGAGAACTTTGGATGACCCGAAAGTGAGTGCTTTCAGAAGGATTTACATCTGCCATGCTGGGTTCCTTTGGTTTGAGTAGAGAACTGGCCTGTGAGGAAAAATTAACAGATCACTACAAAGAAAAGCCCTTAAAAAACACAACAGCCAGAGTTTAACCTGTTCTGTTCACTCCAATGAGATCAGACTGTCAGGATGACCAACCACAGCAGAAAGCCACCACTGAGATAGAGACTACAATATGCAAAAGACCTCTCTGCTGTGTTTGTGCAAAATTCATTTGCATCTCGAGGCCAGGAATAATTTGTTCTGTAATGTGCTCTACAGTCTTAATTTTCCATTTACCTGCAAATCCTACCTCACCCTGCCTTCCTCTCTTCCTGTGAAAATCCTGGCTTCTTTCCCTTAGAAGGCAAACCTGACAAACAAAAGAAGGTGGTGCAGACTGGAGTCCTTGCAAAATCAAAATGGTCTCAGGCACCACGACACTGTCTAATCCCCAGATTTCAAATTTAAATCACTTTATAGGATCAATTCCAGATTTCCTCTGAGTGTGGGACAGAAAGTGTTCTTACAGAGGGAAAGAGAGGAGCCGAACTACAGCAGCAGCAGCAGCACAGCTGCTATAACCTTCATGTCATAGCAAACAAACAAACATGAAGTTCAAAGCCAAAGTATGACTCCCAGTTCAGGTATGACAAGATCAGAATAGCTTGGGACATAGACAAGGGACTGCAGAGAGAAAAGCCTCTGGGAGTAAGATTTGCAATACACACCAGGGTGTGTGACTGCTATATGAAAGATCCACCTAAATTTCCTAGCAGGAAACCCTCCATTCTAGCCTGCAACTGCCAATTTGGAACTCCTGCATGGACCCAGGCACTTACATCAGTTCTCTTTGAGAAGACAATCCTGAGATTGATCCTGGTAGGCTGTTCAGGTCCAATACAGCTAGCTATGGACCTTAGCCCTTACAATCCTACACAGGACAAAAGCAGAAGATGAAAGTGCTCTTTTCCTCTTGGGAACAAAGTCCTATTTTATTTCCTAAACAGGAGACACCAGGCAGACCCGGTGTCTTCCCAGGTGAAAAGCAGGCAGGGATCTCCTCCCCGGGGATTTTAAGCTCAGGGGAAAGGGGGAGGAGGAAGGGGGCCACAGCCAATGGGATACAAGTGAGGAGGGGGGTGAGGGGAGGAGTAAATCTGGGACCATCCATTTCCACAGGGGCTTTTTGGGGGGAGGGAAACACCATGTGATATCAGAGGAGAATCCCATGAGGATTCAAACATACTTATCAGTGCATTAATACAGAGCCCAGTGCAAAACAACTAAATAAACTACTTAGTGCAATGCAACAGAAAATAGCTCCCAAATTTCTTGTAATGTACACAGGGAAGAGACTAGTGCAGAGGAGATGAGAAACCTGATATATTAAAAGAAGAGGCAGAGCTCCTCTAAAGAAATTACAAATTCTGGATTCCCACTCTCTTTTTCACTAATTACCAACAGAGAATTAATTACAACAAATTACAATAGTGCCACTATAATTCTGGTGCCATTGCCAGAACATAGAAGTCTTTCTGAACAGGATGTCCACCTCCCTGGCCTGCAAAGCAGCAATTTTTCCTCTTAATGCTGTGTGTAAGCCCATCTCTCCTGCAGCTCTCTGCAGAGAAGCCAGCCTTCAGCAGGAGGTGCCAAACTCTGCACTATCCCAGCCCCCATAGTTGCAGTATTCCACTGAAACCTGACCTCTACCTCTCACACCCTGGTGCACATGCATACTCTAGTGTGAATGCTGTGACTCCTCAGGAGCTGTCACAAGGAGCCAGCCAGCACCTGACCAGCCTGCAGTGTGGGCAGCTGCCCACAGTTTCTGTGCAGCACTGGAAATAAGGCTGCTGGCTACAGATCCCTCACCTAACTGGGACAAATGGCTCCAGGAGGAGACGGGCACCAAGCCAGTCCTATCAGCCAAGAGAACAGCATGTCTGCACATCCACAGATACAGAACTGCAGGTATCTCTGGATACTTTTGTACTGAAGCAGCCCATTTTCATTTCTGTGAATCTGACTGCTAATACCAGGCACCTAATTTCCATTTAAGATAATTTATGGATTTCAGTGATTTACCAAAGGACATTGGGTTTGATTTTTTTCTGTTTTTTAAGCTACTAATATTTAAAAGACTGGGTCTCAGTTACTTCTTCATTTTCTACTGTATATCATCAGTATTGAGAATATCCATGCCATAAGGTACTTTCCTATACCTCCTATGGAGTAAGATTCAATTACCTTACATAAAACACTCTAATTTTGGGTAAAACCAGGATCCATTTCCTCTTCATCAGTCTGCAGTAGATTAAGCATACAAGCCCTATTAAAGCACAAGAGATGCTAGCAGGAATTCAGTAACTTATGTTGGATACCTTTGCAGCCTGTGGTAGCTCTCCCCATGCCCAGTGCATGTGGGGATTATCCTTCAGTCCACTTCTGTCTGTAGGTTTACTGACTAATTCTGAGTCACTTTGAGGAGTAGGAGGACGTGAATCTGATGGGCTAAAGAAAAAACAAACAAAGAATGTTACAAAAGCAAAAGTAACCACAAAGCACTGAGTGCTTTCCAAATTGATGCCCACCAATATAAGGAATTGAAGACTGAAGTAATTAAGAGCCAACTGAAGGTATGAAAGCAAAGAAAAAATAGTTTAAAAGTTCAAGATCCTCTTACACTGACATTCAGAGGTCTCATCCCCTTTTCAGTAAGTGCTGTCAGAGAAGTAGTATTTGAGAGGCTGAAAGAGATAAATCAAGAACACTGGACCTGATTTCAGGAGGTTTTTCGTTTTCTGCATGGTAAAAAGAATGGAGGTGGTGCCAGCAGCAGCAGCAATTAATAATGTATGCAAAGTGCAGAAATTACTCACATCCACAAGACATCTTATCCTGACTAAGTAATACTTTAATCTCAGAAATCCAGTTGACTCCTTTCTAACTTGTTCAGCTCAATCATTGGATGGATGTTTATAAGGAAATAAGCAGGAGAGCTACAGAAAGAATCTGAGCCCTTTCAGATGAAACATATTCAACAGTTTGTTTTGATAATTATTTGATAATAAATATTTATAAATTAATTAGTGAATTATCAGCTTATAGCATATTTTTAATGTGGTCAAGTCAAGAACGTGATGTCAAGTCAGTCATTAATAAATAATGAATCACTGATTTCAAGGACAGAAGGAAAAATTCAGATTATCTGCTCTGCCTTTCTGCATAACACAGGTCATAGAATCTCCCCCAGAACCTCCTGAACAAAGCTTGCATTTTTTATCTGAGCCATAACCTGCCTCGGCATACTCATCCAATCCTGATTTAAAAACAAAAAGCAACAAAAGAATCCACAATATTCCTAAATCAAAGGTGCAGACTGAGTTACTTTCATTTTTAAAAACAAAAGGCTTCCATCTCATGAAGTGCCTAACTCCATGCAGTTCAACAAGGCCAAGTGCCTGGCGCTATGCCTGAGACGAGGCAATCCCAATACAGGCTGGGCAGAAAAGGGACTGAGAGCAGCCCTGGGAAGAATTACTTGAGGGTTTTTGTGGACAAAAATCTGAGAGGGTGGTGAGGAACTGGAACAGGTTGCCCAGAGAAGCTATAAACTTCCCATCCCTGAAGACCAGACTGAATGGGGCTCTGAACAGCCTGGCCTAGTGGAAGATGTCCCTGCCCATAGCAGGAGGGTTGGAATGAGATAATCTTTAAGGTTCCTTCCAACCTAAATCATTCTGTGATTCTACAGTTTTATAAAAAAGCCAAACTGGAGTGGATATTCAGTATATTCAGAAAATGATAAAGAATAAATCAAACATGAGGAATTTATGTAAAGGTAAAATCACAGAATGGTTTGTAATGTCTTCATTATATCTAGTCCAATCACCCTGCCATGAAACCAGGTTGCTCAAAGCCCCATCCAGCCTGGCCTTGAACACTTCCAGGGATGGGGTATCCACAAATTTTCATGGCAACTTGTTCCAGCGCCTCAACATCTTCACAGTGATGAATTTCTTGCCAGAAGTCCAAGCTTTCAGCTCAAAGCCATTGCTCCTTGTCCTGTCCCTACATGCCTGAGTGAAAAGTTCCTCTCCTTCTTAGCTACTGGAAGGTGTTATGAAGTTTCCCTTTTTCAATGTTCTGTAGAGCCAGATGGTAGGGAATTCACTGTTCACACCAAAATTACTTCACATTCACATCCGAAATAACAGCAACCTAATTATCTACAGTATTCACTGTTTTCAACTATGCAGTAAAATACACTTTGAATATGGACAGACAATAGGACATTTTAGCTACAGATATTTATGTTACCTAATTAAATTATAAAATTTATACGCCATCTTTTTAGGGCCTAAGAATTTCAATTTCTTATCCGTCCTCAGGGTATAACCTATAATTTGACAGACGAAGGAATCAATACAATGTAATTTTAGAAGTATTTTCAAGCCCTAAGGATTAAAAAATTGCCTAGTGGGTTTTTAAACAACTTCTAAATCTTCCACTTAAAAGTTTGTAGGATTTGCAGTATGTTCCATATTTAGAGGCCATGGAAACCTGGGAAATCAGTAGCCTGAGTACTTCAGAAAATCTCAGTAGGCAATAATGCTCCTACTGCTGCTTTAAGCCTAAAATACCTAGATTTAAGGAAGCCTTGTCACTTCATGTCTTTCTTAACCTGTGCACTACAAACATTTTAACCTCCAAGATACCTATTATTTATCTAGAAAACACTCCAATCTGTCTTTGTTCAGCCCAAGCTCACGTACTCAGACACCCTGAGAGAACAGAGCTATTGCTTCAGCTTGGGTAGAACCTCTGCACTTTGCAGTAAGAAAACAGATTTGGGGTGGAAGAAAACATGGTCTTCTCCATAATTTTCCCTGAAAATACAGTTCCCTTATACACAGCTGAGTGGAGAAGAGCCCAAGCTGTTACTCAGCACTGTGACTTCTAATCTCAGAGACACAATGAAAGTACCAGAAATGCAGCACTCACACATGTGGGTATGTTAAAGCAGCAGAGCTCTGCTCTGTGAAGGTTCTTGCTGCAACTGCTGCCCAATGATCTGGGTTTGCCTTGGGCTGAACTGTGTCTTGCAGTTCCTGTGTCCTTAAATTAAGCACTGACTCAGCCCAGCTGAAATTGCCTTGCCTTGCCTCAGCACAGATTGCTGAGATACTGCAGATCAAACCAGAGCCACCCATCCTGTCAACAGTACACAAAAAGGAAGGGAAACTTCAGGTATTTAGATCAGCATCTCTGATTCACATCCCACAGATGCTGAATATTTGTATTACAGTCCTATATATTCTTTAACACCTGTGATTGCACTTAATCTAATCTAATGGCAAAGAACAAGGAACATGGCCTGTAGTTGGCAGTTCTGCAGTAACAGACTACAATGATCTTTGTAGTGTTTTGCACTGGAAGCAAAGAGATACCTGAAAAAGCAGCAATATGATCTGAGAAAAAGCTCACTCTTGTGTGACAAATGGTACCTGTGATAAAAGATGATCAGAAGGAAAGAGGCCTACATCACGCACATGTCACAGCAATGACTGAGAGCCTGTGAAGCACCTCTTAGGTGGCCATAATAGCATTCCTTACTTCACAAAGGGAAAAAAAATGCTGAAAGACCCACCAAGTATTTCTTATTTCAACAGCTGCAAACACAGAGCCTCAATCAGACAAGTTGCTACAGCACTTTAAATGTCTCTCTAGTCTGTAAAACAGTTGAATTCCAGAACAAAGTTCATGAAGCCACCCAGAGCACAGCACTGCTCCATCCTAACCTGTGCTCCTGCCCTTCCTTGCCATGAGAACATGCTAAGGAGAACAGTTTTGAATATCCCAGGATCTCACTTTGACTTGGTGCTGCAACATGGTCAGGTTAAAGAAGGCAGACCTAGAAGCTGGGAAAACCTCAAGATTATCAATTTTGATACAGCTTTAGGCACCTAGTATGGCAACTATGTTGATATAAGCAATGAATAATTTAGCCTGATGTATTACTCAAAGCTTTCCCAGCATTAATGGAGAATTGCAGAGGTCATATTCTACTACTTTAAATTTTTAACGTTGCTGTGACCTCTCTCCACTGGCTTAATGGAGTGAAAGAGCTTGACTGCAGAATCTTGAGACTTCCTGAATTTAACACAGAAAGTCTCTGTATCCACTTTTAGCTCTGTGGAAAAGAGGAATCCTACACTACTGCAAAGGCCTAGAGAGGGGTTTTTTTTGGCACAGGGCTCCTCCCATTACAAGGTTTGCATTTTTTATTGCTCACTTATTCTCTGAGGTTTTTGTTTTGCTTTCAGGAATCTATGCACAAGCAAACAACTCAGGTAAACCATAGGATAAAAATGTCATCAAAATATACACTGATTGTAAAAAGATATGTGGAAATGCCAGTCTTCAGAGGAATGAATTCACTAAGTTCTTCCTTTTGGGGGGTTTTATCATCTTAATAAACTTGATTTTTAACCCAGGCTTTCACTGACATAATTTTGCTTCAGCCATTCTCTTTGAATGGATGGTTCATCAAGGTACTACATGGTTCATCATTACTGCTACTCAATGCACACAAAGAAGCAAGCAGAGAAAGTAGTTTCCAATGTCACTTTCAAATATCAGGGTTAGCAATAAGTACAGCTATAAATACAACAGCAGTTCACATAGTCTTAATGTGATAAAAACGCAATGTGTTAAAAGGATTAAAAAGCAGTCCAGAAAAGAGGGAGGACAACTGTTCTACCTGTCTGGAAGAGAAAAGTGAGAAGATTGTTGAGGACAAGTGTTAGATAGGCCTCCATCTGCTGGAACAGTGAGGAGAGTGGTTTGCCCTTTACAATCTATAGCCTTACTGGGCAGCAGAGCACGTGGGGGGAAAGACAGACAGGGTGTCATTATATTCACAAGGGCCAGTTAACAAACTCTTTGTGTATTAGTTACACAAACGCTGACTTTACATTGAGAGTTTTCAAAACCCAGGATACTGCAATCAAGAAACAAACAGAACACACAGTTCCAAAAGCCATTGAAAGGGCAGGGTACTGACAAATGCTATCAGCAGCCTGGTGATGCCAATCACATTGAGCTTAACAGGCACTGGACAATGTTTCTTCCAGAATGCAATTCATAGCAGTTCCATTTAGCCATTGCCCTGAAATAATCTCCTCACACTCCCTTCCTCTGCCCCTCAACTACAGAGGCAGGATATTGAGGTAAGACTTGTTAGGACAAGGTCTTGTGAATATTGCTGCACTCCAGCAGTCTGCATGGGGGATGTGGAGCACATGTGCATGGGGCACACACACACAGACCTAACTGGAACTATAGTGCAATGCATTGAGCAAAAACTTGTCCCTTTTTGACAGACACAAAAAGGGAGGTCCAAACTGCTCTGGTTTGATATGAAAGGTATATGCATGCATACAAATACACATACAGGAAAAAGTGAGCAAATTACTGTATGTGTTCTTTTCACACAGTAAAAATATCACATCTATGTTAAAAGCAACATGAAAAGCTCATTTTCACTTTAAAAAGTCTTATTTTTATATATTAATTCCTATCTGGGAACTTTTTAACAGGATTGCGCTTGAAATACTGAAGACTTATAAACTTACATTCATTGATGCCCTTACAGGGTGTGTGCATCAGGCAAATATTCAGATTGCACAAAACATTCCTCCTCTCTAGAGTATTTATATGCCAACAGCGACATTAACAGATAAAAATATCCTTCAGAATTTATGGACCTGCATTTTTATGTATGCGTTTGCTGTATCCAGGAGAAAGCCAAACCAATGCTTTGGTAGGCTAACTTATTGAAAATATAGAAGTATTCATCTATTAATGGTCACTGACCATGTTTGATATCAAAATCTTTAGTGAGACTTCATATAGTACTTGCACAGAAGACACTAATGGAAAAATTAGAATAAGGGTAATATCTAGAACTGTACTATCAGAAAAAAGTACCTTTTTAGAGGTGACCATTCTCCATCTGAATGAGCGTAAGGTGCAGACTGAGAAAGCACAGAAACTGCAGGAGCCTTTGTGTCAGATACATCATCAACAAACACATCTGGAACAGGGATCCTAAACAGGGAGAAAGAAGTGACATTTCTTTGTCACTTTGGTGACAAAGTGGTTACTGAATTTTCATATACCTCAGCTAACAAACCCTATGGCAGAGAAAAATTAGTACAACCTGAACTAAAAGGAGATAAAGAAATGTTATCTGATTCAAACCATCTAGTTCACAACACCATAGAGAATTCTTATGTTTTTAATGTCATTTTCATTACTTTAATTACTAACATTCCCAATATCTTTCTAGCCTAAAGCTTTATTTTTCAAGTAACACCTTCATCAGCCATATGTTCTGACTTAGAAATTACTGCTAGAAGGCATGGACTGGAACATTAACCCAGGTTTTCATTACATATCTCAATTCCACTATGATACCTTGAATTGTCCAATGGCTCTTTTTCTTCCTCAGAGCTAATCTCTATGGGAAACATGTCTTCATCTTCTGACGTGTCTCCATGTGTGTCTTCTCTTTTTAAGCTGTCTATTTTATGAGTTGACTTCCTCCTCTTCTTCCTCCTTTTTTTCACAGAGCTACAGACTGGAGATGTTTCAGTAGAAGGCTGGGATCCATGGGCTTGGGGTGGGACTTGTGAGGATGCATTGGTGTCCAGGTTTCGTATCCTGTCTATGGAATTCCTCTTCAGCTGGGATTCCATTAAGGCAGTCCCCTCAGACAGAATGGGAGACGTGGAGAGATGATAAGGAATCACCTCCTGAAAAAGAAAAAATTCAAATCATAAAACATGTTAGCTCTTTCACCACTCATACAACCAGCAACCTATGCACAAATTACCAAAATTTTAGTCATTTACTCCTCGGGAAAAATGACAATGATGGGACATGGATGCTCATTATGCTCCTATGGCATATGGAAATTTTTCCATAGCTGCATCTCCTTAGACAAACCAGGGACAATACTCTTAATACAGCATCCTCTGAGCATCTAATATTGGCATACATAGCATCTAATATTGGTTATGGCATACATTTCTGTCCACCTTATGTAAGGTACAGAGCAGAAACAAAATCTTAGTTTAGAACCTGAACATTATGTAAAATACAATTCCCCTTCACAACACAGATGACAGATAGCAGTCAGAAAGGTCAATGGTTTGTAATTAGGTCACACAAACACCCTACTATTCAATCATATATATACATCTCTAGACATTCATGGAAGTATTTCCAGCAGTTTTCAGTCACCAAATAACTTAACACACAAAAATTTTAAAGGTACAGAGATGCACAATCACAAAATCTCACCTGATACTGGTAATATCATACTCAGCACAGAAATTTGAACACTCATCTACTCCAGACAGTGAAAAAAATTATTTGGGATATATGAAGAAAAATGCCTGCAAAAGTTTTTTTACATTACATTACATGTGGACTACTCAAAGTTACTGTGACCATAATTTTTTTGGACCAGTATTTAACCACAGCTCAAGAGCAGACATTCTCATTTAAATATAGCCCCCCATGAATGATAGTTGTGAGAACATGTTTATGAGAAGCACCAGAATTAATGTGGGCACAGATGTTTACAGAGCATGTGCACTTTTACTGGCAGTCTGGTGCATATGTTCAAATTAAAGATTTCTGAAAAAAAACCAGGTCCCTGGACATTAATCTCTTGCAAACAATTTTGAAGCATGTGAACTCTGTCATTGCCATTTCTGTTCACACATTGGCATACAAATGATTTACTTTTCACTCAAGAGAATACCTTCAGCTTTTTCAAATCTCAGAAATTAAAAAAAGCCCTAAAGTAACAGCAAAGCATTACATTTCTATAGCAGAATATTGTCCAGAAACTTTCAAAACTATTAAATGGATAAAAGCATATTTTTCAACAAGATTGTTAAATCAAAACTGACTCTGAAGAGCCAGCATCAGATTTTTAATGAATTAAAAGTAATTTTCACTCTTACCTGATCATTATCTGTCTCCTGTACAAAAAAGGCCTCCCCATTGTCTCCCAGTTTCATGTGCAAATCTACAGCCTCTCCATTAATTTCTATATCAACCTGGAAAGAAATAAATACATTCCTATATGAAAAGAAAGTTAG
Source organism: Melospiza georgiana (assembly GCF_028018845.1). NCBI lineage: Eukaryota > Metazoa > Chordata > Aves > Passeriformes > Passerellidae > Melospiza > Melospiza georgiana. Next base: position 90,911,244 of record NC_080432.1, read on the forward strand.
TCCTACTGCTGGCACTGGGCAAATGCTTCTCAGGAAAGTGTAGGAAACATTACACTAAACAGGAAATATTGACCTACTTTTTTTCTTTCAGTACTGCTTCACAAAGCAATCAATTACAAAAATGTTTTTCCAACTTGTTCAGCTCATTGATACCTTGCTCCTCTACTCAGAAAGGTTTATAGTCAATACATAAAGTTCTGAATCTTTTTAAATGCAATTCTGAATACTTCATTTGCCAAACAAATCTATTTGCTCCTTAAATTCATAGCCTATTTTTTAATTGTGCTAGAAGTACTTCCAAATGCAAATTAATATCTTAATATGTTGTCTTAATATGTTGTCTTTCTAATTAATTAAAGAGACTTCTCTTTACAGTATGAGAAACACAAATGAGAAAAATAATTCTATATTCAATTCTTGAATGTAAAATTCCTTCCACACATTTATCACATCACTGTACAGCCCTAACTATCTCCATTTCTTCTCAGGAAGATCTCTCTCTTGACTATAATCATGCTTGCCACTAACTCCATTTTCACTGTAAATTTTTTGGAGACTTGCACAAGTCTACAAGTCTATTTCAGGACACAGCACATCACTGGCACATTATTATCTTTCAGCATTTACCAATTTTAAATATTGGAATTTCTTTCTGATCTAAGTAAGAATTGAACAATGTCCATGCTGACTTTAGGATCTTTCTGCAGAAAATTCTAGCTGCATTAGAACCTAGACTCTACTGAGTGAAAAATTACTTTCTAAAATAATCTGGTAACTTCACATCTGATACACTAGCAGGTCACTCAGACGAGTTACTTTTATTTCAAGATCCTCACTGTTTTTTTCCAGCTTCAATTAACCTCAAGGTTCTATTATCTGAAAATACTACTTCACTAATATCTCCCTTTTTGGAACTATCATTGAACATGTCATTGAACAAAGAAAGGGGATTTAGTGAGTCACTAATGAAATCTAGTATAGTTTCAAATTAGCACATTTGAAATTCTTCTTTATTAAACATAAATATTACAAATTGCATGGCTAGTTCCAGTTTTTATTATAGTCAATGTCTTACAAATTATGCTCTGAACTGCAAGAATCAGTAACAACCATTTTAATTGGAGCTTGTCTTAATTCAGGCTCTTTATAAAGGGTGTCTAAAGAAAACCTCAACTAGCAGACCAAAGAACTTCAGTAACTTCCATGCTCTTACAGTTAACTCACAGACAGGACATATAAAAACTGTCACATTTTCTTACCACTTTCTCCCTGGAACGCAGAACTCCCATTTTCCCGAAGCGAACGTGGAAAGGGGAACACTGCAGATTTCCGTCTGGCTGACGTACCACAATTATATCTATACATCCTGACAGTGTGGCTGGGTTTAGACCCTTATAGAGCTCCTTCACAGTCACAAACACTTGTCCTGCTAACTGCCCAACGTAATTCATGGTTTGGACCTGAAAGGCAAAAGGTGCAACAAATTGGATTTTGATCCCTGCTTTGTATAGTGGAGACATTTAAGAGAGAGAATCCTGCAGTGGGTATTCCCCTGTTTCACAAATTAACAATTTTGCACAGAATCAGAATTTCACACCTAATTTATTCACAGCATGTTTGTAGAGAGCTATTGAAACACAAAAGGGATCTCTCAAGCCAGAAAATAGTAACAACTTTCAAAAGTTCATTAAAATCAGTTCAATTCAAAACCACTGTCAAACTTTGAGACTCTGAAGCTCAAATGCCTCCAATTATTTCTGAGGAGAAAAACATTACTTCCAGAATAACATCTCCTCCTAACATTTATTGTGGCCTCAACACCAGAAATACTTTTTTTTGTGTATTTCCACAGGCTTTTAAAGGAAGGACAAGTGAATAGCTTTGAGCATATCTAATTTTGCACCACACTAAAGGCAAAGTCTATTTTCTCATCTTACAGCAATTTCTCCCATTAAAAGGTTATTATAATGCATTCAGAGGTTATGCATTAAGGTTGAACACTGTTTCCTAATTCAACTTTACTTTTCTTGTTTCAAACAAGCCTTTTCAAACAGTATCTGCAGTTTTATTAAAAATTACACTTATGTTGATGGCTGAAGTGCTTTGCTTTACTTCCCCTGCTCCTACATTTATTTAGCATTTAGTTTGCTGTTTCCACATTATTAATACATGTCCTGTTCAATATATTTAGTTCCCCAGAAATTACTAACATGCATATTTAGACATGTTTAAAAGATAAAAAGTCTTTCAGTGGCTCTCAAAATATGGGTGAATTTAAGCAGATACCTTCCTGAACAGCATAGGTTTTAAACACTTCCAGTGTCTATTGTTTTCAATATTTTTCCAGCCCCTCTTGCAGATTCCAAGACACTAGTTTCATCCAAGTCCTTGTGCACACAGGATAGAGCATAAGACTCACACACAATTCTTTGCTAGGCTGTACTACAGCACCTGGATATCAACAAAAGTAACAGTTGCAGGGCAGGCAATGCTGAAACTCCCTCCCATTTAGGGTGATGAGAACAGAACTGAGCTCAGAGCCTGAGACAGTCACTGCACAGCAGCAGCATCTGCTACAATAGAGACTCTTTCAGCTGTGTCCCTTATAAACAACAAAAAAGATGCATGAGATGCTGTAAAATGGCTCCAAATGTAACTGTGATTTACAGTGATAAACAAAAGACCATTTAAAGAATACCATGAAAGCACTAGAGTAAAAAAAAATCAGAAATTTAGGAAATGCTACAATTAAGGCAGTTTTCTTCCATGCATTGCTGTTCTAATTAACCAATGTACACCTCTGGTTTTTTTCAAAAGTCCCTCTACTTTGTGTGGACTGAGGCTTTGCTTTCTTCTCTGCTCCTGTTGCAATACACGGGTCAGGACACAAACTGTGCTCCGAAGGAAGAATTATTTATGGTAGTCATCACTGCATTGTCCCTGAAAAGCAATCACGGTTTCCCCATCTGACAATTGTGGAATGAAACCACAAAAAGATGAAGACTAAAACTAGGCACTACCTTTAAAAAAATCTGGTTTTTTAAAATTCTTTTTGTTCCTGATTTTCTAAGTATTCAGTGTACGAGATGCTGTCGTGGTTTAACCCCAGGCAGCAACAAAGCACTGCACAGCTACACTCTCACAACAATTCCCCATCCTGAGCAGGATGGGTGAGGGAACCAGAAAAGTGAAACTGATAAACTTCATGGGCTGAAATAAAGACAGTTTAATGGGACAGAAAGGGGAGAAAGTAATAGAAATTGTAATAATAAATTATAATAAAAAGAACAAAGGAATTTCAACATACAGAGCAAGTGATGTCCAGTGCAATTGCTCACCACCCACTGATCAGCTCCCAGCCATTCCACAAGCAGCAGCCCATGGCCAGTTTCCTCCCCCAGTTTATTCTGGGCATGATGGTCTACAGTATGGAATATCACTTTGGCCAGCTGGGATCACCTGCCCTGGCTGTGTCCCCTCACAATTTCTCAAGCTGGCTCCTCCAGCCCTGTCACTGGCAGGGCACAAGCCACCAAAATCCTTGACACAGTGTAAGCACTGCTCAGCAACACCTAAACCAGCAGTGTGTTACCAACGTTATTGTCATCCTAAATCCCAAACAGCACTATACCAGCTACTAGAAAGAAACCTCTATCTCAGCCAAAACCAGGACAGGTGTTTATTAATGGAAGAATAATACCTACATAGTGTTTGGAGAAGTGAGGGCTGTTTCTGCACAGCCCTCAATTCAGGCATCCAGAAAGTGCCACCTACTGAAAAACCAATACACAAAAACTTCATGGCAATTATATTCCTTTCTCCAGCACTGAACTGGAATCAGCACTTCTGGGCTCCTGTTATACACTAGAAACATCACCTTCCTGAATGCAAATCTAGTGACAAGCTGTTTCACAGGGAACAGCACTTGAAACTCACACCACATCCTATGCTGTGTCACAGAACAACAGGCTGGAACAGACCTCTAAAGGTCACCTGGTCCAAACATGTGTCCAAGGCTGCCCACAACCTTGGTCCTGCAGAGTCCTCAGTGTCTTCAGGATGGAGATTTCTCAGCCTTTCTGCTCTCCTGATCCTATGTATCCCTTTTCTTCATGATACCTAACCTGAATTTCCCTTGTAGCAGCTTGTGCCACTGCCTCTTGTCCTACCACTGTGCGCTTGTAATATCCCAGCTGTTTCCTCTATACCCCCCCCAAAAAGTAATTGAGTGTTCTGAAGAATAAACAAAACTAGTTCTCTTGGCCTCTGCTTCTAAGTCATAAGGTCTTAGCCCCCTAACTGCCTTGGCTCTTAAAAAGTTACTCTTAAAAAAGTTGGTATGACACAGGCACAAATCAAGGTTCAGCCTCCAGGGTGACAGACATAAGCAAACTTTTAAAATTACCCCTTTACTGTGGAAAAATAGTTTTTACTGGTGATTTTTTCAACCTAAAGCACAAAAACAAACACATTTCTTATGGAGCTAAATTAAATGCAAATACAGCTACAGCTGGGGTCAAAATTCCACAGCACAGTTCACCCCAGTTAATGCCTGGTCTGCTGAAGTAACAAAACTTCTAGGTGCAAAACAGCCATGACTTCCTTGGCAGAGAAGGAGCTGCTGGGACAGTCTTTATTATAAACCCCCACTATTTGGCAGACAATCCAAACATGAGGACTCACACATCCTCTCACAAGTTACACCAGCTGGGCTCCTAAAATCCTAAACAGATAATTTTGCAACTATTCTTGCTCATAAGAAGTCTTAGCTACTCTGCCTGCCCTGTCGTTGGACACAAAGATTATTTTCATACTCACAAATTAGAAAAGTTGGACACCATCCACAAGCTCTGAGGCCAAACAGCTCAGCACAGCTTGGTTCCATACACTGGCAATCTCTTATCCCTTACACTTCAAAAAAGTGTCACATTCCACCTGTAAGCTGGTAGTGGACATTCCTCTCAAGCTGGGCTGGACCTGGTATGTGCAACAAAGTCATTGTGGAATTCAAAGACAGACTGGGAGACTGGTCACACAAACCCCAGTTCCCCAAGAAACCTACAAAAATGGGTTTATTTTTCAAATGTAGGGAATAGGGAATAAAAGATGCAGTAGTTAAAATGGGGAAGAGTTCAGAAATCAGACTCTGATAACTGCAGGCCCTCTATCCTACCTTTTATACATGCCAGCCAAAGCTGAGATTGCCTGGAGTCTGAGGTTTGTGAGTTTGTACTCTGAATATAAAGCTGATCTGTGCCATGTCAGCACTCCAGGAAACCAACACTCCTCAAACCCCAGAGGGACAGGATGTGGTTTTGGAGCAATACTTCACTCTGGCCACTCCAAGAAGTCTTTCACTTACTGACCAGGCAGCTGCAACTTCAGCAGTAAACAGGAGTTTACATCATGGGTTACACCCCCAGTGCCTCCTGTTCATTATACTCAGTTTAATAAAACTCTTGCTCTCATACCATGCTAGTGGACACGGCACAGAATATTTTTTTTGTGCTGGGAAAATTCAGAATCCTTTGATCTAAGCTTGCAAGTGAGAACAGTCTGTACTGCTTCTGTCAGGATTCTCAAATGGTTTGAGTTTTGTTCTTTGCCAGAAGACATTTCACAGCTCTACATTTTGCATCTATTATAAAATTAAAGGTATTTTCTAGTATAATTTTAAATGTAAATCTAACTAGCATCACCTCCCAGAAAGCCTAGAAAATTTCCAACTCTTTTGATTGTTAAAGACGAGCAGCCATTTTTCAGAATTTATCATCATGTGGGAAAATACGTAAAAAGTAAATAGCTGGTGATCTCCCTTATTATTAACTGATTTATTAATTTAGCAAATATTGACCTAACAAAATAAATAATTCTTTAAAGTCCCAATCTGCTGGATGCCACAGTAAGATCAAACACACTGTCATCTAGATAATCCACTTCTTTCATACAGGTACACCAGACTATGTCCTCATTCCACTGGAAAAGCCAGTAATAGCACCCCCCGTGGCATGGATTTGGTTGCTTGTTTTTCTGGGGATTTTTTCATAGCTCAGCTCCTCTCTTACAATTCCATCTTTCTTTACTGCCAATTTTCAAAATAAAACACTGAAAATTGTAGGAACTAAATGCCTTTCTCCTTTTTGCAATACCTGGTGTCTCATCAGGTGCCACAACATTAATGAATAATAGATTAGATATCCACACATATCCAAATTACTAAGGGACGCAAGTGCTATTCAACATGCTCTAAAAACAGACAGTTGATTTAGGCGGCATGCTGTAAGGGTAATTAAAAAGTAAACCACACTTCCTCTGGAAGATATGAAATTTCCAATGCAGAACATTTTGAAAACAGGACAAACATTTGCTGGGACTGGTTTAAGGACAAGCATCTGCAACCTTTGGGAAAGACATTGTTGCTCTGCCTGTGCCCAAAGCAGCAAATCAACCCATATCCCATCACAGACCTGACCATGACAATCTGGACATCTCTACTGAATCTATTTAAATTAAATTTCAAAATCTGCTTCTGGTAAATTTCAAAATCTGTTTCTTTTAGACACAGGCCAATAAGCACTCTCCCAGCAATTCCAAGGCACAGCTAAGGAGCTAAGATGGACTGGGCACTATTCCATGGCCAGCTGAGAAGCAGTCACCTTCTTTTAAAGTTTTACAGAGCTTTGTAGAATAGATGGTGCTAGCTGGTCTGGTCACCAAGAATGAGCTTTGGCAACATTTAAGTCTCTTTCTACGGGGGAACAAAATATAAGAAAATAAAGGTAGTATATAAAGTAATATTACCCCTAGGAATTGCAGGTGGGCCAATCATCAAAGATTAGGAACAGGCCTGACTTTACCAGGCCACAGCTGTAACCAGTGAGAAGAAGAGTGCTATAAAAGAGTGGGGTGGGTGATTGAGAAGGGAACTGGGGTCAGTTGGCTGCTTTGTGAAGAAGAAAGAGGAAGTGCTTGGGGACACTGCCCAGGAGAAACACCAAGAAGATAGGAAACTTTTGTGATAAGGAGACAACAGTATGGAACCCCTGCAATAAGATAGCAACATCTTTTGGCCCCTTCTCTAAGGCTCTATGTATGATTGTGGACTGGCTTTGTAGGCCAGGAGAGGAAGGTTTACAGTAATGGTAAGCATAGCACCAACAAAAAAAAACCCACAAAAGATACAGAAAAATATTTTAGCTACACTTTTAATACCTGATGTGATGATGAGATCCTGGTCCATGGCTGAAGTGATGGGCATAAGGACAAAACAAATCAACTTTCCTCCTAAGAACTTCCATATGTGTTGTGAAATGGTGAAGGGAAGATAAAAATTGATGGGCCAGTGTTCAGTTAAAATACATCAGTGCACCTCTGCTGCAGACACCGAAACTATGACAATTTTACAAACTGGTCCATCTGGTCCCCTCATCTGCCCTTGGTTTCTGTTTTGAAGATGTAAAGCTTGAGAGACTGTACTATCTGGGAATCAGACTATGGTCCCTTCAATAAAATTATTCATTTACAAAAAATAAGTAAATTATAATACTTCAAAGTTAGTGCTTATGAACACTCTTTTACTGCATATCAAGTATTTCTATTCTTGACTCTGAAACAATTCAGTTTTGTCTGCAGTACTGAACACTTAATCCCCCTACTGCAGCTAATGGAATTTTACTATTAACATATTCCTTACCATGAAAAACAGTTTCAGAGGTTATGTTCTAAAAAAGATTCATGATAAAAAGGTAGGGAAGATAAGAAAATATTTCAGATGAAGTTTCTCTGGATGAATATTTTCAAAATTAAGCTCTGCCCTTCATGTCTGTGCAACAGCCAAAGTAATGTTGACTTCTTAACTATAAAAGCTGTAAATAATTATCATTCTATTTTTTTAAACATGTACTTTTGTTTATTAGTAAGCTGTCAACACATGGTAAAGTCACTAGTGCTGTTTGATCATCACATTCAAATCCCTTAGTATTTTAAGCCATTTCAGGTAGGAAACTGAAAATCATTAAGAACTCTCAAAAGCCTTTTTCTTAACTATTTGTGAGTTCCTATATCAATCCAACCTAAAGTCACTGCCACGAATTCCCACCCTACCTTTCCGAGTGAGTGCCCAGGCAGAACCCCAAAGTTGTACATTTTCCAGAGTAAAATCAGAGCCTGGATTTACTTTCTCTAGGGGAGCCATGAAGACATTGCGTAGGACTTTGGGAGACTTTAGTTTAGAGCTTCACTTTCCTAAGATCCCCTCATAACTTTGGGCAAGTTACTGAGGCTTTGATCTCAGAGGGTGCAGCTCCCATTGGCTGCAAGCAGGGCTGACCACTGTTGCTATATCCCAACTGCAGCAGGCCAAGCTCACCCAAGTGAAACACAGACAAACTCTCACTTTGCATATTCCTTTCTCCTGGGAAAGGAAACCTGGACACATGACCTGAAAGGGAGCCATAAGCAGCCATCACCCCAGTTTGGACAAGTTGCTGAGGGAGAACTCTAGAGCACTCTGCTGAGCAGTGTGACTTTGGTTGTTCTGTAAATAGGAGGGCAAACTCTGTCCAAGTCCAATTATACTCACATTTGCTCCAAACTTCTCCATAGTCCCAGCTGATGGGACAGACCACATTCCTGCAGGTGATCTGACAGTACATCTGGTCAGTAGGGAGACAGGTGCAGCTCACTTGTATGTCCCACATCAGAAAGCAAAATTCAGTGTGTGGCTGGCTCTACTCCACAGTAAAGAGCATTATGCTTCCTGCCAGTCAAACCTCCAGAATATTTCAGGGTTGGGATTATTCTGGGCTTAATTCTATTAGGAACTATTTGACTTCTATTCCAAGTTACCAAAGGCCAGTGCCAAAAATCGTGACTTCTTACAACAGCCAGAGAGTCAAATGGATCAAATGTCAAACTTATCTTCCAAGCTGCCTGTCCCTCTAACCACCCACTCACAGACATGGACTTTGAATATGACATGACTATTCCTCTGGTTCTGGTATTGCACTGTATTTCAAATAGTTAAACCTTTGCTTGGTGCAATTCTTCATTAAGTCCCTGTAAAGGACAGAATATTTTCTTGAGAGCAGCTAAAATCAAAAATTCAAACTGAAGACTCAAAACTTATCTGCAATGAATCCCCACGTTCAAACAAACCCCAAAACCCCACAGTCACGGTATCAAACCCAAGAGTCCAGGAAAAATTCTGTCAAGGCCAGCTGAAGGGTACAACCACAGTCCCCACAGCAACCTCCCCACTCTCCTAAATCTTGCCCTTCTGTCAGCACTGAAAAGTAACACCACTAAAGCCAGAAAAAATAATTTCTAGCTAGATCAGTGGGATGATCTGACTCACCACATACCCATACAATTGCTATTGCCAAACAAAGAGAGAAACTAAGAATCAGCAGTGCACAGTACAAGGGACACCTCTTGAAATTCCAGGCAGTCCTGAAATTGTATCTCAAGACTTGTCTACTCCTTTCCCATAGACTTCTTGAGACCACATTTCCCTTGGTCTCACTATACCTTAACTTCCCAACTGTACAGTGCTTCCCTCCTCATGGAAACACTTTGAGGGAACGTACAGAAGGACTGGACCCCTTTGGACTGACACTGCATAAAGGAGTTCAAACTTTACAACAAATTTAAAAGTACAAACTGATATTTGAAACCAAGAACTTTTGAAGTAGCTGAGAAAATATGGTAAGTCATGTATTGTGCTGTCCTGTGCTACTGTTCTGATGTCAGTGAGGGAACATAAACCAGCGTGAAAAAACAGCAGCAGTTCTACTCCATACAGACACTTCATGTCACTTGGCATGCTTTCTCTCAACAGGATTGGAAAAAATTTATTCATTTGACTCTATATCTAATCTATATTTTCTGCATTTTTAGAGTTTAAAGTAAGCTTTTACTGTATTTCAACTGTGTGTTCACAGATAAACAAATCTGTGCATCTGCACATGCTCAGGTATGGAAAAGAGTCAAAGACTAAAACTTGCCCAACTCACTTACAAATAGGCCCCACTGCATCTGGTAAGCAGATATTATCAGGTAGTCTGTATCTGTGTTATTGACCTGGAGCTATAAGAAAAGCAGGTATCATCTAAAACTATTAGAAGCTATTTCCATGACTTTATGTCTAAAATAATAACATATTTATATAGAGTATTTTCCATCTGATTACCTTCACTGTTTCCCCAGTTTTTCTCCAGTTCTCTTCATGGAAGCAGGTTCATTTTACTGTAATAGGAGTTCACCTATCTAACAGTGCGCTGATGACAACAAAACCTTATGTGTGTACACTAAGCATTTACCAGTGTTTCCTTCCTCAGACAGCAGAGGCAGGGACACAGATAAAGCTATCCAGAAAATAAACCATTTCTAAACACCCTCCAGACTAGGAGCCAAATAAGAGGTCAAAAGATGTATCAAGGCTTATGACTTTACGTGTGAAAAGACAAATGATCTACCAGATGGTCTGCAATATCAAAACTGGGATACTACCTCTACACAATTCCTTTATTTGCCAGGGGTAACAATATTGCAGTGTTTTGTCTCCTCCCTGCCAGACACATTTGCTTTTAGTTTTGCTTCTTGAAGGCAGAGTAGATATTCTAATCAACAGAAAAATAAAAACTGTTGGGGGGGTTAACATAAAAAAAACACAAAATATCTGAAAGTTTAGTTTCCCGTGTAGCCATTGCATTGCTGCGAGCCGGGCTCTACTATGTCATTAAATCCCTCTGTCCTGTTACTGCTGTCGTTATTCAGGCTCAGGGAAAGTATTAGTGAAGCAGGGGCATAATGCAGCGATTTGCATCAGCAGCTGCCAGGCAAAGAGAAGCAAAATTCCTAGAGCCAAAGGGGAAGCAGCAGCACATAGAAGGGCACTGGCCACTACCAGCTCACACAGCTCGGCGGGGGACGGGCAAACCCGAGATCCCCACGCAGGGTGCCTCCCTCTGAGGGGACACCTGGAAAGCATCACATCTTCCCTCGAACCCCGCGCACAAAGCAGTGTCCAGCCGCGATGCGCCCAGCAAGCCGGGCGCAGCTGTCACTGCCCAGAGCCAGGCGGCTCCGCAGGGAAAGGCGGGCAGGGATACGGGCAGGGGATGCGGGCAGCCTCCCGGAGCCCCGCCGGGATGCCCAGGCCGGACGAACCCGCAGCCTTCAGCGGCTCCCGGCCTTGCCTGCCCTGCCCGCGGGCAGCCGGAGGAGGAAGGGCCTCCCTCCTCCCGCAGAGGCCGCCAGAGCCCCGGCACCCACCTCTGCCTCGGGCCGGCTGCCGCAGCTCCGCTCGCCGCCGCCTCTGTGCGCGCCGCGGCCGCGGGACGCTGCGGGGCCGCTGGGGCCGGCCGGCGGTGCCGCCCCGGAGGAGGGGCCGGGAGGAGGCAGCGCGGGGCCCGGGGAAGGCGCGGCGGAGCGGGGGCACAGCGCGGCCCGGCCAGCCCCGCCCGCCCGCCGGGGCCGGAGCTGCCGCAGCCGCCGCGGGCCGGGGCGGGGCCGTGGCGCGCTCGTGTGGGGTGATCCCGCGGCCGAGGTGCTGTGGTGTGGGGTGATGCCGGCGAGTCAGGTTCCTAGCTGGGGGAAACGGAGAGCGGGAAAGGGAATCGCTCGGCTCAGGCAAAGCAGAGGCACGGCCGCGATAGGCGTCGCTTGGGCTGCCAGAGCCTGGCATTCATCGCCATCGGGAACACGTCTGTCAGCGTCAAACGCTTTACCGCTTTAAATAAATGCGATGAAATAAAGCTTTTCCACCTGATAGTGATTTCCTTTTATGTAAACCGTATTGTAACCTCTCTTTGCACTGACCGCCTTACACAGCTAAAAAGGGAAGTGGATGTCCATGTTAAAAACAAACTGATGAAGGAATCTTCCAGGCCTTTTTGAAGTCTTGTTTACAGAACTCAGGAGAGGGTGGTGCTATGTTCATTACAAATAAACAGGAAACGGAGTAACACGGAGGAATAAAAGGTGACAAAGATTACACAGAAAAAAAAAAAAAAGAAGCCAAAAAACAAACATACAAAAAAAACCTGACCAAAAGGTCATTATTGAAGCACTCTGTTAGTTTTAGGCCTGAAAAAGAAAATTTGAGAGGTGGATTTCCAGCATCTCCATGTTGTAGTCCTCAAAATGTCCATGCAGCTGAAGCTTGAGAAGAATAATTAGTAATTAGAGTAATTAAGCCTTCCATTTCTGTTAAATTTTTGGTTACACTCCAAAGCAATCTTAGTAGAATCTTCTCTAGGTTATCACCAGATCATAATCCTTCAAATGGTTTTTCTGTGACACATCTTCCTTCTATAGCTCTCTTAGTTCTCTCTCCACATTGGCCAGTCTTTGTACAGCTAAGACAGAGCTATTGAGTTATAGAACCCAATGCAAACTCACAGACTCCAATCCTAACCTCTTGTTCTCTCCTCCATTCCTGGTTGCACAGCTTCACTAATGAGTACACTTCAGTTTAGAACAGAAAAGTCAGTGAAGACAGTTCCTGCCCAGGCATGACAAGGAAAGGTGTACACTTACTCCCAAAGAGAAAGTAATACACAAATGTAGTTTCATTTCCCAGGCATTTCATATCTAATCTCCTGCCAGTGGGCAGTCAGTGGGCAATGAGAAATGCTGGTAAATAATCCCATGCCTGTTAATAGAAGAAGCTTTATCTGTGTTGACTGTGGATCCTACTAGTGTTCTGCCCACCACATTTGTGCAGAATACAATCCCATATTGTGTTCCCTCTGAGGGAGTGGAAATCTCCAGCCATCACCATCCTTGTTAGGCAGGAGGACTCCTTTAACATATTGGTCCACTATGGTCTTCTACTACTATGCTAAAGTCAAAATATGTTCATAACATACTGAATAAAAAACACCGTCTTTCCGCAGTCTCAACAACACCCACCCTTCCATGCTTCTTTCAGAAATCCAGAAGCTAGGTTCTCATTTTTGGAAGTACTGTATTGTGTTTAGCTACTTATCATGTCCAACCATCTGCTGCTTGATATAATAGCCCACAGAATAATGCTCTACATTTAAAATGATTCCATGTGCAAGGTCATGTTTTCTCTTCCTACAGAGCAGAGTAAATACTGCCACAAAACACACAAGATGTGGGAAGTGCCAAATGCTTGCACAGCAACAGTGAGCTTCCTTTAACAACAGGGCACCATCATTCTGTGCTTTTTCACTCTATTCTTATTCATAGTGCGACCAGTGTACAGAGTGGTATTCCTCAGATTGCTTCCCTGGAACAACCTCTGCCAACTCATTCTGAAATCCTCACTTCAGCTCATAACTGTTCCCAATTATTTCTATCTAGAGGACCAAGCACTGGTACATAACCAGTACTTTGATATTGTCCAGGCCTTAGCGTGGTCATGGCTCTGGATTCAACTCAGCCCAGTGCAGAGTTTGGAGGATAGTATTGGTCAGGGATGGTTCCTAAAAAATAATCTGGAGTTACCCACAGACTAGCTGGCAGAGGGAGTATAGCCCTAGAAAAGGCAAAGTCCCTGATAGTGTCATTTCCAAAACACACTCAGGAATGATGAAGTTCTGAAGTATTAGTGTTTGCTTCCTGAAAGGTTTCACCTTTGACAGGTTTCTTTCTGGAGGCATTGTGTTGGTCAACAGATGTTTGTTTATCAAGGTTTGATCTAAAACTGTCCACAAAATTTTGGAGGACCTGCTCGTGGACATTTTTCTTGCCATTCCTTTGATGGTCAATGTACATCAATTCATTATCACCTAACTCTGATTCTTGTTTCAAAGACCTTATAACTTACATATTCACTCTGTGTTTGTATAGTTCTGGCACAGTGGAGTTCTAGCCTATTATCTGGGCTCATAGTTACGATGAAAAGACACTTATGAAGAAAGTTGAGTTGTGTAGTCTTCTAAATTAATAAAACTGGGTTTAAAAAGAGTTGACAAGCACAGAAGAATTTAATAAAATCCAAGAACAGATTCCTATAAAAAATTATGCAAGTCCATGCAAGGGGGAAAAAAGCCTTCAATTCTATCTTAGGACGCTAGATTTTACTAGCAAAGATGGTGCCAGTGAGCAAAATAACCATTCAAACCATTGTGCATTAGCAGTAATGTCTGGCTTTTCCCCCAATAAAACTAGGGTTGATGTTCAGGCACACAGGACCTGGGTTATGAATGACTGCAACTGTTAATGAATGCCCAATGTGCATGTAAAAATTATTCAGTAAATAGAAAATATAAGCTTTTAGCTTTTAATTTATAATTAACTCATAAGCAAAGATGGCTCTGGAGTCGCGCTGACTTTCTTTATATAAGTAATAAACTCAGAGTAGCTCACATAGTGTAAATTAAGAGTTGATCTAGTTTTATTCCAGTGTAAACATCAAAAAGCAGCTTGACTGGCTTTGTAATTACCTGATTAAACATCTCACCATCCTAACAAAGGAGTTTCTCTCCTAACACAAGTAGATATTATTATACAGTACCTACAGCTGCCTCTGGTAAGCTACTGAATTTTTCCCCCCCTTTCTTTTTCTCTTCCTTTTTCCTTCAAGTTCAGTTATCTACTACTTCAATTCATCCTTCATTTGAAGGCAAAGTAGTGCAGGCTGTTGCAGCTTGTAAATACTGGCATTTAATCTGCCTCTAAGTGCTTGATTGGATACCAATTTTTAAAAGTATATCTAGATGTTACTTAGTTGCAGAGATTTCTAAAACACTCCCTCCCTCCCCCCTTTGACTTTGACGTGCTGCCAGATTTGATTGTTCTGCTGCTTTTGCTTTGTATCTGTCCCCCTGAGGTCCTTGCAGTTTGACAGCTTTAACTTTGGGATTTTGGTTTCTGTATCATCACAGTTCCTGAGTATTGTAATAATTTGCTGACAGTTGCACACGAATACACTTCTGATATAATTTCTTACCCTTCTTCTTTGACCTCTTTGTTATGAGGTGAGATGATGACATCATCCTCAGGAGGACTGTGATGTCATCCGAAGTAGAATAATGTTTCAGTCATTATCAGGCATGGCAGTGACCAGTGAAAAGCAAAACTGAGAGGATTATTTTGTCAAATGATCAAATGTGGGATTGCAATTGCCCAGGAACTGTTGCAGCTGGAATTAGAGGCAGGGCAGGAAGCATTGATCATGTACCAAAATGCTCATCTGTAATGATAACATCTCTCGTGCCATCAGTGTGTGCATTGCATAACCAAACTTGATTTTGAACCAAGTACTTTTGGACTTGGTTTTGTGACAGATACACCCTTTCCTCCCCCTCACTGAAAAAAAAGGGGGCTCTCTAGAAAATGAACCACTGACAAGTCTTTTTTTGCTTCTCAGAATATAACAAGTCTTGATGGTGAAGGCTCTCAGAAAAGCCTATCTTTTTCCTCTAGATCCATATCCAACCATGCAAACCCATGAGAACCTCAATGCTTCCTTTATATCCTAGCAGCTCTTTCCCCAGTCAAAAGTAATTTCTCTGCTACAAAATACTTGGCTACTGAGAAACAGAAAGTTCTGTTGACTCCTATGATCCAAAATCATCAAAGCAGAAGAGTGTAGGAGTATTTAAATTAGGAACAAGAGAGGCTAAATATATCAACCCTGCTGGAGCTACACTTGTACCAGTCCAATCTCATCAGAAAGCAATTTAGCTCCAAATCTGTAAACAGCCACAGTTGAGCTCTCTAAATATAATCTTAAAAAGCTTAGAAAAGCTTGAGCCCTGATAAAGCAAAGCAATTGCAATGTGAGGTTAAAGACATAATGGTGAAATCATCAACATGTTCTTTCTTCAGCCAAGACCACAATTCCTGCATATGCTTGTTCAAACACAGACCTGTATCCTGCTCAGGTAAAATACATAACTGCTGTCTAAGTGCACATGCATACAAGAAATGAGAGATCATAACAAAGCTCGTCCATCCTCTCATGGACAAAATTCTTTCCAGCCCAAAATCTAGCTTTTCATCAGTCCAATATATCTGTGCATGATCAGCAAAGCTTCTGCTCAGAATACTGTTTTCAAAGCACAGCAAACCAAAATCGTTGGTATTATTTGTTCAGAACAAAATAGTACAAAACATGCTTTGAGTACTTCAAACAAAGCTGGTCTGTTTCCCAGGGTGTAATCTTTTCTTCACAGTACCTGCAATGCTTAGAAACTAAAATGGCAATCTTAATCCCAAAGAGGAGAAAGATATTTGGAAATCAACTCCTTCTGTTGAGAAGTTTGTTGCTTTTCTCTCAGCTTCATGTCTGAAATTTCCAGACCAGAGTGCCTACCAATATCAAATTATCCTTGCAAATAGGTTCTGAAAGCTATCACTTGGGGATTGCAAAACTGGACATCTTTATTAGTACACTGTGTTGTTTCCACCTTACTGGGAAACTGTAGGTAGCAAAGATGTAACAGCTGCACTTATGATAATAAGAGGATTAATAGATATTGTGTATAAAGCTTTTTCTTCTGGCGGCCTAAGAATTAAGTGCTAATAAAGGTCAGCTTGAAGCTCGTTCTGTAAATCCACGGAGAAAGTGAAGTATCTAAAATGTGTTTTATAATACAAGTAGCCATATTAGCCATTTCTGTGTGAGAGAAAAATTCTTCACTTCTGTGCAGACCAGGGTAGAGGGGGGGCTGTGCTGTCTGTGGCTCCTGGTGAATGCAGGGGCTCTCTGTCCCTGCCTTGGCCTTACAAGAAGCAGGTTTGCTTGGCTTTGAAGTGAGATAATTCTGTACTCTCCCGGGTACTGTAATTAGTTCTGGCTGTCATAAAAACTGGATGAAAAGGGTTTTACTCTCTCCTCAAGAAAGAGGCAGAAGGAGGATTTTGAGCAGCCTGTCAGGAGGAGAGGAAGACTATTGCTGTTGTCTCCCTCACCAGTGAACTGATGGGGAAGGCTTCTGCAGGTACTGCCCAAAAGTTCACATCTTCATCCCTTCATCCAAAGTAAAGAAAGGTTTATTACTTCTGCTGTAAAAAAAGTGAGAAAATGCAACCCCGTGCTACTTAGTGTTTTCCTCTCTCACTAATGCTCAATTTTCTTGAACATTTGAAGTGACAATATAACCAGGTTAGAGCAGTTTTTTTGGGTTTTTTAAAACAACTTGTGTAACATTTAAAAAGGTACTTTTCCCAGTTCAGTCTCTGCAGCAGGTGTGAGTCCTGTGCCCCACCTGAAGGGCTCCTGCTTTCCCATCTCACGGCTTTCTGTAACAGTGAGGTATGAGGGAGCTCTGGCCCTAAGATCTTTCCACACTGTCCCCTCATTCCTTCTTCTGTGCCAAACTTGAAGACACCTTAATCTGGCAGCACAGATTTTCAGAGCACAGATTTCAGATCTCTCTGATCTTTAACCTCAAGGCTCTGAATTGGGTGAATCGGGGGGAGATTGGGAAAATCTGTTTTAGAAATGTTTTCCTTTAAATTCCATTATTGAGGACTTTAGTGGTTACAGTTTGAGCCACTGTGCTTGTTTTGAATTAAAAGTATCCATCCATTGAATTCTTTTGATAAATTTTTATCAGGCAAAATTTGAGCTAAATGGAACAATTGCAATGTTTAAAAGATTATTTGCTTAAGCAAATAATCTTTTCAGTCTTGGTTGCTGTAAAGCTGGCAATCTTATTGTTGTCATCTCTTTTGTTCTTAAAAATATATTATATATAAATTTAATAACCACAATAATTTATCACAATAATATATAAATGTAATAATCACACTTAATTAATAAAATTGTGTGAAAATCCAAGGAACAAGCTGAGGCACAGAATTAAATCCTGCACATCACAAGACAATAAATTCTCTTTAATTATTTGCATCAAGCCTAGGTAATTAATCAGTAAATATTGTATTCTTTATTTTATCTGAGCACATCATTCTCCTGATTTAGGCTGAAAACTTGTATAAAACTCCATCTGGAACCTGTAAGTCAGTTATGTTAAAGCAGGAACTTCATAATTTATTTCTGGTCTTTAGCTTGCAAAATCATCCAAATGGTACTTTATGTCAGTTTCATGTTCAAATTTCTATGAGCGGTAGAAGTGTCCCAGGTAATTCAGTAAATCCTTCCCTCAAAATACTCACAGTGTCCAAATGAGTGTAGTCTTTCCAGAAGTGTTATAGCACTAAAATTCCTGAACAGAGTAGTGAATGTTATTTTAGAACGATAATTAAACAGCACTTCATCTCCATCAGTCTAAAAATAATTACTTGGAAAATTAAATTTAGATTTGCT
This sequence comes from Melospiza georgiana, assembly GCF_028018845.1. Lineage (NCBI taxonomy): Eukaryota > Metazoa > Chordata > Aves > Passeriformes > Passerellidae > Melospiza > Melospiza georgiana. The sequence continues at coordinate 90,929,491 of NC_080432.1, forward strand.
GTGACAAAGGGTATATTAACCAATGGAGGAACTGTAGTCTGTGGTTTGAAAGAAAGTTTTTTCTCTGATTTCTGCCAGTATGTTGAAAGCTGAGCAAAAATTAAAATTTTACTCTAATGAAAACTTCAGTATAAAAGAGTCTTGAAGTCTAAAATGCACAACAGTTTTTGCAAGTGAAACACACTTGTCTTAAAGGGGTGTTTATTATGTCTGTGTAATCTGGTCACAAAGGATGATGTGTTTTGAATGGCTCTCAAGAGACAACGATCCATCAGAAGGAAATGTAATTCACTGTTGAACTGAGAAAGTTGAACCAATTTTAATTATTCCAGTATAAAGATACTATAAATGAATGTATTATCAAGCCTGCCTGCTCCACATGTAGCTCTTTAGATCCTGCCCTTACATAAATGGGTCAATTATATCTCCATGTATTCCTCCTCACTGTTTGAATAAAGCTTACCAGCTCTTGTGCGTACATGCAAGAATTATTAAAAAACATTATGTTTCAGAGTTGTTTTGAGAAAATAGGTGCATTCAAGAATTAACACACTGTGAAAATAATTTAGCCTTGTTCCATAAAGACAGCAGAAGTGTGTGTTAAAACAAGGACTTTGTGTAATTCTATGGAAATAATATACTTTGGTGAAATTAGGGAAATCCATTTCATCAGGTACAGCACGTCCTGGAACAGAAAACCTTTGTCCTGGTGGCCTGTATGCTTTCCATATTCCATTATGCAAATGTGAGAATTCATCAGGTACTTTGCCTCATTCCTGCTACCCTCATTTCATATCTACTTCAGACAAATCTACATACCATGAACAGTCTCTCAAAGCCAGCAGCTTCTGCCCACAAAAACAACATCAGCTTGTTTTATTTCTCACACATCAGCCACATTGTGTTGGTCGTATCATGCACAAAGAGAATTCCCATCCCAGTGAGTTTAGAGTCTGAAAGTATCAGTACTGGTGCTCAGTTCAGACAGAGCAATATAATCCCCTTCAAGCCAGTGAACTCTGTATTACACAAGCAAAGGGTTTGCTCATTGTTCCAAACAGGTGAAGATTTTTTTTTTTTTAAAAGCAAGACTAGGAACAGGAAAGCAGTGGCTTTTATCAAGCTCTGCCATAGTACAAGAAGAGACAAAGGACTGGTCAGAAAACAAAGAAAATAATCCTATTTAATAGAATAAAAAACAAAGTCATACCCACAGGTAGGTCAGAGTCATGTCAAGGTACATGTCTGCTTCTGATGTGAACTCTTCAGAGACCGTTTTCCCCATTCCAACCCCCACACTGCAGTTGGGCACTAACAAAAAGCCTCGCTGTGCAGTCATCCCAATGATATCAGATGTCACTCCCCTGCAGCCCTAGATGACAGCCCAGTTCATTCACCCTGCATGTTTTTCATGTTGCTTGCGTGGGATCATGCTTATTGCTTATCTACCTTGTCCAGGTCAGTTGTTATTTGTTCTGTGTAATTCTGCTTCCTGTGACAAATTCAGCCTGATATGTTTTTCTCACTTTTTGTTTCATACTGCTGACTTCTCTCTGCAGATATTGGCACAGCTTAGTGCAGACACCTCTTCTATTTGCACAATCTCTAAGATTTTTTTTATCATTAGTGGTTAGAATTACAAAATTCTTCCTCCTCCTCTTTTCAATGTATTTATGTACTAGCTTATGAGAAATATAGGACAAAAACCATAGTACTGATAGATTTTTAAAAATTAAAAATTTTGCCCAAATAACCCATAACCTGATGCTTCTTAAAGTATAATCTTACTGCAGGTATGTATTATCCTCCATTCTTTCGAAGTTGCATCACAAGTTTGCATGGCATGTTTTGATTACCCAGCAGATGTTCTTGTAAATTTCAGAATCTCACCTGAATGCAGATCTGAATGTTCCCAAAGTTTGGAATGAAAAGATCACATCTGCAGTATCGCTTCACATGTGTTTAATTTTCACATTTTATGCTGTCCTTTGCTAACTGGAGTTCCTTCTCTGTTTATTTTACTGGCATTTTGAACTCCCAAATACCTTTCTGTCTGCAAAGCACAGCTACTGAATTGCATGTCCAAACCCAATTACTGCCAACAGCAATCCCTAATTTCAGACTGCCTGTTTGGCTTCTCTAGCTGTCCAGTTTACGTGACATTGCTAATATCAAGCTCAGCATGAAGGTTAGATCCTCAGTTTGTTGAAGCTGACATACCTTCCTACATGTGCCAGACCCCACTGAGAGGCTGCCCAGCTCTGCCAACCAGCTCCCACACCAACAAGCTACAAGCAAGTCTCCACAGGCTCCTGGATCAGGAAGATTCCTCTGGAAAGCATGGAGAATCTCCTACACTGCACTGTGTAGGTTGTCTGGAAGCCCCAGGTGGGATTTACATGACCTAGCAGTGTAGCTATGCTAACATCACACTCCACCCAGGCTAATACCTCAGTGAAGCCTACGCAGAGCTGGACAGTGGCTCCAATAGCTCACTAGGCGGATGTGATTGCACAGCTCTGCTTGGTGCTGGGTAGAAATGCTGTGGACTTACCTGTGATTTCATCAAGTCAGCCTCTAAATACTCTGCCCCACCATCACTTGTGAGAGTAGGTCACTCTGAGGAATAGAGTCCTGAGTCACTTAGACAAGCATCAGGTTGTTCCCTGGGTCTGCCTCTTTTGCCTCCTCAGCCAATCATTCAGCAGTGGCAGTCCTATAACTGGGATGGGAAGTGCTGTTCAACATCCCCCCTCCATTCCTTCTCCTGAGTGGTTCTTCAGTCAATCCATGGCTGTGTCCCAAGACCACCACCTCACAGATGTGCTCTCTGCCTTCCAGGAAATTAGCAGCAGGGATGTCTGGGCATGTTTTCCCTGGCTTGGGACATGTCTTGCATCTCACATTTGCCACAGGTTTGATCACTCTGCACTTATTGTCCAGGTCAAGTGCCGAATTTCCAAATTGTTATGTTTTTTCCATCCTTATCCTGCTAGTACTGCCCACATATGAGGGCCATCAGTTTCACAGAGCTACCCAGCCTTTCACAGGAATAATATCATCACATCATAGTGGTGTGACACTTGGACACTCTGCACTGGGTACCAGGAAGTGGGCAAGAATTAACCACTCCTCATCCTGCTTTACCAAAGACCACTGGGCTTCAAGCTGGGCATGCTCTAAGGCACGGGAGTTAGAAAGCAAATGAACAATTAAATTCCTACATTTAGATTGCGTGTCCAGACATTTCGAATCCAACCAGGATCTTTCATCAATGGAATCTGAAACAAAACAAAATGAAAAATAATGTTAGTATATACAAAAGTTAATATATACAGGCCTCAGTCATGGTCCTTGAAACCCAGCTTCAATGAATATCTCTCCTAAGATTCCTTTGTAAGCCACATGGCCTTTGTGTCATCCTCACTTTTTATCTCAACTGAGAAATTTTCTCAAATTTTTTTTCCACCATCTCAGTTTTCAGGGGTTTTGCAGAAGGATTTAGTCCTCTGCTAGTGGGATCTGTATCATCAGCTGGAGAGAAGCTGAAAGCTGGCAAATTCTGCGAGCTCTGAAGAAGCACAGACCATAACAGTGTCTGTTTATTCTTTTGCAGGATGGGGATGCCAAAGATCTTTTCATATGGCATCATCCCTAGATGTGTTCATGGTACAGGAAGACCTCTAGTACCCAGTAGGACAGGAAAAGCAGTTCTGTAGAACAAGAGGAGCACACTTCAGCCCCTTTGAAGCAGCCTGGTGCTCAGGGTCTGCATAGCAGAGGCATGAGTATATTCCATGAGTAATTCCTCTGCAGACAGGCAGCACAGGGGCCTCAGCAGTGTGACTGCTGTGACTTTCAGAGACAGAGCCCACAGCTGAGGTGACACTTGCTGTGACAACCTCTTTATGAATGCACAGAAGTAGGAGGGAATGGTGATTTCATTTTTAAAGAAGCCACAGTTGCAAGACACATTGACATTAATTAATACCCACTAAGTAGGGTAAGCTTTCAGTGTTGCTGGAGATGAAGGAACGCATATAAATAAAAGGAAAAGTTATTCAGGAGAAATTCTGAAGTGCATTTTATAATACTTCTTATTCCATAGTGAAATTTTGTACTGTAAGGACTAACACTACAGTATCAATAAATACAGTGATGATGATGATGATGATGATGATGATGATGATGATGATGATGATGATGATGATGATGATATGAACAAATAATTTGAAAGATTTCTTTTTCTTGCCTAGAAAAATTATGGCCAGATTTGTTGGTGGTGTATTCTCAAAACACCCATATTCCTTCAAATTCAAATCTCAACATTTTTCAAACAACAATGCTTATCAGGAAAAAAGGAAAAACATTCTGCTCTCTATAATTCACAAGTTATATGACACTCAGAATACTCTGTGGAATTCTACTGAGCAAATAGAAAAGGTATAAAATGATACTTTTTCTGAATTTTCTTCCATTTGAATAAAGACTATGAAACCATTACAAATAGGGAGCAATCAGAAATAGCAAAACAAGCACTACAGAAAGAAATTCACCTAGTTCTGGTACGTCCAGTTCTTAAGGGTGCCATTACTGTTAATTACACTGGTAATTACACTCACACACTCTGGTACATGTGTAATTAGGATATAATTTCATATGGGGGATGTGACAAGTAAGTTTGAGGTGGCACAATCAGAGGAAGACAGAGGTCTGGCACACAGGCCTTCTCTGTTCATGACAATGTCTTGCGCTTGGAACATTCCACTAAGGATTGCACCACAGTATTCAAACAAGTTTGAATTTACTCAAACAAGTTTGAGTTTACCAAGTCTCTCAACAACCTTATGGACCAGAAGATATTGTAAATTCCATTTATCAAATTAAGAAATTGAAATACACACTGATTAAATTACTTACTTGGCATTACAAAGGACTTCTAGCATCTCAATTAGGAACAGACCTCTTTCCACATGGTCCATTATTTTAACAAGTGGTCTATCTTTTCTATTCTCAGAAGCAGAATAAAAATACTGGCACTGTTGCCCCGGTAATTAAATGATCAGAAATACTCTTCCAGGCTAAATTAATAATTAAAATACAGATGCATGCTGTATGCAAATGCTGTATTCAATATAATTGCATTTTCCTGCTGCATGTGCCTGTTTTTGTTTAAGAGCTATCATAGAGTGGTTTGGGTTGGAAATAACCTAAAAGACCATCTGGTTCCAACCCCCCTGCCATGGGCAGGGACACCTTTAATGAGACTAAAGTGCTCAAAGACCCATCCTGCCTGGCCTTCAACACTTCCAGGCATGAAGCACCCACAACTTCTCTGGCCAACCTGTTCCAGTGCCTCACCATTCCCACAGTAAAGAATTTCTTCCTAGTATCTAATCTAAGCCTACCTTCTTTCAACTGAAACTGAAACTGCTTTTCAACTGAAAGATGTTCACTCTTGTCCTACAAGCCCTCATAAAAAGTCCCTCTCCAGCTCTCTTGTTGTCCCTTCTGGTACTGGAAGGTGCCATAAGCTCTCCCCAGAGCCTTCTCTTCTCCGAGCTGAACAACCCCAACTCTCCCAGCCTGTCTGCAGAGTATGGGTCCTTCAGCCTTCTTATCACCTTTGTGGCTTCCTCTGCACTTGCTCTAGAGTTCCACATCTTTCCTGTGCTGAAGGCCCCAGAGTTAGGTACACCAGCCCCCATGAGGTCTCATGAGAACAGAGCAGAGGGGCAGAATCCCCTCCCTCACCTGCTGCCCACACTGCTTTGGATGCAGCCCAGGACACAGTTGGCTTTCATGGCTGCAAACACACATTCTTTCTTTCTTTTTCTTTCTTTCTTAAAGGCAATCAAAATTCCACGATGCAAAAAATAAATCTCAGAAACATCTGAGATAATAGGAACTGCCACAGGCAAACAGTACATTTCATTAGCAGAAAAGTCAACAGTGTGTTGCAACAGAGCTGGTAATTTTACAAGAGTGCTGCTGCCTGTGCATTCAGTTCCTCTGAAAAACAATGATCAGAGACAGTCCTGTAAAACATTCTTTGTGTACTGTGCAACAACCACGCGACTCTCCAGGATCTCTGCCAACATTTTGAAAGTACAGTTAATATTACAGTTAAGTATTTGATGTTTTTACTTGTCTAATCTCTTGTTCCTGCTCACATCTGAAAAACAACCCTAAGGAACTTTCATTCAGACCCGCAATTAATGGAAAAATTCAGAATTTAATGAATTATATTTTGTCCATTCTTTTAAATGACTGTTGTAAATCGACTGCCTTTCCTATTTAGTAGTCTTGGAAAGGCAAACTGATATGAGCAACAACGATTTCAAAGCAGACACAATGCATTAAATCTTTCCTTTAGTTGTACCAGCCTCAGAAGGCACCCTGCTGACCTTAGAGAACAAGCTAATGTGGGGAAAGGATGACCTTGCACTTAAGCTAGTGAAATAGGACACAAGTGCTATTCCTGTGCAAGACAATCAGAGTCAAGGCACAGGTGGAGGCACTGGGACACTCTGGCCTGTGCCCTGATGCTGGAAAAACAGCACTTGGCACAGGTGCTGCCACAGCCAGCTGGCAGCTCCCAGCTTGGGAACGAGCACAGAGCATTTCCAACAGGCCTCTCAAGGAGGCCAACTGGTCTTTAGCGTTGATGGAGCTTAATAACAATAATAGCAGGAGCTGACTGGATCACACCAGGTAGCATCAAAGCCAGAGAATGGGCACTGTCACTGTTTAGTTTACTATCACCAGTGTAGCCAAGAGATCCACATCTCCTGAGAAGCTACCTGAGATTTTTTGCTTCTGGGAGTGTGGACATTATTGAACAGCTCTCCTGATGTCTAAAATAAATAATATGCTCCTAAACTGTCAGGGGAAATTCAGTAATATTTATAAGAAAACTTTAATTTGTGGTGCAAAGCAAAATTTGCCCTTTGACCTCTAAAGAGAGTCTTTATGACCCTATATTGCCCAGTCTGTTAGCACTAAGCCAAACTGTACTTTTCCCAACTAATTATGGAATGTTTAAGAATGAAGATATTTCTTTTAGCTGATAGAAGATGAAGTAAAACAGAAGACTCAGAGATAACAGATATGGCCTGATATTTGCAGAACAGATTAGTCTATATTTCATACTCTCACTTAGAGAGAAAATATATATCTTATATAAAAATATTGCAAGCAAAAGATAGCACTAGTAACTGCAATCCATGCCCCCTTGGGAGAGATGTGGAAATGCAGTGAGCATGAAAAGAAACAGGAAATATTTAGGCATTAGGAAAACTTTATAATAGTAGGAGCACCCAAGCTCTGGTATGGCTTGGCAGAAGAGGCTGAGATCTTTCAGAGCAGGCTGAACACACATTTGACAGAAATGTTTTAATTATAGTTGAATTTGCCTCTAGGCATAGAGATGGACCGGATGATCTCTGAGTCTCTTGCAGCCTTGAATTCTGTTAGTCTATGATAAAGTGATGCGGCAGAATGAGAATCCATTTTCAGGAGTTCTTTCCTGGCAAGGAAATCTCACAGTGGGAAAAAAATACAGAAATTGGTGATGAAAACCCTGTTACATGAAATGCTTTGAATTTTAAAAAGTAGTGCAGAAACAAGTTATAGGGAAGCACAGCAGAGTAGCAAAGGGATGGGCAGGGTGACCTAAGCAGCTCTTCTGTCTCAAACTTCTGACTCAGTCTCACGACATCACCTGACTGGTGTTTAGCTCATCACACTGATGCAACAGGTGTTGTAAACAAAGTTAGTAATTTGTGAATTACTCAAGTAATTTAAATCAGGTTCCTACAGTAATCACATCTCTAAATGTAGTTAAGCACACATTGAGTGCTTTATTTCTGCTAGTACCAGATAGAAACATCCTATTACTTCCCTTGAGGAGCATCTGATGCCCAAAGTGAGTTATATTTTCCCTGCGGTATGGGTGCCTTGTGCATCTGGTCTGTTCTTTCACAGAGAACCAGAGTAGGTACCTTTTGGGAGGAGATGCTATCTCCACTACAGAGTAATTTTAAGGAACAAAGAGGAAGGAGGGCCACCTTCTTTCAAGGTAAGATGACAATCCAATTGCCACATGATCATAATGCCTTTCTAAGTGACCTAAAGTAAGAAAACCATTTCCTAGCTTCTCAAATAAGTCAGATTTGTCTGATAACTTTAATTTTCCTGGAGAGATTGTAACTAGTCAAACAAGGCTTGGGACATCAGTAAATAATGTGGAAAAAAAATTTAACTATCAAGAGTTCTGTCAGAAACTTCAGTAGTGAATTCCTAGTTAAATGGCTTGATGTTCTAACACTCCAAATAAAAACATCCCTGTCTATGTTTATCTTCTATAAGAAGGCTACCGAAATAAAGCCACTGGTCTGTAGGAGACAACATGGGAGCTGCTGCCCATGGAGATGACCACCGAACAATTTAAGAACTTTAAGAATAAGGAAGCCCAAGTCAAGTTTTATCATGTGAAGCAGAGGAAGCACAACAAGGAACCAGTTCTGTTTAACTGCCTCGCTCAAACCTGGTCCAAAGTCAAAGGAGCCATTATGCTCAAGCACTCTAGCAGCTCCAGGGTCCCAAGGCATACATGGAGACTGAGGAACAGGTGTAGAGTGGGAAGATCACAGCAGTTTGGAGTCTTCTTGCTTGCCCAGCTCTCACAGCCTGTATTTCTCTGGAGACAGCGTGGGTGCCAGGGCAGCTCTTGCAGCATGAGCAGTGTTCTCCCTATCCTTTCCTTGCTGAAAACATGGATACCTGCATTGTAATCATAGAAGGGCTTGGGTTGGAGGGGACCTTAAAGACCATCTAGTTCCAATCCCTCACCACCATGGGGAGGGATGTCACACACTACACCAGATTGCTCAAATTCCCATCCAACCTGGCCTTGTATGCTTCCAAGGACAGAGCATTAACAGCTTCTCTGGGAACCTGTGCCAGTGCCTCACTCCTCACAGTACAGATTTTTTTTCCTAAAATATAATATAAATCTCTCCACTTTTAGTTTAAAACTGTTCCCCCTTATCTGATCACTGCCTGCTCATGCAAAAAGTTGTTCTTCCTCTTTTTTTATAGTTCCTTTCAAGTACTGGAAGGCAAATCTAATATTTCTTCAGAACCTCTTCTTCTCCAGGCTGAACAATCTCAACCCTCTCAGCCAGTCTTCATAGGGGATGTGTTCCACCATTTTTATGTCCCTCCTCTAGATTTGCTGCAAAAACAGGTCCATTTCTTTCCTTCACTGAGGACCCCAGATCTGGATGCAGCACTGCAGGCAGGGTCTCACCAGAGCTCCTTTTGACAGAGCCCAGGATACATTTGGCTTTCAGGGCTGAAAGTTTGCAGTGCCAGTTCCTGTGCCAGTTCCTTCATCCACCAGAACCCCCAAGTCCTTCCCTGCAGGGCTGCTCTCAATGAGTTCATCTCCCAGTGTACTACACCAACTTCCTAAATGATTTTGAAATCCAGATGTAAGCTGAATGCTTTGTAATAATCCAGCCTATAAATTAAAGGAAAAAAAAGTGAGAATATCCATGGCATTTCTGTCCTGGAGCTGCTGCAAACTGCAGGAGAGCTCAAGCATTCTGGTTTGCTCACCACACTATGAAATGACTTTGAAATAAAGGTAAAACTAAGGACTGCAAGCAAGACACTATGAAGCTGCTCATTTAGCCAGAAACCTCACTGAGAACATCCCAGGGCTGGGTTAACACAGGGAACCCTGGTCATTGAAATACACCCAGAAAGGGCCTCATGCCAGGTCTGTATTTTTCCTGCTGAGCTCCTCCCTTTTCTTAACCTCACCCTAGTCGCTCACAGAGAGAATTATCAGCTGTTTATCTAACATCTTGCAAGGCTTGCTGATAAAGGCTGTTTTGTCACCTCCCCGCAGACCGCTCAGCAGGGCAGGGCCTGTTTGGCTGCCGCCACCATTGGCAGAGGGGGTGGCGCCACCACCACACGGGCGCTTGCTTTTGTCGGGTATTTTAATGTCTGCAGTTAACACTGCACCTGGGAATGTGCCCCTTAGGAACCACCCTAGGCTACCAAAAGGTGTTTCATGAGGTGATGTGTCCACATCACCTGATGTTCACCCCACCCTCCCTCAGGGCATCAGCCTTTCCAGACCCAGAGGCCTCCCTGAGCAGCTTCTCCATCAGCCCTGGACATGGCAGCTGCTGCCCACAGCTTTCCCCAGAGCACAGAGGAGGGCAATACATGCCCCTCACCAGAGCACGGTGAAAATGGCTGCTCCCCCTTACAGCCAGGAGCAGAAAGCTGGTGGGTGGTCGAGCTCCGTGACAGCAGTATTGATGCTGCCCATGGCTTAGGCTTGGTGAGGCTTTGCGTCATCCAGACCCTGATTGTTAAGTGCAAGGCAAAGGAGTTCGGAGCTAGATCTGGCTGAATGTAGCATCTGCAACCACAAAGAATCTATAAATTTTGTGTTTTCATGATACAGAGCAAACAAAGCTCATCTAGCCCACTGATGTTCAGTCTGAGACACAGATACGTGCTCAGTCATGTAAACAGAGGACTCTCTGAAGAGCAAAAAAGGAAGGAACTATCAAGAAGTTCCTGATTTAGTTCAGTGGGATTCTGGTCAAACAGGTATGGCAGCAGAGCTGAACTGGCAGCAGGCTTGTTTAAAGACTTGAGGAACTGGGTTTGTGCCACATGCTGGACCTCCAGGCTCCCAGTACCCAGCAGTACACAGAGCAAAGCTGCTGCTGCTGTGTTGTGCCTGCTCTTCAAATAGTACCAGGCACAGACTGTGCTTCTGCTTGCTAGCAAACTTTGTCATGGGTCACATACAAACACCTTGTACAAATACCTTATAGAAGCTTGTGGGGAGCCTTCAGAAAGGGGCATTTCCCTCATCCCATTTGTTTTCTGTGCAATCTTAGGCATGAATTTCAAGAGTGGTGATGGGGTTAGGAAGATGGCAGCAAAAAAACTGTGCTGTACACTGAAAAGCTGCATGAGCCTTTAATGTTATGATTGAACCCTTTATCCATTTGCCTACGGCAGCTGCCTCCATAGGTATAAAAGTCATGGCAGGTGGGAGGTAATAGCCACATCTGGGCCTGACGTGTAAAACCTAGCTGGGCTTTTTATTCTCTCCGTCTATTTACTTTGTTTGCTTGTAGACTTACTCAGAGGTCTTCCCTATGGGTATCATAGCTATTTTAGGCTGCCCGTGATGCTTCCCATCCCCCTGTCTATTGATTTGTGGGAATCCTCCCATCAGAATGCAATTCATTCAAAGAATATTAAATTTTGCCACAGAGGGAAGTTCCATCAAGTCAGTACTGATATGTAAGTACTTGCACATTAGTCACTGTCCAGAGTCATCAAGGGCACCAACAGTGATGGGCAAAAGAGGTTTTAATGTATGGCTTCATGACAGGCTTGATAGAGTCATGACAAGCCTCCATTAAAGTGTGAGTGAATTAAAATATACATGGGGGTTTTTCCACTTTGTCCATCTAGGGGAAGAAAAAACCCAGGTAGGCTTGCAGTTCTTTGAAACCCTTCAAGCATTCAAATATGAAAGCCTCACATGCAAATTCCTAACAGCAGAAAAAATTGTATTGTGTGTAGTTTTTGTAGGGGTTTTAAAAGAGATTTGCTAGTCACAGCTTTTGAGGGAGAAAGTTTATGTCATTTTGTGGGACATAGGTATGTTTGTAATATGAAGAGACCTTGTGTCCCAAGATCAGATTTCTGGAGTGGAACAGAGGAGGAAAAACAATCCAGCATCTGAGGGGTAGGTCAGGAAGTTTGGAAACTTCCATTGGGCCTGCCACTATTGCAGGCTGTCTGTGCTCTGCTGCACAACCCTGCTAACCTCACTCTGCTTCTGGTTTTTTAATATAAAATAGAGAAACATTATCAACTCAGACTACTGTTACAAAAGCGAATTTCTCAATTTTCACAGTTCCTGACTTCATTGGTTCAGTACACAGGGCTCACATGTAGTAAAGACTGCGTGTATGCAAAAGTAAACACACGTTCATAAATAGACTTTGGAAGCAGCTCCCTGCTGGCTCTTGTCCAGAAGGGAAGAAAATAAAGAGGAGGGGAGCGTGCCTCTTCATTGCAAGTGATTTGTTTTTCTCACTAATGCTACAAATTGTTCAGGACTGTTTCTAGGAAGAAGGCAGTCATAAAATCCAATCAATATATGCTGCAACGTTGCTGACTAGAAGAAAAACAGCATGTGCAGAACAAGAGGAAGTGTTTGAATAAAATTCTTGGAAAGAAGCATCTCAGAACGCAGTGGGCCAGGAACATTTTTTCTGTGGTGTACATTTAGTACTTGTTCACACAGAAAGATTTAAAAGTATTTAGAAATGTTTTTTAAATGTTAATAATCCCTTGGGCTTGACTGGGCTTTAATTAATACTAAAATAACAGCATTGGCTTTGAAATTCTTTCGCCATGTCACAGTGTCACACATTTAGAAGTTTTCTGCCTCTCCTCCTACTTTCTTCAGTATTTTGCCTAAACAAGGCTCAGTGGCCTGGCAGCCATCAGTCTCTTTGTTAAATGTCATACAGTTTTTCTCCAGGCAGGACAGCACTATGGGGAAACTTTACAGGTCCCTGGCTGCAGAGAATGAAGTTTGTAATCAGTGGATGCTCCACAAAGGGCTGGCTGGCTCAAGAGTAGAGCAACCTCGAGTGTCTATTTTACATTCCTGAAGGTGCCACTGCAGCTATGCTGGTGGTGAAGCTGTGCTGGATTGATAGAGCACAACCAGCTGCCCTCAGGAATGCTTTGGGTCTGTCTTTTTTGCCTTTATTGTTTAAGGACAATATGGAGAGACAAGTTATGAGACCTCCACCTCCAAAGCTCCCCCAGCATGTAGCAACACAGTCAAGGCCAGCAGAGTGTCACTGGAGGATTCCAAGTGCTGTTTCTGTTACCTGCACTGGAATGATTTTCCCAGAAGTTAGATCATAGGAACATTCAAAGCTCCATTTTGTGAATAATCTTTTATTGACTACTTTGGACTTTAAAGGTACTCCTGACTTCAGTGGGTGAAGGATTGTTAATTGTTCTGCGAGAAATTAACAAAATTAACACCCCCTGAGACTCCAGACTGGCAGGATTCATTTTTAAACTAACTTCACAGATTAGGTAGTCAGCAAAAAGAAAGATGGTGGCAAGAGTAATCTGTTCACTGTAGCAGGCTCCTGCATATTTACTTGTTTTCTCTTCATTATGCAGTGCCCATAATGTAATTATTCCTTTGTGTAGGGATTCCTGCAGAGGGTAAGCACATAAGTGGAGCTGTTCTTATTCCACTTGAGGTGCAACTTGACCTTTTCAGAGCCTTTTTCACCCAGGCCACAGCCTTCATTATGTGGCATCAATTGAATAGAAAAATATCCTTTTTCTGGGCTGGATTGTTAGTGCTTCTGTTAATGAGATAGCACTGGATTTGGAGTCCCCATGGTATCTAATTCAAAGATATTTAATGTAAGAATCCTACTATATTCAACCCAGATGTACCTGTCTGACTTTAAGGTGAGAGAATAGTTCCCCTTCAAGGCCACCTTTTTAAGTGGGATTAGATCCTGGAGCTGCCCTTTTTACCTTAAACAGTCCTAAGAAAGATGATATTGCCTGGATTCCCTTTCTAATTAATCCACAGAGAGTGTTGCACCATTAGAGCATGGTCCATTTAAGCTTCCTTAGCATGGCATGATACACAGCGTTTAAATGCAAACTTTTCTTCTCTAAATGTAACTCTGAGCTGCCTTGGAAAGATCATTTTCATAACTGCCTGCTATTCTTTCCCATTAAATTTTCCATCTTTTTTCCTCACAGGATAGATCTACTTTTGTATCTCACCTAGAGCATACCACTTCCATCAAAATCAACTTCTCTTCAGCAAAGCTCTCATAGTCAATGAAAAAGTGAAAACAAGTGCAAATACACCCTGGAAAACATTTTAGCAGTCAAAAGAGCTTCCTTTGTTGCAGCATTAAATTATCACAGAGTTTATAAAGAAAGTATAAAAATATCCTAGGGTTTATAAAGAAAAAGAAGATTCACTAAGACTCACATTCTATACTGCTGTTTATTGGCCTTCAACAGTGCTTTGAAGATTTAATTGGGGCTCACTTTGTCACACAGTGTACAGGGACGAAATTAAAAGGTTGTGACAGCATGCCTCTTTTGTGAAATCCTCATTCATTTAAGTGAAGTTTTCCCAAATCTTAGCATTCAAAAAGTCTGGGCAGTCATTGACTCTGCTACTTGCCACCAACTTTATTAATATAATAAGGAACAAGTCATCATTAATGTAGGCAGCCTAGGATGAGCTGAAGGGTTTGTTTGACATGTATGGCAGGGTCAGGAGCATGCTGCACAGCTCCCACAAGGCCAGCAAGTAGTCAGGAGGTATGTCTGCTCCAGCCTGCTTTCAGGAATGCTTGTCTGAGGATTTACAAAGCAGAAAATAAACTACTGGTGTTGCCAAGCAATTAAGACCACTGTTCAAAGGCTCTGAACTGAGACAAGCCAGTTAAAGTGAGGAACTGCCTCTCCCATGTGTACATGTTGCACAGATTCCTAGTGAGTAACATCTTCCCAAACCTTAGAGGAAACCTAAGTGAGCTCACTCTTCCCTCTGTAGGGAGGGCAGAGACAGAGGCAATTCCAAGGACTGAGTTACTCCAACAGGATTGTTGCCTTTGGACTGTAGGAATAAATCCTTCAGTGGATTCAAACAAAACCTATCTTTCCTATTTTCACTGAAATGAGGTAACAAACCTGCAGCATCCTATTTTGTTACTTTTTTTTCCTCCAGTGTGGGCGGAGATCAAGTAAACCCACAGGAAAATGGGAGGTGGGAGCCCCAGGGAACCTGTGGGAATCCCTGGAGAGGATGAGATTGAGGTTTCTTCCTCAGATGCCCTGTGAGGAAGGGCTGGATGCTGACGTCTCTGGTGTTTGGCAGCCCTTCTCAGTGTAGGCCAAAGGCTCCTTCAAGTTCTTGCCAAAAGCTGAGGAAAAGCATTTGCCGGGCTGAAAGCAGCCCAGCTCTTGCCTACAGCTTACGTGGGTGCTGTGTGCAGGGCAGGCCTTTTCCCCATCAGCCAGTGTCTCCATGGCCCTGGATCTGTCCACCCTCACCCTCCAACTCTGCTTCACCCTCACCATTAACCCCCTCTGTTCCAGCCTTTCTGCCAAGCCTCGCTGCATCCCCATGGGCTGTCCTGCTTGTTTGTCCTTTCCTGCTTACAGGCTACAAGTGCCCAAGCAAAAGCCAAGTGTCTGGATCCTGCAGTAAGGACTGGGTTAATTCTCAGTCCAGAACATCCTCATAGTTCTGCATCCATTGCAGAAACTTCCTTTTCCTACCCAGCTGCCCAGAGCTGCCAAGAAAACTGAGGAAACTTGACCACTGCCTCTCCTGCTGCAAAAACCTGCCACCCCTCAGGCACAGGCTGCCTGCAGGAAATTAGACACCTGCTTTGGTCTTCTTCTTGCAGTCATGAAGTGTTGGTATAGTATGTCTGCCAAATCACTATTAATAAACCACCTTTTTGACTGTCACAGAGTTATGCCAAGATAAAATGCCATTCCTTCTACCATCCATCTTCTTTTTGTTTCACAGGTCCTGGCAGAGCTCTCTTTTCTGTACTGTTTCCTGATCTATTGAGATTTGTGGAGCACTGACCAAAAGAGGAAGAAAAAAACTAGTGAGTTAGTCAAATAAGTAGGAGTTAAAGAAAACTACCTGGTTCTCAGTTTTACCATTGGGTCCTGACTATCTAAAACTTGCCATCCTAGGGGGAAAAAGGATAGAAAGGGTATTAATTTTGAAGAAAACATGAACCTTCTAGTATGGGTTGTATACACAGGTGTTGCTATGGTCTGTGCCCATCTTCATGGGCTTGTCCTTTACAAGTCTAATACAGCTGCTGGAGGGAAGCAGGAGAGGAAATTGATGAAAAATAGGGCTAACATATTCTTTCATTTAAATTCCTTTCACTTAGTGTTACTTTTCATATAGAAAGGGGGAAAAGTATGATCGTGCTTATTTATAAACTGCATTACCCTGCTCACACACAGCACAGCCTGGTGAATGTTGCAATATATTGCAAAAGGTGTTATTAGCATAATCCCCTTGCAACAGATGGAGCAGCTGAGAAAGTTGCAGAAAGTTATTGAAACTCATCCAGCAGCACGAGGGAAAACAGCTTTGTCATCCTGTCTGGGGCCAGCCCTGCTCTGACCAGGGCAAGAGCCACAGCTCATTTCTCAGCCTTAGCTGAGAGTCAAGTCTGCCTTCACTTATATTCAAGTTCTGGCCTCTGTTGCACAGACAACATTAGATTTCCAGGAGAAGGGATTTGGGAGCACTCAAACTTTTTCTAGCCAAGGTCATGTTTGTAACTGCTTTAAGTTAGCTCACTTGCAATGACTGATGCATTTCCACTGACCTTACAAAAGCACCAGGACTCATACAGTGAATCCAATAAGGAATTAATGGTGAACGACATTTAAATACCCATTGGGAAAACTCTCCTTCAAGTTTAGTCTGGCTTTTTGTTGGGTTTTTCATGTTTGTTTGTTTTTTTTAATAAGGCTAAAAAGGATTAAGGAAACTGTTGTTTTGCAAAAGGGTTTTCATATAAAATATTTATTGCAAACTATTTAATGAAAGAGTATTTTTCCATTGAATTTCCAAAGTGTCCCTCTGAAGGAATGCTGCTCCTCAGATGCTTTTGACTCATAAAAACCTCTAAGCAAAACTGGCAGAGTGGAGGGGCTCAGAAATTTATAATGAAAGAAAATTCTTGAACTCCAGGGATTTCTCAGAGATATTTACTGAGATGGAAATCCCACAAAGTCTCAGTTTGTACCTCTCCATGATCCTTTTCTGCGTTAAAATATCCAAGAAATAATAAGTTCATGGAATCTAAAATACTTAGAAAAAATAGGGTAATCCATCATAATTTCCATATTTTAAAGGAAAATTAATGATTTTATTAGCAAAGCTATGCTGAATTCCTTATTGCTTGTGTAAGTAAAAATTACCCTTGAGTTGCCTGATGATATATTGTTTGCTTTGCAAAGGTCACCTCTGTCCTGTAGCAGATTGCAGTATGGATGGTGTTAGAGTACCACGTGCAGAGGGTGAGCAGAGAGAAAACCCCCACACAATGCAGGAAAAAACACTCCTGAGATGAAAAAAATTAAAAGCGAGTAAGTTAAAAGCTTTCAAACTGGTTAGAAGGCTTACAACATATCTCAATATAAGGATGCATCCAAATTATCTGACCTTTTTTTAAAGGGTACATCCAATGTAATTTGTTTTACTTGTTACAAGCTGTTAAATATCATATGGCCTCATTTCTAAGAAGGGGGAGATAAATATCACGTGTCAGCCAAAAATAATATGTGAGACCACTGGAGGGCACTTTTGATTTAAAAATCCCTCACTTTAAAAGTCTTTTGGCAGCAATACAACTTCTGCAAATGCAGGAGAGAGCAGAACTGGAGCTTATCACTTGTTCATGAAAATTTATAGGAAGATATTTCTTTCATTTTAAGATATTTTGTAGTCCAGAAGAGCTTGAGGAAATTCTAACAAATAACCTTTATGAAACATCTATTCACACTAATTTTTTTCCTTATTACAGATTTTTGCAACGTGACTGTTTTGGCCTAGTAATGAGTCACTTAATTGAAACAAGTACTATAGATTGGGTTAGAATAAAAAAGACTGTATTTTTTGTCTGTGTTGCTATGCGGACACATTGCTAGCTCTGCATTTCAAAGAAGAATATGCTAAAACTATTCACCTGATCCGTGGATCAGATATCTGCCACTTGGTTCAAAGGCTCCAAGTTTACTGAAGGAGTAAAGGAGCAAAGAAAAGTAGCAATTCTCTGTGTACTGGATTCATTTCTAGGCTAATCCTGCAAACTTTCTCCCCTCAGCAGTCTTTCTTAGATGATTGATATAGATCTCTTCAGAGGGAGAGTGGGCCTGAATGAAAAAAAAATTTATCAGACCAGCTGCCAGTGTTCAGTCTGTCTTTTTGCAGTTTTTTTTCCTTGTTGACTTTGACCTTCATGAAAGGGGGCTGCTTCCTGCCTGGCCTCCCGTGCTTGGAAGTAGCCATGCAAATCCTTGTTCCCCATTTTGGTTGGGCAAAGAATAATTTGCTTCCATTATAGCAGAGCATTTCTCTGCAAAGCCACAAAACCAGCATTTCTATAAGATCAGACCAAACCTTTTGTGAAATTCAGAAGACAGAAGGGCAAAAAGGAAAAGAGGGAAAAGAGAACAAGAAAAAATGAAAAATGCATAGATGCCTCCATCAGGTTCTCTGTTCTTGGCTTTTCTGAATGTAGGATGAAGAATTTATTGTGAGTAGGCATGTCTCCATTGTCTGGTAACAGTGCCTGTAATATAGAGTAAATGATTGCCTGTTTGTGCTGTGGTTTGTGGTTCTGATGATGAACTTCCTGAGGGAGTGTAAAGATAAAAATCACAGTTTGGTACTTGGTGAAGATTTAAAGAGCTGTAACTTCTAAATGGTACTATTGAGGGATAAACAGGCTTTTGCCTCCTGCCCCTGAGCACCATGGCAGGGTCACAGGAAGCTGAAACTGAACAAAATCTCACACTGAAGCCCACAAAATTCGTCCCTACAGGACAGAACACAAAGAGGCTCTGCAAAGCTGAGTGAAGGCTCTCCTTTGCTGTCAGCTTTGCAGGGAAACCATCCCATTACAGCTCTGGCAGGCACCAGCACAGATGTAAAGAACTCAGGGATGGTGGTGAAGTCACAGCAGAAACTGCCAGCTTCATTTGGGACAATACAGATCATAAATCAAAGGGGAAACAGTTTCAGGAACTTATTTTCTCTCTGCATTAATATATATGATATTATAGTGGTAAATTCTCATAAAATTAGTGGCTGATTTTCCTGTGAGTGTGGCTACTGGTACCAAAAGAGAGAAAATTGATTCTGAGGATGGTCTTGGGGTCACTTCATTCCTCATTTCAGGAACTGCAATCCCAAGTGGCATTTACCTCAGTTCTAATACACAGGGCATCTGAACTGGGAGCATGGGGCAGAGTGAGGCAGGGTGCCCTGACAGGATGGCCATGCATGAGGCTTTGAGTAAAACATCTCCTTCTCTTCTCATTGCTCCTTTGCTCCACAGGCAAGCACATCTTCACTTTCTGTTCCTGTCTCTTCAGGACTTCACTATACGCAGCCCCATTTGCAATTTCTAAATTATTTCTAACTCTGTAAAAGTGATGAGATCCCCAAGCTCACTTGATCCCATTTCCTTAACATATTCCCCACCTCAAATATGTTATTTCTAGTGAAGTAGAAGACAGTTCTTTATTTTCTGAGCCATTTTGCCATGCAGGCTTTTCAATGATCTCCCCAGCTTGTGCACATTAAAAACAGAGGGGACACATTCTGAGGTGCCAGCATGATGGTCCCTTGTGGTGCAAACCCTGTTATGGCTCCCTGGGTGATGTCTGTGGGAAGTGCTCAGTTGATGACAGCCCAGCCCGTATCTGCTCATTTATTTGGAGCAGAAGCTCTTTGGGAAGATGCAGTGGAAGTGTCTTCTGCTGGCTTTCATGAAGCTTTTTTTTAGCTCCCAGAGATAGGGGACTTGAAATTGAAAAGAGTTTTAACCTTTGCCATGACTGGTAACAGCTTGGTAATTTTTTAAATGCAGACATCTAAAAGCCCATAGCAAGAAACAAGTATCTATCACGACTTTCAAAAACCTCAGGGTTTAAGACAGCTCTGGTACTCGGAGATGTGTTTGTGCTTTCTGTCTGTTTGGATTGGGTTTTTCCTAATCTGCTCCATTATTCAAAGTGTTTTACATTTGCAGCCTAGACCTCAGTAGGTTTTGTTTGGCTGCTCAGTTGGAGCTGCTGAAGCTCAACCCTGGGCTGACCAGTCCTTGGACTGTGCCCCTGACAAGGTGCAGACTCCTGTCCAGGAGAGATTGAGTTGTCACAGACCACTTTAAAGAGTAGGAGAGTCAGAAACAGAGAGGTTGACACTCTGATTGCCTTTATGGCAGCATGAGATAAATAAGTGCTATTAAAACATTACTCATCATGCACATTGTTATGGTGCAAAGGCAGTGAGGTGACAGGAGCTGGGGGATGAAGCAGCTGACAGCCACTCATGGCCCTCACTGCCCTTCATCCCCGTGGACCAAGCTGAACTTTCAGATCTATATTAAGACAGGGCATGATCTGTGAGACATGATCTCCAGATACAGAATGACCTCCCACAACCTGCCCTAAATAAAATGCAAAAGGACTTGGCCTGCAGTCAGCTTCCCCAGAGTGAACCACACGGGAGGGTCCGGGTTCAACTTACTGTTTGTTTTTCAGTAGGTGGGAAGGCAGCACACGTGCTTGATGCTGGAGGAAAGCAGATCTGCAGTGAAGTTGAGACTTATTTACCCTTGCAAAAATACATCCTCTACTCTCTGAAGGGTCAGTCCTCCAAAATGGGAGCAAGGAGCTGCAATGAAGCGGCACCTGCTCCCCTGGCTGCTGCTGCCAACCTGCCAGGCATGGCAGGGAAAGGCCACTGTGGGGAAAGATGCTCCTGCCCCTGAAAAGTCTGGAGTCTATGCAGGAGATGGCTGCAAAAAGGCCACCAAAATAAAACAGAAGGAGAGCCAACACTGTGGCCCCTGTGCATAGTGTGCATACGTACAGCTGATCCCTGTGCCCGAAGTGGTACAGGTCAGCCACAGGGGAGGAATCAGGCCCCATGGGAAGAGATTCTTCCCCAGCAAAGGTCCATGGGATGGAGCAGTCCCAGAGGCCAGGGCATTGCCATCTGCAGGGACAGCTGGGAACAGCCTTGCTGTCGGAGTAGCCGTGAGTGTCCTGGCTGTAGAGGGCAGGACTGCAGCCCCTGGGCAAGTGGGCTCTGCCACTGGCTGCTCTGGGGCAGCACAGCTCTGGTGGGGTGAGGGCACCTGTGACCAGCCCTGCTCCTTCTGCCTTACCCAGGACAGCTGTTCAAGCTGTTCAGTGCAGTAAAAGCCTCACAGTGAGAAACATACAGTTCTTCCATTTCCAAAGAAATTGATGCTGCTTAAATTGCTACTGGAATTCTGGTAAATCTAGAACTGTCTGTAGCTCCAGAGAAATGCCAGTGCTTTGTCATGACCAGTGGTTTGTCACTGGGACTGGGAACTGGGAAGAGAATGATGGAAACTTGCCCTGAGGAGTCCCTCTCCCAAAGCAGCATCAACTGCAGCAGCAGCACTGGCAGCAGACAGTGACTGCAGCTAGTTGTTGCATTTCTGGAAGGCTTCTCCCAAAAGGTCTCTAAACACAACAAAAGATTCAGGTTAAACGAACCTAAAAAGTCTACGTGTAGGAAGAAAATGAAAGTTACAATTTTCTAGTGTGCCTGTTTAATTTGGGTACCCAGTGCAAGTGGCTCAGGGAGTATTTTTACAAATGCTCCTTGTGGTAGAGGTGAAAGTTGTAAAAATTCTTCTGAACATGAAGATCTCGAGCAGAGATCTTAGAGCACAGCTACCTAATAATTTGAAACACTAGCAAATAAAACATGAATTTTGCTTTGGGCAGTATAGATAGTTTGTATTTGAGGCAGGAATTTGCAGAGTTCTCCTTGATTTCTGCTATGCTTTGATAGGCCCAGTTTTGACCACCATCCCCACATGTTATATCAGCTTCTCTCAGTGATGCTTAATTTATTTGTTATTTTTTACTTACTCCTCCTCTGGAAAGAATGAGAGTTCACAATCTTTTTCCTAACCCTAGGGAAAGCAAATGTCTGTATGACATCATATTTGTTTGGTCCTCTTGCAACATCATGATAAATCAGAGGAAGTTTAAAGTCTAAATGCTTACAAAAACAAATTTTTGCTTCTGGAAGCAGGTAAGTTTTTAATCACATGCTGCATTTCAGAGCCTGGGGCCCATATTTTTTTATTTGTATACCTAGGGAATCCTTTTATCAAGGGGCTCTCTGTGATGAGCTTTTAATATTCTCTAATATATGTATTCTATATATATATATCGTCTTCAAGGACCAAAATTTTCTCTGTACTCTGCAACACACTGATAGGCAGAACCACTTCAGTAAATCTACAGAGGTAAGTGGCTCTTCTTTTCTGATGTCTTCAGCAGAAGCCCAGAGTCAGCAGCTCCTAAAGGCCAATAGCAAGAGTTTCAAATGATATTTAGCACATCTATTTTGATCAGAAATCTGATATTCTTTATATGCTGAATAACATTGTTTATTGAACTTGTAATGAAAATTTCAAATTCACTGCAAAACAGATTGTTCAAAGGAACAGTAGGATCCATGACTTTCCTTGGCAATTTAAGAGACTTATAGGTGAAGGAAATTTCTAGAAGGAAGCTAAAGCTAAAGTGCACATCATACAAATGCAATAGTTAAAGTGTTGTGTAGGATGTCTTAATTTTTAATACAGGTGAAAGCCAGGAGTTTAATGACATTTGAAGTTTAAAGAAAAAAATAAAATCCCTGACTTCTTTGTTCCTTCTCAGTTTGGTTTATATTGAACATATTCTTGATGTTCCTTCAGTGCTCCAACCATCACTGAACTAATCAGTCCCATCTCTCCCACCCTGCCTCCATTCTGCTGAGTCTGTAGGGAATTTTCTGTGGAAATAGAAAGTTGCCACCTATGTTTAATTTAGAAATCAACACCTATAAACTATCTTCCTATCTGTCAAATACAGGCATCTACCAACACACAAATACCAGGAAACCTGTGTGCTGATAGTGAGAACAACTGGCGCTCATTTTCACCCTCCCTACATGTTCCTCCAAATATGAAACTACTTTAAATGAATGTTTCTGTCATTAGCTTAACCAATTTATTCTATGTATTCTACCTTAAAAAGCAAAAGTCTCAGATAATCCTTGGGTACCTGCAGGACATATTAGTTCTGGACACACATTCATGCCTGGCCATATTTAGACACCATTTCAAATATTGTCATTCCCTGAAAAATCGTAGATGTGTGTGTCTATAAAAATATATGAAAACCATATATGAAACCATAAATATTAATTTCAAAGCATATAATTGTTTTTAAACCACTTTAATGCTTTTTTAAAAGTAATTTAAAGCCTTGGTTATAACCCATCCTGCCTTTTCCTGAAACTTTTAGTGAATTGCTAGGAGATTCAGTAGAGCTGTTCCTATTTCTACCCAAAGACTCCTGAGAGGGAATTCATCCTCTGTCTTTCTGCCAGAAACCTCTACTGACCCACATCCTCTCCAGCAGCATTAGGCATCAGCCCAGACCTTAAAACACAGGACCATGAAGCCTCTATTAGGGGGGCATCAGTGCAGATTGTATTTCATTAAGGCAGCTTCAGTCTTACTGAGAAAAAAATTTGTATTTCACTGGCTCTTTTTTTAATGCAGACCTCCAGAGCAAACATTAACACTGTTCTTTATATCCCTTTCCCTCTATTATACCTAAAAGCTACCTTTCAACAGTGTGGCTTTGCACAGCCAGTGAGACAGCAAAGCAGACAATACAGAATCAGTCAGGTTTTCTTGTAGAACCTGACATACACAGGAGAAGCAAAATAAGGTTTTTCCCATTCAGTTCTTTTTTTTAAGTCCACAAGCTGAACTAGAAGAGATAACCAAACCAGTGATCAAACACAGACTTTAACAGGAGACTAAAAATACTGGTACTCAGTACTACTGAGGGTCACACAGCACAGCTTGTTACTTTTTTCTAAAGCTTTAAGTGTTATTTATGCCACCTTAGGGCAGAGTCTCTTACCCAAGACCAAGGGGAGCCAATGGGGGTCTCTGGATGTTCCTCCTCCTCAGACGACATCCTGAGCTGGTAGTTTTTCCCTGTTCTTCACATACACTCTAAAGGCACTGCTGGTTTCTGCCATATACAAAAAAGCTGCCTTCAGATTTTAGCTGCCGACAACAAAGCTCCAGAGAATATAATTTCGCAGTGATCATGTTCTTGCTAATTTTACCTGCCGAAGTTCTTGGAAGCACAGTCAGAGCAAGAAACCTGAGCTCAGTAAACCAGAGCACACTTTCCTTGCAACTGACTCCTCAAGTGCTCTTGCTCAGTCAAAAGGTTCAGGGAAAAATTAGAGCCTGACAAACACAAATTCACTTCAAGTCAGTGTCCTAACTTTCATATAAGATTTTATGGTCAGACAGTTTACTGAGTTATAAGTTCCAGAAAAAGAATACAAGGAATTTTTACGGCCAACATTTTGTTACTATCATTGATCATATTTTGTATGGATTTTCATAGCTT
Organism: Melospiza georgiana; assembly: GCF_028018845.1. NCBI lineage: Eukaryota > Metazoa > Chordata > Aves > Passeriformes > Passerellidae > Melospiza > Melospiza georgiana. Next base: position 90,953,863 of record NC_080432.1, read on the forward strand.
AATTTTTTTTCAGGACAGGTTCTTAATGCCACAATCTAATTCTGCCTTTCTGCACAGCTGCACAACTCCACAACTCCACAACCAATACTGTGTGAGTGAGAAGGCAGCACAGCTTTCCTGTTCCTCTGTGCAATAATATTCGAAAGAGGATAATTTTTGTTTCCACTTGTTCCTTTTGGTTTTCTGTTCGTGCCTAGATTGATACCAGTGTGTAGAATCCACACAGATCCATACAGATCACACACTATTTATTTATCAGACAAACTTGTCCTGAATTTTGAGACTTCTGTCTCTGTCTGAGAGGACAGCTGGGTCCAGCATCTTGAAATCACTTCTGGCAGCTGGCAGAAATAGCAGCCTTGCCACCAAGATACAGCCTGAGGTTTTGTGTTCAAACTGACCACTAAATCACAGCTATGATACACTTTCACACTCACAGCCTGTGGCTTGAATTTTGTTATTTATCATCCCTCTGCAGTAGCTGGTGAAATAAAGTTGCTATCCAAATCCCTGAACCCTTCTGTTACAGGTCTGGCTTTGGGCAAAGGCTTCTAAATCTTTCCACTCTTATGTAATGAAATGGGCTATTTATAGCACCCCACTGCAGGAGAGTCCTGGCCTTAACTATGAGCTGATAACAGTTATCAAATGAACAAATATGCCCAGCTATGCTTTACACTTAACCCTAGGCTATATACAAATTCAGTGAGTAGGAAAATAATCAGTCAATGGAAAAACACTGGAAATAAGGCACAGAATAGAGAAATAGCCTGTTGCCAGCATGTGGTCTCTCACCACTGTGAGTGTCACAAAGTAGGCAGCAGATAGAAAGGACTAAAAAGTGACAGCCCTCTGTGCAGCCCACCAGGCACTGTCAGCTGGAGGATTAGGGTATCACAGCCATGGCTGGACAGTGTGTTGGTTTCAACAGCAGCATCAGCATCAGCTGTTCTTGCCTCTGTCACCCTCCTTATCCCACAATACAACATGCAAGACTGTTTAAAGTCTGAAATACTTTCCTAAAACAATGCTGAGGTCTCAAGAAGAGCTGTGGTATTTAGCTGAGAGTTAAGGTCATTGCTGCATGGAGTTGCCTTTAAGCTTTGGGAGTATTGGGAATGAGTGTTATTCCTGTGTATCAACCAAAACTAACAGCTGCCAAACTGCTCTGAATGCCTGGCATGGCAAGGGAAGTGCCAGTTTATATCACAGGACAAGCACTAGATGCAGGCAACCCAGTCTCAGCTCACTCCAGTTGCTCCCTGGGCCTATGGGGTTGTGCTGGGCTCCCTCAGCATCCCTCCAGCACTGTCACACAGCTCCTGCTGCTGGCTCTGACCTGCTCCTGCTCCTGAAACCCTGGCACTGCAGCCAGTCCCTGATGGAATGACTTTCCACCTGATGGGTGTCTTAGGATGACAAAACACTGATGTGAAAGGCATCTGGAAGAGATCTAACCATCAGAAAAAATGATGCTTACCTAGACTCTTCCTCCTTCACATTAGAAACTCGGAATCTGAAGTGGCCCAATAGCCAAGTCACCCTCCGGTAGCAGAAGAACTCTTCCAAGAGAAAATAGCACAGCACTTGAGTTACCAAGATGCTCAAGTTACTCGTTTCTGTTGTACACCAAACATTAAGACTGCAAGCACAGAAACTCATTTGTTAGCTATCTGACAAATCACATTTTCTTTCTGGAACAATTTTGGGGAAGGAAATTCAATACAATTCTTCTCATTTCAGATAAACAGGGAAATGCCACACCTAGTGAATTTCAATGGCATTCCTGCCCCTGCTGAAAGGTCTATTCACCAAATTTAAAAGATAGGAACCACTGTTTGTTGGAGTAATTTTCCACTGTTCCACCCATTTCTTCTGATAAATTTTCTTTCAAGCTGTGATGGGTAAGTATAACAATCTATCAGAAATAGCATTTAAATAATTGTTATATGCTGCATAATGTTTATTTATCAAATTCTTCAAGAAGTGGGCGTGCATCTTTCCCAGCACACTGTATTCCTGAAGCCTTTGTCATTTTCTGTACCATCCGATTTCAGGAACTTCCTGCTTTCCCCAGGAAGCACTAACAAGTGTGGGCATTTCCCCTTGGCAACGTAGATGAATCCAGTGGCTGCTGTTCCTAGATCAGTGCATCTGGTACCCATGTCCAAGGGTGACCATCACCAAACACTTCTGATCAATACACCCACAAATGGAATAATGACTAGATGTAAAAGAACCTTTCTCCATAATTTGCATCAATGATGACAATGTTTCCCAGACTTTTCCCAAGGTTCTCATCCCCACTACCTGCTCCCCATCCCACCTTCTTGCTTGCACACCCACACAGCCAGGCCACAGTTTCTTTGCTTTCTTCACAGTGTTCCCCAACGACCTCAGCAGCTGCTTTTCCCTCACTCCCTTCCCATTTTTGCACTCTCAGGAATTCACAGGTTTGTTGCTACTTCCCCAGTTGGTGTTTTCAACCAAAGACAAAGGTGGAAGGACAGCTGACACAAAATTCACAGAAAATGTTCTCAAGACTCACAGTTCATGTAGGCTTCACATCAGTTTTTTGATTCTTCCTCAGCCCATAGCCTCTGTGACACCCTCTAACAACAGGTTTCACTGGATAAACACTATAAACAGAAGTTTTGATGCCACTTTTAAGCAGTGTCCTGTGATTTCACTACATGACACAGGTTAAAGAGGAGCAAGTTGCTTTTTATAAACAGCATTTGCAAGTGCTGTATCATGAGAAGAAAAAAAAATTGTAATCACTCCAGAATATTTAAAAATAGAAATATTAGCTCATGGTAGCCTCTATGTGAACTTTCTTTTGCTGAACTGATAACAGTCATCTTATTTTTAATAGAATAATTTAATAGAATAATGAAAAGAATATTTAAATATAGAAATATTAGTTCATGATAGCCTCTATGTGAACTTTCTTTTGCTGAACTGATAACTGTCATCTTATTTTTTAATAGAATAATTTTTCAACTTAAATAGTAATTTAAGATATTTTTAAATACAATCTCAACTCTACTGTACTGGAACAGCATCACTTTCCTAAAATAGTTGCTTTTCACATTACAGTAGTTTCCATGGACAAATCTTATGGAGCTTCTCTCTCTCTGTTTTCTTTCTGTAAAGGCTTTTGTCTCATAAATGCCTATGGAAATTTATAGCATCATGTATATTAAGAAAGCTCTATTGAGAAAGCAGAAAGAAAATCTACCTAACAGAAATACTGAGTCACAGCTCTCCCTTTTTGCATCTCCTGCAGAGGTAAAGTTCAAGATCCTACAAATTCAAACCAAACATGATTCCAGTGGGGGACTTAAGAAGGGTACACAGGGCTGCCAGGTGCCCCACCACAGGTGCCAAACTTCAATATTTATGGTTGATAAATAAACAGTATTTACAAGTATAATTTAAGGCCTAGTAGAGAGAAATCACACCATCAGCATAAAAGAAATGTTCTATGTGTTTGCAAAAGCTCATTTATGAAAGTTTATCTTATGATGCAGAATCAGCCCTGTGATTACTGCAATAACCTCTGAGCCAATATCTGTCCTCCTAGCTGTTAATTATTCTGATAGGTAGCAACAAGTAAAAGCCCACTTTCCTGTCAGTCCTGTTGTCTCTAAGTATAAAGAATACTGTTTAATTATTGTTAATGATGCCAGTCATCATTTTCCACAGCATAACAGCTCACACTGACAGAATAATAATAGTTCATAATACTTCAGCATTTAAGTGCATAATCAATACATTGGTCATGTAACAAGTGAGGAGAAATTTCCTTCAGTTTATATTCCTATGTAAATCTAAATCAAAAATTTCAATTTCCTTGAGGATTTTAATCAAAACCACATTTATGTATGAAGCTGCTTTATGAGGTCTTTCTTTCTTTAAATCATGGCAGTTGATTCCCAATGCCTTCTTCTCACAGCACAGGAGTCTCACTGATATATCTGACACCCCAGCACTTCCTAGCCAAATAATGTCAGCAGCGGACAATGTCAGCGTGTGGACTATTGCCTCAGAACTGCCGGAGTTGTGTCCTTCACAATCATCAATGGTTATTTTGGGAGCTGTCAAAACAGGACTGGAAATGTTTTAAAAGCATTTGCAAACTACCAGAGCCACTGAGTATTTATTCAGGTGTAAACTGGAGCAAGGATAAGGGACAGAAGAGAGTCACCAGGCAGAGGATGGATGGGGCTAGTTTTAATTTTCGCTGAAGAGCTGTACCCTTAAGGAAGTAAGAAAAAAGGGAAGAATATGGATTTTTTTTCACTCCAGTATATCCACAATATTTCAGTGGTAGCTGATGAATTATTAAGACTGGCTGCTGAGGGGATGATGTGGGAGAGGAGGACTGTGGCAGGAGGGTGGAAAGGCAGCATGGCAGCCTCGTGTGGTGTGGTGAGAGGCTGTGCCATGGGGCTGTGGGTGCCCACCAGGGCTCAGGACTCTGCTCTCTGGGCAGGCCACGCATGGCAGAGGGATGCCAGCAGAGGTTGGGCTTTATGGTCATTGCAGTGCTTTACCACCCTGAGAAACTGCTCTGGCACCCTCATTTCTGGCACGGGCACTGGGTTGTGGCTGGGGGATGGTCCCAGGAAGGAGGGATGGCTGACAGTCCTCACTCACTCTCACGGCCAGACCAGAGCAGCAGCCCATGGCAGAGAGCTGGGTCCTGTTGGGATGACACCCAGATGAATTCCAACTTCCATGGAAATCCAGATTCTTTCACACTGCACATAGTCCCTGCCCAGGGTCCTTGATCCCCTGCAAACACTTCCAACTGCAGCCAGGAGTTCTACTTTCCCCCCAACTTCTTCCATGCTGCTGGATCGATTCACAGTCCCCATTTCACTTGCTCTTCAATTTCTACCCTGTCCCTAAACCCATCCTTTGGGTTTGTTGTACCTTCCCTCTTGTGTCAGTGATACCTTCCACCACAGAGTGCTTTTCAGCCTTGGGAAAGCAACCCCCTCACAAGCAATGTTTAGCAACTGCTTTTAGATGCAGAGTGGGAGCTGAGATCTGTACATTCCCTGTCACCACAACAGGAAGGGATGAAATCCCTTACGTCCTCCAGTGATTAGATACCAGATATTAGTGCTTAAGTGCTTGTGAAGAGCTCTTTAACAGGGAAGAGAGGATGGTAAGAAGGAAAATAATGTCACCTCTCCAATAACCTTCTCTATATTTGGACTCTGTCTTTTACAGAAGCTGAATCATAAACTACTTCTCCTCTGACTGACAATTCAGAACATGCTAATAATACTATCTGCAGGTGATAATAGTGGATGACTAAATCAGAAAGCATGGAAGGTGCTAGAGAAGAAGGCAGAGGCTATAAAAAGTTTGTTTGCTATCACATTGTCAAGTGAATCCGCAGAATGCAGAATTCTGCTTTCTTGCCATATCCAAAACCAGAAAGGAAATGCTTAAAAGATTTGTGTGCATAATGGGCATGGGCCAAGTTTTCTCACAAAGGTCACTGGGACTGAAAGCCAGTGATTCCTTCTCACAAAAGAAAGTCAAGAGAAGTGTGGACCTGGGACCTGGGTTTCCAGCCCTACACATGCACATACAGTAAAGAACTACAGCACCAAGGGTTGCAACACAGGATGCCAGTCCCACCCAAACAATAATTTATCATTATTATTTATCTGTATTACTTCATCTCAGAGTCCCAGCTGGACACAAAACCTACATTGCCCTCTCCATGAAAGCCTTACACTTTAGGGGGGCTTAGCTTGTAAACTAGGTCAGGGATAAGGAAAATTTTGGATGAGGGTCTGGAGGCTGTCTCTCCCTGAGTCATCCACCATCATTTTTTGGCCTCCTGGGGGCAAAATGCTGTGTTTTTCTGCCATGTGGGTGCACAGATGTTCCCACAGCATGACAGGAATTACCTGCATTTTGGTCAGAGTAAGGGCATATCTGGTCTTATTACAGGGTGTGCTCTCCAAGGCAATGGGCTGTGCATGCAACTTTCATCACATACAATTGCTCATAAATATAGTCCATGATGGAGAATGATTGCACTGGGTCACACCATAGACACAGGTCTGCTGAGGCCAGGCCCTGGGACTCCTGTCAGGTATACAGGATACCATATGGAGAAAAAGGGTAACATGAAACAACACTCAGGAGTACGATGGCTTCCGGTAACTGTCAGCTGTATTTTGTCAAAGTTTTGGAAACTTTGTGGCAGAATAGAATGTTAAGAAAGGATGTGATTTATTTTTTATTTATTTTCTTTATTATTTTGTACTTTAGGGCTTTTTTAGTTTCTTGGAGAAAATGGGTGTCTAAAGGCTGACAAAGCAAATGTCAGACCTAAAACACAGAAAAAAGTTAATGGACACCTGGTATAAGTTGTTTAAATATTTGGTTACAGGAAAGGAAATTTCAACTCACTGTCTTTCAATTTGAGTTCTTTCAAAAATCCTTATACTTTTGAGGCTGTGTTATGATGTAGGCCATTAAGAAGTCCTGTATTTTCTCTTGATCAGTTCAGGTCATTCCTTAATTATATTAACTCCTTTCAGCCAGTGCTTTCCCTCTGTTTTTCTCCAATACAAAAGTGTGTGTACTTATTGGCCCAGTACATAACCAAGACAGGTGTCCATGCAGCATGAACTTTATTTATAAAGACATAAATGTCACACTTCCTTAAAAAAAAGTTTAAATTAACTAATCAACTGATGAAAACTGAACAGTAATACTATTTACATAGGCCAATGCTCACCTTCCTTCACAAAACTTAAAGTGAATTCTCACTCTGAAACACAAACAATGAAATATAGAAGCACACTGATTGCCAGCAGTTTCCTTGTAGATAGCAATCCACATCTCTTACAGAATTCACAACTTACAGAACTTACATTTCTTCTGTAAATTAACCTAAATCATCTCTTTGGCACAGTCATAGGGATGCCTGCATTTCAAGGCCAGCACTGTAACAGACTTAGACACTAATGGCATTTCATCTGTATAAAGCAAATGATCCCCTCATTGGTGTATCCAGCAAGAAAGGCCTGCCCAAATATTAGATATCCTCTGACAATGTCTATACTCATCCTTCCTACACCTTGACTGAGTGACATTAACACTGATTCCATAAAGACAAACAGGAAGTTGCAGCTTCGACAGCATTCCCAAACACCGAGACAAGGACAGTGACCACTGATTTAACATCTACAGCGTACGAAATACCACAATGCCCGGTGCTGTTCAAAAACATGGGTTTAGATTTTCACCTGAATTTCTCAGCATTGTAATCTCCATTTCTCACTCCTTTGAAGCACCTTGGCAATAAAATATCCCCAGAAAATGTATTGGGAGTGTTTTAGAACCATTTCATAGGCTTTCCTGAGTGCACTTGCCTCAGCTTGAAGTCTACAGCCAGTCTACAATTTAGTCACAAAACATCACTGTTCTAGAAATAAATCACTTGCAGGTCAGTCCCATCATTTGATCTCTTCAGTTATTCAAGTTAATATCAGTTTCAGGTTTAAATGTTCAGATCTCATTTTACCATCTTGTTAACTCTCTTCCTCATGCTAATAAAACCAGAGATATAATTAGTCTTCTACTCCAACAGTCCTGCACAGTAAAACTATCCAGTGTGGCACTTATTCCAAAAATTAAAGCTTCAACTGAGTTCCTGCTGTTAAAGAAATACACTTTACAAATCTTCATGTAAAAAGCCTATCTGGATCAATCAGAAGCAGTATACTACTGAACTGTACCAACTCCTGTTGCCCTATGCTGACTGTTTGATAAATAGGACTTGTAAACCAGAACCTGCTCCTAAATTTACATTTCCTATTTCTGGTATGTACAAAAAGATTCTTTATGAACTTGCATGTGGTCTTCTTTGTCACGGAAGTGCACTCTTTGAACTCTCTTCTGCTATGAAACGCTTTCCACCATGTAAGTCTCTGTGTCTCTATCAAGAATTAGGGATGACTTCCATCAGAACATTAAATTAGAAAAGTCACTTCAATGTTTGTAAATATGATCTTAAGCTGTCTGATTAGATATCATTCTAATAAACAACAGGAAACAGTCCTGTTTCTGTTTTGAAAGCAGAGTGCCTCAAAAGTAATTTCATGAGATGGTGGCAATTAGTGTCTTGTGTCATTGGGGAAATGTGTCTCTTTTCAATTAAATATGTCGTCCAGTCAGGAAGAACAGTGGTCTGTCCTCTTTGGCGTTGGCAGTCTGGAATTCGTCCCGCAGGCGGAACTGCCACTCATCTTCCAGCTCCAGCCGGACGACAGTCTGGCGGAGAGAATTGCGGTCCTGGCAAATCACACACAGCGTGGCACCTGGGCAAACAGTTCAAAAGGAACTCTCATGAGTATCCTCTTTGTTCTCGGATCACCCATCTCCCACCCCCCTACATGGAGAACTCCACTCATTTCACATCAGGAGAAAATTTCACATCAGGAGCTTGGGAGAAAATTAAACGGCTCAGGTAGGACTTGAGGAGAGCTATGTTCAGCTACCTATTTGCCAGGATCTTCTTGTGTAACTTGAGGCACCTCATAATCACCTAGTAAACAGGACTAGAAGCACTTTTCAGGATCCCTAGGGTAGGAAAAGTAAAACTGGCAGGTCTAAGGAGGTCTAAGGGTCCTGGCAGCAAACCAGATAAAAGCCCTACATACATTCCTGTTGTAGCCCTCCTGATCATTACCTTTGTTGCGTGAAACCCTCACTCAGCAAAACCCACACGGCAATCACTGTGATGGCTGACTAAGCTCTTTGTGCCTTGCTGCCCAGAAATGTTCTAAACATGTCTTTAAAACTAATCACAAATTTTAGTGGCTTTTGGATTGGTAAACTCATGTCCTGGCAAGAAAGGATCTGGTTTGTGTGGCTACAGTCACAAGCAAACCCAGAATGCCAAACTAAAAAAATGATACTTCAGTAACCAATGCCAACTGTCCAGTCTGGCATGCTGATAACCACTTTAACTTGCATGCATGGCTTCATGGCTGCTGAGAAAAGTCCTCCTTTAAAAGAAAATATTTACCTCACCAGCATTCAGTAATCTAAATGAGAAATGGTGAGGTAAGTGGTAATGCCCGAGACAAAATAAAATCCTGTGAGTATAATAAAAAGAAACAAGACAGAGAGTCACATGGTGTTTAATTCTTATGTGACCCATTGGAAAATCAAGCAGACTGCCAGGGGAGATGGAGAAATCCCAAAGCAAACATACTTTATGCTACATGATATAAAAATTGACTGGTTTATGCAAAATGAGACTGACTGGTAGCCTCTGTTTTAGCTGCAACGAAGAACACAGCAGTCTGTAACAACTCTGCCAGTTTCAAGAGGCACTAACCACGGTGCTCTTCCCCCAGTGACAGCTGAGAGAAACAAAGCCCCAGAGCACCAAATGCCCAGGATAGCAGCAGGAGGATCCAAAGGAAGTTTGCAATGGGACTGTCTGCAACACAAGTGGAAGTTACTTGTCTCCACTGCTGCACAGCATCGTGAGTTTTGCATGGAGAAACTGGGTATCAGGAATAAATAGTAAATGAGCCACTTTCTATTTCTAAAAATAGGAAATAGATTTTGATGGATGCTTGTCAATCACCTATTTTCCATCAACATTTTAAAAAGCTGTAAGATCACAGTAGGTAAATGCTTCATGCATAAATACTCAGTTTTCAAACAGAGTAAGGAGTTGTGCACATACTCTAGGCATGATGATATGGATCCAACATTCCTTCTCACTTAGAAATCTGCAGAACTTATAGCACTGCTATATACCAGTTTACTACAGTGCAGAGCCAGCATGATCAAGCATCAAAGTTGGGACATATAAAGAAGAATATCAATACATGCATGAATAAATGCATATATATTAAATAAATATAATAGCTTTAAAACACAGATAAAATAGATTTTCCCCACATTCTCAGAGACCATGTCACCTAATTCTCTGTAATAAAATTATTGTAGCTCACCTTTAAGAAAATGAAACTTCTTCAAGAAGCTAGCCACAACAAAGGAGTCACAGAGGTACAGCAGGAGACCACTGAATGTCAAACCAGAGGAACTGATATTCAGAGAATGAGGCCGAGAACTCACGTAGCAAACTGCAATCTGATTGGGAGAGAGTGGAAAAACATTAACATCTTTAGAGCTTCCATATGAAGCTTCCAGTATCTGCACTTGATTCAAATTCAGACTTTCTTTCCAACTCCAAATATTGTGAGCTTTATAGTTCCTTCCAAAACATAGCGCTACTTATTAATAATATACATAAGCACAATTCATCATCATAATTGTTATTGTTAATGTTATTGTTATTGTTATTGTTATTGTTATTGTTATTGTTATTGTTATTGTTATTGTTATTGTTATTGTTATTGTCATTGTCATTGTCATTGTCATTGTCATTGTTATCGTTGTTATGTTCAGATGTGATAGAGTTTGAAAGCTGCAGTAACAATTGCTCTCCACAACCATAATGCTGTGACCTGCCCTGCACATTTTATTTACATGTGAGTAAATACAATAACTCTACATTCATACATGAAATGAACCCCTAGAAATTCCAAATTTCATTTACATTACGATTACTCAAGGGTTACTCAAGTCAGTAGAGTTATTCATATACATGAATTTATGAGGTTTCCTCTTGCCTAGTTTGTTTTTATGGCTGCTCCTGAAATCTACTAGGAACAGGAATATTTACAGCACTCTTTCAGGATTTATAAATTCAGATTAAGGGTATCTTCCACACATGGCTTAGTTTCAAAAGTGCCACTGTACTACTTAGCTGGGATACATCCTCATCTGGCATGGATCAGCATGACTGAGTGGAGGAGGAAGGCTGAACTTCAGCAACTAAGACTCTGTACCACTATTCCTATTCCATATTCCTTCAATCCTGCTGTATCATATTACAATTCAGGCAGCAATTCCAAATGAAAGTGAAATAATTTCCTGTGCTAAATGGGTTAGAGCTGAAAGGATGCAATGGATGAAGACAGTAACAGTACAATGCCCTCCCACAAAGCTTGTTTTTCCAAACATGGTGGAAACAAAAGCCTAAGAACTCAAAATGTTGTGGGAGCAGCATACATGGGAAGGTTATTACACAGCTCTTTGGAAGAGAAGTTCAGGAAACCCAGAAAGACTGAATTTCATTTAGTACTCAGTGAAGAGATAAAAACAGTCCTATTTTATTATGCAGGGTGCCCCTGACAAAGGAAATTATCCGCATCTGACTCTATTGATTCAGAAGGCTGAGCAATTGTTTTATTAAACTATATATTACATTAATAGTATATTATAACTATACTAAAGAGATACTACACTGTACTATACTATACAAAGATACATACTGAAGGAAAACCCGTGACTGTCTCCAGACAGCCAGGACACAGATTTGACCTAATTGACCAATTAACATAAGCAACCATCACTAGAATCTAATTGCTAAATCTCTTCAGGTAAACAATCTTCCTAACACATTCCACATGTGCAAAAACAAGACCAGAGAATAGAGATAAGAATTGTTTTCTCTTTCTCTGAGGTTCCTCACTGCGATTTCCAGGAAAAACCTGAGAGATAAAATTATGTCTCTTACTGTTCAAATAATGTAAATTCCACACAGTTCCTCTCTCCTGAACCACACCACCTTAGCACCAAATTTCTATTGACATATTTGAGCTGAATTACGACCTTGGCTTTAGATCCAGACTCATCAGAGAGAGCCAACAGCTCCTGAGACTTAATGCCAGCATCTCCCATTCCCACTGGTTGTTTAATATTTGATTCTCTGCCTCAGCTTATCAGTCTGAAGTGAATTAAAACATCTGTATATTTGAAGTGCTTTCTAAGGGTTATCTAGTATTTGTAAGACCCTCTTGTGGAAATAATTTTCTGTAGGAAGAGCCAAATTATAGCAGATAGAGAAAGCACTTCACAGACTATATTAGTGTTTAGGACAATTCTGGGATTTCTCTCCATGTACTTTAGTTGAAGCCTCTGACAATATCTCTACAAGACTAAGAATTCGATTGTAACATTATAGAAATGTGCCTCATTCCTCAAAGGAATACATCAATAACCCATCCAAAACAGAGCCTACACATTTCTAGAGCTGCTTGGAGATTGTTTTGTTCAGTACCTGTGGTCCTAAGTTAAGGTAGCAGTCCACAGACAGCACTGGATGGCTATAGTTCTTCAGTGAGAGAGGGAAGAAGCGATGGCTGTGGTACTGGAGATACTTTTCAAGGAGCAACTGAGCAGGTGCTGCCAAGAAGGTGTGCTTGCTGTCAGGAGCACAAATGTACTGAGCAGGGGAGATTGAAACTGGATTGTCAGACACCTGTGAGGAAAAAATATTTCTTGTACAGATCAATCTTAATCCATCAAGCTGTGTGAATTCTGGTTTGTATGAAATACATTTCTACCCTACAAATCTAAGTTTTACTTAAGAAGAAAAGTTATTCAGCAAAAAATATCTGCTACCAAAACAGTTTCAGTTTCATAAAATTATATTTGTGTTTATAGACTTTGAGGTTTCTTCTTTGAACTCAAAGTACTCCTACCTATGAAGTCACATGAAGTTGCACAATTCTATAGCTGTAGATAAAATCCACATACTGAATGGGTACTTGGATTGCAAAGAGACACTTTATGTGTTTTTCAAGGTTTTGAAGGAAAACTATTAAGGAAAATTGTATTTATGGCAAGAATATTGTGGATTTCAGAAAAAAAATACTGAAAAAAGCCCCACATGGCAGACATACCCCATTACAGGCAACAGATGATGCACCAAAATACCTCAGGTCTCCTAGTTAAAAAAAGACAAGAAAGGAAAATACAATTTTAACAACAGTGCAACAGAGGTCTCAGTGCCCACCTTAGACTTTATGTGGAAGGATCGCTGTCCTCCAACTGCAATTTGCTTTTTCATGACACTGAAGTGGTTGAACCGACAGATGAGGAGGCCAGCACTGTGGACACGCAAGTTGAAGTCAACATCATCACATGTAAATCTGGAAAGAAAAAATCATAGCAGGTCAGAGGAATGTTCCTCATCACACACTGACAAATACAAGCACTCAGAGTCTTTGATCAGCACCCCAGAAAAGAAGGTATCAAACATACTGACCCTCCACCAGTGCCTATCAGTCAGGGAAAGGGGATTCAGCTTTCTAGTAATAAACTCGGCTAGCATCAGTTTGAGAAGACCAGAATGAGGGAGGAAAGCACTTAGGGAGGGAAAGGATCAAAAGCATAAATTGGAAAGGCAGTAAATTGCTAAGGAAAATACCCAGGAGTCAAAATATTTTTTTTGCCTTTTACTACAATAATGGAGTCATAAGAAATTGCTACATACATTACTACTCCAAATAAAGTCAAGGAAATTAATTCCTTTGACTTCCAAGGAAAGGGATCAAGCCTTATGTTTGATTTATCAAATGCACAGAAGTATCTGACTACTCATTTTCCTCTCAGAATATGAATAGCTAGCAATTTTTTCAATGTTCCTCTACAGAACTAATGTAATTGTATTTTAGAAACAAAAACTATTTGAAGGCAGGTAGTCTTTATACAAGAGAACTGCTGAGACACAGGAAAAGATTAAGCAGAATGAGGGCAAACATCCCTCAGCTAAATTTGACCCATTTAAAAATATGAGGGAACAGAATAAAAGGTAAACTCCTAAAGCTGACTAAATTCAAATACTCTGATCTCTGGAAAATTCAGGATCAGTTCTTCAATTTAAATATATTTCTTACAAAGGAAACAAGATGATGTACAGAACCATTGGATTGACATTCAGAGCTTGAATTTAAGCTGAGCAACCAGTGCAACAGCCAACACCAGTGAGAAACATGGCATTCAGTTATAAGTTTTTTAAGTTTTTTCTTTGATCTTAGCAATATCTACATGGTTATTTGATATCCCTGACTGTCACTGCCTCTGGGTTTTAAAATGTACCTTTTTCCTTGCCCAGGCTTGGAATGCCATACAATACTTCACAGTCAGCAGTACCCACACAGGATTACCCTGAGCCTCCTGAGGTTCAAAGACAGAGGCAGGAAATGGGTGGTGTGATGTGGCATTCCTGACATTTTAACATTGTTGCCTGTACTCATATCATTTTGCTTTATTGTCATTGTCTCCATATGCCCTTCATGCATAATGCTTCATAAGGTAACACACTGAGGCAGCCTGGGAGCACAGTTCTCTAATATGAGATGCACAGGGGCAAATTTGTTCTTTTAAGATGTCAGGCTGGTGACAATAGAAATATAGAACATCTGTTTATTCAGAGAATAATGAATGCAGAATGCTTCTCTGCAGTTAGAAGTAAGCTTGGGCCTCAAAAGATATCTTCCTGAGTTAGCAGAGCTCTGAAAAGCACAGGGACTGATGTTCAGTTACCCAAGTGGAACTTACAGCCATTTTAATTACCTGGGCTGTCCCACACAGCTTACAGAAAACCACACATTTCATGTCATACTGCCAGCCCCATATGGATGTCTTCCATATTCTAAGGCACTGAAAGACCAGTTTTGGACAAGTGAATCCCACCTCTAGTGATATATATACACTTCCTTCTGTTGTTATAAATGCATGTCCCTCAGAAATGGGAGGAAACACATAGTTTATTTCACACAGATCAGTGAAATTCTGTGAGACTATGAACCTAGTGAATACAGTTCTGTCAACTGTGGTAATGCTGTGCATGACAAAATTAAAATCTGATATGTCCTCAGTGGCACAATAACTGAAAAACTGGAATTTCTGAGACAGCTGAATGTGAGAAACAACCACCAATGTGAACAAGACTTATTTATTCTTTTCTTCTAATTGTCCTGATGAGCACTTATGTGGTATGCTGCACTGTTGTGCTACTCAGGGTAAAAAGCCCAGATATATATATCTGAATGAGATTTGGTTATGCACCAATCATCCATATATTCCTGTTGCCTTTGGAAGGGAGAGCAGTTAGGCAGACAAGAAGAGAAGTACATTATTGACCAAAGGCCACTTGGAGTAGACCAATACTGCAGAGTACACTGCTTTCTATGTCTATCCTTTCACTTTGTTATCACTGTTTTACTTGGAACTATAGAAATTAATGTCTTTTTCCAACTTCTGGCAGCCTGGGAAGGATTTGAATCACCAGTAAGAAAACAAAAACTGCCTGTATGCCATTCACAACTTCCCTAAAAAAACAAGAGCTTTGTTTAAGCTTTGCTGCTAAAAAGTGCTACTGATTCACTTACCTGTTCTGATTGTACTGCACATTCTGTGTCAGATCCACATTCAGCATGATGAAGTCATGCACGTGGCAGCAGGAGAATGGTTCCTTGATCTCAGCACTGTTTGTTTTACTGGACCATTTCCTCATTCCAATTAGGGCATAATGAGTGACATTGGGAGTTGCTTCAATGTGTTGCAGAATTTGCTTCAGGGAAACATTCCTTTCAGTCCATGTATAGTCACTACAATAATTATGAAAATGTGTTAATTTTAAAATATATAGAGAACATTCGGATTCTCTTTCTGCTGAAGAGCAATTCTTAACAGCTGGAAGTTGTTATGACTTTCAGGTAGATAATTTCAGTGTTGTCTTACTTGACTGTATTTTTTTGTCTCTCCCTATAGTTAAAATTACTAGTGCTTAGGTGGTAGGGACTGGTATGACAGATCTGTAATTTAGTCTACATGTCCCAAAATATTTACTCAGATATGTAAACTTTTAAAGTTACCTAGATAATATTCCAATGAATCTTGGAGAGTTGCTGACTTGTGCCATAACTTGAGCACAAAGTATTAAGATCCTTCTAGCCCACCCCTGGAGTCCATAAATGTCAGTTTTCATCGAGTGTCATTCTCTCTGAAAGTCTGCTGTAAATTCTGCATAGTCTATTCACGGAATAGATAAAAAAATCTAGCACAAACATTATTCTAAAGCAATGAAAACAAAAATGCTAGTTCAGGAATTTGGGGAACTCATAAAGGAGACACACGGACTGGGATTGACAGAAGAGCCAAAGGAAATCAGTTGCACAACTTGCACAGGACTGTCATTTAGCTTCCCTAGAAAAATCTGGTGAAAAATTGACATGTTGTCCAGTGTATCAGGGAGTGTTTACAGAGTCTGAAATCTGCAGTCCAAGTAACTCTAGCTTGAACAGCAACGGTTGCAGGGCACATAAATCCTCAGGGGACAGGAATGAACAACACGCACTACACTACGTGCTGTGCAAAGACAGATACCTAGGAAAGTGCTCTCCTTGGGCAAACATAATTCTCTGCTTGTACAGGGTAGAAGCTGTAGTGTAGCAAACATAATTTCAAAATTACATGCAGAGAAAGGTTAAAAGAGATCAGATGAAAAAGCATATATTTCACTATTTACCTTCTCCTGTCTCCTGAACAATCAACTTCTACTGCATTCCACATAACACAGGAGTCATCTGAAATGACAATGAAAGGCCAAATATCCTGGGGTTTTATCCCCAGCTCTTCCTGCCGATTCCGTTCGAGCTCCAGGTTATGATAGGACAACTCCTTAATCAGGAAGTGTGCAGCACCTGAAACCATGGGCATAAACCACCAGATTAAAAATAGGGGCAGAAACTGTTTGCTTTTAACTCAGAAGCCTTTTGAAGTGAATATTTCTGCACAGACAAGGGTATAAATCACTCTGAAGATTTTAACCCCACCACCACCCACAGCCAGCTTGCCAAGCAAGTGACTTAAAGAACCACATTGGCAAGGATGAAAAATGATGCCTGACTTCTGTGGTAAAGATTTTCTAGTGTCAAGGATTTAGTGACTACTTCTTTTCACATGACAATATTTGTGTTCATTAGCGTCTCTAGGTGCAAAGAGTTAGAGATGCTGACTGACCAGCTTTCCAGTGAATGACACTGGAAATTGTCCCTGATGATCTACTCTGAATGTTTGTCACTACTGCTGTATATAAGGTGTTCCAGCAGCACAAGAAAAGGGTTGAATATTTCACAGATGTTATATTGGCAGAACCTTCCTGAGGGATGGACCCAACCAGAGCATCATTGCCCATGCAAGTAGCACGCAACTTATTTCCACAAGTGAAATTGTGGAAATTGTGGAACTCCATCTGAGTTTTAACACCCTCAGCTTCTTTCAAAGACAATAGAAGAGTTAAGTATTTCTAGGGTGCAACTCACTGAGCTTGCTCTAGGTGTCCTGGATTAAGAGAAGTGTATCTTCAACTGTGACACATTGTCTTCAGAGGGAATGCAGATCACCAGCTCAGACATCCTAGCTGCAAGCTGTGGGTCTACATTTCACTGTCAAATAGCAACACCTAAGGACCCAAGTTGTGTGTCCACATTTTTTAGAACCTCTTGTTACACTTACCTACTCCTGCACTGTTGAAAATGCTTGGAAGAACGAGCATGATGTGGTTGGGCCAATACTTCTTATATATGGCCATTTCGTACTCCTTGACAACTAAAACATGCAAATGACTGGCTCCATCCATTGCATGATATAAATTGAAAAGTCCATGTTCATGACGGCCAGTGGTGGGAGTGAAAGTGGGGCTTTTTATGTAATCTTCACTCTGTAGGTAAAAAGAAGTGTGAGTTTCTGTATTAATCTGGACAGAAAAAGGAGAAATAGATTCTTCAGGACAACAATTCAGATACACTAACACTAGACAAACTGACACATTTTAAAATTCCTTGACAGGAAAATAAACAATTTTTATAAGAATTGGAAAAAAGAAAACTATCATTTAGCTTAATTGACCAATGAGAGTGTGGTGGGATGGACAGGACTGCTAACCTTGGCCTGCCAAGTGCAGAGGTACCTTGAGGATAGATCTGCAAGAAGATTTAGGTCCCTATGATACAGGACTGCAAGAAACACCTTACTCCAAAACTACAGTACAACTCTTCTGACTGGAGCAAGAAAATAGAAAAAGAAGCAGAGGAAGAATAGTCCTTAAATGTCAAAGCCTCAACGAGGCCAATGGCAGAAGCAAGAAAAGAATCCACAAGGACCCAGCACACAGCTCTGACCATGTAGCCAAGCACAAGTTTACTGGGTGTGGGAGAGCAGGAGATGTCATTCTTACATTGCTGTTGTGTTACTGTCTTGGTTCTTCTATTTAAAACTTGAACTGGAGGGTGATATTGATTTATTAGTGTTTATTGGAAGCAGCTTATTTTCTCCAGGATAGAAGTGCTATACTGCTTACTGCTGCTCCACAAATTGCTTCAGTACTCCAAGCAGTGTGGCCTGAGCAAGGCACAGCTTCACCTTAGATGTGAGCATCAGGAATATCTGTAAAGATCAACATCTCTGCACCTGTGTGGCCTCACCTTGAATATTCTGTGCAGTTTTGGGCACCCCAAGATAAGAAAAATATTAGACTATTAGAGAGTGTCCAAAGGAGCGCAGCAAAGACGGTGAAGGGCCTGGAGGAGAAGCTGTGTGAGGAGTAGCTGAGGTCACTTTTTCTCTTCAGCCTGGAGGAGACTGAGGGGAGACCTCACTGCAGTTACAACTTTCTCATGAGGGGAAGAAGAGGGGCAGGACCTCTTTGTGGTGAGCAGGGATGGACTTGAGGGAATGGCCTGAAGTTGTGTCAGGGGAGGTTTAGGTTGGATATCAGGAAAAAATTCTTCTCCCAGAGCGTGGTTGGGCACTGGAAGAGGCTCCCCAGGGAAGTGGTCACAGCAGCAGCCTGCCAGAGCTCAAGTGTTTGGACAGTGCTCTCAGGCACATGGTGGGACTCCTGGGGATGGTGCAATGCAGGACCAGGAGTTGGACTCAATGATCCTTGTGGGTCCCTTCCAACTCATTTATTCTGTGATTCTGTGGTTGGAGCTTGTCAAACAGATACCTTTCTACAAGCATGATATGTAATTCTTTATACAGTCTTGAAGCTAAGATTCTTTAAAAGCATTATTTTATATGAAAGTAACTAAGCATTTATGCAGCATAAAACAGGATATTCCACTGCTTTTTCTCTACAGAAAAAATGCTTGCTCTTACTAATGGTATGATAAATGAAATCATATCTTTGAGTTTCTTTGCAGAAACTATTCTCACTTTAACATCTTAAACCCATAACCAAAGACCTTTTGTCACAGATAAGACTGTTGATACCAAAGGATCAACCTTGACTATGACCAAAAGATGGAGCTTTTTGGTGTCTCAAAATTTTTTTTTCACGTATCCCTTTCTGGGAGAAAATACAAGCTTAGCAAAAGGACAAACTCATTGTCTCTCGACAGTAGGAACAGTAGTACAGAGAATACTAATTCAACAGACTTTGAAATTGGTGGTGTCTCTCTCCCATATATGGCCACAAATATAAATAATCCAGCTACCTTATCTGTGACTAGTGGTAGCCTCATACTTTCCAACTGTCTTCCTGGTTGGCTAAAGACAAAATGATGCTCCTTGGATTTTGGAATGATAAAATGCAGCTGTATTTCTTCTCCCAGCATAGAATAGGAAAAGGCAAATGCATGCAGAGTCGACTCATAAATCTAAGGATGAGAAAAAATATGATAATTCCATTTAAAGTCAAACCACAAGGTCTCAGTGCAGTTTATATACATTTACAACATTGCTGAACAGATTACAGTCACTTACTTTATGACATTAGATTTAGCTTCATTATTCATAAGTGTTAAGCAATAATCCCTAGGCTAGAGCTTACCCTAAAAAAATACAGATTAAAGTGTTCCCTCTTTTGAAACTGTTGTTTCAGTTTCATCTTATAGATGGCACCAATACTTACAGGCCCCTCCTGGCTTTCACAGTAATACTGGCACATAAAAAACAGTATTTGCATTGCTGACACTTTCTTCCTCACATTAAAACAGGCAAGAAATTAGAGGGTCATTCTGAGTAAAAGCAAATTGTATACCACACAGACTACTCTGTGCTGGACTACTCCTGTGTCAGAAGTAGCACCTGTTGCAGTCACTTAGGTGCAAACTTTTCCACTTAAACAAAGCCCAGTGGAAATCTTACTGGGAAAGTAGTTTTACTTGGTAGTACATATGCAGATCACAGCACCAAATAAACTAGCATGAATGACAAAAGGGTCGGTCCTCTGAGCCCCCCAAACTGCAGCCTAGCCAAGGCAGGCAAACCTCAAGAAATAACAAAATCTGTAAATCGGCTGTATTTGTACACATAGACAACTTCTAAGCTAATCAAAATACAGTGAATGTACACAAACTGTGTTTGGGTTGTGAATGCTTCAGCTTCTCATCAGCAGAGTAACTCCTGGAAATCCTCACCTGGTACCTGGGATTGAACCCCATGTACTGATGGCACTGCTCACAGTGATGGTAGGTGTTGTACGCTGCATACTTGGACAGTCTCATCCTGGTTGTCTGCCGGCACGTGTACATATCCTCCTGCCTCCTGCTCACTGATCTGTCTATAGAGAAAAGAAACAAATTAAATGTAACATATATTCAAGGATAGAATGGATTCTCTTGTGACAGATTGTTTCTGTCACCGAAAGCAGCTTCTGGGAAAATGGCAATATAAAACACGTACAAAATAAACGATGAGTTCATTCCGAGCACAGAATAATTTATAAATAACTACGTACAGCAAAGACATCGACAAGGAATTATCTACAAATTCATGATTATGGTAATTCACTACAGATTTCTCATAAGGCTGAGATGTAAACAATGCCTGACCATTAAAAATTTCATTGTTGCTATTATTGGTAGAATGTTTACAAAAGCAATAAATAGTAATAAAGACCCTTATGACATTTGCCATTCTGTGACAGACATCACAGTAGATATGTGAAATTAATTTGGCAATTTAGTGATGTTGATCCTTCATGTATATCCATATTTTTCAAAGGATCCTCTTTGTGAGAGACTGAGAGAAGATGAGGTATATTTTCTGCTGAAAAGGACTTTGTTATTTAATCTTCCACTCAGATTTTTAGCATCAGATCAGGCTGCTCAAAGCTCTTCCTTGTCATGTTAAGTTTCAAAAATCACCAAGAGCAGAGCTTTCATAATCTCTCTGGGCAACCTGCTCCATAGCTTGACTACTTTTTATTCTGCAAATATTTTTCATACAATCTAATTGTAATTTCCCATATTGCAACTTGTGTCTGTTGTCTCTTGTCCTTATGCAGTGTATCTACAATAGTTTTTTTCTATAAATTCCCATTAGGAAATTGAAGACAGCATTCAGATGCACCTGCTTGATGTCCCTAGATGAAACAAACCCAATTCACTCCAATTTTCTCCATATCTTAGTGGCTGCTCACTGGCCTCACTTCTCGATGTCAACGTCTTTCTCATATTGGGAAGCCTAAAACTTGACAGAATACCCAGATGTGGCCTTAGAGTTGCCATCACAGAAGAATAATCACTTCCCTTGACCTGTTGCTAGGTTATTAGTAAGCCATTGACCCAGTGGAGAACTGGTGACTCATGTTTAATTGTTGTCAACCAGCACCATCAAGTCACCTTTATCAAAGCTGCTGTCTCTAGAGCCGGCCCCAAACTTGTACATCTGAATAAAGTTATTCTATCCCAAGTGCAAGGGGCATGTGGGATGAACTGTTCTTGAGGCTCCACTTCTCCAGCCTGCCAAGGCCTTTCTGAACAGCAGGGTTTCCTCCCTGCCACCCACTCCCACAGGCCTGTGCATGTCCAGCTGGCTAATTCAGAGCACCGATTCTCACACCAATACTCCAGGAATCTAGGTCTGAGCATGTTCATCTCAAGCTTTCCAAACCTAACCTAAAATCTAAAAAATGAACCTATAGATACTTTTAAATACAAAGCTAACTTTATGCACAGAAATCATTGCATTGCTACAGAGCAGGGCAATGCTACTTTATAAAATCATTCAAATGCACAAACTCATTGAGGAATTAGAGCTTTTTTAATGAAAGACTATCCATATAATATTCCTTAAGTAATTTATATGGGTCATACTCTGGTACTTCATCTGGAAAACTTGAAATCTTTTTTCACTATTACTTAATCAAAAGCATTTCTGGTATTTTAACTATGCTTGAAAGTTTAACAGGATTCTCACATTAAAAACAAATAAATACATAAATGTGTACCAATCAGATTTTTAAAATTCTTACCTTCACTGTCTATAGTCTGAAGCTTTGAACAAATCAGACTCGCATCTTCATATTTTGGGTCATGGATGGTGTAGTCAAAAGGCATCTTCTTAAATGTCTCCAAATCTGGCCACATATCTCCAGGCTGATGGTAGTATTGATCAGATTCTTCTTTTATGTCTATGATATATTGAAAAATAAGAATTCAGAATTTTTTAAAGCTCTTTATATTACTATAGATGATTTTGCTGTACCTATTATTCCTGCTCCATTTTTTCTTTCATTAGTCTGATGGCACAATATCATTATGCACCAAGAGGTAAACTTTTGCATAAATGAACCTTGCACCTCAATGCAACTCTGCCTTTTAAAATTATCTTCATGTCCTGTCTGACAGAAATACATCTGGGAACACAAAGCAGTAATAAACTGTAAATAAAGCAAGTTTGGACTAAAATTAGATATTAGAGAGCAGAAACTCCCTTCCCTCGGGTAATCTTGTGTAATAAGAAAACATGACATTGCTCCTCAGGGTATAAATCTGGCAAAATTTCAATGATTCCTTTTATGCTTTACCACAGAAGTTAATTCCAATTCTACACTGAAGACCAATGGTTGGATATCATTTAATATACATAAATGCTGTCGATCTCTTTCCACAAAAACCAGAGGTATGTTCTTTGCTTAAATTCTAAACAATGAATAAAATAATAAAATATTCTTAAGTATCAGTTGAAGATCTCAGAAAATTTTTCTTACAGTATTTATATAATGTAAAGCAATTGCAAAGGTGATGAGGATAGAATATACATAGAATATACAGACAACTATATTTCAATTTAGCATAACAATTAACAATTTTCTATTGTCTCCAGAATATTTTTATACCAGGAACTTACTGATGTTGATTTCTTCCTCATCATAAACATCCACTTCTGTCAGTCTAATCAGCATTCGGGACAAAATACTGAGGAACTGCAGGTAGGCACCTGTTTTCCCTATCTGTAAACATATAAATTAGAAAAAAAAAAAGTAAAATTTTGCTTTTCATCATGTTAGTTTTCCATATATCTGGAAATTGCAGCTGTGGTGAAACTGAATGTTAATATTCAGGACTTGGATATCTTTGTTATTTGTATATTCCTTGGCATAAATGAAGAGCATAATGTTCAACAGTTTTATTCTCTCTGTGCAGGAGCTTAGCTGGAAAACACATTTTATATCAGAGGTCTAATTACAGGCCCAGAGACGAGAATTTTCTCTCCTGATGTTATAGGTTCTACACAGGCAATGAACATTTAAAAATCACATAGGCTCATAAAATGTACAAAGAACCCTCGAATTACAAGATAACTAAAGAATTATCCCAAGCCTTTCATTTCTATATGATTCACCAGTACACTGCCCGCTACTGAATTCAGTCACTCTCCTGAGGAGTAAAAGTGGCAACACATCCCTGGGAGAGCTCCTGCTGGCCACTTCCACTCCTGAAGGACATGGTATGTGCAAAAAATGTCCTGTTTTCATGCTGAAAATACAATATTTCCTTTCCAATCTTTTAAAATTATCGTTTAAAAGTCCATTTTAAAATCATCTTAAAATACAACTTTCTCCTTTCTTTTTCACCCCATCAACACAGTGTATAAATTTTTCCCTTCACTACATCAAGAGTATTGCTGAAAGGTTTAAGCCACAGCCAGTGATTTATTCAGTGGGTTGTTCTGTCTTTCGCAGGTAGTTTGCTGGTGATAGCATCAAGTAAATAAGGCCATATCCAAGCAGGCCCCTTTAAAAACCATGATGTTGTGTGTGAGCAGGATGTACAGGGGAGGTTAGCACATAGATCAGTTACAACACATTGGACAGCAAATGTCTGATTTCACAAAGGGACATCAGATTTTGGATTAGGTCTATATTACTACTGAATTGAAAACCCAGCTTCACTTCCATTACTGCTAGGACATGTCAGAAGCATAGGGTGTTGGAATTGCTAAACGGAGTATTTAAGTTACTGTTTTCCATCTATGACAAGAAAAATTTTCATTTTCTCTCAACACTTGAGGAAGGGAGGCTTTAAATTCAAAGCAAGAGACATTTGCTCATTATCTGTTTCTCCTATCAGACTGCAGTTTGAACAGTTGCTTGCACAGGGTGGATAAGGGTCTCATTATCCCTGTTCTCTGTTGAGAATCAGATGTCAGCACACAACTCTGTCATCCTGGAGTAACACAGAAAAAAGAGTAACTTCGAGTAGAGGAAATGACAGCATGGACTATAGTCAGCCCATGGACCAGATGTTTCTAACTCCCAGTTTTGTTTTTTATCTAAACTCCATTGAAACTGATGAGAATTTTTTACTCTGACCCTGGAACAAGGTTCTAAACTTGGAAGCAATGGCTACTCGTTGAGGAGCTAAAACAAAACCATCTTATTTTCCCACATCTGAGGCAAACAAAGAAAATACTTTCATTTGTTTTCCTCATGTCTGAGATTACCTTTTTATTCTGTTATGAACATACTCTTTTAAAGTGCCTCTAATCACTTGTCATTAAACACAGGGTAGCCTGACATATTAAGTTTCCAAATTTCAAACAAGAGATCATTTATCAAAAGCACACCTGTCTCCTTGATATTAGATATCTATATAAAAATTAATTCTTAATCTGTTTGAAGTATATACTTAGAATTGTCAACAGAACAACATGTTGAAAGCCTTACTTTTTCTTTTTGGTATGCGTTAAAAAAGTTCTATCAAACTCATGTATTTCAGAATGTGTGTGGGAGTGATGAGGCTACTGCTGCGTGGTGCTGAGATGAAAAGCATCAGTCACCAGGCTCAAGGGTACACAAACTGTAGGGTCACGACTCAAAAATGCTGGAAACCACAGGATGACAAGTGCTACACCGCTAATCTAATACATGCACTTAGGCCACTGCATGCATTAGATCTTACCCAATCTCTATCTGTCACATTAAAAGTTTCCAATTCAGTACTGTGAGTTTTATGAACTGCTAGATATGAGCAATGCTGTGTGTAAAAAGCTGTTGGGAGCTTTCAGGAATATCTCCATGTTATTAGAATGTTTCCCTGCAGAGATTGGGCTGAGCACATGCAGCATTCATATTTGGACTCCATTCACTAGCACATTTGCCTGCATTTACTGCTCAAGAAATGAACTGGTGAAAGAGAGAACACCTTTTTCAGGTCATTTCGAGATTTTCAAAAAAGAAAATGAGAAATTAATGACATCTCATTTACAATCAGCATTTACTCCAGAAGGGAAGAATCTTGAACAAGTGAACTTGTAACATCCCGAGATAGCTAAATGCACCTCTAAAACTAATTGTACTGTTTTATATGTGTACCATCTCCAGGCAAAATGGAATAGCACAGAGACTTTTTCTTTGTTTGAAAATAAAATGTGAAAATTAACTGAATAACAATCGGAAACCACAACTTCTTCATCTCCCCATCTTGCCCCATCTGTCACTACCCCTTTTTCCAAGAGTTTGTGCACTGTAAGTAGCTACAAAGAGATCCTGCAAGCAAGGTATGCACACCTTTGAAGCATAATGCTCTGCATAAGGGGATCCTGCCCATCCCCTATCTCCTAACTGCAATAAACAGGAGATCTGCAAAGAAAATTTAAAGTGGATACCTGATTGGTCTGCAGCTTTACATGGCTTTAGGAAAGTCAAGCACAATGCTGTGCTGATCCCAACTAGTGACTCTGGGCTAAGCATGATATATTAGTAATGACAAAAACTGGTAAGGAAGCACTCTGAACAAGATGTTTTTCCCCATATCCTGTCTTTGCTCTGGATACCAAAGTTGCAAACAGATTAAAAGACTGAAGGAACCTAGAACTGGGGTGTATTTTTACAATTTCTGAAACAAAATGTACATGAGAGGGGCCACTATGACAAACAGCTCTGCTTTCCAGAAAAAAGGTTCCTCAAACATGTGGCAGTGCTCAGTGTTTTGTAAGATAAGGCACTTGGGGGGCAATATGCCCAAATAATGGAAGTATTACTCAATTGGTTCCTGTCTATCTGAGTTTGGAAGACATAAGTCTGAAGAATCAGACTTGGAAGAAGAAAATCCCAGAAGACTAAGAAATGAAAATCTCAAATCTTTTGAAAACTGATGATAACTAGGGAATTTGGGGCCTGATGAGATTTAGGGGGTTTGTTTCTATTTTCATCCTTAACGTCATGGATTATTTAGCCCTTAAAATACTAAGAATATGTTTACTCTGAAGCTCTTCATTTATGAGGAGGAGGAAGGAATATGAATTCAAATTTTTTCCTAAAGAAAATCTGACATATATATGAAGGTCTAGTTTTTATATGAAAGACATATATTACCAAAGAGAAGGGGAAAACTCTCCAAAGATTTTGACCACTGAACTCTGCTTGCCATAGATATCAAGCATAGGGTGCAAACCAACCAAAAATCTGAGAGAGAGCATTCCAGTGAGATAAACTGCATGTGTCCCTCCATGCATCCAGGGAATTACATTCAAAAGTGCTGTTGTAGAACATGCAACAGTAATGAGCTTCCTATTTTAACTTGTTCCAGATGCTGGACACCAGGACCACTAGAAGTATTTTATTATTCTTACATGTTGGTATAAAGCATCATCTGATTTCAGGCCTCACATTTGGAGAAATATGGCAAAAGGGGAAATAATTCCATAAGGGGAATTTTTCTATTCTAATTTTCAGGTAAGACGGTTCTTCACATACCATGACAGTGGTTTTCAAACTGAGGCCTGTGAATCAATGATGATTTGCAGAAAACATGCTGATGATCCACAGACAGTTGGTCAAATGTTGATGGCTCTTCTCCATGTTTCCACATGCTACATTCTTCTAAAATACAGCTAATAATAGATATATTAAATATTTCCCTAATATTTTTCTTATATAAGCTGAATGGTGTATACATTCATTGTAATGAGTTCTTAATAAAGTTAGAGTAATAAAATGGGCAGTAGTTTTCTTCTTCAGGAAGTGTCTTAAGACATGCTTGCTCCATTCCCTGGATGTGGTGCCACAGGACTGAGTTGTGCTCACCAGCAGCTTCCACACTTCAGGAAAATGCCAGTTCTAAATTGTAAAATCCAGTTAAAACTGAACATACAAAACCCTGATTTGCAGTTTGGGGAACTTTAGGATGAATTTTCTGAGGAAAAAATACTTGAGGGAATTTAGAACTCCAGATAGGCATTTGCATGGGGGTACCAGGGAACAGACGTCGATCCGTAGATACGATACGTATTGCTCATGCTGATGTATATTAAATTATACTCACTAACCAATGGCTTCACTTTGATCATATGAGCTAATTACAGATAAATTAGTCCATACCTATCCAGTTTTTACTGCATTTCCTAAAGCCTATTGTAAAAATAAGACATTTCTTGCCTTCTAATGTACATAACTGTCCTTGTAAAAATCTAACAAGTCTTCCAGCAAAATATTTTGACCAGTACATAGGGTAAAATATCTCCATGAGAGAAGGGTAAGTATATTTTGTTTCTAATTTCCCTGACAGTGAGAACTGTCATTTTGATTCTCTAATGTTTTCTTGCTCTGTTGATTTAGCATTTTTCATTTTAATCAGAAAATTACTTCCTGATTTAAATTCTAGTAAAGGAATTTACTGCCTGATAAAGAAAACAAGTAATTAATAATTTTTGGGAAGATACTACTCTGGAAACCTTATACTTTGGCTGAGATGTTATCAACATTTAGATATGAGCTGTCTAATAATTGTTTTCATTTCTGCCTATACCTCTTGATGGAGTAAGTATTAAGTCCACGTGAAATGTTAATATTATCCAAAAAAAGAATAAAACCTACTTCAGGAAGGAAAATTATTTCTTTTCAAAAGAGAAAGGCAATTCTAATTACTGCATATTTTATTGCTACTATTCCCTTCAAAAACACTGCATTGTTATACCTTAAATTAACCCACATACTTTTAAAGCAGTTTGTTTGGTTTACGGGTGTTTTAAGTACTTTGGGAGGTTAAAATAGTAAAGGTAGAAAAGTTGCTGGATTTTTCTATGAAGATAGAAATAAATTAAGAGATTTCCATGGAATAATAAGTAGAAAATTCTATTAAATTAATATATAACACTACATTTTTTTATTTAGGAAGAATATATGATACTCCTGATTTGATGAGTATGAATTTGAGAGGAGAAGATATGATATACTCCTGATTTGATGAACATGAATTTGTTCTGTGTGAAACAGGTATATTCTTCAGAAAGAACTGAGGAATATAAAATGAATAAACATATAAAAAGCATCCTTTAGGAACTAAGCCAACTGTAGGACCCCATACAACACTAGGAAATAACCTGCATTGTGAAGACAGCTGAAAAAGAGATGGAGTTTCAAGTAAAAGAATCGCTACCAAGGCTGAAATTCACAGCTGTACAGAGGTGAGCAAGATCCTATTCCATACTTGGAAAAAAAACCAGAGAGATTTGATAGTGAAAAGTGGGCTGACAAATAAACAAGCTATCTGTTTGATAACAGTTAGTTAAATTGCAAATATCAGGTGTGTGAACTATCAAAGCCTTCTCACCATGTGTAGTATGCTGTCAGAAGTCTCTGAATGACTCTTCTGAGATTCACAATTTACATTTGGGACTCAAATACCAAGGAAAAAACTTCTTATTGGTTAATCTGAATGTTTAGGATGGCTTTCAGAATCATATCTTTATGGGGTTTGATGTGAACGCAATATAAAATTCTAACAGAAGTTAGAGCCTGTCCTTTTGTTACAGCCTGTCATTTTGGGGTTTTTTGGGATGAAAATGAACATCCCTCTCCACATTGTATTCATTTTTATGCTGCAGCTGAGTATGAAATTCAGTTTCTTGATCACTTAACACCTCAATATTTGGCAAACACAAACTATTTAGATCAAAGGAATGGACAGTGAAAAACTGATCCTCAGTTTCTGGAATCCTTTGTGACTCAGAGTAACATCTGTGAGAACTCCCAATATGAAGAGTTCATTTATGCTCCTTCTGCCCCATATATTTGCGTATACAATGGAAAACAATAGTGTTACAAATAGCAATATGGAGTTGCTTTTTGCCATGGATGGGCATAGAAGAGTGTATCATGTGGCAATCTAATTCAGTAACTGTCTTTGGATTAATTCTTTGGGTTGATGTTACAGTAACTGGAAACACCTTTGCCTTGGTTTGCATTTATCCTGTTTGACTGTGAGGTTGACAGGAAATGCATCTGCTCTCAGCAGGCACAGTGCCTCTTCCTATCTTGTTGCTTCATACTGCAGTAAAACATGAGGCACAATTCTACCTTTAGCCTGTAACATGTGCACTTAACTAGGAGACACCTTGCTCAGAAATAAGTGCTAAACATTCCTGGAGAATTTACACAAGAATTAACTTCTTAGTACTAGATCCATTTTCACACATATTTTCAAAGTAATGTAAAAAAACTCCCGGGTAAGCTACTCATCTTTTAAATATGGCTCTGCTACTTTGAACTGGCCTTCTTGCATGTATTATTTACAACAGCTTCTATTTCTGTCTGCTGTGCAAAGGAAACAAAATAATTTAATTACAAACTCAGCTGCTTTCACATTGAAAGCATAAGAAAGTGGCTTTGTCAAGATCTTTGATCTTTATTTAAAACATAAATGCATATGCAACTTTAACAACTGAAATTATACATGAAATCTATCTTGCGAGCAAACTGTCTTTAAAACATTTTAATGGAGAGAGACTAACAAAGTGAATATTGCTGCAGCATCTCTGTATTGAAACTCAGACTAACAGTAAAGCAAGGAAGATATTTTTTATTAGAAGAGATTAAGAAATAAAATATAAGTAATTCACTCTCCACAAAAAAACCCACCCCTGCAAGTATGAATAATAAGGACTAAATATTTTTTCTGAGATTATGATAAACTTAAACAAAATTAATCAGTGATAATACCTTGTTCTTTTTACACACCTGTGGTGGCCCACTCAGCAGCAGTCTCCTTGGGTGGAAGGTGTCCATTCTGCCCTCATTCCTGTTGTTGTAGTCCATGTGGATTGGCTTGGGAACCGTCCACTGGCGGTAGTACAGGGACTGCTCCGTGCACGTCATCATCTTGCTCATAAGGGGACGGAAAGAACTTGCCCACATGACAGAATGGTAAGGCAAGAGGGAAGAGGATTTGGGAAGTCCACTGCTGTCTGTTGAAGTAATAATGTCATAAACCAGTTTGGGCAGGAAAACTATGGGAGGCTGTTTAGATGCCTTGGTCATGGAACACTGAGACGTCTGTAGGATGAAGGAGTTATGAGTAGGTGCAGAGGAGGAAGAAGAGGAGGAGAAAGGTGGGGAGGATGATGAGGTGATGGAGACTTGGGTACTTTTTATGTTTTGTTTCATATCCAGTTGTTCAGTTACTGGTGGCAAGTGCTTGCTGATTGTTGTTTGTGCCCCCTTGTCTACTTTCTGCTTCTGCCTTTCATAGTTATTTGTAGTTTCTTCAGTGCTGTTACTTAGGGCTTGGGGAGGGGATGACTCAGTGCAGAATGCTGTAATTAAAAGAAAAATTGTATTTTAACACAGTGCAACTATCTCTTCTAGTCAATGCCACAGTTAAACAAAACACAACAAATAATCCTCTTGATACATTGTCCAGCAAACATTGCTCCTCCTCTTGCTTTGACCTTCCTCGTACAGGAAGCCATAATGGGACAAGTTTGTAGTATTTGTTTCAAAGCAGAAAGTGGCTTTTAAAGTCCTGAAGTGCATAGGGAAGATGTCAGTGATTGCTCTGTCCTCTATTTCCCTCATACACTTCTTGCTGAAGGTGCTCACCTGACACTTTATTCACTCAAGACAAATACAAAATTACTAAAACCATTGTTTAAATGCATTGAAGGAAATAAGTATTTCCAGGCTATTACCCCACCACACTACAGAAATGTTTACTTAGACTGACATCCAAAAACAGTCCTCTGAGTCAGCTCTTCTCTGACACCCATGTCTGGGTCACTGCAGCACTTAGGCTGATCTAATGAAACCTGGCAGCCCTCAAGCACCTACAGAATGCATTAGTGCATTCACAGAGCTCTGGGTCAGCTCAGAGAACATACTGAACTCATGAATATTGGCTGGGAATATGTGATGTAGATACACCCGGCAGGTAACTGTGCATTTTCTGAAAGCTATATATTTTTACGCTATATATATTTTAACTATTAAGATTTCTTGAAAGTTTAACACATGTTAAATGGTTTTGAGCATCTTTAATGCTTAGTGAAAGAGGGCATGCAAATATGTCACAGTCTTTAAAGTAGACAGAAAACTGCTTGTGGAATCAGTCTACACAAGGTATAAGAAATATCTACCTAAGGCTGAACATAGATTAAACCAGATTTCCCCTCATGGTGAAAACAATCATGCTGGTTCTCAAAAACCCCCACATTTTGAACAAACAAAAGTCAGTAGAAAGAAGAATGCTGATTTCAAGAAATGCTATCCTCTGTCTATTAATCTGAAGTAGTCAGTAATAGCCATTAGCAACAAACACAAAAGTGTCACCAGCACTGTGAATGGCTGCAAGTAACACCAGTGTGACATCCCTCAAAATACCAGTATCCAGGAGCACAGAAAATAGTGAAATAAAAATATTTCTTTGACCACAGATGTACTGAGGGCACAGAGCTATGGGCAGACCACATGGAAGCACCTAGTTTGAGCACCCCATGGCATGTTAATTTTTCAAGAAAGAAAAGATCCTATTTTCTATATTTCAGAAGTCTAATCCCTATATTTTCTAGTCATCTTAAGCGATCCCATTAAAATAGGCTTGATCAAAACCTTAGTGATTTATGCCTTATACTATTTATCAAATAAGCCAAGGTCTCTTTTATGTCCTAAATTTAACAGAGATGATCTTATGGTCTTACTGGAAGCTTTTGAAGAGAGAGATGAAGATGCAGAGTCATGGGAACATGATCTTTCTCTTTTCATAGGACTTCTCTTTTCTGAAGTAGAACCTGTTTCATGAATGATAGTAAGGGAAAACAAAATCAAAATATAATTTAGGTAAGCCTCTAAGTGACAGCTATATTGTCAAAGTAAGGAGAAGTACAGAAGGGTTTGTGTGGGATTTGGCCTCATCCTGACACTGTTTCCAATATGGAGAGTATCTGTTCCCACCACAGAATATCGGATCAGCCTATGGTCTAATTTACCTGTTCTGAGCTGCAATAGCTTCACAAAAATCAGTGCTGCAACCAGGAGCTGGTAATATCTAGGCCTGTCTCAACCATGGTTTCTCTTCCAACCCATGTCTTACATTCCCGACTAATCCAGTGTCAGGGAAAGCAGCAGGCAACAAGCTCTATTTTATCAGTATGTTATGAAATTACATCCTACCCCACACAGCTTTATGGCCAGATTATATCTCAGCTTTCAGAGATGAAAATCCTCAGGTGGATGGCCATCATTCACTTGAGATTCCTAGCTGAGGCTCCTAAGTTAAAATGCTTGTTCCTGTACAGTATTAACGTGATAAACTGAGATAAGCACTGCCATCAGCAAACTTAGACTGTAAGCCTATCTCACATGTTCTGAGTTGGACTCTGGATGATCACACCATACTTCATGGACCAGGAGAGCAGCCTTAGACATCACAGGAGCTCATTGGACTCAGATCACATACAATCTCAGCATACTTCAACTAAATGGACAGAACTGCTCATTGCAAGGAGTACCCATCACATCTGAAGCAGGCATCTCTTGAACACAGTTTGAGTATGACCTCAGGCATTTCATTCCTCTATGAAGAGTCCATATTGGATTAAAGAAGGTATTTTTGTTTAGCTTGTTCTGCTGTCATTTTCAGTGAGTAAGAACTTCCTAGGTGAACTTGGAAGGTAATTGGGTTTCTTCCTCCTCATAGTATAAAAAAAGAAATGAAGGCAAGTTGTTTGAGATTTAAAATACTTTACAGGGATAAAAATCCTTTGTTTTCCATAGGCACCATAGATAGTAAAGAAAAGTGTAAAGAACTAATAAATAACTGATAATGTCCATCAATTATAACTCAAACAATGCAGAAAGTAATTGTTCCTGGGTAAATTATTGTTGGGTTTTGCATATTTGTATGTGCTCAATTGGTTTCTTAAGAAATTATGAATTCACGAACTCTACACTGTTAATTTGATTTCATGGGCATTTTCAAGGAGAACTTAAAAGTTTCTATGTTGAGATATATTTTCTATCCATACTATTTAACCCCTTACAAGGTAGGGACTAATCAGCTGTTTCCTTGAAAGGAATCTTTATCACTGACATCATTGTAAGGATAGGTTCAGTAGCACCAGGAACAGTTTAGTTGGAGTTGCCAGTGAGGGGAGGGATGCAGTCACTGCTGCTGCTTCTCAGAGAGCAAATCTCACCCTTCCCTGCTGGGGAGGGAGATGCAGAGGGTCCTGGAACAGTGAGTGTCACCTGAACAGTGAGTGTCACCTGAACAGTGAGTGTCACCTGGTGCTCCTACTCAAGCTCCACTTGGTGGCTGTCAGAACACACAGGGCAAAGGAGGAACACAGAAGGGAGCCAGAAAACAGAGAGAGAAACAGATACAGCAGTAGAACTGCAAGAAGTTAAAATGCATCAGCAGCAGGTGAGGAAACAGAGGTTCAATGAGATGAAACAAAACTAAGGAGCAGAGCTCACTCAGTAAGACTAAAGTAAGAAAACCTCACCCATAAATTGCTGCTTTTGATAATCATTTTCACTCATTTTACAGCTCATTTTATTACCAGTAATAAAAAATACCTTCTGTTGCTATTTCTTCATCTTCATTGTCAGTACTGCTCAGTTTCTCTGGGTCACTTTCTAACACATCATTCACAACTGGTTTCTCTGTGTGAATTTCTGAGCTCACAAAGTATGCTGCCAAACCAAGTTCTTGCTCCAGGTTTGTCCGTACCAAGGAAGAAGAATTTATTAAACGTAGGTCACAGTATCTCAGTGATCTGGAGAGAAACAGGAGGAGTTACTATGAAAACTCACTGTAATCTACTGCCTTATCTCTTTGAGAAACACAGCCAAAGGGGAATTTTTTCACAATTAGCTTCAATGAGGGATGAGATAGAACACAGTATTTTGTGCTTAATAAGTTTACCACTGTGATGCATACACTTTTCTTTCTCTTAACCCAATTACACAACTTGATTTACTGCACTGAACATTAGCATCAGCATAAGAATAATCATTTGGATTCTAAACCTAACACACACAGAACAGGACTCAGTTGAACATACGAAAGCATTTAGTGCCCCAGGGCATCCTGTCTCTCTTCCAGCTGCCATTCCAGAAGGCACTCCACACATCCTGGGGCACACATACAACCATCATCAGCAGATTTCTCAGCCACCCTAAATAAACCTCAGCAGCTATACTTAAGCAGCTATACTTATTTTTTTTTAACATACCCATTCTCTCCTCTAAACTGGGATAACTTTTATAATATTTTTGAAGCTATTTATGTCTTTGTATAAACAGAAGTTTATTATCAATAACATGGAGTTTGCATTTATGATACAAAAACTGCCCAAAAATGGCAAAGAAACACCTTGACACTGAAATCTGTTCTCCTCTCACACAAGTAATCACACAGTTAATCTTCAGCTATTTGATAAGCAATGGATAAAACACTGCCACTGAAAAAAGAGTGGATCTTCTTACCGTGGCAAAGACTCCCCTTGTGGATCCATCCCACTAAAAATCAATATGCAAGGCAAACCTTCCAATTCCAAATAGGTCTGTGGCCTCCAATCTACATCCTCAATTTTCTGCCAGATCTGTACAAGGTAGAGAAACCCTGTTGGACATATCTATATGTTGGACTTATCTGTAACTATATAAGAAGTTTATATATACATATATTTGAGATATATTTATATCAAATAAAAAGACAGTAAGACATACTTTATCATCCATTATAATAACCCACTTGTACAGAGGAAGAGAAGCCACACTGCAGAGCCCAATTCCAAATAGATAGCTCTCACAGCTTCTAGAGCATTACAGGCAGCAGTCTGCCTGCTGTTAGTCTGAGCACATTGGGACAGTATGTTCCAGCCTGCATAGATAGCACTGAGACCAGGGCATATGGCAAACATGGCACAATGGAGAGTAAAGCTGAGCAGGAGTTTTGGGGAAGAGAATACAGAGGCTTCTTGAGGCAGATAATATATGGAGTCTGAGTCCAAGGAAGAAACTAAGCTAGAAATGAGACTTTTTCACCTTAGAGGAACAGGAGAAAGTTGGAAGTGTTCAACACACACCACTGTCCCTATTTACAACCCCCTGGAGTCTCCCACTCTCCTCTAAAGCTATCAGTTTTCCTGGTAACTTTATGAGAAATCTGACATGTCCATGTTTTGTTTGGCTGCTCAGCCTCAGGCTGTATTGCTTTACTCACCAGTCAGTCCTTTCTGCTGTGAGACTGATCTACAGATAAGGAGCATCTATGGTGTGAGCAACAGTACAACAACTCACCTCTGACATGTGCTTATGTTCCCCTCTATACATGTCAGAGAACATAATCAGGATGTGACTCAGAACTAATTCTGATTTTTCAGGGTAAGTGGTGTCTAATTAATAGCAGAATGAGATCAGCATTAGGCTCTGGATCTCAAATGACTTAATCTAATGTATTGGATCAAACAGAGTAAACAGTATAACATATAGATATTACAACATTCTAGAGGAAATACATTTTTGCCTTGGAGATCAGAAGATGGTAATTTTATGAAGAGCAAAGGACACTTTTTTTAAACAGATGACCCACGATTCTGGACTTAAAGGATATAAATTAATCCATAAACCAAAACATGATTCAGAAAGCATAAAATCCCAAACTGTGAACACCAGGCTGCTCTAGGATCCATAACTACCATCATTGATCAAGCAAATCGGTCTTTCAGTCCCCTGCTGGTGACAAGAATAATTTAACTATCAGCTAGTCACTGATTAAAACCCTTTGGCACTGTGATGTTTTTGTGAGAAAATTCAACTAAAATTGAACATTTTATTTGGCTTTTTAATGTATTTCTCATAGTCCCTTTAGATAAAAGCATTTCAGCTGTTTCTGAGGGTTGCTACTGGAAGTCAAGTGCTAACTGTATTAGTTAATATTTCACTGAGCATTAACCACAGGCAGGAGAGGAGAGGTGTCACAGAGAGTATGTGTAAAAGGTAAAAGTCATGCTCCTCATTGCAGTTTTTGGTTTTACTTTAGGACTGCACACTTCAGTTCATGGCTATAACTGTCACCAGTAAAGTCTCCCCACCTACCCATCTAAGGAAGCTTCCCAGCACATGCCATTCTGCAATTTACCTTCAATTGTTCCACAAAGTGCTTCCCAATGGTGATTCCAGAATTAGGATTTCCCAGGATTATTTCAAAGTTATCTTCAAGGGCTAGTCTTTCCCTTACATTATACAGACGTTCATATGCCACTGCAGCCAGAGGGACACATGGAATTCTCAACACGACCATGAGGCCGTGGCCACTAGGACATTGCCTTGAGGAGTTTATTAGATTTTGGGTGATTTCCAGAGTTTCAACTGAGGTGTAATTCTTCATCTGAGAAAGACCACACACTGCCATCATAGCTGCAGAGTAGTGTTGGATGAGGACAAAAGTCCTTATCACTGCACTGTGTAATCTGGGGAACCTGAAATAAATGGTGAATTAAAGAGTATTAAAGGGTGATGTGAAAAAGCTATTTTTTACAAAATATAGTAAACTCAGGATTTTCTCCTGTAATGAATCCTTTGTATCGACTATACAACAGAATCTCATCAATTGCAGTTGTAGAGTATTTGCAAGGCAGCATTTCACAATCAGAACTGATGTTGTCTCATCATTTCTCCTCATAAAAGTTTACAAAGCAAGTAGTCCAGTAAAGTTACATCACTTTAGTTTATCCATACCTTACTGTTGTTACAAAATTTATCACACAATATTAGCGGAGGCACTCAGTAATAGCATCAAACAAAATTACATTTTCTTATCAATAAGAATAGTATTCTTCATTGTGTGCCATTCTTAAGGGGCAGAGAAAGATTGGGTGTTTCTCTTGTTTTATTACTGAAGCCCTGAACCAATTTACTCTTGTGTTCAAGAGGACTGAATATGTAGGCAGCAATGGCTTGCTCAGAATTGTGACTATGGCTTGCTGTGAAGATTTTATTTCTGATTTATGTGTACCTGGCACAGTGATATATCTGACTTCTCTTTGTCTTCCAAGTGCAGTATACTCAAAATCAAAATCAGCCAGGGCCAGCAAGTGATAATATTAGACAAAAGTAATAACACATTTAAAATTGTGTGGTGATAAAATGGTAGATTATACAATATAGAGGAGTTACAGGTCACAACAAGAACACATTGTAAATTGGGTTAAGCAGTGTGCATGCTCATAGTAAGAGACAGCCTCCACTGATGACACTGCAGGCCCAGTATATACTAAATACATAGGAGAAAATTAGAGCAGGTGAAACGTCTTGCATATGTAAATGATCTGTAAGACAGAGAGAAGTAAAATAAATAAATAAATAAAATGGTCTTCTAGCTAATAACTCAAGGCCATAAAAAGGACTTCCTAAGTTTCCCATGTTAAGCAAAGGAGGGCCCCATACCTCTTTCCCAAAGCCATGACCATTGCTTCAAAAGAGCTGTCATACCGGAGCAGTGGAATGCTATGTCCAGAGAGGGTGGACTCAATGAACTCTGACAGTCCAAAGTATTTCTTGTTTTCATGGTATAAATCTACACCCTAGAGCAAATGAAGCAATAAAAATACAAGGATAAAGTCTAGAAATAATTAATTTATGAGTGATTAACCATTGGTATCTTGATATACTTACAATTACATTCTCTAATAAACATACATCTACTCAAACATATTAAAACAAGAAGAGAAAGAAACAGAACTAGCCATTTTGAGAGAATGAAAATTTGACCCAATTTTTCCTCATTTCTTTGTCTCTCCCCATAAATCCAAACACACAGACAGACCAGGTATATAGACTAAATATGCACATATATGAATAAAATCCATGTAGGTACATATATTTATGCAGTAATGCATTAGAGACAGAACTGAAGATGATTTCCATTTATGTAGCTCAAAAATATTTAGCAGAGCTACTAAAGTTTATGGAAAATACAAAAGGAATAAAGAAAAAGAAAGCTAGAAAGGATAAAAAAGGAAAAACGAACTTGCCACAGACTGAACAGGATGTCATGCAAACTTCACTCTTGTTTACAAAAATCATGGGGACTTCACTGTTTTATTAAGTACATAAATGGAAAATCAATCATGAAAAGCTCAGAAAAGCACCTCAAAGCATCCATCTTACATTGCTGTATGAAGAAGGCCAGTGGATCTCATTGTAAGGGCTGATATGAGTGTGCTGTGTCTGCAGCGCGTAGGGGAAGGAAGTCACATGGAGGGTCACAATATTTGGTGCCTCTTTCACCTCCCTGCAGTTCAACAGTCTATCAACAAGTCCCGTTGACAGCTCTGTTTGAGGATAAAGACTATGCATAGCACTGCAAAAAAAGAAACCCAAAACTCTCCAAAGTGATCGGCAAAAGGCAATATTTGTGTCTGTGTAATAGCTTAAACCTGGATGTGAAATCAAAGTTACAGGAATTTAGTACTCTTCTTTGACCCTGAAATTGTTGGAGAGAAGAAAATGCAAATTATTTCACTGCAAGTAAAAATTTTGGTGAGTCTGATAAGCTCTCTAACTAGCAAATTACCAATCCCTTGCAGCTACCAGAATATGAGAGATAAAGTAGGAAAGGAAGCTAACGTGGCAGTTACCAATAGACACATAGTCCTGTAGTAACTTTGGTCAGATTGTTAGTGCTGCCCTTAACAAAGTATAATTCTAACCTACAAAATCAAGATAGAAAAGTACAGATGATAAGTCAGTATGATAGAACAAGAGAAAAAATGAATAGTTATTCTTAGAGCAAATCACAGTATCATGGAATACTGACAGTCAATTCCTTGCTCCTGAGCAAAATTTCAGTCCAAATTAATGCTATTGAATTTCTGCCCATTTATCTTTATTAGGCAGAAAACAGAGTTGAGCAGCAACATAGGTACTTCCCTACCACTCAAGGAATAAATGAATAAATGCCTTAAAGGCTGGGACAGCTGTAAAAGTCCATGTAAGTTCCCAAGACAGGGGAGCTGAACAGGAAACCCTCAAATACAGTTTCATTGAAAGTTGTCATTGTTAACCTGCATTCACAAGTAAGATGCCAGTGTTTGGTTTCAGAAACACTACCACTATCCCAAAGTTGGAATATGTTGGTGTTTCTGGAGTTCTGAATGTTTTCCAACCTCCCCAAGAGCCTCAGAACCAGACAGCAAAAGCAGCCCCACTTGTCAGCAGGCAGGTTGTTGAGAATCTATGGAAACAGAGCTCTGTGAGGGAAGAGGGAAGCAATGAGTTACATGAGTGAGCTGGTGGGAAACTTGGTAAACACTGGACAGGAACCATTCTCTTTCCCTTCAAACTCTACCTGGCATCACTAAGAATCCACAGAAGCTTTCAATTCTTACAAGTCACTGATTTTGGATAGAAAAGAACTGCAAAACTTCCAGTCAGTTAAAAACATAGGCAGCGGTGTTGGGTCACTAGTTTTCTACTCACTGGGTTGAGGTTTTGCAAATTTTACAGCCCAGAGGACAGTAATAGAGGATGAGGAGCTCTGTGTACTTTCACAGGAAGCTTCCCCCTGAACAAAGGACAAACAGCCAAAAAAATAGTAGCTGTGCTGAAGGTAGATAAGAA
This sequence comes from Melospiza georgiana, assembly GCF_028018845.1. Lineage (NCBI taxonomy): Eukaryota > Metazoa > Chordata > Aves > Passeriformes > Passerellidae > Melospiza > Melospiza georgiana. The sequence goes on from NC_080432.1 coordinate 90,993,914, forward strand.
TGGGGAGCAAAAAAAGCTGAAATGTTCCACTGAGGCACAATACAATAAGCAGGGTAAGACTAAATCATGAACGACCTTAAAACATATTTATTCAATGCATGGGGAAGCAGAGTTAGCAGAAAGTTGCAAACAAATATTAAGGAAGGGATAAATCTGAAAACTAATCTTGAGAGATAATGCAGATAATAATAATTTCTCTAAAAACAAGTTACAGTTTTCTTACCTCATTAGATCCCAGTGTGCATGATCATGGATTAGGACAAACAGTGTGTGTGGATTCTGCATAGAGTTTTGTAAAAAAATTTTGAATTTTATTTGGGCTTCTGCATCTAGTTTCATAACATACTGCTCCACTCTCTGCTTTGTAAGGTGTTCCTTTTCTAATCCAAGTTCTAATAATATACCTAAAAGAACAGAACAAGTGTCAGTATTTCTGGATATGACTACATCTAAGAATATTGTGTAAATCTAAAATAAAGCTAACTAATGAGCACCTGAGTGCCAGAGATGAAACAAAGTCTGTTGGTAAGTCACTTCGGAGGGTGGGACACAAATCAAGAAATCAATTTTCTCGAAGGAGCCCAAATCAAGATTTTGAGTACTGGAGTCAGCAATTGAGCAAATATGAGACAGCAATTTCTGAGCCACTGCCAGCTGGAATGGACGGATTTGATGTCGTTCAATCTCATAACCTGGAAAAAGGCAAAATTCTGTTTAGATATATGCCCAAAGTCTAATCTAATGTAAAATGTTAAGAGTCTGGCAAAGAATAACTTATCTACTCTTTAAAGTACTTTGCTTATTTACAGGAGTACATTTATGAAAATCTATAGAGAATATGCAAAGAAATCTTTCTGCATTTGGACATACTGGTCCTGTAAAGTGTCTGAGACCTGAAAGTGAATTGAAACAATAGTATTCTGGTACCAAAGAAGTAAAACTTACAGCTTCAAACACTGTAACACCCAGTGGAATGAAGCAGAACATCCATCAGTGTAAATCTGAATATTCCAAGACATGAGTTGCAGTTTGCCTCAGGACCTCTCCTTTCTGGGTTCTGCCCAGAGGGATCTCACTGTGCACCCAGAACTTGGTGTCCAGTGCCCTACTCTGTTACCTGTTTAGAACATCCTCCTTACTCACTTGTACACACAGCTGTTCCAGCTCCATTCACTGCTGTTGGTTTATTCGCTGAAGCAGAAAGTGATGAAGAGATGTGCCCTTGGTTTTCTTGATAAAATTTTTCCAGCAAAAGATCAATGTCACCCTCTGTCAAAGGGAAGGGATACTGGAATAAACATCCGTGTTAATAAGATCTGCATTTCATATTGATTTTGTTTTGTAAATCTTAAAAACTTTATATATAGATATATTTGCTAGCTATCCTGCCCTTGGCTTATTGGCTGTTTTATACAGGAACCCTCTTGTTATTTTCTATTGCACCTCTTTTTACAGAGTATCACTAGTAAAATGAAAACCAGACCAGAGAATGACAAACCCTCTCTGCAGACCAGCTAGGACATTTATGGAATGTGGTAGAAAACTAACCTTAGGACATTGATGCAAACCAGCAACAACAATGACATGAAACTGCCTTAGTTTATGTTCAGACCATGGATCCACACTGTTCATTAACAAGGATTACAAGGAAGTTGAGAAACATCTGATAAACATTTTTAAAACTCTAACATTTTTGAGAGACAGAAAGAAAAAAACCTTCTAATACAGCCAAAAGAAAAACACGAGTCAATGCTGAAGCAAGCAAGGTGTATTTTATTGAAGAATTTAATATCTGCAAACATACCCATTTCTATAGAGCAAGGGCCTTACTTAGAGATGAAAGCTATGCAGAGAGTACAATCTGCCTGATCCAGGCATTAGTATTTTCTCAGCAATTGAAAAGATGTTTGAGCATGTCTGCAGTGAGCTCAGAAAGACAGGGCCTGTCCTGTGCAGAGCAGTCCAGTGAATATGGGTGGCAACTATTTTTAGGATGCTCATTTACTTGTTCTGCTACACAACAGCTAAACAATAACAACTAACCAATAATATTGCTAAACAATAGCAGCTGCAGAGAGCTCTATATCTCTCTGTGGTTCTCTGATTTTGAGAACCATGCTTTGAAGATACTAAGATAAACAATACATGACTGCAAGATGATTTAAGGAAAATTAGATTCCCTTAAGTGACCACTCAAAAGATCATGACGCATTCAGAAGGGTTCTTGTGATCTATTTACCAACATGATGTGAAAGGCAAAGAAGACTGTGACATCTCATTAATCCTGACAAATATGCTGCATTTGCCCTAGTTGTGGTTTAACCTTCCACACAGATTGATCTATCCCCAGATAATCCTGCCTGTTTTAATTCTCAGTACACTCACTTAACAAATGATCCAGTCTCTCTGCAATTTTCCTCTGTCCCAAGCATCACAATCAGGTTTTAAGTATGGTATGTTGAAGGGGCAAATCCCACCTTTCATGAAATAGCTCTTATCTATTCTGCTCTAAATGCTTAGGGTAAAAGAACTTACACATTCATATGCATATGGACTTATGTAATGTAAGGATGGATTTGCATAGCTAAGAATAATATGCTCAGCTGTTTGCTGGCCTATTTTTATGAAACCAATGGATTTTAGAAACTGACGCTTTTAGGAGGAATTTCAATTCAACTATACTTTCATAACTTTATCCTGCATTTTTCATGTACTTCTAAGAGTGTCTTCCTTCTGGTAAGGAAATGAGCACAGATGTTTTCTCTGATTTAAGAGTTTCAGGGATTTGGAAACATGCCTCTTTACAATTTGTTAGGTACCTGGGCAGAGTGTGCTAAAGAAGGACCCCAGAGTTTCCACCTTCCCTGTGACCAGCTGATAGTTAACTTCTTTCTGGTAGTCTGAAGGACTGAGCATGCTCTCAGACAGAACTCTTGCCTGATACTTTCCTAAAAGACAAAAAAAATTAAAAAAAAAAAAGGAATTTTGAAAACTCTTCAAACTAGTTAAGAATGTTCCTCTGAGTCATAATAAAAATACTCTACAACTAAATGAATACCACACATACAAAAATGGCAGAGATGAGTCTTTTATATCTCCAACACATGTATGCACCAGACACATGTAAAATAGATTCATATTTCACAATTCTTTGTATTTCATTCCCAGTTTGGAAAGTATTTGTTGATACAGGATATCAAAAGACCATATAATAGTGAAAGGAATTTCTAATTATCTTACAATCACATTGAATCTTTGAATGGCCATTCAGATAATTTATTTAATTGTGAGCAGGTTGTTGAAGGGAATGACATTGCAAGACCATCTTTTAGAAGCTAAGGAAAGGTTCCCTGCAGCAATATCCCAGTTGCACAGAGCAGGACAGCCATATGCACTGTGTGTGCTGTAACTCACTATTTCTTGTCTGCAGCCTTGTTGGCTGAGATGCTTTGGTGAGAAAATGGGCAACGCAGGCAGAAGGTGCCTGGGGAGAGACCCAGCCATGCAGGGTCAGCTTGGCTTCATCAAAGCCCACTAATGGTTGGCCAAAGCTCTGCTTTGTGAGGCAGCTCACTGGAACTCCAACCAAACCCCTCACAGCACTGAACTGCTCTGGTTTGCAAGGAGATGGATCCTTGGGATATTACCTGTAATCACAATGCAGGAGTCAATGGCTCGGTTCCTACTGGCACATATGATCACCACATAGTTTGTCTTTGTTAGCTTTCCTTCCATGAGGAGCTTAAACATTTCTGAGAGCCCTTCAGCCAGGGAGTAGCTGCACTCAATGATGTGGACGCTGTCGTTGCAGGAGCTGGCTGCCAGCCCTGCCAGCCAGGGCAGCTGGGCTGAGCTCACCGGGGCGATGGGGCCGGGCAGCTGCGGGAAGGGCTGGGCAGCAGCCGGCTGGTACTGGCGGATTTCACACAGGTGCGACTCCCGCCACGAGCGCATGAATATCTGCTCCAGATCCTCAATCAACGGCACCTGGTCTGCAGCTAAAAGAAAAAATAATAATAAGAGGGAAAGATTATGAAACAATTAAACAGAACTGTTGAGTTAAAAACTTCTTTTTTTTAAAACCATGCTTCAGATTTCTGCATGCATGACTCTGTTGCCCTAAGTAGATGAAAAGCAAATTTTTCATTTTGAAATGCCTTTGTGATACTCAGATAAAGCTGCCCTAATTTGAACCTGAGCACCAGTAATTAGAAATATTTAAGAGGTTGAGTGCTGCCTAGAAGTATGTCTCAGCATACTTCTAAACCACAGATTGTCTGCAAGAACAGTGAATTACAGCTCTTTTCCTTTAATTTTCATTGCTGAGGTCCCAGATGCAGAAAATAAACTTTGTATTTTTATAACTCAATCTGTCTGGCCTTCAAAACATAGTCACTTCATTTTGTTCCATAACCATGAATGAAATAGTTTAATATCATATTATCAAACACACATATTTAGTACTGTCCTGCCCTAATATTCTCCTTCTCATTTGCCTGCATGTAAAACATTCAATGTAGTCTGCCTGGATGTAGAACAATCTTACCTAGTTGAACAAGGTAGTAGACAGTCAGTAACAGCTGCATTTCCTCAGAAATAGGCTGTATTGTGGATGCACCATATTGTTCATATGCTCGAGATAAAGACTGTGAATTTCTGTAACAGGTGTACAGCAAAGGACTCACTATCACATCATTAATGTTCCCACAAAGATATGGGAAGTTTCCATGACCTACAAAATAAATGTATGTACACATCACATTAATTTTGTCATTTTTCATATGTGCATTAAACAGTTTTAATAGTCACCCTCTTGAAATGGACAGTGTTTAGGAGTGGGATATATCTTTACATCTCTTGCAAAAAATAGAGGCCTTGTTGTGGGATTGGGGGATTTACCTTTAAAAATAACTGGTTTTGCTTTACAGATTTTCAGCAAGTTGTCAGGAACTGAGACTGGTTCTCCCGAGCCCACCATTGGAGAGGAGGCTGGTCCCACCAAAGCAGAATGTGGTAAAGATGACAGGCTTCCTCCATCTGAGATTTTAGACAAATTATTACTGAGGTTAGGTCTGGTAGGGATTTCCTCAAAGATAAGTTATTCAGCATCATCTCATATCCACATTTGCTATCAGCATTAACTGTTTTTGTGGCTCCATCAAACAGCTCATGACCTGTTACTACAACCCACACTATTGTGCTCAGTGTCTTGGAGGACTAATTATGTCACTGCAACACTGGACAACACATATGCATCTAAAGATTTTGAAATGTTTATAAATAAACACTTCCAGGTATGAATGCATAAATAGAGAGACATATGTGATATTGTGTAGCTGTGACTACATGTATAGTTATGATTTGTGAGTTCTATGTGATATATTTAGTTTCACTCATTCTAAACAGTTTTTATTGCTATAAGAAGAAAGAAAAAAACATGATTAAATATTTGCTCAGGCATAACTTCTTTATGGTAATTTTAATATAAAAAATAGTACATTAAAAGAAAATATTTTGGGGAAACTGGGTTTATTTCACTGCATGTCACTCTTGTCTGTATCTAGACTTTAAAATCCAAGTGCCACAAATATTTTGACAAATAATTGAAACAATGAACGGTACTGCTATAATGGACTTGAGTTATTATACTAATTTTAATATTCCAAAGGTGTCTTGGTGTCTAAAAATGGATCCAGGCATCTGTTGGGATTTGTTAATGACTCAGTGACTGGAACCTAAGGAGAGTTAGGCTCAGAGCCTCAAAACCAATGGAAATAAAGCATCTAGGTAAGCACAGAGAAATCTCTCATATGAATCTGCAGGTGTCTTTAAAATAATGCCTCTCTCCCCCCATTATTTTCTGAATAATGAGACAAAATCATTACTTTGGGTATAGCTTACCATTTTTAATTCTGTTTGAAGCCTGTGGATTGAGCTGCAAGTTCCAGGTCTCAGTGGATGATGGAGATTCTGGTGACCAACCTTTATGGCGCTTTTTTGGAGGCCCTGAATTTGTTAATGTGCCTAAATGTTTCAGAGAAATATTAGAATAAAATATATACAGGTTTGTGCATGGTAATTCAATATTTTTTGATAAACTGAATGTATTCAATGAGTATGGTAGTACAAAAGGTCAAGTCTATGAACATAATAATTTTGTGTGGTTTATTTTACTTTGTTGTGTCCTGATTAAATTTCTTGGAAATTTCTGGAGCAGAGAACTCCTAATTATCCAGATTTTCCTTATCTTATACCATTGCTTTCTCTCTACTAAGAAAAATACATTATAAGTACAGTAAGAGACATACTAAGAATCCTTAAAAGTACTAATATTTTGAAGTCAAGACTGTGGGCATTTTGCTCCTTTTATTTCTGAACACATGACACAGTGTTACATGGAACTGAAAAGTAATATTCCCAAGGGTTTCAGAGTAATAGTAATAAACATCTGAACTCTTTTCAACAATTTCCCCATTTATAGGATTTTTGCCACTTCTTGCTGATTCCACCTTTGGATTTTTGTTGTTCCATATTAACTCCTATCAAACTACTTCTACACCTTCCTCCTACAGATGAATAGCTTCAATTTTTTTTTTCTGTGAAAGCAATTTTATCACAGTTTCTCTAGGACATCCTGATGACTAACTTCTTTCATTTTCTTCCATCATTTTCTTGAGTCTCCTTGTGCATTCCTGCAAACTCCTAGAATGATGAGCCTCCACTAACATCAAGTATTTACAATTATTGGGAGTCAATGGTCCTCCAGGAATTGCTCAGAATCTCACAGGATTAAGCTATTTCTGTTTCTGGACATGACTACCAAAGGTCATAGCACTGCTTCACCCTGCCAAGGCTGCACCTCCTGGCAGAACAGTTAGTCCTACATAAAATGCGAGACAACATAAGAATTTAATATAAAAACTGCGGGTTTAATTTTTAAAAATTTATTAAAATTAAAAAAAAACCCCGAGGCCTTCAGATCTAGAAGAAGACGGTTCTCTTGCAGACCCTCAGACACAGATTTCCAGCGAGTTTGTCCCTGACACTTTTGCCACGCGAGGGCAGCCTTTGGCCATTTTGCTGCTCATCCTTTCAATTGCATTCCGGGCATTGCCTGGGACAAAGTCACAAGATACTGAGGGCAATACAAAGGATTTTTTATTTGACAGTGCTGTGCTCTTTCGTGCAGATATGTTGATATGTGAAATAAATCCTTCTGAAATGAATTAGCAATAATGTGCTGCTGCATGGAAAAAAGAGATTAAGAGCCTGAATGGGCAGAGAATTTGTCTGTGATGTCAGCAGGGAAACTTGGGAAGACTTTTCCTAAAATAGAGCTATAGTTTGTTTCTAGCCATAGTGAAAACTAATTTTCTTCCTTATACAAGCCAGTGACACAGTTTGCGACAGAAAACAATTAACAACAATCCTAATAATAATGCTATAGTGAGGACAATTGATTGAATTTGGAGCTGGTTGACAAAGTCTAGCTCTCCATCCCAAAGTGAGGTGCAACAGTTCAATAGGAACTGCAATAGGAATCATCCTATGAGTAATTACTAATAAATATTCCTTAATTCCCTTCACAAAATCTGTTGGTGAAATCGATGCAAACTGACACATTCCTTAAGAACCTGGATTCAGAATCTGGTCTGTGTCCCTATGAAATTAATTAACTGTAAATATGAGGAAAACATCCAGCTAATATTATGAACCGTAACAAAACTGTGGCTGAAAACATCTAAAGAAAATTTTTCCCTGGAAATTAATACAGAAAATGGTATTGTGGTCAGAAAGGACTTGGAAGGGAATGGTAATTTCTATTCATTCAGGAAATTACAATCATGATATCATTTGTTCAATGCTTCTGTTATACACATAGAGTTTAGGGTTATTAAACAGCAAATCCATACAAATACCTAGCACTGAAGGTCTTGTCAGAGCAGACAGGTTATTTTTCATCATCTGTTGTTTAGGTGATTCCTTGCCATTATAAACTGCTGAGCTGAACGCAGCTGTTGAAGGGATGTGATCTACAGCTGCAGCTGAAAAGGAAAAAAAACCCAAAGTATTCACATTAAACATTTCTAAGTCAAGATCCTCAGCTGATACAACAAACCAATCATTTCATCCTTTACTTTAATAGAGCCATTGGGTTCTGCTCAAGAGTGAATACAATGCTGAATGAAACAATCCACTTCTGACCTCCTACTCCCAATTAAGTGCCTGGGCAAAATCTGATTCTTCAATTAAATGCATATGTCAGGAGCTGTAGCTTCTTTGCATGACCCTGGCTCTTACATAAAGTTTACTCAAGAACAAGGCAAAAGAGACATGTTTAAAATTTACTAAGCCTCCATCCCAATCCTTCTCTAAGATTTTTGAACTGTGCTGCATTAAGAAAAAAAAAAGGGGAGGAGGCATTCTCAAGACTAATATATTTGATATGTTTGTAATTAATGTAGCTTTTTTTGTAAAATCTGAGAAAAAAAAAAAAAGGCAATCTGTCATCATAGATTGATGATTTGTTCTGCAAGGGCACCAGTATTCCAGATCACAACTATTTAACAGGCTTCTATCTCACACAGAGAATACAGAATATAACCACCACAGATGCCCTGCTCAGCTCCCCTGTGTAAAAACCCAGGAAAAACCTGTAATAGTCACAAGACACTAAAGAGCTGTTTTCATTATAAGAAGCTCAGAGAGATCACTCTAGCCTCTGTCATCTATCACATTTCATTTATGTCAAGTTAATGGAAAAGTAAAGGTCACAAAAAGAATTTTTAATACAAAGAAAGTTACAGATACTGACCATTAGTTTGTTTTTTAATATTAAAGTCACTTTTCTCAGCAGAAGAAAAAATCCAGAAGTTTTCAAGCTGATTCCCATATACTGTCTGTTTTGAAAAGGATTCTGGTCATAGCATAAAATAAACTGGATCAGACACAAAAAGCTAAGATTACACAGGATCCTGTAACAGTTGTCATCTGTGACCAGACAAGTGACAGCTGGAAAAACACTTCAGAAATAAAGCCTTTTTAAAACATTCTGGTTTGGTTCAACTGTGAGTGAACTGCAGAACACCTATTTACTATTTGCTAACCTTTTATACACAAACCTGATGTGAGAAAATGGACAGCGAGAAGCCTTCAAAGAATAATTGCTTTCTTTGTTTGTAATAGATCTCTGATTCTATTCAGCTTGTTTTATTAGGCAATGTGCTCACTTGTTTGTTTGTCTTTGCTTTCACACAAGTACAAGCACCCAAATACACAAGCACAGAAGAGTTAAGTGGAAGTGGAACCCCAGCATGTTTTCCCTCCAAGAGGTACCTGTTGGCTGAGTCCCAGCTGGAGCACTGGGATTTGCAGGTGGGAGAGGCTCACTGGAGGTGCTTCCTGAGAGGCCTGAGCTTTCTGGCAATTGGAACAGGGTGCTTGAGCAGGTACTGGTTGAAGACTGCCGGCCTCTGAACTCTTAACAACAAAAAAAAAAAAAAAAAAAAAAAAGAACTTTCTTTATCTCTCTGATAATTTCACACATGAATTGCTTAGAGGTTACAGCACTTGAAATGAAGGAACCAATGTCTTCAGACATGCCAGGCTCATATTAGGTCAGACAATGGCTTTTACAGCTGCTCCAGCAGTCACCTGGCTTTAGAGAGTCTTTCAAAGGATCTCTTAGGCTTTACACAGACACCAGACCCCATAATAGCTAAGCTTGGATGATGAAAACCAGAGCTCGAGGAAGACAGCTTCATTATCTTACCTGCCCCTTTCCAGCAGATTACAGATCCTTTGGTCAGAGCTCCCTGTGCATTCCTGACCAGATAATACTTTAAGTGTTTCTGTTTCTTGGGCTGAGTGGTCAGTTTAAGATTAATGTGATTTGAGAATTCTGTAAAGTAGCAGAAACCCTTCTTGCCACAGCCAACGCAATTGCCAGAGAAGCCTGATAAAATAAACAATACACATAATCCAATGAGATAGGTGGGTCACTATTAATAACATCCAAACATGACTCTTTCCAGAGGAAAGGCTGTATTTAGGTTTGGGGTTTTGGGTTGGTTTTTTCAGAAAGTGAAATTTTTATTACTGTTTTCCTCAAAAAAAGTATTTGCACTTTGTACATAAAGTGTATTGCACTTCAGATTACAGACTGCAAAAACACAGCCCCACATTTAAAAAACAAATAAAATGGGCCATATTTTTCATTTTCTCCCATAGAAAAATATCACAATTCCTATTTATTACCTACCTGTGAAAAGTGTCTGACTGAAGAGCTCTGAGTCAATTGCTTAACCCCAGCCCTATTCAGCACCACAGCACGTACATGCTTCACTTCTCTTTCAGTTTTCATTGACATATCATTCAATTTCACTGAATTTCACTTCACTCAATTCAATGAAACATGCAATTAAGTCTCAAGAAATTAAGTATATATAACCTACTATATTTAGATAGATCTAAACATATTTCAGTACCAAGTTCCTACTACAGACTTCCTACTACAGACACTGTTTTAGAGAGGAGAAACTACTAAAGGATTCCTGGGCTATTAAATTAAAATAGCTTTGTCAAATTATGGCTGGACTGTGTCAGCACTTCACAGCAGTTGAAACTATTTATGATTACAGGAACAAAGTGTCTGCAACTTTATAGACACAACAGAGACACAGTCCTGCCCCGTAAAGCTTTTTGTACTCGGGCTTGATGGGGCATTTCCAGGGATACTGCCATTTCCTCTCATTCTGAGATACACAGCCTGGGCCTCAGCAAGGGGCTCATGTGCTGATGTCATTAGCATCGTAAATAAAGGGCTCTGCTCACACAGCTGCCTCAAGATTCTTCTTTCTTTTGCCCATTTTACAAAGTATTTCTTAAGACATTTTCATCTTCATCAGACTAATGCAACTATCTGAAAATACTTATTAGTATTAGTATTAGTATTAGTATTAGTATTAGTATTAGTATTAGTATTAGTATTAGTATTAGTATTAGTATCGTCATCGTCCTCCTATACTGAGCAATTAAAAGATAATCTACCCCATGGAAATATTCTCTCTGTTCCCTACACATGACCTGAAGTATGAACTTTTCTTTAATTTTAATCATATGTAATGTACGTTTTTATGTGTAATAGGAATTGAAAAGGGTCTATTCAGGTTCTATTCCTCCATCTAGGCATTCCTTTCTATTCAGTGAATTGAAACATGGTAAAAATAAAGGAAATGCATTACACATAAGGTGGACAATACCATTGTCCAAGAAAAAAAGTGGAATAAAGGATCAATAATATGGTAAATCAAATTAAGAGACATTGATGAAATTTATTATTTCTATCACATAAGTCAAACAATTAAATTTACAAACTAATGGTCAACGCTTTTTTTCTTTTTGGAAAGTACAAACACTGAAACATAATTCTCTGTAAACAGCTGTTGTTTGGTTTTCAACTCAAGCACTTTCATTAGTTTTCAAAAGGTTCAGAAGAATTTATTAAAAACTAAAGTTGATGTGGAGATTGGTCTAGTATCCATGGGAACAAGTGGCTAACAACCATTGAAAGCTGCCTATTATCTCTCTCATCCTAGTCAGTAGGATGATAAAAGTCATTGTGACTCATAAAATCAGGACAAGTCATGACTCTGCAGAATCCTCTGTGTTATATCAGTCAGCACAAAAGCATCTGTCTAACATCAGAGAGCCTTGAGTAGCTGCAATAAAAGCAACAACAAAAGGAAACAAAATTAGAACGGATGTGGCAAAAGCTGTAGAGTTTGCATGCATTTTATGCAGATTAAGAAATCATCAAAAATGCTTTTGCTGGTAAATGAAAACTTCCCATCTATTTGGCAGCACACAGAGCATCACAGCAGCAGCACTGCAATTTTTGCCTGGTGGCCACCTGCAAGATTGAGCATGTTTTCAAATTTACTCTTTTTTTTTTTTCCAAAAGTACACTTTTTAGGTTTTACCATTTTGCTAGCAGTGTCTTGAAAAAGCAACTTGACAAAGCCATATATTAAAGTATTTGTTCAATCCAAGTTGGATAGCAGACACAAAATCTTGTCATTTGGACTTCAGATTTTCAGATTACTTCTGTAAATTACATCTGCCAAAACAAGATTTAGCAATAACTTTTACCTGAAAAAACCTTTTGCCCTTATCACCTATTCTTAACTCTGCAGCATCTACAGGAAAATTAGTTTACACTCTATATAGCATAAGGTGAGGCTAGTAAGGATTAAACAGATCTAAACTGTCCACTTGTTTTGAAAAACCCTTGGAGGACATTTTAAAAGTTTATTTGTTTAATTTTCCTTTAAGTTAAATTATCATCTTTCATGTCAAGTTTCTCCAGCCCTCTGAGTGTGACCCATTCCTTTCTTGGAAGCTCTTGTTAACATCCTTTTCCATCCTTTCCCTCTGACTGACACTCTTTGGGCACAGCCATTGCTTCATTTATGCAGCTCAGCCCTGAAACCACAGATAGAACACAGCATGCTCTTACAGCTCCAGTGAAATAAAATGCTGTTCAGTCATTTCTCATTGCTGGGCTCTGCCACCCCTGCTCAGAGCATTTCATGTGGCAGATTGAGTAACACTGAGAACCCAAACATTTCATCATCCTCCTCTGAATGCCCTGCTCATGCCATGGCCCAAGCCAGCAGCTGACAGAGGGGACAGCTTGTTTCATAAACAAGCTGCATTAAATATTCTTCCATACATTACAGAGAGCACAAAGGTCAGGGGACTTGGGTCAGCCATAAGGTGACCCAATATATCTATGTCATGGGATTGATTTCACAGGAGAATTAGAAATCAATGCCTGGAGTTTAGGGGCTAAAAGCCTTTCACCTTTCGGTCATTGGTTCATACTGAGCTCGGCTCAGTTGTGACTAAAGGCTGTTCCCCTCTGAAGTTTGTTTAATCAGAAGGTGCTTGATTGCATCTGTGATTTGTCATATGCATTTGCTTGAATTTGCTCACATCACAATAATCAATTGTCCATAATTTAAAAAGCTCTTCCACAGCAGGGACCTTGTGCTCTGAAGAAGGACCTTGCACCAAAAGGTTATGAAACCTGAGCTACCTTCTCACTGATAAAATGGTTCCTTTGGATCAACGGTGAGCTTGTGTAGGGATAAAGAGAGGAGTTCAGAATGGAAGGACATCCACTTGATATTTCATAGTCAAATCTTTCACAAAGTAGTAGAAAATTTCCTTCTTGTTTTTCTTTTAAATGAGTAATAGGCTTTTAATTAACATTAGTATTTTGGTGGAAAGTTTGCAGCTTGCTTAAACAAAGAATAATTGTATTTTCAACTTTTCACCACAAGTATTTCTTCTTTTCAGTTCTACTCATAGAAAAAGGCTCTCAAACACAGACAATGCTCAATGGTTTTCCCACCTACTCAGCACCACTCAATTTGAAGACTGAAGTCCTAAGTTTAAAAAATGAATAAAATCAATATGGTCAGGGCAGAGAGCTCCATTGTATGGCAACTCAGTACTGCTACAAAAGCCCAACAGATCATTGCATATTTATAAGAAGCAGTCACAGTATTTTATACTACAATGTTTTCCTCTTACATACAGCTTACAATGCAAGCAAACTAATCTTTTCCTCTGTCCTTCTGACCTCAAGGTCCTACAGAAAAAAAAAAAAAAAACCCACCAAACATTTCTTGTTTCCTGATAGGAAAGTAGGCAGCTGTTTGGTCTTTTGGAAGATGATAGGTGAATAGCTGCTTTGTTTATCATGAGAGACACTCCTGAATAGCAAGAACTAGGGAAGAAAATAAAACAAGAAGAGAAAAAAAACCTTGGGGAGTGTTACATGTTTGCTGCTTTAATTAGGAAATAATAAATATCTCACTATCACAGAGCACTTCCTCCATCTAAGCATTCCTTTAGACTGCATAAAACCCGAGAAACAGCTTCCTAAAGGCAAAAACCTGCATCTGTTTTGCAAAGCAGTTAAATCTGTGATCTAACATGATTAACAGAATCAGATGAGGAACATGCCTAGAGACATTTTCCTTATCAAAAATACAGTCTTTTCCAGAAACTGCTGAGTTTGTATTCCTATGGAACAATACATTAATTGTAAAAACTAAAAAACAAAACAACCTCCAACAGAAATTACTTTCAAATCAGAAGCACATCTGCCTTGACTGGTGGGACAACTTGGTAGCATTATCAATAAAATGGCACATGCCTCAGAGGAATATCAACATTCCCAAATGGGAACAAGATCCGAAGTCAAAATCTGGCCCTGAAACTACTAAGATATTTCCTGCTTTCTTCTGGTCTTTTTATACAATCCACAGGCAGCCTCACAAACACCCATAAGAAACCAGGACACTATTGGGTGACTCATTGGTGTCTTCTGTATTTAAATAAACTCTTCTGAAAAAGTCGACAGTACTGAGGAACAGCTGCCTTACAAAAATACAGTATATTAAGAGGAAAAACATGAAATTAGGTAAAAAAAACCCAAAAAACAGTGAGGCTGAAGGGTTACAAATCCTGTGTCTATATCACCAACAAGCCTTACTAAATGTGTGGGATATATACTCTGACCCATGACAGCTAATTTCAATTCAAAATTAATCCAATTAAATTTCCCTCTAAACTTAAAAAGGCTTGAAGGGACCACTTTCCATGCTGTTTCAAAAGGCCAACATGTTTGACAGAACTCAGAATACCAAAAATAAGGCTTCTATGCTGTCTTGAAAAGCAAGACCCTAAATCGTTTCCCTTCTTCATATGGTGTGTTTTCAATTTAAATCTACTGCCAGACAGCAATCACTGTGCTACATTAGGAGATTATTTACAGCAATGATGGTTCTGGTTTATATCCCACTATGTGTCCAAAACCATCAGACTACTCATGTCTACTTCTAATTTTACTTCCCCTGATTTGACTTGCACTGGGATATGAAAACCTGAATCAAACAATCATTTCTACCCACAGTGTGACCTATTGTACAAACGGTGTACTATCCTCATGTTAGCATGATATTTTTTGTATTAAATTATATATTATGATACACAATTTTTTCATTAGATTAGGGACCAGGAACATTATTTTATCTCCACCTTCCAGATGAAGACCTCAGATCTTAAAGCATGTAAGCTCTTTTGTATTTGAGCTTGTTGTAGAACACATAAAAGTCATACTACAGAGTTACTAGAATTCTCTGCAAAAGAATATGGTTAACCGGGGTTTAAGTGTATAACAACAGTCAAAAATAAGCATTTAAATGGTTTCAGGAAACTAAAATGTATTAAATAAGCAAACTGAGGATGGAAGTAGCATAAAACCCTCCCAATTATGTTCCTGTTGCCTTTTTCTGTTCTTGTTTAGCACGCAATTAACAAATACACTACTTCCTCTCTGCTAACAGCCTAAGGAGCTTAAGCTGTTAATAGTGCTAGCACTGAATGACTTGAGTGGTACAACATTCCTGTCTTTATCTTTAAAATGACAACACGTGGGTGATTTACAACCCTCCTAATTCTTTTACAATCACTGGTCAAATGCACTGTGACGAATCCAACTCTACAAGATCACATAGGAAAAGAAATTACTGTACATAGGATCACATTATACACCTTCACACTCCACTGTCAACCCAAATGCCTTGGAGACTTGCTCAAACTGAGATAACAATTGAGCTCATGTCATATCCCTCAGTGTTTGTGAAAGAAACCTCTTAAAATTCTTGGGAAATGTTTCCCTTTTGCTATTCAAAGCTCAGGCTGGTGCACAAATATATGATGCATCATTTTTTGTGAACTCTGAAAACAATATACACATACCTGAGAGTGTCTGATTGAAAAATGAGTTCCCCCTCAAATTATGCACCACCTTTTCCAATATAAAAAATATTCCATTTTAATAACATTATTATTCATTTAAGTAATTCACATGATTGCAGATTTTCCCTATTTGGCTTGATTTGGACAAATTTAATGGCAATCAGAATGACTATAATAAAAACAGATAGAAGGATCTCTTTTTATGTCAGAAATTAAACTTTTAAGTAGATTAAACACAATAAATTGAAGCATCCTCCTAAGAGTATTTTTCCAACACACAGTGTTAACTGATTGCACATATGGGGAAGATTTCAACTTATAATCACTCATTTATTTATATTATGATGATAGCAAGAAGTCATAGGTTAGGAACAGAACCCAGGCTATTGTTCAATCACAGGGGAGAATGTTATCCCTATCTCAAAGAGGTAAATTGAAAGGGTCATTATTTTTTGTCGTCTAAACTATCATTAAACTGCTTATATGTATATAAGAGCCTGAAATTTCCACTTGACAGGCCTACAGTATGTATACATCCATATTTGGAAAGCCACAATAGACACAGGCAGCAGTTTAACCAGTCCAGTTACCAGATGTGCAGTTCCAGCAACTCAGACATGCACCAGCCAAATAATGACTTTAGCCTTGGACTGATGGACAGAAGGTGATGAAGCATCTCTAATGAAGTGCTCACTCTGTATCTTTCCAAAGCAAACACAGCCAGCTCTGACCTGTTATCTTCTTGTGCATGACCTGTGAGCATTGCTGTAGATGTGGAACAGAAATAAGACCTGCTGAACTCAAAACCACAAGTAGCTATTAATTGAAGCCACAGAAGAACCCAGTTACTGCAGTCAGACACTCACCCAGCAGGGCATTGCGCCCGTTGTCATCTGGCAGGAATCTTTTATCCACAGCACACACTAAGAGGTGATCAGGTAAATTTGGTGACTTTGCACCAACAAGTAAAAATCCGGATGGCACCTCAATATGTTCATTAGAAATTGAAACCAGTCTCAAATCTTTACCAGCCTGGCAGAAACCTAGAAAAAAAATTCAACTTATTTTAATTTTTTCTTTCCTGCTCACAGTTGTCTTTGTTAAAGAACTTCCTGTTTTTAATGAAAGCCAAAGTCTTACCCTCTAAGATCAAGGGCATGCTAAAAGAGAATTTTCTTTCCTCGTTTTGGTCAGCCATAAACAAAACACACAATGAAGTTTCTCTTGGTGGTAGTTTGTAACCAACATATTTATAGGACTACTGTCATCACTAACACCATAACTTAGGTCAAACATTCAAAAAGGGAGAAAACAGGTCTCAAAATCTGGTCAATTTCACCAGCCTTTCCTGGGTTTTCAAATATTTTTGACACTTAATACACTTTAAACAGGAAAGAGTGGTGATAAAGCAATAAGAATTATCACAGTCATTTTAGCAAATGCTATACCTGCAAACTTTGCAATTTAAAGGCTATGCTGCCTAAGAGAACAGAAGTTCTGTCCTTGTGCCAGGCATTCCAACACAAATGCTTATCTGACACTGAACAAAGACCCTGTCAAACAGAAGAGCAACTGAGAGCCATCCAGCCTTGTCAGGCAGGTAATGAACACTGACATTTTTAGGATTTTTGTATCATATAGATTATGTCATTCTGACAAATTATAGGAGAAATAGCCCAAATTCTACCCTTTTCAGTAGGGCACATGCTTCTGACAGCACAGTTGGTATTCTTACCATCAGTAGTGCAACATCCTTCTGGGGGAGGCTTCACCTGGTAAGAAACAGGAGGACTACTTGATTCTGAGCCTTCTTCTTCCTCCTCCTCTTCTTCTTCCTCCTCATTATCTGCTCTGCTGCCTGCTGCAAATTATCATAGCATAAATGACTTGGACACCAGAAAATGCTGGCAACAAACCAGTGAGTGAACAGGGTGACCCAGTTACAGAAAGTATTACAGCAAACTGGATTCTCTTCTCTTGACAATGACTTTACTGTTGCCAACTCTTGATAATTGTTATTCCTTAAAGCTCCAACTTCCAGTCATGCTTATAATAGAATGTCTTTAACCAAGAAAATAAAGATGTTAGTTCCTGTGCAAAATAAGTTAAAAAACGTGACTCAGCTGCACCTGAGAAACTAAAACACCTTAAAGTACAGATAAGAAGAAGTCTCAACGTATTAATTTTTAAATCATGTTATTTTAATATAAGTGCACAATTTTTAGGAGACTAGCTTCTAATGCTTGATCTCTTGCTGATCAAAACAGTGTAAACTGTATCCTTTGTTTAGAATATTAACAGCCAATAAAACCCAAAGTCATTACTTCTTGGCACTTTAGAATGTCCTGGCTACAGTCCAAGTACAGAATTTATTAATTAGGCATTGACCATGTCCTTGGTTTTGTACAGGACAGTGAAAAAACAGTTCCTGCTAGAAACTAGTTTCACCACAGATGATGCCATGACAAGAACACCTAATTCTCAGCCCGTCTGTCTCCTACCAGAATCCAGAGCTCCAAGTAATGCACCAACACTCTCTGTACAGTGTCAAGGGAAGGCAGATGTTCAGGAAGATGATTCACTCCAGCCTGCTCTTGGACCTGGACCATGCTAGTCCAGGAGGCACTATGGAGGTAGTACTAAAAGCTGGAGAGGAATACATGATGTAAGCTTCAATTTTTAGAATGTGTTAGGTGTTTTCAGAGGGCTTTATTGCTGTGTGTTTCACCCCTTCAACTAGAGACTGCCTCGTTTCTCCACCCAAAGAGTTTTTTTCATGAATGATTCAACAGCTCCAGCAAAACTGACCATACTGACCAATGGCTCCATCCCCTCTTCTGGCTCAGACATGCTCCTGGAAAACGGGACAAATGTTGCAAGAAGAGGAGAGCAATTAACTGGAGAAGGGGAAAACACTTCCACAGACAGGACTGAGGAACATTTTACACACAAGAGAGACAGCGCACAAGTACTAAGTGAACCCAGTGGGGTTTGTGTCTTAGGCTTGTAGGCTTCTAGGGGTCAGTATGGACATGCCTGCAGCAAACACAGCAAGAGCTTCCCCTGGCAAAATTGGGTCATGAAGGGCTACAGGTACTTGAGGACCAGCAGGAAGCTGAATAGCTGCTTGTACTCGGGCAAGTAAAAGAGCAGTTAGGCACTGAAATTACACCGTTGATCCAGGTTTTAGTCTTGAAACAGAAAAAAAGTGAAGCAGAGCAGTCATCCTCCAAAGCCCAGTGACAACTGGACGTACTCTGTTTGCTTCAATTGACTTCGGATCAGGTACTCGGAATCCCATAGGATATCATCAAGGATTTCTCTTTCCTTTCCTATGACTTTCCTCAGAATATCCTTTTATTTTATTGACAAATTATTGCGCAATCATCTAAATAACTACTATAGGATAAATGAGAGCTTGAGAAGAGAAAGTAAATCTGGAGTGTAAAGATTTATCTGTCAAGGTCGTTCAGATTTACAGTCCAATCTAGAAGAGGATTTGAAGGGTACGTTTACTTTTGAACTCTGAACATTAAGCTCCAGTTCTGTGGTGCACACAACTAGGAACAGAACACTAAACACAACTATTTAAAGGGTATGGTCTAAAGACAAAAATGCTGCAATTGAATGAAGGGAAGAATGAAACTCTTCATCTATGCTACTAAAGTAAAGGGTAAGTTATGTGTTATGACATAACCTTGACTAATATCCCAATGCAATGCAAAAGGGCTGCATTCCTTCCTTCCTTCCTTCCTTCCTTCCTTCCTTCCTTCCTTCCTTCCTTCCTTCCTTCCTTCCTTCCTTCCTTCCGCCACTTCCGCCACTTCCGCCACTTCCTTCCGCCACTTCCTTCCGCCACTTCCTTCCTTCCGCCACTTCCGCCACTTCCGCCACTTCCGCCACTTCCTTCCGCCACTTCCACCACTTCCTTCCTTCCTTCCGCCACTTCCTTCCTTCCGCCACTTCCTTCCGCCACTTCCTTCCTTCCTCTTTGTACCAGCTCTGACATTTAATGTAGCCTTTCCTGAGCCATCCCAGCTTGCTAACCAGCAAAAAATCCAGCTAAGGAAAAAAATGTGACCAATTTCCTCTTTTCTTTTTGCTGGGTTTGTGTATTAAATTAGCAGAATGGAATATCCAAAAGATGGCAAAATTCATGAAAAGGGAGAAAACAGGCATGTATGGATAGATGGAGAGAATAGAACAGGATATGTTTTATTTCCCTTTTGGATAGAGTTAAACTGTGAGGTTTGTTAACCATAACAGGTGATTTAAGAAAGAAATGAGAAATGGAAAATGGAAGTGGAGACTAAGAAAGGAGACCTACAGCATTTTCAGTTCAAAAGTGGAAAGAGTAAAAGAGAAAGCACTCAAGCATGAGCTGCTGCCACCTGTAAAGGGTTTCATTAGCATTGCCCAAGCCCCCTAGGATGTCTCTCTCATTCAGGAGCCTCCTAGCCCTCAGAGCATAGGGATTCATGTAGCTAGAAGTGGAAGATTCAATTTCTGACAAGGCTACAGTACGTAAGAGCAGCCTGAAGACCTCTTCCACCTGAGGAACAACCTAGGAGGCACTCTATTATAGGTCACTTCAGAGTTCCCCTTGTCTGAAACTTTCATGAAAGGAATGCTCTCTGCCAGGCTGTTATGAGACTTTTAATTACACTTCAACTCTGTTTCCATTAACTACAACGAACACAGAATCAGCCCCTCAAGGTTTGCAAAGTTCTTTGAAAGTCTTGAAAGAAAGAAAGA
This sequence comes from Melospiza georgiana, assembly GCF_028018845.1. NCBI lineage: Eukaryota > Metazoa > Chordata > Aves > Passeriformes > Passerellidae > Melospiza > Melospiza georgiana. The sequence goes on from NC_080432.1 coordinate 91,014,503, forward strand.
AACTACAGAAGTGTGAAATTGCACTTTTGTTCCTGAACAATGCATCTGCTCCTGTGCTATCTTTCCCAAATGATGTCATAATCAATTTTGTGACATCACAGCTACCACGGAACTTTTTAAAATTCTTTGGGAAGGGTTTGATAGAAGGATCATTTTGTGCTGGGAATAAACAGCAAATATATTTAAACAATTGTTGTATATTCATTATTTTGTCCTGTATTAGCAAAAAAAAAAAAAAAAAGAAGAAGAAAAGAGGAAATTACTAATGATGTGCAAGCAGATTTTATTTTTCAAGAAATATTCACAGCTTTCACTGTGTGGCAATAGCAAAGACTTTAATGTGTGCAAAATACTGTTATCTGTTACTACTCCTTGGCCTGATTTTGTGTGCGTGTGTGTTACTGTGGACCTTCATGCATTTCTCACTAACAGCAGCTAAGTATGACAGGGAAAGTAGGTGTGGACAAAAGATGTGAAACTCCATTCTCTTTACAGAAATGACTAAATAAATCATATTATTAAACATAACCTTACACCACCATGCCAGTGTTATGCACACACCAGAAAACTCACTGGAAACCATGAGACCACTACAAGTAACAGACACCAAACACCAAACTGCATCATGAGTTTGTTTAGCAGATCCATACAGTTCATTACTGAGAAAGTAGCCTTCTGTAAACACACCCACAAATTCAGTGAGAAATCCTATTCGTTAAACATCAACTTGTGCAGAGTTTGTGAGAGTACATATCCTAAATTTTACCTTTGCAACCACAGAATAACTACAAATATTATGCCTGAAGTAATTATAAACCATCTCAAAAGCTAAAAAATATTTCTGCTGTATTTATGCACATTGAAAATCAGTCTTAGCATACATGTTTTACAAATCTGTTATGGGTTTTCTACCACTAACTGTGTGACTTTGAGCAGTATATAATAAATTATAGGATAACATTTATTTTCCAAATCTCCAAAGACTTCTCACAAATGTAATGGAACAATTCCTAGAACTTCAATTTATGTGTATAGATGAATCTGAGCAAGTGGCTTAATTTTGTCAAAATAAAAGACAGTGCATTTTGTATTTTTAATCCAATTCTAATGCATATATATTTGCAGATAGTAAAAAAAATCCAAATAAAAACTTATGCTTATCCATATTATGATTTAAAATGGGCTTGGCCATGGCTGAGTACATAGCAGAATTGCCTTTGACAGAAATAGAAATTCCATTTTTTCTTACCTTCCAGCGATGATAGTTGCTGTTCAGCTTCCAAATACAACTGAGAAAAGATTGGTCTGGGAACCAAGTTGTTTGAGCGGAGAGAGGCCTCGATGGAATTATGCAACACTTCTTCAAACCGTGTTGTCTTGAGCTGGCCAGCATAAGAATTTCCCATCTTCTCCAAAAACAAACAAAAAAAAAAGGCAAAAGAGACAGGAAGAGGGAAAAAAAAAAAGAAAGAAAGATATTACAATTTAAGCACTCAGAACTCCATCACTGCATGCTGATGCCAGGCTCAACATTTCTCATGAAAGAGAAATGCTCCATTGTCCACAAAGAAAGGAAAGAACACTGACTGCAGCAGTCACTGAGCAGATCCTGCTGGTAAATTACAGGAAGTTATCTAAAAGTAACAGCTTTCTCTAATTCAGCAGAAAGGCAGCAAGCTTTGGCACCTTCTTGAAAAAGTGACTAGAAATCTGATTCAAGTAATTCCTTGATTTATATAGCAATTGAGGAAAGGTACTTTCAACAGTCATCAGTCTATTGTTTAACAGCCTTTCTATTTCAAGCAATTTGAGCAGAATAAATTATCTGGGCAATAGCACAGTTTTGTGTACTTTTCTTTGCATGGCCCATCATGGCTGAACCTGGCTAAAGCAGTTCAACATTTCTTTCAGAGGTGCTGTCTCATAAATAATGTAGCACTGCTGTAATCCACAGAGGGTGAAACAGAACTTTTACTTTTCACTCTAAACAGTATTTTTCCTTGTAAAAAACAGTGCTTTTTTTGCCTTTTTTTTTTTTAATGAAACAGTATCCATCCACATACATTGATATTGCATTCACTTATTTATTAGGACTTTACTTTTAGTGAAACCATGTAATTTATTCAATCTGTCACTGAGCAGGCAGTCTATTCCAGCTGAATATTCCATGGAATTAACTGACACCTACTTTCTACAGGGAATACAATGAACTGGCGTAACCAAAAGCCATGTCAGCTTTCTTTCCCTATTACAAAGTAGCTCTTGCCCTGGGCCCCATGTCCTTTCCCTCCTCAAGTAACTGTGAATAGAAAGCATGAAACGCTTCCTGTTTGTGGCAGTAATTCCTAAACCCTGAACAGTCCCTTCTCAGCCCTGGATGCCGCTTGGGAAATTCCCCTGTTGAGAAGCATCCCGTAGGAATCAGTCAGGCAAAAGGAAAACCACTGTGAAACCACATACTGCTTGTCATGGGAAAAGGGCTTTGAAGGGAACAACATACAAACTTGTTGATTTGGATATCCTTTTATGACTTTGTAAAGCATATTTTACATATATAATCATATTTGAGTGTACTTGCTTGAATCATGTTAATACTGTATAGAGAGTATAGCTAGTACTACATGATGTAAAATTGCTATAATAGATATATACAGTATTAACAGAACCATCATGAGAAAAATAAAACAATGGAGGCAGTATTGAAGGAAATTATTTAGACTAAAAGAAGGCACTACCAACAAAATATTCATGTATATACACAAAATCAGAGGAGTTGCACTGAATAGCACTGATATTTATATTTGGTAAGGGGCAAACAGGAAGCTGCAAAGCCTATTAGAGATGTTCACTGCTGGTATGGAAATCAGGCTGCATCTTCTCCAACACAGAAAGCTTCTCACAGTTCCCATCCCACACTGGTAGGAACCCCTGGCTCCTTTTGAGTATTGCTTCCCCCTACACCAAAGGCAGCTGAAGAGAATGAGAAAAGCCTGACAGAAATGTCCTTAACAAGCTTTATCAAAGGTATATGCAGGAAACCCCAGGTCAGCTCTGAAATTAATTCTATCCAATGCTGAATGCTTGCTCAGGATTTACAGAGCCCACAAGTGGTCAGAAGAGAAACTCTGTATTTAAGCCTGAGGATGGCAGAAACCAGCATCTTATCAATGTGATGTTACAGATAAGGAATCAGTTAAGATTATATTATTTGTGAAAGAGGCAGGTTTTGGAATTCTTTGCAACACAAGCATGTTTGTTTGCTTATTAGGCAGCTAATTTAATTTTGTGAATGGGTTGTTAAAAAGAAACAAAAATACACTTCCTGGATTTGTAAGATCTCATGTGTTTGTGTGGTCTTAAATCACAGTGTAAACACAATCATATACCCAGCGACCTATTTTGGAAGATGTGATAAATAATTTTTAGCCATTTTTTATCATCAAACACACACCACTGGAACCAGAAAATGGGCATCACAGCAGCTTTTTTGCCAGCATTAGTCTCTGCTGTTCAGAGCCCCACTGACTCTCAACTGCAAAAGAAATTACTTCTCCAAAACAAGCAAGAGAGAAACCATTTCCCACTAGCTATAAAACAGCTGTCATCCCCTTTTTTCTTCAGAGCTGCTCAGACTGTGGTATCTGAATTGACAATTGCTGACTCCGTGGAAGCAAAAACTGAGTCCTGTGTCCCTGCTGCAATGACCTCATCACTCCCAGCCTTGATTTATGTTTCTCTTGGATACAACTGGGTGCCACAGGCTAAACTTTCAAACACTTGTGAAAGTCCAAGCCATGCACATAGATGGTCACCAGACCTACTAAAAAAACCCCATACTCTGACACAGAAGGATGGCCCTCGACCCCATCTACTGATAAATCAAAGGGCATCTCGCTGTCATATGGCCAGTTTCCATGGAGAGCAGGCAGAGGAAAATACTTGCCAATATAAGGAGGAGAAAAAAAGGCAAAGAGCTGGACCAGGAAGAGCCTCATAAAAGCATGATAAAAAGACAAAAAGCACTCTGAGCCACTAGGGAGCCTAAGAAAAAATTGCAGACACAAATGAAGCAGGTCAGGACAATGCCTTAGAAATCCATGGATAATGCTGGTAAAGAGAGATGCTAAGTCCAGGCATCTGAAAATGTGAGCAAAATTTTGTTAGTCACTCAAAGAAGCATCTCAAATTCCAAATAAAGAACCATCAGCATTTCAGTGGTAAGCAGGGACTGTGTAATTAAGAAAAATTGGGACCTTCTTAAGGGTGAATGTCAGTCAGTTTAGAGTCAACTTCAAGTTCAACTGCAGTTGAACCAGTCAGGGCTTAAGAAAACCTGCTATGAGTCTGTCCTCCCATGCTGGGATTTCAGTAAGGAGCTCCCTCAGCCACGAGGGCAATCCCTTCCAGGAGGGCCATGACAGTGACTGGCCAGCAGCAGGAGGACATTCAGTGCCAGCACCCAGATCACACAGGGAGATCTTGTGCACAGTGGAACAGACAGCAACATTTTACTGACTTTTTGCCGTGAGGAGCACTAGGGTTTTGTGAAGACTGAAGGTCTAGCACAGCAATTCTGGACAAAATTAATCCTACACCTAGGACAGACTGAGTATCCTAAGGAATTCTATGGACTTTAAAGCATGGCAAATAATCCAGGGCTTTTAACAACTCCCATTGAAACAGACTGATAAATAAAGCCTGCCCTCAGCAGAAACTGAGGAAACTAAAGAGTATATGTGGGCTGTGTTATGTTGACTTAAAACAATAATCAAGGTAATTAAGTGGGAAATTAGGAAGACCTGGTTGATTACTAAGAAATTCAGCCTTAGATACAAGTTACAAATTGTTACAGGTGGGAATGTTTCATATTAAGTTGCAAGATTTTTGCATTATGCAACATAATTTACACTGCTACTTTACTATATTAATCCTTTCATTATTGCTTTATAGCAGTGAATATGTTTTCCAAGTTTCAGCAACCAGCTTTCATTCTTTTGAAATAGTTTAACAGAGTAATTTCTATTGTATCATTTCTAAGAGGAGAATAGCAAGATGTTCTCATGCTCTCCAACAGAATTTGCTATCACTATGGCAAAAGGCAGTTTTTTGCTTGCATAGAAAGAAAGGTTTTGTTTTCATGGACATGGGATTTAGGTATCTAAAAGGCTATCTATCAAATTTTTTCTGTAAGGAGGAGAAAGTGTTATTTACTGCAGGTTAACAATTTGTTAACAGAATAGTACCAAAAAAGTTCTGTGATCCTTTTGCCCTTTGGATATAATTATATTTATCAAGTAATACCCAAAATCCATCAATATTTGTAAAGTCCAGTAAAGTCTCTACTGATATATTAAAAACATCAGTCTAACAAAAAAGAAACCTTAGGGTAGGGACTCATATGTAAATATAACTATAAGAAGAAAAATAAATTTGGAGAGAGCACAAAACTGATTCTCTTCAATGGTAGCAATACATCCTGCAAAATCCTCCTCGTGGATTCAGTCCAGCCAAGAAAAATCACAATTTACTCCTTTATTTTCGTGAAGCTATCTGTAATTACAGTGTTATCTCTAGCTTTGGATTTGGAAGGATAAATTATTTATAATCTCCTATATTAATGTGTGTCACATGTAGAAGTGATACTGTGTGGTATTTATTTCCCATAGGTTACATAAAATCTATTCCCACAGGATATTTAGAATTCTTGATTCAGGAGAACTAAAAGACACTCTGATTTTCAGTCCCCACAAGACACAATAAAGTATTATATTTTATGTCTTTACTACTAGTCTCAAAATAAGGCTACTCCATCCAAAATGCCCTTCAGGAACAGTCACTGGTCCATCGTGACTCCTGAAATGTGTCTGGGAACCACTGAAGAGAGGGAGTACAAGCACCAGAGCTATGCCAAGACATTACAACAGAAAATTGATTTCTGGCACAGAGAAATATCTCCTTCAATTGTTTCATTTAGTAATACAGCTGCAGACCATATGGGCAAAGTGAAATTAAAAGCTATTCTTCCAGAAATCAACCTAGTTGTTCATGGTCCACAAAATTATCCCTTGTAGAAGCAATTTACAAAGCTTTTTCTCTGTCAGTATAAAACCACCTAAAAGCATTGTAAAGAGGTGGATTATTGCCAGTTTCTGAGAAAAATGTTAGTTTCTGGAAGTCAAATCTGTTTCCTCACTATTCTGCCAGACTGACTTGGCAGTAAGAGAGAGGGGGGGGAAAGGGCTCATAAGACTGATGTTTATAATATAACACTGGAGCATGGGAACCATGACCTTATTTGAGATTACTTCCAGACCAACACTTTACCAAAATTATTTTCACCAAAATCTTCAAGAATGGTTTGATTTTTATCTGTTAGTATTACCCTGAAAGAGAAATTTTCAAGCTTCAAAACATGCTAAGAAATGAAATTACAATTCTTTCCTGAGCCCAACTCTACCAATATCAACAAGAATAAAATCAGTAGTCACTTATGGATCTGTTGATTGAAATCCACTTCTTCAGGGAAGTAATTTATTCCTCAGCAGTAAAGCTGTCAAATGAATAAGTCTCTAGTCATTCCATGTTTCATATATGACAAAAGTTTGGTAGTTCAGTAGACCCCATTTGACCCATTACATTTTAAATGTAACATAAAACCTTTAAATAAAACCACAGTTACCTTTGCCAGAAATTCTAGAGCATTCTCTGTTACCAAATCTTAGAACTTCCATATGAATGTGGACTTACATGAGAAATTTTATCTAAATACCAGTCCAGATTAAACTTAACGGTTTCCAAAATATTTGGTTAGAAGCTCATGATGAAACACAGAGACTCTGATTGAGGTTGATGACAGGTCACAGAGAACTTAATCCTACCACCTTCACACAGCCAAGAACAATTCTGCTGCTGCTTCCATAAAACAAATATACAAGACTAGTCAGATCTCTCTACCACTTCTTTTTACCTTCTGTTTGCTTTTAACTTTTATCTGAGTTCTTCTTTGATTTTGAAAATCAGGCTGACGGCAGACAGGGATTTTCTCCCGCATCAACAGTGAGATGATTTCCTCCCCTGACTCATGTTTCCAAGCAACAGGATGTTGGAACAAGAACACAGATTGAAAGGTGTCAAGCCTTTTTTTTTTTTTTTTTTTTGGCAACTCTAGATTCCAAGCCACATTCCTTATATTCATCACTGAAATCAGTTCTCTCACTCACTGCACAAGTAAATAACTGGGAAATGTCTTTATTCTCATGAGATTGTTGCAGAGATTAATACAGACACTTTTGCAATGAAATTCAATACAGGAAAATTCCCCCACCTATTGAAAAATCAAGTCCATTTCCTAACTGATCAATATAAAAAAAGGATGAAAACAAACTTGGACAAATCAGTGTTAAACCACCTCAATAAAATACTATAAAAAAGCTATTGCTTTCTTTTTTCTTCAGGCAGGAAGTAAATAAATTTTTTTAATGGATCATTCTTATTATGGATTTATTTCACATCGATTTTGGCCATAGTAAAGACAGCTTTAAAAAAAAAGTGTTTTCTTTTTTTTTTTGCTGAAATTTTTCAACTGCATATCCAATAAGCATTATTTCTGAGTGTTCATTTTTTCAATTTAAATACCATAATTCATGCAGGGAACATATGAATGAAATGAAATTAATAATTTCTATAGAAAAAGGAAAAATAATTTCCTGATATGTCTGGGAAAAAATCCAAGAAAAAACAAAATGAAACAACAAAAAAACTTCTCATATAAATTCAACTTTACATTGAACCAAAATAAAAAAAAAAAAGCCTGACAAAATCCAGAGCAATCTAAGTTGTCATAAACTCATTTAAATATACAGCTATGCTGGGGGATCTGGACTAAGGCATGTTGGCAATTTAATGACAAGGAATCCAAGCTGTGAAGCTGTGACAGCCTACACTGTAGATTTCTGGCGAAACAGAAAACTCCAATTGCAATCAGATTCCTGTAATTAATTAAGGATAAAAGATTGTTTTGGTTTTAACACAAAGTTTGGTCTTTCTTTATGGTGACAGAAAACTTAAGCTTCCTTCACCCTAGTAACTCTTACGCCTACTCTCAAACCAGAGCTGATTTTTTTTGAGACATTTAAAGTACTGTTTTGTGCTAAAATGACACTATATTTTAATTTATTTTAAAGAGAAGAAAAAATGCCAAAGCTCAAATTGCTCATAACAGAAATCCTTTGTTAAAAGCTATATATTGGATTACTCTTCAAGTTTTAAAAAAATCATAATTATAAGCACTATTGGGACTGATGCCTGATAAAAATCTGTACCTGCAAAAAGAATTCAGAAGAAATCTTAGACTTTTTAAAAGTGACTTAGCATCTACTATTAATATATTTTAATTTCCACTGGAAGTCTATTTTAGATATAATGATGACACTGGTTTTCATTTATTTGTTTCTTGTTTTAGCACGAACCTTCTTTTCAAAGACTTGTCATTCCTTTATATCCTGACAACTGGGCCAAGGGGCCACTTGATAAAAATAAATGTGAGCTGGGTGATAGTCCAGTGTTGTATTCATAATGCAGACTGAGCCTAACACATGATATGGCAATAAACACATTTAGGCTGTGGCACTTCATCCTGTAAATGCTTTCACATTCCTCTCTGCAAGAAACAATGTATTCTGATACAGATTTCCTTGATTTTCGTACAGGATCTAATAAACTGCAGGTGTTACTGGAGAGAAAATCTCTTATCAGCAGCTTCCAGTATAGTGCAGGTGATATGCTTCACTATTTCTCCAGCACAGATCCCTGATCCTGTGGCTGGTCAGACAGCACTGCCTTGGCTCCCATTTGCCTTTTGTGCATTGCTTTGATCAGCTCCTGGCTGTGGATGAAAGAAATTCTTTCAGAGGCCACCTTCAAACTCTCTTAAAAAAAAAAGAATTACATACATAAAACCAATTGAGCTTGTTAAGCAACAGGAAGAAGTCAAGTAGAGGGAGGAGAAAGGGAGGGAAGGAGGTGCCACAAATCAGGGCTAGGAAGCAATGATCAAAGTGGTGACTGGGAAATTAGTAAAAATTATCTCCAAGTTGTACAGGTCTGAGGCCTTGCTATAAGTGCAAAGGCTCTCTCACTATTACCTAAGGAGACACAACTCCCTCTCCAAGAACTGTCTCAGACAGATCCTCCTGTGCTTTGAGAAGAGCCACTTGAGATCTCAGAGTAAAGCAGCAGGCAGCAGATTGGCAAGTCAGGAGAGAGATAATCTTGAAATGCATATTTTCTGAAGAAAATTCTAGGAAACCAATACTACTCTTTCTTTTGGTTACTGGTGCTATAGAGTGTTTCCAAGAATCTTTTCCAAGTCCAAAAGGAGTGTACAAAGAGTAATGCTGTACTGATTGTACAGGTTAGCTTTTTGAGCCACGCTCAAAACCAGATTTTGCTTTTCCTTCCCCAAAGCCTCCAGACTCATTCCTATCCCCACCCCTCCAGGCTCACCCCTGGAAGCAGTGCAGCAGCCACATGCACACAGAGATACCAGAATGGACAGCTTAAACACACCCTGGAGCTGTCTGCCAGGGCAGCAGGGGCAGAGCCAGTGCCTGTGGCAGTTCTCCAAGGATGCACACACAGTGCCCAGGTTCAGGGGCTCCACCTCATTCACAGCAAATGGCCCCACTGCTTGAAAGAGAGCCTCACTGATTTCCACTAGCAGAGCACACTCTACTGTATCTAGGTCATATTTTCCATCTAATGAACAAAGATTGGACACAAATACAATGGGAACAGTTTAAAATGTACCTCACCATCTGTGGATAGCAAATACATCTGTAGATGAGTGTACCACATTACAAATAGCTCTGAACCTCAAGGTTTACTCAATCAGATTGATTGCACCACTATTATATGTTGAAAATACATTAAATAAGAAACGTTTGCAAACAAAAATATGCAATCCAAAGCATTAATCAAATATCTTCAGTTAAAAGTATCAGTAGAATCCTCAAATTTAATTCAATTAAGAAAGTGAATTTAGCAGTTTTATATATGAGTTGTCTACTTTGAGGGTTTAAAAATTCAAGTTGTCTGAACTTTTAGTATTTCAAATTTTTCCTAAGAGGAAATCACTCAAACCAAGAACAGCAAACAAGAGACAAATAATGCAGAAAAATTCATATAGTTAAAGCATTAACATTAGCTGTAAAATGTCTCACAAATATTATATTTGAACAGCAATCAATATAAGACGGTATAGGTTATGATATATTAATATTTTTATTAAACAGTAACAGTATTTTTCAGCACAGAAATATACAATAGAAAATATACTGTACCGTACTGAAAGCGTGTGCTCCTCAGCGACTTCCAGTAAATGACTCCTGAAGTTTCATGTCCTGACTGCAGTGCTGAATACCTTACACCTGTGTTAACTGCTAGTGATTAGGTCGTTGTGGAATTTTCTTTTTTGTTTCATTTAGGAGAGTCTGCTGCTTGGCAAACTGGTGAGCACACTTAAGGCTCCTGAGTCAGCACAGTGCGCAAGGGAACAACCCAGTCGGGTCACCATGACACGAACACTCTCCTGTCACAGTAGAGCACAAGAAGATTTCAAAGCTATCTATTCTGCAACTGTGGCAAAAACTAAGTAATGAGACCACAATACACCCTGGCAAGCTGTTCTCTAATTTGTGTACTGGCTATACTAAATGATAAATGGTCTGACTTTATGTCTTATTAACACAAAAGTGCTGTGCTAGGTCATGGTGCTCCCAGCCAGGCACACAGGAATCTATCAGTCTGAAACATTATTAAAATCAACAGTTTTGTTGGAGGCTTTTGGAAGGACTGAAACAGTTTGGGGTTTTTAAGAAATAAGTGGGTCCTTCTGTACTATATAGATATGAAAATCACTAAAGAAAGCATGAAGTATGCACTGTAGGTTTTTTTTTTTTTTTTTTGCTAAGAGAAGAAAAGATTAACAGGAGAATGAAATCAGGTATGTAGCAATATTATCTTTGTGTTGGTACTGTGCCCATATCTCCTGTACAAAAGGATAGGAAGTCAAAACAATATTTGAGAGAACATGTTCAATACAACACTGGATATACAAAGAAACAGCTGTTGCATCATATTTAAACAAACACTGCATCTTTTCAAGATACAGCTAAAGTACATGTACAGAGAATGTTTCTCATAAAAACATATTTATTAAACATTTCTTTAGGTAACAAAATAATTTCAGAAGATAAAAGCAATAATTCTTCTTTTTCTTGCATCTCCAAGTCATGCAAGGTTCAGATCCATGCTTGATTTTAAACTCAGTTAAATATTACTGAAATTAGTAAAAATCAAACACTTGATTTTACTTGAATCAAGCACTGGGAGTCTTGGCTCCCAGTTGAATTAAGTTTCTGTGTAACCTTATATGCAGAGTATTTTTGGTACAGCTTGTGAAACTTGATTTTCACCCTTTACTCTCAGGACACGGTTTCATGACTGGCTCAAGCTACTCTGTACTCAGGTTACTGCTGAAAAGCAACATCTCTCCCTGCTGATTGTATATTCCCTCTGTTGTTCAGTGGCATTGATGCCAGCTGATATAACTGAAGACTCGTAGTTTTTGTAGGGTCATGTTTTGCTGGATCAGATCCCTCATCTAGCTATGCATAAAGTATATGGCCATTAATATATGCAAAAGGAAAGTACCAGTACATGGCTAGAGAGGGTAGTGAGAACAGTATCTTTTTCTATAAAAATGCTTTAAGTAACACTTTAAAATTTGAAAGATACAATTTCCGATTCTTCTGTAACAAAAGAGGGAAAAAATCTGAATTTTAAAGCTCCTTGAAGCTTTAAAATGTTAGGAACTTTGGTGATTTAATGCTTTCACTGAAAGCAATTTTCATATTAATTGCAAGTTTTCATTGTTTCTTTAGTAATTTTTTTTTTAATATATGCTCTCTCTATATACTCAACATGCTTTAATTTTCGATTGGCCCTGAATGGGTCAGGTAGTTGTACTGGATGATCACTGTGGGTCTCTTTCAACTGACAGACTCTAGTCTAGTCAATTCTATTCTTAGACTTTAGATAAAAGCACTCCATTGAAGAACCTGAAAGAGAAGCTGTCCAGAAAGTAGTAAATAATTATTTAGGAGAGTGATTGGTATTTTTTTCTGTTTCTATGGAAGTGAACTAGAAGCTTTATAAATGTTCTATATTTGACACCAGAGAGAGGAGACCTCAGCCATGCATTTGCAAGTAGGGTACAAATTCTTTCAGCCAAGAAATGCAGGAATGACTGACTGGTTTCCTACCAGCACTGTGTATCTTCAATATATTAGCTTGACCAAACTGGCACTTGAAGTATTATATTGATAGCCAAAGTTTAGAGAAATCCAAAAGGAAAACAAACATTGCAAGAAATAGATATGTGTGTGAGAGGTGATTTTTAAAAGTCACTTTTAATAATTTACCAGGCCAACCAAAACAAAAGCCAGGAAATTCACCTTTTAAAGAAGTATAACTTGACTAATGCCAGCCTAACATATTTGCCCCATAGCTGTAGTGCATTAATGAGCAAAATTTCTCTAGGACGCACTGCCCAGGATGTTTTTTGGAATGACATCTAGAATGCTGCAGTGTCTGCCTCTGACTTTGCTTTGTGGCTGGAAACACCACATCAGTGTTTAGGAATATTAGCATAGGGGAGATGTTAAAGAAGAACATGCTAACCTGATATCCAGGAATGGAATGCAGAAAGGAAGCCTGCCTGCTTTGGATATAAGCATGGAAAAGAAGTTCCAGAGGAGAAGAAAGGGCAAGAGGGCACAAAGGGCTCTATTGTGTTTGATTAGTAGCCAGAGCAGGAATTCCAGGAATGGGCAATGAGCATGGAGTTTATGTATGAGAGATTTTGTATACAGAAGCAGTGAAGAGTCAGTCACAATGCAGCTGCTGATACCACATTGACTGGAAAAGACGGGCTCTGCCTGCTGAAATGAGCTGCTGAATCTGTGTGAAATGAGTCAGTAATGTAAGTAAGTGATGAATTGACAGAACAGTTGTTAGGGGAAAGCTGATCATATAATTATCCCAACAAAAGGTATGTAAAATTGTAACCTTGTACCCTAGGCATTAAAGAAGAGAATAATATTTTACAGGACTCTATAAGACATGTTTTTCACATATTGAGAACACTGGAATAGAAGTGAAACACAGCATGTATCTTGAGGTTATAACCTCAGGGTTACAAGATTTTCAAAAGTCTAAAGCACATGAGCACAAAAATGATAAATGGCATCATAAAAACAATTTACCAGGACATGCATTTATAAGGCAGAATGAGGAAAGAGATGTCCCCTGTCCAATCAGAAAGGAAAATTAAGATATGATTTTAAAGTTTAATGTTTTGGGGTTTTTTTTTCCCCAAGAAAATGAGAGGTTATTTATGATCAAATGACTGGTTTAGCCAGCAGCTTTAACAGGTAAAGTGGAGACTGTTACTTGAAAAGTCCCCAAGAACTTAGTATTTAAAGCATTCTGCATGCAGACTGTGCATGAAAGAACTAAAACTGGGTCCTGCCAATCAGAATGACTGGTTTAATTTGTGAGACAACTATTTTTTTTCTCAAAATGTTTTTAAAATGGCTGTAGGCATACCTGCCTTTTGTGTTTATACAGAAATAATACTGGAGTGTGTATAAAATGTTACATAAAATACATCATCTATATAAGCTAAAAATACATACCACACTGGTATGGAGGGTACTTATGTGGAGCCCAGACTGTCTCCTCCAGGAGAAATACGCTCAGTCTTGTACTTAGAAGATGCACAAAAGGAGACCTTCAAGATCACCTAGAAATACAGACTGCAATTCAGCTGCCTAACCACAGGCATTGTCTAACTTTGAGATGTTCTGGGCAGTTCTGTCTGCATTCTGACTGCTGCTCCAAAGAAGCAGAGCTCTGCAGCAAGTCCTCTGTCATTTGTGCCAGTCCTTTACCGACACCTCAGGTAAACCAGCGGGCAAACCATGAAACCAGGCACCTACATGTGAATGAGACTCCAGATATGTACTGTTTCACTAGGCAGAAATTTCCATTATAACCAATAAAACCAAGGGATCTGATAGAGATCTGAGAGATGATTCAGCTGACCAGCTGCCAGTGTCTATTTAGCTCAACATAACCTCCCTCCCCCAGCTCCACTGACCACTCTTGGCTTCACTGGCCACAAGGCACTGCAGCTGTAGCTGCACGAAGACCTCTACATTGAGGAGCCTTGGGGCTCAATTCAGTTGCTTACACAAAGATGTTTAGTGCTCTTTGATATGCTCCAGGGTATCTGAGGCAGCAACACACCTGTAGGAGACCATGCCAGGCAGGATACCTGAGGGCATCTCAAATTGCAAAAGAAGCACATAAACAAGACACAGAATCACATTCTCCATCTCAAAAACCTACTCACAAAGTCAAAAACTGGCACGACTATGGCTACATCTGCATTGTTAAGAGACTCAGCTTCCAGTTTGCTTCCAGCTCCCCATCAGCTGATCACACTGTGTACACACTGGTTTACATCCAGGCACTGTGCACTCAGCTTTAGTTCCACAAGTAGTTAAATAAGGCCCGCCTTTCCCCAGAGACTGAAAAATTAAAATAAACAGGGTCATGCTGACCTCAAGGCAAGCAACAGACTTAATTACTGCAACAGACAACAATGAATCATATCTCAGCAAACCTCCCATTCCTTTTCAACAGAATGTATTATTAATCAGACACATTGTTTTACAACTAGTACAACCTACACCAGAAAAATCTTTCTTTTCTTCAGGGCACAAAAGGAATATTTCAGAATGTCACACCTGTTTCTTCATCACTCTTAGCAGTCACAAATTGTTGCTGCTTTCATGTCTTACCCACATTTAATTTTTATTCCCACACTGCACAAAAGCATCCACCACATATTCAGTCATGCTGTACCTGTGTAAAAATCTTAATTGACTTTTCACAGACCATTTTTTAAAAACTTGAAAGCTGCAGCCTGACCCATACTTCTGCAGCTATTAAAGACGCTAACTGTTCAAAACAGTTCTTTAAGAGTGTTCCTTCATCTGTAGTAATTGTTGTAATGGGCAAAAAAGCCTCTGAACCTCCAGGCTGAGTAACATCCCTTTGAGTGCTTAGAAAAACAGCTCTTAAGAACTCTCAACTTTCTGCGCTCTCTTTGTGAAAGACCTCGTATGCCAAGCCATGTGATGGAGGATGCTGTACAGTACATTGGGTCAGGAGATGAGACGTGGCACCATCTCATACTTGGGGAACAGGCACATTGCATTCTGCTGTGAACGTGAACTGAAACTAATTGAACAGATCCTGTGCTCAGGGTGTGGGATTTGATATGCCTGTGCTAACCCACTGCCTCTCTCCAGCTACTGAGCCAGCCAGGAGGCTGTTCCACTGCAAACTACTGAAGATACTCATACCATCCCCACTCATTGCCTTGCTTTGTACCTGTGACCGTGGTCACAGGGGTTTTCAGGTGAAGGAAGAGACGAGAATGTTGACTCCATATTCAGAAGGCTTGCTTTATTATTTTATGATATATATATTACATTATAACCATACTAAAAAGAAATAGAAGGGAAAGGGTTCCTCAGAAGGCTAAGCTAAGAATGGAAAAGAATGAATAACAAAGGCAGCTCTCTCGGTCTCTGTCTGAGATAGCTCTGTCTTGATTGGCCATTAATTATAAACATTCAAGATGACCCAATCAAAAATCCACCTGTTGCATTCCACAGCAGCAGATAACCATTGTTCACATTTTGTCTCTGAGGCCCCAGCTTCTCAGAAGGGAAAAAAATCCCAAGAAAAGATTTTTCACAAAAGATGTCTGCAACATGTACCTATTTCCCAATTTGCCATTTATGTATATTTCCAAGCCCCACATATTCTTTGGAAGGAATCACTATGAATCATTAGAGTTTTAATCTCTTTAGTTCACCTTGGGTTTGTATATTTTTTCTTAATAATTCTACCATCTGGTCACTTATAAATACTAAAGACCTTAGTGCTGTATATTGGATGCATTAATTGAGAATGCTCACAACAGTATAGTTCTCAATCTCACTTATAAACTGTACCATGTTACTTTTGAGAGACACCACAACCTCCAATTTCTCTTCTTTCAGATCATGGATTATGCATCACAATTCCTGAATACTTCAGTGATTACTTAATATCACCCCCAGAGAACAACAGGGAAGTAAGGATATCTTCTTCCTCCATGTTACTGACTTACACTCAGATTTACAGTCTGAAGTGAAATTAGTGTAGCTTCTATGAGCATCTGAATCTCTAATTACAAATTAAATCCATGCCAGGTAATATTATCTAAATAATTTTAAGAGTCTGAGTTCAAAAATTTCAATCAGTGTCAAACCGTGGAAAAGTGCAGATCTGAATGCAGCTCATTTATTATTTAATTTAAATGTTGAAATACATATGGAGTTTAGAGAAATAAATCCTTCTATTTCTGTTATTCTACTTGGAAAGCCTAACTGTATGGTCACATAAAAACAATCTTCAAAGTAAGTTTTCTGATAAAAAATAGATATTTTTTCCTTATTTGGGTAGTGCTAGAAATTCCCTGTCACTTTTGAAAAACTATAAGCCATAGATGAGGGAAAATAAAGCATGAAGTTTTCACATCTCCTGTTGTGTTTCTCTACTGCTCCTTAATTGCGCTGCAGTAACAAAATCAACGTGTCCCAGCCACGTGCCCTTGCATCACAGAAAGGCAAGCATGCCCTGGGCTGCATCCACAGCAGTGTGGGCAGCAGGGGAGGGAGGGGATTCTGCCCCTCTGCTCTGCTCTGGTGAGACCCCACCTGCAGGGCTGCACCCAGCCCTGGGGTCCCTGCACAAGAAGGACATGGATCTGTTGGAGTGAGTCCACAGGAGGCCACAAAGGAGCTCAGAGGGATGGAGCACCTCTGCCATGGAGACAGGCTGGGAGTGTTTACGTTGTTCAGCCCAGGAGAGGAGAAGGGTCTGGGGAAACCTCAGAATACCTTCCAGTGCCTAAAGGGGCGTTAGAAGAAAGCTGGAAGAGGGACTCAAACATAGGGATTTTTCTAACATTAAGAACCAAAATTTTAACAGGTCTAGTATTTGCAAATAGAATAAACAGCACTAAGGACTGGCAAGTCAGCTGCCCCTATTTTTCCATACATAAAAACAACAGGCATTTATTTGGAGGACCTATAGACATTATTTTGCAAACTCTGTATCCTTTTTCTCATTCTGTTCTTAAGAATCAATTCATCTTTATTTTAAGTTTTATTATACCTAATTCAAAACAGCACAGCCATGTAAACAAGTTTAGTCTATCAATTCACCCCAAGCAAAAAATACAAAGGGATAAATTTTTCATCATTTTCTCATATATTAAAATAATTGCACTTTTCAACTGATATTTTTAAACTAACATTAATGTTACCTACTGTGAACATATTACAGTGTGGAAATATTTTCATTATGCTACCACCATATAAAATTCATTGCAGTTTCCAAGGTCTCAAAACTTCACTTTAAACAGAATACTGAGTGTCAAATTGCAAATGCAAAGGTGCTACAAAATCTACTTTAGTTTAGCACTCTGAACAGCCAAAATATGGTGCTGCAATAGCATAGTGACTATATATGCCACTGCTGACCTTTGGAAAAAGTAGTAAAAAGTTTTAAAAGCAAGTATTCTTTACATAATTACATAATCAAGTATAATGTTTGCTCTTTTATTCTAAGTATTTATCAAAAAGCCATTCTGGACCCAAGTCTACCAGAATGATAAAATTTTCAACAAAATTAGGACTCAGTTTGACAGATGTGTGATTTCTGAAATTATGCTAAGCAATGTTAAAATCTATAGCATTTTTGACACATTGTACTACAGAAAAGAAGCTGGAGGGCAAACACTGTCATTATGACATTTTTGTCTCGTTTGACATTTTGCCTTGTCCTTTTTTGAAATCATGATTTTATGTTCTGCAACACATACACAAGAAGTATTAGTAGGAAAGGCAATCCAGAGGAATAGATCTATTTAAAAAAGCAGTACAAATTGTACACAGTATTATTTCAGTTGGTTGATAGTGTCTCACATTTTTCAGAAATGCTGGGCATTGCTCTCACATTTGAGTATTACCCATTGTACATTGTCCCTGCAGCAGAGAACAGTCTCTCACGATCCAGAGAGACTTAAAGAACAGAGTTCATGTGACTGGATGAAAGAATGGAACAGCACTCTAAACAGACAGCAGGAACAGTACAAAATGGTATGTCTGAAACACCACAGCTGGACAGACTGCACCAACTGACATGCTAGGAACAAGTTTTATGTAACAGCAAATTTCTTGCCTTTAATGAATGGCTCTTACACAACTGCCAGCATCTATTTTCCCCATAATTATATATCCAGGATATTTTACGCACACATATCATTTTTCCAATAGCAGTAATCATTTCACATAAAGGACAGTCTTTTTTCTAGACATTTGATAAAGGCTCTTTCAGAAAAATATCACAATCTATGGTATAATTTGAAAGCGTGAAGATGATGCATTCAGAAATGTTAGCACAAGATCAGCTGGAAACAAATTTAAACTTCTAATAAAAACTTTGAAAGCTTCAACTGTCTTTGATTCTGAGTAATTCACCTGCCTGAAGAATAAGGAAAACATCCTATCAAAGCTACCCAAACACTACCTCTATGACAGAATATGGGATGAACTGTAAATGAAGTGTTCTCAAGAATTTATCCTATGCAGGGAAATATGTGAAAAATTACTGGGGAATAATCATAACTATTGCTTGTTTACAAGCTGTCTTAGACTCAGGAACATCATCTCTGCCTAAAGAAAAGTATGAGTCAAGCCCATAGGAGGACCCAGGTCACTTTCAGATTGAAATATTATCCTTTTTCACTGTCTCCTGGGCTAAAACTTCTGAAGAAGAAAAGGTAGGAATAACTGGCTCACAGATAATAACCCTACCTCTTCTAGAATTCTGTTATCTAAGTCACTCTTCCTAACACTCTGACTGATGACTTCTTTCAGTACCTAACATTATGAACTTGGCATTTGCACATAATTATCTCAGCCTCTTCATCTCCTGCATTCAATTACCAGTCTATATACTACATGAATAGCCTCTTCCCATTAAGGTGATATCCTTTACCAAAGCAGAGCTTTACAGAACTTTCTCTGACTGAATAGGTTTTTACTTTATAAGCAGTTTTGAAGCTTTTGCTTCCTTCAAATAAATTCTATGTATGACTTCGGTTTGTTTTTTTCACACAACAGTGTCCCAGTATGCTACTAAGAAGTTCTTTTTGAGCAATAGCTACATCCCAGTGATGGATAAAAATAAATCAGGTGGGTAGGAAATACATGTGCATACATACCTATTAATACCTACACACACACACACACACAGAATCTTATGTGTTAGGCTGAGGTTCAGCTATCAATGCATACCACTTAGTTGCGTATATACTGTTGCTTCCTTCATTAACTGACATTGATCACTCTACTTGCATGACCTCACAAGAATTTTGCATAAAAGGCAAAGGCAAAATATGACCCTTATGCAGAAATGTAACTTTTAGATATTGCTCTTAGTGACTTCTCTGTATGCCCCATTCAACAGCCCTTAGCAACAGACTCCAGAGAAATGAGTTTATCAGAAGGCACATACAAATGAAGCCCCTGCCATTAGCACTACTCAAAAAGGCAACCACTCCCACTCAGGTGAGGTTGCAGCTTCTCAGGAACCCCATCCACTTATCAGCTACATACAAACAGGGAATGTTGCTCCTTTGCCATGTCTATACTGCTAGATAAAACCAGGCCACTGCTGCTGGCACAGTTATGCCCACTCCCCTGAAAACATGTAGTGCCCTGTGGCTTTGTGGGCATATTGAGTGTGGTTT
The DNA here is from genome assembly GCF_028018845.1 of Melospiza georgiana. NCBI lineage: Eukaryota > Metazoa > Chordata > Aves > Passeriformes > Passerellidae > Melospiza > Melospiza georgiana. The sequence goes on from NC_080432.1 coordinate 91,034,502, forward strand.
GAGTCAGAACTTTGACCAGTGCCAGGGCTGTGCTGCAAGTCATCACCTTGGAGCTTTCTCAGTGTGGAAGGGAATGGCTGTGGAAATGCTTTCGTGGGGAGAGGCTGCTGGGACAGCATGTGAGGTCCATGTGCTCTGGGAGCAGTCCCTGGTGCATGCCATTCCCAGCCCAAGCACTGCCTGGAAGACTATTGAGTACCACAGGCCAAAACTGTACCAGGAACCACTCTGACTGGGAGTTCCAGCTCAGGCCCGCCACAAACTGCCTCTCTTAGCTTTTCAGACTCTGCCTTCAAGTCTACGTGCACTCTGGTCACAGTTTTCCCTCCTTTGTCCTCCTTTCTCTGACTTCTTTTTTACTCACTGTCTTTTTAAAACTTTTTACTCTCAATGCCCTCCCCAAAAACTATATACATACTCCACTTACACCTACCTCTCCTTTCCAAGAATTGGAATATTCAACAATGAAACAACTAATGCTGACACTTGGGCACCACTAGGCTTTAAAATTATCATTGTTAAAAAGATGAAGAGGTTGAAGAGATGAAGAGTGTCTAAAAAGAAACTGTTGCAAACCTGTAGACACTATCATGGTATTGCAGCTGCACATGTACACATGTAAGAGACAATAAGAGACATTGTTTTCTTTACCTTTAAACTTCATAGATTAAGTAAATGCAGGAGCAAGCTGAATATCTGGTTCATTATAATAGTAAAGCTTCTACATCAGCTCCTGATTTGCTGTGGGTAGATTGTCCAAACTATAATTTAAGCCTTGTGTTTGCTCCCTGCCTTTGGTTACACACAACACTATTGAAGGTAATGCTGCTCATGCCACTCAGCAGCAAATTTCTTTAGGCTATTCCCATTCTCTTCATAAAAAGGTTCACATTTTTTATGTGTATCCTTATTAGTTTATATGTTTTAAATTGTTTTTACTTCCTCTCTCTTACTCTGTCCCATCACTGTGCAGTATCAATGAGCACTGACTGTACTCTTTATTTTCTGAGGCAAGTCAGACTAAACATGTGTTTCAGCACACATTAAAGGGAAGAGCTAAGTAATAATGAGCCTTAATTTAAAATACAGAAATTAAAGACAGGAACTTCATCTTGAATGAGAGGTGATACTGTTTGTTGCACTGTCATCCAAACATAGGCTGCAACTTCTCCAAACACAAAACGTGTGTTATCCAGCAACACTTGCTTTTCACTTTCTTTCATATTACCCAAATTCTCATGCATTTTCCCATGGTACGTAACAGGTTTCTTATAGGATTCTTTCTTATAAATTTGTGACAGAGTTCAAAGATATTAGTAATCAATACCTCTCTAGATATCCACAATCAAACTCTTCTGAAAAACTATTAGATCAAAACAGGAGACCATAGAAGACCACTTCCTCAGAAATTATCATAAAATTCAAATTTAACTATTTAATCTAATTGTACCATATCAAAAATGAAGAAAAACAAAATGCCAGAAGATAAGCAGTAATAACAGCAAGTTTCAGTTCTGTTTCATGATAATTCCTGATAATTCCAGAAGCATGATATCCTGTTTCTTTCACGAAGAAAAACATTGAACTATGGAATCACAGAAAGTTTTGCTTTGGAAACAACCTTTTAAGGTCATCTAGTCCAAGCTCCCTGCCACGAGCAGGAATATCTCCAACCTGAACATGTCACTTAGAGTACCATCCAACCTGACTTTGAATGTTTCCAGAGACAGGCTACTACCATCTCTCTGGACAATTTATGCTGGTGTTTCACCACTTCTATTAAAAAAACCTCTTCCTTATATATCTAATCTTAATCTAGCCTCTTTTTTTTAAACTATTGCTCCTTGTCCTATCACAACAGATCCTACTAACATTTCATGCATTGAACACTCCATCCACCAAATCTGTACCTCTCTATTTAACAGAGAAGGATGTTCTTCACTCACTGAGAATACTCTCTTGTGAAAAGTTAAGGACAGAGAAGTTTGCAAAATCAGGATGCAACTATGACAAGGAAAAAAACCACAGATGTAGTAAGAAAAAGGTTAAAATGCTATAGGAGATGCAATACTTTGTTTTCCATGTTTTTTTCTAGAGGTAGCACTATATGAACTATTATAAAATATACTAACTATGGAATACATAGTATCTGTGTTCAAGATCCATACTCTGAAAGTAAAAAGCATTTGGACTCTCTTTCCAGAGCAAGGAAAATGAGTATGACCATGTAGCCTCTCTACGGTCACTCAAGCGCACAAGCAAATCTGCAGCTCTTCATCTTCTTGACTAAATGAGGGTTCAGGAAGATAGTAATGATGAGTCATATTAGCAGCCCCAAATGCCAGGTTTCAAGTGCAATATCCATCCAAATAAAAAACAATTATCCCAGCACATCTGTTGCTTGTTATAAACTTTAATGCAGCAACAATGATATTATTATCCATGTTCTCCTAGTTAAACTTAACTCATAGGTTTATATAAAAGTTTTCTCTTCCCTCCTAAATTACAGTAAAATGAAGTATGGCAGAGAAACACATGCTCCTTAAACAGTTTCATTTCAGACTTTCAAAAGCACATTGCACTTACACTTTGAGCTGTATTTAAAGATGTCACATAACCACGTGCTGAAAAGTCACAGCTCCAATTTCCTCTATTTAGGTGTGCTGTCAATTCGACCTCAGTTTTATATTTAATATTTACATTACCATCTTAATTATATTTAATATTTACATTACTAATATTTACATTACTATCTTCATATTGACTTCATGTAGTTTTCTTATGACAATAATGCAATTATGTGTATTCATGTGGTCTAATTTTATTAAAGATTTCAAGTACATTTTAATTAACAATATACTCTTAGCAAAATGTGCGCAGCAGTGAATCCTAAAAACTGAGTTTATCAAATATTTATAGAGACTGATCCATAGTCACAAATTTTTCTCAGCCCTCAGTCCTGTGAAGAATATATTTTACATGGTGTCTACTTAGTTCAAGAATGGCAGCAGCACTGCATAATGACACAGGCACTATCACTGGCTCTGAATCAGCTAAAAAAACCCAGAGTTTGGTTCACAGGAATCACCAGCACAAGTCCATTTCTAGGCTGCCTTCCTCTCTGTTAGTCCCTATTTTAGGCTTAATAAGCTGTTACATGGTTCAGGACCAGATTACCACCCCAGCGTCCACTAAAATTTGCAATATTTCTTTTCAAAACTGAGGGTTTAAAAAGCTCTGATCTCTAAAAAGAAATACAAAATTACAAGAAGTAAACAGTTGGGTTTTGTTGGTTTTTTTCTCATAACATTTTATTGCATTTAGCACAAACAATAGCTATTCCTTCATCAGTATATTAAAAGGTTGAATGGATTTGAAACATATAATTTTTAAAATGTTGGCATAACTCTTCCAGGCATCAAAGTCAATATTTCAAGCATGAATTGCATTAAATACTGGCTCCTTTTTATTTTAAACAATACCTCAGTACATATAACACATTAATAAAACCAACCAAACAAAACAACCTACAAACCAAATCTCTTTGCAAGTGTTAAAGGAAGACAGGAGATTTGTTTTGTTTCATTTTCTCAGACCAGTTCTCCATAATATTTCCAAGAAGGCCAAAAATTCTTTGAAACTAAGGTCTCATTACAAACACATTATGAAAAATTGATTTTTGGATGTGCAGTGTCTAATTTATAAGCTTGACTAATCTGCATTTTTAGAAACGAACTGATTGTTTTACTTGTTGGTGCAAATGTTATTGATCCGCTTTCTTGCTGAATTAATAGCACTATGATAGGACAGCTTGCTTTCTCAGCTTTCCCAATGTTTTCCTGAAAAGAGGCCCATTACATGGCAGGGGGCAAAGGACAGGCCTTGATAACACTGTTTGTACATTTCTTTGATGTCCACAGGCATCATCCTCGACAACCGACCACCAGAGACAAAAGAGCACTCTCAGGCTGCTGGAAATCCCAGCCATTCTTCTCACCACCTTTTGATATCCCAAGGCTTCTATACCCTGACCTCTGCACTCTGACATCCTCATTTGAAGGATGGTCAGAAATGTCAAAAAAATTGTTTCCAAATTTACCCAATAAACTAAGGATTTATTTTGCTTTTCATAATTGCTTTGTATCCTAATGTACCTGTGGGAACACCAAAGATTTTACAAAAAGAGTAGAAGGAAAAGCATCAACAAGAAAAAAAAAAACAACCTTTGATTTTCTGGTTTTGAAACCATTCTCAAACATCTGCCTTCTAAAAGCCAACCACTCTGTCTAAAGTGCCTTGACATTGTCATCATAATGTGCACATGCACCCAGAGTATTTCTACCTAGCCAGTGTCACACAGATTTCTACTTCTAACATGCAGATGTTGCTTGCAGACATAACTTCACTCAATTAACTTATACATTTTAAATGGTGCGCATGCCGTATGTTAAGGATTGATATAATTTTCTATTCATTCATATTTTAAAAAGAAAGGTGACTTTAACATTTTTTCAAATTGTTTTGCTCCCTACACACCTATGTGATTTATAATTGGATCAGTTTTCTCCTGTTTTCCAGAATATTTAAAGAATAATTTTCCACGAAACTACCAGAGATTATCATGGGTGCTTTTAGACAACTTCATTTTTCACCTTTCTGAGGGACTGAAATCGAACAAAACGGTCAAACAGAAATAGTACACATCCAGTTAAAACACTGGAAGTCAAGCAAACACCTAGAGAAACACCCTTCTCGCCTTTACTCTTCTGGGAGGTCCTGCTGAAAACCCACCCCAAATATGTAAGTGAAATCACATATACATGTAAAACCTCTTAACAAGACCAACCTGCTGACAATCCATATGTATGCACAAATTTGGAGTTCAGCCAAACTAGTATTTATATTCAGTCTCTTGTGCTTTGACATATTATCCTTTGAAATATTATCCTGCCATGAAATTCTTTAGCTTGAAATGAGGACAAAGTCTGGTCCAAAATGTGATGGATTTCACAGTATACAAGCTTCTAAACTATCTTTAGTTTAATAAACTATGCCCAAATGATAAATTGTTTTGCATTGAGTTTTTTTTCAAACTGGCATCAATACCACTGTTTTCTACACTGACAATATTCCTCATAATTTAAAAGTCAATGATGTACCAGTGTTAATGCAACAGAGAGAGAAAAACAGATAAATATCAACATTTTAAAAACCAAACTATTCATCATTTATTATGCAAACACTGGGATTAATAATGCTTGTTTCAAAGCCAGCTCTAAATCACCTAATATTATCTACTCAGCTCAGCCAATGTTTATTTATTTTAATGTCTGCCAGAAAAGAGTGAAACTGAATTCACAAAGGAATTGTATGGGATTCAAACAGCCAAGAATCTTGAGATCTTCAAAAACTCTCTTCTCTGTATTAGTTTACTACCATAAAAAATAGGGCATAAACCAACAAGAAAAAAAAAGTAGCAAAGAGGGGGAAAAAGTTGTTTTTAAGGAGTTTAGGAATTCATAAAGTTCTCAGACAAAATGCTGATAATAGCCACATAAGGGCTGTTCTAATGGATCTTTCTGACTTTGGTGGGTTTTGAATTAAACCAGACCCCAAGGATTTCTGTTCAGTGATAGATCCTGATGATTTATTTTCAATGTTTAATCTCATTATTTTTAAAATAAATTGCATGTGTTTAAACAGAACAGGAGCTCGGACTCTGAATCAGTACAGAGCCCTCAGAGCAGCTGTAAAAGAATGTAAAACAGATAAAGTTAAAACAGGGGGAAAAAAAACCTAATGAACCCAAGTCTATAAATATTATCATTTAACTGAATCCTGACCATGGCTAACACAAATTACCTGTGAACAAGCAACATGTATACAAACCTAAGGTCATACCTATATAGCAAGAGGAAAATACTGAAAAATCAGTGACATAAATTAAATGGCAATCAACAAATCTTCCACTTCTGGCAGCGCTCACTGAAGATTACAATCTATTTTATAGAGGATCATTACTGCTCTGATGTTGGAAATTATTGCCCTGCCAGTGTTATATATATATATATACATTGTTTTCCTTGAGAGCAATCTCTGACCCTCTTTAGTAACAAAAAGTTAACACTGCTACAGTAATAGATCTTCAGCAGCTCTATTAAATTCAAGAGGAATGGATTAGGAGCCATGCACAGGAGCAGCTCTGCTGGCACAATCACCTCGCTGGCAGAAGTGCAGTAAGGAGTTATTAGGGGCAGAGCTTTACAGAACTATGGTTATTAGGAACCATCTCAGCCAGCACATTTGCAGTCCAAAGAGGATGTGTGAATAAAGCCTTAGTAAAACACACTAGCTTTTCATGTGCATGCATTTATACACAGCCCTGAGTGCTGGCAAATTCTGTGGCTGCAGCTACGCTTAATTCTGATCTAGGCAGAAGATACAAGAAATAGATTATTCCTTTGAAGTCCTGCTGTTTGTCAGACTATTCTTTCTCCATTGTGACATCATCTTTAGAAGTTTCCAGACTCTTACTACATAACCTAAAAAAATACAACTGTGAAAGATATTTCTAAATGGATGTATCAAAAATTGCACCTTAAAAAGAAAACTTTATTTCATCCTGGACCCACAGAAGCACACAATGAAAAACAAACAAACCAACCTACCTCAGAAAGTTTTCCCTATAGATTAAGATCTCATCTGCAAGGTTTAAAGGGATCATTCCAACTGGGTAAGATTTAGCTTGAATTCAAGACAGCCTTTTGTCTTTAGAAAGTGAGCACAATTCCAAAGAAACCAAATTACATGCAAAAGCAATGCCACCTAGCAGTGAAAATACAGTGAAGCAGTATAGCTAATTTGAAATGGGAATAGCTTCCATCCATGAAGCTTTGTTTTCTTGCTGCCATCCTATACACCATGACTTCCCACCCAGACTGACCTGTCAGCATGACCTTACACCTCTACTGCTCCAAGCATCTGGCTTATGAAAAGATGCCAGGTCTTTATGTCCAGGGCTGGAGAACTGCCTGCATTCACAATGCAGGACCATGTTCACATCACCTGATGCTGGGCCAAAGTGTCTCTGGGCCTCAGCAGGGCCTCCATGGCCCTGACATTGTATTTCTGTGTGGTCTTTCCCCCAGTCAGTTTAATTTCATTATTATGCAGGCTGTATGGAAGCTTTTATCAGAGCAGCATTTTTTGGCACAGAACTAAAAGCTTGTGATACATGAATGGGGATGTTGCATCACATCACACACAAGATACAAGACCTACTTTAACAGTATTAGAAAATCACGTGGGATTAGAAGAGTCATAGGTAATTGTGTCATCCACTTTGCTGAGTGGGAGCAGCCTTTGAAATAAATTAGCTCCAGAACAATGCTTAAGTTTTGCCTCAGAGGGAAATCATTGGATTTCCCTTAAAGAGAACCCAAGAGAGAACACAATTCACACAGTGAACATTGTCAGTGGGCTGAAACCTGGGAATGAACTCAAGCCAAGTCACCTTCCCCGCTTGCTGCACTCTTTTTCACACCTCTCAATTGGATCCCTCAGCTGCCTTTGTCTTTCCCTTGTGCATATGAAATGCTGGAAAAATAAAATAAAATAAAATAAAATAAAATAAAATAAAATAAAATAAAATAAAATAAAATAAAATAAAATAAAATAAAATAAAATAAAATAAAATAAAATAAAATAAAATAAAATAAAAATAAGCATCAGAACATATTGGGAAACTTCATTGAATAAAACAAGACATACACACAAGGAAAGACATATGAAAACCTATAGAAGACTAAGCACAATCACTGCCTGAAATGTACAGATGTTGGTATTTTAATTGAAAAATGTGACTTGACCTTTGGAGATTGTAGGGATCCTTTATGGCACAGTAATAACTAAATGCTAGAAATGCACAGGTATAATGAAGCATTTGCCTTTTCTGACTATTTTAAAGTCATTATCTCAGTCTTTATTAGGGACATCTATTTTATAACATATGCAGTGAGAAATTCAGAAGACCTGCATTATAGCTGGAGAATACTGTAATTTTCTAAGCTCTCTAGTAATCAACCAAACTCCAAATAAAGACATGTATCTACTTTGATATGTACAGTACCTGGAATCATTGGCTTCCCCATATGGGAAGGCAGTCCATTAGATAGACTGAGCCTCCATACAAAAACATCCATATGCATGGCGTCATGACTTCGATGGATGGGAGCACAAAATTAACCAGATGAAGCAATCTTTTAGATCATACAAAAGATATGTGACTTAAGCTATAGAAATATATGGCAAGAACATATCAGAAAAAAATGAATAATCAGTGGAAGAGCAAAGTCAGATCCATTAACCAAAGAAATTCATTAACACAACTATCTGAACTGGTATGAGTAATACTAATTTTTGCATCAGCAAACCCAATGTCTGCTTAATAATCCCAAGGAAAAGACAGTATTTCCCTTTTATTCTGTCACCAGTGCTAAGCACATCTCCCCAGAAAACAGCAACACTACCTGATTTTCTAGTTGTTCCTCCTATTATTTCTCTGAGCAGGAGCTTTTTTCCCTTCTGTATTAAACCTCCCCATGTCACAGCTGAACTGGTAGATGTAGGATTGTAGACCAGTACATTAAATTAACAGGTTTGCAAAAATTCCACTTCCACCTTCCCACCCTCTAAAAGAAAATAAGACTATGATTAGGTTTGATGAAAGAGGAAGTAAATGGCAGAAAAATTAAAGATATGTTGAGCACGAAACTGGAAACGCAGCTCTCAAAATAGAAGTGGTTTAGTGCAAAGTAACTGAAGGTCTCCTTGTTTCTTAAGGCCTCAAAGACAAAAGCTTTTAGCCATGAGTAGCTATGATGGAGCAGCTGAAGAGGCATGGATGCACTTAGGCCAGGGTAATTTACATAAGTTAAAACACATGTTGTCTGTCTAGGCTGTAAACTGTTGCTTATGCACAAATTACAAAAGAAACAGTGTATAGATCAAGTTGAGGCCACATGAACATATAGGTTATAATGTTCATCAGTGGGCTAGTGTAGGCAAAGAAGAGATACTCTAAAAATTGAAGTTGTTATTATTCTGATTTCATGCCTATCTTGATTTCCTTGCTGCCTTAGGCATGGAGAAAAAGGTAGGTTGTCTGCTCTAAGTTACAATACTGTGCAATTCCCAGATGATACTTCAAATATGCTCAAGACAGTTACATAACTTCTATTTCATACAGAACCAAAGTCACTGTCATTTTGAAGACAAATGTCTCTTGAAGATCCTTGTAAGATCACATCTTTTTCTAGGAGGACATAATGAAGGCTCAAAGAGTTATAGTACATGGGGCATCATCAGGCTGGCAGCCAGTCAACTGCAGGGTTCAACAGGGCTCAATTTTAAGGCCAGTCTTATTTAACATTTATATAAATTATCTAACACAGGAGTAAGTTTGCTGAAAAACACAGGAGGAGCTGTGGAATCAGCCAAGGGTCAAGAGGCCTAATACAGAAAGACACCTGCAGAGATTAGGAAGAAGCACAGTCACCAACTTAGGGAAATTTAATAAGAGCAAGTGCTGGATTCTCCATCTAGGATGGGGCAATCCTGGTTAAACATACAAACTGGGCTGGAGAGCAGCCCCACAGAAAGAGATCTGAGGGTTTGGATCAATGGAAATGTGAATCTGGGTGTGCTCTGGCAGCCACAGGGGCCAGCCATGTCCTACAAGCCATAGCAAGCCTGTCGAGGGTAGTGATTGTCCCTCTGGGCACTGCATCAGTGCAGCCCCACCTCCAATGCTGTGTGCAATTCTGGGTGCCTCAACTTGGGAAAGACATCAAACTACTAGAGTCTGTCCAGAGGAGGGTGACAAGATGGTGTCAAAGACAAGAATTGAGGGGAGTGGCTGAAGGAATGGAATGAAGCTAACCAGGGAAAGACAGCATCATGTTGGACATTAGGAAAAAGTTTCTCACTGAGAGGATGGTTGGACACTGGCACAGGGTCACAGCACCAAGCCTGACAGTTCAAGGAGTGTCTGGATGACATCCTTACTTAAGTGGTTTAGCTTTAGGTTGTCCTGCAAGGAGCAGGGAGTTAGACCTGATGATTTGTATGAGTGTCTTCTCCACTGAGATATCCTATGATTCTATGTTTTTACTACACATCTTTCCTGTGATGTTAATAAACTTTCTACAAATATTTTTTTCATTTTTATTTGCTGCATAATTATATAAATATGCCATCAACATAATTATAGATTGCTTTTAGTACATGAAGTACTGCTGTGCTGTTCAACTAGAAAAAAAAGGTATTTTCTTCATATAACACTAGATCAGTATTTATATTTTACAACATTTTTTCTACAGTACACAATGTAGGCAAATGGCAATTTTCTTTTACTGTTTCTTCACAGATACACCAGTGCCAATGTTACTTCTTAGATTTCCTTTATTCTTCACATAAATATTTAAACATGAAAGGCAGCACATGGGCAATGGCAAATAAAGACAAACTGAAAACAAACCAACAATCTTTGGAATCCTTAAGTATAATTATAAAGTTACAGCTACAAATATCTATAACATGAGCATTAGGGATACATTTCAATTTCCTTAGTAAATTATAGTGTTTCCTGCCACAATCTGTATAAAAGAAGTTTTCAAGATTTAGTCAGATTTCCCAACTGACTGAAACATGAACCATAGTCTGTGTGGGGAAAAAAGCAAAGAACTATTCAGCTGTACTTCAGGAAGCAATACTTTCCCTGTGCACATGTGGAATATACAAATGCAGGCATGTTTTTGTAAAAGTAGGCATGTTTTCATGTCGATTTTCTACGATTGCAGTTCCACTAGCCTTTTATAGCTTTCGTTCACATGAAATAAATCTCTGGCTCTGCCTGATCTGAGTAAGTAAATGCTTTATTTTGTATGAAGGAGAAAAAAAGGAGTGAGAGATCACTTATCATTCACCTTGCAGGCTTTGTATTCATTAGAAAAACCACAATCAATAAGAATCAAAGGCACTTTTCCCCCAAAGATAACTATGTCCAGCATCACTAGAGAGTCTGGGAGTCTCACAGGCTCTTTGATTTATTAGTAAGAATCACCTTTTAAAGTTTACAACTTCCTAATTCAAATGCCACTTTACTTAACTCTGCTGTAAAATGCCCTCCTTTTATTTTGTTAAACAAAATTCTGCTGTTTTTCTCATGGTGACTTTTACAGAGTGCAAGCTCCACAAGCTTCAAATGCAGAAAAATTGTAAATGTCTTGCTTTGTCACTTTTCACATTTTATAGAGCAGTATCTTCTGGGTTTTGGGGACAGGTGTTGTTTTATTAAAAGAGAAACTATGGAAGCCAGTAATTTCTCATACAGAATACATTCTTTTGGTTTAACAAGGAAACACAGATTTCAATCCATTGTTTTTAACTTGGTATTTCACATTAGAAAACTCTTTCCTTAACTTTGTGCATATTATGCATAGTTTTATTGAGTAACACGAAATCTCATCTGAGAGATTCAGAGCTATTGTATCCAAAGACAGATTACCCTAACAAGGAATTTAAATACAGACACAAACAGACAACAGACTTGAGGCATAAGTGAGAAGGAAAACCCTATATTCCAGATACCAAGGAAAAACAGAAAATAAAAACATTGTGACTAAGAGATATTCACAACACAAAGATGATCACAGCCTGAGTGAAATTCCATCCCTAAATCATTCCTTTCTGGGCTTGTGCTTATTACATCTTCTGTCAGGAGCTAATCTCACGTGACAGGCCTGATCCAAAGCCATTTGAAGTCTATGGAATGTCTCTTCCTGACTTGAGGGAGCTTTGCATCCAGCCCTTATAAACTTCAAGAACAATACAATTCATGGAAAGTTGTTTTAAGAGAACAGTAGCTAATTATTGTCTAAGTAGAAAAGAATGTTAACTTCAAATGAAATTTACCTGCAATGGTAGATTTGCATTTGGGTTCTTTTTTACTGTTTCTTTATGCATCTAACACAGCTAAAACTTTCCAAAGTGAGTTTTTAACAGAAGCCACTGAAAATCAAAACTGTAGTCAAAACCAAAAAGAAACGTAAAAATAAAACTATCATTTTGTATACAGTAAATTTAGGTTTTCTAAGGAAACAAAAGATCACTTTTAAAGCCTCAATTAATTCAATATTTTCTTAAACAGCTGTACATTGAGGACAAAACAGAACAAGAGGTTTCAAAAATCTATCAGTTGTTCCTAAGTCAGAAAATCAAAAGACAGAATAAAAAATTTTTTTAAAACCCCCCAAACAAAGCCAAATTAGTTGTATAAGCAAGGGGGTGGGCTGACAGGAAAGCAAGTTATTTTGTTTTTCTTTTATAATAAAACTCTGATTGTCTACTAACTTAAGTAAATTTCAAAGCTAGAGGTGACAACTACCACACCAGACATGGTGAGTAATGTCAGACTCCTATTTATATTTTGAAAATAATAATATAAATGAAATAAGCCCTGAAACAGCAATTAAGATCATTGTAAAAACTGGTGGAAGAGAAGTCTCATTGCTGTGATGTGGCTTTTCTCTCATGTATAAGAAAAATGAGGCAATGTAGACCAGTACAGACCCTGATGGTGATCTGATGTGCACATGTAGCTGTAAATTTACACTGACAAAAAAGCAAATCAAATGTAGCTCTACCACCTCCAAGTTCCCAATGCACCAGAGAGGTGGCTCCAATTTCCTCCCTCAAACAACAAATCAACTCACCACAGCTATTTTAGTTACCTAATGTTGAGATGAAAACACAGAAACTTCCAATTAAGCACAAATATTGCAGAATGTCCAGCTTCCGAGAATGAATCTATGTTTTACAGAAAAAAACTCCAATAAAACAAAACCAAAAACAAACAAAAAACCAAACAAAACAAAACCCAACATTAGGTCCTAAAGACTCTCATCCATAAGACATACTAACCACTGGTGGTTAGTGTGGTTCTACATGTTTAACTACAAACACTGACACTATAACTTTTATTAATTAATAATTTCAGAAGGGTCTATGAAATATTAGATCAAAACCAATGTAGCCCATACCTCAAAAAGTAAAGTAAATGAGACAAAGCACAAGAAAAAACCAAACATCAATCTTTGCAATGTAGAGATGCTATAGATTCTGTCTCCTTCATTTAAGATGCCAGTATCCACAAGTAAAATAAACATTTCACTTTACAAATACACCTAAACTAATTGCTGATTTTTTAGTCTGAACACAAAACTAGAAATCTCATTTCAGACAAGTATAAAATTGTGGTTTGATTTTTTCCTAAATGAAATGAAACAGTATTTCTCTAGTCAAACACCATACCTTGTTTTGGTATCACAGATATTTTCTTAAAATAACTGTCAAACAGCCCATTTTGTTTGACTTTAAAAGCACATTTATTTTTGGAATGCTGTCTTTTTTCCTTGTTGTTGCTATTAAGTGCATTTTTGATCTGAAACGTTGTCCTAAAATGAAAAATCAAACTTTCAGGTAAAAAAAAAAAAAAAAGTCAAAACAATTTGCAGACTTCAACTTCACTTTTTGTTTTTTTCGGACACGCACAAAGTAATGGATTGTTTTGTTCACTCCAAAACTATATTTAGGGTAAATAAAAAATATATTATTTCTAGCCCTTGCTAAGTCCCGTTTATCCGTGTACCAGTTACACCCATTCCCTGCTCTCCCCACCGGGCAGCTGGACTGGAGCTGCCCGCAGCTCAGCACCGCTGCTGCTGTCCCGATCCCCCCAGACCTGCCCTGCTCCCCTCTGGCTCCGCTGCTGCTGCTGGGACTAACACTGCCCTAACCTTCAGGAGCCCTGCGCTTCCACTCACCCCCCTGCCGTCTCGGAGCATTCCCAGGTGCTGATAAGGTTTTCTCTCTATTGTTGCTGCTGCTTCCCCTTATTTTGGCAGAAGCTGCAGTTTTGCAGGTTGCACGGCTCTTACCTCTGAGACTCTCTTTGTTGCTCTGCGTGCGACCACGCTGGAAGCAGGGAGTGATGAACATTAGGGAAGCATGAGCCTCCCCTCGCTGTTTAGCAGCGTGGTCTGCAAAGAAAGATAGAGATGCTGCTCCCTCCTCCTCCTCCTCCCCCCTCGCTGTCCCAGCTTCCTCCTCCCTCCTCCTCGCTCCCTCCTTCCCATCCCCAGAGAGCTGCAGCTCTCTGTGCGCTCCCACACAATGCGCTACCTCTCAGCACCAGCTACCTAAGGTCAAGAATACAAGCCCTCACCCTTCCCCCGCCTTTTCCTCTCCGCCCAGGCATCCCCACCCCTGCCTCCCACGGAATATGGTATCTTCCCACCCAGACGTGCCTCAGTCGGCTCCGGGATCTAAAGTGCACACAATTTCACCAGCCCCGGGGAAAAAAAAGTTATAAAATAGAAAATGCATAGGGAAGACCGGGGATACAAAGGGAAAGTGGAAGCGTTTTGGGGAAACTGGAAACTTTGGGGGTTTATCTGTGAGTTAAAAAAATAAAAAAATTAAAAAATCAAGTCACAGTAGCCAAAGCCTGCCACTTGGAGATTAGTTTAAGAGATCTATACAGATAAAGAAAAGTGCCCCGGATAGCTAGTTGTCTCCCAAATCCAGTTTACCTATTGTTTATGCTCTTTGTTTCTCAAGCTTTATGCTAAATAGCTTTTTTGTAAAGAAACTTTTCCCCTGCAAAGCCAGACTTAAATAGCAGCATACTCTCATGATGCAATGGAGAATGAAAGGGAAAAAGTAATCAGTAATATTTTTTAAGGTTATGAGCTATGAAATAACCCCTTGAAGATCACAGAAAACACCAGAACAAGTACTCTGACTTTTCAGCTTGAATGACAAATGCGTTCAAGGGGTCTTTTTTCACTTTGAGCAGTTATGTTGATTAGGAGCTCTTTCAGGCAATCAGTACATGGCTCCCAAAAGTCACATATAATTACAGCTAACCAGAATATTTTTTTTAAGGACCTAATTTTAGACACATGACAAAACAGTCCTTATAAAGTGTTTATGTTTGTTAAAAAGACTGTGGAGAGAGGTAAGTGATGCTGAAGACTTCTAAAAAATCTTGACTGCTTAAGGTTGCACACCTTATTTAGTTGGACAGGGTCTCCCTCTGGAGGTCTCGAGATGCTTCTGGCTCTCACCAGTGATGTATGGCCACCAAACCATAGCACTCCTAATCTGTACTAAGTCAGAGGTTTTCTTGTAAGAACAGATAAACTTCAAAAGTAAAAAAAGTTAAAACAAGGAGAGAGAATAAAATTTCTAACCATTTTGGTACTAAAAAATATCTCTATAAAATCATCTATGTTCTTTTCTAGAACACTCCAGAGATGTCACATTTGTCAGCACAATTTCTGAAGGTCAGAACTTCTTTCTAAAGCAAAGGAAGCTTTAGAATGGACAGATCACTAGGAAGTAACGTATCATCAGGACCAGAGGTTTTTACACAAAATACAAGACTGCTGAACTACCAGCTATAAGATTAAGACCTATATATATATATACACCTTAAACCAACTTCAGTAGTAGAAGTATGCTATATAAGAGTGGATCACCACTGGCTGACTGATGAGGTGAACACGACTTTAATGAAACTTGATACCTTGTACAGCACAGAACACTGAAGTGACAGAAAACTATTCAAGCTACACAAACATAGACAGTGAAATGTTGCAGGCATCTCTCACAACAGTGGATTATTGAAAGGCCAGGTTCAATTAAGTACTAATAAATGAAAAACAATGGGTGTCCAAGAAAATATCTGCCTTGTGGCTCTAACAAGCCACCATGGCACTCAGAGCCAACATGCTGACAGTCTGGGTACTCTACAGAGATTTGGAGATCAGTGGAAGAACAAAAGCAGCTCGCCAGAAGAGTCACCTATCCAGAGAGCAGAAGAAGAATGGTCAGGGAGCTACTGGCTCCAACTCTGCTGAGTCTCTCCAGTGCAGGGGCAATAGACACGCCAGAGGCACGAAGGGCAGTCCTTTTCCCCTGCAGCAGACAACTCGCTCTCTTTGAACCAATGTTTCTGCCACTGCTTCATCCAACAGCAGCAGCCACAGATCCAGGCAATCCCAAACATACTTTCTCCTTACTATCTGCTTTTGTCCACATTCAGCGAAGTAACTTGGCACAGAGAGATGGGAAGGATGTTGCTCCCAAAGCCACACTTCACAATACTACCCTTTGATGCTTTTTTTCCCTGCTCTGGATACAACTGCCAACTATGTGCATAATAATGGTCTCCTACCCACTTAGTAAAGAGGGGCTTGAGCACCACAGACAGTTTTCTCTAAACAATGCTCACCCATTGGCAAAAAGGCACACACAATGTTTTAGGGAAAGAATAGAGAATAAAGAAGAAAACATCAGTTTGACATTGCATTAAGTCTACATTTAAGACTTCTGGTACCCTGACTGGGTATCTGATCATGGGATCATAGGTAGCCTTTTGGAAGGGACCACTGGCTGTGTCTAACCCAGTCTCACAGTCAAAGACAAGTCAGCTGTGCAGTGAGGTTACTGAGGGCTTTACCCAGTTGTGTCTTGGAAACTTCCAAGGATCAAGACTATACAACATTTCTAGACAATATGATCCACAGCTTTATTGTTCTCATGCTGGGGAAAAAAAATTCCTTTTCTCACCCTCCTTTTTTTTCCCCTTTCAGATTACCATTTTATTCCTTTCAAATGTCACATTTGAAAAGGCTACAGCAGAACAGAAAAGCAACATACAAGAGTGACTAGAGATTTGAAATAACTTCCACACAAAACAGATTACATAGGTTAAGAGTCTTCAAATTGGAAAACTGGTGACTGAGCTGATAAATATCTATTGAGATATTTAGTTGAGAATAATATGGAAAAAGCACATTGAAAAGAAATTCTTCCAGTTTCCCATAACACAGGAATTGCAGAGTACCAAATTACATGATTAGGGAACATATTTGAAAAAAGAATTCCTTCATTTTTTCTAACAAGTTAAAATTATAGAAGTCACTGCTGTAAAAACCTGATCATTTTTGCTTTCCTGTAGTTATATAAATTTTTGTTTGTAGGGGGATAGAATATAAGTAAATAAAGGTAGTATAGAAGGTAATCTTACCCCCTAAAGAATTGCAGCTGAGCCAATTATTAAGGATTAGGAGCAGGCCTGATGTTAACAGGCCACAGCTGTAGCCAATCTGAAGAGTGTTATAAAAGAGTGGATTGGCTGGCTGAGGGGAACTGGAGTCAGTGGCTGCTGTGAGGACAAGGAGGAGTCAGTGCTGGAAGAGCTGCCTACAAGAAATATTAAGGAGGTGTGAAACTCTGGCAATATGGAACCCTTGCAATGTAGTGACAATAGAACTCTTGCACTATAATGACAACAGTTGTTTACAATTAATAATTTATTATTACTTATTAGAATTTGCCTTCGGATCAGAACCAACTCAAGGTGAAGAAAAGGAGGCTCAAGGAGACCATATCACTCTCTACAAACACCTGTAAGGAGGTCGTAGTGAGGGGAGTGTTGGCCTCTTTTTCCAAGTAATAAGAGAGAAGATGAGAGGAAACAGCCTCAAGTGGCACCAGAGGAAGTTTAAATTGGATATTAGGGGAAACTTCTTCACCAAAAGCGTTGTCAAGCAAGGTTGGCCACCTTTGGAACAGGCTGTCAAAGGCAGTGGTTAAGTTGCCATTCCTGGAGCTATTTAGAAGATGTGCCAATGTGGCACACAGAGACATGGTTTAGTGGTGGACTTGGCAATGCTGAGTTAATGGTTGGACTTGATGATCTTAAAGGTCTTTTCCAACCTAACTGAATCTCTAAGGTTCCTCAGTATTGTAGGCAAAACTGCATTTTGCCATTCCTCAATGGTAAAACAATGGTATTACCACTCAGTGGTAACACCTACATTCCATTTTGCTTGTGGTGGAAATGTGAGAGGAAGGGAAGGATGAGAAGAGAGGCAGAAAAGTCTGCTCAGCTTTACTGCTCTGGGGCTGGAGGTGATCTCATCTTGCTGGAGGCCTGGGGTCTGTTCACAAGGGGTGTTGCTCCCTGATGGTAAGACATGGAAGCACTGGGGCTGGACTAGCACAGCATGGAGGAATGCAGATGCCTCAAAAATGGAAACAAGTACCTGAGGTTCTCCAGTGGTTTCTGTTTTTCCAGCATCTGTCCACAGCTTGCCTCGCAGTAGCAGGTAACTCACTTTCTCAGAATCTCCTTCTCCTACACCTTCCCTCAGCACAAACAGGTGCCCCAACATTTCTCATCCATTTCAAGTTCTCACTGCTATTAGAGAGTGAGAAACTGGAGGAAAGGATGGAAGTGGCCAATGTGTTAGGCTTGAATTACTTTTATGCTTTTTGTGCTAAATCATAAATCTCACTGCACACGTAACAGCAAGCTACTCTTATTTCAAGTAGGCACTGTATAATGCTTTTTCACATTATAAGGTAAAATTAAATAATAAATTTTAAAAAACCCATCCAAAAATCCCCAAAAAAGTGGAACCAAACTAAAAACAAAAACAAAAAAAAAACAAACAAACAAAAAAAAACACAAAAAAACCCAAACAAACCCCCAAAACCACACAAAACCCCCCAAAACAATAACAACAAAAAATCCAATTAATTTCAAGGATACTTTTAAACTCATTATATGAAAATAACTGCCTTACACGAACATACTTCAACTTTTCCATATGTTTAGAGTTGACAAAATTAAATATATCAGGGAATTTTGCACCTCCTCTGCCACAGAAAAGATACAAACCAAAAAATATAATAATGACCTTTTGCAACAGGAATCTTCTCCTGTTGATAAATTCCTTAGCATGGATGAAAACATCCAGCAGGCTCTGTGAAGACCTTTACCTAGAAACCCCCAGGCTCTGTCAGACCATGGCAGATGGCTTACTGCCAAATTTCCAAACCTTCCTAAGAACACAATATTCTCTGAACTTTTTCAGTAAGACACCAGTGTTCATATACAGCAAGGACTTGCTATTTACACAACCCTAATGTCACCTTAAGGGTCCTTTTTCCATCTATATACTCTTTTTTCTGAATTACAGGCAGAAGAAGCAGGAGCTTCAGTTTATATCATGAACTAAACCCTATTCCCCAATGTGATACCACATCCATGACTTTTAAGTGTCATTCAGGACATGAAAAAAACAAATGCTGTTTAGCACTGACTCAATCTTCCTCATACTCACACAACAAAGTGAAGAAACAGGAGATCTGCCTTCTTAGACTAAAGGGTGACTATTTGCCATGTGTACAGGAAGAATTTTTTCAGGCAAATGAAGCTGAGCACATGAAGAAAAATTCTACTATTGCTAGAAACAGATTTAAGTCATTACATTTTACAGCATAAAATGTACACCTTTATGCCTAATGGTTATGCAGTGGTGAGGACCCTAGGGAGGCCTGGAAGCTTCTACAGACTGACACACAAATATACAAAAAGTAGATAACTCTATAGCCCCATGTAGTTAAAGCAGATATTTACAGAAATTGCTGTCTTTCATGACATTTTACTTTTGCTCTTTTGCAGGAATATATTTCCTCTGGCTCATCTTTTCAGGAACACATGTGCACATAATGTAAGATCCAATTACAAGATTATTGTCTTGAAAGGAAAGATTGCATTGGATACAGAGCTGTGGGGTTTTACAGAAGGCAGCCTTGGCTTTAACTGCAGAATGCTGTAACCACTATGTACACAAAGAAAGAAAAAAATCATATAAGGATATAAGGTACTTTTAAATGGATGTATTTCCAACTTCAGGATCACATATATGAGCTAATAAATATTAATAGTATATTAGTGCAGCAAAAAGTAAAAGAATGGGAAAATAATATGATTTAAACAAATTTTGAATTTTACAATGGCAATAGAAAAAATACCAAAAAAATCCCACACTGCATGAAATACAAACCATTCATCATTTCAGTGCTGCATGAAGTTCACTAGTAAAAACTTTTACAAAGCAGTCAAATTTCAGCTGCTCAAAATAAAAGCTAAGTAGTACACGGTAAAATATTAAATTACACAAGTAATTTAAGAATCTTTTAAGGAAACTCATGTTTTGCCTTTGACATACAGTCATTAAGAAATGTTAGTAAATCCACTCACTATTCTGGCAGGTTTTGATGGTAAAAGATCAGATTTAGGAAATGAATTATTGCCCCCTGGTGGCACACTAAGAATCAATGTAATGAAAAAGAAACCAATTACAGATAAATAATCAAATATTTTATTTGAAGAATCATGTCTTGTACAATTAATGTCTGGAGGTGTTAAAAGAATGCACAGTCATTTAATATGCATTAAGATAAGAGTAAATGGGGTATAATTTATATTTTCATCTCCAAGATGGTTCTAATAAAGAATGTGTGATGTTTAATGATCAGCTTTGTAAAATGTAAGCAATAACATACTAGAATAAAACTCTTTAACAGTAGAACACCACAGCAAAAACTCCTGATAGTCAAGCAAGTTACTTCAACATCTGATTTTCATTTAAAAGAATAATAAGTCTTATTAATTTTCATATAAATACAGAAAACACTTTCTGAACCTGAATCCCTGTGGGGCTCTTCTTCGCTCTGAGATAACGTCAGCAGGCAAGGACAGAGAAGCACGGGAACAATAGGATTTCATCTTATGATTGGCTAGAACAACAGCATAGTTAAATGTTGGTGCAATGTTTTCCACAGGGGTTAATACAGGAATTCATGTATCCTAATCCTCAAATGATGAGCTGTTAACATCCTCCTAGTGTCTGAGCAGCCAACAGCCACCAATTCCTGTTCAGTGACTTTAACACTGCTCAGCACATTCCTCACATCACCTCAAACTAACATGGCTCTAAATATCTACTCCAAACTGTTTTGCTGTTCCAGGTGGAACAAACCTGCTCTATCACAGTGGCTTTATACAATCTGGAACTGCAATGATAAAATACATCTTCCAGAATACAAAAAAAAGAGTGAGTAATATTCATTCCTTGTGGAATTACATATATGACCACAGAGAAATTAGCAATTAGGTTATGTTGCACACACAGTAAAAATGAGCATTTTTACATTTTGGTGTAATCATGTGCCCCTTCCATGATAGGAAAACCTGCACCTGCAGTAGTCTAACCTTGCCTCACAATACTGACAACCAGCATTTGCATTATGTCATTAAATGCACAACTCCAAATCTCCTGAACCACATTTTGCCTTTGAGGAGCTGTAATATATTTTTCCCTCTTTTATTCTGATTGATTCATTAGAGCACAAGAACAACTCACCTTAGTTCTACACTTCTCTACAAGGTCAATTATTACCATGCAAGTACTTGACTGAAAATTGGTTGCTATGAAGAAAACTCCATCCTCTATCAAGGCATCTGATACATCATTGGTGATACCATAAGCTACCCTAAAGAAATGTCTAACTGGAAGGGCTATGAAACACATGGCAAATGAAAATTAATTCAGTATTTATTCAAGATAATAGAGTGTTAGTTGACTTTTTTGGTCTGGCAGAATATGAACAAAGTTCTTAATGGCTTTGAATTCCTCATATCAGACTAGCAGTTTTACATGTCTGATGAAACCAGGACTAGAAATTTCACCTGAAATGTGTGTGGGTGGGAGAAGCAAAAAAGTTCATAATTCTTGAAGCAAAAGAATTCCATGACAAACTTACCGGCTGTAGAAGAGAGTTAATTGCCATGAAGAGCAATCAAGCAACAAATGGACTACCTAACAAGGAGCTGTATTTTAAAGAAATGTTTTTGTCTGACAAACAAAAGTTATGTAAGCAATTGGAAATTTTGAGAGTACTGCTGAGGCTGGCAAATGACAAGGCATCAGTGCTTGTAAAATGTTATCAGAAGTATGGAGGAAAGGGCAGGAGCAATGGAACTGGGACTTGGGAAAGGATGTTGCTGCACGGTAAATGGACAGGATTAGTTTGGACATGCCACATTTGATGGTTCCTGTCTGGCCCTAGAGGAATACACCTTGCCCTTCACTCGCAAACCTCTTGTAATTAACTTATCCCTGACATGGGCATTCTATCCATGTCTCCCCTGTGAGTGACACACATCGCTTTGGCTGCCTCATACCAGCAAGTATTGACAAAACCAGGTAATTTGGCAGGGAGTCAATACTAATTACTCTCACACACGCTTGCATGGCAATGCTCAGCCAGAATGCTCTCTCCTAGCTCATGCTGTTACCTGGAGGAAAGAGAAGTCTCCCTCCTCGCAGTAACCAGTGAGGACCCTGTCCCTGAGGGGAGCCGTGTGCGGAGGTCACCTGGCCCGGAGGGGACCGAGGGGAGGCCTCACCGCGGTTACAGCGGCTCGTGAGGGGCACAGGAGGGGCCGACACTTGTATTCAGTGGCCGGGACAGGACCTGAGGGAATGGCCTGAAGTTGTGCCAGGGGAGGTTTAGGTTGGATATTAGAAAATGCTTCTTCACCCAGAGAACCAGTGGTTGGGCACTGGAACAGGCTCCTCAGGGAAATAGTCACAGCACCAGCCTGCCAGAGCTCAAGAAGCTCTTGGACAACATTGTCAGGCGCATGGTGTGACTCTTGAGGTGTCCTGTGCAGAGCCAGGAGCTGGACTCGACGATCCATGTGGGTCCCTTCGAACTCAGCATAATCTGTGACTCCTCCCTTTATCCACGCTGGCCGCAACAGCGTTCAGTGCGCTCCCGCGGTCGCAAAGGCGAGGGCGGGGGCGACGGGACCGTTCCCTGCGCCGGTCTGGCAGGCCGACGGGAGGGGAGGGGAGGAAAGGAGCTGATTTGGCGCATTCCTGCCGGCGCTGGGAGAGGCGGGGGCAGTCCCGGGGGCGGGAGAAGCCGGGAGAAGCCGGGCAGGGCGGGAAGGCGCCGCGGGGGCCGATGGGTAACAGAGGGAGAAGGCGCCGGCGCCGCGCGCGCGCCCCGGCGGCGGAGGGGAGGGCGCGTGCGCGGCTCCCGCCCGTTCCCGCCCCAGGCGCGCGCGGGAGCCGCGGCCATGACGGGCAGCGATGAGGGCGGGAGCGGCCCCGCGGCGCCCCGCGCCCGGCCGCGGCTCGGAGCCTCGGCATGAGGGCGTCTGTGCGCTCCGCCTCCTCCAGCGCCTCGCCGCGGGGCCGCGCCGACATGGCCAGCCCCGAGCAGTGGGAGAGCCTGCAGCCGCTGCAGCCGGACGCGTTGCGTGTAAGTGAGGTACATGGCTGGAGGCGCTGCCCGGGGATGCGGAGAGGGCGGGACGGCGCTGCAGCTGCGCTCCTGCCGCGGAGCTTGTGAGGGGGCGGCCGAAAGCCCGGCCTACGTCTCTGGGCGGGAAAGATGCGACGGGCCGGGCAGCGTGGTAGCCGAGAGGAGCATTGGGGTGCTTCCCTCCCTCGTGGCGTTGGGGCGGGCTTCCCGGGAAAGGTGCTGGCACGCTAAAGGATGGTTTTTCTCGCCTGTGTCACTTACAGCCTCTTAATTGAGCTAAGTATGGTGTAGCTAAGTGTGGGAAAAGGGGACACAATGTGTTTTCTCCTCTTAACGTCTGTGATCGTCTTACATGCAGCTGCCACCGTTACCTTTAGCAATGCTATGAAGTGGTTTGCAAAAAAGTCTATTTTGTAAAACTTTAAAAAAAAGTTACATGTTTTTTAGTTTATCGTGACGGTGCATGCTTTTAATTTTGTGATATATTTTAAATACATTGCATTTTTCCTTAAATTAATCTTGTTAGTTGGGCTAAAGGTTACTTGGTAGTATTTTCTTAAAGCCGTGAAAGAGTTCACGGAAGTTTTTTGGCGGGTAATTGAAGTGATGATTGTAAGAAGCAAATAGTATTTGGCACAGCTTCTTTATGTAGATACTTAGGTGAGTTTACAGTGGGTGATACTTTCCTGAATCAGCTTCTTATAAACAGGGAGGTCAAAGATGTGGTAATCATTAACAGCCTTGCCTGTGATGGCCATGGAATAGTGGGTGGGAATTACATCTCTGCAGGTAGCTCGGTTTGCAGGCAGCAGATGGGTGGGATCCCTGGACAAGAGGCCATGAACTGCCCAACCTTTGGGATGACAAAGGGCAGGCAGGAAGAAGGTGGCACTGACCGGGTGAGTGGAAACTGAGGGACGCAGCAGAAGCCATGAACTGCCAACCCTTTAGGTAACAAAAGGACACAGAGGTGGTGGCACTGCCAGGGTGGATGAAGAGAGATGCATGGGGAGACACAGCAGGAGCAGAGAACTCAGGGCAAGATTTATCTGAGTAGACTATGAGGTATAAAAACTTAGAGCTTCCTTTATTGTGAATCCCTCTTTGGAGGTACCAGCTTGGACTGTTTGTTCACCGTGAATAAATTGCTTTATGGAGAGACATCTGAGACTCTGCAGTGGGAAACCTGGGGTTGAGCCACTGAGGAGTAGCTCACTGAAGCAGTCCACCATGAAGGGGCTTCAGTCCCAGCAGTGACAGCATGAGACTTACAGGGAATCTCAGGAATGGTCAGACTGGGAAGTTTTCTTAACAGTGGGATATTCAAGGAGGGTTCGTAGTAAAGTGCAGAACCTGGATTCCAGCTTCCTCAGTCTTCAAGACTCCAGCTTATTCAGCCAAGAGGTAGGTTGAAATTTTTGGGAAGGCAGCTTTGGAAGCTGGAGGAGCTGAAGAGATTGGGATCAGTAAGGAGAAACGCGTTTCATCATGACACTCAAGGCAAAAAGAGCAGGACAGACTTGAAGGACAGCCTAACGAACAAGGATAAAAAGTGCCTGGACACGCAGATGTGATGCTTGGAAAGCCAAAGTTGTAGCGTTGAAACAAGCAAGGAATGTCAAAGGTCACAATACTGAAGAAATTTTCCTGTCTGACCATTCAAGAGCCACTCTTGTCAGTCACTCTCACACCACCTGAGCTGGGACTGAGGCCTTTTTGCAGCTGCACCCCCACACTCACACACCCAAGGTCCCCTCACCAGATTAACCCCAGGTTTCCCATAGCAGAGCCTCAGACATTTGGACCCTTAAAATAACTCAGTCTTGGTACAACAGCTGGAACAGGGACCCCAACCAAAGGAAACCTTGGGCTTGTATAAACCTATATTGGGTTTTTGTGGTCAGGTTTTGATAGCAGGTGGGGGGCTGCAGGGTGGCTTCTGTGAGAAGCTGCCAGAAGTTTCCCCCATGTCCTGCAGAGCTAATTCCAGGCAGGTCCAGGATGGATCTCTCACTGGCCAAGGCAGAGTTCATCAGAGACAGTAATAGTGTCTCTGTGATAACATTTTTAAGAAGGGGGGAAAAAGTTATTATACAGTTGTAATTACAGCCAGAGAAGAGTGAAGTGAGAATATATGAGACAACAACTCTGCAGACACCAAGGTGAGTGGGGAAAAAGGAGGAGGAGGTGCTCTGGGTGCTGGAGCAGAGAGTCCCTGCAGCCTCAGCTGCAGCCCATGGAGATGCAGAGATTCAGCTGCAGCCCATGGAGGAGAGCCAGGCTGGAGCAGGTGGATGCCTGGAAGGAGGCTGTGAACTTGTGGGCAGCCCATGCTGGAGCAGGTTCCTTGGAGGGATCTGTGGAGCCCATGCTGGAGCAGGCTTTCTGGTAGAACTTGTGAGCCTTGAGCCCTGCTGGAGCAGGCTGTGCCTGAAGGGATGCACCCTGAGGGAAATTGATGGATGTTGGAGCAGTTGGTGAACTGTTGCTGTGGGATGGACTCATATTGGAGAAGTTCATGGGGGGCTTTCTTCTGTGGGAGGGAACTCCACACTGAGGTAGAGGAAGGATTCTCCACCCTGAGCAGCAGCAGGAACAGCATTTGATAAACTGGCATACCCCCATTCCCCTCTCCCTGTGCTGCTGGTGTGCATGGGGTAGAGCTTGGGGAGGGATGGGGGAATTGTGTTTTCTTAAGATATGTTTTATTTCTCATTATTCTGCTCTGATTTTATTGGTAATAAATTTAATTAATATTCCCAAGCTGAGTCTGTTTTGCCCATGATGGTATCTGGGGAGTGATCTCTTCTGGTCCGTAGCTCAGCTCATGAACTTCTTGTTACATCTCTCCCCTGACCACTTGTGGAGGGGAGTGATAGAGCAGCTTTGGTGGGTGCCTGGCAGGGTCTGTCCTAGGGCCTGGTGTTAGGTGGAGGATGTGAGGTTTATGGGCTGGAGGAAGGGGTCATCTAACACCTCATAAACCCAGGAAGTTGAAAATCAAGAGTTAAAGCCTTGCCTTTACCCTGCAGTGGTACAGGCTGGGGATTACCCTGCTGAAAGGACCTGGGGGTCCTCATGGACAGTGGGCTAAATGTGCACCTGCATTGTGTCCTGACATTGAGACATATGAGGCTGTCATAGCAGGAGAACAGTAAATTGAGGGAAATTATTGTTTTTCTTTCCTTTCCAATTGTTAGATTGCCCTTGGAATGCTGTTCCTGTTTTAGGCCCACTAGGACCAGAAGGGTGTTAATAAACTCCTGAGAGAACTTGTTAAACTACTGCAGCCCTTCAGTAAAATCACAGCATATCCTGAGTTGGAAAGGACCCATAAGGATCATCAAGTCCAACTCTTGTCCCAGCACAGGACAATCCCAAGAGTCACACCATGTTCCTGAGAGCATTGTCCAAGAGTTTCTTGAACTCTTGGTGCTGTGACTGCTTCCCTTGGGGAGCCTGTTCCAGTACCCAACCACCCTCTGAGTGAAGATCCATTTTTCTAATATCTAATTTCCAAATTTCCCCAGACAAGTTTCATTCCATATTTGCAAGCACGTTAAGAACTTTAAAGGTTACCAGGTATTTTACAGTTGTACACGATGGGCAGCTGAAAGGAAATGGCCGTGAATTGAAGCAGAAGAAGCAAGAGAGGTTGCAGCTTGCCTGGGCATCAGCGAGTTCAATGGTGCTTCCTGTTTTTGAAAACAGAGTGAGTTGTGCTGAGATGAAGGGCTTAAAGTTCTGGCAGGAATTAAAAAACATTTATTCCTTTTATCTAATGACACTTCACAGTAATAGCTGTTGAGTTGTCAGAACTGTGATGGCTGTAACATCTAAAGATTTGAGGATTTCTGCTAAAGAAGCTCCCTCTGTAGAAAGCATTTTATGACAGTTGGGTTTTTTTCCCTTTTTATTTCCTCAGGCACCAATGATTGACCTGAATGTGCACAAGGACACACAGCTTGTGAAAAGTAAGTTGCTCTGTGTCATGGATAAAAATTAATCTTACAGTATATCATGCTTTTTACAATGTGACTACAACGCTGTAGACAAATGAAAAATTATATTTAATATTAGCAGAGCAGGAAGAATGCTGAACACTGACTGAAATAACAGATGTGAAGCTGTACGTTCTTTAGAGTTTTTTCTCTTCAGATCTGTTGCAAGTATGCCTTCCCATTGCTATATAGAAAATAGTGCACAGGAAAAAAAACTGGAACAACATACTGCCAAATGTTGCATTTCAACTGGTGTTAATAAATGTGGAAATAAACTTGAGTGAATTTCTGGGTGTTGGGTTTTTTGGGGGTTTTTTTGTTTATTTTCTCACCAGCTAAATTGCTTCACACCTTTGACAGTACACAGTCCAAAACTGAGTTGTTGAGCCTGTCACTGTGTTAAGGAGTGCACAAACTTGCAGCCATGGAATGGGTGTGATATGTTATGAGTAAAAGTGTGTATCTCATTCATCTTGGGAAAAATACTGATGGTTGAAGTAAAAGTGTTGTCTAGGGTACTTTGTTTACACACTCACCTTTTCTTGAAGCATTTGACTGGAATATTGCTGGGGACACAGGTTGGTCAGATTAAATACTGGGTTTGCTTTACAGGAGAAAAGACAAATAACAGCTGAATTTGACAGTCTTTTATTTGCTAGTATCAAATAAGCGTGTGCATACCATGACTTTTTCACTCAGAAGTGGGTGCTTTTTTGTGCTTTTTTCATACATAAATAACAATCTCAAGTTATTCATCAGGGATTTCTGCTCTTTCTGCAAATATGGTGGTAATGAATACACATAGCACAGGGATCTCTTAAACCAGGGTGTCAGGGTAGCTGTAGATCTTTGTTGTATTAGTAAATCAAGCAATGGAATGACTAGTTCTTTTGCCCTGAGAACAGATAGTGCAAACAGTTTGTCTGCATACTGAATTCTTCAGTTCCAGAGCAGATAGGTCCTGTGCAGGCTGAAACAGTCCCGAAGCCAAGCTGACTTGTGAACTATGCCTAATGGTTACATGTGAGGTCTGCTGGTTAAACTGGACCAAAAAGATGTGAAAAAATACTCTAATAGTGTCATGCAGCAGAGATAGAGCTGTGTTTCTCTGGCTGCACCTCAGCACTGTCTGTAGTTAACCAAAGGTTTCATTGGTGTTTGGTCAGTGATCTGATCTCATGTCCTGTAGAGCATACAGTTAGTTATTAATATCCATACTAGCAGTGTGGAGTCATGAATGTTGAAAGCACAAAAATGTATGCTTGCTATTTAGATAAAATCATTGCAAACAAATGAAGGTATGTGTAGTTAATATGCTTTATTGTGCCATTGCAATGTAAGCATTAAAAACTGCAGTGCTTCCAGACTTCTACCTTCATTGTTACTTCATCACTATCAAATTTTTTTCTTCATGCTTATGTAGTAGCTTACCCTAATATATTCTAAAATATTCTACCAAATCTTTACAGAAACTGTGGACATCAAAAGGCCTCGATTTGATGCATCCTTGGTACTTTTGACACGAAAATTTATGGCTCTTCTCAGAAAAGCTCCAGACGGTGTCCTTGATTTAAATGAAGTAGCAAAAACACTAGGAGTACGAAAACGGAGAGTGTATGACATCACCAATGTGTTGGATGGCATCGACTTGATTCAGAAAAGATCTAAGAATCATATCCAGTGGATGTGAGTTGGCTTTGAAGCTTCTAGTTTCTGAAACAGTAAATTCCAACAGTCTTGAGTAATGTTTATAACTTTGAGAGTATCTTTAAGCATATTCAATTACTTCTCATAGATAGTATTTTAAGTTCTGTTTCCTTCCTTATGCTATGTGAATTACCTAATACATTAACAAGTATCAAGTGTGTAAGTACATGGAAGCATATTTCAGCAGAAAAAAGGATGCCAGGCTTTCTTACTGTTTGCTGTTAGTATACTTGATGTTTGATAAATGTGTTTTTATTTATACAAACATGCTAGACAATTTTCATATTCTTCTAGAGGTAACAGTCTTGACCAACTTATTGGAAGAGCACCAGAGCCACAGAACCTTAAAGAGGAACTTTCTGACTTATCAATCATGGAAGAAGCTCTGGATGAATTAATCAAGAATTGTGCTCATCAGATATTTGAACTAATAGATGACAAAGAAAATGCAAAATATCCTTTCAACTCTTGCATTATTTTAACACATGATTTTGGTTGCACATACATGTCTAGTAAGAAGTGTAGGCTGATACCACAGGTATGCAGTACTGCTTGATAATGAGTTTTATAATAGCAGACTTTTGATTATTTTGCATTTGAGAAGGCCTGTCCTGTGCCTTGCTTTGCAGTATCATGGAGAGTCTAGCCTGTCCTCGGAGCAGTGTTGCTTGTGTGTCCTTTCCACTGCAGAAGAATGAAGTGGGGAATAGTCTTAGTACCCTGACCATCACCCTGTTCTCTCCATTTGAGTCACCTCAGGGGCAGATTTTGACCCACCAGTGAGCTCAAGATGCTTAGTGAGATAACAGAGAGGACTCAGAATGCAGTCCCAGTGGCCTGTTGCCAAGGAGATATAATGGTATGTTGGTTATATCCTAATACTCTTCTCTCTTGAAAGAGATTCCAGTGCAGTTCTGACTTCCAAATGGGTTTTGACAATAGAAAAGAGATTCATTTTAATATATGGCATAAAGATTGAATTTTGGCTTTGAGTTACAATAAAATATTATTTCACTCCCTCGTTTGGCAAGATGTTAAGGGGTGTGCACAAATGAAATGTGCTCATATTCTTTATACCTTACTGCTTAAGAAAATAGTTGTACAGTGTCTTAGGAAATTATTTTCATGCAATTAGAAAACAGATTGTAATTTCTGAAGAATGGTATTCCTTCGGCTTTGTAGACTTATGACATCTGTGAAGACTGGGGTTTTTTTATAACATTGAATATATTTCTAAAAGCCTTTTTTCCTTCCTGGAAATACAGCAAGGTATTTTTCTACCATTAGCTGATACTTCATTTTGCAAAGCTAATATTAACCTCTGCTGAATCAATTTTCTGAAGTTGGTATTCTGCCTCAACATATCTTGATGTGTTCATATCATATACTCTTGCTTGTGCCCATTAGCAAATGACTTTACATAATCCTTGACCAATGTATACACTAGCTTATGTGACGTACCAGGATATCCGAAGCATTCAGGCTTTTCAGGAACAGATTGTGATTGCAATCAAAGCTCCAGAGGAAACCAAATTGGAAATACCAGTTCCTAAGGACGTAAGTTTTATGCATTTCTGCTAAAGAAACAAAAGTTTATAAATTTGATTTTTTTGCAGCAGCAGTCAATAATTGATTTCCAGTTACTCTGTCATGCAGATAGTGGTAGTTAAATGTTCTTGTGTTCCACTGAACAGTGCTGCAGGGATAATAGTCTTAGAAGCTTAGTTACTGTATTTTTCTTTTTGCCTAAATTACTAAGCCATAAATGTATCTGAGCTTTAGTTACCTGGTTTTGTTCAGAGAATGGAAAAGCTGTAATAAAGTATGCAATGTACAGTATGGTTGGAAAAAGAAAACCCTTTTGTCACTCTAGTAGATGATATCTAGAGGGATTTTTCATGGAGTGGGGCTGTGCCCTGTCCTCACCCCACAGTGCAATACACAGGCTCCATTCTTGTCTCACAGAGGAGCCAGACCTTTGCCCCCTGCACCCAGCAGTGCTGCAGCTGCTAGTGGGGCCTGTGTACTGGGAGCCCACTGTTGGTAGTGCTCCGAGAGGGCAAATCCTGGAAGACAGCCTAAGATAACAAACAGAGCTTTAATTCCATTTTCTTTTTTGCTTGAGCAGTTTTGATAATCTTCCCAATTGCATAGTCATTGAAGTTGCCTTGCTATGTGGATAGAAAGGTGGGGATATCTTAGGAAAAGGAAATTAATCAGTAGAACCAAAGAGTTAAATCCACTATATAGATCTCCAGTAGTTTCCCTGGTCAAAGGAGCTATTGTCATCCAGTGGAGATGAAAAAGATACAGTTCTAGAGGCCTCCTGAAGCAATAAAAAGGCAGAATTTCAAAAGTTGTACATTGGCACTGAATATTTTCTCCATTGTGCATTAAGATTTATTTGCTCTGTCTCTTGCCACACGGTGTCTGTGGAAGGAAAGTAGTAGAAGTGATAAGGATTAGTTGCTTTACTGTTTTGTTAAAGCTTTGTGCTCCAGTTTGTTGTCGGATTCATGGCAATGTTTAGTCAAGTTTTTAAATTTTACTCTTCCTAAACATAAGTAAGTCTTGGTCATATATCTGAAGGTCGATAGAAAGACTAAACAAATACTTAAATGCACATTCATTAAAAATGAAAGCTTGTTAGCTTAATTCTGCATAATACTTGTCCTACAAATGTATGTAATGTCATAATTTGTGTGGAAGCAGTAGCAATTTTAAATAGCTGTATTTGTTCTGTTTTTAATCTATTGTCTTTAAAATAAGTGCAAAAATAAATGTATAAGCTTTATTCTTTGAATTACATACAAGTTGCTGTTTTATAGGATCACATAGAAGTACATGTGAAGAGCACAAAAGGACCCATTGACGTGTATCTATGTGAGGTGGAAAAAGAGAATCCAGGTGCTGAAACTTGTGAAGATATGGATACTGTCCATATCTAGTGAAACTGAGACATCATTTTATCCTGACGAAGGTAACATCCTCCTTTTCCATTTTTATCCACATGTATTTTTTTTGTTTTCTTAAGATTATCATATCATTCTGATAAAGCTGTAAACTGTGCTGTTGAACGAGTGTAATTTTCAGAGCATAGATTGTGGGCCAAGGTGTGTGGGAGTATAGGAAATGTGTGGAAGAGAAGTCTGTGCTGTTGTGTTACCTCACAGCAGCAGGATGTCAGAGAGTCAGGCACGTGCACACAGAGCAAGGCACTCTTGTTCCCTGGCCTTTTCCTTCCTTTGCTCCTTGCTGGTTTCCTGTCAGAGCCCGTGGATGGAGCTCTCAGCTGCTGCACTGCAGAGTCTGCTCAGCTCAGATTGTTGCTATGAGAGTTATGATGCTGTTTTAAACAAGACTCTGCTGCTGCTCATTCCTGCCCTAAGGGAGGGCAGACAGAAGAGGGGACGTCGTATTTCAGTCTCCTAAAACAGGACTGGATGGGATAGAGATTCTGAAGAAGCCTAGTGCTGCAGGATGTTGTGGCATAAAAATAAATCTGGCAGGAATTGCAGTAGCTCAGAACACAGCAAAAGAAATTATCTTTAGAAGTGCTGCTTTATAGGTGAAGGGGAGAGTTGTCCTTTCATCCCAGGTATTTTTTAAATTAATTTTGCTTGTGGAATAACTCAAAATTGTATTTTCTACAATTAGAGTAATCATATTCCTTTCTTATTTTCCTTTTAAAGTGAGATCTCCGATGGAAGAAAAAAAACCCATTTGAGATGCCAGATTAATTACAACACAAGAATCTAATATAGAATGTAAATATCTGTATTATAGGGCTTTTCCAAACTGCTTGGATCTGAAAACTTCCTAACCTGAAATGTTCCAAAGTGTTTTAAAAATCCAGCAGTGGATTAGTTTAGTGTTTTCACAGGATTGCTTATCCTCCCAAGTCAAAAGACAACAGTTTCTGGAGTTGCATTTAGGAGCTTTGTTTTCTTAATTGCATATGACCTACAGAGCTTTGGGAAAATGGTTTTTTACCTTAAAATTTTAATTGACAGAAAACAAAGATAATCAATTACTTCCAAAAATTAAGGTTGGAGAACAATTTCTGGAGCGGTTCACCATCTGCATGAGAATGTATAAAATGAAGAAATGCACTTTTCAGTTCTGAGGCAGCACTACTAAGCAGGATTGTCAAACACAAGTGTAACAAAGAACTGGTGTATTGGAAGCCTTTGATATGAAGAACAAGATGTAAATATCCCAAGAGCTATGCTTTACACTGTGTAAGTGCTGTTTGTATCCACCTCTACATGAACTATGGTATCAACACTGAAGTGAAATAATTGGGCTTTGTGTACATACTTGTATCATTTCTGGATAGTTACTGATGTACATTTATTGAGATGGTTTGCATTTCTGCCTCTGTACAGCAAAGAAATAAAATAAGCTTACAAAAATATGAAATACTTTCTATTTCTATGAAATATTTTCTAATGAAACATGTTGGGTTGCCTTTGCTGCAATTCACTGAGTGACTACAAGCATTTAAAACTATGTGAAAATCTAAAATCTGTTTTACATGGTACTGTCAGATAACACTTAGATCTGGATCTAGTGATGCCACAGTACTTTAGCAATTTTCAGAAGAATGATCAATAACTACTTAAGCTGGTCCATTCCAGTTTCTGGAGTTTACATACAGCAGAACCCTAGCTGAGTATTGTGATCTCTTTGTGTCTCAGCTTGCAGAAACATGTAAAATACTTAAGGACTATGTGTGTATTATCCATCTTTCATATCCATAAAACAAAGCTGTTGAATTTATATGCTGGATTTTCTAAGGGAGTGAACTGTCACTGTACAAATGCTGTGCATGGGCTCACTTCATCCCAGTATGGTTTCTGTAGGGATGAGTTGGCAGGTTTGGTTTTAAATAGGAAGTCCAAGTCCTTGGGTCACACAGTATTGACAACTATGCATCTCCTCACAAGTGAGACCATCAAAGCTAATTAAACCTTGCATGTTCTAGCCAGCAGCTCTACAGCTATTTTAGACAGGTGCAGTGAAATTGAAAGCCCTATGTTCTACAATACAAGTAAGTTGGTACAGGTGACACTGATGAGCATAAATATACCTAAATACAGAATGGAGAACTAACTCAGTTTTCCACAAAGTTCCCTAGTTCTGCAAAATGCATAGCAGTATACTTTGCAAATTGGGGAAAAAACACCAAGTGCAATCTTGTGTCAGAAAAGTAATCTTGAATTTTTATATCTGTCCTCTGAATTTCAGGCTCCAGAATACAGGACTTCTGGGAAAAATAGGATACTATTTTTTTGTCTGTGAAATTCAAACTACAGGCTAAGCTGTAATAATAATAAATAAAAGCAAAGTTGACAGCACAATGAATACATAGAACAGGGTAAAAATGAGCAAGGTGCTCCTCCAGTGAAGCTGGGAATGAGGGTTAAAACTAAGAAAGCATTTTTTGCACAGGAAAATTGTCCTTTTCCTTCAGTGGCCGGTTTCTGTTCAGATGGCAAACTCTATTTGATGTTTTACATTGCTGTTCTATTTTGGTGGAGTTTGAGCAAAAGAGAAGCATTGATTCCCCCTACACTAGTTCAACAACTCAGGACAATGTTTCCCATAAAACCTATAAAAATTTCCAACACTAACTAATTCTGAATGCTGTATATTGGGGTAGGTTTTTGTTCCATGATCATAAAATCCTAGAATGGTTAGAGTTGGAAGGGACCTTGAAGGTCACATAATTCCAACGCCCCTGCTTTGGGCAGGGACAGCTTCCCCTACATCACAGAATTATTTAAGTTGGAAAGACCTCCAAGATCATCAACTCCAACCTTTGACCAAACATCACAACATCAAGTAGTCCATAGCACTGAAATTCAGATCCAGATGTTCTTTGAACTCCCTTAGGGATGGTGGCTCCACCACCTCCCAGTGCTTCACAGTTCTTTCAGTGAAGAAATTCCTCCTGACGTCCAACCTGAATCTCTCTGGTGCAGTTTGAGGCCATTTCCTCTCATCCTGGTTGCTCAAAGCTCCATCCAACCTGGCCTTGAACACTTCCAGAGATGATAGGGCATCCACAGCTTCTGGCAACCTGTTCTAGTGTCTCTCCACCCTCATAATAAAGAATTTCTTCCTAATATTTAATCTAAATCAACTCTTTAACTCTTAGCCATTACCTACCTTATATAAAAAGTAAGGAAGTACATTTTTACAAAATAACCATCTTAAAAATGTTAAGGAAGTTTGTCTTCAACAGTGGAACAATCCATTTAAATGAAACATTAGGATTTTTCATTTTGAATAAATCTCTAGTGATTGTTTTTCCTCACTCATTTGTACAGGTTTTCTAGCAGTATAATTAATGCTTTTAGCCACACAGTTGTCACAGTGAAATGGAAGAAGCTGTAGTATGACAATTATACTGCTACTATTTTAATACATCTGTTGTTGTAATAGTGCACCTTCAGCAGAACGAATGGACTTTTGAAGATTAAACCACTGCTTTTGCTACTTGGTTATGTACAGTATTAGCCATTGGTGATACTGGAAAGCAATGTACTGTATAAGCTCAATGCACTAATTAGCTGAAAAGATTCAACTTGGACT
Organism: Melospiza georgiana; assembly: GCF_028018845.1. Classification (NCBI taxonomy): domain Eukaryota; kingdom Metazoa; phylum Chordata; class Aves; order Passeriformes; family Passerellidae; genus Melospiza; species Melospiza georgiana. The sequence goes on from NC_080432.1 coordinate 91,070,069, forward strand.
TGAAAAATTCCTGAGTGAGACTGAACTTAGACACAAGTTACAAGCTCACTTGTAAATGTGACAGGACCTTACTCTGAATTTGTATAGTAATGTTTGGTTTTTTTTCTGAGAGATTATTATTTTTGCTGAGTCTACATCTGTTCATTTTCAGTACATTTGTATGTGTAAGAAGCTCTCTTGGCTATTTGAGGACTCTGATAAATTAGAAGTTTCTAGTACTCTTTCTGCCTTCCCTTCAATAAGAATGGTTAAGAATGTTAATGCATCAATCAGCAATAGCAACAACCAGGACCCATAATTATTAAATTCCTGGTTTTGCTGATTCTTACTGTAAAAAGCACTGCAGGTTGCCAGTTCAGCCCTTACTTGGTGTGGGAATTCACTTGTCAATTTTCAGATGTGAACTACAGTTTTAAATAGTGTGATTTTTTAAGGAGACAGAAGATTCCTGCAAATTGTTGTCTGTTGGAAAGCATTTGAAAGTCAGCAATTTTCTTCATTTTGAATAATCTTTTTGATGTGTGTGAAGAGCCTCATTTTATAAGCATAATTAAGCACTGATTTCAGAAGTCCTTGTCAGTGGCAAGGTTCATCTGCTGGCCAGGCCATGAGCTGCTCCCAGTGTGCTGGGGCTGGCTGCAAGCTCTAAACCCTTGTGTTCCATGATCCTGGCATGGGCTGGCCCCTGCACCCTGCTGGCACCTCAGTAACTGCTGAAGGGTTTATCAGGAACACCAATCTGCTGGTTTTGGTTCCACTTCTGATCTGCCTGGAGTAACTTGTGAGAAGTGCATTGAGGCTAAAATTACATAAACTACCCTTGGTTGTGTAGGTTACGTAAATCTAGACGAGGCTTCTCACTGTTTGTAGATGTTTACTGAAGGACTCAGACACTTGTTAGTCGATAAGCACGATCTGTGTTTTGAAGAAAATGTAATGTTTGCAGAGAAAGGGCAGCCTGGTTCTTCCCAGACACCCACCATGTGGACGTGGGCTGATGGGAGCTCCTCACCTTGTGATCCATGAATGAAGTGGTGTTTCCAATTGACTCTGGATAAAGGGATGGGATTATAGAAGACAATCCTAGAAGCTGTAACAGCAAATTCAAAGATCCAAGCTCAGCACATAGCAACTCTTTTATTGACTTAGCCCACTATGGGGGTGCATCCCCCCCACCCCAGCCACACTGTGATCCCAAAAATGTTTATCAGGCCTCAGCCTTGACAAACAGCAGCTGGTTGAGCTTCTCTTGAGCTTACCAGAAACACTATTCTCCCAGGAACTTTTGTTGTCTAACAAGCTCCTGTTTTAATGAATAGCCTTGGAAACTTATTTTTATTGCCTGAACAACAACCTAAGTGGAATAAAATTTTCATTATCAAATTTTCAAATAAAGTTACCAGCCTGAATTGTGGCCAGGATGGAAAATTACTGTGACTAAAGCTGGCTCTCTTGTGACCTTATAAACACCAGCCCATAGTGAGACCCTTGGAGCTCTCCTGGACCGCAGTGCACTGTGGCCAATACCAGACACTCTGCTGCTAGCTGGGCATTCAAGGATCAAATCAAGCTTCCCTGTAGTTAGTTGTGATCTTTTCACAATCCCTAAAACACCTACAAAAACAGAACAATAGCCATACAGTGCCTCCATCCTATACACTAAAGCAGGTTGCACAGAATTCAGTCAGGAGCTAGAACTGTAATTTACTTGATAATGCTACTCCCCACAGATCGTCAGAGAACCTTTTTACCAAGCAACATTCTCACCATCTGTGCCAGTAATACTTTGTGTAAGAAACAATTTCTCACGAGAAAAATCTCCCTGGTTTTAGAAACAACTTCAGCCTTAAGTGCCTGCTGAGCCATTGTCTTCAGGCTGGAAAGAAGCTATTGGAGGTGATTTCTGTATTTATTCAGCTGAAGAGAAAACAAACACATTTGAAATAATGCAATATATTATCCTATCCTGCGAGAACAGTAATGGGGGAAATATAGAGATATAGGATTAATTCTTCCTATGATTAGAGGCTAAAATAAAGTAAAAGCAAAATACTGTGAAAGCATTAGCACTGCCTTTCTTTTGTGATAAAAAAGACTTAATTGCAGATTTATCTTAAAGAACTGAATAAAAGGATAAAAACAAATTCTAGTCTTTCAAATTGCAAAAATTGGCACATTGGCTGTCAGAGTCCATGCAGAGATTAGTAGTTTTGACTCAAAAAACATTGACAAGCCTGGGCCACTGAGCAGCAGAAGAGGCAAATTTGGATTAATGTGTATTTCTTGATTAATCATGTGTTTCTCCTGGTCTGAAATACTCTAGACTGTATTAAAAATTTACTGCAGGTTGAAGCTCAGGGATTTTACTTCTTTCAAAAAGACTTTAAATTTGTGACATTAGATGATGATCAGACTCTTTAAAACAAGTATCTTCCAATCAAGATATATTTTATTCCCAATCTGTAAAATACTGTTCCTTTATACATGGAGAAAGTATAAATTGCTCGGAAAGAAGGGATTGGAAAGTTGTCCAGATATTGTTGTCTGTATTCTATGTATGTGTCTCTGAGGATCAGTTGCCTGGAAATGAAAACAAGACAACAGCAATTGTTTACATAGATGTCGTCTAAAAACGTCTCAGGCATTTATGTTCTCTCTGCTGACTTTATGCTAATTGTCCATCTCTTAAATTGACACATTGAGCTATTTTTGGGGTGTAAGGAAGAAAGTCAGCAAAGCAGGGTTTATAATTTGGAAGGAAAATTATACAGAGCTAAAGGGGAAAAAAAATTTCCCTAATGCAACTTAAAAAGTTTTTTACCACCTTTGAAATCAAAACCTGATCAGGATGGTGGTGTGTGTTCAGTTGATTGCTTTCAATCAGTTTAACAAAATCAAGGTTCAACCAGAAATACTCATTCAGCCATGGCTTTCAAATGATGGCTTTGAAATGGGCCTGAGTTCAGCTCTAAGTACAATTTACTTAATTGTTGCACTATGGCATTTTTGTATAGGTAATTCTTATTTAAAAGTAATAATGGATTCACAATGGTAATACTGGTAGTACAGGTGAATTACTGAGATACAGAACTACCATTTTCAGAAGGATGAGATCTGCAGTTTTTGTTTCCATACAGAGAAAATCTCAGGGTGGGCTGTCCTTTAAGGACAGTTTTACTTACGTATGAACCCGTTATCTCCTTTCAACACCACATCCTGCTGCTGTCAGGCAGCTTGCTGCCTCTGGAACAAATCATTCCTCTGTGCTGTGCCCATTTGCAAAAAGGGAGGAGTGTCTTGATCTCCTTTGCAAACTCTGCTCAGTTTTGCTCTGCAGTGACTCCTCAGAGAGTGCCAGCTTCCCCAGACCCGTCATGGGATGCTTGTCCAGCACCAGCAAGGGCAATCCCCAGACTTGCTGTGCTCCATGAAGGAACCACAGTGGGTGCCCTGGGACAGCGCCCTTTCTGAAGACAATACTGAAGACCTCTTCACTCTCTTTAAAGATGCTATCCCAGGGCTCTCATTTCTGCTGCACGTCCTTTAACAAATTAATAAGCAAAATAAATTCAATGTTTCAAACATATAAACATAATTAGCATCTTACTGACAATTTCAGCTGAGAAGCTGAACTGTACAGATGTACAAATTTGTGTTCCTTATATTTATTTTACATATACTTTGGGGTTTTTGGGGGTCCCCCCTCTTTGGTATTCTATCAGTCTTGTATTAAAGAGACGAGAAGATCTGAAACATTTAATTAATCTTCAAGTATAACTTGCCCCTTTTTTCAATGATGACAAAGTTTTTCCTCACTCTGGGTTAAATAAACTGACATTTAAAAAAACTTAGAGACAGGATTAACCCTTTCCTCATAACACCTCCCATTACATCTGTTTTTTGCAGCGGCCAGTGAAATGGGTTCAGCCTTCAAGTATCAAGGCTTGTGTGAAACAAACACTCTAAACACCCCGAACTGGTGCGGAGTTTCCAGGGAAACTTTGGTGAAACGGCAAAAGGGAGACATTATCTGCCAGTTCCCCACCCCGCAGAGGACCCAGCTGCACAGAGGAGCACATCTGCCCCTACTGAGCCCGGGGATGCCACAGCTGCTCCCGCCGTCCCCGACACGGCGGGGCCACTAGAGGGATGTCTACAACCATCCTTCCACGGCTTCTGAAGCAAACCACCCCTTCGCATTCCCGGCCAGCTGCAGTCGCACACGGCAACCAACAGTCCTAAGAAATGCTGCAAGGGATGCATCAGAGGGCTGCTCGCCGCGGCCCAGGGAGAGTGTTTGGACACTACCAGTTGGAAAGATGAGATGCAATGCTTGGAGTGCTACAAGGTCCAAGAGAGCAGACCAGAAATCATAGAGTTGTGGATTCACAGAATGATTTAGGTTACAAAGGACCTTGATGATAATCTAATTCCAACTCCTCTTGTTCTGGTTGAATAGTTTTAACACTATTAAAAACTACATCTAGTTATATCCTTTTATTTGATTTGTTTCCAGTAGTTTAGCTTGTATCTAGTAGAATGGCATTATCTATTTAAACTATCAACAAGTTAGCATGAGAGTCACACTGCAAAAACTGTTTTATTTTTCTATTAGTTTAAATTAGTTGACTAGGAAAGCATGAAAATGTAATAGAGAAGAGTTCTCTCTCCTACAGTGATCAGGTGTTGGAACTGATAGGATGAAAGTGGCTGCAAAAAAAGGAAAATATGAGTAAACTGAAGAAATAAGCATTAGTTGTGTTATAAAACAGCTTGTGCACTCCAGAACAGCATAAATAAGGAGCCCAAATTTACTACCCCGGCTGGATAGATGGGTCAAACTGTTACATTTAATTACATATACTAATAAAAAAAAAGTTTCAATTTATGTGGAAAAGAAGCATCATGGATTTTAAAAGAGGTAATAGTTAGAGTTGGGTGATTTATTTATTTATTTAATAGTTAATTCCCTGGAAAATGTGGTTTCAGTCATGTCTAAACTATTTGCTTCAAATTTGCTGAATAGTTTTGGCTGGAAAAAAAACAAAGAAGGGGATAAACTGTGTTGGAGGAAAGTCCCCAGTTACCCAACAGCTCAATGATCAGAGCATGTACTTAGGCAGCAGAGACCCCTTAACAGAGGCTCTGTTGAGGTGGACTATGCTCAATCTTTCCTGTGACCACTTTGATTTTGTCCCAGTTGCAAGAGATGGGGACACACCTTCCAAAGGAGCAGGCTGGTTCCCAGAGTAGGAAGCTGTGATTCTCATGCTCCCCCTCACTGACCCAACAAACTTGGTGCCTTTGTGCAGCTCACCAGCTTCATTGAGAGGAAGAATTTCCCCTTTGTCCTGCTTCATGGATACCAAGGCCTTGGACAGCTTTCTAAGAAGTAGAATTCTGCTTCAAGTTCCCTTGGACAAAAGTAGGATTTCCTCATCCTAAGTATATCCATGCTATGACATTCTTTCAAGCATCCAAAACAAATATTCTACATTGGATTAAAACATAACATTTAATGGTTCATGCATAGAAATAACCTTCAGGTTATTTTCTTTCAGCAAAGAAAAGCAGCCAGTTTAGTTATGTCCACACTGTGCTGATTTTTATGACATTCACTGCAGTTCTTGAGCAAAAATGTAACTTCCACCAAGTCTTTAACTGATCATGAAATAGTTTGATAACCTTCATCCAGACTACTCTATGCTTCTTACAAATCCTTATTTCTGCAGCCACATAAGAGCTGAAAATGACATTGAGAGCTCCCAACTCAACACTCCTGACTCCAGTCCCTGTGGTGCCAGACACCATATCTTATGGCCCTGTCAGAGTGCACTGATACACTGCAGGTAGGTGTTTTCTGGCTGCCTTTACTTGGATGAAGGTTGTACTAACCCCGCATTGTAAATAGCTAGAAGCAGTCTTATTTCCCATCTGCACTCATCTGTGACCAGTTTACTCACATATGCTGTTCTGCCAGCACTTCTCTGTAGTGCACAGCTCTTAAACTCCTTGGTTGCTGTCTTTGGTGTATCTTTAGACACCACCATATTCTCATTCACTTCTCTGCTGGATCTAGAAAACTGAGTTATTCAAGCTATCTCCATAAAACAGGCTGCTTTGTTCCTTTATCTCTGCCAAATTCCCATTTTCAGTTCCTCTTCTCCAATCAGAGGAATGGAACTATTTATGTCCCAGTGTTCTAACTGGATCTTGCCCTATCCTATCTCACTTAAGTATCTTTGTTAAATTTTACAATACCATTTATACTTTTTAATTCCATGTTTTCATTAGCTAATGTAAGCCTGAAGTAATTCTCCTCAGCTATTTCCAAGTGGTACAGTCCCACATTGCATCAGAATTTCTTACTAGTCCCCAAGGGCACTCCCTCTATAGACTCTACCATTTTTAAAATGTCCTGTTTCTATCACTCCCATCATTGAGCTGATCCAGATATTCTGAGCAATATCCCAACCCTCAACTGTCTACTGATGTTGGCTGATGCAAACAGGATCAACAGCATAGTCCTGGATTTCATGCTGGTAAACAAAAAGGTTCCAACGTCAAAAAGTTAAACAAGAGGAACCAGGACTGGTCCTTGTAGTTCCTACCAAAACAAATCCTCAAGGATTCAACTAATACTTACCTCTCTGTTTCACCTCATGAGGCATTGCTATCCTACATGAAGCGAGTTCTTTTAACTTTGGGAATAGCATGATATCCTTCAGAATGTTTTATTCTCCTATAAAAAACGTCTCCGAATAATTCCCACTAATGTCAGCTTTCTCACATCAAAATCTTCCAAGTTTTCTTCAGATTTGGTTGTAATTACCTCCTGTAATACCTTAATTTTTATTACCCATAAACATGGAAAATTAAAGTATTACAAGATATGTTTTTCTTATCCATGTGTAGTGTTTCATTTTAATATTGTCCCCCCATCACCAAAGACTGGGGCAAAACTGAGATCATCTCTATGTCAGCCTCTTCATACAGTAATCCCATTTATTATTTGACAGCCAAGTCTAGAAATAACAGTAGTTAAACATACTGTCCATGTTTCCTTCCTTCCTTCCTTCCTTCCTTCCTTCCTTCCTTCCTTCCTTCCTTCCTTCCTTCCTTCCTTCCTTCCTTCCGCCACTTCCGCCACTTCCGCCACTTCCGCCACTTCCTTCCGCCACTTCCTTCCGCCACTTCCTTCCGCCACTTCCTTCCTTCCTTCCGCCACTTCCTTCCGCCACTTCCTTCCGCCACTTCCTTCCGCCACTTCCTTCCTTCCTTCCTTCCTTCCTTCCTTCCTTCCTTCCTTCCTTCCTTCCTTCCTTCCTTCCTTCCTTCCTTCCTTCCTTCCTTCCTTCCTTCCTTCCTTCCTTCCTTCCTTCCTTCCTTCCTTCCTTCCGCCACTTCCTTCCGCCACTTCCTTCCGCCACTTCCTTCCGCCACTTCCTTCCGCCACTTCCTTCCTTCCGCCACTTCCTTACTTCCTTCCTTCCTTCCGCCACTTCCTTCCGCCACTTCCTTCCTTCCTTCCTTCCTTCCTTCCTTCCTTCCTTCCTTCCTTCCTTCCTTCCTTCCTTCCTTCCTTCCTTCCTTCCTTCCTTCCTTCCTTCCTTCCTTCCTTCCTTCCTTCCTTCCTTCCTTCCTTCCGCCACTTCCTTCCTTCCGCCACTTCCTTCCGCCACTTCCTTCCTTCCGCCACTTCCTTCCGCCACTTCCTCCCTCCCTCTCTCCCTCCCTCCCTCCCTCCCTCCACTTTTATATGCAAAGCTGTGTTTTCAATTGTGCACTCACAACTGTTCTTACAGGTATCTGACAGCCCCTGCAGGTTCCCTGAGAGCAGGCACAGCCGCTGTAGTTGTTTACACCCTGGTATCAGCTGGACTGACTTGGTTTCCCCACAATTAACAGTAGCTAAGTCTTGATGAAAAGCAGATCACAGGAATGACAGTGCTAATGCAGAGACACATAATGTGGGTATTCAGAGATGCACACAGAACCTCTACACTAATCATCTTTTTTTAGCTTGCTCTATCCAAGTCATCGTCTACTGGCATTTTCCCCTAATTGCAGGGAGCATTCAGTGCCTGGGGTTTTACTGTCATTTTCCAAGCCAGTTCCTGCATACTTATGGCAAAAGGCCAGATCAAAAGAAAGATTGATTAGGTGCCTCCAGTGGTTCTTACACCAAAATCCAAGATGACAATTCAAAAAAACTCAATAGCTGTGTAACTGTGAAGGTTGCTAAGTTTGCCACCTACCTCTCTGCCTCCATCCTGCTGAGTGTTCTCTTTGAAAGGCTACAAAGCCTTTTCTTCCTGGCATCCCATTTCTTCTTAATGCAATTTTCTGCAAAACCACACACACCAGCCTGTAAGACAGTGTCTAGGAACTTTATTTGAAGGTGTACTGTGTATCATGAATTGCCACAGGATGGAGAAAGGACAATGCATACATGGTTCTCATTCTGCTAAAGAATTGTGGATCAGATCAGGCTGAAAATGCTGGTTCAGATTATGCCTCATCTAGGAAAACATGGGACTTTGGCCACATTTCTCATAATTCCCATTCAGCATCTAATGTTTAAATGTTTGATCTTAAATACAGAATAAACTATCAGAAAAGCTTTTGTTCTTACAGATTGTTACAGGCATACAAGTGACAGGTCTGAATCAATCAATAGTCACCTTGTCAAATTAAAAGGAGGCAGAGACAGCTTTGAGAAGCTCTGGCCAGCACTTCCAAAGGACCAGCAGCATTGTACTCCTGCATATTTCCAATATTTCAACCTTTACAATGTGTCATGTAAAGGAAGTGCTGCAGAAAGAAGAGGAGCAAAAACCCTCCTCTGCTCCAAGGTACTGTGAGGTATAAACAGCCTACTGACAGCATAAGAACAAGGATTTCATAAATCACAGCAGTCTCTCAAACTGTGATTTACACCTAGGGCCACAGAGCCCTAAGCTTCACCTATATGCACAAAGCAGCAAAGGAAAACTCGAGGTCACTTTGTCCTTACTCTCCAAGCTACACTTACTGCAAGTTTCCTCCTGAGCCTTACAGCAGAGAATCTGGACATCACCATCATGTAAGCATTTCAATTAACCTAGATTCACAGCTTCACTTCTGTCTTCCCAATGCATCCAAGAAACTATGAAACTACCTTATTAACAAAAGCAATGTTGTTTAGCTGGGGAGTTATGTAAGCAATTAAGAGCCAGGCAGAGACCAAGTCCTGCGTTATCAGACACACCCAGACATTACATAGCCACTTTTGATTCACACCTCCTTTTCTTGATTCCTTGGTATTTGTGCTTAAGATACTGACTTTAACACAGCAACGGACAGTATACCAACTAATAATTCGGTTATTAGTTGGTATTTATTAATATTTATCAGCTATATATGCTTTGTTTGAAAAAATGGGAAGCAGCTACCTGGCGCACCTTCAGAGACAAAGGTACATGCCTTTCCAAGCAGAACAGTAGATATAGGCCTTTACCTACAAAGCTTACAGATGAAGACATTTTCTTTAGCATTTGCTTGATTACTTTGGTTTGCATTTAATTATACAGATGGCTGAGTGGTTTTGTAATTTTATAGCTGGCCTGTGCTAGTAATTGATGTGGTAGTGTCAGTCTTACTGAGGCTGGTTTGGAAATGCATGGGGTTTGAAAAGCTGCTTGTATTTAAAGCCTCTTGTTACAATGCAAGAGATGAATTAAATGAAAGAATGTTAAACAATGTTGGGGGTTTTTTCCTGTGGACTTTACATAACTGTACTATTTGTCCCAAGACAACACTGGAATCAGTATATCAACGATGAAGATTGTGGCTGACTTTGCAAGTCCTTCAAAAATGTAATTCCTATATACACAAGTTGTGTACCTGTCTTCCTGTATATTTTCCCTAACCTAAAATGAAGAAGTTTATTTTTAATCCAGAAAAAGTAATTTATTAACCCTTAGGCAGACTGAACACTATCATGTGAGAAAGGAAAAATAAAACAAACAAACAAAACTGACAATAAACTTATATTCCTTTTCACCTCTAGTTCATATTTATGAATATAAAAGTAAAGAAACCCCTGTACTAATGACATGAATCTATTTTCTGGAAGTAGAACGATGATCTTTAGCTACGCCCTCCAAAGTCTCAAGACCTCATTATCTAAAAAATGACTTGTCCTATTTCCATCACAACAACACTGATCCACGTCAGCGCAGCGTCCTGAGTGAGTGACGATAGTTATGCACCTTTGCCTGTAGCAGTCTGACATGGTTTACTTTTGGCAGCTTTCAAAGACTGTATCTGCCTGGACTACTGACAGGTGTTTTGTCCATCATACTCTGCTGTCACAACTTGCTTCTCATTTGGGATAGAGTTGATTCATGTCACTGAACAGAGATAGTCCATGATATCTCTGGCAACTCACTTAGCTCTTCTAGCTGTTCTCCCATATGCAAAACACAAAGATGGACTAGATCCACGAGATCTAGTGATCTAAATTTTAGAGAACCTAGCTATTAGGAGAATCAACTCCCCTGTTGGTAGTGCTCTTATATTCTTCAAATATTTTCAGAGTGAGAGCCTGAAAAGAGGATTTGCAAAAGCCTTATTTAGCCAGCAGCAAGTGCTAAAACCACAGCCCCATCTCTTAAAACAGATGCGCACATGGGTGCTTTGTCTCCTTTTGCTTCTTTTGCGATAGTAGCGAAACATGCCTGAGGTCCAAAGCCAAATCCCTCTTCTCCCTGAACAGGCTTGGGGACTATGGAATACCCTAAAGGAACAACCTGAAGCTGATGGCTTTCAACCAGTAAGCCCCAAGTACGAACATCTTACAAATCCGTACCTATAAATGTAGCCAGTTGTGAAAATGGTCAACAGTGAATTCCCTACTGCCTTGGGACACCTAAAACATATTTGGACTGTAGATTATCTAAAGAGTTCAGCAGCATTTCAGGGAACAGACAGAGAGATGAAGGATCCAACTGTGGAGTCCTAGGCTTAAAGCTACAGCAGACATACTGGAAGGCTTGGACTTTGCCTTACAAAACATAGTAAATAACATTTGACAATTCACTGCATGGGACTTCAAAACTAGCATACACAGAGAGAGTAGGAAGAGTTCTGCCTTAGATAGTCCTTGTAGGAATAGGTGATACCCTGAGAGATTTACACCACTGAAGGCAGAAAAAGTAAACTGTAAAAAGACCACAGAAGGTGGTGTCATTTTTCCTCTAGGGCACATTAAAACAGTGTTTTTTGCAAACACTGAGAGAAGGATTGGACTTTCTGAGTACTATTTTTGTTACTTAGTCACTTACAACCAGCAATAAATCTTCTGCTGATGATTTTGTTGAGGATTTGTGTCATACAAAGGAATTCAGCTGACTACCGTTGTCAATGTGTCTCCGTAACAGAGTAAAACTTGTTTAGCTAGTAAACAGATATGTCCTGAAGGGTGGAAGAATAGATCTATTGGGCAAGAATTTCAAGAAGGTACTATTTCTACACACTTGCTTTTGAAGTCACAATCACACTTTTTTTCCTATGTAAAAAGGGCTGTTATGCTTATTTAAGATTTTGTTACCTTTGTTTAGATAGCATTCTGAACAAAGCCATTAAATCACATAAACTAAAGATCAGTTTTTACAAAGCTTATAGATAAGAAAAACTAAAAAAAAAAAGAAGCACGTTGCCTATAGTTAAGAGGAAACTAAGAGCTTAGATCATCAGATCACCTAGTGCCCAACTCTGAGTTCATTGAAATTGTCCCCAAAATTGTTGTTCACAATAACAGAACTTAGCACAAGCTCCTTCCTGATCACTAGAGACACGCTTATTATGTTTGGTCTGTTGTCCAAACCTATTTCAAATCCTTTTAAAAAGCCAAAACATTTTTGTTGTGCTACTTCTAAAAATTAGCTAATTAATAGATTGCAAGTGAAGAAATCATATTTATTTTAGGTAATTTAGAGTTTTGAACTGCTGTTTTGCAAGGCTGTGTAACTTTATGATCCAGTTAGTACCCACATATAATTCTAGTAGCAACCCAATTCATTCTTACACTTACTTCTTTTATCTCCTAGCAAAGTAAACTGTTTGAGGAGACGATGTGATTTTTTTTTGGTGGTGCTGCAGTTAAGCAGATCCTAATCTGTTTTGAAGATGAAGTAGTCCTAAGATATAAATAACCAGTGCCTCTCCCAAACAGATTTCACCAGTTCCTTCAGAAAACTCTCACAAACTCAGTGTGGTTCACTGTAAAGCGTGAGCGATAACGCCCATATTGACTTTTCAAAATGTTCTTGTGTGTGTGTGTTTCTGTGAGGCTTGAGGATTTTGACTCAGTGGACTGTAAAAGCAGAATCCAGTTATGGAGTTTGGGTGGATATTCAGAGCAGACCTTCCTTCAAGTGGGGAGTTGTTTGGCACCAGGGCCCTGACTCAGAATATCACTGAGTGTGATCTCGCAAGTGACTCACATATTTACTTCTCTGACTCTCTCTCCTCTTCCTTTAAAGTTAAAATACTGAGCCACTTTTCTGACATCAGCTCACTGCCAGCCAGCTATCAGCTGAAAGTCAACACAGTAAAATGTTAACCTTTCCTCCCTGAGGTCCCTCCACCTTAGTGAATGACACTTCCAGTCTCTGTTGTTCTGCCCTAGAACATCTGCCCAGCAGCCACATCTCAGCGCTGCTGGAACCATAGTTTGGCCACAACTTCACATGCCATTCCATGGACCATCCCTACCATTCAATTCCCCACCTCCATCCCTGCAGCCACAGCTCAGGCATCAGTAGCCTGTGTCCCTGCTGCAGCCACTCTTGCCTGGGTCTGATAAACAGCATCCTGTCCCCTCAAAGTGCCCACCGAGCGCAGCAAGGTGGCTGTACCCGTCTCCAGCACAGTGTGGAGGCTCATCTTCCTCGAGGGGCATGAGGATGGCCTGCACCTTCCCCAGCACAGCTCCCCTCTGCCTAGTTCTTCATTCTCCCTCTCATACATGTAGGATATACACACAGGAGAGGGATGGAGTACCTCTCCTATGAGAGAATTTGGACTGTTCAGCTTGGAAAAGAGAAGGCTTTGGGGTGACCTTATTGTGGCCTTTCAATACATGAAGGGAGTTTATAGAAAAGGGCAAGACTATTGACAAGACCATGTAGCAACAAAACAAGGGAAAATGGTTTCAAATTCAAGGAGTGTAGGCTTAGATTAGATATGGGGGAAAGAAATCTTTTCCATGAGGGTGGTAAGGCACTGGAATTTCCCAGGGAAATTGTGGAGGCACCATCCCTGACGTGGTAGGGCCAAGCTGGATGGAGACCTGAGCAATGAGGCCGAGTGAAAGATGCCACTGCCCATGGTAGGGGGCTTGGAATTAGAAAATATTTAAGGTCCTTTCCAACCGAAACCGTTCCACGAATCCCTGATTCGTGCCGTGAGCACTGCTGCTCTATCGGAAACACTGCTCTCCCACCTTCTCAAATATTGCTGGCTTTTCTTCCTGTGTGCTTGACGCCATGCGGGCAGGCTGAGGTCTCATGTGCCAAAACGCACACAGCCCTGTCTCCGAGCGGCTGCCTTGCCCAGGCCGGGCACGGCCCCGCCGAGCTCAGGGCTGCAGCCGGGCGCCGGGCGAGCGCCGAACAATGCGCCGCTCGCAGCGGGGCCTTGTGGGTAGGGGAGGCGGCCTGCGCGGGGCCGGGAGCGGGAGGCCGCGCCGGGCCGGCGGTGGGCGGAACGCGGAAAGCGGAGAGGGAAAGCGAGGCTGGCGGGGATCGCGGCTCCCGCCCCAGCAGCCGGCGAGCGCTGCAGAGAGAGCCGCACTCTGAGCCCGACCCCGCGGCAGCCGCTCCCCCTTCGCTCCCCGCCTCCCCCCGCCCTCAGAGCGATGTCCCGGCGGAGCGGGCAGTGAGGCGGCGGCCGCCAAGGGACGCCCTGAGCGGCGAGAGGCGGAGGCACGGCGGGAAGCGCTCCGTCCCTCCCTTCCAGCTCTCTCCCCTCCCTCTCCCCGCGCCCGGGCGGAGCAGCGGCCGTTTTCCCTCGCCCTTCATGCCCGGGCGGCGGCCACCGGCGGCGCTGCCCTCCGCTCCCGCCTCGCCGCCCCCGCCCTTCCCGGGCTCGCCGCGCTAGGCCCGCCGGGCGGCCCCGCGCAGTGCCCTCCGCGGGCCCGGCACCAGGCGGGCCGGAGGATGAGCCAGCAGCCGGCGGGGAAGATGTCGGCGGCTCCCCTGGCGGCCGAGGCGCTGGAGCCAACGGCGGGGATGCTCGAGGGCCGCCAGAGGAAGCTGGAGTCCATGATCCGCGACCCGCGCTCCCCGGTCAACGTGGAGAGCCTGCTGGTGAGGGGCGGCCGCGCCTGGGGGGAGCGCTCGGCGGGGGAACAAAGGGAGCGCTGCCCTCGCCTCAGGCGGGCGGGAGGGAACGGGAAGGAAGGAAAGGGCTCCCGCGTCCTGAAAGTACTTTCCTGGGGGAGGACGAAGGATCGTCTCCACGCCCCCGGCCGGGCCACCGGCAGCGGGGAGGTGGCGGGAGCGGCCCTCGCCTCCGGGACGGTGTTGGGCGAGGGGACGGGCACGGCACCGTGAGAGGAAAGCGAGCGCTCCCCGATTAGCAACATCTTATTTGGGGGAAAGCGAGAAACGTCCCCGGCGAGATCTGATCCAGGGAGAGGAAAGCGCCTTGTTTTCCCTCCCAGCATCGTTCACACCGTTCGCTTTCGCGCCTGGGAATCCCGGCGTGTCCGTCCCCAAAGTACCTGCCTTTGTGTGCACTGCCGGGCACCCATCGCTCACCCCTGTGAAACGTTCCCTGGTGAAGCTGAGGTTGCTATGAGATGTGGAAATAATTCAGGAAAAGGGGACACGCCTAAGGGAGAAATGTAACTGGGGGATCCAGTGACTCTTCACGTTTATTTTTTATTGGGGCAAATTGATTCGTCTGTGTCCTGTTTCAAATAGCATTTTTCCGTGTGAGTGCATGAAATACAATTTACTTTAGTGAGAAATATATGCCCTTGTGAAGAAGTGTGAAAGGGGTTAGATTTTCTCATTTGACCATCTGAACTCTATAAACGCAGCCAAGAGACAGATTATTATCATTATTATTATCACTGTTATCGTTATTTTCATTATTAGTATTATAATTATTAGTATTTTAACTGATAAATACTTTAGGGTCTTCAAATCTTATATTTCCAGTCTGCCCCAAGATTTCCAATGTGTCCCAGTTATGAGGAGCAGAAAAAGGGAGAATAAATCCCAGTCCTTCCAGCAGTTGCTCAAGGCACATACACTGTGGTTTTTTTTGTGCTTTCAAATGACTCAGTTCTGTTTGGCCAAAAATACAGGAACTGACTGAACAGAATGTATGCCTGTGCTGTGTGGAGAATATAGGAATTTCCTATAACATCTGAAAAATGTTCTTCCCGAGGCTGTGGTGCTGTTACTCCTCTCATACATGTTCCGAGGCATAATGACAGCCATAGTCAATGGAGGGGGGTGGGAAACAGTGCTGCATATCTGACTGGATTCAGATAAGTTTTTGCCTAGGTCAAAGCAGAGAGAGCTGCCTCTGGGCTTCGCTCCCAGCATTTTCACTTTGGTATTTTGCTTGGAAAACTTTGACCTGTGGCCAAAAAAGAGCAGTTAAAAATAGTACAGTCGTTCTGAAAAATGCATCAGGTTAATACTTAACCCCAGCAGACTTTTTCACACTCTGCTTTTATACTTTTATATGCATGATTCTTTTATTCTCTCACCTCCCATGCCTTGGATGTAGATTGAATACACTAAAAGATGTTTGTGTTTCTGAAGATAAATCCTAGCTGCAAAATTGAGACTGGGCTGCTTAGAACTTGATTTTTTTGTTTGTTTTATATGCTAGCAATGTAGACTGCTTCATGTAATACATTGAGAAAGCAAACTATGGGAGAGTGTTAGCTGGATTGTAAATGCATTTTTTTACAGTAAAGGTCATTACTGTTCTCTACACTCTGTCTGTAAGTATTGTTAAAAACCAGCAGCAATGAAATATTATGCTAATCAATCACATTTCCTAGCTTGTGCAGTCTACATATCTGTGTATGAAATAATGGACAATTTATTATTCTTATTTAGGAAATTTGCAACAGATTTCCTGTAAAAGCAGTTTCTTTTGCTCTCTGGCATTGTTGCTTTATGAAATTTGACCTTAATTTTGCATTGGTGTGCTGCTAAATAGTCTGAGTATGAAAGCATATTCATATTGAAAAATTTACTTGTTTACTAACCAGCTCCCTTGCAGTGTAAATTATCAAAAGTGGAAATGTGTTTCCAGTTAAAAGTAGAAATACAGCAACATGAATTGAGAGTCAGGGAAAGCATCTTAAAAAGACTAGCTGGAATGCCACTATTCCATCCTCCAAAAATAACATAACCAAAACTAAAAATGTGGAATGGAATTCAAAATGGAATTCATTTCCTTACAGTGTAAAAAGTCATAAACAGCTGCTATTCTGTATTTTGTGTGCATGCTTTATTTTTGGGAAGCCGTAAAAAGTGAAAAAGTAGCTGTTGATCTCTAACACATGGTGTAAATTTGAAAGACGTGAGAAGCTGAGGTAATAAGCTGTCTTTCTCTAGATAGCAATTCCACTGTCATCAAGGGATGTTTTATTCAGTGGCTCTAAATGAAGAGACTCCCTTTGCGTACCTTCCTGACCACAGCATGGCTGACCACATCCATCTGTTCCTTCAGCAGGAGAATCTATGAAGCCAAAAACATTGATTGATGATGTTCCTCCCATCCCCCTTCAGGGCCCAAGAGAGACTGTTAGATGTTCTAATGGGATTTTTGCTGTCTTGTGTGCCTTAACAGTTATTAATGCCTGTGTTGAGCATAATTATTTGTGTTTGATTAAAGCATATCTTCAAAAGAGACCTGTGCATTCTCAGTTTAGAGGCATTATGAGGTGGAGAACTCTGCATTTAGTTTGTTCTCACAGGCAGTTACGAAGGCAAAATAAAACGTCTCAGGAAACAACCAACCAACCAAAATGTGTGGCATGTTATTACCACCCATCTTCTGCTAAATAAAGAAAAGTCATGGAGGACTTTCTACTCATTAGCATAGATGAGATGCACAGCCAGCACTTGGTGGGGTTCTTCTGGTTTTGTTCTGATTAAGAGATGGAGAGAGGAATGCTAGAACTGGGTGCTCAGTGCTGTGATAGGTGTCAGCAAAGACATCCACAAAGGGAAGTGGTTATTGCAGCCTCATTGAGGCGTTGGCTGAGTGCTCATTCTCTCATTGTGTCTTGTTGAAAGCTTGTTGTTAGGTTGCCTGTGCTAAGATAAATAATTTTGATATTGTCACAGCTTTTTATGGTACAGTCTTACTCTTTTTGGGCATGTAACAGTGCATTAGTGGTTATGAAAACCTGTTTTCTGTGTTACATTTAGATCATGCAGATTACTTTATAAAGCTACCATATTTATATTATTTGCCTTTCTGCCAGTTGTGTCACCCACTAATTTAATGAAGTGACATTTTTATGTGTACTGCATGTACACATGGATGATAGCACTTAATGGCATTTGACCTTGGCTGATCCATAAGAAAGCCTTCTATAAATACATTCCTACCGAATAGTTCTGAGTTGACAGCTACATTTAAGGCAAGCTTAACAGTGCTCAAATACATTTGGGCATTTATGATTTTGCACATAAGCTCTATCTACAGTATGAGCTGAGTTATTTTTGATAGTATTTCGTACACATTATCTAGTAGGGGTGCGTTGGCAAGTGTTACCTTCTCTAAAACAAGAGCAGAGAGGTCACTGTAGGCTGTGTAAAACTAATCCGGACCTCCGCTTCCTTGCCATGTGTAATTGTATCACTTCAGCACACGCTGAACTCAACTTTTGAGTTGTGTGGTGGTGGTGAACAGCTCTGGTAAATCTTACCATGCTCTTTCTGCAGTGCTCTGCCTGGGCTGGAGCTGCTCGAGTGCAGTTGTCCAGCGAAAGGTGCTGATGTTTGCCCTTGGACTCCCTGGTTCAGTGCAAGCCTCAGAATTTTAGTGCTAAGCTTGAGGTTTGGCATTACACTGGAGGTGTAAAATGTTGAGTGTATTCTGGCTGCTCTGCCATGGTTGTGTCAGCTTTTGAAAGAAGGAGCTCTTAAAACTGTTAATTAGGCAGTGCATCAGTGAAATTGTGAGCACAGTGCTGGGCTATGCTGGCATGCAAGCGTGATGGACTGAGAAATGGAGAGATGATTAGCAAGAGAGTGCTCAAGTGTCTCAGAATACACATGCCTTAGAATCCAAACCCACAAACCAAAACTGAACTAATTTGCCATTTATTTCTTTTTAAAATAAAGCTGAGAGGTAAACTGTGTATTTACACTAGTTTGAACATGAATAGATGTTCATCTACATGGATCATTGCCATCAAGACCCTGGAATTTTATTCTTAATGAAAAGTGGATTGGAGACACAGCTGTGACTCCCATTCTTTCAGTAGGTGCATCTGTCCATAAAGATCTCATCAACTGAGTAGATGCCAACCTTGTACCAAGAGTGTTAATTGAGCAGATCACTAGGCTGAGCTCTGTTAATTCAGGATCTCCCGGTCATCATGGCTGATACAAGGTATTCCTTTGCAGGATTTTAGCCTTAGGAACTTTCTAAGTGTTTCATAATTAATATGAAAGTTGTTTCACTTTCCTGAATTTATTGCCATACATGATTTTGAATCAGCAAGAACAATCTGTTGTGTTAATTTGAGCCAGCAAGTACAGGGAAGAGATGCATATGTAGCAGTTAGCAGGATCTGATCTAAAATTCATTGCCCACTAAGTAATTTGAAGGCCAGATGATTCTCTGTTCTTGATGAAATAACGTTTTCTTGCTTGTTATATTTCCTGTGCTGATATTTCTCTCTTAGTTTCTGACTCTTTCTATAAATGTTCTATTTTTGATCTGTAATTTTAGAACATCTACTGCAGACTTAAAAATTATGATCCTTAAGGAAACTGAATTGTCTTTTGTTCATTGTTCCCCTCTGTTGGATTTATATATAGCAGTATGGTTAGCTGGAAAAAGATAGTTCTACTTTACTGACAGCTTTTTATGTTTTTATATTCTGACTTATTCTACACTAGGATTAAAGTGTTTCACTTCTGATTTGAGAAAACAGAAAGAACATTTTGCTCAGCTTCAGGTCTTTTTACTGCCACACGAGATGCATGCAGATTTTGTGTGTGTGTATTCACAATAGGCATGTTCACTCCCAGTATTTCATCTCTGTTGATCAGATTGCAGAGTGTGTCATTAGGATCCTTTAATTGTTCAATCTTTGTAACAACTTAAAAGAAACATAAATACACCTACACTAGCAAATTAGCAGAGATTTCTTCTGTTTTATGTGTGCAGGAATAAAAGTTCAGGAACTCTTCACTTTTCCAAATATTAGTAGTCTCCGTTTCAGTTGAAATGCGTGCAAATGCTTATTAGAACCTGTTTTTTAAAGTACATTTTCAGTTCTAACTAATGGCAGAGCAGTGCCAAAGCATTTGGCTCTTTGTCTAGTAATGCAGTCCATAACAAAAGCTGCCTAATTTCAAAAGAAAGGAAAGTGCTACCTCAGTAGCCAATCTCCACAGCAATCAGTTGATGATTTCTTGCCAGTGTTTGATCTACAAAATATGACTGGAATTGTATCAGTGTCACAGAGGAGCTAACTTTGGATTTTAAAGATGAAAGTGATTAAAATTGGGTAGTAGAATTTTACATAATGAAAGATTTAAAGAAATTAAATCTGTGTGTTTTTATAACTCATAAGCATGGGGGGTTTTGGGGGGAAGAATGCTATATTGTGTCCAAGGTTTCTTCTAAACTGTTACACTGTAAAGCAGCGAATGATTCTGGTAACAAATTTATTTTAAATACTTTTTTTTCTTGGTACATCCCATTGGTTAAGAGCAAGAATACAGTGTTTATATTGGCAGACTTGGCTAGTAATACACTTATTTTAATGAGCTGTTGGCAATGTAAACACAAGGTTGGATGCAGCGCTGGGTTGCCCTGCCGTAGCTGCGGTGCGTGGAGCTGCTGCAGCAGCGCAGTGTCCGAAGGGCCCCTGAGCGCAGTGAGGCATTGGCAGCATTGTGTCCATTCCCTGCTAACTGAGTATTAACACTGTGTGCTGCAGTCAGTGATTGGGCCCCCAACATGCCGACAGCTTGCAATATCTGGAACCTTGTGATTTTGTGAATTTTGTCCAGATTTCACTATGGTGGATAGTCTCAGTCTGTAACAGGTGCTTTGTGTGGTGTGGACTTAGCTTTTACTCTGTGTTTGTCTGCTACTGTTACAGCTGTTGAAAGAGGGGTTCTTTTTTGCCTGTGGAGTATCATGGAGTTTTGTTGTTGGATGGACACAGATTTCTTCATTGTCATGTGAAATGTGCCTTCTGTTCAGTCGCTGCTTCATTTGTTGTAGGGTGTGGAAGGTGATAGACACGAGAAGAAAAACAATCTGGGTGTGACATACAGAGGGGTTTTGATTATGCTTGTCTTCCTTTAATTTTATTTTATACAGAATGACTTACCTAAGTCAAATCTTTCACAGAAAATAACCCATCATGTGCTTTGTGTTTTGTGTGCCCAGATGGAGACTAATGAGTTCTAATAGTGTTCAGCATTGATACTTTAATTCCACATCATTTCATAATTCATTTTTTTTTAGGATAGTGTTGTTCAGATGGTACAGAGAATAAAAAAATGGTGTGTAGGAGAGTCTGAATCCTAATCTACTGCTATCAGTTTATGGTTTCAGACAAATCTTTCTTCATTTCCAACTGTATGAAATGGAGATGATGAAGCTTTATTTTTAAGATGCACTGGAAAATAATTTAATATTTAGAATAGACTTATGTGATCAAAAAAGTTGATCACAAGTAAGCCATGCCCAAGTGTTTAATTCTGAACCTTGAGGATTCAAGTAATCGAGTAATTGCTTTATTGCCTTTCGACTGTTCTAAATCATGGGTACTGATTTTATTAGTCCATATTTAAAGTATAAAATTACAGGATCCTACATAAAGCTAGATAAAGTTTGAATGACTCATCCAAACACAAGAATTTTCTTGTACTTTTCTTCAGGAGGAAATGAAGAGGAGGTCACATACAGGCTTGAAAGTAGACTTCAACAGCTATGAAAGAAGAAAAGTTAAGCTTTAGCAAATACTCCTTTTTTTTTTTTAATCTCAAAACACATAATGTTGACTGTTACTGTCACCAAATAAATAAATAACTAGAAGAAAAATGCCTGAGTTCCACACTTTCTTTCAAACACTATTTAAAGTTTAACTAAAATCTTGATTACTATTTAAAGGCTGTAACGCATCATTGTTCTTTGTCCATGTCGCTGCTGTTACAGGTAGCCGTCCAAAGTCTATAGCTTCATTGTTGATTAAATATCAAACATAGTTCTGTCAACAGCATAGGTTTACCCTAGTATGGAACAGAGAGAAGGATCTTCAGGTTCTTTGGGAATTCCTTTTTACTGAATGAGCTCTGAACTTGGAAATCTGCTTTTGTTTGTTGCTACTGTACAACTTGATTGACTCTCTTTATTTTTCTTTTGTTTGAAATTAAGAGTGCTGCATTGATAAATTCACAGTACTGTGTATCTGCATACTTTCAATGAGATTTTGCTCTAGAAACAGTAATAGCACAGGTTTTGGTTGAGGGATATGCAAACATTTGGTGTGCCTATGCTATAAAAATGTTCTGTTTCATACAGAAAATAGTTTAAACTGGTTTTCCTTATGGTTACTGAAACTAGTTTGTTCTAGTCTCATTTTCAGTTTAGTGCTGATCATTTTAAGTACAGGATTAGGGAGACAAGCCTTTTCATTTGTTGCATGTTTAGGACACAGATTTTTATTTGTAAATGACTTTTAGCAGCATCTGCTATATAGGGAAGGCTATATTATGATAGGCTTCTACAATGTGCAGCTAGAGTCATTGGAAACAAGCTGCAGTAAATAGATAAAAGATCTTCTGAGGTTACTTAATATTGGTTGCACCCCTTGCACAATTTTATAATTATGCTTGACTTCTGAATTATGGGGTTTTTTGTAAAATTTTAAACTTCTGTGATAAAATAACCATGAAGTCTCTCAATTTAGGAATAGAATTATTCCTTCTAATAGTTTAGGAGAATGGAGAAGAGCAAGAAATAATAGCATGTTAGAAGCTAGTGGTTTAGTGAGTGAGAAATGAAAACCTTTCCAATGCCAGGGGTATGCATGCATGATCTGTTTCCTTTAGGGAACATCTCGGGACCTCCTCCTCCAACAGTAAAAGTTAGGCCACTGAGGCACTAAGCCATAGTTTTTATTTCTTGGCCTGTTCAATTTAATGACCTTTTTGGGGTGTATAAACCTCGATTATAAAATACCTCCCCCTTTTACTTTATGTTCTTTTATATGAAAAGTGAGAACAACTGCTTGAATTACTCATCTGGCAAGGAGGTACTGGCAGTTTATGATTGTATCGCAGCTGCTGCTATTAATTTAAACATTATTCTATGTTAATTTTTTTTCTCTGTGAGTACAAAATAATAATTCTGTTAAACTTAAGACTTGCATCCATGCTGGTATTACAAGCACCTGTACTATATATCTGATAGGGAAAGTTGAAAATAGCTGCACTTGCAAAAAAAAATCCTATTACTAAATGGTTAAGTTTTATAAAGCTGTTTTCTAAATTGCTTTCAAATTCATTTTTCAATATCAGTTTAATTATATGGAATGTGCTTATTTTTTATTGTATTTTTTAGTTATTTTCCTTATTCCCCACTTGTCATCTTCCCAGAACTAAAGGACTTGTCTTGACTCTGCAAATGTGATGTTATTGCCAGTGAGGGTGGGAAGCAGCAGAACTCTGTTGTCACGTAGTGTTCTGTGTCAGAAATATTTTAAGTATTAAAAGATAATAATAAATACACTAATAAAAGCTACATCTCCTGAAAAAAATAATATTATGTTGGCAATTCCTTTTAATCATAGACATCTAGCTAGATCTCTGGTTAAGAAATTATTTCTACTCAGATTATGAAGAAAACCACTAAATGTGGACACAGTGATGAGGAATAGTTTATGTGCGTAGAGCCTGGAACAGTAGCACCATGAGGGGTGAATCATTTCATCTATTTTAATGGTTGGCTGCCTCTGAAGAAAGGCAATTTAAGTGTCAAAATAAACTATTTCAGTGCTCTCATTTTTTAGAAGAAATACCAATATTTGTTCCCACATGTGCCTTGCAGTGTTTCTCAAGTGGCAGAAGTCCCAAATGTCCTCTCTCTACCTGTGAAAACATCTTTGGCAAATTTGGACATATATTAAGTGAAAAATCTAACTAAAAATTTTGTAAGGTATGAGGTTATTCATTATTTAAAAAGCTCCTGGCTTTATTTTATATGACTCTACTGCAGGACTTCACTGAATCAGAAAATCAGACAGAGCACTGAGCCCAACTGCAGAGCTTATTTTACATTTTCTACCTAGAATAGACTGTTCTGCCTATTCTGCCATATTGCTGAAAGAATGTTTGCTATAAGTTGGGTAAAAGTACATATGGTGATGTGGTATTCGTGTTTTGAAATCACACTGTCTAAATTTATGAGGGAAGATGTGCAGTATGTCTTACAGACAGATGGGAATTAATAAAATTGCAGTATACTTGCAATACAAATTCTTTTTTGTTAAATCAAAACCAAGTGAATGTACACTGAAGTTATTTCTGTTTGTCAGTGTTTAACATCAAATGGATGATGAATGTCACAGGGGAGAGGAACGGCTGTTTTGCCTTTCTGGAGTATGCAGGAAGCAGGACTGAAGAAAGGTCTTAGACACATTTTATTCCAAGGTGGAGCTTCTTAGTTCTATTTTGATTTCAAGCTTACTTTCTACAGTTTATCAGAAGGAGACTGCCATGTAATTGGACTCCTTTCTTGGCACATGTTAATTGTTCTTGGGTTTGTACACAGACTAAATTTCTGAATTGTGGAATTTGTTTTGGTTTTACTGCCATCAGGCCTTGATTTTTATTTCTCATGTGTGAACTCTTAGCACTGTTGGGTCAGTTTTCCTCTAAAATGGAAGTGAGGGACAAACAAATGTGCTGGAAGCTGTAATATCATAGGGTCACTGATGCTGAAAGCACATATGGATTGTGAGAGAAGCATAACATTTTTTTATCTTCTTTGTGTTTGCATGTAAAAAATTAATGAAAATGTCATTATTGTGGTAAAATGTCACTGTCATCTGTAAGTTTGTATCTAATAACAGGAACTCAGACTGTGTCAGGGTTCTCCCTGTACCTGGTGTGGTGTTGCCCTATCCTAGTGGGAAGTTCCTGGCCCAAGATTGTCCAGACACATCACTATGGTTACAGTGAGGGGACTGGAGGCCTCACACAGAGTTTCAGGTGCTGCTCTTGTTTCACAAAAGGATTCACCAGAATACCCTTTCAACTCAGAATATTCTGTATATCCTTCTGTGAATCTGTGATTTAAGTCAAAACCAGCAGAATGATCAGCAATTTAGGCTTAAAATGAACCTTGCCAGTGCTCAGAGTGAATGATGGTTTCCAAGGCCACATCTGTAACAGCAAGTGAAACAAGAGCAGTACCAATTATCTCATGTTATTCCTGAGTTATTTCTGAAAATGTAGATCTTTGAGTAGGTGAACATATTCAATAACAAATTTTTTTGTATGTCTGAACTCCCTTTGACAGTGAGGTGTATCTACCTAGTCATATGCACATTTTCCATGTAGGGTAATAAGAAAGTACCAGAAACTCAAATCATTTAGGGACCCAATTGTGTCTAGAACGGCCTGAAACACCAGGGTCATGCTCTTACCTACTCAATGTGCAGTGAAGCTGTTAAACTGTTTTTTGTTGATACAGGGACTTTGTATCCCCAAATTTAAATTCTGCTTTAGTAGAGAGTAGTGATCTCTGCTGGCTGTTGGGTGGTGACATGCTGTGGTGGCTGTCCTGTTTCTGGTTAGGTCAAGGTTGTGTGCTCTCTACCTGTGTATATTCATATAGGATGTATGCAGAAATACTCTTACAAGAGATCTATGTAAATTTTTTTTCTTCTTCACAATCTTTAGCCAAGTGCATACACTTCTTCTGACCTTAATGGTCTTTATGCACAAGTTTTTTCTTCAAATGTAAAAATTGTGATTCCTTGAGGAATGGCTCTTGGGGGGACTAACCTGCGCAGGTCTTAGGCAAATATTTTCTTGACTTTCCATATAAGAATCACTTGTTGCTAAAGCTGAAGGAAAATTTAGGAAACATCGAGTTATTGTCTGTGGGAAAACTGTTTTCCACTCTTAAAACCGTGAGGAATTCGAAATCTACTTTTTATTTTGCTTTGCTTTCCCAAGTAATTTAGGCTATTCACTTAGCCCTGAATTTCTTGCCGTATTTTTATTTAACAGTTGTGGGTTTTCTTAATTCTTTGTATTCCAAATATATATTCATTTTGAAAAGGAAATTAATATAATGGAATAAGCACAAACTAAATAAACTGAAAAATATTATTCTATTTAAAAACTTCTTTTTTGCTACCATAATATCAGCTGATATTTTTAATATCAGTTTGTAGACAAATTCTGATATAGTTTTAATTTAACTGTCTCAATGAAAACAATCTTGTGTATCTTCTGACAAAATAAAAAGGCAGGATTTCATTGCCTGCATATATGAAGATAATACCTTGCAGAGCTGTTATTAATTGGAAATAATATTTTATGTCTGATTCAAGTTTGACAGTGCCCAGGAGCCTTTGCTTTACCTTGAGAAGGCTATGAAATTGTCCTGCCATTCTGAAGATACAAGGTATTTGATTGTCAGATTAAGACCAAACTTCCTGAGGATGTGGGTTTCTATGAAGATCTCTATCAGCCATAGACAAAGATGTTAGAATGTCCATGGAGGATGAGGGAAGCCTAAAAATGCTGTAGGATGCTGTCTCTGTTTCTGAATTGTTTCTAGAATCAGAAACAGATGAGATTTTGCAGACATGAACTTGGTAAGTAGGTGAGTACTGTGCTTGGGTCAGATAACTGGTCTGTAATGTGGATGTAAATGCAGCAGTAATTAAGACAAGCTTAAATATTCTCAGGTAGTCTGCAGTGCTCTGAAGGAAGATACAGCAGTGGGGATGTTGTAAATAAAAATTTGTAAAGGTGGGCACAGCCAAGGACAGATGTGTTCTCAGGTACATGTGCAATAATTATTATTAATGGCAGCAAGCTAACTTTTCTGCCTTAGGACTAGCAAATTTAGAAGAGGAACAGACATGATCTACTGGTGGTCTTCATAACTGGAATAAGGGTTTCTGGGTTATTCTTTAATCGTTTAGATTTCGATTTTTAAAAATGTAGATTTTTGTATTTAAGTGCTTCTGTCATTAAGGGTAGTACCAATCAAATTTTTACATATTTAACAAGAATACATCTGTTTTGGAAGAATTTGTAAATGAACCAATAAAATTGTACAGTGTTACATGAAGATACCAAGCTTTTAAAATAAGAACAAGAAATATTCAGAAATCTGAAGAATAGAGAAGTTTTTCAGTATGAGAAACTAAGCCTCAGTGAACTCAGAAACTTTTTAACCCCTGTCTTTCTCCTTTACTAGCTATATGAATCTATTTAAAAACAAATGGCTAACACAAATAGTTTCCCTATCAGTTAAAGCAGTAGCTCCACCAGCTTCCCTGAGGCACCACCTTGGTGGTGACACAATATTTGTGCTGGTGTGTTGTGAATTGCTTTGAGTACCTAACCTGGATTAAAACTAGCCTGAATCACTTTCTCAGCTAATCCTGGCAGGTTTGCAGAATGATCACCAACCATATTCAGTTTAACAAGGACAAATGCTGGATTCTGTATCTGGTATGGGGCATCCTCAGTTGTGTGCACAGACTGGGGAATGAGAGGCTGGAGAGCAGTGCCATGGAAAGGGATTTGGGCAGCAGAAAGCTGAACCTGAGCCAGCAGTGCCCTGGCAGCCAGGAGGGCCATCCCTGTCCTGGGGACACCAGGGACAGCATGGCCAGCTGGGCAAGGGAGGGGATTGTCCTGCTCTGCTCTGCTCTGGGGCAGCCTCACCTCCTGTGCTGGGGCAGCTCTGGGTGCCACAAGGTAAGAAGGGCATGAAACTATTGCAGAGTGTCCAAAGGAGGGAACAAAGATGGTGAAGGGCCCTGAGGGGAAGCCTGTGAGGAGTGACTGAGGTCACTTGGTCTGTTCAGCCTGGAGGAGGCTGAGGGCAGAGCTCACTGCAGTTACAGCTTCCTTGTGAGGGGGAGAGGAAGGACAGACACTGATCTTTTCACTCCCAAGGCCAGTAAAAAGACTTGAGGAAACAGCATGAAGCTGAGTCAGGGGAAGTTTAGGTTGGATATCAGGAAGAAGTTTTTCATCCAGAGGGTGGTTGGGCACTGGAACAGCTCCCCAGGGAAGTGGTTACAGCACTGGCCTGACAGAGCTCAAGAAGCATTTGAACAATCCTCTCAGGCACATGGTTGGTTTCTTGGGGTGTCCTGTTCAGGGCCTGAAGTTGGACTCAATGATGTCTGTGGATCTATTACAATTCAGCATATTCTATGAGTCTATGAACTATCACAATAACACAAAATCCAAACAACCCACAATCCTGAACCTTTCCAAAGCAAACTAAAAAATCTAGAGCATATCTCCTTTCTCCAAAGGGGTAGGTTCCAAGTGAATGGTGTGTTTATTGATGCAGCCTAATTTTTCTGAATGCAGGCCATCATCTGCATGTCCTTCCACAGTGTTGGTAATGAAACTTTGAGGAGAGCGTGGTCCAAGAAAAAGAATTTGTGCACTGCTCTGCAAGTACTGTAGCTTCTTTCAGATTACAGAGAACACTTCAGCTAGAATATGCTAATATAAATTTAGGAGAAAAGAGAATGAGAATAAGAGAATGAAATAAATTCTACTATCACATTTGGGGGTAATATCACACTGTCTTACTAGTCTGTGTACAGAGAAAATTGTAGAAACTGGAAAGGGTTTCTTTTAAAAAAAAACTAGTAAAAAGTCAATTCTGATTAGTACTTGCCTGTGTTTGAATTTAGGTAATTTAAACAGATTTTTTGTGCTTTAGTCTATTGCTTTAATCTGTTCTTTTAGGAAAAAGCAGGCATCTGTGAGTAAATATGCTTGTTTTAAAGATAAATACTGGCTCATATATTCTTCTGGAAATAGTGGAATCCATCAACATAAGAAATGCCAAATGACTAATTGCAGTTGTTAGCTGCCAGTGATTAGCTAAAAGTTGTTCTTGGTGCCATGTTATTATTGCTCCATCTCCAGTATGGAGGTTCTGTTACACGGGCACAAAGCGGACTCATACCACTGCACCCTGTTTTGATACCTGACTGAATTAAATTATATCAATACATATTTGACCTTACACAGTTTTCTGATTTTATATTCTTACATCAGGGCAACATCAACTACATCAGTAGTGTTAGCATTGAAACAAGGTTTCAGAACAAAGAACAAAGCTTTTACTTCTAGGCTTTTGATGGAGAGGTAGATATATTTATAATAGACAAAACTGTTCTGAAGGTTCCACAGAAAAGAAATGTTTAATTTTACAGAAAAGAAATGTTTCATTTTACAGCTGTTAAAGGAAATAAGTATTTTTAATGCTGGGTACCATTTACAAATTAAGGAAATAGCTGATTATTGATGTATCATTTTCAGCACTGATTACAACATTCTTTCAGAATTACAGAACAGTTTGACTTGAAAGGGACTTTTAAAATAATGTAATTCCAGCCTCCATGCCATGAGCAGGGACATTGTTCATTAAACCAGATTGATCAAAGCCCCATCCAAACTGACCTGGAACTTTTCCAGAGTCAGGGCATCCACAACCTCTTTGGACAACCAGGCTCAACATCCTCACTGTACAGATTTTCTCATGTCCGTTACAAATCTACCATCTTTGAATTTTAAAATGTTACCCCTTGTCTCCTGTCATTACTGCGCTGCTAAAAGTTATTACTGCTGCTCTTAACTTTCCAATTAGCCCTCTTTAAGTATTAAAAGGTTGCAGTAACGTCTCCCTGAAGCCTCTTCTCCAGGCTGAACAAAATTGATTCTCTCAGTCTTTTCTCCTGGGAGAAGTGCTCCAGCCCTCTGATCATCTTGGTGCCCTTCCTGTGGGCTCACTCCAACAGGTCCATGTCCTTCCCGTGCTGGGGACCCAGGGCTGGGTGCAGCCCTGCAGGTGGGGTCTCACCAGGGCAGAGCAGAGGGGCAGAATCCCCTCCCTCCCCTACTGCCCACAATGTTTGCATGCAGCCCAGAATGTGTTTGGCTTTTTGGCTTTCTGGGCTGCAGGGGCACATGGCTGGGTCATGTCCAGCCTCTCCCACAGCACCCCAAAGTTCTTCTGCGCTCACTTCCTTCATCCCCCAGCCTGTCTGGATTGCCCCAGCTCATGTCCTTGACTTGGCATTCGACCTTGTTGAACTTCATAAGGTTTACATGAAGAAGCAGGCAGTAGTTTACTGCAGTAAATGGAATTGGTATTCTTGTTTTTTTGCCTGAAAATGTTAGAAAACTATGTCAAATACAATTTATGGCGAGAATAGCCACTTGCAGTGTCATCACGATCAGTTTTATGTTCAGTTTGTTTCTGATTCATAGCCTGATGTAAGCAGTTCAGAGCTCTGTTTTGGTAACAGACTGAGTGTAATTTTTTTTTTTCACCATTAGGGTGCAGAAGCCATGGCAGGATGAATTTCTGTAGATACTGGATCTCCTGGTCAGATAAGCTAAAGGCAGTTTTCTTTCAGAGAAGTTGGGGTCCCAGGGAATAGTCATACAATTTCCTTTTTTTTTGACAACACTAATGTCAAAAACCAAATACAGCTAATCAAAAATATGTATTGTTGTACTTGTTCAGATGTTGTCAAAACGTGAATATATTATCCCTTCACAAAAAAAAGATACAAATTTCTCTGTCATAGTGGGAAGCTTCTTTGGCTGTTTGAATTCTTTCCCCTAGGTAAACAGAATATATAGTCAGACATGGATTTTTAAAATTATTACTTAACAAATCATGAAAGTGAAATGGATCCTAGAGAGATGGATTCCTGGAAGTCTTTTGAAAGACACTTTGGGGCAGCGGGAGTGTTTTTCAGAAATGTTATTAGAGTGCAGTTTTGCAAGCCCTCACATGTGTGTTTAACTTAAAACATTTTAGTAAATACAATTAAGTAGGTAGGACTACTTATAGGCCCAGAATTAGACATAAGGTTGTTTCAGTCCACAGAGCTGTGGATTGGGTGGTTGTTGCCAGGACTGTGTAATTTTTCCTTGTCATCTCTTTGATATGTAAGATACTTGTTGTACCCATTTCATTCTAATCTCTCTTCTCATCTTAGAGCAACATGGAGCCATTTCAGTTGAGGCTAACAGATGAAGTCTATTTCCTAATAAAAATATGCTCTGTTTAAGTAGATTCCTGACATCTAAGAGCTAAGGTTTGAATGTGTGTTCTGTTAGCATGTAGTTCTGTGAGCTTAGTCATTACTGCTTTGAAGCCAACGAGTTTACTGTATGTGAAATTTAGTCATACATTCAGTAATACACTCAGTCATTTCCGTGGAATTCTGCCCCTTCTTTCTCAGGTATTTCATTGTGTTTTTGGAGTGAGTTTCTTATGCTTTATGGAGGAATAATTGGAGGAAGAGGAAAGGGCAGATGTCCTGGCTCCAATGATGATTTTATTTTTTTCAGACTCCAGATGGTTTATTTTCTGTTACTGGAATATCCAGGTGAAACTTGGAGCATAACTGGAATATTTGGAACTGTGCCACTCTGATGAAAAACACAGAATTAAAATTACTGACTTGTCATATCTTTAAATATGAACAGGTTGATAGACAAATAATAGACAGATAATAAAACAGGTTTTATTATTTTTCTAAAAGACAATGTCAGAAAAACATTGACTTTTTTCCTTGGTGCTGTCACCTTTTCTTTGAGATCATTGGTCAGAGTCTACAATGTTTCTTGTTGCGTATATATGTGTATATATATATATATATATATATATATATATATATATATATATATATATATATATATATATATATATATATGTATGTGTGTGTGTCTCCGTAATTGGAAGACAGTATTTCTTTACTGAAAGTGAGTTTTGGCCTGGGATTTGTTTCATGTGCCTTACTTGAGTAGTTAGAAAAATGTAAAAATGTGTTACTCTTCATTTCTGCTATGATTATCTAAGTGTTTATTTTCTGAATTTTCAACCTTTTTGGCAAACATGAATATGTAACACTGAAAATAATAATAAGTATTTTTCAATATTTTTCATGTGGAAATATATATACTACCTTTCTTTTCTTTCCCCTGAGTGTTTCAGAAGTCTGATCAGGTGGTATCGGTTGGCAGATGTTTTCTCATGTTTATCTCATTTTGCCAAGCGTTTAGTGAGATTTACTTGGCTTTTATACATGCTTTGCTCATTTTGGTAGAAACTGCACTACCTTTGCTAGGTTTGTCTTTGAAAAGCAGTTTCAACCCAAACTATCAAAAAATAACCAGCTATCAACTTTTTCTCCCCTTTTCCTCCAAACGCACCCAGGTCACCTTAAAAAGAATAAAAATATATCAAAATTTTGGGATAAATTGTAGTATTTCTTAAGCACTAATTTTGTAAGTGATTGTGGTAACTGCTAACCTCTTGACTGTAGAAGAAACTTTCTGCAACAAACTTCAAATGCTGTTGGAAGAACACACTTCAGTGTCATGAAATGTATTTAAAAAATGAGTTTGATAGAGTGAGGAAAACTGCAGTCTGTCTCAGACCTGGAGCGCTGGCTGCCCCCAGAGCTGCAAGCTCTCTTTGGGTTTAGAGTTTGGGGAATTACATTCACTTTTCCGTAAGTTGTTATGCCAGCTTCTTCAGCTGTGGTATTTGGAGTCAAAACCCTGCAGGAAAAATGTAGCAGGTGACTAGGAAAGAGGCAGCTTGTGCTGGAAAAGGTGGTGAGCTTTTCTGTGGTCCTTAATTCTGTGGAATTTCATTGCCTAATTTTGGACCAGTCTCTCAAAATCTTAAACTTCCAAATTGAGATGATAAAACTCATCTCTGTTTTGCAAATCTTCTTTGCTTAAGAGGAATGTAATTATATACCACAGCCTTCAGGTGGGAGATTTCACTGGTGTGGTGACACTGTTGAACTCAAGAAATGATGAGATCGATTTGCGAAGTCTAAATCTACTACAGGAGCCAAAGGCAAATGCTTTGAGACAGCTGGTCTGGCTCTGGAGGAACACTGCAGTGTTTGGTACAACAGGACAAGGCTCCAGAAATCTTCATGTCCATAAAATTGTATGGCAGCACTCCAGCAAGATTTAAGATAAGTTGAATAAGTAAGGCTTATCTGCAGTATGGGATAGGAAGCTGAGGAGGAAAAACATTCAGATTTTTGTGGGGTGGGATTCTTTTTTAAGGTTAGGGAGGAAAGAGATTTTCAAGTTGACAGTGCGGATACATGAAACTCGGGATAAACATTCTTTCAAACTACTTGATATAAATCCAAACAGCACTTTTATGACCAAGGTCGTGACCATTGTCTTAAATAGAATGAAGAAGGAAAATTACTTGAAGAGGTGAAGTGATGTTGCTGCTTCTCTGTAGAGGATAATAGTTTACGATTAAATTTTTCCCAAAATATGTCCTTTCTAATATAGCTCTTTGTGTTTACAGCTGAAGGGGACCCTTGTGCAGTATGTCAGTATGGTTTTCTTAAAAATCATCTTCCACTTTTTCACTCTCTCTAAATTTACAGATCTATTTCCTAAGCAAAAGAAGGTACTATTTGCATGTGTGAAGAGTTTTTTATATAGTTATGTAAAAATTCATTGTTTTGACATTTTGACTTTCTTTTTATGTTTGGCAGGAAGTAAAAAATGAACTCACTGGATTACTCTAAAATATGTAGGGAGTGTTTTGTTCATGAGAGGTCTATCTGTCCATTTGGATATGAACCATAACTTAGTGAAACAAAACATTTTCTGTGGATAAACTAATTGCTATTGATAGTATGCTTAGCATATTTTTCTTACAGAACTATGGAAGTATTTTCTATTCTGATTAGACTGATTAGTATGCCAAGAAATAGTCAGTTCTAAAGACATACAGCTTCTTTTCAAGTGAAGCTGTATTGGTAAAATAAAAGAAAGAAGTTCTTTACAGCTTTTTGTTGTTTTGTTATTGCTTTTCCACCCTCCCTGTGTTTCAGGTTTGAATGAAATGACATTTTCTCAGGAGTAATTCCCAGTGCCTGGGACTGATCTGCCTTGGTTCCTATATTCTTTCTGTTGCCTTTTCACTGATTATTTTACTTTTTGACCTTGCAGTGAACAGGTTTAAGGGAATAAATGGCCAAAAATGAAAACAGCAGAAGACCTGTCCAGTTTGGCTCCCTAAACTGGCTTGCTCAGGGTGAGAAAGACATAACTGCTGAAGCAAAGGAGGGGTGGGGATTTTTGTTTAGGGGATAAGGAGACTGGTTTAGACTGTCCTGGAACTTCATCCTCAGACCTTGAATAGATCACTTCTGTATGCAAACATATGCTGCTTGACTGGTTACTCTGCAGCTCTGAAAATTACTGTGGGTTGCTGTAATTTATTTACTCATTGTTAGATGCCTGCAACACACAGCTTTGGAAGCAAATGTTAGTGTTAACCTGCTTCCGAAGTTTGTTTTGGGAAGAGTTGGGTGGAGTAAGTTCTTGAGACATCCATCCTGACTGCTGTGGGTATCATCAATAGCACAGGCTTGAGCTTCCCATTTCTCTGTGGTTTTTATTCAACTGCTTCTTAATCAGGTCAACAACGTAATGGATCTTTTGCAGTCTGGGGCAAATGAAAAGAAAGAAGCTTCAAAAGGTTATTTCACACTTGTCCTTGATACAGCATGTATACTTGAATGCCATGTAGTTGTAATTATTTTATATTAAAATTATAAGTATTGGTCACTCTTAATGAAAAGTATGAGCTGTTCAGTATTTCCATCTCAAAACTCCTCCCATAGAGCTGTTTTTGATTGCTTTTCTTCAGTGAATTGAAATAGAGCAATTACCAACATGTTTTACAGTTTTAGCATTTCAACACTTGTTATTTGTGGAAGTCCTTCAGGCTTTGTTAGCAAATGTAGCAAAAGATGCAGCAAATAACTACTTCATCATGTATTCCAAGGGTCATTCACTACAACTAGGCTTTTTCTCATTTTACCTTTAAGACAATCCTGTTTAAATTATTTTAATTGACTCTAATATGTTTAGGCATGAGTTTCAGACTTATTAACTTTATTTTTTTTTCAAAGTGTCATTACAAAATACCATTCTGTATAGTTAGTGTGTGCAATACCTGTGAAAATTTGTTTTGTGTAAGCCAGATATTTTGAGATGTTGAGACGTGGAGGTAGATGATGTAGGAGGCATAGAGTGCACGGAGTTTATTTATAAATCCAGGAGGTGCATTATTGTAATGTCATGGAAGGAATATATTAATGCTCTCATTTACATTTTCATGACGGGCTTAATTGTCTGAAAGTCGTTGTCTTGTTGAAGAAATTAAATGACATCACCCAGCTAAAACTAAAATATTGGACAGATTTCTGTGTTAAGCTATAAACTGCATTCCAAGAAATTACATAAAATAAATTCAATGAATGTAAAGCTCCAGCTTTGTATGGCCACCCAGGCACTCTGTTGATGAAACCCCAGCGGTTTATGCAGCGGTGTGTGCCTCCTTCAGAGGTGGTGCCAGGCTAGATCATCTTCTGCTCCCCAGTCAAGTTTTTGAAGTGCTGTAAAATACTATTTCTGTCAAACATTCGATAATTTAAGTTTCTATCAAACATTTGATAAAATACTGTCAATAGCATTTTTCAGTTATCTTGGCTACTTCTGTCAAATTCCACTATGCAGTCATCCTTACTAAAAACTCTCTTTGCATCACATGGAAGTTAAATGTTTATAACAGTTACAACTGAAATTGTGTGGTAAATGTAATACTTTAGCATAAAATGCTGAGATAGTATTGTTTCATACAACAGATATGCAGAACTTCTTTCTAAATGGTTACTGATAGTAGTTATTTGGAATTCTCTGCTTTTGAAGTTGGTGGAGGGCCATTGTTTAGCTGTGAAGTATAACTGGAGTGTTGTTTTTTGCCATTGGGTAGACTGAAAATGAACAAACTTTCAGAGAGCAATGTAAAGAAGGCACTAAGGTCAGAGAAAAACTCCTGGTGTCCTCCCAAGGCCTGTAGGTGCATCTAGAGGAAAAATGAACAGCTGAACTATTCTAGTCTAAAGAGAAGGATTCTGAAAAGTATTATTTAAAAGCTTGACTTTGCTGGAAAAAAAGTTCACAATATTGAAAAGTTTGTGGTGTTTTCAATCTGAAGGTTTGAAAAGGTTTTTTACTGTGTCATCTGGCGAGAAGAACAGCAAGGTTTTTTACTGTGTCATCTGAAGAGAAATATATTAATTCCATGAAAAAATGACATGGCAACCTGGCTTGTGTAGATAAAGATGAGTTTAAAGAGCTGCAAATGTGCCAACTGAGTAAGACATTGCAACTCTGAGGAAGAGCTACAACTGTGATCAAGCATCTCAAATTGAGAGCAGTTCATGACAAATCATGAAAATAATGCAAGATCAGTTTTGAGAAAATGAAATATTGTCTGGGAATTCAGCTGGTATGGAGCTATAGGAAAGAAACCCAAAGAAGAAAAAATGAGGAGATAAGAGGAACAGAGGAGCATGGCTTTGTTAAAAATCTACTTCTGACACTGTATTTCTGGGTCAGCTAAATCACCACTTTTTAAAAAGCCTTAAAATTAAAATGAGACAGTTCTGCTGACTTCAGTAGAAACAAAATTGCTCTTGACTGAAGTGCCATATTGCAGCACAAAGAAGTAAGAAGCTTTTAGCTTTCCTCCTTATTTCTGTAGCATAAAGTGTTGGTGCAGCTTGGTTTGCAAGTGGAAGTTGTGAAAGCACTTACCTCGTTTTCCTGCCTGCTGTGCAGAATGGCTAACCTCTGCATTTACAGGGACAGTACTTCATGTTCCTCTGAGCTGCCCAAAAAATCCCAGCATAAATTTCCATTTGTCTTGAGTCTTCTGTCATGCTTTAAAATGTGCATTCAGTCCATTTCTGTCCAGGAAAGAACCTAGATCTTTTAGTGGAACATGACATGTCAGCAGGAAGGTTGTGCAGCTGGAAGGCAGCTGTGTCATAGGGCTTTTGGAGGGGTTGATGAAGGTCTCTGAATGCGTCCTCCTTTATGACTTGGTGAGAAAATTGAAAAGGAGGGAGTTGGTTTACTAAGATTATGACTGGTTGGAAGAATATGCATAACTGAAGTGTGCCATAGTTATGCAGTCAGTCAGAAAGTGAATTTTCATAGAGCATCATGATTTACTTTGTCACAGCTACACTGGGTGTTGCTTTAGTGTTTTCTGTTGTAAATGTCAGTTTAGCAAAGTATGGAGTTTAAAGTTTGACATATACATTGTTTAGATAAATTGCAAGTCTTAATGTTGTTAAAAATTCATGCTTTTCATGGAAGCATTCACATGGTAGCTCATGCAGATAGTTCTGTGTTATGTACCACCTTAAGTTTGAGGCTGATCAGGAAATTAAATAACTTCCCATTTAATCATGTACTTACTAGAGGATAGTATTTGAGCAGCTGTTCCTAGGAGTGGGCAGGTGCCCTGTTCTGCTTTCGTTCAGCTACTTCCTGTGGGGAGTGGAAGATTTTTAAAATGAAGTAAAGTATGATGATAATTTCTTAAACATTTCAGAAGATGAAAATGTCATACTGTAAACTTTACACATACAATCTTAATTGAGGTAACTGAGGGGGTTGAAATCAATATATAGCAACACATGGTTGCAAATTTATAGGTTGCTTCAGAACTTGCAAGATTTTGGAAATATCAGCTCAGAATGATTTCTGCATACTTACTGCTAATTTTCCCTTAGTGGATTTTTTCCTAGCACTTTTTTAAGTACAGAAAATTAAAATTATGCTAGTAAGAAGTTTCAGATTTAAAATATTTCTGCTTGACAAAGGGAGTGAGTTAATATTTTCATCAGCATTCTTGTTAATTGAATATCACAACTGTAAATGTAAAATTTATCTGCAAAACAGTACATCCTAGCAAATAACCCTGAATTCTGGTAAACTGCATTTTGGTAAAGAAGGGTAATGTTTGCACAGTTATAATGGAATAGGATAAGGCTGTCGCTGTGATGGCAGCATTGGCTTTCATGTGGAGCTGAAGAACAGTCTTCTGGTTTTGAAAATGTCTGTGGTGCTGCCTTGGGAATGTGGGGTTTTGTTATTCCCCTTTATAATTTTGAGGCAAGAAGAAGTTGCCATGATGTAGCAGGGAAGAGCCAGGTGGGGAAGCAGCTCTGAAGTCTTCTTGGCATGGGGGGAATTCTGGTTCTTGTTCCTGAGTGTGTAAAGGGACATAAAGCCCCTGCTCCCAACCATGGCTGTAAGTGTGGAGGACAGGACCAGAGTGGCTGTGTCCTGCCCTGGCCACCAATGCTGCTCTGCTCTCAGCAATGCACCCCGGCCTGCAGGGGACAGGGTCCCTAGCAAAGGGATGGTAAAGGCAACATTTTTTATTAAACTGATCCTATTTCCCAAGAAAGCATGCTAGTTGCTTGACTGAGTGTTGTGTTTGCAAAATGGACAAGATATGAGCTGTGACATTGGTCTAGAGTGAAAATTCATAAGCAGGAAGAGGAAGGAATTGCATCACTAATCCGGTGTTGTGGTGGTGCACCAGAAGTCTCCGCCTAGAAGTGTCTGTATTTCAAGTTGCAATGGGATGTGCAAGTAACAGTTGTTGAGATCATCCACCTTCTGCTTTGCAGCGCAGGGTTGTGGCTGAGCTGGACTCTGGGCATGGTCTTCACTGCTGGTATTGCTCAGAAATAGCCATAGCCATGAAAAGACAGCTCTACAGTCTGCTTGAGGCTCAGCCACTGCTTTGGGAATCTGCACAGGGAAGACTTCATTAGCTTGTTATAGAAATCTTTCTCCGGGAACTCCGGGCACTTGTGATTCTGAAATCAGGACTGTCCTCTTGGCAGAACACTGTACTCTTAGAGTTGACATTTTTTTTCTTTCACCTGTACCCATTTTTTTTGTTGATGTTGTTGTTTGACCTGTAGCCTACTCAGCCTGTGCTGTCTGCCTGAAAGGCTTCCCATTTGTATGTGCTGTCACATCGGAGTAGGGGGATGCTGGCATCCCCTACTCTTGCTTTGTAAGCCTACTGGATTGCTTTTCATAGAACCATTAAGGCTGGAAAAGACCCTTAAGATCATCAAGTCCAACTACTAACCTAACATTAAAAAACAATAAACTTCCATTTTCAGATTATTTTCCCCCACATTATTCTCATGGATCTAATGTGGGGAATTCTGGAAACAAAATACAAATCATGAATCATATTCTGTGTCAATGTACATGTACTGGGGAATGACCTGAAAGTCATCTGTTTTGCTGGCTCAACAAACAACTTCAAGGCACATGGTTCTTTCACGTATGGATACTGGGAAGAACTCAGATAAGAGGTTGTTAAATCTTGTTCAATTTATGGTGATTTGTGGACTACTTTTTTACATATGCATGTAGGAGAACCTGCAAAAAGAACCGATGTCATTCTTTTACTAAAGAAATTTATGTACAAAGACTGTAAAAGTCTAGAACTAGTTCCAGAATTTTGACACTAGTTTTAG
Source organism: Melospiza georgiana (assembly GCF_028018845.1). Taxonomy (NCBI): domain Eukaryota; kingdom Metazoa; phylum Chordata; class Aves; order Passeriformes; family Passerellidae; genus Melospiza; species Melospiza georgiana. Next base: position 91,109,004 of record NC_080432.1, read on the forward strand.
AATTCTAGCACTAGTTTGTGTTAGTAGGATTTTAGAACTCTACAGGAAAGATAATTTTTGAAATAATTGGCTTCACATTATCAATCAGTCGTTTAGCTAGGGAGTTAAATTTCCATTTAATTAATTTGATTTCTTTTTAAAGGAATTTAGTACCTAATTTACCATATATTTTAGTAGTAATGGGTATTGAAATCAGTGCAGCAACATTGCTTTATAATTGGAATCAAGCCGTGCAGACTGAAAAAGCCATAATAATTTTAACTGCGCCTCTCTTCCTTTTGCCCAAGTCTAAGTGATAATATTTAGAATTCCTTTCAAAATGTTTTTGGAATGATCTTTGACATTTCCTTCTGTAATCCTTTTCTATCCTTTCATCTTTTTAACTATTGACCACCTTTTTTGTCTGCATTATGTGTGCTAAAACTCTGACCTTTTTTTTCTGGTCATTTTAATGCTAACTTGGATTTTCAGTATTATGATTTACTGTAGAAACGTGTTTGTGGATTTTCATTCTTCCAAATCCTTTGTGTGAGCAAATGTGAGCTTGTTTTTGTGCCAAACTTTCATCCATATTTGATGATTAATAATAGGTCTTAAATATCTTCTAATTCGATGACTGCAGTATTTCTTAGCCTAGCACTTCTTTGCCTGTCCTTTGTAGAAGAAGTTTTATATTGCTGCTGTTAGGCAAATACAATCATGTGTACTTTTCAAACAGGTTTCCCTGACAGGTTTGTTATTCAGATGTATTGAAGTGGGATCAAACAGAATAGTAGGGATTAGCTGCACGTTAATGTTTTTTCACAAATAGTTGTTGTTGTTGTGGTAACTGTAATTCAGTGTTTCTCAAAAGTGCATGTAAACAAGGGGGATTTGAGCACATAATGAAGTTAGATATACGCTTTCGAAGAACTGAAATTATATTTTCAGATCAATGAGTCAGCATAAAGGATTACTGCTTCTAGGAGTTCTATTTTGGTATGTAACTAAAGTATTTCCACTGAGAGTGATGGCATTCTGAGTGAAGAAATGGGTTAAATATAGAATTGCATACTGTGTAGTGTAGAGTGATAGCAAAATTTAGAAATAAGTATTAGAAGGTAAGCTGCATGTTGGGTCATTGCACCTCTAAGTGATGGAAATGAAAATGGGATCTTCTTATCTTTCACCTGTGTACCTCCATCTTCTTGGTTTGCCTACAGGAAGTTAGGAACCAGGAACTCTCTTGAAGAGTAAAGGTGCATATCAACTTCAAAATGTGGTGGATTTGGATGAGATTTTTTCTTGAGAGTTTGGAGACTTGTATGTCCATCTGAAAATCCCATTACTATGGGTAAAAGGACAAGTGTGTGTATGTAGAGCAAAACCTTTGATTTTATTTCACCCACAATGAACAGAAGAGTGAATTTACAACAGTTAAGGAATAACATCTTTACTGTGAAAAAACTATATTGCTCTAATTTCAGAATTTTGCTTCTCTTAGTAGAGATAAGTCTTTTTTTGAATTGAATTTGAAAATAATAATTTCCTAGGTTGATGAAATTGTGAAAATAACACTAAATTCAAAATTCAGATGCCGAGAATTGAGACATCTGGGAAAAAAAGACACTAGAGTTCTCTTAAAGATAAATCTTATATTTAAAGTAGGGATATAACTTAAAATAATTTTCTCTCTTAGCAGTAAAAGTCTAAGGAACTTCATTATGATTTTAAGTCTCTTCTAAAAGGACTACAGTTTCCTTTGTCAATTTGATGTGATTCCTTTTCACAAATGCAAACAAAAAGATCTTGTATACATAGGCACACCGAATTGTTTGATTTGCACCTACAGCGGGAGCATTGGGAAGAGGAATGTTCTGGGAACTCATGCAAATTCCAGACCAAGTGTCCCACTTCATTTCAGAGTTACCATCTAGAGTATTACCAAAACAAATGGCCTTTTTTAACTAGAATGAGGTTTAACCAGCTGTAAAATTGATAATCAGTCATGGTATTTCAGAAACTGCAGTGTGAGTGGTTTTTACATTGTCTGTGGAGTAATGGAAGTCAAGTTCCTAGAACATTGAATGTACCTGAAAGTAGTTTTTAAGCTACCTAAGAGAAATGTTAAACACTGAATTCTGTTGGTTTTGTTTTCACTGAGCAAGGGGTGAACTTGCGTCCAGGAAAGAGCGCACAAAGTATTGCACAGCCACCCATTCCATACTGGATTATCATGTTGAAAGGGAAGTGAGATAAGGTTGGGCAGTCAACCTTTGTTCTATTTTATCCTCTAAGTTTTGATTTTTTTTTCTTTCTAATAGGTCTGTATGTGTATGCAGTTGTACTGCCACTCCCAAGATGTAAAAGTTGGCTTAAAATAGATGCAGTATGACTTTAAAACATTACTAAATGGTTGATGGTCTTTTTGTTGTAAATTTCAAAGATGAGAACAATTGTTTTATTGCACAGAGCCGGTACTAAATCCTTTCAAATGTTTTCTGCAAGCTCATAGCCTGCTTTGTAGCAGTAGCTCTTGATTTGGTTGTTGTTAGAGTTGGCATCTGAATCCAGCCTCTGTTTTCTCACATTTCACAGAATTATTTAGATTGGAAAAGACCTCCAAGATTGTCAGAGTCCAACCTTTGAACAATCACCATCTCATCAACAGATTACTCGTCCAGCCCCAAATTTCAAGGCTCCTCTTGCAGGCTGGGAGGATGACAGACGAGATACAATGTACTGCTGGTTTCAGAATGGTTTATCTTAGTCTGTTATTGAAGCTCTTCTCTTTTTACATGCATACTTTTGAGTTTGGCATGATGTTCTCTTTTGTCCAGAGCATGTAATATGTAGACTGAAAAAAAATTACTTCCATGTAATTATTTGTAGGGATTAAAGCAGTTTATGTGAGCATGAAAAGACAGTTTCGATAACTAGACTGTATTAGGAGTTTTTCTAGCCTAATGATGCTGTTCCCAGCAGTAGTCAGTAGCTCAGAAGTGCCTGGGACAGAGTGCAGAAGGACTCTGCCTGTTCAATTCCACTCTCCCAGCTTGGGGAGACAGGGCAACTCAGGGAATCTCCAAGGTGGATGTGGTGGTTTTCTGTCTCACAGCCCTTGTCAGCTTTATCTCCCTTGAATCGAATAGCCTTCAGCCCAGTGTAAACTCCTTGGCAGCAGAAACATCCCGTGGCAATAAGTTTTATGATGTGAATAAACCCTTCCCTTCTGTTTTAAGTGTCTTGCATGCTGGCTTCATTTGCCTTCCATCTTCCTGTTAATGGAGATCCAGCTAGCCAGCAAGTCTGAGTCACCACATACATAGGAGACCAGGTTCCAGCTGAATGTCTGTGATACTATCTGATAGTGTCTCTGCTTATTTCAATTTGTGCTTATCCATCTCTTATCTTAGATTTGACTGCAATACAAAACAAAACAGAGTCATGATCTTCCACAGACAGGCCTCAATCTGTGATGATCGATGACACTGTGATAATACAATTCACGATGAAATATTGTTTCCCAAAATATCCTGCCAGCTCTTCTAACAGCAATGTCTAGCCAAATAATTTGTGGTATTTCTGAAGATGGACATGGCACCCTGTCAGTAATTGAGCTCTGGTTGAAGTTATTTCCAGAATTGAATACAAATACCATCATAGGATAATTGAGGATGCAAGGGACCTGTGGAGGTCTTCTGGTCCAAACTGCTGATGTACTCATTATCAGCTTCAATTAGATGATGTTTAAGAATTTCACTTGGAAAATATCCAAACATGGAGATGCCATACACTCACTGGGCAACCTGTTCTAACATTTGACTGTAGTGAAGAAAATGTTTCCATGTAGCCAATTTCAGTTTCCCATATGGCAAGCTGTGTCTGTTGCCTCTTGTCATACTCCTCTGCCACAGGGCCCATTGCTGACCCGTGATGAGGTTTTTGTTCAACAGGACCCTCAGATCCTTTTCCTTAAAACCACTGTCTAGCCAGCAAGTGCCAGCCTTTCCTGGTGTGTGGTAGTATTCCATCCCACATGGGGAGTCTGTGTGTGTCACTGAACTGCATGAGGATCCTCTCAGCCCATCTTCCCCAGCCTTTCTGGGTCCCTCTGAATAGCAGCTCTGTCCTCCAGTGTATCAGCCACTGTCCTGGTTGTGTTATCTGTGAGGTTGCTGAAGGTACACTGTGTCCTAGCTTTTGGGTCATTAGTAAAAACAAACAGTATTGGTCCCAGTATTAGTCCCTGGGGAATGCCAGTGGTCACCAGGTGCCAAGTTGGACTTCATTCTGCTGATCCCAGTGATACTTTGAGCCGGACGGTCCGGCCAGGTTTCCACCCAGCTGATTGTTTGTGTACCCAAGTGGCCCATACAATTCCTGCAGGAATCTGTGTTGAATACCTTGCTGAAGTCCAGATAAACAAAATAAACACTGCTCAGTCCTTTGGCACTGAAAAAGTCATCTCCTTAGAGAAGACAAGTTGATTATGTACAATTTACTTCTGATCAATTTAGTCAGTTATCTTATTCTGCATTTAATTGATAATGGTGTCCAGGGGCCTGAACTTAATTTGAATTTTGGCCTGTTTTTCTGCAGGTCCTCCTTCTTGAACATGGGCAGAAAATTTGTTCTTTTCCATTTAACAGGAGACTCCCCCAGTTGTTAGGACCTCTCAGAGGAGGTAGAGAGCAGCCTGGTAATGGTTTTGACTGACTCCTTCATGCCCCTCAGATGGATCCCGTGAGGATGCCTGAGGTGGAGCTCTCTGTGTCCCAGAGGACAACAGCAAAAAAGGCTCAAAGTGTCCATCTTCTGTCCCCAGGTCTCCTGCTTTACCAAGACAGTTTGCCCCCATTTACTTTCTTTAGCTGCCGATTTATTTATAGAAGCTTTTGTTCTTGTCTTTCATACCCTTTCATACCTTTTACGTAGGGTAAAGGTAGAATATACACACATACATGTGTGTGTGCATGTATGTGTGTATATTCTGGTTTTCTAGGGACAGACATACTAAATGCTTTTCAGTTTAAGAGAAACAGGTTTAATCACAGTCATTCTGTGTCATGCTGCAAGTCATGCTCTTTTATGAACGGCACAGGATTTTTTACACTGTCCAAAGTGAGATAATGTGTTTATTTTATTATGGTCATACATGACATTTGAATATCTCGCAGACACTGATGTTTTTCCTGACTGAGATAAAATGGAGGTGCTGTGTACAAGCACAAGTGTTTATTGTTTGTGTTTGTCTCTTCAAGCTGCAATAGTTTGGAGCTTTTTCTTGGGTATCTTAGTATTATGTAATGTTTATTTTTAAATACAGTTCCCTCTGATATAACTTGCAATTAGCATTAAAAGCTTCTGCAAACTGATTCATAAGGCAGAGGATATAACAACACCCACTGAGTGGAATTTATGGCTAGATAAACAGATCAGAAATCAAGAGCTGTTATTTTCCTGACTTTGTGATCAACCGTGATAGAAATTTTAAATTTTGTAATGAATTCACATGCTAGGAGCTTCTAAAACAAGGTTCTTCAGTGGCCTTGATGTCTTTTAAACTTTACATTAACTAGATTTTAGTGACTAAAGAAATAAAAGTTCTTCCGTGACTGAACTAATTTATTATTAAAGTAGTTGAAAAAATCCTTCAGAAGAAATTTTTTGCTCTCTCCTGTGGTCTTTGCATCACCTCCTCTTCAATGGAAGAAGCCCCAAGATCTTGATACAGGCTGCCCACAGCTTTGGGGAGCAGTTGTTTCTGTGTGAAGGTCTTAACTAATCTTGTGGAAGAAATAGCTAATTAATACAGATTTGTGCACAGAGCCAACTTCTCACTCAGAAACTTGGAAATGAGTAGTTATAGCAGCAGATTGCAATAGGCATTCACTTCACCAGGTTTGCTGAAGTAGTCTTTCAAAATCTGCAGATAGCAAGTTCCTATCAACAGTTCTTTTCTACTGCTTTACTTCATACTTTTTTACAGTAGAGAAATTCCTTATTCAAGGACTGTCTTTATCTTGGCAAGAACTAAAGTTTTTGGACTCAATGATACAAAAACTGATTTTATTATCCTAATCTGCCATATGTTCAGATCAAAGTAATTCTAGCATCATGGAGTAACTCAACTTTGAAGACCTCCAGAGGTCATCTGGGTTCAACCCCTGCTCAAAGTGTGTGCTTAATGTCTGTCCTGAGTGTGAATCCAGTCTCTTCTATACAGGACAGCCAGTCATGTGGCACGACAGGTTTGCTTTTCTCCATGTTTTGGGGGGGGAGTTTTCAGCCACTTTTAGTTGGGCTTGTCAGGAAAGACAAACTCTGCTACAGTGCTTGAGGCTGAGGCTATTGACCTCTTAAATATTTTTTTTAGTTATTGAAGTTGATGAGGAAACTTCACTTTTTGATAATACCTCATCATGGTGGATTTTACAAATGATGGGACTATTACTTTAGCCAGTCCCTAGAAGAATGTATACAGAGTTCCATCAGAAAACATCCAGAAAAATTCCTGTTTTGCTTTAAAATCTAGAATATTCCACTAGAAGTCCTGACACAGGAATCGGAATTGAAGTGTTATTTATGTTATTTTATATATTTAAACATTTTAAATATTTATGTATTTTAACATATTTGCATGTAGGTTTTTCCGTACTGTATCCAAATTCTGTACTCCAGAGTTAGATGTGATTTTGATTACCTCAGTTTTATTCATCACTTTAACTGGAAATCTGGGCTCATGGAAATATGGTGGAGTGCAGCACTTACATTTCAAGAAATATGTGGTGCAGCTGATAAGAATATCCTGCTGACATCAAATTTGAAGTTAGGCAGGAGGTAACATGATGGGCAGGCCATTATTTATTTGGTTAGAAGTGTTTTAAAGAATGACTTTAAACAGTTGCTGGTATTTTTAGTACAGGGAAATTTTATAATAATTTTTTCTGAATCACTGACTACAAAAAAAACCAAGCCTTTTAATAATTTCTAATTAATCATGCTTTTAAGGGACGAGGATGCTAGGCTTTTTCTTGATTTTTTTTTCCCAAGCCATGTTGTTTGCAGCTCCAGTTACTGTAATAGAGGTAGTTACAATTTTTGTTGTTTACCCTAATAAGTGTCCTGTTTAGTTAGTAGATTGTGTACTTGCATCTTATTTATCCATGACTGCTAAATAGATTAGTAAAAATACATAATACAACCATCAGCATTACGTGAAGGAATATATATAGGAAATTCATTTATCTGAAAGGAAGTTCACAGTGAAATTGAAAAATGGGTGATTCTGATGGTGTAACATGCCATGGATAGTTGCTGACAGTAGCTTCACAGACTGAACAGTCTGAGGTTACAAAAAGATAAATAGAATAAGTTTCATGATGGACAAGTGGGATTCTTAGTTAATATGGAACAAGGATGGTCAAAAAATGTGGTCAAAAATGATTTTAAGAATAGGCTGTGTATCTGTCTCCATCCTCAAGCACAGATGAGCCTCCTGACCTTTTTGTCTGTGTTCCTGATGTTACCTCTTCGTCCAAGAGCTCTAACCTTTGGAAGCCCTTTTTGAGAAAAGAGGAATTAATAAAAGGCTGTGTGTTGCATTTGGATTTTCTTGAAACAGTAGGTAATTCCATTTCTTCAGGATGTCAGAGAAACAATTCTAGACATGAGTTTACTTTTTGTGCATTTTTAGATAGTCTTTTTGCAGTTCTAATACTTGTACTCTTTTGCTTGATTGCCTGGGCAAACTCCATCTGAGCTGGTGCATAAATGACTGCAGGAAAGTGACAGTCAAAATTACCAACCCGCTCTTGCTCTCCTGTTAAGGAGCAGAGATTGCTAATAAAGGCCTTGGAGATTTCCAATGAATAGGAAATTATCTCTGATGTCATTTTAACAGGTTTGTAGTTCTGGGCTTTGGTGCATATTAATGTTTTGAAAGCAATGTGAATTCTAAAATACAAAGTAGCTAAAGAACCTGGAAATGTACAGTGACCTCAGATGAAAGCAGATTATGCTGAACTACTGAATTTTTCATGGCTACAGTGATAATCAGCAATACATGCAAGACCTGTTTTATTTTCTTAAAGCTTAAAGAGAAAACAGCAACAACCAATTTGGAGGAAAAAAAAGTGCATTTTTGTAATGGTCAAGTTTTTAGGGATTTTTTAAGTGAATAATGTTAAGCTGTATCTTCAGAGCTTCTGGTTTACTCTGGCTTTCAGTCCTTTTTCTTTGGCTTGGTTTACTGCCTTTGTGTATTTCTTACAGTAATTTGTGAAGAGATTTTAGGCGGGTTTGGAAGGAATTTTAGAGATCACTGCTAAAGGATCCACAGCTGAACCTACTGCAATAAATATTTCTCTAGCTTGTGAATCTCTTGTGAAGGTGGTTTCTCAACTCCCTTGAGGAGCTGCATTATGTCAGTTTATCACTACTGCTATTTAGAACTTTTTTCTCTAATCTGTGACCTAACATTTGTGCCTAATTCAGCTAATTTTTTATGTTGTTTTAGGGAATGTGAGGAATTGTCTATCAGCAGCATTGCTCGTACCAGCTTTTTATGTTCTGAGAGAACTTGTCTTGTCTCCTTAGGCTAACCTTTTTAAAGACTAAAGTCTCTGCTCCTGACAGCCTATTTTAGCACAAATTGCTTATCATTTCCCTGCTCTTTTTAACTTCCCCTTCAGTTCTTTTCCGGCTTGTCTTTTGCAGTCCTCTGTGTAGGGATTCACAGAACTAAACACAATATTCTGGCTTAGATGATATCAATATCAGCAAATTATTTCTGATCTCCATTTACAAAAGAATCTTAGTTCTCTGTGAGGTCTTATCCAATGCACCTCCTGTTGATGCATCTGAGTCTGCTGTAACCCCACATCATTTTCCATTATCTTCCTGCTTGGTCATAATTTCAATATTTATATTCTGTGCATTTAACTGCTTTCAAAAGCATATGTTAGTGGAGATTTTATCCCCCTTTTTGTACTTTGAGTTGCATCTAACTGTATTTTTTTCAGATTTTTTTTTTCTTCTTTTTGAGGTAATTTCAAATGCAGTAAAAAGCCTGTGCTCAAAACTTCAAGCTCCGTATCATTTGCTGAATTTACTTATTTTATTTTTAGTTCTTAATAGATCTGTTTCTAATTTTATTGCTTTACTGTGGCAATGAAAATATTCTGAAACAGGACAAACCCAAGGGAATTTCTTTTTGACACACTTTTCCAAGTCCTGATGATTACCAAATTCCTAATACTTATCTTTTGGACCTTTTCTCCATGATTTCCTATACCATATTTTTTTTTACTTTGCCTGTGTTAATGTTGAGTCCTGCGTTTATTCCTGTGTTAAGATGATTTGCTTTATTGATTACTCCCTATAATCTGGCAGAAATCTTTTTTTATGGCGCTGTTTTATCTTTGAGAAGAACATAAAAAACCTTAAACTCTGGATCTTGCATGTTAATCTTCTAGGTGTTTACAAAATGATGTCTTACTCTAACTCCTCATTGCCAAATATTCTGATCTGTAGTTTGGAAAACCCTATGCCTTTTAATGGGAGTGCTTTGATTTACCCTTTTCAGTCCTGCTGACCTCTCCTGTTCTCCTGAGTTTTCAATGTAAATTGGTTGGGACAGTCTCCTTAAATACTGTGAGTGAATCTCAGCGTATCTTGCTGTCCTCAGCACATTTCTTTATGTATATAATGAATTTCTTTAGGATTTGTTTTCATTCTTATCCCAGAAAGCATGGAAAACGTAAACCTTCTGTGCATTCTTTGTTTTTTGTAATTCTTAATGGATTTTTTTGATCATTCTTAATATAAAGTATCTTCCTTTGTTTTCTCGTCTCTTGTAAACTACAACTCATTATACCCCTTAGCCTTTCTGATCATTATTTACATAAGCTTTTACTATTCCATAGTGGTGTTCCTTAACATCCGTCTTGTTGCATCCTGAACAATTTTGTGATTATACTTTTGTAAGTATTTAGAAGGAAGCTGGTTTAGGGCTGTTACCATCCTATCATTATCATTACATTTTCACACTGTGCCTTTCAAATAGCAGGGGAAATGTATGAAACCATTAACATATGCATGTAAAATGCAGCACATAAGAGGACATGTCTTGAGAAGTATTGCTTGTATGATGAAGAAAAATTTGCCTGTATTCACTAGTAGACAACATTAAAACCATTTCAGTATTTGTTTACCTTCATGTACAGAAATCAGATTGTAAGTGAAGCCTGTTGTTAATCATTTACATACTCATTTGTGGACAGTAGCTGCTTTTAGGTTTCTAAACTGTACATACCCAATACTGTTTAAAAATCTGTTAATTAATGTAAAACTCTTAAAGAACTAGAATAGCAAGACCTCCCAGCAGTAAATGTCAGCTGCATTATCATGGCCCAGATTATTCCTTCACATACTGATTACTAACACTTCAATAAGAGAAAAGTGAATTGCAACATATCCTAGAGATCACTGAGCAGGGAAAAGGCTGCATTTGCCTTGCATATGATCTTTCTGTTGTTTTTCCTATTTTATGTTGTTACTAGCTGCTCACCTTGCATCCAAATGTACCTTCTGTGTTATGGAAAGAAGTAATTGCTTGGTAAAGACCAGAATTATTTAAGGGTCCCATTGACATATGGAAGAACATAGTAGAGGTTTAGTCCTGGGGAAGAGTCACTAGATGCTCAATTCCTGTGTTCATAGAATTGGGTAGTTCTGCCTTTAAAATCATTTAGGCCCAGCTAAAAAAAAATGCAATGTGATGTTACAAGACTTTTCTATCCTTACTTTTTGCTGCAGCATATTTTATTAAATTTTGTTTGGTGATTTGGAAAAGCAAAGGAATATTGTTTTAGTTTTTTAAATAAATAATGGCATAGTGAAATTTCCATAGAATCTCATGAGTGTAGGTTAGAAGGGAACCTTGAAAGATCATCTATTCCAGCTACTTGTCTGGGCCAGAGACATCTTTCACTAGATCAGACTTTTTTAAATTTTCCAGTTATTGCAGGATTATGAATTGTTTCCTGAAGTAACTGATACCTTTTCTGTTCAGTCATCCACTATTTGGCCTTGTTTTTTATTTTTTTCACATCATGAAAGTGAGGAATGAATCAAAATAGCCAAAGCTGCTTTTGACAGCCAGTGGAGTTTACATGCACATATCAATGTTAAACAGGTTCAAACAGTTACTTTAATATCAGAAACTCTTACCAACACAGAGTGATTTCATTTGGTGAAGGCTTCTGTGGGGTTGCCTGGAATTAATATTAAGCTCATTATTGAGAAGCTACTAGTATTTTTCCCTATCACTGACCCTTCTGTCAGAGAAGAACATAAACATTTAGTTCCTGTATTTCATGAACTTTTCTTGCCTGTTTTATTCAATTCATGCCTGTTCATTCAGGTTGGTAAACAGTGCAAACTGCTTGCTGGGGAAGGCAGGCTCCATGTTGTCCACAGAGGGTGACTGCTGTCAGAGTGGCCAAGAGCTCTGCTCCTCATGTAGTAGGAGGGTGTTGCAAAATTTAATCAAGTTTGGTCTTTTCTCTTGGAAAACATTTCAGCATGTTTGCCATCAGCAAAAGGCTCTTGATGGGGGCAGATCTGTCTTTGCCAGTGTTGCTTGTGCTTGGGAGCTGCTATTTTTGGCCTGTTAGCTCAGAGTCTTTTGTAATAGCAGAAAGCAGAAACGAGCAGTGAAATCCCTTTAATGGCATATTTCCTGGTTGAAGTGACTTATCTGGGAGGCCTAGACAGAGGACACGTCATTTCCTGGATTACTTCTCTTCAGTCCCAACTGTCTGTTTTACTGCATAATCTTTTGACCCAGCTTCTTAATTGGAGGGATTTTTTTCTGTTAAGTGATATAAATTAGGTCTTTCAATGAAAATGTAAAGATGTAAGGAAACAGCTTTTGACAAAATGCTAGTGTGCAAGACAAGTTTTTCATAGATTACAAGTTGATATGAACTTGAAATCTTGTACATTAAAATTTTGTTTAAAAGCTTAAAATCTTGTCTTTGAAAGAGTGTAAGATTTGTTCACAGGGCTAAAAAAATTTGACACACTTTCTGTTCCTTGTGATGATTATACTCACCTCTGTTTGACACTAGCTGTATCTGGCTGTGGTCTAGGGTTAGGACACTTCCAAAGAGCTAAAGTTGTCAGTTGTGCTGTTCTCAAATTTCCTTTCATTAATAACTACTTGTGAAAATTATTACCTAGAGCCCATGAAAAAGAGGCAAAAAGAGCTAATTAAAAAATAGCTGCAAATATCGTTCTCAGTTTGTATAGCCCACAGAAAAGCCATGGAATCAGAATGACACATGGGAAAAAAGTGACATCTGAAATTATAATGAACAGTTCAGCTTAAATTGGAATATGTATGATTGGTTTGGACCCTGTAATCCAACTTCACTAAATTTTTTGGGGGGTGATAACTATTCTTTCCCCTGATGTTTTGCATAAAATAGAACTCATGAACACTGTATATGGGTTTCTTGGTCAACCACTAAAATATCTTAACATGAAAAGCATTAAGACATCAGGTGACCTTACCTCTCTTCCCTTCCAAAATAGGAAGAACAAAAATATGCCTTCCTGATTTTTGTCAGCTCAGAGTGCTTTCACATCTCCCTTAAGGTGTCTACCCCGTTGTTAGTGATCATGAGAGTATTTTCTCAGTAGCAGTGAAAGAATAATGTTGGAGTTTGGTGTAGACTGTCATCTAATTGGAATTGATGCTTCATTGAGCTGGGTAAAATCCTAAAAGGTGGCCCAGCTGTTCCCACCAGGGCATTCAGCATGGTCCTTCTCTACATGTTGCAGGGTGAGGATCCATATTTCTGCAGACACACTGTGCTGCAGAATGAGGTACCCTTTTTTGAAGGTGGTGTTTGCAAAATCAAGTGTAGTATGGATTTTATTCTGCTATTTTGCAGGAAGTCCTCTCAAATTAGTACTTTCTGTTGGATTTGTCCAGATTATTGGGCATTACCTGTATAATTCATGTAGTGACTAATCCATAAGTATATAACAATGGTTTGGTTTTATTGTATCTTCTGTAAAAGTGTCATATAAATTAGGAATAAGTAGTAAGTGTTCTGTCCCTCTGAAAGATGAGTATGATGTCCTGGTGCATCACTCCTTTCTCCTTAATGTGTCTTGCAGGAGCTGTTATGGTCAAGGCTGAAATAATTCCTATATTTACTGTTATTAAAGCACCTACTGTGCCTTTTTGACTGACTTTCTGTTTGCTTATTTACACTGTCTTATGCTTCCTTCTGGTAGGAAGTTCTAGAACTTGATGTGTAAAACAGCCATAACAGTTAAGGTTACAGTCAAGAGTAAAATTCCACCTTTTTTCTGTGCAGCAGTGGAAATATTATAGGTGTTAGAGAATGTTTGAGCTTGGCAAGGACCTCTTGGTATTGTCTAGTCCAACACCCTGCTCACTGCAGGGTCTACCAAAGTAGGTTGCCCAGGACCATGCCACGTCAGATTTTGAATATCTCCACTGGTGGAGCCTCTGTGGAGTCAAACTGTGGGCAGTTTGTTCCAGTACTTGACCACTCAGAAGAAAAAAGCATGGTATTAAAATAGAGTTTTGTATGTTTTACCTTATGTCCATTGTCTGTTGTCCTGTCAATGAGCAGTGCCTTTTCTTCTGTCCTTCCCATCAGGTACTTGCAGACATTGATGAGCTCCCCTGCCCTGTGTCTTCTCCTCTCAGGGTGCAGAGTCACAACCCTTTGAGCCTTTATTTCTTGGAGAAATGTGTTAGTGCCTTAATTTTACTGGCCCTGTGCTGGACTCACTCCAGCAGATCCCTGCCCTTGATGGTTTGGGAGGCCAGGAGTGAGCACTGCACTCCAGGTGGGACCTCATCAGTGCAGGGTAGAGAGGAACCTGTTGCTCACCAGGACCCTCTGGTGCTTCATTGCAAAGCTGCTCTCCTGCTTGTCAGGCCAAGGCCTATACCTGGTACCTGGGGTTTTTCCTCCCCAGCAGCAGGACTTGACTTTTCCCCTTGCTGACCTTTGTGAAAACCTTCTGTGTCCATGAGAAGTGCCAGTGCAGGCGTGCACTGCTGGTCACCAGCTCTGACTGGACTTTGTGCCACTGATCCCAAGCCCAGTCTTTCAACCAGCTTTTAATCATTTGTCTAACCTATACTCTATCAACATGTCTGGGACACTTTCCAAGACACTTTCATTTGTTAGGAGGCAAAAATAAATAAATAAATAAAATCTCTTCATTCTGGAAATTGTCTTAACCACTAATGTGTTTTGTGATGTAAACTGATAATGCCACGGATGAAGTGGTCTTATTTTTGTATGAGCTTATTTAGGACAAAGCAGCATTCAAAATGTATTTAATAATCTTAGGTGTTGCCTTTGAATCTCTCCAGATACATTATTAAAATGAATATAATAATTTTAGTAATATTTGCAATAAATTATGCATTTCCAGATATATTAATAAAAATATAAAATTAGCAGGTTGTTAGCTATACCCTCAGTTATTAAGAAGACCGAAAAGCTGTCTAGTTCTGGTGGCTGCCTATTAATAAACATGATGTGGTCTCTGACTTAAATCTCTGTGATGCCCCGTCAAGGCTCAAAAACCTGAAAAAGCAGTCTCAGGATTTTGTTCTTAGGGCAACGAATAAAGCTGCCAGTTCAGGCTGAACCCTGGAGCTGCTGACAATGAATGGTGTATGTTGCTCTTAGTATCTGAAGCTAATTTTTAGTTTTATTTGTCCCTGTGTAACTGGAAAGGTCTCTGTGTTTGAAGAATAATTTTCTAAGTTTTTCCAGGTTGCAGAAAGGCGAAACTGAGTAAAGTCTTGTAACAGGCATTTAAAATACTATTTTAAGTTTAGTTTTGGTGATCTCATCCCTTGCCATTTTAGGAGTCTCAATTGTTTTCTGCTGATAATGGATAGCAGAACAGCATGTAGAGTTCTGGCTCATCTACTGTTGAGTCACTTAGAAAAGGTATTTTAGTGTTGTGAGTCTGAATTACATGGTGAATTGTCTTCTTAGGTTTAGGTCACGTCTTGCTTCCAAGAAAAATGTGTGGTTGGTTTTTGAATGTCCAGAATGAGAAGGTAGAGAGACTTTGATCAAAGCAATAATATAGATAAACAAACATAAAGTCTTTGCAGGAAAAGTGTAACAGAAGTAAGAAAAATGGATTGACTGAACTCAGTATCTTAAATCAGTGTTTAATGAGTGAGATTACTTACTGATTTAGATTAAAACTACTACTCCAGTTTTAGTCCCAGTGCCACTAATCAGTGGTAATATAGCTGTACTGTTTATAGAGCTTGGAGCCAGTCAGTGTGTGTTGGCTCCTCTGCTGGTTTATAAACATACTTGAGAGCTTGTTTGATTTGCCTACTAGGAATGTAATGCGTGCTTGAATAATGTACAATCAGTCTCAGTGCAGTAATTTTAAGTTGTTAATTAAGATTTTTAGAATTCAATTAACTTATTTTTATTTTTTTTTCAGGATGGCTTGAATTCTTTGGTCCTTGATCTGGATTATCCAGCGCTGAGGAAGAACAAGAACATTGATAATTTTTTAAATAGATGTAAGTTGCAAGTGGCTCTTAATGACATTGTTGTGATCTCAATCATAAGAAGTTGAGTGGTCAGAAATGCATTACTCATAGTTATTCTAATAACTTTTATAAATCTGAGCTTCAGAAGGCTTTGGAGGACCATTTATTACTGAGAGAAATTTCATTTAAGGGAGTTGTTGTATTGTAAAAATATGTTGGAAAATACCAGATTTTTATTTTCCTAAATACAGTTGGAAAACCCCTTTAATGTTATTTTCTTATCTTACATATGTGTAGCTACATAACTTGCTAAGTATATCCTAGTTATTATTCTTCAGGAATTCATTACACTGAAGTCAACATTGTTTACATAGTCATATTGAATCTAACAGAGAAGTGTTCTGTGGGTTTTTAAAACTAAATTGTTGTACCTTAAAATCTGTTGCTTCATTTTTGAACCTTTGCATAAATGTTTGTGATTCTCCCCAAGTTAATTGTAGACAGGATCTTGGAGTTTATTAAGCATATGATTCTACATCAAAATAGCTGTATTTTGTGGTTTTGAAGTGTTTTCTATTATTGTATATAAGCAGAACTTTTTTTCTGGTAAAAATAGCAGATTATTTTGTAATTTGCAGTGAGTAAGCCTTCTTGGAATAACTGTGCTTTGTAGTGAGCCTATTTTGAGATGTATATTTAAAAAAAAAAACCTTTTCTATTGCATATATTGAGGTTAGGTTTCTGCAGATGCAGTCCTATTAGCAACTCCTTTTCAATTCTTTACTGGTAAGACCTTGTATGTGTTTGTCCTCTGTTGCTCTGGGACTCCTTGGAATATCCACTCAAACTCTTTACTTAAATAGTGGCTGGTGTAGTAATTTGTGGTGAGTTCTTTGTTTGGAATTCAGTGCTTCTCCATGAGATTTAGCAGAGCCCTGTAGATGGACACACAGCTTTTACAGTTGCCAGTAAAGTCTCATTTGGAGAAATCACTTACAATACAGTAAATAAGAAAGAGCAGATTAGGACATAGAGGCATACTTTAGGATTATTTTCAGTTTGAGTTCAAAGGAATTCAAGCAGATATTTATGAAAGAAAGGGTCTGTAACAGCATTTTAAGTATCTTTGTTATTTGCAACTGAGCATTGAATGTGTAAAGCGAGGGGAAACCCCTATGAAAATGACATAAAAAACATTTATTAGCAAATTCTATGAGCTGGTCATATTTGCTTTTACATTACTATTTTTTCAGTAGAACAAAATTAGAAGCCTCTCTCTGATCAGAAGACTGGTGTCCTTTGACTATTAGAAATAGTAACTGTGGGAAAACAATTTAACCTCAGGAGCAGGTTGGGGTTTTGGTTATTATTTGATTGGTTGTTTTTTGTTTGTTTTCTTGCTTGTTTTCTGCAGCCCCTGAATATTCTGGCTGTCTGTCTCCCTTTTTTCGGAGGCTGTTGCTCCTTCTCCTCCTCTAGGCTCTCTATCATTGTAGTAAATATTTTTAAGTATCCTATGTGACATGGAGGCTACCAGCAATGTCAGAAACATGAAAATATACTTTTGTTCACAATTTTATTACTGCCTTTTTATTCTTAAATCACCTGGCAGTATACTGTTGAAATAGCCAGATACTAGTTAAAAGAATTTTGAGATGTGTTACAAAAAAATTCACAGTAGCTAATAAAGAGTTTTTAAGGGTACACTTCATCTTCACCTGTTGAACTCTAAAAAAGCATGCTACACCTGACTATTTTGGCCAACATATCGTGTGGCAGTGCATCTTGCTTGAGAATCACACCTGTAACTTCTCTGCTGTTTCTGTACTGACTGGGAGAGAATAAAAATACTGCTGCATATCTTCTGTGATTTACACTTTGGGAAAAAATAAATTGTGAAATGAGAATTTTGTAAACATTCAAGGCTGGTAGTATTTTGATATTGCAAAAGAAAGAATCAATCCTGCCACAGTGATTCATTTGAGTCTTTTCTGACACAGGTGGTTGTATGGTTTGTTATATACCACACAGGGAAACTGAGCAGAATTAATGCAGACAGTCAGATTTCATTTTTTCTTTTTATTAAAACTAGTCAGGCAAAATAAAAGCAAAGACCAGTTTCTGATTTTCCTTTCACTTCACTGATACTTGTGCTAGCACAAAATGAGCCACTCAGATACAGGAAGAAACAGGACAACTGGGTTCTTATTGACACCCCCATTTTATGCAGTTTAAAATTGTTAAACCCGTAGCTCAGGTCTTCTTGGAAACTATTCTGAGGGTAGCAGGTGTCACTGGAAAGAGTGTGGCACGTGCTTGCTGAAGCCTCTTGCAACCTTGGGCTTGGAAGAAGAGTTTAGAACTGTATTGAGAATTTATGGAACTGTAAGTTGTTGCCTTCTTAGGGTAAGGAACAGTGAGTTCTTGTCTCTTGTGATTTTTCTCAGCATCTGAAGAGCTGCTGCAAATGCCCAGCTGAGAGCTGCTGTCAAAAGGTTCTGACAAACTCTGCTGAGCAGTCTGTGCCGGGGGCCTGGAGCCTGCGTCCCTCCCCAGGGTTTCCTGAGGCCAGCCTGGAGCGTGGCAGGGCCTCCTGGAGTTACCCTGTGCTGCACAGTGAGGCAGCCAAAGCAGAGTCACTGCCATCCTGCTCATCCACATTACACAAGGCTGCAGAAATTGTGGAGAGCACTAAATAATTATCACACTTACAGTCAGTTTAATCACTTTATTCTTCCACAATAACATTTTGAGAGATAATTTTTTTTCCCCACCATAATCCCAGGGGTTTGTATACACCCTACTTCCAACCTATGTCAAGTTATTACTATTCAGGTTAATGTTTCATTAATAGTTTGTAATTTTTAATTTAAAAATGAAACAGCTTGCACTTCAGCTGAGACATTAATCTATGTTTAGCTCAACTCATAATTGCAAGCTGAAACTCACATGTTTCAACTATTTCACAAAGGCAGTTTATTAATTGTCCACACTATAGGAGTTTGATGTATTCTGTTTCTGTGACCACTTCACCAAAGCAGTCTCTTCACTTGTTTGATATGAAAGAAATTCTTTAATTGCCTGCTTTGCCTTACTATTCTGATTTCTTACCACTTCCTCTAAGGTACTGAACCAAAGTTAGCCTGTGTTTATTGGAAGAGGCACATTAAATATCTGACATAATGCAACCATTTCTTTTCAGTTTTTTGTTGCTTTAATTAACTGTTGGTATTCTGATTTTAAATTGCTCTGGTTTTTAGCATATTCATGGAACAGAAAAACGTAATGCAATATTTAATTCCCAAAACAATGAGAGGAGTCTCATAGCCCTCTGAGAGCAAAAACTAATTAGCTTATTTTAGAAAAGGAAGCTGAGTTTTTCAGCATGGGCTTGGTGTAACAAATCTTTCTTGGTCTTTTCCTCTTCTGTCATCCAGGCAAAGGCAATAGGTTGAGTAAATTCTTCCAAGTCAATTTTTCTGCCATCTAAGATTGCCAATTGTTGAATCATGTCTTAGTGGCTTGTGCCTTTTTTGGTGATCTCCCATTCAATGCAATTTAGTCTGAAATAGTTAAATGACAGGTTTAAGCAATAGCTGGAAACATTTAATCATTTATATTCTTATCATCATGAATAGAAGGGCACAAAAAATGGATTTTTGAGTAAGTCCAAATAGCAGCATAGAGAGGGGTGCCATAAACAGGCCTTGTACAACCCAGAAGTCTTGACTCCCTAAATGGATCAGTGATTTTTCTGTGCATTATTTAGCATCACTCAAGAGTTGGAAACCTGTGTTGTTAAAATGATTTGCTGATGTTATGTAGGTTGGCAGACTTGTAGAGTGTAGTGACAGTGGATGTATTTACTGTAGAAGGGACTTCTAGTAGAGATGTGGCACCTGTGCACCAGTTTTTCTAGACTCCCTGAATAAACTCCCTGAAAAGTTCCTTTGGCCATTTTCCTCTCCAAGCAGACACTGCTTACTCGGAAGATGCAACTGTTAAGATTAATTTCCTGCGAAATCAACAGTTCTGGTTCCTCCCCTTGCATTTTGTTATGTCATTTGAAGTTGCTGAACCCTGCCCAGCCTTGTGGTTACCGACAGGAACCTGTGTCACCCCGTGTGGTGTGAGTGCCTCCCAGGGCTGCAGCTCTGTGTGCTCTGGGCTTCCTGTCAGCAGCACTCATGAAATGTCAGATGCATTTGCTATCTTGGGAATTTAGTGCACTGTAGAACTTCCACTGAGTTAAGGAGCTAATTGCTCCTCTGGTTTTCTCTTGGCTTCTCTAAGGCAGCTCCCTGCCAGGTCTTCACTGTCACCTCAGCAGGTTGGGCTCCAGTTCCATTCTTAATGATTTTGTTCTGGTAGGAGTAGGGATAGGAGAGGTATCAAATAACCAACTTTCCCAAGCAGTGCGTGGAAGCCACAGTGTGTAAGACAGAATGTCTTAGATGTATAAACAAGTTATATGTCAGTGTCATTAACCACATTCCCTTTTGGGTACTTGGTAGATACAAAGCAATTCAGCCCTGCCATCAGGTTTATTTTCATTACATTAGGGATGTGTTCTCTGTAAGCCAGAGAGGGCTGCTGCCTTCTGTTTCCCTGTGTTCTGCTCTTTTCCATCTATGCAAGAGAACATATTTCTCATGTTCCCCTTTTATTTCTCTGAGGGAGGAAGCATTACCCTGTCTGGAGCTGTGCCTTCTAGTTCCTCCTGATTCTGCAAGGTCTCCAGCAGCTTCTTCTTCTTCATACACTTTGACCAGACACTACAGATGCACCCCTCATTACTTCAGTCTTTCTGTTGTGCTTTCTGTTTGGTTTTTGTTCAGCTGTGGGATTGCAGCACTTCCTGGCTGTACTTCAGTTTAACTTCTGGCTGGACTTCTGCCTAGGGCAGCAACTTTTGACTTAACATACTCCATAGCAGCACTCATTGACTGACTGTGTCTGATCTGTGGGGTAAAATTGCACTCCCTTGCAATTTTTTTTGTCTTATATACACTCCCCAGAACTGCTTGATACACATGGGTTTTTTTAAGAGAAAATAACCTGCATATGAACCTTTTTTTAAATCTTAAAAGGCAGAAAAGTTTGGGGTTTTCCTTCCTCCCTATCCCCCTTTATTGTCCTAGACAGGTATTTTTTCCATTTTCACAAGCATTTGCAACCTTCAGCCACATTCTTGCTGTCAGCTGTCAGCAACAGATCCAGACACTCTGCCCTTTCAGAAAGTGAAACTTCATTTGTTCAAAAGTTATAATGCCATTTTCATATAGTAAATCAAAAGTTGTCTTTAAAGACTCTTTGTATCTAACATTCCTGGTCCTTCCTGTGTTAACGAAGAAAATCGAGTGATAGGTGATGGTATTCTCATGTTTTAGAACTTTTATTTAAATGTCACAATATTTCTATGAGATTCCATTGCATCCTGGGGCTGGGGAGTCCACCTAATGCCTTCCTTTAAACATAATATTTTTCTTCTGCTGATCTTTGTGCTGTTGCAAATTCATGAGACATGCATACAGATACCAAAACTTTCAAACTCATCTGTGTGAAATCTGAAAATTCAGACCACTATAAGAAGGCTGCTAATGAAAAGGTCTCCTGCACCCTGGATTAGGTCACGTTTTGCGATAGTGAGCTAAATTTTATGATCCACTATGTTACAATTACAATGTGGCTTCAGGGTTAATCTAAGCTTGCCTTCTTGCACCCCAGTTTTTTGTTTCAGGTTAGTTCCATGCATTGATTATCTGCTCCATATCCATAAGATTTTATGCCAAAATAGACAACCCATCTGTATTACTGATACCTTTGCAACATTTGCATCCCTATGTGGTATTATTAACTGAGATTATTAAACTTTAAAGGAGTTAGGAGGAGTGACCTCATTGCTCTCTAAAGAGGGGAAAAGTGGAGAGGGAGGTGTTGAGCTCAGCTTCCTGGGATGCAGTGACAGGACATATGGGAATGGTCCAAAGCTCCACCAGGGGAGGTTCAGACAAGACATGATGAAGCATTTCTTTACTCTGAAGGTGGTCAGACACTGGAACAGGCTTCCTTGAGAGACAGGTAATGTCCCAAGCTTGTCAGTGTTAAAGAGGCATTTAACAACCTGTAACTATTGGTCAGCGCTGAAATAGTCAGACAATTGCAGTGGTGGTCACTGTGGGTCCCTTCGAACTGTTCTATTCCATGCCATGCCATTCTATTCATCTTCTAGCAAAGCAAGTAGGATTTCTCTATTCTCAGCATTTCACTCGGATGATAAAACTAGTAACTCCTCACCTGGTTGTTTAACATATTTTCGGGGTTTTATTGCTTGTTTGCATTATTTAATGCTTGAGGAGTTTCACTGGAGCTGTAGTGACTTTGTTTATAGTTTCTACCTTATACAGAAGTATTCCTGTGAGTTTCTTCTCAGATATTTAACTGCATAAAACTACACACTGTTTTTTCAGCATGTTTAGATCTCTGCTCATATCACGTATTTGAAAACATTGAAACATGTCAGAAACATTTAAAATAAACTCATGTCCTTCCTGTGTGTAATGAGATGCAACAT
The DNA here is from genome assembly GCF_028018845.1 of Melospiza georgiana. Lineage (NCBI taxonomy): Eukaryota > Metazoa > Chordata > Aves > Passeriformes > Passerellidae > Melospiza > Melospiza georgiana. The sequence goes on from NC_080432.1 coordinate 91,131,149, forward strand.
TATATTCAAACGTGTAACTGCACATTCTCTGTCACTTGAAGTTTTTTTCTACTGCTGCTTCCTGTAAATTTGTATTTATCTTCCTTGTCTAGTACCAGGGCTTGTGATCTGCAGCTCCAAACACAGCAATTCCCTTTGCAATCTGCAAAATTAATTCATGCTATTAACAAAAATAATAAACTTTGTGTGGGTGAAGCACTGTTGCTTTTGTCCTATGCTTTTGGTCCAGGCTTTCATGATTCTGTATGGAAACAACATCACAATTCTCTCAACTCCTCTTCCTGTTGACACACTGAATTACTGTGGTCTTACAAGTACACTGAATGTAGCAGTTTTGTTTACACTTAGAGATTTTAATTGCCTCTGTCCTTACAACTTTATTAGCAGATCATTCCCTCACTGTAACATTAATCTCTCCCCTTCCCTGTCACATCCAGTCTTTTCTTCAGAAGAAACTTACAGTAGCATTTTTGTGTTCACAGGTTAGGAGGGATCTCTGGAGGCCAGCTGGTCCAACTCTGCTCAAAGTCAAGCCCGTTTTGATGTTACATCAGATTGTTCAGGTTCTTGTGCAGTTGAATTTTGAGAACTTCCATAGATGGAGTCTTTTAGCTCTACTTGATAGTGTGCACCTTTCCCCAGTTCTTACTATTCTTTTCCTACAAAATGGGATTTCTGGTATTTTGGCTTGTCTGGTGACTCTTGTGCTTTCACTTTGTACCCCTTTGAAATAAAACCTCATCTCAACTTCTGTTGAGGCCAACCATTTACCCATCCCTAACCTGAACAATTCCAGTTCTCTCAGCTTCTCTTGAGCATCATGTGATCATCTTGGTGGTCTTCCATGAAGCCATGGAGTGTTTAGTATTTTTTGTGTACGGAGGACCCCAAAGTTAGTCATAATATTCCACATATGGTCTCGCAAAGGACAGATAGGGGAGGAAATCTACTTCCCTCAAGTTACTGTCTGTGCATTCACCAGCACATACTCACACAGTCACTGCGAAGGCTGGCTCCTCATTCCTCCCTGCTTGCCTTGTTGTCCACCAGGGCTGTCAGGTCCTGTTTCTCATGGTGCCTGCTAGCTGGTGAGTGCATCCTATTCCATTGTGTGGTGCTGTTCCATCCCAGCTACAGGACTCTGCACTTGCTGTTGTTGAACTGCAAGCTTCCTGTCAACTCGTTACTCATCCTGTCTGGGTCACTCACAGGAGCCACCCTGCCCTCCAGTGCATCAGCTTTGAACTTAAAACCACTGGCTGTGACTCCAGCAGCTTTACCACTCACCTGATAATTCCTGTGTGCAGTCCATGTTTGGCTATAAAGATACTTTTGAGATGTTGTGTTGGAAGTCATGCTATAGTCAAGGAAATGTACTGTCTTCCCTTTGTCCACCAAGACAGACATTTCATCATTGAAGGAAATGAGGGTAGTCAAACACAGTTTGTCCTTTCTAGATCCATTCTGGGTGTTTTTATCCTTCCATGTGCATCATGTTCTTGAAAGTGGATTCTTGAAGGATTTTTCTCCATGATCATCTTGGGCAGTGTGGTCAGGCTGCTATTCCACCCTGTAGCCTCCTTGTTGTCCCTTTAGAATATGGATGTGGTATTTGTGCTTTATCACTCATCACCTTTCCAAGTTGCCATGACCTTTCAAAGGTGATAGAGAACAGCCTGGTAATGGTCTTGACTGGTATTTTCAGCACACTTGGATGCATCCTGTATTGTCTCAGGACCTGGTATATGCCAAGTTTGCTTCACTGGACCTGAGAGGCTCCTGAGCAGGGCTTGAGAGTGAAGTGAAGCAAAAAAGGCATAGACTGCCTTGATCTTCTCCATGTCTCTGGTACTAGATCACCTCCCACACTGGGAGCAGTGGGACTATATTTGCCTCAGTCTTTCTTTTATGGCCAATGTATTTATAGAATCTCTTGTCTCCCTTCATAATCCTGGCTAGTTTCAGTTCCAGCTGAGCTTGGTTTTCCCAATTCCATCTTTTCCAGTTTGAGAGGTTCCTGCTGGGTAACCCAACTCAGCTTCCATGTTCCATATCTTTAACTTTTGTGGTGAGTTGAGGCAGAGGTTGCCCATTTAGGCAGATTGGCTCCTTGCCATTCCTGCTCGATTTCTAACTGGAACAGCTCAATAGCTAACTAGAACAGACTGTTCTTGTGCTATGAATGTGTCATCTTTGAGGATCAGCCCACTCCTCTGCCCTTCACAGCAGCTTTTCACAGGATCCTGCCGAAGAGTTTTCCAAACAAGCCATAGTCTGGCTCGATTCTTCTGGATTGAAGTCCAAGGTCTGCTATTTTCCTTCTTCAGGTCTGTTCGAGTCTTCAATTCCACCATCTTGCAGTTGCTTCTGCCAAGTCTGCCACAGACTTTGTCTTTCTGAACCAGTTCATTCTTGTCTGTGAATAATAAATTAGAGTGTCTCCTTGTCCACTTCTGTTGCACCCCTACTTAGACATAAGGGTCCCTGCTACTGAAATCCCTGTGTTGTGTTGTGTTGTACAACACACACAGCTACTGATATGATCCCTAACTGAAAGACAGGTATCACTTCTTATGGCTGAGTCTTGTACTTTAACACCTTTTGATTTCAGAGGACTCTGCAGAAGGAGAGCTTTGTCTGGTGTGAGTTAGGTGGTTGTTTTGAGGGTTGTAACTCAGTAAAATGCCTTCTTGGCTTAATGCTTGTTTGGAAGAAAAGAAGTGTTCCTGATAGTCAGGCATCTCTTGGATTGCTTGTAGCCTGCCAAGTTGCTCTTCATGAATATGTAGGAATGGTTAATCTATTTACTAGATGTTCTTATCATTAACTCCCTTAGACCATGTCATCTTTAATGTCATACTGCATTAACTGTATTTCTCATCCTTTTCTCCCTGGTATTCAGATCTGAGATCCTCTTTTCTAGGGATAAAATTCCATGGTATTTGACCCTAAAGGGGGATCTCGCAGTGTATAAACCTCTACCCCTCTCTGAATCTAAGTATCCACAGCTTTTCAAACAATTTCATGCTCTTCCCTGGTAGAGTTCTTGCTCCAGCCACCTGTTTTGCTTTGTTTTGTTCTTCCTCTAAGTGTGTGTAGGAGCTTGTCATGCCTCAGATGATCTTTTGTCCTCATAATAAGAATAGATTTTAAAAATGCATTTAGCTGGGAATGCATTCATAACATGCTTCATTTACAAGATTAAAAAGTCTAGGACCTTGTATGTTTTTAGAACTTGTCAGAGATCAGAATTTCATTGTTTTCCCTTTTACAGATTCTCACAACTGCTCATAAGACACATTCTGACAGGCAGTACTTATCTGAAGAATACTGAACAGAGCATTGTAGACATCATTTTCAGAAGTGTTGAACTACACATGCAGTGAACACCAAAAAGCAGTGTGAGATAGCCAGCAGTTACACATTTGTAAACTTGAATCAATGTTTCATATGGAATGGGTGAGTGGATGTGCCAGATCTTTGTGTGATCTGCAGTTGTACATGAAGGTTACCAAGTCACATTGCTTGCCATGTGAGTGCTGTTGAACCCTCCAGGTGTGCAGGAGCAGGTTACACCTGCAGTGCTTTGTGCCTACCACATACTCCACCTTGCATTAGCAGTGGAGTGTCAGTGGATCCTGGGAGTGCAGCGGGTAGCAAGGAATGATTGAAAATTCCAGATAGGCATCTCTGGCTCTCTTCATTACCAGAATCTTCCCATAAGCTTGTGAGTGATTATTAGAGGTGTGAAATGAGAGTCAGCAAAATATGAAAGATATTTCATTTGTTACAGCTAAAGGTAGACAGCTAATGGTTTCCAAAGAATAATGAAAGGGGATATTAACAGTGACTACAGATTTCAACAGTTACCAAGAATGCTCTAAACATTTGAATAAAAATAGCTTATTTTTACTCTAAATGCATAGCTAAAATTGTATTCTGTTAATACACGCATTATCACAACTTCTTTTTGATTTGTTTTAGATGAGAAGATTGTGGAAAAAATCCGAGCTTTACAAATGAAAGCTGAAGACTATGATGTTGTTAAGGTGATTGGAAGAGGGGCTTTTGGAGAAGTGCAGCTGGTAAGAATGTAATGATTTAATGTTTAGAGATATTAACAGCTTTAACCAAAAACTTCCTCAATCTTCATGTTTTATATTTAAAAATTCTTCTTAAAAAGAACAAGTGTAATTTTCATTGTATTGAGAGATTGTTTCTGTGCATAGTAAACAGTAAATCTGAGTTCAAAATACGATGGACAGGAAGGGAAGAACTCAGGAATGTTTTCTATCCTTTGGTCAAAATCAAAAAGGCAGTCCATGGCAATTCTAAATCTTTTTGGCTACAAGTATCACTGTATAATATATGAAACCTGCTACAAAAGAGCAGGCAAACACTGCAACAAAATATTTTTGTTTTGTTCTTATAATTGTGATGCTTGCATTATATTTTAAGTGACATGACTCACAGGATTTTTAAGATTCCTTCTGTAACATTGTCCCCTTGACATTGTATGCAATATAATACCAAAACTATGAATAAAATTACTTTTAAATTTTCTATTGCAGAGAAATTCTGTTATAAAAAAAAGGTAATCAAGCTACAAAAAGTAACTTGGTGTATCACATGTAGTCTGATTTTCATTTAATTTTGATTTTTCCAGGACTTCCAAGTCCTACTGTCTGATAAGTTGGCACAAAAATGTGAACCTGTGTATGAGATGGATTGATATGTCAGTTTTGAAATAAGTATTGGATGTAAGTGCTAGATAGAATCTAAAATGCAAACATTAGGGACAAGTTATCATGAGCTAACAGATAACTGTGCACCAGCTGATCCATGGTGATTTTCTGGGTGAGTACTTTTAGAGGAAGAGAGGTATAAAGGAACTTAATGGAAAGGGGAGCAACTAATGTGCTGCAGTTGAAGCTTGTTATCTTGTTACCACAAGGTAACAAAAATTACTCTCTTGCTTGTACTTGTTGACCTGGAGCTGATATTTTACTGCTCTGTGGTAATTTTGCCCTAGGAAACTGGAAAATCACATTGTCTTGTAATGTATAACCATTTTGGAAAATACAAAGATGTGTTGGAGTTTTGTTGACGAATGTGGTAAGATCTATGCTGTGCAGGGCTTGTAGGAGACACAGTGTATAATGGCAATAAATTTATGACCCTTTTATAAATTCTTTGTATTTTCCATATTAGTGTTGTTGAAATTTGTTGGAACTTGAAAAAAACCTCTTCTGACTAGCCTAATGTTGTTTGCATGACTCATGGTTAATTTTCAAATTTAGATGTGATTAGTATGGCAGATAGCAACATCTAATCAGCAAGTTTTATTCATCTATGTCATTTTTTAAAGAAATCTTCATCCAAGTCTAGTAGCATGAGAATGTAGCACCCTCCTCTCTTTCTTTCTGTCAGGGTCATTTACACTTTGTCCAGAAGAGTGAATGAACTATGGAATGGAGTATTTCTAAATATCCTCATTTTCTAGCAAGACTTTAAAGAATTAATGTATATATTTATAACCTTGCACGATTTTCTATCTTTGTAGGCAAGAAATTAAAATCAAAACCAAAACCTTCAGCAGAACCTTACTTTCTTGTGAAAGGGCTGCTGCAGGATGTTTTTAAGAAATCAGTCTAGTCCATGTCTTTTCAATGACAGTCACATCAAATGGTTTATTTTAAAGTCTTTTATTAGACATTTGTATCTTTACATTAATCCACATGGAGCAGTGAATAGAGATGCTCCTTATGCACTGGCATGTGAAGTCAGTAAAAAATCAAGTTGTAAGGAGCAGAGTTCCTTGTCCATTTGTTGAGGGGATAGGAGATGAAAAAGAGCAAGTCCCAATAACAGAAGCCATGTGCCGTTTTTAGATGTCACACTCATATTTGCTGGAAGCGTCCAAGATAACTATATTTTTGATGTGCTTCAAAAATGAAAATACATTGTTTTCATATGTGTATTTCTTAAGAACAGAAGCTTTTTTCTAACTTATTTTTATTTTCTTTTTAACAATTAATTTCAAATAAAAGGTCCTGATTTGTTCTGGAAACTCTTTTTTGTAATTCACCATGTCATATACAATTTGAATTTTTAAGAAGAGGTAACTTTTTGTAGTGTACATACTGCAGTTGGGCACTTTGAGGGATCTGAAGACAAACATTATTTTTTTTCATTTGCCCGACCATTAAAATGTAATGACAAAATGCCTAATAATGTGGTCATGCAATGATGGGGTTTGGACTGCATTGTTGTCATGGGGTTTTTAAAAAAACTCTAAAAAGCCCTTCAAAAAAAGCAAGAATCCTTGGTATTGGAAAGAAACTTATTTGTTTTCATTCCTTCATGTCAATTTAAAAGAACACTTTTTCTGGAGAGTAAAAATACAAGTAGAAATCATAATGTTATGCAGTCTTACAGCTGAAAAGGAATGGGCTAATAAATACAACTGCAGATCTGAACTAATATTAGCTGGTGATGTGGACATACATACCTCCATTTTTTGCCTCACAAGGTATGGTACAAGTTTAAACTATTGAGCTAAGCTCTATCTATTTGTACTCCATTCAAAATGTTGACACCACTGTTGCAGATGATGGATTTGTGGTAATGAAAATATTTTGCAACGCTTTCTGTGATCAAAATAGAAATTTGCTTCAGTGGGGATTAAATACAGAAAGAACCATAAATAAAACATGATTAAGTACATGAGTTAAATTAATGAATGTTGTGTTATCAGTATGTGTTATTGTGCATAGAAATTTCAGCACAAATAATTATATGTTTCTAATGATTCTATTAGTATGCTCATTTGTTAGCTTGTAATGTTTGCAACATAAAATAGTCAGCTATGACCTCTTTCATTTAATTTTGTTTTCCATAAGTCTTCTGCTCCAGTATAACATTTTCTTGCTAAAGAACTGATTTGAAGCAATCAGCTTTCCAGATTCTGTTAAGAAAGTGAAATACATTCTCTACTGTTGTGTCTTACAGCTAGATTTTTTTTAAAGTCTTGATTATTCCTCTTCCTCTCCTCTCCAAAACATTTTAAAAATAGTCCAATAGAGATCAGATGACTATGGTCTGAGCATCTCACTGTGGTGGAGAAACAATTTCCTTATAAATCCAGAAGTATTAAACTCTACATTGTGCTCTGGTTTCTGGTTTTGCTGGGTCTGTACTGATGGGGAAAGCTAAAACAATGATTGCCAGCTACCAGATCACTTCTTCTCTTACACAGTGCCGTGAATAAAAGTGACTGGTGTCTAGGGCACACAGAAAAATTGAATTATAGTACTTAATATGTTACTTCTGGTTTATGCAGAAACGGTTATTTATGAAAGCACATCCTGAGTTCCTCTTGTTTATTTTCACTTGTGGAAAATCATCTTGATTTGAAATTGAAACTTATCCTTAGTTCCTTCTCTCGGGTCTAACCATGAAGGACTGTAATGTTGCAGTGACACAGCAGACTGACCTGCTCATGCACTGGAAGAGAAAACTAAAACAAAGTTAACACTTCCTTGTGTTTGGGTGCTACAGGATGGTCTGAGTCTCAGTCTCTACTTGATGTCTTAGTGTTGCAAAGCACTGGTCGTCTTAGCCTGCTGGTTTATTTTTCTTCATTAAGTGCTTTGTTTATTAGGTTTAATTCCCCATGCACTGCTGATGTACACTTCTGTACTAAAGCAGATAAAACAGTCGGGTTCTATTACCTGTAAATTTGTCAGGACATGTTACTTTGATACCCTATCTGTAGTCTTACAGTTTTATTAGTTATTTTAGAATACCTGTAATTATTCAAGGCATAATAATTCAAGCAATAGAGTTAATTTCAAAACACCTCTCCAGGATCATCATTTTTTTCAAAATCATAAAAGAGACAGTATCATTACCAATATTATGTACTAAATCTGATAACTTCAAATTGATGTGTTATTTTCTTTGCCTACTGATTGTCTTCCCATGTGAATGCTGGGGAAATTATGGAGGCATTTTGTTTATTGAAAGTATTAGATTGTTGAAGCAGAGTAGAGTGAAATTCTTTTTCCTTAATGCATTTTTCACCAGTTAAACAAGGCAATGTTACTCAGTGCTAATGGCATGAAGGGATTTTCCTACCTATTTTGAGAGTTACTCTGGTGAGCTACAGTTTAAATTTGGCAGTTCATTTTAACAGTTGGAAGAAGTTGAAACATCATGACAGTTTAATACATGAATAATCTGCTGTATGAGCTAATATCTGTATGTACAAATATAGCTCTGAGTAAAGAGCACAGTGACTAGCAGCTCCAAAGGCTGGCTCCAGGGCCCGTGGTGCTGATAGCAGGAGGAATGTCAGTGGTAGGTCTGCTCACCTGCAAGGAGTGCCAAGACATACTCTCTGGCTGTGCCAGTATATTTGTTATTGCTTTGGTTTTGTACAGAGAAAGAGCCCATCTTGAAATTTTCACAAGAAATCATTAGCCAATAACCCATTGGCCCTGTTTAGACAGGTGTACAGATTAATTTTGGGCCCCCCACCCCTCTTTACTTTGTTTCTACTGTATATGAGCTTCCTTTAGGCTGTGATGACTTTCAAGAATTTTTTTCCCCAAGTCATAGGAGACAGTTGTTTTCCTAAATGCAGGCAGCTGCTCTAACTGCAGCTAGGCAAGAGTACACAGTGACTTTAGGAATTGTAAACTACTAAATACATTGCAGAGCTTCCATGTGAAGTTTCACAGGAAATGCATCTTCAATTGAACAATATCTTTTTGAGGTTTCTGGTCTTTGTGTTTCTTCTGGTTTTGGCCAGGATTACAAAAGTTCTACCTAGGGGAGTATAGTTTGTGGTGTGCCACCAAATCTTTGTAAATTATCCCATTTGGGATTAGTAAGTGGGAAGAAGTTAGTTTTCAAAATACTGTTTTAGGACATCTTCACTAGCTGACTAATTAATGTCCTAAAATATGCATATAGAGTGGTTAATGCACATAGATACCATGTTTCTGTTCTGGTGTTAGGTTGGAAGTTTTTTGATCTAATTTCTTAGTGTTAAACTATGCAAGATACTAATAATAATAATAATAAAACCTTTGCACCTGTATCTAGAAGGTAAAAAACCCCAATTTCAAGAACAGCAACTCCTTAAATAATCCTCTTTCTGTTCATGTTCTTGCTTTTTCAAAGATTACCCCTCCACCTGATAATTCTTCTGTTCCTTCAGGAGTATTAAATTTTGCAGCTCCTCAGGAGCAGGAGACTGATGCTCCCAGATCTGTAGACCAAATAGGTGCCTCTGAAGGTGTCATGGACCTGCATCTACAGCTGCTCAGAAAAGCCTATTAAACGTTCTTTCATGTAACATAATTAAACTCAGATATTGTGCAAAACTAAGAAGTTAGGGGATCTGCTTTATTTACTAGATGTGAGAGGTTCTAATTGCACCAAAAAAATCATAATTTCAGTTTCTGGATTTTTTATTTTAACAGGGAAAAAATAGGCAGAAACTTAATGTCCTGATGACTCAGTCTTCTTACAGCTGAATACTTCTCACCTTGATTTCTTTAAGAAACACTCAAGAATGTGAAAAACCTGTTCCTTTAATAGTTTTTTCATAAAATAGCATGTCACATGATTAATTACTGAGTAATGACTGCAATGTGCAATTTAAGGATTTGGTTTCATGTCTGAATTCAGGTGAAGTTTTCAAAAATATTTTCATATTTTGTAATAAAAGGTTTAATTACAGTTTTCCAACAGGATTTATTGTATTAATTTTGCACCATTTAAAGCAAATTTAAGAACTGTTTAGGAAAATAAATAGGAACAATCATGTTTTGGTGTAAAATAAAAATTGGCAGAGGTTGAAGCAGACTGCTTGCCCAGTTTCTAACGTGGATGAATCCAATGGCTAGACAGTGTTCAGAATAAGAAAATAAAAGCAGAGTTAGACTTTATTTCCTGCTATAGTGGGTTTTTTTGAGCAGCTGTTAAGCTTTTCTTTTGAGATCTGGAAGTTCTCAAATCCTTACTGTGTAGAAAATGGGGTGTATGAAGACCTGGAGGCATCACAACCCAGAAAGCACTTTGTATATAGCAGAAACATACTATGCTGGTACTCAGATTTTAACAAGGCATTTTAAAAAGGTTGATTCTCTTCTTTCTCAACCAACAGGTTCGCCATAAAATGACACAGAAGGTTTATGCAATGAAGCTCCTTAGTAAATTTGAAATGATCAAAAGATCAGATTCAGCCTTTTTCTGGGAAGAAAGAGATATCATGGCCTTTGCCAACAGCCCGTGGGTGGTTCAGGTAAGGAAGATGTGTAAAAGTAAAATAATAACAACAGCAGCAATAGTAATGATGCTGAGGCCATAAATACTTCCCAGTCTTGAGCTGGTTTTGAATTTACATTGAAACTCAAATCAAGATTTAGGTTCAGATTTTTACTTTTAACAAATACATTTTTACAGCAATTTCACTAAGTATTGTATATTTGCCTGTGTTAAAAAGTGGAGTAATTTGCATTTTAGTTACTACAAATGCATCCTAAAACAGAATTAAATAGATTTATGTAATGCCTACATAATTATTTGGAATAATAGGGAAGTTATCTTTCCAACTGTGAAAAATTCTGTATAGGAATGTAGAAACAAATGTGATTGGCATTTCCAGTCTTTCCTCATGAAACAGTCAACTGATCACAGGCAATTGGTATTAAGGGTGCTTTAAATAGTCACTGTCTTTTCAGCTGCAGTTTGGTGTATGGATGAGTGTGCAGTCCTGGTCTCCTGCAAGACAGAGGCTGTAGCAGTGGTTTCCTTGAAAGCATCCCCTTGTAGTGGTCAGTTCTGAGCTCACATCAGCCCTGGCCATGTCCAGTAACAGAGAGCTGACTTCTTCCTCTGGTCTCGGACACTGTCACTCACAGCTGTCTAGTGACATGTGTCATCAAGATGCTGTAATGTGAATTATGCCTTTGGGAGTAATGAGTACTGATTATTGCCATTTGTTGTAACTGGTAAATTGCAGTTAACAAAAGGAGTAGTGAAAGCATGTGCTTGGAGAAATTGTTAGTCCTTATAAATAATTTAAATGCTGTCATATATATTTCTATGCTTCTGTATATTTTATAAGATTGACTTCAAGCTTTTCGTATATTTTTAATTACACTTTACCTCAGGTGTACAAAGATGTTTTGCTCTTTGAGCACATTTTATGCTCTTGCCTATATTCAGTAGAAATACTTAAATAAACAGATTATTTTTTTATTTAGTTCTTTGTTCTAGTAGCAGTAATTGTCAGGAACTATTTCTCACATGCAATTGAAAGTAATGAGAAATGCATGACGTGGATTTTCAAAGGAAACAGTCACAAGCAGGATATAAATGTGTGTCTGCATTTGTAAATAGCAAATGAACTAAAGTGTAGTTGCAATTGTGCCTTCTATGATTAAGTGTATTAGTGTGATATATTTAGGTGATGTGGTCCAGTGGGGTAGGATATTGAGCTGGTTTGAAGAAAATGTTGGTCCTGTTTTGATCTAGAAACTGGGACAGATCACACTGCTTCTCTCTGTCTAGTTTTTAATGTGAAAAATAAATGAAACAAGAGCCCTAGGTAGTTTTAAATTTTTTTTATTAAATCCCTCGAGGGCAATAAAAAAAGTACTGTATAAAGACATAGTGCTTTTATTTATTATTATATTAGTATCTCTACGTGTGACAAAATAGAGATTATTTTGAATCTTCATTTGGATTTTAATGCCCCAATCCATTATTGTACTATATATTGGATATATTATCCATTTGTGCAAACAAATACAGTGCAGCATATATGTATTAAAATACATATTTCCAATCTAGGTCTTCTGTCACTACTTATACAAGTAATTTTAATCTGAAGGTCAAATCTCTGTAATAATATACCTGCTTTTTGTGGTTCCTCATCCTCCACAGTTTCCCTGATTCTGACTTCATCCTTTCCACACACCATATTTTTTAATTGCCTCTTAATTTTGTGTGTAATTTAAAGATGTGAATGATTTTAGTTTTTAAAGTAAGGCAGTATTCCCTGAGAAATAAGGTGAGACTTTCAGAGACTTTTTCACAACAGTCACTGAACATTTGATAGTAATGCTTTTTGCTGGACTGGGCTATTTTCAGATCTAGTGATAACCAAGTGGAATCTCTAAAACTTGAGCACTCTAGGTGTGAAGTACATTTTAAAGAGACTGAATTTACTTTCACTATTGTGCCAGTAGAAAACCTACTGGCTGCCATTTACACCAGACTAGCATTTTATTGTTAAGGACATTTTCTTTGTATTGTGTTAGTTTTCTCCAGGAGCATTTTGTTTTTCTTTCTTATTTCAATATGCGTTGATTTAGGATAAAGTCAGCAGTGACTTTGCAAACATGTACAGATATAAGGAATTTATAATATAGAAAATTTGGAAACAGTCTAAAATGCTGCTCACTGTTGAGCTATTTTCAAATCAGAACATGATCTGTTGCAGACTTGATACTTTGCATTTTGACTCAGTTATACTTCTTAATGCCAGGAAACATGGAGATAGATAGATAGATAGATAGATGATAGATAGATAGATAGATAGATAGATAGATAGATAGATAGATAGATAGATAGGTGGATGCATGCCTATAGTATTAAAATAACAAGAGATATTTTTTTTCTTTCTCAAAAATTATAATGAGGGGTTTCTGAAATTCAGTAAATTTCAATAGAAATTGATAGAAAAATGTATATTTTATATATATTAAAAGTAATCTTGAAAACGTATTCTCAGGTTCAATGAAACTTCAAGATAAAGGGCTTTATTCCTTTCCCTAGCTGTCTGAAAAGTAATTGCAATTTTTTCCTTTCCTTTTTTTTAACATTGCAGCTATTTTGTGCCTTTCAAGATGACAAATATTTGTACATGGTAATGGAATACATGCCAGGCGGAGATCTCGTAAACCTTATGAGCAATTACGATGTGCCTGAGAAATGGGCCAAGTTCTACACAGCTGAAGTTGTTCTTGCTCTTGATGCAATTCACTCCATGGGCTTGATACACAGAGATGTGAAGCCTGACAATATGCTTTTAGATAAGTATGGGCATCTGAAGCTGGCAGATTTTGGCACTTGCATGAAAATGGATGAAGTAAGTATGCAACTGAATGATTTACCATCTATTAAACTGTAATTCTAACTTACATCTACATCTGAGGTTTTTTTCTTATAATACCCAAAAGAATATTCATGTAATGTTCTGCTTGGTTAGAAAACTGATTCTTGTTTCCTATTTTTAAATATAAGAGTACTTTAAATAGTGTAACCTTTTCTTTTATAAACTGTTCTCTCACACGGAAGAAGGATGTAAACTTACACTTTGCTATTTTTGAAAGCATGTGCCTTTGTGAATTTCTAAGGTACTTTTTTTTGCCAAATGTTTGAAAAACTCTAAGATACCTCATAGTTTCAACATTAAAAATCTTGGAACAGTTAACGAGCTGACTTTTTTTGTAAATGAAATTATTTTATAGGCAAGATACATTCCATGTATGTTTTTCCTGTATCTAATTGTTCTCATAGCATCCTCTAGTGGTCATTCAAATGAGGTCACGGTACAGCAGCAGTTGATATATGATATATTGATCAAAATCTGTTAGTTATTTATCAGGATGCCAAGATATCAATTAAAATGATTTAATTGTTCAGATTTAGCCAAATACAGTTTTCTAATGAGTTTATATAAGAATATTTTTAACAGGATACTTTATATTATTAAAAAACTTGAAAGTAAAATAACCTTTTGTAGTTTATAGTCTTAGAATCTTGCCTGACAGACAGTGTTGTGCTGTAATTTACAGAATATACTCTTCCTATGAAAAAATATAACTATTCTTCCTATGAAAAACTGTAAGATTATAACATATACAAAAAAATTGTATATGAATGTGTGTTATGATTTACCTGATCTCTGAAAGTTTTCTGTAGTAGCGTTGGCAAAGGTAATCCTTTTAAGCTTACTTGCTTTTATGTTTTGGGGGTTTTTTTCTGTATTGTTTAGGCAGTGCTTGACATAATTTCTGCTATCTACTTAATTTGCATTTGCATCATTAAGTTAATGTCTCTTCAGCAGTATCCAGAAGTACTGTGTCTGTTCAGGGTGGGTTTTTTTCACATGACAATATATTATTTTCATCATTGTCGAACTGCAGCTGTTTATTGAAGTTCAGTCTATTCAGTTTTGGTGATGTTTTAGTTGTTAGCCTAAAGGCAGAGATAATATGTACCTCCATTTTTTTTGATGTACTTTCCTGTATTTTAGAGGACAGCATTTACTTTAATTGAAAAAATCAAAATTAGTACTCGGTCTCTTACTTCAGATTGTAATGTCTTAAAAGAATCTGTTGTTCATTGGACATGACAACAAAAAACCATCAAAAAAGCTCACAATATAAATCTACCAAAAAAAGGTGATCCTCTGTGCTATTTTAGGGGCCTCAGAAATGGTGGACCTATATCTTTTATGATGGTACTGTAAATGTGACAAATGCATCTATGTTTCTCATAAAGTTACAGTGAGCTCCACTTTAGACCAGACATCATCAATGGACCAGTGATCTCCTAGGGAAGTTAATTTTGTAAAGGATTGCATTTTAAGTTCTTTGTGTTTCTCACAGTCAGTGGAATGGCAAAAATTTTTTGTACAGGAAGCTTTAGAAGTTTGAGAAGCTTTCTACGGAAGCTTTTAGAAGTTGAGAGGTTCTGGATTGTCTCCAAATCTCATGCTACTTCTTGCAAAACATGAACACATCCCAGCTGTGTAAATATAATATTGGTGTTGGCAGAGTTATTTGTAAAAAATATATGCCTACCCAATACTTTTTTTTTTTTTTTTTGATCTCTTTTAGCAGTTGTGAGCATGTATCTTCCTTATGCTGTTGAAAACCCAGGATAATTTTGCTGCAGTTTGTTGAGGGGTTTTTCTGACCTTTGCTGTGGAATTGTGTTCAGTGTTTGCTTAAGTCAACCAGGCCAGGCCAGAACAGACACTTGCAGCAGAGTTCCTCCTTATCATTTTGTAAAAAGAGTTGCTAAGTGTTTTAGTGATCTTTCACAGATAAAAGGGACTGTTCTGTTTTTATAACTCAGTTGTGATAATTGGGGGTTTGTGGCATTGTTTTTCATTGTTTGTCTTGGTTTTTTAAAATTAGTTGTCTAATTTAAAATCTGCATCAAAGTGGCTATTTCTGTTGTTGAATAAAGAATTATGTTAGACTCAAAAATTTAGTAGGAATCATGGTTCCCTTTTTTGGTATTTAGGTATATTAGGTAGACCAGGGCAGGGTTCCCCAGTCTGTCTAATCCTCAAGTGTTGTGTAAGAAACTAAACAGCAGGTGGCTTTGGTAGATATTGCAGGGCCAGGAGCTCCCTGTGTTGCCATGCACAGCACTGTCCTGTGCTAACTAAGCTTTCAACAGAGCACAGATTCAGAGGATATCTGTTGAAAAAGATGCGACCAAAAGAAGGGATATTTGCCACTTGGGATTATTGCCTCAGCCCAGACAGTTCAGCTGAAAGAAGCAGCGTTTTCCTCTTTTTGGAACTCAGCTTCTTTCTCGCTGAAGCTTGTCCAGTGAAGAGGACTCTGCTGGATCCTTCCTGCCTCTATGCATTGTCTGCTGTTAACACCTGATGTGTGTGGTTCTCATGTTTCCACACAAACACCCTCCAGCTCTTGTTTACTTGAAGGAACTTCCTGAGGGAGTGAAAGCCTGATTGTCAACCTTGGTTCAAGACAGCAAGTTCTTCAGGTTTGATGGAGATCCTCCTGAAGATGAAACCTGAATTGCTTTGTCTTCAGCAATATAACAATGTGGAATGATGCTGGGAAAAACAACAGCCTCACCTCCAAGTTGTCAGGAGCTGCAAGAACATTGCTGTGTCTCCTGGACAGCCTATTTTTTAAGATTGTACACTGTACATCTCTCACATATCTGCAGGAGATGAGTTCCAAGGTCCACCATGATATTTTGAGATGATGAGAAAAGTTTCAGGTAAAACACTGGCCTGAGAATCCTGACAGGAAGCTTTGCATAACAACTGTTATAGTAAGTACGATTCTCAGGCATAGGGCTTAGTGTTTGAAACCCAGGAGTAACACATTGCCCAAAGAAAACAGCGCCATTTAAGTCTCTTCAGAATGCAGGGACTGCCAAGGTGCTCTGTATTGGACAGAGAGCATGTCCCTGTTTACTCAACTTTGATGCCAGAGATCACAGTCTGACTGTGGTATTAAAGGTATCCAGTACTTAAAAATACATACAGAACAACACCCAAGTTCTTTGAAAGAAGAAGTGTTTAAATGAACAGAACAGAAATCTGAGAATTTCATATTCAGGTGATAATGGGCCAACCTCCTGAGGAACTTGTTAGAATCCCTGTTTTGTAATGTAGTCCCACAGGGTGCAAGATAATCTTTTATCAGCTCCTTTTCCCATGACTGGTTGAGTCAGTTATCTTTCAGGTCCCTTCCAAGCCAGGCTGTTCTGTGATCTTTAAATGCATTTCTAAGTTAGTTCCTGAGACAGAAGGTAGAGAGTTTTATGGGGAATAAGAACCAGCTTCATGTGCTTCAGAGAGCTATGGCCCACTGAGCCTGGTGTTAACATGCAAAGGCTTCTCTTACTGTAAAGTATTTTTTTGTTCTACTCTTCAATTCTTTGACATCTTGCCTGAAAACTTAAAGCTTTACTACATGGAGTTCCTTAGCATCTGTAACATTTTTGAAAATACTTCCCTTTTTGCTACATAGCAGCCATCAGACTTGTGTAGGTCCGGCTAGGTTTTGGCACAGCCTTGTTTAAGACCTCAGAAAATAGCAACATGTGTAACATATTAAAAAGTATTCTTGCTTTGGTATATTAGTTATAGAGGGTTGAGAAATAGGGTGTTACTAAGTGCTTTGGTGTCAGAGTGGAAAGGCTGTGACTGAAGCTGCAGACTTCAGAGAACTCTTTCAGAACTGTTTTGGTGACTTTGTTTTTAAACAATCTCCTTACCCAGGGAGGGATTCACGTGGTTTCAACCAGACTTGACTGAGCAAAAATTCAGACTTTCCCCTGTTGTAATTTTGTGTTTGGATAAGGGAGAGATAGACACACACCAGTGTTGGAGCCGCATTACATTGCCACAGTCCTACTGGATGAGTAGAACCACATAACCCTACAGCAATTCCTCCTGTGCTCAAAGCAAAGAGAGGCTTAAGCTTCAGAGAAGTCATGCAGGTTAGTGCACAGAGTGCTGTGATAAGCAGGATATTCAAATAGTGGTTCCTTGCCATGTGTTAGATCCATTTTCAAATCCTCTCAGCTTTAGATTCCTGCAGTCTTTGAGCTTTAGTTTATTTTGCAGTGTTAAAATGTGTTTGCCTGAATTTTTCCTTGTCCAATGAATGCAGTAGGTCTTCTGGAAAGAGCTAACTTCATTTTCTTATCCCAGTATGAATAAGCTATGTGTTATCTCATCCAGTAAAGAATGAAAAAGTTTACCTGCTCTTCATTCTGGAACGGAGAAGATAAAATTTCTTTAGGTTTCAGTTTTAGCATGGAGTCATAAAAGATAGGTATTTGCCAGGAGGACATTTGAAGTATTCCATAGGTCTTTACAGTACGTCGTCAGAAGTAAAAGCTTTTCACAGTTCATATTGTATATGAGGAAGAATATTGTAATGTGGTGTCTAAATTTTGTGTATCAGTACAATTCCAAAATCAAATGGTTCTCTTATTTTATTTAAATATGCATTTTGAACTTAGTTGTTGCTACTAATATTTTGTATTTATATTCTAAATTAATATATATTGCCATTCATGCTGATGGCAAAATGCACAAAAACCTTTGTAAAATGGTTTAGATAAAACTTTGGATTAGGAAAGAGGATAAAAGATGAATGTTTTTTTGGTACTTCTCTAACTTCATCCAGGATTTAATTTCATTCATCCATCTGGTCTCAGGAATGAATTCAGTGAATTTCCTTAAAGGAAACAAGACAAGACTTATAACTGAATAATGCAGAGCTGATTGATGCTTCTGCATCATTCAGTCCCTGCATTTTTGGTTTCTCAGTGTGAAGCAGAGTATGAGGAATCATTTCATTGATACAGTTGTGGTAATATGTTAATAAAAAAATAAAGCTTTGCTATTCTTTAAAAGTAGCTTCTCCTTTTATTCTTCTTGCTATATATAAACAAAAACAAAGCACATACAAAAATTTACCCATAATTTGATTTATTGGCTGAATTAGACAAAATTGTTATGTATCTGCTTTGTAGGCCTAGAATTCATAACTTGTCAAAATTATTCTAAAATTTGTCCCTGAATTCAATGAGAAAAGGAGCAGTCTGATACACTGTGTACCTTCATATTAAAACCAATGGTAAAAAGAATAAAATTGGTGAATTTTGAGAAGATGAAGTCAAGAGAAATCATTACAGAGTAGGCAGGGGTAAGCACATTACCAAGAAACGTCATTTCAATCCATATTGCTTCTCGTATTATAGTTAGTCTTTAAAACACCCTCCTCAAACCGAGTATTTTAGGCCATATTTTGGATGGTTTTCTGTGCTGCTAACAGAGGAATGGGTTAGAGGGGTGCTCAGAAGGCCCTTGAGCTGAGCTGTGTGTGTTGTTGCTGTCCCAGACAGGAATGGTGCGCTGCGACACAGCCGTGGGGACGCCCGACTACATCTCGCCCGAAGTCCTGAAGTCGCAGGGCGGTGATGGCTACTACGGACGGGAATGTGACTGGTGGTCTGTAGGGGTTTTCCTTTTTGAGATGTTAGTTGGTAAGTAGTGATTTCTTCTGCTAATGAGAAGCATTGAGTCTTCCCTGTGCCTTTAGCTGCATTTTGGTGCATGGAGGCTGCTCGTACCTCAGTGACAGCTTCTGACTTCTTGCTGATGCTGTGGCTCATTGCTGTTCTCTTTGCTCTCTCTCACTCTGGTGCTGTGACAGCTGTTTGCATGCTTGTTCAGTGATTAGTTCCCTGACTTGGTTCAGCTTAAAACTAATTCTTAGAATGGTTTTAACTGGGGTCAGCTACCTCACCACATTTGTGCCCACCTCAGGCAGGATTGAGTTTGCAGGGACACAGGAGATGAGAGGAATGGCAAGGACAGGCCTGTTATTTTCTTTTCTCCTCCTTTTCCATAGCACATCAGTGTCTTGTGTTAGGTCAAAGTGTGGAAGTATGGCTCAATTTTTTCTTTTGTGCTTGAGTCAGGTTTTTCTAATAAAATACACTGGACTGCTATGGCAACGAACATAGAATATAATCGGTTCAGGAGATGAGTCATCTGCATCTTATAGTGAGGATCACAATGATAGTCTGGTAGCAAAATGCTGATTTTGGAAGGATGGAATTGAGCATACAATTGTAAAAAATTAGCATTTTCTAGGAATATTGCAGATTTGATGTTTCTGGTATACTGAGACAGGAAATACACTTTAACATATGATGCTATTACTATTTCCAACTCTTTCAGAATTACAGCATGTTGACTTTAAGAATGTGTGGTTTATAGTTAATAGTCTGTCATGAACAATTTTAGCAGTAAATAAAATTATTCAGTTCTTAAAATATTTGCCATAGCTGTCCAGAATGTTTTCTCAGCATTTCAGAGCCTTATTTTTTCCCACCTTGTATCTAGGAGGAATATATTACTTAATTTCTCCATATTCCCCACATACTGGTAGAAAGTATCTATTTTTATCTGTGCTTATGTACCAGATTCTGACTATGGTCTTCTGAAACTTTGCACTTCAAAGAAAGCACAGAAACTGGTTTGTTATCTGTTTTGATAAAGCCGCAGAACTAATGAAAATGGTAATTTTATTATGAAAATGAAAATTTTATTGTGTGCTTAACTAAACCATAAAACGTTGCTCACAGGATGAATCCTAACTTTAGTTCAGTGACTTAAGGTAGTTTTGAGGTGTTGCCAAAATCCAAGGTGTTTCCAAGACAGAAGAGGAAGGTTGGGAAAGAGGGAGGCAGCAGCAAATATCAGTGATTCCACCTGCACTGGTATGGCAACCTAATGAATTTACTAAAAGTCCAGAAGTTAAGGTCAAGCTGGTGTGTACTACTTCCTTATTTTTCTATAAAATGACAGAAAGAGACAAAAGTTAGGATTGTTTGTTCAAAAGCAGAGTGGCTGTTGTGCAGTGGTTTGTACATTTTTTCATGTTCATGGCTTTTGAGATGCTCAGTTCCTTGTTGGAAGGTTGCAGCCTGAGATGCCTACTGATTCCTGCCTGCATGCAGCACACCAGAACTGAGGAAAGAGCCTAGTTCATGGGACTGCTTGTTCACCTTCTCTATTAAACCTATGGATTAGTTGGGAGAAAGAATTCCTGTGAAAGTTGCAGCTTCTTGATTGCAGACCCAAACCATTTGTATGTTAAAAATGTTGCCCGTTAATCTGACTGTCAGTTGCCTCTATCACAGCCTATTCTTTTTGCTTGCCCCTGTTTTACCTTTCTTAAGTCTAGTTCCTTTGCAAATATCTTTAACTACAGCCTAGGCTGGAAACCTCTGGGTGAGAAAAGTCTGTTATTTTAAAAGCCACCTGCCATGTTAATATGGGCACTCAAGCTGATGTAATTTGTCAGTCAGCAAGATTTATTATTGCAGGTTTAACAGTGTGGTAACACACTGGGAAGGCTCCTGCTCAGAGCTGACATGCCTTAGGGAGCATAGACCTGTGTGCCTCTGAAATGGTCCTCAGAGAGTTTTGGTGAATTCCTTCCAACAAATGTGCATGAGCAAGTCTTTAATGAGTTTTGGTCCATTTTACCCTTGGAATGTTTAAAGATTGATTCATATGGGTGTCGGCCATTATGTAAATTAGAAAATATATTGAGACCTTTAAGGCAGAACAAAAGACGTAATTCACTGGGCAAAATTTAGGTAGGGGTAGACAGGATGGAAAATGGTGTAGTTTCCAACACAGACATTTTAGGGAAGGAATATTTTTAGTAGTATACATTATTTGTACACTGCATGTCCAATTTTTTTCTTTTTCTTAATAGAAGACTGCTAGGTAAACTGCTTGTAGACTTTTCATTATTTCTTCTGTCTTATTCAACTCACATAACTTAAACATGATGTAAAATCACAGCCAGTTTACTGTTTTATTTTCAGGTGATACTCCTTTTTATGCAGACTCACTAGTAGGAACATATAGTAAAATTATGGATCACAAGAACTCATTGCATTTCCCTGATGATGTGGAAATCTCTAAGCATGCAAAGAACCTTATCTGTGCCTTTTTAACTGATAGGTAAGTGCACATACCATTCTGGCACTGTTTTTTATTTTGGAGGGTACATCGTAAAAATTAATTCCTTCTCATACTTCTCCTGATCTCTGTACAAATCTCTTCTGCCAAACCTCCTGTTCTCTAGTTTTTCTTTTCTTGAGGTGTTTTTTCCAGGTATTGTATTTTATTTCTTTGAGCAATTCTGACAGCTCTTGTTAGCAACACAGTTGTGCTGGACAAATCCTTCCAGTTGCAGTAACAAATTTGTATGACTGAAAGTAATTAGTAACCTTCAAGGCAGGGACAAAACTGTTTTGCTCAATGTCTATGTGGGTGTTACTTAAAAAAAGTGGAAGGAAATACTTTTCTGAAAGTAAGCATGTATTTACTGAATTTTTTTTTTCATTTGCTTTGTTGCATTAATTGGTAAATATAGCTAACAAACCTGCGAGGTTATTGTTTTGTCTACAAAAAAAAATCCTAGATGTTTCCCTTGATGGAACTCAGCCACTTATTGAAATTAAGCTGTGTAAGCTTGTTCTTGATCTGAACACTTACATTTTGTTTACTTTCAGAAAGCAGAGATAATCTTCAATTTCACTGATTTAAAAGAACAACAATGTAGGTCCACAATTAACTGTGGATCGATGATGCCTTCTTATGCTTTCCTGTGATCACCTGAACTTGGCTGGAGCAGGGCATCCGGCCGCTACAGAAGGAGGAATTAGGAAAACAAAGTGCCTTATAATGGGTTTTGCATTCAGAGAGATTGTTTGCTCTACTGAGCGAGCCTGTGGTTGGTCAGGAAGGATGTGCTTTATTTAACAGCATTTTTCACCTTTAGTAACTGAAGAGTAGAGAGAAAATATGATTAGAATTTAATAGTGTAAATGTAGTAAGGTGGACTTCTACTACGTGTGTCCCTCTTCCTGTTTATATTTAACACAGGGCTCGAGCAATTTATTTGAAACAGATGCTGCGTGATCACTGCTGAAGCACTTAAAGGAGGACTAAACATTGACCCTGTGACTTATGGCTTCTTTTCCATGCATTGTTTTTATGTCCTGTTCTTGTACGTAGTTTCAAGAGAGACTCCTCTGTTCAAACTAAAAGTTTCTTGTTGCACTTTAGATTTTCTTCGCGGCAAATATCAGCAAGAGACGTGTCAGGGTTAGTTGTGGGGCAGAGGATGGAATTCTTAGAATATTTATTTGAGTCCAGCTTTGAATAACTGTTCTGTGCAGCAAGTCAGACCTTCCTTCACTTGCGTCTTACGGTCTGTCATGTGGTTTGGCAGACACGAAAGTTCTGCAGTTTTATTTCCCCCAAGGGTGTTGAGATTTTGTTTGTGTTTTTAGTTTTTTCTTAGTTTTTGCCTCAGTGCTCACTTTCTTGCTTTTCTCCCCACGTGGCAGACTCCAGATTCTGGACATTTTAGCAGTCACGGGGAGAGTGCATGCTAAGAATCAGTAAATTTTATATAAGAAACTACAGATTAGTGGTTGGTGGTTTTTAAATTTTGGTTTTGTTTGACCATTAGTGTGGTTACCACAGAAATCTTTACTGAAAGTTTCATTGCTGCTTATGAACAAGGGAGAATTAAAAAAAAACCAACAAAGGCAGCTATTTTTCCTAATGTGACTCTGGATTAATTGCTGTTTAGGGATGTGCGACTTGGGAGAAATGGGGTTGAAGAAATAAAGCATCACCCTTTCTTCAGAAGTGATCAGTGGAACTGGGACAACATTCGAGAGAGTAAGTAAATCAGGTTAAAAGCTCTCTTTTATTCAGTATTTACAATAGTAGAAATGAAAAAAAAAAAACCTTCCGGTTGTATAAACAAAGTAATTACTGTCTTATCAAGAATCTTGCTCAAGCATTTATATTTATCACTTGTATTATGAAACCTTATATGAGGAAGGGTTAATAAATATGCATATTTCCTGCTGGAATTATCTCACCTTTATCATGTTTTTAATGTAGAAGTTTCAGTTTTAAACAATGGAATTGAAGGGTTCAGAATTTTAACTAAAAGGAATGCATATTAGGTTCTGTTTCTCAGGTTTTTTGTTCTTTTGAGGTGTATTTTTTTTTTTCTTTCATTTTTCTTTTAATCTTCTGATAGTTAAGACAGTAGTTTGACAGTGGTCGTCAGTTTTACTGCTTTTCATGTAAAGTATTGAGAACCTGATAACTTTAGGTAAAAAAGCAAAGAATGTCAGTTCTCAGAAGCTTGTCATAACTTCTAAAATTATATATTTACTAAGAAGTTTCAAAATTATTATTGTATTTAGAGTTATATTCTCAAGTGTGATTACCTGAGCAGATATGTCTTGCATACTAGATGGTCTATGCATTAGGCAACGAATGCAAAAATAGATTGCTCTAGAAAAAATTGTTCATAGTAATATTTCCAGATCTGCTCTCTGGTTAATACATATTTAACTCCAAGTTAATTAAGGACAACTTATAATACAGTCTTTTAACACTAGAGAGATAGCTGTATATAGCAAGTGACTGAGTCTTGAAGTGAAATGCATCTTTTTTCCCCTTTTTATAGCTGCTGCTCCTGTTGTTCCTGAGCTTAGCAGTGATATAGATAGCAGTAATTTTGATGACATTGAGGACGACAAGGGAGACGTGGAGACCTTTCCAATCCCCAAAGCCTTTGTGGGAAACCAGCTGCCTTTCATAGGATTTACCTATTACAGAGACAATTTGTATGTGATACTTTAATATGCATTTTTAAAAACATACCTGCACATTTCTTCTTATATTCTTTTTTTCACTCTAAATACATCATTTATTACTTGCATTATATTAATTTATGTCCAGTTGTGAAGATACAAAATGCAAAGTTTGAGTAAAATAATTTGTTACTCTTTCAGTTATTTCAACAACTGTGATTAAACAGTGTATTTTTATATGCAAAAAAATTATGCAATATCTTAAAAAATCAATTAGAGTTAAAATTCAGATAGATTGGTAATTTTTTTCTAAAATTGCTTTTTATTAGTTATTTTAGAAGAAAGCTTACACAGCATAATAACGTTCTGGAATTCATCTTGAATAATCAAGAAATAATTCTATTAATTGAAAAATTTCAAGCTGCTGTAGTTTTGGAAACATTCTGTTAAGGAAAATTCAAATCAGAAAGATGCACTAACATCAAAATGAAACAAGCTTTATTCTGAGAGCAGCATAGGACAAATTGAGATTTGAGAGAATTGATTAAAATGGCAAGGTTGCCAGAGTTGTTGAAAACTTGAGTAAGAGCTGGAGGGATTTGTTTTTGTTTTTGACAGGTTGCTAAGTGACTCCTCTCAGTCTTGCAGAGAAAACGAATCTGTGCAATCTAGTAAAAATGAGGTTAGTGCCTTTTTTCCTTAGTATTAATAGGATGATTAACTAATTGTGTTAAGTCTGTTAAGAAAAGACGAAGTCTAAAATAAGTGTTGAAACAGTTTAGTGGAGAGCTCTTTGTCTTTTAATGATCCTCAATAAAAATGATATTTTCTATTTACAGGACAGCAAAGAGGTAAGTACAGTATCTGAATTATGAAAGGAATAAAAAAATTCCTTCATAATTTTATGTGCATGTGAAGTATCTTTAATGTTTATTCACCAAATTGTTAGCAGTAAACCAGTTGTATTTTGAAACAGTTGTAATTAAGTGTTAAGGTACTGTAGTATAAAGATAAATGAATACAGATTTTTCTCAAATTCTTTTTGCATCCAGAATTTGTTTGGAAAGCCAATGTATGAGGCTCTATTTCCTACAGACAGCATTACTCTTGTGAAGGTCCCACACTTGCATTAATGATTCATGACTGATTTATTCAGAGTTTGAAAAAATAAATTGTCACCTGCAGGGATAAAGGAATGTTTAAATCATACTCCAGTTGGAGCATATGGAGTTGTTTATCCAGCTTTTGAAGATTGACAAATGAATTTAAATTTGCATGACAGGAAAAGCAATGGTATTTTCATATACTTACTTCATTATGTTACTTAAACATTTGTATTATTCAAATGTAGATAGTATGTTGTTAACATTTCTTAAAGCTTACAATTCCTTTTCAAAGTTTGAAAAATACATAAAGGAAATGCATTATGTATTGATCAGATAAATTTAAATGCACAAGTTTATGAGACTCCACTTCCTTCCTGTCATTGATGAATAGATGAATAGTTTTAGACTTCACCTTTTAAATAGAAATGGTACTGCTGTTTAAAATACATATGGTAACATTCATGATGTTTGCTTTATGTTGTGTTTGTAAATGCAGATGGTAAAACTTTGCATTTCACTTCTGACAACTTATGTTGTTTGTATTTTCTCAAGCAACAAATCTCCGGTTTTGATGTCCTTTTCAATGTTCCTGTTGTGGAAATCTTCTATTGTAACAATTATAAAGTGTTTTGGAAAACCATGTTTTTACATTTTTTGTTTGCGGGGGTAGAGGAAGAGGAGGAAGGGAGGAAAAGAAATGCATTTGAAAGCCTGAAATCATGAGATTAATCCAAAATTTATTATTTATAATTTATTTCATTAATACTTGGGTACTGGACTATCAATTATTTCTCAAAAATATTTTAGTAAGCAAACCAAAGCATTTCCAAAGTGTTCATTAGCTTCCAAGGTATGAGACTAAGAAATTCTTCTTTATGTGAGGTCATTGAACATGTTTAGCTATATTGTCTAATATTGTCTAATTTGGTCATGTACACCCCTTTTTTATTTTTTCATTTCATTTAGAAAATGCTATCCAAAAACAACTGCTCCAGTGGAAAGTCTCTGGCTACAGAGCACAACAAAGGGCGGGTAACAATGTTTTTTGCCCATATAAATTTAATGACTCACAATCTGTGGCACATAATTCTGTGATGGTTCAATTCAATTCAGTATGCAGCAAATTTTGTTGCTATAAATCCATATATTCAAAATTATCGGAATTAATACCTTGTAAAGATGTAACCTTCTAGTGATGGTTTTAAAATAATATACTGGAAGATTGAATTAATTTTCCTCACTTTCCCTTATTTTTTATTTAATTGAATTGCATTTGTTTTCTGTGAAAGTATTTTTATACATGGGCCATGCTTTTTTGACATTTTTCACAGTTTCAGAATAAACTAAGCAAGCTAGAAGAACAGCTCAGTAATGAATTACAAGCCAAAGATGAACTAGAACAGAAGTACAGGTGAGAATGTTTCAACATATTTGGTGTGTTTATAAAGATGTTTCATTAGACCTTTTGTTTTTGAATGCTTAAAAGCATTTTAATTCACGTTGGGGATTCCCAACCCTGCAAGCAGATCTCACTGTAAGTTGCTGGCTTAATTTTTGCTACTTCTGTGACTACTGGGGTGGTTTTTTGGGGGTTTCTTGAGGTTTTCTTTGCTTTAGCTCCCTATAAGAATCTCACTGTTTAGTGATTTCACCAGTGCTTGAGGTTTCATGTTTTTGCTTAAAACAGAATATCTTGCATAAAAATAATGAGACAAAAGCACCTTACATAAAATTAGTGAAACACGTCCAAACATTCTAATTTCTGTATTATCAGCAGGGTTTAAAATTATTTTTCAAATTTGTTTAGGTCTACAAGTGTTCGTTTAGAGAAGATAGCGAAAGAGCTCGATGAAGAGGTAAGGCCATAGATTTCTTACTGGAATTAGAACTTAATCATTTGTGTGTGGATTTTTCCCTTCAATAACAGCAAATTGCTTTTGAGTAGCTGTATATTTTATAGCAAATAACACCAGCTGATTTCTTGGTGTTCACAAGCATGAAATTGTTGTCACTGCTAAAATATTTTAATTATGATTTCTGTACTGGAACTGCATGTTTCTTTCTAGAACTAGATTTTCACCATATTTTTAAGTTGGCAGACAGCATGACACAATACCGATTTTAAAAACTGAAGGTGTGAGAGTAATGTTTCCAGAGGAAGAAAAGCATGCTTTGGATTGTTTGGTGTTAGTAAAAGGACCCTATTTCTTACCCAGCTTTGCACTTTACTGCTTCTACAAATTTAGATGTGGCTGTGTACAACTTAAAGTATGGCTCATGCAGGTGCATGTCAAGACCTTACCTTTACATGTATGTTTCTCTGCTCCCAGAGTGACTGCTTAGGCAGGTCTACCAGGTTTGTCAAATTCAGATGATCAAACAGTATTTAAATTGCAAAGCTCCTGGCCATAGACATCCCAGGCTGGATTTGACCACGTGTTCTGATACGTAGGATTTGCAGCAGGCAGATGGACTGGCTTCCTCCATTACAGACTAAACTGAGTGCATGAGCTGGGTTTATATCATAAAAGAATACCGCTCCTGTGTGTGTAATTAGTGGTGTGTTTTTTTAAATATATCCAGATAACTTCAAGGAAGAATGTAGAGTCTGCAGTCAGACAGTTAGAGAGAGAGAAGGCTCTTCTTCAGCATAAGAACACAGAATACCAGAGGAAAGCAGAACATGAAGCAGATAAGAAACGCAATTTGGAAAATGAGGGTATGTTGAACCATGCTTGAAGGTTCCATTTTGATGTGAGTTTTTAATACTTAAAATAAATAAATTATAGTTACAATTGAAGTGTTTTCATGACAGCGATTAACAATGTTGAATTGTTTTTGTTGCAGTTAACAGTTTGAAAGACCAACTTGAAGATTTAAAAAAGAGGAATCAGAACTCTCAAATATCCAATGAAAAAATCAATCAACTACAAAGACAGGTATGTCAGCTTTATATACATATATTTTAAAATAATCACTGCTTGAAGTACAGATTCTGGTAACAGTGGAGGAATTTGAAATGTGCAATTGGGTTTTAAAAGCTGTTCTTTCTTGTTAGGTTTTGGTGTTCAAAAGTAATCTTAAAATATACTTCTTACTTCTTTAATCCATAAAACCTAGTATTCTGTAGCAGAAATAGTGGGCTATATATTTTAATTGTTTCTGAAGTATTTTTTTATCAATCTTAGTTGGATGAAGCCAATTCTTTGCTGCGGTCAGAGTCTGATACTGCAGCCAGGTTAAGGAAGAACCAGACAGAAAGCACAAAGCAAATCCAGCAGCTGGAAATTAATAATAGAGAACTACAAGATAAGAACTGCCTGCTAGAGAATGCAAAACTCAAACTGGAGAAGGAGTATCTCAATCTTCAGTCAGCTCTAGAATCAGAAAGGAGAGATAGAAGTCATGGATCAGAGATTATCAGTGATTTACAAGGTATTTGTGCAAATTTTTTCTGAAGTTAAGATTGCTTCTTGTTTCTGGTGTGGGTGGTGTTATTTGAGTTTCAGACTGTGACTAGGTAAGTGTGCTGTTTTATAAAATGTTACATAATGTGAATAGCATTTAAGAAAAAATGTGTAAGTGACATCTATAAAACATTATTGAAAACCTTTAGAATCACCCCAAAAGGAGACATTCTTAATAGTCAGAATCAGAAGCTGTTATATTTTTTAAAATGTTATCTCTAAATAGATAAAATACAGAAATACAGTCTTGTTTTCACACACTGGCCACAGCCTCATTAATACTTTGGTAATTTTAAGGTCGAATATCTAGCCTTGAAGAAGAAGTGAAAAATGGAAAGAGTGCATTAGCCAAACTGGAAATGGAGAAAAGACAATTGCAGGAAAAGCTCACAGATTTAGAAAAGGTAACAGCATTGCTAAATTAACGTTGGGGTTACAGTCTTACAGAATTTTTGAAATTGTAGTTCTGTTATTTGAGTCATAGCATCTATACCTATCCAAAAGAACAAGCCTTGTTTTCAGCTCTTTTTTTTTTTTTTTGTTTTCAATTTTAGAATTGGGGGAAAAGAGACAATTTCCCATATAATCATGGTACATTTTACTCCTAAAGTACTTAAGTACTTAATTATGTACTGTGGTGTGTACCTTAACAGTACAGTAGCTACATTTCATTTCATGTGTGAAGTTTTTCTAAACTCTCGTTATTGCCAAAAATAAAAGAGCCACTGCTAATACTATTTTTAAACAAATTTGTTACTGAAGCAAAAGGCTTGAAAAATTTCTTCAATAAACTTAATCTTTGAGCTCTTGTTACTACAGAATGTTGGTTGTTAAGGCAGTAATTCTGTAATTGTTTGCAACTGGCGATGTCATTTTACATTTTTAGAGCACTTTGGCATTCAGCAAAAAACATTTTTGGAAATGGGTTCTCAGTTCCTTAGCATGAGCTCCTCTCTTCTACTCCAAGCATCCTTCCAAGCAGCATGTTACTGTTCAAAATTCTGCCACTTACCTGGTGTATTTAATGTTTTATTTCAATGTTATTTTTTCTTTACCAGGAAAAGAGCAACATGGAAATAGATATGACATATAAATTTAAAGTTATGCAGCAGAACCTTGAACAAGAAGAAGCTGAACATAAAGCCACAAAAGCACGATTAGCAGACAAAAATAAGATCTATGAGTCTATAGAGGAAGCAAAATCTGAAGCCATGAAAGGTATGTATTTGACATCACAGTTGGACTTAAGTGTGAATTGTACAAAGTAGATAATATAATCTGTCACTGTGCATATTCTGGTGCATCTCATGACAACTGAAATATCCTGAAGGAAGGGATAATTGCCAAAAAAATCCAGAAGATAGCTCTTACTTTTGAATTAAATGGATTGTGTTTGTTGCAGCTAATTAAAAAGCTACCTACAGATCCTGTCCTTCCAATTGCAGAGCATTCACAAAAAATTTGATCATGCAGATCTTCAAAAGAAGCAAGAATGATTCAGTAATAATGGCTGAGTCACTTGGCATATCAGGTTCCCAAACAGCTTCAGCTCTTTGATTTTATATTATCACAGTCAGAGCACAGTAGATTTAAATATTTTATTTTTAAAATTCCACCCGTTTTGTTCATCTCAGAGGTGTTGCAAATAAACTGGAAGTTACCTACAAGCTCAAAAGTAGGAAACAGCTCTGTCAGAAATGCTTGAACAAGCATCCTCTGGGCGTGTATTAATTAATCACTTCTAAGTAGTCTTTCTCTTCAGTTTTAAAAGGAAAAACATGTAGCTTATTGTTAGTACACGGTAGACATCCTCTTCCCTTTGGCCTCCAAAATCTGTTGTTTACACTTCACTGCTATCACTTTTACTTCACAGAAATGGAAAAGAAACTTTTGGAAGAGAGAGCTTTAAAGCAGAAAGTAGAAAACCGGCTGTTGGAAGCTGAGAAGCAGCGCTCCATGTTGGACTGTGATCTCAAACAGTCACAGCAGAAGATAAATGAGCTCCTTCGGCAAAAGGATCTACTGAGTGAAGATGTAAGGAGCACTGGCAAAAGGAGTCTTGAGCCAAACCTTGGTTTCAATGTCCTGTTATTTTTCCTGTTATAGCTGTATTTAGGAATATTTGTGAATGAAAATGGCGACAAAGTTTTCCTTCTCTGCCTTTGAAACTTTGAAAAGTTTACTTCATGGAATGTGGTGTCATTTTCTGATATATTTCAGCATTATTCATGTTAAAAGGTTTGTCCTCTATAGTGGTAAATGCTGTGAGATTGAGATGGAAAAACTAGGTAATTTAATGTGTGCTAATGCTTTTATTCAGGAAGCAGCTTTGATTCACCAAGAGATGTAAAGGAAGTCAATTAGAGACTGTTTAAATGTTGTTTTCCTGTGTAGATCTGTAAAATTCACAGGTTTCTGCTTCTTTTTCAGGTAAAAAACTTGACATTAAAAATAGAGCAAGAAACACAGAAGCGCTGTCTCACTCAAAATGACCTCAAGATGCAAACACAGCAGGTCAACACCTTGAGGATGTCGGAGAAGCAGTTAAAACAGGAGAATAACCACCTTCAGGAAATCAAATTAAGTCTGGAAAAACAAAACAATGAACTCCGCAAGTATGCAAGTTGCTTTATATGTTTTAGTCATATTACTGATTTGAAATATTTTTGGAACAAAAGCTAGGAGCAAAATTTATTTTTAAAAATTGCTGCAAAAAATATGCTGTGCTACAGTGCAAAACCTAATTGTTCTTCAAAATGATTTACAGTGACTCTAAATGTGACTTGCCCTAGTGATTCAGTGATGTATAGGTTTGTATTAAAAGATGTTTGTTATCCTGAAAATCTTAGAAAACACAGCTTAAATATAAGTCTGAAAACTTCAGAGAAACAATTATTTAACTGAAGGTCTAGGTACTTTTTTTAATGATGTAGGACTTCGGTGAAGAGGGAAGTTACTGGAATTATTAGTCTAGGAGAGCTTATCAGAGTTGGAAATGAATACTGCTACAGAGCTATGAAGCATAACCATTGGAAATATCTAGTACTATAGATAACACATCTGTTGGACCTTCAATCAGGAGTTCTTCAAGGTTTTACAAGTAGCATTGGCACCTGATAGGAAGTAAGGAAAGAAAGAATTTTTTTTTTACATAAAAAACTTTCTTGTGAATGAAAAGACCAGATTACCATGTGTATCAGATGAATCTCAATCCTACCTCCTTTACGGCGTTGCGTGTTTTATCTCCCTGTGCTTTGCCTTTCTGTCAGCAAGATGCAGTCAGTCATGTAGAAGGTGGCCATAATGTGGAACACTGGCAGAAGTCTTTTCTGCTACATTTCTGTTGTTATGGAACTGACTTATTTAAATAACAGATGAATTCAAGAAAATATGCGTGTCAAGGAATACAGACATTCACACACTGTGCTCTAGCAAACAAGAGACCTAAAACAACCAGTCAGATCAGTGACATTTTACATGGAAATAAGATTCTGTTGATGGCTGTTTACTTCATCAGTGTCTCTTACCAGTTAAACTTTGTGACACTGTTGTAGTTAGTGTGTTAGCATTAAACTGACTTGTTATTAGTGCAGTATTCTCAGCTGTACAAGTGAAAAAGAGAGCTGGTACCCAGAGGAAGCTTCAGGTTTAATAGCTGATGATATTTAGATCAAAAAATTGCTGGAGATCTCAAGAGTGTGATTGCTGTCTTTTCTGTTTGCTGCTTTGGAATATTTTCGTATCTCTAAAGCATGTTCTTCCTTTCTAGGGAACGTCAAGATGCAGATGGACAAATGAAAGAGCTTCAAGACCAGCTCGAAGCCGAGCAATATTTCTCAGTATGTTTTATGCTGCTTTTTTTTTAATATTAATCTGTTTACTGAGTATGTTAGCTTTTCTTCTTCCCCCTCAGCTATCAGACATTTCACATCTCTAACCCAAAGCTACTTGTTTTTCTTGTGCCTGTCTCCAGTGTTGTCTGCTGCCTTGATCTTGATCAGTGAGCAGCGCAAAAGAGCTTATGTTGAGAAATGTCGCAGCTTTGTAGGGGAGTTCAGAGGGAGGAGTGAAGCAGCTCATTTTTCCACAATGTGAATAATCTTGTGCATGTTTTAAGCCTTTTCCATGCTGTATGGTAGAGAAGAGTCGTATTCTCATGTGATGTGACAATACATGTGCATCTACAGCTCAGAAGGAAATTTTGCATTACGACCAAACTAGGTAGTGATCTGTTGGGAGTTTTTCATTTATTGTGGCAAGGTGCACCAGAATAAATAGGTAGCAGACTTAAAACATCATCACTGGCCTGTGGAGGTCAATTTTTATTAACAGTGCACAGACAGTCACTGCATGAGATGCCAAAAGGCTTCTTTCAATATTAATGGAAAATTAAGATTTCCTTGTGGATTTAGGTGAGTGAGGAGGAGGCCTACCTAAAGTTTTATAGATTAAAATGTTACACATGTTCAAGGAAAGAAAGGGAGAATTGAGGTCAGTTGACTGCTGTAGATGGGCTAGAGAGACAATCTGTGTTGAAATCCCTGCAGTAAGTACACTTAGGGTCATCTGTTACTTGACCTGTAGTCAGTCATTTGAATGGACAGAGCAATATAATGTTTCTTTCATTTTCTTCAGAGTTCTAAATTTATATTGATTCTGTGAAATTTTTGAATTTCAAATTATTTTCTAATTGGTTTTCCCTTATTCCTGTATTTCTTTTTGTTCTTTAACTGTCATATTGGTTTTATGGATTTGTATGATTACAATCTAAACTCCACATGCATAATTACATGAGATAAAGATTTAAAATAGCAGAGAAAAATAAATTAATTATTTTCTCTACTTCTGATATTTCTGATTTTGTACAAAATAATGATTTTCACATTTAGAGTATCTTTAGAAGTATGTATACAAACAAAGAAAATGTAAATATTGCATCTACCCATTCACAAATATATAAATTAAAAAAGGAAAAACAACAAAGTAAAATAACCAAAGCACATTTGTGAATGATGATGATATTTAGACAAGTTTCAAGATGGCATTGCACAATTACACTCTAATTAGTGTGATGAAGGAACTGCATACCATGTCAACTTGTATT
This sequence comes from Melospiza georgiana, assembly GCF_028018845.1. Lineage (NCBI taxonomy): Eukaryota > Metazoa > Chordata > Aves > Passeriformes > Passerellidae > Melospiza > Melospiza georgiana. The sequence continues at coordinate 91,164,850 of NC_080432.1, forward strand.
AATTTTGTGGATCTTCAAGAGTATAGAAATCACATCATTTTCTTTCCAACTTTAAATTCTAGACTCTTTATAAGACACAAGTTCGAGAACTTAAAGAAGAATGTGAGGAAAAGACCAAAATTTGTAAAGAAATGCAGCAGAAGATACAAGAGTTACAGGATGAGAGGTAGGTTTTGCTGGTTGGACTGCTAATACATAAAAGATCAGGATGGCTTTTTGTTGTTTTCTTTCCTTCCTAACCTACCCATTTTAAAGTTAAAAGTAAATATCAATAATTTGCAGAGATTCCTTGGCTGCTCAGCTAGAGATTACTTTGACAAAAGCAGATTCAGAACAACTTGCCCGTTCCATTGCTGAAGAACAGTACTCTGATTTGGAAAAAGAGAAGATTATGAAAGAGCTGGAGATTAAAGAGATGATGGCGAGGCATAAACAGGAACTTACTGAGAAAGATGCCACCATAGCTTCAGTGAGTTACATGATCTGTAATTTTGGTAGACATTGTACATGAGCTTTATTTGCAGTTTGAGTTATCCATTGCTCTTTGGCAGATTTAGAGATATACAAGTATATCTGATCTTTGGAAAATATTTCTTTCTTATGATTGAAATTCAAGAATCTCTTACTGTGTTTCTTCCATGCATTTCTCTGACCATTCTTTCTTTTGTGCCCCTACCCCTCTTACAGCAAGGCTTCTTTTCCTTATCCTGGTCTCACTCTGCAGCATTTTCTTCTGTCTTGTAATGCTGCTTTGTTTGCCAAATGAGATTTGTTACATGTTCACATATCCTTTGTTTTTTTTTAGTTGGAGGAAGCAAATAGGACACTAACTAGTGATGTGGCTAACCTTGCTAATGAGAAAGAAGAACTAAACAATAAACTGAAGGAGGCACAAGAACGTACGTAATCTCTGAAACAAATGGGATTTAAATTGAAACTAGGTTTGTTCTTTAATAGTACTACATGCATTTGTCATGAGTTTTCATAGATTTTCTTTTAATTATCTTGCTACAGAAATTACAAAGCTTAAAGAAGAAGAAGCAAATGTAGGAAATATTAAAGCACAATTTGAGAAACAGTTGTTGAATGAGAGAACATTAAAAACCCAGGTAAGCAAATATATTCAAATGCATGTAGACACAATGTTCATGAATCAAATAATTTTAATAGAATACTTTGCTTGATCAACTGTTGATATATACCAGTATTGCTTTATTTGTTTTTGCTCTGAAAGAAAATATGTTGGGGTTTTTTCCCCCTTCTTCTAAGTAGACTTTCAGTGTAGTAAAACTGAATCCTTATGATTCATAATAGAGGAACTTCTAATCCAGATGTATTCGACCAGCAGAAGCCTTCATTTCCTTCAAATGATTTGATATGTTACTGGTTTCAATCTTGATTTATTTATCTGATTTTAATCAGATATATATTTATATATAATTTTATATTTCTGATTTTAATCTAAATTGTTTTTTAGAACAAGTGGCATTTTAATACGAAGACATATTTTGAGTCTATGTAGTGAAAATGGAAGGGATTCTTTAAATGAGTGAACGTGCTCACACAGCTAATGCTTGCTTCAAGTAAAAAGGGCATCATTACCTTCTTTTATATTTTGTGTAATACATTGAATTAAAGCAAGCTTGTAATATTGGATTGTAGAGATCTTAATTTATAGTTAGAAGTGCTTGGTTATAGATGGAGAGACGACTTAATTCTTAACAACTTAAATCTATGTATTTATTAGTGTGGTTTTTGTCACTTTTTCTTTCCCATGGGAAGGCTGTGAATAAATTGGCTGAAATCATGAATCGCAAGGGTCCAGTCAAACGTGGAGCTGACACTGATGTACGGCGGAAGGAAAAGGAAAATAGGAAGCTGCATATGGAACTGAAGTCTGAACGAGAAAAGTTAACCCAGATGATGATCAAGTATCAGAAAGAAATAAATGAAATGCAGGCAGTAAGATCCTTTTGTAAATATAAACATTTGAGTATTTTTCTGTAAATTCTTACTATTGATACAGACTTTAAGGTAGCATATCCAGTCTCTATTTTTGAATTTCCCCAACCAGAAGAAATACACAGAATGTATATTGAGATTGGCTAGAAATTCTGCATAGTTTTCTCTGAGTAACCAAATATTGTGATAATAGGAAATCTTGCAATTTATCCCTGCAGCAAATAGCAGAAGAGAGTCAGATACGGATTGAGCTGCAGATGACTCTGGACAGCAAAGACAGTGACATTGAACAGCTTCGCTCCCAGCTGCAGTCACTGCACATTGGGCTGGACAACAGTAGCATAGGCAGTGGGCCTGGAGAGGCTGAGGCAGATGATGGATTCCCTGGTATGTTAATTTTGTTAATATTTTTGCATTAACTAGGTTCATACCAGTGTTTTTCCATAGATACCGGAGTATTAAATTGATGGTCTGAAGATTCTGTGATTCTCATCTTCATCTGTTTCTACTATCTTACCAATCCTTTGACAGTGATCACTTGCTCACCTGCTAACTAAATCTGTCTGTTGTAATACTTCACCTTATATTTATTTAAAGAAATTTTTTAAAAATTCTGTTGTTCTCCATTAGAACTAAATTTTTTTTTCACTTTACTTTGGTGGTTACTTTACAATTATTGTGTGTATGTGATGAAATGTAAAACTAATACTCTCTTTAGAGATTCTATTTTGACTTCTTTTCTACTTTTCCTCCTTTGTGCTTTATGTTTAGTCCATATCACTCAATCCCACACTATGGAATCCATGTCCTTTACCTATCAGCACTCTTCTACCTCTGTCAGTATTGCCACTAAGCCTTCCAGTTCTCGCATGCTTCTTGATTCCGATTCTGACTCTGAGGAAGAGCCTTTGTCTTGTTCCCACAGCCCTACAGAAGTTGATAGCACAGGTGACACTCCTGAGAGCTGTTTGGTTTTGTTCTTATTGTGTTATTTTTTGGTTCAGAACTAACACTATTAATACATAATGAAAGACTCATAAACCAAATTTGGCAGATAACATGCTGCAGTAGCAGTAAACATTGCCATCAAAGACATGAGAAAGTTTGCATGAACAAATAACTGGCCTGTTTTCTCTAAATGTTTGCAAATGCTTGTTGACAGTTACAAACCCACCATTTTTATTGAGTCATTGAATAAATTAGCCTTATGGCTTGTTTTCAAGATAGCTCTACACAGCATCTGCAGCTCTCTGTATGACCCTAAGGTACTGAACACCAAAAGGTCAAATCTTTGTGTTTAAGTGAAGTGTGGAAATATCTAATGGCTCGCATCTAAACATATATAATTTTCTTGTAGAAATTCATTGTCCTGAATATTACATTGTTTTGTCTTAAAAGTATATTATGAGTGATAAGGCTCTGTTTTATTAATTCTATATTCATTTTATGTGACTATACCTACACCTTTTTAACAAAGCTTTTGTTTAGTGTTAATGTTAGAGGTGGGTTTTTTATTGCATTCAAATTTCTCTATTTCACGTGAGATTCCTTTAAAGTATGAATACCTTTCCACTAAAGGTGGTAGGACCTCTTTTGGTATTTTGACATTACTTCATCAAACTACAGTAAAGTATTTCCTCTATTTCCTCTATTTTCCTCATTCTCTGGTTTTTGCTTTGAAGCTTCTAATGAAAGAAAACTTACATACATATGTATTTTTCCTTGTTAGCTGCTGTTGTGGTATGTGCATGGATTTGCTTTGTTCTAAGGTAAAAATCTTAGCTGAGATTTTTTGCTGACATAATTTCAAAATATTTGAGGTAGGATAGTGTCCTAGTGTTGATTAGCATGTATTTTGAGGAGTTTGGAATATTCTGCCCTTTTTCTGATCTGTTAGTATTGAATGGATACCAGAATTGAAGAACGATAATGAGAAGCTGTCCATTTTGTCTAATTTAATCTGTATTCCCAGTTACAGAGAAAAATAAGAAAATAATATTTGAGGAAATACAAGAAATATGGATTTTTTTGCTCTACTTCTGCTTCCTGGATATGGGGTAGACTATTTTTTGTATCAACCTTATGCTTATTACACTTTCTATGAAGTGTAGTTGAAAGGAACAATATAAGGTGGCAGGTATGAGGCAAAGCAAATGTTACAGAACTGTTTCATGTACTTGATATGTTTATTAAAATAGGTCTTCAACAGCATTGCTTGTAGGGCAATAAACATTGAAGACAGTGTGTATCTGTGTATCTTGCTTTAAGTCTCTCTAACACCAAAAGAATTCTATGAATATCTAGTAATTATTTGTTACACGGTGTTAAACATGGGCAGGAACATGCAAATGCCCTCTGATAAGAAGAAAAATAGTTTTTGTAATTTTTGAGTATGTTTCTGCTGGTTCCATGGTTTTGTCTTTATTAATGCTTAACACTTCACTGTTTTTGACTTGGAGGTTCCTCAGCAGTAGTAGAGGTTATCTGTTAGGGTAGGAAACTCATCAGAAAAATATTATTGCAATTAAGTAGTTCCCCTTAATAAAGCATAGGGAGAAGAAACACTTGTGGTACGTGCAGCTACAAAAATAGGGTGGAAGGGTATGTGATCCTGTGTATTACCAAGCACTGGGAAAGTGTGATCCTGTTGAGCTTTTGGTGACTGCTGAAATGCGTGTGTCAAACAACAGCTGAGCTCTCAATACTATGGATAAATCAAACCTGACAAATGTGCCAGTGTAATATAAAATACTGCAAGTGTGTGAAAGGGCAGTTGAATTCAGGCAAGGCCCAAAAGTTAGCCAAAAATTACTTCTTTTGGATCAGAAAGCCTAGGAGATACAGGCAGAATTAGAGAAAAGAAAAATTTAGAGACCAAAAAGTATGAATTAGAATACTAAACTGACATTTCCCCCATATGGGGTATATAGATTATTTGTGGTGGTAATTTGCCTTTTTTTGGTCTTGGATTGAATGTTGTGTGGTCTGTACTAATATCTTTAGGTGCTGTTGTAAAAGGTAATGGTCAATAGACATAAGGCTTTTAAGACATGAAAAAATTACTAAAGGGAATGTGTGTGCTATAATTGCAAGTTCTTTCCCTTCTTCCTCCTACTACTTTGTGATTGCATTGCTGGTTATTGGCTGTATTCAGTGGTTCATTATTTAAAGTATTCCTGAGCATTTACCACGATAAACTTGGCAAGATCTAAACTGTTAAATAGTTCATCTTCTCGTGTTTGCTCTCTTGCTTTATTATTGATGTTCAATAACTTCTAAAATGCACAGTAGTCTCAATTTTTTTTTATCTGTTCTTTAATACATATCTCTTTTTCAGAATCAAGATTGGAAGGCTGGCTATCAATGCCTGTTAGAAATAACACAAAAAAATTTGGATGGGTTAAAAAGGTAAGAAAACTAGATATATTATTTTGTTTCATGCATAAGTTCAACTTTAAACTTACTGTAGGTTTTCAGCTCTTCAGTTTTTCTATGTTTTCTCTCCTTACTTAAATGTATAAAATGTGTTAACTGATATAGTTACATCTGAGAGGAGCAGCTTAAGACAATTGCAATAATTTAAGACACGTCTTTGTAAAGCCAGAGGTGAGAGCAGTCATTCATGATCTTCAGATGTTTTTACATGCCATGAGCATTCCCATCAGTATTACACAGCTGGATTTAGGCAGAGTCTGGAAACAGATGCTCTTGACAATTTCTTTATTTAGGAGTTAAAGACTAAAACCTACTCCTCCTTTTTGTGCAGCCTTCATTTGTTTACTGCTTCTCAGTAACCTCTATGATGAGTCTTTGTCCAAAACGTAACATACATATTTTCATACAAATTTCCTTACTGCTGCCCTACAGTTAATTCTAGGCAAAATACTTCCAGTAGGACATCTTTTAGGTAATGAGCTTTTTACTGAACATTGCTAGCTATTCTGGTAAGTATAATAGTGATCTTTTTAAATATGATCTCTATTAGCTGTGACCTGCACACATGAAATAGGCAGGAGGATAGTTACTCTCTCTACTAGTCCAAGTGTCCAAGTGAAAATTAAATCAATAAAATAGAAAGGAAAAGCTTATATCCTACTTTCTTCCTGACCTTCATTTTTGTTTCTTCATAGATATTTAAATATGTTTTAAAATCAGTTAATCTGATAATATAATTTGATTTATCAGGTAATCAGAATTTTGTTTGTTATGCAATGAATTCCTTGGCATGGACTTAGTACTACCACTGTCCACTTAGGTACCATTTAATCAAATTGTAGAAAAATATTGCTATAACATATGTGCTAGATAATTGTTGTGACATATTTGACATCTGTGATGAGCTGAATTAAAACATGTTTTATCCTTTTTCTCCTAACAGTATGTAATTGTAAGCAGCAAGAAGATCCTGTTCTATGACAGTGAACAAGATAAAGAGCAATCTAATCCCCATATGGTATTGGATATAGAGTAAGTATTGCCATGTGTGTTTCCTTCTTCTGATCTGTAGGTGAACTCTGTTGGAAAGATCTGTGACCAAAGGGCTTTTTGAGGTCTAGTCTGGGAGCACATCACATGGGACATGGCTTTTTTAATCTGAACTGTAGAGCTGGACCCACTGTGGTGCAGAGTGGGGTTTGCTGTAGGCAGTGGTGCAGGAGGAGCAGTGTGGGGCTCAGACTGGTACACTGAGCCCTGGTGTAACTGAAGTGCCCCCCACTAGCTCAGCTAGACCTGCCTCACACACACTTGGGAGCAGAGCATGTAATGAAAACTGTAGCAGAGAAGGTATCATTTTCAGTGTTCATGTATTTTCTCCTACAACATGGAGATATATAATTGCCTTACAGGGGGGTTATATAGGTAATTTATTTTCTTGATAAATGCAGAATGTGGTTATTCAGAGCATGGGGAAAGGATTGTGTTAGAAAGGTGCCAGCAGCCATTAAAGTCACAGGATGATGGTTTCTCGGTGCTTCCACAAATGTAGCTGGATGCTTGTGACTTATTTTTATTTAGAGTTTTTGGGAGTTCATGTGCAGGGTTAAAAGACAGGGCTTTACCAAGTGATTAGAAATCTGTACAAACTTGACAAATCTTTAATGGTTCTAAGCCTTAATGTGGTATGTTATATCCTAACTTAATCTGTCATATTTATAATTGTGGTAACATTAATTTTTGTCCTTATTAAAACAATTTCCTATAGCAAACTCTTCCATGTCCGACCAGTCACTCAGACTGATGTGTACAGAGCAGATGCCAAGGAAATTCCTAGGATATTCCAGGTATTCATTAATAAATTAATGTTTCTAGTGTAATAGACATGGCATTTCAGACATTGACAAAAATACTGTCTAATGAAATATTTACTAAGAAATCATTGAAAAATCATTCCTAGTATACTTCTTCAATCTTTGTACTTAGATAAAGACTCTCAATTTATATTTGCTATCTCAGAGTATTGAGATTATTTTGCTTTCATTCTAGATCCTATATGCTAATGAAGGAGAGAGCAAAAAGGAACAGGAATTTCCTGTGGAGCCCATGGGAGAGAAGTCAAATTACATTTGTCACAAAGGACATGAGTTTATACCTACTCTTTACCACTTCCCAACCAATTGTGAAGCTTGCATGAAGCCCCTGTGGCACATGTTTAAACCTCCTCCTGCTCTGGAATGTCGCCGCTGCCATATCAAATGTCACAAAGATCACATGGATAAAAAGGAAGAGATTATAGCGCCTTGCAAAGGTAAATAGCAAGTATTTAAATATGCAGATAGTGCTGGAGCCACAAGGCATTCTAAGAGATCAGAGGATTCTGGTAATGGTCTGACACCAACTGAACATCAAGGTTGGTTTGTCTTTTGTTAGTACATGGCCATCAGCCCCTTTCCGAGGGTGTCTCCGTGAGGGTCACTCTGCTCTGGGTTCATGGCACGTGGCTGTGGTGTGCATGTGCCTGCTGTGTGTCATCCTCGTGCAGCAGAGCATGGTAGTTGTAAAGGTGCTCACACTGCGTTGTGCTGTGCTGTGGGAAACAACAGCGCTATGGAAGGGGTTACATGTGGTGAAGGTTGCTCCTTGTGACTCAACATTATATAATTTCTTAGTCTCAGTCACACCTCTTTGTCTTCCACTCGAATGTGCATCTTCCACAGTACTAAGCTGTTACTCTCAAAATATAAAGAGGGGGCACTGTCAGCAGCCATGAAACCTACTGGTACATTTTACTTTTGACCCCTCTGCTGATTTCTCTGCTTCAAGTATGAGAGTATCCTAATCTGACAGCTAATTTTTGATGTGGAGCCATGTTTAGAATAATAATAATATTCATTTTTATTTTTAAAATCTTATTACAGTGTACTATGATATTTCTACGGCGAAGAATCTACTACTGTTAGCTAATTCTACAGAAGAACAGCAAAAATGGGTGAGCCGACTGGTGAAAAAAATACCCAAGAAGCCTCCAGCACCAGACCCCTTTGCTCGATCTTCTCCCAGAACTTCCATGAAGGTACAGCCAAACCAGTCCATCAGACGACCAAGTCGACAGCTTCCTCCAAACAAACCAAGGTGACACAAGAGTTGCTATTTAATTTATTGTTCTAAATGTTTTACTGCAATTGGTTTCAATTTCTTATTCAGGGTAGAAGGGCTCATGCTAATGTCTCATGATCCCTAAAAGAACAGCCTAATCAGATTCTTCTGATTGGGTAAAAATTGTCCATGTAAAAATTGTTAGTTTACTGCTGATCTCTTCAAAGGAGCAGAATCCTATGTGCTGTGCTGTGGAAGTTGATAGCATTCTGCAGGTAGCATTTATATGATTGTGCAGGGCAGTTTGTGGCTTTTTTTCAGTTTGCTTTTTTCATCACCTGCAGTACTAGTTTATATTTTTTTCTGTCAGTTCCCAGTGCTGGCAGCCTGTGAAAAGGTTGGTCTCACTTATTTTGTTCATTGCAGTGTTCCAGTTAAGCAAAGGCTGAACATTTTTCCCCAGAGAGGTAATTGGGCAGTGCCTAGACAGGATTGCTGTCCTTTGTTCTGTGACCAGACTGGCACCAGTATCTCAGGTGGCTGGGTGAGACCTGGGCTGGGTGTGTGGCCAGAGTTACAGTTGTGAATGCAGGGAAGCACACTTGCTGTGATGCTGCTATTACCACAAAACATCCTTATGCTATAAAGCATAAGGATCTTAAACAGATACTGGTGTTTTAATGGGTGGAAATGCATAGTGGAAGGACTTAGAGTAATTTAATTCCACTTCCCTCCCAACCTTCATACAGTCTAATTTTTGGTGATTTAATTTACATATTTTAAAGAGAATCAGACCTCATAATTTGGATTTTAAATTAATAGACTTATTATAATCATGAAGGAAAAAAGGGACCAATTATTGAAGAGTTTCTTTGTGCAAAAGAACTTTTTAGGGACCAATTATTGAAGAGTTTCTTTGTGCAAAAATAAAATATCAGTGATAGGACTGAAAGCATGAATCAGGAAAACATTCATGACAATTTGGGGGACAAGTAGATCACTTCTCCATACTGTTTACAGTCTAACTTAGTGGTATTGCTCTGTTTCTTGCTGTTAACATATAAAGGTATATGATAAATTCTGATTTTTTTCAATAGCTATTTTTAGGTGTTCTGCAAATAATTATTTTTCTTCCAGTACCCTTTTTTCAGTCTTGAACTTTGGTACAAAATGCTTTCATAGCATAGTATTTACCATTCTATACTGGGGGAAAAGGAGGGGGGTGAGTGTTTTTGTGTGTAAAGCATGTAATTCTTCAGTTTAAGTTTCCAAGTGAGCCTCACAAATGTACCTAACAGAAGAAAAGTGTAGTTCTGTGAGGTCATGTCACCTATTACCAGAATAATGCAGGTCTGTCAAACCAGTGGAAATTTGTATGGATTTAAACACCTTTAATTAGAAACCACATACTCATAAATAACTGTAATTGCTATGGTAAATTTATATCTCAGTGTGGCTTCTATGAGACTTTTGTGCAAGGGCTTACCATATGAAATAATTAATTTTCCTTTATGAACTTTATGAAGAATGGAGATGTAGTTGCCAGTTAAATCTAGGGCAGTGGGCCCTGGCAGCCAGGTAGGTTCTGGGACTGCACCAAGAGGAGCACCAAGAGGAGCACAGCTGGATGGCTGAGGGAAGAGATTATACCCCTCTGGCCACTCCATAGTCTGCAGCACAACCCTGCCTCCACCTTTGAGCCCCCAGATTCAGCCAGACCTCAGCACACTGGGGAAGGAGCAAGCAGAGACCACCAGGATGGTCAGAGCAGAGGCCTGAGGGAGCTGGGCTTGTTGAGCCTGGATGATGGACATGCCCAGGGGCTCCTATAGCAGCCTCTGGGGAGGGCATCCAGGAGACAGAGCCAGGCTCATCAGTGCTGCATGGTGAGAAACAAGGGGCTCCCCTGAACCAGGAGACACTCCAGCTGGAGAGAAGGAAAAGCCAATGCAGAGAGGGAGGCCAGTGAGGCTGGACAGGCTCCATCCCTGGAGGCTCTCAACACCTGACAGGACAAGGCCTTGAGCATCCTGGGCTGGTTTTATATCTGACCCTGCTTGGAGCAGGTTCCTTCCAAGCTGCCTGGTCCTAAAAATGGTGTCCCTGCTAGGAATTTCACACAACCACAATGATGGCTTTCATGGCTGTTTTTCTTCGTGAGGATTTAAGAAAGGGCAAACCAGTTTTTCATACAGACCATATAATTTCTGCTCAGCCATTTGGTTGGGTCATGCCAAATGGATAATTCCAAATTGGAAAAAAAAACCAACTTTCATGTATTTTGATTCTTATGAATTTAAGTGTAATAGCTATAGTTCATGTAGCAAATGAATATTGAGCCTTTTCAGGGCTATATCACATTTAAAGGCTTAAATAGTTTAAAGCCTGAAAATACTAATTCCCCTGAAACCCATTTTGTTTAGAACATGTGATTAACTGTATTAAACAACGTAACATGTTTATATTGATGCTCTCTTAGGGTAAGGTTTCCATGCCTGCATCCTGTGCTTGGCATACAACTCTGATTAGGATCCTTCAGCTCACTGGAGAGATGACTAGGCTGTGTTTCATTTGTTGTAGCTATAGCAGTTGAAAAGTTAGTACTTAAGATATTAGAACAGAAAGAGATGAGTGCTTCTAGACAATGATTCACCTCATCCCAAAAATAAATGCCTCAGATAAGTAAAATGACTCATTTGCTGACAGGGTTTGCCTTGCTTGCCTTCTTTGTTCTATGGTGACCATACAAGGAGCACAGACAGTGAGGCCTAGACAACAAGTTGATAAATCCTCTTTTTTGGCATTGCTTAACTTTAAATAACAAGCTACAGAATAGCTTCACAGTGTAATCACCCTGTTTTGGGATACAGTAAAATCCTGCTATGTTTGTTTGTAAGTTCAGATGAACTATCTTATTCAGTGTTCTTTTCAGCACTCAAAATTACTTGATTTTATTGGAAAAATTGTTAGGTTTGCCTTATTGTCTGGAAGGGGATAGCAGAAGAGCATAAAACCACCTTAGTCAGCAAAAACAACAACAAAACAGAAAGCAGATAATTTTATAAAAGGTACATGTTGGTCTTTCCTACTGGAATTCTAGGGGAAAAATCAATATGGTAAGAGTTCTGTATTGACTAGAATTATTTTTGAGATGGATCTGCAATGAATGCAATATTCATAACTTTCATGAACACTAACTGAATCTTCATAGTCGTGATAGGCAAAGGAACAAACCCACCTACCTTAAACAGTCTTTCAGTTAAAAAGGTTTAGTGATAGCAAAAGGAATTTTCAAGTCTTTTATAGAAGTGTGACACTCATTAAACATCAAACCCTCCTGTTGCAGATTACTTGATCTGGCATTTAAGGACTGGGATTGGTCCTTTGATGATGTTGATGATATTGATGGTGATGATGATGATGACGATGTTTTTGATTTCTGAAGAAGTATAAGGGGTAAATCTAAATAGAGAGGAATGGATTTGTTTGCCTTTGAATACAGCATGCTATGTTGGATTTTGTTTCTCAAAGCAGAGAAAATACAAGATCTCATTTTAAAATTTTAAATAGAAAAATGAGATTCTGTTCATCATATTGAACTTTTAGAGGAGTCATTTTCATTAAAACAAAGTTGTTGCCTTTGCCAGTGTTTTTATTTTTCTAATTTTAGATTTTTTTTTCAAAATTCATGTCTGCCTGCCTGAAAAAAAACCCAAAACTGCTGTTTTCAGGGTCCTTGCTCATCTCTAATGCTAATACTGGGAACCTCAGCATTGAATATTTGAAGGATAAAAGGGAGATGGTAGCAGTTGGATGTTTAGCTGAAGTAGACTTGGTATTTACTTTTCATTTCTAAGCTTTGAATATAAACTGGTCTATGGCTAGCAGACATGAAATCACTGGAGTTCTGCATTTTGCTTTTCTACCTCTGTTCTGAAGTGGATTTGACTTGGCTTTCCTTTGCAGTGCTGTGCTTTCTGGGTACCTAACCAGACATTTGGCAACTATGTAAAAAGATGGGTTTGCAGCTTCTGTGGTGTGGTTTCCTTGAGTGCTTTAGAAACATCCCGCTGTTGCAGTGATCTGATTTGTCCCATGGCTTAATTCTGGATGTATTGCAAATAGCTTTACCTTTTTTATAGGCCTCAGGATCTGATCATTTCACACATTGATGCAATCTTATATTTACACAGAAAAAACCTAAATGTTAAATGCCTAAGAATTGTTTTAAAGAGTATGTGAGGTATGTCTCAGCTGTATAACAGTGGCACTAGGGCTGCTCCTCTGCTGTGTGCTCTGGGAACTGAGGAACCAGCTCTGGCAGAACTTAACTGGCTTAGTGTTCACAGTAATGAGCATTATGTTAATTAAATATTCTGCATCTTTGTGTATTAAAAGCTTACTGATCACTAATCCTTTAGAAGTAACTATTACACTGTGCATATTGTACTTTACCCTCATGTATTGCAAGGGGGTTTAATTGATTTGGGATTACAGTGTGTAAGGATGTGCTATACTGGAGTAATGTTGCTGTTGGATGCAGAGGAAAGGCGCTTCTCACAAGTACAGTGATGAACCCATCTTAAAGGAAGACTTTGAAGAAGTATATTTTTGTCAGATTTATATTTGTTGCACTTACTGACCAAACTTCCTGCTTCTTTTTCAGCTAACTGCTTTCCGTGAATGCAGACACAGTCAAGGTGATAATTTTCTTCCCATTACAGCAAGACTGAAACATATCCCAAAATATATTAAAAATATATATTTTCCTGAGAGATTGTGCTATATATATCAGAGGTTTACATTTTTGCTGCAATATAAATTACTAATCTCTGAGGGTTTTCCTGTATTCTCCCAAGTGACTGATCAGTTGAGGAATGGTTGGTAAATAGTCAAAGGATATGTTAGGTAACCTTTTAAGCTCTGTTCCACAAAAGCTTTCTTGGCAAGACACATACACTACATTTCATAAAAGGATCGAGAGGAATGAGTATTGCAATGGAAGAAACTGACTTTTCAGCTTTGGTAAAGATGCCACCAGCATGTCTGCACGTAGAACCGGAGGAGGATCCACCACAGTGATAGAGACTGCATCTGTGAGAAGTGACCATTAAACTGTGTAAATATATTGTACTGTAATACTGCAAGAGGGGTTTAAAAATCTTTCCACTTTATTTTTTTATGCTTATTAATCAGATACCGTTACTTATTGCAGTTGCAACTATGCACTTGTATAAAGCCATAATGTTGAAGTTTATATCATTCATACACATCTATCAGAAGCTGCATGTCAGTGTTCAGCAGCTAGTATAGGTTTGAAGTATATACTAGTTTCAGCTACATCATCATGGGCAGTCCCCTTGTACCTGTCTAATTGCCTTAATTTAAATTTTTTTCAAGTTTTTTTTGCCCATCCTTTCTATTTAAGGAAAAAGAAAGTTTACCAGCTCTTAGGATGCAGTTTTGCTTTGTGGCAGAAAAAATAGTGCACTATTTTTACACCTATTAAGTATATCAGTGTCAATCTATTTTGAATGTATATCAACTGGTTTTAAGGGTGGAGAAGTGTTGGTTACAGAAACAATGTCTGAGAGCATGGGATTTACCAGACCATTTGCTTGTACATGTAACTGCTCATCCAGCCCTTTTTACAAACCTCAGTACTCCTTATTGACTTATATTAACCCTCATTAAGTGCTATGAAACTTCATTTTGCCTTGTTTTTGCATACTCTCCTAGATGTGTTTTTTTTTTTTTTATTTCTGGAAAATAAAAGAATCTGTGACTATTTTTACATTTCACAACACAGTATCTGAGGACTGTCACAAACTTTAAGAAAAGTGAAACATACTGTAGATGTATTTTAAAGTTTTAATCTGGTTCTCTAGCACATAGCTGTAGGCATAGATAAAAAATTCAGTAGTGTGTTTTGAGAACTGATAGCTGGGAAGAAAGGGCCTCAGAGGCACTTATTCTGACTTTTTTTTAACTTGGAGTTGTACAAAAAATATAATATATATGGGCTCATTCATGATGTGTTCATAATTATCCCAGAAAATGCATGTTTTTTACAACTACAGTATGTGATGTTAAACATATTGACAGTAAAAAATGTAGTCTCCTATTTGGTCTCTTTATATATATATAAATATATATATATATTTAGAATATATATATATATATATAAAATATTGTGTGGGAGTGCAGTAATTTAAAATATGATCTAACACTTCAATGAAGGAGGACATTTCACTTTAAAATTTTGTTTGTTTGTTTTTGTTTTTAAAGAGTGTTGAAATGTTTGGAAGGATAGGACCATGTTTTATTTAACACTATCATGAAAAGTGGACTTGGAAACACTGAAATACTGAAAATTAATAAATATATTTACATTTTGTAACCTCTACTACAGTTCAGCTTAACAAAGCAAGAATGTATTCAGTCTTCTATTTATGTGCTCACAAAGTAAAATGTTGTTTGTGAGTTCTTAAATTCAAAACTAAAACTTTCATATCATTTCTGTTAGGTATTATAACCCAGATACAGCTACGGTGGTTTTTCCCTGCTTATTTTGATTTACAGAAGTACGGTATATTTTTAGATAATGCAGATTTGCATAGAGTACAACATTAAAAATGTATACAGTAAAACTGTTTCCATTCACTGAATGCATAAATATTTTATATATATATATAAAAAAATGTTACATTGTGGGAAGTTCTATCCTTTTCTGAATTGGAGAATATTATATATATATATATATATTTTTAAATAAACTATTTGAGTAAGGTAAAATAGTTCCTGAACTTGAGAAGCTGGTAATTAATTGAAATATTTAAATCTAAAGATAACTACTGCAGCAGATATGGGAAAGGCAAGGGCTGCTCCAAAGGCAGCCCAGCAAAGGCTGTGTGTTTGGAGAAAGAGCAGATTCCAGGGAGCTGTTTGGCACCTCCTCCACTGCTGGGGCTGGATCCTTTGCACTTTCTTTCCCTGGCTTGCCCTCATTTACTGTGAGTCCACGGGGCGCTGCTGAGCCTGACATTTTAGGAGATGTACTATATGATAGTATTGCTAGTCGCAGTGTGTGAATTCCATGCTTGTACAAGCAGTCCTTAGCTGTACGGACAGCAGGCTGTGCTGAGATGGAGTCAGGGAGCAGTGCAGGAGCACTGGGCTCCTGTGCTCTGCCCAGAGCAGAGCTCACTTAGCACAGCTTCCTCAAGGCCCCTGGGCTGAGCTGCACAAACCTCACTTTGTACCCAGCACACAGAAAGAAGGCAGAGCTGCTCTTCTGTTCTTCCCCCTTATCCTGCTGTGAAATGCAAACACCTCTTTAATGCTAGTTCCTGGAGTTTTGTGTTGTTTCCTTATTGTCTAGTGGTGACCTTTTAATATTTTTGAGAGAAGGGCATATTCATGAAGTAAGGAGTATTTGACTTGAAAGTCACGGATGTTTTAACATTTTCTTTTTTTTACAGTCTTGTCCTAAGCAAACAGGGCATTTTTATGGCCTGAATGACTTACCTATAGAAAATTCTCTCATTGCAAGTCCTTTTGTCTCACAAGCGTAAAGAAGTGGTATAGCCAAGCTGCAGATTAATCTTCTGGAAAACCAGAGGTCAGACTTGGAGCCAGAAGCTCAAGGCACTTGTACAGAAATTGCTCCTTAGTTCCCAGACCCAAGAACTCACCAGAACAGAAGGACAGGCACATCCCACTGAAGTTACCTTGTCAGGTGTCAGAAAGACCTTTCTGCAGTGAGATTTCCACTTCTGTCCTAGTTGTGTGCTGCAATTCCCTACCTCTTGTGGTCCCTGCCAAAGTGCAGCTCCTCCAGCACTGCCAGCAACCCAGCACCAGGTCTGCTTCTAACTAGAGGAAAACTGTGGTGGTTCTTGTGCTTCTGAGCATGGCTGATGCTGTAACCAAAAACATGACACAGAATCACAGTAGGATGTAGGACTTGGAAACATGCAGGAGGCTCAAGATCTTAGCAGTGGCAGGGGCCAAATTTAAAACATCACTGAAATTTCACTTACTTTCTCTTACTGCCTCTTGAAAACACTGAACCTCCTACATTTTGGCAGGCATTCAGTGACTCTCTGAAGGCACCAAGGCCAGGAAAGCTGCCACTGAAATGATGGGCTTTTTCTCTTTAGTTTCTTGTTTGTTTCTAATGTCAAGTGATCATTAGAAATTTGAGCCTTTCTGTTTGTAATCTTACAATGTATTAATTTCCCATCTAACTTTGAGAGAATCATCCTTAAAAAAGAATGGGCCAAAATATCTTTTGGTCCCAAGTGCCTTTACCCATCGTGTGCTTGTGAGGTTGTATATGAGATGCTGCTGTGAAAAGTGGGAGCTTATATGAAAGCAAACTTCTTACCTGCATTGCTCATACAAACCCTTAATCACCTCCTTATTCTGTTTTTGAGGTGGAAGAACAAGGTCCAGTTCAGTAAACTGGAGTATTTCAGTCTCCTCCACGTTCCTGGGCAGTTTGCCTTGACATTCATGTTACAATAATGATTAATTTATTTTCTCATGTAATCACAGAATACATCAAGTTGGAAGGGACCTATAAGGATCATCGAGTCCAACTCTCTGCTCCTCACAGAACTATGTAAAACTAAACCATATGACTAAAAGCATGATCTAGACACTCCTTGACCTCTGACAGGCTTGGTGCCTTTCTCAGTGCATTACATTTTTTTACAAATAATCATCTCTGCACATAGTACACTTTAAATTGAAAACATTTCTTATTTTTTAAGATAATCTTCTGAATCATTTAGGGTTCTATCAGAATCCCAAGGATCACAGAGTTTGCCTGCTGCTTTGAAGTACCCTTCATGAGGGTGGGAAGGATTCTTCTTTCTAATCTCCATAAAAGATATTGATGGAGTGGTTCTGAAAATACAATTTGTGTTCGATGTTGAAGTTGCCTAAAAATTGGACAGGTGTACATGCTCAGACATTCTCATCTGAGAAACTGGACAAGTCTACTGCAATGTGTGTGGCAGAGAAGAACACTCAAAACACATCCAGCCTAGTTCTCCTCAGAAACTACTGCAGTGAATGGAAGAGCTGTAGCTGTAGAAACATAGCTCCTAAGAAGTGGGGATGTAGAGAACATAATGTATTGGCACAGGGATGCTAATTACCAGGTCTTATTAATGAAAATTGGGGTGTGGAATCTTTGCCACTTGATAGGCAGGAAGCAGTGTTTTTTAAAGGTAAGAAAGCCACATTACTACTCAATATTGCAAGGGTGAAGCCTTGGATTTGACTGCAGCTGCTTTTGCTCCAATAATCTTGTAGAAGGTGCAAGATGAAAGTGAGCTTTCAAAATGAAAGTCATGGTGAAAGGTCACAAAATTTAAATTATAAGTGTATGTAGTCTTGATACCTTAAAGAACTCTGGAAAAACACATCATCACCCTGAAAAGAAAGGGCAGAGAGTCCAATAATGTCATGTCCCTGCAGCCCTTACTTGTTGGAGGAGCTGCACAGAAATGTTTCCACAGCCAAGACAACTGCATGGGATCCTTCAGTCTTACCACCTCATTTTAAGGTCAAGGCCTCCAGTGTTTGTTCAGAGGTGTGTGCCTGCTTCTCTGCATACTGTCCCTGTGGGCCCCATGTCATGTAGTTCTTGTCATTTGTCATTGCTGTTTGGGGTGCTTTTGGCAATAGCCCAGGATGCTCTTGCACCACTTGGTAAGCATGGCTATCCAGCGACTGCACACCGGGCTTGTGAGATCACAGCCAGTCCTCTTGTCCTTTGCATCACCACCTGCTGAGACTTTGGGCACTGAATTGCCTTCAATAAGTGCTACTTTTTACTAGCAAGTGAACTGATAGAAACTTGTTTTGGAGTTACCTGAGATACTAAATCCCTTTATGATTTTAAGACTGAAGGAGCTGCATACCCCACCTGAGGTCTGAGCCCTGTTTCATACTGGCTCGCCTTGCACTGTCTCTGACCTCAACGGTTCCATTTTCTGGTAGGCTCTTGGAGCAGGCCTTGCAGTTGGGTGCAGGTCTGGCTGCAGCTTCAGGACTTGAATCTGCCTGCTGGATCCCATGGTCTCATGTGTCTGTGTGATGTTTTCCAGCATATTACAGTCCCTGTGTCCTGGGGGCCACTTGAGACTCAGTAGGATCTGCATAGCCTTTAGTCCAATCTGGAGCCATGGGGAGAGGCTCCCCTGCCAGCTTTGTTCTGAGCTACAGCAATGGGAGTTGTATTGCTGGAAGGTGGACATTTGTGCAAATTAAAAAAACCAACATGGCTGAGAGAGGAAAATGCCCATGAGCTCAGAGAGTCCATGAAGAATATAAGTTGTGCTGACAGTGCATTTCATGGGGGAAAAAAACCCTCACAAAATAAGTCAGACTCTTGAAAGACCACTGTACAGGATCTGTATATAGTCAGCTGTTCAAAGGTGAAAGAGTTTCTCTCCAGTAATTATTTAAAATATGCTTTATTGAAGCTCAATTTGTGCTTCATTAAGATTTACCTGACAGAGGCAACAGTGAGGCATAGGATGTGTGTTATTCCATTTATGATATTCATATAGTATGAGTCTTGGTACTGCTGGCCAAAGCCTTCGCATTCCAAAGCAGAAATCTTGTACATTCCAGAGCAGGCATATACCCAGATGACTTGCAATTATAATAAGGTAGTAAGTAGAATTGATTTTCAGCATGGAGCCTTGTTACTACACAGTTTGAATCAGAACCATCATGAGCCAACTTAACTTGTCATGTTTTAGACTGGTGCAGGTTCTGTTCTTTACATCATTTTGCAGAATACCTGACAGATAAAGTGTCTGCCCTCTTAAAGCTCCCTCCCTGTGAGTCAGTGATACCACATAATGCACAGAGGTACCTGTTCAGGCTTCTGACAATTTAAGAAAGTTCTAAGATAAAATAATGAAACAAAACAGTGTATGAACAAAATTGTGACAATTATTTAAACTGTTATTCAAGTATCCCAAATTAAATTTCATAAAAACTATGATGTAAAAATCTCTTACTTTACTCCTAGCCCAAAGATTGAATTTTTTTTCCAAGACACAGATGGCTGCCCTAAACTAGAATGTAGAATGGAATAGCTGACACCTTTAACTTAAAAATGACTGTATGTCTGTCTTGCCACTAGGCAGGAAACACCTGAGGTCCATCAGGTCTCAGGTCTGTGAGGTTTGCAAGGTCTTGTAACTGGATCCATCACAAGTGATGATCTGTCAGATTCTTACAGTGATGTTCATTGTGGCTCCCAGGCACCTGTTTGACCTCAACAGTTGTCATCACCGAGAACTGTGAAGTGTCCTGGAGAACGCTGGCTCAAAATCCAGCAAATTTAATTTAGTACAAACCAAGAACTTTAGAACATCCTATTTTAAGATTTTTTTTTTCAGTTTCCTCACCTTCAAAAGTGAGACATCCTTAGACCATTATTAGTGATGACAGTGACATTTCATGTTCTGCTTCATACATAAATATGAATTTCAAGTATGGAAGAATTTGGAAGAGAGAGGAAAAACCAGCCTGAAGAGAATTTGGAGGGAAGTCATTATTATTTATCATCAGGGAAAATTCATGGCAGGGAAACTACCTCATATCTGTTATCTCCGCATCTGTGGAGTTTTTCATTTATAATAGTTCCTTGAGTGGACTCAGCTGTTATTTCCTTTTTTTATTTTCCCTCTATTACATATGTCACTAAGTGGATGATTGTTTGGTGGAGGAAGAGTAATTTTACCACCTTTAAAGAAGTGGGTGAAGGTGTTCTATAAGATTGGGGCCATTCAGCTAATTCTGAATTACTTTGGTCTCCAGAGTCAAACTGCACTAAAATCCAGCTCTCAACCTGCAGCGGTTGGGGGCTGTCCCTGCCTCCCCAGCCCACTCCTTTCTCTTGTGTTTCAGTAGATCAGCTGAGCAGAGCCAGGCTGGGGAGTAGCCACGTGCACGGCGTAAGGCAGACAGAGGCTCGGGGCTCAGGCAGGGACAGGGGTTCCCGAGCAGTCCAAGCAATCCCGTCCCTTGGCGGACTGGAGCAGCACAAGGAAAGATCTGTGTCTGCTTCGCACAGAATGCCCAGTGCTAAGGGAGGCCCATGGGGAGGGGAGAGGATGCGTTTGCATTTGTGTTCAGTGTTTGTTCACTGAGGACAGTCCAGAAAAAATAAACTATACACCTCTTCCCCTGTCCACATCCATGTCCAGACCTGCAGCTTGTGTCTCTGGGCTCACATCCTCCTTCTTTCAATAGTAAATCTCATGGTAAATGTTTTCTCTCATACAGCTGAAGTGAGCTTCTAGCTTACCTGCTGCCCAATCCAGTCACAGTTTGTCACAGCCACTGCTGGAGGTACTTGGGGTTATTTAGTGGACTGTACTGGAACTCAGAGCTTGTCTTCTCACAGACAAGAAGACTCAAAGTTTTTGAAAGCCCCGGCAAGACACACACTTTGTCAGCCAGGGCAGGACAGGTTGTGTTACCTTGTGAGCATGTTGTGAACTGGTGCAATTAGACACCGAGTGTGTAATTCCACACCTGTACAGCATCTGTGAATGGGGCTGGATTACTTCCAGCCCTGTGGACAAGAGCTGCTTACTTGCTTGCACCTTCTGCTGTAAATCCAAGATGCTTTCCCTGCTTGCTTTTGCCCTGCTGCTGCATTACACAGCCAATGACCTCCCTGTTTCCACCCTGATATGGTGAATGACAAGTTTAACAAGATTTATCCTGCCTGTGTGTCTGTCTAAAGCTGTTGCCTTTAATCCAGCCACCGAGAAGATTATTCTTTACCTACTGGAAAGCACAGTGCCTGCGCTTTCATGGGGCTTGCCTGGAATTTGAATGTGCCTCTGTTTATGAAAGTTACTCTCTGAGAGAGGAAAAAGTGTGTACAACTATTTACTGCTAGTTTCTGATTTGTTCCATATCTCTTGCAGCTTGAATGAGAACTCATGGTCCAGCTTTCCAAGTCCACAAAATTACTTTACCTTAAGTTCATTAATTACCCAGCTTTATTTGTTTTCCTCAGTCTTTTTTTCCCACAGGTTCTAAGGTGATTTATTCAAAATGCATTAAGTAACCTATTAAGAACTGTTCTTAAATGCATTTTCAGTATTTTATGATAAAAAACCATCTTGAGGTGCTGATTCTCAAACCAAAAATGGAGCAGCTTCATCTTGCTACAGCATCACTCAGGAGTGTGAAAGATGTCAATAACAGAGAGGGTTTGAATTCCATACAAATCTTTCTCTATCAAGAAAAGGCTTTAATTAAAAAGCAAGTGTGGGTTTTTTCATTTTAAGATGCTGGAGCTCTTTAGCATTTGGCAGGTCAGTATTCAGCCTGATGCTTCAAGTGTTAAGGTGAAAGCTGCCCATTTATGACCTGTAATGAATATTTCATTTTCTCTCCATATAGGGAGAGAACAATAAACAATAAAAACTCAAATGCAATGAAAATTAACTGTAAGAAAGACACTATCAATCTTGAAAAATAGCATTTATTAGTATCACCTGGAAAATGTATCACATGCCACTTGCCACCATTTAGACCACTTCAGATACTTTACACACATTTAGTAAAATCAGAATGTTTACAATTAATCTTTCAACCAACATTGAAAGATTTGACTTTTTATTGGAGCAGTAAAGAAAAGCTCATCTTTGACTGGCTGTCACTGATGTGGGATACATGAAATCACTGCCCACAGACACATCTCTTCCCAGCCCTTCCTACTAAAATTTAGAGTACGAAGCAGCTGTTTTCTGATGGTGAATGCTCCAATTGCTGCGTGCTCACTGGCAGAAACATCTGCTTTTGCAGATCCCTTTGCTCCACAGCAGTCACACAATTTAGAATGTTTCAAAGAAAACCTGCCTCAAATGGAGTCAATGCAGTCTTCCCATAGTTTTCAAGGGTGTTGGGATCAAGGGTGCCTAGGTTTTTACATGCCAATCAACAGAATACCATAAGAACTCTTGGAATGTTGTATCTTTTAATTTTGGGGAATGTAATGCTAAATGAAGGCAAGCTGTATGATTACTAATGTAACTTTTGGTTGTGAAGGCAGTACTTTCAAAACCAAAATCCTCTGTTAATAGTTGTCAAGAATATCCTTTCCCCTTTTTTACTCTAAGTACTACAAAATTTATTAGAATTTCTGAATTAAAAGTTTAAGTGAAGTCTATGTTCTTCAACACACTTAGCACTGACAGGCCAAAAATTCATGAACCACAGAGCAGTATCACCAAAACCTGACAACTGCAGGAGGTCAGTCTGCTGAGATGCATCAAGGTGCACATGTCACTGTCAGTATGGATGGTGTTTGGGAATTCTGGATATCATTCCAGGAACTTTTGCTTGAACGGCATTTTTAACTGTTGGCCACAGTTTCATTAATTCCCATACATTCCTGTTCCCAAAATAGTATGTTCAGTGAATGAGAGCTCAGGTTGAAAAATAATTTGTAGTTGAGTTTTTGCTCTCTTATCCAATTAAAAACTGGGTATGCTGAGGCAAGTGACTATGGGTATCCTGTATCAGCTGTGTAAATTGTACTATTTAAGTGTTGCATGTAAGTGCTACAATCCAACTGGATTTGTGATTTAGTAATTAGAACCTTATTCTGGATTGGGCCTTGACTCAGATTTTCTTCATCCTAAAATACAGACAGTTAATGTTGAACTAATTGAGTTGCTTGCAAGAAGAAGACAAACTTCTGTTGTGGTTTTACAGTTTTGCAGCAGGACAAGTCAGTATGTTGGCAAAATTGATAATGAATAATTGAAGAAAATTGCTTATATGTAACCAGAAAGTACTGAAGTGATACCAGAATATATATACATCTAACTATGAAATACCTTGTAGTAAAAAATCCAGAGAAAATGTGATATCAGTGAAACTTGTCTGAAATGACCAATAAAAATATGCTGCTTAAATTAAGTATCTTATCAGAATTATTTCTAAGAGAAAGCAAGCATGAATGTGCTATACTGTAAGTCTGTAAGTACTGTAAATACTGTAACTATGCTAAAGGGTAAATACTAGAGAAAGAGAGCTTCAGTCTTTGAAGAATTCTTAAATTCGTTAGGCTTAATTATATTTTTTATGGTAATGACATGTGTGCTGATGAGTGTCGTCTAATCAGTCTTTTTAATCTTCCTGTAGTGCAGGACTGTGGCTGTGACCCAAATATTGAGAATGAGCATGACTATGAAACGGATGAGAACTAAAAGAGAAAAAAAATATTGTAAGCATAAATCAAAAACATCAACTGCTGTTACAACACTGGTTTGTAAACTTTTGCTGGTGTACACACAGGCTCGGTCACATTTGGAAACTGTTTTCAGCCAATTACTTCCAATTACCATGTTCAGGAATCCACACATTCTGAGCATGAATCCAAGCATTTAGCACTTGATCACTTTCAGAGATAGCTCAAAATTATACACTTCAGTACCTTTAATTCTTTTGTAACCTGGAGAATAGTACAAGCATGAGAAGCCTCATATAAATTTATATGTACACCAAAAGTTAAATTCAGAGTCACAGGTCACATGTCCTTTATAGTTGCAAGTGTTATTTATAATAAAGGAACTACTCTCTACTGCTATCTCTTAAGTTTAGACTTTGAGAAGACAGGAGATACTTGGGTCTGTCAGACTTTAATGACAGAAAATCTGACAAAAAAGCAGTTTTTCAGTACCTGAGTTAAATCAGCTTTAAACCATAACAGCACTTTACCTCTACCTGTGAGAAGGTATTTAAAGTACAGGTATGTCTGATGTCTGTTTGGTAGGTGGAATATTCACAGAAATGTACACAAAACTCTGTTTCAGAACTATGTGATACCTGACTGTTTCCTAGGTGTCAATGGTTCAGTGTTGCAGCTTAATGGGAAACATTTTCCATTAGAGCAGCACAGCATCAGTGTTTGCTGCTGGCCCTTCCATGTACCAAAGTGGATGGTGCTGTGTTTCAAACAGCAGCTTTACCCAGCACCAGCTTTGCTCTCCTGGTGTCTCCTCCCTCCCCACAGTGAACCCCTCCCTCCCCCTGAGTGTAAATGTGTAGCTGTGGGTAATGTGGACTCAGTACCTGACCCTTACCAAATCCCTCCATGAGCATTTTGCCAAATTTTGGTGACCAGTTAACTGCAGAGCCCCACAAACTCCTTACCTTGGCAAAGAAAAGGCAGCAAGCATGGGGGTGGAAATGTGGGCCAGAAATGGGACTTCCCTTTCCAGTGAAAGACCCACTTGAAATGCTTGCAAAGCTACAGCTTTATTGGGCTGCAGAGGCTGCTTAAAAATTACAAAATCCATTCACGTGATGTTTCTGATGAAACAGTTTTGAACGAGAACAAGGAACCACCAGATGAAGTACAAAGGGATTGTTACTGTTCTTGCATCCACCAAGCCTTGATTTTGAACAATTTACTGAAAAATCTGTGACATTCCCTAGCTCCTGTGGTTTTCTCAGGATGGTAAGAAGCTGTTAAATAAATCTGTTTTATAATTTGTTGAAAATTATATATTTTAAGTCAGTTTTTAAAAATTTCTTACTAGCCTACCATTTCATTTTCAGCCTGTCATAAACTTTCTCAATGTTGGACCTGAAACAGTTCACATACTAGTTTTAGTTTTTAGTGTTCTAAAATAAATTTTTAATTCAAAAAGCTGTCAATAAGTGAAATACTTATCACTTGAAAATATAATTCAATTACTACAGGTTTTTTAACATGTTTTTTCATTTATTTATTTATTTATTTATTAAAATAGGAAATATTTTAATACTTTATTTTGCTATTTTCAGAATTAATTTCTTAATCCTTTTGTCATTTGAAAAAAAAAAGCCTTTTGGACCAGTTGCACCACATGACAAGCATAAGCAGTTTTCTGGGTTTTTTTCCTTGATGTCTGCCTGATTTTTAATCCTGTGTAACTCCTGCCCTCACCATGCTAAGCTGTCACATTCATGGTTTGTTCTTGTGAGACTTTCTAAGTGTTTTGCAACACAACTAAAAACTACTGTGACAGCTGTTCCCTTGGAAAGGCAGAGAATTCCATACTTCACTCACCTGCATAATCATTTGTAGTCATTAGTGTTGTAATAATTCTTGCTGTAAATTGAATGAATTCTGATTAGTGGAACACATAGGACACACTTATACTTCTAAAAAATTACGAAATATCTGTTTTTCAACAGAAGATCATCTTGCATGAAAATATATACTGTACACGTTCCCACTTTTAGTGTGTCCACTCTTCACTATTTTGGCTTCGGAGACCAAGCTCTCAAAGCTGACTGACAACATGTTAAGGGTCTTTTTAAATGAGAAAATCACAGATATAATTAGAATTTTTACATCTAGATATAATTAGAATTTTTACATCTATCACTCTAGATTGGATGTGGTCACTTCACTGCTTTTCTTTCTGTTCAGCCCCTCTTTCAGGAGCTGACAATGAGCTACAGCCACAGTTGAGTTAGCATGACTTAACCATTGGGAATGTTCACGTGTGGGCCTTCAGGTTTTGCAAATACAAGGAATTCAGCTTCCCTTCCCACAAGGAACCTAAATGTTAATTATTTCACACTTGCAGCAGAGTAAAAGCATTTATAAAGTTTACTGTCGCTGTTTATCACAGCTTGTAATTACTGACTTTTTTCATGTAGAAATAGATCCAGCATCACTGGATGATGAGTTTTATTGTGAGAATATTTTAAATGAGTTTTGTGAAGATGCAAAAGGCACTTCTGACAAACAGCTGTAGAACTGTTCATGCAGACCACTGGGGAATTGCCACAGGAACTCACAAATGACTGTTCATAAATTCTGTCAAGAAATGTAATTACAAGTAGCCACAGAGTTAAAGGCATTCAGTTAAAGTGTGTATTTATTTGTAGACAGCTTTTCAAAATTAGCATTGTCTGACTGTATACCTGAAATTTTAGCACCTTTTCATGCTGGAAGACTAGTAACTTTATTAAATCATAGAACATGGAAAAGTTTTCCTCGTAAAGACAGTCTTTCAGTTATTTCAATTCCAGTTCTCTTGGTCATATTCACACTTTAAGTCATTAGTTTTTATCATTGGTGTCAAAGATAAAACTTGTTTTCAAGAGACTGTGTTATCTGAGTCCCAGGTGTCAGCACTGAGGGAAACCAAGGCAAGATCTTCACCTGCTATGACTGAGTTAAGACCTATGAAAAAAGGAACTAGGAGAGCTCAGTACTTCACACCAAGCTGTCCGTAGCTTACCTGCAGAGGCGTACACAGACATGCCCCAGGTCAGGGCGCTCGCTTGTCTGGCATCTTTGGTCTCCCAGAGATGCTGCAGCTGAACCAGCCTACTGGCTGCACTGACGAGTGTGCACAGATTCTGAAAAGCAGGTGAAAAAGAGAGAGAACCTCTGCCTCTGCCATGGTATTACCTGAATAGGAGAAGCTTTTTCATTTAGAATAAAAAAAAAAAATTTGACACTTTTCCAGTATTTGGCAACCCAAGTGCTTTGGCTTCTTACTAAGGAGCAGTGAAGCAAAAACTGGGAGTTGCCAGAAACAAGGACTCATTTCTGAGGTACTGCCCAGCAAAAAGCTCAAAGAGCACAGTTGCTACTGTTGTTGACAAATGCTTGACAGAGGCAAATGCAGTAAGGAGCAAGGAAACAAAAAAGGATTCTCAACCTGCTCCATAAAACTGTTTATAGAAGTCACCTAAATGAGACTGACCTAGTCTAAACAGCAAGGTTGACTCAGACCATCTGTTACCATTACGTCTGGCAAACCAAACCATAAAGGAATGAGAAAACTGACAAGAATGTGTGGAAAATTAGTCCAATTGGAGGGAAAAAATAGTAACAGGAATGCACTATTCACTCAGTCCCCCCTTTTAAAGGGGATTTTGCAAAGGCAGCAAGGACTCCACACGGGCCTTTGTGCCATGCCTGGACTTCTGCTGCAAGTAAGGATGAGTGTAAGGCTTGGAAGCTTTTCTCCCCATCTGTATCATCTTTTGCATTAGCAGATCCTGTTCATGTCAATTACTTTTTTACTTTCTCTCTCCTGCTAAGAAAAGACCATCTTTAACCTTTGTAGGTGTTATCAGATTATATTTTTCTTGCAAAATTGTATGACTAAAGGGGAAAAAAGAAATATGTCACAATCCCTGTTTCAAATGCTTTGATGCTCTATTCTCTTCCTCTCATGTTAAAGGTTTATTGGTTGGGATTATGACATTAGGACCAAAGTGGCAGCAGAATTTCAGTATTTTAAGTATTTGCTAGTTTTAATTAAGGCACCACCAAGGAACAACTTATCTCAGAACATGCCTTTTTTCCCCCCATAGAGTCTCTATTTTCCAGCTATGTGCAAAAGAAAGAACCTGTATCTGAAAACTGGTTGGTTATGCTGAAAACTAACTAAAATGACAAATTCTTCCAAGGACATTTATATAGGAGAGAGTCCACTAATAAATACTTCCAGAAAAAAAGTCATTTCATGTGAAGATCTAATTTCAGATAATCATGTAGCACTTACCATGGCCAGGTCTATTATCCACTTCTGCAGTGTTATCATATACCAGCCCACCCAATATCTTATATTACATTAAGTTTCATAGCACTTAAATTATAGGATACAAAGTTCTCAAAACTGCCTGAGGAATATATTTTTTTTAAACATCTGGAAATAATCTTATTGAAACTTTTTAACAGACCATACAATCGAGATAAAACATTCAGAACTGGTTGAAACACTAAGTGTTCCTATTTTTCACACTGTCTTCGGTCAAATAGTGTCTGGAGTTTCTCAAAACCTGCTCCAAAGCACAAGATTTGAGATTTAAACCCAAGTCCTATTTAGAAAAAACCCAAACAGTGCTGTCATTATTGTAAGTACAACCTGCAAGGGCAGGAATTTAAAAAAAAAAAAGAATTAAAAAAAACCTGGTATTTTTACTCTGCATCCCTGTAGAAAAGATGTAGATTAAGAATTTATTTCACTCTTTATCAGTTGGGAGCCTTCTAAAGCAGAGCAAACATATAAAGCTTACTTCCTGCAGAGGTTTTACTGTGATCCCAGAAATCAGCACGGGAATGTGGAATACATGTTGAAAAGTGCCTGAGAATGGTTTACAATAGTAGCACACAAGAAATGATGACACAGCTGCTATGCAAAGAATTACCAAACAAGCCACAAAACAAAACCTCCCAGATTTCAAAGGATACACGAGCGCATAGAAACAAGCTCGTCTCACTTTTCCACTGAAATGCATAATACAGCCAAGGAGAATGACATCTGCAATAAACAAAAGGTGGCTGGTCACAGAAGGGACTGAAGGGGCCCAAACACAATCCCAGACAGTTCCACTGGGCACGAGGTCTGTGGAAACTCCTTTCTTACAGCTTTGTCTCTCAAATGTGATTGATGAAATACTGCAATCTCCAAAACTAAGCTTTCCTTAGAGTCTGGAGTGTTTAGTATGTTTCTCTCCCATGTGGAGAAACCAGACAAAAGGATGAGTTTACACTGTGACTCTGTGTAACAATTCCTCTACCTGACCATCTCTTTCAATGGCATTTAAAAGAATTCAGTTTTATATGAGATGTTAATTCCCTCTTTCCCCCAAGTCCAGCATCACTGCAGTGGAGCACTGTACCTACCTGCAGAGACTTGGAGTGCTGAATGAGCCCCATTTCATTTCCAAAACATGCCTTACAAAAATTACCTTGTGCAATGACGACAGGAAACTCCAGGTACGTCTCCAGGGGGTAACCATAATAGATGTGGTACCTCAGAAACACGAGGAGGCTGAACAGAGAGATACAAAACATGACTGCACAGAGGGACACAAATGCCTTCACAACTTTTATACTGTTTTGGTGGTGCCAAAAGGCTCCAGATAGGTGTAGCCCTTGCTGTCAAACTGATCAAACAACAGGCACACAGAGCAAGCTGATCATTCTGTAATCTGTTTCTGTTACCCTCACTGCCCACACTTCTCATCAAGGTCTTTATGTCACAATCTGTAGGGCATAATTTTATTTATTATAATTGCTGAGAAAGAAATGAAGGCTTTCAGATCTAGGAGATACTTCCTCTCTGCAAGAGCCTTGGCATCTCCAGGATAACTCTGATTTCTTTATTTATGTCTGTAGTTCAATTTGTACATTAGGCAAGTTTTATAGGGGTAGAAAATGTCTTCCAAGCTGTCTAGACTGTACTGTTATGAGATTACACTACGAGTGTAGCTCTACTGGTCAGACTAAGAGCCTCTTTTTAAGTGCACCATAACAATGGCAATTTTCCTTCCTGCCATTCCACAATACAGTACCCAAAAGGAACTGAACTTTTGTGTTTTCTGTACTTCCAGCTCTCCTGCAAGTCCATGGGGTTGGACAGAAAATTCAAAGCTGTACGGAAAACAGAAAGGACTCAGAGTAGTTTTACGTAAGAAAAAATATTATGGTTTCTGGTGTAGAAAAATGGCAGAAGGAACAGCCTGCCTTGTAAGAAACTGGCTTTTACAGTATTCAGAATTTAAATATCTGAACTTCCCAGGACTGCTATTTGATGTAGAGTCAAATCAGACCCCTAGCCACCAGCACCATGTTTCTCTGTCACCCCTCACACCTGGTCACTCTATGTTGATTTCACAGAACCAGCCCAGCTCGTAGTGGTAGTCACACAGCTCCCTGCAACTGGATTCAAAGTATTTAAAGGTAGGAGGATAAACAGTCTACTAAATACAATAAATGTTTCAAAGAAGACCAGAACCTGTAATTGTGTGGGTACCGTGGTTCTCACACAGGTGCTGAAGAGACATTTCCACCTTCTCCATGCTCATCTCAAACATTACTTACAAACACTTTTTAATGCACACCAACGCACACAAATGATTGAAGTGTTGTCACCGCTTTTTGGCTGAGGCTGTGGGGTCAGTCATCTCTGCTGGAGCTCCAGTTTGCTTCATTTACTCTGAGGGGTGTTAAGGGTAAACAGCAGAAACACGGGTTCAGTGCTGTAGGGAGAGGCGGGCGGGGAGCGGCCACGGCGGAACGTGAGGGATCCCGCACAGCTCCACTGAGAGGGGTCTGTAAACGGAGCTGTGGCTCTCTCTGCCAGGAGACACGGCACGGGCACCCTCAGACACGCCACGCTTTTGTGAGGGGATTTTTCTGGATGAAACCCCCTTTCCTAGTGTTCTGCCCACCTCAAGCCCCCGGCTGGGCCAAGGCAGGGCTCTTCACGGTGCTTTCTCTCGCTTGTACCCACACCCGAACGTGCACACACCGAGCTTATTTGTTTGTCGTTTCATACAATCCTCTTTAAGCAAGATTTGATAAGCCTAGCCCATGTAAGCTCATTACAGGCTCACAAGTCTTTGGAGTTTGACACGGCTTGTAATTTTCTTAAGGAATTATTTAAGTCTTAGTGATACGGGTGAGGGAAGCCTGTCTGACGAGTACAGCTACCTGCACCACAGGGCACACGGGCCACCGAATAATCTAAACACAGGCTTACACCCTCTGCAGCTGCTGTATGCAGCGACATGAGTGGTCCGGGATGGTTTGGGCAAGTTAAAAAAGACGAGTTTCCCTTTAAATGAAAAAGCGCAATCACTAAAACAGGAAGTTCCTTCCCGAAAGGCTCTGTGGGCTGAGCTGGGCTGGTGCTGAGCTCCGAGCGGGGCGATGTGGCTCAGCGGGAGCGGGGAGTGCTCGCCGCCCCCAGGCCGCCCCTCAGCGCACCCTCACGCCCGACCTGAGCCGCAGAGGAAGGAATGAATCCCCGGCTGCCGCAGCAGCCCTGGGGCCCCGCACCCCCGGCCGAGGGGACCCGGCTCCAGCCCTGCTCCCGCCGCAGTCCCCGTGTGCTCCCGCCGCCTTACCCGGCCAGCTCCAGGAGCAGGCTGCTCACGCTTAGTCCCCACGCCGAGCCGGCCCTCAGCACCGCCACCAGCTGCGGCAGCTTGATCACGGCACACACGGCCCAGGTTGTCAAGTGCACCAGGTCCAGCAGCCCCGGTGCCATCCCGCGCGGCGGCCCGGGACGGGGATCCGCGGAGCGGCGGGCAGGGTGCGGTGGGACGGTGGCGCCGGCGCTGCCCTCACGGAGCGCCCCGGGCCCCCCACTGCCCGGGACACGAGGAGGGGAGAGCCAGGCCCGGCGGAGCACCCGCGGCCCCGGCGGGAGGGGCAGCGCCGCGGTCACCCCCGGCCCGTGCGGCTGAGCACCGCAGTGACCCAGGGACCGCTGGTTGAGGCCTCCCTACCTCTGATTCCCTCGGTGACCGGGGCGAGAACCGCTCCGCTCCAGGTTCGGAGCGTTGCTCCTGGAATGAGTTTGTTACCATAAACAGCATCCCCGAACAGGGATGATGTGATGCTGTGCCGGCCATGGGCCGTGCTCACCCCGGAGCGGTGCAGGTCAGCCCCGGCTTTGGAGCTGTAGGCTGCAGCTCATTTTTCTCCCTCCAAGTAGAGTCCCCACTGCTCCAGTGCCTGTCATTTTCAGGTCACTCTCTCTGGACTGCTGTGGAACTAATTCCTGCAGCAGGGATCACACGGGTCTGAGAGCAGCACTTTATTTTTACAAGAAAAATGTGCAGCAAAATTAAAAGTTGCTAAATGCTGAACTTGTCAGATGATACCGAAATTGGCTGAAATAAACTTTTTAACACAATTTGAAGTATTAGAAAGCAGGCATTCTTTACTTGTGGAGGACACAGTAGATTTATTCTGTGTCTGGAGTGAGACGGATTTTATTCATTATAACTATACATATTCATTAAAACATGCTTCTTATTTAATATATAAATATCACTTTCCTAGAACTAACATGCATGCATTCACCTCTTACCGGAAGTTTATGGTTCTGGAGGTTTCTTAAGAGGGGTCTTTGGTGATTGTATTCACTGAATGCTTCGATATTAAAGGTGACTTTCCCTTGAAGTTCTTCTTTGTGTATGCACTGTTGTTTCTTGTTATATAAAATTTGCTAAAAACCCACTATAGGCCTCCTTATCTGTTTCTTCACAGCTGTGTTTATCATCCTATGTGCATACCTTTACATTCTTTTTTTTTTTTTTTTTACAGTTAGTCTTTCAGCAACATCAAGGGAGCTGAAAATTGTTCCTCTTTTATTTATCACAGGTTATTGGAGATGGAGTAGATTCTCCAAAACATACACCTACCCACCACACAGAGTTACATACGAAACCAGTAAAGTTTTTGCACTTCTCAGTTTGTCAGTACTAAATAAAGGTTTTCCTAGGACCACACATTTGTACTGATCGTGCATGCTCTGAATCTTGGCTGGTTTGTGCCTGCATATGGCCAGGACTGCTCTGATTATCAAATCTTCACCATTAATTCAGAGTTTTTAGTAGAATGTAATTGCTTTAACATGAGGGGTTATTTTCAGGCATAGCATTTCTTCTTTTTCATTTTAATTTTAATGAAAGTTGTATTTTACTATGGCCAATAGTTCTTAAAATGGCTTAAAATGGGTATATTGCATTAATTCCACATACCCTTGGTGGTATTTTAAAACTGTATTTCTAATTCTGAGTTTACAAATCACGTTGTCCTTTGGTAATTCAGTCATAAAAGGAAGCAGGTATGTAGAAGTACATAAAATCTCAAAACTCAGAATACAAATAACCCCAATACAAAATTCTTATGTAGAAACTGTGTTTCTGTTAATAAAATTCAAAGTAATGAAGCTTTTCAAAGACAATAAGCTAAAAGAAAAAAAATTTGGTTTGATTTTCTTGATAAACTGAATTGTTGACTTTGTGGAAGCATTATGTACTTGAAAAAAGTTGACAAATTTTCATACATGATGAAGTTATTTTAAGTTAGGTCTGAGGTGTAGATGTGTCTGTCATTTCAGATGATCTGAAAATAACAGAAATATCTAAGATAGAAGTTACATATTTGCACTGCTGTGTGGATGCTGATCCAAAAATCCTATAAAATTGTCAGTAATGTGTACTGCCTTGTACCTTTGTAGAGTAATCAAGAAGCTGGACTACAAACCATTTAGCAGGTCCATGAGCCCATTTTATTCAACCATTTTTATATTTAAGAAGATATTAAGTATTTTGCTTTAGTCAGCATTTTTCCTTTTTAAAATCCCATCCTGCTTTGCATTTTAAGCAATCAGATGACCAGGATGATTGACCATCTCCCCTGCCCTGTCTGTGTAATGGCCCAGCTCTGCATCCGTTCACTGCCCACATGAGCAGCAGCTTGGGAAGGAACAGATGTCACAGTGCTGGGCAGCCCTGCCCAAGGTCATGAAGAAAAATTTGATCTGTGAGCAGTATGAGAAATTCTTCCTAGTCTAAATTATTTAGTTCTACATCAAGTTTCAGTTTTGGTCAGTTGCAGCAGAATGCAGGACCCCTTCAAATTACAGTTCAGGAAATGAATTCACAGCGTCTGAGTCTCCAGTGCAGATTGTGAGTTCTGCAGCAGATGGGCAGTGGTTTAACATTGCTGCACCTCAGATGGGAATGCACATGTTGATTCCTATTGAAAAAACACAGAAAAGGAAAATAATCTTCCAGTAGTAACTAAGGACAAAAAGTCAAAACATTTTTTCCCACATAATGATGTTGGCTTATCACAGTTGGGTTTTTGAACAGAATAATGCCCTAAATTTTGTGAGTTTGCAAGGAATGCAGAGGGTGCAGTCTTGCTGGTTATTTCCACAGCCTGCCATGCTAACAGGTAATGGTTCATTTTAGAGATAATTGATGTTTTAAGCTCTAGGTTTCATCCACCATTGAGGGACCTGTGCAGATGGAGACGGTTCCTGAGAGACAGGAAGGAAGGTTGTGGGTGAACAGAATTGCCAGGGACACCAGGTTACAGGAGGCTCATTTGTTTGCCCAGGAAGGGGAGCATGAACACAGTGTGTCAACACATAGAGCTCAGGAAATAAACCAGAGGATTAGACATACCAGCACAGTGGCAGGGCTGGGACCTTTTAGGCATCACAGGGACAGTGTGGCACAGCACATTACAGATGGCAGGATTCAAGATTTTTTGGAAAAAGCAGACAGGGAAGTTGTGTTCTACACAAAACAGTTTATATTTGCCTGGAGCGTTCCCCTGCTTGTTGGAGTAAGCCCTGAGTTGGCTGAGAGCTGAGGTTTCAAAATTGGTGGAGACACTGGCATGGGGAACACTGTGCAGGAACCTTCTATAAATTGTCTGATCAGGAAGAGGAAGCAGATGAAGCTTTAAATAACTACAAGGAGCTCACGGTTGTAGGTGCAGGCTGCTTTGGAACACAAAATTGCTCTGCTGTCTGGAGGAGCACCCAGTGGGGTAAAAGCAGTCTAACCAATTTTTGTGGGTCATCAAGAGCATTCTTTTTTGACCCCGATGCTGCATTTGTTACTCAAAAACAAAGAAGGAAAGAATGTGAAGGTAAAGGGCAGCCTTGGCATCGGTGACTCCAGGACCTTAGAATTAGGACCCCAAGAGAAATAAGGAAGACAAATAGTAGAATAAAGACTTTGGCCTTCAGAAGAAGAGAATTTGTCTTGTTTGGGAAATTGGTTTGTCAGGACCTCTCAGGAACATGGGATGGGGGCAGTGGAGATCAGGAGGGTGCATTGAAACTCAAGAGAACATGCTCACAGAACAAAAACTGGCTTGTCTGGTGAGCTGGAACTCAGGCAGGCAGGGGAACAGCTTGGCTGATCTAGCAGTGCTTCTCTAAACTCAGACACCAAAAAGGGAGGGCTGGAAAGATGGAAACAGGTATGAGCCACCCAGGTGTAAGGGAATGGAGTTGAACACTGGAACAGTGGCCCAGAGAGGCTCTGACATCTCTGTCTATAGAGATTTTCACAACTGAGCAGGACAAGGTCCTGAGCAACCTGGTTTGACATCAGCATTGGCCTTGCTTTGAGCAGGGGCTTGGCCTTGAGGCCTCCAGAGGTGCCTTCTGGCCACATGACTGTGATTTCCTGTACTTCAGTCTTTATGCAAGCTGCATGTTTGAGGCTCCATTCTGCCACCAGACACATTGAGATTAGGACAAGGTAGAAATTATCAAGACTTTAAAACAAAATTGAAAAAGGATGGATGCTATGATTTTAGGTACTGTTCACTTTTGATTGTCTTTTCTGAACACTTGTAGTGCCCAAGGACTGTGAGCTTTACTGGTGAGTAGTAGACTGATGCTCTGTGATAAAAGCTCACCTTGAGGAGGAGGTTATCTCTGTGCTGAGGCTCCTTGGTGGCACAATGACACTGCTTTAACTCTGATCTGAAGGTCCTTCTCTTACTAAAGAAGCCCAATGGATCCCTGTGTGCTTCGTGTTTGTGGTTATGTTGTACAAATGTGTGTGACACGAGTATTAAAGAAACAGTGAAGGTTGCATGTAGTTTGTTGGTTCTGTCTGCAGTGTGTTGTATATATTTGTGGGAACTGAAAACATGACCTTATTTATATAAGGTTTACTTGAGGTTAGGCTGAACAGAAGCATAACAAATTGAATGAAAGTACTATAAGCAAAAAAACCCCAAACCCTCTTGACTCAGTGTTTGGTCTGTGGAATGCTTTTCTGAGTTAACAGAAGGCC
Source organism: Melospiza georgiana (assembly GCF_028018845.1). NCBI lineage: Eukaryota > Metazoa > Chordata > Aves > Passeriformes > Passerellidae > Melospiza > Melospiza georgiana. The sequence goes on from NC_080432.1 coordinate 91,200,991, forward strand.
TTAAGGCCATTCTGGGTAATGACATTTATCCAAAATAATATTGCTATCTAAAAAGTAGTACTGAAAGAGCCTAGAAGGCCAAAACCAGATTTTAAAACCTAACTCAAAAGATTAACAAAGCTAGGATCTGGGAGGAGCAGAAGAGAAGGAAAGTACCCTAACTAGTGTCCCTATTAGAAAATCTGCATTGAGCTTGTAGCCCAGAGAGGAGGTTGCGCTGCAGCTTTTGGATCAGGAACTGGTATTGTTCTAGATCCATACTTACACCTGATTTACCCAAAGAGGAGGCTCCAGCAAGAGTTAAGAGCGTGAGTATATAAGGGCAGCAGCCCTTGCTAAGGTCCTAGTGAGTGATGCCTCCTGCACTCTTGCTAAATGTCTTAAGATTCTCCCAGAGGGTGCAAATGGATCTGCCAGCACTGAGGAGCAGCTACAATTATGTAGTTACAATCATGCTTATTCCAGCAAAGATCATCATCTCACCGGGTCTGAAACACTGCCAGGTGTGGGTTTTGCTCTGGCCTTTGTAGGGCTTTTTATGTGTCTCTATGGTAACACAGTGCTAGCAATGTGTCAGCAGTCCATTAAGTTTTGTGGTAGAGAGTTGATGTAAACACTGTGTTCTCAGTCTATCTGGCTTTAAAGAGACATAGCAGAGTAACTGCTAAATAAGCATTGTGATAGCTGCAGGTGGTTCTAGACTACATCTTTGGTTTGTGTTTTGTTCTCAGCAACACCTGCAGCTGACATGAGAGTTACTGCATGGAAAATTTGTTAATTCACAGGTCATATAAAATATGTCCAGTGATGGTATTTGGTAATTACTAAATGGGCAAAGTGAACCCACAGTTTTAAGTCATATAGTGATCAGGTCATAGAGGAAACCCAAATGTCATCATTTTTATATTTATTGTGCCAGTTTATTTGGACATTACTTCTTAATGCAATTTATCAATCATTATATGCCTGCTGAGACTTTCCTCTGGGTTAAGAGGCAGTTAATAGAAATTTGCAGTAGTTTTGCTCCATCAACCTGGCATAAAGGCCTTGTGCTGACATGAGGCTTTCCCAGACACTTGGAAATTCCATTTTTAAGTGCTGGCAGTTGTGCAGACACGTAGGTTCACACAGCTTTGGAGAGGTCACGAGCTGAAGTCAGTCAGTCCATGCCCTGTGACAGAAGAGGGCTGTGGGCAGGCCTGTGCCAGCACCTCTTCAGCTTTCAGCAGAATTCCCAAGTTACATGGAGACCCATCTGTCTTCCATTGACACAAACATGAAGTTTTCTGAAGAAGGAAAACATATCTGACATGGATTCAGACTAGCAAGTAGAGTTTTTAAGGGTAGCATTCAGATTTAGGAAGGTTTTAGGGGTTTGTATCTGTGCAGGATTTAGGAAATGAAACTTGAAGCCCTGACAGATTTTTTTTTGTTTCTAAAACCAACAAAACAAAAAATGCCCCACTTTAAAAAGCTGTTTTCTGATTTAATTTCTGAAAAGAAATTTATTTCTTTTAGAAGCTGAGGAATGTGAATATGTATGCACATACTGCGTACAAACAGATGATGCCTTGTCAGCATCATCATATGTCTCACAGCATAATGAGACCTTCTTTGTAGGAAAACCTGTTTGTTTTTTTTTTTTTTTTTTTTACTTTAAAGTAATCTAAAGGCCAAGAAACAGTTTTAAATACAGTTTCTAAGAAACAACTGGATTAAAAGTCATAAAAGCCTTATTAAATGAAACTTTATAGTTAAGGTGCCATCTGGGAACTATATACAAAGACTGTTCTAAAAGCACAAGAAACATAGATTTATATGAACTTACGTATGTTATGTTTTTTAAAAATATATTTCACACTTTTTAAATTTAAATGAACTCAAAATGAGAACACACAAAATCCAGATGTACTGGAAACATGTGTTCACATTATAAATATTATAACTATTCTCAAAAAGGTAGAAGAGAAAGCAGTATATAACTAATGGAAGAACTAAATCAATATAGCTACCCAATTGTGCCTGAAAGAAATGAAGAAAATGAATTCTCTAAACATGGATAATCCCTTATTTGAGATCTGGCAACAAAAGGGAAGCTTATAAAACTGAAGCCCAAGTGATACACCATAAGAATGCTTTACAAGTAACTTACCACACAGTTTAATATCTACACAGTCTCTTTGATAAATATAATTTCCACTGATTATTTACAGATTTCGCTACTAATGTAAGCTAAGTCAATCTTTCTAAAACACTCTGCTTACATAAATAAGGATTAGTTGGCAAAGTTAATTACTGTAAAAGAAAAATGACTGCTAAACTTGGGATGAAATTGGAGTCTAGAGATTGTTTGCTGCCTCCTACTTGCAAGTGCTAAGGCAGTTTTTATTAGGGCCCTGGATATTCCCAAAAGGTCTCTTCTGCAGGTTGCTGTACATGGAGAGGCCCAAACTAACTTTGGAATTGTAATGCTGGAGAGCTAATTGCATTCACATAATTTATGTGTAATTATTAGGGAAAGTGCAATAATTTAACAAAATCAAAATCTGAAGTCCAGTTCTACACAATGTTCCCATATCACACAGATTATCTGATCTATTCCACGTAGGAAAGTTTGGTTCTCAAGACATTCCCCCTTAATCATTAAAATGTCAAAATGCTAAAGAGTTGTGATTGATTTCAAAGGGAAATAGGAATGAATTGGAGTTCTGTGGTGAAGAGAGCTGGTCCTATCCAGTTGTTGCCCACTAGTATTTTAGAGTAATTTCAATTAGCTTGAACTCTGACTCAGAAAGTCAAGATATTAGCTTAATTGCACATAAAAAGAGTCAGCACAGTTGTGGGTTGCTGTGATCTCACAACAAGGAACAGAGCTACATTTTCCAAGGTTGGACTCTTCGACAATTAAGCCCAAAACTATTGCATACTTTGGCTCCTTTTCAGGTATTCCTACAGAGTTTCCAGTTGAGATCTGTTGGCCTGAAGTGACCTTACAAGGGAGTACACAGCAGAGGGGAGTGCAGGGCTTTTCCTGTGCTGTACACACGTCACCACTGCACGTCCCCACTTCAAGAAATGCCTGGCATCTCCATGGCTGCTTCATCTGATTCAGGACACAGGACTAGATGTTTTTACTAAACACTTCATCAATTAAAAAAAAAAATAAAGTTGGCTGTTGCCTTCACAGACATGACATAATATGTTCTTTGAGAAGTATCCTTATGTGGCTGTCAGGAGGGCACTTAAGCCTCTCCGATGTGTGTGACTAAAAGAGACACATCCTGACTTCGTGAAAAGTATTTTATATGAGTAGTTAGAAGAATTAAAAATACATTTCAATCAAAAAAGTGACTAATCTGTATTTTAGAGGTGAAATCTATTTAAGCCTGATATAATTAAAATAGGAATTTTAAAAAATTATTTGTGAATGTTTTTGAAAAATTATTTTTGCAAAATATGTACTGTTCCCAGAAGCTCTGGTTTGTCATACAATTGGTGAAAAGCTCTTCAGAGAGCAATTCAATTTATACAATAAAACACAAACCCTATTAAATATATTCCTATTGATGGATGTGTGTGTTTAACCTTCAAGGGTGGAGATTCCTCAGGGAATCCATTTCATGTTGTATTATCCTTACTAGTAGCTTCCCAAAAAGTTAATGTGATTCTTCCATGCTAAAACTTAAGCTTGTTATTTTTGCTGCTGCCTGACACTCCCTCAAAGTGCAAATTACTTGTTTTCTTACTCCAGAGATGCACACATATCTAAGGACTGCTATCCTCTTCCAAGACAGTTTTTTTCCCTTCATGTTAAACTTTTAGCAGTCTTTTTAACCTTTCCTTATATGACATGTCTTCCCATACTCCAGTTGCCATCGCTGCTCCTCTAGACTCTGATTAGTAGCCCACATCTTTAGGGTAATATATGGAAGGTCTCGTCAAAAACCAGAAGTGCTTCAGTTGAAACAATGCTGCTTCTAAGTGAAGCGGGAGGATTAAATCGTGCACTGCTTAGACCATCCTCTTGCCCTCCAGTTTGCAGGAACTCTCTGGGAGAAGGATTCTCTGGATTCACACACAGTAAACAGAATCAAGAATCTAGAATTATTCAATGTCATTAAAAAGGCACTAGCACTGCCTTAGTATCCTTTCTGGTGGATTACTTGATGTAGAGTGAGTGCCATCTGGAGGTTAGGAAACATGGAGCTCTGTATGCTCTCATGCTGAAAAACAAAATCCCCTAGGTTTACAAATGAAATGTTCTTACATGAGTAGGAGCTCGAGCCTGACAGATACTGGGCATCCAGCACTCAGTGAAAAGTTTGTGACCCAGAGTAAGGCATGCAAGGGCAATGTCTCTTGCTGTTATGCAATCACCGGAAAATGTCTAACCTCTGAGTGGCCTGTGCAGTTTTCAGAAAAAGCTCTGGACAGCACAAGGACAAGAAAAGTCTTGATCTGCTCTTTCCTCTCCTGCTTTCAGGAGACAAATGAGTTACTGGTGCAGTTTTCTGCTCACAGGAGGCAGCAGAAAGCGTTTCAGATGAACAAGAAATTTTAAAAGGATGGCTCCCATTTGGTATGTCTGAGCTCAGTTCTCCATCATCATTCATGTCTGCACAGAGTGGAATCAGCCTTCCTCACCTGGGCTGGTTGCATGATGTGGTCTTCCTTCTTTAGGTAACTTAGTTGTAATCTTGAAAGCCCTGATCCTTCAATTCTCACTGTGTTGAGGAAGCCAAGAGGAGAACCACTTGGAAGTCGTGACTTTGGGGGATGGGACCTGGCTCACCTTGCCACAGTGCCTTCTTTTTTGCCTGAGACTGCTTGGATCAGTGATCACACTGGTCACAGTGGTCACCTTGTTTGCTGAGCTGACTTCTGCCACTGAAGCCTAATCATAAAAACAAATAGCTTTAATTGCAGAGCATGAGTGCACGCATCTCCATCTCAGTCTGGTGAGAGACTGCAGCCTGTTGTGTCAAGACAATGCTAATGGCTTCTGTGTTGAGCTCCACTTAGGCCTGAGCATGATCCTGCAGAAGTTAATACAGCTTAAAGGACAGATATTGAGTGTCCCTCTCCATGCTCTGCTCCTTGCAGATTTTTCCCTACAGAACAACAGGCCCTAAAGTTTCAAGCTATATAATGAAGATGCACTAGCTGAACAGGTTTTTCATATTGTGTTGATTTAGCTTGAGGATAGTTTCCCTGGGCAACCACAGATTTTAGGACTGAACCTGTTAAATTCAAGGTTGACAATCCTGAGGGTGTAAGACAGGTTGCTGAGCCAACACACCTTCAGAGCAAAATGTGAAAGCCTGCTTCCTTGTCAATGAGTTTCCATTAGTTAAACCAGGAAAAAAAGCATAAGGGAAAGGAATTGAAGAGCAGCAAATCCACAGAAACAAAAATGAAAACTAGCGTGAAAAATATTTGGTCTCCCTCCCTCAGCAGGGAGTGGTGAAAAGCACAGAGCATGTCTCACATGCTTAAGTATTATTCTTTAGAGCAAGTTTAAACATGCAGATGACAGAAGCTGATGAATCCTTGTCAAACTACATGAAATGCAGCAAGCTCCTGTATTTTTGACATGCTGGCTTCCAGAACTGAAAGTGTTTTTTATGTCGTGACTCATCTGAGCAGACCTCTATTGTTTGTTTTCAGGAGATAAAATTCAGGAAGAAATGGTCTTTTGTCTGTAACCTCATTCTTTCAGATGTTAGTGGCATCCTTACTGTAGATTTGCATGGGAGCATGGATGAGATCTGTAGTGCTGTCTGCATATGGCATCCAAAATACGAAGAGGATCATCTATTATAGCATTGTTGGACCAGATCTGTTTTTAACCTTGAAAGAACTTGCTTTGTTGCTGTTCTATTGTTACTGAAGCACTGAGAAAGCTGGAGCTCACCCTCAAGTTTCCTCTCTCGTGCAGCACTGCTGAAGAATTCATATTTACCAGAGCCCTGCCAAGCTCAGTATTCATTTGCCTGCCAGTAGTTTGGTTGGTTGAGTTGGGAACTTTGCTTGGGAGCACAGACATAGAATTTGGCAGTGGCTTCTGCTCCTTTCTCTTACCCTGGATAAAACAAAGACCATAATAAGTTTTCAAAATTGAAAGAATTGCTTCTTACAAAAGTACAACTTACTGAAATTATTTGTAATATCAGCACTTCTAATATCAGCACTTCTGCTTTCGAAATTAGAATTTATATGTACTTAAATATATAGTACTGAATGTACATGAAAGTGTTGTAGAAAAAAGCAAAACAATTGGGAGGGGTTTTTGCCCTGTTGTCTTATGATAGGATAACTGAGGGAAATGAATAATTTTAAAATGTGTTGCATAAAATGCTATCTGGGACAGAAGTTACCCTGCTCTAGAACCGTTGTGATGTGGGAGGTTTTTTCTTTTATTTTTAGTAAGTGGTTTGGGTTTCAGCAGATGATTATCTTACAAATTTGCTCCTAGGAAGTTGATTCTTCCAGCACCTGTCTTTTTGCCAAGTTGTTAACATTAAAACAGATTGAACACACATAGGTAGCAGAGAAAAACATTTCAGCTCTTTTATTTTTCCTAAAGATTATAGTACTAAAGAATTTGCCAATAATGCCGAGGTATGCTTTAAGTTGAAATATTAGCCTAGCTCAAATTGATGAAAACTGAAAAGAGCATGGGGACAGTTAAATGTCTGTTCAAAACTCAACATTTGGTCATGGTCCTTTAGGAAACTCCAGTTCTGGTACCTTGGAATAGAAGTAAAAAATACAGTGTCAAATTTTTTGTCTTTAAATAAATTGGTAATGTTGATCATAATGGATGCCTGTTTAACTGCTCAGTTCGACACGTACAGCCCAGCTCTTATACCTGCAGATTTCTTGTACTAAAACCTGTTTTTTTGGGGATGGAGCCCAGGGTTTTCTTTTCATACTATATGAGGAGTGGATGTTATTTTTGTTAAGGGAAGGTGAGAATACCAAGTCCACAATGCCTTGTGCAAATGCAAATAAACTATTCATGTCCTGAGTTGCTCTAGAAAACATTTGTCCAATGCCTTGAGCAAGACACAGAATCTTATTTTTGAAATGACCAATACTTTTCTGGCAGAAGGCCCTGGTAGGAGCTCCCAGAGCCATATTGCTGCAAGCAAACATCCATGGGAGTATTCTGTGCAGATAGGCAGCTGTGCTAGGAGCACATGGAGTCAGAAGAGACCTGAGTTTTGCATTACAGCTCTGTTCTATACCTGGTGTGGGACTGCAGGGCAAGTCCTTTGATTTTCTGTCCTTTGCTTTCCTTGGCCTGAAATGGAGAAAACATCAGTTCACCCACTATTGTAAGAGGAGTGTGAGTCAAGAGAGGAAACAGTTCTGTACAGGTGTATCTGCTGCAGGGCTCAAGGGACACCTGGGTTGACTCTGAGCTGCTTACCTGTGCTGCATCTAAGCTCATCAAACTGGTGCTGGAGTGTACGTCCTTCTGAGCTGAGCTTGTCTGTACAGCACAGCCTTGTACCATGTGGAGCTAGGAGCAATGGATTTCTGTGCTGCACGCCCCTGTCCAGTGCAGATATGCCCCAGGTGCAAATAAAATCTGATTTATGACTGTTCTGTCTATCACTATGTGTCTTGGTATACCAGCACAGCACTGAGATCCTAGAATTTTTTATCTTGATATGCAGATATTTTTTGAGCGTTATCAGGTTTGGGTGCTATTGGATGGTGCTAATTAGTGAGAAATGTCATGGTCTCAGGCACTGCCCTACATTTGCTTCAAGTCAGACCATTTAATGCATACCAGCCTTTCTCCATCACTGTTTTTGGGACAGGAATGTGGAAGTGAAGGACAGTCCCCTGCAGGCTGTAGGGTATGTAGTTTGATGAATCCATCTTTAGGCATTTTGTTCCTCACAAGCCTGTCCTACCCTTTTGCAAGAGTTTCTGTCTTCATAGCTAAAACTGGAAAGCAGAACATGCATCAGCTGTATGATGTGTTACATTACACATGAAAGTGAGTTTGCACCAATATTCATGACTGTCAACCCCAGGGACAGGCACAGAGTCCTTCCTGCTGCCTTAGCTGGTGAATGAGTATGGAACAGGCTGAGCCTGTTGAGCAAGAGTCTGAGTGTCCCAGCAGAACTTGGAAAGAGTAACATTGCCCTGGCTTTGCATGCGTCACAGTCCTGGCATCAGCCTGTTCCTCAAGTAAACAGAGCCAGGCAAGACTGCAAACTGCAAATTTCTCTGGGGAAATCAGGGCTGGGATCTCTATCTCCTTTGGAAGGCTGAAGAGGGTGAAGGTTTTCGGGTGGTTTCGTTTCCCATTTTAGAAAATCCCGAGAGTGATACTCTTTTTCTTGCCTTTCCTTTAGCTTGGTCAGTGTGCAGCTGGAAATGAAGCTGAATTTAATTTTACCAAGAATATTCTTCTAATAGACATGATGATGTATACTGAAGTATAAACATAAACACTTACTCAAGATATGTGGCAGAGACAGGATCTCAGTTTCGGGTTCCTTTGGGTCACTGGTGTGTGCACAGCCAAAGCTTAGGCTGTATGTGTGCAGCAGTCTGCTGAAATACCATAACAATGGGGCAAGTTCACTAGATTTACAGACTGGGAATACAAAATTGTATTTTGGCAGAACACTCTGTTCAGCTTCCATTTCAGCCATTTCCAAGAGTATGAGAAGAGGTGATAATATCACTGTGTCTGCAATAAATTATAAAGCTTGGCACTTTTATGTCTTCATTGTGGAAATCTCTAAAAGCTAAAAGATACTTAGCATGCAGTTCTTTGCATCGATTTTCAGCTTAAGCCCAGCATGCTGGAGATATTAGGACAGATTTTGTCCAGTGAAGGAGAGCAGGATAATGTAACCCTAGAAAGGAAGGTATTAGCATCTGATCCAAAGTCCCTGCAGCAGCAAATTTTGTTTGATAGTGTTGGCTTTGGCTCAAGCCCTAATGCTGTCAGGGACTATCAGGACCATTGTCAAGACAAGCCAAAGAGGCATGAACTGGAACAAGTGACTTACCAGATTCTCCTTCCCCTCTGTTCAGCCTCCACAGACTCTCCAGATCTTATCCTGTTGGACCTGGTCTACCTGCTTGTCTGCCCAGGCCCAGTAGCCACTTGTGCAGTGGTTGCCCCAGAGGTGTGGTTCCTGTTTGCTGAGACCTAACCAAAGTATTTCTCCTGATTCCAGAACCCCTTTCCAGCTTGTCCATTTTGAGACTCACCACATACCAAGCCTTTTTAGCCATATTGTGGCTTCTCAGAAAGTGAAACCTATTCTTGTTTGCACTTTCAAAGTTCCTTTTCTCCTGACATTTTCTTTCAGCTGCTGCTTGGGAGTGCTTTCAGAAAAGAACATGCAGAGCAGCACTGACAGGCAGTGCTCAGCACTGGTTTACTTCCCTCTTATTTAATGCCCCTTTCCTACTGCTTTATGTTGCATCATTGCTTGAGTGCTGTCGGGGTCTTCATGGTAACAGCAGCTTCATAAGTGACTGTAATTGGAAGCAATGGGATCTCCAGATGTAGCCAGCAAACTCTTAGCTTGCAAGGTGATTACAGTGACTGCAGCTGAGATCAGCCTCTATTCAAAATCCTCAGAACAATAAAGTCTGGTTTAATAGCAAAGGGTGCTGTGGAGATTGCTGCTGAGTAGTCAGGAGGACTTTTGTTGTGGTTATGTAGCAGAAGCAAAAGCTCCTGAAAGCTGCTGGTTTCCCTGTGTGTTTACTGTCTCTATTGGAAATGTCTGACTTGTGAATATATACCAGAAGAGGAGCAGAGACCCAGTGTGACAGCTGCTGGGGCCATGAACTCTGTTTGGGGCAGAGATGTTTGGTTAAAATTAAGTGTTTCAAGGAATCTGTTCTGAAAGCTTCTTATTTTCAAGTTTAAAAAATTCTTTTCTAAGCACTTGGAGAGTTCTGCAGAAGGTATTAAGCAACTATGAGAAGGTTTTAAGTAACTATAAAGGGTCATTAGTATAAAAAGTGAGAATTTTCAAAACAGTGTCCAAAATGTCAGTGTTTGTCTTTGCAGCCTGTTAGGCTTCTGTGGGATGAAACTCTCTTCCTCAAATATTTGTGACCTTGCAGGAAAACAGAGTATTTAAAGTATAAATTTCCTCTGAAATTCTTGACTGACTTGTTTTTGAGTAGTGTGGATTAGTTCCAGATGAATTCTATCCTCTTGTTTCATCTTTCTGGTAAATGCTAATGAACTTTCAATCTACTTCTTCAGGGGGACTTTGGCAAACTTATTTGCTTGCAGTATTGGGAAACATACTGAATTTGGCAGATAATTTCTTTAACAGTAGTTACAATTATACAACAATCCAAACACTTCATGTAGACAAGTTGAGCAAAAAATACTTCTACAATTCTACAATTATTTTTGAAAAACTATTCTGAATTTGAAGATTATGGTAACTTAAGAAAAGGTAAATTCCACCTCAAAGCCCTATGTTTGCTTTGGTTTTGAATTAAATTTTAGTAGGCTTTTTGTTTATTTGCTATTTTTCTGAGATAATTGAAATATGAATAGTTCAAGAGTTTCATCTCTTTCAGCCAAAAGGAAAAAGAAGTCATGTAACCACGTAGCATTGTCATGGAGTGAAGAAATTTAGTGCTCTTCAGCCTGGGTAGTAGTTGTCCCTGTTCCTCTTGTGAAATCTGCTTATCCTGTTGCATTTGGTCCAGAGTCCTCTCCAAGTTGGAGTGTGTGCAGCTGGTTGGAGAACAGTGTTTTAGCAGCATCTGATTGCTTTAAAAGGAATCTGAGGAATATTTGGCATGGGATTTTATCTCCTGATCTGTTCAGAAAAGGATGCTAATGGAAAGTCTGTTCCTCTTAATTCTTGTGTACAAAGTTCCTGTATCAGACTGAATTTTAATTCTGATCATTCTTTCAAGTCAGTTTCTGCAAATTAAACAATAATAAGGTAAAACTGGTTGTTGTACTGAGGTTAGCCTCGAAGTGACTATCAGCTACCAAATAAACTGGACAGAAAGATTACAAGCATGTGTTTTAAGTCGATGCCATTGAGTGATCTCAGCAGACCTGGCACAGATACTGAACTGTTTCTCCTCATTGTTCCCATTTGCCAGCTTAGCATTTTATTTGCTCATTTTAATTGGTACAACTGATTTGCTGTGAACACCTTTTCATCCTGTAGATTGATGTTTATTGTGGCTTCATGCCACATGCATCAATGTAAACTGCCTAGAACATCTTGATTTCTCCTGGTTGGGACATGAACCTTGAAAAATAATTATGAGTGTCACTGTCAAAGATGGCCTTTGCTTAGAAGTATGTTTTGTGATTAATTAATCTGACAAGCAAATGTCAGGGCCTGTCATTTTGAAGAAGAACTTGACTGAGGTTGGTCTTCTGGTTTTACAAGACAAGTGATAATATGCACTACAAATTCATCTGGCAGAAATAAGGCAGTTATTTCCTTTGAGTCAAAAGAAAAGATGCCCAGAGAGGCTTTTTATAGACGAAAAATTGCAGACAAAACCTTTTTATTTGACCACAAGAGGGTATTGCAGTATCAGTTATGCAAGACTTCAACTAATGTTTACCTTTATGTGCTCTGACTTATTTTTAAGATACATATTTATCAAAACTGATAATTTAAATTAGATAGTAGTTAAGAAAATCAGGTTTTGTATGCCAGTATTTGATGTCCTTGTCCAAGGGCAATTTCTGAGTTGGTTTTTCCTAAAATTTATAGTAAAAGTTTTTTAACATCTTAGAGGTTCCCTTCACTGGATAACAGAGACTTAGACAGTTACTCTGAAACAATGAAAAACTTCATGGAAATTGCTTGCAAGGACACATCAATCACATCAGAGAAATACTAACAGGAGATGAATGTGTTGCTGCTTTGTCTGGAAGTGCCCATTGGTCCAGGATGGGAGCTGGCACAGTCAGTGAGACTCTGATCTGATTTTTCCATGTGATTTACTTGAAGGAATAAGTTCTGAAATCTTTTTTAGCTCATTTGTGTTTCCCAGTTTTCTCATTTACATCCAATTCTTCTACAGTATACATGCAATGTTGATCTGCACTTTTTAAATAACTCAATACTATGTTGCAATACTTCCCTACAAAAGTTGTGTATTCTGAACTTTAAGGGCTGAGTTGCCAAATGTTTGTACCATGGGAGAGGGACCTAGAAGGATTTTTGAATTCACCCCCTCTTATATCTACTGCTGAATTTAGGAGAAGGTGCATGGGATGCCCGCATGTCTCTCAACAAGCTCACCTTGTAAAAGTAGAGGAGCAGCCATATCTCATTATCTGTGAGGATCAAGTTTCTGAGAGTTCTGATAGTGACTAATGGACAGCAAAGAAATTTTCATACAAGAAGGTTTGTGAGATATTGTGGAGATTTAAGTAGCACATACATTGAAAACCCAGATGCAATGCATGTGCTGTATGCAAATAAGAGGCAGGAGCAAAAGCTGGAGGAGAGGGCAGCCCTCTGGAGAGCAGCTTCTCGGAGCAGGTCACAATTCAGAAGATCTCTGTCACTTCATCACGAGTGAAGAGATCCCCATAGAAATCTTCCAGCAGAAGCAGTGTTTCCTGCCTGCCTCAAATAGTGGCATTTGACTTGTCATCATCATGTCCCTCAAATGAATGAAGGTCAGTCAGGGTTGCAGTTTGGAGGGGAGTGCCTGGTGAAGGGTGGCAGAGCAGGCTGTGAGGTGGTTGGCCAGAGGACACTGAGCACCCAGTAGAGAAATGACATTTGGCAAGGCATTAACACACTGGGCGTTAAGCACCAAGGACTCTGGAAAGCCTGGAGATGGCAGCTCCTGCTGGTGAGCCATATCTTGGTCTGGCAGGAGCAGAATGTCTTGAGTCTCTGTATGCAGGCAAAATGATACCACTTTGGAGTCAAACTCCTCGTGAGCAATTTATGTAGCTGATTTATCAAAGGCATCATGCATGAAGTTTTGCTATGGGTTTCTTAAAACATGCACTTATTTCATGTCTTTATGGAGTTGTGCTGATAGACCCTGGCAAGCAGAGTGTCTGTTGCGTCGGCAGCGTACAAATACCACGGGGGGAATGTCTGCTTCCAGTGACACAGAGTCTGACACTTCAAATACAACCAAAGCTGTAGTACAGACTGCAAGAAATCTGTTGTGATTTTTTTTTATCCCCTTATAAAGGTTGTAAAATATGTTAACAACTGATGTGCAGTTTCTCTATTTGAAGCAAAAATTATTTATTTGGGCCATTGTGTGTGTAGGGATTTGAAGGTATCTGGTTTTAGGAGAAAGAACTTTAAATATATGTAGTGTTCCTCACGGGCTGAGGAATCTTTTCAGTCGCGATTACACATAATTTAACTCTTAGAGGCCAGATCCTGTGAAGAAGTGCAATATTGTAGGGACAACCAAAGTTATCTTCGTTATGCAGAGTTGAGTTAAAATCACATCCTCACCACAGCAGGGAGCTCTGGTAACTGCACAGTGGAGCTTGGCTTTATTCTGTTCATCCTCACTGTTGGCTTGCACAATTTTTGAACAGGTCTAGGAGAGTTGCAGGGTACAAAGTGGTTCAGTGCTCTGCACAGGCCGTGCTTTGTGCTGCCTCTCCATGAGCACCCATGGCAGTGGTTGGGCCTCTGACTCTGGTGTGGCTCTGATTCCTGCACTCCTGGGCTCTGCAGCTGCTCACACAGGCAGCTTACAGGGGAGGGAAACTGCCTCAAAAATACTACAGAGGCTCAGTTTTCCCTCTCTGCTACCTGTAGCACTGTGGTACTTACAGAAGTATTTTGTCCTGTGAATTACAACATTCCAGCTGTGTATTATTACATATTTCAATGCTCAATTCTTTTCCGGTTTTGGGGTGTTTTGCATTATTCTCTGGTTTTTCACCTATCTCTTTTGGCAGCTAAGGGTATAATTTGTTGGTCTGCATTTTTGTACACTGAATGTCTCATTTGCCATCTGCTCACCATATTCATAAAAGACATTAACTTGCTGTTTTTATATGAGAAACCAAAAATTCTCTGCTGCAAGTTATGCAAAGTTTTCAAAGGACAATACCTAACATTTATTTTAAATTGTGTCTCACTATTAAATGAAAGGTGTCACCTGGCTTTTAAAATGTTCTTCACCTTTGTTAACTTTGTTGGCTGAGAATTGAGCTACTTCCTCTTCATTTTTTTCAAGGTAACTGTCAGAGTCTTGTCTGATCATGCTAATCACAAGCTTTGTCTATTTTTCAGCAAAGCTTTTAGCATCTTCATTGCAGTTATAAGTGTCAGTTTCCTTTTTAACTGTAGAAGCTAGTGTCAGATCACACTTCAGGCTGATGTTTGTCCATCTCTGACTGTTGGGGATTGGAAAGAAGTTCTCCCTAAAGGCAGGATGTTCCCATAATATGGGGGGTTGTGTATAACCTTTTCTTTGATACACTAAAATCTGGTGGCAGATTTGCAGAAATGATGAGAATTCAGGTCTGAAGGGACCTCAGGAGGTCTCTAGCCCAACCTGCTCCTCAGAGCATGAGCTATGAAATCAGACCAGCTGGTCAGGGCTTTATGCTGTTGATCTTGAAAGCCTCCAAGGATGGAGACTGAAGAACCATTTTGGGTAATGCATGTCACCTCAGGGTTGCCACTGTAGTGAAGATGTTTTGGCTTATATACAGTCAGAACCTCTCCTGTTTCAACTTGTGCCTGTTTTGTTTAATTCCTCCACTGAGCCATGGTCCAAGCAGTCCGACTGAGTTTTTCCTACAATCTGATTGCAGTTGCTGGGCCTCTGCTCCTTGGTCTCCCCACAGCCCTCTCTGCTCCAGGCTGGGCAGAGTTTGATCTCTATTTGTGTTGTCTGTGTTACACAGATGCGTCAGATCCTTAATTGACCCACTCTGTTCTCTGTCCCTGCCTGATTTGACCACTTACACTGCTCATGCCCAGCAGGGCGGATGCTCCATGAGATCTAGAAAGGAAAATAACAGAGTGTACTTGGAGTGCACATGGAATGCCATTTTGGCATTCTTTTCTTAGATCACCTGCACTGTTCTGTAGCCCAGTTCAGCCTTATTCCTTCTATGGTTGTACTGAGCTTGACTGTTTTGCTGTAGAGTTGGAAAATTTTGCTCCCTGAAGAAATGGACAGGGATTCCTGGATTTCACAGTTTGGAGCCTTTTCTTTTTATCTCAGTTGTGCAGCCATTCACATGTGGATACTCAAACAGGCAAAACTGATGGAAATCTGCCTCTTAGAATGGGCTGTATTCCAGTTTTCAAGAAAGGTCTCAGTTTCTAGGAAACTTTTTGCTTAGGTCACTACTGAAGTTTAGAATCCTCCCAAAACAGTGTACAGAAATACAACTAAAAGCGCCGTTGCAGAATTAGGATTAAATCCTGCCTTCTTGCATTTGGTCACTTAATGAGAAAAAGGGCAAGAGACCTTATGCTACTTTTTGTGTGAACTACCCACATAATATACACATGTGCAGTATGAGTATCATATATCTCTCTTTAAAAATCCAGCTTTGAATTACAGTGCTGATAGAAGTGCACCCAGCAGCATTTTCCACGTAGACATCATGAAAAACTTCAGCCAAACTGAGATTATGGAAAATTGTTGCCCTGTTTAACATGAAGCATTTAATCTTGAAATATAGTGAGATCAGTGAATCTTTAATGAGAAACAGGGTTTCCAAAATGCTTCCAGTTTGTGTCAGGAAACAGGGCAAAGCCTGACAGCGTGAAGAGCCCCAGGTCAGTTGAGGTCTCCTACAGCTTCCAGCATTTCTAGCTCTTAATAGCAGGCATCTCAAAGTTCTGAGATGTTGTGCTACCTTGGTCCTTGGTTTCTGGGCAGACTACTCAATGCTTCCATATATTTTTAAAATAAATGAAAAAATAGCAACCAAAATAGGGATATTCTGATGGGCTTTTTAATTCTTTGTCTACTTAAGCATTCCAAGTCCTTGGTAGATTAAACCATGACAAAAAACAGTTTGCAAATCTTTGTTCTTGTCTGCTGACCATGCTAAAGAGCCTTTAAATGTATTCTAAATTGTTTAAGATTGACTAACCTGGGGTTGGGTCAGTGAGATAATCACACATAGGAGTATTTACTGCTATTTAGAAAGTCCTAGGGTAGCTGAGAAGTCATGATGGGCCACCAGATCCATAGCTAAGCTGCAAGAGACCTGCATCTTTCCACGAAAGCAGGAGGGACAGGCAACATCTGGCTGTCATGTTGCGCTGGATGACCATGAGTGTGTCAATACTTCACATCTTGACATCCAGCTAAGAGTGTTGTTCAGCCAAATCTCCCAGTCAGCTCCACCTGCTGCACTGTGGGTTGTGCCATGGAGTGGTCCTGGAACAGGCAGCCTGTGGGGACTCTCAGCGTGCTCTGGGGAAGGTGAGGTGCACCCGCTCTGCAGCTGCTCACAGCTGCCAGCACTGAGCACCAGGGAAGGGCAGGCAGCCCCTGACCTGCAGGGTGGCTTAAACATCTCTGTGGTTCCTTAAGCACAGCCACTTTGACTCCAAAGATCCACTTCCTGCTGCTCACATGCATTCCCTACACCCCCATTACCTGTAGGGTGGCAGAGATGTCCTTAAAGGAGTCCTACAGCAGCTGTTGAAATGGGATTTACTGTGAGGGAAAGGTATAACTGCACTTAGGCTAGGAAAAGAGTGCCAGGGCCCAGTCTTTGGATGGGAATCATAAACATTTCCCACATTAGTGAAGAAGTTTGTACTAAGTGATTACATTATATTGCACAGTCTGTTCTGTTACTTAATTCCTGTTTAAAAAGGGACTTAGCCAGGAGCAAAGGAAGAGGTTGGGTGATGGACTTTGTAGAAAAAATAGCTTAACTTTCCAGTCTTTTTCTCTGTTTAATAAGTTTAATATTCCTAATTCCAGCCATTTTTTCCCTCATAAAATTTTGTTATGTACTTCAACCTGACAATTGGAGGACTGAGGATGTGTTTGGACTGCCTTTTTTGGCAAGTCTGATGATGAAAACAACTTATGCCATTAGCATAAAATAAAAAGTTCAAACCATTTTACAGTTTACAGAAGCTAAAAGTTTTTCTGATGA
The DNA here is from genome assembly GCF_028018845.1 of Melospiza georgiana. Lineage (NCBI taxonomy): Eukaryota > Metazoa > Chordata > Aves > Passeriformes > Passerellidae > Melospiza > Melospiza georgiana. Next base: position 91,218,116 of record NC_080432.1, read on the forward strand.
ATGGGAATATCCATATTGGAAATAGCCTGCACTGGCTGTGTAGTTGAAATGGTACCATACTCTTGCAAAAGGCTGATAGAGATTTTCAATAAATCATCTCTGTGCTGTATCTATTTGCTCTTTGCCCTTTGCCTGTTTCCATTCCTCTATGGTGTCATTAACTTGCCATAATATGAATATTCTCACAGGCTGCATACCTCAGCTTGCAGAACCTACCATTTTGTAGGAGGACTGGACAACAGCAACAATCAAAGCAGATTTTTCAAGATGCTCCTTTTTAAAAACTTTATCCCCAAATACAACCTTTAACAAAAAAACCAGTTTATCTTACTTTTCTATATGTCTTTGTTTGTGGAGAGTGTTCAGATTCATCAGCACCTTGGTCTGTGGTGGCTGCTTTACTTTGCACATTCTGTTTTATGGACTCTGCTGTTGGGATTGTTGTTAGCTGGGAGAAGTAAATAGACTTTGAGAAAGAGATCACACCATAGCAACCTTCACCTTCTGTTTACAGTTCAAATAAATGTCTGTGCCATGGAAATTTATGTCCTGAAGAATTTTCTAAACTAGAACATTAATTGGTTTAATAACAAAAGGATTAATGCAGATAAGTTGAAGATGAATCTACACTTAATATTTAAATGGCAAATAATTTTATTTTTTAAAAGCTGCCATTGACCCTGAGTTATCTCAGCTGGTCAGAGCATGGTGTTAATACCACCAAGTTTGAGAGGTCAATCCTCATATGGGCCATTTACTTAAGAGTTGAACTCTATGATCCTTGTGGGTCCTTTCCAATTCAGAAGATTCTGTGAATCTGTAAATTATACAGGCCACAGGCACTCAGTAGAAAGAGAGTATTTTTCACATATTTACAATACCATAAAGTACATGATTGTTTGGAGGGAGAGGCTCCTGTAAGCATCCAGCAGAATATGACTTCTCCCATTAAAATCAATGTTTAATGGCAGCAACTCCATGGGTGCTTTGAAAACCCAAACATGTCAGTTTGTAATTTCCTCACCTTTTGGTTAAAGAAGTAGATTTTACTCAAGCAAAACATCTGTTGGCTGAACTGGATGTCTTGCTCCCCTCTGGACATCCTGGCTAGAGGGAGATCTTCGACCTTTAAAGGGTATGCCAGGAAAGTACATTTTTTCCTTCCTGCAACTGATGCTAAGACACTGTTGCTGGCAGTAATTTGGGTTTGTTCTTTTCTTAATATGCAAATTGGCAAGATTTTATTCCTAAGGGTAAGCATTCCTCATTCCTTAGAGATTTCAGCCGTATGTGTTTGTCCTTCAGCTGGCTTGCCTTTATAACTGGCCAGTGGTGCAGAAAGCATGGTCAGGGGAAGTGTCAGTGTGGGATGGAGCCACCATTTGGGAGGGTCTCTCTAGTGAGGCCCTCGTGGGTTTTGGCACAGAGAGTGGCTGGAGAAGCCAATTAGGAAGCAGAGTAGGGTTAGGTATGGTTTTAATATCAGGGTATTTCCCCCCTGATAGAAATTATCATAAAACCCAATAACTACAGGACATCAGTGGAATATGAGTCTTGAAATCCAGGGGTAGGTGATCCCCACAGAGCCCCCTGCACGGTGCTTGCTCAGAGCCCACCTGCAACACACACACCTGCAGGTTTGTGCCTCTTCTCTCCCAGCTCCCTTCCAGCATGTGAAGATTAGCTGGGTGAGGGGAGAGCCAAGCTTTTTATGTAGTGCTGGCTGCTATAGAAACCATGAGCTCTGTGACAGCGAGCTCGGCTGTGTGGGCACAGCACAGCAGCTCCCAACCAGGGGATGCTGGAGCTGCACTCTCAGTTTTCAGTGTTCTCAACCAAAACCCAGCTGCCTTTGACTGTTGTGTGTCTGTCTGTGCAATGTGCAGGTGTCTGACATGGGAAATAAGATGATTTCTCTGTAACATGAGAAATAAGATGCTGAATGTCTGATGTTGTTCACACTGTAGAAGGAACCCACAGCTCCTGGCTATAAAGGTTTATCTGCCATTTCAAGTCTGTTGCAATGTGTGGATGACATCAAGCCTCTAGTGGTTGGAATTATGGCTGTGACTTTCCCCAGAATGTCACTTTCAGCCATCTCTGTGTCTGCCCAAATGGAAAGAGCCAGCATTAAAAGAGGTGATATGTGAAAAGTATTGTGTCTGCTATGCTTTTCATGACAGTGTTAGGATAAAAAAAGTCTATAAAATGATTGATAAATATTTCTGAAGTCAGAGGAGGATGGCTGTGAGAGAAGAAAAGTTATCTGGCATTGATCCTTGGTCAACAGGACAATGCTGCTTATTCTGGTAAGTCTGGCTTTTGGAAAAAAAAATTTACAAGAAGAGAGAAAACAAATGTAGAACATCCCAAAGACATCTGAAGTGCACTCTGCTAAAAGTAAAAAGGAAATTATATTAATTAAATGTTTTAGAGCAGTAGATATGATTGCTTCTGTCTGGGTTACAAGATCTCTAGAGGAAGAAAAAGGAGCCTGTTTTTTTAAAACCCCAGTTCTGGATGGTATGGCTGAGGCAGTATCTCAAAAGCACTTACCTGAGAGACAAATCTGAAAAAAAGTACAGTGATGAGTACAAAAAAACCAACATGGAAGATTCAGTACAAAATAAAAAAATTAGAAGCTGAATTTTTTTTGGATTCCAAAAAATTCTTCTCAGAGGAGCTTGTGTCCCATGGGCGAAGTATTGAGTGGGGTGGAGGTGAGGCAGGGACTGTGGATGGAGCCTGTGCAGCTGCTGTGGATGGGAAGGATGAGAGCTTTGAATGCTGACCTCTTCTTCTGCGAGTTATAAGCTAATTTTGCAAGCTTTTGTCCTGCTTTATCCAGCTCCTCTCCTTTCAAACGCTAGCACAGGCTATGCTACATGCACAGCAGCCTCCCCTTTGAGGAATAAATGTCACAGCAAAATGTTGGTGCTTCTCCAGGTCCCATTGAGTACCTTCTGCAAATCCAGGGTGTCCGTGCATTTTGAGACAAGCAGAACTCAGAACACAGAGAGCAGACTCAGGGGGTTGACAAACTGCATACACCAGCTATTGGAAAGTGCATGCTGAAAGAAAGGGGATGGCTCACCCCCTCTGCTTTGAAACCAGCAGCCAGTCAGGTTCTGTCAGAAGTACAGATGCTCAGGAAGTACTGGAGTTGATCCCACAGTGGGGTAAGGATTCTGGCAAACTGCAAAACCAAGTCTTTCCAGAAATACTGCATGATTTACACACCCACTTCTTAGTTTTGAATAATCTAGGATTGTTGCTGCCAGACAAACTAAATTGGTGCTGTCATAAGCTCTCAAAGGCAGGCAATAGCAAAACCAATTCAAGGGGTTTTGTTTTCTTCTTTGATTTTTTTTAGGGCTTTGCTAGCTGTGAAAATGATGAAACACCTAAAACAGTGTGAGAGAAAAGACTGTTTGGGATTATACTAAGTAATCTTTCTGGTGGGAAGCACGCAATTATGTACTGTCAGCACATGGAGCGTGATGGGACTATAATTTTGGCTATGTTATTTCCCTGGGTTGCCAAAGAAACCATAATAAGAAAAGTCAAAGTGCTCCTGTTCTTATTGATCTTCTTAACAAATTCTCACAAGCAGCATTGACTGTTATAATTATTTTCTCTTCTCTAAGCCGATATCTGATGTCACACATACCACTGTCAAAATCAGCTGGTTTTCCAGTGCTGAAATCTAGCATAAAACTCTGTAAAAAAGGCTAAACTGAAAGAAATTGAATGAACACATGAATGCTTTCTTTTGCTGTTTCTTTAAAAGCTTTATTGATAACATCAGAAATGAGAAAAAAAGGCTGCCAAGTCCAAGAAAATTAATCCCTGTCAATTTTAAGTTGGGTGAGAAGATGATGAAGGTCTCCTTGATGGCTGGCAACATCCATGGTGTGTTCAAGGAAGGGCAGGAGCTCTTTGGAAACATTTCTTTCCAACCATAGGCCAAGGCAGGTTTGCTTGGCAGCCTTGGGAAATAATAGTGGTGTACCTTGGATGGACTTTGGGAGACAATAGCAGTAGGTAAAAAGGAAGCCAGAAGGGCTTTTCATCCCAGTCCCTGTGGAACCAGTAGTTAAAAGGTGGTTGAAGGCTTCCTCCTCATCCTTGTCCTTATTCTCCTCCTCATTTTTCTCCTCATCCTTATCCTCCTCCTCTTCCTCCCTGGCAGAGTCCCCCATGGAGAGGGGTCTTTGGGGCTTTGTGGAGAAGTGAGGTAATGAGGCCACACCATGAGACTGAGGCAAAGCCGACCAACTGGCACATCCTGGAGTTAAAATTTTAATATTATTTTTTTCCCTTTTCCTTCTCTGTCCTTGGAAAAGGGGTGCTCTGGTCCTGAAGTATCTCTATGATCCATGCAATCATAATTTTTTTATCCAAAAAAAAAGAGTTTACAGCTAAAGAGAGAGTGATGGCTAAAATGAACCTATAAACTGGAGTGACTGCAAACACATCCCATGCTATTTCTGCAGCCTCTTCTAGCAGCTGTCTGTAGCTCCTGTAGTTGAAAAGTTCTGCTGAGTAGTAGATGTAGAGAAAAGAGACTTATTACTGTATAAATAAAAGCCCAAGCAGGACAGAAAGATTCCTTGGGGAAAGCTGATCTAAAAACATTTGGGGTTTATTTGTGAGACTAGAGAGGGTTTTGGTCATTTGGAGCATGAAGAGCAAAGGTGTTCCTTTAGTCAGATTTTTGTGTTCACTTGCAAAGTCTCTGTCCCTTGTTGCCCTCAGATGATGAGCAGTGACACATGGATGCTGTGAGAGGCTGGGACTGGGAAGGCAGTTCTCTCAGGTCAGGAGAGTGCATGGCATTGGCAAGTGCAATGCACCTATGGCTGGTCTGCAACTCTGGTCAGGAAGATAAAAAAATGGTCCAGATTTATTCAGGGTGCAAAGCAAGCCTTGGAAGAGGCTCAGGCTTTTGGAAGCTCTTGGTGAAAGCTGAGAGGTGGACATGCAAGCAGAAATGTTAAAGTTGAGTTTGTGTCCATGTGGTTGTCTACCTTTTCCTAAAATTAATGAAAAGTACAGGTTTTCCCTCGTTTTTGAAAGAACTTTCTCAAGTAGGTTTAATAGTATGTGAAGAAGATATGACAACACCTTCCTGCCTAATTGGCAGCCTGCAGTAACTTATGAGCCTTTCTTAATAACATTTCAATTATTCTCCTTCATACGGAGTGTGAGTACAAGATATAACTTCAGTACAATTATTACAGCCCTATTTTTAATCTCCCTGTGCAGAGTAACAGTTGGGGTGTGGAGTAGCTCTGGTGTTTGGAAATTATGTCTGACAGCCCCAGGAAAGTGTGAAAGAGAGCTGCCCTCTCAAAGCCAGTAAATAGTCATCCCAGTAACTACTGTGTCTGAGAGATGTTTAGGGTCATTTGTCTGAATGGAGATTTGATGAAACTGAAAAAACCATTGTATTTAGTTGCTTGGAAGAACAGAAAACATTTTTCTTTCTGTATTGTATAGTTAATGGAAGAAACGAGGTTGACCCCACTTGCCAACTTTCCCACTGTAAATCCTTTCCATCAGAGCTTCAGAAACATCTTGAGAAATTTTTCAACACTGAAGGAAAGTCCCTAAAGACCAAAGATAATCAAGTGGTTTTTGCATTACCACAGTGGCTTCAAATCCTGAGAGCCACTTAAGGAGTGGAAGTGGTTTGGAAATTATTTCTGCCTACCCTCCTCCCATGCTAGCTTAAGTCTCTTCCCAGGCATCCATACCCAGCACTGAGTGGGCAAGGCAGGATGGAATTACCCATTTACTGCAAACAGACCTCTGTGTTGTTCGTGTAACACATCAAACAAATCATCAGCCACAAGACTGTGGTCAGTGGCTGCTGAAATTGGGTCTGAAATTATGGCAGGATCTATCATTAGAGGCAGTTATTATGGAATATAGACTATCTTCTGCATATACTGTTTTCCCATTTTACTCTATCTGCTGTGTAAAGTGTATTTATTTTGAATCATGGCTTCTTCCCAATCAGCAGCCCCATCCATTACAGCTGTGCTGTGCAGTTTGCCTGTAAATAGTGAAAGGATTGTAATTGTGTGACTTGTGACAGCTTGTGACAGCAAGCAGTGTGGCCAGCCTTGTATCTTTGCATTTCTGTGGGCTTTTATGTTGGTGTTTGATTGGTAGCTTAGCTGTGAATTTGCATAAACCTGATCATTTTCATGAAAATTTGATTCAAACAACCAACACAGCATTTTTTACTATTTTTCCTTTCTTTCCTTTTTTCCTATTAGATAGTGGTTCTATTTGGTGTTTAGGTAAGTGGTGAAACTAAAGCTCTCTGCAGTTTCAATACAGTAAATATCTCTACATTAATGATTTTAAGAAAATTTCACTTGCTCAGTATATATAATGGAAAACATACATGTTCTATGCTATGAGTACATCACAACATGTGCATTGTGCACTAATGCTCCCATATTACACACACAGTGTTGAAACAAACCAAGTTTTGACCAAAATCCAGTGAGATCCCAGGACCAAGGCAGTCTTTGCTCTCATTTCCCTTTGGGTGTATGAGAAGCCCTAAGTTTTGTGCTTGTGCCTGTTTCTGTTGCAGATCTGGGCTCCCATTGAGAAGCTGCTAATTGAACACAGGGGGTACCTTGCCTGCAGACCACAGCAGCTGGTTTAAGTGCAGGAAGAAGAAAACCACACAGAAGACAATCAGCATGGGCTGCAAAGTTCTATCAAAGGGGTGGCATCTGGTCCCGCAGATAGAAAGTTGCTTGAGACACAGTTCCTGGAACACAGGATACCTCCTTGGCTGTTCCTGTTCTCAAGGGTGATGTGTTATGGTGAACAAACAAGCTTGTAGCTCAGGACTGCATCTCCATGACTCCAGAAGACACCTTCATCCCCCTTGTTTAAAATTTTAAAGAGTCTATTATTCAGGGCATACATAATTTAATGCAAATAATAACAATAATATGAGTAACTGTAAGCAGCTTTCTTTCTTGGTATTGAGCCAGATAAGTGAGACTTTTTTTTTGTGATATTGGGAATGATTCAAACCAGACCTCCTGTACTTAGAAAAAATTCCCTCATATATATAGTGGGCTTTAAGCACTTGCCTTACTGAGAGGGCCCTGCTCTCATGAAGTCAGTAGTGGAATCCCCATGGTCAGAAAAAACCCCAAATCCCTAACAAGGTAGTGTAAAAGAAAAACACGCTTCAGTTTTATGTGTTGCTTAATGGTGCAGTCAAGTTTTGAAGATGCTGCCCTGTTTTCAGGATGCAATTGGACAGCAATTCTGGCTCCTCATCCGGGTGGTTCCCTGCCAAAAGCCCTGGGGGCTGGGCTGGGTGGGAGGGCTGCTGCCACGTGTTCTCCCAGCAGCAGGTCTGTTGAGCTGCTGCTGTCAGTAGGAAAGGTGTTATTAGCTCCTTTAGGACAGTGTTTTGACAAGATGCTGGATGTACAATCTCACAGGAGCATTCAGAGTTTTGTTGCCAGACTCCCAGATCCCTTGTTGCTCATGGGCAGAGAGGCATTTTTTGATTCTGAATTCTATGGCTTGGGTACATACATTCTAGCTGCTGGTATGAAGTAGGCCCTGAATATGCACTTCCAAATTTGAAGATACATTGAAATTGTAACAAAAGATATTGTTAGAAATATTGCAAGCAAAAAAAAAAAAGTAATTATCAAATTATATGGAGAGGGATAAAAGTATGTTCTCAATATTAATTTACAGCAGTTGCTGAGCTGTTTTGGTAGAAACTTGAAAAGTATCAGTCTGAGGCTGAGGTCGGACAGGGAAATGTTGAGATGATGGTTAAGGTTTATAATCACAGAACTTATAGTCACAGAAATTTATAATCACAGAAAACCTGTATTTTACAATGGGAGAGTCAAGACATCCTCACCCCAGGCAGCATCTCCAGTCTCCCTGCCATAAGTTACCATTCTCGGCATAAAGAATTTGTGAAAATTGCTGTCACCATTGCTGTCAGCAAAGTCATTCAGGGGCTGATCACCTGCCGGGAAAAACATCCTTTTATGATTATTCGGGCAGTTTGGGTGTATTTCATCAGGCGGGCCCCGGGAGGTGCGGCCCGGCTCGGTGCGCGGGCAGCCGCCAGCAGAGGGGAGCGCCAGCCGCTCATCCCCGTCCGCATCCCCCTGCGCATCCCCCTGCGCATCCCTGTCCGCATCCCCCTGCGCATCCCCCTGCGCATCCCGCTCCACATCCCGCTCCACATCCCGCTCCGCATCCCGCTCCGCATCCCCCTGCGCATCCCGCTCCGCATCCCCCTGCGCATCCCCGTCCGCATCCCGCTCCGCATCCCCCTGCGCATCCCCGTCCGCATCCCGCTCCGCATCCCTGTCCGCATCCCCGTCCGCATCCCGCTCCACATCCCGCTCCGCATCCCCCTGCGCCTGCCGCGGAGAGCGCGGGCTGCCGGCCCTGCGGGAATGAGACAGTCACTGAATGAATGAATGGATGGATGAACGAACGAATGAATGAGTGTCTTCCTTTGCATTCCCAGCTGCTCTGATTCTTCGCTTTCTTCTGTGTTGTAGAGGTGCTGGAAGCAGGCTTTCTAGTGAGGTAGGATATTTAAAAGTGATGTGTTGATGACATAAATATACATCAATTCTCAAAACGGTAAACAGTACATTTTTTTTCCCCCTGAAGATTTTGTACTAGATGACATGAAACTGTCTCTGAGCCTCTAAATGAGTCTGCAATACATCAGCAGGTTAATGAACCAACATTATAGACAAGATCTTGAGACAGAGCTGCATATCTGATAATCACATCCCTGGTAATTTTGTTTTACTGGAATATTCCAACTGTCTCTTTTCTTCACAAACTATAAAGGGACAGAAATAAATGGACTGGAAAACATCATTTAACAGTGTTTCTGTCCCTTGCTTATGCAATGACTCTTGCCTTCTCTTCAGTTGTTTGAGGGAGGTTCTTGGGTTTTTTTGCTGGCAGATTCAGCCTGCACAGAGCCACAAATAACTCACTAGATTTGAAGGGTGACCTTGCTCTGCTCACAGATGCTGCTCCTTTTCCCAGCAGGAGCAGAAGACAGGAAGCCAGTAGCAGGAAAAGCTCCAGAAGTGTGGGTGGGATAGATGGATTGAAGAGCACTGATTAAGGGTGAAGAGGGTGCAGGGTCAGCAGTTACTGTGCAGTATCAAAGGAAAAAGGGAGGATGCACCTTTTGCAATGCATTAAAGGCACTTATTAAGGTGAGAGAGATAATGTGGGAGGAGGGGTGACACTTAGAAGTATTGGTGAGAACAGATTTTGTAGTGGGGCTCTGGCAAAGTGGAGAATATCAATTAACAAGGTTAAAAGCAGAAGGCTGGAAGGAGGCAGATCAAAAATCAAGAGGGAAGAGGATGCACAGTATCTGTGAAACAGGAGAAAGGTGAGCACCAACTCATGTGGGTTCCTGGTGATGTCCCAATGACTGCTGGCAGTGAGCATTCTCAACTCTGTTCCTCATTTGGCTTCTATAAGATGATGTGGCTTGGCTTTGTGGGTTCACAAAATTATTCAGGTTATTCATGGAAGGGGCCTCATGAGATCATCTAATCCTTGGCCTCATCTTCCTTTCTCCCTTTCTGCCTCATCTGTTAAAGCTTTTCCATCTCTTGTGTCTAGTACTACCACAATGGTTTTGAGTAGATCTGCTCTGTTACAAATAATAAAACCCCGTTACCCAGAGAGCTCAGGCATGTGGATGCACAACATCAACACCTCAGCCCCTGTGCAAGGGAAGAAGAAAGGCAAACACAAGCAAAGAGGGTCTACATTTCCTCTGACTTTAGTGTGGTTGCATCCATGCTTGTGATGCCTAAATTCCCTGTGTAGCTGCAAACTTCTGAGTTGCCTGCTTGAGGCCCCATTCCTGGTCCTTCTGTATAAACTTCATCACAGACATAAAGCCAGTGAGAGGGGAAGTGCTGTACACACATCTTGTGCCATGGAAGAGCTTTGCATCACAGGCTCTGCTCAGATGCAGATGATGTGATTCCTGAATGTAGCACTTGCTTTCTGAGAGCAAGCAGCCAGCTTCCCAAAACTACCCACCAGCTTCAGGAGAGATGTGTTGCATTTGTATTTTGTATTACTATTTTCTTATTTCATGCTAACCTTTGCTTTCTGAGATTTGATAGGATATTCCTGTAAAACACCACAATTATTGTTTTAAAATATTATACCCTGCCATAGTCAACAGGGCAGATGGGTTTGGAAGAAACCAGCTGTGCCTAGAAGGTGGAAAAACTCCTTCCCAGGAGGAAGGAGGGAAGTGTTTCAGGAGGAATAGGGTGTGCTTCATCCTAAAATATCAGGGTCATCAAAATAAAGAGCAAGGTGGAGCAGTGATTCTCCTCTCAGTTGGGTTGGAGCAGCAGCAGTGAATGCCCAGCCCTTCCCTTACCAGTCCCATGGGAGGCTGGCAGCACTCCTCTGTCCAGGAGACACCATTTCAGAGAGCTTTGCTGTAGTACTAGGGCAGTCCCTCTCAGGGGTGCTCACTGTGCCTCTTGAAGAGGCTTTATTGCTGCAAAAAAGCTTTTCTAACACTTCTTCTGTTCTGGGGAATTACGTTCTGGAAAAGTAAAGTGTATATATTGCATGGAGAAGAAGGACACTGATCTTTTGCTTTCTGACATCTATTAATTTATTAAATCCCCTTTTTCTCCTCAGAGTGAGTTTTGTTTAAAGGTGCCCAGGAATGAGACAGGTAAACAAATGCACATACATATATGGAAATAGTACCAGTGGTCATACTCATAATTCTTTCTGAAAATTTTAATTCCCTTCTGCATCCACTGTGGATGACTTTTAAAGAGAAAACATAATTTGCTTTAGGCAGGATAAAAGGCCTTTTTCTGTGAGCTGACTAAGTCTTTCAAGTGCCTTTGGTGGGCCACAGTTAATGAAGCACAAAAGAATAATCACAGGCTGTTATGAGCCAAAGTGCTATGATTTTCTCAATCTCACTCCACTTGATCTGAAAAAAAATCTTGCTGGAAGAAAAAACTTACACTTGAATGGTAGCTACCCTGACTGCTTAAACCTGGATGCAACATGCACAGAATTTTTCATATTAGAAATATATATTCCCTTCCACCTCCTTTTTCTCTGTTTTCTGCAAAATGAAGAGGGGATGGAGTTAGCATCAGTTCAAATTTTGAGGATTATTAAAATTTGGAAGGATGGGTTCATTTACTGTGAGTGTTTTTGGCTCAGATGCAGGGACCATTGGAAATATTGGGGCAGAAAAAAAGGACCCCTAACAATAAATCCCAAAACCAATACAATGAACCAAAACTAACAAAACCCAACCAACCAAACAAAACCAACAAAAGCCAACCAAACAAACAAAACCCCAAGCAAAATCTTAATGACTTTCTGCCTGATATTTCATCTCTGACTGTGAACAGCTGCCAGATGTGTTTTTAGAAATACAGCACTCTGGGCTGCTCTTCAGTACTCAGAGAGATTTTGCCAGGATACTTCATTATCTCAGGCAGACAAGTGGCTGAGCAATGGCTGAGTGATTTACTGTAAAACAAAAACCTTTCAAAAGTAGAAAGATTAGGTTTGCATGAGCCTTCACTGAGAGGCTTGAGCATTCACAGTCCTTGCATGAGAGCCAGGCTCCAGCTGAGGGGCAGCACATGTCATTGCACAGCTATAATCTCAATTATAATTTGTCATTCAGGTCACAATAACATGAGTGACTGAGAATTTTTGTTCAGTGCAGATTCACAGCCACACAAACAAAATATTTTTTTAAAAATCTCATTGTCATCCCCTAAGGTTCTAACTGCATCTTTTAAATTGTATAGATACATTTCTTACAGGCAGCAGAAATGGATTGTGGCCTTTGCTGAGAAGAAATACTGGTACCTCTTGCCTTGCCCTTGACCCTTCTGTGTGATATATTCATCAGTTTACAGAGATATACTGAGATGTCTCTGCTTCTCCTTCCTAACTAATCCAGTTCTGCACCAGTACCACCGTAAAACTGTCTTCCAGAGCCAGACCTTCCTCATCCAGAGACTTTCTTTGTCATGCTCACACATCTTCATGTGCAGTGTTTTTAATAAACTCTCACAGGAATGTACCTGTCACTTTGAACACAGCTCTGCTGCCAGCCATCTGACAATAATCTCCAATTGTATTCTGGCATCTGGAATGACTACTTCAGGAATATTTTAATTTCTCCCAATCCTATCACTCTGGGCCAGCTATATGGGAATTAGTTACATTTCCCAGAATATCAATATCAAGTTAAAAGACATCTGTATATTGATTCTGTGTCTTGACTTGGGACTGGGAGTTCAAATATTTACAGACTTCCACTTTGTAAGACTCTTTCTATTATGGAAATAAGATGTGCCAATTTAAAGTAAGTGCAAATGAATGAGATGAAGAGCTCAGAATGTTTCTCCAAATAAAGGAAGCACTAAAATTTTATTAGGCATGTAGGTGCAGTTAAGGTTAACAAACCAACACAATTTTGATCCAGCTGGGTGTATCCTTATTATCCAACCACAGAGCACTGAGCAGTTTGGTGTACAATGGCACTAGTCCCATTTTACCTGGGTTACAATTCCTCTTGCATATCTTTCAAACAATAATCTCTCCAACAGATACTGAGGATTATGCAAATTTAGTTTGCTTGATTGGAAATCCAGAGGTCCCAGCACATTGTTGCATTTTGGAGCTAACAGATGATCCAGAGATAATAAAACAACAGAGAGATAGAGATAACAGTACAAACAAATACAAATAGAGATAATAACACAAATTCTTTCGCTGCATAATTAATTTGGTAATGTTCAGATTTTTTTTTGTCATGCCAGCTCTAATTTTTCACTTTGGACATAGTGTGTTTTGTGAGCTCCACTCCTCTTCAGCCCTTGCTTTATACCCCACATAAGTTTCTAACTGTGATAGTCTCTCTAAATGGACTTGCAACTAATTGACTGAGCAGTAGGTGAATTAAGCTACTTTTTAACTAAGTCCCTAAATATCAAACCAGAATATATCTTTACTAATATGTTCTACACCTTTGGAAGAGTGTAGATGGACTAATTTTCTAATGATTGAACATTCCCAACCTCATGCCGCTGGCCACCATCTTACACAGGAATCTCCTGAAACAGTTTTTACTTCCCATTTTGAATACTGCTATGTGGGAAACTCTTAGAATCTGCAGAAATAGAGGGAATTTTTACTAGAAATATTGTCTCCTAACCAAACAATTCCCAAAGTGAAGCACTGAAACAGGTTGCCCAAAGAAGCTGTAGATGTCCCATCCCTGGAATGTTCAAAGTCAGGTTGGATGGGGCTCTGAGCAACCTGGTCTAGTGGAAGCTGTCCATGCCTGTGGTAGCTGGGCTGAGAACTGGAAGATCTTTAAGGTCCTTTTCTACCCAAACCATTCTGCAATTCTATGAAATTCTCCCAGGAACAACAGCAGCAGTTGGATGGAAGTCCCAGATGTTATTTCCCTGATTTGTTCTGATTCAACCTCGTACAATTTGAGATCTTGCTAAACCACCTCAGTTGTTTGAGTTTCCAAGGAGAGCTATATCAAAATTCAGCCTTCAAATCCTCACTTTGATACCAACTGTGGAATTGTCAGGAAAAACAAAAATAATGGGAACAAGTTCTATCACCCCACAGCTGGATGAGCAAATGTCTTCCTTCCCAAAGCTTAGCCTGCTAGAATAAAAAGAACTTTATTGCCTGCAGCCTCCTCTCCAGGGAAGTCCTTTCTTGCAGTAATCCAGACAGCAAGCTGAGAGGAGGATCAGGCTGCTTGTGTTTATCCTGTTATTTTCCTTCTGTTATCCTTTATATTGCATTGCCCAGGAAAGGGAATTGGGAAGTTATCAGTTCACAGCCTACCAGAAACATGCTGAAACAGGTTTGACCATTCAGAAACATGATCAAAACATTCCTGACTCCTGTTATTTTTTTGTATTTTGTGGCCCACAGAATGCCAAATCTAAATGTGAAATATTAAATTAATGTGGAAACATTTAAAAAGAAGGTTCAGTGTGCCCTTGCCATGCAAATAATGACAAGAAATGATCCTGTAAGCCTCTGGGCTATTCAGGGATGTGTCTAACATCTTTCTTTAGCACTACAGAGGCATATATTATTATCAACATCCTTAGTGTCAGACCAATCTGATCTGGCAAATAATCTAATATTTTTTGTTTCCTAAATTTCAAAACACTCTCCTCCCTTCCAGATTCATTCCAATATGACAAATTAACACATCTCAGTACTTTTCCTTTTGCTGAGTTAACAACCACTGAGGTCATCTGTTTTTGTGACAAAGGTAAATCATTCCTCCTTCCACTGTGATAATTAATGGTGTCCTCCACCAGTACAGGCTCACAGCAGCCCTGTCACTTTCTATGACTGGTACAATTATGATCAGCATTAGAGAGAACATTCCTTGCTTTTCTACTGGGACTGCTGAGGATGAATGGATGCTATTAAAAACAGTAATTGATGCGTACAGAACTATTCATCAGCATCTGTTAAATGCTTAGTCTTATATATTGGATAGTTGGTGATGTTTTAAATTCTATCTTGAACCTTTCAATGTAATGTCACTGTCTTTGTGAAAGTCTGAAGAGGCACATTAGCCAGAAACTACAGAAAGGCATACTTAAGTCAAACTCTTTGATAGGTATTTTGGGATTTCACTGGTGTAGTCCCTCTGGGTCCTGTGGAATCAGGATTGCTTTGCAATGTCCCTCATAATTCACTGAAATATGACTTATCATGTTTCAAAACATCTGTAGGCTGTTAAAATCTGCTGCTGTTATTTCAAGCCTACAATCACAGACCCTGGAGACCTTCCTACATGCACAGTATGGCCTGTAACTGCCCTCCTGGCATGGTCTGTCTGGAAGGAGCAGCTCCAGGGCTGCCTCCTGCTTTAGCAGCTTTGAAGTTCTGATTTTGGAGGTGTTATGCCCACCTTCAGAGGGTCTCTGAGCCCTTCACTTGTATACTGAATGCTTTGTAGTTTGCAGCCATGGCAGAAGAAGACAGTTGTGTCTGTGGATGAAGTTACAGATATTAGGGCAGGGATTCCTTCTGCTCCTAAACCATGTAAATTTACACTTTTCTGTGGAAGCATCTATAAATGTACTAAGGCTTCTAAGCTCCAAGCCCCCAATAACCTCCCAGTAGAATCTGGTAGCTGGAGACTGTAGCAAACTTTTCATTTCTTGGCTGCCCATGAGGGCTGGGGGAGCCAGCCCTTCTCTTTGGATGTTTCCTGAGGCAGCATCTGCCTGGAGGGCTGGAGCAGCCTGTGCCCAGCCTCTTCCCTGGGTCCCAGGGCAAGGTGTGGCTCTGGGGTAGGAGAAGGGTCCTTCTCCAAGTGCAGCTCATGCCAGTGAGGAGGGAGGTGTACCTGAGGTACCAGAGAGCCCAGAAGGAAAAGGTTCAGCCAGGAGTTAGGGAAGACCAGAACAGACACTGCTGATGGGTGTGCAGGACTGGAAAAGGATTTATCATTTCTGAAGAGAAGAGTATTAGCAAAGACTTATTTTTTGAAGCTGTGATTAGAGGGAGACTCCTCCACATTGGCTGATGGTCCCTTGGATCTGGAATGATTCTCAGGGTTCGAAAGAGCAAAGAGGAGATTACAAAGACAGAGGCCCAGTGGAGACCTTGACAAATTGTTCAGCATGTGGTCTCTGAGCCCCTGGAAAGACTGAGGACATGGAACAAGCACTGGCTGAGGAAATGACTGCAGGAGGACACACACCAACCCACCCCCAGCTTGTAGCAGTAAGAGCCATCATAGAAACAGAGCCACGTTCCTGAGATCTACACATCACTCATCACTCAGTCCTGCCTCAGACACAACAAAGCTCTTCCTGTACCTTATCCCATGGCTCTGAACTGACTGAAAAGGGGCAGCAGTACAGCATTATATCTGCCTGGTACCTAGGTGGAGGTTTACAACTTTTTTTTTTTTTTTTTTTTTTTTTTTTTTTTTTTTTTTTTTTAGAGGAAATGATTTCATAGGGAAGAGGTTGCACAGAGCTCACATTTTTTGAGAAACTGTCTGTCTTGACAGCCATCCCAAATATATTTTTGGTTAGGTTTATTTCAAGTAGCAGATATGACCTAAGGTCTCATTCAAGTCAGAAAAAACATCCCAGGAGAGGAGCTGATAAAACACATCTGAAGGCATACACAGAAGTTGCAGGGATGTGATGATCCTGAGAAGGCTCTTGAGCTGTACCTGTTTCTGTAGGTGGTGGTAATGAGGAATATTACTGTCCCACCCATATCACTGATTCCATGTGGGTTATTTCCAGTCTTTCTACTGGAAAAATAACTTGATATGGCACAGCTGAGTGCTTTCAGTCCATAAAGAGAATATGGCATGATCCCCAAGGATAGCATGCATGAGACGCAGACCCTGTATTAACCTCTGCTTCCAGCTCACCACATGTCTGTGGCTGGATCCCTCATCCTGTTGTGTTTCTGACCCTCTTTGTGTATTTGTGGCTTTTATTTTTCTGGGTTAGTCATAAGCTGCTTAGGATCCACAGCCTTAGACTTGCAAGCCTTGTGTCTCTACAGCCCCCAATGTACCCCAGACACATCCACCATCCTCAGGGTAATGGTGATGGCACAGTGATGCCAAGGGGATCTGTAGAGAGAGGGGCCACTGCTGCTTTCTGAAACTGAAATTGGTGTGTTGGAGTCTCCTACATCTCCATTATTTTAAATGCAATGCTCTGCTGACTCTGCTGTGCTCAAAAATACATCAAGTAAATGGTAAAGGGAACTATTTTAAAGCATCCCTAACTTGTCACATTTCTTCATCTCGAACTCGATCACCTTGAGGGTACCAAACACATTATTAATGTAGGTTAAGGTCATGCTGAAAGTGAGATTTCCTAGTCTGGGAGTAAAAGTGATATTGGGTGCTTACTCACTGAATTCACATACCCACTTCTAACCCTGAGCAACAACTCAGTCAGTCACAAGGGGAAATGCAATAATTTTAAAATGCTAAAACAATGCAAAGAGCTTATAGGGGCCTGAGTAAATATATGTATTGCAGTAAAAGATCTCTGTATTGTATAAGTGACCCTCCCCTGATTCTAGTTATTGTAAATGTGCTCCAGCTGTGATGTCCTTAATTGGGCAGCAGCTGTGGCCCGTGGAGGTAGCTGGGATAAAAGAGGGTGGGGCAGCCAGGGAGAGCCTGGGAGGAGCCCTGATGAAGAAGCAGGAGCAACACTGCTGTGAGAAAACCATCCAAGAGGTGTGAGACTCTAGAAGTATGATAACAGCAATATGAAAACAAAAAATAGCGACCCCGACATGATAGAAGAGAAGACAGCCGAGAGCTGTGGCAGCCTGAGAGCTGGGACAGATACGTAGAAGAAAGAAGCAGGAGCTCTCAATCAAGGAGCTGTAACAGCAGAGAGCTGTGAGAAGCATGGCCTTTGAGGAAAGGAGCCTGAGAAGATCTAGGGAAATGTTTGTATTCAAGACAGCCGAGTGCTGTGGTAGCCTGAGAGCTGAGAGAGATGTGTGTATTATAACTATGTAATTGAAAAATGTGTTAAAAGGGGGAAACGTAGGGGCTTGAGTAAATATATGTATTGCAGTAGAAGATCTCTGTATTGTATAAGTGACCCTGCCCCAATTCTAGTTATTGTAAATGGGCTGCAGCTGTGATGCCCTTAATTGGGTGGCAGCTGTAGCCCGTGGAAGTAGCTGGGATAAAAGGGGGTGGGGCAGCTAGAGAGCGCCTGGGAGGAGTCCTGATGAAGAAGCAGGAGCAACACTGCTGTGAGAAAACCACCCAAGAGGTATGAGACTCTAGAAATATGATAACAACAATATGAAAGCAACAGAGTTAACTTTAAAAATTATAGCTAGATGATTTACAAATGGAAATAAATACACAACATAAATTATGCACTGCAGTAATTTGTTCAGCTACAATAATAATGGTTTTGTGGGTAGGGATAGCTACTCTTATAACCTGTACAAAAGAAAAGAAGTTGTACTCTAACAAAAACATCCCCAGGAAATTGATGTTTATTTAGATTTGACATTACAAATAATTTTACAGAAACCTGGAAAAATTTAAAAAATCTATTCAATAACATATTTCATTTAGGAACTAATAATGCAATTTTATTTCCCTCACAAGGTTTGTGGGATCTCTTTAAAAGCAGCCACAACATTACACTCCCCTTTCCAACCCCAAATAGGGAATCCTGGATGCAGTCCATTAATAATGTAAAATGCCTTGTGTGAAAGTCATAAGTCTTTCTGAATCTGTGAGATCAATCAGATGCTAGAGCTTTAGATGAAAGTGCGAATTTCCAGATTCTGTCTTGCCATGTTGTTGCTGCCTCTGAATTCTTTACTAATTTTACTCTACAATTGTGACTCTAGGCGTCTGACACCACCAAGTTTTGCTTCCTATTGTGCCCAGTTCTCTGCCAGTGTTGTGCTGGGTGGAAGGGGTTTTAACACAAGCAAGCCTAAGTCAGGCTCCAAAGATGAAAATAAATGGAATTGTTTTAAGCAAGAAGTCTCTGAAAATGTACCATCCTTGTGAATGTGGCTTGGCAGAGCCCCGCTGTATACGAACAGTGGATTCTTCATGAGCTGCCTGGGACCATTAATCCTCTCAACCCTGCAGTGTCTTCTATGACAATTGCCCTTGCTCTTACATCATGGCCCACCTGGGCTGCACAGGAGAGGATTCAGCTTCAAAAAGCAAGATTAAACCTTGTGCAATCCTCTCACAGGACTGTGCACACATAGCTCTCCTGCATCCCATTCTGGCTCACTAAACCATGCCCCTTTTTTACTATAGCAGACAGAACAACACTAATAACACTCTTTTTTTTTTTTTTCTGTAGCAATATGTTTTGTCTTGTTCCAGGAAAATCAGGATAAAACCAGCATTTTTTAAAGAGAAGACATAGGAGAAAATTTCAGAAACTGCTTCTGATCAGTATTTTTTCTGGGTCTTGTTTTGAAAGAAAAACTACAACATGTTACAGGAAATATTTGAAAATAATGAGAAAATATTTATTTCCTCCACCATTCTTTCTGTAGGAAAGCCCCAGTAATTTGCTCAGGTGTTGCCCACAATCTGTGCTGGAGCTGCCCATGCTCACTGGAGAGCTCCTGGTGCAGTGGTGCCAGCTGTTCCCACAGCACAGCTGTGGCCTTGCAGGACATGGAGTGGCACCTGCTATGGCACAGGGCTGCTGCTGTCCAAATGGAGAAGCTGCTTCTTTGCCAACAGCTCATCACCCTCAGCAACACCTGTCCCACAATTCAGGGGTCACAAATTCAGCCCGCTCCTCCCTTGTACCCACAGCATTCCCAGTGCTCATAAGAAAACATTTCCCTTCCATTGTAATGGAATAGAGAGCTTCATCACTGAGTCCAAACAGTGAATAAGCACATTAAGGGAATAGATTTGCCATAACTGAGGCCTTAAAGTTTTTCAGCAAGAGTTAAATACCCCAACTACCATTACACTGAGATCCCATTTGTTTTATCTGCTTATTAGCCTGTATCTGAGACAATAAACGGTGCCAGGACCAGCTTAGCTTGCTGTGCCACGTTGGAACAGACTAGCCCAGAGTCTGGAGAGGAGCAGAGAGTGTAATAGCACAGCATGGCCTGGCCATGTCAGTCATGTCATGCTCTCCTCTGCTTCAAAACAGGCAGTGCACTGAAACAGGAGCTGCATTGAAACCACCTGCTGAAAGTAACACCAGAAGATCCTCCTGTGCCAACCCATGAACACTGCATAGGAATTGCTTGGCGTGATGGACAGACCTCAGCCGTGACCCTCCCACCCAGGTGACCTTCCTACCATTGTTCAATTTACTAAGGGGAATGTGGCTGGTTTTGGCAGAAGAAAAGTAGAGAAGAATCCCTGGCAAAGGATGCTAAAAATGGCTAAAAATGCTTGAGAGAGTGGCGGTGAAGGAGAGGTGGAGACTGCAGAAACTCTAGGTGAGAGGAACACAGTAACAGGGTTTGCAAAGGGCTTTAGAGGAGTAGAGGCTGCTGTTAATAAATGTATCAGATATTGATGAGAACAGGAGATTTTTCATTTAAATGTTCTTGGGATCCAGAGGCATTTTTTTTTTGAACGAGGATCACCCAGCAGTCTTTCCCTTTCCCTTCCATCACTGCTTCTTCCAGTCACACCAGTGATTTAGATCAGCTGCAGTTAGTGCCTGATGGATTAACTCTGAGGATCAGTGTGACCGTGAAAGCTTTCTGTTAACCTTCAGATGAGCAGCTCTGGGAGAAACTAAGCTGCGTCTCAGCCACAAAAGTTATTTCCCTTCCAGTAAATGAAACAATATGAGGAACTGGGCAGTGCTGGCACATGTTTGCCCATTCTGTGGGATTGCTGGCCCATCCCTGATACTGCTGTAGGGCAGGATGCTGCCAGAGGAGGCTGAGCAGGACCTGTCCCTCTGCACAGGGTGGGTGCTGGGGATAGCAGAGTCAGCAGTACAGATGCAAGCCAAGTCATGCCAGTCACCCTCCAAACAACGTTCTGAGCAGGGAGTGAGTTATTCACTAATGTGCACAGAGGATATTTAAGAAAAAAGCTTTAATTCATGTTTGCATGTGCCAGGACAGCAGCAGAAGGCTAACTCTTATTTACAGAGTGGTTCTCTGCTGCCTACAAAAGCCATGCTACAGAAATCTAGTTGAACCAAAGCATCAAAAGGAGACTTGGTTCCTTCCATCATTTTGTATGGCCTTCACCTGGGTAAAAACAGTTATTGAAACCTTTTGAAACCTTTTTTCCCCCTGCCTTAGTTTCTTGTAATGAATAAAAATCCCCATAGAAATGCCATCCACTAAAGATGGCATCTCAGTCAAATATTGCCCAGATTGGAAAAAAACCCCAACAACTACAAAAACTCACAAACAGAAAAAAATGTACAGTATTACATAACACAGATTCTTACGTCCTGCTTTGCTCAGCTACTTTCTCCAAGAGGTGATCCTATATTCTGTATATGGTTACCTCTTTAAAGGAGGCTATTCACCCATCTTCCCATGACCTGAAAAACATAGTAAAGTGTTTTTCTTTTTCCCAGCAGCTCAGTGTTCACAATTTTCACAATGCTTATGATATTATGTTACAAAGGCTTTTTTGTTACTCCCAGTGCTTTGATTAGAAAAACTGCTTCTTCATACATAAAGTTGCAAGAACTTTATGTGTTTCTGGTCTATGTTGTCAGTGGAACACATAAGATTTTGTATTATATGATTTTCCAATAAAAATGCAGTGCAATTCACTGTACTTCTGCTCTTTGCACCAACATTAATATCAAATGAAAACTGATTGCAATAATCAAATTTAATATCCATTTAATGAGGAAGAATTTCATGATCAGCAATTAATTATAAGCAGGAATTGAGAACATGCAAATAAACATAGATGTGACTGGGATACAATACTTGTGACCTCTGTTCACCTGGACATGACATTTGAAATTTGTATCCAAGTCCTGATCTCTTAAACTTGTAAAATAAACATTAGGGCAAGAGAACTTGAAATAAGGGATATTTTCCAATTGGGAATTGAAGGTATGCTTTTGTACCTGTGTGGTAGTTACTGTTTTCCAGATAATTTTAATGGGCTCATCAACATAATCTCAACAGACTCACTGGGGCTGAAATGAGGATGCTGTCCAAAAGAGAGATACTGACAGCATGAGGATACTATCCAAAATGGGGATACTGACCTGCTGCTCACTGGCACTCAGTGACTTGTATAAAATTTCACAGAGGAGGAGCAAACATATCCATGTCAATATCCATGTCCAGGTAATTCACAGATTATCAAAATGCAAACTGCCCCAGCTGACTTCAGTTAGCATCTGAGGCAAGCACTGAAACCTGTTGCTCAATACAGGGAGAAGTATTGATCCACTTCAGCTGGTGACCTGTCATTTGATTTGTTCTGATTCCTGACTGAGAGCTCAGGCCCTCTGCCTTCACTTGGGCCAAAGAGCACCGTGGTCTGTGCATTTCTCCATGATTCCCTATGCTTGCCTTTGGAAAAGGCCCAGGGAGCAGAGCAGGATGCTCTGAAAGTGTAATGGGCTTGTGCAGAGATTGCTGAGCATGGATCTGTGTTTCCCTGCCACTGGTCCCTCTCACCCCAGCAGCAGAGCAGCCCTTCCTCCCCTGCCTGCTGGAACTCTGGGCTGGCTGCTGGCATGGAGAATGCTGTGTTCATCTGCAGCCAGGCTACCAGCCTCCATTTCTGTTGCCATGGATACAGGAATGAAGCAATAGCTTCACTCAGGATTAGCTATTTTTATTGTAATTACACAACACGAAATTATTTGATTATTTTTCCCTTCATCTCACCCATAGTTTATTTATGCTATGATGCTTCAAGTGCCTGTACTGAGCCCCCAGGCACTGGCCTGCTGTTGGTGGGGGCTGCTCCCTGCTGTGGGTATGGGTGCTGACAGTGCTGGGCAGGAACTCACAGTCAGGAATTAAAGTTGACACATTTCTTGCCGTGGAATGAAGTGAAGTGCAGTTGTGTAGCTGTTGGGTGCAGCAGTTTGTGTCCATCTGTTTCTGCAGCACAGGATCACTGGATATCTGTGTGAGGACAGGTTCAGGAAATCAGAGTGGAGGGAAGAACCTCCAGTTAGCATTAGGAAGTGTGACTTTGCCAGCATTGATGGACAGGGCAGTGAACACACTGAATGATAACCAAATGCTGATGAGATGCTCTGGGAGGGAAGCAGAGGAGCATGCAGACATCCCAAGGCCAGAGCTGTACTATCCAGCCCAGATGGGGAAGAGCATATCAAGGAAATGAAGCCCAGACTCTCCAAGCCTCTTGATCTGTCCAGAGGAATCCAGTCATGGGGTGATCCCTGTCATCCTGCATCAAATGGAAGAGGAAAGTGTTACCACACCGACCACAGCAGGTACCATCTCACAGCTTGTGTCTCCTGCAGTCCAGGCGGCTCTGTCCTCACTCCATATCTACATTGAAATTCATAAAGAGAAAAGCTCTTTAAGAAGGACTTTATAAAGAAAAAATGGGAAACCCCCCTCACTGGACATGAAGTTTTGTCATTGCACCTACTGCTGCTACAGTTCAGAAGTGGTGAGTTTTTCACTTTCTGCAACACTAATTCTTTTGACCATCTTTTGGCCATTAGCTAGATGGATCTAACAGAGAGGGGTTGGTGAGCCAGGATTTGAGAGCCATGGATTAAACTCCTGAGTTTGCCCTGGGGCTGTGCCTCCCTCAGTTTCTGCTCTTTGCACCAATCTTTGTACCAAGCCACACTTGGCTGCACAATGGGGACCTGTCTGGAGCCCCCAAAATTTTTTGTTCCTTTCACCTCTGTGGTGCATTTGATCATGTTTCCCCTGAACCAGAAGACTGCATGCTGAGGAAATAAGGTGGAAGCTTTCCTGATCAATAACCAAAATTATTTTTAAAATTGCCCCCAGGAGAGTGTAATAAAAGGACATTGGAACTGATGAGAACTTTGGAGAATTGGGTGCTTTATTTAATGCTTTTTACTCGTGAAATCTCTGGTCTTAATGTAATTTTTGTAATTTTTCAACAGGTCCTTCTTTTGAATGAGAGTCCTGCTCTAGCACTGTTGCTAACCCATAGGAAAAATTTTGAAGAATTTGTAATTGCTCACTAGTTTTATAGAGACACTAAAATTATGAAAGGTGTTGCATTAAAAATGTTTTATATTGATATGTGGAAGAACCAATGAAAGAAATAGGAAGGTAACTTAAGAAATAACAGAGGCAAATTGCTAAATTATTCCCTTTACTCACTGAGATGTGTGAACCATATCAGGTTATGGGAAACTCAGAATACAGTCTGTTACCTCTGATGGTTTTTGTTGGCATTAACTAGATCTGTCCTAAATCTTAAATTTCATTACTTAATATTAGAAACTGACCCTGTATTTGACCATTTGGATAAGTGTAACCTGTTTTCCTGGTTTGATGAAGACCAGTTTAGTAAGAAGGACAGAGAGGGAGATCCAGCTACATTTTGGTGATAAAATGTAGGCGCCTTATGTTTGGCATTTAACTTTCATTTGATCAGAACTGTTTCACAGGATGTGCTGTCTTTCTCTACTGAGACACATGCCAACATTCACTTTACTTCCATTAGCATATCACTCTCACTCGGAGCTGGTGTTCAGTTCTCTCTGCATCCTGTCAACCTGACAGTCATTAATCCCTTCACAGGAGCACACTTCTGTCCCACTTAGTGTGCCACATATTTTTGCCTGCATCCCTTGAGACCCTAGTGGGACACATCCTTGCTTTCCATCTGCTTGCTGAAATCTGCAGGACCACAGTCCATTTGAAGCCCTTCACAAGATCAAACACTGGCCAGAGTCTTACCTTCAGGAAAAAACAGACTTTTCATGGCATTAGCAGTAGGCTTAAGAAGCCAAAATAAGGGGTTATGAGAAGCCAAGCTTGACAGTGCCCTTAATCCAATTAAAGCTATGTCTGAAAAATTGTTCTCATTCTGGCCTAAATGATTGAGCAGTGTTTAGAGTCTTGTGCTAGGACGGTCAAGAAGTATATTGTGATTAGGATGTGACAGAAAGATCTTAGACAATGATCAGACAAGGCCTCAATCGATTAAGATTTAATTATCTCCAAGACCAGAATTCTTCATTTTCAAAAGACCAGTCCTGTGATTTAAGTTTGTTATCACTTTGTAGCAGTGGATGTTAGTTGAGTGATATGAAGACTTTAATTAGAGCCAGAAGCTTTTACATGAAGATATTAAAGAAGCAAAAATGGGCTTTTGAATATGTTTTATCATTCTTTTAAGGGTTTGCTTAAAGCACTCTATCTCTCTTTCCTCAGATTACTGTCGTAGATTTTTCAAAATTGCATCTTCATTTCTCATTTTGGGAGCCAATTAATTTTTTTTTCAAGGATACTCTTTTGATTTATATTTGCCAATGTACAAAGCCACAGATTTACTGCTGACAACATTTTCCCAACTTGAAAGTACATTTTAATAACTGAACTCTACATGCCCAGTGGCAAGGAAATTTGTGCAAATTCAATTTTACTCGACAAGTACAATAAGGTTATAACTATGGAGAAATTAATGGTCACAGATTTGGTGTGTTTAGACAGAAAGGTAATCTGCAGGAAGTCTTTGTGGAGTTCATTGGTGATAAAAAATTGTGAACCACAATAGCATCTCTTTGAGGTTCCACATGTGAATTTAGGTCTTTGTCATTTTGGACATCAATCAAAGGACATTCCCGTGGTCAAGTTTCTGTGATAGTGCAACATGTCTGGCTGTGAAAACCATTGGCTGTGTTGGGGTGCAGTTCCCCTGGTCTAGAGCAGTTGTGAGATGTATAAAATTGTATAGGCCTGGCATTATTCCTTCTGACAGTGTGGATTTTGGTCATATTTGCCCATATAAATGGGCAAATGGTTACCATGGGCAATGACAACCACCACTGTTTGCCAGCAGTTGTTGCTAAAAAAAAGTAAAATCTTGTGCAGAAGACTGCAGATGGGAATATAAGGTGTGGGAGGAAGATATGGAAAATCAGAAAAGGACAATGACAGATCTGGAAAATATGAGATAAGGAAGAGCTTGGAAGGGCAAGATGATGTCAGGACAGTGAGTAGCTGGGAAATACTGCATGAGGTAAGGCCAGGGAAGACCATAATGGGAAACTGAAGGGATCCTTAGCAGGAACAGAGAAGATCACCCCGTCTCATGGATGCAATCAGAGGCAAATGAGATTTCATGGGGGAAAATGTGTACATGTGACTCACTGAAGGCAGATTAGCAGGTAAGTGTGGCTCAGATCTGCAATCTAGCGAGTTAATCTTCCCCAAACTGAAGTTCTGCCAGCATCCCCCATCTCTGCCTGTGTCTCTAAAGCATTTGAGAGGTGTTTCTGAGGCTGTCTGCATTCACCTGTATCAGGCCAGTGACACACATGCCAGAGATCTCTGTACAGTCCAGCCCTGCCTGCAGTCACATCTGTGGGGCTGTGGGGTGGATCCCCACGCTGGGTGCCCACAGCCTGATCAGGGGTTTGTTCTGCAGCAGGTGGGACCCAAAAGAGTCTGGTTTTGGCTCAGTTTGGATGTGCAGGTCAGTGCCTGGCCTCACACCTCTCCCATGGCTGGCCAGGTCACATACAGCATAGACAAGGATACTTCCTTTCCCTTTGCAGACCAGGTAGAGACATGGAATCACCGATTTCTTCTTCTGAATTTCAACCATTTTTTGCATTCTTCTGTTACAGAGCTTTCTTCAGGGAGTTTTCATAAAAACCTCACCTTGAAATTAGAAGTACAGTTAACTCACATCTCTCTACTGGGGTAATTAAAATATATTTGGCCTAGGATTTATCTGAAATCACTGTATTTAGAGGCACCTTCTGGCAGTGCTTATATCTTTTGTTATGGATGGCTAGGGCATGTGGGGTGCTCCCAGGCTGGACTTTGGGGATAACCTCCATGTGCTCAGGTAACATGCAGAGAGATGAGAAAGACAAACCTAAAATTGGCTGCCTAATGTAGATTAAATATCCAACTATACAGTTACAATTTAGTGAGATAAAGCCCAGTTTATAGTAGGGATACACATTTCTTTATTAATTAATTTCAGTTTGTGGTAGTAAGTCTGTTAGGAAAAGGTGTGGTTTTGTTCCCTATCCTGGCATCAGAAACAGATAGCCTAACATTTAATGGAAATTGCTGTTACATTCAAATCTGTGGAAGACTAGATTGGATCTTTTCCAGAATTATGGTAATTTCTTTATATAATACTTGGTATGATTCCACTCTTGCTTTAAAGATTTGCTTTATATATGTGCTATCTATCTATATATGCTATCTGTGTGTATATATACATGCATCATATATATGTATGTTGTCTCTTTGTTTGAATTTTAATTCCTTTTTCTATGCAACACTCTATGTATGAGGCTGAAATCCTTTCTTGTCTTGGTGAGATGAAGAGCTCTCATTTCATACATCTTTATGCAGAACCAGAAATCATCCCTGCCTCAGAGCAGGGAGAAAGAAGAGCAAGGAAACTGCACAGCTTCAAAGATGTGACCACACTGCCTAATAGGAGAGCTCTATGTGAGGCAGATGAGAGGGAAAAGGCCCTCAGGATCAGGAAACTAACAGTTGAACAATCTGAATGCAGATTTAGAAAGGAATTCCATTGGAAAGCTACTTTTATGCTTTTGAGCTGCTATGTCCTGCCAAGGGCAAAAGTGCAAGCCTTGAAGTGAGCTTCAAAATCAATGATCAGTTTTGTCTTCTATCCTCAGCTTCTTAGGCAAGACTCAAAGCATTATAGGCTAATGCTACCTTTTTCTGGATTGATTTCAGACTCTTAGGACTGCTATTGGATTTGGGATTTTCACTTTTTACAAGTCAACAAATACGTGGGACATCTACTGTTCACATTTATCTTGGCATTTATATGGTACCTATGGAAAAAGGGGTAGTCCAAGGACACAGCATCTCTCATCCTCCTCTGGCTAGTTCATTCATAAGAAGGAAAGCCAGACTAGTTTTTTTTTTTCTTTCTGTTACACAGACAATTAAAATAAATGTCTTGGCATGCTAATGAGTCCTTTTCTCCCTCTATCTTTTTAAGATACCCATATTCTTCCTCTTTTTCTCATATGTTCAGATGATAATTAGTTGCTTCTGTCTTCTCTGCTGAGGTTCATTAGCCATTGCTGGGCCAGAAACTGAGATTCAACACCATGGTTCTCTAAAGTCAGAGCAGCCTGAGTCACTGACCGTGTACACAGCGTGGTGGGACTTAACTTTCTGATCCTGTCACAGCCAGAGTCCTTTACAGCACTTACTAGTGACTCATGCAGTGTCTTTGATGTGTAGAGTGTTTGTGGCCATTTTGGTTACTGTTCTAAATATTATCTGATGGGAGTGCTTGCTTTCTTCATGTTTAGCATCTTGAATGAAATATGAAAACATATTAATTTCTTGAATGAAATATGAAACTTTTTTTTTTTTTCTGGAAAAGAGCCTGGAGGGCTGGAATCTCTTCTCAGTTTCTAAAAGAAGCTAATCCAAAAAGCCTCTGGTGATCTCCTTTCATTGCGTCAGGAGCAGACACCCTGCAATGAGTTCAACCTTTCCAGCCAAGCACAAAACCAGAAAGGCCTGATGCACACCCCTAGAAGCTCTTGCAGCACCCAGGCAGTCACTGGCTGCTGCTGCTGTTTCTGGAGTGCAATCAGTGCTTGTTCCTCAGCAATGAATTTGCAGATCCACCAAGTTCCGTATGGGACTAGGTTGTCTGGCCCTCCTTACTGACCCCTCTGCTATTTCTGTGTCTCACTGTACTCTGAGGGATGTCTCACAACCTCTCACTCTTTAGTCCCACTTGCCTCATGCACCCAATCAGCATCTGTGTGATCTCCTCATCACCTGCATCCAGCAGGTTACATCTCAGAAATGCAATGATGTAGCAATGCCTGGAAGGAGCCTGTCTGGTAAAACATCCTGAATTTACACTGCTAACCTCATTTCTATAAATCAGATTCTTCAGTGGAGGAAATGGCTATTATAGAAATTTTCTTTGGCTTTCTTAAGTAATATGTTGGTGTGTAAGATGTCTAAAACAGCTTTCTTTTTTTTTTTTACACTGGAGTCTACATTCCTTACACCTGTGTTTCTCTGCCATCTGAAGCACCAAACTCATGTTTACCTTCTCTTTGCCTATATATAGGCAGAAGAGCAGAAAGATGTACTGAAATCACGAAGAAATTGAAACTGCCAAGATGATAGAAAACTGTGGGTTAGATAAGGGAGCTGAAGAGACCAGGGAAGAGAAAAACTGGAGATAATGTTCTTCTATATCCACTTGTCAAACCCTTGGATCCTTAGTTCTCTATCCTTTGGGGAAAAGATGTAAGGTAGGTGGTCTCATACAACCCACTGATGGCAAGAATTAACAGGGACAAGAAGCCACCACCCTGTGTCTATTTAAGCCTGTAGGGTGAAACAAAGTAGAAAAAACAGGATGAAAAATTGGTAAATATTAAAAAAAACCCAAACAAAAAAAAAAAACAACCCTCCATCCCAGTAGCTCTCAAGCCTCTCAGCTCTCAGGTAAGGGGCCTGAAAGGGAATAGAATCTGCTTCTGAAAAAAAACATCATGAGGATGAAAATCATAAGTGGCTCCTCAGATACCACTCACAATATCAGCTGCTTCTTCCAGCAGCACTGCAGCCATCCCAGCTCCAGCCCAAGCCCAGTCATATTTTCTGCCTTTTGTAGGCCTTGATTTCCCTTGGGCATTTCAAGGCTTTGTGTAATTATGTGCCAAGAAGGCAGAAACCCTCTGCACAGAAGCTTGAGGGAAATAGAAACTTTGGGCCAAGGAGACGGTCTGAAGGGAAAATTTGGAGGAGTAACAGGTAACAAAGTTTTGGGTGAAAAAAATTACTTCTTAGAAGTGCTCAGTGTGCTATGAGATAGACAAGAGAGCATCCTCCAAACCCATGGGGCTTTGTCTTGCTCATCCAGCTGCTTGTGCTCATCCCTACACTGAGCATGAGACACAAGCTCAGGTTCCCCTGCACTCACAGCTCCTTCAAGCTTCAGGGCATTGGGAGAAAAGAAATTGATTCAGTCTGTCCTGCAAAATGAGTCAATGCTGGTTTCAGCTGGTTTCAGAGTTCATTTTCATCCCGATGCAGTGCTGTGGCTAATGTTGATACACACTGATGTTTTAGTTGTTGAGTGCAAACACTAAGTCAGGAACTTCTCTGTGTCACGCCTTGGAGGTGCCAAGGAAGCCACAGAAGCATGGCTGGGACCCTAGTGACCAAAGTGGCCAAAGGGATGTTCCAAGCCACAGAGCATGGAGCAGTGTACAAACAGGGGAAGGTGGCTGGGGCTGGGGGGAATCACCATTCAGGGATGGGCTGGGCACCCCTCATTGGGAAGGGAGCAATTGCAGCATGTACCATTGTCTCTTGGGGCCTTTTATTCCTTTCTATTTTCTTTTCATTGCAACTAATATTATTGTTATTATTATTATTGTTATTGTTATTACTAGTAATAGTATATTTAATTTTGTTTCAATTATTGAACTACTCTTATGTCAACATATGAGGTTTACTTCTTTTTTTTATTCTCCTCCCCACTGGGGTGGGTGGACTGAGTGGCTGTGTGGTACTCAGTTCCAGGCTGGGGTTAAACCACAGCAGAGCTTCACAGCAAAGCAGCTGCTTTCAAGGTGCTTTTCTGATGTCACTCAACTCCTCTCATGAAGTCATTGCTTAATGCCGGTTGCTATAACAACCTGTTAGTCTTTTTCACAATTACTCATGCAGCACAAATGCCTACAGGTATGTCACTGTTGTGAAATTCAACTTTAAAGTGTTCATTTTAAAAAATTTCTCCTACCTCACTGGCACAAAACACACAGCTTTACAGATTTTTTTTAAGAAAACCTGGCTACAGCTCATCCTGTGCTGTCTGAAGGAAAAAAGGAATCAACCTGAGGAAAGAGCATCTTTTCAGTGAACAAGCCTTTTAGCTGAATACTTCCCTCTTTTATGTTCAGTATTTACAAAATCTTTTTCCAAAGCTCATTGTAACCCCTTAGATTCTGTTTTTAAAATGTGCATTCTGTGTAGAGGAAGCACCTACAAGTATTGTAATCAAGCCTGTAGCATTCTGTCCATGTATTTTTATTAGGAATGGGAATGAACAGAGAAAGTGCTCTAAGAAAGTGTTTACCTTTTTTCTGAGCATTATTAAACTCATGTGAAATACTCTCTTTGGTTATAGTAAAGACTACTATACTACTAAGGAAAGATGTCAATACAAGAGGTCTTACTGTGGATGGGAAATCCCTTTTGGTGGTGTTTGAATTGCTGGCACTGGTTCTGGGCTAACAATTATCTCCATGGAAGAAATAAAAGACAGTAAGCCAGACAGACCTAACCATCTTGGAAATATCTGCAAACATTCTGGGGTGTGAACAAGCTCAGTGAAATTTCTACAGTGCTGCATTGTCTCTCTCTGCAGTGGAGTGACAGCTGAGGGGCCCCATGGCCATGACCAACCTCAGCATCTGCCTCTCTCCTCCTGCTCCTCTCCCAGTCACACTCTCCAGCAGCAAACACTCTGCAGACTGGTAGCAAAAAGCTAAAATAAATGCTGCCAGCAAGGAGATCCCTCAAAGGTGCCTCTTCCTCTCCATTGACTACAGGAGAAATCTACAGTCACCTGTTGTGAAAAGTCTGATTTTGGGGCCAGACAAAAGCGTGCAAAGCTGGATGGGAATGTCCTGGCCTTGGTGGCTTCTACCTGTGGTATGGAAGCAGCTATGACTGTGCTGCTTTTTGGGGCACTATTCTTCCACTGATGCAGTGAAATCTTTCATCCCTGGGGTTGCAGGTCACTGCTCTGGTGGCACTCAGACCTGGCAGGGGATGACAGGCAGCCCTTTGTCCCAGCACCCAGCAGAGGGGTCAGCCTGAAGCTTTTTATGGGGTGATATTCAGATGAACCCTGCTTCCAGCATCCTTCACTCTTACATCTCCAGAAATAGATTTGACTTATGTTTTGCCAAATACAGGTGGGCTAAACTCTCCAGAGGAGATTCTAGGAAGCATCATAAACATGGAAGTCAAATGGAACTTAAAGCCTAATTCTTTTGTCTGAAAAAAAAATATATTTTCCCATTTCTCCAGAATTTATGGAAGCACTATGAAGCACTACCCAAGTTTCTACAGTCCGAGGTCCATGCTCATGAAAGAATTCAAAGTAAGGATAAAACACACTTAAAGACAAGTCCTATTTCAGAAGGGTAAAACTAACACTGTGTAACTCTTCCAGCTTTCAGTCAGATATATTTACTTTAAAGTTTAAAGATGGTGCTCCATCTTTTTTCTACTGTTATAGGCAGATATTTTAGAAAAAAATGCCATGGAATCAATCCAAAGGAACATACTAAATATATGAAAATATCAAACAAGTGTACAAAAATTTCTTATGCTTTGGTAAAAATACAGACCTCAGCTTGCATCTCCATGCAGTCATACTCATATAACAGCAGTTTAGCTACAGGATTCATGAGTCAGTGTTTCTACTCTCAGTTTCTGAAATGTGGGCTGCCAGAACTGAGCTTGGCCAGTACAGCATCACAACATCCAGAGTAAATGGCTGATGACATTTTTTTTCACTCCTAGTTTGAGAACAGGGAGAGGAGCTGCGGTAGAGCTGCTATTTCCTGATTGCCTCACCTGAGATAAGGGCTTTTAAAATTCTTGTCTCCTGTGTCACTGTTGCTCGAAGACACTGTTCTTCCTCCCTCTGTTTTTGTTAAGCAACATGATCTGACCTCAGAATGTTGTGGTTAACAATGTTGATGCTGAACCTTGCCTGGGAACTGGTGACGATGAGATTTGAGTGGCAAGGAAAGAGAAGCAAAGTACTCAAGGATCCACATATTGATGATCTGAGCATGCAACAAATGGTTGTCTGAGCTGGGCACATTTTAGCCAAATTCTTCATAAGGTTTTACACCCCACTGCAAAATGATCTCTGGCTTTGATTAACTGGCAGAATGGCCAGGAATTTACAGCACTTCTTTGCTACTACCTTGGGAGGCAGCAGGAGGATGCAAAATGCTGCAGTAGCCCCACTGCATCTCTGAAGTACTTTTCATCAGTTCTAGACTTGAAACCTCACAGAGATATTAGAAGACTTCATGAATAGGGTTTTTATTGAGTTAGGGAGCGGAGGAAAGAGAATGGTGCCCAGCTGAAGTCACAGCCTTGGCCACGTTTACGCTGTGGGTTGGGCAGGAGGAGAGACAAACAAATGGGAAGCCTTGCTTCAGTGCCAGAGGCAGGGAAGGAAAGAACTGGTAAATGGAGGTGTGGAGCAGCTTCAAGCATGACAACAGTCTCTTTTGTGGAGCTGAGACAAGGTTATTCCATTTTCTGTACACTTCAGCTGGAAAAATGAGGCAGATCCCTGTGGCACGATATTGGAGTGTTAAAAAAGGTGATGGTCAATCTCTTTGGTGGTCCAAAGACTACTCCCTACTTGGAGGCATGAGAAACCTGTGAGCAGAGCCCTTACTTTTCAGGTGACTATTAAAAGCTGCATTTAGAGAAAGAGTATTTGGGGAAGTGTCCTTGGGTGGTACCTCTGCATGTTCCCCACTCTGTTCAATGGAAAATAGCAGCTTTCTATGTTTTGGGGTTTTTTTTCAAATAAGTATTCTAATATTTATTCTCTTGCTTAAGAACGTGATATAACAGAAAGCCTGCAAACTGGGATTCTATACGTTTTTCAAGAGATAACATTTCTTTCCCAGGGCTGCAGCAATTGCTCATCCTTCTGCAGTCTGTATGGTTTCTTTCACTTCTCTAAAGAAAAGTAATTCCTGTTTTCAACCTGCACAGCAAGGTTCATCTTCCACAATGTGGGATTACCCTGTCAGATGAATTGTTGCTGCATGTTAGATACATTAACCACCAATATTAACCTCTCCATGCTGGTGGGCTAGCAATCTTACCAGCCTCTAAGGTAATCCTTGCTCATTGATGAAAAATACACTCTTCCTCTGAATTATGAAGAGAATTACAGATAATCAAAGAATGTGTCTGCCAAGCACATAACATGCTTCTTGTGTGGCTGTCAAATTAGCAAATTCCCCTAAGAAGAATCAACTGTCTTTATTAGACAAATGAAATCTTACTGTGTTAGCAGAAAGGTTTACATTCCCAATTACTAAACAAAATCACTAAATAAAAAGAACTAAATATAGTTTGGGGTGGGATTTAGTTGTTGCTGTTGTTTTTTGTGTTGGGTTTTTTGGGTTTGTTTTTTGTTTTGTGTTTGTTTTTCAGTGTTTCCCATGGTTGGGAACAACAAAAAGCCTTCTCTCTTTTGGGCTTGATGTCCCTGGTGAGTTTTTTAGTTTTTAGTTACCTGCCTGTGCTTTTGTTTGGCTGGAATTGCCTGCTTTGCCAAGCTCTCTTCTGGACTTCCTCCAGTGGAAATCAG
The DNA here is from genome assembly GCF_028018845.1 of Melospiza georgiana. Lineage (NCBI taxonomy): Eukaryota > Metazoa > Chordata > Aves > Passeriformes > Passerellidae > Melospiza > Melospiza georgiana. The sequence continues at coordinate 91,252,308 of NC_080432.1, forward strand.
TGTTATGAAGCGAGACAGGAGAATTGCTTTCAACTTGTCATGTTGTACATTTGTTTGTGCCTGAAAGCTTCAGGTTTCTTCCTTTCTCTTTTGTTCTTTGCACTGGAGTTTTCTCATCTTCTTTTTTAAAGCTTTTTAATGATCCCAGGCAGAAGCCAATTGGGTGCTGTGAATGAAGCATTCTGGGTTTTTCTGGAGGTGGAGATATCACAACAGATGCAAGACTCCTTTCAAACTATCTAAATTATGCACTGAAAGCAGTGTTCACTGTATAAAATATTCATTATACATGGATCTTGCCAAACTCATATTTTCTAGATTATTACATCCTGTTCTCAGAGATAGCATGTGACATAGCAACAATTTAAAATTTGACACTTAGACCATTTCCTAAGCTACTGTCTCCCTCTCTATTTCTTCCCTTTATATCCAAAGGAAGAGACAAGAAACCTTGAAATAGGTGGCCTAAGATAACCACTTTCTAGGGAAGACTCCAGTAGAGACTGACTTAAAGGGTTCAGACAAGGCTGAATCACAAAGGTAAAAGCAGTTCATGATCCACAGTTCAAAAAGCCCATCAGCCCTTTCTTTCTAAGAATACATGATGTTCATCTCACAAGCAATACAAGTGCATTTGCCTAACTTGTAGCATCTTTGTCTCTTTCTTAAAATCATAAAGGTACTAAAGAATTCCCCAGATGTCAAAAATACTGGATCATTTGGGCAGTAAGGAGTTTTTAGTTGTTATGGAGAGTGATAAAAATATTATTTAGCTTCTTTTAATATTCCTTTCTTTCTCTTTTCTTTCTGCTCTTCCTTTGTATTCTGTACAACTCTCATCTGGATTGCTTCAAGAATGAGAAAATCAGTAAATGAATGACCAAGTTTAACAGTGATAAAATGTTTCACGCAAGGTTTGGATTTTCAGAAGGTGGAATGATTGCCTCCAAAAGTAAAGACCCACTGAGGATCTGCCTCGCACAGTGCTTTCTTTTGGACTTAGGAGAGATTCACTTTCACCATAGGATCATTCAGGTCAGAAAGGACGCCAGCAGGTCTCTAGTCCAGGCCTCTGCTTGAAGCAAGACCAGATACAAAAGCAGACCAGATTTCTTTATTCATTTAGTACTTCCTGAGAGTTTATTTTCTTCATGGTAGAGGGTGGTGGTGATGGTGGTGGTCTTCTAAAATATTGTACTCTAGCTGTTTGGAGTAGAATAACTCACAGTTTCTTATAGACTCCCTTTACAAAATGTTTGTAATCTTTCACAAATGCCCTGGGCATTATTGGCTGTCAGGTGTGGCAGCTTGAAAGTTCAAACAGAACATCTCAGTTAATGCTAAGTGATAATAAGATTGTCATTGTAATGGCCAAAGGATGCAGGGTAGCAATCCCTGTAGGTACAGATAATGTTGACTTTTAATGTCTTATTAGGCCAAGTGAAACAGCAAAATAAAGGGATCAAACTCTCTGGTTGAGTTCCTTTCTCGTCTTCATTTGAAGAGCTCAGAAGAAAAGAACTTTTAAACCAGCCTTAATATGTGGTGAATGGAAGAATTTAGACTGAAGCAGGAAGGGAAGTATCATTCCCAAAGGAAAATTGCTTTGAAATCCTACACAGAAGATACTGGAAACTATATACTTCCTGCAGGATTTCTCAGACATCTCTGACCTTTTAAATTCCTTTAAGTAGCCCCATTGATTCTTACATAGAAAGATGAATACTAGAGCACAATAAATTCAACAAGACATTGGGAAACTGAGGACATGAGGGAACTGGAAACAGCAATGTGACCAGAGGAGACATAAAGTTGTTTTCATATTTTGTGTTTCCTTTTTTGTATTTACAGATCTTAATAAATGGAAGCTGTGTCAAGTATGCACAGTCAGATCAATCACATGTAAATAGAAGAAGCTTCAAGTTGCAGTAACCCTACCTACAGTTTTGCGGGTTATGCAGGGATTTACTGCCTCAAAGTTGAAAGCAAAGGTAAAACTGTGAGAACAACAAGCAGTTTTAGCACTAAAGGTGGCTATTGTAAGCTACTAGAAAAGAAAAAGAAATTCATCACACTCTTCAATCTTTGAGACAGAAGAACATCCTTCTTTCTTATATAGCAACCCCAACTTTGAATGTAAGAGGGAATCACTGGATAAAGCTCTTTTTCCATTTAGGACCGTTCTGGCATAGGAACTATCACAGAGGGCCATGACAATAATAATTCTCCTGTTGAAGACTCCTTCAACTGCAACATCCCCCCAAACAACACTCAAGCAGGCCTGTAGTGAAAATGCCTGCATTACCCATTACCACTGACTCTGCTGACAGGGTGGTCTCACCTCAGGGACAGCAAGGGCCAGCTGCTCCAGGGACACAGCCAAGCCAGGAGCTGAGCATGTGTCAGTGCAAACCTTGCCCTCACCCACAGTCCCACAGGAGCAGATAATGGGGGTCTGACAGCCTTTAACTTGGCAAGCAATGGATCAGGACCAGGATCCATCCAAGTGCTCCATCCTGAAGCAGAAGAAGACTAGGCCAGAAACAGGGATGGGAAGAAGCTGTAACTTGGCTCTGAAGTCCATCCATGTGGGTACACCCACAGTATGACTTAGGCAGGGGCTGACAGCTGAAATGGGGCTAATAATGTGTAAGTGCACAGCTGAGCAAAGAGGGGCAAGTAGTTCTTTATACCACAACAGTTAAATCTTCATTTAGTTATTGTAGTACCAAACAGCTTTCATGAATAACCCTCTAACACTGAGCTTTCATCATAAGGTCACTTGCTTAATCCCACCTAGGCAGTGACAAACAGCAAGCTGTGTCTGACTCAACCATTTCTCTCGCACCCTCTCATTATATGCATTTAAATAAAACTGCTCTGTACCCTGCTGAGTAACCTTCCCAAACCACGCTGCTGGTTGGGTAGGGCTCAAGGAAAGACACAGCAATTCAGTCTTGGCACTTGGAACAGAAGCTAACTTTTAACTAGATTGAATTTTCACAGTAAGGCTAATAATTTTGGTGCTGAAATGCAAATAATTACTGTTGTAATTGCTTCCTGGCATCCACATGTGTGTTGACTGCCTCTCAAGCTGAATAAAAGGACAAAGACTCCTGGTTCCAAAAGCTCACAATATTCCTGCCTTCTGCAAAGTTCACTGAAAACCAGTGGGGATAATTTTCATAGGTGCGTGAGTCTCCTTATGAAAGGTCACAAACTTTATGTTCGCTCAGATGTCTGGGAAAATTTATTCAAGGTTAAGATTAAGTAACCAGGCAAAGGACTTGGCCTCTGTGAATGAGCTGGAAATTAATGCAGCCCTCCTGTGTCCCATAAAAACATGAAAAAGGTCTTACTGGTTCAGAGCAAATATCCACCTGGCCTTAAAGTGTCTGTAAGTAGATACCCGAGGAATTGTAATAGCAGGAGAAATCTGTGTGACATTTCTTCCCCTTGCCTCAGCCTACATCCACCAATGGATGTCTGTTGTTTCAGACCAATGGATTTCCTCTGCCTGCCCCAATTTGTCTGTTCAGTAACAGGGATCTCTCTAATGGAAGTTTTTACCTATATATAATAGGTATACCTACATAATATATAATTTCATTTTCCTTGCTTTTTTGGCTTCCGCCAAAGACTGAGATTGTAAGGAAACAGGGGCTGTTTCCCAAGTCCCAAGGCCTCAGTCCTGAGGGGTTCTGGTTTGCTCAGAAGCAGAACTTTATGTGTGAATAGTTTGCCATCTTGTGCATTTTTTTACATTTATCTCTATCACAATTCATCTGGCATCTTACAGCCTTGGCAATCATTTTCCTAAGGCCCTTCCTAGTGCCACTCATTTCTCTTTGTACCACTCTGAGCAGCTCTGGATCACCAGCAAACCTTTCCCATGCTCTGACCTCCCTGACCTTATGAATATGTGATGGAGTTGGTCTGGAGGGCTTTGGGGCTGGGAAATTCTTAGGTGCTTCCTTTGCAGTCATTCACATTCTGCATGCAGGAAAGTATTTTCTTGCAAGCACACTCCCTGCATAAAACAAATGCAGAACCTAAACCAGAAATTTATTTTAAATATTTATTGGCTTTTCTTTTCCCCAGATGGATGGGCATCTTGCTTTCTCCATCTTTATTTATAAATATGGCATCCACTTTGCCCAGAAGGCAAATGGTATTACCTTCACAGACAGGGAGGATTTTGTATCTTCAGCATTTGTACATCATTTCTGCACATTTTCAAATAAGTGTATAAGGAAATACTGAAATTAATATTTAATGTGAATACATTTGACTCCAGTTGCAGAAGGCAGCAGTCGTTCAGCAATTGCTATTCTCTCAGATGTGGCTAATGTCAGAAATATAAGAGAAGAACTGAACTACCAATTAAGCATTTTGCCTGTCCCATGATATTTTGTTTATTTTCACTTCATAGAGAAAAGAGTGACTACAGGGACTAAACATGCAGGCTTTCCCTTTATGAAGCTGCAACATAATGGACAAATAAAGTACAAAATTGCCTCTCTTGTATTAAATACATTTATAATTTTTGGAAAAGTGAGCAGATCAAGGGTCAAATTAACTTATAATTTACCAGTGCAGGATTAGAATCAAAACAAATGTCCATTGTGCTGTATATTCCTCTTTGGTACCACTGCTGAGCTGCGTGAAGAACAAAATTTTTCTCCCAGCAGACAAAACCAAGACAAATTAATTTTCTTAAAAGTTCAATAGATCCTAGAGCTTGGCAAACATTACTGATCTCCTTATGCTCAGCAGTGCTACTTAAGAAGAGAGATACCACTGTAATGTATTTTTTCAAAGAAAGACTGATGTTAGTTCAACAAAGATAAAACAGCTTGGGATTAATTAGCTGCAGTCATGCAAATAAATATTAAATAATGAGCCATTATAAATTATGTCTTATACAGTTAATATTCATACAACTTTCATGCAAAGATGATACAATTTCTTATCATATTAATTTTTACTCATTACCTCACAAATTTGAAAATATTAATTTTTTAGACTTTCTGCATTAAGATTTGAACTACACTTGCAGCTGCCATGTCCAGTTTGCAAATGCTCTCCAAATGTCTTCAACTTCTGAAGACAGAAACTTCTACCATGTTTTGGCTAATCCTAATTTAGTAGTTTCAAAGCATATATAAAATAAAACTTTGGAATCTGTCACACATCAGACAGCAAGGAACAGCTGTTCCCAGTGAAGAGGACAGCGGTCCAGCCCAAAGACTGGACACACATAAGCTGAAGACCAAGGTTTCAATGTGATCAGTTCCTAGAATGGGAACAGAGTTGCAAAGCTTTCACAAGAATGGTTTCCCACGGTGTATGGTAATGCTTTTATTTAGGAATGACATTGAACCTCATCTCTACTGAAATATGAGAACCTGTCTCAGAAATATCACAGTGAATCTTTGAAGAAAGAAACTTGATGTGTTATATTTAAATTGTATAATGGATAGATTTTATTCTCTCAAGACATAAATTTTAAGGGTAAATTTTATTCTTTCAAGGTTTCACTGCTAGCACCTTAATTTTAATTAACAACAAAAATACAGATTTTATCCCAAAAACATACTTTGCATTTAGTTAGGTGATGATGGAATATAATTCAAGTGTATGTAATTCCATACATTATATTGGGCCTTAAATTTTTATCCCCTCAAGCATCCTCAGATGCTCATGTCTACTCATAAGATAATCTGTCTTCAACCATTGCTGGTTCATGGCTTCTTTTTCCTGCCTCTGTCAAGGTCAGGACTGAAGGCACTTGAGGGTATTTCACATTCAGGCTTAGAAGTTTTCATTTCTTATCTATATTACAAGTCGTGAGTTCTACACCATTCTACTAACAAACTACAAAATGGCTCACTATCTTTCATTACAAGGTCTTTTAAGGCTAAACTATCCAATTGAGGAGTGACACCTAAATTATTGTCACTTTTAACCCAATAACTAATCACTCAAAGTCCACACTGCAGACTTTTCTGTCCAATTACAAAATACCACCCAAACACATGAAGAAGGAGGAAGAAGGTAAAGAAGGTAAAGAACAACAACCAGACACTGACCTAAAACCTCCATCTTGCCCCATATGCATCACTATATTCTAAAACTTTAAGTTTTCCACCACTAATTTGTGTGATGTTACACACTTCTAATCAACTACGCATCTGTAATCCCAGTGCTATCAATCAATTTTGGAAGCCTTCTCCATGGCCTCGGGTCAAATATAGTATTTTGCTGTGGGCCTGTGCCCTTCAGCACAGAAAGTTTAAAATTCTCAGCATCCAGGATTCCAAAAAACCATTACACCTTCATTCCCCCTGTTAAACGGGGTTTAACAGGTTAAATGGTTTTTTTTCTCTCCCCTGTCTGCGGGGAGAGAACCTCCTGAGTAGCCAGGGGAGTGGGTTTGGGGAAACCCAGCAGCAGTGTGTCCCTCCACATCTGCTGGGGCACCTGATGCTAGAAAATTTGGGATACCATGTCGGCATTGCCAATAACAAGGAACTGGTGTGAGCTTCTTTCACATGAATTGTGTTAAACATGGAGATGACATGATCAGTAAATATTTCTGATCTGAGTCAGATGAATTGGCCCTGTAGAGTGTCTGAAACAGCAGCTGTGCCTTAAAATGTCATTCTGAGACCAGGCAGGCGCTGAAAATAAAGACAAGTGACCCCCCAGTCATGGCACTGAGCTTTCCCTGCAGAGATGCAAGACCCAGGTGCTGTTTGGGGGGGCAGATCTCTCACACAAATTATACTTTCTTCCCAAAAGGTCATTCCCTGGTGGGCCAAGGGGAGGGGGGTTTGACAGGCTGGTGAGTGGCTCAGCAGTGCTGCTCAGGTGGAACCTGTGTCCCCACTCTCATTTCCCCAGCCCTGAGGCAGCAGATGGGTGGGCATCCTGCTGGGCTGAGGGACTGGCCCCTCACTGCTCCAGCAGTCTCTGGGGCTTAGCAGGGACACTGGAAGTGTTCAGTGGCCTTTACACATTGAAGTGAGTGCAGACTACCTAGAGACTCTTCAGCCTACTGTGCAAAACTGCAGTTTGCTCTGATTCCCTTGCCTTTACAGCTGCAGTTAATAATTTCCTGGTGTCCCCCATATGGTGCCACTGTCTAATATAATCCAGAAAATAATTAAGTGCATCAGAAGTCACTCAGTTCCCTCTTGTGCTAGCTTAACCTTCCATAATGTGGCTGTTAAAAACTCCCTTTTTGTGTATTTCCTTAGTAACTATTAGAACAAAGCCCTGCATTGTCCCATAACAGTTTTTTTTCCTGCCAGCACCATAGTTCTGCAAGGAGGAACATTGGAGATGAACCAACAAGTGAACTGAAATTGATAAAATGATCTAAAGGTAATTACCAATGTATATAGCAAACTGATAATTTCTTTGGAATTTATTTTACCCACAAATTATGTCAGTATCTTCTGTCTAATACAAGTGAGAAGTAAATTTTCTTTTGGCTCTGTCATTTTAAAAATTTGTATATGGTCACAACAATGCTATGGTCAGTTTCTCCCATTCTGTCCTTACTTTAAAATATTTCTAGGTATGCATGCATGGGAAAGGGAATAAATCAAGATATCTCTGAACAAGAATATAGGATAGGAGATGTTTTAAAAGATTCAAAAGCCCAGGAGGGTTTGTGGACCTTGGGGACAGACAAACATTCTTGAGTAAAGCTATTCTATTTGAAATATTTTTGTTGTTGTTTTGAAATGTAGTAGCTAAATTGATACTTTAAGCCAGGATGTTAAAATCCAGTACACCACAAGTGGGTTATTGCTGCTTATCATCAGTTGCTTTATTAATGTTTACAAAGTCCTTTAAAACCCCCAGAGGCCTGCTGAGGAATAAGCAGACATGGTTCTGTATTGCAAAAAGCTGTAGAAACTATGATGTGTTTGCTACTGAGCTGCATGTGAGCCTGAGGAAAAAATAGCTGAGGCATCCAACACCTCTCAGAGTGGATCTGCAGCCTGGCAGACCAAAATTTTGGTTTATTGTGACCTCTTTTCTGTCGCAGACATCTTTTTATGAAAATCCTTTTCTTGAGATTTTTTCTTCCTGAGAAGCTGAGGGGCTTCAGGAACAAAATGTAAACAATGGTTATCTGCTGCTGTGGAATGCAACAGGTGGATTTTTGATTGGCCCATCTTGGATGTTTATAATTAATGGCCAATCAAGGCGGAGTGCGAGACAGCTGCCTTTTGTTATCATTCTTTCTTTTCTATTCTTAGCTTAGCTAGCCTTCTGAGATGAAACTTTTCCTTCTATTCTTTTAGTATCATTATAATGTAATATATATATTATAAAATAATAAATCAAGCCTTCTGAATGTGGAGTCAACATTCTCGTCTCTTCCCTCACCTGAAAAACCCTGTGAACACTGTCACACTTTTCTGTTTTTAAAAAATTTCTATTTCAGTTGTCTCAATCTTATGTCTGGGATTGCAAGGTTCAGGGAGGGAAGTCAGCTGTACTTGCCTCAACTGTATTTGAAAGAAAACCTCTCCAGCTCTAAAGGAGAAAGACTGCAAGGAGTCTGCCTTTGAGACCACTGGATTAATGGATTTCAGATTAATGTCTAGGGGAAAATGGAAAAAAAAAGGTGGAGTAACATCCAGCAAAAAGGTGTGATAAACAGATTCCTGGAGGTGAAAGTTTTCTCTTCCCTGTTTCTGGCTGTCTTGGAGCAGTAAAGGCAGGCTGCTCCTCAGGGCAGGGGAGCTGGGGGTCCGGGGTGATGCAGGGCTGGCCAGGGTTTTGCCAAGGCTCAGCAGAAGTGCCCATGGAAGCCTTGTCTCCCTTCTACTGAAGCTTGTGGTAAACCCAGAAACCATAATTAGGTAACTGGGAGGCAGATGACATTCTCCTCACAAGTTCCTATGGCTTCTTATTGTTTTAATCACACAATTCAAATGCACAACTCAATTGTGTAAAATATGTACATCTTAAGTCTGTTGACCAAACTTTTCATTTGTGTGAAATATAATTTCTCTTTATGTTCATTGCAACCACGACAGGTTATGGAAATCTGGTTTAGTTACTGGTTTCAAGCTGTTGCAGCTGCAAACAGCTGTACAGTATGAAGGCTGATCTTTAAAAAAAGGAAGAGATATAATCCCTGTAAAAAACCTCAGCACTTCTAGAAAACAAGTTTAAGTAAAGCTTTATTCATCTGTTTCTATCAAAAAAGTAGATTGACAAATAAAATGAGATGTCAGCAAAGTCAACAAAAGGTTTTACCCCAAGTGATTTGATGGAATTTTGTATTGGCTGAATGGTGCCCTCTGGGGCTCTCATTCTAAAATATGATGTAGACACTCTCTGAAGTAAGACAGCTTTAGAAATCTGGATGGAGAGGAAATGTGAAACTCTCTAGATTACAGAACAGCATCTTCCCCAATCAGCCCAGTGCCCCTGATCCTGACATTTACTATATTGCTTTTATCTGAAAGAAACAGCATCTTGCAGCAGTGGAAATAGGTCCAGGGTAATGCAGAAGATAACACTTCTGAGGTGCACAGTTAGTGCTTTAATATGCACTTTGTAAGCCATTCTTTTGGACAGACATCTTTCAGACTGAGAGCCCAGGTGTCTCTCTTGATTATGCCAATCCTCTGTCCTAAAACTCTTCCCAGGCAGCTCTACAGACTATTTACAGAGTGCATACATTACTTGAGACCTCAGCAACAGTAAAGAATCCAACTATGTGAGCTGAAAAATGCCTGGGCTTTTTCCATTTTATATGCGGTGAGACTGAGACAGTGCTGGACTGTAAAGGGCATCAGTGAAACCTGAGCATTGCTAAAGGAATTAAATCCCAATTTGAGGGAGAGGGGTGGTTGCTCTGCCTCAGGACCTCATCACAATGAAGGAGAAAGGTACAGGGCTGGCAGGCACAGAGCACCAGGCTGGGTGTGCAGATCCATAGTACAAAACCGTGGCTTTTCCCCGAGTACTTCAAATTTCACCATAGCTCCCAGATGTGAGAAGTGAAAGTGGTCACCAAGAGACAAGCCTGAAAACGAGACTCTGGGTTGTACATACACATACACTTGCAGAAGGCAGTGAAGTAAATTTTGTTAAATTGCAAATGGAAACTGGAAATAGGCTTACTGGAGTCAGAGAAGGGAGCAGCCCTCCCTAGACCCTGTGGAGGAGGCAGTCTGTGGGAGAGGAGTGTCCCAGCAGGGATGGATGCTCTGGCAGTGAGTGGAGCTGTGCCCAGGGCTCGCTGCTGGGGCCAGCACTGCTGGACATCCCTGGCAGCGGCACAGTGCGGGGAGAGCACTGAGAGCACACTGAGCAAGTCTGCCAGCAGCACCAGGCTGAGAGGGGCAGTCCCACCCTGGACAGAAGGAATGCCATCCACAGGCACCTGGAAAGGCCTCAGAGGTGGCCCTGTGCAAACCTTATTAAGTTCAAAAAAACCCAGGTGCAAGGTGCTGCACCAGGGCTGGGGCAATGCCAAGCACAAGTACAAACTGTGGGTACATGTCACTTTTACACGGCAGGTTCATGTTTTTAGCCCCACACATTTTTCCTGCCAAATCCCCACATCCTCTCTAATTTTATGTCCCTATTGGGGCAAGCAACTTGGCCTATGCCTTACCTGTGACACCACATCCCACCTTTCTGAGGAGCTTCTCTGAATGGTACAGAAATGGTATTTTTCTGCTGCACAGGGATACACGACTCTCACAGCTGATGTTAGCAATATATAGAATTTCAACAAATATTTTTTCCTTCTACTTCTTTCTGTCCACTTTTCCTTTTAATTTCCTTTGTGAGTGAGTATGGTTCCTATTGTGTACTTTCCAGCTGTAGAAATGAAATAATTAGTTGGTGAAGAGGTGATGAAACCATTAGACATTATTATTATCTTTTGTGGAACTATGAAGATAAAACTATATGAGCCTTATTATCTGGTATTGGACTCACAGACTATACAAGTGTAACTCTAGTGAACTATGCTTATTTTATGGAAAGGTTTCAGTGGAAATATTAATGGATTGAACAGTGCATTCAAAAAAAAAAAAAAAAGAAGGATGGAAATGTCATAGCATTAAAGATTAATTTTTTTTTTTTCTGAGAGGAACTCATCTCTCTGAGCATGGTTCTGGAAACATTTTAATTAAGTCTATCAGGTTTTAATCCCTGCCCTTTATTTCACCTCTTTCAGACAACACAAGGAGAATTGTAATTGCTGACAACTTCTAAGTCTAAAAGATCAAAAATACCACATTTCTTATGGCAAAGAAAGCAAAGGAAAATAATTTGGAGGAATGTCTATATATTCCTCTGACATGAATTCTAAGAAATTTGTTGTTTTCTTTTAGTTAAATCTCCTTCTGGGGGTGAATGCCATGACTCTTGGGGAATATATTATATGTAAAAAAAATTAACTGTACATTCTGCCTGTATTAAACTTATTTTAACTAATTAGCAGTGAGGAACCTTAAAATATTCCAGTGAATGATTAGATGAAAAAACATTTTTCAATTTTCTTTTTTTCTCCCTATCTCTTGCCCCTCCTCTTCTTTTAAAGACAAATAGTTATTATTATATTTTAAAATGAAATTTGCAAGCTTAGAAAAATGATTCTTGAAAAAAATTCTGCTTCTTGTTTCCCCCTTCCCCAAATGTCAATGTTTACCTACAAAAGTGGGTGACATTACTTGAGCAGTTAAGTGTCCAGAGAATTATGCCATGACCCTGTCAGTCACATGCAGTCATCAAAGATCTCTTCCTGTGATGCAATTACCTATGAAAAGACATTATGGCATTTTTGAATGCATATGTTACAAACTGGCACTATATCTATGCCATCAGTGTCACCAGTGCAATAGAAGCTGTGTTTGGAATTCAGTGGTGACTCAGAGTACACCAGTGATTTTCAATTTCCCAGCAAATGACTTGCTCAGTTACAAAATATTATCTGAAATTTGTCTTCTATGTTGGAGACACTTCTGTGCTTCCTGGATGAAATGGAAGCACTTAATGGTGCTTTTCAGCTGCAAGGCAATAAATACCTGTTATGCAAAGAGCAGTGTAGGTACAGTAAAGTGCCACTGTGTTATCCTGTGGCTGGGTTTGGCTTTACAGACAGTGCCTGGGGCAGCCTCTGTCCCTGGAGATCACACATGGTCTGTGAGGGGAGAGGACTCAGGACACTCTGTATTGAACTCAAAATTGCACTCACCAGGGAAGGAGTAAGAAGAAAGGTCAGAGAAAGAACTAGCACCAAGACTGAGAGGAGCATAGACAAAAAATGTGGCTTTTCTCAATTATTCTCCTAAGAATAATTGGGGATGATAACCTAATTTTGTGTGATAGCAAATACCTACTCTCATTTTCTCTCTGAGACATGAATGAGAAGATTTATTTTAAGGGCTTTTGATTGATTGGGCTGGGGGTGGGAGGAGGTGCAACTTGTTTTAGAGAGTGAGATGTAAAACTGATACAGTTATTAATAAGCATTGTGTTGCATAAGCTTGAAGCTGTGGCTGCTGGCCTGAAGGCCACCCTGTGTGTGGGACCATACAAATGTACAGGCCTGACAGCCCCTGCTTTGAAGAACTGACCTCAGAAATGGGGTGTTCACTGCTTTTTCTTTTCCTGTGCCTTGAGCTGAAGTTGCCCAGTTGGACAGCCTTCCCCGTGACTGTATGCTTCCAAACTTATTGTAGCCAGATTATAGGGCATGTTGGAGCTGTAAGGTCTCTTGGTGTTTCATGGAATGGCAGAATGTGCCCACACCAAGTGTGGGAGCCCTGCCACAGCAGGGATTGTGCTTTTGTGGTTGCTGGCCTAAATTAGTTTCAGAGCAGCCCATTGTGTTGGTTTTGGGTGTAGATGTTGATTTGTGCAAGACAGGATTTGTGCAAGACCTGCAGCACAGGTCCTCCCAGCCTGGGGGCACCAGCAGCCCCTGGCAGCCCCTGGCAGCCCCTTTGGCAGGAGAGGGAGAGCTGTGGTCCCTCAGGAGGGGATGTGCAGGGCACAGAACTTCTGCTCCCTCCCTGGTGATCAGCTCCTGCAGCCTGGCTGTGTCTAGGATCCATCAACAGCTGAGAATGATTTTTTTAAGGTTGGGCTCCTGTAGAACTGCTGGGAAAAAGAGACTCTAAGATGAGCTGGTTCACCTTTGCACACACTCTTTTGTAGCCTTATATCTGTATAAATAAATCCTAGGGATACAAGTACATTGTGACATACAAACTGACCTTCATAGCTCAGTGACTCTATTCTTCCACTGCAATGCAGCCCTGTGAAATCAGGATCTATTTCTCATTCTCAAAGCAATGCACTTCTTTGTTGAAACACCTTTTTCCTGAAGCACTTGCTTGCTCTTCTCTTGTGTTTCTTTTAAATTGACTGTCTACTGACAGTCAGTAACAAATTAATGCCATTTAAGTTCAAACAAACAATTAAACCTACCCTTTACACCAGTATGGAGCTGGTTGAGGTGAATTGTTTGCCACTTATAAAGGGCAGTTTCTATTTTTCCAGTGCAATGAAACACTCCAAATTTGTGCTCTAGGTGTTTTAATTTTTTTAGCATTGTATGTCTTGAGGAGGCTAAACAGAAGAGTATCTGAAAGTAAAAATCCAATGTCAGTCACAGTTGGAAGGGCATGATTTGTCTCAAATGAATCCCTTGAATCTTTGTCAGGTGTATTCCTGTAGGTAACTTTTTCTCATTTGCATTTATGATGCTGAAACATAAAGTGATGCTATCTTAGCACACAATCCACGTGGAGGCATTTTCCTTTATCTCAGCCACAGTACACTGATAAGTTAAAGGTGAGAAAATGTGGAAGACAATGCGTGAGAAGTGGTGAGCTGCTATCCCTGGAAGTGTTTTGAAGGGTTGACACTGGAGTGTTTGGGCAGGACTGAGGGGCTCTGTGGCTCACAGGGAGGCTCTGAGAGTGTGGCTGTGCCAGGCTGGCAGGGAGGCAGAGCAGGGTGTGCCTGGCTGTGGGTGCCAGGGTAAAGGGCTGCAGCCACCACCCCTTCCCCAAAGGCTGACACCTGGTACCTGCTTTGACTTCAGAAGGAGGAGGACTTGAAGAGGAAGAGGAAGTTTTCTTTATGCCCTTCTGCAGATAATGGTGATGTTTCATTTTATCATCTGGATCTCACTTTTTGAAATCACTTTTATATTTTTCTGATTTCTCTTTCTCTACCATTTCCTTATTTGGTAGCGTTAATTTCTTCTTTTTGATTTTGCATCCTCTCATCCATCTCCAGATTTCTTCTACTTCCCTCTGTCTTTCCATATTCCTCTTCTAGTTCAGTTTTTGTTCTCTTTCCCAAGCTTTTTCCCTCTGCATCTTGGTGTGTGCCTCCTCACTGAAGGCTGTGTATGGTGCTCCTTGCCTGCAGGACATTGCTAGGACAGCTTTGGGAACCTCCATCTCCGTGCCGTCCCTTCGCTGCCTTCCCAGTTCCTCCAGTTACTGGCAGGTCAGACAGAGGAGGGCCTGTATAATCTATCACACAGGTTACCTCTTTAAACTAAGCTCAGACTATAAAAGGCAAGGAAAAAAGAAATTAGTTGAGCTGCAAAATGGAAATTTTGTAACTTCCCTGCATTAAATGTTTTTTTCTGCAACAATATCCAAAAGCAGATTTGTAGGGAAAAAATAGGAATGAAGAAGCATATGTTATATTTCCTCTGAGAATTTCTGGCCTCCATACTTCATTGTTGGAACCCTTTTGACTCTGAATTTCCTCTATGTGTTTTTCCTCAGTGCACAGAATACACTGGTGCCTGTAAGGCTGAGGAGGAAATGTTATGACCTTTGCACAGCTTAGTTCAGGCTTTGTCTTTCTGCAGCTCACAGAGAGTGTCAAGGGCAGCGATCAAAACTCTCAACCATTTCCCAGGTGAGGAAGGAAACATGTTGGAATCACTTCCATGATGCTTCTATTTCCATAAAGTTCATGCAAAACTTTCAGAGATAAACATGGCAGGTAAATTGTTGCTCCTTCGAATGGCTGATATTGCTTGGGTTGCCACTGCAGAAATGGGATAACCTTTTCTTTTGACTGCCTAGTTGTGGAGGCTTAGCCAGCTCCCAACTTTCAAAATCACAGCATGGCAGTGTGCCAGAATGCAGAAATCATTCAGTCCCTAATGCCTCACATTTCCTCTCTGGCATCAACTTGAATTCAGCCTTTGCTGGCACTTTACCAATGGCAGAAGAAAAATGTTAGAATCTAGGTTTTAAGTGGTTCCTTCTAAACTCCTGTGTCCTGTGGGGGTTTTTCCACAAACTTTTTATTTGCTAAGAAGAAATACCTCTCAACTATGTGTGAATTTAAATATTTGTTTTATTTGGAAAAAAATTTTGAATATTACTGTTGGAGCCTTGTGCTTCTGACCTTAGTTGTAGCCACGTGTTTTCCTCTGTACTCACTAGACACAGAATGGATAGTCACCCAAAATGTACCAGGTGTGGGTTAATTTTTTTCTTTGTTTCAGTTATCTTTTCTTCATCTCTTTGAATACACAACTGGAATATTATATGGTATTCAGGATATGGTACAGTTTTATGGAAGGAATAAGTTTGTGTTGTTTGACTTTTAGTATTTATTCCACTTTGAAAATCTTTTCGCTGACTTTTTCTTTTTAATTTTTTAATTGGACAGATCTCTCCAGAAACTGCTTTTAAGTCCTTTGTTTTGGCACCTAATTTGATAAAGTAATTATTGTTTTGCTAGATGCTTTCAGATGCTGTTTGTTCAAGCAGTACATTTACAAGTGCTTTTGCAATCTTGAAATGCTTCTGCTTTCTGCTGATCTAACCTTCCCAGGGTGCTAAATGCCAATTAGGCCAGAATCCATAACCTATCAATCTAAATGGGAGAGACACCTCAAAACTCATGAACACCCAGGCCTTGATGACACCAGTTTTACAAACTCCTTGCAGGGTGTGTGAGTGCAGTCAGCCTTACAAACCCTTCTGATGTTGTGCTGGCAGATGCCATTTAAAGTCTCAGTCCTCAAACTGTTCACCTGCAGCTTTTAAAGACAGAAATGGGGAGGAAGAGCTGTCTTGCTGCACACTGGATTCGAGAGCTCCTTGGCTTTCATGCATCAGCAGCTGTTGCAGCTGTCAAAGCCCCAGTTCCAAGAGCTATCTCCACTACTGTAGGGGATAATTAGGGATCATTCAGCTGATCAGAATACTCCAAAAGGAAGAGAGATCTTCAGAGACATTCTTTTAAAGCTCCAGCATTCATTAAAATTTTGGTCACATTATGTATGACATTGCAGGTGCTTGCAGACTCATACACCGGAATGCTTTCCCTTTCATGCTCTGCTCTCTCTCTGTGAGTGCCAGTAATGTGAGTACAATCATTTTCATGGACACTGAAAAACGGGCAATTATGGATTAAAAATACTTCTGCTTCTGCTGGCAGTGGGTGAAGCGACAGGAACATTAATTATGTCTGAATGCACCATAATACAATATTCAGGAAGTGAGAAAATCATCTGGGCATGAAAAAATGGGTTTTTTTCTTCTCTATGATACTGTGAAATTGTTGTG
The DNA here is from genome assembly GCF_028018845.1 of Melospiza georgiana. Taxonomy (NCBI): domain Eukaryota; kingdom Metazoa; phylum Chordata; class Aves; order Passeriformes; family Passerellidae; genus Melospiza; species Melospiza georgiana. The sequence continues at coordinate 91,268,912 of NC_080432.1, forward strand.
GGCATGGACCAAATCCACTTCTCAGTCATGATGCTGATGCAAATGAACAGAAATGATTTTTACTTGCAGTGAAGCATTAGTTTGCATCAGTGTAGCAGGAAGCTGGGCTTGCCACTGACCCCAGTGGGATGTTGATTTTGACCAGCTGTCTAATTGCATGTAAAGCAATTGGACAAACTGTCTCTGAATTTTGAATTCAGGGCCAGAGCTGAACTGTAGTGTTATCTTACTGCTGAGAGAAGCTGCACCTGGCTAGAGAGAGATGCAGGCTCTGAATATCTTTGAATTGCAGGGCTTGAAGTCTGTAACCAAATGCCATGGTTTGAGTCTCCCTCAGTGGGAGGGGGAAGAAACTCTGCAATCCAGCTAGGAAAACAGCATGAAACTCAAATACAGCCAGGCAGCCAATAACTATATCAAAGTGAGTTAGAGAGACACTGAGAGTTCCATCTAAAAAGCATACTTCAAACAGGTATTCATTTTTGTCTGATCTACAGAGCTGTAGTAATTTTCTAAACCACTGTGGCTCGTTAAAAAAATTGGACACTTGACAGTTTTTGAAGTGTGAATTGAAATGTACAGGGCAACTTTTATACTGAGTGGTCTGCAAAGATTGCAACTGTATATGCCACCATGGTTTTACTGGGTGGCTTTCAGAAATGCAGATAGTTGACTTCTGATTTGAAAAAGAAAAAAAAAAAACAAAAGTAAAATGGGGTGGGATGGTCAGAGATGGGCTCTTTTCTTGGATGACATAACAAATCACTTCAGTCTGGTGCAGGTACTGGAGTTCTTGTGGGTCTTATGTGCATGAGATCAATTAATAAGAAATTATATGTTATTATAAAGTATAAGTATAAACATTTTTGTGAAGTGGAATGGCCTGTGGAAGACTAGCCTATGTAAAATGCTCCTTACAGTATCATTTAATTAGAGATTTACAGTGCATTCCTGACCTTGTCAGCTGAATGTCTCATTGAATTACTTTGGAATTACTAAAATTCCCATTGTTTCAGCAGTTGGCTGATGCTGGGAAAATGTAAATTTTCCATATATTCAATGTTTGATTTTAATAGCCATAATTTTAATCAGAACTGCACCTAATTTCCAAGCTCAAAAACTGTGATCCTGAAGCCAGCTGAAGAAATGTAAGTTGGTTTATAAGGAAAAGATTAGAGGAAAAGAAAAACTGAAAAATCTTGTCTCATTCCTTTAAAGCATGTCTTTTCTACTCCATTTTGTCCTGGTCCTATCTTTTTTGCTTTTATTTGGATTATAATTGGACTGAAAATGAAACAAATTGGAACTGTTTGTGCAGGTTGCTGGGAGTGCCTAGCTGACTGATCCACCCACTTATGTATGAATGAAAAAGATATTGTTCACTTTAAAAAGTTAACAGTCTTCAAAAGTTAAATGTTTTCTCTGTACAAAGACATAGTTTCTCTTTTCAAATAGTTTTCTGTAAAAGCCCTTTCAAATGCTCTGTATTCTCTTAGACCAAGATAATGCAAACCTTTAATAACAAAGCTGCTGATTCTGGCTAAACAAAACAATGCTTTAAAAAGGTTTCTAAAAAACCCATTTTGTCACATGACATTTGAAGAAGAGACAGAGATAAGATAGATTATATAAACAACAAAGAGAAACTAAAATGATAAAGCAAGCAAAAAGAAATATGACTTGTCTAACTTGTTTTGGTGTCTTTGCTGAAAATCTTAAATGATCTGTCAATAATAAAATTCTATTTAAGTCTTCTTCCCCCTGATATTTATATTTGAGTAAAATATTGCAGAAATACTGAATGTTATAACACTGAGATTGTGCTTGGTATCAGGTGAGATTAAATGACCCACTCTTTATGTTTTCCAATTGCCTTTTCATTTTTACATTTTTTTATTATGTGGAATAACCTCCTAAAACCTTGAATGAGGCAGTGTTTCAATCAAAGACCAGCTTGCCTATTGAAAGGTCAGTCTGTCTAAATGCCAGCCAGCTCTTCCTTTCATACTTATATTAAATTCAGTGATTTATCTGGTATGTTTCCCAGCAGATCTTTTGCTAGACAATCAGGTTTACAAAAAAGGCAGTGAGCTGAAGAGATGTTTAATAAATGGTAGATGGGGATGATCTGGAAAAACAGTGCAATTTTCTTAACTCTTAACAGGTTGAAATTGTGTATTTTAGATACTTCATTTTTCCAGTTTTTCTATGCCTCAGGTCAGTAAGCCCCAAGAGCACCATATCAAACAAGGAGAAGCTGCTTCTTCAACTGGGTAGTGAAGCACAGAGAAAGAGACCCCCAAACCCACTGGAATCAGAGCAAGTCTTAAGGAGTTGTTTCCTTGGGACAAGTCTGCCTTTAGGAGATATCTCCATCTGGGACTGTCACCCACGGTTCCTTTTGTGCTCGCTTTTTGAGGCATGGGTCTTTGTAAATACCTGCCTTAAGGTGAGAGCAGCTGGATCTCAGATGTGTCCTGTTCCTCTAGAAACAACCAAGTCCCGCTCACATTCTGCCTGAGCTCTTCCCTTCCCAACAAACAAACAAAAAGCCCAGAAAGAAGGGTAGGAATTTGTGCTTTTTGGGTCAATGCAGTACCATGGTTTTCTGAGTGCCCAGCGCACAGAGATCTGGCATTTGCTGACTGCTCAGCAATGCTGAAGATACAATGAAAACTAGATTTCAAAAATACATCACCCACACATGATGTGGATCATGACTAAGGATCGCTCTTCTTAGAAATAGTAAGGTCACTTACAGTATTTAACTGCAGAAATTAAGATCCTGTCCATTTAGGTACATGAATTGTGCTCAGTTCTTGGCATCTAATGGACCATCCTTCCAAAAGTAAGTGCCAAAAATCACATAACAGGGAAAATAGTGCCTTTGAGGACCTCCAGAGGGAAAGCCAGTCCTCTGAAATTAAGACATTTAAATTGGCTATCTGGCTCCCAACCTGCATAAGCAGCTGCCATGTCCCTTTGTTGTGCCAATGTAACTAGCAGATAGTAAACAGTAATCTTTTTTTACTAAGACATTACTCTTGGTAATAAGAGTAATCTTTCTTATTACTAAGAGTACTCTGCCTCAACTAAGTCGTCTCTACTGATGCCTCAGGTTTTAGCTTTTCTACTTTTCAGATTCTGTGCTGCTTTAGTGTGTGGGTCTGGGCTTCATATTAGGGGATGGTGAGCTCTCTTCACAGAGTAGGGAGACAAAACAATTCCTTCTCTAGCTGGGGACCAAGGGCAAATGATCCAAATTTCAGGCCTAAGAGCATAAACAATGGTGGACTGAAGAGAGAAAAACAAAAAGAATGGGACTTCACGGCCTGATGATGTAATTGGACAATTAGCTCCAATATGCTAATGGACCAAAATTTATAAAAGTGAGAGACCCCGTGCCCGGTCATCCATTTTGTGGCCATTTTGGGTTCAACTTGGGTGGGCTCTTGTGCTGCCCAAGGTGGATCTATTGAGGCCTCCTAATAAATCTCTACTTTATTCTTTACTTCTGTCTAGTCTCTGCTCTAGGTCAGCCTTCACAACATTTTCAGACAGAGCTGTACCAGAGACTCTGTAGGGTGTCCTGTCTAGTGTTCAGCTGCTGCTAGAGAAGAACGTGGATTTCCAATAGATCCAATATCTTATTTGCACTATCACACGGACATCTCTTCAATGGCACACATACCTGTGTGTGGGAAGTGGAAGCTCTCCCCCAGAGTGGTTCATCCTGACTAAACTGAGATTTCTGCACAGTGGAGATCTACATCAGCACGAGTTATGGTCAGCTGTCTTTACAGCCCCCCAGAGAAACTGGCAATAAAGGAGTGCAATTCATCCCCCCATTTCAGAGATCTAAATAATAGATAAATAGTACTCTACAAATGTCCTTTCTGTCCATTGAGTATAAAGGTAGTCTAAAGTTAACAGCTGAAATGTATATAATTAAGTAAATAAATCCTATGCTAAGCTACCTATTCAAAAGGAAATCAATAATATAAAACCAATGGGATAATATTGATTTTTATCCCTAATACCCTTGGTCAATCTGTCTTGACATTTTTCTCTGTAAGGAAATTGTGTATTGAAAAATCAACAAGGTATGAGTTGCTTAAATATATGATTCAAATAATTCCATGCATTTCTGGAGTCATTTTCTCCCACTTAGCAATAAGGAAACAGCTACAAATATGTTCCCATACTCCCACTTACTCCTTTATGTACAATTGAAGTTTATTATTCCATTTTTTCTCTCTTTTATCTCTCAGTATGTATTTTGTTTATAAGTATTAGAAATCCTAGGGTGGTAGAAAGGAATGAATTTAAATAGGGTCTGGAAATTTTACCCAATTTCTCCGTGTTTGCCATTCTAAAGACTCTTTTTTCTTTGGTTTTAATCATTTGTACTGAAATACTTTAAATCTCTTTTGATTTTAATTTGTGAGAGATATCCTATTGAATATTTATCCTTCCCACAAAACAGACTATTGTAGGCTTGTTTTGTTCTCACTCACAAGCAAGCTAACCCAAGAGTTTTTAAGATAAAATATAAAGGATGATGAAATTACATTTAAACTGCAAAAGTAATATCAGGTTGCAGGTAAATTGAACATCAAAGCCACAGATTTGGTCAAAGGAGAGTTCCCATTTGACTCCTTTGACACAGCACACAAGAATTCTTGTGCAGTACTTGACTGTAGAATTTACAGCCTAAATCAATGAGCTGAGCTTGCTCTGGGTCTGTATGTCTCCTGTGGATTTTTCCTCTACCACTATTCCCATGGAATGATTGTTCCACAGTTTCACTGCATTGAGGGGTAGGAAGTCTTTTCCATGTTCACTTTCAGTTTATTAAAAGAGGACTGAACCCAGTTATGCAATGTTCTGGTACCACAGAGTGAAATTATTATTCTGTCAATTCTGGTTTTTCCCATATTACCTGTGTTAACCTCAGCCAGCAGCTGTTACTGCCCCAAGACTTTTTCATGTCTGACACTTAATATCAGCTTCTCCAAATTAAACCAAAACCATCATGATTTACAGAAACTTTAATTTGTAAATACATTTGTTATATTTGAAATTAAATGCCATTTCTTTGAAAATGGAAGTTCCAAACTATGTTCAGCACTGTTCCACAGCTCAATACCAATTATAATCCATTCTAAGACTGAGCCAAGGAATTTGCTTTGACCAAGCCTGTGTTGTATGTAAACACAGGTCTTTATGTGCCCAGAGTTAGCAAACTAGCAGTTTTCATGCATGCTAAAGAAAGATTTGCTTAAAGAGATAATGTTACAGAATAATGAGTTGTTCCCACAAACCATCTGCTCTTCTCCTACACTAAAAATAAAATTCTGAATCCAGTTCCTTTGTTTTGATTAAAGGTTTCTTTGCAAATTATTGTTTCTGAACTTCAAAAACAGAGAATGTTTTAATGAAACCCTGGATTGGAAGAAAAAATTAATTCTTCCCTGTATACTGTTAATAAATGAATGTAAGTTATCTGTGGGTTGTTAACAGTTTTAGAACCCAAACCTCCATATTTTTGCTGTAAAACAGTGAAGCTATTATATTCATCCTGACAGAGAGCTCAAGAGAAAGGGAGTAAGAAAATCCCAGGGCACAAGATCTGCCATTTGTGAGAAGCACTACTTATAAAAAGATGCTTTTCTGATTTAGGCAAGCAACATGTTTTTAGAAGACACTTTATTTTTGTGCCATACTTCACAAGCTATTTCAAAAATCCTACCTAATTTTATCATCTGGGAAATGCTCCATGCAAGGCCTAAAGATCATAAAATGCAGGAGCTAATCCCCCCTTGCTCTTCCAGCTGGTCGCTCTCTCTCCTCCTGCCTCAGGAAAACCTCTCTGCTGCCAAAAGGCCCTTCCATCAAAATGTGCCATCAAAATGTGCCTGGTGATCAGGGGGTGTAAGGGAAAGGGTGCTCCCAGAGTGATCCCTTTCCTGACCCCAGCCATGCCAAAACAAGTCTGTCTGTGTCTATCACAAGAGAGGCACAGCACAGCTCTCTCTGTGCCTGGGGTCTGGTTTTTAAGACACAGCCTGAGCCAGAGAAAAAATGTGGGAACCCCATTTCCTTAATACCCACCTTCCATAACTCCACCATTTAATAGCTCTGTACCCAAGAGTATTAGCATATAGTTGTTCCCTAGAAGCAATGTGCTTCAAGGGACAAAGGATGGCCAACATGAAGAACCACTAAGCTAACAGAGTCCTTCCTCAGTCAGGTAAATCTCTGTACCTTTTAAAGACTTATCTTTCCTCTCTGTTCTTTCTTCACATCTTCCATGAGTTGAGACATGGGTGGGAAGGACAGTTTGCCTCCTCTGCAGCATCTTTGTTCTTGCTGATGGTATTATTCCTTTTTCATGTGCATGGTAGAAGCTAGACATACCTCAGGAGAATTGTGCAAGAGAAATATCACAAGCTTCTGGGTATCTTGACCAGTCTGAAAAGACCTACACAGTGAAAGATTGCACAACCAGCTTATTTGGTACCAGGACCTGTGAAGGAGATGCACACTTTAAATTTATAAATTATTACAACAGTTCCTGTTATAAAAACCAGATGAAACCTTTAAGCCCATTATGGGAAAATTTTGTTCATCTGTTAGTTTGTAGATGAGTCCATTAAATTACTATAAATGCTTGAGATGATCTGAAATAGGGCATAGGGTTCAGAATAATCACAATAAGATCCTGAATGAATAAAGAAGAGGTGATAGTTACTATTTCCCTACAGCTACAGGCTGGATGCATTCAGTGCAGTAGACTGCATTTTCCATCTCTGTAATGATGAGAATATTTGTCTGGATGTCCTTGCCAGGGATTCCCTGGGATTCCCAGTGGCCCAAACCACAAGGGAAGACAAACCTGTTAAGAGCAAGGAAGGTTTGCAGTTATCAAATGCATAAGCTTTTTCTTGTTTTTGTAGATTCTGTGACTACTTATCACAGTCTGGGGGCCTTCCTTAGGGTCACAAAAGCAGCAAGGTTTTCTGTAGGAAATGCCTGTGTGCCCAGCACCATCAGCATTCTCAGAGGATTACAGGATCTTTCAAGTACAGACAAGCCATCAGTGGCAAAAGCATGACAGAATCTCCTTCCATGTCCTGTTTCCTTTCAAGTTTTCTCCTCTGGCTCATGTGTTTTTAGGAAATGTGAACTCCAGCAGGTTTTTGAAGTGCTAACAAGTATGTTGCTACTCCTTTTCTAATATCTGCTGTGGAAGAACTTCTTAACACTGTCTTTCAGTTTCTCTTTGAGAAAGCCTTCTTCTCTGGCTCATGGATCTATCTTGAAATGTCCATTAATCTGGAATTACTTACAATCACATGAAATTAATTGCTAGTAGAGCTTCTTACCTTTTTGTCATTGCACAGCACTAAGGAAATCCCCTAAAGGTCACCTCAGCAAACCCCATCTTGGAAGCCATGATCTCATGGCTCTTTCCTGGGCTGGTCTTCAAAATCAAAAGAAAAGCCAAAGGTTATCCAAGAAAAAGTGTCAAGTTCTTGAGGAGGTTTTTTGAATGATGGCTTCTCTCACACAAGACAGATAAAATCCTATCATGGATCTGTTCTGAAACCTTCAAGCTCAAGAAGTTCCATTCTTGGGAAAGAGGTTTACTCTAGAGGAAATCTGACAGATTTCATCAACAACTTCATCTACACCAAGGACAGCAGATTAAACAGCTGCCCCATACTTGCCTCAGCAAGACTTTCTTCCCCCACGAAACCAGCAGGAACAGTTAGCTCAGATGTGCAATGTAGAGCTCCTGTCCATGCTCTGAGTTACCATGGACACCTCTACTCTAGATAACATCTGAGCACATTTAGGCCACTGATAACACGGGGCTCAGAATCACCTATTTGATAAGCAAAGTCTGTCTGGGGTCCTAATCAGCCCAGGGTCCTTATCAGCCCAGGGGTTTCACAGCAACACTGCAGGCTGATTCTTCATGCACTGAATAGAAGAAGGATTTGTGTTGGGTGAGAAATTGCACAGTGCAAGTTCCCTGAGAGGCACAAATTTTAAAAACTGACCACAAAAATTAAACAGAGACTGGAAAACATCCACCTTTCCTGTAAAGTTAACAACCTTCTTTCAAGCTTCCAAAATTATATACTGGTTATGTACTTACGTATATTCCAAAAATATACTACTGGTTATGTACTTTGCTGTCAATTGCCTGATGCTGGACATTTTTGTTTCCATGCTAGATCAAAAAGCTGCACATCCGTAGCTCTTTTTACATCATACACATCCTTTTTCTCTTGCCACCTAATCCAATGTACTTAAAGAAAACAACATGCCAGGTTTTCCCCTTAACAAAGCTGACTTCTGAGTCCTGGTGCATGTAAACTAGGATAATCCCCACTGAAGCCAGCAGTGATATAGTAGTGAAAGCAGTGCTGTGAAGATAAGGTCAGGGGAGAAATAAACAATAGGGCCTGAACCAAAACAGACTCTGAACATTGCTGAGAGCTGAATACCAGCATTTCATAAATGTCTCCTTTTTGTTAAATGCTTGATTGCAGTGCTGGGGGAAGTAGGGGTGGAACAAAACCTCTGGCAGTGCCTGTGCTAATAAAACATTCAAGGCTGTTCTAATAAGGCAGACAAGAAGTCTGTTCCCCAGTAATGACAGGCAGTGGCACAAAACAGCTTCAGGTAACTCCCTTCTGTCCCAAGTGTGACCTCATCTGTACTGCTATCTGTTCTGCAGGGAGTCACACACACACACACACACACACACACACACACACACACACATATATATATGTGTATATATATATATATATATATATATATATATATATGCAGTGGTAGCTAGGAGTGCGCTCTGGACACCGGAATAAATGAATAAACTGTTCTAGCAAGGGAAATTCTAGCAAGGGAGATGTCAAATAAACAATGTGACAATCTTTCAAATGTAAAAGTTCTTAGTCCATTGCTCCAGCAATATTAGTTTACAAGCTCAGCTGCAACTTCAGAAAGCCTCTCAGTCAGTTCCCTGCTCCAGGAAAGGATCAACTCTACAACCTAAGATATTCCACTAAAAAACTGCTGTTTAACCTTTTCTTTGCAAAAAAGGTTGTGTTGCAAATGCTACAACTGCTCTCAGCAACCAAATCCAATGGTCTGTACACACATCAATAGAATTTTTTTCCTGTGGTCCCACTGAAGTCTCCCACTCCCTCATCTTATGCTCATTATTACTCATCCTGTCCACTGAAAGTGCACATCCAAATATAGACAATTTAGAGTACATATATGCCATGATCCTGGTCCATCACTTATACTTAAGTGTGGAAATGTGATGAAGTAATTCAAATCCATCATGGACGCACATTCTCCCACATGCCAAAGAGAAGGAGCAAGCACTCTGTCATTTAATAAAATCTAGCTCAAAATAGCATCATTTAAACAAATCATCCTAAGATAAATAAACTGTGAATTAAAGCTCTCCACTGTTCCACCTAGAAAAACAGATCCAGCACTAGAGTGCAGGAATGGTCTTTACTTCAGTGAAGCTCAAATAAAACTGGGAATATTTGTTTTTGTGACTTTGCTCATTTATAAAGTGCCTGTTGCTATAGCAGCTAAATGCTTGTAGCAAACTTGCATAAACAGAAATTCTTATTAAAAATATGTTGTAGTAGTTAATGACTGGTTTCATTCCTGTGTCTCAACTAAATTCACATGGCATGATCTGACATGTGAGAACACTGGCCATTGGGGTTGCAAAGGCTATATATAGGGGCATTTCCATTTCGTTCTTGCAATTAGCCTAAATTGAGATATATATATACCTGGAATCCTGTGGAAGTTTCCACTGTCATTTGCACTTTACTAGAATAAATATCTTTAAGAATGTTTTGGAAATTTGTTATCTGGATGTATAAAGCACTCAGCTCTTGGGATGAAGAACGACGTACACTATCAGTACAGAATGACTATAGTCTTGGCCTAATTTGGAAGTGGTGTGTTAAGGGATATAAAACATATACCAATGATCTAGAAGGTCTTCAGGCCAGCATGAGCTAAGGCAAGCAAAATGTCACAGAAATATGTCCCCTTTCAAAAGCCCCATGACGTCAGTCCTCTGAAAGTGTACCCAAAGAGCAGAGTGGGCAGAAGCTGCTGGAGGCAGGGTGTCTTTCACTCTTCCCTCCTGTGTGCACTGAGAGCCCTCCTGAACTCCTTTCCAGGACCATCTCCTTCTGCCAGACCCAGACTTGCCCTACTGCAGTGATAGAAGCACAACCCTTCATAGAAACACTCTCTCAGATAAGTTGCTTATCAGCACAGACAATTCTAGAAAGAAAAGGAAACAAGAAATGGCAATGAATATGTCATTAAGGCATTCAGAGAGCTATTCATTGGACTGATTTCTTTGTTTGAGCATTTTTTTCTCATCAAAATATCCTATGGGATATATTTGTTGAATATAAAAGCCTTGCAGATTTCCTATGGCAATTTTTTCAGGAAGCTTCTGACAAAATGAAAAAGGAGAAAATGTCCCATCTGTTCAGGTACTGGATGCATAGCTGGAACTGAGCAGAGGGCTGAAAGGTTGCAGGCAAGGAGAGGAGTGCAGCAAGGCAGCAGAGCCAAAGAGGGGCCAGGAGTATCTGACAGCATTGCAAAACAGGTGGTAAAAAGATTTCTGTCTTTTTCTGTCTGTGATGAAAACATAGCATTCAGAGCAGCCTGGTTTGGCCATGTTGCTTACACAGCTGTAGGGTACCAATTTGTGACAGTCAGCCACTTCTCACCTTCCACCAGCACTCCAAGCCTCCTGTACTCTCAGCTAGCTGTGCTTCACAGCCCACAGGAGCATCTTGTGAAGGGTCCTGCTGCCGGGGTTAAAAGCCCATCTGTGAGTGACAACGGGCTCACAGCTGGGCTCGGGGTAGGTCTGAAATGGGAACATCACCATTTGCTCAACAGAGGGATTGCAAGGCAGCTGGTGGCCTTGTGCTGAGCCTGGTGGCACAGCTGTGCCCAGGAGGGATTCAGCTGCTTGGCAGTGCAGTTGCACCCTTCTTGGGGAACTCTGCTGGGGAAACATTGCTGGAAAGGTGCAGTTTTCCTGATGGCCCCTAGCACCTCTTCTCTGGCTGATACTTTCTGTGCCACTAATTTGTTCAATGCATGTCAAACAGGAGAGTGAGTGGCTGTTGGTTTTTACACTATTTTGCATTATTTTGCATTTTGTTGTCCCAAGCAGGGACATGAATCCTCAGCTTGTCCTGGAGGTGCTTTAAAGATCCAGTAGAACACATAACCAGGAATTTTTGATCCTAGCTTAACATAAATATCCTTATAGACTACAGTGTGTTGATCCTGGCTGATAGCTGAGCCCCCACTCAGCTGCTCACTCACTCCCACTGGCAGGAAGGGACAGAAAAGTTGAAGAACAAAAGCCAAAAACTGGTGTGTTGAAATGCTAGGCAAGTGTTAATAGTTTAATAGCTGAAACCAAGCTGCTTGCAGAAGCAAAGTGTAAAGCACTTTCAAGTGCAAGTACTGCTCAGCAATAACCAAAACATCTTCATGTTATCAATACAGTTTTAGTCAAAGCTCCCAAACATGGCACCAATGAGCTGCTGTGAAGAATATTCACTGCATCCTAGCCAGACTCAGCACATTTCCTCATATATATTTCTAGCTTAGGTCTCTATGCTTAGTCTCTCTTACTGTTTCCTAGGCATATTTTTTAACAGTAATAATGTTAGCAATGTCTATTTATGTCTTGTTAATTCAGCAGTTAGTATAGAACAGCTAATGCTATTCCATCAAAAATGCAGAGCTTTTTTCTTGCATAGAGCCAGCCAGCAAGGGGCTGTCATTCTGTGCAGTAACCCAGCTGAAGACTTGTCCACTTCTGGCATTTGCCTGTAGTAGCCAGAATTACAGCCAGAATCATAGAAACATGTGGAGGGGTTTTGGTTAGGAAGGGCAACGTCTGCAATAGCATCATGTATCAGCTGGGAGATCTGGAGTAAGGTGCACATCATAACTTTTAGAGACTCCACATAATTTGATGAGATGCAGATTGTTTATTTCATATGTAAGTGCAAATGAATTAGGTTTGAATCATTCTGGCAGTAGTTTGGCAGAGGAAAGTTTGCTGATTTGTTGAACAACAATGATTTATTTGCTCTGAAGTGTTCATAAATATACACGAGTAATATATTCCAAGAAGAAGCAGTTGAGGATCACTTAAAGCAGAATCCAGTCTTAGAAGCAGATAGTGATGGGTAAGGTTAATAGGTTTTTAATCCTTGTATTTAGAAAAATGAGAAATTTTTTTTTTTTTTTTTTTGCCATCCCTACAGTTACTCTGAATTCCTTCAGTAAGGCTTTAGTACGTGCACAGCTGTTTGTAACTCCCACAGGAAGAATATAGAGCAGATCCTCCTGGGAGCTATTCCCAAGCAATGAAAGGCAAGAAGGTTTTGGGGAGGAGCAACTATGGAACTCCCAAAGCCATGCCCAACCTGATCTGATTCTGGCATGGGATGGATGTTTCAGCACGTGAGGAACAGCAGCATGTGTTGTTTAGCAAGGCTTTTGACACACCCCCACAGTATCCTGTCATCATAACTGGGGGTGTAGGGGCTGGGTTAATGGATGACAAGGTTGGTGGAAATTTGTCTGGAATTCCTGGTGTTGTGATCAGTAGGATACAATCTACCTGAAGAATTTCTCAGGGTCTGATGGTAGGAGACCATCCAATGTCCTTATTAATGATCTGGAGCATGGGATGGAGTTCTCACTGCCAAAGCTGGGATTAGTAGTCCTCTTCCATGCAATGATCTTATAAATATACCATGTCTTTGAGGGACACATAGGAAAATATCCATGTTCTTAAATAAACTGAAACCTGATGATTTGACCAAATTTTCATTGGGCAACTGTGACAATTATAATATTTTTATGTAACTTTTTTAGAACTGCTGGCTATGGTATATGTTTTATATAATCTGATGTAATTGTGGCTTTGTGGCTGTAGAAAATCCTTTGAATCATTTACCATTTTTCCTAAAAAAATTTAGACAGAGGTATCTGGACTCAAATTAGGGTAAACTTCTAAATCAGGTCAGATTATCTGCTACAGTTGTATGAAACTCCCTTGATTTCCTTTTGGACCATTTTCTGCACTTGGTTGTTTCCATTGCTGATGTAGCACTGACCCTAAGGTCTTGAAAGGAAATGTATGCAAGGAATAAAGTAGTAAAGCTTTGTCAATGTCCTGTTCTTCCAGGTGTCTGCAACCTTTTAAAGCTGTAGTTCCCAGCTAGACTCAGCATAAGTGGATGTTTGCACTTACTAACTCCAGTTGTACTGCCAAGCGCTTCATGTGACTCTTGCTGTGAAGGTGCAGAGCTCTTTGTTGTGCATTTACAAGTCACTGGGAGGGACAATGCTCACAGTTTATGAGAAACCCTAGAGATAGTCAGTAGTGAACAGAAATGGAGAGCTCATGTTGCTCTCAGAGTATCACATGGAGCTGAGCAAGTGCTGGATTGTGCTGGTAACCTCCAGAGTGCAGTGGGGCCAGCTCAGTCCCTTGGTTCAGCCTGTGTGCACAAACACTACTTCCCCTTCCGGACCTTTGGGATCTTCCTAACTCTGATGTAGACATGGCCACACCAGCCTAATGACATGATATCAGGTACTTTTAATTCCTCTCTAAAAGGAATCAAGTTCACTACACAGACCCCCAGGGTAGCTAGGCTCGTATTGCATGGTTTGAGAAGATGTTAAGATACCCTGAAATGCATTTGTTTGAGCACATCACACTGGTGTCAGGAGTACCTGTTGGCTGCTCCTTGGCTAGCTGTGGAGCTGGCAGGTGCTGGTTAGTGAATTAAAGGTTCTGCAGATGTTGAATCCACACACCCAGGGCAGATTTCTCTGTTCTGACTTAAACCATGTCATTGCTGTCAGCTGAGGCATCACTGCAGAGCCATCACTGATCCCACAGATGGTGTCCAGCTGACCTGGGACAAATGGCAGATCCCAGACCGTGTCAGGGTGTGACAACAATAAAATACCACAGAAAGAAGCATTAGTGTACCTTGCCTTACCTGGATGCATTGGAATTACACCCCAAACCCCTCCTAAACCTCCCCACAGCATACTTAGCACCCTACAGACTCAGCCAAGACAGGGAAAGGCAGCATTGCATTTATCTTCTCATGAGGTATCAAATGCAGGGACTTCCATCCTGCTACATTTCAGCACTAGCGCTGACAAGGCTGCTGAAACAAGAGAACAACAACAGAAATTATTTTTCATAGGGCTTTGCCAGTCAATTTCTGGTCCACCCATTTAGGTGGGTCACCTCAGATATATATCTTCACATTCAAGCAAAGCACACTGTAACTGGCCTTTGTATGATGCCAGGTCCCCTGGAGATACTTGCAGCTGATGATTATTGCATTTCCCACTGATTTGAGTATCTGTGCTTATGACCAACTCTTTCTTTCACTTCTGGGTGGATGACAGACTCCAGCCTGCTCCTGGGAGTAAGATAAGCCATGGCTTCATGACATGGATAATGAATCTTAGCTGGATGGCAGCAAAACCAGAATGAAGCATGAAGTGTGCAGCACTTTGGCACTTCTAAGTAGTGCAGAATACATTTCCTCAGCTGTGCAGCAGCCAGGACACCACCAAACCTTTCCTCTCTCATTTGAATTAGCTTCTTACAGAAGGCTGAGGCAAGCTCATGTTTCCAGCCCTTAGTGCTAAAGCGCTTTATGGCTGGAGGCTAAGGATATGCAGAAAGCTTCTCACAGGCTCCTGCAGGCATGCAGATGGCTTTGCCTGTCTTTCTCTCCTGGTACAGGCATTTTTATGATAAGGAGGAAGCTTTTCTGAGTAGAATCCACAAAAGAAATTGCTCTGAAACCCTTGAAGAAATTCCCTGAGGGCCAGAGGTACATCATAGACATTGTTGCCTTCAACTGTAACAGAAAAATTCCATTTTTCAGCTGTCTGTTCTGCCTGAGAGACAACAATTTGCAATGTTGATTAGCGCACTCTGGGAAAATCTTTAGGCAACACCGTGGTGAATATGACAGAAACTTTGTTATATAACTAAATATAACCCTCTTGTAATCAAATATTTCATGTGCATTAAAAATATTGTGTATAATAGGGGGGGGGTTTTGAATATATAGGTAATTTCATAAAAAGAAGTTCATAAAACCTACATTTTTACACGTACAGAAACTCCCTTGTTTATTCATTTATATATAACTGCATATGGGTATGTTATATGTATGTTTAATTTGATATCCAAAATGGCTCACAAAACAGATAATTTGCAAGTACATAAATATTTTCCTGAATGTTTCTATGCCTTTCTTACCAAGAGTCTTATGCTTCCTTCTGAACCTTTCTGGAGCAGCAAGCCACATCTTCCTCTCACTGCTTTGCTCTCTTTTATAAAATCAAAGAAAATCAAATGCTGTCACATGAAAGCAGACCAACTATCTTTTGGACCTCTGGAAAAAAATCTGAGCAGTATAGACATGCAGATATGCAACTCATGCAGATTAGACTAATTAACCAGCTCACAGCAATACTCATTTTTCAATTATCCTGCTACCAGACATGCACAGCAGTGGAGGGCATTGTAAGTTACTGTGAGAAGAGTTATCTTCACCCTGTATTTATATTCACTTCTGTGTTTGCTTTATGTTATTATGTATTTGTGAGTTCTGCACAAGTGTTTTTGCAGAGGTTCACAAGAGGGTGGGACAGTGTTTTAACAAGTTTGGTATCCTGAGCACCAGCCCTGAGCTATAACAGATTATAAAATGCTGATGACTGGTTTGGAGTGCTGAGCTGGAAGGGCCCCAGCCAGCAGTGCAAAGAAGGGTCTCTGATCTTCACCACGGAGACTCATGCAGAGGATGGCTTTTCTCTGCTGTTCTCTTGCTCTTTTCTTCTACTTCTGTCTGCTCACAGATCTTGAGACTAAGGCAGTTCTACTGTCTAAACGAAAAGCACCGTTTCTCCAGGAGGAGAAAAATATCAGATTTCCTCTTATGACTTCTAACTTTCTTTATAAGTGGGTTAAAAATTTCTCACAGAAGATCCCTCAGAGAGGATAATCATCAAAGTGGTTGTTTTACCCCAAAAGACTGTCTTGGGTTACTCCAAGTTTCCTTCTGAGTGGTGCAAGGCACATAGAGATGAAACTGAAACTACAGGATCTTAATTTTAATGCACATCTCTTTATTTATGAGCAATATGGTTCCTGGTATTGCTGAAGATGGGGAGCTGTGCTGGTGTGTCTGCAGGAGCACCCTTTCCTGGGGGCAGGGGTGGAAGGAGAGGCAGGAGCCCCTCACTGCCTCCTGCTTGGAGGGGTTGGAGGCTGTGTGTGGAGGGGCCAGGAACAGCTCAGGCAGTGATGGGCATTGCTGCCAGCAAGGCTGGAGGGAATTTGGAACTGGCTGACAAATGCTGACAAATGCTCTCAGTAACAGTGTATTAAAAAAAAAAAAAAAAAAAAAAAAAAAAAAAGAGAGAGAGAAGAAAATATTTAAATATTTTAGAGTTAATTCCTGTCTGGATGTTGTAACCTTGAATCTTCTTCTCTTATTTTAGTCTTTCATGAAGTGTAGAAGCCAACAGTGGCCCCAGCCTGGGTGGATGTACAGCTGAGATAGGACTCCCTCCAATCCCTCTGAAACTGCCAAGGAGGTGAAGCAAGACTCATGTTAAAGCAATAAGAGGCTGATGTAATTTCTCTCTTGGGACTTAGAGAATACCAAATTCTGGTCCTGGCCTCCTCAAATTGCTTCTCTGTGTGCTTACTGCATGATGCCTTCCAGCAGGATGGGCTGTGAGTGTGTAAAACCAGGCTGTGTCTGAGCAGCAGGCTTTGTGATACCAGCACCTGTGATGGGAGAGGCTCAGAGCTGCTCCAGCCTACCCACTGTGATTCCCTAAGAAATCTGAATCTCAGGTGTTCCTCATCCCTCTCCTTGCTGAAAAACAGGTTCTATTCCCAGCTGCTCTAGAGCTGGAGTTCGAGTAAAGAACATGTGACAGATGGAGGGTCACCCGCAGCACATGAAACACCCCACACCCAAAGTGTGCCTGTGACAGTGCCAGCAGGGGGTGTGGGGCTGAAACCCCTAATTTGTGAGGGCCAAAGGAAGTGGGTGCTGAGCTGGTGGGATCTGCTCTGGCAGCCTGCAAGGCCCCACCACCCCCCATTGTGTAGGAAGCTCCTTTGGGTGCTAAGGGCTCGGGAATGTGTCAGGGGATGTCAGCAGCAATGTGGCATCTCTTTGGCTGTGGCAAGAGGGAAAGTCTTGTAGTATCTGAAGTACTTTGCTGTTTGTGAGTCAGTGTCCTTCAGTACTAACACAAGGAATCATGGAATCATAAACTCTGGTTAGGTAGTTGGAACAGATCTTTCAGATCTTCAATCATGAATCCAGTATTGACATGTCCACCATTTAACCATGTCCCTGAGTGCTGCATTTGCACATCTTCTAAATAGCTCCAGGGATAGTGACTTTACCACTCCCCTGGGCAGCTTGTTCCAATGCTTCACTACCCTTTCAGTGAAGACATTTTTCCATATATCCAATCTGAACCTCCTCTAGCTCAGTTTGAGGCCATTTCCTCTTGTCCCGTTGCCTATGCCAAGGGTGCAGCTGTATCTTTGTGTGGCTGTAAATGTGCTGCCTTTCCCCCATGACACAGGCATTGCTGGTTCTCCGCCTGTATCCTACCTTGCACCACCCACCAGACCCTTGCTCTGGCCCAGTGTTTCTTGGACATAAATATCATCCTCAAGGGTTTTCAGAAGCTGGAGACTCAAACAGCTGATGGATTAAAAATGCTGAAAATATCCACTTTTTTTTTCCTTATCTTCTAGTTGAGTTAGCAGAGCAAAATCCACTGCTGCTATGAGTTGTTGGCTTATGCAGTGTGGAGTACATTTCTCTACAAAATGTCGAAGTGTTTCTTGAGGAAATCTCAAGAAAACAGCTACATGCAATGGTTAAGTATTAGTTCTTCAAAATAAGAAAAAGTGGTTTGCTTTATTTGATTTGATTTGATTAACCTTAAATAAGTTGTTATGAAAGCAAACAAATTGTGCAAAGACTGCTCTTGGCTGATTTACCAGTGAGAGTGTTTCTAAGTGTACAGTTAATGTAAGAGTGTAAATTCAAATTAATGTAACTGTACAATGTAAATCCCAAAATAACTAGACAGTCTAGGCCCAGACTGGGAGCTGGTTTATAGGCCCTTTTGAGATTTAGTGGCTGTTGCTATTGCAACATTTAAACCATTCATGAGATAAATGGCTGAGATAAAATCTAGGTATCATTGCTTTTAGAGCAGTGGGGATACTTTTATGCCTAGAGAGCAGCCTCTTACAGATAGTTTGTGAACAGAGTTTGCTTTTGAAAAATCAGGGCATCAGTCCCTCTGTCTCTAATCCCATTCACCCCCATGCAATAAAAGTTTGGTGCTCTGAAAAAAACTTTATTCTTAATTCATACTCTGTTGTGCAAGCTGACATCTGAAAGAGCTGGTTTTGAGAGTACCATGAAGTACACAATTCATCAAACTTTTCCTCCCACCATACCCCCCATAATAAAGGGAAACTGCTGCAATGGAAACTTTTTGTGGTATTTCTTCTGGAAGAAATGGTATAACAAGATAACAGGAGAGTTTGCCTCTTGCAGTCACTGCCCAAGGTCAGAGCAATCTTTGAAGCCTGGCTTGGAGACCAGCATTATCACAGCACTGGAACAGGCAACTGCTCTGCTGCTGTCTGCTTTCAAGTATGTGAGATTCAGACAGGGGAAAATACTTTATCCCTTTTATCAATGAAAATTCTACAGGAGAAAACCTGAGTCCAAGGTCTATGAATCTCAGGATTTTGCATGATGGAATTTGGCTAGGAGTAATATCTGAGGCATGAAGGACTATAACTGAGACTAAGGGCTAAGTGCTGATCTGTTCTTTTTATCTAACCTCTGCTCTGTTCCCTGTCCTGGGTCTTTGTTGCTGATTCTACTCACTTGTAACACTGTTGGTCAATGCCATTGCTTGTGATCATTGCCATTGATTCAGTCACACCAGCTAATTTCCTCCCAAAATTTTCTCATTCATGGTTTCAGAATAAAAAAAAATATTATCCATATGCCAAATAGAGAGAATTAGGAGACTTGGACTATGAGCCCATGAAAGATTTGCTCCTGGTGCTAAGGGGGAGGCACAACTAAGTGTTCAGAATGTTTTATATCAAAACCACATCAATATCTGTCATGGTCATTTCTACTTCTGGCTGTCCAGCTGGGCATCACAGAAAAGACAAAGTGTTTTCTAAGGAAACATTTAAGAGAGACAGCTCTGTTTGAGGAAAGCAAAATGACAGTAACAATCATGTGTGAGGATCACCCTGATGCAGGGCTATTAGTGAGGCAGATGTAGGCTGAAGGAGGAGATGTAGAGCAGCCACAAAGAAGATGCTCTAAAAGCCCAGAGATACTTTTGTCCTAAGCACTCAGCAGCAGAACATGGTTATATTAAGGAGTGATAGCACTTTTTGCATGGTGGACAGGCTGTTCCTAACAATAATGTGCTCTTAAAGAGGAAATATCTTCCATCAACCTGAAAGATGGATGGGTGGTTTTGAAGAAGAAAGAAAGAAGATGATTAATACTGATACAACAAAACCACAAAAGGTTATTGAGTGGAGCAAAGCTATGATCTTTAATCTGTTTCACTGAAAACCACTCTGTAGGCTGCTTCCTCAAGCAATTCACGGCAACCTCAGTGCAGATGGCCATAACTGAGAGCAGAGACAGGTTGCTTTCAACAGTAGCTGTCTTACTTCAAGGAGACAGACACCTTTAAGTGGCTTGGACTCTTCTGAAAATAGTTTCTGTTTCAATGCAGGCATGCTAACACACAGTATTGGGGATGAGCTGCTCCCTGCAGTGTTTGAAATGGGACTCAGCCCAGCAGCTGTGCAGCTCTGTCACTCCAGAGGACATCCTCTTCCCTACAGTATTTTGCAGTGTGCCCAAAAGGTCAGCAGCTCAGGACTGGTTTATAGTAGTGATGTAGAGGTGTTTGGGGCTTTTAAATTTTTTCTTTCTTGTATTCTTCAATAATACTCTGGTAGAAGCCCCATCTAGCTTGGACAAAATGTGCAGAGTTTCTGCAGGAGCTGCCACTGTACCAGGATTGTCTCTCCTATGCTGCGCTGTACTAAAGAGCTGTTAGTTAAAAATGGAAATCCCTCATGTGCTCTGGCTCTGAAATTGCATTTGACAAAGATCAAGACACTTTGGTGATTAACTAAATAGGCCAGTTATTCAAAGGTAGCATTCCTGAAATAAAGCATACCAGCACCTTCATGTATAACTGGTACATTTTAAATGCCACCAGTGAAGGGAGGGGCTGTTAGTGTTGGACCCACATTCTTGCCAAGAGAATCATGTGGGACAAGGCTCTTCATGGAGGTTTTGTGCAGTGGGATGGATGGGGTTCAAAGCTCTTACAAGCTCTTTTATTTACTTTGCTCTCTTTTTAGAAAGATTTCCTTTAGTGAACAGGCAAATTGTAAAAGCTAATACTGCTTCTGGATACAAGAAAATATCTGCTTCTGGTAGTTATGAGCACTGAAAATTACTCATGGAAAATTCACACTGGGAATAAAATTAGTGAGTGTGCTGTGACTGTTTCTGAAACTGTTCCAAACTACACAGCATTCCTGTGTAGTTTCTTTCAGCCCAGGTTTTAAAGCATTTTGCAGACATTAATTACTTACACCTACCATGCGGCAGGACAAGAGAAGAGATGATGATTCCAGGAAAAGAAGGAGCAGGATGAAACAAGTCTGCATGACTGTAAGAAGGCACCCTGTCTAGGCTGAGTCTGTCCCTAATGCTTTGTGGCCTTCTGTAAAATGATGCCAACTTTCAATTATTTTCAGCTGGATTCCTGAAATGATACCCACTTCAATGGCACTGTATCCATGAGTGAGACAAGCACAGGAAATAGAGGGGTCAAAAGGCATGTAATTAAGAACAATTTTCTCTTGAAAAATGTGTCAACTCTGGGCCCACTTATAGACAGTTAGCAAATGTTTAAGTAATTCATCTATATGAGAACTACAGTTCTGAGTAGCCCTAATGGCTCTTCATTGCCCCTGACCCAATTATATAATTACCTTTAAATAGTCAATTATCTACTGAAGTGTCTTCTCATTTTTAAAAATTTCCATACATTAGTGAGGGACGGGGAAGAAGGGAATATCTTCTTTACAAAGTAACTATGGCCAAAGTCCCTGTACTGGACCTCTGGGAGCCAAAAATTACATATTGACAGTTAAATAAGACTGTCAAACACTGGGGTAACTGCTTTACCCCCTGTCCACAGACACAACAATGCCATGTGCCTGGGGCATCATCCTTGTCCAGCTTCTTCCTGACCTCTAGTAACACAGACTGTACAAACCCCTTGTGCCACCTGCTCCCATCCCTCATTAATTCCTCACCCTAGAAAGCTTTTAGCTATTGAAAACCCACTTGCTGCAGCTAGAGCCCATTAAATTAAGTTTTCTACACTGAGCACAGTGTTCCCATCTGTGAGAGCTGATATCTGTCCCTGGGGCCACAGTGGATTTCCTTTGATGGCAAAGCTGGCTGAGAGCAGTTCTGCTCTTCTTCCTGTGGGGTATTCCCCTCTTCCCTTGTTCCTGCCTGAGGCTCTGCAGGGAGCTCAACACAGTGCCTCAGAGCTTCTTCTTCTCTTCTCTCACAGGGCCTTATCTAAAGATAACTTCAGAGCTGGAGCCCAGTCGAGCCCTTGAGGTATTGATACCAAACTGCTGTGGAGAGGATGGGGCTTCCCACCTGAGGAGAACAGCGCAGTATTGATACTCTGCCTTACTCCAGCTCTGCCAGGCTAGCTATGAGCTCTTTGCAGCTCCATAATCCTTAAATCACAGAGCCCAAAGCTCAAGGATATGACTTGCCAGGTCCCATAACTCCTCAGTGAAGTTTTGGTTTTTCCATGTGTTGAAAGATAGCACACCTCTTCATATTTCCTAGCATGGCCCTCAATGTACCCTTTCTTCCACAGAAGTGGTATAGAGTGATTTGCATTCACTTTGTCCTACTGTGTCTAAATATGTGTGCCTTGACTACATACCTGTGTTCACCCTGAGTGCTCTAGAGTGTACAAAATGTGGTTTTTCTACTCATAACTTCTGTGCAATGGGTTTATTTCTTCCTGAAATGAAACCTGTACTCAATATTGCACTATGTGGAAAAATTTGCCCTGAGGAAAGCCTGTTTGCTTTTTAGCAAAGTCTCTTAAACACTGAGACCTATGTAACTACTGGAAACTCTGAATCAATGTGGGATTTTTTGTTTCTGGAGTAGTATTTGTGGTTGTTTAATTTAATTTTGAGGGTTGAGGATCTTTTAGGTTTGTTTGTTTGTTTGTTTGTTCATTTGTTTTTAACATGGGGACAGAATTTGACTTGGCTTGTTAAAATGCTTAATTATAAGCATTATAATCCACCATCATCATTCTCTGAAGTATGATGAGCTCCCTTCTGGAGCTGTGAGAAGATTTATGGAGATATGCTCAAAGCCTTGGGCACAGATGTTCCCTGGCCTGCCCCCCAGAGGGAGGATAATGATGAGATGTCACTGGCAGGATCTATTACTGCCCAGGGTGGACAGCAATGGAAAAAAATAATAACAGCATTTTTTGATCCAATGTCAAGGTGCATTTTTGGATGCTGGGATCTGGCTTATTGTTCATATTTTAGTATCAGAGATATGAGTAGAAGATTCTTTCACCCTGATCAATTCACATTTCAGAAGAAACCAAGTATTTAAATTGATCTACTATTCTTTCTACTCTTGTGTAAAGATCTCTCCTTGGTCCTTGGAAGATTAGAAATGAAACAAAGGACCCAATTTCACAGCAGTTACTCCTCTATGAATTTCTTCAGCTATTCCTGATCTTTCACAACTGGCCTACAGTGGTCTTCCTTCTGTAAGTCTATTAAGAGTTTCTGATATATGTTATTGTGAAACCTCAACTGTCCTAGGCACATTTTGCATTCAGTCAAAAAAACTGAAAACAAGCAAGACTTCAACAGAGAAGGTGATATCATTCATTAGGGGAAAACAGTCTGAAAGAGTCTGAGATCTTAAATTATTACAATTGTGAACCTCTTCAATGAGACACTTCATATTTTGGCAGCTAATAACATTAAAATACAGGCTCATAAAGGATTATCGCCTATAAAACTGGCAAGCTAAGCTTTAAAGATGCATGTGAAACAATGCAGAGAAAATGTGTCTTTTCCTCTTTGAGGAATAACAAGATGATGGAAGACAGGGCATAAAATTAATGTTTTGGGGTCAGGACAAAATACTTACATCAAACATAACATTTAACTGTACCCATTCAGGGAAGGTCTTAAAAGTGTCACTTAGACTATGACCATCTCAATTTAAAAAATATCGAGAAAGTAATAAATCACATCTCTTATCCATTCACAGGCATAAACCAATGAAGATAATGCTGAGACCTGTGGGAAGGATCAGTGCTTATAATAATAAGAACCAATAACAGGGCAAAGTAATTCTCTCTTGACCTGAATCAGTGAAATAAGACAGATTTATGAGGTGCCTGTTAGTATAAATTTTTGCTCTGCAAAATCTCCTGAGGCTGGCAGAAGGGCAGTACAGCCACTACAATGCTTCAGGAATTTGTTCCCATGTCCATCTGCTTGCCCATTTCCTTATCATACAAAGGAAATGATAATAGATAAAATATCCCAGATTTCCCAGTTCTGTGCGTGAGTGCCCTTGGTTGTTCAATTAGATGAGGTCAGTGGTTGAAGAAGTCACTTTGATAGCAGAGAATGCCAAAGGGTAGGCTTATACCTACAATCTTCTTGCCCTAACCCACTCTCTATGAAAGACCTTTTCCCAGGAACTCATAGTTAGCTTGAGCCATTATTTCAATTTATTTTTCTTAGTTACATCAATTAGGTAAACTAAACTGAAAGTTTATATGAATAAGAGCTGAGATATAAATCTAAGCATCCCTTGTCACTGGCATCCTGGGTAGCTCTCAGGAAGGGCAATAATTAGGATCAAGTCTGAGTTTTGAATTAGCCATATGGTCCCAGACTATTTTCTGAGCTGGCAGCCCAGCTAGGCAGCACCCCAGCCAACCAGGCACCCCAACTCTGTGCATTAGCTTTGCCTGGATGGAACAGACCACCCTGAACCCCCCTGAAGCAGGACAGCAAAATCCATGACTGATGTGAGAACTGAAGCAGTTTAGTACTGGAGGCCAAGTTGCTCCAGCATGTTCCTCATCCCTCGACTGCTCTTACAGCAGTGCCATGTGTGGCAAATCCCTTTCTATTTCTCACACTGAGCAATCAAGTGGGTTTTTATGAGGCTGAGTTTCCCAAGACTCTCAAGTCCTGTGGATGTTACATAAAATGGGCTAAGAAATAAGCATACCTCTCCCTTTTGAGAAGAGTTGGAGTGCTGTTGGCTTGTGAGTGGGATCAGGAGGGGTAGGTGCTTGGTATCTGACAGAATTCAGCCCATCAGTGAAATCTGATTGAAAGAAGGAGGAAAAAGTGTTTGAGATTTGATCAAACATGCACTGCAGGGCCTTTATATCCTTCCTGGTCTTCTCTATTTCTCTTGCACTTCTCTGACAGCCTTGAACAATGTGCAACAGGGGAGTAGGGTTGACTTTTGGAAACCTTCCAGAAAATTTCTAGGTATTTGCAAATACCTAGAAATTAGTTTAATTCTTAGGTGCAGTACTCAGTATTCTTTTCCATACCTACTGAATTTCTATGAAACAGTCACACTGAAAGGTCTTAGACAAGAAAGTAATATTTTACAGAATATTATATGGAAAACAATTCCTAGACTTTCTGTAATGCTGTTGCATGTGGAGTACCAGGAAAACTTAATTTTTTGGGAAAGAAGAGTGAAGCATCTCTTCTCTTGAGTTGAGCAGTACAGTTTGCTGTAATAATTACATAATTACTTACATTTAAACTGTAGGAAGAAGAACTTTGTAAAAATATTTGTGGAAAAACCTTTCAGATAGGAAATTTTACTTTCTTAGCAGTTGATTTTGGACTAGACTTCAGACAAGTTCAATAGCTTGAATGCAGCCAAATTTCAAACTCTTGTATGTCTCCTGTGTCAAATCAGCACATATATATACATACATATATATATATATTCATTTTTCTTGCAGAGTCCCAAACAGACTGTTGCATTGTTCTGGTTATGAGTAAAGCCATGCTTCTGTGAACTTGAAATTCCCAATGTACAGATATACCTTCTAAAAATCTGCAGTGTGGGAGCATATTTATTTTGTTAATCTTGGATGTCTAGTGGGAATGATTTGAATGCCTGTTTGCAACTAAGTATCTTAAGGGGAATAAGATAATGGTTTAGTGCAATGCTGTGGTAAAATGATTGCATTTAGTGAAATTACAGTGCTGGCCTTCAGCCTTTTCTGTAAGCCCTGGTGCAAGGAGACTTTGAGATACTACTTCTTGCCAAGTAGTAATGAAATTAGTTCATAATGTGGTGCTCTAAAGCAGTTGGCTCCAAAAAGCCTTTCGTCTGATCGTGCTAATGTAATAAAAACCATGAAAACTTGTCTACATTTAAAAGTGAATTTGGAATTCAGTTTTCATTGAGATAATTCATACAACCATGGAATGGTTTGGGTTGGAAAGGGCCTTAAAGATCATCTGCTTTAACCCCCCTGCCATGGGCAGGGACAACTTTCACTAGACCGAGTTGCTCAGAGGCCCATCCAGCCTGGCCTTGACCACCTCCAGGGATGGGGCAGCCACAGCTCTGCTGCTGAGCATGTTACTTTTTGCCATCTCCAAAATTTGAATAAGCTCAACACATCACTTCCTTCTGGTCTACTGAAACCTGACAGGATGCTCAGAGGAGCTAGAGGGAGGCTGTTGACAGAGCTCTAAATGAGTTTGGGAAGGGGGAGAGGGACAAAACCAGGCTGACCAGTGAAGAGTGATGGGATTGTGAGCTGAATCTTGAGGAAACAAACACCAAAGGGATCCCTCATTCTGCTTCACAAGGTGTTGGCTACAGTGTACCACACCTGAAATGTGCCCTGAACTGGGGGACCATGACTGCAACAATGATTAAATCCCAGCAGACCCTGAAATTTTGCAGGATCTACTGCTCCAGGTGGATCCCTACAAATCTCTAGGGCCTGATATGATTCATGCAAGAATACTCCAAGAGCTAACTGATGTTATCACAAATCCCCTCTTGATGATTTTTGAGCAGTCTTGAGAATCTGGAGAGGTCCCAGCTGATTGGGAGCTGGAAAACATATTCCTTTTCAAGGAGGGCAAGAAGGATAGGAAGGATGACCCCAGAAAGCACAGACCTGTCAGTTTCACTTCAGTGCATGGGAAAGCTATGGAGATTATTCCTAGAGGTATTGAAAATCACCTAAAATGTAACACAAACATTGATCACCAGCATGACTTCATGAGAGGACAGTCCTGTTTGTCAAATTTGGTTTCCTTTAATGACAAGGTAACCCACCTAGCTGATCAAGGGAAGCCAGTTAATATAATATTTTTGTATTCCAGTAAAGCTTTCAATACTGGATCCTCCATTATTTTTTCCAGTAAAGCTTTCACAGGATCCTCAGGGGTAAAATGTCCAGCACACAGCTGTATCAATACATCAGGGCATGGGTGAGCAACTGGCTCATGGGTCAGGCACAAAGGTTTCAGTGCATGTGGTGACATCAGACTGGGGACCTGTCACTAGTGGGGCTCCACAAGGCTCCATCCTTGGCCCTGAGCTCTTCAACATCTTCATAAATGACCTGGATGAAGGACTGGAAGGGATATTGAGCAAGTGCACAGATGATACAAAATTGGGAGAAGCTGTTGACTCCCTCAAACTCCTGTGCAGAGACCTTGACAAATTAGAGGACTGGGCAAACATGAACCATGGAAAAGAAGGGAAAGGGCTGGATTCTGCACCTGGGATGGGGCAATCCTGGATGGACAGATAGACTGGGGAATGAGATGCTGGAAAGCAGACCCACAGAAAGCAGCCTGGGCATCCTGGTCAATGGCAAGTTAAACATGAGCCAGCAATCCCCTGGCAGCCAGGAGGGCCATCCCTGTCCTGGGGGCATCAGGGACAGCATGGCCAGCTGGGCAAGGGAGGGGATTGTCCTGCTCTGCTGAAGTTCTGTCAGAGGAGGTTTAGGTTGGAGATCAGAAAAAGATTATTCAACCAGAGGGTGGTTGGGCACTGGAACAGCTCCCCAGGGAAGTGGTCACAGCACCAGCCTGACAGAGCTCAAGAAGCTTCTGAACAATTCTCTCAGGCACATGGTGTGACTCTTGGAAATGGTGCTGTGCAGGGCCAGGAGTTGGACTCAATGATCCTTGTGGGTCCCTTTGAACTCAGCACATTCTGTGATTCTGTGATGAAGTGCCTAATCTCCCACTACCACTAATGAAGATCTAGTAAGAGTAATCAATGAATGATTCAGCTGAACAGCCACTACATTCCTGCTTTATGGTGAGCTGAATTGCTCTTCAGGCTCCAGTGACTCTAATGGGAGTATAGGAATCAAGTAACCCAAAAGTATCTAAATTTAAGTAATTGTTTCACACTGATTCTTGTACTTGATGTTCCCTAGTCTACAAAGAGCATCAGACAATTTAAAAGAACACTTTGTTTGACCCATTTTAGAAATCTTCCTTAGGGGATGCATTAATTTCCATTTATCTAACATGAAATTAGGTCTATAGCTTTAAGATAACTATAAAGTTTAGCAATTCTAAAACTCTCCAGTTGATTCAATCCCCATATGGTTATGATCAGAACCTAAACCAAGATAACAGTTTGAATATATGTTATCTACTGTTTCAAAAAAGACCTGGAAAAAATCACCATATGCATGTATAACTTAAGGCTCAATTAAGGGCAGAAAAGATTTTTGCTTTTCTCCTACAGCCATATTTAAAATGAATTCTGATTTTCATAAAACACATAATCAGTGCTGTGCTCATTCCTGTAAGCTGTTGTCCAGCTAACAGTTTGGCAGAATACAAATGGTTGGGTTTCTATGTGTCCTGTGCATACAGAGTTAAAATGTATGTCTCACCTGGGTGTTAGAAGATGAAGGACTAACAGGTTCTGTGACTCTAGCCCAAAAAGGCACTGTAAAATGGCAGGATACTGGCCTCTTCTGTAACTCTAAAAATAATCATTATTCTGAAATCCTGAGTGATTGAACAAAAGGTGTGTGATCAGTAGGAGTTTTGTAAGGCAGTCAATATAATCAAAAGTGTTTTTCATTTAATGTAAAACCTGTCTGTGCAATGGAAATCAAGCAACCCAGAGAAGTAAAAACTCTTCACAGTCTATCACTCACAAGACTTCAATCACTATTGAAAGGATGATAAAGATCCTTTTATGCTCCAATTAATGACATTCACTAGACATTACTACCCAATAGATGCACAATTAATTTTACTGCTAGGCCATATAGTTTAATGGTTTCTTCTAGAATTCACATCAGAAAAAAATCAATCAATGCTGGAAATTATTGAGCTTTACTGGAGTTTAGATTTAATGGAGCAGAAGGTAGATTCACTGGTAGCTGTTTCTCACTGAGGGTGCAAAACTTTGTGTGAACTGGGTGAAGTAGATAAATGAGCTAGAGATACTCATTTATTTACAGAAATTTCCCTAGCCTGGCAGAGCCCTCAAAACTGATCTGCTGCAGAACTGATCAGCTGCTAATTTCTACTGAAAACTGCCTAAGGAAAGAACCAAGCTCCTTGAGAAGGAAAACAAGCATTGGTTACCTTCCAAAACTATTGTGTTTTGCATGATGATCATGTCTCTGGTCAACTTTGTGACTTGTGATACAAAGTGGACACCTAAATCTTGAAGGTCTTAGGCACTCACCAAGAGCTGCAGTGGTATCACTTGCTCTGTCCTAATCTTCATTTTCTACAATACCCTCCTGAATATAAAATCCGATATTTAAAATTCTTTGTTATCTCACACGTGATTATTCTATCTTTTAGGACCTCTTAAAAATAATTATTTTGGCTATATGTCAGGAATGGCAGACTTTGTTCTTAGAGAAATACTTCAACAACTTTACTGTTCTTTTTTTTTTTTTCTCCAAATAAAAGCAAAGTGTTGACAAGAAAATGCACTTTGGTGCTTGGGTTTTTGTTTGGATTTTTTCTATATTAATTCAATATAAACAGACGTGCACATTTGTATGTTATGCATGCATGCACACACACACACACACACACACACACACACACACACAAATCTATATTGGAATGAAAGCAAGTCCCTGCTAAACATTTTTAAAGGTTTCTTTTTAGCTTAGATTCTATTTATATAGCAATGACAGTTTAAAGAAAAGCCTCAAAGACAAAATGAGACTTCCAGCAGAATAAATAGTTTCCTTGGAACAGCAGGCAAACCACTCAGTAAGAGGGTGTAAAAGGGTTGTATACTGTAGGTCTGCAAGGTAAAACAAAATCCTCTCCTGCTGGCTAAACTGGTGAGCCACGACTCTTCAGTTCTGCTTGTAATTTGGATGACTCACCAGGACTTTGCACTACCTCTACTTATTTGTCTACAATTACTTCATAACTCTTCAATTATGTAGGACTTCTTGGATTCCAAAATCTGCTTTGGGAGGGCTGTGATAGCAGGATCTTTTTATAGACCTGGGTTTGCAGTGAGCAATCTGTGATATCAGACGGGATGTTCTGGGTGGTTGTGCTCCTCAGGTGGGCAGTGTCACCAGCACTGAGCTGTGCTGTGGCTGAGCTGGGCTTTCAGAAGGGGAGGATTCCACTAAGACAAGGCTCCTATGATCTGAGATTGGCAGAGTCTGGGGAGCTCTGTGAGCATGTGCATGTCTGTGCACAGAAATTTGGTTGAACACAGAATTGATGAATGTGAAAATAGTCAGCCTTTGCATAAGCTTGAGTGAGATAACACTATCTGATGCCTACATTAATTCCACTGGCTCATTGTGATTTTAAATTTGAGGCTAAGACTATAAAACAATAAAGAATTCAGCTCTGTGCTTTGGCATCACTGCCTGGACACTCCTGTCAGTGATTACCCAGATAATTGTTCAAGTGCAGCAAAATATTTTAAAACAACTCTGCTCTAATTGTTAATAATGATATTTTGTCTCAGCAAACGTGCCAAAGATCGGTGCCAAGATTTTAGATGTTAACTTACAGTCAATGAACAAGCACTGATTAAGGAAATCCACTTATTAAAAGAATGCATGTATTTATATTATGTGGAAAGGCTAATATTTTATTTCCCTGATTATAATAGCATCTACCTTAAATTCTGGTTTTATAGGCTGTATTTAAAAAATCACTTTTGCTCATGAATAAAATTAGCTTCTCACAAAAGACCAGCAGCTTCAGAATCGGATGTGATGCCTGGTCCCCTTCATACCTCATCTTAGCAGTCACACACAAAGCAGGAGAGCTGATGCTTGTGTTTCATTATACCTGACAGGAGATGTGAGCCTGCCTGGAGTCACAGTGCTTCACACACTGAGTGGCTGGAAGTAATTCTTATTAATAAAAATGCTGAGAGCTCTGCAGCTAGACCTTGCTATGAGCATTATTTCAGCAGCTTCATTATGGAAATAAAAGGACACTTCTTTTGCGGAATAACCTTTTCCTTCTCTAAGAAGCTCTATATCTAGTAATTATTCAGTCTTTAATTTCTGAGGTGTGTTACTATGTGCACACAAAATATTTGTGCTTTGAAGCCTAAGCTCAAGCCAGTAATGCATATGTATAACTTGGAACAATCCAGTGTGGAGAGAACAACCTGCAGCTCCTATTCACTCCAGTAATGAAATCAAATTCAAACCCACCAGCCTGCTGAGCTTAGGGAGAACAGAAACCTAAATACCAGCCAGCTGTAACTTCACCCAGCTGCAGCTCTTGCCAGATTATCACCCAGGGACCCAGGAAGGAGGGCAGCAGCCCTCCCCATCTGCCACCTCCAAACAGCCACATGGCCATGTAGTGAACTGGGGCGGGAGGTGGCCCTGTCCCCTGTCCCCATAGCACACTCTTCATCACCTTGTTTTGGGGTGTTACCCAGCCAGGCAAACCTCTGCCAGCTCTGGGCACTGAGCAGAGCTGGGCACAGGGACCCCAGGGAGAGCGGAGGTCACCAGCTCCTTTAGGGAATTAGGGATGAGGGCAGTTCCTGCAGCACAGCTGGTGCAGCACCTGGCAACAGGAACAGGTGGGACAAGAGCCCCATGTGCTGGTGCTGCTGCAGGAAAGAATGAAATGTGGAGATAGAGCTGAAGCTTTGGAAATGCATTCCCATGGGCTGTGTTTCCAGCTGAGTGGGAACTTCCTGTGGGCAAGAAGACATGACTTTTGGCAACTTCCCATGGCTCTGGTGGGATGATAGGTTCAGGGAGGGAGCACCTTGGTGATTCCTGCCCAAAGAGCAGCACCTAAGGGGCAGCACATTCCTCGCGTGCCCTGGGTTGCTGCAGTCTCCCTGTCTATTCTTCCTATCCAGTCTAGCCTGTGCCACATGCTCTAGGATCACCCTGCTGACCAGGGAGGCTCAACCAGATGATCTATGTGGTTACTGTGGTCCCTTCCAACCAGTCCCATTCCATGGGATTCTGTGAATCCCTGCAGGAAAGCTGTGCACCCAAAGCCTGGAGCAACTTCTTGACTGGGACTTTGGGACCCCCTGGCATAGCACAGTGGAGAAAGGTTGTATCCCTGACAACTTCTGGGGCTGGCCTTCACCTTTGATGGGGTTTTTTCTATCTCTCTGAGACCACCCTGAGCCACAAACATGGCACTGCCCCTGGCTGGTGCTACTGGTGCTGCCTCAGCCCCAAGTGTGGAGCTGCTGCAGGCAGTGCACTGCTGGGTGATGTTCTCTTGTCACAAGGCAAGAGCCTGTGAATTATGGTGAGCAACACATCACTGCAGCCTGTTTGGAATCAATCCAAAACCCATTAAAGGCAATGGAAAGACTCCACATTTCCACTCTGCTTTGAAAACTATTATCCTTTATTTCTGTCAGGAGTCTTGTTTCACAGTAGATGGCATGCACTGTCACAAATCACTCAGAAGAAGCAGCAAGCACTTACTTAATACAGGGTATCTAAGGTGCATATTCAAATGTTTCTTATCTGGCCAAAGCACAGGAAACTATTTCTGGACAAATTTTTCTGCAGAATACTGCCTCTATGTTTCTCCCATCAGTTTACAGCCTCTCCTTCTGTAAGTCAAAATCTCAGACTTGGGGTTTATTGGCACTCTGAAAAATTTCTGTTATGCTATCAATACATATCTTCTAATAAAATAATGACCAGCATGCTGGAAAATAACTTAAATGTAAAGGTATTTCATGTGAGTCCCAAGTTAATCAAAGCAGTTTTGACTCTCACTTTTATGGGTGGTTGCTGGTACGCACCTTTCAGCTAACAAAGATCACAGCTGTGTGGGTTTTTAGTTGAATAAAGCAGCCTTTTGCAATATGTCTAAATCCCAAATACAAGGATAAGTCCAACTGTGTGCATACTAACCATCTCCTTTCCAGTTACCCATTAAAATGCTCTGTACTATAAAGGTATAAAATACTACCTTACCCATTAAGGTGTTTGTCTCTTTGGGTCTCTTCAGGTCACATTTTATAGGTTATAGAAAAGTCCAGCTGCCTTCAGTACCAACTATTTTGGAACAGAAATCTAAGGCTAATCAACCCATCAGATGATACTTTTAGCTAGAAGAGAACATACAAAGCAGGAGCACTATGGGATGAAGCTGTCCCTGCTGCACTGAGCTGTGGGATCTCCAGCAGGCTTGTATCTTGTATAAAGCCCAAAATTGTCTGCTTCCATCTGAGTGTTAATATTCCCTTTTGCCAACTGCTCAGTTGAAATCAACAAGACAGATGCCCTTCCTCAAGCAGGCCATGCCACCAGTGCTCATTCAGGATTATCTCTCCCTCAGAAAAAAACCTTCTATTAGTTAAGTAATAATCCTGCTGGCTTTGTTATTAGAGCAGGAAGGACATCTCTTCTCTGAACCATGGACACTTTCCTCCTGGTCAGGACAAAAATTAATCCTGAGGGACAGCTGAGGATGCCGTGACAATAGCAGAGGGAAAAATGCACCTTCCATTTCAGCCAGTGAGACCAAGCTCCAAGCTGGAATGCCTTTAAGCCCCAAATCAGCCTGCTGTTGGTCTCCAGGGTACCCACTGATGAGCACCCACATGCCCTCCAGAGCTGCAGCTTTTCCTCACCTCTGACAAGGCAAAAAAATATCGACACAAAATTGGGCACAGAAATGGAGAATAAAAAAAGAATACAAAAGCTGCTAGGAAAGGAAGGACCACCAGGGGTTGACCAAAATCTTGCAAGAGCAGTGCCCTTCCTGTTGCTCTTTGTGGGCATCAGAGAGGGGTAGAGACCCAGCTTGCTGCTTACATCCCCTGTAGGTGGGAAGATGTTCTTCAAGTGTATGTCAGGCTGCAGGATCAGACCTGAAATGAGCAGGAAGCGCTGGCCACTGAGGCTGTTGGGAGTGAATGGAATTTGCTGAGCATCTTCCACCAAGCCTGAAAGCTGTACCTGGTGTGATTCTGCCTGTTGAGCACAGCGGAGACACAATGACACAACAAATTCATATAGTCCAGAAAGATGGTTTTATATAGCTTACATTTGTATCTTGGGCTAATAATTTCATTTTTGGGTTCCCACAACACAAATGCAAAGAAGAGAGGAGACCCTTGTAACACTTATTGCCATAAATGCGGCTTTTACTTTTCTCATGAGAACAATAGGCTTTGGACTTCAGTTTTCTTCACAGCCCCTCTGGCTTTTCTACGTGCACTGAGAACCCCTCCTCCTTGCCACTCAGACATGAAAACAGAAGGTCTGCATAAGGTCAAATAGATTAGCTGAATAAACCCAATTACAAAATGAAGAATCATCACTTTTCAAAGCTGGCTTGTGACAGAAAAAAGGCATTTTTCTTCATTATTTGATTTTCATAATCAAATACACAAAATTATATTCTTGAAAAAAAGAATCAATGACCAAAGTCAAACTAAATTTCTGCTGCTATTTTGCTGAAAGCACTTGCATAGGCAGGATACATGTGGCTTTGAGCATGTACCTAACTGCATCAGCTGTAGTAGCAGCTGCAGAGACTTGCAGAGAAGACAGGTGGGTCTCAGGGCATGGAGAGCTGACACAGGTGCTTGTGATACCTTCTGAAAGATCACTGGGCTGGCATAGAGCTCTCCATTTGGACTGGAGGCTGTTTCCATGTCTCCCCCTCCTTGAGACAGAGCTGATGCAATCCCTGATGCAATCCCTGATGCAAAACATAAATAAGTGGTCAGCTGTGGGATTTGTGCTGCCTGCCATGCAGAGGTGGGAGCAGAGGTAGCAGCTCCCAGCCACAGGGTCTGGATTTTGCCTTTCTCTGTAAACTGCGTCTGGACACCTGTCTTGACTCAAATAATTACAGTTTTAAATTGGCACAGTAAAATTGTCAGGAAGCAGAATGCAATATGTGAGAAGATAGATTTTTGTTCATACCCTGGGCAAAGTTTTGGTTTCACCCTTCTTAGATATGTGACTGGTTATACAACTTGATTTATATGATAAATCAGAGACAGTTCCTGTAGCAAGAAGCTTCCAATTTAAATTGACAGAACAGAAAATAATTAGAAACAAAGGAACACAGAGATTCCCTTGTAAAGATCTGCAGCTTTTTACTTACCTGAAACCTGATGTCAAAAAGCTCTGTTCACTGCCATAGATTCAGTTCCTGGGTGCAGAAAGCAGATTTGAGGAGCCTAGGGGAAAGAGAACTGAGAATTTTCTTGCACAAGTATTAAATGTAGAGATGTTTTGCAGGTGTAAGGAAAATGTATCTGCTGTCAGGGTTTCAATTCTTATACAATTTTCTCTACTAAAATTCTTGGGGTTGGAAA
This sequence comes from Melospiza georgiana, assembly GCF_028018845.1. NCBI lineage: Eukaryota > Metazoa > Chordata > Aves > Passeriformes > Passerellidae > Melospiza > Melospiza georgiana. The sequence continues at coordinate 91,304,092 of NC_080432.1, forward strand.
CTAATACTATTTGGTGTTGTGAGCTGTATAATCATAGTGCCATGAAGTAAAACTGCTTTTATCCTGTGAAATGCAGAAAATATAAAGGAAAAAAATATGCTTACTTGAAACAGTTTATTTGAATTTCATAAAATAATTCACAAAGTGTTTATTCTTAAGGATGATATAGAGCTTTCTGAAATTTAAACGAAGAAACTGGAACAAGTGGCTTCAAAAAGAGCTGGTCATTTGCCCTTTTGTCACTAGAAAACCTGAACAGAATGGGAAGCATTCCCCCAAAAGTCAAGGCCAAAAAGTGAAGATTAGCAGGGTAAATTTAAAAAGCTTTGGGCAGGAGAGAAAGGAAATTTACAGTGCCCAAGAGGTGAGTTTGAAAGAACCAGCTATATGTGCAGGCTTTACTTCCTGACATACAAACTTTCAGTCCAGAAAAATTCCACAGTGCGAGTGATGTCAGCTCAGCTGCTCTGTACAGCTCATCCGTATGTGAGTCAGGGCTGCTCTGGTGCTCACAGCCAGGTGCCAAAGCTGGCTAATGAGGAAACCTATTGATCTGTAGCATTTTCCTTCAAAAGTTTAAAAGCAAAGGAGAACTGTGAAAATGAAGTGGTCACTCCTCTAACACGACAGCTTTCTCATCTGCTCTCCCCTGTTTGCCATTGTTCTGGTGCTCCTGGTACACTGCACGCTGGAGATTGCAAACAAGAAGTGGGAGAATTTTGGCTTTTATTCACTCCAAGTGCCAATATTGGCTTTCACCTTTCTTAGCATGTGACCAATTATACAACATTAATTAGCTGATAGGTTTTTAATTTCTGATTTTTTTTCTGAAACTAAAATTTGATTTCTGTATTTCAATAGAAAGTTGAATAATCTTGCCTGTGGAAACTACTTACAGAAGAATCCTTCTGTACTCAGCAGTGATTCCCACTGCATGGTTATATTATTCATTTAGTTAGATCTCTTGCTAATCTTGGGAAGACTACAGAGAGGGGCCTGGCTCTCCCTGCCTTTGTAACAGCATGGGAAGGGTGTAGTCCTTACTGCTCCTGTGCTGTTCTAGATCTGCCTTTTCTGAAGGAATGAATGGTACTGATGAGAAGAGATGCTGCTATCCAACAATTGAAATATATGTTCTTTATATTGGGGATTTTGACTGAAAAAAATATTCATTACAATAAGAGAAGCATGAGAAATATTTACTTCATTAACCATGGGGTCAATAATGCTGATTTTTTATTAGAGTTACAGAACAGGTATTAAGATGTAAAATTTATTACTTCCATTTGACCATTTTGTATTTTTACATTTACAAAACACTCATGTGGCTGGAAGCTGTGAAAACATGAGTGTTTAAGTGATGAGTTTGATTCATGCTTTTTGTCTATGGCATGAAGATAAAGCATATTGATCTGCACAGGAAAGCAAGAATTGACTAGTTCTAGTCTAGTTGGTCTAGTTCTTCTTTTTCACTGTGAACTGAAGTGGGACAAGCAGCTCAGAATTTCCTACTTATTTCTTTTACTGCACTGCTTGCATAAAAGTGACAGGACACAAGAGACTGATTGAAACTCACCAGATCATATCTCCTGTTTGGTAAGCAGTTTGGTTTTTTGGTGTTTTGTTTTTTTTTTTTTTTTTTGTTTTGTTTTGTTTTGTTTTGTTTTGGGTTTTTTTTGTTTTTAGGTAGTTAGATGTCTCAAAACTGTCATCCACAATCTAGAATAAGGATGACTTTGCTCCTCTCCAAAGCATCAGCACTTTGGAAACATTCTGCAGGTGTTGTTTCCAGAGTGTCAATCCTGTTTTCAGTGTGCTGCGTTTTTGAAATAAATCCTGGTGACTTCAGGACAGGGCTTGGCCAAAGGAATTTAATCCAAATTCCCTCTTCCCTGGCACTGACCACCACTTTTTTTAGGACCTTGGAACCCTGTCTCTCAGAAGCAGCCTTTGGACCCTCAATTTTGTGTGCTGTGGACTAGAAGTGCTTGAAGTGCCTGCGCTTGGGTGCCCTTAGCAAGCAGTGGCTCCCAAAGAGCAGAAATGCAGTGTTGATACAGCACAGCCCATCCTGTTTGATGCATTATTAGGTATTATTAAACATTCTTCATTGTACCAGTTGTGCTAACAGTAATTTTACCATCTGTCCTCATAGTTTCCCTTTGATTTGTTGCTAAATGGTGGAAGTTGGGGCATTTCATAGGACTTGGCACTTTTTCATTATCAAATTAATGATCTGTTCAAGTTTAACTGTGCAACTTCTTATTATGTGAGTCTATTAGCAAAAGAACTCTCAGAGAGAAACCCTGAGTGCCCCCACTTTTATCCATCACTACTCTGGCATGTTCTCTTTCTCCAGGGAATAGTAGTGTCCATTCTTACTGGGGGGCTGGAAAATGAAGTTACCCAGCAATACAGCAGCTCACCTAAAGGGATAATAATTTTTTTTTCAATGCTAGGTACTAATTTAAATGTTTCCCTAGACTGCATTAAAGACAAAAATTTTCTTGATTTTTCTTGATTTTTCTTGATTTACTGCTAAAGCCCTTGTTTTCACTTTATTTAGTATCTTTCATTCTGAGTAATCAAATTTCAGAGGGGAAAATCTTTTCCTTTCTCAAGTACTCTGTGCCAACATTCACTGGTGAGTTGGTGTCAGTATTCAGGAGCTGCCAAACCATACAGGAAAGCTGTATCCTATGAGCACTCCCAACAAGTGCAGCTTTGGTCCCAATGATGACAATTGACATATTACGTATTAAAGATAACATCTTGCCAGCTCTCATCCCTCAGTCCTTTTTTGTTCTGCAGTTCCAGAGCTAGTGAAACCAGGCTTGTCTGTACATAGTCAAACTTTGTTTATTTGTTGGGACTTTATTAGTTTGCACATCAAAAAGTTTCCATTGGTTAGTCCAGAGTGTGGAACCCTCTTAGAGGCAAGGAATTGTAGCTGAGAACACTTTTTACTTTTGAAGTCTTTCCAGCAATGACATCTGCTTTTCCATACTTGCATCAGGAAGTTGAAGACCTGGGTTCAGTTTCTACTTCTTCCCAACTTGAAGGAGATCCCCATTCCCTTCCCCCCTTCCAGCTGAGCACCATGACGACCAGGCAGCTATGTCAGCACCCACATTCCTTGCTTCTGAAGCCAGGTGCCTGTGTCCAGATCACAGCAGGGGAGCCTAAGGAGAGGGAGGTGACACCACACCATAGAGCTTCACAGCACAGGTAGATGGTGTGGAGGGCAGGAAGAGCAGGAATCTGCTCCCCTGGCCCAACTTCCAGGAATGAAAACTCCCATTATTGTGGTTTCTTTGGGCTGGAGCTTAGGCTGTCACCATGCAGTGTCTGGGGTTAAGCAACTCTTGTATCATTCCCAGATCACAACTGGGAACTTCTGTCAGGAGCTTCTGGCTCCTGAACTTGTACACTGTGGGATGCACATATCAATGCCTAGGCTAGGTGGTGACTTCATTTCCCGGTTACACTGGAAAGGGCACCCAATTTCTCTCCAGAGTGTTATGCCCTGGCCATCAGAAAAACCCTCTGCACTATGTGCAAACACTCTGGGCTTTCTGAATGTTGCCAGGAAGTAAATGAGAACTTTTCTACAAACATAGAAATAATTTTGCACAGAGAAACTCAAACAGGCCATTAAATGTCAGCACAGCTGAGAGCCCTGGAACTCACTGAACCTTGTTTTTATCCTGTGCAGGTCTCTGACTCCTTCTAACATTAATATCTTTGCAATAAAACATTGGGCTGCTATTGTGATTTTTTTTTTAACTTTGGTTTTGAAAAGACTTATTTGCAGCTATTTCTACTTCATATTGTTGAAACTTTGAAATAAAGGAATCTATTATTAAATTGTGTAATTTTTATTAGTTCAGCAGCTTGCCTATGAAAGACATTACTGAGACTATGAAACTGAGTTACACAAAAGGCATCTGGGAATTGAGCTAGTAAACTAAAAGAGATCCTACCAAAACAAATTGAAAAATACAGAAGTGCTTGTCAAAGCCAAAAGCCATTATGTGCTGGCAAAATTATTGTACATGTTTATGCAGTTGATTTGTTGAGAAACACTAGGGAAGAGTTGAAAAGGCAATCACAAATCACGTATTTTAAAATTTTTTATAGAATCATAGAATCATTTAGGTTGGTAAAGACCTCTAACATCATTGAGTCCAACCATTAACCTGGCACTGCCAAGTTTAGCACTAAACCATGTTCCCAAGTGCCACATTTACGCATCTTTTAAAACCTCCAGAGATGGCAACTCTACCATTTCCCTGGGCAGCCTATCCCAGTGTCTGACAGCCCTTTCTGTGACAAGATTTTTCCTAATATCCAAAATCTCTTCCAGCTCAACTTGAGGCCATTTCCTCTTGTCCTATTACTTGTTACATTAGAAAAGATAACAATTCCCACCTGGTTAGAGCTTCCTTTCAGGTAGTTACAGAGAATAATAAGGTCTCCCTGAGCATTCTTTTCCCTAAGCTAAACAACCCCAGGTCCCTCAGTTGTTTCTCCACAGGCTTGTGCTCCAGACGCTTCACCAGCTCTGTTTCTCTTCTCTGGACTCACTCCAGCCCTTCAATGTCTTTGAGGGGCCCAGAACTGGACACAGCACTCGAGGTGTGGCCTCACCAATGCTGAATACAGGGGGATGGTCACTGCCCTGGTCCTGCTGGCCACACTACTGCTGATAGAGGCCAGGATGCCATTGCTCTTCTTGGCCATCTGGCACATGCTGGCTCATATTCAACCAGCTGCCAACCAGCACTTCTAGGTCATTTTCTGCTGGGCAGGTTTCCAGGCACTCTTGGGAGGAGCTGTTGACTCCCTCAAAGGCTGAGAGGCCCTGGAGAGAGACCTTGATGAATTAGAAGACTGGGAAATCACCAACCATATGAAGTTTAATAGAAACAAGAGCCAGACTCTGCACCTGGGATGGGGCAGCCCTGGCTGTACAGACAGACTGGGGAATGAGAGCCTGGAGAGCAGTGCCATGGAAAGGGATTTGGGGTCCTGGTCAGCAGAAAGCTGAACACGAGCCAGCAGTGCCCTGGCAGCCAGGAGGGCCATCCCTGTCCTGGGGACACCAGGGACAGCATGGCCAGCTGGGCAAGGGAGGGGATTGTCCTGCTCTGCTCTGAGCTGGGGCAGCCTCACCTCCTGTGCTGGGGGCAGCTCTGGGTGCCACAGTGTAAGAAGGGCATGAAACTATTGCAGAGTGTCCAAAGGAGGGAACAAAGATGGTGAAGGGCCCTGAGGGGAAGCCTGTGAGGAGTGACTGAGGTCACTTGGAGGAGACTGAGGGCAGAGCTCACTGCAGTTACAACTTCCTTGGGAGGGGAAGAGGAAGGGCAGGCACTGATCTCTTCTCTGTGGTGACCAGCGACAGAACCTGAGGGAGTGGCCTGAAGTTGTGCCTGAGGGGTTTTAGGCTGGATACTGGGAAAGGTTCTTCACCTTGAGTGTGGCTGGGCACTGGGGTCCCCAGAAAGTTGTCACAACAGTTTACTGGATATCAATGACATTTTCATTAGTTTGCTGAACACATGGTTTACTTGCCATATTAATTGCAAAATTACGGCATAAATATAAAAATAACTTCAATTAATTGAATTCTCAAACAGCTGATGTATCATCTGGGAAATGATGAGAAATAGACAATGTCCTCATGGGAAATGAAAAGAACTCCACCCTGTGCTGGGTACAGAAAATAATGAAAGAGTAAAAAGGGTATCTGCAGGCCAGTAGGATTAACAGCAAACTGTAGATGCTGTTGCAGTGGATTGCTAGTTTACATCCAGCTAGGATGAACCTTGAGATATGTTTTGAAGTCTTTTTGTGGGTTGAAAGAACAAGAAGGTAATGGCTTTGTGCCAGTCCTACTGAAAATGTCACCACAATGAGGGGTCAGGTTGAAAAGAAAAGATCTGTACCACCATGGGCGATGTAGGAAGCTCAGCACCAGTCCATTTCTGGTGATGCCATGGTCAACAAAAACCCCTGTGCACTGTGTGGGCATAGTGGGTTAGGGCTTGTCCCTGTGCAGGTATTGGTCCTTGTACTGGTCCTTACATTAGTCTCATTTTACATGTTGATGTCCCGGACCTAAGGGACCAGTTTACAACACATATTATATAAAGAATTACTGCAGTCCTCTTGAGAACAGAGCAATAAGTCATGAGGATGGAGGACAGAGCTATGGTTGGAAAATCACTTAGCAATGTTGTGCTTGGAAAATGCAAGTAAACATGTGGAGTAAATATCTGTATTAAATACAAGAGCAAAACCTAGAAACTGTAAATATTTAAACATAAGTGTTCAAGCAAAAGCTGGGAATGTGCTGATAGTATCTATGACAAAATCAATCTTGAATTTGCAATGTGGCAATGCTGCGAATGGAAAGCTCTCTCGAGATGCGTTGCCCTGGCAGGTCAGGAGCAAAAACACCACAGAGACGAGAGGTTGGGGGTGCACCTGCTGTGTCCTGTGCTGTATCACAGCAGCAGTGATCCCCTTCTCACTGCACTCTGATCCAGGCCCAGGGCAGGGCACTGATGTGGCTGAGATCAGCTGTAATCCATGGGGCTGTACTCTTTCAGGAGTTTAGCTGGTATATCTGCTCTAAGAAGTGCACCCAGAGCAAATGTTGAGGCACTGTTTTTCACCAGTGTGATGATATGTTACAGTTCTAGTCTACAGAAACTCCAGCCAGGAGTACTTGTGTCTGTGTAGTGCTAGGATGTGGGTGGTAATTAAAATGAACTTAAATTATAGAAGAGTAACAGAAAGGAAAGAAAATTATTACAGACTGAAAACTGGTTATGTAGTGTGGAGAAGATTAATCAGATTTATGGGAGAGTGGAGACAACATGATGGCAAACATTTGGGAAATGTCAGCAGTGGAAAGTCTTTGTTTGTGTAGGATGACATTAGGATAGGGAAAGTTTTGAGGAACATTCCCCAGCAGAGTTGGTGAGAATCTCATTATCTGAGTTGGAAAAATTAGAGAGAACAAAGTGTTTAAAAATAGTTCTGAGGGGCAAATTTTGTCCATATGGAAAGGTGTACTTGGAGACATGACATTTTTCTTCCATTTCTAGATATGATAAGTATAACCTTCACAGCTGTAGACAAATGTGTGGCATGTCAGGTTCTTGTCTTTTGGAATAAAGGGACGTAGGATGTAATGAAAGGATATCAAGGATACCTTTGACAAGGATATGTTTATGGCTTGATTAAATAGCTGATACACAAAACCCAGTGAAGACTGATTAGAAAGGAAGCTGTAATCATGCAACAGATAAAAAAAATGCTTTTCAATCTGCATGTGATAATTTACTGCAAGCTTAACCATGAGTGTGATTAGGAGCAGTGGCCTATGCAGTGTTTTTTTCAGATTGCTAAAGCAATTGATTACAACTGAAATAGAAAGAAAACTTCAAATGAAGTGTAAGACATTGCTTGGGTAATACACATAAGGGAATTTACTGAGAGCTATAGAGGTCATTCCAATTGCATAGACATCCAGCCTGATTAAAATTAGAGAAAACAACAAAAAATTAGTATTTGCAGCAATATTCTACCTGTTAAAAATTGCTAACTTTAAAGATCCATGAAAGAAGATGAGGTGCCTAGAAAAGGTTGCATCTGCAACATTTTACGAGTGCCTGAAGGATCGGGGCAACCTGCTGGATGAGGAAGTCCTGCCTGTCTAATCTTTCCCTTTTTGTAGGTATCCTTGTCCATGTTCTGGATAGGAGAATGGCTGGGATTTGAAAAACTTTGCATCAGTTCCAGGGTCTGCCTATGATTTTGTGTCAATAATTCCTATGTTTCTAAGAGAGATACTTAACAACTCAGGATGGTGGTTTCCATCTGCACCCTGAGCAGTACAACACACCCCAGCAGGCTCATGTCCAGGCCAAGCCCTCGTTCAGTGTCCTTGTGTGAGTACCTGCAGGCACATGCCTCTCACTTTCAGTGACCAGAGGAGATGCCTGGGGCCTTTTGAGACACTCTAACATCCATGTGAGCTTCAGGGGTATGGCCCAGAAAATGTAGGGGGCCTGTAGGATGTCTCAGATGGCTCAACACTTACATTTCAGGACCTGAACCACAGCCTGGATCTGTTCTGTCTGTAATGCAAATAAACACACTCAGACAGCTACATGCTGACACCTCACATTAGGTGTCTTGAACCATAGCCTGCCCATCCACTGTGCTGCTTCTCCTGTGCCTGTCCCCATGGAAATGATCTCCGTGCTGGGACACTCTCCTCTGAGTTATCCCCAAAGTGTTGGGACAGCCTGGAGCACTTGGCCACCTCTGTCAGAAGTGCTAAGTAACCCTCCATGGGTGAGCCCGCACACCATGACCTGATAGAGAAAACTCCCTTCTTCAGAGAGACCAAAGCAGTTGCACAGAGAGGAAGCAAATACTTGAAATGTCGAGGTCTGGGCTGTATCCAGACCTGGATAGAGTTTGGACCATTTCCTAGCATGGCCAGCCTGGTTTATACAGTGCTTGTTATTTGCCTCAGGGAAGCAAATATTCTATTCCTGCTAAAAGAGGGCACCTAAAATTTATTTCAGCTACTTCTAGTAGTAGCATAAGTGGTGTTTATCTAAGATAAGAAAGAAGTGGGAAGAGGTGAGTACAGAGGACAATATATGTCTTAGCCATCATATTACTGTAGAATTCTAAATGGCAAAAATTAATAGTTCTTCTACTGTGCTTTCTCTGATAAGAGAAGTGCAAAATCAGTTTATATGAAGAAGTACACAGGATGAAGAAGAAAATATGTTCAGGGCAAGTCCCAGGAGATACCTAATTACTCCTCGAATTAGAAATTAATATTGCAAACTGCATGGCAAATTTCTGAGACAGAATGTGATGAGGTCCCCAAAAATTTCTTTCTTAATTACGCTGGAAAAATGTTTTAAAGTCATCATCAGGTTAACCTGTCTGGTGCATATTGGGGGCTCTTACTTCATTTTCCATGACAAACACATGTAGCCAGTAAATGTGTATCTCTAAAGACTGTCATGTTAAAATCTCAGCCTTGCTCCCTTCCAAGGCATGAGGGAAGTCTCTGGTACTCTGTTCCATTTACATGGCACTCTGGAAAGAGTACAGAGACAAACATTACATTCAAAAGTCGTGAAAAGAATGGCATTTTAGTCTTTACTGTAATGATCCCCCATTAATTTGAATAAGGGTTATGAAAACACCGGACAAAGGAAACAGACTGTGTGGGATGAATTCACAAGATAAAATTTACCAAGGTATATACTTTAACTCCTTGGTTTCCTATGCTCCTAAACACATATGAAACTTGGAAAAGAATGGAATATGCAATATGGAAAAAAAATTAATAATTCTGTAGAAGCATATGAGTGATAGCAAAAAGGAGCTGTTCCTTGCCCAAGTTATTTACATAATTTGTTTTCTTATCCACTTAGCCTTCTGAATTTCATGTAGCAAAAATGTTTAAAAAAACTGAGCATCCTTCTGTGTTTTGCATTTACATGGGCAAAATACCCCAGAGGAAAAAAAAGACAAATTGTCCAAATCTTATCAAGTAAAAGTGAAAGCAGCCTGAAGAAGGGTTTGGATCACAGTTATAGCAATGCTTTCCAGCCACTGTACTCACTTTGGAATTGCTTGCAACCTATTGATTGTAAAAACAAAACTTTCTAAAATAGCTTGAGCTGCAGGTGATGCAATAGCTCTGCCTCTGATGAAAGCCAAACTGACTGCTCAAAGCCAGTGTGTGGTAAAGGAGAATTGGCTTTTCCATCTAAGTTACTTTACACTGGAGAGCTTTTTGAGATATGTGATATCTATTTTTTTAGTGAAGGTTCCTGAAGCAATCTGTCCTGTTTCCAGCCCATAACATTTCTCTTTTAGGACAGATTTAATTTTTGTGTTTGTACATGAATCTATCACACGGGTGAATCCTCCCCTCTTCCTATAGGACTCTTGGTTAATATTTCTGTCCTACATGGTGATTAACACATCTGAATTTGGGCAGCTTGTTCTTTTTTCAACCACCAGAAAGCACAGTGGTACTAATCCTAGACTTAATATATTGAGAACAATTGTAATAAAAGATTATATAATATTCCATTTGTCAAAAAGACTGAAATAATTTCACATAACATATTAAAACCATAAGATAATGAGACTGTTAAAGTTGTAGAAACCCCATTAATCTTGTTTAATTTAGGAGAACTCAATGGCAGTAAATCACAGCTTGTTCTACCTGCAAGGAAGGAAGATACTCTGTGGGTCAGCAATAAAACTCCTTGGGTAGTGGAGTTAAAACGTGTAATCCATCATGAAACAGTATATAGAGCCGCAGTCCAAAGTTCGGAAAAGGTTAGTATATTTTTTTTATTACTTTTTTACTGTGCTAGCAGAGAAAACCTGTTTTTCCCTCTTTGTGGAGCTGGTCCCACATTCAAGCCACATATGCAGAAGATATCCTGTACTTACAGGGATATATGGAACATAATAATAACAACAGTGAGTTCATTTTATTCTCCCCATCTCCACATTTTCATTTCCTTCAGTAACTTGTATTTGCCCTCTGCTGGGGACCCATTTCATTAATGATGCAGTGCAATGACAACGAGCCTCAGCTGAGCAGATCATGGGACTTATTAACCTTGTCTTGTTGGTAACATTTTCTCAGGTCAGCCTTCTGATTGTAACTTACTCTTTAACCTGAAAATATTTCTGAGAGAGTAAGCACAGCCAAACCCAACACTCACTGAGTCACATTGCTGCAATGAATGCCTGGGCTGAGCAGCAGCAAGGGCATTGTCCAGTGCAAGGACAAATGGCACCATTTGGTGTTCTGCTTTGATAATGGCAGACATTTGAAAGGCTTGTGTCACTCTGTCTGAGTGTTTGTGGGATTTCTTCTTTCTTTCCTGAGATTCTCCACTGAAACTTCTGCATTTGAAATAGCAGCACACAGGTGTTTTTCAGCATGAACCCTTGTTACATAAGCAGGAGCTGGGGATTGCAGGAGCTGATCTACAGTTACAGGGTATGAAAATTATTCCAAGGTAAGTAGAAAGAGACATGGGAAAAAAGCAGTAGTGTGGCTTTGTGATCTGATAGGGCAGGCTAGAGATATAGCAACAGAGAAGATGTGCACATACAAGGGAACTTATTTCCTGGGTGGGACCAGACATGCAAAAATTTGTGTGGTCTGTAAGAAGCTCAAGAAATATGACTGAAGAGTTTGGCTGGAGAAAGAGACCAAAAAACTTTGTTTTGTCATGGGCAAAATTTAACATGCATTTGTTGTGGCAGTTCAGCAACTGCAAAGTGTTAATGACTGTTTAGAAAATTATTTTGACAAAATCTTCATTTGCATTCTCAAGATTATTCAAACCCAGGAAATACCATGCCTGTCTTGAAGTCTGAAGGATCTTTTTCCACCTTTGCCAAGTCCTGCTCTTACTTAACATCAGGGGACATTCTGGAGAGTGACAGCAAGAAGAATAATAGGAAAAGGAAAAGTCAGATAAAATGAGTTTCTATTTTTCACTCTGCTGTTAACATTGAAACTTTTGACAGTTCCTTTAATCTGTCTTTTCTGCTTCATGCATAGGTGGAACTGGAAAAGTAGAGCTTTTCTCAGGAGTACTTTCCATGAGAAATTATAAAGTTTTCCATGAGAAAAGGATGAAAATATGAAAAAGGGATTTTTCTTTTGCCACTCACAAACTTTCACTCTCTTCTAGCTTTTGTAGAGCTAAGAAATAGTATAAGAATGTGAAGAAGAGGAGCAAAATACATTTCATTTATAAAAATAACATCTTCCCTTTTACACACTTGACAATGATTTCTGAACACAACACTTTCTCTCAAAATGTAGCACTTCTAATTCTTTCCTACTGTTGCACAGCTGGTGAGGCTATGGGTGAAATCTGTGTGCACATAATTCTCAATTCTGCAACAGAAAACTTTGGCAAAAATCTTCTTGACACTTCTAATTTTTTTTCTTTCCATTTTTGTAAGCCATGTCTCTGCCTGCTTCTCCTTTAAAACAGGTTTTTGGTTCAGTTATACTTGCAGATGAAGAGTATGTTGGAAAAATGTTAGCTGTCTCTTATTGTGAGTGTGATAATGTTCCCTGAGGGCTCATTGCTTATAAAAAATGCCTTCATCCTGCAGCAAAAGAATTAACCTCAGAAGCCAAATAGCCACAGGATCAGGAAGCCAACTCATTGAACCAAAAGCACTGAAGAGTAAAAGCTGACATTAGGAGTGAGATATATTTTATAGGATATACCTGGACCCCCACTGCACTATAGACACAATTTGGGTGCCAGAGTTCAGGAGAGCAGCCCAGCTCCAAGTCCTAAGACTGATTAGATTCCAAGAGGCTATTTAATAACAAACAAATCAAACAAAAACCCAAACAAAACCTCCTTTAAGCACCTTAAGTTCTTCAGTGCATGGTCCCCAGCCAGACTTTTCCTATGGCTGCCTTGCCAGGAGATCCAGTGTGCTGGGCTGGGCACGGTGTCTCTTCTGCTCTGGAGTTGGCAGGAGGCACCAACCAGCTGATTTTGACTGTACCACCCTGCTGGATGGATGAGAAGCAGGGCAAACCCTTTGCTTTGGGGTGCCAATGCCTGGCCATCCTGCCTCCAGCTGGAGCAGGGCTCTCCATGAAACAAAGAGCTCACCCCATCCTGAAGCTGGGCCCGGGCAGGCACTGTGGCTGTGACAGGAGGTGCTGATCTGTGCCTGCACCTGGGCCCACCAGGGCTGCCCACAGCCCTCCAGAATCCTGCAGCTCTCTCCAAATCAGGGCTATAAACTGTGTATCTAATCTAAGTTTCCTTATTGAATCTAACACATCAAATGTGTGAAGATATCACCCACAAATGCTGTTTTAAACATCCTACACCATATGTTGACAGAGCCTTTTGGCTGTGACCAAGTGGCTTGGCTAAATAAATGTTAGAAAATATGTTAGAAGAATGACTCCTTTTGCCTATCCAAATAAAACCGAGCTGGCAAGTAGATATCTTTCATCTACACTGGGTTTTACATAATTGTTTCAATAATCCATTTTAATATGCCTGTGTATCTGTGGATGAATCTGGATTGTTCTCAAGTGAAATATTGTGAATCAAATCATGATGACAGAATCTTGACTATTTAATTAATGTGTTAGCATGTAACTGTAATGCTTGATTCCTACAAAGGACTAAATTAACAACTTCATTTAACTATGCTGTTCTCAGTGGAAAAGAGCACACTTAAGTACTCCATGGTGCTATTTACACCTGCTAAATTACTTTCATTTACAAATTGTCTAAATTACCTTGCCATAAAGGAGGACTGGGAACACAATCTGTGAATACAATTAAAACTTCAGACTTCAAATGCCAGTTTGGTACACTGCCTTTGTCAGAGGCGATTCAGTAGCTATTCGTATGAGGAATAATCCATGGCTATTCATACATCTCTCTCTGTCTTGAACATACAAACACTTCAGTTTAAATCCAAATTTTCATTTTATGTCATGTCAGTAGAGAAAGAGGGAAAGTTTTTGTTGTTGTTGAGGTTTTTTGTTTGTTTTTTGTGAGAAAGTGGCATTGGAAATGTGGATTCTCTGTCATGTTTGGAGTTTGCACATGTCCCGCGGTAAAACCATTCGTGCCATCCGTTTGCAAACCCAGTGCTGAAACATGCAACCTGTTCTACTTGTCAGTGCTCATATTTTAATAAGGACTTAAGCTGAATATATTTTGGACCTGGATTTCAAGCTCCTGAGTGACTCCTGTCCATACAGTGGGCCAAACCAAACTGTAGTCCTACACTGTTGAATACCATGCTGAGATTCAAACTTCATGGCTAAGTCTGTGAGCCAGTAGCTCTGCTGGTCCTGATCCCTTTTCTGTGCTGGGCACCAGGATTAAGTCCTCCTGTTCACTCCCTGTGGAAACCAGGGCTCACAGGCTCAGGGCCTTCGAAAGCCAGTAAGTTTCTCTCTGTTTTAGAGAGAGCAGCAGTTTTAAAATGAGGTGTTTTGAAGAATTCACTCTGAAGTTCTTGGTGTGTCAGTCAGAAGCTGAATTCCTCAGTGACATAAATCCCAGTGGGAATTATTTCAGTGGGAAAAATGAAAAGCATACATCAGTAACGCATGGATGTTTTCATGTGATATGTTAATTTTGAAATTGGGCTAGAGAGATATAAGTGATAGACCAAATACAGCACAAAAATAAAACATTGGTGTGTATACATAGAAAGTAAGTTTATTAGTAAGTCTCTAAACAATTTATTATTAAATGTTGTATGTTAAGTGCCCCAAATAATCAGATCCCTTCTTGTTTCCTTTGGTAATTCTCAGCTGTTTCCTAATACCCTATTTGTAAGAGAGTGAAGAACATTGAGCAGACATGTTTCAATAGTCTTGATAACAACCAGAGAAGTTCTCTAAAGTCAGAAGTAGAAGAATAACTATCCTTTGATAACTTCTCCCTAGAAACTATATATTACAAAGTACAGCTCCTCTTCATGGTACATTAAGAGCAATTATATTCTGTAAATGTATTCCAAGATAAATTGAAGTTCATATATATTTTAAAGATTTTATTGAGTCCTTGGTGAGAATACTATTTTATTGATTGAAATCCTCACAGACATGAAAATAAATTTATTAGTCTCATTAAATGAGCAAATTCCTTTCTAACTGTTTTCTATTTATCAGAAAAGAATGTATAGTAATATAATAAAATCACATAAGAAATTAAATGTAGAAATCACAAAAAAAAATCTTGTACCCTCATAGATATTTCTTTACATGAGGAGATGTTTGATGTAGGCTGCATAGCTTTCCCTTTTTTCCCACTCTGGTGAACAATCAAAACTACAAAATCTACTCTGCAAATGGAAAAAATTAGTAGAACAACCAATTCTGAGATGAATAAATGACATTTCTTCAGATGAAAGGAACATGGAAAGCATAACTTTGTTTTCTAAAAATAGATAACCAACAGAAGTTATGAAGTGGTGTAGATCACGAAACCTGGTGTGTTAGCCTGCAATCCCCACTGCTGGAGGCAGCTCCTCCTGCTCTGCTCTCCTCCATCCAGGATGTCAAGAGTGCAAGTTGCTGAGTCCATACTGAACACATGGTAACAGCATTCCTGATATTTAGAGCTTATGTAAGATGATTAAGCATCCAGAGCCTTTTCTGTCCCTTGACTTATCCTTGCACCAACCTTTGAGGGAGTCAGAAAAGTGCTACTCTCTATTTTCCAGCCAAGAAATTGAGGGAGCAGGGTGCTGAAGTCAAGTGCAGGCAGCCCCTGGGCAGAGAGGAGGCGCCATCCCAAGGAGACAATTCTTCTGCAAGAGTGGTGTCCAGCAGTGCCCAGCAGCACCTCAGGCATCTTGTTTGTCCTTGTTTTGCCCTGGAATCCTAGAATCATAGAATGGTTTAGGTTGGAAAGGCTTTCAAAATCAGCCAGTTCCAGCCTCCCTGCCATGGGCACAGATGCCTTTCACTAGACCAGGTTTTTGAGAGCCTCATCCAGTCTGGCCTCGAGCACTTCCAGGGATGAGATATACAGCCACAGCTTCTCTGGGCAGCCTGTTCCAATGCCTCATCACCCTCTCAGTACAGAATTTCTCCCTAATATCTAATCTAAACCTAGTCTCAATTTGAAGCCACTACCACCTGTTCTATCGCCACATGCTCCTGTAAAAGTCCCTCTACAGCTTTCTGGTAGACTCCCTTCAGGCACTGGAAGACAAAAATTCATATGACTTTCTCCTTTTGCAATTCTTTGAAGTGAAGCCTGACTATCTCTGTCCCGTGTTACAGATCTTAGATAACTAAGCAGATTTTAAAGACCTGAGCAAGATTTAAGGTGAAGATATTTAGAAGATGAATTAGGTAAAGTGAAGTGGAAAAGTAAGGGAACGAAAATGGAAAGGGAAGGAAAGGAAGGGAATGGGGAAATAACTATCTCAAGTGCTTGTACAAAAGGTCTAAATGAATAAAAAAGACTCCACATATACAAACATGCCACTCTTCTATTCAGTTTAGGGGAACTGTGAGGGTCCACATCCTGTCCCTGTGCCCATTGGGCCTGGCCCAGCAGCTGCTTTTATACTAATCACCCCAAAGTGCTCCTTTAGTGGAGCCTGATTCTGCGTGTTGTAAATGACACTGTGCCCTCTCCTGCACAGAACTTGAGCTCTCACAAGGTACAACTGGTGAAGAAAATATAGTGTCCCTAATTTTGCTTTTTGAAGGCAGTCCGGAAGTTAGAGGACATCTTCCACTTTTGTTAAAATAAATTACCATGCATTTTGCTTCCTTGTGTGTACATAAACACCCAAATTCTATTCCTTTTCTTTTATTAAGAAAAGATTTTTTCCCATGGAAGAATGTATGAAGCAATAATTAGCTTTCAAGGTTCGTTAAGTGCTGAGAGTCTGTCAAAAATAATCACATGTCATTTCTTAAAAACAGTTTAATAATGAAACTACTTTAGTCCAGCTATTAACTACATTTAAACAGCTTTTTAAAAAGTTATAAATAACTTCAAGCTATCCAAGTGACTGCAGAAAATGGGAGCAGAAATCAGAATAAGGCCATTGTCTTTCACATATCACTGTGGAAGAGTCAAGCTACTGTTAAACAGCTGTTAAAATTCACATCCTAAATTCAAGCATGACAGGCTTCTTTAGTTTCACTGGTTTCTAGTAACTTTAAAAAGGGTTAGCCTTTTGTCACTAAGTTAGATTTAAAACAACCATCTAATTTCACGTTTTTGTCAATTGTATTTTGTCACAATACAAAAACAAAACAAAAAAAAAAAGAAAAAGGGAAAGACCAAGGTGATAAATACTAATTGACAGTACCAATACTAATTGGCAGTACCAATTTTAAAACTTTTTTTACCAATTCCTGTTCAACAGCAAGATAATTTTAGCTCCATTCAGGTGACACTTACCTGTCCTCACAAAGAATTAAAAACTGGTATGGCTATTACTACTTTTACAGCTCTGCTTTTGTACCAATGACTCCTCCTACACAGCAAATACCCAGGTTGTGTACACTGTGACACAGAAACAGCAGGAGTGAACACTGGCTCCAGACCAGCCCTGTAATCCTTTGGCAAACCTAGAGTAATTGTTTTTCAGTATCAGTCTTTAATTTACCTTTTTGTTTCTGGACCCTTAACATTATTGAGACATTTTAGTACCCTTTAGGTACTATTTAATTAGTAATAGTATAATTAGCTGCAACTGGAGTCAACTGAAGACACGGTAAGTCTTGCACCTGAGACAGCTTGAGAGACACAATCACAGAATCTTAGAATAGTTTGAGTTAAAAGGGACATTTAAAGCTCACCTAGTCCTACCCCCTTGGAACTGAGAAGGAACATTTTCAACTAGATCTGGTGTCTCAGAGCCTGGTCTAACTTGAATGGTTCTAGGGATGGGGCACCCACAATTTCCCTTGGCAACTTCTGCCAGTGTTCTACCATCCTTACTGTAAAAAAAAATTCTTCTTATAGCTTGTCTAAATCTGTTCTCTTTTAATTTAAAACCATTGCATCTTATGCTAGTGCAACAGACTCTGCTAAAAAGTTTGATCCCATCTTTCTTATAAGCCCCTTTCAGGTAGGTACTGGAAGGCCACAGTTAGGTCTCCCCAGAGTCTTTTCCAGGCTGAAGGAACCCAGTTCTCTCAGCCTTTCCCCACGGGACATGTGCCCCATCCCTCTGTTCACCTTTGTGGCCTCCTCCAACAGGTCCATGTCCTTCTTGGCTCTTGGGAACCCCAGAGCTGGGTGCAGCCCTGCAGGTGGGGTCTCACCAGGGCAGGGCAGAGCAGAGGGGCAGAATCCCCTCCCTCCCCTGCTGCCCACACTGCTTTGGATGCAGCCCAGGGCACGTTTGGCTTTCTGGGCTGCAAGGGCACATGGCTGGGTCATGTCCAGCCTCTCACCCACAGCACCCCAAAGTCCTTCTCTCAGGGTTTTTCTCGGTGAGTTCTCCCAGTATTTAAGGAATATTATCTTATGATTTACTTCATCCTTTTTCTAAGTAATTCTATTGATAGATTTTTATATGTCACTTGATTAGCTGTGCTGTTAAATTTCCTGTTTACAAAACTAATGGATTCCCTTGATTACTGCTTAATAAAACAAATAAGATGATGTTTTTCCTCCTATACATGCCAGTATAAAAATTATTTTTCTCTCAGGGAAGCTTCCAGTGCTTCCTTCTGCATTGTAATTATTATAACTATAGAGTGGTGACATTTGCAGGAAAGAGCAATTCAATCAGGAATACGTAACTACTCACCCCAATGACTGAAAAGGTGAAATGAAACAAAACTTAGTTGTTCTTTTGATTTGAAGTCATAACACTATTAAAATGACCAGCAATTGTTATGGTGGAATTGAGAAGAGGAATGTAAAAGTGCAGGGCTCCTGTGTGAGAAGCACTGGAAATACTCTCCCATGCCCTAGATCCAAGGTAAATCTCTGGGATGCAGCACAGATGGATTGGCATGCAGGCTGCTGGAGGAACCTTCACCTTACGCATCCTGTAATCCTGAAGGGAAGCAACACAGACTTTCTAAATGCAGTACACAGTAAATCTCTGTGTCCCCAGATGCTCCCAGGCCATCGATGTTCTGGTGCTGGAGTTTCAACACTTGGTCTCAGATGTGGTAAGGACCACTTTCCCACTCACGGCTTACCCTGATCAGGCACCAGTACAAAGGCATGCAAACATTGCACTAAAAACTCTCTTAAGAGCACTTTTTCAGAAATGCACTTCTATTAAAAGTGTCATTGGCCTAATAACAGCTGCAGAGTTTTCCATAAACATGGGAGGAAGTCATCAACAATTCACTTTATTCTATTCTTTCTCCTTGAATTATTTTTCCAGCACTGATTGGCTGTTTACAATTTGCTGAACACAAGTATTTTCCACTAAACTTTAAAACTCACCATGCTGTGATTTTTTTCTGGTTTTCCATAAGGTCTTCAGACTACCAAGTTAAAAGAGAAGATCCTGCCTTAAGACCTCACCTGGACATCAGCAGATGGCTCTGGGACATCACCTGATGGTTTTACAACAAGGAGATTTCCCTAGAGAAAAAGGATGAGAATCATTCAGTTGTGCAGCCAACCTACATCCTGGCATATTATTAAATAATTTATTGCCATGAGTAAAGGCAAGTAGCAGGAAGGGAAATTTTCACTCAGCTGTAGAAGAGAGACTGTTTTGGCAGAGGAGGGGGCATATTTTTCATTCATGCCCTGGACATGGATTCTTGAAAAAACTGTTCAAAATCAGACTCATTTGAGAAGCATGAGTTCACAAATTCTACAATTCCAGCTCAGGTCTGACCTTTGATGGTGCTCAGCTCTGCCCCAGCTGTGCTCTGCTCCCTTTTAAGCTGTCTGATACCTCCTCATTCTTGCAAAGGCTGTGGGCAAGAGGCTGAGCACCAGCAATGGCTGGTGGTTGGACTGGGAAGACTTTGGCATCCTGGCAGACATTTGGGACCAGAATTTGCATCACTCAACAAGGCTTTGTCCCCTTCAAACTTCCAGGCTCTTCAGCCTTTCACTTGGGATTACAACTGCAGGCAACATCAATCCTCAGGCAGGAACAGGCAGAGGAGAATTCCCTTTAAGTTTACAGGAAAGTAATCTTTTTGCCTTCTGTGTTTAGCATTTAGAGGATGCAGATGTGAACAGTTTTACAAAAGACACTTTCCAGCACTGTGATTTTGACTTCAGAGCTCACTTGGCACTTGACATCTGCATGTGATTTGCAGCTTCAGATGCACTTAAAAAAGAATGAGATTTATAATAATTGGCACAGAGGCATTTTTGTCTCTACTGAGATGTTCTTGCTTGGCAGCTGGGCTGGTCACCTGGAGTACACCTTGATGAGGAGACATTAACAAACTGCTGCTACATCAGGTTTGTGAAGACTATGGGCAGCAATGTGGCCATTCCCAGCTAAGTAAGTTTTTCCTTTTTCCATAGTCACATGATACTTCCTAAATTCAGAAAATATTTATTTCATTGTCCATTATGAATATCCTAGATGGTAAAATCATGAAATATTTGTGTGTATCTTGAAGGTGCTGATGTACGGCACAGATTTTAACTGGTCCAACCCTACTGAAGTCTTGGGAAAGAAACTCATTTTTGTCATTGGGGCTTCATCTTGTCACCATGGTATTCTTTTTCTGCCTTTTTATCAGCCAGCTAATGGAAGAAAAATATTGCGCACATAGTCTCTGCCAAATGACTCCTCAGCTCACTGCCAGATCCTGTGCCCCTGTTCTCCACATCATGCAACTGGCAATTTGGTTCAGGGCTCTCCTTTTGAGAGAGTTTCTACATTCCCCAATACCACATGAAACAGAGCCAGGGATGATTTGGGTTCACAGTGACTGAGCCCACAGATTATCTTCCCATACTGTCCTGGCGGGTGCCAGAAATTCGCGCACCCCAAATCTCCATCAGGCTGTGCCTTATTAATGCACCAAATACTCTCAGTGCCACAGCATGAACCAGTCCACTTTCCCACCTTATGGCAACACCTTCACCTTTTTTCAAGTTATTGACGTTTTAAAATCCCAGAAAATCACAAAAATGTTTTAAGTCTCTGTGCCCAGAGAAGACCCAGGATGGATGCTCTGCTCTGTGGACAGGGCCATTTGCTGGATAAGAAGCTGGTGTGTAATGTAAATAGTTGTTGACTGATGATGCTTCTTCCTTAGCTTTTTAAAGCATTGCATAATTACCCAGGGCATACTGATAAATGGAGACCTAGTTTACTCTGCAACTACTTAAAGTGGGATTTTTTGAAAGAACAAACATATTGTGTATCTTGTGACAACAAGAAGTCAGAGGCTCAGTGGCATATAATTTCAAATGACCTGCAAGAACCCTAACATTACATGGGCAATTCTGTAAAGCACAGCTTTAAAGCTCATTCTCAGTTTATTTGATTCATAAGCATAATAAGGGCAAAAGAAACCCAAGAGGGGAAAATAGCAGAAGCTTAGACTAGGAGTACAGTATAATGGAAACCAAAAATACTTAATTTTAACTTATAATGAAGGAATGTAATTTAAAACTACATTATACACAGTATTGCTCTTTATAAAAAAAAAAAAAAGAATAGAAGCTGGAAAGAAGTGGTTGCTGAATCATGCTGGCTTTGTTAGCTGTTCAGAAATCCTGTTGGTTGCTGAACACTACCAGGAGCTTTCCAGGCACCTCGGAAGTGTGAAGGAGGATTATTGCTATAATTGCACAGCACAGGCAGAACACATCTCCAGAGGGACTTTGGGCCTCTTGAGACTTTATCATAATCATCTGCAATTCCAGAGCCTGGAATTCAGAGGCTGTGTGAGGTGATTAATCCTGAGCCTGGAAAAAGTTGGGCTGTATCACACGTGCTTGCTCAGTTCTTATTCTTCTCTATTTATTTTTTCTATGAATAGTTCTCTGTGCAGAGCTTTGTGCAAAACATTAATCAAGGCATGTTTTCATGTCAGATTGCATTTTATATAGAAAATATGTTCTAAACTTCACTGTTGCACAGAATAAAGAGTGAAACAGTGGGTCTGCACTTCTAAATCCCAGGTGAACCCAGGAAGAATTTAATTTTCTTTTAAATCTTACAAATAAGTCCGTCTCATGAAGTTTTGGAGGCAGATGCATGTATTTAGGTAATTCAGGTAACATAGGCTTGAGGAAATTCCATTCTTGCCCATTTGTTAGGCCTGTTTTAGGCAATTTAGATTTTTAACTTATTTTTCAAGACATGTTTGCTCTGGAAATTGCATTGAGTGCGTCACCATTCCATTTATGAAGTGAGACTTGGCAGACCTCAAGACATACTCTACAAAGAGAGCCACCCCATGCTGTGGTGATGCTTCCAGCTTTAATTTGGTAAATAAATAAGGCATAATAAACTACAATAATAGTAGTTTATAATAACTATAATAAACTACAATTTCTATCTGCACATGAAATGCTTGTGCTCTTGGGTCCATTGCACACAGTTGGCTAATATTCTGAAAAGTGTAGCAAATCAGTAGCTCCTAACATTGAAGATGTTGTCAAGAAGTTCATTCCCCAGTGACAATCTCCTTGTATTCATGTATCTCAAACACTTGGGACTCTAATTAGAGATCTACCCAATGAGCAGGACAATGATCCCAAGCAGTTCACACTGGGGTATACAGTTATGACCCTGGATCTCCTCAGTGCTACTAATTTCTGGAAGTAATCATTCATTTCCTGTGGATTTTTGTGCTCAAAAATGCCATAAATCAAACTTGGCTTTTCTACTCTAAAAAAGGCACATTGTGCTATACAATGGATATCTGTTCTGAAGAGACATTTAATGGGCACAAATCATGCTGTTGATGCAAATGTCTGATCCCACAGCCATTTCCATCACTTTTTGTGAAACATAAACCTGGATCAGTTAAATTTCACATATCCTGAACTTTTGTCCTGTTCCCATCTGTTACTTCCCAAGTTTGGCTTTTCTGACAACTGTGTTAGTGCTCAGGTCTGGACACAAGAGCTATCAAGTCACCTGCACAGATCCTTTCTTCCCAGGAGTTTAACTGATACATCCATCTACTGCTCAAAGTAGGGCAATTTTTTTCCCCTCACAGAGCTAGAATCCAAGTATAAGTCTGTAATTCATTGTGTCAAATCCCCTACCAATGTCCTGACACTCCCTGACCCAAAGGTAAAAGAGGAAGAGATCACTAGCTTAATATCAAATTCTTTTCTTCCAATCACCTCAAAAAATCTCCACAACCTTTTGTCTCTGCATAACAAACAGTAAGATTTACGGCTGTTTCCTAAAGTAATTTAAGAGCATTTTATTGATTTTAATGTGTACTCACCAGTGATCACTTCACCTGTTAGCAGAGCATACCATTTCTAGGAAAATACAGGAGCTCACATTATGTACAGAAAAGCAATTTGAAATAGGAAATAGACTGTACCCAATTGAAATTATAAAGATATTTAGTCAGGAAGAATGTAATTACCTAAGATGAAATTCGGCCAGGAGATGAAAGCTAATCTTATTCTATCCAGTGTCTACTTAACCTCATATCTTTATAGAGATATATATAGAGATACGAAACTTTTATGAAAAATAGCTTATTATTCCCATCTCTCCAGTATACACACACATACACACACACACAAAAATTACTCTTTGATATCAGGATTTGCTCTTATTTACTTGGCAGAGTTGCTGTGTAATGTAGGATCAGGAAAGTTGCAAATATAAAATATATGGCAGATAGAGCATCAAAGACTGCAGAGGCTGAAGAAGGAGCAAAAAGCAGGAGATAATACAGGGGAGCTGCCAGTCACTGAATCCTCTGCTAGAAAAAAGGTATCAGCTCTTTACCCTCTCTCATTTCCACAAGCATCTTTCTGCACCTCCTGAACCCTTGAATTTTCACAGCCACTCTCCCAGAGCAGTGGAGTTTACCAGCTTACAGCCACCCTCCCATGCACAAGTTACCACGTGGCAGGAAAAGGTGCTCCTCTCACCACGGGCATGGACATCCTTCTGTCAAGGCAGCTAAGGCTCGCACCAAACCTTCTTCTATTTCCTTTACAATTAAAGCATTGCTTCCCGTTCCACTTTTCCAAATGATTTACGACTTTTCTGGATTTAGCTCCTCTCTACAGCAGTTTCCCTACAGCACAGGATAACAATATGTTGCTGGTTGTTAAAATGTGGTTCTAGCAATTACCCTTTCATTTTTAAAATTTGCTACAGTACTAGTCCAACTGAATTTCTAGAAAAACACATCCTTCTGTAATTGTGAAATAATTTTCTACAGGAAAACTTTACTATATGAGCAATTGTATTTATTCTATATTTCTGACATCACAGCAGACAGAATTAGGATGAAGAAAAGGACTAGACATCATATGAAATTATTTCCAGCCACAGCTAATCACCTATCTTCCATCATTGCATGGAAAAGTGGAAGTAGAAACATACAAGAAAATCCAAAATTTGAATAACAAATTGATTTTTCCTCAGATCCTAATGGCTACAGCAAGGAATAGTGAGAGAATATGCAAGTGTTATACAGCGTTACCTACGGCAACTGAGTGACTAAGATGCTTATTGTTATGTTAAGTAATCAAAAGTAGCTGCAGTCTTAAAAGAGTGGCAGATCAACCCTATTTAGGCATACTTTTTAAAATGGGTGTTCATCAACTGTTTTCTTGTAGGAGGAATCAATTAGTAGAACTAAATTGTAGCACTGAGTAGTACATCAGCAAAAATAGATGAAGTGATCACAGCATCAGCAACTGTCATCTTCTCCCTGGAGAAACCAAGACAGATTTTAGCATTTTCATGGGCTGCAAGGGACAGCATGGAAAGGAGCGATAAGTGCATTTTTCTGCCTTTTAGACTTTTGGTAGTAACACAGGAGAACTGAAATCTGCTAGTAAATTTAGAAGCACCACTGGTTTTCTCACTGATTACTGAGTTAAAATTTTCTGCAGTGCAATCAGAGAATTGTTAAGGAAGCTTTGATTACATAGTAAACTATATACTTAGCATGTCAGTAATAAAACCCTGGTTAATCAAGCTCATGCTTCTTCCCCTCTTGACATCGCACCACCAAGTCTCTAAATCCTTCACAGGTTTTAGGGGAGCACTGCCATGAGGCCTTCCTTGTCTTGTTGTACTAGTGCAGCTGCATGGTGCAGGAGCTTTCACCAAGGGGAAAGAGAATAGCACCCCAGCAGCCATCTCACACAGCCAAACACCAACACACCCCAGGGATAGGAGCACACAGCTCTGCCAAAAATTGCTCTTGACCTCTGAGAGGTTTTGTGGGAAGACAACCCCTGACATGACAGTCCCAGGACACTGAGAAAGGACTCCAGATGTGTAAGGTGATAGCATGGCCTCATATCCGTTATTTACTGGCACCCAGTGATCTGTTCTGTGTTACATTCAGCCAGAGGTGAGGAGCAGAGCAGTGACAGGACAGACCATGTTCTCCAGGCATCTTACTGAGCACAGCAAAGGTAGGCAGGGGAAAGGTTTTTCTTACATGTCACTCAATGCTATTGAAGACCTTCTTAGCACAGGTGAATGTGAAATGAAGATTTTACTTTGGCAATTAATAAAGTATCAGCTCATTATTTTCCATGCCACATGTTATTAGTTATTAGTTTGATACACAGAGGTGCTGTTGAAGTGCAAACCCATTGCTGGGTAGACTTAGAAAAGCTTAAGTCTTGTGAGTAATTAGAATTATAACATAAACCTGGCTTTTTTGCTGAGAAGATTTTAGCACATGGCCTATAAGTTCCTTAGACAGCTTTGGCATCATGCAGTTTGGAAATCATCTGTTACAGAACTACATGTGTTTTCACAGGGGAGTGGCAGGTTTTTTACTAGCTCTTGCTGGATACCTGGGCATGCTGGTAATGAGACAGACTGGAGTGCAGCAGTGGCTCTGACAAAGTCATACTCTCCCCACAAGTCTCTGGATTCAGGGAGGACCTCCACAGAGAATTATGAGGTGAGCTGCTGGGTTGGGCACAGCAGGAAGTTACCAGAGGCTAAGCTTGATGGAAATGTACCCCAATTTACCCATTCAGCAATGCATTTCTGTATAAGCTCTTCCCCTAGTAATGTAAACGACATTATTGTTGTTTTACAGAGGGATTAATAATCTCACATTTATTGTGGGACAAGGGCAGATACTGCTAAAAAATTACTTGCCTGATTGTGTAGTTCCATCTTATTTCCACTGGCCAATCCATTTCATTAAAAGTTTGTGATAAAAGGCTCACGCAAAGATCCACCTTTACAAATTTTTATAAATGTTTATTTTGTTATCTGAAAATGCTGCAACACTAGTTGCAGCAGCAACAGGCAGCAAAAGATAATGGAATATTTGTAATGTGTTTGTTTAGCTAGCACAAACAAAATTGATAAAGCAAACTTGTGCCAGGAAGATGGCTTTGTTTTGATAAATTATCCACAGAAGCCTTGTTCTCTAAAGGTTGGCTGATCAGTCAAGGTTCTCTGTGTTTTTCCAGTATCTGCTGTGCACAGATATCTGCACAGTCACATAAGAGCTACCTCAAAAACCATAGCATGCTTACTCTTTGATGTTAGTTCTTCTCACAGACTCTTTCCCCAAATCCTCCATAACAATTTAGAGCAACAATTGCTCTAACAGCAATCTTCTTTATTACCAGCTTTGCATTTTGTAATGTGTAATGAATTTGTAATTAACTTGCTATTGGTCCAATCAACAAGACAACGGCCAGCTCTGCTCCCCAAGCTCTGTTCAAAGAACGAGGCTGCAGTTCAGAGCCTCCTCACTTCCCTGGCAGGGGAGCTCCAGGCTCAGGGACTTCCACGGGCTCTGCAGAGGCCTGGGATGTGTAACCACTTGAGAGATGAAGTCAGAGCTGGCAGGGGAATGCAGAGGGGTGGATTCATAGCACCTTATAAGTACCTAAGTTAAGTGGTATGTCTTCCATGGCCTCTAAGTCCAAGGGAATGTAAGAAATTGAGAAGATTTGTTCTGAGGGTTCAGCTCCTGGCTCCCTGCAGATGCCATGGGAAGAAGTGTTGTGATCCCTACCTAAATCCGACCGCTGCCAGCCCTGTGGCAGACTGAGCTGTCCACACTCCCTTGAGCTCAGGCACTGAAGTGGTCACAGCCTCAGAGCTGTGTGCAGATGGAAAGGTGTCTGTGTTCAGGCCAAGAGCTCTTCTTTTTGTTTGCTTAAATCCTGTTTGTGAACTAGGACCCTGAACTTTCTGGTGTGGATGTGATGTATTTATAACTCATGAGACAAAATTTGAGGAAGCTTGGAAGCTTGCATGAAGGAAATCCCCCAAACTCTTGGAAAGTGATAGATATATAGCAACCCAAATTAGCTTTTATTCTTTAAACAGGAGACAGCTGCTAGGAGGAAAAGTTGATATCTTGGGGACTGCAAATCACAAGTAGTGCTTGTGCTTCACTAATTGTCAACTGGTTCAACCTCTTCTGCTCATCCCTTAAGTACCAGTAATGCCTTTGTAACTCAGACACCATAGGAAATACATTTCTGCATAGCAAACAACTGGGAAAGTGTATCCAAATTAACTATAAGTCTCCAGCTGAGCTTTTGTTCTTTGACTACTGCTTTATCACACACAGCAAAATGGATTTATAAAAAGGATGTGGTGAGACAGTATATCATTTAGGGCCTGCACCGTTCAGGTCTGAGTAGTTTATCCTACTGAATAGGTTCTGTGCTGTGATTTGTATTGGCAAGACTGGACCAGAAATATGAGTCATAGTATGTAAAGCATAGTCTGCTTTAGAGTTACTGTAAGGTTGCATTTCTTATGAGACTCTCCAAAAGGAAGAAATTAGAAGGACAGTCTTATTAACATTCATACCTTTACTTATAAAATTTGGAAATATAAAGGTACGTACAGTACATGCAAGGTAAAAACAGGCTGAAAAACATCTATAGGTAGTATAAATCCTGTTGTAGATTCCCAAATCCTTGAATTATCTCCCCAGCCATTTATAGCCATGTGTCATGGTTTGACACTGGCCAAACACAAGGCACCCACAAGAGTCACTTACCCTCCCCTGCCACAGCTGGGCAGAGGAGAGGAAAAATTAACAAAGGGTTTGTGAGTTGAGATAAGGACCAGGAGAAAACACTCAAAGGGCAAAACAGGCTCAAAGTAAAGGTACAAAGTGAGCTTATTACTAACAGAATCAGAGGAGGATATTGAGAAGCAAAATAAGCCCTTAAAACACTGCTTCCTCCCCAGCCCCTCCCTCCTTCCCACCGGCAGTGCAGGAGGCAGGGCAGGGGGGTTTGGGCAGTTCATCACAGAGATTTTCTTCTGCTGCTCCGGGAGAGGAATCCTTCCCCTGTGGGGCCGTGGGGTCCCTCCCACAGGAGACAGCTCTCCATGAACTTCTCCAGCATGGCTCCACTCTCACGAGCAGCAATCCTACCACACCTGCTGCAGTGTGAGCTCCCCCCACGGGCACACGGTGCTCCCAAAACTGCTGCAGCGTGGGTCACTCCTCCACGGGCTGCAGTCCCCCAAGGACAGGCTGCTCCAGCCTGGGAGCAGGGACCGCTCTCAGCACCGGGTCTGGATCACAGCCTCCTGCAGGCCTCCACCTGCTCTGGCACGGGAAACTCCCCCAGGGGCTGAGGGTGGATCTCTGCATCCCCTGGATCCCCAGGGGCTGTGGGGGGATCTCTGCATCCCCTGTGGATCCCCAGGGGCTGTGGGTGGATCTCTGCATCCCCCTGGATCCCCATGGGCTGTGGGTGGATCTCTGCATCCCCCTGGATCCCCACGGGCTGTGGGTGGATCTCTGCATCCCCCTGGATCCCCACGGGCTGTGGGTGGATCTCTGCATCCCCGTGGATCCCCTCAGGCTGTGGGTGGATCTCTGCATCCCCTGGATCCCCATGGGCTGTGGGGGGATGTCTGCATCCCCTGTGGATCCCCAGGGGCTGTGGGTGGATCTCTGCATCCCCCTGGATCCCCACGGGCTGTGGGTGGATCTCTGCATCCCCCTGGATCCCCATGGGCTGTGGGTGGATCTCTGCATCCCCTGTGATCCCCTCGGGCTGAGGGTGGATCTCTGCATCCCCTGGATCCCCATGGGCTGTGGGGGGATCTCTGCATCCCCTGGATCCCCACGGGCTGTGGGTGGATCTCTGCATCCCCCTGGATCCCCAGGGACTGTGGGTGGATCTCTGCATCCCCCTGGATCCCCATGGGCTGAGGGTGGATCTCTGCATCCCCCTGGATCCCCACGGGCTGAGGGTGGATCTCTGAGTTCCCTGTGGATCCCCACGGGCTGTGGGTGGATCTCTGCAGCCCCTGTGGATCCCAACAGGCTGCAGGGGCACAGCTGCCTCACCATGGTCTCACCACAGCCTGCAGAGGAATCTCAGCTCTGGCTCCTGGAGCAGCTCCTCCCCCTGCTTCTCTCCTGACCTTGGTGTCTCCATGTTGTTTCCCTCACATGCTCTCACCTCCTCCTCTTCTCTCACTAAAAGAAAAAAACTTTGTTGACTTTGTTTTAATTTTCTTCTTAAATATGTCATCACAAAGGCATTACCAACCTCTCGAACTGTCCCACCCTTGGCCAGCAGCATGTCCACCTTCAGGGCCATCAGAGGTTGGCTCTGCTGGATGTGCTGGAAGCTTCCAGCCCCACAGAAACCACCTCTGTGGCCCCCCCCACCAAAAACCAGGCTGTGCAAAACCATTGCCCTTGCACTTTCCATAAGCAGCCTCTTTGTAGCAAGGAAATGGTGCAAATCTCAGAGAATAAGGCTATAACCTCATGACTTTGGTTATTTGAAGAATATTACAACAAATAATTCTGTGTGCATGTTATCAATGTGGTGTTCTGGACATTATGCTTATCCTGTAGTAAATGTTCTGCAGGATTGAGAAGGATTTTTCAAGAGTAGAAACTATTTTTTTTGTTAGAGAGATTTTGGTTAGAGAGATTTTCAGAGGGCTAAAGTTTCACTAAACCAGGTGGATTACCTGCTGTTTCTCCTGAGCTGATGTGGAAAGCACACAGCATGGATAGCATGGTAATTTTCTGTCTTACTGGGCAATGTTTTGTGCATTTACTGTACAGAATCCCTCTACAGAATGCTGCAGAGTCAGCCAGTGCCCCATTCTCATCCAAGTCCTGACAATCACAGCTATTTGTGGTTGTCAAGTGAACTTGTTAAGCTTAGAAATAACATTATATTTTTGATTTAGTCAGTACTAAAGTGATTAAAAGTACCAAAAAAAAGTTCCCTTTCAGGAAAATAATTTCCAACTAGTAAATATTTTTTTATTTCCTTTACTGCATCTTTTACTGCAGGAAGAGATCTAGAGAGAAAAAAGCCTATAAATTCTTACATGGAAACACCCTCATTATTGTCTTTAAGGAGGAGTAATGGCAAACAGACTGTGACTTCTCATTTCTAACATTTAGATATTTCTGGAACACAAAAAGGGAATTAAGACTTGAGGTTTGGACTTGAGAAGTCACTATTTCCAATCAGTGCCTCCCTCAGTTTCCCATAAAGAGATGCTGAAATGTGCTCATGTGGGAACTATCTGTGCTTTATTAGCTTGTGAGTTTTGTACAAGCAGGTACTGGAATTTTTATTGCCCATGTAAGCTAAAGAAGTTACACACATCCTGCAATTTGCACGATTGGGTCCCTTAACTGCATTCTTTTCCATACTTGTCATCTAGAGAGAAGCAGTACTGCAGGAAACTGTGATTTTTCCTGAGTATTTTAGGTCAAATTTAGGGAAGACAAAGATATTAAAATAAGTAACTGTGTGCTATTATCAAATTTTAATTTATTTTTTTTTTCAAAAGCAAATATTTATTTGTTACAAATCTGCAACAAGGAAAATTTAAGTTTATTGGCATTCAGGGAAAAAGAAAAGAATTAAGAATGTCCACTGCTTTTTTTTTTTTTACTATAAAGTACTGGAACTTATTTAGCTAACTCATCCTTCCTGGATGTCTGTAATCCCTGACAGCTGTGGCAGAGACCTGAAGTGATTCTGTTCTGTCCATTGCACCCCTCAACTTGTTCCTTGTTATCTTCACCAGATTTCCTAAAGTTTTTTGGCATTGGTTCACTACTCTCATCATGCTCTCATCTACAGTAATAGAGTATTTGCTTTTGTCTCTTTGTATCCAAGGCTGTATTTACAAAACATCATGAAATTTCCAGGTAAAACTGGCTCTTGGGTGCAATTTCAAATAAAAAGCATGAAGGACAGATGAAATTCTAACATAAAAGCAAATTATTGAGAAGGAACTACTGGCACTGAGGATTATTTTAAACCATACATTTTGTCAGATTAATTAGTCAGAATTAGTTTCTACTGCAGATTTATGCAGTGGCTTGATCATTGAACTTCACTGATAATTACTTACTTGCATCCTCATAAAAATGGTAGTTGATGAAAGACTCTAATTTATTGTCCCTGCAGAAATTAAAAACAAACTTTGCTTTTATACAGAATGGTCACACAGAGAATTTCTATTTTCTTGCTTTGAAAGTGGAATTGTTATTAACTGAAGGGAATTATTTAACATAAAATAAGAGGTAAAATGTTCACACTAGGATAAACTGCTCATTATTGCTTTGATATATTTTTTTAATAAAATGAAAAGGACTCATTCTCTTTTGGATGACTTTAAAGTAGATTTCACAGAATATATAAAAGAAAAATCCTGATCATTTCCTTCCTTCCTTCCTTCCTTCCTTCCTTCCTTCCTTCCTTCCTTCCTTCCTTCCTTCCTTCCTTCCTTCCTTCCTTCCTTCCTTCCTTCCTTCCTTCCTTCCTTCCTTCCTTCCTTCCTTCCTTCCTTCCTTCCTTCCTTCCTTCCTTCCTTCCTTCCTTCCTTCCTTCCTTCCTTCCTTCCTTCCTTCCTTCCTTCCTTCCTTCCTTCCTTCCTTCCTTCCTTCCTTCCTTCCTTAATATTTTATTGACTTCCCCATATTTAGGACTTCTAAAATAGCTGAATGAAAGGAGAGGAATCTTGGTTTTACTGCATGTTTCTCAGATGCTCCCCATTTGCAGACCCTGCTGGGGTTTGATTACGAATCTCTAGGAAATCATAAACTCAATGCACAATTTAGGGAACAGGAAAACATTTCTGCTTGTTTCTTTGGAAACTCATACACCATTTGCAATACAGGAGAGCCCAGGAGCTGTGTCTGGCCATGTTTGTGACACAAGGCATTTACATGGTGAAAAAAATGAGCCTCTAGTCATTTCTCCAGAGAATTACATTTCATGTTTAACAGCACTAGTGGAACAGAACAAACAAAGCGGGATTGAAAGAGGCAACTGCTCCAGGTATGTTTTGCACAGCATATTGTATATAAATGTAATGAACAGATTAGAAGTGGTAACAGATTTGATTCCAGCTTACTTCTTAATTTTTGCTATGGCCTTCTGTAGAGCAAGCTAATTTTTAAGGCTTGGTCATCAACCATTTGTTTAGTCAGGTTTTCTTTTGTTTTCCTTTCTCATTTGTGCGTTTCTGGTTTTGGACTCCTTGAGCATAAAATCACAGTGATTCTTTTTCCCCCTGTTTCAGATGAAAGAGAGAAAGAGTCCATTTTGAAATCTTTTCAATGGCTGAATTGAGCACAACACATTTTCAGCAAACAGTCCTTCTCCTCAAATCTCTTGGTTTAAATTTTCAATCACACAGTACTGCTGTTGTATGCCAAACCACTAATTATGGTGCTCCAAATAATCACCTCCAAATGGAGAGAGTAACAAAAAAAATGCCCTTTTGCCAAGGATTTTACAAATCCTGAATCCTACTGGGAGGGAGACAGACAGAATATGGAGCCAAGGAAGAAAATGTCTTCAAGTAATTTTTGGTAATAGGTTTTGTCCTTTTCAATTGTTTTTTTTAATGGTAATCCTTTGACTGCAGTGGAGAAATGGAACACATGTTTGTCAATTAATGTATAGTGCTTTACAAAAGATGTTATGACATTTCCTCACCCTATCTACATCAATACAACAGTCTCATTAATAGTTCACTGTTTTGGTTTTTTTCCCTCATGTTTTTACCATGAGGACAAGCATGGAGTCACCACTCTTTCTGTGGTGTGTATTTACCTTGTCCCCATGCAGTGTCTGTCCAGCCTCCCACGACTTAGTTCAAAACACAGCTTTGGATTTCTGTTTGCTGCAGAGAGTCATAAATATGGATTTATGTAACCTAGTGTTTATTTAATGAATCCGGTGCTCATTACACTGGAAGTGAATTGTTAACTGCCTTTTCTGAAAAGATGTTTAAAATAAAGGCCTTAGTTAACAACTGGCTTCAAGTGTCTCATTTCTGGGGTAGCTGAGAATGAATTGCTAAGAGATGCATTCTACCCAATGTGCTCTGCACATCCTACCAGCAAGTATGAATATTCAATACCACTATGAATTTTTAGGTAACAAGGAGCAGAAAATTCACCCTTTCTATGAGCTTCCCTGCTGCACAGGCGCTTTCACAAGAGAGTCAACCAGAAGAACTTAAATTTCTCTTCCTGTGAAAGGCTGTGTGAGACAAATGCCTCAGACAGCAGGAGATATCTGTGTGTCTACCAGTCCTTGTGGAGATTGGCAATGCCATGCATTGCAGAGGAGACTGAGCACTTTGCTTAGGAATTTTGGAAAAGAAATCACTGAGATGATTTGATATAGATAAATATGGTAGGAATTCCCACTATTTTAAAATAACAAAAATAGTAAAATATGTATATGCCTAGGCTAAAGGTTTGGAGGCTGTTAAATTTAGTTTTGAATTGTTTATAAGTCCTACCAAACGAACCTCATCTCCCATTTAATGCAATAGAATTTAAGCAATAACTCTGCAAAATAGTTAACTGGCAGAGATAGGTGGATTTAAGTCCATGTTTACCATTCAGTAGCAGAATGGAAAACACTTAACTTTATTAGCACAAAAATGATGTAATTTGAGATAAACCTAAGACAAGATGTCAAGAAAACTGTGCAAGACATATTTTAGTGATGAAATGACAGTGTTAGGATCAGAACACACAAAATCTTTTTCCTTAATATTTTCTTTAAGTGCAAGATTTTCATTTGACAGTTAAATGCTGTAATTTTGTGGGACTCACTAGATTGCTTTATTTTCCTCTTTTTTAGAAATCCCTGCTCTCTGATCCCATTCCTGATGAATTCTAGGTCTATTACAGTACTGCAATGTCCATTGCTAACTGTGCTTTCAAATGCTCTGTCCCTGAGACAGACAAACTTGGCAGTGAAAGGAGCCGTTCCCAGATTCTTCTGCTGATAAAATTTGATCTGACAAAGATCTTCTCTATCTGACCTGTTTGGGACCAGACCTGTGAATTGAAAAAGTGCATGAAAATATGTGAGCTCAAAGTACCCTGAGTTTCTCCTCACCACTGCATAAGGGGAATTTTGTGAGCTCCAGATGTACCAGGGGGACTAAAAAGGCTGCTGCAGGCTGCAGCCCTTGCAGTTTGTGCAAAGTGGTAACGAGGGCCCGGGACATTCTGCCTAGTGCTGCCTGCAGGGTGGCAGTCTCTGAGCAGCTGCAAACCCCTACAGCTGCTCTTTCATCCTCTCATTTAATCCTCTCACCCTTGTTCCCAACTAAGGTAAGCAGGAAAACAGCACCAGAAAAAAAACCAGAATAATAGAATATTTTTTGTTTGGTGTTGTGGGTTATTGTTTGTTTGTTTCGGTTGGTATTTTGTCGTTGTTGTTGTGTTTGTTTTTGTTTTTTTATAAATCTGTATCCTCTCTGTCTATGGAAGTTAAACCAATAGGCTCAAGCACTGTTCAGGAGAGAAGCAAGAACAGGTCTCTTGATTCCACTGGGTGGTTTCTGTCTATGTTTACTTGAGTTTGGGAGAAATCACTCACAAAGAGATTGATTGGTGCCCACAAATTATGTAAGAGAAATGCAGATAGAGACATACACATTTTGGGCAAGGAAGTGGTGGATGTTTAAAACCAAAATCCACTCCCCCATGAAATAACCTGGCATTGCTTGATAGTTGGTCTGTGCACGAGCTTTGAATCTGATGCTTCCAATCTCCCGTGGTTCAAATTGAGCTCTGGCTCATCTGACCCATAGAGACACTCAATGTTTGTCTGATTGAGAATGGAGCCATATCAAAGCACTGGCATTTAAATAATTAACTATATGGAGTGAGCAGAGGTCTGAATTCACAATTCACTAACCCAGAACTTGTAAAAAGCTGATGGCCCTAAAGACAGGCTGGTGACTTCAAGATGCCTTTGGCAGGCAGGAGCACCCCATGGGGCTTTTTCCTGATCACTGAGGTCTCCATGGATGGTTCATTACCATTTCACCCCCTGACAGGAGATAATAACCCTGCTGTTTCTTGGGACAGCCCTGAAAACCACAACCCTAGGTTCTCTTAGCTGACTCAACCACAGCTCCAGAAGCACTGCCATAATCACTTGCATTGCTCAAAGATTGAAATTATTCCAGCCTGGGGTTTTTTTCCACACTAGAAGTGTATTTAAATTAATGCTGTTTGGCACAAACACTGGTTGAACTAATTTCTTGCTCTCTCACAGCCTTGTTTGTGGCGCAGCATAGCACTCTGTGCTGTCTGCTGTGGCTCCTTCCTCAACAGACTGCTCAGTGGAAAAGAAAATGCCACAATCAAAGTCATCATATTGAAAATAGCAGTTTTCTTGAGTCTTCATCTACAAGGAGAAGCCAAACTTTTCAAGTATTTGTGCATTGCTTTTTCACACCCAGCCTTAAACTGTTAGGGTTATAAAGGAGAAAATTATTTTTTTCCTTCTACAACATAAAGTTTAAGAAGCATACAGCTATGCAATACCAAAATTACCTCAGGAAAAAATCTGTTATTTTTTTATAAAACATTAAATAATAATTAAAGGCTAATGAACTTTCTTATCAGAAGGGACTATTCAGCCTGACTTCTCTGGAAGAGAACTAGTAGAGTCAGTTCAAAATAACTCATGCAAATATCAAAAATCTCTTGAAGTCAAAACCATCTCTCTTTTTCTTCAATACTCAGCAGGTCCCCTGAACCACCTCTTAAGTTTTTAAATTTGAATTTGAATGTACCTTTTATGGTCAGACATCCATTTCAGGGGGACAGAAAAATCATATGTTTGTGTGTGTGTGTGTAAAGTTACACTCCAAAATGATGGCAGGTTCATTTCATATGTTAGGCGCAAATAAGACTGTGAAATGCTTCTCTGCATCCTAGTAAAAATAAAACCCCAGAAAAGACTTGTGCCGATTCTGTGGATGTTATAATTGTGAATTGTTTTACTGAATGCAAGGTTATATTTGAGGGTGTCTCTCCTTTGAGTTGAATCTTTAGGTTACCTGTAAAGGCAGGCATTTGTAACTAAAATCTTCACTGTATTCAGCCCCAGATGGGTTTCTTGTTGATGCATGTGGTAGGAGTCATCTTTTATCCCTATGTGTCCATAGACTACACAGCATGATTTCCTGCTTTCTGTCTCAAAACATCCCTACCAAAGATTCAGCAAGCCTGGCTTGTTTCCAAAAAGCATCCTTTGTGAGAATTAAAAGAAAATGTTTGGAACACTATATAATAAAAGCAAACAAAATACAGCAGAAATAATTTTTAATCTCAGTGAGAACTGAAAATAAATAAAGACCAAGTGCTGCTTACTGAAATTTCTCTGCAGTGTGCACAGAGCAGAAAATAAAATAATTTTGTTGGTTCTATTATCATTCTTGAAAGCATGACAGAAAGCAATGCTGATATGGTACAGGTCCATCTGCCAGCTGGGGAAGAAGAAAAGAAAAAGCAATTAAGAACATTATAAATTTGGTTTGTTGCTCTGGGCTGGAAAGATCCAGTTAAGCATGCTGTGATTCTGAACAGAGAGGTACAGGAGACAAGCCAAGAGAGAATTCCTCTTGATATTATCACTTGACCTGTTTCCATTGCCTTGCACAGCTCTCCCAGCCAAGGATATATCTGTAGCCAAATCACCTCTGGCTCTCAAAGCTAAAATCTGACAGTCTGTGTATAAATCCACACTCCTGAAGATGTGTGGGCTAAATACCAGCCTGGACAACTTACTCTTCCAGTCTGACCATGTGAAAGAGCAGCATTCTGCACACCTCACTGAAGATACAGAGCACTGATTTCGAGAACATGGAACTAGGTGACCATTCTGACTTACTTCTCCTATGCCTTCTGCCATCACCTTCTTGACACAAATTTGCTTGATGTGTGAAACTAAGGAATAAAAGTAACTCCTGCTCTGTACAGGCAGTGAGAAATCCATGCCTCTTCCAGAAAGAAGGCTCAGAATTAATTGTCTTGCAAATGGTCTTATATGTTTTGTCGGTTTGAAAAATGCCAGTCAACCAGCACTGACTTTTTTGGGGGGCAACACAGGCAAAGATCTGCTTTCATTTCACCTTTTGCATTTTGGTTTTGGTATTCTCAGTGTTCTTGGTGATTCTGCACAGGGCTCCAGTGGTATGCACATAAAACAGCAATGGGAAATGAGCCTCTGAGAAATGAATCTAGACCACATTACTCTTAAGTAAGAGCATAGAGCAGCTGGTACAGGTCCTGCCAGACACAGCTCCCTTGAAACCAAACCTTATCTTTATGTGTCACAGTAATCTGGAGGAAATGAACACAAGAGAGCTCTAAAGTTATATCTGCTTTACAGCATCTGTCCTTGCAAACTGATGATGTAGAATAACCCATTTCTCTGGGACTCTTTCTGTTTCCACTGTTCCCAGAGCTACTGTGACAGGGTGCCCTATGTGTGTCAGTGAAGCACAGCCCATAAACCTGTTACCACTGCCTTAAAATCATTGCTTTGCCAATAGGTCACCCTGAGCCTGCACTATTTGTACTGAAGTGCAGTTATTTTTGTAGGCAGCACGGCTCATTTTTCCATCCCCTTCACATCTCACACCTGCTTGGAGCACAGCCAGAGGCTCAGCCATGGACAGCCACCCTGTGCCAGGGAGCAGATCTGCCACATCTGCCAACCACCAGCAGGCACACTGTACCATTGGTGGGGCACAGCTTTGGGCAGGAGCAGAGCTGTCACCTGTTTGTATTTATAAATACAAAAGGAATAGTGTCAGGCCACTGTTGGCTTGGTGGGGTCCCACTCGGGGGTCTGCCCTGGGCTGGCTTAGTCATTCCTCTTTTCATGCTCATGTACAACACACAGGGACCAGCAACAAGGTCACACAAGCCAACAGTGGTGGCCACAGTGCAGCAGCCTGGCAACAACCTGCACTGGCCATCAGCCACCCAAACCAGCAATAGCTTGGGGAATGCCATGGGCTGAGAACCGGGAATCAACCTGCCAGCACTCAGCTGAGCAGCTGCAGGCTGGGCACAGACTTCGAGACGGATATTGCTGCAATCTGATGTGAAATTTGTGCCAGATTATCTCCATTCATTAAGGCAGAGAATAGGGAAAAATGGCCATTTTAATAAGGGTGGAATTAAACTTGAATGCAGAAAAAAATGACACTAGTTGTCTAAATATAATAAGTCTTTTATAGTGTTCCCAGTGGTTTATAAATCATTACCAGCTAGTTCATGTCTGTGTGGAAGCTTTTTGTGAGAAGCTGATCTTCTCTTACTGCAAGCATTTTGCTCCTGTTCTGTGGGGAAGAAAATGTTTGGTTCCATTTGTAGAACAAGGTTAGAAATATAATTTTGTGGAGAAATGGTGGGATTCTTGAGACAGAGCAGAAACCCCAGAAAGAGAAGGTGGAAAAGGGTTATTATCTCACCCATAAAGCATCATTTGACTCTGGAAATGTTGATTTGCTCTCTTTTCTTTTGTATGGCACTGGAGAAACCAGAATTGGTTTTTAAATCTAATAAGAAAAATTGGAAATAAATTTCAAAGGTAAAATTAGAGTTAGATATGTAAAGAGCAATGTTTTACCTTTGAACTAGTAAATTTAATTAAAAGACAGGTGTATCCATAAGGACTGTAAAAGAGCAAAGCCTGGATAAGCAATCACAGTGCCTCTCAAATTTGATTCATTCCTGCTATTAGAAATGGGTGAGCCTTCCTCATGACAGGCTTGCTACATTCTCCTTTACTGGGCTGCCTGTTTTCTGAGAGCTTGGGAAAATCTTTGTCAGCCGTATAGGCACTTTGAATGATGCAAACAGAATTTTGGAAGGATTTTATTTCATTGTCTCTTTTGTAATTTTGCCTATTCATTTAACTTGCCATTTAAAACCTGTTTACATGCATCATTAAACATTTTAGTTTAATTCCAGGATAGATGCCACTATTTCTCATTTAGCAAATTAATGAACTGAGGCACTAAGTGTGTAGCTGAAACAGGTGATGCTCCTACTAAGCACAGAGCAACCTCTAGTACTTGTTCCTGAGTGAGAAAGGATTCACCTATGGCTGATAGGGACTGAGAATCACATGAAAAATGGGTCACTAGAGGAGGTGGGGATGATCTCAGGATTTCAGGAATTGGGTTTGGCTCTGAAAGCAGCTGAAAAGAATGCAAATATTCTACTGGCCTGAGTGGGTTGCTGGAGATCCTCACAATTTCATCTGTTTCAGCAGAATAAAATTTAATAGTTTCTAATGGAGTTATCTGAGTGTAAATAAAAGGCATCTCTTACAGCACAAACCTCTAAAATAATAAGTTTTATAAATTAATGCTTCAGCCAGTTCAGCATCCAGTCTTGAATAGTATTTCACTCATAAACAAACAAGATAGTATTTCTGAAATATTATTGGTGCAGGAAAAAAAAATAGACTATTTAGAAGAATATAAGAAAATTGTGCTAATTTATGCAAAGATGCAATTTTATTCTGAGATTGTGAAAATACTTCTCCTTATGTTGTTTTATTAATTCTTATTAGATGTAGGTTTAAAATGGAGTGCTGATTTGTCTCATGGAATTTAGCAGAATGACGAAGCAAAAATAAAATTAGTTTTGTTGTCTTCTATTTCAATGTTCCATTGATATTTGAGAGTTTATTGTTTGAACAGGTTGTTACAGTGCATTGCTCCAGCTACCTTAATCCTTTGATTTTGTAGTAAATTATATTCCAAGAACGCTTCTATTTTTCCTAAATTTGCTAATCTTAGAATTCATTAAATTCAAAATAGTCTCTCATTTGAGCAAGAGATCAGTAATTTTATAGCAAATGAAAATCACTTATTGAATATGAGACATAAAAATTCTAAGAATGTATTTATTGTATTTGTATGTAACCAAGTAAACTGCTTTAAAATAGACATGAATATTATGGATGGCTTTTTGTTGTTCCTGTTTTTCATCTCAAATGACTATTTCAAACACCAGATGCTTATCATCTTAATTCTTTTCCAAAATCCAATAACTGAAATAAATTTATGTTCCAGAATGGTATCCTGAGTGGAGCTCATTGACACAGGTAATACCATTTTCACACTGCCATGATGCTGACCTGTCAGGTAGGCATTGAGGAGGTGGGCTGGGAAGCTCCAGCAGTTCAGGAGCAACAGTTTTTAGCAGGCTCTGGAGCGGCTGTAGATCCATGAGGTTATTTATGACCTATAACTTCAGCTCTGCTGTTTAGTGCATATTCCTACCACACACAAAATCCCATTCCCGGTCGTTATTTGAAAATGATCCTTTGTACTCATGGGCTCCGTGGGCTTCATTAGAGATTTCTGAGGACTTAAAGGAACGCAAAATCCAGCATCTCGTTTTCTAGATATTCAGTGTTTCTGAAGGAAGTAATGTAGTTTGAAACTCTGTTGTTCTATTTATAGGTGACCTAATATCACAGGTTGGGTGTATACAAAATTTTATTAAGTTCTGACTGATGAGTTCCATGGCTGGTAAATCTCTCTTGGTCAGATCTGGGTGTATTAAAGTGCTTGGTTGCTTTAGGACGTGAATGTAAATGGCAAAACTCATTTTATGAGCTTCATTATTTCTGGAGTGAGGCTTCTCATACAGCTTATTAATGTACCTGATTTTTATTATCTTTTCCTCAATAAAAGCCTCTTTCTTAATAGATATTTTGACACTGAGGTTTAATGACATTTAAAAAGATGACAGATCCAGGCACAGAAATTGCAAGTCATATGTATTAAATTGTTCAGTCATGAAAAGATCGTTCCATCCTAAAAATGGAATCAGTGCTGTTCTTTTTCCATTTAGGTTTTCATTTTTGCTCTGGTAGTTTGAACATATTACTCTGGATAAAATAATTTTTTTTGCTTTTAGGAATGAAATTTTTTTTCTGCTTATCCACAAACTAGAAGAGTGAAAGAGACAGCAGCTAGAGAATCCCAAGAACATTTATGTTTTTTGAGCACTTATGAAATCTGTATCAATCAATTTGATAAAACAAAGTCTTCCAACATGAAAACCCCTAATAGTACATTACTCTATGGATAGCTATTCCTTTATTTGTACAAGCCACTCTGCCTTTGAAAATACACTGGATCACCATACTAGTATAATATTTGACTCGATGACCTTCCGATTCTGAAGGAAAGCCAGGTCAAACTTCTTATTGTCAAGATTCTACTGGCTTCTATTCTTCTCTGCCTCATTGACTTGAGTCAGTAATTCAGATAAGATTTCTTCTGTGGATTTATAACAGAATATTTTATCTTTACTTTTTTTTCAATATATTTTTCATTTGCAAAAAGTTCTCTACATTTTAAATGGATGCATGTATTTAAGCTGACCTTAATTTTCATAACATGAAAATGTAATATACATAGCCAGCTCAAGCTCATTACTGTGCTATTTAAAAAACTTTCATAACCATATTTGTGCTTAAATAAATATTCTCTTTTTCTTAACAACCTGCATTACTTACAGACAGTGATATGCTCTTTCTGTAGGCAGAGGGAGCACCAATTTTCTGATGGCCTGAAGCTTTTCACCCTGTAGATGTGGCTGCAAAAGGATTGGGGATGTAGCCCTGTGGAGAGCATAGGTTTTTCCACCATGTACGGAGCAGTATAAACTTCATGCATGTGTTCTCTTCTTGGAAATGTCTGTCTGGTTAACACATGTTTTCTAGCTCTGAAATGCCACACTTCTGCAATATGTTCTCAGCATAACTCTGGATGAGTGCCTGTGTGAATGGAGGCGCCTGCACTGAAGGAGTAATGTGATCTTCTGAATAGATTAATATGAATGGGAGCACTTTGGAAGCAGAGATTGGACAGACTTGTGAAGGATTTTCATTCCATTTGCAGGAATTACTTGTAGTCATTACTCATTTTCCAGGGTGTTGCACCACTTAATGTAAAAGCCTATCTTTCTGCTAGAGGACGGGCTTGTGAGAGGATTTAGTCTTGTACAGTAAGCAGCATGACTTGCTTTTCTCTCTGGTGGTTTTATGGTGGTCTTCTTATCACCTGGATATATGAATATAGACTGACCAATCAGGTCATTTCATTGTAAGGACAGATGCATTTAGAGCAATAATAATGAAGATAGTTTTATTTGTGTTTAGACTCTGAATATTCTTTAGAAGTCCAGGCAAACTGTTGTGAAAATGGAAGAAGAATCAAAATCAACTGCTTTGGGATAGACTTCAGGGACCCTCTGTCCAGCTCCTTGCTGCAAGCAAGGTCATATGTGAGCTCAGGCCAGCCTGCTCAGAGCTTTACCCATGTGGGTCTTGAACTCCCCAAGGCCAAAGTGGGACTGCCTCTCCAGGCAGTCTGGTCTCCTGACTGTCCTCAGTGAGATTTCTTTTCCTATATCCAGCTGGAATCTATTTCAGTTTATGACTCCTGCCTCTCCTTCTCCCACTGTGCATTATTGTGAGGAGCCCATCTCAGCTCCTCCATAACCCTCCAGGTGGGTAGGGCCAGGCTGCTCTGAGACTTTCCTGAAGGTGTGCTTTACCCAGGCTGAACAAGCCCAGCTCCCTTCAGCTCTGCTCACAGGACAAGTTCTCCAGCCCTGACCAACCCTGACCAGCTCCACTAGACTTTTGCAAGTTTGTCAGTGACTTTAGATACCAGG
The DNA here is from genome assembly GCF_028018845.1 of Melospiza georgiana. Lineage (NCBI taxonomy): Eukaryota > Metazoa > Chordata > Aves > Passeriformes > Passerellidae > Melospiza > Melospiza georgiana. Next base: position 91,346,813 of record NC_080432.1, read on the forward strand.
CCAGAAACACTGCAAAAATAATTGCAGAAACAAGATCTTGAACTTGTGTTTGTCACTTGAATGTTTTTATACCAATTCTTTCTCTTGCTGTTCATTGAGCAAGAACCTGTCACCACTTTTAAGAAAGCAAAATCTATTATCACTCCATAAGATGCATTGCTTATAATAGCTGTCCTCTTGGAATTTCATTAAAGACATTATAATCATTTTTCCTACAGTGTCTTCTTTTCATCTTCTTTGCCAAGCTCCATGGATGGCAGACACTTTTCAGGATTAATGAATAGTGATAACATCATTAGTCACTATCTCAAGATCCAATAATCCTTTAAAGGAGTGATGTGAAAGTCAATAGGTAAATGAGAAAAGGCTATTAAATTGCTTCCTGTCTCTAACAAGTCAATAAAGGCCCTCAGTGGGAGGGTGAGCATCTCTCTCTCACGGTGTAACAGCAGCTGAGGCTTGTCAGGAGAGGATACAAGGACACACGAGACACAGGAACGTTTCACGCTACTTCCAGGCTGACCTGCAGAAGAGGTCTCTTTTCAACTCAGGGTGGCAAGCTGCATGGAAAGGATAGTGCCTTCTCTGTCTTTATTTCTAATTGACATCTGAAAAATTATGTCTGAACTTTACCACCACCAATGAAGGAGTAATTGCAGATGATACCAAACACAGAGGAACAGTCGCTACACTGGAGTACAGTCCTGCTAGTCATAAAGACCTTGAACCACTCTGTCTCCTTCAAAAATGGGGTAAATGGGATTGAAGAAGTGGGAAATGATGTGGAAGTTGACAAGCTGGGCTGGCATAAGCAAAATACTCATGTCTCATTCCAGCCATTTGCATCCCCTCACCTTAGGCTGTGGAGCTGTAAATTCTACACCAAGTAGGATTAAAACATCAGAGAAAAGGAAACTACCATGCCAGCATAAAGAAATATTTCTGCTTGTTTAGAAACAAGGCAGGTCCTTCACATGTGTCCCTTTCTCCAGTGCTTTTCCTTGACAGTTTGAAGCAAAGCTCCATTATTCTATGCAGATGAAAATAGCCCTGTATCACACCCAGGGCTCTCTCCTTGCAGGAAAAGCTGCCTTTTAATTTCTGCCTGTGTCTAAAATAAAGAAGGTTCATTCTTGACAGTCTTTTTTATTTTTTCACAGAAGACTAAATTATCAGGTCAGCCTCTTAGGACATTTTCCCTCCCTTCTTCTCCCTTAGGCAATTTGGTTTGACGTTTAGCTTTGTTGGAATTGCCCAAGAGTGGAACTGCACATTGGGAAAGCTGGGACATCCCTGCAGTCCAGCCTGAAAGGTGATTTGTGTCAATGCTTTAGGGGCAAGAGCTGAATGGGGGACTAATCCCCTGTATAGAGCAGAGCTCTCCTGCTGCCAGTCAGCAGGCTGGATTTGAGTAGGATGAGTCTGCTGGGAATGTGATTTTGCTTAGAGAGCAGAGATAAAAGGGTTTTATAGCAGTTTGTGCAGCCACCTGCCACCTCCTTTGCTTGTGCGTGTGCAGGCCCCAGCATCAGACACCAGCACATCCATGTCCATCTCAGGGCAGGGGGTGGAGAGCTTGGGTCCCCCTTCCACCACCAGGACAGTCAGAAACCAAAGCACTTTCAACACTCATCTGTGAAAATCCAGGCATGCAGTCTCTTAGTATCCACTTTTCTTCAAGGCAAAGTAATAATGCTTACATATACCTCTTAGCATTACATCCATGAACTTCAGAGCACTTGGCATTGACAGATATTTTTATAACCAATTAAATAAATGCACAGATGTTCCTTTCCATTTATTTCACAAATCTTTAAAAACAATTAACTCTTTTCTCATTTGCTTAACTTTGAGATCAGAAACCAGAAGTCAGTTGTTATCTCACAGAGGTTTTAAATAATAGGCATTCACTGCAGTGATTTATAATGCCATCCCTGACCTTGGATTACTTGGTAGCAATTAAACCATGTGTTTAAGTTCCTGAAATATTAGGAAATATGTTAGAATGGAAGAATGATTTTTCATCCTGTCCTGTAAAAAATATTCTTTTAATTCATAAGCCACAAACTTACTGCAATCTCCTTGGTTTTCTTGCAGGTACCCATCAGAAGTAACCACAGAAAAGCAGTATATCAATGAGAATAATACAGTGGGTTTATTTCATTACAATTATTGGTGTTTTCCATTTCATTGAGACTTTTTCTGTAGGACTCACTAACAAGAATTACCAACTGGAAATTAAAGGGACAGGATATATAGCCATAAATTTTCATGAACATGTAATATTCCTCTGTGCTGCATTTTTTTCCAATTAAGTGAGTCAACTCTGTGCAGTTTGTGGAAAAAATAACAGAATGGCAATTTCATTCTGAGGTAAATGGGTAAACAGGGATATGGGAATAGATTGAAGCTCATTAAGGAGGTGGCTTCATAGCTTCATAGTTGTCAACCTCTGGGTTGTAAATGGGTGACACTGTGCCAATAAGCATTTTCAGCACCATACAGAAAGTAACTAGTAATAGAAAAAATATTTAGGACAAATTCAAAGGAGAAACATCTAAATATATGTTAGTTATAGATATACCCTATGGTAAATGTAACTATTAAAAGATTATTCTGTTACAGCTGTAGCAAACTTTTCTGAATATTTTTCATCAATCCTGCAAGACTGACTGTATTCATACATATATATGTGTATATGAAAACATGCACACATTTATGCACTATCACTACTCACCCTCACTCTGTTGTTAGCAAATGACTGGCAGTGATAAAAGTATTAAAAGAACTTTCATCATATTGAATCAAAGTCACACAAAGGAAATTGGAAAATGGAGCTTTGTGAGAAGACAGAATGAAATAAAAAAATGTAAAATGTCTCTCACCAAATGTTTCTCACCCCCTTCCCTTTTGCCTCTTCTTTCTGTAGTGTCTTTCTCTGTAGTGCTTTTTATTCTTTTGCTCTCTATTGCCCTTCTAAATCCTGTGCTACGCCCACCTATTCTCCTCCTCTGCTTTCATACTAACGAGCAGCACATCCTTTCATGTTCCCGTCAAGCCTGGACAAGCGGCAAATGCTCTCTCTCTCATGCACACTGACTTTTCTCATTGTTCTTGGCTGAAAAGGTGCAACTGTGCCAGCTTTTCAAGACGTTTCAGATGGGATTTTTCAGGGTGATGAATCAGACTCATTTTGTTCTCCAGTCACTGCACTACAGCTTTGATGTTTCTGTTCTTCTCAGTAACATGTCAATGACGATATCTTTTCTGCAATATAACACCATACCAGGCAGTCTGATGGAGGGATAAATTCACTACATGACTGCTACCAAGTGTTAATGCTATTTTGACAGTAGTAAAATCTGTGTCTGTCACTCCATCTGCAATAAACAGGAGATGATGTCACACCACTTCTATGCAGGGCCACAGTGTGGACTAAAGAACATGATGCTAAACTTATGTGTGGCACTAAACATCATGGAGCTACAGCACTACTTGAGCTTCAGCTGATTCATCTTATGATAAAAAAATGAGCACGCAGCAATTGACTAAATGTTTGCAAATATTTTGCCACTGAATTTAAATCACAGATTTATTGCAATAATAAACATGAGAGTGCATCTTGATAGTTTGTTAATTGAGTTATGTGGGTGGTTAGCCTTTTATTTCTATTCAGATGATTCTCTATGTGAAATCACATGATTTAGTTATTTAGTCTGTAGTAAGAATACTGACGGTGGTCATCAGCTATCCCAAGTGATCTTCACTCCTTTTGAAATCCTAGGACAATAACATCAGAGTTATTACACAGAGTTTTGTTTGTTCAAATTGAATATGCATGAGAAGCTGTCTAGAGAAAGCTAGGCAAGACAACACTTCTGTTGAAAGGCTATGAAACTTGTGGAGTTAGAAGCAATCTTTAAGTATTGTAACAGAGCAAAATTTTGTACTGACATGGTTTATGAAAATGCCACTCTAACATTCCACTATCAATATTAAAACCTGGAAGGTAAATCTCCTTGCAGACTAAGAAACAAAGTTAATTGGCTTGATCTATCCTCATCAGCTGGAACACATGAACCACACTGTTCCCAGCCATTGTTGAAAGACTCTTGAATTTACATTTCCAGAATAGGAGATGACAGCACAGTTTATAATGCTGTCTCCATTTACATGAGGGATCAGGCACTTGGAGAGGAAGGCTTTTCAGGGTGGGAGAACAGAAAGGGGAGCTGTGCAGAGCAGTGGCTGCTCTGGGGTTATGGGGTGCAGGAGTCAAGGCTGCAGGAGCTGCTGGAGTGTCTCTTGAATTTTAGAAAACAGTCACCATTCTGCTCCCATGGCTGTTTCTGATCCAGTGCCAGAGCACATGGCCCACTGCTGATTTTTATCTCATTTTCTACTGACACAACTGGCACAAGTCCTCTTTTGATCTGTGAGATCAGAAACAGATGTTGGGTAATTTAGCTTGATGATTTGAGCACAGGATTTGGTAATGCTAGGTGTACAGTTGAACTCAATGTTAAAGGTCTTTTCCAGCCTGAGTGATTCTATGATTTACAGGTAGGGATCCAACAGCCAGATCCAGGCATGTCCTGATCTAACAGGAAGCCTGAAATACCATCATACCATCAACCTGTGCCACAGACTGTGGGACCATCCTTAAAACCCTGTGATTTAGGTACCTTTATTCATACCTGATAGGTTGTTTTTTTCTGACCAAGCAGCAAGGGAGAAACTAATTCTATGACTCTTTTGTAGCAGAAAACTCTTCAGCTGCATGGGTTTTTTTGTAAAACAAGACCATTCTCTTTGCTTTTCCTCAGCAAAGTGCCCTGTACCTCACCACGTGATCACAAACTCAGGAAGCAGACAGCAGACAGCAGAAGTGAAGGTTCAGGCCAGCATTGACACTGTGCACTCTCAGAGCCCTCTGGAGTCAGCTGAGATCAGCTCAAAGCTGATGGTGGAGCCCAGCAGGCAGCTGAAATTCCAGGAACCATGTTCAAGCAGACACGAGGGCTGGGATTCATTTGCCCAAACACAGACATCTGTTATCAGTTCAGGTGCTGTGAAGGACCTTTCTTGGCATCTTGGAGCCACTTCAGGAAGGTTCATGTGCTCCCTAGAGTGTATTTGCCATCCCTTGCAGATGTCTCAGACAGCCCGTCCTGTCTGGACATGCTCCTGGACAACCTGCTTCACATGGCTGTTCTTGAGCAGAGGGATTGAGCTGGGAATTTCAAAAGATTTCTGCCAACCTAAATGATTCTGTGGTTTCAGCTGGAAACAAATTCCAGTTCATTGGGCACCTGAAAGTTCTGCTCTGCCAAAATCCACTGACAGTGATTCAGCTTGATTCATTTGAGGGTGTTTAGGAGTGTCATACCCCATGAGAACATCTTGTGACCTATCAAGCGTCTCAAAGCAATGTGGGGATTTCAACAGACAGTTTACTTACAAGTGGTTGCAATTTCTTTAGTCACATTAACAAGGCTTTTTATTTTTCCTTCCCTTCACCTCTCTGGGCCAGAACAGCACTTATGGAAAATATGCATAATTTCATGCCAGGCCAGGAGGGACACCCTCACCATCTCAGGTACACTGGGTACTAACTAAATTTGAGTGACTGACTTCTCAGTAGTCACCTCTTTTGAAAGTTTATGTAGTCAAGAATCCAGATGGCAAAATCTTCCCATCCAAAATTAATTCCTTCCATGGTAAGATAATTTCTTGCTATGATATTGTGCATCTCCTTAGAGTATGCTACACTTAGCACTTTATGCTTTTGTCTGTTACATTAACAAGCCCTCAGCTACCTGGAACTTCCATTGTATGCTGGTACTTGATCAAGCCATCTCTAAAAGTATTCTTTAGCAAACTAGGAAACAAAACAAAACAAAAATTGTCTTTTTTAAATTACTTAAGGCAGATCTTTCACATTGCAGCCTTTCATTCCTGCAGCCTTTACCATGAAAGATTTTTGAGTCATTAAATACTAAAGTGTTGGAAGATTCCCTGGATGCTAGAGGACATGGCTTACTCTGATGGTGTATGTCTTTTGTCACTTGATCAGAACGAGGCAGATGAGCCAGCAATTGAATTCAGTGATATTTCACTGGAGGAAGCATTGTTTCCCATTAAATTGTAGCAATGGTTCAGTCTGTACAGGAGAAAAAGCAGTGGAATCAAATTAACGATAAAAAAACTGTTTTCACTTTAGTCTCTGTTTATAAATGAAGCAATACCTAGAGACATCCCAAATGTCACCCTCCCTCACTGACTTCTCATTAGGAAGAAATCTCTTTTTTTTGTACAAAAACATTTTCTGACACAGTGATAGTGCAGCACAGGGAAATGTCCCATACATTCCCTATGCAGAAGAGGAGCAGCAGCACCGGATTGCAGATGAGGGTCCTTGGGTAAGGCACATTTCCAATCCTGCAGCCCACTGCCAAGATCCTTGCCTTCCCACTGAAGCTGGAAGTGGCTTCTCCTCATCACAGGACCAATTACAGAAGATCCTTTGTGTTTTGTTGCATCCTACATCTTGGATTGATGTAGCAGTGAATTAGGTTGAAATCGGGGATTTACTTCCACTTCTAATTGTAGGCTGCCCAAGAATCAGTGGTGCTGGACTGCACCATAATATTTTTGTCTTGTTGATCAAAATTAAATTTTTCAGTCCACATAATGTACAAATTTGGATGGGAAAGCTCAGCCCAGAAGGGAGTGTACCAGCAAATTATCTCCCTCTCCCCCACAACTATTTCATCACTATTTTCTCATTTACCCTGGAACTGTAAGAAATGTAGAGGAATCCAGCTATCTCCTTTATTTCCCTTGGTGGATGTCACAGAACATCTTGTGACCTATTAAGCGTCTCAAAGCAATGTGGGGATTTCAGCAAACAGACAGTTTACTTACAAGTGGTTGCAACTTCTTTAGTCACATTAACAAGGCTTTTTATTTTTCCCTCCAAGATTCCTGATGATAGAGAGCCATGAGCTTTCCAGGGTGGCAGAGGATATCATGTGACAGCTTAGGCAGCAAAGCCAAGTGTCACTGTCACAGGCTCTGACACCTGCGAGTCTCACTCGTGGATCCAAGCATTATCACACTGGGGCTGTCTGCAACCTTGTGATTAAAAAGTGTTCCATTCTAAAAAAGTAAACTTAGGCATCCCTAAGTTTTAGTTGAGGGAAAAATGTTGAGTCTCCAAGGCTGCTCTACTAACCTCCTACGATATTTCTTGTACTTTAAACTCATGGAATTTTGGGCAATAGTGTTTTCTGTATGGGGAGTAGGAAGCAACAGACCTCTTTTGAGGGAATATCAGACAAAACCATTCTCTGCCACCCACCTGCTCACTGCCAAGCAATGCTTAAGGGGCAGTCAGATGAGTGGAGGCAAGAGGGCCTTGGATGCCTCTCCTGATGACTCCTGGGTGGCAACAGAGCCAAGCTCTGCTCTGAGCCAAGCCTGCATGCACCCTCCCCAGTTAGCCCCCAGATGCTCATTGAAGATCTTTATAGCTTCTTTACACCTCTTTTCCAACTCAGAAACGTTTGTGCAGCTGAGTTGCATCAGATTTGGGAGATCTCACTTTGATGCACCTTTGAGATGCTCAGGTCTCATGTGAGCAGCTGTGACAGTAAGAATCCCAACATGAGGACTACAATAGCAGCTCCAGTGTGCAAGGATGAAGTCCAGCTGGCAGCTGAGGTTCACTCCTCCAGCCAAGGCAGTACAAATGTGCCCTATGTGAGTCACAGCAGGGATGATGTTGTACGGCAGCAATTAATTTGTTTCTAAGGCAAACGAGTCCAAATGGTAAAGGCTTGTGCGAATGGAATTTACTGTTCCAATGTAAATAAGGAACTGGCAAACAATAACCACTCCAGCCTGAAAGCCCAGCCAGCAATTGGTTGACATTTGGGCTGCAGAGAGTTTGCAGATTCCCCGCGAGTTGGAGAGGAGCTGTGTTTTGCAGCAACAATTGATTTATTACTGTGACAACGAGTAGAAATAGAAGGACCTGCTGGCAGACAAGGGTGTGATTTGTTCCTTTGCAAACAAGCAAGCAGTGTCCAGCTGGCCAGTGGCCATTGCCAAGCAAAAGCCATGGGGAGGATGCAAGTTTTATCTCCTCTCTGCTTGACTTCTGCCCACTAAACAGTGATGGAATTAGGGTGGTTTTTCTTGTTTTTTTTTTTGTTTGTTTGTTTTTTTGGTTTTTTTTGTTTTTTGTTTTTTGTTTTTTGTTTTTTGTTTTTTGTTTTTTTTTTTAATTGTACAAAACCAGACTTGTAATTAGTAATGTTTCTACAAAGTGAGTAAGTAAGGGGGAGGTAAAAGTCAGGCTGTCTCCTCGATATTTCACTTCTCAAGCAGTAGGATGACACTTTATCTGCTATTCATGAGCAGAAAATAATTCTCATTCGTATTGCAGCAGCCCCTGTAAGGACCAATCAAGGTCCCATTGTGCTGATGCCTGATTGGTGGCCGTGAGCAGAAAATTGCTGGTGCCTGCTTGGATGCAGTTCAGAAACTTCTATTTTTTTGCCATGTAAGGTTTAACACGAGCACATTCTGATCAGCAAAGCATGTAAGTGTACGTTTAAAGCAATCTCTTTCCAGCCAAATGCCTCAGTGTTTCAGTCCTCTCAAAGAGAGGGGCATTTCAACATGTGCAAAAATGTTCACCTAGGGCTGAGCATTCAGACAGGGCTGCTGCATGTGGGCCTCACATCTTCTGAGTGTTCATGTATGAGAGAGTTTTCCTCTGATGCAGGGTTTGGGGGCTGAGGGGACAATGTCCAAGTGGAGTTTCAATCCAGTTTGTTTTCTCTCCTGGGCAGGTTCTAAGCCAGCCCCGCTGAACTGGCACCGTTCAGAGAGCTGCACTCAGTGGGATCACACAAGTCATTTGACAGATGTGTCAGAGGTGTGAGCATCAAGACAGATGAATCATTTCCATTTTCTGAAACAAAACATTGACGTGTAATAGAATGAAATTAAAGTATAAGAAATGAGGCTGAATGAAAATAAAAACATGCCAGTGAGGAGAGATGTCTGATTTTAGAGTAATCTGGATGGAACAAGGGAAGAAACCAAAATGGCATGCAGCATTTCATGGTGGTTAATCTGGTATTGACTAAGTCAAATGAGAGAATTCTTTTCTGGTTGACAATGGGCAAGCTGAGACTTCAGGGATATGAGTAGTTAAAATCAGTAAGACAATGAACACATCATCTATGTGAATATGGAAGGAACATTTGTAGCGTATCATTTTTGCTGCAAAAGTAATAGAAAGGAAAAAATGAACAGAGACCAATAGCTAGCTACAACTACTTCATATTCTGGATGTTGTGTAAAATAGCCATTATTTACTATGCTAGTAAGCCTGGAAAACATTGACTTTGTGTCGTGGGTTGACAGCCTTTATCCCAATATCGTGTGTTGTGTCTGGCAGCTGTGCCTTTTCTCTCTTTCCCCCCCCCCGGCCGTCTTGCTGCGGCGGGGCGGGGAAGAGAGGGGGGGAGTGTTTGACCAGGCCTTTTTTTGGCTTTTGGCTTTTTGCTGCTTGGCTTGGCTAGCCGCTTTGCTTGCTTGCTTTCTGCTTTTTGCGCTGTTTTTTTTTCCTTTTCTTTTGTTCCCTCTTTCTTACCCTCCCCTGAAGATACTGGACCGGTTCCGGACCTGACCTGAGACGTCCAGGACACCTGGAGCTTGCAAGAGAAGCTTGACGCCCTCACCATACACAAAGTCTGTTTCTTTCCTTTTCTTGTGTTGGGGAGTGTTCTTTTGTTACTTGTAAATAAATAGGTTTTGTTTTCCACTTTGCTCCTCCGAGAAATTCCTTCCCGAACCCGGTGTTGGGGGAGGGGTGGTTGGAGGTTTGTTTTGTTTTGGGGGGCTCCCTTTTGGAGATTTCCCCTAATTTGTCCTAAACCAGGACAATATACATTTTGGTGCATTGGCCGGGAATCGAACCCGGGCCTCCCGCGTGGCAGGCGAGAATTCTACCACTGAACCACCAACACTACTTGGAGTAAGTGGATTGCCCTCATTACGCAGCGCGCTCGAATTGGGAAGTTAAATCGCCCTGGGATCCTGGAAATAATTACAAATTGGCCCGAAGGTGAAAGCTTTAGTGTCGCGGATGAGGAACAAGAGCCAGTGACCCGGGTTGAGGAAGCTCCGCCATACAATCAGTTACCAGCAGAAGAAACGCGTTACGCTCTATTCACCGATGGTTCTTGTCGCGTCATAGGGATGAAACGGAGGTGGAAAGCAGCTGTATGGAGTCCCACTCGACGGGTTGCAGAGGCTACTGAAGGAGAAGGCGAATCCAGTCAATTTGCTGAAATCAAAGCTATTCAACTGGCCCTAGGTATTGCAGAGAGAGAGAAGTGGCCAAGGCTCTATTTGTATACCGATTCTTGGATGGCAGCCAACGCTCTATGGGGATGGCTGAAGAGATGGAAAGAGGCGAACTGGCAGCGAAGAGGAAAACCAATTTGGGCTGCAGAAGAGTGGAGAGATATCGCTACTCGGTTAGAGAAGTTACCTGTGAAGGTTCGCCATGTAGATGCCCATGTCCCCAGAAGTAGAGCTAATGAAGAGCAGCAAAACAACCAGCAAGTACATCAGGCTGCAAAGATAGGGGAGTTGAAGATAGATCTCGACTGGGAGCATAAGGGAGAGTTATTCTTAGCACGATGGGCCCATGATGCCTCAGGCCACCAGGGTAGAGATGCCACCTATAAGTGGGCACGAGACCGAGGGGTGGATCTAACCATGGACAGTATCTCTCAGGTTATTCGTGACTGTGAGACGTGTGCTGCCATTAAGCAGGCCAAGCGGGTGAAGCCCCTCTGGTATGGGGGGCGGTGGTCTAAGTACAAATACGGGGAGGCCTGGCAGATTGATTACATCACACTGCCTCAGACCCGCCAGGGCAAGCGCTATGTACTAACCATGGTAGAAGCCACCACGGGATGGTTGGAAACCTACCCTGTGTCTCATGCCACAGCCCGTAACACTATCTTGGGCCTTGAAAAGCAGGTCCTTTGGAGGCACGGTAGTCCCGAGAGAATTGAGTCGGATAATGGGACTCATTTTAAAAACAATCTTATTAATACTTGGGCTAGGGAACATGGCATCGAGTGGATATACCATATCCCCTATCATGCACCAGCTGCAGGGAAGGTGGAAAGGTATAATGGATTGTTAAAAACCACCTTAAAAGCATTGGGTGGGGGGTCTTTAAAAAACTGGGAGCAGCATTTAGCAAAGGCTACCTGGTTAGTTAACACTCGAGGTTCCACCAACCGAGCAGGTCCTGCTCAGTCTGAGCTCCTTAATATAGTAGATGGGGATAAAGCCCCAGTGGCCCATGTCAGAGGTTTGTTGGGAAAGACAGTATGGATCAACCCTGCCTCGAGTACAGACAAACCCATCCGTGGGATTGTCTTTGCTCAAGGACCAGGTTATACATGGTGGATAATGCAGAAAGATGGAACAACACGGTGTGTACCTCAGGGAGACCTGATTGTGGGATGAGACTCATATATGAATGTCATTGTTTGTTGAATGTGAGACAGAAGGAAACTGTAAGTGTCAAAGGTCTGAGCAAGTAAGATGAGAGGAATGCGTAAGTGTCAAAGGTGTGAGTAAGTGAAATGAAAGTTTTTATTGTATATTCACGATATGGGATAAGGGGTGGAGTGTCGTGGGTTGACAGCCTTTATCCCAATATCGTGTGTTGTGTCTGGCAGCTGTGCCTTTTCTCTCTTTCCCCCCCCCCCGGCCGTCTTGCTGCGGCGGGGCGGGGAAGAGAGGAGGGGAGTGTTTGACCAGGCCTTTTTTTGGCTTTTGGCTTTTTGCTGCTTGGCTTGGCTAGCCGCTTTGCTTGCTTGCTTTCTGCTTTTTGCGCTGTTTTTTTTTCCTTTTCTTTTGTTCCCTCTTTCTTACCCTCCCCTGAAGATACTGGACCGGTTCCGGACCTGACCTGAGACGTCCAGGACACCTGGAGCTTGCAAGAGAAGCTTGACGCCCTCACCATACACAAAGTCTGTTTCTTTCCTTTTCTTGTGTTGGGGAGTGTTCTTTTGTTACTTGTAAATAAATAGGTTTTGTTTTCCACTTTGCTCCTCCGAGAAATTCCTTCCCGAACCCGGTGTTGGGGGAGGGGTGGTTGGAGGTTTGTTTTGTTTTGGGGGGCTCCCTTTTGGAGATTTCCCCTAATTTGTCCTAAACCAGGACACTTTGTAAAGCTGATAACAGTAATGCACTGGAAACATTGTCTGGGACCAGTGGAGTGCATTGTACTGATAAAGAATTTCCCTGTAATGCTCTTATAGTAATTGAAGCTGCAGTTTGTTTCTTGCACAGTAAAACAGTCTGAGGCTGGCAGAAGGTTCACTAAAACTTCCCTTTGCAGTGCTGAGCAATTTGCTGCCTTCTTCCACTGTCTGCTCACCTGAGTTTTCACAGCTTTGAGAGCCCTACCACAGAACCTGTGAGCTCTGGGATTCACTGAAAATAAGAGAGTTTTTGTAGGGATATACAGCATAACATTCAGCCTTTCTTTCCATTTTGAGATTATTTTTTATAAAAAACAAACTTGTCAACTTATACTCCTCTAAAGATTTCCCTTCCTTTTTGCTTTTATTATATATCTTTAAATGACCAGCAGGATTTAGCAGTACTTGGCTCTCAGCATGTTAAAAAGATATTCAAGGTTACCTTTACATGGGAAGAAAAAAAAGCAACTTTAAAACACTGTCAGCTTTCTCATCTACATATGAAAGCAACAAGAAAAGAAACAATTAAATGGCACAGCTTCTCCTGGAGCTCTCAGACCTTTCCATCATTTTTATATTCCTCTTAGCAATTTATACAAGATTGCCTTGTACAGTAGCCTGGCTTGCTTGGCTCCATCATCCCCTATAAAATTCCTAAGGCAGGCAAAGCTCCCACTGAATTCAAGCCTAATACGGTTCACTGCAGGAAGGGAAACCAATTTTGGTTTTAGTGAGATATCTACAGCTGAAGCAAGTGTATTTAAGATATATTGTCCTGAGCTGACTCTCACACTAGTGTTATGTTCCTGCAACTCCCAGTTAAGTTTGGTTTACACAGGCAGTGCAGAACTTATTACCCACATCATTGAGAGCCCTCTGTCTCAAAGGGAAAATGTCTTCTGCAAACTGGTGTGGAAGGAAACACTGATATTCGTAAATGGACAGTCTAGATAAAATAGTTGAGTGGAGAGCAAGCCAGTTCCTCAGAAACCTGGGGGGGGTAACAAGTGCATTCTCCTGTGCCTGTGCCCAGTAGCTGTGTAAGTAAGGAATTGTAAGGGGATTTGGTGGATATAGGACCGAGGGCTGCACTGAAAGGGAGGAAGTAATTCTGCCTGGCATCATTCACAGGGGACTCTGTTCTATCTGTTTGAGCATATCTGCCAATGCAGGTGTGACTGGAAGAGGGTTGTGGGGTTTTTTCACAGAATCACAGAATATTGTGAGTTGAAAGGGGCCCACAACGATCATCAAGCCCAGCTATTAAGTGAAAGGCCTGTATGGGTATCCAACCCACAACCTTGGCATTATTAGCACCCTGCTCTAACCAACTGAGCTAATCTCAGTGGATTTTTATCTTCCAGTATAGTTAATTGTTCATTTCTATTCCTTAACCTCTACTTTTTATGGATATTTGAATGTTCTGTTTCAAAAAAACACCTGTTTGTGACTATTTTTTCTAGTCTCAGGTGAGCATTTTGGGTAGTTATTTGAAAAATCCATATATAGAGAGTACTTGAGACTGAAAACAGTCTTGGTTTCTCCTCTTTAGCATTTTTATCAGCTACATTCAAATAGTACATAACACAAAAATAAATCTGCCCAGAGGGTTACTGAAACAGCATCGCTGTCAGCTTCACCTACAAAAAGTGATGAGTGCCCCTAGCACAGCAAGGGACAGATGGGCCATGGTGCATGGTCCTCAGCCCTCCTTCTCTTTGATAGGAGCTGCCTCTGCCTCCACATGTTCATCTTGACCCATGCACAGACCAGAGGGGCCATTGCAATTAACCTTGTGTGGCACTGCCACATCTGCAGGACTGAGAGCCTCTCTCACGTGCACAACAGCAGAAAACAGTGGTGCTCTACTGTTTCCCATCATTTTGGTGGGTTTTTTTATAAATATATACATGTCAATCCAGCAGTGAAACCCCAGCTGCTGATGGCTGTTTCTGCCTGAGCCTGAGCCTGGCTCAAAGTGAAGGTGGCTGTGACATGCCAGCCAGAGTGTGCTGTGGGCTGGTGTGTTAAACACCCATCACTTCCCTAAGACTAATGCTGTGTGTCACTAAATATTCCAGCCATCTCCCACACTTCTAGCAGCAATTTCCACTCTATTAAATTCTACTGCTAATGGTGTCCAGGAAGCTAGAAACAGGCTTCATTGTACCTAGAGTTTAGCAATCTTCACCAATCTACCATTGGCTGTGTTATTAAATAAAGGCTATTGAATCAGATTCTGCTAGCAGCTATTTGATGTCAAACCTGGAATTAATCCTGAATTTACAACTGTGACTGATGTTATTCAGGAACTAAAAGATTTTCACTTCAAGTTTTAACTCTATAAAGAGTTTTAAGGCTGTTTTAAAGATACAAAGTTTTCTAGAAGCAGCCAGGACTGGCTGCTAGGGCAGATGTCCCACAGGATAACTTCTCCAGAGGACAGTTTGAGCTGCTCACTGTGCTCTGAAATTGCTTGAATGGTGAGCTGAGGAACTCCTGTATGAGGAGGGATATCACCTAAAATTACAGTAGCTCTCTTTTGTTCTCCATAATTCTGGTCAAGAAGAGAATTTTGAAGAACATTCCATAGAAGAGTACTATATTTTTTTTTTCCCAAACTCCCAATTTCTTATGGAAACAGTGACTCCTTTCCTTTATACACCCGTGAGTCCAAAGTAGAGTCCTTGTGCAGCAAGAGTAAGGAGAGACCCAGGTGGTTTATTGGGATTTTTCTGCACTTGGATGCATTCTGGCTATCCCAGTCCTGGTTCCCAGGTGAAGGGTATTAAACACTAGGGACAGGGCTCCCCTGAGAGACAGTTGTGCTACAGTTTCCCATTTGTGCCTGGAGATGTCTCACTTGGAATGCTTTGCATTCCTTAATTTAATTGAGTAGACTCAGCCAAAGTGTCCGCAAAGTGCTTGGGAAGAGCTGGATGTGGGGAAGGCACCGCTGGGTTGAGTGGAGCAGCCTGTGCCCACTTCACCCAAAGCACAGAAATGAAACCTGCAACAAGCATGGTGCAGTTTCCCCTTTGGAAAGACTTCAGAGCTTGTCCTAAATCTGGACTTTCTCAAGTCCTGTGTCAAAGAGTGGGGACACCAGACCCTTTGGATTGTGTTGCTTACTCTCTGAGAAAGGGCTTCTCTAATCCTTCCCTTCAACCCTGGAGACTTCCAGATTTTTAAATCCTTTTCTTTTCTATACTGCCTTGTAATAAAGGAAAATCAGCTCTGCTGAGTTGTGTAGGATATTAAAACAATAGGAAACAAACAACCCCTAGATCACTCCATTCTTTAAGGAGCAGAGCCCTCTGTCCAGCCCTGATTTCAAAGCCAGTGGTTTGTGGTAGTTTCCTGATTTGCAAGAGATGTCTCCCCAGGGACCCAGGAAGCGTCTTGTTTTGCACCATCAGGATTGTGTGCTCAAGACCCCCTGCTCCTTTCCAGTCTCACCATGGGCTGCCAGCCTGCCCTGTCCTTCCACCACTGCCCACATCTCCCCCTGCTCCTGCAGGGTTTCCACACCATGAGCAAGGCAAATAGGCAGGAATCCATCCTGCCCACACACAGCCTTTTAAGAAAACATAATTTATAGCAAAAAATCCAAAAAATGAGGTCCCTAGTGCAGCAAGACACAATGAGACCTGCCTGGGCTACAGCAGCACCAAGGTTGTCTCTAAACTCTTTCCACACTGACAGAGCATAAGCAGAGCCCAGTGCTCAAAGGCATAACTCATTGGAGAAATTAGCCCATAAAATAATTTCTGATAAAAGAGAGGGTTTTTTAAAATTTAATGTCAGGTTAAATAAATCACAAAGCATGGCAGTGAAGATTTAGCACTAAACCATATAGCTTAGTTTTAACACAGTGCTTTCCTCATTCAAGAAAGTGCTTTTGCTAACTGAACTCACTCTCAACTACCCTTTGCATGTCACCAGCAAAGTCAGGAGTGTGTAATATTCCTGCTGATAGATAAAGCTGGACTCACACAGCTGTGTTAGATTCCCTCTTCTCCCACCCTCAGCACCCCAGCTGAGTCAATTTTTGCTGGTTTGCAGCCCATACTTGTAACCTGGAAGTCTTAAGCTGTGCAGGGACAGGATCCTGTCCCTTAGATGGGAGCCAGCAGTGGTCCTGGCCAGGCAGCCAGGGAGAGGAGCTGATGCTGTTGGCAAGCAAGGAGCAGGTCTCAGCAAGTGAGGCAGAGTGAGAGAGCAGTTCTGGAGGCCAAGAGCAGGGATGTGGAGGGGAGGGTGGATGTGAAGGGGTGCTTGGGCTGAGGAGGTACTTATAGTGGCTGTTCGTCTTAGGCAGGAGAGAATTTGGCACAAATGCTGGTGGAAGGATTTGGGTACAGAAATGTTTAGACATTGTTTAAATTATCTTCCTTGATGGAGGTATGTAAGAAAGGACAGGGTAACAAACTGAGGGAAAGGACATTAGGTCAGGCACAGGGCTGGGACATGGGGGTACCAAGTAGGTGTCCCTGGAGATCAGCAATTTGAGGTGTAATGTTGGGAAAGGCCTTCAGCCTGGGGAAGCAGGGGCTGATTTCCATGCTAGGAGAGATACAGGGTGGCTGGTGTTCCTGAGGAGCGCTGCCCTTCACTGCACACCTGCCCACCCCTCCATGCCACCACTGCTCTCTGCTCCCAGACGGACAGGGAGCTCCCCACCAGCAGACACTCTGCCAGGGAACAGGGACAAACCAGGAGCCAGAAAAGAGCACAGAGCCCATCCCTCAGCTCTGCACCCCTCCAGCCACTGCTCCTGTGGGGTGGATGCCACAGGCCCGCTGCTTGCCCATGTCCCAGGAAAAATGTCCCAAAGACCTGCAGGGGGATCTTGGGCATGAGGTGCCCAGGGATAGGTCATGGCTCGTGTTGCTGCATTTCACCTGGGCAAGGGGCTGCTCAGCACAACAGGGAACAAATACAGATAGCTACTCTAGCCCTTTAAACATTTGGGATCCTGCTTCCAATTTATGTAAATATATCTGTGTGCCAGTGCTCCCCTTCCCTCCAAGCTGGCAAAACTCCTAGTTTCAATGGATTTCTCTGGCACCAGACCTATTACACATGCAGTTTTTACACCAACCAAATTTAGACTTATGTAGATGGCACTTGCTTTTGAAAAGGATAGTACCTTATACACTGGTGTTGATTCATTAGTATACTAATTAATAAGATACTGATCAGTACCTACTGCTTCTGTAAACTAATGTTTACAGAGTTTGCAGTTATTGTAGGGGATGAGTATGTAATTTAAAAAAATAACATCTTTATTCAGCTAGATATCTTTACTAAAAATCAATTGGAGACTATATTATTTTTTCTGAAGCTTTCTGTGCACTTACTTTCAAAGAGTTTGTTTCTTATTTAGAATTACTCAATTTAACTTCCTTATAAACTTCCCTTGATTTAGTAGGGAATTAAAGATACCATGATTTAACGTACAGTTTTAAAAAGCTACTTAATTATAAATCCTTCCTGAAAGATCCCTGCCTATATAAACCACCCAGCAATTAATAGCTAGAACAAATATTTTTAAATTTGCTCCTTAAAATACACTGATCTGTTCTGTATCTCTGCTCAAAATATAGTTTCATGTCCCATTGAAAATGACACTTTTTCTGGAAATAGGAACAGGAACCTATCCAAAAAGTTGACCCCAAAGCATTTTACAAAACAAAGCCATTTATTCACTCTATTATTCTGCACACAATATGCTGATACCTTCAGTATCTCTAGGCTCAGACTGCTTGTAACATTTTGCTGTAAGCCTGAATCTAATACAAATGAGAGGCTGCTTTAATTTTTTTAAGGAGCAGTTCCCCTAGCTGCAAAGGCATTGAAGAGAGCCTGGAAGACACAATCTCTGTGATGCTGCTCTTTATTGTCACAGGTACAAAGTTCTGATGTGGCAATGTTGCACATTCGGGTCATTGAACATTTACGGATCAGGAAGGATTTTTCAGTCTCTGAAATGGTTACAAATGGTTTTTGTCAGAACACACTCAATATAAGCAGTCTTATCTCAGACTGCTGGAGTCCTACTGTTTTATTTTGGGTTAATAATGGTAAAGTCTTACCAACTGTTGATGGAGAAGCCATGGGGTTAATTTATATTCATGTTGGAAAAGCAAAGCAGTGCTCCCTCCCAACTCTGACAGATCTGTGAGTCCCTTCCATAGCTGATTGTCAGGTTGTCCCGATCTGCAGCTTAGCGCTGACAACAGCTCACAGTTTATTTGCAGCTTTGAAGCCTGGTCCTATGGTGTTTCTCTTCTGACAGGAGATGAATAAAGGTGTCACTGTGGGAGACTTTTATCCGGCTGCTATAAAAAGGACCCTCTTTGCTTTCCCTTGAAAGATCCTCCAGTTCACTTCTGGAGCCTGCGGCTTTCCCCTCAGCAGAGTTTAGTTCCATCAGCTCCAATTCATGTTTGGCAGCTGTTTCTAAAACTCTCTGTTTGTTGTAATACCTGACAAAGTTGTTAATGATGGGATGGATGGGGAGGGCGATTGCTATCACTCCACAAAGAAAACTGATGGCAGCATTCAGTTTTCCTAGTGTTGTTTTAGGGTAAATGTCTCCATATCCAACTGTGGTCATGGTAATGATTGCCCACCAAAATGACTGAGGGATGCTTTTAAATAAAGTTTCAGGGTGACTTTGTTCCATGGTATAACCTAGGGCAGAAAAGACAAATATTCCAACAGCTAAGTACATGAGGAGCAGCCCCAGCTCCTTAAAGCTGCGTTTCAGGGCATAGGTTAGGGTCTGGAGCCCTGAGGAATGCCGTGCGAGCTTGAAAATCCTCGCGATCCTCATGATGCGCAGCGCCTGGACAGCCTGCTGGACATTGCTCAGCTCCATCAGCTTGGCTCCCAGGTGGGTCAAGGTCAGGCTGACGTAGAAAGGAAGTATTGCTAGCACATCAACAATGTTCATGAAAGAGAGGGCAAAGTGCAGTTTGTTGGGAGAGGAGATCAGCCTCAGCACGTACTCCATGGTGAACCAGCCTATGCAGGCGGTCTCGATGCTGTCCAGGGTCGGGTGCTCCATACGGTTCCCCTCTGCATCTACCACCTGCAGGTCTGGGATGGTCCCCACACACATCACCACAGAGGAGATCAAAATAAACAGAAAGGACAGTACAGCAATCACTCTAGCTGGATAGGATGATTCTGGTTTCTCCAGAAATTTCCAGATGCATTTTTGGCACTTTTTCCAGCGACTTTCTGAGGCATCTACTCCCAAGTCGTCCAGAATGAGTTGCACCCTTCGGGCTATTTCTTCCAGTTCCTCCTTTTTTTCACTTAGGTGAGCTTTGCAGCAGTCATCCAAAAATTGCAGATCCACTTTCCAAAATTCCATTTCATTCTTGAAACATATGGGGCATATTCCTTTCTTCATGTGAATTTCCCCAAAGTAGTACACGTCAATAATGCATTTGAAAGCATCTGGATCTCTGTCAAAGTAAAACTCTCTCTTTCCAGGATCATAGTCATCACAGAGGGAAAATATGCTATCGTATCCCCCCGATAAACAATTGACCAGCTCTGCCAGCCGTGTCTCTGGGTACTGGTTCAGGTTATCTCCGTAGAACACCTGCCTTACCCCGCCGACATTGACTACAATCTCCATTTCTTCACTTTTTACTGATCCATCACTGTCCACATCTGGAAACCTAGAGTCACCTGCCATTTTATAATTGTGTTGGATTTTGGTTGATTTTTAGCCCGTTGTTTGGTTTCACAGCTTTGGGGTTTTAATCTCTCATGAAAGCAAATCAGCACTGAGCCAGCTCTGTTACAAATGTCACCAAACTGCCCTGGAGTCCTGATGGGAAAGGTTACTGACAGAAACCTGCGGTCGGGAAAGCCTGGTGAGGAATGCAACAAGCTGCAGGGAAAAGACAAGTCATCGGGCTGCTGTGCCTGCAAGCAGGGTGTTAGAAAGCTCCAGCAGACTGGAAAGAGAAGAAACCATTTAATAAAACTCACCACTCTGTTCAGTGCTCGAGAGTCTTTTCAGGTCCCATTCTGTCTCTAAACGGGATATCTATTCACAGCTTGGAAGTCACGGCAGAGAAATAAATCCCGAGCTCTGATTAAGGCACGGTGCAGTGAGTGACAGCTCTGAGACAGCCGGCGGGGCGAGCCCACGGGAGCTGCCGCGGCTTCTCCCTCCGCTTCCACCGACTTCCCTAGGAAGCTGCTTTTGAATTTTGTTTCTCTTTCCGTTTTCTGTTTACTTTAAGGTCTTCCAGAGTTCATCTGCTGACTCTCGCACATAGTCAGTCGGTGCAAACCGGCAGAGGAGAAACTTGTGCTTGTTTTCCCTTCGCTGTTTCCCAGCACAATAGGGAGCCTGGGCTGCCAGGAGTCCTTTCCAAACTCTACCCTCTCCTGGTGAAACGCAGCAAAGCACCAGCTGCACGGAAAGCACTTCTCAGCTATTTATACGCCTGCCCAGTGGTACAGTGATGTGTTTCTATGCTGACAGGAACTTTAAGGAGTTTTTATAACATTTTTCTTTATCACATGCAAAGCTTAATCGTGTATAAAGTCATCCAGAGCTCAGAGAGACACACAAATGTTTTCTCCAGGCAGAAACCAGAAGAAGCAATACTGTGTTTTGGGAATAAACATATGGCATAAATCCTGCTCTCAGTGAGACTGGAGCAACTCTAGAGCATCTCTGTCCTGCATCAGGACATTGAGTTAATTTGGATTTGTACTGGTGTCTTTGAGAAAGAAGCAGAGACCATAAAGTTTCTGCTGCAGATGTGGAGCAAAACCTCCCCTACACTCTGTGCATGTTTCCCAAAGCTCTGGGCCCTCACTTTTAGCTATGTTTTTGTGACCTGTAGTCAGCTGAGTCTGAGGAGGGTTTGAGTAATTTACATCTATTATGATTTCTCAGTGACTGCTACTTACCAGAATCAATGCTTTGTACTACATCCAGCTCTTTAAAAGTAGAAGTAGAATAACAAGCATTTCCTTTTAACTTTGTTTTCTCTGAATTCCAGGATTTGAAGAACATTTGCCCCCCAGACCTCTACAGGTAGGAAACCTACCATCCTTAAATTATTAAATCTCACTCTACAGTTCATTTTAGTGGGTCCAGGAAAACCTACAGTTCATAAGTTAACTGTTTTTGGCCACAGCAGAATTATCTGCACCAGCAAGTTACGATCGTTTCAAATTTACTGGCTTCTGAAAAGCTTCTCAGTAGAAGGGAATAGAGAGGAGCAAATCCAGCTGACTGTTTGCTCCTCCAGGCTTGTGTCCATGCAGGGAGAAAGGTGAGATCTGTGGTGTGCCTGCTGTCCTCCTGCTGGTGTCCCACAGCAAGGGAATCCTGCTGAGTACCCAGTGTTCCTGCTCCACTGTCCCAGAAGCTTATGGGTGATTAATGAGGGGCTGTGCACCAGACCTCATCTTGGCATGGCATGTGCTCATAGTGTCACATACCCAGGAAAAGGGAATATCAGGTCCCAGGAAGAGAGTGATATCTATTAATCTAGCCAGTGTCATACTGTGTACATCTGGAGGCCAGTGTCACCTTCATGTGCTCCTGAGAGTGCTGCATAGTTTGGGTATAATACAAGAAGTCCCTTGAATTTTTTTCCAGGCACATATAAATTTTCTGATACTTGCAAGCTTCTTGAGACAAAATAAATACTTTGGACACCTGGAAAAACCCTCAGTATTTTGTGTTCATCAATAATTACCCACCTGTGGCTTTCCTGCTTGCTAACTAACTTGGCATGAGCAAAATAAATTTTAAGATGCTAATAGCAGTAACATACTTGCACAGGGGGAAAATGCAGATGGGATTACTTACCCAATCTTACAAAACAAAATCAAGATCTGGAAAAGTTAGGCTTCAAATTTTGTCACACTGCATACGCATAGGGAAAAGTTCTGTAGATTTAAATCCTCAGATTTAACCATCTCAGATCCTACTCTCTTTGATCAACAATTCATTCCAGTGATCTTTTGGTTTTTCTCTAGGTAATGATAAGAAATCAATACAGGGTCCAGCACGATCAACACAGAGACCTCTGTTTCCAAAAAGGCTTCTCTCCCTCCCTTATCCCTCCCCGTCCATTTTACAGAACAAATACCTACAAAAAGGCACACAGGACATTGTTCTGTTTGAAAGGTGAAATCAGCTCCTTTCAGATGATAAATCTCAGCACATTCTGAAAAGGTTGAGAAGAAACTATTTTTGAAATGCCAGATCTGTCCTTATAAAGACTTTACTTAGTGTGGCTGCTAAAATCCTTGTGCTTTATTCTCCCTCGTCTTGCACCTTTTCAGAGCTCTTTACACCTTTCAGTGTGCCTGTGAAATGTTAGAGGAGATCTGGTAGCATTTTAAATCCACTTGGGCAAATGTAAATGATCCAAAGAACGGTCAGGGAAATCATAATGAATTAAATGCGCAGTGCATTTTTGTTTTTGTAGCTGAAAAGAGTGACACAGGCTTGCTTGATGAATGTTTGTATCAGATGTATCCCAGATCAGCAAACAACGGGAGCAGAAATAATAACTTGCAGCAATAATTTATTCCATTAATTCATTTTTTATCCACAAAAAGAAAACTTCTCCAATCTAAAAATTTCAGTAGCTAATTGTTGCCCTATAATTCATTTATGACCAGATTGCTGCAATTATTGGGGCTCCTAAATTCAACTGCTGTTGCCTGTGAGAACAGGTCAAGCTGTGCTGTGTCTGCTGGAAGCAATATGTGCTGGCAATTGAATTCCTACAGACCCAACAAGAAACACAGAGGGGTTTTTTTCCTGTGTCAGTGCTTTGGCTCAGAGAACAACACATGGATTTGAGCTGACAGTTGTGTTAAATTTTGGCTGTGGTTCAGACAGGCTCCTTCAGGGAGGAGGAGGCGGAGAAGCAGGAGGAGGAGGTGGAGGAGGAGGCCTAGCCAGACACCAAGCCCTGCAGCCTGAGCAAAGGGCTCCTGGGTTGCTGGGCATCCCTGCTGGGGCAGGGGCTGCATTTAGTGGGGTTGCCTATGTCCCGGGGTGGGGCTTGAACCCCAACAGGGCTTGGTCCACAAAGTGTAGGTGGAGCTCAGAGTGGGTCCCCAGTGACACTGGCTCCTTTTGAGGGAAGTGGGTGGCACAGAGCACCCACAGTGCAGCACAGGGACCTGCAGTAACCACAGTCCCCAGGAAATGCCCACGTTCAAGGTTTGCCTCCCTTGTTGATCACTTTTTGGGAAAGGACATCTACCCCTGAGTGGCTTTGTGCCAGTCTGGGAAGAGAGATTGCTCCTCTTGAGCACTACTCTGGCTCATACTACATTCCTGAACCCTCCTGTCAGATGCACTGAGCTGCTCCCCACAGAGCTGTGGGCAGTAGTGGTGCTTGAAGGACTGTGAATGGGTTAGGAGCCAACCCTAGGGAGATAAGATTGGATTCCACTAGGAGAAGGGTGCTTAGTACAGAGACAGGACTTAGAAGCCTCTCTGCAGGCAGGCTGTGGGGCAGTCAGACCCTGCCTGCACTGAGCACAGCCCTGCATCTGCCCTCTCCCTTCTCCCAAAATCACAGGCAAGCTCAAGAAAGTCTAGGGGCCTGACTCTAACTGACCAAATAAGAAACAGCTAAAGCATGTCTGGCACAGATCCAGCCCACAATGACCAGCTAACATGGACATTTCCTAGCCACATGTGGCCATCAGAGACAATTCCCAACAGAGCATTTGCAGGCAGCACCAGTACTACGGATTAAAAGGACTTCCTAAAAGAGAGGGAGGCCAGTTGTCAGTTTACCTTAATGCCCAGGGACATCCTGGGGCACATGTAAATCTGCTTGTACTCAGTATAAGCACACATTCTCTGTTGTGTCATATTTGGGTTTTAAATGACACATGCAGTACTGGACCGGTGATAGGTTCAGCAGGAGATCTCAGCATCTAACACACCACTTCACCATTTATTTTAGTCTAGATGCAGACTATGGAGAGCCTCTAGAGACAGGAACATCATCAAAACTTACTATAGAAAAGTCAATCAGGGACCTAAAGGAGGATGAAGAATGGAAATATCTTATTCTTTCTCCCTTCCTTAGGTATTGTGGGGTCAAAGTTTTCAGCCAGTTGCATGGACATCACTTCTTCACTGACATTACAAGGTTCTGTATGAAGAAAGCACCATGTAATTACTTCGTGCCAATCACAAGAAATGGAAAGCAGATAACCTGGAAGGACGGGAAGCAATTAATGATGTCATTCTGGACTTCAGAAAGAGCAAGTCATCCAGTGTAAGACTGGTGTCTGAGCAGCTATTCTGACTGCTTTACCACAGCCAGCTTTAGTAAGAAGTTCAGGAAAGATTTTGCTGAAAGAATCCTTTAGGGTTTCCAAATCTAAGAAGGTTTCTACTGGGTTGTGCAGCAACATCACAATCACACTGGAAGATCCAGCACACCCTCTTTGGCAAATTAATCCAGCTACTGCAACATGTTGGTTTATCCTTTATAGCTCAATATTTCAAATCTGTTTTCAAATCACACCTTCTTTTATCCTTGTAACATGCTCTACAATAAAGTCAGCTTTTTGACACATCAAGAACACATGGATTGCCTTCCCTTGGGCACTGTGGTTCCCAGCATGGATCTGGTGGTGCTGCCATAGCACCAGCACCAACCTCATGCGCCTCCCCAGCATACCTGAAGGGCAGCAGGGCATGAGTTGATATCATGGGCTGTTAGCACCAGGGCCTGTGGGAGAGCAGCTGTGGGCACTGGCTGCCTGCAGGAAGCCTCTGTGTGCAGTGGCAGCAGCTCCTGGTCCCAGCACTGATGTGTGTCTTGTGTGTGTAGCCATGAGCTGCTGGAGTGAATCTGAGCTTCAGCATGAAAGATGCTCATTGCCCACTGCTGCTATTTCTAGCAACAGATGAGTCTTTTAAATCCCTTGATATGGTAAAAGAGAGGTCCCGGTAAAGCTAGAGAAACAAATTGTCTACTTCTTTTATTACATCTCCGTGCTTTGTGTGATGTTTCTCAATACATGAAACTTCCTTCAGATTAGTATATTAGGAACAAGAGATTATGAAATATCTGAACTGAGATGGGCATCTGGACTGTAACAGGTACATTCACCTTGCAAATCTGGTTTTATGTGTCTCTGTTTCCAGCATATTTATATATTTCTCCAAGACTATTATTTCAAAGTAGTTTTTTTCCCAGTTTATTTTTCCTTTCTTAGCTACTTTGCTTTTTTTTAAAGTTCAAAATTTATACATAGTCAGTTTATTGTATCAGAGCTTTTAATTAATACCGTATTAAAGGGCTGGTAATAGCTTGCTGCAAATTTCAATTGGCCTTGCTTTCCATTTGACATTAATAAGTCTGTTTTCCTGTACAATTAGACCTGCCTTAAGTGACCACTCAGGAGTACAGCCAAATCTCTGATTTAATGTAAATGACTGCAAATAAATAAAATGCAACCTTCCTTTTAAGCAGCAAACAGATGGGTTCAAATTAAGCATATCAGTGAGCCATGAATAGGATGGGAGTTGGAGATGCTGTAAAAGATTTAAGAACCTTGGCTTGTTTACAGCATCACTGTCTCTTGAGGAAGGGCTGGAATTCTGTTTCTTGCTCTTAAACACTGCCATCAAAAGCTTTGAATGTGGTTGCATGTACAAAGAAAAGCAAAAAACGAGGTGAAAAGACTTACTACAGTTGCAGAGAGACAATGACTTAAAAATTAGGAATTGCATATACATTGAATATGGTCCAAAAATGATCCAAAAATTTGCACATGCACATGTAATTAGAAGCTGTATCATAGTAAATAGGCACAAGGTGATTCAGTGCAGTTTGCATGGGTGATCTCAGCTCTGGCATTTCTTAGCTCTGTCTGCCTTTGTACTCCCACTGTTGGCTTTTATCACAACTGGCTCTAAGTGATTTCCTGCAGGAGCCACAACATCCTGGTGCTGCTCCCCAGCAGCTTCCCCGGAGCCAGCTCAAGTGTGGGAGGCCCAGCAGAGAAATCTAAATGGTACTGGGGTAAGTAGGCAGATAAAGGTAATGGTACTGTCAGAGGGTCTTGCTGGTGGCTCTGGTGAAGTGATGGGCCTGGCCTTCCCAAAGGTGAACATTCCCATCACTACCAAATGATTTTGTTACCAATAATTTACTGAAGAAAAGACCAATACTGTGGCAGCAGAGAGGGAGGTGAAATGGGCAGACTGTCTCCTCAGTTTTGTTAGCCAAGACACAAAGACAGAGTTCATATTTTCACAATTCTGCAATTACCCACGGAGGCAACCTCTGGACATTTGATTTCATTAAACCCTGCAGGACTGAGGGCTGTGGCAGGATGCCCCAGAGCCCCTTGCTGCCAGTGACTCCCTCAGCTTGCAGCCTTTCTGGACTTGCTCCCTCCATCTCCTGGGACAGTGACAGTGCTGCCTGTGGCCAGGAAGGCAGTCAGGCACTGCAGGATGTGGCATTTCCCAGCCAGTATCCTGCTTGCACAGCCAGCATAGAGTGGAAGCATTAAAGTATGCACATTTGTGGTGATGAAAGTAATTTTTTATCAGTAAACACTTCCACTATAGATCAGAGAAAGGAGAACATCAAATGTGCTTTCCTCTTCATCAAATGTGCTGAAATCACTGCTTTCAGAAGTGATGGGACCGTGGTCTTACTCTTGTTGCCTTTGAAAAAAGAAGACCAAACCTCTGTGTGACCCTACCTTGACAAACTGTTTTCAGCATCTCCTTCTTTGCCTGTCTTCTTTAGCTTTGCTTAGCAAAAGTGTTTGCTGAATTTGAGTGGAATCTACAAAATGTTTTAAGTCAATCAAAACTACATTTTCTGGAGGACAAACAACCTGTCAGAAATTATTTCCTGGCCCTACTCAGGATCTGTCATCTGCCACTGGGCAAGTCTTTTGCCTTCTTGCCACTTATTTTAAGCTGTTTGGCAACACATTGTATTTCTTCATAGCTTACAAAGGAGTCAAATGAAAAAACATTTTTAATTTGACAAACAGATTACAAATAGGCTTTTACATTGTCTGAATGGCTCTAAAGCTAACCCACATATTTCTAAGTGATTTGTCTAGACAATGGATGAGTCAAGCCTTTTATCCATTCTGTTTTATACAATAATCGGTTCTGCTCAGTTAAGATTTCATTGAACATTACTAAATGAAATGCCTTTCATTACTATGTGCTGTTTAATTTAACATTGTATTGACATCTTGCATACTAATTCACTTTTTGCTCAGGGTGGAGTCATAAGCCTGTTTGCACAATGTGATAAGAACACCACCATCCAGTGTGAGCGCTAGTAGTGTCCTCAAAGATGAAACTACAGAATCCAAGATATCCCATTGGGCAAAATAAATAAGGGCTAAGAAGATGAAAGGAAGCTCAGTGATGAATGGGAAATGCTGCTGCTGAAACCTTTCTTTATTACCATTCTCTGTAGTTTTCAATTGTTCTGTCCTGATGAGTAACGAGGATTTCATCGCTTTTGCAAGCTCCACTGCAAGGTGCTGCTGTGACTAACACAGGTTAATCACAGGACAGGCAGGGGCTCCTCACTTCTGGCAGCAGCAGAACATTCAACCACCCTGGGACTTCTCTTGGGTGACCTTGAGAAAGGAGTTCCTGCCTATGACAGAAATGATGCTAACATTTACCTTCATCTAATCTCCCCCGTGCTCTTTTACCTGCTCAGTCCTCCCTACTGTTTTCTTTAAGCTTCTGTGCATATTATTGAGACTACACAGTAGCAGAACCACCAGGAAAAGGAACCACTTCCCTGGTCAGAACATCCACAGTCACACTTGGCCACAAATCACTGGGACACCTCCTACACATCAGCATAAAAATTCCTATCCTGACAGAAAATAGCACTGCACTAAAGATCAGAGTGGAAACCATAATGGCTCTGGCTCTTCAAATCTAAAACTTTACTCCAGTAATGAGAAATACTTCGGTATTTCACTAGTCTCATAAAAAGATAGTTAGTTTTACAAAAATAGCTCAAATCTCAAAGCAGATTTCCTTTATTTTGCAGTAAGTATGGGTACTACCATACATGTGAGGTCGGGTGGTAGTTGTAAACATACCCATAAGTGTGGCCAGAATGCAAAATTATCAGATCTTATACATACAAATAATAAAGGAATTAATTATTTTATCCTGTATTTGGAAATGGTTTTGCACCTTATGGTTGGAGTTTTAAAAGCAGTTGTCAATATCTCATCACAGGGGGGTTTGGTTTATTTGACAACAGAGCTGGATATACCAGTAGCACCATGAATATGCTAAATAATCAACCATTGTTTAATATGTGGCTGAGTTCTCCTTCCATATTGGTCTTAGACTGGTTCTGGTACAGAAATCAGAATCAGGTACTGTGTATATCTTGCAACAAATTCGGGATGTACATGCATAAAATGGTGACACTGCATAGGTGGGGAACCACAACTCAGCTGATTCAAAATCTTCTTGGGACTTCTGTTTCAGAGCTGATCACAATTCATTTAATAATCAACCATTTACTGTTTGGCCTTCACTCATCTCTTAAAGTCTTTTTCCTTGATAAAACTGACAAACTTGAATTAATTTTAACTAGACCTTTACAAAATACATAACATTTCCTAGGAATTTCTGATATCCTGACATTCTGTTGAGAAGCAGAAAGAAGGAAAAACTAATCTGCATTTTAGAAACTTCCCTGCAATGTGTCAAATCTAAATATAGGACATTGGAATCTTTAGTTTAGCAACACTAAAATTTTACATTGTGAAAATGTTTATACACTGTATGCTAAATATTACATTCTGATATTGTGTTATCAGAATGCTGCTAGTGCAGTACAAGGCCAAAATAAGGAAAAAAAATTGAAATTACAAACCTTAACTAAACATTTTAGATACAGAGGTAAATATATTTTGATATTATGAAAACAGTTTCTTTCAACACAAGGACATATCTTGATTAAACGTTTTTATTGCATTTTTGGCAGCTTTCTGTTTAACTGAACTGCATTTATCTGACACGAATCTCTTCCGTCAAAAAATTATCTGTTCTATTTCCATTGTACAACACCAGTAATTCTAGCACTCATGAGATTCTTCACATTTCCTTGCCAGACCCTCTCTTAGAAATTGGAAATGACAGATGGGATTTGTGAGAGAAAAGGATACTTTCTGAACATATAGCCCAAGGGCATGAGAACAAGTCAACATTCTCCAAATAGATTTTCACTAGCTTTTGCCTTTGTTTTCTCTGTAGCCCTTCTCATCTTATTAATCCTGAATCATCTTCAATTGTTGTTCCTGAGTACATTTTTCAAAAGGAAAATGTACTTAATAAAACCTTTGGGGACCCATGGGTGTAATGGAAGAGCTCTTTACACCAATCAAACAGTAATGTAGCCGATCCACCCACCGTGCATGAACTCTCATCTCAAAAGTGGGCAAAAATCTGTAAAGCACCAATGAAAATAATTCCTTTTCTGTCAGAATAAGTGCAAAGAAAAGTGGAATTAGGATCCTATAAAAAAAAATCATTGCTCCAACCACAACTGGTTTCTACCTGCAGCACTGCAACATTAATACCTGATATTTACAGTATGTAAATGTTACAGTTGTAAGGCCAGAACAAAAACTGAGGTACCTCACACATGACGCATCTCTATACACCTTGCGCATGAATATATTTTTATGAGAACATCTGAATTTCATCTTCTGGAAAGTAATTTCTTCTACAGCACAAGAGCAGAATGGTCCAACAACCCTGCATTTCAGATCAACAGGGTAATGGGATAGAGTACATTTTCAATTCCCTCTGTATTCATTCCTTAATTGAAATAATGCTGTTAATTCCTCTTTCCTTTTTTTTCCCCCAAATTTGATTTTGAAGAAGTTGTCACAGGCTGGTTTTAGACTAAAATTTAACATTCCATCAAAAGGGGTGATTTTTGACAAACTTATCAAATATGTAATTTTTGCACATGCATTGAGGAAAATTCTTCCCTTAAACTGAATCATTTTGTAAGTTAACAACTTTAATAATGTGGTGCTATATTCTGCAAGAACTCTGTCTCAGGTTACTTGTTGATGACAGTAAGTTGTTTTTAAATGATACAAAAGCTTCCAAATCAGCATTTCAAAAAGCAGGTAAATAATCTGTAGACTGGAAGTACAGAATGTAAACACAAATGGGTCCAGACAGTGTTTCACAACACACTGCATATTTCAAATAACTCAAGAAGGGATGTTCCCTTGTCTGTTTACCATATACTTATTACAAAGAGTTCTCTCAATTTAAATACAGAATATTACTGCAGTCATTTTGCTCTTTTTCCTGCTCACTAATTTCTTGCAAGATGATCCTGTTTTTCTTCAAATATATGCACTATCTCTACTTACTATCTACCAGTATTACAATCACACACACAGGTACCATTGAACCATTGGGGTTTCTTTGATGTAGTTGCAAATTTTTCCAGCAATGAGCAAGAAGCAGCCAGGAATGCATAGCAATAAAAAGCAGGGACAAGACAAGAGGGACACCCTGCAGAAAGACTTGAATAGGATGGAAGAGTGAGCTGACAAGAACCTTGTGAAGATCCACAAGGGCAGGTGTAAGGTCCTGGGAGAGCAGAGTCCAGGAGTGCAGCACAGGCTGGGATCTCCCTGTCTGGGAAAGGGGCCTGGGGGCCCTGAGGGACAAGAGCTCAAGGGTGGGCATTGTGCTGCTGCAGCAAAGGAAACCAGCAGGACGCTGCTCAGGGACATCAGAGCAGAGAGAAATAAATCATTGTCCCACTCTGTTCAGTGATTGTCAGCCCTCATCTGGCACACTGTGTTCAGTTTTGGTCCCTGCTCTGCAGAAAAGGATGTGGACAGGCTGGAGAGGATCCAGAGAGGGGCACAGAAAAGGTAAAAGGACCAGGCAGCCTGCCAAATGAGGAAGGCTGAGAGAACTGGGTTTGTTCAGTCTTGAAAAAGAAAGTTCAGGGTAGACTTTATCACTATGTTCCAGTTTTTAAAGCATGGCTACAGAGAAAATGGAGACTTCCTTTTCCAAGGAGTCACATGGAAAAGACTGTCCAAGACAAATAGGTACAAGCTGCTCCTAAGGAGGTTCCAATTAAACACAATTGGAAAATTATTCACAGTAAGAACAATCAAGCATTGAGATAATCTCCCTGGGGTAATGATGGATTCCCCAATATTGGACATTTTCAAGGTTCAGCAGGACAGGATGCTGGGCCATCCTGTCCAGACCATGCTTTTGCCAAGAAAGGCTGGACCAGATGGTCCTTGGTGTCCCTCCCCACTTGGTATTATATGACCCCATGACTCATGCACTAAAGTCTTTTATCCGCATGGTAACCTGTAATATTTTTTGCATGAAAAACAGCAATAAACAAAACTCATGTGAGTGTGTCTGCAAGGAGAGATGCATGGATTATTTTCAATGGCTCTTTGTCATCAAACAAATTTGAATGAATAAATACCCCTAAGCCCAGCACTGACACTACTCATTTTAGAGCTGTTGAGTCACTAGAAATTCCAGGTTCTGAGAATGAAAGTGAAAATACCCATCTGAACTTACCTCTGGGACAGCACAGTATCCCTGAGGCTGCAGCCTCCATACTCATTGCCAGGTTCATGATCTGGCTCTGCAAAGACTCATGTTTTAACACAGGTCCTCATTTAAAAGGGATGTCTCATGTCACTGCAATGAAGAAAAATTAGCACTGAGGATGTGTTCTGTGGCACAGAGATGCTATGTCTCAGACTGATGCCTCTGCTCTGCACACTCACCAAACAAGAGAACTTCTTCTCCAAAAGGAAACAGAAATCACTGATTTCCTCTTGCAAGTAGAAGGATAGAGGCAGGAAGAAGACTCAACCTTATGTTGTGTGTGTCCTTTGACCCCACCTGGAGACCAAAACAGGTCAGCTGCTGAGCTCACCACCTCCTGTTGTTATCTTATTGTATTCATGTTTCTAGAGTCCCATACTGTTGTTATTATATTCTTAAAGTCCATACCTTCTAGCTGGTTTTCTACCATGCAGTTCTTCTCTGCAGCACAGTTCCTCATGGCTTCACAGGGGCTCCTCCAGGGCTCTCAACCCACCCCTTTTATCCCAGCTATCTTCACGAGCCACAGCCGCTGCCCAACTAAAGACTTTGCAGCTGTAGCTCATTTAGAATAGCTAGGACCCACTTATCCAATACATAGGACTCTCGCTACATTTCCCCCTTTTTCTCTTACAAACAGATATATTCAAATACAATATATTCATTACATGTTTTATCCCGAGACTCAAAGGCCTCATACACCACACAAGTACAATACACACATTCCCCCGTGACTCAAAGGTCATATACAACACACACAGCTTCTCGCTCAAAGGCCATATTTCTCACAGCTCCTGGCTGCCACAGCTCCCTGATTCAATAGCTATGTTTTTCTGCAGCTCTAGGCTGCCTTTCCCACAGTCCTACAGCTCTCAGGCTGCTACACCTATCTTCCACAGCTCTTCTGGCTGCTACAGTTCTCAGGCTGCATACCTCCATCTCCATCTCCACAGCTCTTCAGGCTGCTATAGCTCTCAGGCTGCATACCTCCATCACGTCGGGGTCACCGACTGTTGCTATCTTGTTGTTATTAGCATATTTCTAGAGTCCCATACTGTTACAATCATATCTAAAGTCCATACCTTCTAGCTGGTTTTCTACCATGCCACTCTTCTCTGCTGAGCAGTTCCTCATGGCTTCACAGGGGCTCCTCCTGGGCTCTCGACCCACCCCTTTTATCCCAGTTATCTTTGCAAGCCACAGCTGCTGCCCAACTAAGGACTTTGCAGCTGTAGCTCGTTTAGAATAGCTAGGACCCACTTATCCAATACATAAGACTCTCACTACAACCTCCTTCTCCATATTTCACCCCAGGGAGTATCTCCCTTCTCTGTAGCCTTCCTGAAAGCTCCCAGCAGAAGCTGTCACAGGTGCCTGAGGAAGGAAAAATCACCAAAATAAACTCTGCTCCCACACATCTCTCTGTCCCACACATCTCATCTGTCTTCCCACACATAGTGGGCATTAGAGAAAGAAATTTTCTTTTGTCTTATTTTGAAAGCTTTTTTCTTTTTAAAAGTGTAAAGCTCGATATTTTCTGTCAGTTTTGGGATGTTTCAGTTGAACAACATAATTTCTCTGCTGTGGATCTATAAATAACCTTTGAGAGTAACTGAAAAACATGAAGCACACATTTTATCCTTCCCAAAATATGTACACTTCTTACCACTAGGTGAGCAACTTTATTCTATTTGAAACTAGCAGTAAATTTCTTAGTGTGTGTCTGATCTCTGATGTAGGAAAACAACAAATAAAAGATAGTTAGAAGAAAAGAGATTTATTTTACCAGATTAAGCTTGAGAAGTTTTTCTAGCCTAAGAATACAAATCCATTATTTGGTAATATTTTTAATTTTTCTCAGATTATATGTCATCAGCACTATTTTGGAAGGAAATCTGGGGGTGCACAGACATTAGCATAATAATACATTTTATTGTCTAAGTCCTCCCTGAACATTCAGGTGCTACAGTCTCAACATTTCTGCAGCACAATAAATTCCCTAAGCACACAACAGGGTTTCATACACCAATTCCTTACTGTAAAAGGACATTGAGTGGCCACCAGAAAGGTACTGTCATGTGAGGAACTGAAGAATAAAAGCCTTTTAGGGGGAGAAAAACAAAACAACAACGAGAAAAACAGCACAAAAGCAAACAAAACAAAAAGCACAAGTAATCTTTGCTAAACAAAACTAGTTGTCACGACCAGTGCCTTTCTCATTCACTTAATTTCTTTACTAGATCACAGAATTTGATTATTTTTCTTTTATCTTGCCTTGGACCATGGCACTCGCTGTATGAGGGAAAACACTGATTCAATTGTTCACAGAGCAGCAGCTTTGAGTGTCGTGCCACTGCTAACATATCTATGAATCCTTCTGCAAGGACTCAAAATCTTGCCAAAGTGAAAATATTTCCTTTTTCCCATGTCATGGTCCCTAGCTTTGGCCTCCTCCACCTGCTTCCCAGGTCAAATGAACATGCACTGATTTAAAGCTGATGGGATGTGCTGAAGAATTACCAGTTAAGAACTGGACTACACTGCATATATTTACCACTGTCCATTGCAGTGAGGACTCTTCAGCCACATTGATATATTACCATCACTCTGGGTTTTAACTGAGATACAGGTGCTCCAATGTAAAGCTGCTTATTACCAGGATAACTTGACCTTCTCATACAGCAAATGTTCTTTCACACTAATACAATTGCAGAAGGGGAGCACCAGTGTCATTGTTAATACCACATTTTAGAACTGGAAAATGCTGCGTGGTGATCACTTGGTAAATATGTAATGAAGAAAAACTAAAGCAATGACAGGGTTGTTTTGTTTCTTTTTTAGTTTTTTTCCATGTTGGGATTTGCTCTGCATCTGCCAGCTCCCTCTCCCCACCACCACAGCACTTGCTCAGAGTCAAACACAGGAACAGCTGCTTCAGGAGCACATGGGTAAAACATGCTGAGTGTTTCTGGCTCACTCATGGGAGATGCTCCTTTCAGCATTTGCCTGGCTCTCATTCTGAGTGGACCCAAGCAGTGGTGGATACCACCAGTTCTTCACTCAGGCCTGCTCTCACTGCCCTCCTGCATGCCAGGGACAAGAGTTCCCTGGCAGGCCTTCAGTTCTGGCTTCAGCATCCTGCTCCATATTGCATTAAGGTGCCAAATTTGCATGCACTGGTTTTGGACCAAGCATTGCAAGTGATAGCAAAGTCTCCAAAAACAACAAGTGGGGCAGAGGATGTAAGGAATAAGAAGAGTGAGTAGCTGGAAAAAAGTCTGCCACCTCACAGTGCTATTAACATTGGAAAAAAAGTCCCCATTCATTTTGTCTTATCTGGCAGCCCCAGCTTTACAGTGTCTGGAAGCCAGAGGAAGGGATCAATAGACATTTGCTGACAACTGAGACTTTGTTTTAATCTATCCACAAATGGTTATGTTTTGGTAGCAGATGTTTCTATACATGTCTGAAATCATAAAGAGAAGGCCAGCTGGCTCTTTACAGGACTCATGGTTTAAACAGCAGGAATACTGCTTGCTGCAGAGCAGACTTCCAGTTTCCACTGGCAAAGTCCACCCTGGTGACAGAGACAAAATTGTC
Organism: Melospiza georgiana; assembly: GCF_028018845.1. Taxonomy (NCBI): domain Eukaryota; kingdom Metazoa; phylum Chordata; class Aves; order Passeriformes; family Passerellidae; genus Melospiza; species Melospiza georgiana. The sequence continues at coordinate 91,382,402 of NC_080432.1, forward strand.
ACGCTCAGAGTAAAATAAATATATTGTGCAGATAGGCTTTAAATAGAGAATGTAATTTATTAGAACAAATTACATTCCTGAAGGAAGTAAATAAGCTTTCAATGATATAAACAATCTTCTGAATGTAGTAGTCAAGGCACGATGAATTGTATGTTTGTAAATACCCTTTGGAGCCTGGATGTTGAAGTTGCTGTATAGAAATATCAGCTTGTTTTAATAACTTTATGGTCAAGCAGTTTCCAAAAACCAATGAATTCACATGAATTCATGTCTATACTTTGTTAATTTAGTTTTATTTGGGGACAAGTACACAGCAAATTTCTATAAATCTTACATCAGGATGCAATTGCTAATACCTAAAAGAAAACCTAGCCTGAGAGAATTATTGGCTACATGTGTCCAAAGCATCTGGCCTGTGTTTGTGATAAAGATGTGAGGTCTCAAGCAAGAAAACCCAACCTATCTGAAATCTTTAAATCAGTCTAAAAACTTTGATTCTAGCCAAAATGGCAAATATAGTCAACTCAGATTCAGAGTCAAGTAATGAACAACAATGTTTGGAGAAACCTTTTGAGATGCTCACCCAAATTGCTGGGCCTCTTTCCTTCAGCCACCTGACAGCTGTGTTTGGTGCTTGAGTGTTTATCAGTCAACTGCGATATTCTGGGCTGGCTGGAAACCAAACACAAGAAATGTTTGAAAAAGATACTTCCATTAAAACAAAAAGTTGTTTTGTTTGTGCTCCCAGCTGACTCTAAGACTGCCTCAGTTGTAATACCTGTGCTTTACCTCCTGGACTTCAGCTACATTAAAGATTCATTTCTTAGTTGTTTTTTTATGGTTTTGGTTTGGGTTTTTTGCTAGACTTTTCAGTTTTATTGCCATTTTCTGTTGCTTACACAAAAATGGCACCATAAAAAGTTTATTCTCCAATCTTAACATTCCTTTGGGCTGTATGAGAACTTTCATTCCAATTTCTAATTTCAGTAAAAGCTGCTGAATTATTCAGAACTGTATATAACTGGTACAAATTCTCTAGGCTCTGTGTAGTTTAATTCAAGGTAAATCCCAGCAGACATTGTAACTGCAATAGGGAGCAAACAGGAAGAGTTAAACAACCTGTAAATGATAAATAGAAAAGATAAATAAAACCCCCACCTTCTGTAGATAGCTTCCCCCCCACCCTCATTTATATCAAAGCATTCTCCATCAGCTTACCTAAATTCTCTTCATTTAGAAAAACCTATACCATTCCATGCAGGACTTATTTTTATGTTGACACACCAGAAGTAGATGGCTATTCACAGTAGATTGTCAGAGGAACAAATTCATCAACATATTATTTGTCTGGGGCCTGATCTCTCTGAGGCATAAAAAAGCTGAAAGTACTTGCCTTAGGAATTTTTTCAGTGTGTTGTGGTGTATTTCCTTCTTTTAAGGATGCTATTACCCTACAAAGTGCAATATTTCATATGGCCTGGCAGGGAAGACTACTGCTAAAATTGACAGACTTGTAATGAAAGAGACAATTCCCCATGCACTGAAATTTTGGATGTCTGTGTCAGTGTAGTGGCAATGGACGGAAGCAAGATTTGGAATACAATGAATGACTGAAATGAATGCAGAACAGGTTGTTGCTGCCCATTGACAACTTAGTTATAATTTAAGCAACTGGGCGGGGATGAAAGGCAAGAGTGGAGCTCAAGACCCCCTATCCATTCAGGGGAAATGCACCCATAGTTTTGGAGCAATGTTGGGCAACACAAAATACATTTACCACAGGCTTCTTTTTCACCATCTGAAGAATTAAGTGAATGGCATTTTCTTGATCTCAGTTGTTACCTTACGATTTGTCAGAGACAGGGTCTAAGAGAAAGGCTAAAATTGATGGGGCTATTTAACAGAGACTGGTTTTACTGATTTCCAGCTGGTTAGGGCTAAAAAAGCCAGTGTCACAGCTTGAAGTGTGATTTTTCAGGAGTTAATATGTTTTCTTGAAAGTCTGTAATTCTGCTGTAACAATTACTCTTAGTTGAACTAATGCTAAAAGTCAGTCCTAGTGGCCAGAGCTTTGAACATATCACTAGCACTGACATTGTGGCTATCTGCTATCACCCATACCAGCACTGGGGTGGGCATGTGAACTGACCAGCACTAGGGTGAGCATGGGAACCCAGCCCCACTTGCACAGTAGTGACCCTTTACTGTCCTGTTGCATCATTGTTTTGGACACAAATGTGGAATCCAGTGTTTTCAAACTGATTAATTCAAAGGATCAAACATCCTGATCTATACAGTTCCATTATTCCATTCTGAGTAGTTTGCAATTGACAGTTTTTATTCTAGCTAGGAAATCAGACAGCTTTTACCAGACTGCCAAAATACAAGGCCAGATGTTCAGTGTCATATACTTAGGTATCAAAACTGGCTTCTGCAAGTCTGACTGCTTTCTATGTAAGTAAATAGCTTTACCTCTTCTTGTAATTTCATGTAAACATTAGGAGGTACTAGGAAAATAAAGGTGCGAGGTTCATGTTTAAAAGGTTAAATGACTAGCATGTCATTTAACCCCTGAAAGCTGTTTAAAATCACATATAAACACTTCCATATCCAGTTTTCCTGTCTGCATTAGTATATTTATGTTCAAATTAAGTATCCCCATTTTAAAAGACACATGTTCTCTCATCTTGTACAAGTGCTGGAATGCTCCCATACCTTGCAGAGGAATACAGGATGTGGGTGGCAATTTTCTCCAAACATTTTATCAGGCAATTTTCAGACAGCTTGGATTATGGATTTTCTTTCCTTGCTAAAGAAGAGCAACAGTAGTGCTATTAAAGTTATTAAAAGATAATAGCTGATACCTACAGAGCTACAGAGGGCTGGGAAAGTGGGAGAAAAATAGTTCTGGTTTAGGCAACTGAGACTAATCCTGTAATATGCTGAGCTACCCCAGCTCAGCTGTCAGTGGTGGACAGAGCCCAGACTGGCTGCAGCCAGTGAGCATGAATTTCAGTTCTTGGTACCTGATCACCGAGACGTGGCTGGCTGCAACACAACTCGGGCATGGTCCCAGATTAGTGCTCTCAGAAACCCAGATTTCATCTGTTCACAGAAAGTAGGGGAGACTGTTGGGTGCAGACAGTTTGGAGATGGCTTTTCCCGCTGAGCCACATCCCTGCAAGGATGGATATGGGGTAGCTCAGCTGTCTGCATCACCTGAGACCCTGCTGTGCTTCCCCAAAACAGCTTCTGCATGAACTGCTACATCTGCATGGCACAAGGGCACAACACAGCTTTGTTTAATTTGTGGTTCAGCACAACATTCTCTCACATTGATCCACCGCCAGTAGTTGAAATACAGATCAAACTGTATAGATTCACCCATTTTCAAAAGCAATCATTATTGTAGAGGAAAATAATGACAAGAAGTGGATCCTGATCCCCCAGACCTCTGGCCTAAACAAGAAGCAGCCCTGTTTGTAAAATGCTCTTGTTACTGTTCATTTATATAGATATAGAAGATACCTGGTTATCAGATGTATTAGTGAACAGTGAAGAAACCACAAATTCACCAGTAAAGCTGGTATGAAAGAAACTGCCGTTTTTTGTGATTTATGATAAAGAAATTATTGAACAGGTAAAAGCAGTTTCCTGCATTTGGTCATTAAAATTAGAGCGTCACAGGTCTGATGAGGTGGGTGCATGGATTGAGAATACTGACCATAAATAAAACTTGATCAAGAGGGACAGGAAAAAGCCATGCTGTGTTTTTGAGCTAATAAAGCCCTTAGGGTCCTTAGAAATAGCTTCTACATATCTTCTCAAATTCTGCAGCAAAAACTTGGAGCTTTGTGTAGTGTCTTGCAAAAAGGCATCTACCCCTCTTTGAGATGACCAAGAGTACTCCTCTTGGTTCAGTCCAGAAGGAGCCGAGTCTTGGGTCTCTGTCACATCCAAGCCATGCATCCTCAGGCACACCAAAGACCACTCACTAGATGCCAAAGTATGGCAACTGAGTGCAGCCCTAAGATTGGACCTGACAGATCCTTCTTCTAGCTCTGCTACAAATTTCCTATGGGACCTGGGTCAAACTCCTAAGTTAATTCCTGTAAAGGGACTCAATTTCCATTACCTTCAGTGGAAACATTGATTCTTAAAGAACTGGATTCATCTAGCCTAATTTAGGTACCTTATCTGTGCCTGCAGAGTAGATGCCTAGTGAAAAAGTTATCCAGAAATCCAGGCAGACAGGATCTTCCTTTGAAGACATCTCACCACTGACTGTATGGCAAATATCAGATCTTTTTTTAGGATAACTGTTTTGCTTTGGTATTTAAAATGCAGCACATTAGATGTCTGCAGTTAGATGGACTGGATTTGATAGTTAAGATATGTGGATGTGAACTGTATAATTTAAGTTTAAAAATCCCCAAGATTTTTGCAGTTAACTTGTACATGCATTTATGAGCAGGCTGAGCATAACTGTGGAAGCCAAAGGTTCATTTCAGCAAACTCACCATTTTGGTGGTGCAGACACCCAGATTACAGGGAAAAGGGCAGTGAGTGGAATTTATGGCAGACTATTGAAGACGTTGGCATTAAGTTACACAATGTATTTAACTGATATGATAATATTCATATGACCTAATTGCAAGATAAACCAATGCTTAGGACATACACAGCTCTGAAGATGGAAAGTGAGCTATTAACTGAAAATTATTATTGTAATTTAAAAGCACCGTTTGTGTTCATCAAACTAATTCTTCTTCTTCTTCTATCATCCTAATTAAAGAAAAAATGGAAACAACATGAAATTTTCAGTGTGCAAAAGGATCTGCTCATAAGCAGAGCAAGCAGCAGACTAAGAGAATGCAGCAGAAATGACTCAGTGGATTATACCAAACAGCATCTGAGAGAAACACGATTTTCTTTCTGGAACATAGAGAAACAAGATGGAATTTAACAAACATATTTTCCAGTCTGAACTAGTCTCCTAGCTCCTGAAAGTTCAAAAAAGAATAAAGTCTAAGCAATGCTACCTCACCAAAAAGTTCTCCAACACTGCAGTAAACTCAGATGAAAGATTTGGGCATTTTATGCTTCATTCTCATATCAAAAGCAGTTTTTTGGTCTCTGCTCTTCAAAATTTGTGACTGGGATTCAACTCACCTAGCTTTAGACTTTTGCAGTCTCGACAGCTACATCTGAGCCCAATGCCTTTGGCTTGCTTTGTACTCAAAGGAGAGCAATAGGTAATCTGAAGTGCAATTTGGCTGTCCTATTTAGGAAGCCTAATTTTAGGTTAAGATGAATCACATTCCAGAAGTGTCTACGTCTCTCCATCAACTAGGAAGGGAGCTCAGATGTGAAATTTCTGCATCGTATTTTTTTACTCAGTGAACATTGCTTTAGAAACTGAATCTTAATGCTCACCAACTTCATTTTATGATGTGTAGAAAGGGAGAAAAACAAAGTATAAAAAAAAAGAAAGAAAGAAATCTTGTGGAGGCTGAAACAGTTTTAGAAGACTGAAGGCAACATTGAACCCATCTGGAGCATCTGGAGCAAAGGTAAGCTGGTGTTTAATGTCACATTAATAGAAAACAGAATTCCACCTGAGGAGTCCTTGGAAGAAATTAGTTTGTGCCTAAGACTTCTGTGTCATCAGAGAAGCTTCTCCCATGGCCATACCATTGATCTCTGAACTCTCAGGATTAGAAGGAGCAATTTTGGTTCCTTTCTTCATCAGCATTAGTGACAGCCATGTTTCAGATAAGGCATCAACTGAATGGCACAACAAAGAGCATAAACAATCAAAGCCCTTCAGGAGCTTGCTTTACAAGTTTTCCATAAATCCTTTTTAAATCTTCAGTCTAATTGCATTGGCCCAATTTTTGCCCCCAAGTTCCTTCTACCTTAACAAAAATAAATAAGAGGAGTGCTGGATCTGTTCTGCTCAAGAATTTTCATGGATGAGTTTTATGTTGTATATAGTAGAAACCGCTGCCTTTTTCCCTTCCATAATACACACTACAGAGAAAACTTCTCAAGGAGACAGAAGTGCTGACTGACCATGCTGCCACTGCTCCTGCATGCTGTGGCCACCCCTGCACACAGAAGGTGCTGTGACAGATAGTGTTCCACAGCTGGGACAGTATCAAGCACAGCAGAAGTACTGAATGCAGGGTCTCCTGTGGCCAAAACCTGTTGAAACAGAAGTGTAACAGATCCTGATAAAATCCTTTTCTGGATAGGAATGAAACTAAAGAACAAGCTGTCCATGAGAAGAAACTAAAACCCCAGAAACTGCATAATTAAAACTATTCTTAGGCTACAAGTAAGGAGCACTGGTGTACTGTTGCTGGGTGATGTTTCTACATGACACCTCTGCTCCTGTCTTTACCAGACTATGTCCTTTAAATGAGAAATAGGCCAATATGATTGAGCTTTACAAATGAAGACGTGCTTGCATTGTCTGTCAGCACTGTAACTTTGGTGTTTCTGCCTGCAGCTGTAGTAAAAAATGGGTACTGCAACCTCACCAGAGTCAGGAGAAAGGAGTCCCTTGTAGAAATTAGTCCAGCCCAAGGAACAGTGAAGAAACACTTGACCAGCTCAGCAGTAAAAGTGTTGTCCTTGTGCTTTTCATTCTTCTTCAGCCAAAACATGGAAAACGTACTTCTTCTGATACATAAAGTGTAACTATCAGTGACAAATGCCATTCCCCTTATATTCTTTCCATCTTACCTCCTAAATGGTCTATTCTATGTAATGACACCCAATTACAAGTTCCTGTTATTCTCTGAATTGCTGTAAAACTGAGCAGTCTCCATGTGTTCAGAGCAGCTTGCAATTAGCATACCCTGATCTTAGAAACTGCAGTCTGTTAAAAATATGGACATATTAAAGCACAGCAGCTGGAAACCTGCATATGTTCATCTTGCACAGGTTTCAAAAGCCAGTGTCAAATGATTCCTAAATATTTTGTAAATGAGCTCATAGATGTCACCATTCAGGTGGAGAACTTTGCAGAATTTTCATACGTTCTTGGAAAATTTTTTATTTTACTTCATATATATTACTTCACACTTTTATTCTGTTTTCATATGAAAAAGATGAAGAAAATATAAAGATTAAAAAAAAAACCCCTAAGATTTGCTTTATATAATCCCTATGTTGTATTTTGTAATTAGGCTTGTAGACACAGCCCCGCTAAAACTATGGAGATATGAATACAAAAATTTTAATCCAAACTCAGATGTATTTTGCTATGCAAATTGTCTAATTTTTGTGATGTTGCCTTCAAACTAAGGACCTGCTGGAGAGCCATTTCTGCCGACATGCATTTTTTTCTTTCCCTTAAAAAGTGTAGAAATAATGCTTTCACAGGACTGTAGAGATTGACTGGGTTTATATTGCTTTCAAAAAAGAAAATCCCGAAGTGGACAACATAGTTTTCCTCTTCATATAGCTGTCAAGGCAAAGACAGGTCTCTATTTTATCCAGATTCTTATTTAAACAAATATGTGCAGTAGCTAGAGGCTGGTTTCCATTTTAACAGCAAATATTCTGTCAATAACAACCTTGTACATGAACAGGAGCTTTTCTATTTACATTAATCAAAGTAATTGAATCAAAAAATCTACTGCTAATGAGCAGACACAGGACAATAGATTCTGCTAGATATGAAGTGTTTCTGGAAGTGGCAGTACCAAAGTAAAATAAATTAATTATTCATTCTGCTGCATACAAGACTTGAAAATAATATTAGGTAACAACAAATTCAGCTCAGTGCCTTCACTTGGGTATTTGAGGGATGAATTTGGGCCCAAGGCTGAGACCTGGCTCCACATTTAGATACCTCTACTGTACAGGCATGTGTCCATAGGTAAGGAAGGTGGCTGAAAACACTGTAGTCAGTGGAAATTTAGGACAGCTGCATCACACCCATGGCCCAAGGAAGTACAAAAATGAGCCAGGAAAGCTCTGCCCCTTTCTGCATACAGCTGCTGCAGCCAGGAGGGCATCTCAGGGCACAGCAAACACCTCAGAACGTATATTTCAGAGTTTCTTAGTCGAGAGTCAGTGAGGCTTGGCTGAGCTGATGCACCTGTCCCCTTTGGGATGGGATGAGTCACCCACTAAATTCCTGTGAAGGCTTTGAGTAGTTCCTTATTGACTATAGGGCTGTAGTAGGACCTTAAGCACCTCACATATAGGAGGGTACCTACATTAAAAATCCCTGCATGGATGCATCCGAAATCAATGCAGTGCCTTCAGAGATGCATTTATTTTTTTCTCTAAATACAGGGAAAGCTTATCTCCTCAGTTCAGACTGGCTACATGACAGCCAGTATGCTGAGTTGAGCCCCACACTTCCAGCTTGCCATATACTTCCCACCTTAATGTAGGCACCCTTTGTAGTGGTGGAAATATTGTCCCCACCATGTAGAAAAAAGCAAGCTAAATTCAAAAATCCAGAAGATGATTCAATCCTCATGTCTGTGCTGGTACCAGGAATCTGAATTTTTGGTTTAGAGATAAAACTAAAAAAAAACTGTCCAAATGCCATATATGGTTGTTAGTTTCAAGCTGAGTTTCTAAATGTTTTTCTATAATAATCACAGTTCTATTGTTCTAGAAAAAATATAGATGTGCAATCAAATTTTCTTTTGATCATAATATAGCTATTACCAGATTTTTATTTATTACCTTGAGAAGAGTAGTCTGCTGTATGTGATTTTAACCACTGAATATAATTAGGAAAACCTGGAAGATCTGTTATTTGACATCTTAATTTTAATTACTCCCCACATATTGCATTTGCTCTCTCTCACACACCTGACCAATGAAGACTATTTTTATCTACATGTTAAAAACTTGATGGAGTGCTGAGGAAGGTTTGCTTCCTCAGAGGAAAAAGCTGCAATTACTCAGACCTCAATGACTCTACAATCTGTTGTTTGCAAACAAGCAGTCTGAGTGGCAACATGCATTCTTCATACCCCACATATCTTGGTAAAATCATTCCATTTTTCTTCACAAACTTCAGCAATACTAATCTGATGTCTCAGCTGCACTCTTCCCATGTCATAAATATTTTGACAACATCCTTCAGAGTATCTCAATCTCAAATCTCATTCAGCTTCTTCTGTCATTTACTGGCAAGTTTGGTTCATTTGCTTATAATGGGTAGTTTCTGTGCTTTCAATAATAGGAGTCATTACAAAATACCAAAATGACCAGAAAGTCTAGAGAAGACAAAGAAGGAGCACGAAAGACCAAAGAAAAGTTAATCATACAAAGAGAGCTATGGAGATCATCCTTTCTTAGAAAAATGAATTCAGGTGAAAAGTGGTGAAATTGAGAAGCAAAAAAAAAAAAAAAATTAGAGCTGTTTTTTCTTGCAGGTTGCAATTGCCAAAAGATGTTCTTAAACATGGGTTTCCATGTTATTTGTCTTTGTGTCTGGCCCTCAATGCAGAAGTGATTTCCAATCCTTTTGAAAAGACAGTTGCATCCTGCAGGCACTCTTTGCAAAAGATAATGAAAAAAATGGCTTAGATATCCATTTGTTTAGTAAAATATTACATGTACCCATGAAAGGAATCAGAATAATCATTAAAAAGATGCTTCATCAGCAAACAGAAGAAAAAGCAGTAAGAAGATCTTTACAAGAGTCTGGGGCTTACTGATGTGAGAGATGGTTTCTACTACCACATAAGCAATGCTCTGTTTTTGCTTCTTATTTCTGTTCACTGGCAGAACTGCCAGTGGCAGGCCAAGGGAAGAAAAGAAAAACCCACTCAGAAGTGATTCTCTGGCGACTGCAGCCATCCACTTTGCTAAGGAATAACTTGTCCTTACAAAGAGAGTACAAAACATTCCTGCTCCTTGTGGCATAACTGCAGATATTGATGGAGTTATAAGTCTTTGCTGTGTATCCATTTTCCAGCATGGGGCCCTCGGTTTTGGTTTTTCTGGGCACTGACAATGTGCTTTGAATTTAGAAAGAAAAAAAAAAAGAAAGCGCTTTATTATTGCTTGCTGAAAATGTAACAGAAGACTAGATTTTGTGCTCACTTCTATAGTGAAGTAAGTAAAAACAAAGTGCTCCTCCCCTGCATTTTCTGCAGCAGTGATCAATTTTCTGGGCAGTGAAACACAAAAATTTTCAAGGTTTCCTACTGCTTATCCACTCTTAGAATGGGAAACAGGGCAACATGCAGAACAGACAGAGCACTGGATCCATGTTTGACTCCTCACCCTAAAACATGAACCAGCAAACTTCAGATTTATTTGCTGTGCAGTATATTTGTTTCCTTTGCCTTCTCTAAGATGGAGGAATTATGATTCCATGCATCAAAGGGCATAACAGTAGTTCAGAGGCCATAGATCTGATGTTTTGCCCCTGTTCCATGCTATGCCTGAAGTCTGAATCTGTGATGGCTTTGCCATTGCCAAACATGCTAAATATGCAGCGTCTACATCTTCTGCTCAGTTTCCAGAGCCATATTTAAGAATAACAATATCAAAAAGAAACAATTTATCTAAATAAATTAAGGGCTGGTTATCATACATATGAATCAGTGAAGCTGGGTGCACTAATCCAGTTATGAAATTCTATTAATACCCCCAAAGGGGGAAAAAACACAAACCAAAAAATAACCCCAAATATATTTAGGAAATTGCAACCATGAGACTTTTGAAGCTGGAATAAATGAAACTAAGTTATTGACTGAGGGACAAGCCTATGAGTTGACCTGCTCTACCTAAATTTTAAACATGTATTTACATTCACATGTACACATTACATTCACACATAGATTTGTAGGGCAAATTACCTGTGAGTATAAAATGCTTTCCTATCTCCAGTATAATGATGCAGCAGATAATGATAGATTCCTAATGTTGAGGTAGGAAGACAAAAAGGGATGATAAAATTGAGCACACAGAGTAGATGTGTTATACTTGTAATTAATAAGCAGTATTACATCTAGAGTTGTACTTACTATCATATTCTGAATTAAAACAATGCTGATTGATAGCAAAGAAAAAGACAGCCATCAGTTTACTAAAAGACATGAATATGTCCTGAGAAATAAAGCAAGAAATTAAAAGAAAAAAGATGAAAAATATTCCTTGACTTGTTTTCATTTCCTTCTTCTGTATTATGATATAGATCTCAAATAAGCATTAACCCACATCTAACACAGATCTGAGCTGTGACTGCCATGTTTTGGATGCATCATTCATACATGTAACACAGACTGGGACACGCTGTAACATGACCAAGAGGAAAATCTGTCTTGTTAGCAGAGATGCTAGGAAAAGCTTCTGCAAGCAAACTATCAAAATTATCTACCTCATCACAATCAACATTTCTATACTTAGATGTGAATTAATCTAATCTGTGCATTTTCTTTAACAAATAAATACAGAGCATTATATATTTTGAATCATAACAAAAAGTTCAGCACAAAAGACTGTAAACTGATCTTTATGATACAAAAATATCTCAGTTCATCCAGAAAATCTGAATAAAGTTTGTGGAAAAGCAGTTCTGCGAGCCTGAACTCATTTTTAATGAGTCAAATAGCAACAGTGCAACTTCCCATAGCTACCTCCTTACTATTGTTGTTGTTGTTGTTGTTGTTGTTGTTGTTATACTTTCTCTGAAGATGGGTTTCAACTGTACAAGCTACAACAAAGACTCATTTCTGCTCCAGAACACATGCAACAACTAAGATGTGCAAATGGACAAGATGTTCTCCAGGAATTAACAAAGGAGGAAAATACTTTGGCTTTCATTAAATCACTTGTTGGGGTAAAACAATGGAACAACAATCAAACCCCTCCTGATCTCAGGCTGTGGGACACCAGAGTGCGGCTCTCCATAGCAGTCTTCTCTTCTGTCCTGTTGGGAAAAGGAGGGAGCTGATGAGGGAGCTTCCATGAAAGACCTTTACAGAGACAGGGATAAAATTACTCACCACTCCTCCCAACCCAGAGGGGAACTCTCTTTCTGTGTTCCTTCTCCACATTTTGGAGTTCCCACCACCACTGCTCTCCAGCAGTGGCAAAGCTGAGCAGCTGTGACCTGCTGAGGGTCCCTCCCAGCAGCACCACACTGTCCTGCCCTCTGCTCCTCAATGCACTCCTGGCTCATCCAGCCACCCTGCTGGAGGAGAATCCCCACAACAGTTTTGCTCAAAGCAGTCCTGATGGGAATGATCCCTCTAAAGGCATGAAAGAAACATTTACTGGTAGCTTGTGAAATGTAGCCATGGAATATAGAGGAATGTAACAGAAACTACAGGGGCAGATTTAAGGATTTCACTGGAAACTAAAAAAAACATTCTAAGAGTTTACACAAACAGCAAGAGCAGGTAAATGCTACAACTTTGTGCAATGTTAGCCTGTGATTTTTTGATTTTTACTTAAAAGCAAAAATATAGCTTCTGTGATTTTTTGATCTTTACTTAAAAGCAAAAATATAGCTTCTGCAGTTGCCTGCCACTCCCAGAGAATCATTTAGTCTCTGGAGCCATTACTGCCACTATTGCTTTTCCTGGGAGCATGTGCCAGTCTGGGAGGAACACAGCACACAACAGTGGTTATTCAGCTTTTTCTATACATGTGCAAAATAAGACTTTCATTTCACAAGCCTATGCTGCGTCCTAATAAATACTGCAATTTGAAATTTCAGCACTTACTCATGCAAAGGTTGGTTGAAGGAGATATTCACATGTGGGGCTTGATTATAGTGTTTTATCACTCAGCTGAACATCTAATGTTTAGCACAGTCGTTGGAGTGCTTCTTTTCATGTCATAACAAAGGTTGCCCTCAGATAGTAATTACAGCCTTCCTAATAAAAGGAAAGGCATTTTGAAACAGCTTGAAAAACTCAGAAGCTAGAGATGAAGTTTGGAGAAGGAGTTTGCCATCACTTTGCATTTGGCAGGTAGTTTGGTGCCTGAGTTGTACAGTAAAATGGCAGACCAGCCTTGAAAACCTTCCCTCAAAGCTGGAGACATTAAAAAAATCACAAGCTGAGGAAAAAGAAAGTCTTCAGGATGACAAAAAATTGCAGCAAAGTTAATGTTTCTGTAAAAAAATGTAGAAAACCAGTGTGATGTATTATTAGATGATCTTTTAAAAGTGTAGAAAGGCATAGGGACATGGAGATGTAGAGCAGAGCACAGGAAGCAGAATATATTTGGAGCAAAGCTGCACATGCTAAGTGCAGTGGTTGAGCATTCGTAGCTTTGCCCCAGGGCAATATGGGTTATATTTTCTAGTGACATTTCTGAATGCATCTTAAAGGGCCTCTCATGAACTGCTAATGACACATGTCTGTGCTTTATGTACTTACAGCATAATAATAATCAGTTCAGTTAAAAGAGTTTGGAGGGTTAATGCAGTTTAGGGCACTAAATTACAGATATGCTTCTCATCTGTCTTTGAAAATTCCCAGTCAATTTTACATCTGAGCTTTTGGATTTCTCTTATTGTCTTCTAACCTTCAAAACTACTTATCAGTGGCCAGCAACCTCATTAGCAAATATCTTATTAACTGCAACAAACAGAACTGTTAGTTTTACCTTTGTAATTTACATAGTCTTCTCTTTTATTTTAAACCAACAGTGTTATTAACAGTTCTAAAGCCTCAAACTTTATCATCTGCTTCAGAGTTGGGGAAGACTATCTGTGTATAATTTTATTTTCAGTGCATTGGAAAGTACAATTTTTTCCTAATTCTCTTAATTGGGTAATAACTCTATTTTTCTGCTGTCTGTCTCCTTTCCCTACAGAGATTGATTAAATATGCTTTTCTGAACTGTATGTACTGTGTTCCTCCTTTCTATTGCCATGGTTTTGCATCTACCTTTTTCTGGATTGCAGTTTTGTCTTCAAATTAAAGTGTCAAATTTTGACACATTTCTATGTGGATGAGTTTGATTTTCATTTTCTGTATTGCCTAGGCACTGAAACTACACTGCAAGTACTATTCCATCATAAAATTAGAATTTCCAACCCTTTTGAAAACATGCCTTCCCTCATGCACAGCCTCCACGTCTCCTGCTAAAGCCGTGCAGTTCTGCATTAAACGGATTAGCCCTTACAGCTTGATGCTGCATTTCATGCTCAAATAAGCATTACTTTATTAAAATGTGTGGTCACAGAGATAGTTTGACACCCTTCAGGATATGTGATGGTTGTTTTTCCTTTGCTGTGAAGGCTGAAATAGTCACTCTTCTGTGGTTAGGTAGCAAATGAGAGGTATTTCCAAATGCTTTGAACCAGTCAAGAACGTACCACAGGAAACATCCAGAGAGGAAGAATGAAGAAAGGAGGAACAGAGCCTGTCCCATCAGAAACAGACTAAGATGAAGCCTGCTGGGAAGCAAGGCACAACATTTTTCTTGTATATCCTGGAGGCAACAAGAGTTCTTGCACGTGCTCTCATCCACAAGAGCTGATGGCACGCCTTCCCATCTGCAAGACTTGGAAGGCAGGAGAGGAAAAGAGCCTTTCCACCAAATTTGTGACCCCTGGGAGAGCAGGGATAAACAGGGGCTGGGGAGCAGTGCAGCTGCAATAACTCATCCACATGGAGGGTTATGAAGTACAAATATGGAAAGCTTTAAAAACCACAAACCAGGCTTTGTCACTTTGATGACCTGAAAGAATCATGGTAAAAATCAGGACCCTTCCCATCTGGGAAGAGGATCTTGATTTTTGTGTTTCAAGATCTGGGTGCTGATTACAGGCTGCAGAAGGGAAACATCTCAAAGGAACAACCACAGGGAGTAGATCTTCAGGAATGGGAGGGGTGACACTCACCCTCAAAATTGCTTTCTACATGTAGGTTCTTGCTTTTAAGACAAGCAGTTAACAAAAAGTCTGTGGCCATGATGATGATATCTAATGCTTCTTTGCTTCCTGTTTGCTCTTATGGAACATGTGAGCTCCTCTTTCCAAGGTACAGCAGGGACTCTCTGCTCTTCCTCAAAAGTGTCCTTCAGCCAGTGCTCTCTCTGAAAAGCACACCAGGATTTTTCTCATAGGAGTTTCTCTGCCAGGGGTTTCTGTCCCTGACCACCCATAGCTTTGTGCCAGCACTTCTGGGCCCCCGGATTGTGGCAGGACCCACAAGAGTTTAACTGTTCCTTGCAACCCTCTAAAACAGAGCACAGTAGGCATAAAATTCACAACAATTTAGGAACAGCATACGCCATGTCACAAGAGGACCAGAAGGATGTTGCTCATATAATATAAGCTTCAAAGCTTCTTTAGGTGGAAGAAAGAAACTCCGTGGAGACTTCATTTATCCTCTCCTCCAGACCATGCAGAACATGCACAGTTGCCCCAACTGATAAGACTGATGGTTTGGATTCAGGTGTGTGTTAGCAGCAATGCATTAAAATAAAGGGTCAGACCCATCATGTGAGTTTGTCATAAAACAGGAAATGGGCCAGATAAACCTTGCTTTGCACTGGCAATAAATTCTGTTTCTACCAACTTGTCTTATGCTAAGTTTTTCTCTTATTCCTGTGGAATTAGTACTGACAACACAAACCATAGTATCCTCTTGTGCTTCCCTCTTCTTACACAGCTTTTTGGGTATCTAAGCCAATGACCTGAGGTAATATTGATGTTCCTTGAAAAACATTGAATCTATGGATAAGAAGGAATTTTTTTTTTTTTTTTTTTTTTTTTTTTTTTAGAGATTAGACAAGTCAGCTGCAATTACAACTGGATGGTTTTAGCAAATAACTGAGAACATGTTTTCAGCAAATATGGGGATCATTCACTTTCACCAACCTGACATTTCTGCATGACAGAGTGGAGGCTCAGGAAACCCACCATTTTCAGGCACCATAAACTGTCCAACAGGGTGTAATAGCTGCTGTGGAAAATGGCCCTGTAAGGTGCCTCAAAGTCAGACACCTTGATTTTTACTACATCATTTTTATGTCTCTTCTTTGCAAATTACACAGATATAGATGTCACCACCCATTCAGAGATGCATGATAAAAATACTAAACAACAAAGTGCACCTTTTAGGAAGTGAATCAAAATCCTAGGATAAAATACTTTAGAACTATCATTATTTACTTGGATTTCATCTAAATTCCAACAGACTGCTGGCTTCAAAAAACAGCTTTCCTATGTTTATTGATTTATAACTGTCATTTTTAAGAACAGCTGTCAACAAGCTGTATCTGTATCTGTATCTGAAAGCCCAGTTTAAAGTCACATAAACATTTGCCTGACCTTGTCCATCAGGATGTCTGTTGACATTATAAATCTGAAGGATATTGCTTTAAATTCTAAATATTTTCCACTACATTTTTGTGGGGATGGCTTAAGTTTAGAATACTTAAAGCAAATTTACTGGCACTGACAAAAAACCCAGCACTGGTTTGGAAAGTGCATTTGTTCTGTTTGGAAGACTTTCACATAACACAGATTTCACTTGGTTCAGCCTTTGCATAGATTCTGTCCCCTCTTCCTGGCATCCTTGCTCCAGTCATTAGGATATTCCAGTCATCCACAGCCTTCTCTCTCCTGAGCCATGTACTGAGAACACAAAATCTTGGAGCATCTAAAATAGCTGGTGACTGTACAAAACAGAGCTGGAAAAGCTCTTGAGAATGTCAAATGCAAGCCCCTGCCTGCAGGAGGTGCATCTACCCCCAAATCCCTTCTGACAGAAACTAGGCCAAGATGCTGCTTAAGCTACAGTGAGGGAACACCAGTATCCCCAGCCAAACTGTTATCTTGATTTGCTCTTCTTATCCATGGGAAGTTTTTCCTAGTGCTTAGCCTACATCTCCCTTGCTGCAGTTTAAGCCCATTAAGAAGAATTATAAGCAAATGAAAAGCATCTCATATTTTATCCTCTAGAGGAGATAGCAATAAATTACTGGAAGCACCTTTAGGGCTTCTCCATTACATACATGATCCCACTCTAGTTCAATATTCAAGAACTACTGTTTTCCACAGCCAATGTTCCTGGCTCTTGAAGTGCTGTAACACTGCTGCTTCCTGCACTCCCAAGGCACCTCTAGGAATCTAGAGGATTCCCACTGGAGCTCAGTGGGAGCAAGCAGAGCCCCTGGGCTCAGCTGGGAGGTATTTAAGGCCACTGTGCCCAGCATACACAGAGGTCATTTAAAAAAAGAAGGGGAAAAAAAGAGTTGGACAGACAGCTGCAGCTGCTCTCCTGTGGCTTCTCAGTGCCGTGACCCCACAGCACAGCTCAGGACCTGCTCACATAACCTGATGACACAGGCTGTCTACTGCTCTTCTATCATGCTGCACTCAGATATCACTCAGATATTTTTCTCCCTCCCCTGACACTGCCCTTTTCAGTCTTTTCTCTGGCCACTCTCTCCATCAGCAGTGCAGGAGAAGCTGGTGGTGCTAGGGAAGCCCTTGGCAGGAGAATTTCTGCTGTTCTCTGCAAGAGACATCTCCTTGTTGCCCTCATGCTTGCATGCTGTGAATGCCCCTTCTTGTCCCCAAACCACCCCACAAGAGGCCACCACTGAAGTTTTTCACTGGTATCAAGCTGTAGCTTTCACTACAATTACCACAGGGAAGAAACAAGCATATAACCTGATTGAAAAGAAATCACCAGGCAAAAATGATAAACAAATTCCCTCTTGTTACTAAAGCCTTGAGTCAGGGTGACTGCTTTGGGATGAGTAATTTAGAGGTCCTAGCACAGATACATGGCTCCAGGGTGATTCAGGACCCTGGGGTTCCCCATTGAAGGAGCTCAGAAGAAGAGTCAAATAAACTGCTGCCAAGCTGACAGCAAAGAGGGAGCCAGGGGTGAGCAAATCAGGCCCAAGACGTGAATTCCTGGCTGGCTCTAAAGATGCAGAGCTGCCCCTTTTATGTCTGCCCATGCCCATGTGTGAAGGCATTCACCAATGGCACCAGTGACTGCCTCAGCGTAACAACCCCACAGAAGGGCCCCCATGGGAAGTTGATAAATTCAGCTGAATCTTCCCCTGAAGTCCCCGTTGCCTCCAGGAGGGTTAGACCTGAGGACTGAGACAATTGACACTTGCAGAGGCGATGGGACAAGAACAGCAAAAGGCAACAAAAAGGCAATGCCCTGCTGAGCATTTTGCTGCTGCTGTGAGTTACACCTGAAGTGCTCTGAGCTTTGGCAATTTTCCTCTTCACTCCTGCATACAAAAATTAAAGTGAAGACCCAGACACAGGCAGCCTTTGCTACTCTCCTCTGGGCTCTTCAGGATTTCTAGCAAACCAACATCAGCCCAGCATGATTCTCCACTCTCTGTCTGTCTTGGTCTTGGAGTAACAGTGCTTTGAGTAGAGAACTCAGACAGCCAGTAAGTCCAATACCCCAGGAAGAAGAAATTAGTTTGACAATTGTGCATGATATAGCAAATTCTCCTCAGATTATCTCACCAATCTATTCAGATTATAAAAAATAGTATTAATTTTAGCTCTACCATTACGCTGCATTTATTGAGGATCTGGGACTTGTAGAACAGGTTTTGTTCCGTTTATTCCCATTTTCTCATTAAAAATTGAAACCAGACAGCACACTGGAATTAAGTGTGTTTCTCTGAAAGGCCAAATACTGTGCTCTCTCCTGACAGTGACAAAATTCCCATTACTTTTATTGGCACACCACTGAGCCCTAAAGCTAAAAGTATCTCTGTGAGTGACAGAACCATTGCATTCAAAATGAAATGCTGCTCCTGATGCAGAGCTAAATTTCTTACTTTGCTGTCATTTGTGAAAATAATAATGATCTTTGCAGATGCCATCTGCGTAGGGTGTGCCTTCTTTCCAAAAGCTTTTGTGACTTGGATTG
Organism: Melospiza georgiana; assembly: GCF_028018845.1. Classification (NCBI taxonomy): domain Eukaryota; kingdom Metazoa; phylum Chordata; class Aves; order Passeriformes; family Passerellidae; genus Melospiza; species Melospiza georgiana. The sequence continues at coordinate 91,401,274 of NC_080432.1, forward strand.
CTTGGTCACCACCACAGAAATGCCAGTCAGCCAAAAGTGCCACATCCAAGCCATAGGAGAGTGGGCACAAGGTCAGCTCCAAGTTTGGGTGCCAAGGGGATGAAATGTAAAGGACTCCTCTTACCAGCAGTCCTAAGATATGAACTTCTTTCACATTACTGGATGGGAAGATGTACAGTGCATTTTCTGGTTATTTCATGCTCTTTTTCCTAGGAAATCAGCTTCACCTGTGCAGCTAAATCTTGAGAAAAGAAGCATGATACTTTCTTTCTAGATAAACTGTTAGATCAGTTCAGAAATAAAAAAGGCATCATTCTGTGACAACTCTTATGAGTCTGTCATGCACCTGTAATTTAGTGTCTCTTTGGAAGGACCCAGATGATGAAAAACAGAGATGACTGAAGAGTGTCAGCTTGCACTTCTATAGAAAAGTCTGGGAAAAAAACTTTAAAATACAAATAGATTCTAAATTTAAAAAGTAGCAACAAACTATATGAAAATAATCTTAATGCCTTTTTAAAATAAAATCTCTGGAATTTGGAGGTGTGATTTTTGAAGTTTGTAAATCATTGTTATGTAAACATATTAGTCCCAGCATTCTTGTCAGTAACACCAGCTCTTTGTTAACCTCTCATATCTTCATGTGTGCCCTCTAGAAAATGTGCTGAAAGTAGTAATCCAAAGGTTTCTGTTAAGTGCTGGACTTGATTGTGACAGAACAGCTGACTGGATAGACAGTCGTGGACAACAAAGCCTACTCCCTCTGAAACTGACACCTTGGTACTGCCATTTCTATCTCCTTCCTGCCAAGCTTTTCAGTGCCATAGCTCTTCAACCAGCTGCGGGAGGGAGTTGTCAGAGCCTCTCCAGCACACACCATGACACTGTGAAATTCATCCAGAGTCCTTCAAAGCTACGCCCAGAGAAACAGCTCTGGCTTTCTTTCCTCACTAGGGGCATTGGTTGGGTCCCAGACTAACCTACAGACTAACACTAGGCTGTGAAAACTTAGAGGCAGCACCTCAGCCCTGTCTGCAGCCTTGTTTATGCCACAAGCCTGTGCAAGGCACTGCTTGAAATCTATCAGTAAAGTCGAGCAGCAGAGAATGTTTTCAAATGTCTAATTATCTCATTTAAACCTCCTTCTGAAATACTGTATTTCTAAATTATGAAGAGGTTTAATAACAGCTTTCAGCTTCATTAACTCTTTTATATACCTGGAGTTAGAAAACCCACGAAAATCTTGATTAACTACCCAGCAGCGTGGTCTGACATAGGGTAAGGTTTACACCAATGTTAAAACCTTTCTGAGAAAGCAAATATTTACATGAAAGTATCAACATCTAGTTTGTGAAAATATAGAGAACTGGTCCCATGTCATATTATTCTTTTTCTGAAAAATTTCACGGGGCAGTAATTTGGCTGAAGAGTGCAGCAATGCATTCAGCTAGAACAGAAACTGAAAACTGTGTGAAAATGGCACCTTGACAGTATTTCCCAAGCATCTATCCAAGGTCAGAATTTAGAATAACAGGCATATTTTGTTAACTGACATCTCTTTTTCTGATGTGGAAATAGCATGAGATGAGTTTTAAGACACAGCAGCATAAGTGATGGCTGCTATGCACATGGCTTCTAAATCTTTTCCTTGCTGCCCAACACCCCTGCATTTTGATATGTTCAGCACAATTTGGGTTCCCTCTCAAATGGTCTGTTTTACATGCAAAACTCTGAACTTTTCATATTCAAAAGCCTTGCTCCAGTCAACATGCATTTGGGGTGTGTGGGGAATGGAAAATGAGCAAATAATATACTGTCAGTTGTCATTTAGCTAATCTGACCAATGCATTTAAGAACAGGGGTAACTTTCAAGGACACCCAGCACAGTGTTAATGTTGAAATTTTGAGACATTCTCTTTGAAAAGAAAATGAAGATAAAAGTAACAAGATGTCAAGATGTGTGAATTTTGAATTACCCTTGAATATTCCAGTGAAGAGACATATGAATAAAGACAAGGGTGCCTTGCTGCTAAAAATAACCTCTTGTTTCTAATGCTGATCAGCTGCTGTAATGAGAATGTTCAGCATTTTTCAAGTCTATAAATTTTTAAATCTAGCAGATTGTGTCAGCATGAAAGAAGAAAAACTCACTGTGACTTTTAGACAAAATGTAATTATTATTATTCTACTTCTGATTTTGGAAACAAAGTATACCCTCCAAACAAAGACAAACCAAAGGCAAGCTATCACCTTGGTATTAAGCAAAGCAAGAAATCACAGAGCAGTGAAGAGAACCCCTGGGAGACAAAAATACTCTGTGCCAGGACCACTTCAAAGAGTGTAGGATCATCATCCTGCTCTATTGTACAAATAGCTTTTCACACACAAATCTGCCATGATTAAATTCATATTTGTGAGCTTAACTGGGATCCTTTCTCCTTTGCTTAATGAAGGATTAATTCCACTGAAGCTGAAGGAATTACTCTCATGTGACTGACCCCAGAATAAGGCTTCATACATGGTTTGGATGACTTTGATTTGTTTTGGGGAGGGGGGTTCTGTCAAGCCTGTTCTCCCAATGCTTTCTCTTCTTCCATGGAAGCCCCTGCAACATTCAAAGGGGGCTTAAAGTAAATTTATAAATGGGTATCAAAAATCATTTACACTTGGATTCTGTGGGAGAAACAACACCTTCACTCAGGAGCAAGGAATATAGCAATGTCATATTTCTAACAGGCTATTTCAGCAATGTTTTCAGTGCAATTTGGCACAGTTTCCAAATATATTTGTCACTGATATGTAGCCTATTTCAAAAGTTTTGGGGAAAAAAAATGTTAGATAATGAAAAATGAGAGAAGAATACAACAATATAAGGGAAAAGGGGAAAGGGAACTGGGATATCTTGTTTGAATGACAAGCAAACTTTCCATGTCTTTGGTGTAAGAGAAAAAAGGGGTTTGTGGCTGAGAGGCATTTCAAAGGAGCTGTCACAGCTCAAAATCCTAGCAAAGGCAAGGCACAGGTCTCTGGTACAACAGTCAAGGCAACCTTTATGTCTTTATCTCATAAGTTACAGTGAGATAAAAAAACTACAGTGCCTGTATCTGCAAAGGTTGCATGTTAACATAACTATCTTAATGTCAAAGAACATCTTGGTTTTCCATAAGAATAGCTGTGAGATTAAGCACTTTTCAGCATTCTATCAGATTATCCAGCTAAATTATTTTACAGGCTGAGAATATACCAAGCAGATACTTCAGAACATAAATTTTGGCTGCAGGTTAGGGATGAAGTGGGGGTTTTGTGGCGAGTTCATATTTGTATAGCTCTTGTCCTATCTTTTCCAGCACGCAGCAACACTTAGCAGGCCTAAAAAAGATGCAAAAATTCAGTCTTGCCAGATAACTCTCTTTTATTTCTTCTGTTCTTTTTTCTTCACACCCTACCACTTTTCCAGCACCCATGCTATAGTTCTGTAAATAAACACCATGACAAAATGGCTTTTGTACCCAGGCCTGAAGAATTTCTATTAATAGATATAATTATATATAAATATACATAATATTGACTAGATTTAATTCCAGAGCATAGTGATCTTAGAAAAATAAGTCCCCTTGTTATTCATATGACCAGTTCAAGATGAGCACAGTATCACAGAATCACTGCATGGCTGAAGTGGGAATGGATGTCTGGAGTTCATCTGGTCCAACCCCTCAAGCAGGATCCCACAGAGACAGTTGTCCAGGACCATGCCCAGATGGCTTCTGATTATCACCAAGGATGGAGACCCCAGAACTTTCTTGTGCAACTTGTGGCAGGGCTGGGTAACCCTTGCAGCTGTGTTGGGTAGCTCATTCTGGAGAAGAAAATATTTGCCCTGTGGTCAAAGTACAACTTCTGCTTCCAAAAGAATATTCAGACCCCCTGGAGCCAAAAGAGTTGCAATGGATTTTTTTATGATGAATGGGACATATTCATAGTATCAACTGGGAATTATGGATCTGCAGGAGACAAGCTGATCATCAGATACCTTTATCTATGGAAATGAATGAAACTTTTATCCTGTATTGTAAGTCCATGGCTGTTACAGTGCAGAACTCATGTTGTCCTATGGAGTTTCAAATTCTCATAGGTTCAGACAATTGAACTCACTCTAGGACTATTTTGACTACAAAGGCTGCTTAGGCACTTCAGACTCCTGTAGCTACCAATACACAGGCACATAAATGTGTTCATCTCAGTCTTGAACTGAATCCAAACCCATCTCTGTTTATTTCTAAGTAAGTTTTTATCATCATCATCATCTTCTTCATCATCATCATCATCATCATCATCATCATTGTCACCATTATCATTATTATTGACTACTTTGCACTTGAGTGACTTACATTTTTAGAAGTGACATAAAAATAAAAAGCTACTGTGGGCAGTTTTTAAAGGAAACACAAATTTAGGGTTTCAGCTCTTTTACCTTTGCTTATGATTAAACAAGGGACTTCAGAAAAGTTCAGAAACATACCATTTGTGATGGTATGCTTTCTATATGAAAGATTGGAGTAGACTGGTCTGTAAGTAAGGTAGTTGTGAGCTTAGGTGATCATGGCACATGTTACTAATTACAGTATGTGAAACTGGCTGAAGTCCCCATTGCTATACAGACCCATTCTGGTTTCTATAGAGCATTCCCTGGGCCAGGCAATTCCACATTAAATGCTCCTGCATTTCTAGTTTGTTATTGGACCTAGATAGTAATGGGAAAACCATTGTGGATGACTGTGTTATTCTCCGTCATGCAACATCACAGGGAATTACGTGGACCTGCTGGAGCAACTCCAGAGGACAGTTACCAAGTTGATTAGGGAGATGGAGCACTTTCCCTACAAGGAAAGGCTGAGTGAATTGAGTTTATTCAGCCTGCAAAAGAAAAGGCTTCAGGGTGACCTAATTGCAGTCTCCCAGCTCCTGAAGGGAGCCTATAAAAAAGATGGAGAGAGACTCTTTACAAGGGTTTGTAGTAACAGGACAGGGGGGGGAATGTCTTCAGACTGAAAGAGTGTAGGTTTAGATTGGATATTAGGAAAAAAATTCATTATTGGGAGATATTGGAACAGTTTGCCCAGGGAAGTTGTGATGCCCTATTCCTGGAAGTGTTCAAGGCTAGTTTGTGTGGGGCTTTGAGCAACCTGGTCTAATGGAGGGTGTCCCTATCTATGGCAGGGGAGTTGGAACTGAACAGTCTTTTAAGGTTCATTCCAACACAGGTCATTCTATGATTTGATGATTACAGGATACTGACCCTACTGTCTGCTGGGAAGTACATGGAATGTACCACAGTGTAGTGAAAAACTAAAGTACATGGTCCATGACCTGCCCTGCCTGAGGGACATGAGGAACTCTGCAGCCACTGATACGGTGACAACTGCTGAGCAGAAATAGAGGTACTATTTGCATGCATTTTTTGGGAATTGGAAGTATGAGATCTCAGCTTTCATTGCAGAAGAGCTAAGAAGGAGAGCCTGATAATAATGTTTTATAGGTAGTTTGAGCCTATGAAAATTTTGATTCTGTGGGATGCTTTGATTCCTGATGCAGCTCAGCACACAATGCTGGGGCCAGCAGCCAGCTTGTCCACCCAACTCGTGGCTTTGTCACACTAACAATGTGAGGCAAGGTCCAGCATGTCCCACATAGCACAGATGAGTTCTTACTCAAATCTGGACTATCTCACTTTTCCTCAATGCAATGGATGTGTGCCTTGGCACAGGCTCTCCCTGGCACACAGGGGCAGAGGAGGTGCTCTCTGGGCTGATACTTCACCCCTCATCTCTGCCCCCTGAAATTTCAGCCACTGAAACATTTGAACCAAGTTTTGCTTTACTATAATGTGATGTCTTCAGTATTTACTTCTTGCCACTGCCAAATGTTTTTAATACCATCTTTTTGTTACTTAAGTAAGTTAAACATCCACAAAATCTGAGTTTCTTATTATTCAAATTATTAATTTATCTGAATGTCACTTCCATTTATGTTAATTTTGATGTATTTGAGAAAGTGAGCAGCTAGTGAGGCTATTAATCAAATGTTCCCCAAATCAAAACAATTGGCTAATTACTTCAAGATGCATATGGGTTTTATTATGCATTAATTATTTACTAATTCACCCATCCTGCATTTTAATATTCAGCTAGCAAGCTCAGATTGGTTTTACAGAAACTTTTGTGTTTTCACAAATTGAGACCTTTGTTACCTACTGAAGAGCTCCAAACAGTAAATAAATATTTCATGAGACCTTGGGGAAAACATCGTCTTTTAACTTGTTTAAAGAAAATAGTTTATTAAACAGCAGAATAAAATCAAGAGCTGAGCCATATTCTCCTCAAACTCAGCCTGGAGCCCAGGGAAAAGATGTTGCTAATAGCAATTTGCTGGTGTCAGAAGTGGAAGGACTGCCAGAGCCTCAAGCCAGGTAACTCCAATTGCTTCCTGCTGCAAAGAACATCTGATCACTGGTGACTCAGAGGGTGCACGCAAAAGAAATGAGCCATGCCATGCTTTAACCCCAGCCAGCAGCCAAGCCCCACACAGCCACTCTCTAACTCACTCCCCCAGCAGCAGGGTCAGGGAGAGAATCAGAAGGGTAAAAGCTGGAGAACTTGTGGTTGAGATAACGGCAGTTTAATATGGAAGGCAAAAGCCACACATACAAGGAAAGGGAAAACAGAGAATTAAAACACTGCTTCCCAAGGTCTGGTAGGTGTTCAGCTGTCTCCTGGAGAGCAGGGTCCCATCACACACAAGAGTGACTTGGGAAGACAAACTCCATCACAGAATCACAGAAATTCTAGGTTGGAAGAGACCTTTAAGATCATCGAGTCCAACCCATGTTCTAACACCTCAACTAGATCATGGCACCATCACTCCAAACCTCCCCCCCTCATCCTTCTTCCCCCTGCTTTATACACTGAGCATGATGTCACATGGTATGGACTCTCCCTTTGGTCAGTTTGGGTCACCTGTCCTGGCTGTATCTCCTCCCATCCACCCACACGTACCAGCGTGGCAGTAAGAAAAGCAGAAAAGGCCTTGGCTCTGTGCAAGCCTTGCTCAGCAAACAAAAAACCATCTCTATAGTATCAATCCTGTGTTCAGCACAAATCCAAAGCACAGCTCCAAACCAGCCACTGCAAAGAAAATTAATTCTATCCCAGTAGAAACCAACACAGCCATGCCTGTAACCAGGAGGACAGAGGCAGTAGATCCTGTCTCTCTACATCTAGGGGAGGAAACCAGAGGTAGGGGCTACAAAAATCTGGTCTGCTCTGGTGCAGCAGAGAAGTGGATGGCTAGGAGGGATAAATCCCATTCGCTTTTATTATGAAGAAACTGTTCATTGTTAGAGAAGAAACAGCATAAAATTTTTTGCCACTGTCACACAGAAGAATGATAGCAGTGGTAAGGTTGGAAACTGTCAATAAACCCTGGCTTTTTGAAGGGAGTCAAACTCCCCAAAATCTCCTGCTGTAGCTTCTTTACTAGAAGCAGTTAAATCCAGAGGCAGCTCAGCACCCATAGGAGAAAATGCAGCTCATTTTTTTCTCATGGAAAGAGATGACACCCAGGGCCAGAGAAGAGCTGGGTGACACAATTGCCCTGAGCTGCCTCCACCATGTGCACCATGGCACAAGCCCTCAGTGTGGGGCTGGCATCCCATTCTCCTCCAGCATGGGGACATGGGGCTTGGCTCTGTCCCAAAGCAGCCTTGTACATGTGACCTGCTCCACCTGTGAGAGTGACCACCAACACCTGGACCTCCCTCCCCTACTCCTCAGGGCTGCTGTCTCTCCAGGGCTGTGCTTGCTGCAGTCACAGGGCACTGGGGAACTGCCTTGGACATTTATTACAAGGGAAGAAGAATGAGACTGAATGAACCAAAATACAGAACTCAGGATACAACAGCTAGCAATTTGCAAACATGACAATGACATTTTGTTCCCTTTATGGAGTCTTTAAGATCATATATTTCTTTTTTTTAATGTGTGTTTTGTACTTTGTGTTCCTTTCTCAGAGGTGATTTAAATCTCAGCAAATATTTTCCTTTAATAAAGTGGTATTGAAATCTCCTCAAATCACTTTGCAAAGTTTCTGGCCACAGATCTTTAAAGACTGTGATCTTTATGTTCCTATGTTATCCCCTCAGAACAAGATGTTGAATCAGGCACAACTGAAGCTTTTTGTCTTCCTAATTTTTCCTCAAGCCTGATGGGAGATTGAAGGAGTCCCTTAAAGACCACATGCAGCAGGGAGAAGTGAAGTGCTTTGTTGGCAGATCAGGCAGAGAACACTCAACTGCATCTCCATCATGGTGGTGTCCCACAGGGCACAATACTCCAGTGCCATTTATGTGCCTGACCACTGCCAGTTCTATTGGCTGGCACCAGCTGTACTTGATGCAAAAAAGTGTTACACACCTGAATTATGTGCCTACAGTTGTGCAGGTGCTCAAAGATTTTCTGTATCAAAATCTGTCCCTCGAAGACACAGTGGCTTATGATGAGCCCTCAGTGAAAGAGCCAGTTCAGGAAAGTCCTGTTCAAATCCCTGCCATGGAGTCATGCCCATCCCTTTCATCAGAGGTTGCCTCTTTGCTTACAGTGACCCAACATCTGTGTGATCATGTTGTAACTCAGATTTATGATTTCTAATTCTTCACAAGCACTTTTGGGGGTAACATTACTTCACAGATGTGAGCTGTGCAAAAACCAGACATCCCTTAATGCAGCCACCCCAATCCCAGGGATTTTGTCTGTGCTGAAACTTCAGCTCATCATCTTTAGTCAGGGGCAAGAAACAGCAGTTGTGAGGAGAGATCCAGCCCAGTGCCTTTGGATGATCCATCTCTGGAGATGCTTGCCTCTCTCCACCAACATATCCAGAATGACTGCTGCACACTGATACTGGAACAAGGCTGGGTGAGATAAAGTTCACTCAGATGTTTTTGGACAAGGCACACAGGAGAGAGCTGTTTCCAGTAACATACATGAGCCATTCAGACTGAAGTGGGTGTAAGTCCTTCCTCAGGTGTTGTCATGTCACGCTCAGCTTTGATGGCACAAGTCTCAGCTGGAGCTTTACAGCCACAGAGGATGATGACAGCAGCCTGTGCCAGGGAAAGGGGTCTCTGACAGTAATGCCATGCAGCAGGTGTGTGTCTGTCTGCTGCCTCTGGGTGCCTCTCCTTCAGATGAAGGGATACAACAATAGGAGTGTCTTTGCAGCAGAGGATGCCCCTAACCCTAATGTTACATACTTAACAGGAAATATATTTCTGTTATTACAATGAACATTTCAGTCTAGTAGTTGAGATTGCAATCTAGTATCCTAATACAATCAATTTGTTCCCATAAAACACTGTTTCAAATAAACAGCATTTTTCATTGCAAGATTGTTCTTTGAGAATTTTGAGGTAGCTTTAGTTATGACATGAAAGATGCACAGACCACAAATGCTGCTGGTTTGAATTTGTCTCCTATATAATCATATTTCCTGTACCATGCTGGATGTGCACATAAATCTTTTTTTCCCAATATAAAATAAGGGAGAAAAATTCAGATTAAGAGAGATTATTTTAATCTTAGAACTGTTAGAAAATAGATTGATGTGTTGTCAGAGTGAAAAAGACACCCAGAAAGTGAAAGCTAAGGCTGAAAATGTCAGACTTAAAATAAATCTAGCCAGGCAAGTTGAATTTCAAATTGTTCCATAATTTTACAGTGACACTCTGAGCAATAATTAAGTTCTCTATTGTTTGCATTCTGTGAAGAATCTTTTAATATCCTGCAATTTATCATTCTAAAACTGCATAGCAATATAATCTTCATTCTAGATAGAGCTGTAATTGTGAAAGAAATGGTAAAATGCATCACAAATTCACCACAAACTACTGGCATAATTTTTCTTGGGACATGGTTTGGTGATTTGTGATGAGATATTGAGATTAGTTCAGTAAGAGACAAAATCTGAAGGATTGCTAAGTGGTGAGCAGAACTGAGATGCTCAGGCGCTTTCCTGATGAGGAGATTTAGGGTCTCTTTGTTGCATCTCCTTTGGACATGGGCTCAAGGTGTGTTCTTGGCTAGACTGGCAGATGACTGGGTTTGTTTTAGTGGCTTATCCCCCTGCTGTTGACAGGAGCAGAACTGGACCCTTGCAGCACTGCATGGACCAGCTCTTTCCAGCCACTCATGGTTTGTGCAATCTGGAGCTTGGTGCCCAAGCTGACTGCACAGGTGAGATCAGTGACTCTCCATCATGCTGAGGCACTGGGATGGAGTCACCCTCACCCAAGTTTGGACACTTAAAGATTTAAATTTTAAATTCTAAGTTTGCCCCAAAGCTTACAACATTCCTAGGTCTTAGGACTCCTCCTATTTAAAGCCACAGGATTCTTCAAAGAAAGTGATGCCTAAGTGAAACAGCTGCTGACAGTTCCCAATTCAGCTATTTTGGGCTGAGAGAATGTCATCATCTCTAAGGCAAGCCATTCTCCCCCTGCTAAAATTCATTCTCTCCTAGTTCAGGCCATTTTAAGCCTCCTCAAAGCAGCAAGTCTCTTTCGTCCCTCCTCCTACTGAGTTTCATCAGTTTTGGCTGCAGAGACCTCTTGGTAGCTTTTGTCATTGAGCACCATGTGGTGCCCCTTCCATCAGAAGGCTCCATTCAAGCTATTCCCCGAGGATTTGGGAAGCCTAGATATGAAAACCTTTAAGCTGAGAACTAAGAGCAGCATCTGCAGCAGGGGCTACTAAACGAGTATGCCAACAAGTATCTCAGAAAAAGGCAGAGAAAAAGATTGAGGATGTCAAAATGAGGAAAAGCTACTAATTCCCAGATGTAAAAGATGCAAGCAATGCACTAATGCACAAGGCAGGGGAATCTCTCTCATTCCCACAGCACTATTTACTCCTCAAAAAGTGCCTGCATGCAGGCAGTTGCCCACCACCCCATTTCACACCTGGAGAGCAGAGCCAGAAGTTCTTAAACAAGGCCAAAAGCTGAAGGACCCCTTTCTTCAGGAGGGCCCCCCTTGTGAAGGTTGACGCCTGAAGAGAGAGTGCACAGTAGAAAGGGGAGCCACAATGTTGCCCTCACACAGCACCTACTCATTGGTCCTCTCCTGGGCATGGAATGGTCTGCAGGTAAACTTCCAAAGAGTATCTCAAGAGACATGGCTTTCAGAAAGGATCTGTGTCTGCAGAGTGGCAGAAGAGAGATCGTGAGTGACACAAATGAGTGCTAAGAAACCAAAACTGCCGATACCTGAAATATCTATAAACACTGACTATGGAGACATGGTTAAGATAAAACATCTTTATGTTTTAACATAGGATTCAGTGAATTAGAGACAAGAACCTTTGATTGCTTGCTTGAGAAGGAGAACATAAAAAACCTGAACTTCTCATAATGAAGCAGCAAATAATTACTTTGCCTTATTACTCAGTCATCTTCCTCTTCCCCTCAGCCCTCATGACTCATCCCAGTGCCAGTGTCAGATCTGCTCACGGAAACCACATTCTGCTGATGGTGCTAAGGACCAAGTTCTCCTCTGCATAGGAAGAGCAGGGAATGAGCAAACAGTTCCAAGCACACCTGTCTTCCCTCCTTGGCCCTCCTCTGGCATGAGGAAAGAAATGAGTTGTGTGCAGGCAGAGAAACTGAGGACAGCAGCTATTCAGGAGGGCTGCAATGCCAGCCTGCAGGAAAAACAGGGAAAAGCATTTAACATTAGAGAAAGTGTATGAGGACTTGGAATTTTTCCTCTAAATTCCCCACATTCTCCAGACTCTTTGGGCACTATATTTCCAAATTCACATACCCATCTATAAATGATTTACCAAATTTCTAGATTTTTTTTTTTTTAGGAGGAACTCTAGGATTGTAGGGGAACAAAATACTCCTAGTATTCTGGGTTCTTTCTCTTTAATTCCACAGAAGTTACCAGAGACAGTAATTAATGAGACATGGGACTGTGATAATTATTACTATCCTTCCTCATTATTGTGTCTTAAAACATGAAGTTTGCTCATATTTATTGTAAATCCTCAGCTGATCCTACCCAACCATTCAATTGAAGGACACCAGCACCACAGGTGGGCAAGATGCAATTTCCCCTTATACATTTGTACTATTACAGGTTTCTGAATCTCAGCAGTATCAGAAAGCAAACTCTTCTACCCTTTACAAAAGCTGATTTATTACCGTCTCAGAAAGCAAAGCAGCATCATTAAAAATGCACGGTAATTTGCTGCTCTTAAAATCAATCAAGCACAGCCAGCACTGGCTGCCTTATTGACAGGATAAAAACATGAGCCTGGCTGCTGCACCAGCTCTAGCACTGCTGGCTGCCATCTCATCAGGCTGGAGACAAAAGTGAAGACTGCCAGCTGTGTCCCCACGGAGTTCACAAAGATCCAGCTAAGAGTAACTCAGAGGCAAGCAGAGAAGTATTTAACATTTCATTAATATACTTCAGAGGTGCTCAGATATTCTAGAGGTTGAAACCCAGCAAAAAAATGGGCAGCTGGGAGCTGTTAAGATGAGAAGAGATTGACTTCAGAGGGACCGAGGAAACTTTTTTGCTTTGAATGACTTACAGAAGGAGCAGGGAAAAGGAAGGTTTCCGGCTGCTCCTGTTTATCCCAGGGGAAATGGGTTGAACCAATGCTGTGCTGCACTGTCCAGCCCCACCACTGTGAATCCCTGGTCTTCAGGGTCACAGATACCACATTTCCCAGTGCCTCTTGATTCCAACAGGACACCTGAACTAAGGAACCCCCTTCCTCATGGCTTTCTGCAGATGAGAATACTGAGTTCTGTTAGTGGGAACAGTCACTTGGTATCTACCATAGGTCACAACTGCTGTTAGCCCTCGAGCCCACACTTAGAGTCACATCCCCTAAGTGAGATGCTCTTGGGTGACAGGCTGAAAACATTAAGATCCTTTTAACCAGGACAGCCTGCCAACTGTGACACACTACTGAGTGCTGTTTCAAGGCTGTCTTCTCTACTGGTGAACTAAACAATGCCAGAGCCCCTCTTTTACCCACAAAGCCAGCAGTTACAGTGGGCTGGTGTCCTTATTGTCAAAAACAAACGTGTGTCACTACATCCCAGTTGTCTACTGGGAGAAGTCTCTGGCTCATGGCACTTTTTAGATCAGGAATCCTTTGCAGGCGTTCTAGTTGATCTGGGATTAAATTACACCATGTTTTTCTTTGCAAACCCATAAATGTTCAATCTCAAGGGCCTGTGCCTACTTAACTGAATAGTCTAGAGGCAGCCTTCTGTAATGCAGATAGTCATTATCTATGATGCACCTGTGAAATTTTCATGTTCAGCAGAGGTTTTGGTGCAAAATTACGAAGAACTGCTCTGGTAATGGATCATTTACTGGTTTAGAGGGTTGCAAAAATTCCAAAACCTAGAATGTAAGACCATCATATTCACTTCATATTTTCCATGTGAGCCTCATCAAGTCTGTAGTAGTTACTCTATCCTTTACTCTGAAATGAATTTACAGTGAAATAATGGTCTTGAAGTCATCTTTCTACATTGTGAGAAGGCACTCAAAGCAGGGATTCTGCACAAATTATCAAAACTAGCTATTGAATTTTTTCTATTCATTCTAGGGACAAAATTCTCATATGGCAGCATTCTCCAAGGGTAAGGAAAAATGAAAAGGAAGAGTAGATTTTAAACATTTTTGTGCATTCTCAAGGAAATTTTAAAATATAGAAAATTTAAGGAAGGCATACTACTGATTTATTTTCTTGGTTTAGGCTTTCATTGAACTTCTAGAAGTCACTGGTTTATGCATAATATTCTCTGCCCAGGTACTAAATCACCGTGGTGATGTCTGTGGCATAGAAGCTGAGATAAGGAAAATGAATTTAAGGCTGTGGCAGATTGAAAGGTCTGTTGTTGTGCTGTGACATCTTTGCTAAAATAAGTATTGTAACCATGACATTCTTGCTACAGGGATAACACTATCCATCCTTCCATAAACCCACAGGGTAGTTAAAAACCTTCAGGGCAGATATACTTCCCAGTACAGCTCCAGTTCTTAGAATATTTGTTTATTATAAATGGTTAGGGGCAAACTATGAACAAAATACCTAATCAGTGTCACAACTGCATCTGTGCTGTCTCAGAACAATCTGCCCAAAAAGCAGACATCCTCTTCTTAACTATAGAAAACATTTCTCTAAGCTGCAGCAACTTGAATTCATCTCATTCATCTTTGTACTCCTTATGAATTGAGTCTAGACTACCAGTCGGGGAGTGGGGGAGAATCTGCCTCATGCAATTATCTGTATTTAAAAAGTGAGTGCAGACATTGGGACTAAACAGCAGGAAAAGGCTCTTACTCAGACTGTGCAAGGGCAATCACATTTGTGATTTGAGTTTCTTGTCTCTTACTTTATGAGTCAGCTTTGCCATTACTGTTAGCAGACAGACCAGCAGAAATATTTTGAGTATACTTCACTTCTCCTTCACTTTATGCTGCACTGGATCCCCCCCAAAATAAGTTCTTAATATGATCAGATACTAAATGAGGTTTCAGGTTTTGTCCATGCAAGTGGCATTAGAGCCAGCTGATTTTAACAAGAGTTTATGAGGGGCTTGACTCAACTCCACTACATTAGCTCCAGCTAATGATGGATGCGGTTTTGTTGGGAGCATTTAGATTTACCACATAATCATTGTTTCAGATCCAGACAGGCTCAATTTACAGAGCCTATTTGTCCTTAGGAAAGCTACATTTACTTTTCTGAGCAAAAAGTCTGAATACTCAAAAGACATTTCCCTGGGGTGTGAATGAGGGGCTATTTGGCAGGAATGGAAGTGGCAGCCTGAGAGCCAAGGTCTGCAGAAATCTTGAATCAAATTGTTCTCTCAACCCTCTGATTTCCAGGACTACTTTCACATACAGCCACAAAATGAAAATATTTTGCAAAGGAGTGTAGGGATAGAGAAAAAATCCTACCACAATGTGCATGCTATTTTTATTAAGTTACCCTGCAGGGACTGGATTCTGCCCTCCTCCATATTTTCTATCATGAAATGTTATAACATCTGTGATCACAGAACCACAGAATAGTTTGGGTTGGACAGGACCTTAAAGATCATCTACTTCCAAGCCCACTGCCATGGGCAGAGACACCTTCTACTAGACCAACCTGCTTAAAGCTCTTTCCAACCTGGCCTTGAACACTTCCAGGGATGGGGCATCCACACCTTCTCTGGGCAACCTGTTCCAGTGCTTCACCACTCTCACAGCAAATAATTTCTTCTTAATAGATAATCTAAATCTATCAGTTTAAAG
Organism: Melospiza georgiana; assembly: GCF_028018845.1. NCBI lineage: Eukaryota > Metazoa > Chordata > Aves > Passeriformes > Passerellidae > Melospiza > Melospiza georgiana. The sequence continues at coordinate 91,416,656 of NC_080432.1, forward strand.
ATATGCCCCCTTATCCTATCACTACAAGCCCTTGTAAAGTCCCTCTCCAGCTTTTTTTTAGACCTTCCAGGTACTGGAAGGTGTTCTAAAGCATCCCCAGAACCTACTCTTCTCTAGACTGAACAAGCTCAACTCTCTCAGCCTATCTCTGTAAAAGAGGTGCTCCAGTCTTTTGACCATCTTCAGGGCCTCCTTTGGACTCACTTCAACTTCACTTCCATGTCCTTCTTATGCTGGTGGCCACAGAGCTGGCTGCAACACTCCGGATGGGGTGTCACCAGGCCAGAGGGACAGAATCCTCTCCCTTGTCCTGCTGCCCACATTGCTTTTGATGGAGTCCAGGATACAACTGGCTTTCTCAGCTGCAAGGACAATATTGGTCTTCTTGAGTTTTATGATGATGCCCACAATCCATGTCCTAATCCAAGTCTCTCTGCTTTAATAGGAACAGTTCCACTATCTGCAATGGAGCCATTACAGAAAGCCATGTAATAAGCAAAGCTGAAATTTCAAAGTCTGTATTTAATTTAGTGTCCTAATAACATTGCTTTGCTGCAGAAACTGAGGGCAAAGATCTCAGTCTCTTAAATGAAATCTTTCCTTAGCATTTGTGCGCCAGTCAAAACAGTCTGTTTAATTACTGAAATAAATAACTTATAGACATTCACCTTCTACAACTCAGAGAACTGGGAAAGCATATGGTGTTAAGTGCTCAGTGAATTCTTTGGCAGATATTCTGGAAGAATAGTAAAGCAGGAAAGGAGACAGCAAAACATAATAGCAAAACAAAGAACATACCACATATAAATGTTTAGTGCTGCACTTTATTCAGAGTGGACCAACCTTTAAAACATTTGACATCAATTTCATTTGAAAGCTTTGAGCACTTATGGGATTTCTTAATGCAGTTAAGTAACTATATTGGAAGAAACGCTTTACTGTGAGGATGGTTAGACACTGGAGCAGGTTGCCCAGGTAGATTGGCAATATTCCAACTCTGGAAGTGTTCAAGGCCAGGCTGGACAAGGCCTTTGGCAAGCTGTTTTAGAGGGAGCTGTCCCTGCCCATGTCAGGGGAGACTGGGATTAGGTGATCTTTAAGGTCCATTCCAACCCCTTAACATTTTATGATTTTATTACACAAATCTCTAAGAGAGATGAATAATAACAATATCTGAGACATTAAAACCATTTGATTGCCTATGTGCTCTAACATCTTTGTGCTGGCCTGAAACCCCTCAGCAGCTCAAGCACAGCAACTTTAAACAAGTTCTGTAAGCTGCTGCAAGCACGTTGGCTGTCCAACAAGATGTCACCACCAAAATAATTTGCGCTTGAGGCACTACAACAGGTCATTGCACACGACTTCACCAAGAGTGCTAAAACCTACTACTAGGTTAGAGAAAACACTTGCAGGCTCAGAGTAAATGGAACTGGCTGTGCTGATAGGCAGACTGCACAGTGTGCATGATCCATACAGCAGATTGCTGCTGGAAATTGCACACCAAGTGCTGGCAGCTGTCTAAAGCCCTGCACAGTGGGAAGTAGGTATGGAGAGCAAAGTTGGGGTGGTTCATCCCTTCTCCTACTTTCTTTGAAGGAGCAGAAGCTATCCCTGAGAGTCACCACAGCCAGAACACAATGTCTTACAATATAGGAAAGCCCCTTTTCTACCTTCCTTAGGAAAGACATGTTTAATTTAATTGGCATGAGGTTTATTTGTTCCTAGATCATTTGGAATGCAGCTAATGCTCTTACATGTGTTTGGGAGACATCTTATTTATGGGGAAATCTGATAAAACTCTGTAATATGCTGTTAAACCCTTCACAGAAACCACTATCAGCTTTCAAAGGAAGGTTTGCCATCAGTCCCACCTCAGCCAGAGCAGCTCCCACAAGGAGTTTGGTGTAACTGAAGGGGTGGCCAGGGAAAGGCCTGGCAGACTATGAGTGCTGCCAGAGGGATTCTACCAAGTTTTCATGCAAGGATGGGGGAGAAGTACCTCTGTAGTTTCTCTACTGGCACAGCTGTGCAGGGACTGGTACATCTGCCCTCATGTCTTGGAGCAAACCTCTTGCTCTGACATTTGTCTTGAACAGAAACATTTATTTAAATCCAAAGGGAAAAAAACTGGTCTTGTGATTCTATGCATTGTGAAAACAGAGGAGACCTATAAACTGTGTGGTTTACCTGCTTCATGTGTCATCCCACCACATAGCTGGCTCTAAGGCCTGCCCAGAAATAGAAGTGGAAAAAACAGACAGGTATAAGACATCTCTAAATAAGACTTTCTGAGGCAGGGAACAGCAACCCATTCTAACCATTGGTTAGAAAGACACTATTTTCAGCTGCCAGCTATAATTAAACAGCTTATTTTCCTAAGGCAGAAGAAGATCACAAGCTTCCTCCACAGAAAAAGGTTTCGGTTTTTAATTAAGTTGCCAAGGAGCTGCTCTCACAGCCAAGCCTGCGAGATCTTGAGATTGTGGGGTCGGTCTGAGGCTGTCAGATACGTCCACATTTCAGGAGAAAAACTACATACTTTAATGAAGAATTAAATGAGCAGCCTTTTAGGCATTTTACCTTTTTCCTGCTTTGTATCTTTGGACAAAGAAGTAGGAGCTATTTGAGTAAAAATGCTTGGAATTATCATGGTCTACTGCGAGTCAGTCTCTCTCAGAGGACATTTTCCCAACATTGAGGAGCAAACCAGGACTGCAGGCAAGAGGCAGGGTCCCAGGGTGGCCAGAGGGGTCTGGGAGGAAAGAGAGAGGGGATTGCAGTCAGGGAGGAACAAGAGTGGAGGCCCATCCATGGGAAGGGCTCTCTATACCACCTGTCCTGCTGGGACCAGCTCTCCTCTCTAACATCTGCTACCACCCAGGACAGCCACTTTGCATGTCCCTGTCACCTCCTCTCTCCAGGGACTGGGAGCCCACAGACAACCCTGGACTAGCTATAACATAAAGAATGGCCATGCCCCACAACATTGCAGGGAGAGCAAAGATAGAGACATAGACAAACACCACTGCACAAAACCAGTGTCATGGGTGTTTGGTGATATCATGTTATTTTTTTTCCCCTCTCTTCCCAGTCCTACCGTTCATTATTAACTCTGATTTTATTGTTCAGATCTAGAATTGCACTGTTTTCTAAAGCATCTGTCTGAGAGTCAGTGAGCTAAACAAAGATGTGTTACATGGCATAGTATTGCTGCCTTGAGCAGAACTTTAAAAAGATGGACTCTCTTATGCCCCAACAATTCTTCCTTTTCCAGTAATCCTTAATGTATGTAACTATGTGCCAGATAACAACTTAACTTATTTGACATTTGAGAAATGCCAGGGTTCTGTTTCCTTGAGCGCTCCTACAAGAAAGGCAGCATTTCTTTGAGACCAACATGCTGAAATGCAACTCAGCACTGCTCTGGTCAAGGGGGGCAGCTGGGATCACCCCCAAATGCTGCTCAAAACACTCATGCATGGCATGGAGGGCTGAGGGAAGATTAGAAGCCTGTTTTAGAGTTGTGTAGGCTGTGCTTGTTGAGGGTCAGAGAGGAGAGGCTTACCTACCTAGAGACTAGGTTTGCACAAGGTATGGAGAATTAAATGAAACTGTTACATTGCTGTCTGTAATTACAAATTATTTTTTTTCCCTAAGAACAGACAATATACTGCAGTTCCAGTAGGGGCATAAATGCCTCACCTTATTGTTTTCAAGAAACCCTTTATTTTTCTAAGAAAACATTATTTCATTAGATACATGCTGCTTTCCAACACCCCAATTAATATTTACCCTTTACTGACAATGCAATTAGGCCATCCGCTTCACTTGATATCCATTTTTCTTCCTAACTTCTCCCATGTCCCTTCCAGTCCCCACCCTTGCAGAGCTGCTATACCCCCAATAGCAATGGCAACTAAGGCAGCCAAAAGTGGTGACAGCAGCCAATGCATCCAACAGACTCTAAAAGCTGTAAGGGAAAAGAAGGGCTTTCTACATTCTCCTTACTTTAGTAACCCTGATGCATCCACTAGGTCTGCCCAGGGGAGCCCTTGTGACTGAGAAAATTCAAAACTTGAACTTTGCAGGTAAGATGTGGCTGTGTGTGCTTTTTTCTTCTTCCTTTTTTTTTTTTTTTTAAATTAGGAAGCTGAAATTTGAGAGAAAACACTTGTATCTCTCCATTTGTCTTGATTTATATCATATCCCTGTAAATAAAGGTTTCTTTCTATGGCAGCAACATTAAAACTACTGAAGAAAGAAAAGGCATTTATTTTCCCATAAACCTTTTACACTCAACTGTCTCCCCCTTGGCACTCTACTGGGAAGTGGGACAGCTTGCTTTAATAACCCCTGTGTAGTCTGTGCATTCCTTTGAAGTTTTGTATTTCTAATACTTTCTAAATAAAACACCAAACAAACTCATCATATAAAGTGCATCCAGTCACCACCTGAATTTTAATGCTCCATTTCTGAAGTCTGTTTTCTGCCCCACAGATTTTTAAATATATGTTCTTATTGTGTGTCTGGAAAAAGACATGACTCAGTGACAGCTAAACCCATTTAAGTAGCCATTTGCCTCCAGATACAGAAAGCTTGTGCAAAGCTTACAAAGCATTGATCTGTGCCCATAAACTGTATAAAGCCAGAGAATTAAGTGGAATTGCCTGACCTAAAGCTTATTTACAAAGAAGGAAAGCTAATCACATTTAAATACTCAAAAATGAGAGAACTGTCTGGGTTAGATGTCATCCAGGAACACGTCTCAAGAAAGGAGAGGATGGACAGGATTTAGGTATGTATATATTTGCTATTCTCACAGAATCTGTCAAGCAGGTGTTTCTTGACTTCCTGAGCCAGAGGCTACATCCAGACAACTATATTTAATAGCTTCTGATGGACCTGGCCTCTCCTAATAGGTACAGTGCCTTTCTGAACCCATTTTCACCTGCTGGGACCATGATGTCCTGCAGCAATGAGTTCCACAACTCTGACTCTTTAGGAAGACATCTCTGTGCAACACATCTGACAAAGTCACAGGAGCAACTTGCCATGTTTTGCAGCGTACCTCTCACCTGCCTTACATCACAGCTCTCTGTTCTCCCTTCTGAGATTTAGGGAATATTTGATTTCACTGGGTAGCACTAGCTACAGTTAGTACTGGAGTTGTGGGAACTGATTCCTACAGCACCTAAATGACTAAGTATTTGTTCTCTGTTTTTTTTCTCTTAGTAATCCCTAATGTTGTCTTTCCCTTTGAATTTGAATATCAGCTCTTCCCAGAGTGCTGGTAGCTAAATCATGTTTGCATTTAGCTAGGGCCATTCCCTGCCCTGTGCTTTACTTGCAGTCACTGATAGAATTTCACCTGTCATTTTCTTACCAGGTCAGCCAGCATCATGAAATTCTAGAGCAAGATGAACTATAGATACCAATTCAAAAATTTAAACAGAAAACAAACCAACTTTGTCTGCTGAAGGGTGAAAATGAGAGAAAACAGTAGGACAAAAGCACACTGTTTTACAGCACCTCATCCCTAAAGGAGCTGCTGTTCAGCTGTCTGCTTGGTAGCACAATTTATAAATTCCTTTATCTTGCCAGAGATTAAATTTTCAACCCTGCAAAGGATCAGTGTTCAAATACTTCCCAGGTTCTTAACAGTGACCTTAAGAAGGACTTAAGTAGTGATTAAATTTTATAGTAATCTCAAGACAGAGAGCATTCAATAAGGTCCTATTTGCTCAAGAAGCTAGAGACTTCTGAAGGAAACTTCTATATCCAAGACAGAGGGCACCAGCTCCACAGAGGCTCTGGCTGGTACCACAAACAGTTGTTTGTGGTTGCTGTGACTTTCACACCCAAAACCTGGAAATGGCTCGTGGAGGGACACCCTGCCAAGGGTAGACTGGGGCCTAGAAACTGAACAAAACCATGTGCTTTCAAAGAAGTGAAAGAAATACAAAAGAGGTTGCATTTTTGAGCGACCCTAGGAAGAAAAACAGCCAGATAAATCTTGGTTTGTGTGTTAGTCAATTATTTTTAAAATTGACACCAGAAAATATAAGGCTATACATAGCAGAAGCAGAAAGGAAAAACAGAAAATGTTTCAGTGAGCAACAATAAATCCCAGGAACTACAAGCTCTAGCAGCTGTAATGGCACTAAAATTTTAAGATGGCTTTAGAAAGTAGAGGCTCTACCTGTAGAAGTCAGCTTCTATTAAATTATTAAAGCCTCTGTGGAATAATAAAAAAACAGATCGATCAAGCAGATATTTAACAGTGCAGAGGCACTGGACAAAAATCATACTCAATAAAATATATTTAACCCTCTGTATGCATCTGCATACTTTATAAGTATGCTATATGCTGTAGCAAGCCCATAAGAGTGCACCTTCACAGCCTATTAAAAAAAGCATTTAATTTTCCAGCTTGTGCTGGCAATGGACTCTCTTACCATTAGTGTTCAGTGCTTGGGCACTTCTGGGCAGGGAAATTAATAGTCAACAGGTCACAGCTCATACCCAGGCATGTAAGTAAACTTTATATTTTTCATGTGTGTTTCTTACAGAAAAATGTACTTAACTTTGACCCACAGGAATTTATATGTAACTACATTTGTATCTTGACAATCACAGGTAATTTCTTTTTTCTATCTCGTATGCAAAAGTATTAGGAATATTAATAAAGGTCACAGAATGATGTTTGTTAATTGATCTGTTACAGCTTTAGAACACAATTTTGTGCACACAAATATAAAGAGACTAAAACTAGGATTTGCTTAATATACAGGATTCCATTTGCAGAAGTGTTCAGCTGAACTGCATGAGTTTGTTTTATTTTCTGAGGTTGACAACGAAGAAGCAGGTTACATTTTGCTTGTATATTAATGTATATTAAAGATGTAATATACAACCCTTCAGAGGTGAAGGCAGGTAATATACATCTTTCTCATTTTCCACAATACTACTTGACTCCTCTGAACTTGAGCATTCAAAATTTTTTTATCTCATTATGATTAATTATATATAATTCCAAATAACATTATGCTAATATTTATATGGAAAAGCAAAATGGCTGCTTTTGTTCAGAATTCAATTTGGCTCCTTTCCAGCAAACAAATTGAAAATTTTCAGTTCTCATTAAATTTTCCCTTTTTTTAGGTATTACTCATTTCAGCCTTTTTAATCAAAGACCTTCAGTTTCAGAATATTTTAGCTGATTTCATTAAATCTTTTAATGTACATCTTATTTGACTAGATCTAAATAAATTGCTGAACTAACAAAAAGACCAGATATGTAAGGAAATTGTTTCCCTGAATTTAATTAGACATACAGGCTTCCTCTGGACATCCTCCTCTCCACAAAGTATTTCCTGGAGTGACTTCACTCCACTTCTATGTTTTAAATGGCCAGATTTTACAGGATATTCAAGTCACACAATAATAGAGTCACAGTCTAAAAGGGGGAAAGTAATTGGGCAATTGTTGTTCCAGATGCTTGTATAGAAATACATATTAAAAGAAATTCTGATAAGGAATACTTAGCAATATTTCCTCTTATTTGTACCCAGAACTTTCTCCATCAGATCAACAGTAAACTCTTGTTTATTACTTATGTCTCCTCCGTGCTGTTGTAACAGAGGATCACTGCAGTCCCTGAATAAGTGGGTTTCAACTCTATCTTAGACTGTACACCCAGAACATGATCTAATTATCCTGCAGTATGAAAGTCAATTTTAATACTTTTAAGAGTGTGGATTTTGCAAACGTGAAGGCATTTAATGTTCATTGGGACTTCCAAAAGCATCTAAGCATATGAAATTACCAGGAGTTCAGCCCTCCTACACAACCTGCACAGCGCCCATCTGCTTTGTTAGGCACTGAAATGCTTGTTAAAGTCTTGCCCCTTGCTAAGGAAAACCATGGCCCAGAACTGATTTTTTCAGCTATTCAATTGAAGGCAATTATTGTGCCAGTACTGTAGCTGACCCACCTTCCAAAGTACTGCTAGAGGTGAAATCTCCTTCCTGTGATGAGCTTCGAGTGTGAACACTGAGAGTGATGGTGAAGCATTAACATAACTTCAAATTCCAGGCAGAAACAGCCCAAGCCCACTGGTGTTTGGCTGACCTTAGACTTTCTAACTACTGATAAAAGACTCTTCTCCTCTAAAAGACACTAGGAGATATTTAATGAGGATGTTTTGGGTTTTCTTCCACTGCATAGGAGTTTTGTCCCAATGAGAGCACTGACAGCTCTCTGAGCAGTAAGGCCTGAGCAAAGCTTGAGACTGACTTGTATTTGCAGGTGGATTTAGCGAGGATGGCTGAAAGAACCCCCTGACCTGCTGCCCACAGAGCAGAGCAGCAAGGTAACACTTGTGTTCCCCCTTGTGCAGAGCAGCAAGGAGCATCACCCTGTGTATCAGCACGGCATGAAGTGCACACAGCTGGCACTGGTACATCAGGCTGTGACTCCTGCCCTTTGGAGGTGGATGAGCATCCTGTTCAACTTCTCCATCTCCAGGGACACCAGGCACTGCAAGAGGAGTGGTGCAAACAGTGGGAATAGCTGCAGCTACACCCACAGCTCTGCTGTGAACACAGGCACCAAATGCAGCAGGAGCACATGCAGGCAGGGATGCAACAGTGACCAGACTTCAGAGATATGGCCAAGAGGTTTTTTTAAAGCAACATTTCTCAGAACAAGCAAAATGCCCAGAATGGGAATGAGTCTTAAAAGAGATATGGACAAGTTCTTTCTCCTGCTGTCCTATGAAATGAAGAGCTGGTAAGGAACAGCTGTCCTCTGCAACGTGAACTGAGGATGAGGGACTTTTGGCTGCATTAATAAATTAAATAATTCTGGAAACCAATCCCTGGAAAACTTAAACAACTGGAATGGCACTGCAATGTCCCCAGTGTCAAACTGGATCAGGAGACTTGTTAACAATTTAACTGAACAGATGACTGGGCTACAGTGCTTGTATCTGTGCCATAGCATTTTTTTATCTACTAAAAGGAACAAAATCCTCTACTGATATTCCTCAGTGGGCACTAGTCCACAGGAGTTTTGCAGCTCCAAAATCCATTCTGTTCATAGTTTGGGAACTGTCTCTGGTGTTTGCTGTAGTCATACTTCCCTGATTTCACACAAATTTCTGCAGGCACACTTGCTCAGTCTCTTGAAAAGGAACCCCACAACAAATTACAATTCCCTCCACACAGCAGGCCCTGTTATTACTTCGCTAATCAAAGCAAGTACTATCAAAGGACCTGCAGAAAGGAAACTTGCATATATACGTCAAGCTTGTTCCAATTTTAAAAATCACTCATTGCCTAATTCATTAACCAGTAGGAAGTAGAAATGAAACGTTAAATTTAGCAGAGATGCTACTGCTAATTATTAACCACAGTCTCTCATTAAGCACTTGCCTATCATTCTAATATACAGTACGAACAAAAGAGGATAAAATATAGTCTATCATTAAATTGAAACCTAATGATATCCAATTGAACAAGCATGAGGTCATTTTCTCAGAAGATCAACCAGTGGCTTTCTCTTGCTATTGTTAATTAATTGGGGCCTCATTGTCTGGACATAGTGTGCATTATTTCCATATCACATTCATTAATGTCACAAATAAGGACAGAAGTGTACTTTACACCTGAACAAGAAGCACTGCCACAGGACGTAGCTTCAATTGCTATCTTTGTCCTGCTTTATTTGATAAGGGACAATTATCTTTACAGGACAAAATCTCCCTGTGTGACTGAGATTTGACTCTTCGCATGGTCAAAGGAGTTGCTTTGTGCAGAGATTACACAATTTACTGCTCTCTTTGCTGGGTTCCAAAGCAAAAGTGTGCAACTCTTAACTGCCATATCATCAACTCTGAAAGGTAGATCAATATCCCATTGCTCTGTCCTGGTAGCAAGTTAGAAACCACCTATTCATGCTTGTGTTGAGGCCAGTGTTTCTCACTGTAAATGATGAAATTGCTAAGGTAAATGCTGCCTGTGTGGAACTCAGCGTAATAGCTCACAGCAATATTTGCAGTTGTCACTCTTCCCAAGAAAATGCAGATTATAATGGCCTATCATTTTTTTCTGTGAGGCTTGAATCAAGATTAATCCAATGGATAAGATCTTTTCTGTGGCTTTCTCAATTTTTCCATCTAGCTTTGCAAATCTGAAGTGGGTACTGGGGAAAAGAGAAACTTTGTGATCTGTGTGAGATTCTGCTGCTGCCTTGGCCTAACTCAAAGAATTCCTAGGAAAGCACATTCAAATTTGAGCTTGCTTCTAAAAACACACAAATGGCAACTGCCTTCCTCTCAAATCCATTCTCATCTCCTACCATTTAGGAAATCAACTACAGATGAGCCCAACTGTGACAAACCATGTGAAAGTAAAACCAGTAGGATTTAAGTGATGTAATTATAGATGTTGGAAAGTTAGTTGCCTAGGTGTCAACTGCCATGGTCAATCCACAATCAAAAGGCAACTTCAAAGAGCAATTCATTTGACCAATCTCAGCCTGAGAGAAATTGCCTTCTGGAAAAGCCTGGTTTTATCCACTGACTACAAGAGTGTCTCTGCTAATTATCTTTGACTTAGCCACCTTTTAGATAGGTGGAGATGTATGTCACCTTATGTGCCACCTTACATCCACCATTCATGAAATAAAGATATTACATATTGATAGTTTTCAATATGTTAGAATTCTGGGTTTCTGAGCTGCAGAACTATTTTCTAGGTTGCCTCCAGTATTTCTGCCCTTTGACAGGAACAAATGCCCCTTGATTTTACTTTACATTTCAGCTCCACTGAAATGCAATGAATATTTGAGTATGGGTTTCACAATATTTGGAGGGTTTAACAGGTAGCTTTTAAAAACCCCTATCCTGCATTGCTTTGTTGTGCAGTCGTGAGCACACAGCAATTCCCTACAGCTAAGGGTTATCATTTTTCTTTGCACCAGAAGTTCATCTTAAGACATATCAAAATGGCTGAAAGAACACTTGAAGATGGTCTTTTCTGGAAGAGATTATTAATTTACTTTCTGATTTTCCATGTTTGCTAAAATCTGCATTGCTCTTTTTGCTAATTCCTTATCTTTTAACCTGCCATTTAAGTTTGTGCCCTTGGCCTTCAGAACCAAACCTTCCTCTTTCTTGATCTTGCAAATAGGTCAAGGGGCCAGTTCTTTGGTGCTTTCTATCACTCTCATAGACTTCACTACAAGGAAGGCTTTGAAAACTTCTCTGAACAGTCAGCATTTCCCCTGGCTATTGCTCCTCTCCTTTATTATCAGAAAATTTCAAACTTTATTACCATTGCAACACCTTAATTTTTGTTAGATTTTGTGACTGTCTAATCAGCATTAGCAATTTAGTATAAGCTTGTCCAAAAGGTAACATTCATCTTGTCAGGACAGTTAAAGGACTGAAAATGAGAGAATTTGTCTTCAATTACATATTACATAAAGATTTGCTGTGAATGCTGCATTCCTAAATTAAGCTATTCCTACTCCTTTCCTCTGACAAGAAAAGCTGTCATAGTCTCCCAGTCTGTTTCAATATTTTAATATTTTCCTGCAACACATTACAAAACAATACAACCCAGTGCCCACCAGAACCTTCCCTGCAGCTTTTACCCCCCCATCTCCCTCTGCCAAGCACTCAAATTTGTACCCCTTGTTGCCTGCTGCCTTCATCTGGCATGGCTCAATCTGTAACCACTCTCATCACTGCTGATCCCATCACAGATTGATCATGTTCCTTGGCAATTGACTTTACCATGCCACCCAATGCCTTGGAAAGTAACTTATCATCTCCAAAGTGGGATATTTGACTGTGGTTTTCACAAAAGTCTATCAGTTTTTCAGCTATACCTGCTTTGGAATAACACTGTTCAGTTCCAGTCTGACCACATCCATGAGTAGCAGCATTGATGTTTAAGGTCCAGAAAAAAAGCATTAATAAAAGATGTCAATGATAAGAAAATCTAATAGAAGGATGCCACAGTCCAGACAGCTGCGATACACAGAGGACCATCATACAATTTCAGAATGCTCCAACCCATTACAGACTAACACCAAACCACACCAGAAGATTTCAGGTGTCTGCCCATACAGAGTAACACCTCACCACTTCAGAAGGCAGCAAGTATCTGCCCTTCTTGTTCTTTAGCCCAACCTTTTATACCCCTCATGTTTATTCATTGCACCTGTGTGCCCTCTGTTCCCTTTGGTGGTTGGTCAGTGCACCTGGGCACTCCATGGCTCATTGCTGTCCATGCTGTTCACCTGCTTCTCACAGGGATGAGGATAGGCCACAGCCCATTCCCAATTGCCACAAACTGTACCTACAGGATTATACAAGCAAACCTAGGTATTAAATCATAGGACAGAACTGAGAAGTAACGTCTTCATGGCTCTCAGTGCCTCTCTGCAGTAGGGACAAGATTCCAGCTCCACTCACACCAGGGTCCTGTCTCTCTCCTTGGCCTCAGAGGCCCTGTTTGCAGTTGAACACTATGGCCATTGGGTATGTGCACACACAGGGAGGAATTTGTCTGGACTCATGCAGGTGGTCCTTCATCTGAATCAGTCAGCTGTGCTGCCATCATTAATGGCATGTAGAAGTTCTAGGCTGTGATTCATCTGATTTATTTAGATATCTGCTTTAAGATGACATGAATCACATCTTAAAACTGCCTGTGTCTTACCACAGAGCTGAGAATGACAGTGATTTAAATGTATATAAATCACTACTTACCTAGAAGTAACATCCATACTAATGTTGTAAACAGTATCAGGGCCGGGTGGCAGGAGCAGCCCAGACAAACACTCCACTTCCAAGAAAGGATGGCGATGTGTGACCTTTCCATGGGAAAAAGCCCCAGTCTTGGATCCCTCCTCAGTTCTTCTTATGAGCTCTTTGGGGGAATGCTAGTTGAATGAGACCAAAATGATGTCAATGACTTTTCTAGCAAGTTTACAGCACGAACAATCAAGTTCACAGTCCTTGGTCTATGGCTTGTCACTCTTGATTTAATGTATGTTCCCAGAGTGTCATTGCTACTTTTTAGCAGAATCCTGATACCAGATACAGAATCCTAAATCCTTATAAGTTCCTCTCTCAGCTTTAAATGCTAAAATTGACTTGGGACCAGGAAATTTTGGTAGCTGTATTATTTCTCTCTTTTCTCAGGACACCTAGGAAATATGAGGATCAACAACTTCTCACAGACAGTATTGCTTTGTTGAACTGCTTTACTGTTAAATCACAGTTTAGTATCACATGCCATCACCCGGTAACTTCAACAACTGCACTCACCTCCATCTGTTGTTAAATGTTTACTTAAGCATGGAGGGAATGAGGTGCCCAAAGACACAGACACACAGTGGCAAAAAGCATTACTTTGTGATGCTGTTTCCATCAAAAAATTTACTCAGCCCCCATCCACAGCAGTTCTTCAACCTGTTCTATGGGACGGGAACCAGAGCTTCCCTGCCCACACGAACCTGCTCTCTGCTTATCCTGCCCACCTACATATGAACCTTCCAGCCCCTTGTACAAGGAGTTAGAGCTCCAATAGGAGGGGGTCAGCACCCCCTCTTTTTCATCCCAGAGCAATGTAGCTCAGTGCTTAGTTTCCATACATGCAACATAGGTCTGAAGCTGCTCAGTCAAAGAAGACAACAGAATAAGTAAGCTCCCATATTCTGTTTTATTGCTTTGGTTATACTGAGCTCTATTGGGCATCTATTAAATCTGCAGAATTACTGGGTCTTGTCAGGATATGGTATGAGATAAATAACTCTGCACAGCCCTGAAGAAAATAAGGTTATTCTGGCATGCAAAGAAGGAGTCCCAGCTCTTGCTGGAGCTGTTACAGAAAATTGAGCTGCCTGTGAAGCTCAAGCATCTCTGGCAACAACCCCATGAGAGTTTTGAAGATTTAAGTTTTTGATAGCAAAGATACAGATTAAGTTGGGTTTATGCTCAAAGGTCTCAGTCATTTGCCCAATAGAAAAAACGTCATTTCTCATGGTGGTATAAAAGGCTGACAGGGATAAAAAGGCTGACCCTGAATCTTGATGATATAGTGATAACTGTGGATTCTCTGTCTTCCAGCAAGTTACTTGGCTATGCTTTGAGGGTGGAGTTGATCTTGGGCCACTGGAATCCATTACAGAATCCCTAAAACAGTCTTTATAATGATTTTTCAATTTGTATAATCTGATGTTTTCAAGAAAGGCAATTTGAACACACTGAATATCTTGATGCAACCTGGTAGCAACATCATAGCAGGTGTTTCACTGAAATTTGTAATTAATGCAGAGGTAAAACACCTTTAGTTCATACTTTAAGATTAAATTTTCTCTCCATAACCCCTGCAGTAATTCTTCAGGGGACTGTAATATCATCTGTATCATATTTTTAGAAAAATATTCCCCCAACTATTGCTAGGGAACAATTTAAATTTCTCTATCCTGGATTTTAGTCTCAACTTTAAGGACTCCTTATCATCTGCAGCACAAGCTGCATGCACTTTTATACCACTTCTTCAAATATAAATAATCTTAAAATTCATCCACAAGAATGTGACCTCTGTATGTTTACCTGGCACAAACTCTAGAAAAAAATGTCCCTGTTGGGAAAAACTCAGACTGGGGAATCATTCCCTTTCTGATAGAACAGAGCACCAAGTTCACAGCCTTTGTTATTTTGAGACCTCTCTATCCACAAGAAGTTCTCTTGTGCTGCCCTCCTGCTTGGCCTCAGGGAATTTAGCAGTGCAGAATCAGGATTTAGCCTCTGCCCCACTAGAAACCTCGTTCTTCCACCTTTGTGGCTTATTTCAGATGCAACCCCAGCCTATAGCAGCTTACAAGACTCTCACTGAACTGTCTTAGGAGGAACAAAAAGTAAGACAGGGGCATGGGGATGAAAACAGTGATTGCAGCCAGGCTGTCATGCAGACTCCCACACCTATAGGGTGAGCATGATTCAAGCAGCATTGACTCCTGGGAAATAATATGGTAATAGCTCTGTTCATATAAGCTTGTGGATCTAGAAGGTTCCCCAGTTTTTTCCCCCAGATTGGTTGTCATTTGGTGTAGAGTTTTCCATATTCCTAGTCACTGTTTCAGATCCTCAGATCTGATACCCTCAGATCCACCCCTCAACTGACCCTATACACGTATCCCACCTATCCTATTCTGGGTCTTTGGAAGTAGTCCTATACCATTGCTGGGCTTCTCCTGTTTGCTGTTTTCATCATTAAACCCTTTTATTTTTTGGACAATTCCATTGCATCCATTCCTTTATTTATGACCACCTTAGTCCCGACTGACACGGTCCCGGGGTCACAGAGCCAAAGCCATGACAAGCTGCCTTTGCCCACTCAGCCCAGCTGGAGAGCTCTTCCTTGGTTCCTCACAGCATGAACAGGAAGAAGAGGTTTTGAATGACATCTCTTTATTTCCTTATCTTCAGAGGCTGCTTTAATGAGATATGCAGATTAGCAAACCAAAGTTAATTATTTTCTGACACAAATCAGGGGAGATGAATCACTGATTACTAAAGCAACTTTGAGATGTCTCTTTGCATGGCTTATGTAAAACAAAGGGAAAAGTGACAACCACACAAAGCTCTGGTGATGTCTGTAACACCCTTGAGGAAGTAAGTAGGGGTAGATATTTCCACAAAATATCTACCAAAATCATGGAATCATTTGGGTTGGAAGGGACCTTAAAGATCATCTAGTTTCAGTGCCCCTACCATGGGCAGGGAACCTTTCACTAGACCAGGTTGCTCAAAGCTCCGTCCAACCTGGCCTTGAGCACTTCCAGGGATGGGGCACCCACAAAGACTCTGGACAACCTGTTAGGGTGTCTTATGAAAAAAAAAAAAGAAAAAAAGTGAGTTTCCCAATTCATCTGCCTGAAGGCTCAATAAGGCATTCAACCAGGTTCTTCATACAGTTTCTGATAGAAAAAACCTAAGTGAGATTAACAGTTATCTCTCTTAACTATAAAGGCAGCCTAAGATCCCCTCATGGTTTAAATAAATGTTTGACATAGAAGTCAAGCAGACAGCTCCCATTCTAGACACCTCTTTTTGCAGATTTGTCCCCTGGGCTTTTCTAATCACTCTGACAAATGGCTTTAAAAATACAGATTAAATGTTCTTACGAAGAAGTTATTGGGTTTTGTGAAGGAAAAGAGTCACATGAAAATTTAGCTTTTCGTCTTCTCTCCTGGCTCTAGAAGTCATGGATGAACTATACCCCCTGCAAAAAACAAATATGCTTGAACATCTAGGACTCTGTTAGTATTAATAAATTAAGCTAGAGGCATAGGCCTGACCACTGGATTTTCTAGAGTGGCTACATCATCAGAATAATCCATGACATAATTTTGTCTCAGGTCAACTAGCACTTTCCTACACAAGCCTCAGGTATAGTTTTGGAATTAATGTAAACTAGGGATTTTTGGAGTTAATACAAGACAGGGATCAATCAATCAATAAACACACAACATTTTTCAGAAGCTAAAGAACTCCATAGTGTGGTAATGGCCAGATAAGGCCAGCTGGCTTCAAGGCCAAAAAGGGCTCCAGGTTTTGCTGAGTTTACCACTGGCAGTATAACTGCAGTATATCAATAACTCAAAGCAATGAAACCAAAAGATCTATGTTTTCCCCTTAACCATTCTTCTGAAATTGCAATGAACTTAATCCATTTGTTGGTAAAAGGAGAAAAACTGGCATTATATGTTTAAGGCTAAAAATATAACATAAAACTAACCATAATTTAATCCCCTTAGTGAAATCTAGACTCTGGATTTTGTGCTCACTGTTGGTGTCACTGTTTTCACATGCAGCAGTGTAAGCAAAGTCCTTGGGGGTTTTGAGGGGTTTAACTGAGATAATCTGGGCAGGTTACTGTGATATCGAAGAGTTGGGGTGTAACACCAGAGCTGCACAGGCTCAGAGGTTCAATCACAGGTTCTAACAATACTCATACTTGTCCAAATTGTATCTTGCTTCCTGATAATGCATATTTGCACATTGACCTTTCACAAGGGTCAGTGAGACCTTTCACAAATCACACTGCCATGTGTGGCCAGCTGGTATGATCAAACTGTTTACTTCTCATGTGGCACCTCCAGACGCTAAAGACATAAATTTGAAATGTAGATGTTATAAGACAGGCCTTTAAATCCATCCACTCTGTCTATTGTATTGCTGCCCTTTCTGTGTGATTTCAGAAGCTTTACCAATGCAAGAGCTGTGGAAAAACATTCTTTTGCTCTGTGTACTGGAGCCTTGACATCTGAACAACTTCAATCGAAGCACAGTAGATTTTGTGATACCTAAAATCAGAGTAAGCCTTTTCTCCTCTGCCCACTGGAAAGGCTTTCAGGTGGCTGCTCACCTGAGAGCCCAACATAATAACTGCAAAGTTCTATGAAGTCCAAAGGTGAATGTGTGCCAATAAACACAAAATCAACATTTGTGAGCAACTGTGGCACGCAGGTCTCAAGTAGCGAAATGTTCTGTAAGTTTCCTTCAAGACCATGCTTACATCAGTATCAGAAAAAGTCAGCAAAGTCTTTACATCTTGTAGCCATGATATTTGCTGAAAAATCTTTTCCTTAGGATTTTTTCCCCTGAGAAGCTGAGAGGCCTCAGGAACAAAATGTAAAAAATAATTATCTACTGCTGTGGAATGCAACAGGTAGATCTTTGATTAGTCTCATGTGGTTGTTTCTAATTAATGGCCAATTACAGTCAGCTGGCTCAGACTCTCTGTCCAAGACACAAGCTTTTCTTATCATTCCATTCCTTTTCTATTCTTAGCTAGCCTTCTGATGAAATCCTTTCTTCTATTCTTTTAGTATAGTTTTAATATAATATATATCATAAAATAATAAATCAAGCCCTCTGAAACACGGAGTCAGATCCTCATTTCTTCCCTCATCCTAAGAGCCCTGCAAACACCGTCACAACATCTCACCCAAGTAACTCTCATAAGCAGCAAAGAATGTTGTGGTCCTAAAACTTCACATTTCACAATAGGAATACAGAACAATTTTGATTGTTCCATGTACATGAACTTTCAACTACTCAGTGTTGAGTCTCCATCTGAACCTCTGAGCATCCATTCAGGACCCTGCTCATTAAACAAATGTCCTTCAACATTTAAGAAGCTGCTTGTTCTAATTTTAGCAGTGCAGCAAGGACATGTTCTTACATTTCCCTTCATTGCCATATTGTCAGCCTCCCAATTTAACACTCAAGATCTTATTTCCATGTCACAGACAAAGGTGACAGGAGAATTTATAGGGTTTAATTTCAAATATTGCCCTGTTCCCTGCAATTAACTTTATTTCTCTAAGTTGGATGAGAAGAAAAATGTCTTACTCTGCTACATCCGTTTCTGTTATACCTGTGATTCTGCACTAGCATTTGCCTCATTAAATTGAATGTCCCTATATGACACTGATGATGTTAAGATTTGGAACAGAAACTTTAGGATCCATCCCAGCAGAGAAAGAAGATAAATGTCTGGATGCAGATGCACCATAATGCATGGAAGAAGCAGGGTGTAAGAATGGCATGTGTTGGCACCTAGATTAGCTCATCATCAAGTTCATAGCATATCTACCAACAGTTTCTGCATGTCTCACACCCAGGCTAGGTTAAAAAAGGAGAGCCTAAAATAAAGAACATCCTACATCAAGACTAAAACAAAGATTCAAGACATTACAAGATGATGGTAGGAAGATGAGGAACAGGGAATTTCATTTAAACATAAAAAAACCTTTTTTACCTGAAGGGATGTTTAAAAATGGTAGTTGTGGAGTCTTCACTCTTGGAAATACTCAAAACCACACCTGGTATGGTCTAAAGCAAATTGCTTTGGTTATCCTTGCTTTGAGCAGGTGTATTAGAATAGATAATCTTCAGAGGTCCCTTCCAACCTCCACCATTCTGTGATTCTAACAGGGCTGGATCCTTAAAACCTCTTCTTAAGGAGACAAATAATCATGAGCAAATTCTCTGAATGAGAGGCAATGGGATAGTGAGACGACATCAAGGTCATCAGGTCATCATCAGCTTCTGTGGGTGTAAAAATGCTTATCTGAAATTATCAAGTGGTCATCAAACTATGGAGAACCCAGGAAATTTGATGAGTACTCAGTAATCAGAGTCCTTTGTATATTTTTCCTCCACAATGCACATGGACCAGACTACCTTGCCTACCTGATCAACTTGATCATCTCAGATGCCTGAATCATGGGTATGTGACTTGGAGACACATGTCTTAGTGCTTGAGATCATTCAGGTATGAGGGTGGGAGAAAATGAGATAACCTTTACTTCCATATAACATCTGCCTCTGAGCTTTATAAAATTGTTTCTACATTGGTGCAGCATTATTTCCTACAGTGATGTGATGCAATATGTGGCAGTGACCTTTTTCTTCCACAGAAGCACTGTAAAATTCAGAGCACAAGATTTAATGTAACATTTCCTCATATGGGATAAATTAATACTGACCCAACTCCTCACCTTTGTTCATTTTTAAACTGCTTTTCTAAAATATATGGGCTAGTTCAGGTAGAGGAAGCCCAAGGACCTTTGTTTCAACTCAGGTCAGCTCACACTATCAGAATTAACCCTTCTTGCCCCAGAGCTGACAGCTACATTAACTTATGAGTACTCAGTTAAAAAATACAACACATTATGTCTAATTTTGCACATATGATTTTCCATTTTAATACTAGCAAACAGTGCAAATTGTCATGGCCATGCAGTAGCTCAAACTAACCTTGTTTCTGGTAGCTTCCATCAAAATCTTAAAGACTGTAAGACTCACTCCTGTTCAACTCCTTTTACTCTTCTTCTTCCTTGATCTCCAATCTCAAGCACACAACACTTTTATGAGCAGACTGTTTTGACAGTACCCACAGTACAATGATGAGATATGCTGCATGTCAAAGGCAAGCAGCACCATCTGCCAGCTCTTTCAGAGCACTGCAAGGAGCAGCAGGCTTGCACCAAACTTGGGCAATCCTGCAGTAGAACTGGGTGAGCAAAGGAAAGATGATATTTCTCACACACTCCCCAATTCTCTATAAAATTCTACAGTAAAAATAACTGTTACGTGCCATTGAATCAGTTCATGACTCAAACTAATCAAGATTTTTTGAAATAGACCAAACTACAACATATTTTTCCGAACACTTTGATTTGTTGCAATAAAAAAGCATTCAAAGTAATATGCTACTTTAATTTAAAGGCTTTGGGGGAAAAAGTTTCCTAAGGTACAAGATGGATATCTGGCAAAAGAGACCTGACCACAGGCATTCACATATAACCACTATTCTCTTGTCTCAGATGATCCTCTAATTTTTCCCCCAGAGAATCTCTAAGATAGAGTGTAGGGGCTGTCTCTAGCCCACTCATTTAATATTCTTTCACTCCATTTGCTCTCCATCCCCTTTCCAAACATGTGTCTGAATTAATATGTCTCCCTGCACAGGGACAATTGGTTAGAGACTTTCCAGATGTTCTTTTTAAAGAAACTTTTGGGAAACAATGCTTTTTCTGGTAGCATACAAGCAGGTTAGTTATGAAAACAACCTCCTCCTCTGAGGAGGAGTTGATGCAAGACATTCTCCCTGATAAAAGTTTTTTTAAAAGATAAAAAAAGTAAAAACAAGATAGTTCTCCAGACCTCTAGCTTCCAAAAAATAAACACATGCCACAGCTCTGATCTCCTAGAAATACCCTTTCCTCAGACTGCTCTTCTGTACAGTAGTGGGAATTAGCTTTCTGATGGATGACATGTTTTAATTAGTGACAATAGCAGACTGAGTGAGGGTAAAGGAAGATAAGTTAGTCTGTAGATTTGCAAGTTCTGGCACAGAAAACATGTAGCACAGCAAGATCTAAAATCCAAAAGGATCCAAATACTAACACAAGGCAAACACATGCCTTTTCAGATGCTTAATACAGACTTCACATACTTCTAAAAGCCATCAGTTGAGTCCAGACAGAGTACCAGCTGGTGTCTGGAGATAAGGTGTTTTGACTTCTAGCTTGTCACTCATTTGTCACTCAAAGGAAAAACTGCAGAACTCACAAGATGACTAAGACAATATTTGAAAAATAAAGGGCATCACTCCAAAGACAGTATTCCACATGCTAAACCAACAAGTGTAGGCAGAGGATCAGCACTGAGTTGGTAGCTGGTTCTACTCATATAGTATAAATCAAGCTTGTGAAATACTAAATAAAACAGAGTAGCATAAAATATGCATCTGGGATGTCCAGCCTCTGGCTCATCACGCAACCTGCCTGGCCAGTGGCAAGACAAAAGGGACCCCCTGTGGCTTTCAATTGTGGTTTCATGTTCCCTTGCAACCTTGCTCATGCTGAACCTCTCTTTCCATGGGAAATCTGAAAATTGCAATGCTACTAACACACAATTTACTATATTTAAATGTTTTTGTACTAGGAGGACTCAAGTGAAACTGGCTGTTGTTACATTTTAGCATCTTTCCTGATAAGTTATGTATCTTCCACATCTTTGTCACATGCACAGGGCTGCCATGTAGACATTTGCCTGCACTGTAATCCTCACTATCCCTACAATTACAAAGATGAAAACGTAGCAAATAAGGCTAAATGCAAAATAGAATGTGCATAGGAGAAAGTCACAAGAGTCTTCACATGAGAAAAGCAATTTTTTTTCTGTTTTCCTATTTAAAACATGGACATATTCTCAGCTTCTTGATATTCATTAGATAATGAGTAACCCACACTATTTGCTTCTGGGATTATTTTATTTATTTTGCAAGTTCACCAAGTTTTGCAAATTCTCTGGAACTCAACACACATGCGCACATTCACACAAATTCTTTTTGTCAGAGATCCACCAGCTGAAGTGAATTAGAGAAGCTAATTTGATCCCCATATCTAAGTGGTGTGAGAGAACATCTGGCACTGTGCCACTGCAGAATCTCAAGGGCAGACCTGTCCTACCTCACTGATACAAATCTAACTACAGTACACAGGGCTGCCATGCCGAATCACACTCCCAACCCTCACCACACAATTAGAACCCAGCAAATCATCTCACAAAAATCTATGCTATGCCAAAAGGATGGCATGTTTTCCTGCAGAGTTTTTTCCCTTATCTCAGAGGATGTGCAAGAATGAGCTAGGAAAAGGGAAAGGCAAATTTGCAAGCAAAAGAGCTCTGGAGGGAAAACGATTCATTTATTTTCTTTCCTTTTTTTTTTTTTGTTGTTTTGTTTTGTTTTGTTTTGTTTTGTTTTGGTAATGCCTACAGTGTGGAGTCCCTATGTCTCATAACTGGCTTTAAATTGGCAACAGCAGCAAAGTTTGTTACAGAATGGTAAACTGCAATCCTTGGCTGGACCTTAGAGAAAGTGCCTGAGCCTTTCCTCCAGCTACACAGTCCCCATGGGATAGATCTTTCTGCAGCTCCAGGCTTTCTTTGGCAGCCCCTTTCCAACTCCACCCCAGCTGCAATCTCTGGGATGTCTTGGAATCTCAGCACCCAATACTAGGCTGAGGCACTAGCCATAGACCACTGTTATAGATGGATAATGAGATGATTGGCTCTCACAATTAAAAGAGAACTACTGTCACTTTGTCTAAGGTCCAGCCAAAAATTGCAGTTCAGTACAGAGACAAAAGATAATCTCAAAGCTATACCTGTAAAAGGCTGGAGGGTGTCTTTCCAAGTAAACTAAAGACTGATGCCAGAAGCCACTTTGGAAGAGTGCCATCAGCCCTGCTCCTGGAGCTCTGGGCTTTCTCTCAACCCAACACCGAAGTAAAGCAGTGGCATTACCAGAGGTCATATCCAAAGAATTCTGATTGGGAAAGATCGCTGGCCTATGGCTTAGCTTATTGCTTGGGACAGGACTAGATCTGAGAGCCACAGACGAGCAGAGCTGGAAGATGACAGAAAGGACTGCAAAAAGTATCTTCTTTGGATGTGGTGTAACTGGGAGAAGGTTTGAGCAACCCTGTCCAAGGGACACTCTAGGATTAGGTTTAGGGTCAGGTTAAGAGAAAAAGCTAGCACAAAACTACAGCTGTAGGGACACAGGAAAGTATATTCCAAAGCAAACTAAGGGCTAATGCCCTAAACCTTCTCTAAGGAATATTCAGCCCAGAGGAAGCTCTTAGCTTAATGGCAGTGTGGTTTATTCTCACCAGAACTTTCTAAACCTCACTAACACTTTTCTGATTTAATAGTGACTAAAGAAGTTGCATACAACAGCACTGGTAACATCACTAGGAGATAAAATCACAAGGAAGCAACATGAAGCACTGTTGATTAGGTTACAACACAGTAGAGGGTGTCATCTATAGGGGTTTTTGTTTTAATAATGTTTAGGTGCATTACAAAGCTCTTGCGTGTTTGTGTCCCTATTCAGTGACCCTGAGTGCAGGTTTTACTGACTGTCCCCATGCTCACAGTCACAGGCAAGTGGCAACTCAGTCTCAGTACTGATCAAGAGGAGCTTATAGAAAAATATTGCAAACTTCTTACAGAGTAATGGCCACTGCTGCTTTCTGTTGTATAAGAACTAGACCCGGTAGCATAACCTCAGTGACAAAAAACCTTCCCTGCTGTCTTCTCTGTCAGCGCTGTCATAAATCTCTGTTGGATAATATGCACACAAAGCCACTCACACACACCTCCAAGTGTTCTGCTGAGGTCCCCATGAGCTAAAGGCATCAGAGCTGCCACTGAAAGGAACATACTGTGCTCGGGTCTGCAAAGGGCACGTAGACATTCACAGAGAAATGGCACAGTGGCACCTAGTGGTTATCACTGCCTTAGCTGTGGTACTTACCAAGCAATAATCCCTGATTCACTAGGGCCGTGCCCTGCGCCAGTGCTCAGACAGGGAAATCTAAAAACTGTAGGGCTATAAAAGCTAAATTATAAAATACAAAAGCTAAAGGGCAGGGGAAATCTGGAGGTCTGTCTTTCTGCCTCCCTCTCCCCTGAAGAAAAGCCCCCAAGCATGAGGGGCCAATCCCAGGCTCAGTCATTCTCAATAGCTCTTCCAACAAATAGCTTTTATGAACTTGTCCTTAACTTCTTCTCAACTCTCCTTCATCTGCTTCCACATATTGGAAGCAGATCATGTGGATATTTGTACTATACAGATATTTGTCATCTATTGTCATTGTTTACTCATTACCAGGAAACAGGTCAGTCCACTTCTTTCTAAATCTCTGTCACCTTGATGCTCTTCTCTAAAATAATTTCAATTTATTGTTGGGATTTTGTTTAGGAAAGCAGTTCCATTTTTTTGTCACAGTGCAAATAAAGGCAAGCTTATCTATTATTCAGCTAATGAGGGAATTTATGCTGTCCATTAGCAACTCAGGCTAAGAAACTCCAGAAAAGCAAACAAGGCTGGTGCTAACTGCTCTACAGAAGCTTTTTTTCCCAACCCCATCCCTAAAATAATCTATTTCTTAATGAAAGCTAGATAAGCATTTGAAAAAATAAAAACGCAATAGGAAATCAGGCCAAAGAATCAACAAGACCGTATCTTGGAAGAAAAATACTGCCTGCCATTGTGTACAAATAGTCTGCTGCATTGCACTACCATCCCAGACTGACCAAGCCTGAAAGGAGAGGAGCATGACAGGGCTGCAGAACCCTGTCCCATCAGCCAGTGTCCCCAGGGATGCAGGTACCACTAGAGCTGCCTGGATGTACAGGGCCCCCTTCCAGTCAGACTTGCTCTCACCAACCTGAAACAAACAAACAAATAGAGGTCTACATCAATAACACCTAATAAAATACCCCTTCACCACTACTCATGGTATTTTCCCCTTCTTTTTACAGTTTCCCTTGGTGTACATACACTGATGTACTTTTCAACTCCCTCAATATCTGCTCTTAGTCTTGTTCCTTCACTTCTCAAATATCCTTTAAAATCAATGCTTCTGAAAGCTTCCCTAAAACACAGGCAAAGCCAGGCTGGCCTGTGTTTATTGGAGCTTAAGGCAAACTCTCCTGTTCACGGGTAGAAGGGAACTAATACAGCCCAAAGCAGCTAAATGAGGAAGGTTTCTATATTCAGTGACTTAGTAAAGCAAGACACCAGGAGGGGAAGCTGAGGTGGACTCACAAGCTATACATGAGATATCTGAAAACATTGATTTCTGCTGAAACACATATTTGTAACAAGATCATACAGCTTCAGCCTTTCACGAAGAATTAGAAAACATTTGACTGGTTTTAAACTTATTTACAGTCCCTCTAACAAAATCTGACAGGAAGGTCTGTGGTGCTGGCTCTTAGATTTTCAATGGGCTGATGCTTTGACTTTCTTGAGCAGAGATGTTAAGTGGCCAAACAGATGCTGCAAATACATGCAGTGTTTGTCTAGCAGAGTTACAGTGATTTGATGTGTAGAACTACACAGAGCTATTAAGCTTGTGTGGCAAAAGCTTACCTCAGCAGACAGCCTTGCATAGAAATAGTTTGTCATGCAAAAGAAAGCATTAACTATGATCTGTTCACTGTACAAGTAGGTGGCAAAGATGGGCCTTCATAGAGTCAGGAACACTGGAGGTGATCCTCAGAGCCACAGTTTAAATCAGTTAAATTCAGAGTTTTAATATCTCCAGGGATGAAGGTTGCAAAATCTTTGTGTGCCAGTGTTCAGTCACTCTCAAAGCAAAAACTGTTTTCCCTTCACATAACCATTTCCTTTGTTGGAATTTTTCTTGGTTGAAACATTTTCCCTGGTCCTTTCTCAAGACATAGTGGGAACTCAGGCTGAAGACGCTCTGAGGAGGCTCTCCTCACCAAGGAGAACAATCTGTGCTCATGAGCATTCAGAGTGACTTCCAAGGCTTTTCTACAACAGGTCAGCCTATATGCCATACATTCAAGTCAAACCTATTTTTCTTAATGAAAGACAGCTATTCTTACTGTATTACAACAGATTTTTCTCCTTGGGACAAACGGTCAAATAAAACAAGGCAGTCATTACTCTGAAAAACGTCAAGTCACTTACTGGACTTCCGTAACATTAATTATCCACTATACGTGTCTTTTCTTGACAATCCCAGGGTGACTTCCAAAGTGACAGACAGTGTTGCCTGCCATACAACTACACATGACCTAGTCAGCCCTGAGATTCATGAAGAGACTGTAATTCTATGTTTAGTACAGAAGTGAGGCTCAACTGGAGATGCTCCTAAAGGATCTTCTGAACTGCAACAGTCCCTGCACCAAGCATCATGTTACTTCCTGAAAATCTTATTGGTTTAGTTGAAATGGTTTTGTGTAATTTTTTCTTTTAATGCAGAATATTCTGGTAGAGCTGCCAAAAGAGGCAAAGGATTTTATTTAGCTGCTGAAAACACTGTTTCTGTGCTGTCAAGCCTTGTTAGATACTTCAAGCTAGAAGGCTGGAGACTTGCTGTGCTTGCAAGTTGCTTGATCAAGTTGAAGAAAACAGGGAAATGGACCCAGAAGCAACTCCTTCTCTTTTTTTTAGCAAAACAAGAATTTATTTTTCCATTCTGTTCCTACTCCCACTTTGAAAATGTAGTCACAGGAAGAATTGTTATTATGTACTCTTTGGGACAAATTTTGGGAAGTCCGCTCTCATATAACCAACTGAATTTGAAAGTTTTCATGCTTCTAAACTGGATGCTCATGCTTGCACCCTCTCTGATATTCTGGTATCTGAGACTTCTCCTCTTACATCATGCATTCTTTTGCTTCTCACAAGTTCAGCAGCATCCTCAGCACAGAGGCATCCTCAATAAACCAACACCTTATTGACTATTTTCCTTTTGCCACTGAAATCTGAGGCATAGAAGTCAGAACTATTGGGGTCCTGCCAGACTCTTCTTCTGAACCCGCCCCTTCATTTGTGCAGATGTTTCAGGGAATTTAGATCGATTAAATTTAACTGCTGAATACAAAGCCAGGAGCTGTCAGCTGGGTCTCCCCACATTCTTACTGTCACTGCTTCCAGCAGCACCAGAATGACATGGTGTCAACACTAGTGACACCTTCATCGAGAATGGCCAGTCCTCCCAAACTTCTTCACGGGCAACAGTAAAATTAGTCTGGCAGCTATTATTGTTAGAAGTACTAAAAAATAGTATTTGCAGCTATTTTAAAGGAGTGGGTGCATCAGATCCCAGCAGAACAGAGGCTTCAAAGCTCGAGGGAGGGGCCTCTTACAGGTATCCTGCATCAAACAATATTCTAGAAAATGCCACTAGAAATCCTTCGGATGCATCTTGCAATCTCGCTGTCCCACGTGGCCCAGACGAATGACAGATGACTTTCCATGCCATAGTGTGTCACTGTTCCCATCTCACTTGCTATCAGGATATAACCTAAGAGAGAAGCATCTGGGAACGTGGTACCTTCTGTTATCAGGCATAAAGAATAAACCTCATACTGCAGCAGTCTGAGCTGTGGCTGCATGATCAGGTCAGACTGGGTGCCTCTAAAACTACTGGGTTTTCAATGCCATTTTGAGAGTACAGAAGTGATGACAGAATGGCTGTGAAAGAGGCTAATCCCAAATAAATTATGATACAAAGAAGTGGAATGACAGGTCCCCCTGGGAACCTGAATGACCATGATAGCAAAGAACTGGGAGAGAAAGGCATGGATTTGAATAGGTGAATGCTCCATTTAAGCAACAGAAGAGGACAGATGGCTGATTCTAGCCCTTTGCTAACTCCAAGTGACTAAAATTAAATATATGTTAATAACACAAAAGAAAATTGTGTGAATTTGCCTGTTCAGACAAAGCATGTTTTACTGTGAACTGCACTACAGAATTACTCAGCCCCATCTCAATTTGGAAGTCAGAAAGCAACCAGAACTTGTAAACTCAGAATGCCTCTGTGTTATGCTCTTTAAACTCATCTGCCAAGGCAGGAACCAGGCAAGACCTGTGGAATACAAGATTATTTCTTACATTTATAATATTGATTATCTTGGAGCACTATGTTCTTCAAACACAGCATTTCCTTTGCGTGGTAACCAATTTCAGGTTTGGTATCAGCTGGCTCCTCTGCACACCTCCATGAGGTGTCCCAGGCTCATACACGGAATGATGTATCCTCATCAGCCTGGAAAATCTGCCAAGTCCCTTCTAATCCTGTCCCTGCAAATATCTAGGGATCTTTAAATGTAGACTCAACAACTTGTCTCATTAACCTCTGCAGACTAAGTATCTTTCCTCTATTCCCCTTTGTGTGCACCATGAGTCACATGAGACTTTTGGGCACTACTACGTCAAAGTTCATGCTGCAACGGAGAAACAGCATCCAAATCTCTGTTGAGACTCCATTCAAGCACTGTCCTCACTGAGACAGTAAAGCCCCATGTGAGCTCATTACCACCCTGAATGCCTTCTGTCTGAAGGCAACTCATTTATCACATAGCCTCTATGTTTCCTTGTTTCCATTGTTATTTATCACTTGACTAATATTTGTCCTGGTGCAGGTTTTATTAGCACTATCCTATGCGTATTTTCAGAACACGCATAAAAAAAAAGTCAAACTCTTCCTGTAGAACCGTTTCCTTCAGAAACTCACCAGGAATTTGACGAGGCAGTAAAAGTCTATCTTAAAGGTTCTTATTCGGCAGTAAGTACTTTAATACGTGCTTCTAGGTGCTATAGAAATGTTAAATACAACCATTCAACTTACTGTAACAGACACCCGTGGAAAAGAAATCAC
Organism: Melospiza georgiana; assembly: GCF_028018845.1. Lineage (NCBI taxonomy): Eukaryota > Metazoa > Chordata > Aves > Passeriformes > Passerellidae > Melospiza > Melospiza georgiana. The sequence goes on from NC_080432.1 coordinate 91,445,471, forward strand.
TCTTTTCCTTCTGCTGATCCTTCTATTAGCCATTCTCTCCCCTCACCACCAATTCTCAATTTTCTCTGTTGATTTACACACCATGAAACGACTCCTTTATGATTTCTGGGTTTGAGAATTTTACCTGGAGCTAACGCCATGCTAATTGCTTAGTAGTGCCATAAAAGCTCATGTTTAGTTTTTTCACCATACCAGTGGAATGTACGAGACACTTTTGAGAAATACTCATTGATGGTCTGCAAAGCAGCCCCTGTTTGCTTTAGGAATTAGTAAAATAACAGACATGTTTTGTTTTAAGATCTATAAAGTGCCACAAACCTGAACCTGCCTGCTCAGCAGCCTGCCCCTTTTAGGGATGGAAATGCCAAGACATCAGTACATTGTAGCCATTCTGATTTAAATGTTTATTCCGTGTATTTCTGTGTCCCCATTTCTGGAAAAACTTGAGGGTGAAAACGGCTGTCTGTTCTTACCGTGCTAACAACTTCATTCTCTCAAAAAACAGGACCAAACCCTACTGAAAAGTGCTATTTGTGAGCATGAAGCACTGGGGGTGTGGATGGGAATAAAATTTCGACAACTTCAGATCCAGCTGCTGAATAAATCTATTTCAACGGTATGTTAAATTCAGCTATTACTACACTACAAAATTCACAGCTCACTTAATCGTGTAATCCTAGCTCTACAAAAGTCTTTGTCTGGAGCTGTGCCCAATGTAAAGCCCCAAACCCTAGGGCCCACCTGCAACGTGCAGTCTTTGGGGGAAGAGGGGGGCGGAATAGCAGTCTTTCAAATCAGTTGTTTCCAGTGGTTTTGAACTGCGATGCTGATATTTCATACCGAAGAGCCACCCACATGCTGTGCTGCTGGACCCAAGCCCTCCCAGCGCCTGCGGATGCAGGCAGGTTACCCGGGCTTTAACAGCCCTTTATGAGCATACACCAGTCCTCTCCCTCGGCTTGTATTGCCAGGCTAATTTCTGCAGGCGAGCTTGCGACTTCAGAATATTTTTATTTTTTTTCAGATCTAGATCCCTGCCTTGGTTTTCACAGAGGCTGTAGCAAAGCAGCTCGGCCACCTAACAGGACAAATCCCTGGCCTGCCTTCCTTCTCCATGAAGGCCTGCACGGGTTCTGGCCCAGGCCCGGGCACCCAGGAGCGCTGAGGCGGAGGCGGCTGGGGGCGCTCTGAACAGGGAAAGACCCTCGGAAACTGCTGGAAGAACACTGAGGGACCTCTCCCCAGAGCACCACAGCTGACCACGGCCATGCCCCCAGCAGCTCTGAGCCTCCAGCCCAGCTGCCACCGCCCTCCTTCCCCTCCGCCCCTCAGCACCGCCCCAGCCCCCCCGCCCGCCGCAGCAGCTGGCGCGGCCGTTCCCCATTGGCTGCGGCGCTGCCCGGGCGCCAGGGCGCCCAATGCGCGGCGGCCACGGCGGGGCGCGTGGCGCAGGCGGGGCGGGGCACGCAGGCCGTGGCGGCGGCGGCGGCGGTGGCCGAGAGAGCGGGGCGGCCATGGGGGTGCGCGGCGTGGGCCGGCTGTGGTGGGGTAGGAGCCGTGAGGGCCCGGGGCGCGGTATGAGGGGGCGGCGGGACACGGCTTCCCTTTCCCCGGCTTCGTGGGCCCCGTCGTGGAGGGAGGGAGCGGGGCCCGAGGCCGTGCGGCCGCTCCGCGGGGCGGCGGGCGGAGGGGAGAGCCTCCTGAAAGGGGGTTGTAAGCCAGGTGGGGATCGGCCTCTTCTCCGAGGCAGCTTGCAGTAGGACTAGAGGATATAGTCTTAAGGTGCGCCAGGGGGGGTTTAGATTAGACATTAGGATGAATTACGAATTTCCTCACCCGTAGGGTGATTAGCTGTTAGAACGGGCTGCCCGGGGCGGTGGTGGAGTCACCATCCCCGTGTTTAAGGGAAGACTGGACGCGACACTCAGTGCCCTGGTCTGTTTGGCATAGGCCTGATCGGCCACAATCTCAGAGTGCTTTCCCAGCCCCACTGATTGTGTGGGGGCCGCGCTCGCAGCCGCGGTCCGGCTGTGGCCGGTCTGTGCCGCGGGGGCGGGGGATTGCTCGGTGCCTTAGAGAAGCGCATGTAGAGAGACCCTAAAGATACCAGCCGGAAAAAAAAAAAACCCAAACAAAATCCAAGGAAAGAAAACGATGATTATCTCTCACCCTAATCAAAGGCTTTCTTTGATTTGAGTGATTTGAGTAAGCGGCGGTGTCGTGCGTGCCTGGCTGCCCTGCCTTGCGATCTGGTGCTTTGAGGGCAACAAGAGAGCAATGACCGAGGTCAAACGGAGGAGTCGATGGGGGCTGGTGTTCCCATCCCCTGCCCCTGCTGCCGCCTCTTGTGTGACGATTCCCACTCGGGCCCTTCCAAGGAAACGCCGGAGGTGCCGGGAGCTCTGCTCTGCTCGCACGTGTGCGGGGATGGGGGCTCGGCACATCGAGCGCTGCTGCAGGAGGGGGTCATTGTAGCAGCAACTTCGCAGAATCTTCATCAGCATCCCGTGACAGAAGATTTTTTTATAATAGATCTCCTGACTTGCAACTTTACTGTTCAGTTAGGACTAGTAATACTAGCATGGAGCTGCCTTAGCTGGTTTATTGATGCTTTTGTCTGTGTTATTTGCTTACATTAGAAAACGACTTTTGTAGTCAGAGTATCTATTTCTTTTTTCCTTCATAACAAGGACAGATTTGCATTTACCTGGCTTGATGCGTATAGAAAAATTATCTTTTTCTTTGCTGAAGTTGAATTAAACCTTGACTGTTTCACTATAGAAAGGAAAGTTATGCCATCAGTTCATGACTCATAGTTTAAAAAATGATGCAGTGACAGGGGACTAGGTGAATTTCACCATGTACTTTCTTTTGTGACTTCTCTTTAGCAGGTATATTTTATATATATATATATCTTTCAAGGGACAGCTGAGTGAATTCTGTATTTTGAATGTATTCTGCCAGAGATCACCCAAAAGGTGAAGCAAGAATATGCTGATTTCAATTTAATGGTATCATTCTGTCTAGAGGAGGTTTTTTCTCTTGAGAGTGACTGTAACATTCAAGAAGCTTTATCCATTTTTTTCTTACTCTGCCCCAGCAGCAGCTACTGCTGTAGGTCATGGTAACATGCTGTGACAGCTACAGATTGCCCTGGAAGTCAGTTTTTCAATGCTGAAGAAATGCTGCTTATGTATGGGCGTACTGAAGGGACATAGCCAGTCTAACACAAACATCTGGTGGTGGAAACCGATTTTGATCACCCCAAAAGAAAAGGGTTGGGTCCTCGAGCTAGAAGAAACCATTAGGATGGGGTAGTGGTGCAGTGGAGAGGGGACTGGTTTATAGTGGCAATTCAGTCCTGATCTGTGCTTGAGTAACCTGGAAGATGTTACTTCTGCCAGCTTCACTCTCCTGCAGAATAGGGGTAGTGACACTGGCTTTTGTTGGGTGGGACTGTTAAAGTGTAGGTGATGCTGTGCAGTCTGTATAAGGTGCTGTAGAATTCCTGCATCATTGACCTGTTTTTCTCTCTTGTTGAGTCTTGAGAGAGGATCTGCAGCTTCCCATTCAAGTTGTTAACCACTTGCAGCAAAGCTTTTTTATGTCTGGTTCTAACTTGAGTGTCTGAGCTCTTACTCTGTACAGTCTTTCATGGATTAAGAAAAGTTTTTTGCTGGGTGGATTTTGTTACAGAAACACTTGTCATCTCTCAGTCTCCCTGACTAGGAAGAAGGAAGGATTGTGAGGTTTTAAATACAAAGTCTCAAGCAATAGTAAGTTCCAGAAATTCTCAGAAGTACAAATCCATAAGAGAAAGCAATTTCCTTCTATCTTTTAATGTTTTTGGGTTTTTTTTAGCATTCTCAGGATGCTTGAGTTGGTAACCAGAGAGATTTAGCTGTTCTTCTCCAGTCTGTTCCTAAAGACATAAATCAATGGTAGACTAAGATCCTCATGAGCAAGAATGGTACACTACCAGTGCATCAAGTGCTGGTCCTAAAATCACTGTAACTGTGCCAAGCCTAGTTGGGACAGTCCTGCATGATGTGATCCTTTAAAAGATGTGTTTGAGTACCTGCTGTGCAAGAGGTTTGAACAATTGGCTTAGGAGTCTGCATAAGAACTAAAAGAAAACATAACTGATGGTGGTCTGGTGCCAGCAGGAGTTAGGGTAGGAGCTTTGACACAAGTCTCTCTGGGGAGCCATAGCAGGAGTGGTGTAACTCCAGCTAGCTTTAGGCACAGACCCTATTTTACATGATCCTGTGGAATCATGTTTTAAGCAAGGAGGGAGAGCATCTATCTTGCCTTAACTTCCTTTTTTATCTGGTCTAACTGGAATCCCTTCCCAGCACTGCTGATTTGCAAAGATGGGGAGATGATTTAGCCATGGCAACAGGGCAGTAGTAAACGTTCAACAGCTGCTGATGTCTTTGCTTTTCTTTGTAGGCACGGTGAGCTGCACTTTGTTCCTGGCAGTTAACAGTTTATATTCAGCCAGTGATGATGTGATAGAGCTCACACCAGCTAACTTCAACAAGGAGGTCATTCAGAGCGAGAGCCTGTGGCTCGTGGAGTTCTATGCCCCATGGTAAGAACTGCAGCTGTGTCCTTGCTTGCTGGTGTGACAGAGAAGCAGCACAGGAATCTGCTGCTGATAGCTCAAGGTTTCATTTAATTGTTGGCAGCACAGTTGTCAGCTTGATGGCCTCATGACTAGCAAAATGCTGTACTTGGGATTCCTCCTTTAAATTATATTCATGAGGGGAAAAGGCAGGATTTGGCATTTCAAGTTTGCAAATAAAACCTAGTAGCAAAACCTATGCCATTTTTCTACTTGATTTATTCTGGTTAAATTAGTATTAAAAAATTACTGATTAAAGTGCAGTAGGTAAGTGAGAAACTTCTGTGTTTCTGATCCTAATTCTGATGTGAAAGCACAGATCTGAATTCACACTTCAAATTTCAAATTTCCATTTAAAAATACTGGCTTTGTACATCTTAATTTAGCATCCCTCTTTGTCTTCTTTCTGCTCAGGTCCAGAGTATGGAGTCTCTATTCCATTTAAATTCTGGTTATACATATATTCCATCTTTGTACAAATCCTCTGTGATATTGCCATCCAAAGCTCCACATTCTGGAGAAAATGGCCTTTTGTTGGGGCAGCTTGACTCTGGACCAAGAGGTTTAGGGAAAGCCCTGCTGTGCCTCTTGTAGTGTTGCTGCAGTCTATATATTGTGGGGGTTTTTCTTCAGAAGTCTGAGTGATGATATGATCTTGTGGCAAAGGCTCTTTTCCCCTTCATGAGTAAATCCTCAGTCTCCTACAGTTTGCTGTGACTGTGAAGTAGTTGTCGGATCTGAACGACATTTATCATTTTTTGTTTGTTTGTTCTTTCTAAAAGGTGTGGTCACTGTCAAAGGCTAACTCCTGAATGGAAGAAAGCAGCAACAGCTTTAAAAGTAAGTTTAGCCTTTCGGATGTGCTTGTGGAAGTGTATTGAAGAGAGTTTGGCTGTTTGACATCTGGATTGGGAATGTGGAGGGGTTTGGTCCTCACAGCCATTATCACTTTCATCATACTTGTCTAGCCAGAAAAGTGTTATTCAGGCACCTGAAAACTCAGAATTTTTGTTTGGTTTGGTTTGTTGTATCCTTTTTAAAAGAAGTCATTGAATTGTTGAGGAAGAAAGTCAGTTCTGTCCCTGTGAATTCTCATTACTATTCTTGAGGACTGAAAACAGCTTTGTAAGCCATTGGTGTTGACTGTTTTTTTAATTACAGAATAATTAGTCATGTTGTGATTAGCTGAACCCTTGCCTATGTGAAATATGTATTCTCCTTCATAGAAAACCAAACAGAAAACCCCAACTAAATGATGGCCCAAACAATTTAAAATTTATTTTGTCGTGCTGAAGAAAAAAGTGGACATTTATAGTGTTCTGTTGTTTAATGCTTGTGGGGTAAAATACCTCTTTCTGTTGCAGTCCTAGTAACTGCCTCTCTCTCTTCCCTTCCCTTGTGCCCCCAGCAGGGAAAAGGTGTTAAATTGCTGTAGAAGTCTTGGGTGTCATTTTTTGTTTTTTTTTTCTGCAGGGTGTAGTGAAAGTGGGTGCAGTAGATGCAGATAAACATCAGTCCTTGGGTGGACAGTATGGAGTCAGAGGGTTTCCAACTATCAAGATATTTGGAGCCAACAAAAACAAAGCAGAGGATTATCAGGGTAAATGTGATGAATTTTTAGATGTTGCATGCCTAAAACCTTCCCTGAATGCAGTAATCATGGTAGCTGTTAATGCTGTGTTGAGTGGTTTTTCCTTCCTGTCTAGTGCTTGTAGTAATGGAGAAACAGATGGGTGGGAGTGGTTTGACCAAACTGTGTGTGTCTTAGCATTGTCTAACAGTCCCACCTGCAGTTCCTAGTTGTTGGATCTTGATAGGGAGTTTCAAAAAATTATTCCTTTCTTCCTGTTTATTTGGAGCTTGCCATAGAGTCACTCCTCATAAGAAAAGCCAGGTAATGAAAAGGTGTAGTGAAATCTGTCTTGCTGCTTGTGTTTTTAAGTCAGATGTCCCACCACTAGTAGTGTATCACTCATAGCCTAGTCCTGCTTTTCCTGAAAGACCATTAGGAAGGTGAGGGAGGATTAAGTTTGTAATTAAGTTAGGAGCATACCTTAAACTGGCCTTTTGATGGTTTGATCATTTATTTTGCTGCACTACAGGTGGCAGGACGAGCGACGCTATTGTTGATGCGGCTCTAAGTGCTCTTCGGTCCCTGGTGAAAGAACGTCTTAGTGGCAGAAGTGGAGGATACAGCTCTGGAAGACAGGTATTTGAGGGAATGGGTGTTTGTTTTTCAGCTGGAGAGCTGTCTTGTACAGGACATCAGTGCTCCTAACTCAGTCACAGAATTGGAAGAGATGTCTGGAGTTTAATCCAGCCCAGGTGCCCTGCTCAGTGCAGGGCTAGCTGGAGCAGATTGCTCAGTCCCTGTCTCCTAAAGTTGTATCTCCAAGAAATGAGACCCCAAATGGACTGCGTGCTCTGGGCTACCGCTTCCAGTGTTTGACCGTGTTCACAGTAGAAATCTTTCCTCTTATGTTTTAGGTTACAGAATCATAGAATGATATTTCTTATATTTCACCTTTGTCACTTTTGTCTCCTGTTGCAGCAAAGAGCCTGCCTTTGTTTTCTTTACTCTCCTGCGCACTCTCATCCACACATGGGATGCTCAAAGCCTTTAATCAGCTCTGACCATTGGCTGGACTTGCTCCAGTGTGTGCATGCCTGTTCTGTGGGGGAGCCTAGAACTAGACACAGCACTCCAGCTGTTTCACATTGTGCTGAGCAGAAGATTGCCTCCTCAGACCTTCTGGCAACTCTCTGCCTAGTGCAGCTCAGGAGGGTGTTGACCACCTTTGCCACAGGATTGCAGTGCTGGCTCATGTTCAGCTTGCCCACCAGGGCACTTAGGTTTCTCTTTGAAAAGTTGCTTTCCAGCTAGTCAGTTCTCAGTGCATACTGGTATAGGGGGCTGTTACTCTCTGGGTGCATCTCCCTTTGAACTTTGGGGTTCCTGTTAGCCCCATTCTCCAGGTGGTTCAGGTACCATTTGCCTAATCCTAATCTAAATTAGACAGATTAAGTTTTTTACCTTGGTAGTGTTTTTCTGAAGTTGACTTGCTAGATTTCTTCCTGAAGGTAAATTGAAAAACTTCCAGCTCCTACTGCTATTTCTGAGTTGTGGTGCAAATACATTCTCACATCCTCAGGGTGGCCACACAGAAGACCTGGGTGGACTGTGCCCTGTAGTGTGTATCACACTCCCACTTGTTTGTTTTGCTTGGAAACCAGGACTTGGTTCCAGATGGCGTTGGGCGTTGGAGAGCACTTTATTCATGGACAGATCAGTGCTTGAAGAACTGAAAAAGTGTTCCCCCATCTTCTTGGTAGTCTGCTTGACCTTCAAGAGAAGGTTCATTTGCTGTGTCTTGAAAATGTTGTGGGGAGTAGGCTGTGTGTACTGCCAGTTCTAAAAAAGGAAAGTTGTATGACCTAACACTGCCTGTTTTGTATCTTGCTCAAATAAAGATCATTTGGTTCAATGTGACACACACAGGAGCTGGCCTGTGTGGGAGACCAGTTTTGGTTACTTCTTAAGCGAGGGTCTGTTTGTTTCTTACAGAGCCGGGAGAGCGGAGGTGGAGATAAGAAGGATGTGATTGAGCTGACTGATGACAGCTTTGATAAGAATGTCATAAATAGCGACGATGTATGGATGGTGGAGTTTTATGCCCCATGGTGTGGGCACTGCAAAAAGTAAATGAGGTTTTACTTTAACAATTCAGTTCCTGTTAGTGCCTGTTTTGTGCAATACCCTTAATCCCCTAAAAGAGACTCTGCATCTCTGGTATAACAGAAGTGAGTTTTTTTGTAAGGTTATCTAACAATAATTCATGGGCTTCTGATTAGGGCCCCTTCGTGCTGCTCTGGCTGCACTCTCCTTAGCAGTAAAATTCCCAGTTATCAGTAGAAATAAGATCTGGAAGTTATATTAAGCTTTTAATTCCTTCAGATGAAGGACATCAGTCTTGTTTGGATAACCCTCTTAGCTGTCATTCGCAGCAAGAGACTTTTTTTCTTCAGTAAAACATTCTGCATAATGTTGAAGTGTGGTATACTCTTGCTAGCTCTGAGAGAGCTTAGGGCACTTGTACTCTCTGTTTTTCAGCCTGGAGCCAGAATGGGCAGCTGCTGCCACTGAAGTGAAGGAACAAACTAAAGGAAAAGTAAAGCTGGCTGCAGTAGATGCAACAGTCAATCAGATGCTGGCAAGCCGATATGGAGTGAGTGTGCTCTGCAGTGGTTACAATTTCCTTTCCATCTCTACCAAATCAGATTTCTCTTCAATCCTTACTGAACTGTTCCTTAGTCTGGTACTACTTAAATGTTTGTGCCAAAAATAAGTGACAAATTCAGTTTGTTTCCCAGAAATAATTAATGAATGATAAATGAATGGAGAAAGAGGAAAAGAATTATTCTGGATGTTGCTGAGGAGAAAGGCTATTTATTTCCATAACATCTTGTATACCTTTATCATCTGGAGTGAGAGGTCTGTTTCTTGAGACTGTAGACTGGTTGGGCATCTCTGGAACCCTTGAAGCCAATTATCAGGGATCACTCTGACAACATCAGCTGCCCAGATCAGGTGTGTTGCTCACCAAAAGAGAGTGGATACTCTTGAAATTTTAGTACAGTCCATGGAGCTTAGAGTGTGCTGCACAGTTTCCCTCTAAGTGCACATGGCTGACAACATAGAGGGAGCACTGAGCAAGATTTACTGGAAGTGTAGCAGAAGGAGCTTAAGATCCACTTATTGCCATGTAGGCCCAGTGTTGTCCACCCCCAGATAAATCAGGAAATCAATGTTTAATAAATATCAAGGTAAAGATAGTCCTCGTGGTGCTTAAATCTGCAGTGCTTGGTGCATCTAAATTGAGGTTAAACCATTGCTGAGTCATCAGGCCAAAACCCCAAACAGCATTTTATTGTACATTCACCTTGTTTTGAATTGTTGCAAAGGTAGGAAGCTACAAAATTCAAGTTGAGTCAGAACATGTGAGACTCGATACACGAAGATGTTGAATCTCCTCCCTTGCTCTTAGTTTAGAGGACATCAGACAAGCAGATAATTTCTCCCATAAATATTCAGGTGTATTTGAGCTGATGGTTTAAACTTGTCTTGCAGATTCGTGGATTTCCCACCATTAAAATCTTCCAGAAAGGAGAAGACCCTGTTGATTATGATGGTGGGAGAACTAGATCTGATATCATTTCTCGTGCTCTGGATCTGTTTTCTGATAATGCACCACCACCTGAGCTCCTGGAGGTACCTATACATCATTTTCTCAAATTTCTTTTCCATCATACTCTTGGCAGCAGTTTTTACTGGTCTATATGAACTCTAAATGAAACTGCCTAAGTGTGGTGCTTCTGCACTCTCTTGCCCCAGAAAGTAAAGGATGACAAGGTTTGAGTAACAAAAAGCTGAATGTTCATTTCTACCATCAATTTGTTGTTGTCTGGAAGATGGTCAGAATTGATACAGCAAAGGCATTGACAGGATGGTGCCAGGATGTCTGAATCTGCTCTCGAGGAATGTGTGAAAAAGTTGAGTTCTGTTCCCCATCTCTTTTCTTACAATAAAAGGGCAGGGCCTTGCCGTGTGCAGGCTGCCCATTAGGAGATGCATGATGGGTAGTTTTGCTTGTTGTGCAAAAAACTCCACCCTCGGTCAGGCGGCTTCTTTTTTCAGCTTGCTGTTGGTAGATTTGAAATGGTGATCGCTCGTCTCCGAAGTGAGGTACATGCAAGACAGTCAGTTGGGATGCAGGAAGGAAAAAACAAAAAAATATCTGTACTATTAGTAAAGATGTTTTTATATGGTGCTTATTTCATCTTTCTTATCCTTCTTAATTTTTTTTTTGTATGCATTCTAATATTAATACGTCAATACATGTTGATGTATGTGTATATGCATACAATTGATTTATATATTACAGAGGCTGCATGCTTAGAAATTTATTTACTGGTATGATGCACAAAGGTTGGAGACCACTGTTGTAGGTCACTGGATCAATTCCTTTTTGAGGCAGATCCCACAAAACCAGTGTTGCTGTTGCTTGAACGTCCTCATCCACAAAGGCAAAGGCTGCCTCTGCTGGCTGTCCTTGTGCTCAGAGCATTCACGGGCCTGGGGGTGCTCTTTCCAGCCTCTGTAATTTTGTGATTTTGAGCAAAAAAGGGACATCTGACTAAGCCTTTTTTGGTGCTGCAGTTTCTTGTTGCTGCAAGTCTCAACAGAAGACTTTGTGAACTCTTTGTAAATTATTCTTGTGCTGGGGAACTAGTGAAGTAGAAGAGACTTGTAAGCTTTTGTGTCAAGTTGTTTCAATGCTTACTGCCTTGCAGGATGGAGTTATTAGGCTGTTGGAGAGAAGTACAGTCACAACTGAAGAACCAGATCTTACTGTCATTGACTTTGTGCTACTTTCTTCTAGATAATTAGTGAGGATGTTCTGAAGACTACCTGTGATGCTCATCAGCTCTGCATCATTTCCGTCCTGCCTCATATTCTTGACACAGGTACACGTACAAGCAAGCAGACTTCTGTATGAATTTGTCACTTAAAGCACGTAGTTGTGTATTTTAACTTATCCAATTCTGTTTAACAAACAGGAGCTTCAGGAAGAAATTCTTACCTGGATGTCATGTTAAAAATGGCTGAAAAATACAAAAAGAAAATGTGGGGGTAAGTGTTATTGTCCACTGGTCATCTTGGAAAAGATGTGATCATTTCTGAGGGTAAATGGGATAAAATTTGTATGATACTTGTTTAAGCTACAGAAAGGGTTGTTCCTTGTTCAGGGTAGGATATCTTGGTATTTCACTAATTACTGGAGAAATGAATGCTGTGACTTTAAAATATCCCTTTTTTAAAAATTTCATCCACCTCTCAAATTCTGCATTTACAAGTGATATCTAAGCATTAATGAGATTAAGCATCTTTTACTCTTGTCCTGAATAGTCAACTATTTTAGGGAGGTTTCTTTTACCGTCTTTTGCTGGTTGGTGAATGTGCCAGTGTGACTGTTGAATTCTCAAAGAGACAAGTAAATTGCAGTTCATTAGCATGTTTCATGCTCTCAAAGAAACAGGCCAGCAGGCTGTGCCTTTACTCCTCCTTCTCTTAGGTGCAGGTTAGAATCTCTTGGACTTCTCAGGAAAGTGAGAGCTGTTCTGTCACACTGACTGCTGTGAAGAGGAGCAAAATGGCATGAAAGCCTGGGGGAAAATGCTGAGATTGGCTCATTCCAGAGGTTCCTCAGGGGTCTTGCTAAGATGAGAGGAACGGAGACTGAGTGTCCTTAGCTAGAAATCCTCCATAGTGTATTTGGGCAGGACTTTGGAATCTTTAGATCTGTGACTTAAGTACTTTTAAACCTTCCCCTTAATACCAGCTAAAGTGTAGCTGTGTGTTCATACTGCTGACATAGTTCTTCCCCTGCACTGTGTTTAGTGGCTGTTCTTATCCAGCTTTTGGTGGGTGTGTGAGGGAGACTGGCCTAGAGGTGCTGCCGAGAGGGAGCTTTCTTCTGTTGTAAGGCTCAGGATCAGGACTTTCCTTTTCCCTGCTGACTTTGAAAGCGTCAAGGGCAATACAGAGCCCTGCTTGAACTCTGCAGGGTTGCAGGATATGTGATTTGAAAATTATTGTGGTGCCTATCCTCATTATTAATTTTCTATTTCATCTTTTCCTCAAGGTGGCTGTGGACAGAAGCAGGTGCTCAATCAGATCTTGAGAGCTCTCTGGGGATTGGAGGCTTTGGGTATCCAGCAATGGCAGCTGTTAATGCTCGGAAGATGAAATTTGCCCTTCTGAAAGGATCATTCAGTGAGCAAGGGATTAATGAGTTTCTCAGGTATGAAATCTTTAAGTGACTTAAATCTTTCTGTATTTAGGGCTATGACTCTTTAAACTACAAGCACACTCCTGCACCACACAAGACTTGCATGGTTAAGGGAATTAAGATGAGAATTCTGTGGAGTCAGGGAATGGTTTCAATGGCAATTGCAATAAAGCAGTCATTACCTTTTTTGGTGTGCAGAATTAAGTTGGCCATTTAGACTTAGATAGGTAGTTTTAGTACAATATTTGAAAACAGAAGTAGACTTTGATTTTGAAAAATTCTGTTTGTCTTAAGAAGTAACTTACTAATGAATTCCATTTAATTCAGATGGTGCATTCTGACTAGTCATTAGTAATTGGAAAGTCCCCAGTTTGGGAATCACAGTGGGTGCTCTTGAAGTTCTTGAGGTTGTATATGTTGCTGTTCATCTTTCTGATTCAGTTTGGTCCTGTCTTCCCCCTCCCAACTTTCCATTATCCTGGCACTTGATAAATTGATTGGGAGAGTTGAAACAATCCATCCAAAAAGTCAATAACTCACTGCTCAGCACAAGTCCTGTGAAACTGCCTCTTATATAGCTGGGCAAGAGCCAGTGCTGAGAAGAATGGAATAGGGAAAGGAGATGAAGAGGATGACAGAAGGTGGCAGCAGCACTGAAACAGAGCAACTAAACTTAAACTATTACTTTAGTGTGGTCAAAGTGAAGTGGGAACTCTGCTTCCACATTGTCTTGGTTTATGGCAGATTTGGGAGAAAAATCCTAAAGGGGTTCTTTTAGAAAGTAAATTAAATTTAAGCAGCCCCTCCCCCAGCTGGTTTGGGAAAAGATTTCATTGGAGAAAAGTGGAAAAAACCTGTTTATTTAACAGGCAGAGCATTTACCAGCACAAAAAAGAAATGAACTATATTTAACAATAAAAGCTCTCGCTGCTCTGAAGAGATGACTAACTCAAAGTCCCCTCCCTGGGCTGCAGTTCGGCTCACTCAGTGTGTTATCATCCCTCCAGTGCTGGAAATGCCGTGGCCCAGGCCCAGCCTGGCAGGCCACAGATGTGAGCTGCTGGTACTCTTCTGGGCTTTCAGTCCAGATCAGGTTTAAACCGTTCCAAAAAAAAAAAGAAAAACCACAGTCCAGGGAACTTCTCTGCCTTAGCTAGCTAAAAGCAAAGGAAAGCGCTCTCCCGCCGTCTGTCTGTGCTGCAGACAGCACTGTTCAGGAGAGCGATGTGGGGGAGTAAGTGCAGTTTCTGATAACAAACTGTGCGCTTCTTCTCTCTCTCCCTTTGCTCTTGGAACCACTTTTAAAGGTGCAAAACTTATTTCTGGCCTAAACAGACAAATGGGGATAGAAGCATTATGAAGTCACCTCAGGACACACATAAAGGACCAGCTGCTGTAAATTATGCAAGAGCCCTTGAGACCTTACATTAGAAGTGTTGTTTCCATGTTTGTCCTTGGAGAACAGCAGAGAAACAGCAAGAATTGCAAAAGCAGATGCCACAGCCTCTCCCCACCTTGCCATAAAAAGCACATTAATTGAATGCAATTCCTACTGGATTAATGGAATCAGTGCTATAGTCTTATCTGTGAAAGTGATCAGACTTTCTTCTTGATGCCAAAAAAAGGAACATTCTTAGGGCATCAAGTTAAAGTCAGGATATAGATGCAAGATGAGAAATACCAGATGATTTGTACTAATGCACGTGAAAGTGTCTGCCTTTGTGAAACATGGCAAATTTTCTTAGTCTATAAAGTCCATCTTAGTGAGGCCTCTCCTGGGTGAGGCTGGATGGTGCTTCAAGGACATAACAGCCAATTTAACAGCTTATATTGCATTAGGTAATTCGTTTGGTATTGTCTTATCATGCAGCACTGCTTGCTAGAATAATCTCTTCCTGCCAGTTCAGCTCAGCTATGCTGCCTAGAGAAAGCAGTATGATCACAGCTGGTGTGGCTGGCCATTCACTCAGCTGATGTAGGCAGCTTCTGCAATCTAATAAGCAGTCTCAGCAGTGTTGACTACAAGTAAGGAAATTGGCACTATGAAGAGCAGAAAAACTCTGAACTCTATTTGGGGAGGAATGCTAATTCAGTCTTACTTGCCTCTGAAAGATGCAAAGGGATTAGCTCCTCAGGATTTTAATGCTGGGTTTTTTCAGCAAGCCTAACTAGCAAGCTCAGGATGGAGTGTCTCAAACAAAGCTGGTTACCTTGAACCCTATGGAACTCATGGAGGCTGCCTCCAGTAAAGAAAATCACTGGTGATTTCCACTAACACTTGCAGGTGACTTCCAGAACTAGAATTACAGGCTCCCTTTGGAGTTGCTTTAAGTGATAAACTGTTAAAGAGGCTGCATTGATATGATTTTTACACTGCTGAACTATGAAATAGTGTATCTCACAGATGTCTTTGAATCCACTTTTGAATTTTCAATGGTGCTTTAAGAACTCTGTAATTTTCTGCTTCTTGAGGTTTTTGCATTCACATAGTTTAGATCTACTTAAAGACATGAAATCTTGAACTTGTATTCCTCTTATCTGAAGCAGGCTCTGTTCCAGATGGCTGGAAGTTGGAGGAATTCCTTAAATTTAATTCTATTTGTTTTTTCTCAGGGAACTCTCCGTTGGTCGTGGCTCTACAGCACCAGTGGGTGGTGGAGCTTTCCCCAAAATTCATTCGGTTGAACCTTGGGATGGCAAAGATGGTGAGGTAAGAGATACTCCATTTCTGAAAGTGCTCAGCAATGGTGTTCAGAAGTGACAGGATAGAGTAACTAACAGCTGTCAGTGTGAAAGTTCCTGTTCTAACAAGATTGTGGCAAGTTGTATTGATGGTTTTCCCTTACCTTAATCCTGCCAGCAGATTAAATGGTACATTGATCATCTGACATTGCAGCCCAGATGTTTCTCCTGCTGTTAGGATGTGATCTGAAAGCTGGATCACCTGAGGCAGAAATGTATTACCACTGCTGCCTAAGGGAGGTGGTAGTGCCTGCATTCAACACCCCCAGTGTTGTGGAGTTGTGAATATGCTGACCTTGCCATCAAGGTTTTAATGCCAGAAAGCTTTAGGTAAAGCCTGTGTCATAAATAACATGGTGACCAAGTCTGCCTTCTTAAGGTTCGACATTGGTGTAAAAACCAAAGTTACTGCAGTCCTTTGATCTACTTCAGATAGATAAAAACACAGAATAGGGTAGTAGTTTTGTTACATTGTTTATTTGTATAGCCTTCATCTGGAGTATTTTGATTAGTGAAAAACTAATCTCCTAAACTCTGATCACTTGTCCTGTGCTTAGTGCACTTGGAGTTTTGTGAATGAAAGAGATGACAGGAGAGAGCTTTACTCTCAGGATGATGTAAGAATCTTTCCAACTCAGGGATCTCCTGGCATTAAGCACTTCTCAAAATGTACTCAAAACCTTCCCTTTTTAACAGCTTCCAGTTGAAGATGACATTGATCTCAGTGATGTGGATCTGGATGACTTGGGTAAAGATGAGCTGTGAGATCTTCAGGAAACAACTTTTCTTGGGAGAGCCTGTGCAGCAGTTTGCAGCCTGGATCACAATCAGACAGATATTTCAGTGGCCTTTTTCTGGAGAAGTAGCACATGACACACTGTGCTATTGGATGCACTGCAGCAGTGGACTGTACGCATCTCAAGAAAACATTGCAGAAATTCTATGAATTGTCATAACCAGTAAACTTGATTGTATTGTGCAACAAATATTTTGAGGACAACATGGATATTTCTTTGGAACATCTTGGGTTTTATTTTGTTGATAATGTGCTGTTTGAGTGTTACTGGAGGCTGTTAGTGTAACCAATTTTAACTGTAATTTTTTTCATGGAGGTGGAACCTGCTCAGCTTCTGTTTCAATTAAAGAATAAAATATTTTTTGACACACAGTGTTAGTCTTGTATAGAGTAAGAAAGGTGCACATAGTACAAGCAGTCCCATTTTGGATGACTCTTCAAAGTGAACTTTAGAATAGAGGTTTGTGCAGAGGGGAGTCCTAAACCACCTCCTTGCAGTGAGATCTTGACAGTTTGGCTAAAAAGCTTGATAAGATGGACAATCTTAGTTTAAATGCTCTTCAGTCTTCCTTTTCCTATTCCTTCTCAGGGGCTTTCTCTTTCTTTGTGCCAGGCTTCATAAGATCATTATATAACAATGGAAGTGGGGTTGCTGCTGCTGCTGCAATGAGAGATGCTGGGAGCTGTCAGTCTTTCCCCTGGATTAGTAATGAAGCTAATCTGTTTTTTAGGGCATAAGGATTTCCAGGTGCTAACAGACAACCACCCTGGTGCTGTCTCCAGCAAATAAAGTAATATTTCTTCACTTCCATCTGGCATTGTTTTGATCTGAAATTGCTATTTCCTTTGGAAGGGGAATCAGGACTGTGAATAGGGATGTTTACTGCTGCTTTTTTAATAAAAATATCATTATTTTATTGCTCTCCATGTCTTGTATATTGGTGTCTAGTGAAGTGACCCTGATGTGATCAGCTTGTTTATAAATATGAATGAAAGAGCTGAAAGATTCCCCTTCTTTCAAGGAAATAACATAATGAGGGTATTTGTCATGTGGTGTCTGTAAGAGATTGCCCGTAGTTCATCCTTGTGAAAGGCAGTATCAGAACCATGGGCAGGCAGCAGTAACTGCTGATGCTGTGCAGGACATGTGCTCCAACTCTTAAATCATCCCAGCAGAGGAGCTGTAATGGAACTGTTCTAACTGAAATATCTTTGCAAAAACTAAACTCATGAGTACTTGGGACTGTAAGTCATATTATGATAAGTTCCTCAGCACTTTCCTCTTAGGCTTTTGGGTTTTTTTGTTAAATTAAAGGAACCTGGGCTTTGCTCTGATGCTTTCTACTTTTTCTGTTTGGATTTTTTTAAGTTTGCTTTGTTAGAAAAAGGACTGTATACACCTAGTAGATCCGTTAGCCACCATACTTTTTAATTTGTTTTATTTCAAGTCCAGTAGATATTTCATCTTTGTAATTTACCAAAAAAATAAATACTACCATAGTACCTCTGCCTCTGAAATATGTTTTTGTAAAACTATGAATAAGAGATCACTTTTACTGTAGTCACTAAAAATTACTAGAAGTGGTAGGAAGCTCATCCTGCTGCAGTATTTGCATTTTAATTTCACTTTCAGCAGCTAAAGATTGTTTTACAGTAACATCACAGTCTTGAAACTTAATAGATGAAGCTTGAGCAATTCTTCTTTAACTGCAGTCAAGAAGACTGAGGTCAATCTTGAAATAGACATAAGGATAGTATTCTTGATTGCTCAGTTGTAACCCAGGAATGTCCATGCCAGGCTGCAAAAGGAAATGACCACTTTAGTACCTGTAAACCTGCACAGTTCCAAGCTCCAGGGGATTGCTTTTGTGCTCCTTTCCCACAGGTGCAATGGAGCTTTGTATGTGCCATGCTTAAGGTAGGGAATTCACTGAGAACCTGCTCTGCTTCTTGTTTCAGGCTGCCTCAAGTAATTAGCATTGAGAATTCATGCCTGTGCTGTTATGAATTTGTAGCATTTTTGTGTGCTTCAGCTCCACAGCAACTCATCTCTTTGCTCCCTTCGTGCAATGGGACCCATGCTTGCTGGTTTTAGGCTGTTTTGAAGGCCTGCTACCTCATTTATTGCTTTAGCCTAAATTGTTTCGAATTGTAATTCAACATACGGGGAAGGAGAAAGCAAGTACTGCTGCTTTTTGAAGGCCTAGTTATTTATAAATGACAGTCTTTTACAGAGGACAGAGGTGTGACAGTCCTAGGTTTTAGTTCCAAATTAATGTTTCTTGCTTGTATTGATCTGAATGTTTATAGTAGATTTTAAGCTTTTTATGTAGGTGAACAGCCATAAAAAGCTGTTCACCTACATAAAAAGTGTAGAGCAGACCTGTTTTGTTCTGGCAGCTGTAAACATCAGATGCTTCAACAGAAAATATAAGCAATCTCTCTGCATCTGCATCCTAATCTGAGCCTACCCTAATCCAGTCTGTAACCAGCTGGGCTTAGAGCTGTATCCAGGACTCCTGTCATTGCAAGATGTGAGCAGATGCATGCTCTAACCCCAGGACAGTGGAAGTGTTCCTTCAGCTAAGCTGAGAGAAGCTACAGCATGTGCACCTGCGGTCCAAATACATACATCCATTATACTTGCTGCTGCAACTTCATCCAGGTGTTTGAAGACCACGTTCAGGACGTCTCTCAGGCGCTTCACAGACTTCCTGTTTGGCTGCAGCAGCATTGCTTGGAAATTCACAGGGAGGCCATACCTTGGAACACAACATACCTGATCACCTGCTGGGAAGGGTCACAGCTGTCTGCTCATGCCCTTCTCCCTCCTCAGCCTTCAGGCATGCCCACTGGTTGTGTGTTGCAGAAACAACACTGCCTCCTTATTGGAAAGCCTTTTCTTTTTGAAGCCAGAAGTCAACTAAACAGTGTCTTTCTGTTTTCCCCTTACCTGTAAGTACCCCCAAAAAATTGTTTTTCACCAGATTTGTATGTCACCTTTTTTGTGGACATCTATATTGTCTGCTGTGATCTTCTGGAATGGAGTGTGTAAGGCACACACCTCGAGCAAGACAAAACAAGGTGAGTAAGGGTTCTTCCCACAAAGGACCTGCACCAGGAAGAGACCTGTACATTTTGACTTCCCCAGGAATCTCTGCCTGCACTCTGTGTGTACTCACCTCAGGACAGATTCAACAAAAACTCTCAAGGCTTTCACATGAATCCAAGCCACAAATGCTTCACTGAAGTTCACCTTCAGCCAGCGCAGTAAGGGGCCCTGTGAGACCAGAACAGTGCTATGATCCCCTCGCTGAGTGAAGCAGCTCCATAGCCAGCACTGCCACTGAGGCCATCATGGACTGCTGGAATACTTCCCAGGCAGCCTGATAGTAGCTCCCAGTCTATTAGAAACTCAAGTGACCTTGGCCAAATCATTATTTTTCCTAATTATGATAATTTTATTATTATCATTATATATGCCTCAGTTTTATGGACTAAATGAGCTCACCAGAGACAGTTGGAACCATAAAGCCATTTCTGAGAGAGGTGTTTAGGCACCCTGGTAGCAAAGGCTGCCACTATGTGGGCCACCAACTCACAAGGTGCTACTTACATATTGTTGCTTCTTGTCAGAAGCTAATTTCATCAGCTCTTCCTTTTCACATTTCAGTTCCTTCTCATCATAATAAAATTCTCGAACCATGAACCTACAATTGAATGACATTTGCTCTCACAAGCCTTAGTCCAGGCAATGTGAAACTCATTTCTTTTTTCCAAGGAGAAGCAAGTATGGGAAGTTGCTAGCCATTGAAGCCATTTAACAAGTTAAAGTATGGGGAGGGTAGGAGTTGAAATCACCCCCAGAAAGCCAGCAGAATGAGAGCAGAAAGGGTAATTCCAGCATCTGTAACTTGGAGCTTAAAGAACAGGATCACTCATTCTGCTACCACAGCTTCTTCCCACCCTGCCTTCTCAATGGCTTTAGGACCAACAGAAACACAAGCAGTCAAGAAGTCCTAAAACCAGTGATGGATTTGGCATCCTGCACGCACAACAAGCCTCACCTGATCCTCATCTCTTGCTAGCCTGCCCTGCCCAGCAGTCAGGGCTTCTTACCTGTTCTCCCTGGCTTTAGCCTTAAAGTCATCCATCACTTTTCTAAATAGGGTCACAGTGAAGAGTCCTCCCTCTGCATCCTCAGCAATCATTCTGTGGGAGAGAAATCCACTGCTGTGATTTGATATGGCAAATCCCTCATGCCTTTTTTACCTACCTCATCTTCCTCTTTTGCAATTCTTTCTGTTTTCGTTTATGATACTGAACAACACCCTGCTTTTTCAAAACTGCTGTGACAGAAATAGAGAACATTGACTTTACTTGCACTGGCTATTCTATCTCAATGTAAAACTCAACTGGTTTAGTTCCTGAGCCCACTGAATACACACACATTCTGCCTGCCTGATTTTTCTGTGTTTCCTGGTAACATTCCCCCAGCTTTACATGCACTTGTGTTTTCGTCGCAGGCAGTAGACAAGACAGTTTGTTTCTTTCTCTATGCTTTCCACCTTCTGCATTTCAGGTAATACCATGGTCAGCTTTTGTGCCCTGGACTGGATGTCATAGTCTGCATGAGCTAAGTAATGGAATATTTAAGTCCTAGGAAACATTTTTTTACCCAGGCTGAAAGGATGAGTTAATATGGCTTTTGCTAGTTCAATGACAGTATGCTGAATTATTCTATGTTACAACAGGAAGCAATTAAAAATGCAGATTTAGTGTTTCATCTTTTTATAAAGTACTTTCCATAAAGCTCTATATGACTGCATATATCTGAACTATACCTCAATTAATGTAATAAATTGCCTGTTTTACACAAAAACAAGCAACAGTCTGGTTGAAAGTAAAAACAAATAGATTACTGGAAAAGAGAAGCTAATTGTAAAAAAACCCTGACCTTTCTTTTTTTCATCTGTACTTTCCTTCAACAAACTAATTTCTATTTGAATTGCAAATACATTAATGTGGAGCCTATGCATTTAGACTAGTGATTTCCTCAAGGATTCACCAGTTTGAGGGGCTGAAACAAGACAGGGATCTCTGAAACAAACACAGAGCTTAATTTGGAATTTCACTTACTTGGTGGAGCGAGGTACTACCATATCTGAGAGTGATTCATAGGTCTTCTGCCACTGTACGTAGCTTGACCTTTGAGCAACACAAAACAGAGCACAGTAAATAAATACTATATACTGGAAAGCAAATATTGATATATGTAGTTAATTATGCTAATTACTTAAGGTAGAAGGGTTGAACTCTTTGTGCTTGGTTATGTCATTAAAATGCATTAAGCCTCTCCTATCCTTTCCTCTCCTAGTTACCAGCTGAGGAGATGCTTCCCTCAATGCTACAGCCTCAGTCTTCACTTTGGATCTTGGCTTGAGGAAGGGTCAGTATGAGGAAACTGATGGTGGGAAGAACATGGCTCGTACTTCCAGGCTACCACACAGTGTCCCATGCTCCAGGACCCCTGCACAAGCTGCTCTGGTCCATGGGTAGGTGTGCTACATCTGCTATGTGCAATCCCAGAGCTGATCTGGTGCTAGACTGCACTCATGGTGAATGCCAGCCCTGTGAGAAAGGAACAAGGGTATGGTAGGAGTTTGCAATGAGAGAAGTCTCTTTTTAGTGTGAATAAACTCACATAATGAAGTCAACAAAAGTACTTCAGATCTTCAGATAGCTTTTTGTAACCTGTTTCTCAGAGACAGAAGAGTGTGTTGGGACAGGGCTATATGGAGAGGAAAAGTTTTGTGTAGGGGTCTAAGGAGAACATGGTGTAACTTCCCCATTGTTAGCAGTCATCCTATGTATGGCCACTTACAAGGGTACAGCCAGCAGAGAGAGATTGTGAGATGAACAGGTCTAATTCCTTTTAGAGACTGGCTAGGCTGCAGTCAAAATCTGGTTTTCTTTTAGCTCATACTATTCCTATCAGGAGACTGAGAACCCACTCATAACCATGAAGAACCCTCAGGCCAATTGTTCTGCTCCAGCTTTGGCGCAGTCTTTATCTCCCTCTTTTGTGCTAGCACCACTCTTGGCAGAAATTGTTCTTTCTTCTCTGCTAAGGGCTCCACCTGTGTCCCAGCAGGGCAGTCACGAGCTGCCCCAACCTGACCAGGTGTCACCTGGTTGTGGTGCTTAGGCCTGGGACTCAGTGCCACCCACTGCTGCCTTACTTTGGCACCACGACGAGCAGCGTGATAAGATACTCGGAATTGAGAACAAAGTCTTCTTTGTGCACAATGTCTGCCAGGGTCCGGGTCAGCAGATTTCCCCTGCGGTGAAGAAGACAAAGTAAAAATAACAGCAGCAGGAACTCAGCAGTGGAATATTGGGGGCATTGTGCTGTGGGTGGAGATGCTAATCTATACTGGGGTAGAAGAAGGCCCAGAAAGACGTGGCTAAAGGACACAGCTACGCTTCTTAAATAGCTGTTCTGTTATTTTTACAGCAACTAAAAGACTCAAAAAGTAACTAATACTAAAGGACACAATATTGGTGACTAGAGAAGGCCAGTTTATGCCCTTTGTGCAAAACACACCATTCTGCTGCTATTGTTTTTACAGTAAGGGTGTAAATACTTGGGAAGTGCACATCTGCTCCCAGTCATCACTGCATCTTGTGGGAAGCACCTGCTCTCTCAGGAAACCTGTTGAGCTGCTGGTGTGACTGTGCTGCAGGCAGAGTGAAACATGTATGTACAGACCTAAGCCATCACGGCAACCTGGCATTCCTGGACTGCTGTGGACCAGCAGGCTGAGACACTCCTGCTGAACAGCAGCGAGAGCAGCAGCCTCATGCACAGGTGGCACCTGCAGGAGGTCTCCACACACTGAGCTCACCTGATCACATTAATTCCTAGGACATGTAGATAGCCAGGGCTGGCTGTATGTGGCTGGAAAGCACTAGGTGTGAAAAGGAGCTCCCCTCCCTGTCACTGGGCAGGAGTGAAGAAGGACCTAAACTATTAGTTTTGGGTTTGAGGTTCCCTGGGCCAGTCTAAATATTAATTAACTAGCTGGTAACTTATTCAATGTTTGTTCAACCCAAGCTATCTAGCACTGGTGGACACCAGAGTTGACAGCATTTAAAGATGGACGGAATGATGACAAGATTGTCCCTGGCCATGAGGTCTCCATTCTTCTCGCTCTGCAAATTGGTGGAGCCCTGGCCAGCAGGCAGCCACCTGTGCCCTGTGCCCAATCCTGAGTAGGAACAATAGTATATATGAGCATGTGTTGGGTGAGGGCTTGCACAGCATCATCTAAGTTGTTTTAAATTTACTGCTTACTGGATTTTACCATTCTCCCTAGTAATATCCTAGGAAAAAAAAACCCCAGGTGTCACCATGGACATAGGCAAAGACCATAAGCAGATGAAGACAGGGGAGAGAACATTTGGGAAGCCTGAACAGTGCATTACCTGAACCAACAAAAGGGACAAAAGAAAACAAAAATATAAGTGGGATGCTAATGAGGTGCAGGATCAAGCAAGACAGAGCTGTTTCCTTTGGGAGCTTTGCAAATGCTGTTCAGAACATAGGGCACAGCTCCATGTGGCAAAGGAATCCACCAGTTGACACACCTCATCTAATTTCTGACTCCCTGAAGTCCCATCAAAGCAAAACAGTTGACTTTTTCCAAGACTGCCTGCTCACAATGTCAATAAAATCCTTTTAGGAACTTCAGTCTCCCTGAGCTGATTTTGAGATATGCTGACCACACCAGCTACCACCTGTTCTCACTGGGTCTCTAAATGCTCAGCATGTTCTAAAGCTGGAAAAGTTGCTCCCACCACAACACAGCAATGGGTGTGAGCACACACTGCCCACGTTTTGGCCAGCAACAGCATCCCCAATGCAAAATACTTACATCGTTTTCTTCTCCAGGCTTTGCAAATTTCCTTTAATGTTGTTGTACGCAGCTGATCGGGTCTTCAGGTCTGCTTCTATTTGAGTCACTTGCTAAAACAAAGTGAAAAAAGGGAGTCAATGCAGTGCTTGAGGCCTTGCTCTCCCCTCTGTCCCACAACTACCACCTTAACACAGAGACACAGCTGCCAGCTCTCCTAAAACCACCGGCCTGTGGCCAAGAGAGAGCCAGGGTGAGAGATCCCCTGGGGCAAAGGCCTCAGCAGAAAATGGGGTTCAGTCAGCTGCTGCTGTTGGTGTGCTAAAGCTCTACCTAAGGGGCAAGTTCATGGTTTTATTTGTTACCTACATTGAACAACAACACATCATGCCTTTCTGAATGAACTGACAGTGTAAATAATTCATTCGGCCTGAAGGCTTTTGATTTAATGTCAGACTAACAATTTCATGAAAAACACCTCTGAAGTGGAGAATAATATGGCAGTATATGAAAAAAAAATAAAAGAAAATTACAATGGAGGGGATTAAAGTGCACAAAACATATCAATGTACTCTAGTGAATCTGATAAAGGACCATATACTTACAGACTGGATAAATTTCAATATATGTATCATTATTTTAATTTATACTGCAACAGTAATATCAACTGCTTTAGTACAAAGTGTGTGCTTCTGAGCTTGTTCCTGCCCAAAACAAAGGCAAAGGCTCCTCTCCTACCATGAGGGGAGGGATCACAACTAGTCAAAAGACACACTTCCCCATGCTGACATCTTAAAATGTGGAGTACAATTTACCTTTGATAATGCTTCTGATATATTCTTCAGCGGCTGCTTTATAGGATATTTGGCCATGTCCCACTCAAACCGTGTCAGGTAGCTAATGAGGTCAACTGAAAATAAAAAGAGATGCATGAAAGCAGATAGTGTACCAGATGGCAGGTCAAGCTTTGGGGAGTAGTCCCCAGCTATAGGTTAGGCATAGCTCTGATTAACTTCAGAGCATTAAAAACCAGAAGCCTACTTCTCAATTCTTATAGAGATTTGATCTAGATCAAATATGCACAGATCACCCAATCTAATCAACTTCCTAGACATCTCCAAAAGTTAAAAGTTAAATCAAAGATATTTCTTGCATTACACCTAAAAGTACAGAGAAAGTGTAAAATTATCTGTATCAGTGGGACACAGCAGTGTACAGCTACTCTTCTTCACAATAAAAACAGTTTTGTGTAATCTCAATCTAGATTTCTGCAATATGCCTGAATTTAAACCCAGCAACAGCTATCAGAAAAACTTTGTGCCCAGGATCAGCAGTAATATTCAGGGTTGCTGAGAGCCTGATCAAAGGTACTAAGACTGTAGCAGATGTCACTTCTCTGTGATTCAGTTAAGTGCTCACTAGAAATCAAACAAATGCAGGTGTGATGAGGAATTCCTCACTGACTTTTCACACAAAGGTCCCCATTTCACACAAAGCTAGAGGCTATTTATATAATAGATAAATCCAGTCACAGCATCCAAGAAGAGAAATTCACAGCAAGGAATTCACAGCAAGGAAAGTTGTGCATGCAACCCTCAAAACAAAGCACCCTTGGACCACAGGGACCCACATCATCTTTCCAGAATGAAGGGGAAATGAACACATACAACACCCAGCTCCTAGAACAAGGTTTTCCTGTTTCACTGTTTGAAGATCAAGGGCTCTTAATGTTTGGAAACATTAAGGCTTACATTATGGTACCAAATAAAGAATTCTCCTCCAGCAGCTCATGAAATCAAACAGCTCTTTGTCTGAGTTCTGAGGGCCTTTGGATGCTGAACTCACCACTACAGGGTGTTCTTGCAGACTTTTCTAGGATGGGGTAAAGTCATGCATCCTGCCACAATGACAAGGGCTGGAACTGCCCCCCCCAGAAAGTTAGGGAGACAAGGGGAAGGCGGCAGGCAGGGTCTCAAGGTCTAGACAAGGAGGCCAGAAGCATGTCCCCTAAAGGGTGGGCTTCCTTCCAGACCAGGAGAGTAGACATGGAGAATGTCTGGGAAGTTGCTCTAAGGTGATAGGGAGCAAAACAAGCTCAAGGTGGTAAGTAAAAGGACATGCATGCTGGGGCACTTCAGTGTTCTTTGCTGCCTTGTTCAGAGAGTTAATTCAGTCCCACAGCAAGGTCTGAGCACAATTTCTTATGGGTTGGACTCTGAGGTTTAGTTAAACCAAGATGCATGAGAAGGAATGTGAAAAACTGTGTAATTGCCATACTACCAGGCTGAGGGTACTCTGCAGTCTCATGTGATACTGAATACCCTTGGCAGGAGAGTACTATCCTTTCCATGGGCTTCTCTCACCCCACAACAGAGTCAGTTTACCCTATTAGATTTCCAAAGCATGGAAAATCTTATGTTAGGAGAAATAGGCTTCTTAGCAAGAGATAAACTGCCTGGAAGGCAGAGAGCCCTTGCCATGGCAGTGTTCTCCCCCTCTTGCAAAACCACAGCTGTGTCAATGTCCCCCACATTCAATGGTCAAGAGTCACAGGGCAAAGATCTAACCCTTCCTGCTGATACCCCATCAGGAATGAGCAAATTTTCCTGCACAGGGAGGGTGTAGAAAAGGGGCAAAACGGCAGAAGACTGGGAGAGCTATGACACAGCTGCTGCATGCACATTTCTCTGTTGATGCTTGCTCGTGATCTCTGTGGGGAAGGCAGACAGGTCAAAAATACTTCAGCAACCAAGTTCACACAGCATTTTCAGCACAGGGTACACAACACAAGGATTTCACCCTGCTGCCTTTCTTCTAAGCTTGTGTGCTCACGCTTTGCAGACACAGGCTCTTTAAAGACAGACACTGACCAATTTATAGCTGATGAGATATAAAAGTTCCCTGAAGAACCTCACATGTCCTTTCTAACCTCACATTCCTTGAATCTCAGCAGCATCCAAATGTTGGGCAGTTGAGCACTGCTTGAGTTCTCAGCCCAGTTTTTCAAGCTCACTCCTGAGTGAACTTGCCAGTGCTAGATGGCACTGGTGCAGGTTAGTTAAGCAGCCTGATCCTGGGGATGGAACAAACTACTGTCAACACACTAGCACAGCTGTGTTGAAAATGCCAAGCAGCCCCAGCACCCTGATGCTCCTGGAATGGCATCCCTCATTTATGGAACCTGTTGAGTCATTTCTAAAGGGCTTCACCCAGCTGCCCACCCAGGAGAGATGATTCCAACCAGCTCACAGCTGCCCAGGGAACCCACAGCCTGCATGTCTCATAATCCAACTTACATACCAGCTCTAAAACACGTTAAATACTTCCTCTCCAAAACACTCAATTCTTCAAAATTGTTATGCTTCCCATTTTGCTTTGTTTTGGGATCACTCTAAGGAATGGCTCCACCTCTTACCAATTTTTTTAATTCATTTAGGTTTAACATTTCCATAAATGGAAGAGAATTTGGTACAAATCTTTGAAGGACAGCTTTACTTACATTTCAAGAAAGGTTGTTTATGCTGTTATGATATATTAAAAGTTTCTATATTACACAAGCACACATTTCCCTCTGTAAGAGGAAAATTTGCATGTGGCTGCTTTCAACTGTTATCCACTGGAAAGTTGAGTGTGTGTGTGTGTGTGTGTGTGCAAGTTCATGTAACTAAAAGTGCTGTATTTTTTACTATTTTGCATTTTTGTTCCTAAAAATCTAGCAAAAAAACTTTTTAGACACATAGCCACTACCAAACTGCTAGTGGGCTTATATACAAGTGAGCTAAAGCCAGCGTTACTTAAAACAATCTTGGGATGGTCAAATAGTATTAAACAGGACTGTGCAACAATAAATCACGTCTTATAATTTTGGTTCTGATTTCACAGCCTCAAGAAAGTGTTCAACTTTATAGTTCTTTTACTAATCAGAAAGGGAAGGAGGAAGAATTGGTCCAGTAAAGTTGCTGAAGCTTATGAAGACTGACACTGGAATATATTAGGGGAATCCTCATATACTAAAGCTGACTTCATTTTTTAAGATGCAGTTGGTAATCTTAAAAAGGTTAATGCCCTAATTCAGTATGATTTGTTTGGATGACCAACCCCAGACAGAGGAAATTAGTAAGACATGCAAGTAATTTCCATATCCTTCTAATAGAACACATGCAGAGCTGATAGGGAAAAAATGGTGCAAAAAGGGGAAACAGAGGAAATTAATGAAACCTGTTGTTTCTCAAGTCATAGGGATATCGTGATCAAGCTACGAGGTTGTTACTTGAGAAATCCATCGTAACCTGATCACTGTATCTCTACAACCAGAACAAGACTTGTGTCTAGCACTAATATACACAAATGCATGCATGGAACAACACCACAACCATCAGTCCTCAACATACTTTGGAGACATTTCATTTTATCCTTTAGCCCTGAAACACAGTAAATGGGATTATTGTATTTCTCGAACAGTTGCACCCATCAAACATCACTTTTATATCATTCAAGGACATTTCTAAAAGAACTTCCTCTCCATCCTTTATTAATACAGGTCTGAAGTACAACATTGCAGACAAAGGGAGATGGAGTGTACACTCTTAGTTTATCCAACAGCATCATGCTGTAAGTCTGTAATCAGCATGCATACCACATCCAATTTTGTTGTATTTTTCCAGAATAGCTGGGAAATGCAAATTACTGACAGATCACTGACAGTTGTCACACAACCATACAGAATGTGATTTAGGTGCCCTTAAGAAATCAAGCCCAGGCAGGGCACAGGAGTGTGCTAAATCATGTTAGGAGTGAACAAGGATGTCTCTTACTTTCATCTTCACTCCAAAGTTAGCTTCAGCTGAGAAAAATGGGAGCAGGCTAGACACGTTCTTATAAAATGTTGCTGATGGTTGTCCTTTCTGAAGTGTGAGGGTTTCAATTCCACATATTCATATTCTGAAGCAAGCAAAAGCAGTATCAATGCATTTAAACCCCCACATTCACAGCACCTACCTCCATTGGCCAGAAGATTTTCCTGGACTTTGTCTTTTGAGTCCTCCATAACTTCTCCTATGTACTGGGCTATTTTCTTTATTACACTTAAGTGTAACAAAAGAAGCTTTGTTAGTGAAGAAACAAAATTATTAAAAAACAGTTTCACAGCGATCTAATAAACAGAAATGCCCAAACAAAACATTTCTGAAGCAAGGCAAGTTAATTTGCAATTCAAATTATAATAAAAAATCTAGAACACAATGCAGAACTCCATGTCTTATCTCTAAATACACTGATCTCTGCAAAAACATAGGTAATGCCATTTTGCCTGTGTTCTGGACTTACAGAATATCAAAATTCAATCTTTTTTACACCTATTTTATGCATAGCAGAAACTAGAAGGCAAGAATGGCAAGAAACTCATGTTTAAAACCCCCACGGCAATGAAGGTAAAGGAGGCTGCATATAGACACTGACTAAAGATCTGTTCCATAGGATGCTAAAGACATCCTTAGGGCTCGCTGAGAAAAGGTTCTCAGAAAATACTCAGGGGAAAATAGCAGTGTTATCTTGTTTGATGGGAATTTCTTTCTTATTCCTTTTCTTTGCAAGACTCCTTCTCTCTTCTTTTTCAGCATGGTGGACAAGACACTCCTTTAAGGTGCAGGAGAGCTAGATTCAAATCCTTCCATCCAGTCCAGAACAGTGATTTGTGCAGAGACTCTCCTAGAGAACACAGTCTCCACTATGCCATGTAAGGGGGTAGAACATAAATAAATAAAGGTAGTACAGAGAGTAATCTTACCCCCTAAAGAGTTGCAGCTGAGCCCCAATTATTGGAGATTGGGAACAGGCCTGATGTTAACAGGCCACAGCTGTAGCCAATCAGCAGAGTGTTATAAAAGAGTGGATTGGTTGGCTGAGGGGAGCTGGAGTCAGTGGCTGCTGTGAGGGTAAGGGAGAGTCAGTGCCTGGAGGAGCTGCCTACAGGAAGCATCAAGAAGGTACAAAACCCTGGCAATGTGGAGCCCTTGCAATGTAATGACATTAGAACTCTTGCACTATATATGACAAGTGGTGACCTTAACATGATTTGAGAAAAAGGATTCAAATACTAGAGTATATGGCCCTGTGTATTCAGGACTAAACTATATAATCCTGTGGATTTGGGGAAACAGGATTCAACTATATAACCTTGTGGATTTGGGGAAAAGGACTTGAATACTAAACTACTGGTAAAATATGTCAATTGCAGTTATTAGTGTTTGTTAAATATGAGTATAAAAGATTTTGAAGGTAAGTACTTTGTAAACTGAGAAAAGCTGCAAAACTGAACCAACACTCAGAAATATACATATTTGTACTATAATATATTGTCTGAACATTTGTATAACTCTTAGTTTTAAATAAAATATATGGATGTGTCATAATGTTAATTTATTTGAATATGCCCTTCTAGAAATGCTGCCACTCTAATTAAAAGGGGGAATTGTAGGGGGGTAGAACATAAGTAAATAAAGGTACTATAGAAAGTAATCTTACCCCCTAAAGAGTTGCAGCTGAGCCAATTATTAAGGGTTAGGAACAGGCCTGATTTTAACAGGCCACACCTGAAACCAATCTGAAGAGTGTTATAAAAGAGTGGATTGGTGGGAGTCAGGTGGCTGCTGTGAGGACAAGGAAGAGTCAGTGCCTGGAGGAGCTGCCTACAAGAAACATCAAGGAGGTACAAAACTCTGGCAATATGGAACCCTTGCAATGTAATGACAGTAGAACTCTTGTGCTATATATGACAGCAGTGCCATTTATTCTTTGCCTGTTTTAAGAAATGGATTAATCGAGTCCCTCTAGCAGTAGTCCCCCCTGTCTCTAGTCAAAGTACCTGTCTCATACAGGCTGCAAGACTCTCTGGTTGTTCAAGTATCCTTCTGCACTCAAAAGTATTCACAGAATTTGGCCTGCAGTTCCCTAACTGTCCTAGGTTGACTGCACCTTGTATAGAGCCCAGAAGCCACAAGGTTACTGCCTGACCATTAAATTGGCAGAGACACAAAGTGGACATTATCCTTGGCCTTGTGACAGGGAGTGCAACAGCAGGTTTCACTTCTGCTTCATTTCTCTTTCTTTCCTTACTAAGAAGAGACTGCTACAGCTGCAGATTAGCTGGAGACTGAAAAGGCATCTACAGTGTTTGGACATTGTATTATGTGGTTGGACAATGTGGTGTTGTGACCAATCCTGTGGTTTTCAGGAGCAGAAAAGAGACTTTGGGTCAGGTATACATACCACGAAAGTGTTAGAAAAGAGGATTCTTCTTTCATGTGCTGCAAAGCAGTTGCATTTATCTTTGTTACTGTGAAGAAACTTAGTCTTGGAAAAGGTTTTCCAGTCCTATGACAGCTAGGAAAAGTCTGAGATTGTTGATGCTGCCAAGAATGCAGTACTCAAAATTTGTGCTATTTGGGGTCAATTCAGTCTGAAGAAGAGATGATCTTGTGACTTCAATATATAAAGGGCTCCTATAAGAAAGTTGGACAGAGGCTTTTTACCAGTGCCTATAGTGACAGGACAAGAGGCAACAATTTTAAACTAAGAGAAGATTTAGACTGGATATAAAGAAATTCTTTACTATGAGGGTGATGAGGCATTGGTACAGGTTGCCCAGGGAAGTTGTGGATGCCCAGCCCCTGGAAGCATTCAAGGCCAGGTTGGATAGGGGTTTGAGCAATCTAGTATAATGAAACATTTTCCTGCCTATGGCAGGGGGTTGGAACCAGAGGATCTTTAAAGTAGCCTTTCAACCCAAATCATTCTTCCCATGACCCTGGACAGATGCAGTTCAGAGTGCCTGTAAGAGGAATCTATACCACTGTGCTCTAGTTCACCTCCCTTTCTCAGAGCTGCTGCAGTGTTTCATCACCTGCCTGCAGCCCCATAGGGACTCATCTGGAGGTTGTGAGGGTGCAGCACATGTTTCCCACACTCAGGCTGTAGGGGGTTGAGGGATCCAGGCAAAGCTTCCCTGACAATTGCAGCCTTACCAAGCACTTCTGCAAACTTCAGCTTGTAGCTAGAGCTGGGTTTTGTCTCCTTCACGATGCTCCAAGAGCCCAAAGAACACACAACGAGACAGCAGTTGGTAAAACCAACAGCATAGCAGAGGTTAAAGACATTATGGAGAAAGCAGTTCACAGGGACATGTATAAACCAGGAGCTTCTCCAAAGGGCCTGAGCTGCTTTCAGGACTCTTGAGTGCATCTGGTGGCTGACTGACAGGTGGGAGACAGCTCTGGCCTCTCCATGGATACAGAGCGGGGGACAGGTGTGTGCTCTCATGCACCTGACAGTCCTACCTGCCCAGGCAAGGCTTGGCTCCCTTCCTACCCACACATCCCATGGTCCCTGCAGCAGGGTACAGCCACACTGTGTGTAATACACTGTGCCAGAGGAATGTTCTCCAGTCCTGCCTTAGCCTCTGTGCCTTGCATTGCATCCTGTGAAAGCAAGCGAGATTTGCTCACCCAATATATTTCCCATGCAAAGACAGAACCTATCCCCTCCACACCACTGATGTCTGGAGCAAATGACAGGAATCAGACCCCTGGAGGAGCCCCACTGACTACACTGACATCCAACAATAGACAGTTTTCACAGCTAAGTATCAGATCTCTGCCTTTAGATAAGATGAATCCCATTTTGTGCAAATATCACGATCAAATGACAGTTTCAGCAAAACTGCTTCAAGAAGTAGTAATAAAAATCTGTAAAGGGAGTAACTCTATTTAACCTACTATTATGTCTTGTGCAATGTCTTTAGCTTCCAAAAAAACGTCTAACACACTTTAAATGATACTGAGAAAGAAAGGGTGCTACCCGCCAGGCCTCCAAAACACTGCAGGGAGCAGAAGTCCTGCAATCTGAGGCCATTCCCAGGTATGCCACTGACCCAGCACCAGAGAGAACCCCTGGGTAAGACTGACCCAGGAAACTGTCAGCTTTTGAGAGAGCTCCATGCTACCGTAGGATGACATGGAAAAACACTCCTCCTCCCTGTGTAAATAAATAATAAAAGTATGTGGAAACAATAGCTCCTGCAAACTCTTGCCCCTTCTCTGCTGTCCTGGCAGGAGGCAGCGCTGACAGGTTTGCACTGCCTGGCTTTACTGGCAGCTGTGTTTATCCAGCAACAGTTCAGCAGGCAGCTCTTTCACAGAACCAGGAACATAAATGCTCAGGTCATCTGAACAGGCTTGTAACCACTGGATGCCATTTACTTCAACCAAGTGAGAGTGCCTGGCATTTTAACCCTTGAATCACAAGGGTTTACACATAAAACCTGAGACATTTATTTAATGCAAAATGCTTTTGTAGGTCCTTGTGGGACTCAGTCTGCTAATACCTCTGATTATTCTGTTATTCTCTGTTACTACTCTAATGCATATTTCTTATTTTTCAAAATATATTTCTTATTTTTAAATCTTGTTGATCTTGACAGGCAAATGAGACAAACAGGAAGAGTCCTTGCCTCAGCAGATTACAGTGGATGAGCCTCACTGACCCCTTTGCTCCGTGTCCCCAGAGCCCATCAGAGGGTAAGAGTCATTACTGACATTAAAGGGACAATTAGTGCAGTAAAGTGGTGTTCAGCTTGAACAAGCAGCTGTATGGTGCTGGCAAGTAAAGACAAAGATAACAGCAGCCAGTGAGCCTAAGGAGCTCTTACTGACATTTCACTTCTAACTGCCCTCCATGATCTTACATGGATTCTGAACTCAGCTTTTCAGAACTCCTAATGCTTCACAAAGCTGGGAATTAGTTATGCCTTTCTGAAAAATCAGTTCTGATAATTTCTGGCAGCCCTCAAACCCAGAACACACAGCTGCTTCCTATCTGCTACCCTGATTAGAGACACAGAATCACAGAATATTCTGAGTTTGAAGAGATCCACAAGGATCATCCAACACTTTCCATTAGAACAGATAGCAGGTATGGGCACTGTCTCTTCCCAAATTTGCCCCCCTTTCCACTTCCTCAAGAATCTCTACAATTGAAGAAGAAGCTGGAACATGTTACAAAGAATATGGGGCAGTATCTTTGGCAGGGTCACAATGGAGATGGTTTTGTTGATAAATTAGGTTGCTTTGCCTTGCTTAAAGTCCTGAAGAATCAGTATGGTTTAGTTTTAGGTAGTTCTGTGAGGAGCAGGGTGTTGGACTCAATGATGGTGATGGGACCGTTTCAACTCGAGACATGAATCATATCTATGATTCTAAAAGATCCATCTTGTGTGCAACCCAGAATTATCATATGCAATAATTCTAATACAGCCCTTGTGTAGCACTAGGAAAATCAGGAAAAAAAATGCTATGGAGAAATGTATTCTAGCAGACCAACATTCACCTAAACTGCCTAGCATAGATGCGTAGTTTGTATCAGGGTTTCTGTATTTCTTTGCAACTGCCACACAAAGATCTATGAAAGGATTGAGCATATTTAGACAAGAAAATGCTTATCAGTCTGGACTGGGAGAAAAAAGGCAAAAAGACCCAGAGCTAATGCATGTGTCTGTGACCAAAACTAGGTAAGCTGCCAAAGCAAAAAGTAGAACAAAGCAGAAAAACCCAGCAGCTTATACCTTCACTCGTCATTTTCTTTGCTTGCTGTACTACATTATTCTTTTGTATGCCCAGGTCAGTTTGACCCAAAAGGCAAACCTGGTAATTGTCAGCAAGAAGATCATGTGAGTCTTTGCTTAAGTAGGTTTGATGCAATATGAGTCAATATTCTGGTTTTTAAGGAGTTTAAAAGCCTGAGAGGGAGCAGTCTGGACTTCATTCAAACGAATATAATCATTAGAGGTCCTCTATCTAGTTGAAAAGGGATAGAAGGTTCAATAGAAATATTCTATCAAAACAAGATCAGGGAGGGCTTCACATTCTCTAAATGTTGTTTTATCAAGTTTCTGGATGAGGTGGGAGGATGTTCTTTAAAACAAAAGCATGAAACAACCCCACAACCCACCATTTAAAACAGTTTCCTTATGAAAAACAGCTTCCCTAGCACTGCCACTTGAATGGATTGCTGTGCTGACAAAGCAACTGTGGATATAATTCATCTAAATTTTAAGGAATAGTCTTTCTTTGTGATAACTCCATGACAATCAACACAAGGGTTAAACAAAGCCTATCCACTTTAGTCCAGTTGTAGTCCAGACTGAACTGAGTCAGACCAAGGTGAACACAAGGACATAACATCCCATAAAAACAATGTCTGTTTCTCATTTGTAGGTGGTAAATAAGATCTATTTTACCTTTCAGCAAAGGTATCAAGTTTTCCCAACTCATCTGACAGACCAACAAGAGCATCCAGTGTCCCCACCTGTGCAAAAGATGAGAATTAGGTGAAAGATGCACAACTCTGTCTAAGGCTTCTGTTGGCAGAGCCTTAAGGGGACTGACTTGTCCTTAGTACACATGAATTTAACAGTTTGGCAGAAACTTATTTACTTGGTGGAAAATAGTAGCAATTCCTTTACCCAAGAACTAGGGCATAAAAAGCCTTTTCCAATAAAGGAAAAAAGTATGTGTAATCTCAAGATTACACGTCAGTGTCTTTCTTCCTGTTTTTGTCCTCTATCATCAAGCTCCACAGAATAGTCTTAACCAGACAAAACAGTGACTGGAAATGCACACAAATAATGCACAGATACAAACAAATCAGATGTACTAAGAGAACAAAGGGAAGCAGCACTTATTCAAAAGGAGGTGTCTGTGTTCTCTGTTATTACCAAAGCAAGTCTCTCAAAGCCATTTCTGACCAACATCTGCTTTTTGAATCACTGTCAGTCATAACCTCATATTTATGGTGTTGCAGCCTATTGCCAAACCTTTTCTTGTAATGTTGCCAGCTTAACATTATGTTGGGTCAATCTAAGAGAGAAGAAATAAATTTTACATAGGACAAATAGAATGCAAATGGACATCTTCAGATACTCCAAATGCTTTACTTCCTTCAACATAAGCAGACTCTCACCACCACCAGTGGGGTAAGGTCCACAGATATTAAAAATAAGGTCCATGGATGATAAAAATCTTATCAATCTCTTTGTTGTGCACACAAAAAAGCAACACTCTTTTCTCTGTCAGTAGTCTTGCTGCCATGGCTGTGGATAGTCAGCTGCTCCCTTTGCATTAGCAATCCAGGATGTACCGTGCTGTATGACTTTCATGACTAGGAGCACATTGTACATGGAATGCAACAGATCACCTATTTAACATCTCACTCATGTTTACTCCTTATACATCTACCCCTCCAATGTGAAGCTCAGCTTCAAGAACAATGACTTATTTCTCTCTGATCAATTTTCAGCTGACTGAACACAACTCATCCCCCAACCATAGGCTCCTTCTACCCCCTGCATATTATCCCAAATGATAAATCTCGTATTTATCCCAAAAGTCTTTAGCACTGGCTAATGCTGCTATTTTGCCCATACACAAACCCCTTCCTCACTTACCTTTAAGTCTGGAATATGGAATTTACTGTTGCTGGACAGGTTGGATTTAGATGTCACAGTGTTCATTCTCTCCCATGCCTGCAGATTTGTTTTGTCTCCTGGGGCAGAAATTAGCCAGAACTCCGACATGATCTAATATTTTCCCTTCGCTGCTGGTCACTGTAGAAACTCAAAGCAGGTAAGTGGCTAAAAGAGCACCACACAAAATGTGTCCTTCCCTAAGAACAGAAACAGTTAGAACAGATCACTGATTTCTTTTCTTCAGAAACACCAGGAGAGTGAGTCAGTTGTGCATCTCAGGCTGAAATGGAACATGACCTTCTCCAGAATGTCACGGAAAGAGTGTGGCTGTTCCTTCCTTCTCAGGATTGTTCCATCCAGTTTCTGCATGAAGAAATTAAGCTTCCTCCTCCCCTTTTCCCTCCCAGCCTGTTCCGTTTGCCTTGCGCTTTAAGTTCAGTGCCTGTTGGGGAGTTTGGGGGCTTTACCAAACCACCCAAAAGTAATAATGAATTTCCACTTGATAAATATTCTCTCTCAAATTGTTGGACATATGCAAGGAAAAATTAAAGCAAGACCGCTGCTAAACATAGAGGCAGCAAAAGGTGCCACTGGCAGCACAGAATATTGCTGTCCTCTGTGTTTTTTCTTCCCAGGCTCGATAGGAAGGAGCTGGAGGAAGGCAAGCCCTGGCGTACAGGGACAGTATCGGCAGAGCCACACAGATGGAACTGTGGCGAGAACAGAGAGACAACTACTGTGGCACGAAGCAAAGAGATGAGGGCAGGAGAGCGAGCAGCTGGCACCACACCGCAATCCTCCGTTCCTTCCCGAGCTCCCGCGGAGCATCCCCGCCACACGTTCTGCTCTCAGGTGTGCGGGACAGGCGGGTGCGGCACTCGCCCCTCGGCACCCGCGCCGGGCCCGAGCGCCGCCAGCCCGTCTGTGAGGGGAGCCGGGGCTCCGCGGGGCACTGCCCGCTGCCTCTCCTGCCCGCCGCCTCTCCTGCCCGCCGCTTTACCTGCCCGCCGCTTTACCTGCCCCTGCCGCTCCTGCCCCTGCCGCTCCCGGCCCTGCCGCTCCCCGTGCCCGCGCCGCTCCCGGCGGCTCCCGGCGGGGCCGTGCCCGGAGCGGCGGCCGGGCAGGGTCGGGGCGGAGCGCAGCGAGGCGGCCGCCGCATCCACGGGTGGGTGCAAGGGGGCCGGGGCTCCCCCCGGAGCACAGGGCGCTGCTGCACCTGGTGCCCTGAAAGCTCTGTCACAGCTCTGACTAGGGCAGCTTCGCATCTCCTCGCTGTCTATTTGCTGGCGCAAATAATGCAGAAGCCATTTGTTTCTATTAAACACTGCCTACCTTCAGCAAGTCTGAAGCTTTCGGAATAATTAAAGACTTCTAGGAAACTCTTGTTTCCGGGACTTCCCTAAGTGCTTCACTTAACAAATATGGAGTGGACTCTTCAAAATAGAGATGGTTACGTTCCTGGTGATGCTTCTTCTTTCATGTGTAGCTGTGGCTTTCAGTCCTTAGCAACTCTTGAGCTTGTCTTAAGAGTTGTCTTACATTGCCTTAAGCTTGGTTAAGACATTGGGAGTATTTCACAGGTTGTGTGGAATGATATTCTCCAGGCATTTCTAATCCAGACATGCTCTGAAGGTAACAAGTGTCTAAACGCTGGGTACCTGCCTCTGAGAGGCACCTCTGCAAGAGGGAGTCGAGCCCCCTCACTGGGGGTTTTCCAGTTCTCATCTTCCAGCTGAGTTGTCTAATACTTAGGAATCCTTGTCATGCTTAGACAAACTCTGCTATTACTGGGGGCTTATTTTCTTCCACAAATGGTGTATTTTTAACTCATGTTTCTTTGTAAATGAAGCCCCTACAAGAAATCAAACAGAAGGATGCTCTTGGTTTTCCACATGATCTGTCATAAACTGAGAGGGTTTGAGATGCTGGGGGCAGGCAGGTCTGGTCATGCACAGAAGCAGAGCTCTTGACACTTCCAAGAACCTTAAATGAAGACCCCTGAAATATTAAAGTGTCTTCAGGACTAGGAAGAAGCAGCTGATGCAAGGCATCCTGAATGATGCCATGTAAATAATGCTTTAGGTAGCTAACATGTAGGTCAAGGTCTTAGACCCTAAA
Organism: Melospiza georgiana; assembly: GCF_028018845.1. NCBI lineage: Eukaryota > Metazoa > Chordata > Aves > Passeriformes > Passerellidae > Melospiza > Melospiza georgiana. Next base: position 91,484,037 of record NC_080432.1, read on the forward strand.
TGCATAGATTCTTTAGGTTAGCCAAAGATTCATCTTCCTTTACTTCTCTTTAACATTTTTAGTGATATATAAAAAGCAATTCATGTGTGGAGGAAGCGAGTCTCTACTGAAAGCACTCAGAAAAAGATACTGAGATTTGTAGCTGAAATAACCATTTTGTAGGGATTTTTTTGTTTGCTTGTTGTTTTTTTTTCATTTCTAGGCTAATTAAACATTCAGTTCTCATAACTGCTATGATTCAAATTCTTTTCAATCATAGCGTCCCCTTGGGCATGACAAAGGGTCTTCCAGAAGTTATGGGAAAAAATGAACATATTGATCTGTGAGATGGCATTCACTGAAGAAGTAATTATTGTCTAATCCTTCTTGTTTGTTTCTTTAAACTATACATTTTAATAATGAAAACATACTTAACTGATGTTGAAGTATCTACATCATACCTATCTTTACCCACAGCTTACAGGTCTGAAAGGTACAGTAGAGCTGATCACCTAGATAAGGCAGTTCTTTCCCATCACAAACCAAGAACAGTTTTAACTGGATCCCTGTTGCAGTCTCAAGCTGTGGAAATGCTTTGCATAATTAATTTTAGAAATGTTACATTCTCATAATCTCCTTAAATTTAGAATCATGTAAGTTGAAACTAGTGCTTACAGATGAGAAAAGTTTCTTGCTTTTCTGTACACATGCTTGTTATAACAAATAAGGTAAAATCCAAGCCATAGGGTTGTTGGATTTTTGGATTCTGCAATATACACTACTTAATTCCTTAACATTTTTATAGCAGGAATGCCATTTTTTCCCCCTTTGCATAGCTTTTTTTACTATTATTAGAGTGAAATATTTTATGCTACTTATTTATTGTTTTAAAAGAAAACTAACAAGAATGATGTTGATGTCTAAGCAATGTCCTGTTGAATGTTTTCCATTATCATATTTTCTCAGTTTACTGTGACTTTTCAAACTTTTTTCTTTTTACCCCATTACATATTTTTAGTCTGGATGAGGCAGCCGTGAAGGTGGAGGGGAAGGAGCAGGCAGACACGCTGTGGGACCAGGATTGTGCTGCAGTCTGGTGGTAACAGCACTGCCAGCTCATTTCCCTGGCTGGCCCCACATGTGGTGCCATGTGATCTCAGGGCTGTCTAATTCCCTCATGATCATCACGTGTCTTTCTGCTCCCTTTGATCCAATGAACTTTCCTGTGGCTTTGCCTCTCAGTATTTGTGGGTACTTCTTCAGGTGCCACAGCAAGGGAGCAAAACTCTGCCTCCAGACAATGATTAAGGGTATTGAAATACCCCACTTGAAGTATATCCCAAGACAACTTTCTCCAACAGATAACCAGAATTAATTACCTAGGCAATTATGACACTGACACTAGAAGGAAAGCTGCTCTCTTCAGCATTCTAGACCTCTAGGAATTCTTTGTAGGTTCAGACATCAGACTCTGCTGAATGCCTCTTGAGGTGCCCTGGAATACCCTCTTGTGCCTTCAAGCTGCTGTTCTAAGATAACACAGGTCTGCTGCACATTCCAAGTCACATTAACCAACCCCCCATGGGTGTCTGGGACTCCTTACAATGCCCAGAATTGTGGATAAGTGAATTCAGCAATTCAGCTTTAAATGTCTATTAACGGCTCATGGTGCTCTAATCAGACTGTGGAACCTGATCAAACTCACCCCACAGAAAACATTCAGTGGCTGCTGCATCACACTCCTCAGGCTTAATTAACTGCATTTACTAGGGATGAGATTCAGCTGCGTGAGCTTCTAATGCCACCAGAGATGTCCCTGCACATCCTGCCTGCAGATTACACTACAGAAGGGTTTGGATTTTCCATCAGTCTTGTGTCAGTGCCATCCTGGTGCCCTGGATACCGCATGGCATCTCAGATGTCACTAGACAACCTACATATAAGCAAGTACAGCCTTAGCTTTCTGAAATGGGAGCTTAAACACCTAGCTTAAACTTTTAGGTATCTGTATTTAGGTGTGCTCATCTCCCAGGAATCTCAGCTCTAACACTCTAACAGAGCCCTTTTTAGTCGTGATATTGGTATCAGCATTGTTGTGATACTCCATGCATAAGAATTATTTGGAACTGCTTCAGTTTGCTTCGGTGCCAGAGATATGCATTGTTAAAATTTAGTTGCGATTTTCATTGTTTCTTCAACACACATATGGACTGGATATACATTATTTCAGTCCTTGTTTTTGATCCTGTAAATTGGAACAAGAATGGTTGGAATTCTGCATACTGGTTTTCTTTTTTTCTTTTTTCAGCAAAGCAATAAGAATGTGTCTTTCTACGGTTGCTGTCAAGGTTCTGCTCAGCAAATCCCGCACTCACTGTTTTCCATGGCTAAGGGACACGGTCTGCCACGGGGTGAGAAAATTAACCTCCTCCATCAAGGCTGCAGGAAGAACTCCTGCATTCCTGAGTTCACATGAAGACCATGGAGAATGACGCCAGAGCTGCCTGACGGACAGACAGGCTCTCTGTGTCCGGACACAGGCAGGGCCCTGCGGAGAGGGCTCACGGCCGCCCCGGCTCCGGCCCTCTCCCCCATCCCGACTCCCGGCAGCGCCGGGACCGCGGCCAGCGCCCAGGGACGAGGCGGCAGCGGAGCTGCTTCACTGTGAGCTGCGGAGCCAGCGGACCTCGCTGTCCCGCGGGTATGCTCTGCTTCCCCCGTTCTTCCCGGTGTGAGGCAGGGGCAGAGCCCCGGTGACGGGCCACCCTCCCCACGGGCCCCGCACGCCGCCGGGTGAGGCCGAGCCGGCGGAAGCGCCTCGCCTTCCGCTTCCTCTCTGCCCGGGAAGAGGCGGGCACGGCTGCGGCCATGCAGGTCTCCAGCCTCAACGAGGTGAAGATCTACAGCCTGAGCGCCGGCAGGAGCCTCCCGGAGGTGAGGGCGGCGTGGGGAACGGGCCCGGCCCGGCCCGGGTCCCGCGGGGGGAGCCGGACCCGCGCGGTGCCGGCGCGGGGGCCCACCCCGGCCCGGCCTGGCTGGGCTGCCCCGGTCCATGTGCGCTTGTGTTGGGATCGTTACCGGGAAACAGCTCTGAGTGCTTCTTGCATTAAATATGCAGTTTAAATGAGTGTAGAAATGCAGTTTAAATGAGTGAACCTCTGGCTGTGGCGATGCTGGTCCACAGACCCGTAAGCAGCACGACCTTGTACGTTTTCTTGATGTGGAATGGTTAAATTTATCAGTGGAAGGGAAATTGTATGATAATCAAGAAAAAGAAAAGAATTAGCGGCCTAAATGTCTTATGTTTCAAATGGTTGGGTAAGTTTTGATTCTCGGGTTCCTGTATGAATAATGAGCTCAAGACTCACGTATGCCTTTGCTTGCAGTGGCTCTCTGACAGGAAGAAAAGAGCTTTACAGAAGAAAGATGTGGGTGAGTTTTCCCCTGGCACTCAGCTACTCCACATACATAACGTGCAGGCCCAGAGGAGACTCCTCACTGACTGATACACAGAAGTTATCCCTAAGTCATAATATAAAAACTACAGAATGAAACTACAGATAGTTATTTTGACTTCTCATATAGCTTCACCTGAACACTGTATCATCAGTGGTGTTTTAAATTTTAGACATCAAATATTTGGGTTGTGGATTATAACAGAAACATGATGGATGAATTCCATGTTGTCCCTTACATTAAAATCAGACAATAAACTTCTTTGTGATGCTGTGCTAATCTTAGGGAGCAGGACTACATCATTTTAGCCTGAGCTTCTTACACACAAAAAAAAAGGCTATTTGGATTCACAGAAAGTGTTATACAAGAAACTTAACCAAGAAAAAAATGCATAGAGGTAGTGGGGTATGGAATACCTTATATACAAGGCCTTAATTGTGAAAGTGTGCAATGAGTATTTGCTACTATGTTGTATAATGATTTGTTACACAGTTACCTTGCAGTTCTAATTTATATTTTCACAGGGGTAGTCTGCTTCTCACGGTTAGCAGACTGTGTTAAACTGCTTATAATGTGGTACTTAAAATATCTGTAAAGGATATTCCCTGTACTCAATTAACTCAACGTGCTTCCTTAGGAAACTGTTACAATTTTTTAGACTGATAGAATTGTGCTAATTCTACAATTTTTTTTCTTTACAGATATCCGTAGAAGAATTGAACTTATTCAAGACTTTGAAATGCCCACTATTAGCACAAAGATTAGGGTATCAAGAGATGGACAGTATATTATGGCAGTTGGTGAGTTAACAAACAGTCTCTCTAACAGAGGCCAAAAGGCCTGGGTAATCTTGGGTGCAGTGACTGTTTCAGGTAGAATTGTTAAGAGTTCATTTTAAAGTGTGGAAATGAACATTTTGCTGGAAGCATACTCTTAACATGTGATAGAACAGCTGTCTTGAGAGTGGTGCTGTGGAACACTTCTCTTTAGAATACATACATTCTTAGAATCATAGAATGATTTGAGTTGGAAGGCACTATTGAAGATCATCTAATCCAACTCCCCTGCTGCCAGGGTTTATAATACAAATAAAAAATTACTAGGAGTCTGTCCTTCCTTTGTATGTACAAGTCATGTTTGCATCCCATGTATCTGACTGGCTTGCAGGTGACTGTGGGTGGAAGGAAGGCCTGATGATCTTGTCAGTGTCCAAGGTATCCTCCTTTTTAAGGAAACACTGAATTGAGAGGCTTTGCTTGGTTACTGGAATCATTCAGACAGGATTTTCACTTTGCTATCATCTCAGATGTGGTTACAGCTTTCTGTGTGGATGTGTTATAAAACAGGTCCACAAAATAGTTCAGGTTAAGTAAGCTCCTGAAGGTCTTATTATTCAACAGTAGAATTTCTTTATAAAGTATGTTCAGTACAAAGGGAATCCATCCTCTGAAACTTGTAGCTGAAAACCTATATATTATAAAAAATTCACATAGACATCTAGGTGAGGTTAATGTATACAACCACAATATGCTCTTAACTGAGCCTACACATATCAGTAATTAAACACTGCAGTATTATAACATGTATGAGGCAACTACAGTTAAAACCTATATTGGAAAAAAAACCATTATTGGAAAATATTCTGTATAAGTAAATTCTAACAGTGATTATCTCTGTACTGTAAATCTAAGACCTCTGAGTACACAAGAGACTGCATATCAAATAAATATGCATAAAATAGAAATAATATTAGGTTTTTATTTGTTTGGTTTTTTATTTGTTAATAAAACAAATCCATCTATAATACAGTTATATGTTAAGTCTTGAATTACTTTTAGTGTATGTTAAATAACTTCTGAACATCATTGTTTGAGTATTGTTTTATAGGAGGAGGATAATCTGCATTTTGTGACTGTCAAAATGGGATCCAAACATGAGTACTTTAATAGGTGTTAATAACATAAAGAGCCCTGCTCTTTCAGATTTACTGGAAGGTGTTACTAGATTCTGTAGGACATATCTGGTAGCTAGGAGAACCTGCATACTAGTAGGGTGCTTACAGAAACCAGGCTGTAAGGTTGTGTTACTAAGAGGTGTGCTCTTCCAGTCATAGAGACTTTGGGAAGGTCAGAAGACTTATAGTAGAAACACAGTAAAGCCTGTATATCTAACACATTATACTTGAAAAAAAATGCTTTTGCATTATCTTTTTGTTTAACTCTTATTTAATCAAACATCAAATTACTTTTTCAGGAACTTACAAGCCCAGGGTCCGCTGTTTTGATACCTATCAGTTATCCCAGAAATTTGAAAGATGCTTAGATTCCGAAGGTTAGTACAAGCCATGGCTGTTGGTACATAATAGTACATGTTAGTACATGTCTGTCATACATAATTCAGGTTGGACTCCAGCAGAAATTCTGATCTCTGTGCTGAGGAGATGGAATGAACTTCAGGGGAATGCAGGAATCTAGAGTAAAACCATCTAGTCTTCATCTCTGAATTTTCCCCTTTATTCTGATTTCAAAGTTCTTTCCTTGCCTGGAAAAGAGGGTGTGAGGGATGTAAAATTTACCTTGAGGCAGAAAGTCTGGGGCTGAGAGAGTGAATGTGGCTGAAGTCTGTGTTCTGTTTGGTGAATGTGACAAAGGTTCAGTGGCTGGCTGGTGGCAAGATCTCCCTTTTCTTACCTCTTCTGTGAAGCAGTAAGGTGGGAGAACACACTGTGGGTTGCTCTGTTTTCTCTCTGGAGCCCAGCTCAGTAGGTGAGTTACGGAGTAAAGAGAATTTCTGGGAGGGGGTGTTGGTTTGTTTGTTTGCTGGTTTGGTTTTCTGTTTGTTCTCAAAAAACAAATACTTAGGGTAGATGGTAGCATGGCCAAGGCCCTAATTGCACCTTATTTGCTACTAATTTGGTGGGAGAACAGCTATGGTGAGGAAAATAAGGAGCCATCTAGACAATGGGAAAGGGAGAATCATCTGGCAGTTAGAGGAGGGCAGGAGCTGCTACAGCTCTGAGCTTTTAGGGTGCTTAAATTTCAGTAATTAAAAGGTTATTTTGTTTGTTTAGTTGGTTTTTGGGGTTTTTTTTACTGGGGGGGGGGGTGCAGGGGTGGTGGGAGTGTTGTTATTTCAGGTTTTTCTGTTTGAAGACTGATGACTGAAAGCTGGGATGTAGGGGTGACCAAAACAATGAGGAGATGAGCACATTCATTACAGAAGAATTGAACTGGTTGAACTTTGATGTGTGTGAAAGTGATGCAAGAAATAAAAATCGTAATAAGAGCATGGACGTGTTTTTGTGCTCTCTGCCTCAGGACTACAAGAAGTCATGTAGGGTGAAGGAACAGTGTTAGGCAGGGTTTCAGAGAGGCTGGGGAGAGGAAGGTATGGCAAGAGTGAAACTCTCTTTTAAAGAGTAGAAGTCATTGTAATTATAAATGCTTGCTGCTAATTAAAGTAAATTTTTTTGAACTGGCATCTTGGTAGACTGCAGAAGTATGTTTAATTTGAAGTCTAGCATAGAGTCACTTCAGGTAACTTTAAATGAGTTATCTCATTTAAATAGAACTAATTTAGCTGAAGCAGCTACTCCCTAATGTTCCCAACTCAGCTCAATTAAAACTAGGCAAAGTTCAATATGGTAGTGTTCAACGCGTGTAGTAGCTTTCACATTTGTGATTTTTTTTGAGCCTTAACTTCTTTTGTGAAAGTGCTTACCCCTTGGAAGGACTGCATGTGCAAGTTTATGCATGTATGTCCAAACTCTTTAATTTTTTTATCATCTTTGATGGATTACCAAGCTCCATGGACCACACACTTACTGAAAAGCATTTGATTAGACATTTCCCACACCGATAAACTACGTGGTTGAGCATTGTGTTGAGGAACGTGTCAAGTATACAAGAACAATAAAAAGATTACAGGATGCTTCATATGTTTCTAAAGTTTTAGAAAACTACTTATTGTTTTGCAAATCAAGTTACATAATTAGAGATCTTGCTAGAGTTTAATGCCTGCATTATGCATTGACACCTGTGGGGAATACTTACATGACTAAAGATTAGCATGAGTTTAAATGTTTTCTGGATTATGCCAATGTTTGCAAATAACTGCTTGCTTAGTTGACTCAAAATTCTCTTGCTCTCTCTTCTAGTGGTTACGTTTGAGATTTTATCAGATGATTACTCAAAGGTATGTTTAATAGTTTTCAGTGTATAAATAAAATAATTGTTTAGTACGTATATTAAAATGTATTTTCATATATAGTAAAGGCAGTCAATCAACACAGCTTTTGGAAGAAAAATGGTTTTTTAAAAACAGCAAACAGGGTAAACATTTTTGCACCTTTAAAATTTTGTTTGTTTTCTTTGTGTCTTTGTACTATAATTTACTTTATAACTTTTAAAATCTTTTGTCTGTTGGAGAGAAAAACCTCAAATAGTGATCTATCCTACAAGCAAAATAATGTGAAAAATGGAATTAACTGTTCTTTCTGAGCTAACATTTAGTCACAATCCCTTGTGCCAAGTGATGCACACATACATTGTTTTTGAAAGGTGAGATAGCTATGAGTAAGTTAACAACCTGATTTGTCATCGTTGTTATAGACATGACGATGAGCATATGAAGCAAAAATTGTGGAGAGAAGTAATGTCTTTTTTCTTTAGTTTTATTTTTAAATGAAGTGCTGTACCTGAAGGAATCACCCAAGTGTTTATTTTATGCCTTTTTTTCTGTGAAAAGACCTTACCATTTCAGGTATAGGTTTGTTTTAATAAATACTGCTCTTTGATCAGAGGCACGATCATCTAGCCTTGTAGCTTTTTTTGCATTTTTCCTGTGAGATTTCCAAGGAAGTGCATGAATTCTAGTAGCAGAAGGTAATGGCTGATACTTCACAGTGGCTTCCCACTTGTCTGTCTAGTGGAAGATGTTTCTGGCTCAACATACCAAATAGTCATTTGGGAGACTGAGGAACATGCTGTCTTCCCAAATGTTTCTGGTTATGAACAGAAAGGTGTGTGTGTTTTCAGCTGAAATAGGTACTATATTTCAGGCTGAAGCCCTACTTTTTCAACTTCATGTAATCTTTATGTTTTCAATTTTATTTTACTAAAACTTAAGAAATCATCAGAAAGAAAAATAAACTTCAAGTGGCTGTCATAGTGTTGTGGACATGTTAGAAAGAGGGAATGATACTCGAGAAATTACACTTGAAATTTTTAGAATCATAGAAGTATTGATTGGAATGGGTCTTTAAAATATCATTTTAATGCTTGAACAGTTCTGTCAAAATCCAAAGGCATGGTGGTTCCAAAGATTTACTGAATAAATTGTTGCAATTCTGCTCTATCTTGTCATAAAGAATTTTTAGTTCCTGCCCAGGAAAATCTTGAGCTTTTACTGTTGCTGTTGCAAAGAGGGATTTTTTTTTGTCCTGGATTCTGTCCCTTGTCAGTCTTGGTAGCCCTCTTGGTGCTCTCAGCGTCCAGGGAAAATAGTGTCTCTCCAAATCTGTTCCTGCCATCCCTTTAAGGCTTCTTTGAGGCTTATTCGCATTTTCATAATGAGAGCACTTTTTTCCTTTCATACAGATGAGTATGAATCTGTATGAAAGAAAAGGCCAGTTACATTTCTGTGCCTTTCTAAGTTTTAGGTTTAAAAGTCTTAGACTTGGACTAAGTTTTAGGCTTGGGAGAGAGTGTAGTGTATTTTTCCCACAGCCTTTTGCCAGGAGACCTGTATTTCCACGTAATATTTTTGCCACACACCAGTGCCAATGCATTTGCTACTGTTAGTTGTAGTTTTCTGGTGGTGACCAAATTTAATTTAGTAAGAAGAAATGACAAACACAATTTACACTGAGCTGTATTCACTACTAATGGAAGAGAACATTAATATATTCAAGTCTAATATTATAGAAATTTGTGTTTAAATAGAAAATTATTAGCGGTAAGACAATTATACAGATTTATAAATAAAGATGACAGATTTAAAGTAACTTTAAATAAAACTCAACTTCAACTTTAAACTTAACTTTAAACTTAAAAGTCACCTCACTTTCCTGAGTTTCTCATCCTTATTTGCATTGCTAGCTATGTAATTCAGCAGTGGAAAATTTTAGATATTTGCTATGTATTGTTTTTAGAAGATGCATGTACTACACAGGCTAAACTAAAGTATCACTTCTCTAATCCAAGCTAAATAGGGATGAGGCTCAGAGACGAAGGTTTGGCAGGGGTTATCATGCATGGCATGAGTTTGGGCCAGGCCAGCTGTTCCTCCATTGCTCAGTGCCATAGTTTGAGGTGCAGCACATGATGGGGGTGACCCTGTCTCTGGAGGGGGGGAGGAATCCCTTCCTGTGAGTATGTGCCATGTTAACCTGCCATAAGGAGTGTAACAGCAGAACCTGGCCTATTTTATTTACTGGGATAGGTTGAGCTCTCTAGTAATGCCTCCCTGTAGGTTTTTCCAGGAGTGAGATGTTTGTCTAAGTTTCAGAAAGAAACAATGTTCTTATTCAGTTGGCAAAGAACAAAAATGTAGAAAGATCGCTGGTGTCATTTACTGGAATGCTGCTGTGCATCAGGATGTGTAGCTCATCTGCCTAGTCCATGTGAATGTACTGGTGTCTGCACAGCTTTGTACCTGGAAGAAATCACTAACTGCAGTGTCTTGAAGGAAATAGAAATGTTAATTTTGGTGCAGCAGAGTGTGAAGTAACTGTGCTGCTTCTGACTGCAGAGTCACTTTCAGGGTGTCTCATTTACTCCTGTGAGTATTCATATAAAGTATATTAACAAAACTCTGCTGTGGCTAGTGAGAATGATGAAGTACTAGTTGATTCTGTCATTTTAGTAGAAATTGTTTGAATAAGTTGTGCTAAGCCTTTATGAGTTTGAAAAAAAAAATCACTGAAGTTTGTGCTAAAAGACAAGTTGGGGAGATACTTGTCTGTTTCTGTATATTTCAGTGTTTTTTATTTTATTTTCAGATTGTCTTCTTGGAGTGTGGCAGATTTGTGGAGTTTCATTCACAACATGGCCATTACTACAAGACAAGAATACCAAAATTTGGTAGAGATTTCTCTTACCACTACCCATCATGTGACCTGTATTTCGTAGGAGCAAGGTATTAAGTGGACTATTTTGTTTCAGTTTTGTTAGCAGTGTTTTCCAGTAATAAAATGAACATTAAAGTATAGAGAAGCTAAAAAGTGGAAAAAGCGGCAATTCCTTCCAGATTAATAAGGGAAATGGTGAGGGGTAGAAAATGTGGGAATTAATTTTAATTCAGTTTCCCATGCTATTTTTAAGCTGTTTTTTTTATTCTTAAACCATGTATATCGTGTATTTGCAAATTTGTATTAAAAACTGCAGGTCAGTGTATTGTTTTAAAAAGTGTTTAGCATTTAAGTCAGGAAAATGAAATAACTTTTCCTATCCTGGTTGGTCTTTTATTGCTGTGAAGTGTGAGTTAAATCACATAATTGGATTTCTGAAAAGACATGGTAAAAATAAAATTAGATTCTTAGGGTTTCAAGCAAAGTAAGTAGAAATTCAAGATGTAACTTAAATCACAGGAAATTAAAAAGTCTTGAGAAATGAGTTAATGTATCTTTTGCCTGGAAAAATAGCAGTTGGTAGGATATTGAAGTATAATAAATAAATGGTGAACATGCACATTTTTCTCTGTGTTTTGAACTCCAAAGTATTTATTTGTGTTGTTGTAAATTGTGAATTCTGAAAATTGTGTATTTGAAATTAGACTGTGAATAAGAATCTTTACAATGCCTCTAAATTTACAGCAGTGTTTTTCAGTATTAGTTAGACACAAGAGTAATTTTGGGTTTTTCTTTTGTAGTTCTGAAGTGTACAGGCTAAATCTGGAGCAAGGAAGATTTCTGAACTCCCTGCAAACCGAAGCTTCGTAAGTTCTGTGTAATGCATGACCTCTCTTCTTTCCACCAGGTGGAAGCAGACTTCTAGCATGCTCACCACCAGTACTGAAAGCTGCCCAAATGCTTTGAACAGTTGAAAGTGAGCATATGCTGAGTCTGACTCTCATTTCATTTTATGTTCTGTAATTTTTTTGTTCTAGTTTTTATGTTTAATTGAATTTTTTTTCTGGATGTTTTAAAATTGCTTAATATGGACTAAATAGGTATTATATAACTTGATCTTAAGAGCATTTCATTAAAACTTTGCCATTATTACTCAATTTAGCCATCATATAGAGATCTACCCACAGGGTATGTACTTTCCCAGACATGTCTTTGTCCTTCTGCTCTTGAAGTAGCCCAGAGAGAATTTTTATATCTCCAGCATGTGTCTGGTTCTTTTGAAAACCCTACCAGAGTAGGAACTGAGCTTTTTTCATGTGGGGAGAGGCAGACAGACTTCACTAGATAGAGTGGCTTGATGGTGGGCAAGAGCTGGTGGGCAGAATAGCTTAATGGATGAAGAAGTATTTGGGAAGGCACAATAAAAAACTGAGCAACAGGAGTTTAAAAAAAGGAAAATCCTGGCATGGGAGAGGTAAGGGTGTAAAGTAAAATCTGGATTAGAGAGATGAGACTTAAGTTGTGGGAAGGTTTTGAGGTGAAGGAGTTGGATGAGTTACAGAATTAGAAGTAGAGAGCTTTGAATGGAAGAAGTTGGAAAGTGCTGGGATAAGTAGTGTAGAAAGGAAGAAATATTTGTACTTTAGAAGAATTGTTGTCACAATACAGGGCTCTTGGGTGCCCTACTGAGAAACAGAATACTTGGGTGAGAGAAAGGAGACCATTGGTCAGACAGAACGTGCTGGAGATGTAAGCTTTAGAACATAAGTAATCATAAGGATCTTTTGACATAATTAGAATCAGAGATTCATTTAGATTGGAAAAGACATGTAAGATCATCAAGCCCAACCATTAACCCAACACGGCCAAGTCCACCACTAGACCATGTCCCCAAATGCCTCATCTACATGTATTTTAATTATCCTCAGGGATGGTGATTGAACCACTTACCCTGGGCAGCCTGTTCCAGTGCTTGGCAGCCCCTTTCAGGGAGGATCCAGTCTGAACCTGGCACACCTTGAGGTGATTTCTTCAAGTCCTGTTGAGTTGTTTAAGAATACAGTGGAGCAGAGTGATGTGGCAGGGCTTGGGTAGGTGTTGGATATGGGCAGAGGAGTGCAGAGAGACTCAGAGCCCAGGCTCCTGTTCAGGGCACAGTCTCATGAACTCAGGTGAATTTTCTCAGGGGGGTCTTGGAAATTCCAAAGATGGAAATTTCTCAACCTCTATGATTAACACATTGCAGTGCTTAATTATCCTTACAGCATAAAAATATTATCCTTACATCCAGTTGGAACTTTACCTGTTTGAAGTAATCAGCACTGTCTCTGCCTCCAGATTTTTAGTAAGCTCCCCTTAAGTATGAGAAGCTGTTGTCATTTTTCCCTCCCTCCCTCCAATTTTTGCTTTTCCAGGCTGAACAATAGTGTACATGATTGCAGAAATCTTATTAGCTGTTAATGTGTTAAATTGTTCTGAGGTCATTAAACTTGCTCCTTTTTCTGTTGTAGAGAGAGTAATGTCTGTGACATAAATCCTGTCCACTTCTTGTTTGCTATGGGGACGGCTGAGGTAAATGTTTGCCTTCCTTTTATGAAAAGGGCAGTAATGTTTGTTGCATTTTGAAATTAATTTGCAGGAGGAAAAGAAGAAATCATGAACCTAATTAATTTAATTGGTCTCATTTGCTATGGTAGATATAGATAATGCTAAAGATGACTTTTCAGAGCATAGTGCAGATAAAATATTGGAGTTACTTGGTTGCTGAGCACTTGAGGTTTTGCAGACAGGAGCAAAAATAATGTTCTCTCATTTTGCAGTGTAGCCATCTGTAGAAACTAGCTGGCATGTGTACCCTATTAATCTTAAAAAAATTAGTGTTAGTGATTTTCATTTAGATTACATTGAAAAAACTACAAATGAAATGTGTGCACCCTGTATGTCATTATTAGAACAACTCATGTCAACCTCGGAAATGTTGTTAATTATTCCTTAGATTAGATAATTCATAATTTTATTTAAATGTTTTCAGACTACCAGGTATCTGCTGCATAAGCTTGAACCATATTTTCTAAACTGTTTAGGGAAAAGTGGAATGCTGGGATCCTAGAACTAGAAATCGAGTTGGGCTGTTGGACTGTGCATTGAGCAGTGTGACAGCAGACACAGAGTGAGTAAGGCTTCCTTTTCACTGTTTTTTTTTTTGAAGTTTTGGTTGTTTTAGAAATAAATCCAACTTTCCTTTAAAATGACCTGCCTGTTCTCTTGTCATTGCTAGTGTGAATAAAGGATTTTCTTAGTCACAAAGGAGTTCTCTTAGACACTGATCTAAGTAGTAGTGGCTGTTTTTATATACAAATACACGTTGTGAATGTAAACAGTGCAGCTTTCTGAAGTAGTATTTCTCAGTGATACCTGTGAATTATTTTACTTAGCTAAGAATTAGCTTAGCTATTTTTAACATTAAAAAATTATTTGGAGGCTTTATTGAAAGTATGCCTAACTGTAAGCATTGTGCTTTGTAGGATAGAAGGTTTGCCATCCATTTCAGCACTGAAATTTGATGGGGCTTTGAATATGGCTGTTGGAACATCTACTGGGCAGGTAAATTTGATTTCATGTACCACAGTTCTTAGGAGATCCTGCTCTTGAAATTCCCAATCCATGTCTATCAATACATTGAGTGCAGTATATATCTATTACTGCGAGTATTTATTAGACCATAAATTACAGGTATAGAGTAGTAATAGTCAAACTGCAATGTAATTTTATCAAATGCTTGTACTCTTCAGAATTTTGTAGGTACCACTTTAAATCATCACAACCTACCTACTCTACAACTGCAAATTTGCAGTTCACTTATGTCTTGAGTCAAGTGTGTGGGGAAGTTGCTGCTTTGTGGGGCTATGAGTACCATCTCAATGCAACATATGTGATCTCCTTCATCTTAAAGTCTAGAAAACCAGAAATTATTGTCTTTCAACTGTTATTTTTAGTGTCTTGTCTTGATATGAAGACTAATTTAAATTCATTTATTGTTGCCATCATATTTGTAAAGGGAAGTGTGGGGATTGTTTCCTGCCATCATCAGTATTTTCATGGGTTTAGAAAGCTGTAGCTTCTTCAAGAACAGATTTATGTGTGAGAAATGTATTTGCTATGTTAGTGTACAAGTCAGACAAGTTTTATTGCAGATGGTGTTTCTGATTAAATAAACTGATAATATTATTTTCCCCAAAGATTATTGTTATTCACACTTTACATGTGAAAGATTTAACTTTCTCAAGTTCCATAGGAAATTTTGGAGATAAAATACAAGTTTCTGGAAGACAGGGTCTGTACTCTCTATTTTCCTCGACATAAAAAAATACATTCTGTGGTATTTCACTGAGGGAAAGTTATATTCACTGAATCTGGAAGGAAGTCTGAAAATTTAAATCATGTAACAACACCACAAGAATCTGAAAGTGAAATATTACTAATTATGAAACACTAAGAGTATTGAAAACAAAAAAAAAATGGTTTATTTTTTTCAATAGAAATTTAAAAGTCTTTAGAAAGATGATTAGGTCTTGAATTCATTAATTTTTCTAGATGGAAGCATGCTGATGTTAAAATACCAGGTTAGAATAAATTGGGCTCACTTAATAAGTTGTTTTCAGAATTCAAAATTATTTATTCTATGTAAGTAAAATTTCAAGTTTAGCTAAATGTTTAGTGAAGATCTGATGAGCATGACTTCCTGATGGTCTTACAATGTTATAAATTTAATTTGTCTCTTATTCTTCAAGGTCCTATTATATGATCTCCGGTCTAGTAATCCATTAATAGTCAAAGATCACCACTATGGCCTGCCTATTAAATCCATTCAGTTTCAGCATCAGCTGGATTTAATTATCTCTGCGGATTCTCGAATCATAAAAATGTGGAACAAAGATACAGTAAGTAGTTTTATGTTACTGCATTCAGATTTTTAAAATTTTACTTTATTTGGGTTGAGAGTTTTGGGGGATTTTATTTTGGCTTGTTGTTTTTGAGTGGTTTTTTGTGCAGCTTAATTAATTAAGCTGAAATTCAGTGTAAGAAGTTGAGGTTTTAATGTCTCTTAATTTACATAGCATTTTGTCCTGTCTGAGTAAATCAGCATCTGGGAAGTTATTCAATAGCCTGTCAGGTATAAAGATGTAGTCTCAGGGGGTTTTTAGCTGTTTGTACATGTCTGGCCAAGAGGCTTCTTTCAGGAGAAGGTTTTAAACATAAAACGTAGTATGTTAGCCATTGCCTTAGTTTGTATATTTCTCACTATGTTCTTGAATACATCCAGTTAGGTTTTTTCACCAGAGAAAGCATGTTCATTCCAATTCCCTGCTCAAAGTGGGGTTAATTTCAAAGGTAGATCAGTTAGTTAAAGACCTACTAAAATCAGTTACTGCTTATTTTCACGGGATCCCATTTGGATACTGAAGCAGATATTATGCAGCGAGCCAAATAACAGCGTGTCTTAATAACACTGTATTAGGGGATTATATTGCAATGGGCAATGTCTTTATCTTTGCCCTTTGCACCTCTAAGTGAAATTGTAAGCTCTAATTTTCACTCTTTCACTGTCTTTCACTCTTTTCATTATATAATGCTGTCCTCTTTCTTATCTTTCTGTCAATGAACCTTACTATGACTCTATGGGGCAGCATGTTTTGTTACCCCAGAGATTCATAGTAACACTATTGTAACTTGTTTTGGTTTGAGGGGATGTCTGTAGTCATTGTGCTCCTTCTGAAAAACATGCTCCATTTATGCTTTTCTAACTTCATAGTGAAACATAAAGAGAGTTGTAGTAGAGGCTTTTTTTCCTAATTATTTCAGTCAGTCACTTCAGTATTGTTGTGCTGCCTCATGAACTTTCAACAGCCTCTTTTATTTTTTCTGTGATTGCAAGCAGTTTTTTGTAAGCTCCTCTGCAGTTAATTGTTACTGTTTGAAAGAGCAAATAAATTATTGGCTATTATTTAAAACATCTGCAGTGGCCTCTCTCCATTTTTCCTAGGTATGTATATTTCCCTCTTTGAGAATGAAGCTCTGTAAGGTTTGCAAGGTGGCTCTGGTGGGAAAGGGGAGGGCTTCTCACTGCTGGAAGGCAAAGATAGCTTTGGACTCTTTCCTAGAGTGTGTTCCAGCTGGCTCCATCTGTCCCAGATGCTGGTTCCTGACTACCTCTGGCCAGGAACCAAGCGCAGAGGCAGACTGCGGGTGGAGAGCTCATGGCTTTGATACCAGAATGGCCCCATGCTGAGACGTGCCTTGGGGTGGGGAGCACCAGGCTTTTGTCTGCTGAGGCCAGGGTGGAGGAGGACTCCTCTTAATCATCAGGGAGAGACCAGAGGTGGGTGGGGTAACAGCATGTAACTGGGAGGGAAAGGAAGGGCCCAGAAAGGTAGGTGGGATTGCTGCAGGGAAAGAAAAAAAAAAAAAAGAGGAACAGGATCAAAATTTACCTTGTTCCTGTCCCTCATTTAGAATTGTGTAGGCATGTAGTCTCATGCTTCAGATTATGTGGTCCAGTTGTTAAAGACTTTTCCTTTACTGGCTGTTTTGTGTGTTGGCTTATAAGAGCACCTGTATTTTGTCTGGGTTTTTCAGACTGTGTTCCCATTATTATTTTGAGAACATTGTTTCCTGCTTTTACCTCTTTTTTAAGTAACCTTTATAACTTCAATTCTTATCTAAGCTATATACCACTGTATGCTCTTAGTGCTTTTGTTTTATATCAAGACCTCTTTAAAAATGAGTTTATAAATCATAAATAAAGTCCTGAGCTATATTTCATTTCATGTAGACATTAGTACAAGTGGAGGAATCAAGCTCCAGATTCAAATTCTACTCCTAATCCATTTTCTCAGCTAATCATACTTAGCAAAGTAACATTATTTAAAGCTTCCACATTCATAGTTGAATAAAGTAAGGGTTACACTGACAGTGTGCCCAGAACTTGTGGACCTCAGCCTCACTTTTGCATAAAATAGAGTAAATCTGACGTATATTTTCAAACAGAAGTGTAAGCTGAGAAATTAGGGGTGCCACTGTACATTGCTGTATCTTCAATTACCAGTAGGCTGCACTTCCTTGTAAGAGATTGAATCAGATATAAAAGACAATACTGTCTTCCTTTTGTTATGTTCAGATATTAATAACATTTTATTGTTCTGCAAAATCTGTTCCATCTTTATTCCATCATGTTTCTTATCTTCTATAGTAGTTGTTATTAATGTTTAGATTTACTGAATTTAATGATATTGTTTGGAGTTCTTTATGATTTATTTTCTCCCTGCAATTTCAGGGAAAGATATTTACTTCAATGGAGCCAGAACATGATATAAATGATGTCTGCCTTTATCCAAATTCAGGTATGTTAAGTATATTAATGTCTTGCTAAATTCAAAAGGAAAAGCAAGGTGTGGTCTTTGTTTAGGTGATAGAATTTAGGTCTACTTTTCTCCTTATGGGAAAACTTAGAATAAAGGGTTGTTTGTCAGTTAGTTTCCTCTGCATCTATATTATATAGGAGCCTCTTTGCAGTTAGAAGCTGCAGTGCTGTTAATTGAGTGATTGGCCTCTTTTACCCCTTCAAATATCTGAAGTGACTCATTTTATAGTAAGAATAGAAGTTTTGGCCTATTGTCTTGACTAAGTCCCAATGAGTTAGAGCTTGTTTCCTAGAGGTAGGAAAAACCTCTTTACAGCATATTTACACTTCTTTTTCAAGTGTTTCAAGAATTTGATCTTCCCTTGATTTAAATACAGCACTTAAATTGTGCCATCCCTTAGGTTTATTACTTTGGTTTTAAGTGTAGATTCCTAAGTGCACAAATTTGCATGGTTTTTGTGATTTTTTTTCAGATTTGTTGCATCTCATAATGTTATGTTCAGAGATCAAAACTGAGGATCACTTTTAACCAAGGTTTCCAGGACTTTAATGTATGAGTAAAAATATTTTACAGAATGATGGTTGTATGCGCATATATGCTTTGGTTGTACTTCAGATTGCAACTGGACTTAATTTTCTTACTTAATATGAGTTGCTTTAGTTCTTAAGTATGGTGTGATACCTACTTCCTTTTTAGAAAGCAGTACTGAAAAGGATGAAATAAGTTAGGGCCGCTAAGATGGCACAGAGCAAAAGTCTGGAAACAGACAATGCCTGAGTTGCAAACTGCTATTATCTTAATTTTAGAGAGAGGTAGCAGTAAAGACAGAGGAACTTGGACTTTGATTCATTCTAGCAGCTCAAATTTAAGATTGTAGATAAGTGAGCGTGAGATTTCTGGCAAGTTAAAACTTATCTGTCTTTTCTGCCAACTTCAGTTAAGAATGGGTTGGAGGTTTTTCTTTTCCTTTTTTTCCTTTTTTTTTTCTTTTTGGGGTAAGATGAGCAATTAAATCCTCTTCCCTGATAAGATGGTGGGCATTTTTGACCTTATGAGCAGAATACATGCCATGTGCGCTGGTTGAATGTAGGAGTTCATGTGAGTGTATTTGAGAATTACTGCATGGTGACAGGGTGGATTCTGCACCCTGGAGATGGATAAACCCTCATCCATGGTGGCTGCAGAGAGATTGTTGGAGTGACTGATTTTCAGCCTTTCACCCAGATTTCACCTGTGAGCTTATTGGTCGCATCTAGAAGAGAGCCCAGCAGCAAATTACCATCCACACAGCATCAATGAAGAGTTCACCACAGGGAGTGGAACAGAAAAAATTTATTTGTCAATGTGGAATCATAGTGTAATTTAGGTTGGTAGGTACCCCTGGGAGTTGTATATTTCCTACTCAAAGCAGGGCCAACTTGAAGTTAGATCCAGCTTTGAAGTGTGATCAGATTGCTCAGGTCAAGCCAAGTTTGAATATGTCGAGGATGGGCATTACTCAGCTGTGGATGCTCTGTAGCCTTTGTGGTATGTGGACATGACTCGTGTGCTTTTGCAGAAATGATTTTCATGAGACTTTGCAAGACAAATCTTGTAGCCCAAAGAATTGAATGCGCACATGTCCCTGATGTTGCTATTGGACATTGCTTTTCACAAGTCTGTGATTGAGATCTAGATTGTGCAGTCCAGTTCTGTAGTGCTGCTTTTCCTGTTGTCTGTAGGGGGACGGGTTGATGGTTTTGGTAAGAACTGTTGTGGGAAGAAAACTGGGTTGTACCTTATAGTCCCATGGAGGCAGTGGGGTAAAAACAAGAGCATGTTGCAATGGAGAGATCAAGGGTAAGAGGTGGTGCGTTGCATGTTCATCATAAATACTGTTGGACCAGCACTTAAGATGCCTTAGAACCACCTCATGCTTGTTCAGAGTTTAAGGAATAATCATGACTGAAGATCTGAAAATAAGGAAATGCTTTCAGTAAAAGGGTTTTGTAGTTGTGGAAAGGTGAAAATATAACATGATTTCAGTATCAGTATGGTTTGGCTCAGTGCTCTTACTGGTGCCCCAGCATTCTCAGAGCTCCTCTAGATGCATGGCACAGGAAAGCCAGGAGATCATTGCCTAGCTTGTGTTTTAGCACTTCATGTATCACTGCTGCTCAGAAAGGCAAAATACCCCATTTTCACTCTTATTGCAGAGATAAGGATTTGATGGATGGACTATTCAGGGGATGAGGAATTGGTTGGATAGTCTCATCCAGAAGGTATAGTGGTCAACAGTTCAATGTCCAAGTGGAAATCAGTGACAGGTGGTGTCCCTTAGGGCTCTGTATTGGGACAAGCTTTATTTAGATATTTATATCTTCATCAATGACACAGACAGTGGGATTGAGCTCTCTCAGCAAATGGCAGATGACACCAGGCTGAAGGATGTGATGCCATCCAGGCATACTTGGACAAGCTTGAGGATTGAGCCCATGGGAATGTCATCCAAACCAAACTGTTCTGTGGTTCTATAATTCTATCAGTTCCTGTAAACTCAAGATCAGTATACTGTAAACTGTTTTTTTGGTGGTATTTTGTCATAGCTAGGCATTTTTAATTAAACTATTTTACCAACCATCTTCAGTATTAGTACCTTTCCTGGGAAGCAAACCCTTATATATCTTTGACCGAAAACTACATGATGACAAATTTCAGTGGATCTCTTATCTTCCTCTGATCACAAATGAACAGAATGGGGGCAGGGGAAAAAGATTTACTTACTGAGTCCATTTAGCCTTTAGTCAATTGAAGTTGTAGAATATAAATAAAACTTGACAGTATCTCCAGTGATAGAAATCTGTGTCCTATTACCGTAAGAAAAATTAAAAGGTAAAAATCTGCATTTTCTAAAACTGCTGCTCCTACATAGTCTCACTTCATACTCCCATTTTTATTCTTTTACATTCATGATACTGTATTGCAGACCATTTTCCAGAGATGGTCTTAGTAAAACTTCTGAAAACAGCCTCTCCTTTATTTCCCTTCTACAGTAATCAAACTAGGCTGTTAAGTAGTTTGTTAGGGTGTGGTTTCTCTTCCCATAAAAATTGATTAAAACTAACAAGCTAAAGCAATTAAAATGCATGGAATAGACTTCTCCTTTAAGAGTTGTTAACTTTCATTCTTCTATTTCCCTTGTAGTATACACTCATATACTGTTCAGAAGTCTGGTTTTGTCCTCCTTTGATTATTTTATTATAAAACCTCAAAGAGGTTTTACTTCACTGTCATCTTTGAAGCATCTGCAGAATTAATTTCTGTCTTTATTCCTAATGATTCCTATTCAGTCAATGGAAAGATGCTTTGTCTTATAAAATAGTAGTGAGTGTGCTGTTAGGGGAGCATATATCTTGTACACTATACTGGAGTACTCAGTGTGTATATTCAAGCATATGCTGTAAATTCTTGCTTTTTCCTTAAATTGTCTGCAAACCTTTCCAGACACAGTTTTTTAGTCTGTTTGCTGACTAAGCTTTCATGAATATTTTGCTTTGCTGGGAAAGCAAGCCCCCTTTTTTCTGACATTATAAATCCAGCTGCATTGTGTATTTATAGTAAAAGGATTAGGTAGGAAGGATTACTCCACCCATGGTAATTGCATTCCTCTACTTGGGTGTAAATTAAATTTCTGCCCTCTGGGTGTGTAGTAATTGACCCAATTATTCATAGTCTCAGTGACATATGTTACAGTTCTTTCAGATCAGAATGTTATCTAATTTGATGGCACTTTTCTTCTTCATAATCAATCATTTGTATTACCTGTTGGTCGGCTACTTTGGAAAGACTGAATTGAGATAAACATAAAAGTATATGGCAAATGTTCTTATTACTCTTTTATGTAGAAGGAAATTGAGAGTATTCTTGATTTTGAATTTACAAGAAGTCTTGTGGCAGTAGGAGATTTTCCACAGATTTTAGTATTCCTACAGTATTTTTTTTTTATATTCAGAGTATGTAAACCCCTTATTCATGGTTTTTTCTTGGGTATATTCATAGATACTTCAAATTCTACATTTGCCCTGCTTGGTTATAGGATTAGTATTACTCCTTTTGAAGCCACAGTGTCCTATATCTCATTTTGGGTTGAGAAGCTGCTGTTGTATTTATTTCCCCAGATGAAATATGAATGAAGGTGTAAACCATGTTATGATTTATGGCTCTGAGGTGTGTGTACAAAAAAACCCAAACAACAACATGTTCTAATACCAATGTATTAATAATGCAATTTTATGTCCGATGTAGTTTTTAACTGCAATACTAACTGGACTTGTTCTAAACAGTATTAAGGGATGAGCTGTTCATATTTGTTATGAAAGTTGGCAGCCTGCACTTATCAGAGCTTAGTGGTTGCAAAGTGGTGCTGAACAATTAAGATAGAAGACAAAAGGGAATGAATATATAGAAAATTAGGCTTTGTTAATTAGGCTGATATTACACATTTCTTTCTGTGGTATTTGATGCAACAATTTATTACAGATCTTGATTAATGTCCATTGCAAGCCAAGAATATGTACTTTATGAGCTTTTTTTAAAAATAGTATTATCCTCTTCTAATCAATATTTTTAAATGTGGAAATCTCTTTTTAGGAATGCTAATGACTGCCAATGAAGCCCCTAAAATGAATATCTATTATATACCAGTAAGTATTACAAGTTGTTGCTGATATTGCTCCTAAAGACACAATTGTTTGGTGCCATTCAGGTATTTCAGTTGAAATTCGCATCTACATTTTCTGAGATGTCACAATGAAGTAAATTTAGGTTAACTATAATTTTTTAATTTAACATGTTGAATTACTTAAAAAACCTGTAATTTGCTTTTTGCTGCCAGTTTCAAAACTCATTAGTGGCTGCAGAAAATTCAGGTGGAGCTTTTTTTGATAACTGGTGAAAAATAGGAACTATGTTTTTCAAGATAATAATTTTGCTTTGTTAAATATTTTATTAGTGTCTTTAATATGTGGTGTACAGTGACATAGTCATAGCAGTAAATATTCTTTGTTCTGACAAAGTGATACTGTGTGACTTCAGGTACAGCTCTTGACTGTAGCTTCTGCTCAATGCCCTTCAAATGCAGCTTTTCACAGGATAAGCTTTCCACTTGAAAGGCTTAACTGTAGGTTTAACTACATGTTTTATCTCTGCAGATTGGTTTTAGGGAGACTTAGCAGCAAGCCTTCTGGTATAAGGGAATTGTACAGAAAATTACACCTGAATTTCACTCTTGGTTTTGTTCCTACAGTGTGTTCTCTAGAGGTTTTCTTGTTCTGATAGAAGATAAATAGTAGGATACCTATGTAAATTTTACATGCAGAATAGCTGACCAGATTCTAAAAATACATAACTTCTTAATTAATTTTGGACAAACTATAAAGTTTATTAATATTGAAATACATATTTTACTATTTTTTAAGTGAGCCAAAAAGTCTTCATTTAGCTAATCGATTTTAAACTAATTTAAATTTCATCTTTATCAGTTCATTTCTGGTCATCCCCCACTGCCATATCTACTGTGTATGATCTTGATTATGTTCAGGATAGAGATTTATGAGTTTACATTTCTCTTTGTGGAATAGAATATATATACATGTTGTATTTGTGTGTCTAAACACAATAGTATACCTCTAAACAATTCTGTAGTCTGATATATTTACTTACATTATTAGGTTTTTGCATTTAAAGAGATGTGGCATTTTATACATGAGTTATGTCAGGCTGTTCTTTGGATGTGAATTGTCTGTTTCTGTAACTCAGCTCTACCCAACTCACATTTTGTTAACTGCACTGTTCCGTGCTTTGAGTGAGAAAGGGAGACAACATATATTTTTTTTATCTATGATAAAATATTAGCTGTATTTAGAAGATGAACACTTTCTTTCCATTTACCTTGTCCTTTGTAAGGTTGAGAGAGGAGCTCTCCAAGCATTTTTTTTCTCTATTGTCTCTTTTAATTAATGGATTAGGGAACACAAACTCACTTCTTTTTGAAATCTGATGAGTTTTTAAAACTGGAATGGACTAGTTAGTCAATTTAAATAATCCAGATGCAAAAAAGCATTCCTTCTGTCACTAAAGGTAAGGTTCAGCTTATCTCTGAAAATTGTGCAGTGAGATTGTTTTATGCAGGTGTGCCTGATACATGAACCTGACAGCTATAGTACATGAGCAGTTCACATCCAACTTAGCCAAAAAGTTATTTCATTGTCTTGATTATCACCAGTGATGAATGTTTGTTAGAACTTGTTCAAGCTAGCATTATTTTTGAGTATTCTTGCACAAGCTATAAATCAAAACAAAAAATACTTACTTTTTGCTCTCTCAAAAATCTCTCATAGAATCCTCTGTGAGTACTAAATTAGTGTTTCTGAAGTCAGACAAGTAATTTTTAGTTAAGAATTATAAGCACTCTGTGTTAGATCTCAGATCATACATAGAGACAATATCGCAAACTTAAATACTGACTGATACTATCTAGTATTTTTGCAGCATGTAGGTTATTCCAGTGAAGATTAACATAAATTTTGCCCTAAACTATCTTCCTGTGTGACCATCCCCTGATTTTTGTTACCTGAGTCTGCCTAACCTTGTTTGGATGGTACCTTTTTGTGGGTTTTACACGCACAGTGACATGAGTATACAGATGGACCCAAATGATGAATAAAAAGCATAAATCCAAATATGAGTTCTATATTTGAAATATTGATGTATACAAGAAAATTTGAAATTTATTTTAAAGGCTACTGGCTAGTTTAAATTTGCTTTTCAAATAAGCTAAACTTCTCCAGTTTATGTCAGTGGCTTTGAGTTTGAAGGCTGTTGAACATACCTGAAATACTGTTGTTACTTTTTTAGTTGACAATTTGTAGTTCATTTCAAAACATGTAATACTTACTTTAGACAATAGAAAAGTTAAATAGTAGTGAGAAGTTACTTTGAAATAGAGACAGAAATCTCACTCTGGTCTGATTTTTTTTTACCCTGTGCCTTTTTACAGGCAAGACAGAAGGGGCTGGCACAGCCAGTGTAGCATAATTGAATGGTGTTTTCCTACATTTCCTAAAAATCAAGTATGTAGCTCACTAAATCTGTGTTTGTTGGCTGTTTTGTTTATTTTTTAATCTACCTTTTAAATGATGAAAATATGAAATGGAGGACTTGTGTCAGCCTTCAACTGCTCCAGGGCTTTTTTTCTTAAGGAAAACTTAATGTTATTAACATGTTCATGTTACAGTTTTATTCCTTGATCTTCCAGACTAGTTATTTGAGCTCAGAGTAGCACACCTGTCCTTTGGTTTCTCTGTCAGTAGATGATTAATACCTGTGTTTTTTCCATCCTTGGAAGACTTACTAATTTCTTTGCACAGGCAGAGTTACGTTTAGTTACGTGGGTCTTTGGAGCAAAACTTTGAAGAACTGTATTACTTAATCTCTTTTCATGGTGTCATTTTCTACCTTTTCCTAAGAACTAGGATTCACAATTTTTTTAATGAGTAACTTAATTTTTTCTTTGTTTCTTTAAGGTAGACTGAATAGTACTAAAAATATGTCTTTTGTCTTTGAGATGTTGACAGGAACTGAGTTACAAGTCTTGTTGATTTCTGCAACAGAATGGATGCCTGGGAGAAATGCTACTAAGTGCAAAGGACAGTTATGTAAATAAAATCCATTCAATTGCCCGTGCTCGTCATTGGCCTGTAGTGCTAAAAATTATTCTCTTGTTTTAAATGCTCATTGGAACAGCTATAAGGAATTGCCATGGCTGTGATCAAGGAGGATACTTTAAATCCCAAATGTATGGTGCTGTGCTCTATGTAAGGAGAAAAGAGTTCACAGCAGTGGGACTTGCAGAGCAGTGTGTGCATAGATGGGTGCAGACAGACCCAGCATCCGCTGTCCATGATTGGAGTTGGCCAGACAGTGCAGGACTGTGCCCAGCCCAGCCTCTCAGCAGGTTTTATTGGTGTGGGCACAGTGCTGTGCTAGCACAGCTCATGACTGGTGAACTGGAGCTGGCTCGTGTCTGGCCACCTTGGAATGTGCTCTGGCTGAGCTCATGTCTGACTGAATTATCTGTGCTCGTTCTCTCCATTGTGAACGCCAAAGCTAAATTTCCATTTCAAACCCAAAAAATTACTCTTAACTTCAGGATTATAAGAGTTTTGACAGTGAGTATCATAATATTGCTTGTAAAAGAAATGGCACGCATCAGCTTTTCCTGCAGAAGTTTCATCAGAGTGGGTATGACAGCTGAGACTAGGAATGTCTGGGAACATTGCATTTCTTATAAAGAAGTAAAAAATCACTGCAGTTTTTTCTTTTGTGTGCAAAGCTGTAAGTAGAGGAAGTACAAGGTGATTTCTTTTTTTGTTTTCTAGAAAGGACAGGCAGGTTTGATTTTCAATGGCAAGATACTTTATATAGGTACACAGTACAGAGTGACCAAAAAGCAAATTTAATCTGACCCTTGAAATTAAATGTTTGTATTACATAGGCAACATTAGTGGCTTAGCTTAGAGACTTTGTTTTTGTTTTATTTTGCTGGGATTTAATGAGGGCAAGTGCCTCTGAATTCCTGACTGGAATTAGGCTGTTTGCCATTAGTTTAATAGCTAACTTGCAGTTTATGCAAACACTTGGAACCTGCTTCTTGCCAGCTGGCTTCCTGGTTCATCACTTTGATGTGTGCCTCAAGAAGGTTGAAATGAAAGTTTTGTGTGCCTTGGGATAGTTTTTAGACTACTGACTCAGAAACCTAAGTTGATTCAATAGTGCAAGCAGGTCCTGGCCAAAGAAGTGAAGAGAGCAGAAGTTCCATTGACACATGGTGGTCCCCTGACCTGGAATCTAAGATGAGTCAGATTCTCTTTAAGCTTAATTGAGGCTGTCATGTTCCATAACATACAAGGTTCTCTTTGAAGGTTGTACAGAAGGTGCTCTGGGTGGAGAGCAAGGGGCCTGGGTTTTACTCTTAGTGTTTACTTCTGGTTACACAAACTTGTCTGATCTTAGCACAGATGTTGCAAATCTGTCCTGTCTCATTTATTGGACTTGAAACTTTCGGCTACATGAACATACTGAAAATGAAACTTGCTCTATTCATTAGGCTGTTAAAAGAAGAGAGCAATTAAGCATGTAATTAATTGAGTGTAATATTCTGTGTTCTGGGTTTTTTTTACTTTCCTGCAGTCTTGGCAGAACACTCCCTGTTGAGGCTAGAAGCAATGTACTTTTGGTGTAGTGAAGATATTAAGCTCTTCAAGGAAAAATAAATCCTGGAGCGTCTCTGGCTTCTTTTCAGGTGGTTTTGGAAAATAATTTGATATCCTAGCACTCCCCTAGTTCAGGGCTGTTGGAGTTATAAACTGGAAATGCTTCAAGAGCAAGTATTTCTTGCCTACTCAATGATTCAGTTGCTCTAAGAGTATAAGGGTTCTGGTTTCTCATACAATACCTACTTTGGATATGTGGCTGTCCCTATTGTTGGAAATATGAATTTTGTCCTCTTAAAATCATGTGGTTTTTCAGCTAAACCAGGCATTGTTTGCCTTTCATACATTCTTGAATTTCTTTAATTGATTTTGTTTTCTCTTTTTTTTTATACTCCTCTAGTCTAGTTTAATTACCGTTTATCAGCATCTTTTTGTTTTGAATATGCATCAAAAATGCTTTAAATTTTTTTTCTTGCATTTATAAAAAAAACTGTTTTACAAGACCTGAGGAAAAACTAGTTTTTCCTGAGCGGTTAACCCTGAAACAACATAATCACTGATTAAGGCAACAAATCCTATTAGTTTACATGTTTTCATTAAATGCTCTGGTTATTTGGTGAAACAAATATGTAGAGGGAGCTTGTACTGAAGGAAATACAAGTGAAAGCAGTTTTTTAATATCTTAGTTCATCCTCTTTATTTCTTTCTGGATATTTGTTTGGAGTAGTTCTAGAATGTAAATTAGGGATGAACATGCTTTGGTCATAGGTGCCCAGGTGAGCTGCTTCTAAGTGGCTGAATTGGTCAAAATTGTCTTCAGTTCACTCACAGACAGAAAAAGCATTTATCTGAAATAGGTATTTTCTGTCAGTCTGTGACAGGGTGCTCTCACTTGTTCTATACAAGAAGTTATGACCATCAGATACCTGTCTTTACAGTCTGTCATTATTCACTTTAAGAAGTGTGGGAATTTTCCCCTGTGTTATACTCTCCACATTTAGCTCTATGATCACAGACTTTTAGAACAATTTTATTAATATGAGACTTAGATTTTATCCATTTGGGATCTGCTGATTGTCTTTTTTTCTCTTTTGGGTCTTTATATGATAGAAATACAAACCTACCTGTCCACATTTTGTATTTCATACCTTTAGGGCCAGTGTTCTGTACAGTCAGCTGTCATTCAGATAGTTTGTGGATGCAGTTACAGTGAGACCTTCTGTACAGATTTTTGGCTAGTGTGGTAAAAGCTATGAATCAGACAATGCAATTCTTATTATATTTGTGTTTGGCATTTTGACACTAATAGAACAGATTTCCAGTAGAGTGCAAGATTTTGATTTCTTTTAGAATGTTTTCATGTCTTCTGATTGGCAGTATTAGGTCATTCTGTATAGGTGCTGCCTCAAGTGTTGTCTTGAAGATCATGTGATGAGGCTGTGTTTTCTGGAAGACTAGAAGACAGTTGTTCATCCTGTTCAATATAGCCCTTCCCTAACGTGTTTTTGGTAAAGTAGAAAGCAACCATGAAACTGGCTTGTGCTAAGAGATTTTTTTCTATCCTGAAACAATAGGTAATGTAGAGAAGCATTTCATATTCTGGGAAAAAAAGTATAGTAAAATAAAATGGTAGTTGTGACGTAAAATGGAAAATGTTGGTCTTAATCTTAGTTTGTTCATTTTGAAAACTGTGAAATGACTGGAAAGAAGGGTTGTTATGAAATAATGTATTAGGTTGAGCTTTAGGGCTGCCAAGTGTCAAAGAAGAAAGTTTCCATTAATAAAAAGATACTTGAGTGCATCTTTGGGCCTTTAAACTAATTTTGAGTTTTGATATATCAATCTTGCAAATTTGTGTTTTCCATCCAGAACAGTCTAATCCTTTACACACACAAAAAAAAAAAAAGTCTGGTGAATGATACATTACCTATCTCACAGTATTTACAAGCATAGGAAAAAAGTTGTTTATCTTCACAAGCAGAAATGTGAGCTTCCTACTTTTAACCTAAACACTTTCAAACTGAAAAATAACACACTGGGCTTATTCCCAACAAAGGATATCCTCCATTTCCCATGTGCTGGCTGAGAGACACAGTCCCACTTATCACATGTATATAGAAGGAAAACACCAATGTGTGATGATCAGGAAACAATTTCTGATCTTCCTGTAAAACTTGTTTTAGATGTTTCTGGTGCTGATGATGTACTAGTCTAGATTATAAATGTGTATGAACCCTGCTTAGTGCTGTTGTGGCTGTTGGTGTACTAGGCAGCATTTCTTCAGTATTTTTTGACCTGACAGCAGCACACTGACTGTGAAGTAATACATATAGTTTATGTTAAACCTTTCATAGAGCACAGGAGAAAACTCTTAAAAGCAGTTGTATGGAATTATACCAGGTGATTGCTCTTACCACTGAGAAAAGAGTCATGTGCTTTTTAGTGTTGTGACTGTTTCTCAAGCAATTCTGTTCTTGCGTTCTTATTTTAAGAAGCATGTTTTGAGGGGGGAGCATGCTCCCTTTGTTTTAAGCCTTGAGTATTTGAAAGATATTTTTTATTTCTTAACTTGATCTTGTTCTTTCCTTTGATCCATCTATTCTTCCCTTGATTTCTGAAAATCTAGAGATGCAGTTGCCTAGCTTCAGTCAATGAAGAGAGAGGCAGTCACAGATAATGAATAGGTGCAATTGCTGAATGGAAGTTTTGTACTTGTACATGTACTACATGTCTATCAGCATGTAATAAGAACTGGAGTGTTTTAGCTTTTGAATCAGAAAAGACAAAGCATGTGAGAATTTTCTCCATGTAATAATTTCAACTCAGTCTTTATTTCATTGCATTTGAAAGTACAGGGTAACTGTCATCTTCTGTGTTACATTCAGAATTGAAATGTCTTGAGTTATGACTCTTTTATGCAGAAATAGTGGAATTTACAAAGATCTAAGATTTTTGTCAGAGAAGACCTTAGAAGTAAAAAAAACCTATCATGTATGTGAAAGCTTTCAGGTATTTATTTGAAAGCTGCTTTCTCTTTAAAAATATTTCCTGAATTGTGCAAAATTTCTTTAGCATTATGCTCTTCAGTGAAGTTGGTTTATGCTGAGCTTATCTTCATTATCTGGAGGAGCTGCATATTCCCAACAGGTAGTTGCTTTTCCTTCCCTTTGTGTTGTCTGGCAGTACTTGCATAAACTCAGAAGTCTTCCTCCCAGTTTTGCAAAAAGCAATTAACCTGCAATAGTAGGGAGTTATTAGAAACTCACACATTCCTAGATTTCTGGTAGTTTGTCAGTCATGTAAGGCAGACAAACAGCTGGATTTGCCATTACCTTTATGTCTGTAGCATTCCTCAGATTTCCCTAAAATACAGATCATCCTCAAGTATGTGTTGTTTTAATGACTGTAAAGATATTTATGCTGTAACATTTCTTGGCATCTGGTGTGTACTGTAAGAACTCTGTTCCCAGCCACTTAAAAGCACAAGAGGCAAGATCCTACACAGTGAGACAGTTGAGGAATTTTCCTGTCCCATCAAGAGAAATTGATAAGGGGACATGTTGGGACTTGGCATTTCTGGCTTATTTTTGGTGGTTCTTACTTGTTAATTTAGATTGCTGTCAGGGGCTGCTGCGTACTTACTGAAACCAACGCATGTGTTACTCTCATCTATGTTAGTAGTGGAAGTTTTGTCTGTTGATGGCCCGTGTCCTTTGTATAGTAAGAAGAATGGCATATGTGCCATTATGTTTTGAGAAACAGATTTCTGAACATATTAGAACAGTTGGAAGCTGTGTAGAACTTCTTTCCTTGTTTAAAAGGAAGGCCAAGACATTATGAAGTTTCCCACTTACCATTTCATTGTCTGCCTCTACTGTAGTCCCAGTTGTAAAGGCAAGGGAAGAACTTTGCAAGGAATTTATTCTTTCTAATGTGTCATGATGGGATGGAGGTTTTTGTTAGACTGTGTAAACCATAAAAGTGGTATTGTTGTGAGGGAGATTGTGCTGGTTCAGTGACACAGAGTCCCTAAACAGTAAATTGACTTTGTGAAGGTTTTGATGAGTACCAGGACCTATGCAAAGGAATTGGTATGAGCACTTAGTGAAATGTGGTAGGGAATGGAAGGTGTGGATGGCCAGAGTAAAATGTGGTTCCTGACTTACTGTCAGTAAGGCATTAAATCAGCTGATCATACCTCATCTGCACTTTTTTTTTCATGGATAAAGAAAAACAATCAACACATGTCCATAGATAAATAAAACCAGTGAAGAGAGTCCCAGCTGAACTTACTGTACAGTATTAAGGCAATTTTCCTAGTTGCCTCTCTTTTTACAGCTGGTATGCCATAGAACCTGCTGTGTAGAATAAAGACAGACTTTTGGTAACTCTTGAATTATTTCCAACTGGTATTTTTGGGAGGTGCTTGAAGCAGGTCATGGTTGTAACAGATACTTTGAGAAGCCACTCTCCCTTTACCTTTTGAGCTTCATTTGATTAGTTGACTTTGTGTGAAAGTAGTGTCTTCTTGTGCTTCAAGTTTCAGTGTATCTTTCTGACTTCACATTATCTCAATATTTACAACCTGTAGGGAGTCTGATAAATAACAGATCTGTAGCAACACTGATGAAATGTTTATTTTATGTATGTCAGAACATGATAGGGACATTGGTGGAGGCATCAGATTCTACTCTTCATGCCATGGCTGGTAAGTCACAGGTGACTTAAGAAGTGTCCCTTTTTAGTTCTGTCTTGTGAGGAAAAGAGCTATTCTGGTAACCTTATTTACAGTTTTAAGGAGTAACTTTGTTTGCTTGAGGGTTTTTTTCCCAACATTATGAGCAACTGGACCATTGTCTCCTTCAAAAGATAGAAGGAGCATTCACAGTGAGAGCAGACCTGTGACTGGTTAACTGACTGTAGTACTTATCAGACCAGAGAGTATGTGATTAAAAAAAAATAAAAACAAAACCCCAAACCACCACTATAAAGCCAAACTGCTTAGAATTAGAAGTACTTACTATCTGATAACTACCAGGGTGGAGAGATTTAGAATCTCATTTCTAGAAGATGCATGCAAGTTCCTGCAGGAGTTCTTGTTTAACACTGGGAAGGTCTTTAAAGCAATGTTTCCTTTAACGTGCTCTCTAAGGAGTAAAACCTCCAAATAGTTGATTTGGCAGCGTCCATAGCATAGTGAAAGGTATTCAACCTCACTGATTAATGAATATGCCAAAAATGTCTGGATGTGCTGGAGTTAGGATGAGTGAAAAGAGCCAATTCATTGTATAGTTCAGTGAAATTTGAGTGTGTGGGCTTAAAACCAACTGCAGTGCTGTTGTCAGTAGTGTGCCAAAAGGGGAGAGTGTGCTATTTAGTCTCTCTTGGTCATGTCTATACTCCACTGAGCTACTTGATATCTTTAAAAGCACCAAATTCACACCATATGATGCAGGGTGAACGAAAACATGAAATTATGAAGAATATATGGGAAATTTGTTTGGAGTTTATTCCCCAAACCAATTTAATTTAGAGAATCAAATAATTTTCTTCAGTCCATTAAATAGAATTACGAGATTAACAGAGCATAATTGGAGTTGATTGTAGAGCATTCATAGGAAGAATGAAGATTACAAAAGAATGGAGAACTCAAAATTACAAATTGTTTGGAGCATATTGGTTGCTATGGGAATTGCTGTGTATGGAAATGTAGACAGAAACATAACAAGATAATGTGATCCCAAGGCTCCTTCTTAACACGAGCTGATCTCTTTGGCTGGCTGTAGTTGAAGGCCAAAAGCATAGTAACAAGAACAGAGAGCTGCAGCTTTTCTCATCTACAAGCTAGAAAAGATCCATTGGGTTTTTTGAGTTACCAGTTGCAATTGATTTAATGTTAACTGTTAACAAGGTGCAATGAGGTGTTCTTTCTTCTCTTGTCTTCTCAATGCATCTAAATGGAAACTTTTCAAAGTTACTACATATTGAGATCTGTCTAATTCTTAAAATTAGAGAACAAAACATTGAAAACAATATTCTTAAAATGAATAGTAATTAATATTGCATGTAATTGCATTAATTAAACTTGGCTATGCAATTAGGGAGCTAATTATGTTTAAAATGCAATTGCACATTTCTATCACTCCTCACACCCTGGGGATCATAATTTTTTTTTACCTCCCTCATTAGACCTTTTGTAATCTTTCTCCTATTAAATGGTGTGATTGAAACTGAGAATATGCATGCATAGATGTGCATTTGCTTTCTCCAGCAATTATATCCTGTTAAAGGTTTTAAATGCTTTATATTGTGCCATTTCATTAACAAACAAACAAAATTAAGATTTTATTGTTACTATACGTCTTCTCCAAAGAATTCTTTTTTGTGCTGTAGGTAAATATGTATGTGAAGTCTTTGAGCTGGATATATAGAATATATTTAGTTTCAAGAAATTATAGCCTAGAAAATAATCTCTGCTTGTTGGATATATAGAATGGATATATAGAATATATTATATATAATATATATAGAGTTATATATAGTTTTATATATATATATAGAGAGAGAGTTATATATATAATATGTATAGAGTTGGATATATAGAATATATTTAGTTTCAAGACAGTATAGCCTAGAAAATAATATCTCCTTGTTGAAGTGCTTTAAATTTTATTTTTTGGTTTTGTTTTTAATTGGGAAGGGAGGAATGGATGAGCCACCTTGGATTCTGAAGTCAAGTCCCATCTCATTACAAGCACTCAGATTATATAATGTTTTTCTTCAATATTTCAGACTGCATCTGAAATTTGTTGTTTGCTGTTCCCCATTATTGCCACTTAAAAAGCTGCTAAGAGTTACACTCTTCTGATGCCTAACTCAGCTCTAGTTTATAGTGTCTCTGTGATGTATTTATTCCTTTGCAAGCATTACTGTTTCAGAAATCCTCCTTGCTGCTTTTCACAGTCCTGGCTACAGTTTGCATTCACATGTACTGGACTTGTTCAAAATGTCTCCACCAACTCATTAATAATTTTTCACAATATACTGTACCTAGATATCTGTTGAAGACCTTAAATATGTGCTATTTTTGTTGTAATCACCATTATTCAAATAATATGGCAGTGAATTATTTAGTTAGTACATTTTTGCTATTTAGTAATGGTCTTAGTCAAAATGTGTGGAAGGTACCACAACACATAGATTTTTGATAGAAGCTTTTACTTCTAAAATACAGAAGAACAGTGATAAGATGTGTTTTCATGCTTTTTTGTTACTAGCTCTGTCACTATGGTGTGGCATGATACAGCCTTACAGAGTTCATTTTTGTGAAACTGAAATTTTTCTGAATCTCATGCAGCCACAGCAAATAATGCCTCTGCTTTCCAAAGCCTCTGGAACTGTGTGGTTAAATGCTGTCCACATACATTAAGTTAGTCTTCTAGAGAAAATTTGGACAGTCTAAACTTTCCAGATTCTACTGAGTAATTTTCAAATCCGATAAATGCTGTCTGTGAGCATTTTGCGTATTTCAGATTGCTAAAACAAACCAGTGAAGATTGGGATGGTTGGTCTTACTATATTTGACATCTTGTTTATTGCTGAAGAGTTTATCACTGCCTTGTTTGAAATCTTTCAGGAACTTACTGTTTAACATCCAGAAAAACAGATTGGAACCTGTTTTTACTCCCTGAGAAGCAAAGAGCAACTGTTCAGTCACTCCTGTAGAATTGATCTTGGAAACCTTCAAACAGATACTTAACAAAACTTGTCTGGATGTGCATTCATAGTAGTTTAATTTAAATATCTTGATATCTGACTATGGAAGCTTCTACACATCCTGGACTTACTTTTAAGTAGTTGAACATGTTTAGTACTAGTTAGGATTAGGGCAGGTTTTTGGGGCTGTAAGAGCTCTACAGAGCTGGCTGTTAAACTGTTGAGTGGTGTTTAAAAGTGTACAAGTGCTATCTGGTATTTCAAATGAAGATAAGGAGCGTCTGTTGTGGGCTGGGCATAATACCTATGCTGTTCTAGGCTTTGTTAAATTTAGGAGAATTACAGGCCAGTGACAGGGTGATATTTCTACAGAAGTGCTCAGGAATTAAGCATGGCCAGAAGAACATTCTGGACCATGTAAGACTTGTGGTGCCACAAGATTACGAAGTCAAACATCTTGTAGAATAGAATACAAAGAACTGTGATTTTTGAAGTTTTTTTACAATATTTAAAAAATATTTTTCTGTGAACATTTTTCTCTTCCATTTCTTTGACAGTTTGGTCTCGGACTTGTCTCTGCTCAGTTGCATGCTAGATGACTCCTCATATTTTGTGTTTTCTTTGTGTAAAGTAGACAAATATTCTAATGTGTGTAAGAAAAATTTGATATTAGGTGGCACAATACTAATAATTATTAAGTCCACTTTTTTACTTTCTATGGGTTGGAATAGGATGAAAGGCAGTGGTGAGGTGTCTGCATTACCGTGGTAGTAGTAAGTTTTGCTGTGGGGAGGGGGCACTGGTGTGACCCATCTGTCACTCTGCCTTGCAGTGTGGTGGTGGGACACTGAGGGACAGCTGTGCTTTGGTACCTCCTGGGTGCCATTTCCAGTGAAGGAGGAAGGTGCTGGGAGGGGAGCAGGGCACCCCCTCACTCACTGCCAACTGGGCCCTGCTGGTGGGGGAAGCTCCTCTCTTGATGGGCAAAAACATTTTCAAAGCAGTCTTTCTGACTTTCAGTAGCAATTGGCAGAAATTGTCTCTAGAAGTGGTTATCCTACAGAAAGCAGCATAATAATGAAAACAGGAAAAAATATTAATTTGATCACTGTTGGTGCTCACGTCTGGTTTTCCTGTGCTAAAAAGTATTTGGATAAAAGCCAAGCATAGATGTGCATTCATTTGATAATTATTTTCCCACTGACTGAGTGCAACTTTTCTAAAACTTACTGAGAAACCTATTTGGCATATCATGAATATTGTAAAAATTATATCTGTCACTTAAGTTGCATGCAATTACCTACCTCATAACATTTTCTTATTTGTGCTGTCAATTTCAGTGCCTTTTTCTCTGTGAGGTGTGGTAGATTTGTGCCTTTTCACTCCAAATTGCCAGTATATTACTTGACTACACAGACTCCACAGCTTTGTTTTGTTCTGGTGGCTTTAAGCAGGGACTGCAGGCCAGGCTGAGGTGGTGCCAGTGCTGGATGACAGTGGCTCCAAAGGGTCCCACTTGTGTTGCAATGTGGCCACTGTATGGAATGTCATGAACTGGGGAAGACAGGCCAGTTTCACTTCTCCCACCTTGTCCCTGGAGCCCAGTGCAAACCAACCCTGTCAATTGTTGCTTTTGTATCTGGGCGCAGGAATGGCGGAGCCCTGGAGCTTGGCATTCTGGAGTGCTTTTAGCATCATCATGGGACAGCTGTTGTTTGGCAGTGGACCATTAAATTCTGCTGTTAAAAATGCAGTAGCAGTTAAATTATGTGAAGAATTACTATTGCAAAAGAAGGACAAAATTTTCTTATTTATGTTCTTGTCATTGTGGCTGATACTGTTTGTTTTGCTATTTTTTAATTTCTTCCCAAGCTTTAAAAAATGTTTCATTTTAATGCATGATGCAGAGCTCCTAAGGTGTCCTAGAATAGGTAGGCAAGTGGTTTCAGCAGGGTGGGAGAAGGGGAAATAAGGTAATAAACATACACAGATATCTCTGTGGGTTTTCCTTTCTGACAGTTAACATGCAAAATTTTAATAATGGTTGGACTTTCTATTTTTTCCTGGTATTCTGCCACCACTTTTTTCCATTAATTATCTCATTTCCCCCACTTTGTTTTCTATGATCTGATCATCCAGTTCATTTCACAGATGATTGTGAATAATCAGGTTTTTGCTCCATGTATTTCATGGCACAGATTATGCCCCATGAAAGGTTTTACTCTAAGTGTCAGGCTTTGCATATAGGAGAGAATATTGTCCTTAAATTTTATTAAAAGAGAAGTTTTGTTTAGTTAGTAAGCAGCTTGGGAGTTTTTTTAGTAAGAAGGACAAACTGCTTCATCTAAAACAAAATTGTAGTCATGCTTTGATGGTCTGGTAATGAGGCACAGATAACTGACTTAAGTGACATGAAGACATTTAATAGATCTAGACTGCTTTCTTTTCAATATAAAAGTTTTTTAATATATAAGCTTAATATAAAAGCTTATTTAAATAAGTGGGTTGGGGAGAAATAAAGCAAAAATTAAAATCTGGATGGAGACAAAAGATTCTGGAATGTTGGCAAGAAGTCAGTCTGAATGTTATATATGTCATTTATTCCTGGAGCAGACATGGAGATTTTGGTTAATTAAGTGGGTAAAATGTTTCTTGTTAGTGACATCTTGGGTATTTCCTTGGAAGTGCTTCGTAATTGGAATGAAATATGCAGCATGGTAAAAAAAAAAGTGCACTTTTCATTTGGCATGTAATGGTTTCAGCTAGGGCTGAGATCTTAGGAAGATAAATTGTATTTAATACAGAGAGACAGTAGTGGGCTAGAATAAAATATTATTGTCTTGAGTGTTACAGGCAAGAATATGATAGATAAAATGTTATGGTCCAGAGCACAATTTTACAGGGTTTTTTGAGTGTAGTTGTCTTCAAAATAAGACTTTTAAATTAGAAGAAACACACTTTTTAAATGAACAGCATTATCTCATACAGTTAATCAGCAATCAAGTTAAAACAAGCTATGTATATGTTAAATAAATAAAATCACTTCTAGTTGTTTCCCTAATTGAATAGGATCTTAAAATGCTGTTGTGTCGCAAGCATTTGTATGATTGACTGGAGTTTTTAACATGAATTTTTAGCAAACAAATCCAAAGCCTTGCTAAAAGTCCCACTGGAATTTAGCTGGTGACTTAACATTCTAAAATGTCAGCTGATTTACACTAGGGAGAGAAATGCAGTGTTAGATTTTTCCATGCAGCTAACTCCCCTGCTAAAATAAGACTACTGGAACAGCTGAGTGTGGCTGCATGAGTCCAGATGGAAAGGAATCTCAATCAGAACAGCAGGAGGGAAAAGTAAAGGGAGCTGATTTTTAATTTGGGGAATTGGAGGAAACTTATATGGAAAAATACATTGATAGTGCTACCTAACACTGGGCAAACAAATCTTTTGCCTCATCATGGAAATATGCAAGTATTCTTAATATTTTCTATTATCTATTCATACAGTCTGGGTTTATCCCCGAATAAAATACATTAAATCTGTGGTGTTATAATTAATACATATAACATCTGTGGTGTTATAATTAAGATAAACAGGGTAGAGTAGGATTTAACATGATTGCATAGTGAACCTAGCAAGTTCAAGATCCAGCAGCAATTTACAAATTAGTTGCTATCTAGTGCCATTAGTTTGTAATTTCTTCTATAATGTTTGGCTCTAAGCTTTTAAAAAATTAATCAGACTGGGACCACTTGAAACAGTTAAACTTGAAACTTTGATCTAAATTAAAATAACACAAAATCTATAGTACTCTTTGTTGGTAATGCAAGCAATAGGTTTGTGTTCTCTAAGTGCTGTGGGATTAATTTGTTTGTAGCATAGTAGCCAAGAGCCTAACTGTAGGCTTTCTGTAAGAAAATGCAATGTTAAAACTTTCCATAATATCCACAGGTTTTAGGACCTGCCCCAAAATGGTGTTCCTTCTTGGACAACTTGACTGAAGAACTGGAAGAGAATCCAGAAAGCACTGTTTATGATGATTACAAATTTGTTACCAGAAAAGATCTTGAAAATTTAGGTAAAACAGTTATATACACTCTTTGGCTCACTTCTTTGTTGAGTTTTTGAACATTTACACATCTGATTTTTGTAATATCAGTGTGGTGTATGAGGGATGCTAGAAATTCAATGACAGTAGTTTTCTCTTGTTTTCTTGGTTATAAATATTCCAGACTGATGGCTCTAAGTTCTTTGATTCCCAACCAGTATAACACAAGACACTAGTATTTCTCAGATTTTTATCTCAAGAAGGTGATTGATATTTGCTGGTATAACGCATCTGGGAATCTGTTGTGCTTTCATATGCCACATGGAAGGCATAGGAAGAAAAGTTGGTTTAGTTGTCAAAATACTTTGGAGGTGCTGAAATAGAATTTGGAACTTGCAACCAAAGGCTACCCTATTTGAATGTAGTAATTTTCAGAAAATGCATATCATTCTAGGGCTAATAGTTTCAAGAAATTGAAATACTGAAAATTATATAGCAGAGAAGGTAAGCAACCTTGTCTTGAGGCACTTAGTCCTTTTTCTGTCCATTACATGGTTTGATTGCAATGTTTTGCTCCAGTTTACTTAGTTTACCTCTGACTGTGAGTGTTGGGTTTGACACAGGGCAAAACTCTTTAATTGAAAAATCTATCACACTAAAAAAGGGATTATCAAACATCTATGGACTTCCCAAAAATCATCCTCTGGAATTCTTTGTGAAGTTCTATAGAGAATAGTGCATGTGGGAATTTTTAAAAAGTGCTCAGTAACATGTATTATGGCAAGAAAAGTGGATCTGGTTGCTCTGAAGAAGCTTAAAATTTTTTGCTGGCCAAAACGATTCTTATTCCCACTTTTAATTAGTCTTGATGTCATGACTGTGACTGTTAGATTGATATTTTGCATTGGCAGTGTTTGTTTGTCTTAAGGAAGTGAAGTGACTGTCTTGGAATAGAAGTTCTTTATATGTGAAAGTTCTTTGAAATTCTCTGGAACTTTTTTCCTAGGCCTTGCTCATCTCATTGGATCATCATTGCTCAGAGCGTATATGCATGGCTTCTTCATGGATATAAGACTTTATCATAAGGTAACTATGGCTGAATCTTGTCAATTTTTATTCTTAACAGTAAAATATATGTGCTGTGGGTTTTCTTTGTCTTTTTGTGGTTTTTTGTTTTGGCTAGATTTTTTTTCCATGCAGATAATGGACTGTGTCCTGTATTAATGGTACTTTCTTTTTACTTCCTCCTGTTTGTTCAAAGGCAAAAATGATGGCCAACCCTTTTGCCTATGAAGAATATAGAAGAGAGAAAATAAGGCAGAAGATAGAAGAAACTCGTGCACAGAGAGTTCAGTTGAAGGTAAATCCTAGAAATAAATGGTATACTTTGGGGAAAGGTATTCATAAAGAGTAATGTATTCCTAAGTGTATCGTAGAGATGTAGTGACTTAGGAGTTGAATGTGTTCATCATTGCACACACAAAGTAATTTATAGAACTTCTTGAATGGAAACAAAATTCTCATGTGTGGGATTTTGAAAGGCTGATACCAAACTAAAAGAGCAGGTCTCATCTCATTCGCCACTTCAGCAAATAATCCACTGGTAAAGCTTTGCATTTTCTATTTCTGTCATTAATTACTTAAGCCATTGAAACATGATACTCTGGAAAGAGATACATGAAAATTGTATTGTGTTTATAACTAGTAACTTTCTAGATTGGATCTGTTCAACATAAAAGGAGAAAGAGTTGCTTTTAAAGTTCTAAAGGTGATGCATTAGAAGTTAAAAATAATATACAAGTTCTTAAATCTTCTCTAAGGGCAGTTACTTTACTAGTACCTAGAGATATTTGGAACTAGTCAAGGAGCTTTTCTGCAACAGTTGTAAGTAAAGCATGTAGGTTGCATGTGTAAAAAGGCTAATTTATTAATTGATTTCCTCTTTCTAGAAACTCCCAAAAGTTAATAAAGAACTTGCACTCAAACTGATTGAAGAAGAAGGAGAAGAGCAACAGTTTAGTAAAAAAAGAAAACAAAAGGTGAGCTCTTGTTTTGGTGAATTCTCTAGCTGGGAGCACAGAACTAGCAATGCTTACAGGATTCTTTTTTTAATTGTTGCTGTTTGGCCGAAGAGATTCAAAATACTATTGGCTCTGTTTCTTATAAATAACTTATTCTGGTAAGTGGCTTTAAGTGTATTTGACTGTAGCTGTAGCACAAAAAAAGCCATATAGTGACTTGATGCTAAAAATTATTAAATACTCACTGTGAAGGTAATATGGGTTTCACAGAACTCCAAAAACTGGTTAACGCAGCCTCAGTACCACAGCTGTTCAAACAAGACCTGTTGTTTGCATATGTTTTTGGTATTTTGGTTGTGAGCATGACAGGATAGATGTTATCTATAAAATTTAAGATACAATTGCCTTTTTTGTATATACAGTTAAATATGTTTTATAGAATAGCCAAAATGGTTTGCTTTTATGCAACAGGAGTTCTTCTGGATGTTAAAAGTACTCTACTACTCTGCTATGAGAAGTTTTTAATTGAAGAAATGGGTAAATGTTTAGTATCTAGTGGGAGGGTGGGCTTTTTATAGGTAGCCCTTCATAGGTGCTCATTCTTACAGGAATATAGCATTCATGATAGGTAGACACTAGCCTGCATGTGATAAATAATGAAATTTTATGTGTTGAGGTTAGAGGAAGGATGAACTACTAAAAAGATAGGTTGGTGGTGAAACTTAAATGAGAGTTCAGTAGATGGGGACTGAAGTACCTAGAGATTGTGTTATTAAGTGGACTAAATAGAGTGTATATAAAAATGTACATAGAGATTATTTTTCTCAAACAGTATTAGAGTCCTATGACAAGCAATTTATTTCAGGCTTTGGGATTTAATTTTTTGTTGTGGTTGAAAGTTATACATTTGCACTGGTTTTGTGTTTGAAATTTATTCTTGTTTTCTGTATCCTTAGTTCCACCCTCCTTTTCTTCAATAACAATGAAAACCTAGTGCAGTGATGGGATTAATATGCTGGTATAAGTTGAGCAATGTTAAAAAATTAACATTTTCTATTAAAAAGCTATGTGTGCAATGATTTTAAAATGACAGTAACTGGTCTTCTCCTAAGATGAATTAGTAGCTTGAACTGTTCTGAATTCACCAGCAGCATAATTTACACTGAGTTCATTTTACTTTGACATGATTTAAACTGCCTTTTACATTCTGTGTGTGAAAGTAGTGAAGAAAAAGTGTTATAATATGTATAACAACATTTCCTCTTAAGTATTTACACTAAAATAATAGTAGCATTACATAAAGATACGTACCCTTATAATTTGTTTTACATGTTGTAGACTCATCCCCATCAGGCAGTATATTTGCCTTGCAGGTACTGCTGATTAGTCAGTAGATATCAACATGTCTCCAGACTAGCTGGCTCAATGTATGAGAAACATTTATCTGAAAATATTAGTAATTGTGTATTTAAAGTGTCTGTACTGTGTATTAAAAAAACTCTTGCTTACAGGTAGCTTAAAACAATCTTTGTTAAAGTACAATAAGCATAAATCTTGATTTTTATTTGACCTGGAAGGATAAAGCAACTGGCATTTCATATGCTGGTTATTAATTTTGTTTAATTAAGAAAAAGTGTTACGTATTTTGTTAATGTCTGTTTCAGAATTGTCTAACTTGCTCATGCTTTGCTCCTGTTCCAGAATCTGCCCAGCCTTCTCAAAGATGATCGCTTTAAGGTCATGTTTGAGAATCCAGATTTCCAGGTGGATGAGCAGAGTGAAGAATTTAGGCTACTTAACCCACTTGTTTCTAAAATAAGTGAGAAAAGAAAGAGGAAGCTAAAGATCTTAGAAGAACTGGAAGCACAAGGACAGGTAAAATATTTTCCCATTTGGATTAAGAAAGCCTATGGAGTTTTTTTTTCCTCTGTTTCAGGCTTTCAGACTTTTCACCCCAGAAAGCTGAAGGCAATGCAAGAAATGTCTTATCAGCTACAATAATTGTCATTTATAAATTTAATCTAGTTTTTAGATGCAATACTGTTTTTGCACAAACACAGGTTTTAAAAACATAAAATATGTAGATGGTAACAACTTTGTGATATATTTTCAGCTTATTTGCTGTTACTGCTTTTGTTCAAAAGTTGTAGCTCTCTTCAGCTGTATCTGTGTAAAAGCTGTCACGTACTCCAATTGCAGGAATGATTTGGAAAGAAAATTAGTTGATGATTTCTTATTTTATACTATTTTTGTCTGCAGGAAGAGGAGGAAGAACCAGAAGGAAAAGCAAGTGATGCAGAAAGTTCTGAGAGTTCAGATGATGAAAAAGGCTGGGTTGAAGAGGTCAGGAAACAGCGCAAGCTTTTACGCCAAGAGGAAAAACTAAAGCGGCAGGAAAGGCTCAAGGAGGATCAGCAAACATTACTAAAACCTCAGTTTTTTGAGATTAAAGAAGGAGAGGAATTCAGAAGCTTCAAAGACTCTGCCAAAAAACAAAAATTAATGAAGTAAGACTAATGTTCCTATTTTAATAGGTGGGGGTGGGTGATTCTCAAGTATTTCCCTACAGTGCAGGCCCGCAGTGTTTTGGCATGGAAGCACTTGCTAGTAAAGCTACATTTGGTGATCCAAGGGTATAACTTAAGGTGACATAGTCATTGTATGCTTTGTTTTATAGATAAACAAATACACTATTTAAAGTAGGACAGAGACACAACACAAATAAAATTAGTAAGATACTCCTGAGTCAGACTGGGGGATCCATTACTCAGTGTTAGTGCAGTGCTGCTCTCACAGGTAACAGTGATGTCTTGTGAGACTGGTTATATTTCTCCACCAGTGTCACTATGAGGTTAACAGACTGGATGTTTTTAATCTGCCTGTCCAAAAGGTTTAGAATGCTACATGAGTAGTCACTGTTTTGGGAGTAGGATCAAGATGGGTCAACATGGTGAAAGAAAAATTGTTTTGTTTGGGTATTTTTATGGCATCTAGAAATTTTCAAAATTCACTGTCCTTATAATGTCAGGACTTATTATTTCTGTTTTTCATTTTGCAGTACAAAATACCAGGCTAGGAGGGTGTTTGTTAAGTGTAGTTTGTTTGGTTTGGTTCTTTAATTTCCTTAAATTGGTGATCATCTGAAATAATGGGTACATGGATAAGCATTTCAAACTAAAGAAAGAAAGAGCACATTAATTAAAGGACTTGGCTTTGAGGTGCTCGGTGGCTGCAAATCTCATTGATTTAGTTTTTTTCAGAGGTGAGTTGAGCCCTTCAGAAGATGAGATTTAATAGAATTTTATTGTTTGGAGCACAGACACTCATTAAACCTTTCAAGACAGTAGCTTCAAAGTTCTTGCAGCACAGCTGGTGCAGAACAGAATTTTGACTGATGTTGGAAATGGGTTGTTGGGCTAGATGGATCTCATAATAAACATTTCTGTTTTATTTAGAATGAAATTGCACAGTCAAAGGAAAGAAAGTGAATAATACAATGGGGCTGTTTCTTTATGTCACTAATGACTACTCTACAATCTGGTTGTTTTATGGTGGGAATTTTGGGAGACACATAAAGAAACACTTGATAAAAATTCAACCTTTTAATTAGAATGATCATATAAAGTGGATTTTTAAGTATTAGCAAGACAGTGTTCCTATGGTAGTCAGATGGTCTATGATTTCCGTATTGTACCTGTAAGACTTCTTTTAAGTAGAAATAGTGATATTTTATAAATAGGGATTTATTGCAGTTCAGCAAAACTGATTGCCATATTTTCCTTAGCTGTTTTTATCAGCAAGTAATTTCACACAGGGATTTTTCTTTCTTCTTTTTATTGAATATGTCCACTTATTCTGAACTTTTAATTTCCTTAGATGTTTCCATTAACTGTCTTCTGATTATTTTTCTTTTTACCTTTGTTCCAGATGATGAAGCAACTTTTTAATTTTGTCAGTTTTTCTTCTTTGTCAGGAGAAAATCTACTCCAGATATTCTGACAAAGCATTATAGGTT
Organism: Melospiza georgiana; assembly: GCF_028018845.1. Lineage (NCBI taxonomy): Eukaryota > Metazoa > Chordata > Aves > Passeriformes > Passerellidae > Melospiza > Melospiza georgiana. Next base: position 91,529,013 of record NC_080432.1, read on the forward strand.
AAAAATAATTTTTTACATTGTGATTAGGTTTATAGTCATATTAGCTGTAACTTGGAAGGAGCCTGAAACACTGGTCAAATGGCACTGTATTCTTAGTGCAAGTGAAATATTTCATTAAAAGGCTGTATGGCTGCAGACTACTCATATACTGCTCTTTTGCACAAATTCAGCTGCTGAGCCCCAAAGAAAACTCTAAGGACTCTCAATTTGAAGCATAAAGATTTCGTTTTGTTCAAAATACAGAAGGCTTAAATGTGAAAAATAGTGTTGAAATTCAAGTAAATGAGCCAAGATAGTTGTAAGGAAGAGAAACATTTTATATGGGTTTAAGGGAGAAAAATAATTTCTTCACCCCAGGAAAAGCAAAAGCATATACCACAGACCTGTCCTGTAGAGGAAGAAATATCTGTGATGACATAAACCATCAAAAGACTTTTAACAGGCTGCTTGTAAAGAAAAGAGAATGTCTTAAGATTTGCTGCTAATAGATATCCTCTCTGGTAGATGCACAAATAGGCTGTAATGTAAAATGTAAAAAAAAAAAAAAAAAGGAGAGGAATTTGAGTACAGACCAGGATGACCAAAAAAATTAATGTGGTAGCATCACTTCCTTTGTTTTCTGAGTTGCTGTCATTGAATTGACTTACATGGGGGTTTTTTATCATTGTCTAAACAATTAGCTGTATACTCACTGATCCCCTTTGTGTTCATCCAAGCATTGTTCACAGTGTGGAGTTTGGTGTTCGTCAAATTCTTAGAAGAAATTTAAAAATCAACAGCTGATATCTGTTTCATATAATACATATCTGTTACCATTTTGTAGTCATAATGATTTAGCCTGTGTTGAGCTAATTGTTTGGTTAGTAAGTGTTTTTACATATTAGAATTTTATGGAGAAAATAAATATGTTTTGTGCTGGCCTTATTCAGTGATAAATAGTCAGCATAAAGGTAATTAATTGAAGTAGGATACTGAAAACTGGAAAGACTGTAGTGGCATGTACAATCTGGTGAGGCTGGCATGTTTGTCTTTGATTTGATATATCCAAGTTACAGGATGATGGTCTGTGACCAATATAATTAAGTACCTTAATACCTTCACTATGCATTTAATGGCTAGATGTTCTTTTTCTCTCTAATCATATAATGTTCTACCTGAGGAAACAGTTTATGACTTATATAAAACTGGGTGTTTCTTTTGACATGTTCCTGACTCAGCACGGCTCTAAGCCCAACTTTTAAAGCAGTGATGCGTACTATAAATTTCTTTCTAGACCAACAGTCTACATTTTTCTGTCCAGGAAAGCTGCAAAATTTACTCATGATTCTATAAAACCCCTTGTTTCAAATCCATCTATGTTTAATTTTCCCCTTTTGTACTCTTAGGCTTGCACAACAAAGCTGCAAATCCTTGCTTTCTTTCCCTACAACAAAGTTTCCTACCTAGTAATTTGAAAGGAAACCATAAAAGGAAAGGATTTTTATCTGTGTGCTAAGAGATTTTTTTATATACTTGATGTCCCTTTAAAGAGTATGTTACTGAGGTTAAAAAATGTCAAAGTCAAAAACTATAGTAGTCATATTTTATAAAAAGTTAATGACAGTTAATGTATGTGTCTTCAGAGGTGACCAAGAAAGCCAACAAAAGCATAGTTGATATTCCTTAGTATTGGTAAAGAGATATTCCTGTTTTACAGCAGGAGATGTCCTGAAAAACTGTCCTCTAATGAGGAAAAAAAAAATTGCATGGGTAATTTTTTTGTTTGGTTTTTACATTAGGGCAGGGGAATTCGCTTCCCATAATAGTGTGAATGTATCCCTTGAATTAATTTGTTCAGGAAGACGTAAAAAAACCAAACCAAAACAAAGAACGCAGCTGTTGTTTGTATATCAGTATGTACAAGTCACTATCATTTGAGGTCTGCACATTTTCAGATAAATAGAGCCATACCTATGGTTTTTTTCAGTAAGATTACAACCCCACAGCGTGTTGCTAGTACCTACTCATTTTAATTTTTCTCCTGACTGAAGCAATGTCTAGGCAGTCATGCTCAATAATTGCTGGGTAGTAGCCATATTTCTCCAGTTCACTTTCAAAGGGGAGAAAATGGGGCTTCACTTGAATGTAGAAATCCCACCACAATGTTAGTGACTGATCTTCTGCCACAGTTAGCTCTAAGGCTTAGCTTGTCTTTCCGATTCACACAGATGGAACAAGTTTTTACATGTACTCAATGAAAAATATACTACAGAAAAAAATACAAAGTACCTAGTCATGAGAAATAAAGTAGTTCTTGACAGTAATTTTTCATTGTTAATCTGAAAAGTCTTTGTTACATAAAATGGCTCATTAACCAAAATTCAGTGGACTTCAGAGACTTCATGCATAGGTCACAGCCATGAGTTCTTCATACACAGTAAATGCCCTTGACTTTGGTGGCTACTCTTTTATATATATGATCTCTATTTTTGTGATGATTTATTTTCTGCTTTAGAAATTGTACAGAAAAGGTCTCTTGGACCTCTTCAGAGGTAGCTAATGAGGCACTAATAGAATCTCAAATTGAAGAAACTAATTTTGTGTACAGTAAGGGGAATGTTTTCTAAGCACATGCACAGAGTGTGATCATAGAAGCCATGTCATATTCTCAGAGGGTGCTACTTAACTCATAGGACCTACATTACAGGAGAAGGATGAGCCATGTTAGGACTCCCAGGTGCCTTTAGGGAGGCTGACTGAAGGCAGCACTGACCCTGTCTGCCTGCTTCCCCCTGAGCTGGAGGCTGTGTGGGAGCAAGGTGTTTTTCTACTCCTCAGCTGTTGCAGTTTACAGCTCACCTTAACTGATGTTGGCAACCATGATACTAAATAGCAGCTCACAACCTGGAGCAACTGGGGCACATCCATGTGGCTTGCTTTTGCAGGGCATTAACTTCAGTGGAGGAGAGCTGAAAATTGTCACTTTTGTCCACAGCACCTACCTCCTTGTCTGCAGAAATGCTGGAATTTGGTGCCTTAGGGAGAGGCTCTACACCAGTTTCCTTACAGAAACTCAGTGATAAACTGGGCTTGAAGGCATGTGCTTCTGTTGAGCTCCTGTCTGGGCCCAGGGTCTGTCTTTATCACATTCTCTTATTTGTATTGTTCTTTTATTCAGCAGACTACTTAGACTGTTTTGGGCACAGTGTCCAAACAGGCATTCGTGCTTGGATTAAATAGTGAAGTGATTTGTTTGGAGATTAATTTGTCCAGGTGTATAGTCAAGCTTACTTCCTTCCCTCAAAAGTGTTTCCAATTCAGAAATCATAAGATTTCAAGAAAACTGAATATATCTAGCATTACTTTTTTTTATTTGTGAAGTTTAATATCACCAACTTTATTGGATATTTCAGAGAAAACTATAGCAATAGAAGGGTGTGGTTTCTTTCTCAACTAGAATCATGTTAATTTTTAGCAGCAAAAACAATGAACTTTACATAGATTTTAAAAGTGTTTCTATTGAAAGCAGTGTCTGGAGGGAATGATTTGAATTTATCTTTCTTTCTGTTTCCTGAGTGGTTTTTCTTTTTTTAGTTATGACATTTCAAGTTTTCAAAGAAATTGAGATTAGTTTTGACTGCATTATCAACTTTTATTTAAAAGATAAGTAAAAAGGTGGCAAAAATAGGGACTAATGTTAGTTTTTCTCTGCAGGAAAACTCTTGAAGATCGTTTAAAGCTTGAAGAAAAACTTGGCACACTCAATGTGTCTGATACCACAGTAGGCAGCAAACAGGCAACATTCAAATTAAAGAAGGTGAGCTATATGTGTATATATATCTATGTGTGTGTCTGTGTAATTTTTAAGGTAATACACAAGTAACTTAAGTTTTTGCATGAAAGAACAGGAACTTAAAACCGTCAAGCAAATGTCCCCCTTCATTTCTTTATAAGCTGCCAACTCCTCAGGTTCTTGCCAAGAAAATGAAAGCCTCCGGTAGGACTCTGTGTTTATCCTGTGTAACTCAGGCAACACTCATAAAATCTTATGTTCTGGTGGAAAATAATGGCTTGCATCTTTTAATAGTTTATTTGCAGAGGTACCACCACAAGTTTGTGGCCTTGCCTGACTTCAGTGCCAGCACCGATCAGATCTCAGTGCAGATCCAAACACAACTTAGGGTGCTGCAATTTAGGCTTTCTCTTGGTTCAGCACATTGAGAGGTCTCAGCACAATGGAAGCAGAGCTCTAAACCACCTTTATTATTGACCTTATGTAACACAGGTCACAGGAATGAGCTCTGGTCCTATACTGGTTGTCAAATTCCATATGGAGTGTGTAGTTGACTGCTGCCTATTTACCTTGCCCAAGGGTTTTGATTTTCCATTCTAAAGAATTTTGTAGATTGCATACAGGTGATTTATAGTGTGGAGACAGTTAAATAAATGCCTCTGTGCATGTGCTACTGCTGCAGTACACTTAGGGATTTTTGTACTGGAAAATTACTTAAGAACTAAGAGAGGATCCAGTTTAAAAGCTGAAAACCCATATGAATTGATACTTGACCTGACAAAATTTCCTTTGGTTAAAATTGGTTTTCCTCAGGTAAACATCTTTGCTATAACACATTTCTCCTTACCACTGGTCAAATACTGTTCTCAGTGGTAAAACAGAAATGACTAACACAAAAATGGCTAAGTAGTTATTTAATTGTCATGTTGGATATGCCTGAAGGGGAAAAAAAACACCCCAGAATTATTGACTGTTTCTACCTTACTTAGTTTATTGATTATTATCTGTTGGCAGATGTCCTTTTTCATCTATTTTTGATTCCTATATTGCTGGAATTTAAAATGTGGTGACTCTGGAATAAGTTGCAAATTCCTCTGCAGGGCCTTGTAGGGTAATCTTTCTGGCAATTTTATCAACTCTGTAACTGCTGGTGTCTTGTAGCTCATTAAATGGGGTTTGCAGGGCTTCAAAGAAGGTCTTTTTTAAGTAGCTTGATCTTACAAAGTGCAAAGCCACAAGGTTTCTTGCAGTTGGTGGTGCACGCTGAACTGTCACCTTTTACTGACAGAGATTTGAGAGCAAAGTAGACAGACCTTGCAGGAAGAAGACAGACACTGCAGCAGTTCAGAATGCCAAATTTACTTGATTCCATCAGATAAGATACAGCTTTGAGGGTTTTCTTCAATTATAGTGCTTCTAACATGTATGGATTTTCTTTTCCTGACTTTTTACTGATATTGCTTTATTGAAATATGTACAAAGTCGTCATCTGCATTGAAATGATTTTTAAAAATCTAACTTAAAGAAAAATAGTGCATCTGCAGTGAAGATATTTTCTCCTATCAAAAAAATAACAAAGTAAGACTTAACAAGTCTTCTCTTAAATAAACAGACTTTGTGTATATCTTCTGAAGTCCTAAGGAATGAGCCAGGGAGAACTAGGAGGAAGTCATGCTATGTGGTCTTGGCACTCCTTTTCAGAGGATGAAGAGTTAGAATTAACAAGGCATAAAAGGGATTTTAATGTCACTTGAAATGTCAGCTTCTGCTTTGTGTTGCCCTTTCCTCAAAGGGCAGGTGTATTTAGGAGTAGGTGGAAAGATTTAGTGGGGGAGAGAATTGTCCTTCCATGGGGTTGGTGTCACTTCAACTCCTAAGTCAGTGGAACTGAGGCTGAACTTGACTCCTGCAGGTGTGGTATGTTGGCAGCCCCCTGATGCCCAGCTACCAGTGACACATCCAGTGATGAAACTATTTGTCATTGATATTTCACAGTTTAGTTTTCAGGGAATTGGAATATGGTTCCTACAATGTGGCAGCTTATTTTTCAATTTCAATAGCAAATAGATCTAACAAAATAGTGTGATTTCTAAAATACCAAAGTACTTACACTGCTGGGACAGTATGGAAGACCTTTAAAAACCCCAAACCTTAAAATTTCTGATGCAGATCAAGGTCATTCAGTTTCAGTATACTATAAGTAGCTGTCGACATGAGCTTAAGTAAGATTCATCAAGACTCTTTGAGAAGAGGTCTGGAGACAGGGAGAAACTACCTGTATTTTCAAATAGGGGGTTTCTTGTTGCTGTACTTGCAGTGAAAATGGAAGTTCATAAATTTCATCAAAGTCTAAAACCAGTAGCTTTTTCTGCCTTGATACCAGTGTGGGCTGATTGCTATATTTGTTAAACTGGTTTGCATCTCAGCCAAAATGCTGTCCATGCAAGCAAACCTCTAGCTTAGTTTAAGTGGTGTGTGCATGGGAGACTGGGGGAGATGAGCTGATGTGAATGCTGTTGGTTACAGAAAGAGGTGCAGTGGGGATGCAGCTGCCTCCACAGTGGTAATTCTGTCACACTCTCAGTGCAGTTATCCTGGGCTGCTTGAAATTGCTATAAGTGCTGAAGTACTTTTTGACATGGGCAGTTTCCTGAGCTTGGCTAGTTCAAGTTTGCTAGTTACAGTTTATGCACAGTTTAAAGACAAGCTTTAGTCTTCCAAAGAAAATAATAGTTTGTGGCTCTACGATCCATTTCATCTACATGGTACATCAAAATATCTTCCACCATGTTTTTGATTAAGGAAAGAAACATTAATAGATCATGTGCCACAGGAGCAGAGATTACTTTTATGTAGAAATTCCTTCTAGAATTTTTAAGCAATATTAAGCCTGACAGATTTCAAGAAGCATTGGGACTATACTCTTGGGCGCATAGTGTGGTTCTGGCCAGGGAGGCTGCTGTAGGGCCAGGGGTTGGATTCAGTGATACTTGTGAGTCCCTTCCAACTCAACTTATTCTATTTTGTGATTCTGTGATTAAGCTTGAAAACACTAGTTAACCAAAGTAGATACTAAGTAACCACAAATTTGGATTGATGTTCTTAAGAGTATTTAAACATAAATTATGGACTGTATTGTTAAGCATTGTTTTTTTTATCTGAAATACATTATTCACTGTGTTTTTATATCTCTATGTTAAACATTTGCTTTGAAAAGCTTGGAATGGTAATGCCTAAGGATATCTAGAATTAACAGTTACAGTCTGACACAAGATAGCACAAAGCAACTAACTGTAACATTTCCAGATTTGCTTAATGGAATTCTGACTTGATATATTTGATACTGGGACAATGAGGTGATGTATAAATTTACAGGAACCTGAGTCTGTTTTTGTTTTAATATTCCAGTCAGAGCAGCAAAGGAAACAGCAGGAAGCTGAGAAACGACATCGTCAGGAGAGGAAAACCCTCCGGCGCTCTGCCAGTCATCTCAAGAGCAGACGTGGAAGAGGACGACTATTTCATTGATTTATGTTGGCTTTTTTTAAGAAACCTTTTACCTCATTTTCATTTGAAAAAGGGGCCTTTTCAAATTGGGACACAGTACCAATGGATTTGTATTTTGATTCATTGGTGAACACAAAGCCAGAACCTCCTAAACCTTGTGTTAATTACTGAAAAGTTTATGAAAGTTAAAGTACTGACCAAAGGACAATATGAATATGGTCCATTGTGAACTGTATTTGTTCAGAAATCACCAGCAATTGGTTATTGTGTAACCCTGGATGTTTTCTATATAAGAATTTAGTATACAACAAGGCTGCCTGTCTTTTATTTAACTTAAGAACTGCAAGTTTCAGTTTCTGAAATCTTTGTGACTGCTTAGATAAAAGATCAAAGGTAAGTTGTTTTGTCTAAAAGCTTATCTTTACAAGGACACAACAAATTTTTCTGATTCTTGAAGGATGACACACAGTTGTATTTTTCAAAAACTGACTTTGGCTTTATATTCTTGGGTTGCCTTAATAGCAAATGGTACAAATTGTTGTTGGGACAATTGAGAATGCTGATTTGGGTTCCTCTGAGTCATTCTAAGGAAGGAATTGTAAGGAAACCTCTCTTGCCACACCACTGTACAAAGAGGAAGCTCAGAAGGGTAGTCCTATTAACTTAGAATTTGTAAGTACAAAACCTGATCCTGATGTTTCTGTTTTGGAAAGCCAGCCATGTTTCATCATAGATCAAGTGGTTTATCTTCATATAGCAAGCACTTTAGGGCCATGCCAGTAGTCTCCTATGCTTCAAAAAAAGAGTTTAGTTAAATAACTTTCAAAAACCCTTGAACCTAAGTAGGTCATTATTTAGCAAATAAATTAGTTGTTACCTTTGATCCTAAAGGAACCTTTTATTGCTTTTTAAAAGCCTTTATAAATTACCTTTTTGCTAGATAAAAGAACCTGAACTTTGGTTCAGCTAAAATCAGTGAATCTCCCTGTAACTGTAAATCTTTTTAAGAGACTCATAGGTTCTTAAGTATTTTGTTTTATAAACCAAAGAGGTATTAATCTGATCAGGTTTCTGTATTTGTAGAATATTTGCGATTACTTCAGTAAAAAGCCTTGGTTTCTCATAACCTGATTTTTTTTTTGTTTGTTGTTAGATGATAGAAAAGTTAGCCACATGGATAACTTTTTTCCTCTCTGACTTAATTTTACCTGCTTTAATTAATGGTTTTGATTATGTTGCTGCCTTTAGTTTAAAAAGGCATTTTTCTCCTGATATTTTCATCTTCAAAAACTTACATTGTAGTCGTCACCTCTGCCCTTGCATACAACTAAATGATAAGTCTCTCAATGCCTATTTTTTTACCTCAAGCTGTCAAATTTCTGTATTGTCCATAAGTTTCTCATGCTTTTTATTTTTGCATCTTCCCCCTGGAGCATTATGTTATCTCTTAGAAACTATCTGTGTGCAATTCGGGTGTGCTTACATCATACACAGGGCTGTAGGAATGTGGAGAGGTTAACAGTGGAAACTGGCCTCCATCATGGTTGATACAGGGAGAGTTGGGGACTGGGTGGACAGAACTGGCATTTTAAGAGCAGGAATTTGGCCAAGTTTGCTCTTCTCATGGTGGGTCTAAACCCCATTATATTGATCTAGAGCTGCATTTATGGTTGAAGGCATCTGTATTTTACAATGATTTTGTGGGCTGTCAAGAGCAGTAAAAAACTAAATGTGGTTGATCTGCAGAGTGGTAATGCACTGAGTTTGAAATGGTTAACTTTCAGCTTAAAATGAGTGTATTTCTTGTGTTTTGAGATTCTTCTGATGGACTGGTTTAAGTCAGTGTTTTGCTTTTCATGCACTTAGATTCATAATGTAAGTATTGTGATAGTATTGATCACGTATTTAGGTTTTAGCCGATATGATTAAAGGAGTGTGCTTTGTACTATTAGATGGAAGGCACGTGTAAACTGCCCTTAGCATGCTGTTTATTTCACCTCAGAGGAAGTTGGGATACACTTTACACACCTCCTTTGACCTGCTGGCAACGCTCTCCCTAATGCACTCCAGGACACCTTTGGCCTGCTTGGCCACAAGGGCGCTGCCAGCCCATGGACAGCTTGCTGTCCCCCAGGTGCTTCTCCACAGAGCTGCTTCCCAGCAGGCCAGCCCCAGCCTGTGCTGGTACCAGGGTTATTCCTGCCCAGGTGCAGGGCCCTGCATTTGCCTTTGTTACATTTGAAACTGTTCCTCTCTGCCCCTCTCAAACCCACTGAGTTCCTTCTGAAGGGCTGCACAGCCCTCTGGGGTACTGGCTGCTCCTCCCAGCTTTGTGTCATCAGGGAACTTGCTAAGGAGACTTCTGCCCCTTCATCCAGGTCATTAATAAGTTAAACAATATTGAACCTTGGGGACACCACTAGTGACAGGCCTCCAACTAGACCCTGTGCCACTGCTTATGACCCCCTGGGGTCTGCCATTCGGCCAGTTCTCAATCCACATCTCTGTTCACACAGGCACCTGGCATGAAACATGATTAGATTGCTGAGATCGAGTAGGAAAACTGTCAGTTAAAGTTGTTCTTGAACAGCTCTCTGGGGAAGTTTGGAAGTTTCAGTAGAACCTGGTGCATTAATGCAACATCATTGCAAATGAATTAACTTCATCATGCAACCAAAGCAGGCATTTTTTAAGTGTCAGCCTGGGTTTCATTAACATTTTTCAGTCTGCTGTTACTTCATTTTCTGTACTGCAGGAATCAGTCTTTATCCAGAATTGCATTTCCTAGAAACTGAGCAGCTGCTGGGATCCTTTGTGACATTTAAGGTTCATACTCTTAAGGTAAAGAGTAATCTCATGGAAACTCATGTATGATTGTTTCATACCTGTGAGAACTCAGTGGTGAGAATCAGTGTTAAAAGCTCACTGTAAGTAAATGTACAGATAGTGGTTAAATGTGAGTGAAATGCTGGTGAGATAAAGGAATGACCTAGGTCTGATGTCTCACCTGTACTTCACCACTTTTTTACTCCACAGGTAATATGATTTATATCAGTTAGGCTATTACTCATTCAACAAACATTGAACCAAAACTAATTATCTAATGTTCTTTCCAAAATTCTGTTACCAAGCCAAGAATCATTCTGTGTTCCTGTGGCTGGTATATTGTCTGAAATGAGGAGCATCTACAATTTAAACAAAACTGAAAATAAATTTTCTGTACCCCACACTGCTTGTTTTTAATATCTGAACTAAAGAAACGTGATTTTAAAATATTACCCCTCATACGTAGCAAGTGTGTGTAAAATGTATATGTATATGCACATTTTTGTACTCATGGGGTTTATTTATGGAGTTTAAAGCAGATTTGAGATTGTCAGGCTTCAGGGAGAGTTGTGAGAGAGAATGAAATAGTTTTCAGATTACTCCATCTTGTTTTGCAGCAGCCTTTTAAATTTGTATTCTTCATGTTTCCAGGTTTGAAAATGGGGAGTATAATTTAATTCCAGGAAGAAAGGACCATATTGCAGATGCAGGAATACAGTGAAGCAGTGCAGCTCTTTGCCTGGGGAGGTTGTGCAATGTCCATGAAAAGTCTTGTGATGTTGGATTAAACATCTGCAGGTACAGATGTCTGTGTATCTTCAGGTGTAGTGGAACCTTCTCTGAGGATGAGGAATGGTATCATGAACTCTAGAGGACCTCTCCAGCCTGATTACTCTATGAATGTTGCAGGGCATAAGGAGGAAACATGTATCATTAATTGACTGGAGTAATTTTTCCCCTTTGTCTCATCCTTCCCCTGAATCACTCACTAGTTTTATCTTTTTATCTCTTTCTTAAAGATTAAGTACTTCTTTTGGCATGTGTCCATAGCTAATATATTTTGTCTGATCTTGAGAAGTATGGGGATTTTAAACTGAATGAAAGCACATAAATCTATTAATAAATTTTACTTCTTGATCATTATCTATGTATTTCAAAGCCCATTTTACTCAACAACTGGCTCTTTGTGTTGAACTTGAAATAGTTCTGTCACCAAAAGGAACAATTTATAGTAAAACCTGCAGGAAATAATAAGATTTAGCACCACTTATAGTTTATGCAACTGGAAGAAAAGGAATTCCTGAATTTTAAGGGATCTCTAGGTCATAGAATCATTGTTTCATTTGGGGTGGAAGGGACCTTAAAGATGATCTCGTTCCAAGCCCCCTGCCATGGGCAGGGACACTTTCCACTAGAACAAGTTGCTCAGAGCCCTATCCTGCCTGGCCCTGAGCAGTGCCAGGGATGGGGAGTCTGCATATGCTCTGGGCAACCTGTGCCAGTGGCTCACCACCCTCACAGTAAAGAATTTCTTCCTAATATCTAACCTAAAGCCACCCCTTTCAGTTTAAGGCCATTCTCCCTTGTCCTGTTTCTACACTCAGTACATGCCCATGTGCAAAGTCCCTCTGCAGCTCTGTTGAAGGCCTCCTGTAGCTATTGGGAGGTGGTCTAAAATCACCCTAACCCTTCTGTCTCCAGGCTCAACAGCCCCAGTTCTCAGCCTCGCTTCATAAGAGATTTTCCAGCTCTGTGATCAAATTAGTGGCTCTCCTTTGTTTTTTAATTTGACCCAGATCCTTAATCCACATGGGCTGTAGTTGCAATTTCTATTGATAAAGTGGCATGTTACTTTGTGTTTGTCCTCTTAGTGGCATTTCCATACAAAGTACTTGTGAGTATCCCCTGGTACAGACTGGTTTGCATTCATGTATCAGCAGAGCTAAAATAAGTAGTTTTTGAACAAGTGAATGGAAACCACAACAACTAAACCATCCATATTAGTGTAAATTCAGAAATATGTCTGCCTGTTGCTGGCTGTTTTTCAAGATCTCCCATCTTCTGTTCTTTGCTTAGTGTTTTAGACTATGTAGCATAGAAGAAGAGAAGATCTACCTTGAGCATGTTCAGAAAGGAGAAGTTTTTATCTTACTCTTTGAAAAGGATTGATCACTGCACTTCCCTTGATAAATATATTTAATTAGAGTTGAAGGACAATAATTTTGTAGTAAGATCAGGTACAAGTTGAAATGCTCTCATTCAGTGGGGTTATGCTTACCTATAGAGATTTGGGTCAGCTTAATCATGAAGGCAAGTCCTTTTTCCCAGTTAATTCTTCATTGAGTGGGGGCAAAAGTAAAAATTCCATTTCCTCATTAAAGAGAAAACTAGGCAGTTGAAGTGGGAAATACCAGCCCAGCCCTAATCAGAATTTATACTCCCAATTCCTGGAACCACCCTTCCCTTCCCTACAGCAGTTTCTGCCGAAGCTGCTTTCTCTCTCTCCTGCTTATTATCTCGTTTGAACATCTGGCTCTTTCTTCTGGAGTGCCTCTCTCTACACTCCGCTTTTTTCTGTTACTATCAGGATCTCTGGTACAAATTTGTACAGCTACAGCAGAGATTTGAGAATGAGCACTAAAATGGTAATCGTAGACTGGCTGTGTTTGAGTATATCTTGAGCAGAAAGGATTTGTGTGAGCTTGGAGATACAGAGAGCTGTGGCACTGGAGGGGACTCAGAGAGCTGGGGCATGCTCCTGTACATGTTACTGGCAATAGGCAGCAGTGTTGCTTTAAATCCCCCCAAAATCCACTTCTGCTCTATATGTATGTGTACTGCTGTGCTAGCTCTCCTTCACTAAGGTCTGGGTGCTTTGACTGGGACTGGTGTGTTTTAGATTTTTTTAAAAGAATTTTACCTGCAGCATTAGTATGATTGCGATGTGCATTATATACATGTACATTGTATATACATGTATATTGTATACATTATATAGATATATACATTGTACATTATGTACAATTACGCAAAACATTTAGCATTCAAAAGCATCTGAATAATATATTTTCTGATTTCAAACATGAATATATGTCCTTTCCATTTATCAGCATTTCTTCTGTAAACACATTTTCTTCTGTTTTTTAACCTTTATAATATGCCACAAGTGGAGGCCATACAGCATGGGTCATAAAAGACCACATGCCTACCTGTGAGGATTTAATCATCTTATGCAAGTGACAGTGTTGTGAAAAGTAATTATCTTGTCTGTTGGGGTTCTGCTGATATTCTTGTAAACTGAATCAAAAGGGAAGTTTCATCATAGGTACTTTTTCTCCTTTCCCAGATGTAAATTGTAGATTGCCCAATGGGACTGTGACACTGTTGCACTGAAAATGAGGCAATATTTTAAACAGATCTCCACAGCAAATAAATATCCTCTATCGGAGATATTTTAGGCAGGTTTCAACAAATCACTTTTGCACAATGCCATGGTAACTGCATTGCTGCAATTCAAGTAACACCAGAAGAAGGAGTGTAGATGATCATTCTCCAATTGTTAGGACGAGGCCTGACGCTGTTCAGTTTACAAGTACAGACACAATCAAGAACATTGTGTAACATCTCACATGTGCCTGTAGTTGGGGACTGGTGTCACCCATTTATTGTTGTTATCTTATTGTATTTCATATTTCTGGAGTCCCATCTTAAAGTCCATACCTTCTAGCTGGTTTTCTACCATGCAGCTCCTCTCTGCTGTGCAGTTCCTCGTGGCTTCACAGGGACTCCTCCTGGGCTCTCGACCCAACCCCTTTCATCCCAGTTATCTTTGCAAGCCACAGCTGCTGCCCAACTAAGGACTTCACAGCTGTGGCTCATTTAGAGCAACTAGGACCCACTTATTCAATACATAGGACTCTCACTACACCCATATGCAACTTAGGTACTAAGGGAAGACATTAGAATGATTGGTAACTTTAGAGGCAGTTATTCCAGGAGAATGCAAAGGTAACAATCCTTTATTCCTGCAATTCCTTCTCCCAAACTGTGAAAGGTTACAGTTAAAAACAGGAAGAAGATGGAAATTTCTGCAGAGGTGAGGCACAATTCTATGTCAGGTATTTAAGAAATGCTTGTCATCCCTGGAGTGGTGGGAACAAAAGCTTGCTTCTGTGGTGGCTTTTGGGATAGATGTGAGGGCAGGGCTGCCAGGATATGATGGATGTGTAATGTGACCAAAGCAGGGAGGATTTACTCTCAAGTAGAGATCACCTCAGGGTGCTACAGGATGAAATGACCAAACAAGGCAGGTGGCTCCTTCCCTCCAGAGGATCTCTTTCCCTTCTTAAATGATGTGTACATGATGTCTACTGAAATGATTTCTAGAAAACAATGCTCAAAAGTGGATGTCTGCCTTGGCCTTCAGTGATGTTTACATGCTTCCTCTTTATCACAGAAAATAATTGACCTCTGGTGTCAGTTATGACACACTGTTTTCCCTTGCCTCTGAAGATCTGGAGAATCAAAGATCTTTCCTTCAAAGAGGCCACCTCCCATGAAACTGAAGGAGTTTCTCATAGAAAGAAATAACTTGGAAAAAGTCACTGTTTAGTAAGGCAGTAAAGCAGCTGGAATGGAAAATCATTTTAGATTTGGCCAAATGTTTTTCTCAAAACATGTTCCAATTAAAAAAAGAGCTTATCAATGTAAATGTCAAATTTTCAAGAGCTGAAACTAATCTGCTCTGATTTAAGGTTTTCAGTGAAACCTTTCAGTGTTTAATTTTATTGCTGTTTTCCCTTAGAAGGTGCAGTTCTGTACTGACCTGGTGTGGCTTCTTGCACTTCAGGGTCTTTTAAAAACTGGATTTCTCCAGCCAGCATGGCAAGGCTGGTACAGCTGGTCAGGTAATGTAAAGTCTTTAAAACTTTTTATCTGATTCTGCTGCTCCTCCTCCCCTGCAACATTTGAAATTCTGGCTTAGATATTTGGGCACTATCTAATCCCAAGGGATAAAGTGCTGGGCTGTCTGAACCCTTTTAATCTTCTCTCCTATGCAGGCATGTTTTTGACACCTCTAGTTATATTTTTCTCTTCCCTGTCCAGCTGAGGAGGGCAGTGATAGAGGAGCTTTGGGGCATCTGGTGTCCAGCTGGGGTCAACCAGCCACTCATAGACAACCTCTTCATTTTTTTAATCTGTCTTTAGCTGTTAAGTTTTAACAGCCAAACAATTTTGGAATGAAAATTATTATCAATGCTTTTTTCCCCTAGTGTAGTTGGAATTTGGTGACAAGTAACAAATAGCAGCTAAGTGGAAATGATTTCTTAATCACAGGAAGCCTTGGAGCTTCTGGATTTGGGACACCCCTACTTCTGGCTTACTTTGTGTATCACTTCATCTAGCTCACTGTATTGAGTAATGCATTTTAGGGCATCTACAACTAACTTCAAGATACAGAACAGGCAGAAGAACTAGATGGGCTTAAGGAGCTGTTATTGTGTAAGGTGCTTGTACAGTCAACCAAGTTCTACTTTATGAGCTTGTGTTACTCCCACAGGTCCAGTTTTCTGCTTCTTGGCTAAGACAAGAATTTGAACTGGCCTGCAGGCTTGCTCAGAGTTCAGGTGTGCTTGAATCTCTCTGAACACAGCTCAGAAATCCCCAGGACAAGGCTGTCCCAAGATTTTGGCAGCATCTATGCCTCCAGCCTTCCCTCTACTATGCATTCTCTGAGCAATCTTCCTGCTCTTTTTTGAAAGCCTTCTGTATGTCAGTGCATTTTAAAGCTGGTGTATCCAGAAATATCTTTAAAATTTCAAAAAGGTACCACAGGCTCCCAGTGGATCCTAGGCAGTGTTCCTCACCACCAAGCTGAAAAGCAATAGAATCAAAACTTTCAAAACATAGGAGATTTAACTTCCATAAATATTAAGGGTCTATAAAAGTAAAGTTGGCCACTGGGTTCAGAGAAATGAGTATTAAGCCCTAAGGCAGAAGGACATAAATATACAAGGGACAGTAACTATTCTGGGGCACTTCAGACAGATTCTAAATCAGATGATGTAAATGCCTCAAAGCAAGAAATTTGAAAGCTATTCAGTTTTCTTTGAACACTGTTTTGCATATGGATTTCAAGCATTCAAAGAGGGAAATCTGTTCTGTCAATGGGATCTCATGTGTTTTAGCTGGAGAAGCAGTGGTAACATGTGAGCGAGCTGTGGTGCCATGCTCCAAATCCCTCAACAACAGACCTGTATCTTGGGTGAACTAAACTAGCATGTGATCATTGAGAAGGACTTCTCTCCCAGTTGAAAGTTCCTACTTGGATACATAACTACCCAAAGGCAGAGAAAGCTGATCTGAATGACTGATACATAATTTTTATTGGCTTTCATGGATGCTGTTTGCATTCATTACTGAGAACCCATTGCACAGGATGAAGTATTACTGAATCATTTCTTAGAATTATTAAGCATAAGCCAGCTTTCATCCCACATGCAGGCTTTGAACTCTTACTGAATAATTTTTTCAATTCATTGTCTTTGGGCTTTTTGTTCCACCTGCAGGTCTTGTGTTTGCTATCTACACAGCTTCCAAAACAATGGGGTTCACCCTGCTGCTTTGATGCGAGACACTCTCGCTGGCACTGGAGGAGATTTACCTGTGCTGAGATGATGTTGGCTGTATATTTGTTGTGACAATGACAAAGCACTGCCTGGCTTACTGGTTGCCTGTTGGTTTGGGTGCTGTTGAGGGGAAGGAGTCTGTCGTTTTGGGGTAAGAGGAAGTGGCTGTGTAGGTGATAGAACTCCCTAACTCTCAGAGCTACTGGGCAGAGCAGACCATGGTTTCTGCTCTGCCTCAGAGGCCAAAGGCTAGCAAGATGCTCTGCTTGGCAAATCAGATCTGCTGTATGCTTTTCACAAACCCACTTCCTGGTGACCACATAATTTCCCAAAGTGGAATGAGGATGCAGGAACACACTGAAAGCTAAGATTTCTGCTGTTCCATTGCTTCATACACATTCCCAATGTATGTGCTGTGGTCGGTCCCAAAATCAGAATAGATGAGACAAGGACAATATCTCAGAAGAGCAAGGCGGGACAGAGGCAGGAAGATGGGGACAAACATTTTAGCAGGGCCTGTGGAAATAGGACAAGGGATAATGGTGTTAAACAGAAAGAGGGCTGATTTAGATTATCTACAAGGAAGTTATTTACAATGAGTGTGATAAACCACTGGCTCAGGTTGCCCAGAGAGGTGGTGGATGCCCCATCTGTGGAATCATTC
Organism: Melospiza georgiana; assembly: GCF_028018845.1. Taxonomy (NCBI): domain Eukaryota; kingdom Metazoa; phylum Chordata; class Aves; order Passeriformes; family Passerellidae; genus Melospiza; species Melospiza georgiana. The sequence continues at coordinate 91,546,411 of NC_080432.1, forward strand.
AGGTCAGGTTGGATGGGGCTCTGAACAGTCTGATCTAGTTGAAAATGTTCAGAGCTTGTGGCAGGTGATTGGACTGTGTGACCTTTAAAGGACCCTTTCAACCCAAACTATCCATGATTCAATGATTCTAGAAAGTGAAAGTTTCCAAATCCACAGACTGTTTCTGTCAGAGCACTGTCTTAACTGCTGTAGGAACAAGCTGAAATTTTGGTCTGCTCTGATGGACAAGACTCTTTACAGCTTTGATTTCCTGACAGTATGGCACTCCATACACCAAGGAGGTGGTTAAATGCAAATAAATTTTGCTTTAAACAGAAGGTAGGGAAAAAAGGTACATTCCCTGCTCTGAAATTGGCAATGTAATTAGAGACTGTATTTGTCAAAACATCCCTGCCCCGGTTACTGTTGCTAATGATTTAAATCAAAGACATCCTTTTCTCTGGAAGATACAATTAGTGAGGAATAAAAAGAATCTTTAAAAATATTTATAAAGAATCAGAACAATGCACTGGGGTTTTTCCTTCTATTTTATTTCTGAGGTAGCTCTGCTAGTCTGAAGAAAATCAGCAGAGTCTATTTTTGTGTACTTTGTGCCCTTGAAACTCTGTGGATCCTGCTCACAAAGATGACTGGAGCCACAGTCAGGAACAAATTAGATCTTAAATGCCATTTTTAGTTGGGCTTTATATGTAGAAGGCTTTATATTTTCCCCCAGAGAACAGCTTCAGCATCTGAAGGTGATGGTGTAGGCTTCTTCCATGGTTGTAGGATTAGATGAGGGCAATGAGATTGCAAACTGACAGAGCACCTGGGGAGGGGAGAAAATGTTGTGAACATTTGCAACCTCAGATGAGTTGTTTTTATTTTCATGTGACTTTCCTTTGAGCAATGCATAGTTTTGGTGTAGCCCATGTTGACTCAGACATGTGACATGTTCCTACAGCAGCACCTTCTACCTATTACTCAACAAGCTACCAGCACCATTTAGCTTGGGAACAGCCAGCCTTAGCTGGAAATGGTTTCTGTATACTCTTCCAGCTTCCCCTTGAAGCCTGTAGATATTTACTTCCACATCATCTACTGCCACTGCATGGTGTGACACTTCCTACTGCTAATGCTGTACCTGGCTCCATGGCTTCACCTGAGCTCCAATCCAGCTGTTGGTTTTGAGGAAACCAAGTGAAGCAGCTGTTTGCTTCTCATCCTCTTTGTGACAGTGCTGTTGATTTTGCAGACTTCTTTCATGATCCTTTTCAGTTGTCTTTTTTCCAGACTAAGTCCTGAACTATTCAGTAACTCCTTGTACAGAAGGTGTCCCATGTTTGGGATATCTGTAAATATGCCAACAATTCAAAGTACTTGGCTTTCTAAAAAGCTCTTAATATTATATGTTGCCTTTTGCTTAGAAGATAGGCTTGGTTTCTGTCAGTTCTCAGGGGGTAAGAGGAGAGGTGCTCCTGTGGGTTCGTAAATTGTTATGCACAGGAAAGAAAGGGTGGCAGACATAGGCAGTTTCTCTGAGAGGAAAAGGAGAGTGTGGGTGTTACCAGAGCCCCTGAGCACTTCCATGTATTTGTAACTGATTTAGAAAGATAAATCATCACCCAGGAAATTAAAAATAAAGAAGGCTGCACAGAACTGTAGGACAATTCAGTAAACTTGAAAGGAAAACAAAGTGACAGCTGTAAGTGTGACATGATGGGACATGGCAGTGGCACATCAGCTGTGCAAAGTAATAGGGAGAAGCAGGAAAATCCAGTCACCTGTAGGGTCACAAGATTGAGCTCTCAGCTCGTTACTGGTATTCAGGAAAGATTTTGGACAAAGTTGTCTGAAACCATTGATGCGGCATTCAGCAATAAAGTTACTGGAAATGAGAGGAGAGAAATATTTTAAAAAGTAATTAGTATCTGCCCTATACATAAGCCTCATAAGAGGCTACATAAGAGCTGTACTGTGGATGTTGAGTTCTGGTTAGCTCACTATGAGAAAGGTTGTGGTACAACTATGCACTGAAGAGAAACAGCATTTTTTATAAGAAAATTAAGAGCTTCCTTGCAAATAAAAATCATACAATGGGGAACACTTCAGCTTGGAAGTAGAGACAACTGAGCAGTCATATCATAGAAGCCTAATAGTTGGAGTGGTCTGTAAAGGAAGTTTGTAAAACGACTAAGTATTCTTCATGATGTAAGATTACATACTATCAAATAAAATTATCAGGTAGCAGGTTTAAGACAAGCATGTGGAGTTGCATGTATGATAAACATGTACATTGTGAGATCAGTTACCTTAGGCTATTATGGAGACCAAACATAGGTATTAGTCCTAGAAGGGGTGAGATATCTACTGAGTTCTACTGTACCTCAGAACCTGGATGCCAATTGCAGCTCAAGAACCTTCAGTGACTACCTGAAGCTGGAAGGATTTGCTGAGAAGCTTGCTCTATTCTTATCCTGTTCCTTATGCTTTTCCCTTCTTATCTGTAATGGAGCAGGGAACTTTGCTCTGCCTGTAGTTGCCTATGAGGGGGCCAAAAGCTGTGCAATTTCCATCACAGGAGCTTAGGAGCAGATTAGCTGAACACGTAACTGATGCAGGGTAGGTAGAGCTTATCCTCCTCCAGAAGCAATGCTACACTCAGGGTCCTCCAAAAGTCACGTTGTCCCATTCCCTGCAATTTCATGGAAGCAGTGAAAGTGCCTACCTCTCCACTTCCCATCTCTGGGTTGTCATCAGGACATGGCAGAAAGGGGTCCTGGGTGCCAAAGGGCAAGAAAAGCTGAAACCAGGACAGAGTCAGCAACAGAAGTGCTGCTGGAATCACAGTGGAGGTGGAGGGTCAGTCACCTCTGAAGGGCACCAGTGCAGACACACTGGGATGAGGGTCCAAGGCCAGGCTGAGCTAGAAGCAGGGTCTGTGGGTGCTGGAGCCAACACTGTGTCAGTCTGATGAGTTACTGGCAGCCTGCCCACAGCAGAATGCAAGGGGCAAAATTAGGTTCTTCCAAGCTCTGGGAGAAGCAAATTGCAACCACTGAGCCTGTAGGAATGAGCTGCTGTTATAACATCACAGCAGAAGTGGTGACAACCCAGATGAAACATCTGAGGAGCAGTTTCACAACACATCTGGCCCATGAGCTTTCCATGGGAAAAAGGGCAGAACATGAACAGGCTTACAGGATGGATGCCAGTCTCATCTCTGCTCTTTGTTTCTCCTTCTGGTAAGTTCATGGTTTTGGACTGTAAGCCAACCCACAGGCTCTGTAGTGAGATGCAGGGTGCAGGTGCTGATGCTTGTGCATTTCAGAATGCACATTCTTCAAGAACAATGGACTGGGGAAGTTACCACTGACTTGAGTCTCCTTCCTGCTCTCTCTGCCCCAATGATACCAATCCTTGTAGATACCACTGAAAATGGACAGCAAGGGACTTGAAGAGCTGGGAACAAAACACAAAGAAAAAAAATATCAAGAATTATATATTTGCAGTTACAGACATGAATTGAGTTCACAAGGAATTCAAAGAGCAGAGCAAGAACTAGCATTTGCAAATCACATCATGCAAAGAAAGCTACAAGCAAACAGTAGATTAGTGCATATTCCCTCATGTCCTCTTTAAAAATACCTGAAGATTTATGTGAACTATAAGCTTTTTTTTTTTTTCCTCATAGGGTCTTACTCTGAGGTCTTCTGTTATTAACAGACAAGTACTTTTGCCCGGAAAGGGTCTGAACCTCTGACTTTCAATAGTGGTCATCAGCCTTAAGTCTCAAAGACTGGAGATGCATCTAACCACAAACACCCAAGCCTGGAAATCCCTCCTCAGAGGCAAAACAGCTTCCAGGCTCTGACTAGGTACTGTGAAGAAACCTGAAGATGTTTTCCATGGCCATATCATACCTGTTAAGAGGCTGAGCAGTCTGAAGTGTTTGATGGCTCCCACCCAAGTCAGCCTCATAGTGTCTACCACATATGAGTAACACCCAGTCTGTGAACCACAAGTAAAACCACTTCAGTGTAGTTCCATTAAGGTATGTTCTACAAATAAAAATTGAGAACAGCTCCCTGCAGTCCACAAATGCCTTCTGCTTCTACAGGTCCTCTCCTTTTTCTATGAAAGATCTTTCCCTAATGCTTTTGAAACCAGAGCAACAAAAGAAAATATTTCTAGCTTATTTTAAACTGTTGCTGATAACATCTGAAGTGATTAGAGTATGTTTCATTTGTTTATTTTTGTTACTTTTCATTCATTAAATGGATGGGGCTTTAAACAATCTGGTATGATGGAAGGTGTCTCTTGGAACTAGATGATCCAGAGGATCCAACCCAAACTATTCTATAATTCTATGAAATGCAGGCATAGAGCAAAAAAATTAGACCATAAGGGATCTGTTTGTGGAATAAAATCTGATTGGAAGAATGCCAATCCTACTGCTAGTAGTCTTGAAGGTGGTATTTCTGTCATCCTGCTGGAAAGTAGAGCCTGACAGGACATAATCTCTGTTGTTCCAAAAGTACTTGTGATTTTTTTTTTTTTTTTGGTTTAAAAGTGTAGTTTTGAAGTGTTTAAACTCTGACCTGAATTCCCCAGATTTTTTAGGCAGGGCTCTTGAGGGATTCAGCCACCACTCACCACAACAGATCAGAAAACTGTTGTCTTTTGCACAAACTGACAAGAGAAGTCTTCTGAGCCTATCTGAGCAACAAGATATTTTGGGGATAGGGCTCGCCTTGCTCAGCAAGCAGGACAGGTGTCCTTTACACAAAATTTCAGCTTGGATTGCAGACAGAAACAAGGGTTCTACAGCCTGTGCTTCAGACATCCCATTGTGAAGCATTACTCATTTGTACCCATACATACAGCAGAGGGACTTCCAGAACCAATTCTCTGTCATGTCTCTTCTTTCTCTCTCTCCAAGCTATTACAAAAGTTTTGGATAGGTTTGTCTGCTGCACCTGTGAACCAGCCTTGGGCTTTCATGGCAGGCAGAACAGGGAAAAACTGAATTTTCCATTTTCTTTAAATCAATTACAATCAAGCATTTTCAGTTCCTAGCCCACCTACAATAATTTTTGTTCATTTTTCTGTTCAGCAGTGCAAGTCCCTTCTCTCTTCTCTCCCCCAGTAAAATTTGCATGTTCCTAATCCTAGGATTTACTTAAGCAACTACAGAGGATCCTGAAATGGCTTCTCCTCCAACTGCTTTGTTTGCAGCTGGAGACAATTACCAATTTGTTCAATTTTCACCACTTATATTATAAAGATCAAAGGCAGACCTCAAAACATTAGTAACTAATTTCAGTGTTACAGTTCTAATAAAATAAAAGCAGGCCACTATTAGGCAACATCTCTTTTGGATGTGGTAACTTCTTCATTGAATTCTGAGGTTTTCTTCCTTCTCAGATAGAATTAATCATAGTTGCAAGGATCTATGGATTACTGCTGGTTTTAAATTTGAAGCCGGGTAGCAGATGGGAATAATTTGGTTATGTCCCCAGCAGGAGCATGGAGAGAAGCAGAAGAGTGTCAATAATTTGTTTTTTCTCATTCTAATAAAATTCTGCATCCAGTGATAGAAACTCTTATTGCAAGGGTCTCACTTTATCACAAGCTTGCTAGCAGATGTTGATTTTTTCTATACCAGTGCAAGTCGGAGGAAAAGAAAGTGCCAGAGTTCAGTCTTCTGGAGAACAGATTTGGGCAAGCATAGAAAGAGATAGAAGCTGAATTTACTGTGATGCTCTGCTGTGGGGACCCAGAAGTCCAAAGTAGGGGCTATTGAAAGGGTCTGGAGAGGGAAAGGTGAGCACTGGTTCCCTCTCTGGTGCAGGTCATCTAAGCCTGAGACTTGCCACCAGTTAGCACAAGCAGACAGGAAAATCAGTGATGATAAGCAGGTTATGTGTGAAACCACCTTACCTGACTTGTGTGCCAGTGCTCAGATCAAGGCAGGAGTAGCACCACTCTTGCCAGCAAGATTCACAGCCTAAGAGGAGCTTGTCCCTGGGGCAGATGGATGGGGCTTCCCAGGGAAGAGAGACATTAAAGGTAGAAGACACAGGCATAGGAGCAAGGTCTAGAAACTGAAAATCTAAGATCTATCTTTCCATTTCTGCTGAGGTGTGAACTGGAATGCTTCACTGAAGATGATCACTGACATTTCCTCTGGCTGCCTGGCTTCTTCTCTTTCATAATGCATGTGGCTGCTGCTTCTTGGGCTGCCAGTGACTTCTGTTGTGGGTAATCCCTCCCCAGTGTGACCCTCCCGGAGCTGGAGGCACTTTGTACCATGTTGCCATACCTCCATCAGAAAGCAGCGTGCACTGCAGCTCTTGGCTTGGCCAGGGTGATTTTTGTCACTGAATCATTTTGCAGCGCCATTCTCCTCATTGCCATCCCCCCAGACTGTCATGCAATGGATGAGGTGACATGGTGGCAGAGTGTGTGGGTGCCTTTAGCTGGTCTCAGTGCCAGTGTGTGACAGGCTAATCCCCTGTGCATGGGCTGGGTAGCCGGGGTGCTCTTGTGAGCCCATCTGTCCGGATGTGCTGCAAGATAAAGGGGATGTCTTAAACCACTGTGGTAAAATTTGTTAGGGCTGTTCTGCCAGAGCTGGAGTTAAAAGAGACCTTTTCCATGTAGCAATGCCAGAAAAGATGATCACAAACAACTGGCTGTCACGAGTCTGCTCTGAAGTCCAAGTTTTGGCAACACCCCAATTTAAGCAGTTCCATCTCCCAGCGACTCCAAGAGTACCGATCAACTGGGAAAGCATCCTGCTCACAGAGAAAGATTTGCTGGAGGAACTTCTGTCATGGAGCTGCATCTGCTCCATCAGAGCAGCATGGAACAAGCCAGCCCCTGCCAGAATCTCTGCCCTGGCTGCCTGCATCCACATCACTTGGGGTGGCCCTTCTGCCCTTTCAGGGTCGGCCATGGAGCAGATCACTCTTGAGGCTTTTACTTGGACACGAGTTTGACATCACCTCTGTTGGACCTTTAATCTTCAAACATTTTTTTTACTTTTTAAGCTTAAATAACACATGGACTAATAATTTTGTGAAGAGTGTGGGTTTGGATATCCCCCCTTTTTCACATCTGCAACATTATAGATTGGCTATGACCTACCACAGCCGTGTTGTGTGTGTGGCATCTTGTGTCATTATAGCCCCAGAGGGTTTCTCAAAGCCTAATCTGACAGCTGATTTATGGCAGTCCATCTTGACCCCCATGAACCATTAGCTCACTTCTGCCTCTTTGCTAGGTTTCCTGACTTTCTGCCTGGGGTATTTCAGAAGCAGAAGGGAAAGGTGGGATTTCTGCTGAATATAGGCCAGCTCTTCATCCAGGGACTGGAGTTCTGCCAGTTCTTGCCAGATGGAGATTGAACAGTGGCTTTGTCAGATGAAATGTTACCCAGCCAAGATTCAGTGGCATCTGGCTAGATATTCTTTGCTTCCTAAGAGATTTTCTATTACTTATCCCAAGTACTTTGGTTGTGGATCTGGTACTATCTGACTATAGCTTTTCCTCTAGCTGCTTGCAGTGAAGCATTTATGTACACACAATCACAGCAGATAAATCTCTTAGAATGAGATAATCATAATCCCTTTAATCAGCACATTGTACTAATCCCTCGTAAACAGACTGGCTTCAGCAAACTCTTTACTAGGTCAGTGTCCCCACTGATCTTTTCCCTCTTCAGTTTTGCTCTGTGTCAGCCATGTAGCAGAAGGTGTTTCAGCAAGATCAGGAAATTAAATGATTGTGTGTACAACCAAGAGTTGATAACATGCTGGTAGTATGATGATAATAGTGCATGCATATGCTATTTGGTGATAACAAATCTAAGAATAGCAATCAAATATATGTAGGAATAACGCAAACACAAATTCACTGTGGTTTAATGCATAGGAAATTCCAGTGGCTCTAATCTTAGGGCATTCCCTGCTCAACCAGCATTTACAACATGCTTTTGTTTGTTTTTCATTTACATTTGTTGCTGCTGACACTGCAGAAGTTGTGTTTCTACTCACACACAATGCTCATGTGTTACTGTAAATGTACCTGTGGGAATGAGTTATTGAAAGAGTGGGGAAGGTGAGTTACACATCTGCCTCCAGCAAACTCTTCTTCTCTGAGTTTATTCAGTTGCTGTAGAATCAGTAAAAACATTTCTAAAGGAAAAGTGATTCATCCAAAGTGCTCTGACAAGAGGTCATCTCTCATTCCAAAAAATGGAGAGCAGTATCTCAACAGAGGAAAGCCAGTGGTGTTGCCTGCCTGCAGCCCCTGCTCTGGCCCTTCACACCATGCTGGTGTTAACATTTTGCATGCATTTTTTAAAGGAGAGTGCTTCTCAGTACGTGTTAAGGCCTTTAGCATGCTGGCTACTGCATTGGAGGGACTCCAGGTAAGGCAAGGAGAGCAACTGGTGTTTGGGAAATTGGTGGGACTCTTCTAAACTGTAAGATTATATTCTCATTTCAGTCAAGAGCCAGAAACCCCAAGCTTGCACCTCCCTGGAGAAACCAAGGAAGTTTGATGGGAACGAAGAGTGCCTCAGGCATCCCAGGATTTGCCTTAGAAGAGAGGACAGTGTACGCATTAATGTTTGTGTTCTTTCCCAATTTTTATAGGTCAGCTTTAGCAGGCCTGCACACACTTGAAGAATGAATGACAAGCTGCGTCCAGTCCCGTGGGTCTTACTCATGGGACTAGTCCTTACTCATCGTATCGGCCCCCGCAAGGCCCATGAGCCTGCTCCTGTGATTGAGCCTTTTGGCAGAAAGGCCTCTTCATTCCAATGGGGATCTGCTTGTTTTGCACGCTGTAAACATGCAGACACCGCTGGAAGGCAGCAGGAGTTCTACCTGTGCGAGCTCAAATGGGCAAAGGGCCACAAGCCCACCTGGGACAGTCCTGGGGGCCGGGGCAGTCCTGGCACCCCAGTGAAGGTCTGCAAAAAGATGCTCTGAATGTTCACCCAGGCACAGAAATTTTTAGTGGTTTTGCTTCTCATCCTGGAGCCTCCAGAGCATTCCTTCCCCTAAGGTTATGTGAGTAAATAGGACCTTCATGTATTTTTAGTTGCTGTGAGATGTATGCCATTTAAGTCAATTGAGGAAGGTGGGAATGGAGGCAGAGAGTGCCCTTCCATGTGATGTGTTGCTAAGGACATTTCTCTGTGTCTCTGTTTTACCTCACACAAGCAAAAATGTTGCCATACTTAACTACAGAGCAGCTGGAATCCAGGAATAGGAGTAAACCACGATGTGGGCAGCTGAAGACTATAAACTCTGCATTGGACTGGTTCCAGGTGCAGAGATCTACAACCTACAACATCCTGGGCATCCCTTTCAATGTGGCATCTCATCAGCAGCATCCTTGGCTGTGGTGCTGATGCTAGCTGTGTCTTCACTGTGTTTTCATCTCTGTCTGCAGACATGGATGCATGGACATTGCCCAGTGCAGAATAACAGTGGTGCTTCCTGCCCTGCAGAGCAGACAGTGGTGAGACACAGCAGCACGGGAAACCTCTTCATTATCTCAGCTTCCCCTTAAAGCAGAGTGTCTGGAAGGAAGGATGATCTTACAGTTAGACCACTGGACTAACAGGACTGAACAGCTTCTACCTGTACTTTCCTGTGTGACTTTGAAAGTCACTTAAAATCTGCTTCATTTTGTTTGATTTTAGGAATAGAAACAATTCCCTGTTTCCAAAGTGAAAAAGTTTTGTATTGTGGCTTAATTGTAAAGAAAATGTTTGTGAGAATTTAAAAAGTAACAAATGTGAGAAGCTGATAGGCTGTGGCACTTGGGGGTCCTGTTTGATGGTGGTAAAATGTGTCCCAGTTGCAGAAGCCTTCCAAGTTTAATGTTGGTTCTTGTTTTTCTTGAGGTGTCTCTTACGGATGCACAAAGTTCAGCTTTGTGTAGTTAGAGTGATTTTTGAAGTATTCAGCCTAAAAGCAGGGAGAGATTTTACCCTGCTGTGTATAACTTTCAGTGATCTGTGTGTAGGCAAATCTGCCCATGAAGAAAGGTCCTTTCTGATGGTGAGCACAAGGTTGCTGTGGCAGTGCAGTCCAGCACCATGGCCATCACTGACAGACAGGCACAGCACTTGGTAATCTGTTTAAAAACACCTGTTTAGAGTCAGATTGCTCTCAGGAACAGACATCCAGAGGTGCTGAGCGATCAACCTGGAGACCAGTTGGCTGATTTTTCTCCACTGTCTTTGCTCCATCACTGAAGATGTGGAGAGAAGGTGAAAAATACCTCAGAGAATTACCTGGTAGCCTCAGATGACATTGGAATTTCACAGTTAGTGGTTTTGATTGGGATTTTCTCATCCATGTTTTTCAATGAGTGGAAGGTGGTTTTAAGCAGGGACCTCTGTCCCTGTCAGTAAAACAGTGCTAACCAAATTGAGGTGGGAAAGGCTTTGCTGCAGAGACATGGCTGGACTTCAGAACAAAGAGCGCCAGAAGGGAATATCCATAAACAACTTTGGCTGAGGCATCACAGGATCCTTGGGATCAGCACTGGAACTGATTGGATAAGCTAAGAAGGCTCCATAAATACAAACATTTTAACTGAGGAGTTGGACTTGGCCTGCCCATTTGAATGAAGTGGTGGGCGTGTTTCACTGAATCTTGACTGAGACTTTTCAGGTGCTTTGGCTGCCCAGCCGTCAGCTCCATCCAGCATTATGGGTTACTGCCCTTAGCTGCTCCAGCAGGCACTTTGGTGTCCCAGCTAGGCAGCCCAAAGCATGCTACTACATTGGTGAAGAAATTTGAGAATAGATGTGGGTTTTGCCTTTGCACTGTGTGTGACCAATTTTTACTTGAACAACGGTTGTGCTTCATATCAGAGGGTAAATTGCTTATTTGACACTTTGAAAGAATTTGGTAAAATCTCAGATCTTGTCCTTTCTATTTAAGAATGTGCTAAATAAAACTAGGGAAGATTAGTTTTAAGAAAGACAGGAAGTCAGAACAAAAAAATTATTCACCTTGGTTCATATGCTATAAAGCAGCAGAAAGATGCAATAAATTACAGATACTTTCACAAAATCATTAAATCTATTTATCTTTTCAAGGTCAACCGTTTCCTTTTTGTCAGTGCACTTTGGTTATGCTCTGTTATGATCTCTTTTCCACTGCCAGTCCACAAGACTAAACATGCTTTATATTTTTCACAGTACATTTCCTTACTTCCTGTTCCTGCCTCCTCACGCTCAGCCCCAGAGATCTGGGATAGTCTGAAGGCAAGACAGAGCTGCTGCTGTGTTTGAAGATAACTTCTGGTCTGGATGGGTAGTTCACTGTCTGGGTTGCTAATTTTGCTATGAATAGGATTCATAGGCCTCTATGAAACAGAAATAGACTGCTCTTCAGTAGCTTTCTAGTAGGTTTGATACAATTTATTCATGTTCATACCAATCCAATCCCATTTGTCACCACAATGGAGCTTAACCTGCTCTCAACCTGATCTCTACCAAGATGCTCTGAGCCTTTGGATACATCTGTCCTGCCTCTATTTTCTCCTTGTACTGTTGTTTCCTGGGTTGTTGCTGCAACAGTTCTTTTTACAGAAAAATTGACTCGGTGCTTTTCATTAACGAGGAAAGACAAATCAGTGCCCCAGCAGTGAGGGCACAAGCAAACCCTCCCATTGCTGTCAGCAACACCATTTGAAGGTGTCACTGGCTCTTCAGGGTGCAGGTGAGTGTCGGTGTTCTGTAGCTGACCATTTCCAAAGCTCTGGTGCTGGACAAGACCATACAAACAACCTCTGATCATCTCCAGCCACAAGGATTTGAGGAGTCAGCACTGCTATGTTATAATCTGCATGACTTTGGGAATAGCAGGCTGGGGAGTCTTGGTGTAGAGGGCTCCTTCTGCTGAGGGATCACAGGTGTGGCTGCTGTGAGTAAGAGGGTGCTGTTGTGAGAGACCCCTGCAATGAAAATGCCTTTTTCTGGCAGAGACGACCCTGTTCTCAGCCTGTGTGTGCACCCTCTCCACTGATGAAGGTTTGCTGCTGCAGCTTGTGTTGTGTCTGGAGAGTGTCTTGTCCTGCTGCTATGCCTAGCATGGTTTGGACCTAAATAGGTTTGGACTGGAGTCAGCTTGGACTTTCAGGCAATGTTCATTCCACAGCTTGGGAATTAGCTTGGACTCAGTCTCACTAAGTGGTTTGGATGTTGCCACTCTGCTGCAAAAGGCTGAACTGAACTGAGCAGATCAATTCTGGCAGGTCTTTGTCCTCAGGATCAGAGAATGGGCCTGGGCCCATTTTATTTGCCAATATTACTGTTCCCTTTGTGCCTCTCTCCATGTCCAGCATCTGCATCTGGTCTTTCTAAATCCTAAAGATGGCATTGTAATACAACGCATGACCTGAAATAGGGCTGACCATTCAATACCCAGGGAGACATCTCTCAGGGTTTTCTGCACACCCAAGGTCACCCTGTGCACTCCAGTGCTCTCAAGGGACACAGGAGATGGGCTTGATTAGCCAGGTGGGGCTGGAGGAATGTGGTCTCCAGTCATATTTCCTAATAACTTCACAGGAGTCCCTGCCCCAAGAAGTACTAAGACCAAGAGAGAAAAACACAGGGTAACAACGAACAGGAGCTGAATGTTTGGAGTTCTTTTCTGGCATGGCAGAACTTGCTTGTGGCTTTCACCAAGTTTCTCTAAGCTTTAGTGTCTTGGCATTGAAAATGGAGCAAATACACTCCCGTGGTGTAAACCAAAGAGAAAAACTCATTGAGGATCCATCAGCAGAGTTCATTAGATCAGCAGATGGGAGCCTTTATGTGGCATTCATTATTTGCATCTCAGACCTCCTATTTTCTATCCATTTAGGAGGTTTTCTTGCCAGGGTGACTTGTTAGAACTGCCACTGGCATCTGGGCATGGGCTGTGCATTTTGCCTGCTCTCTGAACATCGATCAAAGCCTCTGGGAGGAGAACCAGCAACATACTAAATACATGTCAGCTCAGCTCTTTTCACATGCAGGCTTTGCTTAGCCTGCAAAAGCTCATTGTCTCCAAGCCAAGTAATTGGAGGAGTCAAGGCCCTGTTTAACCTTTCGGGAAGAGCTGCTGCTTTGACATCCACAAAGAGCTGCTTTGCTTGAGGAGCTAAAGGTTCTTTGCAAGATTAGGCTCAGGTATTACAGCCCAGCACATGGCTGCTGGCTGTAATAAGTAGGTAGAGGGCTGGGGCTGGAATGTGGGAGTCCTGGGGCTCGACTGACTCCTCTGCCTGAGAAATCTGAAAGTGCACATCTTCCCAAGGACATTGCCCCAGCCACCAGGAATGAAGCAGAATACTCCTGAGGGAGCTGGAGAAAGATGTTGCAAGCACTCTGTGCCTCGCATTAGATCTTTTGCTTTTTATAAAATAATGATTAATGCACAGGATAAAACCCAGTCTTCTAGCCCTGAACAAGCAATTTCAGGCACTGGTTCCTGTTTCTGTAAACAGGAATGACTAATGGTTGCCCAAACAAGGATACCTTAGAGTTCATTTTGTGATGGCAGACCTCCACTTTAAAGTCTTGTGCTGAGACAGCAGATTTGAGTCAGGAATATTCAAAACTCTGGGTTAAAAAGATAATAGTGGTTTTCCTCAGTGTTTGAGCCTGGGCTGTCTGGTGAATGGGGTGAAAAATTCAGGGTAGAGCAAACCAAATTTTTCCAGGAAATGTTCTACCTGAGATCCCAGTCCCCATCTCCCAGTCAGTGTGCCTGTTTAAGGCAGTCAGGAGTCAAGGCAATATGAATTTTACTCAACAAGTGTCCAGCATTCAGTACAGCTGTTGCTTTATACATCATGTTCCATTCTGTTGCAAAATGTCTGTAACAAACACGTAATACCTTTCTTTATTATAGAAGCTATATTCATACAGCAGTTATTTTGGCTCTTTTTTCCCTCTTTAGTTGTCACTGGCGCTGTTTTCAGTGCTTCTGCCAGTGTTGGGAGTGAATTTAGACCAACAGACTAAAGAACTGTCGTTCCTAATCTAGTTGCAATCATATTCAGCAATTTCGTGTTCAATTCATCTAGCTAACAAGAGGAAAATTAATTTCACCACTTTTATGTAACTCTATTTACTTTGTCCCCTTTGAGGTTGTTACCGTGGTAACTCAAGTCACCCTCTGATTGATCTCCATCATTCCTCAGCCTGGAAAAGAGGTTGCTGTTTCTGCTCGCTGCAGCAGGCAACACGTGAGGCGTTTCTCCAGTGTCATGCCTGGTATTAGCAAGGTACTCCACAAGCTACTTTGGCATCTTCACCTCTGTAAATCTGTCCAGTCTAATGAGGATCATGGGTTATTTTAGGTGGTGGGCTGTTAGCTACAGTTCTAAAGACCTGACTTTCATCTACATCCTTGTATGAGCAATTCCTCATGTTTGCTGTCCTTATGGACATTGCAAGAACAGAGGAATCTTGGAAGAGCATTTAATGTACATAAGAAACCCATTTTACTTGCTAAATTCTGCAATAATCACATCTTTAATTGAAAATGAACAACAGGATAATCCAGGTCCCACATAATGTAATGAATACATTGATTGTAGGTAATTAATAACACTCCTTTTTATTCCAGAACATGGCCAGAAAGCCAAGTGTATCATTAGCACCTACTGAGGTGCTAACTGGGTTAGTATTTATGTCCAAAGAAAGCCAATAATTTTTGGTGTGTTTGAGCTGTGGAGTGGCACTAATATGTAACCTCACACTCTTATAAAACACTATTTTATGTTGCACACATTGGGATGATTCTTGCTGTCCAAGCCATGGCATAAGCCATAGAGATCTACAAAGAGCTGGGCCAGTGCTTTGCAATTACAGTTAACTCATCCCCTCTTGATGCCTTGGCAGGGAGTCTGGTGTAATGTGAGGCACTGGCTCATGACTCTGAGCCCAGAGACTGAGAATACTTAAAGGGCTCTGGACCACAGCTGTTTTTCAAGAACAGTCTTCCTTAAACATCAGTTACCAGAAGATAAATGATTTGATGGGCTGAAATGGCTGCAGGATGGATGCTGCTGCATTCCTGCATTTCTTGAGGAGGCTCCCTGCTTCCTTCTGCCTCCTCTTCTGTCTGTGGCTGGTGCAATGTTACCAGCATGCAGAAAGCTCAGGACACACTGTGATGGACAAGGAAGGTGGTCTCCAAGTCACCTCTACCTGGCTGATGTGTTTTCCATCAGGTTTTTGAAGCTGGGCATGGAGCCGTTTGCAATTCTTTCGACTGGCTTTAAGTCTGCTTCATATCTGCTCTGTTCTGAAAAAAAAAAAACAAAAAACAAAAAAAAACCAAACCAACAACAAAAAAAAAAAAAACAACAAAAACAAAACACCAAAAACCCCCTCAAAAACAAACAAAAAAACCCTGCCACCAAACCCAAAACCACCCAAAAAATCAAGACTATGAGAAAAAAAAAATTAAAAATCTCCTGTCTTCTACAAAAAGGTACTGGAATGTGAGGCAAAAGAATAATTTGACTTTTAGGTTCTAAGCAGGGCTTTGTGGTTGACCACTGCCAATTGATGGTGCACAAAGCCAGGACTTTTGAGGCCTGAAAGCGGTGTGGTGCTGGGAAATCTCTGCCCCACCAACCACCTACTGTTTGGCCTTGGGGTAGTCATGTCATCTGTCTCTGCATCTCTGCTTCCTTCTTAGAATAAGCCTTGTCTGTGTACACTGGGTTCTCTGGGGTAAGGACCAGCCCATGACATTTATTAATATAGTGCTTGGCATGCTGAAGCATGACTCCTCTGAGGTTTCCAGTTGCTACTGAACTGCAAAATAATTAAAACTGTATGTTGAGGCTTCTTTTATGTAATGCTGTCATCTAGACAGTTGATGCTTATAGGCTTCTAGATTGAATTTGATTTAAACCTCAAAATTATGTGTCTTGCTTCCAAGATTATTTGCTTACTGTGTGCTATACTGTCACGGTTACAACCACTGGAGAAGCCCTCTGCATGTGGAAGTGTAGCTGAGCATTTTTCCTGCAGGGCCCTTAGACTCAGACTCGTCCCTGCTCCCCCAAAAGAGCACTCAGCAGAAAATACCCTCACAAGCATTTTAGAAAGGGGTCTCTGAATCTGCAAACTCACAAAGTGAGCCTGCCTTTGTCTCAGAGGCCTGAACAGCCACAAACAGAAGTGCTTGGCAGATCAGAGGACCCTCCACTAGGCACATGATCCTGGCTCTCTGAGGATCTGAGTCCAGGGGAACAGAAGTCTTTTGCAGATTGATGTGACGTGGGAAAGCTCTCCTGTCACCAGCTGAAACAATGCCTAATGAGAAGCCAAGTCATGGTGGTCACAGTGTTCCTGAACTTTCTGCCACTGCAGAGCCCCAGCTGCACCTGGTCTGCTTTGGCTGCACACAGAGCAGGAACAGAAGTCGCTCGTGTCTGGTGTGAAAGGCTGCAGGGAACACTCCACATATGTTCCAGTGTAGCACCAGGTCAGCAGCACCTGTAACAGGAGACCCCAGAAGTGCTGGGCCAGATTACACAACCTTTGCCAAGGTTTCCATTTGAGACCATTGACAGGTGTTGGGACACCTACTAGGAGCAGGCTGTTAGTTCTTGTGCCACTTTATTCCCAGAGCTTCCAGCTCCTCAGCAGCTTGCAGTCTTTCACATGCTGCTGTTGGCTCTGGAGGCCCTGGTGTGACCCAGAGGGAGCAGCTGTGGCTCCAACAGGACTAAACATGTAAACTATCAATAAGCTCAGCTCTGGATGTCCCAGTCTCCTCTTTGGTGCAGATGGTGTAGCCCTGAAAGGTGTGCTCTGCCATATAACATAGACAGGCAAGCAGTGCAAACTGTGGCAATGAGGTGATAGTAGTGGCAGCAGCTCTTTGGCCACGCAGAGCAACGCACAACTATCCCAGGCCTTGTCCTGGGGAAGGCTGTGGGAAGATCAGAGCAAAGAATGAGAAACAATGCTTATCCTCACTTGCTGCACCTGTTGTTGTGAGCATGTGGAATGTGTTATGGAAATTTGTTTACCAGAGGGTGGCTTCTTGATTGGCCAGTGGTGATGGTGTCTGGATGGAAGGACCAACTGGGTCAAACTGTACCATGGCTGTCTGTAAGGGTGATGGGTTTCTGAATTAGTATAGCATAATAAAGTGATAGGTCAGCCTTCTGAGAAGCAGGGAGTCCATGCTAATTATTACCCAGCTGGAGGCCTGTGGTGAGAGATTGTCCCCTGAGAAGGAGCACAAATTAGACAGGAAATGGTTATTTTCAGTGAATGGCTTTCAAATAAAACAACCATGATGGGACAGCTTAAAAAGACTTTTAATTAGTCCATTTTACTTTTGCTGCTTAGTGCTTTATGACTACGGATCTTTTTTTGCTTTACATTTCTTTGCCAGCCTGTATTGTAGCCCAGTCTGTATTGTAGCCTATGTCAGGCTTCAGTAGCAGCAAGTTCTGTTGTACCAGAAGCAGCTTGAAAGCCCCCTTAGGTTTTGAAAAACAAAACTTCTGACAAAGGGTTGGTCAGGTACAGTGTTATTTCTTTCTCAGTTTTTTCTGACATAGCAAGAAGCAAGCCTCATTTGAGTAGGAAAACACTGGAAGGATGCTACTACCAAAGCCCAGTCCCACACAGCTGTTAGCAGTACCTCAGGCACCTGTCAGAAGAATTAGAAAGAATTGTGCCTTAGGTTTAGTGTTGGGGTAACAGGTAAAGCACACGACTTCAGGGTGGGAAGTGATGCCACGATCACATATCCTTCTGGAAGCAATGGAGTTCCCTGAGAAGGGGTAAATCAGTGAAGAATGGATGGATGGCACTTACCTGATAAACAATTCCACTGAACTGATCCTGTGTAGCTAATGGGAATGGCTCATTTGTTCTGCACTTTGCAAGTTCAAGAGAGATCATTTCCTGTGCTGTGCTTTGTGACTCCTAGGGTTGCTGTACACCAATTGATGTTGCCATGGCCAAGAGCCTGCCTTGGCTCTGAACAATTCACTGAGGTAAGCTCCTTGCTGACAAGCTTGTTTTGGTTGGACTATTTCCTCCTGGCACCAGGAAAATGTAGCGAATCCAAAAGAGGGGTGGAATGGATCAGGCAGGTGTCTGGCTCATGTCCCTTTGCTGCTGGTCTTGCCACAGCTCTGCAAAGGCAGCCTGGTGCATATATCCAGCCCCACATGGTCAGGAGGGGTCAGTTCTGCTGGACAGAGCTGCAAAAAGCCCCTAGAAAGCCCCAGCTTTGGAAGCTGGAGGCTTCCAAAGCCAGCCAAAATGAAATGCTGGGCATGGGACATTCTGAGCTGCTGCCTCTCTCCTGAGGATGGGCGTGTACCCAAGGTCTGCTGCCTGGGACTGGGTACTAGCACTTCATCTCCCAGTGTTGATGGAATAGAGGCCTGGAAAATCTCCTTTAAGTTGATGGGTTTGGGGCCCTTGTATTTGGATTCTCTGTGCTGGACCTTTATGTTTTTATTGTTCTAAGGAAGCTGCAAGAACATCTTTTTCCTTGCTAACTTTAGCATTGGAACTAAACACTGGATTTCCTACTTACCACAGCCCTTTCCTAGGAAAGGGCCCAGCTGCCTCAGGCTAGTGGAAGCTCCAGCCCTGGCTTTGAATTTCACATGTTCAGGGATGTGTGAAAGAGACATAACAAGCATTGTAAAGACTGTAGGCAGATATTCAGTGTATACTGAGATATCATGAAAAAACACACACAGACACATAGGACATGGGTGCAGACAAGACACAGACACACACATCTATGTGTATATATGTGTGTGAGTGTGTATATATATATATATATATATATATATATATATATATATATATATATATATATTTTTAGGTGTGCCTATGTAAGCCCATGTGTGGTTCTGTGTTCAGTTTCCCCCTGGGTAGTCACTGAGCTAAGGGCAGTGCCCCTTAACTCATGAAGTCTTTCATCTTGAAGAGACTGCAGTGATGTGGCTGGACCACTGCTATTATCCTTTACTGGGGCTGGTGTCTCCTTTTCAGATCTCCCAGAGCTGCTTGGGGACTACAGTTTTCAAGAGGCAGAACTAATCGTGCCACTTTATTCTTTGTTGGAATTACTTGCCAATTTTCATGAGGAAAGTAAAACACCTGATAAACTATGCAGGTGTGTTTCAGTCCAAATTGAAGGGGTGGGTTTAACTTGCAAAGATCAACTTTGGTCTAGAACATGGGTGACAGAGCCTTGGCAGTGTCATGGATGCATCTGACCAGCCTGAGTTCACGAGCTCTGCAAGGAGAAATCCCTGGGGTAATCACAGGGACCATCAGGTCATAACTTGGAATGTTGGGTCCATTTATAGGCAGCCCTCACAGATATATAAATGCTGCTGCTTTATCCAAAGCCCATTTTTAGTTCAGTAGCCTCTCATAAAAATGTTACAGTAGACAAAATATTCTGGACAGAAATCTGCTGAGCAGAAGAAATCCTGAGTTGGAAAGTACCCTTTCTTCAGTCTCACCCAACCCAAAACACTGGCTAACAAGTTTGAAATTGTATCACTTTTTAATTAAGTACTGACTGATGTTACCTTTAGAATGATGGGCTGGAGACACAGGGTGCTAATGATTAAATAGCTTGATCCCTATGCCATAATCCTAACATTTTGCCAGTTGGCTATCAAAGTATGTCCGGAGCAGAGCAAGCACTTGGCAACTTCACAGCCTTCAGTAATTTAAGAAAACCCTGAATGACTCCCTAGATTATGTTCCTATTTTAATCTATAGGCAGTACCTACAGTTGCTGAAAAGCTGTTCAGCATTTCTTAGGTTTCACAAGCTTTGAGGAACAGTCACAAGGATCTCTTTTTCCCAACAGCAAAGAGGTTTGTAATTTAATAACAGGCTTTGGACAGGAAGACAAAATGTTTCTCCAGGGAGTAGCAGTAGGAGTCCCTGCCATAAAAGACCTTAGTCGTGGTCGTGCATGTACAGCTGTAAAGGCACACCTGGCTGCATCCCTTCCTTAGAGGGAATTTGTCTGGGGAACACAATTGCAAAATCCTTTGCCGTGGTCTATCCTCTCCAATGACAGACTTACAATTTTGTCCTGAACTGTGTGATGTTTCTTCAGCTTGGCTGCTTGTGTAGTTTCTGAAACCCTTCATAATCTCTAGAATGTTTTGGTTAAAAACAGAGCTGTGTTTTTCAGACACTTCCCCGGTACTGCCACAGTGCCAGGTCTGGCCAGAGGGCTATCCAGCAGCCAGCAAATGACTTAAAGAGTAATTCCTTCTCTGACTGACAAGTTTTAATGGTATCACATTCAGCAAAATGGAACCAGACAGGGTAGGTTGTCCTTCCTAGCAGGAGCTCACCCATTTGTGGCCAGACATGCTGGGAGCTGGGGCAAACTGGAGACGGAAATCTGTCTGCAGGAGTGGCTTTGGCTGTTGTGATGAACATTTTTGTAACTTTTCCATAGATGGATAACCCCTCCATTTGCTTCAATGATTGCTGATCCTACTCCTTTTTTTCCTTTAATTTCATTTACAGAGGCTTAAAACCAGTGGTGCAACTATTGTCATTATTTGGTTTTGGTTTAGCCACAGATTACTTACTCTAAACGCTGCTCTTCTCGATGCAGACCTCTTGACAGGAAAGACTTTGTTTTCCTGAATATCCTACAGCAGTCCAGCCAAAGCTTCAAGAACAGATTTGTAATTGCCTGAGTTTAGCTCACTGACTTCACCAGATGTGAATCCAGGTGTCGTTTCAGAAAAAGCAACTGCTTTTCTCTGTTGGAGGATGTGTCCTTTTCCCCCCGCTACAGGTACTGTATTTGATTGATTAATTCCTACCCACTTTTTGTATTTCCCTACTGCTATTTCTCCAGAAGATTTCTGATCTGAGAGCAAAGCCAAAGTGCAAGATCTTTCTACTGTGGCATTTTCTATTTGATGACTTTTTAAGGCAATTTCCTGCAATGATGCCACATCCTCTTCTCTTCCTTGCTCTTTTCAGGGCCCTTTGGGCTCTCCCCACATCTCTTGGGAAGGTGTAATTAAATAACCGTGTGGAGCATAACTCACTCAGTGATTTTCATCATGTTGAGAAATGTTAACTCTTTCATGTTGAAATAAAGATGGGAAAAACCCTTTTTTGTGAGATTTCATTGCAGTAATTTTCAGAAAAGAAAAGGTGCAAAAATACCCATTTCACCTTAGAGCTCCATGTGTTTTGTTGCTGTTAGCACACTGAATCTGGTGCTGGGATCACATCCCAGCTGTTAATAAAGTTTTTAAGGGTACTTAACATGAATTCATTATTAAACCAACATTTCTGCTGTAGTTGCTCTGGTGTTTCCCAGACACCATTATCTGATCTTCTAATTATCACAATTTTATTCTTGTGTGGGTAATTAACAGGATGTATTAGGGTTCTCTGTGTGAAATGCTGTGTTGTTTTTAACTCCAGAACTTATTTAAGAACACTTCATCAAGGGCCTGGAGCAGTGATCCCAAGTCCCAGTTTCCATGGTGTACAAGAAAGTGCAGGCATGATCCGTGGGATACTCAGCTGGCCACTGGCCAGAGGTCACCATCCAACAGGCACTGATGCTAAATTTTAGTTTAAATTTAGTTTAAGTTTAGGGTACCTGGCTGCAAAATCTGTCAGCTGCAGAGTCAGTGTACCTTGGCTAAGGTGGCAAGGCATGGTGACATCTGCAAGGTAAGAGTAAATGGCAGAAATTTCTTGTATCAACCCATGATGAATTTATCTATAGGAGCACCAGGCCTAATTTATTCTATGTTTTCCTTAACCCAGCTCAGTGCCAGAATCCAGTGAGCCAGAATTAAACCAAATTTTCCTCAGAGAGGGCAGCATGAAGCAGAGGAGGTACCCAGAGGAGGACCAAGCAGAGGGGAAGGAGGACAGCTTGAACAGCAATCTTGTAATTTCTTTTAATTCAGCAGCCCTTTTGCATGGATTTTTAGGGCCAAACCTTCAAGGGGTGTAAAGTTACCACATTCCTGTACAACTTTGCTCTGGGAGAGAGGATGACTCTGCAGAAGCAGAAAATGCAGCAGAGATGTAATGTCAGGGAAGGGGTCAAATGTCTACAGTGTGAGACAGACTTTAAAGAGACAGCAAAGTGCTTTGATAGCATCATGCCAACGTAGGCAAGTGCAGGGAGCACCAAGTGAGATGATATTGGTGGCAAAAGCTGTAAACCAAAGCAAAAAACCTGAGTACCTGCCCAGCCTGTACTCTACCTGATGTATGATGTGGGTTTTAACTTGGTGCTGGGTACAAAGTGCCCCTTGTACAACACCTGGGGGGCATCAAGAGCAAGATCTTCACTCTTCATCACCATCCTGTGAAGGCAGAAGGGGTTTTCTGACCTCCTTTTTTCACTTGCTCCACCTTGAAGAGTAACGAGTGTAGGATGCTGAGGGCCTAGGAAACCTGGTTTTCTATATGAAAAACAGCTCCATTGCATAGGGGAAGGCAGGCTGGGAAGCACAGCAATGCTCTGCTGCCTGACCCCTCTCTGCCTGCAGTTTTGGAGGCTCAACACCCATGAGTCTCTGCTAACTTTCATCACTGCTCTGTTTTCCCATCCCTTGCACCTGATTTGCCTTACTGGGATTTATTCACCTAAGGACAATAGTGTCAAAAATGAGTAAGTGATCATTCAGGAGAGATAGGATGATATCTCCTGCAAGAGGATGCACATTAAGTTGTCAGCCTCATGAGAAAAGCAGGTGAGACCTTCCTGCTCCTAAAAGTCAGCCTTTGAAAACCTTCACTTGATGGTTCTGTCCCCATTGTCTCCATCCTCCATACCATACATACTGTCCCTGTGCTCTTCTTGAAAGTCCCTGCATGCCTTCATTCCACCATCAGTTACATAAATTCCTATGGGAAAAATTACACCCTTGCTCATTGCATCAGTAACCACACTGTTTCCCATCACCCTGAGTGGGAGCAGGACATGACACTTTCCCCAATGCTTTGGATGTGCACTCCCCTCTTTGCCATTTGCAAGCCTTGGCTCTGTTGCTGGTCCCAGAGCCACTGCATCACAGCTCCTCCCCTCCTGTCCCCACACACCTCCCCCTTGTGCCTTGTGTTTTCCACTGCAGGAAGGTGTGAACCCTTCTCCAAACACAGAGATCACAGGGCCACAGCAATGCCTTGCTTGCAGGAGGAAGCAACCAAAATGACCACATCAGAGGTCATCCAGAGGAGTATTCCAAGTCTAATTCCACAACTACATGGGATGGTGTAGCATTCACATTCTCTGTAAAACATCCCTTCACCCAGGGTTTTTCTCGTGGGAAGCTGAGAAGCCTCAGGGAAAAGGAAAACAATGCTTATCTCATTTGCTTTTCCTGTGTTGTGCTCGCATGTGGAATGTGTTTGGAGATTGTTTACCCACAGGTGATTGTTTCATTGGATTCTGGTGGGAGTTGTTTGACTATTGGCCAATCAGGGCCAAGCTTTGTCGAGACTCCGGAAAGAGTAAGGAGTTTTCATTATTAGCTTTTTATCATTTAGTAAATATCCTTTCTGTATTCTTTTGTATAGTATAGTATAGTATAGTATAGTATAGTATAGTATAGTATAGTATAGCATAGTATAGTATAGTATAGTATAGTATAGTATAGTATAGTATAGTATAGTATAGTATAGTATAGTATACTGTACTATACTATACTATAGTACAGTATTCTTTAATATAGTATAGTATAATAAAGTAATAAATCAGCCTTCTGAGAACATGGAGTCTGATGCATCATTCCTGCCTTTGTCAGGACATTCCCAGCAAACACAATAGGATGGAAGGTAAGATAAGGAGAAGGAGACCTTGCCTGCCCTGCTCACACAGCATGAACTCAACACAGAGCTGTGATCTATCCAGCTCATGTCAGGCTGCAGGCTCATCCCACAAATGCTTCCCCATGTGGGCTCTGGCCAGTGGTGACATGGGAAAGCAGATGTTTCTGTCCTGAAAAAGCAGTAGCTGAATCCTGTATTGTGTTTACATTCCCAACAGATATGCAGTGTGGAAATGTCTTGAAATAGGAAGTAGTGTCCCGGCTGAACAAGTAAAAGGCATGAGATGAAAAAAAATTACTATCATCATTTCCTGAGAGACTTGCCAAATTCCTCATTTCTGTCCTTGATTTGCACATCCTGCAGATGTGTCTGCTCAAATTTCCCTTCTGGTATTTTCCTCTTACACGGTATGTCAAGCACATTCACTTGAGTGAGGAGCTGGTATCAATAATGATAAGTGAAACACCAACTGTCAGGAGGCAGTGCAAGGAAGGGGATGTGAGCCAGCACACGCACACATGCACACACACCTACATGCACACACACACGTACACGCACGCACACACACACACAAACACGCACGCGCACACACACACACACACACGTACACACACACACACACATACACGCACACACACACACATGCACACACACACGCACACACACACACACACACACACTCACACACACACTCACACATACACACACATACACACACGTACACGCACACACACACACACACACATACACGCACACACGCACACACACAAACACACACACACACACACACACACACACACACACACTCGCACACACACACACACCCACACGCACAGACAGATCCAGCCGTGGATGGGCACTGACACGTGTTGTTACCTTTCTAGGCAACCACACATGGATCGCTGCTGGGGACTGCGGGTGAGAAATGGTATCTGCACAGTCCTGAGTGCTGCAATATGTTCCCCATGGGATGTTAAGAGCCATCTTTATTAATAGAGATGTACATTTGTGCCCTATATTGGAGCCTTGTGAGATTTGGGGACCATCTAACAGAATATTTCCAAATTGATTTCCAAATCTTGTTTAAATGGAAAACATTTCTTCTTGTCTCTCAGAAGATATCATCTGCACATTTACTAGTGGGAACTGTTGGGACACATTCCAAAGGAACTGAGGCAGGCTAGGAAAGCAAGGGGTTTGCATAAATACAAACTGATTTTAAGATTATGGTTCTGATTATTACTTTTTTGTAATAACCTAGGCATAGAAGACCTGATCATGAGCCTGCATGACAGAGATTCTATAAAACACAGCTTCTACCTCCCACCAGACCAGTCTCTGACCCCAGCCAGATGCTGACTCCCACTTGCTGTCTCCTCTGGTTTATCCATGTTGAGGTCAGAGCAGGGCACAGCTAAGTGGTCACCTGGAGTGACACCTCCAACAGGACCTGACCCCATTCTGATACGGTCAGAGTCATCTCCCCAAGCAAATGTGACCAGTCAACAGGCTTGGGAGCATAAGTATTCAAGCTAAGGCAACTAAATACCAACTTCTTCTTGCAGCAATTTCCCCCAGTCAGGCAGGGGACACCAGAAGGCCAATGCTCCCAAAACACTGTTTCTGGGCTCCTGCTTCTTTCAGGGTCTATTCTTTTCTCTTTATTTCTCTGCACTGTGTTTTATTTGGAGGGGCTACAGTGCTGTGAGGAGATGCAGAGGTGAAGGTTGGGTTGCAGTGGGAGCTCACTGGTTTGCAGGGGACAGCAAGGGTCTGGGCTGAGTGAGCAATTGTAAGGAAAAGGGGGAAACTAAGCAGGTCCTTACTTGGAATGGCACAATATCATGTGCACAAGCAGTTGTGGGTTTGTCAGGAGGGACAGAGCTGCCCAGTGTGGTAGATCTGTGCGGGAGCCATGCAGATGCCCTCAGCAGCAAGCAGGCAGTGCTGGGCAGGCAGTGAAGCACCCAATGACTCTCTAACAGACTAGTGATGGGATGGGATTCCCCACATTTCTCTAAAAATGGGTTTGCAGGACCTGTCAAAGACAGGAGATGCAATCTGACAGACCTGCGGTGTGATGTGGTGCACCAAACCTCATTGTGCCTGCTGCAGCTGGATAAAGGAGAACTCTATCAAAAGCGGTTGTCATGACAAAGAAATCACCAAGGAACATGGGAAAGATAGTATCAAGGGAAGGAGATAAATTAAGGAGATGCATTTTGAATGTATAATGGGCTGGAAAAGTTGTCGGAACAAATATTGCCCGAGGGAGCTGGAGTGCAAGTCCAACGCCAGCCACGAGTGGAAATGAATTCACAGGGTAGATCCCAGCTCAGCCCCAGGAAGCTGAGCACCTCAGTGCTCTGGGCTGTCGAGAGGCCCAGGCCAGGAGGAACAATAGCAAGAAGAGATTAAATGGAGAGATTAAGGTCTTGTCTATACAAGAAAAGTTGTATCAGTTTATTTAGATGGATTTGGAGTGATGTAGTTTAACTGGAGAAAACCCCGAGTGTAGGGGCACTTCAGCTCCAGCTGCAGTGCAGCACAGCCTTAGCACCTTTGAAGATGCAGGACCAGATGCCTATCTGAGTGTCTGAGTGCTGCTGAAATGCCTTCCCCTCAGCCAGCAGAGGTGGGGTGAGGACAGACTGGAGGAAGACTCTGAGACACCGAGGGGCTGTGGCTGCAGGCGCTGGGGGCCAGGGCCCCGGGATGCTCCAGGACACCTCCCTGCGCTCCTGTGAGGCATGAGAACTATGGGGCAGGTGATGAAACTTGGCCCAGACACCTGTGATGGTGCATGGGGAATTTCCATGGTGAGTGTTTTTATGCTGTCTAGTCCAGGTGCTAGAGGAGAATGCCATTGGAGCATCAGGACTTTGCTGGGATGCAGTCTGAACTGACATTGCCCTGTTCAGTAAAGTTTCTTCACATTTATGCAGGCTTTTTTTCTCATCCTGTGTGCTAATCCATTGAAGGTGATTAGGATTTATTTTGCTTTTTGAGCTGCCTAATTAATGAGTTATCCTCTCAAAGTCTGCCAAAACGGGCAGTAATTTTCCTTTAAAAATCATGCACCAGCCATTCAGCAGCAGCAGCTGAGCCCTGATGTGCCATTACAGTTGTGTTTTCTGAATGCAATGTGAAACTGGCAGCAAAAAAATGGGACAGCACAAGCCACTGAGGCTGCACTGACAGCTCTGCATCACTCTGAGAAAACAACTTGCACTTTTTCCCAGCCTGTAGGAAAAAAAAAGAGAAAAAAGGACTATTCTTGATGAGTTGATACTATCAGATGCTGTACACACATTTTCATGCTTGGTGCACATCTACTGACAGAAATATTAAACTAACATTGATGAAACATTGGTTTCTTGGTAAATCACTGAGCACTGTGTGCTGTGGCCAGCACCCTCCACCTGCATGCACATACAGAGCTTGCATAACTCCACAGTGAAAGCAAATGCTATTATTAGTTTGTAAAGCAAGTTTTGTTGAATTTGGCAGACAATGTGCATGTGTAAATTCCCCCAAATTAATTAAAACGTTTAGAGAGATGGTGGAGATAGCAGCACTGCTCATCTAATAGATAGTTTTAACAGGTTCACAAATGCTTTTATGTAATTAATTAATGCTTGGCTACCTCAGGTGAAATGATCTGGGCATGCATGCTTCCTTAAATCAGAGCAAAGGTGGAGGGGAAAATTCATGCTCTGTTTAAGCAGCTTTTCATCAAATTTGGTCTGAAGCCCATTGTGGGTTTTAATTTATTTCTGGAAGACAAAAGTGATCTGAACTGACTGTATGAGCAGAAGATAGAAAATGCATGAAATAATAATAAATAATGCCATGGTGCTTGCCAGCACTGAGTGCCAGAATTTTCTTCTTGCCTGGTTTGCCTGGTTTAGCTCTTCCTTTGTAGAGGCAGAGTGAAGCCAGGCTCAGGCCACGCCAACTGATCTGGTGCCAGCCCTGTCACTGGTATGATGGTATGGGCATTGTGGTGGTCTGGTGCCAGCCCTGTCACTGGTATGATGGTATGGGCATTGTGGTGGCTTTGTGAGACTCGAGCTGCTTAGCATAGGTCACTTCCTGCAAGAGAAAGCATGGGATGTCTTGGTGCATGAGCCACCCAAATTTAATGGGATAGATGCCAAACAAGGAGAGCTAATGACATCTGGAGTCAGCCCCCTGTCTATTTTGTGCACAAGGACACAGGGACATGCAAGTGTGAAACACAGCAAGGAGACAAAGACCTCCTAGAAAAGAAGACTCACAGCTTAACCTGAAGTTTTTCTGAAATTACTGTATAATTCTGATGTGCCTGGGAACATGGCTGAGGAAAATAACCTTTTTTTTCATCAGATGCCAGATATGCTGACAGTGCTAACTGCTGATTAGTGTACCATATCAGTATGTACTTACTCACACTTTGTTAATGCTCACCATGGTGCATTGCCCCTGCTCTAATAGGTAGAAAGCTGAATTTTAGTCTTTTACTGCATTATCAAAATAATTCTTTAATAAATAGCTGTTTGTTTTCCCTGGGCAAAATCAGGCAGAATTAATGACCTCAGTATAAAACAACCAATCTGACTGCAGATGAAAGTGAGTGGAGAACCTTCCCCTCATTTTCCTCTGCAAGGAGGAAGATCTGAGTCACCAAGAGAATCAACTTGGAGACCTACCATCCAGTTTTCCTCTCTTTGCTTTTCAGAACAGCATTACACTTTAAAAATCTTACTTATATAAAGCACAGCCACGTAAGCTGTGCTCCTTTCAGGGAGGTACTCAGCTGACTCAGACTCACCTCTGTCCCTTCATGGAGACAAGCTGGGTACAGCTCAGGAACACATCCAGCTTATTACCTAGTGTTTTCCAATTCAGTTTAATCAACCTCTGGGTATAGCACAGCCTATTTCAGTCCTCTGATGATGAGGCTGCTTCTCACTTGTTCATCTTCTGACCTTAGGAGATTTCCAGCCCGGGCTGCATGAGGCCCAGCTTTAATATATACATATAAATAGATATGTATGCATTTTTCCTGCTCCCTGAACACCAGGGATGTGATATAGCCTCATGGCCAGGATATTCTTCTTTGTGTGCAAGAGAAAGCTCATACTCAGGCAGCCTGGTGATACTGGAAGCCAGGTCTCACTGGAAGTAGGCACAGTTCTAGAACAGGGATATTTCCCAGAAGTGGATAAAGTAAGTTAAGATGTGCTCTGGACTGATTTCAATGCTCTTGTTATGGATAGGGTTCCCTTGAGCACACTTACCAAATCAGATCAATCAAAAGCTTTGGAGCACCTAAACCTGTATATGTCCAACAGTTTTTGCGTCTCTGTCCAATTTGGGACCTTTTGGAAAATCTTCTTAGGAGCATCAAAGTTACCAGGCACATTCTTAATGAATGACCTCCAAGATTAAGTGCTGCTGCAGAGCACCTTCAGGTGCTCTGCATTCTATTTTGTGAAGCTCATTACAGAAGTTGACAGGAGCACTGCTGGGAGGCTGATGGCACTTTCCCTGGGTCAAAGTAGCTGGAAGACAACTCATTTTCACCCAGGTAGTCACCTAGGGATATCTTGTGCAGCTCTGGTGTTGAATGGATGCTGAATGAGAAAGCCAGCCGTGCTGCTTCCTGCATCACATTCAGTATTTTCTTTTCCATGACTGTGATGCCCAACGGACAAGCTCCCACCCTGGAAAAATGGCTCGTGAGCTAGATATCCTGCACAGCTGTATGCGAGAGTACTTCCTATTTATTGTTTAAAGAAAATCTCTGGAGTAAATTGTGGAAGAAAAACATGGGTATAAATGTGGATTAGGTTACTCCCTTGTAAAAGACACAGTGCTTCAAAGAGTGTGAAGCAAAGTGCTCACATTCTTCCTTTGTTTCTGCTTTGCTTCATTTGACCAAATCCTTTTCTAGGATTACTTAAATCCTCAGAAAATTTTATCTCTGCTTACACTGGTACAGTTCTGAAGTAACTTCAGAGGCTTCAGCAAGGCTGTTCCAGATCTAGGGCTGTGCAAATAGAGCAGTCCAGTACCCATCCTCAGTCATCACATTTGAGCATTGCTGCAAGACCTTGCAGAGCTGTATCTGAATCAGGGCCTTGTAGTGTTCAACACTGTTGCCTCTGTTCCCTTCTCTGATGGAAAGAGCATCCTGGCCAAATGGCATGTATGATGTAAGTCACATTTACAACTTCAATTACTCCATGGATTTCTTGCCTCTTACCATTCTTCTTTTGTATCTTTCTTGATTTTCTTTATGTTCTTTTCCGTCTTTTATTCTCTCTATGTTTATTTATCCAGGTTGCATATTTGTACATTCATAAGTATGTGCACAGCTATAGGTGCACTTTTTCTGGCCTGTCACGTCTTATGAGTTTTTCTCATTCTAGCCAAATATGTATGCATGTATTTAAACATATAATCATATAAACATATAAAGAAATAAATATTTTCCTGACATCATTCTTACAGTTCTTGGGAACTGTATTTCTGAAATGTTCTGGCCTTGCTTGACTTGTATGTTGAAGATTCAGGCAAGAAAGAAGCAAACACCATCTAATGAATAAACAGAATCCAGCCTTTTATTTGTCAGAATATTCTTCTCTGTGTCCATCTGTTCTCACTGTGGAGTCATCAACAGGCACAATCTGTGCTGCTGACCTGTGAGGTCTAGCAGCTCATTCAGCAGGGTTTGGTTTGCTTCCCAAGGATCTCTGTAGCAGAGATCTGGGAAATTCAGCATGATGGAGCAGTTTGGAGGAGCACAGGCCTGACTTTCAGGCTCAGCAATAGCACACAGTCACAATGAGCCTCCTGCAGCTACAGTGTAAGATTACTGATCTTTGGTGGTTGGGAATCACTTGCACCATAGTTACAGTTTATATGGTGATGGTCAGCCTGATGTGCTTGCTACTCAAACCCCACAAGTCTGGCTGCATGGGGAGGGATGCAAATCACCTCGTCTTTTTATAGCAGGACATCAACATTATATAATATATTAGCATTCCGGGCACTTTAAAAAAAGTATTCCTCAACCATGGTTTTGATCTTAAAGTCTGACAGTGAAAAAGTGACCCTCAGAAGAGCCTGTGCTTCCTGAATGAGTTAAGAGGAGAGTCTGTTCTACTTCTGGATTCTCTTCTCTGTGGCATCAATTGAATTTGGTCCAAAATTTTGGTAGTCTGCAATTCATGGAAGAAGCAGATCTTCAGATTTCTTTTTCTGAACAAATCTATGGGACTGTCATTCAGATAGCAAAACCATCCACAGGCACTGGGAGTCTGTACGAAAGGCTGAGTTTTAACCTTATGCAGAAAACCAAGGCAGTCCTGAGCAAGGGGAGGCAGCCATTTCACTCTTTTCACTGAAATCCTTCCAGAAGAGAGACAAACCATGTCCGTGTCCTGGAGGAAGACCTTACTTTTGTTCTTTCTTGTTGTGTTTCTTCATATAAACATATCCAAGACTGAAAGTATTTGGCTGTTCTTCCTGTCTGGAAACATAAGGGGAGTCATGATGATTAGGTAAGTTAGCTGTGGGGTGATGCATCTCACTGCCTTAACCACCTGGAAATTAGGCGTCTTGGCTCCATGAATTCTTCTGGCTCTATGAGCCAAGGAGGAAAATATTGCACCTTTGCTGAGCAGTTCAGCAACTGCCTTAAGCACCTGTCTTGGGACAGGATGACTTACCCTCCTGAGGTGTTTGCCTCTCTGCCTTACCTACAGAGGGAACGTATACAACCAGCTCAGACTGAATGTATGATTTTTAGAGTGGAGTAAGCTGTCCCTGTATGTCTGATTTCCTAGGCTGTGCTCCCTCAGTCCTGTTGCTGTGAATGTGCTGCTACCACAGCTGAAGTCAGCTGCCACTGTTATCATCTCTGTGTCCACAAGACTGCTGAAATGCAATGTTCCATCTAACAAGGACACACTTTGCAGGCAGATTTTCCATATCTCTTTTTTTGCACAGACTAGGAGGTCTCT
Organism: Melospiza georgiana; assembly: GCF_028018845.1. Classification (NCBI taxonomy): domain Eukaryota; kingdom Metazoa; phylum Chordata; class Aves; order Passeriformes; family Passerellidae; genus Melospiza; species Melospiza georgiana. The sequence goes on from NC_080432.1 coordinate 91,578,286, forward strand.
CTCATATTTTAGCATGAGTACTTTATGCAAGGGGACTAAAAACCTGTCCAACACGGGTAAGGATTCACTGAGAAGCTGTGTCCTAGCTGCTCTGTGTCAAAACATCAAAATATGTAGTTTTGTCAGCTGGTTTTGGGCTGTTGGTTTATATCTAACATTGTTATCCTTTGGGACAAAAATACAGTGGCGCCTCCTGGACAAGTATTTTTATGCTATTAAAAACAGAACTCCTTTCCTTTCCTAAAAAACAGCTCCAGTAGAAGTCACTTTAAAAAGTAGATAATTTGCTGTCTACTTCTGGTTAATGCTTGATTTACATTGTTGTTACTGGGCCTTGTAAAAAAGGGCTGCTCCTATCACAACATTTCTAGATACAAAAGCAGTCAAAACCAGCCATTTGAAAGTCCTCTGCTCTGTAACCCAATATTATTTAGCTATGGCTTTGATCTTGAGCCTGGAAAAAATCTTTTCCTTGAAACACTGAAAGTTTTCTCAATTCTAATAAAGCATCAAAGGTGATACAATATGTTGTTCATCCCATCTCCGTGTTAATTCACTTCATGAACCCAAATAAATATCTTTTTTCCCTTATTTCAGCTTTAATTTCGTGTTTTCTTTGCAGTGTTGCTGATGCTTGGGGAAGTGGGAGGGAGAGAGCGCTGGGTAACTCCAGGCACAGCACAGCCAGATGCTTCCTCCCACAGGACTGCCAATGCCCTGAGCACCTCGAGACGTCTCGTGAGCACAGACTGCTGCTCCTGCCAAATTGCAGGAGGGTTTTGGGGATGGAGGCAAATATCCATTGAGTATTTACTTGATGCTATCAAACTCATTTGTCTCCTAACCAAACACAGAGTCCCCAGAGGTGAAATTCAGTGCATCAATACACTGCTCCATCTTTTGAAAGGAACATCATTAACATGCCTAACACATGAGCAAATGTGGCTTTGTTCCATGTTACTTCATTAATGCATTATTTGGGGGTATAGATTTGAAAGCCAGAAGGCACCTTCATGATGACCTAGTCTGATCTCATGAGCACCACAAACTGGTAATCTAGGCAGTAACCTGGGGTTGATCTGTATCATGTATTTTAGAAAAATGGCCAGTTTCCCATGGCAGTTTGGACTGATCTCCCTAGATGTGCTGATTTCCAGCAAGTGGTTTGCCAAAGGGAGAGCAGAAAACACTATAGCAAAGCTGATGTCTGCTGTGCAAATCTGGAACAGGAGTTTCACCCAAGGAAGCCAGACAAGCCCAAATACAAACAAAGATGGAAACAGCACCATTCTGTAGATCTGAATTTAGATCTAACCTTTGGCTGAGGGCCTATTTCCCCTCTTAAATCGGAGTGGAAAGCAGTCGACTCAAGAAAAAGCATTCACTAGTTGAATTCACCATTTTGGACTCCTGTGGAGAGAAAGATTTGTTAGTCTGGAAGAAAATAAATATCCTCAGAGATGTTTGTAATTTTATGTTTTTCTTTTCAATTGAGAAATCTGTTCTTGGGTTTGAGTGTACAGTCAAAAAAGGCTGAGCTATGGAAATGCATTTGTTTCTGTGAGCTGAAGTCCATGAACCTGTCCATGCTTTCTTTGCCATCTTGCTTTGTGAGCTGCTGGAAATTCAGGAATTTTTTGAAGTAGACTAGAGAAGACTGAAGGAGCCAATGTCCATCCCTGGAAACATCTTCCATGAGGTGGCTGCTCCTGCAAGGCTCTGCTCTCCCCACAGGATGTGACAGAGGATCTGATAACTGGCATGTCACCCTTGGAGATGGATGGATGAGCACCCAGTCCACCTGGTCCCAGACCTGACTTTGCAAAACTGCCTGGGGAAAGAAAGAGATTAACTGACTGCAACACAAGTGGGTTTTGTCAAGTTAAATGGCTGGGTTAGGGGCTGAGCAGAAGCACCCCATGAGGGGATACTCTGTTTGATCTGTATTTGAAAACAATGTCATAATCATATAATTCAACAAAATTCCAGGCAAGCTGTTGCTGAAGTGCTGTAGAAAAGTAAGTGTTGGAAAAAAAGGCAGGGGCAGTCAGAGGAGGCTCCAGTGAAGTTCTGGGAAGATTATTGATTTATTGAATGGAGGTCAAAACTACTCAGCAAAAAGGCAGGAAACCTTAGCACAAATAGGCTCAATGTGGAAACAAGGAACTTAAACATTGAGCAGGAAAAAACAGTGCACACAAGTGTAAATGAAGCGTTTAGAAAAGTTAAATAAGGAAGGTCAAGGCTTTCCATGACACACATGAGCTGGTACAGTGCAGCAATATGCAAACACCTCTCAAGAGGCGTGACTGGCAGTGCTGGCCCCTGCACGATGGAGGAGAGGCACGAATGGAGTGACGCATAGTGAATTAGCTCAAGTGCCAAATGAGCCCAGAGTTCCTGGGCTCAGTCTACTCAAGGAACAATCTCTTTGGGCAAGGTCTGACCTCCACCCCTGGATCTGGCTGGCAAGACCATACCACAGCCTCCCTGTTAAGCTCTCTTATCTTCCAAACCACAGTGGCCACATCCTAACTACCTGTGAGGAATGATCTCTCCCCCACGCAAACTCCCGGCCTGTGCTTAAGAAACTCTTGGGCAAGCACTAGCTGGCCTGGGACAAAATCCTGCCAGGGATCATGTTAATGATTCTGTTCAGTTATTAGTGTGGGCATAAGGGACAAAGAAATCCAGTATAAGCCCTCTGCCTGCAGCATGCTCATTTGAGGCGCCGACAAAGTCGCTTCCCTTCTGGGCAATTTGTGGTGATTTTTGATTGCCTAGTGACTGTGTCACCTGGAAACCAGGATGAATCCATGCATCCACTCAAAATCCAGCCAGGAGAATGCCAGTACATTCCCTCAGTGCTTCAAAATGGCAGAAGTTTCAAGTAGCAAAATCCTCTCATAGTGTCCTTTCTGCCACTTGGTGACTCTCAGTTTTCCAAGCTGTGACTTTCCCGAAGTGAAGGTGTGGGACAAGCTGGCTCAAGAGGGTGGTGTGGAAGGGCAGCACCACCAGGCTGGGGTTATGCTGGAGCAAACAGACTGTTGCAGGGTTTTGGCACGTGGCTCCTCACTCACACATTCCCTGTTCTCCTAAACAGAGACAGACTGTTTTAAAACCTCTGTGGCTGCTCCCCACAGCAGTTCTTGAGACAGGAGCTCAAGGCTCCTGCACTGTTCAGACTTCTGCTCCACCCCACCCTGCCTTCCTCTCGGCTGTCTGCTTATGAGTGCAGCTTTCCTGGCCACAGACCTGTCTGTGTATATGCAATCATTCATTTGTTTGTGTGCATTCATGAAAAGGCAACGCAGAAACCAGCACTGGCACATGCAGCTCAGGCTGGCTTTGGAGAAAAGTTGTCTCCATTTGTTTGCTTGCGCTTTTCATTACGAAGCCAAAGTTGTACTGGCAAGGCTGAGATGAGTGTACAGTGGTTTGCCTGAAGATCCTTGCTGCAAGACAAGAAGGAGCAAAGCTTTAGAGAAAAACGTCTTTGCAGTGCTTTTTACTAGAGTTAGTAAAGCATTTGTTAAGTGCTGCTTTGTTGATCACAAAGTGACTCACAGGAGTGTAAGAACTACCTTTGGCCATCAAAGCTGAGAGCTGCCTAATCACAAGTGAATGCTCAGGTGAAGAGTTTACATGGATGCATATACAGAACATGCTGTTACAAGCACCCAGTGCTTTCCAAATATCACTCTTGTGGAGCTGGAGACAATTGACCCATTGGGATGAGTGGTGTATCCATCTCCCATCTCTCAGTCACTGTGGAACTGCAAATTTTAAAATGCTGCATTGGGTTTTAAACCCTGCATCTGGGCTCTACAGAAGCATGTAGTAATGAATTCCACAATGCTATTAGTCAATGGTTAATAACGTGGTTTTGTTTGGTCCAGACCCGTTGCACAATGATTTCTCCAGCTGGCCCTTAGTTCTCTCCTAATGATAATACTTGGTCAATATTTTCTCTTAATCCATCTCCTTCACAGGATCATCCTTTTAGAAATTCCACGCAGTTTTCCAGTACCATTTACCCTTTCCCCATGGCAAAGCTGTTCCATACTTGTGTTCATGCTTGTTATCCTCCTGGAAAAGTTTCACACAGCTGCACAAACTCCTTACCACTGGTGACAATAATTGTGTGCACATCACACTCCAGGGTCATATTTCAGAGAGCCACGACTCCATGTTTCTCCATGGTAAAGCAAAGCCTCTTGCTGCTTGCATATACCTAGAGCTGATCTTCCTATGTGAGCCACTTTCCATGAGCTGACACTGAATTTTGCTGGCCAACCTCTTGACGTTGCAGAGCCGTTTGGTTTTGCATCAGGAGCTTTAGGTTGACTGGCCTCAGTTCTTGTCTCTGAAAATGTTATCACTGCACTGTCCAAAATACTGCATTCAAATTATCACGTGTTTGATGATTTTTCATAAATCTCAGCCCAGTGCCTGAGGAGAAGCTGCCTGGGAACTCTTAGTGTTGGTGCAAGGCTTGGGCAGGAGGGTCTCTGGTGGAGGTGGGAGCCTGTTCACTAGTGAGAGATGCTCCAGGTTCCCCAGAGAAGCTGTCCTTATTGGTGCCAGTCCAGACAGAATGAGGTCCACGTGGTGGAGGTGCTCCTCCTCATGAAGCTCTTTGGAGAATGAAGTGAGGCACCCCCTGCATTTGTGGCTCTGGGCATCAGCCTCTGCTCTCCCAGCAGCAGCCACGCACCTGGCATGGCTGTGCAGCAGGACACAGACCAAGCCAGTGACGTGCATGTCATGGCTGAGGACACAAAGAGAAAGGTGCCATGGCTGTGCTCTGCCAAAAGGTGAAATATGAGTCTGGATGAGCAGGGGACAGGGGCAGGAGTCAAGTGTGGGACTGTCCCTCAGCATGAAGAGGGTGACCATTCTGTTTGCTCCTCTAGCTGTGGGTAGTTGTCCATAGCTGGGCATGCCTCTAATTTGTAAGGTTTTTCTAATGTTTCTGTGTGGATAGCAGTGCTGGAAAAGTACAGAAAAGACCACAGGGCTGATCAAAGGTAAGGAATGGCTCCTGTCCAGGGGGTGGAATAGACTGGGAATAGAGATGGCTGGAGGAGGATGAGATACACATCCACAAAGTCATGGCTGCTAGGAAGAAAGCACCTAGGAGATCACTGTATGTTCCAGTAACAGAATTGGGGGGTGCCAAATGAAACTCCCAGATGGCAAGGTCACTGCAAAGGAAAGGAGGCAGTTGTGCTCCCAGGGAGGAGGTGAAGGTGTGGGTCCCAGTGGTGCCAGAGGAGGTAGGTGCTCAGTGTTTACACAAGCTCAAATTAATGGAAGAATTATCCATTGATAGTTATTAAGTACAAAACCGCAACCTCTGCTCCAGGATATCCATGAAGGGTGGAAGAACATCCTAGAGCAGCAGTTTTATAAGCCTGTCCTTTTATACTCTTCCCTGGCATCTCTTTTTTGCCAGGAAGGGAAAAGATCCTGAGATAGATGGATCCTGGCACACATAGGCATTCTTAGGAATGCAGGTGATTTCTTCACAGGAAGACAAAAGAGGGTTTTTCCAGCATTTGGACAATTTTGATCCCACCAATGGTATGAACTCAATGAAAAAAGATTATGGTTAAAACAACTCCATAGGACACCAGTGCCCAAATCCTTTTGCTGTCCTTGGCCCAAAATGGCTGCTGAGGTGCCCATGTATAAGTCAGATCCAGAAAAGAGGAGCAACATTTCTATGAGGGAAATGCAGTGCAGAGAAGGGCTGCACTGGGTTGAGTTTGTCTAATATAGCCAGATGTGTTGGGTGGTCTCGGTGTTGGTGTCCCCTGTGCAACGTGCAGGCTGATCCAGCTTTATTAAGTCATTCAACTTGGCAAATTATGAAGTGTTGAGCTGTGTCTGTAGTCAAATTATGGTGTTGTACTCCAAAAATCTATGTGTGAGAGATGCAGCAACAGAGCTGGGTGTTCAGTGATGTCAGGTGGACCAGCACTTTCTTCATAATGAGTTTTGTTTGGAAAGAAATGCTGGATGAGATGACATAGTTTTTGGGACTGCTGAGGTACTTCATGTGCTTGAAACCAAGTGGATGCAGCATATAAAAGAATCAAGGTCACCCTTGAGATGTGGGCCACCCAACCTGAGATCTTGGCTCAGCCACACAAGAATCGTTTCCTCAGCCTGCCAAAGCATGAACCAGGGTGCTCGTGTATGTCATGGTGTTCATCTGATAACACTGCCTGATGATTAATCTCCACAATTAATTGCACATTAATTTAGTTCACTGCAGCATATTGAAATGGCAACACAGATTCTCTCCTCAACAAAACAGAGTTTTATGGCTTGTAATAGAACACGTAGAAGAAAGAACCTTATTTCAAACTTGTGTGATGCAGAGCTGTTGTGTTGAATCCAAGGGTCACTTGTGTTGTGATATCCAGCCATCCCTCTCACCTTTTTGACACTCCACATGCAGCATTGGTTGTTACTACTCTGGCAACCATGGACATGGAGAGATTGTGGTTATTTTGAATGGTCTTCTCTGCTGAAAGAAGGAGACTGAATATCTTCACCAAGCCTCCTCTGAACCCTGGGCTGTATTTCTGTTGGGAGCGCAGTATCGCGGAGCTGCTGTGGGGTGGGATGCTGTCCTGGTTGTAGCAGATAAGAGACCATGCTGGGCTCTCCAAAGGGCTGTGGGGCTGCTCTGAGGGTGTGTGCCTCACCCCTCCCATGGCTGCCAAGGAGCTTCTCCAGGAACCTAAAGCCATGATTCAGTCATTTCTTCCTCTCGAGCTCTCACAGGAGCAGGCAGTTCTTCACTTTGGGTGTGAAGATAAGATGGCCTCTAGTCTAGGGGAAGGAGAAGTCTTCCTAGGTTGCACCTATTTCACCTACAAATGACACAGTGAAACACTGAATGGGAGAAAGTGCAGTTCCTTCCAACAGGTGACCAACCTGTGCCATGGGTGCCTCATGACAGCACTCTTGGACCAACTTATCATTCATAAAAAGCAATGGACCCAGAATGTATTAGGTCTGTGAAGAAACCAGCCATGGCACTGTGATCTTCAAAGCTGAGAATCACAGCAAAGGAACACAAGAATGCCAAGTCCATGCAAATGTCAACAAAAAGGAATCACCTACGAGCACATGCTCATAGAAATGCATAGGTTAAGCTGACCAATGAACAAGTCTTGCACAACTTCTTTGTTGTAAGTTCTTAAAAGCCTGTAAACTGTCCAAAATAGCAGCTTTGCAAATTATCACCTAGCACCCTTCTCTGCTCAATGTGGCATCAAAGGTTGGAAGGGGGATCTCAGCTCAATGTGATCATGGGTCTGGCTCTCTGGGCAAGGACCCAAACACCAGCTGAGGGACAACAGTGCAGTGGCTGGATGACAATCATTACAGCCGGTGGAGAAAAATACAAGGCAAAGTTAAAGTTTGTAGGGACAGCCCAGCGGAACTGAGCAGGTTCTGCTCTGCTTCTTAGCCTTCTTAACCCATTTGTCACCAAATGTTGCAAATTCTGCACACTCCTTGGCTCTGAGTTATTTGTGGAAGGAAGAAAGCAAACCAGATGGAAAAATAGGAAATCTAAACCATACGTTTAGAAGCAGAGAGAAGTTAACCCATACTTGTTTGCATACAGTTAAGCAATGGGTGCCAGGAGGGAAGCAAGCAAAACCCCACACACTTTTCTGGCAGTAAATATGTCTGCAGCACTGCACTGTGGCTGTCATTCTGTCAGGTGGGGGATGCTCTCGGGGGTTCTCATCTGACAGGGCACTAATCTGAGAGATGCTGAGTGCCACATGAAAACAACTCATGAGCAATAGGGCGCTAAGCAGAGCAAGAAGAGGACACCTGAGAATTTGCAGTCTACCTGAGGCCACAGCTTCTAGTCTGGCTGGCCACCACCACACTGTCCTTGTCCCTATGAGTGTGGGGCTCAGGCTGACCCAGTTACTTGCTTCCAGCTGGGGGTCAGATGGGTCCTGGCTGCCAAGTCCTGCTCTGACAGATCTCCACAGGGAGTCCCCAAGGTCCCAGCACAGGGCAGCCACCGGCCCACATGCTGCTCTGACACTGGAACGGGCAGAGGAGCTGAATCTTCCTGAAAGTAGTGTGACAGGAGTGAGATGGACAACGTCTCCTTCTGGGACTCTGCAAATTATCCTCTAATGAAATAACTGAATTTTATTGAGCAGAAGTCACCACAACATCCAGATGAGAATGTGGACTGCCTTCTGAAACATGGGACCCCAAATGCTGCAAGGCAATGCAGTTCATGCTGGTAACTCAGCAGATCCACTACGAATTTAAGGCTCTCAAGGCTAGGTGACATTTTATTGACTGCACTGAGATGGATATTTCTTAAGTTGTTTTGAAAGACTTACAAAAAAATCTGTGTGAAAGCCATGTGAGAAGAGGAAAAGCCTCAGGTGGTTTATCCTAACCCAAAAGAAGAGCAAACAGAATTGTTGAGAGAAGTTCCCAATGTCAAAAGCACAGATCTGCTGAATGACAGGGCTCACGTTAGAAGATGGAGTCTCTGTAAGAAGGTGTTATTAGAAACTTTTGTCCCTCAATTACAGAAGTCAATTAAAGAAATTGATTTTGTCCTTCAATTAAAGAAGTGCTGTTTAAGAGTGTTGCTGTCGAGTACGGGCTTTGGCATGAAACCATCCAGTCCAACTATCCTCAGTCCAACAAACTGGTGGAAAACCTACAAAACTCAAAGGAAACAGCTGTGGGAAGACAAAGAGAAGTGACCAGAAGGCAGATAAAGGGAAAATAAACACGGGAATGATCAAGAGTTAAGAAATGGAAGGAAAGAAACACAAGTATGTAATATATTAGCTAAACTGTCTGTAATAGCCTTTATAACATGGTGAAAGAGCTGAAGAATTGACAGGAATATAGAAATTCAGTTGTGTAGAAATGGTGGATATGTTTTAGAGAGATGTATATTGAGGAGTCCTATGTAGGTCTGGGAATTCCAGTCAGGGATAGCTTCATCTCCGAGGAACAAGTGTAGGAAGCTGCTCTCTGAACACTTATCTCTCATTTGTGAGCGCTTGCTATGAGTAGTAATGAGTGGTTTACCTTCATGGTAAAAAAACCCAAACTGCTCCTCCCAGTGAAGGACCTTCCTGTTCTTATCTGCTGATGCTTTGCACAACTGAAGCTGGGAGCAGCAGCGCCTGGCCTGCCAGAAACCAACAGCAAGGTCACTGGGCAGAGAGACAAGACAAAAGACACTCCAGGAGAGCTGGGATCCATGGGATTGCCAATTCTCTGTGGGGAAGAAGCTGCCTTTTCTGGTGGTACAAAACAATTGCCATAAGCAGCTGTGGTGAGCCTTGGCTGGGTGAGGTTATCCCAGAGGACATATGGGAAACAGGCAGCATGTCCCCCAGAGGCAGACCAGAGAGCCCTGAGCTGGCTGCTCTGCCCAAAAAAGCCTCAGAGGAGCCCCAGCCACAGTGGGCTGAGGCAGCTGAGCCCCAGGGCATGGCACAGCCAGAGTGAGGGCCCTTCTGGTGCTTTGTAACAGTGAGCTGATGTCGGGCTGGAGACACCCTCCACTAGAGCCCAGGGTCTGCACAAACTACACACACATGCACTCTCTGGGCTCTCCTGTCTGGAGGAGATGTGTGTGCTACATCAACCTCTAACAGAGGTCGCCCCTTATATAAACTGCTGGGAAATAGACTCAAGAAAAATTGCTTCAAAAGATCATAGTTTTCATAGAATACGCTGGAGTGGGTGGGGTTTTCTTTCAGAATTCAGTTATCAAAAGAAAGGAAGAAATGCTCAGCTCTTCTGGTTTAGATGCTGAGTCTCTCTAGAGTATGGCATAATTAATTTAACTGTTCTGCCCCTTCTTCCCTACTGTGAAAAACAGACAGTGAAATCTCAATGCCATGTGACTTTATTTAGAGTGTAGATTATTTATACAGATCATAAATGCAATGTCAGGACTAACCATGACTGCGAAATGGCTTTTCTCACAGTACGAGCACCGGCTCTAAATAATTAATGCTTCTGAGGCTTCTCTAAGCCCCCAGATTCACATGGCACCAGGGAAGCAGGAATGCTAATTGTAGAATCATCAGCAGCTTTGGTGGACAAAACTCCGAACTCTTCTTCAGCTCCTCCATCTCTAAAACTGGGATGTCTGTTGATTTTACAGTCACACAGTGAAGACTGATTTATTGTTTAATTTGTGTTAAGAATTAAATAAGTGCTAAGTATTATTATTATCAAGCCAGAAGGGTGAGTCAATGACCTGTTTCCTATCTGAGCTTGCCTTCAAGGTTTGATGTTTCTGGCAGATTACAGGAATTGAATATCTGCCATAGGCTGTATCCATATGGGGATGCAAATAAAGCACTTTTTGTAGGTATTGTGTTGCTTCATGCCTTGTGATTACAGAATAAAAGTGCATAGATTAAAACTACTTTGGTGTGCACAGCATCTCCACAGGCTTTGCCATTCTGGGAATCACAGCAGTAGGTTCCTACAGGCACCTGAAGAGATAGGGGCAAGTGGCAGATGCATAGAGGGGACAGGATGTTTTGTTCTGCTCTGCTGCAGATTTCCCATACATCATTTGCAGGTCAGCTGGGAAAACCCTCACAGACCACTTTGGAAAACTCAAATGTCACCCATCTGCTATGGCTGTTCAGGTAAATCCATGTGTCATTTGGGCCGTGCAGAACCAGTGACATTCCTTGACCATGCCATCAAGCAGGGAGCTCACCTGTCTTTGCCAGGTAGTCGCTGAGTGCAGTGGTAGTGTCAAGACCATTTTGACTAATTATTACTAATTATTCACTGAGAAGCATCATTAATTTTGCTGAAACTTAGGGGATGTATGTCAACCCCCGTGCTCTCCTGAAATGATCCCAGAGAGCAAAGTCAAAATTTGCATTAATTACTCAGCCATTCCTTGGCCTTTCCCTGTCTTCCTTTGTCCCCTGAAGCCATGTTAATTCCATTGGAAGTTCTTACAATGGTCCGATCTTGTCCCCATTAAAAACAATGGGATCTTTGCCGCTGCCTTAGAAATTAATATCTGAAAGGTCATAATTAATATCAGGATTAAGGTAGATTGAGATACTCAAAGCAAAATACCATCTTTCCAGAAGGAAAATGCCCTGTCTGAGCCCTTTTATCCAGAGGCTACCAGGGAAGAATGTTTAGTTTAGTTTTACTGTTTGGGAGTACGACCTCACAAAAGGTTCTTCTCACTACTCAAAAAACTCTTCATTTGTTAGTGAAAAAAAACTTAAGGAATATTGTCAGTATTTCTTTTTTCAGTTGTGACTATATAAAATGAAGTATTGAAGCCATTTACTAGTTATTTAAGTAGTTCAAAAAATAGATTGCTGAATCCCGACCTTTTGCAACCAGCAGCCCAACCTTCTAGTGAGGTTGGGCTGCTGGTTTTGAAGCTATGATTAATTATCTACTGCACCTTTTGATACTAAAGTACCTGGGCAAATCTGGTCCACAGTTCTCAAAGACAAGAGATAAGTGGAAATGGAAAGACCACCTGCAGCTTCTGTAAGAACTCTTCATGTGTCCTTGCTGCTGTGAGCTCTTCACTACATCAACATAAACCCATTCTATTTGGAGAAGTTTGAAATCTGGAGTGTCAGAACTGAATTTTTACTCCATTTCTTTTCAAGTGTTTGAATGTAAGGAGTCAGTCAATTCTAAATTCTGAGTCAATTATCAGTCTTTGTCAAGGGGATCAGCACTGGCATACGATCTTGCCTGATCCTGTTTCCACACACTCACCTGTTCCTTGTGTTTGCTTTAACCACTCCCTTGGCTTTGTGTCTCACTGCTGACTTGGCACCATGCTTCATCTCTCCTTTTTCCTTAAAACAGCCTCCCACTCATGCTTGTCAAGTGCCCACCATCCCCCATCAAACATACCTTTATCCCAAAGGAAGCTCCTTTGCAATCTTCCCTCGGTATCTCAGAGTGAGATGGTATCTGCCTCAATAAACTGGTGAACGTCTGTGCACTGAAGTCAGCAGAAGGTCAGCAGGGCTGATGCCTGCTAAATTTTGTTGTTAGTGGGTCTGTAATTGTTTTGCAGTCCCATAGGCCTGGTGCTGACAGCCTAATTAAAAGCAACAATTTGCCATAATGTTCTGGAATTTCCACTGATGTTACTGCTCCGTTATTCCTGTTTGAAAGTCAGCTGAATTCTGGTGTCGTCTCTTTCCTTCTAGGAATCACCCCAAGCCAGGATCTTACCACCATTACATAGAAGACACATTTATGTCCCACAAATGCTTTTGGCATAGTATATGGAGCTTTACATACCTTTTTCTTGTATTGAATATTTTATCATAACCATTAGGATGAGTAATACAAAAACAAGGGGAACAACCATCTCATTTGGTAAAAATTGATGGCAACTACTGAGGCAGTCTCAAAAAGGAGCCTAGAAAGACAGAAAATAATGAAGTTGGCTAGATATGGAACCTGCTATCTGCTTGTTATGCTTAAACAAGCAAAACTACCTAGCCACTGCTTGATAAAGTCAGTGGAAGAGAAGACCTTTGGGATACATGGATGCTTGAAGACAAGGACAGAAGTGTGACAAGAATCTGAAGATGTGATTTTCATCTTTATCACCTTGCTTCCTTGGTCCATCTCTAAATCTACCTCAATAGTTGTCTTTCATCCTAAAGAAATCTTTTACACAAGATAGATTTTTCCATATGCAGTGGTGTTGCATATACCCTCCTTGTCCAGGTCCATCTCTTTGGCAGGAACATGCAAATAAAAAAGGTGGGAAAGATAAAGACACCAAGCAGTAAAAAAGAGTTGAAAAAAATGTAGCTTACACCAGCATAACAGAGAAAGAAATTATGGAGACCTGTAGATAGAAGGAAGAAAAAACAGATATCAAAACCCTAGGACTTATGTGGGCAAGCAAAAGGAGAGTCTGTACAAATGGGCACTACTGATCAAGAAGAATTTCTATTGTGGTTGTTCTCATGTTTGCAGAGAACAGCAAAGTATCCTAGCTTGCCACATAAATTGTTCTGGGAGTCAATTTGACAACCAGTTTTAACAGGTGGCCAGAGTAAATCACAGACCTGTCAAGCGTAATGCCAGACTAGATGAGATACATGGTGTTAGGAGTTAGCAGTAAGCCTGCAAAGCATGGAGGAAAGCATGGATCAGCAAGGAAAACGGGCTCTGGACAACTGCCAAAACCCAACCAATTTCAGCCTTGTAAAATGGATTGTAACAAGTGGCAGACTTCTTTGCTCTATAAATAAAAGGAGAACAAGGAAGAGGAGGTGGTTCTGCTTTGCAGTGAAAAGCAGCAGAGATGAAAGATAATACAGGTTTGGCTCCAAAATGAAATGAGTACTTCGCTTAAGTTTGTCACAAGGACATCAGGGTAAAACCTGTATGCAAGGACGCCTTGTCTAATGAGAGACAAGGTTCTCTATGTAAATGATAACTATAGCAGTGTGGTGGGAGCAAAGGCCAAAGGATACACTATGTATATGCCAAAGGGAGCTGATTGGATTTTTCTGGCAATATTAAAGAGCTTCTAGGTGAAATTGCAGTTACAGTGAAAGGTCAGGGTACCAAATCCAGCTTGGTGCATCCTGGCTGTAAGGTTGCAGTCACAGTGCTTTGAAAGGTGGATGGAAAGCCATCTGGGAACCTTGAGCCATTAGCCTCACACAGAAGTAAATACATTTTTTTACAAGTGTGACTGAAAAGCTACTTGAAGTCATGTAGGCAAATGGAAATGAAAAAATGCTTCATCTAAATATGAAGACTGTAGAATTAACACATTTCTAAACAAATGATGCCTTAGGAAACTGCAACAGATCTAGTCTACTTGGACTTCAATAAGGTCTTTGCTACTGCACCCAATGAGATAATTACAAAAGAGTGAAAAAAAAAGGTTGAAATGATCATTACAAAATGGTGAAAAAAAAGAGGATGGCAGATGGATGTATCCTATGGGAAGCTGATGAGCCTGAAGGAGAAGCCGCTCTACAGAGGATAAGAATTCAGATGGGAAATGCTTATATCCTTATCAGTGACTGCAGCAGGAATGGCAAAAATCCAGAGTGTATTAGTAAAGCACAATGATGGCCATCACAGGTGCAGAAAAGGACACTCACAAGATGAAGCTTAATTTCCAAATTTGCAAATGCAATAAAAAAGGACTTTTCCCTTTAGCCACTTCTGCAAGCTGGTTAGATAACTCTCCCATTTCTGAACGGTCTCTCTTTGTTTCCAGTGACAAAGAGACAAGTGATTCTGCAGGAGGTAAATCCACTTACTCTGTCTTGGCTATGTTGGCTTTGCCACGTTGCTCAGAAAAAAAAAGTGATGTAAACATTTATTTTGGCCTGAGTACGGCACTTGTAGAGCAAATCGGATGAACAGGATGATGTCAGTTTTCATTTTCTGATCTCAGCTTGGGTGTAAAGATAAGACAGATAAATAGCTCTTGGGCAGGTCTGTCTCCTTGCAGAGAGATGATAAAAACCAAGAAAAGTGTAAAGAAACAGGGAAGAAAATTACAGACCCAACACCCCTGAGATGACTCGACCATGGGAATGGTCACTGTGGGGTGGGGGAAGAGGAGTTTAATACAAGGCTGCCCCGAGGCTAGCTGGGGAGGCAGCAGCAGAGGGGAGGAGATTTCAGAGAAGTTGCATACAAATGGCTGTGGTGCTCCTTGGCTTGCATCAAGGTACCCAGAAACTGAGCCAGCAGCAAGGGACAGGTGTGCCCCGTGGCTCTCTTTAGTTGGGACAATCACTGTGCCTTCCTGTGCCATGGCCAGAGCAGCCAAACCCTGAGACTTCACCCACAGGGACACAGAGTTCAGTTTTGCCTTGACTGATGGGAAGTCTCAGATTAGCTTCAGTCCAGAGAAGTCTGTACTGAATGTGTCTCTATTATGATTAATGTTGCAATCAGGGCCATTTGCAATCCCAGACCTGTTTAGCACCACTGCCAATGCCAAGCAGACTTCTTTAAGGACGGGCCAAAGGAGCACAGCACAGAACACACTGTATCAATGAAAGGCACGACCTGGAGCATGGCAGTGCTGGGCAGAGCTCAGCCAGAATCCAGGGAGGGTGGCAAAACACAGTTGGTGCAAAGCGCCCAGAGTTCAGAGGTGGACAACAAGACCTTGCAGAGAGGGAGGAAGAGCCTCTTGGGCCACAGACCTTGGAGGATTCAGCACTCATCTTTCTCTCTGCTGTGCTCAAGGAGACAATGATTTATGAACATTTTAGAAATCCATTAGAATTGCACCAAGTGCTATTCAAGTCCTTGTCCCACCATGTTCCCTACCTACACCATCACAGGAGCAATTTGCTCTTTTTCTTGAAGTGATCCTGAAGCAATCAGGTGTTGCATTTTTCAACCTCTGCTGGCACTATGCAGCAGATAGACTGAGCAGCACCAGGGAGGCTGGCAAGCTGTGCACTTAGCAGCTCCATAAAGGCACGTCAGAGAATGAGTCATTGTCAAGCCTGCAAGAGACAAAAAGATTGATTGCAGAAAAACTGAGAAATAGATTTGATGATGACTCACAATATTCCACCCTTTTTGCATTCACAGACCTGCCAGCTGATTCATAACTGCATTCTGCTTTGCTTCTCCCCCCTGTCAAGATGATCCATCAAACAGTGTCCATCAATTAAAATTTCCACTCAAAAGAGGAAGGTGTGTGAGGGAGCACCCATCCCTTTCTTCATTCATACCTGGTAAGCCCCATGTTCTGCCCTTTAGCCTGCTGCAAAGCCCATAATTCTTGGGAAAGGAGGTGATGTAGAGCCCATACAAAAGATACCACAAACACCCAGTGGTGTGTTTATCATTATTCTGAGGTCTGGAGAATTTTGGAGGGGTTTATCCATGGTGGGCCACTGTCTGTTTGCTTCTAAAATCAGGTGAGACATAAGGAATCACAAGCAGAAGGCAAAAATCTCAAGCAGATGTCATTGGTTGCAACTTGACAAGCAGTCCATAACGCTACTGAAAATCCCACTCTCTGTTTTTAATATTTTCCAGGGCACATAGAACTCGGGATAGAAATCTTTTAAGAAAAAAAAAAGTCAGATTTATTTTATCTTGCAAGGCGTAGCCATTTTGGTCTTTTGCCTACTTGCCTGAAGAGTGTTGGAAAAAAAAAGGTGAATAAAATTAGGGAAAGGTAAATACATGTCTATAGCAAGAACCAGTCAAACACATACAGCTCTTATCTAGCATACAGCTCTAAAAAGCTGGAGGGTTGCAGGAGTGTTCACCCAAGAAGTCTCAATGACTTCACCAGTTCGCTTGGATTTACAAGTGGTGTCATCTGCTAACACCTTTCCAGCACAGCTGACTTAGCTTCCCATAGCTCAGCTGGGCTCTCACTGCCAAATACATCATCACCAGTAACATGATTGGGGGTGTCTGTCTATGTGAGGCTGCTTTTCTTGGACACTACAACTGTACAATCACCTCTCCTGCACCCTGATCCCCTGAGGAGGCACCATGGACTGCACCCTGGCAGAAAATGGTGCTCTGGCCAGTTATTCACCAGAGATCTGCTCATGTTGTTGCAAACAGAATTTTTAGCAGAGTTGGTGCTGTGTCAAAACTCAATGACAAGACAATGGTCATCACTGTTCCCAGGGACACTTGGAGTATGAAGTCCTCTGACCAAGTCAAAAACTCCTCCTGGTCCATTTGCCAATTCCAGTACGGAGCAAAGGGGCAGTCACTGACCCTGTGCAAAGGAAGAAAGCTCATCCTGTATTCCAAACTTTATTACTTAATACCTCAATTGTACTTAATGATGTGTTTTATTTTATAAGCCATTTCAGTTTATGACTGTTCTCTTGGGTGGATTAATCTCTCATTAGTGCCTCATGTTTGAAAGGGTTGTTTTCCCTTGTTAACCAATTTAATGGGCTCGGCAGGACCCTGCTGGGTGTGTGCTGTGCAGTCTGCCCTCATGCCTCAGGGCCAGCTGGGGTCCCTTCCTGCCAGCAAAGGAATCCTGTGCCACTGCACAACCTGCACTCTGCAGGACCCAGAGGAAGGTTGCAGACCCACCGGAGAGGCTGCAGGAGCTGGGATAATTTAGTTTGGAGGAAAGAATGCTCAGGGTGGTTCTTATCACTGTCTAGAATTACCTGAAAGGAGGTTGTAGCCAGGTGAGGGTCAGTCTTCTTTCACAGGTAGAAAGTGTAAGAAAA
The DNA here is from genome assembly GCF_028018845.1 of Melospiza georgiana. Classification (NCBI taxonomy): domain Eukaryota; kingdom Metazoa; phylum Chordata; class Aves; order Passeriformes; family Passerellidae; genus Melospiza; species Melospiza georgiana. Next base: position 91,595,556 of record NC_080432.1, read on the forward strand.
GAAGTGGCCCAAAGTTGCACAAGGGGAGGTTAAATTGGATTTTAAGAAAAATTTCTTCATGGAAAGAGTGGCCAAGCTTTAGAACTGGCTACCTACATAAGAGGTAGACTCACCATCCCTTCAGGTATTATTTAGAAGTTGCACAGATGTGGTGCTCGGAGGTGTGATTTATTGGTGGACCTAGCAGCGTGAGATTAACGGTTGGACTTGAAGATTTCAGAGGTTTTTTCCAACCTTAATGATTCTATCACTTTATGCACTTGTTTCTACTACTTCTTGTCACTGCCAGAGTGTCCTGCCCCTGTGAATCCTGTCCATTTGCAGGCAGGGGTGCCAGCACGTTCTGCATGGGGGGAAAAACTTAGTTCCTCCACAGCCCTGAGGGTTGCTGGGCACACAGGGGGAGAATGCTTAGGTAGCATAAAGTCAGGCTACAGCTAAAGTGGGAGGCAAATTCAGGCTCCAGAAGTGATCCTGCCTTATAAATACAAATAAATAAGTAAATATTAAAAATATAATTTATGGCCTGTGGTAAGTAAAACAAGTGAATTATCCTTGATCAAGTCATACACAGAAGTAGAATTAAGAAGTGGTAGGATTTCAATTTACTGATAGTGCTTGCCTTTACCTACAGACATCTGTGTACAAAGACAGATCATATTTGTGCCTTTGTTTTTTACATGGAATATGAAAATAAGTATTAAGAGATGTCTAATTTACACAATTAGGAGTCAATATAATAGAAACACTGTGATTACTTAACGTACCATGAGGTCAGCTTTGTCCTTGGTCTTTTCAGAGAATTATAAGGCTGGAGGAACCCCAGAAGATCACCTAGTCTCTTCTCATTGATCTTGCCCAGCAGAATGACTTGTTGGGGCTGACAAGGTGCATACATAGAAGCCTCTTTTCTTATCCACCTAAATAAGAAGACTATGAATGAAAAGCTTACAGTAAATAAGATGTTATATTCACTTTAAGCACATGTGTGAACAGAAGAGGGTAAAAGCAGCCATCTGCCAAGGGATAATTCATATATCTGCAAACATGAGAGCCCACAAAAGTGCTGACAGGCACAGAACACAGTGGAGCAGCATGAGCTCATTTCAAGACAGGCATTTCCCTTTGGTGAGTGCATAGCTCACAACGGTAGGTGCAATTTGAGTTGGGCACAGCCCTCAAAGCAATACCACACAGAACCAGATCCTAATCTGCTCTGCACTTTAAGGGCCCTGATCCTGCAGATGTTTGGGTGGGGAACAGAATTCCCCAATGACAAGGTCCCTGCACCACAGGGAGTGCAATGCACAGTCCAAATTTGGCACCTGGCTTTGTACCTGTGTACAGCCATACTCCAGGGAGATCCCCGGGCAGTGTAAAGGGACTTGCACTGATGCAGGACCTTCCCAGCAGTTCTGGCCATCAGACCAAGGAGAATTTAGATCTCCTGTGAGTAAAAGGTGTAGGAAAAGTAGGCAGGAGGTGTTGGAAAGAAGGCAGTACTGATGTCCCTCCAGAGATACAACTTGAACCACGCCACTGGTGCATGCTTACTCTGGCTCCTCTGAAGAATCTGCTTTGGGTAATTTGACTCTGCCAGCAGACTAGGCAGCAAGGAAGGTTCCAAAGATTGATGAAGCCATCATGAAGGTGACCTTCTCCAGTGTCTTTTAGGCTCAGATCTCAGGCTCCAATTCAAACCAGCAGTCACAAGTGTGCTAAAGAACAGTAGCTTGCAGGACTTGAACTGAAGGTTAAATTTGAATATGTGAGGAAGTCCTTTTCTGCACTGAGACTATAGCTCTGTAGCTGGTGCCCATATATCAGGGCAGGATGCATCTCAAAGAAGGGTAATGAAGCTGTTGAAGGGCCAAGGAAGCAAGACCTATGGGGAGCAGCTGAGAGAACTGGGGTTGTTTATTCTGGAGAAGAGGAGACTCAGGGGGGGATCTTACCACTCTCTACAACTACCTGAAAGGAGGTCATTGAGGTGGGAGTTGGTCTCTTCTGCCATATCTCAAGTAAAAGAATGAGAGGAAATGGCCTTAAATCATGCCTGGAGAGGTTCAGACTAGCTATTAGGATTTTTTTTTCCACTGAAATAGGGTTCAGACATTGGACTAAGTTGCCCAGGGCAGTGGTGGAGTCACCACCTCTGGAAATGCTCAAGTGGTGTTTGGACTTGGCACTTGGGGACATGGTGGTGCTGGGTTTACAGTACTAGATAATCTAGAAGGTTTCTTCCAACTGTGGTGATTCTGAGGTGAAACTCATGGGTGGGTGTCAGGAGGCTACTGCTTTTATAGTCACTGACACCAGTAGTGCTCAGATGAGCCGCACTGAAATGAGTTACCCACTACTGATAACATACCAAAAGCTCTTGGGGACACAATAAGACTTAAAGATGAAATTATATATTAGATAACTTCTAGAAATGGAAGATTTATTTGTTCAGAGCAGATATTGCACTGTGATCTTCAAACAAGTAGAAAATAAAATGAAAGACTGTTTCAACCAGCTACATCATTTCTTCTGAAGAAAGGTTGCTTTTTGCTCTTTCAGTCCCTGTGGATCACCTTAGAGACATTTATGGTGGCTCATCTAAAAAGGCAGAAAGCAACAGTGCTGGTGCACAATGGAGCCATGACCTTAACTAGGAGAGCATTTCCCAGAGTAGCCTTGCAGCCAGAAGTGCTGTAACACGTACACAGACCCAAACCTCCCTCCAGCAGCCTCATGGTGGCTCACCCTCATGCTCAGGATTCCTGCAGTTCTGGGGATGAACAACAGCAAAGGCATTTTTATCAGCTAGCCCAGCAGGAAGAAGCAAAACTGCCCATGTCCTTTTGTTTCTCCTTTTCCCACAAACCCTCTCACAAGCAGCTGAACACTTGAGAGGTGAGCTATGGGAGGGTCAAATGTTTTACCTAAGTCATACCTAAGAATTGCAGTTGCCTTCTCATAGCCCCATTGTAGCTCATCTGCAGGCCATCCCTTATTACCTTATAGCACAAAAGGTCTATTGTCAGTACATTCCAAGGGTTCCATATTGCTGGAGTTCCATACCTCCTTGATGTTTCTCTTAGGCAGCTCCTCCAGGCACTGACTCTTCCTTGGCCTCACAGCAGCCAACTAATGCCCATTCCCCTCAGCCAACCAATCCACTCTTTTATAACACTCTTCAGATTGGCTACAGCTGTGGCCTGTTAACATCAGGCCTGTTCCTAATCTTTAGTAATTGGTTCAGTTGCAACTCTTTAGGGGATAAGATTACAGTCTACACTACCTTCATTTACCCATACTGGATCCCCCTACAATCCCTTGTGGCAGAAATGTTCCCCAAAGGTGGGAAAGATGCCACAATTATCTCAAAAAGGGAACAGGAGTCAGGGACAGGTCTGGGCTTTGGCATATTATTGCCCATGCAGTTGGCACAGTCCCTGGAGTGGTTTTGGTAGAGACATCCAGTAACGTCCCAAACAGTGGCCAGGCCCAGTCCAGGGGATAGAGCAGTAGCAGCTCTCTCAATGTCAATCTGACTCTCTCTTTCAGAGACTTGAGTTGTGTTGCCTTCTGTTGGCCTCAGGACCAAAAAACCCACAACCCAATTTGTTTGCCAGTGCAGGTGTTGCTGATGCTTCTGCAGAGGAAAGGTTCATTCCTTTGTGCTCCCCCTACCCTCATTATTGGCTGTCTGGTTCCATGAGTGCAGAAGTTTTAGTATGGTTTTCAGAATGTCTGGTGGTGAAGCGCTTGTTTGCCAAATCTTTGGAATGTTTCATACAGCAGTGCACTGCCTCTTTCCAAGTCTTGCTGTGGCTGGAGGTGGGCCAGATACACAAATCCAAACATAGATTAGGTTAAGACTAGGACTCAGTGTTTAAGACAGGGTTAACTTTAATTTTATTTATTTAACTGCTTTTAACTATAAATCAAAGGTTTTGTATTAGATTTGAGGACAATGATTTTCATGAGAGCTTGCCTTGCAAAATTTAACCTCAATTTTTTTTTCTGATATGCTCTGACAGTGAAATACCAAAGATCAGTATTACTGAGCCTGTTTTACGAATATTAAATTTCATATTTAGTTCATCCAGTGGTATCCCTCTGTCTTCTATTTCCTGAAAACTTTTGCCAAATACTCTTGGGGAAAGAAAACTTTTATTCCTTTTTATTTCTAAATGGGGATGTGTCATATTGACATTTTGTAGTGCCTTCTTTCCAGCCACAGATTTGGCGGCCATGTTCAACATTCAGCCTCATTAATGGATTCAGTTGCAATGGATCTCAGGATCTGGTTACATCATGGTTCACTTGACCACTTAAATCAGCCTGGCTAAGCTTGCTCTGAAAAATGAGGGAGTGAAGATAGCCAATAAAAACTCTTACAAAAGGAATGAAAAGTGAAACCTTATCATTAGTAGCCATGGACCAATAATAGAATCCCAGAATGGTTTGGGTTAGAAGAGACCTTTAAAGGTCATTTAATCCAATCCCTTTGCAATGAGTGGGGAGATTAACTAGATCAAGTTGCTCAGAAACTCATCCAACCTGACCTTGAATGATTCCAGGGATGGGACACCAACCATCTCACTGGGAAACCTGTGCCAGGGTTTTACCATGTTTAATCCACAGAATCACTTCTTGTGCTGTCACAGAGTGCTATAGGGGTCCTGGCCACAGGGTCCAAAAGGGGTTTGATGAACTCATGGTGAGAGGTCCATAGATGGATACTAAAATGGCTGGATGGTGTTGCAGGCCTGGATGTGGCAGTTGACCAGGAAGGTGACCATGGTCATATGCTCTCCTTGAACAGCATCTCCTGCTGCTGTCCTCAGACCCTGCCTGTGTCTGGATCACTGCTCAGACACTTCAGGTCCTTTCTAATGTCAGTGTCTGCTCGGTGTGCACAAGGTAAGGAGACACAAGGCAAAGCAGAGCCCAGGCTAACTGCTCCTGAGAGACCTCTGCAGTGCCCAACCCACTCAAAGGCAGATGGCAAAACATCACACCTGGAGTCAAGAACCAGAATCATGCAGCTGAGCACAGTACTCACACCCAGCTCCTGCAGGAGGGTCAGCTTCAGGGAGGTCAGTGTTCTTATCAGTGTAGTAACGGTGCCATCCGCAGAGATCAACAATTCCATTTTCAAATACATTTCTAAAATAGCTCGTGTATTTTCTCTAAAGTCTGAAAAAGTTCTGTATGCGTTCAATTCAGCAGAGTTTTGATTTTAGCAGGATTTGCAAGAGGTGTCTGCTAATGTTTTTTCTTCTTTTTCTTCTGCATAAAATACATAGGAAAAGAAATAGGCCAAATGATCAGTGCCAAATACCACAACTAAGCATACTTTGTCCATCATACGTGTCATTATCTTTATTATGGCATTTCATGTGGATTATAAAATGTCATAGAAACGTCATTGCTGCCTCTGTTCAAAGATATATAACAACAATAATAATCCCTTGCAAGTTTTATTTTTTTATCTGTGGATGTCAGAAGCTCTTTAAAAAGGTCATCATCATTATCCTCCCTTTATGGCAGGGAAAAAAAGACAAAGGCCAAGCTGTTCCTTCTAGCTTTAGGCGTCTAGGATCCTTCTGCCGTCACTGAAGGAAGACAGCAAAATAGGCACATGCAAGGAGATCTGAGTCCCTTTTTGGAAGGGACAAGTTCCCTCTGTGACTCCCTGCTACCCATGAGTCCCTGGAGCCGTGCTGTCAGAAATCTAAAGTGCGGCGGATGAACTAGAGCCTGGTCATTTGTGCCTGGTTTCTACTCATTCAACAACAGAGAATGCAACAGAGCCCAGCTCCTGATTCCCACCCTCATTCTGTGTGCCCTCTCTTTCTTTCTGAAATAATGATGAGGTGTGCCTCCAGCATTACCCTGGCTGCCAGGCTAGCACGATGTGCTGCTTGTGGCTGGGGTAGGGTTAATTTTCTTTGCAGTGGCTGGTATGGGGCTATGTTTTGGATTTGTGCTGAACACAGGGTTGATAATATAGAGATGTTTTTGTTTTTGCTGAGCAGGGCTTACACAGAGCCAAGGGTTTTTCTGCTTTTCTACTGCCACACTGGCAAGGGGAGTGGGAGTGCATGAGAAGTTAGTCAGAGAGACAGCCAGAACAGGTGACCTAAACTGACCAAAGGGATATTCCATACCATAGGACATCCTACTCAGTATAATAGAGTGGGAGGAAGAAGGATGAAAGGGGAGATCTTTGAAGTGATGGTGTTTTTCTTCCCAAGTCATTGTTATGTATGATGGGGCCCTGCTCACCTGGAGACGGTGGTGATTTAATTCCTTGTTGCTTTGCTTGCATGCATAGCTTTTGCTTTCCCTACTTAATTGCCTTTATCTCAACCCAGGAGTTTTCCAGTTTTTACCTTTCTGATTCCCTCCCTAATCCTGCTGATGGGCAAGGGAGTGAGAAGCTGTGTGGGGCTTGGCTGCTGTTGGGGGTTAAACCTTGACACATAGGTCCTTGTGTAAACAAGATTTAAAGCTGGGTTTGTGGTAGGGCAATTTTTGTCTGCCCCTGCCTGATGGTATAGTAGATAAGTTACTGAATGAAATATACACTCAACATACTCTGAAGCCTCCTAAACATCCTGTGTGAAGTACTTTATCTGAGAAACCTGATCTCCCCACTGCTGTGTTACCTCTGGCAATGGCTCTGTGGGGGAAATAAGGAAGTAAGGTGGAAGCAGAACTAACCAGCATGCTCCTGTTGCAGGTCCACAGCAGCCAAGTCATGACAAGAAATTCACCCAGCCTGCTCTGCTTCCACCAAGGACACTGCAAGTCAGCTGCTGGTCATGAATCATCATGAAGTCTGATCTTGAAGTCTGTCTTTGGCCGTGGAAATGTCCTTGAATTAATGTCTTCCGTTGTGAAAGTAATCCAAACATCATCACAGTCTCCCTAATTGCCTTTTTTTGTTTCACAATGGAGGATATAAGCATTATTACCATTGATTTCACCTACAGCGCAGGCTGATCTGGTGATTTTCCCTGTGTGTTTCTGATAAGGTTTTCCTTCCTGAACCTCCATTATACTGTAATTCTCCTGATAAAATCTATCACAAGTATCTTTTAAATACTGCAACTTCCACACAGGAAACGTTTAAGAAACATGATACTTATAATAGAGAAAATAGTGGAGTTATTAATATAATTCTGCACACACATACTACCATTAGTGTCAGTATGTTAACACAAATGTTAATGTAGGCAAATGTAAAGTGCACAAAGGATTCTCACAATCCACCTGCAGAGAGGTGCTGTGTATTGAAGTTGCTGTGCATTTATGCACACTGAAAGGCATCCAACCTAATAAGATGCCCCCAAGGTTGGGACATGGGTGGTGAAAGCCACTTGCCTTGTAGCCAGCAGTCCTGTCTGCCTGGTTTCTGACTGGGCAACCAACCCTACATGCAGGTAAATTCACTGGGCATATCCATGCCTGGTCTGACAGCTGTCTGGATGTCCATTTCCAGTTTGAAGAGCTCTCATTTTTCTATAGTGGTAAGAGTCCACCTCTGCAGGGGACTTGAAGCCAAGATGAGTTAATTTTGGAGGCTCCTCAGAAGTTAGATGGGCAGTGACAGCACAGTGTTCTCCTCCTGCACACCAGCCAAGTGGAGAAGTTGTGAAGGAGAACTTTGATGCTGTGCCATGAGAGATCTCTGCTCTTGCTATGTCACCTGGGAACACCCAGATGCTGAATGAGGCTGAGTCACTGGGCAGCCAAGTGTGAGAGCAGGGAAAGCAGGAAGGAGAAAGTCTGACTCTGGCCTTGTGATCAGAGCATTCATCTGATGGTTTGGGGACAGGGAAAGCTAAACCTCTAACAAAACACTCTAGCACCATAGCTCAGCCCACTTTGAGCAGGAGATTGAATTGGGAAGAAAACTCTCAAAATGCTCTCAGGTTAAAGAAAAAGTTAAAGGTAAATCCAAGGCTTTACTATATCACAGTAATCAGTCTAATTTTTTGTCACCCATGGAAAGACTCAAGAAAATAACAGCAACTAGAAAACTGCAGTATGATTTACCTGTACAGAACAAGCTGCTTATTGTGATCAATTCTCTCATACTTTTTGCTTCAGTATGTTAGTACTCATGGACTAAAACTCAAGGCATTTCTCCTCCAGTGCCACTCTGTGTCTGAGGCTGTATTCCCAGCACTTGTTAACAATAGCATGCAGTGAAGGTCACTGCCCCAGGCCAGATGTGTGTATCTTCACAGGGGACTGCAACACTGACCAGAAGGACTACTAGAGAATAACCCATGTTTCATTTTTATTCTGGTTTTTATTCTCCATGCCTTTTTATATGAAATAGCACATGCATATGAAAAATTAGGCAAAAATTGAAGGATATTTTAGAGTCATTAAGAGTAAATATTTAGATTATCGTCTCATCCTGTTGAAACCCAAAAGGTTGTCTGAAGAGCAAGCTACAATTTGACATGGGTAGGAGCAGAGTACTCAAGGTCTTCATTCCTCAGAATACAAAATACTTTGGTCTCACTGTGAAGTGTAGTTCAGCTCTCTCCTGGTAACAGCATTGTAACAAGACTGATAACAACAGGCCACGTGCTGTACCTGTTGCACAGCTACAAATGCAATGAAAACAAAGGCCAAATGTTACCTGCCTTTGCAAGGACAAGGTCATTTGATCACAGCAGAAGAAAACATGCCCAGAATTTGGCTAAATGTGCAGCCTGATAACAGCCAAGTCCTGGCACTGGACTATGAACTGCTGTGAAACAATTACCATTGGTCTATTTTGTTTAGTCATAAATAATTCTTATCTCTGCACCTCCGGAGCCCTTTTCAATATCAATGGGTTGATCTGTGCAATCTTCCAGTGGTGAAAGGGAGGCAGTGCTCATCTGGGGCGCCCCAGGCTGACCCTGGCCAGGAGCCCAGGCTCTGCTCTGGCAGCAGATGCTGCTGCTGGCTTTGCTGAGGGCTGCCTGCATGGCCCCAGCAGTGTTCCAGGTCTGCTTGGGCCAGGGGACCCACCTGCCTGCAAAAGGCAAACTGTACTTTCTTTTCTACCTCCCTTCTCCCTTCTTTGATGGATTTTGCAAAGATTCTTCTTCTTGTCTATATCCAAAGTACTATACTAGGAGCAGAGTCTGTCTCACTCCCCATTTTGAGCAAAATCCCATTTTTTTAAAAAAGTGACCACTGGATCTCCCTGATTGCTCTATATCAAAAGTCTTCAACATTACAGGTACTACTTGCTGTACATCCTAACCACATACTTTTGAAAAATGCTCCAGCAACCAGCTCATCACAGATTTTACACAACCTTTCTGAGTTATTTTCAGACTTTATTTTTCTCTTAAGAAGAGTCACCAAAGCACAGCACCTGCTGAGCCAGGCAGTTGTGCACCAACAGCGGGACAGCAGCCGAGGCTGTGGCATGGCATGGGGGCAAGTGAGTGACAGGGACACTGAGCAGTGATGGAGACACGGAGCAGTGACAGGGAAACAGAGTGTTTGAGTCATGCCACACGCCCAGGGGGTGGGCAGAGGTGTAGCTGTGAAGCAGCACAAGGCACGGTGCTGCACCATGGGGATGAGGTGCTCAGCAGAGCTCCAGAGCAAGCGTAGGGCACCTGGCTAAGGAAGCATCCCTGGAGGCTGTACCACCCTACAAACACCTGAGTCATAATCCCCTGTCCTCCTCCTTCCTCCTGGGAGTGGCAGCAATTTGCTATCCATGTAAGCCTGCCAGAGCAAACCCCAATCGGAGGCCAAGGGACAAGCCTCCACCCTATTGTCCACCTACACCTCACCCTCCTGTTTTGGAAGGAAGGGAACAGGAAAGACTTTGGCTCTCTCCTCCACGCCTGGGCCTCAGGTCTAAGCAGCTCTGAGCTGTCAGAGGTGGTTTTTCCCAGGATGGTTTTCTTCCTTTTGTTTAGGTTGTTTGGGATTTTTTTTTGCGTGCAGAGGAAGAATTTGTTCTTGCTCTCCATCCCTGTGTGGGCGTGCTGCCAGACACTGGCTCTCAAGCTGGATTTGGCATCTTCTCTTTAAAGGTAATATTCCATCTACAACACCAGACCATGGCTGGATCTGCTCATCCAGCCTTTTCCCAAAGGTTTTACAGAATAACTCTCCAAAGGAGGAAATATTTAACTCCCAGTGATTTTCTCTTCATAGCTGGGGATGAGTGAAGCTCTTGGTAAAGGATATTTCCATTTAAAAAAGCAGATAAAGCAGATCACCTCCTGCACTCATCTAGTTGACCAGTTTTGTAATTAATGGAGTGGATAATGAATAGTCATTTATCACCTTGGAATCTCAATTCCAGCAAGTTATGGGGAAGCATGTGTCTGTCCCAATTCTGTATTTCCCTCCTCTCTGGACTAATGGACCATGTGCATTAATTCATTCAGAGATGTCTTTCGGGTTTCCCCATTTAACCTACTTATCTTAAACTATCTTATCCTATTTGCTCCACAATTTCTGAAAAGATCCTACCCCAGGACAAGATCATTCTTGTGAAATTTTTGTGTGTATTGGTTCAGTTTTGGCAAAGTTAGGAGGTAGTTAAAATGAGACTTATAATGGAAAGCTAGCTGCTAGCGACTCTCCATTATACATGTCTACCATGCAGGAGAGTTGTGAGGATTAATTAATTTGTGTTTGTTAAGCACTTTGAGATCCTAAGATTAAAGCTTCTATAGAAATGCAAATTGTTATTATCATGATAAATTCTTTATATGAGCTCATATATTTTGCCTTAGAGGCACAGTCTCACCCTGAGTTGCGTAGTTACACACGTAAATCTTCAAACATTATGATGAAAATGTACCTCTGAAGGCCTGATGCTTCCTACTCCTCTACCACTTCATGCATAGAGCTGCCCTTGATTTCAGGCAGGTCCCATCAATGGTACAATTGTAGGATTCAATTTGTTTAGGAAAAGACTATTGTATGCCTCCAGGCTTCACATTGAGACACACAACTTTCTGTCTCACTCCATAAAACCATTACTTGCTGCCAGTAGTTATTCCATCTTATTAATGAAATGACTGAACGGATGACAAAATCTGGATCTGAATTCTGACCCTTCCAAAACTCAGGTTTTCAGAGGCTTATTTAACCTGTTAGAGAACAAGGGAGGTAAAAGCCCACTAATGGATACAGGATTGAATGTCATTCCTGACACATAAGATGTGACTCCTTGGCGCTTTCCCCTGTGTGATTTGGCAAGCAAAGGTTTTCAGGCACAAGTTGCCAAAGGACTATTCCTTGCAGGGAGCCAGGCCGGCCACAGCTGCACAGTCTTGGCAGACCCATGATGCTCTCCCAGAGAAAGCTCTCTGCTTTTCCTTCCCCCTTGCACAGGCTTGAAGCACCACACTGGCCATCCCCTGCCTGCAGGGGTGTTTGACCATCCTGGTCAATGTCCATGTCTGAAGCACTGGTCCAACACAGGGGCTGTGCAACAGACAGGAAGCAGGATCCTGGGGGAAGTGGCCACCCATCTCCCATGCCAACATGCCTCTGTGCCTTCCTTGCCACATCTCTGGCATGCAGACGCCTCAACTCACACCATTAGAGGACAGAGTCAAAAAAATATCATGAGGTTTATTTGCATCACCCATGGGCTTATCTGAGTGCAGAATACAGTGCCAGAAATACCAGCTGTAAAAGAAGTCTCCTGCCCAGCCTCACACCCAAAGCAGGACTATCAGCAGGCACCAGAGCAGGTCAGCCACGGCTTTTTCTCGCTTAAGTTTGAAAACCTCCAAGGATGACCACCCCACCTCTGTCTCAAGGTTGCACTACTCTCCTGGAGAAGTTGTTTCTCCAATATCCAACCAGAACTGCCAGTGGCACAACTTATGGCCATTGCTCTTCCCTATAATGTCTGACAATGCTGAGAATTTTGCACCATCTTTGTAGCTACCATTGAGATAATCACCTCTTAAACTGCTCTTCACCAGATGAAACTAATCCCAAATTAAACTCCAGTCATAATCTAAAAAGTGAGGTTTTCAATATGAGGTGTTGCTTCTTGACTGTTTGCAGTGGGTAGTGTTAGGGAACATTACAACTCATTCATTCCCTGAATATGACATTGTCTTTGTCAAGAGCAAGATGAGGAGTCTATTAAAATACAAAGTGCTTAAACTCTGCTATACCATCTTATATTGCCTACAGAATCCATGAATTAACTATAACAATGTTAGAGTCAAATCTCATTATTTGGCTCACTTTTGGTCCGTGCTGAGCTCTTGCTGAGGATGATGGTACTCAAACACCTTGATGTATCAAGTATATTAAACAACATGCATATGAGAGCACAGAGTTTTAAAATTTATTTTTCTTATCTATCTGTCTCAAATCTGTAACTGTGAAGGATTACACAAGGCACAGGCACAAAACTGGTGCAGTAATGTCAGAGTTATGTGCTTCACCTCATAGCATGTGAGGTTTTGAACAAATTTTTAACTGGTCTACTAAGCCCAAAAAAGGCAAATCAGAAAACAGATCCATAAGCATTTCTGGAGCTGAGCTGCAAAGCAAAGCTTTCCAGTCACTTCACAGGAATTTTGGTTACTCTGTCTCCTTCAATTTAGCCGTTGCAAGGAGTTATTTTAGTTGTCAGAGGTGGTTTTCCCCAGGATGGTTTTCTTCCTTTTGTTTAGGTAGTTTGGGATTATTTTTGCATGCAGAGGAAGAATTTGCTCTTGCTCTCCATCCCTATGTGGGTGTGCTGCCAGACACTGGCTCTCAAGCTGGATGCTCTGACTCAAAAGGATGCGACATCACATTGTAGCACTGAGTTGCAAGAAACTGTATTCAAATGCCTAGAAAATGTGTAATAAAAGATGATGAAAACTGTATCCTGGAAACATTGTTTTCTCTAACAGTCTTTGTTGGATGACAGGGATGATTTGTAGGTTTTCTTTTCTCCGTGCCAGTGGACTGAAAGGTAATGAAGAGCTGCTGCCCCAGGAGAGCTGGAGGTCGCCCCTTGAGATTCCCCCATGCATATCCTGCACCCCACAGCCCACACAGTACCTCCACCTCACACAGGCCCACATCTCAGCACACCCCTATCAGGAATTTACTCTCTGCAATCCTTGGTAACTCACTGAATCTTCCTCTGAGTCACTTTTTCATCCATAAAGTGGAGTTACTATTTACCAGTCTCCATGAGCTGTCACAGGGCTTAATTTCTTGAGAAGCACAGAGACCCTGGATAGGCTGAGAGCGAAGGAAAGCAGCTGAGAAATGCCAGACATTGCCTTGAGGTTTTCTCCAGCTGCTGTGGTGGTGCTGGCCACTTCATGTCTCTCCCACTGGGCAGCTCTGCCCACCTGGCCAAAGCTCAAGGAACCTGGGGCTTGGCTCCAGCTCCTCCCAAAGTTAGGGGTCTGTAAGACCTAGGACACCCCTCATTCAGCAGGGTGAGGGCCCACCAGGCTGCACTGCAAGCTGTAGGAGACACTGATGGCTATAGGGAGTCAGAGAGTCCTCCCCATCCCCTGTCCCTCCACAGCAGCAAGGGCCCTGCATGGAGAGAAAATGGGGAGGAGAAATATCAGGAAGATATGGCCACAGTCTCCTACCAACAAATGCTTTTCCAGTGCCCTCTTCTGGAAAACGTTTTTGGCCCAAGCAACTGCTTCATAGAAGGTAGAGCGAGACTGGTGGTGACTTGCCAAGAGCTGCAGGAGCATCCCCCAGTTCTTCACACCCAGGATCTGCTCTGCCCCTGTGACTGGTGGAGCTGGGCAGCTGCTCATGCCCTTCAGAGGAGCTTGGCCAGACCCCCAGGGCACTAGCCAGGAAACAGGAAGCAAAGGACATGCCTCCTTTTTTGTACCTGGATATGCCTGAAAGCTGCTCTTGACTGTCCTCTGGCACAGGGACCACGGGGTCCTGAACTGGAGCACCTCCTGCAAACATTATGCTCCTCAAAGCCAGCCCTTGCCACCACCAGCTCTCAAGGATGCTGCAGAGACAAGAACTGGAAGGAGGGTTAAATATTTGGTAATCCTATCATTTTGAGGAGCTGATGAAACATTGCTCTCAAGTATCTGCAAACTGCATCAGTTCCTCAGGGAATTGCATCCTCTGGTTGTTTTTGTCACCTCTTTCCCCGGGAGCAGCCCAGCCTTTGCTCCCCAGCCTCGGCACAGCTCCATTTTGTCTCACACCAAGGCAGTGGGTACCCACTGATCCCTGTCCCCCTTCCCTAGCCAAGGTCAGTCAACTGGGACACCCCTGGGGACAGCCACAGGCTCTGCTCCAGCCCCAGCCAGAGCGGAGAAGGTGGAGAGGACCAGAGTTGTGTAGGAATGCTGGGGCCAAATGATGGCCATTGCCATTGCCTGGACCACAGCCCCTGCTTTTGAGCCAGCTCAGAGAGCAGCTGGCTCCTGTGGTAGCAGCACAGCCCTTCCTTTCCCTCTCTGTCTGCTTTTCCAAGGCTTAATTCCAACTCAGACTACTCTGTGAATCTGCAATCCCCATTTATTCACAGTCAGCAGAAGAAAAATGAAATTAATTTATATCTGCTGCCCACAGAGCCAAATCTAGAGGCACGTGAGCCCCATTATCTGCCCTGTTAACTGGCAGGGGAGGTGATGTGAAATTCCTCAGGGGTTTTGATGAGTTATCTCAGCAAAGACAATGCTTGTGCAGTGGCCCCACTGCAGCAGAATTGGGGTAGTGTCCTTAGGACCAGCTGCTGTAGGTGCTACGCACTGGGATGGTTTTCCCCACTCCTTGCTCTTATTTAGAAAACTTTCTGTAATTGATGCCAGGATGTGTGATGACATACATACACATCAAGTATATATATTTATTTAAAGTACTTTAGGATATTTTGTTCCTTCTTTCATTAAATTATTTTAAACAAAACCAGCACCTCTGTCCCCTGACATTTTTTTGGCTGTGTCCCAATCCACCTTTTCTTCATTGTCTGCTTAATCTTGGTGTTTTCATTTATTTCAATCCTTTAAGGAATTGTTTTGCAGTCCCAGCCTGGTGCCCTCCACCCCCAACCCAGCTCCAGAAGGCAGGGGATATGGGGTGGGCAAGGACATCCCATTGATCTGCTGCTGCCTGAAGTACAGTGGATTTTCCAGCTGAGCTTGGTGGGAGAGGTGGGGGATGGAACCTCTGAGGCCAGTGAGCACAACCTTTTGCTTTGCTCCACAGAGCATCCCACACCCCACTGCAGCCAGCACTTCCCATCACTTTTCCCCATGTAGGACAGAGGGTTTTCTCCTTTGCAGTGCTCACTCACAGCTCTGCAGGAGGGCAAGGGCAGCCCAGGTATCTACTTTCATAAAGCCATTTAAAGAGCCTTCAGTGACTTGGACATGGGGAGCAGGAGCACCCTGAGCTCTGTCCTGCAGCAAGGGCTGCAGAAAGGCTCCTTGCCTCTCTTATAAATGCTCTAGAGGTGGCTGGGTGTAAAAATCACTTTTTCAGCATGGCAAGGGCAGCTCCATCCTCCCACAAACATTGACATGGCAGGAACTCAGTCCATAGGGCAGGGACTTAGTCCATCTACCATGGGGTGAAGCTTGAACTTTTTAAAGAGAGGGGGAGAGGAGCAGAAAATGTCTGTCCTGACAAGGGCAGAAAGCACAGTCGCTCAGGGCTAAACCAAAACTGCATTGAAAGGATCAATTGATACCTTCTTACCCTGGACGCCCATTTCTAAAATAAGCCAGTAATACAAAATAACCTTAGAGTGGAAACAGCTACCGGTGTCATAACAAGCGCGGATGGGAAAACTCAGGTCAGTGTCACGGGAAGTGTTTTGGATAGCACCGTCGGTGGTCAGAGGTGCAGGCAGGGGCAGCATCGCTGCGGACAGCAGCCAGTGCCGAGCACAGCGGCACAGAGCACCGAGCACAGAGCACCGAGCCGCACACATTGGATGGCTCTGTCATCCCACCGGCACCTCGGGTGTGGCACACTCCGTGTCCCCTGGCTCAGCAGTGCTCTCCTCCAACATCTGCCAAAGGCATCGGTTGGAGCCGCAGCCCTCCGGCCTCCTGCAGCCGCTTTTTCACGCTAAGGCTGCGGTACCGATCCGGGAGTACCGAACCGGCGGCGGGGACGGCGCGGGCCATGCACCTGCTGGCAGCCCGCAGCGCTGGGGCCGCGCACATCACCCCGCAGGTGGATCCCGTCCCGGGCGACCGCAGGGGGAAGGGGCCCTCAGCCGGCGCAGAGGCTCGGCACACACGGCAGGGGCCGGGCCGGGGCCGGGGCCGGGGCCAGGGCGGGCGGGGCGGGCGGGGGGCGCCGTGCGCATGTCCGGCCGTACGTCACAATAGCGGCGGTGGGAGCGCGCCCGGTCCCAGCCGATCGCGGCTGGTTTGAGCTGGTGCGTTGCCACAGCGACGCCGCGGCGCTATAAATAGGAGCGCGGCGGCTGTGGCGAAGCTTTGTCAGCCGCGGCGCCCCGCTCGCCCCGCCAGCCCCGCTCCTCCTCAGCCGGTCCGGCGCTCCCGCCCGGCTCCGCGCATCGCGCCCGGCTCGCAGGAGGAGGGGGAGGCGGCTCGGAGCGAGGGGATCGGCCGCCGCGGGGCTTGACAGCAGCTCCGCCACCGCTGCGAGGTGAGGCGGGCGGCGGGATGTGCCGGGGAGCGGGCGGGCGGGCGGCGGAAGCGGCCGGCACGGAGCCACGTGTCTGCGGGGCCGCTGGCAAGCGGCGCGGCCCGGGCTGGGCGCCGGTGCTGCCGCCGGGCACGGGGAATCCCCGGCCCCGGTGGGGAGGCGGGAGGCTGCGGGCGGCTGTAAGCGGGCCAGACCGGCTCGCCTGGGGAACACTGGCGGCGCTTTCCGGCAGCGGGGGAAGGGACGGCCCCGCCGTGGCCGCCGGGCTGTTTCCGGGGTGGGGAAAGGCAGGTGCGTGGCAGGAACGGGGCTTGAGGCGGCCGGGCTCGCCCTTGGGCCGAGCGGCGCCGGGGCGCTGCCCCGCTGCACACCCGGCGGGCACTGGCCTGGGCCGGGAGCGGATCAGAGAGTCACAGAGCAGTTTGGGTTGGAAGGGACCTTAAAGACCATCCAGGTCTAACTCTGCCTACGGCAGGAACAACTTCCATTAGACCCGTCTGCTCAGAGCCCCGTCCGACCTGGCCTTGAATAGCCCGAGGGATGGGGAGCGAGCCCCTCTCCCGCGGAGCGCTGCTCCCCGGGCGTCTCGGGGTGATGTGAGCTCTAGTGAAGGTGCACCCGGGGCTGACAGGCGCCTCCTCGGGAAGCCGCAATGCCCCGCTGCCGAGGCGGGCAGAGCAGCCCTATCTCGGCCGCCTCGGGCTCTGCTGCGGGACCGTGTGGCTGTGCAGGGAGAAGGCGTCGGTGAGGGCAGGGCAGCCGGCCCCGTCCGTGCAGCCCGCAGCGCTCTGCGGGCTCCGGAGTCAGGGGCGCTTCGGGCACCTTTTCCAGACGCAGCTTGGCTGTTTGAGTTCCGAGCCTGCAGGCATGACTCAGCTCTATGTACAGCTGCTAAATAGGGAAATGTTCTGGAGAACGAATTCTAAATGAGCATAAATTGCCTTTCTTCTGGGGAGCTGCGGACACTTTGCTCACAGTCCAAGTAGAAACATCCTTTGGGAGGCTACAGTTTGCACCTACATGATCGTGTTCTGTCTATATGCTGTGTAATTACACTGTAGTTGAAATTGTGCAGTGAGGTGGAGATGGAAAGCTTGCAAGAACTTTCTAACAAAATCTGTTGTGGCCAGTAAAAGTAATTTCCCTTTTACATGTTAAAAGGAAAAGTGCTGTTCATGCCGTTCTCTGCATGCAGTGGGGAGGTTAAACTAAATTCTTCCTGATGGTGTTCACATCTCTTAACCATAGATGAAGTCCCTGAACTGCTTTCTGCAAGTCTATGATGAGATGCAACTTCTCCATAGTAACAAGCACCTCCTGAGAAGTGTTTAATTTGCTACTTCTTATGGTCTTTTCAAAGAGGCTTTAAAGAGAAGACTTTAATCCAGCTTGTGATAGAATTATCACTGCACGTGAATGAGAGCAGAAGGAGAATGAGGTTCAACGGATTGTTGGGTTTATTAGAATCAAAGCTTAGTCTAGTTTGAATCTCAAATCTATAAGTCTCTGATAAGTGAGAAATGATCAAAAGATATGAAGTAGTTCTTGTTGCCATATGTTTCTGAAGGTTGAAATGAAGTGTAACGGCTGATGTTTCAAAGTTATTCAGTAAAATTCAAATAATGGTGTTATACACATATATGGAATTAATGATTCTGTTGGGTTTTTTCTGTTGGTCTTGTTAAACTGTAACAGCTATAAAACATCCTTTTTCAATTGGTTTATAGCCAGACTTTTTGAAAATAAAGGAAGCAGTAACATAACTTAATATTAGTGAGTAATTCAGAGTTTGCATAGTTTTCAGTCCTAGGCTGCATGACTAGTTTGAGTGTAAAAATTGCTGAGAGAAGGAAGGAGGCTGGATCCCGTTACATGAATGACTGGCAGTGCTGAGGTCTTTGAAAGGCAGCACACACTCTGCTTAACAGCTTGATGGAGAATGCTGTTGCTCTCTGTTTGGGCTATCCAGTGAAAGGGTGGCCCATGGACTTCATGGATCATGGATGGCAGAGGAGTGTGCTTTTGCTCCTTATTTGTAATTCTCAAGGGACTTTCTACTTAGTAGATAGATTTCTGTTAGCAATGAAGATTTGTAAGATCCTATTCTCAAGTGCGAATTGGGATCCCTGTTAAAACTTTTTCTGCGGGTCAGAGTTAGGAACCAGTCTCAAAGTGTGTATCTGCCACTCATGACAGCTGAGGTTCTCATGTAGCTTGGAGGTCATGAGTAGAACAGGGAAGCTCTGACTACCAACAGAGCAGCTTCAAGGAAAGCCCTGTTCTCATGTCTGCTTTATGCATGGTCTGAACTGTATTGAGAATCCAAATATTTACCTGGCTTGGACCTAATAAGAGTTGTTACTACTCAGAAGTCAGTAGTCTTGGATTCTATATTGGCAATAAGTAAACCCTTTCTTCTGAAACTGGTGAGCTAAAATAGTGCTTAGGAGTTAAAAAAAAGGTCATAAGTAGATGCTAGCCATAATATTAATAGCTCTGATGTGAAGGAAAAGACAGCAGAAACTTCCAGGGAGCCAGACTAATAATAACTGACAGTATTTATTTGATAGGTTTTTTTCTTTGAGCAGATTCAGAACATCATAGAATTGTTGAACAGAGGAGAACTTGCCTTCCAGCTAGCAAGATTATTTTGGCCTGCCTCCTTGGTTCTGATTACATCTGTTCTGTCATTATGCAAGTGTCTAATCTACGCAGCTAGAAGTGATCACTGTAGGAGCTGTATAATTGTAAATTACATGAGCACTAAGTAGTGCTCATATAACGACTGTATGAATCTAAGTGAAGTATTGAATGTAAACTATATAAACTCAAATTATGTAACTAACTTTTTTTTTCCCAGTACTTCATACCCGAGTCCTTTCACGTAAACCTGAAATCTTGGAAGTCATGAGTAACTTCAGCAAAGAAGAATTTGAGTTGACCTTCCTTGATGAAGGCTTTACTGCCAAGGATATCCTTGACCAAAAAATAAATGAAGTGTCATCTTCTGTAAGTATGATGGGAAAACCACTACATTTCATGATGTTACAAACTTATAAACTAATAGAACAAGTTGTCCTTGCAAATGATCCACAAGACAGCCCCCTCAAATGCTGACCTCTAGGCTTACCCTGTTATCTATTGTTTGTAAGGTTAAGATGTGTGTTTGCTCTAGGATGATAAAGATGCCTTCTATGTTGCTGACCTCGGGGACATTGTGAAGAAGCACATGCGGTGGCATAAGGCCCTTCCTCGGGTGACCCCCTTCTATGCCGTAAAATGCAACGACAGCAAAGCTGTGGTGAAGACACTTGCTGTTCTTGGGGCAGGATTTGATTGTGCCAGTAAGGTGAGATCTCAGCTGTCTTCTGATCTGTGATGCTGGTATCTGTGCAGCCTTACAAGCCATGTTTGTGTAAAATTAAGCATAACCGAGTGGTGTTGCTTTTGTAGTTCTGATTACATTAATCATCTCTCAAGAAATATCTTCTACAAGTGTAATCTGTTCTTTCTTCAGACTGAAATACAGCTGGTACAGAGCATTGGTGTGCCTCCTGAGCGAATAATATATGCAAATCCCTGCAAACAAGTATCTCAAATCAAACATGCTGCCAGCAGTGGTGTGCAGATGATGACATTTGATAGTGAAGTAGAACTAATGAAAGTTGCAAGGGCCCATCCAAAAGCCAAGTAAGTAATGCTAATTGTTCTATAATTCTTCCATGGGTTCTCAAGATACAGAAATATCTGCTTTATCTGAAACTTGTTCTTCATTAGTTTAAGGTAGTCTGCAAAACTATGAAATAATAAACATACTTTTAACCAGTCAAATCTAATCTTGTATATTTTACTAGCACTTTAGGAAGAGATAGCAGAGTAGCTTGTATCTTTAAGCTCAATCTCATTCTGAGATCATACCTGCCTGGTGATGATGTCTGTTATATTGAAACTTAACTCCTCATTTTTCCTGTTCCTAGGTTGGTCTTGCGCATTACCACCGATGACTCCAAAGCAGTCTGTCGTCTGAGTGTTAAATTTGGGGCTACGCTTAAGACCAGCAGGCTTCTTCTGGAGCGTGCAAAAGAACTTGACCTTGCCATTGTTGGAGTTAGGTGAGCTGACAGTATCAAAACACAGTCATACTAAATAAGTTTCCTTTAAATGGTCTACCTGATAATAGCCCTGCCTTTGCATGTGATGACATGAGTTTGTACAAAACTTCTTGAGTAATTTGCCAAATAGCAACTGATATTTTGTATCTTTTTGCAGTTTCCATGTTGGAAGTGGATGTACAGACCCAGAGACCTTTGTTCAAGCCATTTCTGATGCCCGCTGTGTGTTTGATATGGGAGTAAGTCTAGTTCTGCTTTCTCTGGAGCTACTGCTCAACTGTTGTGGCAAAACTGAATGAAGTATACAACTATTATGGGGTTAAAAGCTAGCTAAGTCACTGACTTGATGTTGTTGGAATTTTTTAGGTCCTGGTAGCTTACTTTGACCAGCTTGGCAGAACTAAAAGTGGCAGCTCAAACTCAAATTACTGTTACTTGAACATGTGTTAGCTCTGTTTCAAGTGTTAATGAAATGACTTCACATTACTTTTTAAGCTAAAATGGAAAATTATAAACTGACATAAATTATAAACTTTTCTTGACAGTATTGCTGTTCATTTCATTTTAGGCTGAACTTGGCTTCAATATGTATCTGCTTGATATTGGTGGTGGCTTCCCTGGCTCTGAAGATGTCAAGCTTAAATTTGAAGAGGTATAGCTTTGCTAAGAAGTTCTCAGGTTGCGGAGTCTGCTTTGAGTGTTGATCTGGATCAAATAAAATCTTGCTTTTTCTGCTTGTATGCAGACACATTTGCAAAAATGTGTCTGCTTGGTCAGAAATGTAATTAAGAGGCAAAGAGGAATTAATCTGAAAGCTAGAAATTAAATGAGCTCATTAGATATATAGCTTAATGACTGCACAAACATGCAGAAGTCTCAAAAAAGTAAAGCCAGTTTTAACTACAGGGTTGATTCTTACTGGCATAGACTTCTTTCAGTTGGTTCTGTACTTGAGACAGAATAGATTGGCAGTGCTCCCAAACAGGGTGAAAGGGTAGTCCTGAGCCCATACTGTCCTTAGGGGTGGCAGCATATGAGGTCAGTGTTGGATTTGATTTAGGACTGGCTTTTGGATAATTAAGTTGTTCAGTGTTTTCCAGTCTGCATTACCTCAACAATAGCTCTGCTTTCTGAAGAGGCAAGGGGGCTGAATATTGCTGGGACTCCCACTTACTTTACAGCAGTGTTGTCAGAGCACTTTGCCTTCTAACCCGAGGAGGTGTTAAATGTTACATGCTAACACAAGGATACAGCAGGTTACATTAAACATTTTCTTGTAATAGTGTGAGCCAACATTGTAGCCCTTTCGGTAGCTCCTAATGAAGTCTGGCTTCTCATAGTGCAGTGTGGGCACATGTGAGGCATCAAAAACAAATTATGTCATTGGGCTCTATGGCATGATACAGTCATGTTGCAGTTGGAGGCGGCTTCAGGATAACCTCAGAACCTGGAAATAACTGTTCATGAAGGCAGCTGAAGTTCAAGTATGATGGGAAAGCCCTCTGTATGCTTATTGATCCCATGAGATGACGTCTTTAGGATTTAGTAAGCTGTGGAATAGTGCATAAGTAGCAGCACTACAAGTGAACTGCATATCAGATTTGAAGTGTGAAGACTTGCAGGGCATTAATGATGGTTTAATGAGCCTAGGAGGGGTGATTTCCTTCAGCCTCAAACATGACCTGCTTTGTTACTTAAACTTTAAGCTGCAAGAGGTGTCTGCTTTTGTTGCTTTGTATATAGTAAATTTAATTGCAAACAAGATTTTGAATAAGAAAAAAAACCAAAAGCAGTCAATAGAAATTACAATAGATGTTACATGTTTCATTAGTATATAATTTTTAATTTGAGAATCTTACTTCATTTCAGATGTCTAAGGTAGCACCTGAGTAGCAGCTGAAATTCTAATACTAGCATCTGATTTTTTCCCTAGATCACAAGTGTAATCAACCCAGCACTGGATAAATACTTCCCTTCTGATTCTGGAATAAATATTATTGCAGAGCCAGGAAGATACTATGTTGCATCAGCATTCACTCTGGCAGTCAACATAATTGCAAAGAAAATTGTGTTGAAGGAGCAAACAGGTTCTGATGGTATGTAAATCAAGCCCTAGACTTACATCTAGCCAACTGTGTGTCTTTTCAAGACTTTTTCTCACTGGTGTCTCAACTTCTTCCAGATGAAGATGATACAAATGACAAAACACTTATGTACTACGTGAATGATGGGGTCTATGGATCATTCAACTGCATCTTGTATGATCATGCGCATGTTAAGCCAGTCCTGCAAAAGGTATGCCTGTTCAGAAATATCACATACTAGTCACATATCATGGGTGTAGGAGAATCCTTGTCACAGCAGTCACTTTTCAGTTCACTGCTCCCTTCATGTTGCCAGACTCTGGCATTTAACTTATGAAGCACGCAGTGGAATTAACTCAAAGTCAGAGGTGAAGAACCTGCAAGCAGCTCTTCCTTTTCTTCAGAGGGGAAATGTTACACTATGATATTGCTTCTGGAAGTTCTGTTTTGACAGTCAACTAATTAAACTCCACTCTTCTTTAGCGGCCTAAGCCAGATGACAGCTGCTACTCCTGCAGCATTTGGGGACCAACGTGTGATGGCTTGGATCGGATTGTTGAGCGGTTCAACATGCCGGAGCTGCAAGTTGGTGACTGGATCCTGTTTGAAAACATGGGTGCCTATACTGTTGCAGCAGCTTCTACTTTCAATGGATTCCAGAGGCCAACAATACACTATGTGATGTCAAGACCAGCATGGTTAGTAACTAAGTAGCTTGATCCATCAGTACTTCTGAGATCACTGTAATAAATAGCTTGTATCAGTTGGCTACCCCTTAACAAGCAAGGGTAGTCTTGGTGCTACAGCTCTCGTAAAGCCTCCTGGTGTGAGAAAAAGGCAGTGCTTCTGAAAGCTTTTGCTGTGTGGTTAGAAAAATGCTGATGCTACTAATTACTTTTCTCTGTTGTACATGCTTATAGGAAAGATGGTTTTAAAGGGGCAATGTTAGGAGACTTCATTAATCTGAATTCTAGCTAGTGTTTTATTATTGCACAACATACAGAATCATTATAAATTCTTTACATTTAGGTTCTGTGATTTGTAATCAGAGACCAGTCAATCACAGTTATAATATGTTGTCTTCTGAATTACTAGCTTACTGCAGGATGCAGAGATATTCAACAGTGTTGCTTCACAGTATGATCTCTATGTTTGTTTGAGAGCTATTCCTTGGTTTAGGTTGAGCTCTGGCTCAGTGCTCAGTGCAGAGTGCTAGATCTCCATGGGAAGTTATTAAGCAGGTAAGTAAAGAAAGCAGGACTACCTTTTAAGTGCAAGGATTCTGTGAAACTGCAACTTAAACAGCAGTTTAAAGTAACCTGTGTGCTCTGCATTGCAACAGAGGTTAATGGATTGCACCTTCTGTAAAAGTGGGGTTTCCTGTAAGAGGAAGCCCTTACCTCTCTACTGGTATCTGCCTGCTGAACTGGCAGAGGACTTTTGGGCAGAAGTGTTACCCTAAAGCATGATTAGCTCTGCTGTTGGGTTGGTTTTGAATTTATTGAAAATCTTTAAATTCAGGGGAAATCCTGACGTAAAAGTAAGATTCCTCTATTCTTCTACTAACCCTGCTGGTATAAGCAGGGCTTTTATTTTTTCTTTCCTTTAGTGAAATCTCCAGTCAATTGAAGCAGTTTTCAAAACACATGAAGCCTTTCGACTTCCCTTAGCACCCCAAAACGGTGTCTAATTGAACTAAAAATGGCTCTGTGGGAGAATAATTTGCTTTTTCATTGTATCACTAGGTTGCTGTTAAAATTTAATATTTGGTCTGAGGCATGCTGAGCTTAATTATGCAAACATAACTGTAATCCACGGCCACAGCCCAGCCTTCTTTCAGGCCTATGTGTGTTTTCTGTTTTGACAAGAATATTCTGTGATAAAGGCTGGCCTTTAACTGAGAGGCATGCATCAATGAGATTATGCTGCAGATCTTTCTAGGACAGGCAAAAGTCTTTTGGAATGTCATCTACATATTCTAGAGATGAACAACTAAATTTGGGACTAGAAACTGTGAAAGATAAAGGACAAGATGATTACATATGTCTAAGTAAAAACCAGTAATACATGAGGAGCCGTGCAGTGACACAACTGTTTGCCTTGTATTCCTAAGATAACTAGAACTATAAGGTGACACCAAGCTGAGTGTTGCTGTTGACACATCTGAGGGATGGGATGCCACCTCACACCTGAGGGACTGGGACAGGCTTGAGAAGTGGGGCCATGGGGATCTCATGAGGTTCAACAAGACCAAGTGCAAGGTGCTCCAGCTGGATGGGGGCAACCCCTGTTATGAATCCAGGCTAGGGGATGAGCAGATCCAGAGCAGCCCTACTCAGAAGGACTTGGAGGTGCTGTGGATGAGAGGCTAGGCTTGACCCAGCCATTGCCCTCGCAGTCCAGAAAGCCAAACATGTCCTGGGCTGCATCCAAGCTTTTCTATGAATCTATGAACTAAGTCCAAAAACTCAGTTAACTGAACTTCTTATGAGGTTGTGTTTTAGTACAGCTCTTGTCTGAATATGGAAGGAGTTGCTTGGTTCTTACTGGTCTGGTCAGCTCCTTTCCTAGTCTGTTATCCATACTTTTTCTTGATTCAAGTAACCCACTAATGTGAGGCTGTGGGATAAGTGACAGTCAAGTTGTCAGGGATTTTCACATCTGAAATTCTGAACGATTGAGCACTAAGACAGTAAATCTGAATAGCATGAGGTATACAGATGCAACTATATGGGTGAATCTTTGCAAATCTAAATCCTACACAGAAATGGTAAAATCAGCTTGGTATTGGCACTTAACCCTAAAGCCTAGCCAGCCACAAATGACCTGCATGGATTCTGCTTTTATTGTTTTTAGGTTTTTTCCCCTCTATGATAATATCAGGATTGCAGATGATGCATAAAGAATTAATTTCATACTCACTGACAATTTAAAAAAATGTACCTTACATTTTTAGGTAGATTGCAGTGAAACAGTTTTTGACTCACTCTATTTTTTTTTTCTTTCTAGGCAACTAATGCAGCAGATCAAGGAGCAAGGGTTCCTAGCTGAGGTGGAGGAGCAGGATGTTGCTAGTCTGCCAGTCTCTTGTGCCTGGGAAAGTGGAATTGACTATCCAGCAACTTGTGCTTCAGCTAGTATTAATGTATAGGTAATATTTAGTAACTAAGTGCAAGGTTAGTCATTGAATTTAGGGCATTTGGGGGACTGTTAACTTAATTCTTGGTAGAATTTTTAAGTGTTTTTTTTAACATTTAGATTTGGCATAAATGCAAGAAAAATTACTAGGAGATGGGTCACAATTATCTGTGTTCCTATGGAAACTATTTGAATATTGTTTTATATGGATTTTTATTCACTTTTCATGTATGCTACTAAAGACTGACCCTCAACTGTCAAACAAGTATTTGTAGCTTGTGTATGGCAGAACGGGCTAAGCTTAGTGCTTTGTGACCTACCTGTTTTAAAATAAAGTATATTGAAATAACTGGCCCTGTGTTTCATTAATCTGTAGAAAATTAATGTGTCATAGATGGCTCTTACAGCATATGTGAGGGCAGACCAGATGCTGCAAGCCCAGAACTTATTAATAAATGGATCTCCCCTACTGTTGCTCTCTCAACTGAAGTGAAGGAAACCCCCTCAATGGATAGGGAAATGGAATTGTCTTTTTTCATATGTGATGAGAAGAAAGTTGACTTTCAACAAATTGAATATTATGTGAACTCTTGTGAATTCACACTTATTTTTCACTAATGAACATGTGTGTACCAAGTTGCATATTGCAGGTTCAGTGCAGTGCTGGTTTTCTGCAAGGTAGTCTGCAAGTGCAGTGGCCAGCACTTGATATGTTTATAAACATATCTAGTCATTAACGACAAAACAGAGCACAGGCTCCACAGGTGGCACACTGCTTGTTATGTGTGCCAGAACTAAAATATGGTGCAGGAAAACCCAGGAAGCTGAAACTGTGGCTGACAGGCTCCCTGCCCTGTGTTGCCTAGGGCTTTAGTATAAAAGAGATAAGAAATGGGACTTGACATCTTTTGTATGTGCAATACGATTAGAAGCTCTTATTTAATGTTATGAAAAGATATGCTACCCTTCTGCCTTTGGATTAAATGTGATAGCTCCTAGTATTTTCTACTTAGTGTCATCTAACAGGGGGTGTTGGTGATAAAATAGTCTGCTTATTGAAACAGAGAATTCTGACTTATGTTTAACCTGTGCTAGTTTACTGCCACTTTTTGCACTAAAATTAGAGAATGTTTCTGATAAACTAATTGGTCCTACAGCTGGATTTTTGATCTATTTGCCAAAGGGTCCTAGACTTCAGGCATGCCATAGCAAATGCCTGATGTGTAAAGAGGAAGATATTAATGTATTGAGTAAATACTTAAAGCTTAAACTACCTTAAACTACTTACTGGAGTAAGTGTTAAAGTTTCAAAGGTTGTCCAAAGGTTGGCATTGCTGATAGAAACAATGACACCAGCAATAAGAGAAATAAAGCTGTTTTTCAGCTGTGTACAAGCATCTCTGAAAGGCAATGTTTAACCTCCGTCCTGTGCTTCCAGCAGAAACTCTCCATTAGCTGAATTAGTAGGGTAAACAAGAGTGATGGTACCTCATTCCTGAATCTCTTGAAGCATCCCAAGTGTCTTTCTTTATTTGCTTTATTCCCAGTTTCAATCTTGTGATTAAAATACCACTTGCCTTTATTCTTATGCATATGGCAGACTTCAGTATATACATATAGTGGAGCCCTAACCTTAATCACATAGAAACTCACTGCGTCCAAACCAGGGTTTCCTTTAGTATCTCCAAATTCATCTGGAAATGTAATGATTCTTACATTACCTCTGTAAACAGAGGTAGTAAACGGTAACCAAATGTTAATACTGTAACAATTCCACATCTTGCTCTGCCAAAGCTAAGTGCATTTGAACAGGTGTGCAGCAAATATACTCTGAGGAGCTGCAGTTGTGTAAAGAACACGTGGCTACCTTTTGTAAGTGCCTTGTTTGAAGGCTGGGGCTGTTTTGAGTCAGAAGGAAGTTCAGCTGTAGTGAGACCTTATGTGATACCTGCACTAGCACCTACTGTCCTGATGGGCAAGTGGCACAGTCTGTCTTCCCTTCTCACAGCTGGTGGAGACCATGTCCAACAGGTAGTTTAAAGGCAATCACTTATGGAAACTAATTAGTGAGCTTCACTGAGAAGAAGTTAGCAGGCTGCCAATTAATTTCTTCATCTGCATTTCACTTGAATTGTTATTTCAGCTATTTCATTAGGTTTTATTTCAAAAATCCAAAATTTACATCTCTACTGGAGGCCAGGACTGTAGAAACATGCTAACCAGCATTTTGATCCATATGATGCTCTCCAAAAGAAATGTAGCTGACTGTAATTCTTTACCTTTCTCTCCTATGGCTGGTATGTCATAGACTTGGCTGATGTTCTCTAAGCCATGTTTGACAAGTGTGTCAAGTGTTTAAAACCAGCTAATCTGAAGCATCTTCTATATAAAAAAACCCCAATGAATTTTGCTAAGGGACTTTTAGTACTTTTTGGGAGTCGTAAGTGTTTACAATAATGCTGGTGTGTCTTTAAGTAAATCTTAACTTTCTCAAGTTATGCTGAACAGATATTTTGGGCTTTGGGATACTTCATCTCACGGCTGCCTGGCTCCTGGCTTCCATGGAATCTTAGTTGTCCATTTGTTAATTGACTTTAAAATACCCCAAGTGACAGCATTTGGTCATAGGGTGACCGTGGGTATTCTCTACAATCCACAGTAGGGAAATTTGTTTATTGCTGAAGTGAGGACCATGTAGGACAGCAAAGATGTAACAAAGTAAGCAGTGAGCTCATATGGTTTAGTTTGACCTCCCCTTGATGGCCTTTTGGGACATTAAAGCCTTTGCTCTGTTTTGCTGTGTTTATTAATCATATCTAGTTGTTCTAACTGCACATCTTAATTATTCCTCCCTGGGGCAGGCTTGTCTGATACAGGAGGAAGGGAGGAGCTGCGTACCAGAAAAATTGAGATCAGCTGCATCTGTCTGATGTAATTAGCTCAACAAATATTAAAGTCGGAGCCAAGAATAGCCTATGCCTTTCAGCTTGCTCCTTGCTAGCCTTGCTCTGTATGGTGCTCTGTCTGTCTCACTGTGGGCTTTGCTGGCACATTGGCAGGGACTGTGGCATCTGTGCTCCAAATGTCCCGGGTGCTCACTCCACTCACTGGCACCTGTGATGGCGATGTCGATTCTCTTGGGATCACACATGTAAAACAAAAGTAATATTTGAGGAAAATACCAAGACTTCCACCTGAGATGGCTTCTCATCACCTCATTTCTCTTTTGTGTATAGTGAAGATACTTGAGATCTCACTTGAGTTTAGTCCCCATGTAGCCATACATGTCCTGTACTGGAGTTCAGCTGACATTCTTTGGTGCACAGGTAGTTTCATTTACCAAAAAAAGCTGAGAGACTCTCATCCTCTGGAATTACATCAGATGGAAAATCAAAGGTGGAAATGTTTTTGGAGACATTGGAGAATACTGACACAGAGTGAGAGGAGGTAAGGGACAAGGGGAAGTTGCTGATGGCCACGTACCACAGGGCAGAGATCCCTTGTCTTATTGCATGACCACTTAACTCACATTTTACTTTTTAGGCTGCTGTTTTCTAGGCTACCACATAGGCCTTGCAGACAGTGTCAGTGCCATGGCAGAGTCAATTTTGCTGCCTCACTTTCACCAGCAGAGAAACCCAGAGCTGGGAGCAGCGCGGAGCAGGGACCCCATGGCTCCACCTGCAGGAGCAGAAACAAACCTGGTGCTGCTGGAGGGAGCTCTTCTGCCACAGACCTCATCCCCAGAAACTAGGATCCTTTAAATAGGTGTTTGCAGCAAGATTTCCAGATCAAAAAAAAAAGTTAAAAAATAATTATTATAAAATCATTATTATCAAAGTATTGCAAGAAGACCTTAGATGAATATTTGACAAAAAAAAATCATCGATCATTTGCAATAATTGTTATTTTTCATTTTTTCTTGAAAGAAGCACTGATCAGTACAAAAAGAAGTGAGAGAGACTTGCTTTGGAGAGTGTCCCTGGTTTTGATTGCATCACCTGACTTTCTTTACAGTTTGAAGGCAGTTGGTATCTCCACGGTCATGGTCTGGTTTCAGGACCCATGGTCACAAATGCCTGCAATTCAAATTTGACTTAAGCTCACTAAAGCACTGTACTTGACCACCCTAAAAATACACTGAGAGTGGGGAGCACATTGGGGCTGGGACTTAGGATTTGGCAAGCTTTGCTCTTGCTCTTCAGTTGGTTTTGTAGTTCTCAGTACAGGTGTTTAGAGCAACTCAACCACGGTGGTGCCACTTTTGGAAAGCTGATGATGAGCACCCAGGGGGGCACAGCCACCAAGATGGCTTTTGCAGGATGAGCGTGAGGGTGAAGGTGAGCCCTTTGGGCATGAACAACACTGGCTCCTTGAGTCCCCTCCACTTCAGCACAGAGAAGTCACAAGTGTTACAGGGAAATCACTGGCAAACAAAGGGAGCTCCCTTAAAGGAGCATACTGCAGTCTTGTGTGTCCATGCAGCCTTGCAAGTATTGCTACAGTCCAGTAAATATTAGACCCTAATTTGAATGTGTTTCTTGATGCTTACACTGCAGCAACAATTTTCCTCTATGTGTTAGTCTTTGCCTGAAGACAAAAGCATTAGCATGCTGAATCCAACCCTTCTTTTTCTCACTCATTTTAGAGACTTGATCCTAGTCTTACCCACAGTATTCCCACAAAAAAGAAGTGCCTTCCAGTTACAGTTTCTTCAGTTCATGCTCTCTTAAGTGCTTTGCAAAGGACTAATTGGTTCAGCCTGCTTTTGTGGTATGGAGCCAGCTGCCATGTTCCAGTCCAGAGAGCAGCCAGCAAGGCTGGGCAGCAGTTCAGGAAGGGAGGGAAAGGCAGAGACACTTTCAGAACAGTGATGCAGAGACCAGAGCTACCAGCTGGGTTGCTACCAACACCTTATCACTGCTAGGGATGAGGAGGCTCAGAGTACCTTGAGAAGTCAGCAAGTGCTGAGTTTCTCAGCAAGGAGCTGAGAAAGGGCAACTGTAGCAGCTCAGTACAAAGAATTCCCAAAATATTTTACAGGTATTATTTAAGCTACCTTGAGACAGCATTTCCCTACTGTGTGAGAACAGCATTTGGACATTCAGCATCACCTTTTTTATTTGGCTACTAAGCTCACTAGCTGGAAAAAAGAAGATACTGGCAATCTTGCAAAGCACAGGATTGCAATGCTTGGAACAAGATAACACGGATGCAGTCTTCAGTAAGAAGTGCTGCTACCCTTACTGTGAGGATAAGAAGAAAATAACCTTTGCATTGTTAGATTAAAAAAAAAAAGCCTGCTTAAGAATTCCTTTTACTTGCTGTTAACTGTAGTTCATTAGTAGCAACAGCATTTCACAGTAACAGCTCAAAAAATATTTCTCAGCAATGTTTGTCCCACTTTCTGCAGTCAAAGCATGCATTAAACAATTAAAGCATCTGACTGAAGTGAAAAGCAAAACAAAATCCAGTTTGCCAGAGAATGCTCATTCTGGGGAGGGAGATTGCTCCTGCATCCTGCCAGGATGGCTCCCAAACTCCTTACAAGTCAGGTACTATGGGACTCAGCTTCTTCTGCCATCTGGGTTTCATTCCCCTGTGGGTTATTTGGGCAGCCTGGTCTGGTGGAAAGGTGTCCCTTCCAAGGGCAGAGTGTTGGAACTAGTCAGTCTTCAAGGGTCCCTTCCAACCCAAGCCATTCTCTAACTTTGTGATTGATTCTATGATTATAGCTGGCTGCAAACAAAGCAGGGAGCTGTTCCTCTGCGATGGAGCCAAGGGAGATCCTCCTGGAGATAAGGACGTAGTGACTAACTAGCCACAGAAAAGCCCACAAGATGGAGCTCAGCTCAAAAAAAATGCATCCAAGAAACTTGGTCGGTCAGAGCCAGGGAAGCAAGGAGGAGGAAAGGAGTGAAACGGGAAGCTTTCAAATGAGTCCCACACTCCCGATGTTAGAGCACAGCAGGAGTGAGATGTTACTAGAGTGAACAAATGCAAATAAGAAAGTATGTATATGGAAAAAGTATGTACAAAGTAATAATTAAGCTATTGCACAGCTCGAAAAGCCCCAGCCAAAGCTCTCATCCCATCCATTCACAGAGATGGGAAACAGAGGATGTGAGGGTTTTAATACACAAAAATCTTCAAAAAGATCTGGGATCTCTTTAATTTTTTATTAAGGCTGTTACCTCAACTGTCCTGTCAGCTTCCAGTTTCCTGCTTGGAGCCCAGTCTGAGACTTGGTCCTTTCAGTAGCTACTTCTGCGATGTTTTTTATTCTTCTCTCTTGCTGGGGTTAATTTAGCTTTGCTCTTGTCAGGTTTTTTTTGTTTTGGTTCTTTGGGGTTTTTTTTGAGTAAGTGTATGGAACTGATTTATGCCACCTTCTGTAGAGCAGCTTTGCAGGATTGCTGATGTTAAGTGCTAGTGGACACAAGCTGAAACCTGGAAGTCAGGCTGGATGCAAGGAGAAACTTGCTTCATGGGGACAGCCAGGACTAGTGGGGTTGCTCCATCTCTGGAGGCTTTTGAGACCTGACAGATCAGCTCTGAGCTGATCTTGCAATTGATCCTGCTTGAAGCCTGGGCTAGAGACCTCCTGAAGTCCCTTCCAACCCTAGTGTGCTTGCCATCATCCTGCTCCCCAGCGGGTCTGGCAGTGCCATGGGGCTGATCCCTGCAGAGCAGTTCCCTCACTTCAGCAATGGGGTTTGCCAGCACTACCAGCCTTGGCTGCCTGCCCCTCTGTGGGCTCTGCTTGGTGAGGGTTTGTGCTCCAGGGCTAAAATGGATCTAAACTGGGCAGCAGCCTCTGAGCAGCTGCTGAAGTGAGAGGACCCAGTCCTGCCTCAAAAAAATGAAAAAGTAGCCAGGAAGAACTGGTAATGGATGTTAAACTAAAGACACAGCGTCGCTGTTGGAACAAAGGGAAAAGTCTCATCCTGCTCCATGGAGTGAAGATTCCACCCAGGAGCCCTGACCCTTGTAAGGTAGCCTCTCACCCTCCTAAAGCAGTTTTCCTGTGTCCCCAGCTGAATGTGCTGATCGCTGCTTCTTCTCCTGGGACAGCTGCGAACATTTGGAGGGAGCAAATGGCTTCAAAAGCTGAGAAGCCTTCCCAGCCTCAGGTTTAGGGTACTGCTGGTGTTCTTAGGACAGCCGCTGGATCCAGTAACCATGCCAGCAGCAGGCCACGGGGGTGCCCTCCCCCAGGAGAGGGGAATGTCAGGGAGGAAGGATGTGGCACACAGGGTCTGCGGGGAGCAGGGCCCAGCGACCCGCACGTCGGCGGCCGCCGAGCCGCCTCACGGCCCGGCCCGGCCCTGCAGCCGCTACCGCTGCACTCCTGCGCCAAAGGAAGAGACCTTAAAGCTACCTTCTCTTGGTGGCTCAGAAGAGGAAAGCTGCAGCAAAGCCGTACCGTGGGCAGGACTAGCCGAAGAAGGCGGCGCGGGTGAGGGCTGAGCGGCACCGTGGCTAGATGGCAGCCGCGGCCCGCGCCAGGGCCTCGCTGCCCCGCGCCTGCCGCAGCCAGCCCCGCACCGAGCCCGGCCGCTGCCGCCTGCCCCTCAGCAGCACAGGGCCTTAGCTCCGGGAACTTCTTCCCAAGGCTCTGCTTATTGCCTGCACACTGCATTTCTGGGAGAAGAGAGGAAATTTCTTTATTACCAGCAAATAAATTGACTGGCACTGAGGCAAGTTGAGAGAGAAACAGAGCTTGCAGGGTAAACATAACTCCTTAAACCTTTGGCTTTTGAGCTCAAGGAAAGATGGTGGGGAGGGAAGAGGTCAGAGCAGAGAGGCTCAGTACACCTGCCCAGGGTGCATCCCTCCAGGTGGGTTGCCAGCAGCTCTCAGTGTTCTTCTGCCAATGCCACCAAGTCTAGGGGTTTGTAGGACTCGACAGAGACTCCCTGAAGTGTCTGCAGCCGATGAGAAATAAGGGCAGGTTGGAAGAGTGAGGGTTCCCTAAAAACCTCTGCAGCAGATGAGTCCAGCCTTGCCCAGCTCCCTGCACTCCTGACCAGAGAAGCATCCCATGGCTCAGGGAGGGCTGGAGACAGATGTCTTACAGCGCCTACTGCATGCATGGAGCTCACCCCTTACCCAGGGCTGGACAGCTTAATCTGGGTGTGCCCTTGGATGCACCCCAAGACATGACCTGGGAGAGGCCCTGAGTTTTTCCCACTGCTGTTGTCTCCTGCAGAAAACCACCCTGCTTGGGCAGAGGACACCAGTGGGACTGCAGAAAGGCAGAGCACATTTCTGCTGCCCTGGCTCACTGATACTGTCCCCAGTAATGCACAGGGACCCTCTGCAACCATACTCGGCCATCCTGCCAGCTCCTCTATTCTTCCTGAGAGTCTGTGCACCAGCAGAAAGGAAGAAAAAAAAAGAAAAAGTGAAAAGGAGGAAAAAAGACTAGTCTGGTCATTATTTATTACTATGAGTGTAAAGTGCTGAATTGCTGATATCTAATGAGATTTTTCTGTCCTGAGCAATACCACACAATAAAGTAGAATTTATCTTTGGGAGAGATGGATGCAGCTGAGCTGGTACCAGACTCAGGACAAAAGAGCATTGACGTCACCCTCAGGAGGCCAGCAGCAGATGTTTGACATCGTCTCCAGCCTCAGGCCAAAGGTACAAGCCTGGAACACAAATTACCAAGACACATTCTCTGGCCTGCATTAGCTGCAGGGTCAAGAGGGGCTGATCAAAATGTTCCCTGCCTGCATTAGGCAGCTGGGAAGCCTCTTGCCACTGCTCTGCACAGATATGGCTGACACTCTATGTGATTTAGCCAGGTACTAGCTGCCATGTAGAGAGTTTAAATTGTCAAGCAAAGAGCTAAAGGCACAGAAACATGGGCATGCAGGCTGCACAGGGGGGACATGCTGTGCCAGAGCAGGAGTGGCAGGTCCTAGAGGCCAGTGTAGCCCCATATGATGAGTGCAATGCCCAGGAAACCATTTTACCCAGGTCAGCATCATCCTAAACTGTAAGGCTCTCCAAAAGCTTCTTTGTCCTGTAAGGTGAGCACTGAGTTGACATTTTCAGACCTCTACTCAAAGTGATCCCAATACCATTTAAATTTTTATCTCAACATGCATGAATGGTTAGAACTACTGTTTTTTAGAGACATTTTTAATATTATGTAACTTAACTAAGCTTTAGTTAATGGGTAGTAGCTTTGCTGCCTCAGAATCAATATGGAGAAAAACTTCTGCAATATTTTGCCTAATCTCTAATGATCCTAAACAATCTTGTATCATCAGTGAACATCTATCTATCTATCTATCTATCTATCTATCTATCTATCTATCTATCTATCTATCTATCTATCTATCCATCCCTTTTCAGACCATTTAAGAATGTGTTACCTCTTCATTCCTGTAGAGATCACAGATTTATCAGGCACAACTTCCATTTGTAAGAGCTCATTCTATCTCTTCCCTTTATACATCACATTTATCTAGTATCTGCAATGTCTGTACTTTGCTATAGTTTCTACTGATTTTTCCTGGTCCAGATATGAGGCTTACTGATTTGGAGTTCCTTAGACCATGCCCTAGAGTGACTAAAAGAAACCCCAGCTAATAATTTGGTATTGTGTTTGCTGGAGGCTGATTCTAAAAAGAGATTACACTCATCCTTCTGTTCTTTGGGTGCACTCAGGTGGCTACCAGCTGATCCAAGCAATTTCTTTCTGTTCATTTAAGCAGGTTGTTGGAAAGCTTTTCCTGTGGCATTTCAGGTGGCAGCAGCTCCTCTGCCTGGGTCGCTGTCACCCATAGCAGTGGTTGCAACTTTGGTTAAGGGAAAGAAGTTAAATAGCTTGGCTTCTCACCACCCTGCTGGTGGCATAAAGAGTAAAATATCACTGTTCTGGGATGAAAAAAACACAAAAACATGTTACTTTAAGATACATGGATAAAGTTAAAAACGTGCCTGGGTCAAATACATTCACTTCACGTTTTCTCACCTGTATGAAACCCCAGCTTACCCAGGTACTCACTGTGAAACTTCATCCTTTCTTCCAGGACACAGCAGAGCATGTCTTTGGGCTCCAACTCCTTGTAACTCACTAATTAGTCATCCAGATGGCCAGCCAGCCTGCTAAGGCCGTGGTCAATTCTCTGAAGTACCAATAATTCTCCCAATTCCATGGGCAGAGCAAGTGAATTTGGAGCTTTGTTTCTGGAGGCAAGTCCACCACACCAACCTCTGAAGCCGAGTCTTAACACCTCCCCAACATCACTCCTTTTCAGATTAAAAATAATTTCCCTCTGTTTTTAAGAAAAGGCATGACCTGGAGGCAAGCTGGAGGGTAAATCTCATTGCTGTTCAACAATAGAGGTGGCTACATACCATCAGTGTGATAGAGTCCCTGACCTTTCAGGGCTTGATTAAGCACTGACTTTCAGGGTGTGCTGGGCCACCCAGAAAAATCTACCCACTGTGGCAATGAGCTTCTGGTGCAGGTGAAGAGAGGATGCAGGCAGGGATGACTACAGTGCTCCAGCAGCACCCCCCTACAGCGCTCAGAAACCCTTTCCTTCTGCATCATTGTCATGCACAACATGAGAATGTGCCATTTTTCCTGCCTGTGCCCTTTCCCTTCATACACCCACAGCAGAGAAACCAACTGATCCAAACTTGGCTGCCACTTCTCAAAAACCCACTCCAAATTGAACCCATTTCCTAGAAGCAGGTTTCTCTTATTTAAGAGGATAATTTGTCCTTATTGCCATAAGGTGAGGAAATGACTAGTGATTGAAGGGTGATTTAAATCACATTACTGAGGAAGGAATCAACTTCAGCAGTCTCTCTTCAGAAAAAACCTTTAAGACAGAGCTGTGGTGCTGACAGAGATGAAAATTTTGCAGTGACTCAGACTTCAGGACAGAGGTGGGAATTGCTCATTCTAGGGAAGAACAAGGCAACCCCAGAGGCAGGACATTTAGCCTTATCCTTAGGAAAGTGCTTGTGAGTATAAAGCAGTGCAGTAAGGAGCAACACTGTCAGTGCCATCAGCTTTGTGCACTGCTGACATCAGCTGATGGACATTTTCAAGAAAGTCCCCTTAGCAGCAGTGCCTGCTGCCTGCCCACAAGTTCAGCTGTGAGGTGGCTTGCTGGAATTTGTGGGACACCCAAAGCAAGCAAGCATGGGCTGCTGGGGGAGGTACCATCAATTGGTGCTGGCTCAAGCATAAAAAGGAAGTTTAAAAACACATGCCACATAAGAGCACTGAAATTTGTAGCTGGGTGGAAGGAGCCTAACAAAGGCAGCTGGCACTGAAGAAAATAAAATTAGAAAAATGATGGTGTAAATGCAAGGAACTGCACAAACCTTGCTGGTTGATGGTAGAATCACAGAATATGCTCAGTTGGAAGGGATCCACAAGGATCCTCGAGTCCAGCTCCCAGCCTTGCACAGGACTATTCCCAAGACTCACACCATGTGTTCAGCAGCATTGTCCAAACACTTCTTGGACTCTGTCAGGCTTGATGCTGTGAGCTTTGTCTTGAGAATCAGCCACCAGAATATGGAAATTCATCTTAATTGTCCTTCACAGTCCTCTTTCTCCCTTTCCTTGTATTCTAGGTGATGCCAAATTCCACCAAAATTGCAGGGGAGTGCAAAGCACAAGTGCCTTGAGAGTAACTTTGCCAGACAATTGCTAAATCAGAGAAGAGAAAGAGAAGACTTGGGTCCTTTCCACTGCCTTGATTGCCAGGCCATCCCATGCATGGTTGCTGGGCAGGGATATTTTATTCCTTTGAAGCATCCTGCCTAGTGTGGATGTGTGAACTGTGCAGAGAATGTGAACATGGGGGCTGCAAAGTCACCCAAAATAGAAAGTGGGGTTTCAAGCAAGTGGCTTTGCTTTGATAGGAAAAAAAAATCGAACTCCTGGCTCCTTTTTTGTGTTTCCATAGCAACTGAGGTGTCCCTGGCCTCTGCTGTGGGGACAGCATCATCTGGATACCGTGTGGTGGGCACAGGAGGGGCCACATGGAGATGCAGGAAGGGTGACCAGCATCTCCCTCACAGGCACCCCAGGAAAGCATCACAGTCGAAGGAAAAGAGGGAAAAGACCTCTCTTAGTCCTTTTTTTTTGTTTGTTTTTTCACAGTTTCTAGCAGCAGTGCTGGCAGTTATTAAAGATCTAAGCAGAATTGGAGTTGTTGAGTTTCCTCAAAAGAGTAGTCCTGAATGTTTAACCAATGTGGCCCGTGATACCTTGGTCCCAAAAGACATTGGGATCCTCATGGGACAGCTGGAGTCCCACAGGGGGCTGCTTGAGGAGCCCTGCTATATGCTGCAGCTGTCAGCAGGGCCCACAGGGGACTCATGGTGACATGCCTGAAGCACCAGCAGCTCAATGAAAAGTGGATGTGGAATTCCCTGCCAAGTAATTCAGAAGGGTTCAACAGCTGCTTTTAAAGCTGACTTAAGCCCTTTCTGATTAAAAGTGAAGTTCTTCTTTTACACACAGTTATCTTTAGCCCCCAGGGCTACCCAGGTGGGGCACAGCAAGGCTGTGAAAGCCAGTTTCCCCAAAGATCACATTTCTCCAGTGGTCAGGGTGTCTGCCAGCAGCAGCTCCCCCAGGCCTCACTGCACACGATGCTGCTGGTGAGATGGAGGATGGTGCAGTGTGGGGTAAACCCTGGCACCAGAAACCCATTTCAAGCACCAGCACTGTCCACAGCGTGCAGGCAGCCCTGCTCCTCCGTGTCACCACACACATGCAATGGCACTGTGTCCTTCAGCAGGCATCAAACCTGCTTGTCGTGAGCCTCACATGTATTAATAGTTCATAAGAAAAGTGGCAAAGGAATAACCATGGCTGTGCAACACTAACATCTGAATTAGCTGAGTTTATTTTATTTTCTCTAAGGAAAGTGTCTGTAATGTCTGTGTTTTGTTCCTGATAATTAATGGCATATTAAGGCACAGTCCGTGCACCCACCTTGTCCCCGAGGAACCAGCTGCCAGCACTGTGCCTGCTGCCCGTGCATCCACTCAGCAGTGAAATTCACCCTGAAAAGGGTCCAGGAAAACATTAAAGAAAAAAATTAGGAGGCAAAACACAAGTGTTCAGTCAATGCTGCAGCCCCAGGAGTGTGATGTGTATTCACAGCAGCTGGGAGGAGGGGTCTCTTCTCCCACTCCCATTTTGTGACTGGACCTTTGCACCAGAGCGAGGAGGCTGAAGCTCCCACATAGCAACCCAGAGGCAGCTGGAGATGGGAAGCCTGCTGCTCTTACAAGCTGCACCAAATGAGGGCTCCGTGTCCCCAAGAGGATGATGCTCCCAGCTCCATGCTGTGATGCTCAGCACATGACATTTCCCCAGACTGATCCCAAAAGACTTTAAAAACCATTCACAAGACTTTAAAAACCATTCACAAAGACATCTTGCTCCCAAAAAAACCCAAATGAAAGACAAATTCAGGCAGAGGATTATCTGTACCAGCTCTGTTTCTCCCTAACTCAGTTCTGTTTCCCCATAAGAGGGGATGAGCCAATATCCTATGAGTTAGCTGGCACTCTCCTCTGAGCTGGGCGTCTCAGTGTTTCTTCAAACAAGCCTGGTTTTTCTTATTGCTCATTATTCGTGTTTGGTTTAAGACCTGGCAAGGAACATCCCAGCCCTGCTCCACAGATCTCCAGCACAGTCTCACAGCTATGTGTAGAAAGTGTGGGATGGGCTGTCCCTGCAGCCACCACCACTGCGAGGATGCAGTAGGAAAATTCGAAGATGCAGTAGAACAGTTCTTAGAAGCAGGAACAAGGGTCCTACAGAGGTGAAAAGGAGAGGCTGCCTGCCAGACACCTCCTTTGGAGCTCACGACTGCTGGGGCAGGCTCAGCACAGTACTGGCTTGGGTTGAGTTACAACCCAAACCCCACATGGGAGGAACAAGGTGTTTCTCCTTGCATGTACCCAAAATGGAGACACCAGTGGGGAATTGCAGTTTGAATCTTCTTGTCGTGCAAACAAGTCTCAAGGAAGGATTAGAGGTGTTTTAATACATAGAAGAAATACATGGCTGCTCTTGTGAGTGAGGAAAGACTGGAGCAGAACCATGCACAGCCAGAGCCCAGAATTACACAATCATTTAGGTTGGAAAAGACCTGTAAGGTCATAGAGTCCACCACTAAACCATGGCCACATCTACACATCTTTTGCATACCTCCAGTGATTGAATCACTTCCCTGCGCAGCCTGTTCCAATGCTTGATTACCTTTTCAGTGAAGAAATTTTTCCTTCTATTCCTAAGCCTCCCCTGGTGCAACTTGAGGCCATTTCCTCTCATCCTGTTACTTGTTAGTCATCCCCACCTGGCTACAACCTCCTCTCAGGTACTTGTAGAAAGCAATAAGGTCTTCTCTCAGGCTACTTTTCTCCACATGTTGCTGATGAAAATCTAGATTCAATCCTGTCTCAGTGTATATATATCCACATTAGGCTTTAAGGATAGTACTTACTTGGAAACTAAAAAGCAAAATGCAAATAGTGACTGGAAGGTTGTCTGTGTCCTGACCTGGGAAAATCAATGAAAATTTATGTTGGGTGACTTTGACATGATGAGACCTTTAGGCAGGACTTGTCCCTGCTGCTGTTCTCTGCTGCAGAGAACCCATCCCCAGTGCTGGGAA
This sequence comes from Melospiza georgiana, assembly GCF_028018845.1. Lineage (NCBI taxonomy): Eukaryota > Metazoa > Chordata > Aves > Passeriformes > Passerellidae > Melospiza > Melospiza georgiana. The sequence goes on from NC_080432.1 coordinate 91,636,194, forward strand.
AGAGAAGGTACAGCCAAGTGCCAGATAAAAAATGGGCTCCCTTGCTTACACCTCATTTCCTGAAGAATGGCCTGGGTAGCACTGCAGAGGCAAATTTCCCCCAGCATGTAATTTGTCATAATTGCTGTAATATATCTGTGACCATCGTGGATTTTAGAGTGTGACCCACCTCCTGCATTAAGTTCCCATACTGCTTTATGGAACAGTTTATTCAAAGAAAAAAAAAAATGTTAAGGAACCTACCAAAGTCCTGGGTGAAGGATTTGCATTGTTTTGGAAACATAACAAAAAATGCTGGGGTGGGTGCCCTGGAAGCACAGCTTTGAACTGGCAGTGGTCAGAGATTTAGTCACACAGCTCCCAGTGCCAGGTACAGGGTAGAGAAGACACTACAGATGTGTTCAAAGCTACAGTCCACAGGCAGGGAGGGTTTGAGGGAGCTGATCATCACCCACCCAGGCCCCAGCAACACCAAACACCAAGGTGTGGGAATGTGTGTAGAGAGGAGCAAGGAAGGGATCCTGCTTCTCACCTTCATGTGAGAGATAAGTCCCTCTAGTGACAGCTCAATCAATACAGATTTTGTTTGTGATAAATTGTTCCTCCACCAGGAAGAGCCAGCTAGCTCTTAAAATAACCCACCCAACTGGTGATGGTGACCTTTCCCATCTGTCCCCACAGACACCAGGCCGCTGCCATGACAGCTCCTTGCCTCCTTCTGGCAGTGGTTTCTGACTCGTGTGACATGGCTGAAAGCCTGGGATTAACCTGACCCCCTGGTGATGCACTGGCTGCCCTTTGGGCACACAGTGAACACGAGAGTGTTCAGAAGTGTGTCTGCATCCAAACCACCACACTGGATATGTGTAGGCACCAGGTAAGGTCTGCTTGCAGGCACGCTGCTCCCAGCAATGCAGGCACGTCTCCAAAGCTCCTACACAGAGATGCTCTGCTCTCCTCTCCCACCCTTTTCCTTCTTTTCAATAAAGCATCTCTCCTCCCAAAAGAGATAACAGCAATTATCAGGTTCATCAGCACTGTATCTGCCCTGGTGCAGCACAGGGAGCTCAAAATGCCAGTCTGCCCACTGGACCATTAAAGTCGATGGCTGTTCCTAACCTTTAAATATGAATAGAGCCCTGCATAATGGATCGAGGACTATCCATGGAGACCATCTGCCCCGTGCTTGCAGAAATGTTCACGTTGTTCTTCACAGGAGTTTATTACTCAGAGGCTATTGCTAAAAATACATTGCAAAGGGCCTGATTTAAAAACAAAAGGCCAATTCAAACTTAGCAAGGGAGACACCCAAAACTGAACCCAATCACCTCTGCCAACCATGCTGGAGTTAGGCTGCAACCAGACAGACTTTATCCAAAAGGTAATGACATAATTCTGAATTAGCTTAACAAGACCTGCAATTCATACAGAAAAGCCTGAATTTATGTAGTAATTAGCCAGAGCTTTCAGAGTGTTCAATATCTCCATGGCAAGAAAATAATCACATAGGTTATTAAAGTGAGGTAAAAATGGACACAATTATGAGATTTTTTTTTTGTACTAAGGTACTTTTACTAAGTTTGACTCCATTTATGACTAAAAATACAATTCACAAAAACACTTAAACCACTTTACAAGTTGAAGTTTCCTATTAATCACCTGGACTTGATTTCCCAAATGTTTAACCCCTCTACACAAGAGTCCCTCTACAAAAGACATTCCTGAGAGCCCAACAAGCAGTAAAGCTCTTATCTTTTCATTGGTTTCTTAGCTGGTTTTGAACTTTGTCTGTATCAACATGCAAATGACATCCTGGAGAAGGAGCCTGGAAATTGTTCTGAGTCCTTCTTACCAGCCAGGAAAGCAGAGACATCCTCCAAGGAGTGGCTCAAGCACAGCCAAGATGAACAAAGTCACCCACTGACTGTGCATGCACCTCAGCCTGTGAAGCAGGTCTGATTTTCAGAGAGCTGCTTGGCAGCAGCAGATAAAACCCTTTCCAGTACTTAGTTGGCCTTTTAATTAAAAGGTCCCCCATATCAGAAACCACCTTTGAAAAGCTCAGCCTGGTTGGGCTTCAGAGCATCTCTCATTTTCCCTGGGATGCCATGCATGTCCATCTTTCCTGGGCATCTTCCTTCACTTCTTCCCAGAAGGCAAGCTGGGAATATCTTACTCAAATATCTTACTTATCATTTGTGCCAGTCCCAGTCTGAAATGAAATCATCTTGCCCTGAAAAGAAGAAACTCCTTAAAAGCCATGAAAACAGTGAGAGATAACTGGAAAAACCCCCAAATCTGGGATTGGATAGTTTAAAGAGGCAAAGAGAAAGACAGAAGAAATCGGGTCCGATGAAGCAGGACACATTCCCAGTGTCTGCATAGGGCTGTGCAGGGGTTTGTCAGACTGTGGCGGGCAGGAAACTCCATCATGGATACCTTGGCACACTTCAGAGAAAAAACTGTAACATCAAAGAAATGGGAACTTTCTAACCTCTAAAATTTAGGTTCTTTCACTTTCTTTCTGCAAAAACAAGGTAAGCTTATTTATCAAAATAAGCTTCTGTAAGGAGATTTTTTTTTTCTCCATATGAGAAGAGTTTGGGCTTTATCAAACAGCTACTTCAACTTGCTATTCACTACAGTCAGCAAAGGAAACCAGAAGAAGTGAGATTCCAGGAAAAGGCAGTAAAATTTCCACTTAGAGAAGCAAATGGAAATGAGCTGCTGCATTTATGAATGCTGCAGTGAAACAGTTTTTAAATCTTTGGTACCGAAGATATCATGCAATGCTTGACCGATTATGCCTGACTCATTTTAAGAATGCAGAAACAAGATTCAAATGTTGTGGTCCACCTCAGAGGTACCATCCCAGGACAAGGTCAATGACATTTTTTCACACTCTCAGAACAATACAGAAATTATAAAGCCCAGTGGCCAGTTCACATCTAAACAACTGCTTTTGGACCCAACCCATGCAAGAAGAGCCATTAGTGTAAGAACATCTGCAGCATATCTAACACCCCAGCATCTCCTGGCAGACAGACTGACAACATGAACACAAGCAGGCTGGAAACAGACGATCAGCTACTGTGGAATTAGATTTTTTTCAACAGTTGGGCTTTTTTGCTGGCCTCGCCCTGGGAAAGCGGGCAGGCTTCTGATTAACATCCCTTTCAGGGCTGCCTCATCAGCAGGGTGTTGTGGTTGAAAGGACTGTTGGTTTAATTGCTCAAATTTGAATTTCTAGGGGAAAAAATGAACACACTCTCTTGCTGGCAGGACTGACACAAGTTTGTATTGTAGACCAAGTCTGATTATATGTATTTCCACTTGGATATTGCAAACATTTCTCTCTCTTTCTTTTAATAAAGTATTATCACGTACTAGAACATTCTAGTTCACCAGTACTAGAACATTCTACACAGCAAAAATCCCTTCATTACTCAACATTAACTTCAGGCCAAATAATTTTTTGATACTTTACTTTGCAGAGAGGGCAGGCTTATGCAGCTACTGGCAGACCTGATGAATGTGGAGAAAATTGCTTCCCATGCTACCAATGTCAAATGTTAATCCAGCAGGTACCTGGTACTTGACAGGAACTTTATTTTAAAAAGCTGTGGCCACGGTAGCCCAGGCAGCAGGGCCAGCAGCTTTTCCTTCATTGCCTTGAGTTGCTCTGCATCCAGCAGAAACTCAGTTGTCACCTTTCTGCAATCTTTACCCTGGATTCAGCTGGGATGGAGCTGGATCCCACAGGCACTAAGACCACTGTGTTAACCCAGTCACAACAGCCAGCTCCCAAAACCCCTATGCATTTAAAGGCAATGTGTCTCAGACAAGACTGAGAGGTGTGCAGGGAGCCATCCTTGCCCTTCCCCAAATACCCAACACTAGGAACTCGGTTCATGGCTTAGATCAAGACAGGCAGTGACAAGAAAAGTAGTCTTTTATTTCAATTAATATTTCTTGGCATTAGGCAGATATTAAATAACACTGGAATGCACAAGACTATTAACATATCGACAGCAAAAGGGAGGAGGTGTAGCCAAGTTGAGAACAGCAGTGCCAGTCACGTCACCTCGGGGCACTCAAAAGCCATTTAACGTAGCAACCACCAGAAAGTAGGACTCCACTGAGAAATACAAAATGAGGATGAACTCCTTTCAGGTCTTTTGTTAATACAGTAATACCGGAATGACTGACAGTAAAAATGAACAAATATTTGCATTCAGGAATTAAACAGAGTGAAATATCCACAAACTGCTAGTCATGCATTTCTTTTGGAACAGCAATTTGCTAATGCATAAATATCACAAAAAAACAATCTCCAAGATCTGAATAAATCACAGACGACTAGAAGAAACAAAGCTTGAATTCTATTTTATGCCTTAAATAGATGACCTAAATATTTAAAATTTTACTTCACCATATATATATAATTTATATATATATTAAAAGAAAGTAAAGACCATTAGATAAGTGCAAGCAATTTTCCTCAAAAAGAAAATTGGAACCATGCCCAGGAAAGCTGCTTTTTTTTTTTCTTTTTTTTTTTTTTTAACTTTCCACTCCATTCAGTCCACTTTTTTTTTTTTTTTTCTTTTTTTTCCCCCAACATAGTAATTTCTGAAGCAAAATAAATTATCTACCATCTGCTATTTTGGGTAAAAGTCCTACCTAGCATCTTCTCGGGAACTACGGGAACATCACCTTTCTCACGGACTAAGTGAAGTGGTATCTTGCCAGCCATTGAACTCTCTCGTAGCTGCATGTAAACAAACCTTCCGAATAATGTTTCAAATGTGCAGAGTGAATGGTAACGTTACGGGGAAGCAGAACCGCAGCTGCCGCAGGAGAACTGCACTGGTGTTAGTGGGGGAGCGAGGGCTGGTTCGCTCGGACACACGCGCACACACACGATCTGGCAACGGGGTCGTATCCGCGAAGTGTGGAGGGATGGTTGAGAAGGCATCCGTTTGCGAGCGAAGCTTGAAGGACACAAGCCGAGGTTCTCTGAGCACACTGTCCGCTTTCATCAGAATTGGCTCGCGCTACTGGGGTCGCACTGTAACAACCGCACGATGGAGGGGTCGCTCTTGGCACCTTTGATGAACTCTTCCAGCGACAGTTTACCTGACAGAGAGGACAACCAAAATGGAAATAATTTTTTAAGGAGTCAGTTGTTCCTGTCATCATTGCTGTAGCAGAGAATCCCTCCTCACCGAGGCAACGTAACATCTATTTAATCTATCGCAAAGGCATCGAGGGGAATTTAGCACAATGCACAGCAGCTAAATCCTACTCAAGCCTTTAAGCCCAAATGCATTTTTCTTCTGCAAAACAATCCAGCATAATAATTGCTATTTCTTTGTTTAAAAAGACAGTCCCAAATCTAAAAACAACTGTTCCAATAACATTTGGCAGCTTTTTGCTCAGAACCAGACTATATGAATAACATGACACATGAACACAAGGTATGGTACCTGAACACATGTATGCTTTGGAATGATGCTGTTATTATAAACACTTGAAACCTAAATATTCCAAATATCCCCACTTTGTCCTCTTGTTTCTTGTGACACGTGGGGCTCAGCAGTCATGGCTTCTCTGGCATCTACAAGGTTGGATTGGGGTTTGAGCAACCTGATCTAGTTCAAGATGTCCCTGCTCATTGCAGGGGTGTTGGGCTACATGACCTTCAAAGGCCCCTTTCAACCCAAATTATTCCATGATTCCATGACTTGCTGTGCCCTACTGGGTGTACAGGAATAGGATGGTTTTGGTTTTTTCTTTTTTTACAAGCAAAGTCAGCCCTGGGGCACACCTACTGCTATGTGTTGCTCCTGAGCATTTCTGTTTTATACATCTTTAATTTAGGCCAGAGGAATTGACTTGGATAGACCTTGTAACAATCTGAGGTGCTGAAAATTGATCTCTGAAGGAGCAACCACCCCAGCATCCCCTGGCACCAACAGTCCCATGGAATGTCATGGTACAGCAAGGAGGAAATATTCTATCTGGTCCTCCAGACCTCATGGTGGGGTGACCCAGCCCCCCGGCAGGTAGCTAGCACCAATACTCCCCTGCTCCAGCATTCATGGCAGAAATAGGATGTGACAATATCAATGAACAAAGAAATTTTCCCTATGAAAACGAGGCAACAAGCAACCTGCTGCACCCCAGACACTAGATTGATTACTAGACATGTCTAGATTACTGGACATGTCTAGTAATCTCCCATCTAGCTTGTGTACTCACCTACCCTACCCTCACACAACACGCCAGGGCTATCCTTACCCGCCCCAAACTGCTATGCTCGAGACAGGAGCCACACACAAACATCCTGCACTTGGGAGCTGCCTGCTCCCACTTTTGGCCACATGCACCCAAAGAGAGAGAGGTACCAGCTCATTGTGCCAGTTTGCACCAGCCCCAGGAGAGATGGAAGAGGAATGACCCTGGTGGCCAGCACTGAAAACAGGTTGAACAGGGACGAACTCCTCTCCCAAGTAACAAGCAATAGGGCAAGAGAAAATGGCCTCAAGTTGCACCAAGGAAGGTTTAGATTGGATATTAGGAAAAATTTCTTCCCCAAAAGGGTTGTCAAGCATTGGAACAGACTGCCCAGGGCATTTAAAAGATGTGTAGATGTGGCACTTAGGGACATAGCTCTATGATTCCATGAATGAGCAAGCCTTCCTCTTAGAGAAATTACAGAAGCTCAAAAACCCATGGCACACTAATTTCTGGCTTTTAAGCTAATGTTCCCAAACTAAGTGTTTTTAACAAAAGCAGAGGTCCCCTAATTATCAGGATATTTACTGGTTTGCCCTTTGCCCTGTATTACTTAAAAGCAAAGCCCAACTCAAAATCTATTTGCAATGCCCAACAGTCAGATGGGAAAGAAACATTTTCAGCCACCAGACACACATGTGCAGATGTTATTCCTTGGCACTGCATGGATTGCAGGGCTGATATTTTACTGGGAATAGGATGATTTTATTTCAGCAACAAAGTGCAACAGATGGAGGATGCATGGATATGGCAGATTTTGGGACCACTACTCTGTTACACATCTGCACGCATTGCTACTTTCTGCAGACCAAAAATATTTTAATAATGTTATTTTAGGGCCCTCCACATGTTAAGCCAGGGGATGAAGTGCTAGTTTTGATTAAGTCAAAGGTAAAATACTTGAGGACTTCAGCAAGGCCAGGAATTTGCCCTGGGGACTGCAGTAGCAGACACCAAAATGCAGTCATAAAATCCTCTTAAATCAGACCCTTTATGTACATAAAATTTTTTCAAGTCTCCATATCTCAGTGCTACAATCAAGTCTTTGCTCTCACTGAGCACATCAATGGGACACAGTTCCTGACTGATGTGGGCAGTTGCCACCTCAGCCTCTGACAGGGTAATTCCCAGGCAAAAACTCCACCTCAGCTGGGAATAAAGGAAACATGTCATCAGGCTGATGAAAAAAGGAAATTGATCATTTTTTGCTTGTATTCTTCAAACCCAAGGAAATGAGCCAGCACAGGTGGAGGGGTTATGATGTGTGCATTGTCAGATAATTGATCAAGGAGCTCCACAACCTGGCTTGGGAGCTGCTACAACTCCCTGATGCTCATAGTGCAACAGAGGTGTGTGACCATGTGTTTATACATGCCATAAACACACACAGAAAATAAGTGTTATGGATCTGGGGAATTTTTGCTTTCAGGTGCCCTGCCACATTCAGGACTCATGATATTGATGACAAACCCAGAAGTGCAACCCTATCAAGGACAGTGGGAACAAAACCTTGTGCCAAGTTTGTGCTATGTCCAGAGAAAATAACCCAAAGACATGGGGATTTCAGAGGAGCCTTTGCAGAAGGGGATTAACCCCTGAAATGCCAGGGAAGGACTGCTCCCCTATCAGCCCCTCAGCAGGAGAATTCACCCTCTGTTCACTGCTCAGTTATTCAACCTATTTATTATGGACCAGAGATACTCAACAAGGTGAGGCAGAGGCCAGAGGCACCAGTGGGGACATTCCTACCCTTTCTCCCCTCTCCCAAAATTCTGCCATCTACCACGGCTGGGCTAGAAAACTTCTATTTCCAGAGCTTAGGAAGGGGTGCCAGTGGCAATCCTACCGTCATTGTTTGTGTCCATCTGTCTGAAGATCTTGTCTGTTCGCTTCTCGGGAGTAGATTCATCCTCTGGCATTTTCATTACTGATGAAACCATTTTGTAAATTGCCTGAGTATTAAAAAAAAGTTAAAAAAAAGAGATATAAGAAAAACATAACCCAAATGATAAAGCATGGGACAGAGGAAAAGAATTTAAGCCTGTAGCAACAAAAAAAGGACAGCTGACCCTGGCAGGCAGCTGCAGGACTTTATAAACCAAAATGAATGGGAATTTCTGACTGCAGCTTTTTCTTTTTTTTTCTTTCCTGTATTCATTTGTGCTTCAAAAGAAGAGCTGGGTCAGTTTAACTGAAAGCCAGAGTCTAGATTAATGTATGAGCAGGACTGAGCTGAAATAGAGGAGACAATGGTGCAGTAGGGCTAAGCCAGCACCTCTTTGTCTGCCTCTCACCCTCCACCTAGTTGTATGTATGCATGTGGGGTGCTACATGGATTATGGTGAATATGAATACACAGCAATAGGGGTAGTTTGCCTTTGGGGATGGATAAGGAAACGCTTCTTCTGACTTACAAGAACATGAATAATGAGAAGACCTCTTTAGAGTGTCTGCAGTCCTAGACTTTCACCTAAATTCTCCCACCCAGCCATGAGGACCAGTGTCAGGGCACTGGCTGATGCATGACTCCCTTGCACTGCACAGGACACAAATCTCAGCTGCACAGTGGGTGACAAGCAGCCACTGCTGAGGCCAAACCCCTGCAAGCATGTGGGGTAGGGGCACAGGGGACTGCGCTGCCTGCCCCCACTACAGCCTGTGGTATACAGGTCCTCTGCCTTTGGGACACAAAGGCATGCTACAGCCTTTCATCCAGAGTTCATATTCCACATTTGAAGATTCAAAGCTTTAACTCTTAGATTAATCAGGTCAACAGAATTTGCATTTAGGGTTTTTGATCCTGTGAACATCACACTAAGAAACCCCCAGAATTCTGGCTGCAGGCCAGCTGCACAAGTGCCCTCTTCATATCTCAGGCCTTTCCTCATCTGCATCTTGTAGGTCCCATCATGGGTCCTACAAAACCATGGGCTCAGGAGCCTTCCTGGGGCAGGAGTGACCCAGCTCAGCACATCCCTCATCTCCAGCTGCCTTATGGTGAAGAGGTTACATCACCACAAAGAAGATGTCCAATAGAGATAATGCTCACCTGCACTATTTCTAGCATTTCCCCACGGCTGATGTACCCGTTGCCATCCAGGTCGTACATACTGAATGCCCACTTCAGCTTCTGCTCCAGCTTGCCCCGGGAGGTGACGCTCAGGGCGATGATGAATTCCCTGAAGTCGATCGTCCCGTCGCCGTTAGTGTCAAAGGTGCGGAAGACGTGCTCCGCAAACTTCGACGCGTCGCCGTAGGGAAAAAAATTTGCGTATATTTTTTTAAACTCTTCTACAGTCAAATGGCCCGTGGGGCAATCTTTTAGGAAGCCCTTGTACCACTCCTGCAGCTCGTGGTCTGTGAACTCGGTGTTCTCACGCAGGTCCTGGAGCACCTCGGGGCGCAGCTTGCTGTTCTGCTTCCCCATCCTCTTCTGGGTCTGGGTTCAGCAGCTGCAAAGCAAGAGAAAATCTGCCTGAGCTCCAGCCACACTAGGCAGAGGGGGCTGGGGAGAGGTAGAACCCTGCTAGAAACAGAGAGTCCCCCTGGGGCAAGGGGGAAAGAGGAGAAAAAGGATGCTATAAATCACCAGGAAAAGACCTCATTTAATTTGGCTTCCTTTCCTCTCCTCTAGGCTCTCTCAGTGACTAATATGCTGTGGAGGGGAAGATAGTTCAGGAGGAAGTATTTCGGAAATATTCGTTCTTATTATTAATCCTTATTATGTGGCAAATAATAAAGCTCAGTATTTTAGTTCTGTGCTGCAGTCCCACTCCTCCATCACACGGCTTGCAATGCCCAGCTCTGGATTCCTACACAGGCTGATCTGCTGCCATGACTGAGTGGGAGCGGGCAGGGACAGCAGCAGTGATGAAAAGACAAATCCATCTATTCAAAAGTGACATTAAATGCAGCTGAACAAGAAGCAAGAAGAGCAGGTAGCTCCATGCCTGTCATGTTTGCATTGTCCAGATGCTCTTTGAAACCCTTTGGCTTATCCAGATTTTCCTCCTTCCCTGCATCCCTTGTCCCACAGCAGTGGGAGCTTGGTCCTGTATGGTGGGGCTTGGTTGGTGCTCCTTGTGGCACCTGAGGGTCACAGGAGGGTGCAGCAAGGGTAAGCTCAGCACAGCCCATGCTCAACAGCAGCACCCCAAAAGGCTTCTCCCTTTTTTTCTTAGCCATGAAGGCAGCATGAGCAGATGGATCACTGCTACAGCAGCACCAGCACAAGGGATTTCATCCTTTCCAGCCCTCCCAGAGAATTAGAGAATAAGGCTTTTTAAAGCAAAATGTTTGGCAAAGCAATTCTTTTCAAGTTTACTTGGGTTTATACTTTTAGAGAAGCTTATTCAGTAGGTTCAATATTCCTTCACCAGGGCCAAAGCACATTTAAATCCAGGATTTCATCAGGATATCAGGAGAGGGCTGGGTCTCTCCTCTCTCTTGACAATGCCTGTGTTGTGCCACACAAGGTGAGACTGCCCGGCATTTCTTTCAGCAAAATGAAAGATGGTCAATCTGCACTTGTGCAACAACAGGAAATAAACAAAACCTCGATAATTTCTTACTTTTATGCCTTGCATTATTTCATGGCTACCTAGCAATATCAAACTGTGCTGCTGAGCTAGAGGTTGAGTTGCGTGTCCTTCCTCATATTCAAGAAGTTTATTCACAAGTGTGCACAAACTCCTGTGACTGGTTTGCATAAATGATGTTTCTCTGCACAGACTGTTGTGCCTGTTGGGTTTGCTCAGAGCCAATGCAGAAGACAGGTTAGTAATAGGCCAACACTGCAGACTACCTGGAAACTGCAAGAGCTGAGCTGCAAAGCATGCAGAAACCAGGAAAAACAGGGGCTAAGCACTTCCCAGAGAGTAAAAATTCCAAGCATGCATAAGAACCCAAAAAAATTTAAAATGCTAAAGGTCAGCAAAAAATAAGCTGCTCTACAGCAGAATGTAAGCTTGTTTTATTTGTATTCCATTTAGTCTGTGCACTGCCTCAGCAATGTAAAAAATCCACATCCTGCTCTGTGGCTTAATGCTCAGAGACAAACAGCTGCTCGTTAGTTCTGTGCATTAACGGACAACTGTGTTATCATTAGCACTTCTGTTTTCCAGAAAAGCTGCCAATACTTCAACTCCAAAGCTTTATTTTTGTCCATTATATTGCAGAGTTTTCTCCACATACCTGACATGCCTCTGCTTGCTCCCAACGTGCAGGGATGTTACAGCTCCTGGTCGCTGCCAGCATCACCCTAGGAGAGCATCAGGCTGCCCTCCAGTTAAACCACTAACTCTCAGCCACTGCCACTGCCTTTCCATCTTCCAATCTTCTCTGCCCCAGATAGTCATCCTTGCAGTGCCGAGGGCAGAAAACACAATATTCCAGTCTGCTGAAGTCAAATTGCAGAAAAGAGCAGCTTGGAGCAAATAATGGATCAGATGTGATCCATTTTTTTAAAGAGCAGAAATTGTAGAAGTATGTTCCTCTCCTTGAGTGAGGAGGTGTCTGCAGTTTCCAGCCTTCAGTGAGCCCCTCCACTTCATGATTCCCAGATGCTTTGTAACAAGTAGTGTCTGGAAAAGCAGTCCCTGCCTTACCAACCAGTGCCTCAGAATTCCCTGGGAGAGGGGCAGGAGGAACAGCAGAGCCCACTTGACACATAAGCAGAAATTGCCTCAGCTTTGTTGACTCTCAGGGTTAAGGACTGCAAAACTTTCAACTGGTAGTTAAAAGTGGTTTGAAAAGGTTTAATATAATTTCTCCCTATTGCTGTAGTATCTTTATCATTCCTGTTCCCTTGAAAAATAGACACCCCTAGACAACAGAGGTAGGGTAATCATTCTAGATTAATAGAATAAATAAATAAATCTAGAACTAGATTTCACTATTTCTCCTAGTGGTAGATACATCTTGTTATTTGAAGAGATGCTCATTAAATATCAGCTTCAAAAGCTTTATATTCAAGCAAACTTTGCATTCAAAAAATTACAGGCCCTTTCAACCCTTCCTCCTCTTTCACATCACTTTATATCAGAAGATGTGCAATGCTCTGAACACAACCTTTTTTTGCATATGAGCTTTCTGAAAGGCTTCATAACATGTTCAGCCCAAATGCAATCCTGCAGTTGTAACCAATTTCATGTGAATAATTAAATAACCAACATTAACATTAATTTATTAAAGCCCATCTAAAAAAACCAGCTTTGATTTAAATTGTGTTGCAGGTAGCTCCTTCAAAATGAAATGCCTAAATATCTCATTAATCATGACAGCAACCCCTGCTGCTGGCATCCAACTGACATTTCATTCGATTGCTATAAAATGCTTTCATCAAATCACTTTCCAGAGGCTCAGCAGCTGATTTAGCCACAAGACCACTCAGAGGATGGCTGCTAATGGAAATCACAGGGAGCAGGGCTGGGATGCTCTGGTCAGTCCTGTGATTAGGGCTGTGTTTTGTTGCTGTTTTTTAACGAGCCTTTACCAGCTAAATCGCTTTTTGCAGTGGGTGTAGAAAGCAGTGCAGAAGAGACATCCTTGCACCCAATATTGCCCTGGGCAGTTAGCAGACCTAACTCCAGTATGGCTTGCCTTTCCCTCAATTCCCATCACACCAGGGTGAAATCCAGGGAGGAGATATCACATACACTGCAGCAAGGTCTGTCCCTGCTTTCCTTGATGAGCAAAAGCCCTCAGAGCATCTGGCACTATCACAGCAGTAAGAAAAACAATCCAAGGAATGCCCTTGAGGTGATCAGACAAGGAGCATCTTGGTTGTCTAAATGCAGAGCTGAGGCCTTAGCAAGTCAATCACTGCTCGTGAAAGAGACCCCGGGCCGTGTAAGGCTTAAACAGGGGGAAATGCAGATGAACTTTTGTTCCAGTTTCATACCAAAATTTTTGTTAAAATTATGTGGTGCCTGTTCTAATTCTAATTAATTCTAGCCGGGCTCAAAACCAAGCTGCCAGAGAACTCCCACCTGAATGTAACCTCTGTCCTTCTAGGCTTACAAAAAATCAGCAATAATCTCATAGCAAAAGCCCAATAATGAGCAAAAAGGTCTTTTACTGAGGCAAAGACACACACTGGTGTCCTGGTTTCAGCTGGGGCAGTGTTCATTTTCTTCCTAGTAGCTGGCACAGGGCTGTGTTTTGGATTTGAGAATGAAAATAATGTTGATAGCACGCTGAAGTTTTAGTTGTTGCTGAGCTGGGCTCACCCCAAGTCAAAGACTTTCTCAGTTTCCTGTGCTCTGCCAGTGAGAAGGTGCTCAAGAAATATGGAGGGACCACAGCCAGGACAGGTGCCCTGAAGTGAACAAGGGGATATCACTCCATGCTGTCATGGTCAGAATATAACTTGGGGGGATTGTCAGGGCAGAGGGCTGATCACTGCTCAGGGATGCACTGGGCACTGGGCAGCAGCTGATGAGCAATTGTACTGTGCATCCCTTGTTTCTCTTGGATGTTACCCCTCTCTCTGTTTTTATTATCTCCCTTTTCACTACAATTGTTATCATGATTACTATAATAATATTTTCTTTTATTTCAGTTATTAAGCTGTTCTGATCTCAACCCACAGATTTACCTTTCCTCCCCCCCCCCCAGTTCTCATCCTCGTCCCACTGCGGGCTGGGGTTAAACCACAAGATTGGGTCGTACAGCACTGGGTGAGTAACTGTAGCAAAGTCTGAAACAGCTAATGTAGCAATTCTGTGTTTTTACCGACAGATGGACTGGCTGTCAGTTTCCCCACACTAAAGTACTTGAAATACTTGTGACAAAGCTCCGTGCATCCCACTTTCACAAGAGCCCTCTGTCAACCACCAGTCACAGCCGGTAGAAGTGTGTTTTGACCATGTAACCCAGAAAGCCAGAGACCAAACCAGCTTTTTACTGCAAAGCTTGTGAAAGCAAAACTGCCTTGAAATGAGCTCATCATGGGATCCTCTCAGTGAATCAGTTACGGCTGCAAAAGGAGGAATAACTCCTTAGAGAAGTATTTCCCTGTGCAAACCCCCTTGGATACTAATTTAGTGCTAATAAAAAGAGGAAAATTGATGAAATGCCTGTCTATAGGACAGAGGTGCTTTCCAGCTGAGAAAGACAGTGCACAGAGAAACAGAACAAATACTCTTCATATTATCTGAGCTATCTGCTTTGCAGGGGGGAAGTGTAGCATCATTTCTCTTGCGGTGCTCACTTATAAAGCAGAGTAAGTGTGTCAAATCTGTTATAGTCATGAAGCTGCTCCATGACTGCAGGAGCCCAAAGAAAATGAACAGCATAAGCCAGGCAGCAAACATTGCTCTGGATTGGTCTGAAATGCAAGAACCATTTAAACAGGGGTGGAATATTTTTTTATTAAAATACCTAAAGCATCAGACTTGTCACTGAGGCTCTATCTTTAAAAGTTTGATCCTTGCATTAAAAAACCAAAAACAAAACAAAAAACCAACAACAAAAAACTCCCAAACAAATAAGCAAACAAAACCCCAAACAAAAGCCCCACAAACAAACAACAAAACAAACCAACCACACAACACACCACAAAAAAACTCCGCACAGGCAGTCCAAAGGCAAGCCCGAGGCACTGAAGATGTGTGCTGGCACCGTTCAGGAGCACACCCTTGAGAGTACATTTCCTGCATGGGCTGCAGCAGCTCTCACCAGCTCAGCCACACACAGAGGTGCTCAGGAAGCCTCCAGCTCCTGTGGCCAAGCTCTAAGAGGGAGATGGGCTCCCACACACCCCAGCTAGTGATGGTAGGTAAAAAATGATCGTGCAGCAACAGGCTGCAAAACAGGATTATAACAACATCCTCTGGACCGTGCTTTGCCGAGGGCTGCTCAGGGGCTCTGATCTGAGCTGGGGATGGGGGGAAATGCGCAGTTCCATGGGCTGGGACAGATCATGAACTCCAGAGTGAAGAGCAGATTTTGTTACATGTTTTAATGTCAGTATCCTAAGCAACCAGCGTTGCAACAGACAAGGCACAGGATATACAAACACGTTGCTATAGATATCTGGTCCTGCCTGGTAAACTCGTATGAACTTCTTTCCTGCCCTGCGGCAAAAGCTGACACCCACATACCAGCCACTGCTGCACCTGTCGCATTTTCCCAGGCTGCAGACAGGGGCCCAAAGTAACACCTTTTGATAAAGTCTGAATTGCAAAAAGGAGTATCTTCACCTCTTGAAAAGCTAATAATTTAGCAGTGAGATAAAAGAAATATCTTAATCAATAATGCCACAAAAAATTCAAAGCCTGCAGGGTTTGAGATGCAAAAGGCTCCTGTCAAGAGGGGCTGAAGCTGCTTCTGTTGCTGCCTTTGGGGAAACAGAAAGAAAAACGAAAACTGACAACTGAAGAAAAGACCAGCCTAAATAAATAAATGGTCTTTTTAAATTTTTCACTTTCAGTAACTAATTCTGCTTTTATTTATATAAGAAACATTGCTTATTTGCAACTTACTTTCAAGTTCAATCCTTTTCAGAAGTTTATTAAAAACAGTGGGTGAAGGGGAAGGACCACTCAATGTACCACCCACATTTCAGTTTCAGAAAACTCAGTAACAATTCACATCTGCTCATTGAATGTCCCTCGAAAGGTGGAGTTAATTGGTAAAGAGACCTCGAGCCACCTCACTGTGTGAGTTTACCCATAAACACATACCCAGGAACTACATGGTCTTGAAAACCTGATTCCATGTCTGGGATGAAAATCCATTATAAATAACCACCTACCCCTCACCTTGCCAAAGAACAATATAATTACAAATTCTCCAACCCTGCAAACAGCTATGTGAGACAAAGGCTGGCACAGTCATTTCACAGAGTCAGCTGCAAAGGCTGAAACAGAATAAATTCGCTTGGAGGTGTCTGGGTTGCTCCCATCTATTGAAGTCACTGTATTCAGGATTATATTCCTGATTTACAGGGAAAAATCAGTTAGTCACTGACATGGAGCATCAGTACATTAACCTGAGAACCATTTTACATTCGGATCACAAGTGTGTGGTGAAGAGGCACTTGCAGATCCCTGTGGCAGGATCTTCCCAGGTGCTGGAGTCACTGCAAAGCGCATGGGGATGCTGACACCTGCTGCACCCATTGCTGCCCACTGTGCCCACCAACACTGGCCCCCACCAGCAGAGGAGAGTTTGCCATGGATCACAAACTACCCCCAAACATCCATGAGTTGTTGCTAGTGAGTAATAAACGAGACCCATGTTGGGATCAGAAACATGGCAATTCTTTGGGGAGCTCTCCGTGATGTTCTCCATCTCAGGGAGAAGAGCTTATTACTGTAAAGGGCAAATATTCCCAATGCAGTAAGAAAAGCACAGAAATATTTCAAGTAAATTAGGAAATTGGGTTAATTTGGGTGGGAGCAGTTTGGGCAGTAATGCAGCCTGTGATTGCAGACAGGAAAAGAAAATCATGAGTGGATTTTCCTCATCTCCTCCCTTTGTCCTTTCTTTTTAAACAAAACCAAGGGAGAAGCAGCCAGTCCTATTTTTTTCAGATGCTGTGCAAAGCTGGCAAGGCTTAAAAAAATTACAGTTTGTTTACACAATATTGCAGATCAAGGAAAACATGTCTGCACAATGTCTTAGTGCACAAGGTCTTTTTCTGAGAAGGTTGGGTTGCATGAGGAAAAACCCACGTCATGTTCACTGAATATAGTATTGTAATACATAATTTTTAATAAAACTCATTGAATGCTGGCCTGCAGGATAGGGGAAGGATCCTGATGGGAACTGGGAAATCAGAGAGAACACTTTTAGAAAAAGAGAAGAAAAGTGACAAAGATTAGCACAAGGCACTGTGTTGATAATATAATTAAAACCACAGAAGTAGCACAGTTGGGCTGTTTTGTCATTAGAAGTTTCCTATGATACATTTATTTAATTGATGAAGGTAAATCACAGAAAAATTCTCTAAAGAATAATCACAGCCCTGAGAGAAAGGAATCCAGATTAAATTTCAGAATAATTAGTCAAACTCTGTCAGTAAGAAGAGCCAACCAATGCCACCTGAGCTAATTCCACAGCATCAGAGCCACTCCTGTGGAGAAGATGGAGAGTTTGGGGACAAGGACACTGGCTAACTAGACAATGACAGATGATACCCAGCCCTCAGGCATGGTCTGCAAGACCATCCTCACTGCTAATGATACCTAAATAAAAAAACAAGGAAAAGATCTGACATCCTTTCATTCCCCAGCTGCAGGTACTGTGCTGAGATATGGGGCAATTAAGGGCATTTCAGGGTAGCTACTTTGAAAAAGAGCAGGGAAGAGAGTTGGGCTTGCTTTCAAAGAGTGAAAAGAAACATTTTTATTTAACTAAAGAAGCTTTCTTTAGCAGGTGTATCTTTAGTGAAAATGATGCCTTGAGAGGCTACCTAGAACAGAGGCTAGACAGTGTTAAAGGAATAAAGTAGGTACTTATTTAAAAGGCCTTTGAAGGACACACCCTGGGCAGTACAAGTGCTCAGCTGAGGCTACACCCAAGATGGACTCCAAGTCACGAGTTTTTACACTTTTATAAGTTTTAGTCCATTTACATATTGGGGTTAATTGTCCAGTTACAGCTTCGGGTTATGAAGTCCCATCCTCCCAGTTTGCTCTCCTCAGTTTGCTGTTGATGATAGTTTTTGGGCCTGAAACTGCAACAGTGTCCTTGGCTCTTGGCTGGAAAAGGATTGGTTTGTCTGACTAAACTCTGAGGAGAACTTGCTAACACTTTATATGAAGTTCAGAGTTAGACACTAATGCAGTACAGAATCTGGATAATATGAAAGCTAAAACTTAAGGCATCAAAAATATGCTACAAAATGTGGCTTTGGAGATATGCCAACCAGCTACCTCTAACAAAAATTCAACATTAACTGAAAGTATTAAGATATACTGGAGGGGAAAAAAAATCAACCAAAAGAGAAAGATTCTTTGTTACTAACATGTTCAATGTCCAAATTCACAGCTATGGCTAACAATTTTTACTACTAATACACAGGTTGGTTTTGTTCCAAAAATATGACATCTAATATATATGCACCCATTTATTTTATTAATCTAGGTTTCTAAAGTACCTTTTTTTAAATTTTGATCATCACTTCAAAATAGCACAAAAGCCACTAGTTAAATTCCTTGTAAAAATACTAAACCAAAATTTTTCTCAAAACAGTATTTTATTTCCGCTTCAGTGGTAAATAATAGTAATCAAATTGCTTCACAGCTTTATTTTCCTGTTTGTTGAATGAAAAAAACACTGAAGTTTCAAATCTAATAGCAAACCTAGAGTTTAACTTTCCTAGATTTTTCTCCTTACAGAGATGTGAATTAAAAACTGAGAGTGAAATAACTACATGAGAACAACATCCCACTCGTAAGGAAGGAACCTGGTTTTGCTGGATGCAGCAATTCAAGGAGCAGAAGACCAAATCTGCTGGCAGGAATCAGCCCGAGCTATAGAATAGCTAAGGATATTACTCAAGTTGGTGCATGTGACTGTACCAATCTCTCAGGGATTTTTCAAAATTAACTTTTAGAACCAGGGAGCCAAAATTACAGTGACTACTATCGTGTGCAGAAAAGCCATGGCCCCTGGACAAAGTGTCACACCAGGAACATGATGCAAGGTTTGTGTTCAGGTTATTATCAGGGCAGCCTTTGTGCCTTGAGAACACAATGGCAGGCACCTTGTGTTGGATTATAGCAGCATTTATGGGGGGATGTGGACGCCCAGCTGTCCTGCACTGTCCTGCTGTCCTGCCCATGCCAAGGCACACCCAGGCTGGTGGCTCCCTGTTTGCCCAAGGCAGTGCCTTGATGGTGTGAACTCCAGAGCAAATGATCACAGGGATGAGCATGGTGCTCCTGGGAGGTGGATCCCAAACACAATGGGCCCTTTTGAGCAGCAGTGATATGACAAACCATCTCTCTGGCCATGCATGATGCTCAGGGATGTAATAATACCTGCTCTCACCTGTCACTTCAGCTTCCATCATTAAAAATGGGAGAGGTATCTCTAGAAAACAGCAAACAATATGATTTTGTGACTAGTTCCTCTAAAATCCCTACTAAAATGGGCACCATGACTTCACTGAGCTGTCAGAGAGCACTGACTGGACTCTCCCAGCTGTCAATACCAAAGCAAGAGGAGGCTGGTGCAGCAGCATGGCAGGACACCTCCAGTCCCAGCCCACACATTTAGTAGCTGCAACTTCCATTAATCCTGAACACTCAAGAGTTTGATTTGCTCTTAAGTGCATTCACTATAAATTATGCAGAAGAACAATATAACTGTCTGCCTCCAAGAAAGGGAGTGCTTCATATCAGAGGAGAAAGAAGAGATGCTGGTAATTTTAGGGGCACCAAGAACAGCCCTACAGAAATCCTTTCTCTCTTCTGGCATTTCTGTGTAGCATTGAACACTTCAATGCAAATCATCTTGGAAGCAAATCATGCAATCTGCACTCAAGACATCACTTTTCTCATTAACCTCCACCACAGGGCTCCATCCCCAGCAATACCCACACCAAATGTGTTTTTCTGAGCACTGTGGGTGAGGGCTGCCTGGAGCTGAGCCTTTGTTAGCAGGCTGGGTAAGAAACAAATGGAAAATCAAATCATGCTGAATTTTATATTTATATCTAATTGATGCCAGTAGCGGCCAAATGGGTGTATTTTCTTCCCTAACTGGGTATAGTAACAGGAAGGAGATGTGATAGTTTTGAAGCAGGAAGCATCCCAACAGGCGTGGGTTGAGAAGAGCTGACCTGCACCTGAGACCACATGTGGGGCACATCCTGTCCCACTGCCTTGGTGCCGCATCGGTGAAGGTCTCGATTGCAAAAACAGGAAACCTGTCTTCTCTCAACACTGATGCTGAAGATGGACTTTCATGTTCACATGAGGAGAAGGGGATGAGGGAGAAAATCTGCTCCTGATATCCCCTTTAAATTGCTCTCTCAGGTGGAAGGATCTTCACGAACTTCATTTTAGCAAATGCAAAAAGGTGCCTAATCTGTAAGGTTTTAACATATCAGGCCATGGACAGATAAGCTTTCCTGGGTATGGCCAAAGCAGGTGGTCAGGATACTGATCTCAGCCATTTTGTAACATCTTAATTTATCACTCTGGTCTCTGAAAAGACCCTAAAATACATCTGGTATCAACTACTAGTCTGCTCCACTTCTAATGGGACTAAAAAAATCTTACTCAACCAAATTCTGCATCTTTTGCAAACCAAGATCCACACTAGGCTGATATTTTTGGTTTGGCTTTTTTTTTTTTTTAGTTTTCCTTCACCAAGGATAACATTATCTATTTTCCTGGAAGCTTTCAGCAACTTTTCTGCAGGAGGAGAAGGTATCCTGTGCAAGAAACCATGTCAACAAGATCTTTCCGTAAATGCAACGTTTGCGTAAGATCAACACAATAATTTATCATTTATTTTTTCCTCTTGAAAGGAACAGGAAAAAAGTGTTTAAAGGCTGTGGCACTGGTTAAAAGGAGGGCTCTGCTGGTGGAGGATGGTGCAGGAATTGAAAGTTTCTGAAGTGATGCCTTCTCCTGGGGGGTGCACACACATCTTTCAGCACACAACAGCAAGGCCGCTTCCCTTTGCCTTCAAGCCTGCTAACAGCTCTTTGTTGGCACTACATACATTAAAAAAGGGAAGGCCAGCAAATGTACCACCCTCAGGGTCAGAGGAGTCAGTTCTACAACTGATAGAGATGTTTGGACACTGGCATTGGGGGAGAGGTTCCTGCCAGAGGAGGATGAAGTTTTATTTGCTCAGCTGAAGCGAGTCTGGACTATGGAAGAACCAGGTAAATCCTCCAACTGACACTCTCCCCTGGCTGAGCCTGTCATTCAGACTCTTCTTACTCCCCTGCAAACACAGGCATGATCCTGCTCCTGGACTTCTCTGAGATAAACACAGCACAACAGAAATAACCCCACATTTCCCCACCCCTGCTCTGAAGAGAATAAGCAGTAGTACATTAAAAGCATTTTAGGCTCTTGCTTTCTTGTGCCTAACGTTATTTTTTTAGCTTCTTGGCCCTCTGTGGCAGAGATCATGACTTGTCAGACTTATTTTGAGACCTCCTTTAAGTTTCACAACTAAAAGTCAGTGGCAAAAATCAAATAGCCTCCCAAAGGAAGGTCGACCCCCATATTTCCTCTGCAACTGACATTTCCAACTGCAGGAGGATGGTGGGGCAGAGTAGACAGATGGGCATTTATACATGCCATAGCTCAGGACAGAGCTCTTCAGCATTTGGTGCCCAAACTGTGTTTTAGAAAAGGAGAGGAGCTGCAGCTAGGGATGACCCTGCTGAACAATAGCACACAGCTCTGGCTGCGTGCTGGGTTTTGGAGCGACTCCAAGCAGGGTGGGACTGTAAGAAAGTGGACAAAAGCTTTGGATAGAGATCTACAGGGAGGAAGCGCTTCCTACTTCCTCCACAGAAAGGACCAGGGCTTTAAATAAACCTCCTCCTGAGCTCTGCTGAAAGTAAGTCCTGCCTGATTGGGACCCAGCTGAAGGCTGATGGGGCTCTCCTAGGGAACTCTGCTGCCCTGCTGCAGTTTCCAGCATGCTGGTGGGAAGTGGGGGAGGGCTGCCCACAACCCCATTGTGACTGGCATCAACCAGACAAAAAAGCCTGTAAAACCTCTGACAGGGCTTTCAGCTCTGCCACCAAAGGTGCAGAGCCAGACTTGCCCATCAAGCACATCTTTTGAAGAAAAATGTATATCAAAGTGTACATTTACACTTTGTAAAGCCATTGCAAGATCATGCCATTTCTCAGACCCATTTACCCTTTAGCCCTTTCTTGTGTGGCCTATGAGGCTGCAGCAGCACGTTTATTCTGATGGACAGAGACATTCAATCTGTTCCATCCCCCTCAGCTCCTTTCCACCTTCCCCACCTCTGCAGCTACATGGGATCTTCCAGCCTTGCCTCTCTCCTTCCTCTCACATGGTTCCACACACAGACCATAAACATGGGAGCCAGGATTGGAAGCAATACTGATAAGAAAATGACTGGCACTTACAAAAAACCATCCCCCTCCTAACAAATGCCAGTGGAATATTTACTTTGCTTGGATGTAACAGAATCAGACCCTAAATACAATAATACATCCTTGCAAACATCCAGATCTTTCCTCTGTACAGTATCACATCAATTATCTTATCCATCCATTTTAGGGTACATATTAGTTGTAATAACCCCAAGCTTCCCTGTTCTCCATCCTGAGCATCAGCCCACAGCAAGAAGCCTGTTTGTTGTTTTTCAACCTGTCCTTAGTCTGCTAGAGCATCCATTGATTATAACCCAAAAGAAGACTTGTGCTGTGCCAAAATTGCTAAAATTTACATCTCAGACATTTTCAGTGGTGTGAAGATTTAATAACAGAAAATAAGAGAGAGAAGGAAGGAAACTACAGGTCTGAAAAGTATCAGGTTAGACAGATTGAGAAGCAATGGGGAAAAAATATATCCCAAATTATATTCTCACAACAAAAACAAAGCTACAGGCAGGTCAGAAAGAACTGAGTTGTGCATACATTTCTGGAACAGTAAGAAATGGCTTTGCCATTTCTTCAATGGGATTCATGGGATCGAATAAGTAAATTTCACATTCCTGGAGGAAAACAATTATTTCATTAATGTCTTTGCACAAAGCAATTACCCAGCAGTTTGGAAAAGACATCTGTGATACTGACCTGCTGAGACAGACATTGAAATTGTACTTGGTCCAAATTTGTGAGAGAAAGTTCTCTCCTGCTCTACAAAGGAGCAAAAGAGTCAAAACTACTTCTTGTAGCAATTATCTGCTAGGCTCTGGGTTCACTGGACAGCAAACTGCTCTCAATACATGTCCTCTTCTTATAAAATTCCTGGATTTTCCCTGCTAATTCACATCCCATGGCAATCTGACTAGCACTCTGCTGTGGGGGGGTGACTGTTGGGCTGAAATAAGACAAAGTGCAGTAAGAAGCAACCCATGCCAACAACAAATTTGCAGCCAAGACTGACAGCGGTAGAACTGCTCAACTGCCAGCCCTGGAAAGGCATATCCACCACTGGCACTCACTGAAGCAAAGATGCTGATTGCCACTATTCCTGCAAATTCAACACAGCTATTATAGGTTATTTCTCTATTTCTTGATGTTTCCAAGCTGTCCTAATGTCCTACTAGCTTTTGTTACTCAGCTTTGTCCTAATGGCTTCTGTACAGACCTATGTCAGAGTGGATGTAGCTTAATACACTTTAATGCAGTCAATGCTCATTATTTCCAGTATTTCTGAAGACAAGCTGCTCCTCTCGGTAAAACTATGTTCAGGCCCTGATATGGCAGATATAGTGTCAGTCACTGCCTTTCTTCCTGACCTTTATCCCAAAAGCCAGCCAGGCTTTGCTCCCATCACTCCAGTCAAGCCCTCATTCCTCTACTGGTTCAAAAATCAACTTCTAACTTCACCTCAAATATATTCAGTGCTGGTAACCACATTTGCTCTGATCCCAACAACGTCTTCTCTGGAACTTCCCCTCTGCTGCACACAGGGATAGAGAGCCATCACTCCCACATCAGCCTTGGCTTTCCTGGTTTAACTGAGCAGGTTCTTCTTGCCTCCTCTCAGACACGAAGTGTCCTTTCCCCGTGTCACAGAAATCCTCTCCTGCACTTGGTGCAGTGACAGCCTCCTGACCCCTGGCACCGCACGCACCCTCTCAACACCAAGTTTCCTTATCTGCACTGGGAACTCTTCCAAGAAGGGGATTTGCCTTTTGACCTTAGTGCCTTGGGTCAATCTGTGTTCAGCTCTGCCTGGGCTCTCCTCCACACTTCCAGTGAGCAGCTTCTCCCCTGTTCAGGGACAGCCTTACCCTGTGTTTCATGCCTTTTCTGTTCCTGCCATCCAAAGGGGTGCCCTGCTCTCTCAGAATGACATCCTGATCTTCTTCCAAGCTGACGGCAAATGGCAGTGTCATGGCACCAGATACGTGATCTGATCCCTGAATGTGGAGCTTCAAAACTCATCTGCTGACAAGGTCTAATGGATGAGATGTAAAGCTCAGAGGAAAAACAATGCCAAGATGTAAGTGCTCCAGCACATTACTGGAACATCCCCACATGTAAAACCTAGTAGTGCGAGTCATACAAGGATTTTTCCAGTTTCTTCTCTAGCTCTCAGTGACAGGTGAATGAGGAGGACCACTTTTATCACTCATCCAGTGCATGAACAGGGAATAATAGCCTATTTGTTTTAAAAACAAAATAGTAGGGCTGGACAAAGCCAACCAAAGAACCAAATGTAGCCACACCCTCAACTAGGGGAGACCACAGTCACTCTCTATTTGCTATCCAGGATCTGTGTATTACACATATATATTTCTATTTTATTCAAAACAAAGGTGGTTTTTTTTCTCATAAAGGGTGAGACTCACATCTGGCACATCTGAGGAACAGCTAAAACAAGCAGAAAGTCCATCAGGCAGTTTGATCTGAAAATACAGTAAAAAAATCCCCCCTCACTAAGCAGTGAAAAGGTGACTGAAAATACCCCTGAATGCTTCAAGCAGGCTGCAGGCCTCTTGGAGTGTGAGGAGTTTCAGGATCCACTGTAGGGGCAGCAGAAACAGTTCAGCAGATATTCATGCACACTTACAGATCCATGGTGCTTGTAGTCAATGAGAGATTTGCTGCTGAGAAAAGCACTTTTTTTCCCTTTTTAAAGAAATTTTACCTCAAAAGAAATGTGTCTTTGCTGCTCTAACCCACGGGTGGGCCAACAGGGATCTAGCACAACTCCTCCCCTAGCTCCAAGCAGCATTTGTACCAGAGCAACACAACATGATCTGCAAACCAGAAAGTCCCTCTGGACTGGATCACTGTGCAAGCCAATGGATGGGGAGAAACTCTGCAAAAACACCCCAAGTGTGCCAGAGCTTTGGGCTATGCCATAATGGCATTTGGATGTACACTGGGGCATGCAGGCATCTTTGGCCAGGCACAGCTCTGCTCAGCTGGGCACTCACCCTGATGGCCCATCACTGCTGATATGTGACTCATTAAAAATGTCTCAGCATGCCACTGAAGAAAATTTGTGTGTGCATAAAACCCCTCATATTGACTTTTCCTATGGAAATTGCTTCTCCACCATGTGCTCCTTTCAGCAGGGAGGAAGCTGCAGCAGCACGTTCCTCAAGGCTGCACCACAAACTCACAGGGGCTGGGAGCACCTCAGGAAAAGCTCACAAAGCTCCTGAAAAACAGCACCACTCTCTGCCCAAAAATAACCCCACTAAAACACATCCAATTTCTTGATGATGGTGTTACTGCCAGAATTTCCAAGCCTGTAGCTTTCCAGGAGAAATCCATGGAAATGCATGCACACACTCCAGAGCATGCTACATTTGATATGAGTAGCCCAGTTTCAAGCATCCACGCAAGCAGTGGATTTTTTCACTAAGAGCACATCCTAGCCTAGTAGAAGTTAAAATTAACTAATGGCAAAGCCTACTGCTCCAGCTCTGCAAGGGGCAACACCTGCCAGTGACTGCCCCAAAACAAAAGCAAGATGCTGAAGAGCTCCTGCTGCAATGCAGAGAAGTGGCAGCTGAGATCTTGCTTTTGCTGTGCCAGGCACTATGTACTGGGCCAAATAGAGCCTGTTGCTGTGCCAAAAAGTGGGTAATTCAAGCTGAAAGGCAGCTGGTAGGGCTTCCCTGCTTTGCCAGGCAGCTGGCTGCAGAAACACATTTTGCAGCAGCAAACATCACCCTGCACTGATGAGGTGGAGAGTCCTTTCAAGTCAGTCGTTAGCAGGTCTAAAGGTGGGCGCAAGACAGAGGAGCTGCCTGATAAATGGCAATGCTTGGCAAGCAATAAAAAAAATATGAAAAAAAAAAAAAGAAAAAAAAGGTTATGGTCCTTCTTCCTATGCTGCCTCCCAGTCCATTAAATATCACTACATTTACCCTGACTGAAAATATTAGAGGTCGCATGTCTTAAACTTGAAGAACAGTTTTTCCACTCAGAGGAATTTTGCTTACCTTCATCAAGCAGTAGTGCCAACAGCTGTTAAAGTACAGTATAAATATTAGTCCTTGCCAGTAAACAGATGCAAACTTTGGCACCAGATCAGACTGAAATAATCACATAATCACAGAACGGTTTGAGTCAGAAGGGACCTTTAGAGATCACCCAGTTCAACCCCCTGTCATGGTCAGGGACAGCTTATACCAGAACAGGTTGCTTAAAGCTCCATCCAACTTGGCTGTGAGTACCTCAGGACATGGGGCATCCACAACTCCGGGCAACCTGCTCCAGGTTCTCACCACCTTCACAGTAAATTTGTTCCTTATGTCCAATCTAAACTTACCCTATTTCAGTCTAAAATCATTGCTCCTTGTCCTGTCACTACAGGCCCCTGAAAATACCCCACCTTTCTCCATGTTTTTTTATAAGCCCCTCCATAATGAAAGACTGCAATGAGGTCTCCTTGGAGCCTTCTCCAGGCTGAACAACTCCAACTCTCTCTGCTTTTCCTCGTAGGAGAGGAGCTCCATCACCCTGACCATCTTCATGACCCTGCTCTGGACTCACTGCAACAAGTCCATGCCCCTGCCTATGTTGAAGGTTTCTGAGCTGGACACAGTGCTCCAGGTGAGGTCCCACCAGAGTAGAGGGTCAGGAACACCTTCCTCATACCTGTCAACATCTCACATGGAAAAGTCCAGCTGGGGAATACCAATACAGATTGAGCAAACCTGCCCGACAGACTGAAGAATATATGCACAGCTACACTGGGCCACAATAGTTAAAAACTCCTTTTCCATGCTTTATTTATTTCTGTTTAACAAACTAAAACCCTAAGTGCCAAACTGAAGGTTCAGTGACAACTCAAACTAAACAAATTAGCCACTCAGATCATTAAAGCACTCGAGAGATGCTTTCCTTCCCTCTGTGTATGCTCTACTAATCTCCACACTTCCCTCAGTCTGATAAAGCAATTAAAAAATCCATTTCACTTTCAGTTTCTGACCAGAGAAAGCACTACAGGTTCACAAGCTACCAGGGTTTTTTTTTTTTAATGAAAAATGTTATTCTCCATATACTTTCAGTAAATAATCCCAGCGAATTTAGGCATGAAACAGATCCCCAAAACAAAATAGGCAAGAATGTAAACTTGGTGCCTCTGCCTCAAAACACTTCCAGCCTCACCTAAGGCGTGACTCGGCTGTAAAGCAATTTATTGGAGCAGAGAGGCTGAGTGATGCAGGAGTGCTGCAGGCACGGCAAGGAGGGCGGGGAGTGCAGTACTCAGGCAGTTATGCAAGCAGGGAAGCACGGGGTGAAAGGACAGGAGGGCTCTGCGGGACAGCCAGCCTCACAAAGCCCATAAGGAGCTTTGGCAGCGCCCGGCTGCCCCGCCGCCAGGCAGGTGACAGCAGCCAGCCTGCAGTGCCCTGCCAGCAGGGCCCAGCCCACAGACACAGCCACAGCCACAGGTGACAGCAGCCAGCCTGCAGTGCCCTGCCAGCAGGGCCCAGCCCACAGACACAGCCACAGGTGACATCAGCCAGCCTGCAGTGCCCTGGCAGCAGGGCCCAGCCCACAGACACAGCCACAGCCACAGGTGACAGCAGCCAGGCTGCAGTGCCCTGGCAGCAGGGCCCAGCCCACAGCCACAGCCACAGGTGACAGCAGCCAGCCTGCAGTGCCCTGCCAGCAGGGCCCAGCCCACAGACACAGCCACAGGTGACATCAGCCAGCCTGCAGTGCCCTGGCAGCAGGGCCCAGCCACAGACACAGCCACAGGTGACAGCAGCCAGCCTGCAGTGCCCTGCCAGCAGGGCCCAACCCACAGACACAGCCACAGGTGACAGCAGCCAGCCTGCAGTGCCCTGGCAGCAGGGCCCAGCCCACAGCCACAGCCACGGGTGACAGCAGCCAGGCTGCAGTGTCCTGCCAGCAGGGCCCAGCCCACAGACACAGCCACAGGTGACAGCAGCCAGGCTGCAGTGCCCTGGCAGCAGGGCCCAGCCCACAGCCACAGCCACAGGTGACAGCAGCCAGGCTGCAGTGCCCTGCCAGCAGGGCCCAGCCCACAGACACAGGTGACAGCAGCCAGGCTGCAGTGCCTTGGCAGCAGGGCCCAACCCACAGACACAGCCACAGCCACGGGTGACAGCAGCCAGGCTGCAGTGCCCTGCCAGCAGGGCCCAGCCCACAGACACAGCCACACAGACACAGCCACAGGTGCTTTGCTGTTGCCCTTTGTGCCCATGGCCCACAGAGTGAAGTCTGTGGGATGCTGGGGGAAACATCAAAAGGGCTTTGGTGCTTTCTCTGCCATGTATTTCAGGTTTAATGGTGGTTTTGCTATCCCCACCTCCCGGATTCTCTGCTGAAGTGCTCATGGACAATGAGACTATTGAGAATTTACTACAGCATGAGATTAGTTTGGGTTTCAGTTTCTGCTGAGCCAGCTCATTTCCTTCCACGTTCTTTCAGGAACAGATGCTAAAATATAAAAGGGCAGTAAGCATCATAAAGGCAAAAAAGGAAAACCCTTCATGCAACAGCATGAAGTTAAAAATACTTTTTCACAGCTTTAGCCAGAGCCATTCAATAGTTTGCTCTGCTGTCTAATTATATTACATAAAAGAGGCAAGAGATTATTCTTTTTTTCTTAAGAACAAAAAAAACCACAAACACATACACACCTCAAAATAACAAAACCCCAGCCAAATACCCAACAACTAACTGGCCAAACTGGCTGGATTAAAATAAATGTTCAAAGAAGCTAAACAGAAAAATTAGTTTTGTCCCCTCCCATCATGCATGACTGCAGTGCTGCCTTCAGACACCAAATTCAATTGCTGCAGCAATTAGTCACAAAATTCAAGGCGAGCTGAAACTGTCAGATGCTCCAAGAGCATCGCTGTGCTAGAATCAATTCTTCCCCCACAGAGGCAAACCAACCAGATGGACAGCCCGCAGCTCATAAAAAGCCACAAGCTATCCCTGGGCTGCAACAGCAGCAAGGATGAGGTGATGGCAAACTAACTCCTGGCCCTTGTGCCAGTGCTCCAGTCAATGCAGGAGCACCTCTTCCCTTGGAGCACCTCTTCCCTTGGAGCATCTCTTCCCTGCGTGCTTTGGTGCTCGGTGGCCACAGCCCAGAGCATCCCCACAAGGCCATGCAGAAAAGGAGCCACCAGGGCTGGGATTTGCTTTAGGAAAAGAATAGGTGGAAAGAAACCCAGATTGCCCAATTGCACCACACCAGCCATGTTTCTCTCTCCACAAAGTTACATTAATCAATTTTATTCTTTTTCAGAAAAGTCCCAAGTATGGCAAGATGCTTCTCCATGCAGCTCTGACATTCATATGCTTTGCCAGCTAGATGGGTCATCTGCAACCCCTACTGACACTGTCTAAAGTACCTTTTATATACAGACATAATACCCATTATCCTCTGATGCTTTTAAAATGCTTCTCATTAGCCACCCCAGACGTGCAACCCACTGCCCAACAAGCCCACACCTTCCTGGTGCCACTCCACCAGCCCACAGCTGAACCTGCCTGCACCATCTCCTCCAAGCTGTGGGGAAAATACATTAATATAGACCAGAAAACTGAGATCACAAAAGACCAAAGCCACTGATTACCCATCAGGTTGCTTCACTACTTGATACAAATTTTTCCAGGAGGTTTCTAAACCTCTGAGAACTACCAAGCTGTGAAGTAAATATGCAATGTAAATACAGAGATGTTGGTAGGACTAATGACATGAAATCACTGATCAAATTTAGGAGGATTTTCAGACAAAACTTTCCAAACCATTCTTTTAGATTTAAGACAAGTAAGGCAGCTTCATGGAGGTTTCAAACAAGGTGGAGTAAAACAAATTTAGCTCACACGGGTAACATAAATATCTCTGCTGGGTGAGAATCAGACTCCACAACACCTTACTGATGACAACCTTGGGGAATTTCAATCCTGCTTGTAAAGAGCAGAGAACATGATACAACTTCCTATTGCTTTTGTCAAACTTATTCATAAACATCTTTGTATTATGAACATTTTAATCACCTGTGCATTGCCTACACAGTGTCATTAGGTTTTCTTTCAAAACAAACAAACAACCAAAATGTAGTAACCTTAATGGAAAAATAAACTCCCAGGGCAACTCTTGACAAACACAGCTGCACCATCCCTTCAGCCAGGGGATGCCTTTCTCCCTTCCCTGCAGCTCTCCCAGAACTGGCTCAGCAAACCCCCCCAGCACGCACTGCTCCTCCCTGGCTGGAGAGCCAAGCCCTCTGCAGCTGGCACAGCTGGCACAGTCCCACAGTGCCCAGTGGCTCAGCTCTGGCACCAGTGACACCACCCTATCACCACACTGCTGCGTCAGCACAAGGGGCTGCCATTACATTACATGTTTTCATGGCTTCACCATTTCTCTGCTTGCTCACCCATTACACCTAGACCTCTAAGCCATCCTAGACCTCTAAACTACTCTCTGGAATTTAGGGTTTAAAGCCAACCCTTTCCCTCACTGCCAAAACATACACTTGGGGCTGATGGAGGACATAAACATTCACCCCAAAACAAATATTTATGGGTGTAGAGGAACTTTGCACTTTGGTGTAGAGCCATCCTGGGTGGGACAGACACCAACTGACTGCAGTGCCACCCCCCAGCACCCAGAGAAGGAACAGCCCTACATCACCAGTCCCTCTCCTCACTGGCTGCCCAAGAGGGTGCTGGCTGTACTCACCCTCTCACCTCACCCCTCCAGGTGCCCTGAGCTTAGGCAGGAGGATCTCCAGGCTGGATTGGCCACCCCATCCCTTTGGCTGCTCCTTCACAGCCCTGTGTGAACCAGGAAGTGGAGACAAGCCAGCAGTTTATTTTTAGCTTTTTTTTTTTCTCCTGTAAATAAAAAGCAAAACCACATGCACAAACCACATGTTCGCGCTCACTCCACCCAGTGACGGGTTTTACATTTCGCATCCTTCCG
The DNA here is from genome assembly GCF_028018845.1 of Melospiza georgiana. Lineage (NCBI taxonomy): Eukaryota > Metazoa > Chordata > Aves > Passeriformes > Passerellidae > Melospiza > Melospiza georgiana. The sequence continues at coordinate 91,667,564 of NC_080432.1, forward strand.
ACGCTCAGAAATTCCCGGGCAATGATGTAGAGCAAACATCACCCCACAGATTTCCATTATGCCCCTCAGTACCCCTGGTCCTACACTGGCAAAATAAGAGTCTCTCAAACACTGAATTGAGTCTCTCCAAGAGCAGGCAAAACCTGAAGAGAGAGGTCAGTGAGGGTGACTCTGCTCTCAGCTTGTCTCCCCCTTTCCCTCCTTCCCAAAATCCAACCAGGACATCCACGAGCACTGGCAGAAGTTGCAGCTCACACTTCCAAAGCTTCACTGCAGACTCTTCGGAGAAGGAAGAGCTAGTGTGGGATTATGAGTCCCTTCCCATGAGTTCAACCACAGCATTGAATCCCTACTAACTAACTAGAAGCTGGGTCTTGCTTCTCTTCTGCAGCTCCTCAGACGTCATTCCTTGTAACTCCTTTGAGTGTTTCAGATAAACAAGCTACAGGATTTCAAGTGACTCCTCAAACTTTAGTTTCAGAGGTGCAGCAGGTGGAAAGAGTTAAAGGGTTTCCCAGCAGCAGACAGTTTTACAGTCAACAGGTTGAACTTTTGAGCTAGGACGAAGCCACCCATTCACCTTAGGAACTTTTGGTAGAGAACCTCACTTCCCTCAAAGTTAAAATAAAAAGTTGAAAATCCCCTGGTTTTTCCAAAATGTCTATTGAAACTTCACCTTCTTTAAAAGGGACGGGGGCATTAGGTCAGTACACACATATCTACACCCTGAGCAGCAAGACTTCTGAATCTAAGCAACAAAAACTTCTAAGGAAGAAATACACTTAACAGAAGGCCCAGTTTGTGTCCACAGTTTGATGTGGCTACATTCAGGCTCTAATGGCAAAATTACCTGTTTTCAACTTCTGTTCAAAGAGAAACTCCATACCAGCAGAGTGCCATTTAGACATGAACATTATTCATGCAGAAATGCCTGCTTCAGAGCTCTGAAAACACTAATTAATCACAGCACTGGCTTTATGAGTGATCATTTGCAAAAGCCATGCCAGCTCTACACCACCCTGAGATTGCTGGCAATGCCTCATCCCAAGCAGAAAAATGTCCTCACTACTTGCTGAACACAATACTGCTTGGACAGCAAGTGTAAGCCACCAGTTCTGATGAAAACAAACTTGAGGAGATAAAACAAGGCACTTGAAATCACAAGAAGGCATCTGCCTCAATTTTAATACCTCCCTACTGACTTTTACCTCCAAGACAAGAAGAATTTGCTGAGTTTGCACAGCAGCTCAGGGATGCAGTGGACAGCTTCAAGCACTACAAGATTTGAAGACATCAACTTTGCTCCACAACCCCAACAAAAACAATATGTTTGTGTGTATAAAAAGGTAGAAGCTAAGATGGTTGGGTCACTCCAACCACTGTGCTCCTCTACACCAGGATAAAGAGCAGATTCAATGCAGCCCTGCCGATGCCTTAATTAATTCAAAAATCTGTTGGAAAAATTGGCAACCATTTTTGTATATTTTAGGAAGCAGAGCTGAAGTGGAACATCTTCTCCCAGTCCAACCTAACAAACACGTGGTAAGCTGTTGGCTTTAGGACAGCAGATTATGTTAGCTAATAACCATCCCTTGCTCCACTCTTGCTTAGGCCTCTTGGCCCATCTCAACCTGCCAAACTGGGTTTTCAAACCAGCTCATTGCTGGTTGTTGTGCATGTCATTAGCCACCTTGTCCATGCTTTATCCAAAGATTTACTGTGCCCAACCAGCACCCTCTGAAAATGCACCAAGGTGCCTGGTGCCAAGGTTCATTATCCCCTTGCTTAAGAGCTGCAGGTTATTTTCTGTGGAGTGATGGAGAGGTGCATTTGCTGGGCAAAGGAAAAGCCTTATAATGTGCCCCATTTCCTGAAGGAGCCTTGAATTTAAACCTACTTTACTAACTAACCACACTGTGCAAGGAGCAGTGTGCTTACTGTTAGCAAGTATCACAGAAACACCACAGTCAGCTACGATTTCCTTGCTCTGCAGGAGCAGCATACTCCCTTTCCCAGTGCCTGAGGCTCTGCCCCACCTCTCTGCCAACTGGGTAGATTTGAAACTGCAGTAAAACCAGCCTCCTGCTCCCCTGCCTTCACAAGGGAACTCCCTCTTGTCTCACCACAGTGCTGGGCACAGACATCCCTCAGAGCAGCACCAGAGGGCTGAAACATGCTGCCAGCCCCCTCAAGGAATGCTGGCACAGAACCCTCAGGCCAAACATCATCAAGTTCCCAAAGGAAAAGCATTCAAGTGTCTCCTTCCCAGCCTCCAAACCTACAGATTCCCCCAAGCAGCCCAGCTGACTGTGTTTATTGCTGCACCCTTCACGTTATAGGTCAGCATATACCAGAGAGACAGCAATTCTCAGCTAATCAGATTTCTGTGCAGACTGACAAATGGCTCCCAATAAGAACATAAAAACCCAGGAAAATCAAGAGTCTCTCTAATCAACTCACTTGATATGATGCAGTAAGCCTGCAGAAAGCTCACACACTTTGCTAACACATTGGATTGCACTTTGTGGCAGGATCTCAGGGGGCTGATAGCAGTGGGGGGACCCCAGCCCAGGCCAGCTGCGGGAAGGAACATGTTTCCTCTTTGTTCTTTGTGCTCCACTCAATGCTGTGTTATTTTGAAACTAATTCATGTTAATTACTTGACATACTATTACTGTGCTTGCCAAATGCCAAAGCTTAAAACTGGAGTGTGAACACACACTCACAAAGGAGGTTCTTGCTCTACCACTGGATTATTCCAGCCTGGAAACTTCTTGTAGGTGAGTCCTTCCTATCTCCCCAGTCAGACTTAAAAAAAAAAACCCCATGAACTGACATTGCCAGTGGGGTGCAAAAATAATCCTATGAAGGCTAAGCAACTTGCCTTGTTACCAACCCTGCAGCTCTGCCACATTATGTCCCTCCAACGTCCTGATAATACACACTTTACCCCACAAAGCTCACTCATGACTGAGAAGAGCTTCAGAAATGTGTGTGTATATACATACATATATGTATATATATATATATGACAGATATATGGCACCCCTCCTCTTGCCACAGCAAGGCTGATGGTGACAGCAGGGCACTGCATGCCCCAGGAGCCAAATGGCTGGACCCAGTGAGTCAGGAGAGGAGAGATGGTGTGCAGAGAGGCAGGTGGAAAATCACGGCCTCCTCCTCCACAATGGCCCCCAGCTGCTCTTAGAAGATGATGAGGATTTCCAGCTAAAACACTGCTGCTCTCAGAGGTTTGGCACCCGAGCTGCTGAGCAGGTAAAAGAGACTGTGAGTCTGTCAAGGTCCCTGATTAGGTGTGAAAGAAAAGCCCTGTGCACACAATACTCTTACTGAAGCTATAAATAGTCCTCTCTGCACCAAAGTTGTGCATACTGTACTGACACTTGTGACTTAATAGGATTTCCTAGGTAGCCTGAACCAGCTGGGGCTGCTGCAGGGCAGCCTTGCTGAGCCATTTTCACAACACATGCATGCCACTGTGACTGGGGGGAGCATAGGGGATTATCCTGTGTTTTCAGTGTCCTGATCACACTGAGGCAGGAAAAGACTCTGAGAAACTCCTAGAGGGGCATAATGAGTTTGCATGCACAGCATAAGCAGGAGAAAACTTCCAGGATGGCCTTTTCTTTTTCCTTATCTCCCACCTACACATCAGAACTTACTACAAGTGCAATTTTTTCCTCTTTATATTCATCCTTTTTTACAGTGGTAGAGAGAGATAAGAAACAATATTCTAATAAAACATATAAGTTTTATATCAAATAATGTAAAAAAATTATTTTCCTATTCGAATAGATCATATAATTTCAGTTCCTGTAAGTAAATTAAACCAGTTCTCCCACTAATGGCTCGTTATTGTCTTCAAATATGTAAGACAAGAATTTAAACTTCTCTTATACTACTTTATTCCTTCTAAAGAAATCCCACCCTGTTTGAGTTACTGTCTGTTAACCTGGCAGGCTGACCTGAGAACTGTTAACAAAATAATGTTTTGCTATAATATTTCCACTACCGCACCTTTGCCTTTGTGGTGCTTAGCAGCCTGCCAGTAGTGCTGGCAATTATCAAGTTTTGCCCTGACCCTTGGGACATGTCCCAGATGTATGCCCTGCCCTTGGTCCTGAGGATGAGCCACGTTGCTGAGCCTGCGCCACCTTCCAGGGTACAGCCACAGCATTGCTTCACCTCCCCTGCCTCATCTCTTCCATCCCCTGATAAAGCACTCCAAAACCTGTCTGCTCATTTGGAGAAAGCCAAAGCTGACCCTTTTATGCCCAAAAGGCACAAGTACCAAGGTACCTGACTGCACAGGAAGCTGTCCCACTTTGCACTGTATTTGTAAGGGTTGGGCACCTGGCTGAAAACATCACCCCAGCACCTTGGAGCCTGAGTCCCAGACCAGGAGGCAGCAAGACTTTATGTTGCACAGATGAAGAATAAAAGGATGTTTTCTGGTGCCTCACATTCCCATCATCACCGCCTCACAGACAACTTACCTCAGCAAGGAATGATGTAGGACAGCTGCTTATTGCACATTCCCTGCCAGCCCCAGCTTCCTTCAGCTGCTCCATCACCACAAGCAATACAGAAACCACCGAGAGCAATTGTACACATCCATCCACATGCTCAGTACTGCACAGAGTGGGCCCAACCTGCTCAAGATGAGCTCTCAGTCATGCCTGTCACCCTGGACATGCTGTGTCTCCAGGGCTTAGGGATGCAAACTCTCTGTGTAGCACTTCTGTGTTTTTCTGGAATGACATTTGGCTATTTGGAGCACAGGGAATTTGTAACACAAGAAGAAGAAATAATAAAGTTGACCTCAAGCTGGTTCAAGGCACTCATTCTGAAACTAAAGTAGCTAGAACATGGTGCATCATTTTTTCCTACCACAGTCTTAGCTGTTATGGAAAATGCAGCAATGAAGAAAAGGGCTGGCTCATGAGCTAACATTACCTGTCTGCACCTCATCTGCTCCTTCAGTGTGCTCTGTACATCACAGCAGTGATACACATAGTGCTTGCATGGCTATCTAAGAACCCCAGGCAGAAGTGATTGCAAGAGAGTCATGTAGTTCAAAATTTCATTAAAGAAATGGCTATAATACAATCACAAGCCACTCAATGCACTGGAGGCTGAATGTTGCTAAGGAAAATTATGAGCCTCCTCCTGCAAATATCCTTATCTACCCACAACAGAAAAAGAGCCAATAGTGTAGCAACATCTATATTCAGCACAAGGACTAGACCAGAATAAGGTGATCATTAAATAGTTTAAAACAAAGACAATAGCAAAACGCAATGAGGCTCAACAAACCAAGTGAAACAGGGCTGAGAGGCTGTACCAGCTATGCCTTGCACTTAGGCACCTCTTAGGAAACCTTTTGTAAGGAGAAGGAAGGACAATCAGCTCCCCAAGAGCTTCCACACTGGATGGATGATGGACAGGTGGCTCCTTTTGCAAAACCAATTTTCTTTGTTATGCACAGTGGATAATTCAGCTCAAAGATAAGGGGAAAAAAAAAGCAGAGGGGGAGGTAGGGAAAATGCTTGAATGCTAAAATAGGCAAATTACTGAGCTAGAAAATCTAGATTAAATCAAGCATTCCTGCAAATGTGTAATAGAGAAACAAATGGCTCCCATCTGGAAGCTCAGCAAATTAACTTGGATCCTGGTTAAGACAACAGCACCAGAGTCTGCTTCCAGAAATGTAAATATCCAGTGTGCATTTGCAATCCAATCACAGGCTAAAAATATAAGACAACTTGGAGTGGAAATCTGATTTTGTGTCTACCCTCCTAATGGGAAATAAAACAAAAATTCTTTAGACACAGCAATCTGGACTCATTTTTCCTGCTTGGAGAGATGATGCAAGATGTCTTTGCACCAGGAAAGTCTTTCAGCTGCTTCTGATTGCAAGGCCACAGCCCACATGTTGGAGGCCTGACTCTTATCCATCATATTCCGGTTCCCCATCTTCTTTTCCATTCTGTGACCCCTGGCTGCTCCACTGTACTGTCTTCAGCTCTGTTTATTTATACCATTTCATTTGATTCTTCTTACTAAGAGTATTCTAGTTCCTTTTTCCCCCAGAGGTTTATCTCTGGCCTTCCAGTAAGAGAAGGTCTCTTGGTCTCAGTGTGCAGATGGAGAACTCAACCACAGGCATGAAGCAGGCTCAGGACTAAATTTAGCCCAGAAGAGGATAGTCTTTCTGCTTGTAGATCAGGAAGGCAAGTTGGAGCAGGAGCCTATTATAGATGCTCTCTGGTGGTGTCTGCCTCCCTTTTGGCTATAGAGAGTCTGGGGAGACCAACCTTAGACTCTGAGCATCATCCCTGAGGACCTTTAGATGCTACAAAAGGAAGGAAAAGCTATTACAAGTTAATGTTATCCATATGGTTGAAGAGCTGACACTGAAAGGGAAGTTTTAGGATGTTCCACCAGCAGAAGGCATTCATGGAAAAAAAGGATATTTCTCTATGTATGAGATACGTCCTTCTGTGATCACAGCAGGCACAGACAGGAGTTTTAAACTACAGAAAAAACACCTCTAGAGACAGGATAATCAAGAAAATCAGTTAATTCTCACATCTGGTTTTAATAAACAGATGGGGGATTGGTAAATGTGGACAAAAAAGCACATAATACCCAAACTTAGGAGGGCAAAGAGCATATGAACATTAATAGCAGCAGTCAGATAGGATGTTAGATAATTAGCCAGAATTCACAGATGATGAGTAAGAAACAAGAGCATGGATTAACACACTGATACCAAGAGGAAGGGCACTGCAAGAGAAAACTCAGGTAGCAGAATAAGAAACTCCAAAGGACTGCAGTGGTATGGGGTCAACACAACTTGGAAGAAGGAGGGGCCACATCACAGGTTATCCTACACCCTACAGAGCCTGCATGGCAGGGCAGTGCAGATTCCCAGGTTCACAGCAAGACAGAAATGCCAACAGGGCTTATCTTTCTGTGGGACTGCAACTTCCCAAAATACTCAACTGAAGAACCCACTATTAACGTAAAGAGCTGACCACAGATATTCCTGGAAGCAGAAGACAATTGTAATCCTCCAGCTGCTGAACCAGAAAAGGGCAGGTCTAATTTAGACACTGTAAGCAGCTAAAAGTCCTCAATGAAAGCAACTCTGGAGGCAATTGTAATCATGGAGAGGTGATTTAGGGAAACACAAAAACTCATCTTTTTATTTTCCATAAGCTTTGAGGAATCTAAGGAACTCAGCATGGAAGTCAGCTGGATAGAAGTGCTCAAGAACACACTTGTAAGAAGCTGAGAACATCTGTATGGCAAAGATGGAAAAAAAAAAAGTTGGTACTGAGCAACTCCACCCAAAGTAGGGGAGATATGTAGGGAATGAGTCCTGATCTAAATGGAAAAAAAAAATCACCAAAAAGGGATTTTTAGGGCTAAGCAGAGTGTATGTGAGGAATGGAAAAGAAGGGCTGCTCATCAAAGACAGCTGTGTCAGAGGTCAGGAAATAAAGGGGGAAAGAGAAATTGCCAAAGTCGAAATGAATTAGGTCATGCAAATAAAAATAAAGAGCAAAGATCAAAATGTTCTTCAATGATACAAATTTTTTTTTAAAAAAGTACAGAAAGTGGAAACTGACAGCACTTGGTTGATGTATCTTAAAATAAAAGCAGAAAGAGCTTTTGTTATTACTGCATCAGGATGGCGAACAGCAGATGGAAAAAAATAAACCCACAGCACTGACAAAAAAATCCTTCAAACTATTAAACAGCCCATGATCAAGCTGAAACTGAAAGTGTTTCTAGTCAGGGTGGAGGTGAACAGCCTATCCCCAGGGCAAGCATCCAAGAGGAGAGCAATTTGTTTGGGCTGGAGTCTACTCCCTGCAACTACATGACATTGGGCTTTGCAATCAACACAGCCTCATGAAATCTGCTATTTTGAAATGTGCTGACCACAACCACCTCACAGATAAACCTAAACAAGAGGATGATGAGAGTGTGATGATGTGTGATGATGAGAATGTAGCAAAATATCTTAAAAATGAGGTTAAATGGGATCATTCCACTTGTAGCCTCATCCCACAGCACCCAGAGGCAAAGGTGCTCTTGATGCTCCTCTTGCATCCCTTTTCTGACTTCAGCACAGGTCTCCCAGACTTGGAGGTTGAGAGGAAGAGAGACTGTTTATTTAAAAGTGCTGGTCATTTGAGTCCTTTCTGAAGAGACACCAGAGCTGCCCCACAAAACAATAATAATCTGTTGCTGGGTTGGAGCAGTCTGTCTCACCTTTATTTAGTAAAATTTGGTAGCAAAGGCATTAAGACCAAAACCAAGCTTTGCTCTGAATAACCTTAACATAGCACAGATATCTCCCTGAAGCTCACTCCCAAACTTCAGCATACTGAGCAAATGCAAAGTACATAATTTATGAGCACTTCAGGACTGTTTCTTCTACTGTATGGAATTAAGAAAGGTGATTCATGTACCTGAGAAAGCTGGGACTGTAAAGGTGGGCAGTAGGAGCCAGTGTCAAAGTTTTCTCATTCTCCAATGAAAGCGTCACTGTCAGAGCACAGAGTTCCCTTTAAGGGACAAGAAAATATTTCCAAGCACAGACAAAATGTGCTATAGCTTCATTAAGTTGTGGTCAACCATGCACACAGCAACTGGCTTTGTGCCTGATGTTCATTGAGAGCTAAATGTAAAACCTCTGCAACAACAGAATTGGCATCACACAAGCCAGAGAAGCAAACCTATTATTGTCCAGAATTATTATTACATTGTATTACTAACCAAAACAACTTAAGGAAAATATTAAGAAGCTGTGAGTAACTCCATGACTTATGCCCAGCTCCACTGCTGCTCCATGGCTCCAAGCTGGCTCAACAGGGCATCCAACCAAATGTATCATTGCTATTCAGGGTAATGAGGAACAGCGTGGCCTCTAACCTCAGGTCACATTTGAGGACATCTCTTTAAAAAGGAAGACAATTAAAACCAGAAACTAACTAGCACAGAGGCAGATCCACAGCACCAGCAGGTGTTGAGAGGGTTCCTCTGAGTCAGTTGTCCCGATGCAGCATAGTACAGTGTTAAGTCTTGTAGCTGTAAAAATTTTAAAAATGTCTACAAGTCTGTAGAATGCATGAAGAAACAAACTGGAATCTTTTCTGTGGTCTTGCCTTTTCTGTCACAAACTATTGGATTTTACAGTGTTTAGTCACCTCTCTAAACTCAGCAGCATATTCAGCTCCTAAACTAAGCATGAAAAGTTCTCCCTCCACACTACGTAGCCAAAAGCAGAGACCTCCTGAGAAGAAAACCAGAATATAAGCAGATATTCCCCTTACAAAGACTGCTCCAGACAAAGAGATGACCAATGAATATTTTCCCATGCTCTGCACCTATGCCACTAACACAAAGCAAAACACTTGTGACCTCCCATCAACAAAATCTTTCAAGTATCGTTATTCACCTGGATTAAAACTGCACTTGGACTTGAGTGCACAAACAAATCCAGCCAACTCCAAGATAATTTAACCATGTGCCTCAAATGAAATACAAGACTGGATGTTCTGGCTCAGGGCAGTTTTCAGATCCTTTCATTACACACTTTTCAATGCAGGACAGAAGCACAATGCTGAAGCAAAGGAGAAGACTGAAAAAGAAGCCGGTCACTCATCACAATTTATTTTATGGTCAGTGTTCTATCTTCAAATCAGACTTGGAGGAAAAGAACAGCAGGAAAGAGGCACAAAAAATGTTTCAAAGACACTACTGCACTGGCTGTCTGGCAGTAGATTAATCATTTAGTTGTCAACCTTGCAATAACTCTAATTGTTTTGGAAGACATTCATATTGCAAAATTGTAAGCACATATAGTAACAGTGAGTCAAGCTGGATCTAACCCTTCTTCATTTTACATTTGCTTTAGACATGTTTTCTCAGTACAGAAAGAACCAACTTAAAGGAAAAAAAACCCATCATGTAGATTAGAGTTTATTGATTACTCAGACACTAATTCCAGCCCAGCTCTTTGAGATCTCTCCAAGGGGAAAGGAAGAGATGGTATTTACAGAAACTGCTTCTAATGAGAAAACCTTAAGGCAAGGAAGGTGAACCTGAGAGCAATGAGTACCAATTTTATAGAATATAAACAACTGTTTGCTCTTGTAATTGCATTTGCCTTTCTAACTACAGTCCCTATTCTCTACCTTCCTCCAGAAACACCCACTGCCAGGCAAGGATGGCCAAAGCTGGATTACATCACTGTAACTGTGGGGAAAACATGTTATGATTTGCTTAAGCTCACATTTTTCAGGGAAAGCCTTAAAAAAGGTTTTTAAAAGTTTAAATCAGTTTAAAAAATTTGCTATAAAAATCAGTGTCACAGAGGGACTGCCCCTTTTCCCCCACTGATTTGAACATCACACTATTGAATAGAGCTCTACGATGAAGGACTATTTTATTTCTAAAATAAAATCCTGTGTCCCAAGCAGCTAAGTTCACTTCAGAGAGGGCACCAGAAATTACTTTCTGAAAAAGAAAAAAGAGCTACTTCTTCCAAGTCTTCTCCTGAAAAGACAATTTTGTTGACGGTAATTATGAGGTCTTCTTTGTTGGCTACAGACCCAAGCCTGCAGGACCTTCACACGTTTTTCTGCAGGCAGAAGACACTCCTGCAAAGCTAATCCCTGTTAAACTCCTGGGTTATAGCTAGAGGGTGGCAGGGATGCTGAAGCTCCAACACCTGGGATGAGCAAGGCGCCCTGACCACGGGAGTGTCACCCCTTCCCTAAGAGCCCTTGGCTCTGCAGGTACCAGCTTTGCCTCCATCAGGTGTGAAGTGCCTGCACTTCTCCCACTGCCTAAGGAAGGGAGCTAAAAAAGCCCCAAATGAGCATAAAGCAACTACACTTTAAAGAATACTCTTTAAAGTATTCTTTAAAGCTGAGCTGAGCTACAGCTGAGCTTGGATACAAAGAAATTCGGGTTTCATGGACAAGCAGCAATGGCAAGAGAGGAATTAACTAAACAGGCATTTGCCAAATACAACTTTCAAAAACAATTTTTCAGAAAATGGCAACTTTGGTGGAGTGTAGGAATAGATGGAATGGACATTCTCACAGCATCACATTTTTATTTAGAGAAGACAACCAGAGAAAAAAATAAATACATTTTGCAGATGGTCTGCCTCTGAGTGGTCCTGATAAAAGCTGCTGTGCCCTGACTCTGGGCCAGCCACATTCCATTTCCAACTGCACAGCCTTCAGAAGCATTAGCAGTAATTAAGAAGAGGCAACCATAGTGATAAGCCAGATCTCTATAAAAGAAATACATGCTGCACTGATATTTTTTCTTGCACTTTTAGTGGACTAACAAACATGGTACACTCCTTATAAAGACATTTTTCAAGTCCTTCAACTATTCTTCCAATGTTGACTCACTGAATTCCAGATGGGACTCTTGGCATCACTCATCCCAGCAGGTCTCCAGGACAGCACCAAAGACTTTATGTATGGTCACCAAGCAGATACTGCTCTTTCAAATTGCCACACAAGTGCCTGAAGCACAGTTCTTGGGAATTCACTGTGATCTCACAAAAAGCATTGAGAACCACTGATCTAGTCCAATACCTTTTCATTCAAATAATTTCTCCAAGAATTTTGGTACCCAGTCACCACCCATTTGGCCTGTAGCACCTGTTTTCAAAAGATATGCAACCCTGACTAAAAGCCTCCAGAGCATGAGAACTCCCAATAGCCAGAAACAATTCTGTTCAAACAATGATTTTCTTCTACAATTAAGCAAGCAAAGGATGCACAGGTTTTGCTGTGGTAGAGGTAGGATAGAGGAATTTGATCATTTTGTGTCATCTCCCTGCTTGTACCATATATAACTCAGTGCTCACTAGTGCAGCTCACTGAAAGATTAGTTGGCTCATTCAGACAGGCAAGGGTAGACTCCTAAGGCGTTTAAGTGATTTGGGGCAGGATGATCATCTGTCTCCTCCCTGCCCACAATTAACTGTTCCATGGCCCCTGTCTGTGCTAGGGCTGAGCATGCTGGGGAAGTGAGAAAAACAGAGGAGCTGAGCTCCTTCCACCATAACTGGGAGCACCTCTTCTCCCTCAGCCTTCAGTGGTTCAAAGGAAGTTGTCACAAAGGGAATCATTCCCATCGATGATCCAGGATCTTGCCTATTCAACCTAAAGCTCAGTGTTTCAAACAGCAAGGAAATTAAACAACAAAGCTTTGCAGTAAGCTAATAAGTCGTTGTGTATCTATGCTCAGATGGTTGTAAGGAGCATGACAAACTTGAAACAGCCTGCAAATTTCTAAAATTAAACAGTTCATGGTGTTACAGAGGTCAGCCATCTGTTCAAATGTTCATGTTTTAGTTAATATAACTCTTCTTCTTCCACTCTTCTCCCCTGACTCAAGCATACTCCCTAGGAAGATGAGAGTACAAATCCCTAGGAGACAATATGGCTGAAGTCACCACCACTAGACAGCCCTCCTCTTCCACGGAGAGCTGCCCACAGAAAGAACTTTTGTGGCTAGGACAGGCTACAGAGGCAAACAAGAAAAGTGGTGTAAAGAACAGTGTATTATCCAGGCCTCCCCAGGATCTCCAAAGCCTGCAGAGAGTCAGGATTTCTGGTGAGAAATTTGCAAGGTTTGCAAGAGAATTTGTCAAGTTCTGAAAGCTGCACACAACATCCCTGGTTTGTCACGAGATCTCTGGCCCACCCTCCATCCCATCCTTCCTAATCTCTGCTCAGTCTTGCAGGGCTCCAAGGAACATCAGAGAGCATTTGAAGATTCAGCTTTAAATTGCCATCTCATGACAGGAAGAAAGTGAAATGTGACTGCTCTCAACAGATTTCAATACATTTGTAGTGGAATTGCTTGCTTTATATAAAAATGGAGCTATCTGGAGTTAATCAGCAAGTAAGGCCAGCACGAGGCTGAAGCTGGATTTATCGAACAAGAAGTGGGCTCCAAGTTGTTTATGGTATGAAGAGATATGATGCAAAACAACCAAATTCTGCTGTTTAACATCCTTCCACAGTATGGGTTATTCTGCACTCTCTGCTATCTCTGGTAATAAAAGGAAGAACAATAAACCCATGAGCTCTGATAAAGGTGAAGAATGAGGGGGACAGGAAGACAGAAGCCAAACAAGCACTTTCAGGAAGAAAACAAACTTGGGCAGGGGAAAAGCCAAAGTCAAAAAGATGTGGAAGTGGTTGACTGAGAATAGGCTGGTCTTCTGCAACCATCAACCTGCTTAAAATGTATCTTCAAGGAAACTGGCCAATGCATTTCAGATATGGGTAGCCATGGTCCATCAGGACATCTGGCATGAAGGAAAAGACAAAACATGCATCTTTAAACCTTTGGCTTTAGGCTGGGAATGATGTCCTCAAAGGAGACAAAGCAACATGCTGCTTTATTGTGTATAATTTTAAACCAGCAGGAGTTGAAAGAGGTTTTGATAAAGACATTTGGATAAAATTCTGTATAACAGAGCTATTATCCAGAACTACCTACTGAGTTAAACACTAAGCTGAATTTAGATGGAGAAAAGTGTCCCCATACTTACTTCTAAACCCATTTTGGAAGAGGTGTGAATTCCTGGTATTGCATATGGCTTAATTCAGGGGAATAACAGTGAATGAATTACTGGAAATATTACCATTCATTTTTTCCTAACACTTCCAGTTTAAAGCCTAGCGAACGCTTCACAGCTTGACCTTTGGGATGAATGCAAAAGCAGTACTACAGCATGAAAACAAAATATTTTCCTGCTTTCTTCAAAGTCAATAGGACCTGTATTATTTGAAGAATGGTAGCCTCAGGGAATCTGCTTCACTGCAAAGCCATTTAGGCAGCTGTCATTAGTTTAAAAGCTCATTTTTGTTTAATGACTGCTGTTTCACATACTCCCAATGCCATGTATCGTAACTGTCATACCTAAACCTTAGATTTATGAAAGCATATAGCAGCAGCATTATACCCAGGGGCCTGCTGATATTCCCATTATTAAACCATTTCTTACAAGTTTAGGCATAACAAACCCTGTGTTCTGCGTGGGAGCTGCCATGGAGGTGGATGCTGCTCAGTCCCCCCAGGATGCCTGGCTGTCCAGGCAGAGACATCATCATCCTCAGCTGGGGCATCTTGCAGAGCTTGGGAGAAGGATGCTTGAGATGCAATGAGAAATAAAATAAAACTTCTGCATTTGTTTAGATACTCTTTATCATCATGGGAAGGATTCAGAAGGGGTGGAAAGCATGACAAGGCCCACTCTCCTACTAAGTCCCACTTTATCCAGGGTGCAGAGAAAACATGGCTGGAGGGGAACGCTACCACAAAGTTGCTAAACATCTGGAAACAATTGAAGAACCAGATAACCTGCAAAACCAAACCCTTTTTTCTAGAGTCCCACGCTATGATCTTTAAAACACACTGATTCAGGAGGACACTCAGAAGTCACTTCCCAGGTACCACACAAAATTCATAATTTAGTACCTGTCGGCTGTGAAATTCCTCTTGCACTTGCTATCTTCTATCAGTCGTCCACTCAGGTGCCACTTTGCAGGTAAATTCACCTCTCACTATTTTTATAGTGGAAAACAGGGACCATTCAATCCTCTTACCTCACTCTGTGACTGAAGAGCTGAGTCTATGAACTCTACTTGGTCAAACTTAAAACAAAATAACCAACCAAAATGAAAGAAAAAGGCTCTTTTCTTCAGATTCAAAACAGTTACAAAACATGTGAAAACTCGGGGAAGGTATTCCTGGCATATTCTGAAACCAGTGAGCACAGATTTTACATTCTCAATTTTATATTTTCAGGCACTTGTATTAACATACCTATCTATTGTGCTCCTTGTTGCAGCGCTAAAATATTTCATTATCATTCAGAGAGAAGGTATTTTCACCTAGAAAAAGAAAGGATTTAAAAACAAGCTGCCTTAGTGATTCCAATATCAATTATCAGAACTAGATAATTAACTATTCTGACAAATAGGCAGTAATGTTAAATAACAACTAATGAGCCATGATCTACACCCATAAGGATATGTCTTAATACTGATGTGCAACAAAACAATTTCTGGATGGCAAATACCTAAAATGAAATTTCCTCCCCAAATTACAAAAAGTAACATTTTTCCTAAATTATTTTGCCTGTGGCATTTCATTGAATAAAATGACAAATTATATCCTCTTTGAAATTCAATGAAGGCCAAATACGATTTTTTGGGTGGAATAAAAACTTCTGTAGTTTAATTCACTTCATTTTTACTGTAACAGATTTACTACACTCAATTTACTGATGAATTCAATATTGAGATAATGAATTTTCGGGCTTTAGGGTATAAGATAGTCAGCCAGCAAGTATCTAGCAAAGAAAATCTCTCCCACCACTCCTGCTCGAAATCAGGAACACAGCTACAGCTGGGACCTACAGCCCAGTCTTCTTCCAGCTCTCCAATCCTGTCTGCATTGAATAGAACAAAGTAGTTTAGTTGGAAGAAGACCCAGAGTGATCATCTAGTCCAACTGCAGATCCCAATGCTTCTTTCCAGACAACAACAAAATCTAGACAAGGGACTGATGGCCATGTCTGCTTTTCCTGGGAATTCCTATCAGCTCTCTGGAAAGGAACAGCTGGATTTTGACTGCTAAGAGACCAGATTTTATGGTAGCCCAAGGGTGATATTTATAAATACCAAAAGCATAGGGAGAAGGAAACAAAACTGCCTGGCTTAGCTGAGACTCTCTTTGTTCACACTAAAAGTTTGCACCCCAGCAGCCCCACTGATGCTCTGCTGGAACTCCACTGGAACACCATGCAGGAGGAGGCAATGTCTACACATGACAGCAGATGTACATGCAACACTTGGTGCTGTTGGGGGAACTCCTCTCTCCCAAAAAGTCCCAAAGGAAGCCTACCAAACAAAACCATTAACAAAGCAATGTGCATCCTATGTCAAAATTATCCATGTATTTTGTTATGGCAAAATTGGCACTTTATGTTCCTTTACCCTAAACGGTGTAATGGAGAATTCACCAGCTGATATTCATACCTGCTGCAACAGCTCATGGTCAGCAGGGAACAGGACTCTGCAAGAACCTGGCTGGGGATCTGCACTGGCAAACCCACAGCATCTTCTCCCCATTCACTGGACACTGTGCTGCTCACACAGAACTATGGAGCATCCAACCATTATTACATGTTTCTTTTCTACTTCAGACAGTAGTCAAGCATTTATTGAATGTTAGTCTGCATTCCTGGTAATTAAGGAGAAGGTTGTAACCCCCCCCCCCCCCATATTAAATGCCCCCCTTGTTTCAAATGAAGGCTTGATGGGGATGGAAATGCTCCTTCTGTCGTTCTGTATGTCATACACAACTGCAGACCACACTCAACACAGCCATGGCTGCCTCCTGCTGCCTTTGGGTGCCACAAGCCACTTACAGCAATTAAGCTGCTCACCAGCCAGGCTGTCCCAGGCTACAGAGCCCAGGAGGATGCCCACATTCAGCCTCTCTTTTCATCAGCCCTCCTTCCAAATGCCGATGAAGGTCAGAAAGGTTCCCAGAAACTCCCCCTCAGGAGACAGTGCTGCATTCCCAGCCCTGGAGCAGCCCCCATCCCAGTGAATTCTGGAGGTGGGAAGTCTAGGAGTGGCAATCTCCACTTTACTGAGTTCCCCAGAAAAGGAGCTCCATCCAAGCAGCTTTAGGGAATATTTCCCTGGGCTACTGTAACTCTGCTATGCAATTCCTAGATCATGGAAGCAATATAGTGAAGCAGTTTTTGCACCCATCATCTTTGCAAACCATGTTGACTCTTAGTGGTAACTCCACTCAGCAAAGGAACTTATTTTGATCATCTTCATATTTGTCCCAGTTGAGGAAAATCAGGCCACATCTCATTGCATGCCCTTTCCAAGAAAGGCCATGATTTTTTTAGTTCCCCTCTGGAAACACAGTGGTTGGCAGTCTATCCAACCTGCAGGCATGCAGCTGGACAGACAGGCTGTCTGGAGATATTTCTGACTGCATCCCTTAGCCAAGCTAGGATGCATGTTTATCTTTGCATTACCAGGGTACCAAGCTGCAGCAGGGTAATGAGAAGGACCTGAGCAAGGTAAGGATCCACTCTAAATTACCATTTTTTAAAATTAAGACTGGTGGGGCCTGATATAAAAGCCAGCAAGGTGGATGGACAGAATTGCTGGTCATGGCAAGTCTCATTTGCTTGAATTAGAAGGGTCCTCAAGGCTTCAGGTGGGTGAAACCCACTGCACTCCCTTGGTGACTGCCCAGGAAACTCCACTGAGCACTCCCAAACCTTGCTCCCACTTTCACCAAAGCCCCCCACATACACCAAAGCTTCTCCCAGAAAGTCCCTGACAGCAAAAGCCAAGGCACCACCTTATTTTATTCTGAGCCTGGCTAGCACAGTATAGGTCACAAGAACATTAAAAATGTAGTAACTCACTGTAGAGGAGAGAGGGAAAAAAAAAGTGTTGAGTTCATGACTAATCTTTGCAGTTCTTGCCATAGACAGGATTTGTACAGACATGTTGATTTTTTATAAAAATAGTAAATCGTATTACACCCATGCTGCAAGACCAAAGATTCACAACGATACCTTAATACAGCTTAAATAAAAATAGTACTACCTGAGTCAATCTGAGCATGATAATGCTTGGTAATCCCACACTCTTAGGGGATGAACAGTTGTATAGCAGTGAATCAACACGAGATACTTGCATTAGGAGCCACTCCTTTTTCATGCTACATAGCAACATCTCTACAAAATGGAGAAGGCAGGTGGAGTTTGGGGGAGCACAGTGGGGAAAACAGGGCAGTTACAGAGCCTCACTATCTTCCAACTTGGAAATCTTGGCTAAGAGGCTAAGTGTTTACTTTTTTAGAAAGAAAGCCTGCTTTAGTTCCCATCACAGTAAAGAATTAAGGAAAAAGTTTGAATTTTAGAAGTTTTTGAAAAGTGAGCAATCTCAAAGCCTGTGAGCACTCAGGAGATTCATTCATAAAACAAACACAGCTGAACAGCAGTGTTGCACAGTCATTCTGGGGTTTTTTTCTTAACATCCTTGAATGAGCAAACAGTGAATATGGAAAGTAAAAGTGCAGTACAACACAGAAGCTCTAAACAGAGGAGACATCAGTAAAACCTATTTATAATAAGAATGTAAAAGCTGAAGACTCAAATAGCAATTTTTAAAGGTGGCTAAGGAAAAAATTGGAAGCTTTGATCGAAGACATGTTAAATCATAATGAATTACTTTCAATTACTTTGTTACATAAGCTACTCACAAAAGGTGCTTCATTTGCTATTGTGCTCCCATTTGTTCTTTTTTAAGACACATTTTCCAGTTAATTGCACTTCCATCTCCCCTACCTGTACCCACAGTACAGATTTATGTATGGCAGACATGTGGCACTCACAGCTCCCTCCAGACAGGAGGGAAAGGTAACAGGAAAAGTTAACAGAACTGAAAGGTCTTCCTTTCCCCAAGAGGACTTGAGTTTGAGTTCTGAAACAAGGCAGATTTTCAAGGCTGTAGTGCAGATAATGCACAGGGGAAGTAGAATACAGCCTTAAATTCCCACATGTTGCCTGCTCCCTACTCCTTCTCTGCCCTGGTGCTCAGCCTGGCACTGCTGCTGGGATTTTTTCTTCACCGGGAAGGGTGATCCCATGGGACCCTTCCTGGATATGGGGATCCAGGTAGGCTGTAGAGAAGGCAGAGAAATGCTGACAAGGGCAGTAGAGGCAGAGCCAAGCTGAAAGGCACCAGGACTCAAGGATGAGGAGATCCTAGTGAGGGGGGATGTCTAGTGATGACCAGAGCCAGGTCATGGGGACATGCCCCTGCCCTTGCTCTGTGCACAGAACAGCATATTTCCAACAAATTTCCCAACATCAATGGCAAGAACATTCCCTGACTTCCATGTCTTGCCACAGGTGATCCTGAGATATGTTCAGAAGCTCAGCCCTCCAGTACTTCTTGCAACCTCCCATTCACGGGGACCCTCCTACCCACAAACACAAAGGCTGCAGAGGTCTTAACTCAGCTTTCAGTTTAAAAATAGGATGTTTCTCAAAGCCAGTTTGGAAGGACAGATCTGTCAGTCTGGCTGCAAAAACTTTCACTTTCATGCACCAAACACACTAGCTTTGGACCAGAGAAGCAGGGAGCCCTGTTCCAGACTCAGAGCCCCATGTCCATGCCAGCAGCAGGCAGTTTCTGAAATGATGTTCACACCACCTCATGTCCCATCCTCTGCCCTCCCTGGCCATGGGCCACAGCCACTTATGTGCTCCTCCAGAGCAGCACAGAGGTCACAGCAATGCCAGCACCACAGCCCCTGCACTGCACCCAGACAGAGACAGCCCTCCTGACCACATCCCAGCTCTGACCTCCCAGCACAGCCACCCAGCAGCACCCTGGAACAGGCCAAGGCACGGGGCCCCTGGCCCAGCTGTGCATTCAGGTGTCCTGTGCAGGGTGGCCTTGATGGGTGCATGTCCCATCATGTGTCTGGCTCCCTGGGCTTCCCTGCCCAGAGCTGCTTATGTGCTTACAGGCAGAAACACAGGTAAGCAGCTTGCTGTATCAGACCTGTGCTATCCCAGCAGGACAGCATCCAAATGTCAATTCCCCCTTCCATGGCCAGCACCCTCACTTCCAGATGTGCTTAGCTGGGATAAAAATGAAGATACCTTCAGGCAGGCTCATACACATTTTAGTTTCATACTTTGTTCTGAAGCCATCCATGTGCCACTGGCCACACATTACATTTTGGACAATACCCATCTGTCTCAGGACTGGTCTGCCTTCAAGTCTGCCTCTTACTCCATGTTAAACATGAACTGATGCAGCCTGACCACTGTAAGGCTCCATACAGGAGCTGTTACCCTCTGGAGATGAACCTTCTGCTGGTATGGATCATATGAATTCCCAAACTGAAATCATGGACACACCTGAACTTGAAAACATGAGGAATACAGACCATTGAAGCATCAAAAAATGAGATGTACAACTACCCAACAACTCTAAGCTCTGTTAACAAAAGTAAGCTCCCAGGTAAGACCACAGGAGCTTTTCAAAGCACTACCCAAAGAGACTACCCAGGAGAAAGACATATTAAACAGTCTGGAGTATCAACAAGTGATTTTTTTTTTACTCATACCCTGTTCAGGTGTTACCTGAAACAAGAAAACAAGAAAATCCAATTTTAAGTACAATTTAAAGAGACAGTTTAAAATTACCTGGATTTTGTACACATGATATTACTGTCACCCATATCATACTCCTCTCTGTCCTCAGAAGAAGAGTTTTGTTTCATTTTTCAACCTCTCAAAGAAGATCCACTGAATATTCAGGTCCCAGAACAGAAATTAGCAATACAAACCATGCAGGTTTACAATACAGATCCCATCCTATCTGCAGGGCTGGGGAAGAGGACGGCTCATAAGCTACTGCTCACAAGAGCATTCTTGAGAAAGGCACATGGGATTCGTGATTTGGGCTCATAAAACTCAAGTTTTAGGAACGCAAGCCTCAATATAGAAAATAAGTGTACGACAGCTTACTAAGGAAGGAATGCTGAAAGAGGGAGTTGATAAGATATACATTTAAGGGGTGTTAAGTAAGCCCCTTATAAATACCAAGTAACCATTTTCTAGCACAGTGAACGCATATTTAGGTTAACAGACACACCAAACTCCATCATCCTCCCCATATTTAAGTTGACAGACACACCAAACTCCATCATCCTCCCCTGCCCTGAGAAATGACCAGTGCAGATGGCTACATTTCACCTGTATGGACACTTCAAATCAGCCTGGGACCATGTGTATCAAAAGGCATCTGATCTATGGGAAGTGCCCAGATTTGGAAGACAGAGGAGTCCATTAGAGGTTGGGGCACTCGGCCACGGTTCATTAGTCAGTCTGAACACACAAGAGCTCTAATGGCCTGTATCCTGTGCACTAGGGAAATGCAACGAAAGAATGAACTTCCTGAGGAATTAATGGGTAATTATATAATTTGGTTCATCTCATGGGAAAGAAATCCAGAATTGAAAAAGGAAATAGAGTATGTATTTCTCTAGAAACAACGAAAACAAACAGCAAAGGGTGTTACAGAGCAGAGTCTCAGCTGGCACCATCGGAGAGACCAGCTCCAGCAGAGGAAAAGAAATTGCACTGATTGACATCAGCATTTTGCACCTGCAATGGCACCAATTGGCAGCTCTTAGCAATCTCATCCTCCTGCAGCTCTTGACTGATTTAATGTTTCACTTACTCACAAATAAGAACCTAATGAAGTGCATAAAAATGAAATACATGGAAGCCTTGGGTGCAGGCAGAACAAAATCAGTCACATGTGGCAGAGATTAGCATGGGTTATGCAGCTCATATAACTCTCTGGAAGTTGCATTCCTTTAGATTAACACCTTGGACAAAACAGAAGGGAAAAAAAAATCTGAGATTGCTTTCTGACACAGAAAACACCGCCCCAGTGGGATGTGTAGGCTTTTAGTAAAAAATGCAGCATAATTTGTACAGATTATCTCTAAAGTCAAGTATTTTTTTAGATGTTACAGTTCACTTATGCAATCTCAGGAAATTATTTTTAGTGCAAAGGTTATTATTAAGTGCAAATCTTAACATTTTGACAACAAACCCCTGCTTAAAGATTAGCCCTGCCAGCTTTAAAATTAAAGCACACCATTAACTCAGCAAATGCAAACTTCTGCACTCAATGCAGAACAAAAAGCCTGCATTTTCTATTTCTCATCTAGTTTTACTATTACTAAATTATAGAGTGCCTCAAAAGAAGCAGGGTCTGCAAAGTACTCACCACCTATTTTGGAATCTCTTCAGAGAAGGTCCACAGGGCTCGATTACCTGGAAGAGAAGGCACAAACCAAACATGCTTTACATTACAGCTTTTCTCTAAGTGACAGTCTTCACACTCTTGGCTTCTCCTATAAAAGCTACTGTTTCCAGTTCAAAAAAAACACCAGAAATAGTCTAACCATGCAAAAACCCTGCTCCAGTTCTTACCCTACAATGGGAAACAGCTTTATTGTGTATTTGCATTTTATTATTTGTCCTGAAATACGAAATATTTCCATGTTGAAAAATGTACAGATTTGTCTTGAATTCAGACAGCAAATTCTTCTGTTGAAATCACCCTTTTTATTTTAAATATTTTTTTGTAAAAATTCATCTTCCAAAATAAGTAAGTCTTAAGTTCAGATTCAGAAGGTTTGCTCAGCTCATACCTCAGAATATTACTACACCAAGATGTAAAAACTGGAAAAAAATAAAGGAAGAATATGAGAGAGCCAGTTCCAAGTTTACTTCAGCCACTGAGCACTGCTCTGAAAGGTTAGAAATCACTTTTCTTTCACTGAGCATGTTTCTCAAGGAAAAAAAATTAAGCAATTTGCATCCCATCAGCATCTGTCAGCTCTGAATGCTGAGGGTTCATCAGGCTTCAAGGAGTCACAGATAAGAGCACCAGGAGCAAGGTTCACCTTCTCCCATGATTCCTAATCTCTCAAAATCTGTGGATTAGAAAATCGAAAGCAAGTGACTTGCTCAGATTCCTTCTCTCACAGAGCTGACCATGATTCTCCCTCACCAGCAAGGCCAAGCTCAGCTGGAAAATTCATCTTCTCCAACCCAATAGACCAACTTCTTTCCTGCCAGATCCCTGTCTGACCCAGTAACCCTGTAACTTCTGCAAACACGTCCCACTGTGCTTAGCTCCCAGGTGCCTCCAGCCCACACCTAGCACACACATGTGGCCTGGCCAATGTCAAACCCCAGCCACAGACATCCCAGACAAAGCCTCCCAACAGCCTCCTTTTGACACTTCACCGTCCCTACAAGGAGGAGTTCCTGCTTTTCATGATACCACTCACACTCATTTCCCCTAACCCCTACAGACACAGGGTTTCATATTTCTCCCCTTACAGCAAGCTGCTGCTGTTTGCAGACACTGTAAACTCCTCGTGCCAATCCTACACCCCCTCTCCAGACCAAACACCCTTATTCCTTCCCATCATTCCCCCTGAGTCCTGTTATTCAGATCCTTGCTGGCCTTTTCCATTTTTTTACATCTTCCCTCAGGTGCAGTGCCCCAAGCAGGCTTTAGTACTCCAGCAACGCCAAAGCATCAGGAGATCCCAACACTGGACACAAAGTCCATCCCCTGTTTATGGAAGCATGTGTCTGCTGCTGTTGGGGCAGGATGATGCTGCAAAAGCAATGTATGACCCACCATGACCCCACAACACTTTTCAATGGAAGCCTTCCAACCACCCCTGAGTGCTCTATACAGCCAACCCACTCACCAGAGATAAATGCAACCCACACTAAAAGCCTTCTGGTGGGAATGATGGACCCTCCAAGGTCATCTTCTGGTTCTGTCCAAAGCTACTTGAAAATCAAATAACTTTCTCCCCCCAAGTACTTGTAATATCCCCTAGTTTGGTCCTACTTGTTGAGTATTTTATCAAATGCATCAGTAACAATGACCCATGCCATTGGGTCCACTTTTGGAAATTATCACACAACACCACTTCTGAGCTTGATCACACACAGAAGCTAAGTCTGGATCATGGTCAGCACACCAGCCTCGCACTATCCATAAGTTTCAACCAAATTTCTTTTCCTTAGGTTTTTTTTTGTTTTTTTTTTTTTTTTTTTTGGGTTTGTTTGTTTTTTTTTTTTTTTTATTAATATCAAAACGTCACCAAAAACTTAACTAGGATTGGAGTAAATCATATCATCTGTTCTTTTTCTATCTACAGGACGTGTTAGCCTGCTTCAGAGAGTAATTAGGATGTCTGACATTATCTGCTCCAAATTAACCCATGCTGACTGTTACTCATAAGCACCGAGAAGATGACTAGGTGGGAAATAATTTATTAACTTCCAGAAAAACACTGTAATAAAAGTCAGAGTGACTGCACTGCAATTCCATCTCCTCCTTTTAAAAAAATTAGCACTATATATTTTGGTTTTTGATTGTTATGGTAACCTCACAAATTCTCCACAGGTTTTCAGAAATAAACACCAAGAAGAAATTGAAAAGAAGTCAAACAGCCAGTGGAAATACAGCTCCTTCTACAAATCACAGAACAAAACAAGTGTCACAGAGGTGAGGTCAGGGTATCCTGCCCTGACTTGGGGTCACCAGTCACCCCCTGAAGGTGCCCTATGACTGGTGAGTGCTGCTGCTTGAATGGCTTGTACTGAGCACCAACCTTCCCTATGCATCTTCCATCATCTGGGGAGCAACTTCAAACAAACTTCCCTAAAGCCCAAAAAGCCTAGAAGGAAAAATAAAGGCAAAGAGAAAACCCCTTAAGTGTGTGCCCCCTAAATGACTGTATTCCTATTTCATCCTGGTAGCTTCCCTCATCAGGGCAGGTTTTAATTACACCAGTCTTCTGCTCCCAGGAAGTAAATTCCAATATATTTTCTGTTACCATGAAATTTTCTGTTACTCTTGAGATCCCTGGGCAGGCACTCATAAATGTTGCAACCTGGCAGCAACAAAAACATTTAAGCAAATTATTTTAGATTCAACATTTTTTTATGATAAAAACTTAGTATCCTTATCTTACAGAGAGGTGGATGTTATTTCTCCAAGCTGCAAAACAAAGGAACCCCAATGGAAAAACAACATAGGGACAGAATTTGGTCAATGGCAAAATAGGAAACACAACCCACAAACTTTTACTTTCTTTTTTGTGTTGCTGCTGCAAAACTGTTGTACTTTCCCCATCCAGCAAGTCAAATAGTGCAATATTATTTGGCCATATTTATATGCTCAAAGTAAATAGAATTTGGCATCCCAAAAGACTTTCAGGGATGTCTGAAATAATATAAAACCACAGTGTTCCAACCTGCAGGAGTAGAGGGTAACTGGATAGCACACATTAATTTCTATGTTTACAGTCCATGCAGTATTCAAATTCACTGACAATTAAAAGTACGCTATAAATGAATTAGCAAAAGAAACTCATGGCAGAAATTCAATTACAAAGCAGAATTAAAGGAAGAGATGTCAGAAACTTTTGGAGGCTGGGCAGGAAGAGGTGAGTGCATCAGTCTACTATTTTCAGATTTGCTAGCAAAAAGCTTAAGAAGACTGCTCCAAAAAATCATATGTAAAGATCCTCCTTACAAAGAGAGCTTAACTGAGAGACGTGAGAAACCAAGGTGACAAATTATTTTTTCAGAACACATTTTGATCTGACAGGGGTAAAATTCCCTCTGAGAGGTCAAATATCACCCACCCTTGCCAGTCCTGCAGGCATTGCAGCTCTGCCATGTCCTGCAAAATCCTTGGACAGGCCTTGGCTTGTACCAAAGGCACTGCAGACACCTTTTCTTTTGTCTTGTTCTCCAAAGTGATTTTAACCCCATTCCTTTACTTTGAGTCATAGGCATTACATTTTCAGCAGATTCTTTCTACTCGATGGAGAAGCCTCAAGTGCTGTGGCCACTTTTCTTCCTGTACTGGTCACAGTTTTCACCCTGCACTGTTTTAGCCTCCATGTGCTCCCCTTGGGTTGATACTATCCTTCATCAATCTTGATGCCAATTACCAATAAAGCCCTCCCACACCTCTGAGGTTCAGCTTTCATAGCTGCATGAAGACAAATCAATACTGTTATTAACATTGCCACGTTTGTGGGCGGCGTGCCCTGCCTGCAAATGCCGCACGCAGCAGCCGAGATACTCCCAGGACTACACTAAGGCTCTGCATTCCTTTATTTGAAATTCCTTTTCCAAGTAGACTGCTATTTTATAAATATGGGGTGGGGTTTTTAAATCTTTTTCTTGCAAATACAAACTGATGAAGGCTTGTAGGACACACGGTTTTGCCTTTCCCTTCACGTGTGGGCAGCAATACTCCATGGACAGGCAAGAACTAATTGTCCCGTGGCTTTGCAGTTGGGCTCAATGGTCATTGCAGGATCTTCACAACTGAGCTGTTCTATTCTACTCTAACTTTCCTCCAGTCCCCCCCAGCCAGCTCACTCAGGTCTCACCCCCTTCTCCTCCCCATCTCTCACACCAGGCCCATAAGCCACCATGCCTGGAGCCCACCTCCACATATGATTCAACCCACAATGCCAGGAAACAAACTCCCTGGCAGAAACAGAGGCCCCAAGGCCCCTACATTCCAGCTGAGCTGTTGGTCAGTTCACTCTGGCCACCAAAGGAGCACTGCCAACCTGACTTAAGAGAGCCCAGACACCATCACAGCCCAGTGCAAGCTCCTGGGCAGGTTTTGCAGCCCTTCCTGACCTCCAGAGTGCTACAGTTAGGGAATTAGACACTGGCTAATATAAAAGCTAATTCAAGTGTTCTTCTCAATACCCTGCTGTGGCTGCAGTGCAGAAACACCTTGGACTGTGCATCACCTGAGAGGCTGGTACTGCTAGAGAGATTGATGCTGTGTCCACAGCTGCCCTCCTTTTTCTGCCTCAGATTCCTCTAGCGGCACCTGTCCCATTACCATTTCACCTAAGCAATGTGCTTGCAACACCCTCAGTACCTACAATAATAGTAAGAATGCCAGAGCATGGAGGAAACACCAGGCACTGACAGTATCAGGAAATAGCAACAGGGAGGTGTTCAAAACATTCTTTGGAGGCCATGTGTTGCTTATTTGGAACACCTTCTACACCTACTGGCTGAACAGTTTAACAGGCTCCCAAGGCTGCTTTGATTTCACATGCTGTAAAGCAGCCTGCATTTTTAGCAGGTGTCCAATTCCTGCCAGCTCTCTGCCTCCAGGGTTTCCCTTCTGCAGTTTACTTAGACAACCTTCCAACATAAATTTTTGCAACCTGAAGCCTGTTGCTGTATCACTGGTACTTACATTTGTTCACAAAGCCACCGTGACACTGCTTGGTGAATTTAACCTGCAACAGTGAAGTGAAATGCAAAGCCAGGTCCATACCTCAGCAGGGAAAAAAAAACCAAAGAATTGTGGAGGTAGAATCATAGAACAGTTTGGCTTGGGATGCACCTTTAAAGGTGATACAGCCCAACACCCCTGCCATGAGCAGGGACATCTTCAACTAGATCAGGTTGCTCAGAATGCCTTCCAATGTCATCATGAATGTTCCCAGGGATGGGCCATCAATCACCCCTCTGAGCAACCTGTGTCCATGATTCACCACTCCCACAGTAAAAGACTTGTTCCTTCCATCTAGGCTAAAGCAATCTTTCTTCTGTTTAAAACCATTACCCCTTATTGTACCATCAAAAAACCAAACAAAACCCAAAACAATTTAATTCCACAAAAAAAAAAAAAAAACAAACAAAAAACCAAACCAAACAAACAGAAACTCAAACCAAACAAATAAAAATGCAGCTTAAAACAAAGGAGAGTGGGTCTGCTGGGTGTGGCAGGGCTGGTGGTATAATCTCTGCCCTGCTTTCTTTCAGTTTCCCTTGGCAATGGGTCTATCAGGTAAGTCAACAAGTCCTTGAGAGCACAAGATATTCACCTGGGAGCTTAAATTAAACTCTCCAAGTGAGTAAGAGACCAACATCCTTTTCTGGAAGGCTGTGACTTACACTCCTGCCCAAGCAGGAACACCATGCCTTAGCTGTGAGACATCAGAGGGGGGCTCACAGAAGTCACAGAAATCCTACCAAATGAACACATCTATTGCCTTAGATCTTTCCTGTGGGATTTTAGAAAATGCTCCAAGCTGCCCTATATATGTTCATTGCACATCTGCTCTGCTGGAGGTCTCCTTATAACACAGCAACACTTGGAGCAGACTCCAAAATGGCAGGACCTACATTAGTACCTTAGGTCTGCAGTGACTAACTGTTCCACACCTCCAAAACCCCCATTCTGAGAATTCCCTAAGGTTTATTTATTGAACACAGCTGCAACGTGGTGGTTAAACTATTGACAGCCTGAAGCCTTCTGTACAAGAGTCTTATCTCTGACTGATGTTATCATAACAAGCAGTGATCCCTGCCAGGTTCAGGGAAACAGCAGGGAAATCAACAGGAGCCAGAAGAAGCTTGTGCAAAGGAGAAACCTGCATGCCAACCTGGCCTTTCATGAAACACATCATGGGCTACTCCACCGCACATTCATCTCAGTGGAGGCAGAAGAAATTCCCCCAACCCAAATTTCCAGATTGCATTTCTGCATTATATGTCAGTTTTGGCTCCTGTCCCTCCTGACTTCCCTTACTGAATCACAGAGCTGGTTAGATGTTGGGGTTTTTTTCCCCAAGAAGACTATTGACAAATGCCACATACTGCCTGGTCTGACTTGCACACTAGCAATCAGCCTTCAGCTAAACACAGTACAGACAGCTGGGGACAGAGCAGTGCCAGTTATTTATCCTATTTCCTCTTAAACTTTTTTCCAATACAATTAACTAAATTGTGCAATTATACATTCATTGGCCAGGAAGTTTCTCTCTTCCCCTTTTTAGCCCCTTTTTGAGTTGCATTTCCCTGCTTCACAGGATGCTCTAAACTAAACATTACGTTCAAGTTACACAATAAAGATTTGGGAGTGATAGAATGAATGAGGAAGGTCACGGGAAGGGAGGTATCTGCTAAAATAAGATTTGCTAAGCAGCTACACTGGACCTAATGTCAACTGCCTTTTATTACAGCAGACTAATTTATACTAGCTAAGATACCAGATGGAGGGATAAAAGAGATCAATAGTTGAAATAGTTCAAAAATTTTCCAGGGACTGAATGAAACCTGAATTAATTCAAACCCCAAATTATAGTGATATAAGCTGTTATGCCAGAGCCAAGGTGCCTCACATAACCTTAATCCTCTCTGCATATTGAGGCTCTTTTATGGTACACAAAACCACACTCCAGCTACCGAATATGCAGCTGCATTTAAATTAAGTTTATCACAAACCAGTGCTCCTGGGCAAATCATTTATTAATTTAAAAAAATCTACACTCTCTCATCTTTATAAGGGGAAAACCATCTTGGAAGGGAAGCAAAAACCAGATGCACCAGTGTCTTGTTAACCTCCAGAGAGCTGGAAAAGCAATGTTAAGTGCAAAACTTCCAGCACACATCAATGGCAGTTTCAGAGGCTGGAAAATATCAACCTCAGATGACAAAGATTTCTCTAAGCTGAGGGGTCTTCCCTGCTCTGCCAGGACAGGCTGTCCCTTCCTCACAGGCAGCCCTCCTGCAGCGCACCATTCACCTTGGCACAGCCTGTCCCAGCACAGCCAGGGCACATGCAGGTGGGGCTCTCTGGAACACATCTGGGCAAACTCCTCCTCAGGAGCCACAGGGACACCAGGGTAACCATGCTGGAAGTCCCCTTGTCTTTTTGCTTGGTGGGAGCCATGACCTGCGGGAAGCCAGGCTCCTGGACAAGTCTGACAGTGACCACCTTGACGTCTTTGAGACCTGTCACCGTTGCTATTCTAGCCAGGGATTTTTCCCTCTCCTTTCACCCACTTCTGACTACCAGTTAAGAAATGGCTTTAAATGGAGGCTGATATCATGAGCAGGAGCCTGGCATCTCCACAGCTTGATGTGGGCAGCAGGGTGAGATGGGGGGAGGCGAGGAGACAAGCAGTGACAAACTGGCACCTGCAAGCCCCCCAGCACAGCAGCCACAGGCTGCAGCCAGAGCCACGGAACCTGGCACAGGGATGTCACTGAGAGACATGGCAGTGGTGGCTGGCCTTGAGTGGCTCAGCCTGTGGCACTGCTCCGCCCCAGCACCTGCACACCTTCCTCAGGCCCCACTGCATTTGAACACCAGGCATGACACAGGGAGTGTGCTGGTATGGAGAGCCGCAGGCACAGCATTAAACCTCTTGTGGTACTCACACACCACAGTCTGTCTTTCTGCCTTTCCATCTAAGGCTACTCCACCTCAAGGCACATTTCTCACAAGTCCCTGAGGAGCCATTAATATTCAATAGTCAGCCTGGACTTTTGCATGCATACACCTTAAGGATACCAAAACTTCTACCACAATGTTCTTGCAATGCTTTCCTGGAACTGAGCAAGCAGTGTAGAAGCTTTTGTTAGAAACATGTTTCCTCAGCAAGCATAAAAAGCCATCAAACCCATTAGTGATACACAGAAAACCCCAGTACCTGCAGTGGGCATCAAACATCAGAAAACAAAGCTCAGCACAGCTAATTCAAAATGTCCCAACACAAATGGGACTAATCAACACCTGGCTGTGAAGCCCCAGTGCTCAGAAGGTGATGGCTCAGCCAAATCTGAGGAAGATCATCCTTGAATATGTCCAGCAATAAATTGGAGCTCTGAAAATGGCCAGCAAGTGCACCTTCATTTCCAAACTGTGCCTTCTGAATTACAACCATAAAAGCAAGCACTCAGTAAATTCAGCTGTTTCTGGTGCTATCAGTTCAGAACAGCATGTCTTACTTAAGGGACAGGACTTGTGGGAAGCTACAGCACACACCATGAGAACAGCCTGCCACCAGCCCCCAGCAGGGGCCATGAAAGACACAGCCAAACACCAGGAAACCTGAGAGAAGAGAAATCACAGTTGGTGTGACTGAACAGAGCAGATCTGGCAAACCCCATGTGCACCAAGACATTTTGTCAGAAGAGAGACAGGGAGATGCCCCCCGTGAGAGGCTCAGCAATTGCATCCATCCTCCATTCTGGACAGTCCAGTGGTACCTCAGCAGGTGTCAGCAATGGAATTTCCCCCACAAAGATTCCTCTATTCTTTGTGACTGGTAAAGAAGCATGGCTGGAGTCACAGATTATTCACCCTGAAACTGCAAGCTCTTTGGAGGGCTGTTCCATCTGAACAGGACAAGATAGATTCTTTGCTCCCTTGAAAATTCCACCAGGTCAGGAGGCTTCCCATGGGAACAAATCTGGCTGGGAAATTCAGCCTGCAGGTTCAGGGAATCCTTAAGGAAATGGGAGATGAGGGCTAGAGAAAGAATTAAAGCATGATCTTTTCCTGTCTCCTGAGACAAACACAGCTCCTTGTAACAGAGCTTTAGGGCCAGATTTAGGAATGAATGCCATTTTAAGAAGCGTGACACCAGCAGAACAGAAAGTTGTGGCTGCAGTCTACAGAGCTGAATCTCATTTACTTTCAGACCATTACCACCACTTCAATTACCCTCAGCTAGAATGAAATCTAATTTCCATTTTAAAAAAATTATCTTTTGATGCATCTTCTGATAAACCTAGAAGAAACCCTGACTGTCCTGGCAGAGCTGCTGCTCCTGGGACGAGCCTGGCACAGAGGATCACAGCACCCCAGGCTCACACTGTGCTCCTTGTGGGGACAGGCAGATGCAGTGACCAAATTGCTGACATCCAGAGAAGGGGCTTCAGCCATCCCTGGGAGTGCAGCACCCAGTGAACCATCCCCAGCTGATGAGCAGGGGAACCACCTGAAATTAAAAGGTCTCCCAAACCGATTTCAGCCAGTTTGCTTCACGTCAAGCCTAAGCCAAGGGAAATAATTTCCCATGGGATTTGGGGAAATCAGGCTTCTTACATCAGGGGTGGTGTTGGTCCGTCATCCTCCCCCTGGATGCAACCATCCAGGGTTCATTGCACAAAGCCACTAGAGAGGCTGACACAAGCACGTGCTCATTCCCATTTAAATGGTTCTGACTTTCAGAAACACATGTGATTCCACTACTGTCAAACATCTGTGTTTTCAACCCACGTTTTTTTTGGCATAAGTGCCTCCTTTAATAAACTCTTACACACAGGAGCACCCATTTTCTGGAAAGCCTCCCAGAACCTCTCTGAAGCAAAGATGACATACATGAGCTCAAGAGCAATAAAACTCAGCCCAGCAAAAATTGTGGTGACTAACCATGGAGGGC
Source organism: Melospiza georgiana (assembly GCF_028018845.1). Taxonomy (NCBI): domain Eukaryota; kingdom Metazoa; phylum Chordata; class Aves; order Passeriformes; family Passerellidae; genus Melospiza; species Melospiza georgiana. The sequence goes on from NC_080432.1 coordinate 91,699,544, forward strand.
TTTATACTGATCCCACTTTCTTCCCCCCCTGTCCTTGTCCAGTGACTCCAGCCCTCTCAGTACAAGAGGTTTAGGAGAGTGGACACCACGGAGGGGAGATCAGAGAGAAGACACAAGACACAGGGGTACTGACTGTTGAAAAAGAACCTTGAATTGGATGGAAGCTTGAAGGAAAAGCAGAAAGCCCGGCTTGTTCCAGGACAGTGCTTTGATCACCCTGCAGATGATGAAAGGCAGCTGCCTGTGACACGCACTGGCCAGGCAGCTCCTGCCAGGCCCCTGCTCCCAAGCTGTGGCTTCAAGCTGCTGCCTTCCCTCCAGCTCTTGTGAGGGAGATACAGGGCTTTCAAGCATCTTCTAACATACTGAAACAGCTGTTGCTTCTAGGCCATTCCCAAGCACTGCAAAGTTTGGTTGCTTTTATTTTTTGAACACACATTTCATAACCAAAGTCAGCGCTAATGGTTATGCATCCACAACATCTTCCCATGGAACTCCCACTCTCCTCTCACACACTGGCAGCTTCCAGCCAGCAACCCTCAACTGCCCTGCAAAGAAATTTTCCCCAGATAAGTTTTAAGAAAGAAAAAGTGATTGTGTTTGGAGAAACTAAATTTTCCCGATTAAAAAAAAAAAAAATTAAAAAGCTTTATTAAAGAGAAAAAGGAAAGGATGCCCTGCCTATGCTAACTGGCTTTGACAGTGGCTATCTGCATTGTGACCAAACCAGTGAGCTTTCTCCCCTCACACAGTGGGCGAGCTGCCAAGAACAGAGCATCCTGCGCATAATGCCCTTTAGAAAGAAAAAAAGAAACCTGAAAAAAACTCCTGCTACCTCCGAGCAAGGAGAAGCTCCTTCCTGCAGAGCCAGGCCAGGCTGTGAGGAGCAGAGGTGAATGAGGAGCGGCGGGGAGGGCTGGCGAGGCCGGCCTGCAGCACGCCCACGCCGGGCTCCCGGCCCCCTGAAGGCATTTCTTTTCCTCCCTCCTCCCTCCGCCGCCCCCGACTATTCTAAAATGACTTCGCATGAGCCACACGCCAACTTCTAGGCACAAGGCACCGTGTATTTCCTTATTCCATGCCCAAGCTATACCATCCATCACGTTTTTATTTTCAGGAGATCACAAGAATCTGGAGTTTACACACAAGGGACGCACAAGTACACGCTCCCACTCCCAGACAATTCGTGTGAAATGCTTCTTGCACTTCCATTGCTGGGAAGAATGTGCCCAAAGCAGGTATGCTGCATGCTTGGGGAATCAAAAACAAACCCCTCTGCCACTCTGACTAGTCCACCGGCTAATTCATTACGATAAACCCATTGTCCAAAACAAAAACATTATTTAATTGCTAAACCAGCTGCCCAAGTTTAGCTGTTGCTCTTGGCAAACATATCAGGATCTCAGTACGCCTGTTTTTCAGCAAGTATCTCTGTAGGTGCAAGCCATGCCTTCCACCCTTGAAGCCTCTGTCACCAATCCAGCGTTTTCCAACCCAAGTGGATATTTAAAGGGATACCATCAGCTTAAACACCTCTCTGAATGCATTAAGATTACAGCAACTGAAATACTAGCAAGCATCCTTCTTTTTTCCCCCCGAGCTGTTAAACATGCAATTATGCAGCTGCACTCTTCCCCATCAGACAGCCTGATTTCCTTTAAAAACAGAGGGCAGAAAAAGAAAAAACGGTTAGAACATATTTGAAGGAGTCACCAAAAAAGCTGGCAGAAGCTCTCAGAGGCTGATGCCCGAAGTGCATGCAACTACAGCTATGTCTAAGTTTTCTTGCTGCTTTTTCAAGTAGATTGAGCCCCTGCAGACAGACAGCTCAATCACTGGGAAAGACATTGCATGCAAGAGAAGAAAAAGGCTGGCCAGGTTGTAGATGGCATCTTTTGAACAGAATGCTGCTTGGCATGTGTTTCCACATTGATCACCAGGGAGAATTCCTTAAATTACTTGCTACTCTTTTTGAATTTAAAAAGATACACACCTACAAAACAAGAAACACTGAAACAACCCAAGTAGCATTGCCATTTCTTTCACACTGGTCACTCACAGGTATCTACAAACCTACTGTGCAAATGATAAGCAGCATTTCTTAATAATAATAATAATAATAAAGGCATCTTTCATGCAGTGCAATCCAGAAAAACTGCAATACTTCTTAGATTACGAGACTGATCTGCCCTCCCCCCCTCAGCTCCTGCCTTCTAATTCCAGCACAATCACAGCAGGAGAATGCATAATTCATCCTGCGGTCGACCCTGTGGGTCTCCCAGTCATTAAGCAACACCAGACTTCCAGAAAGGTCACATTTCCAGGAGAGTCAGATGAAAATTCTATCCTATCCACTGAAAGACTCTGAGAGGGAAAGCAAGGAACTCCTCATGGAGCATTTGCCCCCACTGTTCAAGGATTCACAATTACTCTGCCAGCAGAGCATGACAACAGGCAGAGGATATCTATCTGGGTAAGTCGAGAAATGCAGAAATCAGTGGGTTAATTAGCAGGTTAGCAAAACAAAACCGAGTTGTGGAACCTTTTATGCAGCAAAAGACTGATGTAGTGAAGATAACTCTTTGCACAGCTTATACTCTCCAGCTGGGAGAGGGTTATTGGAACAATGGAAATTTTAAGCACTGATTGAAAATAATTTCTGTTCATTAAAGCTAAACTTCAAAAACTTTGCAAAAGCAAATCCTTTTATTATCCTTGGGTAGGATCACACACAGTACAGTAACACGGTTAACACAATGCAAGCTAAACCTCTTACTAAAAGAAATTTAACTTGTATCCAAGTTAAGCTCAATGAAGATGCAGATGCTGGACACAAACAATTTTCTAATACAGATAATGAACAAAAAATATGACAGAAAACATTTAAAAAGAAGAGTCCGTATTTCTTCCATGAAATGGAAAACACATTGCATTTTTTCCTGAATCTGACCTAAAAGTCATGCTTGAAGGAAATTCCAGCATTCTTTGGAAAAGTGTGAGATCCTCTTCCCATGAGTATCAGTGCATCTTGCACATGCAAACAGCACAACATCATTGCTTACAGTTTCACATCACTGAAAGGAAGTAAAAATCCCAATGATATCGAATTTTAATCCACACTGCCCCCTTGGTCTACCAGCATTCTTGTCTCCCCCGTGTCAAATTAATCAACACTCAGAAGAATGCTGCCTTGCTTGTAAAAAAAAAAAAAAAATCATGTCACATGTGGATTTTTAATTGCAACATTTCTAAACCCAGATTACACGCTTTCTTTTTTTCTGTTGTTTTTTTTTTTTTTTTTTTTTTTTTTTTTTTTGTGGAGTCATAATCCAAGTTTAATGTTGTTTAGGCCACAAATTAATCTCTATCCCCATCTCCCAACAACTGCCCCATGTTACTTCCATGGCCATGAGCTCGGCTGGTAGAATGGGGGCACCACAGTGCCAGCTGCGGCATGCAGCGAGCCAAGCATCGCCCGCACCGGCAGAGTGGCAGCCTCATCTGAGAGCTAGAAAGGTTTGTCTACACAAGTTCCTGCCGGTGCAAGCAGCCAGCTGCAAGAGCAAACCCCACTCCAGCACTGTAGCTATTCCCTGAACAGACTAAGCTATGCCAACAAAAGCACTTTTTTTGCCAGCAGAGCTGACTCTTCAGCAGAGCTCCTAACAGTGTTGCAACAGCTACTCTACAGTGGCACCCATTTTTTTCCCCTCACAGTTTCCTACACTTCCACCTCTACACAGAGAAAGGCAAAGAAATGCAGAGAATAGGTGTGAGGACGAGGTGATGCTGGCTGGCCAGCACCTCCTCACCAAACCCAAGGAAAATGTGAGATGATCTACCTTGTTCCCCGAGCCCCACTACACTACATGCAGGCAAACACACTCAGCTCCAAGATCCATTCACCTGAATCAAAGGGTCCCCAATCCAAGCACCTGAGTAGAGTTGAGGGGCCAGGAGCAAGGCAGATGTTCGGCCCTGGAACAAGCACTGAGGCTCCTCCTGGCTCTGCTCCCTGGCCCAAAGCATCCAACAATGCTGGTGGACTCCAGCATCGACAGCATGATAGCAGTGGCAGCTGAAACAGTCCCCCAGCCTTTGCTCAAATTTCATCTCAGGCTAGAAGAGCTTTTGAACCTAAAATTACGACAAATAGCTCCCATTAGGAAAAACGGAAAATATTTTGGGGAGGGAGTGATTGTTTCCTCCTTTCTTCCTCCCACAGAGAAAATCTGATCTTCCTATCAGATTTTTATTTGAGAATGGGATTACAGAACATTGCTCTGCTATAGTGCTTGACTACAAGTATTCCTGTGAAAAAGCTCAGGATTTTGTCACATAGGTATAATTCGCCCAGCTATGAGCAGGAGACACAGACCTACTGAGCACCCAGCTGTTTTTCTCAGCAAACCTTTCACTCCTGACAACGCATTAGATGACCTTTTCCCAAACCGTGCAGGAACTTATTTACATAGAAACTTTCTTGTAAACACACTTGCCTTGTTTTATTTCTTATTTCTTGCAATTCTCCCTACTTCAGCAGCTGGCAGTGTGTGCTGGAGCCATGTGCTCCAGCAGGTCCCCCAGCAGCCTGATGCAAACCACGGCTGGCAGATGCCTTTGCTGCCACAACCTCACAGGAGCAGGGTGTCCCCCCTTGCCCGGATTCCAGGGAACTGGAGTGACCTTGGCCGCAGCCATCCGGCCTCCAGCACAGCCCCAAACATCTCTCAGGCGAGGAGACGGACAAAAAAGCCAACTCACCAGAGGCAAACGCCAGCATTTTTAAAAGGCCGATTGGGAAGGTTGGCAATAGGAAGTCCGGGTCTGTAGGAGTTGACTCAAAGGGCCCTGCAACATTCATACGTCGGGAACTTCTCCGGGTAAACCATTAACCACCATAAAGCAGAGCTGCGAAACGCCCCTCACCATCGGGAGGCTCTCACACAGCCGAGCACACACGCGGGCAGCACGGGGATATGCACACACAGATGTACAGATATCCGTACACCCACAGACGTGCAAGGACACAGACACACACGGCTTGGGGTTTTTTAAGGGCAGGGGAAACGCTGGCAATTCCCTCCGCTCGGGGCGAGGCGAGCGCTGACACCGCAGCCCCGCGGCGGCCGAGGGGGATCCGCTCGCATCCCCCGGGCGCGAAGAGGGCGCCGGGATCCGCTCCGCATCTCCGGGCGGCGAAGGGAGCGGCCGCCCCGCTCCGCGCCCGCGGGGATGCGAGAGATGCGCGGAGCGCCCCGCGCCCACAATCCCGGCAGGACGTTCTGAGCCCTCTCTCCCCGAAAATACCCCCGCCAAAAGCCAGGGATCTCCCCCTTCCCTCCCGCTTCGCTCTCCGACAGTCCCCGCGGCAGGAGAGAGCGCGCAGACCTCCCGCAGCCCCGCCGAAGTTTCCGCGCCGCTCCGCGGGCAGCGGCGGAGCAGCCCCGGCTGCTTACCCGGCTGGCGGAGCGGGGTCCCGGGGCGGCCTGGAAGCGGCGGCGGCGGCTGCGCGGGGGCGCGGCGGCTTCCTGGGAGCTACAACTCCGCGGCGGCGCCCGGGCGAGCCGCGCGCCTGCGGAGCGGCGGCGAGCGGGGAGGAAAAGAGGAAATGAGCGGGAGGCGCATTGGAGGGAGGGAGGGGGAGGAAGGAGCCGTCGCCGAGGGACCAGGGAGAGCGAGGGACGGAGCGCAACTTCCCCGGCGGGGCAGCGGGCGCGCCGGGGGGCGGAGCGCACCGCACCGCCGCTCCGCGGCCGCCCCGCGGCGTGCGCAGCGCCCGGCCCCGCGCTGGGGCCGCCCGCCGCCGCCGCTCCCGCCCGCCGGACACTTGGTATCGCCCTGCCCGCCCTGCGGGGCCCCGCCGCGGGCAGGAAGTGCGGGGCCGGGGCGGCAGCGCGGAGAGGGGGCTGCGCGCCCGCGGGGAGCTGCGCCCGCCCCGCTGGAGCTCGCTGCCGGCTCCACCGGCACCGCGGGCACCGGGAGCGGCGCGGGAAAAGTTCTGATTTTTGGTGTTGGAGGGTTTCACCCACTCCCTTTTTTTCTTTTATTTCCTTTTTTTTTTTTTTTACCCCCAAAACAAATAAGGGAACGGCGCACAGGGAGCTCTCCCGCGGCCGCAGCTCGCCCCGGGCCCTGCACGTATCCCGTGGCGCGGCTGAAGGTGCCCAGTGCTTCACTGCGTGCGCGGGGGCGCAGGGGGGACCGCGGCAGCGGGAGCCGCTCGGAGCGGCTGCTGGAAGCGAGGGCAGCCCCTTCCCAGCACACGGACCCCAGGCTTCCTTCGGGATAGAGCAATGGGACAAGCCAAGCCCCCTGTCGCCGCAGGGCCCCCGTCCCGTGTCAGGGTGGGGAGTGGCACAGGTGAACTCGGTGCCGCCGGCTGAGTCCGCACGGGTGCCGTCCCTCTCGCTGGAGACAGGCGCCCACCCTTCCCTCGCTGTTCTGTGCGAGACATGAACTTGCAGAGCCTCTCCCCGTACCCCATCACAAAATGGAGGGGATTTAGGGATTGATGCTAACCTGCTTCCTGAGGGAGGTGATTGGAAGCATTGCTCAGAAATACGGCATGTAGCACAAAGTGAATCTTCCTGTTAGGATGTTCCTCCCCACCTGCCCCCTCCAAGCTCCTGCCCAGCACATTTTCAAGTCAAAAATATATGGAGAATTTAATGTAGTTGTCACTGTGCCTTATCGGTAGCTTTCACTCTGCCTCCCCTTATAGGATTCTCCACAAGCACCTTCAGTGCTGTCTTGAGATAAGAACTGAATAGAGCTGAAATCAAGGCCACACTGGGTAAAAGATACTATAAGATCTAAGGGACAAAACAGGGAGGGGAAACAAACAGAAAAATTTCAAAACCATCAAAGCAGTTTTTCAAAGTTTATCTTTGCATTAAGTCCAACAGATTTTCATAGGGTGAAAAAAAAAAAAAACAAACCAAAAAAAACCAACAAACCAACCAACCAAAAATACACAAAGAAACCAAACCTTTCACACGTACTCCAAAGCTGGAATACCTTGAAACTAGATACATAGATGCAAAGAGAAGAAAATGTTACAGAGATTAAAATGTTACTTAACAATAACCATTTTCTCCAAGGCCCTTCAAAAATAGTTGAACCATCCTGCCAGTTTAAAAAGAAAATAATAAAAACGTCAGCCAAGGAAAAGAACAAAATTGGAAATGAAAGCACCTGAACAGTTTAAACTAGAAGGAACTCAACCCCGAACATATAATGGAAAACTCTATCTAACCACCAGCACTGCCAACTTCACCTGCTTGAAGCTGGATTCTCCTCGCAGGAGAAGACATGTGAGTAATGCCCTTGATTTCCCAGCAAAGCCTTCCCCGTGCCAGCAGGCGAGGCTGGACTCGAGGATGGGGCTGTGGCTCCGGCCGTGCCACTCTGGCTGCTCTGCCAGCCAGGGCACTGGCACAGGTGACAACACCACCCCACCCAGGAATAGGTGGCAATGGCACAGGTACCTACTTGAGGCCTCCTCCAGGATTTACAGCCCTCAGGGCTCACGTCTGGCGAGAGAAAACAGTTTATGGTGCTCTAGCCCAGTTTCATTGTCAGCATGGTTGTCACCCATAGTAGGTTTCCCTCTGTGTGGCGCTGCCCTGTGACCTGTGGTGGGCAGGTTTTGAGATGAGACCTGCAGCCATTTCTGGGGCTGCAGTGGCTCTTCTCCAGGCTGCCCAGGTTCAATGGGGATTGGCAGCTGTGAGCACTGTGTTCTGTGTGGGGGGATCCTCAGATGGGTCTCTGTGCTGTTCTGAACCCCGCTCAGCCCAGCTCTGAACGTGTCTGTCACGAACTGCCAGCATTGGGAGGCTCAGGGACATTCCACAGGCAGTGGGTACTTATGAAATGCCTGTGGCTGCTGCTCTCCCCAGACCCTCTAATGTTATGTGTGTTATCCCACAAGAAATTGCATAAACACTGAAAATAATTCTGTATTCAACAACTATTGGGGAACACACAACAAGATCCAAATGAGATGTTGCTATCATTTATGCCCAGCTTCTTGCTTCAAGAATCGCAGCTTTCCAGCATGCAAGCTGGTTCACTCCACACAGACAGCCAATCAGAGAAATACCACCAAGATGACAGATGATTTAGAGTCTTAATGCTTGCTAAAGATCAATTCCTGAGTTACAGAAATCCCTGGGGAAATTAAGAAAAATGGCCATAGAAAGCTGACAACTGCTCAAAAACAGTCTGAGATGAAAAGAGGCTGCAGATCCATTCCTACAATGAGCTTGTGAGGGCTGCTTCTCCCTTCCCAGAAGAGCAGTGGAGCTGGGGAAGAATCTAGAAAACATGTCTTATGAGGAGCAGCTGAGGGAGATGGGGTGTTTAACCTGGAGAAAGGAGGTTCATGGGGGACCTTATCACTTCCTGCAACTACTGACAGGAGGCTATAGCTAGGTGGATGTCAGTCTCTTCTCTAGGATAATAAGTGGTGGAGTAAGAGGAAACAACCTCAAGGGAAGCTGCTAGAGAAAGTTTAGATTGGATGTTAGGAAAAATTCATTTATAGAAAGCATTGTCAAGCATTGGAATGACTGCCCTGGGTGGAGTGGTATAGTCACCATTCCTGGTGGTATTTAAGAGATGCATAGATGTAGCACTTAAGGACATGGTTTAGTGGTGGGCTTGGCACTGTTAGGTTAGTTGTTGGACCTGATGATTTTATAGGTCTTTTCCAACCTAAATGATTCTCTGATTCTGTGAAAACATTTGCAAAATTGGTCCCACTGGGTATATTTGGTTTATTCAAAGTTCTTCTTTTGATAGGATGTGTTTGCTAAGCCTACCTGTAATAATCCCATGATGACCCAGCATGGACCTTCACAAACTTAAATCTACAACTGCTTTGGCATCTCACCTTTTGTTTGATTTTTCTTTCTGCTTTTCATTCTGTTTCCACAGTTAGGAGTGAGAAACAAAGAGGGATTAAATTTGATTCATTTGCATCATTCCAACTATGTGGAATTTGAAGATAATGTGTGAATTTTTTTTGCTGTCTGGGGTTTAATTATCAAAGGATTAGATGGAAACTAAGGTATTTGAGGTGTGTGGCTTTTTAAATTTCTTCAGTAATAATGTGAGCTTCATAAGGCCATTGCTAATCTTGAGTTACTATCTGCCTTCCTGTGGTTTGCCATGATTAACTGGAGGAAGAGATTAAAGTGGTATTTACCTTTTTTGAGCAGTTTATCGACTTGACCTGGCCAGCCCAGCACCAAAAAGCAAAGGAAGAAAATGCTGGCAAGGATTAAGGATTGAGGTCCTCTTTTCCCATTGCTCTTCTGATATCTGCCATGATTATTGGGATGGAAAGCACTGGTGGTGTTCTTGAAGGTGACAAAGTGTTCCAAACATGGCCAGGCATCTGGCAGGGGAGGCTGTTGTGGGTCAGGCTGGCTCTGATCTGCCTCTCCCAGAAGAGCCAGGACTTGCCTCCTCTGCAAGCAGTGACAGCCAAAAGCTTGTCTTCTGACTTGGAGCTGGGACATCCTGGTCAGCCCCACTGCAGCCCTGGAAGCACACAGCATCTCCCCAAGGGAAGCCTCTGGCCAGCAGCTTTGCCTGGGAAGGAGCTCCTGCCTGGCTGGGCCATCTGCAGAACAACACTGCAGGAGAGGCTGGAGGAGCAGCCCTGAGGCCCCCTCCATCACTGAGCTTCCTCACAATGTATGTTTGGTGAAGAAGAAAGCAACGTTTCAAAGGACAATGTAATTGTTTTTAAAATCCTCTTTTAATCTTGTTTTTGGAAATCCCTTAATGAGGGATCACTTTAAAGAAATTCAAATGAGAATGATAATGGAGACATGAGCCTGTGCTATTTACCTGTGATAAAACCAAGCTGGTTGGCAGGTGCTTGGGGAAATAAGAAAAATTGTTTATCAGAACATTATTTTCTTTGATAGATTTTGAATTCCAGTGATAAATTGATGGATGCTCATCTATAAAACCTCTTATTTTTTGTTACCAGATGCTGGGGCTTGAACCTTTGCCTCCTCTTTGTTTAAGACATTTAACCCCTCTTTGTGCTCCTTTGCATTTCCAAGTCAGACCAACCAAGCAAACATAACTTGGGAAATGCCAGCTGCATCCATGGTTCTTATCTTCTGCGCAGGCAAGCAGCATCACCTGAACAGGCAGACCTAGTATTTAATGTACTACCCAAACAAATATGCCAAGGGGTTTTGCCAGTGTTCAGGATCACAGAAACTGGGGAGTGAAAAAGAGCAGGTAGACTTTTACAATTCATTTTCCTGCCAAAGCAAGATTGTTCCCTGCAGTATTTTCTAGTGCACTTCCCTGGCCTATTTTAGATGACCTTGTAGGATGGGGAGAGGCAGGAGAAGGAAATCTGCTAGCTACCTCCAAAGGCTCTTTGTCTACTTTGACTAATATAACATAAAGCAAGGGAAAATGAGTGTTCAGAGAATGTAGCTACAATACAATATTTAATGTAATTTTTGCATGCTTTTTCATCTCCAGCCTACTTACTATGCCTACCACTATGCCAGTAACATCAGACATGAAAAAAGAAAGTAAGAAAAATAGTGTCAATAGTCCACCTTTGCATGATTGCTTTTCTTTCTCTTAGCAGGATTGTCTTGGGTGCTTTCTTCCCCTGCGAGGAAAAATAAATGGTAAGAGCTGCAATGATTGGCAGCAAGCCTGAGAACAGCAGATGTGAGCCTGCACAGCTGGACAAATACAAAAATGCACTTTCTACCTACATTTGTATTAAGGTTACCCCAGGGATACCCCAGTGCCTACGGGAGGGCCTCAGTATTTGAACAGCCAAAGCCATCAGGCACATTTACATATATGAGAACACTTGGTATCCTTTTCAAAGTCAAAAAGAGCAACAATTAAACCAACATAAAGGAAAATTGGCTGCGTGGTTTTTCTCTCCCATAATAGAAAGACTGAGGGTGGAGATATTAAAAAAAAATTAGGCTTGACAGAGGTGAAGAATTTATGAATTAAACTGACACGTTTTCATTTAATTTACTGTTGTCTACCCATTTATTACATGGAAACCTAAAAAGGACCTGATTTTGCCTCCCAGGCTGCAGTTGCTATGTCAGACACTAAAGTTAGGTGTTTTAGACAAGATTTTAATATTAAAGTTTCTTACGCAAAAAGAGAAAGACTTTGCTAAATAAGGAAAATGTAAAAGCTTCATTTCTCGCTATGGTGCTTTGCTAGAGATTTTCACTCTGGGCTTTGCTACAATATTTGCTGGGAATCATCATCAAACAAAATTTGGGGCCAGGGGCATTTTAGCTGTATCTATTAGCAAAACATTGGAATTTCCTACACTCCATAGCCTGCTCATGATTGTTTCCAGTTGCATCTACCAGCAGCCCTGCTGTGCCACAGGGTCTCTGCACAAGCACATCCACCATCAGGGCAGAGCCACAGGGCCTTGGGTGTCTGCCCGTGGTACCCTGGCATTCCCACCTGGGCTTGGCATTCCCACCCAGGCTATTTCCTCATGCTGGCAGCAGCAGCAATTTCTAAACACAAAATGACATGTCTAATTTGGCTGAGCAGAAAATAACAGAGAGCCCTTGAAATGGATGAGTTCCCACAGAGAGAAGTAGCCATTGAAAAACTCGTTTCTGTGAGATGTAACAGAGTGAACTCTGGTTTTGTCATTGAACATGGCAAATTTATGCTGAAAAAGGGGGAATGGAGGAAGAAGACTCAAGTGTTTCACTGCAGCAGAAAGTACCAATACTGTTACTCTTTTCTATTTTGAAACACAACTGGAGATTGCAAAAGTCAGAAAATAAGTATGAAAAAAACCACTGATGTGTCTAAATGAAAAATAGTTTTTGCCTTGCCAAGCTTTTCTAAAGCCAGGTATTTTTGTTCAATCAGAGCAATAAAAAATAATATTCTAAGCCTGGTGTTTCCCCACAGCAACTTTCAGTTTTGCTGAGACCACTTTTTTCCATGTGGCTGAACAAAAGAGAAAGATAAAGAAATCTGACAGTGCTTCCTGGGATGCTGGAGCCAACAAGATGGAGCTGCAGTGCCCTTCCAGCCTGCATGCTCTGGGACACCTTCCAGAGCCCTGCAAAAGCCAGGGCATTGCACTGGCAGCAGGATGCTGCTTCCCCAGCACCCTGGGGTTGAGGCACTTGGCACTGTGTTTGCACTTCTCTTGCAGGGCTCAGACCTTGCTGCTGGGCCACCCAGGTCCTCATGCTGCTCCCCTCGGCATGAAACCACCCTGAAATACTTATTATTGACATTAATTTCCATAATTAAGGTGGGCTTATAGAAAGATGGGGGCAGACTTATTTGCAGGGCCTGTTATAGCAAGACTTGGGATAATGGGTCTAAACTAAAAGAGGGCATATTTAGACTAAACAGAATGAAAAATATTTTACAGTGAGGATGGTGAGACACTGGCGCATCCACCAGAGATGTGGTGGATGCCCCATCCCTGTAAACTTTTAAGGGCATGTTGACTGGGGCTCTGAGCAACCTGATCTGGCTGAAGATGTCCCTGCTTATTTCAGGGGGTTTGGCTAGATGACTCTTAAAGGTCCCTTCCAACCCCAATCAATTTGTGGTTCTGTGAAAACAGAGTGCCTCATAAAGCAGCACTTCCCATGGGATTGAGGTCTCCTGCTTAGTACCTGAAGGCACAGCCATGTGGATCAGTCAGTGCAATTTGGAGAAAGTCAGTTTAATTTTGGCACTGGCAGTGGAGCACTCTTGTATTGCTCATGTTGGTAATTAAGAGAAAGCAAATCACAGGGGAGGACACTAAAAGTATTAATTAACAACATTTTCAATGAGAAAAAAGTTAGTAATTTTGGAAAGGTTGCTTTATGCCTGAAGAAAGTACTGAAATAGGGTAATCACACTGTTGGACATTTGACAAATGCACACTAGTAAGTAAATGGGGGTATTGATTACACATTTAGATAATCACCAGATCCTCCATGCTCCTGCAGGCATGTCCTGATTCTCCTGCCTCAAGCTTTGACTTCAAATAGTGAAAACCACACTTAATTCCAAGCATGCAGACAGCCACATTCACTCCCTGGCCTGAAACATCCCCGTGTGTTTCCCATGAGCTGAGTGCCCAACAGGGGACCCCACAAAGCTGCAGGGGCCAGGCTGGGGAGGCACAGGGCAGCAGATCCCCCAGCTGGGCTGCTCACCCAGGGGGATGTGACAGCCAAGGGTGGGGGACTCCTGCTGGAATGGCTGGAATGACAGGACTCCTCCCCAGGGCAGGCTGCTCTCCAGCCCTGCCCAGCATCCTGCACTGCCTTTGCCACAGCTCTACCAAAACATGCACTTTTTAAATAAAACCAAAAGAGAGAGAGGCAGCAACTTCGCATCTAAAAAAATCCTCACAGTTTCCATGGATGTTTGATCACCTTTTATCACAACACAAACCATGAGGCAATCTGCTTCAAGCAGAGGATATTTTCCCCTCTCCAAACAGACAATAATCCAATAAAAGAGCCCACTAGCAGGATCCTGGACAACGTGTGACACTGTGTTATTATCACCATCCCATTGGTGTCCTGGCAAGGTACAGCCATGCTCAGCTGATCCTCCTGACAGCATTCAAAGGCACAAAGCTTATTGGAGCCACAGCAGCTCCTCTGAGCTCCAAATGCCATGCAAATACCACCAGATTTTTTTTATATTATCATTATACCAGGTGTTTCATATCAAATTATATCCAGGCAAGTAAGAGAAATTCAGTTATTTACTCCATGCTGGTGGTATCTGAGCAAAATTTATTCTGACAGAGGTTTTAAAGGCATGCCTTTATGCTGACAGAAACTGAGAAATAATTAAGAGCATCCAATAAGTTCCTAAACTAGAGGTATTCCTAAAAGTGTTGGACTGGGTCACCTCTCCTGTAAGAGTTTCAGCATTGATTAATTAATATACAGTTTGGCTTCAACTAGGCAAAGAACACGTTTCTGCCCTTGCACACATGAGCTCCCAAAAATGACACAACTGCTGCTTTTCTTTGGTATCCTGTCAGAAACAACCAGCCTTTAATGGCACATAAAATTTAATTTTTGATAACAAAAAGATAGACAAACAAATTACACTGGCAAGGGCAGAAAGCAAAAGTAGGGACTCTGGAGTTTTTGGGGTCTTCCAGTGTCTTCCTTTTCTGGCCTCTGCTAATTATGTTTTCCTTTCAGACTGACAATGCATTTTTCCACTGGAAGCAAGGCTGCTTGTTCTGAGTCACCACTGCAGGAGCTCTCCTGTTGTAGTGGCGTTCTCTGTGCCTGCCATGGGTGGCAGCCACCCCTCCCTCAGGGCAGGTCCCATCTCCCAGCGGTGGCATTGAAGTAAAAACACAGACATCCTATTAATAGCTAAACTGTAGACAGCTCCAGATGTGGAATTTGGTTTCTGAAGTTACAGATCCAACCAAGCCAGTCCCGAGCCAGTAAAATTCAGTTGTGCTTCCTCTGACTCATAACTGTTTTTTCAGAGAGGTTTTTAGCAAAATTTCTTCAGCAATTCCTCTGTTGTTGCCTGACTCATACTGAAACACCAAAATCATTATTAAAGTGAAATCATAGCAAAGGGTGTGAGAATACTTGCTGTTTATCAGTTCAAAATGCTTTAAGAAACATTTTTTGCTACGAAATGTGCTTTGTCCAATAATAAAATACTCTATTACTTACAAAAGCAAACAAAAATCTGTCATATGAGGCACCGAGGAAGTTTAGCACTTACAAAAAATTTAAAGCAAGGTTAATTTATTCTTCAATAAGTCTTAATTTATCCTTCTGACACCTGTGTAATATTTGTGCTCAGCATCCCACCCAGTTTCATTCTGAAGGTCTGTCCATGACAGTGGGAAGAGGATGCTCAGTGTGCAGCAGGAGCTGTTCAGGTGTCCCAGGATGAGCAGTGGTACAAAGGACGCAGCTGTGAGCAGGGATTCCTGATCACGGGAGCAGAAATCAGTGCAGAGCTGGGGGCAGAGGTGTCCTCACAGCTCCCCTGACAGAGCAAAGGGGTGGGAGGGAGGAGCCAGGGTAGGTAGCAGTCACTGAAGCCTCTGCCTCTGGGGAAAAGCTCCAAACCTGCTCTGTCAAAGGGAGATGTGCTGCAGGAGGGCTGGCATGGTGCAGGTGTCAGTCCCCCACCCTCACTGTGGGTTTGCAGCACGGAAACAACAACAGCCCTTTACTGAGGGAATGCTGTGTCTGGGAATGGCCTGGCCCCAGCTGCAGAGAGAGTCCCACCAGCCCACCCTGGGCTCTGCAGTGCCATAAAGCTCAGAGCCCTGTGAAGGTGGACCTCAAAGGTGTGTTTTGGTGGAAAAAAATGTTGCAGCAACGATTTGTTTGCTTTTTGAATTAAAACTCAAACTCCTGTGGCAAAAGAAGGGACTGAAGAAAATCTCCAGGTCTAGGAGCTCGTATTTACCTTCTCACCAGCTCTGCAGATACTTAATTTGAATGTTGCTTCATCTCCTGTCTCCCTCATGTATCATCACTAATTAAAGTACACGCTCTGCATTTACCCAGAGGAGGATGTGGGAGGCAGAAGAGGCTCAATCTCATTTGCTGCTGCTGCTGTGCTGCCTCTGCAGAGCCAAGTGCAGGGAAAGCAGGGTCCTGCTCAGGGCCTGGCAGGGCAGCACAGACCTTCCCCTTCCCCGCTCTGGGTGATGGAAACCCCCAGTGTGTGAGTGCTCTTTCCAGGGGAAGGGGTCCCGTGAAAGAGGGGGCTGTAACTCCCTGGGAGGATGGGGTGAGCCTGTTGAGGGCAGGAGCAGCCCCTCCATGTGGGCACATCTCCCCCCACACCTGCTCTGGGGACTGCTCAGGCCGAGCTGAGCCAGCCAGAGGAGCTGTGACAGCAGCAGCCCGATGGGTCTGTGATTCGATGCCTCCACAACCTCCAAATATTCCTACTAACTTCCTGCTCAAGTGAAATTCAAACAAAGATTTATTTGGACACATCTTCCCCAGCCTGCATCCCAGAGACCCCTCTCCCCCAAGAACCTGGCCGTTCCCAAACACACATCCACTGTCCCTCAGCAGCAAAATGAGATTGCTGACTTCTCCCCAGCTTCTGGTTCCAGGCTAGAAACCTGTGTCCTCCAGTCTCCAGTGCACCCCAGCTGCAGCTCAGCCCCATCCCTGCCAAACTGTGGAGGTGTTTTTGGCAGTGCTCAGCTCTGCAGCCACCCTGCTCCTCACGCTCACAGCAGCCCCAGCTGCCCCACAGTGCTACAGGTGGCACCAACCTGTAACAGGGAAAGGAGGACTTTAAAGCCTAAAAAAGCCAGGGAGGGAATACAGACACTTTTAGCCTCAGAGATTATCTGTGCCTCAAAAGATTCAAGAAGATGGTGTCAGAGGAGAGCGTGCTGAACTCAGCACAATTAACATTTGGACAAAGTCTTTCCCTTGTCCCCATCTGAAGTTCTCTGCTCTATATGAGTGAAATGCATCCATGTCCATAAAAGCTATGGAAAAGCACTGCTGAGAACTTCTACAGCTCTGAATAATTAATTCACAGAACTATAAAAAGCAACAAGGGAATGAAATTTAGAAAAATCTAGTTTTAGGATAATTATAGTTCAAACCAGGAGAGCACTTGGACCCAAGACAGATGCATTAGTAGGACAACTGAGCATAGTGGATCCAATTCAGACTTGGCAGAATTGCACAGTCTTACAGACAGCTCCTCCTGGGGTGGATTCAGCCCAGGGAGAGAAAGCAGCCCCTACCAGATAACTTGATGAAGTGAGAAGAAATCTACAGTAACACTGCTTGGTAGGGAAAGCATAAAAGAAAGGAGCACAATTGTTTCAGGTTAGCATTCATGCCTCAGGTGTAAATAGGGAGTGATATTTTCTGAAATATTTTGTTACATGCTAGTTTAACCTGTTTCCCTTCTACTTCCATGTCTACTGTGCATTCCTAAAAATGTTGGGCTGGGTCCCCTTTCCTGTAAGAGTTTCAGCAGTGATTCAGCACATTGCTTCCACTGCCATGCCTACTGTGTTACCACTGGTTCATAAAATCCCAGGATTTTTGCAGACCATATCACATGAAGGCTTTTTTCAAAGCCCCAGATGCTGGAATTAATGTGTTGCTTGCACACACAGACCTTCAATTTCCTAACCAGTTATATTTCCAGTCCATAGTTTTCATGGCAAGTTTGAAAACATTAACCCTGAGCCCTGAGTCATCAGCAAGCAAACAGAGAAGTTTTCTTTCATTTTTCTAAGTTTAAAGCCATTTCTGTGCCCAGTTAGATGCTGAATCTTTGGGATTGTCCATTTAACTCACTCCTCTCAGGTAAGGAGATGTGGGATTTTTATGGTTTGTGTGCTGACACATGCAGCCAGGCTGTGAACTGGGCATGTTTCAATTGAGTGCTGGAGGAGCCAGTGTTGGGTGACTGGTTTATGGCAGATATGCAGTCCCAGAGCCCTCAGCATCTCAGAGAGCTCCACAAGACCCTGCACAGGATCCCCCAGACTGACTCTGCCTTTATTTGCTGTTTTCTGGTAAAAGAGCATACCCACAGAGAGGCAGGAGTTTATTGCTTTTCCTTAGTAACAGCAGCAGATCACCTGAGAATTCAGTTTTATGCAAGCCAGAAGGGGCAGGCTGTTCACAGACCAACAAGGAGATTATCACTACTATAGAGGAGCTGTTTAAATGCCCAGTGTCCTGCTTGGCACAGGACCAGGCACTTCCAGTGATACCTCCTGACTGAGGACACATGTGAATTGGCAGAGGGTCTGTCCTGTGTCAGCTCCTGCTCCCACAAGCTCCCTGCTATGGCATTATTCATTACCAGGACAAAGTTACTGGGCGCTGCCTTAGCACATCATCAAACAAGGACTCTTTCATAGTGGTGAGCTGTGATTTTCTAGAGATTTCATTTACTAAGAGCATTGGTGCCTTCCAAAGCAAAAGGCTGTGCTATATGCCACTGCCATTCAGTGTGCACAGAAGGGGTGTGTACTATAAAGAGATCTTCTCTCCTTCATTTGCAGGTACAGGAGTTATTTGATTTGACATGAAGCAAATGGAGGGAGGAAGGAAGAATTACTGGATCAGCCAAAAATGCACCCAGCTCTGCTGTGGGGCTCCTGCTCCAAGGGGAACAAGATCCATTTCTCTGAAACTCAGCTTTATAGGGCTCTAAAGTGGGTGGCAGGTAAAGCATCCCGTATTTTTCCCTTGTGTCTGAAAACATTAGGGTCAATTAAAGGGAAGAGCATCTGCTGAGGGTTCAGATGATGGAGAAATGGAAAGTATGCCTGTAAGCTTATGGATAAAGCAAAGCAGGTGGGAGCTGTGGGCAGGAAAAGGGCAGAATGACAATTGATAACATAAGATGTTTCAGTGTGGATATAGTAGGAGAAGAGCCCATGCAATGGGAAATTACCCTTCCACACCAGAACGATGTGCTGGCTCTTGAGGAACTTGCAGAGAGCCCAGCTGCCAAACAAGGGCAGAAAACACCCCAGGAGCAGAGGCTGACTGAATATGGATTTGGCCTAAATATGTGAAGTCTGAAGGGAAATATAATCCCCCATCTACATAAAATGTTGTCATAAATGGATGTCTACCATAAGCAGGAGCAATGAGCTTGAATCAAAGCAAGCAAAAATTACGAGCATGCATGGGAAAAAAAATCCTGCAGGTAAGGACAGCAGTTAGGGAGATTGAAATTTCCATCATCCTACATACAGATCAGACAGGGGGTGGTTGGAAATGATGAAGTGGTACAACCCGCCTTGAGGCTGGAGAAAAAATTAAATGAGCCCTTGTGACTCTTTCTAGCCCTGTTCTTCTCTGATTTATCAGAGGATTCACAGCTGCAGTTTTCCACATTTTCATGGTTTAAAAATGAAGTTCAACACTGCAGTGGAGATGCTGGGAGGAAGTGGAAGCCCTCTTGTCTAAGCTCAGTGACACCTCAGCACTTTTGGAGCAAAGACCCCATGAAGTCACCAGCAGGCTTTGCTCTGGTCTCCTCTGGAGCTGAGAAAGTAATGCCCATTGCTTTTCTCTCCATTTGTGGGGAGCTGAAATATAAACAACAAATTACAGATGGGTCAAAATAAGAGCAGAGTTTCTGCTGTTCAGCTTCCAGGTTGTTTAACCCTTCTTTCTTCCATCATTCCTTGTTAATCTCTAAGTCTCCAAAATCAAGATTAAAGAAAACCCCCTCAAATTCCTGTTCTGGAAGTACCAGTGCCAAGCTGCTCACTTTTGTGAATTTGTTCTGCTTTTGCAGCAGAAATGATTCACAAATTGAGATTCACATGGCCTTTCAGTCTCCCAGAATCTATTATGAATATATTGGCTCAGGCCTAATTTCTTCATTTGCTTTTTTGGAGGCAAGGAGCCTCCTGCTGCTGAATAGCATGGTGGGTTACAGGGAAGGACAAAGCATCTCAAAGGTGCTTCACCTCTTCACAGACACACACCTCGAAAGGACAAGGGAGAGAAGTCAGAGATGCAGCAGGAGAATCAAGCAAGACATTTTCATCATGAGCGTGAATAGTCCAGCACTGGATGTGTTATCCAGGGAAGCAATGTTTTCTCCATCCTACAGTTTCAAAATTCAGTGAAATGAGGGTGTGGACGATATCACCTAACTTTTAAGTTGGTCATATTGTGATCAGAGGTGGGACTAAGAGCTGAAGGACAGTTCTGTGATGCCAAAAGAGTTAAATCAGAAACTTCCTACATGCCAGCAGAATTTCCCATACTTTTCCATACCAAGAACATACTTTTCCACTGTATTTACATTAGGGTGTGTTTCCAGGCTGCCCCAGTCATACCCAGTGCCACCAAGCAGCTGGCCCAGGGCTTGCAGGTGAATCTGTTCCACACCACATCCTACCCCTCATCTCTCCTTGTCTCACTTCTCCTGCTGGATTCTGTCTGGAGTCTTATTAATAAGGACAAACATCTCATTTCCTTGCTTTGTTTCATGATAGCAGTATAGATACATATATAAATATGTTCTTTAAAATAAAATTCAAAGAGAAGAAAAATGAACACCCTTTATTTCATTGCTGTGTCACTGCAGCATGGGAGAGAACAATTTATGCCAACTCCTCTCACTTTCTTATAGCATTGGTTGGGATTTTAGGCCAAATGTCAGCCAGAGAAGATACACCATAGCAGTAATGGCTGTAGTCAGAGCAATCTCAAAATGCACTTTGCAAATACTGAAAAGCATTCTCTCTATCTGAAAGAAGAAAAAAACCCCATGAAATCAGCAGCGTGTTACTCAGATCAAAATGAGCACGTATTTTTATGTAGGCTTTGCTCACAACAGATTTTGCTTTCACTGGATCTGCTGGATGCCTACCCGTGATTACAGGTCACCAGGAGGGGCAGAAGCCATTTTGACTTTCAGAGCCTGGGTGATTTGGCAAAATAGGGCTATTAGGAGATGACTGTCTTGTAAGCAAGCCAATTTTAGTGCAGCTCTGGAAGCTCTACACTGATGTAACCATGACATGGATGTAAGGAAACCACCCTGTCTTCTTGCAACACTTTTCTGCCTATGAGCTAGACAATAAATTTTTAGGAGTATTCTATTTCTTTGCATAGAGGTCAGATGCCTAAAGCCAGGATGATGTTTAAAACCAGAACTTCTTGGTTAAAGCACTAAAAATGTTAGCAAAATGAACGTACCTTTACATCCACCATTGTAAAGGAATGTGCAGGGCTGCCAGGGCTTCCATCACCTCCATGGTGGGGCTCTCCTGAACAGAGGGGTGCTTGGTTGTAGGTGGTGCTAAAAGAGCCTTTCTGGGTGCTTGCATAGGCAAAGGATGGACGAGACAATCGATCTGCCTGGATTTAAAAAGACAGATTTATGAAGAATAATTGCCTTCTAACTTGGCAGACAAGTGTACTGCCTTGAAGGGACTCACAGCTGTGTCCTGTTCTCATGGAGTTAACTGAGCTCAGAAAAAAACATTTGATCTATTCTTCCTGCCTTAATTCAACATAGCTGAGAACCTCCCAGGATATTTCTATTTGAATTGCAGCAGGCTTTCCATTTTGATGTGTTGGCAGTGCGTATCTGTCACACTGATGGAATTTTCTACATGGAAAGTATCACCAACACTTACAGTAGACAGTAGCATATAGATCACCCAAATGGCTGACTGTGTACTGTAGGAAAAGCAAGATGGGCTACCTTAGACTATTAATGCAGGCTGCCTTGAGCAACGCGAGTTCTGCAGCCAGAATCCCAGATTTTGTACCATTTCTGAGCTAGATTGACAGCTGGCATTTAGCTTCATTTAAAACTAAGCCACAAATTGAGTACATAACAAATAGATCAGGCAGCAGCACCACTCATGTTCATAACAACCTTCCAAACTTCATCTATCATGTCCTGCAACTCTGAGAAAGATGTCTGGCTCTCACCTTTTAAAAATACAGATTTTTCATTTTTAAATTTCGTATTTGCTCAGTACTTGAGCACAGCTGGAAAATTCCTGCATAACCTTCTTCCCAGGGAAGAGGCAAAATCCCCTGCAGGGGGATCTTGAAAAGTGACCACAGAATTACATGAGTAATACAAAGCTAATGAGACTAGAAGAAGAAAGAAAAGTAAATTTAATCTCCAAACGGAAGCTTTTTTCCTTCTCTGTTTATTTCCTTCTCTCGACACAGTGTTGCTTCATTAGACCTATGTAATGGTATCAGCAGTGAAAATGGCATTTATAGAAATATGATGCAGCCAGCAGGAGAACCAGTTTGCAAACCCTCTCAAGTGTTACCTATATGCCCTGACTCAGACTCCAAAGCTCATAATTTATGTTCTTTTACTTATATGAAGAACATGAGTAAAGTTGTAGAATCATATTTCCAAGGTAGATCATTCGTACTCAAAGAAAATGTCCCATGGAAACTGTCTACAGGAAAGTGTTACTTTGGGACGAATCCTAAATTCTCTGGGTATGTTGACCACATTGCTTCTTCACTGAAAATGTGTCTCGAGGCTGGTTTCTCTAATGCAGACCTTTGCAAGGCAAGAAAAAGCCCATAGTGATAATAATAATCTTATTGAGGGAACTATTAATAGTATCAACAATATTTGTAAGGCTCTGTTGCATGTAGAGGGATCAAGACATTGCCCAGGTCCGTGTTAGGATTCTGGTCATGCCAACTTCTCCCTTCCCTCTGCAGGAAGGAAACCCTGAGCTTGGTCCCAGCCTGGGGACTGAGACTGAAGGGGACAAGGCCAAGGAACTGCTCTGTTTTAGTCTCAGTCCAAGTGCAGGTGAGGCAGCACTCCATATGAAATTTACATTAATATATTGTTAACATTAAATGGTTACATTATGTGTTTCTGCTAAATCCAGTATTTGAGGGCTTTAAAACCTGCCCAGTTTTAAAAGTAAGACCCCAACACGCTTCTTTGTATTGATATGGTGATCAAAAAGGACAGTTTAGGCCATCTCTGCCAGAAAAGCCTCTCCCTGGAGGGAAACTTTTCAGTCTTGCTTGAAATATCCGTTCATTTCCCTAAATGAGAGGCCATCCAAAGGTCTGTTTCATGACCTGCATATTCAATTTCTTCTGGCACTTACAAGACATGCATATACTAAATGCATGCAGATCTCAAACAAGGCTTCAGGAAAAATTTCCAAATGAGTAAATTCAATTAACTGAGTCTACAAACAACCATTCAGTGACCATGGGATGGTTTGTATTGCATCCCATCAAGGTGGTCAAACTCAGGGTGTAACTGGCAGCACAGGAGTGGTCCCTTCCATATGGGAATGTCATAACTGCACTCCAGAAAGGTCTGAGAGCCAACAGCCCCTCAATGCTGCTCTGGGGGCCTGCTGAAACTGCTCAGGGGTCTCCTGGCCCTCATTCCCCAACAAGGGTGCACCCGATCTCCTTGCAAGGTGAATCACCTTCCACAAAAGCCCCCTCCGCTGGATTTGAGAGCACTGATCTCGTATTGGAAATGTACTGCTCTTGCAAATGTTAGCTCCAAAAAATACTTTGCAGAGATTCAAGGCTACTTCTTCAAACCAAGCCTGCATCAGTCATTTACAAATTAAATACTGCTGCTCACATCTCCCTGGCACTGAATGGAAGCACAAAGCACTCCACATCCCCCCATCCTCCTTCCTTCATGACTCACTGCATCCCTCACTTCTTTGCCAGCTTTTCCCTTCTTCTCCCAGCCAAGGTATCACACTCAGTCTGTGCTCCAGTTGCAGGACTGTCACTTTCATGTGATCAATGCCCTGTGTCTACCCACTAATTTTAATACCTGCCTTGCCCTTTAATTATGTCTCAGCATCAACCCTGCTCAAGTGCTATCAACCCTTCACAGTCCTTCCCTCGAGGAGTAAGGCAGATCCTTAACCCAGATGGCAATAAGTGCTAGGGTTCAGCATATATGGGAATGGATCACTTCAGGTTCAGCATAGAAACACACAGAGCTCTATTTTCTGCTGTCAGGGTTAATACAAAAGGTATTAAATTCAGTCTATCCTGTCTCCTGTACTCCCCTCCTTCAAAGTGTCACGCATCCTGCAGTATGATGTGCTCTGCCAATCTGTCCCAGTTCTCTTGATGAAGCTTGGAAAAGCAATTCATTCCTTAGCTGATATTATACAAGATATTAGAGTGTTCTCAAACATGTCTGCCAGCATTTTGATGGTATTGTTCAAATGCTATCACTAGAGACTCGTCTGCTTAATATGGCAGCAGTGCTCCTCTGTGGTGGCTTGTCCCACTCAGTGCCTGAGGAGACCTCGTACTGGAATGTCTCAGGGCTTTTCTGCTTCCCTCTGATGCACCAGCCATCATCTCTTGTGTGTGTGAGGTACCTCAATGACCCCTATGCTCCACCCCAAAGCAGGGGTCCTCACCCCACTGGGCTGCTTCGATCTGTGAATCCCTTCAAACTCAGCTCATGGAGCTGACAGCAAACCTCCACCTGCTATGTAGGAGGACATTCACATTTTAATTGGTGTTATTTCCAGTCCATTTGTTGGGGGACATGCTGAAGAAACTCACCCATCCTGAATTTGATTTTAGAAGGTCATATGTTCCATTGATTACAAACCCACCTGCCTCCCCACTGTCTTCTCTTGCTTCATATCCCAGCTTCTTACTGTGCTTTTTACCCTGCTCCCATTCCTACCATCCAGATTACCCTGTCTATCTCTACATCTGTTCTGCACTCACTAGTCTGTCTCCACCTGCTTTTCACAGCTTTGCCTTATGCATCCATATGCCTGAACTGCAAGTGTGGCATTCCTTCATCCTTGGCTCCCATGCCCGACTACAGAGGAAGAATTCCCGAGATTATGTTGGGCTGGAGCCTGAAGTCCAGAGATGAAATCACCTGAGAACTCACCCTCAGCACCATATATCTAAAGTGTAAGTGAAATAGGGATTTTTTTTTTCCTTTTCAGAGGTTTATGTCTTGGCCAGATTTGAGGAGAGGGAAAAATGAAAACTGATCCAGTTGCAAATCAAACCCTCCTACTGAGTTCATTTCCTGCTCCAAAATGAGGCACTGCAGTTCAGGCTAAAGAGCTCCAAGAATTCTGACTTAAGGAAATTAAACTGGTTTGTGAGAGGCTTTTTCCAGATTTGATGGATCAAATTTGCTGAAGCTTGCAAAGCCACCAACCTCTGGGATAGGTAGTATAATATGTTATTAATTTGGATTCAATCTTATTTGATAAGGAAGAATCAACTGAAAACAGGAGTTGAGAATGGAAATTGTTTAGTAATTCTAAATTCACACAGCTGTGAAAATTTAAATATTCTTCTCCTCCAAGAGTCTGGAAGCACAGGGAAAAGGTGATGAAATATAAATTACCAGGAATAATATTCATATTTAGTAAAATAAAAGATTAGACACTAAACAAGGTTTATCTCAAGTGCCTTTAAAAAAAGTCAAACTTTGGTGCTAGCAGTCATCTTTAGCCCCTTTAAAATGCCCAGTTACAGTTTCTGAAAATAGAAAATGCAAGATTAAGTTAGAAGCTGATGGAAGACCTTCCATGGTCATGTGTTACAGCTCCAGGATTCCATGCTCAGTTACCCACAAAAGATGTTTCTCTGTATTACCCTGCACCATACTGCAGAACATGACATTTTCAACTAATTTGGGCCTTTCATGGCTTTAGTTTACCCTCATTTAAAGGGTGTTCTTGCCTCAAAGCAAAGCTGACATTTGTCCTAATTTGTTGATGGCAATTACATGTTCACCCAGCATTCAACAGAGCAGACACCCAAAAGTTGTCCTCTGAGTGTTACCACAGTATGAATTAACAATATCACTGCTCTGTCACCAGCACAGCTTTCCCCCAGCTGCTCTGTCCCCCTCCATGGCTCACATAAAGCAGGTGCCATTAGTCCCTCTCCAGCAGCAGCAATTTCTGCATCTGGCTCCATTCCCAGCCCAATCCCAATGCCACAGGATGCTTTTCCCAGCCCAGTCCTCTTTCACATGTCCTCTTTCACAATGGTCTCTGGACAAGAGTGGGAGCTCTGTCGTCCCCTTACTGAGTCCCTGCAGCTCCTTTCCAGAGGAGGCTGGGCACTGGCTTTTCTGGATTTGGGGATCTACTCCACCAATCTGTCTATGGTAAATGAAGAAAACCCAGCACCTCTGGGTTACAGATGTGCTGGACCTTCTTTCAGCTCTTTATGCAAATCTTCCTCCTTGAAGATCACAAGTTGCTGGATCTCTTTGCACAGCACAGTCCCTGGGCACACAGCTTCATCCCACCACACTCATCCTCAGCCACACATGCCTTCTCCAGCTGCTGTCACAGCCTTGGGGAGGACTCCAGCACTGCAGAGGCCCCTTTGCCACCCCACCTTCACAATATCTTCCTTACTGATATCACTGTGGTTGAGGTGCTGCTGTCTCTGACAATAAACCCTTGCAAACAGCCACCTTCAAACAGCCAAGCAGGGCCAGCCACAGGTGCCTCCTGCAGACCCTCACAGAGTTATAAAACTCACACAGTGTGACCACAATACCTACACAGCACGTTAGCCACATCTGCCACTGCACAAAATTTTAACACAGAGAGCCAGAGACCATCTTCAGTCATTTACCACAAAGAATGACACAAACTTCAAAGAGAAAATACAGCTGCAAGTTTCAGTAACTCAGAAGAAAATATGCTCTTGCAAGACTCCATACATATATCTTCTCACATTATGTAAAATTAATTTCCGTATCAGACAAAGCTGAAGAATTATTAGGATGAAAGGTCACTTAAAATGATCTGTGTTACTGATTTTATCAGCCACTACTTACAGCTTTAAAAAAGTCAATGCCATCTAATAGTGTCCATATTTCATCTGTTGAGAAATCTAATACTCTCAGAAAGGAAGCAATATCAGACTGCATGGGCGGTCTTATGGGGAAATACAATTCTGAGAAAAAATAAGAGGAAGAAAATCATGGAACCTAGATAATATGCTGCATTTATACACAGAAAGAGGAGAAGAGGAAAGAGGGAAGAAACAAAATTATTGTGATGAATAGTGAGAACATCTTGCAAATAATGCAGATGCCAACATAAGATATCCTTTATTTCTGGAGTTGGTAATGAAAGAGATGAAGATTGTTGCACTGTCACTCCAATACTGTGAGAGCACTGTCAGTCCTGTCAATAATCCCAGTTACAGAGCTGTGTGTGTATGCAGAAGATATCGGTTTCTGAAATTCAGGAGTGCAGCAGTAGATGTCCCATATTAACATCTCTTTTTCCCAAATTTTGTGTTGTCCACCTCCACCCATAGGCTGCTGTTTACCCTATGGTAGCATCCAGATGCCCTGACTTGGGGTCCTGTTGTGTGACAAGCTGCAGTTTCAGCTGGCCAAGGCTGTGGCTGCTCCCAGCAGGTACCAACACGTGGCTGAGGGGCAGGCAGAGACACACAGTGCCCCGGCAGCAAGGGAATCCTGAAACAGGAGCGTGCCTTTTCTTCATTCAAACATACTCATAAACGTAAGCACAAGGAAACCTAACTAGATTTAAGCACAAGGAAACCTAACTAGATTTATCTAATAGCCATGAAAATCTCTCTCCAAGGGACAATCTTACCTCTCAATGGGCAGCATGGGTGGCAGAGCTTGCTTACTCCCTCACCTAGCCCAAGGCACGGCCATGCTGATTTCCATGGACTGTATCAAGTGGCAAGAAAAGCAGAGTAAAAGAGGTGCTTCTGCCTCCTGTCAGAAGGATTGCAGCAATGGCACATCAGGGCATCATACATGGAAAGACAGCATGTTTCTGCACTAAGGCAGGTGAGCTCAGTACTGGGCACCACGCTGCCCCAGTCACTGGCTCCCAGCTGCTGTGGCAGATTGTCTCCTTTGATGTGCACACAGACACCTTATTCACCCTTGCCAAGCACTTCACCTTTATTCACCCTTGCCAAGCACTTCACCTTGTCATCCCCAAGGGCCCAGCCATGTGCAGTGTGGCCAGCCTGGTCCCTTTGCTAGGAGCTGTCCCTTCCCTGCCACCAGCTGCCAGGCTGGGAGAGCTGGGCATGGGAATTGTTTCCAGCAGTGCTCTTACCACAGCTGCGGTTCCACCTGTCCCCACATTCATTCACACATCCTCATGCACCTGCAATTATCCAATTATCCCTTCCTGCTGCCTGATGGGCACTGCCCCTAGGGAAGGACACCTTCTGAACTGCTCCAGGCCACCAAGACAGGCAGAACCTGCACAGTAGTCCTTACCTCTTGTTTTATCCCATGCTATTTCTTGTTCCTGTTTTATATTAATAGATTTTTTTTCTCTCCTCTTCATCTCATCTCATCTTTAAAAAAAAATCAGAAATCAGCTTTGTCAGTGTTCTGCTGCCTGAGCAATTGCAGGAGCACTGCATTAACTTGGGGGACAACACTACCAACACAAGGCTTGTTCTGAAGCTGGTAACAGCATTACAGGTATTTTGCTTTGGCAAGTGTAGCACATGAGATTTCAACATTTAACACCCTTCCTTTATATTGTAGTTCTAGTCACATTTTCTTTGCTTAAAATGCGGGGTATTTTTTGGTTTTACATGTTTAATCTGCTTTTTAAGAGAAGCTCCATCTCCTTTTTCTGGTCTGTCCACAAAAATACCACAGTCAAAAGCAACCTGCCTGATTGTACTACATCACTGATCTGGGGTGAGCACATCTGCTTTCAAGTTCTGCCTCAAATCAGCAATTGAGATACCATCTCCCTAATCAGTCAGTCCTTATATTTTGTTTTAAAAAGCTGTATGTCACAAAACAAACTCACCAGACTCCCTGAAACTTTTAAATTATTATCTACATATGCATCTTATGATCAAATCCAATGTGTCTTATCTGAATGCTTACTATTGTGCCTTGTTATCCCAACTTAAATCTAGTTAGGAATGTTATTCACTATTGTTATTTAAATAGGAATCCACTCCTAGAATTACCTGTTTGATCAGGACTTCTGTTCAGTGGATGAATTTCATGGTCTTACTGAATTAGGCCTTACATTATCACAATTATGTGCAGAAATTACATGACCTTGTTTTGTATTTCCCTGACATGAAATTTTGTGTTTCCCATTAGCTCCAGATTTTTATCTGATAGCACAGTGATAATTTCTCCCTGAATGCCAAATATAGTGTACTTGGCAATTACAGACTCAAAAGAGAAGCAATTATTTTGCTTACAAAGCTTCATGAATTAAGTTCCCAAAGGTTGAGACAGAGGTGTCATCTATTCTCCATATAATCTGATATTTGCATGTTGATTGAATCCTCCTCCAGGAAGGCCACCCTGTTTAGCTCATCAGAGAAGAAGCAAGAAAGTTAATTCATACTTCAAAGGGGGTAGATGAAAAAGAGCAGCCATTACCAGAATGAACAATTACCAAAATGAACAATTACCACGTTTCTGTTATATTAGAGGTAAAACACACACGCGCATAAACAAGGCCAGGCCTCCTTTGCAGTCAATGGGTTTATGTGGATTTGTTCTGGCTGGGAAACAAGCTGCAGCATGAGGGCCATTTGCATGTCACTACCAAGGTCCCTGAAAATCAAAACTTGCCCAAGTTCAGCGTGTCAGAGGCATTACCAAGAAGGGAATACTTGGTTTGTTTCAAATCAGGAGATCTCTGTTATCAATGACCAAGTTTAGCTGGAATAGCTGCTAAATTGCACCAAGATTTAGCCAGAATATACTCAGGTACCCAGACATTTGCCTTTATTTACCCTATTGCCATAAACCAATATTGTGTGTGACTCTCTGGCTCTATTGGTATCTTGCTTAGAAACTTGGAAGGAATATTATGAGATTAGGGCACCTACAGTGACAGCAGCTCTCTCCTAAAGGGTGGACTCTGACCACCTGCAATCTTCATCAGTTGCAATAGGTTCTGTCAGGTGCAGATTGAAACAAATTAATTTTATTCATATCTTGCATAAGTCACTTGAATCTAAAAAACAAGTCATTCTTATTTTCTAGCATTCACCAAGATACAACATTTTAAAACTTAATAAAAGACTGAGACAGGTGAGGTACTATGTGAGGACTGGTGGATAAACTTTATCTGTATGTTGGTTTGCAAATTTTTATTGTAGCTCATAATTTCTTGTTTTAAAATATAAGTTGAAGATTTATTCTTTGCATGTGGTTTTTTCCCTAGGTAATTGGGATCAAGATTTTTTTGTCTAAAAATACAGATACAAAGCACAATATCAACTTAAAAATAAAAAACATATAACAATTATTTTGGTTGTATAGTCCTTAAATCCTTAATGAGTCATGATTGCTATTCAAAAAGTTTCTTATTTATTAATTTACGCATTGTCTATGGTAAATTAATTGAACTGGCCATCAGTAACGACAGGGTCAGTCAAGACATTGAAACCATTAAAACTGCTCTCCTCACATCCCACTTCTATGAGAATGCAGAAAAGTCACATTCCTTTTTTCCTATTTTGAAACAGTTTTTCAGCTTTCAATTAATTTTGCTTTGAGCTCAACTAGATGAACTTGCTGAAAAAAACCCCCCACTGCTGAATTCCTGCTGAGATGAAATAGCTGCAAAACTTCCTATCTTGACAAAAAAAACCCCACCCTGTTTTAGATGCTTGTGAGGTGGTTTTTATGAGCTTTATGGTCTTACTTTTTCTAGCTTTGAAAATAAGCAATGTTATTCTTAAATAGTCTGTTTAATTTATATCAACCTAAATTCTCAGCTATTATAACAAATTCTGTCCTAATACACTTTTCATGATTTCATATCTCAAAACAGATCTTGTGTTTCATTATTTGCTTCTTTTAAAAAATCTGGTTTAAATAAATATCTTCTGTTTTTTAAAGCAACGTAATTTTCTATAATGGCAAATTAAATTCAATGTGGATAAATAGACAAGAACAGCTCTTGCTTTACTTCCATGATAGTGGTTTCTGAGCAATCCATTACTACTCAGGAAAAGGATGCTAAAGTTATAATAAATGTAATGAGCTGTAAAGAGACTGAATAATGATATCAAAAAATGTTGCTGCTGACAAGGAGTTATTTAGAACAAAAAAAAAATTGAAGAATTTCAGAAGGATCTCACTGAGCAGTACTTGGGCAGCAAGCTGGCAGGTAATTAATGGAAAAATACAGTGATAAACATGGAAAAAATCTAATCCTGCCTAAGATGAATTTTGAATTATTTTTTCCATATTGTTAATAGATGGGATAGTTTAGAAAAATTCAGCATTGTTGCAGTTAGAAATAGTGATAATAAAAATAAGGAGAGAAGCAAAGGACAGTAAAGAAATTGTGCTTGTGGTGCTGGGGCCTTGCAGAGAGCACCTCCAGGTCTCGGTGCGTGGGTCAGGTGCCCTCCATCTCCAGCAGCATTGATGAGATGGGAGGGACACAGAGCAGGGCAAGGAGGGTTCAGGACTGGTCATCCTCAGGCCAGAGAGAGACAACCGATCAGAGGCACCACAAAGAGCTCCAAAGTCCAGGTGGGACAAAGAAGACAAGCAGGATGATACTTTCTCAGCCTGTCTCCTATCAGTTTTATTTAATCCTCTCCAGCTGGACAAAATTTTGAGAGTGCAGAAAATACCTGATTACACAACATCTCTAGAGCGCCTTGCCACAGGTTACAAAAAGCCTGTGGGTGCAAAAAACAGAGTTACACAAATGTGGAGGAGGACAGGAGCCCACTGAAGAGCATCAACCTGGAGAAATACCACCTGTGCCTCTCGACAGATGGGAGGTGCAGATGGAAAGAAGGTGTGAACGTGTTACCACATGCTCACTCTCTTGCTTCACTCTTCTATAACTTTGAAAATAACCATGTTTCTGGGAAGGGCTGGATCATCCCCTAGGCAGGTTTATGCATTTGAGCAATCCCTTGTGCCTGAAACTGTAACCTATATTATGTTCTTATTTTTCATGTTTTACCAGGCAAATCCATTCTCTAAGTATGATACCAGCATCATGCAGATACTGGTGACATCTCAGAAATTAAATGGGAAATACTTCTAATGGAAAAAAAGCAGTATTTACCTTTCATTTCTATTTAATATGCTTAAATCTGGTATTGCAGATAATAAAATCTGTGAAGGTGCTTAAACATTTGCAATTGCTGAATGATTTCAGAAAGTAATCAGAAAACTGAATATATTAGTCTGATTGCCGCAATAGGAAGAAAAGATTCAGTTATCAAATAAGTCATAAAAGATTCAAGTATCCTTGACCACTGCCTGCCTCCCGCGCACAAAGCACATTTTAGTATCTCCATGGATCAGAAAATAACCCTGATACTCAGCATCCAAATGGGACCTCTACAGCTTGACTGGAACTCTACCCACACACAGTACTTAAATTCCCAAACTGACAGCAACTTAGAAGGAACTTAAAACAACAGAAACCCAACACTGTCTTTTACCTATCCCGGCATTAATATTGCCTAAATGGACAGCAGTACATAAGAAGAGCTTTTAGCCATAAGAACATAACCCAGTAATATTACCATGGGTTTACATCTTTAAATTAGTGAGCTAATTCTATACCTTACCACAGCAAGCAGTGGGACACTTTGCTGCTTAAGGATTTGCAGAGGTGTAAGTGCAGCTGGAGACACAAGAAGAGCTTTCATATCTAGGTCTCATTATTTTTAAAGAATGTGATAACCTAGTCTTGATTGATGAAAGTGTTTTCATCCAGCCTCTTGGGATAGTGTGGCCAGCAGCAGCCCTGGCTGTCTCCAGCTGCAGTGGAGGAGGGCTGGGGAGGCAGCCAAAGCCTGCAGCTGCTCACTGGATGTGACAGGAGGGCATGACGAGCAGAGGCCAGCTAAAGATGGCAAGGAGAGAGGGTAAGGGACAAAAAGGAGCACCTTGGCCTCTCAATTTTTTCTGGTTCAACAACTTGATCACAACATTAACTATATCACCAGGCTCCTATTTAGCCCTTTGTTTCATCAATTCTCAAGCACTTTGTGTCGAGTGGCAGAGCCATGTCTCCTCCAGCCCATCTTCTGCCAGTGCACTGCACCACCCTGCACCACCCAGGCATTCAGTGACAGCCCAGCCTCACATCCTACTTTCTCAAAGACTTGTGCTAAGAACATCTGCCAGGAACAAAACCAGTGCTTATCCAGCAGGCTTCAAGAGCCAAAAGGTTCCTGTTTTAAATCTTCCCAAGCGTTTCCCTCCCCACAAAATTAGTGTTCTGCTGTCAGGGAAACAGACACTGAGCACTGATCTCTGCACTTTGGTCTGAAAAACAAGAAGCACTTGCCTCAAACCATTCAGGTGAACTAGACTGTCCACCACTGGACACAGTTCAGATGTTAATAATGTGGGGGTTGACAGATGGGAATAAAAACATTTCCTCCCCCTTCTTTGCCATGACCTTGCTCTCCTGGCAGTTTGGGAAAGGGGGCCCCAGGACAGTTGGGATGTGAGGGAGCTGGTGTATGTGGCCCCCAAGGAGAGCAGGAAAGGGATGTTCATGGCACATCCAGCCCCAGAACAGAAATTAAACAGTAAAAAATTTTACCTCTGAAAGCTGCAGAGCAGCCAGACTGAGGAGGGATTTCCCAGGTAGCCCAGCAAAGAATCATTCAGAGAAGCCTTTGCATGAAACCAGATGGCCCTAAAGAGTCCCTGTCTGTGGGACCATGCCATGAGAGCTGACCCAAACCTGCAGACAGATAACCCAAGCCCAGGGAAACTGCTTCCTGGCTCCAGACCAAGACAATGCCCCCTGAAATTTCTTGGTTAAACGTAGATGGCAGAGTCCACCAAACCAAACCCTTAACCAGACAAAGGTCATTTATCTCCCAAGAGTTCTGTGCACATACTATAGTGAAAAGAGATGATGTTTACATTATTACTAAATTCTGATCATTGTCAACAAACCTGATGAGCAAAAAAGACCCCAAGCAACTAAAATATTACAGGTAGAGAAAATGCTTTTCTGGGGATATTTTTGAAAATGCTGATGCTGTAGAATCAAGACCCTGTCCAGGAGCCTTCAGCATCCTTCCTGTTGCCAGTGAAACATTCCCACCTTTGAAAGAATTTCAAGCAGCCATGATCAACCCTGCCACCAGCCGTGGCTGAGAATGGGTGTTTGGGAGCCCATCTCCAAACCTGGCTGAAAACCAGCATGGGGTGCACTGGAGCCAGTGGATTTGACTGTTCTACATCTTGCAGAATTGGACTCCCACTGACAGCCTATTTGATAGATTGCCAACAAAAGTGGGGACATCCCAGCGAATGGTGATCTCTGTAAATCATTTGAATTCCAAAAGGCCTGCTTCTTCCCAGTAAGGACAGTCAGCAACAGGAGGGTAGCTCTGAAATATTGAATGATTGCAAATATTTTGATTCACAAAATATCTTTCATCCAAAAGGGTCATTATAATTAAAATTACCATTAAATGACAGTCTAGCCTATGGCACTGTAGTCTTGGTTTGCTCCCCACTTTAAAGCCCCAATGAAGTTCTTGAAGAAAATAGTGATTCACAACCCTCATTTACTACTGAGTGCCAGAATTTCACTAATAATTAATAGTATTAATATAGCAGTGTCCTATTATACAATTTTTTTCATGCACAAAAGAGCGCACTTGCCAGGTTTGGCAATAGGAAGCAAAGTATCCACATCTCATAAACAGAGAAAATTTAGATCCAAGTGCTGAAGTCATACTGAAGTTAACCAGAAATTATCACTGCAAGTGGAGTCAGGCTTATAAAGTTATCTTTAGTGACAATGACCTACCTGACTTAGGAAAAAAAGTCTGTGTCAAAGATAGGAAATGAAGTCTCTGATTTAAGTTGAAGGTTTTAAAGACTTGGCAGCACAAGTCCACAGCACAAGGGGCACTTGGTGCTTATTTGACCAGAAAAGTTCACCCTTTCCTTCCTGGGGCAGAAGCTCCAGTGCTACTCCCTGATGTTCCCATCTGCTGCTAGAGCAGCCAAGCCCAAGGGCTTTGACAGTGTCATGGAAGCAGAAGGGACACCCAGGAGCTGGCCCAGGCTGACCATTCATTCCAAAGGCAGTCCTAGGGATCAAGCCAACACAGCCTGGCTTTCTAAATAACACCAAGAATCTGTTGCTTATGTGGAGAATAAGAATTTGGGAAAAAAATTATTTGCTTCCACTGAGATTGTTTTTGTATCCCAAGTCCCAAAGAGAAGCCCTGTCACTTTCCAAGGATGGAGAATAAATAAAAACAGAGAGAGAGAGGAATGAATTCAACATGTACAAGCTGGGGTAGGATGTAAAGACACCTCCAGGGAGGCACAGGAGCTGGAGAACTTTGTGAAAGCCAGTGATATTTTCAGTGTGGAACATCACAGGACCGCCCCTGAAGGACTCCCACTGGACATGGGAAAAGCCATTGAAGTTGCTACCATGACTGGCAGTGCTTTGGTGGGAGCAGTGCACATATGAATAGCACTGTATGTATGAAAAGATATGGCCAGGATTTAGCTTTATTGGGAAGAAGTGAGGTGGAACCTGGGTAATTTTCATTAATTCAGGGATGTTCTATCTCTCACTATACCAATGCATGCACTAGTAAACCATTCACTGTGAATAAAACTTTTTTCATCCAAATTATTTTTTTTTTTTTTAATTCTGTAAGCCTTCCATAGTTTGCTATATAAGAACCTGTCTATTTTATGATCCTATTCATTTTGGCAAGTGCTGAATTCAAGAGTTATGCTGATGTAGAAACCTTTACCAGTTTAATGTTCCTGTGAGTCGGAGGATCTTCGATACCGCATGTCTACATTATATTTTGCCTCTCAACTTAATTAAAGCCTCTTTTTATGAAATGCTGCATTTGTAACTACTTTTCCCTTCCTGAAATGAGCCATCTTGTCTGGTACAGTAATTACAACAACATCATTGAATCATATTCATAGGCTGTTTTTAAAATAGCTTCCATTTCTGAATAAAGACTAAAGATGTTGGTGGGTAGAAATGCTGATAAGATGGCTCTCTGTGGCTACATTCAGTCATGGATCACTCAGCACACCCCTTAACAGGAACAGAAATTGTAGACCACCAAAGGATGACACCCCCAAAGTTTGCATCACAACAACGCTGTCCTCAGCCCTGCCAAGGAGCCACCATTCCCAGAGGCACAACAGGATACAGCCAACCACTCATTTCCAGCTGGAAGTTAGAGTTAAAATCCATCAATTCAAGCTAGGAGCTGCATCGGGGAGACCCTCCAGGGCCGAGCACCCATGCCAGCTCTGCAACTGACTGATAGCACAACCACAAGTGATATTTTTCATCTCCTTGTGCAAGAATTTCCTTTACAGTACTTGCTTCACATTTCATTATATGAGGAAACTGGAGACATTTTCTCATTAAGAGAGTATCTAGTTTTCTAAAACCTGCAAACTACACCCACAAACAACTGTTGACATTAAGAAAGCATTGTGCCTTAAAAATGTCATCCTGGAAGTCTGAAGATTTCAACTTCAATGTTTTAGAGAATTTAATAAAGAAAAAATCAATTTAAAAAGGAGCAGCACATTTTAGGTGAAAACTTTTGACCCAGTTCTTCTCTAAGAAAATTTAAATTGGTTATCTTCATCAGTTTTTCAAGTTTAGGCAGGTTACAAAAAACCTCAGGATTTCGAAGACACTAGCAGAACACATTACAAAAACTTTAATGTAAAGAAGAAAGAATTTGTCTGACATAAATCTGCAGCTGTCAGATTCAACTGACATGGATAGAAAAAATTATCAATGCTTACAGAAATTGTTTTAAAAATAATTTCAAATTCCCCAACCAAATAGTTGAGGAATAAATTTTATCCCTTTTCTGAAAAAAAACCTGTTGGCCTGCAGTAACTGAATCAAAACCTAGATACCCTGAATTATCTTTAATTGGGTCAGCATTATCAGGCCTTTAACAGAATGCTAACTGCTCACCCCTCAGCCACAGCTACATATACATTTATGGAAGACTTTGCATTTTCTTTGATGCAGAATTGCAAGTAAGGAGGGTAGAAATGCCTGGCATTTCAACCCTGCCATCTCGGATCTGCACCAGAATGTAACATCACCCCAGCGAGGAAAGAGAAAGGAACATTTATAACAGAATCACATTGTCAAAATTGAAACAGGAGTCACCTCAAGCCATGAACTGGGTTTGTTATGGTTTCCAATTATAATTTTATTATTCTTCCACATCTCTTTTCCATATTTCCAAGACCGCAACTGCTCTGTTCTTTAAGAACAACATTTTCAAAAGGACCTGAGATGACCATGGTAACCACTCATATACAGGGATGTCAGCTCAGATTTGTACAAGAATGCCAACTTATATTAAGTGCAGTACATTTAAGAGCTGAAATCCTGCTGTAGATGGCAAAACCAGGAGCTTTACTGAGCAGAATGTGGTCCCAGAAGGTTTTAGTAATACATGGAAATGGATATTCAGCAAAAGCAATGGAGAAAGTCCAAAATATGGAGATTTTGTCTGGGCTTTGTTACCATTTCTTTCCTCATTATTAAATAGTTCAAGAAAGACCCTACACAAGTTTTTCAGAAAACACCCTTCATACAGATCTATGTAGAATCTTGTCCACTGAGCTGACAACCTGCATCTTCAATGGATAATCCTTTTTGCTCTGCACAGTGACCCAGCACATGCAGTGGTCAGGAGTGCAAAGGACACCCTCAGTGTGCAGAATAAGTTGAGATCTTTTAGGACATATTGTGCTTGGCATGGTAAAGTAATGTGGAAGGACCTAGAGGGAGAAAATCTCTCCATAATGCTCAGCATGCTGCCAGATACAACATGAAAACTTGGACACTGAAATATAATTTTCTAAAATACACAATGACGAAATATGTGAATTTGGCCTGAGTTTTTAGAAACTCTGCTCATTCTGGCCAACTTCCACTCGGTGTACCTCAATAAACCATGAGAAAAGTCCCCAGATTCCCAGGGACAGAGCATAATGAGCACAGGGCACCCATGCAGAATGTGTACACCAGGAAGAGAGTCCTTGTCACCAAGGCACAGTGGAACCATTCCCTCTCCCAGCTCAAGGCAGCCACACTCTGCTGCTGTGCATCTTTATGCTGTAGCTGAGTGCTATGTGGAGTGAAACCCTGCAGGGCCAAAGCACTGGTTCACCACAAAACACTACAAACCAAAAGGTGGATCTCGAAGCCCACAATAAGGGAGTGTCACCTCTGAGACTTTGTTTCACATGCAAAACAAGATTGTACGTATGAAAAATCAACTTTCGGGTAAAATGTCAGCCAGTATTTTCCTTGCCATCCATGACCTTGCAGGGCAGATGT
Source organism: Melospiza georgiana (assembly GCF_028018845.1). Taxonomy (NCBI): domain Eukaryota; kingdom Metazoa; phylum Chordata; class Aves; order Passeriformes; family Passerellidae; genus Melospiza; species Melospiza georgiana. Next base: position 91,737,441 of record NC_080432.1, read on the forward strand.
TTAGAGGAATGGAGTACCTCTCCTATAAAGAAAGGCTGAAAGAGTTGTGACTGCTCAGCCTGAAGAGAAGGTCCTGGTGTGACCCTATTGCAGCCTTCCAGAACCCAAAGGGGGCCTACAAGGGAATTGGAGGTCATTTTACAAGGGCATGCAGTGATGGGACAAGAGGGAATGGCTTCAGACTGAAAGAAAGTAGGTTTAGGTTGGATGTTGGGAAGAAATTCTTTACTGTGAAGGTGATGAGGCACTGGAACAGGTGGAATTTGCCCAGAAAAATTGTGGATGCCCCATTCCTGGATGAGTTCAATACCAGGTTGGATGGGACTTAGAGCAACCAAGTGGTCCAGTGAAAGGTATTCTTACCCATGGTGGGGGGGTTGGAAATGTGTAATCTTCCAGCCCAGGCTGTTCTGTGTTTCTGTGATTCTATCCCAGCCTCTGGGCTAAACTTTGGTCTCCTCATCAAGGCTCTTAGTTTGCAGTGTGTCCTGTGCAGTCCCTCCGAGCCCTAAGGAGAAATCTCTCTCTCTGAATCCAGCTGGAAGCTTATCTCAGTAGCTGCCTTATCCAGTGCTTATCTCAGCAGCTGCCTGGTCTCTTTGGCCTCTCCTGGCTCTGTCAGGCTATGCTGAAAACATGCTTTCCTTCCCTGCTGCAGGCATGCAGTCCTTTTCCAAAATGCAGTCCCCACCTCGCCCAGAATTAGCAGCCAGAAGAAGACAACCAGGGAGGTATTCCTGGTGCCTGGTTTTGCCCTGCTGACAGCACACAGAGCTGAGAACATGAAGATCCAAATCAGAGAGCACCTGCACATTCCCCTGCCTGTGGCCGAGCTCTCAGGAGCTGCGAGCTGGCTCTCCCTGCCTGCCATGTGACAACAAAAATGCTTTTTACACAGGTTTCTATGGGAACAAGGCTTAATGCTTCCACACTTTCTTCTTGTCTCCTTCTAATAACTTCTGAACCCTTCGGCTCATCCCAGCCAGAAGTTGACAGAGGAAGAGAAAAAATGCAGACATATTCTAGTTCCTCAAGAATTGTAAGCACAAGGGCTGAGCAAGTAGTGGAGAGAGAAAACATGCTGTAAGAGCCTTGACAAATGGAAAAGCTGTAGTCCAAGCCACAACTCAGTGCCAGCTACATGAGCCTTTTTATGAGGTCCCTCTGTTCCCTAAGGATAAGACATCCACTGGGCCAGGATGCGACTGTCAGACATCACACTGGAAACTGGGCTTCATCTGTACCTGTGCACACAAAACTGCTTGTTCCTCCTTATCATCCAGTAGGTAGAAATATAAATAGTACTTGATTCTGGAAATCCTGAGGGATGAAAGATCAGTCTGATTGTCACACACTGCTGGACAGAGTTTCTCCTCTGTTTTTAACCCCAGCTTTTCCTCAAGATTTTTATTTAAATTTTTGAATTCTGTTTTCTATATCAGCATCAACATCTGCAAGCAAACTTGCATACACACTTTCTTTTGCTATAATTATATGACCAAATTGTTAAAACTAGTAACATTGGGGTGAAATCTGTATGATGTTCCTGTTCCTATATTGTAAACCTAGCTCCAGCTGATTTGGAAATTTTATCTTAGTCTGTAATGGGCTTAGAATTGCAGCTCTGCTGCATAAGGTTTAGCAGTATTCACAGTTACTGCTTTGGAAATTGCAGAATTTAATCCCAAATGAAATAAATGCCATTACAAACTGCTGTAGAAATAAATTTGACTTCACACAAAGGTTTCTAATTTTACCAACAGATAAAATCTTATTTTCAGGTGAGTGAGCCATGTCATAAAGAAGATAGAAGGTCATACTGAGGGCTTTTTTAAACTGTGTTGTTCACCTGGGGATGCTGCAGAGGAATAAGGACAGGGTGTAAGTGGTGTTTTCCCCTATGGCAGGTTCTCAGCTAACAGAACAACTAGAGCGTAACTGAACAAAGGCATAAAAGCTGCTCGAGGACCACTGAATATTCTGTCTGTCAGTATTTTACTGTGTTTGAAATGAAGGATCCTTTCTACATTAAGAGAAAAAATGACCAGCTTGCCAAGCTGAAAGATGTGAGGCTTGACTGTACTGTGAACTCCTCCTGTGCTGGCTGAGTGAGAGCACCCCGAGCACCAGAACCCTGAGGTGCCCAGAGCCACAGAAACTGCAGCAGGGACTGCCTACAGCCCCCTCCATTAGCAGCCTCAGGCACAAAGACTTGCCTTTGGCTAGCAAGAGCCTAAACTGATGGCTTGTATTTGCAGTGCTTCACTTTTTGACTGCTGCTTGCACCGTATGAGTTTCTGTACCGAGACGCTGCTGCCGAAGCCGCAGGTAAAGCGCTCAGAGCAGCCTTAGCAAGAGCCTTCCCCAGCCCACACGCCACAATTCATGTTCCTCATCTCAGCTGTGCCATGATTCACTCCGTCTCCTGTGCCCTCCCAAGAAATTGTATTAAGTCCTGTTGTGTATCTTGCTAAACTGTGACATCCCAGTCAGGGCAGGCTTTTATTCTTGAACCTTGATAGCAACTATAACAGTTTAGCAGGGATACACACTGTGCACAGCAAAAAAACAAAGAGCCCAAAAAGTTCTCCTACATTCAATCATAAGAAACAAAACCCAGTCTTTTCTTGTAAATTTTGCTATATTACTGTGACACTGGGTCACAGATGTTAGTCTCCTCCTGGCATTCTCTCTTCCCACAGTTCACATACAAACGATTCTCTGAGGTCTTGAGAAATCAGCATAACATGAAACAGTAGATATGAAATGTGATTTTTTTTCCTTGGATTTACTCATTTCTACAATATCATCGGAGGAATATCTCAAAACAGTCCCAGATCTGTTTTTCCTTACTAGCTCATTTAAATTGTCTCTTGGGTACCCTAACCTACTTTCTGAGACTATACAACTGCCTTTCCTTGTAGCACGCTTGCTTTGCAAGTTTTCCCTTTAAAATAAGGTTGGGTATTTTATTCTCAACTACTTTGGCTTTTGTTATTTCCTTAAATAGTACTACAGTCATTGAAATACACAATCTGTATCCTGCCTTATGTCACAACCTAAATAAAAAAAGCAGTAGGCTGATATAAAAACCTAGATGTATTACAGAGCAAAACTGTCATTAGAGGGAGAGGAACTCAATTCTCCTGCAGTAACTCAGCAATGTTTTCTACTTCATAACCTTCCATAATGTCTCCATTGAAGGAAAAATGAAGCAGTACATTTTGACCTGAGAGTATGAAAGAGGTTTCCATTATTCTTACTTTGAAGATGGATGAAAGCACCTGAACAGCTGTAATTCAGAAACAACCACCTTGCAGCAGTGTTTTGCTGGGCTGATCGTCTTCCCCAGACTTTCATGACCCACTGCACAAGTATTTGTTCTGTCTACCCTCTAAGAATGCCTTTTCATTAGGCTTCAGTTTATTACACTCTTGTCTTTCCCCTCAACTGTCTTTTTCCCAGATATTTTCATCCTTTGCAACTTCCTACTTTGTTTCCTCTGGAAAACAAATTCAACTGTTACGAAGCTAGTAATGAAGATCAGGTATAAAATTTTTTCCCGTCTGCAAGTCTAATCCCTTATGAGCCAGACAATCATCAAATTTTTAATTCTGTGGCATATGAAGTAACCAGAAGAATCTTTAGTTGAAGTTTAGTTGTCAGTTGCTGTACTCAACCAAGTTACCCCTCTAAAGGAATGAGATTTTAGTGTTGAAGAGCCAATGTCATGCAAAACAACAAAGCCTTTTTAGCAACCATACTGTAATAACTTGTGCATTAAGGATACAACCACCAGTAGAGTTTGTAGAGGTTTTCACACTCTACACACACTGCAAGTATTCCTTAACAGTGAACTTGCCTTGTCCAAATTAAACTACATAACTAAAACAAGGTTATTGAGAGTTTAGGATACATCCATTGTTAGAAAGGTTTCACCAGTACTGGGAAAACAAACTGAGCATGTCAGGGAGATGGCGTAGTGACCCCTGCAACTACATAAGAGAAAAATATAATATCTGGGGTGAGGATCAGGCAGTAAAGGGCAAGGAGGAGACAGGGGACATCTCACCCAGGGCCTGCTGAGAGGTGAGCAGTGTGATGGGCTGTGAGGCAATTACCATTCAGACAGGGGGAATGAGCCCTCTTATGTCACAAGGGCACGTGTGTATCTGGATCCTGTGGAGCAGCAGAAATGTTAAACACTTCAGGAACTGTAGGGTATCTGCTATTTTCCAAATTCAACTAGCTGGGCATAATGGTACAGCACCTAGGTCTGTGGAGTCATCTTGTACAGTCAGGGCTCACAGGCACTGGCACAAAATAAATGCCATCCCTTTGGAGGTGTAATAGTGCTCACCCATGAAGGATTTCAGGATTTACAATGCAAAAATAACACTTAATTCAGTGGGAAAATTTTCTCACCCAGAATTTAGTGAAAGTGAACCAGGGAGCCCAAGACTCGGAACAGCAGGTTTTAAGTAAACATGGATGCAGAAGGCCGTGGAGATGTCTCCCTAGCCCTCAGTCTCACTGCAGAGAGGAGCTGAGAACAGGCATATAGTGGGTTAAACTTCATTTTTAGGCTCTGCTAACCCTTTCAGGCTTTGCCTGAAGCCATTCCCTGGCTCAAGGACCATGTATGGCTCTCAGCTGCCTGTTCTACAGTAAAGCTGTGTATTTTGGCACAGATATGCCACATCTGCACCTGCTCATAAGTCTCTACTGCAGTGTATGCCCACAGAGCTCTTCCAAGGACACATCTGAGAAGGCTTCAGTATCAGGACTGGTGTAATGTCCAACCTCTGCTTCTGTAGATGCATGATCCAAACCCCTCAGAACCTATGCTGAGGAACTGGCAATTAACCTACCTCAGCTGGATGGATTAGACCTTCTGAAAGAAAGAACACCTCTCCCTCACCATTTTATCTCCAGGTAGATGACAATATGATTTCTTTGCTCAGGAACTGGCCAGGTCATGGTTTTCAGCACCTGTATGGAGCCCATTCTCTCTCTGTAGTCTCTCAAATCCCTTTAGATCTTATCTGACCTTTTCACTTAGCAGCTTCCTAAGCAAGAGGCTTAGTTACCCTTTACTGTCATCTATAAGGAGATCTGACTTCAAATCTGCCAGCCAGGGGATCCAGGAAACAGGACTTAGAAACAAGCACCAAGGGAAGGGAAGCCAATGCCATCATTGAGAGCAGTTGAAAAAGATGGACAATTGTGTATGCACTAAAGGAAAGGCAAGCCAAGGAGGAGACATCTGGATCCCGAAATCTCCAGAGGCTGTGGCAAGAAAGAGGGCTGACTGGCCACCAGAGCAATGCAATGGTTTGACAGGACATGTGGATAGCCTGGTGCAGGGGCAGTGTCCACAGGACTCTCTCAAACACCCTTACAAATCTGCTGAGCCATGGCTCATTCTGCAGGCTCGTGAGAGACAGAGAGCTGTGAGCACTGAGCTAGCAGGTGGATCTGATACAGTGGCTGCCCCACCCCTGGAGGTGTTCAGGGCCAGGCTGGATGGGCATCTGAACAACCTGGTCTAGTGCAAGGTGTCCCTGCCCATGGCAGGGGGGTCAGAACTGGATGATCTTTAAGGTCCCTCACAACCCAAACCATTCTATGTTTCTATGGTATTGTGCACCCACAAGGTTTGCAGCCCCAGCCTCTGCTCTGTCTCCATCTGTAACTTGCAGCAGTACCTTGCTTTGGGCTTTTTTTGCAAGCTGCCTCAGCCAGCAGGCAGAGCTGGATGGTCCTTCTCTCATTGGCAGAAGGTTCTCTCCTTGCTGGTGGCCAACTAAATTCTTTCCCTCCAACTTTGAGTAAAGTACCAGTTTAATCTCAAACACTGACTAAAACCCTACTTCGATCTTAAATTTAAAAATCACATCAAGCTCTTTGAAAAAAAACCCCAGGCCTTCATTATCATGAAGTGGGGAGTTAATCAAAGGATGTTTTACATTTTCCAGGAAAGGAACCTCTGAAGCATTTCCACTTAACTTGCTGGAATTTAAGGAACAAGCTAATTAATTTGTGGCTTCTGGAAGAACTTGAGGGCTTACTGTAAATTCTTAAAGACCCTTTAAAGTGATTTAAATGTTACAAAAAGTACTGAGACACCACCATTGGAGACTGAAAATACTTTATTTTCTGCAGAGGGGCTCAAGTTGCCCTCTCAGCCTCAGTAAAGCAGCATGACTTGGACCAGCTAAGCAGGGATTGGAAGGCAGGTGTTACCCTACGCTGGTTCTGGTTGAACAGACCTTTACATGGACCCTTTCTCCATCACACACACATTTGTCTTGAAGCTTGTCAGACTTCATTGGAAGACAAACTCTGCACTAAACTGCTATGCTGAATTAGGTCCTTGTACGTGGCTTCTCTGTGGAGAAGAGTAAATGTCAGCAGTTACAGCTGTGATTCTCTGCCACATAAATTGAAATAATACCAGAATTAAGCCAGAATGCCATCTGCAAGAGATGACAGAAAGGTAATAACAGCTTTGGCCTTCATCTTCAGAAGAGATGTAACTACTCAGTGTTTTGAGGAGCAGCTGAGCTCACACAGGTCTGCTCAGCCTGGAGGAGACTGAGGAGAGACCTCATTGCAGCTATAACTTCCTCTTGAGGGGAAGAGGAGGAACAGACACTGATCCCTTCCCTGTAGTGACCAGTGACAGGACCTGAGGAAACAGTCTGAAATTGTATGAAGGGAGGTTTAGGCTGGATAATTGGAAAAGGTTCTTCATTTAGAGGCAGTGGAACAGGCTCCCTGTAGCCACATTTCTCTTCACAGAGAAAAGCAAGGCACGACTTCCCAAGAATATTTCTGGGTTTCACATTCTCTGAACTTCAGAGAAGGGAAGGACAATTCTTATCTTATTTGCCGTGCCTGTGTTGTGCAAAAGTATAATGCAATATGGAAATTGTTTACCCAAAGTGATGGTGTTTTTTTTCCTTGGCCTGTCAGGGCCAAGAAGTGTGTGTGTGTGTGTGTGTGTGTGTGTGTGTGTGTGTGTGTGTGTGTGTGTGTGAGAACTGTCGGCTGACAGTCATGAGATTCTGTGCAGTTGTGTGCAGAGTTGACTGCTTCAATTTCAGTTTAGATGTAATGTAACATAGTGTAATATAGTATAGAATAATAAAGTACGATAAAGTAATTAATTAGCCTTCTGATAAGATGGAGTCAGATCTCTCCCCCTCATCGGGCAAAAATATCATCAATAGCTCCCCAGGGAAGTGGTCACTGCACAAAGCCTGAGATAATTCAAGAAGGTCTTGCACAATGCTCTCAAGCAGAGGGTGTGGTTTTTTGGGCTGTCCTGGGCAGGGCTATGAGCTGGACTTGATAATGCTTGTGAGACCCTTCCAGCTCAGAATATTCTCAGAATATTCTGTGATTCCCAGAAGCACCACTGAGCAGTAGTTAAAGCCGCTACGAAGGCTTTACATTTGAGAGTTGGGAATTCACAAGGGCACAGCTTCTTTCCTGTGTTTGAGTACTTTACACCATATCTCATTTTTCTCCTCACATTAGCTCCAGATGTTCTGGCCCCTGATTTTGGAGTGATCCATCACATTGGATGGATGTGAAAACAGCTGGCTCTTCTGGCTGAGTCGAAGGATGCCTCTTCTCTCTTTAGCAGGAGTGGGCAAAGGTAAGTGACTATAACACAGCAAAAACACAGCACTTCCTACTGAGCCTGTGCTTTAACTTTGAAATTCTACTTCATCCCTCACATCCTGCAGAATTTCTAAACCAGTTTCCTTGGAATCCATATGGGAGAACCCCAGTCTTCTCCCTAGTACAAGCTCTAGCTAGGGACTGGTAAATGGTTCATTCCTGTCAGCTGCCTGCACCATTCCTGCCATTGCCTCCCTGGACACCTGGCTGTACTACAGGAAACCTCTTTTCCTCCCCTCAATTTCCTCCAAACCTGGACTCCAGGCAGGTGGTGTCCACTCACCACAGGTGTCCCCATCTATAATGAGAGCAGCAGACCTAATTTTTTGTACTCCCAAAGCGAACTCACTGCTCCCAAAATTTGGAAAAGGAAGGAAGGCAGCTTTAGGAAGAATTAGCCTATCTCTTTGAGGGTACTTCTCTCTCTCTGGAGTGGGTACATGGGTATTCAACACACAGCTCCCACAGATCATCTCCAAGAGTCAAGAACCTAAATCCTCCTAAAAGTGCTCAGTAAGCACTTTAGGGCACACAATGCTCTGCTTTCAGCCTTGCAGGCAATGCTTTCTTGTCAATCTGTGCACATTATATGCAACATTGAATACAGGGAGGAAAAAAACCAGGTGACTTTATGAGAGGAAGGCTGGCAGCAGAACTTCTGACTGCTACTACACTTCAGAGCTCTGAGCTTACTCACTTGCATGAGCAAATCTGAACCACACTGAATAATTTATTTTTTCCCCTTTACTTCACTCCTGTATTGATTCAAAGGGACATCTCACATGCCACAAACTTAGTATTGTTACAACACAATCACATGTGAAGGAGCCAGAAGAATATTATTTGGCCTGATAATATTGTTTCCATAAGAAAATTACAGTGGGGCATCAAAGGGAAAGGAATTATTCTGAATGGCAGTTCATTAAATCTTTTTATTTACTTAAGGAAAAATGTTGTAGTGGATAGATAGAAAAACAAGCATTATGTGGAGGTGAAGGCTAGAAATGGGAGAATATATTCTAATTTTAAAGAAGTAAAAGCAAGAAAATATTTAACACAAAAAGGAGATATATTTTTGTGAGGATTTCTGTATAATCTAAACCCATTTCCTCTGCTTCACATTGACATGACATTCTAAAGGAGCACTTTGGTTCAAACCAGAACATCACTGCCAGACCAGTTTCCCAGACCAGCCAGTGGGCTGATATCCCAGCAGCTCTGCACAAATCAGAAAAGCCAGTGGCTAAACTCCACTGGCAGAAACATATTGCAGTCCTTCTTCTCCTGACTCATTAAGCAGCTGACGAGCCAAGTCAAGGAAGCATTTAACATTAGCTCCCACTTATAAAAGACCCACTCAAGAACTTTAAAGAGCACAAAGTCCTCAGAATCAAAGAGGAGCCATAATACAAATTCACATCAGAGAGACTGTGACAGTAAGAGGACATAGCTCCACCAGATTGAGTAAATGTCCTACACAGAGCATTCGGGCTTATGCCTTGCCCTGTGCTTCATTACAGATCTACCAAGAAGATAATTCAGACTCCTCCTGTCCTTGACTGTGCCTACAATATCACTCACTAAGCAGCATCAGTTTCCTTGTACAGAGCACAAGAGGAGCATGAGGATCTGTCATGCACAGCCTGAGTAGGGGCACCCAGCCCTGCTGGGACCTGCCTGCTGATGCAGTCCCTGTCACCCTCGTGCTGCACCATCTGTGCCAACAGGGAACACGTGATGGTCCCTGGGCAGCTCCAGCCCCTTTAGCTGCTAATGCAGACAGGTGCCAGCACTGTGCTTGCAGGTGCAGCTCACACTGCCGTGCACTGAGAGCAAAGCATGACCTGACCCCAAAGGAGCCAGCTGTGCTCTCCAGCTCAGCTCAGCTCTGCCAGAAGGTGAAATCCCAGAGATTCTGTGCTGCTGGAGCAGCTGGGTCCAGTGACCACATCCAGGGGGGCTGGGGATACCCCAGCTCAGCTACTCAAGGCAATTTTATGCAACTATTCATAGAAATGTAGATTTTTGCATCAAAAAATGAAACTGTGGCAGATTGGAATCGTCCCTAATTGTTTTATAGAAAGGGCTCTGTCTTGCAGAGGAGTCCAGCTGGGCAAACCTCTGCAACAGTGGGTACCTTCATGAATAGGGGCCAGGGCAGAGGCAGGGACAGCTACACCCCTGCTGCTGAGAGCTGAGTGTGGACTTGAGCTTCATAACCCTCTCCAGCCCAAAATGTGGCATGGACCGTTCATCTGTAGAACCTTTAAATCTCTAGGGTGAAAATTAGGAACACCTCTTAAAATTAAAGTTGAACCATCGCTCTTAAGAGAATGTGCATTTTCACAGCCATGGATACTATAAATGCTGTATTAATATATGCAATTGTATAAAGCTACAATTTATTAGTTTAAATGTCACTTAGTATATTTAGTCAGTGTACAAGCTCTTTAAAGGGATAATTCAAATTAATTTGACAGCCCTCATCTGCAAAATCAATGTTTTGCAGGTTTATATAATCTGTGGAACTCTGTTAACACACGAGCAAAGAGGTCTCTCCATTGTCAAATTTCAAGAAAAAATGAGAGGAGCAACTTCCATTATTTCTGAGAAGTGGAGATAGCCAGGAGCTGAAGATAAAAATACCTAATCACTTCTAACCCAAAGATTCCTGAAACATATGGACACTTTGAAAAGAAAATGTGAAGTCAGAATTGGAGAGCTTATATACGCCTCATTAAATGAATATTTTTCTAATATTTCTTTATTCAACCTAATTTTCATGTCAAATTCTAGCACATACATTCAGTTTTTTTCTAAATTTAATATGATAACAAGAAAGTATTCAGGCTATTGTAAAAAAGCTAACAGTACTCAGGAATAAAGTATCTGTCCATCATCCCTATGGTTTTGTAGGTGCTTAAAGAAGGAAGAAAATCCCTGAAGAACTGAATATTGTGGTGAGAAAGCTTCGCCTAAAACCCTGTCTGATTAAAGACATTTAACAGCCATCTAGCTGGACATGCTTCAACATTTCCACAAGTTGAAGTCCTGAAAAAATTAATTCCCTTCTGTAATTTCAAGGAGCATGTCCTGCCAAGATGCTTGACTCAAGCTGCTGTGAATATAGGAGGACCAATTTTAAATTTACTTCCACAATCCAGCGCTACATATATAAAAAAGCAGAGAAATCTTAGGCAGCCTTCCACTGTTTCTGCAAGTCATTATTATTTTGTACATTCACATTGCTTAACAAAAAGATGCAAGAGTTTATGTCTTACATTACAATAGAATTATTATCTATCCCTTTGGCATACTCTTACACTTGACAGTCCATAATGAGCAAATTAGTAGGTTAAATTTGCATAAATTATATTATTCCTGTTTTTACAGGCCTGTATGAGATCTCTCAACTCACAGAAAAGAGTAAATCTCCTCTCCTTTCAGGGGGTGTATCTTCAGATGCTGCAACAACTATCAGTGTCATGGTCATCATTTAGGTGCAGCTGTAATTTCAATGACTAGGAAACTATAAATAACACTGGGATTCAAACCTAGATTGTGACTTGTCTCGGTTCAGCACCTTCATCATTCCAGGCCAGGAGATTCTGGAAACAGTCTCTTGTACAGCCAACATCCAGGATGTGGTGCAGGGGTAGGAATCAATAACACCTTCAGCCATCAAATCGTTATGTTGTCATGGTCATCCTTACAGGCAGGTGACCCTCCCTGTAAAGATATTTTAGGTGTATCTCTTTGCCTTTTGGTGGCTGTTAAAATAATTTCTACATAAAGCTGATTTTAAATATACTGCATACATGCAAACTGTTGTTGAAGGAAACAGCCATTAGCAACAATATTATAGACTAAGTTATTCAGAAATTAATATTTCCTCTCCCAGGGGTATTACAGATCTCCCAGATCTGTATTTCAGTCTGGTCACACTCCTCATCCTTATAACTGCAGCCTTGGTGGACATTTGCCAGAACCTCTTCCCAGTGTATCTTGGCTTTCCAGAGACGTTTACCTCCCTTTCTCCTGCAGCCCTCACCCCAGACTCGTGGGGAGCTCCATCTGAAGGCTGTGCCACCATCCCACTCCAATCCCCTTGGCTGTGATGGAGGCACCAGCAGCCCAACCATCTCCATGTCCGTGGGCTGCTCACCTGGGAGGAAAGTTTATTGCAGCTCCAATAGTGCCCTCACCAGAAGGAGAGTTTGCTGCCATTACTCAAGGACCTGTACAATACAGAGCCACTAAACCTTTGCAGTGGAAACACAAGCATCTACTGATGGCAAGCTTTTGCTGTTTGCTCAGCCGTGAATGGACCCCTTCAGTCATGTCCTTCCTCTTGATGCAGGTAAACAAACCACAAGCACCTGCCAGAAAACATTTCCCCCCTGGTCACATCTCCCATCTCAATCTACACCCTGATTTTTTTGTGAATGTGCAGTGCAGGAGAATCTGAGGTAAGTTCAAAATGGGAATGTGGTTTTTGCGTTTTGCTCAAGCTCTGCTGTCCTTTATTAAAGGTTTGCTCAGGACATTAGAGAGGGAATCAAATTGCATCAAGTTGAATAGCACAGTCATACTTTGCAGAAGGTATTTTGATTGATCCTGCACTCCTGAGAATGACTTAAAATATGGACCAGGTACCACCTTACTGGGAAATATTAACAAGAAAGAACATCCTCCCAAAAGAGGACAATTATTTTTAAATTATTTGAAATATTGGATAAGTGAATTTTTACAACTGGAGACCTAAGTAATGCATTTGTGAAAGTAATGCTGAAATGCATCAATGGGCAAGCCTGGCAAAAGCACTGCTTTACATCCTGGAGTCTTCCATGTCCTTAAGGATCAGCAGTTGCTTCCTGGCTGCTGCAGGTACCACGCAGCCACTTGCTGGTGATATCAGAGTGACAGATGTCTTGGTCCAGACCAGGGGGTCCATGTGGAAATGGGCTTTCCTGTCTGCTCAGAGCCCCACAGGAACCTGTGGAGCCCAGCCAGACACAGATCACATAGCAAGGACAATGTTCAGTTTCCTCACAGCAAAAGAGCTGCTAATGGGAGCATGGAAAAACTATTGTACAGCATACTGGGCAGCACACACAACTTGGTGGCTGCCACTGAGTCTGTGTGAGACTCCTCTGTAAAGGTTCCAGTTACCATAAAGTCTCTGTGTAGTTAGGCACACCACCCCCAACAGCACTAAGCTGTGCTATTTCCCATTAATATTTCCATAGCTCACACACCATGATCACAACCTTTGTTTGGGTCCTCTTTCATCCATTCACCCTATTGTGAAATCTATCCTAAAATGGCCTTCCATTCTTATTTATAGGCAATGCCAAAACCCAGCTCATCAGCACACTGCACTTTGTGTGGAGACCATTATTGCAAACATTGCTGGGAGTTTTCCCACAGGGACAGGCCCAGGAAAACTCCTCTAGGAAATCCCTGCTGCCAAAGCTTTCATCCTCACAGCATCCTGCCTCCTGTAAGCCAGTTCCTCACAGGCAGTGCAGCTGCTGAAGCAGCAGCAGTTCTGCCTGCCTGGCATTCCTCCCTGCAATAACACCCCATGTATGCACAGTGCAGTGGCACCTTGCCCTGCTCACCAGGCACAGGCAGCAGAATCCACCCTTACTTTATGCCTTATTCTATCCATTCTCCCTTGTTTCCAAAGTTGTCTTCAAGTCTTTTAGGCTGTTGAAGTCAGACTAATGAAACCTATTCTACTGGTACTCACCAGCCTCAAAAAATTATGTAGTGAATGATTAGGAAACCATCATACATTTCCAGCAAGGATGAGGAATCTGTATCAAGAGAAAATAGCTTTAATCTGCAACTTTGTTTTGCCCACTGCACACAAGAAAGAGGGGCTAAAAGCAGAATAGTTGTAAAGAGAGGTTAACTGGTATGTGCAGGAGATCACAATTTGTCATGAAGAGTGAAAAAGGATGGTTCATTTTGCTCACCCTGGGCTGAGAAGAAATATGATTGCACTTTCTAAATAAATACATCACAAAACAAGGCATAAACAGAGGGAAAATATTTTATACTGTAAATGTGGCACAAGTGATTACCAGTCCTGGGTAGCCAAGCTAAGGAGTGTCCATCTCCATATAAAGCAATCAATGTATTTAATAATGAGGCACTATTGTCTGCTATAGGAAGAAACCCAACTCAGTGCTGCTGAAGTTGGAAACAAGCTTTCAGAAAGTGTAGTTCCAAGCTTCCAAAATGGGAGCTTGCCCACCTCCCAAGGATCATTCTGACTACCCACCTCTGAACTCTCCAAGTCCCTCTGTTGGAACATGGGACCCTGGGGAGTGAGGAAACAGCAGCACTAAATTCTGTGCCCAGTGCTGCCCACCTCTGCTGGAAGCAGCAGCACCCTGGGGTTTTCAGTTACTCAGTAAAGCAAGTTCAGCCCCCTGATCAGTGCAATGTGCACACACACACAGGAATCCTCCTATTCCTGGGCTGTCCAGCTGCCTCCATTCACCTCCCCTGGCTGTCCCTCCTAAGGGCCACCTCCTCTCTTCCCTCCCTCTGGCAGCACTGCCCATTTCCCTCACTTTTCTCCTTTCCATGGCCTCTGCAGTGTACTTCTGTCCCCACCCTGTGGTGTGCTGATTTGGGGGACAGGGCATCCCCTCTTTCCTGCCCCATTCCAGGTTCCTGCTCCCTCCCTACACTGTGCCTTCCTGCAGCTCCACTCTACCAGCAGAAGCTGAGAAGTTCCCCTGCCAAGGGAGCCTCTGCTGCAAATACATCCTCCCAGAGCAGAAAGCAAGGCTGCATCAGCTCACTGTTAAACTGCAGTTTCTGTCTGGGAAAGCCATTCAAACATCACAAACAGCAAAGAGACCGCCTGGATACTGTGACATTTTTGTAGTCACCTTTTGAGTCCAGCCTCACACTGAGCCCATTATTCCTGTTCTGTCCTCACTCATTAGCAGTGATACTCCATCCCTGACCTCTTCACTGTTTCCTGTTGTGTACCTGTAGCCATCACATTTCCTCTCAGACAATCTTATTTAAGCTCAGGATGTTCTGATCAATCCTGGATTTCTCAGCTTTTCCACCCAGGCTTAATTTTCAAACAATTTTGTGGGCTTGCTGCATGCTGAATTCCCTTCAATTTTGTCTGCTGGAGACAACAGAATTGTTTATCAAGGTGGACAGCAGTACTGTGCTTTCACACATGCTAAACCCCAATCCCCCCTTAAAACAAACAATTTGGCAGCATGGGTGGCATGTGTTTGCTTTGGATCCATCTTTCACTCCCAGTCTCTCAATCTCTGATGCCTCCTTCCCCATCTCTGTCTCAATTTCTTCTAATTAGTAGTTCTCGTGCATAAAATTTTCTCAGAATAATGATTTGCACAAGTTGTCTGATTATGTCACTTGAAGACGTGTTTTGATGGCCTGTCAGATGTATCAAGATGACCTCAAATGAGGGCAGCATGTGTAAAAATGCAGAAATTGCCATTGCAATGGGGTGGGAGGATAAGTGCTCCTGCAGCCTCAGCCAATAAATCCTGACAGTCAAGCCCCACCAGAAGAAAATGCAACAGGCACTATTGATTAGCTGGAACAAAGAAAGATGAGTGCTAAACAAAAGGCAGAGCTTCCCAAACATTTCCAAATCATCCCCCACATCACAGGGTCTGCCTTGCACATCCCTCCAACCCTCGTGTTGTACAAGCAGCATCTGGGCCAGGAACAGCCTGCTGAGGCTGCTGGACAGCAGTGCCCCAGACCAGAGCAGCAGGCATGGATTCACCAAGGAGGCATCAGTGAGTGCTGTTTCTCTAGCTTTCATTTTTCTTTCAGACTCGTTAAATTTCATTTTATCTCATCATCTGTAAAACCACAATAAAACCTATAACAAAAGTAAAGGAAGGACACTTCAAAACAAAAAGTATCCATATACATACAGCAATCTGTTCTCCTTAAAGAGAGAAAAACTACCAAAAGAGCATTTAAATGAGCTATTTCATACTTTACTTTTGCATTTCTACCATCAGCTGTTGGATCACAAAGAAAATTCAGAGGAATGTAATCCTGATGTTGTAAATTAGACATCTCTGGGATGTCAATAACTCTAATATAACCTCTGCAGGTTCTCTCAACAGCTTTAGTCTTCACAGATGAAGGGGTTGACCTGGTAATTCCTAACAGGAAGAGGCTTCCCTCTGCTTTCACTGATCACTGCAGGAGACAACAACTCACAATAAAGCTTTCAGCCCAGCAAGATTTCTCTCTTCCCTCCCTCCTTTTATATTTGTACATTCAGACATGATCTCTCCAAGTGTTCAGTCTGCGTGCTGTGTATTCCAAAGGAAATAGGATTCCACACACATGTGAAAGGAGACACACAGGTAGATTTCTCTCAGGGGATGCTGAATTGCACCATCCCTTTCAATGTGTTAAGGCATCTGCAAGATACATGCAGCTCCTGGAGCCAGTGGGAAATTTCAGACTCACAAAATGGACGAGGCTGGAATGGTCCTCAGCCCCTTGTTGCTGGATTTCTCCTGGAGGACACCTCATCCAACCTCACCTTTTCAGAGCAGGATGCTCAGGACTGTACCCAGCCAGGTTTTGGCATCTCCACCAGCAGGGATTCCACAGCCTCTCTGGGTAACTGTGCCAGAGTTTCACCACCCGCACAAGAGGAAAAAGTGTTCTCAGATGGAATTCCATGGGGTTTAACTTGGGCCCAGTGCCTCCTGCACTGCCAGCATCTGGCTTTCTCCTCCTTACTCCCCTCTCTCCCTTTCCATCAGGTCTTTATACACACGAAACTCCAAAAGAACCACCAGCAGCTTTAGCCCCCAAATTCAGCATCAGGCAAGTGTTTTCTCCTCTGAGAGTGCTTTAGGGCCCGAGAAGCTCACAGGGGATTTCACAGTGAGTGACAATGCCCTGAATCCTTTGGGCTGGAAGCCTGGAGAAGATTTGCTTCTGAGTTTTTGAAGGCAATATAACTTGGAAGAGTGGTGGTGTATAATATCAGTTCCAAATATTTCTTTGGGAACACCTGAAAAGGACATATCTGAAAATGAATTTAACTCTGGCTTCTAACCTGTGCTTATTTTTAGCAAAGTGTAGGTGTGACAATAATAAAGATAGTGATGTCTTAAAAGAAATTATGAAGCATGACATTTATTTTCACCCTTCTTCAAAATCCTTTTTTATTGATCTGACTTGTACAATTTATAACCATGGCTGTATAAAGATAAGAAAAGGGACTGGGCATGCCTAGAAGTGAACTGTGAAAATCCTTTAAATGCTGCAGAGCTGAAAGGTAGCTTTAGCCACTGAAGTGATCTACAATGATGATATATTATCTGCTGAACAATTTCCAGCTAATCCCATACTAATAATATGTGTTGATCATCTGTGAGCCAGAGATAGTGTGCAGGACAGAAGCCTTCAAAAAAGAAAATTAGAAATTTCTATATGATGTTATTCAGTTCAGTAGCTTTACAATAAAGCAGACAAAATCAATATAATAAATACAAGTGCTTTACTGAGGTCAAATGTGGGATAAATAGTTTAAATATTTGACCAAAGGAAAAACATTGTCTCTTTAGATTAGTGAGGGAGTAGATTCTAATAAATACAAATCATGTTTCCAATTTGAAGTTTACTTTATTTTACATTTGTTTTGTCTGATGGACTTTGTGTCTGCATAGAAATTCTGCAGATGGGAATCAACTCTAAATTTGCAATGTTCAACAAAACTTCAGTGGTAAGAACTGCTTTTAACCTAGAACAATTATACTTCTAGCATGAACCCATATTATGTCCATGCTTGGTGCCAAGCCAAAGGACTTCTTACCATCTACAGGACTTTCCTTCTCTATGCAAGAAAAATTCAGATTAGACAAAGTTTGCTCTGCTCTAACTATGCTACTAATATCTTGTTATCTCTTCCCAGCACAGTGCTCCAGAACATTTTTGGTTGGTGCAAGGCAAGTTCTCCATAAACACCTTTCCCTGAGTATTTTCATGAAAATGCTGTCAATTTATTCATGACACCATCATCCCAGACATTCCATGGTGTAACAGTTTATACTGGTATATGCAACAGCACAGGAAAGCTGCAAGATCATAAAGAGTTGAGACAACCCAAATAAAGAGGAATGTTGCTGAAGGATCACAACAAATCTCTGATGCTACTCTGTACCTCAGTAGACAATCTGGATAGATTTATTCAGCTGGTTTATAGTAGTAAGGCTAAGGATGGCTTTTGTCAGCGTCTACAGCACAGCTCAGTTTTGTTGTAGCCACAACTGAGACAGAATTTCATTCTGCAATATTCACTGAATGGAAAACAAAACAAGCAAAACACAGTAACTGCCCCCACACCAAACCTAATGCCTCATGCAGCAGGTACCTCAGGGCACCTGAGCACCCTCCTGCAAGGCTCTGGGCTGCAGGTGAGCTGCTGTTCACCTTCTTCCTCCAGCCAGGGCATTGTCACTGGTGACAGCCTCATTTGTTAGAGAAAGGGAAATTTCTGGAGCTAGTTTAGGACGAAATGAAGCCTTTATCAAAGCACCAACTCCACAGCCTGCACTGCCTGTGAAAGGCTTTCCAAGAGCCTCACACTATGTATGCAACACATACATGCAAAACTCCTACTCTCCAAGTGACTTGACTTAGAAAAGAACAGAAGAACCACTGAAGTGTGATACATATAAGTCACATCACTTAGCAGAATCCCAAGTAGCACATGGTGGTTATAAGAAGCTGCAGCAAATGAAAGTGTCTGGAGCAGAATGAGAATATATGCTATGGCTAGTAATATATGCAGCACAAACGTTTTTAGAAAGAACCATCTGGGTGGTGTGTGTTACCACATTGCCACTACCACCACTCTTCCTTTTGAACATTTGGGGGTCTTGATAACATTGGGGGGGGAGGGAAAACAAAATGAGGATATTTTCTGTTTTTTCAGCACCTACCTATTGTACAGGTCAGATCAATAGAATTTTCAGAAAACTAAATTGTAATAGAAACAGTTTTCATGCAATGTGTTTCAGTGAGTTCAGTAACTCTTGCTATGACTGCTTTAAGTACAAAAAAGACAAACCAAACCAAAACAAAACCAGCTTGCTTCTCCCTACCTTTAGCCATTTACAGCCAAATTTTCATGAGCATGACAATCTCTGACCCCAGGCTTACACCTTTTAAGACATTGCATTTTTCTGGTGTTTTCATCTAATTCCTTTATTTTTTCCTTCTATTTTCCCCCTTCTCTATATATATATATGTATATTGATTAGATCATGTTTAATTTAAAAAGCTACTTTTTCCTCTTTCAAATTTCCCAGAAAGAAGAAAAATTTGTTTTAACATTTTACAAGGAAGATTTTCACAAGAAAAGTTTTTTTTGAGAGGGAACTTCTTAATTTTTGATATCCCCTGGGCTACTCCACTTTCAGCTTTCCCCTCCTATGCCACATGAACAGGGTGCATTTTTCCAGAGTTCATGGTCCTTACCTATTGATTTTTCAGATTTCTGAGAATATAACAAGCAAATTTGCAGTTAATGGGGTCATGCTAACAATTGTATCTTAAAACAAACACCATGGTTGGTTGATGTTTGAACAGCAGTCAAGTTTACTGAAGCAAAAATATTTCTTTATTTATGCTTTCCAACACTTGTTGCAACCTGTCAGGGTGAAATGCAAGGGGCATTGAGGGGTACAGCAATCTATCGTGCAGAGGGCATGAAAAATTCTAGCCAATATATGAAGCAGGACTGAGCAGACAAGAATCTAAAGGAAGTTAGGATAATACCTCTGGGGGGAAAGAGACCGAGGAAAATACCCACTGCACTTTAATCTAATTAATGTGAAGAGAAATCGATAATCCTACATTTTAAATGAACTTTAAAAAAAAAAAAAAAGTGGGCAGCAGGAGAGGTTTAATTAGACATGTATCTTTTGTCTACTTAGGCACAGAGTTTTGTTTGGAGAGCCCTTCATCAAGTGCCAGGGCTCACAGTAACAAGCAGTGCCAAGGCTGCTGCTTTTTGAGTCATAGGTCAAAGAGCTAAAGGGAATGGCAGGGCAATTTTTCAACAAGAAGGAAATATTGGCCCAAAATTAAGTCACAATGAGTTACAGCTGGTGGGAGGAATTTGGAGACATGCCAAAGTGAATTTTGTCGCTCTTGGTTAACTTACTGGTAGCTTTAGTGCTCGGGAAACAGGAAGAATAGTGACAGAAACAAACAATGTGCAGTAGTGGCACCCACGCTGCCCCTGTCGTACTCACCCACCTGGGAGCCAGCACAGGCACTCGCAGTGTAAGTCAGAGCAAATTTTATTGCTAAATACAGTGTGATCTCCCAGTGAAAACTTCAATTTCACCTCTGTTTACTTGGAAGCTGCTAGAGAATTATCCCTCTCAATATCTGTCAGGCAAAGAGCACATCCCACCCCTGTGCTGAGAGCATGAAACTCCCCTTTGATTGAAACATCTACACCCTGCATAATGCAGGTTTGACAACAGCAGTACTGTAGTCATTACTCTGATGGCAACCAAGTATTTCCCCTCCTTTCCCTTATTTTTCAAGCCTCTCAGCTTTGGTGACATCACACAGTTCATTTACACTAGTCCCTCCTGCCCCAGAGAAATACAGTTTGAGGCTTTTTATTTCTACGTTAGTAAGAAACTGATTTTTGATAACCTGCTTTGCAGCAGGATAATCTGTGTTCACTGATCCCAGGGCAGCAGAAATTCCTGCTCTGTTTTAATCACCTGGACTCAGCCAGCACATCGTGAGAAGATGAGTTTGTACATATTTTAGAGACATTGGGAGTAGCTAAATTCCTAGCACAGGTGGAGGCTTGCTGGCACAACCAAGAGGAGAAAACCGTGGCTGCCATCACAGCAGGCAGACACAGGTTATTTCTGTGTACCAGCAAACTCAGGCCTTGCTTAACTGGTTCAGCCACAGCAATTCTGTAAGTTGTGATTTAGGAGATTGAAACCAGATATTAGTTGCCAATTTTTATCTCTCTTCAGGGCCTCTCAATTGCCTCCTTTTCCAGTTTCATGTCACAGACCTATTTCCAAAAGCTCGGTATTTTCAGAAGTTGACTTGAAGCTTAACTTAGAATATCAGCTCTGAGGCCAATGTCCACACTTACCAGTATTTAGTTGACTCAGTTCACTGAGAACAATTCTGATTCCTCCTGGCTGGTAATTACAGCATCTGTGATATGAACCTGGTGTACTTCAGTGCGCTGATTAGCACTTGGACTCGCTTTAGGCTCATCCACACTAAGCTTGCCCTGTTTACAGCAACTAACACTGAGATTACTCAGTAATTGCACTTGTGGGAACTGTAGCAACTGTGTTAGAGCTCAGTATGTTGTCTGCATCACCACTGACCACATTCAAAGTTAACTCAAGCAATCTCCAAGGAAATCTCCTCATCAGCAATCTGCGGTCAGAAAAACAACTATAAATATGTCTTGAAAAAAAAATGCACAGCTCCTTCTCTGTACATACACAACTCAGAAATGAATGCAAATCAACACAGCCCAAATTACAACTTTGAGAAAATTCAGCTAAATAATGTGCATGCTAAAATGATGTGGAAGAGGGGACCCTCATGAAGAAGTTTGGTGCAACACAAAACCTGAGACATATCAACAGAAGGGCTCAGTGCTCATACTCTCTAGAAATGACAAAAATAAACACTAGAAGAACCAGAAGGGGAAAAAAATGGCATAAGTATAAAATTTCCATGGTACAGTCCAAAGAAACTGATGAAGACAAGAATGTCTTACAGCTCATTAAAATAAAAGCCAAATTAACTGCTTGTCCTCATGATTTCTTACTTGAAAGGCACAATAAAATAAGGTATCATGAAAAACGAAAGGGTTGACTGCAGTGGAGCCAGGCAAAGAGTACTTTTTAATGGGAGCATAGGGAAGGTAGGAGAAAGAGGGAACAAATTAAGACCATGGCTGTCTCCCTGGACTGCATAGCATGTGACACCATCTGATAAACTGAGATGGAATTCAAGGTGTATAAATATGGCATCAACAAGGATCTGTGAGGATATTCTCAGAGGACACTGGGCCACAAAATGAGTGTCTAGGAATTCCAGAATAGCAGCCCTCATGCTAGTACTTGCTGGATTTCACACTTTATGTCACAATGACCTACAGATCATCCTTTCCAAATGGCTTATATATGCTAAGAACATCTGCCAGGACTCCAGCTCTATGGGGAGAGTCCTAGCAGCAACTTGACTACCTTTGCTAGAAGAAACAGGACTGAAGCCATGTATGAGAAATTTGTCAATATGTTCCCAAGCAAATCACACACACAACTAACCTGCTTTAATGTCTTTTTGGTAAGTCACCCAAGCAAAGCAGTTCTTACAAGTCTCACTGACCCCCATATCAGCTAATTTAGAAGATGCAGGAACAATCTTTTAAACTGGACTAGTAAAATTCAATTGGCTAAACTGAAGCCTGTTTGCAGCCTGCTTTTTACTTCCTGGGGGATGTACTGTTTCATATGTGGTAAGGTTGAACACACACTGAGGTGCATGTTCCTTACCCAGGAGAAGAGCAGCAGCCTGCTGACAGGGGACAGCAGAGGCCCCTGCCACAGACAGGGTTTTCAACACCACCAGCAGACCAAACAAACATCTAGCTGGATTGCCATGGCCACCAGCTCATCACCATAGGAAAACCTGGAACATGCCTCAGAGCAGATCTTTTACTGATATCAGGGAAGCTGCTGTAGGCATTCTGGATTGGCTTATCTTCCTATTATAGACTCCCTGCAGCTTTTCTAAAGGTAAACACCATAAATGAAAGGCCCTTGGCAAGATCAAGTAATTTAGTTATTAATTTTTTGCTTCTATGCTTGTCTTGCTTATTTTTATGGGTGATATTTAATCTTCATCTTTCCTACACTATCTTACCAAGGGTTGCAAAACGTTGCCCATTCTTTTTGTTTTTCCAGATGAAAGAGGGTGCCCTTTGCTTCCCTCTTCCCTGCCATTATTTTCTGTTTCTGCATGATCTGCAGATGCTTATAGTGAGTCTGGAGCAGATCCATAAGAAGGTAATTTTGTGGAGCAGAAGTCCTATAGTTAGCAAAAGCTGGTAGACAACGCTACTTTCAAGAAATAGAAAAACTATAGTTTGATTGTTTCTGCTTATCTTCCGTCAAACACTGTTATCTGATATAAAAATAACCTCTTCTCCCTCTGGCCAGCTTGATTTCTAGTGATGGAAGATGGGGAAGAACTCATTCCTTCCCTCAGAGTAATTGTCAATAAGTCCAGCTGGCCCTGCTCCAGCTAATTCAAGGAGTCTTAGGAAAAGCATCAACTAGGCAATGGTGACAGAAGCAGGATATTTCACATCTCTGCTTCTCAAACTCTGCAGCAGTAACCTAACAGTCCTTCAAGGGAAAAGCAGCAGCAGGAGCAGGTTGGAGCCTGGGGAAGAGGGAGGCCTCTGAAAGTCCAGAGAGCTGAGATAAACATACCCAACCACAAACCTCTGCTTTCTATCAAAGTACTGATTTCTCGTGTACATCTGCCCCCATCTTCCTCTCAGTCATTTTTATAGATGTACCTGAAAAAGGAGGCAAGTGGCGTAAGATGAAGTGGGATACATGCCTGGCTTCCAAAGACTTGCTTATCCACGTTGCAATCTCTCCATTGCAGGACTTCTGGCAGAAGGGGAGTTTTGCAGCAGGATTTCCATGCTTAGAACCATTTGCATATGTTTATTGTGAAGACTGAAGAAGGCAGGCAGTATGAGTTGTCATCCTTATCTGCCTGAAATCACTTGTTTGGTTTGTTTATTGTTTTGTTTTTAACTATGAAGTAGGATGACTTCAGGAAGAAATCTTTATTTGGAAGTGTAAATAAAATTAGCTTATCCAAACTCAGTTTTCTTGTCTTACTCTTCTTATTCATTCATTTCCATTTATTTTCTTCTTCATTTGATCTGTGTTCTCCATGTCTAGAGTACTCTTTCCTGTACTCATGGCTTTACTCAGGGCTCTTTTATTTCTTTATCAGCTCTTCCTGTTTTCAAAAGGCAATCTCACTCTTTTTCTCATTCTAGCATTCACACCCACCCTTTCACTTCCACCCCCTAACTGTCACCCGTCTCTTCATCATTCCCTTTGCTCTCTTCCTTTTCTTACCTTCATTGATTTCTATAAACTCTACTGGAAAAAAAAAGGAAAGGAGGAAAACTGCTGTGCTGCCCAGCCCAGCAGGGGAGGCAGAAGTGAGTGGGTAGGGAGGTCTAGTGGCAGGCTGACAGCTTGGGACGGGAGGATGGGCAGAAGTTATTTTTCTGCTGTTAGCAACAGTGCTTTCCTTTTTCATTTGTGATCACTGTTGTTTCCTGCCTTTCAACTTCTCCTAAAGGATGTGCTACGGTATCAGCAGGGTAACAGAAATATTTCATTCCTTAGAGGTGAAATGTTGTAACCAGACAGAGAATGGAAATCGAGTCTAAATGCACCCAATTTAATCTTTAAGTACCTAAACCAGGGTTGCAACTCTCATAGGCTCACAACTGAGACAATGGAGATAAAAGCAATATCAGAAGGAGTCAAGTCTTTTCTTGTTCCACTGACTATGTGGGAAGATTAGGAAATTTACTTCTTACTAGGCAGCAGCTATGGATAGGCAGAAAAATATCCAAACTCAAAGATATGGAAGTCAGAGAAGATCCAATAGCAGCCAAAGATGAAATCTCTCTTAAACTCACCTTTCTGCATTAGACTACATAGCCTCAGACATTCAGAGGTCACAGAGGGCTGATTCTAAAATACATGTGTAGAACCCAGGTGTCCCTGTTGGGGCTGGGCATGGTGTTTGATCCTCAGACTCCAGCCCAGCTGAATGCAGGCAAAGCCATTGAGATGGAGCTTGTGCTCCTGATGAGCAAAGAGATCCCACCATACAGCCTTTCCCCACCAAGAATCAGTAATAACCAGATGCATGCTGTAAAAAAATCCCTTCTGTGATGCACCTGAAATCCTCTTCATCAATATGCTAAATCTGCACAACAGATTCATCAGTGGATTATTTAATTTACATTTTTAAGATACTACAATGCATCTGCAGCTGTAGCAGAGAAGGTGATTAGATCCATGATGATAAATGTACTTGGAAGGGACATTATTACACATACTAATTGCACTTGCTTTGATATTGTGTTTTCCACAAGTTAGGAGAGCTCCTTTTCCCAATGAAGAGTTTATTAAAAGAACAGTAAAGATTTCCTATTGCAGTCCTGGAGTACTTGAAATTCAGAAGGTCAGAAGCAGAGAGGATTTTTTTTGCCATAAAACCTGGGTGGAGATCTTACATGGTTTTAACAGGCATAAAGCTATATTGAACCTGATCATTTTTAATGTCATCAAACACTCTCCCTGGCCGAAGAGCTGCTTGCATCAGGTTTCTGTGAGCTTAAGGAATTAAAGCCAACGCAGTGGCCCCATCAGGGGCAGCTATGAAGCTCCCTCCTCAGTGCAGCCTTTTCCCAGGCATTCAGTGAGGGCATGCTTCTTGCCCTGAAAGAGCCAGGGTGCGCACTGCCTCCATCGCCACCACAGCAAGGTGGGCTCTGCCCTGGCCTGGGGCTGGGGCTGAGGAAGGGAAAAAATGTCACTGTAGAGAGAAATTGGTGTTTCTGTAGCAATAGTAGGAAGGACAGTGAGGATTTAGGAAGGAGAGAGATTTTAGAAGGGGAGAGATTAAGGACCTGACTCTGTTATACTCTCTTCATAGGAGACCATCACTGGCCCATGAGCTGCCAGAATAAGGACAAATGTGTCATTCTGGGAACTGTGCAGTTAATGAAGCCCAGATCCATACAGATTTGAAGCCCATGTGTCTATCCTTTTCCAGTGAATCAAACAGCTGAAGTAGCTAAGTAGCTCAGGACAGAGAGCTGAGATTTGTCAGGAGAGGAGAGGGTGAAAAACCCTGTAGAGGTATTGAGACAGAGTAAGCAGAAGGCAGGAGCACCAGAAGCAGAAAATAATAGTGGGGAAAATAAAAGTAAGGTTTGGAGTTCTTGAGGTGTCTCTACATTGTATGGATACCCTGCAGGGAGGATTTGGAGGCAGACAGAAAATGGATGGGGAAGTGGAGTGTGAGTAATAGAGCAAATACAGTTCTCTCTTAATAAAATCCAAGTCAGATCTTATTTTTGTTGACAGGAGGCAGTGATTTCAAGCAAGTTTTCCCCATTTATGCTATTATGAATAAGATCAAAATGCAGACCCAGAAGAAGCCAGGATACATTATAATCAGCTCTTTGAAGTTCAGGGAACAAAACACAGCCTGATTGCAAACAAGGGTAGGAGCACTCTAATCAGTGTACCTTTTCAGATTAAGACATATTTAAAGATTTCCAAATAAGTGGAATCATCAGGTGAGTAGAAAAGAATACATTAGACATGGAGAAAAAATAATATCCTAGTTTTACTAATGCTTGGTTGGAAAAAGCTCTATTTAGCTTCAGAAAGAAAGGTTGAGTGACATCAGATACACAGATTAAGAAGGAATAATTTTTGTCATTTGAAGAATTTTATTTTCTTTCAGAAATGAACAGCAGGCTTTGAAGATTTCACTAAGCATGCAAGGATATCAAGCTATCATAAAAACAGAAGGAGAACTGAAAACAACTCAGAGTAAAGAATTTTCTGGAATCTATCTGCTATTATATCTCACCCTTAAAAATCAGCAGTTAAGAAGGAAAGGGTTTGCAAAGAGCAATTATAATTTACTATGAAAAGCAGAGATTAATAGGCAGTAACTGGAGCAATTTAAAGAGGGGAGAAGTACCAATACTATCTTTAAATGTGTAAAACTGGAAATTACATTTTTTAATTCATTCTCTACCAAAGTATGGAAGCAGTCAGAATAACAACAATTGTAAGTTTAGGTCAGATTCTAACCCAAACACAATCTTGGACAGTAAAGGATGATTGCCTAATGTCTTTCCAGCAAATAAACTTTAAATCCAGTCCCATGCTTGCTGTGGAAGTTCCCTGCAATAGTCCTTGGCTTGCATTTATGAATTGATTGAAAGTCCCCAAATGCTACATTAGTCAGTCTCCACATGCTGCATAAAGATGAGCACTCAGACAGCAATTAATAATAACTTACTTGGCATCAAGTAGAAGAGATAATATCTGAGCCTGACGCTGGCATGGAAATTAAATGTTATATTTGGCAAGAAGTTTCTAAACAGACCATAAAGGCTCAGGTGCTTTAATGCACATTTGTTTAAATGCCTGTTCCTTTTCCCCCCTCTGCTGTATTTCAGTCCCTGTAGTCTGTAGTTTGGTTCATTCAGAATTTCATGGCACATGTTTTTCCCTGGAAACACATCTCTGGATAGCTTCCATTGCACACCCTTTCTCCACCCAACCAGACGACAATGAGTTGCTATGTTTTTTTTCTTGGAAAGACACTTGGAAACCAGGGGAGGGAGGAACTAATTTTTACTTAAGAAAGAAGGAAGAGGAGCAGACAACTATGGCAGTGTATCTCACTGACAATCCTAAGGGACTAAGAAGCAAGTACTTTGCAACTAATGCATAATATTTATCCTTACATGATCTTAGAGGAAAATGGTACTAATAAAATTCATTGCCCAAATACAGTTAGCTTTTTAAAAAAAAATCTAAGGGATTAATCTCTCGTCCTTTTGTTGGGCTTTTGCTTAGCACAAGAATATGGAGAAATTTTATTTTCCAAATAATCTTCTTTCTATTCGGCCATTTTGAATTTCCCCTAAACAGCTATTTTATAACAAAAAATGTAATTAAAACTAAATCCCTGACAACTTCTTTCTGGGATTTTGCTATTATTAACCATTTAACTCTCAGAAATTTCATTGGCCTTTTACTCGCTCTCTGTTATGTCCCTGGGTTTGTTTTCTTCGCGAGACAATCCTCAGTGAAATTATGGGGCCACTTACCAGGACGTTTTACCATTATTTTCCCTCTTGATCTTTCTGCCTGCATCAGTGCATTGAGCTGCAATGTTTTAGTTTGGATCATGGGTGCAGCTTTGAAAGGAGTTGTCTGGCAGTTGTCTCCACTCTAAGAGGAATTCTAACGGGACCAGGAGCAGGACCTCACAAGCAGTGAAATGCACTCAGTGTGGAGCCAGGGTCATCACCAGCACTTGCAGTACAAACCACTCCTGCCAGCTCACACTGCTTCTCAGGACAGATGTCACCTGCACCAAGCCAGGGCACACCAGACTGAAGGAGCCAGTGGGAACCCAGCCTCTGCACTGGCCGGCAGCACCATGTCCTGGGGTGCAGCGGTCAGCGGCCTTAAGATAATGTCCGTCCGTCCGGCTAGCAGAGCGGCCGGCTGGCTGCTGCTGCGGTGGGGAGTCCACCCCGGTGGCAGGGCCCCAGGGCTGCTCCTACGGACGCCCCTCGGCAGCAGCAGCTTTGGGCTGCGTCCGTGTGGACGAGATCATGCTGAGAGTCCAATATCAAGCTGCAAGGAATGGCGAGACGAGAGACGGACACTCTCTGGGGATGGTCAGGTTTATTGCCTAGATGGAGGCCAGCCAGGGAGTGACAATCTGGCTCGCACCTAACACAAGCCCAACAGGGAGTGACAAAGAACGACGAGCGTAACAGAGTTATAAAGGGGGGAGGAATCCAGGGGAGGGGTTCAACCAGAACCAATCCAGGGCGTAGAGGGAGTGAACTTATGATAATAGACAGTAAAGGAAGACCAATCAATACATAACAAAGGAGGGGCTCTGGTCCCACAGCCAATCATGACTCCCAAAGTGAGGAACCTTCTAGAAAATTAGGTGGAGTAGGGAGTGACTGGCAGGGCCCAGGGAGGGAGGAGTATGCGCCCATGTAAGGAAACAGGGGGAGGAGAACCGAGAGTTACATCATAAAATCAGGGCATTGACATAACTCAAGGCGGGAGTAACCAAGGCAACTGAATGACTGACAACACAGTGGCGGGAAAAACAGTTGAGGGCAGAACCATTATACAAAATGGGGGAGCAATTAAACAAGCTGACATAGCACACTACAACACTGGGGTGGCAAAAATCAGTGAATATCTGGGCTTGAATATGAGGGCTGAAAGCTACCACAGCCTGCAGGAAGGGGGAACAGCAGTGATCAGCCTCATCTTTCCTCCTGAGAGCTCCTACTGCCTCCCTGCCAGGCTGATTAGCCTTCAGCTTGGAACAGAAAACACTGTGCCACCTTTGGAAACTGCTCAGAGACTCACTAGTGTATCAAGCTCAATGGAAACAGCATTGCAAAAATCAACCCACTTTTTCCTCATTTAATTGGATGTAGACTTTGTTTCTTGATTGAAATTTGACATAGTAGATAGGAATATCAGAATAAGTCTGCTAACTACAGCATTCTGGGAAGTCATTTTCACTGGTGCAAAGTAGGAAACGAAAAAAAAAAAACCCACATAGATCCAACAGCATTTTGGAGCTGTTTTTTCACAGGTTTAAAGGGTTAAACTGCAAAGCACAGGAGGAAGAGCTCCTGTTTTTCTTCCTTGATAAAGCACTTAGAAATATTTGAATTCATCTTTTCAAGAAACAAAACATGGGCTTACAGAAGAGTTAAAATGCACATATAGGCTCATGTCTCTAAAAATACTGAGAATTTTTTGTCTGTATTTTTTCTTTTTAATAAGCAGGACCCTGATTATCAGTGTCATGAATAGCAGCTGTATTTTTATGAGTCAACAGAACTTCTACCAAAGCTTCTTTGACTGGAGGCACCATATTGTCAAACTGGTCTCAGCCATGGTGGTGCCAGTGGAGCCCAGGAAGGATTTCTCTCTGTAGCATCTGGGCACCAAGCATTTTCATGCTCTACTCAATGCAGTGACACATCAATGAATTTTGAATGAAATCATGTCACAAATATGTAACCTCCTTAATCCTACGCAAACTGAATAAATAAATTTAAAAACCTTAAAAACAAGAAGAAAAATTTATCAACCTAATCAATAAATGGGTTGCTGGTACTGCAGAGAAAAAATCTTTTTCTGCTTTCAAAGATTGCTACTAAACCCAAAAATGCTCTATTTCTCAGTAAGGTGGTTTTAAAAATAATACTCTATTGCTAAATAAAGTGATTGTTACATAATAAGAATATGCTTAAATAACCAAGATTGTCCCTTTTATTTTGTACCGTGAAGCAATTATTCAGTCATGATGAATATTTTCCAAGAACGACTGTGCTCCAAAATTAATCTTGCTGCAGCATTGTTCTATTGATCCATTTACTGTTTTTAAATAAAAGTAAGGTGCTGAATTTTCAGAGCAATAGGCCACACAGAGCTTCAAAGAATACCCAGGACAGTGTCTTCTGTCTGTCTTGCCCACAGCTCTGCTGGGAGACCATGGGCAATTCAATCCTTCACTCACTGCTTGGGGGAACCTTCATGTGAAGTAAAGTTACGACAGTTCAAGAATATTTCTCACATAAATGCAATGAAGTTTAGTAACTCCTGTCTAGGATGAGCTGCAGGTTCAGGATGAGGTGTTCCAGTGAACCAAACATTAATTGACTATCAGTCATTCTCTCTGAACATAAGCAAGAGCTATCTTCCTTTTAAATAGAGCACATTTAGGTAGAAAAGAGTATAAAAGTTATTAAATGTTAAGTAGGCATTCAGAGTAATCTGCTCTAGCTTTTCATACTCAAAATATTTGAGAACTATGGGTTTGATGAAGGAAAAACCCAATAGTGTAACTTTTATGTAGGTATTACAGTATCTTAAAGAGGAGACAGGCAGTTGAGGTAGCAATACCAAACCACTGGGGGCAAACCAACCATCCCCATAGTAGAAACCATTCTGGACAGGGTTAGTGTAATTGTCCAGGGTACAATACTGGGTAACATTTGCTCCCTGCAGCTGCAGCAATGAGCACCGAGGGGTTGCAGGGGCAGCCTCCTGGTTCTGCAGCAGGGTCCAGGGAGGTAAAACCTCCTCTTCCTCACATCCTCAGCACTTCATGGGGTTCCCAGTCTGCAGGAGCTGCTGAGACCTTTGCTCGTGGAGAGTTCTATCTCAGTGGGTGTATTTGTCTGAAGGGAACAGCCGCTCTGGCTCCAAAGCAGGGGCCAGCTGTGCTTTAAAAGAGGCTCCTGGCCCATGAACTCTGAAACAAAAGGTCAGCCAGAGGTCCCTTTATTTCCAGAGTAAGATGAGCCATTGTAGGGGTGAATAAACCTGACTAGCTGATACGAAGCTCATTATGATGCCCATACCCATTTTTGTCCAGGAAAGTAAACCTGATCTCTTGGAAACAATATCTCGGGCTTTTATACAGTAATTATAGAGAACTAAGATCAGTATTTTTAAATGAAAGTGATGACAATGCTTTATGGAATGAGTAGCAACAGAGCTGATTTAGATCCTTTATACTGCTAATGAAATGTGAATAAGTAGGAGTCTCATTATCTGCACTTTAGTGTATGCCTTAGATTGTTCATTATCCTACCACTTAGTGAATTGGTATCTGTGCATATGAGTGATCCTAATGGTTTTTACACAAAATTTTCCAGCTTTGTTTAGAAAGTGGTGTTTTAATGATATTTTGGTTGTAAGCATAATATCTGCATACTAGCTGTATACAATGCCTAATGGTTTGCAGCTTCAAAGAAAAATTGCTTCAACAAAAACTAGATATTTTCTGAGAGATAAAATCCTGTAATATATACAAACCCTTTTTATTATGCAATAATTAGTATTTTCCAAGCATTCACTTCAAAAATGAGGCTTTCAAGCACTCTGAATCTCTTGTATTCATATTGCAGAGAAAGGAGATCAGAGACAGTAACCTCTTGACCACCTATATTTGCAAAGAAAAGACTAGGAAAAAAAGAAAAAAATCATTAGAGAATGATGTCTAATCCATGGGCTATTGCAGGAGGCAATAGCCCCTCTTATTCTGTAGGCCATAATTCAGTATCTTGCTTTTCCTGCCTCCTCACATTGGTTTCCCACTCTTCACATTGGTTCTTTCTGAAGCCCTCTCAGCTGCCACTGGTAGGATTTGCCATCCCAAGGAGGAGATGGCACAGATGAGTGGGTGTTGGAGAGGCTAGCCCCCCTGTCAACACACCTAATAAAATAAATAATAATAACATTCCATTTTTTCCTAAAGCTCCAAGCAACCCTGACAGAACTTCTTCCAAGTGTGACAGGACTGGACTTAAGTACATTTCCTTCATAGTTAACATGATTCCTCACAGTTTAATTAGATCTGCTGGATGTCTCTCTGCCATCTGCTCCCTTCCAAGAGCCAGCACCTGTCAGCATAAGCTCCAGCACTGACTCTCCAATGACTGGCAGAATATATTTCCTCCTGTCCAAGAGGACATACATTGTTTCCTAAGAAACCATCACCTGAGGGTGTCATCCACAGCAGAAAATAGAGCACCCTAACTTTGATATTTTAATTGGATTCTCCTTGCTGTACAGTATCAGACAAGTGGGGAAAATGATAGGAGAGAGTAAAAACAAATATTTTAAGGCTCAAGGAAAATGCTAAAATTTAAAAGGAAAAAATGCTCTTAGGAATAGAACACAGCCCTGTTTCACCAACACACACATCTGCAAACAGGCCACCTTCTCTTCCCTCCTTTTTTTTTAAATTTTCTTTTCCCTGTAGTTTCTGTGTCTCACATCTATATCCCTCTAAGCTTCCAGAGGTCAGGAAAGCTCACTGTTTGAAGGACTGCATGAAGGGAAGATTTTTCCCTAACACCAAAAACTAATTTGGAACCAGGAGGTAATAAGACTCATTTTAAGAGGACAGATGACTTCCAGTTTGCATTTGTTGGCTGGAAACAAACCATTCATCTAAAATTCACTGGGGCTGAGATTTCTCAGGTGAATTCCTGGCCCCATCAAAGTCAGTGAGCATTTTGCCACTGCCAACACATTCAACATTTCTTGTGCAGAGGACCTGGAAACTACCAATGTTTTCACACACAGCACACACACTAAGGAAAAGGTTTAGAGCAAAGGAGAAAATTAATGCAAGTTTTAATATACCATGCTTTATCTACAAATAAAACTTAAGAAAGACTCAGCCAGCATTGGGATATCATGGTGATAGCTGGTGTTCTAATTAAAAATCACCTTGGAGATCATCCCTCACAGTCAAAAAGAGCCAGCAGATACCAATTTCTCAAACATGTAGCACTTAGATGAAGCTCTGAACAACATTTGAAGGTTAAATAACATAATCTAGGAATTTGATCCATGACTGCTGATATCTCAAAAGAATTTTCTAATCATCATATAGCATGACACCACTTCATCTTTTGTGCCTTTGAAAAAGGAGCATTATTGTGTCTCTAGCTATTTGTATCAGTTGAGCTTTATGATTATTTTTCTTTTTCTTTAACATTTTACTGTTTCTACTAAACATTTTTTAACCCACATATTTTTATTTGTATAGCAAGTGTCATTTCATCTCTGTTCATCTGGTAGATCACTGCTATGTGAGGAGGCTGCAAGTTGAAAAGTTAAACTTTCCACATTTTCTAAAAATTAAAGAAATGAAACAAACAGATTATTTCCTCCCCACACCTCCCTCAAATCTGTGCTTTCTTGGAAAAGTCAGTAAAACCATACAGCTCTAATTTGGTGAATGTATTTGTATTCTCAAGTAACAGAGCTGAATTGGTGCTGTTACGTGTCAATGCATTTTTGGGCACTAATCCAAGCTTAGAGGTATATTGGAAGAAAGCAAAACTCTGATCTTTCCAGAATGCTGAAAGCACTGGCCTAATCTTATGAAAGGGAATAGGAAATGTGCCTTCAGCTTCAGCAAGCACTGGGTTATAGCAACAGTTGCCATGATTGATTATGAATATACCCAGGTGTTCAAAGGTACCTAGCAGGCTTTCAAAGGCTCTAGAAGTCTAAATATCGCTGAAGCCAGTGTTGGAATGGAATAGGACATTTCTTAAAAGCCATAGCAGACACCTGAAAGCAGCTGGTTTTCCAAGAATTCAGACTAAAAATCGGAGTTTTCTGGAAACTCTTCTCCTACAGGATTACGATCTTAAGTTGTCGTTGAAGTTTCTGCAGAGATTGTCAGGATTCTTCCTTCATCACGTCACAATGAGGACCTTGCAGGCAAACCTGGCATTTTTGGAAGCCACTATCTTTTGAAATATTAATGACATATCTTTTCAATCAATTCTCTGATCAGTATACATCATTTGCTGATTTAATCTTTTCAAATACAATTTCAGCAAATGTCCAGACATATTTTTGCTTCATGTTCTATACTGGCTTATCTTCTATTAGTCCAGTAGCATTGGAAACAGCAAATATTAAATAGAGAGGAAATAATTACATCTAATTCCATAAAAATTTTACTTGCAGATCACCTGTGTAAGAACTAACCATACAGAGATGTTGCAGTTCACATTCAAGTGCTGTATATCACACTTACAGGAATTTCACTCTCCTTACATCCCAGGAGAAGCTAGGGCCTGCACATCCCTTGAGTTACAGGACATCAGGCACAGCTTCCCTTGCAATAACTGACCTGCAGGATGTTTATTCACCTCCAGGACTGGGATACACATTTCACCTCCAGGACTGGGATATGCATTTTTACTTGTGACCATAGAGTGTTCATTAAACACCTAAGGCTTTTCCTTCTGCTATTAGCATTTTTTACCATTTGCCCTAAGCTGATGGGAAATGAGAAAAAGATGTCACATGGCAGCAGGCTGGTGGAAGGTGTGTATCCATCCCTACACAAATATTAGTCCACAACATGGATCATTTCCATGAGGGATCAAACTTCCAGCTCCCTCCAGCTACTTCCTGAGGGTTATTGTCAGCATCCAGATCCTGAAAGGAGATGCTGCAGCAATTAATTCAGAATTAAATTTTCTCCCATCTCCATTTCTGAAAGCTTATTTTACATCACAAAGCCTCCCATCCCAGACCTGTGGAGTTGTAAAGATGTACTTGGGATTATAGCTGCTTTATTATTCACAGACATGTTTTGACTCCATTAAAGCCCAGCTGCAGATGTAACAGGTTACAGTCTATTTGTGAAAAAAGAACATTTTCCTTCTACTTTGAGAGTTCAGAGATACATTATTTGATGTTTTCATCTATTCAGGCAATTATACCTGAATCATCTTGATGCATCTTGGAGAAAAAAAATTCTGATTTCATGGGGGCTGCTACTCAACAATGTAAATCATAGAACCATAGAAAAGTTTGGGTTGAAAGGGATCTTACAAACCAACTAGTTCCAACCCCCCTGCCATAGCCCCAGATGTCCCTCACTGGATCAGGTTGCTTGAAGCCTCATTGATCCTGACCTTGAAGCCTTCTGGGAATGGAGTACCACAACTTTTCTGAAATGGCTCTACGGGTGTTTGTTTTTTGTTCAGTGAAAACTTCTGTGGCAAAAATAAACCTCAACACTTGTCTCTGAGTCATGAACTAGTTTTCATTAACTGAGAGTTTCAATGGAAAATTTTCAGCCAGCCTTAATCATACCTATCAGCAGGTCTGTAAGGCCCTCCCTGAGAGTTTGTGCCAGACTATCATTTTAATACCAGGAAACTGGCTGAAATTCTAACTAAAAATAGAACAATAAAATGTTCAAGTACAAATGCCATAAGGACTAAGCAGAAAGACTATTGTGAAGAAAATCAAGGCTTACCAATCTATCTAAAATTCTACCAGCATATTAACAAAATCAGGGCTGAAACAGAACTAGGTGATATTTGATTGGAGGACCAGAAACAATTTGAGAAAAACCTTCATTATTTTGCAATTAAAATAACAGCAACAGAAATTTTAATAGAATCATAGAATCATTAAGGTTGGAAAAGACCTCCAAGATAATTGATTTCAACCTCTGACTGAACCTCATCATGCCAACTAAACAACAGCACTAAGTGCCATGTCCAGTTGTTTTCTGAATACTTCCAGGGATGGTGACTCCACCACCTCCCTCGACAGCCTGTTTCAATGCTTAACAAATGGGAAAAAACTGTTGATTTCCAACCTGAACCTGCCCTGGTGCACCTTGAGGCCATTTCTCTTGTCCTGTTCCTGGTTTCCTGGGAGAAGAGGCCGACTCCCATCTGGCTACAGCCTCCTTTCAGGAGTAGCACAGAGTGATAAGGCCTCCCTCAGACCCTTTTTTTCTCCAGGATATACACCCCCAGCTCCCTCAGCCACTCCTCATATGCCTCACTCTCTACATCCTTCCCCAGCCCACTGCCCTTCTCTGGACATGCTCCAGCCCCTCAGGGTCTTTGCTGCAGTGGAGGGCCCAGAACTGGACACAGGACTGGAGCTGCAGCCTCACCAGTGCTGAGTGCAGGGGGTGATCACTGCCCTGGTACTGATGGCCAGGATGCCACGGGCCTTTTTGGCCACCTGGGCACAGCCTGGCTCATGTTCAGCTGCAGTTGACCAGCACCCCCAGGTCCTTCTCCACCAGGCAGCTTTCCAGCCACTCTTTCAGCAGCCTGTAGCAATGCATGAGGTTGCGGTGACCAAAACGCAGGAATATGAGGAAGAAAAAGTTGAATACTCTTGTGCAACAGAAAAAAAACCTGCCAAAGGTAGGTAAAAATGTATTGCAGGCAGTGATAGGTTCTGGGCCAAATAAATGGCATCTGAGCAGTCCATCCTACAGATTTCAATATTTAGGTTAACATAAAGCTCTAGAGATACAGATGCAGATAAAGCGACACAAATGCAACCTGATGCCACTGCACCTTGCATCATTCCTCTCCTGGTCCCTTGGTAGCATTTTACTTGTATCACACACTGCAGGTGTAAAACAGAAAGGAAATGAAAGGCGTGGTGACCAAAAGCAGATTTATTTTTTAAGGAAAGGATTAAGACACAAAATGGAAAATTTACCTTCTTCTGAAACCTGGCACAAAAGAACTGTGTATTAAAGATTAAGAGTTAGTGTTTCTTCAGCCGTGCTCCCACAAGATATCAAGCCCTGTAATGCCGAGGTTGCCATGGATATCCCTATTGATTAATAAATAGTGTTATTAAGTCCCATGTAAATAGTGAATAACTGTCAGTTCTGAAAGAGGTATGGACTTTTTAGGTAATAGGCTTTTTTTTTTTCTTAATTAAATAGGGGCTAACTGAACATTTGAACTTCAGCTTAAATTTCCTCCCCTGCTTCGCTTTTTTGTGTTTTGTTAAGCAAGTATATCCCA
Organism: Melospiza georgiana; assembly: GCF_028018845.1. NCBI lineage: Eukaryota > Metazoa > Chordata > Aves > Passeriformes > Passerellidae > Melospiza > Melospiza georgiana. The sequence continues at coordinate 91,774,441 of NC_080432.1, forward strand.
ATAGCCAGTGTACACAAGAAAAGAGGAAACATCAAATAAAACACAAAATTAATCTGAGACTGGTCCAGAGTCCAGGTTCATCTGGTCAAAAGCCAAAGAAAGAAAGAAAGAAAGAGATAACTGCTAAACAATAAAAGAAATACTGGATTATTTCAGAAAAACCTTCTAAAGATAGCAGCTCCAGGTCTCTAGGAATAAATTTGTCTCACTGGCAAGAACAGATTTGTCTCTTAACAGCAGCTACAAATCTCACTGCTCAACATCATCATGTAAAAGCTCTGAAAATGTTCTTCAGACATGAACTGAGCAGCAAACTCCTGTGATATGATGGAGAATTGGGCTTGTCATCTCATCAAGAGAAGCTGAACATAAAATTTACCTGATGCCACAGTAACTCTGTAGGAGAAGTACAGCCAGAGCCAGGCTCTTCCCCCTTTACAAAAAGCGACCTTTGTAGGTTACAAGATGAAAGCAGCAGCAGTCTGAGACCTTGAGAACCTCCGGTGGTTGGAAGAGCTGGATATGACCTGGCATGTCCATACTCTAGTGCTGTCCTGGTTTCTGCATGCAAACAAGTGTGCTGGGGCTAATGAATGCAGTGACCAGATGTGAATGCAGGCATCCTGACTGGTTTTTCTGCAATATGTGTTTATTTTTTCCGTAAAGAATATTGCTAGTGAGATGGTGCTGGCATGAAATTTATTCAGTGGTTATCAAACTCAGACTCTAATATGCACACTCCTACGAGCAAAGAACATGCCTATACCATGACTTAGACCAGAGGTGCCAGCCACAGGCAGTCAGCCAGGAGCAGAAACAAAGCTCGGTGATTTAGGTGAACATCCACAAGCACCATGAATAAATAAAGAACCACCAAAGCTCAAAACCATTAACGCAAAAACTAGGTCCTAACCAGCTAAAGGTACAAATTCCTGCTTTTGTGGATAGCAAATTTGGAAAGGTAATTCACATCCTAGTGAAGGACATAATGTCCAGTCCAGATGAGCCAAATCTGTGTGGCTACAGCAGCAGCAGCACAACAGCAGTTCACATCAACTGAGAATCAGGTCTAAACCTGTAAAAAAGGAAGTTGAAAATAGAAATAAATAAATAAATGCATTAATTGCCTACTGCTAATTGTTTGTTTAGCTCTGTTTAGGAACAAAATGCTAAAAAGGAAAAAAAACCCAAATTATTGTCAGTCAGTTCTGGGTTGCTCAAGGTAACAAATATTCTTCTCAGCTTGTTACTTAAGTATATAAGGCAAAGTTAAACACAGACTAAATTAATCCTAATGAAAAGATTTTAGTAACACCACAAGAAGAGGCTAGCAATTAAAATTTTCAGTTGAAGATGTTCAATAGACCATCCCATCTCTACCTACAATCCTAACAGAAACAAGATCCTGTTGGTTTTATCTTACTGTAGCTAGACAAGATAAGCCTTTGGCTGGTGATTTAAGACTGGCCTTCACTAATTGCTTGATGACAGCTGCCTCAGCACCTCACCTTCCTTCATTGTGGAAGAGATACAGCAGAAACCTGGGTTTCAGTGAAAGAGGATCAAGCTGCAAAACAGATCCTTTTTGAGGACTCTGAGTGTACTGCACATATTGTAAAAATTCCCAGCCCCTTCCAGGACGACTGGTACTATGGTGACATAAATACAGAGAGCTGCCTAGAATTTTTTACATTATTGATATATCAGACATACAGTTATTTTGGTTATAAAACGAAATCAACAAGATTTTGGTTTTCAAAAGCTGCAAATAGAAACATTCTTCATTGCAAGGGAAAATATTAAGGTCTTTGGACAAAAAAAAAGCCATGAACATTTTCAAGAGGTATTTTTACATTTGCCATTAAAGTCTTTCTTCAAATTGAATTGCCTTTGAAAAAATGTCAAGGGCATATTTTTTACTCTGTCCTGTATGCAGAAGAATCATATACTAAAGAACTGACTCTGAATAGGCACTGGGCATGATTCTATCAGACAGGATTTTTTTCATGTAGCTTTGGAAGAAATTTTCAAGTGAGAAACCACTGAAAAATGTGAATACCATTCTAAAAGATGGTTCTTACTAACTTTGTGGCTCACTGGTACTGCTCAGCTCTTGCAGACAGGTCACAGGAGTGTGAAAGCCTAGCAAATGTAGCAGTGTAAATGCAAAATGGGCTCTTTTCCAGGGCCAGCTCAGAGCTCATTGCAGAAGCAGGAAAAACTGAGCTCTGCTGCCCCAGGGGAAGAGACGATAAGCGGAATGCACTTTTACCTCTGTAGGTAGAGGAACAAAGAGGAGACAGCAAATGTGAAGTAGAAGTGTCCTGGAGAGTCAGGATCTGGCTTGTGCTGCAAACAGGTGCAGTGCAGCTGGGGATCAGTCACAGGGACAACTTTGGCCCACATCTATCTGCTGCTCCACACTCAATCTTCAGCCTTCTTCACCAGGGCTCCACTATAGTATCCATATAGTATCCATAGCTTTTGGTGCCTCCCTCTCCTGTACCAGCAGCTGTCAATACCTCTGGGATTTCAAAATATTTGGGAAAACATGGCAAAATATATTACTCTTTCCCTCATTGCCAGCTGCAGTAGCATGAAGTATTGCTACTTGACAAAACTACTTGACAAAAAATGTCACACATTTGTCTTTACTGTTCAGTTAGATTATCTTAGAGAAGTGTGAAGGGCTAGAACAATTTTAGGATGAATCAAATAATTTCATTCCCAAAAGCTCAATAAACACAACACCAAAGGCTTCCTTCTTGATTCATTTGCTAGAGAAAGTCATCATGGCACACTTGTTGTGCTTGAATCCACCACGCTGGGCACTTCAGCTTTACCTTGCGGAGAACAGAGTTAGACAGGAGGTTGTGCTGGAATTACAAGTTTAAGACTTGAAAGTCAATTTAATCCAGGTCTCCAGCCTTGTTAGTTCATTTGTGCTGTCTTGACCTCAAGCAGCCATGGTACAATGCTCAGAGCCACCACAGCCAATTGAAAGGGTTCAGCTCATTAAGAATTTTCATTTCTTTTCTGAGCTCCTTCAAGAGAGTGTCATTTTGCTTTAATGAATTCATTGCACATGATACCATGGTGGTTTTATGAATATGGATTTACCTTCTAATTACTTCAGCAGTTAGAGAAAGGGAGACAGGAAAGGCAGAGACTTTTAAGGGTGCTACCATGCAGTTCTACACCTTCAGCAAAGGCCATTTCTTGCTTTTGTTTGTTTTAGATATTTCACAGTGGTTTGTTTACTCACAGCTGATGCTCTTTTCAGTACAAGCACTCCCCAGCTCAAAGAGTTTGCAAGAAACAGTTTATTAATGGTCACATTATGGAGATATAAGGATAACATAAGGGTCATTGACTTCTACATGAGACACTCAAAGAAAGATGGAAAGAAGGTGGGAATAAATGGAGACATTCAGGACTTCAGCTATTGGTGCATAGTGTAAGCACCATGGTAACTTCTCTTCATTGATTAGGTCATGCTCTGGTAGTTCTGCAACTAAAATTATCTGGATGGCTCATTGAACTCAAAACTTCACTGCCCTACCAGCTGTGGTAGGCTGGCTCAGCCAGGCTCTCAAAGGACTTGAATGTTGCTCTTGATTTTTCTGAGCAGCGAAGGGAATAATGCAGAAGTACGTGTGGTGCTGGCACTCAGAGACAGGAGGGATAACCTTTGCTTTTGTATTTGTACACAAATGATATTAGGAAGCTCTCAGAAGTGTTTCAAGTCCCTGTGGGCTTCCAAGGAAGAGCTGGCCACCTGCTACTTCCCACTGTTGTATATGCAAGTAAGGAAAAGGCAGAACATCTTAGCTTCTTAACAAATAAACAAGCAACCAACTGAAACTTGGGCTATTAAATAAATCAATAGCATTATACTAAACCATAAGGCTCCCTTTTCTCAGAACACCAGCATTTTAGAGCCTCCTTATATTTGCACTAGACAAATACTTAAAATATCTCAGCAATTATTTCATGTTGGCACAATAATAGCTTAACTAGAATGGATCTTCTTATACATGAGAATACAGTGAATGATTGTCTTGCTAAGAAAAGCCTAACCCTTCAGAGGGTTCGTGTTCTTCTTCTAATGACTCACTTTAGGAGAGGTAGATAGGCAGGAAGGATGATTCATCTCAGGACACCTACTGTACACTATTCTGGAATACATTTTTCTTCATCTCTCTCCCACTCTACCTATCAGAAAGGGATAAACAAAACCATAAGAGCTTGAGGATTGAACGAGAAGGGGAAATTGGCTAAAAGTCAATGCTGGCAATGGGGTGTCTTTACAAATGAGTAAAATAGTGATGACAGCAGCACACTGATATTTTGGCTTCACAGGTCAGATTGACCTAAGCAGATATAACCAATAAATCTGTAAGCCTCAGGTTGCAATGCTGAGTCAAAAGTTCAGCTACTTTCTCATGCTTTGCCTCCAAGCTTTTGCAAACTGCAACTTGTATTCCAAGACCTGTTTCCTTTAAGAGCCCAGGAGTGAAATTTCAGGGAAAACAAGAACAGATAGCAATTCAGTCACGGGCTGAATATAGCAAAAGGAAAATGACAGTGTTATGATTTTCTGAAACTCACCTTTGAAAAGAGGTCAAGAGAACCATCTCAATAATACACTTTGATGTCACAGAAAATTTGCTAGTGGTTCAGCCATGCATTAAGTGCCATTCAGGCACTAGCAAGCCCGGTACAGTCCACTGACTATTATCGTCTCCTGATCATAGGAAAAAAAGTTGTTTCCAACATCTCAGTTATGGGAAGGGATGGCATTTACTAGATCAGGTTACTCGGGGTCTCATTCAACCTGGCCTTGAACACTGACAGATATTTCTTCTGGAATCAGTGATACAGACAGAAGGGATCCAAGGAGTATCAAAAAGGGTTACAGTGTGGTGTGGTCAGCATGCTGGAGACATGGGATGTCATCCAAAGGCACCTGGACAGGCAGAAGGAGTGGTCCCATGCAAACTTCATGAAATTCAACACAGAAAAATGCAAAGCCCTGCACCTTGGTGAGGGCAATCTCAAGCACAAACACAGGCTCAGTGGGGAATGGAGTGAGAACAAACATCAGGAGAAGATCTTTAGGAATATTGGCTGATGAGAAACTCAGCATGACCCAGCCACGTGCCCTTGCAGCCCAGAAAGCCAAACACGTCCTGGGCTGCATCCAAACATTGTGGGCAGCAGGGGAGGGAGGGGATTCTGCCCCTCTGCTCTGCTCTGGTGAGACCCCACCTGCAGGGCTGCACCCAGCCCTGGGGTCCCTGCACAAGAAGGACATGGATCTGTTGGAGTGAGCCCACAGGAGGCCACAAAGGAGCTCAGAGGGATGGAGCACCTCTGCCATGGAGACAGGCTGACAGAGATGGAGCTGTTTAGCCTGGAGAAGTGAAGTCTCCATGGGGACCTTAGAGCACATTCCAGTGCCAAAAGGTGACTACAAGAGAGGTAGAGAGGGATTTTTTACAAGACCATGCAGTGATAGGACAAGAGGGAACGGATTTAAACTGCAAGAAAGTAGGCTTAGGTTAAGTATTAGGAAAAAATCCTTGACTGTGAGGGTGGTGAGGTACCGGAACAGGTTGCCCAGAAAAAGTGTGGACACCTCATCCCTGGAATTGTTTCAGATCAGTCTGGAAGGGGCTTTGAGCAATCTAGTCTAGTAGTTGTTCCGGCTCACAGCACAGGGATTTGGAACCACAGGATCTTTAAGGTCTCTTACAACATTAACTGTCCTATGATTGATTCAAGCAAGCTGTGTTCCAGTCTGAATAGTGACACAGGAAAATAAATTTTAAGGTGGTGTACATATGCCCAGGCGACAGATGCTCAAGTCATTTTTAACAATGGCCAGAAAAGGAAAAAATCATCTTGTAAAAGCCAAGGGCATTAGTAAAGAGATTGCTGAAGCCTGTTCAGGGATTATGCAACAGCAGTTGGCTTAAACATGCACTTAGAAACACTAAGTGGTGATTTAACAGGACTGATAACCCTGATAACCTTATGCAGCAAGTGACTGAATACATCTGCAATTGCAAGTGCTGAAGATGTCAGGATAGGATTCATGGGCTGGAAATTAAGCAGAAAGCTGCATTAATAGAGGGAGGGCATTTGTAAAAATGCCATGGGGTAATTTATGACCACATTTAGTGACAATTTAGTTCTCTAGCTCATCAGAAATGCACAAGCTGCAGCAAAACATTCCATCCTATTAAAGTACAATGTCTGTGGTGAAAGATTTGCCTGTTGAAAAAACACTGCTACATCCTGTGATACTCCAGATTCACTTCTGTCCTCTGAACTCAGGTTCAACACAGATACATATCCTATGGCAACTAACCTGCAGTGATAGATTAAAATAAATGGAAGTCAAGGGAGAAAATTATATGTAAAATATAAACATTGCTGTCTGCTGGAAGCTTGCATGCCCTCAGTTAGGTCTAGCAACTTCATTCAGCCAGTCTGGATCTGTGACTATTGCAGGTGACTTTAAATCAGCACAAGCTTGTAGGAACAAACTTTCTTAAAAATATGACTGCTATTCCATTGCTTCCCTTGGAGGCCTTGCTATCCAGGGATCTAATAATAATGATGACAACAACGCGATAGCCTTGTGTCAGCTGAGCAAAAGAGACCATGTGGAATTTAAATTCTCTTTAGATGGGCAAATAAGTTTGGGCTTCTTATAGAACCAAGTCCTTGAAGAGGGTAGCTGGCTTACAAATACAAACACAGCTGAAATTTTCCCACAGAAACAAGTTAGCTATTACTGGATAACTTCAGAAATCCAGACTCTGAAGCTTGCCTTACTGAATATGTTCTTCCAGCTCTGGTGGTGCCACTGGGAGCATGGACCAAATCCCCACCCTCAACACAGACTATTCCTGAGTTGAGGATAATAAGATAGAGCACGTTTTCATGATTATGTATCCACAACATTCTGGAGTAGTTTTTCAAAGGAGAATTTGCTGGGTGAACACAGAAACTCTGTTCAGTAGTGACAGTGACGATGACATAAATATCTGCAAGAAACCAATTTGTAGCTTCTGAAAGACAACAGATTCACCTGGCAACTCCAGCTGATCATCCTAGGACTTTTCACAGACAAGCACATGCCTGGCAGCAGAAAGATGGGTTTCCCTTTTGTTGCTTATACATGAGAGCTGTCTACAGCCTATTTATGACCAGAGCCCTCATAAAAAGCCATGCTTTAAGAAAGGCTGCCATGATTCAGGTTTTTAATTTGGATTCAGGATCAAAGCTCATACAGACTGCTTCTATATCAAGGAATGAGGCAACACAGGCAGACACTGGGAGTCAATGGTCTGTACTCTCAGGCAGCTAGAAGAGTCCTGGCAGTCTGTGCAAATGCTACAGCATCCACCAAAACCCTTCCCAAGCTCAGAGAAGTTGTTAGCACAGACCAGATTTTGCCCCCAGCAGGCACTTTGAATGTGGCCTTCCTATTTTGAAGGCTGAATTTTGACAGTGTGCGTGTACCAGTTGACCTCAATACTCAAACACAGTTTAATATGTGTTTCATTTCTTGGTGGAAATCTATAATAGATTCTGAAAATTTCATCCTGCATCTAACTCAAGAGTGGAGTCCAGAGCATCAGGGTGAGATTTAGGGCTTATGAGAGACCACCAGAACACACTGAGCACTGCACTCTGATTTGGCTCGTTGGATCTGGAAGGGTCTTGTTATCACAACTCTGTCAGTTGAGCTAGGGATTTCTAGCCTCAGTATTACCACGAGTCTCAAGTTGCCAAAGGCTTAGAGCTTTGGTCTGGTGCTGGACCTACAGATGCTCCAGTCTCAGTGACTCTTTGCACCCATCTCTGACTGTCCAGGAGTGGGAAGTTCCTCCTTTTTCCCTGTCACTCCATGCAAGATCCAGGCTTCTGCTGGTCTGGCAGCACCCTGAGAGCCGAGGCAGGCGATGATGGGCACTGAGCACACACCTGCCTGTCACCAGCCAGGGAAACCCAAATACATCAACCTCAGTGACAGCTCTGGTTCTCTGCAGCCCAGAAATGAGGCACTGCTGACTGATAACCCCCTTGGCAGACTGGATAAGCAAAGCAAGGCAGGCTTTCCAACAACCTTCGCCAAGCCACAGGGCACCTTGCCAGGAAAGATATGGCAGAGCATAAAGCATAACTATGCTGAATGGCGCCTTGGACTCTCATTCAGGTTCTCTGCTCTGGGCACTGGCTTGGCTTAGTGGGATGGTTGAGAAGGTTAAAAAATCCTGTCCTGTCCTGGACCAGATGTTTGTGTCCTCCTTGCCTGCTGTGTGACCTGTCCTGCGCCATGGAGGAGCTGCTGTGTTTCATCTCCATCTGTCCAGAGGCTTCCCACTGCCAGGAAATGATGCCATCAGGAAGCATTCAGTATCTGCACTGCCCATGGGTGGATTTGATGGATCTGGGCCAGAGACATACATGGGTTTTGGGCTCCATATCCACAGTGCAAATAAAAAGAATGAAGCTCTCGTGAATGGAGAAGGTTGTAAAAGTGGCTGTGTCATCCTGCTCTCCCCTGAAAGGTGGAAGTGAGATGCTGGCAATTTGGGATCACTTGTGGGAGTAGGTTTGATTACAAAACTTTGTATTTGTGACATTTCTGTAAATGTCATTCTACTAAGATATATACTCTGCGCTTGAGTCAGGCTCTTTCCTTCCGATAGCTGAAGTGTTAATTATTAATCATCAAAACACAATTACTGGCACTCTGCTCCCAGAGGAGATAGAGGTTTAGCTTACAGTGGTGTCCTCCAATAACATAGATTCTCACACTAATTCTTTTCTTTAGCAACAATCACGTTTGACTAAAGACACAAGCCATGGCTGCACGTGTGAGTACATGTGCGTGTAATTTATGAGATTTGATTAACTGTGAGTCCACAGTCTATGTATAAACCTCTCATACTATCAGAGTAAACAGTCCTTTTCGATGGCTGGCTTCACACTATCTTTGTTTGTTCTCTATCTGCCACAGGTTAACTGGCTCTTAACACTGATCAGAGCTACTGGTTTCCCCTGTAAAAAATAACTCATGAACTGCAAGGTTTTGTCATGCACCCCCAACCCAACTTCCCTGTGCTCTGTCTACAGTCTCTTGTTAATTGTTGGTCCCCCTTTTTAAAGGAAGAGTCCCCTAATTCTGTTCCACAAAAGCAAACTGTCTTCAGCATTGTTTGGTTCTCACTAAACACTGACTTTCTTGCTAAAAACTGTATTCACCCATAACCAAAAGATGCTTGCAGTGACACCAGGCAGACTTCTGAAACAAGGCAGCTTTCAGGTAGAATATGGTGTGTGGGGGCTCTGGTGTTGGAATTACACAGGAAAATATGCACACAAGCTCATGGCTGCAAAGTCCCTCACGTCTCAGACCTCCAGCAGGATTGTAGTCATCTCAGCAGCATGTAACCGAGTTCATATCAGTCTGTGTGCCTTGGCTGCCCATCATTAAAAGCTCATATCTGACCACAGGTCTTCCATCATTTCAATGAGATAACTGAGTTCAGCTGTTGACAGCTCTTCATATTCCTTCCATGCCAACTGGGAATAACATCTAGCTTTTATTTCCCCGTCCCAGAAATGAGATTAATCTTCCTGTCCTAAAAGATCACAACGCTGAAATCAGCAAGGAAATGTTCATGCTTTTCATAAAAATAAATTTCCCATAATTCCTACAATCATATTTTAAGCTTGGGCTGATCTTATCTTCTTGGAAGTCCCCTGCTCAGAATGGCAGTGAAGTCTGTTTCAGGCTGCCAGCTCATATGTACCACAGTGATAAAGTTTATATCCTCAGATGAGCTGACAGCACCACACAAGGCAGTATTTTCTTATATTGCCTGTTCTTTGACGAGTCTCAAACTGCTTCCCAGAAAAAAAATAACAGAATGGGATTACAACCCTCTTTGGAGAGGAAAGCAGAGCAACATACAGAAAGCACCTGGCTGAGATCAAAGGAACTTGACCACGTGTTGACCTTCACATGGCTGCAGATTAAACAGGGAAAGGCAGGAGTATTTTCTTTCACCACTCCCTTCCTGAGTACCCCAGCAGGGTCAACACAGCACACTAAAATAAACTGAGGTGGGTGTGAGGTTAATTCAACTTCCCATTAGCTGCAGTCATTTGTGAGCTGCTGAACAACCCATCCAGAGGTCCTTGCCATGACTTCCAGGGCACAAGCAGGCAAGCACACACTCACTCCTGTTGTTCCTGTTTAATCTGCTGCCACGGATGTGCCAACACTGCCATTCAGTGTGCTGGGCCTGCTGCAACAGCTTGGGCATGAAAGACAACACTAATTGCAAACAATGATCCTACACAGAGGCAGACACATCACTACCTGTTGTGAATCCCTACCAACACAAGATGTTGAAAAGTGTCAGAGGTGGGGCTACCTTTTACACAAAGTAATAGTGAAGCATGATAGTGGCAAGAGCTCATGGAAATATGATCTGAAATTCTAGTGAGTTCCTGTGAAAAAAATAAATGAAACAGAAGAAAGAAACAAGCAAACCAAAAGAAAGAAAGAAACACAAAAACCAATCTGTTTTGTTTGCAAGTAGAAACCTATCATCCAAACTTTAAAAATCTCATTGGGATTAACCTTGTGATTCAATTCCTGTTCTTACTGAAGCTCAATAACCAGATGAAATAGCAATCATTAGTCATCTTAACCCTTTCTGTGGCGAGTCAGGATATTCTTAGCAAGTATTTTAAGCAACCCTTGATCTACTGATATCCTCAAAGCACTCACATGCTTTGATCTACAGCCTTGATCTGCAAAGACAGCTGAGACTTACCCTGCCCAACAAAGAAAACCCCCAACCAGCTAGCCTTGCAAATGCTTATGCTTCAGGGCAGGACCTGGCAGGTTTTATTTGTAACATTGCTCCAAGCTTTGTCATGGGCCTCCCTCTCCACCTATTCTCAGAGGAGATTTACACCCTTAACCCCTTAGAGTTTTCATAACAGGCCACACAAGCAGTCTGAAAGCTGCAGCACTGGGCAGAGGTATCAGCAAGCTCTGAACAAATCTGCTGTGCTACTGAAGGCTGCCCACACATGACCATGGGGAGCTGATGTGATGCTCTGTCCTGCTCCTTCAAAACCCTCAATGGTGCATCCTCCATTCCAGGTCTGAAACCACTGGTGGTACTTTGCTGACCCTTGCAGATGTGCTGCCCTTCACTCACCACAGGCTGTCCCTGCAAGCTGCCTTGCCCTTCTCCTGTGTCTGTATTTAAGCAACTTGTCAATCCACCGCCAGCTCCTCCTGCTCAGAAATGTGCTGTCACACTGTGACGGTGGTCACAAGGGTTGCAGGTGAAGAGAGGAGATGAGAATGTCGACCTCATGTTCAGAAGGCTTGATTTATTATTTTACGATACATATACTACATTATAACTATACTAAAAGGAATAGAAGTTCTCAGAAGGCTAGCTAAGCTAAGAATAGAAAAGAATGAATAGAATAGAAAAGAATAGAAAAGAATGAACAAAGATCTGTGTCCCGACAGAGAGCAAGAGCAGCTCTGCCATGAGTGGTCAGTAAATCCAAACATCCACAGGGGACCAATCACGGATCCACCTGTTGCATTCCACAGCAGCAGATAACCATTGTTTACATCCTGTTGCTGAGACCACAGCTTCTCAGAAAAGAGAAAAATCCCAAGAAAGGATTTTTCACAAAAAATGTCTGTGACATCACACCACTGGGGAGATGACACACGATGTCCCTCACCAAGTGCCAATGATGCAAATCTCAGCCAGCACTGAGCCGGCTCCTGGGCATTGCCATGATCTGAACAAATAGTTCAGGTAGCCCTTGGAGAGATGGGAGCCACATCCTGTTTGGCACTATCCAAAGCTCATAGCCCATCCAAAGAAGTTGAGAGACTTGGTTAGGGTTCAGCATGGTGCTTGATGAAATTGGTGCTGGATGCAACAGCAGAGAAAGAGCAAGAAGATACTTGAGGAGAGAGTGAGAGAATATGCGTTTCCATAGGTCAGCTCTCCTCAGAGACATTAGAGGTTCATTGTAAGAGATATAAAAATAAATGTCAGATGGCTCTCTCTTGATTAATCAAGCTTGGCTTTGCTGTAGAGATGTCTCCTTCAAATAGCCCTTTTTCCATTTGAAAGTCAAGGAAAAAGCCAGAGAGCATCTGACTCCTGAACAAGCAATACTGAAAGCAATTCAGGCTTATTTCTGTGGACATGCTTCCCCTATTATTTTAGCACAGCTGTGTAATCCCTGAGTAATTAAAACGTCTCCTCAAAGCTGCCACTCTCTTATGCCTTCTGATCTGTGTCAATGCTGATCTGTTCAGCTGTGTAGGAATATTAAGAGTGCCTGATATAGCTAAGTCTCTTCAGCTTTTATCCAAATGATCTGTTCAACATCAGCATCAGCTGAAGAGAAGGACAAATTCTTCTTTTAATGTAATTTCAGATTAACTGTTGCTTTGAATGCAATTTTAGTCTATTTACACCAGTCTGATAGGTATCAGCATTAAACAGCAGCAAAGCATTTCAAGAGGACATGAAGACATTTTTAAATATATCAAGGGATCAGAGGTAGCTGATTAAGAAAACCATTAATAATTTGATTGAATATGGAATTGTCAGTCACTCAAAGCAGCTGAGACCTCTGGAAGCCAAAAACACAATTTAACAAGAAAAAACTGAGTAAAGAAGTGGAGTAAGTGAGGAAATTAAGAGCCCTGTGTAAAAGCCACAAAAGGTCATCAACATCAACCAAGATGGGTCTGGACCATTTGCATTTTGTGGGGCATTCACTGCTCTGCAGACAGACAAGCTGCTCTGCTGTGACAAAGCAGACTTTGAACAGGCAGCTTTGGGGACACATGGATTAGGACGATGTGAAAGAGAGAAAAGTAAACACAAATACAGAATCTTGGTTAGAAGGAGCATCCAAAAAGCATCAGGGCAGAAAATAAGTACAAACAGAAGAAATGTGACTGGATGAGCAGTGTGACAGAGCTTTGTGGAGGCAATTGGCAGCAATAAGAGCTCCCTCTGCAGCTCCCCTGTGCTAGGGCTAAGCTCTCAGGAGATACCAGTGCCATACCATCCCTGATGGCTGTGTACAGCCATCCTTAGGGACCCCTATTACACAGCACCATGTTTGGTCCTGGGTACAGGAGCGAAACCAGAGGAAAATATCAGCAATGGACTGAGGAGCTCTTGCAGAGCAATACGCACAAAAGTGAGATACTGTCTGACAAGTCATGGTAGGAAAATGCAAAACTGCAGGTATATGTCAGATATATACATGCAGGACAGAAAGAGAATTATTAGAGTAATGCTGAGGTAACAACATGATTCTTGTTTTCTTGCTAAAAATCCCAGGCAGTCATCACTTCACGCACATATCTGGGCTTACAGGTGACACCAGAGCACTCTAAAACAAGGCTACACAAGTAGGAGAGCCAGGCATGGGGACTGTCCTAACTCTTTCCTACCACCACACTCCATGATTTCTACACTGTGGGATGTGGAGCCAGGTCTGGCTGAGCCCTCTGTGGGTGTCCTGAGGTGAGCAGGCAGAGCAGTGGTGTTGGCACGCAGACTTGCAGCAGTGATCCCTCCTGACTGCTCCCAGAGCCATGAGCTTGTCTTGCTGAGTTTCCTTCAGATGTCTCAGATCCATCTCTGCCTTGCATTATTAATTGCAGCATCCATAACCACATCAAGTCTCATTTTCAGTACTACTACTAAACTATTTTCAGCAGCTTATTCTCAATGCCTGTCCCTTGGAAATGAGTTCCTGGCCTATTAACCCTTTCATTGCTTCTGAAACACAGCAGATATCCTAGAGGCTGTGGAACTTCCTTTCAGCACATGTAATTTTCTGCCCTGGAAAAATGTGGGATATGCACCTGCAAGTCCTTGATATCCAGGAGATAGCCCAAAGAGTGACTGAGCAGTGACCACTCCTCTGAGACACCAAGGTCTGAGCTTTCCCACTGCATTTCCTTGTGTAGGTCTCTCCCTGTGCTTTGTGGCCACCCAACAGACTGGCTGGGAGGTGCAGGACCAGGCCATCTGCTCGCTCAGGAGAGCTCTTTTGCGCAGCACTAACTCTGAGAGCAGAGACACTCATGTCACTCTTGCTCCAGAACAAAGGCTGGGTGTCAGTCTTGAATTACTCCTATATTACTCCCAGGTGCCCCCACTAACACTGGTCCTGAGCTGATCTTGTTCTTCAGTACCCCTGGATCCACCATCCTTTGCTTCTACAGCAGAGGGGTTTAGATATGACAAAGATCATACATGTGAAAATACACTGATCTAAGAAAAAAAAAACCACATATAAATATTTATATAAAATTTATAAAGACAAAATGATCAGGACCTTTTCTCATCACACAAAACACTGCTTTCCACACCATGGGCAGCCTGCCCTGTTCACAGGATACACAGTGGAGCAGGCAGGGGAAAACAGAGCAGGTGTCTCATCTGCAGGGAGGGCACCAAAGGATTTGTGAGGCCAAGGAATGCCCACTTGTGCCCAGGAATCCTGCAGGGAGCAACATGGCTACAAACTGCTGCAGCAGCAGCCCTTGACACCCTCAGCCACAGTAGCTGCTGCAGTGTGTTCTTGGGTTCACAGTGGCTCAGGGAAGAGGGACATGCACTGAGCACCAGTGAACCAGTGCTCAGTTTGGGCTGTGTGTCTGTCTGGAGGGAGTGAGACAGCAAAACTCAATTAGCACAAGCTCTAAGCACGGATGCTTTCAACTCCAGCAGCCCCTGATTCAATGGTGGCATCTACCCAGGCAGCAGCTGTCACCTACCTTTCCCTCCAGAGAGTAAGGAAAGGTTTGTATGAGCAATCAGGAACAGCAATTTTCCTTGACAGAAAAAGTCTGGAAAACAGAGAACTTTGTGTCTGGTATGCAGGGGTGTCCTGTTCCAGGTCTTGCTTTCTAGAGCACACATCTGCATTCAGTTCACTTTCCACACCTCAGCCAGGTATAGCCCTTTCCCAAGTCCTCAGCATCCTCCTTGCACCCTCCTTTTTTTCTACCCTTGATTTTCCAGGACACACCCAGGGAAGCTGCACACATACTGTCTGCTCCTTTGAGCTAAATGTTTAATAGCTTTCATATCAAGGAAAGCACTTTTCCCTATCTTGCCTTCTCCTCTGTTTTTCCAGCATTTGCATTATGCCTTCTCCACATATTATGATTCACTGTTAACTTGAGACCACTAGCTGCCTCTCCCTCCCCCTTGCCCAGGAACTCCTTACATAAATCATTGGGATTGCTGAACAAAAAAACCTCAAAACCAAACAAAAAATTAACATGCACAGATTTATTGCTGCTTTTGTTTTCTCAATGCACAGGCAAATTAATATTATGGAGATTAGGTGCCTTTGCTCAGCTTTCCCCAGCACAGTGCAATATGACAAGAAAATCCCAGTTCTGTGGGAAAAAATAAAAGAAAAAAGACTGGATAAACTCTGCTATTGTACAATCACAAGATCCTGAAGAAAGAGGATTATTAAAGTAGAACACAATGTGAAATGTAATCAATACAAAGACAGACTAAGATGACACTGAACTGCAGAGGGGCAACATCTCTTCTGTATCTGATGTGTGGCAGGTAAACCAAGGAAGGGCTGCTGCAAGCCCCATGAGTTTAGAAAAACTGTGTGTGTTTTCCTGGACTCTGAGCTATTCGCAATGTCCATTTCACAAGGAGGGAGAGAGAAAGTTGAACAAGTCTTTAAGGGTCATCCTCTTTTCAAATCAACTCAAGCAGAGTCTTTGTCAAGCTGACAGGACCTTATTGCTAGGTGGAATCATTGAGAGTTACAAAAAACATTTGTAACCAGAATCTTCCATAAAAGCACATAAAGAGCATCTGAACTGCTCCACAGACAGTAGGGATGCCAAAATACTTTGCTGTTTTTCTGACCTGTGTACAAGAAAGAAATTTTTAAAACTGTTTTTCATTAATCTAAAAAAGTTACAAAGTGAGGGGTCTGTCTAGATGGGTGCATGCCTTCAATCTCCTCCATGCAATAATTTCTGGGAAACATAACGACCTTTGGTAAGTTTTTCAAATTAATAAGTCTGTGAGAACTGTGGACAAATAACCACTTCAATCTAAAACTTTCTTCCTCCCAAATTTATTTTCTTCTGTGATTAAATGCTACAGACACTTTTACAAATGGAAAGTCAAGTTATATAGCAAAAGTCCTACACAAGCTTATAGAAGGCCTTTAAACCAAGTTCAATCTTCTGTACTCTATTTAACCCAAGACTGACAAAGCATTTAAAGTAAATCCAAGGGAAAGATTAATCAGTGGGCCATTAATGTACATGAAGGTAGTCTGAGAGTACTGGAAAGGTTCTTAAGTTTGTTGAAGACTTTATCTACCTCTTATGCTTCTGAACAGACAGATTTAGAGCCAGGCATTTCAGACAATTTAACTTCTTTGGTCTAAAATGATCATCTAGGTTCTTTCTGCAACAGTGGAGAGAAAATCAGACAATATGAACATCTTCCAGAGACATCTCTGTTAGTATAGGGTGAATTACTGTCATATATTAATCCTATTTTCTTCAACACACATTCAATTTTCAAGGGAGCCATGACAGAGTGAAAAGGCTGGGACAGACTGCTTGATCCCTGCAGAGCTGAGGGAATGAGGGCTATGTGCTGCATAACAGGACAGGCACTCAGGCAGTGCAGACCAGCCCAAGGCTCAGTGCAGAGGAGAGCAGTGGCTCCAGGCTGCCCATGAGGAGCTCCAAAAATGTCTCTCCTGGCCTTTGCACTGTGGTCACCACAGGACAGCTCTCAGTTCAACCCCCTTCTTCCTTTAGAAGGAATTAGAATCCTTTAGAATACCCCATGTGTTTGGGCTCAGCTGTTCAGGGCCTGCTTTTCAGAGTGGGGCACCTACAACTGTGGCTGCTCCCAACTCTGAAAGTCTAGCCCTAAATGCACATCCACCACCTGATAGACAGGATCAAAAGAGTGATGTCCTACTGGGTTGTACTGGCATGTGAGAAGGAGCTTCATCACCAGCCTGTGCAAACATCCCTTTTGGGGCAAGGCCATGCCTCAGATTTCGGTCAAGTTGCCACAGAAGTTCTGGGAGGCTTCACCAAGAAGGGCTTCTCAAGAGCTGTATTCATCTTGGATTTCCAGGCTTCCGACTCCTCACTTTATTTTGTTTCTTAGAGCATTATAGTATCTTCCCAAGTCATTCATCCACTTGATCTGCAAAGATTTTATCAGTGAATTAGCCCAGAATGGCAATTTCCACCTTGAAAATGCTTCAATGTTCTGATTATTCAAACACCTTCAAAGCCATTTAATCACAATGATTCTGGGAGATAGATGAGTAGAAATCCTAATTTATTTGCAAAGAATCTGAGTTTCTTTTCCAGAAATTCAAGCTCAGGTGCTATTCCCACCCTGGACACTGCAATATCCCATGTATCAGCCTCCCTGTGGACCTGGACACCAGCTCATGCACGTGGCACTCTGAGCAGGCCTGCCATTGTGTTTGGGGACTCAGACAGGAATTGCCTCCCTTGCTTACCTAAAATTCCACTGATGTGGACATAAAACACAATCTCTGAAGCTTTTTTCCTCCATCTGCTAGTATAAATCCTGCTCCCATTAGGTGTTATCAGCAGGACCAGCTAAGTGGTGAGATACCACCCTGGAATGAGGGAACCAAGTTCACCCCTGCTGCACTTAACTAAATGGCAGGTCCACCCACACACTCTAAAGTGGAATTTTGCTGAAGGTAAAAATCAAGCTGTGCCTCTGTCCTCCAATTCCCCCCCATCTCACGCAGTTTAAGATGACAGTTCAGCGTATGGAAGTTTTTGTGGGATGCCTGTGCATCATGGTCGCTGGTCTGGACCACTGCTATTCTTCTCCTACACACACAACACACCCATGCACACACAGAAAAGCTGCCAAGTGCTTATATAACCTGATGTGTCAACAAAGCCCCTGCCAACTCTCCTACGTCTGGGAACTTTAAGTGGTTTCAACTTGTCCCAGACAGAGCATTTCAAACATGTGAAAAGCTCCCCTTCAAGTCTACCCAAAGCCAGCGCATCCAAACCCATACTGATTCTTGCTGTGTAAGTGGGAGAACACAACAAGTTCAGTTGTTGCTAAACAAGTACTTGAGAAAGCTCAGGCTGGCAGCCCTGCCTGCTGCTAGACCCCCATCCTCCCATGGATGTGCAGCACAGCCAGCACTGTGTCTGTGTCTGTGTCTGAGCAGTCACATGGCATCCGTCTGTCAGGTGGGTGTCTGAGCACTCTCTTCCAGAGGCTGAGGGTTACATGAGACAGCTGCAGCAGACAGGGCACACTGCTGCATCTCTGAGTGACAGCCCTTGGGTGCAACAGCCTCATGCAAGCCAAGGCAGGGAGTATGTATAATTTTTTACGCAAAAGGTTGTGGTCAGGTGATGGCAAAAGTTTATAAATCTGTATGTAACTTAGTTCTGGCTTTATCTTCCCAGTGCTCTGAGAGGTGGGGTCCCTTGTGCCGCCTGATGTCTTTTGTCAGGCATGTCCTCGTGTCTGATGCTGGTGGGGGCTGTATGGCAGCACTGCCTGGCACAGCTCTCAGCCTGGTTACTGGGTGTGGAGAAGGCAAGTGGATTCCCCTTTAGATCCTGCCAAAGCAGGAGGATGTGAATACACAGCAGGAGACCCCCTTCCTAGGTGACAAATGTTAGGTGGTGGAATATCCTGGCTTTTAATGTTAATACCTTTGTATTAAAGCTATTTTAAAAATTAGTTTTAATGCACCATGGCCACATGTATTTTAGCCCACGGAATTAGCAAATATTAACTTCAATGGTATTGTTTGCTTAATTGCTTTGCTGAACTGTAACTTCATGAAATTCCAGACTGAAGAGCTTAAAGCCCATAGGTATCCAGAAAACAAAATTCAGTTTCAAAAGAAAGTTACCAATATTCAGATCTCTTCCATACTGGGACAAGTTTGAGGGAGTTCTTGCTTTTTTAAATTTAATAATTACACCCCTGCAAGATGCAGAGAAGGACAGACAACCTTTGACTGCTTGATAGCCAAACCATTCAGGTAATCAACCCAAAACATGGGAGACCTAGATTCAAATAACCAGGGTTAAAGAAAACGAAGAAACTTGGGACCATGAAGACCTCTAACCACTGGGCTCCATATACTATCTTAAACAAAAGTCCTCTTCTAGACTTTACAAGTTTACATCAAGTTGTGCACAGTTCTTTAAAATGGCTGTACTTTGATCAGATGGAAAAAATTGCCATTGAACCCCTAAGACTCCTTCAAAAAAGAAAATAAATCTGTTTTGAACAAAGGGCCCCAGCCATAATGCTCCTTCCTGTGCCAGTGTTAGTGCTTGGAAAGGTGCAGGCTCCTATGGTAATGTCAAAGCCCTTTCTACCTGCAGAAGGACCTCCTTCCAGAGTGGCATCTCTGCCCTGCAGCTGTGCAAAAGATGCTCTGGCAGGTCTGCAATTAACCCCTTCCCCCCTGAGGAGGATCCCTGGCCCCTTCTGTCCTGGGCCTGTGCCATCTTAGGAGTCTGAGGCAGGTGAGCAGCTCAAGTCAAGCAGAGACATCAGACAGTTTGACAGAAAAATGATGACTCCTGACTTCAACGTTGAAAAAGGTCCATGAGCTAGCAAGATAATGAAGCTATTAATGAAAAGAAACATCATGCTGAGGCAGAAACCCATATGTGGATATGATTCATGTATTTGAAAGTCTAGAGTAGAATTTCAGTAAGATAAGCACAGCTTCCACACTCAGACTAAAGTGACTGGCGTCGCTGCCCAAAATGTAAGAAAAAAAATCATGGTTTTGTTGAGTCATTTTTCAGCCCACTGAACACATGCTGCAGAGCTCCTGCACAGAGGCAAAAATACACCCTGTGTACACACTGTCTTTATGACCCCTCTTCTCCGTCTCTCCCTCCCTCCACATC
Organism: Melospiza georgiana; assembly: GCF_028018845.1. Lineage (NCBI taxonomy): Eukaryota > Metazoa > Chordata > Aves > Passeriformes > Passerellidae > Melospiza > Melospiza georgiana. The sequence continues at coordinate 91,794,512 of NC_080432.1, forward strand.
CTGCACCTCAGAGTTTATTACAGAGGTAATGGTTTCAAAATCATTCCACAGAGATAAATCTCAGTGTGTGCAGTGTTACACTGGCTTGTGCACCCAATTACCACTCAAGAATGTGCTAAATTATTCCATGGAAAGAATGAATGCTCCTCTTTCCTGTTTACTTTTCAGTATGTGAATATTTATTTTCTCATGTCAATAATTACTCTAATGTTTCGGAACACTCCATTTAAAACTGGCTTTCATTCATAGAGAGAGTCATTCACAGAGAGAGCCATTTTTGAATGATAATGAGGCAATCAATGTTTTTAAAGGATCTTATTTTTCAAGTGAAAATAAGCACAATTTTACAATTTCTTCTCAAAATACAGGCTAATTTTTCAAGAAGCTTAAAGGAAATACCAATGCCACTGCAAGCATGTGATGTAATTTTCTAAGCTTTTATTTTTAAGACTAATTAATGATCTGGATATCTCAAAATACTTAATTTGAATCTAACAAGAAGGAGATTTAAATTCAGGCTGTTTCCCGTGTTTTTACCAATGCAGAATATTTATGATTCTCCTTCCATTTTATTTGAACTGTGCTGGCATTACAGGACCTAGAAGGAGGGTTAAAACCCTTCAGATTTTATGCTCAAAATCTTCAAAAATAACCTTGATGACAGAAGAAAAGTGGGATTTATTTCTGTTAGAAAGGCACTGTAGCGTGCATGGGCTGAACTTCACAACCCAAATCTCTTTTTAAATCTGGAGTCATATGCAGATGGAGTCAGGCAGCTGCTTACAGATTAAATGGATACAGATTTGTCCCTCTGTATGACTTGGTGACTGATAGGAGCATTCAGAGACTACTGAGATGAGATGCTGGCCAATGGTCCTGGACTATTAAGAGCAGTGACTTCCCCCACACAAGGCTTGGGGAAGCATCAATATGAACACGGGTGGCCAGACCACGTCAGCAGGGGGTTTCTGGTTCAATGTGCCACAGGAGAGCCTGCAACACACTGTGCTTCCCTGCTCACCCCCACCTGGAGTCATTGCTCCTGATGGTAGAAGGGAAACTCTCCATGAGTCAAACGGCAATAAGAAATAGAAGAATGTCTTGTGAGAGCAGATCCTGGAAGGACTGGGACCTCATTCACACAAACACACACACACTCTCATTCCTGAGATTGGGTATTACAATGGCACAGCAGTCATGAGCAGTAAACATGGAAAAGGCAGAACATAAGGATAAAGGTCTAAACAATGCCTTCAGGAATAATGCTGCCGGCTTTGTTGGCTTCGTTTGAAACTCAGTCAAGAGAGTAGAGCAAGAGAATAACATGATGCTCCACTACAGGGTTTCCTCCTTGCAGGAGAGAAGGGGTTCCAGTAGGAACCCTCAAGAATAGTTTGTGTGGTGGTTGCAGTTCATACCAGACAGGAATCTGGACCTGGCCCTATGCCAAAAGCTCTACGGAAGACACTTGACATGTATTTAATGAAAACACAAAACAAACTCCATCACTGGAGTTTGTGGAGTTTTGGCTTAACCACTTCTCATTAGATGATCCCAAGTGTTTTAATGTGCTATGGTACTTGAGCTCTGAGCTGACTAAATATTTTGTGCTTTCTTGTCAGCTTATTATAAAGTTTGCAACTAAGGAAGACTTGAAGTAGTTCTTGTCAATATGTTTGTACTTCCTTCCTACCTATTTGTCAAAATTTAAAGGAAGGCTCCCCTCAATTGTAAATGTGCAGTGGGATACATTACTCATCATGTGCAGAAGACACATTTTAATGCAAGAGTATTGCAGAGGTACTGCTGGAAATCCTGGAGTCCCTGCACTAAAGTACATCCCTCCAGTAATGCACACCTTACACTTGTCAGGCTTCTGTAAACTAGACTAGCTTTGAAGGGCAGTAAAAATTAAAGCACAAATAAATGTGTACTGCATCTATGTTCTCTTCTGTCAGAGAGTTTGTACCTCAATTCAGGGGTAATGCAATTATTTGTGCATTGGAATTGGTTGCAATAACACTTCTGTGCACTGACAGGCAATCTACCCAGGGGCTGGGAAGATGATAATATCTTAATTTAAAATTCTTACATAAATTCAATAGGACAATTACTTGAGGATAATTAGTAGAGAACCTGCTAAGGGGACTAAGTCAGCAACTGGTCTTAATGGTAGAAAAACAAGAGAAAATAATAGAAACACTGGGGAAAAGGAGAAAGAGGAAGAGAAGGCACCAGCAGTGGTGTGCTCATGCCAGCTGTTGCCATGGTGCCTCAAACACCACTCTGGACAGTGCTGGTCCACCCCTGGTAATCCCAGTGTGATCCTGGTCAGAAGGGGATCTCCATCAAAGGCAACCCAACACCACAAGGGATGGAGTTTGCATTCACATCATGCTTGTACTCTGCCTCCATTTTAGCAGTGGAAGGGCAGAGGCCATCCATGCAGCACACGATCTTCTTGTGAAAACTGATGTAAGTCAATGTATCTTGAATAACTTTGAGCCAGCACAGCATGTTTGCACTTGATCAGCACTTTGCATCAGAGAGAGCAGCGTTTTCAAAGCTCTGTGAGGAGCCTTTCTGACACACTTGCCTGTCATGGCCTCTCTTCCAGCAATGCTATTAATACTGCTGCATGGGCAGACTTAAATCACAGCAAAATTGCAGGTGTGGACACAAATTACAGCAGTTACTGACAGACAAATAAAGAACATAATCTCATGATCTGAAAGTCCACTCAGCAGAGGCACAGTCAGTATTAAATACTCTTTGCTTAAGAAGTTCCCAAATGTATTAGATATTCAGGTGAAATTCAGTTTTCCTGAAGTCAGCATGAACATTGCCAAGGTTGTCAGTGAGGCGTTAATTTTGCAGCCTGGCTTTGAAAACCTTGTTCCCTTTGTTAACACTGGAATTTTGGCTGCTGAAAAGAGCCACTTTTGTTCTAGGCAGCCAATTTCTTTTTGTTGTGGCTGCTGCTTAGAAAATGCACATCAGCCACAACATCCTGACCAAAACATCCCATTATAAATGGAGAAATAAATGATGAGCAGCACAAGCAAAGCTGCTTCTCCCAAAAGATTTTAACTCCATCCCAATGACAGCTAATTCTTCTCCCCCCCAGCCCATCCCTCCTCATGAGCCTTGTGTTAGGGACATTGTATGCCCCACATCCACCAAACACAGAGCAGCTCTGCTTCTGTAATTAGGTTTCTTTATTCACCATTCATTCAACACGACTTAACAATCACACAAGGAGGTGGGTAAAATATTACATTTTTCTTTCTTTGAGGATCTATAATTTAATATATATGTACCTAACTTATTATCTGGGTACATCATGCTAAAGTACTCAAACATGTATCAGTGGAGCTTGGTTTGGTTTGGTTTCTTTTGACCAAATATTTACAGCCAGAAATATGGCTAAACCCCAGACTTCTTGACTTCACCTCCAGGCTATCAAAACCAAATCAGCAAATCATTTCTCTGTGTCCTATTAACTCACCAGAGCTCTAGTTTCCCTCTTGATTAAACAACATTTACCCAGGAAACACTCTAGTTTCATTTGTGTACTTTGTGGTTTGGGGTCTGTTCAAGCAATGGAACTAGATCAGCTGGTCCTTCCTAGCTGCTGAGCATGAAACCCAGGCTCTGGCAGGATGGCACTGGCACTCTCTGAGTGGAGACCTGCCTGCTGGTGATCCCTCAGCAAGATCAAAGTCAGGGGACAGCGTGCTTCCAACAACAGCCATCAGTGATCTCATTCAGTCTGACGTGCCTCTCATGCTCAAAGCCTGAGCTTGCACTGACATTGCTGATCTAGGGGAGCAGCCTCTCTTAGCAAACAGTGTGCAGGAGAAGCAGATTGATGTTCAGGCTGTTTTCTCCAGACCAGCTTTATTCTGGCTCTGAGGACTTGACCCCCACCAGAAACAGGAACGTGCTCTGCTTGTTGTGTCCATGTGAAAGGAGTGTGGCCTACAGCGCCCAACAGGATTCCTTGGTGGCAACCATGTCCCTGCAGGTGGGGACCAGCAGGATCCTCACTCAGAAGTGAAATTCTGAGTGGACTACAATGCTGATGCAGATGCATTAACGATCCTTAGTCAATCCAGATTTACACCTGCTCTGTGATCTTCATTAAACCATGGAATATTTTCACCTCTGTTCCCCACCTGCAAAAGAGGATTATGGTGCTTCTTTGAGGATATATTCACTAGTACTTCCTTGAGTATATATTCACTAATGTTTCCAAAAAGACACTTGAAAATTGTGATGATGAACATTCAAGAGTAGAAGACATTTCAGCCTCACATTTCTGCAGAGGTTAACACACAAATTTACTCTGCTATCTAGTCCTTTAGTACAGCCAGTCTATGATGAATAACATTGAAGAGGGTAATCTTTTGTATTTTTCCAATATTCATTAGAATTTCTGAATCCCCTGAAACATACCATGCTGGTTGAAGCTGCCAGTCTTCTGAAGCACTTCTGAAGAGCTTGAAAGCATTTTGAAGAGCCCAGTGCAGCTACTGGGTTTCAGTCCTCATATCAGGGCCTCGGATGTTCTCCCATCCTACGTTCCACTTGTGATCACTGTTACTGGCTGAGTGGTGGAGGCTTTGTACCCACAGATACTTGTCCACCTTTCTCTGAGACAGATAATTGGAGTGTGCAATTAAGTGCTACTGACAGCAGCAGCTTTGGAATTGAAAATGTTTTGGGTCAACATCTGTGGATTCCAGCAGAACAAAGACTATGAGGATTCACACATAAGGTGCAAATGACCTAAACATTTTGAAAAGCTTTTTAATAATGATATGTTCCATACTTGCTCTCCATTTCTATCCTTCCTGCTTGTACACTCACTGACAGAAAACCAGACAGCTGCTCTCAAAGGGAAAGGGAATAGTCCAAAACTCACAGAAAAGGCCACAGAGAAAATTCACACTGCCTTCCCAACAGACCACACAGCATCTCAGGCATGGGGGACAGGGACTAAAGCTGTTACTGGCCTCATTTCACTCTCCCAGCTATACCAGTTAGTTTGTTTGAGACAGGAAAGCAGACACCCACATAGTTGGTCATGCTGAGTTTGTTGCAAGCTGGACACAGAATTCTCAGTCCTCCACCTCTGAAGACACACAGGAAGAAAGTCTGCTCACAACATCCAAGAGTGAGCCTTCCTCCTGTCCACACCATCTCGTGTGCCACTGCCATGCTGGGGTGAGGCCAGGCAGCCCAGTGTTGGAAAATCCTGGATTTTTTCAAGATGCAGGTTTGGAAGGTGTCCTCTATTCCCTGTCAGGAAAAGAGGGAAAACTAATAACCAGAGCAACTGGAGCTGTTTAAGACATAAAGAAAGCTGTGTGCATTTGATGATCCCTAGGGGCAGAGATCTTGGCAGCAGTGTCTCTCAAGGCCATTGTCACACATCACACTGCACACAGCAGTGGGGATCCAGTCTTCTTCGTGCAAGGAAACAGGCAGCAGGACACAGCTCCACAGCTCCTGCGCAGGTGGGAAAGGGGAGTAACAAATTATTTGTATGCACAACACGAGATTTACGGAGGTCAAGAGTTCTACAGACACACTAGGTATTTAAGGTCTCAACACAGCCTGCAGAGAGCCAGCCCTGGGGGCCAGTATATCCTAAAATAAACCCTTTAGATCCCTGCTCAGTGGGGTCACTCCCCAGGCTGCCCTGTCGACATTAGCTGGACTTACACTCGCAGCTGGACCCAACAGGATTTAAATGCTGCCGCACATGTAGGCTCCTACTCCACAGTCAGTTCCAGACTGAAACCCTGCCCAGGTGTCAGGGTGCCTGTACTCAGACTGCAAATTACTTTCCTGGCCTGGTCTCGCCCTCTCATGTATCTGCTGCTGTTGATGGATGAGACTGGCAAAGTCTTCAGGCTCAGGTTCACTAGCTAATGCCTCATCCTTCAGTAAAATGAATACAAGGACAAAAACTTGGCACAGACAACCAAAGGGTAATATTCTTTTACGTGAATCTGATTTCTGGACTAAAAGCACCTTTCAGCCTTCTGCATTTTATGGTAGCAATTTATTTTTCTCTGTGCAACCCACACAAGTGGTAGGCTCTTCAAAACTATTATCAGTAAAGTGCCTTTCTCTTAACACATTAAAATCCTTCCATTTCTAATACTTGCTTCTTTTATAATTTAATGGTGCCCAAATCAGTGCTTGCCAACAGCAGCAGAACAGAAACACAAGCTGACAGTCACCACAGAGAAGCATCTAACTAAAATTTCACCTTAAAAAAGGTGACAGGAGAAATCACCACAGTATAGATAAAACACAAAGCAGTTACACAAAAGCAATCTTTAATTTGGAGTCCAGCTTCTGACATTTGCACTTCTGGACCTAGTGCCTGGGACCAGCCATTCCATACATTTCCAGGGAATGGAGTTGCTCACACCCTCAAATGGTAGTCACAGCAAAAGGAGAGTAAATCTCCTTAAATCCCAGCTGGCTGATACGGGTTTACCACAGAAATGGTGTTATCTAATAGCCTTGGTGACGTCAAACAGGAGCAGCAATATGGACCAACAGGCTCGTGCTGCCCTCCTGGAGGCAAGCCCTTGGCATCAGGGCTTGAGCGTGGCTGTGGGGCCACAGACTGCTCTGGAGGAGATCCAGAAGTGTGGATAGGATATGGCCAGTGCAGGCTACAGAGCTCACTGCAACTTTCCATCCCACAATGGTGGAATTTATGTTCAGGTTTGAGTTTCTTGTGAAAAAAATCATGCATTTGTGACAACTGCCCTGGCACCTGCCTTCAGCCCTAAAGCCTAACAGCATCAGCCACCTTTATTTCTCTTTTCCTCTGCCTTCTGGCTCTTCACATCTCATGAGAGTGGTGATCATGAGGGGGAAACCATGACAAGCCAGGCCAAATTCCTGAGACACAACTCAAACTGTGGTGGGCTGTGAGCTTTTCAGACTGGAAAGTTGCCACCTGAGCAACTTGAGTGCAAGCAGGCTGCTACTGCAAGCCAGGCTACAGAATGTTTTCCAGGACCTGAGGACCTTCCTATTTGGAAGCACCTCCAAATACTCTTTGTCCTTGAGAAGCTTTCCATATCCATGTGGCACAACCAGCAGTCACCTAAAAAAGTCTTCCAGTTCACTCCTGTGACTATTTGGCAACTTCCAGGAAGGCAAACTTCAGCATCTCATCACTACCACTGAAATTTTCAAAAGCTGCTGAGCTACTTTATCCTTGAACAAATCCAGGAAAAATTATAATAACCATTGATTATAATTCTTGTGTGAGGGTCAATGCACCCGTGGCATTGTAACCTCATTTACTGATTCAGTGCATGAATAATTCAACTTTTTAATGCAAAATTTGTATGTTTCAATCTTTCTTGAGCTTCACAGATACAGTAAGCTTGCTGAAGCTTTAACCTAAGCTACGCTCATCTGCATTTTTTTATTTACCACATTCACTATTAAACCAGAATTATCTTCAAGCATTGAACTGCCTTGCAAAGTTATCACAGCTGGCAATCTCAAAATAAATCTTTAGAACAATAAGAAATGTTGGTTCCTGAGTATCTGTCCTAGGGGAATTTTTTTTTAAGAGTAGCATAGCCCACAGGGGTTTTTTGCTAGAGTAGAATAGTCCAGTGTCTTAAAAAATTTTTTTAATTGGATTTTGCAAGTATTCTCATAACTGAAAGCTGGCAAGTAAAGCTAAACACAGCTGCCTCTCTCACTGGAGATCTAAACAGCAAAATACCAGCAGCAAGTCCTTTTCCCATTCAAGACAGAAAGCCTTAATTGAGGGTAAGATTTCACCCCACATTTTTGAAGCAGATTTTAAACTGTCAAATTCTCTCTCTCTCAGAACTAGTCTGTCTGTCTCTCTCTGAATCTACACATGCACAAATAAACATTTGCTTATGGTCTCGCACAGCACCCTTTTAACTTCTGTTTTCAGTCTAAGAGGGCAGAGTCTTAGTAAATGTCATTATTTCACTGTAGTATTTCCTATCAAAAGATCCATCTTGAGCAATTAAATCTTCCACTCTATTTCACTCTATTCAAGGACGTGCTTTTTGCTGCCAAGAGTTTAAAAATACACTTATTAATCTAAATGTTTATTTTGGAGGCACTGGGTTAATAATTTCCCCTGCCTCTCACTTTTCGTCTATATTTCTTTCACACAAAAGTGGGGGGAAAAAAACAGGAGTTGCAAGAGGAGTTTTAAACCCCTCCTTTCCCCAGCAGCCGTCTCTACTCTAAATGTCATCTGCAACATGTTTTCAACCTAATAGCATCACTATTCCCAGTGGGAGACTCCAGATGTTGGAGCAAAGTCCTTTCAAATCCCACAGCACTTGTGCTGCTGCCCTCTGGGATCTGTGCCTCAGCTGACAGAGGAAAGAAGGGGAAGGAGCAGGCACTGCCATCAGTTTTCCCACAAGATGCAGATCCTTGGTTCCCCAGAGCATGCAGGATCCAATCAGTGTGTTATACCATTACTACATAAATGTTAGGAGTGGTCTCAAACTGCTGAGCTCCCTTAGACTTTACACCTCCTAAGGTGTGGAATAAAGCACACAAAACAGAGTGACACACAAAGCCTCTTAGTCCATTCAGCTGCTCCAAGGAGATGAGGCTAATTTATAACAAAAATCAGCCTTGTTAACAAAATTCCCATTTAGGTTTGGATAAAGGCTGCCTCAGGATCAGGAAGGTGGTTCCTCAGGCTTTGTGTTCCAGTGTGCTGGCTCACAGAGCAGAAACCAAATCCTATGGCTTGAAGAAAATCACTGGCAGGATTCAGCAAAGCACTCTTGTTCTCCAGTTAGACACACACACTGTAGTGCCAGGTGCTACAGGGATGGATCAGTGATAAGCATTACTGAACTGAGAGAAAAAGGCAAAATTAGTATAGGTGCACCTACTTGTTCTTTGTATTCCTTTACAGACCAAGCTTTCCTGAAATTGTCTGTTACATGCCGCAGGGCCATCTCTTCCAGCCACCTTCTAAAGAGACTCTGACACTGTGTTTCAACAAAAACCTGCAATCAAAATCTTAGCCAGCTCTGTTTGCAAGCTCAGCACAGTCATCTGCTTAATTTTGAATGAAAGAGCTGAGTGCTTGGCAAAACTTGTAGTGGCAATGTACAACCTGAAAAGGCTGAAAAATAATCTCTCTGTTTTCTAAAAATATGCTTTGATATTAGTTTGGTTTCCTTCAGGCTCATAATAACAGGCTGAAAACAGAAAAGACTGTAGGGAGGTTTCTGTTCAGTCAGGGAGCAATGCAGAATTGTCAGCAAGGCAATTCTGGTGCAGGGTCCAATTCCCCTCGTCCTCCTCTTACACATTACTGTGTTTAGGCTCATAATCTGATTTTATACATGTAGTCCTGTCCACCCCTCTGACAGGAAATGCAGACAGACAGCCTTTAAAGCACACCTGCATTGAGGTGCCCATGAGACCGGGCAAAATGGGATCAGCCCCCTCCAGGTCTGTTGTTTGCAGTGCTGCTCCGGCTGAGCCTTCCCAGGGGTGGAGCAGGGACACAGTGGTGGCAGAGAGCCTTCTCCCACCCCACGTGAAAGCAGCGTGTGCCTTGGTGTCATTCTGAAACCTGCTGGTCAGGTTTGACCACCACTTGCCCTTTGCATTTTCGACTTTTTTTCCTACTGAGATGCCAAAGTCACATTACTGAATGCTTGGTAATTAAACACAGACTGCATAAAATGCCTCCTTTAAGTCTTCCACTGGCAATTAAAGTTGTTAGAAGGAAACACGAGGCAAAAAAAAAAGGCAGAAAATATGTAGGTTAAAATATAATTAGTAGTTATATTTATCACTGAGCTAATTCTGAGTGGAAGCAAACGAGGTGCCAGACTGCAGGCAGACATGGCCACTTTCTGGGAGGCCCACAGCAGGTCCCAATCTGCTGCTCCAGACTGTTTTGCCACTGAGCACTACACTGAGATGCAAAAAGAGTAAACCAATTGGTATCTGAAGAATTTGTTAAAAGGGTACACAAATCCTTGACACACAATTACTCCTGAAAAAAAAAATCAATGGGATTTTTTACTCCCACTCCTTAGGTCTGCAGAAAAACTCAGCCTACATATGTTAAAACTGAAAAAAAATTACTTCTACTAATATTTTGTATCAGACATTCATTAACAATTATATAAATCTGCTTTTAAACTGCTCATTTCAGTTCTAAAAATCAAAACCTATTCTTTCTGCATAGCTTTTAATCACTGTACAGCTTTAAAGCACTTTTTTGTATGAATAGAGGGGAAGGTGTCTGAGCTGTATTTGAATCTTCATTGCTGAAAGCCAAACCTTTTCAGTAATAATCACATTTAGCTGCAAATATACTGATCCCTTCTAGTAACTATTGCCTCATATCAGAGTTCAGCACCTCGGCAGCCAGGTCTGATGCAATCACCTGACATTTCCCTTGGCATGGAAATTTAGTATTGTAAAAACCAATGCATTTAGAGGGTTAAAAACCAAGTCCCAGGTACTGAATTGACTGCCACTGGATTTTCCAGTTTTGGGGTTTTATTTTTTATGTTATATATTTTAGGTGGGAGGAACACAAGAGTTGTCCTGCAGAAAGCCTCAGCCTGGTAGCAGGTGGGGTTTGGGGTACACAGAGTTTCCAGGGCTGGGATGAGAGAAAGGAAACATTTCCTTTTTCTCATCCACAAAAGACATTTAATTTGAAAGCCACTGAGGTACAAAATGGAAACCTGCAGTTCCCCTCTTTTCTGGCTTACTTTTCAGGTGAAACTGTACTTTTCTTGAGTGTCATGAATGTTGCACTGCAAAAGGTTATTAATAAATAATAACTTGAGTATGTATACAAGATCATTATTTAATCTTTCAGTGATCTTTTTCTATGCATAATTTATTAAATGTTTTATTTATTGCTCATATTTATTAAAAATTGATTCTATTTCTTCTACCTAATGTCAATTTCCAGATGCAACCAATTATTAATATTTAATAAATTGAAAGATGCATGGAAAGAAATATAAAAAAAAATTGAAGTGCTCACTCCACATGTCTCCTCACAGACGTATCTCTCACTGCATGTTAAGCAACCCCATCCTTTCTTTCTAGTCTGGAATTCCACTTTAATTTGCAATTTGGACAGTAGTGACAATAAAAAGTTTGAAGCTCCAAGCTCACCAACCTCGTGCCCCAGGAAGCCTGTGAGATTTGGTTCAGCCAAGGAGAGACTCTGAAACTTAGCACTCATCTCTGAGCCATCAGACTCCACTTTTGAGACATTTGCTTCAACCCCAAAAGCTAGAGACAATAAGTAAATATAAACTCCAAATAAATAAGATGGATGGAAAGCTTCCAAAAAACGTGAAGATAAGATGCCACATGTCATAAGGTGATTCAAAACATTAATTCCAGACACTTCCTAGCACTTGCACATGGAAAAAAATTCTTAAATTTGCTCCCAGCTTCACTGGGAGCTGGGGACACCCAGCAGATCTTCTGGGGGACACTGCCCTGCACATCATTGTAGCTCCAGCCCAAACCCCTCTTTAGCTTTTACCTGTTGCCCTGACACTAAGCTGGCAGCACATCCGTCCTTGTTCTGCAGCAGCCTGAGTGCCTGGGGCTGGGGGCAGCTTCTTGGCTAATCCTGTGCCTAGGCTCATCAAGAAGCCCACTTGAAAGACCAGAAGTGTCTTCATAAGCTCTGAGGTCTTTAGACATGCCTGCTGTACAAAACAAAGCTAGAACACTGAGAAACTGGAAACAATTAAAAGCAAAAATCAAATAGTAATGACTTGGTTGTCTGGAAGGAATTGAGGAATGATTAAAGCAATTAAATCTGGATAACTTGGGTAAGAGATAACTGCAGAGAAGCACTTCCATAAACTTGAAAGGCTTAATCACCATCTAAGGGGTGATGGCACGCACAGAATTAGAGCCTGCACACAAACGATGCTGGGAGATGGAGGGGCATGAGCAGGGGGACCTCAAACCCTGGGCAAGGCTGGGGAACCAAAACTCTCACAGCTGAGAAAATGGAGGTGTCTGGGCAGGAAGAAATCAATGAGACAACGGATCTACCCTCATTGGTGAAGCAGATAGAACAAAATAGCAGGTCACATCTCCAAAAGGAGAGCTGCTAGGAGCACGGCAGGGACAGGGAGAGCAGTAACCAGTGAGCTCTGCTCCTCCTGCCAGCATGCACCTGGAGCTACTCACTGCATCACTCTGCTGGAGCTTCAGCCTCAAGGGTTTCAATGATGTTTGAATTGACAGGGGCTCTTCCTGAGTCTGATGCTTCCTCCCACCCCTCGCTGCTTTCCACACACCCAATACAGATGTAGAAATTAGGCTGCAGGCAGTGAGAGCTGGGAAATTAAATGTGATTGCTGGATAAAACTTTGCAAGTGACAAATCCAATGAGCTTGTTTTAATCCTCTTGAACTGGTAAACACACTGACTGCCTGGGCCAGTGCAAAGCTCTGTGTGGCAGAGCCAGGGACAGCCCTTTCTGACGGACACCTGCTGCCAGCTTTGATTTGCACTTTGTTCTGATCTGTAAGGCTGAAAAGCAGTGTTTATGGGCATTATGTGTTTGCATACAAACCCTTTTAAAGTGGTAGGGGTGCACCCAGCTCATGTGCCAAGCAGGTCTTGCACCCATTTCTGACTGCTTATGGCCATAGCACCTGAGAAGCTGCTGCATGGAGCCCAGAACGTGGAGCAAAGGCTCTGTGCTGCTGCCACAGTGCTCCTCCACACTGGGGCTCCCCTCACAGCCAGGCAGAGCTGTACCCCAAATGTGCCCCCCTTTCAGCCAAGCTGTTTGCAGTTGCCTGCCTGTTCCCTGGGTTGCTTAGGCTTTTAAAACATTCCCAGCACAGCCCTGCTGCCCCTTTTTCCTTAGCTGAGGGAGATGTTGTCCCATGTTCCAAAGGTGCCAAAAGAACCATTCACAATTTAGCACCTTCCCAAGACTCCAGAATGAAGGTTCTTCATCAGTCCTCCCTCAATATTAAAAAAAAAAACAACAAAAAAAAAAAAAAAAAAAAAAAAAAAAAAAAAGAAAAAGAAAAAAACCACAAAGAAACAAAAAACACCTGTACATGGGCCCAAGCAGCATTGTAAAAGCTAGCAGTGTAAACAAAGGTGAGCTTGAATGTGCTCAGGATCCTGCTCCAGGAATTCAGGATGTGAGGGATCGAAATTCCTGGTTCAGGTACCAGTTCTGATCCTGTAATGTCTTTAGGAAGGGGGCATGATAACTAATTAAGGTGCTGAAAGATGTAAGCAAATCCCATTTATCAGGGTTATGAATTCCTGCCAATAGCTGATGGTAAAGCCTTGCACTCCAGTACAGGGGAGCTGAGCTGGTTTGGGTGAGCACCACATCCTGCTGCTTGTCCATCAGTGCTGCTCCTCACAACTTCACACCAAATCTTACAGCAGCTGGCTTGAAAGGTTCTGTTCCAGAATCATGATATTGTGTTTTTGTTGTTGCTTTCTCTTTTATGCCCCCACCAAAAAAATTTCAAAACCTAACTGAAAAATGTCACCCAAATTTAATATAAAGGGTGAGAAGACAAAACAGACAACACACATTTTTAGTTTCATTATTTCTTCCAAACAAAATCTTGCTGTTTTGTTAAACAACCTCAATTATCTACCCAGGTGATTAGAGTTTAAAGAACATCAGTGTTATTTTCTAACAATCAGGGGAAACATCTCAATTAAACAAGAGTCTGAAAACCTTTTCCCATTGCTCCCTCACTTTTAAGGCTCCCTGCATGTCCCAGGCAAGTAATTGTCTGTCCAAAATAGTAATCCTCTCCACAGAAAATAATAAGTCCAAAGTGTACCCTGGCCACATTCTTTGGAGTCTACCAGCTCATTTTTTTACTGTTTCAGTGCAAAACCACAGAAAAAAAATTATTTTGTCATGATCCCACCTTATTACTGCCTGATGTCCATCACCCACAAAATCCTCCAGCTGTCAGTGCTGAAGTCTCCAGTATTTCCTAAGGCATGGACTCTCAGAGTGGAAATTTTCCTATGGAAAGCATTTTGAAAGCAGCTCCCTCACACAGTATTCCCTGATAGAGTGTGCAGCCGTTTCCAGGGCAATGTGTGACATCTCCTCCACTGCAGCTAAAATCCTTCCAGATTAAGGCAAGAATGCAGAAAGCAGCCAAGTGGGAGATCAGTAACATGTAATAATTTTCAAAGTCTCTGTCTCACTTATCAGTGCAAACAAAGTATTTGCTTTTTCAGATGGGTATTTGGAATTACTCTGCATATGCTGGGGTCCTGAACAGTTTTCCCTGCTCCTGGGGGCTTTGTAGCCTGGGTTTGGGTGGTTGGTGGCCTCACTTAAAGCCTGGGCAGGGTCACCCCTCTTGTCTGAAGCTGTTCTTGAGCTGAAGTCTGGAGCAGGACTGTCCTCAGTCCCTGCCTGAGCTACCCCACAGCTTTGCTGTGACCACACTGGATGATGCCAGCCTATTCCACCAGCTGACATCCTGCCCAGCCTCAGCCCACTCCCACCTCCATGGAGACACTTCATGCCCTGGGCTGGGCCTGACAGAAAAGTATGAGCTGGAATCTGTGACTATTAGTTTAAAAATTTGACAAAAATATATGGGGTCTGGGGGGAGAGGGGGCTGTAGGATGGAGACACTCCAGCTGAATAGTTTAATTTTATCTGAATTCCTATGTTTCACAAATAAATTATTTTGACAGACATTTTTGTTCCAGTTGTTGTTATAAATAATGTCTAGGTACACTTACAGTAGCATTTTGGTCCAAATCAAAAGCCTGCTTGTGGAACAAAATCTCCTGATGATGACCCCTACCTAACATTGATTTCCATCACTGTGGGGGAGCGGACCATGCAAACTTGTCTCTTTCTGGATGAAGCTAAATCCAAAGGTGGGCTTCAACTGCCAGTGGATGTCCAATCCATGAGAACAGGCTGAAGCTAGTCTGAAGTGTCCTTGAAATGTCCATAGGAGAAACTTTGGGTCTTCAGCATTGGTTTCATCCAAAATCCTTTGGTTAATAGGACCTTCAAATAACTTTTCAAACTATATATAAACTATCCAGGCATATTGGGTTTGTATCTCATTAGGATGAGCAAATACTACTTGTAGAGAACTTGCACTATCTGAATACTCAGTTGTCTGATACAAAGAGTAAAAATACTTTCTCTGAAGCTACAGTAATTTTTGCAAATCACTGATTCCAGGTTTTTTTCTGAACATTTTATCTCAGCATATTGAGGTTGCCCGTATCTTGTTAGATTTAACCCAGTGATGATTCCTTGCATCACGTATTTCACATTTGTGGTGTGTACATGAAGAGATGTCACAAAATGAAAATTTCCTGAAATAACAGAATCACAGATGCCACCATAACCAAAGGTCTGTAAAAACTGAGTCATTTACATTGCATCAGAGGAAATAATTTTGGTATGAAAAGTTGATATGAGACTGTAAATAATTACAACAAATAGAGCAATTTTTACTTTCTTTAAAAATGCAACACAAGGGAGACAATCTGATGATTAATGCAGGCATTAGAACCTTGAAGCTAATAGCTGTATGTGTGGGTTCCACAACCACCCACAGACTGCTTCCCAGATGGTGCATATGAATCTTGTGTAAAGGTGCCCGGGGCAAGGTATGATGTGAAAGGAAGTAAATGTAGTAAAATTTGCCAAAAAATTAAATATTTTAAGAAAATAATAGTTCACCACCTCATACAAACTATGGAATGTAAGTGCCCTTCCAGCAGGAACAGGCAGATACTGGAAAGTCAGCACTGACTCCGTAACAGCTGATCATGAAACCTCATCTCACTGCAGCAAACAGGACATTGGGTCTGTTCTGCCCCATGCTGTCCAGGTGACCTCTTGGGAACTGCCCTCATCAGGTCCTGAGGGAGCTCATGGTTTCAGCTGTCACAGGACTGTCCAGCACGCCCTCAACAAGACCAGTAATTAAAAAGGAAAAGCACTCTGACATTTAATACTTGGTACAGTCACTGAATTTTAAGCAGTCACACAACAAAGATTAAGATAGAAGACAAAGTCAGGAAGGAGGGTATGAAGAGCAGGCAGATATTAAGGATAAAAATACAGCATCACTTCCCTCACCTTTCCAGTCAGAGAATCATTTTGTCCCAGAAGTTATTTGATTCTACATCATATTGGTTTGTGGTTTGATATTCTCTTTTTTGGACTAGTCCAATTTCATCCATGAAAAAATGTAATTGGCCAGAGGTCTGCTTCTGTGCTTGAAACTTCAATTCAATAACCTCTCTCCTATTGTATTCCACAGAGATCCAGAAGTAATGTGTGCTCAGGATATGAGAGGAGTGATTCTCTGGGAGAGCTGAAGTTCAATTCCTTTATTTCATTTCAATAAATGGAGGTTGACTTTTAAATTGGCAGATTTGTCAAAGGTGATTTTTTTATCACAATTAAAAGCTCAAACATGTAGTGGTCTTATCAAAAGAAAAAAAAAAAAAGATTTTTTTTTTCCAGATTTCTGAGCAAGTATCAGCCAGAAAAAGCGGAGTGGAGGGAATATGACCAAAATATATTTTCACAAATACGATAATTTTAAAAAATTAATTTGTTCCAGCTGTGTTTGCTTCTCTCAAATAGGTAAATAATTCTGTTATGGTTACACACATTCTCACAGAAAGAAGACTTTGGAAACTCATGAGGATTCATGGAAATCAAAGTTTACACAGAGGAGGAAATGAGCCAGACAGGAGTCAGACGGCACTGATCACAACCAGCACTTCAAACACATACAAGTACCCATGGGAATATTGGAAAGAATTATAGCAACACCTTGTGCAAGACTTCAGACATGTTGAACTCTGCCTTGGACAAACACTGGGTCAAACACAGCAAGTGTCAAGAAATGTCACTTTTTATGATATTTAAAACTGTGATTGTCTTACCTGAAGGACCCCAGCCTGAGAGGGTTCTAGTTGCTTAATTTATATCTGGCTTTAATGTTTATATTTATTAAAATCTTACATCGGTTTATATATATCCAAATGAGGAACAACCATCTTTGGATCTGAGAAAGCCATCTCCCTAGACAGCACAGCCAGGAATGCTGAGTATTTAAAGCAGCTGATGCACGGGGAAAAAAGAGGCTGGAAAGACAACAGCCTCAGCTGTGAAGAGGAGACAGCTGTGGTGTGCCCATAGAGCACAGCTGTAATTTCAGCCCTGCATGACCTGCAGCCCATTGTGCCCTAACACAAATAAGTTGAACACTTGCTAATGCTGCAGCTGTGACAGAGCAAAACGGAGACAAGAAATCCTGGTGATAAATACCCTGAGCAAGGTGTACAGCAAGCCAGATCAGCTGGCAAGCCAAATGGTTTAAAAGCCCAGTTCTGAGCCAGCCCACCAGCCTGTCCTGCTCAGGAGGTGCTCAGACCCTTCTGACACCAGTGGCCAAAGGATGGGGAAGGCTCAAGCTGTGGAGCAGTGGCACCAAGCTGGTGTGCCTTGAGCCAGCTGTGGAGCTCTTGTGGCCAGCGTGGCTAGTGCAGCACAGCTTGCATGGGTTTCATGAGAATGGCTCCCAATTGCCAAAATCAAAATAAATGTGGGCACATTTATGCAGGTGCTGTGGATTCTTAGGACAGCACAGCCTTATTCCTGTGACCCTGGTGCCATGAAAAGCTCATCCATGTGGGCTTCCACTGTGGGAAGATGCCTTGGGTACCAAAGAAGCAGCAGCGGGAAAGAGCAACTGTAGTATTTAGAGGGAATGTAAAAGGGCTCACTTCCACCCAGGCAGTTTTCTCTCAATATAATTTTTTGCCAACTGATAGCAGTTCATAACCATGCAACTGGGGGAATCCCTGTGCCATCTGGAGCATTTCTGAATAGGAGTTTCATAAACCATTATGCAACACTTCTTCCTTCATGTGCATTTTCCCAGGAGGGCATTGTTGTGGCCTAGGCAATGAATGTTTTAAATCCTCACAGAACTTTATCAGCTCTACCCTGCATTCCACCACCTTCTGTCAGATGGCTCCACTTGGCAGATCTTGCCATCCCACTCTGAGCAATACTTCAAAGTGCAGTTGAGGAGCCTCCCCATTCCTCTGCACAAGGAGGTGACACGGATTTCTGTTTCCCTGCATGGGTTAGTCACATTGTGAGTCATAAGCAGAGCACACAGTAGCACTACCAGACTCACCACCCTTCAGAGATGGGGAAGGAGGGGCCTGGCACTGCATGCCACAGTCCTGTCCCACCAGGCTGACATCCACCTGGTACTGTTCAGTCATCCTGGAGATGTCCAAAACCCAGCCCAAGAGGAGAACCAGGGTTTTTTTCCCTGCAGGCATCACCCAGAAAAAGGCAGGTTCCAAAGCTGTCCCTGCCACACCACTAAGATTAGCACAAATATTCACTGTCTTCAGCCCAGAATGGTAATCCATCTAGCTGGAATTGGGTCTGCCTGCCCCATGTGAAAGCCATCCTGTCCCTATCCTGTTGCTTTCTGGCCACCTGAGGAAAGCAAAGCAGGGCTGCCCACCCTCTCCTGTAAAGCCTTTTGTGATACTGCTGAAGGAAAAATGGCAGGTTGGCAATTCATGGAGTGCAGATTAGTTTGTGGCCTCCAAGAAAGACATAGCCTGGCAAATTGTCTGTGAACAGCTTCTGCAAATACAGAACTTTCTTGTTATTATATATATAAATCTGGTTTATTTTTCCAATGGATTAAGTGTTTTGTGAGTAAAATGCATCCATCTTTTCACTGGCTTTCCAAAGAGAAGTGCTTTGCCTCCCAAAGGTCTCCAGCCACACAACACCACCACAAGTCCAGCAGCATTGTTATAGCCTGACACACTCTGGCTGCCCACAGAAGAAAGGACAGCAGGTGCTGATTCCAAATAACAAATGTACTTGGCCTCTCACTGCAACCTCTCAGGGTGCAGGGACATTAATTGGTGTCTCTCCTCTTTCCAGAGAGTGGACAGAGGTCAAATGTCATGATATAAACATGAATACGTCATCTTTGAGATCTCTCCATCAGTACTGAAATGTCTTGATATCTGCTGGGCAGTAGAAACTGACAGATGGATGGATGGATGGATGGATGGATGGATGGATGGATGGATGGATGGATGGATGGATGGATGGATGGATGGATGGATGGAAGGATGGATGGAAGGATGGATGGATGGAAGAAAAGACCAATGGACACAAACTGTGTGGTCTCATTGCCTTTGAAGACCGCACTGATGTGAGATAGCACACACCATCACAGACCATCTGGTGGCTGAAGTGGTCAGACTGCTATTCTAGCATCAGAAAGGTCAGAAGTTGGACACGTTTCTTAGAGAGGTTGTCTTATAAACAAAAAAAAGAGGAAAACCACCTTTGTTTGTGGCCTGTAACAGCCTTTTTGTGAGCACTTACAGACTTGGTACAGGAGAGGATGGCAACCTGATAATGACAAATGAACTCTCAGCATCTCAGTCAGCCCTGCTGCTTCATTCTGGTAAGATCATATTCATCCTGAATATGAAGCTCTCTGTTCATCTGAGGTGGACATCCCCCTGGAACACCCTGCAGGCCTTCTTCTGGACCCAGAGGCACCCTGGAGTCACTCCATCACTGCTGCAGTACAGCTGGTTTTTTTAAACTTTCCATTGATTTACAACTGCTCCAGGCAATAATGATCCTGTTAGCTGCATGCTCTTGCTTTCATTAACAGCTCTTCTTTTCATTCTCACAGTCTGTGAGACCCTCTTGTATCTATCTGCATGTCTGCCTCAGAGCAGGATTGCACTCTGCAGAGCAGGAATTGTTTTACTCTATTTTTTTTACCATGGTATGTGGCAAACCTCAGCACATGGCAAACCATCCTGTCTGGGTTGCATCAGACATCAAGGCTTCCTCTCCAGCAAAGCCCCCGGCCCCACAGCATGGTCAAGGCTGGTCTGAGTGCAGCAGGAAGCTCAGGCTCCTGGAGGCTGGTTGGGGGAAAAGGACCATCTCAGGGCAGGGACCTCTGCAAGACTTGGTGGCTCAGGAAATCTTTCTTGCTCTTTTAAAAGTACATTTCTAAATGTGCTGCCTTGAGGCCAAAGAAATTCCCAGAACAAGCATGAATTTTTCAGGAGAATGGAATGTGTCTACTGCTGTTCTCTAAGGCACAAAGGAGGAAAAAAAGGGTTATTTTCTGATTTCAAAGAAGATATTCTTAGTACAAACTTCCAGCAACACATCCAGACAAACACACACAGAAATACTACATATATGAACATGTATGTGTGATTACCACCACCACCACCACCATTGCAACAGAAGCCCACCCTGGTAAACCTTCTTCATGTTCCTCTCTATAAATCATTTATCTTAACCCTTGATCTGGAAGTAAAGCACTTTCTCTCCCAAGAACATACTAACTGACAAAGGGGAGAGAAATTAGCCAAGGAAAATTTGCTTTGCCTGTTACTGAAAGCCCCAGTAATGCACTGTCCTTGCTCTCTTTTCATGCTCAGTACCCAGAATGGCTGCAGAGTTGTTACCAGGCTGTTGGGCAGGGCTGGGGAGTGGAAATTTGTGTATGGAACCCTTAGGGCTAATTGCATATGCCACCTTTCAGGTGAATAGAAAATTCGTACACTTGGCCTGTACCCAAAGTGACAGCCCTATCCCCTGTGTCACATAAAGATGTTTAGAAAACAATTTTTTGTCCTCCATTACTGAGCATTAAATCTTAACTAACATGCTGCTGAGCTGAGAAATGCTCTTTGTTCCCAGCAGTGGATCAGTCCCCCACTGATGCTGCAGGCTCCTGATTTTGTGTCCTTCCACCACGTCCCCTCCCTGCACAGGACACCCAGCCAGCACAGCACCAGGGCCCATGTTGGCAGGCAGGATGGTGCAGAAACTCGGCCCCCGTGGTTGGTGGGAGGCACAGGAGTGAGGCTGGGATGGGACAGAGTGTTCTGAAGCAGCTGCAGACCAACCCAGTCAGTCTCTCTGTGCTTGTCTATACGCCCATGTACATGTACTCAGAATATTTCCACTCTGATCACAAAGCCTGATGAACAGAATCTATGCATCTCAGCAGCTCTTCCTAAAGGCTGAAGCCTCAGCAGGCTGTGCACTTCTAATGGAGGTCAAGGCATTAACTATTTTTTTGTGCTAATATGGAAAAAATAAGTAATCCTCTGTTACATGGCTTTCTGGCAAAGAAGTCTGATCTCTGCTTCTTCTAGATACTTCCATTTTGTAACACTGCACAAGAGGGGATCCAACCATTTGGAAGTGGATATAACCAAATAAAATAACTGACACTCTATTCTTATTATGGGTATGTGCTGCTAACATTTCTCTTCCACCAACGCTTCACACACATCCAGGGAATGATGCAGTCTTTGAGCTGATTTACCACTAACCAGTTGAAACAACAAACCCAGAGGAATCAAATCCCCTCACATTCTCACATCTGAACAGAAAGCATTTGAGTGGTCAAACTTGTACTGAGCTTTTCAGAAAACCAGTTTGGAAAGGAATTCAGGGAACCCTCCAAACCATCTCAATGCCCTAAATCCTACCACTGGCTGAGGTTAGAAAAGATCTGGGGTCCAACTAGACTTCATGCATCAAGAAAATGGTTCAACCAGCAGCGACAGACCAACATTTTATCTGGCAATTTCTTTTTTTTTTCTGACTGGAGGTTTTCAGCTGCCAGCTAAGTGTAAATTTTCCTCACTTAAGGCAGGTAAATATTTCCTTGAAACAGTGCCATGAAAAACAGGAAAACAGCCCCACTGTGAGTCATTCTATCTCAGGCAATTTTTCATAATTGGACTGCATGGAACAGATTCCTCTTGTTATTGGTGTGATATCAGATAATAAAATAAATAATTTGCCACTTTTGTAAGCAGAAGGGAAACAAAACAGATTTATAGCATTGGGATTTGGAAACGCTTGTTACTTGCTTGTTTCCCATTTTGTGTCTTCTCAAGAGGTTAAATAAAAACATCAGTGTCTGTCTGCAAAGAGTTACAGGGGAAACAACAGTGTGTATTAAATTGAGACTTCAGAGGGGAATTTCAATCAGTATATTATCAGGATGTTCTGACAAAGTTTAGAATCTCTAGAGATAAAAACAGTTACTATAACTCATACAGCTATTTGGTGCTGATCTGTGATTGCTCTTACAAGCAAAAAGCAAAAATCAAAAAAAAAGGTTGAAAGTTTTAGCAGAAATTAAGGAACATGAAAGACAAGAAGGAAAGAAGAGGAAGGTGCAACAAGCAGAGAATCACATAATAGGTAATAGTGATGCAAAGCTAAAAGAAAATGCCTCAAAGTAAGAAAGAAGTCACTTATATTTCATACTGAGAGATGAAACCTGAGAGTGCATTACTGCAAATTCTCCATTTTGTGATGTCCTTTCTAAAACCACATGTCTTAGTCAAACAGAATTCAGAATGGGAGTAATAGATTCAACTTGAATCTCTAAAAGGATAAAATAGAAATAAAAGTAAGAAAGGATAAGCTCAAGCCTACAGAGTCTCCTTCATCAGCACAGCCTCAGCAAGTCAGAGTCCCTCAAGGAGAAGGACAAAGTGCCAAGGGAAAGAAAAGCAGGGTTGGCTGTCGGGTAGATACAGTGTCAGGTAAGGCAGTGCCAAATGCCCCACCAATGCCACATCAGAGTGAACCCAAACTCAGGCTGGGGAGATCCATCTCCTCCCGGCTGAGAGGCTACTGGGAGCACCCCCAGTGCTGCAAGGCACACAGCAGCATTCAGGAAAGCCTCTCTGAAGAAAACAGTGAGATCATGAAGAGCCTGAAAGCTGGAAATCTTTCCAATCTATGGCATTAGCAAGGGAAGGAGCCCACAGGGCTGCTCAAGCCCTGCCCTGGAGGTCAGAGGCCTCCCATATTTCCAGCTGTCCTCCAGGGTCACAGGCACCCACCCTAAGCCCAGAGCAACCCTGGGTGTACAGGGAGCTCCTGTCCCCTGCAAGCTCTGCTCCCTCCCTCCTCCTCTATGGCCCTGTCTGTGCCAAAAGGAGAGCACATGTCAGGGCAGAAGCTCAGCCCCTATTTTGTGTCACCTCCTGGAGGATATTGTCTCTTTCCATGTGCTGTACAGGATGCACAAGGCAGCACCGTGTGCCTTCTCTGGGCATCAGATGTTCTGGGTAAATGCTGAAACACCCCTCAGACTGCCACTTGCCAGCTCTGCTTCTCCCAAAAGGCCACTCAAGGTGTATCAAAGTCACCAAGTCAGTGCATTTGCTTTACACAAATTCAATTTTGGAGTTTCTCATTAATTCAGAGACATGAAATGATAGACTGAAGGTTTCAAAACTGCTAGGTATGACAGATACTTTGCTTATGCCTCACTCTCACTTCAGTTCATCTTCCATGCTACTTGATACTTATTTTTGAGTAGTATATACTGGTATGGAATTAAATAGTAAAATCTTCTGAGAAAAGGAAATTTCTTCTGTAAATTCCTTGATCACCATGTAAACCATGGAAAGAATAACAATACTGTATTGACTAGACCCCAGATTAAATACACTGAAGGAAAAAAAAAAGGAAGACATCTCACCCAGGAAAAGCAATTTGAGTTTTAGGAAGCCTTCTAAAATGTAAAAATTATTGCATTTTAATACAAGGAAGGACTATTGCCAAAGAAATCATTACTCAGACATAGCTCAAGTGTTGTAGACTACCGGAAGAAATCAGAAAAGAAGAAAAATCAGGAAAAAGACAATCAGCAACTGAAGCTGAATTCTAAAAACACATTACTTCTTCAGCCTTCTCATGGAGTCTACTATGCACAAAACAGAAACATGTTTCAGAATTTGGCATTCAGAGGCACTGAAATTATTCAGTTACTGCCGTCACTCACTGGGAAACATGACGTTCCATCACATGAGTCATCTCTGCAAGGAAATGGGCACAAAATGTACTGTGATACACACTGAGGAGTCACAAGTACAGGACCCAAAGAGAGAGGGAGTTTCTGATGTGTAACAAGAGCATGACTTTTGCTGATACCAACTGTGATCATGCCTTTAGCTTGGTGCATGGGATGGGCCACAGCGAGGAGGTGGAAGTGCTGCTGGCACCTCCCTGGAGGAGACCCTCTCCAGGTGGGAAGAAGACATGGGAACACTTTCCTACCTGCTCTGTGTCTGGTTTTTAGCACATGCTGGATAAAAGCACCCAATAAAACCAATTACTGCAGCCACTGGACTCTCACTATGTAGTACAGCAATAAAACAAACTTGCAATAAAACAATGGAATTTTCTGGGGCTGCTCTGTTTTTCCTGGTGCCCATTAACCCATGGCAGAGAAGGACACTCATCTATCTCATTTAAGTGCACTTTAGATCCCCAAAAAAGCCATAACTGTCTGCTGAGCATGTTTGGGGAGAGCATATTAAGCCCTCAGCATCAAAGCAGAAGCAGGTTGACCCTCTGGAAACTGCTCAGCTGCTGCTGAGCACTTTGGCACCTGGAGACCAAGCAAGGCAGCTCACATCACTGTCATGGTCTACAGGGGTGTGTCCCCCAGTCTGGCATAAATCCTCCTTCTGCTCAGGTGGGTCTAAATCTGTGCTATATGTTCCACATGGTCTGGAGTTCCCAAAACCCTGGGCATGCCCTCTACTTCACACGAGGACCCTCCAGCCTCACTCATTGCCAAGATGGGAACGTGAAACTTCTCCACCTGAAGCTCTTGATTCTGGACATCCTCAGAAGCAGCACACCCGAAATTGCCCCAAACAGCAGCTGATGCTCCTTTACAGTGGCCCCTTTTCCCTCTTATGTCCCAGCTAATGCCCTTGACCCCTTGTACCTCAGAGATACACACCCCAAATGCAGAGCTCATCTTGGAGAAGAAGAGGCCAAAGACTTCCTAGAGCATCAAGCACACACACGCTGCTGTAGCTGCTCTGCAGTGTAGTTATGTGGCACAATTCAATGCAGCTCATGACCCATTCCTGTTGTGTGTGCATCTCATGCCCTTTGTTGCAGACAGCTGTTATTTATTCTAAGAGTGTCTAAAAGTCTTCCTCAGAAAAATCCTCCACAATTTCAAATGCCATGATTTTCTTTATCTCCTTTTTGATTCACAATCATACTGGGAAATTGCTGGGGATGTTTTCCCCCTTCACTTTTAGAAGTCAGGATTGTGTTTCACTTGCAAACAAAGCAATCTTACAGTCAGCCTCTTCCCTTAATGGGACATGCTTAATTTTTTCACTTTGCAATGAAAGTCCTTGATTAGCTAAAAACATGCATTAATTACCACTTTATTATGAATTTCCAGTGCATATCTTTCCAATTTAAGTACTAAAGAACCGAGACTGCATCTTACCATCTTTGTGATCATTTGAAAAAATTGCCCTGCCTCATGGTGACGTAGGGCATCTCATCAAGACAACCCAGACTATGTGAAAGCAGTCTGTGTACAAAAAGCATTCAGACCAAACCAGTATGGTATCTTCACTTTAAACAGGTCTTGAACAAACAGTTGTACAGGGGCCTAGAAAATAGCAAAATTGAAGGAAAGGGAAAAGTTCCAAATGAGTGGTTCATTACAGTGGATAACAGCCAACCACATCTGGTCCTGCTGATGGAAGTTTGCCTCCATCACCCCCCAACAAAACTCCCAAAGAGCAGAAGTGACATTCTAACTGTGTTTGTGGTGGCTTTTGATTCCCTACCATGAAGGACTATATGAATTTACAAAAGATCAAGGAGCAGTCAACAATGTGGTTTGTCTCAAACCACATATTACCTATAGGGGTGTTCAAAAGCCCAAACACAAGAGCAAAGAGACCACTTACTTGTCAGAGGCAGGGCACAGCCATCCTGGCTACAGAAGCTGCTGAAGAAGGACCAGGAGGTTGTATCTGGCTCCCTCATGTCCTTGGCAGCTTCCCTTGAAAGCCAGACATGGCTCAGCAGGGGGGTGCACTCACATCCTCCCTCTTGTGATCACCCAACAGCTGAGCACAGGGGAAAGCTATGGATTTCCTAACCACAAAAGGACACGTGTCTGGAATCAGATTCCTTGTGGGTGCCAACAGCAAGATTGAGAGCTAAGCTCTTTTTTGAGTCATTCATCAGCTCAGATGTGAGTTGTCAGCCATTTGAACGTTTTTCACAAAAGCTGCCACACAGTCTGTGCTCTTTATCCATCCTCCAAGTATAGCAGTAGAGATGTGTCAGACCCACTATTTTCATTTATTAAAACTTTCTGCCTGGTTTGGCAAACTGGAGGAAAGTTCTAGATAGAGCCGAGCATTAATTAACCTTCTTGCATTCTCCTAAATCTCCAGTTCAAAGCAGTACATACTGTAAAACATAGGGGGAATGATTCTCTCTCATTTAAGATATCCACTGAGATCCTGTGTCAGACTTTCCCTGTGCTCAAACCCAGGCCACTTCCCTCATGCTTCAGAGACTTCCAAAGCTTCTGTCCAGAGCATCAGTTGTGCATCCCCCAGTTTTTAAAACAAAAGAGTCAGCTGGAATATAATCAGAGAATGAAGAAGGCTTTTAGGATAAGTCCAGTTCCTCATAATTTTTAGATACCCTACTTAGGTTAGCAGCACATGGTTTTACAACAATTTGGAGGGGAAAGGTTGGAGCATTGAAATCCAGGAATTCTCATATGAGAAAAAGGGGCACTGCTGGGGTGAAGCTGTGGGAACCTGTGTCCTGTTCCCAGTGGAAGCCAGGGATGTTGTGTCTTCGTTTGAAAAGACAAGTGTTTGCTAAGGAAGGCAGGAGCTTCTCTTGAAATGGAAAATGTAAACTCCCTCCCTCTGAATTATTATACTTTTGAAATTAAGGGGTTCTCAGGCAAATATATGGAAGTAGGAATAACAGTTCTTTATTAGGAAAAATAAAAATGCAGTAATATAAAGCAATATTAACAGAGTCAGAATATGACCTGACACACTGTGGTTCAGGGTGTTGGTAGCAGTCCCATTAAATGGTGGCTGCAGCCCTCCTGCAGTGACAGATGTGGTTCTGGTGAAGCAGGGATCCTGTAGCAGGGTGGAGTTGTCCTCTGAAGGTCCAGTGATGGTGTAGATGGGCCTGGTCCTCCTCTGAGAACCCAGAAGAGAAGAAAGCTGCTCCTCTGGGAATCCAGTGGGAAAATGCTGCTGTGGTGTTCTAAGTCTCAGATTCTATCCAGGTAGGAATGCTTGGCTCCTCCCCCTGGGTGGAGCATCTCCCAATGGGATGATGTAATTTAATCAGTCATGCAGTAAGGCTCAATGGCCCATTGAGAGAAGATATTTCCCCAGAGGGAGGATGGGTATGGAAGAGATAAAGAAAACTGCCCCCCCTCACCAGTTTTGACAGGTGGCTTATTAACAGAAGATGAGAGCCCCACCTGGTTCTAATGGTACTTAGCACTTGTAACCTGAGACACGCTGCCTGAGGCTGTCCCCAGGAGAATCCAGGCCTGCTCACAACTACTGTCTGAGGTGCTCCTAGGAGGGATCCCTGAGCCATTTTGGTCCAAATGCCCTGGGTGAGTCCAAACAGTTTAACAGTGGGTCCAAAGATTCACTAGTCGAAGCTCCCTACAAAGTCAACAGAGAGGAAAACATTTCTGCAGGGCAGCTCAGGCTTTCAAGGTGCAAGTCTGGGCACACCTACCCTCCCTTTGTCCCACAGAGTCTGAGGCAATTGAACTCCTCAGATGGATGGCTTAGGAGGAAGTCCACAAGATGAAGGTGGACACAAGGTTTATTTAGAGAGGCACCCACAGCTGAGTGTGGTTTGGAGGGATTGGAGACACTGGGCAGGGAAGCAGCTGGCCAGGGTAATACTGTGCCTGGGCAGCCTCTGGGAGAGGGGATGGTGCCTCCCCAGAGGGGACAGTGTGTTCTTGCCACCAAAATGGGACAGTTAGCTGAAACCAGTGGGAATTGTGTTCAAGTACCACACAGCAGGGGTACAATATTACACCACAGAAATCTGTAATGTATTTACAGTGAGGAAGCTGAAGCCAGAACTCTAATCCCACTCAGTATTCCTTTTGTAAAAGTACATCAGTCTTTGCTTTTAACAAACCTGTTCTGCAAAGAGTACTTGAGAGACCTTTGAGTCGTGTGAGGAGAGTCCAGCTCCTCTAGGACCTGCAGCAACTGAGACTTTGCATAATTTATAATGTAAAGCATAACTAGAGGGAAAGGAATCCCAGGAGTTAACAGGTTTAACTCCACTAATTTCAACAAGTTATAGCACTGACTCCAGGCCTCAGTTCAACACTCTATATTTTTAGTGAATTGGATGTAAAAAATAAACAAGTTTTTTCTGTAGTTTTTACGAAGACAAAGTATACAGATTCTGACTTTTCAAAGCTACTCCCAGGAAAAAGGCAAGAAGTAAAAATGAGACACTTCAGACAGCAGCAAAATGAAAAGCTCAGAATGGAAATAACCTTCTTTGTCCAGTAACTCGTGATTTAGGTATAATATTCTGGCCCTGAAACTAAAGCTGAAGGAGGCTTTATTACAAATGCAGCTGCATTTTTAATTAGACAGTGAAAAGTAGTAGGAAAAAATAGCATAGGAACAATTTTGTATGGGGACTGTGTGACCTAATAGCTGTTTTTCAACTGTAATATCAATGATTTTGTGCTCTAGTTTCCTTCATCAACTGACTGGGGACTGTTTTTCAAGTCATTAGGAAGTACGAACATACCAATTTTATTTTAGAACCACAGAGAAATGGCACCTATTAGAAAAAAATGTGGGGGTTTTATTCTTACCTAAACTGATTGTGCATTCTTTAAACTGGGCTGATATAGTGGCCATGCTTTTTTTGCTACTGATAGACAGAAGAGAGGAATCAGAGCCTATATGATATTTCCAGACAGCAAGTTACAGGCTGAACTTGTAGAAGTGGCAGTTCTTTGTGTTTCCATAGCAACCCAAGCTGCAGTTGTCAGTAATTAAAATTAACTCCATAGTTTTATTGGAATGCCAGGAGCTGCCTTCTCAGATGATGGAGACAAAACAGAAGCCACAATATCTGCAAAAATAACAGTTTTCTATATACAGCTCTGCCATTCCACCAGCAGCATTCAGCCACATTGCATCCTAGTTCCTGCAGTGCTTTTCCAGCATCTGTTTGACCATCAGTGGAAAATGGCATCTAGAAGATTTTAACCAAACTCCCACAGCAAGCCCAGAGCCTTGCAGATGCTGACACATGGTTCTCCTGCCTGGGCAGTCCTCTGCCAGCCTAAGAAAGGTGAGAACAGCCTTCCTCCAGGTCAGGCCCACCTGGAGCCCAGTGAGGCTGGAGCTGGTGAGAGGGTGCATCCTGTGACAGAAAAGCCCATTGAGAGAGTCTTGCAGGTTCTGACATGGCTTTGGGGTGGCTCCTTTCATTTGTAGCCAGCTGCCCCTGAGCTGCCATCCTCAAAGCAATGTCTGTGCCACAGATCACAGCATGGGCAGGGCTGCAGACTGCAGCAAGCAGTGGTGCTGGTGGGGAGGGGAAAATCGCAGCCCTCCAACCCTCCCCAGCCTCCACTCCTACTAAAATTCCCTAGATAAAGTGCTTGTCACCCAGAATATATCTACATCCCAAGTAAGGGAGACAGGGGGAGGCCCAGCACTAAGCCCTGGCCATCAAGCACTGCTTCAGTCAGGTGATTTGCTCTGCCCTGACCCTTCCCCACCAGCTGTCTGCAAAGCAGGGTTTGCACAAGTGTGCTGAGATGGTTCACTGCAGGGCTCCTCCCCAGTGGGACCATTGGTGTGACTGATCTGAGAAGAGAGCACTGTGTTTGGCTCCCTCTGCACCCCCATTTCTCCAGAACCATCCTGGATGGCTTTGCAACCTCACATGTCCTGGTGCTGAGTAGCAGCAAAACACCACCAGGATCGTGGGGAAAACCCACTGCTGTGGTGGGCTGCAACACTTCTCCCATTTTCCTTTAGACAAGTGAAACTGGAAAAATGCAGTAAAAATAATAATCATAGTTTTATGTGGGGCCCAGGGGAGAGCCAGGGCCAAGTGCTGCTAAGTGTGGATGCAGCCAGCCTGCTCTGGAGGGAGCAGAACCAACGTGAACCTGTTTGTTCCCCTTGGCCTCCCACACAAAGATCAGTTCTTGACTCTCTTTTATTTACTAGTATACATAGAGAGTACTGAAAACCAGTCCTGTGTCCAAAAAACTCCTAACTTAATAGAAAAATACATTATTTTGCTACTCAGAGAAAGATTATATTTTCCAACTGGCTAAGTATAAATTGAAATTCATCTCTTAGGGCCACAGCTTACCAGCAGCTAGCATCTCCAGCAAAACAGATTGTCATTAGTTGCTCTTAGTTGTTAGATAAGCCAAAATAAAGTGTTATATTAATAAAAAATATTTTCCTAGCATCTACCCTGAAAGGATAGCAGTTTACAGCAAAAGAAGTACCTGCATTTCATGCTAATTGTATGTATTTCCTGTATTTCATGCTAATTTCTGCTAATTGAGGCAGAAAATTGTAACACCATTGATTTATATCTTTAGGATGAATGAGAATACAAAATATATACATCCATACATGTATCAAGAGTTCAGTAATAGCATCAAAACTATATGCAGAGAGGAATTTGCTTTAAAGGTAATATCCATGATTAGCATGATGTCTCCTACCAAAAAAATCATTGGCAAAACCATACCTTCTGCAATGAAGCCTTAAGGGGCTTCTATGGAAACTGACTTCGATAAAGAAGGCTTGAATTAGAACACTCTGAGTTTAAAATCTTTTTTAAACACAGTTTGAAGCAAAATTTTGGTGGGTTTTTTTAAGTTTGGAAATCAGCTTTCATTTTCTGCTTGCTCATTTCCTTCTATTTAGACAATAAATACCTGGAAAATTTTGTTCTTCCTAATTTTTACCCCAGAAAGCCTCAAAGCAGCAGTTCAAGAATCTCTCACAGAGCAAACCAGAAGTGCCCCAGAGCTATGAGATTCAATAATCCATCCTGCAGATGGAACAACCCAGTCACACTATGATTACTGTTCACCCCTTCCAGCTCTGATTTCATGCTGAAACAAAATTCTGGTAAAGGCACACGCCACAATTTCCAGGAATGTCCATACAAGCAGCACAGATCAGTGATGATCATTCAGGGCATGTGCTCAGGAAGGGTCTCTTTGGAAGCAAAGCTGTATTTACAAGTCTCCAACTTGCAGCTTGTTATACAATGCTATCAATAGTCAAAATCCTGCCAGGAGAGACAATATTTTTCAAAATGAGCTTGCGTTGCTCCGGGGTTGTATTGGCTGTATTGCTGTGCTGCTGCCTTTGACTGCTTCCTTTCCCTCCCACTTGAAACTTGATAAGATCATGGTGGGAAATGGAGCATAAGATGGACAAACAATGCTGTTACTCCATGAGAAATGCACTCAGGAATAGAGGAAATCCTACATTTCCTTATGAAGATAACTTTTCAAATAAGACTTTAAGCAAATATGCAGTCCTAGCCACAAGGGGAGCCTGACGTGAGCCAGGCAAAACTCCAAAATGTGTAAAGGGACACTTAAGCCTCTACCTAAAAGGTGTCTAACAAGTGCCAAGGCAGAAATCCATATCCACACCTCAGGTTCAAAAGACTTAATGCCAATGAGCATTAAACTGAAATGTGTTCATGCAGACTGCCCAGGAACCTCTCTGGCTGCTCCACTGCATCATCCTGCGTCTGGTGCTGGAGCAGTCCCCCTAGAGTGCTGAATGTGTCCCACATGCAGGAGGGATCCCTGCAGCTGCCAAAACAGGGTGACACTCTGGCTTGTGTCCCTCAAGCAATGCACACTATATGCACCATGCCACAGGGCTTGTTGCAAGGATGGGGTGGGATGCAGAGCCAGAAATCTGTGTAAATGTGATACCATCCCACAGGAAAAAAATTCCCCACGGGGAAAGAGGGTACATGCAGGAAAGAAGAACAAGTCAGCAAACCCACCCCAGCCCATGTGGCCTAGGGGTCCTCAGGACAGCCCGTGGTTTTAAAACAAAGCACATGTTTAAGTGTTTTGTTAGAAACCTTATGCTGCTAACCATGTGAGCAGCAGCACAACTTTCCCAAAGCAAGCTGGCTGGCTGTCTCTCTGCTTCAGAGGCAAATTGTATTTGAGGTACATACACCAGGGACTTCTCACATGTATCACATATCTGCACAGATGTTTGGTGCAGTAGGACACAACAGTCTGTGCACTGAGCACCTCAGTTTAGGAGAGACCAAATTCATCTCATGCAGCCTTGGGTTCAATACTAGATGTCAACAAAACAGAAGCAGAATTCAATCACCTTCATGAAGGTGCTCACATGCCCAACACACTTCTTTCACCTCAGGGAGGGTTACAAATTTCAGAGCCAGGTATTACTGTGCCAGTTTTTTTCTGGCCAGACAAAACTCAGGTCAGCAAAGGCCTGCCCAGAAAGTGGAAAGCAGACCTTTCTGCATAGCATGACAGAGGTAGGAACGAGGGGGAACCCCAACTCTCAGCATTGCCTCTTGGAGAGCCCAGAGCTGCAAATACCTTTTCCACTCATCCTGCCCAGCAGGACACCCTCAGCAGCAGCAGGGAGTGTGAGCAGGGCTGGCAGAGGCACTCAAATGCAGCCAAACCTGGCAACACCACTCTGCTGCCTGGTAGAAGTGGAGAGAGATAACAGCAAGAAAGATTTAAATTAAAGATATGGCTTCAAAACCTCAGCAACCACTCTGAAGGAGTTGAAACCTGTTCTGTGTGTATCTCTGACCTGTCAATAGTGATAAAATTGCCTCCTTTCCTCCTGCTTTTTTATATACTGCTACACAGCTAGATTCCAACATGCAGGCATGGCTTCTCTATTTTGTCATGGTTGGCTGCATTTTTCAGAACTCTTTCTTTTGCCTTCATTAAACTTGAATAAAAAGAGGTCTATTAAAAAATGCAAAGGACTCATTTTTCAAAATCAACCCTAGCCTTCAATTCTTCAAAGTTAGAGCACTGAGTCTTTCATTTGGTTTCATCCCACTGCAAAAGAAAGGGAAAAACCCATTTAGAGGGTAACCAAGAACATAAATGTCTCAGGGCCATGCAGGACAATCCAACACTTCCTGCCCCATTCACAAGATGGGCTTTCCATGGTTATTGGTGGGAGGAAGAGATCTTCCCAACAGAGCCCAGAAACTGTCCCTGGTGAAGTGGTCACAGCACCAAGCCTGCCAGACTTCAGGAAGCCTTTGGACAATGCTCTGAGGCACATGGTGTGGCTCTGGGACTGTCCTTTGCAGGGCCAGCAGTTGGACTTTGATTATCCTTGTGAGTCCCTTCCAGCTCTGGATGTCCTTTGATTCTATGACCCAGAACAAGAGACAAACTGCAGAGCTCCAGCAGATCTTCTGTAGAGCCCTTTCCTTCCCTGCCTGGCATTAGGTACCTGAGTTTAAATCCTTCAATCAGCTGTACAAATATCCACAGATGTGCACTAAACTTTTTCACAGCTGTGATCAACTCTTAAAAGAGCACTTGGCCATATCTTCAGGAACTGGGTCAGAGCAATCAATATCTTCCAACAACACAAGACAGAAATTTTGGGTCTGTTTTGGATTCATAACTAAGCACCCATTTTCAAGGTGATCTTGTCTCTCAGGCTTCTAAATCAAGCTATTTTTAAAAGGTTAGCAAACAATAAAAACTCCATATTTTAAAGAGCTTAGTGCACAGGATTAAGCACGAACTGTTGCAAATTGTCAGTGCTCTTCTCACATCAGCGGGACAGGCAATGACATTTGGCTTGGGCAGCAGCCAAGAGATGCACAAAAGCTCAGGCTTTTTGAAGCTTAGAAACACTTGTATAGGTGTCTAAAATGACAACTTGGGTTTCTGGGGGACGTCCAAGGAGACCAGACAGACAGCATAGTGGACTCTGCCAGGGAACTATGGCTCTGAAGTTGGAAAGACAATAAGCCTCGTGGAGCCCACTGCTTTAATGAGTAACTCTCCACCAGGACCTGTTGCTGCAAACAAAAATATGATGAGAGTTTAGGATGTCAAATTAGTCAACACAATGTTTTTAAACTCGCAGTAACGGCCACCAGAACAGCTGCTTTGTCTAATATTTTCCTTCAAGCAGAGAAGACCACAGCAGCATTCCTGACATAACATGTAACACAGTAAAAGTCTTCAAGAGTTTTTAAGCATTTTTTGCTGTGAAACATTCAAAGCAAAGGCATCAAAGATCAGGAAATATATGACACCTGCTCATTCCCTGTATCTGATGGAATCTGGGGGTTAGTTTATATTGTCATTGGCTTCTGGTTGTTTCCTGCTCCAGACCAGAAAAACAATTTTTTTATGACTACTTAGGAGGAGGAATCAGTTTAGATGTTTCAGACCTAAAATCATCTGTAGCTGAGTCTCCCTGAATTAAAGTCACCATCCCTCATTACTGGAAACATCAGCCAATCCTCTGAAAACCATCTGTCATTTAAACCATGTTGTCTTTGTTCAAGCCTTTTGAATCTACTTTAATTTTCACATTGCAATTGTACAGCCAATACCTTTATTTAAGCTGACTTTTTAAGGCAGGCCAATGCAGGCAGGAAAGAGAACATCTTCCTCCAAGCCCATAGGGACACTCAGGCACAGATTTATCCCACCTGCATCAGTGGGAACAAGTGTAGGGAAGCCAAGAACTCCACAGCACAATTCAGCTCTCCCAAGACTCAGACCATCTTAGAAAGTGACCAGCTCTTTCCATTACCATACAGATAGCCAGAACTGAGAGGTGTGCCTCACCAAGGGCTACTGTCAAGTGCTTCAAACTGGGATCACTGGAGAACTATAGCAGGTCTGAACACAGCCTGAAGTGTCTTTTAAACTGCCACATTATTTAGCTGGACTGTTCACTTTGCTTTCTGTGAGTGTTAAATTGGAAGACAGTTCTAAAATACTCTATTCTATGTACCAGGGGTTTGTTATTCAAAGGTTTTCATCCATCTCAGAAACTTTAACTATCCTGCAGACCTTGATAACCTCAATCAAGTGGGTACACTTGCTGCAGACCATGCCTCCTGGTCCCCTCACCAGCCAATTCTTTGTGCATACAAAATTGCCTTTGCTAGTAATAATGAGCACCAAAGCTTCTCCTTGAAGCATCTGGAATATTTCCCTTCAGCTGCCTTGTGAAAGCTGTGTTATGTTGGAGCAATATTTGTAAAGTATTTTGTTAGAGTCTGGCTAATGAAAAACCATCAAAGAATCTTTTTAAATCAAAAAGACCAATGACAGACTTGTCCTGAGCAGCAAACTCCCCACAGATTATGATGGACTCCCATTGTGGATTGTGCACTGGAACTATATTTCCAAAACTAGAGGGGTAAAAGGAAAAAAAGAAAAGGGGATTTTTTATACATGAGCCATGGATGGTATAAAATTTCTCCCAGTTTGAAGGAAAATTAATGCTTAGATCTTCCAGCTGCCACTAATTCACTTGTAACAAAGCATGATCAATTATTGCTATAAACAAAGCACATTCCAAAACAATTGAGGCTGAGGCAATAAAACCACCCATTAGAACAGACATGTTGGACAGGCTCCAGTCAGTCTCATTTAGGTGAGTAATTTAGGCAATGCTCCACTGCAATTTTAGGCATCTGGCGTGGGAGAGGAGGGAGAAGTAGACAGCTCAGGCAGCCTGACACACTTCTCTGGAGGTTTCTTCTGGAATCAGTGGAGAAGAGTGAGGGCTGATAAATGTGGGAGAATACAGGCAGCCTGCACTGGACAGAGGACTCTGTCCTGCCATGTCCTGCAGGTTGTGAGCCCACCCAGGAGGGTGGGGGGCACACAGCCCCAACAGGACTGAGCCCCATGTTACCCCCTCTGGTAGAGGAGGGCAGCTGGGGCCACCTCCCCTCACACGGGGGACTCTGCAGGGGCAGCTGAATAGCACCACACACTGCACGTGGCCCCAGTGTGTCCCACCATCAAATTCTCACTGTGCCTCCCCTGGCACAGCCTCAGGGGCTCAGAACTCTCTCAGACACCACCCAGGCATGGCCTGGGCACAGCATGGGCCATGTCAAGGTCCAGCCCTCACAGATTGGAGAGGAAGAGAATATAAATGTATGGATGCAAGCTGTGCTCTGCCAGTTGTCTCCAATACAAAAGAAGAGTCTCTGCCCCATCAATTTATTTGTTCAGATACAGCCACAATCAAAGCAGGGTTAACAGTCAAGCTCCCTTTCCCCTCAAAGAGGGCCTAACACCAAGGCTCAAGTAACATTTCTAGCTGCCCCTCACCTGAACTCATGACACCTGCCTCCAAAGGGGACCAGCTTTGTCAGCAATAGGGTCCAGTGTAGGTACTCAGGATACTCCATGGCAGATTGTCTCTATTACTCTCCCACAAACCCACCCAGGCAGGCACCATGTGCTTATGATGGTGGAAGCAACCACTGGATAACTGGAACCATATCCTGTGCCCCATGGCACTGCCTGGAACACTGTCCTGAGCCTTGGAAATCAGGTCTTATGGCAACAGGGCACCCCAGAAAGAATTGAGCCAGACAAGGGGACTCATTTCCAACACAACCTCACAGACACCTGGGTTGAAGAGCATGGCATTGTGTGGGTTTATCACCTCCCCATCTATGAAAATCAAAAATACAGGAGACTGTTAAAGCCAACATTGAGAGCAAGGGGTGGTGGGACCTTCAAACAATGGGATACACATTTAGCAAAGGCCATCTGGGCAGTCAGCACTAGTGCATCTGCCAGCTGTGCTCAAGCAAAACTTCTGCATAGTGCAGAAGGGGATAAAGTCCCTGTGGTGCACACAAAAAAGCTGGGGAAAACAATCAGAGTTATTCCTGCATCAGGCAATGACAGCCCATCCATGGGGTTGCTGTTTTCAGGGACCTGGCTTCATGTGGTGGGTAATGTGGGAGGATAGGGAAGTCCAAAGTTTTGTTCCAGGGGATCTGGTTCTGTGTGAGAGCAGCCAGTGATTTGGGTTGGATGATGCTAATTGCCATATAACACTCATGTCACCCCTGCTGAGCTGGCTACACGCAACATCAGGGGTATTACAGTAGGAATCACCCACATTCATGAAGAACAAACTTTGATGAATCTGAGCAAAGATAGAGCCCAGAGAGAGCTGAACCACCACAGCAGTGATGGAATGACAACTGACTTCAGCAGGCAAAAATCCAACACCACACACCACCTCTCCCATCCCAAGAAGTAAAATGACAGATGAAACCCAAAGTCATGGACTAAATGAAGTCAGTGGAGTTGTTAGGGGGATGGCACATAGACTAAGGGAATGATATCTGTGTTTATATATCAGAAGACAGGAAAAGTGATGGTGGTTACTTGGGATCTATTGAAAAGTGTGGGAGCTGGGCATGACATAAATTGTATAGAATAAGGGGTTAACATTGCTCTGATTTCAGCTAGGATAGAGTTAATAATATTTCTAGTAGCAAATATAGTGCAGTGCTTTGGATTGAGGGTGAGAGCAATGTTGATTGTTATCAGCACAGTGCTGTTGCTAAGCACTGTTTACACTCAGTCTAGGACCTTTCAGGCTCTCACCCCACCCCACCAGCAAGTAGGATGAGGCACACAAGAAACTGGGAGGGGACACTGCTGGGACAGCTGACCCAAGCTGGCCAAAGGGATATTCCATACCATATGGCTCCATGCTCAGCATACAAACTGGGGGGAAACCCAGCCAGAGGCCAGTGTTTGGGAGCTGGCTGGGCATCAGCTGGTGGGTGGTGAGTAATACATTGTGCATCACTTGTTTTGTACACTCTAATTCTTGTATCATTGTTATTAGTGCTGTTATTTTCCCTTCTGTTTCTGTCCTATTAAACTGTCTTTATCTCAACCCACGAATTTGACTTTTTTTCCCAGTTCTCCACTCCACTGCAGGGAAGGAGAAGGGAGTGGAGGAGCAGCTGTGCAGAGCTTAGCTGGTTTACATCATGACACCCAGCAGTCAGGACAGCTATAAAGTGCTGGTGTAGGTCCTCTGTCATGTAACTTCCCCACAGGTGAGATCCCTGGAGGAATCTCTCAAGTGCTAGACTGTAACATTAAGACCAGTATCTATCACCACCCCGAATGTGACTGCAGTCCAGCTACACAGTCTCATCTATTTAGGCTGCCCTGGGGAAAGATCAAGTGGCTCTTTGTCCAACCCTGGATCACCAAATCTTTTGAGGTGACCTGCTTCTGAGAACTGGCACATCTATTCAACCCTGAGCAATTGGCATTAGTCACCCAAGGAAGTTCTATGCCAAGGCCAAAGATGAGTACAGAAAATTCTGGGAAGCTGATGGACAGGCTTGTCCAAGGCTTCAATTGTGTTCAGAATGGTGGGATCCATGCCAAGACAGCAGGAGGAGCTCATCCTTGAATGCCACTCAAAAGGCAAAGTCAGATATTATTATTATTACTACTACTACTACTACTACTACTACTACTACTACTACTACTACTACTACATGCAGAGCTGCCACCCAAGTTTCTGATACTGAATAGCAACAGGTGGCAATGAGAAGGTGGAAGAAATGTGTGAAGCATTAACTATTCCCACTGTTCCAGATCATCCAGCAACCAACATTTTGGAGAATACTTGCACTGGGTGCTACACTTGACTTTTATGCTTGACTGACACAACCAACTGTGTCTTCCATATACATTTCTTCCTTTTTCTTGTGTGAAATTTTCTGGTATCAATGCCTTACATTCTGATGACACTCTATTATAAAATACAGTGAATATGTATTCCTTTATTCACCTCTTCTAACCATCTGATATCACCCCCAGTCATCTCTTGGTGTTGAAATTTTAGTATATTCAGTGTTTCCTGCTATAGAAACTGTTTCATATTTCTGATTAACTTCCTCTGCAACTTTTTATGTTCTACTGCCTTTGCAAAATTTATTTCTTATATAAAATATATAGGAATATATTTCTTAAATGTAAGAAATATTTCTTATTTCTTCTGTGCAGTTAGGTGCTGCATAAATTCGGATTACATTGACCTAAATCTGCTTGCTCCTTGATTTTGGGCAATATCTACCAGCTAGGTGCAGACACAAGTTTAGATTTCTCTTTTTGCCCCTACTCTTCAGCTCTGCCAGTTCCCAAATGGAATCAGTATTACTTGTCCTGCTACAGCAGGTCAAAGTTTTGGGATGTTGGATTTTTGCTACCCAGACTATTTTTTAAAAATTATATTTGGGGAAGAGGAAGTATCTGATTTGTGAAAGTCAAATTAATCTAGGACCCACACCCCAGCTGTCAGTACCTTTAGGGGAAAAAAAATAGACAAAATCAACAGAACCTTTTAGTTTAGATGCCATTTATTAAAATGCAACATTCACATTGTCTGCAAATAACAGCCAGATGAAACTTGTTGGAAGATTAAGTTTCAATTACAGCTGACATTTCCAAAACACCGTGTGATAGAAAAGCCTTTCATACCCCCAAACCCAGACAGTCACCTCATATCTCCTGTTTCTGGTCATCAGCTTTTCAAAGGGTCATCACTGGCAAAATCCACAGCAGAGATAGTGGCTGGCATTTTTGTGCTCCAGCAATCACGGGAGTCATCAACACCAGAGCCAAGTAAGGAGAGCAACCACACAGCATTCCCAGCAGCCTGTGGGATGCTCAGTGATCAGCACACCGTGATGCTGTGATTTCACAGGAGATATTTGATTGTACAGGCAAGTGAAATATCCATACATGGGAGGGGAGCAAAGGGAAAACGCTCATCCATCAATAATAGTGGTTTGGGGAAGAATGGTTTGTCTGGGATTCGAGTGTTGTTTTTTCACCTCTCACAGAATTCCTATGAGTCTCAGACAAGCTGTTTATGCCAAGTTTAACAGAGGACTACACAAAGTCTTAGATAAGGATGGGTGCCTCCAGCTCTTGTCTTTCTGGGCTCCTTCTGGGCTTCTCAGGCTCATGTGACCAGGGCCCACCCTACATGGGTATTGAGAGCATCCTTCCAGAGGAACTTTTTAGGTGTCTTTGAATCTACTTTCCAACTAAATACCTGCAAGTTTCAGCTACTCCACTAAAAAAAAAAAAAAAAAAAAAAAAAAAAAAAAAAAAAAAAAAAAAAAAAAAAAAAAAAAAGTTGATTTGTGCATTCTAAAATGGAGAGATCAGGCTGGAAAACAAAGAGGCCAGCAAATCTCCAGTCATGCCTGAACTCAGGCTGAGCATCACCTTCCCTGATTTCCCTCGCTGTCTCACTGGAGAGCCTGGGCAGGAATACCTGGGTGGGTTTCACAGCTCATGCCTGTGAGCTGGGTGGAAATGTTTGGAAATGCCCAAATCAGCTGCAGCGTAGACAGACCTTGAATTGCACACTTGTGGCTGGGATTGTTTATTGATTACAGCCAATATAATCAAAATAGCCTCTTGCAAAAAAAGGGTCTGTCACTGGGGTTGTTGGACACTACCAAAATATCCATTTGGAATAACTCTGGTTATAAGAAAAAGCTTTTCCTGAAAGTGTATTCTGAGAGTTTCTTGTACCTCTGCAAGCCCTTTGGGAAATGAGACCCATCCAAGGAACAGAATCTTTGAAATACAGACATATGAGTCACAAAAACACCATCTAAAAATGCCTATATGTGAGCAGATTTGTGCTGCCCAGAGTATAACTAAAAATAAAGGAATAATCTAATAAAGAAAGCTACAGGAGGAAGACTAAATGACAGGAATTTTCTTGTAATGTGCCCTCAGCAGGACTAAGCAGCTTCTGATTCCACTGATTGAGATGGTTTTGAGGCACAAGCTGTAGGGTTAGATAAAGGGCTGTTCTTAATCTGACTTACTTGAAAATACACAGCACACATCTGTCTCTTAGCTGCAACAAAATATTTATCTTCATCTTTGGGATAGGAAAATTACAAGATCAATTGAAATAAAAAATGTACATGTATCATGCCCATCTCCCCTTTGCCTGGAAAAATTATAAATATTCTAAAACTCCAAAGCGATATTCATAGTTTTGGCTAAACCACCTCTTGACAAGCAGAAATTTTACAAAACTACCCAATACAAAAACAGCAGCTGAACTCCCTGAGTTTGGGAAGAAATCTTATTTAGGAAGAGGTCTTTTCACAGATCCAGTCTCTTGCTTAAGGCTGTTTTGTACCAATAACACCATTTGGAACATCAGTAAAATGGACTGACCACTGCACCCAGCACAGCTACTTAGTTTTCTCATCTTTCAATCACCTGACAAATCTTGCATTATTGAGATGCATTTCCCATCTACATGCAGTACCTCAAGCCATCTTAAGATTTATACATTGCATTAATCTTGTCATTGATGAGCATTTCCTAATGGTGGGGGATTTTTTTGTCTCCCTTATTTCCTCCCTGAAAGCATTTAGCACTAGTCAGATTACTTGGCCATAAATGCTGAGTGCTGTTATGTGCACTGCAGGCTATTACCACCAGCTCCTTTTCCCAAAGAGAGACTGATCTACACCCACGGCTGACAGCTCTCCCTCTGACACACCTTTCTGATCACAGCATATCTTCTTTCATCCCAGCAAGCCTTTAAAATAAGGCTTCCGACCCAAACACCAACAAAGTCATTGGGCACCTCTGCCCACTGTGAACAGCAAGACCCAGGAGTCCCTCTGATCTGCATCTGATGTCAGGATGAAATACAGATGGGCTGTGCATCAGCCTCCATGAGCAGACTTCAATGGGAGGAAAATCAGATTGCACAGATGCGTTTCAGCCAACCTGCTGACTGAGAGATCAGGAGCCGAGGGCTTGCCAGGAGCTGGCCTGATCTGTGCTCTGCACGCAGGTGCTGCTTCCCAGGAGCACTGGGTGCAGTGCAGCACACCAGGAGCAGTTTTAATGTGCATCCCTGGAGCCTCGGGGCACCCACTCCGCAGGGAAAGCAAACCAGGGCATAGATAATGGAGATGAGCTGAAAGCCCAAGTAGGTATTTTAAGCCTGTGTATGACAGGTGAAAATCAAAGGGAAAAATCCACTCTTATTTACATTTTATGGTCGTGGAGGGCATTGAAAAGCTGAAGCAGTGCTGCTGAAACCCAGTCTGGGCTTTGATGAGCTTCAGTTAGATAAGATGGGAGGGTTATGGTCACTAAACTAGCCTGTTTAATTGAGCTGTTTCTTCTGTAAAATCTCCAGAGTGCTTCTTTTAAAAATGTGTTTAAGAACACAATTCTAAAACAAATATAATTAAAAAAATCTCATTATTGGCAAGGAAGATGATTTACTGGGATAACTAAGATTAGTGGTACCTTAGGTCTTTTCCTCTGATAATTTGAGTGTGAATACACATAGCATTCCTTTGTTTTGCTTTAAAATAAATCACTTGCAAATATTTGGAAATGAAATGGTATGGTCATTTCCTGCCTTAGGCTGACTCTATTTCTGATAGCCCAGTGCTTTCCACTAATACAATAATTCCTTTTATTGTAGAGCCATATGCAGCTCGTTGTGATACCAT
This sequence comes from Melospiza georgiana, assembly GCF_028018845.1. Taxonomy (NCBI): domain Eukaryota; kingdom Metazoa; phylum Chordata; class Aves; order Passeriformes; family Passerellidae; genus Melospiza; species Melospiza georgiana. Next base: position 91,837,140 of record NC_080432.1, read on the forward strand.
TAAGGAGCTCACTGAAGGACACAATGGAGTGATTGCCCACGGACCAGAGATGTGTGACCTCCAAGTGCTCAGCTTTTCTCCAGTTGGGGGTCCAAGGAGCGCATTTACAATACACAACAAAAGAAATACATTTTGAATACAACCCATGGCTAACTGAATAAATATTGGAAAAGCTACTGCTAAACACTGTATTCATACAGTACAAATAGCAGGAATCCATTTCAACTGCTGAATGCCAAGCAGTACATCTATTCTTACAGTCATATTTTTAACTACTTTTAAAAAATATTTATCACTTCTCTCCTAACAAAAAGGTAATTTTTATCATGATCCTTATTTTTGTCCTAAACCACTTACATGCCTTTTTGATCCTTGAAACCAAAAACTTTCCAAACTTTTCAAAATAAAGTCATTGTTAGTTTGTACTGCACTTTAATTTACACATTGATGTATTCTTCTAACCAGTATCTCACGCTTCTCTTTTTCCTCATTCTGTCCTAAATCATGAAAAATAGACAATTTATTTCAGAATCCAGTGCATTACCAGGAAAATAAATCTACATTGTTTCACTGCATCCTTCCATTAAAGACTGCAACCCTTTCTCCAGAAATGTCAGCATACATACCAAAGAAATTATATCAGCTCAAACTGCCTTATCAATGTACTCAGATTTACTAGTCTAGCCTCTGAACTGCAGCAAACACGGTAATAAATCTTGTCAGGAAGAAGTTCATTCTGATTGTTTCCTCCCTCAGATCAGAAAACCAAGCATGCATGGCATTATAAATTTTTCCTCATCCATAGTTAAAGGTGAGCTGTGTGCACCCCACACACAGCAGCACCCCCCTGCCCCGATGGGAAATGAGCAGGAGAAGCTTGTGCTGGCTTGCAAGCAAGTGGCTTTTCTTTAAGGAGGCTCTGTCAGACACACGGAGTGTTACACAAACACAGGAACCTCGGATACCTCTCACTTCTGCTTTGGGCATCCAGCAGAAGCTGGGAGGATCTATAGTTTATTGTCTGTCCATCCCAGGCTCCAAGGATCTCTGTTTATCACCCAGGAGGGTATTACCCCCAACCCCCATCCCACATCACAGTCCTCCACCTAGTGCTTCACTACAATATTTCTGAGTTTAAATAATTTCCATCTCTCTGCCTACAGAGCATAAGACTCTGAGCATCCTCCTCCTCCCCCACAAGATGCAATGCCCCAGGACTGAACCTCAGCAAGTGTGTGAGACCACCAGCTCTCAAAAAAGGCAGCATCTTTTAGGAGCAGAAGGCATAGCCTTGTTTTCCACCCAAATGAGGAAGTGCCTGCCTCATTAGGTGAAAAGGGGCTCAAAAGCCCAAAGAGACCAAGGCCATAATCTTTGTGTGTCTGTCTCTAGGTCTCTTTGGTCTCTCTTCTGCAGCACCAGAAGAGGGGCCACGATGGGTTGGACAAGAGATCCCAATAGGAAATGCTGTTTAGGGAAAGCATGCAAGCCTCCCCACTTTCTCTGATCCATTCTAAATGTCCTCTGTTTGCTGATGGATCTGGTGAATAGTAGTTCTGTCTTCACTTTATCCACTGCCTTCATCACTCCCACACTAACCCTTCTCCATCCTGCAAAGTGACCTCTAGGCCCTGTCCTCTCCTTTCCATTTGTTAAACTCCTTTCCCATTTGTTACCTTCCCATTGCTAACCTTCCCAGTAGTTAACCAGCTTCCCCCCTGTACCCAGGCTTTCCTCCTGTAAGCAGTGAGGCTGCTTCCTTCCTTGAGCAACATCTGGTGCTCATCCAAGTACCCACCCATCCAAACACATGGTGTATACTGCATCCCCTCAATCCATCAGCTTCCTGAAACATTCCAAAACTGCAGCCAAGTATCCACCCATCCAAACACATGACGTATACTGCATCCCTTCCATCCACCAGTGTGGATGCCGTGGGACAGAGAGAGGGAAACGGCAAGCGTTTCTCACAGCGGCCTGTGGGAAGTTTTAGGGAGTTGCAAAGACATGATAACTTGTTAAGTATAAACAATCTGCAGGTGGTATTTTTCTACTTCTTCTTTCTCTTCTTCTCAAAGACAGTGTGTGAGGAAGATGTTTTTGTTAGTTAACCAGTCAAACAGAATGTATTATATCACTCTATAAAAACAGCGCAGTTGTCTTGAATAAAGTCTTCTTTGCTCTTTTCTACAATACTGCCTCCTGCCTGCTCCTGTGTTATTCTCAGCACAAGAGTGACACACCAGCTTCCTGAAACATCTCCAAAACTGCAGCAGGATGCTGGGGCAGGATTCCCTTACCATGATATCTCCTTCTCAGGAGTTATGGGAACATGAAAACTTCTCAAGAATACTCAGAAAACTTATTCTTTATTATGAAGTCCAGCATTTTACAGGGGATGGAAGTCAGGATCATGGTTCATCATCCCCATGAACGGTCTTCTACATGACAGAGGAACCCTTCTTGGGTTGTTGGGAATTACACTGCCAGCTCACCAGTTATCAGGCGTAAAGAGAGGTTACAAACCTTGGCCTGCACTGTCTAATTCAGCTATTGGAGCTAACATTTCCCACATATTTTCTTCACACTGATTTCACTCCTTTGACCCACAGGCCCTGAGGAATGTACCCAGTGTGGGAATGTCTTCAACACTTTCAGCAATGCATTCATCAAAGTTCCAATGGGATGTTCTGCAATGTCTTAATGTCACAGAATCACAGAATCACAGAAATTCAAGGCTGGAAGAGACCTATAAGATCATCAAGTCCAACCCATGTTCTAACTATTCAACTAGATCACGGCAGCAAGTGCCACATCCAGTCTTTTTTTGAACTCTTAGAGGGATGATGACTCCACCACCTCACTGGGTAGATGATTCCAGTATCTGACCACTCTTTCTGTAAAATACTTCCTTCTTAATTCTAACTTACATCTACCTTGACGCAGCTTGAGACTGTGTCCTCTTGTTCTATCTGTTGTCGCCTGGAGAAAGAGACCGACCCCCAGCTCACCACAGCCACCCTTCAGGAAGTTGTAGAGAGTGATAAGGTTACCCCTGAGTCTCCTTTTCTCCAGGCTAAACAACCCCAGCTCCCTCAGTCGCTCTTCATATGGCTTGTGCTTCAAGCCCCTCACCAGCCTCATTGCTCTCCTTTGGACATGCTCAAGCATCTCAACGTCCCTCCTAAAGTGAGGGGCCCAGAACTGGATGCAATACTCCAAGTGAGGCCTCACCAGTGCTGAGTACAGGGGAAGAATGACCTCCCTGCTCCTGCTGGCCACACCATTCCTGATACTGGCCAGGATGGCATTGGCTCTCTTGGCTACCTGGGCACACTGCTGGCTCATATTCAATCGACTGTCAACCAGCACCCCCAGGTCCCTTTCCACCTGGGCACTATCCAGCCATTCCGTCCCCAGCTTGTATCGGTGCAGGGGGTTATTGTGGCCAAAGTGCAGGACTCGGCACTTGGACTTATTGAAATTCATCCCATTTGATTCTGCCCATGCATCCAACCGTTCCAAATCTTTCTGCAGAGCCCTACGTCCCTCTAGCAGATCTACACACGTTCCCAATTTAGTGTCATCAGCAAATTTACTAATAAAAGACTCTAAACCCTCATCCATGTCGTCAATAAAAATATTGAACAGAACTGGCCCCAACACAGACCCCTGAGGGACACCACTGGCCATGAAGTCTCATTTATCACTAAGATCCCTTTTATATTTTTCTACCAATTCATTACCTTTCTTTAGATGTATCTAAGGAACCTTTTTACTCTTGGCTTGAGTGCCTTTTGTGAGCTGTTTTCCAAATGCTTTTTTCAGCCCTCTTATTCTCATGTTTAAATTTCATCTCAAATATTTTATGAGCCTTCCATTACTTTAATTAAAAAAATATTTGTTTTTCCTAGACAAAGAAAACTCTTTGTTTCTTTGGGATCTTTGTCTTCTCTAGAGCCACTCTAATTTTTTGTTGACCATGTTGTTCTTTATCACTTCTTATTTTTTTTTATTTTTGGCACACATTTCACCTGTGTTTCTAGCATTTCAGACAGTTGAGGGAGGTTGAGCTTGTTCTGTGTGACTTTTTTTTACTAATTACTGCCTTTTAATGTCCCTCCTTGTTTCTGAATGTAACATCTGCATGCTAAATTAATTTGTCCTGCTCTCTCACCACAATGTTGAAACTTTTTGCAGTGCAGTTGCATCTATAACCACCTCACCCACTAATGACTCACAGGTAAAACCCAGTACACCACTGAAGAGCAAATCCAGGCTGATGACTTCCCTTGTGCATCCTAGGACTGCTTGTGATGTGAACCCAGCATCCATCACCATTGCCTCATGTAGGATCTCTACGGGTGTCTCACATTAGCAGAAGCAACAGAATTCATTAACAAAAAAAAAGAAAAATGAGAAGCACACATTATTTCCTTTGGTTTTAGTGATGCACCCCATCTTCTTTATTCACTGTTAGATTGCAGAACTATACATCACAACATCAGTTCATTAAAAAGGGGAATATTTTCTCCAAAAATCTAAATACTCTCACCTGAGCATGCACCAGATGTGTTTACATCAGGCTCTTATGTCATCCAGCTGAATACACTGTTCACATCCAGAGCTGCCTTTTTCATAATGAATGTCCTTGAAAATTTTGTCATAATATTCTCCAGTGGAAAAAAAAATTGACTACATATAAATTTCTACTAAACAAGTTTCTTAGGAAGCAATTTCATGATGGGAGAAGAATCTTTTCCCCACCAGCTCTAATGTTTACTTCATCACAGGCAGAGCCATCACTTAAAATTTCTCCCCAAGGCATCATAAATAATGCCACAACACACTGCTCCATTTTTTAGCATCAAAAATTCAAGACACAAATGGCAGAGGCAGTGGCCTTTGTGAATGCTAAGATTTGCTCCCCTATAAAGCTTAGTTATTACCAGGTATTCTCAGAAAGATGTTATCACTGTATCATGCAATTACAGGACTTTATGTGATGGCAGACTAGTTTACAAGAAGAGCATATGGAAAATACAAGAGCAGATCTATTAGTTTGAAGATGCTTTTGATTAAAGCACTGAAGCTGGCATGACACTTCTCAAGCCTTTGAGACTATCTATGTTTCATAAATATCACAACACAAACATTTTCTGACAGATTCTGTTTTGGATTGGTAATATCCTCCATAAATCTGTGCCCAGAATCCAGTGTGCACCAAGATCTTGAAATTTGACGTCAAGGACTGGGAAACCACAAGAGTTTAGATAGAAGAGAAGAACTGCCAAATTACAGGAAAATCTCCAAACATGGGATATCTCGTGCTCCAAATGATCCCATTTATTTCTGCAGCATCTTTGGCCCTCATGTTCCTTTACAGATGTTGAGGCAACATTTTTAGCTCTTACATGGGCTAAACTAGTTTCTGTGGTCTTGGATCTCTGCTTTAGAAGAAAATACATAAAATATCATGGTTGAGAAAGCCTGTTAATATTATTATTAAGTAATTGAAAATGCATTATTTAGTTTCAAATAATGTCACTTAACATCTTATATAGCTATTTGGTAGAGACAAAGCTACACTGTACAAAGAATAAATGCATTTTTTGCCTCCTGTTGTATCTCTACTATGTGGAGGACAAATTCAAATTATGGAAGTAAATTACATTTAAGCAAAAGGAAGGTTATGCTTAAATAGACTATAATTGACTAATACAAGAAATTCTAAAATACCTATTAGCAAAAGGAAAGAAATTAAATCCTTTCTCTTTTAATTCATAGGAAAAAAAAATCACATAAACATTTCTGCCAGAATTTCATTCTTCCATACCAAGGAAAATCAAAGGCAAGAATGCCTGTTTTCTTTTTAAAGGTCCTATTTTTCTCTCTAGCACCTGAATTCAGCCCAGTGCCAGCTGGGGTAAAGGAGGCGGATGGAAGGAGCCAGAACAACACTTCACAGGTTTTTGGAAAATGTAGCACCTTTTTTGCCTTTTTTTCCTACTTTTTCTTCAGCAGTTGCAATAATTGTGAGGACTACTGGTCTTAAAACAGTCTAAAACCCTTGCCTGCAGAATTTTTCTGCCAACTCCATGGCCCTGGGAGCTACCTTTGGAATAGAAGCTGAGCTGCCTTCAGCCAGAGCCAGCTTTGCAGCTCTGGGCACATGGAGACATCCTCTCTCCTGGAGCTGGTGAGGAGGGAGACAGAGATCTGGGAGGAGGAAGTCTTGTCCACCTCATGTTCAGCTGTGGGAGCCTGCCAGATGCGAGGAGCTGGCCAGCAGCTGGCTTGAGCTCCGGGCCCTTCCAGTTCCCATTCTAGCACTCTGCACAGCACTCCTAATTAGTTACATCCAAGTGTTTCAAGGTTAGTGTTGGCTCTAAACCAGGGAAAATAAATAAGAAAATTTGATCATATGCTTTAACCTTCAGTTCATGGTTGTTATGTGTCAGAGAAAGAAGTAGGTGCTGTCACTTTCAAGAGGAAACACGAGCAATGAATTAATCAAGCTTCTGTCTCACTATCTAGCTGTCTCACTCATTACCTGGCATTTATTAATAAAGGACAAGTTTGTTGTCTTATGTGATTTTTCCATGGTGGCTGGCCAGCTGGTTGGTAGCAGTTCCAGTTGCAGAAGTGCCTTTTACTTGCCAGCCAGATTAGCTCCTTCCCAGATTCCTGGGCAACTACACACGATTATCTGACTGCGTCAATGCAGATATGAGTGATAGTCAGTGACGTGCTCAGACAGCCCCACCAAGCACCTGGGCTCTGGGCAGCTGGCAAGACCTTGCTGGGACCAGCAAAGGTCCTCACCTGCCAGCTACTGGGCAAGAGGATGCTTTGTAGCACTTCTCCTCCAGAGATGCCACTCAAAGCAGAGCACCGGCATGTCCATGCAGCTTGTTGGAAAGAGTCAGGCAGCACCAGCATATGAAACCTTGTGACATGGTGGTGTGTCCACAGTCCACAGTGCTGAGCTTTGGGATGCTCTGAGTGGTTGCTAAGATGCCAGTTTTCCAAACTAACAAATTGCAGGGCTTTCTGGGTTGAGAAACAGAAGCTGCTTCATCACGAGGATCAGCATCCTGGAAACTGCCCCGTCCCAACCTGGCCATGAGGAATTTACTAGTGAGATTCTGCCCTTGTGATAGACATGTTGACAGTAACATGGACTGAAGTTGGACTAGATGATCATTCTAGATCCCTTCCAACTGAAATAGTTATCCTATTCTGTTCTATTCTAATCCATTCTATTTCCATTATATTCTTCCTACCTTATCAAATGATGAAAGGCCTGAAATGCACAACAATACCACCCAGCTATTTTTGATTCATTTGACATGTCTAAGAAGTAAAGTTGAGATCTCTATGGAAACAGTGAGATTCATCATAGGAAATTCATTGGATGGGTCAGTCTCTTCAGGTGACTGGTGTTAGATACCAGTTATTTGCTTATCTACTTTTGTCTGGAGCAGATGGACAAGCTGCCCCACACAAAGAAACCCCATCATTGTACAGCCCTGTGCCCCACAAGTCCACAAAGAGCAGTGAAATCAGTCATTTTCATCAGCTACTCCAGGTCTGAGCCCTCTCCATCTCACTTTCACCTCCTGTTCTGCACCACAAGGGAAAAGCAGCAGGATCTGCCCCAAGAGACCAAGGCGGCTTCTCTTGTGGCCATCAGCAGGCCATTCCTGGAGTAAGATGACACACAGCATGGAGCAGGGGCACAGACTCAAACTGTTTGCAGGGAGGCACAAATGGTTTTACCTATGAGACATTTACTGATGTAACCTGTTTGCTGGCATGGGGGGCAAGCTGAGGTACTGCCCACAGGACAACAGGCAGGATCTCAACTGCCCAGACTGCAACACCTGGGAGGTCAGGGATGCCTGTCTCACACATCTCACCAAACCAAAGAAGACAGAAGCCCTACTCCTCAGAAGATATTCACATGAGCAAGGTCCAACAGAGCCTGGAAAACTTTTGACACAGAGAGACATGACTGGAGGGTAGGTGGGCAGAGGAAATCAGTCCCCAACTCTCACTGACTTTCAACCTGACTCAGACACATGAATGTCCTTCACACTGTCTGAAAGCTTCCCTTATCCAGTGCACTTAAAACAACAGTTACTTAGTTTTGCTGAACTGCTCAGAGCTGATTATGCCTTCTTATCAAAACCAGAGAAACAAGTGGTGCACATTTTTATGTACACTGTGCAAAATACCATCAAACAGATGTAGGTGTAGAGATGCTATTTGTGAGATGCACCAGCTGGCTCTGCTGCCCCTCAAATGCAAGGTACCTTGCAGTCTTTGTAAAGGTCATGTATGTAACAGGTTGAAAGCAGAAATGTGATGTCTGAAGGCAAAAGCAGGCATGAAATAGTGGGGTGGATCTTGATACAGCATCTGAGTTAGGATTTTTAGAGAAGAGAGAAGGAAGATTAATGGGCTTAAAATATAGTTTGGTTTTTTTAAAAAGAGAGTATGTATTGAGAGACTTCTCATAGCATGACAAGTTTGGATAAATTTTCAAAACTGGAGATGCTGTAGTTTCAGAACATATCTATGCATACAATTAGGAAAACTCATTTGCACTGCAGCAGTAATCGCAAAAGTACAGAATCCACTCTCCTGTAAGGGCATTTGTGTGAGCACTGGCTTGGCTGACTTGCATGTTTGGCAGGTAAATATAGGGGGCCTATTATTTCAATACCAAAGGCAATATTTCAACAATACATCTCTTCTTTCAGAGCCTAAGGTTGATTTTCAAAGGTGATATAAACCTCTCCAAGGCTAACTAAGGCTGAGTTATAATGAGAGTCAAAAGCTGAACAGTCTGTTTCACCTCTCAAAACAGGACTTGAGCACTTTCAAATATCCTCCTCTTAATCTCCATTGACATGCATTGTTTCTGCTGCTCTATTCTGGGCAGAGTGAGGCTTTTGTAAATATATGAGTCAGTCCCATAGTACTGAAAATGTGAGACTTGTCTTCTGCAAGGTAGTAAACCCAAGGGTTGTTTTATGCCCACACGTCACCTGGATTTCAATGGAAATTGCAGAAGGATGCCAGTGCTCCTCCAATAACTACTCTAGCAAAAGTAGGGCTTAAGGATCAGTGCCTTGGCCATCACTATAATTGGTGCATCCTGATACCTTTTGTATGGCTATGTAAATAACTGCAGGGGGAAAACATCCAAACCCAGAACACCTGTTTCAGTGACTCCCTGCCTGGGTGATGGAACAACCAGTACTGAGAAATAAACAATGTGACTGATGATGATCCAAGGCAAATTATAAATGTAGATTGAAATGGTGGGGGGCAGAGAGGGGAGGATTAAAAGACCACCTCTTGAATAGATGGAAGTTGAGAAGTTGATCTGTAAAATAAATACTGTGTACAGCTATACTTCTGTCACATGCAAGCTGGAGTGAGAGGAGAACGTGGCATCCAGCTCTGAGCTCAATGCTGCAGCCACAGAGGAGCACCACACGCTGCACAAGAACAAGAAAATATCCAGAAGGGCAGGTCAGAGCTGTGAAACAAGGGATGCCAGCAATAGGTTCCCAGGAACTTCAAGTAATTTATCTCAGGTCAATGACAGGTTTATTCATTTATAATGTGTTAGGAAAAAAATGGTGCTTGAAAAATAATCCAAAACATTCCTTTGTCTCTTAGGCTTTGCATATACATAGCTGCCCTGTGCTGCTTTCAGAAAATAACCAAGACAGACATTTTATCTGAGAAACACACATTTTCTTGTGTTTGGAGGTATGTCGGGCTGCCATTTATCATCGTATAAGCAACACTGAAATGCCACTGCTTTCAGATGAGGATCTCTCATCTCTGCCAGGTAGCAATTTAAAAAATACTAAAAACAGGCAGGTCTCATCACCAGTGAATATTGGACCAATACATTGTCCATCTACTGGCTCCTTTAAGGGTTTCTTTCTTATTTGTATTTTAGGTTTTACACTTACAGTAATAATTTCAACCAAAGCACTTTTTATTTATCAGACACAAGCAGATGTTCACAGCTAATATATCACAGAGTCACTGAACAGTTGAGGTTGGCAAACACCTCTGGAAACCATCCCATCAAACTCTCCAGCTCAGGGCCAGCCACAGCAGGTTTCCCATGACTGTCTACCTGGGGTTTGGATAGCTCCAAGGATGAAGGCTCCATCACCTCTTTGAGCAGGAATATGCCAATTTGACCATCCTCAAAGGAAAGAACTGTTTTCATGCATCCAGACTCAATTTTCCTTTTCATTCCTAATTTGCACCCATGCATCTTGTCAAGAAGACTCAGAAGAGAGAAGTGTCTGGTTCACTTCCTCCCATCAGGTATTTATGCCCTCCTCAAGCCTGCTCTTCTCTAGGTTGAACAGTCCCAGCTCTTTCAGGCTTTCAGCACAGAGGAAATGCTCCTGAGTCTTCACCACCTTCATGGCCCTGTTCTGGACTCAGTTCAATAATATATATCCATGTCCCTGTACTGAGGATCCCAGAACTGGACCTGGCGCTCCTCATGTGCACTAATCCATGCTGAGCAGAGGGAGAGGTCCTTTCCCTTTACCTGCTGGCAGCACTCCCAGCACAGCCCATCAGGCTGGTGGCACAATGGTGCACTGCTGGGCCATGGTCAGCCTGCTGATTCCAGGAGCCCCACATCCTTCTCTGCAGAGCTGCTTTCCAGCTGCTCTGCCCCCAGTCCGTACCAGGGCATGGGATTGTTCCTCCCCAGGTACAAGACTTGGCATTTCCCCTTGTTGAGCTTCAGTGCTTCAGCCTGTTGAGGTCCCTCTGGATAGCACTACAACAATCTGGTGTATATTTACTCTCTTAAAGTCTTTGGGAACCTCTTTCAATCACCATGGTGGCACCACTGTGCCACGTGGAAATTCAAATCTCGACCTGTTGCAATCCTGCTACCTGTGGACACACCCCACAAGGAAGAGAGAGGGCTGCCTTTTCAGGAAGTAGTGTCTGTCCCACTCCTCAGACATGGATTGAAATTTATTGTCCTGGCTTGTTAGTAGAGGAAATGTTTGATTTTGATTTGAAATATTTCAAGGTTTGCTATTTCTCCCAAAAAGCACAATTTTCTGTAGCAACAAAATCTTTTTTTCTCAAACCAGCTGTACCACAATAGCTAATCTGGTAACAGAGAGATTCTACAAGGCAAGAATGCTCTGAGATCAGAGGGAAAATACATCAATACCAGTGGGGCCACCAGCAATGACTAAACTGCATTTATTGTTTTACTGTTCACTCCCTCAATGCCAGGAGCCAGGCAGCAGGCTATGCTGACCCCATACAGTGTTTTCTTCTGTGCTGAGCTCAAACTACTGAAATCCCACTCACACCCTCTGATACTCCCACTCATCCCACACAAGGGTTGTTGCTTTGTGACTGGTGGCAGCCAAGAAGGTACCTGTTCTCCCCATCCATCAGGCTCTGGGGGTAGGGAGAGACATGGGCAATTCTCTGCCGTGAGGCAAAAAACAAAGATCTACAAGAGCAGGCATAAATTATGCTTGTCACCACTCTCCTAATCTCTAGGAAAGGCATGCAGACCTTCAAAAAAGCACTTTCAATGTATGCATTATTAATAGAAAGCTAGTGCACAGTAATAGCACTTTCTGCTACTACTGCTGTCTGCAGCAGGACGAAAGAAGGCCACCAGAGAACCACTAGCTCTGGAGGAGAGGCATGAGTGATTATTATAAACTCATGAATAATTCTGGTTTACATTTGAAAATTGCACTTGTACACACTCCTCTCCCAGCAGAGGCATTTTCAAAATGCACAGATTCCCTGAGAATCCATGTTCAGATGTTTTTGCCATTGCTTTTATTTAGAAGATATGTAGACAGGTAATTAGTGGCATGGTTTATTGGTGGAGTTAGCAGTGTTAGATTTATAACAGGATTGAGTCTTTTCCAACCTAAATAATTCAAAAACCACAGTGAAAAAGGTAAGCTTTCCATATAGCAGCACATCTAAACCTTCTGCCTATACAGGCCTGCAACAACAAAATCACAAGTTTCTTTCCTGAATCTGAGTGCTTCCAGGCAAACCCAAGAAGAGCAGAGCACAGATGTACTGAAAGGATAAGGAAATTTCCTTTACATTATTCCCACCTGTTATTTCAATGATGGTTTATTCCACAGGAGTTTAAAGAACAGCTTTTATCCTACCTCAGAAAGTTCCCAGATCCCAAAGCAAGCACTCTGAAACAACAATTTTACTTAAGTGGTGTGCCTCACTGAGGAAAAGCTGACCAAAGGCAGGTGTGACAGCAGCAAGGGAAGAGCTGCAGGAACTGATCAACCATCTCAGCCAGCTCTGACCATGGTGGGAAGCTGAGGCACAGAGAGCTGAGACCAGCCCCATACAAAGCTGGAAATAGCTCCTGCTTTTGGCTCACACATACCCATGAGTGTCACTTCTTCCAGACCAGGCTTTTTCTGTACAGACTCACCTGGCACCACAGCTCTCAGCTCTTTCCTTTGCCCTGCATCGCCTCTTGTTTCTGTCTGGGGATAGAGAACCACAAAGGCTGCTGTAACAGGCAATCACGTTGCTGGTTTGGGGTGTGATTTACCAGAAACCACGACATTCCCTCTCCCTCTTCCACCACCTAATTTGTGTTCCCACCATCTAGCTGCAAGGGCAGGGTGCTGCAAAATGGAAGTTGAATTTAAGCTGTGATTGACAGTTATGGGAGTATCCCCCAGAGAAACTCTGTCTGAATCTGATGGTAGAAGAGCAAAGATTATTGACTCACCAAGATCAAGGCTGTACAAGGGAGCTCATGGCTTGTGTCATTTGACTCAAATAGTCATTTGACTATTTTTGGTTTTGGGTCATTAACTGAAAGAGATGAAAAATCACCCAGTTCCCAAACCAACAGCTATGCATCAGCCTTTCAGTCAAAGTGAATTGGCAAAAAACTATTCTGATTTGAATTTTTAGGTCAGGCTGTACCAGAACTTCATAAACTGCTCACACGTGCTGAATTTTTTATAGTGGTATTTTCAAGAGAATGGTCATTAGGTTGAACAGCATTTATTCTGGCAGATACTACTGTTTCCATGGCATGCAAGAAAGGAGAATTTTATCTTCTAAGTAGAAGGAAGATAAGGTCATGGTAACAATCCCCCATCTGCTCATCACATGGCCCCTTCCTCTCATCACTCACATTCAGAGCATCCCCCACTGTATTAGCAATTCCTGATTTCTGGGAAGCATTTCCTTTGCAGAGGAATGTTTACTTATTTATTGACCTATTCAAAGCTTTAGGCATGTACAAAGTTTAGTCTCTTAACATTTTGTGAACTGCCAGTGGAGGGAAGAATTCCAGGAGTCACTTGTTAGTTATAATGATGCCAGACTGTGCCCTCCTAGGATGCACTTTGTCACTCGTGACGGCAATGGGAAGCGCTCCCATTTATCTGATGGCAAAGTGAGCCTCTCCCAGGCTGTTTTGTCCACAGGGAAAGCAGCTGGCAACCTTGCTTTCCTGAGGAAAAGAAGAGCAAACATCCCTCCTCAAACCTGTCTTGTGGAGAGGCACAAAGCACAACAATGTGCTGCGTTTTGTTTGTTTTCTAGTTTTCATTTGCACATTGAGTCCTAATTTGTGAAACAACTGCTCAGGCTCAGATCTGTTTTGCAAATCATTGTGAATTGAGCAGCAGTGGCAGATTTGTTTCAGCCATTTTTGTTGAGCATAGTAGAATGTGAAACAGTGTGATTTGGAAAGAAGAGGCAACACCAGAGGAGAGTTTTGAGCTGCAAGTCCCTTGGCAGCACTGCCAATCCCGGTGCAACAAATAATTCACATATTTTCTGAGGTTCCTGCTTCAGAAAATCATGACCAAGTCAGATGCCATCTTGAGATAGAACAGTAATGTTTTAATGATACCACAGTGACACAGCCCCTCTGAAACAATGATCTCAGGACAAATAATTTAGTCTTGTTCTTCAAAATCTTTTGGTTGTATCTAGGACTTCCTTAGGTTCAATTCCTAGAACAATAAGAATCTCTCTCCCAAAATACGGCCAACAGAAACTAAGGGAGGCCATGTTTTCAGTGAAAACACCTTAAAGGTCTCCCAATCAGTGAGCAAACAGCTGTTCAAATGCCCCCACACCAAACTGGGCACTGAATTGTGGTGCCTTGATGTTCCCTTATTCCTCCAAGGTTAGTAGGTGAGGGCTGCTATGGAAAAATCAGAAAATTTGTCCAAGGACAGCAAAGCATACACTGTCATTACAGCCCTCATAATATGCAGAGGTCCTGCATCCTTTTCCTTGCATTTCATTCACTGCTTGCAATCAGCTGTAGGTGCAACCAAAATAAAACGATGAGAACAGCCTCTCACCCTCCAGCTTCTGTGGCCACTGCTTGATTTGCATTATTGAGCAGTCTCACAGTGTCTGCCAGCCAAGGCACCGCCCTGCTGCAGTGTCAAACTGCTGCATCTTCACTGAGCATCTCCATATTTACATAAAAAATGAGACATACCAAAGCATAATATATTTATGCTATATCTCAAGCCACCTGCGCATTATCATTCCAGTAACCTCTCCAGCAGGAAATGAACTCCACATCTTCACAGAGTAGAAATGTGAAAATTAATTGTTAAGCTACAAATGGATCATTGGGAAGCAAAATGTGTTGAGGATTGTTCAGCCAAAATTAAACCTCTTATCTCTGGAGAAAAGAGATTTATCACTTTAGTATCTTTGAGCCACGTTCAGGGTTTATTAGTGATTGCTTAATTAAGTATCTGCAAAAAAAGTGTATAGCAATGCGTGTGAGTTTACATCTGCAAGTCAACCAAGAAAATGTCCTGAGCTACAGTGGGGCTTATGCATATATATGCATATTTGTATGCATATGTGTTGTGTAAGTACATAAAACAGAGTCTACAAGTCACCTGCAGCAATAAAAAATTAAGTCAGAAATATGGTCATGGGAATGTTGAACTCACAGAAGAAGAGAGCTATTCTGTCTTCACTTCCTCTTCCTTTTGAAATGTCAGGAGTGGCTTACCTTGACCTCTGTATATTACATATTCACTTTTTGAATGTCACACAAGAGGAATAACTGCCACATCAATATCAATATTAATATTGTCCTTCTCGAGCCAGCCCAGGCAGCAGAGGAGTACAGTGTTAGTGGAGGGAGCACATTAACCCACCAGCTGGTGAATTCCAGAGCTCAGCTTCAAAGCCAAAGTCAAAGGCTACACTGTGCAGGGCATTGCTCTCTGGCTGATTCCCTGCAGCCATGACCCTGCTCCACCAGAGCTCCAAGCGCATCCCCAGGGTGGACAGATATCCAACAGCTGCCCGTGACCCATCCAAGCCCCTCTGTCCAGGTCAGCAGCTGGGCAGCATCATGGCAGCACCACCAGCACGTCTCCATCTCCACTCTGTGATCCTGCTGCCTCGCTCAGTTGCAGGGCTGTCTAAAAGCCAGAGAAGGCAAGAGGATTTTCTGTGCTCTTGATCAGAGTTTATAAATCATCTGTCAGTGGAGTCCATCCCCTGCCAAGCAAACAGTGCTTGAAAGAATAAAAAATAGGTCTTCACCCTAGTGCAGAAAAATTACACCTGCTATTACTTCTGAATTTGAGATTAAAACATAGCAATAGCATGACAGCCAAGCAAACCAATGATACTGCACTCTCTCTCTTCTGATCAGATCTTATCTTTTTTTTTAAGTGACCACATTTTCTCATTTAATCCCATGTATTGCCAAAAGATTTTTCCCCTTACAGTCACCAGCATCTGGGCTTACAGGAAAATGAATAACAATGGTTATTTACAGCCAAATTAATGAAACACAATCTCTTCCTCCAATGCCTGTCATTAACAGAGGTCCAGCTCTGCTGCAGCACTAGGAACCCCTCATGGAAAGGAAAGCTGAACTGGAATAAACAAGAGGAAAGATTGCCATCCAATCCCCATCCACCACTGTGCTTTCCATTTATTACATAACCACCAACCACCACAGCACAAAATGGAGACTTAGGGCATGCAGAGCTGGCACTGGACTCAAATACTTGATACATACCACAATATTAGTGAAAACAGGATGATTTCTGCTCCTTCCCCCAAAACCATACCATGTTAGAAATCCCACATGCCTTATCACACTAAGAGCATTCCTACCACTGACACATTTCAATGTTCAGCTAACTAGAATTTACAAAGTCTGCAGTCACTTCGTTCTTGTCTTCTTTATAGAGTGAAGCTTCAATTCCCCTTTTCAGCCTCCATGCCCAGCTGGTTTTGGGTGGCCACTTCTCCCAGTGTGGTACTCACCCATGCCCTCTCTGCAAGCTCTGTGCTGCACAGCACCAGGCATGCTCCTGGTGCTTCATGAATGCTAATTAATGGGACATGTGGAATGGCAAAGAGATTAAAATGCAGCATTTTCTCTCACTGAAGAATGATTAATTTCTTGTGCAGATGTGAGTGTTGTGCTTTGTTAGCAGGACATTGTGTGGCAGATAGGCACACACACAAACAGCGCCCCATCGGAATATTAATTAGTGCTTCTGTATGCAATTTATTAAAAAGACAGTGTTCCACATTCCACAAGACTAATGTCACAATTAAAATACTTGAATAACTCTCATGGCAATTTCCATAGCCAAGTGCTCATCCATGCCTACACACTCAGAGGAAACAGAGCTGGAGATAAATTCGCTTTAGAACATTTAGATCTTTAGCCAAGAAGAGCCAAATTGGGAGAACAAATGGAGGATCCATCTCCAAAGCCAGGAATACACTGTGCCCAGTGGGAGTCTGCATCAATCAATCAATCAGCTGTGTTTTCACATTTTTCATATTTGGCAGCTGGTAGGATGATCTAGTATCACACTGAGGTTAACTCCCAGTAGTGTTCAAGTCAGGCCCAGAAGCACACACAGGAATCCCACCAGGTCCTGTTTGCTCTCTGATTAAAACCTAGTTCATGGTAAAACTGACTGCCTTCCCTCCTGTGACTGTGTTGACTGACAAGACCACCGCAGTGTCACTCCTGACACTGGAGCTTTTTCACTAACTCGACATACTGCTCAAGTGACATCTGATTTTGCTGGCCACAGGCTGCAGGGCAACTTCACTGCTGCTCTGGCAGCCCGTCCAAAGCAGCAGAAGACCTGTGACACCTCCAGGCTGCCCAACCACATTCCAAAGAGGACACCACCTCTTTGACAGATACCTACCTCCACGTGAAAGAGGGACATCCCTCCCAAAACAGTCCACAGACAAAGAGGACAATGGCAAAAATCAACAAGCCCGGGCCACAGAGCCCTCCATTTTCAAAGATGTATTATCTAGGTTCATGAGATGGGTTCACACAGAGTCCTCAGCTCGATTTAGGCTGTGAACACCTTGGGTATAAAAATTTCCCCTTTATTTAAAGGAGGATATGCCTGTCTGGCACAGCTGTGCCATGTCCTGATGGGACCATCCCAGCAGAGACCCACCACAGCTCCAGCAACCAACCTCAGGAGCAGCTGGGGCCTTGGATGCAGGAGGAGGGATGATGGAATGAGAGAAGGGCTGGCAGGGATGAGTGATAAGGGAAGATAAGCATATTTTATCTGTCACTGTTAAACTACATGGAAAGTGGCATTGTATAAAGAAGTAGTCGGATGCTTCTCTGAAGGAGTTCTACCTTGATATGTTCCATGGAAAAAAGTTTCTGAATAATTTAAAATCAAAATTTGTTGTATTCCTTGATGTCCAACTGTTCTTTTCTCTTCCTATTGCACTGACAGTAGAACAGAGCACAACAGGGCAGGTTGGAATATATTTTTCACCGTATTAGGTGAAGCTTCTTGACATTTATGGCACTGTTTGACACCCCACTGAGCTGCTGCATTTCAAGAAATTTGTCTAATGTTTCCACCAGAAATATTTTTAGCTTTTCTCTTCTGCAAAACATTTCAAAATTCCAGCTTTTCACCCCAGTTAAGGACAGAGACAAACTTCATGATGCTGGAATGTCTCACAGTACTTACCATTTCAGTGGGCTGCAGTTCAGCAGATGGGTATGTGTAACACCAACCTCTAACTCCATCCCTTCTATAACTGGAGAATTTCTTAGATAGGTTCAAGTACAAACATCAAACCTGACTGCAGGCAAAACTGAGCATGGTTTTCTCTGGGGCTGTGAATCACATGTGATGCTACTAGAAATGAAGGATATCATGTATATCAAAACCAAAAATCCAACATTACAAAAAAGGGCTATGTATTCAATATTCACCTTGCTCTAGACATCACAAATTATTTCCAGGCACATTGGTCATATCTCTCTCTCCAACCCATGTCAAGGCATACTACTTTGTCAATGCTAGTTCTGCATTAATAGATATTAATGGCTGTTTTTTCTCAGTTTCAAATTGACCCAAGATCTTCAGTATCTTGACAGGTTACTTGAAATGACTGTTCAAGTCAGCTCACATTTGTCACATATTTAAGTCACAGGTATTGAGCTTGTCAGCTGAATTGCCAGTATTGGACTTGTCAGCTGAATTTTTCAATTTGATGTCAGAGAAAACCAAATTGTTATTGACACACCACAGGAAGCATCCTGCTCTCTGGACACAAAAAGTGAAAGGTTACCACAAGGAGCACCTGGGGAATTAAGAATATAAAAAAGGGAAGAATGGGTTGTCATGAAGTCAGTAGGCAGTCTTGAGAAAAAAGAAAACAATCTATTTCTGCTTTTTGATATTCTACAAAAAATTTCCTTAGCTGAACCTTTGTTAGTCAAGCACAGTAGGGCTCCTGGCTTTCCTTGGTCCCACCAGATTTTCTATTCGTCTTGGAAGACTTTTAATTCTGGACCTCAAGTCTGTGCTCCTTAGGCACACTTGGTTTTGCATCATTTGTTCAGCCAAATTATTGGAGATGAAAGATGGTTGACAACAGTCATTTACCTGTAGTCAAGTCAGTAAAACAAGAGTATAAATGTTTAGCTGTTAGTCTAATAAGTAAAGCAGACATTATAGTGGTTACTGTACGTTTAAAATACAAACCCAACATAGTATCCAGAGATAAAAAAAGGGTAAGAAGGGAGCTGGGCTTCATTCACAACTTTTCATACAAAATTATTGGGTGTAAGACTTGTATATGCTTTTGTGCTCAGCTGGGCATTCATTATTCAAACTGCCTCTTTGACGGATAGACGGCCACACAGAAGATGTGCAAAGCAATGTCAGAGTGTGTGCAATAATTTTTAAATGACATGGTGTCACAGGGAATCATCTCTAATAACAAAGGCTCCGTGCAGGGTGATGACAGTCCTGAAGAGGATCCTGTGATACTGAGCCTGTCATGAGCAACACAGCTTCAGGTTTCTTCCTATCCTTTTTTCCTGACAGTCACTTAACTGAAAGCACCACCTGATGAAAACTGGCAGCAGTGTCCTAGGGAGAGGAGGATGATGACATAAATTCAATAACCAGGGATCTTCACCCAGAGATCAAATGAAAGCCTGAGAGAGTTTCACACACACTGTTGTTTGGGTCAAGAGTAGTTATTAGGCTTTCTTTCTGACTTGGATTTTGAAAAGTATATACTTGCTGTGCTTCCAGAACAGCAGTCAGTTAAAAGAAAAGAACTACCTTTTATCAGTGGTAAACCTTTTAGCTGTGCCAGCTGTGGTTCACCTCTCTGTGACCTTCACCAAGATCCCTCGGGAGCTCCGTCAGTGGGGAGCAGGAGTAGTAACTCCATACAAGTCAATAAATTAATCCTGGAACACAATGGCTGAGTCAGATGTGTACATTTTGTCCTTGATATTGACTGCAGAAAACCTAAAGGTGTTGAGTAATAATTTCCAGGATCCCTTGGCAGCAACCCCTTGAGCAGCTGCCAGCCACTGCTCTCCACAGGGCCATCTCCATGCCAAGGTGGAACTGAACTGCTTCTGCTCAGCCTGAGCACCTCAGGACCAAAGGGAAGCTCAACACTACACATCCGTTCTCTCCTACTGCTCCCCAGGCTTCAGAGGTGACCTGGGCAGGAGAGATAAGGGTCCCTGTGAAAAGGCAGAGAGCGAGGGGCGAGTGCCTCGGCCACCAGCACAAAACCTGCCCTCGCTGCTCCACCTCTGGGCCAAAGCCCCACCAGGCTGGCACTGGGAATGCCTTTCCAGAGGGCTTACTGCCATGGTGCAGCAATGCCAGCAGGATGGCAGGATGCCACAGATGGAGCCCATGGGTGTGTGGCTGCACTGAATTCCCCAGGGAGGGATTACAGCTGATGTGTTTGATGAGCAGATTTATTCATGCACGGGATGCAGTCAGTCTTCTCATCTTCCATCTATTTTCTTGTAATTACAGGGACATATGGTTGCGTTTCGTAATTAATTTCCACAAATTAGAAGCATTCAGAGAAGGCTGCTTAGAATGAAACAGTCAGGGTGTTATGTGAGTTTGTCTTTACATTAATTGATTTTAAAACATTTGTAAGTAAGTTGGTTGTTCCAGATGCAACAAGAAGATTTGATACTTTCAAAACTCATTTTCACTGGGGACCTCAGGGCCCTTGGTGAATCTAAACAAAATTAAATTCCCAACACTGTTCCATGGCCAGAAAATAATTTTTCTACAACTGGGGAGACAGAGACACAAATAGTGAGGGTTTCAATTCAGCCTTGTAATAGAAACTGCAGCAGGGAAAATTTAGGTCAAAATGTTTTTGTCAAAAGAGGAGAAGAATCCACAGGAATGATAATAAGACCAATGCTTCAATTCATATTTTTAGAATTCCCCTTTTTAAATGGCAAAAATGCTTTTCCTGCTAACATATTACCAAACCATAATAGCATCAGACTTTTTACTACAAAGAAGCACTTTATGCATAGTTGTAGCTACTTGGATTTAAAGAGGATCAGGGCATAGACCTTTAACAAGTGTCAGAAATCCTGGCAGAGCTTACAGATGTCTTAGGCCATGAAGATTTACTTTGCTTTTACTTCAAGTATATGCCTTTAAGAGATACTAGTGATTCAGTACTTGACACACAGAAATAAATCTGAAAATAATAAGAAGGGATTAAGAGGTCCTGACATTTTCTTGAATACCCAGAAGAATTCCTGGAAACTGAAGCAGTGGAATAATTCCCCAGGGAAGCAGTCTCCCATTACCTTCCAAGTTTAATTACATACACTGGATGTATGACTGGAAAAACAAACAGCAGTGAAAAAAATTCTGCCCTGTCAATAAATATTTTCTATTTCTGATTTGCCTCAGTATAAGTTTCTCCCTTTTTTGATATAGAGATTGAGTAAAAGACCTCAAGATACATTGCTACTTTTCAGTGGCTCCCTACAAATCTCTTCAAACAGAATATTCTGCTTTCACAGCTCAGAATTCAAATATTCTCTGAATTGACATAAATTCAATTGCCCTGCAGAAAAATAATAATAACAAAAGATCTGCTGCAGGTAACTAACAAAACTTTCTTTAATGACTGTAGAATACAAATGAAATTCCAGATATTTGAAGATTTGTCTCCTCCTCACACAGCCATTTGTCCACTACTGTTAGCAGTCAAAGGAATTATTCAGGAGAAACACAAACACTGTAGGAAGGTATTTAAATAAATATGGAAAGCAGATTGCCTTATTCCATTCCTTTATTTAGAGAAAAAACACAGTGAATTTTGTTTGGCATTTCCTGATGAATTTCCTTCTTAGTAATTGCACTTAATGTTCTCTGGCTGCAGAATTGTGGAAAAATTCAAGCTAGAAGGGACTGTTAGAGGTCCTCAGTCCAATCTCCCACTCAAAACAGGACTAGCTTCAAAGCCCTTCAAATTTCAGGTTTTATTACCCTGCATATCAGCTCTGGACCAGTAACAGCAACCTGTGTGGTGCTGTAACATTTAGAGCAGAACCAGAGTGGCCAAAGATGCCACTTTGGGGCAGTGTCCTCCATTACAATCTGAAGGTAGTTTGAATAAACCCGACCTGTGTGTGGATTTTGCACTTCCCTGGGCCCCAGGCTCTCTCCGTGTGCACAGGGGTGCAGTGGGAGGCTGCCCACAGGCTCCAGAGCCCCATCCCAGCACTGCTGGGTGCCCATGGAGGG
Organism: Melospiza georgiana; assembly: GCF_028018845.1. Classification (NCBI taxonomy): domain Eukaryota; kingdom Metazoa; phylum Chordata; class Aves; order Passeriformes; family Passerellidae; genus Melospiza; species Melospiza georgiana. The sequence continues at coordinate 91,859,294 of NC_080432.1, forward strand.
CACAGGGGGTGCAGGGCAGCCCAGGCCACCTCCAGCTGCCCTGAACCCAACTCACCCAGGACTGTGCTGAGCCCAGCACACTGCCAAGATAAAGCTGAAGCACCTGTCATGTGTGTCCCTGCTCCCAGAGCTGTTTGTCACCCCTCCACAGCATCACAGCAATGGAAGAAGCACCAAGGCTCCTCAAGGCAGAACTCTGTCCTCTCTGACTGCATGAACTAGATCCAGACCTATTCAATCCAAATTATTATTCTTAATACTGTGGTGGAGAGAAACAATGCAGGCAGTACCACAGAGGTGAGACTAACAGAGTTAAATCTCCCAGTCTCCAGTGGGATTTATCATGGCCATTTTTGACAGTCTTTGAGCCCAGCAGCAAAACCAACTGCACTCCCCCAGCACATACAGAAACACATTTTCACAAGCAGTGAATACCTTGTAAGCCAAGCACTGCCTGCACTTGCAGCAGAAAGGGATTATTCACAAAGTGGCTGTTCAGAAAACAGCATAATAGAAATTTAATTCTGCTGTCTGAAGGATTTGTAAAAATCATTTGCCCAAGGAGAAAAACAACATCAGAGAGTAAAAGCATGAGCAACTGGGTGTGATGGCTGTGCACCTCCCTGCCTTTGCTCCAAGAGATGTGACTCAGAAATATCCCACACCTCTCCTGCAGCAGCAGCTCTCTCCTGACTCCCAACAGCGCTGCACAGGTGAGCAAACACAAGGAAATAACGACAAGATGGAAAAGTAAATGAGGGAGAGAGGATCCCACGTTATGAAACACTGCATTTAAAGGATTAATTGGGACAGCCTGATAAGGATGAATTGAATGTGTGAGAGCTACAGTTTTTTTAATTGAGCAGCTTTTCTCCAGGGAAGAGAGCTAAGTTTAAACCATCTGTCCAATTTCAGTGTCATTTGCCAAGGAAATGATTAAATATTTTAAGATTAAATCAAAAGCTGGGAATCAAGGAGAAGCCTAGAAATAAACGATTTTGGGGTTTGTTTTACATGCAGTAATATGAAGTTCAAAGTTGGTGAGTTTTAAATACCATTTCTCCCTCCTGCATGCACATGCACATATGCAGATCCACAGTCAAGAGAAACACTGAGACACAAGGCAGCATCTGAGTGAGCCAAAGCCCAGTGTGCAACAAGGGACCAGGGGGAAAAAAAAAAAAAAAAAAAAAAAAAAATCAGAAAACTGTGAGAAAGGTTGGGACAGCATCTGCCACAGAGGGAGAACCCAAAAAGGCACCTGGGGTGAAGGATCCTCTCATGGGTACCTCAGGGGAAGAGTGAACATGGCAGCACTGATCCCACAATGTCATTTTCCAGGAGTCTAAGAGCATTTCTAAAGTCTGACAAAGGATCTGAACTACAGCTGCTAATCACAAGGCAACTGAAGAAATATGGGATTTCAGAGGATGGCTCATACAAAATCCTTCCTCCACCACCCCCACATGTTCTGCATGGTGCCCACCACCCCTCGTGTCCAGCTGTCAGGTGCTGACCAAGGTAAGAGAGAGTTGAGGGCACAAAACAGAGCTCCTGTGCCAGCGAGTCCCCGAGTATCTGCTGGGGTAAGGCAGGCGGCCAGAGTTCCTGTTTCCCTTCCTGTTCAGGGCATGCTAGAAAGATTTTCCCTTTACAGCTGCAAAGTATCCAGCAGTCAGGACTGGAAAGAGGCCTGCTGATAGGATTACCTGCTTGGAGTGGAAAAAGGTTTGTCTGGAAAGTCACTTAGCTCTCCTGACAAACACAGCACATTCCACTTAACCACAGCAGTCATGCTGTGCCCATTGCTGAATGAGGCTGGTGGGAGCTTGGTCAGGATTCAATTTTACATTAAGAAGCCTACATTTCAGATGCTTACATTTACACTGAGTGCATAAACTCCCATCACAGTCCTTGGTGTTTTGGGGACCATTTCAGTTCTCTAACCAGAGTCAATGAGTGCCATTTGAGGGTGCTCAGGGTGTCTGCAGAGGGCTGATGGGCTCACCACAATGTCTGCACAGACCTGTGTGCTGCTGGAGACACCCAGGGGCCTCCCAGGACCTCTAGGTGATGAAAGGCACTGGTGTTTAGGACACTGCATGTTCTTTGAGACACCCCTGGGCTGTGGAGCAGGGCTCAGCCAGCACAGCCTGCAGTGTCCAGGCAGGACACCAGCCCATGGTGGCACCTTTTCCACAGGGAATGTCCTCCTCCTCCTGCTGCCCTCTCCACCTTTAAGGTGCAAAGCCCTGTGTGCTCCCAGGCAGACCCAGCAGACCCACCCTGCCCTGGCACCCCAGACCACGCTCACTGTGGCTACACAGAGGTGCTGTGGTTGCACTGGAATTTCACCAGGGGCCAGTGGCAGCACAGGTTTTTCCATAAAGTCTTAAGTTGCAGCTCCAAGGGTTAAAGGGAAAACCTTAGCTTTTATTTCTTCTCATTATAAATGAAGTTTCTGTCCTTTCTCCCTAGGAAGAAGCCTGGAGAACATGAGGAAAGCAAACCAAACCAATTAAACCAAGGTGAGCATCATTAGCATTTTCCTCTAAAACCTGATTATTTTTAACCCAAACTCATAATGGCCCAAGAATTCTTGCTCCTGGCAATGCTGTAGGAGAGGAATTAATCTCAGCTCTATCCAGCATTCGTCTAGTCTGTCACTGAGAGCTCTTTTAATGGCAATGAAGTGAAACAGGCACTTTCATCTCAGCAGGTGTCTCAGACACCACGTTTGATGTTGGATATAAAACTTCACTAACTCTGGGCCAAAAAAATTCATATCCTAGCTGATCACTGCTGCAAAATGATAATAGATTTTTTGAGGTGTCATTTAATCAGGTTTTAAGACATAAATGTTATTTTTGTAGGGCAGCCAGCTCCTTAAGCTCATTTACAGATTTTTTTAATTTCTGGTTTTATCTTCCCTCAAGAACTGGTGCATTTCCTAATGTCCAGCTAATCACATTCATCAGCTTCCCTTTCACCCTTATTAAATATTGATTTGTTTACAGAACTTTTCACACCACATCTTAACCAGAACTACTTTGTAACCAAAGTCATTTTTATCAATGAGAAAAATACCATTTTTTCCTCATGTATTCTAATAACCTTTTCACATCATTAGTTTTTATTCTTTGAAAAATAGCCATTTATCAAGTACCCAGATTATGCAACCACTTGTGGAATTTACCTCCTGCTTGCACAAAATCTGTCTAATTGGATCTATGATCTCTTGCATCCAGGAAAAAAAACCTCACTCTCTGTCCAGTGGTTTCTGTACCCTTGAAACAACTCTGATATTGGCTTCTCCACAGGACAAATAAAAGGCTGACCTTCCACTATGGAAAGGGGAATTTTAACTTATAAAACTGCACTGTGAAGTTTTATAATGTGTTGTAATTTCTGGACTGCCAGGGCTATTTTACTATGAGCAGCAGAAGTTCTTGAGCATCTTGACTGGAATAGTGAGGCATTAGAAAGTAATCAAATTCTCAGCATATCCATTAGCATTTGTTTCTTGGTGAAGAAAAGACATTTGCAAATATGGGAATTTTAAAAGTGAGAGTATCTAATATATTTCCTTCCTTATGAAAAAAGCAGGTATTATTTTGTATGCAGAATTTTTTTTTCTGCTAAAAAAGTTCTTTAACCACTGAATTTTTTCCCCTTTTGACAATATTATTTATTTCCAGCCTGACTTTCAATTTAATGAAGGAAACTAAAGCTGCATTTCTTCCTGGTAAATTTAAAATAAATCAGAATTGTTTAGATGAAAACAATCTTCATTGAATTATAAATCATATTTTCTTCTGCCATTGCAAAATATGTTGAAAAATACAGTCTAAAATAACCCAGGTACAACCAGGCTGTGTGTCTATTTTAAAACAAGTTTATTGGATATTTATTCCTTTTTGTTGAATTATGCTTTCTACACAAAACCACAGCTTGTGCAGACTAAGATTTAATTTCTTGCTAGAGCTACTTCAGAGGAAAATTATAGAAAAAGGAAGATATGACTGAACCAGATTCCACAGTCCCTTTTTTTTTTTCTGGTAATTTCTATCTTGTCTTTAGAGGAAAGACAGGAAAATGAGAGAAACTCTGTGCCTGTGGGCTGATCCCTCTGACCAAAGTGAAATCACCAGCCCTGGTGCAATCAGTGAGCACCAAGAAGATGTCTGCAAGATTTTTGTCAGAGTGAGGGCCTGAACCTTGGTGGCGGCTCTAGGGGAACAGGCACCCCTTCCCAGTGCTTCCCAAGGAGCCACAGCCTTCCTTTTTAGTACCAGCTGTGCTTAAATAATTACAGCCTGTTCCAGGCTGGAGCACTACTGATGTGCAGCTGGAGGAAGAGAGGGTAGGAAAGCCACAGGAGGGCTGGAGCACAAGGGTTAGCAGGAGCAGCTGAGGGAGCTGGGAGCGTTTAGCCCAGAGAAAAGGAGGCTCAGGGCAGACCTTATCTAGAACCATCTGAAAGGAGGCTCTAGCAAGGCTGGGGTCAGCCTCTTCTCACAAGCAGCATGCCATAGTACCAGAGAAGATGGCCTCAAGCTGCACCAGAGGAGGCTTAGATATCAGGAAAAATTTCTTAAGTGGAAAGGCTGTCAAGCATTGGAACAGGCTGCCCAGGTAAGTGGTGGGTCCCCATACCTGGAGGTATTTAAAGATGCAGCACTTAGGGATGTGGTTTAGTGCTGGAATTGACAGTGGTCAATCTCTGGACTTAAAGACCTTAGATTTCTTTTCAGCCTAAATGATTCTGTGATTCTCTGATTCCATGTTTTTATGAAAACAAAAGGGAACTGAGAGTCCAAGACTCACATCAAAAAATCACCTTGCCAACCACTAAAAATATGTTTCCATAGTTGGCTTGATTCATTGTTTTAATTCAATTTTCCAGCTCCAGCTGCAATCAGCTTCAGGACACGGCTGGTGGAAAACTTCTCAACCCTGCCAGACCACCCTGGAACATTTTGCTGGGCAGCCACACAAAGAAAAAGGGGCTGTGGTTGGGGCTTGACAATACACCCTGCACTGGCTGCTACATGAGGTGCTGCCAAGAAAAACCCAAGGCCCCTGCATGTCTCCTGAGTAGGAGATACTGCTGGTCGGCAGAAATGAGGCTGGGAAGCTCTGGCTCTGGGGCCCAGCACCACAGCCCTGCTCTGTAAGCTGAGAGGATCCTGTGACATAGGGATTCCATTGAAATAGCTTCTTGGATGGTAAAGGCACTAAAATGGGGAGGAGTACCATCTCCTAGCAGCAGAACCAGAGAGCAGCTTGCCTGGGTTCTGCTGCAGCAGCTGCAGATCACATAGTTACCTTCTGGGACCTTCTGTGCAGCCACAGGCCATGGGCTGCAGGCAAGGCTCCACCAGCATCTCCAAGAAGGGATTGTCCATGAGGCTCTGGGGGCAGCTTCCTGTTAAACTCTGTCTCCTCTGTCAATCAAAAGTCAATGTGTGTCCTACAACATCCTCTCCCTCCTTGCAAGTTATACCCCATGAGACCACCAATGAATCCATTCTGGCATCCCCTAAATAAACCCTAGATCCCCTAAATAAAGCTGGTGCAGTGTCTGCTGTGACTGGCTAAAGTAGGTTAAGCACCTCTCCTCCCAAGGCAGGAGGGCATTCATGACTACAAAATCTGTGGTGTTGCTGATAGTCCTGTCCATTGTCATAAACATCTGTGTCAAACAGCCAGAACTCCTCAGATCTCATTCTTGTGTAGTGCAGAGGTGTGGGTGTGTAGTTTGTGCACATCACTGCAGAGGTGCAGGCCAAAAGCTGAAGTGAACTCAAACTGAGGAGCTGTGAAGCTGCAGAGGAGTCTGTGCCAGACACAACAGCTCACTGCCCTCCCTGACAGGAGTGCCCAGGGACCCCAGTGCAGCTCACAAAGCAGGCGCCTCCCCCAGCTGGCACACGCCTCTGCATCACTGAACTAGACCAGTCTTGTCCTGAGTACACGTGCTCTACCCACCTCTGTAAGCCCCCATTCACTTCAGGAGATTTCAGGCAGGACATGTTTTCTTCCAGCCTTTTAAATCCTGACTGATATTCATGAAAAGTTTTGCTAACCCGCGAAGCAGCAGGGGAAGGGATACGGAGGAGGAAAATTAATGTTAGTACAGAGATATTCTGCACGACTTCGAGACAAAAAATAGCCAGGGAGACTTAAAGAGACACAGCTAATCCAATAGCTTGGATTCCAATGGTCTTGAAATAAAAGCAGAAATGAAGGCAAAATATTAGCATGAATCTAGGAAGTTGTATGGTCTGGGAATTAGGAACTGTGGCTGAATCTCTACACTGAGAGAAATTTTTCTGGAGAAACTGAGACTGAAGTGCTGTAACCTAATTTCAGTGCTCCAGAAAGCCAGTGGCAGAGTCAGGACTTAACTGGCCCAGGCCCAGTGCAGTGCCTTTTGCATATTGCCTGCTCTGTTTGAAAGGTGACCTCTACATCCTCATACTCCTACCCAAAACAGAGGGGGACAACATTGTCTTCACTGAGATCAGGAAATAGATTATCATTAACTTGGACAAAATTCCAACCCTAACACCTGTCTTGATGGCAACAGAGCCCCATTGGAGCAGCTCATCATAGCAATTTTTTGTGCCAGAGCTGAACATCTCACTGGAGGAGGACCTGACCTGGTGTCTGCTGCCTCCCTCAAGAAATTAACACACCCACTGTGGGGAATATTTGATAGGAAGGATGTCTTCCCTCTCCAGGAGACAAGTGGCATGGCTGAGGTGCTTTGCTAAAGGCACAAAATGCACCCACAGTTGTACCACAATGACAATCTGATGTCTTCCAAAGACCTCCAAAAACTGGTTTTCAAAGGGATCTGAAAATGATCCCTACTTCCCATCATATCTGAGAGGGACATTGCTGTTGAGAGCAGCCTTTAGCAACACTACTTTAAGTGAAAACACAAATGATAATTAAATGAAAAAATAATCGGCGTTTAATGCTCTCTTTTATGTACTTTTCTTTTTTGGGTAAAGTTTGGTGTGATGGGTTTAAAACTAGATCTAGATTGTGCCTCTCATGCATCAGACAGCTAACTATAAGACACTGAGACACTTGAAAGTCAGAAATGTAGGTGATGTTGATAACATCTTCAAATAGTGCAATAATAGCGTTCAGTCACTCAAGGTCTTTCATTTTTGGAACTGCCCCATATGAGCGTGACATTCATTAGTTCAAACCTGTATCGTGCTACAGCAGTTTGGAAAAAAAAAAGAAGTTACTAGGAAGAGTATTAAAAATTTCATGAAGTAGTTTTTCCCTCAGGCACTTCTTTCAAGGTCAGAAAGCCTCACTCTTGTTTTTTCTGCTGGCATGAAAACATGCAGAGAGATTATGTGATGTGAAGACCCACACCTAATCCTGACCTTTAATTCTGAAAAACCTTCATCTTTACGCATTTTTTTCAAATGTGACTTTCTTTGATCTCCATGAAATTAAGAAAAATATGTGCCCTGTTCCCTGGCATGCCTGCTGTAGGATGCCCACATAGAAAACTTCTCAGGGACCAGCAGAGCCTCGTAAATAAAAACTGCTCCAAACCCTCCTTTACCCAAGTCAGAAGGAAATATTTATGACAGCTGAAAGCTATGATAAGGGCTGCATCTCTCAGCTTTTTGCCTTCCTTGTAGCAAAGCAAAGTTCACCTGGTTTGTGGTGAGGGCCCATGTCCCCCCAGAGGCTCCCATGCAGGGCCAGATCCCAGGAACACACACTGCCTGCTCTGCTCTCCATCCCAAACCCCCAGCCCCTGCTCTCCCCATCATCCAGCCCTTCAAGTCCTCAAACCAATGCTTACAGCACTTGATCTCAAGGATCATTGGCAACATCAAAAGGAGAAACACATTCATTTGGGTTCCTCTGCCAGATAAGCATGGCTATTCCCAGTGCCACTTTCAAACATCAAGATTTTCAAAATTGGGTGAAAATAAGATTAATGGAGTTGTGCATGGAGGAATACTATCACCATTAAAAACAGAGCTTGTCAGTATTTTATGACTTTTCTTTCCACTCAGCTCCAGCCCTTTTTTTTTCCAGAAGAGTGCATTTGTTATAGTTCAGAGGTGTTTTCAAAAAAATTATTCCATTTTCTGATGACAAAATTTATCAAAACCACACAGTAACAAGGAAAAAGATTTTGAAAGCAGCACTGTGATTTTGGTACCTAAATCCTCCTCTGTAACAATGATGAAGACCCTGTTCTGCCAATTCATCAAATTTGGCTTCCGGGCTTCTACAGGAACACAGGAGTTCCAGGAGCAAAATCACGCCATCAGTTTGGTACAAATTCACCTCTAAAGTTTTAAGTTCCTTATTTATTTTTTTGAGAACTTTGTATTTATTAGACTGGAGTTGAGTACCACCTGCCCAAACCACCCTAAATTCAGACAGGAATGGTCTCTCTTAAAACCAGTTCTAAAACTTGAAGTTGATGCAGCCTGTGCCACGTCCTCTGACCAGTTTGGGAGCACAATTGCATTCCCAGCAGGCTCTGACAGGCAGCTGGCAATGCCCAGTGCCCTCTCCCCTCTGCTGTCCCAGCTTCTCATGTTTGCAGTTTGATGTCCCTCTGGTTGCACAGACACAAGTTTTCACAGGCCTGCGATGGAGTCAGGATCATGGGAATGGTCTGGGCTTTCCAAAAGACAAAGATCTCCAACAAGAAAAATAAATATCCATTTTTTCAGGCTCCTTAGAGTTGATAGGATAGCCCTACAAATAAGAGCAGCAACAAGAGAGGAAGAAGTGACAGAACTCTTCTTTGGGGGAAAAAAAAATATTTTAAAAAATTGTAGATGGCAATCCAACCTGGCCTTACTGAAAATCAGGAGGACCTGATGATCTTAGATTCCCCTCTAAGACATTTCCCCCCTCCCTCAGGTGCACACCCTTGATGTCACCTGCTGATGCTGGTGCCCAGAGCTCCAGCCCCAGCTCCACAGCAGGGCCAGCTCTCCCTGCAGGCCACCCCCAGCACAGGCAGCCCAAGCTCAGCCAGCATACCATACACACTGTGTCACTGGCATTTTGACTTATACAGTGAAGAAAAATACCCTAAAACAAAGCCCCAAACCAGTGGAGTTTTGTTGGTATGCTATGGCAGGATTCCCTCATGGCTTCACATGTAAGATGTGCAAGGAAGTGACTGAGTCATCGTCCCTGGAGGTATTAAAAATACACATAGATGTGGCACTTGGGGATATGTTTTAGTGGTAGACCTGGCAGTGCTGGGTTAATGGTTGGATTCAGTATCCTAGAGGTATTTTCCAATTTAAATAACACTATGATTCTAAATTCAAAGCTTCCTGCAAGATTGAATTTCATAACCACACCCTTGTGGCAGGAATATCTGGTAGGGCTGAGCTCTCAGTGCATTCTTGCTAATGGGAGCACATCAGAGCAGCTCTTCCACCCTGCTCCTGCTGGGACATTGCAACTTTGAGACCACTGACCACCACTCCTCTGTGAAATTTAACTGAAACTAGCTTTTCTGTGCATGTACAGGGCTCCTTCTTTCCAAGCAGAATGACAGATGCTCTGGCACAGACTGCAACTCTCAGCTTCATTTCCATAGGAGGTCAGCCTAAAATCTTGTAGCCACAGATACTGCAGTGGACAGCTGGGCAGGCAGGATCAGCCCAAGCAGCTCCCCCCCATCTTCTCATAAATTGAATAAATTACATCCAGGAGGGCCCTGAGGCTTCTGAGTCCTGGGCCAAACCACAGCACTGCATGCAGGCACAGCAATCCCCGAGGATCATGATCCAGACCAAAAGAAGCCTCCTCTAAAGTGACACCAATGGCCACAAGTGAGTCAGCTGAGGGATGTGCCCAAGGGCTGCACACAAGCCTTGGGGACCCAGGGAAGCTCAGAGCCCATGGGGACCCAGACCAGCCCCAGCTGCACACGAGGAGCAATGACTCCCATGGCTGGCAGATGAAGAGCAGCCTGACAGAACACAATGCCATGCCCTGGCTTGGCACTGCTCAGACAGACACGAGCCTCAGCTTCACTGTTTTACTGGGCACAATCCAGCAAATCCATTTACTCCCCAGCTAATGTTCATTTTATCACCCTCTAATTTTATGAGAACTTCCTAACACAGATAGCTCCTGCACTGTGTACACAGAAGGCTTCAGTGCTGACCTTTAAGGCTAATGGCTCTGTCTGCATTTGAGATATTTGGACTTGTGCACTGAAAGCCAGATCCTGGGGTGACCAGCAATATTGGTGAGCACTCCCAGCAGGCAAAGCAGCATTCCAGTCATAGGTGTGCAGGGAGTCTGTGTGGGCATGGGGCAAAGGAGCTGTCCTGCCCTGGGATCAGGATGCTTCTACATTCAGTACAGGAAGGTGCTGCTGCTAGCTTTTGGGCAGCAGTAGCATCTTTTCAGCTACAGAGGCAAAATCTGAAAGCAAAAGGACCAAAGGATCTAGACTGGCTCAGTGCTCAGCACCAGTTTTACTTTCTTCCTTGTAACACCCAGGCAAGATGTTGAAGCAAAGTGTCCAAGCAGTGCTTTCTGTAAAGTTCATGGTTCAGTGATGCAAAGTCTTCTTGGGATAAGGTACCACAGCCCTGAGGTGGCTGCCACTGCCACCATCAGCCTCTGTCCAGTGGCAGTCCATCCCATGCCCCGACCCCTTGTGTTCTCATACCCAGTGGAGTCTACAAGCCCTGTGTGCACTCACTGTCAAACACAGGAAAGTGGTGCTCCAGGGAACTTTCAGCATAGAAAGAGCACACCAGAGAGGAAAACAACATTAAATGACTGTGCTGTCCATAGCCAGCCTGGCTCCTGAGCACGGTGCCCACCATGAAGTTATGATTAGGAGTTAAGTTTATCTGTTCATGCACCTTGCAGAATAGCACATTCTTGCAAAAGCCAGTGTAATTGATTTCATCACACTTTTATCATCTTGCTAGTAAGACATACGAGTGCTCATATCCTCTGCTGGACCAGCATAACCTTGGGCATTAGGTTACTACATAGCTGAAGGCAAATGGGAACTTTCATTACCTGAAAGGAGACTAACACTTATTTTAAAGTCCCAAAAGGCAAGCAGAATTTTGGCATTACAATTGTGTTTTTCATCAAACCTTCATGCAGATGAAAATCTTCATATAGTATAAAGCTGTGTTAGAGACCCACACAGAAGAGGAAGCACTTTATATCTGCACAGAAATACTTAGAAGCAACAAAGACCTGGTCAATGAAAAGAGAACAAATTAAAAAATGGACATTTCCTCTCACATCTGACTACAACACCTGGATCCCAAAAGCAATTTTCAAGTAATTTCATGGAAACATTTATTGTCTCCAGTAAAGTATTTGCAGACAGTGAAACCTGGAATGGCTAATAGGCACTTATCCATGATCTGCATCTAAGGAGTTGCCTATTATTAGTTAATGAGCAGACAGCAATTCAGAGTTCTAATTTTAGCACCAACACATGCCAGGAACTGGAAACAAAAGGAAGCAAAGAGAAACAGGCCCGGGCTGAATAAAAAAGGATGTTCTGGTGCCTTTCCATCAGTTGTAGAAACCATCCCACCTGCCACATCTCTGACACCAGAGAGTTTCATCTCCAGTCAGCAGCAATCCCACCATGGTGTGGAACAGAAACACAGGCACGGCACTGACCCCAGAGATGAGCCAGTCTGCATCTCCCTCCCTCCTCAAGGCAAGCTCAGGTCTCCTCTACAGGTCCTGATCCACCTCTAAAGCTGTGCAAAAGAAATGCTGCTACTAGAGGTTCCCAAGGGCTGGGGCCATGTCTTGGAATATCTCTTCCTCTTCTAAATCAGGACATCTTTCAAAGACTTCACTGTCAGGCTGGAGAGACCCAACAACACCATCCTAGTGAGGTGCATGTGACCGCTGTGAAGAAGCAGTGCATTGGTGCTTGGTGCTGCAAGGACTCCACACCCAGCAGGGAACAAGGATACAGCAGTGTCAGGCATGGTCAGCCCCTACAAATACCTAAGAGAGGTTTAAACACTGAATTATAACAGCACAGTCCTGGCTTTGCAGAGAGTCTGGCAGATTTACCCATCTTTGGCTTCACAGCTCCTCATCAAACATGGCCAGGCCCTTAACTGGCTGTCCAGAGCAAACAAAAGCTGAACATGGCACTGTGACATTGCCACTTTTCACTTAGCAGGCAGGCAATTATTCTCATGTTTAATTGTATCTGATGAGTGACACTCACAGGCCCCATGCTGTTTAAAATGTGACATATTTTATTTATCACAGCAGCTTCTACAGTTCTACAAATGGATGACACACAGTCCATTATCATTTTGGAAGCATTATTATTCACACAAACATGTCCCAGAACCTTAGAAATTTTTTAATTCTTTTTTTTTTCTACATTCCTTTTAAATTCAGAATGCAAATTCCCTATCTTGCCAATGAGATTTCCTCCTCCTCACCAACCCGAAATAAATTAGAGAACAAGCTGCTATCTCTAAAAGCTTTATAAATAAAACATACAGCACACACACACATAAAGGCTACAATTTCAGAGTACTTTTGTATCCTGGATGGATTTAGAGATGTCATTGCAAATGCACAGATGCTGCCAGTCACGGGCGCTTAACAAGCGCTCTGAGGTTTGACATCCCATCAGACTGCAGCCCTTTGTGGCAGCTGGGGCCTCCCAGGGCACACAGAAACATGACAATTGCTTCTATCAAAGAGAGAAAATAATGGCAACCACACCGGCAAATACATCAAGGGACAGAACTGAAATTACTCTTTCCTGGCTCAACTAAACAAAAAATTATGACAGTTCAAAAGAAAGTTAAAAGTTTTCTGGAAGTGGCTAAATCACACTATTCCAAGCTGTCAGTGGAAAGATTTGCTTTTTTCTTTACCTCAAAAAGAAACCATTTTTTTGAAAAAAAAGTTTAAAAACTGACTCAATTTGAGTTTTGATTTTTCTACTTTTTTTCCAACCAAAACAGACGCAACGTGAGGCGAGAACAAGAAAAGAAAGTAGTTCCAGAGCTAAGAAATCCTGTTTACTCGATGAGATTGTGCTGGTTTTTAACTCAATTAACACAAAGCTGCTGTTTAGGCATGGCCCATCTGTCGGTGATGCCCACAGGGGATGGCTCCCTGGCAGGGACAGAGGCTGCACCACAGCCTGGACACCCGCTCCAAGCTCTCCCTGCCTTCCAGCCCTCCAGCTCCCAGACTAAACAGGCAGCAAAGGTGGGAAAAGGGTAACAGAGAAAAATTGGAGCAGGAAAACAATACTACATTCCAAACTGAACAGCCTGAAACTTTTTAACCCGTGTTTGGAAAAATGAGATGTCATCTATCAAAGCTGTCCTCCGGTGCCACCAGCACCCACTGCGGGCCAGGAGGCAGCTCAGGCACTGCCTGCCCAGGCTCACAGGGACTGGCCACAGCATCTGTGTGATCCCAGCACAGAGCAGGCAGAGAAGGATCACCGGCTCTTTAGGGCTTAAAAGGCTCCCAAGGGATCAAACAGATGGATTCAACAGCCGAAATGGGCTCTGCAGACAAGTGCCTGTCACAAATGCTTTTTTCCTGAGCCAGAGCACAAGTGCAGTTAGCTTCAAGTGCCACGGTGGCCACTAAAAAGCTGAGACAAAAAAGAGTCATGCTGGAAGTTTTAAAAGGTGAAATTCATTTTAAACGTTTTTGAGGTCTGGCTCGTTGGCTCTGCTCCTACAGAAAGCTGTTAGACTTCCACCTGAGCAGGTAACACAGCTCTAATGCACCAACTCCACTCTCAGCACGGGGCACACATGGAAGCCTTGCACGCCTCTGCCCAGTCGAGGTGGTGCTGACCCCACAGCTGCTTTCCCTGCTGGGATGGGCTGGGAGACTGCTCGGGGAGCTCCGGCCCTGACCAACCCCCTGCAAAGGGAAGCATCTGCCCTCATTGGCATTTCCCATGAAACAGGATACACACAAACTTCATACCATCTTTTTCTGCCCTGAAACGGGGAATTTCATCACCCATGCGGGTGTCTTTGTTTTTGGAAAATGCTGAGCTCCTGGCCTCAGTAAAGGCCCACAGTAAAGAGACCTAAGGAACAGCTTCCTCACGGCCATTAGACTCACTAACCTCCATTTTCACTGCATTTCCCCTGTTCTTGGATGAGGAAGAAGAGTAAAGGGCACCAAGCTGACCTTCAGCACCCCCATGCAGTATTTCCACGCCTTCTCCCAGCCTGTCTTTCTGAGTTCCTTTGCAAGCAGACAGCCCAAACCTGCTTTGACAAACCTGACACCACAGGGGCTCATCACACCCTATGTCTACTCTGCTTTTGGGCAATGGGGGCCACTTTTTCCCACTTACTGCTGCTCAGTAACCAGGACACAGCTGGCTCTCGGGCCACGACAGGCAGACAGCTACAGCAACACAGCTCAGAGCCAGAGTCCGAGGGAAGGTGGCAATAGGCAAGGAACAAAGGAGAAAATCAAGCTGCCATCTTAAGAGAGTGATTTCAGTGATTCATAGGAGGCATTTTAGTCAATTCACTGGTTAATGACTTAGCAGCACTGGCACAAGGTCAAATCACAAATGGTAAGAGCATTTCTCCAAAGCAATCACTTATTTCTCTATTTCCAGCTCTCCATTTCAACTTGAAGAGCAGCACTAAAAAGGAGAGAGAAATCAGCTTTCCATCTAAAAAAGACTTGTGAGAAACCACAAGTGCCAAGCATATTTCCTCTCCACCCTTGTCTCTTTTGATACCAGCCCAGTTCCTTAATCTGCTACAGCTGCCACTTCTCCAGTGGTGAAAAATATTTGTAATATACATTGCTGAATGCAACAGAAACACTGAAGAGCAACTAGAGATCAGTTAAACAGCTTTATCCCTAAGCAGCAACACAGTGAAATGCAGGAAAGACAAGTGATAACCAGCAATGGGTTGATGCAATGCAGCAGGTTCAGTAAAATCTACCTGTAAAAAGAAATCCTGCTGAAGTACAGCTGATGTTGCATCCTATTTGCATGTGATCTTCATGTAATTGGTGGTAACAAGATGACAGATAAAGGCAACAGAAAAACATGGTATTAATTATGCAGACTCCTTGGTTCTAAGTCCTAAGCACATCAACATTTCCACATCGTAAGAGATCAGGAGAATTCCAAGTAAAAGCTTGTCAGCCCCTGTCCTTCCCTCCCAGAGGGCAGGAGACAGCTGAAGCAGCACTCTGGGATCAGTGCCTCTGGTCCCCTGACCATGCTACCCCGGAGGGATCATCTTTCACTTCAAAACCATCTTTAGCCATCCCTCTCCCTTCAGACATGGTTTATTAAAAGACATGCTAGAGGAAGGCTGACATGGAATAAGACAGGGAGAAAGCATGCAGGAGCCCAGATATTCTTAGCTCTGACAGGTCTGTGGGGACATCTCTAGGTGGGGCTCTGAAACAGGCAAAACAGCAGATGGTGGTGGCAGCAGATTCCCCTCATCACTGCCCCTCCAGATTTGACTGAGGCATTTAGTGAGCATCCATTCCAGCCATCCTGGATGCTATTTCTACATGCCCTCCCAGCTGTTTCCACCAGACCTGAAGCCCTCAAGTATTTTGTATATGTTGTGGTTTAAAACAGCCAGCAGCTCAGCCCCACACGGCCTCTTGCTCACCCTCACCAGTGACATGGAGGAGAGAATTGAAAGCATAAACATGAGAGAAGCTGAGGGATGAGATACAGGCAGTTTAATAGCAAAAGCCACATGCACAAGCAAAGCAGAACAAGGAATTCATTCACCACTTCCCATGGGCAGGCAGGCAGTTCAGCCATCTCCAGAAAAGCAGGACTTCATCACACATAACACAGACTTCTAGGAACAAACACCATCACTCTCAACATCTCTGTTTCCTCCTTCTGCCCCCAGCTCTTTGTGCTGAGCATGAGGCCACACGGTCTGGGATGTCCCTGGGTCAGTCAGGGTCAGCTGTCCCAGCTGTGTCCCCTCCCAGCTCCTTGTGTCCCCCAGCCCACTCACTGATGGGTGGGGTGAGGAGCAGAAAAGGCTCTGTGTGAGCCCTGCTCAGCAATAGCAAAAACACCTTGGTGTTATTAACCTTGCCTCCCTACAAACCCAAAACACAGCCCAATATGAGTTATTGTGCAGAAAATTGTGTTTTGCCAAGACTAGGGCACTTGCTTTCAAAAACAAACAGGCCAGAAATGTTTCCTTTTTCAAAGCCATCTCAGCTGTTTAAAACCATCCTAATTCACTGATGTTCACTCTATTAGAGGTACCCTAGGAAGGGCTGGGACCTGAAAATCTCATTCTTAATGAGATGAGACAACACACTACACCTGAGAATTTTTGACTATGGGTGAGGTTAGTTTCAATCCAGGACAGAATTTCACAGGCTCACAGTCTTACACAACCTTTTTCAGTTTCCAAGAAAACAGTTCTCTTTCATGCTGCCTTTTATTATTATTAACTGGACAAACTTGAGTGATTGGGACATACAACATGACAAGAAAACAAAGATGGTTTGAGATGAGCATTTTTCATTTGTACTGCTCTATTGGATTACACTAAGACTGTTGACCTTATTAAGATTCAGGTTAACAGCCCACTTCAGAAATATCTATGTGTGCACCTGAGTGTTAAACCAAATGCTTGGAAGACATATTAAATCAAATAAAGATTGATAGCTTGCTGCTTCTATCCTACCAATCATCCAAGCACTGCTTACTTCTGCATATACATGAAATAGTGAAAACTGAGAAGGATGTTTCTCTGAAAAGAGGCTGCTCTCTCTTCAAATCACACCTATCTTTACATAGGTACCTTTGTTGCACCTTTTTACTCCTTGCTTGTCCAAATCTAGTACAATGCAATGCGTGTTGTGTATTATCTACTGCAAACCAAAAGCAAACCTGGGCTTGAATTCAGTCCTTCCTACTTGCAGAGGTTATAACCCTGAGATGAGCCCCACCATTTGCCTAAGAATCAGGTTTGAAAGAAAAGACAATATCTGAGAGGCAGAAGCTCTGAAATACATACCTTTCAAGGACAATCTGGATTTATTTTTGTTAATACACTCAGCCACAGCCCACTCAGATAGTGCACATATGAGTCTCTTCCCACCATTCCACCTGGGATGCAATGAAAAGAGCCCAAAGAACTACACCTCCACCTCTGTTTGCCCCTGGTCAACCAGGAGCAGTGATGGGGAGCAGGATTTACCAAGACACTCATGCATTTTACTGCATCAGTAGTCAAAATTCTGCCTAAACCTCATCTCAAAGCTTTCTCCTTAACCCAGACATATCCTGTGTGTAGGCACCACCACCATTCTGGTTCTCATTCTCAACATCCTCAGCAGCAGAAACAGACTCAGGATGATAAAAGTGTTGCCTTATTTCAGGTTGTCCTCCCAGGCCTCCCATGACTAATGACTTCATTTCCTGATTACAGGAGGAAAGATGATATTCCTTGCAGCTGAACCAGACACTGCAAAAATCATTTAAGTGATTCCACCAAGACAGGGAAGCACAGGATCCTAGCCTGTCCCTGGCACATGCTCATATACCTTGTTCTTGAAAACTCTGCTGATGACTGCTTATAACCTTCCCAGATGATTTATCAGTGCATTCTTCCCTTGCTAGTTAAAATGCTCTTTCTTTACCCACTGTAAAAATTAACCCCACCCAAGCTGGGGTGCTCACGGACAACACCACAGCCTGGTGACTGCTGGCTTCAGACACAGCACTTTGCCCTCATTCACTCCATAATTCTTTTGAGTGCTATACTATGGCAGCCTCATTCTCCATCTAGCTCCTACCTAACAGATCCTTTTTTCCATCATATCAAAATCATAACAAATTCTGCTTCCCTTTTTTAAGCTCTTCTTTGCCTGTTCTGCTTCTCTCATGCTGTTTCTTGGACACAGAGTTCTCAGTAAAACTTTTTAAATCCTACATTAACTTCTCCTTGCGAGTCTCCTGTGCCCCAAAGCAGAAGGATTGTTCTGTCAGGGAGCTGCTGGCTGGTGTTGATTCAATACCATTACTCCTGCTTTGCACCTCCTTTTGCTGCACCACCCTGCCCTATCTCATCTTAAAGCAGACATGAGGGTCACAATACAACTGCTGTGCTTAACAAGCCTCCTCCGGGCCCCAGCAATAGTCTGTGCTCACTCCAAGCCTCCAGGACACATGTGGCAATTAGATTTCACCTGTGCCTCTAAATCAAGCTAAATTATTCCATGTTTGCCATGGCTAAAAGCAAATACATGAACAAGACCAGAAGGTAAGGAACAGCAATTTGTTATGCAGCAGTCACTTGAGTCCGAGTCCTTGATCTTGGCCAAAAGAGGTCACAAGCTCTTTCTCCCCTGCAGCACTTCATAAATGGGGTCCAGCTGCCTTGAGGGAACTGCAATTAAAAGTACTCTCCAGAGGAGCAGAGTTCCTCTGACAAAGTATTTCTGTGTTCCTCTATATTAGGTTCTGATCCATGAATAAATGCAGCAGGCTTATCTCTGTTACTCTGTGTTTGCTTTAGTAGCTAGCATGAAGCCTGCATTTATTACCCAAATCCTGTTTCTAAATCTCACTCCCAGATAAAGCAGTAATGCCATGGCTGCTCTGCTCAGATTGCCCCACAGCTTTTCTTTCTTTCATAAGGAAAAACCCATACCTCTACCCTGCCCTGACAGACCTGCTGCCATTCTGCCATCTGACATTGCTGCCAGAAACACCCTGGCTTGTCCCAAGTTGCCATACTTCCTGGGAAATCAACACAAGGGTCACAGTGACATGCCAAAGCAGATCCACACAATTCCAGTCTCCATTAATTCAAAGACTGGAAAAGACTGTGGTTATCTCCTCCAAAGTGGCAAAGCTGCATCTGGAGCCTCACTGAGAGACACTGCAGTAGCAGAGAGCAGCCTCCAGTAGGTAGGGGAGGGTCTCACTAAGAGAGCTTCACCTTTGTATATGCTCCAAGTGTTTTAAGTAGAGGCTGATAATCAGAAAAAGCTCAAGACTTTCCCTTTCTGGGAAGCTGGTTGGCCCAGGGAGCAACGCTCTCCCCGTGATGCTCCTGCACTTCCTCCCAAACCCCAGAAGAGCAGTGCTGTCTATAAGAGAGATACTATGCTCGAGGAAAGACATAGGAATGTTGTTGAGATGAGATGAGGAAAGGAAGCTTAGAAAGCAAAAAATACATTAAAAGAGAGAGCAGCCAGGAGGTTTTCAACAGGTACAAACTCAAATAGCTTTTAAAGCAATTCAAAATTGTCCTCTCCTGCTCTAGTGAGATCAGCAGAGAGCAGTTCCCAGCTGCTCACCAGATTACTTCATCTTCCTCAGAAAGCAGAACAGTCTGAGGGAAGGTTAAAATCTGCTTCAGACAACAACCACCTGGTGCTGTCAAACCAGGGCACCTGGTCAAGCTTGGCAGGAGCACCCAGAGCACCCTGGCAGGAGCACAGGGCTGAGGGAGCAGTGAGCTGTTCACCCATCCACCCTCAGCCACGGGCTGCTGGAGCAGCTCTGGAGGGTGAGCACCTCACAGGGAGATGTGGCAGGACATCCAGCACCTGTCCTGGCTGGCCCAGGGACAGCATCTCACCCAGCACTGCACTCAGCTGCTCAGTCACCTCCTGTGAATGTCACCTCCATCAACCCCACCTCACCCAGCACTGCACTCAGCTGCTCAGTCACCTCCTGTGAATGTCACCTCCACCCAAGCCCATCTCTTACCCCTTTGAAGCTGTCTGCTCCCTCCAATCCTCCAGCATAAGAGCTCGTGTAATCAGCCCCTAAACCGGGTCCAATAAAGTGATCTGCATCAGCTTTAAAAAAAATTATTCTGCCTTGGTTTAGGGTTTCTTTAACCTCCCTAACCCGGCTCATTTTGGCCATCCAAAGCTTCTGGACAATCACACATGACACGAGATGGGACAGCTGGGAACCTCTGGAAGGAGAGCAGGGATGCAAAAGGAGCCTAACAACAACTGGAAGCATGTCAGGCTCCCACAGACCCAAGGTCTCAGAGCCACAGGGATCTCAGATACAGCACTCCAAAGCAGTTGTGTTATGTTGGAAGCTGTTAATTTAACACAGGGGGTTTTTTTTGGCTTTCAGTGATTTATACAGATTTTAAGCAAGACTGGTTAAAGCAGTCATTTTGCAAGAGCCATCCATGTAGCAGCCTTTAAACACAAGCAACACCAAAGAAGTTCTTTTCCACTATCAGTTTTCTCATCAGTGCTCCTTTGGGCAACACTCCTTATTGAAATAAAACTTAATTTTGACAAAGTGTTTTTGTGAGGGTTTTTAGACCAAATACTTGACTGCTTCTAGAAGCCCAGCTTGGTACCAATTAAAAAACAGGGCAGTGTGACCTAGAGAATTCAAGAAAATGTCATCACCTACTGTGAGCTCCTGGGCAGCAGCTCTGTTTGCTAAAATTAGAGGAGCAAGAATCTTTGGTTTTAAACATGCCAGATTATCATCTTTTAAGTAAATGCTCCAGTGTTTCAACCTAGTTCATACAGGAAAACCTAACAATTTTTGTGTAGGTTGCTCTGACAAAACCTGGCATGTGCTGGATTTTCTAAGTGAGGTATTTTGTTGAGTAAGTGATGGAAACAATTTTTAAGAGGTCAAACCCTAGGACCTGTGAGCTGAAAACTTTACTGAAATCAGGTCCCACTCTATATGGATAGAAACTTGCAGTCTGCATTCTCACAGTAGTAGCTGCTACCTGTTTTGTGCCAATAACACAACAGGCATTGTCCAAGACAAGAAAAAAGACAGTTTCTGCCCTAGAAACACCTAAAAACCAACAGACAATGTGAACTGGAGGCCTTTGGGGTGTTCTTCTTTGCACAAATACTACAGTTCATTAAAAATAAACTGAAGTATTTGAAAGGGAGAGGAAATCAAAGTTTTGATGACTTGATGGTGAACATGGTGGTGATGCTGGGTTGACAGTTGGACTTGATCTTAAAGGTCTTTTTCAAACTTAAGGATTCTGTTATTTTGTGATCTCTTGGATAGTTTATATCAGCCCAGATTAAATCTTCAAACCAGGAATCATTGTACAGCAAATCCCTGCAGGCTATGAAAGCATCCAGCTTCTCCTCCAAGATCCTGTGATCCTGCAAGAGAGCTACCAGCTGCCTTCATCAGTGTGCCCACGAACATTGCACATCACATCTCACATGCAATATTCTTTAGATTTTAATGGAGAAGTAGTTCTTCTCTAGGATCATCCAGAAACCATATGCAAAGAGCAGAACTGCCTCAGAATCTAGATTATGTAATTTATTTTCACCATTATTTTTATCCCTGTTGAATCCAGACAGACTTTTCAGTGAAGGATATAAAACCCTGCAGTACATTTATTCAAGCACCAATCCCCCCCAACTTTTGAGTCTTTCTCTCACAGTCCAAAGTCTCCTGCAAAGGGCATCATTCTCTAGCACAGCTTTTGTGTCCGTGGACAGCTAACACAAAAAGACATGGGGACCATTTAGAGGTCTCATCCTACCAAGTGACTGACTGTGGTGCTGTAAGCAAAATTCAATGAGGAGAGCCTGCAAGATCAGCCTCTGTGCTTGTTAGCATCCAGCACAGGGCAGCTGCTGTGGCTGCCTATTGACTGAGCAATCGACAGACAATCACTGCATCCAGCCACAGAAACATCTGAGGAGGGCAGTGCAGGAATGAGGGAGGCATCCAAAGAAAATCAGCTGAAAGGCCTTGATCTACAAGACAATTATAAGTTTCCAAGTTTGCCAACTAAACTTCAGCATTACCCTTATAAGAAATTTTTTGTACGTGACATTTTGCTTGCCTGCCTCTAACAATAAACAACTTAAACATTAATTTTGCTGCTCCCACAGCTGTAAACTCTGCAGATCAGGATCTGTCTTCTATGCTTGTATCTAGGAGCTCCTGAATCAAACCATCTACACTGAAATGTCATGGTGAGGCCTCAGAAGTATCCCACACAAGTTACCAAAAAACCTCATGTTTTATGCATATCCCTGGTTCTTTGCTCCCCAGATCATCAGTTCTCTCCCCAAAATGTGCTCACTTTGCAGGAGACGGGCCTAATAATCAAAGGCTCTTCCAGAGGAGGATTTACAGGAGGTTTCTAAGAAAGGTGAATGACCTGAAGGTATGTCCTTTGCTGTCTTCCCACTGTTTGCACACATTTAAACTGAATTGTATTTTTAGACAGATTGGAGTTGGGTCATTTCCTTCCAAGTACTTAGGAGCTGTGACAACTCCTGAATGACTTATCTTCATAAAAGTCTCAGGAGAGCCTGGGAACGGACCTAACCCAGAAAGGAACTCTGTGCTCAGTGAAACAGTAGAGTTCAGGACAAGACTTTCAATTATTTCCCCTCTAAGCTCCAACAAACTTTCCCCTGGCTGGGTTCACACCAGTTCAGTGACCAGGCATGTCCAGGTCTGATAAAGGCAAGAATATTCAGCACAGAGGTTTAACACACACAGTCCTTACACCAACATCCCACCTATTCCACAGATGCTTTTATCAAAGTCACCAAGATCTGACACAGCTCAAATGCACAAGTGTGCTGCAAATCTTGGTGCCACATTGCCAGATAACTCCAAAACAAATAATTATTGAAATGGTCCCAAACAAGTTTGTGACTGTTGAGAAAGGACTAATGGGTTACATCGAGAGGGTAAAAACTTCCTGGAGTCTGCTCCCAGCCCTTAGTTTCATTGCACACAGGAGCCAGCAAATTAAGACTTGAGCTATTACAAAAATTTGCATAATGTCAGAAGCATTTGGTACCCTGAGGATGATGTACTCAGCAGAGTCTGACAGTCAGCACTAATGATGGCAGTGATTTGCAGTGGGACCAGAGCCTGGACACAGCAGAGGCACCACCACCAAGACAGACTTGGCCACTTTGGAGTCCTGCATTTTAGGCAGCAAATGGAAAGTTTCCTTGGCACTTGCAAAAGATAATCAGAGCAGGAGAAGCAATCAGACTAAACAGGCGCTGTCCAACCACTGCAACTAAATACATTATAGCTTCACTTTGGATTGACACTGCATGGATACTTTATTTAGAAAACAAAAAGGTTTATCTGTTTTCAGAGTGTTTCAGCTTCCAAATAGTTAAGCAATTGCCATTGTTTTCATTTCTACAAGGAGAAACTGAGAAATTATTCCCAATCACAGAGGGACTAAATAAGTAATCACACATACACAAATCACAAATCCATGACCACAGGAGAGTTTATCCTCCTCTAACTTCTGACCTGCCAACAAAACCAAATAAAAATCATCTGCTCACACTTGTCTACAGATAATGGAGTTATTTACTAACTAATCTTCTCCATGAACAATATTTCAAGCATTCGTTCCTCTCCATCTGCTTTGCTGTTTTATCCAGTGTGATAAACATAGGAGGTTGTTTCCTCAATTTTTTGTTCATTTCCTTCTTATAATTAACCACACTAGCTTTTTACAGCAGCATGAGAAACACCTCATTCTCTGTTAAATTGTCAATAGATTAAACAACAACAATTTGTTATATCCTGCTGGATTTACACCATCTCTAAGAACGATGATCTGGATAAACACATTTCTGTCATATCCTCTGTTACAGCTTAGCTTTTGGGCAGGGATCAAAGATATAAGATGAAAATATACAGATGAAAATATACTTCCACCTTCCATCTATCCATAAAAAAAAAGAAGAACAGAAAGAATACCATCAGCAAACACAAAGTACTTCTCTGCAGGTTGATAGTTGGTAAAACAATCTGCAGAGAGTCCCTGACCTTAACTGAGCAACCTCTGAACTGATGCATGATCCCAAGGTCTGCCATTTGACCAGAGCACAACCACCACCCCATCACAACCACAGCCAGAATTAGATTGGAACCCAGAGACAAGAAACTAGACTTTATTGATCTTCTTACCTGGAATTCAACAGCACTGTGGGGAGGCCAGAAACCTGGATTCATGGGCTGAGTTGCAACTTCTCCTGTCTGGTGATTTCCAGGCAGTGTCTCTTTCAGAAAGCAAACCAACTACTTTTAACTTCGTGTCTGGCTTTGCAGCTTTCTTTAGAAAGCTTCACATGAGTGATAAACTTGTAAATATAAAATGAAATTTGAATCATTACTGTTCCAATTACTGAAATAACCTGCATTTGCTAGAATTTTATTCTTTTACTTGTGCTCATTAATAGTATCTAAATGTCAAGCAAAAAGCATCTTTGTGTCTGTGCATTCATCCTACTGTCCAAATTTATTCACCCAGCAAAGGTCAGGAAATTGCTGAATTACAAATGCAATTGTTTAGAGCAACTTTGTGCAACTTAGTGAAAGCTGCACTCAATTTGTTCAACCCAGCATCCTGAAGTTCCCATGGAAAATTTATTGTGCCAGATATATTAAGTGCAAATTGCATTATAAATTCATTTATAATTAAAACTGCCATTTCTGTGCCTCCTGCCATACCCCACTTTCTGCTTCAGCAGACACATCACTCCAGCCCTTGCTGTTTCTGTTTTAATCTGTGTAACAGTTAAATCTCTCCACACTCCTGGGAAATTATGTGCTCAAGAAACTGAGGCAGGAGTCAAGCAGTATTTCATGGAATGGTCTGGATTGGAAAGGACCTTAAAGATCTTCTAGTCCCAGTCCCCCTGCTGTGGGCAGGGACACCTTTCCCTAGACTGGTTGCTCAGAACCCCATCCAGCCTGGTCTAGAGCACTTCCAGGAATGGGGCCTCCAATACTTCTTTGGGCAACCTGTGCTTCACCATCTGCACAATAAAGAATTTCTTCCTTCCTAATATCTAATCTAACTCTGAAATGATGGGAGCAGGAGCAGAGAAGCTGCCACCTCTCCATTGCCTTTTTCTTTCCCCCTCCCAAGACTGAGCTAAGCACAATGGCCTCAAAAACAAACGTGGCCAGCCTGGACTGCTGCTCCATAGCTCTGCCTGACTCATTCCAGTGCTGACATAGGAGTCACCAGTGATGTGATCTTCTCCACTAAATGCCTGCAGACACTGAGGGAGGAGCCACCAAGGACACCCAGCTCCCTGCACTGATCAGTGCCCATCTCTTCACGTGCCTCTACCACTGCCCACTCCTGCAGGACATGCATACCTGCCTTAGTCCTGCCCCAGGACAGAGAGGCCCCAGCCAGCACAATTTCATCTCTGAACCCGTCCCAGCATCTTGCTGGCACTGGAACCACAGCCCCTGGCCTGAGCAGGGGACAGCAGGCGTGCAGCCTGTACCCTTCCCTGCTCCCCAGGGTTAGGAGGCAAACAGCTCCTGCTGGGCTGTGGCAACCCAAACCAGGGCATCCGCACACAGCAGTCATGCCATCAAACCCAGACAGCACCTGCCAAGGGAGAAGAGCAGGGAAGTGTGGCATGTGCTTGAAAGGACAGCATCACTGGGGGACACCTCTGGTGCTGAGCTCAGCTCCACAGTGGTACAGGCATTTCTTACCACAGAAAATCACACACACACAGAGGAGTCTGTCACAGACATCTTTTGTGAAAAATCCTTTCTTTAGGATTTTTCTCCTTTCTGAGAAGCTGTGGCCTCAGCAACAAAATGTAAACAATGGTTATCTGCTGCTGTGGAATGCAACAGGTGGATCCGTGATTGGTCTCGGGTGGATGTTTGGATTTACTGACCACTCACAGCAGAGCTGTTCTTGCTTTCTGCCTGGACACAGAACTTTGTTATTCTTTCCTTTTCTATTCTTAGCTTAGCTAGTTTCTGAGAATTTTTCCTTCTATTCCTATTAGCATAGTAATAATGTAATATGTATCATAAAATAATAAATCAAGCCTTCTGAACGTGAGGTCAACATTCTCGTCTCTCTCTTCACCCTGAAAAACCCTTGCAAGCCCTGTAACAGGAGTCCACAAAGCCAGTTCTTCTCCCTCTGATGTGATACACAGCACAAGGTTAACCCACCCACCCACCCAGAGCATCCCTTCACTTATCTCTGCCACCAGAGCAGTCCCACAGGACAGTGCTGGTTCCAGCATCACTTCCTCTCTGTGGTAGCACCTCACATGGGATCTTGCTGGGTCAGGACTCAGGTATAAGCTTTCCTTGTGAATTTCCAGCTTAAAGCAAGGTGATGGTATCCTTGGTTAAAAGGGCACTAGAAGTACAACTTAATTATCCAGCATTACAAGACAGCTCTTCTGAGAGGCTGCAGAAGGAAATTGGCACTGTTCTGATGGAATATTCCATGTGGCTAACAACAATTCCATGCAGCCTCAGAGAGGACAGTCAGTTAGCTAAATCTGTTGAAAGGTAAGAGTGACATGCAGTGTTATTCTTTCCTTACATGTAGTACAACTATATATTTTCAGGCTATATAGCTTATGTTTTTAGATGAGAAGAAAGCAAAATAAGAAAAAAACATCAAGCTGAAAATAAATTGGATGCAGTTCAGAAGGACAGTGGAAAAATACAGGATGACAAAGAGATGGTAAAGCAGCAACTTAATAAAAAAGGATCAGGGCATCACCACTAATCACAAGCAAGCAGTGCCCCACAAGCACTGTGTGCATCCACACCAGGCAGAATCAACAAACACCCTGCAACACCTGGGAGGGCTGGAGGCAAAGTATCACCCAGGAATCAACAGCTCTAGGATCTCAACAGGAAACCTAAATGCAGCCTTGGACATGTGTTTCAGAAGGGACACTCAGGGGACCAACAGGTGTCATCAGTGACCAGATATGCTTGGCCTTAAAGGAAAGGTTGGACTAACTGGTGGTGAGGCAGATAAGGAGGGAAAAGGGTGAGGAGAGACTTGATACTTCTCTTTAAAGACATGAAAAGTAGATACCAAGCAGAGAAGATTAATTGTCAGGATAGCCAAAAGGTTTAAATCAGGAGACTTAGAGTAGGCAAGAGAAAGGATTTTTAACAGTGAGGATAGTGAAGATCCAGAGCAGGTTACCTGGGGGTAAGGCATAAAGCCCTTGTTTGGTGCATATAAGTAAGTAATTCAGGCAGAATTCACCCTGTCTTGGGACAAGGGATGGCCTCTAACTTCTGCAGGTAAACAAACCCATGTCTTTTGAATCACTCTCTCCTTTAGGATCTCTAAAGACAGCAGCTCTCATTGTGCTCCAAGATGCACTCAGCATCACTTGAGGATGGGATTTACCCTGCAGACAGGAACTGAGAGGGACATCAAGGCACCTGGAAGAGATGGTCCTTTTGTCTGCTGGGCTGCAGGTTGGTAGGAAGAGCCACTGGCTGGCTCCTCACCACCGGCAGTGAGCAAACCAACCTGACCTCACAAACACACTCACTCATTTATTAATTGGGAAAATAAATCACATGAAAAAGGACATGAGCAGAAAGCAGCCTGCTGCACCAGAGGGGAAGGTCAGCTTGGCTAAGAGCCTGCACAGCAGCACATGGGGCTTTGAGCTGTGGAGGCCACAGAGGGTGAGCAGCAGGCAGTCTCCATGGGAGGCCACAGAAACTTGTGCTATGCTTGGTCCACAAACTCTTTTTCCTCATTGGACACACAAAAAAAAATTAAATATCTAACAGCTCCTGTCAATATTAATTCTCCCCCAAGTGGCTTGCTATTCACAGCAGGATAACTAAAGCAACACTCATTACTTTAATTAGTGAAGGAGACAAAAAAATACAACCAGAGCTTGCAAAACAGCCACTTTTACTTTATTTGAAATGCCTACCACGAGCCCATACTTCTGCCCATAAAATTTCTAAGTACTCTTCTGCATGTGCTGTCTACAGAGCACAATTTCTTTCTGCTGAGGAGAGTTGCACCACAGCAGAAAATGCACTTCTAAAATTTCTCAGGACAGATATATCCAGAAAGATATTTTATAACTGGTACTATGAATCCCAATGCTGCACCAAAGCAAGTGATACAGATGCAATGTCTCCAAAGAGACCAAGAACCAGAAAGCCAACACGTTTCTTCAGCACCCTACTGTAGTGGTATTTTATGCCTGGACTACAATTCCAAGCCATGGCTTAGCACACAGAAAACAGGCTTTCATAGACTTTTTCCTTTCAATCAGTCACTCAAAATCCCCTTGCCAGCACTGAAAATTGGTCACCTGCTTTACCCTTTTCTGTGATCAGTCTAGCTCTGAACAGGAAAGCAGGAGGCAGGCGTGGTGGATTACACAGTGAGACCCTGAGAGAGAGCACGTCTGTCTGAGCAAGGTTCTGCCACAGCAGTGAAAGACACAATTAGGCTCATCATTTTTTAATTAGGAAATGACGTGTGATTTACAAGACTTAGTGCAATGTGGTATTTGAACAGCGAGGAGTGACATTTCCAAACAGCATCACAGGAACCTTCTCTTCCCCTGCCCCATCCCCCCAGTCATTTAAGCAAGTCATTCAGACAAAGAGCAAAAGTCCCTTGTCTGGGTTTTAATCCAAACTAGTGGAGTCCTGTATGTGCTCTTTTCATTCTTTTTTTCCATCTTTTTCCAGCCTCTTTTTCTTTAATCAGACACAGTTTCTCCCCTGCAGTCAGCAGTGACAACTGTGACTGCAGCTGTCTGAATTTCAGCATACATAACCAGAATCTGAGCTTCCTTTGCAAGAAGTTCACCAAATCTGGGAGAGAATTATGCACCCAACAATCCAGCCATGTCAGAGACCTTGTCTGCTGAAGGGCTGTGGGTGGCATGGACCCACCATCACCACTGGCAGCCTGGTCCTGCCGCCTGCTCCTCAGCCATGTCCAGCACTCACTGCAGGTCACAGCCACATCCATTATGTGAGGTCAATATAGAGTGCATGAGTGCAAAAGCTCAGAGTAGTTGTGTGGAAGGAGCTTGCTCTCAGCACACAAAGCTTGGTGGCTCTGAGAAGAAGGATGCTTTGCTCACATCTCCTGCTGCTCCAGAACCCACAGCACTGCAGTTACATGCCTTACAGGCTGTATGATCACCTTGTACATCCTCCAACCACAGCTGCAGCAAGGAGATACACCTGCTCCCCCCAAATCTGGTGAAACTTTTTAAGCCTTCATCAACCAGGGAAAGCCAGGATGGTCATGGCATCTTTAGAAACCCATGGTGCCAATACCCAGCCAGGCTTTGGGGGGTCACAGCCCTGTGGTGCACTCATCCCAGCTCAGAGGTTGTGCAGTGCACTCTCAGCACTGCTGGTGGGTACTCTGAGAGCTGCCCAGAGCACACAGAACTAAAGCTATGGAATGACAACTGTAAGGGATGTGGCTGTGACCTGCCACTTCACAGAGCTACAAAAGGAAATTCCCCACATGCAGGCAAGGCCTAAGCATAATGCAGCATCTCCAGAGGAAACATCTGCTCACTGGTACATAGGGGCAGAAGAGTTTTGAGAAACACAGTGAAAAAGAGTAATTGAAGACACCAAAATCACAGGTGAAAATCTCACTAGCAAGAACAGCACAATCTCAAAAATAAGAGGACTGAAATATTAATATTGCCCATGACTGCAGGGGGGAACACAACAGGAAAAAGGTGGCAGTACTTCAGACTCAGAGGCATGAGCCAAAGCATGACTTTAGATTTACAGTAGAGATGGATTACCATCAGCAGTCACAAGTGGATAGAGCCAGCCTAGGCATCAACAGAGACATTCCAAATACAACACACCATTACACATAAAACCTCACCAGTCTGAATGGACTAGCAAGAGCTTGGCCAGCAGTTTCAGGTGCAAGGCAATCATTCCCTTTGGCACACTCCCTCCACCTGTAACAGTGGTGTGTGAGCACAATCCATGCTATCTTTGATTGCAACCTGAGCCATGCCCCAGGTCATCACAAAGCCTCAATGAATGAAATGCCCTGAAGCATTACTGGGAGAAGTGAGCACCAAAAGGGAAAATATCCAACAGTCTACCTACTAAAAGAAAAAGCAGTCTTTAAGAGGTAGCTCTTAATTTTGGAATTGCATTTCTAGAAACTGTACTTTCAACATAGTCATCTGTTGTGTTTTTTAAAAAGACATTTCTTACTGTTAAGGCTTTATCAGATCATTCACACATGAAATAACTGATAAGCCTTACACATTCAAAACCAGATTTTTTTTTCTATCTACATCTTTCCATAATGACCAAAATATCCCACCTTGGGATTTGACTTTATCTGGAAGATTACTTGGATAATCTCAATTAAATTACGCCTTCAAGACAATTAAAAAATGCTGCCTGTGGACTGCAAGTGCTTAAATATCATTAAATGATGATACAGCAGTAATTTATGCCATCCTTGGAACTTGCAGCTCCCAGCCTCAGACTCAGAATTCAAATCTCTGTAATTTAAATCTTGCCTCTCTCTCAACTGAATAAAACATGACCTGTGTTTGTTTATATTCTCCATATTTCATTCACGGTAGCTCTCTTCCATGCAAGTCTCAAAGACAAGCTCTGAAATATAGAGGACAATCATGAGGTATTTGTGGCTTATCTTACACTGCTTTTAATTCACTTCACTGTTAATTTCATTACTAAAGAACTCCAGAACAACTCAGTATTTTCAGTATTTCTTCAGTTTTGTTGGGGTTTATGCATTATTCTACCTAATTCCAGGTAGATTATTGAAATCGTAATTTCAATAATCACAACAGATTTGGCACAGTCCTTTGATTCACCTTTTCACAGAATCATTAAGGTTGGAGGTCTTCAAGATCATCCAGTCCAACCAACAATGCAGCAGCACCACCATATTGGCGCCTAAACCATATTCCCAAGTGCCACGTGCAGATCCTCTTGAACACTTCCAGAGATGGTCAATCCACCACACCCCTGAGCAACTCATTGCAATGCCTAAAGACTTTCAGAAAAAAATAAATCCTAATATCTAAACTGAACTGTCTCTGGTGCAACTTGGGGCCATTTCTTCTTGTCAGTCACTTGAGACGTGGCAGAAGAGACCAATCCCCGCCTCACTTCAACCTCCTTTCAGAGCTGGAGGGAGCAATGAGATCCTCACTAAGCTTACTCTTCTCCAGCCTAAACAGCTAAACAGTTCCCTCAGCTGCTCCTTCTAAGAGAAGTTTTCTAGACCCTTCACCAACTTCATTTCCTTTCTCTGTACCAGCTCCAGACATCAAAGTCCTTTTTGAAGTGAGGGGCCCAGAACTGGACACAGCACTCGATGTGTGGCCCCACCAGTGCTGAACAATCTCTTCCCTAGTCCTGCTGGCCATGATTTTCCTGATCCAGGCTTTTCTTTTCTCTCCCACTGTGGTATCAGATGAGTTTTGCAAGGGAGTCATCTACTGGGGTGATGAAGAAGCAGGACGAGCAGCACGCCCCAGCAGCAAGGGAGGCAGGAAGAGTTCTTGTCATGTAAATTTGTTTCCCGTCCTATCTGAGCATGGCTTTGCAAAGGTAACACCACTAGTGGTGTAATGAAGCACTAAGTGAACACAGGTGGAAGGCTCCAAATAAGACAGGCACCAGGCAAGAGAACACATCCCTTAAATCCTGCCCACATTTCCCAGCCAGAGGTGAGGGAAGAAGTCTCTTGCACAGCATTAGTGGGGTGAGCTTTATTAGGAACATGTGTGAGTGTAGTCCAACTCCTTCAGCTGCCTCAGGGACTCAGGCTGGCACCTGATTTGGGTTGTTTAAATTAACCCCAGGCTCCAGAGTCTCTCAGGGCTGGGCTCATTCTGTCATTTCCCAGGTAAGAATGGATGAGCTCCATCCAGCTCGTAACTCACAAGGAGAACTTCACAAGGCTTCCCTCACCATAAAAGGTACAGAAGGTACCTTCTGCTTCCAGGTAGCCAAGACACAAAATACACATTGCATGTCTTAGGAAGCCAAAGGGCAGGGAAGAGTGGGGCACCTGCTCCTGAAGGCCACAGCACTCAGTTGCTGGAGGCAGCTGAGCAAAGCCGGGCTGCCTTCAAGGATTCTGCAGCTTCAGCATCAGAAGCCCCTACTCTCCCCATCCCCTCAGATCACTCACAAGCTGGCCACCCTCCCCTTTAAGTATGGATGCACATTCAGAGGCTCTCCCTGGCCCAGCAAACACCTGGCTGTGGAACATAAGAGGGAAAAAGCTTGACAGGCAAAGGACAGCTCCTGTGGAGCACATCACTTTAACCCCACCATGAGAGCTGGCAGGGCGACCAAGACGGGGGCACCTCCTGCAGGGAGCAGCTGCTCACTGCTGCGAGCCCAGCACTGCAACCTAGAGGAAATCTGACTGGTAAGAGGACTGGATATTCTGGGGTTTTAGCCCCAGGTTCTGGGACAGCTGCAGCTGAGGTTAGCCACTGGCTGCTTTAGAGCAGGTGGATAAAACATGGGCGGTGGGACTCAGTTCTAGCCCCTTCTGCTGATTGCAAACAGCTTTTTCAGCAGGCTGAGCTAAACACAAGGGGTTTTCCCCTATAACAGGGCACTCAAGCAGCCATAGCAGACCACATCCAGGTGCAGACTGCTCCTTCAATCTACGAGGGAAGCACGTTTGTTTTGCAAGACAGGAGAGATGTGCTCGACTGGTTTTCACTGCCACCCCAGGGAAGGCTGTGCATCACCATTCTGTTTCTTCACAGATCTAATCATCTGCTTCATTTCTTCACCTTGCAAAAACCTGCTGCAAGGAGCAGCCTGGTAATAAATTGGCTGCCTCTTACACTTAAGATCCTTAACACAGTCAGCAAACTTCTCTCCCTCCACAGATTAGGCTGCCCAGAACAATGTTTCCCAAACAGGCCAGGCTTGGCCTGGAATACCCTTTGGAAGACGCTATCCCACAGCCTCAGGCAAGCCTGAGCATCTCCTCAAACATGGAGCTTGCTAAGGAATGATCCCCAGTTGCCCTGGATCTAGCTCTGGAGTGAGCTGCCACAGAAAATAAGTCGAGATTTGGAAGAGGGTGCATCTCTGAGCAGCGGATGGGATCTGACAGGCAGTCTTTGTCCTCATCACTGGTCTTTTCAGCATAAGGAGAAAATACTACAAGCTTCAGAGTTTTCCCTACAAGAACCTGTGAAATTCATTAGCAGCCAGCAAACAGAGGGAATTCTCCATTTGAGGTCTTTTCAGGGAATGAGACTGTACAACACTGTTTTAGTGCAGGAAAGCATAGAAGGCACATTTTCTGGGGTTGCAGGTCACTGTTAGACTGCAGGAATGTTTATACGAAGGGTGTATTTAAAGTCTTCACATAAAGGGTCAATAACAATCAGAATATACAAATGTTTATACACATTAGCAAATATATAAACTAACATATAAATTGCTTATGCCCATCCATAATACCTACTTTCATCTCATTTGTATTACATAGTCACATCCATGATGCTTATGAGGATCCATGGAACAAGTTAATCTGTGATACAGATTAGGCATGACCTAAATTTTAGTCTGCATCTCTCATGTGTTCTCTCAGGACAGAGATTTTATTCAGAGAGCTCTGGTTCCTATAGGTGGCCTCTGTGCCCACAGGGGCTGCTGCACAGCTCGGGTACCTGCCTGCATGGATGCAGACACAGCTTGAGCATCCACTCCATGCGAGCTCAGGGCTGCCTGCACCCACCTGGGCAGAGGTGCTCCAACATCCCTTTCTTCTCCTTTCACCCATATTCCACAGACACAAGCATCACACAAAACAAAAAGGAAAAAACAAACTAACAACTGAAAAAAAGACCCAATATGAACCTCACTGCTTGCATTCTTCATATTGGCTGCCTTGATGCTACAGCGAGCACAGCATCAGGGAGGGAGCATGTGCAAAGAGAGACAGAGGGAAAACAGATCACACAAAGAAATAAAAACACAAACCAAAACGTGTAACAGACAAGATCAGCAGCAAAAGAGGCACATTCAGGAGACAGGCTCTGATGAGGCTGCCAGGTGAAGCGATGAGAGGAGCAGGCCCATGGCTGTGGGTTCAGCAGGCTCTGTGATGCTCTCATGTCCATCCAAACAGCCACCCCACAGCTGCCTTCTCTGTGCCTATCTGCCTTGGCTGAAACCAGCATGCAGCAGCTCCCAGCCCACCAGGCAGCCTTTACAAACTCAGTGGTAACCTGTGAGCCCAGGGAGGGCAGCTCTGACAGATGGGCAGGGCTGGATTTGGCTGCAGGGGCTCCAGCTCCTGCCCGCCGCTCGCATTAGTGTAAGCTGCCCTCCTCGGGTTCACCACTTCAGCAATCACATAATCCCTGGGATTTAGGCAGCAAACACAGTGCCTGCTCAGCAAAGGTCTGGAAAAGGTTGTGTGAGGTACAAAAGAGGGAACCAGAGGACTGGCTTGACCCCAGTGTGATACAGGGGTACCAGCAGCTGGGCAGCACTGAGATCCCATTTACTAAACCCACAAGCTTCAGAAGCATCAGGGAGATGATGTGATTCCAGCTGTGTAAAGCTGGAATTCCTGGCACCAGAAGTAAATGCCAAAACAAGAGTTAATCCCTAAGATAGCCTGTGCCATTCATGAAAAGAAATGAGGCACCTTCCATCCCTGGAAGCTGCTGTCTGACACTGGCCAGATAAGCTGTCCCTTCCCCTTCATCAGCTCTAAGGGGTACTGGGTTTACCAGCCCAGATACAAATTTCTTTGTCATAAGCATAGAGACTTAAATGAAACTAATGCCAGGACATCTCACATGTGGCACTTGCTTTTCATGCTACCACAGGCCTGCTCCATCCCAGCAGCTCATTGCCCAAGATGAATAAACTTTGACAGTGATATTTAGAAACATGCATCTTCTGCATCACATCAGTGAAGTCCGAGGGCAGTGGCTTTATGTAATAATTAACAACTGTTTGGGAAAATTATTCATTAAGTTTTAAGGGCAACATTATTTGTCATACTTGTCCTAATTAAGATCAGCACCAAGGAAATGTGGCTGCCTTGTGGGAAATTACTCTTCTTGCAGACAGTACAGGAGGCCTCTTGAAAAGTGAAGACTTAGCAACAAGTGCCTGATTATGAGAAAGGCTGGATGCACACTGAAACCCCAGCTAGCAACACATACCATGGTACTTCAGCACTGACCTGGTGCTCCCACACCTCAAATCCCATTTCAAGGCAGTAGCACCACAAGCAGAGCTAACAAAACCAAGCTTTAGCAACCTTCAGCTCTGTGAATGGAGCCACAGCCCTGCAACACAAGGCTAATAATATCTTTTGGACACATGGATCTGGGTAACACAAATGACACGGTGATTCAGCTTAATTACAAACTTCCTGTTAGAAATATCAAGGTTCCTCCAATGGCCCTGTCAATTGTTCTTCTGACTCATCCAGTTGTTCCTGTAACCTCACAAAACAAAACCTTTTTTGACCCTTAAGGTATAAATAATTTAAAAACCCATTATTTTGAAAGAGTACCTGGCAATCCATAGTTTCTGGAGCACCATAGTAACACACAGAGAGAATTACAACATTCTGCTTAGGGACAGTGGCTTTTATTAGAACCTCCACTCCCTGAAAGACAGCTGTAAAACACCCATTCATCCCTCATTTGGAAGAGGCACATTAACTCCCCACACCAGGAAGGTCAGATCATCACTAGGCAAGGGTGAATTAGAAGTCCACCCATTCCAGGCCAGTCTTTCAAGGTCATTAGTTAAGAAAGTCTTGCTCATTTGATACACAGGCTTGAACCTCCCTGCAAATTAGTTCTACCTTAAAGCACAGAGCTAGGGACCCAGCAGGAAAAATTCAAGGGCACTACACCCATTTCCACCTCAAAGCCTGACCCTTCCACGTGAAAACAGGACCCTCATACCCAGGTTCAGGGAGAAAATACATTCATGGTAAACAGAGACAATTCAGCCAACAGCAAAACAATTCTGAGCCTCTCTACCTCAGCAGAACCTCCAGCGCAAAGCAAGAAGCAGCCTCCTTACCAGAAAGCTCTACAGGCTCCCAAAGTAAGAATGGCTTTCTTTTAAGAAAAAGCCATGTTTTTAACTTACCTCTCAGGAGGTCTTGAACATGATTTGCAAAGCCTCAGGACCAAGTGGGCTCCCACAGCACACAACAGAGCATCACCCCAGGCTCCTGGGAGGCATTAAGGCAGCAGTCAGTTAATTAGGGTAGGGTTTGCAAGAGCCTCCCAGCCTTCTCTCACAGACAATACAGAGTGGCAGCATTCACTTCATCAAGGGCAGGATCAAGTTATTTGTGGCTCACAGTAGCCCACTTCTTCCTCCTCAGGTTTTTGTCTCTCTTTGGCATAAACAACTTGAAAAGCCTGTGTAGCTAATTCCCAAGTCCCACACAACTGTGAGACTTCCTTTCCAATCTCCCTTTGGTGAACTCTAAAATGACACACGGGGCATTAACAACCCCCATAATAAACCCTCACTAGCATGACTTCCAGATCTATTTTTTCCATTACTCTGTATTCTATTTAAGAGCTTGATTTTGGGAGGCACAAAAGGCCTGATTTTCAAAGATGCTGTGATTGAACAGGGAGGGGGAACAGAGACGTACAACCCTTCTGAAAATCACATCTCACACCGTGAAACCAAACACCAAAAAATTACCAGCAAGAACTCTATTTTTAGCTATCCTGTGTCACAGCATTCACCATCCCCAAGCAAACTTTCTGGCAAATATTTAGAGTAAGTCTCACAACCCCATGCTTTGTCAAGAGAGCTCAGTGATACCTATAGCAGCTGCAGGCACAGCACCTGCAGCACTGCAGACAGCATCGCTCCAGCCTGTTACCATGGCACTTCTAGTGGCTTCTGCCTGTTTGCATGTAGAGCAGGCAAGATAAACCTACTATGTTTTTAATATGTGATAAGCGGGGCACAACTAATCCCCAAATAAAATGGCTTTCAGGCCTCATCTAAGCCAGGCATTTGAATTTTCACACCAGGCATTTGTGGCAGCTCTGAAGAGCACTTTGCTGTTGGAGAGCTGTTCCTGGATGGGTGTTGGTACAAGTCACAGTCAGAAGCTGCTGTGCCCAGGGGTGGTGAGGCTGCAGCAGGAAGAGCTGAGCTTGAGCACCACCCTGCAGCCAGCCCCATCCCCTGCCAACAGCCACATCCCAGCCCCTTT
The DNA here is from genome assembly GCF_028018845.1 of Melospiza georgiana. Classification (NCBI taxonomy): domain Eukaryota; kingdom Metazoa; phylum Chordata; class Aves; order Passeriformes; family Passerellidae; genus Melospiza; species Melospiza georgiana. Next base: position 91,896,388 of record NC_080432.1, read on the forward strand.
GGGCTGGCAGCACTGTGAACACAGGTTCAATCCTCAAAGCCACCCAGGTAAACACCCCACAGAGAGCCCCTGCACTTGTGCAGTTCAGGAGATGTAACACCTCAGCTTACAGCACAGCCCATTTAAAATGAATTTTAGATGAACTACCAGCACAGCAATATGTGGGTTTTTTGCTGCACGTCAGATGCACTCCCCCTTCTACCTGCCTGAAGTATCACCTGATGCTTTTGTTCAGCAGCAGAGGTTCATGCCTAATAAACCCACCTTTAACCCCTCAACCTCAATTCACCATGTGATTGCACCCAAATAATTACTCCTGGACTGACACTACCCTGAGATGAGAACCAACCCCAATTAGAGGATCTGTAGGACAGAACAAAAAGCCCCTCTCTGCTCTCTTCTCACCCCATTAAATCCCCCTTTCTGCTTGGACTGCTTTTATCTGCTGAAGGCTTCAAGGAGAGCCATGACCTTGATTCCTGAGGGAAGGAGTTATGATTAACAGACATTAGGATCTCTTCCCACTGAGGGCACTTGGGGTGGCACCTTAAGAAGTCCTTTGCTACAGGAGCTATACTGCTTGTTTGCTATGGCCCCAGCACCCCAAAAAGAGCACAGCACAGTCCAAAAAGGGCTCTCAGACAGGTGAATAAGAGAGAGCACAAACAGAGGTCTGGCATTCACTAAAATACATGACACATCTACAAGAAAACCACTCCTATCCTCTGCTGTCGTGTTGCATGGTGAATTAGCCCATATAATGCACTTCCATTTACAGAATCACAGGGTTGGAAGAGACCTTAAACATCATCGAGTCCAACCTGGTCCCTGACACCTCAACTAAACCACAGCACTGAGTGCCCCATCCAGTCTGGTTTTAAACACATCCAGGGATGGTGACTCCACCACCTCCCTGAGCAGACCATTCCAGCACTTTATCACCCTTTGCGTGAAAAACTTTTTCCTGATATCCAACCTATATTTCCCTCGGTGCAGCTGGAGACTGTGTCCTCTGGTTCTGTCAGTTGCTGCCTGGAGAAAGAGACCAAATCCCACCTGCCTACAACCACCCTTCAGGAAGTTGTAGAGAGTGATAAGGTCACCCCTGAGTCTCCTTTTCTCCAGGCTGAGCACCCCCAGTTCCCTCAGTGGTTCCTCACAGGGATTGTGTTCCCAGCCCCTCACCAGCCTCGTTGCCTCCTCTGGACACACTCAAGCATTTCAAGGTCCTTCCCAGCTGAGGGGCAGAACTGGGCACAGCACTCAAGGTGGGGCCTCACCAGTGCCCAGTACAGTGGGAGAATGACCTCCCTGCTCCTGGCACAGGCCAGGGTGCCACTGACCTTCTTGGCCACCAGGCCACTTAGTGCCGTGTCTGTGAGCTCATAAGAAATGCACCCATTGTTATGAACAGAAATTCGGTTAATATTTTTTTATGAGAAAAAGTTTCAAAAAGGCAGCCAGACCACTGGCCCTGCCCAAGTTCTGTGTGTTTTGTTATTGTAATCACGGGTCGTTGAGGCTAATCGCTCCTTTTGTATCAGCAGAGCCTTGCCCGAGGCTAAGTTGTACCTTTCTCATAGTGAAGACACCTGAGAAGGTGGGGGGGGGTTATGCAAAGTGACTCCAAGACCAATGCAGCATGGTCCTCCACTGTACTGAGAAGACCCCAAAAAAACAACGAGCCAAATAAGAGTTGAGAGACTGGAGTGATGTCTGGATGTGAGGAGCAGAGCACTAGGCCTGCAGAGATGCGGGAAACCTTCATCGTTCCTCACCCTGTCCTCGAGATCCCCCGGGACAGGTCTGGGAGACCCGGACCGAGGTACTATCTGAGGGGATCAGGAGGCCCTAAAAGCTCTCAAGAGGATCTGATCCCCAGCTCTGCCCCTGGTGAACAGAGCTGTGCATATCCTTCTACTCTGAGCCGCCTTGGGAGAGAGACGACGGACGCTGCAGACCCGTCGAGCCGCCCAATCCTGAGCTGATCACTTTTAATAAAGGCTTTAAAAAGGAGAAGTCTCCTGGCCCTTTGTTATATCACCCATGCTACAGAACAGGCAGCTTCCCCCAAAATCCCCAGCAGCCTGTACCCATTGCCATGACATCCCGAGCAGAGCAGGATTTGCACATGGAGCCTCTTGCCCTGCACCCAGCAAAGCAGGCAGCGTGGAGCACAAGCCATTCACAGGGGGAGGGAGGGAGGGAGGGCTCTGCAGGCAGCTGTGCCCAGGTGTGACAGCCACCTGGCACCGCGCAAACAGCCAGGGCCCGGCACTGTCACCGAGCTGCGGGAGCAGCCGCTGCTTTCCTTACCAAGGAGCCCCCCTGGTGACAGCCACGCGTACTGCCTGCGACAGGGAACGTGTCACAGCACAAACTGCTGCTGGGACTGCGGACAGAGAACGTGAGAGGCGGCAGAGCAGTGGGGTGTCAGCAGGCACCAGGGCATGGGAACACCCTTCTCTGCCCGGAGACCCCCAGAGCCACCTGTGCCACCCCAAGGGGCACAGCAGCACCCTGCTGTCCTGTGTCCACCTCCACACCGCCAGTCATGTCCCAGCTGGTCCCAGAGGCTTTGGAAAACCCTTTCCCAAAAGGCTTCTTCAAACAAAACTACTCCATCGTGGTGAACAATTTTCCCTAAGCCACACGAAATTCCCTCCCCGGGGGAGCCTGCAAAGCTACGCTTGAGTGTATGGGCATATTTAAATGTTTCACAATCTGCTTTTGCATGTGTTATTTGGGGATATAAGTGGTGAAATCACATCTGCTTCTTGAATATCTACACAGCAATATTTAACATTTTATTTGAAATATTTTTGCTTTAATTAATTTAAATGCAACCCAGCCATCCAACTCTTCACGTATAATCCCAGGGATTTAGCAGCAAATGCAGCATCACAGCTAAATAATGGAAAGGTGGCAAAATTAAAAACTTACCATAAAATTAGCCTATTTAGCATAGTAAATAGCTTTTCAATTTGACAAGGGATAACCATTTTATGAAAATGTGTATTCAAAATAATCCTGTTAGGTCGCCTAGCGTTTGCCAGTCTTAATCCACACACTGCAATAAACCCTGATCAGAATAAGTTTTCCAAAGTCTGTATATCTGTATGTATTTATAGTATTATCAAGAGTAACTGCAGTAGTTATATCAATAGAATGAGATGCAATTTTCACAAGCAGTAATTGAAACAGCAAAGTTATTGCTAACCCTCCAATAAACCCAGTGTGTTCTGCCTAAAGTTATTACCAAATCCAATATACACTTAATATTTCAATTTCTTTTATGAGTGAATTACATTTAGTCCTCCTTATAGCTGACATTGCATTTCAGTGACACTGAAGAAATTTACAGCCAGAACAGACACTAAACACTTGCCCCAGCCAATATTTCCCTATCTTGAAATGTCCCTTCCTAAAACACTCCCTGCCTCCAACTCTGTTTCTTACCTTCACCCAAGAGCTGCTCATTGCTCCACAGTTTCCCTGCCAAGCCACTGCTGCCTGCTGAATGTTAACTTTTAAAGCAAGGAAGTGCAGGGGTTTTAGTATTCCTTTTTTGAGGTTCACCTTGAAAATAAGTTCAAGAAGAGATAAATCATTCAATTAAATACCAAGAAGAGACAGACATAGGGAAATTCAACTGTCACCATAATCTTTGCTACTTATACAATCAGGATTAAACTAAAGCAGGTGGCAACTCATGAGTGCTGTTTGTGTCCTTAATCAGAAGACTCCATTTCAATGTTTCCCAGAGCAGAGATCCAGAGCTGGGAAGATGGAGATCCATTCTGAAGCACTTAAACGTACTCACTGCAAACTCCTGGATCACATCAAACCAAAATCATTACAGGAAGTGCTAGAGCCACCACAAAAAACACTGCTGAAGCCAAATGCTTCATCTTGGTTTTGAATCATATCACGGCTTTCCTGCTTGAGTATTTGGGAGATAAATGCTGACAAAATATTTTCATTTTAATGAGGCAACATCTTCCAGAGAGAAGCAGGGAAGCTTTGGCCAACACCAGTGAGAAAGCAGACTCCCTGCAGTCCCTGGCAGCAGAGCAGCCCACAGGGCTGCAGAAGGATGCTGGAAAACAGCAACACAGGGCTGGTGTTTGCTGCTGCCTGCCCTGGATCCACTTGAGCTCACAAATGCCTCTGAGTCAGAGCACTGGGAACACCTTGGGGAGCACCTGGGAGCTGCATTCTGACTGAAACGACCAACAGGTATGCAGCTCCCTACCTAAGAGAAGGATAGGAAAAACACCTGGCAATGTGGCTAAAGGTATCAGAAACCACCAACAAAATGTGAAATTGAAAGCTGTGTAAGTGCTGTGTAAGTGCTCATCTGCCAAAGATGCAGATGAGCATGAAGCAGGAGTGTGGAATGAACAGAAATGCACTGTCCTTCCCTGGTGCTGCACCTTTGCAGCCAGGGATCCAGAGGTGCCCTTTCTCCAGGAATATATGCAGGAGATACTTAGATTGCAAGAACTGATTTGCCTGAATATTAGTCCTTCTGCTAATCAATACCTGCAGGCATCTTTCTCTGGGGCCAAATACCTCAGTCTTCATGACTGGCTTCATTACCCCACAATTTGTTTGGATAGCATTAAGTCTTAGCTACCTGACAATCCATTGACTTGATCCTTGTTAAAATGAAAATCTAGCAAAAAATCGAACTCAACTCTCTGCTAGGCCCAATCCAGGGCATGCAAGAATGACCCAAGCCATCCCTGATTGTATCAGCAGCACTTTGTAACAGAAGTAGCAGCATCCCCTGACCCCAAAAAGAACAGAAATACAGCTCAACATTTTTAAGGTTTTTTGCAAGCTCAGCACTCAAGATTTGGATACCTAAGAACTGCAAACTCTCCCCCTACTTTCAGCTACATCCTACAGTGATTAGAAAACACAAATTACTTACCAGTGACAGGTAGCAGAAACTGGCCTGGGATATTTTTTTTCTCAGTCTGCAGCTCAGAAGCACTTGAGTTTATCCAGAACTGGAGTCTTCACCCTTAGGCCAAGAGAAAAACCTCAACACATGTTCAGCATCAGGGAAATGCTCCTAAGTGCTGTATGAACAAAGTGGTGTCACTTGTGGCACAAACTACATACTGTAAAATAAACAGGAGAAAAGCAGGAGTAATTTGGTTATTTGAGAGAATTGAAAGAACATTTCACTAAGGTATTTTTCTCTAGATATTTGAAGTTTAAGGAAAAAAAATACTAACAGCTGATATTCCTTCTTCACCCAATTCAGGGTCCCACACCTATCTCCAAGAGCAGATACTAAATTACAAACACTACCATTTATCTGCTGATTAATGATATCAGGAAGATCTCATCACTGGGGGCTGAGATATTCTCTAAAGGGATTTTCCCCTCATTTATCTGCAGGCATAGGAAGCATCAATATTATCATTATTTCAAAAATCCATTTGGCATAACTTGAAATGTAAAACCAGTGTCTGACACATATTAGACATTTTTCCTATTAGCTGCATCTTTCACCATTCATTTCACCATTAATGTAAGGATTGTTTTACCACAGAAACCAAGACAGTCTATGTGGCTCATAGGATCCCAGGAACAGTCCCAAGGGATGAATTCCTAATAAAAAACTATCTGTCCATCAGCAAACAGGACGTGGGACTTTACTCTGCAGCTCTTAAACCTGTCCTGATGAAAGCATTTACATCTCATAGTACATTTTGCACAAAAAGAGGAGCCAAAGCTCCAAGACATAATCAACAGCTTAAGATAAAGCAGGCTGTGAAAAATAGGCTTGGAATAAGACAACTCCCTTCACTCCCTGCTTCTGCCTGGCCAAGTTTCTGATTGAGAAATGGTGTGGAGGAAGTGGTTACCCCTTCAGGGCTCACACCACTGCTAATGTGCCGTCAGATTCACAGGCTGACTGCGCCCTGCTGCAGCACGAGCAGCTGCAATTGTTCTCTGACCTCTTCTGGGCACAAATTCCTGTAATCACCCCAGGAAATTTGAGAAATCAGGGGATTTTCTACTTGTTACACTCTGATGTTGCAGTTACTTCCTGAGGACATGGCTGTCATTGGGTTGCTTCTTATCATTGTCAATCACTGTCAAGATTTCAACATTTGACACGTAATGTGAAGTGAAAATGTGTCAATTAAGGAGTGATGGAAGCTTTCTTACCTGAACCCCTGTGTTTGTCTTTTTTAACAAATCACAGTAAAAAATGTAACAGGGAAAACTATGCTTGATGTTACTCTTCTCCCATTTTATCTGCAGCTATTAAAAGCCATTAATTTTAACAGCAATAAAGAAACACAGGGGGTAGCTAGGGATCAGTTATGCATAAATTTACCACTGACATTACAGCATTGCTGCTGCATCATCAAACACATCCAGTTTTACTTATCCCTCAGTATTTTTTCCTCTACTAGCCTAATCACTTTCCACTTTCCTGTGGCAATTGCAGACAGCCATTCTGATTCACTCACGAAGAGAAACATCTGCACTTTCATCACTTCAAATCACTCCTGCTTCTTCCATCTCCCCTTCAAAATATATTCCAAAGGGCCATTTCAATTTTCACTGAAATTTATTTGAGGGAGTATTAGTTGGTTTTTTTTTTAGGAAATAAAAATACTTATCTCCTCAATTCTTAAGCGGATCAAGTGTCAAATTGGAAAGTAATCCTTTTTCAGTAAACAAGTGTTTCATCAAGACTTGGACATAATCTGTTCAAACTAAGCAACAGCAAGACATTGCAACCCTTGTGAGAAGAGAGAATTAAAATAGGTGGGATCAATTCAGATGCACAGCTTTTCTCCAGACCGTACAGGAAAAACTGCCTTGCATTACAGCAGGTACACATACCAAACCTAAGGCATTTAGACATCAGCAGCAATAAGATTACCAGCAGCCACAGCAAGCCTTGCTCTCCTGCTGAATGACTTCTCATTCTTATCTAATCCATCTCTAATGGGTGCACAACTACAGTATCTATTACCCCCTAAGAGCAATGCTTAGCTAAAAGGAACGTTCTTCCTACCTCCCATTAAAACTGATTACTTGGCCCTCATATCCATTCCTAGCAATCCTATATTATGCTGAAAATAGTTGCAGTTCCTATTTCCCAGGATTGCAGACAGCAGATTAAATCTTTCTGCCCCAATTGTTTGCATATTGATCCTTGGCACATACCAAGAATCAATTGGGAAGACATGGCTGTAATACAGGTAGACCCTACTCATAGATCAGAGGTTTTACCCTTTTTCTACATCATCTAAGTACATAAATTAACAGATTTGAATATAAATTGAATGCTGCTAAATCATACTCGGGTCTAAACTAATCTCAGTATTTTATCACTGTCTCCTTTGTGCCCAAACAATATAGCCTTAACATTCTGACTTCTGATACTTTTATCACTTAATTTGATCAAAGCTTTGACTGCTGAGAGAAGCCAAAAAAAAAGCACTAAGCCCAATTTGCTGAGACGGAAATGCTGGTATTTAGGCAGAAACAAGCATTAAATTTCAATGCTTCAAAATAATGTGTCTGGCTGTCCAATTTAGCACATCCTATTCCAGCTCCTAATACATTATTCTCAGGCCACTGCAATCACTGACCTGTTAGCAGCCTCAGTGCTGCAAGGCCATTATTACAGCTGTCAGTTCCTCCATCTTCCACTCCAGACTTGGGAGGATAGGATTTTTTAAATTATTTATTGGGGTTTTCTCCCTAGGATTGCCTTGTGTATCCTGCAAGCTTCACACACAGGGGAAGAGCAGTCACACACCACTGCCCTCGGTGCAATCAGGAGCAAACCCAGCAAGCCTCTTAATTTTACACCAAGGCAGCACTCCCAAAGAAGCACCACAAATACTGTGCTTTAAAAGAGGGAGCACTTGAGCAGCAAGAGGCAAACTCCCTCCAGTTTCTTTCCTGTGAAGGAAAAGGTTTTGAGTTTTATAAAGCCTATTCACTTCAACTGTGCTTGAGGAAAGAAAGGCTTGCAGAACATTCCTTGCTGAATATTAGACTGAATAATGGATAAACTCCTTCTGTGAGGCAAGGCAGTAGCCATTTTCAGTCTATCCCACTGCAGATCATTTCCAGGAACTCTGAGACCAGAGGGACTCCTTCACACCACACACACACAGTTATATAAAGCATACTCGTTTTTACTACTGTTTAGTGTGGAATAACCATGGTGCAGTGCATACATTGTTTTCACTACTGTTAAGTATTAAAACCAAGACTTAACTGGCATGATGAAAAGCTCAGAATACTGCACCAGCCTGATTTAGCTGAATTTACCCTGAAACATTATCTGTTTAGTGCAGTCAGTCTGAAAGTCAGAGCTAAGCACAACAATTTCACTTGATTTCTACAAACCACATGACTAAGCAGCTATTTCCTGAAGACCCTGCATTTTCCTCAGAAAAGCTGCAAATTCAAAAGGAAATCAGCACACAGCTTTGCCCATTGGAACACTGAAGCCAGTACAACGCTGAGTCCAACCAGCTCTTTATTACATCAAGTACTGTTCCCAGGTATTCAAGAAAAAGCCATCAAGTCCACCAGTCAGCTACATGTTATTTTCCAGTACCCAGAATATCCCATTTAGTTATTCAGCTTTCATACCAAGTTTCTTCCCATTCTTTGATATATTTGAAAAGGAATAGTTTAATTCAGAGCACCATTTTTAAATTACATACCAGAAAGAAGCACAAATCATAAAAGGTCAGGCTGCAAAAGATTTTGACATGCATTTTACTATAGCTGAATATTACAAGACAGTTGTTTATTTTAAACATTAAAGTGCCAGGTTTATGTACAAACTATTACAATAGTTAAAATGGTAAACTTAAAACCTGCTAAAAAAGCAGTGAGGTCATCATGTAGTTGCCTCCAGAGTTTTCTAGACTATTTAACAAATTTACAACTGGAATTTTATAACTGCTCCTCTGTTTATGGTGAGAACAGCAGAAGCCAGAGGTCAGTGCCCACAACCTCCCACCCTGCAGAAAGAAGTACCTGTATCTTTCATGGAGTGGAATAGCATGTGCTGGAAGATACACCTGAGCATCCTATGCATTAATACCATTGGTAAAATCTAATTAAAAGGGGTTTTACTGCAGGAGCTACGCCAGCCTTCTAAAGTACACCAGTATCCCCACACTTTACAAGAGTGGGACTTCAGTACAGCAATCAGGGCACGCTGACTCAGCACACACTGAGTGCTCCCTGTGGAAAGCAGGGCAGGGTGCAATGAATGCACGTGGTCCCAGGTCACTCAGAACTCTGCATCCAGGGTGAAAGAGTTGTCTGTGGGCTTGGACATGACTCCCATCCTCTGATATTCACCTACTCGCTTCTCAAAGAAATTGGTCTTGCCTTCCAGAGAGATGTTTTCCATGAAGTCAAAAGGGTTCTCTGCTTTGTATATCTGAAACACACAGGCAATTCTGTAGTCACCACAGGGGCTCACATTTTCAGTATTCCAGAGCTTTAGAGACCAGTTGGAAGGAGCCATCAGCAGCCTTACTACGTAGTGAACAAAAATCTCTGCCCCAAGCCTTCTCTACTCTATTTGTTCCTGTCATTTGTTCCTGTCTTATTTTAGCTGCAGTAAAGCAGCTAAAGAAGCACAACTACTAAGACAGCTTTTCCCACAGCATCCTTTTGCTCTTTGTTCTGTGAGTCTCCAAACAGAATGCAGCAGCAGAACTGCTAAATCATTTTACAAGCTAAAACAATATTGCTGTAGCCAGTTTAGGATTTGGATTTCTGGAGGAAATTAACATTGTCTTTTCCCCATGAAACATTCAGTGTATTATTAGAGCCTCACCTTGTTAAATCCCAGCTCCAGCATAAGCCGGTCTGCCACAAACTCGATGTACTGTTTCATTAAAGTGCAGTTCATGCCAATCAGCTTCACAGGCAGTGCCTCTGTCAAGAATTCCTGCAGATTACAAGCATTTCATATACACAAACTGGCATTCACTCTATCATCCAGGTTAGTTTTATGCCCAACAGCTCCCCAGCTTTGTTTGATTGCAATGGAGCTCCCAAACAAGAGGCAGACAGTTACCTGTTCTATGAGAACAGCATTCATGATGATTTCCCTTACTCTCTCCTCTGACGGTTTGTGTATCAAGTGCTTGAACATGAGGCAGGCAAAATCACAGTGCAAACCCTGGAAAAAAGTTCCAGAAAATTATTTCAGGAACACTGATTTAAGAGAACAGAGTAAGTGGCATCACCTTTGCCAGGTTACTCTTTCCTACAGACAACTTTCTGCCTCACCAGAAGGCATCACAAGCAAGTTCTGCCAGTGTGAGGCACAGCAGCTGTGAGCACTGGTGAGAACCCTCCAATACTTGAGAGGAAGTAAAATGCTAACTTCATTCACAGGCTTCAGCAAGATCCACAATGACACATGTTTACACACTTTAGTGAGCTTTATAGCCTGCCTGTTTCTAAATATACTCCTATTTTACAATACAGGCTCCAACTGAGTGTCATTACTTTGAACTACTGTGGCACATTACCATCTTAACTGCTAGAATTTGACTCATACCTCATCTCTACTGATGAGTTCATTAGAAAAAGTGAGTCCAGGCATTAATCCTCTTTTCTTCAGCCAAAAAATTGATGCAAAAGAGCCAGAAAAGAAGATTCCTTCCACAGCTGCAAAGGCCACAACACGTTCTCCTGTTGAGAGAAGATTGATGATAATACCACAGAGAAAACAGGATTGATACACAAAAGTTGTAAACTGTATCCTGCAAAGCAAATAAAGCTGGTTTTGCCTAACTGTATTATGGGCTGTGTTTAGAAATTACTGAAGATTTCTGATCATTAAACAAAACAAACAGGAGAGGAAATAGGAACTAATCAGAGCAGCCCCTAAGTAGCTGAAGCCAAGGCTCCTTCCCCCTGAGTCAACCCTCAAAATTATCCTTTTTCAGATGGCTCACTAAAAGGAGCAGTCATTTTGGCAGCTGATTTCTGCTCATCTTTGGCCATGAAAAATGTTTCAATACTAGTGAAATAATGATTTGTACCACCTCACCTTTGAAGCAAGACAGGAGGAATCACCAAGGCAGAGGAGCTACAGTCCCCAGCCAGACATGTCTACTGCCTATAGATGGCCATGACATGTCCTGACATGTGGCACCAACTTACAGTTTGATCATGTAGTCAGGCACATGATTGCCACATGACCTTATCATTCATCATGTCAGCAATTGTACAAAGATCTCCTGTCAGTAGCTCATTTGAAAATGAAAATTGTTTTCTTCACATTCAGAATTATACCAGTGTCTTATACTGGAGAGCATGTACTCTCTCTGACACCAACAATCCCTGTTAACTGTGAAGTCTGGAGAAATGGTGGTTCCTCCATCTTTAGGAGAGGAATTTCACTTTGTTTCCAATAGATGTACTCACCATATGTTGCTTTCTTGTCCCCAATCCAGCACATGGCCCAATCTGCCTTCTTTTTAACACATGGCAATGTTTCAATAGCATTGAAAAGAAATTCCCTGAGAAAGATAAAACTCATTAGGATAAGACATCATCACAACCAGCAAAATGAAGATTCACTGCCATAAACAGTATTGATCACTTAAACATGCTCTGCACCTTCATCCTGGTAACTGTCTTTCTCCCTCTTATCTGGCACCAATGTAGCTCTATTTGTTCAAATCAATTTCTTTTTCCTTCCATACCCATCACATCAGCACCATCTCTCCTGAATTACACTACCAAGGGGAGAACTGTTTCACCAAGTGCTCTTGGACAAGGCTGTCCAAGCTAGAGATTAACCAGGATCCACCTTACAGTATGAAGGCATCAGACCTCACACATAGGTATGATACAGCAAGCTTTTTAAGTAACAGTAAAACTCACTTAAAATTAAATATACTCCCTTTGACTGCTCCACCCTTCACATTGTGTAATTTCTTTATATCAGTTCTGAGTGATTCCAGTTTCACTCTTAATGTAAGCAAGGTCTTACCCCTCAGATGAACAAAGATATTGTGAAGTAAAGCTGCTCTTAAACAGCAGTGGCTTTTTATATAAGCCTAATTTACATCCTAAAATTAGCCTGAAAGCCAGAGAACAATTGACAGGCATTAGCTAAATTCTGAATATTTACTGAGTTCTGAACTTTTCGTCATCAAGCAATACCAACCTCTCCTGTGAGTCCTTAATGTAGGTGTCAATGAGAAGACTGTACATTTCTGAATGTATGTTTTCCATGGCAATCTGGAAGCCATAGAAACAGCGAGCTTCTGTGATTTGCACTTCTTGACTGAACCGCTCCACCTAGAGGAAATAAATAAGCATTTGCAAAAGTGTTTGTGATTTCCATGTTAGATGCATTAATGCTGTATGGATCAGTTATGGGTCAGCCCACAAAAATCTTCAGATTAATTCCAGATATGTGGATTGCTAACAGCAATATACAAAGCAGCAACCCCTCAGAATTTCAAGTCAGAAGGTGTTCTTTGGCCCTATGGGACAATGTTTTAGTTTTACTTACCCCCCATTAGGAAGAGCACAGAGGGTAGGAGCAGAACAAGGGCTGTGAAACAGCCAAGTGCTGCTGCAGGACAGCACTCAGTGCCCAGTGGGGATGGGCAAACTTGGAGATTACAAACCCAACCCCAATTCGGAAATTAACACAGGACAGCCCCATGTGTTCTCAATGCTGTAGCACTCAGTGATCCAGCAAACCAGCTGGATCAGCCACAGCAAGCAACCTGAACATGTGAATTACCTTGTTATCTACCCAAAGTGGCATTTCTGTGGGGACTTCCTACACACTCACCAAGTTCTCGTTGACAATGCCATCACTGGCAGCAAAGAAGGCCAGGACATGAGAAATGAAGTACTTCTCCTCAGGCTTCAGGGACTCCCAGTGCTGGAGGTCTTTGGAAAGGTCCACCTAAAACATAACAGGATAATTAAGGCAGGAGTGCTCCAGAGGACGGCCCTGCCCAAGGCAGCGGCAGGAGAGGCCGTGGCCGCGCACCCCTCACCTCCTCCGCCGTCCAGAAGGAGGCCTCGGCCTTCTTGTACATCTGCCAGATGTCGTGGTACTGGATGGGGAAGATGACGAACCGGCGGGGGTTCTCCCGCAGCAGCGGCTCCTCCTCCTCCACGCCCCGCGGCACCTGGAATGGCGGGAGAGGGCTCGGGGCGGGGCCGGGCTGCGGCGGGACACTGAGGGCGGCACTCGGGGAGAGCCCCAGGGAGAGGGGCTGGGGGGACGGGGAGAGCCCGAGGGAGAGCCCGAGGGAGAGGGGCTGGGGGGACGGGGAGAGCCCGAGGGAGAGCCCGAGGGAGAGGGGCTGGGGGGACGGAAAGAGCCCGAGGGAGAGGGACCGGGGGGACGGGAGAGATCCCCTGAAGGAGAAAAAGTGCCCGGGAGGGTGGAGAGACCCCCGCTGAGGGAGAGGGGCCGGGGGGGAGGTGCAGTGCCCGGCGGGGACAGTAAGGAGACACCACCGATGGAGAAACAAGAGTGGAACGGGGGTTCAGGAGCCTCCGAGAAACAGGACAAGGGCGGGCGCGGTGCCCGGGCGTTCTGCACTCACCGGATTGCCGTCACCCTCCTGGAAGATCTTGCGGGCCGCCTTGCTGGCCAGCACACGGGCGCTGCTGAGCGTGGGGGGCTGCGGGGAGAAAGGGCCAGGGTGAGCGCGATGCGGCGCTGCCAGGCGGGGGGGGGAGGGTGGGAGGGAGGGCGGGCGGGAGCTCACCGTGTTCTCCTTGTTGCTCAGCGCCAAGCCTTTCATGGGCGACAGACTCTTCATAGGAGACTGGATCTTCTTGGGCGACACCTGGGGCTGGTCGTGGCGGGCGGCGAGCGGGGTGCGGGCGGACAGCATGGCTGAGAGAGCGGCGGCAGCAGGAGGAGCGGCTGCGGTAGGAAGAGCGCCAGGAAATGAAAAAGCGCCCAGCCGGCCTTTATATGCCCTTCGAAGTTGGCGCCAGAACGGCCGCCTGGCCACTCACAGCCCTCGCCACGCCCACCTCCGCCCGCCCCCGCGCTCCCATTGGCTGCTGTCGCGGGTGGGGCCCCGCCTCCCATTGTCGTGGCGACGGCGGGAGGAAGGGCCCCGCCCTTCGCTTTGGCGCCAACGGCGCGCGGAGAAGGCGGGAGGGCGCGCGCGGTCCCGCCCCGCTGGGGCAGCTCTTGCTTGGAGAGCTCCGAGTGCGGGACCTGCGCCGCGCCCGGCCCGGGAAAGGCTCGGCTGCCGTGCCACAGTCCACAGCTCGTGTCTGGGTACGAGAACGGAACCCGGGCTTGGGGTACAGAGCTGGAAATGGCACTGAGCCTTGCTTTGCCCTTTCCTGGCTCCTACCTACCCATTCATCTTCACTTTCAGCACTGATGCCTGAATTTGGATAGAAATTCCACATTCCTGCATTCAGAGGCAGAAATTGGCTTCCTGGAGAAAATGAATCCGTGTGCCACCCGGTTTCATGTGTTTTAAATAAATAGTACAAAAAAAGGAGAACACAGGTATGAAGAAGAGGTGAATATTCATAATTTCTAAAAGCCAGCATTTTTTTTATTAGTTTAATTGCAACATTGATTTCCTCGTCCATTTCCACAAGGGGTCTGCTTCTGTCAGCTAAAATGTTTTCCCTGAAGCAGTTTTAATGACCCAAGAGCTCCATGAGACTTGGAGGCCCCTCAGTCACACGGGATGCAGAATGGCCTGGACTGGTGCCTGTCACCTCAACGTGTTCCCAGGGACAAAGAGTTACGTGGCCCAGCACTGTGCTGTGCTTGGCTGGAGAAGAGGCAGACAGAGCAGGAGCAGAACTATATAATGGGACTATGTTAAATTTACTGGTGTGGGTTTGGAAGAAAAACAAAAGTACTCTCCTCCAGCAGCACCTCTGACACTGGAAATTCAAACTGATTATTCATTTTAGCAGGTCAGAGTCAGTCACAAATACGTCTCCATCCCAGGAGAGTGAGCACCACAAAACCCCTAGCAGGCGGCCAAAATCCTAGCAGGCAGCCTGGACAGGCACAAACACACTCCTGCTCCATTCCAGGAAGTTGGTCCTAGAGGCAGGAGTACCAGGCATCTCCCAAAAGGCTTACAAGTGTCGCTATTATCTCCTGCCACCTCTAGATCTGCTGGGAGAGTTGGCAGAGAGCTGGAGCAGCACCCTCCCCATCCCACCCAAACTCATTTACCCTCCCACCCCAGCAAAGAACCACTAAGCCACCACAAGCCCTGGGCCAAGGGCTGTCACAGTGCCACAGCTGTGCTATCTCTGCAGTCCAGCTCCTGTTCTCAGAAGCCCGTGGCAGGGCACCAAAGCCTTGTCCTGAGCACAATGGCTCTGCAAGGAGAAAAAAGCACCAGGGAGAACACAGAGAGGGTCTGTGAGGAAGCATTGCAGCTCTGTCCTGCTGGATCTGCCACAAAAATGGTGTTTAGAAATGAGTGTCCATGCTGAATGTTTCTGTTACAGCAGTTTAACCCAGCTGCAGTGTTCCTCCCTTCACATGCATCCTTCTCCGGGATGCAGCTGCATTTTGGGAGTGACATCTTCACAGCAGCTCTTTGGCAGAGATGGGTTAAAGGCAGTAAGCTGCTGTCCTGCTCTGAAGTGCTCAGCATCGGGGATGGCAGGGATAGTGACCAGGGATGTCAGCTAGCTCCTGCCCTCTCTTTGGGTGTGTGAAAGAATGCTCTGCCTTTATGGCTTCTCAGTACTGTGTGCTAAAACAAACAGCCCCAGACTTGTATCAGTTTCTCGCCTCCTTTGTTGGCAGGAATTCAGACACTTGGGTGGAAGCAAGAGCAGCCTGGGGTGTCTGGGCGAGGCAGGTGTGGGCTGTTGTGTAAGCACCCTGTTTGCTTGATGTGCCCCCAGGCCCCCACGCTGGGTCCCAACACCCATCTCCAGCCAGGCCCTGACATTCCCATCAGCTGCACGTGGAGCTCAGCCTGTAGCCCAGCCACTGCTGTTGTGGTTCCCTCAGTGCCAGCATGGCAAAGCCCTGACCCGCCAGGCACAGCCTACAGCCCCCAGGGCCCATGTCCCCAGCCCCTGTCTGCTTCCTCAGGCTGGCTGTTCTGGGGCTCTGAGCCCACTGACCTGCTGGTAATGCTCAGGGCAGGGCTCTCCTTGCTCACAGGATTGCTTTTCTTCCATTTTAACACAGATTGCCTGCAGAACAGATAGACAGTGACTCCAGCTTGCTGACTGCCTCCCACCACTGCAGCAAGTGGTCTGATGGAAGTCAGGGAGGAGAGCTGACTCATCACTAGCTGAGGACTCAGCGTTTGCTGATGGTTTTCTCCTGGTTTGTTTGCGTGGTCTCATCCAGCCACATTCATCCATGCCAAATCCTGAAATTCTCACCCACTGCTCAGCTGATGGGGTTGATATTTGTACAGAGCACCATGCTCAAGGGCCCCTGCTGTGGTCTGAGTCCCACATGCAACACAAAGAAATCCAAGTGAATAAAAGCTGAGACAGGGTAGGTGAGCGGGAGAGGCCACCAGCCAGCATCTCTGAGATGGTCAGCAGTGGTCTAAATGGCCTCCACTTTCTCCAGCAGGTTTGGAGGTAGGCCCCAGCATTTCCTCACCCAGCTGTGCTGAGGAGAATGCTCCAAATCCTTCCAGAACCGATCTGAACCTAAGGACTCAGATCAAAACTTCCAAAATTTGAATGAAAAATTTCCCCCCGTAGCTTTCTGCCTGTTGAGAGGTGGTCACCCTCCATTTACTCCAGGATTTATAACTCCAAAAACTGAACTGCAGGGCCTAGGCACTTCAACAGGCTGCTTCACTGAGAAATCTAGAGCAGAACAAAACAAGTCTTCATTAGCATGATTCTGGCTGGATATCACATTTGCCAGTGCAGCCCACTCATCTGCAGCACCATCTTTAGCCACCTGCTTACCTGACAGCCTCTTGGAGATAATGGGCTGTTGGAAAGCAAAACTCTCACAGGGTTAACATCCCCAATGCCTTGATTTTTTTTCAACTGTAGTTCTTGCCTATTCAGGGTCCTTACTCAACATTTACAACTCTCAGGACAAAGTCTCAGGTAGTATATGACCACATATGGCATTTTAATGGCATAATTGGACGTGTTTCTTTGCTGTTCATGAAACTCAGCATGGTGCTGCAGATAAAATCCCACAGGTGCCAGGCAGATAGATGATCCAGCACTGAAAGACTTTCAAGAGCTGGAAACATGAAGCTTTCCAAGCAGCTGCACTTCAGCAGTCAGTAATATGCAAGAGCAGCACTGATTCTGGAGCCTTCCTCAGGACCTATGAGCACACTGGAGCTGGAGTAGCAGGGCCCACATGGCATCCACACCTGTGCTCAAGAAGGATGTGTCACTTTTCCTGGCTGGGAGCACCAGCTCCTTGTTTCCTGCAATAGCAGAAGGCAGTGGCTCCAGTGCCAGTGAGGTGTCTCAAGCAGTCAGTGCTTTGGGCTTTGCTTTGGTCTCAGCTCCTGCACTCTGCTCATGGAGACTGTGGCTGACCTCTTGTTCACATGGACAGCTACCAGTCTGCCTCTAGCAGCCAGTCAGTCACCACAGAGCAGCGAGCTTTCCTGAGGGTCACACTCCTCAGCATTTACTCATCCAAAACTGCCTGTTGGAGGGTGCAGCCCCAGGTCCTTCATTCCTGGGCAGGCCTGTGTTGGTTGTGTTGAGCAGGGCTGATGCACAGCAGCACTTCTGGGACATCTCCTCATTGCCACCATACACACACAGTGGTCTGAGCCACCCTTTCCCTCTTGCTCCAGAAGACAACCTTGCCATCTTAGTAAGGCAACCAGGAGCCCTTCTGTAATTCCAGATGGTTGCAAAGAAAACCAGCCTCAAACCATGAAAGTCAATTAACCAAGGAGACAAAGGTGGGACTTAAATTATTTTTCTTAACTGGGTCAGCAGGGGGCAGCTTGGTTACCACCCAAACCTTACTCACAGGGAACTCGTATGTGTTCCACATCCCTGCTCGGTCTTCTTCCAGTGACCTTTTCTTCTGCAGCAGAAACTTTTTTTTCCCCCTGGAAAATGCAGATTATCTTCAACAAAGAGGATAGCTCCCACTACCAGACCTCCTGATGAACAATCCCATTCCTATCCTAAGAAACCACCTAGTCAAAACTGTCATGAAAAGACAGAAAGGATGCTGCTCCAGATGGCCATGACATTTGCACTCATCCAGCAGGGCAGAGAAAACAGGGAGATTTATCACTGAACATTTTTCTGGTGGCATATGCCAGACACTTCCCTGCAGAGCATGAAAACGTTCAGTATTTGTCAGGATTCAATTACAATTTTGCCAAAGAATGGACTGGGAAAAACCAGCTCCTTTCATGCCCTATCCTGTTGTGCCATGGCAATTTCATTGTGGGGTCTAGCAGTGACCCCATGGTGACAGGAGAAGGTGCAGGGGACTGTTTACCTGGTCAGTCCCCGTGCCCAAACTGGCAGCAGTAGAAAGAATCCCAAATACATCCAAGAAAGTGAAAGATGAGCTAGGAATACTCCTATATAAGAAGGCAGTAATTGACCGTGGGAATTGAAACCAGGAGAAAAAAAAAAGATAAAATGGAAATTAGAAAACTAGAGAGAGGCAGTTGTTCACAGCACTTAGGGGAGCATGAAAGCACAGAAAAGTGGGTTTATGTTGGACTTGCATTGAAAGGGATAACCAGAGGTAGATAAATTGATGCAGGTCTGATATTAAATGAGACAAGAGTGCTGTATGGGAATGTAATGGCTGACAAAAAAAAAAGATTATCATCCATTATCCTTTTGGCAGTACAGTCAGGCTGATAAAAAAAAAATCCCTGGCTTTATAAGGGCACATTTGATTCACTGCTTTGTGACTCTGAGAGGATTAAAACTGGCTAACTGACAGATTTTAGAAAGTCACTGTTGGGGCACATCATTACCAGCTCAATGTCCTGAGGTACCTGCAAGGTTTCATGGTAGATGTTGTGGGCAGTAAATGTGTGTAAAAGTAACCTGTCCTTGATATTAATGAGGCTAAATGCAGGATCATGCACTAGGGAAGAAAACTGAAGGCCACATTGATGAACTGCTGGACTGGCCCTGCAGAGAGGTGCTCTGGGGTGATGATGCATAGCAGCTCCATCAGCAGCTTCCCAGGCTAACCCATGGTCAAGGGTGCAAACCAGATCCTCTGCTCCATTGGCAGAGGGACTGCAGCTGGAGCCAGGACTGCTTCTCTCCTGCCCTGTGTGGGACAGGATCCATGGGGCAGTGCCAGCAGGGCTCAGCTCCAGGTTCAGCCACTCAGAGGCAGGTGTCTGCTCATGGCTGGGGTGTGGAGGGTACCTGAGACATTCTAAAGCATCCTGCCTCACCTCACTGTGCCAGTCCTCCCAGCCACACATCTAGGCCCTCTCAAATGGCACAAATATCCATATTTAGGCAACCAAGTCAAGACATCCAATGAGTTTTCTGGATGTCTAAATGTATTGCCATTATCTCAAACCAAACCCACCCCCTGTGCCCAGTCCCAACAGCAGAGGGTGAAAAGGGTGTTGACAATGTGGGAGCTGTTCAGAAGGCAGCTCCAGGGCACACCAGAGGATTACAACCCTGCCCTGGAGCGAGATGCTGGAGCAGGCTGTCCTGTTCACTGCTGGGGGAACAGCTGGGGAGCAGCCAGGCAACCACCCCCGCCAAGCATGGCTGTAATCAGCCAGTGGGGAGGAAAGGCATGAGATCTTACAGCTCTGAACAGTCACCAGAACATGGAGTTCAGAGAGAAGGTATTTCCCACCAGGGGTGATTATGCATTGAACAGCTTTCCTGAGTGCATGGCAGATTCCTCAATTCCCAGTCATGATTTCAGGATTTCACATGACAGTTTTATTCAGGCACATTACACTTTGCTCAGCAGTTACCATCAAGTTTTGCTGAGCATAAAAGGATTAGGATATATTATTTTATTAGTTCTTTTTTTCTGGAATCCATCAAGATGTGCTTTCATTGCACAGCAAGCTCAAGGGCGTGCCAGGAGCTTCTCCCCAGCTATGCCTGTTGACACACCTGTCTGCAGAAAGGGGGTGGGAAAGAATCTTCAAGATAAAGTTTTAACACTGAATACATCAATAAACAAAAAAATCACTGATATTTTGTTGCAGCAAAACACTTTGGTCTCACCTCACTCTAGCAGAAAAAAAACCTCTATAAAACAGGAGACAACAGGTCTCTTACCCACAGAGCCCCACTGGTGCCTTTTTTTGTTTTGTTTTGTTTTGTTTTGTTTTGGGGGGTTTTTGTTTGTTTGGTTGGTTGGTTTTTTGTTTGTTTGTTTTGTTGTTTTTTTTTTTTTTTTTAAATAACGTTAAAATGGCCCCAAGCTCCTGCCAGCAGCTGCCCTGCCCTGAGCAAAACACAGTCTCCCTATCTTGGGCCAGCAGTTATCAAAACACTTTGCAAAGGAAATACCAGAGGTGGAGATAAGCGCTGGGTTAAATTCAGCCCTCACTACACTCAGGTTTCCATTCTCCCTATCACCTCCTCTCGGCCCCAGCTGATGGGCCATTAATCTTAAAACCCAGAGAAAGTTGTGCCACTGGAAGAAAGCAGCTGGCTGGCCAAGCTGAGCAGGCTTCAGGCACACCACCTGGAATCAGGCACTACAGGGCTGCTTCCATCACACTGCTTCCACAAAACAAACACCTCTCAGTACCCCATAAATAACCTACAGCAATAACCGTAGAACTCAGAGAAAGTAGTGCCATGGAAAGAAAGCAGAAGGAATTAAGGTCATCACTGTTTTCCTAGGTGGCTGTTATCACAAGGAATTAGTTAACCACTAAAAAATTATTCACATGGACATTTAAATGCTGAGAGGAATGATCACCAGATGAGAGCCAAGAGCAGGCCCTTGTCTCCCACAGCAGTGCTAATGGTTAGGGAAAACACACTTTAACTTCTGGCCAAGCATTTCCAGCTCTCACCGTTGCCAGGAGGAAAATGTGTCTTTTCCCAAAGCCTTTTCCTAATGTGCTCACACTGCTTTCATAGAGGCACTAATAAAAGGGGAAGATGTCAGGGATTGTGAGGAACATACACCTGCAACTGCTTCATTTTTCCAATCAGTCCAACTGAGTGCAGCCACAACTCATGCAAAGTTTTGTTAAATAGAGAAGAAAGCTGTATTCAGCTTGCCTGGCAAGCACAGGAGGAGCAGCCACAGCTCAGAATTTTATTACCTCTCAGTGGGGCTAAGCTGGCTCTGCTCCCATTGATTGTGGAGACAGGTGAGCAGCTATTATCTGCTCTGATGAAGCTGAACAGAAATAGGGCAAAACCAGACACATTTAGCAACAGGGCATTTATACAAGTACCTGATGATGTAAAAAATAACCACCACCCTGCTGTCAAACCAAAAAAAGCATTTGGCTGCCTGCCTTGAGCATGGTCCAGGCCCCAAGGGGCACAGGGTGCAGACATCACCACCTCCCTCCACAGCTCTTACTCAGCCTCCAGAGTCAGATGGGGCTTTTGATCCTAATTTCATGGTGTGAGCCTAGACTTTAGTGGGTGAAGTTCAGTCCCCCTGCAATGTACAGGTGAGAGATGGGAACAAAGCATTGCTACCTTACAGAGGTGGAGAGGCCAGATGTGAGAAAACACTGCAAAGCACCACCCCTTCAGCCATTAACCACTCTGAGCCGGCTAAATTCAGGGCAGGGGCTAAAAGCAGCCCTGCCTGTTGCTGCTGAGGCAGGAGAGGCACATGCCCTGCCCCAGGCACTCAGTGATGCTCTGCTTGGCACAGGCACATGCCCTGCCCCAGGCACTCAGTGATGCTCTGCTTGGCACACCCTGTGCCACACAGCAGCACCCACGCTGGGAGCAGCAGACAAGCTGCAAAGCTCTGAGCTCCTTCTGAAGGGCCAGGCAATGGCAGCTCCCGTGGCTGGGAGTTCTGTACCAGCACAGAGCAGCAGCTGGCCCCTCAGGGCTCTGGCACAGCTCTGCAGTGGGCAGGGCTGAGGAGTGACCTCGCTCACTGAGTCCCATCCTGGATCTCCTGCTGCTCCCCAGGCTGCAACAACATCATCAGGGGTTACAGGTAGCACAGGGGGGAACAGCCTTCAAAACTGGGGGCCACAGCCAAATCACCCCACAAAAGCAGTCAGCAGCACTGTTAACTCCCAAGGGACCAGGACCTGGCAGGGAGGACAGAGTCATGCAAAAGGAAATGCTGCTGAACGGTTCAGCCCTCTGCATCCCCTCTTTTGAGCTCCTGGATGTAATCCAGGCTGTGTGTCAGGGACATCCTGGGTACCATCAGTGACATGTCCTGGTGGTAAACAGTGGCTTTCCCAGGCATGCACCACTGTCACTGTCAGGTTCTCATCTCCCTCAGTGCCTAAGCAGTGGGACATCTCCACGTGCATTGTATTTTGAACTGTGTAGTGTCAGAGATGAAAGCACTGCTGGCTGCACCCCTGGGGTCTGCTCATAACTCCAAAAGGTGACACATCAGATGCTCCTGCTTCAGAGGTGCTCATAAAAATCATCTACTGAGGTAATAGAAAACAGTGACTTCTGTCACCAAATTTGTTACCAAGCTGCAAATTCAGTGCCATTTTATGAGCATATTTTCAGACATCTTCTCAATGTTGCTTGAGCCACTTCAGTTTCTTATAATATTGTACAATCAATTAGGATTGGTTTATATTTATTCTGGATTTAGCAAAAGAAAAAACATGGTGAAGCTGGGGGGTTTTGTTGGGTTTCCTGGACATAAAGCCACACTGGCCTCTAGGCAGTGAGCTAGAAAAAAACCCATGTTTCTAACCCAGAAAAGCTCCCTGGTCTCTATTAAGTATTAAATGGCTGATTTGTTCACTAGGAGGATGGTAGAGGGTTTTTCACTCACAATCCTTTCAAGATGATTATTCTACTTAAAAGGCCTTCCAATGTCTGCTTTTGAGTCTAATCTATGTTAAACAGGAGCTGGGATCAAGCTTTCTCTGGTGAGCTAACAGAAGCTTTGTTTCAAACTCAACTTCTTTATAGGAAGCTCTTCTGGAAACAGTATAAAACAAACATTGGTGGGGAAAAAAAAGGAAAGAGAAGAAGAAATTATATCTTCCTTCTTCTCAAATCAGACCTCTGCTACTACAGTTACCCTCTGTGTTGTGCTGAGTCCTTTTTTGTGATTCCCCCTTAGCTCAGACCATGAGAAAATCCCAATCCTACATGCATTTAGTAACAAGCTCAGGTATATAAGGGTTAAAAGACTCACTTCTGATAAGATGAAAATTAAGAAAAATAAGTAAGTGCATTGGGCTTGCAAAAGAGCAACAACTTGCTTAGAAATACCTGTGCTCAGTAGTCAAAGCTATCAGCCATCATAGAACCATTTTAAAAGACCAGACATTTCCTTTTTCCCATTTTTAAATGAAACTAGATGAAAAGCAATCAAAATATTCAGTAAAATGTTTGTCAATGCCAGCTTGTGTTTGTAATATCATGTAGATTACTAAGATGTTGGTTCAGCATGATTAATAGTATTTAAAATTAAGTCTATGAAATAGCCATGTTAGAAATTCACATAGAAATCTAAATATTACCAAAAAAGCTTAAGAAGCTAAATAAAAAATCAAAGGTCTGAGAATTTCTCATGTCTCACCAGGTGACATGAATTTAATTCTCCTTTATAAGAAGTTACTGAGTCCAACTTTAAAAAGGTCTTTGTTCCCCTTATGTCTTCAATGACAATTTAAGGATACAAAAGCAGCACCCTCTAAAAGTCATTGGATGACTCCTCTGGCTAATAAAACCACGGTAGCCCTGGTGCAACACTGAAGCAGTCAGTGTTAATGGATTACAGGGTTTTGGGCAATCCTGCTGCAGAGGCATCCAAAGCACTGCAGGAATGTGGTGGGGCTCCTGTGGGTTTCAGTCCAGGGCTGCTCCATCTCAGCAGGTGGCAGAGCATTCAGATTATGGCCTGTTTGGATTGCTCTTGCCATGGAGAGCTAGAAACACGGCAAAAAGCAGGCAGGGACAGTGACTGAGGCTGCTTCTCTCAGCCCCAGTGTGCAGCTGCCATGCTTGGGAGGGCACTCCCTGCCAGGCACACCCAGAGTAACCCAGGGATGAGCAAGGTCCTCTTAGCTGGGTGCAGGAGGCATCACCACTCGGGCACAGAGGGACAGACACAAGTGCACAGGAGGGCCTGGTGCTTGCCATGCTCTGCCTGTACTTTGTGGTGTGGTCTAGCATGTGGGTGCATCCCCCAAACACCACTGTTGGGGTGTGGACACTTCTCAGACCACTGAGGGGCCAAGAGCTGCACAACTTAAACCCTCTCTTCAGTGGGCACAGCGAGACCCATTCTGCTAGGTGCTGAGTTTAGGTACAAGCAGCACATACCTGAAAAAAAGAAAGATAAATTCAGTCACAAGGCCAGTTAACAGCTGAATGAAGAATAAAATCTGACCTTCTCACTCCAAGGCAGAGACCCATTGCCAGTGGTTCCCACTGTATGTTTTCCACAGACCCCAAGAGCCTTCATACTATTTTAACAGATCTTCAAAAATCAACTAAACTTATTGTCACAACAGGCTGAGGCTCACACCTGTAAGATAAGCATCCTTTGGGGACCCCTCACCTCAGAAGAGAACACAAAGATCTGCTGCATTGAACCCAAGAGCTCCTGAATCACTGCCAGCTGTGCAGCAAAGGCTCTTTATGATGCTGTGGACTGGCTCAGCTAAAGGCAGCATGGCCTTACATTGCTTTATGGGAAATGAGCCACCATCAGCACAAAGGGAGCCCAGCACAAGCTTTTATAGCACCCAATATTTCCATCCTTATTACACCAAGGTGTCAAACAAGATCCTGAAGATGCAATGACAGCAGTTAGCATGCTAATGGCTTTACTCATTTTCAGCATCCTACAAACCACCCAGACTGGGAAAAAAATTGCAGCCTGCCTTGGTGTTAGCACCTTGCAATTAAATCCTCACCTTTCCATCTCTTGCTTGGAGCACTGTCTTGCCAGAAATAGTGCAGCCATGCCTGGCTTGCCACTTTTCTCACATCTCTATTATTCCAGCAGGCTGGGGCCACTTGGTTATTGAGGGCCAGCGATTCATATGCTCTGTGGAAAGCCATTTCATGAGAGCACAAAACCCACACTGGCACTGCTGTGTTAGACACAGCCTTTGGAAGCTCTGCAGTGAAATCCATTAACCATGTACAGAGGAGACACCACAGTTCCTGTGCCTGTAACTGCACCTGGTGAGTGACCCTGCAGGGACATTCACTATTAGTCACCCCTCTGGGCCTCCAAAAGGCACAAGGGGGTGTCCTTTCAGTCAGTTGTGCAGCACATTGCCACAAAGGAAAGTGAAGGCAGCCTCTTCCACACCCTTTGTAACTGCAGTTGTAAAAGAAAAAAAAAAAAAAAAAACAAACATAAAAAACAAACCCACACAAAACTTTTAATTAAATCACTTACTTCAAAACCAAAACCTACCCACATTAGCAGGAGATTTAGCATTAAGTCCTTCTGGGGAGGAGGGAAGTGTTTGTGCCAGCCAACAAACATCTCTGTGCTCTCTGCTTTGCCCTTACAGAGAGGAGGTAACCACATCCACCCCAAGAGGGGCTGGAAAGTTCATTAACTGAGGGTTACACAACACTTTCACAGGGAAGCCACGTGTTTACAGTTTCATTTTGTTATAATTAGGGTCACATACTAAAGCAGCGTCTCCAGGACTTTAATACCCAATTTGTGTAAGGGGCATTTCACAAAACTCAGCAAAAATTTCCTTGCTATTAAGCAACCTATTATTCCCACATAAGTACACTCGTGGCTTACAGATGCCCTGACATGTCTCAGAAGAAGCAGGTAGTAGGCAAAAAATTTGCTTTAACTAACTCTCTGATGCAGGGAGCTCTATTTACCCCACTGCTAAAAAAAAATAAAAAAGTAAAAAAATGTTTTGCCTTCGTTGAAAACAAGCTTGGTTCAGGTGGCCATGTGAACACAAAAATGGAGGGAAGGCAGAGGCATTGGTGTCTTCTGGGCTAAACCCAATATATTTTTCAGGACTGGTCAGCAGAGGTGGCAAAGCTGTGCTGTTGATTGTGTGGCCTGAGCTGTGACTTGGCTCCAATGTGTCACTGACCCCAGGGTGAGGCACTGGTCTCTCCTGGGCCCCAGGCACCTGAGCAGATGTGACAATGAGCTTCCATGTGGTCTGTTAATGAAGGTCACTAAAGGCCCTCAGCAGATACATGGTTTGATATCTCTTGCACAAACCCATGTTTCCATTTGATCACTGTCAGAAGGTATTTCAGTGCTAATACCTACAAATACCTGAGGCACTTGACCTTCTTCTGGGAATTTCAGCCAGTGTTTTGAAAGCACAGACCTGACTGCATGCCCTGCTGAAGTGCTGCTGACATTTCATGACATCCTGGAGCTGGCTAGACAGGGACAAGAGCCCTAGAGGAAGAAAAGGAAAGATTTTGCAGAGATGATGTCCTGGTGGTATTGTACACAGATATTTAAAAGCAAGGGCATAAAGGGTTATTTAAGGTCACAGTAATAAACAGTTCAGCCTGCAGAAAATCAGAGTAATGGCAGAAGAAACTCACATGTGAGACTAAAGGTAATGAGTACATCATGTGACAGATTCTATAATTTTGTTTGAATTATTTCTCTATGGAGAGCATCTCTGCTCCCTGGGGTCTGCCCCCATAAAATACCCCCACCTGCCCTGTTCTGCTTGGGTTTTCAATCTCCAGCCACACATAGGTGACAAATCTGCTAAGTCTATAATTTACTCACATGTATACCTACCTCCAACTTTCCAGCAGCTCCAGAGGAGATTCAGAGGGTCCACCTGTGCATGTAAATAAGGGTGGACAGGGCTTGTCTAGGAGCAGGGCCCCCCTGACACAGCCTGGCCACCACTCCACAGCTCCATTCTCTTCACTCCAGTCTCCAGTCTGAGAGTTAAGGGTGTAAAGCTGACCTCCCCAGCACCTGTGGAGGCAAAGGAAAAGATGGACATTTTGAGAGAATAATAACTGATGGATCTGGTCACACAAATGACCATTGGGAGTAATCCTGAGCAAAAAACCTGAGCATTTCAACACTGAGCTCAGTTGTTTCTACTCCTCAAGAGCTGGGCTGTGTGCTGTTTTCCCCCTGTGCAGACTGGCTGCATGCACATTGGCAAAAATACACCCTCCTCTCCATGTGGAATGCGATCGTCCAAGCAATCCCAGAGTTGGACTTGTGGTCCTCATATGATTCTATGGTTCTGATTGCAGTCATGGGCTGTCAGTGCTCAATCACAACATTCATGACTCTTCTCAGAGGAGCTCAGCAACAGAACAAGAGCCACACGCTGGAACAAGGGAAATAAGTTTTTGCTGTGAATGTGGTCAGGCACAGGAGAAAGCTTCCCAGAGAGGATCCGGAGTCTCTGTCTTTGGAGATACTTAAAAGTGCACAAGACCCTGAGCAGCCCAATCTGGCTGGCCCTGCATTAAGCAGAGGGTTGGACTAGAGCCCTTCTAGGGATGACACCTCTAGGACATCTCAAATGGTTCTGTTTTCCCATGTGGAGATTCACTTTGCTGGAGTCTCTGCCCCTCCATGAGCTGGAAAATAAAAAGTCTGCCTTGCCAGCAGTACCAATTTGCCCATCTCCATCTTAGTGAAGCTACTCTGTGTTTGCAGATGTCAGAAGAGATGCAGTCACTGAGCTTACAAAACCCAAACCCTTGGATCTGTGACCCATATTTCTGGGGAGTTCAAGGGAACAATCCTATGTCTCCTCCTTCCCTTTTTAATTCCCAGCAGCACAAAGATGAAAGCAATGCCAGTTCCTGAGCTCCCATACCTCAGGCCTGCCTTCTGGAAAAGCACAGCTTGGTATTTTTAACTACATGCTGAAAGGTACATTGTACACTAGCTACAGTCTGTAAAGGTGAATGTTTTTATAAAGGAAATGCTTTTAAAAACTTCCTTGTCATTAATCCCTACAGATGTGAAATACCAAACACTGTACAAATTCTTTCAACTAGAAGAATGCTAAGGCTTCCTCTGAGGTAAAAGCACACAGTTTTGCACATTAAAGGCAGGGTAGATGAAAGAAGCGATCTTTTCACAAGCGATCTCATCCTGTTCGCTCCACCCTTGGCAGATAAAACCCTGGGAGGTCCTGCCCTGCCTCTCCCTCAGGCCACCCAGCTCTGGTCCCGCCTCCACTCCATCCAGGAGATGGATATGCTCTATCACAGGCCAGCTCCAGAAATCCTTGTAACAAACCCACCTTGTCCCCAGGACTGGCTAGGAGACACGGGTTTGCTAGCACCAGGATAGGTTGTGCATGCCATGGAGGCACCAGGCTGAATCCCAGCACAGCCATTCCATGGCCTGTGCCATAAAACCCAACATTACCCACATGCATGTCTTTATCCCAGGTCATCTGTGAGGCATGGATGTAGCTCAAGTCTGAAGTGGGCTAAGGGCAGAGGGACTGCCAGCACAGCCCTGACAGCTCCCATAACTCAGACATGTGTCTGAATACCAGGTGAGGTTTTTTACTTGCTGGTAAAGCATTCACCTCAGCTGTTTTCTTCCTCTGTGCGAGTTAAACCAGTTTGATTGCATCTGTATTTGGTGGTCCCTCTCTATCAGGCTTCCCTGCTAACCAGGGCTTGGCCTTGGCTCCACAGAGCAGAGTCTTTAGTTAATAGCAGAGTTGCAGTTTGGTGATGATAAAGGCTGCAGAACTCAAGGTCCACCAACCCAACAGTGTCTCAAGTCACAGGAGTTTACATTGCCCTTGACCCCCATTGCCTCTCTTGCAGGGCTCCAGGCTCTCAGGCTGGAACAGAAAGCAAAGGTGTGGGTGTCAGAGGTGTCCCTGGGCATGGACATCTGCAAGGCTTAACCTGGCAAAGTGGCCCAACAGCAATGCCAGATGTCACAGCTGCCTTTTGCTCCCTGCACAAAGCATGACAAGGCTGCAGCACATCTGAGCTGGGCAAGCAGCAGGAAGTCCTCCTGTAGCCCCTTGCCTTCTTTCAGGCTGGGACAGGGCAAAAGCCACAGGAGAACTGGTGCTGTCCAGGCAGCAAAGCAGTTTCTGCTGTACAAAGCCAGGGCTGTCACCTGCCTGCTTCCCTACACCCTGCCTGGTGTCACCCCGGGCTTGTGCAGGTCTGCTGAGCTCCAAGCCCAGCAGCAGCTGTAACTCCACTGAAGTCTGGGATTTAGGGCCTTAGCTGAAATCCTGTAGCCTGCCAAACGCCGGGAATGGAGCCTGTCCAAGGTCAGCCAGCTTTCAGAAACCTCAACCCTGTCCTCCCTGAGGATGAAAAAAATCTTCACAGATCTGGAACATGAACAAAGTTTCTGCAGGAAGGGGAGGCTCATCTCTTGCTGATTAGTTTCACACACCCACAGGATCTCTGCAGAGCTCTGGTGCTTCTTTGCACCCTTGTGTTTACTCAACAGAATAAGAGGCAGCCATCACTAAGGGCCACCCACAAAGTCCCACTGTGAATACCAGGACAAAGGGAGGAGAAGGATGTGGCTGGGGAGCCTCAGCAGGACACCCAGCAGGGCTCTCTGCAGGAAAGAAGCCCCCTGGGGATGGAGCAGGGGTGTGGAATCCACAGGGCATCAGTGTTCAGAGATATGCTGGGGTTAGGAGTCACAGTGGGAAAAGCCAGGGGAAGTCAGAATTGAAAGGAGCTGGGACAAACTCAGAGGGGCTGAGTGGAGTCAGAGGCAGCATTTATGCTACTGGACATGTGAGAACACCACACAGACAGCTTGAGTCATCCCACTTTGGTAACAGCATCCATCCTGTGGCCACTGAGTGGAATTTGCAGTTTGAGCTTTCAGTCACTGGTGGGAACACAGCACTACCAGGTGGGCACGAGCTCATCTGCATTGTGCGGTGTTTCACCTGCTGTGCAGCTTCCCCCCTTCCACTGCAGGTAGTTTTGGCCTTTTTCCTCATCTGGCCACTGTTTGGGACTCACAGAGGGACTCAAAGGGAGGGCTGTCTTATGAGCACACGAGCTGCTCACACAGGATGCACTGTCACACTCCAGCTGTGGCACAGCTGCCTCTCCAGTGTGCAGAGACGCTCGGGCAGGAGCCAGCTGCAGCTGCTGCTGGTGGAAAGGCACCAATGGCCTGAGCCCTCTGTGCTCCCAAAGGAAAGATGGCAGGAGGACAGCGTGGTGGGAGACACGAAAGACAACTCTTTGCTGGGCTGGGTCTTTATTCTTGTGGTTTTGAACAAAGCAGAGCCCATCCCTTGAAATGTGGGAAGCAGGGAGAAAAGAAGTATTTACTGGCGATGCTTAGGTTGCAGTAAAATCCAAGATGCGTTGAAAGAACTCTCCTAAAAAATATGCTTTTATATTTAAACATCTGTTCTCAGCAGGGTTTTTGTGAATTAGATGAGTCAAACTCCAGCCCTAGGCCAAAGCCCATTAATCACACTGGAGCAACCTCCCTCTCTCCTCCAGCTGTGGCTTTCCCGCTGCATCCTGGCCCACAGCTGCTGAAGGGTGGCTCCTCAGTCAGGGAACTGGCCTCGCCTGCTGCAAAGCACCCACCTTTCCAGCTCATCTCAGCCAGGAAAGGTGTGTGCAGCGTGAGGGAGCAGAGATGAAACAGATTTAGGAACATTAACTCCTAACCCTCACCTTCCAACTCAGCCTCTTGGACCTTTCTTCTCTGCATCTCAATGGCCTCTCTCTTGCAGTTATTTTTCTCCGGGCAACTTGTGGAGGCGAAGCAAATTTCCTCCTCCCACTCCCCGTTTGGGTCTCCAGGCAGACAACACTGGCTCAGTCCTCTTTCTCAAGTCCAGCTTTTTCCATCCACTTAATTTCACAGCACATCAACTTAGGACATGGCACCGACCCATCAGATATAAGGTCTCTGCAGCAAAGCAAATACCTGAAGAGCTGTCAACATTAGAAATAAATTTTTCAGAAGGTTTTGGGTCAGAACTGTAGGAAAACCCAAGTGAAGATGTTATCTGGGTAAACATTTGGAAAGCCAAGTGATGGATGCTGGCTCTGCTTTGAGCAAGGTACACATTGCCTTTGCTACAAACAAGTTAATGTTAGAAAGGCAGATTAATATATAAACTTGTTCACTGAAGGGTAACACCAATCCAGCAATTTGCAGTGGGGAAATGAAGGTTTTCCTGCTTGTTCCATAGAGACTAAATCTTACTGTTTTCTTCTCAGAGCATGGCAAAAGCTGTCTAAGCTAGTTTGAAATCTAAACAACTTTCTGATGGACATTCACTGGGCTTCTTCTAAAAATCCACAGTGAAAATCTCTACCAAGCTCTCCAAGCTCTCTCCAAACGTGCCATGGTGTCCTCACAGTGCAAGGCAGGAGTGTCCAGGTCCCGGCAGTGGTCAGCCAGCATCCATGCCATAGTGGAGGACAGCCAGGAAGGAGCAGCATTTCCCCATGCTACATTCCAGGGAAGTGGATACTCTGGGAAGGATCCCTGGGAAGCATGAGAGAAATCACCCTTTCATTCAGCAAGCAAGAGGGAGAGATCCATTCTGACCTTGTGTATTTAAATTTGAATTTTAATCCTTTTTGTGGTTAATACAGGTGACTACAAAAAAAACTTCACAGTTTTCCAGAACTGTTATGACAAGGGAGTGCATCCATCTTTGTTGAAGCCTTGCTAAAAACACAGCAAGTATTAGGAAAGAAAACTAAATCTAAACACATGTGCTGTGATATTTATTGTTACAAGATCAGCTCCTTCAGTGAACTAACTGCAAATAGCTTAGACAATTTCTGTTGGGAACAAAAACTTGGAAAAACCCAGCTACCTAGGTTCTGTTTTGATTGTTGCATTGGAGGGAGCTTGTTAATTTACCCAGCAAGGAAACTCCTCATGTTTGGCTCTCTGGGGTTCCCATCATAACTCCTGGGAGTGCGCAGGTGCCCATCACACCTCACCAGGGTGAGCAGCAACACAGCCCAGCACAACGCCCCTCCCAAATGCTGGTGCTGGGATCTTCTCGGGGTGTTTTCCCTGCCAGGGGAACGTGTCTGTGGGGCAGGGGTATGTTCTTCCATCTTCCCCATCCCTGCCTGGTACCAACACTGCTGAGTGCCAGGTTGGGCTGGGCTGGGCTTGGACTGGCTACAGCCATGGAGATCTCTCCTGTGCCCAGAGGGTTGGTTGCTCCAGGAGTTGAAGACAAGAGACCAAAGCCCTGAGGAAGCAAAAAGCTCAGGCTCTGCATCACAGAAGAACAACAATTCCTTGGCTTAACAAAGAACAAGTCTGACCTAGAGGGTCTCCCTTTGAGGTTAAAGTGAGGTGTAGGATAGGGTCTGTGAGATCATCCTGCAGCAACCATGGGAACAAAAAATGCTGCTGGAGCTGGCTGCAATTTTTCACATGCCCTTTCTATTCACTGATGGAAGACTGTCAGGACAGAGGAGTGACACTCCTGCCTGTAGTCTGGGGATAGGATGAGACATGGTATGAGGCAGAGTTAGGTATGAGTTAACAGTACGGTTTAGTCTCATACCTGGCGACTGAGCAATATTAAATAAGATCTGAAAGTCACATTTTGTCCAGGCAATTGCATGCCTCAACTCCACTTTGGCCTTTGCTCATAAAAGACCAATCAAATTCAATTCTACAGCAGGATAAATAAGTGCTAGTGGCTTCCATGGATAATGGTAATCTTAAAATAATCCCACATTCCTCAAATAAATGTGATGGTTTAGAAAGACTTGGGTAAATATGTACAAGTATAAATGTGTGTGTATATGCATGTATGCATTTATCTCTCTATAATGAAATCTTTTATTAGAAGGCATGATTGAAGGGTGCTAACAGCGGGCATCCATAGCATACATCCTTTTCTTTCCCAAAGCAGAGGCTGAGAGTGCCAGCACAGCAGGAGTCAGAAGAGGCCATCTACCATGTAACTCCAGCATCATTGTCCAGAAGATCTCCTGGGCTTCTACAGGATTTGGGAAAAGCCAGGAGGCAGCACTGTTGCCTCCCTCAACACTGTGCTTTTGATGTGAAGGATTCTGGCTCCTTGCTGGTCTGGCTGGGTGCCATGCAAAATTGATCCACATGCCATATTTTGCACTTGTACTACACACTTCCACTCCTGCTCTTGAAGATCAGCCAAAACACTATCCACTGGCGCTGCTGGGAAATGGTCTTAAAAGGCACCAGGCAGTCATAAAAAGGAGTTTGCCAATTTAAATTGATTTTTCTGAGGAGTCATGTGCTTATTAGGCCTTTAGCTTTTGGGAAATTTTCTCTTTAATTCTCACCAGTCCTTTAGGGGCAGGGAAATATCACTCTATGGCCTCAGAGCCTTTCAGTGTCACTACTAAACCACTGCAGCATTTGGGATCACTGCTGCTCAAACACTTTCCTGGCTCCAGCAATGATTTGCTTCAAAACACAAGGTTTGGCTCATTTTGACAGCTGGTTTATGGAGCCAGTATTGCTTCCAAGTGAATCTGGGGAACTGTCCTGGAATGAACTGTTTCCACGGGGGCAGCCAGGAAACTTTCCAGGAGGCTCCACTCCCTCAGAGACAGCCAGCAGGGATGGAGGAGGAGGAATTTGCTCACTTCTTGTTGAGAAGAATTTTTGTCTCTGATGCTTGCAGAGCCTGTTCCCCTTGGGACATTTTGTTTGGGGCTATTTCATCCCATATTAGCTCCACCATCTCCTCCTCAGCAACCAGGCCTCATCATTTCCCCTTTCTCCAAGACCTGCCTCAGATCCAAAACAACTTTGTGACTGGCCTGGCTCTGGACCCAGGGCTCTGCATGTGACACCACACCCCCACACTCCCAGATGATCTACTCTTCTGGCAGAACATCCTTCAGTCACAATTTGTGTGGGAAGGGACATATGAAGGTCATCTAGTTCAACCTCCTGCCATTCCAGTACACCCAGTCTCTCAGAGCCCCACGGCTCTGACCTTGAATGTTTCCAGGGATGTCGCATCTACCACTTCCCTGGGCAACCTGTGCCAGTGTTTCACCACCCTCTTTGTAAAATAATATCTTCCTTACATCTGGTCTACATCTGCCCTCTTTTAGTTTAAAACCTTACTCCTTGTCCTATCAATATGTGCTCTAGTAGAAAGTCTGTCCCCATCTTTCTTGTAAGTCCCCATTGCTGTGAGCTCATCTCTCTGGCAATGATCTGACCTCTCGTTGCCTTCTTTCCTCCAGTCCCTCCATTTCAAACTCTTGGGCTTTAGCTCAGTGGTTCAGGAAGAATCAGCAGAATGACTGACTGGTAGATGCAATCATTGCAGTGAGTGCCGAGGAGCAGCAAAAGGAATTATACCTCTGTGCCTCCTGCCTTTATCAGCCTCTGGCTTGAAAAGAAGGGAGGTAGAACAGGCTGGACACCAAGCAGACACTGTACTCCCCTGCCCTCCGTCCCTGGAGGGAATGCCAGCCCTGCCTTTAATATCTATAATCTTCCACTGTCGAACAGTGTGCAAATATTGAACTGCTGGAAGCCAAGAGCAGCCGAGGACGGCTGGGGGATCAGCTCCACAGGCTAGACAGGCTGTCGGGAAGCAGAGTGACTCGTCTGTGGCCATCGGCTAAAGGCCTGCCCGGCTGGCCCATCCCTTGCCCGGGGGCTTCCCTCAAACTCCGGGCACACGGCCGGACCGCACTCAGTGCCGCAAACCCGCCCCGGGGACATCCCCCGGGCTGGGCTGTTCTCCCCAGCTCTGCAGGACCCGTCCGTGAGAGCTGTGCTACAGTGTAGCCCAGGAGTGCTGCTCCTGCTGCATGGCCCCCGAGGATGACAGCAATGTCCTCCCGCAGCCCGGGGAAATGTCTGTAAGGATCTGGTGCTTGGGAGGCCCGAGCTAACGGGCTGGGCTGGAAACTTTTGGAAGGGACAGGGGAGCGCGGCAGCCTGCCCAGAACCGCGATCAGAGCCGGCCGCGCACCCTCCCCGGCGCCGCCGCTCCCTCCCCCGGCCCCGGGGCGCTCCGGGGTGGGATTCTCCCCCCGAAAGGCTCCCGGCCGGGAGAGGCGGCGGCTCCCGCGGCTCCGGCCATGGGCAGCGGCAGCAGCCGGCGGCGGGGGCCCGCGGGCAGAGCGGGGCAGAGCCGGGACCCGCTGGGGACGGCGCCGGCCGACGGCGAGGGGGCTGCGGCACCGCCCGGCCCCGGCTACCGAGCCCCGGCCGCCGGCGGCAGCGCCGAGCCCCGGAGCGGCGGGAGCGGCGCGGAGGCGGCGGGAGGCGGCGGCGGGGCCCCGCTCCAGCAGGCGGTAAGTGCCCGCCGGCCCCGAACGGGACCCCGACCCTCCCGGCGGTGGCCCCGGCCCCCAGCCCAGCCCAGCCCGGGTGTCCCCGCCGCCCTGGGCAGCCCTGCCGCAGCCGGCGCCACCCGCCGCGGCCGCGGCTTCCTCCGAACATCAGCAGCGTTACATTCTTTTGAACTTCGCTGCGAGCCAGGCTCCAGGCTCTGTTGCGTTTTCTCTTTGCTGTTCTCTGGGCGTTTTGTCTTTGCTGTTCTCTTGGCGTTTCCAGTCTCCGATGCAAGGCAAACACGGTCCCGAGAGGGGCCATCCCGTTTTTCGGTCTCCCAGTGCTACTGGAAGTTTCTTTTCCTGACTTGTAGAAATATGTCGACTTTTTAAAGTTCGGTTCCTGCTTTTTCCTGGGTCGGGCTTGTAAACAGAAGGTTTAAAATGTGAACATAAAGCTGCCCTTTAATGTTTGCCAATCCGCTGCAACTGCAGTCTGGCTCGTCCTAAAGGCACATTTCAGTCTCTAACAAATAATGGATTTGCTTCTGAGGGAGTTGAGATTTATCTTTTGGGCTTTTTTTCCAATCCAAGAATAACAGCAGCATATATATCAGCTGGTGATGAGGTGAAAAATCAACGACATCTTTCATCTTAGCTTGGCTTTGGAAGCTGTGTGTTTTTTTTTAGATAAACACCGCTCTCCACAGATACACGAAAGTTGTCAAAATAAAGTAATAAATTCAAAAATTGAAAGAAATATTTAGGACCTAGGAACATTCTGCATTGCATGCCTCAGTTTTGCTCTTTAGGTATCATTTCCATCACTGAATTGCACATCAGTGGGTTAAGGATTACTTTAATACAAACTAAATTTCCCAGTCAGAAACTTGGCAGGGTTCTGTATGAGAACCCTTTATTTAGACAGGTTTTAAAGAAAAACCTCGAAGTAAGGTTTGGAAATTGAAGAAAAAAAAAAAATAGACATCTTGTACTGACATATTGTTTTCCTTGCTCTTTAAACTCCAGACCCTCCTGCAGAATGAATGGAGCTTATTCCAGCACTTCTTTCTCCTCTGAGGGCCTCTCATTTAGGAGTAATCCTCCTGACTTCTCCCATTTGTCTTTACTTGTGGGAATAGAGGCTGCTGGTATTCATTTTCCTTCTTTTTCCACGTGTGAATATCATGGCTGTATCTTTAATAATTCTAATAAGCTATGAGTTTTCCTATGCAGAAATCAGTATCTTAGCCCTGTTCTGAAGTGATGTATATTCTGGGTAATCACATACCAGAAAGGCAATGGAGCTGCCCTCATTTTTCTTTTCTAATGCCAGTAGAGACATTTCACTATAACAGTAGATATCAGTGAACTAATGGCAAGGAGCAAACTGTAGAGGCTGAGGAATTTAGGATGTGGCCCTTGGGGTAGTGTGGCAGTCACTATGCCCCACTCCCTGCTTCAGACTTCCCTCTCTGGCAGAAATGGTGGTAAGGAACCTGTAGCATCGCCTCGGCCACCCCAGGTTGTGGTGCAGACCCAGGGTGGGAATGATGTCAGGCTTTGCAGCACAGAGATGTCCATTAGGGCCCTCAAAACTCAGCCTGGAGCTGGAATGTGGGGCCTTGGCCATCCAGTGAGGCCAAGTATGTGCAGCATACAGCAGTGCCACCAGTGAGGCAGCAGTGATGCTGAGCATCTTGTGTGTCTCCTCGTCCAGCTGTTGCTGCTGCCTCTTTTTTGGGAGGAAGCTCACAGCTCTGGTTGCACCCAGACAAAGACAGCAGAGAGCTACCAGTATTTCTCAAAGATACTAAAGACATCTAAGAGAAGTTTCAGGGTAAACTTGAAGCTTTTCTTGGTAGCCATTCATTTTCCTGAACCTGAGATGGCAGAGACAGAAGTCTGGGCTTACTATTCAGACCCCTTGAGGCCTAAAAAGTCACATGCCTGTGAAAAGGAGGGAGGAAACAGTTTGGAGCACCAGATTTTGGTTGTTTACTCGGTGCAATTTAGTCTCTTAGGTTGTTGTGCAAACTGCCTTCCCAGGAGGCTGGGGCAGGCAGTTTCTGGAAAGGGGTATCATCTTCATTGCATTGCTGGTAATTTTAGGGCAATTTCTCTCAGTCTTGACAGCTTCTAAAGTCATTGTGGTAGGAACTTGCTTGCTTTGCCCTGTTAAATTGTCGAAATTGGAGGATAAGCAAAGAAATTTCACAGAAGAAAGGATGAGTTAATTCAGCAGAGTTAATGGGGGAAAGGTGAGGCAGGAAGAGGAAAGGCAGCAAGGAGGTATCACAGTAAGAAAGTCTGATAAGAAATAGCCCCTGGAGGAGCAGATTCTGGCCAGTGGAAGTAGAAGAGACCTTTGACACCAGTCAGAAGAGAGCAGAATTGCAAACAGGACTCATTGTTCGGCTATCACAGCTGGGTTTCTCCTGGGTGTCATGTGCATCCATGTTGTGTTTCACAGCTGAACCCTGGCACAATTTGCCATCCAGCAGCGAGCTGGCAGCACTGATGGGCACTCAGGCCAGGTGACAAGGGCTTGTGGAGCATGCAGCTGCCTTCAAAGACTTGAGCAACCTTAATTATATTCAAATAGTGCTTGGGAGCAAAAAGGGTGAAAGCATATCACAGTAGCAGGCTGGGAACCAGATCCTGATGGGAAACCTGCACATGCCTCAGAGCAGAGCCCAGCACCTCTTTCAGCATTAAACATCCATTTTCAGCTTTGCTCTCAATTCCAGATGGTTGTATGTGCTATTCCTTGTTTCTTTGCTCAAGACAGAAAAATGTAGTTGAGATTTTGCAGGTGCTGCTTCAGCACAGAGCAGGGGTGGCAGCTCTTGGTGGAAGCCAGGGCAGAGGCTGTGGCCTCAGGCATTTCCCCATTGGTTTCCTGAAATGGAAGAATAATAAAGACGTGTTAGGGTTTCGGTTTTAACAGCTTTTCCCGTGGCACCATCTCTCCTCCTGACTGGAGACAGGATGTGATTCCATGAAGCAAATCACCCCAGCTGCAGCACAGGAGTAGCACAGCTAGAGGGTGTATTCACCAACTTCTAGAGGGACTACAATATATAATTTTAAAGCACCCAAGCGTTGAAAGCTTTGCCTGATTTTTTCAGCCAGATGTTTTTTCTGCAGACTGATGTGGCACAGCGTCACCTCGTGGCTGCTGATCCCCAGCTGCAAACACAAAAGGGTCCTGAAGGGACATTAAATGCCATGCCCCATTAGCTTCTTACAGGAACTCAGGTTTATTTTTCTACTCTTGTTAAAATGTGCTTCCCTCAAACAGAAATTTGATCTTTCTGATTCCACGTTGTTAGCAGTTTATTTCAACATTCTCTTCCTGGTTGTGTTAATAATCAAAAATGCCCTCAAATCAAGATATTGTGCTACACTTTCATAAGGGAGCATGGGACCTTTAAAAATGTCATCTCCAGCTGAATATCTGGGACTCCCTGAACTTCCCAAAGTCAGATTATTTCAGATTCTGGAGTTAATGTCCAGTTGTAGATCTGGCATTTCCTGAGTTAAAGGTCTCCCTCTCTGCCCCATTATATTTCTTGTCTTGTTCAAAGTACCTGAAACTTCACCAGAGCCCAGAAGCAGCGAGCTGTGCTGTCCCCTCAGCCAGCATCACCCTCCCAGCACAGCTGTGTTGCACCTGGACTTGGAAAACTGCTGACTAGGTATTCTCCACAACTCCCCCCTTTCACTTGGCAGAGCATGGGTGGCTTTTACCCTGGAAACTATTTGTGATCTAAAAACTACACCCAGGGCATGTGCAGAATAGCTGGGAGCTGCTGTTTTAGTTGGCAGGGGAGGAGAAGCGTGGGAACTCCTTGCATCCCTGCCCACTTCCTGTCCACCGCCTGCTCCTAATTCCTTGGCTGGCCAGAGGATGTTGCTGCAGACCAAAGCAAAGCTGGAAGTGCTTTGTCTGGGAGTGCTTTGCCTGGGCTGCAGCTGGGGCCTTGCATCACGTTTGGCACCTACTGGCACCCTAGGTAAGCTGCTTTTTTTAGCCAGCAGTACTGGCTGTGGGTTGGAGAGGCTGATTCCAGCAGTGCTGCCTGTCTCAGCCCCAGTCCTGGCAGTGCTGCAGGGTGCTGCCCTGCTGCTGCACCCGAGGGCTCTCCACTGATGGCCTCCCTCCCTGCCACGGCAGTGGGTTGGCATTTCAGCTCAGACTGATCCACCAGTCCAGTTCATGGAGTGTTTGTGTAGAGGGATTTGGGAGGAGCAGAGGCAGGGAAAGAGGCACTGGCATACGTGTTTCGGAATCCTGCATTATTAAACCACACCCCATGGACCAGCACTGGCAGAGACAACACTGCTCCTGTGTAGATACTTAACGTGGCTCAGTCATTCCTTGGATGTGAGTTGCACCTGAACTGTACTCAGTCTGTATTTCTGCTGCATCTCAAGGCTGTATCTATATGGTAAACTATACCATAGCAGCTGCCTGGCACTGGAGCATGATGGTCTGCCCCACTGAGCTGGCATGATTTTTGGTTAGGACCAGCTTGTAGTCTCTCAAATAATGACTGGGCGTTGCTTAGGGACCAGCACAGGAACCATCTCAAAGAGCTTGAATTTGGCCTCTCAGTTTTGGAGACAATGTTAGTAGTCCAGACTGCGGCTGGCTGGTTTCAGTGCAGCTTGGGAGCAGCTCTAGAGCCTCCAAAGGTACATGGCTCACCCTGTGGAAGGTTCCAGGAAAGGGTGTTCTCACCCAGCTTATTCATAGCTGCTGGAGCTGACAGAGTAACTAGGGGGTTAAGGGCTGGCAGGGCCATGAGGAACTTGCACTGGACTGGGGGGAGTGGGAAACTGCACCCCAGGAGTGCTGATTTATGCATGCAGCAGAGAGAAATAACTCTTTGCTTCCAGCTCTCAGCTCTGCCTTGCTCCCAGGAGCTGCTGCCCTAAGGGATGGCTGAGCTGTGTGAGCAATGACTGTCAAACCATTCCACCCCACATGTCATGACATTAAATTAAATGTTGATACATGCTGGGTGAGCTTAATATCCAAGCCTTTAAACTTGGAGGAGGGAGTGATGCGGGGCTTTGTGGCACAGCAGACGTCAGCAGAGGATGCCTGTGCTGAGAATGAGGTGGAAAACGAGGAGACACGCCACGGTCTAGATGAGTAATAAAAAGATGACTCCAAGCTGCAGAAAGGAGAAGCTGACTTCATTTAACTCTTCCAGGATACAGGCCAACCAGGCTAGCAATTACTTATTTAGCTGTAGGATAGGAACCCATAATATTAAAGTGTCCTGACATGCACATCATGCTAACCCACATAAAGGGCTAATACTAATTATCTGCTGAACTTGCAAGACACCCATTACAGCACTCCCCAGCCGGCTGGGTGGGGTCAGTGTTTATTGTGTCTCACAGCCCCGGGCAGCCTGTGCTCCACTCCCTGCCTGCTGCCCGGCACACGGTGTCACCCGGGCACCCGAGCCAGGTGGCCTTTGCCTGCAGGAACTGGGAGCAGCTTCCAAACTGTGGAGGCTCTCACGGCAGGGAGAAGACAGAGGCTGGAGGTGCCTCTTGTTTTCGCTTGCCACCATTTTTGATTCATGCACTGGATGAAATGTTGGTAGACATCTGCGTGTGCCAGTTCCAAATTCTCTTGGGCAACAAGTATTGCTGCTGACAGATCC
The DNA here is from genome assembly GCF_028018845.1 of Melospiza georgiana. NCBI lineage: Eukaryota > Metazoa > Chordata > Aves > Passeriformes > Passerellidae > Melospiza > Melospiza georgiana. Next base: position 91,937,460 of record NC_080432.1, read on the forward strand.
CTTGGAAAAGGTGGGAGCAGGTTTTGCACGGAGAAGCAGATTTTGCTAACCAGAGCTGCACTATCCTGATGACGAATTAATTCTGTCTTCCACCCACACAACACGTACAGCTCGTAATATGGAGGAGTCACCCACAAGGGAAGAAAAAACAGACAACCTACTGTACAATCCAAACCCCTCCCTGGAATGATCCAAACCCGTCCTTTGCTCAGAAGTATTGGAAGCTGGGTTCTCACTGTGGGAAAAATATCATCAAAGCGCTCCTAAAGAACTCTATTTCCCTTGGTGCTGAGGATGAATAATGTTCTTCACCTGGTGGAAGGAGACTCAGGCTTCAACAGTAGCCCAGTGATGATGGATGAGGAGCTGCATTGTGGGATGCAGTCCCAGGAGAAGTCAGCCATCAGAGCTCAGCAGGCTGTTCTGGCACTGCTTCTTGCTCTTGTTGCATGTGGGAGATTGCCAAGAAACAATCATAAATAACCAGGAGAGAACTGTCTTACCTCACTGTTAGCTTTCTCACATACCCTTGTCTCTCCTTGGACCCAGAAGCTCTTTCTAGAGTAGTTCAGTCTCTTCCAGAGAAAACAAAGTGTTGCCAAAGAGCAGGGACCCTTCTGAAAGGATGTGGAATGCCTTTTGACAGGTACTACACTAAAACTCGATGAAAAACTGGCAACATCTTTTGTAATTTTTTGACAAAAGCAGCTAGGTTGGGAAACACAGTGTACAACAGATACCTTTCCTGGCTCCTGAAACAGAAGCTACTAAGGGCTCACCTGGAAGAGATGCTCACCCAGAGCCATCAGAGAGGTGTCCTTGCTGCAGCTCTCCTCACCTGCTGAAGCATGGGAGCCAGAGGTGACCAGAGCAGCACAAAGCCCTTGCAAGAGGCAGGGAAGAACTGAGCAGTTCGCTGCCAAGCACCTCTTTGTCCGCCTCTCAGTGTCTTGAGACCATGCGGTTTAAACCTCAACTCCTGTCCAACCCCCATGAGAAGCAGCTGAGGAAGGAGTGTAGTGAAAAAATATGCTTGCAAATTGAAATCATGTGTCATGCAAGACCTGCAGGCACCCAGGTGGACATTTCTACTCAGGGGATGGCACACACAAGCCTGACCAACATGAACAGATTTTAATCGGCACAGAACTGTGTGTGAAGCCATCGCTGTTGTACCAGCAGTACCTGTAGTGGGGCATTCATTGCCCCTCCGTAGCTGCCACACTTTCCAGCACCAGTCCCGTGCATGACCTTGAGGCAGCATAGGTTTGAGCTATTCTGAGAGCATGTACAGGATCTTACTGAGGAATCACTTGATCCTATCCAGCCCTGCAGAAACACAGCAGAGCAGCAGGCAATGGCTCTGCATTGCAAGCTTTTCCTCACCTCTCCCTGGTTCCTTTGCCTCCTGTTGGCAGTTAGGTTTCCTTCCTTTTCCTTCCTTTTCTTCCTTTTTACTTAGGGATTTTTTTCCCCCCATAAATTGCTACAAAACGCTAACAACAGGGTACTTGAGAAAAACAAAAAAAGTGGCCACGCTCAGGGGAGGAGGGGGGCGGCAGGTAAAGGATGGGACTGGGGCAGGTTGAAACGATCACGCCGCCACTGCTCCCAGGAGTGACTTGGAGGAGGAGAAGGAGTGCAGCTTTTTCCACTGGTCTGTGGGCAGAGCTGCAGCTTCTGACCTCACCAGACCATCAGAAGATTCCCCGTTTTTTATTTGACATTCGACCTTCTCTGTCCAGCCGACATCTTCAAGTTAGGGTGAGAGGTAAAAAGGGTCTTAGCAGATACTGGATTCTGTTGCTCACATGTAGACATCACTTAGATCTGTTAATTTTGTGTTGGCTTGTTGTTTTTAGGGGGTTTTGGCTAGGTTTGGTGAGGAGTTTCTCCCATTGCATGCTGGATCCGATGTCATTTGCATGCCAACTCGATGTCCCTTCCTCTTCACCGTATGGGTGCCATCTTCCAGGAAGCAGCAGGGTGTCATTTGGCAAAAGGGGGAATTCTTAACCCTCAAGGACAGGTAGTTAACGAACCGACAGGTGATTACAATAATAAACGACAGGTGATTACAATAACAAACAGGTGATTACAATAACAAACAGTTAGAACTCCACCCTGGCAGCAACTAGCCCAGCCTGTGAACTCTGTAACCTTTTAAAAGAATGGGCAGCTGTTCTACTTACAGCAAGGTGCTGGCTCTATCTCTTGGCTTTGGAGGAGCACGGTAGGAGCCGCTGCCTGGGAAAGGGAATTTGCTGCTGCTGCCAGAGCTCAGCCCAGAGCTGCCTCCTGTGCTGTGGGGTGAGCCTCTGCTCGTGAGAGCAGCCACTGAACTAGGACCTTATTAACCCTCCCCTCTCCAAAGCAGGGACCTGTCCCCATCTGCTCGGCTGCCCAGGATCCTGAGCTCGCCTTTCCCTGCCCTGCTGGGAGCCAGGCCGCCGCTGTCCCACCCTGCACTGCTCTGAGCTTTTGCTGCACTGTAGCCCCGCACCCCCTGTCTGCCGAGACATCCTGCTGGCCCAGTTTGCTGCCTCCCAGAGTCCTGCTGGGGCACCGGGATTGGCCACCCCAGGGGTTTGTGAGGCAAAGCCTCGCCTCTGTCCCTTTCCCTCTGGGCCCAGCCGCCATTGCCGTGTGCTGCCCGCGCCACAGCGCCCCTGCAGCGCCGGGGGAGTCACCGCACCCGCCCTGCCCGCTGGGAGCCAGCAGCGCCCCTGCTGGCCGTGCCCGGAACTGCACCGAGGGGAAAGCGCCGCGGCTGAGGCGGCCGGGCCTGGGTTTGTGGCTGTGTGGTGTTAGTGCCAGAGCTGGTGTGGTTTGTTTGCTTTATCATGCACACCAGTAAAGAACTGTTATTCCTGTTCTCATATCTTTGCATGAGAGCCCTGTAATTTCAAAATTACAGTGATTCAGAGAGAAGGGGTTTACATTTTCTATTCCAGGGGATGCTCCTGCCTTCCTTAGGAGACACCTGTCACTCAAATGAAGACACTTTCTTTTTTTCCTATACAGAAAATATATTCTTCTTTTCTGCACTGATGGAACAGCTTTTCATTTCTGTTTTCTGGAAAGTCCTGATTTGGTGCAACCTGTTTAACTTGTTTGTGTTGTTGTGGGATTCAGGGTAGTTTGTGTGACGGAGGCCCACCAGCTTCAGGATTGCACCTCAGAAACAACAATAACAAGCCAAGATGCAAAGCCATGTCCCACTCCCTTTCCCTGTGAGAATACAGTGAAAATGTAGAAAAAGACCATAGATATATTATTCTCAGTAGTACCTGACTGCAGAGGGTTCATTTTAATACTGGCCCAGCTGGGGATGAACAGTGCCATCCCTGCCTCCATTTTAAATACCATTAGGTTTGGCTTTGGTTGCTCCCCAGGTATCCCGTTAAAAGCCTGGGGATTCCAGCATAGGGAAGATGGATGTTTCACCCCAGATGGATAATTTTTCCAGGAAACATTTTTGTCTTGGGTTGATGTGGCTGTGACTTCCTCCCTTAGCAGGTATTTTCATACTGTTACCTGCAGCTGGTGGCACGGTGGCATTCATGGAAAACTGTGAGGTTTAACAGGCTAGCTTTCAGGGATTTTGATTCTGTAGCCAGCAGCCACCCAGCTGTCCTGAGTGCTGAAACAGAAACGGCAGAACAGGGCTAGGAAAGGAGAGTCTCTTGTACCTGTATTGTTTCCACAGAGGTTGTTTGGAGGTTTAAACCAAACCAGGGAGTTTAAACCAGGACATGTTGCCCACTGTAGACAGAGATAGGTTTTATAGAAAGAAATAATGGTTTGGGTTGAAAGGGAGCTTTGAAGATTACCTAGTTTCAAACCCCCATCATGGGCAAGGACATCGTTAACTAGATCAGATTTCTGAAAGCTCCATTCAGCCTGGCCTTGCACACTGCCAGGGATGGGGCATCCACAGCTTTTCTGGCCACCTGTTCCAGTGCCTCACAACTCTCACAGTAAAAATGTCTTTCTAAGATCTAATCTAAATTTGCCCTTTCAGTATAAAACCATCATCCCTTGTCCTGCCACTACAGGTCTTGTAAGCAGCTCCTCTCCATGTTTCTCATAGACCTCCTATAAGTAGTGTAAGGTTGCAATAAGGTTTCCCCAGTGCCTTCTCTCCTCCAGGCTGACCAACCCCAACTACCTCAGCCTGTCCTCACAGCAAAGGTGCTCCATGTCTCTGATCATTTTCATGGCCCTCTCTGCACTCACTCCAACAGGTCCATGTCCTTCCTGTGCTGAGAACATCAGACCTGGATTCAGCGCTGCAGGTGGGGTCTCACAGGAGCAGAGTAGAGGTGGAGAATCACCCTCCTTGAATTCAAATTATTTTAACTGTCTTGTCTTCTATCCTAGGCTTTGTCACCCAGAAGCCCACCAAGCCCAGAGAACAACAACCTTGACCACCAGTGAGTATCCCCTGCTTTCATGGTATCTATAATGGCATGGGGAAAGCACATGGAAACAAGGGGCCTTTATGCTTTTTCTTCATTTGTGACACTGTACAGAAGAGCTGAGAATGGTGTGAAGTGGTTTATAGCCCTAAATATTCCACCCTTTTGATTATTTGTAAATTAAAAAAAAAAATCAGACGCTGCTTGAAAAGATTCAGGCTCTAGCTCAAGTGTAGTATAGAGGTTGTGAGCAATCAGAATTTTGGGTGTCCTCATGTCAGAGAGGCACATTGGAGTAATTAGTGCAAAGCTGTGGAGAATTGCTCCAACAAAGAGCTCAGGCCCTGATTCACCTGTGGGCTCTGCAGCATGTGGAAAAGGATAATAATGTCTCTGCTCCCCAGGAGTCTTAAGAGAAAGCCCATCAGGTGCTCCAATGCTACACCAGTTAGAGACAAAAGTGTCCCTCAGGGACAGGGGAATGGTGGGGACCTGCTGCTCTGGGTGCCAAACAAAATAAACCAGAAATTTTCCGCAAGCAAGAGCTGCCCAGAAGAGTGAGCCTCTGAGTCAGCTTGCACCAGGAATGGGAACAGTTTAACCCATGCTAAAAAAACAGGTGAAATGAACAAGCTTGGAAAACTATCTTAAAATATCAGCTCCTTACATTAAAGAGCGACTCTCTCCAGCATTAAGCTCTGACTCTCATGCAGCCCCTCTGCTCCTGCAGCACTCAGAGCAGACTGAACTGCAGATGGGTGTGTGACCCACTAACACCCAGCTGTGCTGCTGGCTGTGTCAGCAGAGCCCAGGCACTGCTGCAGCTCCCTTCCCACTGCTGCTCTCCTTCCCAGCTGGCAGGGAGCTCGCCTGGCAAGGCTTGTACAGGTGCTCCTGCAGGGACTTGAACCTCTCCTGGGCTTCCCAGCACCCTCAGTGGGCTTTGGGCTGTGATGGCAACTGAGTGTTCTCCTCCTGGGGTGCACAGCCAGCCCTGCCAGGCCCCTGTGCAGCTCCCCAGGCACCCACTGGCCCCAAACACCCTGCCAGGGCTTCTCCCTCCCTCTTTTATGTGCAAGGGGAAGGTTTGAGACAGCAGAAAATGTTTTCTGATCTGGGATGACAGAGCAGGAGATTATTTTCATTTAGATAACGTTTACTTTATACTCCGAGTCCCATAGCACCGCTCATGTCACTGTGAAGTGCCTGTACTGCCTGAGATAAGCAGAATTGCAATTTCTGCTGGCAAGAACTATGCAAACTTTTTTTTGGAAATGGCCCAGCACCCAACAAATTTTTGAAGACATTAAATCAATTAAAATCAAATCAAGCCACAGAAAGAAAGGTTAATGTGCATGTGTAGGTGTCTCATCCTTCACATTTCTGTGGCTGGAATCATTCTAGGTAAACACTTTGCAAATAGCAAAAGTCAGCCTTGTCTTGCTAGAGTTGCTGACTGAAGAAATTCCCATAAAGCCAATTAAAGGAGAAGCACATGCTGAGGAAGGAAGGAAGAACTAGATAGGCAGTCAGGCGAGAGAGAGGTGGGCGTGCACTGCTGTCCTAGAACATGGCCCTGTGTTCAGACACCACACGAGCCTCTGAACCAGCCCCTGCTGAGTACTTTGGATGTGCTCCTGCTTGGGCTCTGTTACCTCTTGTCCTCACTCCCCCAACATCTTTTGGGAGCTGCTCTCCAGCATCTGGTAGTTCAGGGGTGGATGACGCAGCCCAGGCACACAGGAATGATTTTATAATTGCTGCCAAGGCTCGTGGCACTGGCACGGTTACCGGGGCGTTGTTCTGACCCATTTTTCAGCTGCTAGGCCTTGCAGAAGGCATTTTAATGATTAACCCTGGACTTGCCCATCCTCAGCAAAATGATAAAAAACACTGGCCTAGATTCACCCCAGCCTAGTTTTCAGCCACTTAACTCAGGTTTGTGCCTGGGAGTTTGTCACCCTAGTCATCCATCAGGGCCATTGTCACAGGAGCCTGCAGGCAGCTCTCCCCCACACCAGGCACCTGCCTGACGCCAGGGATATGGCACTGACAGCCATCCCCACGGCTGGGATCTTGCTCAAAGGTAGTTTTGCTCACTATTGGTGTAATTTTGTCCTTTGCATTTCCTTCTCCACATTGCATAGTTCATTGTCTTTTCACTTAACAAAAAATCCACCCATAACTCCTGCTTCCCTTAAGAAACTTTAAACACTGAGACACCTGCAGCTGAAATGGAACACATTTCTTGCTTTCCTCTTTCGTAAATTGCTTTGCTCCAGCCTCTTAAATCACTTTTATTGCTGCTTTCTACACTCCCTCCAAGCTGTTAAGAACATTTGAGCAGTGAGGCGCCCAGAAGCCTGCCCAGTAATCCTGATGGAGCTGTGCTAGCCTTCTTTTTCCTTGCTGTCCTATCACACTGCAAATTCCCCTCGTTTGCTTTTCAGCTAACTCCTTCTCTCTCGGCTTTGCTCCTTCACAGATTTCTCTCCTTCCCCAGAACATCTGGGGTTTGAAAATCTTTCCACTCAGGGTACTGGCCAGTTACTTTCCTGGCTGAAAAGTCTAATAGCCCTCAGGTGGGCTCAGTGTGTGTGAAGCCAGGCTCTGCAGCCCTAGCATGTGGTGACAAGAGGAGCAAGGTGCCTCCTCCACTGCTGGAGCAGCTGGAGGAGCACAGGAATAGGCCTGTGGGCTACCAGCTTTTGTCCTGTGCACATCATGAGCTTGAGATATCCCTGCCTCAGCTGCTCACTGAATTCTAGGATCAGCAGAAATAGCTGCACCAATGTGCCTTTGAGATGGAGGTTTAGGTTGGGATGGCCTCAGGAGGTCTCCAGTCCAATCTCCTAGCTCTGGCTCCAGGCTGGAGCCGCTGTGAAGTCAGAGCAGAATGCTCCAGGCTTTGTCCCATCAGGTGTTGAAAGCCTCCAAGGATGGAGCCTGTGCAACCACACAGCCTGTTCCTCTGCTTACTGTCGTCAGGGTACAGAAGTTCCTCCTTTTATCCAGAATAAAGCTCTCATTTTTTATTTTATTTCAGTTTTCCTGTATTAAATGATACAGGACTTTGCCACAAATAGAAATAGTATGAACAGCAGCTTGCTTTTCCTTTGCTTTTGAAAGAAATGCAGCCCTCTCTTTTCCTCTCATTTCTGGGGTGTGCATAGGATGTGGAGCCTGCTTTTGCTTTTTCCAAAGCACATCTGTGTCTCAACGAGTTTTACCTGGAGATTTTCTCCGTGCAAACCAAAGCATGGAGAATAATTAACAGTGGGAAATTATGTAACTGCTAACAGAAACAATGGCTCTTCTGTGGGCCTGCAAGCAAGCTGCCAGGAGCTCTGCCTCTTATTCATCGCGTAACATAAAATTAGTTAGAGGATTGTCACAATGCAGAGTTTAAATCAGTAAATTGTGTGCTTTAACTCAGATTTCTGCACTTCCTTTTCCCATTATTGCTTTGTAAATGCTGCTGTATGGTTCAAGCTCTTGGACCTGTAGCTTTCTTCTCAGGTCTTACCTAGTGCAATGGAAATCAGATACCCTGCAGCCCTCAGCAGGAGAATGAATAAATGGAATAAGCAGAGGAGTCCAGTTGCTAAATCCTGCTTGCTGCTAGTAGAACTTGCCATCAAGGGCATAGTGCAGTGTAAGTAACTGTAGAATACCTACACTAGCCAGTGTCACCAGCTGGCCATCAGGTGACTCCAGGAAAAACACCAGGCTATTTCTGACACACGAGGGGCATGGCAAACACAGCATGGTCAGAGCAGCTGGGCTGGACAGGAGCCTGAGGATGCTGCCTGGCCCAAGGAGAGCAGTGTGAAAGCACCTCCTCTGTAGGACAAAGTGTCCTTAGAAAAGCACTTCAGGGTTCTTTTCTTCAATTCTGACTCTACATTGACGTACCTGCTTTGGGGCAGTTTCTGTGATTTTGTCTAGTAGACAGGTCCTCAGTTTTTTTTAATTAAAGGATGCTAATGGATGAATTTTATTCATCCCAGCTGCAAGAGCAATGGTTGGGATAGAGCTCATCCTTAGAGGAGTTCAATAGATAACAAGTCTGGGACAGATCTGGAGCCATGCTAGTGGATATGAAAATCTCTCCTCTTTGGCAAGGAACTAATTGACACACAAAACCAAAACATTTATTTCTTGTTTACTTGTTCTTTACTAGTGGATGGTGACAAATTCTTAGTTGACATGGCGTGGCAGAACACTTTACAGTTTGGATTTACCAGCTTAATTCTCCACTTAGCTCTGCCCCTCACTGTGATCTCCATTCCAAGGAGCCATGTGTTCCAAGCCTGCCAGCCCGGCTTGCTCACCTCCCAGAGCTCTACAAGGCCAAGGAGAAGCACTCCTTGTCAGCTCCTGGCTCCTCTCTGGAGTCCTGGAGGGCAAGACCAAGTAGGCTTAATTGGTGGCATGAGGTACAGTGGTCAAAGCCTCCAGAAGACTTGTCACTGTTCTCCCGTATGCAGGTAGGGACAGATTTCTCTTGTACCCAACAAAAACCACCTCTGATAACACCAATAAAACCCATACCAGTTCCCTTTGAGTCATTCATCAGCTCCCACTCATGGGAGGGCTGTGCTGATGTGGAAACAAAAGCTGTAAGAGCAGTTTGGGGGAGCTGCATTCATATTTTGGTTGAAACTCAGATTCCTTATGAATGCGAACAAAATAATCTCCTTTTGCATAAAGCCTTAAAAGTAGCATAAAGATTACACTGTCCTTTAGCTGGGTCTGGAGCCTAACTCGAAAGGTTCTGGGAGCTTGATCCTGGAGCACTGTAAGGGTTGTACTGTAATGAACTCCCAGACTGAACTGGTGCCAAGTGATAGCAAATGTCAGCAGGCACTGTGCCAGTGGGGTATGGGAACCAGACGTGACAGAGTATCTGTGTCTCAGCCAGCCACATGCAGCTCAATCTTTCCATTCACAAAAAAAAATGAAGCCAGGATCTTGTGTCTTCAGAGCCTGATTGTCTCTCACAACACCACTAACTCGCTCCCTTCCATGCTAGGTGCCCAGAAGGCAGCAAGAAGCCGCTGGGGCAGCCCACGATGCTGTACGATCACTCGGAGGAGGAGCTGATGGCCAGCATCGAGCGGGAGTACTGCCGCTGAGCCCCCAGGGAACGGCAGGCACAGCCCGGGGCCAGCCCGAGCACAGCTGCTCTGACACCGCAGCTGCACGGCACTGGGGCCTCTGGAGGGGACTGGAGCATCGGGGGCTGCTTGGGAAGCACTGAGGAGAAAGTTCCCCTGATCAGCTCCCAGGGAGAGCAGGAAGATCCTCACCAGCTGCTGATTTCTGATTGGTGCCACTGCAAGAGGGACCAATTCATCTTAAGAGTCAATATTTAGGTCATTTCTAAATGCTGTTTTTAAAGGAACATGTACTAGAATTAATGTCCTGCTAGAGGTGTTGAAATGTGGTGCTTTGAAGGAAGATCCTGCTTTGGACCTAGTAAAAAATTGCAGCAATATCATCTGATCCAGAATTTAAGGAGATGTTGAAGGAAATTCATGTTTCTGTCACTTAAAATGTGCCAAATTGCACTTGTGCAAGCCTCAGGTTCAGGTCTGAGTTTGGTACTGTCTCTTTCAATCTGGTCCCAATCTGGTCCCTAGTATGGGAGATAAGAGGAAAAGGGGATTGAGCCCACCATCTAGTGCATAGCCAGTGTAATCCCAGAGTTCAAATCCCACCACACTGCCAAATTAGGCTCCCGGGAGCCATCAGGGAACACAGGATTTGTATGATCCCTTTGGGGCTGGGTCCCAGCATAGGTGTCCTACTTGGGCATGGATCCATCCCAGTGATAGGAGTGAAAGCAGGAGGCACATCCCCATTTCAGTCATCCTCCTCAAGGGGTACTTGCCTGCTCTTGTAGAGCAGCTGTTTGGGATCAGTTTTCAGAATTGCTGCTCCTAGCCTTTCCCTAATATTTCTTGTCCTACAAGAAAAATCACTGCATTTTACCATTAGCTGATTGCAAAGTAAACCAGAATGTTCTCTCTCCTAAGGAAATAGTATGTTCAATGCTCCCAGACAGGGAAGCCTGGTATTTTGGGTTTCTGCTTTTATTATATCTGCATGTTAACATGTTATGGGTATCTGCTTATTATCAGAAGTAGAAAATTACTTTATTTCTACTGAAGTATAAAAGGCATCAGATGAAGTTTTCACTACATGTAAATACAAGAAAAAACTGCCGGACACATCTTAAGATGCTCTATTTTAAGTACTTTATTTCTGGGATTTCTGGGACCTGTGGAACACAAATAAATGCATCTATACTCTGAAGCCCTCAGTGAAGGCATCAGCTGTTCTGAAAAAGGCTCTCTGAAAAATCATGCTCTGGTACCTGCAGAGACTTAGCAGGATGCATCCCTGGGGGATGGCAGGTGGGATTCCTGCAGGATGCATCCCTGGGGAATGGCAGGTGGGATGCCTTGAGGGGGGCACCAGATCACAGCCCTGGCACACAGTCTCACACCCTAGTTGTGTTCCCTGCAGCTGCCTTCAGCAAGGCTGGGCACTGGGAGCTGGGGAGCCCCCAGGCAGCCCAGGGTGGGCAGTGGGAGGGAGCCAAGCTCCCACAAAGCTGTGCATGCTTGGAGGCAGCAGCTCCCAGCACACCAGCTAGGGCATGTCGACAGGATCAGGTATAATAAGGGTTTAAACTGGAAGAGTCTAAATTTGGGTTGAGCATAAGGAAGAAATTGTTCCCTGGAACAGGCTGTGAGTGCCCCATCCCTGGAAGTGTACAAAGCCAGGGTGGATGGTGCTCTGAGCAGCCTGGTCTAGTGGAAGATGTCCCTGCCCATGGCAGGGGGATGGGACTGGATGGTCTTTAAGGACCCTTCCAACCCAGACTGTTCTATGATTCTGTGATACCTTGGTGGCCCAGAAATAGCTGGAGTAGAGAGCAGATGTCCCTGCATTGTTGGGAGAAGTTGGGTGGGCCCTCTGGAGCAATGGCTCTCTAACCCTCCTGGAAAAAATCCAGTTTTGAACAATAGCAGTTCTTTCACAGGAACAGTCATTTTTAGACCTATTAATGTCACTGATCTGTGGCAGGATACAGTTTCTCTGCAGTTTATGGAGAGCCCACTCACCAGATCTCCCAGAGCTTGTGTTAGTTTTCAGCAGCTCTCAAAGGCCTACTGAGAGGAACAGAATCTGCCTGTGGAGAGCAGAAAAAACACGGTGACCCCAGCACCACAGGAGACCACAGTACTCTATATTCTCTTGTAATCACAGTAGTGGTTTCTATTTTCTTTGAACTTGGATTTCGTTCTTTCAGTTAAGACCTTCCTTCTGTCAAGGTCCCCGGAGTCTCTGGCACATGTGAGGAGATATTTCCCTGAGCTGTCACAGCTCCCCCCTCTTTGTGAGCACAGGGCCAGCGGATTGCTGCCTTTTTGGATGGCCTCCAATGACACAGCAGACAGAGGGAAGCCACGCTGCTGTCAGACCATGCTGTGACAGGAGCAGGCAGGGACCAGGGCTCTGCCTCCCCCAGGTCACCCTGCATGTCCCCTGCCTGCCCTTACAGGGCTGCTCTTGGTGACTGGCCCAGGTAACAGCTCTACAACCCATTTCAGACTCACCTACAGGAAAGCCCAAGTATTCACAATTACAGAAATTGACTAATTAAAAATAATACCTAAGCAGAACATATTGTTGGGCTGCAAAAAAAAAAAAATCTCTACTGAACATAGCAAAGCACTGGGCTGCTTTATATAATGAGCTTCTGAAATAACCAAGAGACAAGCACATTTCTGTATCTGGAACAAAGGTGCAGTGGTTTCACAGATAACCTTTTCAGCATCACAGGCAAAAAAGGAGGAGCTGCAGAAACACAGGAAGGTCCAGAAAGGAGTGATGCAGCTGGGACAGTCACTGCACCAGGGAAAAAGTGCAAGAAAGAACTTTGGGGATGCAAGGAGGGACCTCAAACTGCAGTATGGTCTTGCAGGCTTTCTCTGTGCCATAAAATGATGTGAGCTCAGACCACAGAGCCAGCCAGCACAGACAGCCCACAGCCATCTGTCTTCTCACCCCATGCAGAACAGGATGGTGGTACCCAAGCAGGTTCTCAGTCTGCCCAAGAACTGATGGGGACTGATCTCCTCCCTCTGGGTCAAACTGCACCCAACTCCATGCCCAAAAGGGACAGTGGCAGTGGGGCTGGTGCCTGGGAAGCCACAACTACAGTTTAATTACCCGGTGTCAGTATAACTCTGCTTTTGTCCATCCTTTGCTCACAGAAAATAGGACACCAGATCATTTGTAGGTGAACAATAGTATGGAAGCAGTAGCTGTGCCCACAACAGATTTAAAGAGAAACTTCTTGAATTAATGGGTTTTTCAAAAAAAGGACAATTACACTATATAGACCACTGCCACATCTCAGGGATGTTGTCATCTTGTTTCAGGGGTTCCATACTGTTGTCTCCTCATCACAAAAGTTTCCTATCTTCTTGGTGTTTCTTGGGGGCAGCTCCTCAAAGCACTGACTCCCTGTCACAGCAGCCAACTCCCTTCTCAATCACCCACCCCACTCTTTTATAGCACTCTTCTTCTCATTGGTTACAGCTGTGGCCTGGTAAAGTCAGGCCTGTTCCTAATCTTTGATAATTGCCCAGCTGCAACTCCTTAGGGGTAAGATTACTTCATATACTACCTTTATTTTCTTATATCCTATCCCCCTACAAATGCTGATATCCAACCAGCTGAATTATTGAAAAGTTTGTTTTCTTTTCATGGTATTTCTCTATAACCACCATCAAATCACAACTGCTTGAAGGACAAGAAATTATTCAGCTTGCCAGTACTTCCTGCCCCTAAAACAGTTTGCTGGAATTAAGCAGGGCTCTGGAGAGTCTCTTACTTATCATTTTGGAAACTACCCTCCTGTTTAATACCCACAGCCTAAGACAGGATAGCTGACAAGTGCTTTTGAGCTGACACTATTAATCTCCATTAATAAACCAGCAAAAGGTTATTATTTTTAATCAAATCACTACATTATTTATCTAACAAAGATAAATGCTACATGCTGCATTTTGCACTAGTCCAAAAGGAGCAAGAGGGCCTTGCTGAGACTGAGCCTTTGCCCAGCAAGGGGGGCACAGGGGCCCACAGGCCCTGTAGCTGTGCCACAGGAACCTCATGGAGCTGCCCACCACATCTGCCAGCTGCCTGGCACAAACCACATCCACAGCAGGGCTCCCCCTCACCTCACCCTGGACACAGGACATGGCAATTATTTGCACAGGGTGAAGTGGATTTATCTGGGCAGTGATAACCAACAGAGAAGTCACTGAAGAGATGCTACAAGAGAAACAATTAAACCTAAGGTGTTCTTCCCATCTGGGACAAACTCTCCAGGTTCCTCAAGTCTTCTGCATGTTTTCAGATGTGTCCATTGCCTTCTGCACACATCAGCACTTAAGTCATCAATTTCCTTCTACACCTGAGGGCTGAAGCAGAAGAGGAGGAAGGCTGCATTTGACAGAGGATCCCAGGACAGCCTGGACTGTGAGGTGTGGCTGAGGCTTTGCAGCTTCCTCCTGGACTGTCTCACCATTTCCTCAGCCTGCAGGTTGCTGGGTTTTGAGTAATGATTTACTCTTGCTGCAGACACGGAAGCAATTTGCCTTCTCCCAGCCAGAGCCTGCCTGCCTCAAGCTGCCTTGCTGGATGTGAATTCAAGGTAAACAGGCAGATGGGCTCACAGGTTAAACTCCAAAACCAGTCTGAAGATTTATCCCTGCAGATGAACTCATGCCAGAGGCAACCCTGGGGCAGGACTCAGCTCATGAGATGACAGATGAAGGATGTTGGGTACAGATTTCACAGCTGGAAAGGGAATATTAGCCAGAGCTGTGGCCTGGGCTGGAGGAGCACACCAAGCATGCAGCATGGGCCACCTCTGCCACCTCCACAGCATCGGAGTGGATTCACTCTCCCAGTGCCCAGGCTTGAAGAGGATCAGTGCTCATGAGTTTGCAAGCCAGCTCAGGCTGCTGCTCAGCCCAGGGCTTGGCTGTACAACCACACAGGGTGGTGTGTGTAACAAGCAATGCCACTGTCTGCAAGATGAAACATAAGCCAATAGACATGTTTGAGCACAAATCCACTGTCCTTCAGAAAATGATTCCTTTTTATGGATTTAGAATGGCTTCAAGACAGAAAGACTTGCCCCCAACAATGCTTGTGTCAGCACAGGGGTAGTTGGGAAGGCTTTCTTGTATGCAGGCTGTTTTCTCTCACTGGATGAAGCTGTTCCAGACTCCAGCCCCATTAGGATGTGGACTGAGTGCACCTCCTGGCTACAGCTCAGACCACAGCTTGGGTCTAAGGAAAAGCAGGAAGGTGAGCAGAGACTGAAATCCATTGCCATGTTTCACATAAACAAAGCCAGGGAAACAAAATAAAAATCAGCAAAAAAAACCAAACCCTACAACAAGTATTCTTAGGGATATAATTGGATGCTCAGAAAAATCTTCCTTGAAAAATAGTAGGGACAGGTAAGACATCTTCCCCTGGGAGACAAAGGCATTGTGACAAACTGCAGAGCCCAGGGGCTGAAGTTTGTGCTGTTCTGCCAGAGCATTAAACCTACACCTAAGCTTTCCCTTCCAGTTGTTCTCCTGAGGGGGAAGCAGAAGCATCCATGAGATCTCTTTTCACCTTCCTCACACGTGCAAGAACAATGTGCTCTTCTGTGGACAAAGCCTTGAGTCACTGCTCCCAGGTCACTCCCTGAGGGCTGCACAGACTGAGCAGAGAAAGGCTGTGACAAAAAGCTGTAATCATTACACCTTCTCTTTTTCTGCTGGAAATAAACATTTCTGCAGCTCAGGAACTGGTCAGAGGGAAACAGCATAAAAATGTACGTGTTTGCTGCTGCTGTCACTATCATTGGACACCTCCTTCCCAGCTGAGACTGGGAGGTAACACCCAGCCTGCCATGTCCCCACCAGAGCAGAAAGAACTGGGACTAGCACAGCCACCTTCTGAATTAAATTGTCATTTCTGCCTTATTTCCAGCACTCACTCCATGCACAGCTTGTGACACTAACAGAGCAGCACCCAGCACATCCCTGGTTGCAGCTGCGGGAGGCCGGGCTGGGAGTGGTGTGGAGCTGGGAACTCTTGTTCCCAGAGAGCAGCCCCAAGGCCTGCTGGGGGTGTGCACCTTCTACCAAAACCACGAGATGAATGGTGTAAAATCACAAACAAGTGAGCATTGGTCAATTTACAACAGGATCAAAAAAATCCAGCCTTTACAGGGAAGTGAATTAGCTAGCCCCAAAGTCTTCCACTGGCCTAGACACACAACCTAATCCTGAAGGATTGACATAGTTCTGGAATGGACACCTCTGAAACCTGAAAATCCATGATTTTTTTTTTATGACTTAAAACCAGTCACGTTACATACATTTTATTTAATAAAAGTTAAAAACACGTACAAAAATGCAGTTCCATTTCCGTAAAATATAGGCTCAAAATAAAAAGACTGAACAGTAGAGTTCAGGCAGTAAAGTGCAAAGACAGCAGCTATGCCAGTCATGCTTAATCCATAAATAACCCTTAGACAGCAGCAGGAAGGAACAGGCAGAGCAGACACAGGCACAGCTATTCACGCACATCCACAGGGAACGATCCACACATCCCAGAGCGGGCTGCCAGGAACTGCAGGCCAGCCTCACCCAAACAAGGAGGGAGCAGCTGCTTTTCCACATGGTGACACACATACTTGACACACTTTTTAAAAAAGTCTGTATTCTCCAAGTCCACTGTTTCCCCCCAGCCCCGTAATGCAAAAAACATGACAATTTATATAATTATGACAAGAGTTCCCAAATTGTTTTCTCAGGTGAGCACCATAAATAGTCAGTCTGTAAAAAAATGAAGTGCTAAACTGGCTACTAAACTGAGACAGGACATGCTTCCCCTGGTTAAAAGCATGCAAAAACAGCATCCAAAAGCCAGACTTCTTCTTCTAAGAGATTTCTGAGGGAAAAAAAAAGGAAGAGCAGCAACATCTCTTTGTTCACCACAGAAACTTGGAAAACTAGGTAGCAACAGAGAACAGCAACACCACAAG
The DNA here is from genome assembly GCF_028018845.1 of Melospiza georgiana. Classification (NCBI taxonomy): domain Eukaryota; kingdom Metazoa; phylum Chordata; class Aves; order Passeriformes; family Passerellidae; genus Melospiza; species Melospiza georgiana. Next base: position 91,954,020 of record NC_080432.1, read on the forward strand.
GATCCACTTCACCAGGCAAAGAGGTTCCAGCTGAGCCCTTTGGAGAGTCCAAAGCAAGGTCCACACACACCCACTGGCACGTACACTGGGATTACAGCACGTGTCAGTGAGCAGGGTGTGGGCCTTCACAAGGTCAGGCACAAAAACTTCAGTACACTTAGCACAATACTCCAATTTAGTGCAGTTTGAAAACTTACCACTCTTAATTATAACTATAGATTTTAGTGTAAAAAATAATGACATAATGTGCTTTAACTGAAACAGGTCTCTGCCAAGTCAGCACCTCCAGAGATGAGATCCATGCTTTGCCCACCCTGGGAAGCAAGACCAGGATTTCAGAACAAAGCAGTAAAAGAGAGGGTGCATTCCTAGTTATGCACAGTTGATGCATATAGGAAGAACAATCCTCCTCAGTGCTCAACTATGCTTCAGTGCAGGAGTGGCTGAAGGGAGAAGAGTCCAGAAGGAATAAGCACTCCAGAAATATTTCATTTGGGGGGGAAGCTGTCTCCCAGCAAAACAGCTGGTGCTTTGATGCACTGTCAGCTCTGCTACAGTACACACACACTCCTCCTGCACCTGGGAATGGAGCAGTCTGACTGTGCTATGGGCATTTTGTTACTCACACCATGCTATTACAACACAGCACTCCTGCAGCCATTGGTTCCATTTCTTAACTATCATTACACTTTGTGTAAAAGAAAATCCATTCAACAGGGAGAGTGTATTGTTTAATAGAAAAGGGTGATTTTATACAAAGTACTGTGGAGAAGTATAAGGCCACATGAAGAGCATCATCAAGTTGACATGGTGGCTATTTCTTAAGACACAATTAGTATTTCCTCTGGTGCATTGATACAGGTAAAAGAAAGCCTTGAACTATAAGGTGCACAAGCATCCACAATACAAAAAAACCCTTTAATTTTTTTATTTCTCCTCTACTCAAAAAAATATAAAGAGAGACCCGCTAATTTTTCATGGGCTATCTTGCCATTTTTGCATTTTTCAGTTTATTTTGATATGTTGGCTTAGTAGGACCAAAAATAAAGCATAATTTTTAGTGTCAAAATTTCTAAACAGTGTTTGTACTTCTACCTCCACCAGAGCAGCCTGGCTCCTCCAAACTTTGCTTCAGTGGCATGTGGACTCGAGAATGCTTCTACCAACAGCCACATCAGCTTCTACTTGCAAAGGGTATGAATTCCTAAAATGTGAAGGATTTCAGCTCTTGTATTCTCAAATAAGGTCATTCTGGTTTGGTTTGTTTTAAAAACTACTGACTCATTTTGATCTTCCATCTACCTGCACAAGGAGGGTGTAAGAGCACTAGCCCATGGCAGGATCAGGATTTGCAAGTGCGAAAACCAAAAAATATGTTATCAAATGGTAAGTGTTTATAAAACACTCTGAATGCAATAGTTTAGGTTTACTGAAAAGGAGTTTCCAAAACTCTGGGTCTCATCCAGCACAGCCCTACTAATGCAAGTAATTTGCCTGCATAACAAGACCTAAATGAACAAATACAAAATATATTTGGTATAGAAAATAGTACTATAAAAATTAAAAACCACCCTGTTTTACTGTCCATCAAAATATTAACAGCAAGCATTACAACTTTTTTTAACCTATTGCCAAAATAATTTCCAAGGAGTTCTACTTTCCTGAAGTGCTGGTGATTGCAATTGCCCAAGTACTGAAAAAAAATCCAACAGGGAAGGGATGAGGAAATATGATAGATTTCTCACATAGCACTATCAACAGAGGACCTAAACTGCAGGAAACTAAAGTACACACAAACACGAGGAAAATAAAAGCCATTTCCCATTCTGCTGTTGCCATCGGAGCTCTTCCTGATCCTCAGACAGTCTGCAGAAGGCGCCTCTTCACTCTAGCCCTGGCAGGCGGGTGATGGCATGGGGATGAGCATACTCAGAGCACTGCTGCTGCTCTTGGGCTTCTCTGCTGTGGCAATTCTGCTGAGTTTGCCAAGCTCTGTCTGCCAGCTGGGGGTCTTCTTGGTGGCCATGTGGCGGCGCGTGTGCTTGGTGAGGTGGTCGCTGCGCATGAAGCGGCGCTCGCACACCGGGCACGAGAATTTCTTCTCGCCCGTGTGCGTCCGGCGGTGCCGCGACAGTTCATCCGAGCGGGCAAACTTCTTGTCACAGCCCTCCCAGTTGCAGCTGAAAGGTTTTTCCCCTGCAGGACATAAAGGAAGCGTTTGTTACTTTTGAGAAGTTGTGTTGCAGTCTTATCAAAGGGCTAACTTAAAATCTGCCTTGCAGGAACCAGTGAGTTCACAGAACTGCTCATCTGTGCAGTCAATGTAAGATTAAGCTGAAGTTCTGTTCCAGAGAATAATAGCTATCATTTCTACTTATTTCCTTGTATCTCTCTTTAAGTGTTCTTTAATCAAGTCTGGTTTTTCAGTTGTCTAAAGTCCAAGTTTAAAGAAATAGAGCCTTCATAAAGATGCCTTATCTGCTGACTGAACTAGAAGCAAGCCCCTGCCCCCATCCCCATGCATCCATATCTCTCTGGCTGCAGCATGTCATCCACAAATACAGGAGGCAAACAGGAAGCCTGGAATGGAGTCTCGGGGTCCTGCTGCTCCAGTGATCCAGTCCTGCACACAAACACACCAGCAAGCACTCCCAAGCAAAGCCTGTCCTGCCAGCCCCCAGAGACCAGGAATGGCAGCAAGGCTGCCCACATCAGCTGCTGCTCATCTTGGGCCACTGCTGGACATCCCACCTGTCCTGAACAACCACAACTGCAACTACTGCCTGCAACTCTGACAGGGCTCCAGATAAACATCCACCACGTGGCCCAAGATTATGGGAACACTTTGAGGCAGAAGAGAAGGGGCCCAAACAGAAAGGACACCCCACAGGAGCATTCTCACTTCAGGTATTGAGAGTAAAGTCTGTGTCTTCTGGATGTGCTATGATCTAGCAAGTCAGCGTGCAGAGAAAAGGCTGAAAAAGAAAGCTGAACTACTCCTCCTCCTGATCCTGTAATGGGAACTGGCTAGTGAGGGGTCAGTGTGTTTCATCTGCCACTGTATCTTAACCATGATACAGGGACACACCCAGGCTCCCTATGGATCAGCAGCCACATGCACAAAGCAAGGCACTTGCTGATAGTCTGTTTATCCTGGAGCACCAGGGTTAATTCAGCAGCCTCTCAAGCCAGGAGCAGAAGCATCATTCTACCTCTGAACTGTGGTTTACAAGAATTATCAGCTTCATGTAGAGGTTAAGCTCTTTCCCCAAAGGAACTGTGAAGACAAGCTGCCAAACTAATGCAAATCCCATCACACAAGCTGATATCCAATAAACCAGTGACTATGGGTAACAGCAGCCAGGGGAGAAAAGCCAAGGAAAAACAAAAATACACAGAATTATTTTATACCAATAATCTCCCACCATACCTATCCTTCAACATCAAAAATAATCCCTGAGAAATCAAAGTTAGTTTTAATTTAACAAGATCCTGGAAGCAGAAAAAAGGTAAGTAAGTAAAACACATATAGACTGTTTCCCCACTGACCCAATTTATGGAGCAAATCACTTCATATTAATTACAATTAATTTTCATTTACTACTAAAATTCCCCTTTTGCAACTGAATAAACTGTTACACTCTCATAGGAGCTCTGCTTCCTAACACAGCAGCCAAAAATCTCAATGCATTCCCATTTATCCTACACAAAACTCTAGGGGAGCAAAAAAAACACCAAAGAAACAAAAAAAAAGCAGTTTCTGAGTTTCTCTTTTCTTTTACTCATGTGACAATTAAGACCAACTACCTGTACTGTATTTTGCCTACACCAGACCTCCCCATGCTCCAAAAAAAGGAACTTGCACAATTCATTTCCATCTAGTCCAGATGGCAGGATTCCACTTAGATCTAAACACACGCACACAGACGGCAAAGCTTCACTCCAGCTAAAGCCTGTGAAATTCAGCTAACACTACAGGGTCAGCTGAGGTCTCAGAACAAAGTACATCTTGTTTTGCCTGTCCATGGAGAATGAACATTCCTTCCATCCCTGAGATGAGCAAAAGCTTCCCCATCACCTGCTCCTTCCCTTTCCCACCCCCTCCTTGCCAAGAGCCTGCATTTCAGCACCCCACACGGGCAGAGCCCCTCACGCACCGGTGTGGGTGCGCAGGTGGGCCTTGAGGTGGGAACTCTTGAAATAGGTTTTCTTGCAGCCGGGGAAGTCGCACACGTAATTCCTCCGCCTGGAGAAGTCCACCTGGGGGGCACAGGTCTGGCCAGAAGCGATGAACACGGGAGCAGGGGCGAGGGGCAGGAGCTTGGTGCTGCCCACAGTCACCAGGGCCTGCGGGCACGGCGGCGCCTGCGGGACAGCGGGCTGTGGCAGAACCAACATGACAGTCCCCTGAGGCACAGAGGGGCCCATGAGCACGGGCTGGGGCAGCGGGGCTGTCTGGGGCAAGATGGGCTTCATGGGAGCTGAGAGTGCTGGAGCTGGAGGCTTCACATAGGCATTAATCATGCTGCTTTGTCCATTTAAAGGGATCATCTGACAGAGAACCTGGGGGCTGGAGACGGGGGCAGGTGTCACTGGGGTAGCTCTTTTTCGCAAGTCATTCTCACAATTCTTTGGTAAGTGGGTTTGTGGCGAAACAGGCCGGACCGGTAGCTGCCCTTTATTGGTCACAATATCACTGGAGTCATGTGCATAAGGCTGATGTGCCGGAGAGGTTTTGTCGATTAAATCACCCGCAGCCCACGTGTCCTGTGGCAGTCTGGAATGTTTTGGGTCATCCGCTCCACACCAGTCTCTGGAAGCGCTGCAGCCTGAAGTTACCTTTGTTTGCTCTTGCACAGCAGGAATGTGATGGTAAGCAGAACTATCACCTGTGTGCCGTATGACACTTGTTGCCATGGCCCTGCAGGGCTGAGGGGCAGGGAACTCAGAGATCACTGGCTTCTGCCTGCACGGTGGCCCCACACTGGGAGCAGATGGCCTGGCTGTGGGAGAGGCACCGGTGGCTGAGGTGACCGAGCAGGCAGCTGTGTTTGCCATGACTGTCCTTGGTTTGGAGTAAGTCACCTGTGAGGACAGGAGCGTGGCTGCCGACATCTCAACAAAGTCAGGGCTGTGTGGAGGGGTCATGCACTGCAAAAAAACCCACAACAGTGTGCATCAGTGTAATTCCATGGCACAGTTTTCCCGTTTTCACTCTGAAAAATAAAATTACATGCCCTCTCCCAGCATCTCAATGTGCCTCTTAGAACAAACTGAATAAAGTCTACTGCTGTGGTTTAATCCCAGAGGGCAATGAAGTCCCATGAAACTCACTCATCCTCCACCCTCAGATGGATGGGAAGGAGAATCAGAAAAAGATAAAACCTATGGGTTGAGATGAGAACAAGTTAATAATTCAAATACAGGAAAATACAATAATAAAAATATAAAAAACACAGATAAAAAGACAGAGAGAAATAAAGTTCAAGAGCAACAAATGATGCAGAGTACAGCTGCTCACCACCCACCTGGCCTGATCCCAAGCAGTGACTGGCCCCTCCTGGCCAACTCCCCCCAGTTTATACACTGAACACAATGCTCTGTGGTATGGAACACCCCTTTGGCCAGATTGGTCAGTAGTGACCTACCCATGCTCTCTCACAAGGCTTCTCCTCCTCACTGGCAGAGCAGGAGACACTGAGAAGTCCTTGGTTTAATTGCTGCTGAACTGTGCTTACTCTAAAACATCAGTGTGTTATTAATGTTATTCTTACCTTAAATCCCAAACACAGTACTCTGCCAGCTACTAGGATGAAAACACTCTATCCCAGCTGAAAACATATCTACCCCATATTCTATGTATTTACATCATGCCCACACTTTTCAATACATCCCAATTGACCACCATTACTTTTCTTGTCTTTTGATACAGGCATCATTCCCTTAGTCTGTGAGCCATCCCTCTAAAACATCTGCTGAGCTCATTCATGGATTGCTTTGGGCTCCAATTCAGGGCAGAAAAGATGGTGAGTTATGTTGGATTGCAGCCTACTGAAGTTAGTTCTCATTCCATCACTGCTGTGTTTGTCCAGTTTCATCAAAGTTTGTTCTTCATGAATTTGGGTGATTCCTACTGTAATGCCCCTGATGTTGTGTGTAGCCAGCTCAGCAGGGGTGACATGAGTGTTATATGGCAATTAGCATCATCCAACCCAAATCACTGGCTGTTCTCACACAGAACCAGATCCCCATGGATGGGCTGTCATTGCCTGATGCAGGAAAAATCTGACTGTTTTCCCCAGCTTTTTTGTGTGCACCACAGGGACTTTATCCCGTTCTACACTATGCAGAAGTTTTGCTTGAGCACAGCTGGCAGATGCACTAGTGCTGACTGCCCAGGTGGCCTTTGCTAAATGTGTATCCCATTGTTTGAAGGTCCCACCACCCCTTGCTCTCAGTAACAGTCTGTTATATCATTCAATTTTCCTGGAGACTGGCACATGATAGGGAGGTGATAAACCCACACAATGCCATGCTCTTCAACTCAGGTGTCTGTGAGGTTGTGTTGGAAATGAGTCCCCTTGCCTGGCTCAATTCTTTCTGGGGTGCCCTGTTGCCACAAGACCTGATTTCCAATGCTCAGGACAGTGTTCCAGGCAGTGCCATGGGGCATGGAATAGATTTCCAGTTATCCAGTGGTTGCTTCCACCATCATAAGCACATGGTGCTTGCCTGGGTGGATTTGTGGGAGTCTGATAGAGTCCATTTGCCAGGTGTTCCCATATTTGTATTTCAGCCATTGTCCTCCACACCAAAGAGGCCTTAACTGCTTGTCTTGAATAACTGAAGTGTGTGTTTCACAACTATGGATAGCCCAACAAGAGTGTCCATGGTCAAGCCCACCCCTTGATCATCACCCCATCTACATGTTGCATTTCCTCCTTGATGGCCTCAGATGTCATGGGCTCACCAAGCAATAAGTAATTCACACTGGTGAATCTTGCCAATCCAGATCCACCTGAGCCACTTCAATCTTAGAAGCCTGATCCACCCATTGGTAGTTCTGATGTTCCTTGGTGGCCAAGTCTTGGGTACGTGAGCATCCACCGATGTACCCTTACAACCAGGCTCTCCACCCAGGCAGCAGTACCTTGCCACAAGGCAGCAGCCCAGATGGGTTTACCTCTGCTCTGCTTCCATCACTGCAGCCACCACCACAGGGCATCTGCCACCACCCGTGAATCAGCACAGAGATAAAGCACTGGCTGTTCTTCCTGTTCAGCAGTGTCTAAAGCCAAGGTTCACCTCTGCAAAGTAACTCAATTCACCTTCTCCTTCAGCAGTTTCTGTAATTTTTTGTAGGCTACACCATACAGCCACTTTCCATCTTCAGTGCTTTCCTACAACACAGCAGGAATCAAACAGGGCATATTGTTTCTCATTTTTGGGTAACTTATTATACAATAGTCTCTTCAGCACATGTCATCTCCTCACCAGGTGGCATCCAGGAGTCTGCCATCTCACCAATCCCAGGAGTCTTGGAAGTAATTGAGGTTTCCTATTTGAGAAACCAGTGTGACCAGCAACACCCACTCATTCCACACAGCATCAGCTACAGGATGTGTAGGAGACCCATCCTTTGCACATCCAGCCCAGCACCAGCAATCAGGATGCCAGGGAAGCTGTGTTCAGTACCAATCACTTCCAAAGCAGCTGGAACCTCTTTGTAAGCTGCCAGTATCTGTTTTACAGCTGGAATACAGAGGGATTCAGATCCTCTCTACCCCAACTCCAAAATCCTAGAGGCTGACCTAATTCTCTCCCGTGCCTTCTACCAGAGGTTCCAGGTAGGGCCACTTTCTTTGGCTGCAGTGTAGAGCACATGTTTTGTATCTTGTCCTGCCTGGACTGGCCCAAGGGCTGGGGCAGAGTTAATTTTCTGCATGAATTATCTCCTGTTTAAGTTGTTCAAAGGCTTGTTGTTGTTCAGGGCCCCATTTGAAATCATTCTTCTTCTGGGTCACTTGACAGAGAAGGCTGACAATCAGACTGTAATTTGGAATATGCATTCTCCAAAACCCCACAATGCCTAAGAAAACTTGTGTTTTTCTTACTAGTTGCCAGAAGTGTATCTGTTATTTTGTTAATCAAATCCATTGGGATCTGATGACATCCACCTTGCTATTTTATTCTTAAAAACTGGATCTGCTATGCAAGCTCCTGGACCTTACTTTGTTTTATGGCAGCTTTCACAGAGATCTGGACTATTTTCTTCCCTTTCTCAAAAACTTCTGCTGCTGTATTGCCCACAGTGGTACCATCAATATATTGCAAGTGTTCTGGAACTGGATCAGTCCATGGCAAATGGTTCAAAGTTTTGCCATGTGGGTTGGGGACACTGACTTCATCTGGATCTGTGGGTGACTGTGCCCTGCTCATGTCATAAGAAACCCCTCTGGTACAGCTAATTCCCTCAGGCAGCAGATGTGTCTCCCCACAGCAGCCCACCTGCCCAGGTGACACTGCCTCTTTCCTGAAGGGATACCTTCCTTCACACTTGACCGAGTTGCCTCCACAGGCTGAAGACCTGCGACATTTTTCCAATCACCTTGTCAATGCTCTCTTCCCAACTGCTTGGCTTCCCTATCTCCTAATTCCAGCTACTAGCCCCACTGGAGCAGCCAGGTGATAATGTGCACACCTGGACAGCAGCTGAAACGTCTTCACATCCCTCAGAACCAGGGATTGAGTGGTTATCTCTTGTTCTGTCTCCTCCTCCATCCAGTTTTTGTGATGGCCCTGCTTCATCCCCCTTCACTAAATGAGCTGACTTTGGTGTCCATTTCTTCTTGTATACAAGGAAACTGATAATGGCACAAGCTCATCATCCTCTGGCTCAGCTGCATCATCCCCTGCTGGGGTCTGAGTGGTCACACTGCATGTGTGATGCCAGGGTCTGAGCAGCCACAAACAGTTGCTTAACCCTAAACAAGACCTGAACCACATCCCCAGCTCCTGGTCATTCACAGACCATGGTTTCAGCATCCCAAGGATATTCAAAATTTCCAAAATTCCCATGCCTGGAGAAGAAGGGGAAGATTGTGCGTGCCTTCTACACAGGCTGGCTCTCTGAGGCAAAAAGGCAAGCGGTGTCACTATTAACAGTTTCTGATAAGTGGTTCCCCAAGTACAGAGGTGATGACAGAGGAGCTGAGAGCATGAAAACCAGATGAGTTTCAAGGGCAGCAGTTCTGTGCTATCACATAATCCAGTGTTACAAAGTACAACAAAATGATAACCTTAGCCCAGCCCCCAGAGATGATACCATAACACTAGGGGGAAAATACACAAGAAGTAAATTGTTACATAACACAACAACCCTGATAGCAAATAATTCAACACTGTGATCAACAACTAATAAACTAATAAAATGAATCCTGATAACAAATTTGTTTCAGCACAGTCTGGTCAGATCTGTCATAGAGGAGAATCAGAAAGATAAAACTCATGTGTTGACACAAGAACAAGTTAATAATTGGAATAAAGTAAAATATAATAACAACTGTAATTATTATTACAGGGAGGTACCAAAGAGAGAGAGCAATAAAACCCAAGAGAAACAAGTGGTTTACACAGTACAATTGCTCACCACCCACTGACCAATGCCCAGGTCCTTCCCAACATCACTGGTCATCCCAGTTTTTATGCTGGCCATGACACTCCATGGTATGGAATACCCTCCTGGCCAATTTGGATCACCTCCCCTGGCCATGCTACTTCCCAGCTTCCTGGGCACCTCCTCACTGGTGGGAATCTGAAAAGTCCTTGACCTGGGTGGGGTAAGCACTGCTCAGCAACAACTGGAACATCAGTATGTTACCAGCATTATTCTATTCTAAATCACAAACACAACACTGTGCAGTTACTAGGAATAAAACTAACTCTATCCTAGCCAACACCAGGACACTACATTGCCTTATGTCATGGCCATTCTGATTAAGCTCAAAAGTGTATTAATAAAAGGAGGGCAATGAGGCAGCTGTAAACCTGCATAAGATACTGTAAGTATACCCACTGCACCACAAAAGTCTTTCATTCCTTTCTCCTCAGCAATGGGCACAGCTGTAAGAGGCTATGAGTAGAATAAACCAACAATGGATAGCACTACTCCACTTTTCTATTTCAAGCTCCCAGCAAGCCCTAGATCTTTTCTCAATGATTACCTCATTGTTTCATGGCTACCTTTTAGATAAAGACAAATGTAACTGCTCTGTCCCTTCTTATTCATCCATTTCTCTCTATGCTGTCTTCCTGCATCACCTCTTCTTCCTCCTTTCCCACTGAAGGGTCTCTCCTGTGCTGCTCCAGAGACAGTGTCAGCACTGAGCAGCAGGAGATATTATGGCAGCTGCTTGTCAGGCTGCTCTTATCTCAGCCTCTTTCCTCTACTACTCCCCTTTTACCTGGCAACTGCATGCTAGAAGCCTACTGGTTGAAATGGGCCTTGGCCATCTAAAACCCTGATGGCACCAAGCCTTTTTTTAATACCTACTTTTGTTGCAACATAAATTGAAACAAAAGAAAAAAAATTGGATTCAACCAACATTAGTCAGCTGGAGTAGACCAATGTCTGGAGAAATAACAGACTACATGTACAAACACATAGTACAGAAACTAATTAAATTGCCTATTTCATAAAGGCAACGTGCACTTTCTCATACAATGACCAGTGAAGCATAACATCATCAAGGGCCTTTTTTCATACAGTGCCTGTAGAAATGCTGATGCCAAATCACCAAGGCTCACTCTGCCATTCCTACTCAAAGTGTTCCAAGGAACCTACAACAGCCATCTCGACATCCCTGTCAAATCCAATAACCTGTCAGCAAGGGCTTTCACATCTAAATTTAACAAAAGCCTCTACATTTGCTAAACCAGAGACAGCAAAAAACCACAAACTCAACATGCTCACCTCACTACTCTGTGCACAGCACAGGCTGTGGCAAAGGGACACCTGAGCAAGCCTGTCTTTTCCAGCCAATTTAAAGCATTGCAGGGCTGTGACACCCACGTGTAGGGCATATTTGTTTGGTGTTCATGCTTTTCTTACCAGTGTGGATAGACAGTCCTTTGGTAACTCAGCCGGAGCCTCGGCGTGCATTGTGAAATCCCCAGAATCCGAGAAGGGCGTGAGGGGCCTTATCTTTAATATGTCACCTTTCTGTGATCTTTGCCCCCAGGAGCTCATACAAACAAGGGCTTCAACAGCTTCAATGTCGTTCTGCTCCAGGGTGCTGCAGGTGGACCTCTCGCTGTCATGGCGCTGCCGTTCCCGGATGGACTCGTAGATGTCCACAATGTCAACCTGGGTGAAATCGGATTACTGGCTGTTAGCACGAGTCAAACACAGAACTGACACCACCCACACACTGTCTGCTCACAATGAAGGTCAACTGAAACAGATCCCATGCCCGTGGCAAGACTTTTACCAGCTGGCTCATCTCTCACTCTCCCCCGAGCAGCTCGTCCCCACACTCCCTTCTCTTAAAAAAAAAAAGAAAAAGAAAAGGAAGACATGTGATTTTCCAGCAAAAGAACAGATATGTGTGTGGCTCACATTTCCAAGCTTACTTTCCTGGATGACACTGCTCTGAACAAACACACCCCATGCTTCCATACAAGCATAAAAGAGGAAAATCCTGACTTTGAACCTTGTTTAGAGAAGGCTGTTTCCTGAATCCAAAAGACTATTCAGCACTAATCTCATTCTGGAAACATTTAGAAGATAAATTTCAGCTGCCAGTAAGATGCTTTAAGGTATGATCATTGACTTGGAGTACTGCACATCACAAAAGATTTTCAATCTTATTTTTAACAGGGAAGCCAGGATGGGTAAAAGATGGAAGGAAAATAGTTTTCAAAGTACAGTGGAACTGTTTGCATTGTACTTCAGAAAGGCCTGATGCTACATGGGTGCTAGGTACCTAAAACACACTCTGAGTAAAACGAAGACAAATGTAATCATACTGACTCGTTTCCAATTGCAAGCATCACAGAGTATTTTTGTGTGCATGTGTACACGTGCAAAACACTTGACTTCTCTGCACAAGGATATCCAAACTTCATAAAGCTCTCACAGTGCTTGGCAGTGGCTCCAAAAGCTACGCTAGCCTGATGGGTTATTACTCACATGCCAGCTCAGTCTCAGCGAGGAATCCAGGCTCCTCCAGTCTTTAGACACACCAACTAACCTGAAGGCTGAGATTTAGAAGTGTGGACCAAGCCTCTTGGGCCTACTGCTGTTACATAGAGTGTTTATGTACTGCAGGAAAAAGGTTTTAACTCTAAAGGCAACACCACACAGTGAGCATGGCCTCAAGCCCTAGAAGGAATTCTGCTCATTGGGTAACAGCACGTACTCTAAGTCAATGAGTTTTGTTACTGAGTTAAGTAATGCGGGATGATCCTTATTCAATAGTGTTACAAAGATGAAAAGCTGTGTTTGCACTCTAGGGATGTGCAGGCAACCCTGCTAAGCATCATGTATCAAAAATATTGGTACTGCACTCACAGAGGACTTTCACCTCAAACATGAGGTACCAGGCATGGAGATGTCATGGTCTGGGGACTGGAAGGGGTAAAAGCAATTAACACTTTCGAGAGAGACTTCTAAGAATTTCCACTGAAAAACGGTGAGAAGAAAACACGATGTGTGCCTGCAAGCCGGGCCCTCAATGGCCTGTGACACGGGGCACGCCAGGCGAGGCGAGGCACCGAGCACAGTCTGCCAGCGCTCCTCCAAGCGCGCCTCCAGGCAGCCAAGCCCACGGGCTGACCCTACATTTCAGGACAGCAGCTTTCCCTGAAGAGACATTAAAAAAAATGTGCCTCGCTTCCTCAAAAAACACCCCGAAATCCAAAAAAAAACCTCACAAAAAAAGCTCTTTCTGCAGACGAGCGCTGCAGCGCGGGCTCGCCGGCTGCTGCCAGGGAAATGGGCAAGCGCGCCAGGCGCCTGTCCTCACATCACCCCGCCGGGAACGACGTGCGGGAAGCGGGCAGGATGGGCACCAGCACGGACGGGCGGGATGCGGGCATAATGGGCACCGGCAGGGACGGCGGGGTGCCGGCAGGATGGGCACGGGCAGGGACGGGCGGGAGCGCGGGCAGGATGGGCATCGGCAGGGCGGGTCGCTGGCGGGAAGGATGGGGCACGCTCAGGGAGCATGGGGGGCGGGCAGAGCGATGCGGACAGTGCGGGTCGCTCCCGGGCAGGATGGAGGCGGGGGTGCGGGCAGTGCGGTCGCTCCCGGGCAGGACCCACCGTGCGGGCAGTGCGGGCCGCAGGGCAGCGGGCGGGCGGTGCCGGGGGGCAGCGCGGGTCCCACCGCGGGCAGCGCCTCCCGCCGCCCGCAGGGGCCCCCACCCGCTCCCCGCTCCACGGCGGCTGCCCGCGGCCGGGCGGTGCCACGGAAGGGAGGATGGCGCGAAAGGAAGCAGGAGGAGGAGAAGAGGGCGGAGGGCAGCTCCCACCCTGCCACCGCCCCCGCACGGTGGCTGAGCGAGGGCCGCCCCCCTTCCCTGCAGGTGACCGGAGCAACACCCGCTCCTGAGGGCTCTGCCCTGGCACAGCCGCCCCTCACCCGCTGCCCAACCGAGCCGCTCCCCGCCGGGTGAGTAGCGGTCCCGGCCGAGGCGGGGACGGTCCCCGCACTGTGCCCGCCACCGAGCACGTGCCCGGACTGCACTGGCGCTGGCCATCCCCACCGCCCCCGCTTCCATCCCTCCCTCCGCGCGCCCGGTGCTCACCGCGGGCGCATCTCCCATGTCCGAGCAGGGCGAGCCGTGCATGGCGTGGCTCGGGCGGGCGGCGTTGGCAGCGGCGCTCCCGGGCAGCGGCAGCGGCGGCGGCGGCAGCGGCGGCAGCAGGGGCGCGCACACAGCGGCGGGAGCGGCACCCGGCAGCGCCGCCTCCTCCCGGCCCCGCCCGCAGGGAGCGGCGCGGCCGCGCGCGGGGGGAACGCTCCGAGCGCGGCCTGCGCCAAACAGCGCGGGGGAGACGGCCCCGGCCAATCAGCGCCCGCCGCCGCCCGCGCCCGGCCAATGAGCGGCGGCGGGCGGCGTGATCGCGGCGTGCCGGCGGGAAGGGCGGCGCGTGGGCACGGCCGGCGGGAAGGCGGGGCGGGGGCGGGGCCGGCAGGGGCGGGGGAGCGCGCGCTGGAAACTGGGGGAAAGGTCGGGGGCGGGCGGCGGCCGGGAATGCCCGCGCGCGGGGGGCGGGGCCGCCGCTGGTTCCCGCCTCCCCGCGGTGCGTGCGGCGCGGCACGAGCGCTCCCGCCAACCGCCGTCCGCGTGCGTGCGCGGGAGAACCGCCGGGCCCGCCGCTTCCCGCCACCCCCGCCAGCTTCCCCGTCTGGGAACGGCGCCCCTGCTCCCGCAGCTTCCCCGTCTGGGAACGGCGCCCCTGCTCCCGCAGCTTCCCGCTACCACCGCCAGCTTCCCCGTCTGGGAACGGCGCCCCTGCTCCCGGAGCTTCCCGCCACCCGCCGCCAGTTTTGCCGTCGAGGTCCTGCCTGCCACGTTTGACAGGAAAGGGGTCGGGTGCCTGCCCGGCCACGGCACTGCTTTGCCGGATAAAGTATTTGGGATCACAAACAGTCCTAAACCCCCTCCCAAAATCCATGAAGGGTCACTGTTATGGATCATTGGATCCGTTGGTGTTGGAAGGCCTCCCCTGGGCCAGCCCAGAATGCAGCTCTTAAAAGCCTTCAAGTCACAACATATATTCTATTTAAAAATGTGTGTTCTTTGGTTTTTCCTGTCCCCAGCCCTTGTTTTCATTTCCCAGTGGCAGCCGAAGTGTGTTGGCCCAGCAGGATTTGTGGTTGTACTGAGCAGCACCAAGCGCTGGCAGTGGCAGCACCGAGCCCAGCTGGGGCAGCTCTGCATCTCACAGCCTGCCATGGGACAGGAAAGACCTGTGTCCCCAGGGGGGTCAGACCTGTGTCCCCAGGGGGGTCAGACCTGTGTCTCGGGGACAGGACAGACCTGTGTCCTGCAGGCCTCTGATGGCTGCTGGCTTTGACAGCACTATCCCAACCCTGCCCCTTCCCTTATGCCTCCTAGACACAGAATGAGGACAGCAAAAAGCATTTTAATCTGCTGAATTATCTCTATTTGTTCCTTCCCTGGTTTCTGGAGATGTTACATCCACAAGTATCCACACAGAGAATCATCTTGAACCTCTGGGCACCTTCTGCTGTCAGCTTCATTTTGCCACTGGGGTTTATTTTTTCCCTTACAGTTGCTCCAAGTCCCCGTCCTTCCCTGCTGCCCATGCAGTTTCTAAAGCTTCACTGCACTGTGCTCATCCCTGCCTTCATTGCTGCAGATTTCAGCTTTCCCAGCCCTGGCCCATGCCAGCCCACCAAACAAGGAGAGAAAGGGATCTCCCTGGCCAGCCCTGTGCCGTGCAGGGGTTTCCAGCAGCTTTCTCTATCTATTTGCATGAGACTTGCTGTGCTGGAGCCCTGGCCTCTGCTGTGGGATGGGAAGGAAAATGCTGATAATTCAAACTGCAAATCGAGTTCTGACATTGAAGAGTTTTGTTCACAGAAGGGAATCAGTTGTGTGACAGAGAATGGAAAAAGTTTGTGAAAATGCTGTCAGTGACTAAAAAGCACAGCTGAGGTGGCACAGTGGGGGCACGGGGTTAGTGCCTCTCAATTGCATGGATCCTTTTCAAGAAAAACCTTTAGGGAATTGTAAAACTAGGAAAATACCGTTCTATTTTGCATGTTTTCCAGTTCTGCTGTCATTAAGAAGTGACTTGTGTTTTTCTCCTTGCTGTCTGTTGTAACACATGCAGCTCCTGCTCAAAGCACTCACTCCCGCAGCCTTGGTCACTGACAGCAGAGACTTTTCATTGAGTCAGAGCATCAAAGGCAGCACAGCACCTCGCAGGGCAGCAGAGTGGAATCATTTCTCCTCACTCCCAACAGGGTGTTTCCCATGTCACACACCACAGACTCTGCCCACGCGTTCCAGGTTCCCCAGGAGTGCTCGCTACAGCCCGTGGGTGCAAGACCAGTTAAAAGAAGTGATGTTACAGGTCTGAACTCCAACTTGTGCTGCAGGGAAAATGTGCTTGATTGTGTTCTCCTTGCTGAGCTAAAAATGGCAACTCAAGTTTTTTAAATAAATCCGTGGGACTCTTACCAAAGTCATCTAGTTTGCCTTTGCTGCTGCCAGCTGAGGCAGTGTTAGATGAGGAAGGAGCACCTTCATCCTCATGTCAGTTATCAGGGATCTGAACCCCATAGAGCCTGAGCCCCAGCCCTGGCAGCCTGAGAGATTCTCCCTCTCTCCCAACTCCTACTTCTCCCTGCTTTCTTTCCGTTCCCAAGGCTGCATCAAGGTGAATAATAAAGCAGTTAACATTATCCTGCTTCTTTGTACTTGTGCCTGCACCCACTGATTTCCCCGTGGGTTTCACCCAGCAGCACAGCTTCCTGAGCAACACACACTGAGATCCTTGGGATGATCCATGGTGGCTGCAGGGAGTAACCTGGAACAAAGCCCAGGTATCCGCGGTACTCCGTTCCAAAGAGCTCAGAGCAGCTCCCCATGTTCGTGACTGCAGGATGCCTGGCTGTGCCAGGGTGGTGTCCCTGCCTGGCTGTGGCAGTGTGACAGTCCCTGCCTGGCTGTGCCAGGGTGACAGTCCCTGCATGGCTGTGGCAGGGTGGTGTCCCTGCATGGCTGTGGCAGGGTGGTGTCCCTGCCTGGCTGTGGCAGTGTGACGGTCCCTGCATGGCTGTGCCAGGGTGACAGTCCCTGCCTGGCTGTGGCAGTGTGACGGTCCCTGCATGGCTGTGCCAGGGTGACAGTCCCTGCATGGCTGTGGCAGGGTGACAGTCCCTGCCTGGCTGTGCCAGGGTGGTGTCCCTGCCTGGCTGTGGCAGGGTGACAGTCCCTGCATGGCTGTGGCAGTGTGACAGTCCCTGCATGGCTGTGGCAGGGTGACAGTCCCTCCCAGCAGGGCCATCCTGCACCAGCCCCCCTCCCTGCAGTGCTGCTGCTGCTGTGGCATTCTCTGGATGGGGCTCTGCGAGGGCTGTGGGGTTTTATAAAGGGCTGTTTTACTCAGATCCCTGGCAAACACTTGAGAGAAAAGCTGTCTTTGTTGGAGACACACAATGCCTTTGTTCCGAGGTAGGAAGGAGCAGATGTGAGTGGCTGCAGTGCAGGGTTGGGAAGGCTCTGCTCTGGTTATCTTATCCTTTTGGCTGGGATGACAAGAAAGAATCAAACATCCTGTGTGAGTAGCACAGAAAATAATTAATCTTGGAGACTGAAAACAACAAAAGGTCATGCAGGCAGCTCTCCTCCATTCCCTTTTTGTAGCTAATTATGCCATAAACCATTCAGAAGAGACTGAATGGGGAATATTATGGGCTCAGACAGTTTTCCTAATATTTACCAGTAGTTAAAAATAGACCAAAGCAGTTGTCTGGGGTGCAGCTCTACAGTTACTGCATTTTGGCAGCAGCATCTGAGCTGGCTGCATACAGCAGCAGGCTACAGTAGCAAACACACAGAGCCTAGCAAATGGCTAAATAAATATAGATATCTTTCTAAATAAATATAGATAACTACAATCAGTGCTCCCGTGCAGGGGCCTTGAGAAGATACATGGGAAGAAATGAAAGACTGCAATAGGATGCATGTGGTGAGACGTGTGAGGATGCATCTCTGTCCCCTCTCCCTGCTCTCTGGTGAAGGACAGGGCAGTCAGAGCTGCCACAGCCCCAGATTGTCCCAAACCACACTTGCTGGGCAGGCAGAGGAGAAATGGCCCAGCAGAGGGGAGCTCTGCCAGGTCTGGCTGTCACCAGCTGATGGAAACTGCAGCAGCCCAAGGGCAGGAGCAGGACAAGGACCTGAGGGATTCACCCAGGGGAGCAGCAGAGATACAGAAAGTATTTATAGTCAGAGTTATATACAAGGTATCTCTGAGAAATAGTGGGGGACAGGGATAAAAGGGATAACTATGAAGAATAGAGATGGGAAGAATAGAGATAGGAAGAAGAAGAGAATAAAAGAAAGCAGGCAGACAATAAATATTTCTTGATAGAATAATTTTGGAATGTCAAAGCAATGATAAATCCACGGGTTTTTACAAAGACTGGTCCGGCTGACACGAGTGTGTATGGGGGCTGCTTTGGGGAGCTGCCTCTTCGCTGTGGAGCCAGCGGGTCCCGCCGGGCTCGGGCTGCGGGGACAGGGACAGGGACACGCTGCGGGGACAGGGACACTCTGCAGGGACAGGGACAGGCTGCAGGGACAGGGACACGCTGCCGGGACCGGGACACGCTGCGGGGACAGGGACACGCTGCGGGGACAGGGACACCCTGCAGGACAGGGACACGCTGCGGGGACAGGGACACGCTCCCAGGACAGGGACACCCTGCAGGACAGGGACACGCTGCGGGGACAGGGACACCCTGCAGGACAGGGACACGCTGCAGGGACAGGGACAGGCTGCGGGGACAGGGACACGCTCCCAGGACAGGGACACGCTGCAGGGACAGGGACACGCTGCGGGGACAGGGACACGCTGCGGGGACAGGGACACCCTGCAGGACAGGGACACGCTCCCAGGACAGGGACACGCTGCGGGGACAGGGACACGCTCCCGGGACAGGGACACGCTGCAGGGACAGGGACACGCTGCCGGGACAGGGACACGGTCCCAGGACAGGGACACGCTGCGGGGACAGGGACACCCTGCAGGACAGGGACACCCTGCAGAGACAGGGACACGCTGCGGGGACAGGGACACGCTGCCGGGACAGGGACACGGTCCCAGGACAGGGACACCCTGCAGGACAGGGACACGCTGCGGGGACAGGGACACGCTGCGGGGACAGGGACACGGTCCCAGGACAGGGACACGCTGCAGGGACAGGGACACGCTCCCAGGACAGGGACACCCTGCAGGACAGGGACACGCTGCGGGGACAGGGACACGCTGCGGGGACAGGGACACGCTCCCAGGACAGGGACACGCTCCCAGGACAGGGACACGCTGCGGGGACAGGGACACGCTGCAGGGACAGGGACACGCTGCGGGGACAGGGACACGGTCCCAGGACAGGGACACGCTGCGGGGACAGGGACACGCTGCGGGGACAGGGACACGGTCCCAGGACAGGGACACGCTGCAGGACAGGGACACGCTCCCAGGACAGGGACACGCTCCCGGGACAGGGACACGCTCCCAGGACAGGGACACGCTGCGGGGACAGGGACGCGCTGCGGGGACAGGGACACGCTGCAGGACAGGGACAGGGACACGCTGCAGGGACAGGGACGCGCTGCGGGGACAGGGACACGCTGCAGGACAGGGACACGCTGCCGGGTCAGGGACACGCTCCCAGGACAGGGACACGCTGCAGGACAGGGACACGCTGCCGGGACAGGGACACGCTGCGGGGACAGGGACAGGGACACGCTGCAGGGACAGGGACACGCTGCGGGGACAGGGACACGGTCCCAGGACAGGGACACGCTCCCGGGACAGGGACCCGCTGCCGGGACAGGGACACGTTGCGGGGACAGGGACAGGGACACGCTGCAGGGACAGGGACACGCTGCGGGGACAGGGACACGCTCCCAGGACAGGGACACGCTCCCGGGACAGGGACCCGCTGCCGGGACAGGGACACGCTCCCAGGACAGGGACACGCTGCAGGGACAGGGACAGGGACACGCTGCAGGACAGGGACACGCTGCAGGGACAGGGACAGGGACACGCTCCCAGGACAGGGACACGCTGCGGGGACAGGGACACGCTGCCGGCGGAGCCGAGGGCAGCGCGGGCCGGGACTCGGAGCCGAGGCAGGGCAGACGTGCTGTCCCCGCTGTCCCCGCTGTCCCCGCTGCGTGTGGCAGCTGCCCGAGGCACATCGCGCTGGTGCCGGGTGTCGGGTGGCGCAGCGAGCCCGCTGTCCGCCTACGTGTCCGCCAGCAGGGACAGACAGCAGCCCGCGCCCACAGCCAGGACAAACCGGGCCCTCACGGGCTGGCCCCAGCAGCTCTGAGCCAAAAGTCAAATTCTTCCTCGCCTGCATCGCTGGTGCTCGCTCTCAGAAGCAGACTGAGCTCTGGTGCATGGGTGAGCATCCAGGGAGTGGGACACAGCCAGCACAGCGTAAGGAAACACAGCCGGGTTACAACAAAAGGAAAGGCCTTAAGAGAAGAACCACAAAAACTGTTTCCTCCTCTATTTTAGACCCACTGTGCTGATAGAGTAAACACACGCTGCCATTTTTTTTCTTCACTGCCAAAAATATGTTTCTTCACAAAAAAAATATTAACTGCATCAAAGACTTTGTGAGCCCTGGCAGTACTGCAGGGAGAAATCACCTCTCAAACAGATTTGTTATGATGTATGTGAAACATAGTGTGTACTGAACTAAAAGAATCTAATCCACAAATACTGATTACAGGTGTGGACTGTCCACAGGTCCGCTGTAATAGAAATAAAGAAGTGACAGTGATAAGTGTGACATACTCGTGCACCATCTGCTTGCTACTAGTGCACCATCTGGGTTTTCTACTGCTGCTGCTATTTGTGCCCTGATCTTATTTTAGAGCCACCAGGAGTTGGATTCAAAAACCAGCAAAAATTAAAATTTTAATTTTATATTTTAAAGTATTTATTTAATTGTTCTTATTGCTTAAGAGGATGTCTTCATTGTTTTCACTGCTCCCTTGACCTCAGCATTGCTGTTATCTAAGCCTGCACATATTTTCTGACACACAGTACATTAAAGCATTAGCTGTGCTGATGGACATTCCCCTCTTTTGGTCATCTCAGGACTTGCTGGGGCAGGCATCAAGCCTATATGCAAACATGTGTTTAATCCTGAGTCATCTTAACAGCCCTGAAGAGTTTTCCAGCAGCCCTCAGGTGCTGGAGGACATCCTGTGTGACCAGAGACTGACTCCTGGACCACTGGAGGTCGTTCCTAGGGGGGATTGGCACCACAGGGGCAGCAGTGGCCTGGCATTGGCAATGTTCCCCAGTACCAGCACTGGCATCTGCCCGTGGACATTGTCCACGGGCAGCCAAGTGTTGTGCAGCACCAAGTAAGGAATGGTGCCAAGCCCAGGGAGGGCTCTGGGTGGTGGTGGGGATGTGGTTGCTAACCCATCAGCAGGTTTATTTATAAACTCCTCACCACCCACTCTGGCTACACCATCACCTTCGTGCAGCTTCCTTGGGCTGTGCTGTGCCCACTCCCATCTCTGCTCCTGGGTGCAGGGTCTGCATCCTGCTCACTGAGAGCTTCCTTTGCCTCCCAGACACCCCAGTGGGCAGAACAGCTGAGCTCCCACAGACACCTGCAGCTGAGCCACCGCTGCTCCCTCATGGGTGCTGCCTTTCTGTTTCCCTCTCCAGTGCCACGTTTGTCTCAGTGGCATCACAATGCCAGGTGCTGGGGGGCAGGGAAAAGCTGCAGCTGGCAGGACAGACACCCAATCCAGGGACAAGGACACGTCCCTGGGGAATGACAGCCAAAGCAAAGGAGGGCATGAGCTGAGGAGATTGCTTGTAAAGGTAACTCCCCCTCAGTGCCTGGCACTCAAACTATGCCATCAATGATTTTGTACTCTGAGCAACCTCCTCCATAAAATGCTGAATTAACTATATATTGAGGGACACAGTCAAGTATAGGATTTTACTGCTGAAAAATACATTTTCCATTAATTAAAAAAATTAAAAAGCCACCCTTCCAAGCTGTTTTGGGGAGAAAGGTCAGTGGCAATTCAGTTGTTTAATAGTTTAAATCCCTGTTCTAATATCTGAAGGGAGGTATCTCACCCCAGCAATGGCCACATCCCATCCCTGCCCCAGCTGAGGAACTGGAAAACTGCAATTCCTGTTGTTGTGATACTTCCTTGGCAGCATTGCTAGTCATACATGACTCAGTCAGCTCCATTCACTCTCTGAGCTGCAGAACAGACCCTGCCTGTTGTTTGGATCAAGTATCCAGCCAGCTTGATGCTTTTTCTCATAACTAGTGCTTGCCTGGACTGACTCACTGCAACTCCCCTTGCGCAGTGGAGATCCTAACACCTTCCTTCAAAAGCATTTTCCCACTTAGTTTTACACTATTTACTTTAAAAGGACAAGGAGTCCTTACTTTTTTCCCAGCATGGGTAAATCCTTACATCAGCCTTGGGTGTGCACTTCCCCTTCACTGCTGCACTGCTTCAGGATGTCAGGAGGCACAACAAGATGACGAATGTGAAATAAACTCAGGTTCCAGTTCTGTGCTACAGCTCTTCTGTGCATAGCTGTGCTATTTTCCCTTCCTGAGTGCAGGCAACACTGTTTGCACTCAGTTTCTTTCCCCTTGGGCATCCTTCAACCGTGGCAGCAGAGCAGAGAGCTGAGCAGGCACCACGTCTGGCAGTGCTTTTCCAAGGGGTGGATGTTGTCCAGGGATGTCCCCAGCTGCACACCCCACTCTGGGCTGCTGCACTTCTCTTCCCCATGGCTGCAGCTCACCTAAAGCAGTCCCAAATTGCCACCTCATCTCTGATCTCTTATTTCCTCCAGGAGAGCCAGCACAAGACAAAAGGCACAATCCCAAACACAGGAGGAGTTTCAGAACACCAGGAAATATTTCACTGTGAGGGTGACCCAGGAATGGGTTGCCCAGAATTCTGTGGAGTCTCTGTCCCTGGGGATATTGAAAAGCCCTCTGGGCAGGGTGCTGGGCAGCTGACTGGGGGTGGTTGAGCACAGGAGTAGGACCAGGTGCCCCCAGACAGCCCTTTCAACCCCAACCATGCAGTGATCTGTGAAGAGTCTGTGGCTGAACATTCACAGTCACAGTTCTGCTGGATGGGAAAGGCTCTGAACTGGGGAGAAACGTTGCTTTTACCCCAAAACCTTCCCTACACACCCAGTAACTCCCAGTCAAGCTGAGCCCTGGCTGCAGCTCCTTGTGCTCCACAAGCACCACCCCACCTTTTCTCCCGAGCGACTGACCCAAGCAAGCTGAGCTGTGAATTCCCTGCCTGAGTGCCTCAGCCTGACTGTTTGGGCCAAACATAGATTTTCCTGGTTGGCAGCTTGGTTTTTGCCCCAGCTCAGGTCAAGTCCTCCTCCCTTCATCAGGGCATGAAATCCCAGTGCTGCTGCAGGCAGCCAGGTCCCTGCTGGCCACATTTCCCCCTGCACTTTATGGCATTCACACGCTCTGTCACACTGGATTACATCTGCCCGAGTGCTGTCGTCAGGGAGCTCAAATATGGTTCATAAAAGCCTCAAGATGTACCTTTAGAGCAAAATAACAGCAGGGTAATGGGTAGATGTAATGCAGCGTGAAAAAAAACCTTGAGAAGCAGAGAGAGAGGGTTTTCCAAGCAGGGTGATGGGGGAAATTCCTCCAAGAAATTAAATATTGCACAATTTGATGGTGTTGAAGAGCATCATTAACTTCCAGCACTTAGGAGCTGAAATATGGACCTAAAGAAAAAAAAAAGCACAAAGGAGAGTGATTTAGAGTCAAAATCATAATCTTCATTTTTCTTTCTCTTGAGATATCTTTCAAATTTTTTTTCAGTCCTGGAGAAGGGCTCAAATTTTTCCTTGGGAAAAAAACAGTGGAAGTCAGAATGGGGTCTTGGGGGTGCTGCTGGCCATTCATGGGGCAGTGTTGTGGTCTCTTGCCCTGCAGCATGTACAGAGGAGCAGGGACAAGCTGTGCCTCTACAGAGAGGAGGTGGATTTGAGCCCTTCTCTCACCAAAACCCTCACATCTGCCGAGGCTGGGCAGCCCAAGGCATTGCAGCAGCCCCCAGGGCTGGGCTGGGGGTCACTCACAGGCACAGCTCTGGACAGGGCTGCCATGAGGGGCCAGCTCATTTGGGAACAGCCATGTAGCACAGCAGGGGGTGATTCAGGCAGCAATGGATTGGTTTTTAGCTTGCCATCCCTGATTTTATAACTGTCTCCTTCTGTCTCAGGCATTACCCTGGCCTGAGGCTTTGTAGACAGCAGGTCTCAACCAGCCTCTTTGCCTGCAGCCTGGGCTCTTTTTTAAGCACACAAAGCAGAGGCAAGTGGGAGGGGGCTGGTTTAGGGCCCTTTAGGATATCCACAAGATGGGGAACCCAGCACTGCTGCTCCCCAGAAATGCTTGGTCAGCACTGGCTGACAGGCTCAGAACATTTAAAGTGAGAAGCTGCGGGAACACAATCTGCAAAGCCGACCACTGTGTGATCACTTCTCTTTTATTTACTTATTAATAGCTCATGTAATTGTTTAGGAAAAAGATCAAGCAAGCCTTATCATGACAAGTTTATAAGCACCATCAAACCAAGCACTGGCACCAGCCCCTCCCTATGCCCCTGGCACCGCTGCCTGGCAGAGCCAGTGCCACTCCCTGCTCTCCTGTGCCCTTCTCCCAGACACCTGTCACCCCCTGAGCAGGGCTCAGCACTGCTCCCTGTGTCCCTGCAGACAGCAGCTGCTCCAGGCTGTCCCTCCAGGCCAGGACTGGGCTCTGTCTGGGCATATCCTGATGGCTGGAGCAGGCAGGTTGGCTCCATCCAAACTCCTGGGCAGTAGCAGCAGGACAGTGCCCTGCTCAACCCAAACCAGCAAGCTCAGAGTTGGAAGAGCAGATTGATCAAGTTGGCAGGGCCAGCACTGCCTGGCTGGGGTTCCATCCAGCTCTCCTCTCCTGCTGGACACTGAGGAATTTCCCTGGTGCTGAGCTACCACAGGACTCCATTCACTTTTCCCCATGTCACTTCAC
The DNA here is from genome assembly GCF_028018845.1 of Melospiza georgiana. Classification (NCBI taxonomy): domain Eukaryota; kingdom Metazoa; phylum Chordata; class Aves; order Passeriformes; family Passerellidae; genus Melospiza; species Melospiza georgiana. The sequence continues at coordinate 91,978,862 of NC_080432.1, forward strand.
CCTCTCCAAATTTCACTCCAATTCCCACTGTCTTTTTCAGTGGGAAAAACTTTTTCACTGTCTTTTTCAGGTGGCAGCAGCCACCAGCACAGCATGCTCCACCATCCCTCACTGCTGTAATCCCTGAGCCCAGGGCTCTCTCTCCTCCACCTATCAAATCCCTAAGACACCCAAACACTTTTCCACTCATCAGAGTGCATTCCCACTCATCAGAGCTGCTGCCAGGCTTTCCTCTGCCTTCTTCCCAGACTGCAGTGGTGGTGAGTGACCTGCAGGCCAGTTCTAGGCTAGGGATGCCACCCAAGGTGACCAGTTCTGCAGCAGGGACACACCAATTCAGAGCTGTTGAGGCTGGTCACCAGCTGCCATTGGCACATGCATCTGCAGCCTGCAGGGTGGCTGTGCTGGAGGCATGACAAAATAAATCCTGCTTGAGCCAGGGGGCACACCAGAGCTGCATGCACAGGCACACAGATGCATGGGGCAGGGCAGCACTGCCCTGTGGGATGTGCCAAAAAGCCCACCCCAACCACAGCAGCTACTGACACTAGCCAAAGGGGGAAAAAAGCCAAATATTCCTTCCGCAGCATTGTGAACTATGCAGTGTTTCCAGTGGTGTGGCAGGATAGTCCAAGGACAAGCAGCTAAACAAATTCTGAGAACTCATTTATTAGATAAATCTAAATATTGTCTAATATTTAATAATTCAATTGCAATAATGGCTCCAGTGATCTAAAATACAAACCAAATTGAGGAGCATTGAAGCTCTGTGCTCTTGCAAACCCTTATTTGACCAAGTTCCATCAAGAAGCTGGAGGGTAATGCAGAATTCAGCTTTCCCATACAAAAAGAGGTCAGATCTTAAAAGCCTAACTAAATGTTTTCACTATTTAGAGCCCTGAGTCATGCCCCAGGAAGAAGCACTGAGTTCCATGTAAGGCTCCCTACCCTGGGAGCTCAGAGCTGCATTTCTGGAGGTTCACCCTCACTTCCTCTAAACTCACTTGAATAGAAAAGGGCTGAGGGTGTCAGGAGGAGGAGGGAGTGCTGGCACAGACATATACATACATACATATACACACACACACACACACACACACACCATGTGAAGGCTGAGGAAAATGGTGGTGCCACCCGGGCAGGGAAGAGGGGAGCAGCTCCTTCTCAGCCAGCACTGCAGCAGATTCTGTATCATGCTGAGGTTTGCAGTGAGATGGCCACACACCAGCTGTGGGGTATGGGGGCAGAACCCTGCTCAGTCTTCCAGCAAGCACAGACGCAGGTGGAGATGACACAGGGCACCCCCAGCACTGGTGCATCCCCCAGTCGTGGCACACTGCAGCATCTTCCTGCACCTGGGGCAAACCTGTGAGCAGAGCCTGCACAAGAACTACAAATAAATAAGGAAATAAGGAGAGGTTTTCCTCGCCTTTTCCTGGCCCAGAAATGTTCTGCCCCCCACGCTGCTCCCCACCCAGCCCCAGCATGCTGACACAAGCCTGGTGACTGGGAAATGCCAGCACAGGAGCTGCTGCAGGGGCTGGAGCCAGCTACAGCAAAAGCTTGTTGAGACATTTTCTGAGAGTGAAAAAGAGGAGGTGAACACCACTCCAGGTACCATGGTGCTAGGATTATCCTGGAGATGTTAGTGTGAATTTTGTTTTCAGTTTGGGCAAGTCAATGCCAGCAGCTTCACTAGTGTTCCCCAACACACCTGAACTTACCCATGGATGTTCTGCTCTCCTTCCAAAGGAAAAGGTCCTATGGAAGCAAATGCTGCAGCTTCCCCACACACTGCACTGAACGAGGTCAGCTGGAATAAAGCAGGGAATGAGAATGGAGCTGGCCATCTCCTAGGTGGGAATAACAACAGCAAGGCTGGCACTGGGATTATTTTCTTTTGCAAGAAGAAATGAGGAAACAATCACCAGAGTTTTATAGATTCCGTGTCAGAGGAAAATTGAAGGGATAAGAGCAGATGCATTTGTTATATAGAAGACTCATCATTAGAAATGAACATATAAAATTTAATAGCTTGGTTTAAAATACATTTTCAATTAAAAAACAGCAGGCAAAACAAAAAAAAAAATCAGTTTCATAAAACATACATGACATTGCTGCTACTGTTATAAGACCCGTGTCCCAGAATATCTTATAGTGGAAAACAATTGTCAGATTTAGTTCACATACTTCATTAAGCAGTAAAAAGAAATAACATTCATGTCAATCTTACTCTATGGAGATTCTAAATCTACTTCCCTGACCCTAGACCAAGTTTCTGTAATAAAACTTCCACTTTCAATAAAAATGTGTAAATATATATATGTATTCTATATATCAGGTTTTTTAAAAAAATTCCCTTGCCATAGTAGAAGGATTCCCGTGGCAGCTGAAGGGAAGCCCGAGCAGGAGCTGGTGCTGGCTGGGCACAGGTCCCATGGCTGCTGTGCCAGAGGTGCATTCCTGCAGGGGGTGGCAGCTGCTGGCCAAGTCTCTTCAGCACTGAGCTGCACATCAGCCTCTCCCCTTGGGCCTGAGCCCACACGCTCTGGCCACACACCCACAGCCACAGATGCACCTGTGTGAGTTTGCTGGGGGGAGCTTGCAGTGCCCAGAGCATCACCAGCCCTCTGCTGGGGTCCATCAACAAAAGAGGAGAAGGAAGGAGGAGGGGAATAGAGGGGGGGATGGAATGAATCAGCTCAGGATTGATCAAAATACAAATTCCAAAATACTGTATTTTATATAATCATTAAAAAAGAATGTGGGGAGGGACTTCAAGTGGTCACCTGGACTCACCACCAAGGGAGAATCAATTACACCTGTGACAGTCCAAGGATACCTTTGCTCAGCCTGGCTCTGGGGACCTTTGATGCTAAAGCACTGCCTCTATGGGCAACCTGCTGCTCTCACTAGAGAAAATTGCCTCAACACCCAGCCTGAAATTCTGTGATTTACATCCCTACTCCCTGTGCTTGCCATGGACAGGGAGGACATGTCCATGGGTCGGGAGGCTGCTCCCATCAATCCTCCCATCTGAACATGAGCCCTCACCAGCCAGAGCATGCAGGCCTTCCTCCTCAGAAGCCATGAGCCTTGGCCAAAGGACCACGTGGTCCATGCTCCAGTGGAGACCTTGGCAGTGCCACGCAGAGCCAAAGAGGAGGAGGGGGTCTCCTATTTCTTCGGGTCATGCTCCTGTTGATCAACTCAACGTGGCATTTGCCTTCCCCTTCCAAACAGCACCATAAGAGAGCTAAGCAACAGTAGGTTACAATTTGTTAACCATTAAGTAGAATCATTAATTATTAAGTAAAATAATATGCTACTTTTCTGGACTATTTCTCCAGTCTTTCCAGGTTGACCTTCATGTCCTAGGTGAGGTATGTGCAGCTTTGTACTGTCTGAAAATGTTACAAACCTCTTTCCATACCCAGATCCCTAACTAAAGCCTCACACCAGACCTGGCACTCATGTTCATATGTTCATCTGCTCGCTATGTAACTGAGGTTTGTGCCTTAGTGCTGCCCTTTAAGTGCTCCTCTTTCACTTGTTATTAACCAGAGAGTGCCTTTCCTTCATAAGCACACACACAATGAGTAAATAGCACAGGGCAGTACTCTCTGGGGGTGTCTGGCACTCCCAGCTGGGGCTCAGGATACCTGCTGTGCCCACTGGGTCTCTCCAGCTCAGCAGCAGGTCCATGGTATGTACCGACACCAAGAATGCATCACCTACTTGGAGGCCCTTCTCCCTGCTAACACTTGGCCTGCTGAGCCCTTTTGGCACGCTCCTCTCTCAAAAGCCTTGCCTGTGATTTCCAGTTGTTGATGTCCCAGGCTGTGCAAGCTGGCTCCTCTAGCCCATGGGTTCATCCAGCCTGAGCTGCTGGTGCAGACAGCATCCAGCTGAGCCTTGAGTACACTGCTTCAGAAAAAAAACCCACCCTTGAGGAGACCTTCTTCCTGACCCTCAAACATGAGACTACAAGAGAACTGCATCTGTCCAGCTCCTCCTGTGAACCAGCTCAGACTCGGCCCAAATCACCTCCCAGGACAGCAGTACCCAGCTGTTTCAGGACTTAGTGGCAGTTCATGACAGAAACCAGGACTTCCATCACCTGCCTGTGCATGAGGATTTAGGAGAGAGCAGTATCTTTTTCCTTCCACGTAGGAAGATCCATGTTTAACAAGCAGGTCTCTTGTGCCTTCTATGAATGTACAAACGTGTGCTCACCTTTGGTGCATGATAAGGGTTTGTCCATTGTTAAATATTTATGTTAAATATGATTTCTCTGTATATGGCATCCTTTTAGATGGGCTTCATTGCATATATTCACGGTATATACAGAACACCATATTTTATATATATTATATATTGCTTATATGTACACATTTACAAACCTTCAAAAATATATTGCACTTATATACAATATAGCTTCATCTGATGAGAGTTCACACAGTTACTAAGGCGAGTTCTTCATAAGCAAGGCAGTTTTACATTCCCCCCAAATGACACAAGTGATTTCAACAGTCTGCCCTGGTCACAAGTAAACATTATAGACTTTTCTCCAACCTGCATGCAACTCCTACTAATATCAATCAGTAGTTTTGCAGCTCTCCCTAGCAGAAAACAGTCCAGTAAAATGGTATTAGCTGATAACAGGCTCAAACATGGTTACTAAAAAGATAAATAAGACATCACCAGTCTAAAAGGCCACCTTACAGGAGATTTCCCCTCCCATAGCTACTAGTGGTTTATACACTAGTAAAAATATATACACGCTCTCCACTTAATTGTCAATCTTGACTTGCCCATTTCAAGTGCAAAGAAGATCATGAGCAAGAACACAAACACAAATGTATTAAGCAAAACCACTGCTCTGCTCCCCAGAACAAGTCAAACATCTGGCTTTCTTCTGGAGGTGATTAGTGTTTTGCCCAACATACTGAATTATGGGAAAATGTTCACTTGAGACCTTTGTTTAAAATCCACAGTGATCTGTGATCTTAGATCTCAGTCAAAGTCAGCTTGTAAGATCCTCCAACCTCCTCAATCTGCAGCTGGAAGGTATCTTCATTAGAATAGTGTTTCACAATGTTATCATCCATGTTGACCAGAATTCTGGGAAAACAAAACAGATCAGGTATTTTACAGTTCTAAATGCCAAAGGCACTCTCAAACCTAAAAAAGCCTGGACTATCCAAGGGTAACACAAGATCCTGCTCATCTCTCGCTGACTCATTGCTTGCCACAGCAGATCTGGCTGTTCTGACCCAACCCTGCCATCAAGGCTGGCAGCCACACTTCTCAGGAGCTGAATGGAAGGATTAAATCTGGCTCCTGGACCGGGGAGGGAGAGAGATCTTGGAACCAGCAGAATCCTTCTGAAGCTGCAGGCACCTGGGGCTCTGAATGGGTTTGCTAGTCAGTTATAAACCATCAGCACAAAACCCTCCAGAGCTTGCAGGGAAGAAACCACTCATGCTTGGCCACTTCTTTCATTTGCCAGAAAGGTCAGTCCCTGTGTGTTTGTGTGCACACATGCACACAAAGCTGTGCTTAACAATTGTTTAGAGATCCCAGATTTTAAGCTTTTTGCAGCTGTTCTGGTGGGGTAATTCTGCTATTAAAGTACAACTCTGGAAGGGTGTAATTTTCTGGCTAGAAGGAGAAAGGGCTGAGACACCAAACTGACAACCACTTATAGACAACTCAAGAAAATTACTGAGAAATTAAAAGATAAAACAAAAGCAGACAATGTTCAGAAACTCAATTACTTATGCTACAAAATAAAAAGATTAAGTATGGCCTCTGGGAGAAACAGACACTTCACAGCTAAGTTCTCTTCAACTTAGCCCACAAAAATACAACCAGGGTTCAGTAATTGTAGCCAAATGCAGATACAGTAAGCCCAGACACCACTGGAACAATTTAACATGGGTTGAAGGAAGTTCTTCATCACTGGGAGTCTTTTAACAAACTGAACTTTTCTTCCTCTGACATGATCAGCTCTGATTCAATTATCAATTAGCTCAGAGAGGTTCAGTGACTTGTATTTACCCAGGAAGCCAGACTACATATTTCTATAGGGCCTTTCCATAGTCTTCAGCTCTGTGGATGACGTTGCAATGTGTGTACCTGTGCACACACACAGAACAGCAAATGGCACTCACACATCTGCAGTGCATGGAGGAATTATACAGCAGATGTGCCTACAGCTTTGAATAAGGTCTTCATATTCTTAGGCAGTTACTGCACAGGTACATACTCACCCTTTTTTACATTTTTTGAAGATCTTTCCTATTTTATCAAAAGGAACATCATACTTGTCAGATATCTAGAATAAAAGAAAGCAATGATTGGTGAAGTAAGGAGACTGCTGTCATTGTCTTTCGCTTCCTATTTTACAGAAAGGAACAACCACAACAAAAAGCCTGCAAATAAGGACAACTGCTCTGCCCTATAAAGGTAACACTAAATCCCAAACTATAGTGTAAATGCACAGATCAGAACCCCTTCTCTGCATTTAGTTAACTTCTGTACAAAAAATGTAACCATGTTTGAATCTGGATACTTCTCATACAGCAACCTCCTGCCCCTACTCTCAAAATCCCACCCACTAAAAGCCCACTCCACACACCCTGACTCTCATTCTCTCTTGGCTCTCTGTTCTCTTGGCATACTGAAAACCAATTTTAAATTTAGTGTCAGAGGGATCAAGTGAAAACCAGTCATGACAGTGGCTGAGAGAAGAAAATAGCAACAGAGAGAGGACCTCTGCTGCTAAGGGCATGAGGTGATCAGGAACATTCTCCTTCCCCAGCAGGGTGACACCAGTGTGGAGCCACAGCCACTGACCATGGCACTGCACTGCACAACTTCCAGAAAGCCTTGAGGTCAGTAACCTAAACCTGGTTTACTCTGGCAAACTGCTCTATCACACCACAGTAAGTACCAAGCCAAGACACTGCTTTGACATGCAAATGTACAGGGAGTTTCTCCCAAGCTGCAGCTGTGAGCACTTGGTTCCTTTCTTTAAGAAATCCGAGTGAAACAACGGAGGTGCAGCTTCACTTCAGGACCACGGGTAAGGGAGGACTTCACAGCCTTCAAACCCTCTCTCCATGAGCCCCCACCTTCCAGCTGGCAAAGCCTCACAGCCAGGAAGAGATAAAGATTCTGGTTACACAACTATCTCTACAACCAAAAGTTAATGGCCAGACCTGTCTGCACATCCCAAAGCCCCTGTTCCCTGAGCAGAGGCATTAGTCACAGAAAGAGACAGACAAGTGCCAGTTCTGAGCTCATGCCAAATATGACACCATTCCTTGGACTTAAGCTCTGTACTTCCCTTGCTCTGCAGCAGCAGGGATAGTGGAAGGCTATTTTGGAAGTCAAGCAGCAAAGAGCAATTTCACACATGTGTGCACAGATATATAAAAGTGCTCAGCAACACACAGAAGCTGGGACTTGCAGCTCTGCATTACCAGCTTGTGAAAGGGCAGTGCAAGGCCCCAAACATGGTTTTGAAAGGCTGAAACAAACCCAAGCCATTGGATACATTCTGAAAATCACTCCATCTCCTAGCAAAAGTACCCTCTCTGACAAGAGGAACATCCAATAATCAAGTCTGACTGACCTCTATCTTCTGGAAGGCTTCTTACACCCAGACCCCACAGATGTGGGGTAAGGTAATTAAAAGACAAGCCTCCTGAATTACCTTAACAATAAATTAAAGCATTATTTGCAATAATTTCCATGTTATTGAAAAGAAATCTTCCTTATTCTTCTTATCCAGAAGGGCAGAAATGTGTGGACACAAGCTGTGACTGCAAGTCTGACTCCTGTGTCTGGCCAGTGTGTAAGGACTGGGTAGCCAAGGCTTCTTCTCAAGGACTACAGAATGACCTCATTACTTACAGCTTCCATGAGGCCTTTCAGAGATGGTGTCTTCAACATCAGTGCATCAAAGACCTCCTCTGACTCTTTTCGGACATACAGCAGCACTGGAAAGCAATGTGGAGAGGAATTAACTCTGCAATTGCTCCTCAGGAAAAATCTGTGTCCCACAGTGGCTAAGCACACAGGGACATTCACTGAGGACCTCATGAAGAAATAGACATGCATACATTCAATATTCATTTAAGACTGTAGCACAAACACACACTGCTAGGTTAGCTCAAAACTTACTTCTTGCACATAAAGCCACTGCATGCTCAAGCATCTTTATTGTCAAAATACCTCTGTATTTTCTTTATTCTCTCTATTATTAGAAAAAAGGTCATATTTGAAACAAATAAAGGAGGAACACAAAACACAAATCTTTGAGACTCTTGGGTTCTTCCATATCTTAGTCATCTGCCATAAGACTTTCCACAATCAAATGGTTTGACAAGTGCTATGACAGCAGGTGAAGACATCCTGGCCAGCTCCTAATTTTAAAATAATTTATTTGTACAGTTCTGTGCTCTTCCTACACCGTCTCATCTTTCTTCCTGCCCCTTGCTGTGTTTCAGTGATACTCTTACACCAGAGCTGACACACAGTGCAGGCCTGATCTGCTCTAGGAGGGGAATGAAGAGCAGGAACCCCAATTAGGTGAGCATCCCTCGCGTTCTCAAGCTAGCACAGACTCACTGCATGTAACATCAGCCTCATTAAAAACTGCATTAAGGCTGAGGAATTAGCCAGGAGAGCAAGAAAGCTTGGACTTTAACAGCTTTGCTGTCTTTAATCCATCTTCTAATGACCAGGTATTGCAGCCTGGATTGTTTGCAAGGGTTCATCAGGCACAGCTTTGACACACCTGCAACATGCAACAATTACAGGCATTTCTAATGGAACAAGGTGAACTCAGGACAGCACAGCACCTTGATGCATTGCCCAATTTGCCTGTTAAAGGCAGCTTTAAAAAGGGAGGACTGTAGATTTGAAAAAGGAAGACAGGACACACAGTCTCAGTTACAGCACAGGTCAGATGAGAGTCAGCCAAAGGAGAGGGAATCTCATGGGGCTTCTTTTATGGCATTCAGCAACATGAAAAAAACAAAAAGTCTGATTTCCTTCTATAAAATTCACCCTTCCTTACTAGTTTATCCAGACTGCAGAAGTGCAGCCCCATTATGGTCAGACTTGCTAGACTTAGCATTTGCTTCTTCACAGGTTTAATACTTCAATAGGTTTAATACTTCAAGCTTTGTTCTGGTCCTTCCAAATACAACTATCATCAATCAGGCACACCACCTCCAACACCCCAAAGGGACCTCTCATCTCCTTTCACACCACCACAGCAACATGAACTTGCAAAGACTGAAACTCAGTTAAAAATCAGCTGAATATTCTCTTAGCTTGGCTTTCAGAGGTGAACATCCAATTTCCTGGCACCATGAAAGATACAACAGTTTTACACCCAGAGCCAGTTCCTGGTGTTCACTGCTTATAGTCCTGGAGGAGATTTCCCCAGTATTTTGTAGCAGATTACATGATGAATTCTCTGCCCCAGTCCATGAGGGACACTGGTAAGCTGCTCACCTCATCTTAACTCTTTCCTTAGAGGTTCAGAGCCCATTACTGTCTGAGTTGGCAGAAACCCACAGAAATTCTCACAATCTAAAATATTTACAGAGCTGAACCATATCTTGATACATGAACTATCTACTCAAAGCCAGAAAAATCAGTCTGAAGTATACATCAATATGAATTAAAACATTCTTTAACCTCAGATGCCTCTCTCTATTATGATGTATAAATACTCCAAAAATTCAGTCCCTGAAAGAAGAAAATACCTCTTTTTGGCTCTTCTACTCTGGCCATCTTATTTGGAGTAGCAATAAAGTCCTCTTCACCAATATAAGCTCCTCTCTTCAGGTTGGAGCTGTCATTGACAGGGCAAAAAGTTAGCAGTGGTACAATCGCAGGGACTTATCCCTCTGTCTGAGGGCAAGTGTCAGGAGGTTGAAGGGCAGATCTTACCTTTCACCCTCTAGTTCTTCCGAAGCAACAGGAAGGACCTTTAAAAACAAAGGGGAGATTTTGTGAGTATTTCATCCAGAACTAGAGTTAATTTTCTCTTATAATCTTTCAACGCTAAATCAAATGACATTTTGGCTCCAAAAGCCAGTAAACATCTTCTTTACCTTTTTTTGTATAAAGTAATGAAGGATCTCAAATGAGACACAGGAACAAAAAGAAGCTAACTAGCGTCCTCCCTGGACTGGTGTAGAATCTTCTGACAAAACTCAGTACTAAGGCCTTTGTATGAAAACATGCAGGAATGTCAGGCTTATGGATACCAGTTTATTCTCCATTCTTTGCTAGGAGTTCGGGCAATGCTCTTAAAAAGTAAGGTTTAGATTATGTTAGAGCATGGCAGAACTCCTGGCACAGCAAAGTTCCAGATTTTGAAACCTGGCTGCATGCTAAATTTTTCCCCTTCCTGTTTCTTGTAAGCTGGAACTTTCCAGGAACACTGAGGCAGGGCACCCTGGCAGTGGATCACAGAACTCACACACATGCCAGTTCCACAGGGTGGATTTTCACCCTGCAGCCGGATCTGGAGGAGTCTGTGCTGTACAACAGCACACCAGGATCCCAAGGGATGCCACAAGTAAAAACCACCCTGCAGTTCATGCAATGGAAAAATCCTTTCAGGTTCACAGAAACTGGACTTGATAGGAAAATAATTTGATGGAGAAAGAAAGTTAACTTCAGCCAATGTATCTTGGAGGAACATTTCTTGCCCACATGAGACTCAGCCTGTATTTGATTACAGCACTGATGCACTCTGACATTGCATATGTACACACACAGCATCCCAGGCCTTTTGCAAAAACATCTCAGAGCCTCCTCATCCCCAGAGCCACGAGCTTTACTCACATGAGCCCCACGCTGCAGGTTTGCAAAGTGAACATCAGGGATGAACAGGACAGGCTGAGTGTCGAGGTCCATGAAGGGCTTGAAGATGGTGATATCAGTGCGTTTGTGTGAGGGGAGCATGGGCACTTTGACATCAGAAACTGTGGAAACAAAGATTGGGATTGAGGATACCGAAGGCTCTGACGGGGCCCTACATCATCTAAAAGGTACATACACTGCTGAACAAGGGTATTCTGCAGTCAGGGTCAAAGCAAAAAGCTCCTGTGGTAACGGGAATTGGAACTTTGGTTGCCTCCCTCTCAGCTGAGGGCCTGGGCCCTGAGGGTTTGTTTCTCAGAGCAGTCAAAGCTTTCTCCACCTCTCCAACTGAACGGCTCTACTTTGTTTAGATATTAATTAGGATGGACAATAACGTGGCATCAACCCAAGAGAGGAACTGAGGTCTTCCATGTACCAAGTCAGCCATCCAAAGAGAGGGCAAAAATCAGTCCTGGCCCCACCTTCTCCCTCTCCAGTCCCTCAAAAGCTTGCTAGTGTTCCTATGCCAGGAGGATACAAAGAAGAAAAGGGACAACTTGTGTGTTTCCAATTGGGAGTGTCCTAAAGAGACAGCTGTAGCTGTCAGAGTAGCTGTCAGCACCACAGAGTGAGTACAAACACTGGTTTGTGCAAGTTGTTATATTTAAAGTTACATTTTGATTCCACACTTCCAAGTTTCACAGGCTAGTTCCTCCCATTGTTCATCCTGGTCACCTCAGGGTGCCAGTCCCTAGTCCATTCCCCCAGGATCTGTCTCCCACAAAGCCCTTTGGCTCTCACAATGTACCAGCTGATGTGACACAACCCACCAAGAGGGCAGACTTCATCCACAAAGACCCTCTGAGGAGAAAGTGAGGCAGAAGGTGCCTTAAACCACATTTCAGACACATTCATGTCAAACTATCACAGTTGAAGACTTTATTTTACCAAGTGGAAACACATCCATCTGAGGTCAAAACAACTGCAAACAACATAAATGTTTTTCAAACAAAACCATTTCTCATGTCCTCAGTAGAAGATACGCTATTTTCTCCTTGCAAAATGGATTTTTTTTAAGATTTCTCAATTTCTGCAAAAATAACTTTGCCCAAAAGCCACCAACTGTTTCTACTGTTGAAGAGCTCATGTACACATGACATTTGTGATCCTGGAGGCGAGTATAACAGCTTATGGCTTCCAGGAATCAAAAACTTCCCACATAAGAACTTAAAAGCCAAAGATCATACTTTCCAGGAAAATAAGGATTATATCAGGCTAAATCCAAGCCTGGAAAACTAACATTGGAAAGCAGCTTTTGTCAAATCATGAGATCCTGGGCACTGTGTACTGAAGCTGCCTTCCCTTTCCAGCCAGGATGCCAAGGGTTGCACACAGGAATCTTCTGGGAGCCGCTGGGGCTGCTGCGCTTGTGAAACGCTAACGGTGTGCTAAACCTGCCTCTTGTGACGTGCTCCGAAAGAAACCAAAAACCCAGCCCTTTCCACAGCTTCCCTTGAGCAAATGGTATCTCTTCAGCACTATGTGAGGCTGCTCCAGCAGCCTGTACCTGCTGCGTCAGGAAAATCCTGCCCGGCGAGCTGGAGGCGCGCTGGCTGAACCAGTCGGGCTGTGGCAGCACAGCGAGCGAGAGCACGCGCCTGCCCCGTGCCAACCAGCAACAGGAGACACATCCTCCTCTGAGCTGCTCTGCTGCTGGAAACCACTCATCCCAACACAGCACCTGCCAGCTGCAGCAGCTAGAGCAAGATGCTCAGCAGGAAGAAACTCCTCATCCTTTAGGTACGGTGATGCTGAAGTCTCCACATACTTCACACATGCAGACACTCTGAAATGACTTGCTAAGGACCACTTTGCTCTAGAAGAGTGAGCACAGGGCCTCAGGCTGCCACAGACTTGCTGACCAGTGGAAAACACGCTTTTTAATTTAAGTTAAAAGCTAAGTTTAGGATCAAGCTGAAAATACTTGAAACTGATCATTCTCACTGCCACCTGGATTGAGAGGGTCTCTAAGCCCAAAAATCCTACCTTCACCTCACCACTTCAACTGCTACAACCCATCCTGACTGAATACACAGCAGGACCCTGTCTTGGACAGAAAGAACTATACAGAATGAAACCCTAAATGACCCAGTGTTCTGCAAAACACAATGACTGTTCCATAACGAACTGCTTAAAACAAGCACTGGTCCATAGAGGATAAAAATTAACTTGAGAGTTCTACTGCACAAGCTATTTGCAGCCAAAATTAAATCCAATATTTAAAATACTGATAGAATAAGTTCTACTTACAGGCATTCAACTGAGAGCTGGGATCAGTGCACTTTCCTTTTCTTTTGCTCTGCTTTCGCTCTTCATCCCTGATCTTCCTCTCTGCTCCCTGTCAGACAAAAGATTAAGGGAAAGCACAATGGGTAAGTGAAGAAGAAGAGGAGGGGGAGAGAGAAAGATATTTTTAATTTTTTAGGTTTTTTTCAGCTGCAGAGGGAGGAACACCAATTCTTCCAGAGCTATGTTTGTGGAGGTCAGTTCCACAGTACCCGAGCTGCAGGTTTGCCAAAGTGTGTGTCAACTTTGAGACCTGCTTACTTCTAAGTCCTACCATCTAATGAAAGCCAACAACCATATCCAAGATGCAAACACTTGCTTTTCTTTCAAGTCAGATTGAGATATGCTGACAAAAGATACCCACATCTATAAGAATTGTGTAAAGCATTTGATAAAAATATAATTGAAGTGTTTAAAGCAATAAAGAATTGCAGGTTCCCCCAGTTTAGGAGATCCCTTGCTTGTCATTAAGGTCACACCACATTTGGATCACCAAGTGCAAGATACCTCCTGCACATTTCACACAGAGCCTGCAGCAGTTGCACCAGCTGCACCAGCCTCCACTGAGCTCAAGCTGTAGACATGCAAGGCTTTAAAGCAGGGATTATTTCTTCTTTTTATCAGGGCCAGGTCATGGTGGAATCCACAGATTCTCTAACTGGGTTCATGCCTGCACTGTTTCTGGCCTTCCAAACCAAGCAGCAGAGGGGACAGTGCCATATTGCCATGTTTTCTGCAAGGTGCAGACAGCTATGACAGAGAAAGAAAAGGAAGAAAGAAGCTTTAGAATATTGTTCATTCCTCCAGCTCTGCCCAGACCTCACACATGACTGTGGGTTAAGTCAGGGATGTCACATTGCCAGCTGCATGAAGTGATAAGCCCACAGGAGATCCCCAACACTCAGTCCTTGTGCTACCACCAGGTCACCAAAACTGGTACACACAAGTTCCAGCTGTCTCCCAATGCCCTCCCGCAAAGCAGGGCAAAAGGTAACAGTTACCTGGCCACACCAAGCCATGATTTCTCATTCCCTCTTCCTCAAAGCTGCCAAAACACACCCACATCCTTGTGTGGTACTGGAGGAACTCTTGATTAGCTACAGAAAATGAGGTGTCAAAACTCCTGTGGCCATGGGGTGGGAATCTGTGCCTAATGGTGCATGGGAGAATGGGAACAGCCCTCCTCACTTTCCAGTAAATCAATGCTCTATAGATGCCAGGCTGCCTATGCCTGCTGAGAGCACTGGGCTTATCTGCACCAGCAACAAAAGGGAAAATTAGCCAAGATATTTGACACACATTAACACATATCGTCTTCTCTTCCACCCAATGAAGGGGAAAAAAAACAGCTTCAGGCAGCGGCAGTGAAAGAGAGAAGACACATGAAGACATAGGCATTGCCAGCTTTGCTTGACCCAATAAAGCTGATACAGCCCACTGCAGTGAAGACATTCCACCCAAACCTCAGCACAGCTGCACCTGAACCCTTCTGTGTCCAGGGCAGTCACAACATCTCAGCTTGACAGCAGCAAGATTTGATTAGGTTCCACATCTGATTTTTACCTTTCATGTGGAAATAATAAAGTTGTGCTACTCAAACACTCTGCTACAGAACAGCATCTGCTTCCTTGTGGAGAACATGCTGATTCAATATGAGCACACATTTTGAGAAAATCTCTGCCCTCCCATTTCCCACTTGAAAGTCAACTTGATGCAGGCTAGGTAAATATGTCTCAAAACCCACATTAAAAAAATAAAAGGTATGTGTTGGTAACAAGCTTTTCTGCCCTGCCAGCAGAGCTCAGGGAGCAGTGGTTTCAAACTGAAAGAGGACAGTTTCACACTGGATATAAGGAAAAGGTTTTTTTCTGATGAGGGTGGCGAGGCACTGGAACAGGTTGGCCAGAGAAGCTGTAGATGCCCCATCCCTGGAGGTGTTCAAGGCCAGGTTGGATGGGGCTTTGAGTAAACTGGCCTAATGGAATGTATCCCTGACCATGGCAGAGATCTAGATTAGATGACCTTTAAAGGTGCTTTGCAACCCAAACCATTCTGTGATCACTCAGCTGAAAGAGCAGCTCCATGCTGCTGCCCATTCAATGAATATCAATGCTCCAGCAGCCCTGCACCCACTCTTTCTTTCCAACAGCATCCCACTCATTTGTTCCTACCATCCCAGGAAAGCCTTCCCACAGCACTGCCCCTCACTAGCAGGGTAACAGCAGATCCCAGAGGGCAACACGAGCTCTAGCCAGTGAAACAGTGAAACCCTGTATTTAATTCTTCTCATCTGGAAGCACAGCTGAGGTTCCATTCAGAATAGAGGAGGTCTTCTTCCTCTGGGACAGGTCAGCCTCATCCCTGCTCAGCCCAAATATTGCTGGGCTAAGCCTGAAGGCAGCTTGTGCCATAACATTCTACAGGATGACACCATTATACCCACACTGTCCTGGAACCACACAGGAGTAGATGAAAACCAAACATCTCAGGCACTGCAAGCACAGCCTTGACAAAGGAATAGAGGAAACATCTGTGTTGGTGGCCACAACTTCATCATTTTCTGCTGGTTTGCGTTTTTTCCAACAGACCTCCACAGCACAGGCTTGGCCCTCCATGAAGGGTACCATGGGTAACAGAACTTCTACAGGTAAGAGTGGTCACATGAGGACAACCACATTCAGGGATGGATATAATAGTAACAATGGTCCTATAAATATTCACAAGCAGCTGGTTGATTACATACAGTTCAATATAGGGCAGAAAACAGGGCAGGTGCTCCTTCTGAAATGCCAGTGCTCTTTAGGAGCCTGAAGCCAGCAGCCAGCATTGGGGTCCATGAGTACACGGGGTTTGTGTATGATATGACAGCAAGCAGGGCTACAGGCATGGATTCCCTGAGGGGATATTTATTCCAAAAAGCAGCTTCCCCATGCCCAGCAGAGCCAATGCCAGTCAGCTTAGGATGGCCAAGGCCCATCAGCAATGGTGGTAGTGCCTCTGGGATTATGTATTTAAGAAAGAGAAAAAGTGTTCTGCAGCAACAGCTAGGAGCAAAGTGAGAATATATGAGAGAAACAGCTCTGCAGATGCCAAGGTCAGAGCAGAAGGGGGAAGCCAGGCACTGGAGCACATTCCCCTGCAGCCCATGGTGCAGCCCATGGTGAGGCAGCTGTGCCCCTGCAGCCCATGGAGGTCCATGGGGGAGCAGAGATCCACCCACAGCCTGTGCAGGACCCCACACCAGAGCAGGGGGATACTGAAAGAAGGCTGTGATTCCATGGGAAGTCTGTGCTGGGGCAGGGTTCTGGCAGCACCTGTGGCCCCATGGAGAAAGGAGCCCATGCTGGAGCAGGTATGCAGGCAGAACTTGTGGCCCTGTGGGGCACCAACACAGGAGCAGCCTGTTCCTGAAGAACTGCACCCCATGGAAGGGACTCATGCTGAAAGTGTTTGTGAAGAACTGTAGCCTGTGGGAAGGGCTCATGTTGGAGAAGTTTGTGGAAACTATCTCCCATGGGAGGCACCCCACACTGAAGCCAGGGAAGAGCGAGTCCCCTGCACTGCTGCAGGGGACAAGGGAGAAAATTAGGGAGTGAAGTTGAGCCTGAAAAGAAGGGAAAGGTGGAAGGAAGGTACTTTAAGATTCAGTTTTGTATTTTATTATCCTATTCTGATTTTGATGTACATTTCTCCTTCCTTTTTCCCCCTCCTCTTTTAATTCAGGTCCAATTTGCAAAGTATCTGGAGGAATAAATCAGGACTGTAAGTCGAAGTCCCAAAGGGAAATAAAAGATGCACTGGTATTACTGTATTACTAGATTTGCTGAAATTTCTGCCATGGCTTGAAGGAAGCCATTGGAGTCTATATGCTGGCTACACATCAGCCTTTTTATTAACCAATTTGTCTTATTAGCAGTGGCACAAGCCTGACAGTCATTTTAGCACTGTGTCAGTAATTGATTGGACAATTTAGGAGTAAAAGATCCCCCCTACCCTGTATCAAGCCCGTCTTCTCTGTATTGTAGAGAAAAAAGGTTGATAGCACACAGGATTCCCAGATTACTCTGGTGAAAAAACATTAGATGACACAGTTGCTTCAGTCTCATCTTGAAAAAAGAAAAAGAAAACAGAAAAAGAAGGAAAAATAAAAGCCTGAAGAAATCTCACGAGACCCAAGCCTCCCAGGCTTACTGGCAAGTCTTTAAGATGGCTCTGGAGAGCTTTGCTAAGTCCCTGTAAATTCTCTGCAGAAAGTATCACAAGAGGAGCAGCTACAGGCAGCTCTCCCAGCTGGAAGGAATGCAGAGGGACCCATTTAAAAACCCACAGATGGACAACAGAACGTGGCAGGGTGAGTTAATGGCATGCTACAGCAGGGGCACAGTGCACAGGCACTGGATATTTTGGGAGGTAAGGGGTGACAGAACAATGGTGCATGAGATGAATCTTTGTGCCACTGTCCTGGGGAACACCAGGCAAGCCCACACACTGGTCTGGCAAAGCCAGCACAGACCAGAGAGGGGGTGACAGATCTGCCTCAGCCCTGCAGCTG
Source organism: Melospiza georgiana (assembly GCF_028018845.1). Classification (NCBI taxonomy): domain Eukaryota; kingdom Metazoa; phylum Chordata; class Aves; order Passeriformes; family Passerellidae; genus Melospiza; species Melospiza georgiana. The sequence goes on from NC_080432.1 coordinate 91,996,656, forward strand.
CACTGAGAGGCATTTCAGCTCTCACCTGAAAGAGTCTGCCCTATGGAGATGGAGTCCAGATTCAAAGAATAAGAGGCCTAAATCAAGCAGGATATCAGCAAAATAGGAAGTCAACATGGTTCACAGCAATCAAAAGGAATGGGGAAGTCCAGGAAGCATTTATCATGGCCTAGAACAATCTTGGTCACTCTGGAAATACCAACATTACACATTACTTGTCCTGGACCTTCAAAAGACTGCTCAGGCAGGAACAGGTTATGAAGATTGGGAAATTGCCTTTCTTTGCAAACTCAGTTAAGCTTTTACAGCTACTTTCAGCTCAGCTTCTGCTGTTTCTTTCATAGCTTCTGTTGCATACTGGCTTTGGGATAGGCATTAATTCTATGTGCTAAATTAGTTAGGCAGAGCAGCTAAATTACAGCACCCATCCAGCTTATAAATGGGCTTTTTTATGCTGCTGTATCTCACAGTGGTACATCTTTTGTTCACAAGCTCTGCAAGTTATTGGTTTGGGGGTGTTGGTAACAAATGCAGTAGGAAAACATGAAGAAATTTAAAAGGACCAACACAACAGAACTTGGGCAAAAATACAAGCCTGTACTTGCTCCAGTCAATGGCAATGATTTCTCCTGCTGAAGGCTCTTCCCAGTGTCAGTATACCACTGACTGACCTTTCTCTAAAGTCAATGCTCAGGAACTTAGCACTCCAGCATTTTGAGAGCAGCAAATTGAATTGAGGTCATCATAACATGTATGAGCCAAGTAGAAGGGGTTGAAATGTTTTAAACACAGACAGGACTTCTCAGTGAGTCAAAATAGCAAGTGACACAATTAGGGAAAGGAAAATAAAAAGCTGCTAAGCTGTGGAGCAGCCTTTCCAAAACAGTCACTGCACATTGATTCAACCTTACCTTGTCGCAGAAGACTTTAATTTGGCAGTAGGCTCTGTGGACAGGTTTGTTACTCCTGTTATTGTAGCTGTAAGTGTCGATCTGAAGATTGAGGGGCAGGCCTTTAACTCCCTTCTGAGAGGAAAAATCTGTGCTGAGGCAGTTGACAGAAATGAAAACCTGCAGAGGAGGAAAGCAGCAGCTGTCAGTAGTGACACACAGACTCCTGGCTGACCACTGAGCAAGGGATACTTGGGGAGTGCTGAGGCTCAAATGCTGCTCCTTGCCACTACAGCAGCACCTTCCTTCTCCTGGGACACCAGGTAAAACCCCCAAGAAGCAATATAACATTCTTAAGTCTTTACATAAGCCACTGGAGGGGACAAAGCCACTTTGTCCAAAACAGATTCCATCAGACCCTCCAAACTCTAGGAAGACTCCACCCATCTTTCCAGCCAAGAACTCTCAAATGTCACCATCAAACTTTTAGCAAAAGGGATGCTCCTACAATCAATCCTCACTGCTCAGTGTTTATTAGCATCTTGGTAAGACCACAACCATGTTCCAAAAAATTCATGTTACTATGGGTAAGTTAAATCTTTCCATGAGTTTGACACGAGCACAGCTTATGCTTGAAAGTACTTGGTTGAGGCTTTTTTCAAGAGGCTATTAAAAGCTTTAAAAAAAATATTAGGCAATATGTAATCTTTAAACACAGGAATAACACCATTATTCCAGTGAGGGTTTCTGGGTTTCACACTAAGTTGAACACTTTGAATATTCCTTAGTAAGACCTTCAATACCCTGTTAACATTCAGCTGGAAAGGGTAAGAGAAACAGTTCCATTATTACAAAAAATTAATTACAGGGAAAATTAATTACACGGAGGAACATATCTAATTTCATTTTCACAACTGCTTGAAAAAAACAACAAAGAAACCCTCTAAAAAACACAAATCATACACAACCAGAGAACAAGTCCAATGCTGCTTAAGAGAATAAAGAAATATCCTTAAGTGGATACGAGCAGATAGACCAGAGTACTTTGTATCTAGATAATGGGCTTGCAGTGTGCCAGGCTTTTCTACAGACACAATGCCTATTACTGGCACACCTCAGAAGCTGTGAGGATTAATTACCAGGAATTTACAAGCCACCAAGACCTGCATCAGCTTCTCTCCTCTCTGCCTGAAGAATAAAGGCTGGGAACTCACTGCTTTAAAAAATAATCAAAGCCTTGGGAGCCAGAAGCACCTTCCCAGAGATTTTGCAGGAGCACCATGCAAGCCCCCGATGCTCACTCAGGTGGTGCCTCCAGCAGCTCCATCAGAGCAGCGAGCTGGTGCCACCTCCCGGAGCTGCACAGGCTCACACAGCCTAGGGAGAGCTACAGGCTCTGGCTTTGCTAAGGGCTGCTTATCAGCGTCCTCTTTGCATGGCTCTGAAACATCCTTTACCAGTTTTAACAAAGATGGGAGATGGGAATGTAAAACCCTGACCTGCTGATAGTTTGTAACCACTGATTTTTCCCTGCCATGTATAATAGAGCTGTATAAAAAGCTGGGGCAGGGAGGAAAAACAGTGCAGGTGAGGGACTTCTTTTGCAATAACCTGTCTGAGTGTTGGGGCTTCACACGCTGCTTCCTGCAGCCCCTGTGCCCTGAGAGGGCAGCACAGCTGCTCAGCAAGCAGCCCCCCTATTCCCCTCTGGGCACACACCATCCCAGAGATTCCAGTTCCCATGTCCCCACCAAGGCCTGCTGGGCCAAGGGACATGGAATGAGTGAAACACCACCCACCCAACCCAGGCCAGCACAGCAGCCCCCGACCCACACTGCTGCCTCTGGAGGGACTGAAGCCAGGAACACGTGCAGGATGCCAGGGGAGCTGGTGCTCAGTGCCTGCTCACCCTCCAGCTGTGCCCCAGCATCCCAAACCCACGCTGTTCCAAGACAACTTTTTGTGAAAGCATTAAATACATCACAAATCTCAGTCAGGAAAATTATTTTAAAAGAAGCTGTTTGCAGTCTTTCCCAGACTAACCCAAAGGATGGCTTTGCCTGCTTTTATCCACCCCACTTCCCTTCTTGCTACCTTTGCCTTCACAAGGACATTTTGCCTGCAGTGCTGGTACAGCCCGGGGGAAAGCTTCAAGGAGTTTGAAGAGCTGCTCTCACCAGCTTAGGAGTTTGGTAATCAGATGTATGCACACCCTGAATAATTGCATTCCCTGAGCAGGGGTTTTGTTTTTTAAAAGACCCTCAACTCTGGTGTTTGCATATTTTTACATTTTAAATTTTAAATTTACCTATACTGAATATTCACTCAACTCATTTCTGTATTAAAAAAATACTACAATCTTTAAGAAAAACATGCCCAAGCAGCCACATCAGCAGGTCCACCACCATCTCAGAATTTCTGTGAAATCCCTCAAATGAGTTTCACACCACTGGACACCAGAAGATTCAGTGTGCAGCATCAGCAGTTCACTAGCACATGGTGTCGCTTCTCTTCTGAGATTTCAAGTTCATGGTTTCAGTTTTTATGGCTTACCAGCCACACAAAGCCCACTGGGCTGAAGTAGAAGAGTTGGTCTCAGCACAAGAGACACATGTTACTACAGCAGAGCTGCACAGGTATCCCATGGGAATTTAGGACTGCCTGTCAGATGTCAAAGATTATCCTCCTACTTCAGAGTCTCCTGATTTGATTAGCTTTGGCTTTAAGCAGCTGACTTCATTTTCATGCCATTTAAATCTTCAGGACTCTAGGCAGGAGATGACAACTAAAACCTAATCATGTCTCTGAAGCAACAGAGAGCCAGCCTGTCTTCTCCTGTTTGTACTAAACCACTTCAGCTCAAAAGGAGCATCTACTTCTCCCTACCCACCCTGTACCTCCTATTTTGAGCAACTTCAGGTTGCCTCAAGCTTCACAAAACAGAATTTTAGCAAACAGCTTTTCCCAGTTTGGGCTAAGACAGTTTCAGCCAGGTTCTTAATGTACAGGAATATTGACTTACATTAGAAATGAAATGTAAGGCCAAGTGACTGCATCAGCTATATCCCCACCCCAAAATTGCCAGAAGAAAGAAAAACGCAACCACAGAAGTTGCTCTGCGTCTTCAGCCTGCTGAGCAAGATTCCTTTTCATGTGTCCAACCTATTTTTCTAAGGGCAGTTCCGCATTCTCAGCTATATTAAGATTTGTTGTTACTTTTAAAAAAAAAACATTTTCATCTCACCTCCCAAGATTCAACATAAAGACAGCATTTAAAAATAGAGCACTGTCAAGCCTGGGCACTTACACGCATGAGTCAAGCCCTCAAAAGTTACGCAGATTTTCTTTAAAACTGAGATTTGTAAAGGGATTAGAAACCTGTTCTCGAGTTATTTTGCTTGCTTGGCAGTTGAGCCTCTAGTCTATATTTGACTACATATATCTAGGCTACCACATAGCCAGGCTTTTCTCTCTAACTCAAGGCAGGCTTTATTCCTTTTTTTTTTCTGTTGATTTTTTCCACGCTTTTTCTAACCCTTTTTAAAAAAAGCTGAGATACTCATTGAGGCAAATGGCTTCACAATGGTGGCATATCAGATAAAATCAAACAGCATGAAAACTGTGAGCTGCTACAAGTTGCTAACCTCCCACACCTGGCATTCACCCCAACACTCCAGAGCCTCCTTTCCCCAACGCCATGCTGGGTTTCCTGCAGCCTTTGGGGCAGCCCAGCTGCACACAACAAAAGACTGAAGGCACAAGGATTAAAGCACCTCCTCTGGGATCATGCTGGAAGTTAGCGTGGGAAGAAGTCAGACCTCATGACTTCTCTGTCTGCTTTAACCATCCGACCCCTCATGCCCCTCCTCACCAAAGGTGGGAGGAACACACCGTGCCTACACTCAAATCCACGAGAAACAATCTTCCATTTTAATAACGCAGAAAAAAATTAATCCGACAGCTCTGCCGTGTGCCCTCAAGGAAGGGCAGCAGAGACAGCCAAGTTCTTTCCACACAGCACCTTCTTTTAACAAGATCTGCCTTTCAAACAAACCAGGAAAAACAGACATAATTAAAGGGCAATCAAAGCACTGCAGGAACCTCTCTGTCAGCGAGATGAAAGATGCCTTTTTTAAATGAAGGCTTGCATACCCAGATCTCTTCTCCTCAGTTTATCTTGGACGCCGTACTTTTCTGTCACACAGAAAGCACTAGCAATTCTGGTGAGTCCAAAGGCTACATATGCAGCAGCTTTAGATGAAATGTCACCTTGTGCAGGCTCATCTGCCCAGTTGGAAAGGAGCAGTGTAGGTTCTCACTCATGGCAGCTGGGGCTGCCACAGGCAATGGGGAGCAACTTGTGTTAGCACACCATGAATTCTGACCAGTGAGAGCAAACACAGGCACAGGTAGCACTATCCTGCAAAGTCCTGTACATCCTTCTGGATAAGGACCCACACAGGCAGACCTGGGACTTTTCCAGGCTGATCACCTTGCTCCACATTTATTTTGTTTCAAGAGAAGGCAGATAAATGGTATTATCTCCTCCCATTTATGAACCTATACATTTCTGTGTCCAAAGGATTAAGATATTACTCAACAAAATCCAAGTCCACTGGATATTTCTTTCTCTATTAAAAATTCAGATAACAACCTTAGCTCTTTTCTAACACTAGTACACCAAAGCCTCTCATTTTAACCAGTTTGGGTTGGAAGGGACCTTAAAGATCATCAAGTCCAGCCCCCATGTTATGGGCAGGGACACATTTCACCAGACCAGAAGGCTCAAAATCCCATCCAACCTGGTCTTCAACACTTGCAGGAATGAGGCATCCACAGCTTCTCCTGGCAGCCTGTTACAGTGGCTTAGCACCCCTCACAGTGAGGAATTTCCTCCTAATACCTAATGTGACTCTGTCAGTTTGAAACCATTCACCCTTGTTCTATATCACTGTAAGCCCCTGTAAAAAGTCCCCCTCCAGCATTCTTTTAGCCCCCCTTTTGGTCCTGGAGGGTGTTCTAAGGTCTCTCCAGAGCCATCTCTTCTTCAGGCTGTACAACCCCAACTCTTCAGCCTGTCTTCATAGGAGACATTCCAGGCTATGTTATATTCAGTCTGTGTTATATTCAACTTAAAATTGTCTGTATGTTTTTGATCTTGGATGACTGTGTTTGTACAGAATACAGAGTTTGGAGCCTACAACACAACAGGTTAAACTGCAATTAGCTTCTTTCCAGGGAATGCAGCTGCTTTTCTCAGCCTTGGCTAAATAGTTTCAATGTTATGCCCAAAATACAGTAGGCAAAGGGATTCCAGTGGATCTAGAAATCATTTTCCTGACACAAAGGCAGTGTATCCCTCTTCCATAAAGAAAAATTAACCAGAATCTCAAAGTTTGTAATTGCAATGCTGATAGCTGAAATCATATGGTTTCTCTAAAGGCTTGGACAAATATAAACAGCAAAGAGGAAAAAAAAACCCCAGAGTATTTTCTAAAGATTGGTCCCCATATGTTTCCTCTATGCTGCAAGCTGGTTGGATGGAAAACATCTCCTGTCCAACAGCCTTATGAAGTACACCAACAGAGTTCCAAGCCCTTCTGAGAGGCAGAGCTGTCAACCTGGGCACTGCCTTGTGCCAATGTAGCTACGTGGCTTCCAAGATTGGCTCTGGGTGAGAGCCAAGCAGCTTCGAGTGCAGGCAGGGCAAGCACAGGTCTGCCTGCACACATCCACGAAGGCATGTCCTAAGAAAGCAGCTCTGGGAAGACTCTTCTGTATTTAAAAGAAAAAAAACCCAAACCCACACTTTGGTAAGATCACCTGAGAGGTGGCTAATCTTACTGCTCTCACATTCGTTTCTTCACCTCCCACACGCACCACAGGTTTTGCATCAGCAGGAGGTGAGCCAGGAAAGAGATAAAAAAATTGGGCAATTCATGCACCTGTGGGCTCCTGAGCCACCTCCTGCCTTTGGGATCGGATGCTCCAAAAAAGGCTTGTCTGGCACATGGCTGACAGGGCTGCATCCGCCCCAGCTCCGCCAGGCAGCCCCAGCACCATCCTGCTCACAGCCCACGAGAGTGAGTTTGCATTCAAACCTACCACTCCCAATCTGGGTGACTTACACAGAGGCCATCATGGGTCCCACACCATGTCAAGGAATGACAAGTGGGAAATACAATCCGCCTCCAGATAAAGAACATCCTCCTAGCAAGTTTACTCCACCAACAAAACAAAAAGGAATGGTAATGAAAGGAAAATACATATTCTGCTCACAAAGAGCAATGCTGATTGTTATTCCAACCTGTTCTGAGGCAAGGAAATATAGGAATGTCTCTGCTCACAACACCTGGGAAACATGGGGATAATGGTTCCCAGTCCTACTGATGCTTCCTCCCACCCCACACTTTGATAAGATAAAGCTGCGGGCCAGGTTTTGTAAGGTTGGTTGGAAAGAAAGTAAAAACAGCAGTTTGGAAAAAACAGTGACAATGTGTTGAAAAAAAACCCCAAGCAACAAATAAACAACAACAACAAAAAAACCACCAAAAATCCCCCACATCAACAACAACAACACAAGTCTCCAAAAACAATGACAAAAGGTGAAACACAACAACAAAACCCAAAACAGAGAATTAAGTCTATAAATGCACAAAAATTACTGAAAATAAAGAGTTGCCATCAGACAAAAAAGGAATAGAGAAAAGGGAAAAGAAAAGCAAAAAATCACCTCCTAGTTTTCTCTATAGAAAAGCTAATGTCAAGAGATTTTCCTTTCAGTTTTGGGAAACACCCTGTGAGCTCCTACTTGGAAGGCCAGACAATGGCAGAGGCTTGGGACATGAAGGTGAGATAAAATACTGGGTTGAAAACTTCTAGTTGGCAATGCTTAAAATCAAGGATGGCATATGCTTGTTTTCCAGAAAACCCAGGACAGAGCAGGGAGAGGTCAGTGTTAAGAGGCAGGTAAGCAATACTTGCTATGACTTTCCTATGTCACTGCTCCAAAGGCTCTGTGTACCTGCCTCAAAGTATTTGTGGTCTGCAGCCTTGGCTTCACACCAATCTCTTTCCTTTAAGTATGTTTGACTCATCACATTTCATAGTTTCATTTCCAACTAGTCAAACCTGTACCTCCTCAATGCTGCTGAAGGTGGCAACACCTTCTTTAATGAGGCATATGACTGCTGCTTCATTACAATGGCATCCATATAAATGGATGCAATATTCATCAATCAAAAAAGTTTAAATTCTTTCTACAGCGTACACCAAGGGAGGATTAGGCTAGAATAAGCTCCTAAAATAAATCAGTAGTGTACCACCCAGTCTCGCTTCAAGTTGTAGCAAGAGATCCACCCTCTCCAAAAACTGAACTCCTCTAAACAAAATAATCTTGCCAACACATGGGAGGATCTGCCAAGAAGACCACCCTTATTGCCTAAATTTCTATTTCAAAAGGCTATCCCGAATTAGATGCAAATTACCATAATATTAGGACCATTCCACTCTTCTTGGACCAAAAAAAAAGTAATAAAAAAGTACTGTTTAATTGCTATGTCATTCAGGGCATCAATTAAGACACACTACAGCATCTTCCCTTTGGTGAAAAGCAGCAAAAAGCTCTGTCATGATATTCCTGAGCTCAAAATGCCTGTTACACTCTCTCCATGTATTCCCTTTTAGTAGAATGAGGTTTTTCACACAGCATCTGGCTTACAATGACTTTTTTTTTTTTGGGAGGGAAGAAGTAGGAGGACAATAGAACCCTTAATGTGCAGTGACATCATTTTTGGCTGCAGTCCCATTACCCAGCCTATAGCAAGCCAGACCAAAGACCTCCACGGGGGCCTTCTCTGGGAGCTGCTGGAAGCAATGCTGCCTTTCAGAAGGGGTGCCCCAGCACAAGGGCAGGATCCCTGCCCTGTCAGAGCTCCAGAAACAGGCAGGAGGCTCTTGCAGTCACTGTGCAGACAACAATTCACCCTGTTCAGACAAGAGGCCCCAACCCTCCTGCTCCACAGGGCAAGAGCTCAGACAGGATTTGAGCAAAGCAGGATCCAGCAAAGCCAGTTAACCCTGGGGAAACCAATCTGTCCAGATTATTCAAGTGCCACTGACCTGAGAGCAGGCCATGTCCCCAGGCCAGAGTTAAGGGACAGAATTTGCTTTGCAGCCTAACGGGTAACATAGCAGAGATAACAGGACAACAGCCAACGTTAGGAAGAGCAGTATGAAATGTGCATTTAGCTGCAACATAGTGGCAATCTTCATTAAAAGACCTTTATTGGGTTCCAATCAAGAAAAGGAGAGCCTGGGAAGAGATGGATCCCAGCCTCAAAAACTCATGTCCTGAAACTAAAACCATTTATTCTGACTGACATGGGCGACACAGACCCAAAAAGGGCTGCAAGGATTCCTATTCCCAACTTCTAACATCCCCACATTTCAAAGACAGCCAAGCCTGCTCAGTGAACAAGAAGGGGCAGACACCTCTAGAGAAAGCTGCACCCCAGCTCTAGACACCCTAATGAAGTCACAGACGCAACAGATGACGAGCTTGTGTTCAGACATCTAAAAGCTTCTCTGCAGAAGAACCCCACCTTGACTGTCTGCCCACGGCAGACATCCATCTGGGGTGGGAAACTGTTTGAAGTCTCCACAAGCCTCAGGGTAACTCAGCTGCACATCTCAGACTCATCAGATCATGCTTCCACTCCAGCAGGATGGCTCCTGATTGAGGAGCTACACTGGCTTTCTTAAATACCCCATTCAACAATCCACCAGTCATCAACTGATTTTCTAGTCCACCCTCTTCCCTTTTCTGCTTACAAAGCATGACTGCCTCCCCATTCAACTATTCCCTTGCCCTGCTCTGGCAGGTGATGGGATCAGACCTCACCTCTAACACAGACATCTGAAAGCCCACCTGAATCACTGCTTACCCCCTCTGCAGTGTCTCCTGACAATCCTTCTAACCCCACTCTCACTTCTCCTTCAAATCTCAACAGTACCACTTCAGGGCAGGTTGCCTCTTTCAAAGTCTGGCCTTCCTCCCCAGCCCTCGTTCCCCTCACTGTCTCAGAGCAAGGAGGCTTTGGATGCTGGGTTCTTTTCCAGCTTGAACACACTCTTGCAAAGGTCAGAGAATACTTAAAGCAGCCTCTGTTGAGAAGTGGCTGCTTCCAGCAGCTCCTGTGATGTCCCAAAACAACAGAAGAGGGCAGAGAGGAGCTGCCAGAGAGAAGCACATTTACTCTGAAAGCCATGGACACGGTCAGGTCCCAGAGTGGGCAGTGTCTGTCATGCATGAAATATCCCTGGTTTCTACACCCAAGGGCTCAGTAACAGCACAGCAATGCAGGCAGCTGTGGGACAATTCCAGCTGTGCAGAGCCAGGCTGTCCAATGTGTCCAGCAACCAGAGCCCTGGCCTTGCTCTCTGCTCTCCCAGCACAACACAGCTGGGAAGTTCCTTTCTACAGGAGGAGCACATGACTTGTATTGTATGAAAAGAGCGTTTCTTCACCAGAAAGGCGCAGTTTACTAAACCCCCTTAGTGCCCCAAGGGCACTGGCAAAAGCACTCTCAGGCAGGTGACACCCTCCTGAACAGACACACTGGCAGAGGTGCAATATTCCTGTACATCCCCACAAGAAGGTAAATACATGGTCCCAGAGCTGCTAAGGGCATCTCCTTGTGATAATATGCTATTTCTGCTTCAATCTGACACACACCCTGCGCGTCCAAATGAGTAACTACATCAGAGAGCCCAGACACAGAGCCTCATCACCTCCCATTTGACATGGCTGCACAGGATCAAATCATTTCCACAGCAAACTGGAAGGAAAAGCAAGAGGGAAACGGGAGAAGCAGCAAGCCCAGAAGAATCACCTGGCACTGGTCCTCCAGGGCTCAGGAAGCAAATTTCTAATGATCAAGGTTAAACATACTGTCTATGCAGCACTTCTGCTGTTATTAAATATAAACACTGTATTTATTGCTGTGAAGGAATTTCTGTAACATCAGAAACTCAGCTCTATCTGTTCCTTGCTTTCTTCATATACTTTAAGACTGCTGTCAGGGGTTGGGGGGAAGGGAGGGAAAGGAAAAGAGAGAGCAAGAGCATACAAGGTAAATGAGCCATGCAATAAAAATTGTTGAAATTGGCTCAGACATCTCCTGATAAGATCAGAAGTAGAGAAAGAACTGCAGATCATCTTGTGAGAAATTCAGTCACTGAGAAAACACATCCATTCAGGGAAAAAATGAAGTTAAACAGACATTTAAGAACATGGAGTCTTTGCTAAAAATGCCAATTCTTTAAATACTGAAATTGAGGGTGTTTTTGTCTTAATATGATTCTGATCCCAAGAGTCAAGGCTTGCATATTTGGTATCAACAGCGCCCTCTGAAAGTTCATATAAACCAGGAGTCTCAGTATATGGATCTCACACACTAAGACTGTGAATCTGGAGGCAAATTTGCCTCTGTAGCTAAAAAAGTCTGTCTCACAGCTCCCCACACCATTTCATCCCATGAAGTTCAGCCATGAGGTGAAATATCACCATGAAGGTCCTTAGACCCTTTCAAGATGCTATTGGCAATTTCATTATAGACTGAAACTAATCATTCATGGGTCTGTAGAGTAACTTGGCAATAGCCACCTGGTAGGAAGGGATGGCTTTCCTTGGGGCAGCCACAAGGTTCTCAGCACCAGCTGTGAGCCCTGCTCCTGAGTTAATGGCCCGTCCCTACTGCTGCAGAGTGGCTCAGCCAGCAGAGAGGCAGCTGCAGAAAGTGCTTCCAGCTCCTTGAGGACTTGCATTGTTCTGCCTGCATGATCCACCCCTGTGTGCAAATCCTAAGCCTTTGCATACCTCCTAGACACCGACTCCCTGCGTTTGTTAAATGTTTGACTGGCTATGGCAGCAGGATAATACTTACTGACTCCTTTTGACAGCTCTTCTGTTTGTTCACAAAGTGAAGTGCTTCATGTTTTAGAAATCATGTCAGCCTTTTAGCATCCTCCAGCAGATAAGGCCCTCCCTGCCAGCCCTCTCAACCCGACTGAAGCCAAATCTGCTGAAAAGGCGATCCTGGCACCCAACACCAGACTCAAAAGTAACGTCCCACACATTGCAAAGCACTTTCAGCAGCAGCACACACAGCTCCTCACTGCTGTCTGCTACGCATCCCAAACTTCTCCCACAGAGCTGAAACCTAGCAGCAGTCTCCATACAGTATTTTCTCCACAGCTCTTGTGCAGGACAGCGCACAGTTTGTGGTGACAGCAAGCTCTGTGCAGTGACAGCAGCCCTTGCTCCTCCTGAAGAGCAGGAGCACACACAGCTCCAGAGAAGGAGCTGTGTTCTTTGCTGAGAGTTCCCCCAAGCCAGGCTCTCCCTAGACATGGCACTCTGCAGCCATCAGTGTTTGTCCCCATGATGCTGGTGACTACTGGGACTGCTTGCTGGTACCACTTACTAGCACTGCCAAGGAAACAGCCAGTCTCCAAAAAGGAATGGAAACCATTCCCAATTTTTAAAGAAAACCCAGGCAGTAATGAAATTCTCAAAAGAAAATTCCTTCACTTTGACTCCAGCAGCTAACCAGTGAGAAATGCCTCTAGAACTGGGTTGGCTCCACGCTTTGACTTTTCCTTGAACCTACAAGATACACAAGGCTTTTCCAGCAGCCAGAGTGGCTCAAACAGCTGCAGTAAGCTACTAGCCAGGGAAGCTTCCTGTACCTACACACCTACAAAAGCACCCACAGCCCTGAGGAAAGATCAAACCAGAGTTCACCAGGAGGCTGTTCTAGTTAGAAATAGGTCACTGGGTGTTGGGATTCGCGGTTTAAGCAATGCATGCCGCAGCTGCTCCCTCTCTGGTGGAAAGCAAGGCCATGGCTGGAGCCCCAGCTCCCCTGCAGCTGCCCCCTACACCTCCCTCACACCTCCTCTGCTCCCAAACGCTCCTCTGTGCTTCCTTCTGTCAGTACTTGTCTCTCAGGCAGCCACTTCTGCCAAGAACCCTAAAGCAGTTGCAAAGCTCTCCCAGTTGCACATGCAAACCCTCTTAAGAAATAGCCAGAAGGTTTTGCCTAATGTAGGAGCGTAAACAAACTTGTTACACGCTAATCACCAGGTAGGCCACACACCCTTCCCTTCCCCCAGCCCCTGAATCTGCTCAAAGGACAGGAAATACAATCGTGGTCACATACCTTTGCTTCCTCGTTGATGTCCCAGGTGAAGGATATTGCATTGTAGGCAATCTCCTCAATGTTGCTGATGGTGTTGAAGCTCTCCTTATAGTCAGCTGTCACACAGAAGGGTTCATGAGGGAGAGGAAGAAGAGATATTACCTGAGTTCTTAATCACATGAAGCAGCCAGAAACTGTACCTCTTCAGCAGCCCCTTGGGGGGCAAAAAAAAGCTGAACTGTACCTTAGGAATGGATTTTTAAAGAGGCTGGAAATGGTTCTCACACACAAAAAAACCCTCAACAAACAGGAGGAAGGAGCAAAATGGGACTTGCAAAAATTCTAAACTAGAAACTGCAGTGACAAAGGCAGATCCCAAATATGAGGTGTTCTGTGCTATGTGCGGGAAACTCTACCCTGTATGGCAAGGACATAAGCTCTCAATAAAACTCCTTCAATAACAAACAAAGATTTGCATGCGCGTCTGCTTTAAGTGCCAAGTGATTAATCCCTGCTTTGATTCACAGAAGGAAGGGACCAGGAGTACAGCCCAGCCTTCAGCCAGTGAAGGCTGGAACCCAGCCAGCCCCAGCCTTGTCTGGAGGCAAGTGGAAATTTGCAGTGTTTTCTTTTTTTACATGTACCAAAGACGAGTTGTGAGCAAAGCTGTGGGAAGGAGGATCATTAGGCTCGAGGTATTCCTACAAGGATCTTGTCCTTTGAAGAAACACAATATTTAGGACAGCCACTGGGACTACAAGCTGTGACTTAGCTACAAGTACCAGGATATTCTAAGAAAACCTGTTGTATGGAGGGGATTGTTGGATTTCCCAAGACAAAACCCACCAATCAAAATCCTAAAAAAAAAAAAAAAATCAGCCTCTTTGATGAGCTCTAAAAACTACAGCATTAGTTCCAATCACAAACCATCTCTGGGATTTCAGCAAAGCTATGGAGGGCAGAGAGGGATCCAGAAGTTCCTTAAAATAACAAAGCTTTGGCAGAAAACGGAACCTTGCCAAGGAATTAAGTCTTAAGTCTGACATCAGCAATGAGACTGTTCCTTACCTATGTCAATGCATCTTTGTTTGGCTGTGTGCTGTCTTGAGTGCCAGTATTTCCAGTGCCTGAGCTGATCTTCCCTTGTTTTGTCTTCAGCAAACACAACCATAATGACACTCTGAAAGGAGAGAGGGAAAGATTAAAAAAAAAAAACAAACAAAAACATGAAAGAGAAATAAAGAAAAGGCCAGAGAGTACATTTGGTTTGGAGCTTTAGGCTTTTCCACTTGAGGCAGTACAGTATACCTGGAACACCGTTGCCAAACAGGAAAGCAGACAACAGCACTTTCTGGGTCATAAACAGAGATGAGCAGAACTGCTCTCCTAACCAGAATTCAAGGATCTCATTCCAGGTGTTGCATCACCTTTACACAAGTGCTGACACCACTTCTTAACAGTCTGAGCCAAGCTGGGCTGGCCTGGCAGTAGGTGGACAGCAAAGGAACGAGCACTGACGTAAGAGCACAGCTAAGCTGGCCTTTGTGCTGATGCTCTGGTCGAGATTGCTGCACTTTAAGGTTACCATGGTGCACACCCTCCCTCCCAAGAAACCACAAGTGCTGCCACTCACTCGAACTTTACTGATGGGGTGGTGGATTCCTTCAGTGCTGCTGACTTCTTTCAGCGTGATTGGGTAAAATTGACCTTTATTCAGGTAAGTCATTGTGCTGTCCCCAGGCTTCTGTCGGAGGGACTTGGAGGCTTCCAGAGTGTATTCAAAGTTATTCCTATAATGTGAAGAGTGTAGTGATTGCTAAGGCATTTTCCTGGAAAGCTGATTAAACGTCCCACATTTAATTTGGAGAAATTCCAAAGTCGTTAGCTGACTCATTAAGCCACCAACAGGCAAAGAAGTTGGAAAACAGGATGAGCCCCTTTTCCAACCATTTCCTTCATGAATGAACATTTTAAGAGAAGTTCTTGGCAAGCTAAATCCTAAGACACATCAGCAGGCAAGACTGGAAGGTCCCTATTCAGGCTGAGAGCAGCAAGCTGCCCTCAACCAACAGAAAAGTATCTATTAGCAATTTAATTAAATTCACAAGTCAATAAGCTACTCAGAGGCCATCACCCTCTCAACTGCAACTATCAAACAAGTTGCTCCCCTCCTCTGGAGTTCAGGTGAGTTTTATTTCTCCTGTTTTTGATGTAAATTTCCAGCAGACTGAGAGCAAGACAAGCACACCAGGGAGGGGGGCACAGATGGAAGCAAACTCCCAGATCACTCCCAGACAGTACTGCCTCTTCCCATGGGACACAGATTTGGTGCAAGGACCCTAACTGAAGATGGGTGGTATTTACAGTCCTCCAGGTAGTTTTCTTTAAAGTATTTGTTTTCTTCAGAGATACAATTTTATCTTTACAGCTACAATTTTCAACTGTGAAATTCAAAAAAGCAGACAATTGTGGGTTTGAGATGCACAAGCCCCCTCAAAATCCAACTGTGACTTGGTGCAAACTGGCATGAGTTGTACTGCTTGCTCATGGACAACTGAGAGAATAGGAGGATATGGGCAAATGGGAGCCTTAAATCATTACCCAGAAATGCTGTCAAAAACATAATCTTCTGAATTCATGTTGGCCATTCGGAGATTCAGTTCAGTAGGAAAGAAAACCTGGAGTAGACAAAACAACAATTAACACTGCAGCAAAAAGAAAAGTCAGTATTAAATAGACACTCCTTACCACGGAACTTCTGTCAGGCAAATTGTTCAACAGATAACAAACGATTTTTGGTTTCAACAAACAGGACACTTGAATAGTGTTTTAATCCAAAACTTCTGGGTGTCAGCTAAGCACAACATCTCGTAAGCCTTCCAAGTCAGCTTAAGGCAAAATTTTAGTGCTTTCCCAAATCTCGAAGGGTATAGCTACACAGCTCCTTGAGGTTTGGCTTAAAAATCAAAACATGGTTACACTGCTATTTTCAGTTGCTATCATAAAACAAAACCCACACATTTTCTCACTCAAGGGCCCTACATAATCCAACTGTTTTCTATGGACACACACCACACCTAGAAACTGGCAGTAAGGAAGCTTATATACAGTCACTTCACTTTGGTACCTGCAAAGGCACCACAGAGTGCTGAACTCTTGCAAAACCCTGGCTCTATGGATCGAGATAACTATTTCCACACTCTGCAAGCCAAAGCCTCTGTCACTAGTCAGATTAGTCATTCACTTTTGATAATGATTGCATGTTGCGAAGGTTCTATTTACTAAGTTTTAATTATGCACTTTTCTGGGAAGTGGATAAGCCACTGGACAGCTTTCTGTCATGTAACAAGAACAGTTGAAGATGGAAGTGAATCTCTCCATCCAGACCAAGACAGACACACACACAGCAGCTGCCTCTCCCGGTACCTCTTGCACACCCTCCTTGAAGGTCTCCGAGAAGGTGGAGTCTGGCGTTCGCCTCTGCGAGTTCTGGGGCTGTGTGCTGGAACTGAACTGCTCGGGGTTGAGGTTCCTGTCGAAGACCACCACGCGCTCGGGCGGCTCGGGGTGGTACACACCGGGCGGGAGGCCCACAGCAAAGCCGTGCGCCTGCGTCTCCGTCTTGATGGAGTGCGTGGGCATGGTGGCAATGGAAACCGTCACCGTCGTGTCAGGGGTCGTGAGGTGGCCTCGCTTGTCCATGCCCATCTGGGGGGTGTGTGGAAGTACAATATTGAAAGGCACATTTTTCAGAACCTGGACCCTGTTTTCTCCAGCAGAAATGAGCGATTGTTCTGTCACGTTTGGGATGCTGTTCCTTAAAAGGGCAAAAAGAAATCAGGCATAAATTATACAGATTGTTTTCTCAATAAACAAGAGCTAGAAAAGCTTTTCAACCTTTTGGACAAGGACAGCTGACTCAAACTCTCCTGCTCCTGCAGCTCAATCCTAACCTGAAAAGCTGAGAAACTCATTAAAAAAAACCCATAACTCCTCTCCCACTGTTAATCATCCCACCTTGGAGAGTAATTACCCTGGAGCAAAGGGTGAGGGTTCACAGCCCAGATCCTCACTGCCTGGAAAACAGCAGACCAAAACTAAGCACTTCCCACCACACAGTGGCACACACAGGCTCCACGAAGCTGCTCTTTGGCAGAGGCAGAAGGACTGACAGCAAGGCTGCTGCTCCCCTGCCCCAGGACTGTGCACCACCTGGGAAGCACTAATAGGGAAATTACACCCCTTGTTTCACGCACAACCCCCCAAGAAAATCTGCACCAGGACTCCTGGGAGTGGTTTGCACCAAGACTCCTTGGAGTGGTTTGCATAACTTGCCACGCTCCACCCCACCACACTCATTTCTGCCAGGACAGCACTGAGATCTGTGGCTGAGCTGACCTCATGGCTAGTAACCACTAAGTCAGCCTGCCCTCTCTTTCTCCCTCCCCATCAATTGGTCCTGCCCCCTCCTTCACATCAATTCAGACATTTCCCCTGCCTCCTTGGTGAGCCAGTTCAGCTTGCCTGGCTGGCAGAAAACTAGCCAGCTTTTCCTTCCCTGTTTGGTGATGGATCAGTGTGAGACTCAATCTGGTTCAAGAGGAGCAGTGGGAACACATGGCTGGGAACCAGCCTGCTCTTTTCAACGACAAGTCACTCAATCTGCTCAGCCAGACCACAAAACCTCACCCCAGGTCCTTAAAGCATTCTAGTCTGTCCAAAGGAAGAGGATGGTAGGAGTGGAAACTGGCTTGAGTGAACCTCCCATTTGTTATATTCACCTAATCAGTAAAATCTGCTTGGGAGGCATGAGAGAGAGAAGGCAGGTAGGGGAAGCCAGACAGAGGTTCCAGAGAATACAAAGAAAGTCCCCAGACAACACAAAACCAAATCACAAGCACTTGGAAGAGCTTCCCAACTGGGCCATGCATGACACAGCAATGCTGCTGGCACCTGAGAACAAAAATCAGCAGAGAGCAACAGAAGTAACTCCATGAAAAATGGAAAGTGTCACCAGTGACTGCAGCCTGGGGGGATGCCTGCACCTAGAGTTAGAGAGCAGCTTTTGCTAGGCTGACTATATGACATCAGCACACCAAAAGCAGATGGATGGCACTGAGCAGCAGTTTGAGCCTCAGCTCTCCACACCATGGTTCAATCCCCATCCTGTTCCTAAGGCAACACAGAGGCACAGAGTAAAAGCTAACAATTTCTCTCCACACTGCAGCAAGTTACTGTCCTTCAGCAGCTTTGCTGGTTGAGGAGGCAATGGAGGAAATAGAGAAGCAGTAATAAAAAATAATACCTTTTGTTATGGTCTTGTTCAGGATGTTCTACCTCAGGCTTGGCTGTTGAAGATCTCCTCTCCCTTGGAACCTGAGAAATTTAAGACATACTATAATTCAATCCTTCCTCCCATACAAAAAAAATTAGCTCCTTAAAATTTGGTCAAATTAAGGAAGCCTTACTTTGGAGGCCAGGCCAACCCCAGGAGATGCCCCACAGAACCCTACACAGGCAACTCAGTTCCCAGGTGTCAGCCCTGAGCTCTTGCCAGCAGCAGGTGGTGAGAACACCAGTGCAGAAAATGATCCATCTACGGCTGGAGCACAGTCCTGGGGTGAGCAGGACCAAGAGGAGATTTCCCAAGGTTTTCTGGCAGTGCAGGTTCCCTCAGAGTTCAGCTTGCTGGATAAGCTCAAAGCTTGTGAAAGGATGCTGTTCCACATCCACTTCCCCAAGTGCTCTCCAGGCCATTCCCTCTAAGACCAGTTGAGGCTCCCCTTTCTCCTCTGTGATCAGGGAATTTGGGGAGCACCATGTCCAATGAACATATGGAGACACTACAGCACATGTTTGTGTATGGCCACACAAAACACACTGGCCAAAACTATATTAAAACTTTTATAAACAAAATGTATCCACCATTCCGGATTTAAGACAGCTCAGTATTGCTTCTTGTATTTTATGCCACAGACAAGATTTGCCCTGAAAACACCACATCAGTCAAACAAGTCACCTTGCCCACACACATGCCATTTTCCTGGCTGCACTGCAAGGCCAAGGCTCACAGGAGAAGGTGAACTCCTGGAGCTGTGCTGGCTCAGCTCCTTGCATGGAGCACATAACCAGCACTCCAGCAACCCAAACAGCTCTTGCAGCTGCTGGCACAAGCCTGTGGTGCTCAGGTCCCCTCAGCCACACTGCAAGTCCACACAAGCTCTCCTGCCAACCCACACGTAAGGCCTAGGACTTTTGTCACCCTCATCACGCCTCCTGAACGAGCAAAGCAAACATCTTCTGGTGTATGTATGGAGGAGTGAACTCCCACCACACTCCTTCACCAAAGCTTGCTCAGATCCTGCCTCCATTTGCCAGCCTGGGTGCAGGGTGGGGAACCACTTCAGCATGGAGGCAAAGGCTGAGGGCACACCGGCACCAACAGCATTCTTCTCTACACAGCTCTGACTGGAAACTACATCCTCATTCTTACACCTGGAATCCCCAGAAACACCAGAACTGTTTGATTTCCCACAGTAACCAGCAAAATGTGGAGAACCTCTAGATGGAGACTGCTGGGAGACCAGCACTAACTAGTCACCGAAAAATAAGAGTTTTCCAATCTGCGTTTGGCCAACACTCTCAAAAGAATTTTTATCCAAAATTTGTTTTCTATAAAGCCTTATTAACCACAGTTGAGCAAGCTCAGTAGTTAAATGGAAGGAAACAAAAGTTTTTTGGTTTTGCTGTTTTGTTTTTTTTTTATAGGAAGGTGATCTCATCAGCTGCCTTTAATATGCAGAGTGTTAGAAATGCCTCGACATCATCTCTCTATAACATTACTCCATAGCAGGCCTCAATAAATCTTTCAACCTCCAGCCATTCTGCTTTATCCAAGTGTGCAGCCTACCTGTTCTTCCACCAATTTTTTCTGTACATCCACTCATACCCAAACATAAGAGGAAACCCTGAAATAGGCATTAATGTACAGCAAATCCCTTCTGCTTTGCCGAGCATGACGGATCAACATCAACATTCTTTTTGTAATCTACAGGTTTAGAAATCAAAATTGATCTTGTGGATTAAAATTGTTCTGGTGAAAGCATGTTGTTGTTTGGGTTTTTTTCCCCAAAAGCACAGTAAGCACAAGCACAAAGCAGAAAGGCAGTTTTCTCACAAAACTAGCTGAATAACATCCACATCAGTGAGTCTGTGGCATTTTGTCATGCGTGTGTGGAGTGTTAATCTCCATATTAAGCATTACAAGAATATTTTGGTATGTAAGACATATTCAACTCTTAAAAGGGCAGGCAAGGGTTTTGTCTGCACCAGGCAATCTCTCCCAGTGCTTGAAGAACACAACTGAGGCTGGCAACTGCACTCACCACTGTTAAAAGACACAAGCCACAGTGCCAGGCAGGAGAGCCAAGTCAGCCTCCTGGCCTTCCTGCATGCTCAGCAAAGGAACAACAGGCATCTCCACCCAATGAGCCAGGCCACCATAACACAGGCGTCCCAACACAAGCAGGACCCCTCCCTGCCTGGAAATGCCTGCTGGTCCCCACTGCCCTGGCTAGAGATAACTATCCTAGCTTATACTTTTGGTATTCGGGAAACAGAGCTCAGCAAAATGCACCCCCCATGCAGACCAGAATGTTCTCTGACTGCTCAGCTCAGCTGTGAGCACCTAGGAAGGCACAGGTCTCCAAGAAGACCACGAACACTGGGCAAGACAATCACTGCTATCAAAGGATTAACAGATTACAGCAGCTGAGGCTCACTGAGGGTTAGAGGGATGCAGACAGCAACTCTTTGAGGTGGACACTTCAGCCCCACACAGCACCAAAATCCTGCAACTGTATCTTAGTATCAGCTGAGCTTACAGTAACACAACAAAGCCCCAGCAAAAGCCAAAGGTCCACCAGAACAGGGATCATGAGCAAAAGGAGTTTCTTACTCCATGTATATATATATTCAGGCAGGGATATGGTACAAAAGTGTCACTCTTTACGACATTGCCTCTTGCAGAACCTGGGGTCAACAGAAAAAGTGCTACTCAAGTTGAAAAGCAGCAAAGTGCTACTTTTACATCAAGATCTTTTTACAGACCTAAAAATAAAACAAATTTTCAGAAAGAGAGACATAGGGTTTTTTCAATTTAAAATCCACACTGTTTAAAGTCCTTGAGATCTGTTCACAGCTTCTGTAAAATCCTCTAGCAAATAACACCTTTTCCACAGGTGGAACACGAGCTCTGCTGGCTAGCAGAACAAGCCCAGGCCAATCTACCTTGTAGTAATCATAGAGCAGTCCGAGGGCAGCTGCACTGTCTTCATCCCCATTGATGCTCATCATAGCTTTGGTAGCTGCTGTGAGGGGATTTTCAAGAAAAGTTTTCCAGGCCTCATCTTCATTGGTGTAAGGACGTCTCTGAGAGTAGAGAGAGTCATTCTGAAGAACCAACACGGGTCTTTTACTTGAATCATAAAAAAAGAAGAAATAAAAAAAAAAAGCCACCTGTTAGAACACATGAAAAACATTCCAAAAGTTCTTCAAAATTAGCTGCCCCAGTTTCAAGTGGTTCATATTCTGATTCAGTGTACTGCAAGGATTAGTCAACACAAAAAGCCCAGAAACTTAATTCTGATCTCACTCATGCTCAGAGTAAATCAGGATTAATTTGACCAAACTCAGAGGGATTACACCAGCCTCTACAAAAAGACAAAGCCATGTAAGAGCACAACTGACCTGCTCATGCTCTGAATCCAACCCAGAAAGAGCAACACACTTTCTGGCCAACCACCTACAAAGCTCCAGCACATCCCATGTAAAACTGCCAAGGCACAACCTGATCTAGTTCCCATGTGGAACTTGAAGACGTGCATTAACGAAACATCTCTTTTCTCCAGTGCTTTCAAGTGTCTTCACTCTGAGAATAGATCTAAAAACACCACCTAGAAGCTACTGATAAGTTACAGATGACATGGGGGAATAGGTAAAGGGGGATTCAAATCAATTAGGCAGTGTTTTTTCCTGACAAGGGGGAAGAAAACCAACTTACTGCCTAGTTACAGTTAAAATAATCCAGCACACTAGTTTGAAACACACTCAGATGAGTGAAGAAAAAGGAAAAAGATGAGTTATTCCCTTTGTGCTGTAGTATATATATATAAAATTATATTTACTCTGAACATTTGGAGATGGCTGGGAACCAACTCCAAAATTACTTGGAGATTCTGTCCACAGACAAGAGCATGATGTGTAGAAAATATTAACCTGCCAGTCTAGATAATATTTTTCTGTTCTATTGTAAAACATATGCTTCATCTTTTAAGTCAGCTCAAGTTAATTTTTAAATCTGACTTTTAAACCAGTTTTCTTTCCAGTGCAAGTTTAACATTAGTTTACTGCAGATGGGCTGGGGGAGTAGGAGAGGCTTTTTTACTTTCCTTAATAATCCCAAACTTGACATTTTTGGTGAACTGGCTACAGTTAAAATAGAAAAGTAGTTATTTAAAAACAACTACCCCCACAAAAAACAAAAAAAAAACCAAAAAAACCAAAAAAACCAAAAACAACAAAAAACCACCACCTTCACATCCTTTTCCTAGTAGGGAATCCTTCTTTTCATCTATTTCAGATACATTCAGAGACTGAAATATACTACAAATACAAAAAGTTGTGAAATAGAAAGTTGTGAAATACTCTAATCACTATAATCAGCTTAGCAGTATCCTACATTTATCACCACCTTCTACCAAAAAGATTGCAAAGCAAATTATGCATTCGACGCTTTATCAGTTACACAAGTCACCATCGCACAGCTTGGCTGAGCTGAAGGCACTGAAAGCAAGTGGGAGTTTCCAGGACTTGTAAGAGCACTTTGTGGCTATAAATCAGTATTATGGAGTTGAAAGAAGAGCAAACAAAAATGACAAAAGAGACAAGTTCTTGCACCAAGCCCATTCTTTAGGTCCTCATACGTATTTGTGCACACACTGACACAGACACCCGAAGGCAGAGGACAGCTACTTTCTATCAAAGTGAGACAGACGACCCACAGAAGAGAAAGCAGAATTTTCTTTAGGGACGTAGTACAAGCTATTGTTCTTAATATAAAGGAATCCTCAAATATCCATAGCAAATGGGAAGACTCACAGAGGAAAAGGCAACTGAAGTAACCTGGCTGCAGTTCCCTTGATCCATCCCACCAAGCTGAAGGGCTAAGTCAGCCTTGCTGAACTCACAAAAACACTATGCTGATTCCCTCCAGCAACACAATACTCACATGGGAAGGGAAAATCATCAGAAAACCAAAAATACTGAGAACAAAAGCCTCAACTAGCCAGAAGCCTAGCGAATGCAAGAGCTAAGTATTTCTGTGTGATTTTTTTATCATTGAAACACCAAAATTCAATGCACATTGCCCTAAAGGTAACCCACCCACCTAAAAAAGCACAGAAAAAGTTATCTACAGAGTTATAAAGAAAAGCAGTGTTTGGCAGGAACTCCCTACTTCAGGGGAACCACAGCTTCCTTCACGAAAATGAGAACATATTGATAAGAGAAGGCAAACACATCTTTTTTCCCTACATTTTAGAAGATAACCGGCATGCTGATCTGCTCACACAGTGGCAGAAGTCCAGCAGAAGCAGAAAATTAAGCTTCATAGAGCACTTCTAATAATTTCCGAATTATACTTTCCACTTGACCACAGTGGGAGCAGAGAAACACTACAAAACGCAGAGACTCTTTGCCTGTGATATTCCCCAGCCTGGGATGTTCTGTGTTCAGACCGCAGAAACGATTCCTCCCTCCTTCACTGCTGCAGGTGCTGTCCCTGTCACCCTGCGAGCCCAGAGCCGCGCACGTACCCAAACCGCTACGACCTCGTCTACTAAGCGTCACTGGAAATAAAAACACCTATGAAAAATCCTAGTCAGGGACATGAGTTAAGCGAGCTGCTGCATTGGAGTCCTCTTCCTAGAAAGTAGCATGTTGAAACAAAAAGTTGGGTTTAAAATCCTACACGTTCCCTAGGAAACGAGCGCATTTGAGTCACCAATCATTCAAAGTATAGAAAATTTTAATTCGGTTCTTGAAAGCAAATCCCTTCAGAGCTACCCCATTTTCCGGCACTCAGGTGTCCACGGCCACTGTCAGCAGATGGACACGGTGACAAGTGCAGCAACAGATCCGAGTCCGTAAACACAGCCTGGGATCCGCTTGAAGGCGACGTCTCGTACTCAACACCACGGAGTTACAGAACACACACCTCGAGCTCAGTTTAACTCTTTCAGGACCCAACTTCGGCTACTCCGGGGTCGCCGCAGCCGAGCTGGCCGGGAGCCGCCCTTACCTGCCGAAGTCCACCTTGCCGGAGGGATGCGCCTCGTAGAAATCCATGAGGGCGGCTGCGGCCGCCGGGCAGCGGCGCGGGGGCTCAGCCCGGCTCCCTCGGCCCGGCAGCTCCTCCCGACGGCGCGGCCGCCGCCGCCGCCGCCCGCATTTAAGGCGCGGCCCGGCGGGGCGGGGGGCGGCCCCACGCCTCGCTGCGGGTGTCGGGTTTCAAAGCCGGCCCAGCCCCGGCGCTCGCCCCGCGGGGCGGGGTGGCCGCCGGGGTCGCCCCGCTGCGCAGCCGGCTCCCCCCCGGGGCTCAGCCCCCGCTCCCCCCGCCGTTCGCGCCGCCCCGCCGCAGCCTCCGGGTGCTCCCCCGAGAGAGAGGAGCGAGGGGGGCGGGCCCGCGAGAGCGGCTGCTCCGGCCCGGCCCCCGGGCGGCGAGCCCCTCTCGCCGCAGCCCCCCGGCGGGGCGGCAGCACCGGTCGGACCGGACGCGGTACTTCTTCCCCCGCCCGGCTCACTCACTTGTCGTAGTCCTGTGTCATGTCTGGCGGAGGCAGCGGGCGGCAGGACTGGCCGGGCGGGTCGGGAGGAGCAGCGCCGCGCACCCGCCGCTCCGACGGGTTTTGTCGGCTCCTCTCGCCCGCTCAGGTGCTCCCGCAGCCGCAGGTGGACGCGCGCCGCGCCTCCCATTGGCTGCCGCGGCCCGAGGGGCGGGGCCGCCGAGCCCCAATTGGTCGGGCGCACTCGGGGGCGGGGCCGGCGGTGTGAGGGCTCCGCGGGCCGGGGCGGCGGGACAGAGCTGCGAGCGAGCGAGCGAGGGGACAGGCCGGGAGCAGCCTGGTGTCCTTCCCGTGCTGAAATGGGATTCCCTTCTCCCTCTCTCCCCTCCCATGTAACTTTATTGCTATTTCATATACTGCACCCACTTTTAGAAAAATCTAAACTCGCCACAATCATGAATTGTCTTTACTATAGTCTTCAGGTGTGCCGCGGCAGGTTGACGTTGGACATTAGGAGGAATTTCTTTGCGAAGGAGCGATTAGACATTGGAATGGGGTGCCCGGGAGGTGGTGGCAACCTTGGCCTGGCGGTTTTTAAGGAAAGACAGGATGTGGCACTGAGTGCTCTGGTCCAGCTGACAGGATGGTGTTTGGTCATAGGTTGGACTCGATGATCTCAGATATCTTTTCCAACCTAATTGATGCTGTGAATTTGCACAAGCACGGCACCAGCTGCTAAAGGGCAGCAGATCCATGTGTTACTCATTGCCTCTCAGATGAACCCGGGTTTGGGGAGCAAGGGACACTTACAATGTGGACAGTGCTGAAACTGCATCAAAATGCTCCAGTGTAACACCAACAGCAGCATCACAAACAGCAGATTTATTCAAACTGGCATGCATGAAGTTAAATCAGATCTTGAGTTTCTCCTTGAGAAATAGGGGTGGGAGGTTGCTTGTCTAAGTAACAAGTTGAATCAAACCCATATAGCAACAGTGCTATCTATCATATGTCAAGATGCTTCAGATAGCTACTGTAATTTAAAAGTATGCTCACTAATAAGAGGTCTCCTTCTAGGTCAAAATCTCTTCTCTATTTGTACAGGATATACTCCAATGCAAAATTATAGAAGAACAATTCAATTCAACCGAAGGAAATATGAAACTGAAGACAAACTTTAACTAAGGGTCTAATCCTGGAAGTTGCTTAATATCCTCTGACTGGATTACAGTTAGTGTTCTAAAAACAAAATGCTTTGTTTGGATCTGCAAACACTACCATTAGGATAGCAAAAGATAAATACCAATACTGAAGTAGGATCTCGCGCTACAAAGTGAAATGAACTGATGTAAATTTCTCTTTATGACACGCAATAAAAACTATTCTATATTTTGAACTCATCTTTAAAATGTAATTCAAGATTACATAGAAGAAATTTCTTATCTGATCTCACATTCGAAAAAAATACTGTCATCTGATTAAGAGGTTGGAAAGTTACATTTTTTCAAACAAGTATAACTTGCTTTGTTTCCGATACAAATTACAAAACCAGCTCAAAATCACAAGTACTGGGAAGGACTGCTGACTTTCTCGGGTGCCATTCACTCCTCGTGCTCCCTGCTTCTGTTCATAGAATTCTGGGATGTGCAGACACAACAGCTGCTTTTTGGCACAGGGGCACACTTTTCATTAACAATAAAATCTAATACTGCCCTGTAGCCATAGGTGACCCAGATGCAGGATGTGCTGGAGTTCAGTCACATGTTTATATTGCACCCCAACTGCTAAAATCTTAGTGATGTGCCACACTCAATATTTATATTTAACTAGAGTTTACCATGATTTTATTCCAAATAACTCAAAGCTGTTTGTCTCCGCAAAAGGGCTGCCTTTTCTTAACAGCCTGATCCACTGATGAAAACTTGGTTATCACCATAGCAATCACTTCCACATTCAGGAGACAATGATATAAACACCGGATTGTGACACCGCTGACTAATCTGCCGGTCACAATCTAGACTCTGCAACACCACTTGTAGGTGTATTTATGTGATGTCACTAACTGGGTTGCATCACCACCAAGTAAAATCAGGCAAGAAGCACAAAGGGATTTAGCAGAGCTTTGGCTGGGGGCATAAAGCCATGCCAGCCTGGTGGGGCAGTGCTCTGGCAGGACTTCCCTTGCCCTGTTTGACTGCCCTTCCCTCCAACTTCTTCCTTCTCTCAGTCCTTTCACCTCAAATTCACTGCTCTCCTCCACCTCTCATGCCCTTCCCTTAACCTCTCCCTCTGCCTCAGTCCTTCCTTCAGCATTCTCCTTCCTCTCTTCACACATTTGTTTCCTTTTAAATGAATCCCACTCAAAACAAGGAAGGAACCCCACCACACTCATACATTACTGGCACCCATCAGGTTGAGCACTGTCCCATCACGCTTGCCCCTCTTCCCAGCCTGTCTTTTCACACTGCTGTGTAGAGAAACTGGGTTTTGTTCTGGACAAGAATTAGCTACTGTTATGACTTACCTAACAAATATGGGTTTAAAATCTCATACCTGATAATTATCATCTACATGCTCTGGTCATTCACACCTGTGTAATAAACAAACAAGTTGCATCAGGTTTGTGGCAGTACTTTTGATTTCACAAAACACGGCAGGGAGTCAAAACAAGATACTTTTTTGCTTAATCTGAAACCCTAAGATACAACAGCTGGGCTGCAGAGCTGGATGTAAAGAGCAGGGAAGATCCTATGCTTTCCATTACACAGCACACCAGGCAAGCTTTCCCTCTCTGCCAGCAGGCCTGTAGTTGCTAAGGATAGACCTGGAAAAGTGAGCCCAAAGCTGATCACTGACCCCTGCAGAATAAGCCTGAAGACATTAGCGAGATTAAAAACAAAACAAAACAAAACAAAACAAAACAGACCCCAAAGACAGTTTCCACAAACTCACTGGAAACTGAAAACTGAGGTGAAAGAAGGCGCAAGGGAAAGAAATAGATGAGTGACAGTGGAAAAGGAAGCTGGAAATGCCTTGTAGAGAAAGAGATGGAAAAAAGGTATAGAATAAATGAAAGCGCAATGTGTGAAATATCAAACAAAGAAACAGTTTGCTTTCCACTTCAGTCATATCCTTATATGCAATCTTGCCAACATTCCTTAAAGATTTCCCTTTTGATTCTGTATTTATCCCTAAAGATAATGTAAATCTTGTTAAAATTAGTTACAAACTACTAGGGTCAAGTAGTTACAAACTACTCAGGGCCAAGAGATGTAGTTCCATCAGCCAGGGCACTCTGAGGGCACTCTGAATTTACTACAATATAAATTCACCAATTTTGCAGCAGCCTATATATTACAAAAAGTCAGCCTAAAACCTAAAATTTTATTGACGATTAAATCTTTAGCACATTACCCAGTTTCACTGAGCACTTATCACCTCTGGGGCTGACTGCTGTGCCCATGGGTCCTGCCACACGGGCCCACACTGGTGCTGTGAGAGGACAGCGGGTGCAGCTCCTTTGGTGCCCACTGTTCCCTGCCCAACCCACTTTGCTCCGCAGCACAGAAGCCACCAGCTGCCCAGTTGGGAGTTATGAATGCCCCCGGTCTCAGTTCAGGAAACAACTGTTTGCCACAATTTTGTATCAACACAGCACGACAGAAGCACCCCAGGATCGCAGCACAGGCACTGAACACGCTTGGTGGCATTGTCACAAAGCTGTGGCAGGGGCTGCAGCTGGTGAGCAAAGTCACTGCTGGGACAATGGGATGGTCTGTGAGCTGACAAAGTACTTCTACAACAGAGAGCAGCCGTATGAGAGTACCAGAGGAAAGTGCTTGTATTTTCTTCTAAAAGCACCTGATGTACTGCTGGAGGCAGAATGTAGATGCTGAGGGTGGGGGAGGCGTGTTCTGGCTCTGGAAATGCTGCCATGAGCAGTTGTACAAGGGCAGCAGTAACCTCACGTGAGGACAAAGCTTCCATCTCCTATCCCGGTAATCTTTACTCTTGCTCAGCAGCATCCTAGCAAAAGGAGCAGTGAAAGATCTTTCCACAGCTTGGCATCTCCATTATGCTCTCCCTCATCTAACCTGGCCAGGAACAAAGAGCTTCACACATAAGGAGCTACAGGACCAGTAACTGTGGAGGAGATGCTGGAAAGCATCCTGCATTTAGCACAAGGACAAATGCAGCGAGAGACACTGCTGTAATGTAACCAACCCACACACAAACATGCTCAGCCAGGAAATATCTACAACCATATGTGCTGGGAAGCCCATTCCATTTGGGATCAAAATAGAAGATTCATTACACAGAGTCATCCTGAATTTTCTCCACCTGTGAAGGACAAAACTTATGCAACCTGACATGGGGAAAGGACAGATGATCTAGGGCGCAGACACCTTTGGGGATTTAACGTATCCAGACTTTACCTGTCCCAAAGGCCCTGTGGGTCCTGGCTCTTTTGCTCCCAGCCCTGCAAGACTATCCCCTTTTTATTCAGAACAAGCAGAAGTCCTATCTGTCTAGAACAGGAGAAAAGCCATTTGAGGAAGGGACTTTTGAGATTTCCAAGACGTTATGAGAAAGCAAGATACTCATTGCCTTGCCTGCAAAACTGCATGAAATTTTCTTACATCTTCTACACATGATTGTTTCAGGGGTTGTGCTAAAAAATGGGTTAGAAAAGATGAAATTGCAGTGAAGCCCATGCAATACACTATGGCAAATAAATTAGACTAGCATTGCTTACAGGCATTGGGCTTTGCTGATGTTCATTCTCTGGTTAAATCAGGTTTAGGCCTTTCACTCTGTGTAACTCAAAAACCTCCCCTTCATGTCTGGACAACAGCAAAACTTTGAAAATAAAAATGTATTTGACTGAGATTAAGTTCATACTGAGAACACAGACACACTGATGTACTGAAAAACTACTAAGGGTAAAATACCAATTCTGCGGAAGGCTGTGCCTTTCAAAAGAAAATGAAACATTTGTTGTATTTCTCCAGCAAAACAACAGAAAGCTTGCATTTAGGAGAATTTGTAAAGCCAAGTTACTTTTACCCATTTAAACACACTTTTTTTCCCCTAAGACATAAAGTAGGAAAAAGTCAAAATTCACTTTCAAAGGCACATAAAGATCTTAGAATAACTGATTTGCTATTAAGTTAATAATTAATTAAGTCTTCTCAGTATATACTGTTTAAAAAGTTTATTCTAAAACCCCCACTTGCCTTTATCTATACACTTAAGAACTGTCATTCAAATTCTAGAGTAAGAAACTAAACATGGGGAGCCTCTTTTACTCGCAATTTACACGGGATTAAGTACAAAAAAGTAGCTGAGCTTTACCTGGGCACTTTCAGCAACTAGTTACAGCAAGGAGCTGTAATTTCCAGGCCGAAGAGAGGCGGCTGGAGGTGCTGCGCTGCGCAGCCACCCTGCCCCGCGGCAATGCCCGCAGCTGTCTGTCTGTCTGTCTGTCCGCCCCGCCTCCGGCCGCTGCTCACTGCGCTCCGAGCAGCCGGCCCAGGAGAGCTCGGCTACTTCAGCCAGGATCAGGCACTCCTGGGGCTCGTCAGCTTCTTAAACACCATTACTCCAACACAAGTGTTGATTGATTAAACTGCACAGAAGGAACAAAAAGCATTTTTGGGGCACACCCTTTATTTTAAATCTGACTCTTAGCCTGTGTGTCCACAAGGCACACGGCTCTTGATGATTAACTGCAAGCTTTATGCCAGTTTATTAAAGTACAGCCTTAATTTAGCCTAACATGTAAGGGAGCTTTCTTACGTTTGTAACAATGAGCACAGTATTTTTAATTTGCGAAGCTCAGATTTTACTGCTACAGTAGTTTTAGAAGAAAGCTCTACCTGTAATTAAGTGTGTAAGTCCTTCAAATAAAGACTTCTGAATTAAATTAATCCTTTATGTATACTGAGGTGTCTTTTAGATAGGTAATTCAAAACTTTAACAGATATTACAGTAAGAAGAATGAGACGCTTTCAGTCATTTGAGCCAGCACTGTTGAAAAGAGTGACAATGTGTATTACACTTCTATAGATTTTTAACTGATACAAATATTCTTCTAGAAAAGTGTAAACACTAACTTTACCAAATACCTACAAATATTAGTAATTCACTCAGGTAAGGTCAAACATAATAGGTAATGGCTAATTTTAAAACACAAACACAGACACGAGAGGCGATTTAAACTGCTCTGTTCCAAGTCCACTAATGTAAACATCAGTTCAGACACACCTCGCCAGAAGTCTGAGGTATCTAGCACAGCATGGCAATAGATGTAGACATACTGCCCTGTGCCCACTTACGAAATCTCTTAACCCATACAACCAAGTAATAATTCAGTCTCTTTCCTCTTCCCACATCAAGCAGAGTTTACTGCTGTATGGCTACAACTATGCCTTCTCATCTGCCTGTTAGTCACTTTATAGGACCATTGCTTTAAATCCCTGTTCTGCAATAATTAACTAAAATACCTGAAAAAGCAAAAACTTTCACCCAAACTGTGTCTTTTGTGTCACCCCAAATCAGGACACCATATTACCTCCTGCCTCTACTGAGCCAGCCAAGCCTCTTGGTTTGCCAGTATTTCCATGTAACTATTAAAACTTACTTTTAATAGTCCTGTCTGCCCTGCTTGTGTGTGAAATACCACTTTATCACTTGCTCCAGACAGGTAGGGCACATCACCTCTCCTATCATTCACCTGTTCCCAATTTTTAAACAACTTCATGGTTTAAACCCTTTGCAATCTACTCACCAAACCGACTACCCTGCCAGATTACATCTCACTGAAGCCCTTGCTCAGGGAGGAAGTCATTACTCTTTGTCAAGTCTGCAGGCACCATTTTTCTTAATTGTAACAATGCTTAGAAATAGTTGTTGGTTTTGATCAAACAGATTTGGTAAATTCTGTACTCTGTACTGATGGTTGGAAATGATGACTTTAATTTCATTCAGCTGAAAGCAGCATTATTCATCTGGGTATCTACACAGCATCTAGGTTTAATATATGTATCTATATTGTTATGATGTCTGTCATGTAGTGGCAGCACCCAACTTCATTTACATGTCCTCTGGGACAGTATAAAAACATGGTGCACAAATAAGATCCAGCATGAGAAACTGGTGGAATGGCCAAGGCACAAGCTGCTGAAGATGCTGCATTATAAAGTGGTCAGAAGAAATTCAAGGCTTTAACAGTAGACTTGCAAAAGAAGAATGACAGGAGGACCTGGCAGCTAGGATCAGATTTTATACTAGGTACAAAAGTATCTGCAAAATCTGTGAAGCCTGAAATGGAACTTGGACCTGAAAGGTGTTAACCTAAATGACAGTCTCAGGCACAACAAGAGACTGAGAAATATACAGTATGCAAGAAAATGTAGAAAACAGTGGCAGAGTTGTTCCAGAATAACTGGAATGCCGTTTAGAAATAATAAAGAAAAAACTCACTGCAATGACAACATTAAACAACTGTTTCTTTTATTTGTTAACATGGTATTTAAAAACAAAATAAGAAATAGAAATATATTTACTGTCATACAATGGTAGGTAAAAAAATAGGTATTTTAATTGCAAAATCTCACAATGTAATTAGATGCTAATGTCATGTCCAGTACACTCAAAATATGTACAATTATGCCCCAAAAAATGGTAATTTCACAGCTTCCTGTTGGCTCTGATGCAAATTAATGAAATAAATGGTCATTACAGTTTCCTTGGCAGTTTCCTTTCTCAGTAACAGTCACTTAAATTATAGATAAAATGACACTAAAACTGAAGTACAGTAGTCGATCTCAGCACTCCTATCTTTACAAAAAATGTCCGTAAGATAAAAGAATCAGTGTAAGTTCAGATGTAATACCATGGTTTGGGATCCAACCAACTAATTTACATGGGTTAAATACTGGAGGTTTTAGGCCTTTTTATCTTCCTTAGCACTGTGTTGTATTTGAGTTTTTTACAGAGTTTTTTATTAAAAAGTCTGTGTTCTATCATACACACCTCGTCATGGATATAAGAGGGTTGAATCCTCAGAAGAAAAGAGAACAACCCTAGCACAAAATGATAACTCTGGGGAAACTCCACTTCTCTGTAATGAGCCAGATGACCACACAATCTGAAAAGAAATGGAGAGAAAACAAAAGCCCTAAATTACAAATACATTTAGTATTTAGCTAGCATTTATATATTAAACTGTAATTAGAGACAAACTTTACACTTTACCAACAGCATAAATCACAATTCTAGTTTACAGTGTTGATTCCTGTGAAGTGATCCACTCCTGCAAAACCATGAAGCATAGGACTGAACCAAGGTATCTTCAGAGCTGGTGCAAACACACTAAGAAGAAAAAGCCACTATAGCTTCTTGCATTATGAATCAGGATCTTACTCAGCCAGGCAAAGAATACATTTTTTGACTTTCAGGACTAAATGGAATCACTGTTTGTTCTTCCAGCTTTTAGAAAATGTAGCAAAGTCTTAAAATGACTACCTCACCCTATGTTTTAAATTTCTAAGACTATCCAATTCAAACACCTTAGGTTCTTTACTCTGTTCTCTCTCCACAGGGCTCCCCTCTCATCTTCCTGACACTATGTCATGGGATAATAACCCATTCATTTATTGTCCATTGCCTT
This sequence comes from Melospiza georgiana, assembly GCF_028018845.1. NCBI lineage: Eukaryota > Metazoa > Chordata > Aves > Passeriformes > Passerellidae > Melospiza > Melospiza georgiana. The sequence continues at coordinate 92,030,266 of NC_080432.1, forward strand.
TGTGTGCTAAATACAAATTACATGTATAGAAACAAGAGAGAAAAGCTAAATTAAGTCAATGGAGTAAAAGAGTAACATAGGAAACACTCAAGCAAACACTGATGAGGTCAACAGAAAGTAATTAGTGCTGTAGCAGCCTTCTGCTTCATTATTTTGTAGCTTTTGTGGTTAAAATGTTAATGAAAATGATGAGGTGATTTTACTGATGAAGTATATAATGAAAATAGCAGACTAGATTTGCTGGTAACAAGTGTCAGACCAAACAAAAGATGACAGAGAGGACGAGCTGCAGAGATAGCTCTGTAAACATTAAGTTCACCAACTTAGGCTGGAAAAACACCAAACTGGATAAGGCTTAAATTTAGTTTAAAATACTACAAAGTTTCAATTTTTAAATAAAAACACTGTACATTGATATGGGGCTTCAGGCGCTATATTCACCTATAAACTCTATACATCTTCTAACTTACTAGGTATTGCCTTGGGATGTGGACAAGCAGTTTTAAATGTTCCCTGTGTCTGATTCAGAGCAGCTGTCTTAAATACTCACCAGAACAACAACTGGGATCTGTCTGTCCCAATTTACAGGTAAGTGTGCTAATTACTAGACTATAAAGTCATTTGCTCGCTCCCTCTGGCCCAGCAAACATTTACATTTTACCTCAAACTGGAGGAACAGTCAGACCCGTCCTGAGTGCCAGGCAAGCTGCACTTCAGGGAGCACAGTCTGCTCAAAGCCTCCCAAAGTCTGGCACATTGGAAACCTGCAACTAGGTCTCTCATGCCATACATCCCATCCTCTGCCCTACCTGACACCTCCCAAAAGAATTACAACATTTTTCACACACTCTAGTACCTCATAACGTATGGAATTATACAGCCCTTCAGCTTGGAAAAGATCTTTATGAACATTGAGTACAACTCCTGTCACCTAAAAACTTAGGTGTAATAGTTTAGGTAGAATATAATAAATAGAATAATAGAATAATAGAACAGCAAATCAGTTTAGAATCCAGTTTAAAACAAAGTTTTAAAATAAAACATAAAAAAAATTTCACCAATGATTTGACTGATCTCAGCTTTGCTGACACTGTAATCATACTTTAGTCCCAGGAATAAAGCATTATAGCAGTTCTGTTAGGCCATGCTGATTTTTAAATATAGAGAATTTGTAAGTTTTTTTTTTAGCTCTATTCTACATACACAGAGGATAAACCCTCATATCTGAGGGAGTACATGTTGTTTTCCAATGTTAAATAAGTGTCAGATGTATACTTAACTACTTGCATTGCAAATGATATAATGGGAAATTTAACCGGTAAGAATTTAAATTCAAATCTTGTTTCATGAAGGCTAATGACAGTTTGCCATTAACATTTTAATATATTACATATGAAAATGTAGGTTTAAAAACGGACTTTGCATGGAAGATTATTCACACAAGCATACACCGAAATATCCACTCACTCAATGTGTACATAAGATTTACGCAAATCTGTGGTAAAAGGATTATTACCTCTACTCCCTTAAAAAAAAAGAAAAAAAGTTCTTATTCATACAAAAGAATGAATCCATATAACCAAACCTCTTGTAATGTAACACTGTGCTTACATTATTCCAACCCATTTATGTCACTGTGGGTATGTGAAAAGTAATGTGAAAAGGAAAATAAAGATAAGCAAATAAATCCACCGAAGGACAGAAAAAACAGCACTCATAAAACCCAGCTAATCTCAAAGGGAATGGAATGCTTTAAAATCAGGACCAGACTGCACAGGGGATATTGATCTCTGAATACCATTTCAAATTATATACCAGATAAAGATATCACATGTTACTCAACAGACAAATGAAATCTCATTTCACATGAATGTAACCAAACCTTCTTTCAAAAAAACCCACTTTTCAATAGCATACATGAGAAATTCAGAATTCAGGAGACTCCAAGCCAGCTACAGAGTTGATCTTCCTCACTAATATTCACCAGTACATTCCTCTTCTGGATTAGGGTTTCATAATACAACCAATAGCAGAACCAAAGTCTGGTATATGATCCAGAAGTCACTGTGATTAAGGCCATCAAAAAATCAGTATAGTGATTTAGAAAATTAATTTTCTGTGCTTTTTTAGAGGCCAGGGAGGAGAGGAATGGGACTGTTTTTCCATTCTCTGGAGAGCTGCATCACACACATTTTTATAAAACACTGTAAAGAAATGAAGTATTTGCACCTAGCTGCTACTCTCGCCATGTGACTCTAGTTGTTGATTTTGTCTCATCTCTCTTCTCATAAGCTCATTTTGATCACTCTTCATGTTACAGTTTGTCTACTCACAGTCCAAGACTATCCATTCCTCACACACCCCTTTCTAGAAATGACTGTAACTGTATGTGAGCACATAGCTGTGCACACACCCTGTATTTGTCATTTGCAAAAATGTATGTACAGGACTTTCTTTTCAGGAGAACTTTCCAAAATTTATTTAGCAAAAATGTGAATACTTACTTCTCATTACATAGTTTAACTGTACACAGCCAATAGTCAGGGTTCATGATTGTCAGTAAACCACATTTTTCTTGCAAAACTCCCTTCAGGCTATGCCCGTGAAAACAACTCCCATCTGTGTTTTCTTCAGACCAACTTAACTGAAAACTTGAAGGATTTGGCTTTTCAGCACGTTGCACTGAACCAGACAGCTTGCCAAACTGATTTTGTAAGTTCACAACCATTTCTGTGCAAAGAGAAACAAAATAAACAAATGTAAAACTACTAAGTACCAGAATACTGTTTAGAGGTGACTAATACAACAAGAAAATGGGGTATTTGTGCTTTTTAATTTTTTTTTTAACTTCTGCATGAAAGACTGAGAAATCCTGGAAGTCTCTAGGTTATCTCTGCTACCCTCTTTGCAGGTTTTAGTGAAACATTTTGAAACATAATTCAAAATGCCATGTCTTTTATACCTAAATATATTAGTAGTGGGGCACTCTTAAAACATTCCTGCAGGTAAAACCTGTAAAATCCATTTGATACTGCCAGGATTTTTATGCTGATAGAAAGCACATTCATACACACATGGATTGAAGGTTAAGCTTTCCATGAAGCAAATTTCAACTGGTAAAAAACCCCAACAATAAAAAAAAACCCATTCCATGTTTGCCTGCTGCTAGTGGATGAACGACAAGCTTTCCTAAGTTATTGAGGCTGAGAAGGGAAAGAAGGTATCATGACAGATCAGCACACACTGTATGACTGCCTATGCCTTACTTCTCTAGGATAAAAAGCAGGTTAAAAAACATTGTTGGACCTTTAACTGCTTTTTATGAGCTGTATTTAAAGAAACACATTCATGTACTGAAAAAAAAAAAAAACCACAGGGAAAAAACCTCCAAAAATCATCCAAGGACTGGGAAGTTTATCTTTCAAGATGACACTAAAATCTATGATCAAAATCAAAGGTTCAGGAAGGTTTCTGAAAACCTGTACCTGGCACATAAGTGTTCTAGAGCACCGCCTCTATTGTGGTACATTTGCTTTAAGATCAATCCTGCCCAGTTGCAATTATGTGATATTCCTGCTCACACATTATGATAAAGCTCCATAATCTAAATGGTCCTCTTCTAGCTCCAAGAGAAGCAGAGCCAGAAGAGGAATCTCCTTTCCTATAAATGCACAAATTAAAGGGCATGTGAGTAAACAATCAGCTTGAAATGAATACATCTAAACATAGTTTTCCATGGAACATGACTTGACGGCAGGAGCACTCCAACAGGATTTTGAAGAGTAAGTACTTAAACAAACTCCCACTGTTTTCTTGCAGGAGAAATCCAACATGTGTAATTCAAACCAAATAGGATTATACAACTTGTTTAGAAGTCCCTGAACCATCACTTCCAGAAACTGAAAGAACATATAAAAAAAATACCACTTGCCATACTTAATAACTCTCTTCAAATACCTGCTGCTTTCTGGATAACATAAAACGTAGAATGAAGAACTCCAGATCTCATTTGGCTGAATAAAATTCTGCTTTTCCTTATTTCTGCAGACAATTGGGGTTTTGTGGTTTTGTTTCTTTGCTTTTATGTCAATACAGACTCCAGAAACTTCTCACAAGTACTTCCAGAGCTACTAAAATTCAGCAGCTGTACCTGCATTCTCACCACATGGTGCTGGCTACTCAAGTAAAGCCTTCCTTGCTTTTTGCAGAGGATTGCAAGGAGTGGGAGAGAAGAGGGAAATGCAAGATCTACTAAAGGACATACTGGGATATTCATACCAAAGCATTCAAGAAACTAAAGGAGAAACAAACAGGAAAGCTACAGAAGAACGACAACTCACGAGGAACAGTGACATAAAGGCAAACTAGAGAAGATGAGGACAAGAGCACTCATTCTGAGACATGGCTCAGTAGGTTGTTAGGAAGACTGGCAAAGGCAGTTTCAGCTGTGCATGTTTGAAAAATTCGAGCCACAGGTTGTAAAACAGTACTACATTAATTGTACCCAGAGATGAAAGAGAGGAGACAAAATATTTTAATATGTAAATGTTATCAGTCACAGCTGAAGATCTATGATGGGAAAAGTTGGAGCAGATTTCTGTGTTGCTGGGAAGAAGCAAAGTTTACTCACGTCTTCTCTTTAGAACTTTAGATTTATTCTTGACTGAATAAAACAATGGCTTTTCACATCTCCACAGATACCTACCAGTAAGAGACATAAGAATTGTTAACAAAAAGAAAGCTGGACCAAATGAATAAATGAATAATAAATTATTACAAATACTGCTAAAGTTTTAAATTAAAATCAAAATAATCTAATGTTTAGTGCTATTAAGAGCCACTGCCCCTCCAACATATAAAGGAAATCTTTTTCTGAGCAGGTAAACCAAGGCATGTTAGCCCAGATCTACTGTAATCAGTTAATTGTTCAGCTGTATAAGCTATTTTTCACAGTAAGTGAGCATTTAATAAATAACCTGGATAAAGCTTATGAGTATAAATAGAAAATTAAAGCAGTCATTCTATTCACTCAAGCTTGGTGAATGGATATGTGGAACAAATTTCTAACCTTTTTTCATTTCTGTAGGGATCAGAAGTTCACGCAGAACTGTCTACCTTAAAAAAGAAGTACTTAAAAACCTCTTACTTGGCCTTTTCTTCATCCAGTTTCTTTTGCTCCACATCCAAGGAACGTTTCACCACCTCATACCACTTCTTGAACTCAAAATATGGGCCCCCTGAATAAAACATACACACTTTAGTTTGGGAAGAAATGAAAGAAATGACAGAGAAGGTCCCTAAGCACTTAGACCCTGCATCTTGCACCTGTATACAAACTAACTCAAATGCTATGCGCTTAAAGAAAATATACTTGATCTAATAATTCTGTAAGAAAGAGAAACACAGAAATGGAACGAAAGAACAGCATGTCATAGGAAGTGCAAAGAAGCCCCATATCTTAGGTTTCATTGATTTAGCACAAGTCAAACCTTTTCCCTCCTTTCTGGAAAGCTAAGCCTAGAAACTACCTCCTCTCTACCAAATCAACTTGTTCTCCACTGTGTGGAGTGGCCTTCAACTGTTTCAGAGTTGAATTCAAGGGATTAATGAAACTGTGCATCAAGCTTAAATTTAGACAAATAAAATCTAAAGAAGATCAGATGCAAAATTTCACATAGTTTCACCAGCTCCCCACTGTCAATCCCACTACCTCTGAAATCTTATAGGGTTGGAAAGATAAACTAGACAATGGTCTTCATATCAGTCTCTCATGGTTTGGAGCACAGGAACTTCACTTGTTGATATGTGAACAAGCATTTACCAGCACATGCAAAAACATGAAGACATAGGACATTTAGCAACACCTTTACCACTGATCCTCCAAAGAGGCTCAAGACTGAAGAAGACCAACTGGGATAAGAATTCCAAACAGAAATATGGTGTAGACTTACATATTTAAAAATAATCAACTCTTATCCCTGTGGGTGGAATATCTGCATTGTGAATTAACCAGACTTTGCATTTCCCCATGGCCTGAGCTGCACTGCATGCAATGCTTGCGTCATGCTCAGCTTTGCCAGCCAGCTGTTCAAACTCTCCTGAAGATGCATACACTGTTCTTACAATCAAACTTATGTACCTTTTGTATTATTTGCATTTCTGCTGTTTGTACTATCCTGCTTCAGAGAGTCTAGATTCTAAAATCATAGATGGTCTCAAAAAGCAAGAGATACATGAAAGGAACAAAGACCCCTCAGAAGTCCTTGAAATTCAAAGGTCTGGATACAACTTCTTTTATCAGCTCCTTAAACCCCGAGGTTTAAGTAAATACTCCTAAATTGCTGGGAGAGCAGTGTGGGAGCCAGTAGAAATTGGTGTTAAACTTTATATGAATTATTAACATCTGTCACATGCAAACCCATTGTCAGAGACACAATGCTACACTGTAATAACCCTTCACCTGGCCAGTACTGCTGGTCTGACATTCATGTAGCTGAGCTGACTGGAAAATACACAGCTCTAATACACACATACATATATATCTACATAAATCTCAATCACCTTTTATTTGAACAAAACCCATATTGTGGATGGGTGCAGTTCACAGAACACACACAGCAGGTAACTATAACTATCTATTGTACTGCTTCTAGTGTAGTTTGAAGAAATGTAGGAGCTGAAATACTATTTTTAATTTTAAAAAATTGACTAGAGAATGGATAGTTAAGTTGATAATGGAGTCAACATAAATTGAATCTTTAAAACTCAGTATTAACCATTATTCATTTAAGCACTCTAACTTTGGGAAAATGCCAGAGGCAGTTTTGAGCTCTGGCACTGATCAGTCATCTAACAGAAATTCTCACATCAGCTCTTCTGTGCAGCTGCTCGCCATCACCCCGACATCTTAAGCATAGGGACAACAAAACACAGCACATGGATCATTTGCACCAGCAGATTTTAAAGTAAAAAAGTGGGCAAAGAATGAGCTGTTAATTCCCAAGGGCAATGAGACTTGTTAATAAGGGAGAAACCCCATTAAGACATTAATGAGCCTGAGCTTGTAAAGCAGTTGCACAACTCCTCACTCCTGTCACTATCATGTACTTCAAGTTTTCAAGGGAAGTAAAAAGGAAAATAAAAATCCACCATAAGTTTGTGTTTCCACCTTAATGTGAAAATTACCAGTTTTAGTTAACAGGGATGTCTCTAGTTACAGCAGTAATTGAGCTCACACATGACTAACACCGTAATTTTATTATGGACCTAAATTTTAAACAAAGCATCAGAAGGGTCAGAATGACCCAAAACTGGATAAAAGGCCTTGCAAATAAACTGCAACACATCTTGGATCTTATCTTCAACTGTGATTTGGATCAGGCCATGGAACATCTTCCTGAAGATTTCTAATCTCTGATTTGGTCTTTCTGCCCTCAAAGAACCATGTTCACACCATTATCTTCTCCATCTTAATTGCTGCTAGCTTTTCCACACTCTCTCAGGATTATTTGGACTAAGAAACTAGATTACATCTGAAATATGTTACACACTAAGACATTTTATTTAACAAGACTAAACAAGTTTGGATTTTATCATAAATGTGGTTTGATGCCCCTAGTAAGTATCTGCTATTTACGATCAAAGTGTGCTCCCTTTTCACGGTGTATCCATTCATCTCCACCTACCACACATAAAACTCTAAACCAAGAGGCAAACATGCACAAGCAGAAGAGAGGCACCCAGCAAAATGTGTACCAAACTCCCCTATCCCAAACAAAAAGAATTGTGCAGGTACTCTGGGGCCAGTTTACATGAACAGGATCTACTCTTCTCTCTAAATAAAATTTCCCCTTAATGAATGACAAAAACACATTTTCATGATCAATAAGAAAAGTCTTTCTAACCCTGATTGCAAAACAGTTTCATTTACAAAATCATTCTACTAGAATGATTCTAGCTTCTACTAGAATATTCATATACCTTCTGTGTTGTTTTTATTTCTTTCTTCAGCAAACTCTGAAAGTACCCTGTAAAAAAATTTTAAAAATCAGGCTCTTTTGTAGATCCAAATGCTTCACTTTTCACATGAAGTTCAAATATAACAGACAAAAATGTCATCCTAATTTTATTCCAAGCATCAGATACAACCCAATGAATTTTAAAAGTAATTAATATTTCATGTCTAAAATGCCTTCAAGTGTATGGTTTAAGCTACTGAACTTAAGTGAAATTCGAGTAGTATAAATTTAACTCTAAAGAAAGAACAATCTTAGACAAGCATTTGCACTACTTGAAATTTGAGGGTTGCTACAGATTTGTCTGTACACTTACCATTCATAGTGATCATCTAATAAAAACAATAATTTGAGCACAACTACAATAACTGCTGCAGCAAGAACATCATATTTCACTTTTCTTGTTGACTTATTTCCAGGCATTAGAGTCAGGAAATCCACTTCTCCAATACCAGTCTTTTTCACCACTCGACAAGTCCAATTATGCAATTCATCTGATTAACATAAAAACATAAAATGTCAAGACAAACTAGAAATGTTTTTGCAGTGCAAATATGTTGGGCATTGAGGAAAACACTGCTTAGGTCTTTTAGGACCATTTGACAACCATATTTTTTCAGTTGAGGAGTATTTTTGGATACTTTTAAAAATACTAGGCAACCTTCACTGTGCTTACATGGAAAACACTTGTGACTTATTATATATTCATATGGAGAATAAAAAAGTCACATATTTAATAGTGCTTTGATCTTACTTGAATAATATAGTGAGATCATCCTGAATATTCTTGCAGGAAAGCCTATTGCAAGTTCACATAAATATATTTTCAAAAAAAAATGCCCAAAAGCAAAAAACTTGTCACAAACTTTTTTCCTGCATGTTGACTGACCAGCCCTGGCAGGAATCAGCCCTGCACAGAGGAGGAGCAGGGCTGGCTGTAAAGCAGCTGGTTGTGCAGGCAGAGCAGCTTGGTGGTGGCAGGGCAGCACTGCTGCTCCCCAGCAGAAGCTGTGCCAGGGAGATCCAGCTGCAGCCCCACAAGGTACACAGCAGCCTATCTGTACAGGCTCTTATTACTCTGCTTATTTTTCACAGATACAAATCCCCCAAATTTCTCACCTTTCCTGTTCAGCAAGAAATACAGGAGTTGATTACATCACCATCAGATTCCACAAAGGTTAGCAATGTATGACTAAGTACAACCTTAATCCAGCTGTACTTATACCCTCTTGCTGCTTACAAAGAGTTCAGAAGGAACCTGTTTTCAATCCTCTCGCACATAACAGTAAAAGTCAGAAAAAAAGTGAAAACTAAATTTTCTTATAAATACTAGAAGCATATTTAATTTCATTTCAGATACATAAAATAGTCTCTTAGTTGGTATTTAGTGTCCTTTAACACTCCCAATTCATTGCCTTCTTTTAGGAGTTGTTAGACAACAGCAGCAGCCCTTTTCAATTAATAAAAAAAATGCTTATACACGATAAAAATCTAAGTTGCACGGAAAAGGACAATATATTCCTCTTTTGCAGTAACTTTCAAAGAGTACTTAGTTTTGCATTTCCTGTAAAAGATCTGAAAATAACAAATTTGCAGCCTTTTAAAAATTCAATTGATACTTCACAATCTGTAAAATAATGTAATCCTCTATGGGATCACAACACTGGCATAAAACTACAAAATCAGAATTACCACTCCAGAATTTTAGCCCTAAACCTTTTGGTTATTGTCTCTCTATTCAATTGTGACTAAATATAAAAACCAAACACTTTTATTCATTCTAACTAATTGCAAAATAACACAATAACTCCCTCCCCTACTATGAACTGTTGGAATGTTTTGAGAAAAAAATTTACAGGCTACTTGTCTGTGTAACTCATCTTCAGTCACAAAGATATTTGACAGAAAATATGGTAACCTAACAGAGAGTTCACATACTAGGACATACTGGTCTTTTCCTTGACAAGTCAATATTCAAGACTTCATTGTAGGACAGAAAAGAGTCAATACTTATATATCATTTCAGAACTAAAATATAAATGAAGTGAGACAGAAGCTGATCTGTCACACACCATCAATTAATATGAAAATAAATAGTAATATACAATATTATATAATACACAAAATATATTCTTTATTAAAGAATATACATCCATTACTACATATGAGAATTTCAGAGCTAAGCAATCAGGTGCCAACTACATGAATCATTTCGCTGAAGTTAATATATCACATGAATTCAACAGGTGCCTCTTAGTTCACATGGATACTGAAAGATTTAAAATGAAGGATCCACTCCACAGCCTTACAGAACCAACATCAGAGTGCCCCTGCATATCTGGGCCCATAACACGTACTCTAAATGTTTGAAGAAGGTGCTTTCTATAGAAAGAATATCTTTCAGTTCAAGCTGAAATGGGAATAAATTAGAAGGAAAAGAGCAGGTACTTTGAAGTAGTAATTTAAGCCTTTTTGCTAGAGTTTAATAAACCACAGAAAAATTTTATCAGTTCAGGTTAGGGAAAATATTTACCAGGTAAATTAGCTTCCATCAAGTACTTCATGCACAGCATGTCTGGATGAAGAAAGCAGCTTTCTGTTATATCTGGAAAACGAGGCAGGTCTAAAAATGCTGCAAGCTCATGCATTTTGTTGAATACTTCTTTATATTCAGGCCACGACTGCAAGACAGGATTGGAGGGGTTATACATTTGCTCTATTACCATATTTTTAAACTATTTAAAATTATTGATGTTAAATTCTGAATTGTTAAATACAGGATTATTTATACAGATTTTTTTAGCAAACTATGACTAAACACACATGCAAGAATGGAGCCACTTACATTACAGTAAATTACAGCCATTACAGTACTGCAAAGAGAAATTGCTAGTTTTAAATCCCATGAAATACAAAAGGAAAAAACAGAAAGTTGCTTCAGATCATCCACCACCTCACCACCTTTCTTGTGAAATGCTCATTATGCATCCAGATTCTCCAAAACTGAGAGCTTTGGGAAAAAAACAATAGAGATGTAACTGAGGGTGAACTGTCTAAAGGGCTAAGAGAAGCACAGAAGGTGGAGGCTGGCAGGGACTGCTTGAGACCACTGGGTCCAAGCCCCTGCTTGGGTCAGTTCAATCAGGGTGCCCAGGAGCACATCCAGTCAGAAACTGAACATGGCCACAGATGGCAGCTTCCAAGGGTTGTGGGAAATCTGCTCCAGTGTTTCACCAACTCCAATGTACAAAGGAAAAAAAGGTTTTGTTTCCCCCTACGCTTAAATGGAATTTCTTGTATTTCAATTTGTGCCCTTTTCATCTCATCCAGTCACTGGATAGCACTAAGGAGGATCTGGTTTTCCTCCTTTGCAGCCTCCTGCAGGCACCACCTGCCCTGACTATCCTCCAGCTCCAGCATGAACAGTCACAGTGCTCTCAGCTCCCCTCATTTGTCAGGCCCCACTCCCCTATCTCCAGAGCCCTTTACTGGACTCTCTCCACTGCATTCATGTCTCCCTTGTACAGGGGAGCCCAGAGCAGCATCCAGCACTTCTGATGTGCCTCACCAGTGCCAAGCAGAGAGGAAGGATGCCCTGTCTCCCTTGAGGACTTGTGCAGTCACCAGAACTGCTCAAATCCTAGTGACAGTGACCTTGCAGTGACACCAGCCAACTGCCTCAACACTTGTGCAGCATCTCATTGCAGCCCATGAACCTTCATATGTCCACTTCATTCACATATTCCCTAAACTGCTTCTTAAAAACTGAGGCAAAAAAACCCAATCATCACTTTAGCCTTCTCCTTTGTTTTTGTAATCATATTCCCATTCAGCACCAGGCCCACATCCTCTAGAACCCTTCCACAGAATCTTTCGTGTTATTTAGTTTAAAAAAAAAAGCCATATTTGCATATTTATTAGTGACTATAAATCTGAAATTCTCTTTTTGAAACCATTGGCTGCATGAGAAAGTTCTCACAATTTGTACTGAGGTTTGCTGCTATAGGAGAATATAAATTACAGCAAGATTTTGACATGTTTATTCATAATGAACTCAGCAGGACCTGAGGTTTGCGTAAGTATGGATCTGAGGTTTGACCCTCATTTCACAATACCTGAGCTGCTTCATTAAATATTCTTAATTTTTTGTAGTTAAAATGATTACTTCAATTTACCTCTAAAAGCAACAATTTCAGTTGTTCAGGCTACTTTAACATTTTAAATGTATAAAAAGCAATGATTTTTTTGCCTTAGCTAGGGATTTTTCTGATTCAGCAGAGCACTTTATCATGTATTCATATTTTATAAAGTCAATTTGTAAATTTGGAACCTTCCATTAAAAGAAACTTAGCAGGGCTTTACACTTTATGCACAGCTTCAGAACTTTTCTGAACAAAAGTGAATGCAGGCTTCTGCTCTTTTTTTGGTTCAGATTACAGAGTAACTGTGTTTACAACAAGACATGATGTGACCTAATGTAGTTTTATTCAATAATTTGCCTTCATTTATTTTAATATAAGCTCTGTAGCCAATGCTCAAATTTTGTTTTGAGTGATTACCAACATTACGCTGTCTCTTTTTAAATGATCTCCCCTCAGACTGCAGTTCAGACTTGCATGAACACATGCAAAGGCAAATGAATAATTCTGCTGTCACCTACTATTACACATGTAACTTTTTGTAACAGTTAGGAAGTTGTATCATGTTCATTATAGTTTCTAAACAGTGTTAAAATTGGTTTAGACTGCTCCAGGACTATCTTGAGAAACAAGTAAAACTTGCACTACCAGAGCTCTGCAGAAGACCAGGCTCACAGTACTTCCCATTCCTTCTAAAAAGCAGTGCTAAATTGAATACCAAACCAATCTTGGAACAAAACCTGAATCATAGGTAACTTCTCTTGAGTGTACTAGGAGAAAAATTAAAGTCCCACATAATTCAAATAAGAACATTACATGAATACTATTCATAATTAGATAGCAAGGAAATATGCTTTCCCCTAATGAAAAGCAGTTGAATTAGTAGCTTCTTGATAGTATATCACAGGTGAAAATAAATGAAGACACTGGGAATTTAGTAATTTGAAGCATTCCCGTTCTCAAACATCAAACTATCACCAACAGAGTTATCCAAAGTCTAATCTGACACTGAGCTACTTTAAGGAATATAGATCTTAACTGGAGGACTCCAATAGACACCTTTATCACCTTTCACCTTGGCTTCCCTCCTTGCACCAGGGCAAGGAGACAGCTTTCCTATCCTAGGTATTGGTCAATCAAACCTTCTTCCCTCTGCCCAATATCTGCTTTTGGTTCAAAGCTTTTGTTTGCAATCCACAGAAGGCAACTGGGTTCTTTTTCAAAACGGCTAGAGAGTGCTTAACTTTGCAATGACAACCAATGTTTTTTTTTTTTCTGAAGACAAAAAAGTGGTATAAAAACTACAAATAAAAATTAAGACTGAGAGCTACCACTTAGATTATTTTTAAAACACTGTTAACAGACAAAAACTGTTCTTGATGTGTGTTCATAAGAGATCAGAAAACACTTAGAATGTGCATCCTAATAGAAGATAAAGTTCAACCAAATCAACTGCTGTTTCCCAGGGTTTAAAGCCTAAGCCCAAACACATTCCCTGTAGTAGTCCCAGCCCTGTGCCATGATGGTGAGGCTGAACTGAACCCCTGCTTCCAGCAGCAAAGTCACCTCTGGAACTGGGAGCTGCAAGCACAGCTGCATCCAGCACAAGGTCACACCTGCCTGGGACACAGCACAGGGCTGAAAGGCCAGGGCTAAGGACACTGAAGGGTTCCTGCAGTAACCAAGCACTGGCTGTTTTCACCAGCCACTGTATGCCCTGTTCATACTCTGTTTAACTCTGAAAGAGCTGTGGGTTCACACAAAAAATCTTTTATTCTGTCAAATTTCAAACATATTGGGAGGGTTAAAAGAGAAAGAACTCCCAAATTCCACACAACCGACACAGCAAATATTGAGACAATATTAAGTAAAGATGCAGCATACAAGCAGCCTCAAAATTAATAAAAGTTACCACCTTCTACTCAGCTATGTATCTCTGAAAAAAAAGAACCTGATAAAACAAGTTGCCTTGGAAGTCAACCAGCAAATTCACTAGGAAAGCAAGATCCAGAGCCAGGGCCTCCCTCCTTTAGTTAAAAAACTCTGCCTCCAGCAACCCATGATTAAACCCCAAGGGAGGAGTACTTGGACAATAGAGGACAGTGTTAGATCATATGCCACATGCCTTCCAAGTATAACTTTCACTTATCCAATCATAAATTAAAAACTTCAAGATGTATTTCTGTGGTATATATTAGGACAACTCCCCTGTCCATCACCACATGAAGTTACTAAGTTCTCACCTTATTTTGGGAACCTGGGAAACACAATAAAAACCACATATAAAACTCAAGTTACAAACCCTTAAGGGCACCTAATAATTCCAGGAAGACTGACAAAAAGCCCTTTTAAAGCTATTCCACCTGCTAGTCTTTTCAGGTGTTTCGCAAGCTGGGATTCCTCCAAGACTGATCAACAATGCTGACAGAGTCTGTAACTTGTCCAGATGGGCTACAGAGGTTGCCAAGACCTTTTCTTAAGCTTTGTTTTTAAATCTTTGTCTCTTATTCCCACATATGACAAATAAGATCACTCCAGAAAGCAGTATAGAAGATTAGTATTACTTGAGAGTACTTTCCCCTGCCCCCTGAGCACAGGAGAACAAAATACACGTCGTTGAGTCAGTGAAAAAGTGTCTATAACAAGATTTTCATAATGATAAATATTCATTAAACTATTTAAATCAGTTGTCTTTATCTTTCAAAGTTACATGGCATTTTTCACCTGTATTAGAAAACAACAAACTGGTTTTCAGGAGCAGAGGAGCCAAACTATTAGCATGATAATCAGATCAAGTAACAGGTAATTGTTTTGAGTAAGCCAAGATTGCAGCCTCTCCTACTTGTTTGGACAATATCAGAATATTGCTGATCAACAAGCAGAAAACAGTATGCACTGGCTGGCTTTCTAGAACAATTTGCAGGCTCCATAGTTTCTTGTTTTAAATGTGGTCTGGCTGACTCTTTTCTTGGATAACTGTGTAAGCCATTTCCTTCACCCGTGTCAGGACAATATCCCATTACTTACATATTCACAATATTCACAACTCAGCTTATGGTATAGTGATAATGTTCTACTATTTCTGGAAATAAATAATTATACAGTTATTCTAAATTCTTCATTTCATATTTTTCTCTTTCATCTTTCTTTCCTGTTCAGTATTTTTTTGCAGCACAATTCCCTTCCTTACCCTTTTACCTGTGCATTTCCATCCTGGGATCCTTTTTTCCCCATGCCTGCACATTCTCTGAAGTTCTACCTACTTTGTGATGCTTCTATTCCACACTGGACATTTTTCCCAAGGGATTTCTTTAATGATCATTTAATACTGGAACCTAATAAGATCTGACTCATTTTTTCATTATCAGCTTTTTTGTAAATCTTAGGGAATCTTCTAATATTTAGAGTTGGATATGCAAGGCTTCATCATTTTTAAGATGACAAATTCAACTTGGACTGAGTTTGAAAAAGAGTGTACTAAACTTACCAGGAAATGGATTAATAAAGCCATTCAATTCGTAGGTTTGGAAAACAACAAGTTATGAGGGTTGAGGAATGGGTTTTTGCAACACAATCCAGAATTCTGCTTCATACCTTGTGTAAAGCAGGGCATGCCCATAAAATAAAATAAAATATATTTATTGTAAAAATAATAAACCAAATGGCTGCCCTAGTGCATGTAAAGATCTTTGAATGCTGCCTGGATTGAAACACACATTCCCAGGAACCTAAGCTGGCTCTACATTTACATAAGGTAAAATCAGGTACCAATAATGGAGCAGAGCAGTCAAGTTCTCTATGGCACCTGGCTCACCTTACTTTGCTTCTGCTGCTCAACTGGTTCACATATATCTGGTCATCTGCAGCATGAGCCTGATGTGGGATGACAGCAGCCACAGTGCATGCAGATTGCATAAAAGACTTGACAGTAGAGACAATAACTGTATTAACTGTGAAATTTACACCCAAATTAGTATTTAAAACTGAATGAAATTACCTTGTGGACCAATCATTACATACTAGATCATTAACATGGTCACAAATCATATTTTTCATGTTATTTGCATATTGTTACAGTACTACTAATCTAGCTACCTCCCTATAAACCTACACCAACAAATACTGCCAATTTATTTTAAAACAACATCGGTTTTCCCCCTTGCCTGACCTCTATCTACCTCTCCGGCACAACCACCATCACACCTGGAACAGCCACAAACGAATGTAATAGCCATCAAACACAAATTAAAGGTACTTTAACATTGTGTATTACAATGAATACAAACTTTGAAAAAATAGGAAATAGTGAAACTTTTTTTTTTCCATTTAACCTAGCTGGAAAAAATTAATGTAGGCAACTTTGTAATGGTTAGATTCTGAGCAGTCTTTTCAGGAAAGCCTTCTTTGTCAGAGCAAAGGGTATACAGAAAAGACATAGGCAATGTTTGAAGAGACTCTTTAAAGGTCCCTTCCAACCCAAACCCAAACCATCCCGAGATTCCATGGCATAGTCAGCACTGTCACCACTGCTGTACAGAAACACCCTAGGCTTGTGATTGGCTGGTGAGTGTGAAATTGGACAGGGAGGAACCCCTGCACCCTGCTCCTGCCTCCTTTCCTCAGTCACATCTGAAACAGGAGAACACACTCCAGGAGCCCCACGTCTGACTCAGTGCACTCGTTTTTACATGGACTGTATTAACTGTGAAATTTACACCCAAATTAGTATTTAAAATGAGTGGATAGCATTTAAATGAGTGGATAGATTTCTCCAAACCCTGATATCCATGAATCACATACAGACGCTGATGTAACAGTGAGAGGGTGTGCCTGGAATTATTAAAAGGGGACCAAATGACAAGAAGAAGACAGGTGAAACTGCTAGAACTCCATTTAGATAACTGCAAAGAAATATGCATCTCGTGGAACTTCTTCCATTAGAAAGACAAAGAGACCAAGCACACAAGTAAAGCTGCTCCTTTACAAGCCTCCTATCAAGCAGAAGGAAGAAATAAAAGGAAAATAATTTGTCGACCTGAAAGACAGGGAGACAGGTTGTCCAAGTTATGTGTCAGGTCACAAATGGGCAGAAGGGAAGAAAAAAGAAGTTGGGATACCATCTCAAAATCACAGAAATCACACTGGCAGGCTCTCACTTTCTCTCTCCTTTTAATAACTGTTTCAGCTGCAACAACTACTACATCCTAAAATCCCAAATTACTCCTGGCCATTGCTGTAGAGCAAGTGAGAAGGGCCTTTACATAGCAAAAAGATTAATTTTAGAAAATGACTCAATAAACAAAGTTTATGTACTTTTGAGAGAAAAAAGGTGCTAGACTGCATTAAACTGATCCAGGCAGTTCTTCTTTACTGAAGAATTCAAGATGGCATGAGGATGAGCCAGCAACCTACATACAAAGAAAAAAGCCATCTGAATGTCTATTATAGATGTACTCCTTTACTCGGGGAAAAAAAATATTTGGCTGCCTAACAGGCTTTTTAATGGGCTACTTTCAGAGGAAGACATATTTTTCATTACATGATTCCTGGTTAAAGTGGTTTTTGAATAAATGAGTTTCAATATTATTAAACCACGAGAGACACGTGCTTGAGCATTACATTGTTCATGCTCACAAGCAAACTCAGTCAAGTATCACTTTTCCAAAAAATGTAGTCATTCTAAAAACACATAGAGGACTCCAATAAGGAACTGAACTGTCATAATGTATTGAAATCTAAGAGTTTGGAAACAAATTTTATTGAATTTCATAAATACTTCGGTAAGTTTGTTTTCTTTCTTCATTAAGTAATGCTTAAAGACAGGTATGGACAAGCTAGAGTTTCTGTTACACAACAGCCAGCTCTCATGATAAACTTGATTACAATAACCCTTTCAGCAGTGAACTTCCTCCTCAGCTTTTTTCTTTCAAATAAAAGCCTCACCCTTGCTTCTTTTCATTCCGCACTACTTTCTACCCTGAACAAGTACTGCATGCACCTGCTAAAATGCACAAAAAACACAGTTAGGCAGAGAAAAAAGCCCCTCTGATGGATACACATCCACTCCAAAAAACCTTAAGATTACAAGGTATCTCAAAACACCAGCAGAACAAAGCAGGAATCCCTCCTTGTTTGGGAAAGTAAGTGCAGCACAGCTGATTAGCAGAATTTGTATAGATAGAATTTTATCCCTCTCAAAAGTTTTTTTTAATAAATAAGAATGAACACCTTCTGTCTGAATTTGAATTCTTTAAATAGTTACCACTGAAAACAAAAAATAAAAAATCATATGGCAATTAAGGTAATTCAAATTTTAGTCAGGAAAAGAGGCTCTTACACATTAGACCTGGAATATTTTGAGAGGAAGACTTCAGCAAACAGAGGAACATGTCTAAAAGCCAGTCTGATGGATAAGCTTTCCAGGGAAACAGAAAGCTGTAAACATTCCAGTCCAAACTCTCCAAGAGCAAACAGCAAATATTTTGACCTGTATTTATGAGTTCATGAACAGATTTAGTCAGGAATTACTCTGTCTGAATCAGACCCAAACTAAAATATATATATGCAATCCACCAAAATTCGAAGTATTTTGTACATGTCCATAAGTCAGCAGTTTCCTAAGAGCTGTGTGATGACTTGAAGACATGTGCTTTAGCCAGTAGCAGATTATTAAGGGATACAAAATCCTTTCAAAAAGCCAGTGTGGAAAAAAAATACAGGCACCATTTTACAGCATTTGGAAAATCATCAGGTTTCTTCATGACTGTGGCACAAACCCACCCCAGTCCCTCAGGCAGGTGTCTTTGTCCCAGTTTTCCACCTTGGGACAGAGCTGCACAACACCAGCCCTGAGAGCCCAGCCCAGAAGCAGTCTTGTGACCAGGGGGAATGATCAGCATCAAAGGAGGAGAAAGGACCAAATATTCTACAACTGAGTTGGTTTCACGTGGCTTGTACTAATGCAGGCTTGAACTCCATATTAAATGAGGAAAAGGAAAAGATTCCAAGCAGCTCCCGACTTCCTGCATACTGAACTCAGACGCTATCTCGCTTTAGAAACAATATGAGATGAAATTGTAATGACTACACCCTAGAGCATTTATACAGTCTCAGCTAAATGCACGTTCTCTTCAGTAATTCCTAAATTTCATATTGTAAAACTTTAATCAGCATTCAAAGAAATGAAAAGAAGATAGAGTATTAACTTAATCTGTTCACAAATCAGGACCTGTACTTGCTGATAGGGCCAAAAGAGGACTGCACAGAACTGAGGACTACTTAAAAATATTAAGGGTAAAGTGCAAAACCCCTTGAGCTGCAGTCCCCGTCAGCCCAGGAGCTCCCCCATGACCTAGAATTTATTTATTCTTACATGGCTTTTCATGTTTCTCTTCTCGCTACATTCCTAGGCCAGGCTTCTGGCAAGTGTTCCTGCTTCCTCCTGGCATTGGGATCATCACTACTACTCAACAGTAAGGAATTTTACATTGTGAGTTATTAAACAAGCAATTCCTTTATAGTTCCTCCATCAAAACAAACCAAAAGGTCACTAGAAAAATACAAGCTATTTTTCAAATAGCAAAGTTTTGCTTAAGAAAAATGTGTCATATTTACTGCTTAGAATTCTTTGGTGTAGGCTAGACATACCCCTTTTATGCAATGATTTTGTGTACTTTTACCATTTAATCATTCCTCAAGATTTTTCAAGTTGAATAAGAAACACCCTGAGATCTGTAAATGTGAAACTTTATCAGACCATATTTAGTTCACTTAACTTAAAGGCTTGAACTATGACTTTAAAAGAGTTTTTCTAAGATAACTAGTTAATGAAAAATGAAGTTTTACGATCTTTAAAAAAGTCTCCCCAGAACACAAAACCCACAAACTGAAAGCTTAACTGAAACCCCAGAACAAAAAAAAAAAGTGACTGTACCACATCAATCAAAATAATCTATTTAGCCTTGCACCCAGAAGCGAGCAAGCAAAATGCGCAGGGAGAAATTTACGAACCAAGCAAGCCACAACACTACCAAACATCTGTCCAGCTTTGTACCTTTTGTGGCTGACTCAGCAGTGAGATCTCACTATTCTTTTGTTCCCAATCTCTATTCCTCCATGACATTTGTACAGTCAGCATCTGGCCCTTTTAACATCCAGAGCATCATTTAAGGCAAGGAATTTCACCAGTTACCCACAAAACATATGAAGCCACATCTGCTGCTGTTTGATTCTGAACCTGTAAACCAGCAACCTCTGCTGACACCTCCCAGTCCTTGAATTGGAAGAGACATTGAACAATTGCCTCCTGAACATGTTCTACAAACTACCACCACATCACCTCTTCTTTATGTTGAAAGATAAGTAGATAATATTAATTTTTTCTGGTGAGAAAGTTGTCTCTGTTTGATAATGCCTGTTGTGATTCTGTACTCTCAGTTCTTCTGCAACAAAAGGAAGGGTAAGAAAAGCAAAACAATCAAATCTCTGTATAGTATTTAAGATACAGTACATTATAGATTCATACATTAACATAAATTTTTTTCATCTCCATTCTTCATTAGATGTCAGGAGTTATTAGAAAATAACTTTAATGTAGCTGGTCTATAACAACTGTGTGTTCAAAAACTGCATCATAAAGGGATTACAGAAACCTGTATCATTAAAATCACACAGGTATTTAAACTAAGGCTGCAACCTGAACATAGCAGCATTGATAACACCAGCTTTCAGAGAACACTGCAAACAAATTTTTCTTTACTTAATACGATTTTTTCCACCTAGAATAAAGATATTCCTGTTAGCTTTGGGACAAGAATGAAGTCTGAGAAATTTCAAGCACTATTTCTCCATCTGTGTTCACCTAACTATGAAGCTACAAGATTATATATCTCAGTAGATGTAACAAGGGGAATATTTGACTTGTTCCAAACTGCTCACACAGAATCTGGAATTTTATTAAGGAAAAAAAAGAGAGGAAAAGTGAAAAAAACCGAAGACTCAACAGAATGATGAAAACTTAGGAACTTGCAGGTATACCTTTGTTTACGCTGGATTTTTTTTCAAAATTATCATTCTTCTTTGAAAATTCCTTCTGCCCATGTAAGTAATCTTTGCATGTATCAGCAATATGCATTTTACTTTTTCCTACATGGTTTATTCATCAAAAATGGTCAGCAGACCATTTTATTTTAAAAACCATCTTCAGACTAGAAAATTATTTAACTTGCTACTAGCATAGCATTGTTATCATCTGCCAAATAAGCAACACTAAAACAGTCACCAAACATTATAAATCATTTCCACAACAACAATTTCAGTACAATGTCCTCACACAAAATTCACAATACAAAAGTATACAGAGAATTTCACTCCTTAGACAATGGGACAAGAAACATAAAGCCTTAGAACAGTGATTCACTTCACCTGTCCCTCCTAGAAGAGTACTATAATTAGGAGACTAAGTCCACACCCACAACTAAAGAAACACCAGCACTTATGAAATACTCTACAGTTTATGAACTTCTATTCACATACTCAAACTCTGTAATGAAGCAAATTCTAATCCTTTGCTTTTAAGTTGATGAAATTACAGTACCATAAATAGCATCTTTGATATAAAACATTAAAAAAGAATGAACTATCATTTGCTGTATGAAAGCACTCAGCCACATTCCATTCAATTTAGGGTACAAACCAAGGAATTACAGGAGAAAACTGAAGGGACGCATTAGCCTGAAGAGCAAGACAAGTACCTATATTTTTAGTGATGCTAAAAACAGTCATAGTGAGATTTCCATGGATCTTCAGCGGTCAATATTACAGTTTCATATTGATTTATGCCTTGATCTATCAGCAGAGCACTCTACAGATTTCCAAGTAGCACCATCCCCTCTGTTTTTCCCTGAGCACTTCATGATTCAAGGATAGAACTCATTCTTCCCTGTAGTGCAATGAGGGTCACCAGTGATCTTTTATTATGAGAAGATTATTAATTCTTTCAGTTTGAAAAGAATGATGAAAAAGTCCTTAGGCTTTGTTTTCAAGCTTTGCAAACTTGCACAGACCTCCAGAAGAGCTGAGTGTAGGCAAGAAGAGAGAAGTACCAGTACTCTGATAACAGTCCCTCTGCTAATCTCTATCCTTCCTTGCTATCTAGATTTATGTGACCTAATGAAAATACTCAGTAAGTGAGAGAGCAGCTACTTTTCAAAGCTTCCCAAGGAAGATCCTATCTAAGTTTATACACTTCAAACACAGTAAAATATCTGTGATATGCTTCTGACTGCAGGAAACAAAACAAAAGCAGCTTAAGGTATCTAAACCAAAATGCAAACAAGTGTTTCCAATGTGAATAAACCAAGCAATACACTTAGATACAGGAGTGATAGTTTCCTTGTGTTATTAGGTACTGTAAATCAAAGAATTAGTTTTCAATAAACCCATAACACTGATGCTACTTCTGGTCAGAACACAGATAAATTATTCAACCAATCCCAGCAGCATATTGTACAAGAACCCCCTCACACTTTGTAACAACCTGGTAGAGATTATTAGAAATTACTGGGGATTGAATGCCAAATTATTTCTAAAATTGAGCCATTATGCTCAAAAGCTAAGGACTAACCAATTCCTGCTTTTGCCTGTATATGGCAAGTCAAATCACAGAGCAACTGTCTTTCCTTAATCCATGAGAAACCCTCAATTTTTATGTTTTCCTCCAGGCTACCTGACAGTTCTTCTGCCCCCAACATTCACAGGGAAATCAAAATCAGGAGGCGTCTTAAATTACTTAAACTTTTCAGCCAAATTTACAAAACAAAATGGCTTTTACTATGCTTGAACAAAGCTGAATTGATTCACATACATTTTTGTGGCACATCCCCATGTAATTCAAAGCAGCTCTGCTGAGCTACTGAGTTGTTGGACGGTCACAAGGCACAAAGTGTTTATGTGGTACAAGTATTAACAATCATATTCTGATTGTAATATTGCCTGTAATGAAGAGAATGAGAGAAAGAATACAAATGTGAGGCTCCATATCTGTAACCCATCTGCAGTAGTGAAACTCTGCAACATATAATCCTATTGTAACATAAATGATTAACACTACATGTCATTTATAATGTGGAAGACAAGTCCCACATGGGGTAGTACTGCAC
This sequence comes from Melospiza georgiana, assembly GCF_028018845.1. NCBI lineage: Eukaryota > Metazoa > Chordata > Aves > Passeriformes > Passerellidae > Melospiza > Melospiza georgiana. The sequence goes on from NC_080432.1 coordinate 92,053,579, forward strand.
AAGGATATAAGTCCTGAGTTTAAAACTTTTTCTCAAGTAGACCTTGCCAAATACAGTCCTGTAGGTCACTACATTCCCAGACAGATCTGCCATACTCCTCTTTTTATTGTGGGATAATTGGATAAAGGGAAAATCACCAAAAAATGATACCCCTTTTTGAAGCAAGGGGAGGCATTTGACTGCACTGCTCAGAGACATATCCTAGATTAAAAAAAAGAGACAAGAAACTACAGATATTCTGCAATGAAACACAATGTAAAGGTGGTTAAGTTGTAAGCAACAGGGAAACTTAAAACCCAAACAACCCAAAAATCTTGAATTTCAATGCCACAGGTAAATAGGTATGTCACGAAATAGGAAGAAAAGCAAGACTGTGCTATAACTAGAAAAAGAATATGAATCCATTGCATTAAAATCACATGTAAGGAAGAGAAAAATTATGTCTGCAAAAAAGTAAACCACTATCTGATAAAATGGAGTATTTTACAAAGGAGAGGCCCAGATAATTTACACACAAGAAGCTTCAAGGAAATAACTGAGGAGTTCTCTGAAAAACAAATGTTGTTTTTTAAATAATCTTAAGAAATTCTAAACATCAAAGGGCTCTCCACTTTAATATGCAGTATTTAAAAAAATGTAAAAGGGGAGATTCAGGAACTGTAGAATGATTAGCTTGGCATGGATCCTGAACAAATTAATACTATGGCAATGGGAAAAACAGAAGCTAAAAATATCCTGTCAGTCAAGCAACCTTTGTAAGGTCAGGAGAGGAGAGGAGAAAGTGGACTGAAGCTCCAGCTCCCATAAGAAGCTGATCTGAAAACCCTTTTCCTTTTTCACAGTAAAGTTAAAGGGGAACCAAATCAAAATTACCACTAAGTCTCACTGGAAGAACGTAACTCATACTTTAATCAAAACTCAAGAGCTGCTCTGCAGGAAAGAGCATCATGAAGAACAAAGCTGCAAAACAGAAGCATGCTTGATTTGCTAGCAAAGGAACAGCCTGGCAAACTCATCTCAGAAATCAGATCTCTCATATCATCATCAGAAGTGAGATTGAAGCTGACACAGAAAAATGGGTGACAGAAGGATTAGTGCTAAAGAAACATGGATACCAAAGTGCTGCCAAGAAAAAAACCAGGCAACATTTTAAAAAATGGAAGAGAAGAACAAAAAGAAAATACAAACTACAGAATACTGTAAAAGAAGAAACAAAAGAGTTGGAAAGTTTCCAGGCAGAATAGAGAAGAATGATCATCTCTCACATTCTTCAGGGAAACCTTTCATTCCTAAATAAAAGAGGAAAGAAATTTACTAATCCAAGCTAGGGAGGGTGTGTGTGTAAATGCATAAGAGCAAGGTATGTACTCCTCCAACACAAATAAAATAAAGCCAAAGCATCATACAGAACAAAACACTTCACGCTCCACTGGCATATTCTCAAAAGAGCTGAAGACTTCCAGTCTACTTTATAAATACATTGTAACATCTACTTCAACACCTATCACAGGACACCATTAGGGAAGGAAAGCCTTGCATGAATTATAGAGCACAAACATTTGTTTTCAAACTGTTCAATTTTCCATCAAAGCCAACATCAGTTCATAATGGAGCATTAATTAAAAGTCCTTATTTAAATGAACACGACTGAGCTGCCCAGAGCTACTGGCCTAATCCAGCACAGAAAGAAACATAATTTTAATGTAGAATGATAAGCAATTAAACCTGAAAGAGACAAGGTATCAGCAAGAAGGTAAGAACAATAAGCTTTCCAGTTAGGTGGGATAAAAGGGAAAAAAATCATGGCATGTGATTTTGAGTTTCATGACTCATTTCTCTTGTCCACAACAGTGATTTATGACTAGCGGAGTATATTTCTGCTGCTTTACCACGATGCATTCAAGAATTTTCCACAGGCAAAGGTAAGGAAGAATGCTAACATCATTCTCAGCTGGAAGTTTGGAAAGTGTTTCTGTATCATGGAAAATTCTGAGGAGTAACACTAGGAGTCATTTCAGAATCAAGATATCCAGGGATGGAAATAGGCATATTAGAGCAGAATTCAAACTAAACAGTGCTTCTGTTAATCTAAACTGGAAGTTGCATGTGTAAAAAGAAACAAAAAAAAGCTATACTAAGACAATCAAAAAGTAGTATAGATGGTAATTTTATCATGCTGGCAAGTTCAAATCTTTTTAAGTGAGTACATTCCTTGTTACAGGCAGCAATACTCCGGATTATACAAAACAACAAACAAAAACATGAAAAAAGAGAGGATGGAATTGAATTACAGAACAAAAAAGGAAGAATTTTTAAGATACAGATTCCTAGGCAGCAAGGTGTTTCAACAACACTGTCAACACTAAAACATTCAGTGTCCTTGTAAAACCTGTGGATTTAGAATTGTGCAGCTACTTCCACCTAAGAGAAAGGGAAGGGGAAGGGGGAATGGAGAAAGGCTTCTAGAAAGAAGCCATTCTGTGACCACACTCCAGGGCAGAAGAAGTGGCAAGGATAATTCAGGAAATACCCATTCTTTTTGTCTTCAGGGACAAGGTGGTAGACAGGTCTGAACAGAATTCAACTAACCCACCAAGCTCAACTTCCTCCAGGCCTCCCCCCATCACTGGGGAAAGAAAAAAGAGATTCTTAACTCATTTCTTCCTAAAGTTTTCTTTTAAATTTGGAGAAGAGATTGAGAGAAGGGAACTTCTCTGAGGTCCCACACCATGCTCCTTGCCAAGTCCAGATACTTGAGCATCCAGAGACAATCACTTCTAAAGCTCTTTAGCACAAGAAGATCTGAAAGATGCTTATGAGACTACACCTATCCTGCTGCACACAGCACATACTCCAAAGTGACGTGGTTGTTATCTTCAGTACTTTAGTAAATCACGTTGCCCAACATCCATGGGAGTGACCTGCTTACCTATATATACACATATATTTAAATTTGTGTGCGCATGAAGAATGTGAGAATCAACGCATTACTTTTGGACATTAAAAAAAACTCCACTTACAATGCATTAAAGGTAAAATACACTGAAAAATAGTGTGTTTTATAAAAGTAATGAGAGCTAAAGGTATATTTGAGGAAGGATAGCATAACCAACTTTTAAGCCCAAGAAAATAATACTTGAGAGATAATTTGGTATATAATCCCAAGTCAAAAATGCATGGCAAGACAGACCTATGGCAAAGACAACTTGTTGACAGCTCTAGGCAAAAGGGATGCTTTAATCAATTTTGTATAAGGAGCAAGATAAATCCTTAAAAGCAAAGTGGAGGATGTGTATCTTAAAGATATATCCCTACTTCATGCAGAAATAAAAGAGGGAATTTGTGTGCAGACAGATTATATCAATAAAATAATATAAGCTGAAAACAAATTATTCAGTGAACTTTATATATACTAATAATAATTTACAAACACATTTTAACTCCTATACTAATGGGTTTTAAAAGAAATAGATATCCTAAAATTCTAGATATCCTATGTGCATTTAAAAGGGAACAAAGGTGACTTCCACCCAAAGCAAAAAGATGACTGCACTTATCAAAGATGTATTGGGTACTGGCACAAGCCTTAGGATGAGCAGAGATCTACTGTAGGTAATTTGCAAACACAAGGAAAAAAACCCTTCACCTCCTGCACAGAACAAAACCAAACACTTATATATCTTATTCTTCCTTCATACATACAAAAAGATTTTAATCAAATGGAATAAGAATACTTCTTTTAGAAAAAGGAAATTTTGCCTTTCCTTTCTTGTACTGGGAAGTTAAAACTTCTTGTACTGGGAAGTTAGAACTTCTGAACAAAACAGGAGCATCTTGCGGCTTGCCCTGTTAACCCTCTCACTGTACCTTTAGGTAAAACCTATTTTCCAAGGGCTAATTTCTAATATACACATGATTTAATAGAGGAAGGGATAAATAAGATTACTAATAAAGTAAGAGCTTAGAAAATTGACTTGGAACAATGGAAAGATAAATACATATGGAAGATAAACAACTAATTTTTTCTCAAAGATCTTCTATAAAGTACTTTTATCCTTCTGACAACACTTTAGAGTAGTACTTCTCTCCAGCTAGGCCCTGACACCTGTCTAACAGTTATACATCATGATTAAAGACAGTACAGAGAGCTGGAGGCTCCTCTCTCTTTATGAGACAATCATGCTCAAAGCTCCCACACTTCTGGACAGAAGTGTTCAGATATAACCATACCTTTGTGGCAGCTATTTTAAATAAAGTTCCGTTTTAGCAGAATGAAGAATTATGCCCTTCTTGTTAGCTGTTCCACCACCAAAATATGAAGGGCCTATTTGCTACCTACACTGAAAAGGTGGAACAGAATACAAGGCATTCTTGAGGTTGGAAGGGATCTCTGGAGATGACACATGGAGTCCAACACCTCTGCTGAAGCAGGATCAACTGCAGCAAGCTGCTCAAGACTGTGTCCCATCAGGTTTTGTGTACCTCTGAAGACAGGGACTCCACAGTGGTCCAGGGCTGCCTGTTCCAGCACTCAATCACCCTTAAACAGTGAAAAAGTTTAATATTCAAATGGAATTTCCTGTTTTTCAGTTTGTGCCCTGTATTTCAGTTAGGTACTGTTCTTCCACTGCACACCATCAAGAGGAAAGCCCAATGCCATCCTCATTCCTCCCTGACAGACATTTATACACATTACTGACATTGCCCCCAGCCTTCCCTCCTCAGTGATAAACTCCCAGCTCTCAGCCTCTCCTTGTACAGCAAATACTACAATCACCTCTAACTGCTAAACAGGATGCAACACAAGGAAAAACTGTCAGTGATACAGACTCCATTCTTAAATACACAACAGAGAAATTTATCACAGACGGGAAGCCTGAAACTTGTCCCATTCCTTGCATATGAAAAACTATTACTAAGTGACAAGTTATAAAAATCCCTTTGTGCATGTACACACACACATGCCATTACACAGAAAGTAGGTGACTCACTTCATAATAACGTTGCATTTACTTTTCTAAGACCTGTAACAACTTCAACCTTGCACAAATTCAGCATATTTTGAGTATGTGGGAAATTGTTACTAAAAAAAGCCTTAAAGCCCCTGAGAATATTTATATACAAGATGAGCCTCATCAAGTTAGGCTTCATCTGCACTTAATTGATTAAGTGATATTTAGTATGATTAAAATCCTTCAAGTTACTACAACAAAATTACTTCTTGATTCAAATTTGGGATGCAAAGGACACAACTAAATGCACTAAAGATCTGTTCAAAATTAAAAAGGAGACATATGGAATAGTCCTGTCAGTTATCAATATTTTGGAACATGTTTGCAGCTTATATTTACCTGACTTGAAGTACAACAAATAATGGCATTAGAGCAACTTACCTACCTGGTTATAACAGCCATAATATCATAAAGGTATTTAAGATAATTGTCTACAAAATATTCAATACAGAGCAAAGCAGAAAAGAATGTAAGCTATATTTCAGAATGGAGTATTACAGAATCTCATTTCCTGCTCCAGGACAATAACCTCATCTCCTGAATTTCTCAAAACTCAGATGCCAAAACTAGACACAGTAAGACATTGGTAATCTCAGTGCTGCAGTGAGAAAGAGCTAGTAAGGATTTTGCAATTATCAGCCTCATGATGTAGTAAAAAAAACATTAAAACTAAACACAACTGAGTATATGCCTTACTAAAGTAACATTGAAGGTAGAGTAAGGAACAAGGAGCAGATATTTCTAAAAAGAGGAAGCCATAATAATAATGGAGTGGCTGGAAAACAAATGGTACAGTAAGCCTACAGAACTACACCTATATATCTCAGTGAAAACACAGTTAAGAGATTACCTGGTTAGTGTGCATATCTACTAATGCTTTGGAAATGAAGGGAGTAGCCCTATCCTAAAAGGAAACAGTAGGATCCTCCAAAGGAAACTCATCTCCTCTCGGTGAACCAGTTCTCCCACTTTCAGGTATGCCACAAGCTTTACAGTTGCAATTCACAAAATAAAAACTCATGCAGAAGATGAAGGCAAAGAAGGACAAAGACTTAAAACCAAGTTTATACTCATATTTCAACCTAACATATTCTCTGTTAAGGAAATTTCTAAGACAAAGAAATCAAAAGCTTTTATATTAAATTTATCTCCTGATTTTTAGAAGTTGAGGTCATAATTCTCATTTATCCAGACAGGAAAGCAGTAACACAAACCCAAAAATGCTAAAACTTCTGAAGGGTCACAAGCCCTGAACAACTCATGACCTGCTGAATATAAGCTACATATTGGAGAATGTTAATGTTACTTGCAACATCATCATGAGGGCTTGGCAGAATTGCTGCTTTCTGTTCTTAAAAGCTAAGATTTTATTTGCACACTTCAAAAATCCGTAATAAATTTTTATCCGCAACAGAAATGTCATTGGGCAATTGTTACAGTACATAAGAATCTTAACAAGGGAAACTAAATTTCACTCAAGACTGTCCATTACTATTCAGTTCCTAGAAGAGCTGTATTCCCTTACATAGATTTTAGGTTTGATATATTTCAATCAGTACAGCAAGGAACAGAACAAGAGATAGCATCTAAACCATATTTTATTAAAAGAATATGGAATTGCAAAAAAATTCAATAGCTATTTCAGACAAGCACCAAAAGGGATAATATATGGCCATTACACTTGAAGCTTAATCCTGCTTCTGAGTGTTTTGAGAGCAGTTCTGAATACCCTTTTCTCCACAAGTACTTATTGATTTCATTTTAACTTAGGTAATCAGTACAATAAGACTGGTTAAAGATTAAAGCACTCCAAGTCACAGAGTGCGCTAGGTTCTGCCAGGCTCCAATACTGTGAAACATGAACTGTATTATATAACAATAGATTTAATCAATTTACTAGTACAGTGACCAAAATATTTAAAATACCACTAAATAACTAGGTTTTGGTTGGGGTTTTTTTAACTTTTCCTTTAAGAAAAACATTACCTCTACACAAAAGATCTTAAGATCAAGTCCACATAACTTCATTTTCTCTGGAAAATGCTGGAAAACATTCATATATGGAATATGCCCTTCAACAACAAACCTGCATTAAAAAAAAATAAAGATCAAATCAAAATAATATATAAGGTAACAAATAATTATGTTTATTATAAAATTAATATACAAATCACCTTTTGATTTTAAATAACATCAGTATTATGCTACCTAAGCAATTCCACCTGAAGTTACACACTGGAAATGTCCACAGAACAAAAACCAGTTCAATCATTTAACAGGCTTTTAAGTTCAAGCTGAGATGTGACTGACAAATGATAACATTATGGCAGTAAGCATACAATCAACAAGCTTACATGGAGTTTGTTCTACACATTCTTCAACTACTGCATTTCTTGAACTGCTTTAAGCCTCCTTTGAATAGCATGATTTTTTTTTCAAAATTCTCAAGCTTTAAGTAAATTTTACTTTTAAAACACAGACTTTCTGCTGGAGGAGTTTGAATCGGATAACACGATAGGGAAGAAAATCACAGAATGATGAGCGGATACACAGAACTGAAGCCACATTACTTACATTTCTATGATGATACTTTTCAAAAACAGGATTACTGAGGGATAAATAGAAATTGCTTTGTATACTAATAAATAAAAATAGTTTCATTCTTATTTGCATACAAATAATGCATCTTTGTTGTTAAAAACTGCTTTTGGTAAGTGGTTGACAGTATTATTTGATATTTTTATTGAAAACACACACACATATATATGTAAAAGACGAGACTTAAGAACAGATACCAATAAAAAGCCACCACTACGCCAAACCCCTCCTCTTATCCAGCATCTTAGCAGACACCCACAATAGGACAAGCAAGCATTGAACAAGCACAAATCCTCACAAGGCAACACACCCATTCCACACTAAGGCACACTGGTAGTCTCCCATAGGACTAAGCTAGAAATGCCTTCCCATCTCCTCTTCTCCAAACCAATTTTGTTAAAAGAGTACATTAAACCTGAATAAGTTAACATTACAAACAGAGAAGACTCTAATAATCAGGACTGAAAACAATTTTCTTCCCTGCTGATGAGTGTTATCTCTCTGATCTTGCTACATAGATTAGTAACTTCTTGATCTACAAATATTTAATGTCCCTTCTGAGCCTACAGCAATTCACAAGCTCACCTGCTATCTCCCTGTTCTGTGCCTCATCACTATTTGTTCCATGTTATGTAGTGTGTATCTACTGAAGTTGACTAAAATTCTGTTTAAAGCTAGTTACTGCAAAGTTTACAGTTACAGTCTACTTTTTTTTTAACCAGTCTTATCTGAATGTTCAGTTTAATTGAAAAAAAATTAGTTAAACCCAGGATTAAAATAAAGAAGTGCATTTAATGATTGAAACTGTTTCAAATAATTAGAATAATTTATAATGATTCCTGAAAAATAACAGCAATATGAAAAATCATATTGCCCAACAGCCTTTGTTCCAAAGCTCTGCTTATTAGTCTTTTAAGTGAAGAAGTAACAGGTGGTGCACAGTCCTTTCTAATCAAATGGTGTAATGATCATTTTGCTAGTGAAATTTCAGTAGCTTTCCTCAAGCAGCAGCAACAGCATTTCCCCCCCCGAGTGGAGATGCGCGCTGAGCTCTCATGAGGGTGCTCTCCAAAGCAGCCCCCCCTCCATTGCTGGTCCTTGCCACCCTGCCTGACCTGCTGAGCAGCTGGCACATCTGCTCCTTAGCTCCTTTTAGCCATCCACTACACTGAGGAACATAAGCTTCAGGTACGGTTTCACAAAGTTGATTGAGCCAAACTAAAAGCTCAACACAACTAGCAGGATCTCCCTCCTTGTGAACCAGCCATGAGCTGCTGCTGCTGGTCTCTTCCCCAAACCCAAATCACAAGAGCAGCAGAAAACCACCTGTTACCCTGTTGCTAGCAAGGCTTCTTTCATCATCTAACAACTGTAGAGAGCCTCACAGATGGCTCTGCAAGTGAAACAGTTGCCAGAGGGAAGGGGGGGCATGACACAGGCAGGAGTAGAGGGAAGCAGGACCTTCCCCTTTCAGCAGCAGTGATGCATTACTGGCTCAGCTGATGATAAGCTTTGGCTGACACACGCTAAGGCACAGTGACACCATCAGCTGTCAGATATGAAGGCCTGGAACCAAGGCACTGAGAGCAGCAAACGCCTGAGCCAGCAGAGCAGCAGCTGGAAGCGCAGAGAATCAGAACCTAGTCTCGGGTGTGGTGTGGTGGTGATGCAGGCAAACCACCCTCACAGCTTGCTGCCTCCGAGATGGGAATGAATCCCACCCTCCTTCAGTCCCTCGCCACACATTCCTCCCTGCTGACAAAAGCACTTGTGTGACTTCCCAGAGCATCAGACTGGAATGAGTCTCTTCAGGGTTTCACTCCAACAGACTCAGATGATTGCAGGAACATTACTGCCAGCACAAGGCAGAAAGGGACAGCAGTGAAGCACTAAAATGTCCAGTGAACCTTTCTTTTCAAAATTTATCTTCTCTAGATCTACTTCTTTCACCTAATAAACCATAAACCGCATGAATGCTAGCATCCATGGCAAGAGAAAGAACAGGAATGTTTATGCAAGACCACGGCACCAAGAACTTGGAGCAGCTTAAACTGATGCTGGAACCCCATCCCTACACTGCAAGAGACAAGCAGTATCCACCAAAATATTTTTAAAAAAAAAAAGTTTTCACTAATTTGGTTGTACCAAGTCAAAGCACTGCAACTGTTTAAAAGTAATATCTTTTCTATCTTAAAATTATTGTGTCCAGAAAGAAAAAAAAAAGAATGCTCTTTCTTCTCAGGTTAAAAGTTGTTTTTACATTCTAAAAATACAGCACAAATACCCTGTTGTGAATAGAATGTGCTGATGATGCAAATTTTAACACTTATTCCAGAAGTACAAATTTGGAATAGCACTTCAGAACAGTTTCTTTTGTCTGCTGTTCCTCCAAACCTTTCATTTAACAGACAGATGGTCAAAACACCTGTAGGACTATGTTCTGTCAGGGAGGTGCTTGAAAACTTGGCTGGCAGATGCAGTACACAGTCCATGTTCTTTTAATTACAGCAGCAACATACATTAATAAGGCCCAAGTATGAAAAAAATCCTCGGTCCTCAGCATGCTAGAAGGAAGTGATGCATTTGTTAAAGCCACAGTAATGCCACAAACTGATTATAAGTTTAGTCTTGCCAGCACAATTAGGTATAATCTCACATGAAAGGCATTATTTCACAGAATCTCAAAAGTCTAGCATCTTGAACAAAACCTAACTACTTCATTATTTAGATGAATAATATACATCATATGGAATATTGTAAGACTGTTCGCGATGGAAAAAGATTTAATGCGTAATGTAGACATGAGCAGAAATGCTGTTGAAAGTGTTATTTTTAAACCAAAATGTTCCTGTCAGAGGAGGTAATTGTAGTGTTTTTCTGCTAAGTGTGTCAAGTAGCAAGGAGGAGTGTATTTTTGGTGTTGTAAATCCTTTAAAAGCTGGCAGATTGCCCGACTGTAGTGCCTAAGCATGTATCACAAGGGAGGAGTGGTAGTCAGCTGACTTCAGGGTACAGAGAAAACCAAACTGAGGAAAAAACAAGGCAGAACTTTAAACAGAACTCTAATTCAGCTGGTTTAAATAAAACAATTTGCCTACAAAGACTTAAAAGGTAATGCTGAATACTTAATGCTTTCTCTGCATAGTTTTCATCTTCAGTCTGTCGTTATTTTGTATCTTAATGCATGCAAAAATGTGAACATTGTCTGATTTTTTAAACTTAAATATTCAGAAGTCAGAAAACAAGTATTTTATGGTAGTTCATGCAATTTAAAATTCTTTCTACTTCTTCATCAAACTTGTTGAAAGGCAAAGACCTTAAGGGTAGGGAGGGAAGCATGATAACGTAATTACAATCTTATATAACTATCATATCATGGTAAAACTTTGCAATACAAATAACATTCTTTTAAACTTCACTTTCTGTACTTCATCCAGTTAATATGTTCAGTGCATTTAAAGTTACTGAATCATTGTGATTTATACAATCTTACACACATAAATTGTATCTAATTACATTATATATTCTCATTCAAATAATCTTATTTCAATTTCCAATTATTAGTTTTAGATTATGTCATTCTGTGCTATATTTGCTACTTGATTTTTAAAATCCTTTTCCAACCTTTTTACTGCTTTCATGTTTTCTCTAAATCCATTCAAGTGTGCTCATCTCTTAAGGATATTAGTCCAAAGGATAGTCTCCAGGTTCTTTTTCCAGGATCTTTTCTGCAGTCTCCAATTTTTAATGTGCCAAACACAATAATTTACCATTCATATGCAAACAAAACTATCTATCTTCCCTCTTGACAGCTGATTTCAGCAGTTATTGTTTGGTTGGGTTTTCTTCCAACCACACCACTGTACTAAGAGAGAAACATGTGAAGATGTCTTTGCCTGGTATGAGCCAACAATGCTTCCAGAGACAGTTTCCAAGGTACAATAACCAAAGAATATATATTTAATTATTAATTTTTCTCTCCAAACAGAATGGGGTAACTAATAATTTTTTAGTGTGAACCAGTTGCTCTGTCCCAGAAATTGTAATTTATTACCTGGATTTTTGCCATATACAAACATTATCAGACAGGTTTTACATTATTTATTTGCTAATCATTAACAAAACTACAGAGTATGTTATGGTAGTTCTGACTCATACAGAATTTCCTAAGGAAGAAGGTAGCCAGTAAAAATCTTGCTATTGAACATTACTTTTGAGTTCTACTATTTCTTAATCTACTCAATAAATACTTTTGTATTGCAGGATATTAGTTTGAATTCTGAATATTATAGCATTTTAATGAAATTTTTACAAGCATCTTTTATGCAATAGCATATCCAGTTATGCAAATATGCAATGGTTTGTGCAATTCTGATCAATGAAGGCAAGAGCCACCCCTAAAGTAAAATCAAAGCGTTAAATTGTTTTGCATAGAAATTGATTATCTAGTAGTAACTACTGTACTTCAAGACAAAAAAAAACCCTTTTGGAAAGTAGATGTTTTGCAAAAAAGATCCTTGAATATCCATCCCTCTTGGAAAGTTTGTACAAAGCTAGAAAAGTGCAGGTGGAACCTGGCATGCCAGGGGAGAGAGGCCATGATGAAACAGCAGAGTCTGGGGGAAAAAGCCCCTTACATTCATCACACTTTCAGCAGCTACACCAGATGTAAGCACCACAGGTAGGGGAAAATGTACCCACTGCCTTGCCTTGTAACTCACAGGTTACATATTTGAAAAATAAAAATTAAAGCACTGAACTTTAAATCAGTTTTTCCCTTACTTTGTCTGAGTTTTCAATTTGATTTGCCAATGTATTCACTTGAGTATTTCTATTCCATATATTTTGGCTGAGTAATATTTTTTCATCATCTGTTTAGAAATACTCAGTATTTCAACAGTTGTTAATAAAGGGTATCAGAATACTAAAGGTATTCCAAGGAAAATCTAGGAATTCCTGAACTTATTTAGGCCTGATTTAAGACATTTTTTGCCAACAAGAGTTGATGAATTATTTTTCATTTCTGAAGGAAAGTCCACAAGCAAGGTGTTCATGGCCTTGTAGGGGAGAGAAGGGAGCTGCATTGTCAGCAGTAGCCTGACAGTCTCCATTTAGCATCAAACCCTATTATTAGAACAATTTATTTCTACCATATTAAAAGGTATTATTCTGAACTCTCATAATTACAGATACAAAGATATGAAGACAAAATGATCTTCTTATATTAATTTCAACTCCATTGCATGAAGTTACTTTGCTGCACTTCAGATCACTGTATACTGCTGGTATTGTCTGCAGGATGACACTGATGTAAGTCCTGGAGAATGTTTACTCATTTAATTCTGACATGCTGACAACAGCAAATATCACAGAAGTGTGGCCATACACACCTCCAGCAAGTCTTAAGAATTTTTAAAGGAGAAGGATAAAAAACTTCTCTAACTTCAAAACCTTCTTCCTTACAGGTCTTTGAAATTCACTGCAACCAACAGAGAATGTCCTCCAACAGCAGCTGCACAAATGGTTATGACAAAGGAAAGACAAGACAACTAAATACAAAGAACTTCTCACTATTACTGAGCAAATTCATATGAGGGCAATAGTACAGATCTACTTTTGAAAAAAATATTATTGTTTATAAAAGCAACAATTCTTCACTAGAGACCATTCATACCTTAAGAGCTCGGACAATGTAATTGGTTCTCTCACCCAGAGCAAAGCCAAGTAACAAAATGAAAGTGTCATTGGCATTGTCATCCTCAGTTTCTCCTTTTGGTTCTTCATTAAATACAAGCTGCCATCTACTGATCCAGAGTACACAGAGGTGCTTTCTTGGGTTTTTGTTAAAAGAAAAGAAAAAAGGCAATTGATATGATAGATACATGAACCATGCATGCAAAAATCAAGATAAAGGAACATACAAGACTTGTTCAGCAACTAGTAACATTTTGAAATCATTACTTTGAATTTTTTGCTTGGTTGTATGCTTTTCTATGAAACAGTTTAACTCCAATTTATTAATCTACCACAATATGAGAAGAGAACCTGTTACACAAAGTGCTATTCCACTTGACTAGGACATTAACTCCTGTAGAACATATAACTAGTAGTACTTATGAGCCGGAAATACTGTTTTCCATTTGAGACTGTGAGGAAACAAGGGAAAATCTGATGCACTTAAATCAATGCCTCTGAGTTTGAGATTAAAACACAGTTTTAAACTTCAACACAGGCAAGACTTTAATGAAAAAGTCATTTACATTGCAGAAATGTTACTGATGTTAAAAGTCTGCCCTGAATCCATCTGTCCAATGAATATATAATCTCCAACTGTGGAAAAAAAGGTATTCTTCTAAAAAATGTATATAAATTCAATGTCAAAGAAATAACTTTAGAACAAGAATGCAGGAAATAGTGAAGAGGGTGGGAAAAAACCCAAATAAATTAAGACCCAAACCTCCCTACTCCCTTACTCAGGTGAATCGCTAAAAACGAAGAGAAACCGAGAGAAAAGTTTGTTTAGTAGAGTGATTTATGAGTTTGGAACCTTTTCAGCAGTGAAACCTGAGAGTTCAGGAAAAGAGGATAAAAAAAAAAAAAAAAAAAATCTGTAATCCCCTCTTCCCTTCATCATGACCCAGCTAGGATGAAGGAAAATGTATTTAAAGCACACCGGCACAAAATGTCATCATTGACTCTGCAGAGATTTTTCCCACTTCATTTCCCCACAAAATGTTCACCCGTTCAGGCAGGAATGGCGAGAGCTGGATCCACAGCTCCCCGGCTGGGAGGGCAAGGGCAAAGAGCCCACTGGAAACAACCGGGACCTTCCAAGAGCCCGGCAGCTTCGCGGGCTGGCGACAGCCACACCTGCGAGGTGCCAGGGTCAGCGGGGCAGGGCCACAGCGCCCGCAGGACGGGGACACCGCGCACAGCGCCTTCCAAGGCCGGGCTGCGGTGCCACCTACCGGCCCCGGAGCTGCGGCCCCGGCACAGGCACGGCACAGCATGGGCACGGCGCAGGATGGGCACGGCCCCGGCACAGGCACGGCACAGGATGGGCACGGCCCCGGCACAGGATCGGCACAGGCCCGGCCCAGGCTGCCAGAGCCGGCCCGAACGGCCGGTGCAGAGCTGAGCAGAGCGTCCCAGCACGCACAGGTGCGTCAGGGAACAAAGGCAGGAACACGGGAACATCGGTTTAATCCCAGGACTCAACTGCTTCACCTTTCACATGGATACTTGCGCTTAAAGGCAGCTCCGTGACTGAAGCTTCATTGTTAATTTCACATTCAACTCAATTTATTTAAAATAATCCTCATTATATTTGTGGACTTAATGATGGCACACAATTTCTTTTATTTCTTCCAGCTTATGCGTGGCATGACAATGCACAGTTACACACAGCTAATAATTTAAGGTTTTTATAGGCTTCTCTAGCATTATCTCAGTGCTATACTCAGTGGAATTTGCTATTAACCCTAGATGAAAATAAAAAAAAACCAAAGCCAAAAAACCAAATGCCATCGGGACAAGCCTCTTGGGGAAAGAAGGGTGTTGAGCTTTCTAGTCGGTAGCAATAACAGCTCAGCAGAAATGACCCCAAGGAAAATATTTATGAATCTTCACAAGAGATTACAATAGACTAGAACACACACCCTTATGCTGAACTTCAATAGACAAAACTATTTCTATGTTTGTCTGATTTCACTGACATTTACTTTAAATATCACTGAACTCATAACTAATTTCAAGTGATATCAGTGAAATTGATGTCTACTGGAAGCTGAATTCAATCTCTGAAACAACTAACGAAGACAATAAATTATGGCCTACTTAGGACTACCTTGCTGTTCTAAAACTTTAAGCAGCAGACCTATAAAAGGCACAAGTACTGAGGAAGAAAGGAGCTACCCTGGACACTAAAAAGGGGAAGGAAATTCAAGGGAATACTTTCACTAGAAATTCTTCACTCAATTCTTTCCTTTTTGTATTATATTTGTATAACACCCAAGATTCTACATGCACAAACACACAGTGACTCTTTACCTCAAAATGTTGTCATTTTAATATATAAGGATGAAAGGTTCTAGTATAGTATTTTAAAAATTTTGCATCACCATTTTTTATACCTTTTCCCCCCACTCCCTAATTCTGTCTGGAGTTTTCTAATTGCTGCTGATCAAATTTCTCACGCTATTACACTTCTGGACTTAACAAAATAAAAAGCATGAAAAAACAAGATTGCATTCTTCTGAGGGTAGAGAGGCAATATCACAGAAAAACAGAAACATGCCATAAGGAGGATAGTACATAACAAGGGAATAAAGAAGGAGAGATGGATAGAGAAGGAAAAAGTAAGCAAAGAATAAAGCAAGAGCGAAAACCATCCTAAGTTTAAAACACAAGCCAAAGCTTTCAAATATGCCTTGAAATGCATTTCCAGTATCAGGCATTGCAGCATTGTCTGGTATTACAGTTGCCCAGCAGAACCTAACACTCCATTTCTCTACAACATTCTAATGAAGAAGTTCAGCATTCTGTAGGTATTTTCCTGCTGCTATTGTGAGCAGAAAAGAGAAACTGATGGAATGGTAAAATATGATTTTTCATAGAAGGGGTCATTGGGAAAGCAGTAAAAAGACTGTGGAGACAAAAGATACAGAAATACCAAAATAATGTAAAGAAAAAAGTTTAAAAGCTAAATATATGTGTGGGAGAGAAAAAAGAATACACCCCCTTAAAGAATAAATAGATGTTTTTAACATCAAAGTCATGACAGACAGCTCTGCTATTGGTTAAATGCAGTTTAAAAAAAAGGTTAAATATGGTTCAAAGCTGCTGTGTTTTTGAACATCTAGCTTAGAAGATATAACAGCAATTTTTTTCTCACTCCAAACAGGAGGCATGGAGCAAACTTGCTATAAACGAGAACTTCCTCCTGCATTTCCCACTGTATTTCCAGGTCCTGTTCAACTTTTATGTCCTTGGGTGGGGGTTGGAGGAGGAAGTCTTCTATTTCTGGTAGAATATAAAGTGTCACACAAGACTGAAAACTTTACAACTTCCAACCAGTTCCTCCAATACACTGTACACAAATACACTTTAAATCTATTTGTATTTAAAAACTACAGGAAAACTGGTTTTCAGATAGTTCAGCTCACTGCTCCTACCTGAGACCTTGCTCACTGATGAGGCAAAGCTGCAGTCGGTCTGGAGATCCCCCTCACTTTCAGAGAGAGACAGCAAGTGCAGGAGGCTGGGTCTCTCTGGGTCACTGTCCACATCAGTACTGCTCTCACACACCTGGGGGTTGTAAATAAATATTTGCATTAGCTACTTTTAGTTACAGTTTTGATCTTAATAAACCACGTAAAGCATAACAGATGCAAAATTAGCAGCAAAAGTTAAAACCCAAACTGTTCACATTTTTACTCCACAAATCACCAGTAAGTGGGGGAAAAAAAAGAAAAAAAAAAGAAAAGGAAGTACTTTTCCAGGATTTCTCAAGATCAAAAAACTTCCAGTAACTACATTTTAATCTGCCACAATGACCAGAAAGTTGGCAACACACAGAATCAAAGCTTGATCAAATGAGTAACTTCAAGAGAGCAGGCAGGAAAGGATGGTAGCTGATGATACAGTTTGCATTGTCATTTGTATTTACTGATTATTTATGTCAAGACAAAGCAAAACTTTTAAATAAGCCATTTCAAATAGTTACAGAAATATTCATCTCTTGAAATAAGACTCCAAAAAGCTCCAAAACCCAGTAACATGGACATGTGCAAGGCGGTTTATGATTTCCTTCATAATGAGGTGACATTATTACCATCAAGATACGTCTCCTAAACAAGGAAGATTTCTGTTGTTGCTTTTAAAAAGATACCAAACATCTCATGGGATTGGAGCTTTCACTTACTGATAATGTTTTGACAGTTTCCCCAGCTGGTCTCTTGCAATATGCCTGTTTGCTCTTCTGAAGGTAACACCTCCAAAAATTGCACAGAATTTCATCCTGATAAACACAAATGGATGGTAAATGGTACGATGTTTAGAGGATCATTAATTGCTGAGAGAACAGAGTGTATTTCTAACTCAGGAATCTGAATTATATTCCATCTCTAATTTTAATAACTGTGATTTATAAAATACATTTCAAAATTAACAGAGAAACAAATTTTTATTTCATATGCTCAATGATTTTAAACAGGGACTAGTGTGATTCACTTTAAAAATTAAAATCTTTTAAAATCCCACTTTCTGTAACACACACACACACAGAGTGTACAATTCACACTGACATCTACGTACCTTCATTTGAGGACATACTCCTAATGCTTCTAGAGCTTCCACTTGTTTCTTGAGTACAAGCTGAAAGCCTTCACAAATATACCATTCACAACCTCCATCTAAGGAAGAAAAAAGGGGGTCTATGTTTGTTTGCACTATTTTGGGTTTCTTAAACCTTATGCACACATACCCCAATATATCTATTTAGTAATTTCAGACCCTAGTGCATAAACCAGCTACACTGCACACTCCATTAACTTCCATTTATTCACAGCCTTAAACGAGAAGAAAAGTTACTGAACAAGAACTTCACACATTTCCCAAGAATAATATAATTCATTATAATGTCTAGTGTGGCATTTGTAATTGAGCAGAGCATTGTTAAATTACCAGTTTAAAAATAACTGAGAACCTGCCATTAAAAATGAAATATGAACATTCCTTTCCCACCCCTGATACAGAAAACTGGAACATTAGTGAGTCAGGCAAAAAACAACCAATACCACTTTGGTGCTTTACCATTCTCTCCCATAGAATCATACAGGTTTAAATAAAAGAATATCCCAACTTCTAACAAATCCTAGCCCAACATGAATTCCACAGGGAGTGGGCCTGCTCCAATCTAGTCACTATTTCTTCAAGGCTGCATTGCAATTACATTTCGCCCCTACCTCTCTAAATTCACTACTAACCTTTTATACAGGCCTTTGGTTTTAGAAATTTTATCTGCATTTCTCAACTCCCTTTTCATTCCTTCCACACCTGTTCTTCATCACTTTTGTTCTGAAACACACCTTGCATCTCACCATCATGGGCATTATCTGCCCAAAGCTTCTGCCCTGCTTTAATGATGCTGCTCTTAACTGTTAACCAGTGAGCTAACAGACACAGCTTACTCCCAAACATTCATGGGATACAGTGTAACATGACTGCATTCTGAAGGTAAGGATTTCTTTCTTAAGAAGCCTGGGGCTGGCTAATGACCTCCTCAACAGGATACATTAAAAGCATGAGTGGTCCAGACTCTAGAAGCAATACAGGATAAGGAAAAGTGGAGGGGTCCTTTTCACACCTCCCTTCACTTCCACACAAGTGCTCTTTTTGAAGGAATGTAGCAACCCACTGCCTCTGCAACAGAGCAAAGGTCGATGAGCATATCTCATATGAGAGAGAAAGATAACCCCTCACTTTATTTGGCATTTTAATGCAGTTTTGTTTTCTGAAAGTGGCCACTACAGTAAGAGATGCATCCAGCCAACAAAGAATACACACACAGCTCCAGCAGCAGCTTTACCACTACATCCTTATGGCCAGATCCTCCTGTGTAATGACCACTGTTCTTCTGAATATTCTTAAATTAAAAGTAAAAAAGTGACCCTGGATGAAAGATGCAGACTGGTTCAGCTACTGGAACTGACTCAAACCTCTTCTGTGCAGTTTGTGTGTAAGCTGCAGGGCCCAGTGCCTGTAACACAGCCAGACTGACACCAAGAGCTGGACCACCATCACACCTCACCTGCCAAGACAAACAACCTCTCTGGTTTTGTGATAGCCATCACAGGGCAGGAACAAAGGATCACCACATCTGAATGCATGCCTCCAGTAGCTTCAGTGAGTATTTGCTTCCAGAAATCAAAGCAGCAGTAGCACATAGCTCCATTCAATCAAAAAACCCCCACCTCCGGGCTCACCAGAGGTCACCTGTGGCTCAGGAAGCCACCAAATGTGATCTCTGAAGGTTGTGGCAGCATTTTGCTCCTACTCCTACAGTCTTTCTTGCCTATCTGCTTTTGTTCTCCACCAAAGACATAATGGCCATGGTGAACAGTGGCTGAACAGAACAGCCACCCTTTTGCAAAAGACAGACAAACTCATACATACCGGTTTTTTCCTGCTTTTTTAAACCTTTGGAGATTGTTTGGACTCTTGAATTAGTAATAAAATCAGTGTTTATAACTTCTCTAGTTCTCTGCAAAAGATGAATACAACTTAGCAAAAAAAAAGAGCCAGGTCTAACTTGCATAGATTGTCCCATCATAAAACATAATGGAAGAATTTACTCCAAGTTCCTAAACTAACAGAAGACAAGACAGTCTGAACTTTTGATTCAGAAATTTCAAAAATAGACAATTACTATCATGGACACACAAGTGACATGCATCAGGGTTTGCCTAGATTTGGACTGCACAAAAGGCAGCAACACCCAGACAATGCTTCTAAGGCACCTAGAGAGCACACTGACACCACAGCTACAGCAACACAGCAGGCCAGGATGGCTCTTTCTAAATGTTGGGATTTCAAGGAACGTTAGTTTTCAATAGTGTCAGCTAAAGCATGAGGAAATGCCCTCAATGCCAAGAAGAAAAATCTGTAATTTTCTTCTATAAAGTCAAGAAGCAATCACAGTAAACCTTTTCCAAGGCAGTAACTTATCTTTTTACCTCAGTAACGTTGTGGCAAGATCTACAATAAAATCTGCCTCCATCAGTGAGACCCCAGTTCACTTCTGAACACTGAGCACAGCGCTCGTTAAAATCTCTCTGAAAGAAAGAAAAGCCAGACGACTTTCACAATTGCTTACGTAAAACAAATGGCATTATTGCTAGGCTACTGCACAGCTTCTGAGATGATTTATAGACGAGAGGATTTACAGCCTTTGTGTTAGCTCTGGCTGGTAACAAGCGATCATCGCACTTGCCATCAGCCGCAGTAACTCTGAACACGTAACTGTAGCTGCGAAGCGCCCGCGTGTGTGAGCGGCAGAGCAGCAGGAATGGTGATCCATGCCTCGCACACACGTGGAGCGGCTTTCAATAAAGCCACCCATCCGAAATTCAAAAGGAGACACAAACTCGAGTGGGAGGCGAAAAGAAAAATGTATTTCTAGAACTGTAAAGAAACACACGCGGTGAGAGAAAGCCTGCACGAGCCGGTACTTCCCGGAGAAACGGGAGAGGGGAAGAGAAGAGGGAAACCGACAGATTAAAACTAAGTGGTTTCCAAAAACGCCCGCTGCGTGCGTGCTGGGGAGAGGCACCTCCGCCAGGCCCGGCTGAGGGGCGGCCAGCACCGCATCCGCGGCCGGCACCACAGGCGCGGCCGGCACCACATCTCCGGCCGGCACCGAGCGCTGGCCAACCGCGAGGGGCCGGGCACGGCCTCGCCCGCCGCCTCCGGGCCCCGCTGCGGGCAGGTCCGGGCCGGGCCGGGCCGGGGCAGGAGAGCCCGCCGGCGCCTCCCCCTTTCCCCCTGTCCCGCCGCCCGCAGCCGCAGCCCGCCCGGCGGGGAAGCGCCCCGGGCCCTGCGAACCCCGCAGCCCCACCGTGTCCTCCTCGTCCATGGCGGCCGCGCCGGGGGCGCACCATGGCAACCGCGCCGGGCGGCACCGCGGCCCGCCTGGAAACCGCGGCCCCGGCGATTGCGTTCCGGGCCGCCGCGGGCCCCCGCCAGGGAACACGGGGGCTCCAAGGGGTCACTGCGTGCCCCAGGTGTGGGACATTGGATAGGAGCAGGAAATTCTTTCCTGTGAGGGGTCATTGCGTGCTTCACTGAGGGGACATAGATCCAGGTGTGGGACATTGCATAGGAGCAGGAAATTCTTTCCTGTGAGGGCGGTGGACGCTGCAGCAGGGTGTCCAGGGAGGTTGTACCCGCCGCGCCTTTGGAAATGTTCAAGGCTGGCTTGGATTGATGCCTTGAGAGGCTCCCTGGACAGAGGCTGGGCTGTGGTAAAGGAATAAAGTAGGGATTCACTAAAAGGCCTTCAAGGGATACACCCTGGGCAGTACAAGAGCCTGGCCATGGCTCTACCCAAGATGGACTCCAAGTCATGAGTTTTCACACTTTTGTAAGTTTTGGTCCATTTACATATTGGGGTTAATTGTCCAGTTACAACTCCAGGTTATGCAGTCCCATCCTCCCAGTTTGCTCTCCTCAATTCTCTCCTTTTTACACTTTTTGGGCCTGAAGCTGCAATGGCGTCCTTGGTTCTTGGCTGGAAAAGGATTGGTTTGTCTGACTAAACTGTGAGGAGAACTTGCTAACACTTTATATGAAGTTCAGAGTTACACACTAATGTAGTACAGAATCTGGAAAATATGAAAGTTAAAACTGGAGGCATCAGAGGGGGCCCCGGGCAGCTTGGTCTGGTGGAGGTGTCTCTGCCCATGGCAGGGGGGACTGGGGCTCGGTGATCAGTGGATCCCTTCCCACCCCTTAATATCCTCTATATACACATGGTGGATTCTATGGCTTCTGTGCTTCAGCCACGGAGGGGACACAGCAGCTTCAAGGGGATGTGGGGTGTCCCAAGGACTACAGGGTACTTTCCATCACACAATCACTTGGGTTGGAAAAGACCTCCTGAGATCATCGAGTCCATCACCATGGCACTGAATGCCATGTCCAGATCTTCCTTAGAGACCTCCAGGCATGGTGACACTGCCACATCCCTGGGCAGCCCGGTTCAAAGCCTAATCACCACTTCTCTGAATAAATTCTTCCTGAAGTCCAACCTAAACCTCCCCTGGCACATTTTAGGACTATGACTACATGTGCAGCTTAAGACTAACACCATGTGTGCCCTCTGAGCCTCAGCCCATCCTCTCCACTGAGCTCCTGCATCCTCATCCTCTCATTGCCTTGGTGGCTCCAGCTGGTGACCACCAAGGCTGTACCAAAGCTGTGGGAAGGGGGCTGCTGCTGCCTGTAAAGAAGGCCACAAAACCTCATTTAACTATGTAAGAGTGTTTGGAGATCCTTGAATGAGGGAAACTACAATTTGAAATCCACTTTCAATTAAAAAACAACACCCAAACCTCCAGATCTTGATGTAGGTCTCTAATTTCTTGCATGCTAATAATAATGTTTAAAGATGTCTAAACACCAAGATCTGTTATTGCAGTGAATTTGCCCACAAAATTGGAGAACAGGTTTAAGCCCTTTAAAAAAAAAATCCACTAAGAGAAAGCATGGGAAAAAATTAAAGTCAAAATATACATAGAAAGAGGTGAGGCTACCTTGACAGCTGTGGTTACATTGATGTTGGAGGATATGTAGAGAGCTGGAGGGGAACTGTTTATGTTTAAGAAAAAAGTTATTACTCATACCAACTGTGATCTTTTTTCAGTGTGGGCTGAACATTTGTAACACCCATTAAAGAGAATTACGCATGTAATTCCTGCCATGTTAAAAAGGTGATTGTCAACCTCACAGAAATGCAGCTAATACTTTGATGGAACAGATCCTACTCGTGTTTTTAATTTCCATATTTTTTGTTTGTGGAAATACTGTTCTGGGAAAGCAAGGCCATTTTGTGTGACAGAGAGGGTTTGATCTTTTTCTAATGTATTTCTAAGATTAAATACTACCTTGAAAAAAAAAATCACATCTGTACCTGTGATAAGAGAGGAAGAGGTGTGTTCCAATGCAGAAGATAAAACATTGCTCCTACTGAGAGCAGTGCTGATGTGTGACTTGATGCTGCGAGCAGGCAGTGGGCCTGCCCAGTGGATTTAATTAAATTGAAGAATTTGTTTAAATAAAATGTGGAACTGACTGCTTTGATTAGGTAGGACCTCAGAGTTAGGTCTTCTGTTTTCTAATTACAGCTGGTCCATAAAATATTAAAGGAATCACAAGACTGCCATTTTGTCAAAACCTGATCACTTCATATTTAACAGCTGTAGTTGAAGATAAACAAGAGAAGAAGAAAGATGTGGGGGACTGCACAAGGAGCTGTTTAGGTATAATTGTGGCCATATTGGTGTGGCATGGCAGTAAAGTTTTTGAACAGAAAAGCCCTTACTCTCTGCTGCTGGACAGCCCACACTGCTTGTCTGAGCTGCATTTTCCATGCAGGTGAAACAGATGTGAAAAGGTACCAAATTTTGGAAAGGAACTTCTACAAAGAGTGATGCTGATATTGCTAGTTACTTGATAGTGTCCAGGCTCCCTATAAATGCAAAGTTTCTATTGGTATTTCAGAAGTTCATCAATTAATTAGTGCAGACTACTAATCTGGTAGAAAAAAAATCAAAGTACAATAGCGTTACCAAGTCTTATAACTATTTCTTAAACATTTTTTGAAATGACATGTATAAAACCGGTTTTTCAGCATATAAAATGATGTGTAACCTTTGTCCCTAATTACAAGTTACCCAAGCATACTGATAGGGGCATGATAATTTCAAAGCCAGGAGACAGACTGTCTTCCTGCTTTGGCTCACTTTTCTAATTAAGATCATTATGCATAGTAGTCAGATTGATTCAAGGCTTAGATAAATAACACGTCCTGTTGTTTCCATTGATTTGAATTTTTAATGAACTGAGTTCCATTGCTGATATCACATTTCTGGTTCTTGACTGCAGACTTTCTGCATGTGAAAATGTAAGAAATACATATTGGACTGAAAGACATGTCCCTTGGCCTGTCCTTTGGGTTACTGTTCATGAAATTGTGCTGGCTCCAGGATACAAACTTCTGTAGCAGAGATTCTCTCCCGAGTCTTTACCCATTGTCAGACACCTACTACAAAGAGTTAGAGCAGAACAGCAACCTCAGGTGCTCCAGAGATTGTGTACATGAACACAGGGCAGATCTAGCAGATTTAAGTTTATAGAAAATGCACACAGTTATTAACACACAAAATTTCATCTTTGCACCATCTCTCCATGGAAGAACACGTGTTTACAGGCAGACAGAAAACAAAAGAGAAATTAGGGGAACAAGAAGCAGATGGCTTCACTCTGACTGATCTTTGGAGACCAGGCTGTAGAAGGGGTCAGGGGAGAAGCTGGGCCAGCAGTGGAGGCAAAGGTGCAGCAAGTTGTGCAAGGACAAAGGTGGGAACAGCAGCGAGGCGTGGGGGTTACAGCAGGCTCGGCAGGGAAGGATAACCAGGGAGGGGCTGAGCTCAGCACAGCTTTGAAGGAAGCGACAAGAAGAAGGAATTTAATGTTACAGCTCAGACACACCCAGCACTGCCTCTCAATAGTGTTTGTTATACAGTTTCAGCTTTCAAATTTTATTAGTTAAATAAATTTCCATCCCTGTTGTGGAAAACCTGAAGATATGATCTTAAACATACAAATCACAGGAAAGCAAATAATCTTTTTTTCCCAAAGTTTATTCAGGTTTTCTCATAATTTTCCTAGGATATAAGCGACAGGAATTTGAATTCTTGATTACCAAAAGCATCAATAGTGTACCCATGAGGGAGGCAAACTGATCCAGTCTTAGGCACTAAGTCTGGGGTTCACACCATCAGCCTTTTCTTTGCACATGTGCTGCAGCCCAGCCCACCTCACAGAGTTACACTGTGGTGCCACAGTCCAGTCCCGGCCCAAGTTCAGTTGCGGCTCTCCCGCCACCGAGAGCTGGGGATCAGCTCTGTGGTCACCCAGCCAGGGGGTCTGGGGACACACACCTCAGGGCAGAAGTCAATCAGACAAGGAGCTCTAGCAGGCAAGACTCAGGGAGGCCATGCTAGCACATGGCCAGCCACAGAGGGATTTGGGAGCCTGGGGATGCTGAAGTCCTGGCTGGAGTCAAGGAAATACCTCCTGGTGTGTCCTGGCCTTCGGAGGCAAGATGTCTTTCCTGAGGAGCACCACAATGCCATCCTGCTGCCCATGCTCTCAGAGACTGCACCCCTCAGTACCTGGTGACTATGTTAACCTGATCCTACAGAGCTATGGAGTGGGAGAAGGACACTTGTAGGAGAGAAGCCACACAGCAACAGAGCAGGCAGTGAGCGTTTGAATGTCCCATTTCACAAGAGCATCTATAATGCCTTTATTTTCTTGTTTTTCAGATTTTATTGAGCAATTGACATGAAACCTTCCTTCAAATTGTAATACTTCAGAAGTGTCAGACTTTGTCTAGTTTTCAGCCTTACTGAAAGAAAAACATGCCACATACTAAAGGGGATCTTGGCTTCCACTGCAGCATTGTGAATCCATAGAGCCATGAGGATTGTTCTCAAGATCATTCTGGGATATATTTAATCCACAAAAGCAATGGTATTTTTAAAGGAATCAAGAGCCACCTTGTGGAGCTGGGATTCACAAAGGGATTCCAAATAATACAGCTGGGAACAGCTACTCCTGCTAGACATTCAGATCCAGTGTGATCCTGGAGATTGTCAGTCTGGGACACATGCACTATGCACATGTCTGTGCATATTCAGTGCACAGTGCATCACAGAACTCCTCTCTGATTAAGACTGAGTGACAAAGAAATGTATTTGTGGGCAGTGGCAGGTAGGAATGTAAAACTGTCAGAAAAATGCAGAAAGCAGCAGAATCAGGGAAGCAAAGTACGGTACTCACTATGACCTACACAGCCTTAGCGTGTGTGGGGGTGTTGCTCACAGGGCATTTTTCACCATATAATTAATTAAACCCTCAAAAATGCTGAAAAGTTTTGGAACCATTATATGCAGATTTCTGTCACAGGTTTTTCTTCTGCAGTCATTTATTAACATAGAGACTTAGTATTACCAGAGCTCAAATACTTCATAATCAGAAAAGTAGCAAAAATGGGATAACTTATGTGAGACTTATTTCTTCACAAAGTAAAGAGCTGTCTTCTCAGTCTCTGAGGCTGCTGCAGGGACTCTGAAATGTTTCATTTACCATTTCTTTCCTATCACTCCTCATGATGGACTCTGAGCTGCTTGTCAGTACTGATATGTGGATACCAGCGCATGATCTTGACAAAGAAAAAGGTATTTGCTTTTTTTAAAATCTTCTTGGTCTTTTCCAAGACCTTTATGCAGCACCAACTTTATCCTCAGCACATTAGATGATAGCTTCAAAATGTATTTTATGTAAGGACAAATGTTTAAAAGTCTCTCTAAGTAGTAGACCTTGAGTATCTGAAGAAACTCAGAACAAAAACAAACAAGCAAACAAAACCAAAAAAACACCCGAAACCTAAACAAAACAGGATTCTGATGCTCAAGTCATTCTCCAGATGCTAGAGAAGCCAGTGCTGAGGCAAATGGTTGGTAGTCCACTGGTCATCAGTTTGGTTATTGAATCACGATACAACTGTCCTACAGGCTTTACCCATTTTCTGCTGAGTGAATTTTAGGTTCCAGAAGCTTTTAAAATTAGTTACACACTAGCAGAGCTTGAAGTTAAGTCAAATTTCAGAACAGATACTACTTTCAAAATCTCTGTTAGCTAAACAGTCACTAATATCCCAAAGCACAGTACAAAGCAAGTAGAATGTTAAAGCAGCCTGAGAGGTCAT
This sequence comes from Melospiza georgiana, assembly GCF_028018845.1. Taxonomy (NCBI): domain Eukaryota; kingdom Metazoa; phylum Chordata; class Aves; order Passeriformes; family Passerellidae; genus Melospiza; species Melospiza georgiana. Next base: position 92,080,741 of record NC_080432.1, read on the forward strand.
TCTTTTTAGACCAAGTCTTAACAGACAAACCTAGCATATCCTTTATGCTTAATAGAGTTCAGTTTTCTCCTTTGTTCAAATGTTGCTTTGGTAAACAGGAGATATCTATGGGTGTCATTAATGGTTGCTTCAGACTGGATTAATTTTTCCCCAGTAATTTAAATGTAACCACTTATAAGATGACATGTGGTAGTAGGAGAAAATTCATAAAAAGACACCACAAGGCTATGGCAAGGAGTCAACAACTTCTGGTTTCAAAACTATGGAAATCTCCAAAAAAGTCTGCAAATTTTCCTGTCGTACTTCATTCCATCATGCTTCCAAGAGGCCACGGTACATGGATGCATAGAGCGCTAGGAGCAGGTTTTCAATGTTTGTTCCAAAAAAACTATGATGGATGATTCCACATTAGAATAAGTAGAGGTGAAGGGGAGCCAAATCTAGAAGAAATAGAAATAAGTAGAATGCAATTCCCTATTTTCAGAATGTTCCCAAGCTTTGGTCTCAAGTCTGCACTTTTCAAGTTGTCTCTGTCAAGAAGGGAACACAGCAGCATTCAGGAGAATCCAGAAGAACCAGTAGGATCACCCTAGCCAGGGTGCTGTGCTCCTCAAAACTGACATGCACGTTCAAGGCTACAAAGGATGTTTGATAAATGCTGTTCTAAACTAGACATGGTTCTGGCAAAGTGAATTTTCTGTGAAGAAAATTAAACTAAGAATAGTATTTAATACACCCTTAAAATAAAGAACAGAATATTGTTTCTCAATTTCTATTCCCCACCCAAAATACACAGCTTTTATGATAGTTTTTATTGTAAATACATATGCAGGTTCATGGAGTTTAAGAGCAGAGTTAAGAAAGATAAATTTTCTGTTTCTAACTACAATATTTAAAAAAAAAAGCAATTAAATTTATAGGACCCCCTGCAATTCATGAACTGTTTTTTAAAGGGTAGGCTATAAAACATAGTACTGGGTGCTATTAATAAAAATGAAAATATAGTAAAGTTGAGGCATAGCTATGCTTTGATTTACAATCTCATTACCCCACTGGTTTTTGCCCTCTATTTCTCACCATCTATTTTTCTGTCCCTTTCTTTCTGAAGAAAGAAAAGGTCACCATCCCTATTCAAAACTTGATTAAGTCTGTAAGTTACGGCATGCTATGGGACCTAGAACATTTGTGTCTCAGCAAGGCTCAGTGCTGTTTGGAGTTCACCACTGCACTGGGATATTTGTTGTGCTGGTGGTACAAAATAGACCTTAATGATTAAGGGACAGAGCTGTGATGGTTCTTTTTTTTGTCTCACCACTACATAATATACTTAAAAGAACTTTTTTTCCGCAATTACATGGAAAGGTCACAGAGGAAAGCTTTGCTCCTTCAATGATGAATCATAGAATCATTACAGAATCACAGAATGGTTTGGGTTGGAACAGACTTTAAAGGCCATCCAGTTCTGACCCCCTGCCATGGGCAGGGGCACCTTTCTCTAGGTCAGTTTGCTCAGAGCCCCATCCAACCTGGCCTTGAACACTTTTAGTGATGCAGCATCCACAGGTTCTCTGGGCAACCTGTTCCAGTGTCTCAACACCCTTACAGGAAAGAATTTCTTCCTGATTTCTAATCTAAACCTATTTCAGCACATCTTTGTTTTAATTATTAATTATATGACGGGGACATCAAAGTGCAGAAAGTCAGGATGCACCTGAGACTCTGTGAGGACCTGTTAGAGTACTGCAAATTGTGTTTCAGGCCTGTTTTATCAGTACAGTTCTAGGAAATTTTTAGCTTAAGCGGGTGCATTTCACAGTGACAAAGGGATCATGCATTATAATTAGGAGAAAAATGCTGAAGCCAAATTTTAAGAGCTTTTATGCAATAAGAAGAAAGCTGGGGATGAGTCATGTTATTTTCAGCTTTTCATGTTTCATCTTAAAACTTAATGGTTTTTTAACAGTGTTGTTTCTACTTGAGGACAGTAATTTAATTATGATTGAAAGTTGTCCATCTGGTGGCCTTTTAATGCCATTAAAAGTACTGATTGTATTCCTGCAGTGGTTGTTTTTCTGGTTTTAATCATAAAGCTGTTTGGCTCTTCATTACAGTACAAGCTTCAAGATCCTAAACTTGTTAAAAGACAGTGGAAATTTTCTCACCCATTTCAATGGATTTTTGATCATGTCCACTTGGACACTGACCCACGTTAGGTGTATGAATGCATAAGCAGCAATTATCCCAGAAGATTGTATTTAGCCTTAGCTCACCCTTGGGAAACAGAAGTATCACTGTCACCACTTGCAGATGGATCTGTCGATCTGCACGCCGCGAGTTGTCTTAGTCAGATCAACCATAATCCTGAGCACGTTATTCTGGAGCGATCGCTCATTATTGCATCAGGGATTTCACTCCCTGCCATGTCTTTGTTATTTGTTTACTTATTTTTATTTATTTATTTATACCTGCTTTTCTGTTCCTGGCAGGTGAAAAACTTCTAAGTAATAATTTCCTTACAGCCTCCCCTTCTTGGTTCAGTCTGCACACAGAAAATGTTTTACAGCTTCTAAAAAATAGTATACAGCTATATAGCTTTTAAAATATAGTAATTTTCTTTCCTCATCTTTGCTGCCTACCTAAAGCATCTCTTTAAATGAGTTTTACTCAGAAGATATTTTGAAAACAGGAAGGTGGGATGCAAATCCCCAACATAGGGAGTGCTCTGGGAATCCCACCCTTGCCCAGAGGAAAATCCAGCACATTTCTGTGTAATAAAGTCACCTTTGCTTAGTGGTCTGCTAACAGTCTGAAGGTAGTGTGGAGAATCATGTGGCCTCATGGAGTAGGGATTTGGGTTTTGATTTTACTCATGATTTTTTTTTTCAATGGTAGCTAAAGAGATGTTTACTTTCTCACATGAATATAATGTGTGGTAAAAGGCCACGTGCCCAAACTACTGGTGCCTTCACCATCTTTATTCTATTTCTACTTTTTAGCCACACACATAAGGCACTACATGCTAATTCAAGAGTATACACAAGATAGGGAAGGGATAATTTACTGATTTTAAAATTCTAATGTACTCTAAGTATCCTTCACAATCATCAGAAAGGAAGAAAAAGGAGATCTCAAAGTCAGACCAGGAATCTTATTTTCGTCTACCCCTGTCCATAAGACAAGGGCAAACAAACCTAAACAACTGCATAAACAACATCCACCCATCCCCAGAATTGCTCACACCATTTAGGCAATTTAGAGCAGTAAACACAGATAAGCAATCTGCATAGAAGCAGCTTTGGGTGACCACAAATGGATACCGCTGTTTAATTCAAGCCTCTCTCACCTAAACAAGTTTGTTTTCTCAGCGGTGTTTATTTGTATAAGGGAGTGCTAGGGAAAAAAATTCCATCCTCCTCCAGATTATCTGCTTCAATGTTGTGAAAATTCAGTATTTCCCCAGCATGGGAATATATTCCTCCTACAGACACAATCTGTATTTTGTGGTCTCGCCAACATTTGTTAGCTGGTTGGGTTTTTTCCCTGTAGCTCATAGCATTTAGCTGGGACTAGAGCTGATCTTTGAAATGGGAGAAGTCCTACAAGGTTCAGTCTGGAAGGGAAACCCCATCTGATCAGCATTTCTGTCTCAAGAGGCAGGAAAATGGGGGAAGGAGAGATGAGGCCAAAATAGATACATAAGGTTTGAAAAAATAAATTGAGGGATGATGCCAGAGAAATATTTTTCTCCTTTTCATAAATTTTCTAATACTGGACAATGGAAATGGTGACAAAAAAGGTAAGAAAAGCTTTTGTGATTTTTTTTTTTTTATTCCACAGTGAAATAGCTGTCTGGCACAAAATTGTAAACATGTCAAGTTGTCAAAATGTTTTCCCTAGCTCACATTTCAATCTTTTTCACTTTCCTGTGAAAACATACAGTATAAGGCAATGGCTCATCCTCTGTGGTGATGCTGGCCTGGATACTGGAGGCTGCATTGGCTGTCAGTCCCTCTGAGCCATAGCTTGGTTAACATCTCAGGTAGAGGAACTCAGTTGGAAGAGCCCATTTGTTTCAGGTTGCCCTTAACTGTCTTCCTTCTCATCTTTCTGTGCAAGCACAGTCCTGGGACAGTGGAATAAGGGAGCCTGTGTTCTCTTACCCCTCTCTGGAGTTTTGGGTCTCCCTGATCGGGCCAAGGAGCACACCTGGGCTGGATGGGTGTGTGGGGCAGTGCTGGGGTAAGGAAATGGAAGGGGAATGGAAAAGGGAAATAGTCATAGGAAGAGAACTTCTGTATCAGCAACTACATTCCAAATGTGGGGCTACCACAGTTTTCCCCTATCTACATCCAAGAAGGTCTTGGAAACATCTTCAAAATCCACATCATCTTCTCCAAAGAAATTTGAGATAGTTCCCTGATATTTAGGGCCTGGCACATGCGCTTTGAAATTTCAGGGTGACGGTCTTTGAGATACCTCAGACTTTGCTAGGGTAGTAAGAAATTGTCTTTATTTTATTCTCTACTGCAGTCCAGTGCAGCCTTTTTCCTGACAAACAAAAGACCTGCATATGCTAGGCGAATACATGAAACTGGTGCAGAAATAACATCTGAAGTGAAAATCTGCCCACTTTCCACACTTATTCATTCTCAAACCCATGAGAAAAAATGACACATGGTTTACTAGCTTGCTTTGTTATTTCTAAACTTGCAGGAAGGTCCTTTCAACAAAATTATATAGTAAAGTATGTTAAAATAATCCATTCATAAAGCAAGTCTGAAAAAACTTTGAAGCATGGGCTGACAATGACAGAAAGTACTCATATGTGACCCTTAGCTTCAAAAGAGTTCGGAATGTGCTGGCAACGGCACAGAGATTATCTCCACCCACACAGGAGAGCATACATGGCTGAGTGGCTCTGTAGCACACAGGGAAACAAAACAGTCTAGCCCAGAATTATCCTTGTGGAGGAAAAAGTGCTCTCTGCTGGGTAGCAGAGAGCTTTCAGCCTGGCAAACAGATCAGAGGCTTGCACTCATGTTTGAACTCTCCATCCTTATGTCTCCATCACTCCTTGGATAGGGTGTAACCACCAAGAGAAAGAACAGCTAAACTTTATACAGATTCTGGCTATGAAAAAAACCAAGGTGGAAAATATGATCCAGGTCTTCACAGTACCCCCTGATGTCAATGGTCTGGGTGTCCCAGGCAGGTGCTGCAGAGCACTCCCCAGTGTCCGGGGAGATGCTGCTGGGGTGTGCCAGGCTGGCACAGCCACTGCATTGCATCTCCCTGGGTTTGCCCAGAGCTTTTTGTACAAACTGCTATGCACTCCTGGCTTCAAAGACTTCATCGTTAAGGAGGGTAAAGTAATACATGAGCAGACTGAAAAGAAGTAAAATCAACTATTTCTATATCTCAGTATTTAATATGTAGCTGCAATTGTCACAGCTCTCCACTCAAACATCACGTTCAGGGAATGTCTTGTATTAAGAAGCAGGTCTTGAGGATGGGTTTACACATAGTTTAAACACTCTCTGAGCCTAGCTTAGAATAGCATCATGAGGAACATTCCTACTAGAACCAGAAAGACAGAATATGTTTCTCAGTCTTTTTCTGAGGCAGAAAGCTCTAGAAAAAAATCATGTTTGTTACTTCTTTTTGAAACTCTCAATTTATGAATCACAATTTGATTGTCACTGAACCTCAAGGGTATGTCACGTTCTTTCTGTCTGGGATGCTTATCATCAGGAGAGCATGAGGTTCATTGAAGATGTGGTTGCTGTGGTCAGTTCACAGCAATCAAGCAGGAAACTGTTGTTTACAGAATATATATGACAAGCTGGGACTTCTTTTCCATTCACCTTCCCTGCCCTTCTCAGGAGTGGTAACTCCTTTTGTCTCCTAGGCAGTCTTATCAGTAGCCTTTTAACCCCAAACACACAAAGTGAAGCACCTGAAGGAGACAGTATCTTAACTGAGGATTTTCACTATAGGACCTTCTGAGAACAGCTGACAGCCCTTTGCAATTTCCTTCTTACTCTTATCTCTTATCTAAACTCAGGTACTGCTGAATGGAAAAGCTCTTGGTGGCTGAGAAGCAACGGTGACACTACCAGCGTCCCAGTGCTGGGGAGGAGCTGGTGTGTGCTCTGGCGTGGAGGCTGCTGAGGCAGGAGACATCTGTCCAGCTGTGTTGAGGTGTCAGGTGTATTTAGGATCTCACATGATTAGCAGCATGAAGTTGTGTCAGGGGAGGTTTGGGTTGGATATCAGGAAAAGGTTTTTCAGCCAGAGGGTGGAAGGGCACTGAAACAGGCTCCCCAAGGAAGTGGTCACAACACCAAGTCCGACAGAGCTCAAGAAGTATTTGGACAATGCACTTGGGCACATGGTGGGACTCTCAGGTTTGTCCTTTGCAGGAACAGGAGCTGGACTTCAATGACCCTTGAGGGTCCCTTCTAACTCAGGACATTCTAATATTCTGTGATATAGCTCTATCCAAATTCACTTGTACTTGGGCTTCTGCTGTGTAGGCTCTTGGTGCCAATAGCACCCACACTCAGGAAGTACATTCCAGTCCTCTAATTTCAGCTTATTAGAAACATCTATAATAAAGCTCCTAATTTCAATAATTTGGATCATATTTGGGTTACATGCCTGAAGTGAGCAGTGTGATAAACAAATCTGCCTTACTCCCAAAGTGATAGAAGCCACTGAAACACTATAACCATATTCCCATAATTGTGCGCATTCGTGTATGGTGTAGGGCCTATGATAGTTCAAAAACTACTACAGTTTTCAGGTCCCTGTCTGAAAAAGTGGAACAGATTTACATTTGAGTTCCCATTTCTTTTTCTAAGCATCCTTAGAAGATTCTGTGGAGGTTTGCTACAGCACAGGGTGTTGCTGATGCACCTTCCCCTTGCTGCAGTAGCTGCTGTCAAACCTGTCCCTAGGAAATACTGTTCCCCTTTCCCATTCCCTACACTGGTAGTTCTTCTCATATTACAGTTTATAAAGCATCAGTATGGATACACAGTGTACACTTTTAAACCATTCTCAATGTTTCCCAGAAATAAAGCAGCTAGGAAGCTCTCTATGCTGTGACAGAAGTTAGGTCTGGCTGCTGCATTGCAGCGAGGCTGGTATCATTATGTTGCCTTGTTTCACACAGGTTGCCTGCCAATAAAGTCAATACTTCTACACATTTACATGGTTGGTTGCCAAGTTAGAAACAATAAATATGGTGAAACAAATACAAACAGTGCAAAGGAGTTTTCAGGCTTTCAAATGTAGCCCTGGTTTGCAGAACTCGTGCAGTTGTGCCCAGCCCTGGAGTGGAGCTGCGAGGCTGGCTGGTGGCCATCAGAGCTGTAAATACAACCAGTGTTTTCTGTGTCCTCAATACATAACAGCTGTGGGAGGGCTGGTGACACTCCTGAAGCAAAACCTTAATAGATATCAGAGAACTTGCCTTATAAAAAGTAAGAAAAATGAAAAATAATTCAGAGAATGAGAAGCAGTGGGGAAGTGTCTGTATGTGGACACCTCCTTCTAGTTTCACTCCCACAAGCAATATAAGATGCAGAAATTATTCTCTCCATGCTGGGAAAAAAGGTACAGCCTCAGGACTATTAGCAATGGGGGAACCTTTGCATTTTAGCACTGTGGAGAAACACACATCCTTCTGAAATACTGATAGACTAAGCCATGTGCATCAGCAGCTCCTACATTTACTGCTGGTTGGAGCTGTGTCATCTCACGTGGATCCAGTCTGCAGACAAGAACCTTTGTATTATGGTGAGACAATGAAATAGGTAGAAAAAATCATGCTGTCTCATTAAGGTAAGATTATAGCATTCAGCAGGGGAATATAGGCTGATGAGCAGAAGCAGCATTTGGAGAAGATGTGCAAGATTTGAATCAGGAGGAGAGCTTCAGTTCTTCCCTTCGCAGCTGCCTTTGGTAGGTTCAGGTAGTGAGGATGGCACGGGAACCAGACTGCTCAAAACAGAGTCCAGCTCCTTTCCAGGTCTTGCCAAAATCCTTTCCAGCATCTTAGCCAATGGGAATGGCAAAGGCAATGTCCTTCTTTCTGCTAGAGTCACCTCCTCAGAGAGATCCCAGGGCATTGTGGGGGCTGTAACATGGGGGTTATTCTCAAAGTGAACCTCTTCTGGAGATGGAAGCTGTACATGACAAGACAGATGCAAGTTTAGGTCTCCCAACACACTCTTCAATGTAAAATGACACTGTGTTACTGCCAAGCAATGCAAATAAAGATGCTTATGGCATATTGGTTTTAGAAATATACTTTTTTCACATCAAATTGTGCACCTAATAGATCACAAAGTATTAATGTGCTCTTCAAAACCTTTTCATTATAATTCTGCTTTTTATTCTGTGGAAGTTAAACTATCAAATAAACAAATTCTTGCATTTCTAATAAATGTATGTATCTGGATGCCTCCTAGTGAAAAAGCAACGAATCACATTAGTAACATATCTTGCATTATACAGGTTAATTTGTCCTTGAACACACCATTAAATATATAATGATTTTAAATTACATCATTCATACCCACTGACATTCTACTGATAAACCACATTTAGCAGAAACAGCTGCAGAAAGATTTGTTAATTGAGCCCCCAAGCAAATGGTTACAGTAATCAATTACTTGCCGTATTTCTAAATAACAAAACTGGGCTGAATTCCTAGCTGATGCAATGTTGCTGTCTTCAGAACACCCTGTTTATCTCGTTGTACTCAGATAATTTGCTACTTGCATTTGACCAAACATTTTAGAATTCTCTTGAGGCATATGTACAACTTTACATCCCTGTTCTGGAAAATCTCATAGCTTGTCCTTAACAAAGACCTTTCTGTAGGAACAGAGGTTTCAAATTATGTGTTTCTAAGGATTCAGCTTTCTGGCATATAAATAGCTCAGGGGCCTGCTGGGGTGCAGGTAGCTCTCCCAATCATTGATGAATGAAATATCAGTGGAAATGCAATCTTCTACTGTCATTTTGAGTATTTTCTTTAGTTGAATTCCAATATTGCTTTCATGCCACTGTCCCATTAAACACATCATTGGTTTATCTGGATTGTACTGCAGTGACTGACTGTAGATAATTCATCACACATTTTAAATACTGTGGGCATGTATCTGCTGTTTCAATGTTGGACTATAAGCAACCACTTCTTTAATATATTTGGCTTTCCAGTGTTTTTATCAGTCTGAGATTTCCACTTTTTATTATTACGTTGATTTGCTTTATGAGTTTGGAAGTGTAAGGATTTTTGATGGTTTCCAGTTTACACATAGTTTTCTTGAGGCAAACATCAAGGAGGGACTGTGGTCATTCTCCTAGGGAAAAAAAACTTTGCCAAACTAGGTAGTTTGGAAGACTCCTTTCTAAGCGGAGTGCAAGAGAGAAACAAATATTTCTTTTAAATCTGTTCAGGACTACATACTGTTACTGTTTGAGCAGATTTAAAAATCCCATTATCTATCTGGGAGCTTGGTGTGATTCAGCCAGCACAAGTGTGCCCAGCACCCTGGCAGCCAGTCCTGGGGGTTCCCAGGGTCCCTGGGGAGGTTTACCTGCTCCCATCTCCCATATATACACAGCTTCCTCTGGCAGCTGAATCCAGACACGGTAAATCCCATGGAGCTGGCAACTCTGCTGGCCGTCAGTCAGACAGGGAGCTATGGGCTGCACAGTCTCCACATTTATTTTGTATTTCTGAATTTACTGCTTGTAAACCTGCAGCAGAGGAGCCCAGCCATGAAACTCTGTTCCATAAGCACTGATCTGGGTTAACCTTCAGTCAAGTCCTAAAATCTGGCTTGCAGAGGCTGCTGTTTTGTATGTCTTCCATGTATTTTTTTTATTTCTAGTCAACTTTCCCTGAACCCATGAAGAGCAGAATTGCCTTAAATGTGTGGTATGATTGACTGCAGGAGGTGCCTCAGTGATTGTGCTTTATTGTTCTATAATGGCATTCTCCAGGCTTCTGCTGAAATTTGGGTAGTTTATCTATTGATTGAATGAATCGCTACCTTTGCCAGCTATTTGTCATGTCTAACTACCGTTTGGAATACAGAAATATATTTTAAAGTGAGGGTTCATTTTATTTTTATTTTTGGCAGCTTGGTGAAGCTTTTATTCCAATAGCAACATGGAGCTGTGCTTGATGTGTTACAGCTACCTCTTCAGCTTTAAGACTGGGGATGTAAAGATGTTTTTGGCCCAGTGTACGGTATCAACACATATGGAAACACAAATGGTCACAAAAGCTTCTTGATTTAAAAGTTGGGATTTATTTTCTTTTGACTAAAGCTCTGTAATTTGAAATATTTGTAGTGATGAGCCTTGCTTTCCTTATTGCAATGAAGAAAGCCTGAGCTGGGTGTTGAAAGTGTTAGGTAAATACAAGGGTTTTCCTGGGGGGGAATTGTCAGAGCAGGTTGAATAGTGCACCATAAAGGTGAAGACTCATTTACAGCTGTGGAAAATAGTTCCCTTTCTTTGCTCCAAACCTATATGCTTAGAACAAGTAAAATTTTCCATGCTTTTACACACAATGCAAGCCTGATAAATGTTCTGTCATTAAAGTTATTTTGGACAATGTGGAAGTATAGAAATAATTCTCATTCTATTTTTGTTTTTAGCATATTGGCTCAGCACAATGGACAGGACTGCATTTTCCTACAAGGATAATTCACAAACTCTCTGGCTTCCATCCCATTTTTGACTGAATCTTCTTAATTTCTTGCCAAGAATTTCAGTGCTTACCTAAGAAAACTCATGCCAGGATTCAACAGCTCATGTAATCTGCAAGATCCTATCAAAAGTCATTAAACCATGCTGCTGTAAGAGTCAGTTAGCAGACACAGAGGCCCAAACCTATACCTGCCTCGCTTTCTCTGCATATCCAAGATGCTCTCACAGCTGGAGAGCAGAAGTGACAAGGAAGGAGCTCCATTTTTAACTATCCCACCTCGCAGGATTCACCTGAAATGGCACCTCTGGGACATGAAGGGGTTCTGCTCTGGGGAACACAAAAAAGGAAAGGGTCCTTGATCTTTTTAACATTCTCAGGTCAAAAGAGATTTTTCAGAGGTCTAAGAGAGACCTCATCATAACTGCTGCAATGCTGTTGGAGGTGCTCTACATGAAAAATAAAGAGCTCTTCCAAAAGTTCTTTTAAAACCCTTAAAAATATAAAATATTTGGTAGCCTCAGTATGTGGCAATGGTCTCCTCATGAACACTGTTCTTGCAATATGTAATATATTATGCCTAGCTGATGTGAAAAGGGAAGGCCTGCACAGGATCTAACTAAACCACTGAATATGTGAGGGTTTTAGTTGTTCTGCAAATCAAGACCTTCTAAAAAAAATCATACAACCTTTTATAATATATCCTTTAATCTGTCATATCTTACAGTGCAGCTAAATTATCTATTAATATTCAGATTTTTCCCAAAATCCCTTACGAAAAGTAAATATATGTGTAAGCAAGGCATATATATACATACACCAAAAAATGCTTCTGTTTAGCAAAGAGCCATACCCTAGAAATGCTTCTTGTCTCTGCCTATATATGCATCAAGGTTAAGAGTTGCCACGCAAGGTGGCTGTTGAAGAAGCATGACTATAAAAAACTCCTTGAGTCTATGGAGGACAATATGTTTAGTGCACAAAAATAAATACTCATGTAAAATTGATTGGGAAAAAATTAAAATAGGATAATTATAGTTATAAATCCACTGGAACAGTGGGATGTGAACAGCGTGGTTTGATTAGACGATTTGCAAGTTGATTAGTGATCCTTATCTTTTCCTGCAGCATTTAATTGCCCTGTTGGTCGTAGCTGGCCTGATGAGAGATCTCAAGGCAGAATTTAGCGCCTAATCATGAGGGCAGGTGCTCTGAGAACAACCACAACACCGCAGTGGAGATCCGAGCTCTCCCTAAACAATCTGCAGGAGGGATTTGCACTGTGCCAGGGGAATTTGGTGCAGGATGACTTTATTCCCAAGTCTCTGTGGTATATGCCAAACAGTTTTTCTGTCTTCTCAGTCTAGGAGCTGTGGCTGACTTGCAGTCCCAAATGCTTGCTTTCCACAGGAGAATCCTGAGTGTTTCCTCCTCATCCATAAACCTTCTCCTGGAAAGTAAATTTTTTTCTTGTTGTTTTGCAGCAGTGCCCAGACCTCTCCTCTGTTCCAAAGTTCCAGAATCTTTGCTAATGGCAGAGGAGAGTGATGTACCCAAGTTTTTCCTGCAACCCAAACTGACCTCCCAACACGCAGTGGGCCCCATTGCATGGGGATAAGGAAGGCTGGCAGCACCTCCACTTTGTATCCTCCTTGCCTTAGTTTTCTCTAGGAAAAGAGGATACAAAATAAACTGAGAGCATTTATGCTCATGTCTGACCCACCTCCTTGGACTTCAGCTAAGTCCAGCGCCTTCATCTTTGTAATGCAGCCATCAATAGGGGCCACCACCTGCATAGAAACATGACCCCAAACCTTGGTAATGCGTCCGGTCCGGCTGTTTGTCTCTGCCCAGACACGGGTAGGATGGCCTTGGGACAGCCCGCGCTCCAAAGGACAAGTCTGGACTCTTCAGATTTTCAGTCTTCAAATTGTTTATTATTTCTTATCTATAAAATTTTCTTTCAGCCTGACAGAGGTCTGACCAGCAAGGCAGCCAAGGGCACTCTGACCTCCCACTGGGCAGTCATCTCTTTTTATACTAAAAACTACGTGCATCATATTTACCTTTATTTCCCAATACCTTTCACCCATATTAGCAAGGGCACCTTCACCATGGACCAATCCCAAAGTGCCAACATCACCACAGAAAATGGATGACAAAAAGAAGAAAGAAGAAGGACAAGACGCGCCCTGATCCCTCCATCTTGTGTCCATAACCCCCCTCTACCAAAACCCTAAAATCTGTATTTCACTCTGTAAATACTTCATTCTTACACCATTCATTCCCAAGTGACTCTCATGTCCTCAAACAGGTGGCACATCCCTCGAAGGGTCAAAGTCAAACCACCAGGTACTTTTGGCAACATTCCAGGATCTCCGAGCCCCCCAAGGGTTGTCTTGGTAACTCTGGACATCCGGAGTGATGTGCTGAGTTCCCACAGTGATGTGGCTCCACATCTCTGCCGAGCATTCAGCTGCTGTTTGTGGCACAAATCCATCACTCTTACCCAGGGAATGTTCCTGCAGGAGGGCCCCCCCCCACAGCAGCACTTTGCTGGGGCTGAGCTCACCACCACCACCACTCGTTTCAAAAGGCAGACAGCAGAAGTGTTTCAAAGACAGGGTTGAGACACCCAGTCCTTTAAAAATAATTGAAACTTTAGGTGTCTGGCTTTTATAGCCTTGCTTACCTCCCATGCATTGCTTCAAGAAAAAGTCAACAGCACCACACAGGATGAAATACTGCATGAAGCAGAGCTTTCATACCAAATATTTCTTGGGGATGTTCATCTAATCTAACTTTAGACATTCAAACTTTGTAGTCTAAATTTAAGGTAAGTTCCATACACAGGTCATTCTCATTTTATAATAGGAAGTCACAGTGTCTCATTTCTTGTCACTGGCTGTTAGGGAAGTCTGAGGTTGAAAACACCAAGCTTACATTTTTCTTCACCATAGTTACCTGGCTTAAAGGCACCAGTGGTCAGCTAATCCATAAAGTTTCTTACCCACCAATAGATTAATTCCAAGCTTACAGCAGAACCACAAAAAAAAAAAAAAAAAAGAAGAATTACTGCATGGCTCTGTCCTTGAAACTCCATCATTTGCTTATTCTTATAATCCTGAAAGCCCTTCTGGTTTTTCTGAGCTGTATTTTGATTCTTCTGTCTTTGTCAGTGACAACTGTCATGTTTTTGTTGAGCTCACTAATAAACAAAAAACAGTTGATTCCAAGATCAGTTTTTTAGTAGCACCCTAAATAGTTGTCTTCTACTCCAATTGTTTTTTTAGCTCCTGTTTTCATATTAGCCATTTCTTCACCTGCCTTTGACATATTCCTCATTTAGTTGTTTCTAAGGCGACATCATATGAAATACTTTACTTAGGATGAGAAAAACATTGAGGATTTTCTCTGCTAAGAATCCATTAAGCTTATTAGAGATAGAGCAGGTTAGAGACCTACCTTGGATTAAAGCTGTGCTAAACTATACTCTTTTGTCTATCTCTGCCAGCTGTTGAAATGAAAATAACAGTTGGTGTTTAGCTAGATCAAAATTTTTCATGCTTTCTAAAATATAGAAGATACTCTTGTTTTTCTCCCAGCATCTGTTCCTGAGGAAACATATCAATTTACTAGTTTGGGCAGGTTCCTGTGTTGGTTGTGTCAGGGTTTTGGATAGAGATGGGATTTCTTTGCCCAAAAATATTAAGCCCTTAGATTTTTTTTCTGCTCCAGATGCTGTCTCATTCACCTGAGTCACTCCATCTTAGCATGTCACTGTGCTGACTAAAAACTGAAGTGAAATTTTAATTTCATTTTTTGGCCCATACTTAGGTTATCTTTCATCCCAACTCCCAATTTTTACAGCTTAACAGCTTCAAACTCCTCTTTTTGCTCTCTATTTGTTTATATGACTAAAGAATATTTTACAACGTGTTTTTAATTTCCTTTGCAAGGTGTAACACAGCCCTGCTTTTGGCAGATCTCACTTTCTCCCCACACTTTCTGACCTATAAGATACAATTTTCCATGTTAGTCAGCCCCTTTTTTTCCATTTCTTGTAGGCTCTTTGCCTGCTCCTCATATTCCTTTCTGGTTGGATTGTCACCAGTTGGGTCTGGAGTTCTTCATGAATTTTTTCTATTCCTGAAATGCAGACATAGTTATATATCTTTGACTTCAAGAATCTCCTTTGCAGCCAAGTCTCCATGTTCCATCACTCCTCTGAGACTAAAAAAAGCCAAGCACAAGAAGGCAGAACAGCACAGGGTTTTTATCTTTCTGTTCAGAAAGGGCTGTGATCTGCTTGGTCTGGGCTATTTTCCACAGCCACCTCTTCAACAACATCCTCACTGTGTTTGAATTAGCACTGCCTCAAGAAATATATTTTTTAAAATGTCTGCCATAAGAAGTCCAGAATCAGGAAGAATGGAGCTGTTATCATCTGTAGCCTTAGTTTTATTATTGATACCATTCTGCTCTGATTAATCTCCAGTAGCAGGAGGTCTCCCACAGTTTTGTTGACTGTCTAATGCTATTCCACTGTCCCATAACCACAGTCACATTTTATCTAGAGGGTTTAGTGGATCTATGCTACTGCTGTAGTCACATGAAGATTTATAGTGCTTTTCAAGAAGCCAATTGACCTTGATTAAATTTATTACATCATGCTTTTCCTCCTACACACACGACCACATCAGTAATGTACAGTGCTTTTCTGTCACCCCTACCTCCCTACCTGAGTTCTGCCTTGCTCTCAGTACTGTACTCCAGCAAGAAGGAATGTCCCACTCTCTTGTAAATGCCTGGTTTCTGCTCCTGCAGCAGAAGATTTGGCTCCTGCACCTCACTGCATGGGCTCATTGCACAGTGTCCAGCAATCAGCACTTGCACCTCAACCTCTCTCAATCTCCTTGCAAGTGAAGTTGATCCACTGCCTTTTGCTTACCTGGCCACCCATCTTGTGAATACAGCTTTGTGTTTTCTCCTTGCTTTGCAGATTCCTATCTTAGCTATGTTGGTTTTTCCTTCTTCTTCACTTATTCCATTTTGTGTTTCCTACCTATTAACCTGGGTGAGATAACTTGAGTCTCTTCCAGCCTTAACCTTGGCACTTTAATTCTCCATGTACAAAGGCAGTTCAGTTCACTGAAGACAATTTTCCTCCTGTGAAAGCTTTCCAGTAATTTAATGTGCCAAAACCATCCCTTCCAGCTCTGTCCTTGAGCTGTTTGTTGGTTTTGTAAGATTGAAAAGCTTTTACTTTTTCTTGCTAGGAACTAGGAACTCTGAGACTTAAACTGCAGATCGCTTAAGCCTTCACCTTTTTGGCAGACAAAAGAAGTGACTTCACAAAAAACATCACAAAAAACTTCAGAAAAAAAACCATTTCCCCTCCCAGTCTTCTCTTGTGGCATAAAGAGATCTAAAAATGCACGTACATGGAATTTTCCCCAGAGCAACAAATAAAAACAAGATTCAAAGAAAAAGTAAAACTTAAAACTAATCTCTGTCATTCTTAAAAATATGTTTTTTGTATTGGTGAAGCTTTGTACCTGCAATCTTACCTAGCTGCTTTGTGTTACTGATAACTTCCCATCTGACGTACTACAGCAAATTTGTTCCCTTGTAGAGATGTTAATGTGAAATATACTCTTAAAATGGTTAAGACTATAATAATGCTTCATTAAATATATATTTGGAAATGAGGAGGTTGCTCTAAATGGGAAAATATTGACAAATATTTAAGATAGAATCAATACAGTCATCTTTCTAAGTTTCATATTAAGCAATAAAAAATATTAAATGAACAGTCTATAGCACAGTTTCTTACACAGGCTTTCCAAGAGTCAGCACTTAGTGTCTTCTTTGATACACATACATTAATTTAATATGTATGCTTTGCCTAAGAACATGAATAAGTCATTCCTTTTAATGTTTGCATTTGCATGTTTAATTTAAGTATGGGAATCAGTGGAAATGCACTTAAATGCTTATGCTAGTTTATTCACTTTGTTTTGAAAATTATTGTGTGCAGCATGGGTGAGAAGGAAGTAATCTAAGTAGAAGCAGAGTTGATGGGAAAGTAGGTTATAATTTACTTACATGTCTGTGTAGTGGACATGTGGTCAAATCTGCAGGGAAATCAATATTATCTCATGCATTGGTATGGGATTTAAAAAGATTATCAACATGTTCAGGACCAGTTTCTGTAAAAATGGAAGTTACATATTTCCTGCCCCTACCCTGCTATAAGGACTATCCTACCTGCTTCCATCCAAGTTCCCTGAAATCACATCATTTGTAGAGGCAGAACTGAGGGTCTCATGAGCATCTATGAGCTTTTTGGCTTCCAGTTACAAGATCGTGACTATTTTTCCATAATTCTCTGGAAGTGTCCACTCCACAAGAACTTCAGGATTTCTTTAAAAACTAATTGAAGAAGCCTCAGAACTTTTATAGAAATTCCTATTTCTATAATATCTATGGAATAGAATAGAAATTCCTATTTCTAAATTTTCTATAGAATATAGAAAATAGCAAAGCACATTTTTGGGGTTGATATTTGTGAACAAGGCTGTAATAACAGATTCTATTAGGAGAAGGATATCACTTCCGATTAAATGATAAAACCTAATCAGAGGACCTATCTTCTTTTAATAATATCAGGGAAGGTTGTGGATGGGCAGATGATGGGAAAAAGAAGGGAGGGGGGTTCTGTGGCGTACCCCAGGGATGTTTGAAAGCATTTCTCCTGAGGAGTTTCACAGAGCTCTTATGGGAGACGTGATCTGCCCTGTGCAGGTGCCCATCTCTCACATGGAAGACTCTTAGCAAATGTGGTCTGACAAAGAGGGAATTCCTGTTCCAGGCATTCCTGAGCAAGCACTGAGCCCAGTAAAGCACCTTGTGGTTCTGTCTCTTGCAGGGGAAGAGATGGGTCCCAAAGGAAATCAAGCCAGCAAGCAAGATGCCCCCACTGCCCCCAGCTCCTTTCCAGTAGAAGCTCTGAGTGCCAGGGATGCCCCCTGAGCTCCCACTCCTCCTTTGCCCTTGTGGGAGCTGGAGCTCACCGTGCAGATCCCAGCCCTGCAGCTCTGCCTCTTTCCTCTGTACCTGGAGACATCCTTGGTTGTGGTTGCTCCCTTCTCCCCCTCCTCACCCTGGGGGACCTGGGCTTTGTATCCCCCATCACCCTCCTCCATCCTCTCTCTTCCTACTAGGAATCAAGGTCCCCCTGAGCACTCCCTGCCCAGCTCCTCTGCCTCTCATTCCCCAAAAATAAAAATTTCTGTCCAAAATGAGACCTTTAGCAGCACCATCACCCTCAGTTTGCAGGAAGTCACCTTCTTACCCCAGAAGAAAACTATTGGTGAAATCTTTTGTTTGGATTTATCTTTTTTGGAGCCTGGATGGGGGCTGCGGGATCCAGCCTGAAAATTCTTGTTGGGTTGGAGAAGAATTCATCAGAATCTGACTACTTAGTTCATTGCTTTTAGCTGCTTTGCAAATAAATGCAGCCAGAGATCTGACATTCCCAGGCCTGCATCTCAGCAAGACTTTTCTATTCAGAAATATTCAGTTCCTCAGCAAACAGACAGAGAAACCACCACAGGGTAACTTCTGGCCTGACCCAAAGAGTGATGGACAACAGGGAAGGGACAAAGCTGGGGAAGACTGGAGGGTTACAATTACTCAGTTTTATCCCTTGTACTTCCAGAAGATTTTACACATTTGTTTCATACCTGTTTGACAGTTTGCATGGTCTCACATTTTGTAGACATCCCTTAAGAGTGAATGTTGAGCAGGGGTATAAATGCCACACAGGAAAAGGCTTTATTTGGATCTTCTGTCTGTCTTGTTTAATCAAGGAGTTCAGTGATGTAGAACTAGTTGTGTATCACCAAAATTGTGAGTCTTCAGGTTTTATTAAGTCTTTCCTCTTTTTTTTGAAACAAAACAGTCCAAAAATATTGTATTTTCCCTATCACATTTAAAAGCATAGCACAATTTCCTTATGAATTTGGGAAAACCAATAAAAGTTTCTGGGTTTTTTGTTCTTCTGGACATATGATCCCAATTATTTAAAAGCAAAGGATGATTTATGGCATAACATTGAGCTTTCTCCTCTTTTTGAAGTGAACTAGTTTTATTTAATTTGCTGAAAGAAGAAATTTGCTACAAAGACAATTGCAGCATTCCAGCTCACCTGCTGTAGAAGGATTCAATCTCGGGCTTGTTTTCCTTTTTTTCCTCTATATAAAGGCACAAAAATAAGATATCAACTGGAGACCAAACAGTAAAATGATGATTCCCAATTTCCTGATGTACTAGCCATAAAGCGCAAAATGCCTGGAACATAAATGAACCTAAAGTGAGAAGCTGAATTTCATGTTTTACAGCACTGCAAGGCATCACTGTGAACATAGCAGTGTGTCCCTGGTATGAGGGACTAAGTGAGCACTGCACACAACAAGTTCCTGCTGGCTGAGGAGGAACTCATTTCACACCTGGCAGAACTGCCCTGGCCTCCTGCTGGTACCTCTCAGGGTTCTGGTTATCTGCAACCCAGCTGCAGGTCACCCCAACATGCCAAGAAATGATGTGGAGCAGCTCTGTGCCTCCTGTGGAGGGATTCCTTTGCCTCTTGGACCTGCAGATCTTCTCAAGCCTGGATGTGCTTCAGCACCTTCTCAACACAACCGAATGTCAGGCGTTTCACACTCTGCCCAGGACTCAGTTACTGCTCAAAACTCCCCTCGTGTGTTATACAGCGAGAAATCTGTCACTGGAGAGCAGGGACTGGACTCTGTCGCTCTCCTGTAAATGCATCCAGGTGTCTACAGTCCCTCCTGGACTGCTTTACCTTCTGGCAATATGGAAAGAGCCATTTCTCACCCCCAATTACACGCTGTGACATGTAAAAGTCAACCAGAGCATTGGCACTTACAAGCTCTGGTGAGAGCATTTCAGGGGTTTTCCAGCAGCCAGAAAGGTGAGTGAGGATTGCTGCCCTGGTGAGGGGTGAGAGCATTTCAGGGGTTTTCCAGCAGCCAGAGCTGTGAGTGGGGATTGCTGCCCTGGTGGGGATGGTGTTTTGAGACGGGGCGAATGCTCCCTCTGGAGGTGTCTCAGCGAGCACAGAGGCAGCCCAGGGCATGCACTCTGCTGCAGGCACAGCCGGGAGAAATCCCCAGCATTCCCTAGGCTGGGAGGATGATCCGGAGAGGAGGGAAGAGGTTTCTAAGCCTGCTGGCCGCTTTCTGTCACAAAAAGTACAATGATTGAGACCTCAGAGGTGTACTAGTCCCTGCTTGTGCTTCTTTGGCATGGGAGGACTCCCAGGGGACATTGGAGGTGGTCACAACGGAGGGGGTTGCTGAGATTAGAGCCCACAGCCACGTGAAGTGGGGCTTCACCTGCTTTCAAAGATGCTGATAACCCATGGGATCTTCAGCCCAGTCAAGCACAGCTGTATCATTCCATCTGCCCAGCACACTGCAGCACATCCCCCCTCACTTTGACATGAATTTGCTGGTCTTGCTACAGGCACACAGAGCAATTCAGTCCCAGGTGTAGGGAAAATCAGCCCTGTTGATTTTTGCACCACTGGAAGGGAAAAGCTTGGCAGAAAAGTGAAGCCAAATTTGGCACAATGTTTATATGGGACAGAAGCTCATAAGCTCGTGGGGCATGTCTGTGTCTGTACTTGTGTGGCCAGACACTTCATAACCAAGAAAGTATATGTCATGCTGAGCAGATCTGAAAGAGAAACTTACCCTAACAAACCCAGTATTTAAAGCTGGAGGAAAATAAATAAGATGAAAGTGTGTTTCTAACTCTATAGCTCTGTTGTGGTTTACAAAATTAGCCTAAAGCACTTTCCAAAATAATTTTTAACACTCCTGAACACTTGCAAATAATTTTTTTTCCTTTGGTTTGGGATTGTTTGGCATTTTTAATTTAGAGAAAAAAAATGCATTTTTTCTTCTGGATTTTCTGAAATATAGGAACAAGAGGTACAATATATCTGTCTTCTTAGTAGGGCAGGGTACTGTGGGCTACAGGCCTCCTCCTTCCTAAATGCTGCCTCTTCTTTCACTGAGGGGTGGTGGAGACCAAGTAGTCCTGCTGGTCATCCTGGCACTGTTCAGGTCATTCAAAGATGTTGTGGCAGCATCTATTGCAATAGAATGTGAAATCATGGCTATTACAATGTAAAGTGTCTACTGGCAGAGAGGAAAGACAAAACCTGTGTAAAACTGCCTTTGATTGCTCTAAGTCACTGGTGGTTGTGGTTACACAGGAAAAATGGTAAATTATTTTTGTTACTCTTAGAGCAAGTTTGTCTGCTTTCTGATTATTTGCACCAGCCTTTCTCTAACCTGTGCTCATTTTTGCTGTGTGTTCAGCCATCAGTCTGTCACCCACAGGGCCTCAGTAGTGCTCTGTCTCACAAGGACAGCAGGGCTGAGCTCATAATTAAACCTGCAGACCATTGCATCTGTAAAAGGATTCATTGTAAGTATTCTAGTGACCACACTGGTCCCCTTCAACCACCATCATCAAGTGTATTGGATAATTTGTGGTATGTATGTATATATGTATGTATGTATGTATGTATGCATGTATGTATGTATGCATGTATGTATGTATTATTGGTTATTATTATGTTATAATTAATATTATAGTATTTATGTTATATAATTCTATATTTGCTCCTTTGGGGGAGTTGAAAATGTCTCTGTCAAAACAGGCAGCTGTGCCAGAGGCAAAGAGCAACCTCAAAGTCTCTGCAAATGGGTCCAAGGGAATCAGAGCTCCCCAGCGCACAGCTCATCCCCTCACACAACTGCTCTGCCACCACCCCACACAAAGCAGCCTCAGACAGTCACTGACCAAGGGAACAATGTGAGAAACCTCTTGGTCAGAGGTGCCTTTGAGGCTGAAAACTCTGGGCCTTTTTTCCACATTTGGCCAGTTCACATTTGTCCCAAAAGTGGAAGGGAAATGCATCGGTCACTTTTGGGACAGGGAATTTGGGCAAAGGGACACTTAGGCTGGTTTTAGCCTGGGGTTAATCCTGACTTGGGGATGTCTGGGGCTCAGTGCTGGTTTGCAGGCATTCCAGGCTAATCCAGGATGTCCCCATAGTTGCTCCACATCGGCTGCCACCCCTGTGCTTGGGGTTCACAGCAGTTGCTCTTAGTTTTTTTGCTATTCCCAGCATAAGGATATTTATCAGGAGATAAGGTGGTCTTTTTATAGTCAGACCTGGAGTTTCCATGGTGAAATTAGCCAACAGGAGTTTCCTTTGCAAAGCAGAGCATATCCTTTACTGGCAAAAACATGTTACTCCCTTGGTTGTGAGGAAGTGTCATTGTCCGAAATCTATTCTGGTGTTTAAGGGCTCTGTATCCTCAAAGAAATATTTTTAACCTGAAGGGAATATTTATACTGTCCAGTCAGAGCAGTTCACTGGGTTATTCTTAGTTCTGCTTCTGTGTCTGCTTTATCTGTGCATCATTTTCCCCCTATTGATCTTTTTTTACAAATAGAAAATGAAAGCAAGGGTAATAGTTTAAAGTAATTCCGGGAATTAATCCACTGACAGGGCCAAAGTAAACCCAGGGATTAATTTGATTTCCCACAGTCAGTGTGTATCCTAACCAACAGGAGTGATACAATATTTTCTAAAATTTTTTGAAGCCTTTGAAGATGCCCACAGCCAGATGTTGGCTGGATCAGCTCTTAGTACCAGGCATTAGCAGAAAACCACCTCTCGTCCTTCTGATATTCAATGTGCTGGGCTGGAAAGTAAAAAATAATTTTATTTTAAACTAGGCACCTTGAAGAAGGAATTAATAAAGAGCTGATTATGAAACCATATGCAAAAGTTCTGGTGTTGGCACAGAGTTCCATCCATGGGCTAGCCCTGACCTCACCCTGGTGGATGAGGACCAGCTCCATAAAATCCCACAGGACAATGACACTGTGGGCCTGGTGTGGGACCACAGTCACAACCAAAAGGCAGCTGGGGATTATACATGTATAAGTTAAAGGAATTTGGTTTTTTTTTGTTTTTCCCTTAGGCCTGGTTATGTTAATAAATTGTCATTTTGCTGATGCTGAATGTCTAAGGCTTTTTTCCCTGCCTGCTGAGGTCAGCATGACCACCTGCCCATTTTCAGTGCTTTGCAGAGTGAGGGTCTTACGGTGCTTATCTGCTCCAGCATCCTTGTCTCCCTTTCCTCGATGCTCCCCCGAGGGAGTGAGGTGACTGTGATGGATGTGTTTTACACTGCTGCAGTCAGTTAGAGCTACCTGCCCCCCCCTGATGGAGCAGCTCTGATTCTGCTGCAGAATAATGAGAATTAATGACTCATTCACTAATTACACTTTTGTTGTATAGTTTTGTGCTTATTTGCTGCAGGAGCTGAGCACCCTTGACTTTCTGATGGCAAGGCATGAAGCACTCTTGAAAATCAGGGTACTGGATGATGTATAAGCACGGGCTTGAAAACATGCTTGAGCTGTGACATGTGGATCTCATCTGCATTGCTGAGGTCACCAGGGCAGATCTGCCTTCTGCAAAGGGAGGGCTGCTTCAGGCAGTTCAGAAATGCCCCTCTAAATACATTCATGGCTGTGAAAAAATCTCAGTGCAAAGTAGTTCTTTGAAGCATTTATTTAAACATAAATATGAAGAGAAAATGTAGATAAAATAATTCAGATTCGAAAATTCCAAACATTCAATGAAAACCGTATGGGTAATAAATCTTATATCTTATTCTTCTAAAATAAGAAATTCATCAAAACAAAAAGCCATGTGCTACAGAATATGATCTTGAATTTTTATATCTACATTAATAAAAAAAATTTGGGCTAAAATCATCAAACACCAGTTTCTTATAAGCACAACAGATATACATCAGTAAAGGCATTGACATGCTTCCAGAAAGAGAGGTGCTGCAAAACTGCCCCTGGCAAGCTGTGGAAATAGACTCACACTTTATCTAATACTGCAAACTCATGCACCAACCCCAAATCAGCATGCTGGATTTTAGGTCTGGTTTTACCTCTGAGCCATAATCTGCTGCTTCCCATGTGCAATGCTGCTGATGGTAACATTGGGATGTGGCTTTCTGCAGTATGTGACTTTGTGGGACTTTAGGGTCACCTTGCTTCCAGGAGACAAAACTATCATTAGTGGCAGGTCACTCCAAATCAATGCCATATAGAAACCTTAACAATATGAATTTTGCTTATTTTTTTGTCAGCCTTCCCCATGTTTGAGTGTCTGTGGCATGTAAGGGCATGAGGAGGAGAGGCATGGGGTCAGGGTGTGCCAGCAGCAGCGCTCCCAGCCCTCCTCTGCCCCTCAGCTTTTCCTGTGGCCTGCAGGAACTCACTCAACCTCTCTGCTTCAGCTTCTTCAGGATAATTATGCTTAGCCCACAGGGGTGTTGAAACAGATTAATTAGCTAAGGTTTGTAGAGACCTTTGAAGATGTCAAGCACTGTAAATGCTGCTTGTTAGGGAGGTATATTATTGCACATTGTATGCACAGCAGGATTAGGGACTATTTAATATTGTGCAATTGGAGAGGAAAAAGAAACCAGGAACATCCTCAGGGAGCCTGAGCAATGTGTACTTCTAAGCACAGTTCTTTGCCCATCTCAGTGTGATGTTCCATTTAAATACCTTTCTCAGGGCCCTAATGATTTGCTGTGAAATTATCAGATATCCATTTGCAAACTTCTAAGGAAAGGCATAATTAAGAATTTAATATTTCCATTAGCTTTATGGCTTTATAACTACTGTGGCCACAGCTGCTAAAACAGTAGAAACTTTCAGCCAAAATCTGTTAGTTTTAACTTTCAGCTGTATTAGTTTCTTAATCCAGCTGTCTGTGTGGCCACATAGGTGCTAATCTCTGGATGAAATAAATATATCCCAGAGGGGCTTGAGACTCAGTGCAGGGTTTGGAATTTCAATATACTTATCCTCACAGCATCTTTGGGATTAAAAAAAAAAAAAAGAAAAAAAAAGTGCAGTTATCATTAACCAAATGGATTTGCTCATGAAGTACCACCACTATGGATAAAACTTGCAGAAAATGGGTTTGGTGGCTTCAGTCTGTTTGAAAACGACCTGGCTCCTTCACATTACCTTCAGTGAATGTGAAATTTCCTTTCTCTCTGGTCAGCATAATTTTGAAATCCATATAACTCTCCCTCTCTTCCTTCTGGCTATCAGGCAAACTGAGCCTAAGCACTACAGTCTCTTCCTGAATGCAGAAATTGTCTTCCTCAATAATTTCACCTTTCACTATTGCAGAAATTGTCTTCCTCGTCAATAATTTCACCTTTCACTATTTTTCTAATGCCACTTAGAGATGAAGCAGAACAGACCAAAAAAGGTTCCCAAAGTGTGCACTGTTTTCCATGGAATACCTCAGTCTTCTTTCACATGGTGTATGAAAGAGGTTAATTGATTGGTGGTCATTATGAAATACTGTTTTCAGTGTTTGTGAATTAATTATTTATGATTATGAACCATATAATAATATTATAAATATTTGTTAGCAATTTATTTATGACTGTTATAAACAGAGTAAATGCAAATTGTCACAACTTATAAATTTTGTATCTAACGTCATTCTAGTAGAGACAAAACTTGAAGATTTTATATCCCCCACATTGTGATGTCTTTGATCTTGTTTATACAGCATCCAATCTGATGTCAGCCCACTCTTACTGAGCTCATCCCAAGATGCTCCACATGAATCCTCTCCCACTGCAGACTGAGAGCAATGGGGCCAGAGTCCTTCAGAGAGCTGTGGGGCAGCTCTGCCTTCACTCACATCTTGCTGAGAACCATTCCTTCAATGGGATTGTTATGTGCACCACTTGGATAAATTGCATTTCTTAATTAGTTGTGATTCCTCCTCTCTCTTTCCTCTCTTTTGCTTGTGGAACAGCTCTGTTTGTGTTCTTCTGCTGCATCAAGAACACTTTTAGCACTTAAAAACTGAGCCAGAGATGGCTGATAAAGCAGTAGAGTGGCTGGTTTTCCCTATGGGCAGTTTCCCCTTGCCAGAAGAGTGGCCCCAAATGGGGAAGCTCTCACAGATAACAGAGCTACCCTGTTCCACCTTCTCATCCCTGGTGTGTCTGACTGGAACACATTTCAGCAAAGCAATAGGTTCAAGGCTGGATTTTGCTGGGCATCTGCCCACACTGAGGATCTGCTAACCCATGCCAGCTGAAAAGCAGAAACCATGACTTCATTAGAAATAAGGCTGTGAAAGATGGCACAGCAATAAAGAGCAGGAAGATGCTGTGCTTGAATGAAGATGTTTTTCTTTGCCAAACCTCTGTGTGCTAATAACTTTTCCTGTCCATTCAGCCTTTTTTCCATCTCCTTGTATTTCTGCACCAGGTGGTGCCCAAACTTGAAAAGACTGGATGGGTCAGACAGGTCACCTTGCCAGGGAGAAAAATACCATTCAGAGGTGAAACCAGTTAATAAAATTGAAATACTCCAATTTTCTGGGGCACTGCAAGCCAGAGGAGCTACATATGAGGATGCCCAGGATCTCCAGCCTACAGCCCATGTTCTGTGAGAAGGGGCCCATGCACAAAAGCACTTTCACCCTCAAGACACAATTCAATAACATACTAGTTCATCCATAGTTTAACTCCCTAAGAATCAGAGAGACAAAGATGTGTGAGTGTTGCTGAGTGTCATTTTACTTATCCCAGCTACTCCCCTCTTCCTTCTTTGTGCCTGTTTTGTTGAGATGAATCCTTTTTCTTTGTCTCCAAATAAATAAATAAGTGACTGTGATAAAGCACAGATATGATAGAGTGCCTTGCAGCACACTGCCTCTCTCCCTTGCAGGGCTGGATTCTTCTCTAGTAGAGTTTCAGGAGGTACACTGAAGGTGTGTTTTGTTCTCACACTGTCTGGTATATGAGGAAACCTTTGGAGTACCCCCCTACCCTTTTTTGCTGTGGAATGACCTGTACCATGGGGATTGTATTGAATGGAAAGTTGTTGTTACACGTTTCACTGAAGTGAAAAAAATTTGTTCTTTCTGCCTCTCCCCCTTCTTCCTCAAGTCAGTGGCACTTTAAAGAGGAAAACAAAATAACCAAGCACAAGCCAAGGGAAAGAAGAAGAGGTTTTAGTTGGAAAAGCATTTGAAGTGTACCGGTGTTCTCTCCTCTCCTTGCTCTTCCCCTGTTAGCTGAAGGCTTGCCAGCTTTTTCCTGGTCTCAGCCAATGAGCTGGATGTGCCTGGGTTACCTGACAGAGTCAGTGGTGTGGCCAATGCCTCTCAGTCACTGTGTTTCTTGAAGCTGCAGAAAAGCAGCAGCAGCATTTCCCCTCCCTGCAGGAAGCTGAGTGCTCAAAAGTCAGGGCTGGTAGAGGATTATGAGCAGCAAAGTGTGGAGGATAGTTTCAGCAGGAAAACAAACTATTTGAATGCATGTAGCCTAAATTAAGGGTTTAAGATAAGCTGATGAGATTGTTATGGTGATGAATTATTTAAAATTTGCATATAAACATTCCTGCATATAAACAATAACACTTCATGCATTCAAATACGTGACTTCTAGATTTAGATACTGTGTACTATGTAGATTTCTTTAAAATTTTCACTGAAAAAAAAAATCAGGTTTATAGTGTGCTACCCTTTCTGCAATACCCTCTGCTATTTGGATGAGCATCCACCTACACTCTGAGTTATCTGGAGAAATGTAACTAATCACCAGTTTTTCCGAGCAGGGAAGATCACAAAGCCACAACCTCTTAGAAATTACAAGATGTGCTGCAACAAGTTGAAACCTGTGGGAAAGCAATTTATAACCAGCAGATTTGATGAAGACCCCTTGTAGCTGATGAGGGGCCACAGATGGGTTGTCCTGCAGGAAGGTCAACCCACAGGTCAGGAGGGGTGATTCTACCCCTCTACTCCACCTGGCACACTGCATCCAGCTCTGGGATCCCCAGCATGAAAGGGACATTGACCCTGGAAGGAGTCCAGAGGAGGCCAGAAGGGTGCTCTGAGGGCCAGAGAACCTCTCATAGGAAGACAGGTCAAAGAGCTGGGGCTGTCCAGCCAGCGGAAGAGAAGGCTCCAGAGTGATATTCCATTAAAGGGGGGCTACAGAACAATTTAGAGGGACTGTTTGCAAGGGCATGAAGTGTTAGGATGAGGGGGAATGCCTCTAAACTGAAAGAGGGTAGATTAGGTTACAAATTAGGAGGAAATTCTTCACTGTGAGGGTGGTGAGGCACTGCAACAGGTTTCCCAGAGAAGCTGTGGATGCCTCATCCCTGGAAATGTTCAAGGCCAGACCAGATGGAGCTCTGAGCAACCTGATCTTGTGGAAGCTATCCCTGCCTACGGCAAGGGGATTGGACCTGGATGATCTTTAAGGTCCCTTCAAACCCAATCCATTCTGCAATTCCAAGAACTCCTCTTTCTCAATGATGTCTGAAGCAGATTGCACACCAGGCAACAGACATCCATCTCAGAGAGGCCAGTGGCATTAAACCTCCCTGAAGCCATGGCAGCTGCCCCCTTGTTAGACAGACTGTTGGAGAGGTTTGGGCTGGACAGGAGGAAACCTATTTTGCCAGGAGGGTGGCACAGAGCTGGGACAGGCATCTCTCAGGGAGGAGTCTGTCCATGGAGGTTTCTAGATCAGCTAGGGAAGGTGATGGGTGACTTGCTTTACTGTTCTAAGCAGCGTCGTGGAGTAGACACACACACACACACACACACACACACACACACACTCTCTCTCTCTCTCTCTCTGCAAGTAACCCACCTTTCCACAAGACACTAATTCTGCAAAATCACAGGGTTTAGGAAACGTCTTTAGGAAATCCTGCTTCAGTCCAAGTAAGGTTTTCTTGAAGCAACTGCAGAAACAAACTAAAGTTTGAGGCTCATAACCCCAAATCACCAGGTCAGCTCACAGAAGCAGACAACCTTAGATGGCTGTTCAGCCAGCATATCTGACAAGACAAGCAGGTGCCATGCAGTGGCAGGTGGGTCTTGGTCTAGAGACACCTCACAGCCCTTTCTCAAGCAAGAAGAAATGGGGGTCAGCATGGGAGACCATCTCTGCAGCATCCCTTGGCTCCACATGCTCACTCAAACTTTGGTCACCCCTGCAGCATCAGAATTTCCTAACAAAAGAATTGGTTTGTAAGTTTCAAAGCAGATGGCATTTCCCTTAGAACAGGACTTATTTCTTTACATGGAGGATCAGACAATCAAAACTGTACCTGGAGAGCCCTTACAGAACACAAGAGCCATACTCAGGGCTCGTCCATGTGCAAAGGTTGGACCATTTCTCTACTGAACAGACCAATCAAAGTGATGCTGAAAGGCTCTGTGAGCAGTCAAATACAAACTCTGAAAGGGTGTGAAATCAGTACCTATGTGTGGGAAGAGAGAAGCTATCATCTTAATTCACCTCTTAATCTTCTATAATGTTTTGTTCCCTTTCTGTCTTCGCCCCCTCTACCATTTTGGCAGTCTTTAACATCATTTACACTCTGAATACTATTTGTCTGTCCTCATCTCTTACAAGGTGCAATTCCTGCTGAACTCTTCATACTAAAAAAGTACTCTTGAGCCTAATGCTGAAAGTTACGGAACATTTTTCCAATGCTGCAAAGCCTCAGCTTTCATTTACTTCAAGGTAAGTGGTTGACACACTGCACATCGTAGGATGTTCTCCTGCTGGGTCTAAGCAAAGAAGAGCTCAAGTAATTATTAAAATCTTAATTTTAGCTGTCACTAATAATTTCACTTCTGCCTGTCAAAGAGGGTTGGACCTCATGCTGGAGCAGGGGAAGAGTGAGGAGTCCTCCCCCTGAGGAACAAGGAGTGGCAGAGACAAGGTGTGATGAACTAACTGCAGCCCCCATTCCTCATCCCCCTGCAGCATAGGGAGAGGATGGGAGGGAGTGAGGGAGTAAAGTTGAGCCCAGAAAGAAGTGGGGGGGCAGAGGGGAAGGTTTTTTACAACCTACTTTCATTTCTCTACTCTGATTTGATTGATGGTAAATTAAATTAATTTCCCCAAGTGGAGTCTCTTTTGCCCATGACAGTCATTAACCAGTGATCTCTCCCTGCCATTGACTCCTGAGACTTTTGTTTTCTTTTTGCCCTCCTGCCCAGCTGAGGAGGGTAGTGATGGAGCAGCTTTGGTGGGCGCCTGGCATCCAGCTGGGATCAACCTGCCACATGCAGTCTACACTTGGTCCTCAAAGCATTTGCCTGTCCTTCCTGTGTGCCTTCTCTTTGTGCTCTTCTCCTTTCGACATCGGTACAGTTGGCCACTGAAGAACAAGCAGAGATCAATGTTTCTGGTATTCAGGAGCAGTCCAGCAGCCACAGCCTCCTGGGGATGCAGGCCCTTCCACAGCAGTGCCAGGGCAGTGTGGGCAGCACAGCTGAGATTCAATACTGGGCACCCTCAGGAACACCAGTACTGGGTGCTTGTGCCAACAGCAAACAGAGAGGTCCCATCGCCTTCTGGAAGAGAATGGCAGCAATTTGATAGCTGCCCCAAGTACAGAGATCAAGAAAGTAATTTCTAAATAATCTCATCAGTTTTAAAAAAATTAGATATGTCCTGCCCTTTTCAACTAACTTATTTCATTTTGATCAGACCTTCAACTTTGTTTTAAAGATAATGCCCTGAATTGGTCAAGCAGATAGTCTTGGCAATTACTTATTGCTACAAAGCTCCTGTTTCTGCAAGAAAATATATTTATTACTTTAAAATCTGAATTACATTTCAACTTCACAGGTAGTTGTCTCTGCAGTGTAGTTAGATGGGTTTGTGTCTTTTTTCAGCTGAGATAATTTCACTAATACCTCTGGTCCAACATTTCAGCACAGCCCAGAGGGGGTTGCATCAGGGGGGAAATACCTGTGCTGAGGGGGCAGTGGGCCAGGCAAGTGGTGACAGCTCTGCACACCAGCTTGGCCAGTGCCAAAAGGTTTATGCAACCACACAGTGATTTCAGTAAGAGGATAGACTGATAGATATGTTCTCTATGCTCCATCCTTGCACTGAAGCAAATATCAATATAAATATATGTACTACTTAGAGCTACATGGCTGTGTTGTTTGATAAAATAGCAGACATTGTTGTTTTTACTTCTATTAAAATATTGAATTCAAGCAGCAGAAGCACCAATTATGAGGGGACTGTTTCTTCCTAACATTCCCTGCCTCAGTCAGCTTCCATGCACTGCTCCCTTAAAACTCTGCATGGAGCAGTTTTCAGTGTCACAGAAATATATCAGTCTAGGATTCTACAGTGTGTAACCTAGTGTCGTATTATTATTTACATTTTTATAGCACACATATACAGATAATATGCATTGAGGTATTCAGGGCAAATAATATGCTTTAAAATCATAGTAAAAAACCTGCCACAAAATAGTCTGCAATACTACCTAGGCATTCAAAGCTTAATTATATTCTTAGTCAGTTTTGATTTACATTTAAATTACAAATTACGTTTTGCTAACATTAATTTACAATGCTACTTAAAAAATACATATTCTATGGTACATGAATAATAATTCAAAGCAGTCAGGTCTTGTTGGATTGCTATGATCTGATAGCAGGGGGTGAATAATAATACTATTTCTAGAAAGTTTTCTCCATTTGAATATAACATTTCTCAATGTATATGCCTTGCACATTTGAATTCAGCCAGCTATCCATGGTGCAAACAGGATTCATAGGATGACCTCCCTGCATGTGCATTTTTTAGAAGACTTTGGCATAGCCAAGAGCAAACATGCTCTAAACCAGTATACACTTGTTACTGGGCCAGAACAAGGAGCTTTTTATCAATCCCTTCACTCTGTGACCCTGTTACATGTCAGAGGAGAAGAGCAGAGTGGGATGCAGGGACATCGGTGTATGGCTGGAAGGTTTTCAAGGAACCCTCAGAGTGAGAAGGAGAGTTCATCTGGGCCCCACAACAGGAGGATCTCCTTTTTTTTTTTTTCCCAGGGGGAACCTTTTGCTGCCCTGGAGCTGTCTCAAGTGTTTGCACTCTTCCACAAATGGCTCATGGTCTCCAGTTGACTTCAGGCATGTGTTTATGGTGCTCACGGAGCACATTTTGCTCTGATGGATAATAATGTCCATAAATCTCGGAGAAAATTAGCTTTTAAATAGCCTTTAATTCATCCCATTCCAGTGCAATGACAAGAATCTTCCTCTGGGTAAAACCCTGAAACTTAGTGTTTGCTTCTTATTGAGAATTCCTATGGTGTAAATATTTGCTGCTACTGCTGTGCTACCCCCAGAAAAGGCCAACTCTGGATTTATATTGCGTGTAGCCAGGGCTGATCTCATTATTTCACCTACAGACCATGTCCTGTAGCTCACAACAATAAGCATGGCTTAAGTCACTTGGAATGAGAGCTAGGCAGGGTTGTACAGCATTAAATTCCATTTTAAACTGAAGTTTAAAAAAACTTCAGTCTTGAGATTCAGAAATATCAAAGACACATTCTCAGTTTAAAAATCCATGCTATTCTTTAAGGGAGAATGGAAAGGTGTTGTGAGCACAAAACACAAAATAAAGCAGAAAGAGAGTCACTCACTCCCAAACAGTGACAACTAATGACTAATAGCCATGACTGTTCATAACGCTGAATTTATCTTTAATTTCCCCTTGAATACTTCTTTAGGGGCATGAGTAATATTATTTGACACTTATTTTCCAAGGGAGCTTCTTGTTGGGGTTGGGCAAGAAGTTGCCCTGAAATGCTGTAACAAATTCGCCTGGATTGTGTCACACACAGGCGATTACTTTCAGCTCCCTGAGAGAATTTGCTGTAGAAAGGGCTCATTCACAAGAGCTACATAAAAAACTTTGAGGAAAATGGCCAAAACAGAGGGCCTAGCTGCTGTAAAAGTCCTCTTCCATCACAATGTAACAGACAAAGGTTAGCTATTTTACAGAGATACACTATCTTCAACAACACATCTGGGGGGAATTTTGCTGAGAAAATGGCTCCAAAATGAAGTGAAAGTGGCTGAAATTATGGGAAAGGAGACATATTTAGGATTTACCTTAATTCTGAAAGATTTTATTTCTTGTTACTCTTCAGGACAAGGACCTGCCAGGGAGGACACTCTGGCACACTGAAATCCGTGTCCTTGTGGGGCAGGAAGCAGCACTGGGAGGGGATCACACACCATTCCAGTCTCACTATTGCACAGCTGGTAAATCCTTTCCAATAAAAATGGTGTTGAGCAGCAAAAGAGTATGATTCTGGGGGAAAAAAAAAAAAAAAAAAAGGAGCATAACTGCATATACAAGGAACTGGTCAAAAATTTACTAAGTTTAAATTTGTTAAATCAAGAATCTATATAAATCTGCATTTTTCTATTAAGAAATTATAAATTCTCTTTGCAAAATACATGATATTAATCAATATATGGAAGGATATGAATGAAATCCTCATGAGCACAATAAACTTTGTGGTTGTAGTTCTCAAAATATAATTACTTTTTAAAGCCATTTTCAGCTTCTTAAAGCCCTGTTACTAATGGGCTAGTGTAGAGAAATGATCAGCATCCCATGGTCCATTATAGATGACAAACTTCTGTTGGTCCCATTGTGGTAGCTAATAATCCTTTATCTTTGGTCTTGCTGCTCAGGCCTGTGGGGTGGGAGAGGAGCTGAGGTTACTCGTGCTGTGGTGCTAATGGTGGTAGAGTGCAACATGATATTAATGTGAAATGGGGGCAGCTTTGGATTAGTGTTGGCATTGTCGCTGCTGATGGATGCCAGTACTTCCTTGCCTGGGAATGGGCAGAGAAAAGCTCCCACAGTCCCTTCCTGCATCCCTGGGGAGCACGGGAGCAGCTCAGGGTCTGCTCCACTTGGGAGCCTCCAGGCTGTCCTGCAGTCTGTCCCACGCTGGCAGGGAGCAGCCCTGGCTCTGTCCCTCACACCAGCCTGATGTGAGCCCAGCACCATGGCCAGCCAGGCAGTGCCAACACAGAGCTGCCCTCCTTCCCCACTCCTGTCCATGTCTGTGCCTCTGCAAACTGCAAGAGCTGTCCCCTTGTGTGAGTGCCATGAGGACACCGTAACACCTGAAGCTGTCACAAGGGCCATACAGACATTAATAAGAGGATCCATAAATGTGAGTCTCCATACTGTGCAGTTCAGGGGTGTCTTGTAACTCTGGACCTGGCAAAGTCTCTTCTTTGGTGTCAACCCAGCCAGGAACAAAGACAAGGCAGGATCTCTTCAGGTTTGGACAGGTTGGGGGAAAACTAGATCATCCTCTTGAAGAGAGATGGTTCCAACATGTACCCAAACATCACCTGTGTATGTGCTGTCCACCAAGCAAGACTCCTGCACTTTATGAGCTATGTCATTGTATTCACCTTTTATGATTTCCACCGTGTGAAGTTGCCCTCTTTGGCTAGAGGGGAAAACTCTGGGTTGAATATTCAATTGTGTGTTTTCCCAGCCTGGGACTGTAGGGAAGAGGAGAGAGACCTTCCCACCAACGATGTCCCTGCTGGTATCTTCCTGTGGGCCTGTCCTGGTGCTGTGGGTGACCAAGAAGCAGTTCCTGGAGCCTTGATCAGCTCAGGTGCTAAGATGCACTGCAGTGGTGACTTCAGTGAGGGATGCACATTCACTCTGAAATGCCCTTTTTATTCCTCCCACCAGCTGTGCTTTTATTTACTGTTTAATTTGTAGACACCTTTGCTGCTCTCTGCACTGTCAGTGGATGCTGTGCCTCCAGAGCTGTGCTGTTTCCAGACCCTCTGCTCACGGCTGCGGCTTTTAAGAACAAAAGAGAATTTGCAGTGGGGAAATGCATCAGTTTGGTAGCGCCTCATTGGCTCACCTCCTGGCTATCCCATGGCACGGCCGCTGTCCTGCAGTCCCTTTGTCCCTGTCCCACCCCTCGGCGGTGCCTTTCCCCGGAGCAGCCCCTGTCTCCCGAGCAACCAGCCCCTCCTGCCGCCCGCGCAGCATCCCGCCCATCGCCATGGAAACCTGCCTCCCTCTGCCGAGCCATCCCGCCTGCCCTGCCCTCGGCTTTATCACTCTGCACCGCTTATTCCTAGCGTGGATGCCTCTTTCTCCCAACAGAAACGCCTTGTAGGTTGTATCTCATGCCAGGAGTAAGTTACTTCTCTCCCATCAGTGCGCAAGAGTGGAGGGGTTAGGTTTGGTTTTGGTTTTGTCAATTCTAGCAACAAAAGTAAGTTTTTATCTTGCCATCACTCGCCTGAAAAATATTTGTTTCACATTAGGTTTTAACAGCTTAATGCCTCAGGTAGAGACAAGGAGCAGAGGTGACAGCTGGAGGTTGTATTGCTTTTTCTTTCCATGTCTCTAATTTCCTTCAAAGCAAATTAGCTCTTGGAACAAGTTATTACTTTTAAAAACCACTTAAAGTTTCCAGAAGTCTGAGAATGACCCCATTAACCACTCCAGAGTGCACTTCCCACCAGCATTGTGAGCAACGCAGGTTTAGTTTTTCTGCTGAAGACCTGGAGGAGATCTGGCATGTGCCAGGACCCTTCCCTTATGTCCAAACCCTGGGAAGACATCAGATTTGGTCCAGGAAGGCAGGAGAGGATGTGAGCAGGTGAAAGCTTCCAGGATACTCACCTGGTTCCAAATTTTGGATGGTGAAAATGGAATCCCCTCTTTACCCTTGAAGGGCACCTACTTGGTATACAGCAGCTTATGTGCAAAATGCAGTGGCTGGAATTGCATGTCAAACATTGAAGTTGAATTCATGAAAGTTTGTCCCAGCTCTGTCTTCTTTTTCTTTCTGCTATATTACTTGACAGACAGACAAAATATAAGGAAACAAGGAGGCAGTATTGCTTACAGCAGTGCTTACTTTTTAGTATGCACTGCTTTCTCCCTAGGAAAGTATCTTTGCACCCTGATCACATCACCTCTCAATCTTCCTTTTTGTCATAAACTAAACAGACTGAACTGTTCATGAGGAAGGACTTTTTTCCAAGCTTCCAAATAATTTCACTGGCTCTTCACCTCTTCTGAATATTCAGGATCAATTTAATCCTTTCAGCCTGAGGGTCTCTGGGTTTAGATTTTCTTTCACATTCTTCCCAGTTTGCTAATTCTCAGTCCAAAGGTTCCCACTTTTTCCATGCCATCTCTGCAATGAAGAGCTTCTTGTGACAATGGGTGAAAATGCAGGGCATTGCTGTCCTCTGGAGTGACTGTGCTGATCTTTGCTCTTCCCCCGGGGTGAATCAGTCCCCCAGGAGCTCTATTTGCTGAGTGCTCTCCAGTGTGATTTGTGCTCATTTACTGCATCTCTGCAGCCTCTGCTCCTCCAGGGAGGGATGCAAATCCTTGGCAGGAGGTTTCAGAAATCCTGTTCTGCCACTGCTGTGTTGAACAGTGTCCCACCCCATATGGAAGAAAACTTTCTGACACACGGGAGTTTGTTATCCATTTTCTGCAGGCATTTTTCTATCACACTGAAATGGTCACAGGACAAAATGGCAGGGATTCCAGCCAAACCCATGTCTGCCTTTAGTTCCAACGGGTAGCAGAGAAATGCTTGGCAGTATTCAACCAGCTCTATTTTTAATATTGTGTTTACATGTGTAATGACCATGTGCACATAATAGCTGCCCCCCTCCCTGCTCCACCCAGCACTTTCCAGTATTGCTCACCATAGCTTGGAGCAGACATGCCTTATGGCCATTCCCAAACTGGCAATGGCATAACCCAGGGAAAGCACCTCAGCCATTACACATGCAAATGCACTAACTATCAGGAACATTATTTTAATAGATTTTTCACAGATAGCTTCTCCTCTTTGTCCCACTCACCATCCCAGAGACCCATTCAGACTGGGATGCAGGGAAGGGGAGACACCAAGAGGGAGCCAGGGATCCAGCAGTTGGATGTTTTACTGCTGCCAGTGCTCCACAGGACCATCACAGTTTGGAGCTGCACAGGAAAGAAGAAAAAGGCAGTTACCTGGCCTCTTCTGGCAGGTGGCTTTTCTGTGAGATAAAGCACCTGGAATCACAGCTGGGCTGGCCCAAAGCTGAGCTCAAGGGTCCCAAATGCTTCAGTTCACCGTTGGTCAAAACCTGCCTTGATTTCTGGCTGCCCAGAGCAGCAGTGGCCGGCTTGTACAGCCAGCCTCCCCTCCCAGCTATTTCCAGGTCTGCAGCATCTTTTCAGACCTGCCCCTGCAGCAATCTTGTTGATGCAGCTTTCATCATGAACACAATATGAGCTCCCTTAGCAGCAGCAGCAAATTATATGTGAGTGCTGGTCAAAGCTGTGAGGACACGTGCAGTACAGAGCTTCCATGCAAAAGCACTGGAGCATGATGAAAAGGAGGATTTAGCATCACGGAGGATATCTGTAGCAACAACATTTTCCTACCTGTACCTGCAAACTTTGCTGGGAACATTATTCATTAAGCTATGGTCAGTGCAGGAAATCAGTTCTGGACATATTAATTGAACCAATAAATTATTGTGCTTGCTTCTTCATGAGTTCTCTTCAGATTCAGGAATGGCAGCAAGTGCAAAGTGTGGATTCCCATCCCCCTGAAAAAGATCAGGATCCATTTAATATTTGGTTTGCTAACAGAGCCAGAGAAGCTGAGGGTGCAACAGTGCCACTGAGTTGGGCTGGAGGGGTGAGGAAGGCAATGGGGTCACACGCCTTGCAGTTTGGGCACATTGTTTTTCTGACCCATGTGTGACAGGTACCAATCCTGCATGGCACTTGCACATCATTACAAACACCCCAATTAAATTAGAAACTCATCCATTTTCCCTCCAAAAGAGGCACATCCTTTGCTGTAACCCATGCTGCATGCTGCTACCTATGTAGCCATAAACACACAGCATCCCACTGCTGCACTGTTCTACAGTAGAGTAAGCTATGAGTACTAAAATCAGTTTTAAACTCTCAATGCATCATCCCTGTCCTTATGTATTATTAAACTGTGCTCCAATTTCCAGTGCAGCAGGATGAAAATGAGTAGGAGTTGGTGACACCCTACAGCCAACTTTTGTGTTTGTTTCACCCAGAAGAAATGTCTTGGCCATTTTCCTGAATTAAAAATTGGTTTGTTGTTGCTTGCTGAGCTGGGATAATGTGATTGAAGGATGAAGCAGTGGAGTAGAAAACACCAAACTGTTAGGCCCATGGCCATAGGAGAGTTCTCCACTATCACGTGTGCAGTGCCTGGCTGTGAGGATCCCTGGCCTGTGGGCACAACAGCAATGCAGATCTGCCTCAGCATCACAGCGAAGGGAAATGGGATGGGAAGGAGAACAAGCAAACAGCTAAAGGGATCACACTCCTTGTGTTTGCCATGACCAAGGGCTGCTGTCTTCCACCTGTTGGCAATGCATTTACAATGGGATTGCTCTAGGATGTGTTTCTTTAGGGAATGAATTCCAATTTCCATAACAAATTCAGCCCTTGAGAAGCATGATCTACAGCACTCTGTGATTAATAGCTGTCTCACTGCCCAGTTATGCTATTCACAGCCCCATTTTATCACTAGAGGGCTCATAGAAATGGCAATCCTATTATTATCTGTTCTGCTTTGCCCATGAAAAACTCTGTTTACCCCATACTCCTCTTTGCAAATATTTCTTTACAGAGGGCGACATTGTGTGAATGGGATCACTCATGTCACCATTGTTACTGGAGGAGGACAGAAGGCTTTGCAGTCTTTCTGGAAGCAAATGGAAAGATGGCATGACACCTACCTACTACCAAACCACTGCTCCTGAGCACCTTCCAAGGAGCTGCCTCGCCACAGTAAGACAGAACTGTGAATGCCAAGAGACATTGCTGACTCCATGATTTTCTAGACATTTTTGCAGTTAGCTTTTGTTGTCGTGTCACCAAAGGTATTCAAGAACATTTTGATGTGGCCTAACCTGTTATTATCCTCCCAGGGCAGGGTACAGGAAATGAAGATGGCAATCACCCTCTATTTAATTATGCTGCCCATTAGTTAATCCTTTTCTTCTCATGCCCAGAAAGGCTTTGCCCAAGATTAATTCCTGCTTTACATCTCCATGGAAGTGTGAAAGGGGCCAACAGCTCGAGCAGCTCCAGCCATCTGCAGGTGGACCCCACCAAAAAACCTCCAGCTGCACTCCCTGGTGCTCAGCAAAGCAAAGCTCCTTCCTTCCTGTTCCAGCTCATCCCTCACCTCTGCAAAAGGTGCAATGAGACCTTGGGGGTTCGAGCAGAGCACACGTGGGGCAGAGCAAGAAAGCCCAGGGGTTTCCACCCTTTGAGGAGATCACCAGCAGCCTGTTCACCCAAGAGGTTTTGTGCTGGTTTGTGCACCAGCAGAAGATGCTGCAGTGTTTCACACTGGGGAAAAAAAAACCTGTCCTTTTATTTCTGAATTGAGGAAGAGCCTTTGGAAAAAAGCAGCAACTGGAAGCATGCTCATTCCTCCCCTTACAACTCTGAAATAATAGCAAGGCTGCATTTTTGTGAGTGAACAAAAAGATGTGTCTCATTGTAAGGGGCATGGAAGAGGAGAATGAGTCGGGGCACCTGGACCAGATCCTTTGATGTTCTGCATTATGAGGGTCTGGGAGAACTCAGCAGCTTTCCAGATTTCCCTGACTCCAGTGCTACCACAGCTTGCCCAGCCCTCTGAGGGGAAGCTGGGGAAAGCATAAGATGCTTTTTAGGTGGAGGAGGTCCAGTAACCTGCAAAATTATGAATAGCTTTGTGCTACCCAAGGCTCAAAACCAATTGAGAGGGGAGAAAGAAAGCCAGCTCTAAATCTTTTCCCTATTAAAATAAAAGCTCTTCAGGTTCCTCTTCACATATTCATGTAAGGCAAGATGCACATGTCCAAATTTCAGCCATCAAAATTGTGGGTACCTCATCTAAATTCTTTCAGAGAGGGAAAACCAGGATGATGACTTTAGTTATGATTTAAGAATATAAATTAATGTGTGGGCACTGTGGACTCTGAAGGCTTTGGGTCTGTTGCCACAGCCCATGGGAGCAGGGAGATTAATGTGCATCTGGGAAAACAGTGTAATTTCAAACCAATGTACTGTTTGTCAAAATGAGTGTTGCCATAAATTGTTAAGAATTTCTTTTTGCCTTTTGCACTGAAAATTTTGAAAGAAAATCCTGACTTTGCTTTATGAGAGAGGCTCTTAGAAAAACAGATTTGCGCTCTCTTTTGTGGCCTTCACCATGCAAACTCTCTAACTGAAAGGACCTTTATGAAGAAAGGCAGCAGGATTGTGCTTTTCTTTTAGACAGAGAAAAGGCATCCTCTGCATTGTAAGGGAAATATCATTTGCAGCCCAATATAAGTATTTCTTTGTAAGCCTTTAGACCCAAAACCAATTAAATTCAAACCTTTATCCATCAGTATAAAGTCCCACTTTCTTAGCTAATAAAACCTCTAAGAACATCCTGTCAACCATTGTAACATCACTAGATGAAAAGCTGCTTCTTATTCCCTCCTTGTGTTTTCCCTTGTGTTAGATTAAGCATTTTGCAACAATTTACAATATAATTAAAATTTAGAGTCCTCTGGATGGGATGGAATAATTATAATTACTCATTGTGAAAATGGGTGTGGAAAAAGTCTTCTGACCTGTTCTTAATAATGCAGCTCACACTTCATTACAGTACATGCAATATTTAATTTGTGAAACCAGTGTCATTGTATTTGGAATCTGTGCTATCCATGATGGTGTGAGGGAAACAAGCAGCCTGTTAGCATGGTGACCACCATTTCAGTGTGCTCAGCCTCCTGGCCACGCTGAAATCGCCAGCAAAGCAAAATAAATTGCTTTTGCTTAGCAGGAACAACACTCTGATCTCACCCTCCAAACAGAGAATTTCCTGCTCCTGCTGCTCTGACTCAGCAGCTTGCTCTGAGCAACAGGAAGAAAACAAAGAGGAAGAGGTCAGGGAGGAAGGCAGAGGTGGGAGCCCAGCACTCATCCTCTCCTGCTGGTGCTCCTGCCGCAGCCTCGCACGTCCCGCAGCTCTGGTGCTTTGGGGCTGGACCTGCTCCTGGTGCTGGGATCCATCCATAACCCTGGTGTGGCTTTCCATACAGCCACAGCACTCCCTGCCTCCAGCCTCCCCCCAGGTCCACCTGCAGAGCCACTACTGGAAGAGTCCATAAAACACTCCAGTTTTTTAGGGGTGGGTGGAAAGATCCTGCATCATTTTACCTACTGGTGTGCACCATCCACAGCCATGGAAGTACACGGAATTCAGCTGACTCCTGTGAGCCCATCTCCTTCCCACTGACACACTGAACCTCCTCATTAAGGCAGATAAAAGGATGGCACTAGAGGCATGCAGGGGAAGAGTAATGCCAAGCTGTGGCAATTCCCTTCCCTTTGCATCCACAGCAGCCATGCAAGCCCAGCCTGCAAATAGCGAGGCAATGAATCACCGTGCTACTCTGGATGTGGCTTTTATTGCTTTTATGCTGATGCCATGGGTGTCAGTGAGGCTCCTCCTGATTTACTACAGCAGTCTGAGATGAACAGGAGCGTGTGAGGCTCATGCATCAGAGCAGTGTAATTGCAGCACAGCCTTCTGAAAAGGAAGGCACAGAGACAAAGATGTGACCTGGGAGCAGCACAGCAGAGCTCTCAAAGTCTCAGTCAGCACTGGACTGAAGCTGGACCAGAACAAACAAGTTTGAGCAGAGGTCATGTGCTGTTATATTGCTTACTTAAATGCCAATTAAATATTACTTTTTCAATTTGTATTTACCTGAGGAATCAAATGTATGTACTGTTGGTGATATTCAAAGTCTGCCTGCAAGCTGGTCTGAGCTCATGATGACAGATTTCCCAGTGGAATGCTGGCCCTCAGTGCCAGCAGCTCATTGGTAGGTCCCACACCAAAACCTTCCCACCTGAGCATTTAACACAAACAGTTTTTTACTGAGAGACTCGTGAAAAACAAATAAGAAGGGAAGGGAATTAGGAGTTCTCAGCTTTTCTGCAGTTGAGTTAGTACCCCCAGGGTGAGAAGCCCAGGCACCAATCATGGCACTCTGCAGGGAGAGCAGGGCTGCCCCTGCAGACAGGCAGCATAAGGCTGGTTTGCCTCTCAGCTCCTCTGCTAAGTGAAATACCCAAATGAATATCCTCAAGTAGCAGTCCCAGCTTTTGGCCCAAGGCTCTAGAAATGCTGTCTCAGTGCTGGTCCATTAACCAGGGCTGGGGCCCCAGCCCAGACACTGGCAGGGAGGTGTCCACACTGGCATGCTCAGGGCCAGGAGCCCCAGTCCTTGGAGGCAGCCTGGAAGGGACCACCTTGTCCTTGCGATGGGAACTCTGTCCCCAGGCCAGAGCCCCCCGTGGTGCAGGGTGGCGATGGGGATGAAGGCTTTGCAGAGCTGGGATGGGACACAGCACCACACCCACCCCTGAATTCAAACTGGAAACCATCTCCCCTCTGCTGGGAAGGCAGAATACCCCACAGGTGACACTCAGGGAGCCCCCAGGGCTGCAGGATTTGCTTATGGCAGAGCCCTGTGGGGAAGTCCAGCAGCTGCCCCAACACTGACCTGCAGCCTCTGCACAGCCCTCATCTGGAGCAGCTTTGGCTGTAACCCAAAAGCATTCATCACTAAAAAACCCAATTCTATGTCTATTTAACTACCTAGATAGATTATATGAGTCAGTATGATGGCATCATTGACCCATGATGTCAGCACCTACTGCACCAACCCCTATCTGCCACATCCCCCCAGTCCAGGACTTTGCTCTTGGAAAGTTCTGTGCCTAATACAGGGCATTTGCCCATGCAATAAGGAAAGGGCATTGCAAATTTATTTTCCTAATTTTCCCTGTTTTTACTAGCAGCCCCAAGCAATGGGTTGACAAGAGGTTAATTGTATCTGATGTAAAATTTCCAGGAGTTTCATTTTGCTCTGCAGTGCACGTGTGACAGATATGAATTGTGTTTAGTACTCACATGAATACCAGGATAACAACCCAGAGGATCTCACTGCTTGGACTATGGAAATGGGAAAAAACCCCTCTTTCTGCATGTGTATGGCTATTTCCTGTCATGCCTAGATCCAGCTGTACGCAATCCAAATATATTCCATGATTAAAAGCACTTTGCCTGATAATGTATTTGTAGACTTAACACTTGTGCTGGGTGCAGAGCTGAGCAGCCTGCTTTATTTCACAGGCAGGGGGCTTGGCAGAAGTTTGGCAGCTGCCTCCAGCTGTGGAGCTCTTTCTCTCACCAGGTGCAGATGGCAGCAAATCTCCTTCCTCCATGCTAAAATGTAAATTCCAGTCCTTTCCAGGCTACTGCACTGGATAATAACCACTCTCTTTCATAATAAGACTCACATATTCTGCCAGGAACATCCTCAGAAAGGGCAGAGGGAAGGGAAGAGCAAGAGACAGAGGTGGATCCAACCTGTAGCAGACAAGGCAAGGGAGAAAACTTGAGCACTGGTGTAGATCAATTAAAAAATTGCAGTTAAGCAGGGATTGTGGGGGTGGCAGGAATTAGATTAAAGAGGGTTTGTGTATCATTTAAGAGGAGGCTGTTGATATGCAATGCTTTCATTTCC
Organism: Melospiza georgiana; assembly: GCF_028018845.1. Lineage (NCBI taxonomy): Eukaryota > Metazoa > Chordata > Aves > Passeriformes > Passerellidae > Melospiza > Melospiza georgiana. The sequence continues at coordinate 92,124,156 of NC_080432.1, forward strand.
CTATTTAAATATCACTGTAGCAGCCAGCAAAGTGTGCAAATGCCTTCTCATCAGGTGAGAGGGGGTGCAGGGTACAGAATGCAGAGGGCCATGGGGAAGCCAACTGCAAGGAGCCAGCTGGGGAGAGCATTGGTGAAATCTGTGAATCAGTGCAGAGACAGCTTCTAACAATAGCCTTATCATCAATACCCATGTTTGCACCAGGAAAGAAACAGGCAGGAATGCACAGGTTCAACTGTATTTTCCTACATGTTGCTTATTTGGGAGAAAAACACATCACCCACTGTACCACCAGGGTCCTTATCCCCCCACACACACACAGAGATTTATTGTTTGCCAATTGCAAATTGCTCACAAACATGGGGACACTAAATTTAGGTTGAAGAGATGTTTCTTTGTTTGAAAACAAAACAAACAAAGCAAAATAATTACAGGAGTACTGCAAGTGAATACAATAAAAAGTCAAAACAGAGGCAAAATAACACTTTTCATGTCTAGAGCTCAAGCATTTCTGCAAAGCTGGATCAGGGTCAGTGCCTCCTCCTTGCTGAAAGGGAAAAAAAAAAGCACTCTAATCCATACTAGAGACTCCTGGGAGAATTCAGAAAACCTTCTGAATTTCTTGCCTCTGCAGACCCCACTGTAAAAATTTGAGGTGGGGATGGTAATTTTGAGACAGATTTTCTTCTCAGCATCATGCAATATAAAATACAATTCTTGATTTGCTTAAAGGCTTTGCATGCCAACAGAAAGCAGCCAGAGCCAGTCCTAAAATCTAACACCAAAAATCCACATCAGGCAGGGCCCATGTGACGCATTCCTCAAGCCCACACCAGCCCTTCCATGCTGGTTCTTCCCTACTGCCAAGACATGATATTCCATTTGCCTCTTGGAGCTGGTGGAAATGCTGTGCAAGATTGGAGGCTGCTAGAAATCCCAAGATTTCTAGCAGCCTCCAACCATAACAGCACTCCAGACAGTGAGTTTAGTAAACTGCTTTCAGCTTTGAAACTCTACCCTGAAATACATTAAAAGCCCAAATCCTTGTTTTCTGCCTGTAAACACAGAGGTGAGCACTGATTTGGGGGGGATGTAGAAAATGACCACCCAATGCCCCTCTGGCTGTTTCCCATGTGTTCCTAATATGTGTCCATGAGTCCCTCACCTTCAGGAAATCCAGTGCTGCCAAGGAAGGAGCTGGCTGAGAGGTGTGTTGGGATGCTCACAACAAACTCCTGCTCATGGCAGCGCTGTGGCAGAAGAAAAAATCTGCAGAAAGACAAGTGCATTTTAAGGAACAAGGGCAACATCATTAAAACTATTTCTTGTCCCCAAGTGACCAACTAAACTGTTGGGAGTGCAGACAGGAGCTCACATGCTCAGCATGAAGCAGCTACTTGGTGTCTCTGCAGAATAATGCAGCTGGAAAAATCACTGTGGGGACTCGTGGCTGGCCAGAAATCTGCAGGGGAGGCGTGATCTGACATGACAGGAGCTGGATGTCTAGGAGCAGCACCACCACCAGGGAAGAAAAACAGCAGATTCTGGGAACACTGGATGTGGGTTAAAACTCAGGGAAACTGGGTCTAGCTGTAAGGACTTGCTGCTGCAGGTTGGGGTGCTTTGGTGCGCTGGCCTTTCCTCTGGAGCTCAGGAACAGCAGCTCTGGGGAGCCTGGGGTATGACCCCCTCAGACCAGCCTGCTGCTGGAGATTTAGGAAATAACAAGTATGGGAAACATCCCACTGACCACAGAGTGTTGGCAGTGCTGGGCAGCAGATCCCACCCAGCTGATGCTTGGTTAACCAAAGGGGTGCTCACAGCACAGGCACAGAGCTGAGAGCTGTACAGCAAGAATTGCTCTCGTTGTCCCTGAGATTACTTTGTACAGACAAAAGCATCTGTTTTCTTTATAAGTTCCTCAGTCCAGGATCAGACACTCCAGGTTAATTTTGCTCACAGACCATTTTGGTTTTAGGTCTTCTAAAAATTTCTTCACTAACACATGCATTCTCAATTTATTTATTTCCTTGATTTTCTCAACAGATACCAGGAGGTTATATTCAAACCTCATGTGTGGTATTAGCTCTTTGTCAATATTTAAATTCTTATGGGACCTGTGTGGTCTTGAAAATGAAAAATTAGGTTAATTGTTTGACCAATTGAATAAAGCAGAGCAGCATCTCTGTGATCTGAACTCGGGTCTGTTTTCTCTGACAGGGAGGAGATGTTTTTTGTTCGTGTCACTGAGGCAACTTTCCCTCACACATCACTAGCTAGCCCCCTGGCATCAGTGCACGTGCTATCTCTGTCATTCCCTTACCTGCATGTCACCACCCTCTTGGTCCCCAGGGCAGGGCAGGAGCTGGCAGCCTGCCTGCTGCCTTCAGCAGGTACAGCTGGGTGCCAGGCATGAATCCTGATCCTTGAATGTTGCCTCTGACTCAGCATGGACCCCACGATCAGTGCTTGGGAGAGGAGCACCTTGAGCCATCCCTTCACATCAGTGACTCCCAGATGACTCACGGTGATGAGCTGGCACGGCTCTCTTGGAGACTTTTGGGGAGCAGTGTGGGCCTGCCCACTCCTGCACAACCCTCTCCTGTGCCCAGCTACATGGGCTGTGCAGAGCAAGAGCTAAAGACACTCCTGAGCAGTGTGGGTCAGCAGCACCCCCAGGCAGCCATCTGGGGTCCTGGGGGGAAGCTGAATATGGGTCCTCCCTGACAGGAACCCCTCTGATACCTGGGTCTCTTTGACTGGAAGTGGTCTCTGTTGAGTGGAAGGGGTCTCTACTGATTTTTCAATATTAACAGAACAGTCTAGTCACCTTCAAAAGTCAAAGGGGCTAAAGCTCCTTGAATGAGTGAAGGGAAAGGTGAAACAAAGCTCATGGTAGCAAAAATGCTGCAGACAGACTGGGAGTGATGCACAGAATGCAGGTAGGGGATTCAGACAGCCCAGTGCCACAGCTGCCTGTCATATGGGTATCAGCACATGCACCTGCACACCACCTCTGCAACAAGAGAAACATAAACCAAAATCACAGAATCATAGAAATGTTCAGATTGGAAAAGATGTCCAAGTCTAACCATTAACCCAGCACCACCACCATGTTTACAATTAAAGTGTCCTCAAGTGCCACATCCACACACTTTTTCAACACTTTCAGGGATGGTGACACCACTACTGCCCTGGACAGTCTGTTCCAATGCTTTGCAACACTTTCAGGGACGAAAGTTTTCCTAATATCCAAACTAAACCTCTGGCACAACTTAAAGGCATTTCCTCTCACCCTGTCTCTTGCTACTTGAGAGCAGAGACTGACCTCCACCTGGCCACAGCCTCCTTTCAGGGAGCTGTAGGGAGTAATAAGGTCTCCCTTGATCCTTCTTTTCTCCAGGCTCAACAACCCCAGTTCCCTCAGCTGCTCCTCATAAGAGATCTTTTCTGGACCCTGCACCAGCTCTGTAGCTCCTCTCTGGACTCCAGCACCCCAGTGTCCTTTCTGAAGTGAGGGGCACAGAACTGGGCACAGCACCCAAGGTGCAGCCTCACCAGTGCTGAGTGCAGGGGGACAATCACTGCCATGGCCTTGATGGCCACACTACTTCTGATACAAGCCAGGATGTCAAATGTAAAAGAAGAGAAAACAGAAAAAGAATGCCTTGACTCTATCTTTCTGCTCATTCCTGAAGATGACAACTGATCTACTATGTTTTCTTATTGTATTTGCAGGGACCCCCGTGAAAGGGAGGAATGAAGGATCTGACTCCATGTTCTTAGAAGGCTAATTTATTACTTTATAATACTACATTTTATTAAAGAATACTATACTAAACTATACTAAAGAATACAGAAAGGATACTTACTCAATGCTAAAAAGCTAATAATGAAAACTCGTGACTCTTTCCAGAGTCTCGACACAGCTTGGCCCCAATTGGCCAATGAGTCAAACAACTCCCAGCAGAATCCAATGAAACAATCACCTGTGGGTGAACAATCTCCAAACACATTCCACATGTGAGCACAACACAGGAGAAGCAAATGAGATAAAAATTGTTATCCTTTTCTCTGAGGCTTCTCAGCTTCCCAGGAGAACAATCCTAGGAGAAAGGATTTTTCAGAGAATGTGAATGCTGCATTTTCTATCAAAAAAACTCCTATGCCCCTCAAACTACAAGACATAGTTTGCTGGGAAGCACTGGCAGGAGCCATCCAGAAGAACACGATCGCTGCTGCTCCTTGGTTACCAAGGCTGCAAAGGTGATATGGATGGGGAGTGGTTTTTCACACTCTGAGGGAAATCCCCACTCAGGGATCCACCTCAGTGCACTGGTGATGCCCTCCCCTCCTGTCAGTGCCCTGCTGTTCCTGTGAGGCCTCTCCCAGCCCTCAGCTTCAGCCTGGAGAGCCGTGTCTGTCAGTCCTGGTGCTGCAGCTGCACATCCAGCTGTGCTCATAGCTGAGCTTGCTCAAAGCTCTGTCCTCATTCACAGCTGCTCATCACAGCATGGGCACTGTTCTGCACTTGCAGGGGTTCACTTTGCTTCCCGTGGCTCAGGGAGCCCAAAGGATTTGGGCATTTCACTCTGCATTGTGCTGCTACCATCCAGCCAGGCTCTGACAGACAAGCACTGGCAAAACTTGTGCTGCTGCTGGTGCAGCACCCACTCTAATAACAATACACCCTTCTGTATTGTTATTACAGTAAATAACCAGAGACACCATAATTTCTCTGAAGTGGCTTTAGGCTACAGCCTTTTGTCCCAGTAGGCCTTGCCAGCTGGCAGCCAGCAGCTGGTGGCAGGTTGAGCTGCCCTTTCATTTGGGTAAGGTGAGTTTTTGAGGATCTCAGAGTTGGGAGCACAGCAACGCCTTCCAGTACTGGGCAGGCTGGCAAGCCAGACCATGGGCACCCCAAAAGCCCCAGAGCAGTGCTGGCTGGTGCAGGTCCCTGCTTGCAGCATGAGGGCAGGGGCTTCAACCTCCTCCCATGGATGATGGGCTGCAAGAGGACCCTGCCAGGTGGACTGAGCTGTTTCCCACTGAATGTAGAGCAGCACCAAGCTGCCAAATGGCCATGTGAAGCTATTTATGAAAATGCTGAGTGAAAGACATAAAAGGGTTCTTTAACCAGCCTGCCTTACAAGCGATGTAAACTCTGTGTGGCAATGAGGGAAGCAAACCCCACCAAGGTTTTGTTTGCTGGGATGTGCAGGACTCTCCTGTCTGGAGCAGGGTTGTCCTGCACAGCATTCCTCCACACACCATGAGGCTCCTCACAAAGGCAGGGGCTGCCCAAATCAGACCCTGGGCCCTGGGGAGAGCCTCTGCAGGTTTGCTCACGTGTGAAGCACACGAAGGGTGTCTGGAGGCACTTCAGCCATGTGTTGCACTGCAGCAAGTAATGTAAGGAGCTGATGTGCAGGGATTGTAATGCCTTGGTAGGCTTGGGAAAAAGTCTCCCTCATGTTTTCAGAAATGATGATGTGTGTTCTATCCATCCACTCCTCATCAAATGCTGTCAAAAGTTCTGCCTGCACATCTCTGTTCTTCCACATCCATCCTCCACCACAACCCACTGGCCACCAGCCTTTGTCACAAGTGGACTTTTCCTTTCTTTTCTTCTTTTAAATGTGAAGCTGTTGACAACCAGCTTTCTGTCTGAAAGGCAAATGGTGACTCACAGCCCTTCCCACCTCTGCATCCAGGAGAGAGCTGCTCCCTTGGAGTGGCACTCTGCAAACAAACCATGGGGGATGGGGAGAGATCCCATCATTCTGTCAACACATTCTCTCTCCAGGAAATTTAAGGCTTCCAGCTGTTTTAGAAAAACGGGCACTTTTATTAGCAAATTCTCTTGTCCTGGAAGCAACTCTTTTCATTTGCAGCTTCACATTCATCAGCAATGTCCCTGACATGCAAAACCATCATAAACTGCACCAAGCTCCATGGTGCTCTGGGCCATCACCTTCCCAGCCAATGCTGCACCAGAGCTGCAGCTTCCCCTTTCCTTTCCCCTTCCTCCTTCTTGGTTTTCAGTCTGACCCCAGTCCTACACTTTATTTTATAGACAAGCAGACTTTCCCTGGGTGGAAGGGAGGGAAAGGCACATCTGGGGCTCAGGATGGGGGAGTCTTCATAAGTTGTATAAATCAGGGGAGGCAGGAACAGACAAATTTGCATCAGGTCTTTTATCCTCTGACCACATTCCCACTGGAGAAGGTAAAGTGTGTGAGGACACACTGCCCAAATGATGCTGTACCATATGAGCTGGATCCCTGTGTGGGGAGAAGAGGCAACAGAGAACGGTTGATATGGCTGGCTAAGACCATCTAAAAGGCTGACCTTTTATTTAATTTTTATATTTCTGTGTTACTGCCTGCCTTTATTTGCTTGCTGCCTTTCAAAATCAAAACACCAATTGTGTCCTGCTGAATTAGCCCTCATTAGAGCACTGGAACCACCACAGCAGCAAGTGTCTGTCCAAGGAGGGTTTGCTGAAGAATGCTGTCCTGCCATGTTGCCCTGGCAGGGACGAGTCTCCTGGCCAAAGGAACATTTGCTTTGTGCCCTAGAGATACCCCAGACAAAGGGAAATATGAGTGAACCTGCACATCTGCCACTCACACTCAGCCTTCCTGCAGCTCCTCAGGAGAGAGGAGGGCAGCTTCTGCATTTACCTGCTGGGTTATTGCGGGAGACAGAGCACCTCTGATCCTGTGGCTGTCATTCCACACCTCCTGGTGTTTGCTGCTGGGAGAAGGACTGAAGCAACTGCCTCCTCCCAGTCACTGCACAGGGCATCTTAGGTGTTTAGAAAGCACCAAGGGCTGCGCTCTGGAAGTGCCTGTTGAGTCCTGTATTTTCCTGGCCTCTTGGTTAAATCTGCCATGAGAGAATTAAACGAGGCAAGGAATCTTCTAAAGCATTTATGTTGCGTTTTGCCCTTCTGTATATTACAAATTGCACATTTTGGGACAGGAGTTAGAATGTCAGATTGCTTTTCCAAATAATTATGCATGATACACTCCCTCAGCCAGCCTCTGGTGACTCAGCAGGAGGTAAAGCTTTGAATAGGAAGAAAAAAATCTCTCAGACACATTTCTATGGGCTCTGTGCAGCCACCAAACAAACATCAAGTCTAGCCTTTTTGTACTGCTGTCTGGCTGCTGAATCCCACATCAGATGCAAGGAAGGGAGTTTTGTGACAAAGAAAGCTGCAGAAGATAGTCTGCTTTGGAGAGAAGAGGGGATTTTAGTGGTTTTGGTGCTGTCTCCTATTCCTTGCTTTGCTTTGCTGTTCTGAACCACCAGGTCCACCAAAATGACCTGCAGAGAGGGAAAATAATCTTCTTGAGGTAGGGCAAAACTTTACACTGGGTTTGTGGTGTAATGTTGTGTACTGGGGACGGCCCTGCTGAAGAAGAGCCCCAGCAATGGGGACTGTCCCCCTCCCGTGTCTCCCCGTGCTGTGACCGAGGGGGACCCGAGGGAAGGGAGAGATCCCAGTGAGCACCAGGGCGTCCCAGCTGTGCTGCTGGAGCTGGCAGTGGGGCTGGCACAAAGCTGCATCAGGGGAGGGCCCACCCAGCCACCTGGCTTTGGTTTTGGAGCCTGGCTGGGGAGCAGTGGGGTTCAAGTTTAATTAAGTAATGCCTCAGAGAAAAAAGAGCCACCGAGAGTCTTGCTATCAGATGTGATTTCACAGGAGCCCGAGAGCATGACCTCTTTTTAAGCATCTTTATTTTTGCCTGGCTAATGAGCGTGTTTCCTCACAGAAAAGCAGATTCCCAATGGGAGGGATTGCAATATAATCCCTTTGCTCTGGCAGCAGTGCTGAAAGGGGGTGGCACAGGCTCAGGCACGCAGCCCCAGCGGGTCTCAACCTGCCTTGGGGTCAGGAAGCCTGATGGCTTTTCCAACCCATCCTTCTCTCACAAGGAGAGGTCAGGGCCACCAGGCCCCAGCCCACGGAGCCATGACATGCCCAGGAACATCCCCTGTCTGTCCTGTGTCCCCACCAGAGCCCCAGCACTGGAGAAGTGATCACCAGGTGTGGCAGCTGCACTAGCAGGACCTGCAGGAGGAGTCACAGATTTCCATAGGAAACCAGAGCAGCAAGTTGTTAGGAAAGCAAATAATCCAAAACAAATCCTTCTCCTTTATTCAGTAATGGCACACAGGCACAGAACAACAGTGGGGCCAAATCTCTGCAAGTTTGGATGCACAAATCCCTTTTCTTACTAATGAGAGCAAAGTGACACATGTGAGCTATGACATGTCTGGTTACAAGACCCCATTCCCTTGATCAACAGGAAAATCCAGTCTAGGGACTCTTAATATGGGAGGATCAAGAGCCAACTGAGATATAGGAGACTGGGAAAAATGCAAGGCTTGAGAGAAAAAAATATCCTGCTTAATTAATATCTTTTTATATGGAAAACTGTATACTTGGAGAAGAAATGTAGAAGAAACATTCTTGTAAATTAGTTTTGCTCAGAGTGAACAGTGAAGGTTAGAGAAGTGTTTAACACGACATGACTGCTGCCATTCTCAGCTCTTCAAAATGCTTTCAATAACTAAAATATTTCAAATGAAGGTCTTTTATTTCAAACCTTCATGGTATCAAGCAATTAAAATGCTTACAGACTCTCAGCTTCAATACCTAATTTAATGATGGTTTTGGCTGCTGTTGTGTCAGCTACCTCACAGACACTATGGAGAGAGAGAGAGCAAACGTTAATTTTTCAAGCTTTTGCTCTATTCTCTTAAATTTGTTGATATCTTGTGGTAGGATACAGCCTTCTTTCTTACTTAAAAAACAGCTAGATGGCTCCTTTTAATTTTTCAGCATTTTCCTTTCCTTAAGTTAGAAATATATTAGTAGGCAACACATGTACAAGTACCTAGCATATAGTGGTCATGTCTCTCACAGTTTGAAAATAAAAACTGAAACTCAGCTTTGTAAATGTATCCATCAGCTCCTCTGTTGAGCTAACTGCATAAATCATATTTTCACCCGTAAAGAATTAAAAACCCAATAATTCTTATAAGCAGCATAAATACTGAAATTATTTGAATTTCCTAAATTTGATGGGTTTTCAAAAAAACTATTTTCCTCCTTAAGCCTTTAAAACTTCCAGAGATTTTCCATGTCTAGGCAGAACAAGATTTCCCTGTCAGACCCCTGGCATCACATATTCACACACACCAGCCATCTTTAGCCCTGATGTCCCCAAACCAGCCCTGCTCCTGAAGCCAGGGGAGCATTTTGTCTGCCTTCCCCCAGGGCCTCCACTCACCCTGCCCACCTCTTCACCACCACCTCCCTCCATGCCCAGGCACCTTGGGAAGGGGTTTGGTGTCATCAGGGGATGCTGGCTGCTCTCCTCTCCCATGAAATCCAGCTGGAAAGCAGGATCCACAGACCTGCTGAGAAATGCCAGTTTTGTGGGAGGGTTAAAAGGGGCTAGCTCCCTCCAACCAGCTGTACTGCAGGCTTTTTGGATAAAAACCAGTCACCCTGGAGAGCTGTTTTGCAAAATTTCAGTTGAAGAGACTGTATTGCAGTGAATGCTGTGCCTTCCCCAGAAAAGGATTGGAAAGTCATCCTCGTTTCCATGGATACCCTGTAACAGGACTGAAAACAAAGCTGTACTTTTTGATATGGCTCCCTGAGCCTCCCTGTCTGTCCTTATGCCCAGGGAAGGGACAAACAGCCTCTGCAGCATGAGGGGGTCATGTCCACATGAAAATATCCACACTTGTGGCTGAGCAGGACTGGAAACTTTGTCAGGGCATCTGCCTTTTGCATGGAAACCCCAAGGAGGCTGAGCAGTGCAGGGCTGGTTCTCCCCTCCCAATTAAATCTAGCTGAGTGCATGTTTTATATATGACCTTGAGGAGCTATTTGATCAAATAGATTTTATTTCATTTCTCCATGAATGTCAGCATTACAGGGCATGCTGAAAAACCCACAGCAAACATAAATAAAATAGATAACACTTTGTGGGCATCACATAACTGGTGATATTCCCTCTGTTGCCAGCGACATAAATCTGCAGCAGCTGGGCTCTGGGTTGTGGTGAAATGGGGCTGCAGGCACAATCACATGGCCCCAAAGCACTTGAGAGTCCAGCTCAGTTCTGAGCTTCTCCTTCCAGCAGAGATGCAGAAATCCAGCTCCTTACCCACTGGAAAGGGCTGAGGTCCAACATTCCCAGCTTTACACACCTCTGTGCTTGCTCATTCCCAGTTCCCAAGCACAATGGCCACTTTTAAGAAACCACACTCTGCTCTGTGCCAGGCTGCTTGCTGCTCTCTTTCTTCTCCCTCAAGAAGATGTTCCACATGAGTTGCTGCAACCTTGATGCTAATGAGTACAGCTAAGAGAGGGTCAGTTATTTTATTCTTCAGTGGCCTCATGTAGACTCCATCCCAGAAATATTCCTTGCAGCAGTGTTGCAAACCATTTCACAGACAGTCACATCTCATTATTCACCAATGTGTCTCTCATGGAAGTGCTCACAGAGCTGTAGAAGTCCAGATTCTGTTGTGCCAGCTGCTGGCCAGGGCAGAGCTAAACCTGCTGGCACCCTACTCTTAGCACATGCTGAGCCACAACACTGCCTCCCCAGTACTGCTGTAGAGTAACAGCAGGGCAACCCTGATGAAGGGGAGAAACGATGCATCTGACTCCATCTTATCAGAAGGCTCATTAATTACTTTATTATATTATTCTATATTACACTGAATCTAAACTGAACCTGCACAAGCACTCAACTCCACTGCCCAGCAGCTCGTGACTGTCACCCAACAGCCCAACACACACACCTGGATTCAACTGGTCAGTGAATCAGAACACTCACACCAGAATCCAATTACCAATTCCCTTCAGGTAAACAATCTTCCACAATTCATTCCCCTTGTTCCAAAACACAGGAGCAGTAAATGAGATAAGAATTGTTTTTTCTTTCTCTGAGGTTCAGAGAATGTGAAGCCCAGAAAATCCTTGGGAAGTTGTGCCTTGCTTTTCTCTGTGAAGAGAAATACAGCCACACTGCTGTGCCTTGTCTTGGTCATCTGTGATGTTATTTGGAAAATAAAATGAGAAAACACGGGGTATACTAATGTTAAAAACAGAGAGATGTCAATATTGGTGGTATGTGAGTACTGCAATAATCCTTGGAAGAAGCTATTGTGTTGTAAGAAGCTTTGTTTATTCTGTTGGATGGGAAGAAGCTTTGTGTGGATGTAGAAGGACCTGATGGAGCTTGAGCCCTCGTTCCAGCCAGGGATTCTGTTCCAAGCTTGGCAGCCCACCCTAGGGCTCATCAGTCTCAGATCTTCAGTCTGAAAATCCCTTGGGAATTGGGAAGAACAGCAAGAACCAGAGCCCACAGCACAAGCACCCCACTGCTTTACCCTAGCGTTGGACCTGGACTTGCAGGAGGGCAAAACACTTAATGAGCAGAAGTCAGCACAAGGGAGGGAGACAGAGAGTTAACTTAATATTCAAGATAACAAGTGTAAAGTGTAGCTTGCAGAGATTTTCTTCCAATATTATCTCCTGTCATTTAGGAATTGTATGCACACAGAGGCCTGCACGAGATACAAAGTGGTGGGAGGTGGGTTTGGCATGGGCTCCAACAGATGCATTACACACACAGGGAAGAGGCACCAAGTCAGCTGCTCAGATCAGCCCTCACAAGTGCCAATAAAGTCTTTATACCATGCCATTAAGCATTCACTGTGCACCATCTGGACTGCAGGAAAGCTAATTTTGGAATGTTTTCAACACAGCACTTTATAATCTCTGGTGCATTAGTTTCCTAGTTACCTGCAGGGCAGTTTTGCAGGATTCAGAGAGAAATGGTAAAAGGCACAAACAAACTCAGTCTGCAGCTAGGTGGTTTTAAGTCCTCCATCCTGGACTTGTGCAACCCCTAAGGTCTCTATCACTGGGAAGCTGCAGAGTGCCCCAGCCCCAGTGGATAAGCTCTCCTTTTCCAGCCAAATATTGGAATTCCTTTCTTAGTACTTTTTTACACATAGCTGATGTTAGCCAAACCTTCATGACCAGTAACAATGGAGACAGAGACCAGAATCCTAAATGACAGAGTGGAGGAGGATGAGGAGGAGGAAGAAGCCAGCAGGTGGACAGGGCTGTCTGTGCAATCAGTGTCTCTTTGGACTGTTTTGGGGTTCCCCAGGCTCCAGTGGTTTCCTGGCTGCAGTAGGCAGTGTTATTTGTTCCTGCTTGCCTGGGCATGGTCCCTCTCTCCAGGCATGCAGCCTGCACTGCCCCACACCAGCACCACGGGTCACCCTCTGCCTCCCCTCTGGATGGAGGGAGGCTGCTGGGACAGCTGAGCAGCCCGTGTGGATTGGATCTGCTCTTCCAACCTGAAAACAGGCGTTTTCCTTTCGTCCCTCTGAGCACAGGGGAGCGCTGCAAGGAGCCCCAGCACTCTGCTTCCCTGCAGGACACTCAGTCTCAGGTCTGCAGGCAGGAGCCCTCCTGCCCTTGCTCTGCTTTTGTAATCAGAAAAGCTCTGGTTAACGCACCTGATTTATCCCTGCTCAGGCCAGGTAGAATAATGCTTTCCTTAGGTTCTTGTCTGCAGCTTTTAATAGCTAAAGGCATTTGGCTGCTCTTCTGCTGACCCACTGCTACCTTAGTGAGATCTGCCATTTCATGGAACCTTCCCCTCCCCAGGATGGTCATTAACACCTGCAGAGCCATAGCTGTGCACATAGGCACCCACACATCTTTTGGGGGAAAAACACCTGAAAATAGGTGTCCAGTTCCTCGGCTGTTCCAATGGCCTGGAAAGGCTCGGGATGGCCTTGGGGCAGCCCGCACTCCAAAGGACGAAAGGAGTCTTCAGGTTTTTCGTTCTTCAGTGTTGTTTATTAATTCTTATCTACAATATTTTCCCCCAGCCCGACAGAGGTCCGCACAGCAAGCCAGCCATGAGCACACTGCGTGCCCTCGGGGCGGTCACTCATCTTTATACTAAAAACTACGTATAAGATATTTACATTTTCCCCCCAACCTTTCACCCTTATTGACAAGTGCACATTCAGTAAGAACCAATCCCAAAGTGCCACCACCACCACTGAAGATGGATGACAAGAAGAAGAAGAAGGAGGACAGGACACGCCCCAATTCCTCCATCTTGTCCCCATAGAACCCCCCTGTACCGAGATTCTAAACCCTGTGTTTCACACTATAATTAATCTATCCCTTCACCATTTATCCCCGTGTGATCCTCCCATCCTCATACAGCTGTCACGTCCTGTGCAAGATCAAAGTCCAACCACCAAACACTTCTGGCAATGTTCCAGGACCTCCGAGCCCCCCAAGGGTTGTTCTCGGTGACTCTGCACATCAGGACTGCTGTGCTGAGTTCCCACAAATAGGGACTGCACATATAAAATGGCCACGTCTCACATATTAAGTGGGTTTTCTCTTTTTTCTCTTTCTCTTTTTCTAGTTTCTTTGCAACAGTGTATTTGCCTTTTTTCACTTCACATGTAAGGAAGCCCAAATCTGGCTTTAGCTAAGGAAGGCTTGGGATTTTTATCCAGCTTTGAGCTGTTGTTTTGTGCTGACTTCTCCTTGGAAAGACAGCTCCTCCCTTCCACCTCACAAACTTCTTTAATTTTTAGGCATAGAAAAACCTTCACAATGTGCTTGGCTGCTGTCAGTGCCACAGATGTGTCCTTTTTGGCACACCAGTGTGAGGGCAGCGGGGAGGTTTTGCCCTCTGCGCTGGTGCAGAGGGCAGGTACATGGAGAACACTCTGTCCCTGAGGTGGGGGTCTGGGGGAGCACCCTGCACAGCCACAGCCTACCCCTGTCCCTGGTTGTTGAGGTGGTATCTCCATTCCAAAAGTTGGTGCAGTGATATGAATCCCTTGAGTGCATATGTGTGAGTAAATATAAAAGTAAACTGAAACATGGTTGTCCAAGGTGTATAAGGAAGCAGCAATACGAGTCAATAAGTTGTCTCCTATTAGAATTGCTCCCATCCTAGTGTTATGATTAAGTCATGGATAAGTCAAAACCAACTGCTCATAAGATGTAACATCAACCTTCCTCCGGATTCCCCTTTTACCTGCACAGGCACTGATCCCCTTGGCTGGGCACAGCACTGGAGAAAGATGAGCTGCATTCTTTCTCAGGCATGGACAGGTCCGTGTCCACACTGGGGGAAGCTGGGGGAAAGTCCTGTATTGAGGGCTGGTTGGCAATATCATGAGAGTTTCCCAATTCAGTTAATCAGAAATTTCATTATAGCATGCAGGGTTTGAGCAACCACCCCAGACTGCAAGATGTTCTTCAAGAGAGGAGGTGCAGCTTTATCATTTTAATGTTGGCAAAGATAACCTCCACTTTCCTCTGCACTAAACCCCCATAGGTCACCCCAGCCCTTTTCTACCTGACTCAAAACACACTCACACCCACTCAGTCCCTACCCAGCACCAGTCACATCCCTGTGCACACATCTCTGTGATTTCCAGATCTGAATAATTTTATGGGTCTCCCTGGTGCTTTTCCTGCTTTTCCCTTCCCCTTGGAAATTGCAAAAGGGAAATCAGAAGCAGGAAACTGTCAATTAGCATTGCTAAAAAAACAGCCTAACAAGGCTATCATCAGCTGGAAATGAGATGCTTCCCATACCAGCAGCTGCAGGCTACTGGGGATACAAATGTTTGTATCAGTCTTCTCAATGGTAAATTTTGCTGGTCCTCACCTGGTGGGGGTTAAGGGGAAGGGTCTCTGTTGCCCTGAGGCTTGCTGGAGTCTGTGGTCATTGGATACCCTTTCCCCCGAACCTGCAACTGCAAAACCACCCAGAAGATGATAACCACAGCAGAAAAAGCAGGGAGACATGATGCAGAAAGTTTGCCCGTGAGGGAAACTGCAGGGGAGCATAGAGTTTTACTAAGAAACCTTAGTATGGCAAAATATGAGAGAAAAGGTCTCTTTCTCACTATTTCAAGAAGTCCTGCTGTTAGTTATTTTGTCTTGGTCCTCCTCCTACCCAAACCTCATCTTTTGCAGAGACAAGGTAGGTATAAACAGCTCTTCCACAGCCAGCATTTCTCCCAGGGATGGTCAAACCTTGCCCAGCCAGAGAGGGACAATCTGGGCTTGTCTGCATGAGCAGCTGCACTTATTAACCATATCAGTGCACTGAATAGCCACCAGTCATCCACCAAGCATGGACACACTTCCCTCAGTGCACTCAAACACGAGGATAACTTATCAAAAGGGGAATCACTATGCTTCCATAAACTATATCTGTATTTTATGTGTTAGCTGGGTGGTGGAACCCTCAGCTTCTGCAATATCTGGAGAAACTTGTGGATGCAAAGTGGAACACAGGCTTGGACCAGTTCACAGTGAGACCCCCACATACCTCTGCCTTTGAACCACTGCCAGTGGTGAGGGATGCAAAGCCACTGTGCTGGCTTCACATTGTGTGTCTTGTGATGGGGGGGCTGCATTTCACATTAACCTTACTCCTGTGACAGCCCTCCTTTGCTGTCATCACCTGGGGCTGCAGGTATGGGGTGAAACAAATGACCTTCAGAGTCTAATAAATGGCTCAGGAGATGCTGGAGCGGCAGCTGACCAATGTTCAGAGACTGACCTTGCAAAATGAGGCATGGAAATGGGTCAGATTTCCAGTACAGAAAGTGCTTCCTCAGTTTGTGGTTGTTTTCTTTTTTTCTCCATGTGTAAATTCTGTCTAAGGATGTGGAAGGTCTGGGGCAGAGCATTAGCACATTGTCAGCCTAATCACACAATAAAACCTGCCACTGTGAAGCCACAATAACCATTTATGGAGAGAGATGATGCTGAAAAAAAGGTTGTTTACAGCTTATCATCTCCTCTGTCTGAAAATCACCCAAAGAGAGGAAGGAACTGAGAGAGGATGCATTTGGTGATTTAATGTTTAAATAAGAGCGTGAAATGGGTATTTCTGTCTCCACTCAAGAGGGCTCAAGATTTGATTCCTCAATCTCCCTGCAGCCACCTTTATGGGATGAGCACATGGGCCCATGCCCTGGGTGTCTCCTGAAATGGGTGCTAGCAGATGGGAAAAAATCCATGGGAATGGGATGCTTGTCCCACTTATAACAGTAGTGGAATGGGGAGAGGTAAACCCACATTTTCAATTACTTATTTCATCAGGATTGTGTTATTAGTGTCTACATAATGGATGAGTCCATCCTGTCAATGGCTTTAGGAAGGGCAGGCATTGTGGAAGGAGCAGATCCCAATTTTCATTTCTATTTCCAGCACTTTGTAAATCTATGCACTCCTGGTCAGTGTAGGTTCATACCCACACAGCTGTGCAGCTGCAGTAGCAGTAACACACCACCAGCCTGGATGGATCAAAAGCCTTTGACAAGGTCCTCCAAAACACCCCTCTCTGGATGGAGAGAGATGGATTCAGTGGATAGACTAGTGGGTAGATAAGAAAGTGGTTGGCAGACACATCCAGGGGATTGTGGTCAAGAGCTCAGAGTCCTGATGGACATCAGTGACCAGTGCCCATATTGGGACCAGGGTTATTTAGTATCTGCATTAATGACATAAACAAAGGGATTGAGTACACACTCAACAAGTTTCCAGATGGCACAGAGCTGAGTGTTGCTGTTGACACACCTGAGGGATGGGATGCTATCCAGAGGGACCTGGACAAGCTCAAGAATTGGGCCCATGGGAATCTCATGAGGTTTAACATCAACAAGCGCAAGGTGCTGCACCTGGGTCAGGGTAACCCCTGGTATCAATCCAGGCTGGGCAGTGAACAGATCCAGAGCAGCCCTGCTGAGAAGGACTTGGGATGGCAATCTGAGCCATGCATAATTTAATCCCTTTAGAATTATGAGCTACATCAATAGTCAAAGAAATAATATCCTATGTATTTTGATTAGTTTAAAGAAATTGATACCTTCTTCCAATTACTAGAGCTATTGGTATCTAGCTCCTATATAAAGAAACATTCCTTAATTTCCAAACAAACTGTACGTTTGGGCTAATCAGCCCTTGTATAGCCTCTGCAAGGTAAATAATTATGATCAATGCAGAGTAGCAGGGAGCATTTAGAGGCACAGAAATAAAATAAAAACTACGAATCACAGCAGTTGAAATAAGAGTGTCAGGGCTTCCCATGCCACCTGCAGCACTGTGCCCTTCCTTTAAAAATCGAATATAGGTGCCCAACTGCATTACACATGCACCTGCCCTAGCCCCAGTGTTTGTTCCTCAGTGAGCTCTTTATTTTTGGTGTGATTCTGTGCATCCTCAAAGCTGCATCTGCAACAGGACCCCAGCAGCCCTGTGGATCAGTAACCCCTGGAGGAGTTAGGGCTATTCCAAAAGGCCTGGAGGGCCATGCCAGCCCAAACTGTGGCAGTGCCCTGAAATGTTTTTACCTGACTGCTTTTACCTGTCCAGGCAGTGCATAGCAGACTGCACAACACAAAATGAGACACTGCTGCTTTGATTAGTGTATGCTTTTCACTCTTTTAGACTGTTGAAAACAGTTGCTTCATAAATCTGGCTCTGGATTTATCTGCTTTCCTATTTATTGTGCACCCTGCTGTGTCACTTCCTTTACATGTTGTGGTGCCTGGAACATATTATTTCCAAAGTGTTTTTCCTGAAAGTGCTTTTTTCAATGAAATAGGCATGAGCAAGAGCAAGTGTGGTCTTGGGAGCTTTCAGACATTGTGTCTGCTCTAACATAACACCACAGCTGCTGAAATGCTACCCTCAAATCCAGAACCATTACAGGCACCAGGGAAATTTCACCTAAGAAAGGCAATAAGGTTGTTATGGACACAGTACAGCCTGTATCTATCTACCATCACCTATTCACCAGTGCTGCCAGACAGTGAGCCCATTTTCTCCATCCTACCAGCTCTTGAGATATGTGTCACTCTGAGAGACTGCTGCTTGCCATAAGAGGTGGCAGCAAATAGACATGGCATGCCATCAGCCTCCCCTTCCGTGCTCCTGCTGCTCTTCTCCTCGCCCTCCCTTTACACCTCCAGCACCAAACCCACGCTGTGCAGCCATTAGCACCAGGGAAGACTTGTTCTGAGCACTTCCTGACACCATTTGCTACAAAGGTCAGTACCAAAGGTCAGAACATCAAAACCTGCCCAACTTTTCCCCATCTTCCTCAGAGCACAGCAGGGTTACTCAAATAAGCTTGTACCAAGAGTCTGCAGAAGGGCAGTGCTAGCATCATACTCATGAAGAAACACATCATGGTGTGGGAAAGTGCCAACATAATGATGGAAGATTTTTGAGCTGCCTCACTGAATTCTTCTGGAGGGATTTTTAGTTTATGCTGACTTCTCAAAGACTTTCCTGCCAAGGGGTCCAGGAAGGTGTTTTGCTGGATCAATATGCCACTACATAACAAAAGCAACACAAGGCAACTCAACACAACCCACACTGCACTGAGTGCAGAACTGCTCTTGATCCAGGCTGCCAAACTGGGACAGCACAGCTGTGCTGGAGCAGCAGTGCCACCCAGGAGAGGCAAGACCTTGTTCAGGGTGGCACAGGTCAGGGAGTGGTTAAAGAATATGTGGGAGGAGATGACCTGAAGGCTGGAGGATGTGGAGTGGTTCCCTGCCCTCTCATGTGGGCAGGAGCACTTCCAGCTGAAGACCTTTAATGAAGTAGGGAACAGGAACAGGCCTAGGTCTCCCTCCACTTTTGCTGGTGAGAGTTTAAGGTGGGCAATAAACACATAAATCTGAAAATCTGATTAGCACTATGTCTTCTGTGGAGCTTTTTGGGAGCATCAAAGCAGCCACATGCTCCGTGTCACACCACTGCTCTTCCCTGGCAAGATGGCCTTTGCTGGCAGTAGCTGACTTCATGTCTACCAATGGCTTTGTCCTTCATGTCCACCAACATTTTCTAAGCCCAGAAAAGCATTGGCTGGTGTGGGCTTCAGGAGAGGCTCTCCCAGCCCATGGATGTGGCATTTAGCTGGAGGCCCCATCCAGTGAGAAGACACAACCTTGTCTCTCCCATGAGTGAGACAGACTCATTCTGTGCATGATGGCTTTCAGAAGCACTGTGCACATCTGGAGCAGCTGGAGACCAGCTCTGGAGAGAATGATTTATGGAACCCCCACAGAGACAGAGAGTGCTTGGGAGCCAGAAAGCTAAAAGCCATTATCTACATTCCCAATGCCTTTAATCAGGAGGCAGATTCCCTTCTTCCAATGCTATTAGCTTCCAGGCAACACTGGGAGGATTAAATCCCTGCTCATGTGGGATAACTATCCAGAATACCCAAAGAAGCATGACAAAGAGCACAGAGCATGAGAAAAACATAACCCCTTCCACACACAATCCCTGCTTTCTCCTTGCCCAGGAGGAAATGTTGGTGTTTTAATGGGTAGAAAGCCTCACTTATCCTGGGAAGCTGCAGAAGGAGGCTCAAGCTCCTTGCTTTCCCTTGTCTCAGAAATCATTTCTCCCTGAACTCAGTGGGAAGACATCACAACACATGAAAACACAAATACTGCTGAGATTGCACCCAGGAACTTGCACATACTTTTGACAACCCTGTAGCTGTAGCTTACTGAAGGACTGTGTGGCACTGTGCATAAGGGGCAAGGGGATGCCCAAACCTCACCTGCACACTTTAGGGCTGTAATTGGAAAAGTATGAAGAAACTTCAAGTAGGCATCATCTGACACCAGCTCTCCTGGCTAGAAAGCTGGATTTGACACATAGCCTTGCCAAGCACCATTTGGCATCATCACACTGAACATTTTCAGGGGATCTGTGGCCAAAATTATAAACAGAAGGACATTATCTGGGCTGGACAAAACCCCAGGCAGGCCAGTGGCCCACACTGTCCTTTGTAGGGTTCATGTTCATGCCTGCACCAGTGGCAGACACTGGGACAAATGAGGACACACACCTGGCATCAACCTCATCATCTCAGATCACAAAACTACTAATAAAATAAAATAACATAAATTTAAAATGGTTATCCAGACCTTACTTTGAAGAGGAAAAGTGCTTCTTTTCAGGCTTAGGAGCTTGAAGAATGACTTTATTAAGTTGGCCTTTTTCTATGAGGCTCCAAAGATAATTATAATTATCTTAATTCTTAGTTCATGTTTTAACAATCAGCATTTAATGACCACTTGGAGCAAAAGGCTAACTGAAAATCATATGAATTGTGGCTGAAAGTTTATGGCATGAGGCCAAACAGTCTGGTTCCACTGACTTGTACTACGTTTTGGGACAGCAGTAAATACTAACACAAAAACCTAGTGGTTTTGTTCCATTTTATGTCTCAGACCAGACCACTAATTTTGACATCTACATTCATAAAGATTGTGCCCCCTAAGTCAAACATAAGAATAAAGGGAAGACTAATGGAAATCTAATAAAACCATGACTTTTAGGGGAAATTACTTTTTTTGAATGCTAAAATTTATGACGGGTGTTTCACCCATGGCTGGGAAGGACAAGAACAAAAGAGCTGCTCTTTCCCCAGCTAACCTCCAGAGCGTAACCAGGCTTTGCCAACAACAGACCTTCCCTTACACAGGCACACTTTTGGAATTCATACAACACAGGATGGCAAAGAAAACCTGCCCAGCTGCTCCCAGGCTGGGATTCACCCTGCCTTTGAACAGGGCATGTTGGCTCACGGGGACAGCAGCACTCCTGCAGGACTTGTGTGGTGCAGTGCAGGAGGATGAGCAGAGCTTTCTGAGGGTAAATAATATTAAAAATACATCTGAGCTGAAATTCTTGCATCCAAAACTTAATCCAAACTTGCCAAAAGTTCAAGGATGCTCAGGTCTGAGGTTCAGTCGTGTCTCTGGAGACCTTAGAAACCCATTTACTGTGCAAAGAGAAAAACAGGAAGCAGAGACTGTGTCACCCCCAGGGCCTTTCCTCCAGCTGAGCCGACTGGTCCGGGAGAGATTGTTTTGGTTGCAGGCACAAACAGGAGGAACTTTGCTCTGCTCTTCAGTTACAGCTTTTTCTGTGGAGCACTGACCCCCTGACAGGAGGCAGAGCTGGCCTGCAAGCTCTGAGCCCAGCTGATGGAAACCCAGGGGCTGCATCAATGGTATCTCACGCTCATAGGCATTTGCTTGAGGCATCTTTCCTCCGCCGAGGTTTTCACCTGGAAACAAACAACTCAGTGGTTTTTTGAGGAGAACTGAGTTTTGGCCTGCCCTGTTGCTGGCTCTTGTGTCTTCTCTTCCAGGTGGCTTAAATATTCAGGTCATTAGGGCTTATCAGGAGGAAAACTCAGAAAATAGGACAACAAAGTGCCTCTTGAAAGTGAATTTATGAAATCCATATATGTGTCAAAATTGCATGTGAAGTCTAGAAACCACAGCACGCAATTCAGGAAGCTAATCAGCCAAGCTGTAATTGCAAACCCTTGCATCAGGCAGCTGAGTCATGAGATAAAGGGAGAGAATTGGGGATGAACAGCAAGAAAATCCACATTCTTGGCTTGGAGAGATGCAGAGCATTTTCAGTTCCCTTTCTGGCTGCTGTCAAGGCTTTGCAAGTAAATAACCAGCATGAATAATCTATGCATTTCATGCACACTACTCCCATAGAGTAGTTTTAATGTAGAGAGGGTTTAAGGGATTTTGAGAAAAACTGCTCAGAGCTGTTTCAAACAATTGCTAGGTATTAATGTCACATTGGCAAGTCCTGGTGTTTCCCTGATTTTTAGCAGAATAACATTTTCTCCTTATTAAGGGTTCATCTTCTTGCTCTAGCTGTAAAAATACTGGGGACAGATGCTAAATTGCAGGTAAATATGCTGCTGTGCTGGGGAATGGCCTTGTATCAGATATAATTGAGACAAACACTCTGGAAAGCCAGGAGGCTAAAAATTTGTCTTTCATTCAATCTGCTAAACAAGGGTTGCTGAATAAAATTAGGAAAAATTAGAGCTGATTCATGGGCTCTATGCTGGCCAGAAGGGAAGTGAATGCATAACGAATACATTTTATAATAAGTAGTTCAACCAAGTCTAATATGAGAATTGCTCATGCCATGGCAGTGTGCCTTTATTCTTTCTCTGCTTTTGAGATATCACTGGAAGTATTTAGTTCTTCTCCCACTCTCTCCAGCTAATACACCAGGCTCACAATAACACATCTGCTAAGTTTCCAGTGTGACCAATCCCACATATGCAGAACTCTGTGTGTCTTATGGTTTCACAATATCAGGATTACATGTTTTGAAAAACCCTTTTTCAAATGTGCAATTTGAAGTGATGGTTTCAGCCACTATTCTCTGTCTGAACTAGTTGGTGGCTTGTGCTCTCCTGAAGAGCAGGGAAAAAAACTGCTCAAAATTACAACTTCTGTAGGGAAAGAAAATTAAATCCTCTTTAAGAAACTTCAGAGAGACCTTAATGGATGAGGGAAACGCTGTGGATGTGGTTTACCTGGACTTTATTAAAGACTTGGATGCTGTTTCCCACAGTATTATCTTGGAGAAACTGGTTGCTCATGGCTTGGACTGATGTGCTCTTCCCTGGTAAAACAGTGGCTGGATGGCCAGGCCCAGAGGGTGGTGATGGATGGGTGATGGATGCAGTTACTCCAGTAAGTGGCTGGTTGCAAGTGGTGATCCAGGCTTGTGTTGAGGCCAGTTCTGCTTAATATCTTTATCAATGATCTGCATGAGGGGATCAAGGGCACCTCCAGTCACTTCACAGGAGACACCCATTTGGGTGGGAATGTGGATCTGCTGGAGGGTAGGAAGGCTCTCCAATGCTCATTAGAAATCTGGGAGAGCTGTCAGGGTTAAATGCAGCAATAAACCACCCAGCATTATCCAAAATGGTAAGTTTAGATAAATTTGTCTAATGGCCCTTGAGACACAGTTTCACAGCACCTTCTTTCTTTATCAATATCGAAGGCCTGTTCTGTCTTCTGCCAGCAACACCACGATGCAGCTGGACTGTGAAAGTCAAAGGAAGGTGTTCACCAGGACTGAGATGAGCAATGGGCCACATCAGAGCAGAGCTCAGCCTGCTCTGCCCCATCAGCTCCATCACAGGGGTGCACACACTCCCATGCCCCAGGCAAGGGCTGGCATCATGAGGCACAGTGCAAAGCAAGCAGTGCAGCCACCTCCTGGAGGACATTAAATCCCCAAGGGTTGTCTTGAGTTCCCCACCAAAACCAACCTTGCTGTGATTCTCGGTTGTCTCATATGAGAGAGGTTTGCATCATGGCCTCTTGGTCATTGTGGGTGTGCTCCCCTTTCAGCTGCATTTATTTTTCAGGGTATCAAAGCTGATAGTCCCCAGGAATATCACAACAGAACACAGCTGTCAGTGCATGAGTGAGGTTTTAAGGCAAGCATACCCAAGTGGTGATGTTGATTCTGCAAACCATCCTTACCCAGAATTTTTGTCTCAGAATGTGGCCTCACCCCTTTTCAGACTTATTTGCCAGGTATTCCTGGGAAAGGGTTGTGCTGTTGTGACATGCCTGGAAAATCCCACATTTGCTCATGTTGGGAAGTCAATTACTGAAATATGGAAAGTGAGCCCAGGCTATAAGTGATTTTACAGTCTGCTTAACTGGTTTGTTAGGAGAAGCAGCACAGCGGAGTCTTTGCTTGACCTTCCCACTCTGTACCTTATACATTTTTTGATTTTGGAATGGCTGTTTTATTGTGGGTTGTTTGTTTGTTTGGGGTTTTGGGCTTTTATGTTTGTTTTGCTTGTTTGTTTGTTTGTTTTTCTTGGTTGGTTGGGTTTTTTTGGGAGTTTTTGTTTAGTTGGTGGGTTGGTTTGGTTGGGTGGTTTTTTTGTTTGTTTGTTTTCTTTTTCTTTTATCTTATTTTACAGGGATTTTAAACTGCAAAGCTCTTCACAGAATAACAGGCTTAGAATATCCTGCATTGGAAGAGACCCATAAGGATCACTGAGTCCAACTCCTGGCCCTGCAAAGGACAGCCCCCAGAATTAAGCCTCGTGCACGCGAGCGTTGTCCAAGTGCTTCTTGAGCTCTGTCAGGCTGGTGCTGTGACCACTTCCCTGGGGAGCTGTTCCAGTGCCCAACCACCCTCTGGGTGAAGAACCATTTTCTAATACCCAACCTAAACTTCCCCTGACAATTTCAGGCCATTCCCTCAAGCCCTGTCACTGTCACCATAGAGAAGAGATCAGTGTCTGTCCTTCCTCTTCCCCTCCCAAGGAGCTGTAACTGCAGTGAGCTCTGCCCTCAGTCTCCTCCAGGCTGAACAGAACAAGTGACCTCAGTCACTCCTCACAGGCTTCCCCTCAGGGCCCTTCACCATCTTTGTTCCCTCCTTTGGACACTCTGCAATAGTTTCATGCCCTTCTTACATTGTGGCACCCAGAGCTGCCCCAGCACAGGAGGTGAGGCTGCCCCAGCTCAGAGCAGAGCAGGACAATCCCCTCCCGTGCCCAGCTGGCCATGCTGTCCCTGGTGTCCCCAGGACAGGGATGGCCCTCCTGGCTGCCAGGGCACTGCTGGCTCATACACAGTTTGCTGCCAACCAGGACCTCCAGGTCCCTTTCCATGGCACTGCTTTCCAGAATCTCATTCCCCAGTCTGTCCGTACACCCAGGGCTGCCCCATCCCAGGTGCAGAATCTGGCACTTGTGTCTGTGAAACTTCATATGGGTTGGTCACTATCCAGCCCTCTAATTCTGCAAGGTCTCTCTGCAGGGGTTGTCTGCCTTTGAGGGAGTCAACAGCTCCTCCCAATTTACTATCACCAGAATAACAGCCCAAACTTGCCAATACAGGCTTTCAAACTGGCTTCTTGGGCAATGTCTTAGGCTAGCTTTTACTGCCACTTTATAGACCGGTTCTTCTTAATTTTCCTCATTTCACTTCCATCACTTGTGAACAGCTGGCTTTAACCCCACAGTAAAAGCCCAGAGCTGTGTATGTTGCCCCTTGCCTCAGCAGATTACCTTATTTTTGCCACAGAAAGATCTGTGATTGATCTGTTGAATTCCCTGTTTGCTTACCTGTGCACTCTGGCCTACATCCAGGTCCTGAGAGCTTATGGGTGGATATTAAAGTAGAACCCAGATAATTTTTACATGACGATCCCAATTTAGGTTTGTCCTTAAAAATGCAAGGTGTAGATTTGATGAAATGTCACAGGTTTAAATCAGTATAAACCTACTGAAATCAATGAGGTTATTTGGATTCACAGCATGAGGGATGACTCCATCCCTGCTCTGACTACAAAACTTCCCAGTTCAAGTGATGGTGCTTCTTTGATTTTACTGTTTAAGAGCCAACTTTATTTAATATATAAAGGAATTATCTTGGCACAAAAGCAAGAAGGGAAGAAGGGAGACAATGACATTTGTAAAGAGTCAAGCCTGCAGTGTAGGGACAGACTGTCCTAAGGCAATCCAAAGTAGACCAGGCTCTGGGGATGACTGGGAGGGAAAGCTCGGCCAATGCAAAGAAAATAGGTTTAATTTAGCCTGGTAAATTGGGGATAATTGGGGATGGTAGTGATCTCCATTAGTGCAGCAAACATTAGGGATAAGGATGATGATTCAGCTTGGGGATGGCACAGCTGGTGCCACCAGTTGTCCTGCCAGTGCAAACGGGCTGCTGTGCTCAGGAATGTCTTCAGATTGAAAATGGAATAGTGATTCTGGCCTGTTAGAGCAGGCAGGGACTGAAAGGCTCCCTGAAGAAGGAGAGTGACAAAAAACACTTAGGAGTATGAAGATGGGATTGAATTTGACTGTGAGAGGGTGGGAGGGGATGGTGAGTGGCAGTGAGGTCCCTGCATATTCTCTGCATCCCACATGCCCCCTTGCAGCCACCATCAGGGTCTGCTCTGCCCATGGGGTGCTCACAGCCCTTTCCATGCAGAGTTCATCTCTGCTAACGAAAGTGAGCCTCTTCTACAGCTGCTTTGGCATTTAAACACTGCCCCAGAGCCACTGGGCTGCCCTGAGGAGCCACACCTTGAGGCATGCAGCACCAACTGGGTTCAGAGCAGATGCACTGGAGGGAGTGGCTGTGTTTTGGTGCCAGTGCTCTGCATCTTCCAGTTCCTACAAATCCACCTCTTTGTTCATTAATGTGGAACCACATTGACACAGTTTTTTTCCATGAACAATCAGATTTTTTTCTCTAGGTGTACTGGTGTACTGCCTTTTCATTTACTATTATTATTAGCTGATAAAAGTCTGGAGATGCGTATTAAAGACCTGTGCATCTAACTAAGTCAGTAACAGCACACTAGTTTGTTGGGGTTTTTTTGTCTTTAAATGAGAAAAGCTTCCTGCCAGCCCTCTTAAACCATAGAGAAGATAAACATAATAAAAATTAAATCGGTGTCAAGAAAACAAGCCTACAGATAATGCAGTCCACAAAGAGGTCCTGGGGAGAGAGCTGCACTTATCTTTTCAGTCAGGTAGAGCTTGTGTTTCAACATTAAACTCTTAGTTCTATCAAAACTAACACTTGTTCCCATTGAAGTCATTAGTCATTAGCTGTGCTCAGTTGATAAATATGTTATTAAAATGGGGTGCTAATAGAATAATCTGCAAAGCTCAAAACACTCAGATTTTCACTCAACAAATGCTTGGAAACATTTAGTGCATATATTCCTCGACTGCTTCTAAAATTTGGATGTCTTATGAAGCATATTTACATTTACTGTGATGGCAGCATCATCTGATAGAGTCTCTGAGAGGGCATTTGCTATAGCCTGGTGGATCCTTGCGATGAGGCATTAGTGAGCAATAGCTGCCCATAAGCAGCTGCACAATGTAAAAGCAGCAGGCTGGGCTGAACAGACTTCTGTGGTTTGATAAATGAGGTGTCAGTGCCATGTTCCTACAAACAGAACTAACCAGCACTGCATGGTAAAGGAGAAAAAGGACTTATTTCAACCAGATTTTTAAGTACAAAAGCAGGTGGAATTGCTTTCCATTTGGTCCTGATGTAGAAAATCTGGCCTGTAACTGAAAATAAATGACCAGAGAGCTGCTGAATGGTACAGTGATGCTCCTGCTGTATCACTCTTACACAAGCCAGGACCAGGAGGAATGCTGAGAATACCTGGAGTAGGCTCTGTTCTCTTCTGAGTCTAATTATTTATAGCCAGCTGAAACAGAAGCTCTTCCTGCCCCTCATGCCTTCCCTCACCGTAGTACATGGGACACACCAGGCTCGAGTCTGGCCAAAAGTGTCATGGCCCTGGCTCAGGTACCCTGCCATTTGCATGAGCTGTGCCACACTGCTGTGGCACATGAAGCTCTTATTCCTTATACCCTGAGAGTTCCTCCTGGACCCTGGGAGGAGGCTGGCATGTACCCTGGGCCCTGGGGGAGGCTGGGGGAGGCTGGCATGTACTCTGGGCCCTGGGGGAGGCTGGCATGTACCCTGGGCCCTGGGGGAGGCTGGCATGTACTCTGGGCCCTGGGGGAGGCTGGCATGTACCCTGGGCCCTGGGGGAGGCTGGCATGTACTCTGGGCCCTGGGGGAGGCTGTGGGAGGCTGCCATGTACCCTGGGCCCTGGGAGGAAGCTGGGGGAGGCTGGCATGTACCCTGGGCCCTGGGGGAGGCTGGGGGAGGCTGGCATGTACCCTGGGCCCTGGGGGAGGCTGGGGGAGGCTGCCATGTACCCTGGGCCCTGGGGGAGGCTGCCATGTACCCTGGGCCCTGGGAGGAAGCTGGGGGAGGCTGGCATGTACCCTGGGCCCTGGGGGAGGCTGGGGGAGGCTGGCATGTACCCTGGGCCCTGGGGGAGGCTGGGGGAGGCTGCCATGTACCCTGGGCCCTGGGGGAGGCTGCCATGTACCCTGGGCCCTGGGAGGAA
Organism: Melospiza georgiana; assembly: GCF_028018845.1. Lineage (NCBI taxonomy): Eukaryota > Metazoa > Chordata > Aves > Passeriformes > Passerellidae > Melospiza > Melospiza georgiana. Next base: position 92,152,061 of record NC_080432.1, read on the forward strand.
GCTGGGGGAGGCTGGCATGTACCCTGGGCCCTGGGGGAGGCTGCCATGTACCCTGGGCCCTGGGGGAGGCTGGGGGAGGCTGGCCTTTCAGCTCCCTGCAGGCCAGCAGATGCATGGGGGGCTTAGGCCTCTTGCAGATGAGACAGGCACTACTTTTTCTTGTCTGAAGATCTTCTTCCTTCCTGACTCCCTTCCTGAGACAGACAAAAGTATGGAAAATGCCAGGGCCTGTTCTCTGCAGGGGAGATAATTTCTGTCTCACTTCTGCTTCCAGACTCCCATGTAAGTGGCAGCCATGGGTATTACTAGACTTCATTTCATGCAAGGTAATTTACCTGCCAACTTTTGAATGTGAAGATCTTGTTATCCTGTTCTACAAAAAGAATTTGTATTTTAAAGTGATCTTTTTTTCTCTAGTTAAAAATCACACCAAATAGTTTAGATTTTGCTTTAAACATGCAAGGGGTTAAGTGTTCAGGATATTTGTGTTATGGCCAGAACTACTTACAGAGTCACGGAGGATGAAGAAGCTCTTCAGCAGCAGTGCCACTGCAGAACACTGAAGAACAGAAGTTTGTTACCAGTATTATCCACACAGTAACAGTGCAGAATATCCTGAGCTTGGTACAATCAGTCTGAACACAAGAGAGTGATTAGTTAGAGCTACAAGAGTATGAACACTAATGCATGTAAATCAACCCCAGCCTTTGAAATATATAAGGAAACTGAATATAAATTGGACATAAATTCCTCTTTGGGGTCACTTTGAAGTGCCTCTGGAACAAGAGAAGAATGTGGCCAGAGTATTTTCCAAAGGCCAGGCTAACATGGACTCCAAGAATATAGACACAAATCTGATAGCATTTAGTGCAGATGCAAAACCTGCTTGCTTAACAAAGCGAAAAAAGTTACAGATGAAACCCAACATCCTCCTCAAGTGGAGGATGTCAGGGCTGTGGTGTGTGCCTGTTTTCTGCACTGTTATTTTTGGACACAGCCTCCCTTCTCCTCTGGAACTGACTCACCTCTACAGGAAAGCCTCTTCCCTCCCCAGGCAGTCGTCTGCATTTTCCTTCTATGGCTTCTGGTTTCCTTCTAAGGGTTTGCACCAAACCTCACAGACAAACAGTTTTAGAGCATGACCACTGGGACTCTTTACAAGGAGACACCTGAGCCAAAGAAAACAATAAATGCTTGAACTCTATCCTGTTAATCAGATCTGAAAGCATGATTACACCAAATCTTATAAACCCCAACAAGTAATTCCTCTTATCCTCACTTTGCACACTTGGACAGTCAGGCACAGACAAGTCAAGTTACTTTCCCCAAATTCATACTGTGTAGCAGGCCCAGGAATAGATTTTAGATCTAGACATTTGTAGGCAGCCCATACTGGAAGGGATGAGTTTTCAGTCAATATCAGCTCAGAAGCTGGTCTGAGCTGTCCCTTCTCAGTGCCTTCACTTCGATTGTACCAGGCAATGAAGTAGGGCAGGAGCACTCTGAGCACAAACCAGACACAAACCTTTCTCTCAGCAACACTGCAGTTACTCTCTCTGCAATAAGAAACTGTTCTTTCATGTAGAAAATGAATCCCAGGGATTTAGGAAGCAAGCAGACCCAATTCTGCACATCCTGATGGGAACAGGCACCCTAAAACAGAGCCCAAGAGCCCTAAAACAGAGCTTCCAAGAACCTTTAGCAGAAGATCCTTGTGGTGAATCTTCCCTTCAAATTTCCAAATATACCGGTCTTACAAAAACAGGCTGCAGAAAACAAAAAGCAAGAATCTTAGCAAGCACTGTAAGTCTTTAAAAGATAAAGGGAGGGTGAAAGCGTCTCATTAGAGCTCAGGAGTTGGGTGGACCTGCAGGTGCCCAGGAGTGGGTGTGTGTGGTGGCAAAACCTGCTGGGAATGGGAGATGAGGTCATGCTCTGTCCTAGATTTTTGGGTTGTTTTGGGATATTTTTTTTTGTCTCTTTGCCTTCCTCTTATACATCCCCTCAGATGACAAATGAACATCTCGTGTCTTGCAAAAGTTTACAAAACTGCCTTCTGATAAAATTTTCATTTTAGCAGATCCATCTCCCCCAGCCCTGGACACACCATAGCATCCAAGAGGAAAGCCAAATGCATCGTTCCTCTCTGAGCTGCACCATCAGGTCTCAGCTCACTGAAAAGCCTTCCCTATTTGATCAGAAACCACAACACCAATGAAAACTACAATTTCCTGACTAAAATTCAGATACAAAATCTGCATAGAGATGAGGTCTTGAAGGGTCATATTATTCTCTGGGCTGATCACATTCCCCTGCCCACTCTTTCTCATCTGAAGACTTTAATGGCTTTAATACGTAAGTGTTTGGAGCAGTCACAGTTTGTAGCTGTGTTTTAGAATAAATAGGAAGTGAGAAGACTTGAGCAGCAGTAAGGTTGCCATAGCAATTTTTTGTTGAAAAAGAGAAATTGCGACAACAAACCCCTGGAAAACATGACACTGTGACTCTACCCTTTGCATCAGGCCCACCTAGACTTCAGAAAGGACAGGTTGCATGGCAGAAGGGAGCCCTTGTGGCCCCTCTTGGCTCTTCCTCAGGAGTCTGGGGAGCCTGCCTGGGGGCACAGCTGAGGCAGTGAACCCAGGGGCTCGGCAGGAAGCTCTGTTGAGCGACACATGCCCGAACTTTGCTGACACGTTAAATCACACATGACTCATCCTATGATCCCATCCTCGTATCAGCACAAGCACTTACTTATAAATCATGGATGAATCATAAGGCATTAGTTTGACTCTTCAAACCATGGAATATCAATCATGTGTTTTGTCTTAGATTTCAGTCTGCAATCCTTTTGAAAACAAGTTGATCTCTGGTGTAGGAAGGTTATCTGCAGAGTGCTCTTGTGCTACTCAGCTGAACATTGATGGGCCACAACCCAGACAAGAAGATAAATGGAAAATAAATCCATGTGCAATGCAGGGAATCTACTTTAACTTACATGAGAATATCTCTGAGAACCAAACACCACTTTTACCAGTGTTATCTGAGCAATGCAGTGCAGTGATAAATTCACCGCCTTTGTTGGGAGTTTTTCCTTGTGGCTTTACATTTGATGTTTTATATATTTCATTTGCTTACCCCTGGCACCAGCCTTTAATGGCTGACTTGCATTATTACTCTCATCTTACAAGGGAAGGGACAAGAACAGAATGTAAATGGGAGCCAAGGTGAGATAGACACAGCAGAGCTGAAAATTGATCTTGTTTCCAGGCTCCATTTGACACAGACCCTGTCTAATAGTGTAAACTCATGGTTCTGCTGCCATTAGAGCAGATGCTGCTGGCACCTCCTGGATGTGAGGGTCACACCATGTCTGAGCATCAGCATTTCAGTGACAACATTCAGAGACACCTGTGGGACATTTATATTCACATGTCAACAGCACTGGCCCAGGAAATAATGTTTGCATAAAGAGTTTTAAAATGCTGTCTGGAATATCTTAACCTCCATAGGACACCCTTCTCTAAATACAACAGTAAAGTGACCCCTGTGCCTTAGGAAGAGGGAGGAGGAGGAGAGCAGCATCTCACCAGTCACCAAAGCAGCAGCCAGCCACACTGGGCATCAAGCAGCACCTGCAGAATGCCTCCACCCTTCTCACCCACAGGACAATAGCACTGACTAGAGAAGTGATGCTTTAGTAAGGACTTAAAAGTTCACTTCATGACAATGTCTATGCTATAGTAGAGTGATGCACAAATCCTTCAGCTGTACTCACAAAATACATGTGGATGATGGCATATCCAGACCAGGTCTGATTACCTTATTGAGTAATCAACTGGTCCCAAATGATCTTTTGTCTTGAAATAATTGCTAGCATTTTGTCAGGCAGAGACAGCTCTGTTTTGGAGGAGGAAGGTAAACCATAAAGCATGCCAAGATTTCTTCCAGCTCTATTTTCTTGTGGACCTTGTTCTGGTTAAAATCAAATCCATAGCATCCTATTTGAACTATTAGAGCTTATGAAGCAGAAGAAACTGCTTGGGTACTTCTTCAGTGCAGGCAATAGCCAGAGATCCAGTGGTGTGAGATATTCAACAGAAGCTGTGGAGGAACACCAAAACTACTTTCCTACATAATCAGTGAGCCATATAAAATAGAAGCCCATATCCAGCAGTCAGTTATGCCGAAGTCAGAGGGAGATGCAAAGCAGCACTTGGTGTAAAATCACTGCCAGCATATCCAACAGTGTTGACCATGGGTTAATACCATTTGCTTTCACAAAAACAAAGCAGCTGTAGGATAATCCACGCCCACTTGCCCTGTGGCTTTACACAGAACATAACTCCCTCAAAACTGGCTGGTATAGGTAGTTGCTGAGCAAATTTTTCATGCACAAAGGCCTCCTTGCTCTTTAAAATAAAAAACACCTTGTCATAAAGAAATGAAAATTTGGGACCTTTTACACATTCCCAAGGCAGTTTCCAAGACAGGATATTAAAAGCTAGGGCTATGCTTAAAAGCCTGCATTAACTGACTGCTTGTCTTAGAGAGGGAGTAGCTGCCTTGCCCTAAGAAAAGACAGGTGAAATTTTTGAGATGGCAATTCATATCATCTGCTTGGAGCAGCTCATGAAGGAGGCACACCATGCCAGGGAAGGCACATCCCCAGCTCCTTCCCCAAGGCTGCCCCAAGGCACAGTGTCTGTGGTGCTCCCAGCAGGGACAAACAGTTCACCCACTCACTGACACAAACCTTCACGGTTACCTGTGTGCCCAGAGGTGAATGAAGGTCACTGCAATCACCCCTGCATGTTTGCCACCATTTGCAACCAAACACCTCTCAGCCTGCGCAGCAGGGCTCTGCAGAGCACATTTCTGCACAGCCCTGCTTCTGCAGCTTCAAAGCATTATGTATGCTTGGCATCTTTCTACCTGAACACTGAAACACTGTCGTCAGGCAAAGCTACCTCCCTGGAATAATGTACTGAATGCCAAGGAACAGGAACCATCCTACAGCAGGAGATTTGGTTTGCTTTAAGCAAACTCAGATAACAAATCCAATTTTTTTTTTTTTTTTTTGCTATAAGACATGTTTGATAAAAATTTTTTATAAAGTTATCTTTTGGAGGGTTTGAACTACAGGTTTGGCTTTCTTACTGACTCTGCTTCAACACTCAAATGAAAGCTTTTTGTTTCCCTACATTTCTTTTTTTTAGCCTGGTCAAAGATCACTGCTCTTGCCTGACAGCAGAGCACATCTTCTGAAGTGCGAGTCAGAGCCCATGGGTGCTGTTTGTCTGTCTGTCTGTCTGTCAGTCTGTCAGCTCTTGCACTGAGGTCCCTGGTCTCAGAGATGTAAATACTGACTTGATATCAGCCAAGCACCATTTCTAAAGCAGCTTCCAAATCCTCCATGCTAAGCAGCTACAATTGTCTGAAGAAAGGCTTCAGCAAGCAGAGACAGGTCTGCTCATGGATCAGTTCCTTCCTCTTATATTACTGCAGATATTTACCTGAAAGTAAGATGCTTTGTTCATTAAAGAGCATCTATCCTTCAATGCATTCTCCTTCTAAAATCCAGGCATCATGGGTTGATACCTGCTGCAGAATTAGTAAGGTACATTAACAGGATCAGAAAAAAAAACCCTCATTTTTTGGAACTCTTATTTACAACAAGCCAAGAGTGGGGAGAAGCATAAGTTTATACTGACTCAGCAGGGCTATTTTCTACTGGACAGCTTTTGTATTTGTCAGCATTAGATGGTGAAATTACTTTAATTTCTTAGCATCCCCCCCTTCAAGGTAATATATCCACAGGAACTCTTAAAAATTGATTTTTTTCCCCTACCCCTGACAGAAGGATTATCAGCATCCAATACAAACTCCTGGCCTTGCCCAGCCCTCTCTGGGGTGGTGACCAGGCAGCACCAGAGAGAGAAAGTCAGACAAAATCTGTGCCCCATGTGGTGTGTGAGGGGAGTGCCCTGTTCCTGCAGCTGCTGAGGGGCAGGGGAGCTGCATGGCCTCTCCAGAGGCCACCAGGAGCAGCCAGGTATCCCATGAGGAGCCCAGGTGGGCTCTTGGCCAGTGGCAATGTGCACAGCACTGGGCTGGCAGAGTGGCACAGGTGTAGAGCTGGCAGCAGCCAAGCTGCCTCCTTTGCTCTGCACAGCCCAGGGCAGTGAGAGGGAAGCTGGATCTTGTCTTGGCTGAGTGATGGAGGGAGGCTCTGCAATGGTGGGGCCAGGGGCATGAAGGGCTCCATGGATGCAAATTCAGGCTCAAGTTAGAGACGTGGGAGGTGCTGCTTTCTAGGAGTCTTAAGGCATTACAGATGGCAGAGATGAGGAATGAGGAGGGACCCAGGATCTTGTGGACAAGAAGAAAGAGGGTTAAATATTGTGGGTGCAGGGAGTTGTAGCCCAGCAGTGATGTTTGATGGCCTCTAAAATCCAGTGTGCCCATGGGAGCTGGTCTGCACACTGGAAACCAGCTTCACCTCAGGGAGCACCCTCACTGTTTGCATTTGTAAACACCAGACCCACTGAACAGTGGGGTGTGGATCTGAAATGCCTGCACAGCTCTCTTGAGCCCAGCATTTATGCTTTACATTTTTCTGGTTTTTTAATGAGCTTTGTATTCCTTAAGATTGCGGGCAGACTTTTCCAAATGGGGACTGGGTATCACCCAAACATATCCCCTCAAGCTCCCACTTCACCACAGTGTATAATTAAAAGTGAAACCCTTCTCTTTCTTATGAGCTTCTTGTGAGACATTCTGGTTAACAGGTTGTAGCCTTAAACTCCTTTGACTGAGTGTACAGAAGGAAAGTGATGGTGACTCTGATTTCTGTAGCATCTCCTGTAGCTTTGGCTGTGCTTGGCTTCAGGCTCAGGTGAGCTCTGGAGCAGACAGACCTTGACTCCAGCAAGGATTCAAGGCCACCAGATCACCCAGAGCAGAGGAATTATGTTGCCTGTTGCACAACAGCCTCGGGGTACCTCAGAAAACCCAATACTCACCACAGGAGCAAAAGTTCTACAGATGATCTCTGAATGCAACACTAGTTATTTATTGCATTATTACATTCTTAAAAATAATATTATTATCTTTACAGAAAAAAACCACCCTTTTTCTTAGCAATTATTCTTTTTTTCCTGTGCTCATTATAAAATTTCTTATATCAGAGTGGGATGCTAGGTGGAGCTTGAAGTACAGACAAATAGGATTTCATAAGCAAGTATGATTCATTACCACCAGCAGATAACAGAATTACCTATTCAAAGACCTCTGAACTATTTGGTATTCACTGAAGGTGAAGCATTACATTTATTAACAAGAAGTCTTTGCATGAGACAGTTTCTCCATATTCTCAAGAGGGCATAAAGGCACCACAGTGTGTGTCAGCCTGTGTAAAGAAAAGTAGACCCACCAAGACAAAATTAAAGGACTCAACGTCTTCAGTTTTGGCTTCAAAGGAAAACAGAGTGTAAACTTGCTCTTCTTTCTACTGCCACTAGAATGTCCCAGGGGGGTTGTACCAACACTCAGGCTTTGGGGATGAGAGTGGTCCTGGGGGGATGTATGCTCTTCACTCGGGCCCAAGCAGCCACAAAGAACAAAAATCAGGAGCCTTGGTGGTTTAGGTGCTGCTGGGACTGTGACTTGGTGCTGCCTCACATCATCACTGGCGCATGGCAGCAGGACACGGGCACAGGTGGCACTGCCTCTTTGCTTTGCTCTTCTGGCAGCTCTTCCAAGCTCTCCACAGCTGACCCATAAACCAGCAACACCTTCAACCTATCCTGACGAGGTGTTTCCCTTCTCATCACAAAAGATATGTGCTGTGCAGCACTGCCAGCATGGGAACAGCAGTGTCCCAGCAATTTCCAGGCATTTGGCCCTTTGTAGGTCAAACACATAGCCAGGAACCAGCCTGCAGGAGTTTAATGTGCATTCAAATCTTCTCTCAGGTGTCATTAGATTAGGAGAGGTTTTCAAGGATGGGGCCAGAAGAGCCCAAACAAGCATGGGCAAACACCTTGTGGTCAACCCTTTTTGTTCAAATAGTGAAATCCCACATCTTTCATACACTTTGCTCTCTCATCCCATAGTGATCTTCTGCTGCAGGAAGCATGGCCAGTGTAAGGCACGAGCAACACCCCTGTAGCTGACCCAGCTGGGTTCTTCTGTGCACAGCAGACAAGGTGCATTTTATCTCATGCTCTCTGACTCTGCAGTCTTGTCTCCTCCTAAGCCTCCTGAGAAGGAAGGAAGGGCCTTGCTTGAGCAAATCACCATCAAAAGACAGAAAAAAATGTTAGGAATAGGCAGGCAGTGTTTTTAGTCAAGGGCTATTACCAGAGAATCCCACAGGAATCTCTTCCTCTTTAGATGAGTTAATATCATATGAACCATATGGATCATATGACAACATCTTCATAAATTATTTGAAAGAGTTAGGAACAAAGATTGATGATGATATGAACTGATTCAAAGCAATAAAACTGAAAGCTGACTGTATAGAGTTGTAGTACAACCTTGCAAAAAATGGCTGGATGATAAAAAGCCAGATGAAATGTGATATTGATAAATGTGGAATAATGCCTACTGGAAAGACAGCTTTAACTCCAGGCACACAGTGATAGGCTCCAGCTGGCTTGCTACCACTCAGGAAAGAGATTTCAGAGAGATTTGTTAAACTGTCTACTCAAAGCTCATGATCAGTTTGAAAAGGCTAATTTTAATACTACTATTAGGAAATTATAGAAAACAATTTGAGAGAAAAAAAATGAAATAAATATTGCAAGGATTGTATTGCCTGCATCTTACCATAAATCTGTACAATAAGCATTGGTATCTCTTCCCAAAGCAACAGAGTAGCAGCAGAAAAAGCACAAAGATGTGAAGCAAGGGTGATACAGGGAAGAACCTGACAGAGATAAGAAGTCTTCAACCTAAGGAAAGAGGATCATGGGGAATATGTTAGGGTTTGTAAAACCTCAAGGCACATAGGTAGATTAACAGGAAATAATGATATAACTTCTCATACTACTAGTAATAATAATAAGTTAGGAAACCCCACATAAAATTTTCTAGGGGCAGATTCAAAAACAAGAGGTGCATTGTTAAATTGGAGAGCTCACTGAGACACGACACTGGTGGATGTCACAACTGCATGTGCTCAAACAGTGAATGGAAATAGCTCATGGAAGACAGAATATATCAAGTATTATTAATCACAAAGGTATCACACTTGACTCAGGAGTTCCTTGGCAAAGCCTCCTGGGGAAGTTCTCCTACAGCTTTCACACTTTTGTGCACATTTCTAAGCATCCACTATCAGTCACCTTATTTTTTACAGGCATTAACTTCCTCACAGTTCTAAATATCATTCTGCAGTCCCATCAGAGGTGTGAGAATGCAGCAGTGAAACCCAGTAGAAATGTAAGTCAAGCTCACAAGGACTAAATGACACCAGATTGTGCTAACCCAGGTTACAGAAAGAGTAGGCGCTTCTTGAAAAAGAATTTCTAAGTTCAGTGAAAAATTATGATATTCGTGTTTTTCTTCACATCTTTTGGTCTGTAGCAGCCTATGGCTTGCACAATCTTTACTCTCTTTCTGAGCATGGGCAGAGACAACCTGCTGACCATGCAACCATCTGCTCCCAGCAGTGTAGATTTGGTCCTGATGCTTTCTGGCTGGTGGAGATCTACCAACAAAACAGTTGGGAGTACATAATGTTTGTAGGGTGCCTAACGAAGTGGAGGATTAAGGTAACAAAATAATACAAGAAAGAACAGTATAGATTATTAATTGTGAAGATAACAACAAGACAAGATTTGTTTCTTATCAATGGGGGGAAATAGGTAATTTTTGTATTTGAACTTGAACTTGTAAAGAACTTTGTAGTTTTCTCCTCTGTATTCCTTCTCACTTTTGGCCAAACTGCCCCATGGCAGCCTCTGTGCACTTAGGGATAACCAGTAAAATCTTTACGGAGGGCTGCTGTGCAGTGCAAGACCTCTTTCTAAGCTTCCTATATGTCATGATACCCAGATTGGAGCAAAGGGAGCTACAAGACACAGCTACTAGCCTGACTGTCAGCCAACCCTTCCACTTGCCAGGGTTCCTCTGCAGGGTGCACAGCACAAATCTCTACATGGGAAAGGCAGTGAACCTCCGGACCTCTCAGAGCCTGGGAAAAAATACAGGCAGCCTTTGCTTTCTGCAGGTTCAAACATTTCATCCTCACTGTGGGTGTGCTGAGCATCTGCCAGAAGATTAAGGTAGTTGTCAGTACAGACACTTCACACAGAAATGAGAGAAATTTCTTATTCCAAACTACTGCTGCCTCATCTGAGAATGGGTGAGCAGGTGTTAGACATGATTTCAGAGCATCTGCAGTGTGTGAATGCAAGCTATGTATTAAGTAAGGTTATTAATTTTAAATTGATCAGCTTAGTGCAGCTCTGAACAGAAAGATGTCAAATTTGGCTGCTAATTTGGGGGGAAGCTGAGCTCAGAGGAGTGCTGGCTAGGTGAAGGAGGCAAAACAAGGGGTACTTTCAACAAGTTTGAGAAATATTGATTTGAATTGGCTGTGCTGACAGTAAAAGCAGTGTGAGCAGGGTTTGCTCTGCTGTGGGTGAGTGTCCCCAAGGATACTCCCCTGTCCCGTGGGTGCTCGTGCCAGCACTGTGCCTCTACATGGGCACAGCTGAAATGCCCTTTAAATGTCAGTGAACAAAGTGAGGAAGACATCAGTTAGGTCCTGCCCTATTTTATGCCTTCTGTGGCATCAAAATCCAATATTATAAAATGGAGGAAATTTATAAAGAAAACTAAATATCTAGAAGAAAAGGCCATAGGTAGGAGGACAGGGGACAAGGAAAGACAGGGTGTTCACTTTGCTGGTGCTGTATACTGGACAAACCTTGTCTTCCTGAGCAGGTTGTAAAGCCTGGGAGAGGGCTGCTGTAGCAACAAATTCAAAAATAGAAGGCTAGCACCTCTCAGCAACTGAAGGACAGGGAATTGGAGTATTAGACAAAAAAGTAAAAAACTGCTGAGAGACAAGAGTAGAAATGTAATTATGGAAGATAAGACCTGCCAAAGAGAATATTTCATTCTTTGAGGAGATTATGTGTTTGATTTATAACTGCAAAGACATAATAGAGTTTTGCAAGGTTTCTTTCTGAGCACCATATTGGCATTCTGATTAGGAATTGTCAATACACAATATTTATAAAGCATTACGTGGATAAAGAAGTGACAAATAAACAGCTAAAAAACTGTTTTCTTCATCAAAGAGATTTGTTATCTATTGGATATTATGAAAACCAGCAGGATCTTGGTACCTCTCTGAAACTTTTGTCCTTTAATGCAACTCTAGAGAACACCAGTCTGCAAACAAATGTTCTCCTGGCAGCTGGGGAATGAGACCAGCAATGGTCATGGCACCACTAAGGAATTGGTAATGGCCAAGGGTGCTGCTGCTGGGGCATGAACTGCTTTGTCACAGTGCTTCATTTCTCACTATTTTGAACTGCCAATGCTGCACACATGTCACTTTCTAATTTATTTTTAGCTAATGAAGTTTCTGAGAAGCAAATCAGATTGCTATTGACACTGTGTCTAATGCAGCCCCTTCTTTGTCACAGTCAGTTTCTGAAATGAAGTTATAACAGTGCTGTAAAAAAACCCTGATGTGACAGGCCTGGAAGATGAAATGGTTTGTTGCTGTCAGCCTGTGCTAATGGAAGCTGAGCTGAATAGCTCAAGAGCAACAAATTATATAGATTTAGGGCACAGAACAATTTCAGCTACATCACCTTAATGTCCTTTGTAATGAAAACAAATTGCTTTGTGCTATATAAAGTGGTGCCAATGGGAGCTGGAAAGTTCAAAATAACACAAGGACATTGTTAGGTTCCCCAACCAGCTCAGTAGAAGCGTGGCAGAGTGAAAAACAAGGAAGGAACTTCACTGGTTCTTCCATAAGAATTTAGTCCCCAAGACCGAATCCTGAACCTTTGTTTAGATACTACACTAAGATAAATATGAAAAAGTATTCTTGTTTTATTCATAGCAGTAACTTCTGATCATTTGACTTATCAAAGCATCCATCAAATGTCGCTTGAATTTGCAACACCTCTGAAGCCTGGCCCGTGTCTCAAAGAGTTTAGTCATTTCAACTACAGTGATGTAATTGCAACAGAAGAAAAAACAACCCTAAAATAAGTGGCTCTACCAAGAAGCTGTTAATTCAATGCAGTTTATTTAAACAGTGCAAAGTAACATTAGCACTCTGATGAGGAATCATTATTTCTGTGGTGTGGCACCTCAGGCTCACAACAACACACCTGCATCACTCTGTACTGGGTGCTAGGTGAATATACAAATCTGAAGCCAGTATTTTTATACTAGGCATTTAATATCCAAAATATATTTGGAGAAGATCAAGTTTTTAATTGATATGGAGTAACCATATCCTTGTTTTAAAGAAGAGGAAAACTCAAGTCAGTTCAATACTTCTTTCTATTACAAAAGTGGAATTTACATATTTCCACAGAAGAGACACCTTTGTCCACAAAGACAGTGAATTACTGATTCATATAATCATATAAGAAGGTCATATAATGAAATCCTTTCCCCCTTCCCAACCCTGACAATGGAGAAATACTATCTATTTTCTTTTGGAGATGACTATGTTACAGTGCCACTCTTTTATATTGTAACAGTGATTTTTTCAGAAATAAACCTTCTTGGTTTTGCATGTATGTTCATAAATGCCTCAAGACTAATCTTTAAATCTTAATAGTCTTACTGGATACAGGCATATCTACCTTTTGTACAAAAAAAAAAAATTGAGTAAATCTGGACATCACTGTATCTGTGTTGTCACAATTGGCCACTGGCAAGACTGACTTTTGGCCAGGCTGGTGAGCCAGGTGCAAGAGTTGTGGTGCTGTTCAAAGACAACACAGATGTGAGAGAGCTCTGGGACTGCTCTGGTAGGTCTCAGTTGAGAATCACAATGGTCACTGATGCTTTGTTTTGCAATAAAAGGGAGCTCTTACAGCTGTGACAGGTATATATTCCTTGGATCATATCCCATTTCCATTTTTTGATGCTTAGATGACACACTGAGGACTTTGCTCACTTTCAACTAATGTTTCTACTAACTAACTTTTTGCTAATGCATCCATCAGAACAGCATCATAAATACTTCTGGAGACAGACATTAATTGTGGGCCTTTCAGGGAATGTGTGATGGCCAAACTGAAATGCATGAAAGAACTGTCAGTCAGATGCACAGAAAGCAAAAATCACATTGTATGAGCTGGGTGACTTTTCCTGCAGCATGAAAAACATCTTGGGAACATAAGCAAATTCTAAAAGGAAATGTATTTACTTAATCGCTGGCAAAATAATTTGAATATCAAGTACATTTGTAGAAGATCAAATTCCATTCAAAGATGAATAAAATGGACTAGTCTGATGAAGCACATGGCCAGAGGAAAAATATTCTTCATCCTATGCTCCTTCAAAATTCTACAGGTTTGCAAATGGCCTCCATTCCATTGCACACATTATTAGTGCTTTGGTTACTTGTGTGCAGATGTACAATCAACAAACCCATGAAGCATCTGTGTGAAGCTGTGTATCCCAGTGCAGCTATTGCACAGACACCTTTCAACTCACTCCCATGCCAAAGTTAATTTTAAGCCTAAAACAGCCATGGCAATGAACTAATTCCTTTGAAAAATTACTCTGCTGAGAAATGGCTTTTTTATTCCTTGACAGCACATAGGGGAATTGCAGGCAAAACCTGTGCTGCTGTTACAGAACCTGGAAGCTGGGAATCTCCCCAGTACAAGGAGGATGTTGACATTCTGCAGCAAATCCAGTGAGGGCCACAATGGTGATGAAGGGGCACATGAGCAGAAGCTGAGCGCTGGGACTGGTCAGCCTGGGGAGGAGAGGGCTCAGCAGGATCCTATGAATGTGTTTAACTACCTGTGGGGAGGGAGCAAAGAGCACCCAGCCAGGCTCCTCTCCATGGCACCCAGGGACAGGACCAGAGGCATTAGGAACAGAATGAAACACAGGAAAATAGGTTGAAACATAATAGAAATACTCCTCTTACTGTAAGGGTGGTTGAACACAGGAACAGATTGTGAAATCTCCATCCTTGGGGATACTCAGAACCCAACTGGACACAGTCCTATGTGACCTGCTGTGGATGACCCTGACTGAGCAGAGCTTGGACACATTGCTCTCCAGAGGTCCCTCCTGCTGGTACCTCAGCATCCTTGCCCCACCTGAAGGCCAGTAGAAAGCAGAAAACTGTGGCAGCAGCTCTCTGGCCACAGAGAGCAACACAACTTTCCCAGGCATTGTCCTGGGGAAGGCTGTGGGAAGATCAGAGCAAAGAATGAGAAACAATGCTTATCCTCACTTGCTGCACCTGTTGTTGTGAGCATGTGGAATGTGTTATGGAAATTTGTTTACCAGAGGGTGGCTTCTTGGTTGGCCAGTGGTGATGGTGTCTGGATGGAAGGACCAACTGGGTCAAACTGTACCATGGCTGTCTGTAAGGGTGATGGGTTTCTGAATTAGTATAGTATAATAAAGTGATAGGTCAGCCTTCTGAGAAGCAGGGAGTCAATGCTAATTATTACCCGGCTGGGGGCCTGTGGTGAGAGAATGACAGAAAAGTTCTTGAACTTTGCAAAATTTTATTATTTAGTTTCATTCTCCTCCTCTACCTCGCTCTTCTTGTATCCTAAATTTATTTCTTGTGGGTCTTTCTGACCTCTGAACTGATATTTTATAAGGCAGCTGGCTGAGTTTTGCTGTGGCTGGACTGGATTACAACTGGACAAGATTATGGCTGGACTGTGTCTCTTGTGGTAAAGGCTATCATGGTGCCAAGGACATCTCCTTTATTAAAGCAACGCTTGGTCTTCTATCTTAAAAAACAAAGGAAGATGAATAATAATAATGCAGACCTGGCATGCTAAAATCGGCCAACACAATACTACAAATTTTGAACCTCACCTCTTAAATTTCTGAGGAAGAAACCATTTAATTAAGGACTGGAGAAGAGAAAAAAACAGGAAAATTTTTAGAGGGTTATGGTGGTTCAAATTGTACACACACACACACACACATATATATTTATGTATATGTATATGTATGTGCCATTTTCAGTTCAGTTGTGGTCCTAATAGCTTGTCTCATTTGTGTGACAAGGATATTATACTGAGGCAGGAAATAGAAATGAGCAGGACGTTCATAAAGATGACAGCAAGCACATAAATCTCAGGATCCAGGCAGGGCAGGGCACTCCCAAACACACCCCTGTCCCTGACAGCCCTTTGCCAGGGGTCTGTCACTGATGAGACAGCTCATGGCCTGAGACACCATCATGCCTTTCCTGCACACACAGAGGATGGTAACTGGTTTGTTTGGATGGGAAAAACAGAATTTTCATTAAGTTTGGTACCTGGGCAGGCAGGCTGCTGCCTGCTGAAACCTGACATATGTGACTGGTTCAGCCTCACAGGAGGCAGAGAGAGAGGAAATCCAGGGGAAGGAATAACTCATAGTACAAGCAGAACAAGAGAAAAAAACAAAAAAAAGAAAAAAAACTGTCACTTAGGTGCAAACCCCTGCTAGGTGTAAGACAGATGGTTTCCCATGGCAAAGAACCAAGTTTTTTTTTACTATTGGCCAGAAATTGCATGAAATAATTATTTTTTAAAATTTATTTATTTACTTAGTCTTCAATTAAAAATACCATTGAACCAAATCCGACAGTGTTCAAATTCAGTTTACTCCAGCCCTACCATTTCATCCACTGATGGGTTTAATTCCTTTTTGATCTTTGCTGTACAGAATTTTTATGAGGGCTGCTGACAGTTTCACTCTGCATCAGCTCCCAGGACTTTCCAGCAGCAAATCCACCTGGGCAGGTGTGGCAAGAGCAAGACTTGCTCCTCTTTCCCCTCCTGGAAGGATGTCATGGTGATTCAGTGACAGCATCTGTATGCTGGCAGGGCAAAGCTGTCCCACACATCTCCAGCCAGGGGGAGGGGAAGGGGAGATAAAAGTCTCAGTGAGAGTTGTGCTGCAGAGGCTGTGCCTCTCCTCAGCACAGCCACACCATTCACCTGAGGGAAGGCCAAGCCCTCTGGGAGCACATGGTACCTGTGATTGCATCCCTGCTCCCAATGGCACCAGATTCCCACCACAGGTTCACAGAGGGGTGGAGACTGGAAGGGACCTCTGGGAGTCATCTGGTGCAAGAGTGGATATCTGCACCAGTGGAAATATTATTTTATTTGATTCTCTCTGAACTGTGTGAGGCATGATGAGACCATCACGTCTAGCTTTGTTAGATTCTTGGAAAAAATGGGCTATGAAATCTATTAATCTCCTTCTCTTACATTTTTGCAAAGTGCATATTTTGAAGTGATGGCCTGGCATCATACTCAGCCAAGTTTCACTGAAGGTGAGGATCATCTGGGGGCAAGGTGGTGATGCAAGCAAGCTGACAGCAGAGCTGTGTTGGGGTGCAAACACAGAGTGTGAGATCTGTGTTATGGGATCTTCCACCCACCAACCCACAGTGCTGAGGGCTCACAGCCAGTCCAGCCTCACCTGAGATACTGAGTTAAAAACATGTAACATCAACCCAACACAAGGCAGAAGGGAGTAACCTACAGGAACTCAAACCCCAGGATGAGAAAACCAAGGCAGAAGATGTCATGGCCGTGGGGCAAGGGACCAGCAATGAGCAAGGCACAGCACTGCCAGCCTTGGAGAGCTCCCACCTCCTCTCCTCTCAGCCACCAAGCACAGCTGAAGCAGGCAGGGAAGGGGCCAGGAAGCATCTCAGGGAGCTGATGGGCTGGGACAGACGTGGTCTGGGAAAAAACCCAACACATTAGGTAAGCCTTTATCTCAGGGCTGACTCTGAGATATTGGCAAATGTGAAGAGTTTGTATCACATAATTACTTTGAAGAACAAAACTGGTGGAGTTTTTTTTCATGTAAGAAATATCTGGTTATGTGATCCAGCTGAATTTTTATTTAAAATCCTCTGCCCTAGATTTTGTCATAACATTTTCTCAAAGCAAACTGCCCAAGGACTAAATAAGAATAAGCCAGAGCATTAAATCTGTTAATTCACAAGGTTTTAATTTTCTCTTTGTTAAATTTTGTGAAAGTTCTTTTACAGCACCCTAAAAGTGTTATTCAAGAGAAAAAGTGATTTTAGCAGTCAGAAACAGGAGACAAGGTGTCAGGGCTTATGAATCAGGTTGTAAAGGGTAAGCAATGAAAATCCACTCACTTCCACTAAACTAAAGCCAGTTTACACCACCTGAGCATCTGCTCCTTCAGCTTCAGCTCACCTCCATTGCCAAATCTCTGTTGTGATAACGTCCTTCAACGCAGGACATCCACTAATGGAAAGAACAATATGATTTTTCTTCCCTTTCTGCTGTTCCAAAGATAATTACAACTAGAGAGTTTCAATAAAGGTTGTCTTTGCTTTTGGTTTTGTACAAGGACATTATTTTGCAGTGTTGAACACAAGGTTTAATCACAGCTTGCATTACCTTAGTTGTCCTGAAACACAAACACCAAGGCAATGCAGCCCTTTGAGCATCACTGTGCAGGCTCACACGTGTCCTTGGCCATGGTGGGGCAGGGCCACCTCCTCCAGGGTGGGTGTTGGAGGCTCCCTGCTGACAGACCGGCTGTCCAGCCTCTCAGGCCAGCTCTCCATCCTCACACACATTTCATGGGCTTGGATGAGAAAGGAGAGGCAGACATCACATGCTCATTGAGCAGATAAAATGACTGAAATGCTAAAGAGAGCCGTGAGCCCACTGCCCCAGCTGGGGCATGGGAACCAAGAGGGCAAGATGCAGAGGGAAGGGCTTTGGGCTGCTGTAGAGGAATCATGGCCCTCCAGAAAGGCAGCACAGAGAATTTATTAATGTTTTATGAGTTGTGTTGAGAGGTCAGACCACATGTAAGGGTCCCTCTGGGGATTTACTCCATCATTCACCCTCAAGAGACTCCCAGAGCTGCAGCCTGCAGGTTGTCGATCTCTGCTCATGGATGCATTTCTCCAGAAGTGCCTGTGTCTGAATAGAGGCAGGACCCAGTCATACCCACACCTGGCATTCCTGTGCTGGTTCACAACTATTCAAAGGTCTTTTTTAGGTTGTGCTCTTCACAGCTGGGTAAAAGCTGTGCATCTAATGCTTGCTTTTAAGTGTGCAGCCTGTGGGAGACAACCCATCATGGACTGAGAGTGCCATAGGAGAAATCCTCCCATCTGGGGAGTGAAAGCCTTGATCAGCTTTAGGTTTAATAAATTTCCTTTTCTAGATAACAAACTTCACCTTAGAAAGGGCAGCAGAGTGCATAGCAAGGACCTCAGCATCCCAGCATGGTGGAGCCTCAGAGCCTGCAGAGCAATCCCAGCACCTTCAGCCAATGTTGACAATCTTTCCAGAGCACCACCTGTGCAATAAAGCTGGGGAGAGATGAGACTCTGAGGAGCCTCAGACTCTTTCCAAGTAAGTCAGTCTAACACATGAGAGACCTGAGTGAGGCTGCTGCCCAGAGAGGAGGCAGGCTGCCAGCACTGCATGGGGAAGGGTTTGCTGATCATCCCCTGAAGCAGAAGCAATAACTTCAGTCACCAGGGCTGCCTTTCAGCAGCACAGAACTCATGTTTGGGGCTGTTAGCAAGCCAGTTACACGTAAGCAAATTACATTATTAAAAATCTGTGTGAGAGGACATGCCTTGAGACCAGGTGAAGTGGCATGACTGTCCCTTTTTTCATTCTCAGACCTGCAGTGTGATGATTCCTGCCAAGGATGCCCATGTCCTTGTGGTGGCATCCCTGGAGGACCAGCAGGCTCCCCTGCCTGCCTCAGCCTCTGCACCATCACAGTGCAGGCTCCTGTCCCACCAGGGGAAGATGCCCACTCCTAGCAGAGGTTTCCCAGCCCAAGCCAGCAGCTCCCAGCTACAGCTGGAAAGGCAGACAGGACCATGGTTCCCACCCAGGGAGAGGCTGTTGGCAGCACAGTTTGAGCTGCTGATCCAGCCCCAAATCAGGCAGTGGGGTTGAGACTGCCATCACAAAATGCTGCATTTTGCAAGCCTGGCATTTGGTCCAAAGCTCAGCAAATGCAGAGGAAAAAGATCTGCATTTCATGACATTTGGATTAGACTCCCCACCTTTAATATATAATAATGTTCCCTTGGCTTACTTTTCTTTCCATTATTTAAAAAAAAAACAGCACAAACATGCAGCAAAAGAGCTGTTACTTGAACATAGATAAGTCCCTCCAAATCATTATTCTCTTGTACTCCAGGACACCTGTGCATATTAAGCAAAAGAATCTATTATCTACTACAAGGCAGGTGTTCTAGCTGTATTGGAGTTAGAAATGAGTATGGCTAAAAACTAATTCAATTCAATGAGAAGTTCTTCAATTTAACACAAAAATTGATTTGTTTTGGCTGATCAGTCATGATAAAAATAGAAAAATATGCTTTGAAATAATTAAAGAAACATTTAACTGGAATAAAATGTTGACTACAAATGCCTTCTGAATGAGAATAATTTTCACTTCAGTTTTCTTAGAAGAGATTTGGAGCTGACAATGATGTGAACCATTTCTAATCTAGGGGTCCTTGGCTGCTTACAGACTACTGAACAGACATGTGCTCCATTTGAGAGTAACTATCTGACTTTAGAACGTAGTATTTAAAGAGATGCCATCATTTTTTCATGCCCTTACTGGCACATTGTGTTACAATCCTTTTTCAGTACACAATTAAATGCTCTAAAACCTGAAAAATATGTAGGAGAAAAAAATTAAAGGTCTTAGTTTCTGAAGTTTCTCTTCATTTATTCCCTTCCTGAACTGCTCAGACACAGTAAGGATCTTGATAAATCCAGAAGTATCCTCCTCTACAGAGAGTTACATAGTGTTTTGCACTGGAATAAAGAACCTGTGACATTGCTGACTGGTTCTTCATCTCTGTAAGAAGCAAAGCATGACTTCTTTGATCAGTACTTCTGGCTCTAAACTGAGGGGTAATTCAGGGTGATTAGTATGAGATGGAAATTAGTGGATTTTCTAAGAAAAAGGCATTCAAGCAAAATCCAGAATGCTGCTATCTGGCCTATAAGGGTGAAAAGTCTGCATTGGGAATCAAAGCAAAGCAGCCTTTGTTTTTTTTAAGTTCATGAACCAGGACACCTGGAGCTCTTCTTGACAGGCATTTGCATCATTTCCATTGGAGAAGTTATCAGAAAATATTAATAAAAATAGTTCAATAATATTTTCCAAGAATAAGCATCAGTAATTTTCTTTGGTTTTAGTAATTTTCTTTGTTTTTACACCCACAGTGATAGCTGTGTAACAGATTCTTATGTTCAAGCAGGGTGTCCTGGGCTTTGCTGAGCTACATGAACATCATTCATATCAGGTCCATGGCATTATTTTATTATAGTGGTCTGTGTGACTTTGTGTACATTGAAATTACATCAAGAATGTGTGTTTTTCAGACAGCTTGAAAATGCTGCACAAACCACTCAGACCATC
The DNA here is from genome assembly GCF_028018845.1 of Melospiza georgiana. Taxonomy (NCBI): domain Eukaryota; kingdom Metazoa; phylum Chordata; class Aves; order Passeriformes; family Passerellidae; genus Melospiza; species Melospiza georgiana. The sequence continues at coordinate 92,172,719 of NC_080432.1, forward strand.
CTCCAATATCTTTATTGTGTTACAATTTCCAAGGGATGCTGTTATATGGAGTAAATGTTTAAGATGTCAGTATTGCAGCAGAAGAGTGAGGAACAGAGCTGGCACATGGGCTGATCATGGAACTGGGAAGAAGAGCAGCACTCCAGGGTTGTTCCCCTGCTTGTGCCACCAACCTGAAGGGTCATACTCTGACCAGCTTCCAGCAGGGATTTCCTTTTGTTCACTATCTCAGGGTGGGTGCAATCCTGCCTTATCACAGTAACATTTAACACACAGGTGCAAAAGGGACAGGTTGAGCTCACTATACCAAGTAAGAACATTTTCTAGTTTTATTACCCAGTAAAGACAGTCTGAAGGTCAGGAGTATTTAACATTAACAAGTGCCTTGGGAAACCCTGGGATTCCTATGCAGTGCAAGAGGAAAACATCATAGCCACCGAGAGCAAAGGGTACCATTCTTTGCCACCCCACCTGTATTTTTCTAATCTTGCTCTCTATAAATCTTTATAAATAGAACCATCGTGCAGTTAACATAGTCTCTGAATTAATTGTAAGCTCATTCTAGACACCTATACTGACAAGGAATAGGGATAACATTGGTGAATATTCTAATGAAAGAAGAAAAGCTGCAGAAAAATCCTAGAGTGCGCCGAGAAAGTCTCTGCCTGTATGAATTCAAGCGCATGACAAAGGCCCCCCTCCCCTTCCGAAGAGCCACAGCATGGCACAGGCTGTTCATTCCATGCAGCCTCCGTGCCAGAGTGCGGAGAGAGGCCGGACCCGTGCGGGCAGTGCCATGAGCGCGCCCTGCAGCAGGCAGAACACAATTCCCCCAGCCTGAGAGCTCGCCGCCCGCCCCGAGCAGGGCAGAGCCTTCCCTGCAGCACATTCTGCCAGCCTGGCTCCAGAACACATTGCAGAGCTTCGATTACTCATCCACTATAAAATTCTGCATGGTAATGAGATGTCCCTGCTTGCAGCTGCTGGGCTGCCGTTGACACAACAGAAATAAGAGATAAGGCAGAAAGGAAGGAATGTGAATCACCCAAACCCACAGTAAAGCAGACTGCAGTCTGAAACGCGGGTTGCCTGTGAGTACTGCTTTGTGTGGGGGGTACCCGTGGGACCCCACTGAGACCCGCAGGGTGAGTGACCCCGCTGAGGGACCCACGGGCTGGTGCCAGCCTCCAGACAGAGTCCCTGCCCGGGAACGGCCAGGCCAGGGCAGATCCCCAGCCCTTCAGCCCCACTGCCTCCCCAGACAGTGCCAGAGCTGCGGCAGAGCTCTCTGAAGCCAGTGCATGTCTTTAATCGAGTATGTGTCACTTTTGACTCACACTCACACTCGGGCTCCCCAGACGCACTGATTCACTCCCTGTCTGCTCCACAGACTGCAAACGCTCAGCGCTCCAGCCAAGCTCTGCTCTGAGCTGCACGGGGAAAGAGAAAGCAATTCCAGTGAAGACAAAGTCTGACACAGAGTAAATAAGCAGACGTTGGACTTTTTCCTTTCTATCACTGACTTCTTACATTTAGCTCTAGCCAAATCTCTTCCATGTTTTTGGCAGGATCCCCTCTCTGATCAGACAGCGTTTCTGATAAAGACAAGATGAATCTTGCTTAAAGCAGGATCCTACTAAAGACAGAACACTTTGTTGTTAGTTTTTGTTTTGGTGGTTTTGGGTTTTTTTATTTATTTATTTTGATCAAGTAGCAACTGTTAGGGAAAGAAAACAACAATTTTTTAAACTTTAATTTTTTTAAAACTTGCCCTGCAAATCTGTGCCCAAAATTTATGTGAGGTATCGAACTACAACAATTACCCATCTACTTGCTTGCTGTTACTGATAGTTCAGTAGGTCAGGATGGCAGAAGCTTCTTATCATGGGGCACAGAGACTCCGTGCCAGATTCTGATCTCAACTGCACGTGCTGTAATTTACCTTATGTTCATATTGCACTACAATAACTGAGATGGAAATGTGTTTCACTCTTCCCATCCTTTTGCCTTTGGAGTTGAAGCAAAGGGAAGCTTTATTTTGAAACGTAGGAGCAGTGAAATGATTAACAAAAGCTAAATAGGGCAGTTTCAGGCTGAAAAATGCATGATTCATAGCAACTTGTTCAGACATATTTCTAAGTCATATACATTATGGCAATTTAATTATGTAATAGAAGGGATCATGTACTGTTGCGTGCCCACAGTTCCCACTCGTTCAGCTAAATGCAGATGGGCTCACACTACACAGAAAGTAACACACAAAAGAGAGGGAGAGAGAAGTGGTGCTGGAGTATAAGAAAAAACACATAGCAAAAATAATACCCAAATGGCAAGTTCTGTACACCACAAAGTATTCATTTGCTCAACTGCAGCAAAAGGCTGGGCAGGAGAGCATCAGCAACAAGCCAAGGCAATCTCAGCATAGGATTAAGGCCATTAAATGGAGGGGAAATGTCACAGCACGCATAAGAAATCTGAAGGCTTCAGACACGCAAGTACCGCTGGATGTGGGTGTTTTTATTATACAGCTAGATGTAGAATATCAAAGCCTTTCTAGCACATTTCTCCACCTAAATCAGTGGTTTAAAGGCTACTGAGTGTTGCCTCAGCTTCTTTAGCCATTTGATAAAATCTAGCAGTGATTTCTGAATCTGAATAGTGTGAGAAGGGTGCAGGACTTTGTAGATCACTCATGCCCTCAATCATTGCATCTTCCATGAGCCCAGGACACATCCCTACTTCATTGAAAGATGTACTGACTTCAGAAAACTCCTAGGTTGTTTATGTGCTGGAAGATTTAGGTCTATGGCAACATGCCTCCTCACAGATTGGTGTCATATTGATCTCTTTTGAAAGCAGTGATGGCAAACAGCAGCTGAACATGAGGGATGCAATGCTGGCACTGATCACAAAGATAATTACTGTTCACAGTGATAGGAAACTTTCAAAGGGGAAATGGCCTCACATTGTGCCAGAGGAGGTTTAGATTGGACATTAGTAAAAATTTCTTCATTGAAAGTGTGATCAAGCATTGGAACAGACTGTTCAGGGAAGTGGCTGAGTCACTGTCCTGGAAGGGATTTAAAAGAGGTATAGATGTGACACTTGGGGACATGGTTTAGTGGTGGACTTGGCAGTGCTGAGTTAACATCTGATTTCAAGGTCTTTTCCAACCTAAACCATTCTATTATAGTGGAAAACTCCTTCGGTCCCCTGAGGTGCCAAAAGTGACATCCCTCTTTTGGCTTACCTTCATATCAGAGAACAGCATGAGCACCATCTCCTGCAGCTGTCAGTGCTGAGGGAGCTGTGTGAGAGATAAAGCCCTGGGATGTATGAAATCTAGATGTGACACCAACATGTAATTGTTTTTACATAGAATCAATAGTGTTGCGGTGTGTTGTGATAACCTGTCTTAAACTTCCGGGTGCCTTCCCCAGGTGTGCCAATACCCCTCTTCCCTTCCCGCCTCGCCCCCTGCTGGGCTGTCAATCAGGTTTAACATTCCAGCAAGGCGTGGTGTGGTTCGTCACTGTCAAAGGATGCCCCTCAGGCCCGGGGGTCATTGGCCTGTCTAGGTGTCCCTCTCCCTTGAGACCCTGCCCCTTCCCCTCCCCCTGTCCCGGAGCTTAAAAGCCGAACCAAGCCATGCGGTCGGGATTCTGTTGGAGCTGTTACCTGTGATTCACACCTCTGTGACCATGGAATAAAGCTCTGGATATCAACCCTCTGACAGAATCTGTCTCCTTTCTCTTCACCATCGCCTGAAGCCTTCCCACCTGAGGTAGACGGAGTTCCTACCAAGCCTGGACTTGTTCAGTGCCCAGCTGCAACCTCCAGCAAGCTAAAGGTGTCTCTGGGGTGATAGGCCACAGCTGCCACCTTTAGCCCAGCAGTAAGGGTCAGACTGGCCCAGGCACAATCTAACTGGTAATATTGGGATTCATATTCCAATAAATAGGACCTGGTAATGTCAAGTTTGTGCTCCTGTTATAGCTTTATGCCTGCTTTTGTCAGCTTTGGGAGAGCAGATAAGAACTGATTAGCCACAAGGCCCCCAATGTGCACTGTGGACCCTGTCCCACATTCCTGTAGCTAGGGCTCCATCCTGACAGGGAGGATTGCTCCCAGCAAGAGAGGAGGAGGGCTGGGAGTAATATAAAATATAAAGATATCTTTTAAAATATATGATATTATATGATATAGAATGTACAATCAAAAAACAAATGAAAATCAATACTTTGGTGGACTGTCAGACCACCTGGGTGTGTCCCCAGCTGCATCCTCTCTGTACCAGCACTAGCTGCACTGGAGGAAAACCTGCCTCTTCCCAGTAAATGGCACCTGAGCCAGGAGCAACATAATTAAAAAATACATATTGGGGCGCATGGTGTGAATGGTCTCTGAGCAAACAGAGTGGGCACAGCCTCCAGCAAGCCTTGCTCCCTCAGATTTCTCTGCTTCCCAAGGGGAGGAGCAGGCAGAATGGGAGCCTGCTCACCGGCCTGACACCTTGCCAGATATGCAGGGGAAACAGAGGGATGCAGAACAATGCAGAGCAATCCAAAGTGATACAGAGGGATGCAGCCATAAGCAGAAGGAGGGAAGTGCTCACAGGAAACAGACACAGCATGGGCTGGCCCCCAAGAGAAAAGGGACATTCCATTTGACCTGCTACCTGCAGCTGCCACAGGCCAAGACTTGCACCTAGTGTGTGGTGGAAGCTTAAACCCTGAGGGAGGGCAGGGAGATCTGTTGTATGGGGCAGATGTTCACATGCAGTGCAAGAACTAAACCTTTACTTACTAATCCAGCCCCCATTAACCAGCAGAGCTGGGCTGTGGCATTTGTCTGCAGGATGTACAGAGAAGAAAGCATAAGGAAAGCCTAAATAAAGGGGGTTAACCAATTTAAAGGAGAATAGGAGAATGTAGTAGGCTCCTGCAGGAGTGAGGTCTGGGAGCAGGCACAGCCCCCATGCCTAGCTGCCCTGTCTCTGGATCTCCACTCCCATGGGGGAGAGCAGCCACCGCCCAGCGTGGGGCAGCCAGGGGAGCATTACCTCATCCCGTGGGAGTGACTCAGAGCAGCAGTATCACCTCTGCATGCCAAGTGCATCAGGTCAGGAAAATTAATTCAAAGTATTGAGGAAACAGATCTAGCATGCCAGAGAAAAGGAACGGACACAAACTGTAGAGAAAGACACGTTATTGTACCTGCCTGTACATCATCCCTCCATGCAGCAACACGCAGAGGGGGTCAACTTCCATCAGCTGCCATGCTCTTCCCTCTCTCCAGGAAGAATGCAGCATATCCACGCTTCAGGTGTGCATCTCCCCCCTCCCTGCTGTGTCCTGTTACCAGTGAACACAGGGGCAAAGAAGCTCCCCTGAGTTTGGAACATAAAGGGACATTCTCCTAGGGACTGGTAGAGCTGGTCCCTGAAAAATGGCAGATAAAGAAAGAGCCCATATTGCACCAAAAATATTCATCACTGAGTTAACAGATCAGCTCAAGCAGCAAGACCTTTGGGCTCTCTTTGCACAGTCATGGACTATTAAGCTTGCTAGAGGCTGAGAAAGTGGAGTAAGTCTGATCACTGTAACCATTCTGGTCTGGAAGCTGGAATAGTGCCCTCTTGCATGGGAAATGACTCTGTAGGCATCACATACAAATGTGGAGCTGCATTTTGGGAATGATGCAAGGAATACACTTCAGCTTGTCTCACCTTTGACAGCTTCAGGTGAAAGAAGCTGTTTCAGGAGAGAGACAAAACCCAAGCCTGATTCTACCCTGACTTTGTAGGTCAGACCCCCAGTGAGCTGAGATCCACTGTTTCTGAGCTGGGATCCTCCCTGCACAAGTACCATGTGTGTGTCCTTCACCAAAGCAAGCAGAAGGGATTTTGGTGCACTTTGTTTGGGAAAAAGCAGGATTCAGGTTTTAACATTTTGTTAACACATAGTAAGGCACTGGTCAAAATAGACTTAGTGACAGGATAATTTAACACACTTTCCTTAAAAAATAATTACAAGTAAAAAAATACAGCTCTTCTTAGCAGTGATGGGCATCAACTTATCAATGATTTTAATACCAGAACCCGGCAGTGCAGGAGGCAGATTTCTGACCTCATATTTTAGCTGTGGAATCTTCATATAATCAAGTTGTGAGGCAGAAGCTATTTGTTGGTCCATCTTTATTCACAGTGTTTTCAGTAGCTCTAAGAGACATTTTGCGCTTCTTTGTAATCTAGGTTTTCAAAGGTTTGCATACACTAAAGCAAAACCACAGGGTTTAATTTTCTTGATGGAATAAAACCAGTAACATGTATATTTAATAATCACATAAGGAATACCCATTTGATTTCAGTTTGCCTTTAAACAGAATAAAAAGGCATCAACTTACTTGATATCCAAGCACTGCCACCAGCCAGCAGTGGACTCTGTCCCCAGGGCAGGTCACCACCAATGGCACAGTGCACAGCACACTGCCAAGCCAAGGAGAATTTGCTTAGGAACAGCCCTTCTGGCACCGAAACTGCTGACTATCAGATTTGACAATATTGCATCTTTTTCCCAGTTTGATTGAGAAATGGAAGGGGGATCATTCTGGTTTCTGAGGTGTAGCAGCTCATGACAAACAACCAGGAGAAATGTCCCTGGGGCTAAAAGTCAGTCCTTATTACCAGCTCAAGCTGAACCTTCATGCAGAGACTTGAGCAAGTTCCTGTGCATATGGAGATGATAAAACTAACCAATCTCATGGGGGAAGAGTTACAGAATTCATTCATTCTTTTCTACAAAAACCATTGCTTGATGCAGTGAACACAGGGCTGGGAACCAGACAAAGACAACTCTGGAGAAATGCTCTGTGGTCTCTGGGCAAAACCGGTGTCACTCCAACCCTCTCCAATTTCTGCCATCACCATCAGTAGGGCTGATTTAAAAAAAAATTCTGATTTTTTTTTTAACCAAGTGCTAATAAATAAGGATGTAAAAGTGGGAACAATAATGTTTATGGAACACTGTCCACTGGTTTGAGGTCTCATGGACAGGTTGCATTACTGACTTCTGGCTTTGCCCAGCCCTGGCTATAGCAGCAGAAAGCCCCTTCCTGTTAAAATGTCAGAAATCAGCTTTTCTGCTTGGGCAGCTCTTTAGCAGCAGGCTCTAAAGTTTAAAAAAAAAACTCACAGAAGTTTAAAAAGGCTGGAAGAAGTATTAACACTGCCTTGAACCTGACATTAACCACAGAAAAGGGGAATTGCACCACCATAAAGAAGGTGTGAATTTAATTAATCATGCTGGCAGCTTAATTCCCCATGTGAGTATTTCCCTTCCAATATGAACCATGGCCATTTTCAACACAGTTGATGTTTCTTAACATCAGAAGAGGTAGTTTAAACTAAGCTGAAAAGAAGTCACTCTTTAATAAGAGGATACACAAGAGATTATATGGCATAACTGCAGCAATACAGTTATAATTACAGCAGTCTGACTTCCCATGCAGATGAGTCCTGACCCAGGTAGAATTATTGATTTGTGCTGCTTCCCTTAGGAGGAAAACAAACTCATTGTGTCTGAATTATTCTCTCTGCACAGCCAAGAAGGAGGACAACAATTTTTGGTAAAGAAAACAGAAATTTCCTTTCTGCACTTCTCACTTCACAACTTGCAACAAAATTATTTTATGTCAAACCACATAATCTGTAGGATTGCAAACCTCCCAAAATACCATTTGATTTATGGAGGAAAAGGAATGCCAGAAACAAACTGCTTTTTATTTCTCATTTTTGCAGGTGCTAATGGAGTCATTTTAGATACTAAACCAAGGGAGAATGTGTTCCTCCCTTTTCCCCCTGCAGCCAAAGGTTAGATGAGCTGGCACTGTAGGCTGAGCCTGCTTTCGTGACATCTTCCCTGACAGCTCATTTTCAATCCCTGATTCAGCCATCCCTAATCACAGGTACATTGCATCACACCTACAAGCTCCCTGGCACTTTGTCAGACTCCAAAGAGCAGACTGTATTCCCTTGTACTGTATGGAAATAGCATAACATGAAGTCACATGCAAATGCCTAAACACAGCCCACCATTAACTGCCATAGAAATCTATCAAATAGGCAAAATGAGGTGAAGGTATGAAACACAGATTACTCCAATGAGGATCTAACCCCAAATGCTTGTGAAGTTCAGCATTGCCTTTGTTTGTTCCAAGTGTCATTCCATATGCAGGAGACAGACCATATAACGACTTTTAATTAGTTGCATATGAAAATGACCATGATATTAATAGCACAACTTCTGAAATTTTGTGTCATGCTCAATATTTAAAGCCTGTGGGCTCTAGTCTTTCATCAGGCTGCTGATATAAACATCAGTTTATGAACTAGCATCACTACCTGTCTGATCAGGGTCATGGACAAGTAAATGTAATAACTTGGGCTGAGAGACATTTTGTCTTGGCAAAAGAAGATCACGATTTCCCTCAAGAAACAGTTTTCACCTAAGCTATAAAAAGTAAACAGCACATGAAACCCTAAGTGCCTATTAAAACACTTCCCTTGATGAAATATTTAATACATTTTTTACTTAACATACATATTCCTTGTCTGCTTAAAAATTAAATGTTCCTTTCTGCACAATAAACAAAAAGGTAAAAAGGCAAATGGTGAAGAATCTCAGAAAGTTTTATGAATTGAAAACACCTCATTCAAGGCGTTTAAGAACCTGGTTCCTACTTTCTGTGCAAGGTGGAAATGCCTGGCCAAGAGACGCAGTCTGGCATTTCAAGATGCTCTCTTTGGAGATCCTTTCTCCCTGCCCAGCCTCATACATTATTTGGGGCACACAGAACATCCTTGGCAGGCAAGGGGCAGCAGGGCAAAACCTAGGCCAGCTGGGATGCCAAAGAATCCTACTTCCACAGGCATTGTACAGGCTGCCCACAGCAGGGATGGAGGCCTGAGCACCAAATGACCATGATGAAGCCCTGCCCTGAAGTAGAAGCCACTGTTAAGGAGAGGTACGATAGTAGGTCAAAAGCACAGGAGAATCTTGAGAGGTTCCTTTCTCCTGATTTGATCCTCTTAGGTGCTGCCTGGACAGGTTATTCCTCCCTTTCTTGTTTGAGGGGGTTACATTCCTGAAAGGAAAGCGCTAGCTGCACCTGGGATGGTGGTGGGAAGGAGCATCAGCCCTGCAAGCAGCCCTCGGCCACACAGGAGAACACAGAGTGTGCACAGAGGGGCTTTGGGGTCAGGCTGGGGCCCAGAGTTCTGGGTGTACTTGTTTTGCACACACAGTTGTGTCAGTGACACAAAGCAGGTCTGCAGCTTGAGCTGCCCTCCAGGGTCCTCCCTCTGAGGCCTCCTTCAAGTGGAGGATCCACAGGAGAGACAGGAATGACTGATGTGTTTGTGTTATTTTTGAACTGAAGTTTAACAACAGTAAGCAACAAATGAGAGTTTTGTCCTGTCATAACTACTGTGCCACAGACACTGTCCTCCTTCCTGGGGTCTCAGCCAGGATGCTCAGAGGGCAAAGGGACTTGTCCCTCTCCTGGGGGGGCTGCCAAGGCTCACACTAAGCTGTGACCAACTACACCTACTTCAGCTCTCTCAGAAAAAGGTTTGCTTTCCACCAGCCAAATGCTATGAATCTGCAAGTTCCCCCCAGAAACCTTTTATTCATGCCCAACAAAACTGAAGTGACAGTGGCCAAGGTATAATGCCTCAGGCACACACACAGGTCTCCCAGCACATTCCCTTACCCACACGCATCCTCTCTGTTCACAGGCCAAGCCAGTTGCATTTGCTCATCCTCTGGGGCTGGGAGCTGGCAGCCAGCTCCTCAGTCTCCAGCTGACACACCCCTGCAGCCCCTCCCTTCCTGCAGGGCTCCTTGGCTCGCAGTTTGGCTTGCCCCCCTCTCCCCATCCTTGCCAAAGCAGCCTCCCAAAGACAGGAGCTGGAGCTCAGGGATCCCCCTTCATCCCTCTCAGCCTGGTTATCCAGTTCTGTCCAGGGGAATGATTTTTATCCAAGCCATTGTTTTCTCTTTCCTGCCTGGTTTCTTTAGTTCCAGTACTGCCTCCTTTAAGTCTGCATTTCCAGTTAGCAACACAGAACCATGCTGGGAAAGCAAATTGTAAGGGATAATAATTTAAAAAAACCCCAAACCAAAAAACCACCCCAAACCAAACAAACCCAAACATTTTGGGTGCTTTTCCCCCACATTAAGAACTATGCAGAAATTGATGTGCATAGAAGCCCAGGACTCTCCTGTCGGGGTGCTGGAGCACAGGGGGGAGCAGCAGAGGCTCCAGTGCTGCAGCAGGCAGGCAGGCAGGGTGCTGGGGAAGTGCCTCCCCCGAGGTCTGGGCTTTCCTATGTTTTCCAAATAACTGGGCATGTTGAAGGTTGAATCCCACAAATGAGTTAAGTCCAAACCTTCAGTTGGTTGCAGTGAGAATGAGTCGAAGGGTGTTTCACCATCCCTCTGCCCCTCCCTCCCAGCAAACTGGCACACTGCTCAGGTTTTTCTCTGCAAACTGCCAAACCACTTAGACTCATGCCACTGGAGAGAGGAAACTATTTATAGAATAAAAAATTGAATGAGTTTGCTGGCCTGGGTTCATATTTGGTGACTTCAACAAGTTATATAAGGGCAGATTTTAAACCACCACCTTTGGAGAACCCTTCTCAGAGTTTTCCCAGTTTTACTTGCTCTTTTGCTCTCCTCTGCTGATTAGAGCTGGGCATCATTCTGCAGGAGTGTTTTAATTGGTACATTTTTAATGTTTTCTTAAGGTAAGAGTTCTGTGCCTGGCTTGGCCTGAGGATCTTGCTCAGAGCCTTGCTGCAAGCAGTGGGATCCTGCAGCCTCCTGAAGTCAAGGGAGAATTCCCCTGTAATATACTCACAAGCCTGATAGTGTGGTGATGATCATGGAAGGTATGGAAGATATTCCCTTCCTTCCCATTGTTCAGCATTTATCAAAAGTTCTTAATAAAATATATGTTGTAAAAAGCACTGCAACTTAACTTGACCTATTATTAACAAAAGACCTGTCTTAAAATATTTCATTATTGTTGCTATTGTATTTCATATTTCTGGAGTCCCATACTCTTGTTATGATATTCTTAAAGCCCATACCTTCTAGCTGGTTTTCTACCATGCAGCTCCTCTCTGCTGTGCAGCTCCTCATGGGCTCTCGACCCACCCCCTTTTATCCCAGTTATCTTTGCAAGCCACAGCTGCTGCCCAACTAAGGACTTCACAGCTGTGGCTCATTTGGAATAACTAGGACCCACTTTTCCAACACATAGATTTTGTAGGGACTCTCACTACATTTCATGGCTTGCATAACAAATGCAGGATATCATAGTTAAATATATAAATTGAAACAGACCTGAGCTGCCAGAAGCCTGGGAATCACGAGTGCTCAGCACTTCTGAGGACAGTAACTCTCCTCAAAATTGAGATGCAGACAGCTACCTGATAAAATATTGACTTTTTCAGTAACACAACTCTGAATATGAAGATCAACCTAAAGACACAATTTATAATCCAGAGGAAGAGAGAGACCTGCTGTCCCATTGAAAACAGCTCCTGCAGACTTCTGAGAACCCCTCACAAGATGATATCAGTCCCAGCTGCCAGCAAGAGCCAAAGCATTTTAAGTGCTCGTTTTGAGTGCAGCATTTCCACGCAGCAGAGCTCCAGTTTCCAAGTGGTGGGAAACAATCCACAATATAAACAGGGAAGTGTATCCCTATCAGCATGCAGTGCTGCTCTCAACTCATTAAGAAGAAGGATTACTTTTCTTATTTCAAGACACATCACAGCAATACATGACCTTTCGATTAGACAAGGGTTCTGGGGCAATCTTCAAAAGCATTGCAATGCATTTTACATCTGCCAGAGCTGACATGCATTAAATGCTGCAGAGTTTTATGAGACAGCAGCCTAGGGATGGTTTTGGCATCCCTGCCTACCTCAGGTCCATATGGCACGATAGAAAGCAGTTTCTCAGGTCACATGGAAGGTGTGTCTTGTTTCCTCCGGTTAACAGAGACAGGGAAGTGCCCCCTGGGGACTGTGTTTTAGTTGTAGTATTTCCTTTGTTGTAAACAACAAGTTATGCCCTAGCAAAGGACCTGCTAAAATGATCTGGAGGGTGAAACGTGCTTTTCTTGTATCTTGGCTAGGCTTGGCTTTGTCACCAGGCATCAGCCAGTGCACCTAAGTGTCCAGACCCACAGCCTTTAATGATGCTTTTGAGTAAATTGACAGAGAATGAATACTCTAAACTGCAAGAAATCTGTTAATATGATCTCCTTTTTTTAATAACTGAGGTGGTTGTAACATTTAGGAACCCTAGATCTGTGGGTGAAAGCTGAACTTCTAAACTGAGCTGAGAAGCGTTTCAGTCCTAAGGCTCAATGAGTGCTTCACATTTCCTAATGATTTCAGCTAAAATGATGTGTTATAAATTTAAGTATTGTGTAGGCATACACCAAAAAAACCCAAAACAGGCAAGGAAGTGGCATTAAACAAAAGCAAGAAATTGCATTAAGTGCAAAAGAAATGAAATTATATGGAGTGTTGGAATATTACTTAGATGTTAATGCTCAGTTTTAACAAGCTCTTAAGCAGTGCTTGATTAGATTAGGTTAGATTAGGGATTAGCAGGGATTAGATCTAATTCATGAATCAGTCAAAGCCTGAAAAACTCTATGAGAGAAGTAGAGTGGCCAGAAGGTTTTACTAGCATGTAAGTGACATCCAGGCAGTGGAAGATGATGGGAGCAGGGGCTGTGTCCAACAGCCTCCCTCCTGCATCTGCAGCTGCTAAGGGTGAGCAAAGCTTTCCTGGCTGCACAAGTGAAATGCTGCATTGCACTCCAAATCCTTCTTCCTTAGAAAGATCCCAGTGTCTTCTCCAGCTTCTGTACCTCTGGAAAGGGCTGATATTGGAGGCATGGGCAGGTCTCAATACAGCAGTAACCTCACACCTACAGGGTACTGCCTCTGATACACCGAGTACAGGCATGATGACAAAGTGATAGGAGCTTCACAAAGGTACTGCAGGCAGCGCATCACTGCCTGTTGCCCAGGCATTGCTTGAAAACACACAGGACTCCAGGTTATTGCCTTTAAATTGTTTACATCCTCTTAACAACTCACTGACACACCTGGGTGAGGCAGGCACTCTTCCACTACCAGACTTCAAGCTTTAATGAGGGCTCAGCATCTCTCACGATGCAGAATGACAACAGAAGGAGAATTGTCAGGGTACTTTATGACAAGGGCAACACAAATTAGAGTGCAGATTCTGTTGCCATAATTATAATGCCTTTTACAGGCATGATGCATATCCTTGAAATGCTTTGACAGAGATCAGATTTCAGTATAAAGTCCAGATTACTTTATGGCCCTAATTTCTCTATTCAGTTAGGTTGATACCAAAACCTGAAGTGCCCGTTTCACTTCACTTTCTTTAAGCAGGAAAACAGCAACAATTCCATCTTTATTTTCTCTGACAATGGGATGCACTGTTGTGGCCATATTCCTCCTTTCAGCTCAGAAGCTGACTTAAAGCAGGTTGGGATGGTTTCTCAAGTCATTTTTTTGCCAGGCATTACAAAGGAAGTGTCTGCTCTGGACAATGCTTCAAAGGACAAATGCTTGAAGAAAGCAAACATCATTCAGAGCAGATCCATCATGGCAGATGTCTACCTGCAATATCATAGGAACTAAGCTTCTCCCAAATATTTGGCAGTGAAAGCTTGCAATCAAAATAGGGATGAGCTAATTACTGTACAAACAAGGCACTGTCTTTAGTGTACCTTAACATGTGTCACATCCTTCTGGAAGCGTGCTAGGAAGTGTCTGTCCAGATTTGGGGAAACATGAATGGTAAAATTCACCCAGGGAGATAGACAATGCAATGTCCTGAGTTCAGGGACCAAATCTACTGCTGGTCCTGGAAACCTTTCCTCTCCCCATCCCTGAAAGGGAATAGAGTTGAACAGAGGGTATTTGTTCCCTTTCCTTGTAGAAATAGATTCCTAAGCCTTCAATGGAAAGAGCAAGATGCTCCACAAGGCACAGTCCCTGTTCTCCCACAGGTTAACATTCACTAACATTTATCCCTGTGCCTCAAGTTGGTGGCTTTGCAGGAGGCTCATGATCTGGTTAGTTCTCCTCCAGAGCCAGCCCTGACTGTGAAAGAATGTAAACAATGTGTTGTATTCATATTGTTCTTATCATATTTCGAGAGCCCCATACCTTCTGAGTGGTTTTCTCACAAGCAGCTCTTCACAGCAATGTTGTTCCCACTTCAGGGCTCCTCCAAGGCTCACCCTGAGCAGCCAGCCCACCCCCTTTTATCCCAGTTATCTTCATTAGCCACAGCTGCCACCCAATTAAGGACATCACAGCTGCAGCCCATTTAGAACAACTAGGATTGGGGCAAGGCCACTTATACAATACATAGATTTTACTAGGACTCCTACTATAACAATGTGGCAAAATGGAAGAAGAGTGATCTCCTACTGTAAGGGATGACCCAACACAGCGATTTTTGTCTTTTCCTTTCCATGCCTGACTCCAGCTAGATGGGTGTCAGAGACAGGAGTTATGTACAGTGCATTTCACAAACTTGCTTTAACAGCATCAAGATGAACACTCAGTACACAATAAACAATGACAGCCATGTATAGCTGGGAATGGCAACTCCTACTCCAGTGCACTCAGAGATCTGCTTCAGCCTGAGGACTGGCACAACAGTGGAACTACAGCTAAAACAGTATACAGGAATGGAAAGGGCAGCACTGCACAACCAGGTGTCAAGGAGCCTGAGTTTTTCCACATCCCTTTTGGCCTTCTGAGACAAGAGGGAGACCAGTGCCACAGAAGGAAGAATGTCATCCTTGCCTTCTCCATGGATCCTTGTAGGACAGCTTGTAGAATAGTGTTAACTAGGCTTGCTCCTGCAGTTCATGTTTTTTACTGCAAACTGGCAAAGATTTAAAGCTATTTTGAAGGCAGATTCAGTAATCCTGTTGGAGGAGCCTAACTCTTTCAGCATCACAGGAAGTGGATTCTTCTTCTGAAAATATCCCATATTCTTTTACTGATATCCCAACATATTTTGCTAGATTCCTGGTTTTTGCTGCAGCCATTACCTGCCTTCTTGCATTTTGGCAAAGAGCAAAGTGCTGGTCTTCAGAATTATAGCTGGTGGCAAGCTGATTTACCACCACAATCCCATAGTGAAGTCTGGAACTGATGGCCTCTTGAGAAGCCTGTCTCTTGGCCAAATCCCTAGCAACTGCTTAGTGCAGAGAAAAAAGCAGATGAGTGATAGAGAGGGATAGTTAGGACCCTGACTGTGCCAAAACTAAATAAATAGAGCAAGACTTCAAGGATGGTACCAGGGCCTACTACAGTACAGTGTTACTGAGACCTGACTGTGCTCTGGTTCTGAGCCCCAGCTGAACATCTCTCTATGTTGTAGAGAAGGAAGGTACCATTCCAAAGGATGGGACACTGGAACAGGTTGTTCAGAGAAACTGTGACACCTCATCCCTGAAGGTGTTCAAGGCCAGGCTGGAAAGGGCTTTGCTTAATCTGGTCTAGTGGAAGGTGTCCCATTGCACTATTCCTGATACAGGATGTCATTGGTGTTCTTGGCCACCTGGGCACACTCTGGCCCCATGTTCAGCTGCTCCCAACCAACACCCCCAGGTCCTTTTCACTAGAGAAGGTTTCCAGCCACTCTGCCTCCAGTCTGTAGCAATGCAGAGAGTTGTTGGGACCCAAGTGCAGGTCATCTTGTTGACCCTCATTCCACTGGCCTCAGCCCATTGATCCAGCCTGTCGAGATCCTTCTAGATCCTCTCTTCCTGCCCTGCAGCAGATTCACACTCCCACCCAACTGGGTGTCATCTTTGACCTGTCTGAGGATGCACTCAATCCCCTTGTCCAGATTGTTGATGAAATGTGTTGCCTCCTCCTCCACTGAGCTGTCTGCCCAGGTGATAGGGCACTATGACATCAGTAAAAAAAAATTCACAGCTAAAGGAAAACCACAACAGTTGGAAGGTAAAGTTCTTCTATTCTAAAAGTGCTTACTGTAAACAGAGGAAGAAAACTTCTAGAGATGTGTTGCTGGCTTACAGTTTAATTGGTGCCCTCAGTTTTGAGCCAGCATAAATCATTATTATGAGGGAAAGTGCTGAGGTCAGGCTATTCAGACACTTGCTAAAGGAAAGCAATTCTGAGTGTTGCTATAGGGAATTCTCTGCAGCTTTCCTGTAGTTTTGCAGTGTACTTTACACTGACCTGCTGGAACTAAATTAACTTATACCAAAAGTAGTGCTGTCCTTAGCATGAAGATTGTTCATTGTCACAGGTCTCTGGTGGTGCCCAGACTGGGAGGGAGTGTGCTTGTGCCTAGGGCCTGGTGTTCTGGAGGAATAGGATGTATTTTTCCTTCTCCTTATCCTCATTTTAAAAAATCCAGTTTTGCCTGCTTGCAACAAGTTTGAAAATGAGATCCTTCAAACTGAGGGCAGCCCTACACATGCCCACTTACTAATCTGTCTCTCATGCACTTGGCTACCCCATACCAAAAGCAGCCACCAACCCTCCTAATGGAGACACACACAACCTCTGAAGCCTCTCCCAGTTAACAGCCTTCTGCCCTCTGCTCTTTCCCTGGCTATCTAGGAATCCATGCCATGTTTAATAAATTTCTCCTTGAGTTACCAGAAAAGCACTGCCTTTAGACAACTGCCTTTAGGCTCAGGGGACAAGGAAGAATTTGGAAAGATGAAATCCTTGTAGCTTCAGATTTGTTTAGGTCTGGACAGAGTCTGTGAGAAAGAAGACCTAAACCTGAGGAAAAAGCTAAAGGACCACTGCACTGGGTTAATGTCTATAAATTGGAAAGTAATTTCTTGGTTTTCTCCTTTGCACATCCCTAGATCATCAGTGTGATTAAGAGGAGACAGAAGAGTGAGGGAAAGGGCTGATACCCTATAGCACAACAGCTTTGAGGGGACCCTGGAGGGGCAGATAATTTTTCTGAAGCTCATGGTTTTAATACTCTTAATTGCTTTTCAGATGCTTAGTAATGTGGTTTTGCTTAGTGTTTACTCTACGTGCTCCCCACTATTTAATTTAAAAAACCCCACTGAAAATGTATTGCCTTTCCACAGAAAGCGCAATTAATTCTGCACATAAAATAAGGTAAAGGTACACATGAATCATGGCAATAGTATTTCATACACAAGAAGATATGCCATATACTTGACGGTGGTTTATGTAAAGACTTATCTGTAGTTCACAAGTGGCTGTTTGAGCCACGCCTGGAGCACAATGCATTGCTGACTTGATGGCAGAATGTAAGCATTTCTGTGAGGCTCCTCTTCTGCCTACTCAGGGCTTTTGGCTTGTGTATCCTCTGCCTTTTCCCACACCTACACAATACCCTCTTGCTCGTTCTTCCCTTACATAGTTGCTGCAAGACTATTTCTGTCCTACTTCCACCTCAACATCAGTGCTGTCCATTCAATCATGATTCATCCAAATTGTATTTCATATACATTTATAAAGCTATCTGGGCCATAGGATAGGGGGCTGTTTTGCTATCTGTGCAGGACAAAAGACTGAAATGAAGCAGCATCCTCTGAATAAGCAGAATAACTCTACAGAAGACATCAGAATTAGGCTGATTTGCTCCCACGAGGATCTCTGCTGTGTCCTTTGTTTATCTACAAAATGTACCCTGCACATCCAATTAGAGCTTCTTCAAGCTTGGGACCTTGGAACTGATCTTATTTAATACTTTCATTAACAACCTTGGCACAAGAAAATGAAAACATGCTAAAGAAACAAGAGCATATCACAAGATTCAAAGGCTGGGTCAATGCAGAGGAAGATCAGAGTATTGCACAGGTAGGCTAAGAGTAAAAGAGACAGACTAAACTGAGGATCATGGAGTATAAAGTCATGTATTTAGGGATTAACACCAGAATTTCTGCTAAAAACTTAGAAGCCTGTAATTTAGCAGCCAACCAGGAACACCTTATATTTCTACATAAGCACAATCATCCCTTGCTAATGTGATGCAGGGCTGAAAAAACAAAGTTTGATGCCAAGAGGTATGAGTTATTTTCACCAGTAAAAAAGTTATTGTGCTAGTACAAAAAGTCTTATGGGGATCTTGCTGGGATATTCTAAGGAGCTGGGGATTTTTTGTTGAACAAAGACAAATTCAGGCTCCAGAGGTTCTGAGGTTGTTTTGGTGGAGGGAAAGAGGCAGATACAAAGGGGCTAGCATTTAGGTTTAGGCTGAACTTGCACAGGCAGCATGAGTGAATTGTAAGGTAGGACTGCAGAATCTGAGGCAGATGTAGGCAACCAGACATGCTCCTGCCTTGAAATGTGCACAGAATTTGTTCTCATGCTTCAGTGAACAAGCACAGAGCCTTCCAACATCCCCTGTACTGCCTTCCCCCAGCATACTTCTGCTGCTCATAATTAAAGGCAAACCTGAGAGCAGAGACAGGTCTGCAGGAACAACTCCCTCCCAAAGCTGTCTTAGCAAAATGTGGAAAACTAATGTGGATCTTCCTTGCCAAATTGGACTAGACATAGCCATCTCCTCCCAACTAATAAAACATGTCTTTTTGTTCCCGTTTTCTCAGCTGGGCCTCCTATCCTGATGTTTTGATATTTGATCCCATTTTTCCCCATCTGCTCATATATTCTCTCCTCCCTCACCCCAACCCATTCCCTCTGCAAGCTGCCCATGTGAGTCTGAGGGATGAGATGAACTACAGAAGGGAATGTCTCACATCAGGCTCCTGTGCTGCAACATGGGCATTAAGGAGCTCTTTTGCAATGAAGCAGCATCAATAATTCAGCAACATGAGAAAAGTGCAAAGCCCATGGCTGAGCTGGAGCCAGGCAATCATTTGGGAATGTAAAAGATGCCAGGAACTAAGTATTCCTATGTTGAAGCTTTGGGAATCTAACATAGCAAAGAAAGCAAAGTTTCCAGGGATTGTGGGCTTCCACACTCCCTCCTGCATGTTGACTGACAAGCTATGCACAGAAATACATCTCTGCAGTAACGACTCAAAGACTGATGGAAGGGAGAGGAGAAAACCTAGAGTGCCTCCATGGATCCCAGTGCAATGGAGTCTGTGGTGCACAGCCTTAGCCACACACCCCCATTTCCTCTGCCCACCTTCACTGGCAGCCACAGGCTCAGCTGCCAGCCAGGGCAGCCTAGGGTGCTTTGACCCCAGCTAACAAGTGCTTGGCTCTGAGGCTGTAGGCAACACTCATCTGTGGGCTCCACTCCTACTACTCCCACAGCTTCCTTGGAACCACTCTGAGACTCTGATGCCACCACAGCTCCTTCACAGTATATTCTTTTTTATCCAAACTGGTTCAAACTTCAAGCTTCAAACAGTGCTAAAGTCTACGGGGACAAGTTTTGTTTGGCCACCTTCTCAGGTGCATCAAGTTGTGCTATGGTCACTGATACAAGCAAAAAAGTGGGAATACAGGTTTTACTTTTCACTCAGGCTAAAGATAAACTGCATGGTGCCTAAAGATGTAGGCTACTGCTCAATGTCTTGACTAATGGTCTGGAAAAGAGTGTGAATAGGGCAAGTTTACAAGTGACAAAATTTTATCTGACAGTCAAAACAGAACTCTGAGACAAGGTTGTGGAAAACCTTCATACAGACCTAACAAATGCTGGTTGAATGGACAACATGAAACAGAAGAAATGCCACCTTATCAAGTATAGTCTAGGACAAAATGATTTAAGTATTGATGTGGTCAGCAAAATATGAACATTTGCACCATGTTCAGTGTCATTTTATAAAGCTGACAGAATATCAGGAAGAATTGTACTGAGAAAAGTCCTGAAAGCACTAAACCACTGTTTAAATCAATAGTCTCACCTTGCAAGCAGTGTCCAGTACCAAGTCTCCCATCACAGAGATATATGAGAAAATAGAGTCCACAAAGGTATAACTGAAGAATTTCAAAAGTAAGGAGAGATTAAATGAGATTGTACAAATCCTACAATAAAAAATCTTCAAGGAATTAATTAAATACAAAAGACACATATTCAAAACAGGCAGCATTTTTCTCTGATTTACACCAGACAAAAACCAGGCCTTATCCTTTTAAAGTGAATCAAAAGGAGCTTGTGCTCTGTGAAAGCAAACACTAAATGACTCTTGATGACAATCGCTCTACTTATCACACCCTGCAACTACTGTTCCTTCAAACAAATTGAATGGCTGTGTGCCAAGAGTAACAATAAAACAATCGCAGCAGAAATAAGGAATATTCCTCTCCACCTGAAAAAAACATATGACTTTGAATGAAAGTATATAAGTACAATGCAAAAGGGGAAAATGTAGAAAATTCAGTCCCCCAACAAATGCCATTTTATACAGTATGAAATTGAGCCCTTCATACATGCCTGATGATCATTTATGTGCTTTCTGAGTGAACAATAACCTGCTCATAATTAGTATGTAATATTTGTGTTGATCCATTAGGGGTAATCTTCAGCCATTATTCATCAAATTGTTCTCATATTTGTAGGCTTTGGCTTATGTTCAGCCTATTTAATTTTATGTAGTTGCTTAAGCTTCTGGAAACAGACACTTTCAGAATCTCAGTAAGATGGGAAGAATCATTCCCTGGAAATATTTTCCACATGCTACACAGAGATGCTGGGGCTACTGTGCTCAAAAATGCAGTAACTTGGAACTACATGTACTGGAGAGAAAATCCAAGTCTATCTTTCTGTGGAGCATCCTAACAATGTCTTGGAAAACAGATCTGACATTTCCAGGATCCACACTTCTCTTTATCTGTAACAGAAACCTTATTTCAGCCTTTCAGTACATACAGGGGACTTACAAGAAAGATGGAGAAGGACTTTTTACCAGGGTCTGAGTAACAGGACAATAGTTTTAAACTGAGAGCTTAGATCAGACATAAGGAAGACATTTTTTATGATGAGAGTATTGAAGCATTGGTATGTGTTGTCCAGAGAAGCTGTGGATGCCCCACCCATGGAAGTGCTGAAGGACAAGTTGGATGGGGTTTTAAGCAACCAGGTCTAGTGAAAGATGTCCCTGCCCATGGCATGGAGGTACTTTCATTCATACTGCATGGGGTTTTTTTTTCCATGAGAAAAGTTTTGCAACTTTCTTCTTCAGGGTAGGAATTCCTGAAGAGTTTGACAGAGCAGGACATTTGTTTCCTACCTAGATGTGATGACAGTAGCATGGGTACAATAAAGCAAGCTGGTCAACCAGTACTCCTCCAAAATCACGCCCAGGAAAGTAAGATACCATCCCTTCTGGAAAACATTTGAATGAAATAGCTAGCAAAGGTGGTAATCTGTGGCAATAGAAAAAAAACCCTATGAAATATTTGATAAATTTAATATAACATTTTATGTTATATTTTCAAAACTTTCACCTTAATTATCTTATTATTTTAATGATCCATGCATAGATTTTAATGCCATTTTTAAGCTCAGGTAAAGATGTAGAGAAACATTGTATTTAAAAAGGAAATAAGGCAAATTCATAGAAATGCCTGTTCTGAAGAAGGGGAGCAATGCTAACTACATAACATCTGAACATTCAAATACACTTTACTGAAGGTTACACAAGCAACAACAATTTGAGGAATACCATAAAGAAGGAGAATGAAATAAATACTGGCATTTACTTACAGCTGTTGTGTGTGTTCTATCTGGAAGTCTCTGGTGTTCAAACACATGGCAATTAGATGTGAAAACTCCTCCCAGCATTGATGTTTAACACTGTGAACATCTAGCACCTTCAGACCAAACTCCTCATGTACTCATCCATGGATCAGGACCACATCTGAATCTCCCTGTTCAGAACTGGATCTCCTGCTGCAGAAATGCTTTATCTGCCAACATCAGCATGTTACCATGCTCTCCATGTTGCAAGCACAGCTTTTCACCTCAACAGAAATCTCTGCTCTCTCATAAGCAGTACAACATGAAAATAGGGAAAGGGAGGTTGCATCTCTCTTTTGGTTTTTCCAAAAGGCAAAACCTCCCACTGGTAAGATCAACCCACCAATGCAGGAGGCAATCCCACACTTAGCCACTTCTTTCCCTCGTCTGAAGCTTTTTTCCTTGCTTGTAGCTCCATGGACACTCACTCTGTGTACCTGAAACTTCCTACAACATTAATGAAGTAATTAAGTGATATAATTTGCATTACCACAGGCCATCATTAAGCAGCTTGCCTATAATGATGGCAGACAAGTACAACAGTGATAAAATATTTCAGTAAAGCACAGATGCAGTATGTTGACTGCCAAAATTAATTCACTTACTAAAGATGTATTAATAGTGCCCTGTTCTTGGCTTGTCAAAGGGCATTTCAGCCTAAAATATGTATATATATGCATATGCTATATCCTTCTTCCACTGAAGAATCATTTTATTCTACATATACATCACTATTAATAGTGCACCAGATATATAATCATAGTGAGACATTTAATGTGTGTTTATCATAGTCCTCAGACTTCTGATTTTTGTACATGAAAGACAGTGCTGAGTCCTAATTCAACTCATAACCAACAACCTTGTAATTAGAAATAGTATGGAAAAATTCAATGCATACACATGCTATTGCCACATTGAGCTGATGGAAGAGCATGAATTCTTCAAAACCAAAATATCTCATCTTTGAACAAATTGATGAGAAAGGATAGTTATACTACATCTTCCCACAGGTATCTCTACTTAACCACTTGACTGCCTTCTTTCTATCTCTCTTTTTTGTCTTCTCCCTTTCCCTACTTTATTCTTATGGCTGCTCTGCACTGGGATTAGTCTGATAATCAGTTTGTTGTTATTGCTCCCCTAGCATGCACTGTATTTCAGAATAAAAGTGGATTTCTTTATAGAATGGAGTTTTCATGTAAGGAATTAACCCAGTTTACTTATAGTTTACAGGTAAAACTATTCACAATTCCTTTACCAGTCAGTTTACCTGTAGAGATGAACACTTGACCTTCAGACATCCATCAATTTTAATATTATATTACACAGAACAAAAAAGTACATTTAGATTATACGGAGAAACTACACTAGTACTTTCAGATCAAATGCTTGTTTATTTTTCAAACTGTTTATTGATACAGTAAGAGTTGTCACCTCTCTGCACCAGCTTTGCCTGCTGGCATCCCCAGCCCGTCACAAAACGAACAGGAGTGGCCTGCAGTGACCTGCCTGCCAGGACCAAAGCTTTCTCAAATCATGCTCCCAACTACAACTCCAATGCCCCCTCTCCTGTCCCCTCTGTGTCCCTTGGCTGACTGCTGCCCCTTCTCCCATTTGAATAACATGCTCTTATGGCAATTGCAGAGGAAAGAGAAGAAGAGAGAAAAAACAGAAGTGCAGAGGTCAAACACAGACAGAGCTCTCCCTGAATTCATGGAATCTTTAGGAAACCTGAAGTTTTTCCTAGTACCAGTGCATCTTTATGCATTTTGGTCTTATTCCCTAGTGCCCCTTTCCCTTCCAATACTTCTCACTCCCCAAAAGGCACACTAAATGTGTGCAGTGCTTGTGCTCTCTGACCTCTCCATACCATTTTTGTCTTGCACATCCACCCTCACTACCTGCTTTCTCATTTGTCAAGGATGACCATTGGCAAAAGGGCAGAGGACCCAAAAATCTATACAAATCTATTGCAATACAGACATCTTCTGAAACTAGCAATCTCATAGCACTACAATAAACTGTTAATGGATGAGCAATTTTAATGGTCCACTCCCATAAAGTGGGTAATTTTTCTTAGATAAAAGCAAGACATATAATTAGAAAAGGGAACTAGTTACTTGTAATGAAAGAATAATCAAATCACCATTAAAAGGACATGAGCTACATTTGTCTTAATTCTAGGGGCCATCCTGTTGCCTCCAGATAGGAGGATAAAATTTACTTGACAATCTGAGTGACTTTTCCCAGTTGTGTTTGTTCATGCAAAAGGGGACCTTTTATCAACCTTTAGCAAGTAAGTTGCATGTAACTGAACAAAAGCCATTAAAAGGCTATTTGCTTCATTTCCATAAAAAAAGGACACCCCTCAACATTGAGGGATACCATGAACTCTAGCTGGCTCCTGTCCTCCCACTTGTAAGACAGAGCCTGTGAAAGTAAAAGAGAAGCCCACAGAAATCTGTGAAAGCTTTATGTGCAGCTGGACCAGTGCAGGGAATTCCTGGAGAGGAATCTCATATGGGACTTCACCACATGTGTCTCTTGACAGCTGCAGCACAGTGAGGTCCCAGGGCTTTGGATCTACTTCACAAGAGATTCACTGGACCTGCTTAGGACCAAAACAGACAAACCTGCATTTTAATGCCACCAGCACAAAAAAAGGAATAGTTCTGTTTAGCCAGCATCCTCCTTCCCTCCCTCACAGGCCCATCAGGAGGAAAGGAAAACTGAGGTAGGGAGATAACAGGTAACACAGGCTTGACTCTGTTCCCCAGAGCATTATTGCACTCCCCAGTACCACATGCCACAGATGGAAATGATACAGAGAAACCCTGTCATGTTCAATAAGGTTATGTATACTGCACCTCCCAAAACCAGGCATAGAATCTAACATCAATTACTGAAATGGTAGGAGGGAAGAGTGTCAGACAAAGGCTGAGACACTCCTATCAACCATGATCAGTAGCTGCCTCAGCACATCAGACTACAGCAGCATTTACCTTGCAGCAGATATCAACATTAATCAATACCATCCTTTACAAGCAATGACCAAACTAGTCCCAGCATGGAGATACACTTATCCTGAAGCCACTTAAGCCAGACAAATGGCACTCAGCAGCAGAACTGAGGTTCAGTACCACCCTCCCACGCTGACAGTCACCTTCCTAACCTGAGTGTTCCTTGATCTCTCTTCTCCCAGCAGAAGAAAACTATTTGCATAAAACAGCACCCAGCAGCAGCTACACATTCATCAGCATCTTCAGAGGCTTGTCCTCTGGAGCAATTAGCAATTAGCTGTGAGCAAGCCATGAAAGTATTTTCAAAAATTTGAGAAGTCCTGTGGCCTCCTCACAGCAGAGTACAGACAGAATATGGAATCAGGATACTGCTTAAAGAGCTTGATCCCACTGACTCACATTTATTTGTCACTTAACTGGACTTGATGATGCTTTAGCCTCTTACATGGGTGACTTTCTATTTTTAATGTAAGAGCACTCGTGCCACCCTCTAGCACCTTTAAGAAATGAGAAAAAAATACAAGGGTAACAAGAGATCTTATCCTTTGATTCCTAAGTCCCCCAACCAAGTGCAAGATAAACGAATTTAGGTAAATTTAAGTTTTATCTAGAAGAGTCATGACCACTGGTTTAGTTCCTCTCCAAAGGCTTAAATACACATCAGTCTATATGAACACACTTAGAATGTTTTTCATGTTGTAGCTAGAATGGTTTAGCTGTTTTTCAAAGAGAAAATCAGAGGGAACTCCAGTTGTGTCCAGGATGACACACTTTATTACAATTTGATTATCAAAGAATTCCAACACCTGCAACCATCAGAGTGGCACCTTGAAACTCTTCAAGAAGTTGGCCAGATGGAAGCTAAGTCTTACACTGGTTTCACGAAAAATTAACCAAACATAGAAACCATAAAGAGATTTTAATACCTTCAGCTGACATCTTAAAATTTGCCTGCAGAATTTCCTTAAGACTCCAGCTCTCGTATAAGACTGCTAAATGTCTAGGCCTCCTAAGCAAGTCTTCTTCTCTGCCCAGAAGTTTTAGTAAAAGTTGGAACAAAGGAAGGGCAGAGGGTACAGATACAGAAAGAATGACAGCAGGAGAACAAGTGTACAGGCAGGAGCTGAGCAGAAGGCAGGAATCAGAAGGGGATAAGATGGCATAGGATTGTGAATTAGGGGGCTGATAATAAGGAAAAGATTACAGGAAGAGTATGGAGCAAAAGAGAAAAGTCCTTAACCACCAGAACACAGGGCCTTAATAAACATAAAATATGTTCTCTGGCCATTAAGTGAACAGACACAAGACTAGCTGTAAAGAATCTCCATCCTACTCAAGGCAGGACACACAATGAGCAAGTTTTTCTACTGCTACACATGACAGGACTATTGTGGATAGTTCAGGAGCATGCTGCATATCCAAAGAGCTCACTCACACTGTTGTTCAGTGGTAGTCTGGGTAAATCCCATGACAGAAGTCTGCTTTGGGGAGTTCTCGTGTGTTTAGCTTCATCCACAGTGCTGTACATTTGCTTGGTGAGATGCCACTTTAACCTGCTGTGTACCTGTTGTACAGACAGTAGAAGGCAGCTCCTGCCTGTACCATCTCAACCTCCTTTGCTGTAGAGATGGAGAGCGTTTGATGGAGGGGGCTGGTTCTGCTGAGAAAAAGTAAGAAAAGTCTCATAGCAAATAACAGAGGCTCTAGAAAACTGTTTTCGAACTCTGTTGTAAAGTTCACATGTAAGTCTGAGGAATTTGCATTATATATATTCCTCATTTTTCTCCCACACTCCAATTGAGTAATTTGTGGTGTGAGCTGCTAAGATGCTGAATGTGAGTAGGTGCATCTGAAGTCAGTGGGAGGTGGACTTTCTCCACCTGCAAAGTAGCATAAAGCATTTACCACCCTGGAAATGAAGGTCTTTGATATGGTATTTACCACTTGGGAAATTAAAGCTTCAATTTCTTCATATAGGTAACCAGAGTGTTGATATTTTTAATTTCCTGCACACAAGACAAAATGATGCCAACCATTTCATAGTGGTGACAAGGGTAAAGTCCTTAATGGTCAGTAAGATTATAGCACTCCTGAAATGCTCTACAGGAAATTAGTTTTTTTAATTCAATAAAGGATAATGTTATGCAGTAAACTGCACATTAAATTACACATGGACTAAGCATGTATAACAATATGTAATAAGCAATAAAAGAAACGCAGATTTGGAAAGCTTCTGGAGCTTCCTCTCCTGCTATCCCAGGCAACTACATCACACAAGCACTTTTATAAACTCATCATGCTCTTCTTTCTGAGTGGATGGCTTCCTGCCCTCAGCACAGGGAAACTGTCTCATGGCCTCATTGCACTGAAAATTCCAAACCTTCTAAGTTACAGTCTAAATTCATTACTGACCATTTAACACACATTTGTCTTCCATTTAAACAACAATTCTATATCCATGCCATTTACTCTTCCTTTGAGACAACATCAAATCTCCTCTTAACATTTATTTTCCTCATCTAAACACAAGAAATTCTTCAAGCCCCTTCTCTAAAAAGCTCCCCGAAAGACAACATTCCTTCTCAGCAAAAGGATTCTTCTGGGGAAATAAGCTTATGGCTATGTGATTAAATTGATATTGCTGGGCAATCTTAGGGCATGTTAGCCCACAAGACCCAAGGCTGAAAAGCAAGGAGCACAGAGGGGGTTTGAAGCCAGACACAAAGGCCACACAGCTGCTCTGCACACATACACCAGACTCTGCATCATGCACGGAGTTCAGTCTACATCCCTCACACTGCTCTGTGCACACAAACTGCTCTGCTCAGCTCTTCCCAGCTCTTAACTTGGGTCTGTATTTCTCAATGTAGCCTCTCAGTAGGAGGGAGAGAAATGGGAACTAAATGTTAGGAGGGTAATTCTTAATATCTTCCCCATTTCTGAGGTGAATCAGCAAAGGAAGTAGCCTCAATTAAGTCGGCTGTCCTTCCTCAAATAAAACACACTCACCCACGCCTTATAGGTGGAATGGTTAGTTGATAGAGACATGGTGTTATTAAAAAAGGTTTTGTTACAGAATTGGTCAATTCTGGTCTTTACTTCATGTAAATGAAGATAATTAATAGGGACTAATGAAAAGAGAACATATCCTACCAACAAGGAAGAATAAATGGGCATCCTAAAACTGTAGCAAGTTACAAAGAGGTAACTTCTGGGGGAGACCCAGAGCAGTTTCTGAGTTTCATTAAACTTGAAAAGGTTGTTATCTATTGTTCTATTTTTTTTCTAATAAAGCAATGTTTCCCAAACTCAAATGACAAAGAAAAGTGTCTTGTTCACAGTATAGCTCAAATTTCCACATACACAATCCCAGTTCTAGTCCAAACAGAGACCAAGAGCTTTATGAGTTGAGACAGTAACATCCTGAGATTGATTCAGAGAATTCATCATCCCATGTGGATGCTGAAGTTCCTCAGTATGACTATATTTGGTGATGCTGAAAACAAAGGTGAGAAATCTCATCACTTGACGCACAGACCTGGTACTGCTCAGACACTGGAGAGCCTGACCTCGCCTGAGCCCTGATTCACCAGATGCACTTGACCTGATTTTGTACTGCAAGACCAACAACACAAACCCACCGTGTCCTTACCACATCCTCTGAGGCTCGGGCAGCGTGAGTGCACACAAGCCATGCACCTACTCAGCCAAGGTTTTGGACCTACCTATGGCCATAGGTGCCTCACCTTTATCCTTTATCCAGCCACGGGTGGGTAACTCGCTACTATTGCACGTCATAGCATGTTCTGACCTCTAAAGAATTAAGGTGAAATGAAAAGGATGGAAACAAGCAATTATACTGATCGCTGCTTATGGGAAATGCTGCCTGTACCCGCGTGTGGCTCCGGGAACACGTACTCGGGAAGGCGAAGCCTCTCACTGCCTGTACCAGACCCGGCCAGCCCCGGCACCGGGCGGCGGCAGCGCCCGGACTTCGCCCGGCCCGCTCCGGAAGGGCCGCCCGGCCGCTCCCGGCCGTGCCGCGCCCGAGCCGCCGCAGGGCCGCCCGGGCAGGGCCGGGCTCGCCGCCCGCTCCTGCGGGAGCTCCCGCCCGCCGGCGCTGCGGGGAGCAGCGGCCCGAGGGCGCGGCCGCCCGCGGGCGGAACAACAGCCGCCGTGCTGCGGACCCGGGCACCGCCTCGCCCCCCCGCTCCCGCCCCGCTGCCGCCACGGGCACCGCCTCGGCCGGGCCCTTCCACAGGGAGCCCCGGGCCCCGCTGCCGCCATCGCCTCCATCCCCGGTCCCCGTCCCGGTCCCGGGCGCCGGGCGGGGGGGAAGAGGCAAGGGCGGGGGGGGGAAAGGGGGGGGTTGTAGCGGCGTCACCATGGCGACAGTGACGTCACCCCACCCTGGATCTCATTGGAGGAAACCCCGTGGCCCCAGCCGCAGCCCACGGGCCCAGTCGAGCTCGCGCCCTGCCCGCGCTCGCCCCCGCGGCGGCGCGCTCCTCTCCGATTGGCCGGCAGTGCGCGGGGGGGCGGGGCCGGGCGCGCAGGCCGAGCCGCTATTGGCCGCGTGGGCGCGGGCCGCGCAGCGGGTCGGTGCGCGCGCCAACGCCCTTCAGCGCTGGCTCGGCCGAGACGGGAGCGGTTCTTTCTCTCCGCCACAGCCCCGAGCGCGGCACCGACCGGGTGCGGCCCGGCCCCACAGCCCGGCGGACCCAGGTGAGCGCGGGGCCGCGGCCGGCGGCGGGATGGGCCCCGCTCCGCTGCCTCCTCCCGCCGCGTCCTCCATTTTGTGATCGCGGCGTGGAGAGCTCGGCGGCCCCGGGGAGCGGGAGGTGCATCCAGCGCCGCCATTTCGCACCCGCCGCCGCTTCCTCTTCCCGCCCCGTCGCCACGGGGACTCCGCCGGCCTCCCCCGCGCCCCTCGCCGTCCCACGAGACGCGGCCGCTGAGCCCGAGACCGCACCCGCTGCCGTGTGCCGGGAGCCGCCGCGCTCCCCGCCGGCAGCCCGGGGCCCCCGCCGCGCCGAGGTCCGGATCGGCGGCCGCCGGGGCAGACGGGAGGCCGGGTCCGCCGCGCCCCGCCGCGGGGAGGAGAAGCGCCCGGGGCCCCCTTCCCGGCCTCGCGGCCCCGGCCTCGCTCGCCCCCAGGGAGGCGGGTCCTGGAGGGGTTTAACCCCTGCTGCGTTCGCCGGCGCCGAGCTCGCCTTGCCGCTTTTATTATGTATTTTTCCCGCCAGTCCCGGCATTCATGCCCGCCTGCCTCCGGCGCTCGCCCGCAGGGCTGCTAGCGCACGGAGGCAGGGATTTGGGCGAGGGCCCTGGGCAGGGTGGTAACCAGGAATCATTCCACAGTCCCTGTTAGAGGGCATATTAATATGCTCACGTAGGGCACGAAGGAAAAGCGGGGTGATGACTTTTTTCTGATGGAAAAGCAGCTATTTCCACTGCTTGGGCGGCTGGCTGCCGTCCGAGTGTGACTTCTCCGCCTGGGTTTCTAGGTCGTGGTTTCCCGAGGGGTGGACCCTTGGGACGAGTCCCCGTAGCCTTGCGTGGAAGGGCAGGGTGTTGCAGTCCGCCTCTCCAGGAGGAGCACCTGGAGATGGGGAAGGGAAGGCAAGGCTCACAGTAATTCTCGTTTTTTGCTGGCTTGCAGTGGGTGCTGTAGGGTCGTGTTCGGTGGTGTTTATCTTGGCATCATGGTTGCTGTCTTTCTGTCAGGTTTTGAGGTGCATTCTCGTGTTGGTAGTGTGATATCTCCAGCTTCTTCTGCTACTGCCCTGCTCTTGTCCCACTGCCAGCCACCATGGATAAGACCGAGTTGATCCAGAAAGCCAAGCTGGCTGAGCAGGCCGAGCGCTACGATGACATGGCCACCTGCATGAAGGCAGTGACGGAGCAAGGGGCCGAGCTGTCCAACGAGGAGCGCAACCTGCTCTCCGTGGCCTACAAGAACGTGGTGGGGGGGCGGCGCTCGGCCTGGAGGGTCATCTCCAGCATCGAGCAGAAGACAGACACCAGTGACAAGAAGATGCAGCTTATCAAGGACTATCGGGAGAAGGTGGAGTCTGAGCTCAGGTCCATCTGCACCACGGTGCTGGTAAGTGGGGACTTTGTTTTTTCTTATATTTTGTTGAAGGTTAAGAAATGCAGTATTTAAGTGTGCTGCTGTACTGGGGAAGCATTGGGAACTCGGTTGGGGTATGTAATGCAGTGTTGTGCTGGGGTAGGTGAGGTCAGTACCATAACTTCTGCAACCCTTACGTGGGTCACCGTGATGAGGAGGATCAGCTGCACTATGCTGTTGGCCCTATATGTGTAGAGGTATTTGAGATACTCAGTTTTGGGTGTCTGTAAGGTACATTTTTGGGTGGAGTGATCCATATGTAGTATTTAACCACGTAGTTGCAGAGATACAGACAATTTAGCCTCTGCTGTGGTTAGTAAACCTGTTACTAAGATAAGCTGGAAATGTGCAAACCCCTTTATTGAGCTCAGATAATAACTTGCTACAAACATTGAAACAATTGTGCATTTTGTTTACTTCCTCATGAAGAACAGTATTCTGAAGGGGTCTTCAAGAGACATTTTGAGGAATGTTATAAATTTGACTTTACAAACTTGGACATCTGTATTGAAGGGGGAAAGTGACCTGTAGAAATTCCTTGTTAAATGCAAGCTGACCTCTCAGGGTATCTTTGAGATGAGTTTGCAGTAATGATGGAGCAATGTGAAGCTAAGGTGTAAAGATTGGAATGACACCCTAAGCATGCATCAGGCACAGAAGTACATTTCTGTGGAAGCAGCAGAATTCCAGATGCTATTGATAGGAAAACTGTAGTGGGAGCTCAAGAGATGTGTGTCAGCAGTGTGGAGACTGCTGGACCCACTTCTCCATGACCAGGGAATTGTATCTGCAGGAAACTGCATGTGCATAATGCAGTAGTAATTCGTGGCAGATCATCTTCAGTGGTTGATTTGCTCCTCGTAGCTACTTTTTTTTTTTTTTTGCTGTCTAGTATTGCTAATGTGAGACCAGGAGGAAGCGAGTCTATAAGGAAATAGACAATTTTGAGGTAAATTTGTTCCAGATTTGCTTAGGAGATGTGAATTTAAAGGTGACTAGTCTGGAAGTAACTGATTTTTCTTCTTGATTAAGTGTTCTGACTCATGTATAAGGGAATGCTTCTTTGGATTGTGCTGAAAACACCTGTATGCTTCCTTGTATGCTGCCACCTAGGTTTGTTCTTTCTTTCTAAATCAAAGTGAGTTGTCTTGAAAATAATTTTCATGTTTATTAGCTTTATGAATCATTTAATTCCTTAGCACATTCAAGAGCCCATGCCTTCCACAAGAGCAAAATTGTTTCTCCAGTTACAGGTGTATTGAAATTGTGAAACTTTGCCCTTTGTGAAAATGATGGGACTTCTGTAGGATTCCTGCTTCCTGTGACAGAAGTTTCACTAGAACCCTGTGTGATAAGTGCCAGCATTTGTGTCACTCTTCTTTCTCTACTCAGTGCCTCACTTCAGAACTAATTGCTTAGGACCTCCATGTAAAGCTCACTCTTCAGACTTCTTAATCTCCCTTTGTCCTTTTACCAAATCTAGTGCCTTGGAGAAGGTGATGCATAAGATCTTTTATTATCCAGTTCTGGGCCCCTCACTTTAGGAGGGACGTCGAGTTACTTGAGCGTGTCCAGAGGAGAGCAACGAAACTAATAAGGGGCTTGGAGCACAAGCCATACGAAGAGCGACTGAGGGAGCTGGGGTTGTTCAGCCTGGAGAAAAGGAGACTAAGGGGTGACCTCATCACTCTCTACAACTTCCTGAAGGGTGGCTGTAGTGAGCTGGGGGTCGGCCTCTTTCTCCGGGCGACAACAGATAGAACAAGAGGACACAGTCTCAAGCTGCGTCAAGCTAGATGTAAGTTAGAATTAAGAAGGAAATATTTCACAGAAAGAGTGGTCAGATACTGGAATCATCTACCCAGTGAGGTGGTGGAGTCATCATCCCTCGAAGAATTCAAAAAAAGACTGGATGTGGCACTTGCTGCCATGATCTAGTTGAACAGTTAGAACATCGGCTGGACTTGATGATCTTATAGGTCTCTTTCAGTCTTGAACTTCTGTGATTCTGTGATCTCATACTGGCTGTACCATTTTGGCAAGGAGCTTGTGTTTCCATGGGGAGAGGCAGTGATCCCCCTCACACGGTGTCCCTCCTGAAGTTACTGCACCCATGTGATGGTGGCCAGCAGGGATTCTGGTAGCCGTGCTAGCACAGCCCTGCAGTGCAGGGAGAGCAAGCTCTTCCTGTGCTGGATGATTTTTTCACTGCACTCCAGTCATTCTCTGTTCTCACCAACGGCCTGTTGGCAGCTCTCCCCTTCCGCCCTGCGAGGCTGCAGGAAGTAGTGAAGACCAAAAGCCGCAGCTGAGCATGCTTTTCCTGTCCTGACCTGCTGCAGAGATGTGCCTTCCTTTGGTGGGAGGTGTTGGCTGTCTACTGCAAGCCTTCCTTTTTTTATTCTGCCTTTGAGGGCCATGTGCAGTTCTGTTCTCTTGGTTGCCTCCCTTTCCTCTCCATGTACCACTCCTATGATCCGTGAGTCAGCATGTGAGAGGCTGGAATTCGGGAGGAGCGGGCGGTACAAAGGATGGCTTTCCTAAAGCTGAGCCACACCATGGGTTTGGCTTCTCCTTTGAATGATAATTGCTTCTGTACTAGTACTATGGTAACAGCTTGTGGCTTTTTCACATCTCTTCAGCTGAATCTCAGAGATGCTTTTTTAATTCCAGGAAGGCAGCTAAACTGTAACAACTGCTGGCAAGTAGTATGGAAAGGTTGCTTGTCATCTGGAGTATTTGGATTTAGCAGGGGTGGGTGTGTTGGGTGGAGTGTGACTGCTGTTAGTCATACTACTAACAGTTTTTTCAAAAGGGTTTTTTTTTAACTACTGGTGTGGCATATTTCTAAATCTTCATGTATAAGTACTTGTTCTAGTATTAAAAATGCTGCTA
This sequence comes from Melospiza georgiana, assembly GCF_028018845.1. Lineage (NCBI taxonomy): Eukaryota > Metazoa > Chordata > Aves > Passeriformes > Passerellidae > Melospiza > Melospiza georgiana. The sequence goes on from NC_080432.1 coordinate 92,206,594, forward strand.
ATTTTTTTATTAAAATGGCAGGAACATGGAATCTGTAATTACTTTTTTTCCTGCAAAAAAATGCCCCAAGCCAGTTAAGTAGACATTGTTTCAGGTCATGGTTTGATAAAGTACTTAAATTTAATCACCACTAGAATACAAACATTCAGAATTACGTTGAGATATCTGTATATAGATATATACATAAAAATAAAGCTTTTACTGATTATTTAACTGCCTATCTTGCAAGTAGGCATGATCTGAATGCTTTTTAGCTGTTAATTTTATGACTGGTCTTTCAGATGAGAGTAGCTATTTAATAGAGAAATGGTATGGCTGTCAAACAACTTGCATAAATGTTTTATTTGAAAGGTACACTAGGAGGTTTTGCTGAACTCCCTGTATTGATTGACTAAGTCTTTGGTAATGTAGAGAGTTAATGTTGAATCATCCCTTATGACTCATAGCTAGAACTGTTCTTGAAACTTTCTTCTCCTTGGCTAAAGAAACAGGTTAGCAACTCAATTTTTTTCAAGATAAAGTTACGCTATGTTGATTCATATACTCTGAGCACAAAGTTCATGTTGCTTTCTCTTGACCTGAGTTATTTCAAGACAGGTACTAGATAATGTACAAGGGGTGGATGCAGCAGCAACTTTCCTATAATTAGTGAAATGATGTAGGGAACTTTGAAGATGGAAAACACAGTATAAGATCTGCTTAATTTTATGCACACTTCGCTGTTCAGTGACAGTAGTTTTTTTAAAAAAGTTAACTTCTGAATTAGAACCTTTCTGGGAAAGTAGATTAAGCTGGTGGGTTTTCTGAAAGCCTTGGTCGTTTTGCATGGCTCTAACTTGTGTTGCATTCAGGCTCCTTTGTTCTGTAGAGAGCAGTAATGTGAAGGCAGGAAAACAGCAGCCCTTGCCTGGGAGCACTCTCCGCTTACAGCTCGAGGGTTTTTGTTCCTGTTTGTGTTCAGTTTCTAGGACCCGATGTGTTGGAGCTCTTCGTGGAGTAACAGAGATAAGATTTGGTAACTACTTGCCCACAGTTCTAATTTTGATGAATATGCAAAGTCATTAGTCATTGAAAACAACTGTGTCTTGATTGTTGCTTCTTTTGTCTCTAGCTGAAGTGTTAAAGTGTTTGTTAAATATTCTTAGAAAATTGTGTGTAGAAGTTACATACCTGAGGCTTTTTTCTCAACATCAGTTTTCACAGTGTCCTCTGGAAACGTTTTTACATTGTATTGTGTCAGGCCCGTGTTGGCTTGTTTCTCTAGAAAGGAGCAATGCCATTGTGAACTGAGAAATGAAGGAGCAGTCACATTACTTGTGCTCTTGGTTCTTTTTGCCACCCTGTGGCAGTGCCTGCAATGAAGGAGTTTGGAGCTATAGGTGTGTATTGTCTGTATTTTCACTGTCTTAAGGCTGGTGGGATGCTTTGATCTTCTGAGATTTTACTGGTAATTGTTGAAAGCGTGTGTTGGTGTGTTGCTCTTGCCAGCTCCCCTTTCCTTCCTTCCTCCCTCCCTCCTCCCCGAGGTTGCAATGTTGTTGCTGCTGCTTCACATACTTAAGAAACAATAAAAGCGAATGAAAATGAGTAAAAAAACCTGTCCACTTCTGATAATTACCCATTTTATAGATCTAGTTCTAAAGTTAGTCACTTAAAATGAGTAGAACAAAAATCCCCATGCTAGAAGGTGATGTTTAGAGCAGTTTGTTTCAACAGCACAAGTTAAGAGATCCATTGAAAGTGAAGTTGGCATTTTCATGCAGCAGCAAATAGATTCCTCATATCAGCTAAAATATCTGATGTCTGATGATGAATAACTTTGACCATAGCCCTATTTCTTCCCTACTGTTACTTTTGGCCTACAGAAAAATGAAATCTTTGTGGGTTTTTTTGCACATGCAGAAATTTGTCATATTCAGTAGGTATCAGCTTCATGATGCTGTCTAAACAATTGCCAAAATTTCATATCTTGTGAATTCTTTGTCTCTGTGTTGCTATTGTCAGGGAAGAGAGTTTGTACAGAAATGTATGTGGTATAGAGGTGAAACCCATAAATAAAAGGGTATTACATACAGTCTTTTGATACAGGAAACCATGGAGGATGCAGTTTTATTTTGAAGGTCAGGCATGCTAATCACTTAATATTGCATTTGGACCTGAGTTAGTTGTCCTAGTTGTGGTTGGGACAGGGTTGCAAGTACACTTTTAACCTCTAAAGTTAAAGGAACTACTATTCTTAAGTGACTGACTGAAGGGAAAGGCTACTTCATAAAAGTTAGGTTGGGAATGTTACTTTTTGGGAAGTCCAGAATTGTGGAGTGAATGTGAATTGAATGAGTAGTTTGGAATAAATAATATTTTTTTGTGGAAAGTAATTTGTGGAGAGAGAGATGATTTGTATTCTTAGTGCAACCTCTAGCAACCATCAACACATTTGTGGTAAGCATTGTGGAACTTAATAGTTTAATTTTTTTTCAGTGTAATATGCTTGAAACTTAGATCTGACCTTGACTTATTCACAGTTTTACATTCTCTTACCTTCTCTGTCATCTTTCAATAGAATCTGCTGCTGGAATCTTCACTCTTGTGCAAAGGAAATTTAATCATTTCTGAAAAGGGACTGATTGTTGCAGAAACAAAGCCTAGAGTGCACTGAGGTTCTTGAACAGAGAGTCCAGCTGAGAATAGTTCAAGGAATTCTGTTGGAGCTGCAGCCTCCATCCCATGCAGTCATTGCTTGCTGCTCCCTCCCTTACATCTGAATGCTGTCTAGAATTACTAAATTTCTTGGAGGACATTTATGGCTTTGGTGGCCTTGAGAAAGTAGGATGTGCTCACTAGGTGGAACTGGACAACAAAACCAAAAATTCTGTTTTTCTGCTAATGCAGTGAAGCTTTTAACAGATATTGTAAATCACTGTCATGCTTACCTGCTAGACAGTTGTCTCACAGGCACTTCTATTATCTTGGATTCTAATGTGATGAGGGGCCTTTCTGAGGAAAAACACAGAAGCCTGGATGTGAGAGAGAAGAGAGCTTGATGGGGAAAGAACACACTTGAGTTTGAAGGTTATTCCCCTTGATTTCTTTGACATTATGCCATTTGGGGTCGTTTAGTACAGTATTAAAGGAGTAGATTGTATAGTTTCTGTACAGGCACTGCAACTTGGTATTCTGGTTTCAGCAGTGGGAGGATGCCTGATTTTCAGAGGAAGGTAGCAAAGAAAACAGCAGAGGAAGGGCTGGTAAAAGTGCATGGGTATACTTTGGTAGGTGAAGGTGCATGCTTCATTAATCAATGTTTTCATATTTAGCTTTATGCTCTTGGCCTTTGAGACTGAGGGGCCAGGTGCTTTCTTACTGCCAATGAACTTGAAGCCAATTTTGTCACAAAAATAAGGTAAGTAAGAACTGTTCTTGAGCACAGCATTTGTGATGCTCTGTATAGCTCCACCAGGTTTATTGGAGGGATATATAAGTTCCTCCTCATCCTTTCTGCAGCCCAGGAAGCTGGAACCAACATGAGAACACTTGAGCTGTGCATACTGAGGATTTGTAAGCTTGTCATTTGCTAACCCATCCTGTATATCTGAATATATAACAGTGCCCAGTTTGTGTGAGCTGGGCACTTAGGAGAGGCACCAAAACAATTTGAGTGCTGAGTTTCACATCTTGTAGTCTGTGCACCCACCAAAACATCAGGTGTCAAGATCTAAGAACTGGAAGCCCTGAATTAGCTATGATTTTGCTTGTACCTGTCTCTAAATTTGGTAAGTAATCATGGGTTTGATTTAGCAGTTTCTAATATTGATAAGGGTTTATTATTTGCTCTATTGCTCTTTATTCTCTCCTTTGATTTATATGATCCATTCACTGAAGTAGCCTGATACATGAGTAGTGTTCAGCTCTGAACACAGAAGAATTTGCATTTGCTTTAATAATAGCTTTTCTAAATACACTATATATATTCTTACCTGCCCGACAGCCACATCATTCCTGGACAGAACTTCTTCAGGAAGTTGTTTTAGGTTGTCTCATTTGGGGAATAACAAATTACTGGCACGCTCCCAATCACAGTCCCAATAGATTGAGTAAAATAATACATTGCTGGGTTTCCTTCAGGATAAAGTTGGATGATGCAAAAGGCTCTTCCAAGCTACACTATGCAGTGGGAAGAAAGTGCATCTGTTGTGTTGCCATTTTGAGTTTCAGTGATCCCAAGCCTCTGATCAAGAGCTCCCAAAGAGAGATGAGAACTGAAGCAAGTCAAAATTAGTGCTTTGTGTAAGGGCAATGTACCTTAAGACCACATAACTCTCATGTGCTGTTGTTCCTCTTAAATGCTGTTAGTCTAGCTACACCTTGGCCAGTCATTTAACCTTACCTTTAGGCTTCTGTAGCTGCAGAGCATAAAGTGCTTTTAAATGAAAATTTAGACTTTTTTATTTGATTCTGTGATACTACTCAATGTTGTGAATGGATGCTGAAAGATGCTTTTACATGGCCAGGATTCTGAAGGGAAGAATTTGGTGTCTAAAATTTGTGTTTGCTAAGAAGGGAAGAGCACTTGGAAGTATTTTGAGGAATTAGAAATATGTAAAACGCAGTCGTGGAAGAATGTTAGAATCAATCTGAGATAAATATGCCAGATACCAAGGAATTTTTCCTGAAAGCTTTTGGCTGTGTTGTATGGCCATGAATTCATCAAAAATTTATAATTTTTGAAAAGAGGAATGACTTCTTTTTTAATAGTCATTTTTACATTAGATGGGGGGAAACTGGAAAACTTTAGGGTCTTCCATAAAAACTTAAATAGTTCTCTGACTTTGACTGTATTGTTCATCTTGTCTGAAAAATCTGTAGAAAGGAGAACTTGTATTTCCATACATTTCTAGTTCCTGGCTTCCATTGTTCTCTGGGGACCACAGAACTTTCTAACTTGGGGAGAAGTATAAGCAGTGAGTGTAAATTCTAGATTAAATTAATCTCAACCCCAGGTGGGAATAGTGTGGGCAGACGTGCTGCAGCTCAGGTTTTCAGTGCATTTGTTAAGTGAGATTCCAGATACTTCATTCAGGGCCAATCCTAGGTATTGGCTGCCAGTTCTTAAAACTATATAGACAAAGACATGGAACCAAAAGGAAAAGATGAATTAGGTCACCCTCTCTGTTTTCATGTCAGGTACATTTGTCTCTGCTTTCAGTAGTGCTTTGTCAGGTCATCTTAAGGCCATGCCATTACTGGAAAGGTACACACATATTTTCCTCAATACATAAACTGAAACACTGTTAGTCTGGAGAGGTCTGTATGAAAATCACTTGATGCTCTCCCAAAAGGAGTTGATGCATAGAGCTTGAATCCTGAAGGATGAAGAACTCAGTTCTGCTGAATTACAGTGTTGAAAGTAAAGTGATCTTACTGTTGCAGCACGGGACTCTCCCTTTCCTGTCAAGAAAACAACTGCTGAACGTTAAAAAACACCTAGGTTTCAGTGAGTCATACTGTGGACTTTGGAATGACTGATTTTACTTAAAATAGTCAAGAAGTCTTAAATACTGCTCTGCTAGACGATTAAAACAGGCAGTCATTTGTGAGCAGAAGCCTTATTGAAAGGTCTGAGCCCACACCAATCATCTGTGCTGTCAGAGACTCTGGAATATTTGATGTGTTTAAATTCACATTTAAGTTATATTAGGTGATTACATTGGTCTGAGCTGCCTCACCAATGGTAGCTTTGCTTTTTGACTGCAATTGGGGTGGAAACCATTTCTGTCTAGGCTGCTTCTAGAGCTTTTTGTTTCATATTGGATCTGAATGGACCATCAGAAATACTTGGGACAGAATAATTCTTTCAAATACTTTGCATACTGCAGCCCTGAATTCATGCAGCCTCAGACACTCCTGGTGTTCCTGTGAGATGCAGGCTGCTCATCTAGATGGGACTCTGATGTTGGATCCATGTTTCAGGGTGGTGAGGTAACTTGCTAGAAGTGTTGACATGCACTCTGTGCCTTGTGTATTATTTTTAGGAACCTTGTCTCAAAATAGGTTTATTTTGAAACAGTTTTTTCACTTGCGTGTGACTTTTTGGTTCTGTGGGGTTTGGCCAATTAGTGTATGGTACAACATTAAGTAATCAGCTAGTTGCTGTTACCAGGTAACATCTGTGCTCCTGGTGGCTGTGCTCTTTCATAAACAAAACAACCCAAAAGCACTTAGAGCTCAGAATAGAGAACATTCAGTGTCAGTTCAGAAAACAAAGAAACATCTAGGAAACTGCAATGGAACTCAGTCTAGTTCCTGTAAAACCTGTGAAAAATTGGTACTCTGTGGAATGGCAGGTCTGAGAACACTTGGACAGCTAAGAGCTGCTGAGAAGAAGTTCAGCTTGGTTTCTTTTTTCTTTTTCTTCTTTCTTTTTTTCCCATATAATTAAACTTTTTCATTATACAGTAAGAAGGAATATAATTTCTTTGATTTTATAAGCATTGATATTTACTAGTTTGTTCTTTGTCAAAAAATTACTACTATAAGATTTGGGGTTTTTTCTAGATGCTTTTTGTGTCATAGGAGTTCAAGCCAGGTGAAGGACATTGTTTTAAATTACTAAAACCTGTAATGCCAGTTACTTCACACAAACTGTTAGGATGTTCACTTTTAAAAATAGCCTTTAAAATTACATTCCCAGAAGATGGAGATGGTGCTGAAATAAGGTATTTTAAACATCTTGAAGTAAGATACGTGGACTTAAGGCTCAAGAGTATTGCTGAAACAGAATGACTTGAAAAAATCAAACTTTATCCAACATAGACTTCATTCAGAAAGTTTTGTGCCAGCCATTTAGAGCATCAGCACACTCCTCCTTGCTAAACACCATGCAGCAGCTTAACTTATGGGACAAACTTTTTGAGAGCATTGCTGTTTCTGATGGTTGCTTTTACATAGATTTTTTGCCTTTTAGTGGAACAAAATTAAACTACTCAGTGAGGAATGCAAATGACAATGTATATCTGTCTTTTAATATCATAACATTAAATAACTTGGTGCTGGTGTTGTGACCCAGACATGTCATAGGTGTTGACATCTGAGTGATGGTGGCATTGTAAATGTTTTGGGTTACTTGAGTTTACCACATTGAGAACTTCTGTCTGTACCTAAGCACATGCTGTCTTTAATGTCCTTTGAAAATTGGCCTCAAACTAGTTGTGATGAGCAGATAATCTCTGGAGCTGACCTGGTTCACCTTTATCCTCTGGTATTGAATGGCTAAGTGTGAAGAATATGTCCACTAGTTAGTGGTATTGGAATATATGAGGAGACTTGCACTCATGTACTTGCTGCTCTTAATGAAGTCTAAGTGGCACAACTGCTGAAGGAAGCTAAAAGGTCAGTTAGGTATTCAAGATGGTTTTTTTCCAAATTCATCTTTGCTGTTGAGATTTTTTATTGCTGGATATATGGAAAGAGAGAACAGCACAGACCAGATAGTGGTATTTTTGTGCCTTGAACCTACCCTGTAGTTAAACTGTATAGAAAGTATTTAGTGTACACTATGGCTGAACCTAGTGTCTCAATCAGTCTTGCCTTTTAAAATAGACTTAGGGGAGGAGAAAGTGGGACTTCTGTTATGATGTCAGCTTTTTCAAGGAGGTGTTGCCCTGAAAAGAGAAAACAGGAAGCATGTGTGGAGTGGGGCTGGAACACGAATTGCAGGGGATGTGTGCCAGTGCATTGTAAGGAGAGGTTGGCTGGATGCACACACCACAAATAATTATTAAGGAGCTCTGTCTTCAGGGAGCTGCTTTGTCTGTGTCAGACATACCTTCAGGTAAAGGTATGCCTGACATTCCTTCAGAGCTTGCTTTTCTTAAAGCTGAAAAAATGGGGAAGTGGTGAGAGCAGATAGACTTAGTGTTTCTGGCTCAGGTGAATTGCAGAGGTCAGTGAGTACCACATGCTCAGCCCCTGAGCTTGCTTAAACAGAAGGGCAAAGGGACTGAGAGGGTGCTTACCTCATTGGGAAAGAGCAAGAGTGCAGTGGAGAAGGATCCAAAAAGGCAGTTGAAATGTAAGTTTCGTTTGCATGTAGAGGAATACGTTTGCCAATGGAGAGAAAAAGGCAAAAGCCACAGCTTTTAGGGGAAGAGGTATTCAGCTGCCAGGCTCCCAGCCTGCTCTCCATGGTTCTTGAGGCAGCTGCAGACCTGTTCCAGGGAGTGTCAGCCCTTTGTTGCTGGCATCTCTATAGCAGATAAATAAACCTTCCTTTCATGGGAGGGGAAAAGAATACCATATGTGAGAATATGATGCTGTTAGGATGACAAGAGTATTTGCACACTGTGAAGGTGGAAATAAACTGAGATGGATGAGCAACACTTAGGAGAAGAGGAGTGGGAAATCTTGTCACGCTCTAGGAGGACCAGCACGCCACTTGAACGAAATATGGCAGTGTGGGGGAGGCAGCAGCACCAACCACAGCCTGTCACACTGCAAACCCATTGTAATGCAGCTGCAGTGGGACACAAAGGGTCTGCTCTGAGGATAGAGCTTTGATTCCTGCATCTTCATACTGCTCCTGCTTCTGAGGCACCCCCATCAGAGCAGATCAGCAGCCTGGGCGTTGTGTGGCTTTCATGCAGCTTCTCAGGCATGTTTTGTGGTGCAGGGCACATCATTGCTGGTTTTTCAAGGCTTGCTTTAGAAGGTGATGGGAAGAGCTGCAATTCTTAAGTGATAGTGGCAGCTGTATTTTAATACATGAAAGGGATGGGCACATTGTGTGTGAGCATGGATGGAGTCTGTTGTATTGCCTTACTTCATCCCAGAATCACACCTCTGGCAGTGCTTGTCTCTGCCTAGGTAAAATCACAAAAATTTTGATGTTCTCTGTGGTCTGCTTCATTGCTTTGCCTGCCTGTAGCCATTTTACTTAATATCAGCTGATGTTGAAAATAAGGATTCTTGGCTAATTTCTCTCTGCTAGAAAGGTAAAAATGTCCAGGTGAGGAAAGATGAGAGAAGAGATGCAGGAAATTGTGAGTTTTCCTGCTATTACTAACTCACAGCAGTGTAAAGCAAATAACTTGGCTTACTGTGCTGTGTGCTCTCACTACTCCACCAACATTTTGTCTCTGAGAGGGAAGGTAAGATGCCTTCCGAGAAGTTATGACAATCCTGAGATGAATGGCTCATGAAGTACAGCAAATAAATTATTGATTTGAAAGACTAACATCTGGCCTGAAAAATAATCAGCTTCACTCAAAGTCTGTTTGGATTCTGTTCTATCCTACGTGATTCAGAAATGAGATCTTGTTCCATTTAAGGCTATTAAAAAAAAAAAAAAAACAAAACTGAACATGTAAAGTGCAGAAGGAGAATGTTCCACCCCAGCTGAAGGAAAAGGCACAGGTCTGTTCCCCACTTGTGTTATGGAAGGATTAAGAGGCCCTTAAGATGAACTGGGAGTGAGAGCTGTTGGGCTGCTGAGCTTCTCTGCCTGAGAAGTGCCTAGGAAATAACCCACTCTTTGCTGTCTGAAAAACTGCAGCTCATTCTCTGCATCACTTTTGTCTCTAAGTTTCTCTGAAGTTTGGACAGAGCCACTGGTTATCAGATGTGCCTAACAAAGGCAGCATTTTAGGGATGCACTGGCACACAGGCCACAGTGCTGCTTGCTTGTGGAGGGCTAGCACAGCAAAATCCTTTCATATTCCCAGAAAAAATGGGCCTACCCTGATGCCCTAGGGAGTGTAGCTTTCAGATTTGGCTTAAATTTGCCACGCTAAAGCTTTCCTGTAAGCATTCTTTAGTGTGCATTAGGTTCCAGGGGTTAAGTATTTTTCAGCCATAACCAAGCCAGATCAGCTCTAGAGCTAGAGCTGCCTCTTCTACAAAAAGACAAAATTTTGTAATAAAATGGGTAATACTTTTTGTGTGCTAAGCATACAGGAAATTTCTGTGTTTTGGAAAGCATAAAAGAAAAATGCCTGATTGTTCCTTGTTGATGTAGTTGTAACATCTTGAAAGTTGTATTTCAGTATTTGAAAAATGAAACTAAGACAGTTTTGCAAAATTCCTTATTTAAAATGCTATATAGTATCTTCACTGCTTGTGTGGTCAGTGCTCCATGGACTGTGGCACAGCTCATCTGAGCACATGGATAGGTCACATCTCTGCTACTTAATGTAGCTCCAACCATATGATGGCTTTTGGAGGCTGGTGGTTACTCTTCAAACATCGTGGATTTAAGGAACCTTTCTAAACCACAGGTGTACTGTGTGTCACATGTCATCATTCTGGGCAGTTTCTTGGAAAATCAAACTCAAATTTTAGACTTGATGTTACCACATTGTTGTCTCAGACTGAAACTGATTTGTGCAGTGTTGCATTTCTATGGCTGACATGGACATTGTCGTAGGAGAAAAGCAGTAGGAAAACATTGAACCAAAATGTGAAGTTCTTTTCTTTGCAGAAATTTGTCAAGTGGGAATAACTCATTCTAGTATGGAATGATTCATGCACAATAACAGTATTAATACAATGTTGTATTACTCAGCTGCCTATGACATTTTAACTCTTGTTTTGAAACAGCCCTAAGGTTTTGCTGCTTTTTCCATAACACCAGTGAGCTGCACTGTTCTATATGCTTGCTCAAGCCCCTGTATGCTTGGCTGTGTTAAACTGTTACACAGATTCCTCACTTATGCCTTTGCCAAATAGCCAGTGTCTAGGCTTTGGCAGTGGTTTTATTAAAGCCTTACAGAAACTCCTAAAAGCATCTGTCTTTGATTTGGTAGGTGCAAGGGTGTGTCAGGCTTGGTATCATCTTCCCTTCTGCTGCCTTCCCTAGAGTGGTATCAAGGGCAGGTATGACTCTGTTTTTGCCTTACTGCCTTGGTGGGGATCTCTGAGGCAGCCTGTCTGGGCACTGCAGTGTTACATCCATGGGACACACACAGTTTGGCTGCAAAAATGCTTTTTTAACCCAATTGGAAGTGCCCTTCTACAAGTGTCAGTTTAAAATAGTTGCCAAAACATCAAATGGACTTGGATTGAGTAAACACTTTGAACGAGACTGCTCTGCTTCTATTGATCCTTAAAGGAAGTAATAATAGCATGGTGGTGTGTACAGGGAGTAGGTTTGTGTCTAAAATTAGCTTGTTTTGATTATAGTGCTCTAGTAGTCAGTTGAATTGCAAAGGATTTTTGTGCAGAAAGCTAACAGTTCTGTGACTATTTCCTTTGTAGCTGCTTCATGTATTTGGATACATGGTCCTAACATGTAACAAAAATACATGTAGCAAAAATCTTAACTAGCAGCTGCAAGCTTTGTGGAAACTTTCTGCTTCTATTTTGACCTATTTACTTTCCAAACAAGTAAATGCAGATCTTTATCACTTATATTCCTACTGTGAAGTTTCTCTGAGTACTGCAGGGTTTCCTTGAGTGTATCTGAACTCACTTGCATCTTTTGTCAACTCTGGAGAGCATGGGTGGTTATAGTAATGAGTTGGGTAAAATCTCTGGAGTTCAGGGGCAAGGTCAGCCAGAGGCTGCTCTGCTGCTTGTCAGTTCTCTGAGCTACCCTGTTCTCTAGGGGAAAGTCCTGTACCTCTTCTCTCCTTTCTTCACCCCTGTCTTAGTATGACTTAGAGCCTTAGAGAGAGACTTACCTTCTCTTGCTGGAGGCTTGCAAACCTTTCCTTGTCCTTCTGGTATCAGGTAGGGGAGCTGTGGACGAGGGGAATGATGTTTGCAGCAGCTCAGGGTGTGCTGGAGAGCGCTGTGTAGCTCTTTCCATTCTGGGAATAGCAAGGTGGATATGAGGATGCCTCCCTCATATCCAGGAGGGAGCTACAGGCAGGTGTTCCTTTAGAGCCTTGTGAAGAGCTGGTGCAGTTTGGTGAGGTTGGCTGCTGACTGAATGGGTTTGAATCCTTGACTCCATGTGGTAGGTGGGCTGGAGATTGCTTATCACAAGTCTAATAAACAGAATTGATGGGGAAAAAAAGTAGCTTTGAAACTTTGTCGTGTTTTGCTTTTCCAGTAAAAGCTTACTCATTTCAATGTTTTTGAAATGAGAAATGTATATCCTGAAACTAAACTTGGTCCTGAAACTGTACATCAGTAAAGCTTTCCTTGTTACTTGCAGTCTGATAGGCCAGTTGTCTGTTCATCTTAATGGTTGTGTGCCAGCTCAGGTTGTTGGAATAAGTGTGCATCTATTCTAATTCTAAATGTGCCCTAGAACTCCATTTACCCTTGTAGCAAATGTTTGAGTCCATCCAAACTGGATGAACTCGAATCTGGGAGAGAAGTAGATTGAACTTAGTTGCAGTGGTGTTGGCAATGTGTCAATGTGTGTTTTGTTGTTGTTTCAGGAGCTCTTGGACAAATATTTAATAGCTAATGCAACTAATCCAGAGAGCAAGGTATTCTACCTGAAGATGAAGGGAGACTACTTCCGATACCTTGCTGAGGTTGCCTGTGGTGATGACAGAAAACGTAAGTACCTTGGGTCTTTCCCAGCTCTGCTCTGTGGGTGAGGGGCCAGGAAATGAAATACACAGACTCCAAATTCACATCAGTTAGCTGTGTTTCAGTCAGAAATCTCCAATTTTCATACAGACTGAGAGCAAAATCTGACTAGACCTTTAAGTATGCCAGGGAATTTTAGCTGATGTTCTGTCATCTACCCTAAATTTCTGAAGAGTTGTTCCATAATGCTTACTCAAATCTTCTGGAAAACAATGTAGGTGAAGGTATGATAATATATTTAATGTTGCTTGTTTGTAGTTCTTTACTGAAAGTTGGCTCGGGAGAGTAAACAAATCTCTGTAACATTTTGTGCTCCATGGTAGAGTCCTGTTGGTCTTCAAATTTTAACGATTTCACTGTGAAGCAGACTTCATTGTAGTCACCTGTGTTTATAAAGAACCCACAAAATTACTAGGTTTTTACTCAAGCAAGTGTGAGCTGTACTCTAAAATGATTGATTTTCATGGGAATTTTAGTTTGCGCTTTTGGATTCAGCAGGAAAAGCCTGGAAACTGCCACTTGATGCTGGGCATCTTGAGACTGTAGACCTTTCCTAGGAATTAGAACAGGTGCATGGGTAGTTGTAAGTACCTCGGGAACCTCTTCTGGGGAAGATTTTAACTCTCTTTTGAGCAGATGTATTGAATTAATTATTAAAACTGTCTTGCAAGATGCTCAGATAGTGTTGTGATGTTAAAAACTCTTGGTGTGGCATAAGCTAGTGATCTGTCTCTACATAATGGACCAAAATTAGTGGTGCAGTAATGCTGTGACACCAGGGAGAGGGACTGCTGGAACCCCTGGATGCTGTGGTGTCCCCTGGGGTTGGGTGTGGCAGCATCTGTCCTTGTTGGCTGCCTGAAACCGATGGCAGTGCATGTGAGAGGCTGGGGCTGGTTGTCCCTTCAGTAAAGGCTTTGTTAGTCTGCCTCTATTGTAGGAGCATTCACATTGAAAGATGAAAATATAGAGAATGGAGTAAAAATCTTTGCATTAATGTGTTGCATTCAGAAATTCTTAACCCTTAATTTGATTCAAGTGTCAGCAGCAAATCCATGGGGAGCAGAGAAAACTTGCCTTTGGCTTTCCCAAGGATCATCTGATTTATACTTTGTCTCAAGCAACAGCTACAAATCTGGGCTTGTCCCAGTGTAGAAATACCAGCTCCTGTTTGCTAAAATGTCTGCAGTTAAATGCCACACATGCTGATAGGGGATACAGTGCAGGAGAGGTTGATTGATACAGCCTTGTTAGCAGATCCTGCTGGGGTTTAGCTCTGAAGTTAGTTTCTGTATCACCATGTGGACTTTTCTGCTTAACTTCTTACAGACTTCAAGACTTTAAGCTTTTCTGATGTTCCACCTCAAAAACATCTGCTTATTTTCTCAGCTTCAAATATATTTTATGTGCTTACAAGCTAATTTATCTCCTGGATTTGCTAGCCTTTTGCCTTCTTTCACCTGTTCTCAACAAATGGATAGTCCTTTGGTACTCATTACGTGTAAATACTGTCTGTCTTGACTCTTTTCAATACTTATTATATTTTACTTACCAAGTTCTTTTACCAGCATTTGTTGGAGCAGTACCAGTACTAGCTAGCTCCCTCACAGAGTATTTTGAGCTCTGGCAATGACCTTTTTTTTTCTCCATTCTGCAGCATGTTTAGGGCAGCTGTTGGCCCTTTTGTTGTCTATCAGAAGTGAATCTGGAATAGATTATAGGTAGCACTCCCGAAGTACTCTCTGACCTGATAACCTCTTTTCTTTGTGGTGTTTGTCCCAGTTATTCTGGGCACAACATTGAGGCTTTTAAACTTGACCTGTCTACATGCAGATTTTGGAGGCAAACCTTCAGTTTTTCAGGAAAATGCTGTACATGCCTTCCAAACTTCCTCAAGGAATTGGGCCTTCTTTACTCTGCACACATAACTCACATGAACATGTCCATCCTGAGAAAGGAATGCAGTACGAGTTCTGTAGAAAAAGTAATGAACAAATATTTCCCCCCTCCCCACCTCCAAAGTATCAAAGGCCACTGAAGACTGAAGTAGTCTTGAATGCTTGTGTTTACTAAGTTCTCTGTATTTAGTGTGTTTATTCTCTTGAATAATACCTTTGCTCTGTAGTAGCTCAATTTGCTCCTTGTGCTTTGTCAGTGTGGCAGCTGTACTTAACATGGGTGTACAATCGTTACTTTGATTAAAGTAAGTGCACTGTGTTCCTAAGAACAGGCTTATATACTGTCTCCTACAAATTGAGTGATCTAGGTAGGAATATCTATTAAAAAATTTAAGCCAACCCAAAACCACTTTGTTTGTCATTCTTTTACAGAAACAATAGAAAACTCACAGGGAGCTTATCAGGAGGCATTTGATATCAGCAAGAAGGAGATGCAGCCAACACATCCAATTCGCTTGGGTCTAGCTCTTAACTTCTCTGTATTTTATTATGAGATTCTCAACAATCCTGAGCTTGCCTGCACACTGGCAAAGACGGTAAGGAACTTTTTTTTTCCAGTTTGCCTGCAGGGAAAGTAGAAGAGAGTTCATGCTTAAAACTATGAATTTTAAAGTTTCTGGTTTCCTAGCTCATATTGTAGGTGGGATTGAAGGGGTACAAGCAGGCTGTATTTACGATGTGACTTAAATTTTCAGCAGCATGGGAAGCTTTTATTATGTCCGTAGTATGGTTTTGTTTCAAGTAGAGCAGGTCATTTAACATCTGATGTTGCTTTTTTTTTTAAGCTACCTTTTCTGATAGGTTTAGCTTCTGTTTAATGATCAGTTAATAGAAAGGCTAAAGATGATTTAATTGTTCCAGGCGTTTGATGAGGCAATTGCAGAACTTGATACACTGAATGAAGACTCATACAAAGACAGTACTCTCATCATGCAGTTGCTTAGAGACAACCTAACAGTAAGTTGCTTTTTTATGTATTATCTGGTTCTTCAGGTGTTTGCTTAGACTGAATTTGTTATGGAAAAAAATCTTTACTTTCCTCTCACACACAGCACAGCACTGACTTGGGCTGTTTGCCTATGATACCTTTTCATAACTTAGTTTTAATGTTGTGTAAGTTGATGTCCGACTCCATGCTGTGTAATCTGGAATAGCAGCCTGGATAGCTCACATTCTTCCTGGTGTGATGGCCTTTATGGTAGAGGGGAGAAGGGGCATTTAGCCCAACCTAATATATTAAGATAGGACAAGGAATTAAAAAAGGTCATCTGTGACCTATCAGGGAATTTTACTCAAACTTTTTTGATGACTACCTCAAAACAAAGTTTCTCCTGGTGGACATCCAGTGTAGCTTGCTTTTCTTGTTGTCCTGATTTTCATTCAAAAGCTCTGAAATGTCAGTGTACTAAGAATAAAATCAGTTTGTTTGAGTATGTTATTATAACGATGAACCATTTAAGAAACTGCTTTATGGAACAACTAAATTGTATTAAAATATGCAACTATGGCAGTTTTTCAGGGAATATCCTCTCTGAATAATTACTGTGTTTAAAATTGTGACAACATTTATTATTTTGCAGTAGTCCTTCAGTAGAAGTGTCTGTTGTTAGCAGAGTGAAGTGCTTAGTTTCGATAACCAAAGTGGCAATCTACACTTGCAGGATTCAGCCTGCTGTGTTTGAAATGGAAGTTGCCCTTGGAGCTGCTGTTGAGGCTGTTGAATGGCCTGGGATCAATGGCACAGCTCACTGTTAGGCACAAGAGCTGGAGCCATTGAGAACATGTGTGCTGTGCCTGAGGGGAAAAGCTCCTTGTGCCCTGTGCATGAGGAGCTCTGTCCAGTTACCTCTGCCCCAGCAAGTGCTGGCAGCCAGGGCTGTGCAGTGCACTGGTACTCTGTGGGCATCCTTAAGTCTAATTCATTATCTTTTCCTCACATTCAGTAGTTGTCTCTTTTTGGAATTCAAGCTGCACTTCTGAAAGCTGACACTGTTCTTCTTTTCTTTCTAGTTATGGACATCAGACAGTGCAGGAGAAGAATGTGATGCTGCAGAAGGTGCAGAAAACTAAACTGCACGTGGGGCGTCATTCTCCCTTTCCTTCTCAAAAAACCTTTTTACACGTCTCCATTCCTTATAGCTCCACTTGGATTTCCTATAGCAAAGAAAACCCATCCATGTGTATGGAAATCAATTTATAGTCTTTTCACACTGCAGCTTTGGGAAAACTCCATTCCTTGATTTGTGTTTGTCCTGGCCTTCCTGGTGTGCGGTTACTGCTGTAGAAAAGTATTAATAGCTTCATTTCATATAAACATGAGTAACTTCCAAACACTTATGTAGCGGACTAAAGTGTACCTGGTATTTAAAAACAAATCTGAACCAGTTCCTGCCAGTTGACTGTGTTTTGTATTACAGTAAGATATGAAAATGTAGTTAATTGCAACTAAAGAGTGTTCCACATAGCATTTAATTCTCCACATTCCCTTCTTATTCTGCAGGGTTTCCTTTCCATAATTGACTTTCACATGCTACTGTGTATCTGTTTCAGTAGGAATATGGAAGTTTTGGGCCAGATCAAGTTGAGCATTTAAAGTTTGGAAAACCACAAATTGAGTTGCTTCCCGTATCATGTAATACAGAAGCTTGTGTGTTCAAAACCAGGGGCTTCTCTTAATCTTCAGTTGCTGCTGTTTCAGTTGATATCCCTTCCCAATAAAAGTTCACTTACACTCCTGCCTTTGTAGTTCTGGTATTCACTTTACTATGTATTAGAAGCAGCATGTTACTGCTGGAGTACAGGCAGTGCTTTTTGGCAGACTAAAGTGCATGTCATTTCTTAATACACTGGAATGGGAAAACCAATTGAAGTTCACATGTCCAAGTATAAAATTTAGTACTTTTCCATGCAGGTTTGTGCACATGTGAGAAGGTGTCAAGTTTGTCCAGTGATTGTTAGAGAGTTTGGACCACTATTGTGTGTTGCTAATCATTGATTGTAGTCCCAAAAAAGCCTTGTGAAAATGTTATGCCCTCTGTAACAGCAAAGTAACATTAAATAAAATTACATTTTATAAACCACCTACTGTTGACTTGTAACAATTCCATATAATAACTTAAGGGCTGAACTTAAAAAGTAAGTATCTTGTGCTGGAAATGTCTTTCTCAAATTTATTGCATACTTCTTAAAAGTCTGCTTTTAAAGAAACTTGTTTAAAAAAAATACCCTGGATAACTTTTCATAGTTAATCTGACATGTGGACTTCTTAAGAACTAAATTTACTAGAGGAAATGGATTCACCTTAGTAGTGAACTAAGAAAAGATAGCCAATTTCTTGATACTCTTTCATGGCTTGCAAATATTCTCATCTAAATGATGCATTTTTTTGTAATCTATTGGAGTTCTCTGCTGTGTTCCTTTGTGTTTTTCCTGATGGATCTCATTACGGTGTTCCAGCTACATTTTTAGTAATGCAGAGACTTTGTTGTGCTCTAGAATGTTAGTTTGTGTGCTGCTACATCATGATCTGCTTTCTCTTGTTCTTAGACTACATTTAGTGTTACTGTTTTCCCTCATTTTTGGGGCTTTTTGTAACAATGTGTTGCTCTCCTTTTTTCTTTTCCCCCTGGATCCCTTAAGAATTTTTTCCCTAAATCTCTACCTCTTACTTTCCCATGTTGGTGGGTTTTTGAAAATATTTAACTCTTGTTAGTGTTGTGGCTGGACAAGAAATCACATTGCAAAAAAGGATATATATTACTACTCCTTGAAGGCTTCTGGTGGTATATCTTCCACCTTCCATGTTTTTATTCATTGAGTGTGCACAATGAGTGTTTCTACAATAAAACTGTTCAGATTCTGTGCTTCAATTGACATGCTAAAAAATTGTATAAATTCAATTTTCTTCATGCAGTCACTTTGAATTGCTGTCAAAGTATTGTGTGGCAGGACTCTACATAGTAAACTCATATGCTTCTTAATCGTGTTTCGGTTTCGTAATTTCCCCTCCCCCACACATTTCTTACTGATCCTTTATTTGTTTCATAAAGGTTTTAGCTCCTAAGTGCTGCCATTCTCTAGTAAGGCTATTTGGGTCCTACATGTAACAGTCAGCTTTATCTGCTCATTTTTTGCTTTCTTTGCTGTCTTCTGGCTGCTGTCTTGGCTTGCACTGCATTGTCAGCTAACACTGTTCTCTTGTTTCCTTTCTTTTGCACCTTGTTGAGAGAGTTGTCAGTTGTCCTTACAGGAACAGCAGCTGGGCCTTGTGTCTACATTCTAGCTTAATTTATTAAATGTGCTTTCTGATTTTTATCAAGCTGGGCAAATGCTAGACTCTCTCTTGTTGCTTGCATCTGTGTTTTACATGAAAAAAAGTCTTGACACTACAGCATAGGCTTTAAATTTTAAATAATAATGAATACAGCAGCCTCTCTCATTGTTACTTCCAAAATTCGGCCAAGTATTTGCATTGTTTTGGAGGAGAGAGGGAATGAAACGTGTAGGGGAACGGGATGATACCACAAATACAAGGGATGGATTGTAATTCCCCAAATGACTTTGCTGAGTCTTTCCCTCCCAGGTAAACCTGGGCAATAAATGATCATATGTAGGTAAAGGGCAGACTGTGATCTATTCCAGACATTATTGGAAGCATACAGACTTGAGATTGCTGTGGTACAGCTGAAATGCCAGACTTGTGTCCCAAGAGCTGAGTGCCCTGTTGGTGTGAGGGTGGCTACATGACACGGCTGCTGAAAGCTGCAGCAATGACAGCTTGGCCAGCGTTCAGCTGTATGAAATGCCAGAGTGGGAAGGGTGAAATGTTGGTACCAGCTTTGGGTTACTGCCACGATGTTTTCTGCTCCACTGCAAAGACTCCAGCTTCCTAGAGGAATGCTTTGTTGTCTTCTGCCACATGGCCATGAGGACATCTGGCAATAAAGTGTAGCCTGAAACTATGTTATCAAGTATTTTAAAACTTGTATTTATGTGTATGCAGACCAGTTTAAATGCAGTTTGTCTGTGGTATAGGCTCTGTGCATTGATATTGTGTAAGAATTTCTGAGCAGAGATTCTGTAAATGCCATTAGAAGTGGCTCATAAGCTTTTTTATTGCAAACTATATTATTTGTTGTCCAACCTCTTTGCTTAGTTAAGTCCTCATTCCTGTTGTGGTCACTGTCATTGTAAAAACCCTCTGCTTTGGAAGCCAAAGGACAGTTTGTAAAATATGTTTGGAGGGAGAAGACTGGGGCTTTTTTTAAGCCTTGGCTTCAAATCACATATGGCTGCTCATGTTGTTGCTACTGAGCAGATGCTGGGTATTTCCAATCTGTTGTAAATCTGTTGGAAACAATAAAAGAGGGTCATTACAGCCCTGTAAAAAGGAGGAAAATGAGAGGGAGAAGAGATGTTTGTTTCTGTGCCATGAATTACTTAAATTGCATTGCTAGGGAAATCTGGTGTGTGACAGCCAGGGAGTGATAGAGTTTGGTTTCAGCAGTAACAGCAATAACAACACTGTACATTATAGCATTCTTCACATAACTCAAGGCTTCCAAAGAGATTTTGTGCATGTGTTAAGTGATACTGAAACCTGTGTAGTGCAGATTGTGTGAATCAGCCCAGTGAAGTTTAAAAAATACTTGTGTTTCTATTCATAGAACAAATTATGCCAATGTGAACCAGGAGGCAGCAGAATATTTGGGCTATTATAAAATGGCAGGGCCAGGGTTTTGCCACTCCCATCCCTTCTGAAAAATCCAGGCTGACACAAAACCTGCCTTTGTTCTTTGTTAGTGAAATTTCATTGGTTTTAATGTATAGGTGACTTAAACTTCATTTATAGAGCTAATTTGATAAGACTGAATGGTCTGAACAAGATCCTGCTATGATTTAAAATGTTTCAGTAATTAGTGAACTTACTAATAACTTAATTCACCTTTAATGTTAGAATTAATCAGTTTAAATACAGGACCTTGAGAACGTAATTTTCAATTTTCATACACTGGATCTTCAGTAGGGTTTTATGCAAGCATAGGATAAGCATCCACATAAAATATATTTTTATTTGGACACTTCAAAGTATAGATATTTGTAAATATGTAGCTATTCCAAAATGCTTCAAATAAATATTAGTGCTCAGTAAGGATTGTGTCAAGTGGAAACTCATGCCAGCTTATTGCTGTTAAGGTTTGTGGTTTGAGAGATGGTTGACACTTTCATCAGTGGGAGGAACAAGAGGAACTTCTCAAGGAGTACCAGAGAATCACCAAAGAATTTTGTGTACAGTGAACCTGCAGCTAGAGCCAATTTAACTGACCCAATTTTTGATATTCCATTTTGTCCCTCCCCTCAAGTTTTATACCATCTGGGACAGTTTCAGTAATGCTCAGTGGGAAATAAAATTGGGGCTTTTGCTAGACCTGCTTGAATTATTTAGCAGCCAAGTTCAAAGCTACTTTGGTGTGAAACTTCCGTCCCTACAAATGTGTTTCTGATGTTCTGGTTACTCTCCTGCTCTGCTTTACTCCAGCTGTCTTGCATTGCTCTTCCTTTCTACCCTGTCCTAAGGCTCTGGGGCGAGGGCTGGGCATATGGGATGGTGGGGGAGAGATGCTCAAGGCACAAATTGCTCTCATCTCTTGCACATTGCAAATCCTCGAGGGGTGGCCTGCACCCAGGTGTCAGGTGTGTAGGATCCCAGAGGGGAGAAGATACAGCAAGATGATCACTACTGAAAGTGTTGTAAGGCAGGAGAATTGGAAAGCCAGAGCCCATCTGTCAGTATTGAATGCAAATGCTGCTGTCCCTTGTTATTGCCTCCAGAGTGGAAAGGACTTAGGATACTTTTTCACTTAAAAGTGAGGGATGACATGCATGCAAGTCTGGTGTGTGGTCAAAGCTGAGATGTTTAATATCTCTGCATGTGCTGCTCCATGCTGCAAGCAACGAGATGGTCACGTGCTGTTCTGTACCAAGTGTGCATGGTCACCTCTAGTGAGTGTGGAATATGGTTCAAAACCAGTAGCTTTGATAAATAATAAAAAATATAAATTTTGAGAAATAATAATATAAATGGTTCCTGTAGAGGATACAGCCTTAAGTTTGCCAGTCTAACCAATTGAAGACTTCTGTTTCAAAGTGGGACAACTTATGCTGTGGTTTATGTACTTAAGTCAGGAGGAGACCCCCTAGATATCATATCCCACTCTGTACAGAACTTATCAAACTCATATCTGTATGTTCATCTGCTGATAGCTGGAAATCCAAATTAAAGCTTTCTCTTAGCTAGTTTCTACCCACTTGTTTTTGTGTCAGGGCTGCCTGTTAGCTAAACCTTGCAAGCATTTTGCTGTCAGCAGCTCTGCATGGAGAGGAATCTTAGATTTACAGAGTGCTCCAGGAACATTTTGTGGTATGCAGGGATAGTACATTGTGCAGAACTTCAATACATCTGTAACAGTAATTGGTTTTCAGAGGTGGGTCTTAATGCTGCACATCCTTTTGCTCAAGGTTTTGCTGATTTTAATGAGGATTCAGTTCATCAATGGTCTTCAGTAGTGATATTTGTATTTTTTCAGTGATAATTTGGCTGGTAAGGGAGGCAATTTGCTTTGGAGTGCATCTGCAAAGAATCTATTGCAAAAGGAAAAAACAATGGAGGAAAAAGGAATTGTTTTGGTTGCTGAATAGAATGATCTTTAACAGCATGGGCATTGACATTTGAAAGAAATAAACATACTTTCTTTTTCCAAATGGCTGCTTTTTATAAAAATGGCTCACTTGTTAGTTCATTGTCTTAAAAGATAAAAAGGAAATGTTGCTTATCTGTCTGGCTTGGTTGATGGGTCAATTCCAAATATTCCAATTGGAACTGGAGGAGGAAGGGCAAATCATTCTTGTCAAGGGTGCTTTAATTTTTTAAAGGTGCTCAAGCTTTCCAGATGTAACTTTTTTTTTCCATCTGGGTACAAACATGAGATCAATATCAGCATCCTGGAACGTCATATTCCTTGACTTTCTAAATTTCACTTGCTGAGAAAACCAGGCAGACCTTCCTACTAATTAATAAATCACTAGGATTAAATGGTGCTGTAAGAAAAGGAACAGAAAGAAAACAAGTTGACTGTTCGGTGGATTTGTAATACTGGAATGTTTTGTTTCTCTCCAACAGTAGGAAATTGCTACACCCACAAAAGGTCTATAATTTAGTGTGTTCTTCTGTTAGCAACCACATATTTCCTCATCAAGTGGAATCTAGAAACCTGTTACTGCAAAAAAAGCCAAGGAAAATTGTCATGTCACCATGGATCTAATCATTATTGTTACTACAGTAAAGCTTCTCAACCCTGCTGTGGAGAGCATCCAAACCCTGGGAACTCCCACCTGCCATGCTGACCCTTTCATGAGTAATGAATTTTGGACAACCTTTGGTAACTGCAGTGACTACCTAAAATTGTGGGAAAAAGCCCATTTAAGTTAAGACAAGGTCAAGCATTATTTGTGTAAAGGAGTGAAATACAGTGTTCTCACGTACTTTAAAAGACAAGTAGAATAATAAGAATTTGACAATCAATTCAGGGTTTATAGCAGGGATGGAATAACCCTGCAGTGTCTTTGTAGTTTTGCTGGGGACAAAAGGAAAAGCTATGTGGATTAATTTCAAGATTTGATAAGGCAACTGAAGAGAGTAGCCTGTTTTATTCCTGAACTCTGGAGCACCTGAGAGCACTTTTCCTCTGTTCCTCTGTTGGAGAAGGAAAAAAAGGCATCTTTTATCAAGAAAATCTTATTTCTCGGGTGGGGAAAAAAGCAACTACATGCACTTGTACTTGAGGTTGCAGTGGCTGTGATCTTTTCAAAGATCTAGAGAAGACATTACTCATTTTGTCATGATGAGCTTGTTTCTGAACTGCAGTTTGTACTGAAGTTCCTTATATGCTTTTGAATCCTCTGGAGAGAATGTTGCTGCAGGGTAAAGTTCAAACAAAATTCTCTGCTAAAGGATGATGGTCTAAAAACATCAAGAAATGATGTGGATAAGTGTGAGAAGGCAAAGAAGGATGGGGATTTGGTAGCCAAAGTGATCCAGCGAGGCTGAGTAGAGTTTAGAGAATCCCTGCCTAACTTCAGAAAGTGAATCAAGCCTTAAGCCAAACTACATGGTCACATCTCTGGGTAAAAAAGAAGCACATGGCTCCTTTAGGAAAGGACATCATCCTTAGGGAAATACTTGGACTGCCACTTACTAATTGAAATAATGGATTTACTCAATGAGCACAGTGAGGTAGTGGTAAAAGATGGGGAATGTTTGCATTTGCAGGCAACATGGAAGTCATGCTGAAGCTGCCCTAAGGGAAGTAGTGTGCCATTTCCCTATCTGTAAGTTCTAGCACTGTTTTTCCATTTGTGTTTATTTTTTTCCCCTTAATAACCAGTCCTGCTCTGTACAGACTGAGTGTTGTTTGCCCATTGAGATGTTCTGCTGAAGGATGGGGATCCAAACACTTGGAGTAATTTATCAAGGCAACCTACAGTCAGCTAGCACTAGTGCTGGGTATCCTGATGATGGTCTGCTCAGAGTATCACAAGTACTGGATGCTTCCTAAACTACTTACTGAATTGGTTGCTTGATCTTTTTAGCAGGAATCCTATTGTTTAATTGGTAGAATTGAGTCACAGAAACTATTTCCTGTCTAATAAAGACAGTGTCCCAAATTATCCTAAATATTGCATAAATTTTCTATTAAAAAATTTTATTGAGAATGAAATTCTGAGATTTTGATTTTTTTTCCCTTTGAAATGAATTTAAAGTTGTTAGATCTGATTCTCTCATTAAGCATTCTTGGCAAAATAAAAAGTCCTCAAAAGCTCTGGAAGCCATAGCCCAATGGGACTCTGAATTGCATTTCCATCCTCAAAAAGACTGTTGGAAAGATAACTGTGTGGGAAGTGATCCACTGCAGGGAACAGTCATGTCCTGGCAGCAAGGATGGACCAGATGACCTAATTTATCTTTTCCATTGGAGTTGTCTGATTCCTCAGCTAGTCATGCAATCACATGACTGACAACAAGGATAAAAAATATGGAAAGTACATCTCCCAGTGAAACAAATCCTGTTATTCTTGATTCCATCACCTTGCAAGCACTGATAATTGAATGCCATAGAGTCCTGTATCATTATGTTGGTGTTTTAGATGAAACCCTTAAACCTGACTTGCAATCTGCTCTGTCTGGAATCCAGCACTGCTTCCTCAGCTGCATGAGACATCTGCTTGGTGCAGTTGATGTGTGAATAGAAGCAAGGCTTGAGAAGAAGAGCTCAAAAAAGGAGTTGCAAGAATAATATACTCTATTGCCCAGTTTTAATGTTACCCCACACAACTCATCTACAAGACTTTGGAAGTGCAGCACTGTGCTGACTACTACTCTATTATCATACCTTGTATCCATATGACATGAGCTTGCTGAGCCAAAGTCTGCAGTTGGTTAGATTTGCCTTAAGATGGCTTTTTTTGCAGCTGTTTATAAATCAGCCATGACCTGGTTATCATGATCCAAAAGGAGACTTTTTCTTCTTTGTTTTTTTCTTCCTTTCCCATCAATTGGTGCTTCTTGCTGGCTGAACAGGCTACCTGTTCTCCCTGAGTGAGGTAGCCCAAGGTCTTGTACTGCCAGATCTTATCTGCAATATGAAGAATTTTAGAATCAGCATTTAGATTATTATCAATGGCTAAATCTTTGAAATACATTTTATTAACATAACCTCATGCTGCACAGTTTATACATGGAATCTTATTCCCACTTGGTGCATGCCATCTGTAATTGTTCTCCATTATTCACATCATACCTACAAGCAGAACCAAACACAAAGGGCAAGGACCTTCCTGACTGTAGCATTAAGATGATAATGGATTACAAGAATGCACTTACAAACACCTGCATCTGGGCAGAGAAGTGAGGGTGTACAAGATAAAGAACTTTAAAAAGCAGAATACACAGACCAATAAAACACTTTGCTGTTTTGATGCAAACTACATAAAACCCCTGTACTGTCTGAAAGGGGATGTTTATCCTTGAGATCCTTCACAACTCTGATTTGCAATTACTAGATGGATGCTCATCTAGCCAGCTGAGATGCAGGAGGAGCTTTCCTCTCAGAACCACTTTGGAAGAACTGTGGAAGGGTTGATTTTCTCCTCAGTAAGAGAAAGTGGAGTAGAGTGCTTCTTGCTGGAACGAAGAAAGAAGCAGCTTCTTGCTTCTTGTATGTCACATACTTTCTATTACTGCAGAAATCAAGAACCTCTGCAATGCCCAGTCTCTCCTTACCTCTTCTTGTACCTTATTTTTTTAATAGTTGTGCCTTTCAGTCTGTTTCTTTAGGTATTTTGGGTTAGAGGATGTTAAAAACCTGTCTTTTAGCTTAGGTTTATTGACTACCTATTTTATGGGGCCTTCTGAAGTAGATGTCTATTACAGACTTGTATGTACAAGATTAGACAAGTCCTGTACTCCTTTGGCCCTGGTAATCTGTTCTTTCCTACTCATGTAGCCAAAAGGAGCACTCTCTCCACCCTGCCACCTGTGGGGCCAGAGACATGGACAAGATACAGGGATATCAATAGTTTTCCATGCCCTGTATTCTTCTTCTAAAGTATTTTCCTGTGCAAAGCAATCCCAATTTCTAAAACAATGAGAAAAAATCTTCAACCTCTCAAGAAATAGAAATAAATACATGTGTATTATAAAAATATCATTGGTTAATAAGAAAAATAGTGTGCTAATTAAGAAATTTTAACATTTAGAAATGAGGAGTATCTGACTACTGAGAGACCTTTGTGGAAGGAATGACCAAAAGTTAAAAAATCTTACATTTAACAGCACATTTCCTGTCTGTTCCTGCTTGTTTTTTCCCTTGACTTCTGCAGCTTTCTGATTTTTCCTTTTCCAATTGGAATAAAGAGATTGCTGCTGTTCAGGGAAACTGCCTCAGAGACCTGCTCCACTGAAACAAAAGCAACTGATAAATGCAGTTTGATGTATTTGTGTTTGGTTTTCTTCCTTGTCACTCAACTTTCATATCCATTTGCACCCACCCACTCCCAAACTCCTGTTTGCTATTAGTAATTTGTTTACTTGCCTAATTTCAAAGATCTTTACTTTAAAAACTCTACATATTGCTTCTAAACAGTGTTGTGGGACAAAATGTATCAGTCTGATCCTTACAAATAACAGCAATCCAAAGGCTGTGCTGATTCATACTCCCTGCCAGTGGTGTCTGAAGAAGATTTTCATTGAAGGGGAGTTGCTGGGGTACACAGCTCCAGTGGCAGCCTGTCCTCCTGGGCCATGTCTCCTGTGCTGACAACCAGTTGCTGCACTGTCTATATGCTCTGGAGGATCCCTCTGAGGTCACAGTTATGCAGACAATTTAGCCCAACACAAATCCATGCTGCCTTTGAAATCTTCTGTGTCTCATCTCTGCTTGTCCCTAGTGCCCCTCTTAGGCTGGCATCAGACAGCCTGAATGGCAAACCACATGGAGGGAGGGACACCTTTCCCTTCTCCCCCCTGCCCACATGCTGACCCTCAGGAAGGGAAATGCACGGGAGGAGAGGCCAGGACCACTCCTCCTCCCCACAGCAATGCAAATTAGGATGGATGACGTGGCAACATGACAAAAATCACAGGTACAAGGAGTTTATCATCTCCTCCAGTCAGACTCAAGGCAGGTTTATTTGTCTATTTTGCACTGTATTCTGGGTCTGGTCTTGTAATGTTTATGGTTGGCTCAAAGTGAGTGACACCAGATTCTCACTCATTAGGCTGCATGGTCAAAGTCTCTTTAGGAGTAATATCTTCCAGCAATGAAAGCTCCTGAGTCTCAAACTGCACAAAAAGAAGAGTTGTAAATAAATGACAAAAATTAAGATCTCCACCTAGGAAAGAAGTTTGGTATCATTAGCAGAAGTGTCAATCCATATGACACCCCAGCAGAACACAGGCATGGTCAGCAAACCTGTTTTACTGCAATTTCAGGTGTTCTGCATCATCCAGTTTCTTTCTACCTTCACAAGTTGGGCTTAAGGGTAAGAACAAATTCAAGCATCAAAAGGCAAACCTTGTTTACAGTCTTCCTCTGCTTTATTGTGTGGGAGGCTGTTTCTGTACTGTTCCAGAATGAAATGTCCTGGTAGTGACGCCTGTTATCAAGGAAACAGGAGAATATGGGATTAATGCAAGAAACAAGATGAGCTGATAATTAACCACAGAAAATTAGTTCACTAAAGAAGTTTAACTCATTACAATGAAACAATCTAGAGCAAGACTCCTATTTCTTTCAACTGAGAAGTGGATTTGGAATCCTCTCTAAAATTATAACCTAAAAAATACACCATATTCAGGAGAATTAAAAGGTGGAAAAATAATGAGTAATGCACCAAATAGTTTCAGTTGTGCTAGTGTGTGTATACTGAAATACATATTTTATTTATAAGTATTTATATATACATATTTACATGTATTTATGTATATATTTATATTTATGAGAATTGACAATTTGACCATGTCTGCTTGCAGACAAGTGACTCATTTGATGTTGGAAATTAGTTATAATCAGATGCTAACAACTTTTGGTTGCTAAGGACCTAGGCTGACCCCACGCCAGTTACCACATATCATTAGCTGAGAGTTTGCAGTCCTGTGAGCCACTCCTGCCTTTGCATTACTTGGATTTCTGGACTCAAGTGGGGACATAAAAATGTTGTTAAAATTTTGTACTAAATACATTCATTATAGTGTCTTGGTTGAAACTGTTTAGAAACCAATTTATGTGGTCATGTTGACTGGAAAAAACATAAATAAAAATCTAAATCCTTAGAGATAAACTCCTCTTTTCTGGGTGTTTTTGTATACAGGTAAGAACAGCCTGTTTACTTATTAATGAAACTTTTAAAATAGCTCATTTGAATATGGTTTAAGTTATGATTGGAAATACTAGAAACTTGCACAGTAAAACAGCAATATAAAAGCAATCAACTCATACAAAATAAAAAAACCTGCTCAGATTTACTTACTACCATATATGCAGTATCTTTGCATTAATAGCAGCAAGATAAGTAATATACATTTGAGGATCTTAGGAAACATCTCAAACTGTTTTTCTATATTGCATAAATTACACACACACATGTATGAAGTGCAGCTGTTTGTTTATGGCTCCATACTTTACTGATTATGACTTTTTATAGCTTAACATCATGCCTCCATTGCTCTTATCATTACACAATGCTGTCAGCTACTAACAAGGCAAATATTTTAATAAAAGCAGCTTAGTTTCAATAATGCTTCAGTGTCATAAAACCACTAAGGCTGGAAGGGACCTATGGAAATTACATGGTTCATATCTCCTCTCAGAGCAAGTCCAACTTCAAAGTTACAGGTTCCTCGGGGCGTGTCTTTCAAGCACACATAATGCTAAATCATTCCAATACTCTGCGTAGCATTAAATGCATTCATGCAGTCAGTTGTTCTCAGTAATCCACTAACAAATACGTAAAAGTTACCCTGTGTTAAAACTAGCCACTATACTTATTTAATCTTACATAAACAACAGTGTTGCAGGGGGTTTTTTTCTCTCAAGTTCCTAACTTCTTTTATTTTTATACTATCTTTTTTTTTTCATTTTAGACCCCTTATTGCAGAGTCATTAAGTACAAATATAATTGTATAGTCAGTGGTGGTTTTATTCTTGGGGAACTACCATTGCATTCTGGAGATTGGGGCTTGGTGAATTATGCTTTAGACTATTTCTTAGATACTCAGAAAGCCAATAATCTGTATTCTCAGGGGAAAAAGACATGGATTTGTATCAGCTGTGGTAAGTGAGAAAACCTGTCCAACAGCAGCACACTAAAATTCAACTGGTTTAATTTTGTTCTAATCACTTTAGTGTCATAAAAGGCCCTGAAAATGATGTTTTCATTAATTTCAGTACAATTGCCTCAAAACCAGCAGCAATGCATCCTTGTTTACACTGGCTTCAGCAATGTTTTCATCAAAACACACAGAAGAACTGATTTTTGACAAAAAGGATGGTTCAATTTGCAGTGGATAGTCTGCTTGTTTTACTGATTCTTACTGGGAAATGACTCCTCTAGCAAGGCTCTGGCACAGATATCTGATCAGTCTGTAAACTGGCAAAGGTACCTAATCCAGCCTGTAATCCTGGCAAAGGCACCTAATCTACTCTGTAATCGTGGCAAAGGCACCTAAGCAAGATGACCACTGTTACAAGAGTCCAGAGGCTGTGCAGACACTGCTGCTGCCCTTACATGGAAAATGTAAGTGGAGGCCCATGGGATCCCACCACAGGTGTTCACCTGTGTCTCAGTCTTCCCAGTCAGCTTTCTTGGAGGAGTCTTCCAGACAAATCCAACAACTGTAGAGCTTGATTCTGCATAACTATTTATGCCTTCCACTCCTTTCTTTTACCTGTATTTGTAAACACAAATAAATTTTAAAAACCTAACCAGCCAACAAAATAAACTATAAGTGTACCAAAGAATTCAGTGTGATTTAATTGCAAACACAAAAAATGACAAGCCATATTCAGCATCATTTAACTGGCCAAACTGGAACAGTTTTTGTGAAGTGCAAAAGGAAAAGGAGACAAGACCAAGAGCAAAAGCTCTGATAGCACTACAGAGTTTGCTTTTTTTTTCTCTTAAACTTTTTCTTGGTCACCTTTTGGACCTTCTCATCTTTCATGGCCCTTTTTATCACCTGTTTCAGGCTCCTTCTTTGCCCTGATCCCATGGGTCATCTTTTCTCAGTATCTGAGATAAAACAAGAAAAGCTGCCCAATGTGCACATCTGACAGCAGAGCAAGTTTGATACAGCTGAAGCCTGGTACCCAACTAGCATAGGATCACAATTAGGTTTTCCCTGTGTGTCTTAGAGATATGAACTTCATCCTTTGAACCACATTCTTGATGATATTTGTCACACATTTCCTTAGCAACTTCAAAAGTGTTTGCGTCCTTTAATTATAGTGCTGTTTACCTACTATCTTAACTAACAGGCATTTGCTCACAACAGACATTTTCTCAAACACTCCCTTTATTATCTTTTTCCCCAAGTGCAAAAAAAAACTTTACAAAGAGCCACATTAACATCCCTGGTTATATATAAATCAGTATTCTTTTGAGAACAAAAATATCTAAAGAGTAATAAGCAAGTATGAGTTTGTGTCCTAGATTTACAATAAACTCTGTACTTGTGCTTTTTGCTTTAGGGACCTTGGAAACTTCTGCCTACCAGTTCTTCACCAATAACACTTTTCTTGTGTGAGAAACACAAGCTTGGTGTCACTTTTCATTAAAAAAAATACCTATGATAATCACTTTAAAATGAGTCTAGCACTGTGCTTGTTTTCAAGTTATTTCCCAGTCCTTTTAAATTGGTGCTTTAGGTCAGCAGGTGTATAATACCTAGAACACTTGGCTCTTGCATTGCATATCTAATATATATCACTGTCTGTGCTCTAGCACTGAAATCTGATTCACACACAGAAAGGTGAGGAGACTTAGAGTCTCTTTAATAGTACCTTAAGTTAGTTACAGTTGAAGTATTTTGGCCAGTGGTTTCCTCACTGTGCCCCATAAACCACTGGTATGGACTCTACAGAATCATATAAAACATGGTTTTAGGGAGAATTTTAATAATAGGGTGCAATAAGTTTTCAGATTGACTACACTCCAGTGGTCCAAACTGTTTGGAGACTCCTGAGCTAGTCTGACATTTGTGATTACAGAATTACCAAAGTGCTCCCAGCTGCCTTATGCTGGCAGAGCTGTGTTACCAGGGCAATCTAAGCTGCAGCTCAATGAATAACACAGCCAGCATCATATTTGCTGAGGGCAGGTCTCTCAAGGCTCTCCACCACCACTGCACAGAATATACTTCCAACCAAACCACTGCAGGTAGGCCAGGAGAAGGATAGAGAGCCAGCACAGGTGTAGAAGGGAACATGCCTTCTAGCAGCACTGTCCTGAAGCAGAAGTGTCTCTTGGAAGTGCCCTTCTCTCTTGTCTTCCTGCTGTGTGCCCTGTATCAGATCTGGCTGGTGAGCACATCCCAGAGCAGTGTAATTGGGCAGGGCTGGGGAGTGGCAATTCTATGAGTCACTTTTCAAGCACACGGAACTGAAAGCCCTGGAGAGGAGAGAAATGAGGCACCATGAAAATGAGACATCAAAGGCATATAAACAGGAAGACATATTAAAAAAATGTTGAAATCTCAGCTGATGAGCAGGTGACTTGAATCACTCACAGGTCTTAAGCAGTTCAATTGCAGCTCCTTCATCAGAGTTCCATGATGAGGATGGCCAGCCTGGGTCACCTGGGCCCTGAGTGTTGGATGAAGTACACCAGTGGTGCTCCTGAGCCTGATATCAGTAGGCTGTCTGCAAGTCCAACACATGTGCAGGCCCATTTTGCAGTGGTGAACTGCTGTCCCAGATGCAGGCTGCTCATAGAGATTTTCTTTTCTTGCTGGAAACAGGTGGTATGTGTGAATTCTGGTCATATGAAGATTTCGACAGTGTTCATAGACCCAAGACATTTGGTGAACTTTTCTTTGTAAAGAAATGATTTAAAAATAAATTCTCTTGGTCTCACTCACATACTCAGGAGAACTATTTTGTCTGAGAAAGAACTGGGATCCAGATTGCCTGCTCAGTGCAGGCACTCACACCTGTTCAGAGTGTGAAGTACTTGCTAGCCTGGAGCAGCAATGCTTCACACGTACATTGCTTGGATATCAGTGAGTTGACAGGGTCAAAAATAAGTAAGGAGAATGAAACCTCTGAACTTGTTGATAGCTTGTAGACACTAAGGACTGTAGCAGCTCAGGAAAAAACAGCCTGCATTCCTCCAGTTCTGAGGTGAAGGGGTTCATTCAGTCAGTGGTGCAATTTAGGGTAACTCTGCCCTGTCCTTCTGCTGCAAAGTCCCCAGGTCACTACATGAGATCCTCTTGTCCTGATCTTTCCCCTCTGTTGAGACTTTCAGATAGTTCCTGGAGGAGCATTAAGACAAGGCACACTTTCTCATTTTACAGAAGGAGAATTGCTGTAACATCCCATCACAGCAATTTTTTCAAAGGCATCTGCTTCTGCAAGAGGCTCAGGACTCCAGTTCTCACTGTGGAACCCAGGGAAAATGCAAGGTATTATTTGGTTGGCTGAGGTATTTATCTCTTTTCAAGCAACTCTTGATGATGCCTCATTCACAAGTGTGGTCTACCACAGCTCTAATTAGGAGTAGCAAGCAAAATCTAACACTACATTCCATGTATTCCATGAATTTCTCCATATTTTAAGTATTGCCAAAAAAAAATCCTAGAAGGAACAAATCCATTCCAGCACAGTCTTTTTCTAGCCCACTCTTTTTCTGTTTCTTTGTAATACAGATGGTACAGAATTCAATACATGAATTTTCCATAGCACGTTGAAGTCTCCACTTACACTTAAATCCCATATTGTCAACCTAGCTTGCAAGAGAAAAAAAAAACAAAAAAAACAGGAATACCCTTCAACTCCTATGCATGAGAATAAATTTCACTTGTGAAGCCACCAAATACTGATTTCAGTTTGCCCAAAAGAGTTTCATTTATCTCTTTCATACTATTCTAAGCCTAAACAGGAACTCTTCATATGTATCTAAAGACATAGTAAATATACACACACAAATGCAGAAGCAAAGCAGACTGCATAAGGTAGAACACCAGCAGATCCTTCCAAACCCAAACATATAACAATTTAATCAGTTAAATGTTTTGGGGTGTTTTGTTTTGGTTTTTTTACTATGGTAGGTGTCCAGTTGTCCAGCTGCCAGGTTTTGCTTAGGCTGCTGGACCATACTGGCAGTCAGCTCCCTCTGCATCTCATACACCAAAATAGTACAGCTGGAGACTGGCCCACATTTCATTACTTCCACAAGGTCCACATTTGCTGCCTTTATATTAACAATACTCCTGGAATAATGTCTGGTCCTAATGTCAGATCAAAAATGCTGCCCAGAAGAAACACATTTTACCTTGTGCTTAGACTCTCTTTTCTTCTATTAAATTTCACATCAAATAAGCTTTTTCCTAGGAGAGAAAAGAGAATCAATAAAAATATCTGGTGTCCTCTGAAGAGCAGGAATTGATACCAAAGATGTTAACTTCCACCAGTGTCTGTGCCAGCTGTTGGGTGGGTAAGAGAAATCACCAGGATAGATGCTAAATCATCCGGATGTATTTTAGAACCAGAACACAACAAAACCTGGGGATTTGACAATAGGTCCAGTTCTCTTTTTTTAGTTTTTTGGGTTTTTTTGTGGTTTCTTTTATTTTTCTCTTTTCCTTTTCTTTTTTCTTTCTTTTCTTTTCTTTTCTTTTCTTTTCTTTTCTTTTCTTTTCTTTTCTTTTTTCTTTTCTTTTCTTTTCTTTTCTTTTCTTTTCTTTTCTTTTCTTTTCTTTTCTTTTCTTTTCTTTTCTTTTCTTTTCTTTTCTTTTCTTTTCTTTTCTTTTCTTTTCTTTTCTTTTTTCTTTTTTTACTGTAGCCATGAGTATTACCAAACAATTGCACTGATGAAAAGAAAATCCGATACTGAATAAACAAAGCAAAAAAGTTGATCCTTCAAGCTTTAAAGGAAGTACGCTGCTGTGCAGCATTCACACATATTTGTAAATGTGATCAAGCAGAAGAGTTGCAAGGTCTTTTCAGGCCAAATTTTGTGAAGTGTGCTCAGTGGAACCTGAAGCCACATGATCTGTTAACATTGATGCTAACAGAACTGTCTAAATTACCAGTAGTGATTTAGGATGAGTTTTAAAACTGCATCCTGCTTCCATTTAAAGCAGTGTCACAGCTCTTGTTCTCTCAACAGGGCTGGGATGCCTGTGAAAGTATGAACCATCTTGCCAGAATGTATCCACAGATGTCTGTAAAGGTGAGAAAGGCATGTGTGAAACTACCCAGGAAATCATAAAGTTAAATGGTTTATATTCATCACCTTGCTGTGGAACACTAAAATCTCTGGATAGTTTTGCCAAGGACATCTGGTGAATCTTAAATATCTATGTCCAGTTGTAAGATAGTAGTAAGCTTTAAATATGGAAAAGTGTTTTCTGTTTCTCTTAAGATCCCTATTAGGACAAAAGTGTACCAGTCAGATGGCAGAAGTATCTTCATAATTTATGCATAAACATGTGCCACCTTTCCTAAAAACTGGAAAGGAAGAGATGGAAGACTGGCAGCACCATCTCCTGGCAGATACAAGAAATAGGGACCACTTTGAATCAGAAGGTAGGGCCCAAGTAATTTCTTCGTGGATTTTAAAAAGGCTGAAGCAGGAAGTAACTTCACAAGAGTATATTCCCTCTCTAAGAAGATTAACTTTTATATGCTTCAGGGAAGAAAAGCATTATGTGTTATTATAATTATAGAGAACATATGCTCACAATAATAAAGAACAAATTCAGATTGCTTCTGCCTTTAAAAAGCTCTCTCATGTTAGTCTCTGCTCTCCTTTGTGATGCAGGAATAGCAGATTTCAAAACTAGCACAGCAGGTAAGTCAGTCCAGTTGCAGCATATTTGTGTCATCCTGGAAGACCACAGGAGACCATAGAAGTTCCTCGAAGTCAGAAAATCTTGGAATATGTATATTTCCAGAGTTGTAGCCAAATTTCTGTCTTTCTGAGTAAGTAGGGGAAATGTTGGGAAATCATTGGATCACTAATGTTGAAATGTTGGAAACTCCTGGATCACTTATGTGGAGTGCTATTTTACATATTTTGAAAGTGACAAAAGGCCAAACAGAGCTAAGTAGGGGTGAGGCCTTCAAAGTAATGAAACACTGTATGGGAAAGAAAAACATCTATGGAGATAAAAGAGGAGACTCCGTCAAATGACTTGGTGAAAGACAGACATGGAAGAGAAGAGTGGAGGAAAAAGAGGTAAGGAATTACAGAAATTTCAGAACTGGTGTGCCACAGGAGTCCAGATCTCATTTATCAGCAAGAGGAAAACAACCTCAGCAATCAGGCCAAAGTGTACCTGTCTTCTGCCTGTTAACTCTTGCAGACCTGTTCTTGCTGTTAGGTCCCCTGTTCTGTGGTATGAAACAAACAAAAAACCCTCCTTGTGCAACACAAACATGGACGATGTTTTGTTGTTGGGGTTTTTTCCCATGTTTTGGAGGTTATTTCACTTTAAGAAACTCCCAGGTGCTTTTAAAGTTTTGTTTGTTTGTTTTCTTTCTGCAGATGAACATGAAAGTGGAAGAGATTTATGAATATGTTCATTCCATCCTTCTCCCAAAGTATGAACACCTCTTATAAGTCACTGCACTTCCCAGGACTTTGCCCAACATAGATTCAAAAGCCACACGTGATACAGGTTTCAATAATTCCCATGGGAAAATATGCAGCTTTATGAAGCCTACATCTCCCACATGTGTGGGGAGGAGCTCTGCTTATCTCTTCAGCTCAGAACCAAGATCAGGACTTTTTCCTCAGGGGATCATTTACTCTTCAAACATTCACAAAACAAAGGTAATCCACCATCTTGCTTCAGGGCATGCCACAAAATCCATCTTCCTTTCCAAACAAACTACTAAACTGTATATTTTATGAATCATTCTGAGTAGTGGGCTTACCTCTTTTACCTAATAGTTGTTCTTAAAGGAACCCTTCTTGTCAACGGGGTCAGTTACCCAGCTAGCTGTCACTCCACATCTCCAGCTTTTATTATTGACACAGGGAAACATTCACTGCCTACATATATAAAATTCTTTTGTTTCTTTTCTTTTTATTCAGTGTGTTATACTTGTGCTATTCCTCACCAACACATTACGTGCTGTTTCCCATTAATTCCTATACATATCCTATCTATTTAGCATATCCTTGTTTAGTCCATACTCATATTAATAAAATGGCTCAAATTCCTTACTGTGGGGAGGAAAGAATGCATTTCTATTAATACTGAGTATCAGCACACTCCAAAAGTGGTCTTGTGCTGGACACAGGATGATATATTTATATAAACAAATTAAGATTTTAAAAAACCCCACACTCAGACATGCCATTAAACTAACCTACAGATGCCAAATCAATTATTGTAATTAATGTGGAATAAACCATATTGCTAAATCAGTGACAATTTTCATAATTACTATATACCGTTATGGTATAATGAAATAGCAATAGTCTAAACACTTTAATCTAACAACTCCATTGTGATGGGCTCTGTGAAAATCCAAAGCACAGTTCTATAACCCTAAAAATATTTACAGGCAATCAACTTTTATTATTAAAGTGTCCTTGTAAGATAAGAAGTAAATGAAAGAAAAAAACCTACTCAGTGGGAACATTCAAGTAATAATAGAAAAAGAAACTTTTTATCTGGCTTTCTTTATCTTCCTCCACAAGTTACAAAATAGTGAGAGATAGCATAGTCTATCCATTGATAAAAAAAATGGATCTGTACTGATACCTCTGAAGTCCAATATGGGATCTGGAAATTGGGATAAATAGTTCACAGATAGAGCAATGCATTCCAAAAAGTTCAATCTAAAGTTTATTCTAAAACTTGCGGAAAGATCCTGCCACATTAAATCACATCTGATAAGATGGCAAATGAAAATTGATGCTTATAAATGTTATATGTAACCTTCACCAAATACTTACAATGATGAGCACTTGTTTAGATGTTATTAATGTGAAAAGACATCTTAGAAAGCTGGTGAAAGTATCATCTGCCTGAAACTTTAATTCTGTACTCAGTGTAGGTCAAAAATTACAGAAAGTCACTAGAATCAAGACATGGGTAGAGAAAAATTATTTATTATATACTTCAGAATGTCTGTACTATATAAAAAAAAAAACCCAAAAAACATACAAACCCAAAAACCAAAACACAAAAGCCAGAAAGATGTTTAGATTAAGCACAAACATGGATTAATCACACACAAAGGAAGGCTAACCAAAATAAGACATTTCATTTGGAGAAAAACCCAATCAAACCCGTAACTCAGAGGGTTATGGTAGAGTTCAGGAATGATATAGAAGGAAAGAGTCATAAAATGCATAAAACCTAATAATAAATAATTTTCAAGAAGATCTGAAATAATCTAAGATTATTTCAATAATCTTAGTGTACCAGGTGCCAGAAGCTGAGACTCACCAACCAAACTGGCTGCAAAACCAGTACTGAGAGATGATAAAGCCATGGTGGAAAACCCAAAAGAAACTCCTGAGTGTGTGTTCCTCTGCTGGATCACTTCATCATTAACCTTACCTCTGATCTGTTTCAAATGGTGATGTTGAACCCTAAAAAGAAGTTCATGGCACAAAACAAGCAACTTTGAGACAAATTCTCAAGAGACACTATTCACCCAGGAAACTCAAGGATGCAATATTTTGTACAGTGCAGTCAAATTCTAACTGTGGTATCAATTCTTGCTTAAAACTTTCTTGGCATCTAAGAAGTAGATTGTATCAAATGTCAAAAATTTTTTTTAATTGTGACATTAAAAGCGACACCTATTCCACACAGACTGGTACAACTATAATTAGTGCATATATGGGGAGATGTGATTTACCAAGGAAAGATCAACAAGGGTTTTGTCAACATTGTTCTTGCCAAGAGAAGTCTTGCTTTGTAAACTCAGATTGAATGTGTCAGCAAGCACCTGGATAAGAGGGATTGCAGAGATACTGTTTGCTGAGATTTCTGAAAGACTTTCAAGACTTTCTTGCTAAAGGTTCTTAAGGAGACTAAACAAGCAGAGGACAAGAGAGAAGATCCCAGCATGGACTGAAATGCAGTTAAAAGACTAAGTATATGGTCAGTTTTCACAATGAAAGAAGTCACTAATGCACCTTCACATCTCTGCACTTTCTCATAAATAATCCAAGTAAGATAAGGAGTGACAAGACAAAGATTGCTGAAGATATCATGTTATTCCTGAAAGGAGAGAAAAGGTGTGGCTGAGAACTGCAGAAAGACCTTCCTCTGTTCAGGGCTCATAGACACCCACTGATAATCCACTATATGGGGACAGATATGCTCTGGCACAGGACTCAGCAGGGACCCCCAGACTCTTTTAAAGCCTCACTCAGACCCTCTGTGTCACCTGGAATGGCACTGGACACGGCCCTGTGGGCAACTGAACAGAGACCTCAGTGCCTGGCAGGAAAACAACAGATGATCATGAAAACAACAGATGATGTAAATTCATGCACTTGGGGACAAAACAGTCCTACATCACATGTGGAATAATACTCTCTGAACTGACCCCTACATGTCAGCTGTGAGAGCTGGGAAGTTTAATGTTATTTGTAGGACAATGCCAGCTCAGTGGAGATCAACAGCACATTGAATATTAGAAATATTCAGAAGCAATACTGAAAACAAGGCAGGGAATATTATTATGCCACTTTATAAATCTACTAGATGCCTCTGTCATGAGCACCATATGGAGTTCCAGTCCCACCACCACAAACAGGAATAACAGAAATGGTGAAGTTCATAGGATAGCAACAAACACCTCCTTGGAAAGCAGATTTCACTTGGATTTGTCTGCAAGAGGAGCCTTACCAGACTGCAAGGGGATTTCATGGAGGCTCTGAAGTGGTGACTGGCATAGAGAAGGCAAACTCAATGTACTGTCCTTCCCCAAGCAAGAAGCAGGGTCAGGTCATCACACGGCGCCACAAAATGTCAAGTTGAAAGTAAGAAAAGTGGCTGTTCATGCATACAGTGACATTGTGGAACTCCTGCCACAGGATGGTATGGATGCTACAAGTTTACAAGCAGTAGGTCACAGAAATCACAGAGATGATAAAGTTGGAAGGGGCCACAGTGGAGCATCTGGTCCAACCTCCCTGCTCAAGCAGGGCCATTCCAGAGCACATGGCACAGGATTGTATCCTGGTGGTTCTGGAACATCTCCAGTGACGGAGACTGGACAGCTTCCCTGCACAATCTCTTCCAGTGCTGAGTCACTCACACAGTAAAGAAATTCCTCCTCATGTTCAGCTGGCACTCCCTGAGCATCAAATCAACTGAACAAATGGATGGAGGAGATACAGTGAGGGCTGCTAAGCAAGACACAACCTCTGATTTCAGGAGTCACTGGATGCAAATTGTAGGAAGTTCAAAGCAGACCCAGCAGAAGTTTCCCTAGAAGTTTCACCTCTTACAATTCTTTCATGTTTGGGGACAAGAACTGAGAGACACACTCTTGTTTTAAGATATCTATCTGCCTTTATGGTGCTCTGAAAAATTGAAGCATGAGTAATTTTATTGATGCATTTAAAATATTTCAGGTTAATTAATGAGCAGCACAGCTTAAGCAGGATGGGCAATGGGGACACTTTTTCTCCATTTTTGCTGAGTACATCACTTGCAATCATCTTTGCTGGAGGCATCTACAAAAAGGTAAGAGATCACCTAATTCGGGAGAACATTAACCAGAGCACTACAGCCCAGCTGTAACA
Source organism: Melospiza georgiana (assembly GCF_028018845.1). Lineage (NCBI taxonomy): Eukaryota > Metazoa > Chordata > Aves > Passeriformes > Passerellidae > Melospiza > Melospiza georgiana. Next base: position 92,246,649 of record NC_080432.1, read on the forward strand.
CATTTGCTGTGCTTTTATCTCAATAAGGTGTCCTCTTTGGGAACAGCTGAGTCATGGACCCATCACTTATTATTTGTACCAAGTGCCACAATCCTCAGCTGTGCTAAGGAAACTGCACAAAACCTTGTAAAGTCCCTGAGCACAGTCACTCACGTGGGCTGGGGAGGAGCAGCAAACGCATCTGAGTGGCATCACTGAACCTGCAAGGTCTGAGAGCACCAGGCTCCTGCCCAGGCAGGTCCCCACGCTGTCCCCAGAGAGGGGCTGCACGACCCAGAGCCTTCTCCCTTCCCAGGGGGCAGTTCCTGCCCTGGGGAGGCCGTGATGGGGCTCTGGTGAAGCTGTCCCAAGAAGGTGAGAGCTCTCAGCAGGAACAACAGCATTGCCAGCAGGTACAAGGGGGTGATCCTGTTGGGAGTAAACCCTTTTTATTTCAATCCTGCCCCTCTACCCAGCCCTGCTGAGGCACCCCTGGAGTGTTGAGTCCAGTTCTGGCTCCCCAGTGCAAGAGAGGCACGGAGCTCCTGGACAGGGTCCAGCAGAGGCTACAAAGATGATGAAAGGACTGGAGCATCTTTCTTACGAGGAAAAGCTGAGAGAGCTGGGCCTGTTGAGCCACAAGAGATGACTGAGAGGGGACTTCATCAATGTATTTCAGTATCTCAAGGAAGGGTGTCAAGAGAATGGAGCCAGACTCCTCTTGGTGGTGCCAAGCAATAAGACAAGATACAACAGGCAGAATTGGATGCTTAGGAAGTTCCATCTGAACATGAAGAAGAACTTTATTGTGCGTGTAACCAAGCACTGGAGCAGATTGTCCAGAGGCTGTATTATCCTCCCTCCCTGAGTACTCTCAAGAACCGTGTGGATGCAATCCTGTGCCACGTGGCCTAGGATGACCCTGCAGGACCAGCGAGGCCGGCCAAGACGCCCCCGCTGCGGTCCCTCACCCGCGGCCCCACGCCGCGCCTCCGTGAGGGCAGCGCCGCCGCCTCCTCGCCGCGCCCTCACAGCCGAGCGGGCGCCTCCCCCCGCACCGCCCCCCAAGATGGCGCCCCCGCCCGCCCCACAATGCCCCGCGCGCAGCTGCCGCGCTTCCGGGTGCGGGCCCAGGAGGGCGGCGGGCCCGGCACGGCGGGCGCAGGGCGAGGCTGCTCCGAGCGGATGCGAACGAGCGGGCGCGCAGTGCCCGAGGAGGCCGCGCCCGGACCATGAGGCTTCGACTGTGGCTGGTCCCGGCCCTGGTGCTGCTGTGGGGGCCGGGCGGGCTGGAGGCGCTGGGGCACCCGCAGCGCCCGCAGCGCTTCGGTGAGGACAGGGCGCGACCACGGCAAGCCCGGAGGGGAGGAGGAGGAGGAGGGAGAGACCACTGCGGCACTGGGGGGGAGGCAGGCACGGCACCCCCGCCTGCCGGGGTTGGCGATGGGCGCTGTGTGGGGCAGGGCAGGGCAGGGCAGCCCTTGTGCTGAGGGCATCGCTGATGGGCAGCGTTTGGGGTACTGCTCCCTGCAGGGATACACCATTGTTCACACACGAGGTCTGCTGAAGAGTTTTCCTCCCAGGAGTTTGCGTTCTGTTAAGGCGGGCTGATCCCAGAGTAGGTCGGGTAGGACGGGACCGCGGTGGGTGATCCGGTCCGGTGTCCATGCTCCTGCAGGGTCATCCTGGATCACATTCCGCAGGATTGCACCCAGGCAGTTCTGGAATATCTCCAGTGAGGGAGGCTGCACAGGGCAAAATCATATAAATGGCATCCCTTCATAGTTCTGTGTGGACAGTCACCAGAGAGCCCGAAGCTATGGGAGCTGAAAGTGACCTCTAGAAAAGCTTGACACGGAGGAGAACCCCTGCCTTATTTAACTCCTGTAAACAGTTTTGCATCTAAGCTTCTGCTTTGCACTGAACAAGTTGTAGACTTTCGTTTGATAAGCAAAAGCTTATCACTGCAATGGCAGATGGGCTCTTGCATGAGGCAGTGGCCGTGTCTTGCCCTCAAGACCCGTGTCTTACATACTTCTTGGATCCTTGATTTTGCTCCATTTCCTCTCCTCTGTATGATAGTTACTGAGCAGCAAAATTTTTGTTTCCTTTAAAAGCTTTATCTGGCCCTCACATGAAAAACCCCTGTTTTGAAAATCAAAGGTACAAAAATGATTTCGTGATAAGTTCTGTTGCTTTCCTTGAGCCCATTGCTATGCAGGACGGGATTCACATGGGGTGATGCTGACATTCAAATGAACAACTGAACTGTCTGAAGACAGTCTCGACACACTGTTGCAGTGATTAATCAGCTGTACATTCCCACAGAGATAGCTGTCCTGTCTCCAGTCCCTGAGGCCAGCAGGGACTGCTCCAAGGCTCCTTTCTTGGCTTGGATCTCTCAGTGCCTTTTCTGACAGGTGGCTGCACCTCTGCCCTCCTCTCCTGCACCTGAGGTGGATTTGTGGTTCTGTGCACACCTCAGGTGGCAGTGGGCTGTATGGTTTGTGGCTGTAGGAACCTGAGAAGGATGGGGCTCAGTGGGGGATGCTCCAGGAAGTGTAATAGAAATAAAACAAACACAGAGTGTCCTTTCAGCATCAGGGAGGTCCTGAACGGCTGTTGCATCTTGGGCTGTCAGATCTTCATGCCTTCCAAAGGACCTGCCTGCTATGAGTTTGTGCAGTCTTTATCTGATGGCTTTTATCTCCTTGGCCCACGTACCACTGTGCCAGGACTATGAGCTCTTCAATTATATGAAATACTGCATGGGGGAAAACCTAATTTCTTCTGTTTCTAGATGTTGGAAAAATTATTCATTTTCTTCACACCTGCAGTGACTTACATACCTATGCAATTTGTCTCATTTGTACTACTGTTTGTTGTTTAAGTGATAAAATATTAGTCTGTATAATAATTCTTAGTTTGAGGAAAGAATCATGGCTTTATTGGTTACTTTTTTCTATATATATTTTGTGTTGGATTTTTATTTATTTGAGATGTGTGGTCAGGGCTGCAGGACGCCATTTGTAATACAAAGGCAGCATAAATTTATAATTATTATTTTTTTTTTCCTTTCTGAATAGTTTTTGGTCTTTAATAGTCACTCCAAGCTCTCTTTTCTTTGTGATTTTTCTTTTGGTTTTTTGAGGTTTTTGTGGGAGGGTTTTTTGGAGTTTTTTTTGTTTTGTTTTGTCTTGAGTGGTAATAATTGTACTGATACACTTTGTTGTGTAAATACAGTGAGGAATTCTTTTCCTCACGTGTTATTTCACACATTCACACCTTGAATTTCATCACGTTTCGTTTTGTTGTCCAGTAAACTAAATTTACAAAAGTATTTTGTGAGGGAACTGGAGAAATCCATGTGTGCTACATTAGCTGTTACTTTTATCCACACACTACTGCCAGATACATATACATGTATAGGAGGCACTGCTTTCCCGGTACCTTATTTAGCCCCAGCTCTAGTAACTTAGATGTTGTTGTTATTGTTACCTGTTTGCCAGGTCAAGACACTGAATGTGTTGTTGATTAGGCCCTTGGATGGTACCTGGAGTGGAAATTGGTCTGTTCAGACCCCCTGCACTACACCAGGGGCTCTTGAGTGCCATACCACAGTTAGGAGCTGACCAGTTCTATTTTTGCAGTGTTTTGTAACTCTCGGGGTAATACATTCATATCCTGCTGATTTATTGGTCGTTTTCTTGACTTGTTGTAAAGCCTCTTTTCCTGAGTCTCAGCACAGGTCTTTACATATATGCTGTCATGACAAAAAGGTCCTTTTGGGGAACTTTTTTATCTCCACTGCAGTGAATACTAAGGTCAGCTACTGGCCTTTAGCTTTAGCATCCATTCTTAGGGCAGTATTTGCAGCTTCCTTGTTTTACAAGCCCTTTTGGTTATTTAGCTGTGTGGTTTCTTCTCATAAAATAAAAAACACTTCAAGTATTAGCTTTCTGCCTTTTACAAGCTGCTTTTAAAAATACCTTTGCTTATTTTATTGTGGTTTTGTGTTCATCTTTGGTTGGAGTTCTGTTGTCCTCATCTTACAGCTTGATTTTCTAAGTATCATCTTTTCCTTCTAATAATTTCAATATTATTCTCTTGAAAGCTTTGTTTTTCCACAGCTTAATTTTTGGGAACTGAAATCAGATTTCTGATGAGAAGTATCTGTAAGGAAGTTTCATGAATTAACATTTTGTGATTTCTCTTGAGAACTTCTTGCTTATTACTCTGAGTTCAGTTTTTCAAGGAGGAAAAAAATTATACAGCGAAAAAAAGAATTTGACAAAGAATAGAATAAGTGATAAAATGACATGGGTCATTTTCCAGCTTATTTTGGCTGAAGTAATCTTAGGGTGTGGTGCTCCAGGAGTCTAAACTGATCTAAAATGGGACTGCCACAACCTGACCTCAGCTTTCCAATCCCTTCCCCATTCCTGTGAGCACATTCATGGAATGTGAGCTGTCTGGAAGCTAATCTCTTTTTTTGTTTGTTTTTTTCCTTGCTCTTTTTTTTTTTTTTTTTTTTTTTTTTTTTTTAGTGTTTTGGTGTCTTTTTGGGGTCTTTATTTGCTTGGTTTTGGTTTATTTTCAGTAAAGGGTGTAGTTTCTCTCTGTGAACTCCATTATTGTGGAGCAGCTCCCAGTGTGACTGTCCAAGCACCTGCCCCATTGTTTTTGGGGGGTGGAGAGGGTTGTGTTCCAGGTGAGGGATGAAGGCAGAATGGTATCCACCTCAGTTTGTCTTCAAGGTGTTCTCTTTTTAGTAATGTTGACATCAGGGATCAGTTTCTAGAGAAGTGGGACTCCAGTACTCAATACAGTGACTGATACTATAGTTTGGCCCCATAAAAATTAATGGCACCTCTTTCAAGCTTTTACTCTTTGTTGTAATTTATCTCTGAAGATAACCTTTATACCTACAAAATATTTATGCTGTTTGTCCTCAAGTTCAGACATATCTGAATGGTAACAGAGTACCATTAATGCACTTGAAAAGAGTAACAGTGCAAATGTCCAGCTTGGTGCTGAATAGGTGAGTAGGTCACTGAGTCTATCTAAAGACCTGCCTGAATCTGTGTTACAGTACAGGAACTAAGCAGCAAGTGTGCAGGTTACCCCCAACAGACTCTGGGTGTAAAATGTGTTTTACTCAACTGTTGCTCTTTTTGAGTGAGAACTTTTGTCACAAGCTGGGCAGGGAACTAAAATAAGATATTTCTTCCTTTGCTGGGCTGATGATATTCTTTAAATCACTCACTGGGTATCTTTTTCTGCCTGCCAAATTGCACTAATAAAATCTGAGGCAAGTACCCTGATTTTCACCAGTTTTTTTCTCTACACTGCAGATGTACCACGCAGAACTTGGAACAGCTGCATGAGCTGGAGAAATGCCCTGGTACAAATGGTTCAGTATAAACTTACCTGATGCACATCACAAGACTCGGATTTAGATTTGTTGAGTGAAAAAAACAAATGGTAGTGGTGTTGGTGAATAAACCAGGGGAGCCAAGTGATACAGAGGGCAGAAATAAATTGATTTACAGTCAGTTTTGAATTCTTCACACTTGGTGTGACAAAATGCAGGAAGTCCAAAGGCCAAGAATGTAACTTGCTGCCAGAGAATTTAGGGATTGGAAGTTTAGCTCAGTGTCAAGAATGTGCAGTGAGATAACTAGTGACAAAAATCTTAATGCAGGATTAAATTTTATCCTGCTGGACTGAAGCTTCTGTTGGAGACTAAGGCAATACTTAGGTGAGAGTCAAATTATTAATTTCTCTACCATGATCTGCCTTTTTGGTTACAGTTTCTTACCCCATTTGGACATCCTTTGAAGCAAGATAACTGTTGTAGATGGATCTGGTTTTGCAGTTTGTCCCCAAAAGCTGAAGGTTGAGTAGGTTTCTCACCATGCATCACGTGGTGCAGAATTCAAGGACACACAATCCCACAGCATGTGGTCCCTGCCCAAGATGTGGTGGGATTATTTCAAAATCATTGCAGGAACTGATGCAGTGTCTGTCTCTGTATAAACAGCAAATGCTTGGTGTAGACATGGCCCTATTGAATGCAAATTACCACTATTATTTTTGTGTTGTGCATTAGCAAGCTTTTCCATGAAGTTACTTAATATCAAAGTTTTCAAGTACTTTTCTTGGGTTTGTTTTCATTTGTTCATATGAATAGGTCAATGTTTCCATTTCCAGCTGAAAAAAGTGATTGAAGTGTAATTTCTGCAAAAACTACTCAAGGTCAACAAAAAGAAGAATGTCAATGCTACAGTAAATTCTAATTAATGTGAATTGCCTTTAACTGTTGCAAGAATTCTGATAATGGAAGCCTAATCCAGTGCTCAGCATGGGTTTGATTTTCAGTAGTGCCAATTTGTTCTGACCTTTAAGCAGACAAAAAGTAAAATTCCTGTTTGCTTTCAAGATTTGGGGTCGTTTAATTTTCTCCCCAGTAAAAACTGACAGCTTCCCTGCTGCTGTAGATAGCAGCAGATAGCACTGCTGATAGCAGCAGTGACTCATCTCAGTTTCATGCTTCTGCCACTGGAATTTTTGTGTGCATGTGCAGAAGCCCCAGCATGGATTTCTGCTCTGTGGCTGGAAGGGCTGAGCGAGGAAGCCCAGCCAGCCATACTCTAACACTGGCACTCTGACTTTACATTCAGATGCAATTGTGTGTTTAGTAGTCAGCAGAGATTTGTCTTTGGGATAGAAGTTTATATTAATTTCTGTTATGAACAGGTTGATCCCCCACCCCAGCTTTTTTATAAACTGTAGGAGTCAGAGTTTGCCTGTTTGCCAGACTGATGATGGCATGTGCTTTGCTGTGAAGCCAAGAGCTGGGTTTCTTTAACAAAGAGCAGTTTATCCTGCTGTCCTTTTCTGTGATCTTCATGTGCATCCCTGTTTTTGGGATGTCCAGCGACCCTCTAAGTGGTTCCAATGGTTTTCCTGATGTCTTTCATTCTTATAGATACATGTGATAGTACTGCCCATCTTTGTCACTTGTGGCCTGCATCTCTTCACAATATCCATCCCTGTCTTTCTGTGCTGCCTTAATGTGCATTATTTGTACTTTTTTCCCTCCTTGATATTTGCATTTTTAACCTTTGTGGGCAAATGGACTGGGAAGTGGGAAGGCAAGAGGACTCTGTTATGAAGGGAGGCACCTACAGCTGCTGATCCATAATTACTGAGGTGTTGAACAAGAACATGATGTCCCTTGGTTTCCTTTCTCACATTTTCAGGTTTTCACTAGAATAGTAAGTTTCTGCCCCTCAATACCTGTGAGGTGCCTCAAATTTTGGAAGTTCATGTGTGAATGAGTCTATAGTTGTATCCACAAGGAAAAGCAATGCAGTCAGAAGTGAAGGGGTTGGTGTCACAAGTGTAGTCTAGACAGTAATTAGTGTCTACCTAGAATCAGCTCCACTTGATCTGATTTTGTGACCCAGCAGGATTTTGTGATGTGGTATCTTTGTACAGCAGTGAGGCTTGTAGTTTTTTGATAGCCAGACAAATGGTCTGTTTCCAGAGAACACTGCATCCTGGTGGCTGGGCAGTTCCTCTCTGCAGGATGTATGACAGCATGTGATTTGGGGGTGGGTTGTGCTGGGGGTTTTTGAGCATCAGGTCATATGATGCTGTTCTGTTGTAAGATGGGATGGCTGTATTGCCCTTGCTTCACTTTGATTATGAGGATGTTCATTCAGTAGACTTCCTCAATTTTTATAATGTCAATGTTTGGCAGTATATTGTTTTTTTTTTCCTTTGGAAAGTGGTCTATTGTCATTAATAGGACAAACTGTTATTAAATCAAGTAGATCCAACAGTGTAAGTTTTGTTCCTCACTAATCCTTATTTAAGATGTGATTAGTGAAGGAGATAATTTGCAAGGTTGGAAGTGTGTGAGGTAATGTGTGGGAGCCATTGTGGGTATTCAGCTGTATTCAAAACCACCAGAAACAGCAGCTTAATTATCTATACAGCTTCTGCTAAACAGAATTTGCAGCCTTAAGTAAATATTCCCACTGCCTAGAAACAGATGTTTATTTTACTGTGGGGAAAAACGTTGGGGTAGTATAAAGGTGCTGCTACATGAACAAGTTTTTCCTGAGATGAGCTAAAGGGTATTTAGCAAGCTGTTAGCTTTTCCATGATACCCATCACTGGCATGTCTGAGTGTGTGATAAGGAGGGAGTAGTTGCCCAGTGTAACTGCAGGAGAAGTGGAGAGGTGGACAGTAAAGCAGCAGCATCCCTGCCCTCCCAGCATGAGGGCTGATTAACCCTACCCGGAGGCTTCCTGTGCTGCTGAGAGTGAGTGAGTGCAGGCACCTTGTTTTCTCACGTGGTTTGACTAGTTTGGTGCAGCTGGGATCGAGTTAAAAACATGCCTCCTAAAACATTCAGCACTGCTGATGTGGCTCACCATTCTTACTAACAGGTTTGTCCAGAAATGTGCTCAGAGTGTAAACTTTTATCTTGTTATGGTTGATTAGAACACTGCCATGTATTTGGTTCTTGCTTTGAGCTGGTTTCTGATAAAAGTTCTTCTGTTTACATGTTCTTGATGAGCAAAACAGCAACCACTCTTCAGTGGAAACAAGTAAACATGATTTATCTAAACTGTTTTGTGTGGGATAAGTGTTTCAGTTCACTTTGTATTGTGTCTCTGGCAATGTCTCTGTACCAGATGTGCTGGAGAAAGATGTAACAGCACGTGCAAGGAGTTGTTACTGAACAGCTTTCCCACGATGAACCTTCTCTCTCAATGTGTCCTTTTCATCAACAGTCTCCTAAAAGCACCATAAGCTGTTCAGAGAGGGTACCCACAAACATTTATGCAGGGCTGCATCACCTCCTGCCTGGCACACACTGTTTGTGTGCCCAGTTGAAATGTGAATATATTTGCCTTCTCCATTAGCTCTCCCTGGAATGGTGCTGCAGCCAGTGAGTGGGTGTTACTGCAAACACAGGGGCAGCTGTTTTATGTAGGGTGATGGACACCTGCTTTAGCTCTTGTGCTTCAAGCTGGAAAGACTCCAGGCTGTGTTTCCTAATCTAATTTCTGAGACTCTGAGTTATATTTCCAATTACTGTGTTTGGTTACTTTATTGAATATATTTTAATGTACAAGAAGAGCATACAAAACTAAATAGTAACAATTAAGAACGTGGAGCCCTTCTATTCAGCCACTCCTGAGCTGTATCAGAAAAATTGTTACTAGTCAGTCAACTGCTTGTAAGCTTTTGACAGGTAGATTGGAAATCAGCTTGAGATCAGAACCCAGATGTAGTCGATGAGCACCGCATGAAATACAGCCTGGAGCCCCTTCAGTCTTGGAGATGACACTGATTTAACAGTCCCACTGCAAAATCCTTCCTGAATGTGTTTGCAGTGCCTGTTGTAGGACTGCTCTCTGTAGGCTTGTCATCCCATTCCGGTGCCTTTGACTGAAAAATTATTTCTGCTTTTATTCCCTTGGGATGATTGGAGAAATAACTGCAATTATTCCTGCAAGGCCCACTGATTATCTAGTGGTCTTTTTTAAATCCCAAAAGTAATTTTTTTTTAAATTTTGGATCTTGAGTTTTAGATAGGAACACTTTCTGTCATGGGATAATTTTGAAGAGAGTTCTAAAAAATATTAATTATATCTTCTGAGTTAAAACTTCACGCTTCCAGATAAGCTTAACCTTTCCAGAAATGATGCAGTGCAAAAGAATGCTTATGAAATGGCTGACTTGCCACATTTACTTGTTGGGTTCCAGACAATAGATGGGGCATGAGATCATGGGAATTTACTGTTGTACTTAGGAAAGCCAAGCTGCTTGGAGAAGGCTGACATTGGTATTTGAATTGCTAGCTGAGCACTGAAAGAGAAACTTCTGCTTTTCAAATATGTGCAGTGTCCTCCAGCTCAGGGAGTTAAGCTGTTCTCCCGTGCATTCTTGAGCTCTTTGGTGCTAGAGCGGAGTTTAATAAAAGATACTTTCTGTGTTAAGTCTGGAAGTCTAGTGCCACCAGAAACAAAGTGCAAACAAAGAGGCAGGAGTTGGTGAGGTCAAAGCTGAGGGCAGAGGTGGATCACTGCTGTGGATTTCTTCTTGAGAGCTTTGGGATATTGTCTTTGTCACTGATGTTCCTTCTCTGTCTGTCTTACAAACCCAATTTCTGTATGTTCTTAGGAGGTTTCTCTCCGGGAAGGAAGGTGCCATGAGGTGAAGGCTGGTGGCAATAAATAAATACTTGCCATATCAGGATGCAATTAAGATGTTCCCTGAAATGACAGGAATGCAGAAATCTAGGAGGGTGTGGAAGGGAACTAACCACAAAAAAATGGTTTGAGAAACCTAAGCTCAGATCTGTTGAAGCCCATGGGAAATGACTCTTGGACCATAATGAAGATAATGGGGAAGGAATACCAGAAAGATTTTTAAACTTGAATAAAAAGTCAAGTATATGCTTTCTATGGCTCCCATCCACAGTCTGCTGTACAGTTGGATTCTGTACAGTTCTGTGTTTCCTTTACAATAATGACACTTCATTTTTTATTTTCAGTAAGCCATGAACATGGATTCATTTCGCAATATGAACATTTTACAGGAAACTTTTGTTTTGAGTGTATTACCAATATATTTGTTTCACATGTGTCTGATACCATAATTTGTTAACAGATTATGTCTGGGAGCAGTGTATCTTAAGCCTCTACTTATGTTGTAAGTAAAATTAAAAGCAAACAAATTTAGGAAGGGCAAGAGGAAATATGAACAAGTGCACTCTTGTTTCAGGGTTACAGGAACTGGGAGTGCCGTGTGTTTCATTTGTTACTTCAATAGAATCATCTTACTCATCTTCATGAACTTCTTAGGTCTTGTTCTTACTACCCTTCCTGTGTCTCTCTGAGACATTTCCAGAAGGGTGTTTGTGTATATTAAGGTGGAGTAGGACTTACTTACCAAATAAAAAAGCCTGATTTTTTTTTTAGCAGACTTCTCAGTTCTCTTGCCATGAAACTGAGACATTTTGTCTGGCCATAGTGGCAACTGCGTCTTGCTTTTTGGCATGGCTTTCTCTTGGTTCTGGTCTGTGCTTCAAAGGCAGAGGTGGAAAAGGACAGTAATGTTTTGTAGCTGGGGTTGTGCCTCTTGGGCAGAGCTTGTGCTTGGCAAGTCCCTGAACAGCACGGCAGTGGTACCACACCTCTTGTTTCATGCCCCATGTCCCACACACTTGGTCTGTATCATAAACCAATGTTGGATATCCTGTGTATTGGCATTCACTTTAATTGAGGGGTCAGCTCTACCCTGAGTTTAGTGACAGAATCTCGAGTTTGATTAAAAGAATTCAGAACTATGCAGTTTAATGAGGTTTTTTTCCCAGAATTGATTTCCTTGCCTGTTCCTACCCCTTCCTAGGTGGTTCTGGATGAGGGCGGACGCCAGATAAAAAGCAATTAATTAGAACAGACTTTTTAACAAAAAAAGAGCTGTTTGGAGGGGGAAGTTAGGCATTTACTCACTGCTTGGCTCTAGTGAATCAGCTCTGCAGCATTTGGCAACTTAAAATGAAGGCCCTGCCTGACATGCAGCGGTGGGGCACGTGTGGGGAAAATCCCAAGGACACCAAACACGGTGATAGAAACTTGTCTTTGCATATAACCCGAAACACATGGTAATCATGTGCAGGTGCTCTCAACCTGAGGCTTGTAAACAGAAATCAGGAAATTGCAACTGCACTGCCCTTCCTGTGTTGCTCAAGGCCCGGGAGGGAGAAGCCTGGGAACCACTGCTCAGTGGCACCTGCTGCCCAAGAAAGGAGCCCTGTCACTGTGCCTCGCCTGTGAGTGGGTCTGGTGCAGGGCCAGGAGGGCTGTGAGGGTCATCCTTGCTTCTGTGCCTTCCTCACTTCAGTGTACACAAGCACACCTGTGGCTGTACAGGGCTGGCTAATTCTCCCCACTCACCCACCCCCTTGCAAAAGGAAAAGCAAGGTGCTTCCCTTGCCCTCATCAGTGCATACATTCTTAAAGCTTTCCTGGGCTTTGGAGGCATGGATTTGGGCATAAATTATGGTACTGAGTGACAGGTTTAAAAAACCCATATTATTTCAAGAGCTATGAGCATCTAGATTTTAAGTTGCCAATCTTGGTTTGTTGCACAATAGTTGGTAAAACAGCTTATTAGTGGTGCTGCTTACTTTAAAGGCCACTAAAACACATGAGGTGCCTTTGCTGACTGGGGCAAACTAGTGACCCCACTAGCTAGGGACTCTGAAGAAATGCCATCTTCCTTAACAGAAAACCTCTTTGGTAGCTGTCAAGTCTGGTTTAGAAGCATAGTTGGAAATGGAGGGGAAGGAAACAGGAAATTTTTTAAAAAAAGAATGTCTGGATGAGCACTTCTGTCTCTTGGAAAGCACATCTGAGTCCTCATTTAGTGCAGTGAAGAGTGAACACCTCTGGCTGAGAAGGAAAATGGCAATGTGGGAATAAAAACCTGTGGTTAAGGCTTTAAATAGCAACTGAACCTATCAGTGCTAGTGGAAGCCAGGGTGGTTGTTGGGTGTCTCTCTGGGTGGTGGGTGCTCCAGAGAAGCAAGAGTGTGGATGGGTGTTTGGATGAAGAAATGCCTTACAAAGTAGCAGGAGGCTTTATCAGCAAGAGCCAAGAACTGTTTGCAGCTCTCCTGCACTTGTTAATGGTGGAAACATCTGCAGAATATTGATGTGAATTTGTAATTTGTGTACTGCTCCCTTAAGATTTCAGGCACTTGGTCTTCTTTCTCTGAACAAGTTTTCGTGTTCTGAGTAGGAAAAGGAGTTTTGCATGATGGTAAGGTATTGGGAAACCATGGTATCTCACCTGGATAGTCTTGTTAGTTAGTTCTGATTGATTGTGCTGTCCAGATACCTGCTTTCTGGCTACTGTTGGGCAGAAAGGCCCAATACAGTCCAGTCTGCAATTAACTAGGTTTAAGCCTCCTAGGTTAAACTATTTTCTTCCTCAGACTAATGTGCGGACCAGCAGGTGAGGAGAGTAATTCACTCCAGAGAAATGGGGACATTCTCCCCATGTAGTTTCTGGAGGCAGCCAGGGAGGGCTTAGTTCTGCATTGCTGTGGCAATAAAAATGATGAGTTGGTTGCTCAGAAGTTGTAGAAAAAGTGAAGCAAACTCTGTCTCTCTCAGATTGTCTTGTCTCACTCTGTGATTTCTACTTGTGTACACAAAATAGGCCATTACAGAAATGTACAGTAGTTATCCTAAAATTAGAGCAAACTGTGGTCTCGCTGTTGAAATGGGAGTCTCTGGTTTGCTCTTTTTTTATGTGTGCATTTGGTAAGAAAGTCTTTTGAAAGTAAAACTTTCCTTGTTGGTCTTTCAGACACAGTTGAGTCCATGCTTTCAGACTACGACATCCTCTCCCTGTCTAGCATCCAGCAGCACTCACTGAAGAAGAGGGACCTCCAGCCTGAGACACATGTGGAGAGGCTCTTAAGTTTTTCAGCCCTGCAAAGGTAATTAAATCATCAGTGATGAAATAGCATAATATTTTCCTCCGGTTTCTGATGAGTAATGTGCAGTTTCAAACCCAGAAATTGTTGTCTTGTTTTCTGTCATGACTGGCCAGTTCTTCTAGGTTAGTGATCTCCATGACTTCAGAGAGACTCAGAGGAAAGGGGAAAGTAAGTTCTGTTTTATTTCTCTGGTGGCTGAAGTGACAGTAATTTAGGATTTCTTTTGCTTTATTTTTAGGTTTAGTTTCATGTAGATTACTTCCACTGATAGGGTTGAATGTCACTTTTACCTCTTCTGGCAATGTTGTCAGTACTTGTCTGTCCTCTGGTTCTTGAAAATCTCAGCCTTCAGTTTGGGATGTGTGTGTGGTGTGCTGCCCAAGAGATTTATTGTATTTCATCTTTTGTTTGTTTGGTTTGGTTTTGGTTTTTGTTATAAGATGGGAAATAAAGGTCAGGTGAAAGGGGGAGGAGAAGTAGAAGGGAGCAGGCATTAAGATTGCAGCGATTTTATTCTGAGAGTCAGAAAAATGCCCTGCAGGTATTTTAGTGCTGAAACTGAATCTGAAATGGGGAGCAGGGTCAGAATAACACTTTGTATTAACAAATGTAGATTCATTTTTGTTTGTCTGACATCTTGTCCTCTGTGTATTCATGTGCTTTCCCGTGTCATCTTCAGCTGTCATGCAAGTAATGCATAATTGTTGAATCTCAGAATGTTTGAAAGGGCATTTTTTTTTGAGTTTGGAGGGGCAGTTATGAAAGGTTGATGGGATCAGATGTCTGACTGTCCCTGTTTTGCACTGCCTCATGCACGCTGGCTTTAGGGTGAGGTTGCCATTGACGATTACAGAATAATTGCAGAGGAGCATGCCAAAAATCCTTGACCCAAAGCCCACATAAACCAAGAGCCCACAAGGCTTCTTCTAGAGAAGGAATATTTCTTGGGATAGTTTGTAGTTTTTGTGACAATATATTGTAAAAAATGTAGAAAAATGTAGGGAGTTCAGATTTCTGTTAATGGTCTTCTGCCTGTATTATGTCAGAAAGGAAGAACTTCAAGATAATTTAATTTCAAATAGATGGAGAAATTTCTTGGTCTGATTTTTTTTTTAATAGTTACCAGTAACTGGTTTTCCTTAGCTGCAAATGGAGAAGGCACATCATGAGCAAACTCTTACTGTTTTGGATTTGGGGGGTTATTTAAAACTTTTTTTTAATTAAACATCCATGACTCTAAAATATTTACAGTTATCAATTACATGGTATATGTTTTTTTAGCCTGCTTATCAGAATTAATGCTTTTTAACTTCTTTTGGACCCTCAGTAAAATGGAGATTGAATGTATCTGTTATGTGTATACTTGGCTTAAAAATAAATGTAAGTAAATTCTTTTACAGGCACTTTAAATTGTACTTAACTGCAACTGCTGAACACTTTTCAGAAAAATTTCAAGCATTAATTGTGGATGGTGAAGGCAAGGAAAAGGAGTATCGTGTTCAGTGGCGAGACTTTTTCACCGGACATGTCGTTGGTCAGTATGAAGTAGACTATGGGTCAGTGCTGAGAAACCACAGCATTGCTTGGGTCTCTTGGGCAGAGTAAATGGTGTATTTCCCTCATTTTCATCAGATGTGGTTAGGATGAAGAAATAAATGTAATTCTTATCCTGTTGGGTTTTCTGGTTTTGTTTTTGTGGTGTGTTTGGGGATTTTTTAGGTTTGGTGGGTGGTGGGGTGTATTGCATCAAGCTCCTAAGACAGGACTCTTGTGTTGAGTTTGGCAGGACACAAAGGTATAATTTACTTAAGCAGCAGCTTGCAAATTATTATTTTTTTTAAATGCTGATGATAGCTTTAATTCCAGCTGGAATGTAGGACTTGAATGTTCCTTGCCCCAGAACACAAAGCCAAGGTAGAGGTGATGCTGTAATGCCCAGACTGTTCAATTAAAAGACTTAAAGATAGTTCTTTGTAGATTACTTCTCTGTAAAGAAAGATGCCACGCTCCACTTTCATGCAGTACTAATGCTTCTGCTAAGTTGTTTTGATTTCTTTGTTGCCTTTGTGATGTGGTGAGACTTTCCCACTGGAATGCAGGCTGACGCCGTGAAATTGCTGTCTGATAGTAGTTAGATGCATGCTGCTTTTGTTGGCAGTAATATTGTGTCCCCCATTACTAATCCCCAGAGCCATCTCAACACTTTCTGCAAAATTTTCTGTTAAGTCTGAGTCTCGTTTACTGTGACTATTGGGAAGTTAAGACTTGGGGGAAGTGCTGATTAATTTTGTTTTTTTCTTTAAATGGAACAGTACAGAGACTGAGGAAAGTAATTTGTCATGAAGTTTAGAAACAATTAGAAACCCCCAACAAACAGTGTCTGTGCAGGAGCACATGCAAACAGCTGAAATAATTTAATGCTTCCATGCTTATGTTAAAGGAGAGCATAATTCCAAGGTTGTGGCACATATTGGAGATGAAGATTTTACAGTGCGAATCAATACTGATGGAGAAGAATACAATATCGAGGTATGCTTTGCTGTGATGGGAAACTGTATCCAGACAATCACCTTCTTTTCCTCTGGGTGTTCCTCTGCCTTGTTAGTTATGTTGACACTTCTGTAGCTCAGACTAGATTTGGTGGTAGTGTTTGTTTTGGGGTGAGGAGGGAGAGCAATAAGAAACCAATTTGGCTTGTAAGTGTTGACTTTTCTTAGTGAGTGGCATTCTCTGACAGGTGCATGTTTTAGGTGCATCAGGGAGAAGGTATATTTTAAACAGGAAGGGGTTTCAGAAACAGAAAGAGATAATGTCAGAAATTAGTGGTGATCATGGCCTCTAACAAACTGTGGCAGTCTAAACAGAGTCAATGTCTGTGAAGCTTTTTAAAACTGGCTTTGTTACATCTTGGGAAGTTTTCCCATTCTTAGAGTTTCATTAAAAATCTGATATTTTATCTGAAAATTGGTTATTTTTCCCTACTCCTTTGTTTTTCACCATTTTACTTGCTTGTGCTATTTTGAACTCTTGGTTAAAAAAAATATTCAACAAATATATAATTAGGGACTGTCATAATGAGATATTCAGTGCAGTATATTCCCAGACACAAGCAGTATTTGAATGGCTGAATAACAGTAATTATGGCTGAGTGTTACATGGATATTGTAATTGTCTCCAAACCCAAAGATACACAGAATTATGGGTAAACCTGAGAAATCTAGTCCTGTGAAAGTATAAAAATGTGATCAAAATGTCCAAATCACTGTAGTTGTGTTTTACATTGAGAACATACAGTATCTGTTTGCTTGTGATGTAAAGCATTTTTGTGTTTGTGCTCCAGAGCAGTTGTGGGTGTGCCATGTCTCTCACAGGGGTGCAGCCAAGCCCCTGTTCCTGGCAATCTGTGTCTGTGCAGCTGGGGCAGGCAGTGAGTGCAGTCTCTGCCTTGCTGGGGTGTTCCCAGGTCAGCTTTGGCCACTACCAGCCCTGGGTGAGATGATTGCCACGTGCAGAGGGAGCTGGCCTGAGTCTGTTCCCCAAAGGCAGCATGGGCAAAGCTGCTCTGCCATTTCCTGCTTTTGTTTTCAGGGTAGTTGTGTATGGTTTGGAAAGGCTGTGGGCCTTTGTGTAAACCACTGGTGCTCTCACACCTTGCCTTAGTGTGTGAAACCTTCAGTTTTGTGCTGCAGACATGGCTGCTGACATGGCACAGCCTTCACATTCTGGGAAAGCTTCATCTCACCTTTTTGCTGTGAAGTGAAAGCACAGTGTGCTAAATGATGCTGGCTGAAGTTGGAAGAACCCTGTGCAGGGGTCAGAGGAGGCCCAGAGCCAGGTGCTCTATGCTGCAGGTGCAGGCAGCCTGTGCTGCTTGCCTCTGGCCAAAGAACTGACCCTGTCTGTGTCATATGCAGTGTGTGGCTTTAGCTTTAACATTCAGATAAAAATAGGACTTGTCAGTAAAGTAAAAAGATTATTTTTATGCATCTGCTATGGGAATTGGTGTCTTTCCTTCAGATTTCATGGTCTTCTTTGGTTTTGGAGAAATCTATATGCTTGTGAGTGACTTTAGGTAGCTGTTGAACATTGAAGAGCCCACATTCTGCTGTGTGCTTGAAGGCTCTCTGTTACCTGCCTCCTCCTGTGCTTCTGGTCAGTGCATGGGTTAGCAGTTAAAGATATCCTTCTGGCTCCCTGCTCTTACAGAGGGGAGCAGAGGAACCTGAGAAGCCTCTTCAGCTTGCTCAGATTCTGAGGAGAAGAAAAATTCTCTCCTATGGCTTTATCAGGTAGCTGCCACTACTTTCTTAAGATGCTCTCAGACTTTTGCATTCCCATGTAGCATAAGAGAGTTGACTTCTGTTGGCTGTCTTGTGGATGTCATTTTATCAGTAGATTTGTTGCTGTGGGTGAAGTGCATTTGTGTGTGTAGACAGAAAACTGTGGAGATACATAAAGTTTTTTACTTATCTAGACTTTGGGTTCATTGTGTTTCTAACTTCTCCTTGTGCTGTCAGCCACTGTGGAGATTTGTAGATGATGTGGAAGATGAAAGACTGCTGGTCTACAGATCTGAAGATATCAAAGACTTCTCAAGGTTGCAGTCCCCCAAAGTATGTGGTTATTTAAAGCTGAGTGAAGATGAACTGCTGCCAAAAGGACTGGAAGACAGGAAACAAAATGAAGGTGAGTGTCCATACCTTGGGAGAGCAACATCTTTGAAACAAATTAGCTCTTTCAATTCACTGTGGGCATGGAGGGGGAAGAAGCAGCACTCCTCATGCCTCTTTAAACAACTTTGTATTTCTGTGCACTGTGCAGCAGGACCTGTTTGGCCTCTACGATCACTCAAGGAATCCATCTTGAGCTGTGATAAAGTTTTGAGAGTTTTTGGTCCCAGTTTCCTCTGTTCTTTGCTGTCTTAGCAGAAGTTGGGGTAATGACTAGGAACAGGAGGAGGAGAGGTGTTAAGACTGTGGTGATGACCTTAAAAGCTCTATAGGTAAATTTGATGAATAACTCAGTTTCACTGCCATGCATTCTTCTCCTTACAGTAAGTTTGAGGACTGTTAGGAAGACAAAGTACAAGAATAGCTATTAAAAAAAAGCCCCAAACTAAAACTAAACATCCCCATTCTCCTCCCAGGAGCCCACCCACACTCAAATTCAGGTCTTGAATAAGGACAGTAGACTCAGCAGGGGTAGTAGTATTGAGTGGTTTTTTAAAAATATTTACTCTAGAAAGCCCCCATCGGAAGAAAAGAGCCGTTGCAGAGAACTCCAAGAACACGTGCAAGATGTTGGTAGTGGCAGACCATCGTTTCTTCAAGTACATGGGCCGTGGGGAAGAGAGCACCACTATCAACTACTTGGTGAGTAACTGTACCCTGTTAGCATTTGCTGGAATAGATGCAGGAAAATGCAGTAGTTCAAACACCATACAGCTTATACTGCTTTTGTACACATGATATTTACCTGGGAAAGTGCTAAATCGTGCTTTAAAGATATTCTGCAGTGAAGCTAATGTAGTTCAGTAGTCTTCAAATTTCACTTGAAAGCAAATTCCTTCCTGCCATATACTTCTGTTAGCTATGCCGTTTTCTGCCCAGGAATTTGTCTTTTCTCAGTCAGAGCTCTAGAGTCTCCTGGGTTTTGAAATCCACTGCAAATGATCTGAGCATCTTTAAAGTTCTTGCATCTTTAATGAGAAGTTAAAGCAGCTCATATAGATCTTCTTTCCCAGATTCTTTCAGGATTCTCTGTCCAGAACAATAAATTAGAGGCAGGCCCAGTAAACAAGTTGTTTGGTTGTACAGTGGTGGTGTGGATTAACCCCAGCAGGCAGCTCAGCCACAGGCAGCCACTTGCTCTCCCCTCCCAGATGGAATAGGGAGAGAATCAGAAGAGTAAAGGTGAGATAACTTATAGATTGAGATAGAAGCAGTTTAATAGCAAAAGTTGCTCACAGCAGCAAAGCAAAAGAAGGGAATTAATTTACAGCTTCTCATCAGCAGGCAGGTGTTCAGCCATCCTCAGGGAAGCAGGGCTCCATCATGTGTACGAGTTACTGAGTGACCCAGCTGAAGCACTGGGGTTGTCTGTCTGACAGGTTTTTGTGAACTAGAACAAGGCCCTTCTCCCTTTCAGCAGAAGGGGAGAGTATGGGGGTTTAGGGACTGAAGACAAAACAAATTAGGTTTGGAGGCTTGTTGTTCATCTAAAGTCTCTTTCTGAGCTTTACTCTTTGAAATGCTAATCACTCTGTTCCACTTTTGCTGGCGTTTTGACCTTTCTGTTCCCAGAAATGCTTTCACATTCTCCAGGTGAGGGGGCCTCATTTGGTGTGTTTGCAGAAGTCCTCTTATCTCAGCATCTGACATGTGCTGAGGCTGACCCCTGTTGTGTTTCCTGGGTAGATGGGTACTGTTAACAACACAGTGATTGGAAAACTGAAGCATAAACTGTTACTGAGTGGTTCTGAATGTCACTTCTCCTTCTCAGCAAGTTTGGTGGTTTATATTTAGTAGAAGGTGTTTTTTTTAAGAGAACAGCTTGAAAAGGGAGGTATTGATTGTGAGCACTGACAAGAGACTTCCTGGAACTTTGTGCTTGAACCATAATGAGGAAAATAATAGGTTTTTGGCTGGGTGAGGGAAGCAAGCCTGGGGGGTCAGTTAAACTAGTTAAGCACTATGCTGAAACAAAGCAGTAAAAACAGCTCCCTCCTCTGCCCTTCCCCTCAAAGAAATCTGGAAAATTAGTGTTTGAACAAAGTGTTTCTCAAAATGTCTTGTTCTTAATATTATTGCTATTCCACTACACAAACAAAAGTGATAAATGGAAAAGTTTGTGCTACTTTTTTATGATGGAAAATTTTCAAATATATTGGATAATTCTGATCCAAAAGCAACAGTACTTGGATCCAGGGAGTTGGTCCTGTTACCTTACACGAGATTCAATTTTAATTCAAGTGACTGTTTCTAGGTAAGTATGTAGCAGTTTCTCTGAGTGTCTTTTGCTCCCTGAAAGCTCACTTGGGTAACTTGTTTTCTGTTCCACACAGATTGAGCTGATAGACAGAGTGGATGACATCTACCGAAACACCTCCTGGGACGATGGAACCTTCAATGGGTACGGCATACAGATAGAGCAGGTATTCACTGCACTCTGCAGAGGCCTTCCAGCTTCAAGGAGCATGCTTTAACCAGCAGTGCTTCTGATTATTTTGTAAAAATAGTAAAATAATAAAATCCTACGTTAAAAAAATAAAATAGTAAAATCCTACATTATTAACTCCAGCCAGGAGCACTCTGAAATTGCATCTTGCCAGTGTTAATGATCTGACATGATGCCCATTTTCAGTTCCTTGCAGTGTTTGAGATGTGAATTTCCATATTTATTCCTGATTCAAAAGTGCATTTTTCACCTGAATATGAGCAAATTTTGTTTCATTCAGACATACTCATGCATTTATCTCATATACCTGTTGCTAGTGCTTGGCTTTCAAAGTCTGAGAGGGCCTCAAACTCAGGTGAAAACAATCCTGCCTGAAGAGCTTTAATGACATCATGCTGGGCTTGTATATGGACACAGGGAATGTTGTGACTTCAATTTTTGTTATGGCGCCTTGAAATGCACAGAAATTTGGAAAACAGCATTAAAAACAGGAGGCCATCAGCTCAGCATACTGCAAGAGCTGTGGTGTGGGACATGGAGACTCATGGTACAAGCCAGCTGCCCCTTTGCTGGGAAAAGATCTGCAGGCATAAAGAAGGAGCATTACTTGGGCAGGGAGGGGGTGGAGAAACATGATGAACTAATTCTGGATTACTGGGAAAGTGGCAGTCCTTTAACATGCATTTTGGTTAGCTAGAGCTCTGAAATTATTTGGGGTTATTTATACTGGTTTTATTTGTTTGGGGTTTTTCTAAAAGTAAAAGGCATCTCAAAGCAGAATTTTACAGTGAAAACTTCTGATATTATCCTGTAAAAGGATTACTTACAATGTAGTTAGTTATGATTTAGTTGGTTTATTTAACTAGCAGAGACTGGAAAGTTAATATTAGAATCATGCCGAGTCTGAATTTTTCTCCTTACAGATCTATTAGGATATTTAAAATACATTGAAACCTTTTCTGTAGCTATAAAATTGACAAAAATTCCTGTTCATTGTTGTTGCCCTTTTTGACATGTAGATTATTATCCACAATGAGCCAAATCCTGTAAAACCTGGAGAAAAACATTATAACATGGCAAAAAGTTACCCAGATGATAAGAAAGATGCCTGGGATGTGAAAATGCTGCTAGAGGTAGGTTGTAACCCTTGAAAAATTGTGTCCCTTAACAGAAAATTGGTCATTCATGTGGCTGCTCTGTAGTAATGGGTGAAAGTCCTCTGCTCCCTCTGCATGATGTGTAGATGTCACACAAAGTCAAACCAGCTGCTGTGCCCTGCAGCCCTTGGTAAAGGGCTCCCTTGCATAATTACAGAGCAGACATCAATTAGTCTTATTAATGTGGTCTGAGTCAGGCACTCCTGATGTGTCTGGCCCTGAGACTGGCTGCCTTGTGACCTTCATCAAGTTATTGTGCTTGGCTTTGTCCTCCCTGTGGAAAGGGAGAATGAATAGACAAGTTATGTAAATGAATGTGTACAGTGTACTTGGGCATGAGTTTAATTTCCTGCAGCTCTGCAGGACTGCTAAGCAGCTGCTGTTTTCTGACTTAACCAGATCTGGGGGGTACTTGTCTGGCACGTTAAATAAATATTATTATCTATAGACTTCTAACAAGCACTGTAAGCTAACTGGGATTTGACTTTTTTTTTTTTTTAAAGCAATTTAGCTTTGATATTGCAGAGAAAGCAGCTCATGTGTGCCTTGCTCATCTCTTCACATACCAAGATTTTGACATGGGAACGCTTGGACTGGCTTATGTTGGCTCTCCCAGACCTAACAGCCATGGTGGCATTTGTCCTAAAGGCAAGGCTTCTTCTTCTTCTCTCCTAGTTCTGGGTTGGAAGCTAGTTTTTGTTATTCATGTTTAATTCATATCTCCAACTTTCATGGAGTGTGTTGTGTTATTTGCACACACTCTAGGAACTGGTTTTTTACATAGAAAGGATGGCTGGTTTTTTTTTGGCTGGAGCTGGAAAAAGGGGGAAGGATAAAAGTCACTAAACAAAGTTGCTAAGCTATCTGGTGTGAGCAGGCTGTATAGAAAAAACCCTGTTCTAAGGGCTGCTTTGTGTGGGCACATCCTGCAGCGGTTCTGGAATGGCAGATGCTGTTGTCTTGGAAATTTCTGCTGGTTTTGCCTTTACTGCAATACATGAGCTGTTGGAGCTGTGCTTGAAAGATTCCCAGCTCCAAAAATTGGCAGGGTCTCACTAGTGAGCCTGTGAGAACAATAAAGCTGTAAAGCTGTTCATTTCTCCAGACAAGTATCCCTCTCTTCCCAAAAGTACCCTGAAACTCAAGAAAAACGTTTCTCAATTTTAATTTGTTTATTTCTCACTCTTTCAGCTTATTACAGTCAAATTGTAAAGAAGGATATCTATCTGAACAGTGGCTTGACCAGCACCAAGAACTATGGGAAGACCATCCTCACAAAGGTAGAAGAGGATCCTCCTCATATGTGTGTGCTGGTGATGTGTGCCATGGGATTGTGACAAACTCCTGTGCTCTCTCAGAAAAGAGCTGATGGCTTTCCATTTGAGTGAGATCTCTGAGGACAAGGATACAGATCATAAAACAAAAATAATCTTTTTTGTTGTAGCTGACAAGGGGAGACAGGCCTGAATGGAACTGAAAATTGAACTCACTGTGAAGCAGGAACAGAAACAGCTAGTGTCTCATAGGACCTATAGTTTCCTAGATATAAACAGGCTTTTGATGTCTGAAGATGAATTTAAATGTGTTTTGTTTTAACAAAAAATCCCCCAACAAACAACAAAACTCTTAACAAAACAAGCCCTCAAACAGCAAGCAGGCAAAGTAGGAGGTTTAGCTTGAGCCTTTTAATGAAATTCCTCCACCTGATTTTTGGGTGTCCTGAGTAACTAGAGCAGAGAACAGTATGGTAGACACAGCTTATTAGCGCTAATACTAAGTTTAATGTAAGTTGATGCTTCCTGGATTTTTTCCATACTTTATGAGATAGTAAATGCACAAAGGCCTAAATATGAGCGTTGTCTCACTTGTAAAGAACCAGAGCAGCGCCTATGTCTGCCTCTGTTAAATCTTTGAAGTTGGGCATATTTCACTTTTGCTGCCTTCTGCTGGCTTCTCAGCTGTGCTTTTCTGTAGCATGATTATAATAATAGGAATTTATAATTGATGTGTGGGCTAAAACTTGGCACAGAAACTGTCAAGAAGATAGGGAAAAAAGACAGTAAAGCTTTGTGTTAGAGGGATGTTGACAGAGAGCTCTAGCAATAGCTGTTGCCATGCTATTTGCATTTGTTCAATCTCCAGACTGGAGTTCTGCCTTAGATTACAAAGGAGGTTTAGTTTTCTGTCTTCCCAGTGGCAGGCTTAGGGCTTGGGATGATGGTTCACATTGATTTCACAGGGAAAGAGCTGCATGGTTTCCACTTTGATTCAAAAATACCAAAACCAAAACAGCCTCCTTAAAACTCTTCTCCAAATGAAACACAGTGAAGGCCAGGAGGGATGCCTGGGCAACTCTCCTGTCTCTGGCTCCCACATTGGCCATGCTTAGACACGGACTGGGGCAGGTCATGGCAGCTCTTGGTCCTTCCCGTGCCCACACAGCAGCTGCAGTGACAGTTCCTCTCCAGAGCTGCCCAGTCTCCTTGTGGTTATCTTTATTTCTGTGTGAGTTTAATTTGTGGTTGTCACCTTGTGAGCGTGACACCATCTGCTGGGGAGGGCGCCGTGGGAGGTGTGCAGCGAGCAGAGCCGGTTTGGGATCCTCAGCACAGGCAGGTGTGCCCCACATAAATGATGTTGGAAATCCATCCCTGTTGGGCCACAATTGTAGGTGTCTTTCCTAGATATCATGCAGTAGTGGAGTTTATTCAGCATTCCTAATGTCATCGTCCATTTAGAAGAAATAATTCTAATGGCAAGATCTGTTAAACAAGAGATTGACTAATTGGAGTAGCTGGTGTTTGTTTGGATTGGGTTTTTGTTTAACTTTTTATGTCTTCCAGCTACATAGAAGGAAATGTTCATATTTAAGCATCTGCATTGCCTTGAAAACAAGTTTGAATTGGTATTCTAGGACAGTATTTTGCCTTTAACAGTGATTCAATGTTCAAATCTAGTCCTTGAACTTAACTTTGAAAAGGACCACAATTTTATTTACCTTAATTTCTCTAGAAAACCAGAAGAATGTTCATAGACAATTCCCTATCATCTTAGTGTATTTTAGTATTTGGTGGCTTAGAAGTAGCTGGGATCTTCTGTCCTTTACTGGTCAGACTAATTTTTTCCAACACTGTTTTTTTCATGTTCAAAAAAGGAGGCTGACCTGGTTACAACACATGAACTTGGACACAACTTTGGAGCAGAGCATGATCCTGACAGTCTGCCAGAGTGTGCCCCCACTGAAGACCAGGGTGGGAAATATGTCATGTATCCTATTGCTGTCAGTGGGGATCATGAAAACAACAAGGTATGGTTATTTAGTTTTGCATCAACACAAAAATTTCTGCTATGGTCAGTGACCCTTTGCATGGCAAATCTATTTAGTTAATGATTCCTGTAGTTTGAAACCACCAGAATGTAATGGATTAGCCATAAGAAAACATTTGCATGCAGTTGGGTTCTCTGTAAGATAAGCTCATCTTTGTAATCTGGGTTTCACTGGAGTTCATAGCATGTCAAGGTCCATTTTAATTAGTTGTTTGTAATTAGCTGTGGCCATATGCTGCTACAAGCAAGTCCCAGCAAGGGTCAAATCCAGCACCTTCAGTCCCACACAGCCTTGGGGTGCTCCATGGCTGCTGTTGGAGAGGGGCTGCCAGGTGCCACAGCCGCGGTGGAAGCTTGCCCTGGCACTGTGGGCTTGGCATTGTGCCTGTTGTACAGATGAAACCCAGATGAGCAGGGGGTGCTTGGCCTGCAGTGTGCCCTGTGCCTGTGCCCAGCCCCTCTGGCCAGAGGCAGCACAGTCTGTGCCTCCTGTGCAGCCTCACATCCCCTCCTGGGGCCGAAGCCGTGGGGGAGCTGGAGCTGGCTCTGGGCCAGGCTGCGTGGGGCAGCCCCTGCAGCGTGCAGCAGTGTCTGTTACTGACCCAGCTTAAAGTTCTTCCAGGGTATCAAACTGGCAGTACAAAGGGAAGGACTGCCTTCTGGAATGCCAGGGCTCAGAGATATGGGGAGGCTGTGGCTGTCTTGGATGCCAGTTGTTGACAGAAAGGTACACTCAGTGCTGCTTTTTTCCTCTGTGACTCTCTAGATGTTCTCAAGCTGCAGCAAAAAATCCATCCATAGGACCATAGAGGTCAAGGCCCAGGAGTGCTTCAAAGAGCGCAACAACAAAGTGTGTGGGAACTCCAGAGTGGATGAAGGCGAGGAATGTGACCCTGGCCTCCTGTACCAGCTGGCTGATCCCTGCTGCTCTGCAGACTGCAAACTGAAAGAGGGTGCCAAGTGCAGGTAAGGGGAAATGAGCTGCAGCTTCTCTTTACGCAGGAGAGAACGCTGGGTTGGGCTAAAAACTCCTAAAGCCACCTGCAGTGTCACAAGCCCCTTTCCTGGCTCTAAGGCTGAATGAGTGAGCTCACAACTCTGAAAGATTTCATGAAAGGCTTCTGTGTGCATACAGTAATTTTTATAGCATTCTGTTTGTTTTCCCGAGAAGTGTC
Source organism: Melospiza georgiana (assembly GCF_028018845.1). NCBI lineage: Eukaryota > Metazoa > Chordata > Aves > Passeriformes > Passerellidae > Melospiza > Melospiza georgiana. The sequence continues at coordinate 92,273,001 of NC_080432.1, forward strand.
AAGAGCCACAGTCTTGCAAATTATTATTGTGCTGTCATTGTTATTACTACCATTATTATTAAGCAAACTTAGGCAATCAAAAAGCATTAAAAAATTTCCTGTACACACTTTCTGCACAAGTTTTGTTTGTGTTGGAAGGAGGCTTTTTACACTGGTACATGCTGGTAATTCCAGAGTGCTGCAAAATGTGTTTGAGCAGACAACACAGTGACTGCACTAACTGACTCCTCTTTCTGTTTTTGCTTTTTGGGATGCTCATGGCCTTGTTGCAATGCAGTGTCCAATCTTTTTTTTTCATAGTTTAGCTCTACACCATGTAACATTAGAGAGCTTGTGCAATTCCTGTTGTTTAGCAAGAAAATCCACGCATTTTAATGAGTGTTTTTGTACTAAGGGCCTTCATGTATTAGGTGAGAAAATGAAAGTAAAGACAATGCAGAATAGAAAGTAGGAAACCTTCAGGACAGACACAAGGGGGAGAAATGTTTGGGGAAGGAAAGGGTGAAACATCTTGTCCTAAGTTGCACAGCAGGTTACCAGAGGTTGATCCAAGTGCCTTGAATAAATACAAGGGTCCCTCTGTTGCCTCTCAATATATTGTACTTTATATGTGATTTGGCCTTCAGTGCATGAAGAGTGACTATGTATGTAGAAAGGTGATTGTAGGAGGGGGGCAGAGAGGACAAAGGTTGAATCAATGAGTCGGTCTCCAAGAAGTAGCTTTTTATTTCCTAAACATAATTTTTCTCTGGCTTTGTCACATTTGTACTTATTTTTTAAAAACTGGTTAATATTTATTTCTTTCATTTTGATCTTTCCCCAGTGACCGAAACAGTCCTTGCTGTAAAGGCTGCCAGTTTGAAAGTGCACAAAAGAAATGCCAGGAAGCCATAAATGCCACTTGCAAAGGAGAGTCTTTTTGCACTGGTAGGATGTGGTTCTGTCCCCTGTATGTCAGCTAGCCAAGTGCTTCAGGCTCAGTGTCCTGTTCTACCCACTTTCAGTCTAGTGCCCTTTAGTCATCCGGTATGTGCAATTTTAGAGACCAGCTAAGCATCACACTATGCCCCTATAATGAGTTTCATTGTAGTTCAAGAGTCACTTTGTGATTTATTGCCCAGAAGAACATAAAAAACGTTGTTTATAAATTTTTTTTTTGTTTCTTTCCCTTAAAAGAAAGGAAAAAAAAAAAGCAAAACAGAGTGTGTCCCTGGGGGGAAACAAGAATGAATTTTGCATAGAAAAGGTGGAATTACTGCAGCTTTTCTTCACTTCCCCACTTGTTTTACTTCCTCCTCATAGTTTTTCTTGGAGGCAGGGAGTCAAGTCAGCGTGTGCTTTGCCGAGGGGGGCTCCAGGGTCTGCACCTACTGCTTGGTTGCCAGTGCCACAATGCCCGAGCTGTTGAAAGCCTCCAGAGCTTCTGCTGCCTCTCAGAGTAGCTGGCAGGCAGCCTGCAGCTGAAAGCCAAGAACAAGCTATTATTGGGCTTTTCCTGGGATAAGTCTGTATTTCCATTATTTTCCTTCTTTCTTCTGCACACTTAGGTTCTCTGCCCTTTGCTCTAACACAGCCCTCCCACTGTGCTGACTTCCATCTGCAGGGAACAGCAGCGAGTGTCCCCCGCCGGGGAACGCCCCGGATGACACCGTGTGCGTGGACATGGGCAAGTGCAAGGACGGGGAGTGCGTCCCCTTCTGCGAGAGGGAGCGGAACCTGCGCTCGTGTGCCTGCAACGGTGCGTGACCCTGACATGGACTGGGGCTGAAGTTTGTGTTTCAGCCCTGCTCCTTGGAGAGTGCTGGCTTCGCTGTGGGCTGAGTTTGTGCTTTCTGGAAAAGTTTAAACTGTTGGGTTTTGTCAGCTGTTCTCAGTTTAAAAAGGGAATGTGAATGTCCTCTGTCTTCTGGTGGTTGGGTTGAAGACAATTAAGATGAGACTTAGGCTCTGGCACTGCAGCTAAAGGAGAGGACACTCTCCTGCCTTCCAGCCCTACCACAGATGGACAAGAAGGGATTGTAAGGAGATTCCAACCAACCTCTGGATCCAGCATCTGACAGAGGAGTGGTGGCCTCCAGCAAGGGGTTAAAGAAAGATTTCAGAGAGATTAAAGTGTCTTCAGAATATAGAATGCCCAACTTAATTCCCTTGCTAACTTGCCTGCTATACACTTCTGCCAGTGACTTTTCTTGCTCTTTTGCTGTCCATTTTATCCCCTAAATGTGGGAATGCAGCTTGGGAGTGGGATGAAAACTTCACAGGGATAACACAAGGAACTGTTGTGAGCTCCACCATTTGAGATGGAGGGCATAGCTGAGGAGACAGGTACCTAGAGGACTCAGAGCCCAAGAAATATTTAAATCTATCTTTTTGGATGTGCTTAGAACCTCTTCATTGGCCTGTGGATTTGTGCAGTTTTGGGGTATCAAAAGATACTATTGGAGAACTTGGTCCCACTGTACCCTTTAATATGTTTGCACAGCGCATGTGATTGAGTTTTAGGCTTGATTGTCAGAGTGCCCAAAATTGGGCGGCTTGGCCCTGCTTTCCCTGTGGGGCAGCTGGTCAGGACTGTGCTCAGCCAGGAGACACACGGGGGTGTGGGTTGCAGGTGACTCTCTGTGCTCCCAAGGCATGAGTTTGCTGCTCCCTTTCAGAGACAGACAACTCCTGCAAGGTGTGCTGCCGGGACGAGCACGACAGGTGCACGCCGTACGTGGATGCCAACGAGCAGTTCCTGTTCCTGCGCAAGGGCAAGCCCTGCACCGTGGGCTTCTGTGACACAAATGTAAGTGTGCCCAGCTCCGCCTGCTCCGCTCCGAGTCCTTGGGGAGGAGAAGCCAGAGCTTGAGCAGGGTAATGGGTTTTAAGTACCTCTTCACAGGGTAAATACTAAAGGGTGTTGGAGGCTGTGGGTGTTGGAGTTCTGCAGACACCCATGCAAGGGGAAGCTGTTACCTTCTGGAGCTGCTCATCGTCCCCTCTGCTGCTCCCCACAGCCCAGCCAGGGACCCTGCCTCAGCTCAGCAGCCTGGCAGCCTGCACAGAGGAGGGGACCGAGTGCTGCCCAAGCTCGATTGGGTTTGCAGCACTTGTCTTTTCCCATTGTTCCTGTTAGCTCAATCAGTTTTTATTCCAATAATTCAGGTCAGGGAGCAATCACATGGAAATCCAGCCAGCAGTATCTAAAAGGGGCAGTGAGCCTGTGGCGGGGACGCCGGTGGGTTGTTGGCATTCTGTGGCCTTTTCCATGGTTCAGCTGTACAGATAGCTGCAGACCCCAGTGACACCCCCTGGGTGTCAGCAGAAGTGAATTTGGGAGGGCATGCCCCAGTCCTTCTGCTGGCAGAACTGGAAGATCAAGGTTCTGCTGTGTTAAACCAGCACAGCCAAATCTGGGAGTGAGTTTGTCTGTAACCTTGGGCTCCTGAGAGCTGCAGCCTTCTTTTTGGATAATGGGAACTGAGGCTTCCAGTGTTTAAATCTCTACTGAAACACCAGTTTTATGTCCCCCTAACATGGGCCAAAGGTGGAGGGAATTTTGTACATTTCGAACAAAAATGATCTGATTCAGGCCACAATTCAAGTGAAACTGGCTTGATAAAAATAAAGGCAGTAAAAATTGATTGCTGCTATTGGGCATGAGTGTAATTCTGTGTTCAGAATGTAGATTAAGCCATGCTGTGTCTGTAGTTCTCATTTCATTACTGTCATTGTCCCTCCCTCTCCAAGAAGGCAGTACTTAATACTTGGGTGGTAAAAATGATTTTGTTACTTTTGTAGGGCAAATGCGAGAAGCAAGTCCAGGATGTGATTGAGCGGTTTTGGGATTTCATAGACCAACTCAGCATCAATACTTTTGGTAAGATAAATAACCGTGTCCTTTGGGGATTTTTGAGTTCATGACATGAACCTCTAAAGCCTCAGGGGGAGTTAGCTGGCTGAATTTATTCACCATGTGCAAGGGTAGCTGTGCTTGTGATATAACAAAGTATATTTTTGCCTGAAGTTTGAGACTACTGATCTCACCTTTTAAAGCTGAAAGGATGGGAGATTGTTTTGCATTTTTGTACTCCATTTTTTTCTAGGCTTCTTCTAAGCTTGTGAAAGAGATGATAGCTTCTTGTCTGAATACCAGGAACTAGGTCAATTAGAGAAAAGCAAATAACAATCAGTCTCTTTAGAGGTCAGCTAGATTCAGCAGGGTATAAAGTGGGCCTCTCAGTGGGATTTAAATGTCAACAGAAAGGGATGGGAACACCTTTAAGAAAGCCAGAGGTCACACACCTCAAGCTGTGCCTGTGCTGAGTCACTCCCTGTGACTGAGTGGGCCTCCTTGGTCTTCATCCCAAGTGTGCAACCCAAGCAGGTGTCACCTCAGCCCCGGTGTCACCCCCAGTGTCTCACTGTGTTACTGGCACCAGACAAAGCCCTGGTTAAGCTGGTGCTGTTAACTGTGTGTGCTCATGGCACCACTGTGCCTGCACAGTGCAATTACCTGAGCTGCAGCTTTCAATCCCAAGTTTTAGGGACAAAAAAATTGTTTCTTAGGTAACTGATAAAGCTATTTAGCCTGCTTGGATGGAGGCAGTTTTTGAATCTTTGGCATCCAAATATTTTGTTGGTGGAGGCAGGTAGAGATCACGTGGCTGTTACATCAGAATGTGGTGATGGACTTGCAGTGTGTTTTGTGTGAGAGGGGCAGCCTGGCTGGCTCAGTATAGGCTGTTCCAAAACAACCCATATTCAATGTTACAGCCTCACAGCGTTTCTCTTCAGAGAACAGAGTAAAACCTGTTACTGTTAACATACTGGATACAATTTTTTAAAATTGTGTAATTTTAGCTTTGCCTACCTCAAAGTAGGCAGCCCGTGCTTCTCTAAGCGATGCTGAGGCTTCAGTTGCCTGAGCAGTGGCTGCAGAAGGGGGGATAGATGTGTGTGTTCAAAGAGTATTTGGTGGGTGACTGACAAATTTGAACTTGGTTCCACAGGGAAGTTCCTAGCAGATAATATAGTGGGCTCTGTGCTTGTCTTCTCCTTACTGTTCTGGATTCCTCTCAGCATCCTTGTGCACTGTGTGGTGAGTAAGCTGTCTTTGAGATAACTGCTCTGTTGGGTTTTGCTGTGAGAACACCCTTCATATGTGAAGTGGCAGATGGCTGTGGGAGAAGTGATGGGAAGTTTTTAGCAAACCCTGGGGGGAAATCCAGCATATGTAAGGCTTTTACTGCTCCTTCAGTAGGCAAAACTATTGCTAAACTCTGCCAGGCCTGGCAGACCCAGTGCTCCCATGACTATTCCCTGGAGTCTTTCCCATTCTTTCCCAGGCAGATTTTCTTTCTCTGCCTTCTGAGTTCCACCCAAGTATAATTTTAGTATTTTTATCATTAAAAACAAAGTCTTCTAAAGCCCTGTGAAGAAAAGACACCCACATTTTGAGAGAAAACCCAGAGTGGGAAGTGATCTTAGTTGATTTTGGGTGGATGGATAAAGAGAGTCAGTGAGCCATGGCCACAGGGAGTGTGCACATGTGGTGTGCTGCCAACATCAGTGTGGGGCAGAGCAAAGGGGTGCTGTGCCCACAAGCACTCCTGGGATGAATGGGAAGGCATGGGAAGCAGGGGACCCCATGCTGAGTCCTTGCAGGAAAAAGGTGTCCTTGCCATAGGGAAATTAACTTTCTTATTTTGTTGTGTGTTTTTCAATAGGACAAGAAATTGGACAAGCAGTATGAGGAGAACACAAAGTCCCTGTTTTGCCCCAGTGTAAGTTGCTGTCTGTGTCTGAATTGGTAGAATGCTGTCCCATGTGTATTGGAAAACCTGAACCTTGGGTGTCTGCAGAATATTTTTCAAAAGAGTAGTGAGAGAGAGCCCCATGCTGCAGAGGGGTGAATCCATGAGAGGGGAAGCTGGTTTCTGAGCAAGCCTCTGTTCACTCTTACCAAGCACTGCAGCATGGCAAGGTCTGCTCCTTCCTTCCTGCAAGAGCTGAGCCTTGTTGGCAGAGCCCCTGTGGTGCAGCAGAGAGGGCAGGAAGCCACTCTGCTCTGCAGAGCATGGCTTCACCTGTGTCCAGCATCCCCCTGGGCAGCACCAGCCACAGGCTGCTAGCTCCCAGCCAAGTGGAGTCACTGAAGCATGAGGCTCAAAAATCTCTGCAAAATGCAGTGTCTTTGCTGCAGAATGACTGTTTGCAGGAGGTGGCTTCTAGCAGCCAGATGTGCTACAGCTTTCCAGTTGCTCAAGGGTCACATCAGCAGCACTTCTCAGCTTGCAGATAATGAGCTGGGAGAGGGGAAGAGCAAAATAGTGCCAAGATAAATTTTAATTATAGTTCAGCACGGGGCACCTTGTGGCATAGAGGTTTGGGTATCCTTTCCTGTGCTTTGACAATCCAGTTCCTATTAAGAACTAAAATATTCAGTTAAGGAAAAGTTGTTCTGTTAGGGGAGGAGAAAAAAAGCCTTGTGGAGCTCTTCCTTGTGCAACCATTGGAAGAAGCATACTGAAGTCAGAGACTACTGAGGCAGAGTGCCTCTGTCATCTGTGACAGAACTGAGTGCTCCATAGCTGTGACATGAGAAAAGTTATCTTAGTGCTTCTTACCTGCATTCAATTGAGAAAATCCCAGAGGCAGGAGAGAGAGAGCACAGGAATAGCCAATGGCCTCCTTGCACCAGCAACAGTTTAATAAACAGATTTTATGTCTTTTGAATCTGTGAGGATGGAGAGTTGGGAAATGGTAGCAGGTAAATATCTCCTTTCCAGTATTAGCATTTGCTGAGGTCCTTGGGGAATTTTTATGCTTAGAGATATCTGGATATTTTCCAAACCATGCTGAAATAGTTGCAGACATCAATGGACTTGAACTTAATCTGGGTTGAGTTATGATGACACTGATCCCTGCAGTGTTTGACCCTATGTTCAGCGCAGTTCTTGTACATGAAACCATGAACTCTCCAAGTTGGAGGACTGGAATAAGCTGTACCTTGGACTGTTTCCCCACACTGAGCTCTGTGCCATGTGGTTTGACCCTGCATTTCCAGTGCTAGGCTTTGCCAAAGCAGTTTGGGGCCACAAGGAAGGGCCGACTCATCAGCTCTTCCCAGTGAGGCTGTCACCTGTGGTGCTTTGCACAGAGGAGGAGGAAGCAGAGACAGAAAAGCGTTTCTGCCTTTAGGGAGTGGCCCAGAGGACACGGCAGCCTTTAGGCCGTTCTCACAGGAGTGCAGCCGCTCCTCAGAACGGAAAAACACTGCAGAAACCCAGCCCCGGGCCGGCTGCCGGTTGCTTTGCCGGTGACACGGCCTCTCGTGTCTTGCAGAACGTGGAGATGCTCAGCAGCCTGGACTCGGCCTCCGTGCGCATCATCAAGCCGTTCCCCGTGGCGCCGGCCGCCAGCCGCCACCAGCCGCTGCAGCCGCTGGCGCCCGCGCCCGCCGCGCCCGCGCCGCCCAAGCCGGAGCACCAGCGCATGGACACCATCCAGGAGGACCCCAGCACCGACTCGCACGTCGACGAGGACGCCTTCGAGAAGGACCCCTTCCCAAACAGCAGCTCCGCCGCCAAATCCTTCGAGGACTTGACAGAGCACCCCGTCATCAGGAGTGAGAAAGCCTCGTCCTTCAAACTGCAGCGCCAGAACCGCGTGGACAGCAAAGAAACAGAGTGCTAGTGTCCTGCTGCCTTCTCAGCGTGTGACTCCGTCTGCAAAACAAGGATCTGAAACCATTTCATTTCTACAAATATAAATATATGTATATATATTTTTGTGAGGGAGTGGGAGAATAAGGAAGCGACCTACTGCAGATGCTGGTCATGTGTATGACCTTCCTTAAACTACATTTATTAGAGCATTATATCTTTTAAAAAGGAAAATCCAAACTAGAACTGGCTTGTTTTTGAAGCTTTTTGGATTTGTTTTTCTACTTCCTTGACCTTTAACATTTCCTTCGACCTGTGGTGCAAAACCAAATGTCCTGATGGATATTGGATTGTGTATATCGGCCTTTTTTTATAATTTAATATTTTGTAGTCTGACAGCACTGATAGACAAAATTAAGGGGCTTTTAAAACCAAAATGAACTCCGCAGTATGTCCCATAATAGAGTAGATAATTTAGCAGTTTAAGGAACATGTAACCAAAAGCCTAAGCAAATGCCTTGAGAACAGAAAGAGTAATGAAACAGGTAAAAATACAGTCTTTCAGGATTCAGTAAAATGCATAATCAGAATAAAGAAACTTAAAATGCCCAGCTTCTGTGTAAATCAAAGGATCACAGAGGCTGTTACACTGTACACAGTGCATGAGAAATGCTCCTCTAGCATGAAACTCTTCTGCCTCAGTGGTGAGACTGTCTTGTCTTGGTGGCTTTTGTTGGGAGCTTCCCTCTCTGCACTGAGGTTTGTGTGCCGCAGGTGTCTGTGTGGAGAAAGAAGCGTAAAGGAAGAAATCATTCATGCAGATGCTGTTTACAGCAGTTTTGGTGCAGAAATGTTTCTCCAAATGTTATTTTAAAACAGGCAGCACCATAGTTGAAATTTTCAAATTACTGAGCTCAGTTTTCTGTGGTCTCTGTGGCCTTTGGATGAATGACAGGAAAAAATCACTCCACTGCAGGGGAGGCATTTGTTTAAAAACAATTGTGAATTTAATAAAGAAATAAACCTTTGTTAAAACTTGCAGGGTAAGTATAAGGAGGAGATTTTGTGAATACAGATAGTCACACAGGTAGTAAAACATGATGTAAAAAGCTGATAATTGGATGGTGTCTTCTGTACACCTGGAGATCTGTCAGGTGAGCTCAGACTGGCACATGAGCATTGTTTTAGCCTAGTAGCAGATGGACTGACACAGCAGAGTCACAGAGCAACTGTCCTGGTAGTACAGCAGCACCTTCATTCTGCAGCTGTTTTCCCCCACAATAATCTGTTGATAAAACTGACAGAGCTTGGCCAAGGGCAGAACCATTTAACTCTTCCAAGCCAGGACTCAGACACAGGGATGTGGGGCTGTGGTGGGCCCATGTTTTTAAATGTGAGGGAAAGGAACAGGACCTGTGCTGCACAGTTGTGTGAGTGCTGCCTCTCCTCCACACCCAAGGATACTTGTTACACTAGTTACTTGAATGTGTGCCTTATGGTATTCCTATCTGACTAGCTGTTATGTTTTATATGCTGGTTTTGAACTTTGTTTGGGGTTGTTTGTTTTTGTTCAGGTTTTCTTTTTTTGATTCAGTGCCAAGTACACATGTGAGGAGTTAATTTAATTCCCAATAAAATAAAAGCTTTTTATATTAAAAAATCAGTTAAACAAGAGTTGTTTCTATGCAGCCCTTTTATAAAAGATCTCCATTCTCTGGTTGTCAAAGCCTGGGTTAAAAGTCTGGCATGCAGCCAGGCAGGAGCTGGGATTTCTGACTGCTCCTTTCTGAGCTCAGACACTGCAGAGGCCAGACCTGGACTATGAGGGTGCAGACCTGCACTGTGAGGGCTGCCTGCTTCCTGGAGCTGGAATGCCATGTGTCCTGCAGATTGTCATCAGTTCAGATGGTGACAGTAAATGCCTGAGGGATGAGGGCGTGCTCAAATGCCTGTCCAGCTACCAAATCTGTGAGCACATGTTCTCAGCACAAAGGTCTTTACATCCCAGGTGAAAACCACTGCGTGGCAGGTGCTTGGGAGCATGGAAACAGATATTTGGAGCAGGCCTTGGAAATCACTGAATCCATCCCCCATCCTGAGCTGTAGTCCAGAAACTGAAAGGAGTACTTGCATGGTTTGTTTGTAACATCTAAGGCAGGAAGAGCCACAGCTTCCCACTAGGAACCCTTTCTGCTGTTCAGCCAGTATTTACTGTAAGCATTTATTACAGAAAGGATAGTCCAATTTAATACTCATAAATATTTATATATCAAACTTCTGCTCTGGCCCCAGGCACATGGAAAATACTTATGGTTCAGTTTATAACACTGTTACATAGTAGCTGACAGGTCTTGGCCGGCTTGTCTTGATTATTTAATGGAGCAAAGGCAGTCTAATGGCACTGACAGTGCAGGACAGCATGAGAGCCTCTCATTACTCTCTCACCCCTCACATATTAAGCACACCTGCTCCATGTCAACTGAACTGTTAATACAGCCCAGAACTATGGAGGGGTTACACCTGCAGTGATACACCATTTGATTTTTATGCACATTAGATGTATCCTCATTTTTGCTGCTATCTGGCTTGCTACTCAATCATTTCCCAAACAATTTTTTTCCATACTTGTTGAATTTCATTTAGGTTGCAGACAATGGGTTTTTTTTGTTTGTAAAGGCAGTATTGTAGTTTGTGTTCTCTTGGCCAAAACCTGCATAGTCTGCAGTATTTACGTATCAGATGAGGTAAAATTATTTTAACAACTCACTTAAAAGGTCATCTTAACTTGATGGCAAATGACATAGGATGCAGCTTTGTCAGAAGAGACACAGACCTCTGGTAGTTTCTCCAAGGTCATATATCAACAGTTTTATACTGCCCAAAAACATGCACTGGTCTGAAACCTGGGCCTATACAGAAGAGCTGGGTATAAAGAAGCTGCTGCTGGTGTGCCAGAGTAAGTTAAATTTTAAAAGCCCTGCTCTAAACTACTCTCTATCAATATCAAAGCCACAGTAAAACTTAGGGAACTGCTGCTCCTGCTGTATTACATCCAAATAAATGAATTTGGACTGACACTAATGGCTCTTGGCAAACTCCACCCTACTGCCTCTTACAAGCTCCTCTGTGTTCAAAGCAAGTAGATGGTATTAATCATAGTGCAGTCCCCAAAGCTCAGCAAGGCCAGGAACTGCTCAGGGCAGCCTCTATCCCTTGGCCACAGAACAGCTGAGACTCATTTTCCTCTGAGTCCTCCAAGGAAAGAGCTATTCATCCCCACAGCTATCCTGGCAACAGCAGCATGAAGAAAAACCACCTCAGGACACAGCCAAGTGGTCTCACCTTTATTCTCCCAGAGCCCAAGAGAAGGGGACAGAGAAGAGCGCTGCTGGGGCCTCCCGGTGCCGCGTTCCCCGAGGACACGGTCTGCAGCACAACGGGCCAGCTCTGCCTGGCGCGGCTGCCCCGCCTCCCCCTGCACGGCTCTCACAGCAGACTGGCCTCGGGGTTCGTGTGGTCCACGTCGCGCCAGTAAGGAAGCAGAGAGGGAAGGGCAGACAGTTTGTTTTCCAGGCGTGACCAAAGCTGGGCTGCTACAAAGCTGTTGCCTTTCGCTGATAAATGAAGGCCATCAGACAAATAGGAAGAGAAATCCTACAAGAGAGGTTAAAACCAGGTGTTAGTGGACTTGCTAGCTGCAAAGTGCCTTTAGTAATTCTTCAAAGCCAGCTGGTAAACTGGTTTTATTTTTCACTGTTTTTGTTAAAATGTTAAGAGAATGTTCTGATGGCCAAAATTGCTGCTATTTATCAGTAAAAGATCATAGGATTAAGTGATGCAATCAAAAGTCAACTGCATCAGGGAGAGCAGAGAAAATGTTCAGGGTCCAAACTAGAATTATCTGCTCACAGGGAAAGTCTGCAGTCTCCCAGGGATGAGTTTGGGTATTTGGTCAGAAGCATCAACAACACCCTTGTGCAGCCAGATCTGACCTTGAAATTAGCCCAACACTGCACAGTGGGTTGGACAAGAAACCTCCAGAGGCCCCTTCCAACCTATTCCATGGCTCAAGTTCAAGGAAAAGGCTATTTAGATATGATGTACTCGGGATACGTGCTAACCAAGCACCATGGCCAGGTTACACACAGCTTTATTTCTCATTGCCAACTGTGAAGCACTCTGGATTATTTCCTTCCTTCCTAAAGTGTAATTTGGATGTATTGTGCAGCATTTCAGTGATCATGCAGCACCACCGGTTCCTCTGTGCTGAGTGATGCCTTTCACAACTCGGGACAGTTTCAGGTGTTTCTGATTCCACCGCACCTGGTTCTTCTGCATCAGGCTCCAGAGGTCGAGCACGTCCGTGCCGCACTCCTTGGCCACCCGGACGCAGGCCTGGGCGTACTGCCCCGTGGTGGCATTGCAGCGGTTCAGCTTGTCACCTGCCAGGCACAAACAGGGACAACAGGCAGCACCCGCCACCCATGAGCACAATCTCAGTCTGCTGTGGCACACAGCACCTGCACCAGGTGTCAAACCAGCAGCCACTACCAATCACAAACTAAATCCACAGCAATGTAAGTGGCTGGAAGCTACAGCTTGTGCGGTCTTTGTCAGGGCACCCTTTGGCTCTGAGTCACTTGAAAATGTCTCTTGAAGAAATGCATCAGGCTTGAGAGAGAAGCAACAGCAACAAGCAGACAGTATAATTCTGCTGCTCACAGCTCTCACCTTCTGGCAAGCTTCAGGTAAAAGCAGTGCTTAGATTTAAACTCTTCATCCACCTGCTAAGGCAGGTAAAACAGAGTTAAGTAAATGGAAATGTATTTACAAGTTGCCTTCTGCTTTTTGTCTGACTCCACATGCAGCTGCTCCTTGCAGCAGCCCTCTTGCTACTTTTCACACCTGGATGAATGCTCCTGTGAACATCATCATCCTCCTGCTTCCCATCTCTCCTTTGCTCTGATATCTGACAAAACCAGAAACAGGCAGAAAACTTCTTGATTCTGGAGGGCAGATGGTCTGATATTGCTGCTTACTGTGCCCACAACACTTCATTTGTGGTGCATGGTCTGAGATCAGCCTGTCTTTTGTTCCATCCCTAGACAGAACTCTCTTTTAGACACAAGCTGGCAGATTCAATGCTGTAAATTCAAGTTTCCTCCATCCCTACCCCATAAAAAGGACAGTTTTAAGAGGAAAATGGGTTAACATTACAAGTGCCCCTTGACAGCTGGGAGCCAGATAAGCAGCATTTGAGGTGTGCTCACATGACATCACATCAAAGCCTCCTAATGCAAAATCATACAATAATGTTGTCTAATTTAATGCAGTTTAAACTTAGGGTCATCTTCAAAGTTTTGCTACTTTGATTGAAAACATGAGTCAGGATATGCAACACCACTTAAATCACAGAAAACTGTGCCACAAACAGTGCCAGCTCAGTATATCTATGTATTTGTACCTGACATAACTCAGAAGTTTTCTATAAATGTGCAAGAACTGGACAAGGTGTCCCAACAGAAAAAAACAGATGCTCTCAGGAAGTAAAATCTGTCACTGCTGGAGTCAATGAGATTGTGGCAATTTCCAGCTCAGTAACATGAATAAGTGGTGCTATTATGTCTCTAATTTTAGAATTAGCTTAAATAACATAATGGGAAATAATTTAACTACCTCCTTCTTCTTTTTCAGGCACTTTTATTAGCATACTTAGAATATGATATTCTCTGGTATTGTTTTTTTTAACTTTAAAATAAACCTGGCTGGAATATTACTGCTTATCCAAACAGATGTGAAATCTGCTGTACCAAATAAAAACTTTTCTAAGGCCCACAATGCCAACATTTCTTCCATTATTCTGGAAGCTGCTGGGACACAATGGAATCTGCCTAGGACATGCTGACAAACCCCATATTCTTAGAGGGCAGCCATTTCTGTCAGTTCTATGCATTAACACATCAATCAACACTTTGGAAAAGATGTTTTTAATTACTTGGTAGTTACTCCATGAGCTTATCCAGAAGTTGTTTAGTGAAACAGCAGCTCTTTTCCAACAAATCATAAACACGACTGCAATCTGGCACACACATGAAGGAAACCACCTGACAACCTGGGATCTGTCACTCACACTCCACTGGTAAAATGCAGGAATTCCACCCATCCCCATCACTCCTTTACCTTTGGCAAGACATGCCTTTTCCCAAGCTGATTCCTGAAGAGGTGGGGGTGTTATCAAAATGATCTTGTCTGCAGTAATGTCTACTGACTTCAGGTACTGCACCATGCCCTTCAGGTTGGCGGCGTACTCCTCCAGGGGAACGTGCTGCTTGGGGTTCAGCTCTGCCAGGGGTGAGCACAGGCATCAGTGGGGCTGAGCTCCCTGCAGGCTCCTGCACAGCATTACAGCACTTGCACACAGCATGGCCATGGACACTCACACCCAGGATGCAGTTCCCCCCAGTCACGGATTCGGGAGCTGCGGTAGGAAAATTCTGCTCCTCGATACCCAAAGCAGACAAACCAAGAGTTTAAACACAGCATTTCCAACAGGCAAATAATGCACAGGGAAAAAAAAAACCCAACAGCTGGGGTTTTTTAAGATGCTTTTTTCACAACTTTGTATCTTAGTATCAGAAAATATAATCACCTCAAACCTTGCCTGAACCAAAACCCACGATTTCCAATATTCTTGGGTGCAGAGAAAATTCTGGAAAGTCCCATGGACATACAGTCAGTCCTTCAGGCACTGATGGTATCATTTTGATTAGACTCTGCATCCTGCTATGCTCATCTGAAAGAGAATCCAAATGCTCCCTTCCCTCCTTTCCTCAGCCCATCTGCTGAGAACTCATCAGTCTCCTTTAAAGACAGAAGAAACAACGGGATGCCCAACTCCAATTTTAGGCAACTAAGTCTTGAGCACCCTGAAATTTATTTTACTAGTATTAAAACTTGGTGACAGGGAGAGAAATGGAAGGCACTGAATGGCTTAAATACAAATGAAATGACACAAAACAAACCTCTGTACAAATGGAGACAGAGTAATCAGTTGCTAGAGAAGTAGCAGGAAAAGCCTATTCTGAAATGTTCTGCCTATTCTGCTAAACTGTAAAACTGTTTTAAGAGAACGGGTCACAGGAAAAAAAAAAGACAGAAAGCAAGCTACTCTACCTTTCAAAGCACTGTCATTAGCTCCAAAGAAAATAGTAACTGCAGCAATACTGTCAGCACCAGTACTTTCAGTGATCAGTCTTGGAAGAATCAACTTAGCCCATCTGGTGTTGTACCCTGAGATCCCACGGTTCACAACATCACATTTTCTGAAACAAAGACACAAATCAAAAAGAACATCTCTTCTCTGCCCACCAAAACAAAACTTTGGAAGGTTTGACCCATTCTGTCAGGCCATCTGCCTCCATCCCTTTCAGGAAAAACGAGATGTCATGTGAGTTTTCAATGGGATCATGCTTTGAAAGTGCACACACAGGCTGCACATGTACTGTTTACCTGTTACACCATGGAACCAGGACAACAATCTTGACAATCACTAAGGGATTTTTAATTTCCACTCAAGCTTTGAGTGGAAACACCCAATGAATATTTCCACCAGTTCTAGGCATGCTGCCCAGAAGGTAGCTCCACTTCACTAAATAAGTAAATGTCAATAAATAAACATGTATTAAGTATTAAGCACTGTTGGTTTTCATTTAGAAAAGCTCCATGACTTTCTGCAAGCTAGAACTTACTTCTGAAATGTAAGCTCTTACCTGACCAGTCTCTCAGCAAGGTATGCCCCCCAGCCATTTTCCTGGAAGGAGAACTGAAAACAAGGAAAATGTTAGATCCTCACTGGAAGAACTTGTTCTCCAGAGCTTAGCCCCAGCACTGGCACCTTCCCACCTGGAAAGCTTTTGTGCCTGGCCTCTGGCACTGCTGCTGGTGCATCTCCTCCCTGCCTGCCCTGTCCCTCTGAGGTCAAACACTCCTGGTTTTACCCAGGCACATCGCTGGCCTCTGAGGCCACACAGGGCTGGTGTCTCTGGAGGGATGGACCCTGTGGTCCCTTCAAAAACTGACTGCTGTTGGACTGTAGCTTCATCTTGGCCAGTGAGGGTTTGCTGTGTTTGGAATATTTTTCTACTTCATTTCTAAGAGCCTTTCATTCTGAAGAGCATCTCTCAAAAATCCTCCCTCTTCATAGAGTTCAGTTTAACACCTACCTCTTCCAGAAAGAGAAAAACTAATTCCTTCTCCTTATTCCCACTGCTGCACCATCCTCTCTGCTACAATTATGCAGCGAGTCGGCTTAGACACCCATCTCCCATTAAAGATAAACCTGGTCTCAGGTTAGTTTTTCATCAGAGCAGCTCCGTGACATACCACACAACCCATGCCGCAGAAGGCAGGGACCCAAAATCAATGCCAAAAAGCTGCTGCTGCCTCAGAGATGTTCACCAGGGGCAGTCACCTCAGTGAGGAGCTGTGTCCGGCCTGGGCGAGCCAGACACGGGGAGCAGGGAGCCAGACACGGGGAGCAGGCAGGGCTGCCCCAGGAGCCGGGAGGGCAGGTACAGGTCCCTGCAGGCGGCACGGGCAGCACGCTGGGCCCCCCGCATGGAAAATGCCCCGGCACCGCAGCATCCCAGCTACCCCTTCACCTTCGCGCCTCTAGAATTTCTGTGAGGCGGCCCCGAATCCCACACTCGACATCAGGCCGAAGGCCCCGGCGCAGC
The DNA here is from genome assembly GCF_028018845.1 of Melospiza georgiana. Taxonomy (NCBI): domain Eukaryota; kingdom Metazoa; phylum Chordata; class Aves; order Passeriformes; family Passerellidae; genus Melospiza; species Melospiza georgiana. The sequence continues at coordinate 92,289,385 of NC_080432.1, forward strand.
CTCACGGCGGGTCCGGGGCTGTGACCGGGGCCGAGCGCGCTCCCGGCTGGGCAGCCGGACCGTCCCTATCCCGCCGCTGGGCACCGCAGCTCAGACCAACGCCGGCAGGCTGCTGGGCCGCCGGCCCCGGTGCGGGGAGCCGGGCTGGCCTGGGAGCTCCACACGGTAACTGCGGGGGGGCGGGCATTACCTCAGTGATGGAGTCTCCGAAGAGCAGGACGCGGGGCCAGCGCAGGAGCCGCCCGCGGGCGCCCGCCTCTGCCAGCGCCATGGCCGCGGCCGGACATCCGCCGGGAGCGGCGGCCTCGCCGCTTCCTCTGCAGCGGGGAACGGGGCGGACCGGTGGAAGGCCGCGGTTACAAACCGGGTTCAGGTTCCAGCCCCACTCAATCTTTTACAGCCTCTTTAAAAGGCCCAGCGGCGCGGGGGCGCAGGGAGGGCGCGCCCGGGGCAGCCGCGGCCCCACCCCTCACACAGCCCTCACACAGCCCCGTGCTGGCTGCAAGCGCTCCCGACAGAACGCGCGCAGCTTCATGCTCTTTATCTGCTTCAAGAGAGACTTCCTTCTTAGCAAAATGCCAGTACCTCATTTAAAAGGCTTCATGCTGTTTAGCCTGCTAATGACACAGTTTGAGAAGTAAAGTGTCGTTAATTTTGCTAATCGTCTAACATTACTACTACAATGAAGATCATCGTTTGACAACAACTGCAGCTGCCTCAGAGCATCAACCATGCTGTATTTGGAATTCTGCTGTGTCCTGCAGTGACTGATACTCCGTGTCCCTTCTCCCAGGCCGGGGTGGTCACTGACTTGGGGCACCAAGGCTGTGACAGATCATAAGTGCTCCCTTCTCTTGCAGGTGGTGGAGTTTTAAAGCTCCAACTAATCCCACCATGCAAACATGGATTCCATTTTCAGTTGTGTTCAAGACTCTTCTGAGTTCAAGTAGATCCAAGCATGCAGACAATCACTGCCTCAACAGGAACAAAACTATGTATGCAAACTCAATACATACAACTTATCCTCCAACCAGTTTTAATATTCAAAAATACAAAACTCTATTTTTTTAAATTCTGTATCAGGTTAAGAATTATGCGCACATAAGAGAACATATGCACACTTTGCCTGATTTGATTGCATCTATTTGCACAAATACAGTTGTTATGAGGTTGCTGATCCACTATGTAAAATAACTCATCACTTTCACATTCACAGCATTGAAACGTTTGACTTATTCAAGAAAAAAATCTATTTAGTTGTAAAAAATAGCTCAAATAAATTGAAAATTTAAAAGATTTTTTTAGGCATCCTAAGTATCTACAGAGGTCAGTATACAGGGCTGAGGGCATCATAAAGCCTCTGTGCTGCCAGTTCCACCATTTCACGAAGGGATTCATCATCTTCGCTCCCCGGCTCACAGTCAACAGTCTGGGAACAGAAAGAGAAGGATGTTACAACAGTGGGCACTTCATGCTCCCTGTCAGCACCCAAGGAATGCTCCCAAGGGGAAGCAAAAAGCAGCCATGCAATTATCAAGAGCAGCAGCCACCATGTAGAGGAGTTCAGAAAAGACGCAAGCGAGTCTTATGCTCAAAACTGCTGTGTAAAATGCACTAAGTTTTGTGGATTACATTGGATTCAAAATCAAATAAAATCACACAAGATTCAGTTCCTGGAGATTTTGTTTTATCTGTGAATTCACTGACACTGTATTAGGTTAACAATGCAAAACACATGCAGTCACTAGAGGTACAGGCACCACACAGATGTTCCCACACACATGATTACATTTACACAAAAATAATACAAGTAAATTAATTTTTTACTAAAACAAATTTTCCTAGATAAAGATGCCCACCCCAAACATGAAACTTGATCTACATTCTTGATCAGAAACAAAGGACAGCATTTGAGCAGTAATACTGTTCTTGGTCCTGTGGCCTTTCTAAACTCTAAGACTTCACCTCCTTTAATTCAGTATTAACTTGCTACTCTTCCATGATTTTTCCAACCATAAAGGTTTGGGGGGAGGAAAAAGGGCACTTAAAACAGCAAACATGGATTTAATGTTATCTAGCAATGTATTAACATGGGGAAAAATCCATGTGTCCCACCAGTCAGATGTACACTAAACAGCTTTTTATATTAAGGCAAATAAAGTTTTATAAGATACATACACACGTGAAAAAAGACAGGTCTGCCTTGTAAAACCTGGTTCACAATGGCTCAAGCCTGCCATTGCCAATACAGACTGCACAGTAAGTACTGCAAAGATACACCCTGCTGTAACTGAACTGCCACTGGCCTTTCTGTCAGTACTCAAATCTTTGAACAATAATGATGTATTACAAAAATGAAATCAAACTCCTTGATTAAGCAGTTGCATCCTTTTCCAGTCTAGTTACTTTTTTCTTTATTTCAAGAGTTCTTTCACCAGTCCTGTATTTTTCTGTACTATGTACTGACTGAAATGTAGGATTTTTTGTTAAAGAATTGAAAAGAGATGGCACCATCTGTAATTCACTATTTTCTTAAGAGAATTAACATTCACTTGTTTTGTTTCAATAGGTAACAAATTTTTGGCAGGGGCCAACCTTTTATTCTGGGTTTGTAGAACACTTAAAACATTTGTTGTGACCCCTTAAGGAGAGCATGTGAGAGGTGCTCCACAGAATGAATTTTCATTATATTATTACTATGAATAGAAGCAATACACAAGCTATGTTTAATATGTTATTAGCAATGACAAAGTCAGTATGTTAAAATGCTTAAAAACATGAAGGACATGGCTTTAACCATTCTTTACAGTTTTAAATGATTCAAATTAGTAGGTGTGACAGCTTCTTAAAGCACCCTTCTAACATGCATGACATCCATTTCTGTAAGCTATTAAATTAATAAAGTATTTATTTTGGTATTTCAGGCTTTCAATTTAGCTCCAAAAGGATGAAGATGACAAAAAAATTTATTAACAACATTCCTACCCTGTAACTGTTCAGTTATTCAGACCAGAGCCATGCTTTAAAAGCATTAAAAACAAATTGTGGGTTAATTCCCAATTTCTCTTCTACAATCTTTATTATTTTTTTTCATACAACTGAGCTGCTGAAAAATACTGGGTTTTTTTCTGAATGTACTGCATTTGTTGCATAAACATTTTTCAGTTAAGAAAGCTCTGTTTTGATACAAGTACATTTCCTTAGCAAGTGAGTACCTGGCAGTGTAGGCAGCACTGTGTGCAGCAGGAGGCTGCTGAACACAGCACACACAGAAGGGCTTTGCTTCACATACCCGAGTGTCCAGGGAAATGTTGGCAGTCTTTCCATCCACTGTGATGCACAGCACAGACTCATCTTTGGAACTCACACAGTCCTCTCCAAACATATCCCTAAACAAAACAGCCAGGAGTGTAAGGTGTGGTCAAACAGCAAACTAGGTTTTTCTATTAACCCTGGGGTCACTTGGGCAGGTGAGTATCACCTTGCAGCAAAAATTATTTAACTCACTCTGATGTAATTAAGAAGATCAATCTTTATTATGACAGTGGGTATCAAATAACAGTAAGAATTTTACCAAAATAATCTCGTCATAAACAAAGGGAAGGTTTCCTTTGGTTTCAAAGAGGCAAGATTTCTACATAAATAAAAGAATGCACTCAGAGTAAGTTTTAAAAGAGATGTGATCCAAAGTTGTTTTCATTAACCATTTGTAGCATAACTTTTGGAGGCAACTTAAAAATCTGCTTCTGGAAGACATAACTGGGCCCTGTATTCAAAATTTTAATGGTGCTGAGAACTTTTTACTGTGCCTCTTTCTTTACTTAATTCCTGGCCTTCACAGAAATTAGACTGAAGTAAATTTGCATGAAGTATTTTTATATAACTATCTTAAAACCCTTTTATACTAAGGCTATTCTAATTATGTGGTTAACATTGCTCACTTTCCTTTAGAAAAATACACATCAACTTACTGAAGCATGATCTCCATTCTCTTCCTATATACATCCATATCTATTTTTTTGGAAATCTTATTTACTGCAGCTGAAAAGAAAAAAAAAATTACTTTTACAGACATTTACTGGGAGGGAAAAATGGTTAATTGATAAATACTATTCACAAACTGACTTTCCTGAAAAACAATAATAAAAAAAAAAGTATGTTTAAACAATTTATTAAAAAACATATTTAAAAAAATGAGTCAACGAAATGCATACATTTCCATTATATATTCCTGTTCTCATCATATTTTAAAGTCAAAAATTTCACAATTCACAATCTGACTTTTTACTGCTCCTGCTTATTACTAACACTCATTACATCTCACATATCCTTTACTTAATAGAGAAAATAATTTACTTTTGTCAGTTGTTTATAATCCCTCCATTTTCTCTTATTACACAAAACTACCACATCATGGAGGCTGGGAGCATGCAGAGAATAAAATAACATAAAATAACATAAAATAAAACTGGACGGTTTTGTTTTGTTTTATACTGAATGTGAGCAGTAGTAATAAGCATAGATATTCCTGGAATATATTTCAGCAAAGAGAAGTTGAAATAAAAACAATACCTTTTTTTAGACCTGGTTTCAAAATTAAGAGGTAGTGTAAAACAAGTGATTTTTCTTTTGAACATAATTATTTAAGTATTTGATTGTTAAAGAGCCAGAAGTCTGGAGGAAAGGGTAGTTGTGAAAATTGCTACCTTTTTCATTGATGGATACAAAAACTTTAAGTCTTTTGAAACACTGTTTTTCAGTACTTCTAAATCAGCTGAAGAGTTCAGAACACAGTGGTAGTAAGCTTCTGAGTAACTCTTTGAAAAATTTTATAACTGCAAGTTAAGACCGAGCTTAAATCTTAATAATAATAAAAACCCCTGAATAAATATATTAAAATTTACCATTCCTTAGACAAGATGCAGCAACTGAATGTACTAAGCAAGATATAATTTCATCCTGGGAATGAGGTAAACACAGGCACATGGTCAGCTAAGCAACAATAACTTAAGATATTTTAATTTGATCTCTTTTGATCCTGTGTATATACCCTAAATCACACAACTGCAAGAACTCTTTCAAATGTTTTTACCCCAAATAAGAAAAAAAAACAAACAAAAAACAAAACAAAAAACCCTAAAAAACTGAAAGAAGCCACACCTGAGATGAGCAGACAAAATCAGCACCATAAAAAAAATGAGAGATGATGCTAAAAGGCCCGTAAAAATACAAATTAATTTCAGGGTGGTGGAGGGTGGAGAATCTAGATACTGTCACTAACAAATCACACAGAGAAAGTGTGAACTATGAATAAACACGGTAGGACAGATACTACAATAAGAAATTTTAAAAATCTGGCAAAACAGTAAAATGGTTTTTTTCATCTGCATAAAAAAGGGAAAAAAAGAGGAGGTCAAAGTATCATTCAAAAATAAAATTTCTATTTTTGGTTAGTCTCATAGAGCAGAACATGACGACATGGCTAGAAGGACTTATATAGAGAAAATTAACACAACCAAGATCAGAACATTACACTCTGAATTTGTTCAGGTCAAGGTGACTGGAAAATCTTTACCCCCAAACAAAGTAAGAACTATTATGGGAATCTATAAACTCAGGTGAAAGGATTTTTAACAAATGTGTTGAGTCAGGTATGGGACTAAACCCCAAAGGAGCACTGACTGCTATTATACAAAATTATTAAAATATATAATAAAAGACAAGAGGGGTAATCCAGTGAAAATAATCCAGTGAAAATATCTGTCCATATCAAATCACAGAATCAAAAAATGGCCTGGACTGGGCCATACAAAACTTAATCACTTCAGGTTTTTTGTACAAAGTTTCAAACTTATTTTAAATAAGGTCATGTTTTCCACAGGCAGTCATTGGTTGCCATGTAAGAGAAAGTTTCAACAAATGAATATGGCACAAATAATGAAGACCAACCTGTAATTCTGTTTTAGGTAGCAAATTTTACTTCCTAGTGAGTTCCATAAGGCAAGGAAATACAATAAGGGGATTGCAATCTATTGGAAGGTATCATTTCCCTCTAAGCTTGATGTAAAAAAAATTATAGGAAGAAATGCCTCAGTTAAATAAACATACACTAAACTTATACCTTTCTGTATTTTGGGGTTTGACTGAACTTCCAGTATCACTGTTGTCACAGTGTCTGCATACATATCATTAGCAGGATTTGCCACCCACTAGAAGACAAAAAAAAAAAAATTCATGATTTAGATTGAGTGAATAATGCAGCATAGAGACAATGTAACATTAATTGCATTCTCCTTTTTGCTTTTCTCTGAATTCCAGCTTCAAATGACTGTCACACATTTCACACCAAATCAACTACTTTTAACTGGGTGTACTCCAGTAACTTCTCATGAAAAATTCAAGCTTTTGAATGTTTCTGAGCATATTTTACAAAATAATTAATTACCACAACTCTTCGGGGGGAGGAAGAAACACCATTTGATGTTATTTCAAATTACTATCTGCCAAATGAAAAAAGGGCACCAAATCTGCCATTTTACTCATGAGATACAGCAAAAAACCCCAACAGGCACTGGATAAATCAAATAACACACATGCACACAGGACCACAGCACAAGGGGAACTTTGTTCTAGCCTTTGCTGTACTTGTCATACAACAGAGAACTTGAAACATTGAATTCTGCATGGCATCTCTATGGTATTATTTTGAAGAAACAGGAGAACAAAATACTTCTTTCTCCCTCACCAATGCCCACCTCAAGGACTACCATGCCTGGTTCCTGGATGACAGTAATATTTTTGAAAACCTTCAGGGCTGGTTTTTGCTGGATTTCTATTTCTTCTACATCACCTAAGAAGTGACAACAAATGGTTAGCAATAATGAAATTATACTGGAAGCAAGACTAACTTTATTTGCCTAAGAAAATAAGCCAGTTTAAGAATAAGAGGGGCTGTCTGTTATCACAGCTGCTCAGAGTAGCTCACAAAATGGAACCCTATACTCTCTTTTCTTACCTGACAATATTCATTGTTCTGGATTGTTTAGGGTTTTTTAATTAGGTAATTTTGGCCACTTTACTTGGTTTGAATTCTTTTATTTGACTAGCTTAGTACACTGAGTGAGTACACCAACAAAAAAGACATGAGGAATTTAGTTAATTCTCCTCCATTTGCAGAAGTAACCAGCTCTTACCCCTTAAAGGATAATCCATTGCTCACATAAGCACAGAGCTTAAATGAAAAGCACTTGTGCCTGCTAGCACTTGGGTTATGAGATCTGAACCCCAAATGAATATAGGTGTTCTCTTCACTAGTAACATGAATTAGATTCTGACACTGGAGAATTTAAAAAATTCTGAGCTTTAAATCTGGGAAAGGAATCTGCAAGGTGTGTGTACTTAGCATAGGAGCTGCCCCTAACCCTTGAGAAAGCCAGAGAGAGGCACAGGGGATCATCCCAGTGTCAGGTTCAAATGGCTTCTCATCCAGGAACAGCCAATTCGAGGCTGTCTGTCCCAAAGGAGGGCAGGGCTCTTGTTTTGATTAACTGGATGGCATTAGCCATTTCATTTGGGGCTAGAGATACCAGACCAGTTAATAAAAGTTTCCATCAGAGTGGCCAGAGCACTCACTTTGGGGCTGACAGAGACAGAAATCAGCTATGCTCTATATTGCTATATGCTCATCACTTTGTAATATGAATGCAGTGGAATCCCCCCCAAAGCTGTGTCACACTCATGAACTGCATCTGGCTGGCAGAAGCTGCATTGTCTAATGAAAGCTGTAAAATACAAAGCCATCTCCACCCAGAAGACCTCTGAAGACTGGAAGTTGCTGCAAGGGCTGGCCAGTGTGAGTGCTGGCCGTGTGCTGCCCAGGACGCACCGGTGAGTTTCTGCAGCTGGTACGAGAGCAGACTGAAAGGGCCCGTGTAGGGGATGGCTTGGGTCTGGGTCACCGTGCTCATGGCCAAGTCCGTGTAATCTGAAACCATTTGAGAGAGTGCATGTTAAAAACTACCCCTCTGAATTCACTGTCTAATAAGCAGAATTGTCATTATAGATAAATAATAGCTTTGATACATTTAAGACAAGGGGGTTGAAAAGGATAATTTGTAAAGAGGAGGGTGGAACACCTGTTATAAGATAAATAATGTATTTGTGGTTAGGAAACCAGCTTGTTTTATTATCCTGCCCATTAGAGACAAACAATGAACTAGGGCAGCAGAACTGCTTTCCCCCCAGCTCTTCTGACCTCAGATTTAATTCCTCTTCTATTCTGAGAACAGATCAATTCCCTGAGTAATAAAAAAGCATAGGAGGACTATGCAAATATTTTCTGTGTTCTGTAGCTTTTTACACTAAAAATTAATGACATTTTAGAAAATGGTAGGACTATTGATTGAAGTGGTTTTTTGGTTCTCACTGGAATGTTTTATGCATATTCTTTCAGAGGAAAAGGTTTTAAGTAACCAGAAGGGAAATGGAATTTTTCTTCTTTTCTGTTAGAGAAAGGAAAGATTTTGAGTGAAACTAGTTAAACACATTTTTTGTCTCACTATGATAGTTCAGAACTTCTGGCAAATAAGAAATAAAACTAAGATGTTCACTAATGCTTATGAAACACAAAACTGCAGGAAAAAACCCCAGAATTATAAGTGTTTTAATGACACAGGAAGTTTCAATTACCCACTGATAATACAACTGTCTGTACTTACTGGAGAGGTCACATGGAGAAAGGATGTGATAGTTAAAATTTCTTTTAACTAGGATTCCAGAAATTCTCTGTCCTTGCTCTGGTTTCTTATCTGCTAAAGATCCCATCACCTGGAGAGAAAAAACATATACAGTGCATCAAAGCAATCTGAAGCATTCACAGCTTCAAGTAATTATGGAGATGAAATATCGTTCTCTCAGAAAAACCAGAGTATAAAATTAACTCTGAAAACAAAAGAAGGAGTAACCTAAAAACTTTCTGAGACATAACACAAGAAAAGTTTGTAAGAGTGAAGAACCAAAAAAATCCCCAAAACAACAACAAAAAAATAACATCAAAATAAAAAACCCCGAACCAAACACCAAATACAACTAAACACAAATCATTCACATACTTGGACAACATGCAATTTGAAATCAATCAATTAAAAATAGAGGCTACAAGATAATGTGCAATTTTTACACCAGTAGAAAATACTGTTCTACATATAAGAAAACATTGATTACATACCTTGGCAAGTTTTTCTCCTCTGAAGTTTAATGTCACAGCTTCAGTATTCCTAGGATTATGAACTTCTATATGAACTTCATCATTATCCTCATACTCCCGTATCAATGCTGCTTTCAATCTGGCCATTTCATTCTGCTCACCATGAACTAAAATCTATAAAAAAGACAGTTTTCCTCTTAGCAGAAATTATTTGTCCAACCAGGCATGTTTAGTAAGCAAGTTATCAAAAAAAATGCCACATTCTATCTCATCTTTATAAAAATGCAATTCCATGAGGTCACAGTGTAGGAAACATGATCTCAATTACAGTTGTGTCTGTGAATTCTCTGCATTATTTGAAGGGTGGGACTTCACAGCCCTGAGTAGTAGCTGAAAAATCCATGCTACCAAGCAAATTGCATTACAGAGATCCTATTTAAGCTTTCACACACAAATATATTGTTGTATTATGAAAGGGAAGTATTAATTTAAGTTCAGCAGAAGTCACTTAGCTTTATATTTTTGTGTCTGTATGTAGATATAAACATAATAAACATGCAATTCAAAGAGGATGCTTCACAGTTCACAATTTTCTTTGCCAAGTTAATTCTCTTCTCTTCTGTGATTTTTTTCTTTCTTATCTGTGTTTGCACACTGTTTCACCACCAGTTTCAGATCATAGTTGCTATTTTCACATTCTGGTCCTTCACACCTTCTTCTTCCCTGGATTTGCTCATGCTTTTCCCTCCAAGTGCTGCCTCTGTCTTTTGCTGTCTGCACATATCTTAAATTGATGTTTTCTTCTATATTTCAGAGCTAATACTAGTGAATTATTCCAATACCAGCATCTCCAACTTCCATACTGCATCTTACTTCCCAAAACACTGCTGAAACAGATTGTGGCCTACACCACTGTCTGCAAAGTCATCCCCAGAGATCCCACATGCACACACTCAAGAACAAGTTGATTTTTACTTTGCTAAGGTAACTTCACAAAAAATTATCAAAATCTCCATCTTCAATTATTCAAAGCACAGGGATGCTGGCTACTGCTAGACACCACTCCCTGCCTTGACTCAAGGCTGTGAGCTGGTTTGATGAATCCCACTCTGGAGAAAAGGGCAGCATGGATACTGACCACATGTGGAGGTTTCAGGGCCCGGATAAATTCACTGGTTTGTTGATAATCTGTGTGAGCAGAGAAAGAAATGTAATCCACAGACATCTTCAGTGGGAGTTTTTGCCCTGACATAGTTGTGATCTCTTCAGGTTCAGACATGATGTGCTAGAAAATAAAAAGCACCTTAATTAAAAAAAGCCTCCTATAGACACCATATAACTAATGCTTTACATTTCAAAAATCAATGAAATAATGGTGGCAGCCAGGTTAAATGTGAAGCAGTGAAAAAAAATCTCTCAAATTTCCCAGAACACACACTCAGACATGAAAAACACATGCACAACATACCATTTCATCTTGTGCATCCTCAGCTGTTCTGGGGGCTCATGCTTCTTCCAGATAAATCTCTCTGACTTGTATCAAAACAGTAACAAGTGTGTGATTTCTATCTCTAAAGGCAAAATTAGATGCTGTGGTTGCCCTTACCTGCTTAAATTTGGAAGGATTTCATTCCCTACAGATGGTCAATGGCACAAGGTGCACAAGGCAGTCTGGTCTCTGACACATAAGTAGTGTTAGACTTAATATCAACTTCTCTAGAATTAGGATTAGGGCTACCTTCTTGAAAAATTAAGCAGTGGAGAGGTCTAAAGTACCAATCATTCCTTCTCATATCTTGCCCCTAGAAATGATTATTCTATATAACATCACTGGAAATGGCCATATGCAAACCACCTGTACTTTTCATTAGTATTAGCCAAAAGCAACCAGTTTTGACTACATACTCATACATACCCAACAACAATCTCAGTAAATCACATAAAGACACTTCCTATTGACCAATTCTTTCAAAAGCTAACATGAATGCTATCTGTAATTAAGAGGTTGTGGTGCATTAGCAACTCACCTTAGCAAGAGTTCCTTCAACGCAGTACCCTGCAATAATGACTCCATTTCTCTTATCTGTGCACCAGCTCTCAAACAACTCCCTGGATAAGCCACTCTGCATCATACCTGGGGAAGCCATCACAACACTGGGGCCAATGTCATCAAAGTGATCCATACTCTAGAAAGACACAATGGGAATATCAGTTACCACAGCTCACTTACACAAAGCACAGCTCAGCTGCACCCTTACACAACATACAAGGGCCCTGTGTTCACAGATTATACCCCATCCTCATAAAAAGTGGCCTTTGCAGGAAAATTCCTTTTACTGATACCCACTGCAAGCACAGGGATCTGAAGTGGAAAAAATATTGGGGCATAAGATTCCCTCAAACAGCCCTCTGAGCACTGGGACAGCAGATAACTCAGATATAAACCAGCATCTTACCAATCTATTAGGATATTAAGATATTGATTGGCTCAGCTGATTGGTGCTAAAGCACACCAAGGTTGTGGGTTCAATCCCTTGAGGAGCCACTCACTTCAGAGCTGGACTCCATGATCCCTGTGTAACCTTCTAACTCGGGATATTCTCTGGTATCAGGATATTAAACATGCAAACTATTGAGCAAATATGAACTCTTCTGTCACATTCACCTTTTTGTGAGAATGTCAAGCCTTACCTTCAGATTACTAATATGCTTGAAAACAAAAGGATTGTTGATGTTAATTTGCTTGCGGATTTTGTCATTCATGGCATTGACGTATGTCTGATAAACTGCCATACATTTCTTGGCCAAAGAGGAGGCATAGTATATGGGGATATCATGCAGTTCAGGATGATTCTGCCAGTATTCATCTAAAACCACAAAACAAACAAAATAATAAAAAAGAACAAAACAAAAAAAACCCCAGCCACCAAACAACAAAACACAAAATTCCGTCCACAGGATTATTTGTAAAGCGTGTGCTTCTCAAAAGCATCAGTAGTTCCTGTAAAACAGATTTACCTGTGGGCTTCTTCAATTTTAGTACAGAAAATCACCATCACAGCCTCTCTGCTTTCATCTGCTTTTCTAAAACACTCACCAGCTAGAACTATATACAAATAGTACAAACAATCATGCAAACAAACACGACAAAGGTGAACTTCAGATCCTTTCAGCAGGTCAAACTTCAATCAACCACCACCTTCAGCTACAAGCTATAAAGTATACTTGAGACTACACTGCAATAAGTCTATGTTTGTGACAATAAAACAAAGCTTTATGTCCCTGTCAAATATTAATTCCACATCTAAGAGCCAGGGGCATCTGCACACAGATTTGTTTGTGAGAATTCACTGTATGAACATCCTGTGAAATAAATCCATGGAGTTCAAGGGGAGAAGGAATCACTCCATTATCAAGCCTGGCTTTATGTATAGCACCAACAGTTACACTTTACAAGCCCAACTGGAACAAAAACAAGGAAAGAGCCTCTGTTAACCACAACTTATTTTATAATTGATGACAGTAGCCTTGACCTTTCCTAAACACAAAGAAGAGATCTGAATACAGCTGTACTCTCACAGTTGGATACATTTCTGCTAGTCTGAATGATAGTTATGTTGCACAATTGAGACACAATAGTCCAAAAATAGAGGTACACTCTTTTGGCTGTATTTGTGCATTTACAATGACACTACAATGTGCTCTTACCTAACATTTCTGATTTGCAGGCAAAGCTTCTCACAACATTTCAGAAAGGCTCAATGCCATGGCTACCTTAATTAGCTCAGGTGTAAGATGGAAACAGCCAGTGAAAGATAACCAGTCACAAACTGAATTCACCATCATCATTTTCTACACCATAACCCAGTATTTTATTTTTGTCATACAGTTACAGAAAGAAGAGAAATAAACACAGAAGCCTACAGGCTCAGGTGAGTAGGCATGTGAGACGCAATTGCATTTTCTACCTAATTAAGCATCCAATTGCATGTCCAGCTTTCCTAGATATATTTTCAAGTTTATCTTTAGAAACTCAGTTTAATAACTACACACAGCAAAGAGAGGCAAACAAATTACAACCTAATGGCCTCACAAGGTTGAAAATGTTCAGTTTTTATGTTATGTTCTCTATAAATTAAAAAAACCCTTCACAATCAATGACAAGTAGTAAATAATTCTACAACATCAAATACTACCCCATGCCTAGATCTGAATTTGTTTACACTTGAATAGACTAGTAAGACATTTTGAAAACAAACTAGCTTCTAATATTGAGCTAAACTGAAATGAAAAGTGAGAAAGATTTCAAGTAGTTTAGGGATCACTTCATATTCAACACCCCTAAATATAAGCATTTTAAGCTTGAGATAGTTTTCTTTTGATCTTGCCAGCCTTTGAATGAGCAGAAAGACTAGTGAAAAAAATGACATAAGATAGTACAAATTAAATGTGCTAAAAGGAAGAAGAGAGGCCTGGGAATAATTTACTTAAAAGCTGTTTTTTCTTAAGTACCTTGTAACTATCTACACATTTTATGTGAAGTAGCTTGTTGTGTTCATGGGTAGTTCTCACTTTTGTTCAAAAGCCTAATTTAATTTTCATTATTATTAGGACTTCAGAAGTGTTAGAAGTGTCTTCTAAGCTTTTCCTATAAAGAGCTTTTCATTCAGGTTTGTAAATTAAAAGTGCAAAAATAGCAGAACTTCAGAAAAAATCATACCCCTTTTTTTAGCAGTAGAGTTTAAGTAAAACAGCTGCCGTTGTAACTTGTTGTTGTTATTTTTCTGTTTGTAATAACTGTCCCTAATTGCTGAAATCCTGATTCAAAAAGATTCAAAAGCCAAGCACATTATTATCACACCATCATCTCCTTTCTAGGTCTCCCATCCTACTTCACAAAGCAGAACTGCTGGTTGGTTTACAGGACCTTTTACATTTGAACAAACATGCCTTATATATTAAATTATCAGGTAAACAACACTGTAAAATGGCTGAAGAGTTGTTCAAGGAATTGTGATACCAGAAAACATTCTAAACCCCTTTCTGTGCAGCTGGGAAGGTCCATACCTAAGATGAGGAGCAGCTCCTGAGCTCGGCCCAGGGCAAACACGGGGATGAGGCCTCGGCCCCCTCTGTTGACGATGTCGTGAACGGTGTTGCAGAACCGCGCCTCCCGCTCCTCCCTCTTCTCGTGAATGTGCGTGCCATAGGTGGATTCCTGCAGACGGACAGACAGACACAGCACTGAAAGGGCTGACACACAGAGTCATTCCTCATCTTCTCTGAACCCAACCAAAACAAGCAGATAAACGTACTGGTGTTAACATGCTGGGGAGAGGAAGGAGAGGTCAAAGAGAGGGAAAAGTTCCCCCAAGTTCCCAAAACCACCCTGCCAAGGCAAATAACCAAAACTTCCCTGCTCCCAAATCCCTCCAAGCAATTTAGACAGACAGATCCTGTTGGCACTTAAAAAGTTAGAGCTATTAATTTCAATGCTTCTTTTAAGAGGTTTCAAATGTAACACACTTATTTTCCTAACTGCAAATGCTGCCAGAGCTTTGATGATCACACTGACAGGGCCTAGAATGGTACATGTGCCATGGTTTAACCCCAGACTTCAAAAATAGGAATTACACAAAATACAAGATTTTGATGTGACTTGAAATTAGATTATCAGTTACAGAGAACAGCCAGAAGGGACACAGTAAATGAAATAATTCTATAAGTTCCTAGCGTTTGTTTCCAAACTAAAACTGTTACTTACAAAGTTTCCCTTGAGCTGCTGTTTTCCAAACATGGGTTCAGAATAAAATAATTTCACTCAGAAAACAAAACAAAACAAAACAATGGAATAACACTCAGGGCCCCTCCACCGAGGACAAACTCTTAACGTATCTGGAACTAGGTTAGGATCCACTAAAAGAGATGTCTGGTTAAATTTAGGTTGGTGTAACACAAGTCAAAATCAAATAAATCTCCCATCTCAGAAAGGTCTGTCTAGAGTCTTAAGGAGCTTCATCAGAATTATAAAATAGTAATTAGACTTTTCAACACAATGGGAAGCAATGTCAGTGTTCTGAGCACCCAAGTATTTTGAATATTTAACAAAACCCCTCCCTCTAAATCTCCACTGTCTTTGTCATTCTGTTTTGGCTTTAGTCAAGTCATACCCCTAGTCCATAATTAATCACTAACAGAAAGAAATCATTTTGCAAAACTTACAATTATAAGAATGTCGGGTTTAATATTGGGAATCTCAGCTGCCATCAGGTGTCTGTCCTCCTGCCTTGAGAAATCACCTGTATATAACAGCTGTTGGAGACAAAGAGAAGCACTGCTCTGGTTACAGGTTCTACCAGTCAGCAGCCTTTAAAAGGCTGTGCAAAGATGGTTTTAATGAATTCCTGATAAAAAGGTCAGCTGTACTTTAAATAAGACTCTTCTTATGTGAGCAGTGCTTACAATTTTAGGTCAACAGCACTACAAGTATTTAAACTTCTATAGTAAATGTTTTTCAAGCAGTAACATCATTCCAACAAAACCAGGCAAACAAATATTAGGCTCTTATTTTTCATTTCAGATATCAAGGTACCATTTTCAGCTTTCTGCATACTTGCATTGACCACAAAGAAGTAAAAATAGACATAACATAAAACACAGCAACTCCTACAAGGAAGTAAATCAAAGATCAAACTGTATTTACACATGCAAATATAACGAATAATACAATAAAATTATTTATTAAAAGTTCTTCTAATATTTTTTATACTAAAAAATCCTGTTATCTCATTGATTTTCCAAATAGAATAATCACTTTCCCCAATACACCAAGACGTAATTTTAAATTATTTATTTTTAATGAATTCTTAACTGCAGGGTGGAATGCAACTCTGCACCAGCTGATGGTTTCAAAACTGATATTTTTTGATTTAACAATAATTCCATTGATGAAAATGTGAATAATACATAACATACAGTCAGTGACAGCAGACACCTGGTCTGCCAGGTAACCTACTATCACAGGCAATTAATGAAAATAATGACATTAAAACCCAATCTATTTGAGTCATGCATAGTGAGAGGGAAATCTTCTTCGTCATGCCTCAATCAGAAAAAAAACCCAAAAAGCAACACTAAGAGATCTAAACTTTATTGTGATCACTGTAAACTCAGTTCTATTTTTAGGATTTTTTTAAAGTTAATGCTCTTGTACTTCTCAATCATTATAAATCATGAAAAACTCCTACTGGGCAGCAAGCCTCAGAACCACCTTCTCTCTTCCCTCTTCTGGACTGCGTGAAACTTTCCTTGGACAGTGATTATCCTGCTGAACTCCAATTCATGAGATATGTTTCAAGTATCTGGTTTTGACACAGGGCTGCCTGTGATTACATGATTTACTTAATCCCTCTGTGCCTAAAATAATAATCTTATTTCTTTAGGTACTTTAGCACAGGAGTGTTATGATAAAAATGTAACTCACATACACTGACAAATGCCATATAAGAACTTGAGACAGGCAGAGACGTCAGAATTACAGAAACAAACATCTGTTCACAGATTTAATAAAATGCAGCTTCCACAAACTGCCTCAGCTACCACCTGCCTCTGATCAGCCCAGCAAGGGAAACTACAAGTTTAGTGGTTCTAAATCTGAGTCATGTCTCAGACTCCCATACAATCCAAACATCTTACCTGATTTGTGTCACTTGCCAGTGTTAATCAATGAGAAAATACATGTCCTCTGCCCCTGACCTGAGTCCAAGTCTATTGGACATCTCCAGCCACAGTGGTGGGGCATAAGAGACAATAATAATTAATGACTATATTAGTACTCAGACTGGATTTCAACTTATAAGAAAGAGAAAATACCTTCACACCGGCTATTTCAATCATGAACATGGCTGCTCCCAGAACATGGCCTGCGTGGTAGCACCAGAATTTGATTCCTGCCACCTCCTTCACTTCATGGAAGTTGATGGTCTCAATCTTGTCCATGCTTTCCTCCAGGTCTGTTTCTGTGTACAGCATGTCATCTGCTGAGATGTTACTGCATACAAGTGAAATGGCTGAACATCAGCTCATCTGAACAGCTGGAAAAAACTTCCTGGCTTTTCCCCACTGACAGATTTCCATTCAGTAACACCACGTCCCCCATGTCAGAAATCAAGGCCAGCTACTCTAATGGAGCTCCTTAAGGAGAGTTAAAGTACTTTTCTTTTGAAAGGCCATGCAAGAAGGGTCTTTTCAGTTAAAATCTGCTCTGTGTTTCTCAAAAGGTTCCTAGCCCTGGGCAGGGATCTGCAACTTAGCTTGTAACAGTCCTCAAAAACCACATGGATCCATGCTCTTCCTACCAGCCCAGAACAAACAAGTTAAAAGAGGACTGTTCTGATCCAAGCTCAAAACAGCTGAGTTGAGATTCACTCAGGACCACTGCAGTCACATGGAAATAACGTGCATGAAATACAAGAAAAAAAAAACATAAGAGAAAAATACCCCAACATGCAAGTAACAGAGCCTCTTGGTATATTTAATATTTGATCTGTCCTTGTGCTGTAGAGTGAATTGTAACTTTAGGAGCTTAAAATTCACTACAAACTATCCATGAGGTAGTAAAATGATTCATTACCTCTAATCTGGTTATTTGTAATGTTGCTACTTATGACAACATCCAGGTTCATCCAGCTACTTTTGGTAGCTTCACCTTGAATTTCCCATTGGAAAGGGAAATAATAGGTAAAATAATTCAGGAAGAGACAGCCCACAGGTTAGCTTACCTGACTTTAACATAGTCTGAAAGAAGCCATCTGTAAATAGCTTTTGTAGCATGAGTCATAAATGTCCTTCCCTTAAAACTTGTTTTCTGTAAAAACCATGGCAAAGCCCCACAGTGATCTAAATGGAAGCTTAAAACAGACACACAAATCCAATTAATACATTCATATTACACAACACTAATATATAACATCCATAATTCACTACTTCACTGGACTAACATGGTGTCATGCAAATCCAGAAACAGAATTTTCA
This sequence comes from Melospiza georgiana, assembly GCF_028018845.1. Lineage (NCBI taxonomy): Eukaryota > Metazoa > Chordata > Aves > Passeriformes > Passerellidae > Melospiza > Melospiza georgiana. The sequence continues at coordinate 92,307,623 of NC_080432.1, forward strand.
ACCTTGTTGTTAACTGTGCTGGTCTACATTCTGCAGACTAGTGACTAGAAACATGACCAAGAAAAGGTAAAACTAATAGAGGAAATTCTCCATTAACTGCCAAGGTTTTACATGTATAGTATTAGGGTTACCTTCTTTCTGTAATTTCCATATAAATTTAGAGGGAGAAAAGGAACAGGAACCAGGGACACTAAACATCAAAGACATGAAAGCTAAAAACACAATCCTAATTTTGCAAGTTGCACACTGAAGAATAAAACACGATCTCTGAAAATTAAATTATTTGTTCACACTTCTAGTTTGACCCATCTTAAGAAACTACTTTTGAAATACATGTAGAACAAACACATACTACAAAAGCTCAGGATTTTATGGAGAACTTTTTATTACTGATTACATCATTTAGAAATGGCTCTCCTTGTCTCTCAGCCACTAAGCAATACATAAACCACATTCAAAGCTTGTGCAAGCCTCCAAGAACCTTTTTAATTCAAAGCCAACAAAGCAAAAAACACAACCAATATTCTTCTGGAGTCTTTATGTAGAAAACTCACTCCACAAGCTCTCACAATGGTGTTAAAGGAGACCAGGCTGTAAAACAGTCAGAAATCAGAGTGACCTCAGAGAAGAGCTGTAATGTCAAAAGTGGATGAGCATCCTCAATATTCAGTCCTTAATTCTAAATGGAAATCCTTCAAACTTTTTTTTTAAAACCCAGAAACTAGAATTTTCTCCTACCATCTAAATAACACCTATTTTTCAGCCTCTCTTGATAACCTACAAGTGAACACAGCTCAGACCATGACCTCAAGTTATTTGTGCTTTTAGGTGCCACTTACTGACTAATAAGGAGGAGATCAATCTCAGCTGGATCTATCAAATCAATGTAAGGAAGAGCATCCATTCCTTCCAGCCCAGGATGGATTCCACAATCAAGCTGAAAAATGAAACAAAGTTAAGGCTCCTAGCAGAAGGTATAAAAACCCCTCTTCCATCTTGGTCTATGACATAGTTATTAGTGACTGGTAACTTTTAGCATCACACAAGAAAAGTTTTTTCTTCATTAAACATTACTTTTAGCATTGGATTTCAAGCAGAACAGTCTGGGTTGGAAGCACATACATTCTATATGGGGAGAGGGTTTTATTTTACAGCACAGCCTCTGTGATGCCTAATACCATACGTGCTATACTGCTCCAGAAGGCTACACAATGTGCCTTTTCCAGCACTGTGTCTGACTGCAGAGCAGAGGCTGAATTCAACCTGCAGCATTTCAGATCATTTCAGTGATCTGAAGCAGCACACTGAGAGAGCATACAAAGATATCCATGCAATAATTACCATTATTTTTCTTCCTTTAAACTCCAGAATGATGCATGACCTTCCTACTTCTTGGCCAGCACCTCTGCAAAGGGATATGAAAGTCATGAGGACTGGAACAACGCACACCGCACAGATGTAACCACACTGGATGCCTCCTGGTTATTTTTCTGTGCACAAATAACAACTGCACGGCCCTTTTAGGCCCAGCTAGCCAAAGTACCTGAGCAGCTGTACCTATCCCAAAGGAAATGAGGCCCTACCTAACGCGGCAGAAATAAAAACAACCCATTTGAGGAAATTATTTTGGCCTTTTTTTTTTTTTACTGAGCACTCGAGTCTCAAACTATTGACACGTACAATTAAGTTCACCTAAGTAACAAATCGGGCCCAATAAGCCTGGAGTAGCATCCTGAAGCTGTCCCCAAACCAACGCTCGTGGGAACGCCACCACAAACCCCCTCAGCCGGCAGCGGCCCCTTCAGCACGGCAAGAGGCGGCCCCAGCGGCGCTGCCCCGGCCCGGCCCGGCCCCCCGCGCCCCGCGGCTGCCCCGGGCGCTCACAGGGGCCGGATGAGCAGCTGGTCGCTCTCCTCGGCCGGGATCAGCGCCTCGGCTTTGCGCTTGGCCGCCATCGCACCGCGCTCCTCCCGCCGCCTTCCGCCGCCCCGCCGCGCCTGCGCCGCCCGCGCGACCCGGAACGGCATCAGCGGCAGCGGCGGCATCGGGAACGGCAGCGGGATCGGGAACGGGATCGGGATCGGCAGCGGGAGCCAGCAGGAGCCAGCGGGGCCCGGCGCGCCCGGTGAGCAGCGGCCGCATCGCTCTGTCCCTTTTCGGTTTATCGGCCGGGGACGGAGGGAGGAACGGGGAGAGAAGCGAAGGCGGGATGCGGTGCTGCCCTGCCCGGCTTCCCGGGCCGCCCCCTGCTCCCGCTGGGACAGGGATGCTCCGCGGAAAGCCCGGGAGCTGCTGCGGGCCTGTGGATGCACCCGGACCGCCCGGGAGCCGCTGAGGGCCTCGGAGGCCGCTGCGGAGCGGCAGAGGCGCCTCTGGAGCGGCCGCAGGGCTGTGCGGAGCCGCCGGCACATCCGCGCTGGAAACCGGGGCTCGGGGTGTGCGGGACACCGCCCTGCTCCCACACCGCTGCTTGCCCTGAGTGGCTCTCAGTCCGCCGGGCACCCAGTGTTTGCTCAGCAGCGGCCGAGGGACTGTGACCCATCCCGGCATCGCGCATCCAAGCTCCGCCTTGGGCTTCTTTCATTATTTTCTGCAGTGTGAGCCATCTTCCGTAGGTTGTCATCATACATTGTCCTCTTTCTTCCGCCTGCTCAAAGTTTCTGAAGTTTTGTAATGACAGTAATTCGTCTCTGAAGCTGAGAAATAGGGTTTCAGAGAGACAGGGAGCCAGCATCCTTTGCTTGACACTGGCCAGCCAAAGTTGAAGTGAAGCAAGGTGTTGGTAGGGCAGGCACATAGGAAATAGGGTTCTGGAATCCTCTCAGAACTCCCAGGAGCTCCGTTCTAGTGCAGTAAATGTACCACGCATTTTGCTTCATTTTCAGGAATATGTGAAGTGGTAGTGGCTGCTCCTAGGAGTATTCCAGTCAGTAGGAAATAGGTTGGGGTTGGTTTTTTGTGGTTTTTTTTGTTGTTGTAGGGAGGTGTTTAGTCGGATGGGGGGGGGGGATAGATTTTGCTCTTTGTTTTGTTTTAGTGGAAACACTGTAATAGGAGCAGGGAATGCGTTCTGTGCACTTTATAGGGCACTTAGATAGTACTCACGACTAAAAATCACCTAATGTTTAGGTGGGAATAAATTTTAAATTTTGCCTTGTTTCTAACTCTATCTATGCATTAGCAACTGACCTTTGCAACACTCTGTAAACCAAGTAGTAGCCTTTTTTGGCAATTCAGAAGAATAGGGAAGTTTTAGCAGAGAGCTTGAGGAACTTTCCCCAGTCACGCATGAAGAGCACTAGAGTAAAATTCCTACCTCCATTCACAGAGTCCTGAGCAAATTTCCAGTTTTGGTCCACTTTGGACACAGTCACTGGTATTTGCCTGGACCTCCTTCCCTTGATATGACAGGCTTTAATTTTAACTTTTTCTACTTAGAAGATCTTCTTTGATCCAATTATGAAAAGATGTTTAGAAAAGGAAAGAAGCGACACAGCAGCAGCAGCTCACAAAGCAGTGAAATCAGCACTAAAAGCAAGGTAAGCTGGATGTGGTGTTTATTCTCTTCGTGGAGCACTTGGGTTTGCTCCAAGTTAACAGTTCAGTGGTTCACTTGCACTGATGGTAGGATGTGATTCCCATAAAATTTCATGTTCCACAAAGAGAACTTTCTACTTCCATTCCTCAGATTGTGTCATGAGAGTTAAAAATACCTATCAGTCATAAAGCCCATGTATTCTGAGATGAATACTCAGTCACTTCCACACTGAGTTGCACAAACACAAGATTTTCTCACAATACATAGAAAGGTTTGAAGAAAAAATTACTACATTTGTTCTATTTTTTTCCTTTAAGGACAGTGCCTGCTGCTAGGTACCACGAATGAGTTTATTCTTCAGTACTTCTTGGTTTCTCAGTATCTCTAAAAGTATTCTTAATTTTGAATAATGTATTCATTTTGTCTGATCGGTTTTAGAATGATCACTTGAATATTCTGGGTTTTCCAAGGTGCTGTTTGTTTTCCCCTGCACTGCTGTCTTAAGTATTGGTGACAAGCACGTAGTTGCCAATTTCTTCAGGTAAAATTACAGTACCAGAAAAATTTGGTCATAACCCTAAGGTTTATTTTTCCTTTTTCTCTGGGCTTAACCTTAAGGTTCATTTTCTCTTCTTCTGTCATTTCCTCCTTATTTCAAAATATCTGTGGACTTCTCAAAGGTTCCTGATGAACTTTTATCAGTCTAATCTGCACTGAGGCAGAAAGATAACTTCAGGAAAGAAACAGGTGGTACTGTTTTTTCTTCCCCATTTTCCAGTGCTGCTGAAATAAATAGAACATAAACTGTAGTTTTTTTGTTTTTTCTTTTTTTTTTTTTTTTTAATACTTGAGGCAGGACATCTAGAACTGAGTTGTTAACAGAATCTCAGTAACTTTCTGATCATGATTTTTTTTAGTCTGTAGATTCCAGTCTTGGGGGACTTTCCAGGTCTAGTACTGTGGCCAGCCTCGATACAGACTCCACAAAAAGTTCAGGTATGTAATCAGAGCTTGAGCAGGTATGGATGGAACAGGATTAACTTTCTGTCTTTATATAAGACAGCAGAAAATGGAAAAGCTTAAGATAGGTATTTTCAGTAATATGAGTGAATCTGTTAGGTAGCTTTGTGACTGTTGCAGGCGCAGCCCTAGGCTTCTATTATTTACAATTCATCTAGGATTCACTGTTTTCAAAGTAAAGTATCTGAGGAAGAAAAACTTAGCTGTGCTAACAGTCTCTTACCAGCACAAATCTTGTACAGCTTTTTGGATTGCTGTTTTCTGCTTTTCTAAGTTTACATTTGCACCAAAATAATGGAAATAAGATTTGATTCTACTTGGTTTTAGTCACCAGTGTATCACTGTTGGACCAAACAATTAATTTGAAACAAATAGACCTCAAAAAGTAGAACCAGCTTTTTAATGTTTTCGGATTCAAGGTTGTTAACTCCAAATTTGAATTGGTGTAAACAGTGCTGTTTATACCAATATCATGTATGCATATAAAACTGTTGCCTTTACCAAGGGTCTGCTCTAAATCAATCCAGTACAGTTCATTAAAGAGGAGTTAATATACTGTGACAAGTGTTTGATGAAAGTCTGCAGAATTAGGGAATTTATTATGTTAGCCCTGCCAACAGCAATTAGAATAGCATTGCAGTTCTGGAAGTCTTCAGAATGGCTTTGTTTTACTTTGTTGCAGGACAAAGCAATAGTAATTCTGATACATGTGCAGAATTCAGAGTTAAATATGTTGGTGCCATTGAAAAATTGAAATACAATGAGAGCAAAAGCCTTGAAGGGCCACTGGACTTGATAAATTACATAGATGTTGCACAGGTAAGTGGGTTACAAAAGGCAATACCAACGAAGTCAAAGCATCTTAAACTTAGGTGTGGGGTTTTTTTATTTATCCTGTGGTTTGACATCTGTAAATTTTAGACTTACTTGAAGAAAGTGGCATACTTAACTATTAACCTATGAATCTCAAAAGCCATCACAGTTCTGTAATTTTAGGTGACTGGAGAAGGTGCACCCAGAGAACCAAGGCCCTTTTCATGAGTCCTTATTGATCAAGTCCCAGCTGAAAGTTGTTACATTGCCTCCAGATTGATTAGGATTAGTAACCAGAAAGGAATATCTCCCCAGATTCTTTAGTATTGTAAAAGTTTTCCCATAGAGCAGGATGTCAAGTTTCTGCAAGTTTCATCACTCATGAACCTGTGACCAAAGAACCTGAATAATATTTGGGTTGAAAGTCATAACTGGTTGTTCTCATTAGGTGGCTGATTATATATATTTAAAAGCACAGAATATCTGTTTATTGTGCAGCAACTTGTCATTTCTGAATATTTGCTAAAATTGTTTTTGCAGCCAGACAGTGAAAGTGCTGCCAGTGGAACATGGATCACCTTGGGTCAGTGCAGCATGATAGGCCATGCATGATTTTTCAGCCAACATGATTTGACCACAGGGCCAAACTCTCCCCTGAGATGACAAATTCCTTTCTGGAACCATGTGATATTTAGAGTAGAATAGAGCAGAATGGAATAGAGTGTTCCTGCTGGAAGGGACCCATGGTGACCACCAGTCCAAACTTGCCTGACCACTTTGGGGCTGACAAAAGTGAAATGTGCTGTAAAGGGCATTGTCTAAGTGCCTCTTAAACACTTGACAGGTTTGGGGCATCAACCACCTTTCTAGAAAGCCTGTTCAAGTGTCTGGTCACCCTCTCAGTAAAGAAATGCCTCCTAATGGCCAGTCTCCCCTGAAGGTATTTCACATAACCTTAAGAGACCTGGGCAGTCCCACAGAGCAGGATCTGAGCAGGGTTTGTGCTGGTGCTGACCCAGTGGACCCAAGTACACATAAATAAGTTTTCTGTTATGTATCTTCCTTGTTCATGTTCTTCTGTCTGCACTAAAGGATTTTGTTTGTTTCCCTCCAAAGCAAGATGGAAAGTTACCTTTTGTTCCAGGTGAAGAGGAGTTTATTATGGGAGTTTCCAAGTATGGCATTAAAGTTTCCACATCTGATCAGTATGTAAGTGCTTCACCCAACTTGTCTTTCTGATGAGAGTTGATAAGTGCTTTCATTTATTTCTCTGGTACATGATCTGTGTGACCAAAATGTCATTTCTGGCTTTAAGCAAAAGCAAAACAAACAAGCTCTCCCAGCAGCACTGCTTCATGTCATATCTCCACAGGCTGTGTTTTCCTGGATTTATGACAAAAAGCTGTTCCTTTTGAGATAGAGCACCACACAAAAGGCAAGCAAGTCTTCAGTAACACTCTTTGGGCATCATTATTTCTAGGGGTAAAGTAGTGTGATTGTGGTGGCCAAGACCATAGGTTCCTCAGCCCAAGTTAGCAAGGCAGTTCCTCTAGGTGTTTCTGTGTAGAGGGAAAAACAAAGGATGGGGTTTTTCTAAGAATACCCAAGTTGCCAGCTCTTTTAAGTTCCATCCTGCACTCCTAATCCAAGAGTTAGAGTTCACTCCAGCATTAAAACCTCATGATCAAACTTTATTGATCAAGCCTACTTTTTGTTTGCATCATTTCCTACATGTAGTTTCTTTTCCTTTAGTGCACTTCAAGTAGCTTCTTTGCTAAAAATAAAAATAAAAATCCGGTCTCTTCCCCAGGGCCCTCCAGTTGCCTTTGTGTAGCTTTGTGTTGCAGCCATGTGGTTTCCTTCTGGTTGCCCTCAGAGCCCCAGATGCCATAAATACTTGGCCTTAGGAAGCCTTGACCCATCAACAACCCAGTGATGCCTGTTCATGAAAGCCTCAAGTATGAGCATGGAGAATAGCATTGCTTAATGGTTGAATGCTCTGAAGAGAGCCAAAAAGTTTCCTTTGGTCCCTTCAGAAAATCAAACACTTGTTTCTAGTGCCTGGGAGGAAGGGTAGTACTTGTTACTCAGACTTTGAATTCTTTTGAATTCTGTTTTTGCTCTCCTAAATTCTTAATTCTCATTGAGAACATAGGTTACACTATTATTTAAATTCCTTTGTGCTTTGATAAAGATCAAATAGCTAATTTAAGACTTTCATCCATCGCTTTTCTGTCTTCAAATTGCAAGCTTGCACAAGCAGATAAAGCCTTTTGTGGTTAAGCTAGCTTGCACTGACAATTTGTTGCCTTGCATTGTTCCTCAAATTCTGGCTTTTTGTATCTGTGTCACTGTAGGCATTTCATTTGTCCTTCAGTGTGTTAGTTCACCAAATTCTATTCACAGAGTTCCAAGATACTGAAAGGATGGGAAGAAATTAATTTACAAGGAGGCTGTACTCAAAAGAATTCTATCATCCCTCTTTGAGTGATAATCTACATACACATTAGTACTGTAGCAAGTGCCAAGCAAGCAACCCTTGAGAGTTAGTAGGAATTTGGTGAGCAGTCCTGGCATCTTTCTTACAGAGATGGGAGGGTGGATGCAGGAAGCTCCAGGCAGGCTCCAGCTGCCCTGAGCATGGTGGGAGATTGCTGATGGTGACAGCAATGAGCTGAGGAGCTTCAGGATGGAGATGTTTTTTAGCAAGGTGACCTTAGGGCTCTGGTGGAGGTCTCTCCCTCCAGGGTTCCAAGGTAGGCAGCAAGCTCACTGCCCCTTTTTACAGCTTCTGTATCAAAGTGGGCATTGCTTTAGACCCTTCAGCTGACAGAGACAGCTGTTTGATGCCATGAACACAGAAACAAAGCTGTCTAGAATTCCTAAGACCCTGGAGATGGTATGACTGGAATAGACCAGATGAGTATGATCAGAGGGCAGGATGGCTGGAGAAGAAAGGCTTGTGTAGGGTGCAGCTGCAGAGACCTTGTACTGAATGTCTTCTACCAATCCCTCTCTGGAATGGCCAAAATCAGAAGTATTGGGACTATGGTGGAAATCCTGCAGCTCTGATGGAGAGTAGATTTCTCCCAGATGAGATTCGTGGAAGAGTCAGGACACATCCTGTGGTTTAGGTCACCAATAGCCTGGCTAAGCCACATGGCTACTGCCCCCCAAAGCAACTGGCCTTGTCTGTGCTCTTTTCTGGGAACAGTTTCTTGTGTGTATCCTTCCCAAGACTGGACAGGGGAAAAATACTGGGAAAGTAAGAAGTTGTTTAAAGTTACCTCTGTGCCAGAAGGACAGAGTGTCCCACCTGTCACAGAGGCTGAGTTAGAAAGTGAATGTGCACTTCCAGATTATGGCCAGGAATGTCTCCATAGAATCATGGGAGGGGCTGAGTTGGAAGGGATCTGAAAGATCCTCTAGTTCCACCTCCCCTGCCATGGGCAGGGACACCTGCTAGACCAGGTTGCTCAGAGCCCCCTCTAACCTGACCTTGAACCCTTGCAGGGATTGGACAGCCACACCTTCTCTGAGCAATGTGTTCCAGGGCCTCAGCACTCCCACTGTAAAGAATTTCTTACCTTAAATTCAGTAACTTACTATAAACATGCTCTTTCAGTTTAAAGTGATTCAAATCTGCTTTTAGTCACTGCATACCCCTGTAGGAAGTCCCTTTCCTGCTCTCTTGCAGAACCCCTTCAGGTATTGGGAGGTGCCCAAAGTCTCCCCAGGAACTTTCTCTACTCCCGGCTGAACAACTCTGTCAGCTTATCTTCATAGTCCACATGGGAATGCACTTCTAAAGTAGAAGCAAAAGTTAAAGCTAAACTTGTGCTTAACCACCACTTTTTAAAATCTTGACTAAACTGTCAAGTAAAAAAACAAATAAATTTCCCAAGGAAAACTTTTCTCCTTTAAATAAATCTGAAGTATTCTTTTGTAAATAAGAATAAAACATGGAAAACTGACATATCTCTTGCTGTTCCAGAGTAACTTTTATTTGCCATGTGCTTTCAGGATGTGTTACATAGGCATGCTCTCTATTTGATTGTAAGGATGGTGTGCTATGACGATGGTCTGGGAGCAGGAAAAAGTTTACTGGCTTTGAAGACAACAGATGCAGCCTCTGAAGAATGCAGCCTCTGGGTATATCAGTGCAGTAGTTTGGTAAGAGTTTATGCTTTCAGTGTTTAAATTAGGTATTGGCATTCTGATTCCAGTAAAGGGAGATTCTAAAACCGAAGGCCCTTGTGAAGACTTTTTGGCAGAAGGAGGATTGCTTAATTTAAAAAAAAGGTATAAATTTGTGCTGGCTGAGGAGGGGAAAACAGCCCTGCTCCTACGTTAGATCAGTTTTGAGGAAAACACCTACATTCCCTAAAATTGCCAGTGACTGTACTCACCTGAGAAAGCTCTGTCCAGTCTAAAGGGTGCTATGGCAGCACCTATGGACAATCTCCACTTCTATTTCCAAACAAAACAAAAATCTTTGAAGATGTGGAGGAGGAAGGGATGCGGTAACAATTCTGGTAATAGAGCATGCAACCGTATTTGTAAGCAAGGGAGGTGATCCCTCCTTCTGAGTAGGAGAATTCACTGTCAGTGTCAGGATGCTCTGATGACACTGACTCTTGGCTGGCAGCGCTGGGGGAACACAAAAAATGAGGTTCTGAATGTTGGTGCTGTGCTATGCACAGCATTGTTTTCTGGATCTCACAGAACAAAATGAAGGACACACTCTGCTTTAAATGAGTTTTGAGAAGTTTAGAAGTTCTTCAGAAGGTGTTAATGTGAGTGTTTGGGTTTTTTAGGAACAAGCACAAGCCATTTGCAAAATGTTGTCTACAGCCTTTGACTCAGTTTTGATGTCGGAGAAGTCCTGATTTCCTTTGGCAGCGGCGTTGGTGCGGGAGGCACCGGGCTCCTCGTGACACCAGGGACAGCTTGGAGCCACACACTGTCCTAGCAGAGACTTACTGTGCAAAGGAGACCCTCACAACCTTGCACATGGTACTTGGCATTCCCCAAACATGACTTGAAGAGTCCATCTTCAGTGTCCAGGACGTTACAGAATTTTATATTTAACACAATTTCTCTTTTTCCTAAATCATGTTTTGTATGTTAATGTCAATATTGCAGAAATGTAAAATAAAACTGACATTTGCTTCTACCTCGTTGTCTGAGAAATAATTTGTTAATATATAGACTTTGATTCTGCTTAACCCAGGTACTAGAAGAAAAGCAAAATGGTAAGATGGAATTATTTGGTGCTTTACCCCTCTAATTTAATCTCAGGTGTGCCATCTACAGTTTTTCTGTTCAACTAAAGTTCATAAGAAATACATTTTTTCCTCAAGTGATACTTGCTTGTATTTGTCATTTTTATACATTAAAAAGAACAATATTGCATAAGCAATACAAAGGAACAGAAGAGAAGCAGAAAAAGTGATTTTAAAAGTAGTTTTATTTTTCCAGACATTTGACTGGTTAACAAGAGTAAAATTTATTAATCATGCTCTAATTATAAATCACTGCATCCAGGACATTGAAAATAAGAGTTGATTTTAGGTTATACAATATATACAGTTGCTCTGCAACTAAACAAAATAAAAACAACTGAATTGAATATTATACATCTCATAGCATTCTAAGCTGCATTTTAAGTGTCACTTGCTCCTTTTTAAACAGTTAACACAGCAACCTAATAGTCTGTCTATTAACAGATTTTTTGAATCAGATTTGAAAAGTTGTATGAAATATGCCAACATTTTGGACTTAAAATTCTTAATTTTATATTATAAATAGATATCTACAGCCTCTAGAATTTCATTTTTCTCTGCCAGAGGAGAAAACCTTTTGAGAAACTCAGAAAATCAAGGGATAAATTTTGCTTAGCTGCTCTTTATTGGTCCTTGGGATTTTACCTGTCTGCACTGTTAGTGCTATTAAATTGTAGTCTATAAGTTTCCTGGTCTTTAAGTGACCGATGAACAAAGTTGTGACATTTTACTCTATTCCTCTTCTAGCAGAACTCAAGGGAAATTTGTATCATTTTTTAATGTTACGAATTGTTACATACACTATAAGATTCTGTGTTAAAAATACTGTACATTAGGAGATCTGTGCAAAATAATATGCCCATTTACTCTCTAGACTCTATCAGGGATAGAAACATACAAAATAGTGTTGCAAACTGAACGCATCAGTAAGTGAATAAAACCGTAGTGCTAAACTATTACTCTATCATTTTACTGGGAACTTTGAAAATACAGACTAATTTGCTTCAACTTGCAATAAAAATATCTTGAAACATTCCAGTTTGTTCCCCATTTATACTGCAGCAACAGCATCTAGGAAGTGAGAGTTACACATCTACGTGGCTGTACCCACGCGCCCGAGGCATCAACCAACGGTACCATTCAGGAAGGGTGATACAGGCTGAGATCAGTGTTGCTCTTCCAGCATTTCTGCAACGTGGTTCTCATCCAAATAAGCACAGATGTGGTGGTGGCCTGTTTTCCATTCCTTCCAATGTGAAATGGCCAATTTAAGCACCATTTACCAGAAATTCAAAGCTCTCTTGATAAATCTAGAGATACAATGTTCACGTAACGTGATCAAAGCCAATGTGACCTAGACATTGATTTTCTGTATCCTATGCCTCAGTTGTTTCCTGTAGCATAAACAAAACCTGGTACAATTTCACAATACACAAACATCAAAATGATGTCAGATCTGTATTGGTGTTTTAAATTCCATCAACCACCTGGGAACTATCCATGGCCTAGCTTTTGTTCACAAATCAGCAAAACAAGTTTAACAACAGTGTAGCTACCATATATGTGGGTATTCTATATAAATACAGAGTGAGTTGGCAAACTATCATTGTTTGCAAGGTAGTGGCACGCAAATTTCATAAACCAGAACAAAACGTAGTGAACTCGTGAGGTGTCAGGCATCTTATTGACCAAGGATAATTACCTACATGTTCCACCAAATATGTTCTCTCTGTGAACACATTGCTGGATGATTTAAAGAAAATTCAAGAATTTTAAAAAAAAGTCTTAATGCTATAATGAGACAAGTGTAAGAAATGTTCTGCAATCCATCATCTTAGTTAAGTACATTTCAGGAAGTGCAGTTTTCAAATCCTTGAGTTAATGTAGTAACTCATTAATATTGCCATAGTTTAGTTAACCAGCAGTAGTCACATTAAATGACCAAAATGGATGTAACATACATAAAGAACATTCAAAAAACAGGTTCTACACACATGCAGCATAGAAAAACAAAACAGTCTCAAGCTCACAAAATTAGAACTAGAAAGTTCAACGACTAACACAGATTTCAGATAACTTTAAGCAAATATCTACATCCATTCTGAAAGAAAGAAGTTTCTCCTGTGGTAAACTGAAGTACTTTTTCACTTTCATCTGGCCAAAGACACATAACTAAAACAATTTCTTCTGCAACTGTTGGCATCCTTGATGACAGCCAGTATGGCAAGCTACGAAATGAGTCCATTTCAGAACTACAGAGCAGCTTGCATGTTTTGGTTCCAGCACTTCAAATGGTGTCAAGAACTAGATAAGTTCACTGCCCTGGTAGATGCACACACAATTTCTTTAACTGGGGAAGCAACACTGAACTGTTGTACTGTCATGTTACAAAAGGGAGATTAAAATTACAGTGAATTGATCGATAAGAACATTCATAATGTTGTGATATTCAGACACGTGGATTTTGATTGTTAAAGCTTTTCAGTTCACCTTGAAAAATACAGGAAGAATTGTTTTTATTTAAAAGTGTAAACTGCTTATGAGAAATTTTCACGTAGAAAAAAGTTTAAAAGTCCCCAAACCAGAACAATGGCAATAAAAAAGTAAGCTACAGTACCTAGGACTTGGGCAGTGCTCTGGCAAGGTGGCTGCGGATAGGTAGGTGAAATGAAATACAACAAAACTTATTTCTGTGACTGCTGGAAATGAGAAATGTCTCCACTTATCAGTAGCAATTTAGTCAACAATAAAGTGCACAAATGATACAGGGAAAGCTCCTTTCCGACTGGGATCTCCATCAATATGACCAATCTGAAAAAGACCAGATATTTTTCAAGTTAAATCTTGTAATGACATTTCAGTATCACCAAAATGAATACCAGTGACCTTCCTGCCTGTAGCATAAGCCTCCCACCAAATCTTTTCTGCAGTAGTACTAGTTTTCTTCTGCCAATAGGAAAATTCAGTCCTACAGAGTGCTTATTTTTCAGCTGTATGTTGGGTTTTTGTTAAATGCAAGTTTTATCCAGTTCTTTGAATATATATCATCTTACTGCAGTACCACTGCTGCATAATTCCAGTGCAATCTGTAATGCCTGGCAGCCCACGTTTGGCCTCTGTTGTGTTGCTCTTCTAACCATCACTGTGAGGCAAAAGGATGAATTCAACAGTTTCAGGTTTTAGATTAAACTATTTCTATTTATACAGCATTATTGTCAATTTAGATGCAATCTGAAGCTCTGTTCTTCACTAGCTAACAGATTAAGGCAAGTGTTTTCATGCACAATAATTTCCAAGATTTTGCTTGAGCCAGCAAGACTCTGGAATCTAAAAACTTGAGATGGTTTCCCAGCTCAAATAGACTCAGTCCTAGTCCCAGTCCTAGTCATCTGAAGACTGAGGACAATACAAAGCTCTCTGATGCTGTCCTGGGGTGACTTTAGGATGCTGTATTGTATTTGTACCCCCATCCATCTGTTTAGCCCAGAAATAAGTTCTGCACCTTTACAACTAGATCTGAATGCTAAGGGAGGCAGAAGAAGAATTGGTGGAATGTCAAAGGAGACTGTATTCAAAACACAGAGATAAGAGCTTCAGCTCTCTCTCTCTCAGTGCTTGCTGTTTGCAGCACAGACAGTGAGTGGGACAGAGCTCTCCTTTGCTTGTAGTTAGTTTTTAGCTAGCTGAGGAAGACAAGTTCCCTGGACTGTGGCTTTTCTTTTTCTTGGAACTGTTCAGCCCTGCTTCGGACCAAAAACCCGTAAAAACACGGGGAGCTCCTGCCTGTGGCCCACCGGGGCCTGGGATGCTGCATTTACAGTGCAGGAGGGACTGATGAGAGACTGAGTGAACAGAGTCACACTCCACAAAAAGGACCCTGAATTTGCCATCTCTTCAGAACAATGACAGGTTCCATTGTTTAATATTATTCATTTTTTCATGTCCGTGAGTACTTTGCTTGTTAAATAAACAGTTTTTTCCACTTTTCTTGAAGGAGGTTTAGCTCCCAAACAGGTGGGGGGAAGGGCCACTGAATTCTGCCCTCTAGGGAACACCCCTTTGGAAGTTCCCTTCCAAGTTTGTCCCAAACCAGGACAGAAACCCACTACATAGCACCTGCAATAGCAGATTCTTAACTTGCTGGAACTCTGCCAAAAATTTTCTGGATCATGGAGACCATGTCCCCAGTGTATTGTGAGCTCTACTAATCAGATTTCTTTTTTTTTCTTTTTCTGTGAATGAGAAGAGCTAAATGCTTGTCTGAAGTTTGACTTTTGAAATTTCATCTCCAGTTTCCATGAGATGAAACTATTCTCATTATTTGGAAACCCAGCAGGGGATCTTCCGAAGTGAGTACCAACCTCTAAGATTTAATTTCTTGCTTTCAAAGTGTGTTGACAAAAATTGCAAAATACTCACCCACCACTCCTGATCTTCTTCACCATCAACTACAATAATATCTCCCTCTGCAAAAGTCAGCTCATCTGGGTTATCTGCTACACAGTTGTAAATTGCTTTTACTCTCTTGGGTTTAGTTTTGGACTGAAATGAAAAACAAAACAACCCTGAAGGTAAATAATACAGCACAAAATAGAGTAGACTTGGAGTTTTTTAAAGAAAGTTTCAGAACTGCTGTTTTTCATAGGTTAGAGTTCAGCTATACCTTTTATGCTGGGTGCTTATGCTTCAGGCTGAATCTGGCACCACCCAAAGCTTTTTGGAACCACTGTGCCAATAACACAGGCCATGTTTCCCTACGAAATTCTCCATTTTGGCTCACCCAAACCTACAGAAGAGTCACCCTCTGTCTTCAGAGCTCTACATCACTGCAGTGAGCATGATTTTGTTCAGAAGACGGGGTGATAAAAATCTGTGCAAATGTAACAGCAGCAGCATTATCAGAGGGAGGCCTGAGCCACCTGCCAGTATGTTCCTTCTTAATTTGTTAAACCCATTTCAGCAGTGTAAGAACCCACCAAAATATACTCTGCCTCCCAGCAGTGCTCTGAGGACTGCCAGCCACAGAGTCTTTTGGCAGCTCTTTCAAAGGTAGAGTTTAGTAAGGAGAGGCAATATTCCAGTATGGCAGTGGGACTCAGTCCTAGCTATGTTCTGAGCAAAGTGATATCAAAATTGTTTCACTCTGGTTTTCTTCATCTCACACCTTTTCCAGTGCAAGCCAGTCTGCTGCTGCATTTCTTTTCAGCCTCCTCATTCTCTGTTGCAGACCAACAATAAAGTT
The DNA here is from genome assembly GCF_028018845.1 of Melospiza georgiana. NCBI lineage: Eukaryota > Metazoa > Chordata > Aves > Passeriformes > Passerellidae > Melospiza > Melospiza georgiana. The sequence goes on from NC_080432.1 coordinate 92,323,521, forward strand.
GCCAACACAGCATTTCCATGCAGAACAACCCAACAAGTGAAGAGGCTCAAGGGCTGGAGGCAGAGTGTAGAGCTTTTCACCATGAGTCCACCCTTTTCCCAGCCACAGGGAACAAAAATCTCCCGTTTCTACCCCAAAGTGTCAGAGCAGAGGGGTGAGTGCCATTTAGGTCAGAGATGGCTGTTAATGCAGTGCTGTTAGGGACAGAAGTTCCACATGGCACGAGGAAAAGATGGCCTCATCATCATACTGGAGTTCCCCCAGTGCCTGGTCCCAGTCTCTAGTTAGGTCAGCCATGGAGCAGACAGATGAAAAGGAACAAGACTCCTCATTTACAACTCTCATTTTCTCCACCAGCAAAATGCTCTGCTGAGGACAGAACTGCCCAACAGTCTCTTACTGTGCCATTGTGCTAGAGCTGAGCACCATGCAGAGAAAAGAGGGAATGTGGATGGGGCAGGATGGAGGCAGCATTATTTTTATGTTCCTCTAGAAGCATTCATTTGCATTCTAGCATAAATTGTCTAGTATAAATTCTAATAGAAATAAAGCTGTGGCCTGCCCAAGGCAGACACAGCCTGAGGCTCTCTCATCCCTGGGAGCTGCCAGCCTGGCACTGCAGCACAGCAATTTTTCCAGACACTCCCTCTCAGACAAATGACAGTCTGAACCACAACCACCTTTTAGGTCAAAAGGGAAAAGCTTCACATCAGTACAACAGTGATATAATGGCTAACTTCAAAATGCAGTAATTACAGGTATTTCTTGTTCTTTAGAAGGCAAGGAAATTAAAATAGATCTCATTCCCAGAGGAATAAAATCTTCTAGGGAAATTTCCCATGTATCTACAAAATGGTTTCAAAAATCTAAACATCACATTGAGGGAAAAAAAGAAATCAAAAGGTTAATCAGGAATTTCCACCTGATGAACAGGCTAATGGGTAAATGCACTGTGTAGGAGATAAGCCACTGGCTAAATGTGCATGTACACCTAGACCTGTCTTTTCTTTACTCAAGGAGCATTTCTGCATTCATTTTCTAAACTTGGGCTGGCCTCTGGATTCCCTGGCAGGGTAAAGACATAGCAAAAAAGCCAGGAGTATAAGGCTAAATGGAGCAATTTAGCCAAAGAACTTTAGCTAGACTGATCTAGCTAAAGCTCTTTAGCTGAGGGGCCCTTGACTAAATCTCAGCTAAGATGCTTTAGCTAGATTAATTTAGCTAAAGCATCTTAACTAGCACACACTCCTGAGCCAGGTTTTCCCTTAGTTCTCAGTCCTATGACAGAAGAAAATCACCCAGCTGATTTGCTCAGTGACAGAATCCACCTTAATGAAGACCTAGAGAGAGCTGAAGAGTCAGATATGTTCTTCATATTATGTGCAATTAATATTAAACATTGAAGACACTGACCCCAAAACTAGCCAGCACAGCCCATTCCTTCATAGCTAAATCAATCTGTCCTATTAAAAAAAACAAACAAAAAAAGCTACAACTTCAATTTCTACAGAAAGTCACGTTAGGAGCTGTTTCAGATATGCTGGAAGGATGTAACCAGTGCTTACCCTTGAATCCCAGCACACACAACAGAAATTAAGATCAGAGTCCAGTAGCTTCACAAAGTTAATATGACAACATAAGCAATTTACACTCCTTAGACCATTTAATTTTTTGTGGCCTAAAAAATGAAAGTTATTTTAATGCAAGACAGACAGCAGACAGTAACTTATTTGAACAAGAGTGGGGGAAGCAAGAAACCAGAAAATTTTATACTCCCAACTAATGCAAGGTGATGCCTCTGAGGCTTCTCATCATTATCAGATGAGAAACAGGTAACAGGGGCTCTGTGTGCCCAAGACCAATGGCCAGGCTATGCACACAAACACACCCAACTCTGTCCTGGAGAGCTGCTATTTCAGTGGACATGGTTAAGGAAAAATGGTTGAAGGGAGACACACCAGGGAGTGAAGGAAGCAGGTGTTTTCATTACAAGCCATTAACAAGACCATTGCAGAGCCTGGAACAGCACATCTCCTACCTCTCTGCTCATTATTTACTACTGAAGCACACTCCTGCACAGAATGTGTGACACTGCCCAGACCCAGTCACACACAACACCTCAGAAATGTATGGGCTCCACATATTGTGATTTGCTTCCTGCAGAGATGTACTGTCAGGATCAAGCATATGGATCTTTTACATCTATCACACAAGAAAGCAACATAAAATTGAAGCAAAACTAAAGACCAAGTTAACTACACATAATGTACAGCTCCACTGACATCTGGAAATACATCCCTTTATCTACACCAGTATAAGATTACAGGTACTGACATTAATATGTGTTACCATTCATGGCTCTAGATTAAAAATAAAAAGTAAGAGTATAAAAAGGCCACACAATCAGATCAAGTGTCCATCTAAATCCAGTATCTCTTTTCTAATAGTCACTGTAAGGCTGGGGGAGGGTGGAGAAGAAAAATATAGAATTAACCATCTTCTGCTGGGGAAATGCTTACCAAGAGATTTCTCTCCTGTCACCAGGTGAATGCTGAGAATTGACAGCACAAAGGAACAGTTTCTTTTGTTTTGAGCTTGACTCCTGCTAGTCTTGTTTGAAGTCATTTCACCTACCTACATGAACAACTGTCCATTATAAAAGCACAAGAGTTCCCTTATAACTTCACTGAAGACTGGGAATGAAGCCACATGTTACAAGTGACTCACCAAGCTCATCTACAAAGTCACTAACTCCTAAAGCTTATCTATCTCCAGTAGGTCAACCATAATTCCGTGGATTGTGTTGGTCACATCTGGACATGAACGAAGAATCCAACTGGTTTGGTTTGCTTTTTTAAACATAAAATCACATACTATCCTATTGGAAATTCAAGGAAAGAAAGTTTTTGTGACTATTTAGTACAAGTTACACAGATACTTTAACACAGGATACAGGCCTTTTATGTTTCATGGCTCTCACACTTTTACCATGGCAGGACACACTATCATGTCTACAGTGTGTTTGATAGAATGCAGATGAATAAAATCAAACGCCACATTTTGTACTTACTATTTGTGATTTCCTTGGCATTGGTGCTGGTGGCTGGATTTGTGCCAAAGTATTTGCTGTAGAACCAGTCTGTGTTCCTGGAATGTCACATACAGAAGATGACTCTCCTGCTAAGGTAAATAAACCAAGTAAATACGAGGCATGCTTCCAAAAAAAGGAAGAGTGATGGTACCAATTGAAACCAAACCAATTATTCTTAAAAGTATATAAATAATTTTATATCCCATGAGTATTTAATTTTTACTGGTTCTTTCTAAATAATGGAACAGAATTCTATCGTTTTCCTCACCAAAAAGGCCACTTTTCCCAAAGACAACTACCTAAGACATTAAACAGTGCAGATATGCTAAGATAGATAAAATAGATGAGGGCAGAATCAAATAACCTGTTCCCCCTTTCCTTCACTACAGACTGCATGCTGTTATAACCTTTCCTTCCTAGTAAAGACCATCATTATCAGGGTGCTGTATTCTTCACAGGAGACTCCTGCCACAGATGGCAGATAGCCATTAGCAAATTCCTCTGGGACATGTCAAGAGAAAATGAAAAAGAATCATAGTAATAACAAATGAATATAAAATGAGGGGCAAACAAGGTAGGAGAAATTCTACTACAACCACCACAGAATCTGCACAAATTTCACTGTAGAGATTTTATGGAGATTGCATTATTGTCATGTCCCAGAGTAGTAGTTACTTTGAACAGCAAAAACCACAAAATGAATAATGAACTCTGAAAAATGTACTCTGTTTATTAACATGAAAAGAGCGATACCAATCTGCAATATAATTAAAAGTGGCACTACGTAAGCTCTGGATTTTCTAGCCAGAAACACATTTTTCTATTCTAAAATGTGTATCTGACACCTTGTTTATGACATATGCAAACCATAGTGCAAACAAAAATATTCAAAATGCATCCTTTGTTTGAGTGGGTTTCAAGGTAAGGTTAGGAAAGCTAAAGCCTAGCTGGAATTGAATCTGGCAAGGAATTCAAAGATAACAAGAAGGGCTTCTATAAATCCATAGGTAACAAAAGGAAAATTAGAGAATATGTGGACCCATTGTTGAAGATGAGATACTGGTTACAAAGTACAAGGAAAAGGCTGAGCTACTGAATGCCCTCTTGGCCTTAGCCTTTACTAGCAAGACAGGTCTTCAGGAAACCTGGTCCAGACACCAGGGGAGAATCTGGAGCAATGAAGTACAAAGTTCTGCACCTGGGGACAAACAGGCCACACACCAATATATGTTGGTGGCCACCTGGCTGAAAAGCAGGACCAAAGGTAGTGGACACAAACTGAAACACAGGAGCCTCTGTCTGAACATCAGGAAACACTTTGTCAGTGTGAGGGTGACACAGCACAGGGACACGCTGCCTAGAGAGGTTGTGGAGTCTCCATCCTCTGGGCACAGTCCTGGGTGATCCACTTTTGCTGACCCTTCTTGAGGAAGGGGTTAGACCTGATACCCTGTGGAGGTCCCTCCCAACACCAACCATTCTGTGATTACATTTATTGCATAGTCCCATTATTGACTTTATGTGGCCCATAGCTCTGCTCACACTAAAGAACTTGAGGCATCAGGGCCTACACAATCACAAAGAGAAACAAGAAGAATGTTGGCACTGATTATATTTAAATGTGTAGGGTAAATGAACAGATTAAAGAAAACCTCAACAAACCCACACTCTCCCTTTGATTGTTATGACAGCTTAATTATAATAAAATAAATCTCTAAACCACAATTACCAGGTTGTTGTAGAGACCCAAGTCCTCTGGTCTGCCCTTTGTTAGTTAAGCCAGATGACTTCTCAGTCCTATGCAGAAAGTAAGAAATTGGTCTATTTCAGAAACAAACAAGAACTTGAAAAGCAATAATACCGAGTACTTTCCAAATTATAAAAGTCTTGGCCTGTCTTCAGTAAAATCTGGTGACAGCTATTTTGCTTTTAAAAGTACTATTTTCTTCTGTATTTCTGATTAAGTGAATTGAAAGTTGCACCTAATTTTTAAAAAGTAAGGCAGAAAAATAATACAGGTTTGATTATTGCAATTCATGTCTTTTTCTGAGATTTTAAGTTCCTTTCACTGTTATTTTATTTTTTTCTTAAAAGTATGCATCCATATTAGTCTGTACATTATAGAAAGCTTCCACAATTTGTGTCTACCTTTTAGGTATGGCACATGGAAAAAAAGGGCTAGAAAGGAGCTTAAGGGTCAAGGCTACTTTCATCTTTCAGTCCCAATTTGGAAATGGAACCTTATTTCTTCCAAAATTTGCTCAAAAGCCCTATTTTCCAGACTTCTCATTACTTTATTGATCTCCCCTGGCTCCCACCTCAGTATTTCATTTTACTGCAATGCCCCAAGTTAAACACAGCAGTCCTGCTGAGGCACCACTAGTGTTGAGACAGTTGAGAGAATTAATTCCTATAGTTTGCAGGCTAAGGAAAACTATATTCTTTAACTCTTCCCCAACAGCACTAGGCCATCTGCCTTACTTACAATGTCCTTACATATCCTTCTTCTAAGGACTTTTGCTTACCCACACTCTGCTCTTCTCCATGCTTCATCCCTGTAGTTGACTGTTCTTAATTACTAAGAATTACACCCTTCTTTTCCCTTGACTACTCCTTCAGTTTCTCAAGGATGGTTTGGATATGATCCTGTTTTCTAATGCATATGTGCTTCCTAACTACTTTTTCTGCAAATTTAAAAGTTTTTTTTTTTTCTTTTCCGGGTCTCTCTACTTCTGCCACAAATGGAAAGATTCAATGGAACAGAACTTATACAAAGCACGTGAACAGTAAATGGCACAATCAGACATTAGGTCCCATTATCTCCTATTTGTTACTAGATGAGAATAAGGAATTGCATATCTTTTATGGTTTTTTATCTCCATCATAGCAAGGTGTTCTGGAGATATTCAGATAACCTTAAATCACTAGGCTGTCTTGTTTTTACTGTAGTAATCCTTGATTACTGTAGTAATCATCTACATCCTTAGCATCTGCCTTCTGTTCATTCCCACGTGAACACATCATTGGCAAAAGCATGCATGCTTTATTGATGATTGCATGTTATAGATACATTAAGTTACTAAAAATGATGAAGTATATTAAAGATTAAAATGACATCAGTTACCCAGAAATAGGCTTTCTCTGAGAGATTCTGCTAGGAGGTTGTGGAGGCAGTGGTGGTGGGGTTGGCTTGTTTTGTGGAGGAGCTGGCTGCTGTTTTGATTGCTGGTTCAGAGCTTCTATAATGCTGGCTGTCTTTGCCACTGGAGGTGGTGGTGCTGGAGAAAGTACATCTATATAGGAAAGTTAGACAGAAACATGGAATTAAATTTCTATTTACCTTTTCATTTCTTGGGTTCTCATTACAGGTTCCTCTGTTACAGGACGTATGTAAGAAAAATGCTTTACTACATGTAATGAAAGGAGGACCTCTGGAAAATGGTTTACCTTTTGTTTCACCTAGTCAAAGCTGGAGACCTCACAAGCACTTATATTTATTCAAGCATTAAAGTGCAAGCAAAGAAAATTCTTACTGAAGTCAGTCACATTCTTGAAAACAGTAGATCAGAATACATTGTTTTAAAGTGCTAATATTATTTGTCCAGTCAATGCCTTCAGTCTGTGTTTTATGGAAAAATAACCAAGTGAGTAATATCTGACAAATTTTATTTAGAGGAACATCTTTTCTTAAAATCTTGTTGTGATTCACAACTAACAGCAGACTAGGTTTAGCAATTAATTAAAATTGTTACCGAATTCTTAAAACCACCAAAACAGCAGCTGGCAATGAATTAAAACATCCTTTTGCATTCCAGTGGTCTGCAAGAATCAAGCACAACGTGGAGACACAGCCCCAAGCCTACATGTAACACTCACCTTCACAACTGGTGAGAAATGCATCACAAAAAGTATATATATATATATATACACATGAAATGATGAGCTCTTTAGCTGTAGTGCTAGATGGTGCTTCCTGCTGACCCTGCACTATACCACACAGTACTCACTGGAGCATCAGAGAAGATAGTTTGCTACTGGATGGGAACGATAGGCCAAAGCTACAGTCACCAAAAGAGGAAATATGAGTTGTGGAAATGGAAAAATAAGCCAACTGTGATTAGATACAGTAGAAGGGAGAACAGAGGAAAGTGGAAACATACTTGTAGATGTTACACGCAATGGCGGCACAGGGGGATGAATAGCTGGTGGATCTGATGAAGACCTCTGCCTGCTTATACTTTCCACTCCTAAAGAATTTGTCTTCCACATTGCATTAGATGAAGAAATTGTCTGAATACCACTGCCAAGAACTGAAGGCTGAACTAAAAAGAGAGGAAAATACTGCATTATTATTATTACTTACCCTAAGCACAAAGTGTTAATATTCACACCTGTGCTTTCAGAAATGGTGTGGATAGACCACTATATTCAGCAACACTATATGCATCAACTATAGTCACTGCATCCTGATGGAATGCCAGAGCAGAAATCAGTCTGGTGTTAAAAATTACAGAAAAAAAATCACCCAGAAACTTCTAACACTTTACCTAAACAAAAATTGTCTCCAGTCATTACTTTAAAATGTATCAATACTTGAAATATATCAATACCTTCTCAGTAAGAAGGCAGAAGGCACATCTTGCTATCTTCTTTAATCCCTGACTGATAACTGTAATTTTCTCAGATACTGCAAGAAAAGGACCTCACTCTTCCACAAGCATGAGCACATTGCTGACTCAAAGTGAAACATCAGTTTTGACTTAGAAATAAAACTGTAAACCTGAATTTCACTCAAGCAAGAATCTATAATAACTAGTTGTGAAACAGTCACAAAGTACTTCTTCAGAGCCTCTTAAATTACTTCATTCTGAAGAGCTGCCTCCTCTTTTCATCAAACAGTCTACAGGCTTTCTTTATAAAGCAAGTATTTTGCACATATTATACCATTTCTCCCTACTCAGCACATGAATATCATATTAAGAAAAGATGGAACAGAGTAAGGTATGAACAAATACTAGGTTGCAGGGAAAAGCATAAAAGGCTCAGAAGATTTGGAAAACAGCCTAAAGCTATGAGGACAAAAGAGCAATAATACACCATAAGTAAAACATTACCAACATCAGCAATTGAGAAGAAGCTATGGTCAATGACACTATTATAGCTTTTAACTAAGTATATAAATTATTAGGCTAATACAGTGCTAGAGTAAAGAATATGAGCTAATAATCATAAGCAGGCAGCATTGCCTTCATGGCATGAGTTGTATTACAGTGATGCCAAGAAGTTTGGGGTTGGGAATGAAATTAAAATGACACTTCTTGAAATGTGTCATTTAATCAAGGGCAAATTGTATGGTTGGCCATGATTAAAATAATATCAAAGGATAAAACAGTCTCTTTAACTATTCAGTTTTTTACTAATTCAGAGATAGAATCTAACAGTTAAACAAACCAGGCAAGCTCCTTGAGTCAATTTTCCTGTTTGGCGGGGAAAATATTACTTTCCACCAAGTGAAAAAATGTTGTCTATTGTTGATATTAAGCTTAGACTTCATGTGAAATGTCAAAGTAATCCTGCCTTGGTTAGGTTTTACATGTAACTAAAGTTCCCCCAGTCCCATCCTACCCTTTCCAAGTAACCCAAAACCAGACTTTTCTGTTCTCAGTTTTTCTGCCCGCTTTATGCAGCCATTCCATAACTGACTTTTCATATTACACAGAAGATCAGTTTGCCATCTCAGGCACAATCACTGGTGCATGGAGTCCTGCATTCTGACCTCTGCACAGTGCTCCCAAAGGCAGAAGTCACCCATGTGTGCCCAGAACATTTCCTGATCATATCTCCTCTTAGGGAGCCCAAATACAGCACATAAAAAACCATCTGTTTAATAGTAACTTTTCTTGAATTGAATACATAAATTAGCCTCCATGAAAGATGGTGGATAATAAAGGTATTACAACAATGAAACACATTGAATATGACCTGTACTAAGAGGACCTATTCAGATTTCTCTATGTTTCTTTACTGTGATGCAAACAGATTACATATGAAGATAAGAATGAAGTTCACAGCACCAGCTTTAATGGTAGATTTTGCAAGCACACAATCCTCTGAATCAGGATGAGACACATACTTTTACACTGTTCTAATGATCTAGGGACAACCAGTAATTGGCAGCTGTGTTTTCAGTCAGCTATCAGGTCACTAAAATCATCCAGTTTTCCACATCATGACACTTACACTTCTATTTCAACAACCCTGAAGCATGTATTTATTAAGAGAAGAATTTGCAAGGTTAAAATCTCATGCTCTGCATACACTCTCCATTTTCTGAGGTCTGAAACAAAGCTTCATGGCAGACAAATACTATTGAAATTTTATCTTTACAGTGAACTCTGACAATGACGCCTTCAAGAAACAGAAGTATGAAAAGATTGAATACAACAAAAAAATTGATGAGCTACATTGACTGCAGCCATCCTTTTAATAATGGTTTAACTCTGGTGAGGTTATCTGAGTATTGTTTTCCCAAACAAAACTGTGTACTGCCTTGCAGGTATACCAATAATCAAACTCAGAAGACATTATGTAGATTCACGTCAAAGATGTAAAATGAGGCCAATACTTACCTGTGCTAAATAAGAGAAAACCTATTTTTTTTCTCTTTTTTTTAAAAGTTATGATGGTATTCTTCTAATGTACAATTATATTTTCTAGTACCTTTGCCAATATTCCTTGGAGGTAGAGGAGGTGCACTACTTGTAACAGGTACTGCAGGCTGAATGGGAGGTGGACTGCCACTGAGTATTGCTCCATACGTTTCATTCTGTAATATACTTGGCATAAATCCTCTTTGCTTGTCCTTAGCAATGTTTGCTGCATCTCTTGCCAAGGATGCTACATTAGGCTGAAGTTGGTTTGATCCAAGCTGGTAGAAGCTGACAGGCCTGTCCTCTCTCCGGTTGGGACTGGGTTGCTTTAACACAATAAAAAAAGTACTCATTGATATCACATTACTTGCATTTATTTTATGTATTAGTTAATAGAAAGTTATTCGTTTCTAGAAAGAAAAAGTGGTGTCTAAAATGCATTTCTGTTGCTTTTAATACATAACCTAAAAGCTACATTCTGCCCTCTTCAAGGCAAAAAAACTGTGCACCCTAACAATGCACCCTAACAACAACAACAAAAGATTTAAGGTGAATTGCACTTCAAAACCATTAATATATTTTCATTTCTTCTGTAGTGCACTGCTACAGGATACCACTGTATCCCTATACACACAAGACTATACTTCTAAGATAACCAGAATAGATTTTCAGGCTGGATCAAATAAAGTTTTCCTGCATCAAAAGATCCAGCAGTATTTTCAAAACTAAATAAATAACTGTAGGTCCTAAGCCTCATCTGAAGTTCAGCAGAGCTAAATCCCAAATGGATGATCATGATCCCATGACCCAGACAAGATTTCATCTAAGTATTCTACCTGTAGCTCAGCCTACAACAAATGAGTAGCCAAAACTTCTCTTAAACTCTTTTTAGCTCACTAGTATTACTGGATAAGTTTGGGAGATTTCTTTAATTGGCAGCTGGGATGGAACATTGCTCATCCTACACACATTATCAAATTCTATCTGATTAGCTGGTTTTGAGATTTACAGCAATCCTCTGCACTTAGCATTATTCCTCCTGTTTCAACAGCAAGCATAGTAATTTCTATTATCAAATGATAATTAAAATAGCTGGAGTTACAAATTCATATGGCTAGTACAGCAATGGACTTTAACAATTCACAGCCCAGACAGCATAAATATACCTTCAGAAATAGTGCTAGATAAACATGCCATACTGACATATTGTCTGTATGAAATTAAAATAACAATTTATAGTAATAGCATTTAGGCAGAATAAAGATTTACATCAACAGTATCACTAACAAGCAATTGATTTTCCTCTGAATACATTCAGTGATTACTTCTGGATTAATCATGTAGGGCCTTTTGATCTGTTATAGCACAGCATTATAACTCCAAGATTTATCAGAATTATGTACATTATAGTCCCTACCCTTGCTTTGGCTTAGCAGCCTCGCTCCTCATTGGCTGACACTCTCCCTTCCCTGACCTCTCCACTGTCCTAGTTCTGGGACTTGTTTCAGCCCACACCTTCTTCCGCTTTCTAAACCAGCAGAAGCTCTTTTTCATGTTTATGATTCAGCTTTTCACTGGCTCAAACTTCACCAAACTGAAGCAGTTCAGTACAGGTACAAATGTGTGCCAGAGTGGAGGCAAAAGCTGAGGCAGGACCAGGCAGCCATGGTGTACAACAACAGCAGAAACCAGTTGAATTATCTTAACCTTCTTTTAGGTTAGAGTCTCTCATATATTAAATATTCTGGACTAAAATACCTTAAATTTCAGACATGACCTCTTCTGACATAGATTACAAAATCTATTCAGTTGTCTTACCAGCAAAATACATCCAATAGCTTGACATTTAAAAACAAAACTCTGATGTGATCCTAAGCAAGAACAGTATTCACCCATGTGAACAAAGTAGTCACAGACACTGGGACTCTGTGATTAATAGTCTTTAATCTCCTTTCACAAGTCCTTGGAGTATAAACTTACTAAGAGTGGGCAGTGAAATAGGAGCTTCATAATTTTAGCCACACTGTTGAGTAGCAGACATCTTCCTATATGAGATGGAGCTCAGGGACTAGCCAAAAAAAAAACCTCACTTACTGCAGAAGGCAACTGGCAACAATGAAGGAAGTGAAGGACAAGAACAGATCAAAAAACAAATCTAGATCATGCCAGAAATGGATTAGCATTTGTAAATAACCAAAAACTTTTACACTGGGAAAACATGAGACCTCTAAAGGTTTCAATTTGTTTTATCAAAATGATCATCATTACTATTGTTATTATCTGGAGGGTGATAAAATATATAGGAGTACATAAATATGAGGATAGAGTATGCTCATGCAGAAGAAGTGGATCTAGCAGCTCACAGATTTCAGAAATTAAATTTTGAAAATGCAATGAACTTTCTGTGCTATTGAAATGTTTTGCAATATGACCATCATTCAAGCCATCTGGATATGGTCAAGCCATCTGGATATGGTCCTGGGCAACTGGCTCCAGGTATCCTGGTGTAACAGGGAGGTTAGACTTCCAACCCCAACCATGCTGTGATTCTAGACCTAAAAGTGCCACAACTCCACTAGACATTTCACGTTTGAAAAGCATGAAAATGAAAAATTATTTTATACGTGAAGATTCAGAATTAAGACCCTACCCTGCTGTTAATGGATGAAGCTTATTTAATGTACAGGTTCAGTTGAAGACAAAACACTGCATAAACTGTTTTAAAGTTAGAGCCGGAGATATTTTACAAACATGAGGAGATAGTGTGAGGTGCCTTCCATAGTAAAGGCAATTTTCCCAGTTCATGTTGGATCTGCTTCACAATCAGCAGATCTAAATATTCCTGATATATTGAAACCAACTATTAACTTGATTGAAAAGAATATAAAACACATGGCTAATAATTTGGGACCATATGGTCATTTTTTAAGAGGAAAAAGAAGACCAACTATAATTCCAGAAATACAAATTTAAGCTACTGCATTTTACTACAGAGATTTATTTCACAGTGTCATCACACCTGTAGTAAAAGCTAAGTTATTGAAATAATTATGAACACCACACTTACACATGCATGTGTACAGAAAAATAATATTGATACAAACCTGTAGCTTTTCATCCACATCATCATCACTTTCATCCAGATCTTCATGAAGTAACCGCCATTCATATTCTACATGAACATGAGAATTAAATCTTCCAGACAGTGCTTGAGTAAGCTAAGGAAAAAAAAGATGACTGTTGACACATATTATGGGCAGTACTTATTTTAAAACAACATATTTAAAAGCAAACAAAGTCCACAAATAGGAAGATTCTTGATTTCAGCAGTCTGGAAAGCAAATTGAATTGCACTGAAGTAAATTGAAATTATGCTGTGTTACCAAATACAACACAAATAAATCAAAAGTAACTAGACATTTCATTAACCATTGTAGATCCATTCTCCATTTTGTGATAAGAAGCACCACATGGTATTTGCTCTGATTTAGAAATTGCAATTCAAAGAAATTAACTGCAATAGCAGTTACAATGGGGCATCCACAACTACTCTCTGGGCAACAAGACAATTGCCTTCATCAAGGCCTTCACTCATAAAAAGTACTTTGGTAATTAGATTTAAAGGAGATGTCAGACACTTCAATCATAGAATCATTTACATTGGAAAAGACCTTTAATATCCAGCCATGAACCCAGAACTGCCACATCCGCCACTAAACCATAGCCCTATCTATGAATATTTCTGAATACCATTTCTGAATACCTCCAAGAAAGGTGACTCTACCACTCCCTTGCATCTGAAGAAAAATATTGTTTTCTTCTTAAAAGCATATAACTTTATATAAGCATATGATCATTTCTGAGGACATAAATGTTTCTACTACATCACTATTGCATCTGGAATAGAGTCACTGAATATTCAGCTGCAAACTGTTAAATGATCAGACATGAAATGCACACACAGAATGACACAATACTCACCAATTCTTCACAGTGAGTATGTTTTAAACGTTTAGCTATATCAAGTGGTGTCTCTCCTGCTTCATTTGCTATATTACAGCAAAAAAAGAAATGCATGATGAGAGATGTCACTATAACATGTCCATTACTAAAGACAGACCTGCATAATAAAGTACCAGAGCAACACACTTGAAAACTCATCTCTTTCTTTTATAGGTAGGTCCAGCTCATATCAACCCTCAGAACATGACAAGCAGTAGCAATTCAAGATGTCATATATACATATGAATGATAGCCATGAAATGGCAGTATATAACTTGACAACAAAATAGCAATTAAAAATCTAAACCTGTTTAAAAACTTAGTGTAATATATAGGTCAATGTTATACTTGAAATAAACAGTGAATACTGATTCTCTAATAATGAAGATTTACAGAATTATGATAAACAATGGAGGAGAAAATGCACTTATTCCAACTTCACTGTTTGTTATCTGAAGCAATGACAAATAGGAAATTGAAGTACACATTACCCTTTTACCTATTTCAATAGAAGCCTTCCCTCTCAGCAGCAGTTTGAGGCACTCAACGTTGTCTGTTAGACAGCAGTAATGCAGGGCTGTGCTACCTTTACAGGTTTGCTTATCTAGATTGCCACTTTTGGAGTACAAGAAAGAAGAAAGGTAATTAAACATAAGTTTCCTCATCTATATTATTAAGTTACTCTCATCAGAAGATTTTCAAAGAATAAAATTACATTTGCAAATATAGCTTTAGTACTTTAGTAATTGTATTTATTTAGCATTTATATTACTTTACATAAAAGCAATGTCAATATTTAGCTTTCCATACTTACCTGTTCTGCACTAAAAAGTCAACTATATGAAGGGATGTTCGATCAACTGATCTAACAGCAAGGTGCAGTGCTGTTTCATCTTGCTCCTAAGAATAAAATGAAAAATGATATTTGTTTCTTCTTCTTCTGAATAAGAAATTTTAGTAAGACATTAATTAAATCAAATAAACATGTAACTTCAAAATATTCAAACGTGCTACCATTAAAACATCTGTGAAGACTTACTGTGTCCCTTTTGTTCCTTTAAAGTAAATAAATAAATAAATGGGTTGAAAACTAATGGATTATTGAATGCTTTAATATTTAATGTTTTAATACATTTAAAATAAGATAGTTCTTGGAAACAATTTTAGATTAAACTATTTAGTCTCTTCTTTTTTTATTGTTAAATTACATCATTAAAATTACATACATTCAGAACAGTGTTTCCGATATTATTTCAAATAATTTTTAATTAATGAATGCATATTGCACTTACAACAACTTGTTTAATAAAATTTACAACACTTACATGACCATTGGCCAGTGGAATTTTTTCTGTGAGATCCACCCCATCAGCATACACTTGAACTAATCCAAGAATGTCTCTTGATTTCACTGCTTCACAAAGAGCGTGCAATTTAGCTGCATTGTCTGCATGCTTCTTCCTTGCATATTTTCTCTCAATATACTTGGCAGTAATGTAATCTTTTCTTGCATTCCTGAAATTGAATGTGATTTACTTCTATAACTTTCAGCTGAAGATATATATTATCATTTCCATAAATACATGCAAGTCATTTGAAATCCTTCATTATGATAATTTTTCTTTTTAAATATGCATGTAACCATGCAGTCTCATATTTCAAGTATGAAATGCAGTTAGAGAAAATGAATCAAATATCCAGTATGAAGATGGACCACAAATTTCTCCCTCCAAACTCTGCGATGATGTTGAGATCAAGACTATCCAGCTCTATGTACAGAAGATACATCAAAGCTTCATAATGTTGGTTTATGCTGCCTTGCAGGTTTATGTTTACCTGACTTGGTACTCCTACACAAGGAGGGGATGGAAAGGGTTGGAAGGCATGGGATACCAAAAAAAAAAAAAATCTATCTTATACCTCTGCACACCACTATCCACGCCTTGAATTTGAATTCACAGGAGTGAGTATGTTTTTTAAACTCTTCACCACAACTGGAACAGGGAGGATGTGTTTTAAACTCTTCACCACAACTTTTAGCAACACTTCTAAACCAAGATGAAAACTTAGTCCACCTGACTCAGCACAAGTTATCACTTCTGCTGCAGATGCCCAGTAACACATCTACTCCTCTTCCCATCACTCCAAGACAGGAGTTTGCTTGCCTCCCAAAGACAGCTCTTAACAGCTCTTGGGATGAACACAGCATTGCACAGAAGACAATTGACAAAGTCATACCACATCATCTAGATACTATGTAATGGGCAACAAGTAAAAAAAACCCCCAATAAATAATAACAAATTGAATCAATGAATGACTCTTGTTCATAAAGCATTTGATAGTAATCAGGTTCTCGTTTCAACAAAATAGCCCAAATTTTGATAATTTTTGAGGTATCAAATGAAATTATCATTTTAAATACAAATTTTTAGAAGTGTTCTTATTATATTGATTCAGCATATGGTAAAATTTTTAGTAATTTAAATTATTAATACTAATACTCTGCATTATTATTGATAGTAGTAGTCCAAAATTATCTAAACTGCCTTGTTTAACACTGGTTTTGTCAGAAAGCTAAAAATACACCTAGTGTAAAATTAGCTTCATCCAGAGCCAGTTCTTCTGGGTTTGTTTCTGCATTGTTTACTGGCTCTTTCATGATGAGTAGTATCCAGCCAAGTAGGCAGCTGTCCTTGCTGTATCTCTGCCATCCCTGTTCAGTGCTTTCGAGGAATTCAGTTAAATGTTCTGTCTCCATTCCACACGGACTTCGGTCCTAGGTGTAGTTTCTAAATGCTGTTCTGTATCTTTCAAGTAAATGTGCACTTCTTTACAATATTTATTTTGTTTTCAAATAGCACAAAATTAATTGCTTTGGTTTTAATCCCTATCCTTGTATGACTTTAAGGTTCCCAGCAAGTCACAGTTAATTTGTTTCTTTCCCACAAACCACGATTCAAGGAGTTGGTAAGATAGTAAGGAATATCTAGCTACTCTAATATCTACTATTAGAGTAGCTACAGCCAGATAAACCTCAATAAAACAGACATGCAAAGCATCAGAAGAAAGGTTTACTCCTCAGCTATAAGATCATAAATAAGATAGTACACATCTTCCATGGCCTGCCAGTGCAAGCCATAATGGCACAGCCCCTTAGCAATATTAAATTGAATGCCTGCCTTTCTCAGAAGTAGTAGTTCTTTACTTACATATCACTGCTTGGATTAGGTTTGACCACCTCATCAACTGGAAGACAGAATTCCATAATCTCATTAAATCCAGCATTCCCAATATTCTTTGCAAGCTGTTAAAAAACAAAATCCCACAGTTCAATTAATAAATGTGTTCAGTTATTAGCCACAGACACAACAAGGGGAGAACAAGGGAAAATGAGAGTTGGGACCTCTTATTTCTGGTTCCTTGGCCTGCTGCTATGTCAGCAACAACAAACAGATTGGGGACTTTTTTTGGATGTGAATTTTCAACTGGGATTTAGTACATGAACAAATAACTGCAGAATAATCCATTAAGACACCAGTTCTTACAATAAATGCAAATACTCTGTGCTGGGTAAGAACACACATATGAACTGTCATAAAGCAGCTGATAAGTGGTAACTTCTTTGTGCAGCAAAACTGAATAAATTTTTTTCCTTTGGGGATTAAAAGTGGTCTTCTAAAATACTGCTAAATAATTAATGGGTTAAGTATTTGTGAAGTCCTCCAATTTTTAATCTGAAGCACATTAATATGCCAAACAGCTGTGTTCTTCTAAAAAGCAACTCAGGATAAAAAGATTTGAAAATACAAAAAAAAATATTAAGCCTCTACTAATTTGAGTTCTAAGAAAAAGTTTACAGTAGGACACTATGTTCCACAAGGTTCCAAAAAACTTAAAAAATTGAGCTTTCTTAAATTGTGTTTATCCAGAGACAACTTCAGGATGAGAACAGCTTGCTAAAGTGACAAAAAATATACTTGTGTTAGAAGTATTTGACAGTACTATTTTTAAGTTAATAAAAGCAATTTGATTACCAGAAGTTCAGATGTTCCCAGCACATCTAATGTAAGTGACTGCATTCTGGAATAATGAACACCAAGTTCTCTATGGATTCCTGAGCATTCAATGCAAGTTAAAATTCCCAAATTTGTTGAAAGCCAGGTAGGATCTGTAACAGAAGGCACACACAGAATTAAAATTTATTCATGCAATTATTTATCTAGAAAATGTAGAATACACAAATGAAATTCTGTAAAATGAGATTCTTGTAGATTTTTTTTTGTTAATTTATGTTTTTACATTTACTCTACCAGGAAAAAAATCCAGGACTTTTTTAATGCTGAGAGAAGTGAATTTTTATTTTTGTGAAAGACATTGCTACCCAAGGGAGCCCGTTAACCACTCCAGTTTGTCATTCTTCAAACAACTTTCAGGGACTGCATTTTCCCACCACCAATATAAGGGTGTCATACTCTCAACTGGGAATACAGGTGCAGTTTAAACTGAAATAACAACATTTACAGGTTGGGGTTCTTTTGTACTTCAAATATAGACTTTCAACCACATGAAGCAGAAGTGATTCAGAAGTGCACACACAGCCCATACTACAAGATTCTCACTCAACTACTTCAAAGACATTAAGGCTCATCCCTCTCCTTTCATAGCCCTTGAAAGTCTTTTCTCCTGGTATTTTGCATTTACTACATCATTCCCTCATCTTCCAGCCAAATAACTCATTTCTGAAGATTTAGACAGCTTAGCAAGTAATTTGTTTGATAAAGGTTTGTCAGTTGCCATTTACACTGTCATTTGTAAGACAGCAGGCTTGACTCTTCCCATAGCCCCATACAGCACTTATTGCTGGAAGTAACTATCAATTTGTCAAGTGCACACAGCACCCCAGCAGATGTTTGCAGCTACACTTTTACATCAAAAACCCCTAAGTCCTGCAGTGCCCCTGCAACATAAAAGAACACAAGAAACAGCAGCATCTTAAAAATAATTTGAAGAGGGTTAAAGCAGAAATTCATTGATGAAGAAAACCAACACTGCAAACCACAGTCAGCAGGAGCATTCTTTTCAAAATGGGTATAGCCTTAGACATATTCCCTGTCTCACTTAGTCAAACATGATTAAAATAGAAAGAAAAAAGGTGTATTAAAAAATGTTCAAGTAACTTATTAAAACTGCTGCTCAGTTTTACCTAAATCTTACATTATTAACCCATATTTTATGTAAGTTCATTTGATTTATGTAAGCAAAAGCTACAATTAGCAAAATACATGGGAGAAAAACAAGCTTCTTAGCAACTTTTCTCCCCTCTGATAATAAGCACATAGCAAATCAATCTTATTAAAGTAGTTCCATTAAATTGTTAGCATATTCTACTAAGTGTATAATTTTTGTGAAATAATGAGTAAAAGTGAAAGTATAAAACATTAGCTTAAAGATTCTCATGAGACAAAGAATTTTTACCAATTAGAAATATGCTTAATTGAGTCACCTTGTGCTCCACAGTCACAACAAACATCATTTCCAGTCATCCTCTGGACTTCAGATATAATTTCTTTTGTCAGTTCCTGGACAATATTATTTTCTCCTGTGTTATCATCTCCTTTGAATGCATTATTTAAAGCTTCCTCTTTGCTGTTTTGTAGCACAGATGTCCATCTAAAATGGCAGCAATATTTTGCTATTAAGTGTTATGGCACTTCTGAAGTTCAAAGTAAGTCTCAGTAGATCACCAGTGTCAACAATAAAGTTAGCAAAGTAACTCACATTTGACATTCCTGTTCATCCTCTGCTTGAAAGTGGTATGTCCTGTCGTCTGCACAATAAATAATTCACATACTGATTAAAAAAAGTTATTGAAAAACTCATCTTGCAGAAATCTCTCAATGAAATCTAAAATTAATTGATTCCTAAGGTCTGTATTCTCATCACTGGAGTGTGTTGACAGACAAAAAGTCCATTTATGAAGTTCCACCTTACTACCTACAGTTCCTGTATGATTACATCTGTGTTTACATAAGGTGGCTTCCTGCATTTTAAACAGGAGCTGCTTTCTTCAGTCCTGTGCTTTTATCACAGAAGCAGCAGGAGAGCAAAGGAAATGTTCCATGTTCTGGATATAACCTCTATCATCACAAATAAAGAGTTCTGCTGGGAGGAGGGGAGTAAAATATAGAGCCCATATTTGAGTTTATTTGTGTATGTAAAAAAGACTTAAAGAGTTCCAATGAGCTCTTAAAACCCAATAATCACAAACTTCAAAAAATATCAGCCAGACACAAAGTCCAAACTACAACCAGCATGAGCCCCAATCTGTTTCAATTAAACAAGCTCATAATTTTTAATTTACTACTACTTTTCTAATTCTAAGCATTGTTATTATAGTGCACTACTAAAGAAAAAAGTATAATACATTGTAAGTCTATGAAGAATAAGATATGATACAGTTTAATGACTGAGCTGGAGTGAGAATAGTTGATGAGAACAACAGAGCTACAGGCAAATATATTCTAAGATGAAAATTTCTAAGGTTTGAAAAATATTCAGGCTAAAAGGTATTAAAAGATAGCTACAAGCATGGAAAATATTAAGACAGTGAAGATATATGAAAGAACAGAAAGGAAAGTGCTACATTAACAGATTTTTATCTTGCCATGATACAGCAATTTCCATTTTGTAAAAAACAAGGAATTTTTTTTTTACTCTACAGTAAAACAAAGTGAAAAAGTAATCTGGAGAAGTCTGAGAGGCCAGTTATGCCTTTTCAAGTGTGCAGTAGCATTGTAGTAAGCTGACACTGGGCAAAACATGACACAGTCATCAACAAAGAAAGAAAGTGCAAAAGCAAACAGGGAAGCCGAGCTGCTTGAGCAGAAATGAATCAGCTGTATGTTGCACACAGCATTCGGGTCCATGCACATAAGCAGCACAGCTTACATTTCCAAAGGCAAAAGAATTTTATGCTTCAATAAAGGAACAAATGAGGAATACATTTATATTCTTCTCCCCAGCTAATTTGAGATACATATTTCAGTAAAATATCCTAGTTAGAAAACAAAGGAAACATTCTACTACACAATTTCATATCATCCCATTCTGATCCAAAAATTATTCTGTTTTGGTGGGTTTAACATGTAGATTCTTGATCTCACCGTTCTATCTATTATGAAATAATAAAACCAAAAAATGTGTTTAGTATTTTGCTCATAGTTGCATAGCAACCACCAGACTTAAATTTTAAAGGTTTAACAAGCACCTTTTGATCTTGTGCACAAGTTTTAACTTTTCAAGATGATGAGCTAGGATATTTTTAGCATGAAGAGTGATGTCATAGCAAAAAACAGTTACTGTGCTGTAAGACAGCAAAAAATTAAATAGAAAAACAGAAGTGAAGACAGCTTTTAAATACAAATGGTTTTCCAAAGAAACTGGCACAGTTAGTTACATTATGCTAAAATAACTGAAAGGTCAAATTGTCATAGGAAGGGCATTTTATAAAGGGAAGCATTCTACAATGGCAAAAATGTTCAAGTGGATTACTGACACATCTAGAGAAATAATGCAAAATTCTGCTAAGAGCTGCAAATAAAAAGACCTGAACAACAAACCTACGTGATATGAGGTCAAAACACTTTTTCTCCTCAGGGTTTGTTTTCACTTGGCAGGTTAACAGATTGAGCTTTGCTGGAGGTCGGTTAGCCTATTTGAAGATAAAATATACACATTTTAGTACACCCACACTGACTGAAAGGTGCAGATTGAAAGCACAGGGTAATGTCCCACTGGCCAAAAAGACTTGAGAAATGGCTGTTAAATTTTTAAGGTCCCCAGGTTTTCATTCATGTTTTCTTCCACATCATGCTTCATAAGCGACTTTTATTTGATGATTTTGTTTACTGGTAGCTGGATAGACACTAGAATTTTGAAAGGAAAAAGGGTAGAATCTCTTTAATTACAACTAACCAGGAAAACTTACCTGAAGGAACTGGGTAAAAGAGACAAAAAAGAGACAGGTTCATCCTTATATTTATTCCCCTAAAACTCAGACATTAAGTTTTAAAAAATTACTTGTTTAGTTTTCAATAATTAATTATTTTGACTTCTGCTAATGCCTTTAAGGGGTCCCCAAATAGCCAGTTAAGAAGAAACGCCGAATTTTTAAGTCACTAAAGGGAACTTAGTGAAGGAAAGTAAGTTTTCACAGAAGAGTCTTGCAGCAAACATAAAAAAGTAAACTGAGCTAGCTGATTACTAAAAAATCTAGTGAAATAATGCATATTTTATAATGACATACATTTTCTAGTCGAGTTCCTCTCAGCTATTTCACTTTCTTTTTGAACAGAAAGTGACAGTGTTCTACTAAGAGCAAGACTCACAAGGAACCTGCATTTTGAAAGACTCATAAAGGCTACAAAGAACTTTTCAAACAGCACCTCTGCACTCTTCTTTCCCTTAACTTACCTGTGCTACAGACTTGGGGTAGTACCTAGAAAGATTTGTTTGCAACCTTGATTTGAGGAATGGCTTTCACTCCCTACAATTGATAACTAGTTTCACGCTTTTTTTAGAATAATTAAATTAGAAAGCAGATTTAACTAGTCAACCTTTGCTCCAGACAATAATATCTAAAAAATCATTAAACCATCATTAAACCATTAGGAAAGAACTATTATAAGGATAGCAATATTCACAAACTCATTACCACACTTATTGCTGCATTCTAACAATATTTATCAACTAAGTTGCTAAAATAAGATTTAAATATCGAAACAAAACTATTACCAAATGAACCTACTACTATCACATAATGTTATTAACTTGCAATGAATCATAAGAAATGTAGATATTCTCACAATCTCATCTAAATTTCTTGATGAAAACATTTAATTCAAAAAAACAAGGGACAAGAAGTCAAAAGATTACAGATTCCCTTGAAACAATCTGATAAAACAATATAGCTGGCCAAAAAAGAATAGTACCATTATATCTGCAGACCAGTTAAAAAAAAAAATCAAAAGCATGGACCAACATAAAAAAGGAAACAATTAGGTATTTTTTTCCTGTTAGGAAAAAAAAAGCATGGTGTCCTTGAAAAATAGTATGCTCATGCTTTGCCCAGCATAAGCTGCAGACAAAACAAAGTCGTGCAAGCTTTGAAACAATAAATGTGCAGGTCACTTGCTGGGCAATGTAAAACAAATTATACCCAAGAGAGGTTTTGGAGGCAGCAAGATGACAATTTATTGACAATTGCATTGTATTCTCTGCCTAATAAATAGTTTTTCCAATTCCAGCCTTCATTTTAGTAGTAAAAGTGCATACAGTTTTAATTATTTAGTTATAAATTATATATAAATATATAAAAATATTTCTAAATTATTAATTATATAGACACTGGACAACTCATATATACCTTTCTCACAGGCTCTCTCAGAATGTAAAAATGCAATTCATGTTTAAGAGAAAATTCCCTTGCCCCAAGACTTTGTATCTGAAGTGCATTTGGGACCTAATTAGTTTTCTCTAACTTATGAAGCTGTAAATGAATGCAGTAAAATGTTTTAGAGGGGTCTGAAGGAGCAATGCCCACAGGACTTGTCCCTTGGAACAGGAGAATGCAGCGGAAAAACTCAGTATCACTATCTGGCAACCCAAAGAAACAGCTGCAACACCAACACCATATCCTGGGCAAATATGCTGATCTTGGAATCCATACATATTCTTGAGCTTTTATCTGAAGAACTCCTAACTTGAAGTCAGCATCAACAAGGGCATTAAAACCCCTGTGCATGTGGCTGATAGCACCTCGTTCATGCTTCCATCCTGCAGCTGACTAACAGTTTTTCTCCAGCAGCCTCCCTGGCCTGTGCCCACCACACTTCCATCACATGGCAGGTGCTGCCTGGGGAGAAGTTGAAGCTTAAAGACAAAGGGAGGTAAGGCAGTGTGAGCTCCTTAGCCACACTGATTCAGACACTTGGCAGGATTAGGAGACACTAGACATGGAAAAGACTAGCAAATGTAACTAATATTACACTACTTGTTTGAAACTTCTGAGATTTACTTTCCTGATTGAGTCTCTACTTGATACTTGAGACTACTGCTGAGTTTTTGGACACCCATATTAACATGCCAACACCCTGAAAAGTGCTGCCACCTTTCATGCCATACACAGACCTGATCATCAACTCATTCATTTCCTTCCTGCAAAATGGCAAAATGGCAACTCTTTATCCATCAAAACCGACTTATAAGCTGTTCTAGCAACAAACAGAGGTGAAGGAATCAAAAAATTAGGCCTCTGAAACAATACAGGAGACATTGAGCTGATTTTAAAAAAGGCACGAGCAAATATGTCCCCTAACAGACTGGGTGACTGATTTCATCATGCATTTCTTCTGGATATCAGTGATCAACTTCAAAATAAAAAGATGAACTCTGATTGTTTTGCCTTCATATTTGCCTTTAATCATCAGGGTAAGGTTTTCAGCAGTAAAGAAAGACCAAAAAAAAAAGTTTTGATAAGGAGTCTCTTATATTCTTTCTTTTGCAAACAACTAGCAAAACTTCTTTAAACACAAATGCAGCTTTGAGGAGTCTGATGTTTCTGAAATCTTTTTGTCTTGGGACTTCTTGACCTGGAAAGGACTTAGGAATTCCTAATTACATGTTTCAATCTTCTTCTATCATTGTTTTTTCATCCATGTATGTTAAATGTACAAATGCTGATTTCTTTGAAGCTTTTAGTTGTCTAAAAGTATAACTTCTGCACATATGCCAATGCAGGGCAGGCACATACAGGGTCACAGCTGGGTGACTGACAGAGAACCAAACATATTCTCTCCATCCATCAGGAAAGCACTTGACAGGTCAGTTTAAGAACCTGCAATTGCTTGAAGGTAGCTGTTCTAGAGACTGCCAAAGTAGTCTCTCATAAAGACAGGCTACACGATCAAAGAAGAGAAAGCTATGAAGAATACTTAGACCTTAAAGGAGAAGTATTTACAAATTTGTATTTGATAAAGAAAGCAAAACTGACAACTGAATTTCTGAGATTTTGATGAACTCCTGGGATGAGAGAACAATACATCATATTTCAGAGACTAGGAGATATTGACCCTGAGAAGCTTGGAAATTCTCAGAAGACATTCAGAGCAGCCTATAAAAATTTTAACAAACAAAAATGACTTCTACCTGTTTAAGTGTCTGTGAAACAATAATTAATTTTTTACTTAAAACTGTCATCAATATATAAGGGGGAAGTGAGCAAATATGTGAAAATACCTTTTAGGAGTATATTTTGAAACAAGAAGGGACTTTTCTAATGTTGTAATAGAAAAACATTGAGACCAAACCTGTGAAATGCACCTATCTAAATTCACATTTGAATATTTCCCTTAGGAATGATTTTCAGCTACAGCTCTACTGATTTCAGTGGGAACATACTCCTTCTAAAATGTCAGACCATCCAGTAGACAGCTTATAAAGAGAGAAGAAAAGAGTATCTTGATGGACTCAGTGACTGTACTTGCAAGTGAAAGTTTTCAAATTCTGCTCCACAAGTGGATTTTGTAGCCTCTGCCAGCTCTGAGCTCTCCCAGCTACATTCCTACTGGTACCAGTACAGCATGTCCAACATCAGGCACAATCACAGCACATGGAGACACCAGCATAGAACACACCAACAGACTTCCCTCTGAGAAAGACACACTCCTACACACCCAAATGAGAAGAGGCATAAACAAGTGGACAATTCCAAAGCCATAGTAAGGATTCTGCTTTGCTGGCCTGACTTTACACTCCTCAACGCCTGATTATCAATTCTGAAGGCAGCAGCTTGTGCTTAGATGCACAAATGAGAGATTGATTCATTTTTGCTGCCAGGGTCAACTTGTAGCCATAGCAACAGGCATAACAGGATGAAGAACAGAACAGTTCATAACAGGAACAAGAACCAGGGCTGTTTATTAGACCAAGAATGGGAAATACTGACATTGAGTTATTTTTTGCCTCAAGAAACTTTCTTAAAAGTTTAGAGAAAATAATATAAAAAATGCTACAGGAAAGTACTACCAACTTGAAGGCAAAGTGCAAAAAGTCCAAACCATAAAAGCATAAAGTTTTAAAATTTTAATAAATGTTTAATAGTTATAGCTAATATGTTCAAATATTGGTAGCAGTAATAAAGATGAATTTGTAATTCTCTATTTCTTGTCATTCTGGAAGAAGTTGTTTTTAAACTTGATTTTCCCAACAGCTACTCCTAGGATCCTAAGGAGCTAACAGACTACCATACAGCAGCAAATCTGGGGGAGGAATGCAATTCAGGATACTCTCAGTTTATCTTGCAAATATAAAAAGCTGTTTAATTAATATCTAAAAAATGGCTTAATGCCCAACCATACCTTAAAAAAAAAAGTTAGATTTTGTATTTTTAGATAGCCTGGTAAAATATGTACATTTACAAGAACTGTGTCACTAAAAAAAGCCCTTTTTCCCCATTAACAGTCATGAACATTAAAACAGTTGTATTTTTAGATACTGTGTATGTCTTGATATATTTCTAAAAGGCTGCCTTAAAAAATATTTCCCTCATATTCAAAACACTGCATCAGGAATCTAGCTAATTCCAAATCACAAATATAGACCAGCATAGCTTGCCTTTCTGTATTAGCAACCATGTACATAAAATACTGTAAACAAATACTTACTGTACCATGGGAAATAGTAAGAAAACCATTTTTAACTGAGCACTTCCTTTTCTGCCACACTTTTCTGATTCTAGTTTAAGAAGAAAAAAGAAAGGTGACAGTTTTAAACAAATTTTGTATTACATTTCTTGAGCTCTTAGGACCTAATATTTCCCCCAGCAAAGTGCAGCAGTACTTACCCATCACTTTTCTTGTACAGACTGCCACTGCGCTCAGTGCCATGCTCCTTGTTTCCCTGAGGCTGATGTAAACTGTACGCTGTACTCTGGCGAATCTGAGAATCCTGAAATAATCAACAGCAATTTGTGATGCATTCCACACTTTCAACCAAACTACTTCCCCCTTAATGAGTTTCACAGCTTTTCCTTCCTGCTCTAATCCAACAGGCCAAATGAAGCACAATTTTCCTCCTCAATAAAATAGAACATGATACATTTATTTTTTCAGAGGGCACAAAAAAATTGAGAATCATCCATTATCAGCACCTGCCAAAATCTTTTTACTTGCCTTTATTTATATTTACTTTTGGCCTTAATATATAGGGGTTTTAACCCAAAACTTAACTGAGCAGTGGCCTTTCCAACTCATGTAAACACAGCAAGATACAAACACTAAAGACTATTATTACCTGCAATTCCTAGTGTACACTTCCACTGAAAAAATAATTACATACATCAATTTGAAGAAGTGATAATTGCATACATCAATTTGAAAGGCAGAAGAGTCCTCCTGGAAACATAGTTCAGGAGTCATACAGGAAAACTGAAAAGTCATTTCCAAAAAAGAATAATTTAAAGCAAAATATCTGGAAGAAAGTAGAATTCTGAGACAGGAAGAGACGAGGATTAATGGAACCCTTCTCACTGCTTTCACAACTACCCAGAGGTAGGACCCACTGCTGCAAGAGTCCAATTTCTTAAAAAATAAGAGCCTGAAAATGAGGAATCTGATGTGTCACACCATATTAACAGCAGTAAAGTGACAGAATGGACTTTTAAATGCACACAGTAACAGTGACTATTACTTCAGATTTTCTTTTTTTTTTTTCTTTTCTACTGTCGTTGCTCTATGGACATAATTACTCTGGTGCTATATATGGCATACAATGCAATTATAGTAAGGAAAAAAGACACAAAGCAGCTCACTCATATGACCATGAACAATTCTAAACATGATGGTAGGGACAGAGCTCCCACCTACACCTCAGTTCAGAGTGGTTAGGACTCCTCACCTCCAAGCTGCAGGATTTTCAGGCTCATCCTGAATACACTGCAGGAGCTCAGCGGTCCTGAGAGCCATGAGCTGAGCTCTGCACAGGCTGCAGCACTCCTTGGTGCTCCTTTTCAAGAGAAGCAACCTGTGCCCCCTCCCTGCCTCTCAGCACATGATCCAGGAAGCCATACCACATAGCTACAACACCATCTGAGCTTTTAAAAGGCCTAAAGAACTACCACTTAGCTGTCTGTGCCTGACAAAGCATCTCTAGATTTAAACCAGTCTGTTTATCGTTACTTTCTAGTTGGTTTACATATAATTATTTGGTTTTGCACTCTGCACAGCATAAAGCCAGAACAACATTTTTTAAATATTCCTGTCACTCACTAAGAACTGCTGCATGCATACATTTACTGACTTTTGAAGAAAATCTGATCTGACACTGCCTATTGTGCCCTACCAATGCCTTGATCTCTGCCTGCCATTAGCCAGCAAAGGAACTCCATTCGCAAGATTAGAGGCCTGACAGGAAATTAATTTCAGTTCTCCCCATCCTCAATTATGTGAAGATTACTGATGACCTCCAACACCTGCTCATAGCACCATTCCCATTGGTCTGTGCTGCTACTTTTTGTGCATTATTTTCTGCCTCATTTCAGCTACCTCCCTTCATTTGTTTATGCTCAGCTGCTGTGTTTGGCCAAACTGGCAAACCAATAATACAAGCTTCCTGCCTCATTTCAGCAGGAGGGGAAGCTGCAGCAGCTGACGTGTATTTCCACACATTCATGACTCTGAACAGGATCTAAAAAATTTAATACTATTTCATTAAAAGATCTTAAGGATAAACATATTGTTCATTTTAAATTCTCAGTTCAGGTCATGTCCAGACCAATACTGTCCAATGTGATTGCCAAATGATGGTTTTCCACAGCTGTCTCACAAGAAGTTCATGATTTTGATCCAGTTCCTAAGAGATGGTAGCCACCCCACAAATCACCACCACAATTAATATCCTCCCTTTCAGCATGTCTTTTCCATAAGAAGGCACTCCAAGGATCTCCCCTATTTCTGGTTTTAATACTACACAAAACAGAGATAAAAATCACAGATAACAGGGTCAGACCCAGTAGCCTCATTGGAGAAGCAGAAAAAATGTACATTACCTATGGGAGGAAACGGAATACTGCAGGCTAGAGGACACACACCTAGTGCAGAGTATTGTCACAAAATCAGAACAGGCTGAAGTACACAAGCCTAAGGAACTGATTTGACCACTTTATCAACTTTGAAATGTAGATAAGCATATAAAAATAAGTGAGTCATTTAAAATTTGCAGCATGTTCTTAGTGAATCACTTCACTGACCATAGAAAGTTTTGAAATTCTTTCTTCCGAAGTCTATGAAGATATACTAACTTTTAAGTCAAGCTGAACAGCAGAGCCAAAAATGAAAGAAATGTGAAAACAGTATTCTCTAAAGATGGTCTGTGACTACTGGTAAGAGATATTCTGAATCCTGTTTGTCAGCTCCACTATGTCAACATAACAGAACTTTTCCTACAAGGTGCTTCAACCTATACACAACAAGTTTTGGCTAGCCATTCCACAGCTCCCAGGGAGTGGGATTTTAGACTGTTCAGATCATTCCTGTGTGCAAAGCTGCCAAAAAAAGCTCTTATAGCTTTTCCAGAGCCTGAGCGTCTCTGACATTTGCAGGATAATTACCAGGAGGATGTTCCAGAGATCCATCCCTACCCCTATTACAGCCCCACAAAGTCTCCAAAAGACATATCTATCAGAACCCCCTGCAGGCAGCCTCTCTTATAGCAAAACTACTGTAATTTTTGTCAAGAAATACAGCATTCATCCTATTTTGCAGTGGTCTAAATAGATTACAGGTTCTAACAAAGAAGCAGAAATGAATCTAAACACTATAGTCACAGGAGGTGACCTCACCCAAGGTCATGGGAACAAGAACAGTTAAGGGAATACAACTCTAAGGTTGACTCTGAAACTTGTAGAACTTCTACATTTGAAAAATAAAAGTTTAAAAATAAAAAATTATGAAGGTGTACACAAAATAACATTTAAAAATAAAGTTTCCATACAAACTAGGTTTGATGAAGTTGTGTGCAGGAAGAAACTATACACAACAAAACTATAGGCACAACAAAAAAAAGGTTCACTAAGAGTGCTTGTGCATGTTAAATTTCTTTAACATAACAGGAACAATGTTTGTCAACATTCTGTCATTTCATACATTAAGTCCATTTTAATTAAAAATATATATATCTTAAAAATCTTGCAAGAACATCTAAACAAGCAACTGGATTTAATTTCCAAAAGAAAGTACAAAGGTAATCACCAATTTTTCTTACAACAATTTTCTTTCCCAAGAAGAGTCTGATAAATTTTTAGATAATTTTTTTTTGGGAGGGTAATAAAATACACCACAAAGGAGAAAGAAGCAGTCTTTTCACGCCAACAGAAAAAAGCTCAGAGGAAAAATCCAGTTTCTTGAAATCTGAATGCAAATCATGCCACTATTTTCATTAAAACATAGTAACACTTACTCTCCTAGACTTCGGTCACAAAATGTAAATGCATTTCAGGAAGGAAAAAGAAATCAGTTATAGTAAAGAAAATTACAGTGCAACAAGAATAATATTAGTGGGTTGTACAGTAAATTATATAAGAACTCTCTGGCATCCCACTGGAACTCTTTGGCATCCCACTGATTAATTGATGTTTTAAAGCAAAAAGCTTTAAAAATAATTATAGTAATTTTCATGCTCTGCAGGTAAGCATCTATATCTAAATTTGAAGAATTACTAAATAATGACTACAGCATAAAGCACTTTTTACACTTGTATTTTTAAATGTCACAAACTCAGTATAAATAATAAATGTATGTGTCTTATTAATTTTTGAGCATGTGAAAAAATGTGTATTTGTCACATCTTCCATATATATTTAACATCAGTATTACTGATAGACATTCCCAGCTACCAAGAAAGCCACAGACCCAACTAAAAGAGGACACCTGCTAACACACCCCAACCAGTAAAAGCTCTTTCTTGAGAGCTGGCAACCAATGGCTAACCCAAAGCAGTCACCACTTCCACAATATTCCCTAGTGTCTCATTCTACCAAGCTCAAATTTGGAAGTTTTTGACAACTTCCAGCTTCAGTGAGTCCTGAATGCCAGGCAGAATCTAAGGAAGTACCTGCTGATCTTGTGGGACTTTGTATACAATGGTCATTATTACAAACTTCCCAATGTGACAAAGTGAGGAGTGTTTGAGACCGTCCCAAAAGCCTCTCTGCAAGTGACAGAATCACATGGATTGGGTTGGGAGTGGCCTTTAAATATCAAGTGCAGCCCCCAGCAGTGGGCAAGGACACCTTTCACTAGACTACACTGCTCAACAACCATCATCTGTCACCAGTAAGAGCTAGGAGGCACCATAACTTTCAGGGGAGGATCAAAGCAAGACCGGAAAAGATCAAGGAAGTGTGAGCTCTGCAGACTAAACTATTTCATTGTGATCTCACTCAGAAAGAGAATCTGAAAAGCAGGGGGGTGGTTCATTCATCACTCATGGCCCAGCAGCCACACAAAGGAAGTTGGCTGGCTTTTAGTTATATGAAGAGGAGACACTAGCAATCTGAAACAAAAGTAGACCCAGTATTTAGGATTACATTATACAAAAGATGCTTACTTCCAGATCAGAGTTTGAGACTACTCCAGAATTCATTAAGTCTAATAGCAATCATAATTGGAACTCAAAAAATACTTGCTGGATTGCCAAACTGACCCAGCCCTTGCACATCTGAACACTGGCATTTTGCAGCTGAGTACCAAACCTGATTGTCATTTTTTGCAGATGATGACAGAGGTGTTTTGGGATTTGAAGTTCAGTTTTACATAATCATTATAGAGTTTGGAATAATATTGTGAGATAAGGTTCTATATGGTCTTCTTGATACTGCCCAAGTTTTTTCATTCTCAGTTTGAGCAACAAAAATGAATTAACAAAAGGAATTAAATGTCTGATAGAAGTTAAAATAACCTTATTTTGATATTAAGATTACATTATAAGTAATTAAAATAGGTTTCCAAAGTTAAACCACCTTATATGCTTACCTCTTTCTGATCAACTTGGAGTGCCGATTTTAAAATATCTCTGAGCTGTGTTAATTGTCTTCGTTCCTCGTCTTGTGCTTGTTTAATCTTGAATGAAGAAAAACACAGGTTAAAAATAACATTTTTTTAACTTTTGATGCAGGTCTTTCAAATTTGCTGCTTAACTGGTTCATTTTTTGAGAAATATTCAGTGAGAATGAAAGTGAAAAGATAATGTGATCAGTTTATTTTCCGTTGTATTTTCAGAAAACTTGAAAATGGTTAGGATATTGCTGGGTTAAGGCTTTGATATTGCCTTACAATGCTCTTGCTTCCTTGTGTTCCATTTGAAACCACATGTCATTTTCCACTTAATGGACACTTTTGAGCAAAGGCTGTTCTCATAACATTTTACACAGTGGGGTCCTGAACTGAAACTAAGACTTCTGAATGTCATATTAAAACAAGACTTCACCAACAATCTACTCTCTACCTTAAATGCTGGCTATTAAAGCAGCCAGGCAACCTGAACCAAAATGATAATGCTTCTACTGTAGAAAACTAAATTTACCACACAAACATGAAATGTTGCTACTCACTGTATAAAGATCTGTCGAGAGCATCTCAATTGAAGGTTTGAGACTTTCAACTGCTTTTAACCCATCCTGAAAGAAACTTAAAAGAAAAGCAAAAATCCAGCTGTTATGAAATTTTACTTTGAATTTTCTGCTTTAAAAGTTGCCAAAGTAAGACATGCATATTATTATGCCACGCCATGAACTTCAAAATTGTAAACTTTTTAAAATTAATCTTTGACTCATCTACCTCTTTATTTCCATCATAGCTTATTCTAACATGCAAAACCCCCAATTAGATTCAGAACTGCCACAATCCATTGCCACATAAATTTTCCTCATTCTCACCTCAAATACAAGTTCTCATCGCACTTTGGGAAGTCCCAGAACAAGTGAGATTCACTTGAAGAACAGCAAAAGCTTCATATAAAATAACTGTGATTTCTTGAAGCCACATAATTTCATGTCTGAAGCAATCTTTTTACTAAAGGAAAACCCTTCTGTTTCCCAAGCATTAATTATGCTCCATAAGTGAGCTTCTAGAATTTGCTACATCTTTCTGTAGTACATGCATTTTGAATTGGGAGAGTAATGCCGTCTATGCCAAGTATTCCAGTTCTTTAAAAAAATAATTTGAGATTTAAAAAATAAATTATAAGAAATCACAGTTACATGCATATTTGATTAAATATTGCTGCACTGTTTGCAACATAAAATATTTTCACTCTGGGAAGCAGTCATGAAAGTGACAATGCAACACAGCACCTACATTGCTAAAATATTATTAAATAGACAGAGCAGATTAATGACACACTACAAGTGAAATTGATTTTAAAAGCAAAAGGTATTAAGGAAAAAATACATAGATGCAAACTGGTGTTTTAAGAGTAAAACTTAACTGATTTCAACAGGTTAGCTAGTGACTCCTTCAAGTTTATAGTTGTAACTTCATTGCTAGATGACAGATTTGTAACAGTATCATAGCAAAAGCACATAATTCCAATGAGAACTCTGCGTTTTATTACTGAGTCCTCCTCCAATTAACTGGAAAAAGAGTGACTCTTTCAATATATTTTTATTCCACTGCTTACGCAACTTATTTTCCTTGAGTGCATAATTAATTTAGATCATTGCTAGGTACACTCAAAGAAGTCCATCAAAACTAAAAGTAATAGATCAAACTAAAAGCCCTGTTTGAAGAGTAGTTTATAAACATGGCAAATTATTGTTCAGTATTCCTTTGGAACATACAATTATATTCAATGTAACAAGCTCAATCTCATTACATGTTTCAGAATATAGTTTTGTCAGATTAGTTATAGTAATACCTATAACTAATCTGACAAAAGCAATCTGTCAAAAGACATCAGCAAGAAGAGTTGAAACTTAAGATTTTAAAAATTCTAGAAAAGTGTTGTGATGATGTAAAAATTTGAAAACAAAATGTTGTTCCAGTTAGAGATTATGAAAATAAAACATACTTGCACTGAGCATGAAAATACTTGATCAAGTTCTGAAGCAAGTCCACTCCTTTTTTAATCTTGATTTCATTGACTTTCAGCAAGTACTGCAAAACAGTAATTTACAAAACAAATTATTTTTACTGCTACAGGCGTTTTTTTCCACTTTATTTTCATTTCTATTTCAACAAGTTTTTACAGTTGAAGATTTACAAAACGTAAAAGAAAATGCAGCAAAAAGTGGCTTCATGATTTAAGTCACACAAAAAGAAGTCTTGTCACTGCTGACTTTTGCTATCCTGTGAGGACATTTCATTATGATTTGTTCAAATTATTAGAATATGCTTTGGGGCTCCTAAGGAAAGCCAGTGTTTAAAAAAACATGAAAGGGTTTGTGGAGTACATTTAGGAACCCATTCTTATACCTAGTAGCACATCTAAAAATTTATCTCACTAGTTGTTAATTCATTACCAAACAGATGTCATTAAGGAGGAAAGCAGTTTGCTAAAATAAAAGTGAGGGATTATTTTAACAAGTTTTGAAATCTGCCTGTTGATTTTGTAGTTGTCTTTATCAAATCCTTACACGTGGTAATTACAACAAATTACAGTTTAGCAAGAGATTTTTCAATGAATCTAATGTCAAGTGCAAAAGAAGTGTAATTACTGTCCTTTTGCATAAGGCACAATCAAAGTCCACATTAAGTGGCAGCCCCTCCCCTGAATATCATAACATAAAATGTCAGCCATGCAAGCAGAAGTATGATTGATCAAATATCATAGTACTTAACTGTCCATTAAAAGACAATAAATTTTAACCCCAACTTAGCCAGTGACCTCCAAGCGAAGGAGTGAATGTCTTCTTAATGATGCTCTAATGCATCTGGGTTTCTGCTTCTCACCATACACCCTAAATGTTTTAAATCAGCTCAAGTACAGCAGCCTTTAAGTGCCAGCTTTCAATATTGCAGCTTCTTATGCTGGTTCAGGTGAACAAATGATGAGCCTAAACGTAGTCATGTGCACTGGATAGTATTTCGTTACAATAATCACCTCTCCAGCTGTCTGTTAATTTAAAATGGATCTCTAAGCATTTGGTATTCAGTTCACTTTCATAATTTATATAGAACTAGTCTGTACTTATGATAAAACTTCAATATGTCACCCTTCTGACTTACTATCAAAACAAAGTCAAAGTTCTCTTTCACAACTATTCAGAGGTAACCGAGTATAAACTTATTTTCCTCAAAATCAGAAGAAATGCAGGATACACTTCAGATGTTCCACATTTAAGGTAATTTAATCTAAATTCACAAACTTCACCCTTCATTATCACTACACCTGACTAAAATGAACTCTTCCTTTATTGTGACACAGCAAGAGAGAAGCATGTGTTCCTAGTTGTTTCTTAGGAAAGATATAGAATGGGCAATTAGCTGACAACATCCATATGTGTATTTGTTACTCAAATCCCTTAATCAGTTTTGAACATTTTAGTCTGATTCTGTATAGGAATGTGAAGCTTTTCTCTTATGTATGAGGGCATATAGTTACTAAAAGTAGTATCCAGGAAAATTGCAGTTATACTATGCTGGCATATGAGTCAAATTAGCTATCATCATCACAGGAAAGGCAGTAGAAACACTCATGGTGTATTTTTGGGCTAATGCGTACTAAAAAAGAACACAGCAACTTGAATTCCCAACCACAGAACCAGACATATCCTTAAATGATTCAAACCAAAAATATTCACATCAGATTTAACATACTGCAAAATCACAGAGATTTTGAAGTAGAAACATTCTGAAACAACTTGAAAGACAATAAGATTCCATCCCTAGCACTTTTTTCCTGTACCAACCCAGCAGTGTGCTAGACTAGAGTCTCTCCTCCTAAAAACGCAACAGCTGTCAGGACAGGGAACAATTCAGAGAATGAGCAAGGGCTTAAAATATCTTACAGCGAAGTAGAGGTGTAAAGACTGATTTATTATAATCTCTTAGTGTTTTATTTGCATTAATTTAGCTGTTTAGTGAAATTAGAAAATATCTAAATTTCCTGCAAAGTTTGCCCATCAGGATAATTAAAAAAATGTTTTTTCACAAACGGAGTCAACAAATAACTTGGCATTTCCCTTTAATATCACAGCTACTCTTAAACAATTGCAGTTTTCAAAAATTTCCTACAAACAGCACAATAATAATATTAATGATAATGATAATAATAATTTCACACTGAATCTTACCTCACACATCTGTAACTGGAAGAACCTTCTTTCTTTCTCCATCTCTTCTGCAATTTCAGCTCCACTTATTTCTGTACGAATCATTCCATGAAGCTTAGCATGCTCTTTTTTCTCCTTCTCTATTTTTGTACTATAAGGCAAAAAGAATCAGCCAGTGAAGTGAGAAATCCAAAGCCTCTCAGGAAATCAGATTATTCACAAAGTCTACTGATGGATTCAGAGCCAAACTACTGTAGCTTTGCATATGACTTACTTCCAGATGACATTTCGCTTGAAATTTGACAATGACTAAAGATCAGCAATGACATACAGTAGCTGAAATCTAATTAATCATCTGTTAAAGTAATGTTCTGTCAAATATTCCAAAAGACAGTCAACGAGAAGTACATACTAAGTTCCTGCTCCAAAGAAAGAAAATACAGGAAAAAATAATGAGTTTTAATTGAAAACATAGGGGGATGTTTAATCCCAACAGAGCAAACACTGGTTAACAAAGTTCAGTTATGTCACCAGATTTATTGAGTCTTGCCTGTCATCAAGTCATCTTCTATATATACAGGGTTTCCAAAGCCAAAATCACAGTTGCTGTCTCTACTTGCTGCTGAGCCAGCTGGCACTGGGAATGCCGACCAGCCGGCTGTGTTGCCGACTTCAAAGTCTGCTAGACCAGCTGTCCTAATTCCCTAAAAGTTTCCATGAACATTTTCCAAGAGCTCTGAATAAAACAGGTTCTCCTGCAGAATATAAATGAATAACTAATGCCTGGTCTATTCCCATAAACTCACTTCTGCATTTGTTAAAGCTATTCTCCATATTGCTCCTAAATGCAGTAAGATAATTTGACAACCCAGTTAGATAAGTCTAACATAAATACATATATATATTAAGGAAAGAAGATACATGAGGGTGTTTACTTTTTGAAGACTTTTAGTTTGCCACTCATATCGTTTAGAACCTCAAATTCTGAAAAGAGCTTCCTGAGGAAATGCTATACTGTTTTTGAACAAGGAATACAGGAAGGAGATCAGAGGAACAAATAACACAGACAACTGTCCTACCTCCTCTTGGGTAGTCAAGTGTCTCTTAGCTATCTCTCTGAAAAGGTGACATGTCTCAAGTACTCTCTTAACCTGATGTTAACATTACCCAAACAGCTTATGGGAAAATGTCTAGAAGGACTTCCAGACAACAAAATATTCTGTACTTACACTTCTCATAAATGAGGAACTGCCTCCTATTACACCTCAAGCAGTAAGGGAAAACAAGAATTAATTCCATGAATCCTTCCCTTCAGCATTGCCACTGGGAAGCATTTTGAGCAGCAATTCAAGAAGCCCCACTGTGCTCTCAGCACAGGCAGGCACAGCAGAGGCAGCCCTGTGCAGTACTGCAGCAGCCAGCACATCCAGCCAGCACTGTGCTCCTCCTCAGCCCATCACATCCCGCCAGAAGCAGACGTTTGGAAGGAAGATCCTCTCCTTTGAAATAAATGTTCTGAAAACCTCCAGTTGCCTGAATTAAAACTCAGTTCCAGAATGTTCTGCTTTCATGAAGAATAAGTACTCACTCTTATCCAATTACTACCAGTTATGCTATTTTGAAGGTGCTACAGAAAACAGGAGTCCAGATACAAGAATTAAGCAGACAATCCTGAACAAGAAAGATAAACCACTAGAAAAAGGATTCACAGAAAATCATCAATATGCAGCTCATTTCTAGCACACACTGTAGAAGAGTTTACATTACATCATATTTGATAGTTCTAAAACAGTCAACCTCAGAGGAAAGATCCAGGATGTTTCTGTTCTCTCAATTTCCAAATTAACCTAACAGTTCTTGAGGCCAGAGAACTCACTAACACGTGACCAGGTGTGAGAAGGCTAATAACTACCAATTACCATTGTATAGTATTTTCATTTTTTACAGAGAACAATACTCAAGCATAAGATAATGAAACCAAGTCCAAAATCTTAGGAGTTTATTAGCATGCCATAAAGTATCTCTCAATGCTAGTTAAACCAAAAGACAGCTAACACTGCCAAACAGTCAAACATTATGCACAATACCACAGCATACATTATACTCCTCTAAAAGAAAGTTAGATTTTAGTGAAAGAGTGCTTTCTGCTCTTTAAAGGATAAATCATACTCCACAGGCAAAACAATAGTTAAATTAAGATGAAAATATACTGACCTCTATCAAGCAATT
Source organism: Melospiza georgiana (assembly GCF_028018845.1). Classification (NCBI taxonomy): domain Eukaryota; kingdom Metazoa; phylum Chordata; class Aves; order Passeriformes; family Passerellidae; genus Melospiza; species Melospiza georgiana. The sequence continues at coordinate 92,361,818 of NC_080432.1, forward strand.
CAGACAAAGATACCCTTGAAACCCTTTGGTGGAGCTTCAGGCTACCTGTTTTCAAAAACTCAAAAAGATACTTTACCAAAAACTCCAAATCACCTCTCAGTGACAAGTATCAGAGATACATGCCTCGTGCATTTCACATTTACTTTATTTTACTTTTAATAACTAACTACATCTTCATCTTTGTAATTCAGAATTAACCCTGTTGTTTTGCCACAATTATAGGCTACCTCCTGTCTGACTGACACTACAGGACACTTTGTTTCTAGGGAAACAAAGAAATCCCTCACAGCCCTTCTTCACGCAAATCTTCTGAGTGCTAAAAGCTGGCTGAGTGTCCTATCCAAATGCAAGGATCAACTCAGCTTCAAGTGTCAGTCTATTGTGACATTAACCAAATCCTTTTGGCAAAGATACTCCTGTAAGACTACACTGTGAGATTTCCAAATGTTGCAGGGTATTAAGGTTTTCCAGGCAGATCAATTAACCTAAATTTTTAAGACAATTGTGAAAACTCTAAAAAATACCCTAGAAGCAATAAGAAAGCAGCAAATGTTTTGTAATGCTGCTATTCTTGGAGCTCATGCAGCACATATCTCATATATACACTTTGCTGACTAAGATTCAAATGTGAGCACACGTCAGTCCATTTACAAGACAGCTGCACAAAACTAATATACAGTGAGGTCAGATGTGTGTAACAGACAAGCAAAGCTGAAATACAGGATGAAGAATTACAACAGTAAAGTCAAAGAGATACAAAGTGAATGGTCTCACCCATTCATTTTCCAATATAAGACTATTTTTACCACTTCAATTTGAAAAGAAACCATCTTTCAATATAAATTACAATTTTCATTTCAAATAAATCAATTTTGTCATACAGCTTGTGGTATAAATAAGCACCAAAAACTTGTATTTATTTTCTGTCAGTCAGTAAGGGTAAAAACATTAGAGCACCCTGTGTACATGCAGCAGTAGTGAACTGGCTGGGTGGGAAGCAACTCTGTCATTCTTCCTCTCCTCGTCCATACAGCAGTCAGCCAGGCTGAGTATGGGCACATACATGAGAAGGTGCAGAGACTGAGAATAGCACCTGGAAGGAACACACTTTAATTGGTAGCCCTCTGGAAAAAGTAGTGCTTCTGAAGGCTATTTTGTTTGACAAAATAATATTAGACATTTTCATTTCAAATATCCTTTCTTTGTCTAGTCTTCCTTTTCAGTCTGACTCTCCAGGCTTGGGCCCTCCAGCTTTTTGGTGAAAGAGCCTCCATTTCATTTCACCCTACTGTCTGTCAATGCTCACAGTAAAGTATGTCTCTCCTAACACTCAAGTCCTCAATGAAGAAGTCATCTTTTCCTTTTGGAAATGCTTGAAAGGTTTTCCCTTCCATACATGCTGCTCTGAATGATAAAGGGGAAGAGGACAGAAGAAGCAAAATGTGCTAGGATATTTTCATCATTTCACCCATAACATCTGCAGATTCATTCAAAGACTTTTCCCATTTAATTCATAGGTAATCTATTTCAAAATAAAAATACTTAATATGAAATCTTAGACTTGAAACAGTATAGTACCAGTGGTTACCTGCACTTCAGAAATGCCTTTGACACTTTAAGCCTTTCCCACAGGATTCTCCTGGAGAAACTGGCTGCTCGTGGCTTGAACAGGCACACTCTTCACTGGGCAAAAAAAATTCCTGGAGAGCCAGGCCTGGAGGATGATGGTGAATGGAGTTACTCCAGCTGGTGACTGGACACTAGCAATATTCCCCAGGCTTGGTGCTGGGGCCAGTCCTGATTAGCATCTCTATGAATCACCTGGAAAAGGGGACTGAGTGCATTCCAAGTAAGCCTTCAGATGACACTAAGCTGGGGGGATATGTGGATCTGCTGGAGGGTAGGAAGACTCTGCTGAGGGATCTGGACAGGCTGGATCGATTGGGAAAGGCCAGAGGTATGAAGTTCAATATGGCCAAATGCCAGGTCTCACACCTGGATCACAACAACCCCAAGCAGCGCTACAGGCTGGGAACAGAGTGGCTGGAAAGCTGCCTGTCAGAAAAGAGCCTGGAGTTCTGGTCAGAAGCCAGCTGGGCACAAGCCAGCATGTGCCCAGCTGGCCAAGGAGGCCAATGGCATTCTGGCCTGTATCAGTAATAGAGTGGCTAACAGGACCAGGGCAGTGATGATCCCCCTGCACTCTGCACCAGTGAGTCCACACCTCACCACAGAAGTGCTGTGTCCAGTTCTGGGCCCCTCAAAAATGCTGAGGTGCTGGAGCAAGTCCAGAGAAGAGCAACAGAGCTGGTGAAGGGTCTGGAGCACAAGTCTGATGAGGGAGCTGGGATTCTTTAGGCTGTTGAAAATGAGGTTTGAGGGGACCCTCTTTACACCTACCTGAAAGGAGGTTTTAACAGTGGAATTTCAGTTTCCTCTCACAGGTAACAAGCAATAGCACAAAAAGAAACCACCTCAAGTTACACCAGGGGAAGTTTTTATTGGATATTAGGAAAAAAATTCTTCTGGAAAGGGTTGCCAAACATTGGAACAGGCTGCCCAAGGGAGTGGTTGAGCCGCTATCCCTGAAGGTATTTAGATGTGTAGATGTAACACTTAGGGACATGCTTTAGATGTGGACTTAGATTTATGGTTGAACTTGATCATCTTAAAGGTATTTTCAAGCTTAAATCATTGTATTATTCAATTCTATGATTTTATATTTAAGCAACCTTGTTTAGCACTTTCACTCTATATCACTACTTACAAGCTGTGACCTCCACCTTGTCTTATGTACTTGCATTAAAAGGAAACATGGCAGAAATACCTAGGAGCTATGAATATCAACGGTCTTCTGTGCCAAGTTAGAGCTCTGAAGAAGTAAATTGAGAAATGCTTGCAGAATTTTCAGAGAAATTTGTTTTATATTGTGCAAAACATGAGTTTACTAAACTGGAAATAGCATCACTTAAATAGTTGTGCAGACATCTTAACAGATTACTTTATTTGACTTCGCTCATTTTTCCATTGACTTCAAAAAGTTCAGAAACAAATCAATGATAGTTATTTCTAGATATGAACACTTGCATTTCTTCACAGTAATGTATTGTTAATGCCTGGATCTTAAAATGCCATAAGCACATTCAAACAACTTGTTCTCTTCACTCAGTTGTGCAAGAGACCTCATGCCCAGTTTTTAAAAGGAGAATGGCAAAGGAGAGGTAATCAGCCTTCCCAGAAACAGCTCATTAGTCTCCATTAAACCTTTACATTTCGTAGCATGAGCACAACACTAGTTAAAGAAGACTTCTGAAGATAATAGGCATTTACAGGCCCCAAAATAAGACATTTCTATTTTAAAAATTAACATTTTCTTCTTTTCAAGAAAATCAGGTTGATATCCAGAATACAGACATATTCAGCAAAAAAAAAAAAATATTGTGAATAATATGCTTCAGTAAGTTTACCCTTCTATTTCCTGTGTAAAATTGACACATAGTCTTTACCTCAGAATGTACCACAACAGGACCGATCAAACTGAAGCGTGTGGGTGATATCTGGCTCAGCGCCTCGCTCAGTGCGATCTGTCTGCTGGGAGAATGAGCAGTTTTTCTGACATGTGTACTCCTTCCCCATATGGTCCCTGGGCACGCCTGCCATTAGTGTTTGAGTACACAGGGGAAAGCAACTGCCTCGGAACAAGAGGAGCCCAGTCTGACACAGCTCTCCCAAAGGACACAGAGCAGTCCTGCTGCGCTGCTCTGGTGGCCGGCAGCATCTCCCAGCTCTTGTGTGGGAAACAACAACTGCAACTGAGGTTCCACCAGAAATGCGCTGCTTTAAGGCTTTAAAAGCATTTTAAAATCTTCATGGCTCCAACTGAGTCATGTTAATGATTGCTGGAATAATAATGTGAGAAAATATAAATTATTCATGAATGCCACCTCAGGATAGTCCCAATTTTTGACTGAAGTAGGTTTGTATGAAGCTATAGGTTGCTTGCTCCTCATACTACCTTACTCAAGAGCAGCCCTAGGGTACAGAGAAATAGGGCTCCAGCTTCCCTCCATTACTTCAGCCAAGGCGATCCTGAGGAAAATAGCCTGAGAAGTTAGGTGGCTACAGGGCAAAGGAGGTGCATTAGTAATCAACAATGATGGATGGTGATCCAAGATCATCAGAATGGATCTTAAACATCTCTCTCCCAAACAAGAACTAGATACATAGGAATTTTTAAGCACACCTAATTACATGGAGAGGTTGAATCTCAAAAATTGTTACGGGAATAAAATAAAGCAGATGCTATTTTTAAATTAACTTTCTTTCTCTTCAAATATGTCACACTTGGGTATACTTGTACCCAAAAGGTTATCACAAAGGTGCAAGGAAGAGAGATGAGATAGTGTGATAAACAAGCTCAAAGGCAGCAATCAATATGAAAACTGTCACTTCTAAACAGACTACAAAAATACCACTTCATTATCTGGCACGTAGCTTCACAGGTCTGAACTTGTGACTAGGAAATGCAGATGAACAATATGATGTTAAGCATATGATACAGAGGCATGTGCAGAAAAAGAGCAGCCTAGCAGCCTTGAATAGTTTGTTAACCAAAATGGAAAAGGAAAGAAAAAAAAAAGGAGGGGAAGAATTTTCAAAAGAGCTATTCACGTGTTAGAAGAAATATCACTGGAAAAGACAGCTCACTAAGCACACACCTAGAATTGGTTTTAGGCACAATCCAAACAAGGAGTTATCTAAAGTAACAGATTGAAGAGGGCTGAGCAAACCTCTGGCTGGCTATCAGCACCTACATCTACCACGCAGCTCTGGCAACACAAGCTGTAGGTGAGACTGAGGTTACCTCTCCTGCTTCCTTTGTCCTTTTTATTAAAGCAGAGAGCATGAAGATACCACAACAAAACCCCCAAAAATTTCAATTAAGACTTCTTGAGGTGATTCTGCATATACCCACTGCTACAGACAATCAAAACACGCAGCTATAAGGAAGTCTAGATCCATTCAGGATGGCCACAGAATGAAAAAAGTTATTTTCTTAACAAACCTCAGCAGCATGTATAATAGCCACCCAGAGAAACCTCACTGTTTTTCTATGTAAAAAAATTAGTATGAGAAAAAAGATGACCTGAACAAATTCAAGCTCAAATTAATATTTTCATCCTAAGTTGAAAATCACATCATTAAAATTCCCATCTCTAGTTTTTAAAGACAAATGCTCCATAATGACAGGTTGTAACATCTCAATTTATCTGGGAACTGATCTTATGTACAAGAGGTCTGACAAATCCCACAGTCCTACGGGCAGGGGTCTCAGGGAAGTTCCAGGACTGACTTTAACTCAACAAAATCATGGAAAACTGGTCTGCTCCTTGGTATAAGCAACATAGCTTGCACTGAAAAACAATACTCTCCGACTGCCAACTTAATGCCATGAAAAGTAATTTTCACTGTTGTAGAACAGCTTACCAAAAAAAACCCAAAAGCAGCCCATTATTTGAAAGAATTGACACAGAATTCCCAGGCTCTCTATCCTAAGCCTCAAGCTGATGATCCTTTGGTCTATATCAAAGTCAAGGAGTCCAACAGACTGGACTAAGAGCTTAAAACTTCAAAATATTGATGTGGAGCTTTCATGTAACCACTTTAAAAAATGCAGCACTCAGTAATTGTACCAGTCCACCACTTAGAAATACCACAAAAATGGTTCATGGATCTGAAAAAAATTTCTGATAAATGTGTGCTACCTTCAACTTCTGCATGTTGAATAACCTGACATGTAAATGGCTTAGAAAAGCGCATTGTCAATTAGGTCTGCTTCATTTGTTAAAAAATCTTGGAGAAAGTAGAGGTAACTGCAACTGGAAAAAGGAAACCCATTTCAGATCAAAACCCAAGTGTCTTACTTGAAAGGGAAAAAGGAAACCCATTTCAGATCAAAACTCAAGTGTCTTACTTGAAAGCAAAGCCATAAAAAAGGTTTTCTAAAGGATTGCCAGTTGAAAGAAAAAGAAAAAATCTCATTATATCACACAAGCAGCAATGGATTCAATGCCACAGACAGAAAACACACTGTCAGCATCACATTTTCAGATCCTGAATGACACAGTACACAAAATAACATTTCCAACATGTCCCTAACCTCAAATGAAAATCCCCAAATATACAAATGCATTTTCTCAGGGGACTTCTTACTTCGCAATTACTTAATAAATTAAATAACAACTGAAAATATTTCTGGTATATCTGACTCTGAAATGCCAGCTCTGAACAAACTGATGATCAAGCACAAATCCTTACATCACTTCAACACACTCATCCTAGTGAATATTAGATCAGAAATCCTAAAAGCACTAGAGGTCTTGGTCCAGTAGTAACATTGCTCTTGGTGTATGTCCCAGCAGTGCACAAATTTATTTTAAATTTGGCACATAAACTTTGTGGGTTGTCAGTATGAATACTCACACACAAGTAAACAAGTTTTCAAATCCAGCAATCAAGCAGTGCTAGACAACAGCAGACTAAATTATAGGATTATTCTTTAAGGCACATCCTCAGAGATCAACTACTGCCATAGGCAATGATTAGAAATCTTAATTATGTCAATAGTCAATAACTGGAATGGCACCAAATGAGACTGCTCACAGGTGTCAGGAACATAAAACACTGGAGCCAACACAATCTTCTGTGGATTTGGTATCAGACCAGAGGTTTATCTCAGTATTTCAGAATGTCCTTTTATGAAAATCCACCTATAGCGAGGCAGTTTCAAAAACCAAAAGCCACACAGGTCTTCCTCACAATTTGATCCTAGAAAGCAATAACTAGACCATTCTCATTGTTATTCACGAAAGGAATAAGGAAATTAATACATAAATGGTGCTGGATTTTCAGCCAGTCTAGTTGGCTGTGGATCTGCAAGTTATTTATGTTAAATAGTGTCATCATACATGACTCTTCTGGACCTGTATCATCAGAGATGGTCTGATGCAAAGCAGCATTATTTCAGAAGAACAAAGACACTGGACGTGTGACACAAAACTGATAGTCAGTCTAGGAAATACTGTAATGTGGAATAAAACTCACTACAAAAATTCTTCTTCAGAGACTGTCAGCTGTACTGATACAATTCACCTGGCCAACCCTGGAAACAGCTGTCTCTGATGCAGGACACTGAACCACTTCAGATTTACTAGGAACCAGAATAAATTGTGTTTGATGTTAAGTGTTGAGCTTTGTTGACTCATTCAATTTATTTAGCTAGATATAAAATTCCAGTTTTTATAAACTTATTTTATAGCTGTTTGTTTAAACAGTGTATCTGTTAACTTCAAACAAGTGGCTTATGCTAAGTAGGGTTAGATCCACAACATAAGACACAACTCACAAGCCTCAGATAGGTGTACATCCACTTCTAATACATGCTGCCCCTGCTGACAACATTCAACCTCAGCATTACAGATAAGCTCTACAGATTTCAGTTACATTTCCCTCTTAAATAAAAGTTAAAAAATACATACACTTTTGTTTCATAGTCCTTCCAAGCTTTATCAAAGGGTTTTTTCAGGTCCTGTCAAGAAAAGAGAAAAAATAACAGCCAGCTATTGACATGAAAAACACTGTGGCTCTAACAATGAAGACACACCTTGGCCCCTTGCAGTGCCCACTAGAATGAGGGACTTCACTCTCTCTTCTAAGGGTTGTGCAATCTTGCACAAAGGAAAACTAATCTTGTAAAGAGAATTAATACACCCATGTTTTTTAAAGCATCTGTAGGGTGCTGTTTACTATGATTTTCACAGCTCCATTTTACTCCTTAAAAGGTATAACAACACGTTATCCCAAGACCACACTATGCAATTAAACAAAGTAACTGCTTTCTCATCATTCAATCTCTGCCTGTACTGGAAAAAAGTCCCTGTCCCCAGGCTGTAGTATAGCCTTGGCTAAGAACTTGATTCATCACACTAAAGTTTAAAAAACTCAAATTTCCAGACTTAATGGGAACAGTATAGACCTTATGGCTCAACATAGCTAATTCTGTGAGAATTCTGAATTACTTACATTCCAAATTCCTTTATCATCTTTCCTCTAAATAAGGTAATTTGGATAAAATGATCTTAACAAGTTGTAAAGTTATTTCACTGATGTCTAAAAATGCAAGAGCTGAAATTTTGATGAAGTTCAAGAGAACAGACAACTACAACTGTCAGACACTGGAAAAATCTTTGCAACTACAGATTACAAACTAATTCTTACATTGTAATTAATTATTGAGACAATTATTAAATTAACTGAAGCAGCATTTGATTATATTCTCAAGGCAGTGGGGAAACGTATTGTAATAAATGTATTTATTCTGACATAGAGAAAAATATGAGTGAAATGTGGTAAGGAAACAACACAAAAATAATGTCTATCTTATTTAATAATCTAGTTATGCTCCAGTAATTTACAGCAACCATTTTTAGTCTATGTACATATTTTTCTCCTTCCTTCCATGTCCTAGAACAATAGCTGCCAGTCACTTCCTGTTTGCTCACTGAACAAAGCAAAAGCCAAGTAAGTTTGCTCGCCATAGGCTCTGAAATTTATCATAAACATATCATCATTTGAGTCTTAAGTTGCTGTTATTTCAAAATAGGAAATGTCCTTGGGCCATAAACAAATAGATTTCAGCTTCTTTTAAAAAATCCTATGCTCATACAGTCTAATGTGTGCTTCTTAATAGTTCCAGGTAAGTTTAGAATGCTAAAAATCCTTAAATATATAGTACTACCCTTAGCCCAACTAAGTAAATATCTGAATCTTACACCTCTTTCTCTGCTTATCTCCTGCATCTCAGGCCTGCTTTTAAAGCTTCTCAAATGCTGTTTTGTATACACACTCAAGAACATGAGGTATGTGAATCCACAAACAGAAAGGATGACTTGATTCACAAAAAACCCAAAAACAAACAAAACACAAAAAGTCTTGTTTACTGAGCTAATATATGACTTGAGTATCCTACACCTTCCAACACATAAGATTAATACACTTGTTAAATGTATCTACTGTACCAACAACAATCCTATATATTAACAGGAGGAAAGACATACCCCTTTCACTCCTTTCAGGTCTCCCTTCAGCAAACTGTCCAATGGAAAAGTGATTATGTTGTTCATATTCTGAATCTGTAACAAGAAAATTACACCAAATCAGTTAATATATTTAGACACAGAACGTAAACTGTCTTAATACACACATTTCAGAAAGTTTCACAAGGAAATCTTACATATTATTTTCCTGTTCCTGCCTTATGGAGATGTTTATTAGCACAGGCAGTAACCAAAGATGAAAACAACACAAGTTAATAAAACTGACTCTGGAAACACTATAACCCAAACCAGCAGGAAACCTCCAGAATTACTGCTGATTATAAATACCTCACCCAACAGTGACTGCAAAATAAGAACACTAATTTTTACATTGCCTTATTTCCCCATTTAAATTCTATGAACAGAAGCATACAATTTTTTAGCACAGATAATTTTAAGTTCATGAGCATATTTTACATTAACCTTGTTTACTTTCTAGCTTCCTCAGACCTATTCCATAAAGCACATCTGCTACTCTCCCAATACATGGCATCTTACTCTGACAGAAGTTATAAAGACAAAGAATGCTGGCCTGTAAAACAGCCACCATTCCAATATTTTCCATTTGTTTTTAAAAAGCAATACATCTGCCTTATTTATCTCATGCAAACTTTGAAAATAGTATTTTAATGAGGGCTTCAGTATGCAAGTAATTAAAGAGAAAATAAGTACTTCAAGAAGATAAAAATTATTTCAAATTAAGACAGTGGTAAAATAATAGTGATTTTGTTAAATATCTCTATGATAATATTTAAGAAGTAAAAAGAACAAAGAAAGACTGTAGGAATAAGACAGCTAGGAAAAGATTGCATATCAACTCCTTTATGATTCAGGGAAAACATTCAAGGTATGGACCATAATATCTAGGCAGAGAGTTTAAACTGCAACTATTCAAAAGAATTGGTTGCTCTGAGGAGCAAAACCCAAAATACTTTTGAATAAAACAAAGAGAAAAAAAACCAGAATAACTTTTGCAGCAGTTCAGTGAAAGTTGCCCTTGGATGAGTTACATCTTTTTTGATATTTTATGGTGTTCTTTTAAAATGTGATTTTTTTTCAAGAAGCTCTGAAATCCCTACATGAAGATGGATTTCAAATATTCCAATTACAGAAAAAAACTTTGTATCAAAACAAATGCTTTATTTCTTCAGGAATAATGTCAGGGACTTCAGTGTAACCCATCCAGAGATGAAAGAATACTAAAATTTCAAGGAAAAAATAATTCCAATTATGGATGCTTCAGTCTCCCCAGAATTGTAAAATACAAAATATTATCACCCTGTAGTTACCTGGTGGCCTCACTAGAACAGACTCTGTGCTATGTAACAGTTCTTGTTAAAACAAACCAGCAAAGCCCCACTGTCCCTACCCCTCCTCCTCAAAGAAACTACCTTACTACATTTGCTTGAAATTTCAGCCACTAAAGTGAACTTTCATCAGCTGTAAAGGTTACACAGATTGTCTCTGCATGGAAAAGCTAAAGAAATACAGAAAATCTGGTCTTTCAAACTCTTTAACACAAATCATATTTCCCCTCCTCCATCCTACTTTTTCTCCTCCCCAACAAGTTGCAGGACCCAACCACAGCCCTTCAGAATCAACAAGTTATATCTCAGCTCTGTATTTGGGTTGGTTTTTTAAGTACTTCCTGTAAAAATGGAATGAGCAACATGTACACATGCTTAGCTGGCACTGCTGGAAACCATCCACTTCCTAAGTCCTCAGCAGTACTACCACATGCATATACCAGGACAACCATTCCCAAAGGTCATAAAATTACATGTCACAGATACAGGGGGAAAGTGCAAAGGTTTAAACTTCACAACACCTACATAAAAAAAAACACCCAAAACTTCTAGAAGCTGCAAGTGCACATCCAGAATAGTTATGTGGAAAAGAGAAGAGGTCCCTTTCAAGATATCTTTCCATGCAAAGTTTTCTATTTTGTTAATCTATTTTATGAGTATGATGTAGTCAAATGTCTAACTTAAGGATCAATACTTTCATAGCCTCTATCTAACTACTCTTCAAATTCAGTAGACAGGAATAAACAATAAAGCATTTCTCAACAGTAGACTCAACTGATTTTTCTTTAAGTCATAAAAAAATAAACCATCTGAAGTATTATCCCAAACATACTCATGAGTAATCAATCAGACTCCAAAATAGTTATGGATATTTGCTAGAATTTCACACCATGAGGCCTGGAGTCCAAAGCAACTTACAAAAAACCCCCAAAACAAGAGAAAAACTTTCTTTGTAAAAGTTTAGAGACTGTTTGCCTATTCAAATTAATTCCTTCTGTGTGCTATCACCTGTACATAACCATCAGTCTATTGTATTCCCTATGCTCCTATTCTATTTGTAACAAAAGTAAACATACATAATGCATGAACTTGTCATTATTAACCCAGTTAGATGAATCACATTCCCTCATATTTATAAGTCAGCAAGCAGTACACAGATGAAAGATCTTACATGTTTTTCTCTTCTTTATTGAGAAGCATAAGCTGAACTATCTAAAAATATAGACCCATTTTTGGCATACAGAAGTACTAATATGTGCAGCTCCTACTCTGTGTGCAGAGTACAAGGAGCTAGAACATATGCAATGGACTCTACATTTTGACTACTTTATGTTTTAAAATATGCTTTAAAAACTACAAAGGTGCAAGAAAGCTTCACAGAAATTAATGTCATCCTGTCTCAGAGGAACACTAGCACATTGCACATGCTTAAAAAACAAAGAAAGGAAAAAAATAGTTGACCTCGTTTCCACTTCCAACTTTGCTGCTTTGGCACTTGCAGTTTTCCTCTGACAGTTTCCAACAAGATGACAGTGTAAAAAATTAAAACTTCCTAAGTTGGAGAAGGCTTAGAGAAGACAAAATGGCAGGGGAGAGAACATATAAACAAAACACATAGCTGCCAGAAGTGCTGGTAGAGGCAACAAGCAAGCCAGCACTTCTAACGGGGAAAGATGTTCAAGTGGTTTAAGATCCTATGGTTAAACATTTCAATTCACTGTTTGCCAGCCCTCCTGATTACTTTAATGTAAGCTCTTTTCCATGAGAGCTTTGTATACTGGTGCCCACAGTACTTCTGTAGATTTTGTCTGCTAAATCCAAGCAAAAATGAAAAAAAAAGCCTTTTCAGTATACTTCAGAAGTTAAATACTTTTCTTAACATGCAGAACATAAAACTTTTTCAGTTTAAACTAAAATTCAGGCAGCTGAGCAGTATGATATGTCTTCTATTGCCATTACTAAACCTTGATGCAGTCCCTGTACTTAGCTGTGGGCTTCTCAACCATCAGTGAGCTTGTGTGTGTGCAGGTGATGGCAGTACTGTCCGCTGACAAATCATTAGTTATTTTCTATTTTTTAAGGTAAGGCTATTGGATTTAATAGCTTCCAATAATTTTCCTAGTGACATGAGCTTCAGCAGGACAAGGCCAATGAACACAGCAGGGAGAAAGTGGAAATCAGAGCATCCACAGATGCTCTGACGAGCATGGTATACAGATGAGACATTGTTTGTCTAAACTTTAAGGTTTAGCATCTACCCCCAAGACTTCAGAAAAAAGTGTAACAAAGACTGGTGGCACAAACTGTCACCTTTGCACTGTGCCTTCCCCTCCCACACAAGGACACAGTGCTGCCCTTGCCCTGTCCTCACCCCCTTTCCCCACAGCACAGGTGTGGCTGAGCTGGGACATCAGCCACCACCCATTATGCCACAGGGAAAATGACTCCAGCAGAACAGCTGAGCACCACTAAGGGTCCACAAGGAGCTGCCTACAAAAATGCCTTCACACAAGATACCAAGTGTTGCCACCATGGACTCCTCAGAATTAGCCCCAACATGCAAACTACAAACTGGGAACTTCTCTATTAGGAAGTACTTCATGGGAAATCTGAAAAGCATAAAATGAAGAACCACAAAAGAAAAGGAAGGAAGAGGCTTGGGGTTATTCTAACCTTTCTTCCTTACCAGTGGAGAACTCCAGAGTGCACATTTTCTAACCTAGGTTCAAAGCCTAAGTGGTAGGCTTCTATCACTTTCTCTGGGACACTTCACCTAATATTTTCAGAGTGAGATTCCATTTATACACAATTTATTATTTTCCTCCTCCACAATCAGTTATCTGTGAAGTGAACATTCTTTTAAACTTTCTTCATAAACCTACCTATTGAAGGCCTAATCATGTTTTATTACTGTCCTCTGAATTTCCTCCAGTTGGATCAATACCCTTTGGCAAAAAAATAAAGATTTGATTCCAGGTTGAGCTGAACCCATGCTTCTCAGGAGGAATTATTATATCTTGGTTTATATCTCTACAAGCATAAATCAAAGAGTACTCTTTTTTAACTCACACTTTTAGTTTCACCAGTACACTTTAGTCTCCTCAAGTGTACTGGTGAAACACTGAAAGGGCACAACTTAAATCATTAAGTTCCATATATAATACTCCAGTCTCAAACATGTATTCCTGTAGGGTTTTCTCATGGACTTCAGCAAGTCCTTCTAAACAAAAATATGTTTGTGAAGGTTCAGGCACCAAACATTGTGTTTTAACACCTTGGTCTAAACCAAGAAAATTCTGGGCATAAATTTTTCAAGTTCAGTACATAATACAGAAAAGACAATTCCTTCAGTTTTGCTGTTACCTTTTACAGTTAAGCAAATTTTCTTTCCTCTTACATTTAAAAAAGTAAGTAAAGCAAGAGCATATGGTCAGAAAAATACCACTGCTGTTCTTCCATTTTCTGTAACTAAAACTCCAAGGATTATTAATAGAAAATAGAATCTCTTAGTTCCAGCTATCTTCCACAGAGTGGAAATATCAGATCCACTCTTCTCAATGCAGCCTGTTTCATTAGCTTTAAATTTATATAAATGAAAAATAAAGGAAAAAAGTAAATATAACAACAAATACAGAAAATGGTATTTGTTAAGTAGATACTTTATCTTCACAGATCAAACCCCTTTTCAAGGAGTGTTGACAAAAATGCACAACCAGAGTTTATTTCTTCTCAGTGTAGAAAAAATTTAACAGGATTTAAAGGAGAAAATATTTCAAGTGCAAACATAATGCAACAAGCCTTTCCTTGTCCTAACATTTTATTAAGATTCACACCTTTATCCCTTGGCACTACACTTAAGAAGGAATAATAATTGACACTACAAGCAAGTACCACACAGACCTTACCAACCTGGGAGCACTGCCTACTCTAGCGGGTGGCTGCAGTCTATTAGAAATTAGTAACAAGGTTGCCATCAACAGCAATATTGTGCTTGTCACACAACATAGTACCTTATTTCTGAAAATGGCCTCTAGACTTTCAGATCTTTCAGTACCAAAAAGACAAACTGATTGCTCAATCTTCTTAAAAAACAGAAGTTGAAAAAAAAAATTAAGCTGATATCAGAGCTTTGGCAAGAGAAAATAATTGCACAGCATGTATCACAAAGTGATGGAAATAATGCAAACAAGTAGAATGGCTAAAATGAGTGGTTACAAGGATCTTGTACACAGTAAATACAAATTAATTTCTTGAAGATGCATTTATAAATCCCTTCAGAAATGAAGAAAAACTACAAAGGTTGGCATGGGGTTTTTTTTCATTTGATGCACTATTTGAAAGTGCACCCATAAAAGCAGCAGAGCAAACTTATAAAAACCTCAAGACCTAAATTTTAACTTGAATAGTAAGTATACAGGTTTTAGGATTAAAACCAAAAACACTTCAGCTGTTCTTGAAAAACTTTAAAACACTGATGCCTTTGTAAGGCCATAAAAACTTCAAAGTCTTTTGGTAAACTTTAAAAATTATTAGAGAAAACAAGCACCTGAAACTTCAGTTAAAGCAGAGCAACTTTATAACAGTTGCCTCTACCTTACAAAGGACAAGTCTAAGGAAAATCTGTGTGCAGAAGGACTTTATAGAGCTACAGCTCTAAACGCCATCCAGGCCAAGAGCTGACAGAACACATCAGCTTCTAGAAACAAAAGCAAAATATATGACAAAGCAAAACTTGACAGTAGCCCTAAAGCTTTGCCAGTGTTAATAGCTTTGGCATCTGTTCCAGTCTGAACATGTCCTCTCACTTCCTTGCACATTCCCCATCCACTTCAGTTAAAATCTTCTGTGGAAATTCAGCACCCTGTGAAGCCCCAGAGAACGGTCTATTTAAAAAGGACCTTTCTGAATGTTTTTTCAGCAGTAGCAGGTTGCATGGCCCCAGCTACATTTTTCATGAAAATATTTACAACCAAAACATGTGGAGTGCTACAAGGAAACCCCAAAGGAGAGGCCTGTTTTTAATACTATTATGTTGAAAGCATTCAGAGTTGGATATATCACCTCATTTTAAGAATGCACATATGGCTATGACTTTAACAAAATACACCCCAAATTATTTCCAATTCCTATACAGAAACTTTTATACTGGTCAATACCCTTTTAACCTTCTAGAAACTAGACCTCAAACACTGAATTTATTAACAGATTTTCAAAGTGATCAGTTACTAAAAATTTTTTCTAGTGGCATTAACTTCTAATAGGCAAAGCTATATAAGGCTGTAATTTTTCATTATTCTAGATTTCTTTTTCATAAATATGCCATTTACAAGCAATAATGAAGTTCACATCTTTTTTTCATATGTATAAATTTCTGGAGGAAACTATTTTCTCATTGAGACACCAAATTCAAGGACCTTTAGGTCTCCTCTGCTAGTCAAGAAAAAACAAAAAGCTTCAAACCCCAACAATATGAGGCCTAGCAGGAAGGAGCAGAACTTTACAGAGATCTGCTTTTCACCAGACAGTGATAAAGAGAGAAGATGCTTATGCTATTGCAACATTAAAAAAAAGAAATTATATTCATGCCTATGCAAAATTACTCTTCCCTTCAAAAACAGAGAAAATAAGAACCACAAACTGAGGAAAAACTACAGACTTAGCTACTCTCTTATGACATAGCCTCTTCTTATACACACAAACTGAAGCAAAAGGACATGACTGTTACTAAAAAAAAAAAACAGTATACAGCAAAAAGAACTACAAATATTCCTTGGAGAAGACACACAAAACACTTATAGGTAAATAACAAAAGGTAACAAAAACATCCATTCTAACATCCCCTAGATACATATTTTGGTTATTTTTACTTTCCAAAGCATGGAAGAAAATTTATTCTTGTCAGAAACATTTTGCAAAGATAGTAGTTTCTGGTCTTAAGAGAACAAATAGCTAAGATTTTTGGTAAAAAACCAACACCTTCTAGGCTTCAGAAGTATTCTTGAAATGTAATACATTGAAAGATTTTTCTGGGGAGGGGGTGTAGCTTTTAGCAGATTGCTTTTTAAAACCACTTCAATATCACATTTCCCAGATCCATTTGCCTAATGAATTCATCATACTGCAATTAATATATGATAGAGAGGGGATTTTAGTCAACAGAAGGTATCAATTAGAAGGTCCATTCAATTTTCCTTTCCATAGGAGCTGCCTGCCTCTGTATGAGAGACTTGGGATAACTGACTCCCACTGAATCAGGATGCCTCTTCTGATACATAATCTCAGATAGTATTTGTACATCCAAAGACATTCAAATCAATATAACCAATATGCAATACATTTCATGGCAGATAAATACATTTGTGGCTGTATTCATCAATACCATGGTTGGATAAAAAGACAGGACAGCATCAGGAGTGAATGGCACTGCCCTAAATCCTATCAGCTGGAAACATTCCCTAAAGAAGTGATTATGACCAGCTGGCTGCAAACTACAGACATTTGGTCTAGACTCACAAAAGCATTTGATGTGCCTTCATGCCATTGATTTCAGCAGACACAGACTTTTAAATGCTCCTGGGAATCTGGGTCATTTCCCCTTCCTAGCCCCTGGTATAAGAGTTCTGTGAATTCAAGCAAATTTGGTACTTAAGATATGGGATAGCTCTACCTCCTGGGATGTAATCAGAATCTGCCCTTTTTGCACCCTGTGATTAATGTGAAATTGAGGCTGAAAATTCTCCATTTATAATGAAAAATCCTGTTCTTCCATTTGGCTCCATCCCATTTGGCTCACCAAAGAGGCTTTTAAGACTTACTGGCTTCAGCTGTAGGATTGGTCCCCAATGGATGCTACTGTTGTTTTAGCATTTTGCTTGATTTTGTTTCCCTGACTCATTTCCCTGAGAAGTAAAAATGCTCTCTTCCAGGGCCACTAAAATCTCCCTTTACAAATACAAATGGAAAGTGGGAAAAAGTAAAGTAAAACAGCGTGATCACACAGTAAATCAAATTGGGTTTTGCTGGTTTCACATTTTAAAGCAAATTGAGGTGTGTGTTTTATAATGCATGTTATAGCTACTTTATTGTGGGAAGCTTTTAGGCGTGAGAAGTGTTGGAAGAGGGGGGTTTCTGGTGTTTTTATGTTGTGGTGGTTGCTTTTCTGGTTTCTTTGGTTTGGGTTGAGTTTTGACTTCTGCAAGGGGAAAACCTAGGACATGAGATATTTTCATAAGCTGAAAATTTTGTAAGAACAGTGGTTGCTAAAACACAAATTGTCTTCAATACCAAGAGCTGTTATAATACCAAAATACAGATTTTGGCTTTAAAATCCCAACATGTTTTTCTTAAGTAATTCTTACCAAATTTTTGAAGAGTGCAGTTAATTCCTTTGTAAACACAGAAAATTTTAAAAACGCTGTTCCCAAATCTGGGTCATCCCTGCAAACACAGTTGCCACCAAACTTCTCCAGTGCTTGTGTATACTGTTCTTCATTTTCCACATGAGCTTCAAAAAGAGCAAAACATGAAGATGTCATCAGCAGATAAAAGGTTATCGAAATCAAAATTTATGGGGTTTTTTTAAAAAAAAGCTTTCCAGAGTTATTGCTAAAAATGTTTACTTGATACAAAACCCAGCCATTATTCACACTTTAACACTGATATGCCAGAAGTATGACATACTCACTAATTCCAGTTTGCAAGTACCTATCCACATGTACAAATGACAATGTGCCAAGACAAGACAAACATCTGACACCCTAGAATGACCCCATATTTCTGCACTATAGCACAGACCTCATAACAACTCCCAACTCCTATAATGAACTTTCAGATTTTAGTCTTTTATTAACACTTTCTTGTTTTCTACTTCCTTATTCATTATTTATTCTATTATTTATTCTATTTATTCTTATTTATTCTACTTTCTTGTTTTCTACTTTCTTATTTTATTTCTTATTTTATTTTTCTTATTTCTACTTTCTTATTTTAACTGTGTGCTATTATGCTTTACTGTGTGCTGAAAAAGAAGCAGAGGAGCTAAAGTGTGCTGGCAGAGTCTTGGATCTCTACAACAGAAGGCAATAGATCAAATATCCTTGGGTCATATATCCTAGGAAAAAGGACTATAAAGCCTGTTACAGACGAGGACAAAACCATATCTATGTTAGTTCTCCAATTCAGGGCAGCAGAGGGGATTTGAAACAAATCCTAGCAATCTGCATTTACCACAGCCAGTTCAGTTCTGAAAGCAGTTCTGGGTCATGACAACCAGATTCCTTTCTGAGACAACAAAACCAGAAGCTCTGCCCTAGAAATCATCCAGTGGTCCTGGGCTATACCAGGACAATTCATGCAGCACACATCTAACATCAATGTTCAGAAAGCTTTGAGCTGCACAGGTTGGGGGGGTTATTCAGCCCAGGGCATGAGAGGAAATCTAGGCATAAAATAATTTCAAATATAAAGGAAATCTGAGAGTCTTAACTACTCTGCCCAAGTGATTTACTCCTAGGTCACCAGGTTATTTGCCTATATAGAGAGGCATAAAAAGTCCCTTTGTCAAAAGTCAACTTGACCCATGGAATAAAACAGAAACAAGTTTTTCTGAACTCAAATTTAGTGACCATGTCATGCTTGAGCATGTGGACAAAGCACACCAAGTTGCCACCTGAGAAAGCTAACATTGCCTATTTCTTATTCTAGCTGAAGACATTTTCTAAAGCTTCAAAGCAAGTCAGGGAAAAAAAAACTCCCCACCCTAGAAAACAATTATGCATTAATAAGGACAAAGACTGTCGTGGTCATTACATGAGACTAGCATAAACCCTGAAGATTATTTAGAGAGGATTAATCTGTTTAAACAAGCAATGATTCAGTTTCATTTCAAGCCCATTTTTACGCATAAACATGTTTAATATCCAAAGTATTTTTGATACAATATCCTTTCCCAAATTTCAGTGAATTGGTTGTATAACCTCTTCAATTATCATGCTCCAGACTAAAAACAAACCTCTGTTCATGCATCCTATCTGGAATGCCATTCAAGATATTTGTTTCTCAAGCAGCTACAAATTTTCTCTAATTTCCAGTATATGAAACTAAAACCCTGTGCAGTAGTGGTATAACACTATGTAATTAAATACTGACATCATGTACATGCAGAATGGGAATTACACAAACAGCATTCATTCTACAAGTTTTTAACTTGAGCACTTGAATCTGCAGCCTGTTACAGACAGTTTGCAGATAGCTATTAAATTTTAAAACTGAGGGCTGGCACTGAAAGTTACTTATTTTCCTCAGCATCAACAGCAAGGACTGAGCACTTAGCAAAATTTTTGCTGCAGGATAAAGTAAGGATGTTCAACTAATTCTATTGTGTGACATATATACACCTGAACAAGCTTTCAGAGAAATGGCACAGACAGCAAAAATGAGGATGTGGCAGGTCACAGCTCCTTTAGATCTCACATCTATCCAGTAAAGTGAATTATTTCCACACTGCTTTCTGCATTTTTGCTGCTTCCTGCACCCAGCTTAGCTTACAGGTGAGAGAAGAGCTCAGGCCACAATTCCTACAGCAAAAAGAGAAAGGTGCCCCTGAATGAAAGCAAGGTGAAAAGGCTGCTACCATTAAGTGTTATGGTTAGATGTGCAACCAGTAGCTGAGCCATGCTGAATTTTTACCTAGGAAGCAAGCATGGCACCCATTCCACATGGCATCCCCAGGAGGCTTCTATTCCCCAGCATCCTGGGGACTGCTCTTCTGGATTCTGAGACATTGCCCAGAATGCTGATGGTAGTTTATTGCAGCAGTACTATTAACTGAGCTAGTACCCCCAAAGTGCTTCTGAAGAACACAAAAATCTACTTTTCTGATGGAACCCTCCAAAACATTCTACCTGCCCTATGGTGTTTTCCTGACAAATTTTAAAAGTTTCTCTACAAACAAAAGGTGTGAAATCAAAAAAAGAAATTTGATCCAGTTTTGAGGGTTTAGAGGCTTTCTTTAAGTAAGAACCCAAGCTATGTACAAATTGAGAGTCACCATGTAATCCTTAATAACAGTTTCTAAACTCACATTAAAAAAGAAAGACAAAACATTATTTTCTTATAACATTATTAACTATTTAGGGAACCTATAGTAAAAATCCAGTCACTTTTCTGAGTGTAGGACCATGGGGTTTGTTTTGTTAAAAGAAACCCCAAGGGCTGACAAGTGGCTTGGTTAGTGATGTTTCTGCCGGTGGAAGACAAAAGCTCCAAACCTTTCTTGCCAAGACTGGGTGGGAAACACAAATTTAAAACATGGGCAAGGTACTGATTTTATGCAAAGACTAGTGATTTGCTACAATGTTCTAACAGGTACTCTGATTGTGAGGCATAGCCTAGCACTCAAGAATAAAATGTTAAAAAAACTCAACAGCCAAAAAAACCCAGCCAAGCAAGAGAAAGAAGAGAAGAAAGGATGCCAAATCAATGAAACAGCTCCTGATAAATCTTAAACTGAACCCTCCACAATCCAAAGATAACAACAGCTTTATTACATTCGACAAGGAACTTCCTTTCAATTACTGGAGATGAATTACACCACAACAGCAGTTCTTGTTCTAACCTTGTCTGAACACCAACATGCCCACAAGTTCTGTCAGGTATTGGTGGCTTTCCAATGTTGACAGGCCTATCTATTTTACTTTTAATATAGGTTTTGTTAGCTCTAATTGCTATGAACAGCACACTGAGAACAAAAGCCAAACAAATGCCGTTTCTTATCCACAAAAACAAATGCTGTTTCTTATTCACAAAATGCTGCTGATCCATAGAAACAAAAGCTTCAGTTATTTTTTCAAAGAAGATAAACATACACAATTCTAAGAGAATGGCATACATTTAAAAATGCATGCAGCAATAGCTCTTTATATTTTATACAGCATTGTATGAAAAATATCTGATTTTTTACATGATGACAATAAAAAGTTGCAGCTCATCAGCTCCCTCTTGTCACAAAGTTCTCAACATACATAAGTGGAAGCCACCAGGGAGACTGAGGTTTCACAAAGAAGAGCCAATGTAGCTTCTTATTACTGCCAAAGAGTAATTCCATCCCCCTTACCCTCCTCTCTTGATGATACACACACATGGCCCTACCACTTCAGGTGCTCATCTAATCCCAATTAAGTTGATCTCACTGCATATGCAGCTTTATACCAGCTTAAAAACTCATCTGGGGATCTGCTGAGCAGCAGGTGTGACAGAAGGAGCAGGGAGCCCACACCCAGTGGAAGGAGGAGAGCACAACTTTACCACTTGTACCAGCAGGGCAGCAGGAGAGGTTTAGCTACCCCACACACCTCATCCTTACTGAGGTCATGATCAAACAGCTAGGTCATGATTGCCATTTCAAATGCACATATTTCTCTTCCCAGAGTTACCCATGCAACTCTTTCTGATTCAGTACGGCATCTGACTGTTTAAATCTTCAAATTTCACCAATATAAACTAATAGGAATTATGTACTTACCCAGACCAGATAAGTTTATGGCTTTGACAGATTTCTTCATTTTATAGAGAACAGTTCGGTCAACATCCAGAGCCTAAAACAAGAGAAAAACGTAAGGGTGGATTGTCCTTTGGCAAATTCCTGCCCTGGAAACCTGCTGTACTTACAACCATTGCATAGTTACCTTCATTTCCATAATTAATAAATTACTTGCTATTTGCTTCCACCCCCATCCATACAACCTATTCTGTCCCCTTGCCTGAAAAAACACCTCCTCCATCTTTGGCTGGGGACCAGCATCATCTAAACTCTGCAGGAAAAATTTACACAGTATCATCTTTCCATGCTAAATTATTAAAGAAGCTTAAAACAGTTTTCACCCATTGTATATTCTGATGTTGCTGAAGAAATGAGCTATATCACTTCCTTAGGCAGAATATTGAAAATGGAATTTAATTTCAGTTTTCCTGGATAATTCAGTTAATTGCTTTCTCAACTATATGAACTTTCTAACTGCTATGCTGAGCAAAATAAATTGCATATCTCTCAAATATCTTTCACACAGTTTAACACTAGGCTAAGCTTTCTCCAACACTATATAAAATTCAAGTTTAAATCTTGCCCAGAATGCTCAAACACTTATAATCAATTTGTTTCAAAGAAAGAAGTAAAAGCAGGTAATCATTTTGCTTACTGAAGTGAAATATGAGCAGACTCAAAAATGTAGAATTGTTCCAGAAGGGAGAAGCAGAACTACGGTTACACAAATTAATTTTTTAAAAAAGTTGTGAAACTTGAAGAAAATGTATGTTCCAGAGATGGGGTATCTCTAGACCCCACTGAAAAACAATACTGAACACTACAAATTGTATTATTCCAAGAGCTGTTTGGCATGATACATGACAGAGCAAAGAAAACCCACCAAATTAATTCCAGTTTTCATTCAAAACATTTCAATGAATTGCAGCAGCTGCACATCTGACCTACCATTGTTTTATGCAGAAAAGTCAGCCCCTAGGAGTCGTTCCAATTGTTTTAACACAGTGAATGCACAAAGAAATATTAAGCCCCCTGATTCTGGGAGTATTCTTAAACTGAATCTATTTAGACCACAAATAGATGAACGAAATCTTCACAGCATTCCATGGAAAACAAGCAATTCCAACCATGCCTTAACATTAATGTTCACAGCATCGTGGTACTGCTATATCCATTGGAGGCTGTACCTCCAGCATCTTTAGAGTTCACATCTGAAACATGTCAGCAGGAGAAGTGCACAGGCCTTTTCACCTGGAATTCCGAAGTACAGAGGAAGGGGAAAATAAAATAATTTAAGCAAGCCCATTAAAGCCATGCCAGATCTGTTCAGCAATTTGAATTCCTCTTCAGCAATTTGAATTCCATCTAGTACAACAAGTCTGTATCTAGTGTGATCTCCAAGGTTAGATTAGTCATCTGTTTGGATGGGAGTACATGAAGTGAATTCCCTCATTGTATATTTGGTGATTTCTAAAAATAACCTCAGAAAAGCACCCTCCAATCAGCTGAATACAGAGAAATTATTGCACTGATGACTGCATCAAAGAGCAGTCATCCTCTTGGAGTACAAGTGAAAGGAATGTCTCCAACTTAAAGCAATATGAGCAACAGTCCAAAGAGAAGGCTGACAGCCAAAGACTTAAAACTTACATATTCAATTTTCAGCTAAGTCTTAGATTTGTGTGTAAAATCTGAGAAAATTTAAATCTCTGCACCTTAGTTGGGGGGAGATAATTCTTAAGGAAGAGAAATGTCAGAAGGATACATGCATGGGATGAACTGTATTACCATGGTCAGGGATCCAGACAGATCTATGGATTCATACAATCCTCTGGCCCAAGACTGCCTCAGTGAGAAAGCACAAACTCCCAGCAAGGAAAAAACCCTCAAATCCACTTCCTTAACTAAAGTCATCATTTTAGTTTGAAACATCTCTCAACCAACTTCCACTTTCACCACAATCAGGCAGCAGAGGAACAAATCCACAAGGCACAGCACGGACAAAGTCCAACAGAAATGGCAGCCAATGCCCCTAATACACCAGTGACAACTCAAGCATCAACCCACTTCAGACAGCTGGTCCAGATAAAAATTAAAAACAAAGGATAAGGGGGGAAATACCCCACTGACAGTACCAAGGACAACAAGCAAAACCCAAAACCTTAATGTGTTGAAACTGTACTGGTCAAGCTTTCTTGGGTCCTCTCTTCATCCCCTGCCTGCCTTTTCAGCTGTGTCAGTGCAAAGCTGGACCTGAACTTTAACAAACCACTAGTAGAAATTGGGGGGCAGAAAATCAGTCTGAAAAACTTTCCAAACAGGAAACAAAGGAAAACAAATATCTAGCCTTTTGAAGAGGGACCTGGATACATTTATGAAATACAATTACCATGTTTCCAACTGTAGCAATATAACTAAAGTTGTTGCTCCTTTTCTTGGTGCAATCTTCTGAGAGTGTGTGACATTTAAGAGCACCTATGTGTGCCTACAACGAATGGACAAAATACTGAAAAGCTTTGCATCTTTAATACTGTATTTCACTCTTGCTTACAGACCAAAAAATAGACAGGAAGACTTTGCCTTTATTTAATTGAATAGCATTGGTGTTTATTCACATCTAGTGTTTCAAAGCAGTAATTTCAGGATAAAACTGGAAAATGTCAGCTCCTTGTCTTTAGCGTTGTTCTTCATATTTCCTTGTCCTTTTCTTTGTCCACATCTTAGCACTGAGAAATCAGTTCAGTAGCTTCACTACAGTTCACATTTCTAAACTTCTGCTTGTTTCATAAATATACACATACTATACCACTGCACACACATGCACCAAAATGCACCCTAATTCAACTTCTTGGTGCAGTCCCAGTAGTTTCATGAGCAGGACATTTTAAAATGGCTTTGGATGTTGCATATACTATCATTTCTTTTTATTCACTTAAAAATGCCCAGTAAACTCCTGAACAAGAAGAAAAGTGACCATGTATTTCACATGGTGGGATCAGTTTGTCCTCTCAGGCAATGCTTCTAGTTTTGCCTCAAAAACCTCTTTTGTAAGACTGGTAAGACTGCTTATTTTAGCATTTGTTTCAGTACAACTGAGACTATGAAGCCTATAAATAGTTTTCATAGTCCTGCTCAGCTTCTACTGATGAGCACTCAGACTGCTCTATTGTTAAAAACAGTAAATATAGCTTTGACTTAAGGGGGGTGGAAATTCTCTACAGTACATAAGAGAAGGAGTCACACTACTGTGGAAGTGGTGCTATGCACGTGAACTGAAACAGAAACTCGAAGTGACCTTCTTGTGTGTCCTTGTCTGTGCAATCTTTTTTCCAAATACAGTGTTTATGTCTTTTGTTCATTTAGTTTCATGTGATTTCTGATGGCAATCTGATGAAACCATTTTTAAGTTAAATTACTTTTCAGTCAGAAGTATACTAGGGAGAGGAGCAAGCACATCACAATCAAATGTAGATTTTCAAAGGAACACAGCACAGAGGACTCAAGCTACCAGTGATAAGTAGCAAAGCTTTTTTCCACATGTAGGAACAAGGTCCAGTTTCACTTGCCAAAGGCCAATTTCCATTTTCACTGCTTCAAAAGTTTTTCCTTTGAACAGTAAAATGTGTCAACTAATTAGAACCAACTCCATCTTACCATGAAGAAATCAGTCTGAGATTACTGCAACATCCTGAAATGTTATTCTACATCCTACTCTGTATGCTTCATTCTAATTAATAATAACAGTAGTAGTAGTTCTGCTTAAGTCTGTTTCACATTGCCTAGAAAGATTTAAGCTCACCAGGATTTGCAATTTTCAAACATTTAATTGTGCTGCTTGCCCCCCAAAAACCCTTAGAAAATAAAAAGATTGGTATCAATCCCCAAATCTATATTGTCTAAATAGATCTGTGCAATATAGATGGCTTGCATAAAAGATGAGTGTTTTATTTGCCTTTTCAGTGGAGAGAGGAGAAACAACTGTTCTATTATTAGCATATTTAACTGAGGGAAGAAAAAAAGCAGGAAGACAGAAACTCAGAAACTGAACATCCCAGAGATGATTTTGGCACCTTTTACAGAGCCAAAGGGTACGGGGAAAACCAGGGCAGGAGCAGCATAAGTGGAGAGTCCCCACGCTCTAGTGCTTCATTAAACATCTTTTGTGCCAAACTTACAGCAGAAGTCTGGGTCTTGATCTTATGCAAGTGTCCTCACACCAGTGTCTTTTTCTTTGTGACCCAGAAAATAATTAATTATTTGTGAAGGAATAGAAAAACAGCCATACTGGATCAGATCAGCACTGCATTTAACCTGATATCCTCTAGCAGGAGAAGCCAACAGCAGATGTTCGGGGCAGCAAGCAAGGAAAAGCACGTACACATCCTTCCCCAGGATAATCTCCCAGTTTCCAGTCATGAGTTTAAAAACAAAAGACTGATATACTCTCAGCCATAAACCCTACATAGCCCAACAGGCTATCCTCAAGAGAAACAAGAAGCCAAATTTTCTCATTCCAGGCAAGGGAAAGGAAAAAACTAAACCATGGGAAATAGGGGCAGAGGAAGGAGTCAGCCATCACCTTTACTTTATTTTGCATTTAAAACAGTTCAGAATCTCTAACACATTCCTTCCTACTTACCCACAGCAGTTTCCTTTTGGAAAGTGTAAAAGTAACTATTTCACATTTTCAGCTATTTGGATGGGGTTTTGCTGAAAGTATTCATAGAGCTGGATTACCATTTCATAAAATATAGAGTCCATTGGAACAACAACAACAAATGCTTGGAACAACAAATGCTAAAGCAGTAACAAAATTTTGGGAAATAAATCTTGTGTCATTAGAAAAATTATCCTAGAGTCAGGAATCTACATGTTCTCTATACTGAGCATCTAACTGACACATATACAAAAAAAATATCAACACACTGATTTTTAATTTATTATACACAGTTATCTTAACACTAGTTCTTTCAAACAAAATCAGATCTCACTCTTAATTTTAGAAATTTACTTTAAAACATTAGTCTACTCAACAGTCATAAATCCTGCACTTCATCCATTCCAGTATTTCAGAATAAGTAATAATGCCAGAGGCTGCTGCAGAGGCTGAACACATATAGCAACATCCTTCCCAAAAACAAAAGAGCACAGGAAGAAACTTGGTCAGCTGAGGAAAAGAGAGGCAATCAGGTAGTTATTGTAGAGACAGCAGAACAAGACAGGGTTCTTGTGCCTCACTGGACTGCTCTTGTTTAAGAATTAACAACAGCAAATTTTTTATACTTGTATCCAGGAACCACAATAGTTTGGCTTTTCTCCTGTATCTTTACAGGCAATCTGATATTCGCTGTAATTAATCCTTGCTGACTCAAAAGATCAGAGATATCCACAGACATTCTGTCTCAGCTTGTTGTTTTTTCTACTAGAAATTAACTGTCAACACCACTGGCTTCAATCCACTTCTCTGTTACAGAGGGTGGTAAAAAACTTCCTAAATCATGTTATCCCTCTCCAGAAGCCTCTTTCCATTCTCCTACTCTTATGTCTTTCCTCCTTCAATGTATTACTTTCTTTTCTAAACCCTCTCCAGTTTCCTTCCACTGATCACCTTGCACATTCACAGAGGGTGGAAAAAAACCCTCACAGGCATAATCTGGGGCAAGGCATTGTAGCTTCTGAATGGATCCTAGAACAACAGTAATTTAAAAACACTTGAATTTGGGGCAATTACTTTACTTGGAGCAGTAGCTATGTGAAAAACTGCAGCAGCTATGACAGTTAATTTGTATAAATGAGCTCTTTGCTGTGAGACCTGTCAGCTAAAGAGACCGAAGGTTCAGAGACAAACCTGCAAAAAAAAGGACAGAGTTTATGGCAGAATAATCTCTGAAAGGCCCCTTTCCACAAAAGCATTATTTCTCCAGCATCTGGGTTCATGGTTCTTGAGGGCCCAAGGCCAAGGCAATCTGTTTAAACAAGCACTGGTGTATTTGGCAGAAGAATGTAGTAAACTCTTGAGCTAAGGATATGCACGGTGGAAAAAAGTAACACTGATGTGCTTTGGGAAATGAATACGTGAAAGTGCAAGGTAATTCTGCTGCAAAGGTAAACAAGGAGAGAATTTGGCACTGCTCTATGTTGTGTATAAAACCAGACCTGAACATGATGACTTTGTACAATGCATTTATTAATACAAAGAAGGGATGCCTAAAAACCAGAATTCTCTAACAGACTACTTCTGTCAGAAGAGAAATCCTAAATCAGAAGTTCAGAGATACAAAATGTTACATCAATAACACAAGTCACTAAATGAGATTGTTTCACACTAACAGGTGTTGTATCTGTGTATTGATTTCCACAGGCTTCCCTCACTACAAAAAGTTAGAAATGCAACAGATACTCAACTAGGAAACAGACATCATGTATTTTTGTGAAATAAAATCTCATGCTTAGAGAAAGAATGGCAGCTGCTTTTGCCAACTATTTCTCCAGAACACATCCACCTCCTGCATTAACCAATTTTTACACTGAGAAATATACTTTCCTTCTCCAACACTGCAGCTATCTGCTTTCAAAGCCAAGATGACTGGACTTTAAATACAGATCTCCTAAGCAATGTAATAGATGATGCACTTAATCTTTACAGTTGCTCATTTATAAACAGAGGGGATGTAAAATAAACTCCCTTATTTAATATTTAATTGTTGTTTATTTTTTCAGTTGCAGTAGCCAATTCTTGATATCCATCTCCATTTATTTAATATTACATGCTACAACATCCCAAGATATATCACCATGTAAAATAAAGTAACTTAAGCAACGGGATTAAAGTTCCAATGATGATTGTCTTAAATGGACCACTAAGACTTACCAACCCTTTACCCATGCCAAAATTCTCTGGTCCTCACCCTGCAAGATTCTTTTTTCTAGCTTTATATTTCTGCATTTCTGTCTGCTGTCAGCAGTTCATGGTTGGAGTCCAGCTGTTGGAAGAGGCTGATCCTCACACTGTATCATTCAACAGCATCATGATGAGCTGGCTGATGGGATTTCCCTTTTGCAGATCTTTTAATTCAGGAACTCTTTTCCCTGGTATTAAATCTTTTTAGACATCATCAGAGGCAACAAGAATTAATCTTTGCAGAACGTAATGCCATTTTATTCTGCATGTGATAAGCTTTCTGAAAAGAGAATTTTTAGTTATTTATGGGAGCAATTAACAAATCAAAACACTTTCCAGATACTCAAAAGTTCCCATATTAGTGGTCTAATTTGGTATTTGTAGTCTTCCAAACCTCTACTTGAACCAGGCAGACACTCCTGTTACAATCCCCATAAAACAATGAAAAAGGAAACAGTTACATTTCCCCCTCTGTATGATGTACTTTATGCTAAAAATGAGAACCTTTGCAATGTGTACACAGATCAGCTGGATGCCATAAACTGATCTATTCCTCCACATCCAACACTCTTTTGACTTTTTCTTCTTCAGGTGTCCAATAATTCTAGGGACAAGCAACTAGCCTAGAAAAGAGAAGAGTCTACAGCAACACAGCAAAATTGAACTTCAGTCTTACCAAGCCCCTGAGAGCTTCTTAACAGACATAAATAATAAACTGATGTCACAAACATCTCTGGCAGACACATACAAGGTGTCCACTCTGAAAGGGAACAGAAGGCACACAAACTCTATCTAGCTTATGATACACCTGGAACTCTGAGGCTGCCATATTCCCACAGCAAAGAATGGCAGAGGTATCTAGAGGGGACTTCAGGAGAGTAAGACAAATCACCTCAAATGAACTAACTATTCCTAGGGACATACAGAAACAGCTGTCAAAATAAGGTTCATCAGAGGTAAGCCAGCGCATTGGACATCATCTGTCTATTATCAGGGTAGAAATTTATTAACAGCATCTACCTATAATACTAATGCTATATTTTCATTATACATAAAACCCAGTGTCAAATGATATCATTTATTTTCTCTTGAAACATTATAAAATTATTTCTGTTCTATAGTGGCTTTCAGACTTCAGCCTGTGATTTGCTGAAATCAATTTCCAACTTCTCTGTAATTCACTATACCTTTGAAAATCTCTGCATTGTCTCAGTATCAATACACTTAAATGAAAGAATGCATCTGAACTGCCATTCATTTCAGGTGCTCAACACAGAGATCACAGGACACTATTACAATCCTGAAAGCAATGATCTTAAATTCTACTGGAATTTCAGCAGCTTTAAGTATAACTAAAATTAACAGTTCAGACATTCATGTCACTAGAGACAGCTGCCTCAAAGTGCAAGTGAATCTTAAGTGATGCAATTATTAGTGCACCAAACAGTAGAGATACAATACTCATTTACATAACATTAATGCAAAAATAAAAGCTTTATCCCTAGAGTGGACTTTGCCAAAATAATGAGAGAGTTCATGTCATGGAAGGTATCTCTAGAATGGAACAGACGGTGCTTCCCTGTATCATCAGTTTAGATTAGGAAGGTAAATTCATACACAACTGTTACCTAAAACAAAACACTACCTAAGACAAAGAATTTCTGCATTTCAATTTGAAGCAATTTAGATCAGAGAAGCATGTCCGGGCCTATCAGAACCTCTGTTGTTCTGAAATGAAATAGAAAAGAGCTACTGAATCAACTGATAGAAGCAAAAGAGACAAATGCCTGAATCTATATGTAACCAAGCACGGTGTGTCCTTGCACAGTGCCACATCCATATGGCCTGGGGCACAGGGAAGGCAGTGCCCCATGACTCCATCCCTAAAACAGACTGGGCTGGAAATACTAATGTGAAAAGCTTATCATCTATAGCCAGACCATTTAAGCAACAGAAGAGAGTGAACTAAGCAGAAGAATGAATGAAACCAAACAAAAAGCAGCTTAGGAAAGATTTACTACTTTGTTACTTCTTCAATGCTATTCTCATCAGCACAATCAGCATCTAGTCTACATGGAGCTCAGAGTGTGGGAGGACTCTGCTGGCATTTTTTCTATTGTTGTGTAACATACACCTACAATGCTGGAAAATAAACAAATAATTAAAAACATGTGCTTTGCAAAACTCCATACTGCATGTTTTGCATGTGACTACAGAGCAGGGGCTCTGTGTTTGCAAATGCAAGGGAAATTTCTACTCCTATTGCAATAGCCAAACAGTAATCCTGGTTGATTGAAGGGGCTTAAAACGATTACTTCATGCATTTGTTTCTGAGCTGACTTCCCTAGAATACAGCCTAAAATTCCTTGAAATTGCATATTCTAGGAAAGAAATCTTTCATTAACAATGAAGAGAAATCATAAAACATGAGAAAATAATCTGTAAGAACATCCACATCCCTTCACTACCATTTTCCCATTCCTATGTGCTTTTTAAATGTAGTACAAAGCTTTCAGGACTGTGGAAGTAGTTTGTTCAGCTCTAATCACTTCAGCTGTTTTGATGTATCTACACACATACTTAGCATAATGCCTAGACAGAATTATAGATTTCAGGCTAGAACTACATTGATAATCTGATCTTTAATCAGGGCTAGCTGAGGGGTCCACAAACAGCAGATGGTTCTGAACACCACACTGCTCCAAGACAACAAGGAGCAGAGTTTCAGCCTTCTCTCTCAGTTCTCTATTTCTTCTTGGTTTAGCAAGTCAGACGCTAGAATTTATACTATTGCTTCTTTCATGTTAACTTTTACAGCCACCTCTTAAAGAATATACTCCAAAGAAATACACTTCACTGCACAGTATGTCACTTACATAGTAAATATTTTTGTGAAGCAGAGTTCACATACAAAAAGAAGCACATTTTTCAAATTCTGTCCAACACCTACTCAGTTGAAAACAAAGCCTACTACTTGAGATGAAAAGTACTGAATCACACCACCCAAGCTAATTTCCTGCAAAGCCTCATTGCTCATAAGAAAAAGCCTATTCAGTTACAATGCTGTATCTCAGTTCCTCTATCAATAAATCCTCCCCTGTAAGGTAAATTATTTCTTTCCAAATAAAATTGAGATATGTATAGTATCTCATAAAGTCTGTATAATTCTTCATTACATCCCATTTTCTCAGGAACTTACAGAACTCTTCTTCCATTCCTAAACTACACAGCAGGATATACTTAAGACACCACCATTATTCCCTGTCCTCCACCACTACCCCTTCCCTATATTCCTGCCTGCTTCCTTGCTACACTGACCCTTTTCACATTAGCCCTGCCCCCACCTCCTAGGGCCTGTGTTTTCATCCTACTTCCTGTGTGAACACTGCCACACTCCCTCTTCCTCTGCAGTTCCCGTCAATTCCAATTTCTCTGAATTTCCTCAGACTTCTTATGCACTTCCTTATCCCCTCCTTAACGTTTCTCCCCAAGTGGCAATTCCTGACCCTTTAATTCCTCATATGCCATCACAGTACTTCTGCTTCTGAATAACTCTCTCAATCTCTCAATTAGTTTTTAATTCAAATTTCCTTTTCTTTTTCTTCATATTTGACTGATGTCCATTTTACCTCTCAAACATTTCAGGTGCCCATTACTTTGTGAGTCTTCCCTTTCTTGCGTTACCATTTTTTGTTGCTTCCCAGCCAAATTTCCTTGACCACTTAATCCCCAGATTGATGTAAACTTCAGAAAAGAAATCTAGATTTAGTCAAAACAAAAGAAACTTGTGGTCACCTTAATCACAGAAAATCTCATCTCTAATACTAAAACTCTTTGAGCTGATGTCTCTGTCCCCATTAGGAGCAGCCACACAAACAGTAAGCATTTTGCATGCAGAACAGTTTAAGCTTTGTGCTAACAAACGTGAGACTGTGAGGAAAAGGCTACCACAAAAAGAGAAGTCCTGCCCTTAATTTGCAATAAAGTTAATAGCACAAACTTCAAACTTCTGCTTGTCCCATAACTAGAACTACATTTTCCAGCTGGGTTAAAGAAAAAAAAAATTGTCTCAGTTAAAATGGACCAAAGGAGAGATTTTAATGCTATATGAAACCTGGGTATAACCCCTTTGTACAGCTTTACAAGTAAGATCCTCAGTAATTCTGATTTCCCATTAGCAGCTTCCAGCACCGCTGAAAGAGTAAATTAGGAGACACACAATTTCTCCTATTGGGAACCACTTGCACATTTGACTATGCTACAAATGTGAAAGCACAGTCCTATTGAACAGCAGTGGTAATTGCTGTAAATGCATGTTTAGAATGTTTTTCAAGCATTTCTGGAAGCAGGATGGGAACCAGCACTTGTGTGCCACTTGTCCAGGAACACTTACAATCTTTGAGTAAGAACACCTCTCCTCAATTTAACAGTCATGGTCTGCATTTCTGCATTCATTGCGATTATTTTTAATTGTAAATATTTCTCCTCTTCTTTCCATCCCTGCCTTTTTAACCCTCTGTGCTACCTCAGATATCAAGCTAGTCTTCAGAGGATTTGTCAGAAATATTTGCTAGTTACCACCTTAGTTCTTTCATGATCCTGGGAAATAAGTCAACCAGCTCCAACAAACTGAGTGCATTAAGCTCACAATTGTGTTTATTGCCTTGCTTACTTGCACCTCCATTCCTGCCATCCATTCCACTTTCTCCCAGACTTTGAGCTCAAAAATTGCAGCACAGCACTTGTTTAGATTTGGCAATACCTACATTATCTTTAATACTACTACATTCTAACTGCATATTATGTCTTCTTTTTCTCCTTGCAATTCTATGTGCTTAAAACTATTTTTGTTTTCTTTACTGCCTCCTGTCACTCCTAAAGAAACTTGACTTTTGCAAATTTGTCTTTTATCTTTACACATATTCTTTAAAACAAAACCTTCCTCTGAATGTCTGGCTTTTTCTTCACATGTCTGACAGGCTCAGATAATTTGTGACATTCTTCCTGGGGTGTTCTAAGTCTGTAGATCTTCCCAAAATTTTCCCCTTTCCAGGAATATTTAATGAACATTTTTTGGGCTTTAGTACATGCGCTCTTCAGTTCTATCAACCTCACCAGCTCTCAGCTGAATGATTTTTTCCCTATATATATATCTATATATGTGTGTGTGTGTGTGTGTGCTTTGCTTTCAATTTCTTTGTTTTGCTTTTAGTACATAATGAATTCAGCCCCTACTATTCAATAAACACTTCACTTGTTTCCACAACTTGATTCCTTCCTTTAAACCAGCAACTCTCACATTAGCCCATCCAGCATCTGTTTCCTTACATAAAAGTCAACATCTTGGCTTGCCATGACAGGTGCCTGACTATAAGATGACTTCTTCCCTCTCTAGCAACTTCACAAAGAAAATAAGATTAATTTGGAGACAGCAAGGGCTGAGAACAAGTGAAGGGCAACAACAGATAGAACAAGAGGACACAGTCTCAAGCTGCGTCAAGCAAGATGTAAGTTAGAATTAAGAAGGAAATATTTCACAGAAAGAGTGGTCA
The DNA here is from genome assembly GCF_028018845.1 of Melospiza georgiana. NCBI lineage: Eukaryota > Metazoa > Chordata > Aves > Passeriformes > Passerellidae > Melospiza > Melospiza georgiana. The sequence goes on from NC_080432.1 coordinate 92,396,272, forward strand.
GATACTGGAATCATTTACCCAGTGAGGTGGTGGAGTCATCATCCCTTGAAGAATTCAAAAAAAGACTGGATGTGGCACTTGCTGCCATGATCTAGTTGAACAGTTAGAACATGGGCTGGACTTGACGATCTTATAGGTCTCTTTCAGTCTTGAACTTCTGTGATTCTGTGAAGGCTCTTGCCACCAGCCCACCCATGAGAGTCATTTCACCTTAGCATGAAGCCCACCTGAGGTGCAGCCATTGCACCAGTACCTTGGACAGGGCTGGGCCAAGGCAGGGACCTCCACAGAGATGGGACAAAGCACCAATAACTGCTGTAGCAAAGGAGGTTCAAGGCATTAAGAAAGATAAGGAGACTGTAAACACTTTGAAAGCATAGGGAAGCTTGATACCCAAGACAAGAGAGGAAGAGCCAGCCTAAACAAGGACAGACCCAACTTTCATGGAGCTTTAAGTGGAAACGTTGTTTCTGGAAACTGGAGCAAACAGATCATCTGGGCAGTCTAGAGTGAGGCTCAGAAGGGGCAGTGCTGGAGCTTACACAGAGAATGGCTGTATGTAATGTATGCACGTACTCTCACACACATGGAAAGTGAAAATTATAAAACAATCACAGATTTAAGAGCTGAACTAAGTGTTTAATAACCACTATTCCAACACATAGGAATAAAAAGAAAGCACTTCACAGTGGTTCAGCTACTAACACACTACACTAGTGAGGTACACCAAGTTTTCTTGCATTTCTCCATCTGTATTCATCAGCCAGATCCACTTGACCTGGACTGTAAGAACTCTGGAGCAGGGATTAGGCTTTTGTCCTGTGACCTTCCAATGCCTTTCAGAATAAAAGCTTCACCTTTATTCACCTTTACCTAAAACTGCTGCATATTATGGTAAACAGAGAACAACATAAAGAGGAAGGGAAGGTGGCTTAAACCTAAGCAGAAGTAGCCACTTTCTACATTACCATCTTCTAGCATCAGCATTAAGTACACTAGATTCAAATGAGATGGCTCTGAAAAATACACCAACATTATGGAAAACTCAAAACACAAACCCCCCAATTAGTAAAATACTTCAGAAAGATACATATCTTTCTTTATAAATCTATATTTTTTCATTCATGTTCATAGGAGGAATGGGAGCATTTGGTAATGTGAAGCAGATTCATCACCAAATGCACTAAGGTAAGGCGCACAAATCTTTTTTGTGGTTTGATGTTGTTTCAACTGACTGCATGTTGATGTTAAAAGTTTAAAGTTGAAACTGACTACCTGAAAATATGCACAAAGCTCCAGCTGAAGCTGTATAGTTTAGCTCCTGTATTTCTGCCATTTTTGTTCTCTATATTCCTCTCAAAAAGAAAACAATTCCCACACTCCTTTTGAAATCATCATGCCTTTTGTGTTATAATGACTTTTCCAGAAACCTCTGGATGCTGATGACAGAGAATCACGATTCCAGAAAGGAACACAAAAAACATTTTAAACAACATGTATTTGTGGAAGTGTATTTAGTAATGAGGTAAGAAAAGTGTGTAAATGTGTTCTACTAAAGAGCATGCTGTTCTACTAAAAAGTAAATATGTTCTACTAAAGGGCATAAAGATATATTTTATTAAAAAGAAATATACAAGAAACCATAGCAAATTTCTCAAAATGAACTACAGTATATGACATTTCCTACTGCTTTTCAAACTATACAGAATCACTCTCTTCATGTAACTTTGAAATGCAAGGCACAATCATCAACTACAGGAAAACAGAATCCAGGCCTATAAATGTAGCAAGCAAAAAGCAAATATACAGATGCATCCATGTATCCAGATTCACACTCTCCCACCCTACCAAGCTTTATTACATCTCCCCCTTGTTAGCTTTGCAGAACCAAAATGCACAAGAGCATGCTACAGAACTGTACCATACAAGAGGGAATCAAATTCAATAAACATTGATCCCTTACACCACTCCAAGCCAGCTGAAAACTGTGGATAGCCTTAGGTGGCAAGAAGATGTTGCCATTTCTGATAGAAAATTGCATTATAAATGACAGTGAGGAAAAAAAGCTTTTGATACAGAAATGACATGCCACATTTGTGGGAGTGGTAATTGAAAAAAAAATCTTTGGAAGTGTAAAATAACAGAATTATTGAGGTATAATCATCATGGAATGGGACCTACAAAACAAAGGCAAGTAGAGACCTGAAATTACAAGTTATGCCTTTAACATTAATTCCTCAGCTTTTACAAAAATTCCTTGAGAGTGGTTTTTAAATAGACTGCAAACAATTAAAATCTATTTCTATCCAGAGAACTAAAACCACCTTTGGTACCACTACACTGTTTCTTTAGGTTGTACACTTTTCCTATTTCCCCCACGTTTGTCCTCCCTACATTTTAGGACACATTTACTCCAGGGGCAAGTGCCACTGCCATGTGGATTGTTCCAGTGACCTATTAAACTCCTCTCAGCATTTCCACTCTCCTCCCTTCATAGGGAAATCTGGGCATGCAGTGAAGTTACAGTAGGTGAGTAAATTTTGTACTAATTTGTGCTAAATACCTCAATCCTGACGTAGATGGAAATGTCCTCAGCACAGGGACTGTCTGCTCTCTCTGTTTACATATTAGTCTGCAAAACTGCTCCCTACCCTAATTACTTGGTCCAGCACTGGATCCCAATTAACAGTCAGAACAGAAATATGGGCTTCACTTCCACTCTTTACTGTAAAACGTAACTCATGCTTAAAAAAAAAAAAAAAAAAAAAAAAGAGTGTCACAATTAGATACTAGTCATTCAATTACTCTTTAAACTAATGTCTAAAAATCTTTAAAATGATCACAGTTACTAGAACCACTTTGCAGGTTTCATTACAATTTAGTTTAAGAATAGTCAGCATAAATTTTTAGATCCTGTGACCTTTAGTAGAAACAGACAATTAAAAAGACTGCAGTCCTCAGACCAGTTTACTGATTTCAAGCAACCCCTCCCCCAGTCATGTGACCATGTCCTGCACTCTATCAATTAAAACTTATTTAATCTTAGTCACTATCACACTGGTAAAGATTAAACAGTAACCTGTAAGGGCCTGTGACATACTGCTCACTAATAATTCTGTTTCAGAAGACGCTAAATATTCCCAACGTTTTGCTAAGCAACATCCTAATCTGAGAACAATGAAGAAATTATATGATTCCTTTTCCTTTGAAATCACTTTGTGCTCCACAAGCACGCCTTCCCTAATCCCTTTTCCACTACTGAGAGCAAATCAACAGATTCAGCACAGATCAGATGCTCTTTCTGCAAGTGTTTGAGGAGGCACCAGCTCCCAAACTGCAATGCAGGTGTTTCTGGTGATCTCAAAAGCCATGATCCACGGTCTGTAATCAGGGTATGTAATCATAGAAAACAGTAAAACTGAAAGTATTTTCAACTAAGAATCAACCATATTGTGAAACTGACAGAGGTCATTTAATCCAAGTTCAGATTTAAGGCAATACCGCTGCCCACAAAGATACACAGATAAATTATACACTCTTAATTGTCCAACATCTTATTGAATTCCTCACTTAACAAGGCTCTTCCACACCACCATGGAAAACTTCATTAACTAAACTTTTAAGACACTATTAGATACCTACTAATTAACAAAGACAGAATGACAAAACTAGTGGCCAGCAATGTACAAAAGACACCCTAATGGGATGTGAAAACTCATCTGTGTTTGTGGGCAGCTGAGCTCAGGCTAACAAGTCACAGCAGCCTCCCCTCCTGTGCCTCTGCCCTGCCTCCCCTGCTCCCAGGGGAGCACCAGAGCTGGCTCCATGCAGGCAGGTGAATACTCCATTCCAGAACCATATTTTCTGGGAGTAGCAGTAAAGAGACATCCTCTAAGTATCAGTATTAACCACTTAATTTGTTAATTTAATAAGTGTATACAATATCCTAGGAAGCAAAAACGTGTCTTCAGTTAATAAACCAGCTCTTACAGTCTCTTGTTCAAAGCAGGGCATACACAAAGTCAGCAGTCAGCCAGTTTCACCTTACCTATTAACTGCTTTAAAGCACCACATTCCCTCAATCATGCACAGCCAGACCTCCTAGTCCCAGAACTGCCCTGCCTGCTGCAAGAGAGCAGTGTGCCCTGCAAAGCAATGCTTCACACCACCAGTGCCACTGGAAATGCACAGGTTCTTTGTATTCCCTGAACGTTTTTAGCTGCATTCTTTAATAAGCTTTAGTTCATAACAAGCTGATGAACTACTCATTGCCCAGCCTCCCAGGGAAAAGGTGCTGAGCCTGACTTCTCTATTACACAACTTACAGGCAGCTTTTTATCCAAGAATCACATTTAACCTGAAAAACCAGGCACGGCATGGTAAAGGATCTGAGGATTTCCAAACCAAAGTCTAAGCCTGAAAAAATATTTCACCATTTTGAAACTATGAAAATATATTTGCTGTTCTTGACAAATCACAGAGAAAAAGAGTCAGTAGTTGTTTCCACACATGCTTTCAGACAGCAGCACAAACAGGCAGGAACTGCTGATGTTTTGCCAGAAGTGTTAGATAGATCAATACTATTAACAACTACTGCCAGTCTCTGCAATCTCTCACCTCCTGCCTTGCAAACTTTACTAGGCTCAGTGTTTATCATCATTATTCCAAAAGATAATTTTATTAACCTAGCAGACAGCATCAAATACCAGAAATATGCAGATACAAAGAAAGATTGAATGTTCTGATTGAATTCCATTAAAAATCAAACACCAATCCACTAAATTTGACTTAGAGAAAAAAACTATTTTTTTTAGAACTGCAATAAAAATCTCTAAATCTCACAAAACTGCTTTTGACACAAATTCTTATACCAACTTTGATCCTGTATTAGTCAATTATTAAGCACTTCTACCTTGCAATTAAAATTATTCATTACTATAAATATTCAGAAAGAGGTTGTCTTTGTTACAGAATTGTTGATCTTAAGACTATCGGGTTAGTAAAGCATAATTAAATACAGGCATTTAAGTGCAAGCTTGCAGGGCAGAAAATTACCTCAGGAGCAAGATTATTTTGAATTCAGCTCCTTGCTTTAGTGGTTTTGGGAACTGGCAAAACAGGAAAATCCTGAAAAGGGTGTTTAAACACCTAACCTGGGTTTTGTTCACTTAAGACAAGTTAATAATCCATTGCTAGTGGCAGTTCTTTTGAAAGAAGGGACATCAACAACTGACAAGATTCTTTTTGCTGAAGAGGCTCTTTTTAAAATACATGCTTACTGCAAAACAAATCAACTAAACACACACTGTAAGAACTGATGTAACAGGTAGATGGAGCAAATTAATCTGCAGCACAAGTAATTCCTCCTTCCTACAAGTTACTTCAGAAAAGCTGCTAAAGGAGTCAAGATACCCAGACGCTTCTCATTTCGTTGTGCGTGTATGACTGGGATGTGGAATGTGCTCTCACTGTGTTCAGACCTGTCCCAGATTTCCCTCTGATTTGAAACAGGAGGGAAAAGAGCCTCCCTTTCCCTAGTGCTGGCAGACATCCCCCGCGGGAGGGAGGCTGGGCTCTCACCATCAGGTCCAACAGCACGTTCCGAGTATCTTTAAAGACAGAAAAACACCCGGCTCTGGGCGAGACAAAAGCGGCTCACGGCAGGCACGAGCAGCCCGGCCGTCCCGGAGGAGGCAGGGAAGAGGGAGCTCGGGATCCCGACACCCAAGAGCGGGCACGGCCCTGAGGGAGCGGATCCCCAGGGAAAGCTGCCTTAAACCGTATGGCCGGGGGAAGCGCGTTTAAATTTCTGTGTGCGGGAAACGGAAAGCGGATTAAATCCCACCTGTGCCCGGAGGCAGGCAGACACACACTCAGGGAAAGGACAAACAGGGAAAGCCGAAACCCCACACGGCAGCTGGAGAGACCAAGGCGGTTCAGGTGGCGATGTGAAGGAAGGGGCTGACGGAGGAGACTGCAGAGTTCAAGTTCCCCCACCCCCATTTACGAGGAAAGCGGCCGGAACCGCCCAGATCGGGGCTCCTCGAGCGTCAGGAGGAGCGAGAAGGGACGGCTCGGGCTCCCCCAGCTGAGGGCGGCGGACCACCCTGCCCCGCCGTGCGCTGAGGGGCGGGCGGAGCGTGAGCCCCGCGGGCCGGGGGAGCGGCGCCCCGGCCCTTCCCCCCTCCTTTTCTTTCTCCTCTCTACTCGGGCGAGCCCCGTTTCCATTTCCTCGAAGCGGCAGCCGAGGGCGCTGCTCGGGGCCGGGCGGGAGAGGGAGCGGCAGGAGCCAGCGCCGGTAGCGCCTTGTTCTCTGCAGCCAGGCCAGAGAGGGCTGCGCGCCCCGCGCCCCCCGCCCGGGCTCACCTCCTCGATGGCCGCCACCGTGTTCCTGCACTGGGCCATCCGGGTGGTGAAGTTGGAGGCGGTGGGTGACTTGTAATCCTCATTGGTCTCGGACACGAATTCCGACACGGAGATCTGGTCCGGCATGGCGGGGCGGGGATGAGCTAGGGGAGGGAGGGGGAAAGCAGGCGGCTCCAGGGGCAGGGAGGGGAGGGCGTAGAGGGGGGCTCCCCCTCACATCGCTCGGCAACCGGCGGCGGCGGCAGCGCCCTCCTCACAGCCCCGCTGTCTGGAGCGGTGTTGTTCCTCCGCCGCCACACAAGGAAATTCCCCGCACCCACACTCCTCCTCCTGCTCCTCCCGCGCGGTCACGCAGCACCGGGGGCCGGGCACACGCCCAGCCGCGGGAGCTGTCTCCACACCCCGCCCTCCCGTTCGCTTTTTCCCTCTCGCTTTCCTCCTCCTCCCTCGCTCCCTCACACGCTCGCGGGGCGGGGGCGCGGCCGCGGACGCCCGGCAGCCCCCGGAGCGGACCGGCAGCTCTCGGAGCGGACCTGCCGCCGCGCACTCGCCACCGGCGCCCGCCCTGAGAAGATGGCGGCCCCCTCCCTCTTTCCCTCCCTCAGTCCGTCCTCCCCCAGCCCCGAGGGGAGAGGAGGTGGCAGGCGCCGGCTGGGTAATCCCAGCGACAGGCAGGACGAATCCAGCCGTGTGGTTCGGATAGTGTTTAACAACAAAAACCCAAGGGCAGGGGAAGGTGAGGCGCCGTGCCTGCTGGCAGCAGGGGGAACAGGTTGAAGCCCACAGGACAGGTCTCCGCACTGTCCCCTCCGGGACTGCTCGCAGGTGCAGAGACAGTCTCTTCCCTCACGGCTCGTAATTTGTGTTTCAACAGTTTAATCTGTTTTACGAATTCGTTGTCTAGTTTAGAGGGAGCTAAAGAGAAATGTTGTCGTTCCCAAGAGGTCCGTGCAAAAATAATTTTAGGCTAAGTAACGTTTCAATCTAAATTCTTAAAAAGCTTTTTCTGTACTCAAGGAAAGGTTGCTATCAGAGGAGGTGCTTTGTTCTTCAGTATAAAGCCACAAGGATCACTCAAGGCAAAAAGGGGTGAAACTCAGCCGGAGCTGTGGCATTTGTGACTGATGCAGCAGAAGGGACACTGGCAAGGTGTCACTGAACGAGCATGGTGTTGCTTGCATTGGGAATACAGGGATGTGATCCATGGCAGGGGTTTCTTTTGGCCTCAAAGCCCTTAGGACTTCTCGCTGATTCCTGCAGAAAGCTTCAGAAGTCTGTATTTTGGCCCAGAAACTCTCCTGTGGCTCTTTCACTCCCCTCTGGTGATAGTTATTAGCTTTCTATAAGTGATTCTTTATTACTCTGTTTTAAAACTCTTCGGGGAATTCAGATGAGTAAGCAGGTACTCTTTTGCTGCCATTTGTAAAACGTCCAAATAAATAACTGTAAGCCTGCCCAGATATTACTGCCCTTTGCAATCCTTGCTAGATCCTTTAGCATAAATAATAAATCTTGTCAGCCAGTTTCAACTTATATTTATTTATTTCTTTTACTGGTTGTAGTAAATCAGATTAATGAATTGCAGGGTCTATCTGCATGTTCCTTCAGTTTTTTAACTCTTAGTAGTTTTTCTATCCTAATCATTCCTTATTTTCTCCAATGAAAGTCACCACTGTTGTCATTGCTCCTCTCCTTGTTAATACTTGGGTATGATTACTACAGCATATAAAGGTATACATTGTTCTGCTGCTAATGCATTAAATTTCTTGTCTGTATTTGTACATCACATAATAAATAAATATAGTTGAGTATAAATATTAATTCTTGCTAAAAATGTGTGATCTTAAATTTTCATTTTTGCATTAGCTGATGGTGGTACTTTTAAAGCAACACTTATCACACTATTACCCAAGCTTAGTAAACACTAGCATTCTTAAACTGCCTACCATATCTTCCAGTGTAGCGTATTTATTTTTGAAGGGGTGAAAAACTTGGGATCTGAAAGGCAAATACTCCTAGACTTTGACTTTCTGAAGCAGCTCTTCTGTCAGATATATTGTGCAAATCTGCAACATAATAATGCAGCCTCTAGTGGTTGCATCCACAGTTTGATATTGGAGTATATGCAACTGAGATGGTGTCATGGTTTGACTCCAGTCCAGTACAAAGCAACAAAGTACACACAGACACTCATGACTGCTGCTCTGCCCAGTGGAAAGGAGAATCAAAAAATAAAGGAAAAACTTGTAGGATGAAGTAAGAACAGTTTAATAATGGAAACAAAATATTATAATAATGATTATAATAGTAATTTTATTGGGAAGGAGTGAGAGAAAGGAGTAAAACTGAAGAGGAACAAGTGATACATGGGACAATGCTCACCAGCTGCTGGCCAGTACCTGTCCCATCACCGAGCCATGGCTGATGCCCCCAGCCAACCCCAGTTTATGTGCTGAATATAACATTCAATGGTCCAGAATGTCCCCTTGGCCTGGTCACATCAGCTGTCCCACTTATGCACTTTCCTGGCTTCTCGTGTACCTGCTTGCAGGCAGAGCACGGGAACATGGAAAGTCCTCGATTTAGAGTAAGCACTACTTAGCTACAACTAGATTGGTGTGATATCAACATTATTGTCATACTAAATTCCAAACACAGGATTGTGCCATCTGTGAAGATGGAGATTAACTCTCTCCCAGCTGAAAACAGGACAGACAGTACCATCATGCAATGAGTCTTTGAGTTCTACAGATTCTCTTTTTTACAGCAGGTTAGGCTACATGATTGCAGTGGTATCTGATCTTCTCTCTTTAACTTAAACAGCTTCAAAAATTTGCCGTCTCAATGAAGCTGCAAGGCCTTTTTGCTTGACAGACTTTTGCATTTGCCTCAGCTCTTCTCTTTATGAAGCTAAAAACTTGTGCTTGGGTAGACCTTCTAGAAATTGTTTAGACTTGACATCAAGACTCAACAGTTCAGAGAATTCCCTGCCTCTATTATGTTTTAGGACATCAGCTAATTGCATCTACAGCTATTATTCCAATTTTTCAGTAGTTAAAGAACTATTTGGTACTCAGGCTTTTCTACTTGTAAGCATTCTTGTACACAGGCATGAAATAATTTCCCAGCTTATTTATTGATAAACTAAACTGAACAATTCCCCTCTTTTAAAGACGGCAGAGTTAATTTGAATTGCTTTGCATTGGCCACAAACCCAGACTGAGTATCCAGGTGGTGACTGTGAGTCAGCTGACACATGGCACCTCATTACTCTGCAGTAACACTTTTATTAGTGTGTGCAAGTCCTGTGTCTCTCACTGAAAGGCTGTTTTCTCAGCCCTTCCATCATTTTTACCATTCTAACACCTCAATAAATTATTCTCCTGCTTCTCTACTTCTTTATTGTTATATTCAAGAGTATTATTAGACTTCCTGGTCCCAATGTCATGCTCAGGCTCATCTAACCCTATAGTCTGGCCTTTAGGTATTTAAGAGTGATACTTAATTTCAACATCCCATTCTTTGAACCTGTGAATAAGTATTGAACTGGAATGCCTTGATAAGGAGACAGCTGTGAACAAAGCTTGCTTGTGCAGAATGGGGTACTACTGTTTTGCCTCTAGGTTTTCCTGCTTGCTTCCTCACCATGGCTGCTCCTGTTCTGGTTTTGGACCCTCCCTCCCTCCCTTGATAAAATGCCAGTACCCTCTTTGACCCACTCACTCAGTCAGAGGTCTTCTACTAAAGAGAAATAAACAAAAATATTTTCCAAATATTCATGCTCTGCACATTGCTGAAAAGCTTCTAATCTGCTGGATACACACCAACTACAGCTCCATTAGTCAGAATACTTGATTTGTACAAACATTTCTCCCATCACTGACTTCAAAACAGCATTAATGGTTACATCAGTCAGTGTTGTTAAAAACATGTCATCTTCAAAATAGTAAGACAGATTTAAAAATAACTGATTTTCTTATGTTTTTGTTTATTTGTATGGTTGCTTTTGAGCCTTTAGAAATCTTATCTTTATGTCAAAATCTTTATTTGCTTCACTGCTAGTGAGAACTCAAACTGAGGACCAGGTGCTATAGAAACAGAACAATAAGGCAGCCTCTGGAGATCTTGATATCTAAAATTAGCTAATGAAAGGCAATTGAGTTAATATAAGGAAATACTGGACCATTATTGGTCTGTATTACAGTCTATGATCTTCACACACTGTTGCCCAAATGTTTCTTTAGACATTTTAGGTAGGATTTTCTAGAAGGATTATGTGATAGATTGGTGTGTTTAAGGGGGAATTATTGCAAGAATAAGGGTCAACATCAAAGAAAGCACAAAAGACTTTGTGTCCTTGAAATTTAACATGTCAGAGTCGGAGGTAAATGTCATGGATCAGAGGAAAAATTAATGTCTGTTTAATGAGAGGACATGCTAATGGACTTTTGAGAATAGTAGGGAAAGAACATGATGATCTGGTTAGAATATGATGATCCCTCAAGCATAGGGTGCCTAGGATAGGACCCAAAATGTGTAAGGCTTTTATTTTTTAACCCACAGCAGTTGTGTCATTATTGCCAACCACTATCCATCTCCATGACAGATTGTTTGTGTTTGCTCTATCTTTATTTTATGTCAATGGTTTTTCACAGAATTTCTTTCTTTGGTAGCTTTAGATAGTTAGAGGAAATACCTTTTCTTGGCCTTCTTTGTGTACACTCAGTACTTATAATGATTCTGAGGTATATTTGTTAATTCTATGAAGGGTGTTTTGAGGGAACACAACAAGAAGATGGTCCATAGAAAATCTCACTAGCGTCATCACTTATCTTTGAACTTTAAAAATAGGCATGCAAATGAATGTAGTCTGGCAGCTGCTAATTATTGGGTGACAATTTTCAGGCAGGTGGATGGTAAACTTAGGAAATTTCTTTAGTACATATAATTCATAGCAGCTTAGTAAAACACTTTGTGGTGAGCCTTATTAGTGGATTCTGCTGTTTCATCCCAATTCTTACATTCTTCCCGTGAAGTATCAATCCCAGATGTTGATTGTTCAAAGAAACACTTTCAAAACAGCTTCCACTTTTGAAAATTTGTTACCACAGTTTAGGAGAAAGATTTCTCGTGATTTCTAAATGTATTAATCCCCAGAAGAGAAAATACCTGGTTATTTTAAAGTCTTTGGTATGATTTTGGAGGTGTAACTCATGTTTTAATGATAACAATTACAATATGTAGCAGCTTTAGAATAGCATGTGTGTCTGCTCTTTTAGAATTAACTTGAAAATAATTCCTATTTGAAAATTTATTTGGCCTCATAGGACTATTTCCAGAGATTTATTTCTACAAATTAGTGCAAATTCTGCAAATTAAAAAAGTTAGTTGAGAAAAGTATGCTTTTTTCAGGTCCTTTTGCATTTGGAAGTGCCTACTTGAAAATCTGGTTTAAGCACATGTGATTGTATGCTTTTCCCACCCTTACTACATTTTACATCATGTATCTTTGCATTGCTCTCAGACTTTTGTGAAGAATTTAAAAAGATTTATTTTGGCTAGCACTAATAGTAACGATTTCACCTGTAATTGAAATAGTAGTGTGTAGATGAAAGCAAGATGGAAAACATGGAGTAGAGTGTTGGCATTTTTTTCTATTTCCCTCAAAGTTCCCCAAAGATATTATTTAAACCAGCAGTGGGGGAGCATGCTGCTCCAAGGGTAAAACTGGGCAGGACTGAGTCTGTAACATCTTCCAGTGTAACCAGAATTTTGCTTACTGTGATTTGGCAGAGCTACACCACATGTTTTAATTTAAATTCAATATTAATATCTTAGGGTCATGGTATTTGTGAGGTATGCCCTGGATGAATGTGAGCACTGCTGAGTGTTACCTTTCAGGATGCCCTCGAGCAGTGCCGCCCCTCTCACGGAGCCTCAGGCTGTGCTGTGCTGAGGATGAAGCCTCAGGCCCCTGGGCTACCTCAGGAATGCACATGGAGGGGTAGAGGGGAAGCCCTCAGGGAGACTGACTCCTGCAGTTACCTTGCTAGAGTCCCAGAGAGGTTCTTCTGACATTCATCTGCCCAGCTTGTGTTTCCCCTGGCTGGGCTGCTCTCTCACCCTGTGTCACCATCCCAAGCTACCACAGCCATTCAGTCTCTGCGCTGGGCCATAAACCAGCCTGTTGACACAAGGGGAGGAGAGTAACATCTGCAGAGGAAACTCAGTCTTTCTAGCACCCAGGCAGTTGTAAATTCTCCTGCAGTCACAATGTTCACAAGAAGCACATGCTGAAGGGTCGCTTCTCAAGCCTCAGGTCATGCTGAACCTGTCATCATTCCTGTCAGTAGCTCAGCTGTGTCTAAAGACTACACAATGGAGCTACCCTTACACAGACATGGCCTTTTGATCTTATTCTGATCCTACAGCTCCAGATCACCAATGAAAATAGGCAAGGCCAGAAGTCTGTGGGCCACTTTTGCACTCACCAGACCATATTCAATGCACTGCTCTGTTGTGTCACATCCCTGATGTATAGCTTGAGATAAGGTGATTTCTCGTCTGAGAAATTAAAGAATTACAATTCCATGCCAGAATCAGCAAAGTTTCAGGTGACAGCACTCACATGGAAGACAACAGGATCGTGTTTAGGAATGAAGAGACATTAGTTCCCATGGGCACAAAATGGGCAAGATGAGGAATGTTCTCAGATTCAAGAATTTTTAGAAAGAAAGAAAAGCCTGTATTGTTGTCAAACACAAAGCACCTTTATTCCTCTCATAAATTTGCTGTAAAGGACCAATTCCTGAAACTCAGTTCAGAAGACAGCAGTGCTCCATTGCCCCACTGGAATTTAGAATCTTGAAATTGGTCTGGCTTCAAAAAGCTACTTAGAATACTACAAAATTCTAAGAAATTAAATTCAGTAGACAAAGACTGTCTAAAAAAGACAACTAAGACTGAAGTTCACCTGGCTTTAACATGGAAAAAATGCATAGCAATTCAAAGTTTCCCCGTTGTAATAAGGGGAAACTTATGGCTCAAAACAAAGTAGAATTTAAACAAAAGAACATAAATCTATTTTTTTTCCCAGAGTCAGGCTTGCCATCAAGTGTGTAGCATATGAGATCAAGCACTTCATGAATGCCTGCTAAATAAAATATGATGACCTTTAAAGTGAAGAATACATTTAGAAACAAAAGTAAGCCTGCAAGCCTGGCATCTTCTATCCTTGTATGGTAAAGTCCTCACTTATTCAAAAATATGCAATATCAATTGCCTTGAATGGGAATATCTGGCAGCGATGAATTAAAGCAACATGCTGTAGTGGGAGGTGTCCCTGCCCTTGTCAGGGGCATCAGAACTGGATGATCTTTAACATCTTCTCCAGCCCAAACCTATTCTATGATTATATAAACTTGGATGCCTTTCAGGGGCTATACTTTGCTACATTTTTTGCTTGCCTGCATATGATGACCTGGAATCCATAGCAATGGTAAGAAATTAGTTTGGAGGGACAATTTCTTGGTGGCAGGGGACATGGCAGGTCCCAGACAGTACAGAAAGAAACTCTTTTCGGAGTGGTGGTTCTGCTCTTGAATTTTGCCTGAAGATCATAGTCCAGAGGTGTTCTGGACTATGGAAACTACTGACACTTGTACTTAGCTACTTGGCATTCCAGGCTTACAAAAGGCCGGCATCCTCCTGTGGGAACTGTTCATAGCTGCTCTGAGTGGTAGGGAAAGACACTACAGAGACTGTACAGCTCTTGGGCCAACCCCTGCCTAAGGAGGCTCAGGCAGAAGGATTCAGTGGAGAAGTTGTACTGAGAAGACATAGTTTGTATAGCATGGCACTGTGACTATATGGATAGACTGGAATTGAGTGTTTCAGCTGGAGGGAACCCACGGTGACCATCTCTCCAAGTGCCCGAGCTCCAGGGCTGACCAACATTAGATGTTGTTAAGGTTGGTGTCCAAACACCTCTTAAACACCAACAGGTGCAGAGCATTGTCCCTTAAGGAAGCCAGTTCCAGTGTCTGACCAACCTCAGAAATGCTTCATGATGTCTTGTCTGAACCTCCCCTAGTGCAGCTTGGAACCATTCCCATATGTCCTGTCACTGCATCCTGGGGAGAAGAGCTCAGTACCTCCCTCTCTCCCCATGTTCATTCCTCAGGAAGATTTAAAGCTTCACCCTCAGCTGCCTTTGCTCCAAACTAGGCAAAGCCAGTGTCCTCAGCCACTCTGTGCAGGATGTGCCTTCCAGCCTTTTCACCAGCCTTGGTCCCTCACTTTGCTAATATGGCTGCTCCAGTCACAATGACTCTGCACTTTATAGGTTTGAATTTAGCATTTTGTGGGTTTTAAGCACATCATTTTATTTCCTGCACTGCCATCTAAAAATAACTCTGCAGTCTGCTCTCATCACACTTACCATAGTCTTAACTTTGCTTGCATCTTACCTGTTTATGCACAACCTGAGTCATTGCCCCCCAACACTAGTAGCTCTCCATTTTAAAATGCAGTCCTGAGTATGGAATTGCTGCCAGGCACTTTCAGAACTTGAGGGGAGATCTAGCAGTATTCCTGCAGTTGCAGGACAATGGATGTAGGAACTGTCCTTGGATAATGTGGTCATGTTAAGTTAGACCTAATATGGCAATGGGGTTTCTTAGAGTACAATCATAGTGTTTTTAAGTACAGAAGAAAAGTATGTGGGAAATGGTGAGCAGGTGAAAAAGCAAAGCATGTGGATTTAAATAATCTCTGAGGCTGCTTCAAGAACAGCACAGGCGCTTAGGCAGTAGAAAGATGTGCATGTCAGAAATGAATAGATTAGCTAGCACCTAAAGGCTTTTAGACTTCAGAGAGAAAACAGAATGAACTAAACCTAAATCAACACAGCAAGATGTGTGTTAATTTTCCAGTCTTCCTTATTACTTATTAAACACAGTTTAAGGAAACAAAATAATTTCATTAAACAGGGAGAATTGGGATAACTAACTAACCAGCTTTAACTCTTTGAAGACAACTTTTATGATGGTAATAATAAGTCCACCACAGGCGAAATATTCTAGCTTTGAACTTTATCCATGCAATCATTATTTTGCCACTGAAAAGAAGCCCCAAAAAATCAACTGTTTATTTATGAAGCATTTATTGTGGATAGAGAATTAAATCATAAGCATGAATTGTATATAAAACATTTGTGATAAATGGAAATAACACAAAAAAGCCTGAGAAAATACAGATTTGTCTGAAGCACTGCATTATACACACTGTTAATGTTTGCTAAGTAACAGACAATCTGAATGAGGCTCACAAGGTCTTCAATATGTACAAAAACCCAGAGAGCTGTAACAAAGACCCCCTTTCATTGGTGTTATCAGCAGCTGATCCCTACTGAGCTTTGTAGGATTAGTGGCAGACAGTGACGAACTTCAGTAGAAATGTACAGACTTTTGGATGCCACAAAGCTCAGTCCTTTTACATCAGCATTATTTGTGCTTGAACTGAGTTACACTCACTTCTCTTAAGGTATCTGACAGTCTTTCTTCTGGTGTCACTATCCAATATTTAAAATATAGTGAAAAGTAGTAATGAGCACACAGTTCTCAGTGGCTAAAAGAATGTGTCATTGGTACATAAAGGAAAAAGAGAGAATAATCCTTTGGTAAAGTCCAGAAAGGATGAAAAATTTACATAATCGTGAATTGCATTAAAATAACAATAACAAAAAATATTGCTACCTCAAAAATGCATTTAAATAGTCCATCCAGAAAATAGTAACACTTAGAACCCAAGGATATGTAATAAATACCCTGTGCTGCAAGTAATTAACTTTTCATGCCTCAGCACAAAAGGCTCTGAGCATATTATCAATGAAGTGAAACAAATCACATGCCAGCGTGTTGCTTGGTGTGTAGATGATTAAAAATAATTTTTTTAATCCTGCCTTTATGCTAACATAAACATTTACAATGTTGTATGAAGGAAACAAAGAAATAAACACCAATAACTGACTTGCCATTAAGAATTCAAATGCAGTAGTGCTTGGATGCAGGGCACTTTCTTACTGTGATGCATGTAAGGAGCCTTAAGGCAGCCCCTTAATTCCTCTGCATTAGCATCCCAAGTAGCAGCTCAGGAAGGAAATCTGGCTCCACAGAACCAGACTGTCCATATGGGTCAAAGTAAGCTGAGAAGAGGATTTGCTTCACAATTGCTGCCTGCATGAATGGCAAGTTATGGAAAGTATCTTCACGGGCCTGAGAGCTGATGCAATCCACTCCCTCCTGTGGTTTC
This sequence comes from Melospiza georgiana, assembly GCF_028018845.1. Taxonomy (NCBI): domain Eukaryota; kingdom Metazoa; phylum Chordata; class Aves; order Passeriformes; family Passerellidae; genus Melospiza; species Melospiza georgiana. Next base: position 92,412,949 of record NC_080432.1, read on the forward strand.
TGAGCATCTCTGAAATGAGGCTACTCTGGTGTAAACTGCAAGCAACCTAATTTGATATTTATGGGTTTACAATCTAGTTTTGTCCTGTAGGAGAATGATAAATTCTGCAAAAACTTATAAAAAATTCCAGTATATGCTTCAAAGTACATATGTTATTATGAAGGCAGCTCAGACTTCTTCTGACACATTTTTAAGTGTTAGAAAACTTGTTGAGTAAATACTACATTGTTTCATCTCTAACCAGGGAAAAGAATTAGTGCAGTAATTGCAAAGCAATTTATGACCGTCAATCAAGAGGTTTGATATAGCATTCCAAGGAAATCACATGATTTCCATTCACATATTTTCATTATCTTTACACTCACAGACAGCACAACACTCTTTTTCCAAAGCTATTGTCTTGTGATAATGCTCATAAGAGAGCCACTACAGTGCACAGCTGGTTTTGGCCGAAGGTAGAGATTTGGTTTACAATACATATGTTAAAAAAAAAATACATATATATATAAATGAGGAAGTTCTTTAATGCAGGATGTCTGATTATTTGCCCAGATTGATATGCGATCCTTATGGCTTGAGTTGTTCTGTTTTTACTTTTTCACATGAACAACTGCAAAATCAGAACAGTGTAGGTACACCCTACCAATGAAAATTTTTAGTTTCCTGCACTTAAACAAAAAAACAGTCTAGATATTGGCAGGTCCTTTTAAAAAAATTAAGATGTAGGAACAGGATAAGCATAGCTGCAAGCTGTTTTTCAGCTTCTATAAATGTACAAAAAAAAGGTAAACAAAACAAAAAAAATGTAAAGAAAAAAAAGGAATATAGAAATACACAGCCCATATTTTATTTTATACAGGAAAGTTTATGGAAACCTAGAAAGAGGAGTTAATTTTCACATACATATATAATGAAATATGAAGTGCTTGTATGTTAAATATGTATCATACTGATGGAGCCTTTATAAATGTGTAAGAGAGAGATTTATTATTTATATTGCTCCAGGACTGTACTTGATTGTTTTCAGTAAAAAGCAGGAGGATGTGTCTGCTTCCTCAAAGAATATAAAATATCTCTTAAGCAAATATATTGGATTCTGTACCTTTAAATTTGAAACGAGCTACTTTATGGGGATGGGATGGTGCGCAAAATGAAATGTAGCCATAAATGTTAAGGTTTGTGACATACTGTGTATGGCTCAAGCTGTTATATCTATTCCTATATGCATTCAATTAAAGAACCCATCTTCAATGATGTAGTCTAGTACACTCCTGGGAACTAATCCAATGTCTTTAGCTATCTGTTTTACATGAAACCAATTATTGTAATATCTCTAATGTCTAAGTGGTATTGTCCTGAGTGCTATTTTCAGCATGGTCCAGAGTATTGATTTCAATGAGCTTATCTATCTATTCTACAAATTTATTATGCTCTCAAGAATATCCATGGAGTCACATTAGCATTTTTTTTATTCCACAGGCAAATGTTCAAGCAAAAGTAATATGAAATAAATAATCAGCTGACTAAATTTAGTGCTCTCCACTTCTGTTTACATAAAATGACCTCTTGCTGGTGCTTGATCTCCCTGTATCCTCATTCGGAGTTCCCTGAGACAGCCCACATCCATGACGTGTTTTAATGCTGTTTTTCCCTGCTGCTGTGTGATGCTAGCTCAGCTCTGCTATAGACTGCACGCACTGTCCCGAAAACTCTGGAAAAGAGAATTAAAGCAGTGTTATAGGAGTTTGAAGAAGAAAAGTTCTGTCTCTAGCTACCACAAATTATCATTGTTTTACAGCAACAATAAAACATACCCAGAGGCACTGAGGTCTCAGACCACTATTTGACCACGTCTGAGCTAATTCAGTTCTCCCTTGTGCAATTCTGCCTTTCCAGAAGTACAAGGGGGATAATTATCTAGTCCTAAAGAGTGTTTAGGCTTTGTGCATTAACATAATGCCTGTTTGTTGCAAAACAATGTGTTGTTTTCATACACTATTGTTAGCAGGTTCTGACTTTCTATTTGCATGACAAGTGCAAGTTTGTGGAAAACTTCGAGCAACTGCGAGGCAGCTACACATCATTATGACTTCTGTTGCCATTGTCAGGGTTTGTTCCTGATAGCTCACTTTGACTTGCTGGCATTGTGTAACACATGCTCTATGAGCTCTTCAGTGACCTCATGTAGCAATCCTGCACTGACCTCATTTTATAACAAAGTTTTCATTTATGCCGAGATTTTATAAAACTTAGCAACAGAAAAAGTGGAAAACTTAGATTTGGTGATGTTTTGGACTGCCTTTATTAAAGGAAAACAGCTAAAATGCAATGGAGTGACAAAACCCAGTACTTGCATCTGAAGCCCAGGAAAGGGAGGTATGCAATGATTCAGTGGCAAGGTGCAGTGGGATGACCTGGTTTTCATTTGAGTGAATTTACTGTATGTCTCATGAGGAGCTTGCCAGCAAAGCTTTAAACAAAGACCATGTTTTAGGGTTTGTCTTGTTAAAGAGGTCTCAGGATGATTTAAAACTTTTCAGATGAGACAAGTACATCCAGCAAAGTGTGTTGTTTCAAAGGAAGAACATGAACTTGCTGGTGTGACTGTGGGGATGCAGCAGTAAAACTGCAATGAGGAGGGATGCCTGCATGAGTAGAATAGTAAAGGTACCAGAGTAACACTAAATATCTGTCTAGAAGCTCATTTTGTAAGCTGCTCTTGTCACAGGTAGCCAAGACATTGCATGCTACAGTCATTCTAGGATAAAATTTCTCAATGCACTTTTGTTTTCAGTCTGAAAAAAAAAAAAAAAGAATTCTGCACAGTGAATACTAAAAAAATCTTCTGGCTTTTGAATGGGCAGGACATACTAATTTTTTCCATCTCAAAAATCCCGAGATGTCTCTCCTTTCTGATGAGTTTTCTGTTGGAAAAGCATGCAGTTATCCTTTCTTCCACTAGCACTGGATGTCTATTGAGACTGGAAATCAGCCTGAAGCTGAATCAGGCTTATGGACTCAGTAACAAAGGGAAATATACTTCTGTTGGCTCCATCTGTCATATGCTTATCAAAACTGCTAACACATCGAGTGTATTTTGATATGTAACATGTAATAGAAACAATAAATCCTTTGACTTTCACTTTATGCAGGATTGTATAGAAACATAGCCAAACTGTAGATGTGTTTGCTTTCATTTTCCTCATTTCTGGGACATCAGTTCTTAAGCACTAGCCTGCACTATCAACCTATTGAATTAAGCTTCCTCAGGCTTGTAGTAATGGTGATTTTCAGCTAAAACTATAGGAAATATGCATTGAAACAAACATTATCCAATGGCAGTTTTAACAGAAAGGAGATTGTTATTTATTGAATATTGCTGGAGGGGCTAAAATAGCATAAATAAACAGAAGAGAAGACAAAGGCCAAGGAAGTACAGTCTACAAAGCTAATTTAAGCATATTTGAAACCTCTGCAAAATTCACATGAAAAATAAAATGATTGCTTTATGATATTTTTCTCCACTTGGCCCAAATTCCTATATTGCAATAAAAAATCAGAATTTATCAGGGCATTCATCAAGGATGAGTATACAGTTATGTATAGGATTCCTCATTTAAGATTAAGAAGATACTAAACACTTCCATGTCAAAAAAGCAACTGAAGCACCAGCTGGCTTCATCCAAAAGAAAACACATCTATATACAGAGGAATTTGTTGGGTATTGTTTCATTCTTTCTGGTTTGTCTTTACAAAAGGAGGCAGAACCATGACTTAGATAAACAAACAAACAAACAAACAAATAAATAAATATGGGATAGATATTGCACACCCACAGAAGTCTGGTGATCTGAGAAAAAACTGAGAAAGAAGAAGGGATTTTTAATCAGATTTTGAATGAGAAAGATTTGAGGATGTGAGCTATAGAACTATACCGTTGTTTTGATTTTTCTTATGTTTAGAATAAAAGAATCTGTTTGGAAATAAAGGGAAGAATCAGAGCAATTGCTCTCAAATCAGCTCCCCCTTCTCCCTGGCACAACCCCCCTAGAACCCAGTAAACTGGTCAACCTTTTAAATGACAAGGCAACAAGAGTGTGTGTTTGGAAACTGGAGATAGGATTTATTAAGAGGATCCAGAATAAACCTGCAGTGTACCAGGATGTCTATTCTTCCAGGACTCATTTTACCACCAGAAAATCTGGAATCAGATGATGACAGCTTGTATTTTACATTGTCATTCAGCACTGGAGTGTAAGCAATAGCAGAGCACTAAATGACATTTCAGCCTGTCCTTTGGGACACACCAGGCACTGCTTCCAGGCTTCTCTCCTTGTAGCACTGCATGAGCACATCCAAGCAGCTGAAATGACACAAACAATGAGATTCAGCTACACAAATGCATGAGTAAAAGGACAACCTAGCTGCTAAAGGACAGTAAAAAGTGGAAAAGCTCAGCAAAATTACTATTTTCATGGAGGAATTTAACTGAGGAGTACAAATAGTTGAAAGAATTCCTGTGCTGATCCTCTGTTTCATTATTATTTCAAATCAGATCATGCATGTAGTTCAATAAAATAGGTTTGGTTGACAAAATAATTGCTATAACCATTCTGATGTTGTCTTAAAAGAGAGGAGGTGATTCCAGAAGCATTTTCCCAGAGTGTACTTGTTAGCGCAACACACTGAAGGACTCAAGGAGAACTGGATAAAGAACTTAATATTATTTAGCAGTCCTAAATCCACAGAATAGTGCTCAAATAGGGGACAACATATAATATATACAAAAGCACAACTTATTAAATTCTTCTGATTTTGGTAAATATGAGCAATTATTTTTATTTGAGTTAAATTAATTCAAGGAAATTATAATAAAGGTAAATAAAAGAGAAATTGAATGATAACTTGAAGACTGAAGAGGAATGATGTTGGGAGTATGGATTGCAGAGTTATCTGGGCCTCTGATTTCTAAGCAGAATCCTTTCAGTGTGCTAAGAGGGGACTCTGATTGCAGCAATATTCTTAACCAAATTCTGGTAATTCTCTTTCATATCTAATAAATCTCTTTATTGCTTTGTTTGCCCTAGGATGCAAATGCAATGATGTGTATAAATTATAAGATCATAAAAATTTAGTCAGAGGTGGCACAGGTCATCAACTCATCCCAAGATTGTATCACCAACTTCCTCACAAACCTTATCTGACCAGATTCTAAAAACTTAGTGAGTGTGATTGCTGCAAACAGTGTAATTTACTGCTCTGCTCCTCTCTACTAACAAGTTCTGAAGGCTATTATGAGGCTTCCCTTTGTTTTTCCTCCACAGGGTAAATATCCTTTATTCTTCAATTCCTTCCTTGTGTTTCTAGACCTCCAATTGCTTTTATTGTTCCCTCATGGTTTCTGTCCAGGTGCTGATACCTTCAGATGTGTTTTTGTTGGAGAGGGAGCAGATGATGGAGTGGTAGTGCCAGTGGCCGAGGGGTCTCTGCACTCAGTGCCACGTTCTGCTCTCCTGCGGCTTCCTCCACCAGCACACCATGGCATCTGTGCCCTTCGTGTGGCAGTTGTTGTATTTCCCAGGACAAGAAGATTCCTTCTAGCACTGAAAAATCCTTCTGGTTGAGGAGCAGTGGAGTGTAAGAGTTGCTAGATGGGAAGGACACACAAGGACGCATGATGGGATTCTGACCTTTCCAGCTCTCCACCATCCCTCTGCCTGCCGGACCTGCCCCGTCTTTGCATAGTTCAGCCTTTGTTACATTTTTTAAAAGTCTGTTACATTTTAACAGGTCTGGGTTGTCTGCCCTTTTGCCAAGCAGGAGAGTTGCAAGAGTAAATTGGAGGATTATTAACGTGGTGATGGATATAATCAGTGAACCTCAGCCTGGGGGATGTAGGCCTTTCCAGCCCTGTGCCAGGTCTGGGGTCCAGGTGGGGGCAAGAATAACACCTTAGAAAAGACTGGGAGCAAGATTTGCAGGGCACAGTTGTTTCTGCTGTCACTCCAGCACATGTATAATTCCCCAGCCCAGCAAGCAGTGGTCAGGGATTGTGCACAGCACAATGGGTCAGGGCATTCACCTCCATTTGCCCCTCCCATTTGTCCCGGGTGAGTGAACGAGCCGTGGCAGGCACAGGTGGTGACCGGAGCTCCATTTGGGCTTCTTGCTCTCTGTCTGGTGCCATCTGCTCCTCTTTGCTCCTGCAAATTCCATGCAGGAGACAGCAGAGAAGCAGAATCCTTTTTAAGTTAGTCTGAGATTTTTCTTCCCTTTAAGGAATATTCCTCTGGCCTTCAGGTGATTAAGCACATTTTCTCCAGCCACCCATGAATGCTCATCCCACAGCTATGATTTCAGAGGGGGAGTCCCTTTATTCACATTGTGACCTCCTAAAGCCTTAGTTGGCTTCTCTCTGTTTACAGTGCAATGGCCCCTGGAGCTGTCACATCTGAGCTGCTGAGCTCCTGCTGCCCCACTCAGTTACCATCCCTCACATTGCACAAGCTCACAGAATTATGGGGTGAGCTGACTCTGAGAGCTGCTCTGACAAAAAAAAAATAATCACTTTCTTGGCACAGCCAGCTGTCAGCCCCCTGAACTGTCTCAGCATGTGGTTGAATTAGAAGCAGCGGTAACAAAAGAAGAAAAGAATGGGAATGTAGGTGGGAAGTCCTGCAGATGGCAGAACTACAGCGACCCAGATTTAGTACCACTGATAGCCATACAATTGCACTGTCCCTTTGTGATGTGTGTGATGAGTGGCTCCAATCCTCTTCACACAGCTCTCTGACCGCTTCCAGGCAGATATCCAGCCTACTGCTGCTGCTGAAGGTACAGGTGAACACGGCATGCCGCTCGTGGGGCAATAGGCTGGAAATTAAGAAGATAAACATTGTATCTGCCACTAAGTGAGGTGGTAAATGTGGGCGACTGAGCAATGCACAGGTCTCACATGATTGTGGAAGCATGGCCTAAGTGTATAGGTTTCCATCACTTGCTCTGAATTCCCTCTCATGTCTTCTGAATTTTTTCCCTACAAATCCAAACCATTTTGAATTCTGATCCTGTCAGTCAATATCCTTTCAGTCTTCTGCATTTTCATGTTGTCTGTAAATTTAATAGAAATGTTGCCTAGTCCATCATCCAGGTTACAAATGAAACTTTGAATGAAACTGGACCTGGGCCAGATTTCTGTAGCCCCAAACTTGATAAAAATAGGCTTCCTGATCAATCCCTCAATTTAAAAAGTGGGTCCATTAATAACTACTCTTAGCATATTGGTGTCCAATTAGATTTTGTACCTACCTTCCATTACTTTCAACTAAACGTCTTCTAAAATTCATCCCTCCCAGCTTCATGTCACCTTCACTGTATTAATGGATTCTCATATACCAAGATGATAAGCATTTTCAGGAACAGTTTATTTCACCTCTAAAGGCAGCTTATTTCTACACTTAAGGCCACCTGAATACATAGTAGCTGATCTTCCCACAATGGTGGAAAATTAATATGGTGATTTCACAACAGAGTGACAATAAATAAATTATCTGTCACTGGTCTGCAGTGACATGTAATTTCTGTGAGCATTTGCAGAGTCTGGAAGTCAGCATCTTCCTCATCCCTTTCTTTCATTCCTGTGAACGAAAATACCTGCTGACTTTTTTTCACAGAAAAGCAAAAGAAACAGAGCCTCATTAGTGGTGGCTGTTCTCCATAGTTTTGCAGCCTGCAAGACTGTTTATGCTTTTCTTTATGGAAGTGGGGCATAGACGTGGCATCCGCATGGCAGGAGAGCACACACATTGTTTAAAACAGTAGCTCCTCGCACATTTTGATAACCAGTTGAGGTTGCAAACCCAGCTGCTCCCACAATAAACCTTTATATCTTAAGGCTATGATATAGCATCTTCAGTATTGTTCCTTGAAATACTCTGTCGTTCTTTTAGGTCACTGTTTTATAGTTCCCTATTTTCTGCAGGTAATTGGCACTAAAGGGAAGGGGCTGGCAGGTAACCCCTGCCTCATGTGTACTCTCTGTTTAGACAGTAGTTTCACTGGTAAACTGAAAGCCAAAGAAAAAGGTGCATGGCAGCGGAACTGTAGAAATAATGTCAATTAATAACAGCTAAAGGAAGAGTCTTTCCTTCCACAGTATTCAGAGGAAAGCTTAACTGCAGGCTCAAGACTGATTCAATTTCATACATGAAGCAGTTGCCATCTCTGCTTTTGCAGAGTGCTTGCAGTGCTTTTGCCAGTGCTTGCAGGAGGTTGTGTCTGGAGGCAGTGCTGGCTTTGCTTAGTGAGAAGGTATTGTTTGAAGTGTGCCACCAATCTTTAAGGCACAAAATCACCTGTACACATAAGCAGAGAAGCATCTGAATATAAAACAATTAATTTAGGTTTGCTGTCATGGAACAGCATTTGTATGGTGATACAAGTTCACTGTGGTGATGGTGTTAGGCTTAGAGAAGCTATTTTCTCTCTTCTTATACAAGAGAAATTGTAGAAATCAGCAGATTTTTTTCCCTTTCTAACTGAATTATTTTGTTGGTGGTGATAAAGACGTCTCTGTAGTAAGATGGACAGAATTATGTCACAGCAACATGCAGTCAGTGTCTAACTCTGCCAGATATTTCAGTTTTGACCTTTACTGTCTGCAGTACTGGAGTTAATTATGACTGGACAGTACTTACCACTTTAATCTTCACAGAAATCTCTTAGCCACACTGCTTGCTAATGATAACATAATGTCTGTTCATAACTTCTGTGTTTTTTAAAGTCTGTGTTGGCACCGTTGTAACAGACCATGATAATGACCTTCAAATTGTGTTACACTTAGATGTCAAGTCTGGTAATCACTTAGCACACTGATCCTACATCAGTGGTACTGGGGTCATGAATCCCCTTTGCCCTGCACCTTGCTAGGTAACACATATTGCTATAAAATCAAGGTAAATATGATACAACTCTGATATTTAATATTTTATAGTCAGTTTCTGGGATAGAAAGTAATACCTCATCCGGAAGAGGTGAAAAACATCTTCAGGCAGAAGGGCCTAAAGTCTTGATCTTCCCCTGTGGCATAAAATCTACGGGGTGTGATACTGCATGTAGAATTGTGATTTAGAATTTTGGAAACTTTTGCCAGAGAACTTTCAGAAAGATGTTGACACTACCCCACTATTTGGAAGTAGTAGGAAAAAAAATAACAGGAAAGCCCCAGTCACCAACAGAAGACCACTGTCTTGAAACAGAGAATTTAATCTGACAGCTCTGAATAGAAACAGATTTCTCATAAAAACATTCAAGGTCTCTTTAAGAGGATGTCTCCTGGAGAAGCATTAGGTTATTGTTCCCTGCAAGCAAGAAAAAGATCAGAGTCACAGTAAGAGTTGTGTGGGATGTCCTTTACAATATGCCTTGATTATAGAAAAAATAGTATATGTTTAATTTTGATTTTACTGCCTGAAAGAAGAAATAAGATGCTTATGAGAAATTTATTCCTAAATTAAGTGAAATCCACCACAGTCTAATAGTTTTAATGCCAGAATATCTTCCCACAGTCTAATCAGAGAGATATTTTATTAAGCAAACAGCATCTGACATTATTATTGCAGTGTCAGCCTACTCTTGCTAGAATGAAAGACCCTATAAATAAAGCTATGTAGGATGTAATTTTAGAGTTTTCTAAACTGTTTTTTTTCACAGATATGGAGATATTTCTCCTTAAAGCAGAGGAAGTAGAAATATCAGTAACTGCTGTTGTAGGTTACCACCCTCTAGACTTTCTATGAATGAGATCTAAGATTTCAAGGTTTAATGTTTTTTTAAATTTAATTTTTAATTAATTTTTAATTTAAAATTTAATTAATTTCATTAATTTCATTAATTTTTTTTTAGCTACCAGTAACTACAGTATCCATTTTATTAAAAACTCTGAAGATTCTCAGCAAGTTCATGAAATCCAGCTGGCTAATTCTAATAAAAATGACTAATATTGGGAGGTTCACCTTAAGGATTTGCACTTCTTTGTCAGTTTAGTTAAAAACCTGTTTGACCTAAAGCAACACAATACAGCAATGATGTATCCCAAATGACAAGATGAAGTGCAGAGAAGGAATCCTATAAGGGGGAGAGTGGTTAATTTTCAGAGTCATAGTTCCTCTCCACAACCAAACCTTATTATTCTGTTGGCTTAAACATTTAAGACCTTGGTTTGTTGTTTGCTTTTGGTTTTTTAAATACTTTTTTCCCCCTGAATTTCAGGCTTTAGGATAAATCTATAAGTTACATCAAGGTAGCAAACATACTTCAGCTGCAAGTGTCCAAGGCTTTATTATAAACAGTAATCTGCAGAAATATTGTTTTAATACCACTTCCTCATAGACATTCTGGATACTCATGCCATGTGTTTATTGTCAACAAATATTTGCAACATCTTGCAAAAGGATTTGTTCATTTGCCCAGGGCCTAAATTTAATGCGGCTCAAGATGTAAATATCACTGGTTTAAGCTGTTGCAGTTTATTAGAGACAGCCGCTACGTTTTTAGCATTTGTTTTTATATGGTTTCTTACAGAGATGGAAGAGACTAATTTCCCTCCCCAAGCATGGGAATAACAGATGGTGTCAGTCAGGTAGAACTGCCAGGGTGTGTATGAGCAGACAGTCAAGAGACGAGATTTACTTTGGGAACACAGAAGAGAACAACAGCCAAAATGTCCCTTTTCATAACTGCTTGGGCAAGAATTTTCTCCTTCCTTCTTCATCTTCTCCTAAGCTCAGGACAGTGGTTGGGAGTTATTCATATCCCTCTTTAAATTTGAAATGAGAGCTTGGAACAAGGACCAGGGTGAATGTCTTGCAGAAGGGGCTTGAATTCCCAAAACTTGAGCAAAATGGGCTCTCACAAAAAATGTAAACTTTGCTTTTCCATTTAAAGGCTTGTGATGGATGAGTAGTCAAAAAAGCAGACATAAAATCTTTCAGTCTCTAAAATCTAAGAATATGTTCAAGTGCTGCCTTCCAAAACCACTTTTCTGTGGTGCAGCAGAAACTTATTCTGATTGTAGAGTGTTGGTAGTTTAGTGTGGTATTTGCAATCTACCTGAGGTGTTCCTGTAGGGAATTTGGGTCAGTGAGAAGCTGCTCATGAAGCCAGTCACCATTTCCCATGATATGTGGACTATGATAAGAAGTAGTGGCTCATGGTCCCATGCTGAAGATGAAAAATTCTGAAAAACTTAAAAAGGTGGAATAATTGATTGGACTTGAGACAGCACCCTACAGCCCTTGAGGGTTTCTCACATTTAGATTTTCTTATTCGGAGAGTTCTTCACTGAAGAAGTTACATGAAAAACCATCTGTTTTCCAAGGCACTGGTTCATAGAAAAGCATAAAAATTGGAATACCCAAATCATCTGCAGAGCTTTTCTCATGACAAAAGATTTGATGAATCTCCACTCACAGAACACTTTGTGTGAGAGCCTGAGGCTGCCAAACCAAGTCTGGCAAGGCCCTTTCAACTTTTGGCCATAGCTCTGCCCATTTCATATCTCCATGATCCTTTCTTGACCAGCTAAAGGGGTTTGATTTCCCACCACCAAAACCCAACCCAGAACATGTCTATTTGTGCAGGTGCAGAACACAAGATGCCTGATCAGTCCCTAGCCTGATGGCTGCATGGTGATGGTGTTTGAAACAGATTGCTTTGTTTCAATACCCTCTCTCTAAAATGGCATGTCAGGCTAAAAAGAATATTTATATTTATTATGGAAAAACTAAAAAAAAAAAATTAAGTGAATAGTGGGGTTTTTTCGGCCTCTTTGAAAGATTAACATGTTAAGGAAGGAAGCATTTCACTTCTATGTAAAATGCCTGTTTATATTTCTTATATTTATAATTCAAATATTTGAGAATTTCTCATTTTTACAGGCACTTGTAGTGACAGGGCAAGGGGGAATAGACTCAAAGTAAAAGAAAGTAGGTTTAGATTAGATAATAGAAGGAAGTTCTTCACTGTGATGGTGGTGAGGCACTGAAACAGGTTGCCCAGGGAGGTTGTAGATGGAAGTGTTTATCCCTGGAAGTGTTCAAGGCCAGGCTGGAGGGAGCTCTGAGCAACCTGATACAGTGGGAGGTGTCCCTGCCCATGGCAAGGGGTTTGGAATGACATGTTCTTTAGAGTCACTTCCACCCCAAACCATTCTATGATTCTATGATCCTGGGATTTTAGAAATGTCCTGATTTAGAGCAAAATATTAAAAGGTCCCAGTGATTTTGTTTCTGGTCAGCTCTAATTATTTATGACATTTTCTGCACCTACATATAGGCAAAGCTTCTTTATTTTCAAGCAATTTTGTCCAAAATTTTGTCAGATCTTTGAGGAAATTGCAAGATGAATGAGGTGTGCATGAATTCCAATTGCTCTGGAGCTTGTGGCAGCAGTGCATGGGACAGCCAGGCCTTGAACTGCAGGACAACTGGGTTGCTGTCCATCTGCACCCTGTTCTGACACTCAGGATCATGGCACATCACAAGGTGACTGTCTATGGTTTCCCATGAGCCCCCCCACAGCAGTGGTCCTTTTCACACAGCTCCTGGGCTTGAAATTCCTGCCCCTTCCTAAAGTCCCTCTTCCCCTGAAAAGGAAAGTGCACTTAGTCCCCATTTCACAGCCTAGGTAACTGCCAGGATGATGGGAAGAGATGAAATTTTGGGCAGAAGTTCAGGTAATAAGTGGCCTTTGTGGCAGATTGATCAGAGGAGTTTGTCAGGCACTGTTTGCTGCAGGGATTCCGGGGGATTTAGGTTGAGATTAACCAAGAGTGCTGACTGCAGCCCGGCTCTGTGCTGGGCTGGCTGCTGCTCTGGCTCTTGCTGCAGGAAGGATGTGGCTCTTTCCACACCACTGCTCAAAGCCCCTTGCAGCTGTTCCCAGAGACCAGAGTATCCTGTTTGCTATTACAATAAATTATATCCTGAACATGTGTAGAAAGGGAACTACTTTTCAAGTAAATGTGAGAAAGACAGGCCTTTGTGAGCAGGAGTTTTTCTTCCATTGACAGCTGTCCCTCACCTTGGAGGTTTAATCTGTGCCAGATTTACCCAGGAAATTTATTCAAACTCTTGACCCATTAAAAAAATCAAAACAAAAACCGCAACCAAAGCAAAACCCCACTCGTACAAAACTTCTGAGGGATGCAAACTTCCAAAATTCCACTTCCAAAAATCACCTAGTGCTTTGGTGCTAAGCAGTGGTGTGTGGGGAGCAGGAGCTGTGGACCTTTTGGGAAGTTGCACAGATATCTTGTGTCTGCTTCCATTGCTTCCTGAGGACTCTGGCACTCATGGAGCCACAACAAACCCAGAAAAACCCTGATACTTCAGGGTTTGTATTAAAATCCTGGTGCCTTAGGAATACAAAGATCGTTTTTTTGGACCTTACCCTTTACTGGCATGAGGATTTATAGATCTGTCAGTAGCATTAGTCACAATATTTTGGATCTTTTTTCATTAACTGATAAGAGTTCTGCTTTCAGATCTGAAGTGCAGCTGAAAACCACACTAATGCAAAGAATGGTTTTAGTGATGGGTGGGAAAAACAGGGATTACCCAGGCTACTGGAAAAACTTACTCCATCCGGCAGTCAGATTCCTCATGAAGTCAAAGGGGAAAGCAGAGGCTTTCAGTGATTATAAATGAGCCTGGCAACAATAACTTTAATTATGGTATGGCCAGAAGAAAGTTCCCAGTCCACTTCATCCTTCCTTTCCAAAAGTCAGTTTAGATTTCTTCTGACAGACACATATCAAAGATCTTAAGAACAATTGAGTGTCCCATTTCCTGCGTGGGACCTTAATCTTGTAAAAAATATTCATTGCACTCAAAGGTTATTTCTGTCTTGTTTTGACGCTACAGATTTAAAGAATGAGATCACTTCTGTTGAATGTCCAGCTGTTTAGATATGCATCTCTATTTTAGAAGCACAAGAGGAAAACACAGCGTCTTTGCCAGAAAAACAAGCAGATAATAAGATTGCATTCTGTTTAATTGGGAAAAAAGAATTGGACATAATGTGTTGTGTGGATGAATCTGTACTGACAAGAATTCCCAGGCCCTAAAATTGTTTAGTCTTGAAGTGACTGTCATTCTGTGTATCAATTTACTTTTACCTCTTGCACTATATTTTTTCATCTTCATGCATAAGATATTCCTAATATGCTATATTTCCATGCTGAGCTAATTTTCCTGATTTTAGCACAAGACTTAGGGCTGGTGTTTCTCTTCATCATGCCCAGTTCTGGAAGTGATAGAGGAGGAATCTTAGATATTGTTTTAGTTAAAGTTTAATTTCTGATCACAATTGCTACAGTAAAAAATTATAAGCATAATGAACATCAGCCTAGAGTTTCCACAATATTTCCATGCTACTCCTCACCTAATGAGTTTTGTAAAGCAGAAGAGTTTATGTGTTTTAGATTCTTACAGAATTAATTAAAAAAGCAGTGGAAATTAGGTAGAAGTTGCAACATGCAGCAAAATGATTATTCTGAATTTTACACCATGGGAAGGTGAAGGAGAAATGCTGTGGGGTTTGCTCAGTGGTTGACATACAGTCACTGCCTTGCTGTTGTGGGATGTTTTGGATGGAATACAATATGGCCACTATACTATCAGAGAAATTATATTTTTCCTGCCTTCACTATTCCTTTAGATTATTTCTTATTTAATCTAGTTTATGGGCTTTGAAATTAAAGCACAATTATAAGAGTTTGAGATACAAGAATTTTAGTAATTTGAAAGATTTTAGCATGATGATTGATTTATTGTGATGTATGCAGCACAGAGAAAGTGTTTAATTATGGCAGAAGGCTCTTCTCCTTTACATGGAATTGTTCAATTATGAATTCTGCGGTGGCTCTGGAGATGGAAAGAATGATTGAGCTTGAACAATAAAGCAAGACAGACACAGCTAATGCTGTACTGGGATGTGGTAAAGACAGACCTCATGGGAAAGCAAAGTACTCACACAAATACAATCACCACATAATCCATTAATTATAATTTAGAATATTTTCCACCAAAATCTCAATGCTGACAAATGAAAACAAATTCTGATGCCATCCCTGCTGTTATGCCCTCCTTCTAAGGGGATATGTAGCTTTATTATGATTGCTGAAGACAAAAATACAACTTACATTTGGTCTGCTTTGATGATGTCTCAATGATTTGCTACAGTGAGAAAGATTTACATAAAACATGTACTGGAAATCAGGCAGAATTTCCTTCACACACCTTTAGTATTTTTATAACTAAAGTGTAGTTGAAATTTTAAAAATGTTAAGTTCCACTGAATATTTTTGCTATGTTCCTACTCTATATATTGATATTGGTAAATCCCCCTCTTCTTGAAGAGGCTGACCCATTTTCCTGTTTTGCTGTCATCTGCATGAACTGAATTTTGCATCTTGAGTCTGCCACTGTCTCCTACTTACAAATTGTCAGTGGAACGATCACTCTTAAATCCACAAAAGATGTTTTTTCTTTTGCACCATATTCAATAATGTTAGTAATGTTCAGGCATCTGATGCCAAAAGAATAGTATAATTTTAAAAAAGGAAACAAATCTCTGTTCTCATGGGGTAATTTGAGGCACAGGATGTGAATGCTAAGAGGATACAAACCACCCTTCACATTACCTGACACCTACAGAGAATGCAACATGCTGAAGTGCTTTTCAGCTCCTTGTTATCACACACTGCTGTATCACTGCCATATTAGAGTCATATCTTGTGTCTTCTTGACCTCTGGTACAACACCCTTTGCCTCCTTCATAACTTGTCCTTTTGGAAAGCAGAGTTTGCCAGAGGCCATGAGCCTTTGGAGAGGACCAGGCCATGCCTGCTGGGTCAGGCTCCTCTGAGCAGCATCATAACATCATCACCAGCAGTGGCAGGGGGAGAAGGAGCAAATGTCTTGGCAGCTCATCTTTGTAATCTGCTTTACAGGTCTGAAGAACAGCTGGAGAGAGTAACTTGGCAGTCAAAAATGTCCCTTGACCATTTCTGGTATGCTGACATAGCAAAAGAAATAGGAAGAATATATACAAGTTTTCTTAGTTCTGGGTTGGAACTGATTTTTTTTTCTAAAAGTTAACCAGCAGAAGTTGCATTGGAAACAACACTGGTCTTCCAATTGAAGACAAAAAGATATTAGAATAGCTAATGTCTGAATTAAATATTGGGTTAATTCTTGGGTTGTTTAGCCTGGAGAAGAGGAGGCTCAGGGGTGGCCTTACCCTCTCTACAGCTGTGTGAAAGGAGGGTGCAGCCAGGTGGGGCTTGGTCTGTTCTCCCAAGCAACAGGGACAGGACAAGAGGACACAGCCTGAAGCTGTGCCAGGATAGTGTGCTCAGGATGGACATCAGGAAGAATTTCTTCACTGAAAGGTTGGTTGAGCATTGGGATGGGCTGCCCTGGGAGGTGGTTGAGTCACCATCCCTGGAAGTGTGCAGGAGATGCCTGGACATGGCACTTAGTGCTGTGGCTTCATTGATATGGTGGTGTTTGGTCAAAGGTTGGACTCAAGGCTCTTTTCCAGCCTTAATGATTTTATGATTCTATGATTCTACTCTATGATCAATCATAGAGACAAAACTTAAAAGACACTTCAGCCCCAAGAGGAAGGCTATCCCAAAATCACACATGTGAAAGAGAAGGCCAAAAGGGCTAAGTTTCAATTTGATGATCCACATGAGCTGAGGCAGCAACTGCTGCCCAAGTGGACACTTGATCCCATCCCCGTTGGTATATTGGTAATTATTCCAACACATTCCCATGCCACCTCTTCCCATACTGTCCCTTGCACTGGAGCTTGTCTGACCTGGTGCCTGAGGGAGCTGAATTGGCAAAAATTCATTGACTTGTATTTTCCCAGTGGATAGTGTGTTTTCTGTTTTTCTGTCAGTTTAGACTTTTTAACTGGCCTGGGATTTGATCAGACAAGTACCAGCTCAAGGGCTAAAGCCAAGGGTGGGTAAGGGGAGACAGGCTGTATTTTGGAAACTTTGCTGTATTTGAAATGATACCCTTATACTCATTTCTTTGAAAAGTATTTTGGTTTATAGTTTTACCATTACCAATCACAGTAGAAGAACATTCCTCCTCTAATTTAATTGTTAAATAATCTTTGAGGAGTGGGAAGCAGTAAACATTGCTGTGGTTGTAACTACTACTTTCCTCTGTGTTAATTTGCTTATTTTTTCCTAACACAAAAAATGTGAGAGCCTATAGCGGCAAGAGCCTTTACAAATGTATTTTATCTCCCTTTTCTTTTTAATGGTTTGTGTCTTCTTTTGAACAAAAGCTCTTAAGTTAGCTTTTAAGAGGAGAATGGTTCACAGAGCAATTGTGACAAATGTAAATCAATTTAATTCAAATTGTCATATTTTTATATGTCAAACACTCTTTTGAGGTGATAGTTTCTTTGTTAATCGGTACTGATATCCTTCTCTGCATTTTTTCGAAGTGTGGACTACTGTTTGTGTTTCTCTTCCTTAAAACTATTTTGGAAGAGTCATATGGTCTACTAATCATCCTGTAATATTTTATTTTTATCTCCAGGATTTCCAGTGTCCACAGCAAGGATGTTAAGAACAAACCCAAGACAAGCTGCTAAGCCCAACCTGTACTTTCTGGGCCGGCTGCATGCTGGAGCTGTGATCATTGTCATCTTGCACAGGTTTTGTTTTTAGGTGTATTCACCCTCATCAACTGCAAATCCTTTCTGAGATTCCTACCCTTTTCTATCCCAGTCCAAATCCAGCTTGCTGTGAACTCTGCTGAAAAAACCCCTTTCCAAATTAGAACAAGTTAAACCAGTTGGTAGTGGCCACCTTAGCTGCATGAACAATTTTAACAATATTTGTGTGTATTTCTGTCTTAGCTGTGCCCCCTCCTGAAACTCCACCTTTGCAAATGAAGGAGCAAAATATTGCTTGACATGCTCTGTGTATCACAGTCAGAAGCTCTTTAAGCCTGTTCTTAGATCCTCTCATGAAAGGGAAGTTGGTTCTATAGATCTAAAATTCCTTTTAATTTTCATTACCAGCTTGAGGATTTGACACAGCCTCGGGCACCAAGAATTTGCTGCCTGAATCATCATAACTTTCAGAATGGTTTCCAATATCACAAGTGCAGCACAAAATCTTTCACAGCTTAATGAAAATACAGGATATTTCTGATGGGAGATAGAGCAGCCACTCAGTAAAGTGTATTTTTTAAGCCAAAATAGTTTTTTTTTTTAACTGAAAGAAGGATATTAATTCAGAGATCGATAAAGATAGATAGATAGATAGATAGATAGATAGATAGATAGATAGATAGATAGATAGATAGATAGATAGATAGATAGATAGATCATACAAACACGTTCCAGCATTAAAAACCTCCCAAATCTATGTGTGCAGGTATTGATTTGCTCTTGGCTCCCCCTCACCGTGTGACGAGCGGGAGTCGCCCGTGGCCCTGATGCAGCAGCGCCTCTTAGTGATAGAAGTCAATTCTGCATTTGGCTACTAGGGGAAAGGAATATTTGTGTTTACCTTTCAGTTTTCTTGGTTCCCAAGTCACTAACACAAACATTTTAGCTTCCAACAACTTATATCTGAGTGTTATTGTTATTATTCAAAACACAGTTCTTGTTTTTGTGGATAGGCATGGATTTGCACCACAATCTCCCCTTCAGATCATTGGCTGACGTTTCTCTCTCTCTCTTTCTTTTTTTTTTTTTTTTTTTTTTTTTTTTTTTTTTTTTAGCTTAGATATACTTTTAAAATCTGAGACACATCTTTTAACTGCTACTGAAACAAATTCACATCTTAAATCTACTAAGGATGCTTTTTGATTACAAGGTATTTGATTTGTTAATCAGTAGAATTTCTAAACAGTTTTCAGTCTGAGTTCTTTAGGAATTTTTTACCAGCTTAGCTGAAATTCAATGAAAACCTTTTATTTATACACAGATATTGATATTGAAATACAACTTTTCAAGCAACCTTTGCCTCTTGCTGACTTTCAGTCTGCTAGCATCCTTTATGAGCGTGGTGGAGAGCAGCTTATTACTGGGAGACCTGACCAACATGAGTTCAAAAGTGAAAAAAAAATGAGGTCATGAAAGTGAAAAAAAAAGGTACAGGAAGAATGGAAGTGTCTAAGTGAAACTCATTTAATTCAACTGATCTCTACAATAAAGGTTGATTCTGATACAAATTACTCCAGTTAATGAAAAAAAAATTGCATTTGTTATTTTTAGAGTCACAATTGCACACCTTTTATAAAATCCAGAATATTTTTTTGGGAAAACCCAGTAGCCTGCGTATCTTCCTTCCTATGCCCAGAAATACTTCATTTTACGCCAAGTATGTGTCAGAAAAAGTGATGATTCAACTGGTCGGATGGGGGACTGTGACACTGAAGTCCCACACACGTGGGGCCAAACTGAACGAGCCTAAAGCCCTGAGCAGTTCACTCTGGCCTTCTTGGCTTTTCGAACCTGAGCATTAGAAGCTTCATTATGGGCTGGTTTGGTGTTTCCTCGGGTTCCTCACCATCTTTGTGAGGCTCGTTTCCCCCAGGTCGCTTTGGCGCCCCTCGCGTCGGAGCAGCTGGGCCGGGTGGCTCCGAGCCGGCTCCGGCCCCGCCCCAGCGCCGCTCCCTCCTTTTCGCTCGGCATGGAGCGGCAGAGGAGCCATTCCGAGAGCTTTTGAAGCTGCTGGGAAAATTGCATTTGCCAGAAGGATTGGTGCTGTAAGGCAAATCACAAAGCGAGTGCCTCCTGTCCCCGAGGCGCGCTGATTTTCAGCAGCGTTTCGGTTCTGCCCCAGCGCTCCTCCCGCGGGTCCCCGGGCCCCGGGAGGGAAGCAGTGGCTGCTGGAGGCCTCCAGAGGGAGATCCTGCTCGTGTCAAACCGAACGCCCACCTGCTGTCTGATTCCGCTCGGAATTCCTCAGTGTTTGATGAAAGAACATGATCAGGGCGTGGAAGGGGAAGCTAGAAACCCTGTGGCTGAAGAAACAGCTGCAGCACGAGTTCACTTTAAATCGAGAGAGACTCTTACCTGGAAAAACATCCCAATCCCTCCAGTCAGGGGAAAAGCTGAAACCAGAGTTCACAGAACCCATAATCCATTATCTGGAGAACCCACCATTAGGTCTGTAATCGTTTATCACGAGAGAAAGTGGTATTGAACTATCAGTCTGGATATGAGGACTGTACTGAGTGTTAGCGGCTCTTTACATAGCTCAAAAAAGCACACACAGACATGGAGGAACAGCTGTGGTCACTAAAATCTGGTTCAAACCAGAAGCAAATCCCTGCAAAAACCAGAAATAGATGTGCTTTCAATTCAGGGAGTTCAATTCACTGGAGTGTGATTATTTCTATTTAAATGAAAATATGTTATAGCAGTGGTTTTGAGATGCTATTCTCCTGGGATGAGCACAAGTAAACAACCAAATCTTTTCCAGAATGTTCCTTGTACTGAACTGGCCTAGCAAGTGCTTAAATTGCAGCAGTTTGAAGATCACAAGCAGGAGGGGATACCAAGGAATGTTGGCTGTCCAAGGCAGATGTGATGAAGCCCCTGAATGGGCAGAGCCACAGCTCTGCATAACACCTTAGCCACGATGGCAGTCAAAAAACATCAGAAAAGATGGTCCTCACCAAAAATCCTCAAGGGGGGCAATAAACATGACCAAAACTACTGTTCTATACCAAAGAGCAGTGCCAGAAGTGAAGAGGCTCAGACTTCCTCAGGGATAGGTAAGAACTGATCAGATCACACTTAACAAATGTGAGAGAACAGATTGTAGGAGAATAGAGATGGTGCTGAAGGCAATCTCACCCCCGAGGAGTTGCAGCTGCACTAATTACCAAAGAGTAGGAACAGGCCTGCCCTCAATAGGGCACAGCTATGTCCAATAAGGATGGGTGTTATAAAAGAGTGGGTTAGCTGCTCAGGAGTAGAGCAGGGGTTTGTTGATTGTGCTGTGAGGAGCAGTAAGGGTTAGGTGGTTGTGCAAGGGATAGGCAGGAGTCACCTGGGCACACAGAAGGAAGAGAAAAGGAGTCTGTGTTGTGAGAAGCTGCTAGTGGGAACTCGCAGAGAGCAGGTATGAAAGTTTTATAGTAAGGTGATAAACTGGTGGTGACAGTCAGATTGGTGCCAAGCACTGATGCAAACAATTGGTGGCCTGTATGGGGATGAGTCCCAGCAAACATAAGCTGTATACTAGACAAAGAGTTAGTTTAATCTGTCTGACAGTTGTTTGCTATTGCCACCAGTAAGGTGTTTGTATCGCTTTATTTGCATCTGGTCCTTTAGATCTGGATTACTGGTCCTGACTGAGGGTCCCTTTCCCAGTCTTGCCACCAGCAGCTGGTGAGTGAGTGGTGAGGAGCATTGCCTGGATCACCTGCCCTGGCTGCAGGTGCCAGCAGTGCTCAGCTGCTGCAGGGCTCATACCAGCTCATTAAAGGGGCACTTGTGGAAGTTTGTCAGCTAAAAACATTGAAGAAAATGAACATGATGGAGAAAGTGCTAAGCCTTTGCTACATGTGCCCCAAAGGGCTCTGCCCTGATGCTGTGCTCCTGTCTGAGGTGAGGCTGATCTTACCCTGCTGTATTTTTGTTAGAGGTTTCTAAACACTCTTCACTCCTAAGTGAAAATATCCAAGTCTGTCAGGTTTATATTGCATGGCTTCACATCCTCTGTCCCACTGCCTTGTTCTCTCCTCAGTGTTGGGGAGGCTCCATCTGAAACACATCTTTCAGGAGGGTTTTTTGGTCCAGTCAGGATGGATGCAGATAAAATGGAGGGGAGGATGCCAGGATTGTAAAGGACCTGCACTTACAAGGGAAAGTTAAAGGAATTGTATTGTTTCATGTGGTGAGAGGAGGATGAGGAGTGTGATGAAAGGGTAAATTCTGTAGGAAAGAGACAAATATCAGGTGAAATCCCATGCCTATCCATAGACCAAGGATAGACCAATAAGCACAAGGCCTTATTGATAACATACTGCACAGTCATAAGGAGCTTGTGATATCATGTGGTTACTCTGATTGAATTAAAAATATTTTCTAGTTGTTCTAGTTGTTTAGTACATCAACATATAATGCAGTCTATGACACTTCAGAGAGAAAAAGAATTAAGCTATCAAGTAAACATAATGTAGAAAACCTGCTACATTCACAAAAAATTACAGAATGTAAAGTTTGGGAAATAATTCTAAAGTTGGGATTGAAAGCAGAAAAATAAGCAATAACTTTTAACTATAAACAAAACTATGGTAAACAAACTATAAATAAACTATTAACTTTTAAATGTTTTAACAAAGTCCTGCTTTGTGAAAATATTTATCAGTAGTTTTTACCATAAAAGATTTTTGATGCTGATTACAAAAATCACAGCTGCACTCGTGAGGTAGAAACCTAAAACCTCAAATTCAGGCTGGTGAAAGCCAAAGACAAGTTATGTAAACCCTTTAACTAGCCCTCAGTCTAACATTCTTCATCATCTTCATTTTTCCTTTTAATTGGCAATCACCATGTTTAGGTCAGCCAGCTGGCAGCTGGGTTTTGCCCAGCAGTACCTAAGAATAGCTATGCTGCTTTGGCTTCTTGCTCTGAAACTTCATTTTTCTGAACATTTGATCCCTTAAGTGTGCTGACAGTCAAGGCTGGTTTGAGTCACACTCTTGTAAGAATATTTCTTGAAGATTTGGGTATTACTATGAGATCTGTCACAGTGTGAAACGTAGCGTGTCATGTTCCTGTTTAGAAATGACTTGCCTGAGAGCTGTGACCCTGATCCTGCACACAGAAACACACACAAGGATGTTGACACTGGAATAACCCCCAAAACCACTGGAAGTATCTCAGGCATAAAGCTATCCATATAACCATTTTTGTGACTACTGCAGACATATGTACTAAGATGATTGTAATGCAATTGAATAAATAATACAATCCAGCTTTGGTTTAATAAGGTGAAAACAAGTAGATGAACAAGGTTCTTTTTTACCATGAACTCTTGAAAGCTGTCCTCAGCAGGTTTAAATCAATTTAGAGCAGAGTACCTGGCCCAAATATTTTATAACTTGGAGAGGGAAGTGAATTACAAAAAAAAAAAAGGGGAGTGAAATGCATCAGAGCACTGAAACTGATAGGAGCAGAGAACTGAACTGATAGAGGCAATGTTTTTCTTGCTTCCACAAATAAGAAAACTATGCTGAACTAAATGGAAAAACACAGATGTTTGTCACCGTCTTAGCCCGGGTCAGGCAATCACAGAATACATGAAATGATCAAGGAAACAGTAATTGGCCTATGAATCCTTCTTTCTTTATGTTGATAGTCAGCTAAATACAATAATAATTATGATTCATTTAAGATAAAAATTAACTCAAATAATGAAACCAGTAAACTCCAATGATTTTGATAGTTATTGGGGCTATGATTATCAGGTCTGTTTATGGGCAAGTACAGTCAGAGGCTACAGCTGACTGGCAGGACTGTAGGCTGCAATGCCTTGCTTGTGGCAGAGGTCAGTTTTGCTGGGTACTAATGAATCATGCTGAAGGTTGACTGGCTCGGACAATTCCTCTCCCAGTAGCAAGTGCTTTATATCAAGAGTTTGGGCTTACTATTTCTAAATAAATCACAGCTTATTTAAGCTTATAGGAGCAGACAAGTGTTACTTATTTTTGAAGCTTCACTAGTCTGATTTCTTTAATTACTGAAAAAAATTTAAAAATATGAATGCCAGTATTACATTTAATTTCCTTGGACTAAATGAATGTAGTTTGCTTTGAAGTGATAAGGGAACAGAAATCTGAAACCTGTTCTGGTTTGTGTCCATGAGTCTCCATCAACTGTTTTACCTTCTGATCAAAGTACCATCACTAAGCTCTGGCCACTTGCTCTCACTTAGATTGTGTTAGAAGCCAACTGCTGATTGAGCCAGAAGGTGAAGTGAGGAAAGAGGAATCTGTGTATAAGAAAGTACAATCCTGAGGCTGTAGCTGCCTGAAAGTGCAAGTTTTAGTTAGTGAAACCTTAGCCAGTGTCCTGGAGGCCCTCCTGATGAACTTCACACAGGGAGAACATGACTCTTGTGCAGCTTAAAGCGCTGTTGCACGGCAGGGTGCTGATGTTCGCTCGTAAGGAGCACCACCCTGGGCTTTGTGAAGTGGGGCACGCTGCCAGCGCGGCACTGAGGGAGCCGAGCCCCGCTCCCAGCACCGCTCCCAGCCCGGCGCTGCTGGAGCGCGCTCGGGCCCCCACTCTTGGCAGAATTTCTGTGTGATACAGTCTGTAGATCTGGATCTCCTCACCCAGCAGCTTCTCACTGAGGCTGCCCAGAGAGGGACCTTCCTCTGCCCCGGAGGGGAGTGAGGAGCGCAGCCCGAGCGGCGCCCGTGCTGCTGTGCATTTACCCAGTCTGACTCTGCCCCGCACCAGCACACACCTCAAGCATCTCTCTCTGAAACCCTTTCCCAGGCTGTACCTCCATCAGCCCAGAAATGCTGCTTTGCACTGCTGACCTCTGTCCCAGCAACATTATGATGAATATAGCAATTCGTTTTCTTGGCAGAGTTTCTGTGTGATACAGTAGATAGATTACATCAATCAAACAAGCAATCCACCCACCCCATAGGGATAATAAAAAATTGTAAGGGCTGATGTATTGAACCAGGCCAGAAGCCCATCTAGTTCATTAGTCTTCCCTGAAAGTGGCTTACACAGGGTGCTTGGGAAGCATGTGGTGATTCTTCCCCAGCTCACCACCCATTCCTCAGTGACCTGCAGCCAACTGGCTTGCTGAGAGTTGACATCTTTCTTTTCACTACACTAGAGGTGGTTTTCTTCCATGAATCTCATTGCTTTAGGAACATGCATAAAATTTTGAAATCCATTACCCCCTCTGGAAGTGTTCTGCAGCTTTTTGCTTTGGAGATTTGCTTAATTTCCATTTTTGTCTTAACCTTGCTCACCTTGTTTTATTAAATGAAAGCCTGATGTTTTTACTACTTTCTGACTAGTGAGTTGTGGTGGATAATTTAAGGAAGGTAAAGAAGTTACTGGGGGATTTAACAGGGAAATAAGTATTAAAAAAGGTGTAAACACCCATGATGCTGAAAAATTTTGTGTAGTACTAAGAAAAAAATGAAGAGGAGAAAATGAGAACTCTTTTTATGTTGTGAAGAAAAGTGCTGTCCAACAGTGCAATGAATTCCTATCTGAAATATCTAGTAAAAGATTGTCTGTGTCTAAAAATGGACTGGACTGGAATCATTAGGGAAGACTGGGTGAGGATACTTCTGCATTGGCATTAAATAGCTACTAGATGCTTTCTCTCTTTGCAGAGTTCCTTTATGTTCTTCCATACATGAGAACCAAACTGCACATCTCATGTTTGTCCCTGATCTTTGTGCCTTGGCATTTGATCTAGTTTGGGTTTTGTTCCTTTAGTTTCAGATAAGGGTTCTAAATGGATCATATAATATAATCATCATTATATGCTAGAGGAGGAAGTTTTAAATCCATTTATTGCTTGTCCATTTTATCTCCCAATATCTAATAAAGATATGGCTAGTTTAGGAAATAGTTTCAGAACAATTATCTGATCAATACCTGCAGAGCATTAGCTCAATTGGCTCCAGGTGCCTCTCATCACAATCAGGCAATTGTCCTTCCTTGTGTCCTCTGGTCCTTCTGCACCTGGACACACACATGGCAGTGGTATGGAAGCAACTTCTGCAGGGCTTTCTGTGCTGTAGGATTTTACATCTCCTCCATTCCCTCTAAGGACACACAAAAAATGCAAGAGGAAATAGTCAGGCTTTGCATCTGTGTGGATTTACTGCTTATTAGAACACCAGTATTTCTGGACATCAGATGCCCAGACTGGAAATCTAAATAAGTTGGTAAAAATAAACAGGGCAGACAGAACTCAGTGCATTAGGTCTAATCCCAACGATAGCGTGGCGTGGCCTCATTTCACACTGGGAACTGGCAGAGGTAGCAGATAAGGAGAGAGTGGTGACAGATGCCAGTTGGCACCAGATGAGGAAGCCTGGGTTTATAGCCCACACTGTGAGTTAATAATGGCCACAAAAGAGGGCACACAGACCAAATTGTATGCACTGGTGAGAAAGCTTCTTAAAAGTCAGTCCCAACAAATGAAAACTGGGGTTTTTGTGCTCCAGTGTAATGATTGTGCTGAGCAGAATACATGCACTGCTGTGGATGCAATTGCCAAAGACCTTTTCAAAATTTCTTTAATTTTTCCCTTCCTTAAAAAAAAATCACATAAAATACAGCTGAAGAAACAAAACTTTCTGAATGACTCCAGCTTATGAGTGCAATTTTTCAGTCTGTTATAGCAAAGGATGGTAACTGAACAGAAAACTGTGTTGGGATTCATCAGCTACAGTGTCTTTTTAAAAATTACTGAACCTCTATACACATAACTTTATACTTCCTTTAAGAAGTGGTGTGCTTACAAATAGCTGACTAGGAGAAATTAAATGTCAACATACCTCTGTTCTGGTTTTTTAGAGTAAACAGAGAAATCTTCAAAGTTTTCATTCCTTACCTTGGGGAGAATGAGGTGCCCTGCAAGGCAGATTCCTTCACTGCTGCTGCTGTGTGAGGCTGTGCCTCTCACCCACATCACAGTCTAATGAGGGCAGAAGTCTAGGAAGGAGTTTACTTGGAAATAAATGCTTGGAAGTGAGACGTAGGACACAGGGTGTGGAACTAAGTAACAAGTTATTACTACAAGCAATACAATGAGGAATTTTCATAGACATAAAAGCATATATCTAAAGAATTTGAGGTAAGATGTTGAACAAATTACTTCATCTTCATACAATGGTTCAAAATGAGGATAATTATACTTACCCTATTGAATAAACTAATTAGAGATCTAAACATAGAAGCACAGTATGTTCCTAATGTGATTATCCTCAGCTCAGAGAAGAAAGTATATCAGAGAGACAACTGGAAACGGAAGCAATAGGAATGTCAGCCCTCAGTCTGATGCCAAAGTGGTAGAAATGCCTCTATGGCATTTAGATAAGGACTGCCATGAGAAGTTCATCAGGCACCTTCACAGCTCTCTTCCTCCTTCATCAGCATCAACTCATGTACCAGTGGTTGTTCAGGTGCCAGTAAACTAAATAGAAACGGCACCTTCTTCATTTGACTATGTGCAAACTCCAGCATAGGGCAAACAACTCCATTGTTTCATCTTCTGACCCTCGATGGGCAGCATGTGCTCCTGTGCAGACAGCCTGTCACTAACATCAGATATAAGATGGGAGGGGGATATTTGATATATTTGGTAAGTCCAAGGGGGATGTGGGAAGAAAGCAGAAGATGAAGTCGATAGTTTGTTTTTTTAGTAGCCTTCAAAATGCAATACAACGTTGATACAGTGAGGAGTTTGTGCTAAGTCAATATGTTGGTACCTAACTATTTTCTACACTTGACTCTGATCAGGCATCCAGCAGGGACAAACAGTGCCCTTCAGTACTGGAGACTGAACATAGACCAGGAAGACCATAGTAGAGCTCAAATGGAAAAGCAGGGATCAAAACAAAGCCAAGCCTTTTTGCAACAGAATACCCTCCATGTTACTCTTCATTTCATTGCTCCTGATTGAAAGAGGTTTAAACAAAGTCTTCATTATTTCTCCATATAGAATGCAGCATGCTGACCTCAAAAGCTTGAAAACAGAGAGTAACTCCTGGTTTGGCTTTGGCTGGCCTAATCTTCTCATTCCTTTTCTGACATATTATACTTAGATATGAAATACCGAAAGGTAAAGTTTTGGAAAGCAGTGCAGTACACCTGTGCTGGTAGACCCTGCCAGTAGAGTGGTTATGATAAATACCTAGGTTTTTGTTAGCATGGCAGAATTCCAGCTCTCCTCGCTGTTTTAGTGAAATAAATTATTTGGGCATTTCTGTATTACATAACTGGCTCTACATCCAAATCTTTAGTCAATAAAAATTCATCTACTGCAAACCATATTGTGAGCTGGCAAAGCTCTGACAGCAATAGAGGACTTGGCTCAAGTAAACTGGGCTCTATCCCACCAGCTCTTAGCTGCTAATACTATTTCTTTGCATTGTCTTTTCAGCTGTCTCCACCAAAGCAGACAAAGCTAATGAGAGGAGATTGTCCCATCTCTGCTTGCTCCTCAAAAGAACACTTCAATGTTGGCTCCCTAATTCTTCTTGCTTTTTGTCAGAATACATGGAAAAGTATCTAAACATGAAACCATTGTTTGAATCTTGGTTCCAGGGTAAAAGTCACCCTGCAATGGTTATGAGAAATAAATACAGTATTCTAGGCAGAGTTTTCAGAGTGGTGATAAATATCCTTAGACTGCTAAATGCAAGACTGATCTATTTTCTTTTCTGCTTTCCTAAAATTCCATTGGTTTCTCTTTTATTTTTTTTTACAACAAGGTGGACAGAAGAATTGTTTTCAGAGGTTTCTTGGTAGCTGAAATTCCTTGCTTTTTATTTTATGTTTTATTAAAGGCATGCAATAATCCCTCTACAATGCACTGCCTGTCAGGTTCACTTGCTGAATTAAGATATTGTGGTGAAGTCATTAGAGCTATAACAGTTTATATCAATTACCTATAGTCAGCCCACCATTAGTAATAAAATCTTGGTGTCTTACTTTGAATTCTAGGTGCTACCTTTCTGCTAGGGGGCAGAAATAATAACATGACCATGTAATTGAAAATGCTGTCTCCTTTTTACAGCCCAGAGTGAGTTTCCTCTCATTGTCCATGTATGTATGTCCTTTCTTAACTACAACAGTAAACTGATCAAAAATAAACTAAGAGATAGGAAACTGTTCAGCAGCAAACTTCATCATGTGGTGTATAACTGGGTGTTGGTGAATTACAAATAGTGCATCCATATGATTGCCAAACTAGGCATGATTTGAAAGGAATATGGATATCGACACCAATCACAACTTTTGCTAAGTATTGTTCCAACCATGCTTATGGCTATATGGTTTTTCTCCAGGATTGAAGCTAAGTTTGAAATGAGCAAAGAGAGAATGGAAAAGGTGCACATGAACAGTCTTGGTAGGCACATCATAAATTAGCTACCCTAACAAGAATGATACAGGTCATGTGCTCTTAAAAGGAAACAAAACCTGAGGTTGAAACTAACAGTGCAATTCACCTGTGGGAGAGGTGGGCAAATGAAAAAAACTTAATGTCCTCCATAATGGCCACATCTTGTTCTCTGCCCACTGCAGTCACAGCACAGTCAGAGCTTCTCTCAACAAGTCAGAGCTGTTGTTCAGTAGCAAGTGGGGCTTTGGGATCACAAAGAGAATATTCAGCATTTGGACTGAATTTGTGTGTATTTAAGATCCTTATAAAAATTAAAATGGATAACAGTCTGTATAGGTAGCCATTGTCAGTAATAAACTAGCTCCAACAAGTTAAATAGCTGACATACAATATTTCAGACTGCTTTTTGTGTCTCTTGTGTTTACCACAAGCTTCTTGTGTTTGCCACAAGGATTTTCACTGCTACAATATTTAGTTGATATAAATTGCAGCCTCTTTGAATTAAGAGGGTATGAGTACCAAATAAAACAAACTATATCCTGAATGTTTTGTGAAAGCATAAAACAGCTGTCCATATTGTGCAATCAGCTGCTGGTTTTGTCTCTGTGCTGGTCTGTATTCTACTTCTTTTGCTTCAGTATATGAATATAATAATTGAAAGAAAAAATAAAGTTGCTGGAAATGACAAGTCCATGTAGTTTTTCAAGCATGAAGTCAGTGTTCTGTGGTGCACACCACTACAATTCAAGAGCTGTCTACTGTTGTGAAGCACTGTACAGGAAAAGCGGCTACATAACTGAAAATATCTTTTAAAAAACTACAGAGGAAAAATACATTAGGTGTAAGATCCAGACATGATTGCACAGCTATTTTAAAGGGTAGATTACATTTAGCAGAGGCCAATTCCATCTGTTTCTGTGGAGCTGCACAAGGGATGAGTGACTGCTGCTAGGCAGGACTGGGTCTGCCTGAAGAGATGGCCAGGAGAAACACCTTCTGCCTTACCTGCAAATGACATGGATGAGTCTCACTACAGACACAAAGCAATTGTAACAGCCAGACATTTTTGTAGGTTCCTTGTTCATTTCTCTTAATTTTAACATCAAGGCATCATATTTGTGCTCTAGTTCAGACTGCACAGGGCAGCCCCGTGGCACTTTATGCAGGAGGTGGTACTGCAATGACAGCATGATACTGCTGAGGAGGTGAGACTGCAACTCCACCCTTCTTGTGAGCAGAGACTCCATACACCTATATATGATGGATGCTGGAGGTGAAGAGAAAGAACAGAGCCAGCTCCCTCCATATTCAGAACTGAGGGAAATGGTTTTTTGCCTTCTCCCTGCAAAATGGAAGGCCAGTCTGACAGAGCTTCAGGTTCAATGCATTATAGTCAGGCACTGCCAATCACTGACATTATCAGTTAATCAATACTCACTCAGGAGAGGTCTAGGCTGGGTATTGGGTAGAGATTTTTCACCCAGAGGGTAGTCAGGCATTGAACAGGCTCCCCATGGAAGTGGTCACAGCACCCAGCCTGCCAGAGTTAAGAAGTATTTGGATGATGCTTTCAGGCACATGATGTGTTGCCGGCTTATCCTGTGCAGGGCCAGGAGCTGGACTAATAATCCTTGCAAATTTCTTCCAACTCAGGATATTCTAGTGATTCTATGAACACATTTTTTAAAAGGAACATATATTCAACGTTGCTCTTCAAATGTCAGTGTAAATCTTTTTCAGGCATAAAATACTGAGTTGGCTGAATTTGAACAGAAGTAAGGTAGGGAAAATATCCATCCTTATTACCCAGTTTGATGATTTAACACACTTCAGCTTTTAAATTATTTAAGCAGCTATACATTAATTTTTTAATCCATCACCCTGAAGACTGCATAAAATAGCTACTCTCAAGAATTAGAAAAGAAATTTTTTGTCTACATAGTGCAGTGAAGTTTTGTAAGAAGCTTCCTACCTCTGACTAGCTCAGAGAGCAGCATGAACATTCTACTTCTGGGTTATCACTGGCAAATTGCAGACAAATTCCAAACCTCTATCCAGTCTACTCATCAGTCGTCA
This sequence comes from Melospiza georgiana, assembly GCF_028018845.1. Taxonomy (NCBI): domain Eukaryota; kingdom Metazoa; phylum Chordata; class Aves; order Passeriformes; family Passerellidae; genus Melospiza; species Melospiza georgiana. The sequence goes on from NC_080432.1 coordinate 92,444,201, forward strand.
AAGTGGCTGAGGAATTGTTTGAGCTTTGGAGTTGGTACACAGTTAAAGGGAACTGGTGAAGCCTGGAAACAGCTGGGTTTGCTCAGCAACACGAGCCTGTAGTGAGTTCCTCTTGAGCTGGCTTTGATATTCCTGTGCAGCACAAAGACTGATGGTGTGGAAATTGAAAATGCAAACCTAGCTTTTATAGGCATCACTTGCTGAACAGAGTGCAAAGAAGTATTCACATTTTGATATTGACAAATAAAGTAAGAGAATGAAAAGTCATATTTGTAGAGAAGGGAATAGCAGCTTTGAAAACACTAAAAGCCTTAAAAGTGGCTGCAAAGCAGCAGTTAGAGTGAATAGCAATTACAGTGAATAACATCTTCTGCTGTAGAAAGGCTATGTCTCAAAGTATTCAAATACCAAATATATCAATGATGCATGAACTGCCATTATGATTGCCAGGCCATGACTGGAAAAATGGACTAAAGACTTCTTCCCATCACACTTCCCATCACACATTCTGTGTCTGAGAAATGAAAAGCACAGCTCAGTTACACTGCTTGCAAATATTTGCCTGGACTATCCATGGGCCTCAGGTTCTCCATCACTTAAGGACTACTAAACCAGCTGTCTACATCAAGAATTGCTTTCCTTATATGCTGGACATGAAAGAAATGTGGGAATACAAATGCTGTCTGATTTGATAAAGTGCATTATGGTTGCCCTTTCAAATACCCAGTAGGTTTTCTCTCGACTCTTTATATTCTTAGTTTTGTAATTGAATAATGTTTATTTTTACAAGAATGCTTCATTCTTTAAGTATATTAGCCACAGATGTTCTGCATATTTCTTTGGTAATTGCCTCAAATGAGTAAACTAGAATCTGAAACAGTAGATACACAGTCATATAATCATTAACATGCCATTGTTCTTGTAAGACTAACCAAAATGACTAATACTTCCAGCACATGACAACAAAATGCTGACAATACAGAAAAGGAACTACTATAAAATATTAATTTTAGGCTCTCAGTAAGGAAAATGCATATAGAATGCTGATGGAGATTTGCAGGGGTGTGATACAAAAGAGAAAGTTTACATCATATTAGAAAACCTATCAAAAGACTTGATGCAAGATTTTATCTTGTGGATTGAATTTTTAGGAAAAAAGACAATGGTTCATGGAACATAATTAAATCAATCAGTTAGTACATATTATAGTTCTCATAATGCATGATGGCTCTGCTCATACAACATAAAGCCTGTGTATGAATGGGAGTTGTCTACACAGGACAGAGATTTGTGCTTGCTACTGCCTTTCAGCATTGGATTTCACTTTTTAGCCCATTGCCATCACTGGTGCAGCCCTCTGCCATGGATCCTTCCAGGGGAGCTCATCCACCTTTCCCTGTCAGCACTGACTGCCGTGCCATGTCATTAGGTGATTTCTAGGCATTGCATTCATTGCACTGTCTTTCCAAGCCTCTAACTTCTTTTTCAAAATTCTGGCTGTAGTGGCCTCAAGATGATAGAATCAAGCAATACTGCCCAAAGTTAGCTTGAAGGTTAATGTATGGAACCACTATGTGATTCAAACATACAACACCTCAACAAGCAGCTATGTTTTATAATTGTACCAGGAATGAGGGCTAGTGTTAATATATACTTCTGAAAGTGTTTCCACACAAAGAAGAGATATCCTTATTTAGACAAAGGTAAAAGCTTTATTTATGTAGATGAATAGTTGCACAGAATTTGGGAAGATTATTTATCTGCATTTAACTAACCCCTAATCCTCAGCCACGTGGTGCTGAGTGTGAATGGAGACCCTGCTGAGCAAGGTGCAGCAGGCCTTGCAGTATTGACAGCCAAGTTACAATATTAATCACATTTATGTAACATCTCTTGTCTAAGCACCTCCAAGCACTTTACGAATGTTAACTAACGAGAAGCCTGCCCATGCTCTTTTTGAAGTCAGTGGCAGCTTTCCAGTTGTCCTCAAAGGGAGCAGCACAGGCTCTGAGCCTCATAATAACGTAAAAGTAGGTTAAGGATCTCTGTGTTCACTGCAGAAGAGAGGGATAGTGGAACTGAGGAACAGAACCCAAAGGGCTTTTCTCTAACTGTAAGGCTGCCTTTCTCTGGAAGAAACTGTAAAATAGTTTATTGGTGAGACCACAAAATGAACCATAAAGAGGGAGCTGCTTATAAAGGCTTAAGCCATTGTTGCTTTAAAATGTGATCTTTTTCTTATTCCAGTAACAACAACTGGAGACAAAGCTGGGCTTCCAGGGATATCCCTCTACAGTTGCTGCAATGGCCCTACAAGAAGCTGCTCCTTGGAAAGGCTTTTTCTTTCTCCCTGAGGCATTCTCTGCAGAAGTATACAGCATTTCTAGAAGTCTAGTTGCTTACTACTACATTTTCTGTGCCCATGACTGACCTGTTTGCTCACTAATGCTCTGGATTTCTTGAGCCAGAGTAAGTAATTTTAGAAGGAGGTCAGTAAGTATCTGCACTTGCACCTTAAGCACTTTCCTGGTAGGTGTCCTCAGCGCTGATTCCCATTTTAGCCAAGTGCTCTGGCATTTCATCTTCATTCAGATTCTCACAGGCAGCCAGTGGTGCCTCTTTTGTATCATATGCAGAGGCCCTTGTGCAGGCATGAGGGTCATGGCTCTGCCTGAAGCTGCAGGCTTAACCATTCCTTTTGCAAAGATAAATAGTGAAATGGCACCATTTCAGCAGTAATTGGAATACAGTTATAAAGAGGATGCTATCAGAGACAATAAATGAAAGGGGAGGATTTCACAGTCTAATTCAATGTTTCTCAAAATGGCCCCAACAATGCATCCAAAAGGAAGGAACTGGAAAATAGCCTGTAGTAATTTTCTTCTAGCCTGCCTATATTTTAGAAGATTGAATTTATTTTTTGTGGATGATTCTGCCAGGGAGCCTACAGCCTATTTCCAGGCAACTCTCCATCAAACACCCATGTGACATAGAAAATATATGTGAAGGCACTGGAAGTTCCTGTGATGCCATGTGTGCTATGCTGTCCATGTGGCTCAGCAAGGAGAATTGCTGCAGCAGGTTTCACCAATATAAATTAGATTATTTGGACCGTATAGAAGACATCTTCACACTTCTCTGCTTAGCAGTGTTCAGAGGGAAGAAAGGCTCACAAGTGTTAAGCGTTATGTTCTGATTCATCCACAAAGGATATTTAAAGGGGCACTTTTTATGGGTACAGACAGGACCACCTTCCTGCCTTACCCATCACATCATTCTTTTTCTTTTAGTATATGCTAAATGGCATCAGCTTTAGAGATTTAGAAGTTCTCTCTGCAACATGATTCCCCCACCCCAGTTTCTGACCAAATTTGCTGCCTGCATCCCAGTTTGCAGTTTGCTCACCATCCGTCTTCATTGACTTTTCCCCTACGCCACTGTGAGATTAGAACACCACAGGAAATTAAAGGCAGTGCATATAAATCATGTTTATTGTTGCCTCAGATACAGAAAGATAACAAGAATCAATAAAAAAGGAATGATGACTCATGGTTTTATTAGTATACTCAGTTTTTCATGAGCTGAGTCTTCAATGGTTTAATTGGGCCGCTGAGATCTTGATGAATTCATATATTCCTGGCTATTTATCTTCTGAAACCTCAGTTTCTGCTTTTCCATAGCACTTAAAATCATGAGGGAAAGAACTTTACTACTCTCAGAGAACCTGACAAATTTCTGAAAGCTAAAGGGTTTTGTGAAGTCAGAATTCATCTTAGCCACAGTACCTGAAGCAAAGAGGTGGTGCTCAGGACTCTGAGCAGCCTAAACTGGGGAGGAAGAGAACTGCCAAAACAACAAACATAAGAGCTGGTCCAGATGACTGAACTGTTGTCCTTCCATCTTCTACCCTCACAAGGCATAAAACCCCCCATTGCTAATGGAACAACAATTTCTCTCTGTCTAATTAAAGGATCAATGTATCAGGAGAACCTTATTTTGACCATTCCTTGTGATTTTTGGTCTTTTATCACAACTTTTGGTAATAACTTTATTACTATTAAAAATTCATTATCTTATTCAAACTTGTTGCTACTATTTTTTTCCTGGAAAATGTTATTCAAATGCAGTTTGAATACCTATGGACATCAGAACATAAAGTTCATACAATCACCCGTAATAAAATCAGATGCAAATGTGTTCCCCTGCTTACAGCATAGTCCTTAACTATAGTTTTCTTTTTCCAACAAATGGGAGGATTTGTTTCCTTTACTGCTTCATACACTTCCTGCATTCTTTTTAGTGGTTGAATCTTGCTTTTATCCTTCTCCAAGAAGTAATCTTTGCTCTCTCCAATGTTGTGCAATAGCAAGCAATATATTATTTGATATAACAAACCTCTTTTGCTTGAAATTGTTATCTCTAACTGCACTTGTGAAAAAAGTCTTGATAAAATCACAATTTACCAACAGTTCTTTATTTTCAGTGTTTATCAAGTACAAATTATTGAATATTTTGGCCAATTCTTTCCATCATCTTTTCTTATTTTTCCACAACAAAGTTTAGGAACTGCAGCTAAAAAGCAGTTTTGCTACTAGATTAAGTATTGAGTTGTGGTGCATGTCATTCAGAACAATTTGCCATAACTATATCAACAGCCTAAGAAAGGGGCAACCAACTCTCTATGGAACAACTTGCACTCTTAATCCTAGAATAAAAATGGCTATTGGAGTTAAATTCAAAGATATCAAGAGTGGAAAATTTTAAAGCCCATCTGAATTGCATGAGGCATGCACTGGACTTTATGCTTAGGACTCATCTGTCTCTTAGTGACAGGTTGTGGTTTATGTCAGGTAGCACTGGAAACTCACAGCCCGTTTTACAATCGCATTTTACTCCTGTTTTTTTTCTGTATATAGAAGCAAAATAAATAAGTTTTTCTAAATGCAAAAGCAATTTTTTTCTTCTTAAATGTAGGAGAGCTCAGTAGATTCCTCTGACTGTCTGACAGTGGTTTGAAAATGACGTAAAGTGCATTGAACAGCTGAAATGACTCCAAACGTACAGCATTTATTTAATGCCAGCAAAGGAAGTGTACAGCTTTGTTAACTTGATCTCCATTCTTTCTGCTAGGGATCCATGAACATTGCCAATGGAAAAGAAAAAAATCTTGTTATGCCAGGCAGCACAAGTGAACACTGAATTCTGGGCTGTCAATCCAATCCAGCGTGCTGAGTGGCTAATTCAAAATAACACAGAAATGTATGAATGGAATGGTTAAAGAAAACCTTTAAAACACACATAGCAAAGTAATAGCAAATGCAGTTCACTGTAGTTAAATTGTACTTACAACAAATGACTTGTACTGACTACTTTAGGGCACTGGCAACAACTGAAAGAAACAGCACAAAGATAACTTAAAATACTGGAAACAGCAACAATGGCAGGTGCCCTGTAAGGGAAGGTTCCAGGGCCAGCAGTGGGAATGGGACTTAAAAGCAAATTTTGAGTTAAAGAAGCAGATGAAAGGAGGTGTGCTCTTCAAATGAAAGTGCACAGTAGTTATCAAGGTATCCAAGTTGAGTTTTACTGACACTAGAATAAACTACTGAGTTCTGAAAAAACTTTCCAATGGGAGTTACAAGGACAAATAATAAAACAGAGCTTATAAACTGATTTAATTAATTTATAGGAGGAAATACGTGAAGTGGTTGTCAAATAAAGCCAGAGATTAATAAAGCCAGAAGTTGTTAATAAAGCCAGATAGCCAGCCAGGCTATGCAGAGGTGACGCTATTCTGGTGTTCCTCTTATACCTTCTTCTTCAAATATCCCATCTCAAAGCAGATGCAGTTCTTATATGAAGAAATGTTGTGCCCAACCTTCTCAGTGACACAACCAGTGTAACTTGTCCCTTTCTGGAATTTGACAACCATAAAAAAGAAATAAAATGAGGAAATAAAAAGCTTTCTGCCTTGTGATTACAGTGTCCCACCCTCTCAAACCCTTCCTGCCTGTACAATCCTTGCCCCTTGTCCTACACAGGCACTCCCCAGTTCCTTTAACTGGATTTTGGTTACATAGTGAGTCAACAGGCTTAGTAAAACAGCATAAAGCATTACACTTTTATTAGTCACATGCATTACCAGAGTTCTTTCATGCTGAGTGCCCAAATTTATGCTTACTTACATTATCTTGGCACTATCAGACTAACTCCATCAATATTTGTAAAGTGCTATGCTCTTGTATAATAAGAACTGTATATATATAATTAGTAGTAATTACTACACTTTATCATTAAACAAAAATTTGCATTTAAGTCTAAATTCCTGAGTAATCTTGAGCTCAATCTAGACTTCTACTTCACAGCACTGCAAAGAAGAGAAAAAAATAATACTAAAGACAACAGTTTTATGGCAGTGTCAAAAGTTCATAATTAGATCATATGTTAAATCAAGAAATCTCAACCTTATCATTATTGGGAAACAGGGATGTAGTCACACAATGAAAACATGTGCTGGGTGAATCAGGATGATGTGGCCACTTGGTTCCCCCCTGCTAGGTGCCCTTTCAGCCATTCCTTGGGAAAGACTCAGACTGCTCCACAAACCCAGGAGAGTGCCTGCCTTCCTGGGGTGATGCAACAGCTATACAAATAAAGAAAATGTGTGTCCAATTTTGGTGTGTTTAAAATCTTGCTTATGGGCAAAACCCCCACAATCCTTATGAGGAAAGACGAGAATTTATTTTTGGTATAATCCAGTCCCTGAGCACACGCCAGGAACCAATGCCCAGCTGGGTTGGGAGTGAGTTCCGGCTCAGCCTCTGCCCAGAGCCCCGGGAAGCACCTCCGGGAAGCACCTTGGTGCTCCTGTATCCACTCTGTGCCCTAAGGGCAGCCTGACTCAGGGGCTCAGATTTCACCCCTGCACCTGCTTCAGCTGCTGGTCCCACTTCATGCTGTGCATTTGCACTGTGGCTGCAGCAGAACCACAAGCTGCTGGGAGTTAAGCACTGCCAGTACATCCTTCACTCACCATCCCCAAATCTCCTGCTCTTTGGACAAACTTGCCCATTTTGCTGCTTTGCTGAGGCAGTATTGTAAAACTCTGTTTGGCCTACAGCCTCTCATTCCCAGGGGCTGTGCCAGGCTGTCAGGCCAAGTCATGCACGTTCCTGACATGCAGGCATCAGTAGGAAGAGTACAGTCAAATCCTGGAATCCTGGTCAGACCCGGCAGGGACACACGGGCCCCATGACTCCAGCTGATATATTAAGCACATTGCAGCAGTGCCATTTTGAGCGAGGGTGCACACAGCAATTTGAGGGGAGCAGCAGGCATGTATCTCTAACCTCCTGAAAGGCAATGGATCTGAACTGTGCCTGGACATGCCCTGACCTCCAGTCTTTGCTAATTAGAGCCCAATAAAGTGCTTATATTGCCTTAAGTACTGAGATTTATGACATATTTTTTTTTCTTTCTTGTTAAGAAGTCACTGTTTCAAAGGACAAAAATTACAGGAGTAGAAAGGCATTCCATGAAGTGTTACTATGGCACAAACATGGCCATTTATGCTAACACCCTGTCTGGAACAACTTCCTTAACAAACAGTTCCCTCATAAGCCAGAAGAATAACTGGGGGACCTGATGCACTAGGAGAAATCTTTCCATGCTCTGAGTGACATTGTCAAAATATCAAGCACTGACTTTGTTATGGTTTGACAAACATCTCTGTAAACAGGGAGGAGATTTCTGGACAGACGGTTACAATTTACAGTTAGAAATGGAAGAAACCAAGCTAGAAGTTTATGGCTGCTGCTTGCATGGATGACTGCCAGAAAGAGGGGGTTTTATATACATAAACTGAGCAATTGTATCACTTTGAATTTGGATACTGTTGGGTGTTTTAAATTATGTAATAAAGCATGTCTCAGTAATTGCCACAAAAGGTTAATATATTTAAAATATGCAATTATGTGTATAAATATTAAAATGGCAAGAAGTCTGGTTGTGTCATGGTTGTAGCACTTGAAGACAAGTGCAGTCAACTCACATGGGAAATAGCTTTCAGAAGCAGCTGACAGCTTGTGCTGCATTACTTGGTTTGAAGGCTGTCTCCAGCCAGATATGGGATAGTGATGTACAAAGGAAACCATCTCATCCAGTTTTTCCCCTAAAAAACTGCCTTGTATACTTGGCCAATTTCTTCACAGTGAGACATCACTGATGGATGTGCTGTTTTGAAACTCATGGTAAGGGCTGCAGAACTGTTAAATCAGCTGTATCCTTAAACCTCTTTCTCCAAGGTTAATTTAAACTGGCAATATCTGGTTTTGTAGAGGGTTGTCCCCTAAGAGAAGGTGGTTTAAGGTGTGTGGTAAATTTTGCAACCTGTACTTTACTACTAATCATTGTTATCATTGTCTGTGTAAAGACAGTGTTTATGAATTAGTCTAAGGAAAAGTTTAGGCAAAGTTAAGTTTTGATTGACTTTTAAATTGTGAGGCTGTTTTAGTTAACATGAAAAGTCACCAGAGGTCTGTTCTACTGGTCTGTTCTAGGTGGATGCTGTCTCAGGCAGTGCAGCAGCCAGTGCTTTTTGGAAAGGGGTCCTTTGAACAGTCACAGAGGCAGACCTCTCTCATGGGAGGTCCTGGAGGTAAAGTACACACAGCTCCCTTCTGCCCCCTCTGCTGCAGCAGATGAGCCATTCTTGTGGCAATGCTGGTTGGCAGGTGTAACTGAAAAAGTAGTTACTTCAGATCAGCACTCTCCCAGATCTATATAAAAAATAATAATTGACAAATTTAAGGGAAAAAGCATTTCAGGCAATGGATTTGGTCAAATAATAGTGCAATTTGTGCTTGAGCTTTTGTAGTTCAGAAAATGTCTCATTTTACTTACATATTATGTGTTCAGAAGGCTATTCTAAAACTTTGCAGAGCCCGAAGAGAATGTTCAGGCCATGCTGGGCTTTGACATTCCCTTTCTTCTCCTCTCAGAGATCTCTAAGATATAAATATCACCAGTGAGTTGCCCAAGCTAAAAGAAGGTCAAACAGGTCCAAGACTTAGATGCTAATTATCTCTTTAGACACATTAATACCAAAAGGCAAACCACTTCCATAGGAAGTTAGTAAGTTATAAAAGGTGATTTAAACAAAGCAACAAATAACAAAAGCCACTTTCTCACAACATGATATGTTATCACTCTGATATGATTTCCCAGAAACCTCTGAGGTCTGTTGAGCTCAAAGGGGAAACAAGAAAAAAATAAAATTAAATCTGAAAACTGCAATTCTGTAATTAATTCTCACATTGAAAATCCAGGTCTTGATATCTGAAAAAGAATATTGAAGAGACTGGTTTTTCCCACTGCAAAAACTGTGAAAACAGGAGCATGAGTACATGGTCACCACAGTGTGAGGCCAGGAGAAAATGCACCCCTTACCCACATTAAGAGGCAAAAAATCATGAAAATTATTGCAGGCATGGGGGAATTGCAAACTCTGTCAGGGTTCTTGAAAAATAAATTCTTTTGTGGACAGAGACCAGAAATACTTTGAGCATTGGCTCAGTGACGAAGCCACCACTGGCAATTTTGCCAGGCTCTGAGAAAAAAAGTCTCCCACAGACACAGGGACACATGATCCCCATCCTATAAATTCCCCTCCAGTTTCAGGGGCAAGCATCCCGAATTCCTCTAAACTTTGCTCTGTTGCTTTTCAGAGAATGAAAAAGTCAAAGATGAGCATTTTATGAAATGCTTGTGTGACCTCCCATAGTGGCCATAGTCCACACCAAATGAGGAAGAGATCTGTGAGAAAAGAAAACCCTCAAATGCAGAAGAAATTACAACTCCTATCCCAGTCCAAGCATTTCACAGGTTGAATTTTGGTTTGTTTTCATACAATACCACAGTTTAAAAGCACATTTACTTTTTCTTACCAATCTGGTGGGGCTATTTAATTATTTTCTTGTATATTTTTTGAATTATCTATGACAAAATACCCCAGGCAGAAGAACAGACACAAAAATTAGAAAATTAAGCAAATATAGACCACACAGCACGAAAGAAATGAGGACAATGTGTTGTGAGGTATTTTGCAACTTAACACTGCAAATGGTTGCAAGCAACTACTTATTAAAGTATCTGTAAAGGGCAGGGAATTAACTTCAGCATTCATTTCACTAGTGCCTCTTGGCTTAGGTCAACATTGTTTAGGTGACTGTTTTATGACTGTGGAACTCTGTTACCTATAAACAACTAAGAACAAAGTGTTCTACACATCCCATATTGTGTCAGGTTGCTTTCAGGCCACGTCAGAAGATGACAGACTCACCTCTCCCTAAACTGTGATAGAGAAGTGTACATGTGGCCATAGGTTTTGGCTATACAAGGAGGCGTGCGCTCACTTGTTTCAGAACATGTTGAAACAGAGATTTCATCCAAATGTGCTTGTGAATGTTTCCCAACAGTGTCCCAATCCTGCAGGACAGAGGAACACTATTTGAGGTTAACTTGGCTCTTTCATATAGTGCAATTAAGGGAATATTTGTATCCTATAACTAGAACACTCTAAAAACTAAAAAATATTTCAGGTGTGTTCCTGATGATATGTCTGGACAATTTAGTCTCATAGTTTACTTCCAATGCCAGTCCAGGGTAGCCAATCTCTACCATTTCTTACTAAGACACCAGAGATTTCAGGAAGATTTTCCTGCTCTGAAAAGCCTACAAAGTATCAAGTCCTCAACACCTGTACTGCCTCCTTCCTTCCTGCTTTATCTCCTCAGTGCTGTGTTGCCTCTGTGCACTAAGTCTGCTCATTGCTTCCGAGAAAGAAAACATGACTTGCAGACATAAAGGAGATCCATGTTTTTATTGCTGTAGTTTTGTTTTGTTTTGTTTTGAATTCACATTAGTAAGCAGGAAAGTCAGAATCGAGTTCAGAAAAGTGCATACATTGGAGGATTAAAATAGCCTCTAGCTTTGGACTAATAAAAAGCACAAATCACTTTCCCAAGGGGAGAAGGGTGTTTTATTGGGTCCTGTAGGAAACCAGAAATGCTCCTCCCAGTAAAATACAGACCAAAGTTCCAAGCAGTACAGCATGCACATGGCTATTACAGCCTTATAAAGCCTTCAGGAAGCAGACAGGGATAACAAAAAAAAAAAAAAAGCTTTGGATTTTCCAATTTGCAGGACAAACCCAAGTATCTATCTATGAGCAAAGGGGAGAATAATGCAATTAAACAGCATAAACTTTTCAGTGCCTTCAACACAAGTACATCTGTCAACAGGTTTTTTTCATGTCAGGTATAAAACACATCCATAGTCTTCTAAATGCTCTAAAATTTGAAAACAAATTTCTGCCCATTTTTTTAGGATCTATGGTGGAATTGTATACATGAAATATTTACTTCAAACATTGAATTGATTAATATTTTTATGGTTTGTGATGCAATTTACATACCTGGATGAAATCTTAGTGATTATTTTCTTGGCATTTCTCTCTTTTATGCTGAAAAATTTTTGAGAGGAACCATGCTTTTTTATTTATTTGTGTAGAACCATCATGCCAGAGACTCTGCTACTCCTCTTCCATAACATGGTTTAAAGAAAGAATCTGAAAAGGAAGCAGATGGCTGAGAAATAGATGTCCAGTCTTTGTCTTCTTTCCCAAATACACAAGCAGTAACACCCATCTGTTACTGAAAAACAAGGAAGGAAAGCCTTTGCAGTTGTTCTGGACAGACTAATTACATGTTGGCCAAAAAGAGACTACTGGAGCCTATGATGAAAGGAAAGGGAAGTTGTTGAATCTTTGCTGAAGTCCTCACAGCTGAAAATGCAGATCCATGAGAAATGTCTGAATTTTGAAGAATGGCTGTAGAATCTCCTATCCAAGGGAGAACCTGAAGCTTAAGTGTGGTGTGTCTCCAGGTGTGTGACATGCCATTCTCCACAAGGAGATGGGAGGGGAACACAGGGAAAAAAATTAAAATAAAGATAAAAAAGGAAAGGGGACTTAATCCAGAGTAGGTAAAACTGCAGCTAAGAATAACCTGCAGGAAAAGGAGTGATTTACTTGAGTGCCATACCTGGCACTAACCAAAACCTCACACCAGCCCAGACAACTCCAAGATCCATAAAGTATATGGGAGCTACCAAACAAAGATTCAATAAAATGATGGAGAGAAGCATCTTTATGCTACTTCCCCTTTATTTAGTGACATTGTTGCACATATACATAAAAACCACAACTTGCAATTTCTTGGACTTGAAAGTTGAGTTGAGTCCTTCAAAAACACATTAAAACCACAAATCTCTGCATGGTTAAATAGTAGGGTTTCCCAGCAGCCTTCTTGAATTAACAAAATTCAACAGCAATTGAGGACTTTAAATTACTTTTTCATTCAAAGATCCCTCTACAATTAAAAATCCCAATCTGCATGATATTCATTAGCAAATTAGTACAGAATGTCAAAAGGAACAGTTTAGGTCCACTCTGCAACCATTTGTTTTTAGATGTATTGCTCTCCTGATATGCACAAATCCTGTATTCTTGAATAGAAACTCCTAGCCAACAATTTATCTTGAGGCTTTAGCTTGCTCCTTATGCTCTTATACTCTGTTTGTAAATAGCAGAATTTACCTCAAACTTTTCTGACTATCCTGATTTGATAGACTCACAGAAGAGTAATAGTTGAATCGTGAAGGCACCTCACCAGAATGTTGAGTTCAGGCCCTACCCTGCTCAAACTTTAGTCAGCTACAGCAGGTTGTGCAGGACCTTATCTGGCTGGATTTCAAGGGCCTCCAAGGCTGCAGACTCCACAACTGCTCAGGGATACTTGAGTTTCAGTGCCTGACCACCCTCACTGTAAATAAGCTTTTCATATATTTAAGTGGAATTTCCTGTCTTTTAATCTGTGCCTATTGCCAATTGTCCTTTCTGGGCAACAGTGAAAAGATACTGGTTCTGTGGTCTTTTACTACATTAATTCCTTCTGGTATTTATACATATTGATAAGGTCTACTGAGCCTTCTTTTCATCCAGGTTCACAATTCCAACTCTCTCAGCCTCTCCTTGTATGACACATCTTCCCTTATCCTAATTATCTTTGCAACCTTTCACTTAACTTTCTCCACTATGGGCATGTATTTCCTGTGCTGGGGAGCCCAGAACAGGACACAGGTCTCAAGGTGTGATCTCACCAGGAAGAATTATGTCCCTTGACCTACTGGCAATGTCTGGATGTTGTTGGCTGCCTTTTCTCCAACTGCACATTGCTGTTTCACAGTCAACATTTTGCCCAGCAGGAGTCCTGGATCCTTTTCTGTAAAGCTGCTTCCCAGGCTCCAATGTGTACTAGTGCACAGGGTTAATCCTCAGCTGCTACAGGACTTAGCATTTCTCTTTGTTGAATTGCATGGGGCTCAAGAACAAGAGTTAGCCCATTTCTCAAGTCTGATTTCTCAAGCCTGATTCCCTCTGAATGTCAGCACACACACCTGGTTTCAACCACTCCTCTCAACCTTCTATTGTCTGGATACTTGTGGGTGCACTCTGACAGCACCACCCAATATAAGCCTTGCTATCAATCCCCATGGTACTTTCTTACTGACTGATCTCCAGCTGGACTTTGTGCCCAGCACAGCTCTTTCAGGCCAGCAGTTTGTCCAGTTTTCAGTCCCTCTCACTGTCCAATTACTAGTCTGCACTTTGTCAGTTTGTCTGTATGGAGGTAACAGGACACAGCATTAAAAACCTTGTTAAAGCCAAGATAAACATGCTTGAGTCTCCTCTCATCCACAAAGCCAGCTCTTCCATCACAGAAGGCCACCAGATTGGTCAGGCAAAGTTTCCTCCATTTATATGCATTTGACAACTCCTAATCACATTGTTCATGATATATTTGAAAATGACTTTCCTGAGGATTTGCTGTATTATGCCCTCTCAGAGATTTAGTTGAGGCTGACAGGCTTGTAGTTCCCTGCATTCTCCTTCTTGCCCTTCTGGAATATAGCATGGACATTTGCTTTCTTATAGGCCCCTGGAACCTCCTCTGATTTCCATGACCTTCCAGGTACAACTGAGAGCAGCCCTGCATGCATGGTTGAATCCCACCAAATCCTACTGACTTGCCTGTGCTCTATTTGTTTAAACATTTCCTAACTCCTCCTCTGCTGAGGTTAAATCTTCAGAGCTCCAGACTTTTCCACTGATCTCCATGGCCTAGGATCTCTGAAGGCAAATCTTACCAGTAAAAGCCAAGGCAAGTAATTTAGTTCTGTGGTATGAATAATATAGTTTTATTTAGCTATGACATTTTTGTCTCTGTATTAGAAGTAGCAAATGAATGCAGGCAATGACTGAGGGATTCTTGAGCATCCTGCACCTGAACAACATCTGTTCAAAACTACTGTTCTTAGTGGTGAGCATGGACCTTGAAACATGAAAACTGTTATAAGTAGCTGAGGGCAATTTCCTGCAGAATCATATTGTGATATTGGCAACATAAATGTAGTTTAGGGAAAGAAAGAAGAATGACAAATCTTTCACAAAACTGGACAATATTTTAATTATCAAAGAAAAGCCAAATTTTTCCTTGTGAAAAGAATATGAGGAAAGCATTCTTTTTTCAAATAAAATCCGTAACTTTTATACCTAAGTACTGCAGATAATGCAAGAATGAGAGCAATCATTATCAGGCCTTTGAGAACTGAATTTTGAAGTTTCTGATTGAATTCCTGTTATTGTATTGTTAAGGAAGTGGCCTTGCTCACTGAGCTGAAGCAACACTGGAAGAGCTTCCTGTTTAAAGCAGCAGGGAGTGCAGCCCTGAGAACATCAATCACACAGTTCATGATATTAACTTGACTGGAGCATTGCAGGAACAGGGCTCCAGTCAGCTTCAAGGGTCCCCTGCAGTGTTATATATGGCAAGATCCTGCAGTTAGTATTTCTTCACTGTGACACAATAACTCTCTAACAGAAATGGGAAGAGAAGCAACACTAGGGAATTGATCCCTAGCATCCCTCTCTCCCCAGTACCTTTCAAAAAGGTGTAAAACATTTTGAAGTCAATTACATAATAACCTACACATAAGTTTCTTTGACAGAACAGTAATTTCTTAGTTTACTACCTAAATGTCCAAGGCTTAAAGATTTATATCCTTTGTGATTTTAAATTATCTCTGCTGTTGCTCTTATTTTTTAAAATACATTTAAGAAGGCTTTTATGTTCTGGTTATGATTTCCAAAGAATAAACACATGCTTTTAAATTTGTTTGTTATACATTCTTTCACAAAATTTCTAGACAAGGAGATGCAGTGGTCCTAATAATCTTTAATAGTTAATTCTTTATTAAAAGTAAACATAATCATAGATGGTCAATAAAAATGCCAAAACTAGGAGCAGGATCATCAAAAAAGCAGCAATGTCAGATTTGCTACCTACAACAAAGATCTGTGGACAAATATCACGAAATGGACTATTCTGATCGGCATAGGAGTGGATGTTATGAACAGATTTTCTTATATGCAGACATAAATCCTGATTTTCAGAGAAGTGATGAAGGTGCTACCAGCTTGAAGAAAGAGATGGAATACTGCTTTTTCATTCAGACTGTTTAATCATTCATGACCCTAAATACTCACACCTTGATTAAAGTACAGTTTAGAAACATTAAATTCACTTTCATCATAAACACCAATCTCAAAAACCATGGAGGAGATAGTAGACAAACCCTGCTTTTACACACAATGTAAAGGGTGAAAAAGAATGAAGCACAGCACAATAAATATATCTAATGATTTGATTATGATTTAACTGAACTATCAAGGAAAAAGAACTTATATATACCAATGAGTATATTCAATTTAATAAAATGCTTCTTCAGTTTCCTAGATCGGTTTCCTGAAAAATAAATTTATATCCTAGAGTGTTTCAGGTACACATACTGCAATTTTAGGAAGAGTGCTCCTTGACTGAATGGTTGAACTTGATGCAAATGGCTTCACTTATGCAAGTAACACCACTTACAGAAATGGAACACATATCTGAGCTCATGACTTGAAATAACTCAGAAACCTGAACATCAGCATGCATCTTTGACTACTCTTCCCAGAACATTACTTAGTAAAGTTTTGGGCATGTTGTTAGGAGGACTATGGTATTATGACCTATCTCACAGATATGTATTTGGAGAATGTTCATGTTACATATCCCCTTGTGCTTGCAGATGGACACTTAGCAGACAGGACATCAAGCAAAACCACAATGAACAAAAGTAAACCTCAGTAGAGTATTTTATGCTCAGTGGCTGACAGTGTGAGGCTCTTGGTCCATTTCCTCTCAGTTCTGGAGATCTCTGAGCTGACCAGCCTGTCCTGCTGCTCTGACCAGCAAAGGCTCAGCTCTAGAACAGCTTCTTGCATGGTGTGCAAAGCAAGAGAAAGGGACTGGGGGAGCAGGTGAGTACCAGAGCAACTGCAGAAACATCCAGTGATGAATTCAACTGCACTGGGCTGTTTCTGGCTGCAGCAAACAGGTCAAACATCCCAAGTACCTACTTCCCATTCATCACGTCCTTCAGCCTGGTTCTGCCACACACCACCAGTTCTGATCACTAAAAAGTCCATTGTGACCTAGTGGCTGTCAAAGAGGAGGCACCTCAAGCTGTGCTGACTGATCTTGTTGGAGTCAGAAGCAGCAAGGGAGGAATTTTAAGAGCAGGAGTACCAATACTATGTGGAGAAGAAAATAATAGGAATGATGGGACAAGTGGGAATGAAGTGTTGTACGTCCAATCTTATCCTCAATTGCAGGTATGTGCAATTGAAATAAAGAGTTTAAAATGAGTAGCAGACAATGAAACTAATAAGGCACATGAACACTGAAGATGTCTTATGACAAAAACTTAAAAAATGTTTCAAAAATAGGAGAATAATTTAAACTCAAATGAGCACGCAAGACTAACCCCAGAAACTCCTGAAGGAAAGTTTTCTCCTTCTTACTGAACAGAAATATGATCAGATTGAACATGCATAAAAACAGGGAGAACCATACCAAACTAAGTAGCGATGACCATATGGACTGAGAAAGTTATTTAGTGAAAGCCAAGCCTGGGACACTGGAAAAGAAAAGGCCACAGTTATTCCTTTCTCCTATCTCCTTTAACTTAACTGTGAACTTGAAGTAAGTAAAGGAAAACTTACTCAGTAGGCCTAATTTTAAATTGCATTTTTGTTATTTACTTTGGATCCCCTCCTACAGTTGAACCTTTGGTCTTACAGTAAACTCATTTCATGCTGAAAGCTTATCTTGGCATTAAAAGCAGCTCTAAAGCAACTTTGGGATGAATAAGGCATATTATTATTTGAAAAACAATTAATCCAAACAAAGAAGAATCTCAGTCCTATCTTGTTGCACTCAACCTACAGCAAGTAGGAGGAACCTTGGGAGCTGAGCTCTCTAAGCAGCAAGGATCAGTTTGAGAACTTGTAATATCTTGTATCGAGGAAAGTCAGGTCTCCCCTTTCAGCCAAGGAGATATCACACACAGACATCCCAGAAACCTGAGAAACTTGTAAAAGCTGTTATTTCTATGCCCTGCTGTTACAGTATGACAGGAAATAAAACTTAATTATATATTCACTGCACGCTTCCTCATATACATTTCACCTGAATATGTTTTTTTTTTACTAGTTAAATCAATGAAAAAGGTAGATTTGCCAGTTTTTTACTACTGTTTTATAGTAGTAGGTTCCTTGCAAGGTTATCACCAGCCTCTCCCATCCACTGTATCTCCCACAGTCTATAATAAATATTTAATTAAGCTCAAAACAGCTGTTCTTAAACTCATAACCTAGCTTTGAAGTTCATTGCTTTTATTTCAGTTCTGAAAAAAGAGCTTCTGTTCCCTAAACTTTTCAATTATCAGAGTCACAACAAAACCCCAACTGCCTGTGGCACTGGTTATTACATTTTGAAATGCTGTACACTATCAGTTTGGACTGTTTCTCCATAAAAATTTCTTGGTAGAACTTACTTTTAAAAAGTAACCCATTTATCAGAGTATCTTCTTGTTCAAGTCAGTTGGCTTACCTTGTCATGAAACCAGGAAGTTCCTTTAGCAAATAAATTACGACTTCTAAGATCTGTACATAAGAGTTGATATTTACAGCTGAACAGTAAGCTTTAGTCAGCTTTCACTCATCCTTCTTTAGAAGCTTTGCCTGATTTTGTTAACAGACTTTGTGCTGTAATTGAAAACCAAAATGGTCTGAGCTGAACATGACTATGTTCTTGAGACACTGACGCATTTCCCCATAAGGGAATTTCTAAGATGTAAGCACTTAGAAGACACAAAATTGATCTAAATAAATTATATGATTGAAACTGATTGCTGTCTTAATAACAGAGAATGTTGTTCACTCTCAGAGCAGCTCTAAGACTAAATAAGTCAAAAATCATAAACCAAAGCATTCTGCTAAAAGAGCCAAAGGGAGACTTATCTGTCTTGTTTCTAAGCTGTGGAAAGGAATTTATACTTTTCCTCGTAAGTAGAAAGAGACAAACAAATATTACTTGAACTAGTAATTAACAGTATCATCATGAAGAATTCCAACAAATATTAAGGAATTACACAGAGCACTAAATTACTAAAATAGCCGAAATAGCTAATTAAAGATTATATAATTGCAGAAAACATCCGATGCATGTGAGGTTTACTGTGCTGTGAAGAATATTTAAAGATATAGCAAAAGACTGCTTTGCAGGAAGGGAGGCAAGAATACAAATACCTAAATTTTTAGAGCAGATTTTTTAATTAAAAGTATTTCCATTTGACTGGCATCAGCTTTTGCAGAAACATTCTTCTCTTTGGAATGAAGTCTCAAATATTTCAGGCTAAGCAAGCTAGATAGGAAAGTCTTAAATAAGACTTTACTGTGCAAAAGTGGTCGACTCTCTAACACTGAAACTCATTTTCCTTTTCATTTATTTTGTTAGAAGGAGTTTCAGTAATTGTTCCTATTTTCTGACTGTCAATGTGTTCCTAGAATGGCGTTATCAAACAAAGAGGAACAAGAACTGTACACAATGGTGCATCTAGGAACTTTATCCCTTCCTGTCCCCTGCCACAGTGCTTCTCCTTTTGTTATTCTGTTGTAGAGTGTCATACGGGAAGACTGGTACTGTTAGCATCTGAGAATCTTACAGTGTCATCCAAATAATCAAAGAAACCTCTAGTGTTTGTTACTTCATTCTGACAGATTGAGGAACCTCTGTATGGCTGAGATGTCTTAGTGACTTTTTGTACCCAAGAACTAAAAGCATTTAGGGGACCATAAAAACTTAATCAGAAGAACATCAGAAGTTGTTCATGGTATGCCAAGCTGCTCTCCTGGAATTACTTAAATCACCACACCCTCCTGCATTCTGTCTGACAGCCTTTGGTGGAAAGAATTTTCTTTGTGGAAGAATAACTTCTTGTTTTCTTACATGAAAATATTTCAAACAGTAGGAATGTAAGTCATGTTTATTGAAAACTGTCCAATTCACATGAAATTTTACAGATTCACTACTCTCAGTACCTCAGCTTCTGTGTATCACTCACCAGCCTTTCTTTTCACAGCATCATTTACCTTTCAGGACCAACTGCACTGTCACTGTGTCGATGTGATGCAGAATGCTACCTGTCACCAGACAATGCTTCACCTTCCCACTCTCAGTATTCTCACACAGGCAGGAAGTTCTCTGAAAACATCTGTAATAAAACCTTCCTTCGAAGAAAAAAAGAGGAAAAGCAGAAGACCTAGTTTTACTGCAGTGCCAGTGACAGCCCTTACCATATGTTTATACAGCAGACATCAAAGACAAGCCACATTTTCTCTGTCAGAAATCCCTTATTTTCCTGCTACTTTCTTCTGAGCAACATTTGTACACCTCACTTTTAATTGCAAACTTCGATTTTCAGCTCTGTGGGGCAGGACACCTTTTATTCTTCCATGTAACCAACCTGCCCCACCAAGGGAGGGGTTGAACAGAGACTATTATGTTGTAACTGTTTTCAAGGTGTATTTCTGTGATGTTGTGTTCCCTAACACACACCTTCCTAAATACGAGCACAAGGAAGTCATCTCAAAGCACCACACTTCTCCACTGAAAACTTGTGAAAGACATAACTAAGTAACTTAATGCCATAGGTGCAAACTGTTTTTGATAATACTGTGATACACAGTATAGATGTATGCTTGACAGATGAACTCCTAGGAGTCATACAGGAAAGAATATTTTTGCTATTTTCTGAGCATTGCAAAAATACTCACAAAAGAATAAAAGTTACCAGAGAAAATAAAAATAAAACATTGTGTTTAAAATCCAACCAACACTTATGCTGTGATATCATGAGTTTGTTTCTTTTGTTAATTGGAAATAAGGAGTTTGTTCAGTAGGTCAATTCTTTGCTGCCAGTATTTCATCAAAGTGTCAGTAATGGAACCTCCATAGATTTATACAGATGCACCAGAATAATTGCTTTTGATTAGACTGATTCAGAATTAGGTATCAGCCTTTTCTAAAGCAGCTCTTTTGTGGCTTCATTTGAGAATGTTTAGGTTAAGATTTCCAAAGATTTCTGTGTGTAGATATGAATCTTAATAAAAGAGAATCAGATAAAGTGAGCTGAGTCTTCATGTACATATATACATATGTATAGTGCAATGGAGACTGTATTGAGCCTAGAGACACTGCACTCCTATGGTGTTATTCACACATATATATAATTTGCAGGTTTAGATTTAAGAGACTGATTCAGAATTAATTGGGAAAAGTTTGGGGTTTTTTCCCTCTTTCTGAAAGCAGCTCTCGTTTGCTTTACCACAAGAACATTATGCTATTGCTTCTGCAGATGCTACCTCAATTGTAATTGCCTGTCATGCAGTGAAGCAATCTAATTAAAACCACTTATTTGCACCTATTAACCAGTCTCTTTAAATTCAGACAAAAGACCTTACCACAAGCTAAAACATAACTACAGAGTGTGGTCTGCAATTCAGCAAGAGAAACAACGTGTGTTTTCAGATAATTACACTTACCTCCATTTTCCTGCTATTAGCAATTAGCATTAGCCATGAATTTAAATGGCTATGTAAATCACTACACCTGGCCACTAATCCAGACACACTCAGACTGCTAGCAGGACAATGGATAATGCATTTCATCTTTTATATGCTTTAAATGGTGACATTTTTTGTGTTGAGGGCAAATTTCTGATTATATCGTGGTTTAGAGGTGCAGAATACAAAAATTATAAAAAAATGTTTGGTAAACTGCAAGAAAGAACTTGCAGTTTTATCTCAAGAAACACAGGGATCTTGAGCAGTTTTATAGATAAGACCAGAATATTCCTTTGCAACCTCTTTCACCATTGTCTTTTAGAGAATATTGTCTTTTAGAAAAATTAATATTTCAGTTATTTCATAGGGAAAAAAATCTACAGAAAGCTCTAATGTAAATAGCAGGCAGGGCACTAAACCAGAATGGCTTAATAAGTAGCCTACTGCATAAGCTCATCTGGTGGAGTTTTCTGCATTTCCCTGAAGTGCTGCCTTCACTGAAGTGCTTTGTTTCACACTGAGTAATGCTGACTGGACAGGTGGAAGAGTTTGCTGTGCACAATTCACTACTATGGCCATCACATCACTTCTTGCTTTCTTTAAGGAAACAGCACTGCTAGATTGAACCCACTGAAGAACTGGTGCTTTTATCATTTCACGGTTCTCTATTTAAGAAATAGGCCAATAATAAACTAAAACCTGTATCTTACAGCATGATAGACAGACTTCCTTAAGTTCATGGGTGGCTTTACAAACAGGATTTCTTTACCCATTTTTTGTGCCACTTCTGCAGGGCTCCAGGCCACCCTCATGCCCAGTGTGTATCCGTCGCTCATCCCGCTCTGTGTACGCCGCTGCTGGCGGCCCGTGGGCCCGTCTGGGAGAAAGGGCGATCCATGGTTGGGAGCCAGACGGGCTGAGCTCTTCATTACCTCAACAGTTATCTGCACCCACACGGTCTGGGCTACCCCCAGCGACAGACACCTCCTCAGGGGCCACCGACCCCGCCAGCACCGCGCTCCCTGTCGGGCTGTCCCTGTCCGGTTGTCCCTCTGTGCCCGCCCCGCGCAGGGAAGTGTCGCTTCCCATGAGGCGCCCGCATCCATCACCCACCCGCGCCCTCAGCGCTCACCCCGCGCACCTGGGCGCAGGTCAGCGCTGGGAATGACAGAGTCAGGCAGGAAGAGACTCCGAGACTCCAGCCTACGAGCGAACGCCACTAAGTGAACCAGACCAGCACTGAGCGGTCTTTCCTTAAACACCTCCAGGGACGGCGACTCCACCGCCCTGGGCAGCCCATTCCAATGTCTAATAGCTCATCCTGCGAAGGAGGTCCCAGCAGAATGTCCCCTAGCGCAGGCTGGGACCGGGTGAGACAGCGCCGGGCCCTGCGCGGTACCTGCGCGGTGCGCGCAGCGCCCTCCCACCCTCAGCGCGGAGCGGCGGCCGCGGCGCCGCCTCGTCCCGCCCAGCCCGCCGGGGGGCGGGGATTGGGCGAGCCCGCCCGTCACTCCGCGGCGGTGCCGCGCAGCGATTGGCCGCCGGCGCTGCCAGTCATCGGCGGGGCCGCGCCCGCCCCTTGTTGTCACGGCGCCGTGCGGGGCTGGGGCCGTTCGCGCCGCTGTTGTTGCTGCCGCCGCGGGAGCCCGGGTGGGGAGCGGCGCCCCGGCCTCGCCATGGCCACCAGCACCACGGGCTCCACGCTGCTGCAGCCCCTCAGCAACGCCGTGCGCCTGCCCGTCGACCAGGTGAGGATGGGGAGGCGCCCGCCCCGCCGCCGCTCCCGCGGGCTCGCCGGGGAGGGACCGCACCGCGCCCCCGCTCCGCGCCGTGCTGCCTCGCCCCGGCCCCCCGCGGCCCCTCCATCCATCGGCGGGGCCGGGCCGGGCGGGCGGCGCCCGGAGCGCGGGGCGGCCGCGGCTCCTCTCCGCACCCGCGGGCGGGGGGGCGCCGGGGCGGCGGCCGCGCTTGGGCAGGTGCGCCCGCCCCGGCTGGTCCAGCATCCCGCCCGCATCCAGCCCTGCCCGGCCCGGCCCTGCCTCGCCCCAACTTGTTGGCATCGTCAGCCGGCCAGATGTGGATCCGCAGCTGGGAGTGGGGCCGGGATCGGTTCGAGGGATGCAAAGGTTGGGTAATAATTGCAAATGCAAAGCAGCGCGCTGCGCCTGGATGCGCCTGCCAGGGGGGTACACGCGCGGTGTTAAATAATGTGCGCCGCACACAATGCTGCTGGGAATTCCTATGTGCCTGTAGGCAGAGCGTTTTGGTGGTATCTATTGTCCAAGTGATATAAAAATTCCTGAAGACTTTAATCCTGGTGTCCTCACAAAATATTAGTAGATTACAAAATAAGATTGGGAAACTGAGGTTTGCCTAGTTTAATCACTGAGGCTGGACCAGAATGTTTGTTTATGGGGGAAGTGGTCTAGACCTCAGAAATCCACAGAATATTTATGTATTCGGGAATACATAAATACATATACATTTTGTAGAGCCAAGGAATTTCATGTTAGGAATTTTTATTTTTGTTTAATGCTTCATTCATGTACATATGAGTGAAACACATCAAGGAAAACAGTCTATGCTTCAGTAGAGGGAGACTTTGATGGCTTGTTTTTACAAAATACACCTGATGAGTGAGAGAAGTAACTGGAAATGCAATACAGAGGAAGGAGCATGCCTAGTGAAAGTATTTTGGAAGTGACTGAGTTACACATTCTTCTTTTTTCTTCCTTCTTGGAAGGATGGTTAAGGATATACATGAAAAAGTACCTTCTAGAAAACTGGTAGAACGGGCAAGTTGAAATTGAGCTTGCTGGCGTGGAATAGATACTGTGCACCCCTTGCAATGATACCTGTGGCTGGGATCGATGGCACCTCGTGCCTTGGTGCCTCCTACCTGCAGGTGGTGAGCTGCTCTTGCCAGGTGCCATGTGGTTATTTCCATAAAACGTGCAGCATCTACAGGATATTGTAAAACACGTCAGAGTTGACAGTCTTTTTATGGCATGATGTTGGGGGTGTATAATTTTATACTCATAGTAGTAGTCATAAATTTAATTGTTTATGACATGGTGTTACTACTGCCAAAATTGTTTTTAAATTGTGGGTACAACATTTTGATGATAATAAACTTACTTTTTATCAAAGCCTGGAAAACTTCCCTGTATTGAATGTTTTGCAACAGATGCTCCTGAAGAGTCAAGAAGTTTTTATAAAGTAGACTTTGAGCTCTGTTGGAGCTTTTGGGAGTAATCACACTGGAGGGTGGCTAGTTTAGAAGGTTTGTTAGAAGCAGCTGGAAGTCAGAGATACATTGTTTTCAGACTGTACATAATATAGGTCTGGTTGTGTATGAAGAGCACTGATTGTGACTGGGGTATGAATTGAAAAGCTTCAAAATTTTGCTGCACTGAGGAGCACATATCTATAAAAAACCTGATTTAAAAAAGCCAAGTTTTTTGCAACCTCAGCTCAAGATTCTATCTTGATAGTAAGTTTGTAATACAGAAGGAATGTGACTTGTGTTCAGTGTAATCAAATCAAAGGGAGTGAAGGAGATAATGAGGTCAGGGAAGAAAAAGAAAGTTCTGATACTCTTTGGTATGTTTGCTCAGAGATTATGCTTGACATTTGGTGATACTATAAGCATATTCAGAATGAAAATGTAGCACTGCTTTGAAAAAATAATAGAAGAATGAAGGTTTTTGGTTAGTACATTGTTTCTACTACTTGCTCCAAATCTGTACTATGACTACAGTCATACCAATATAGTAGCTGCTTGAAATAGGCACTCTGGTATAATACCAGCACTCAACTGCTGGAGATCAGTAGGGGTTTTTTTCTCCATTCAGTTTCAGTTTTGACCACAAATAGATACTAATCTTTATCCAAAATATTGCTTAAATTGTGATTTATGTTTAAATCATTACTATCTAATTATCCTGCTAAGGCATATAACTCTTGGAAGACAAATTGAGGTAGCATGTGTCCATGTTGCCTTACTCTCTGGTGCTTAAGCAAATGCATCGAGAGCCTTCTCTATTTGGCACTGCATAGAAGTAGAAATTTAAGTTCAAGGTGAAGTTGCTATCTTTAAGATTAATCAATCAGATCCACATCTCTGTGCGAGAGAAATTGATTACTTTTTTACCTAATGCTTGGCAGAACTAGAGACAGAGATTTGAGAAGGGTGCTGGTTATGTACTAGTTGGAGGTCAGTGCAAAATAGGAAGGGTGAGCTCCATCAGAGCCATTTGACACAGCAGTCTTCTCCATGTGCCCAGCTGCGTTGCAAAAGGAAAGCTTTGTTGCTTTAACAACTTGCTGGACATTTTTTCTTGGTACTAGAGTACTGGGTAGCTAAAGGAATGGAGAAGAACTTGTTTTCTTCTTCTGTGTGTATCTCCCAACAAGGTATCGTGCAGTTAACTTGTTGCTTTGTCTCTTGTTTTGTCTTGCACCAAGTTAACCTAAAGGACTACTTGGAAAAGTTAATCTGTTCTTTATAGGCTTCTTGGGCCAGTTTTTCTGTTGTTATTTTCAGTCATTTGATGAAAGGGAAGATGCTTGGTGTCAGCAAGAGCCTAGAGCAAGTGTACCTTTCTCTGTATTTTGTAGTAGGAAAGAAAAAAAATCACTGCTTGGGAGTGAAAAGCCTGGTAAAAACTGTTTCTGTTCACATCTTGGAGAATGTAAATTGGCTGCTCAGGAAAGGAAGCATTCTGTTAACAGCTGTGGCACTTTAGGTCCTTAAAGTTAATGAATGAGTGAATAAATATTAATGTACTTCATATTCCCTGTGCCTTCTCAGGGGACAGAAGGAATAAAAGTAGCCATGTCCTTCCCAACCTGGACTACTTCCCAAGAGAAGTATGGGAAGGTTTACCATAAAAACTTGGCTGCAAGAGTATCACATGTTGCCTAATGCCTTGAGGTTGCAATTTGAATTATTTTATTTTAGTAACATCTGTCACCTAACTTTATATTTTTCCTGTCTGTTCTCATGTAATATTTATGCCTCTGCTTCTTTCTTCTTTCTGTAAGGTGAAGCCCAACAAATAATGTGTTGGACTTCGGTTTGTTTTCGATTCTATCGCTACCTTGCTGATTTTCTATTGATAAATGACATCACTACCTTGCTGATTTTCTATTGATAAATGACTTATCTTGATGTGTCAGCCTACCTGTCATTAAATTGGAAAGATTTAAATTTGCTTTGACAATGATTCTGGGAGAGCAAAGCTTTCTTTTTGGCTTTTTGGTCACTGTGGGGTTAGGGGAGTTCAGAGAATAATCATTGCTTTCACTGCTTCCACCAGAGGGAGCAAAATTTTTTTACTGAAAATGTACAGAAATTGTAGGGGCTATTTCTGCCCTTCAATTGTTGTAGTAGTTGCTAATTTGTAGCAGAGGAAGACTTGAACAGGGGAGATAGGAGACTGACTGCAACAATATGTGAACATCAACTTTTTATATGAATTGTCTAAAAGATTGATCTTGAGATCCTGAAATAGGGTCTGAACTTCAGTGATTATCTTCTAGATAAGAAAAGGAAGAATGTGGCTCCATGTGCTAACAGTATAGATGTGTGAAGATATGTGGACAGAAAAAAATGTCATGCTTATGATTATGCACTTGACTTAAACTCCAGAATGTAAAAATATTTTCAACAGAAGAAAAAAAGTTCTGTGTTATTTCCACACTTTTCTTGGTTTTTGGTTTGTTTTTGTTTTTGTTTTCCCCAATCTAGTCTTAGGTTTTATTTGTTAAAGTTTGCTCATTTATGTGGAATAAATACAATTTTCTACATGGGCGCCATCAATCTTCAAAGAATCTAAACTGACTTTTTTTATTAAGAATAGACATAAAAATCCAAGTCTTGCTAAACATGAATTGCATAAACCACACAAACTTGCTTAATTTAACAATCATAAGCCAGCTTGTTGTACCTTTACATAATTTTCTGCATAGACTTCCTTGTGGAGAGAGGTATCCAAGTTGCTTTCATCATGCCCTTAACACACTTGCTTCCACATAAAAGCACTGGTGTATATTGAGCCTGTGTTTCACCTTTAAGCCCTCAAGGAGAGTGGGCAGGAATTTTTTTTTCCTTGTATATATCAATGAAATATTTGTTTCTTACATGCATATCATGTAAGAAAGCAATTTAGCAATTTTTCCTTCTTTATTTTGATGTATTGGAGGTGAGCACAGCTGTAGTTTGAAGAAAGGGCAAGTCTTGAGGTGGGGTAGGGAATTTTGCTGAGGAGCATTATGTGCCTTATTTGCCTGCAGGATGCATCTGAGTATGTCTCCTAGTTAGAGCTGTTATTTCACAAAATTTTGAGCATTAGTGATGTCTTCTATCTTATCACTTTAGTTGACGATAATCCCTTGTTTTCTGCCAAGGCAACATAAATTAGCCTCCTGAGGGCTGAAATGTTTTAGTCTGATAAAAACCTTTTTGTTTAAACATGGAATGGATATCAAAATATTTGTCCTGTATAACTGTCCAGAATTTAGATGGCCTAACATTTGACTGAAGCATTATCAAAATAGAAAAATGAATAAAGTGAAGAGTGTCCCAAGTTTTCTTCTTTCAACATTGATTCTTAGACCCCTGTCTAAGGGTCTGGTTGTGGAACCCAGAGCAGCTTGTTACTGATTTTTCAGATATGACCCAGGAAATTTATAAGGAACAGCTGTGAGTAAAATTAGCATTCAAGGGTGTGTAAAATGCAAACGCTGAAGGCAAGGGAGTGGTGGGATAAGCAAATTGTACCCCTACTTTGCCCTGTACTTTCCTTATGTGCTGCTAGTAACAGTCGGGAGAATGAAGGGTGGATGGCAAAACATGATCTTCTGTGATGATAGATGGAGACTGTAGTAGGTGAAAAAAAGCTGGAAATAAAATTCTGTTCTTCATTCTCTATGTGCTGTTCTCAGCAATGTTTTGAATGGTTTGGATTTGCTAGCCAGGCTTTTAGTAATTTCTGAACTTCCCTTTGACTTCTTGGAAGGGATGTATCATCAGGAGGGTCCTGAACAGTGACACCTTTCCCACATTTTACTATTTAGTGGTTAGGTGTTGACTTACTCAATAAACATTAGGTAAAGAGTTAACTCTGCAATGAAAAATACAAAGAGAAGGATGAAATGGTTGGGATAAGAGGAAAAATTGACAAGAGAAAGTGACTATTTTGAAGGAAGAGTTGGAAAAGAAAAAACACTGGGTAGCAGTGTTAGAAAGGATGGGCCATTTATATAGTGATAGTGATTGATTTAGTGCAAGAAGAAAATAAATCCTTGTTATTCAGGTTCATGAATATAAATTACAGAGCTGCTTTAATTCTTTAATATTTGCAGAAGCAGCAGTGAATTTTGCTCTCTCGCATGTTATCATAGGGTCTGTTTTCTTCAGTTTTTTGTAAAGTAGTGGAAAAAGTCAAATGTAGTTAGACCTAAGGTTTCTACAGTAAACATTGAAACTAAATATTCTTTACCTGAACAGCTTATAGTCACCTGCTTTGTTTTGTCCCATTCTTTTCACATCCTTATGCAAGTCATTGAGGCTGTGTGTGAACATGTGTCTGTGCTCATGACAGACAGTACAACCCCAAAATGGGGTACAGGAGTTGCTATGAAAATACTGCAGTTCTGGGATGTTGAAAAGAAATAGTGCAGTGCTCAAAGAGCAGTCTAATAAAGAAAATAAAGATTAAGGCATAAGGATGGTAACAAGAGTCACGTTTTTTTGAGTGCATGGTTACTACTGTGTTGCTTTTTGTTTCTGAAGGGTTTCTGCTGTTAATCCCTTGTACCACAGCTATTAGATCTTTTTTTCTCTGTGGGCCTTTTCATGAGTACTGTGCTGACTTTAAGCAAGAGTTCTGAAAAAGAAATAAAACTGAAATAGATGAGTCATCTTTATCATTTGGTGATCCTGACATTTGTTGACTTTTCACTCTTGTTTACCTGTTCCTGTGTTGACCTAATGAAGCACTGTGATACATCCTTTGCAGACTTGATTACAGAATACTTTCTTCACATTTATTATTTTGACTAATGTGCACACTTTTCCTGAGTAATGTGCTCATTTCTTTTTCCTCGTCCCCCTTGAACTAGGGAGTCTAGACTGGAGTTTTATTTTCTCCTGGAAAGTGAGAACAACTACACGTAGCCAAGTGAAAACCTGTTTGCTTGATGTGTGCATCTTCACGGTATTTTTGTTACCAAGAATGTTGATGTAGCTCTTCAGTATGGATATTTTATTTTCCCTCTTTCCTTTGGGAAGTATTTTAAGTTCAATGTCAGTTGAATCAGCATTGCTAGTCTTTTAGCGCTGAAGTGAACAGATCTGTTTGAGAAATTAAATTCCTCTGCAAATTTAGAGAAGTGCTTGTTATGCCTATTTGTTTTAAGTGATCATTCTGATAACTAAGCCATCTTTTGCGAAGGAAAACTTCCATAGCTCTGCTTTTTATTCTAGAATAATATATCCAAAGGTGAAGAAGCTATGTTGGTTTTGGTTATAGTATAGATTTTCTGTAGTTGGGATTTTGGTGTTTTCTTTTATTTTCAGTTAAAGTGACCTAAGCTGCAGAAGGTGTTCTTATTCTGAAATGTGGCTTTTGAGCATACTGATTGTATTACTGCAGTGGTATATTCTGTATAGTAATGCTACCTGTACAGATCATTCTTAGGCTTTCTGACCTGTTTTTTAGCTGAGTAATGTTCTTGGTTCTACTGCTTCTTCGCAATCTTACACATATATGTAAATACACACACATATATAAAACCCCAATTGACTAAGCATTAAAAAATTGGACTGAAGGCCCAGACTAAAATGAATTGGGTTTTATTCTTCATAGTGGAAAATCTAGAAGGAATTTGAGGTCATCACAAATCTGCAGAATTTTAGAAGTTCAGTAACGGCTGAGGTTTGTAGAAGGTCCACCTGTAGCACACATTAGCAAATCATTTTCTGTAATGGAATTGAATGTAAGAGGTCAGGTAAAATATTTTAATATAGAAGTATAATTCTAAATTTTGCTAAAATATTATTAAAAACTGGACTAATTTGAAAAGATGTAACATCTCAAAGTAGTGTCCATTGCTTGTATGGATTGCTGCATACAGTAGATGTTTAAAGGGCTGCTGTTGTTGTGCTTGGAGATGAGGCTTGGCTGATCTTGTGGGAATGATTCCTGAACTGGGAAAAGCAGGAAGATAACAGGGAGGAATACAGACTGTGTTGAATAATAGTTCTTTCAAGGGAGGGTGTAATGAAGCCCTCCTATTTTTTTCCTTCCCACAGCGAGCACCGAGAAGCTGGCATTTTGAAGATGGGGAATATTTGTTCTGCTTGCTAATTGAAATTACTGTTGTTGTTACCAGAATTGTGCTTGCTGTATGGACAAGAGACTTGCTTTCAATTTCTGTTGCTTATTTTAAGATGTATTTCAGTTTCTCACATACCAGGAGAATATAATTGTAGTGAAGCAAGATCTTAATTGAGAAAATGTCAGTTTCTGGTTGCATTTGAGAAAGATACCTCCATAGATGTTGGTTATTTTGCTTTATTTTTAAATGCCTAGAAAAGTGCGTAGCTTGTGAAGTTTTAATCAAATTTCAGACAATGTAGTGGTTCTCTGGGCTTTCAAATAAAAGCTTGTCATTCAAATACACATTTGAGTACCCTGTATTTATAGATGACAGAGAATAGACATTTTCAGTTCCCCTGGAATTGCTAGATGAAGCTTAAAGATTAACTAGCAACAAAAGGATAAAAGAATGTAAAAGTATGCACACAGGATGATAAACATAGCTGGAACTATTGGATAAACAGATAATGAGGAATATAGTGGTTTTTTTGGCTCTAGCTCAAGAAGTAACAGCTCATTCCCAAAAAAAGTTCAAGGAAAGGTCACCTGTAATACTGATGCACTCATTGAGTATGACCACCAGAGACCCCCTTGGACAACCTTCTAGGACCATAGAAGGGCTTCCAATAGGAGACAGATGCATGCAAATTAGTTCTAGGAAAAATGGTGTTTATGTATTAGCTAGGAAGTACACTGTAATGAGTATGTATGATCATGAGGGAATAAATACCCTGTTGTAAACTTTCACTCACACATTTGATTAGCAAAGATATCCTCTGAAAGTGTCCAGCACTTTAATAAAAAATGCCTGCTTTCTAATATTTCAAATTGTGTTATTTTCCAGCTGATTTTGTTGTCAGTGTACTGCTGACACATGTGACACAGTAGAGATTTTGAGTTCATCTCATTATGTGCATGTGCACTGTGAGTGTGTGATAAAAAGCCATGATTTTAAAAGCACAGTAACTGAGATGGTCTTTGTTTGGAGCTGTGTTTTGCCAACATAATGCCAGGCTGTGGTGTTCTCATGTTGTAAACTCTTTTTCCATGGTAGTCTGAGATCTGCAATCCTTAACTGGCCAAACCAGTTTTTGCTTAACAGAAGCAAGTGGTTTAGGTCCTTATTGTTTCTGAAGAGAGAAGAAAGCAAAATACACAAACAAAAACACCCAAGCCAGCATTCTTAGTCTGATTTCACCTTGGAACCAAACTTGCATCCTAGATTTTGGTTACTCCCATGAAAAAATAGCTTTTTTTGACAACTCATGATCTGTAATGGTGAATTCTTAAGAGCCTATCAGAGAGAACACGCTTCAGCCAATATCTTCCTATCCTTAATGAATTAGTTTTGGTTGTTCTCACTATAAAATGTACATTGATGTTCCATTTTACCTCTTTAGTCATACAGTTTATTATAGAGTAATTCTGAGTAATGATTAAGTAAGCCTTCTTTGAATAAGCTTATTGGATTTGATGCTCATTTATTGCACAAACCAGATTACTATTGCCTCTATCATGTTTTTTGTGATGTGCTTTGCTCCTTGTATTGCATACTTTAAAATTGCAAACTGGGAGTTAGTACTGGAAATAGAACTACTATTGCTAACCTATGTCATAACTGGATTTGATCTTTTGGAATGAAACCAACTTGGAAAGAACACGTTCAGGATCTTATGTTAAGTCCTTTCATCTGCCAGCAAATTGATGGGAAGATGAACTGTATGTGTCCAATATCAAAAAGCATTTGCTAGTGATGTTGATGCTGACTAACACTAATGTTTAGAGCATGCACTTCAAGGAGGAGGCTGATACTAGTGGGCTGTGCTTGGAATTTTCATCTAAGTGTCCCTTCACACTGGACACTGTATAAACATTCAGTAATACAGTCTTTGCTACAAAGAGCATTGTGCCTTAATACAAACATCTCCCATGCTGGTATGATTTCAAAATAATCACTGCTGCTTATCCTCTATTTCTTCACATTTCACCCATGAAGCAAGGTTGAGTTTTCACAGCAGGAGTGTTAATTAGTTATATTTTCATCATGTAAGGCAGAGTATTAACTGAATAAAAAAAAACCATTTGAAAGCTTTTTTTCAAGACATATGATGCTTTCAGTTGAAAGAGGAATCTTGTTTCTTCTTATCATTCAGAGAAGAAAAGTTCTTTGAACTACTCTTAAGTATCTGTCAACTGTATCAAATACCCTTGCCAGTATCTCTGAACTCATCTGCCTGACATTTCCCAATAAATTGAAGAAAATTACCAAGTGGTTTGATTTTGAGCCTTGTAATAGAATTACTTTTTTCAGCTTTAGTGTGGAAAATGTTATTTCCTTTTTTTCCCCTTTAATATTAGTGCAAAAACTTTGAGGCAGTAGTTGGAAAATTGACATTGGTTTCAAGTAAGTAATTCTCACTTTTCAGTTCTTAGCTGTCTGGCATTAAGCAATTATTGGATAATTGTACAAGTTGTTTTTATACTTGAAGAAGGTTAGAAATTCCACAGAAGAATATCCATCCATGCTGCCGTCTGGTTGCTGTGGAGAAACATTAACTCCCCTGTATGTTATAAGCAGCTTTTTGTGAACTCTTGTAGATGTTTTTCATTCCTCAGCTCATTGTTTTTGTGGGAAAGGGAAATAGTTTTGACTTAACTTGGAGCAGGAACAAGAAAATAATGATGTTTAAGGATCAAGGCAGAACTGATGCTTCATTAATTGTGGTAAGGTTTGGCAATTTTTGACAAGTATGTGTCAACAAACATCATGCTTGAAGAGGTTTGTGTTTAAAATGTTACTGCTAAAGTGACCCTACAGATTTAGAAAAAACATCAAAGCCTCGGTTTTAAGGTCTTCATAAGGTGTATGTGCATTATTCTGTCTTGATCTCTTAGCTCTTGCAAGAACTCATTTTAAAGTGGTTTTGTAGTCCATATTTTATTTCTTTTCCTAAAAAGTGTTTTTTTCTCTAATAGCCATAGATATTGAAAAGAAAAACTAAAGGTGGAGAAGAGGAATGCTGCTTTAGTGCACCTTGCTCAGTGGCCCTGTCAGATACAGGAGGAAGCATAGGTCATAACTTTGTCTGTGGTGGAATGGAGGGCTGAAAATTATTATAGAGGGAAACAAGTAATGCTGGTATCTTGCACCTCAGAAAACCTGAATTCCAGGGTGGAAATGTACCATGGTGTGGCTCAGAGAGGTACTTCTAAATCTGTCTGCAGAATTGCTGTATCCACAGGTTCTTGACTGTTGTCTGTAAAGCATCTTGCATCTTAACCTTGTTAGTTTAGGCTCTGCACATGATCAGGTAGGCTTCAGTGCTTCTGCTTCTATCTGGGTAATCTTTTTTCAAAGCCTAATTCATCAGCAATAAGAACAGAAGTGTCTTCTTGTTTTTCTTCAGGAATAACTTAGAAAAAATGCACTAAAGAACAAACAGACAAAAATCCACAGAAAAACACAACCCCCCAGACAGAACTCTCACATCAGCTTTAATTTATCCAAAGTGTTGTATTAAGGCCACGGACATTCATTGCATTTTAAAGGTTTGAATATTTATTTTTCTTCTTATTGGAGAAAATGTGTTAAAAATGAGAAAATAGAGATGCACCAAGACAAGGTAACTTGCCAAGAGTTTGTGTAGGTTGCTGGGAGAAAGAGTAAAATGCAACATTCCTGGGTCATCTTTGGTGCTTCACCTGCTCAACCACTGTTTCTCTTGCGAGGTGCTTGGTGTCAGTGTTGTTCTTTGGGTGTCTCTCAGTGCCTTGCTGTAGCTGGGAAACAGAACTTTGTGCCATTGTGTTACTGCTTTTCAGTGAATTATTAGTAGGCTGTACAGTGTGGGCCTCTATGATTAACTTGTGCCATCCAGTTAGGAATTATCTGTATCAATAAAATTCCCTCTCTGCTTTGGCTGCTTTTCTGAATGAGGCAAATGCATTCTGTGCTGTGAAGTAGCAGGATTCTGGAGAATTCTGCTGCAATTGACTGCAGCAATTGGCTTTTGATACTAAAATATAGCTGATATGAAGAGGAAGCTTAGCCTAAAATCTGAATTGGTAGATAAAATTTGCATGTATTATTATATTATATAATATTATATATTAGTTTTGTAGAAGAAATAAACTTTTCTGTGTTTCGTTTTAATGTGAACTTAAGTTTCTTTAGCTATTTATTAAAGATGCTGTCTGTGTTGTAAAGTTAGAGACTTCCAGGTCTTCAAATCCAATGTTATGCTAGAATTTCCTCTTGATGATGAAAATCCTTGTAGCAGTGACCTTTTTCTTGTTTTTTTTCCTTTATGTTCAGAATTGATTCCTTAAATACTTTTCCCTTAGCAATAACTTTATTTTTACAAAAGCATTGCATAAATTACATTTTATTCTTTTAAAATACTAAAATAATCGTCTTTAAAAGTTACGTACTTTCTGTTTACTTTTGCAGAGGTCATGCAAATGGGGAGTTTCTTACATAGATAACTTAATGCAGTTAATGATATAATGGATTTATATTTTGTGTAGCTACTCCAAATATTGAAACTGTGAATTTGTGTTCATGTTTTGCTATTACATTTGGCATAAGTTGTGCCTATGAACTGCAGTGCTTGTATGACTAGTTTTGAGCCAATATAGTGGATTTAATTTTGAAATTGCTAGGCTACACACAGCAGGATCTGTAATAGCTTAGTATGTGTAACACACACTTTCATCATTCATTGCTGAATAACTAGTGGTGATAATTTACATTGTAGTTGTATGTTTTTTATTCTTATGTGCACATAACTTTCCCTTACATGTTGCTCTCTCTGTAAGATTTTGAGGTGTTATTCTCATTGACTGATATCTTGTATGTGAGGAGGAATAAAAAAATTCTGTTTGTTTTCTTATATATGTGCTAAATTGTAATTGCTCAGGGTGAAACTTGCCATTCTATGGTAAGATTTTTTTTCCCCTCCATGAAATCTCAGCTTTAAATAGATCTTGATTAGGTTTTTTAAAAAATTTCTTCTATAAAATTGAAGCTTCTTATTGGAACAGGTTTTGTGATCTCATGGGGGCACATTGCAATTAGGTTTGAAGAATTCATCGTGCAGCTTTAGGGAACGTGTTGTCTTTGTTCTTTGTGGGTGTTCTGCTCACATCTGACCAAGTCATATGGTATTTAGAAAGTTGTATTTTGCCCATACTCACAATGTTATAAGAGCTTGACATAAGTTTTCAAAAGGTACATAAGTTTACAATTCCCAGTTGTTGAAGTTTGTATATATAATATTTGCCAACAAAATCGCTGCTTGGTTGAATGCCTGGTTTTCGTGGAAGCTTTCCAGGTGGTGATGTCCAGCTCTGTCCTTGTTCCTGCTCATTTGCTGTCTGTTCCTATTGTCTATCCCTATAGACAGCCAGGTCCTTTTGGTCACTCTTTCAAGGCAGGCTCTGTGTGTGAAGGCAAGTTCTTCATCTGTCTCAGTGTGTGCATACAAGGAAGCTGTCTGTCAATTCCACACTGCTCAGCATGGCTTAAGATGGGACATGGAGTTAGGAAAAGCCTGAAAATTAAATTTTGGCATTGTTTACTAAACCAAGTAGTGCAGTACAGAAAGAAGTGTTTCTATGGGATGAAGTGGTTGGCATTGAGGATCCAGCATGGGTGCTTTAATAATTTTGGGAAATACTGCTTTTGCCTAGGTTAGTCCGTGGGCTTAATGTTCAGTTACCTTTGGAGCAGATACCTAGTTCAGTTTAGTTTAAAGGAAATCAGGTTTGTGTGTCCAGACACCATTGCACAGCACTTGCAAAGCACGTGAAGTGCAGATAACTGGGAGGCTTCAGGAGCCCCCTCTGATCTGAACTAAACCACTGTGGAGATGCACAAACTATCTCACTGCTGGAGCTGGAAGTGCATCCAGTGGAATTGGGGAGCCCACACAGTCTGTTTATCATTATACTTCCTGTAGCATTGGCAAGGGATGAAACTTCTTTCCACGTGGAAATGAGTACAAGTGGTAGAAATGAGTACTGTGGACTGAAAGCCACAGGTAAGTTGTGATTTTTGTTGTAGGAATTCTGTGTTTTCTTTTAAAATGTGAGTAGTCAAGTATTCAAAGGGATATTTAGCAAGGGAATATATAACCTGTGATAGCAGGTGCTCAAAAGTCAGAATAAGTGTCAGATGAAGATTACCCCTGTGACTCTTAACACTGCCCAGCAGTGCTCGCAAACTCTTCCATATGACTTCCTTGATTTGGAAGGCAAATCAGTAGTAAACCAGAGGGTTTTTGTGAACTGGAGAAAAAATAGGGAAAAAAAAACCAGATTGATGACTTTAAATTTTGCTTGTATTTTGAGATACTTTGGGCCTGATTTAGAGGCATGCTGGATAATCAGAACAGCAGCTGAATTTATATTTTCAAAACACATTTCTAGTTAAAGTTCTTTTAAAAGTACAGAAAAACTAGGCACTGAGTGTCTGAAATTGAGCAACCAAAGTTAGCGGGCATTTATTTTCCCCTTTGGGCTTTCATAATTTTTGTGCCAGTCATTCACCTTTAGTATAGGAATACTGATCTTATGAAATTATTGCAAAGTTTACATTTGTTGTATGTAGTCTTACCATGTTATGGACAGAGCTGCATAACATGTAAAGTTCTTATATTCAAATGTAGAATGCAGATGGTAAGCATTTAATGGGTCACAGGATGAGGGCAAAAACTGGGCAATTGTCCATTTGCTGAATGAATCAGAAATACTCCTGGGGAAAATAGAATAAAGCAGCAGAAGAATATAGTCTAAAGTAGGTATGTATAAAGGCTAAATTCAAGTTGCAAGGCTTTCAAACCTTAACTTCCTCATAGCTTGGTTTTGCAGATATGTATTTAAAGCTTTGGGAGCTTTACAAGTTGAGCAGAACTCTTGGTGCCTTGTAATCTGCATTTTGGTGCACTGAGACAAGGATAAGGATGGGATTGGTAAGAGTAGAGAAGAAATGCAGGGTGGTGTGTGACTATTGTGGTGATGCCTTGGATTTCCAAGTATTGTATATGTTTGTGCCCTTTTTGGGAAGAGCACTTTAAAAATACCCACTGGCAGTTTTGGATTCATTTGTGAGGAAGGCTTTTGGAAAAGGCTTGTGCTGCTTGGGTCACTTAGTTTCATGTTCAAAATACTGATATAATACATTCACGTCCCTGGAAGTTGGCTTGTGGGGTTGATCTGAATGTGTGTTATCCTGCATTTCATTACTGTTCTCAAAATATTCTTCTTGGGGAAGGTGCTTTGGTTTGTTTGGCTTTTTTTTCTTATCAGGTTTTATTTGTTTTTTAATTAATGGGATACTGTTTTTCAGATACAGATTTGATCATTTGAGTAAATAGCTAAACAAATAGCAAGTGCTCAAGAAAAGTGTACCACCTTTTCACTCCCTACCTGCTGAATCCTTTCTCAGGTTTGCTTTTTGTGCTTTGTGTGAGGATTTTACTCCTAAACCTGCAGGCTCATCCTGAATTGTGAGATTCAAGGTTTGTTGTTTTGTTGTTGTCCGCTCCTATAGAGTTGGTGATACATGTCAGAACTGCCAAGCACTTCTACCATTTTCACAGTAGTAGTAGGAGCCAGATGATGACTTTCCTTTTTCCCTGGGTCTTGCTAGTTTGCTTTTAGTAGTAATCTGAAAAATAAGGACACCATGTGATACCAGTTGGTAAATTATCTATATTGCAGTCAAAGCAGTAATGTCTGGGCATTCAGTAAAACCAGCAATGCAAGTGTGTCCATTTCAGGACAGGTATTCATGCTCATTTCTTCCCTCTGTGCAACCTTCTCTGTCTCCCTTCCTCTTCTAGTCTGTCTAGGATGTGAGTTCTTTGGGTCAGAAACATGCTTTGCGGGTTACATGGCACAATTTCTGTAACAAATATTCATACAAATGTTGGTACTGAAGTAATAATTATTTTTGTTTTCATTTTTGTTTCTTGCTCTCTTTTCTCAAACAATATCAGTTTGTTTCCCTTTCAGTAGTTCACTTGACTGTTTTGTATGAAACTTTTTCACTAAATGCATGGAATCATCTTGAGTAATAAACCTCGCTCTGTTTCATTTGCATCATTGCTTATAAAGGAGAGAAAACAGGTCAAGTTATACCCTGGAAGAATATCTCCTCATTTATTTAGGATTTTTCAAATACTGTTAAAAGCATAATAGAAATGTGGTAGTAAGAGAACGGATGGAAAAGTGTACGTGACATTTTAAACAACAGTTTAATTTAGGGAATTGTGCCTATTAAAAAGCACAGCCCTGCCTTTTGAATCTTTCCCTGCTAGCACTTAATGCTCTAACTTGGTGTTACAGGTTTTGGAGTGGTTCAGTTGTTACAAGAAAGAGTTCTGTAGTTGTTTTAATTGCTACTTTAAAAATTACCGTGTTTGCATACTCTGACCCTTACCTATTATGGCCTGAAACTTGGTTGAAAAATGATTAAGGAATGGACAAGGTGAATTATGGTACTGCAAGTGTGCACTATGTTGCTGCAAACATCAATATCAGACTTGCTGTCAGGAGCATAAAAATAGTATTGTCATTGTACCCTGTGGTGTTAAGATTAAGTATATATTTCAGCTAAGTGCCATCAAAGAGTCTAAAACACAGTTGTGCAAAGGACCAGTGAAGCTTGCAGGATGTACAAGTTTCTGTTGTTGAAGTGCTTAGAACCTGAAGCAGTGGTTCCCAAGCTGTTGCTTGTGATGACTTGGGATGCCACTATTAGACATGGAAAATTGTTAGGCAGTTTTCTATGTCAGTAAAAAATAAAATCTATGAAGTGAGAAATGTTACTTTCTAAATAAAATAATTTGTCCAGCTTTTTGTAACGTAAGCTTTTGGTAGTGGTTGCTGTATTTGAGGAATTTCTTTCTTTATTGTGCACTTACTGTTACATTTTTTTTCAGGCCACAGTCAGAACAATTCTTTTTACTCACTGATTTAGTTTTATTCAATTCTGCTTTTGCTTTCAGTGCCCTAATGTCTTTAAATATTTAATATACAAGAAATTTTCTATCTTCAAGAATAAATGGCCTGAAGGGAGGAAGAATTTCCGAAACTATCCTGCTTGAATGTACAAGAAGAAAATGCAGTGTGCAACCAAGCTGTTTATCTGATTACATAGCACTGAAATGCACTTCACTGAGCCCTGCTTCTGCAGAGGCTACTGAAGTGATCTGTCAGTGATTTTTGGAGCTGATATGTAGCTTTGAGTCCTACTCACTTAAAAAACAAAATAAAACTGAAGCTCAGATTTTCACATTACTGGGAGGGTAGAGGTGATTTAATGGTGGATAGTGGTTTGGTATTCAGAAAATCTACAGCAAAAAATGTCATTTTCTTTTCTTGATTTAAGCACATATTGCTTTGTGTTCGATGCATCTTTTCCTCTGAGCTGCTTGGGGGAGCGCTGGTTTGTGCTTTGGCCTGGGAGGGACTCATGGGAGAAGCTCTTAGACATGCTCTGGTAAAATCCATGGCAAAGCTACAGGTTCTGCAAATTGAAAATGTATGGATATTGCTGTTAATTTTTAATACACACTTGGGTGAGTTCTTCTTTCTTTTCTTTTTTTTGTGCAGGTCAACTTTGTAGTGTGCCAACTGTTTGCCTTGCTTGCGGCTGTTTGGTTTCGAACATACCTTCATTCAAGCAAAACTAGCCCATTTATAAGACATGTTGTTGCAACACTCTTGGGCCTTTATCTTGCACTTTTTTGTTTTGGATGGTAAGTTACACTTAAATTCATTTTTCAGGAACTTGTCAGTTTTTATTTCTGTGTTATGAAGAACCATATTGCCTAGTTCTGTGAGGGTTTTAGCTGCTGCAAATGTACAGAAATCAGCTTAAATATTCTGATGAGGTCCACAAATTTTGAAAGGTCATCTGTAAACTGGTAACTACCATACTGGCTGCCTATGGTTTTGGGAAGATGAAGCAGGTGCAGTTTGTTTAACTTCTGCAGCTTTTTTTTCTGTAAACTTGCTGGAGAAGTATTCTCTTGAGGCACAGCACAGATGTGGTGACTAGGATAATTCCCTATAAATACTCATGACAGGAGATAACTCAGGTATTTTTCTGAATATTGAATATAATGTGGCATTTTAAGGAAGAGTTGCTGGAACTGTAAAGCATATCTAGTGACACTCCTAGTAGTATAAAATGCCCTGCTTCATGGTTTCTTTTTTTCCTTTAATGATTTGGAGAGAGGGAAGATGTGATTGTTTTTCAGACACATATTTTGTGTGACTGCTGGTTGCGTATCTTGATCTTTCACAGTGTAGCAAGACAGAATGTTAGTAAAGTTAGAAAAGGGTATTCATTTAGTTTGGTGAATTTTTTTTCTTCAAAATATAGCTTACTAAATGGCTTGCATCTTCCCAAGATGGTTTGAGTGCCAGTTTCATTTTATTGCATTGTAAACAAGGTGCTTACTTGGCTTCAAGTGTATAAAAGACTTATTTATGCTATCATAGAGCATTAGTGAGCTGGGGGGATTAATCAAGCTGTTGTGCAGGTAGGAATGTGCAGGTGCATCTGTCTCTACACATGCAGAGTGTGTTGGTCTCTATGTAGGCATGTTGCAGAACTCTCCCAACATTAATTGATATATCTTATTTTTCAATTTTGGGAAAAGAGATCAGTAACCTTTATTCTTTAGATTTACATGCATGATTTACTTTTATATAAAACTTACTATGCCAGTCCATTTCTTAAACATGTGGCCATGGTATTCTGCTTTGGGAGAATGATCTGATCTCACAGACTTCCAGGTTTAACACTACAGAAAAAGAGGAGGATATGGGAAATAGGAGATACTATGTGACGATTTTTTTGAGAGCTGTGTAAGCTTAGAAGCACATTGTTTCCATTGCTTTAGAAGCAGAAATCGTTAATTATAACTTGTAATTAGAAAGGGTTACTAATATATTCATTTTGGATATGGGAGATTTTGGAAAGAAACAACTTCTACTCCTAACAGACATGAATAAAAATTTGTGGAAGCTTCTCACCAGCAATATGCCCTGGAAAAAAAAAAAGTTTTATTTTAAGAGGTTAATTTCTATTCTGCAGTTACTGAACTAAAAACTGTTTTAAAATGATGAAAATAACATAATTTGAGATGTTGAAAGTACACATTCTTTAAAGATTGGTACTTCTGCCAATGCTTTTTCCTTTTGGTTAAGTACATGTTATATGAGCAGGTTTTTGAGGGTTTTGGTTTTTTTGGTTCTCCCTTGCCAAGAAATCAAGGATGCATACAGGTTACAAGCCCCTGATAACATCTTCAGCGACTCTTGGTTTGTGCTGCTATGACATGACTTATGAACATATATAACAAGAAGGAAACTGTTACTGTTTTGTTATATAGCGTTACTAGTAAATGTAGATCATGCAAATTTAAATGTGGGAAGTAGTTTGTAATCTGCACTCTTTTAAGGACATTAAGTAGTAGTTATGTTATCTTCAAGTGTGTTCGTTTTCAGTCACTTTTGTAATACTTGTGAGGGTGGTAGAGGAAAGGAAGAGAAGCAATAATTCCCTTTGCATAATAGCAAATAGCATAAAAGGCCCAGAATATGTACCCTTTGTATGTAGCTAAAAATCACTGTTCTCTGTGGTATCTCAATACATCCCTTTGAATGACTGAATCAAAGAACATATTGCTATTGTTAGCAGCTCTGAAAGAGAAATGTTTTCAGTGACTGTAATCCTGGTATGGTACTCCATGTCAGTCCACACTCTTTTAGGCTTTGATATCTTAGTCTCCTTCTCTGTAAAAGAACAAATATCTTAAGTTTTTGTCATTTCACTAATGCCTGTCTTTGCTGTACAATATTGCTAATGCTTGGCAGATAAGAAAAGGAAATAAATACTTTTTAAATTGTCAATTACTATATTAAACTTGAAGTTTAGGTAGTCCTATCCTAAATGAGACTAACTAGAAGTGAAATATGAGAGCATGTAGAGATTGGCTCTTCTGTAAAAAGTCAAGATTTTTCAAGGTTAATTCATGTCCAAGTGAATAACCTGGACTCCAAGTTTTGACTTGATTCCTCCTGTAT
The DNA here is from genome assembly GCF_028018845.1 of Melospiza georgiana. Classification (NCBI taxonomy): domain Eukaryota; kingdom Metazoa; phylum Chordata; class Aves; order Passeriformes; family Passerellidae; genus Melospiza; species Melospiza georgiana. Next base: position 92,486,816 of record NC_080432.1, read on the forward strand.
AGATAAAGGATTTTAGTTGGATAGAACTGGTTTTCTTGTTTGGAAATGAAACCACAAAATTTTCATGTTGTTTACAGTCATTTACTCATGAAGTAATGCCAAATGGAAGACATAAGGCATATTCTTTGTGTTTTAATAATTATCAACATTTGCAATATTCTTGATTGAGCTGGAACATTGTAGCTAGGTGTCTAGGTGTTGTTCCTTACTGCTCTCTGTGCTGTGCTAAAGGGAGAAATTCTCAGCAGAGGGAAGGGTAACAGAAAACCTAAATAGAATAAAAGAGGATTTTTCTTTGGGAGCAGTGGTGGCTTTAAACTTTGAACCTCTTTAATTTCACAATAAATGCATGCAGTTGATTGTCATTAAAGAAAACATGATGAGGGTTTACTTTTTTCTCCCTAGGTATGCCTTACATTTTGTTATACAAAGTGGAATTTCCTACTATATCATGATCATAATAGGAGTGGAAAACATGCACAAGTAAGTTTCCATTCTAAAATTTATTTTACTTTGCCTTTACAAGAATGCTGCTGTTGAGGATTTTTTTTGTAATCCTGCATATATACCATAATTCTAGTTGTATCATAACATTTCAGTATTTGAATTCTCTAACCATGGTTTTATTTTCAGGTGAGAAGATGACTTACTTGGAAATTTTTGCCAGTCTTTTAAAATATCTAAAGCTCATTTAAATGATACTCCACTGAGACATATTTTGTGTTTAAGCAATGATGAAAAAAGAAGAATATGTAATCTTAAGTATTTCTTGGTGTTGACAGATGACAAATGTAATTTGAAAACAGCCAATGCTAGTAGATGGAAGATGTCTGAACAGAAAACAATTTGTGTGAGAAATTTCTGTAGGAACTAAGTGCTTATAATTCCTTTTTTTTTTTTTTTAATATCAGTATGAATGATGTTTTAGGTTAAGAATACATTTTAAAAACACATACAGAATTATTTGAGGTTTGAATGCCTGATTATATCTTGCTTGAGTATCTGAATCCATATAGAAAAGCACTTGTTTCTCTTTTTCAGTCACTCTCAAAAGCAGGGAAGACATTTATTACTGTATGCAGTAATATGTTTTACTATATGCAGTATATGTTTTACTATTCCAGTAGCCTAGAGATCAGAAACAAATTAAGTTCCCACTGTGTTAATTCCTGCATAAATGTTTAGTAAAATAGCAAATCCTTGCTTGAATAGGTTCCTGAAGTATGTGAGCCTGTGAGAAAAATGCTGGTAGAAAAAACAAAGAGGAAAATTGCTTTACATAGAAAGCACAAAGCCAGGGCAGCCTTGGTTCACGATCCTATCTGTTAGAGTACTCTGCTGAATTGTAGTGTGATAGTGACTGTAGTTTTATTGTCTTTTAAAATATCCCATATTAGGCTCTTATGTTCAGGATTTTCTTCAAGGCCTCACATATTCAAAGTACTGTGGATGTGAGAGAGCATCATTTGGTTGGATAGCTGGTTTATAGACAAACAGCTTCTTTGGTTACTGGTTGCTGTAAAGTAACTTGTTCATGTAAATTTCTCTTTAGACATTCAACAATGTAAGCTAGAACTTATGGTACTTAATATTCCAAAAGAAATTATTATTGTGGTTAAATGCAGCAAAGGGAGGTGCCAGTCACAGGAGCACTTTGGCCTTTACCATAACAAGGTAATGCAGGTTTCTCAAAGATGGAAATCCAGCAGTGGTTTACATTCCTAATAGCGTGAGACAGGTAGGCAGATTTCCTGCTCTGTGGCAAGGGAACAGTAATTCCTGGTCCTCCTAATTCATACCAGCTGGTTTCACTGCATGGCCTGATCTGCTGAGATGTTGGCTGTGTTATACACAGCTGTCACTGTGCAGCTGGGAGGGGAACCTAGATTTGATTACAGAGCTTATATTGCTTTGTCACCATATAAATTAGTCTGCCATTGGATAAAACTAAAAAGCTCTTCTTTCAGTGGAATAAAAAAAAAAAAGAGTCACTTGTTACTCTAAACTGTGGACAGTGTGTGGATGCTGTATGGCAAGCTGCAGGAGCCACTTCTAGTAGGTGATACAGGCAAGACTACACAAGGTTTGCTCCTTCCACTGCTGGAGTGTCCCAGAAGTGATGATGCCTAAGGAATGCACCAGGTACACTTTATTTTCTGTCAGGAAAATGCCACTTACAGCTTTCTGTTTGGCAGTCTGAATAGAAACCAAAGTGAATTACTGCCCTCCCCACCTAAGTGTTTGTCTTCAGGCTATGAATGTGTCTCATGGTGCCCAGAGGAGACTGAAGGTTAAGTACTGTACAGCAGAGTGCAGCTGGTACCAGCTGGCGTCAGGACTGGAGAATGTCAGTGTTTTAGTGGGGATGTGTGTACAAGTAATTATAGTGCTTGTATATACCTGCATAGCCCCAGGTTTGGTATTTACTTTTTGTATGGTAGAGGGACCCATTGCCTGGCAGTCCTATCTAGATGTTACCTGCATTGTTCAATGAGCATCTTAACCTTGGATTTGAACATCAAATACCTATATGTGGTGTAAATACAGATTCAAGTAGATTTTGTATTGGAAAAGCACTTGTACATTATAGAAATCATATTTGTCTATCATCTAAATTGATTCACTGACTTAAGTTTCCTTCTTTTCCCTGTCCTGCTGGCTGTCCTGCAGATTTCATGAGTGTATGGATAGGAAAAACATTATTCCTCTCCTTGTTGTTTTCCTTACCTTCTAACATAGCTCCTCAGGTTCTCCAGCCTCTCTAAAAATTGCTTAAACAAGTAAGAAACAACTAAATTTTTAAAAATGCTATCACTTCAGTTGCTATGCATTGCTTATCCGGGCTTCCTTACCCTCTGAAGCCAGGAGAGTTTTTTGATAAATTTTTACATTCACCAAAGCACTTTAAGCTTTCATGGTAGCTGTTATGTCCTATTCTGTTTGTTTTGATGGACATAGAGTTCTTTGTACTGTTCCTGTGCCCATGTATGTGAGCTGTTTGAACATGATAATGTAAAGAGATATTTGAATTAGAGTAATCAAACTTTGGTTGTAACTGGTCTGGTATCTGTGGAGGTACTTCCTGGTCGTACCTTTCTTGGAATTTTGGAATGTTAGTCTTCAGTAAGTTCCCTTACACTCCAAGTTAGAGCCAGGACTGAGGGGGAGGCTCCCCTTTGCCTTCAGTCCTTGCTGTGGAGTTGGTAAACAATAGGAGATGTGGCAAAGGAGGTGTGGTGAAGATTTGATTGTTTTATCTTAAAAATCTCAGATTGGAGCCAAATAAGTCTTGATCATCTGAATAAACTAATTCCCTTGGCATGCTAATTGTGGCACTTAATTTGTTAGTCAGGTATTTAATGATGCTGAATGTCGTGATTTTTTTGATGCTTACCTAGAAATCAGACTTGTACTTGAAGACTGTGGATGGAAACACTGACTAGCACCAGGCAGTGATTTTCTGTATATTGGAGATTTGATGATTGGAGATTTTGTTATTTTGATGATAAAAAAAAAAAACTATGTAAATGGTTTGTACACTGTCTATCTTCAATTAGTTGGAAAAATAAGCACTTGTTGAAGTTAACAGCTGTGAAGGAATTTCTTAGTAATCCTTGTGAATTTCTTCTAAAAGTATTTGCTCTAAGTAGCTATTGCAAGTTCATCCACTCTGGTAACTTGCTGTAACACTCCAGGCTGAGCCTGTATAGAGCTCAATGCATGGCTTCAAACAATGAATGTATACGTTGAAAAATAACTTGATATATTATCCTTCCTAAAATTGGAATGTTTAAATGGAAAGGCCTTTAATGAGCATGTATTTTGTAATGACAGGAAAGGAGTGAAAAGAGAAGTACAATTTGCTTGCCTGTAGTGCCTATCACTTTTTGCTGTACTTTTAAATAAAGATTAGATACACTTATTTAATCTTGGGGGAGGTGTGTTTGTGTCCCTATGGAGGTATAGGGAGAAAGGACAGGAATCATCTAGTATCTGCAGATTTGTAATTGTTGGTGCTTAAGTTGAGAGGCTGAAAAAGATAATGCGTGGGTAAATTTAGTATTATAGCCTTCTCAGTTGGTTTGGTACAAAAAAGATACATGCTGCCTTAATGACACTAGGAAAAAATCTGTTTATATGTTTTATATTTCCAGAGAGGAGTGTAAATCAGTCTTTTTCTTAAATCCCTACCTCATTTTAAAAATTTTATTTCATTTTATGCTTGATTGCTGATGTTACTCAAAAGAACAAAGTTCTCAAAAGAACAGGGTTTTTAAATAGTGCCATTGACCTATAAAACCTCTTATCCCTCTTGCAAACTCAGGTAAAAAAAAACCAAACTTGTACTTCTCTTGTAGGAAGTAGCTGTGCTTCATTGAGTATTGATGTTTACCTGAAGGAGGGCTCCCTTACACATTCCCTGTGTGCTTCTGTAAGCATGTGGAGGACAGCCCTGTCTTGGAAGGAAGCTGTAGTGTAAAATTGCCTGGGTGTGTTACAAATCTGTTGGGATGGCGCAGCTTTTTGGCTTGCATATAGATTTTTATTTTTTTTAATCTTTGTGCTCAAAGTGAAGCTGAGCACAATCAGTCATTCAAAGCAGAGTTGATGAAGTTGTGTTTTGGGGCTCTGTATTTGTTTCGTAATCTCTGTGGCATCTATACAGAGTTCTTCAAGGCACATTACTCTGCCTGTCATGCTGCCAAGCAACTTGACTGTTAGCAAATGAGCTCTGAGTCATGGTATCATTGCTGCATGGTTTATTACCTCAACAAACTATTGATGTCAAATAAATCAGGCTCCCTACAAAATGAAGTGGCAGAATAAATTGTATCTAGAAGAGTTCAGTGAAAGCTATGTTCTTCTTCAGCTCCTGGCAAAGACAGCCACTAATAAGAGTTGATTAAAAATTCTGGTTGTATGGCATTGACTGAATGGAGACAGTGGTGTTTGGGATAAAGAGATTATGTGCAAGGGTACCATATATTACAGTACATTTTCTTCTCTAGGAGCATAATTATCCATGGCTTTTTATTCTTTGGTGAAATTTCTTGCATTTGAGACAGATTTCACATGACTAATTACAACAATCTCAGCAAACAATAATTTTCATTTTTCTGAGTGAAGCTGGTGGCTGTAAGTTTGGCAAGTCAGTTTTGCCTGCAGAACTGCAGGTGATGTTGTATGAAGTGTCTGAGTTGGAGCTAGAAGATCATGACCTTTGATACCAATGCACTGCAAACTGTAAAAATTCTGTTTGTGTGTTTTTTCTCTTCCTATAAAGGAGGGTGGATGTAAATAGAAAGCATTGATATTTAAGAAATACAAACATCTTAATTTTAAAATCCAGTGCCTCAATTAAAGATATTGAGTTTCATATAGCTTTTAAAGCTGATCAGTTTTGCAGATCAAATGTCTTTACTGGAAGTTAAAGATAGGATCACAGAATCATAGAATAGCTGGGGAGGGAAGTGTTTCTGACTCCCACCCTGACTGCTCAAAGCAGGATCAGCTAGAGCAGGTTGCTCTGTGAAATCCAAATCTTCCTTAGTACTGACATGATCCTGAATAGTTCCAGTTGTCATAAGCATGCTAGCCATTTCCTTTTGGTGTCTTGCTTCAATGTTGATTATAGTTTAAAATTTATTTGAGGTGACTTCATGCAGCTTAGTTTTCCCATCTATTCTGAACTTGCACAAGAACTTTTTATGCTTTAATTTTCCCTCACCCAATAATTGTCCAATTTGGTATTGTTAACTTAAATTGATCAGGCTCATTTCAACTTAAGGTCAAATAAACCAGCTATACTTGAGACAGTTATTTTATAGGAGGAGCCCATATTAGGCAATGAGTAGTAGCATGTCAGTCTATCCTTTTTTGTAAGAGGAAGCATTAATAATAAAAAGAGGGGTGAGGGCAAAACACATGAAACAAAGACTGTGTCAAGAAAAAGTACAGAAGTCTTATGTCTTTAATCAGTAGAAACAGGTGGAAGCCTGGCTGAGTAATGCAGACATGTCAGAGGAGTATTTGACACTGCAAGTTTGTTTTACTTTGAATTAACTTTTCAGTTATGTTCGAAGACAAATGTTCTTCCAGTTTTCAACCAAGACATCTCTTCTTCTTGACAAAGATGGTGAAGGATCTTGAGGAGAAGCTGTATGAGGAGAGGCTGAGGTCACTTGGTCTGTTCATCCTGGAGAAGGGGAGACTGAGGGGGAACCTCACTGCAGTTACAACTTTCTTGTGAGAGGAGGAGATACCAATCTCTACTCTGTGGTGACCAGAATTTTTTGTATTGGAAAAGCAGCTCGTCTGGCTTCTGTGGAGGTACTGGACCAGTGATAGGAGCTGAGAGAATCACCTGAAATTGTGTCAGGGAGGTTTAGGTTGGATATTATGAAAAGGTTCTTCACCCAGAGGGTGGTTGGGCACTGGAACAGCTCCCCAGGGAAGAGGTCACAGCACCAGCCTGACAGAGCTCAAGAAGCACTTGGACAATGCTCCTGGGCACAGGGTGTGACTCTTGGAGATGGTGCTGTGCAGGGCTGGGAGTGAGACTCTGTGATCCTTGTAGATCCCTTTCAACTCACCATATTCTGTGGTGCTAGGAGAAGATATGCAGTTGATTTACTTGTACATCATTATGGACAAATTGGATTTCTTGCACATAGCCCTCCTGAAAGCAATTTTCTTATGTATTGGTTGGCATAATTTTTAATTGAGAAGCTTAGTGTTTTAGAACAGTAAATTTTAAACTTTCTATTTAAAAGTTACATGGAATTATGTTGGAAGAGAAATGGGTAAATAAAAGATAGAAATCACAGTACGGTTTAAATTTACTGTAGAATTTACAGTACCTATCTTAAATTTGAACTTTTGATGTTCTGTTTCATGGGAAATTTTAGGTATGTGATACTTTAAAGGTTTGTTGTGTGTTTACATCTAGCAAGAAGTTGCAAGTATCTTAGACAATGTAGCATGGAGTTTATCTTCAAAACTGAATAATACTGAAATAAAAAATACTTAGAATAGCTAAGTGCTAAGCTGTTCTTGCAGTTATTACTCATCACAGGCACAACAGGAACTGTGAAGTCAGTAGGCTTGGAAAAGGAAGCTCTGGGTAATTTGCTGTATGATTACTTAAAGAGTGAATAATCTGTTTTATTAATAGATCATACCACATGGAAATGCACAATGCATACAAGTGCACCATTTTAAACAAGAGTCGCCTGAGTAACTTTCTTTTTCTTGGTACACTGCTCTCTCTAGAAGTGTCTGTTTAAAGTCCTATATCCTGGAAGCTCTTTAAGTGTAAGTGTTTTCAGGTCATTGAGGTTTCCTCTGTTGCTGCCCTTCACTGAAGTGTCCACTTGTGATACCACCTTAAATATTTGCTGTGTCATCTGTGTGCCTAATCACTATCTTCTGGCTTTGATACTGAGTGCTGGTTTTAGTGATAGGTGTTACTGTTTCTGTAAAAAGCTTTTTGTCTTCAAATAATACTAATCTCTTGAATACTTTAAGGATATCTTGAGGTGTAAATGAGATGGTATGCATGCAGTGGGATTATATAGTAAGGTTTTACCACTTCGCTACATAAGGTGTACAGGTGTCAGCTAAAATTTGGTAAATGTGTTACAACAAAAGAAAAACCTATAGAGTCATCCTTATTTTCCTACAAGATGAAAGGAGGTCTCATTGAACAATAATATCCACTTGTCTTCAGTTGTTATGAAACAAGTCTGGGCTTCTCTGGATCTCTTTATCTGCATGACCATGGTCCTCTGAAAAGCTGACTGGTACATGCTGTGGCTACATTCTTCTGCAGAGAGAGAACATTCATACAAACCTATAGTCTTGGTGGTGTTTGTTTTCAGTTGTCCTGACTGCAGTAGGTTTGCTTCAGAAATCTGTGTAAGCAGTGTGATTGTGATTACTTTAGAGTTGTCCCCACAGTAAGTTCTTACCATTTTTTGTGATAACAAAATTAAAATTTTGTCTATGTGACCATGATGTGGTATATTCTATTACTGTACCTGAGGTACCTTTCCAGAATGGAGTTGAGGGCTGTACCAAGCTTCTGTCAGAGCTGCAGTCAGAAGCCCATGGCTTCATCAATCCTAGCTGCTGGAGAGCAGAATTTATATAAAACACAGCTTTTGCTGTGTTTTATGTAAATATCTGAAGTGTCAACATCCATGTCCAGATAGGATATCTTCACACTGAAAAAGCTGCAGCTTTTGGATGTGAGACCAAAACTTGATTCATGGGTAGCTTCTGAAAAGTGTTATAATAAAGCTTTATTCTGATGTTGGTTTGATGTAAAGTATGTGGCTTTGGGGGCTGGTTAGTTTCTCTGGTGTTTTTTCCATACTGTTTGAGCAATTAGTATATGTGACACAATCTGTATAAATAGAAGAAGGGGCTAAATAAAGGAGCCTAAAACATCTAGAAGCAGAATGTTTGGTTTCTTGTGCCAGCTATGTTTTGCTACTCATATAACTACTCAGTGCATTTTTCAAAGATCCAGAAAAAGTATTCCCTTTGCAGTGCAGATGTGCAGTTAACTCAGGAATCTTAGATTCTGATTTCTGCTCTTATACATCATCCTCTTACACATGAGAGTTGGAATGAAAGCTACAACATAAACTCAAACACACAAAGATCAGATGCAGTCCTTGTCCAGTTCTTATGGTAGAAGAAATTCTTTTGCTGGAAGTAGAAAATCCCATGTATTGTAGCAGTTAATAATAATGAAATCAGCTAAGTGATACTTTCCTAAATTGGTAAAATGGGCAATGGTAGAAGCAATAACGGCGTTTGCTAATACATAAGTTCCTTACAAGCATCACCATTTCATGTTTATGAGCAGAATCAATGAAGAAATAAAATAATTCTTAATCTTTTAAATCTTCTGCTGTAGGTGTCAACTGATGTAAGAACGTAGTTTACAAGAATTATATTGAACAATCATACTCTTCAGGTCAGCACTGAGAGGCATTTGTTTAAAGTGTATTATCAGGATGGTAATGACCTGCTGTGTGCTTGTGTTCATTGTGAAATGAAGCCATTATTTGTCCATAGTGTATTTCCTCCAGCGTTTCATAATCACATATTGAATTTTCTTTCCTTAGTCTCTCATACTCAGAGTGAAAATATCTGATCAATCAGATAATAGCTTCTGTTTCTTAATTGTGCTTTCTCTCTATCTTCTGCAAACACATAGGAGCACTGTGACACTGTCCAGTTTGTTCTGGGTGCACTGCCTCAGTTTTCATGCCACAGGGCATGAACGGTGATAACATATGTTTAAAATGGCATTTGGTCAAGTCACCAAGCAGATGTCTGAGCAACCTGTTTTAGGTCACTTTCCTTTCCTCTCCTTGGCTGTGAAAATTCTTGCTCTTTTCCTGTTTGCCTCTGTGTGTTAAGAACTGTATTAGGTTGTGATTAACAGGTAACTCATGCAAACTGTGGTTCATTATGTAGTTGAGAAAAGATGCAGTGGTGAAGAGGAGACCAAACAACCCAAACAGAATAATTGGTACCTGAATGACAGACTTTGTGCATTTATGGTTGTCCTGACCTGTTCTTATACTTGAGTAATCAGACATTGTCATGGGGTAACTTCAGCAGACAATCCTTGAACTATCAGTGTACTCAGTTAAGGATTCTCTATTAAAGGGAATCTTCTGTAAATGGAAATATTGATTCCTTTTGCCAGAGAAGTTCACAATACCCTATCTCTGAGGGCCTGAGGGATTCCAGAATGGGATTCCTGCCAGATGGATGCTGGTTGGTGGATCCTTTAAATTCCAGGAGATCTCAGGAGGTAGAGGGAGAAAATGGATGGTAGCCTCAGTTCAGCCAGACAGTTCTTGTTAAAGGCTCAGCAGTGAGCCTTCCCCTGCAGCAATTGGTTGCTTAGTCTGCTCTGTCAGCATCTTATTTTCTAATGCCAAAGTTCTGAGCTTGGGTTTCTGGGATTGAATCACATGGGAGCAAGTCCTGGTTTTCTGATGTGTATTTTCTGAGGTAATCTCTTGTATTAATTGTAATAGCCTAAAAAGTCCTTATGGAATTTGAGATCCGTAGAAATTGGAAGGAACCTCCCAGAGATCACCTTCCTGTTGAAACAGGGCAACTTAGACCCAGTTGTCCAAAAGTATGTCCAAGTAGCTTTTGAGTATCTCTAAGGAGGGAGAGTTTTCAATGCCCCGAGGAACTTCCGCCAGTGTTTCCTGCTGTTCAGAGAGCACCTTCTGTGTTTGAGTTTGTGCATACTGCCTCTGGGCACCATGGACAAGAGCCTGGCTCCATCTTCCATGTAGCCTCCCTGCAGGTATTTAGACACATTGGTGAGACCTCCCTGAGCCTTCTCCAGACTGAACTCTCCCAGCTCTCTCAGCCTTTCTGTGTAAGAAGAATGCTCCGGTCCCTTGTCTTAGAGGCCCTTTTTGGATTCTCTCTGGTATGTCCACGTCTCCCTTGTATTGGAAAACACAGCACTGGACCCAGCATTCCTTGTGACCTCACCCAGTGCCTGATAGAGAAGATGGATTACCACCCTTGACCTGCTGGCAATGCTTTGCCTAATGCAGCCTGGAATGCCGCTAGTCTTTGTGCTAAGAGCATGCAGCTGGCTGCTGTATGAAATAGGCTGCTTTCTAAATACAAGGAACATTTCTTCTGTTATGAGGGAGTTTTTTTTTTAAGAAAAGTTATTTCACTACTTAAGTCTACCAGCTTCAAAATATCTGAACTTGCTTTTGTAAAAGTGTTTCTAGACATGTTATTTGCCTGATTTCTGTATCTGAAGCTATAATGACTTATTTTGGTTTGTTTGATTTTGCTTTTCTCTTTTTAATTATAAAGCAATACCTGAAGACATTTGCAGATTTCCAAAGATCACATCTCTGTTTTAGTATTAATGGGGTTAAAGAAGTGTAGTCAGTGACTCAATGTTCTAGTGGAAACCTGTGATGGGTGGTGTCCCTCAGAGGTCTGCACTGGGATCAGTGCTAAAGGATTGAGTGCACTCTCAGCAAGTTTGCCAATGACATCAAACTGTGGCGTGGCCAACACCACTGCTGGGAAGGGGTGCCATCCAGAGGGACCTGGACAAGCTTGAGAGGTGTGCAGACCTCATGAGGTTCAGCAAGGATAAATGCAAGGGGACAATGCACCTGGGTTGGGGCAAGTACAGACAAGTACAGGCTGGGTAGAGAGCAGATTGAGAGTAGCCTTGAGGAGGACTCAGGTGCTGTGTGCCGAGATGCTCAGCGTGTGCTGGCAATGTGCACTTTCAGCCCAGAAAGCCAATTGTACCCTGGGCTGCATCACAGGGAGCATGGCCAGCAGGTCAAGGAGCCAGTTCTGCTCCTGTGGGACCCTACCTGGAGGGCTGTGTTCAGATCTGGGATCCCCAACATAAGGACATCAGACTGTTGGAGGTAGTCCAGAGGAGGACCATGAAGATGTTCAGAAGGCTGGAGGACTTCTCCTGTGAAGACAGACTGAGAGAGATGAAGCTGTTCAGCCTGGAGAAGGGAAGGCTTTGGAGAAACCTCAGAGCACCTTCCAGTACCTAAAGGGGGCCAGCAGAAGAGCAGGAGAGGAACTGTTCAGAAGGGCATGTAATGGTAGGGCAAGAGGGAATGGCTTTAAACTGAAAGAGCAGAGGTTTAGATATACGAAAGAAATACTTCCTTGTAAGGGTGATGAGGTTCTGGAGCCAGAGCAGTTGCCCAGAGAAGTTGTGGATGCCTCATCCCAAAAACTGTTCAAGCCCAGGCTGGATGGAGCCCTCAGCAGCTTGGTCTAGTGAAAAGTGCCCTTGGGCAGGAGGGTTGGAACTGGATAATCCTTATGGTCCCTCCTGATCCAAGCCATTCTGTGATCCTATGAATTGTTCTTCCACAGTTCAGTCCCTTTCTGGTTCCTTTTTGTTGGGGAGGATGAAACAAGAAAGCTTTATAAATATGACCCTCCCCGCTGCTCCTACACTTTTGATTCCTAAAAATGGAAGATCATGATGGGCTGTATGGGGTTGGTTTAATCTTATTTTTTTCAATCTCTTAATGAATAGAAGCTAATGCTGTGCTTGTGCATTTGAAATTGGCTGACTGGTTCAATCAGCTTGAGCATAAATTTGACTTTTATAAAGATAGTTTTCTTTGCATGCCATGAAAATTGGAAGCTGAGTGAAGAGAGTACTGTCATTCTACATCTGTGATGTTTTCAAAGCTTTTGCCCATCTCTTGTGGACCTGATGTATCCTGCAGACCAAACTTTGCCATTCTTTTGTACACTCAGGATTCCCTTTTGGTAGCTGGAGACATTGCATTTCCATTCTGAGTACCTGCTAATGGTTGCATTCTTGTGAACTGGTGCAACTCCTTGCTGTTTTTCTTCTGCCTGCCTCTCTTGCCTCTGTGGAGAAACTGTGTGGTGCCACGACCTTTGTGTGTGAACTGCCATACCTTTCTGTGCTTTGCAGTTTGGAGGGTGTGCTTTTTTTTTTTAATTTCAACTGATGATATTTATCTGGCTGTTTTGTACCGCATGCTTTTGTGTTTGTCTGTATCTGCTCAAGTCTGGGCAGAGGACGGGCTTTTCAACTTCAGATAGAAAGAATTTTCTGTCTGTCTCTTCCAGGACTTTGTGTTGGATTATATTAATTAGAGAGCCTGCTACTTCCAAATTATTTTAATGCTCCTGTTCTTTTCCAAGGGATTAACTACTCTCTCAAATACAGGATGCTGTCATAGCATCTATCAGAATCTCATTTCCTTTAGGGATCTTTTAAAAGATCATTTTGAGGTAATCTTTTTTGCTAGGGTATCTTGATTTGTGAAAAACACAGACAAACTAACAAATAACCAAAAGCAAATGAAAACCAAAAAGCCCCCACCAAAAAGCCTCACCCTAGAACTAAGCCTCAAACCTCCCCAAACAAACAATGACAAAATGCAAATCCTGAGCATTTATTGTTGTTTTATAATCTGACATAATTCAGTATTCCAAATTCTAAGAAGAGAGAAGGATTGCAAACAAAATGAAAAACCAAGTTCCTCTGACTTAATTAGTGTACATAGGGACTTTGGTAGGTGTTACTATTTTCTACTAATATAGTTGTGACGGCTTTGGGTTTTTTTAAAGTCTTTGCGTCATGCTTTCTGACTAAATCTTGGGGGAAGGGATGATTTAATTTCTCAGAGGGAACTAGTAGTTTTACCCTTCAAACATCATAGGCTGTTTTAGAGATTATTTGGCTGCAGTAATGAAAGATGCTGTATTATTCATGAAATGTCAATCTTCTTGCTGTTTCAACTTGATAAATACAATGAAATGTGATTTCCAGAGATTGCATAAATAGAGCTCCAATTCCATAGGAAGCATTTCTAGATAGCAAGAGAGCATTTCTGTTGCACTGGAATACAAAGCTGTCCAAAATACAGGGTGCAGAAAGTCTACTGACCAACTACTAATGCAAAAGTCACCATTTAAATGAAACAAGTATGCACCTTCCTTTTAGACAAGCTTAGACTTTTAGAAAGAGAGAGATTGATTCTTCAGGATCTGTTGGTATGAAAATGTTAATTGAAAATTGAAGGCTTTTTTTCTGAACTGGAGACTATCAAAAGTGTTTTCAAGTTAATATGAGGGGGTTTGCATTTTTGTTTTGTTTTTTCTCCTTAAAAGCAAAGAAAGTTTCTGTATTTGTGGTTTACTATGATTTTGTTTTTTATACCCTTTGGTAGACCAGGTAGACTATGAAGAAACCAGCAGAAATAAAGTAGATTAGAAACAGTCTTCCACTTCTTTCTACACTGTCTTCTCTGAGTTGCTGAAAAGGAGAAAACAATAAGACTTTTGTCAACAGATCAACACTTCTGGAAGTGCCTTTCTGAAGGGAGAAGCCTTCATCTATTTTCATGCTTGCCAGTCTTCCTGTTTCTTACTTGTTCTCATCAGGGCATGCCTTGTGAGAATCAATGTGTGGGTGCAGTTCTGCTGCAGAGTCCAAGATCTCTGCCTGAGGAGGAGGGACAAAGCTTCTTATGGAATGTAACTCAGGTTCTTAATCCACAACTTCTCTACACCTGTGCCTGAGGTATATATGTGCAATTGGGTTTTTTTAATGAAAGTTTTAGAAATAGCTTGTCTTACAGTAGATTGCTGTCTATGTAGCTTTTGGCCATGAGCTTTGTACCCCCATTTGGGATGGTGCTAAATCAAATTAGAGTTCTGTTACTAGTTTTGCTTCTTGCTCATTTTTCCCCTTTTATGGAAGTTAAGAAATCCATTATTCTAAGCATAGTCTTTGGATTTCTGCATTTCTTCAGAGGTTCTGTCTGCTTTCTTGCAGTCCCTGCTTTCCCAAAGGAATTAATAAGAAATGTTACATCTGGCTTTTCAAGGCGACAGGCATGTAGAGCAAAGGCAGTAGATATAGAAGGGAAAAAGTGTGGGTGAGAACTTCAGTTCAATTTTTTACACCGGTTGATTTTTATTTTTTTTTGCATCAGTGATGTGTTCTGTGGCCGATTGTAAACAAGTTTAACACACAAAATATTTGAACAATCTGTGAATTAAAAGATAGATGTTGTAGGTTACCTCTCTCTCAGCAAGGAAAGGTTTCTGAATTTACTGGTGCTAAAGGCTTATCCTTACTTGAAAATATTTGTTTGCGTTGATCAGGAGATAAGGGAGGTGCAGACTGCCCACCCTCACAGCATAGCTGAACTCCTAATCAAAGTTTAACATATGGAATGTATTCAAAAGCAAGTACATGACTATAATGTGAAATCTTTTCAGCAAGTGTAACCTTGGTTTGACAAGATTGGAAGCATTTAAAAGAAATTTGAGTAGTACTAGAATGGTATGACACAAAACCAGCTCCTGTGGGTGTGTCTTGTTCCTGTACTTGAGTTTGTATTGCCAGATCATCAGTATCTTGACTGGCTCCCACAGCTGTTTTTCCTGCCTATTGCATCTGATCTCTTAGCAGACTTTAAATTATAAATATTTTAAATATAAATGTCTCTTCATCTATGTACTGGAAATTTTTTTAGGCAGATTCATTTTGTCTCATTTTGAAAAATATTTCTTTGGTAAACAAAATCCAATATAGAATTCTGGAAATGGAGGCTGAAAGGGATTTTAGAGTTTATCTGGACCTCTGATCAAAGTCAGTTTGAAAACTTTAAAAATAACTTTAAAATTCTACTAAGATTTTGGTCTTGTTTGGCAATCTGTATAGGTGCTTGACTATGCTTGCAGTTAGGTTGCCCTAGAAATTAGCCCAAGTTTAGCCTAAATAATCTGTGGTTTGAGCCCCTTTCATCTGTGTAGGGAAGTGTATTTCCCTTGTGTTTGTAGGGATCTTCTGTTTATATTGTCTTCTTTCAGTCCAGTAAAGCCTGAAAAAGTCTCTTTAAATCTCTACTTAGGTTGGTTGTGTTTTCAAGGCCTCTTTCCCTTCTTTGTGTAGCTGCTTTTGGAATTCTTCCAGTTCTATGTCATTTGGAGATGTGCTTCTCAAAACAGGTTGAGGTATTTGTAATGCTAAGCAGAGTAAAAGGCTTATTCTGTCTGTTTAGCAATGCTGTTACTTTGCATGGATCCTTTCCTGCTCTAATGCTGCCTAATAGTTGGTTTCCATTACAGACTTTTATGGTTGATTATTTACCAAGCAAAACTGTGCTTTGTGTGTAACTTAATTGAGCTCCATTAGAAGCTTTTAAACCTTTTTTAGTTTTTCTTTTTTTCCCCCAAGATTTTCTGATCTAGGTGTTTGCAATTTTTATAATGTAATGTCTACCTGAAGATTTAATTAGTGTACTTACTGTTACCAAACTATTTAAATGTTTCCTGTTGTTTTTGTAGGTTTGATTAGTGGAGTGATAGCTGATAGAGCCTTATGATTTGATTGTATTTCATCAACTTTTTTTGTACAGTTTGGATTTGAGTTGGTATTCTCCAGCAGCCGAAATGTTAGAATTAAGACAGACTGACTGGCTGTAGGCATAACTTGAACTATAGCCAGCAACTAAGTACATGCAGTAATAATGCAGTAATAAACTAATAAAAAGGGAGACAAAGAAATAAAAGTGCAGAGAAAGAAGTGATGCATGGTGAAACTGCACATCATACCACTGACTGATGCCCAGCCTGTCCCTTAGCAGTGACTGGTCCCTGGAGCCAGTTCCCCCCAGTTTCCTGAGCACGATGCCCAATGGTGTGGAATATCCCTTTGACTGGTTTGTCACCTGCCCATGTTCTCTCCCAGCCTCTTGTGTACCTCCCTGCTGGCACAGCATGTGCACTGCCAGGTCCTGGACTCAGAGTAAGCACTGCTCGGCAACAACTAAAACTTCAGTGTGTTATCAGTGTTACTAGGAAGCAAATCAACTTTGTCCCAGCTGTTCCTCACCCTGGCTGTGCTAAGGATAGCATTGATCATGTATGGTGGTCATGCTTATGTGGCAGACCACATCTGTTAGTTGCACTCATATAATCAAGTTGTGCTTGTTCTGGACAAGCTTTTGATTTAGTTGTGTTGCACTGTTTACCTTCTAGGTGTTTATAAATATGTACTGTGTAAAAAGCCAACAAAACCTTTATAGTATTTCATTTCCAGTTCAAGGGTCTATGGTTTTTTGAATTGCCTTTCTACTTTTAAAGACAATGTTCTAAAGAAGTGTAGCCCTTTTTTTTCCAGTTTCAAGGAAATCTTACCCATGCAAATTTTTTCTCGGTGGATAATTATTAAATATGACTAAGCATCATTTAGCTTAATATCTTAGGGATTTTACTTGTATTTTGTTTTGTCAGCTCCTACTTCTCCACATTGTTTCTGAACCTTATCTTCCATTTGCTCTCTGAAATTGTCCATGCCTTTATGATTTACAGGCTATTTGATTTGTGCTTTTGAATGCATTGTGACTGTTAAAGAGAAAGATGTCTCAAAAGCAGCTTTTTGTGAATTGCACTTAAGATTTAAGCATTTGTTAGAGAGAAGGGGCTGCTGTCAGTTGTCACCTTCTGTTAGGAAGCTAGTAGAAATAAGGTGTATCTGGGTGAAAGTGCAGTAACCACACAACTCAACACACAACACTGAAAAATCCAACAGTACATACTTGAGTGGAGGCTGTTCAGTTGTGCATGCGACATGGTGGCTTGAATTTAGGAGTGGGATATATATGTCATGGACAATCTCCAAGAGAAGCTTCATAAAGCAAACTGTGTGAAGTGGAGAATAACAGAGGACATAGTGTTGTTAATGGAGAGGGGATGTGGTGTAATTGTGAGCCCAGTCTCAGGGACTTTTCCACGTTGAGTACTGCGCATTATTGTGGATTTGGAGAAGATAAATTAACAAAAGAACAATAGGTGTGGAAAACTCAGATGAGGATTGTGGATGTCTGAGTTGGCTATCTTGAAGAGGAAATTAATTAGAAGAGAGAATCTGCCCAAAGCTGTTTGTCTGCACAGGAGACACTGCATTTCTCTTGTACCACAGTGGGGAGGAGGCTGGGGAGGGATCTGGGATGGAAACCTGGATTTCATCTTTCTATTGCTGAGAAAAGCAGGAGTTATGGTTATCCTGTTCAACAAGACTACTCATTTCTAAAAATAATTATTTTTGTTCATGGTAGTCTCTTGCCCTAAGCATGTACCTACTTTTAACGATATACCCAGTTCTAGCTATGAATGGAGATGCATATGAGCATCATAGAAAAGTCAGCTTATTAATTTTTCCCTCAGGAAGAATGTAAATCCAAATTGCTTTTAAAATTCCCCCTTTCAAAAGGGGCGGGCATTTGCTTCTATCTCAGTTCATAGTGGAAATACAGGTTTTAATTTTCTTAGAAGTTGCTGGGGCTAAGACTAGAAAAATGCCAAGAAGAGCCCCAGTATCCTTACTGAACAGAAAGTATTTTGGAAGGTTTGTAAATGCCAGGTGTCAGTATCTAAAATGGTTTCCTACTGTAAAGAGCAAAGATAAAGAAATTCTTCTGGAGACAGACATTTAAGGGAAGATTTTTTGTTCACCTTGGCTTCTGATGTAGCACAGACATAATATTTCCATGGCCAAACCTGTAAGTTGTTTAATTAAATGTATTTCAAAATCAAGATTGGATGCTTTTGTGTAAGATTCTAAGAGTCAGAAAATGTTTTCCATTAAACTGGATTCTGGTAAATCACTTCTATTGATTCTAATCTGAGTGTCTTGAGCTGTATTCCTGGCATTATTTCTTGTTATGCCTGCCTGGTTTTTGCCTTTTTACTGAGTGTCCTGGTGGAGCTCTCATTCTTTCACTATGAAAGTAACATTTGTCTTCTAACCAGGTGTTTTCTAGTCTGAGCTACTGTGCCATGTGGTTCTCACAACTGCTTCTGATATATCTATTTTGACAAGGGGAGTGTGCTAAGCAAGCCATGGGTTTGATCCTGTGTATAAAACCTAAAAATTGCCTAAGAAGTATCAAAATCAATAGCAGTGACCAGAAGGCATCATGCCTACTTTCTCCTTTTGAAGACAAGGATAGATGGAGGTAGAAACTGTTTCTTCCCATGAGAGTTTGCTTAGGGGTTAATAAGTGTGGCAAAAGGAGAGCTGCAGATGCCCAGGGCTCTTCAAGGGGCTGCAGGGCTGTGGTGAGGAGCTGGGAACAGGCAGCCAGTTCTCAGAGGGGACAAGGAAAGCTTCTGAGGGACTGGGGTAGTTGAGCAGAGTCTGCCACTGTCCAGAAAATACTAGACTTGGCTGGAGGTGTGGGCCTGTCTGCCAAGGACACAATGAACAAAGGGAGGGATGTGCTTTGTGTTCTGCCTGCCCTACTTGCGCTCAGATTTTTCTGTTAGGAATTTAAGCTTCTAGTTCTTGTTCTAGTAAAGTGTATGTTGTTTTGTTTTGTTGTGTATCATGTTTCCCCTTTTTGTGTCTGCTCTCCTCCCACCCCCCAAAAAGAAAATTTAAAAGCCTTTAAAGCAATCCTCAAAAACTGCATAAAGAGGAGAGTGGTGTGAGAATCCAGACACGTAATTATAAGACTGTGGCTAACTCCAGGTGCTTTGCATAAATCCTGTCCTTTGACTAAGCAGTTTGGGTCATTCACATGTGGAGGCTTTCTCACTGAAGTTTTCTCACAGAGAATTGTAGTGACTGATGGAGCTTATGGTTATTAAAGTAAATTTTTCTTTTTATACCTTTCTTCTCAGATGCTCCCCTGTCATTTTCCAGTTATTTGTTTCAAATTATCTTTAGAAATATTTGGTGTCTTTGATAAAAATGGTCATTTTTTTTACAAGCTCTGCCACCTGTACTAAAAGTTGAGATGACACATTTGCTCTTATAGTTATGGGCCTCTGCAACTTGAAAATATGTACTTGGGAGTAAATAGTTTTGTAGCTGGAGTGGTAAGAGAAATCTGACTTAACTGTGATGCTTACAGTGCAACAGAATCTGCTATTTAAATTAACATTTTAGGAAGTTTGTGTAGGAGGTACATGTTCCCACTATTAAGTTAAAATATTGGGATTTTAGAATAAGAGGCTTTTAGTACAATTCCATAAATGCAGCAATAGTTTATAACTTGCTGTATGGAGATATAGGGGTACTGTACAGATGAAACTGTGCAAAAGTAGGATAATTACATTTATCCCATGTGGCCCCATCTCAGTTGTGCTCCAGTGTTCTTTGCTGCAATGTAGTTTCTTTCAGTAGGGTTTGCTTCGCCCTGCATCTGTGGTATTCTTCTGTGCAGCTCTCCCCTAGTGCAAGTCCTAGGAAGGATTAGGATTGTTTGAGGAAAATTTACTTGTTTTGGGACAAAGAGCTGTAAAACAGTATTGGTTTATATTTGGAATGCACATATGATGTGATAGCAAGCTTTAATAAAAGAAATTGCTTATTTTCTTTCTCATTTTATCTTAAAAATTAACAATAAACTCTTAACAGTTAAATAGACTGAGTAAATTCATAAAATGAGGGACATCAAGGTCTGTGACTCAGCCTCCTGCTCAAAGCAGGGTCATTGGTGGGAACAGATGAAGTTAGTCCAGACTTTGTCCTGTTGGGTCTGGATTGCCATCCTATCCTTTCTCCTTCAAGCTGATCATCAGCTAGGAGTAGATCTGTATAAGGTTGAGGTGGCCCTTTACAACAAAAACTTACCCAATGCCTCATCATTCACATTGAATTAAAATTACCTGAATTACCACTTCATAAAACATCTCTGAGGCCAAACAAGACAAAGCTGTGGGCTGCTTAACAGCAGTTCTGATTGTCTGAGGTTTCCTTCTCTACCTTGCAAACCCAGTCTCATGGTTTTGCAGTGATCCTGTGTGATTGGGCCATGATAAATAATTATGATTAAAATCTTTGTCCCTTTATTTTTGCAGTTGTAGATTTTATAGGAGACATGTGTTTTCACTTTTTTATGTATCATTGCATTAACAAGCTTTATTGGTTCACTGTTGAAATAATTTGAGAAACAAACTCAGTCATTGCAGAAGTGCAACATGTCTGTGTCTTGTTAAAATAATCAGTTTAGGCTAGAGGTGTGCTAATATGTTTGTAGTCTCCTAAAATACCTTCTCTGGCTAAGGCACAAATAACTTAGGGGTGCACTGCTAATTTTTTGGCTGTGTCACTGATCTTAATTTACTAACAGCTAAAGGCTAACCTATGTACTGCTTTCAACTATAATTGAAATATCTGACCTGCACAGTAGAACTTCATAAAGACTGAAAATACTTCAATAAACCATCAACTGAAAGGTTTAAGACTACTGTGGTTAGTTATTAAATATATAATTCTCTATGAATTGTGACAGGACTGCATCTCCCTTTTGTAGGTGTCCTTTATACTCGATGCTGCTTCAAGTAGAATGTTTTCTCTCATGATGGCTTCTGTTGTTTCTTTTTTCCCCATCCTTTCTCAGTCAACACTTGTTATCTTTGCATCTCCAGAGATGAAGTATGACACGGTTCTGGCATTCAGCTGAAATCACTAAAACAAGATATGAGTCTTACAGTCTGTTTTCCTGTTTTTAGTTCTGTTGTCTTCTCACAAGACTGCCACCAACCTTTTCCTTCCTGTTGCCTCTTTGTAATTTGAATGTGTGTGCTGGCATAAGACTGTATATTAAGTGGTGTTACAGCAAGCACTACTTGTCCCTAGAAGAAGACCCAGCTGAAGTTTGAAAAGCATTCCATCATTAAATTTTTTCCCAACTTATGCCTTTGTCCAGCAGAGAGCTACTAAATTGGTCTGGGGAATCTCTCTTATGAGGAAAGCCTGAGGGAGCTGGGCCTGTTCAGCCTCAAGAAGAGGCAATTGAGAAGGGACCTCATCAGTGTGTATAAATATCTACAGGGTGGTTGTGGAGAGGATGGAGCCAGGCTCTTGGTGGTGCTAACTAAAAGAACAAGAGGCAATGCACAGAAACTGATGCTCAGGAAGTTTCACCTGAGCATGAGGAAAACCTTCTTTACTGTGTGAGTGGCCATGCACAGAAATAAGTTTCCCAGAGAGGCTATTGAGTCTCCCTCACTGGAGATACTTAGGAGCCATCTGGATGCAATCCTGTGCCATGTGTTCTAGGATGACTCTGCTTTGGCAGGGAGATTTGACCAAATGACCCACTAGAGTCTCTTCCAACCTGACCCATTCTGTGATTGAAATTTTCCAAGTAACAGGCCTAAGTAGAATATGCTTTCAGACTACTAATGTCTTTACAGAATCTTTTCTCAGCCCTTCCAACAGCTACAAGTGGGAGGAGTGATTACTAGTAGCACCAGAGCATTGTAAGTTATTTAAGAGCCAGCACTCCAAGTATTCAATATCAATTAAAATTTAGCCCTGGCTGGATAGATATCTGGTGGTCTAAAGATCACCTGATGAGATTTATTCACATTGTGAAAACATATTTAATTAAATAGCTAGTGACAAAACATAGGTGTATAAACTCACCATGTTTTGTTTGACAAATAGCATACAGCTGATCCAAACCCCTCATGAAGGAGTTCTCATTTTTTTGGTCTGAGACTTCATGGGTACCTCTAGATTTCAGTCACCAAAACAGTATGAAAGTGTTTACTTAAAAGGTACTGTCAATTTCCTTTCATATTCTCAAGTCACTACTAAGTGTCATAATCCCCAGACATGTTAAACTGTGTTTTTTTAAGGCACGTAGACCAGGACGTGCACATTTAGCTGAAACATTTCTTTATATTTGGTTTCTAATGAAAATACAGAAGGAAGCTGAACTGCAGTGATACTGCCAGGCTTCACAATAATGAGAAATCACTGTGTTCTGTGTGCTTGTATTACAGATTAGTCTGTCTTGACTGTTATAATGTATGTGATTTTTCAAAGTCTTGACATTCCTGGCAAGTGCAGCGTAGGAGCTTCTGGATGCATTCTAAATTTCTGGCTGACTGGCAATCACACTATTTTTAGACTTGAAGGCTTACAGTGTAGAGTTTCACATGCTTTGAATAAAATTAAAAATTCTATCTGAAAATTAGTGATTTTGATTAACTTGAACATCGTTTATAAGTATGTTACACCCTTCTTATTAAAAACTTGTTTTGGAGAGTAGACAAGTTTAGTGTTTAGGTGTTCTTATTATAGTGAAATAGAGCAGTTCAGCATAAATTAAAATCAGGGAAATCGGGGAAAACTACAGAGTCCTGGGAGTCCAAATGAAAAGTATCAGTATTCTTCTATTTTGATGGTTAGAGGAAAGGGTGCAGCCAGAAAGAGATGTATGATGTGAGTTAACTTCTGACTTTGTGGTTCATCATCATGAGGGTTTGGGCTTTATGACAATGGGACATTCTTTGATGACTGTAGTCTGTTATGGAGGGGTGGGATCCACCAGTGTGGAAGAGGTGAGGGAGTGTTTGACAGCAGGCTGACCAATTTGGTGAGGCTGGTTTTTAAGTGAAGGGTCCAAAGTGGCAATGCTCACATCATCACATCCAGCTGGGGAACAGGAGGAACTGGAGCTCCTTGTGCAGCCACGAAGTTACTATATCATAGAAATAACTGAAACATGGTGGGCCGGGTTGTGTGTCTGGAGATCTGCCATGGATGGCTGTAGGCTGTTTTATAAAGATAGGTAGGGAAGAAGAGGAGGAGGAGTTGTGCTCCATGTTAAGGAGATCCTTGAATGTGTAATAGCCATCTGTGGATCATGGAGGCCCTTTTGAATACTTCTGGGTCAAGTTCAGAGTAGTTGTCTCCGAGGGGAGTCTTACAGTAGATATCTGCCATTGACCTCCAAACCAAGATGATAGGGCCAGTGAAGCAAAATTTGGGTCACTTAAGCAAACTTCAGGTCAACAGAACTTGGTTCTTATGGGTAAATTCAACTACCTAGACATTTGCTGGAAGAACCATACAGAAGTTGATGTTTCATCCATCAAGTTTCTGGAATGCACTGGGCAGTGCTTCCTTGTACAGATGTTAGATGTGCCAACCAGGAGTGAGGCACTACTCGAAAATGGACAAGATCTGTTTTGTAATAGCTGAATTAGTGATAGCCTTGGTGGCAGTGATCACAATATTGTGGTGTTTGGGATCTGGCTGAGCGTGCTGAAGGCAGTACCGAGACAAAAACTTGGGAATTTAGAAGAGCACACTTCAGCTCACTCAGAGCTCAGCTGGGAGGGATCCATGGAGGATAAACGAGCTAGTGAGTGCTGGGAGTTTTTCAGGGATGTTTTCCTGGAAGCACAAAAGCAGTTGATCCCCTTGAAAGGTGAGGGGAGTAAGCAGAACAAAAGGTCCCCTTGGCTTAACTGTGAGCTTCTGAGTGTGTTCAAAACCAAAAGGGAACTGTAGCAGAGATGGAAAAGTGGTTGCACACCTGTTGAAAAACACAAGGACATTGCCAGTGTGTGCAGAGATGCAGTTAGGAGAGCACAATATCTCTTTGCACTGCAGATTATCACAAGTCAGATGAAGCATGTGGTTGGGAAAAGCCAGCATGGACTCCCCAAGAACAATGGTGCTTGACAAACCTGCTCGACTTCTGTGCCAAAACAGCCTACTTGGTTGATGGGGAGTGAAGGGTGGATGTTGTCTACCTGGATTTCTCCAAGGCTTTCAATACCATTGCCTGTGGCCTTTTCCTAGAGAAACTGATGTGCAGTGGCCTAGACAAGTGATTTGTGCAGTGGGTGGGGAAGTGGCTGAGAAACTGCGCTGTCAGCCAGGTAGTGGTAAAGTCTCCTCTTATAACTGGCATCCTGTCCCAAATTGGTTCCCCCAGGGCCCAGTGCACTTTAATATCTTCAAATGTAATCAGCAAGATGGGATGAAACCAAGTAGAGAAGTAGGTACTTTGGAAGAGACTATCTTCCTGTAGAAAGACCTGGATAGGATGGAAGAGAGAGCTGACAAGAGCCATGTGAAGTTCCACAAGGGCAGGTGTAAGGTCCTGGGAAAGCAGAGTCCAGCAGTGCAGCACAGGCTGGGATCTCCCTGTCTGGGAAAGGGGCCTGGGGGCCCTGAGGGACAACAGCTCAAGGGTGGGCATTGTGCTGCTGCAGCAAAGGAAACCGGCAGGACGCTGCTCAGGGACATCAGAGCAGAGAGAAATAAATCATTGTCCCACTCTGTTCAGTGATTGTCAGCCCTCATCTGGCACACTGTGTTCAGTTTTGGTCCCTGCTCTGCAGAAAAGGATGTGGACAGGCTGGAGAGGATCCAGAGAGGGGCACAGAAAAGGTAAAAGGACCAGGCAGCCTGCCAAATGAGGAAGGCTGAGAGAACTGGGTTTGTTCAGTCTTGAGAAAAGAAAGTTCAGGGGAGATCTTGCCATTGTATTCCAACATTTAAAGTGTGGATATAGAGAAAATGGAGACCTCATATGATTCCTTTTGGAAAAAAAGGGAAAAAATTACTTGTAATGGGTACAAGTTACTCCTGGGAAGATTCCAATTAGATATAAGAAGAGAATTTTTCAGTGAGAGCAATCAAGCATTAGAATAATCTCTCCAGTGTAGTGATGGATTCCCTAGTATTGGACACTTTCGAGAGTCACCTGGACAGGGTACTGGGCTATTTGTCTAGACTGTGCTTTTTCCAGGAAAGGTTGGATCCGATAGTTCTTGTCCCTTCTAATCTGATATTCTGTGATCTTGTAATTCGGTTAATTGTAATCTATAGTACACTTGCTCATGGAATGCTCTTGTGCACCAGGTGTTTCTGTATGTGTTCTATAGATGGGCAGTCAGAGGGATTGAAATAGCTCTGCAAATTTAGCAGCTAAATATCAAGGTTCTGTGGATCTATACAATGGGAATTTGAATGCCTAGAGAACAGCTGTATAAAGAGCAACACTGCATTTGTGGATCTTGGTTTAAACCACCTGTTTGTAATGATATGATGAGTCTGGGATAGGTTTCCCAGGCTGTTGGAGTCCACTTATCTTCCTTGATTCTGCCTGTCTGTGCTGGCTGTTCAGTGGAGTTGTGGTGAATTGTCTAATGTGCAGTGGGACCTTTGCCACTGTAATCTTAGTAAACTTCTTCTATATCTGTGTAGTGTGTATCTCTTGCTATGAACAAAAAGGTGTAAGCTGTTTCTTGTAAACTGCTTTTCTATTTGTTGGTCTGAGTTTAACAAACTTTGAATTAATGATATTTGACTTTTAATAAATACTAAGTTTTTCACTGCATAATGGCTCCAATAATGATGAAAAAACTTGAGCATATTTCCTAATTCTGAATAGTGCTAGTTATGAAAAGTGCAACTCAAGATGAACTCCATTCTTTGTCTCTTTTTTTGTAGTTCAACTTTAAGATTCATACATCTCTCTTTAGAATTCTCTTGTGACATTTGTGTTACCTGTAGATAAAAGAACTCAAGTAATAAAAATTTTCACAAAGGAAGCTTTGAGCTGGCAAAACGATTGCAGATGCCTTCTTTATGTGTAACTTGCTGTCTCTAGACAGTCCTGCTAGCAGCAGA
Organism: Melospiza georgiana; assembly: GCF_028018845.1. Taxonomy (NCBI): domain Eukaryota; kingdom Metazoa; phylum Chordata; class Aves; order Passeriformes; family Passerellidae; genus Melospiza; species Melospiza georgiana. The sequence goes on from NC_080432.1 coordinate 92,512,815, forward strand.
AAATTTTGTTCTTTTGCAGCACTATTGATAAATCAGTGCTGCAAAAGATTTGGGAGTGAGAAGTTCATTTGTTTGAACGCCCTGTTTGTAATGAGGAAAGAAAGGTCTTACCCTGCATAAAGAATGGCTCATTGTGTTTGGTCATATCCCTACTTGTACAAAACAGAAGAAACCAGTAGTATAAGAAATTTCTAGATAGTGAATATGAAAAGTGTTTGAATGCTGGGAGAAAGAAATTATTGAAGTAAGGTTGATGATAATTTATTTTCTTCAGAGAATCTTAAATGGCTTTTCTCTATTATGTAAATTCAGTGAATTGAAAGTTGAGATCTATAGTGAGTTCTTACAGTAGGAAATATAAGGGAGACAATAACTCAGGGAGATAATGGAACACCTTGATGAAGAGTGATAGACAAATGGCAGTAATATGAGTATACATATAGGTGAATAATTCATTGATTCATTGTTTTAATCACATATCTCAAAGGATAACTGATGAATAGCCTGAAGTTCCTTATTAGCATTGACATCAAGACTGCATTTTTACAGAAATGTAGCCTCTTGTGCTAGCATATATTGTGATTAAATCTACCCAGAAGTATCTATTAGTTGACTTCATGCAACTTACTATGAAGGTCATATGATTAATTTGTCTGGAATAACCTGAGCTATTCTAATTTTTAAAATTTCAGTTATTTTTTAATAAATTGTGAGATAATTTGATTGCACTGGGCATTTAAAGGGAAATTTTTGAGGTGTATTGGAAAATCACGAACATGAGTGGTTTATATGTCTCCACTGAAGAGCAGAGAGGTGACAAACCAGAGTGCAAGCAGTTCAGTGGCTGTGGTAGGCCAAAAGTGCCACCAAATTCAAATATGCATGAAATAGGACCAAGACAGTATTCCAATAAATCAAAAATTTTGAAAGGTATGGGTTATATAAATACAAATATGTGTGATATGTACATACATATCAGGCAGCATAGTTATTTTCTAATTTAAAGATCATAAATACATCTTTGTGTAATATTGTTTACCTGTGGTTGAAGTAGGTCATAAGTGATTGAGCCATGACTTGGATTGTCATTGAGTAGGTGTTTAATTTGCTGTGGGGTTTTATGTGTGTGGTGTTTGTTTGTTTGTTGGGGTTTTGATTTTGTTTTGCATTACTAATTGGAAGCATGAAAAGTGTTTCAAAAATAAATACAAGGCTTTTTCATAATGGGTTTCTTGTGTATCATTGTTTTTTGTGGAGTATCTCAAATTCATCCCTGGAAATAGTTATTAGTGTTTCTCATATGAGAGAGAAAAATCTACACAAAAATAGAAGTTGCCATCATCTATTCATTGAGCAAAGAAAATGGAGCTACCCACAGGTTTTCTCCTGACTGAGAGCAGGAAACAGCTGATTTAGGTCTCTGCGTGTGTTTCTGCAGGACCATATGACAAATACTGTGACAGTGGTGACGTTGATGCATCATGTGAATGTTATATACATCGGCATGCATTGATTAAAGGATGCAGAAGATAGGACATTGTAGCAGTGCTTTAACTTGGCTGGGGGATGGGGATTGGACAGAAATGAAACAAATCATCTGAAGGGATAGGTCTTTCCAGGTTAGAGGAATGTTAAACATTGGAGAAAAGCAGGTGTTTCATTTATGCTATGTTTTAAGCAAATTGTATTTTTCAGAAATTGTTTCAGAAGTGTTTTATTGCATCCATTATGCTGTTTGAGATGTGTGTCTGATTGCAAGATGGTGTAAATAGCTCAGCAAGGTATAGGGCTGCACTGTTGGTGCAGATTTGACCAGGTGTGTGGCTTGCACTTGATTCAGTACCCTGCTGAAAAGAAAGAAGTGTTTGATTTCTTTCTATAGGCAAAGCAAGAAATAGGGTGGGAAATATAAATACCATCATCCCCTCTGATAAAATACTTCTGTAGGGCATTTTGTTTTGAGCAATGGTTTAAAAGAAAATGCAGCTGTGTTAGGTTGTTAGCACAAACTCCTGGCTTTCCTTTGGTCTTGGAATCATTAAAATACTTGGTTTTGTAACTAAATCTGATTCCTGTGGCCTTTTGTTTTGCATGCTGCTTGCAGGGAGCTGGGTTGTTTATTAATCTGCTGGCTGCTCTGTGTACTGATTCTGGCTGCACAGCCACCTTCTCAGCAAATCATATCCCGTATGTTCCCCAGCTGCTGCCATCCTTAACACATGCAGAAAATGTCTCCTGGCTGGCTGAGCACAAATTCCAGCTGGCATCACATCACCTCGTGGCTGAGCAAACCTGGCCTCTCTCTGCTGGCAGTGTTGCAGCCACACCGGTTCTCTGCCTCGGTTTTTGTGTCTCAAGGCAAAGATGTGGGGCTGCAGCAGAGATTGGAGGGCTGAGGCAGCTGGGAATGTGCTCCCTCCCCAGAGAACATGGGCAAGAGCATGGGGCACAAGGGGGTGTGTAGCTGGAGCAGGGTGATGAGTGGGTGAATGGAAATAACAGCTCCCTCTTATCTTCATCCAAGATGATACTTGCCAAGTGCTGAGTTAACAGCAGTGATGGGTTTAATGATTGACCTTGCTATTGTTTTGTCATCAGAGAACTTGTTCTGTTAAACTTCCTGTGAGTTCTTGTGTAAGGCTAGCTGGTCCAGTGGAATAGAATTATTACAAAGTACTTTGTACTTAGCAGTTCTAGTTTACTGTTTCTAAACCATTGTGACTATTAAACATGTTCTTTAAAATAGCACTTGCAGTAGTCCCATTGTTGTCAGTGTTCTGTAATGACATTTTTATTTCCTTAAAAATATTCTCAGAAGTTGTGTTGCTGCCACACACCTAATATCTGATTGTTTTCCGACTTTGTGGTCTGTGGGTTTCTGCTGGTTTGCAAAATTAATGATAGTTAATTTTGCAAAGCAGTTCTGGTGTTTGCAGAAAAGTTACTTATGTATCACATAGAAGAAAGAGTAAGCATAAAATTACTTGCATGCTGTGATGCTGAAGCATCCTAAAGCTAGGCAAATATTATGTAGAAAAATGAGTGAACAGATGAAAATTCACAGCACCAGCATGTCAGCTATTTGTTTTCTGAGTTATGAGTGCTCATTTGTGTCAGAAGATCTCAAGATTCTACTTCCTTCATCAGGGTTTTGTACAGGCAGATTCCAGCATCATGGTGTTCTGCCTTTACAGATTTTGTGTTGTGAAGCTGTTAGGATTTGTGTTTTTAAGTGCTCTATACTATTGTCAACTTTTTGAAATGCAAAGGTCAGACTTGGTGCTCTTATCTGCATTGTTTACTGTTATACTTACAAGTGATTGCAGAAATAGGGGTTGATGTGACCCAATATGGGTCATATCAAGTTCTCTCCAGTGAGGGAGAACTTAGGTGACCCCTCATGTCTTATCTCAATTTAACATTAAAATTTGGAGATATCAACTTCAGCTCTCAGCTTTGAGTTTTCTAGGGAAGCAAATATTTTTTATTCCCACTTTCTTAGTTCTGTGTTCCTTTTGGAGTCTTACAGAAAGAATGAATCACGCAATATGTGTCTTCCATTCCAGGGAAGATATGAAAGCGCTCTCCCTCCTGCCTGTCTTCTGTTTTAGATGATGTTTCTCTCATTTATTAGAGTTTGAAGCTGGTCTCCTTGTCCTTGAGATGTTCCAGAATTGAAAGGAGCAGGGGGAAAGCAAGAGAATGTAACATTAGGGAGCATGTGGAAGAGATGAAGTGTTCTTGCATGTGTTTTTGACAAGAATATCTGTGTTGCATTTGTCATGTATTAATGTTGCATTTGGAATATGGCCTGTAGCTATAACTGGAATGATCATTTAATTTAGCTTGGTAAAGATTTACTTTACCAAACCATTATGTTGCCATTATGTAGCAAAACATCAAAATACATTAGTCAAGTGATAATGTCAGCAGCGGATCTGCATAAACAAACAGTCAAGCCACCACAAATGGTTCTGGGACACTTGAGCCAATGAATCCTCGTGTACCCAGCCTTGTGTGTCTGTGTGCAGGGCACCGAGGGGCCTGGCTGGTGTTTTCCCTGTGGCTGAGTGTCCTGGTTTAGGGCAAATTTGGGAGAAGACCTCCAAAGGGGGCTCCTCCATAAAGCAAACCCACACGGCTCCTCCCCCCAACCGGTTCGGGAAGGATTTCTCGGAGAGAAGTGAAAGGAACCTGTTTATGAACAGGCACAGCACCCCCAGCATGCAAAATGAACAATACTGCAAGGCACCACTCTTTCACCCTCTGAAAAAAGATGACAAATTCAGAAGGTCTCTCTTGGGAGTGGTTGCTCTGTTATCAGTGCCTCTGGCGCTGGGGCAGCTGCTGCAGCCACAGGGTGCAAACTCTCGGTGTTCCCAGGTCCCAGTGCGGAGCAGGTTCGAGTGGTTCCAAGAAAGGGAAAGGAAAAACAGTCCGGGAAAAAAATCGGACTGCTTAGCTAAATTAACTAGTGAGCAGGAGCAAAGCAGAAGCAAGAGCAAGGTGAAAAAGCCAAGCCAAAAGCAGCACTATGTACTGCCCCGTCTGGCAGTACATAGTACTATGTCGTGCCAGCCGTGGGGGAGTGGCTGATAACAAAACCAAAACAAAACTTCGCTCTTCACAGCCAGTCTTGAAGGCACAGAACATAATATGTAAACAGCATAAACAGAACACACAAATGGGGATACAAACATCCTAATGTCACCCTAGGACACTGAGCAAATCCCGCCGTGGGCCCTGGGGCTGCAGGCTGGGCGCTGCCGGGACCAGCCAGGCCGGGCTGCTGGGAGCCAGTGCAGCCCTCCTGCCGTGGGTTGGGTCAGGCTGCTTTGGAGCTAAGCATTGGAGAACTCTGTCCACTTGTTAAATTTGCTTTAAAATGGCTGTCAGACCCAAAAATCTTCATCTGAGGGTTGGAAATGGGTGGAATGTGATAGTCAAATTGCTTATTACCAAAGCACGATGGTATGAATGCTTCATTCTCTGGAAATGGGCTCATAGACAGCCTGGTTTTGTCTTTTTGTTTGCTGTTTATTTAAATGCATTTTGGATCTCCGCTTGAAGTAATCAGGAGGGACAGATTAGTGTGTGAATCAGAAGCTTCTGAGTGGGCAGGAGGATTATTATTGCTTGTATTTTAGAGGCACACACACTCTGAGGCTGTTATTGTTTACATCATAAACCTGCTCTGTTTCCTAAGAAGTAGCAATTATGTATGTCAATAACACATACATAAGAAAATTATAAATAGGCAACTCTTTTTGGTATAAAAAAAGCAGATTGAGCAGAGTAGCTTACCTTGAGGCTCTCAGATAATCAAAACTAAGCTAATTCTAATCAGTATTTCTGTTGGCTTGTGCTAGATGATTGCAGAATTAGATGTTTAGCTTTGACACTTTGGACTTTTTTTTGATGTACATTTTTCCTTTTGAAGTTTTATAAGCAAATATTGTATGTTCTAACTGCACAGAATTGAGTTTCTCTGTGTGAACAGTGCAAACGGATTATAATAATCAGAATTAAAAAATAATATAGCTGGATTTTAATAAGAATTTAGTTCTGACCCTAGAGGCAAGAATTTAATTTTTTAGGGTTTTTTTTTCTATATTTGGCATAATCTGTGGAAAAACAAACAAGCAAACCTATGCAGCAGCTTTCAGCACAGGACTTGGGAAAACTCAGAGGCTATTCTGTCACCTTTTCTAAAAATCAGTGCAGTATAATGTTATGTGGTGTCTAGGTCTGCCTTTTAAAATGGAATAATTACACATTTAAAGGGAATAAAAGTACTTTTTCCTAACATAGTGGAATAAGTAGGTCTTGACTGGACATGAAGCCTTTATTTGAAGGCTAAATCTGTAGTATGTGCCAACTAGCTGGTAAAAAAGCACCCTGTGTTGATTGGTTTATTTAACTTTCTTCCAGCAAAATAGCATATTGTGCTGTTGTCCTTCTACTGCATGAGAAGAGCCTAAAATAACAGAAGCTGTTATGACATCTCTCAAAGCCTGCCTTTGTCAAGGTCACAGTTCTATTTTTGCTGCATTTTGTGCACACAGAGATAGGTACAGTAGGAATGTACATTTTATAACTAAGATGCTGAGTGTAAAATGAAAATGCAACTCCCACACTTTGTTACACAAAAACATCACATATATTGGCTGATTGTTAGCCTGGATCTCTGTGCTGCTCAGCTTACTCATCAGCAGAGACAAAGCTCTAGAATTAACCTGTGGATGTTCTTTCTTGACAAGCAACCCAAAATTTCTGAGGAACACAGGTAAAAGATGGGGGTTTTGACTTTAAACCACATATGTAATCTTTATATTCTTAAATATGTGGAAGCTTTATTTAAGTGGGCTCTGCTGGCTCATTCAGTTCTACCAAATTTGTGTATGATTGTGCTAAAGATGTTGAGATTAACAGCTCTTTCTCAAGTGTATTTGGAGCAACAGAGTGTGGCAAAGATGAGGGTGTGCTTTGGAGCCAGAAGTTGATAGAGGTGTACTATGCTGAGTGTTATTAAACATGTGGATAATGTGCTTGAATCTGGGTCTATGCTGATGGTTTTAGTGTGGGAGAACACTGGGAAGCAACTTCTGTGCTTGTTCTGCTCATCTGCATTCCTTTGTTTGAGCTCCTGCTGTGGGGAGGACACAGTTCTGGATCCTGGGCTAGATGGAGACTTTGAGCCTTTATGTCTTCCTGTTACACAGGATGTGCTGGGCAGGATGGCTGCTGTATGTCCTGCTTTTGACTGGGACAATGCTGTTTTCTTCCTAGTGGCTGGTTCATTTCTGTGCTTGGGATTTGGTATGAGAATGGTTTTGATAACACACTGACGTTTTGGTTGTGGCTAGGTAATGCTTGCTGTAAGTCAGATCCAGGTCAGTTTCCCATGCTCTGCCAGTGAGGAAGTGCACAAGAAGCCGTGAGGAAGCATGGCCAGGACAGCTGACCTGAGCTGGCCAAAGGGATAGAGTGACATGGTCACTGTATAAACTGGGGGGAGTTACCTGGAAGGGAACTGATCTGCTCCTCAGTAAGCAGGTGATGAGCAATTGTAGTGTGCATCTCTTTTCTCTTGGGTTCTATTGTTTGTTCTTCCTCTCCTTGTAATTTCAATTATTATCAGTATTAGTATATTTATTATCATGATATTTAGTTGACTTAATAAATTGTCTTATCTCAACCCATGAGGTTCACCTTTTCTTTCTACTCCTCCCTTTCCCTGTGGGTGGTGCATGTATGGTGGGAGCAGTGAGGGAGTGGCTGCCAGCTGGAGTTAAACCATGATGCTGTGTCATGTGGAATGAAATTTTAAGGTGACACTGGATAAAAATGCTTTGCCTGTAGGAAAAAAAATCAGCTGTTCAAACAAAATCCAACATCTTTGCACTGAAGTGAGCAATGATGTTGTGGTGTTGGCTGTGCTAAACTTGTGAGGACAGTAAATAAGAGGGGTACAGGGAGGAGATTGAAGTGTTCTGCATTAGCAGAAATGATGTTTCAGGAGTCATTCTATGTAATCTTAACCATAGAAAATATGTATCAAATTCCATCAGGATGTTTGGAGACTGGAAGAAAGTTCGTGTAATGGGAAGGCACCAAACCCTGTATATCTGTATATGTGTGTGTACATATAGGTAGAATGATGTATTTTGGTTTTATGTGTATACATGCAGGTAAAAATTCCTGATATGTATGTTGCTTAATGTTAGTTGTCAAAACATGAGTAGACAAAAAATAGTGAATAGGACAATGTATTTTATTTGCTAGTAAGAGATTAATTTGCCTTTTTAAAAAAATAGAAATAAGTGGATGTTCTCATTATGAACACCTTCTGTAAAGAAGTACATGGAGGGGATGCTTACTTAGAATTTTCTATATATTGTAATATTTATGTGTATAGTTAAGGTACTTCATTTATAATATGCTAGAATATACTTCTAAAAACATTGAGTCGTTTACTTGATACGTTTCTTTTTAAAGAAAAGATAAAATTTTATGAGTAAAACATGTTGCATACTGTTTTTAGTGTTCTGAGATGTTAAAAATTGTAAGGAATTGAAATATTATATTAAATACCTGTACAAGAAAAGCCTTTCTATATAATAGGCTATCCAGATTGTTGGCTTAATTTCTTTCTTTTTTTTAAAACTTCTAATTAGGAGTTAAACATATCACTGTGTTCTGGTTTGTGGTACATGCTACAGTGTCTCCCAGATGTGTCTGAATTTGGTGCATCTGTTGATAGATAAATTAAGGTTGTATTGACAAAGATCCTGGGAATTAGATATATTTTAAATGAATGTTTTTGGGTCTTTCTGTTTCACAGTACAGGCATTATGTTCATTGCAGGTCAGTTTGTCTGAAAGTTACTTGAAACAATAACCATGTTGTGACTTGCTTGTAGCCGTTCATCTTCAGTGTGAAATACTTTCATCTTTCTGGTCACATGAACATTATACAGTGAGAAGCAAGTATAGAGTAACATCGACTTTTAAGACCAATTGCTTTTCTGCTGGTGGAGAAAGTTGGGTAAATTGCATTTGTGTGAAGCTTGTAATTAGCTTTATAGTCGGGTAAAACTTGATGTGGTTGAATGCTGCAAAACTTCACTCAATTTTCTGATCTAAGGGTTGTTGAATGAATTATTGAAGAGACTAAGAAACATGTGTAAGAGTATTCTAGAAAGTTCTCAAAACATTTTCAGATCTTATCTGATTTTTTTAAACTAAAGATGGATTTACATGAGAGTTAGGATGATCAGCAAGTTGCACTACAAACCTGCAGAAGAAATAACAGGAATGATGCAAGCTGTCATAAATCTTAAGTTCCTTAGGGGAGAACGTATTGCTGCACTTTGCCTGGTGAAATGACATTTCTCATGAACAAGGGATGTGGTGTGGCATGACTGATGTGCAGAGATGCAGGTGGAAGTTGAAAAACATAGTATGGATTGCAAGCTCCTGTGTTTTACTCATCAATTAAAAATTTTCAGTCTTCCAGTCTGTGTGTAACTTGGAACTGTGGCTGACATAACTGGAAGATAGTTAAGATTCATAGTTGTGTTTGGTGAGTGTAACAGCAGCAAATGTCACTGCTCTGTCAGAAGACAGCTTTTGTTTTAGACTGAAATTTGGAATCAAATCAAGAAGTTTAAGGTGTTTCATTTTTCTTTCTTCCGTTTCTGTGCTTTAACTTCAGTGTGGGTATTAACTGAATGTTGTGAGAAACCCCTACCATGTTGGTCATGATGACTATTGTGTATTTCTTATAATTGTGGATTACTTTGAATTTCATTTTAAAGGACATCTAGTCCACCCTGCAAGGAACATCTTCAACTAGATCAGGTTGTTCAGAGCCCTATTCAACCTGACCTTGAATGTTCCCAGGGATGAGGCATCTGTCACCTCTCCGGGCAACCTGTGCCAGTGTATTCTTACTATAAGCACTTTTGTACCCGTTAGCCTCCCAGTATAATACTGTTTCTGGATTGTGGATGTTAATGAAAACATAAAATAAACTATTGCTAAAACAGACCCCCTAATTTTTTTTCACCAAAATACATGTAATTTAATGGTATATAAGGTAATCTGTAATTTCAAAGTTGGATGCTTTAAAATATTCAATGGTTTATATATAGCATGTTTTTGAGTTAAAGGTTAAACTGCAAGTGTCAGATTGAAGAATAGTTTCTAAGACCTTAGATTTTGTTAATAAATTCTTGCAAAATATTTATTTGGAAAAGAAAGTCATGTTCCAAAGTAGTCTTGCAGTGTCCCTCACTAGTTCACCTAAATCCAGTCCTGGCTGTGATTTTCAGTTTGTTGAATGAATATTTTCATTCTAACTGGATTTTAGATGCATTATGCAGTTTGCTGCAGGATTGCACATCAGTCTTGTGCATGAAGTAAAGACTGTGGAGTTCATACATTAAAGTCCTAAAGGATTAGTTAAATTCCTGCTGGCATTCACTGTCCTTTTGGACTTCAAAGAACACCTGGCAGATTTTGTGAGGTATATTGCCAGATCAGTTCTCACTAGTGTGTTGTTGAGAAAACGGTGTGTAAAACTAATTTAGTCATACATAGAACACTTTCACAGCTCATCTATTTATAACATTGTAACACTTTTACAGTTCCTATATGTGTTTTTTCTTACCTTTGCTCAGGATCAGTTTAATAGAAGACAAAAGGTGTCCTGTTCCTTTTCCACTCAACTGTGTTTTAATATGTGTATTTGAAAATTACTTGACTTTTCCAGGTCCTTGGAAAACAGCAGCAATATGATTTGTGGTAATGAATTTTGAATGCATAGCAGTATACATGCAATGGAAATTATTTGATGTATCATTTTCCAAACTTCTATGCTCATAGAGACAAAAATTAGCCTCGAAGTAGAAAAAAAAAAAACAACCTTAACAGATTAATTTTCTCTTTATAGGACTTGCAGTTTTTACAGTGGTGCTTACAATTCTAAATTCTAGGCTTTATTGGTGTAAATATTTTGGCTACTGACAATAGAATTTCTATGGTTGAACTGCACACTTTCAAATAAAAAAGTATGTGTTTGTGTAGAATAAACATTGCAAAAAAACCTCAGGCAGAATAAAGTATAATTACAGATTCCTATTATGTAATATTTTGTAGAAATAATTGGAGATTAAATTCTATTGAAATGGTACTTTATTCAGTGGAGAAATGCTTATGATTTTTAATTGAAATTTTTTCCCCATTTTCTTTCCAGGTATTGCTTTGTTTTCGCTTTAGGATACCTCACTGTGTGCCAAATTACTAGGGTCTATATCTTTGATTATGGACAGTATTCTGCTGATTTTTCTGGGTAAGGAGAAAAATAATCTTCCTATCTTTTCCTCCTAAGTGATACTGTATCTATTGTTGTTGGGGATGTTTTACTTGTTGCTCTCCCCTCTTCCCTGCCCCCCACAATTAATTGTGTCAGCCTTTAAAACTTTGGGAGAAAGCTGAGCATGTATGTGCATATTGGCACACATGCAAATATATAAGTAACTATGCTTTAATCATACAAATTGAGAATTTTGTGAACAATTGTTCTTCTTAGAACCACCAGTGTGTTATCTATTGCCTCTTGTTCCTGGCTGAATGGCATAAAGGATTTGGTGGCTATGGGAATTTTTTCTCTTTGATTTTTGCATTAAAGTGTCTGCTACCATCCTTGACAGCATGATGAGCCTTGAATTGTGTCTGGTGTACTTACTTGCCTGGCACAGTCTGATACCACTTCTTGAGGAAAATCAGAACGTTTTATGGAATTTAGCTTTTAGCTTCTTTCTTTTTTTCATTTTATGTTAGATGTTCCAGAAGGAGAAAGCTAAGGAGACAGGCACCTGGATGTTGAGGTAGTCACAGAGAAACAGAAGGTTTTGTCTGTTTGCCCTCATATTATATTGTGAACTTATACCTATATTTGACTTGAACTGTATAGGAGCAAAACAGAATTAAATGGGCAAAATAAAAATAAACCGTATTGGTAATTCTTCTTTCTGCTGTAGACACAAAGAAGTGAAGTACAACATTTCTTACAAACAAGTTTGCTGCTGTGATAGTGCTTTTGTTGATTTAAGGAGAGTGTATATTCTAGAGAGGATAAAAAAAGTGATGAGGAGTACTTGCTAGTCTGCTTAAAATAATGCATTAAGTGCTTTCCAGGGATACTGTGAATGGCAGTGGTCTTTGTAGTTTAGCATAACCTGTGATGGAATTGTACTTGTTAGCCTTGTTACTTTTCAGTCTTTATTGGTAACAGACATGTAATCCAGAAAATTAATTTGTAGGCTGAAGCCAAAAGCTCTTATGGTTGAGTTCATCTTTTCTGTCATCTTTATCTTCTTACCTTCTACAACATCTTTCTACATTTGTCTTACATCCAAGTGTCTGCCTTCAAGCCAGATACCCAAGTTCCAGTTGTAGTCAGCAGAGATGTGATTGATGTGGACAGTAGAGGCTGGAGGGCATTGCAGCTGACCCAGCACGAAGTGTCTACCTGAGTGTGAACTGGGTCACTTGTCAGATGTCCCTGACTCTGGACCACATCTCCACTGGCTGAAATGAGAGCTTGCAGCACAGTCATATGCATAAAGACACTAGATTTACTGATGTTGAACATAATTTCACCATTACTAGTGAAACTGTAGTCCAGATGCGGTCCCTTCCAGCTCACTGTACACCCCTGGCAGTGATCAGAGTTCTGAGCTGACTGTGAAAACAGTGTAATTACACTTTGTTGTTCTCATTCTCAGAACATTTAGTAGAGCTTGAGCACACCATTGTTCAGATGGGACTGTACTGCTTTCAGATGTGGCTCTGATGGTTTGGTGGTAGCTCAAAGATTTCTGTTAGGTCTAAACACATCCAGAGATTCCCACATCCTATCCCCGGAGAAGTTCAAGGCCAGGTTGGATGGAGCAACCTGATCTAATTGAAGGTGTCTGCTCAGGGCTGGGATGATGGAGGTAGATGATTTTCAAGGTCCCTTCCAACCCAAAGCATTTCATGATTTATGAGCTCTGTGCTCTGGACAGAATTGTTCTGAAGCCTGGATCAAGCTCTCTGATTGTGTGTTTGAGATGGCAGATTTCAACCACCCTTTCATGCACCAGTTTGGGAGCTTGATGAATGCATATCACATTAAATCTCAGGCATTCACTGCATGTGCTCCCTTGACATGAGGCAGAGATTACTTCCAAAACAGGCAGAGAAAGAAAACTTTCTCTGGTTCTGGGAGTAGAGAGTAAGCTCAAAAAAAACCCCTAAAGTTGCCTGACTAGCTGCTGAGCTCCAGTATGAGCAAGTTCTTCTTTCTAAAGATGTTGGCATGGATTTGTATAGTGGTTAGCCCCAAAAGAGCTTTAATGTGTGTTTACCTGGATATTTCTCCTAGCATGCAGTGCTTGTCTGAGGTGCCCAAGCTGAGAAAATCTGCTCAAAATTTGAAGGAAGCTCTCAATGCACTGGCAGTGGAGAAAACTGGGGACAGCTCATGCTGGAGATGCAATTGCTTGTGCAGAGCTGTGTGGTCCTGGCTGCAGTACTAACAGATCCCAGCTGCCTCCTTTGCCTTTCTGCCAGCACCTAAAAGGGATTGTTAAAATCCTGCTTCACAGCCTCACTGTGCCAGGAAGGACTCTTCCTCTTTTAGTCTCTAGATTTTTGCTCCTCAGCCAAATATTTGATGGTACTGGAATAGCCACTTCAGGAGAAGAAAAAAAATAGAATCCCAGGGTCTGCTGTGATAACAATGACAGATTTATCAGCTGGAATTAATGTAAGGGCTGACTGAGCTCCTCCTGGACTCCATCCTTCCACCAGGCAGGACCCATGCTGTCACATGTCTGCTTACAGAAGGAAAACCCATTATGCTTAGAGTTGGTTGGGGATTTCTGCCAGCACCAGGCAGGCCTACAGATTAAATGCTAGAAAAAGGTATGAGGGATTTATCAGACTATTTGTTCCTGTTTAGTCTTCTTCCTTTATGACCCTCATGTGTCACTTTAGTCTTGGTATCAGGATTTTGGGGCACTGGTAAAATTTTTTTTCCCCTGAGTGCATGTTGAGGACTGGAAATAATTGTGTGCTTTGAAACCATTTTAACCATTACCTAAAAAGAAAATCAGTTTGATGGACTGAACCATATGGCAAAATACTGCCTTGTTAATGAAGGAGAACTTGATGGCTTTTGGATTTGTGTTTCTGTGCCAACTTAATATGTTACAAAGATGCCAAGTACACTCAAGACATGAACAAAACTAAGTGCCCATTGTACAACATTATTTTTTTATTGTGAGGGTTTTTTTGTTTACTCTTGGTTTTTTTTTTTTTTTTTTTTTTTTTTTTTTTTTTTTTTTGTGATTGTTGTTGGTTTTGTTGTTTGGGGTTTTTTTTTTTCTCCAGCTCAGATACTTCTAGGTAAATTCAACCCCTGATGTGTTTTTTGAGATCTGATTTAAAAATTAAATTTCTAAATTGTAGTTGGTTACTTTATGCATTCCCCATTGCTTCCCTACCCCAGGGAGGAGGTTCATAATTTTGAAATTCACATCAGGAAAAAATTCTTAGATGCTATGAAAATGGTATAATTTCTCAGTACAAAACTGACTTGGATAGCCATGGCAGAATATTTCTTGGACAGTTTAAGATTCACTCAAGTGTACCAAATTCAGAACAAAGTGAACTCTGTTTGAGTCAGCATAATTATGCTGGGTTTTTGTTTTGCCAGGTATGTTTACTTGGAGCAAATAATAATTCTCGATGGAAAAATCAAAGATAGGATTAGGTGTTATTGGAAACCATGGAAGTGGTCTGCATATCTAAACAACTTATTTTAATATTCAACTTTGTTATAATTTTCTTGTCCTTTGCTTACTGCTGCACAATCTTGCAATGAATATAATTGCTCTGTCTTTTCTTCTTTATTCTTCTCCCTGAAAAAAAAATAAACTATGTTAGTAAAAAATACATGTGAAACACTTCAGCTGTATTTGTAGAACCTAATGCAGCAATAAAAGACAGGTGTTATCAAATACTGCATTTAAGGCTTAAATTCTTCTCTTTGCATTGAAAACTCTGGAATGGCTTGAGTGAAAAAACAAAACACTTTGTTCTTGCATTGAAGATGTTCCAACTTAGAGTCGTTAACCTAGAGTCCTAATATAAAATTCCCCTGGTATTTATAAGTGAAAGAAAATCATGAATTTGTATCTAAATTGTTCTTTCTTCCCTTTTTTGTGACAGTCCAATGATGATAATTACACAGAAGATCACTAGTTTGGCATTTGAGATTCATGATGGTAAGATTTCTTTACTGTGTTTAATTTTCCATACAAAATAAATTTTACCAACGTTCATCATGAGTCAGTGAATTACTTTAGATCAGTTTTATGTTTCAAGGCAAAATAAATTTCTGTGTCTCAGTTGTTTCATTGATGCTTATTAATGAAAGTACTGGGAAATGTTGTTCCAACTCTACAGAAGCTCTAAAAATGCTGACACTGTGCAGAAGATGTGACTTACCAGACCCTTCTTGTGTGACACTTCTGAAGTCAATGTCTAAAGAGCAATGGTATTCTTTTGGGCTGGGATATTGACTGTGAGAGTTAACTAAAGAACTTCCAGATTCAGAGACCTCTGTCACTGACAGATGGATAGAAAAAGGACATGTAATTGCAGTTGTTGAGCACCTTTTGTTTTAAAATGCTAATTCTTGAGCACTTCCCTACTTTGTGCTGTATATGCTGATTTTTATAAAACCTTTGTGTGTTTCATTTTGTTTAGTATCATAATTACACTCACAGCTAACAGATTGTGGTGAACAGGGAGATTATCGAATTGTGTTTATGTCTGTTCTCCTGTCAGATGTATCCAAAATGATAAGTGGGCCCTGTGACAATGAATCCTAATGTTGGCTTTCATGGGTAGAATAGCTAGGTTTTTAGTTACCTCAAAATTTAAAGGAGTAATTTTCATTTTAAAGTTTGAAAATGTCATCTCATAAATCTGTCCAATTAGCTTGAATCACTTGGAACTACAGATGTCAGTTGAAGATTTGGGAGTGTAACTCCAGACACCTGGATAAAGACACCTGCTGTTCTGATATTGCTTTTTAACACTGTGCATGCAGTTTAATGTGTTTCTGTCTCATATGTATCCTGGCTTTAGCGCTCTTGGTGTTTAATGTTTTTTCCATTGTTAAGTGGCACTGTCTAGAGAAACTTGTGGGCAAAAATTTTCAGGAATATGAAAAGTTGGGAAAAGACCTTTTAAAAATATTTTTGTATGAATGAAAATAAATAATGCTGGGCTTATCTAGTTGGTCAAAGACATTGATGTTTACCTTCCAGAGAAAATATATTCAGAAGTAGTAATTTTGCAATCCATAATCAACTAAAGTACAGAGTACACAGGTTAGTGGAAACAGGTTATTATAAGGAAGTAATAATTCTGGTATCAGGCATGAATGCTTCCTCTGACTATTATTTTGCTAGGGGAAAGAGCTATTCTGAATTTGCTGACATCATGCACAAATAGTGGAGTGGTGGTATGGAACAAGCATGTGAGTGTTCCTGGCAATCTTGAGGCAAATGTTTCATTTAGTCAGCTCTATTCTTAACTTTCATCATGAAAGTTAGCTAGACTAGATTTTTTCCTACTTAAAGTAATTCAGATAATTTGTATTTTCTTCTGGATTTCTTTATACACTGAGTTTTTAGTGTAAGTCTTAACGTTTTGTTCCTCATTGACCTCTAAATTCTTTGTCAGCCCTTGAATAGTAACTAACAGTATATTAGAAAAATTTCTCTGGTTGTGTCAGCAGTTTAGCAGATTTCGTGAGTTGGATGGTCACAGTTGCAGTTGTGAACATGACTTTGAAAAGTTGATGTGGCCAGTGTGAGCTCAGAAGCAGCTGATAGTCTGGTGTCATGAGATAAGCAAAAATGTGCAGGGGAGACTGAGATTGCATTAAAGCAAAATTTTTTAATCTTAGACAACCTAAAAGGGATCCTTCATGAAAAATTAATGAAAACAAGCCCTGCTGTCAGTGGGCTTTTGTTCACTCTACAAAGGTACATGCTTCCACTGGAAATTACTTAGAGATATAGGGACAGGAGAGGAGATAATGTTGCAAAAAGTTGTAAGTGATTCATGGCCTCTCTGAGCCTGTAGTCAGATCAGCTTGGCTATATTAAACAACAGTTTATTTTCTTCCCTCATTTTTTACCAGTACATCCAAGGAGTGTAATGAAAATAAACAGCTGGAAAAAAAATGTTGCTGTGTTGGAAGTTCTTGGTAAACTTTGCGATTCCAGTGGTAGCTAGGTTGGTTTTTGGTAAAGGCCAGTCTTCTGGACTTGATCTTTCCATGGCAGCCAGTTTGTTGTCTTCAGCTGGTTTCATTTGAAAGTCCTGGAGTGAACTGAGTGTAGCCACAAAGGCTACTCACTCTTGCTGCATATTCCAGTGTCTGTCTAGCTAAGTGAATATGCTTGATTCCAAGCTGAAAACCAATATGGAATCCCATACACAAATAACAGCTACCCCTGTAACTGTTAGACCCTTGTGCTCTTACCATGAGGGATGTTTTAAGCAGGGAAATTAAATGCAAGTTGCATACAATTTGGACTTGATGATCCTTGGGGGTCCCTTCCAATTCAGCCTATTCTGTGGTACTGTACTTGCTTGCTGTATAATACAAACATTCCAGAAGTTTGCATGGATCACAAACTTACACCTGAAGAGATTTGGAGTATGCCTTTCAGGTATTCTGATCTACATTTTGAACTTCAGTCTTTGGTAGCTCTTACCTTGCAGTTCCTTGTTACTGAAATGAGCAATGCCAAAAATGAGTAGTCAGTGTGTTAAAATTTGCTTTGTATTTTTTTGCTGATTATCCCTGGCATCTCACATGTGTATTCTAAAGGGAGAAATGTTTTTATGTAATTTGGAAACTGCTGATGTCCATATTAATTCTTTATGTGAAGATTTAGATTTATTTAAGCAACACATCAGGCAAATAACAGTTAAGGGAGAAAAAGGAATTTTATTTTTATTAGAACAAAAAATTTGCAGCTGTTTAACGAAAAGCATTGCTTTCTAATATTTCTGTTAATTATATCAGTGAAACTGCCATGGTGTGGTTCTGTTTTGGGGATTTTATTTGGTAACTTGTTACTTTCTTATTATGTTTAGGATTTCCTTTTAATGCTGTCTCCATCTACCTCTTGATTTTTATTTATGTTTTTAATGTCCTCTCTGTTATGATAGTGACAGCATGGTGATTATTGTTTCAGTATCAGTTACCAAATTATTTTTTTAATCAAAATGTCCTTAGTGGTTAAAGGAATTATATTGTATTTTTCTCCTTCTAAGTTTTCAAGTATAGTTTTGTGCCTCTGTTTTGCTTGTATGGCTCTCTGGATATGAGGACTTGTACATTTTCTTGCTTTTTTTGTAGGTTTTTTCCAATTTTACTCAGTGGGCATTCTACCTGTTTGCCTTTGTTGCTGCCAGTGTGGTAATAACAGCTAAAACTCATATTGGCTGTCTTGGATCTTAAAATGTTTTAATAACAACAGCATTTGGGCTCAGTTGGTGATTCAATTCAGGACTACAAAAATTTACTGTAATTGCAACAGAACCTCTGGTAGGATCTATGGTTATTATTAATGTATAATTCTGTGTCTAGGCATTTTTAGTTACTGATTAGCCAGATTTCCATACAAATATAAAAGTGGATAAGTTTAACCATAAAGATGGGGTGATAATATTTGTAAACACTGGTGTAGTGAGAGCTCAGAAGCAGTCATAATATCCCATAATAAAGTCTGTGTGGCAGGACAGTGGTGTGTGCCTAAGAGTGTTGGGTTTGTTACCATTAGGATATGGGCTCTTGAGAAGGAATGTAAAGACAGAACTTCCTCATGATGTAGGCCGCTTGGGAAAGTTTTTTTTACTGATGATTTACATAATTCTTTTACCAAGGAAGGAACATAGGAGTCTTTCTTCTTTACAGATGCGAAAATGGAGTTGCAGTTGCTGAGTGACTGAATTGTTTCACCTCTCTAACAGATGTTCAATAAAACCCATTTTCTCTAATCTCTGCTGTGTGATTTGGTAGTAAGAAGGAGCTGCAGTTGTTGTGGTAGTCTCTTCCTTTAGGACAGAAGAAAGCAATTCTTAAAATCCTCAAAGGAATGCTACAAAACCTCATGAGTTCCCTAGCAGCAGTGTGCTACTGAAGTGGGAGTTGTTCCTCTCCAGTGTGTAGTAGGTAGGGAACAGCTATGGTTTATCACGTCTCTGTTCCCTTGGGCCTGGGAAGTAGTGAATGTGTATTTATTAATTCATCTCATATTGAATAAACAGCAATGTAAGAGCACCTCTTCCATATTTATTTTCTATGATTAAAAAAATCTTAATGGTAGCTTCCTGAAAGCTTTCAAGAGTATGACAGAGGTCATCATGTTCTTGCATGCTGTGCTAAGATGAGAAATAGGCCTTGAGGACACTGAGAAGGCATTTAAAAAAAAGCCCCAACAAACAGGGAAAGCCACTAACCTGACCTCAAAGAATCTGCTGGCTGGAGGGAAACCTTCGTGAGGTATGGAAATGAAAAATTAATGGAGGCCTACTTGGATGCAGTATGTTTTAGACAGCAAATGCATTGCTCACAAGGTAATTTGGGCTTTAAATTACTTCATATTTATATATGTAACAATTACACACATAACTAAAATCTGTTTTAAACCTGTTTCCTCCTACCTCTCCAAAACCACAGATCATATTCCATTGATTAGATTCTTCTATTTCAGGTTTGAGGGTCTTTCCTCCTTTTTCGTCACATGTTCGTAATATGAAATATTTCATTTGACTAATTACCTTTATTTAATGACTAATCTGGCTTTATGCAAGTTCACTTGGACTGGGTGATCACTTCCTCTTTCTGACTTCAGGGTAAAATGCTTATATGGAATATAATGGCAAAGGAGCCTCCTGCTCCAGTCAGTTTACATTGTGTGGGCTGTGAGAGACTGAAGGCTCTGAATGACACACTTCACTATGTGATGGGATCTACATCCATCTATAGGTGTCTTTGTGTTAAATTTATTTGTATTAAATTCAGAGATTCACTACCTGAGAACTGTAATATTATGGCCTTAAAGGTTACAGAATCTTTCAAAATGCTTCTTCAGTTTTTATTCAGTATTTATATATGCCTTTATCAGCGTAAAAGCCGTTGCTACAGAACCAAGGAGAATATGAGAAAATGTGATGATGAGGAAGAGAAAGGTGATGCCTTGTGAAGGCTGACCTAGAGCAGAGACTAGACAGGGCTAAAGAATAAAGTAGGTATTTATTAGGAGGCCTCAATAGATCCACCTTGGGCAGCACAAGAGCCCAGCCAGGGCTACACTGCAGGTGAACCCAGAATGGTCACAAGAATGGATGACCAGGCACGGGGTCTCTCACTTTTATAAGTTCTGGTCCATTAGCATATTGGAGCTAATTGTCCAATTACAGCTTCAGCCCATGAAGTCCCATCCTTCTTGTTTTTCTCTCTTCAGTCCATGTTGTTTATGCTCTTGGGCCTGAGATCTGGATTGGCTGTCCTTGGTCTCCAGCTAGAGAAGGAATTGTTTTGTCTCCCTACTCTGTGAAGAGAGCTCACCATCCCCTAATATGAAGCCCAGACCCACACACTAAAGCAGCACAGAATCTGAAAAATAGAGAAGCTAAAACCTGAGGCATCAAAGGTGCTGCATGAAGTTAGGGGGTGATAATTTGATTTTCAGTTTCTTGCCATGAATGAGGATAACTTTTGACTGTGAAGGATCAGGACCAAGCAAGGCATTTTCCCAGGCTATATTGAAGGAGAGGAGGTGGCAAGTTGGTATCTCCCTCTGTATTCTCAGCTTTGTTGAAGACCTTAAGTGTGGTTTTGAAGTCATAAGTGTGTGTAGATCGTGGCCACACTGGAGTCACACACTAAGTCAACTGAATTTCCTTCTTTGTAGATAACAAGTGTTTCCATGAGTCATAGAATTAAATTAACTTTTACTTCCCCTCAGCTCCTCAATCTTTTTTGTCATAAGGCTGACTGATTTTGATATCTTAAAAAAAATTAGCTCCAGTTGAAACTTACCCTGGATCAAGAATAAGGGCTCCCCTCTGTGGATTTACTGGCATCATGGAGTGGGGTTGAAGGCAACCTTTCTATGACAGGAGGATGATCTTCTATAGAAACACCTATTTTCATAAAGCACACTAGGATTTCATATTTAGATTGCCCTGCTCTTATGTCAAACTTGATTTGAAATTGGCTGCTGGGTTTCAGCACTGCTGTGGAGAAGGATAATTGAAGTGTGATCCCATAAATTTGATGTCCTTTAGGAAGCTATGTGGATGAAGTTTTTAGTACTTGCAATGGCGAAGAAAAAATGCAAGTATGAACAGCAGGAAATGGCTGCATGTGGGCATGTCTGAGCCACTAGAGAAGGCTGCAGGAGGAGCTGAAGTGGTCATTCTAGCAGGCAGTGCTGGCTGGTATTAGCCAGGGCTGTCTGAGGGAGGGAGCTCTTACTGTTTTTGTTCCCCTGAATTCGTGTATTTCATAATAAGTGATGATGTTGAAAGTCTTATTTTTTACTTTTCTCTTTCATGAGAGTACAGATTTTGAAGACTATTTTTCAGGGATAGATTGCCAGCATTTCAGAAATAGCCACATATGGCAAGAAGTAAATTCAGTCTTGTTACTTCTTGTTGAAGTAAATTCAGCCTTGGGCTGCCCCCTTCTGCTAGCAGGGGTTAGAGCTTCTTGTTAGTGCTCAGGAAGAAGGCTGTGGCACCCTTTACTGCCATGCCTGCTTCACTGGAGCTTGGTCATGACCTTTATTTGCAGTGCAAAGCTGTTCTTGAGGTCTGTTCTAAGTTTCCAGTTGCTAAAATCTGTCTTGGACTGTGTCCATTTCATGCTTTGAAACTGCAGTGACTATGGCTATGACAATGGCTGTGTTTTGGGGCTTGTCCTGTTTCCAGAATTGGAAATAAAGGGTTTAAAACCTGCAGACTTTGAAGTCTCAACTAATATAGAAGAATAGTTTTTGTTAACACTTTTTTCAAGTTGTCAATGCTTTCCTGAAATCCACATGATTTCACTGCTGGATAGAACTGAAGATATGAGAGTTTGTGATTTTGTCAGTAAGAATTGTTTGATCCAACTCCAGCAAAAATGTTATGTGACATAATAGCTCTGAAATTGCTTGAGGCATTAAGAAATTACATTACAGCATGGAACTTGTTCTGCTGAGTAAAATATGGGGGGATTTAGCTTTTCTTTATTTTTTTCTTGTCCTCTTCCATAGGAATGTTTCGAAAAAATGAAGACTTGACTCCATCCCAGAGGTGTTTAGCTGTAAGGTAGGCTTTCAGACATTCTGCTTTGGGGATATTTTGTGTATTTTCTTAATGCTCTCTGCATTTTCTATAGCTCAGGTTCAAGACAGAGTTTATAAGGTCATGTAAAACAGATCCATGTTTTTATATATTTTTAGTTTAATTTGTATATCTGTTCTTTTGGAAAATATCACTAGGAGGAGATTTTATAGTTATTTAGAAAGAACATTCTAAGTTCTATGCAGTCTATGCAAATGAATGCCATATCAGATAGAAGACTAGTAAACAGTGCACATATGAAGTAGCTGGTGAAGAAACATTGTTAAATTTTGTTTTTCAGTATTTAACTTGCCTTTTCTCAGTACTTTATTCAGGACGCTTGAAAATAGTATGTTGCTTTGGACAAGAGAGTGTTGAGACATTTGTTTTAATTGAAATGATTGCCAGTTAGCCCAAACCTTTGTTTATTGATTCAATTGTTGAGGGAAAAATAGTTTATACAGTTGAACAAACACTTGGGGAAACAGCCCTCCCTTTCCTTCCTCAGGCTCAGCTTCAGTCAAACACCTCTGCTGGGCAAGGAGAGACTCAGTGGAGTTCAGGAGGTCTGTCTCAAAGTGCCCAGTATGGATTGGAAAGAAATGCTATGTATAGCATGTTTCAAGCTGTGATTACAAAAGACAGACAAACTGCTCTTGTCCATGTGGTTTTTACTGCAGTTAGAGTGAGTGGTAGCATGGACTGTGACTTTTCCTGCTGTGGAAATCCTGAAGAACTACACAATCCATCTCACCAGTTGCTTGTCTTTGAATTACAGACGCATGCCAAGTCTACTGGAGTATTTAAGTTACAACTGTAATTTCATGGGTATCCTGGCAGGCCCGTTATGCTCTTACAAAGACTATATTACTTTCATTGAAGGCAGATCATACCAACTGCAACAGTCTGAAGCAAATGGGAAGGAAGATACAAAGTATGAACAAACGGATCCTTCCCCAAATGTAAGATGTGTGACTCTTGCAGTGCTGATGCTTATGGAATCATTGCATGGGAAGCTTGGTTTGCACTCTTCATTTACAGGCATAACTGCTGAGCTGAGTCTGGAGTTCATTCATCAACGGAATAGTTCCCTGTTCAAAAAGTTATATGCTTATTTTTTAAAGGCAGGTTTTCTCCATGGTTTCCAGTCTGGATCTTGTGGATAAAAGCAGAGTAATTTGGAGCTTCCTAACAAGCTTATATGGTAAAAAGCCATCTTTAAATGAAAACTGTTCATGCATGTTCTCTTCAAAGCATATACTGTGCATAAAAACCCAGTCATATGTAACAAATGGAAAAAGTCAGAAGTAGTTTCATTTTTCATGCTTGTAGTCATGTAGAGAGGTATTAAAAGAAGGATTTTGATCTGAAGGTGTAGTAAAAGATGTACTACCCATAACACTGTGAACAATACTTAAGACACCTAAGTCTTTTTTTTCTTTGGTCTGTTACTAGAGAAGAGACCAAACACATAGAGAAGATAATCCAGTTGATCATGCCTTACAGGAAAGATTGTATGACCTGAATTTAAATCAGAAGCTCACAAAACTTGTTACTTTTAAAATTTAGTCCAATTAGGTTAATGCCCAGTGTATTGAATATTATCTTTTCGCTCTTTTCATATTGTCTTAAGTAGTAATATATCAGGCATTTAAATTTACATGTGCCTAAGATAATTCTTACCTCCTATAGGAGGCAGAATTATCATGGGGTCACATGGAAGGCTTTTGCTAATTCCAGCACCAGTTGCCCATGTTCTGCTTGTCTTGTGAGACCAGCTGTTGCTGGGGCAGATGGAGGTGTTTTCCCACATGGAGCTGCTTGTCTTGTCCTACCATCTAGAGGTCATGGCCCCACAGCTGGGCCAACAGGGAGTGCTTCCCAATCACTTGGGGCATCTCCAACCACTTCCATCCTCAGAAAGGTGGGTGAGGACTCTTTGCATGTTCCATTCTACCCATCTTGTGTGATTGTAGTAACTTGCACGACTGGAATCTAAACTCATGGCTGGAGGATGATAACACTTGAAGGTGCTCCATGAATTGACAGAGCACATGAGCTCACACAAGTGAGCTGTGGAACACGTTAGGAAGGGTGAGACACTGAGAATTCCTTGCATAGATCAGCATCACATGGCCCATGCTCTGCTTTGATGTGTTGTATCAACAAAGTTGCAGGCACTTTTGTTTCTAAATGTTGTTTTGGCCCAGTAAAGTCTTGTGTACAAAAATCCTATTTCTGCAGAAAAGTGTTATGTAGTAAAATTATTGCATAAATGGAGGTAAACTAAACCTGCCTGTATCAGTACTTTTGGACACACATCCACTGATTGCCTGATAGGACTTCCTGGCTTTTTACCACGTAATCTTGCTAGTAATACGGACAAGGTCAATAGAAATAAATATAAACCTATGATGGCTTCTTCTTTCAGGTAAGTGCTTTTCCTTAAAATTATTTGCTCTTAAGATGCTTGAAACTTTTGCAATTTATGCTGCATTAGCTTTTGACATAAAAACAAAGAGAAGCTGTTTATGCTCCTGGTATTTCATCTCCCAACTGGTGTTAGAGAAATCTGGCTGCATATTATAACACCAGTGAGTATTGTGTGCTTTTGGAGACAGATGAATGACACAATTTCACTGCATTTGCTGTATCAATTAAAATATTCATTGTCTTTTTCTAGAAGAACGTTTAAATACCGTTAACTTTATATTAATACTTTAAATTTGTTATTATTTCAAGAAGAATAAATTTTTAGGTAACTCAAAAAATTTTGAAATACAGTGGGGATCAGCAAATGTTAATGTCATAAATAAGAAAGAATCCTTGAGCTGAGTTACAGTAAGTTTCATTTATTGTTAAATACAGTTATATAACTGAAGTAGTTCATGCCAGCCTCCTCCTCTATAATGTGTGTTGACTGCATGATGTTAACTTGGATTAGTACTTTTGCTGTGTTCATTGCATGTTAAATGAAACAAGTCATTGTATTAAAACTTACTTCTCATATCCCTCCTATTGTGCCTTTTTGCAAGCTATCAGTTGTTGGTGCTCAAAGTGGTGTCAACTCTCAGAAATTAATATCTGTCTTTGTAAGTTTCTTTTTATTATGGCTACCCTTAAAATACAAGATTCCTGTCAGCAGATATCTGCTTTCTTGCTTATTATGCAGAATCTTCCTACAGGTTATAATGTTCTTGCTTAAATATCTTTAGTTTTTGTCTGAGGTACCAACCTCCCCAGAATAATGTGCTTTCATACCTCTAAATATTATGTATTAAGTACTGATTCTTTATCAAATTAAGTTCATTCAAATAAATTTTTTCAAGATTCCTCTCGAATTTTTAAAATCTATTTGTATATGTTATACATGCTTATGCAGTAATTTATTTCTAAACTTTCTGAGCTCTGTGAGTGTTTTACTTTTATTTCTTCAATTAGAAAGCTGCTCCTGAACTGCTTTCTCCAATTAGGTATCTAGCTTTCAACCTAATTATATTCCCATCTAATTTATGCACATTTAGTTTTGTCCTGGCACTGTCTTCTAGCTTAAGTACCTCCTTCCCTTCCCAGTGTTGATCATATTTCATATTTTTATACAGAAATGCTCAGTTGTTCATCAAACCTGGGTGAGACAGGTCTTTTTACCTTTTTGTTGTAAAATAATTTGTATTTTGTGCTTCTTCTGAGGTCAAAGTTATCCTGCATTTTGCTGTCTTTTAATTCCTGAACAGAACAGTTATTTTGCTATGTTGAAAACTTTAAAAAGTAAAATAAATGAAACTACAAATTACTTCATCCTTGTAAAAATTAACGAACCCTCGTATGTGACTGTGCAATTCAGTGATTTCCCATTTATGCCTTGGCAAAGAAAGGTTAATTAAGTAATAGGAAGTGAATGAATGTTTTACTAAATGCATTTCAATAGGTAATTGAAAGATTGAACAAAGATTTTGTTGGTATCATTGCACAGTGTTGTAGTTTGAGTCAGATAATTTGATTTGTCTGAAACTAACTTGGCGTGAAAAAACAAACAAAAACCCACCAAAACCTACTAGACATACCATCACACATTCCCACCAAAAAAATTTCCAACAAACCCCCTCCTGCAAAATGCCAGAAATCAAGGTTTTCATCTGATTTGTTTCTCTAATCTGACTCAGCCTAAGGAGCGCGAGCCAAACCTGCAGGGAGGGAGTGGAGGCAGGGCAGGGCTCCTTTGCACTGCAGCCTGTGTTTGGCTTGGCCTCAGAAACTCTGCTTAAACCAGTCTGGAAACAGCAGCTCCCCAGAGGTGGGAGATTTGTTTCCACCACAGTTTTCTAAGGACCCTGTAATCCCTGATTCTGATCCCTGTAAGTGGTATCAGCATGCTGGGATTTATAATTTTGAGTGAAGTAGTGTAAAAAAAAAAAAAAAAGTTTAATTCATGACAGAGTACTGTATGAGTTCATTATTTGTTCTTAAAATAAATTCTGTTGAAAACCTGATGCTCCTTCATAAAAGAGGTGTTTTCACCTCCACAATTTAGTTAACAACCTTCAGAGAAATGCAAAGCATATTTGGTGTTGAATAGGCAGGTGAATCTCATCTGTTTACCAACAGAAAAATTGGCAAATAGAGGCAGTGGCACAAGGCAGATCTTTGAGCAGAGTTAACAATATAAGTGGCAAAAACATTTTTTGAGACTTTGTGGTCATCTTCAGATGGAAAGAACCCATTTTCTATATTCATACTTAGTTTTAACTTGCATGTTACTGCTACCAGCTTATTGTTTCTCCGGCAGAATTGAACATGACTTGTAATTATGGCCTAGGCCTTAAAGTTAAATCCTTGCAAATGTCTTCAAACTTGGGGTGATGCCTTCCGATACTTACAAATATCAGACTTTTGTATTTGTCACCAGAATTACCAGAATTAAAGATTCATTATTATTAGTAGTAACTGATTTTATGAACATACATTTCTATTGAAGATCCTGAAGGTGTTAAGCCAACTGAACTTTCCCTCTGCTGTAGCAAAGAGAGGGATTATGAATAGTTCTGATATGACAAAGGAATGCTTTTAGAAAATTAATGCTCTTCACATTGAACTCTTGTAATAGAATAAAGTATTAAATTGAGGTTCATTAGAAAGCAAACAAATAATTAAGCACCAGCCTTAACCATTAATAGGTAGTTGCTTCCTGAATTATCTGGCTGATATTTTTTGTGAAATCATTGGAATTCCTGACCCTCTCTGAAATATCTTCTGAGATGAGCCAAGTGAAATATATGCAATATCCAAAAATACCCTCACTGTTTTAGAGCTTTTTCAAGTCTCACTCTTTAATCAGGTTGTACCACTTCTTACATCTGTGCAACTGGATGAATCTTTGGTATGTTGTGTCTTGCCAAAGTGTGTGCTTTCAGTTGGACATTTACTGCACCATTCTGTATCATGGAAAAAAATTGCCCTTTATTTTGGAACTAGATGATGAGCTGAACTCTCAGTAAAGCAGGATGTTATCTTTAAAAGTTTGGATGGGTGTACTAGAAGCAGCATAGACAGATTCTGGTTATATTTTTGTTCTGATGCTTCAAAGAAAGTAGATTGATTGTTTTCTTGTCAAGTTTAGTATCTGTATAATTGTAATGTAAATTAAAGTAATAATATTTAAATATTGAGATTGCATAAAACAAAAGCTTGAAAATTACATTTCAATGAATTAGCTCCCAAGTGTCTCTTGTTGGTGCCTGCTTTGGTATGTTACTGGGGTCTTTCACAAAATATGGTGTCTGCCTTTGGGATGTGGATCAGACTAGAGACTTAAGGCAGTCAGTGTCAGGCATATATTGCTTATATTGCTCTGTATGTTTTATAATAGAACCTTAGAAAAGTTCTACTGAAGATAGATACTCTTTACTTGTGGTGGTTATAGCAAAGCTGAGTTTTGAGAAAATTTGAGTAGGTCCTATCTGAACAACACACTTGTACATATCTGTGAGCATATTATTTGTACCATTGGAGCTTGATCACTCTGATTGGGAAAACAGGTCCATCTAGAACTGATTGGCTGAAATTTGGGCTGAAATTCAGAAATCAGTATTTTAGTTGTAGAATTTAGATGCTTTGATAATGTAACAGAGATGACTGATGTATTGAGTTGGGCAGAAATTGAACACCTGCATTATGCCAAAGGGTCCTGAAAAGAAACTGAAGTTTTGCCATTGTTCTGGAATCTCTGCAGTAATAACCTTACTTTGTCCTAGATTATATGTTTTGTGTTATGATGTCTTAACAATTTAATTGCTTCAGTAATTTGACAAGAAAATAAGAAAAAAACCCTGACTTGGAAAAGGTGCTCTGGTTATTAAAAGGACTTCTAGAGAGTCACTGTAGTCAGACTGGATTTATTGTGTTGGCCATGGGAAGTGATGCTCACAACTTGATCAATATAACATTCCTTGAGTCTCTATAAAACAGAGATTTTTTTTTTATAAACTATTCTAAAGTTGCTTGTATATTTATTACTGAAAAGTTAACATATATGTATGTCTGTATAGGGAAGGAAGATTATAGCTTTCCTTTTTTTCCAAAAGATAAACAAAAAAATGAAGCTTACAGAATCTCCCTTAAATTTTCAGATAGCCGTGGCACAGAAGCTCTTGATCTGTGGACTGTCCTTGCTCTTCCACATGACTATTACAAAAACTTTGCCTGTGGAATACAACATTGATGATAACTTCAGAGCTACAGCATCATGGCCTGTAAGGTTTTTCTACCTGTATGTGTCTCTTATGGCTGCCAGACCCAAGTATTATTTTGCATGGACTTTAGGTAAGTATGTATTTAAAAATATAATAATAACAGAAAGAGCATTGATGAGTATCAAAGATACTGAGACTCATCTGACATGTGCACACTTCAGTGTGTATTAAAAAGTGGCAGTGCCCTCTTGAGGCCTTAGGAAAACCCGATTGCACTTAAGTCTTTCAAGGTATTAAGTACATAAAATAGTCTCTCTTTTTGAGAAGTGATCACTCTCTTTTTGGAAGGTGATAGTGTTCCAATGAACAGTAACTTTAAAAAAAGGAAAAGTAGTAGTAAATCTAGTCTGATGTACAGTCCTTTTTGTTTATGATTTATAAGAATTTATTTTGGTACATTTATTCTTGGCATATCTTTAATTTTAACCTCTTACTGTGGTTAATTATCAATAATTTGCTTGATGTTATTCAATCACAAAGGAAAATTAATACTTTGGAATTCAGGTATATGATACTGTTGTTAATGGTAAGTGGCATTTTCAGAATTTGATGGGTAACACTTGAGTTTTAGCCTTAGTTTACTAAAAGTTTGACTGGTGAGATAATGTGCTTAGTAACTTATTTAAGACACTTGAGTAGATTATACAATTTAAAGAATATTTTGCATTTCCCTTCATGTTACTTGTAAAAAAACGATGTGTACAACAGGAAGATGCTTTATTTAAGTAAGCTGACATCTTGAAAGTGGCTCACACAACAGATTTCATCAGCTTCCTCCTCCTCTCCAGTTTTACATATTTGTCTGATAGTTCTTTTGAGAGAAAATCTGTGGGAACAATGCAATAAAGAAAGCTTTAGGGTAGCAGAGCAGCATGACTCATTTACAGCTGCTGGTTTCATTCCTGGTCAATGAATTAAATACTTGCAGCTTGTCTGGATATAGTAGTTCTGGGGCTTGTGGAAATAAATACTTTGGAATATTATGCTCCTATACATCTGTATCATCATCTATAAATAGTAGTAGTCATCTGAAAAGTGAATAATTTCAGTTGGGCTTTTTTTTGCCTTTAATACTTCAGTTGGATTCCTCTGTGCACTTGCTAGCAGTGTAGAGCTAGCAGTCCTCTGGTAAATACCAAAGAAAATAAACTAAGCCAGCTCTGTACTTCTAGTTTGTTACCCCTCCTCCTTCCACTTTGTCTCATCTAAACCTATAATGGTAGGAGTAGAATGTGAGGGGGCTTTAACAGTTTTACTGGATGTTACACCTTTGAGTTGTGCATTACTATTCTTTACACTTGAAAAAAAAGTATTAATGAAATAATTTACTTAAAATGGATACTAAAATGCTAGTTAATAAAATGAGTACTTACTCTAGTTACAGTCTTTGCATTCTAGCTTGCAAAAGATTATGGAGTTTGTGTCTCCAGCTGTTTCTAATTGACCATGAAACTATTGCCCAGTATTTGAAGTTGGCCTAGCAATGTCAGATATAAAGCAGCAAATTTTGTTGCTGTCAAATATATTTTAAAAAAATCACAAGGAAGTAAAAATATTAAAAATTCAAACACATGTAATTTCCTTGTGTGTGGCCATCCTAATTTGGAAAATCAGTTGAGGAAATGTTAATGTCTGAGCTAACAAAGCTCAGGCAAAGGTGATGACTGAAAGTGACAGGCAGCAGAGATCCCTTGTATTTTCCTGCATAGCCCAGATGACAGTAGAAGCTTTTTCTCCTAGGAAAAAATATTGTTTGCTTAGAACATCTGACCTTTGACATGCACTGTAAACACCTCACATTCAAAGGTGTTGTAACAGTGACCTTGTGCCATTAGTGGAAGTTTGATGAGCTCTGCATTCCTTGGAAAATTCCTGGTTTTGTCTGTTCGGTTTGCACTGCTCTCCGTGGGGTGCTGTGAACGTGCACCTGCATGGAGGGAATCACACAATTTAACCTTTGTGCTTTAAGCATCAGCATCACTGTTGCTGTATAATGAAGATCAAAGACATGCATGTGAACATTGAGCTGCTGTTTCAAATCATTACAAGCAGCTACTGTTTTGTAGTATTGATGCAATTTGGGTTTGTTTTTCTGTCTGATTGCTCAAGCAAGTCTAAGTAGGTGGTATGGGAGACAGGGAACATCTGTACTGTGAAGTAGCTAGTGCTGCCTCTCATGCTTTTGTGCAAGTTTTTGAATTGGAAGCTAGTATTGCTTGGATTGTTTTCTGTTTCTTCAATTGATCCTCACTATTTAAAAGAAAAAATAAATGTAGTCTTTAAAATGCGATAAATATTCTGAACAAACTATATGTTGTTGTGTGATTTGTAATACAGACAGTTTATAATTAATTTGTTTCTTCTTGTCTCATTGCAGCAGATGCAATTAATAATGCAGCGGGGTTTGGCTTTAGAGGCTACGATAAAAATGGAGTTACACGTTGGGATCTAATATCAAATCTGAGAATCCAGCAAATAGAGGTTTGTTTCTGTTTCTTTCAAAAAAAACCCCACGTGTCTATGTAGGTAGTTACTCTTAATTTCAATAACTTTTCCTACACATTTGTTCCTTTAGATAGTGAATATGTTCTAAGTCAAAAATGATGTTTTCACACCTTAAAAAAAGAGTGGAAAATAGCCTGTTTTGAACGTGTTCTACTTGTCAATTGACTTCCAAAATATTCTGTGGTTATACAGAATAGTTGAGTGAATCACTTATTCAACTCATCACAAATTTGGGTGGGGGGATTTATAATTTATACACAAGAATTTTGAAACACATTGTGACACTCTGCAATTACGGAAATAATTACTTTGTTTTACTTTACAGTTTTCCACAAGTTTCAAGATGTTTCTTGATAACTGGAATATCCAAACAGCTCTTTGGCTCAAAAGGTATTTCTTTCTTAAAGGAAATTTTTTTTTCACTGAAGTTTCTGAGATCCATATTTCTTTGAAGATGGTATAACATTTGGAGCTAACTCCCACAAAATATCACTTGTTTAGCAGCTGTGCAGGAGATTCTTCTTGTAATACTTGAAGTAAAGCTTCTGAGTTGAGGACTTCTCTCATAGTGTAAACAATCAGGTTATGATAGATTCTGTTTTTCTTCACAGGCCATAGGGAACCTAAAACTGTTAATCTGTGGAGGTGTCTTTTCCCCCTCTCTTAGCATTCAGCCAGTTCACGTTGCTGAGAGCAGCAGGCAAAGTGTAAGCTCAGCCTGTGAAAGCTCTGCATTATTTTTAGCCACAGAGTGATACAGGAACTTTGTATGTTCTGTGAGAGGACTTTCTGTGCTCCTGCCATTATGAGTGTAGAAGTCAAACCCTACAATGTGCTGTCAGCAAAAATTCCAAATGACTCTCTCTCAGCTCTGCACTCTGTTTCCTTGCCTGGGGAGCAGGTACAGTACCCTGTGAATTACATCATTCTACTTCTTTGTGGTAAGGAGAAAGTAGAAGTGTTCTTGAGTAGCTCATGGGTGTTGTTTCCCTTCTTCCAGTCACACTGTTGAGTTGATCTCCTATCCACAGGTGCCAGTTTAACTGAGACCCCTGTCTTGGGATCACTTAGAGGACTTTACCTCTTATTCTAGGATAGCTGGCAACTGGATGTCTCTTCCACCAAATTTCTTCATAGTGTGTTCTTTCCTCCATAATTTCATCCCTAAATATTTTGCTCATCCAGTTTAAAAAAGAAATTGAATTTTATGTGATTATTCTGGTTGGCTCAATAGTCAATGGAATCTATTGCTAGGACAGTCAACAGAAAACTGCATGTTTGCAGGTATTGAAATGTAGTATTTCAAAAACCAAATATGTAATTTAGCTTTTTTGATTTAATTAGAAAACAGAACTTTAACAGTATTAAAGCATAATAGGAAGAAGTTATATTTCAACTTTCAAATCTCCTAAATGGAATGATTCTAAACAAAAATTATCAGTGAAGAAACATAATATTTCTGTTATAAATTGAAAGAAAAAAATGCAAGTCAATTGCTCAGGGTGATTATGAAAGAAGATGTGAAGAAAAATTAAAGCATCTCTTTTAATAAGTATTTTTTAAAACAACAATAAAAGAATTCTTGGGGATGGTCTAAATTGATTCTGTCAGAGCGAGACAAGGTGGATGTTCTGTGGAAGTTTTGTTGCAAGTGCTAGAGAGTGTATACTTTGTTACTAATTGTTTGGTTAGTTGCAATGCTCCAGCAATTTGCATAGAGGACAAACTCATGGATTACTTTAAACATCCACTTTTAATTACTCACTTTTTTTGACATTTATAGAAGTACCTAAAACTTCAGCCATTTATCTCACATGAAATACCAGACATTAGCATTTGTTCTGTTCTTTTCTGATAATTTTAGAAATGGAACCTGATTGTGTGTAAAAACAAACTTGTAAAAAACATAGTTAATGGAGCTACAGATCACAAAGAGGTTTAGTAAATATATAATGTGTATCATAGTACACAGCAATTTAAAGGCATTATTGTTACAAGCATGCAAGTTAAAACAGATATTTACATAGTATCATATATAGCATAGTTACACATATAACAACATATATCATTATAATGTTTCCTGGCTGGGAAAGCTGTTATGTTCCCCTCAGCCTGTTCTTTCTCTTTTTCAAAGAAACAGTCTCATCCCGTTTGTCTTTGGTCATGTTTGCAAAACCTCTGTGGTTCTTGTTGCTCAATTCTGGCATCTTTCCAAACCTTCTGTCTTCTTAGAGTAGATGTAGTACTTTTACTAAGACCTTCAAGATTTCTTCCCTGGCTTTTTTGGGACAGAGTTGATTAATTTGAGTGGATTATTTATAATTATTTTTTGAGTAATACTGCGATGTACTAGAAAGTGTGTTATCTGTCTTTTTTTGCAGCAGCAATCTACTGTTGATTCATGTTTAGCTGATACTCAGTGTTTCATACTGCTGATCCATATTCATACTCAGCTACACTTTTTGAGTAATGTTACAGGAATGGTACTGGTTTGTGTCTTCCACTTTTCTTATTAGATGTTCTATGCTTTGGACTTCATCTTGTTGATTTCAGAGCATCCTTCAAGTCTGCCAAGGTCATTTTGTATTCTAGTGCTCTCTACTAAGAAAACAATGCCAATCTCATCCATCCCACCTTCCACCTCAAAAAAGGAAGGGAAGAAAAGGTGGAAGAAATACTTCTCAGTCTACCACCTAAGTTAGTAAAGAAATCATAAAAACAGACTGAAGACAGTACCTTGCTGATCAGTTGATGCATTTTCCCATTTCTAGAGCATTGTGGATAACCTGAACCACCTATATTTGAATAGATTTTCTCAGCCTGTTGTGATGACCATACTTCCTTCATTTGTTTCTAGGATCATCAAATGAAGTATTTGAACAAGACTTATTATTGCCAAATCCATGGAAGCATTTAAGTTTACTTTTTACTATTTGAAATTGAAATCTGAGGAATTTTTTTGTACTGTTTTACCCCATTTGCATTGATACAGCTGAAATTTGGTTAGTTAGTTAGTGAGTTTTGTTCACTCCTGAATGCTTTCCAGGGATAATTTCAGTACTTTAAACCAAATGAAGATTGAAGACACGTATCACTTTATTAATGAGATGTAATTAGCCACCAGTCATATACATTTAGAATTAATAGCAATATTAGAACACATAACATTTCACATGTATTTAGTGTTTTGGAGTAATAAACATTTTTAAACACTCTTCTGTGACTAATCTCAAGCAGATGAAAAAGCACACCTGTGCATACACAATTACATGCAAACTGCACCTCCTCTCCTAAGGATGTGTGGGATACAAAACCCTGCTTGCATGCACTGCCTGTGGGAGATGTGGGTGCTCCAGCTTGGTGTGAATCTGGTGATTTCACATACCCCCTAGAAAAGCCTGGCACAAATCCATGTGCCTGCAGCTGACAGGGATGAGACACTGCTCCCTGGCATGGTGCACTGCACTGACAGGCCCCTATCTGGATGCAGCTACTCTGTGACTACCAGGGATGCTCTGTCTTGGCCAAGACAGAGGACATTGTGTTGGTGGGGTGACTTCTGGCAGTGTCAGATGAGGTTTTGATGAAAAGTATTTTGCTCCAAGATGTCTCCCTGATTCAGCACACATTTTCCTAATGCTTTGCTGCTCCTGAGGCTGATAGATTCTTTGTCAAAAATGTCTCTATTTACTATTCAGCCTGGCCAGTGTTGCTTTCCTCTTAAAGGTGATCTGTCTTGGGCAAATGTCCTCAGACAGTCTTAAGTATTAGGCCAGCCCCATGTTCTCATCTTAATTGCCACTGTGAATGAAGCCCTTTAGCAAGAGGAGGGAGTTGTGCACATATCCCACTGAAGACCTCATAAGATAAAACTTACCACATCTATTTGACTGAAATAAACTAAATTTAAAAATTACATTTTTTATCTTCCCTTATTCAGATCCTGTCTTTTTACCTTCTGCTCTTCAACATAGACTACATCAGTAGGTTTCAGTAATCTTTATGTGAAAGTTGCAGTAAAGTAGTTAGATTGGTAGTGGCTGTTGTGGCTCTTGGTATCATTAGCTTGCCATCTTTGAATAATAGATGTGCATTCTCTTCTCTTTCTCTCTTACTTGCTTTGTGATTATAAAACCTTTAAACATATTCCTGTCTATAGCCTTTTTATTTAAAACTCATTTTTGTATATTAGCTATAGATTTTGTGCTCATGCATGCTTGTGGTGTTTATTTTTGCTTTGTTAGTTTGTATCTGTTTCCATGTTTCCTATTGCTTTTTGGTTTTCAGATCATTAAAGGCATTAAAGAACTCTTGGTGAGGCCATATCAGGACTTTACCATGTTTCCTATAATTCTTCCACATCATGATGGTTTGTCATTGTGTCAT
The DNA here is from genome assembly GCF_028018845.1 of Melospiza georgiana. NCBI lineage: Eukaryota > Metazoa > Chordata > Aves > Passeriformes > Passerellidae > Melospiza > Melospiza georgiana. The sequence continues at coordinate 92,548,432 of NC_080432.1, forward strand.
ATAATATTGTCTTCTAGAAACCACCTTTCTTGGATTCCTTTTTCCCTTCTTCCTTCTAGAATTCCTTATTCTAGGACCTTGCCTAGTAATTCAGTCTCAGTTTTAAAATAACACAGAGTTCATAATTCTCCTTATTTGGAGAGTACTCTAGTACTCTCTCAGTACTAGAGTATTTATTACAATTTCATTGTCATGCTCACCTAATTGTGTCACACAGATACATTTTCAACTGTAATTTCTTTATTATTCAAAATTGAAGGTAGTTATTAGTTTTCCCTTGTTCCTATAAGCTGCTCTTATTTTATGGAAAACATACCTGACTCATCCCAAGAATCTGGCAGTGGTTTGTGCCTTCCAGTGCAGCTTTTCAAATGCATTCTTTGATGGCTCAAGATCCCTTATTAATGCCAGAACTCATCTTTGGATGCTTGTGTATCACTTCATTAGGAGTAAGGACAATGTGTGATGGCACTGAGCACAAGTTTAGCACTGAGGGCTGGAATCAGGAGCTGTGAATAGCTTTAAGTGTTTTTTGTAAGCCATAATATAGTGACAACATTATTAAATAATAGAAAACTGCAATTGCATTGAAACTTCTTTGTTGGAGATGAAACTGGTAAAAGTATAAATGATAGCTGGGAAGACTGGGTGATTTGTTTCATGTTACTTATCTTGAATTATTTCTGACTTGCTAGAGTGTGCTATGAGCGAGCCACCTTCAGCCCAACGATCCAAACCTTCATTCTTTCTGCCATCTGGCACGGGGTTTATCCAGGATATTATTTAACATTTTTAACAGGAGTACTAATGACACTAGCAGCACGAGCTGTAAGTACAAACCAAGTATCTTCATAAATAATAAGTTTTGTAAAAGCAAATTGATCATGTTCATTGCTCCAAGGATGCCCTTTACTGTTAATACACAATCTGTCTGATAGTGGTGCTTACTTTTTTAGTTACGAGAACAATGGGGATGATTGATGAAAAGGAGAGCTTGATTGGTGGAAACAAACAAGACTATACACAGCCTATAACATCTTTGTAGCACCTTTGTATCTTTTGTGGAAGCTGTTCCTCTGTATTAACTGTTAGTGTGTTACTATTGCATGCTGAACAGGTTGATGTTATCTAAAATAATTTTGAAAAAATCAGTGATGATGAGTAGCTTAAAATTTGGGTGTCATTGCTATATATTTCTAGAGTCTGTCTTATCCCTAATTTCTCTCCATTACTGTTGTAAGGATGATAACTAAAGAATGTTCCCCCTCAAGCAGCACATAAAAATCTCTAGTGCAGTTACTATTTCAAGCTGGCCAGCCAATAGTGCAGTCATATTAACAAGCTTTTGCAGTTGCTATTCAGAACCATATGGAGACAGCAAATCTGCCAAGAAATCTCTCACTGTTCTGCCTGAGAAAGCTGTGTAAGAACAGAGACAGGTTTATCACTCAGTGGAAAAGAGGAGCAAATTACACATCAGATCAGAGCAGCATAACAGAGCACTTTTTTGTTGAAAGAACCAGGGGAGTGAGAAATGAAGCAGACTGCTCTGTGGTTGCTATAATAGCTAGGGGAAGGTGGTACTTCAGATTAAGATTGCCACTACATCAGTAAAACAAATGCTTCTCTTTCTTCACAAGATATGGGTATAGTCCTTGTTTGACAGAACTGACTCCTTTCTTTGCAATAGATACAGCTTTCTTCTTCTTCCAGATGTATCACAGGGAACTTGTGACATTTGTCAGCCAGGGGCTGGAGCAAAAGCCAAGGTTCTGGGACAGTTCACAGATAAAAGTTGTTTACTTAGTGAGATGAGCCCAGTAAGTGGAGTGCTCACTGCCCTTCATCCAGGGCTTCTCTAGTAGACTATATTCATGTTTCCTATGTATCAATCAATAGGCTAGTAAAAAAGTATTTTCAGTTTCTGTATCAACAGGTACTTAATATTAACTAAGATATGTTAGAGCATATTTGTTATTTAATTCTACTAGCCTTTAAATGCAAAGTTTGGCAACACTGATCCACACTTATGCCTAAGCATGTATCCAACTTATTTTACTACCTTTAATCATTACAGATTTCATAACCAGGTGTTTACTAGTGGCAGCCATAGATTTGTGATAAAAGTTGTTCTCCAAGTCCTAAAAATACAAGATTACAAGAAATTTTGTGAAGCTTCATCTGGGTTCTACAGAACTCAGGATCAAGTCCTTGCATGTGGCCATAGGAATAACTAGAGGGAGATGGCAGAATGAAGGGTATGTAGCTAGAATTACTTGTTTGACTTAGCTTTAACTAAGAAAAGATGGAGTGGGAATGTGGTATCTACATGGCAATTAGAAGAACTAGAAGGGTCAAAAAGGGTTTTTAATGGAAAGAATTAAATCAGCAGGAGCTAGCTTTGGAACGAGGAGTTCTAAAGAAACTGGGGGTTAAGGAGGCTGAGCAGTGTACTCTGGTGTGCAGCTTTTCAGAGAGCACTGCTTCAGTGCAGGTCACTGGGAGGTGGAACTGTGATATGATGTGGGGTCAGAGGCTGAATTGAGTCCATCTTGGTTTGTCAGCATCTAAGACAGAGTGTGAGCAAGGAGAACAGTTCAGTCAAAGGAAGGAGAGGCAAAGATTTATTTATGTCTTTATAATTATAGACTTAAATAAAACTGGACCCAACCCTGTGTGGGATTTGGATTTGAGTTTTTTAAATACTTCTGGTATTCAATCTTTTGAGCAGAATTTTAGAATAAAAGAAAATTCAGCATAGAAATTTGAGTAATTTTATGATAATCCCACTTGACAGAAGTTAAGACCTCTGAAATATGTTATTAGAACTGATATTTTGTATATTCTGATATATAGCCTACTTGCTTTAAAATATATTTTTATTAACAAGTGTATAAAAATGGCTTGCTATATAGAGACTTTTGTTAGAAAGATTCTGGCCTTCACTTACTCCAACCCTCTATATTTACAGTATGGCTTGATAGAATACAATTTCTGCCTCATTCAGATAGTGCAAATTTGCACTGGATTTAGAGTAGGATTAATTTATTTAAATTCTGTTTAAATTGATAAATGCTTAATTCCCATGCTGAATGAATTGCAGGGAATTTGAACCAATTATTGAAGTTAATGGGCATTTTGAATAGTTCAGAGATATTTCACCAAACTGTAACATGTAAATTCATCCCATGACTTTTTTGTCAATTCAACAAACTGAGCTCTCAAGGTTTATTCCTCAGCTAACTCAGTATTACCTGCTTTTTCAGATAAGAAACAATATCAGACATTATTTTGTTCAATCTCCTGCTGTTAAACTATGTTATGATATTGTAACATGGATGGCAACTCAAGCAGCAATAAGTTACACAGTCGTGCCGTTTGTACTGCTCTCTGTGAAACCCTCTCTCACCTTTTACAGGTAAGCACATTCTACCTGTTTCCTTTTCTTTCACTTGGAGTAGAAGTATTTTCAGTGGCAGAAGATTTCTGAAGCTATTTTAGTGATACAATTCTGAGATTGATTTGTAGCAAATTTCTAGTGCTTGAACAGTGTGTCTTGTGTTGCTCACACTTTTCTGTCATAACAGACTTATTTTTCAGGAGGCAGGGGAAAAAACCCAGCCAAAAACAAAACCAGAGGATACCTTTGAAATTACTATTTGCCCTTGAAACATTTTATAGCAAGACTAAATATTGGCTTCCCAGAAATAACTTGTGAAAAAAGTTGAAAGCAGACTTCTGTTCACTTTATGTAGTCCTAAATTGTCACTGACAGTTTTTCATAAAAATCCTTTCTGTGGGATTTTTCCCCTTCTGGGAAGCTGAGGCCCCAGAAGAAGAATGTAAGCAATGGTTATCTGCTGCTGTGGAATGCAACAGGTGCACCTGTGATTGGTCCATGTTGCTTGCTCAGTCAGAGACTGAGCTTTCTCTGGGACAGAATCAGAGAGAGCTCTCTTGTTTTTTTCATTCTATTCTATTCTTAGCAGAGCAGCTTCTGAACTTTTCTCTCTATTCCTATTAGCATAGTAATAATGTATTATATGTCATAAATTAATAAATCCAGCCTTCTGATCATGAGACCAAGATTCTCGTCTCTCTCACCCTGAAGACCCTTGCAAAGCCATGTAACAGTAAATAATGTGAGGGAAGACTTAATTTCCCCCTTATTTTCCTTTTCTTAAATAAAATATTAATGTTTCCATATTTTATGTGCAAAGTATATTTGTTAGAAGTGTCAGAGTTTCACTGATTTATTATTTCTGTTTGTTTTTTAGCTCCTGTTATTTCTGTCTTCATATTGCCAGCATCCTAGTGTTGTTGGTTTTTCCATTGAAAAGAACTCAAAAAGGAAGTAAAAAGCATGAAAGTGTCCAGCCTGTGTGGTCCAGAAAGCTAGAAGAAGAAAGTCTTTTGCAAAAGAACAATTATTCCACAACAAATAATAGTTTCAGTCAGAATCAAGAAATAACCTGCAGATATCAAGCATTAAAACAGTGATTGAGGAAATACTATGATGAATATATTTTGTATGTTTTCAGAAACCCATTTTTAGCACCTTTTAAAGGGGTTTGTATTTGTTTGCAAAGATATTTAGCAAGAAAAGAATGCATTACCTAGGAAAAATCACATACAATAGCAAGACTGGAAACAAAACAAATTAACCCCTCCCATGCCATGTCCCTGTGGGTCACGCCTTATATGAAGATATTACCATTACTTCAATGGGCACTCAGGACTTGCAACGTATGTCCATGGGGTCATATGTGTGCCCTCTGCTGAATGTACGTTGTGTATCCCAAGGCACTGATGGGGTGGAATACAATTGTGTCAGTCTAGGATTAACAAATGGAAATTAATTTTCCAACTGAATGACTTGCCTTAAACCCTCTATTTACTGAAATATTGTTTCTAAGTGGGTATTTCAGGTTTGATTTTATGTGGAAAGTATTTCAAGTATATAACACTATGTGCTATAAAGAAGATAATGAGAGGAAATGCAAAGTCACTAGAAGACTTTGGAGTCTTTCAAAGGGAATTGCAATAAGCATCTCAGTATTTGGAGGGTTTTCTTATCTCAAACTATTAGAGTACATTACAGAACTGTAAACATTGATGCCAAATTATAGTTAGGTTTCTTTAATAAAGAGTATAACTACTCTGAATGGATTAAAATGGCCCTTCTGAACAGATTAAAAACACCTGAAGATTTACCTTTTCCAGGATAAGCTGGTAGCTGATAGCTCTAATGTAGGTTTCTTTTACTTTAAAGTACCTAAAGTACTTTACTTTAAAGTACCTAAAGTTTCTTTTACTTTTAAAGTACCTAAATCAAATAATACACTGCCAAGTGGGCATTGCAGCCAGAGGGGGAAAAGCAGCCACAAGGCACAGAAGACAATGTGCAAGCACTGGGATTTCAATGAAAGTGCAGTTTTGCCCTTAAATACCATAAATACTTGTTCTAGAATAGAACTGTTTTACAAAAAGTAATTTTTAATACTTAAAGTTATTTTGAATTTTCAGGCATCAGTTAGTTGATGATGCCTTCAGTATAAAATAACAAAATTACCTTGAAGCTCCAGCACGTGGGTAGTCAAACATGAAATGTCTATCACAACCAATTTCTGTATGCTTGAGAATTGATGAACCTTTATCCAAAGAAGTGTGTGAATTTGAGGAAAAGCTTTTTCTTTGAATTAGAATTTTAGATACAAATTTCATGTCATATTTCTGGGTAACATAAAGAAAGAAAGAAGTCCTTCAGAATATCTGACTGTCTGAATTATGGAAGTGTAATTCCACAAATCAAGGAAACAATATAGTGGTTATATCTATTTCCAATCATTTATTGTGATGATGGTTAGTGCTAGAGTACTACTGTTAAAGGGCTACATTTTAATTGCATATATTCTGTATTTTCATATAATTTTTTAAAGTAAATATAAGATGTTTATCCATGTGGGGTTTATTCTTAATTTAAACCAGATACAAAATAATACCAGAGAAAAATAATGCAGTTGATTGATTAATAACTAACAAATGATTAAGAAAATTTTGTCATAATATTTTGAAACCTAAAGTTTTAATCAAATATCTAGCTCCAGTTGGATGAGCATTCTTACTGCCAGGAGTGCAATGATGGTCCTCAGCTTTGAGGATATTGCCACGCAAAAATCATCACAGTACTCCCTGAAGAACCAGACCCTAAGTTAGGTCAGAGTTGTTTCCTTGCTGTCATAGCTCTCTGGCCCTTGGCTCCTTGCCTAAAACTTCAGGAAGAAGAGAACATAACTTCCCATATATGTAGGTTAGCACTAATTAATCTACTCTGCAAGGGGGAACTGAATATGAAATGAGAGTGGATGAGTCTGTTCAGATGAGGAGGGATGTTCATTTCAATACAGCTGTTTCACTGACAGCTGTGTTATCTTTAAGATAAAATATTCTCACTTCTAAATCCTGACTTTGATTGCCCAGGCAGACTTCCCCTTACATGGGGTCGTGGTTGTCATAAACTTCTTTGACATCACATTATGGTTTTCTTTTTGTTAATGAGTAAGGGCATGGTAGTTTGATCATCATTGTTAGATACAGAATCAGGAAAGACTTTTTTTGCATTCTGCACTTGAAGGGACATTTACATAAAGGAACAAATTAGATTTGCACATTTCTGGGTGGGTAAGTAGAAATAGGGTTGATTCTTTCAGCATTTGTTACTCTTGAATTTAAATTCATCTTATTGGTGCAGTCTCCAAATCTATTTAAAAAAACCACTTTTGGATGCCAGTACAATGTGCTGTTTTCCTATTTATGTTCTCGTACTCTTGATTTACTGTTTTGGCATGTGTGCCCATGTGTGCTGTGGAGGCTTGGTAACTCTTCTTAATGAGATATGCAAACAGTTGTAAAGACTCCCAGAAAATAAGGTTTAGGGTTGTGCAGACTGGTACTTTAACATGAGTGAATTCAGAGGTACAGTTTTGTTCAGAACTTTTGTATGTTGTATGTTGGGAGGTTGAAACAACTAAGAAAATCCATTCATACTTTCATTGAGCACAGGTGGCAAAATATAGGTTTCAAAATTGGACACAACTTTTTTTCTTCATGATTTGAACTCAGTAATTGCAACACAAGAAAAATATTACAAGTAATTCTGCACAGAATTTAACTATAGTGTCCTAGGATTTACCCTTTAAATGCCATTGTTAAATATAAAAGTACTTTGAATAAAAATCTGCTCTTCACAAGAATGAATTCTCTTGGGGACTATGGAAAGACCTGTTTTATTTTAATGGCAGCACCCTGATTTTAGTCAGACTGGGGTTTTGATATTTCTTTCCCTCTGCTTTACTCATTTTCTGCCTTGCTATCACACTGGATCCGTTTTATCCAGTCAGTCATAAAGTCAAGAGCAGCCAGTCCCAATGCTTAGATAATTTTTAGGTTTTACACACATCATTTGATAATACTGAATTTAAAAGGATGGAAGTGATTTTTATTGCTCTTCCGAACAAAAATTGTGGAAAGTACATTTCCTATAAATGTTTTGGACATGAAGGAAACATGGTTTTAAAAGTATTCTTTCACTTATTAAATAATGTATATCCAAAAAGTAAAAGTGTTTCCTGTATTCCGGATCAGCACACTATGAAAAGTAAATGCAACATATCATTCCTAATTTTATGGTGCTTTGCAGATATTTGCCTATTGTGAACAGTTCATTCAGGCACTTAATGAGTTAATGTTAGTTAGTAAATGCAGTCACCCCAATCATAACTATTTGCTTGCTTAACATTTTTTAACTTATATGATTCTGTATGAATGAGAGAGATATATATTACATATTTAAATAATACTTTCAGTGGTGCCCACTACTGTTGCAATCAAAAAGGCTTTGATAGCTTTGCAGTTACAGATAAGCCCTTCTTATTCAGGAAACTTATTCTTTCCTAGCCGTTCCTTAAGTTGACATGTAGACAAGATTTCAGTAATTTGTGACATTTGAAGATGTATTACATGTAAAAATATTGGCATGCATTTCAATATGCTCTTGATTACAAATCACACTTTAGTGAGAAGACCATGAAGAGACCTTGGTATATTCCCTGCTCTACACTGACATATGGTGTAAGTTTTACCAATATAGTAAATTATTTATTAGAGAAATTTTACACTTTAAGAACTTGTTCTGTTTCCCCCAGGGGAATAAGTAATAATATAAATGCTAGGTTTGTATGACAGGGTGCACACTAGGTAGTTTTGCCTCTTTTGATGGCATTGATTTGGATAGTGATAAAATGTCTTCTGATGCAGAGGAGATGGTTGAGATCATCACCTCCTAATTCATATCAAAAGTAATTTTAACAAAATCTAGATTTTTTTTCTCTCAGAAGCTTTGCAAACAAGTTGTTGACAATTTGTTTAAGTATGTGATCAAATGTGTCTTTGCGTTTGCATAAAAATGTGTAACTTGCTTATACGTAAACTTTCACATGTTCAACTTTGTAAGTTGGCCTTGAAAGATAAAGAAATTTAAAAGCACAAGTTAAATAATTTAGGCTTTCATTTCCCTTATCTTTAATTCTTTCACTTTGTAATTCTCATTGAATTCTGAAATCAGGTTTGAGAATTTAATTTTCATTGAAAATTTTGAAATACTACCATCTATGTAGAAAAGTGATCAGTGTTAGAAAAACAGATGGAAATAAATTTAGGCGTTTTAATATGATGCAGACTATGTATAAAAAAGATACACATTAGTTCTCTGCTGATTGATGACAGCATTTTGCTACATGATTGACCTTTATGTATTTATTTAGGTTCAGTAATACTCTGAACTGTACTTGGTGTATTTTTTAATTTTCTTGTTTAAAAATCAATTGTCAATAAGCACTTCAGTAAGTATTTAAATGCTACACTGAATAAGTAAGCAGGCACTCTAGTGGACTGAGCCTACTCTCATAAGATTACCAGATCAGTCAGCATCTCAGCTAGTTTGCACTGTTGATCTTCATCCTCAGAGTCTTGGTGGGAAAGGATGGCAGCGGAGAAGTCTCTGGTCAGAACATGTCCCATCTGTGGCTGGAAGGGTTCCCACAGGGAGCTAACCCTGTGTGCAGAGCTTGGCAGAGGTTGTGCTTGCTTGGGACCCAGGCTGCAGCTGCTCTGTATTACATCTGGCTGGATTTTTGACATGTTTGCTGTCTTAATCCAGACATTTTGCAAACATCATGAAATCCAGGCATCCACAAAGTCACCCTGCAAAGTTACAATTACAAATACTGCAACACTTGTTTATTATGGTCAAAGCTAAATGAAAAAAAAAAAAAAAAGATTTCTTAAAACTTATTTCAGAATGGGCTTTTTGTAGGTTTTTTACAAAATCTAACCATCAAATGTATTCATTTTCATCACATTAAATATTTAAACCACAGTTTTGCTCAGTTTGGGTATACAAATGTGCAAAAGCAAATGTTGCCACTTGATCATCATTTGTGCATTAGCTGTGTGTCCAGTGACTTAGACCTGGTCTTGGTTGTAGATGGTTTTAGATTTCTGAACCCATGTGCATATCCACATAAACATTGCATAAATTTTGAATTGAAAAACTGTGCAACTTCAGACTGAGATCTGAGGTAGGGCTACTTCTGGAGGAAGGTTTTGTCTTGCTAGTGACTCAATCCAGCACCTTATTCCAAACAAACCTCTTGGCAAAGGGACCTCTGCACAATCTTCTTCCTTCCTTTTGTTCTCTAAGGGGGAGGTACCCCAGGCTGGATTTTCATTTTGATTTCACTATAATATGTCATATGAATAGGTAGCTGGGGTCCATGCTCTAGCCAGATTAGACTTGAAAACTGGGACAGTGTAATCTGAAACAAAAAAATAGAGAAAATGGGGTGCCTAGAGATTGGTAATTGGAAAATGCAACACTACTTATTAAAGGTGCAACAATTACTACAATAAGTTAAGGAGTATTTGCCTATGCATCTTTTGCCTTTCTCTATGTTTTTCAGTTTCTCTTTACATCTTTTCTTTGTACCTTTTCTGTCCAGTGGTGTTGACTATTTCTGTGGAGAATCTGCTGATGTGTCTTACTGTGACAAAGGTGTCAAAATGCTACAATAGTAATTAGGTAGTTACTCTTAAATCCCAGACCTCAGATGTGTTCTAGATCAGTTAGAAGAGAACATTCAAAATGTATTGGATGAAAAATAGTGTAAGATGGGTAATATAGCATTATTCAAAGATGTTGTAATAAGTTATTCAATTTAAGAATTTAAAAAATGGAACTTTATTCTTTCCTGCCTTGGTTACACATTCAAAGGAATAGTTTTACCTCAATGCAGAAGTAGTTATGCCTCCAACCACCCGTATGTTAAGGTGAGAGAACACCCCTAAAAGTGGATAGCTACAGTATTCCTAAATTTGCCTTTCCTGGTTCAGATTATAATACATTGTCGGTGAATTTCATTTTTATTATTCCAAAATATATATTTTTTAAAAAGTGTTATTTTTCAACAGATCCATAAACTAAGTGTTGGTGTATGGTAAAATTAAAATACCATTGTTAGTTACACTGTGATTGTGATATTTTAATAATTACTTATTTCTAATTTGTCTCAGCAGTGCTGCAGAAGCAGCATGCTGTTATGTTTTAAAGGTGTTTTTAACTTGCCTATAAATGTTCTTTTCTAATTTGTGTCTTTAAATCTGATTAAACTGTAGTTTAAAAAAAGCAAACTTGTTTTTCTAAATTCTTTGCTGTCTGTCTTTAATAAGTGGTGAAGAAGAAAATTATTTTAATGCAGTTTCTCCTTTTAGATTGCTAAATATACATTGCATGCATTAACACTGTTATTTGGAATATTCTAGTTCAAAATTGCATTTATTTAGTTTGTTTTCTAGAGCTTATATAGAAGTATATGTATATAATTATTTTTCAGTAGAGCTAGTAAACAAAATTTTGAGTCTAGCCCCTTGTTACATGGGAAAGGTGCTGAAGCAATTTAAACCCTCCATCTCAGAGCATATTGCTACCCAATGAGCACTGCTTCTGGATGTGACAGCTGGGGTGGTTTTATCTTGAGAAATGGAAACCTCATAACTGAGACATCAAATACAGTGCTTTGGAGAAGCTGTTGCTTTGATTGCTGGTTCCAAAGAATTAGAGCTAGATGTGTACCATACATGCATATTTTTTTTCTTTTTGAAACTCAGCTTCCAGAACTCTGATAAAGCAGTTTCTGTTGGCTGGTGACAGTATGTCAAAGCTGGCTGAGCCTCCTGGTCCTGCAGGATTTTACCATGTGAGCTTAGAGTGCTGGAGAAAATAAGAGATATCAGGTGTCACTACTAAAGAGAGGCTGTTTCCATCACTTCCTGTCACACACTGAAGCATTTTCTCTCTGTTTAGAATTGTCTTTTAGCAAATGGTATCACGGGAGATGAAAAGACTTGCCATTCCAACACAAAGGACTACAGGTGGAATTTTAGAAGGTCTGGTGTTGTCAGTTAGACTGCAATGGAAATTGCCTTCTCAAATACACATTCACAACAGAGTCAGTCAGGAGTATGAAGTGTCCTCATAAGTGTAAATTCTTGCTGCACGGAAGGAGTCATAATTGAGAGCATCCTGGAGCCAGCAGATATTTTCCTGTGCCTGTCATTAACTTAGTTCCATCTCAGTAACTTCCTAATAACATGCAGGATATTTCAGTACAGAACACAGAAGTAGTTTTAGAGGGAGATGTCTTCAACCTAATTACTAGGTGAGAGTTGGAGATCTGTCCAGAGTTTGGCAGGACATCTTACAGCTCTTCCTAAGGTGGTCATATATAGTAGCAAAGGAGCTGTTTCTCCATGGGGGCTGCACATGATCTTTCCAAACTGAAAAAATAACAATTGCACCATGTTTCACTGCCTATGTGAATTAGTCACTGGTGGGAAGGTGTTGCTCCTAATCTAAGCATAGGGTAGAATTTAGAAGAGCACAAGGATGTCAGGAGCTGGATCCATCTGTAGCAAAAGCAGGTGATAGTGAAGGACCATACAGAAAACTGCCTTTTCTGCCTCCATATTTTGTGTTTGTACAGTTCCTTTTTATGCAGGAGGGAAGGAGCTACTCTTTCTGTCTGAAAATTGTAACTACAAATTAATGGTGAGAACACAGCTAACACCTGATGGGTGGGAACACTATGATATGGGAATAAGGATTTGGGTGATGGGAGATTATGAAGTGAGATACTGATACATATTTTCGTATAAAGTGTGAAAAAAGAGTAATACCTTGAAAGTGTATCAAAATGTATAAACCTTAAGAGGCTAACACAGGCAGTCATGTCAAACTGTGATTTCTCTTAGGTACTCAAGATTATATGGGTGCCTGAAGCATCAGGACCACTCTTCCTTGAGTGGTTGCCCTTATGCATATGTTCAGGTGGCACAGAGAGCCCTTTTCAGCCCCACACTAACTGCAGGGACTCATCCTCCATTTGCTCACGTTTCATTTCTGCAAATGAGTGTAAAGAAGGAGAATGTGTTTAATGTTCCTAATTTTTCCATTTTTCAGCTGAACCAATGGTTTGGTGCAAGATTAGGTGGATTTAGCTTTTGAATTTCACTGCTTTGTGCCTTTGCTTTGTGTTAACAACTTTAGAGCAGATAAGGAAGCTGTGTATTTTATCAGGGTGTGAAGACTTTAAGGTCATTGGAGAATTTATGATTAAAAAAATGAGCAAAGCCCTTGCTGCATGGTTTCTGGTTTATAAGTGTTTGGGGTATAGAGGAAGACCTGTCAGATGTTTCTCTAAGAAGGAAACAGTCATGGCTCTTTACTGAGATTGAAGATCTCAGTCTTGTAAAGAATTATGTCAATGCTTTGACCCTTGAAACTCAGTTACCTTAGAAATCAGCAGTACTGTGGGAGCTATGCTCCTTTCCCTGGCTGGTTTGTTGCCATGGTTGGTTTAGGCAAGGTTCTGTGATCTCCTGGAGAGATGGTATTGCTGTAGTCATCAGAGGTCATCTCTCATCCAGTTGTCCAGATGAATTACACACATACATTATCATGGATTTGGACTGTGCTGAAGATGGAAATTTTCAAAATACCCATGAAGCTGCTCCGAGATCTGGGCTGTGGAGATCTGGCTGGGAGTCTGAGAGAAGCTGGTGGGTCTCGAGGTATGTGGTGGTATTGCAAAATGTGTGTTATGTCCAAATTATCTTAAATCAGGATGTGCTTGATATTTGGTCTTCATATACTTTCAAGTCTACTCAGCAAGATAGGAGACGTAATCAGTAGAACAGATAGCAGCTAGCATCCCTTAGTCAGGACATCCTGGAGCTAACAAGCTGTAAGGATGAAGTAAATAAAGATATTGATGTATGTCTATGTATATGTTGCCACCTTGGCAAAAAACTCAAGGTGCATGGATCCTATAGTTCGTCTATCTTCATTATTATACTCATGAAGGTCAGAAAGACCTTGCCCATGTGAAGACCTTTCCCCTGAGCAGGCACAGAAGTCAGCTGGGGTTATGTAGCTTGTATGAAAATTACAACCCAGCCAGTATAGGAGGAGCTGCACTTAGAAGGTTACTGACACAGCTTCTGTGTTTAAACCACAGAAACATAAAATACTCTGAGTTGGAAGGAACCCATCAGAATTATCAAGTCCAGCTCCTGGCCACGCACAGTACAACCCCAAGAGTCACACCATGGGCCTGAAAGCATTGCCCAAATGCTTCTTGAACTCTGTCAGCCTTGGTGCTGACAGCTTCCCTGGAGAGCCGGTTCCAGTGCCAACCATCCTCTGGGTGAAGAACCTTTTTCTTACATTCAGCCTCAACCTCCCGACTCAGCTTCATGCTGTTCCCTCAGGTCCTGTCACTGGTCACCACAGAGAACAATGAGATCAGTTGTCACATCCTCTTTGCCACATGAGGAAGTTGTAACTGCAGTGAGGCCTCTCCTCACTATCTTCTCCAGGCTGAGGACAAGTGACATCAGCCACTCCTCGCATCTCCTCGGCTCAAGGCCCTTCACAACCTTCGTTGCCCTTCTCTGAACGCTCTCTAACAACTCAATGTCTTTCTTATATTGTGGTGCCCAAAACTGCCCGCAGGACTCAAGGTGAGGTCCCTTTCCGCGGCGCTGCTTTCCAGCCTCTCGGTCCTCATCCGTCCGTATGCCAGGCACCAATTGTTCACTACCCTTTCCCTCCTTCTTTTCTGTCAGAAAGCACCCGGGGGGTGACTGCTGGTGGCTCTCAGGGCGGTGCCACGCTCTGGGCTGCCCAGCGCTGCGCTCCGGCTCAGCCAGGCCCGCTCCGCGCGGGGCCGGCGGCGCCCGCAGCTCCCGGGCAGGGCAGGGCCCGTGCCCGCTGTTGCCGCCGCTCGCGGCGATGGGCGCGGCCGGAGCCGGCGGAGCCGCCCCCGCGCGTCACGGCCCGGGCGGGCGGAGTGCAGTGGCGGAAGATGGCGGGCGCCGCCGGGCCCAGCTGAGCAGCGCTCGGGACCGCCGCCTCCCTCCGTGTCAGGCTCCTGCTGGGCCCGGGCAGCCGCCGCAGGGGCCGAGAGCGCCCGGCCGTGGGGTGAGTGTTGGCGGGAAGGCAGGGGGTAAGGGCCGGCCGCGGAAGGGCAGGGGAAGGGCACGGGCTGTGGGGGAGGCGGCGCTCCCGCTGCCAAACAAAGGGCGCGGCGGGGCCGCTCCGGCGGGGCCCCGGGGGAGCGCTGGGTTCGGGCGGTTCATGGCTGCCGTAGTTCCCGGGCCCGCTCTCCGTCCCCTCGGTGCAGGGCTGCGGGTCGGGGGCAGCGGCGTGCCCGCTCCGCTCTGCCCTGGGCATCGCGGGGCTCCGGCGGTGCCGTGTGCGGGGCGGCCCGGGCTCGGTGTGCGGGTGTCGGGGGCACCGCCCCGTGGGTGAAGGGTCCGCAGGTGCCGCGGCACGGCCGGGGGGCCCTGTCACCCCTGTCCTGGGGGTAGAGGAGCCTCTGCTACGGTGTTTCTCTCTTGTTGACTTGGAAAGGTAGATAAGGGTTCGACTCGTCCGGAAAGTTTTTGGCATCTAGTTTCTAAGGTAAAGAATAACAGAACGACTGAGGATGGGAGGGACCTCCCCAGGTCATAGGGTCCAGTCCTTCTCCTCGAATAGGGACGGCAAGAGTGGATCTCCCGGACCGTGCCCAGAGGGCTTTGGTGTGTCTGCAAGGAAGGAGATTTGGCAACTTCTCTGGACCACTTGTGCCAGTGCTGGGTCACCCTCAGTAACAAATGTTCAGACAGGGACTCCTTTGAATGCAGAGAAGGGCAGCGAAGCGGGTGAAGGGTCTGGAGCACAAGTCCTGTGAGGAGAGGCTGACGGAGTGCGGGGAATGTTTAGTCTGGAGGAGAAGGAGGCTCGGGGGTGACCTTATCACTCCCTACAAGTACCTGCAAGGAGTTTGTAGCCAAGTGGGGATCAGCCTCTTCTCCCGATTAACAAGTGATAGGACAAGAGAATGTAGCCTCAAGCTGTGTGGGGGGACGTTTGGCTTGGATATTAGGAAGAATTTCTTCTCAGAAAGAGTGGTTAGACATTGCAATGGGCTGCCCAGGGAGATGCTGGAGTCACTGACCCTGGAGGCTTTTAAGGAATGACCACTTGGTGTCATAGTCTAGGTAGCATAGTGGTGTTCAACTGCAGGTTAAACTCAATGATTTCTCAGAGGTCTTTTCCAGCTTAATTGATTCTGTGTTTCAGTTTCTGCCCATTGCCTCAGGTCCTGCTACAGGACATCACTGGAAGAGTAGCAAAATGTCTTAAAGATAGTGGGGCTTTGCCACTTTGCATATATGCTTAAAAATTGGTTGGAAAAGTGATTTCCCCTCTGTAACTTTTGGTAAATGATTCATGATGGAATAATGCAGTAATATGTCTTTTGCTGGAAAAGTGTTTGAATCATTACCTGATTAATTACCTGCCCCTCCTCCCCCCCCCATCAAATACTAAAGAAATGGACAGAAAAACAGAAGATCTTTTGCTGAGATGAGAACATGTAGGAAACGCCATCTTTTTGTCTACTGGATAGCCATCAATTTTTTGTTCTGCCACAGTGTTTATTTAAAATAAATTGGTTATTAAGAAATTAATATCTACTTGAAATTCTGTGTGACCACAGCTTATGAAATGGTTTATTTATTAAAGTTCTAAATCACACCATTCACTCTTTTTAAGTGGAAACATTCCAAAAGTTAGATTTTTTTTGTCACATAACTTGTCTGTGACTAACATACCCTTGATTTTATGATACAGAGAAATGTGTTGGCCATATGAGAATGTATCAGATGACCTTGCAGACTTCCTTGTGCTTTTGTGTATTTTGTACAGGTTTTGACAATTGATTTGTGTTGGCTGGTATAATTTTAAGAAACCCCTTAATATTGGTAACTTTCTGTTTGCTTTCTTTTATCTGATGTATTTAAAACCTCAAATAGTGATTTGTAGGACTGAGCACCTTGTGTTTTGTTTAGGAATTGAATTTTGTCTTGGAATTCAGATGTTCTTAACAATATGTTACTGTTCATTGACCATATTTAAATTTTGTCTCAAAGATGGACGGATTTCTCTGATAAAGTATAAATCCTGTTGTCAGCTACTTCACACATTATTTTAACTGATTTTTTTAACCAGAGTGGAATATGGGCACGTCTGATAGTTGCTGTCATCTGACAACCAGCCCTGCATGTTAAGTATAGATTTACATCTTTCCAGTCTTTTATATGTAATCCCCAGCCTCTTTTGTCTTATTAAAACTAACAAAAAATCCATCACTACGATATTTGGAAATGACCATTGCTTTGAGTGCATAAGGTAGAAAAGAAGGCCTTGTGTATTACCAATTTCTCCTCCTTCTTATTGTGTGCAATTTTGATGATTACAATAGAGACCTCCTTTTATGCAAGTTTTTTTAGTTATATTAGTTTCAGGTTTCAAAAGAAGAATGTCTGTCTGTCTAGCTGTAGTTCACTTTTTGTGTCTTTTGATATTTTAGAGTTATACAATTTTGTTCTTAGTGATAAAGTAACAAAAATAAGGTAATTTAAAAAAAATTCTTCTCACCTGGATAACAGAAATGTGGTTAAGAGATGTAGAATAAATGCTCCCAGGTAAATAGGGAAAAGCAGAAATGCAGCATAAGGTCATTAGTCACACTGGAATTTCAGACACTGGAGAAGAAGTGTGGGTGTAGACTACTTATGGAAACTTAGATTTGTTATTTCTCTCTGACTCTGGATACCAGAAATTCATATTTTTAGAGACTCATTTCAGCTGTTCTGAAAATCTCTTCTTTAAACAGAATTCTGGTTGACTCAGTCCCAATAGAAAGAATATTTTTAGATATTTGCCACTTCATGTGATGCCTGACTTTTCATCTCTTGATGTTTAGGAAGTGTATCAGTTTTAGGAAAGGATTACAATAAGGTGTTGTAAAGGCTGGGCAATGCCTGTGTTAGTAAGATTCTGTGTGCTGTAAGTAAAGGTGATGTTTCAGTATGTTTTTCATTTCTTTATGCCATCATAAAGCATTAAAACCTGTGAGAATGTGAAACTGGATTATGTTAGTTTTTTTATAATAAATTTAACGTGTACAATTCTTATGTTTCACCTTTTTAAAATTTTAATTTGAAAAGATGGCGTTTCCAGTTCTTAAGGGTGAAGTGCTGTGCATTTACACATTTGAGTTGTACGTGCTCAGATTTCAGCAGCACAGTAATTATTTCCTTTTATAGTTAGCTGAAAGATCTGCCACAGTGTTGCATGTTGGGAAGGTGGCTTTTGTGTCTGAGAAAGGAAGGAGGAATTAAAGAGTAGGCAACAATTTTTTCATTGTACAATGAAAAGTACGAATTTAATGTCATTACTATCTTGACTTTTTCTTTTTTTGTTTTCAATAGATATTCTCAATAATGCTAGAGTTGTTAACCAGTTTTGGTATTTATTAATAAAAATCACCGTTTGCACAATAAATAAAAACATGCAGAAGATCTGTGTAAAAATTGTGATAGTTGGAAAATTTAGTGAGTAATACTTCTTATATAGGTAGGAACTCATAAGAGGTTCTGAGAATACATAAAATACCTGCAGATTTGAGTTATCAGGACCTCTGCTATCAATTCTGGTGCTGTTGAGAGAAACTATTTTTTTTTAAATTGACAAATTTTTGCAGTCTTTCCAAAACAGTGATAATGTATGTCTGCTTCAGCTCAGGATGCAAGAGCCTTACAAAAACAGGTTGATCCCTGTGCAAACATTGCCTTCACCTGAGCATTTGTGCACTTTATATGATTTCATAGTTCTTGGTGTGTTGTTAGTTTTGTAAAATACCAGGATTTGCTGCCCCAAGGGCATAGTGAGATTTCCAAGCTTGAAAGTTTGGGTTGAGAATGAAGAGCAGGTTTTTGCACTGGAGATTGGCTCACTTAGGTGGGAGAGAAAAATAACAGCATGAATCCTTACTGGAAAAGGGATTGGTTTCCAAATAGAATCCCGGTTTTAACTGAAATTTTTGTTATAGGTTGTGAAAATACTTCTGTGTCAAAGAAAATAATTGTGTTAATTGAGCAATTAAGGACCATTTATGTATAGGATGATCTTGAATGAGACTGGTTTTGCACTCTATGAAATTTGGCAGGGATTAAAAGTTCTTGTCCTTTAATTTGGTCAAGGGTAAGCCTTAGAGTTTTGGGGGTTTTTTATTCCAGGGTTGTTTGAAAACTGTATGAATATAAATTTCAGGAGCTTTTTTCATTAGAGGGACCAGAATAGAATTACTTCTCTAGCCAAAGACTGTTCCTCAGAGTCTTGCTTCAGTTTTTATGATTATTTAAAAGAAATCTGAAGCATTGGAAGAAATCACACTTTAGTGAGCGACACACCTATGAAGTTTGAGTACAATGCTTGGTTTTTATAACATAGTAACATACATTTTGTTTAATGGGAAGGTGGACTGTGACTGTATTCAGCTGATGTTGAGTTGCTGTCATGAGTGTATGATGAACAGATGATACACTCGTGTGTCAGGCTTATTTCAGGCATGTTCTTTGTTCTTGGTGGGGAAGAAATAAAGCAAAGTTTCCAAAAATTAATACCACCATTTTTAAATTTATCTTTGTTTCTGGAGTGGTGGGGAGTTTTGTTTGGTGGTGGTTGTTGCCCCTACACTGTGCTTTCCTAACGCCCTCCAGTGATGTTAATCTTTAGGATGCTCTAAGAAGCTTGCCTGAAAAAGGGCAAATAAAAGTATGAGGATATAAAATGCATAATTATAGCATCTGATCTTGTGAATCTTGTTTTTATAAAATAGACTGTTATTAATTCTAAGAAGGGGATTTTATGTGACAGTGAAGCATAGGGGACAAGAAGTACTAATATTCATGGACATGTTTTACTGGTACAGATCTTTTATGATTCATAAAATAATATTAACATGGAGTTTTTAAACACATTTCTGGATGTGTTCATTGGCATCAGGTGTTTTGCTGTTAGTCAGAGGTTTAAGATATCTCTAAGGATTCAGCTCTGCATGGAGGCAGAAGCTGCACTGTTGCCAGCTGGGATTTCTGAAGCAGAATGCTTATCTACAGTGCAGCAGGGCTGCCTCTGCCTTTAGGAAATATGCCCATAGGGAACATCAAGGGAAGAATCTTACTTTGAGGAAAAAGCAATGCTGAATACTTTCTTTCTTTTCACACTAGCTAAGAATTAATTGGTTAAGTTTTGATGGCAACTGCAAAGTATAAATCATTTGGTGAGAGATTTTTAGTCATGTTTTGATGTTCTTAATACAGTTCTCGGTTTAGTACGTGGTATGGAAAATAGCATAGGGATTGATGGTACAGATACAGGAGAGAAGCTGGGAGATAGCACAGGAAAAGCAAAAAATGCCTGTGGTGACAGTGGAGCTAGCAACAAATCATGTTTCATGGGTTTCTGTTGTTGTATGTAAAAAATAATGGGAGGAATACAGGTGTATGTGAATATCTAATGTCATTTTAGGTGCCTGAGTATGTGAGACACCTGTAAGATGCTGCTGTAGGCTGTAAGGGAGGTGGGCTGTCCTGGAATGGCAGCTGAATGCCAGGCAAGACACCACATACTTTCCTGATATTTTTAGTGTCTGAAATGGCAGTAGGAGCCAGTGTGTCCACACTGAGTCAGTAAAATTGCCATTCCTTTTCAAACCTTTCGTATTTTGTGTGGATTAGTGGGTTTTCTGTTTTTAAGTTTGCCACCTCTCAATTGGCTCTTCCTCCTACTGCAAAAATGGAGACAAAAATCCAGCCCCACTGTTGTGCTGCTCACCCCCTTTGATGGTAATTGAACTGTACAGTAAACGTGGCAGACCTTTTGTGTTCTTAGTTTATTTATAGCTTTCTTGTGGGACAGACTGGCTGCTTGGGCAGTGCCTAGGAAAACTGCTGCTAGGCTTTAAGTGTCAAATCCAGATTTATATTTTTTAGGTGTGGGTTTTAAACAATGTCTGTAGTTTCTTTTGTCACTAGTCATTCGTGTGCACCTGAATTTCATTGGCACATACAGAGAGCTGCTGTCATCTTAACTGAGGTATTAACTGCCCTTATTTTGAACAAGACATTTCTGTAAGTGGGCCATCTGATGGCTGCAGTGCTGTAGGTGAGCTCTGGTAGTATCTGACATACCTTGACAGTAGACTATATATACTTAGATGGTAAAGGAGAAAGGATGGCGTTACAGACTATGTAAGCAATGTAAAGTGGAGCTGGATTATTTGATTTAAATCTCCAAATCTAAACTAACTTCTCTGTGCTAAGTACAGTGAAGTTCTTGCTGGCTTCCTTTCATCTCTTTTTTTCCACTTCAGTTGGAAGCACAGAAAAATTCATTGTCTGCTTTGATTTGAGAATAAAAGTAAGAATATTTTTCTGGGAAACCACTAGTCTTTGGCTTCTCCCTGCGAGAGAATAGCCCAAGCTTTAGCTAACAGTAAACTGGAGATTTTCCTCTGCTGTTAAAAGAAAAAGCCAGAGAGCATGATCATGTCAGCCACTGGTGAGGAGAAGGGTGTGAAGGGATGGTGGAGTCTTGTATTTATCCCCATGACCTCTTTTGCATCCAGTGAAAGTTAATTTTGACTCAGCTTCTGTCCCTTTGTATGTGTAAATTTGGCACAGTAGTACTACTGGTGCTGTGAACTTACTGGCCACAGCTTTTTATGAAGTCTGAAATGGCTCTTAGTTGTCTGCCTTAAGAAAGAAAAACCTTTGCTGTCTTGCATATTAGAGCTTAAAAACATGATCAGTTAACAGAAGCCATGTTATGTTTGACTCTTGAGTTAACAGCATGCCATCACATGCAGGCATGTCTGCATAAAGTTGGTGATAACTGATTTAGTAAATTGTGTTTCTCAGAGTTCCATATGGCTGCAGTTTAGATAGCATCACTGTATTTTGTAATGCTGATTAGTCTCAATGCTCTGCTTATACACATCAAGGATAACGATTATATATATAAAGTATGTAGCATATACAAATATTCCTATAATATTGTATTTACTTATGTGCATTCCATCCCAAATATTTATTTAGACGACACATAACAGAATAATTTCTGTAATTTTCTAAGAACTAGAGGGAGTTAAGACTTTTCATGGAAACGTAGTGCCTTTTAATGCACATCTCCAAAGTGTTTTGTTGAAGAGAATGGCAGGTGTTTGTACCCAGCCAATAACTTATTAGCATATGCAGTTCATGATTTCTAATGTCAAATGTCATAGCTATTACTTATGCTTTGCTGGGTTTTTTTTCCTTTCCTGAAATACAGGTAAGCTTTGTTATCTAGAAGCCCTTCAAATAGTGTGTGAAGATGGCCAGTCTGATGAGTCAGAGTCTGTTGACCTACGTGGAAGAAGGGAATGTTCCTGCTCTGAAAGCCCTTCTTGAGAAATGCAGGGATGTTGATGAGAGAAATGAGGTAAGATGATTTTTTAAAAGGTCAATTTCACATTGCAGCTTATTAGCTATAGAATGAATAATTAGTGAGATCATATTGGTTATTTAATATACAAATTTCAGTCTTGTTTTGAAGTGATTGCTTACTTTGTATAACCTGAACACTGCATGTTCAGTCTCTGACAGTGACTCAAGCATCTTTCCTAGTATTTGCTTTCTAGAGTGTTCTTCTGAGCTGGAAAATGCAGCTCTGTTGTGAATGGAGTTTATACCTGTATTTCTGTGGCTAAGAATTGTTTCTCAGTTCACAGAGCCAACTGCAAATGCCCTGTTCATGTTGTGGTGAAACCTGCTATGATGATAACCCTTGCCTCATAACATGGTTTTCAGTCAAGAGATACTTTGTTTTACAATGCTCCAAATAACAGCATGTATTGCAATTTACATGAGCATATGCTCATCTAGGTGAAAAAATAGGTATCCAAGAGGTAAATCTAGAGTTTACCAGGAGTACACTAAAGTTGTGATACGCAGTAGGGAGTTCATAGGACAGTTATTCAGAATCTGGTATTTTGATAGTGGTTTCAAATCTGCATAAGATGGAAAGAATATTTTTTTGGAAAGAAATCCAATAGTGTATATTACTCAATCCCAAAAAGCATCATGCAAATGTGACAACAACGTACAGAATTTAGCTTTACTGTACTTATTAGATCTGGTTTCAATTAAGACAGTTTTCTTTCATTGTTGGCACATTTGTTCCATGCTGTGTATGCACATATGCTGAGGTATTTCAGATGGAGGAATTTTTAAGTTTCAGAGCATGTACATGAACCTCACCACCTGGCATTTAGCATATCTGAGAAGGGGAATGTCTGTTTCCTCTGCTGGCAACTCCTTTCAACAACATGGCCGGAATCAGACAGATCGTGTTGATATTATCAAGTGTTACCGCCTTCACCTTCTTTTCTAAACTTTTCTTCACTTATTGGTGGGACTAAATGTAGTCCTGGGTTTCATTAAATGCCTTTTTTGCAGAGTTCATTTCCCCAATACCTATTGTTTTCAGTCTCCTTATCTGTTGCATTGGAGAAGGTAATTTCTGCAGACAGAGGTGTGTGGTTTGCATCAGTTTCAAACCCCTTCCAGGCATGCTGTATATGTATAATGATAGGAGCTTTGTTTAAATGGTAGCTCTTCCTTGGAATTCAGTGGCTTTGAGTGCTGTTCACTTTCCAGTTCTGGACTTGCCAAGACATCTTTTCTTCTTGGATAAAAAAACAATGCTAAAAGGATAATGCCTTTGGAGATCTAAAGAGATTGCTGGCAAGCTAAGGTTTGCTAATGCCAGGACCTCCCAGCCTGCAGTGACTTGTGACTTGGTAGGGCCACCCACATTATTACCAACCCTTTGTACCAACCCTTCTTATCTTGACTGTGGTCAGTTGCCAGAAAAGCTGGGATGTCCCAGCCAGTTGTGTATGGATAGTTTATTCCATTAACACCATCAGTTTCAGTTAAGTGGGGCAAGTCTCAGCCTCTCTGCCTTTTCTCTGCGCATCCTTCTGCTTGTGTGATTTTTTTCTCTCTCATACCAGACACATGAATTAGCAGCTAATGATAGATATTTGCTTTGTGTGATGCAGTTTGATCCTAACAGCCTCCACTTTCCCTTGATGTGCCTTTCTTTCTGCTCTTGGTACTGAAGGAGCTTCTCCATGTTCAATTCTGAATCTGCTGTTCTCTCATGGACTGTGAGAGTGCTAACCTGTGAGGTGACACTACTAATTGATTTCCCCAAAAAGATTCAGGTGTGCTCCTTTATGATTTGGTTGTTCCAACACTTACACTGAGCTGTGATGTACAGATAGACAGTACTTGATGTGTGTGTGAGAAATATGGGCTTTTAGTTGTTGTGGAGTGTCTAGACTCTTGGACAACTTTTGAGAATTAATCTGGAGGTCACAGATACAATAATTGTCTTTTGTTTCTGTGTTGTGAAATCTTTGTGATGGTTGCTGAAACCTTATAACATTAAGAGTCTTCTAACAAAAAGGGAAGGATGTTTTCAGTACCCCTATAGAAAATTTTACATCTGTCTCAGAAAACTAAAGCCAGTCTGCAGCTGTATGACACTTCTTACAGAAGGGAATAATTTACCCATCCACAGCCTCTTCTTATCCAGACATACTTTTATTTGGAATGTATTATGCTTTTCTGTTACCCACTTGTGGAAGACAATCAGAGTGATAACAAAAGTAACTGTAACTGTTCAGAAGGAGGTGAGAAGAATGGTCAGGCTAAAATAGGGGGTTTGATTTGTTTTGCCAAAGCATTGCTTGGAAGGCATCCCTGGAGATTATCTAGTCCTGTGTCCTGAGGTGGGTTGGTTGGAGCCAGCTGGAATTGCCTGTGTCTGGTGCAGCCTCTCTTCACCAAGGTTCAGTGCAGTTCCCTCTGGACATCCCAGCCAGACACCTGTACTCAGTGCAGTAGGGTTCCTGTCTGCCCAGCCCCTCAGTGCCCTCTGCATGGCACAGGTGCATCAGCCTCAGGTGCATCAGCCACTCCTCCCATCTTTGTCCAGGCTGTGTGGGTGCTGTGGGTGCACTCTGTGCCATTGCCCCATCCTTCATGAAAGGGTTAAATAGGATCCCAGTATTGATTCCCTGCACTGGGGACTGGCCTCCAGCTGCACTTTGTACTCTGCTCCCCGTGCTCTGAGCCCAGCACCTGCAGCCAGTTTCAGTCCACCTCACTGTCCATTTGTCTAGCTTGTACTTCATTAGTGTCCCTGGTTGTGGGAGACAGTGTTGAAATCCTTGCTGGGTATGGCATAAACAATGTCTCAGCTCTGCATCCACTGCCCAGTGATGTCATCACAGAAGGAAGAGGGGTCAGTCAGGATTTCTGAAATCACTTGGCATGTGTATTCCCAACTTACTAACTTGCATATCTTAAAGAGCAGAAGTTATGACTCTTTTCTCCTCCAAAGAGAGCTGTTCTTTTCTAAAAAGTAGCATTTTTTCTCTTGATTTTTTGAACATTTTAATTCCTTTTTTTAATGACCAGACATAAAACTACTTCTTGTTGATATAAAATATACTTTAGGATCTAAAAGCAATGGTATCCTTTTGAATGTATACAATATACAGCTATAACAGCATAAACTTACATGAGGGCATAATTTTTCCATGTGAAAAATTACCTTATAAATATAATTACATAATTATAGTTATATATTCTGGCCCAGCTGATGGGCCAGAAAGCATTTTTGAAAGAATCCATTCATTTCTGTGATCCTGTGTGTGTAAAGAGCAGAAAGAATCATCAAGTATCTTTAGTAATCATATCATTAATAGTTTCAATTATGGAGGTTAGTGATATTACTGTATTGTGATTCTGCATTGATTTTTATTCTTTCCAGGGAAATTGTTGGTATATAGCTCCTAACATGTAGCTTTTGCATTATTAAGAAACTAGTTAATTTGAGTTTTCTGTGTGGTGGAGAGAAAAAATAGAAGTGAGGTCAGGAAAAATTCTCGTACTTCTTTAAACTTGTAATGAATAAATTTACTGTAAAATTTAGCAAGTTTTACTTTTCAGCATCCAGAGCAATTGTACCTCAGAAATTTGCTGACACAAAAGTAGGCTGATGGAAGGATGACAGATTCTAACTAACTTTTAAAATACTTCTGAAGGGAAATAAAGCAGATTTGCTGTCTTTCATCTTCCCTGAGATGAGACTGTCTGCTAAGAACCCATGTTGCAGAGGACAGGAGTGATGTCTGTAGTTCCTGTGCTGTGAGATAAAAGTGGGGTATATAACCTGACTGTTTTTTCCAAGGCTTTAGTAACTGTTCCTCTGAACCAGTGTGCATGTTTTAATGGCCATTGTGGTTCTGAAGGTAGATATATTTCTTTATTAATTTTTTTACAATGTGAATGAGTTACTCCAAGTTGTAGCATGTAACATGTATTGGAAATGTCTTCAGCGAGGAAATAATTCAAAAAGGTAGATATTTAATAATGTAACTTTTTTACTTTTAGTAGCCCTTTTTAATGTCTGAAATGTTTGGGGTTTTTTGTGTTTGTTTTTTAATCCCCTATAGGACAGGATTTAGTACCACATTCTCCATTTTTATTGCCGTGTGGTTTCAACACCCCTCCTTCTTACTACTTCTCAGTGGTAATTAAAAATGGAAACCATGTTACTCTGTAGTTTCTGGGTTTTATTGTGTGATTATGTGTGTCATTGTCATCATTTCCCGGTGCATCTATTTTCCTGTCACTTTGATTTCAGAATGGCCAGACTCCACTTATGTTGGCTGCTGAGCAAGGCAATTTAGAAATTGTCCAGGAGCTTCTCAAGAAAGGAGCTAATTGCAACTTGGAAGATGCAGTAAGTATTAGTGTTTTATGTGATGGCACCTAACAGTGGAAGAAGAGGAAATTTCAAGGGGCAGGCAAAGAGAGGGAGTTTAGGTTGAGCTCAGGAGGGAAAAAAGCAGGTGGAAAATGATGACATATAAGAGAAATTTTATACAAAATTGCTTAGCTCATGTATTTCTCTGAGCCCTCATGAAGAGTAGGGATATTCCTCAGATGTTTAAAACATCTTAGTCTCTGCTGAATTTGCTGGTGTGTCTTCTGGGTAATCAGAATGAAGAAATACAGCATCAAAGATGAAGTCCAAGTATTTTGCTCATCTCACTGTTGTTGAGGTATGTCAGTGGGTTGAATTTTTGTTTATTTGTTGGGGTTTTTTAAATTTGCTTTTGGTGTTTTTCCAGTAAATACCTAGAGAGAATTTAGGTTAAAGGATTATTTCAGAACAGTGGCAGAGAGGGGTTTGACATTTATGAATTGTCTTTGTGCCTCAGCAAAAGAGGTTGACTCCAGATGAAAGATGCTCAAAAGGAGTGAATAGAACAGAGATATTGTTAGAAAGTTTTGAAAGGTCTGTATATTCCAGTGAAGAGTGATAACCAGGAAAAGGATATCACTTATTTTTTTTTCACTTCTGCATTTAGTTTAAGTGTAGCAGTATGGACATCCAGGAAGGTCTTCTGTGGAATCTGTCACCTAAAAAGTCCAAAACAACCAAAACCTACCAACCAACCAATTCCTTATTGTTATGAGACATTTTATTACAGTTGCTGTAAATGCCACAATTTCTGTACTTCTACGAAGGATAGCTACCTTATGAACTGTTGCTATATTTTATAAGTGTGTAGCATATAAAAAATCAATCCACACCTGGATGAGCTTCGAGCAGTGGGGGGGGATAAGCATAATGCAAGGGGAAATGGATCTTCCTGAAGTGATTAGAAGTGTGAAAAGCTGTGGTCCAGATTACCCTGCATATCAGTCCCTTGAGTGCTGTCACACACTATCTGTGGAGATTTACTGCCACTGTTTTCTGTTGTCTTGGTTAACATCTTGTTCCCTCTCAGTAGTTTTTAATACCTTGGCCTCATTTTCTAATCCTTTGTAGGTGCTGCTTCCTCCATATATTTATTAAGGTAACCTGCAGTGAACTGAGGAGTGGAAAGGGCTAGATATTGGGTAGGAGAGCACAAAACTAGAGGGGGTATTTGGAGTAATTGCTCTGTATTTCCATGGGTATAACTGGCACGCTGTGAGTTTATTAGTATTATTATTTTTTTAAAGGACAGCTATTTTAAGGGCTTCTCTATTTCCTGTTGTGGATTAAACATTTGAAAAACAAGGTTACTTGTATTGAAATATTGAATATTGCTTTATAACATTTTTTTTTCCTTTCTTCCTAGGATAACTGGACAGCTCTTATTTCAGCAGCTAAAGAAGGACATGCAGCTATTGTAGCAGAGCTACTCAATTATAATGTCAGCTTGGAGCATCGGGATTTGGTATGTGTTGGCTTAGTCTAAAAATAAAATAGAAAAACACTTGTGTGAGTTGGAGTTTTTTGATTCCATAAAAATAAGGAAAGATCTTTCATTTTAACATTATGTACCCCAGTGCTGCTGAAATTAAAAAGAATATATAGTTAAAAATTGCTTTTTACGGCTGTCAAATGATTGCTTTACTGTTAATAATGGCAGCTGGTTTACTAGGATTGCTGTTCCTCCCTTAATTTGCTTTGGAAAAAAGCTAAACTGAACAACAGTTTGATTTTGGGGTGTGTTTTGTGTAGTGAGAGTTTTTTGCAGGAGGAGGATTGGTTTGTGGTTTTTTCTGTTGGAGGTCTTTTTGGGTGGTAGTGTCTTTTTAAGTATTCTGGTAAAATAAATGTTCTCTTTCCCAGAAGATACCTGTCTGTATTTACTTTCACTATGGGCAGCCATGATTGCTCATACAGCAGCCCTTGTTTTCAGTCTCCTAACACTTGCTTTCATTCATCTTGCCAAATTTTTATATGGCAAAGTGGGCCCATCTAAAGAGTTCTAAAAGCTGCTGACATGAGTCTAAGGTGAGCTGGCTCTGAAGAGCTATAAACTGTTCCCATTTACAGGAGATTACATTAGGTACCTGCAAGGACTAATTTTGTTCTGCTTAAGTTAAAATGTGGAAAACCACTAGGGATGAGTTCAAGTGCTTCCTTTAATTGAAGTTCCACTCTGTCTGAAAGCTGAGGCATCTTCACAAACCAAGACTTTTTGTTTAACGTTAAGCACGTTCACATGGCCAAGTGCTTGATTGCTAGACCTCTGCAAGTCAGAGGGATCTTTCATATCTCCTGAAGTGTATTACAAATAAATAAATAAAAACTGTTCTTCATACTGTTATTTTAAAATTATATTTGTTTACCTGATCTGTCAAATACCTTAGGCAGTGAAACCTTATTGTCTCCTAGCTTACAAACTCAAGTGAGCACACCAGTGTAGTTTGAAATTAATTGCTTTTATTACCCCCTGCTACAGAACTCAAAGGTAAGCTTTTCATGTTAATTGATTTGGAATCTAGACTTTAAGACATTGATGTGGTTTTTTTTGTTTGTTTTTTTTTTTATCCAGTGTTTGGATTTGTATGCATTTGAAATCTGAATTCAGTGTTCAGCAACATTAAGAACATGATGTTTTCCCAAATTTTGCATATAACAGGAAATTAGTACTTCCATACAGTAGCTTAATATTTATTTTGAATAAATAAGATTACAACATTATGTGGTCAGTCCTTACTCTATTTTGAATTTGCAGATTAGTTTTAGGACAAATACAGAATGAAATAAAAGTCATTAGTTATATTTCTAAGTATTTTTCAGTTTTTAAAATTCTTGTGTTTGCTAGGGAGGATGGACTGCCCTGATGTGGGCATCATACAAAGGCCGTACTGAAGTGGCCAAACTGCTGCTTGAGAAAGGAGCAAATCCAAACATCACAGGCATGGTAAGTTTCAGTCTTAAACATCTCCTCCTCCCAAATGTTTGAAGTCCTGAATTGTACACTCATCTTATTATTTTGATCAAACATTTTGCATTTTTTGCAGTATGATATTTTTTACTGTACTTTATAAAGGATTTGCTTTAATAATCTGTTTGATTGCCACTGGCTTTTTAAATAATTTTGAATTTTTTTAAATTGAAGCAAATTAGTGTATAGCTCATATTGAGATTCAAGCTCATATTGAGATTCAAATTATCAGGAGAGGAAATCATAGAAAAGATAAGTAGTGTATCTAATGTTACTTGTATAACAACTGTCATTTTTCTGCAACTGTAGAAGTTAATGGAGTAACTAATGTGTGCAATGTAGAAACCATAATTTCTTTAATTGTTTCATAATAGTTTAGATTATGTGAACATATACCATTCATATTGGAGAATAAAAAAACATAAGATTTTGAGATTTAGCTCATTTGTAAGCGTTTTCTACAAAAGTGTAGGCACTGAACAATTTGTTTATACTGCCAGTTCTCTGCTCTTTGAGGCAGTGAACCATGAAGAAAGAACCCCAGTGGCCAGAAAAACCTTTCTGGTTCTCAGGTTTATACATGCAGTGTCTGTGTGCATGGCACAACTCTGCAGTCCTGATTACTCAGGGGTATTACACAGCTGTCTGTTGCTTCCTTTCTACCTTACAACTGTTCCTATTAAGACAAGGATGTGAATTTACAAACCTTGTTTAAAGAGTTATAAGTCAAAACTGGTTCAAAACAGTGGACATCTTTCTAGATATCATCTAGGTAATGTACTAGATAACAATTATTGGTAATGTAGTTGGATTTATTTCTGTATATCCATTCTTCTATGGGTTTAACTTCCCTTGAGACTTGTTTTGTTGATGTAAAATAATTAAAATGCCTAAGACTATAATTATTTATTTGTTTTTTAATTCTAAGCAATACAGTGTTTATCCAATCATTTGGGCAGCAGGACGTGGCCACTCAGATATAGTCCATCTCTTGCTACAGCATGGAGCTAAAGTGAACTGCTCTGACAAAGTAAGTTATACCTATATAACATTTAATTTCTGTAATGTTTGATGAATTTCTTGTGAAAAGAAATCCATGAGTTCTTGATTAGAAAAACACTTGTGGTTGTATTTTAGCCATGAGATTGGAATTAGTGTGCTAGAGTAAGTTGTTATGCTTGAAAGAGGTTTTTGCATAGTGCACTCAAGATGATTGTGAACATATTTCTGTTTTCAGAGCTATTGGAAATCTTGCTATCCTAGGTTGTATAGAAAAATAATTCTTACAGCTATCTGCAAAAGAAAAATTGGAGTGGCTTTTCAAATGCTTGTGTTAATTCCCAAGTCGAAATTACATTTTTGTAAAAACTAAAGCAATGAAGTATAGGATAAGTATACCAGATTGTATGGGATACTAAATACAGAAAGCAACATGATAAAATGTTGTGAATGTGTTTTCAGTATGGAACCACCCCACTGGTTTGGGCAGCAAGGAAAGGTCATTTGGAGTGTGTGAAATACCTGCTGCAGATGGGAGCTGATGTTGACCAAGAAGGAGCTGTAAGTAGCTGCATTTTAATAAGTACATGCGTGTGTCCTATTTGGGTTTTTTTATAAAACATACCAAGAGATACATGAGACAAGATGAAATGTTGGTGTTGGGGTGTTTTGCTTCTCAGCTATTTGCTGACTGCATGTGAGAGTTACTGAAATTTCTTAGTGCCTTTTAATGATGTAACTAGGGAGTTGTATTGACAGTACACACACCAGTACGTTAAGTGTAAATTTTAATGACTGTAAATTAATTTAGGTAATTGTTACCTGAAGGTTAATACCATCAGAATTCATTCAGTATCCATGCCTGATACATCAAATATCCTATTCCTCAGCCATTTGAAAAGGAAATCAAACACAAATCATCTTTTGAAAAGTTGACTGTAACTTTTCAGAAATTGAATTTTTTTCAGAAGTTTCAGCTGCATATTGTTTTAAAGTATAAGAGATTACATTAAATTGCTTGTCAAAATAAAAACGAAGTCCATTTAAAGTTAAGTGGAAGATTGAGAAAACTTTTGGTATTCATATGATTATTTCTGAAGTTCTTAAAAGATCCTGTTTGTGAACGGTATTGGTAGACTTGGGTGCTTTGATAATACTATGTTCCCATGTGGCAAGAAATTTTTTTTATCATATATGTGGCATTCAGGAGATAGAATAAACTGATCTGAACTTTACTTTTTGCATTGAAATGTTCTCTACTATTGCTCTTAGTTTATTTCTTTCTTTTCAAAAAGCATGTTTTTTGGTGCACTTTAAAACGCAAAACTGAAGTAGTGTTTGGATGATTAAGAGAGTGATGTTCGTGAGTGGTATCTTCTTATTTGAGCTGCTGATATAATGATGATTGCTATATCCACTGTACAATAAAATCTTTTGGTTTTATTTAAAGAATTCTATGACTGCACTTATTGTAGCAGTGAAGGGTGGCTATACTGACTCAGTAAAAGAAATACTGAAAAGGAACCCAAATGTAAACCTAACAGATAAAGATGGAAATACAGCTTTGATGATTGCATCAAAAGAAGGACATACTGAAATTGTGCAGGATCTTCTTGATGCTGGAACTTACGTGAACATTCCTGACAGAGTGAGTCAATTTTCATCATAATTGTTATTTTATATAGATATAGTTTCTGTTTAAATACCAGTGTATGCAGATTTGGAAATATGTGATTTTTCTGGCTTTCTAATTTTTCTGCCCTCTAGGGGTATTTTTGTGTATTGCTCTTTTACAAGTACATTAAGTGCTAAATGTTGCTATGTGGAGCTCAAGGATAAATTACTGAAGCTACTCTTTTTCTTTGAGATGCTTGAATTGAGAACATAGGGCATCTGACATATCTGGAACATAAGACTAATTATGAACTAATCTGTAGGTTTGGGGTGGGATAGTGCTGCTAAAACCATAAACCATGGATTCTGCAAAAAAGAATGTATTCAGCATGTACCTTTATCTTTTACAATGAAACTTTTTACGAGGAAACTTGCATATATGAGAGGGAGACTTCAGCTCTGGGTTAAGAGATGTAAATGTAACGCTATGTACCTGACCCATAAGTGCATTACTCAGTAGAAATGTGACATGAACAGTGCCCACAGTGGGAATCTGCTTGCTGGCAGCTCAGGATTTTATTTGGTCATTTATACAGGTGCTTTGGGCTGTCTGCAGTGCCCTCCTGACAGGGAGGTGTTTCTGGAGTGTCAGAGACAGGTCAAGCACTGCAGCCTTGAGGCTGTAGTTGGTTAGATACCTGAACTTAGCTGTCTCTGTCAGGGTCAGTGACTTAGTTCAGAGAGGTAATATGTTTTTGACACTGCATAAGGTGGATTGCTTGGGGTTGCAGAGAATAGAGGAAAACTTTCTAATGTTTGCCTCATAAATTTAAAATTATTTTGGATGCATTTTCCTGTATTTCAAGTATCAGTGCATTTCTTAGATGGCAGTGTACTGAGCTATAGTTATGTCACAACAAATTTGATCTCAGGCACATAGCAAACTTAAAATATTTAAGAAAATACATTGCAATCCTCTTAGCACCTCTTTTGCCACAATGTTCTGCAACGGTCTGCATTTCTGTGCTTTCAGGAAGGAGAAATTACAGCTTTCAGCACAGCTGACTGTGTTCAAAAATACACCTAACAACGAGTACTCTTAGTTTCAGATGCTGGAGTAGGTTTTGATAAAGAAAGTTTCTTGGTTTGCAGCCAAGTATGTAGTGACTGATTGATGGGGCATTTCCTACTGCTGAGTTCTCTGAGTCCCACACCTGTGATTGTGCTACACTTATATTTATTTTTCCTGTTTCATCCTAAAAGGAGTAATAGGCAGTTTAAGGACTGTAAGGTAATTTCTGAAATTCTAGCATGTCCTTAAGTGTGTTAAAATCAGAAGCCTTAAGCACAACTGTAACTTTGTTTTATGTACATAGTTTCATTTACCACACTACATTTTGTTTAAATTTTGGTCTGAGATGAAATTAGCCTTTTGCTTTTTTCTTTATAATAGCATAGTGTATTTAAACAAGATAAATTTATTTAAAATTCTTGAGGAGCTTTTGTCAGCTGTGAAACATCTCTAAGAGATTGACAATATTCTTGTTTGGTTCTAAGCAGGTTATTACTATGAGTGCTTGGTCTTCCTGGTTGGCTTTTTTCATATTTATTATTAATTTATGCTGGGTTTTTTTAGGATAGTGGTTTAAGCTAGATGTATTTATGGAGTGTTTGTTTTCTTGAACAATTGAAAAAAAAAGTCAAGAATTTTTTCTATTAAATACCCATTTTTTAGAGATAGTTCTATTTTCTGTATCTTTTTTAAAATGAATGGAGATTTCTTAATATGAATAGGCATAGTGCATATTTGGAAGCTATAATTCATTCTATGTTGCATTTCTTATTGGTAAATAATGTTAATTCATGTTCAATATTCTTTCACTTTTTTTTTAGAGTGGAGATACAGTGTTGATTGGGGCTGTTAGAGGTGGTCACGTTGAAATTGTGAGAGCCCTGCTCCATAAATATGCTGATATAGATATCAGAGGTCAGGTAAGTGCAACAGTGTAAATGTTAGAGTATTTCTTAAATAGGATGTGAATCTTTATACCAAACACTTATACTGTGTTCCTGAAAACAGAGCATTAAAGTTTGCACTGTCTACTCTGTAGGAAATTCAGTTCCATCAAACAGTAAGATAGATCATGTTGCTGTGCAGGTTTTAAGCTATAAGATACATGTAATTGTAATGGCTTGTTAAGCACAGCTTTTTCACTTAATTGTATAATGGTTGAAAAGCAAAAATTGTAAACTGAACTTCATCTGCACTACTGAACAGATTTAGAATAATGGCATACTTTTAAAGACACTTAATATAATGATTTAAATCATATTTTAAACAGAGTATCAATGAAATGTGATGCACCAGAGATTATATCTGTTGTCAGAGCAATTCTGTCACTGTGCTTGGTTGGTTCTTGTCTCCACCAATTTTCTGTGTTCCTTTCTGTTAAACACTGTCAGTGATTTCTGTGTTTTCTGCCTACCCCTTCTTTCTTTTTTGTCCTTCTGATTAAGGTATTAGTTTTACTCTTGTACTGGAAGCTCTCTCATTCAGCATGGTACTTCTGTTTGTTACATTCAATTTGCTTTCTTTTGCTTGAAGCTATTCAAACCACTCTGCTTTGTTGGCACGTGGGTTCTCCCAAGTTGGTACACAAAACTAACTAGTCACTGAGAGCTGCAAAGTTTCAATGCCTGCTGCTGCTGCAGAGCGTCTCTGAGAAGCCAACAAGTTTTTATTCTCAAGAAAAAGTAGCATTAGAATCTCTTCCTCTAAGCTGACATTGGCAACCTGTGTGTCTCAGCTTCTGGCTGTGACGTGGGTTTGCAATCTGAAGCTTTTCAACATCTTGCTGTGACTGAAGCCATACAGAAGCAGCAGGAGGATGCAGAGTCTTTGGTAGCAGGGAAGCTTGTGACTTCTGGCAGCATGAGGCTGCTTGAGTGGCAATTTGCAGTGGTTGATCTAGACAACACTTCTATGGCCTTACAGGAGACACAGCAGGAGTCAGTAACATCAGAGCAACATTTTGGCTCCTCACTTCAGATCATAGTTTAGGACCAGCAGTATCAAAATTGGAGATAAGTGCTAGTTCCCTGCTGGGAGCAACTTCCCTGCTGTTTGGCACTGCAGCACCTGCCTGCTGGCCTGTTCTGGGGAGATGTCACAAATTTGGGCAGTCAACACATTTCAGAAATACTGCTGAGTCTTGGCCAGCCTTCCAGCAACAGTGTTCCTGGCTGATCATTCATTGATATGGTCACTAGCTGGTGGATAGCTTCAGCAGATAAAACATGACTGAAAGACCATTGAGAGCGGGTGTTGGGGCAGGTGAGGGCTCAGGCAGTTTTCCTCAGCCCTTCTGGGAGGGGCAAGGACCCAGCTGGGAGCGCGTGGCTGTGTGACTCATGTGCAGCTCAGGCTGATGTCTTGGAAGCCAGCTCACTGAAGGACAGAGATGATGAAGCTCAAGTGATTGGAGAAGAAAGAAATCTTAGTGACTGGGCTTGTTAAACTGTTGAGAAAGGCTTTAAACTCAGCTTGCTTTGAAGCCCATGAGTGGAAGAGAAAGAGCTGCAAATGAAAGAAGCAGGCAAGGTAGAAGGCTGCAAGGGACACTTTGACATTCCTGCGTAGAAGTAGGTGTGTGTTCAGAGGCTATTCTTAAATGTCTCTACACAAATATGCATCAAACAGAAAGAGTCATGATGCAGTCACTAGGCTACAGAAAGATGGTGAAAGTCTTCCCAAATGTGAAAACTTTCTGAGTAGCACACATCCACACATCACTGGGAGGAAAAGAAGATGACAGAAGCAGATTTGTGGCTGTGAACCTTCCCCCAGGTTTACTGATGAAATATCTGGCTGATTAGCATTCTGGTGCTTTGTGTTGACTTTCTTGTCCATCTACTTTTATAGCTTCCCAGCTTCCAAAGCCTCTGAAAAAAAGTTGGTTTATTTCATTAGGTAATTCGTATATTTGAGTTAGAATTGGATACTTACATGTAGTTTCAGAAACTTTTTCAAGACAGATTAAGTCTGCTTGGATTGTTAAAGCTTTTAAAACATTTCACAAAGGTTTTAAAAATAGCTCTATACTCCCTAGCAAATTTGCATCCTCCCCTCTAAATTCTTCTGTTATGCCAATTAGATTTGTTGACCTTTCCCTTTGCTTTCAGCTTTGCTAAAAATTGCTGTATTATGTGCAGTTTTCAATATATAGTAGTTGTACTTTAAATACTTTTTTTGAAATTAATCCAACTAAATGAAAGTACTGTTAGTGAGTAATACTCTCCTTTTTTTTTTTTTTAGGATAATAAAACTGCTTTATATTGGGCAGTTGAGAAAGGAAATGCTACAATGGTGAGGGATATCTTGCAATGCAACCCTGATACTGAGACATGTACCAAGGTAACAGAATTTTAATTGAATTGCTTTCTTTAATATCTGTTCTTTTCTCAGCTCTTGTGTGATGTGAAGATCATACCACATTCAGTTTTTGTCAAGTGTTGGTACCTTGAACACTGTTAATTTTTTTTTCCTGAAATAAGGCTTCTCAGCAATAGTAAGGTTCCCTATGTTAATAAATATGATTTGCTGTTAAATAGCAAACAGGGATAGGAGGGAGCATGTGGATTCTTTACCTCAGCAACATTGACATGACCAGCAATAAGGAGTAAAGAGCAGGTGCTACTGGAAACTGAGGAAAGAGGTTTCTGATATTACTAGGTGTGAGTTTAGGCATGTGCAGCAGTAAGGAAAAAAATAAGAGAATAGTTGGCACAGCATTGGAATCTTTTCATATATCTTGTATTATATCTGAATTTTGTCTTTCTCTATTTGACACTGTTATTGACAGAAATGTGTTTTTTTCTTTGATTCTTATCAATCTAGAACTGGGTCTGGGATACTTTTTCACAGACATAGGTGCTAAAGTGGTGTTGCTTGCACAGTAGCACATTTAATTTTAATGATCTTAAATTTTTTTGTTTTAATTTGTTACCCAATCACTATTTCTTTTCCTTGGTTTTGGGTAGATGGAGATCTTTATATTAATCCTTCTTTTCCATTTTAGGATGGTGAAACACCACTTATAAAGGCAACCAAGATGAGAAATATTGAAATAGTAGAACTTCTTCTGGATAAAGGAGCTAAGGTCTCTGCTGTAGACAAGGTAAAGAATATTTGTTTGTTTGTATATTTAATAATTTCAGTTTTGCAGCGGGATTTTGGAGAGGGCTGTCAAGGCTGTCAATACAGAAAGAGAGATTCCCATATGGTTAATAATGAAATAGACGATAAGATGTAAATGCTTAGTCTTCCATATGTTTAATAATTAAATAGATAAGAACACTTAAGTGTAAATTTGTTTCCACCATTAGTGTAATGGTGGATTTTGATTTGTTTTGTATTAGGGTGCTCTTAATTACTTGAAAAAAAAAATCCAGGTGAGGAATAAAAACTTGCTCAGATAAAACAGCTAATTTTTAGTACACTTAAAGAAGAGCATACAGAATGGTTGTCATTTGTCACTAATGTTAGTTTTTGATTAATACACATGAAACTAAAGGATGCCAAGGACAAATACAGCTGGTTATTGCTGTCTTGTTATGCATTACCTGCTTTGACTGCAAACCTCTTAAATACAGGAACATTCATTTGGTGCTTTTTTAATCTCTTGTTTAGGGTGAATAAGTAATTATATTGGTTTGATGGAATAAGAAAGCTTTTACTGGGAAGTTTTTGGGGAAGTCTGAGCAGACATTGAAACAATTGTAACAAGCACTATCTCTGGTTCCAAACAAGTCCCTGAATTTGCCTGTAGACATTTGTTTCTACACAGAGACTACAGTTTTCATGAACTTCAAGATATTAATAAGCATTTAAGAAAGAAGGCAGTGTCTGAGGTTTAGCATTCTAAGAACTGCTTTTTTACATGTCTTCTCTGAAACATTTGTAATGCTTCTTCAAGGGCAAAAATGCTTGCTTGAAAGTGTCCTAAAATTTATTTCAAGGAAATAGTGCTTCTGAAACAGTGTTGAACATACAGTGTGTCTATAGTTTTAGGAATTCCTCTTAGATATTACTGACTTTTCACTTAATTGCAGAAAGGAGATACCCCACTTCACATTGCTATTCGTGGGAGAAGCCGTAAACTTGCTGAATTACTCCTAAGAAATCCAAAAGATGGTCGATTGCTTTATAGACCCAACAAGACAGGAGAAACCCCTTACAATATTGACTGTAGCCACCAGAAGAGTATTTTAACACAGATATTTGGTGCCAGTAAGTATAAGTTGTTTTTTTTTTAAATCACTTGTATGTTGACAATCCAGTTTATTCAATTATGTATTGAAAGGCGACTACATTTTTTTAATGTTTTAATGTTGCACCTAACAGGAAGGCTTAAAAATAATCAGTTGGGAAAAAATCCCATCACTCTAAAAGCCTGGCAGAGGTAAAATAACCTTTTATTTTGATTTTAGGTGTTAGATACTACGTGACTTGTGTTGATCGATCACTTTGTTTTTATTTGGATCTTGCTTGTGTGGGAATTACTTTGTTTGACTTCTGGTGGTTTGGGGTCTTGAATCTTGCAGTAGACTTCAATAGTTGTGATAATTATGTATCATTTATGTGGATGATTTAAAATTCCTTTGAACAGGAATGTACAAAGAACAAGAGCTGTTATAGGGCAGGAGTATATATACAAATATGGGTCAATGTGTCATGACTTTATGTATGAAAATTGTTGTACTGAAGAGCTTTCTTAGAGCAAAGATGTATAGCACAGTGTTTGTGTTGCAGGACACTTGTCCCCCACTGAATCTGATGGTGACATGCTGGGCTATGATCTGTACAGCAGCGCTTTGGCTGATATTCTGAGTGAACCAACCATGCAGCCCCCCATCTGTGTAGGCTTGTATGCACAGTGGGGAAGTGGAAAATCTTTCCTGCTTAAGAAACTGGAAGGTAAAAGCTTGATTTAGTCTTTTCAGTACTTACAATCTATCTATGAAAAGCATCACATTGGAGTTACTAGTTTTTGTGAGGATTGTTGGTCCATGTGATGTTGTATCTGATCTCTGTTTCTATGATGAAAGGATTTAAATTTTGCTGTGGTCAGTTCATCCATAGATTGCTTTGTTCAGTTATACAATGTCAAGACAGTCTTTAAGTGCATTTGTCTATTTTCCTGTGAGTTTCCTGCAGCAGTGAATCTACCTTTTAGGTACTGCAGAAAGTCTGACTGCCAAAATATGCCTTGCTGGGCCTGTTTGTGTGTCAGATGAGGTTCAGACCTCTTCTGCAGTATTTATTTATTGTGCATCCTATGTGCCTTTTTCTTTTCAATGCTTAAGAACAATTATCGGGCTATTAATATTTTATTCTCTTTAGTGTATGTTCTTTGCATCTAGTTTTTCTTCCCCTTTCCTGTTTCTTATTTTTGAGTTTTTTGAACTTTCTGAAATGACAGAGGAAGGCAAATGCAGTTCTATGAAATGAATCAATATTATTCCTGATGGGTATAGGCATCTTATTTAGTTTTAGCATTTTCTTATAAAGGGTGTTTTTCTGAGAAGTTTCAATATAATTCAAAATAATTCTACCAATCTTGGTGTTTCTTACTTTCTGTTATTTCTCTATTAGCCAAAATGGGATTTCTGCATTCATTTTTTTCATTTCCTCTTCCATGTCATAAACAAAAAGCATATACAAAAAGAGTGCAATATTTGTTGCCGATGTGCTTTTACATTTTTAAAGCACTTTCTCGATGTTTTCTTCCTGTTCCTCATTCCTGTTTTTGTTCTGAATTGTGTATCTGTTATTTCTTACTCCATAGAAGCGAAATAAGTTCCTTCAGGAATTCGTGTTTTAGTAAAGTAAGAATCCACAAACAGAAATAATACCACAGCCTTCACATTGTACTCTTATATCTGACTGTGTGAGGAGCACAGTCCATGTTTCAGTGATTGAGATTTTGGGGATTGGGTGGGGTTTTTTGACAGATTTATTTTTCTCAGAGTCATAAAATATGTTTTACACTTTTGCAGGAGGATTGCATGACTTTTAATGTGCTTTCAGAAGTAGCAAATCTGCAGCAAGCAATCTGAGTATTGTGTATTTAAATATTTTCATTCATTGCATAGATGAAAACTTAAGGTTTTGTATTGATGTTTGAAGAAGAATTCAAGCATCATTGTCTTTTTTTGGATCAATAATCGAGATAAGTTATCCAGTCTACTGGAAAAGTTCTTTTCAAAAATGATCTGTTCTTTAGTGACTTCCTATGCTAACTGGTCTTTGTGTTTTTGTTTTAGATGAAATGAAGACTTTTGCAGGACAGCAGATTGAACCTTTGTTTCAGTTCTCTTGGCTTGTTGTATTCCTCACACTCATGCTGTGTGGAGGTTTGGGTTTATTGCTTGCCTTCACTGTGGACGCAAAGCTTGGAATAGCAGTGTCACTCAGCTTATTAGCTGTTCTCTACATTTTCTTTAGTAAGTCTTGTATGGAATTCATGAAGGTTTTTATCTATTTTTGGGATTAAATATTGCTTTGTAGATATGCTTTGCCATTCAGAAAAAATACTAAATGGTTTTGTAGACAATAAGACCCCTTTGGACCTTTTGTTTTGCTGGTATTTGTGAGAGGGCATTCTTGAGAACAAAGAAGGATTTTGTTTATTAATGTCATTGTGTTACTCTTACCATTCTCATTTTTAGCCTAACTACTAAAAGTTCATAACTTCCTTTACAGAACTCCATACTTTATCTGTTCAAACTTCCTGATTCTTTCAGCTGTCAATGTTGACTAAATTAAAA
Source organism: Melospiza georgiana (assembly GCF_028018845.1). Lineage (NCBI taxonomy): Eukaryota > Metazoa > Chordata > Aves > Passeriformes > Passerellidae > Melospiza > Melospiza georgiana. The sequence goes on from NC_080432.1 coordinate 92,589,237, forward strand.
CCATAACATCTTTTTAATATTTTAGCTGTCATTTACTTTGGTGGCCGGAGAGAAGGGGAGAGATGGAACTGGGCCTGGGTGTTAAGTACAAGGTTGGCAAGACATGTTGGATATTTAGAGTTGCTTCTCAAACTCATGTTTGTGAACCCACCAGAACTACCAGAGCAAACCACTAAAGCTTTACCTGTCAGGTTAGTTATTTCATTTTTTTACTCTTGAATAGATCAGTCAGGCTCACTCTGATCCTTCTCAAACTGTGTGTTTAATGTGCACATTTAGCTTCCTAGGAAAATTATTGAGATTCCTATTAGAAAAACAGTAGCTCTGATCATAAACTTTTCAGTGTGAAGAAGATAGTAGTGCTCTCAAGAAAAACTATCCGCCAAAGTTGATGGAAGTGCTTTTTAGAATTAGGGATTTTGGCTATTGTACTAATGAAATTTTGTACCAGATAAAATAAGAACTTATGTATGTTGTGTATTATCTATGTTTATTGCTTGTTCCACTGATTACTTCTGTTAAGGTTTGGGATTTTTTTTCCTCCCTGTAAGTAGAGCATCAGACTGTTCAAAGCTTCTAGTTTACCTGAAAACAGGAAGATTTATGCTGTGTGTTTGAAAATTTAATTTATATCTATTGCTTAAAGACTTCTATTTTAACCTCATGATACTTTTATGTCATCTTGTGTTTCTGTATTTTTCTAGTCCTCTATAAATATTTGAAAATAGATCAGAATGCAGTTTTGAAAATATTTGTCAATATTATGGTTTGGCATCATAAAGATATTTTCATGTTTTTGCTGTCATCTGAGGTACTATTAGTGATGTGACAATTTTTATCTTTAAAAGAAATCAAGTTTTAGAATAGGAAGTGGGGCAAAGAAGAGGTTGATAAATAGGAAAATAGTTAAATTCCATGTAGATTAAAAAAAAAAATTAAGTGTTTTACATTTTGTACCACTTAAAAAAACTTTTAAGTACAGAGATGCAGCAAGACTTTTGTTTTAGTTGCCAGAAAATACTTAAAGTTTTCTGAGGTATACAAAATACATGCTTTTTCTCTTTCAGATTTTTGTTTACAGACTACAATAGACTGTCCAGTGTAGGTGGAGAGACTTCACTGGCTGAGATGATTGCTACCCTCTCTGATGCATGTGAAAGGGAATTTGGTTTCCTAGCAACAAGGCTATTTCGAGTTTTCAAGACAGAAGATACACAAGGTGGTTGTCTTTTTTTTTTTTTTACCTGAATGACATTTCCAATTATTCCATTTCAGTGCACTGTTACCAGGGCTTCTGTTTTTTGCATTATAAGCTCTTTTTAGAAATTGTTGTAGCCAAGCAGAAATTCATAGAGAAGGGGAAACTCTTTGTTTGGAAGAGAAAAAATGCCCCATTTTATTTACTAATCTTGATTTTATTAATATAATAAAGGAATATCACCTGTGAAGTATAGTTTTCAGAAATGGCAGTGGAAATAGATATTTATATTGCATCCTTATAGATGCAGCATATTTCCATAGAAATTAGGTCAATGTGTCTGAGTCAGATAAAGGGAAATGTATGTTTTGTGTATTGCTAAGAGAGGTTTGTTTAGTTTATTAGATTTTAATTTAGAGCTTTTATGAGTGACCACTACTTATTCTTGGAAATAATAAATGTGTTTAACATGTTGGTCCAATCCTATAAATTGCTGTGATTAGTGCAAGTAAGGGGGAATGAAGTGTGCCTACTTGATCCTACAAGCTTTTTCATTCTGTTTCATCTGTAGGTTTCTAGAAAAAGAAATTTGCAGAGTAGAGTATGATATTGTGAAGAAGGAGTACTAGGGCTTAACTTGTAATTAATTGAGGATTTGTTAGTACTTAAAGTTTAGTGTATGTCAGTTACTTCTCATTTCTTTTTGTCCGCAAATTGAGGAATCTGTCACCTGTCTCAATGCGAAATGTTTAGACTCTTCTGTCCTGCAGAGGCTGGAAAAAACACACTATGTTTGCTGTGTTCAGCTGTATGCTGAACACAACTTACTCCTCATTGTTCTTTTTCAAATTCACTAAGTGTGCTTTATGGAAGAGATGTGTGGATTATTTAACCCTTTTTTCCATGTTAGGTTCTGCAGTTCCTCTCCTTAATCTCAGTGAAACAGCTTTCATGATGCTGTAATTTCTCCTGAAGATGTCTTGGGAATGGCAGTGTAGTGCTGGCTTCTTGTGATTATTTGCAGTAATCATCTTTTCCCTTTCATTTGTAATTGTACATTCACTTGTATTCTTTGCTCTGTTGCCTTCCTGTGCTCTGTCTAAATATCTATTTGATGAATTTATTCTATCTATTTGATGATTTTACACATTCTGTCCTTTTCTTGAGTTGTTTACAGGCCCAGGGTCATAGGTTTATTACCTCTAGATGTTCACAGAAATTCCACAGAGGTTTAATTTTAGCCTTCTGTATCTTAATTTTTGTTATGTCTGTAAACTTGCAGACATGCCTCTTTCAATTGTCATTACATTGTTCATGATATTTGTGTCTCTCTAATCCAGTTCTGTCTCTTTCTAGTAAGAGGATGTTTACATTTCTACTTAAGCCTAGAACTGAATCTAATTATATCTGAGCTGTTCCCATTCATTTCTTGCCTCTCACTTCTGTCATTATGCATTTCTGTTGCTTTGTCCTTCGGCACAATCCTGTAAGTCATTTATGTCAGCAATGTGAAAAACCTTTGCAGCTCATGCCTTGGTAGAAAATAATATGGGCCACATATTAACCTTGAGTATTCTTTCTACTTTGATTTTCCCCCTGTAGTTCAAATACTGATGTTTAGCTCTCATAATTGTGCTTTAGATCTTTGCTATTCTGTTCTTTGTTATCAACAAATGTGTCCAGAAGACAGCAATCTTCTAGATGTACCACTGGATCTGTACAGGTCCTAAAGGCAGAGACTGCTGCTTTGGAAAATGCTGTTTCTTTGGTCACAGATTTAGCTGTGCTAAGCTCCAGCTGCAGTATTTGCTTCTTTCTTATCAGTCCAGTTGAAGTCAGGAGCTCTGTACTCTCCTCTGGGGCCCTTGTGAGCTGTCTAAAGCATATTTGCTGCAGTTTTGCAGTTTGTGTGTGTTTTGGCATGCAAGAAAGGATGGCCTCAGGCTGCAGCTTGCAATTTTGGTTTAATTCTTCAATGGTACCATTACTATTAAATTATGTAAGTACCAGGTTCCAGTTTAAAACCAAATAGTTCCTGTACTGTTGTTCTGCAATTTATTTATGTAAATACACTTTACAAAGAGATGCCACAAAAGGGGTGATAGCCCTGATACAAAATTGTCATTTCTATCCAGTGTGGATTTCTTGAAATTATGGAAATAAACTAAAGATTAAAGGAATATCTCTGCTTCATAATTGCCAAGAATTTTGACAAATAATAGATTTTTTTCTCCACTGGTTTGTGACTAGATGGTAACACTGCAGTAAGCTTTTGTGCCAGTTAGTGTTTTATGAGAAGTATGCAAGTTAATAGATTTTTCACTCACCTATCATTGTACATTAATTATAACAGCAATGCTTGTTTCCTAGGTAAAAAGAAATGGAAGAAAACTTGCTGCCTGCCATCCTTTGTGATTTTCCTGTTCATCTTGTCTTGCGTTGTTTCTGCCATCGCCCTGTTGGCGATTTTTAATGTGGAGTCAGCCAACATGACAGTGAACGTTATTCTCATAACAGTGACCTGTATTGTTGGCTTGGCCTTCTTCTTGAATTGCCGCACATGGTGGCAGGTGATGGACTCGGTTTTGAATTCTCAGAGAAAACGGCTGCACAGTGCTGCCTCCAAGCTTCACAAGCTGAAAAGTGAGGGCTTCATGAAGGTGAGTGTTTGTGTGAATTGGCCCTTAAAAGGAATGAAACAAACCCCCAGACATGGAGCATTATTAAATTGGGGCACCATTAATTTAATTAAGCTAAGTCTTACAACAGGAGAATGAGACTTGGTGAGTTTTTACTAAATGGAACACTTCTGTGCCAGTGGTAATTGTGCGTAGTATATGACATCTATCTGCTTAATCCTGAATGTTAAATTTGGGGTTTCAATTTTCTGATTTTATTTTTTGCTGGGAAGAAAGTACTTGGGAAAAAAATTCTCAATTACCATTATTTCATAAAAGCTTACTTTAGATCACAAGATGAGAAAGAATAGCTTTGAGAATCTTCTAAAGGTGTAAAAACAAGCCTAACTTTGTCTGTCTGCAAGACCTCTTTGCTAAGAAAGGAACTGTAGCACTGAAAGAACATTATAAAGCACTCCATTTAATGAAAAATGGTATTTCATGAAAAATGATAGAAAATACTATTGTTTTGCTGTCTTGTATCTATAAACTGATATACTCTCAGGCTGTCATCAGATATGCTATATGCTCCTCTTTGAAAGTAAAATGTAGCATCATGATTTTTAGCTTTGTAGATTACAGCCAATGTATAAAAATCTGTTGTACAAATATTTTCCATACAATAGAATAGTTTGAGTTGAAAGGGACCTTTTAAAGGTCAGCCAGTGCAACCTGACCTTGAATATTTCCAAGGATGGGCATCTACAACTTCTCTGGGCAATCTGTACCAGTGTGTTACCACCTCATTTTAAACAAACTTCTTTCTTATATCTAACCTAAATTAACTGTCCTTCAGTTTTTAAAACCAATCCTCCTTGTCCTCTTGCAAAAGGCCCTGCAAAAAAGTTTGTCCTCATATTACCACCAGGCCTCTTTAGGTACTGGAAAGCCACAATAAACATCTCCCCAGAATGTTATCTTCTTCAGGCTGAATAATCCAAATTCTCTCAGCCTTTCATCACAGCAGTGGTGCTCCATCCCTCTAATCATCTTTGTGGCCTTCTCTGGACTTGCTCCAATACATTGGTGTCATTGCTGTTTTGAGGAGTGCACAGTTGGATGCAGCACTGCAGGTAGGGTCTCACCAGAGCAGAAAAGAGGTGCAGAATCCCTCCCTCACCTGCTGCCCACACTGCTTTGGATGTGTCCTGTGCAGCCCAGGACACATGTGGCTTTCTGGGCTGCAAGGGCTCATGGCTGGGCCATGTCCAGCCTCTCACCCCAGCATCTCCCAAGTCCTTCTTGGCAGGGCTCCTGTACATCTGTTCATCCCCTAGACTGGAATGATACCAAGGATTCAGTACACAGGTGCAGGGCCTTGCTCTTGGCCTTGTTGAACCTCATGAACCCCCTTCCTGAGCTTGTCTAGGTCCCTCTGGATGGCATCCTGTTCCTCAGGTGTGTGAACTGTGCCACTTATCTTGGTGTCATCTGCAAACTTGCTGGGCATGCACTTGATCCCTTCATTCATGTCATTAATACAGATATTAATCAACACTGGTCCCAGTGTAGATCTCTGAGGGACAGCACTTGTCACTGATGTGCTTGGGACACTGAGCCATTGACCCTTTGTTATTTTTTGCATCTCATGACAAGTTCAGCTCCAACTGTGCCTTGTCCTTCCTCACCACATCCGCTCACGACCAGAGTGTCCCTACACTCTTCCTAGCTTACCTGTGCTTGCTTCCACTGCCTGTGCATTTACGTCTTGGTCTTCGGTTTGACCAGCAGGTCTCTACTCAGTGCAGCCAGCTTTTATTCTTCCTTGCCAATTTTCTTCTTCTTCTAGGGATTACAGACTTTTGTGTTCCATGGAAAGCATCCTTAAAACATCTGCCAGCTGTGTTGTCCCTGTAGTCAGTTTTCCAGGGGGTCTGTTGACTATCTCCTTGAAGAGCTAAACGTTTGTTTCCCTGAAATGCAGTGTGCTGACTTTATTCCTTACCTAACCCATTTCCCTCAGGACTGCAAACTCCAGCAGTGTGTGATCACTGCAGCCCAGGATACAGCTCCAAGCTTGTCATCCCCAGTTAACTCACTTACATTAGTGACCATCAGTGCTGCTCCCCTTCTGGTAGGGCTTGTCTATTACCTAGCTGAATTCCAGCAATTTCCTGGAATGCTGACAGCTCGTGACAACATTCCAGTTGTTGGGGTCATCTGCGTTCCCCAGGAGGATGCAAGTCCACAAGCATGATGCCTCCTGTAGCTGGGACACAAAGACTTCATCAATAGGCCCCCCTTAATCAGGCCTGTTACAGACACAAACCCCAAGGTGTCATTTATTGCTCTGGTCCTCACAAATTTTTGTGCACTGACTCCACCAGTTTGTGGCTGCTTCTCAGAGGCATCTTTTTGTAATCTCTCCATCTCTTGATGTAGAGGGCAACCTCTCCTCTCCTCCTTTCTCTCCTGTCCCATTTGAACAGCCTGCAGCCATCAACAGTTCCACTCCAGTCATGGGATTCATCCACCAAGTTTCTGGAATGGCAGCTAGGTCACAGTTTTCTAGCAGCACGGTGGCTTCCAGCTCCTCCTGTTACCCAGTCTGTGTGCACTGAGGTAGAGGCACCTCAGCTGGGCTGTGAGCTGTGTCACCTTCTTAGAGGAGCACTCTTTAATTCCTTTGAAGTGTTTTAGTGGTGTTTCCCTGTTGGCTTCTCTAACCTCAGTAGTTCCTGCCTCATCTCCATAAGACTTCCAAGTATGCTCCAGTGTCTCCTGCACATCTCAGATGAGGGCCCTCACTAGCCCTGCATCCCTCTAACCTTGGTGTGTCATACCACAGTTTGTTTGAGCAAGCCTGATTCATCCCACCCCCTCTTGTTTAAAGCTGTGTCAGTTAACCCTGCTGGCTCCTGGTCAAAGGCTCTCTTCGCCCTTTGAGAGAGGTGAATCCCATCTGATGCCAGCATGCCTAGTGCCATGCTTTTACAGCACAGAAGACCTGACTGTGTCTTGGTACTGTGTTTCTTGACAGTTGTTTGTTGAGTGGTATTGATCTGACATAACTTCAGCCTTTAGGAGTTAGGTTCACCCTTTGCCATCAAAGGAGAGAAGTAGGCATTTCAGAAGAGTTGTTAATCTCCTGTTTTATGCTGTCATTGTGCACATTCTAATGAATCTACTGGTTAAGAGATCAGATTTTAATGTCTACCTGTTAGCTGCTGAAGTTAAGAAAGGCAAATTCCACCTTTGTTTCTATGTTATGGTTGGTTATTACATGTGTAACAATATTGAAAAGCCTAACAAATCTTCAGACTGCGTATCTTGAAGAGCAGTGACTGAGTATTAGAGTAAGAGCATAGTGTGCTTGGCTGGAAGGCAGATAGAAAACTTTGCTGTACATTTTATACAGAGCAATGTTTGAGGACTAGCTGAAGCCACAAATGCACTTTTATTTACTTCTGTTTTACTGTGCATAAATATTATTTTCTTAAATAACCTTGTAATGGCTTTTAAATAAGGATAGTTTGTTATATCAAAGCGGAATATATGTTTCTGCTGTACATTTTTGTTCAAGTAGGAAATAAATACATTGGAAGTGACATTTTAGGACTTTTCACTTTGAGTATTTGTAAATTTATTCTTGTAATCTTACTGAAGTATTTTTGGGAAAAATAGCAATCTGGAAAAGGAAATATATGTACTTTTATCAGTTTTAAGTATTATAGACATGTCTTTTCCTTCTTTTTTTTTGTTCATTTTTTTGTAGGTTTTGAAATGTGAAGTGGAACTGATGGCTAAAATGGCAAAAACCATTGACAGCTTCACTCAGAATCAGACAAGGCTTGTTGTAATTATTGATGGACTGGATGCTTGTGAACAGGACAAGGTTTTACAGATGCTTGATACTGTGAGTTGGATCATTTTATAAAGATAACCTCTGGATTATATGCATGATCTCTTCCACATATAAGCTCAGATAAATTCAGTTATTGTGTGTTTTCTGTAGAAAGAAAGCTATGTTGTGGTAATTAATATTTGTGTACATTGGCATAGCTATAATGCTAAGAGTGATGTGCTTTAAAAGTTGGAAATTAAATTGCATGTTAGTACTTTTGAAAAGGTTTGAAACGATCAAATATAAACTATGGAAAATAATTATTCTGTTGAAACAAGCTTAAAATGTTTGGAGAGTTTTTCATATTTTTACCATTGAAGTACTTTAGATGAAAAATATTTAAATGCTAAATATTTGTGGGGAACTAGAACATTACTGCATGATACATCCTTGGTGATGACTTCCACTGTAAATTCTGCTGTTAAATTGTTGAGTGTGCTTATTTCTAGCTGTGGATAAGTTCCTAATGTTAGATATCTCTTATAGAAGCAGCTGACATGTCCATTCATCTCTTGGCCTCTCTTTATATTCATTCCTTGAACAGAATGAATATAAAGTGTTGAGGCAAATGTTCAAGTGATCTGCAGCTACAGTTGTTACTAACAAGGTTTACTGTCTGCTTTTTTCCAGGTGCGAGTCTTGTTTTCGAAAGGCCCGTTCATTGCGATTTTTGCAAGTGACCCACACATTATTATAAAGGCAATTAACCAGAATCTCAACAGTGTTCTACGGGATTCAAACATCAATGGCCATGATTACATGCGAAATATTGTCCATTTGCCCGTTTTTCTGAACAGCAGAGGGCTTAGTAATGCAAAAAAACTGATGGTAGCTTCAACAACCAATGGGGATATTCCTTATGCAGATAGTGTAGGTAAGGTTCTGCAGGACGGTGATATGAGCATTACAAAATCAATGATCCAAAATCTGTGCTTTGGAAGAAATTGTCTAAATAATTGACAGATCATTAGTGTTATTTTTATGGGTCAGTCGAATATATATGACTGGAGAAGATGCCTACCTTTGTTTTCCTTTCGATAGGGTTGCATGAAGAGGTTGACAGGAGAGTTTCTCAGAACAGTCTTGGAGACATGGCCAAGCTTGGTAGCAAAACTGCTCTCAACAGGCGGGTGAGAAGGATTTTTAATCTAAATAGATACTGGTAAAAACTTTTTTTCTTTTCTGTTTGTTTTTGGTTTTTTTTTTTCTTTGACATTTTCAATAGTATCAACTTGGAAGACTTATCAAACCATTCTTATTAAATTTTTATAAATTATCCATATAAGAAAAGTCCATTCTTACATGAGTAGACTGATGCTCTGTCAAAGAGGAAAAAGTTTGCTTGGTCACCAAAGTATTCCTTTCCACAAAAAATAAATACAGCTCTCTGTGAATGCTGAGGTGATACAGCAGATCTGGTAGGAGCTATGGTCTGTGTGTGTATTTTGGATTTTTTTTTGTGTAAGCCTGACATCAGTTGTTGGAGGATGTTGCAACAAGAGACAGTAACTGAGTTAATCAAAGCAATATTAGGTACGAGACTTGTACTGCAATGTCTACCACATTCTTTTTCTGCTTTCTGTTCTTTCAAATTTACATAAAATCACAAACTGGCTGAATAAAAGGTATCTAGAAAGTTGTGAAAAGCAACACAGCCTCTGAGGATACTGAGGTTTTGGAGCTGCCATTGGTAGAGACTTTGGGAGTTTAGTAGTGGAGGAGCCTGATGGTCACTTGAATTTTTACTTGTGGTTAGTAAATGGGTCATATTAATTCACTAGAAAGACAGTCAGAAGTGATGATGGAAATGCTGAAAGTAGTAATCTTTCTAGAAAATATTGTGCTGTGCCACTCTATTTTGCCCTCAGAATTGATGTAGAAGTAAAATGTGTAACTCTTACCACTTCTTGGCTTCTATGGAAATAATGTTCAGCTTTTACATAGGTAAATCAGAATTAAATTCTTGTATGCCTGATATTACCTGTCAGCCTCACAGACTTACTCACAAAGGCTCTAACTTGATTATCAAGTAAAACTGAAGTATTTGAAATACATAAAAGCTTTTGATACTAATCAATATTCCTTGGGTTTTTGTTTCATTATCAGGATACTTACCGAAGGCGCCAGATGCAGAGGACCATTACCCGCCAAATGTCATTTGATTTGACCAAGCTGTTGGTTACAGAGGATTGGTTCAGTGATATCAGCCCTCAGACCATGAGGAGGTTGCTAAATATTGTTTCAGTGACTGGTAAGCGTGACATGCTGGTCTGCAGTAAACAGGATTGTGTTTTGGCTGCTTCTAGTTACACTCAGACTTTTAAGTATGTAAACTAAATTGAGCAAGTCAGTCCATGAGTTGCTTTTGAAAGTCCTTCTGAAGCAAACTCTTCCAGAATGTAAGAAAACATTATTGACCATTCTACATGGAATTTGAAAGATACATAATATTTGTTGTTCCATTGACTTCACTTGGGAGACAAATGATTCTAGTCTGCATTTTTAGGAAATTTTACATTTTTTTATTTTGAAATGGTATAAGAAAATTACATTTTTCAATTTCATAATACTGTGGTGTGAGCAAAGATTGTAGTGATGACATGTGAAAACGTAAGCTGTGAGTGGAAAACCAAGTATATATCCTGTTTATTTTTGCTATGAGTATTTGCATTTTTCCCTGAATGATTGTGTGAGGCTGATGAAAGCTTTTTGTCACCTGGTTTTCTTCAATAAAACACAGTCAAGACATTGGTATCTCTGAACTTTAAAAACTGGAAATAACTGGGAAAGGGCTTACGGAGGTTTAATAAAAACATGTTTTGTGTAGTAAGTGAATGGGGAGGGATTATTTAGTGTCTTTTCTATTACAGACACTAGAAGGCACTGGGTAGCCCTACAGCTACCCAGAGCAAAGAAAGTGAGTTACTTTTTACACTGTATAGTTAAGAGAATAAATGTGCAACAGATGTCAAATTCTGGGCTAACATTTTAAATAAGTGTTCTCTCTTAGCTTGTTACTGCAATTTGTAGCATGTAACCTGTCTTGTTTTGGCAAATTACAGTGCAGTTATGAAATTATAACAAAATCACAAAATGTTAGTTGTAAAATTAAACTTAAAAAAATAGACCTTACAAAAACACTTTTAGTGTAGTACAGTCTGTGGTTAGACATGGTGATTTCATAAACACCTTTATGAACAGAGCCTTCAGGCTGTAGGTTACATGTAATTACAGATACTAATAAAGGACTTACAGAAAATTTGCTGAAACTTCAAGTGCCTAAATTGTAGCATTGACTTTTTCTGTTTTTTAAAATAACCTGATTTGTTATTTATACCTTACCTTACTAACCTAAACAGGTTTTTTTCATAGCTATTGAAGTTGGCAGTTGTATGCTTAACTTGTTTTGACCACATTTCATATGCCAGTGCATAGAAAATCTGTCAAAGTATTAGCATAAAATTCTGTGTTTAGATGGAGAAATTAATGCTGTGTGAAATTCTTTATTGAATTTGGTTGAAGTAAGTAAAGATTCACCAGTAGCAGGATGATAGCAATTAGTGTTTAAACTGGGGCTGAAGTTGACAGTTTTGGAGAGTCTCATATTTTGACCAGTATTTGCAAGGATTTTTATTAGACTGTAAAGTTGTATTTTTGGATGCATCTTGCAATGATTTTGAATTTACTGAGCTAAAAATGTAATAGCAGGAAGTTCACACATCAGATAATGACATAGTAACATAGCTGTTACTTTGAGGGGAAACAAAGATATCTTTCAAAAGGGAGAAAAAGTCCTCTATGTTTTCTTTTATTCTTTCTTGTTCTTTTAGGTCGTTTATTGAGAGCCAATCAAATCACATTCAATTGGGACAGACTGGCAAGTTGGATCAATCTCACAGAGCAGTGGCCATACAGAACATCATGGCTCATCCTGCATCTTGAAGAGACTGAAGGTGTTCCAGATCACCTGACTTTAAAAACCATCTATGAGAGGTAGTCATTATTCTGGTAATGGTGTGCAATTTCAGTGATTAAAATAGTGATCGTTATTAATGATCACTAGAATAACATGGCTTTCAAACATTTATCAGGTTGTAATCTAAAATTCCCACAATCTCACCCTCTTTTGCTGGCTTTTGAAAACTTCTAAGTGAGTTTCATTGCTATTTGATGCACTATGTATGAATGAGTGCTTTGTATTTAAACCAAAGAGAACTGTACAGGTATTCTTTCACAGGCAGCTAACTGTACTTTTGTCTCTTGATATCCTTTTCATCTTTACCTTGGCCAAGCTACAAGTTGGGTATTTTTTCCACTTCTTTGTTAATCTGAAGTAAGCTCAGCAGAAACTGGCCTTACTGATAAAAATCTGTGAAGGTTTTGTGCTTAGCAGGTGTGCTATGGCAATGCCATGTGCTGCAGTTAGGGATGTGAAAAAGAGGCATGATTTTCTCCATTTCTGCTACTAGCTGCTTTCCAACAGAGCTGTCTAGGTATTACTACTCAGAACAAATTGCCTAGTGTTGCCAGTGAACATCTCTCTCCAGAACCCTCTGCTTGTAAGAAAGGATTTGTGGATTGTGACCTGATGACAGTGAGAGAAATGGAAGAGAGAGATGTGACTGATAGTGGGGCCTATAGAAGAAAAGCAGAATCTGAGAATCAGAGTCAGGGGGAAGAGGGAAAGGTTTGACTTGAATAAAATATAATGGAGATCAGGTGAAAAGAACAGCTGAGGTAAAGAGAGAAGATTGTGACTGACTGAACAAGTTACCAGAAAATCTAGAGATTTTGCAGGGTCCAGGGCAATGAACTTGGAGAGAAAATACTGGAAGTGTGCTCTGCAGTGAAAGTCAAGGAGTAGGAGATGAACTGTGTGAGGGTCTGGGGTGGGCGGAGAATGGTTGAAGTGTTGGGAATTGAATTAGGATTGTTTGAGAAAGATTGAATGAGTTTGGAAAAGTTGAAGTGCAGTTAGGATCTGAGCACAGAAATCTCAGAAGGTAGATGGATAAGAGTAGATTTGGCGTGATGAGACTGAGGATTGAAGACAAATGAAGAGGGCAAGTAGTAGACTGAAGTAGTTGACTGGCTTTAAGCTGGAAGAAGATACCAGACTTCACAGGTAAATTGAGTGCATGTTTAGAAAACATCTCCTCTAGAATATGGATAAAGTTTTTGAGTTTTGCATTTCCTCTGTGAGTATAATATACCTGTAAAATCAAAGGTAAAGCACAGGGAACCCATCTTTCCACTGTGTGTTCACACAACTAGTGTCACAAATGTTTATGTGATCAGCTAAGTAAAGTAATTCAGAATCATCAGGAATTCCCTTTCCTGTCATGCTTTTTATTCAAACTTCTCTTTGTTCAGATTTCTGTATAGCATGTTTCACAATTTTATATTTTCAGTATTTACCCAACAAACTCATTACAGTTTTCTGTTTGTTGGCACCCAGAGTAATAAATCACTTTGGGATGACTGAAGTCCAAAGATATCTTCAAGACATAACAATGTCCTCTGATAAACCAGAGGAGGTATTAGAGACCTGATTTATTTTCATAAATGACTGCTACAAACAACAAAACAACACAGTTATTTGGTACAAAAATTATAAAGCTAAAAGACTCAATTTCTTTAGCTTCTTAACAATTAAAGAAAAAATTTTCTAACAATAATGTTGCTGCATGCTCAGGAAGAGAATTGGTGTCTCTCAGCCCCTTCTGTTGAACCTGTGTAAGGAACTAAATATATAACTTTCCTGAAGTATTGACAAAGCTGAGGTCTCATCTGTCTGGTGATTTGGGTGATCATCTTTACCATATGCTCAATGTGAAAAGGTCTGTGAACTCTTCTCTGGGATTATATAGAGCTCTAAAAATTCTGTTTTATCCAAAGTAATCCTTTCAGTGTCATTGCTATTCTTTTTATCTGCAACTGTTTAAAGTAACTTGACTCAAATAACTGTTTCACTGTAATTTCAAAGTTAGTTCCTCTTCTAAAACTTCAGTTTCAGTTTTCTAAGTTTTATTAGTTTATAGAGCAGCTTTCCCATTTGGAGTCTCATAAATACCGGATCTTGATAATTATGTAGCTTGTTCCTGTACTGAGTTTGTTGTTCTCTGCTTTTTATTCTTCAGGGTTTTTTAATATCTTGATATTTTAGATCAGAGTCAAGAATATAGTTTTCCTAGTGTTGAATAGTTTTTGTCAAACTACTTTTTATTGTGGCACTGCACCTTTAGAGTTGCTGCTTGGACGTCTCTCGTCACTGAAAGGAATCTTGTAGGTTCTGCGTTAAATGTAAGACTTTGACACTTGATCACGTTCTCTGTGTAAAGAGAATCCTTTGATATTACAGCTGCTTTTCCAAATTTTAAAAGATCAAGTGTTAAAAAGCTTTTGAATCACAAGGATTCCCTTGCAGTGAGAACTCTCCATTGCCTTCCCCTCTGCTGCAGATGGTGCAGAGGGTGACCACGCTGGACAGACCAGTGACAGCTCCCTTCAGTGGAGGAGTTACTGTGGATGGTCGCTGTGTGCGGTGGGGGTGCAGCGGTGGGGATGGGGCAGTTAACCCCGTATTGCCCTGCAGATGTGTCCCCGAGGCGGGCTGTCCCCAGCTGTGTCCTGAGGCAGGCTGTCCCCAGCTGTGCCCTGAGGCGGGCTGTCCCCGCCTGTGTCCTGAGGCAGGCTGTCCCCAGCTGTGCCCTGAGGCGGGCTGTCCCCAGCTGTGTCCTGAGGCGGGCTGTCCCCGCCTGTGTCCCTGAGGCGGGCTGTCCCCGCCTGTGTCCCTGAGGCGGGCTGTCCCCAGCTGTGTCCTGAGGCAGGCTGTTCCCGCCTGTGTCCTGAGGCGGGCTGTCCCCGTCTGTGCCCTGAGGCGGGCTGTCCCCAGCTGTGTCCTGAGGCGGGCTGTCCCCGTCTGTGCCCTGAGGCGGGCTGTCCCCAGCTGTGTCCTGAGGCGGGCTGTCCCCGCCTGTGTCCCCGAGGCGGGCGGTGCCGCCGGGACTGTGCGGCGCGGCGCGCTGCCGGCAGGTGGCGCTCCCGGCTCGGCCCAGCCGCGGAGAGCGCTGGCGCCAGAGCCTTGGCTCGCTCCTTGCAGGAGAGAGCGATACTTTCATAACATACAAAAAATACGGAAAGAATCGGGTAGTCAAGCACTAAGAAGCAAAAGAATAAATATAGTCTTTAGTTAATTCTCCTCTATGCAGGCACAATGATATATGATTTCCATGATTATATGCTATTTTGCCTCTGTGAGATTCCCATCTTGTAATGTCCAGGATTTAATTTTGCAAACTAGTAAAAGAGAAGGCCATTTTTGTTACATTGCAGTGCTATCTTTTGGAGTTGAATGCAGTAACTAAAGTAAGACCATGAAACGCTGTTCCACAACTATTAGTCAGAGTTTGTGTGATGCTGGACTAGTCACTCTATAGTACCTTTCTCTTGGAGAGTATTCATGCCTCTGTGGGGAGGGAGGTGGTGTGCAGCTTATGGTTCTGTAGGCTGAGATTGCTAAGTACTCAGCTATATCTGGAGCTGCTGGGAGCTCTGCTTTCAGTTGGTGGAGTATTCTGGAAAAAAATGGATACCTCAATTTGGTAACTAAATAAATATACTTGTTATCTCTGTGCTTCAATTTGTCATTAAAAATAAAGCTAGCTAATATATTCTTATTATGAAGGCTTGTTGGGGAAAGTAAACTTGTCTTTTTGTATAGATACTGTGAAAAATATCAAAGACTAAATTGATGAGTATGAAACCAGGTCTGTCAGGAGAAGTGTATAGTTCCTGTTTCATACTATGCAGAGATGAAAAACCTACTGAATATCATATTGGGAACTTTCTTCCATAGTCCATAACAAAAAACCCAACAAACAAACAGAAAAACCACCCTCACAAAAAACCCCACCAAAACCAAAAGAACATAGACTCCCCCCACAAAACAACAACCAAAACCAACAACAATGACAACAACAACAAACCAACCAAAAAACCAAACCACGCAACCAATTAGAAAACCACAAAAAAACCCAAACCAAAACAGAACCCACCCCCCAACCCTCTAAAGAAAATTAGGGTTCAGTTTGTGAAGAACCTTTATGAGCTGGGGTCACTTAACATCTCTTATGGTAACAGGTAGAGACTCTATGCTCTCAATCTTTTTTAGAGGGGAACAAGCCCATACTTTGTCACTGTGGCAAATTTTGAAAAGAAAATGCTGAATCTGCTTTGTTGGCTTTCAGTTCATATGCTCGAGAAAAATGTCTTTACTCTTTTTACTTTCTTAAACTGATCTACTGTCTCAAGTTGCGTCAAGGTAGATGTAAGTTAGAAGTTAGAAGAAAATACTTCACAGAAAGAGTGGTCAGAAACTGGAATCATTTACCTAGTGAGGTGGTGGAGGCATCATCCCTTGAAGAATTTAAAAAAAGACTGGATGTGGCACTTGCTGCCATGATCTAGTTGAACAGTTAGAACATCGGCTGGACTAGATGATCTTATAGGTCTCTTCCAGTCTTGAAAATTCTGTGATTCTGTGATTCTGTGATCTCACTTCCATCCTCTCATTTCAGCCTCTCTCTGTCTACTTGTCTGGTTGGTCTTGCTTTCCACCTGGTATATTTATTAGTAGTAGTATTTACTCCTTCAGGCAATGTGTTGCCTTTTCTCATTATCAGGATTTTCATGTAGTCTCTCTCCTTACCAGGTTAAGCTCTTAATTCTGATTTTGTTGCTCCTTCCCCTTTTGTGTTTAGGTTCTTCGGTGGTCAAGGTCACTGTTGTCATGACCCATATCTATATCGTGGTCTAATTTAATTATCTTTACTATTTTATTTATAGCTATGACATAGAGTTAATGTTTCTCTACATTTATGTTGTGCTGCATTCTCTTCTGTAAAGAGTCAATTTTGTGTAATACCAAAGTGGTTTGCAGAAATTGCAAAAGGCAAATTTTTAAAGCTCAGAAGTGAAATAAAATATGTGGGCTTTCTGCAAATAAATTTCTAAGAGAATTAAGTTGTCAGATTAAAGCAAGTTTCTGTTGAATGTTTGGAACTGAGACTTCTCAGACTTGTAAATTAGCCAGCTATGGGAATGTGCTCTCTTGTGAAGGCAAGTAAAGCATCCATGACACCACAATAAATGACAGTGTCAGATCTAAATAAATGATATCTTGGGAAAAGTCACTGTGGCTTTTGTAGAAAAAAGATACATTTCACAAAACTGAATTCTCCACAGAGTCAATGAACGTAGGAAGAAGACAAGGAAGTATTTTGAAATTTAAGACATTTTAAGCAAGATCTTAATCTAGAATATGTAAACATATTAAAATCTAGGATAATAACAGGCATGATTGCCCCAGGAAAACAAAAAAAAGGAAGCAAATGATAGTAGTATGTGTGTAGTGAGAAACTTGAAGGTGAGGTTTCTAAAGATAATTTTTGTGCTATTTGACATACCAGTGAATGGTCTGACAGAGGGAGGTGGGCATATAACCAGGATAACAGTTTCACAGAGGGTTGTCTAAGTAGCTGTAAGTTGCAGGTCAAAGTGATTGTGGATATAGATATCATACCCTACTGGGGAAAATAGTCTTATCTATAGTCCTGCTAACACAGCAGTGGGCAGTAAATCTGCAGTAAGGAAAGGAATTTATCAATTGTTGCTGATTTCTCTGAACAATGTTTTGTGCCCCACTTCAGTCAGAAAATCAAACAGTGTCTTTAGGAGTTCCCAACAAATCAATGGAAGGGCAGAATGTATTGTATTATAAAAATCTGTGATTTTTCTAAGTTCTAAAGACTCATTTTCTAATAATCACATTTCAAAATAGTTGTACCAAAATAGATATATTTAAGAGGCTGAGGAAAGCTGTAGTCTCACATCAAGCAGTGACGACCCCCAGTTTTGCCAGACTTTCTCCTCTCTTTTCCAGCATTCCTCATTCTTAAGGCATTTGATTCATTTCTTTCTTTTCCCCAAAAGTCTTACTTTTTTCATTTCAGTTTGAGGCTCTGAATCTTGGTCATCTTTGTTTCTTGATAGTTTCTACTTCTTAAGACTAAAGGTGTCAGGGATTGATATCACCACCATGTTGATCAAAAATCAGGCTATTTAAGCTGATTGTATGAGAAGAAATGTCTTCCCAATCCCTTTTCTCATCAATTTGCCTCACTAAATAAGATAATCCATGGAACACATTTTATCTCTTTGTATCCTTCTTATCATGGCAGAAATCAAAGTCTGCAGTACTTTGTCAATTGGAAAATGTTCCTAGAAATAACTGAAGTAATTGCATGTCTCTCTTGCCTGTCCCTCTGACAGAGGCATTAGGGAGAGTTTCTGTATCTATGAGTGAACCTGTTCTCTACTAGATGTGGCAAATTTACCAGACTGCCACTTCTTGGAGCTGTTAGTAGCTGGACTGCAAGATTTATACAATTGAAAGTGAAATTTCAGGCATGCATATGCCTCCTGAGTTCAAGAATGTCTTGTATGGCATTTCAGAAAATTATTGTAAATTTCCAGACACTTGAAAAACTATGGACTATGAATTTTTACCCCTGAAGGTCCTGTGCAGTCAGTGGTTCTGCTGTGAAACAATTCTGTTGTGAGTGCACAGAATTGCTAAAACAAGGCCTACCTTGCACCTAGAACCTATTCAGTCAGTAACTGAAGCCCTTAAAAAGCCAAATAAAAGACAAAAAACATGTGGTTTGAGGATGTTTGAAGCAGGAGGATAAAATGAGGTTCAGCACAAAGTACAGCAGTAAAGGCTAACTTTAGTTCTAAGATAAATGTGTCTAAATCAAGTACCAAGTGCTGGGACAGGATGTGTGACAGGTTGCAGGAATCTTCTAGTGCTGGTGAGCAAGATGTGTTGTCCAGCTGGCAAGGAAGGCCACTGTAGAAAAGTTCCAGTTGGCCTTTGGAAAGAAAATGGCAGGGAATGCACCGCAGGCTGCCAGAGCAATTTAATGATCTACCTGTTACAGAGGGCCCTTTGGAAAGAAAAAAGTCAGTATGAGGTTGATGACAATGCATGAGAATTTCCTCATGGTCATGCTCAGATACCAGACATTCATGCAGGTAGATGTGTGGTAAATACTGTCCTCTCTCTTATGGGATTAGGATCTAGGTTCTGTATCTTTCTGAATATAATTCTAGCCATTAGCTGCTGAAACTGTGAGAAGTGTGAGGCTGGTGTATCTGAGGAGATAGTCCTAAGAGAGACCATGAGATCAGTGCTTAAAGATGCTGGGGAGGGGAGGGTGCTTGTCCCCATGACTGAAAATGCAATTTATTTAATGCTACAGAATTCAGGTATTCACACAACCTTCTATTCAGGTGCTTCCTGCTGGCTGCTTTTGATGTTAATCTGCTTTTTGGGCTTGATGTCACAAGGGACAGTCCTGCCTGTCATTCTTTGCCTGAATTTTGACCAAACTCTGGGGGTTTAAGACAGGGGCTTTGAGCAAACCAGAATATTAAGACAGTACTTTCTGATTTTTTATGAAGATATTTGCAAATAGCTGATGGTCCCTAAATTTCTGTGACTATTTTTATATATTTATTAAAAATATTAGAAGAGCTTGGCTCAGGATAGAAGAAACTCATGAGCCATCTGTTCAGATTGCGATCTCCACCCTTCCTTAATCTCCTTGAAAATATGCTTTTTGGGAAGCTGAGGGAAACTATGGAAATCAAGAACTCTTTGATTTTGAAAAAAGAGATTTCTCAGGACAAGAAAATGGTTATACTTTTCTCAGAGTTGTAGGTAACCATTATTTAAAACTTAACAACGTGTAATTCATCCATCACTTGGGCTTAATTTAACCTCTGTGATAAAGTCTTTGTGCACATATGTGTGCATGCCTACCTATGATGGATGGCAAATTGGATGGCAATACGATGTGCCGAGGCAGAACACACCAGATTTAGAAGAATAGCATAACTGCTTTCTTTAATTCAGCATCATCTTCTTTTTCTTTTTCTTTTCCTTTTTTTGGGAAAGGAGGGAGGGGTTGCAGGGATGAAGCGAACCAAAGTATTTAAGCGAGCCATAGCTCATGTATTAATTTCATTTTAATGCTTTTGCAAGTCTTACAGCATTCCAAGGGATGGATTATGGAATATATGCTTTGTCTAATTTATCAATAATAGAAGGAATTGTTGTTTCTTAATTTTTTCAGTTCCAGTCCAGTTTCAGCACTGGTATATGATTTTCCTTGGGTTTTTTTCCAGTCTTTAGTGAAGTTACCCCTTCTTGAAATCAACCACTGAACGGTTTTTCTTTTGTTTTTTTCCTTTTTTCTTGAAATTAAACTGGTTTAAGAAACAAATTGATTTATAAGTGAAACTGCAGTTCATTACTATAGATTTGGAGTTCTGTAACATAGTTTCAGTGGTGCCATGTTTTCCTGATAGATTCAGATCTCTTGTGTAATACACCCATGGTAATCAAATTAAGAAATCACTTAGTCAAGTTAAAACATTTTTCTGTTTCATGTACGGTGGAATATTTCTCCTTGATTGTTTACTACTTCAATTTAAGAAAGTATATTTATAGCATACTAAAAATATCACCAAGATATAAATGATATGAAATTATTTTATTAAAGAATTTGATTTCATACAAAAATAGTATTCTGTAGCACTAGTAGTAAAATTTATTTTTCTCCATATAAAGGCTCATTTATTTTTATAGCAATTTGATGACACATCTGCTTGCTTTATTCAGCTGAAAAGAAAATGTTGGTTCTTGGTGTTTTGTAAAATTGCTTTGTTAAATTATTTTCAAAATCGTTCAACTTTTAACAAATGACATTTGATACTAACATTGGAAAGCAATTTCAGCTAATTAAGTAGATCCTTCTATAAACCATTGGAACATTAAGATGACAAACTGTTCATTCAGGATTATTTTAATTGGTACAATTATTGTAATTTTGTTGCAATTATGTGTTGAGCTAAAAGCTTTTGTTTAAATCATTTGAGGTTTTTTTGTTAATATACATAAGCAAGAAGAAAAGAAGTAAAATAAAAATGGAAGATAAGCATTATCTGTTTACTTTTTCATTACAGTGCTTTAGACAAATATGTATTGAATTATTCTTTTAGGAAAGTATGTTACATGCTTTCAGCAATTCTGTAGAAATTTTAAATGTTTAAATTGAGCAAGATCATTGAAATGTAACTTTTCTGGAAGGTTATTATGTTAATTCCAGTTTTGACACTCTTTAAATACCTTTTAAGAAAAAGGGTGAAATGAACTTCTGAGGGATTTGTGAGTTGCTTAATGCCTATTGATGTATTAATTTAAGAAGTGTAGCTATTTAGTGATTATAGAAATTAAAAATGAAAACGCCATGGAAGGTGCCACATTCATCACTCTGATGATAATGTTCTCTGCAATCATCTTTGCCCAGGCCAGGTTTAAATAAATCACTTCCTTTAAGTAGACAATTTAGTATTGTAGACCTCACAGTGAGGCATTACTTCTAAAATGTTTAACCTGCTTTTTGTTTTTCTGTCTCCTTTTATTGCCTCATACTTAAAATGCAGGGCACATAAAGTTATTCTGTTTCTTACTGTGCTAATAGTGTGGTCTCAATGTTAAAAGGCAGTGTACCAGTTGAGTAGTAGGTGGTTGATGCCCACCTTTTTTAAAATTCTTTTGCCTTTTGTAATTCAAATAGCACTGCAAAGCTGTGAATGAATCCGGGCATTTGTAACTGCTTTAACACTTTATTTTAATCATAAAGTATGGCAGAGAGTTGTTTAAAGAACAGAACTTTTTAATATGGCTCAGTGACAGTGTGTGATACTGGGTGTGGGAGATTAGTTTAATAAATACCAATCTTTTAAGCATCAGAATAGGTTTTTTTCTTTCTGAAATGATCAAAAGCAGGAACACTTTAGGAGGAGAGGTGGAGAGGTGGTTTATCTGCTGGTACTTGAATTGAATAAAGTCAGTTTTGCAAATCAAGTTTTCCTGAATACCTATGGTAATAGGAGTTTTTAAATAGCTATTGCATCTGTTCAGTGAAGTCTCTTCTGCTTAATATGCGCTGAGGGGACTTGAATTTTTGTCTACATAGATATATCAAACTATAGCTTTCTCTTTTTTTGGTCTTTATAAAGATAAAGCATTTGTTCCTTATGTTATATTATTGAGTGTGTGATGACTTTTTATTCCTATTTTTATGTGAATGGGCGTATAAGCGAATGTTCTTTTTCAGTGTCCAAGTGACCTGTTGCAGTTTTCAGTTTGAGAGAATATTTGTAGCACAGTTGCTGATACGTTGAAAGTACTGCAAAGTTCCTGGGGTGATTTGTGTGAGAGCTTTTAACACTGTCATTGTATTAACCAGACGTGAGAAGAGTGGGATAAGTAACTTCAGTGCAAAGCATAGGATTAGATTATTAGATATTTGAGATCAGACGTCAAATTAGCAAACTGTTAAGCATAAAAATTTCATATTGCATTCCATAGCGGCCAAGATTTTCTAGTTTTGTGTTTCTCAGTATCAAACCCGTAGAAAATTTTTTCTCGTTTTTAATGACAAATTATTTCATTATTTTAAGCAACATTTTTGACTTGTGCTATCTTGAGAGGAAAAAATTAAAAAGCCCATGATAGATAAAACATGACATGCCTTCATGCTCATGCCTTCTGTTGCTCTATTATTTAATAGCAATTAATGAAGTAATTTCCTTTTTATGGAGTGAGAAAGTTAAATTGCTCTTGTCCGTGCAGTTGCTTGCTCCTGTAAAACAAATGAAGAAAAAAGTTAGGTGTGCAAAGATCAATTAGAAGCATTTCTTTGTTTTTACCTTCAGGGAGAGAGGTTTGGAAAGAGCAGAGAGAACGGCCCTTTGGGGTATGAGGGCTTGTAGAGAAGTCAGCCTTCCATCAGTGTGGGAACAACAGGGTTCTGCTCCATGAGCGAGGGTGGGCTGGGGGCTGAGGAGAGCTGTGAGGCAGGCACAGCACTGTGAGCAAGGGGAGCAATCCCTCAACAGCCAAACAGGAAAAGTGGAGCAGGTTCAGTGACAGGAACCAGGGACAGCCAGCAGCCCCCTGGTGTGTAGCCACAAGGCACAGCTCAAGGCAGGAAGTTAAGCCCGTGGTCAAGGTCAAGACCAAAGGTGCACAGATGTAGCTTGGAGGAGGACCAAGGGCAAAGGTCTGAGCTTAAAAGCTGTTCTTAGCTCAGACCTCTGAGGCTCCTCACAGCTCTTGTCAGCACGGCCTGGTTACTCAGCTACATTGGGTCAGAGCCAGCCCACCCCAAAAGCCCTGGCTGGGGGAAGAGGTGGGCAAATCCTGTTGGCATATTCCAGGGCCTGACATAACCAGTGGCATAGGCAATGTGGGCACCTCCAGTGCAGCCTCCAGTGTGGGTGAAGGTGGGTAATTTTGGCTGTTGCCATTTTGGCACCATCTAGCAGGGTAGTGAAGGAGATGGTCAATAAGTACAACAGCTTAGCTTCCTCTAAACTGTGCAGGCAGCATTCAACGCTGACACACTGTCAGACATGGTTTGGTTATTTTCTAAGTCACTCATGAAAGTACACGGTGAACATAATTAGAACAAATTTGAATCTAATTTACAGAATGAAAGATAAGATGATGTACCTCTGTGTACTTGTACTAAATTGTCTATATTTCAGGAAAAAGCCAGGAATAATTCAACATTGTTGCAATGTAACTTATTCCCAAATGAAAGCAGTTTTTAATTTCAGCTGCTCATGGGAAAGCGATGTGGAGAGTAGTGGAATTAATTTTTAAGGTTTGCTTCAATCAATGAAATGTTTTGTTTTAGCTTCATTCCTTCTAAATTCAAGTAGTTTCTCCTGGAAACAGACGGTCTGTAACACTGACACTTTCTGATGTTTCTGATTTAAAAAATAATAATTTTGCCTCAGGAATCTAGCTCCAAAATGAAAAAAGTGTGTTCACAGTGCTTTATTTTTAGATCTGCATGCTTGTATTTTAGAAAAAGTAACTTCTAAAGTGCTTTAAATGCTAACCTTTTATTTTTTTTATCTGAGAAGTGCAGGCACGTATGGTTTTTGTGGCTCTTTGCCAAAAGATTATCATTTACATAAATATTTCTTTCAAAGGCGTAGTTTAAGACATTGAGCTCAGAAGGTTAGAATAGAGACTTCAATCTGCACACCAGCAGTGGGCTATTGGCTTCTGAACAGTAGCTTTGTTCTTCGCATTCAGAACACTGTTCTCATTCAGACTTAAGTAGAGCTGGCATTAAAAATCAGCTAATTTGTTTCATGTGATTCATCAGCTGTGTGTTTTATTTAAATCTATGTCACATTCTCTTTTGGCTTTTTATTTTGTAGATTGAAGTGTTGAAATAGGCCACTCTTTAACTCTTCAGCTCCTGACTTGAAAAGTGACTTAATTTTTACATTTCCAGTGTTGAACTCTTGTCTAAAATTCAAACAGTAAATATATATAACAAATATATATATATAGCTAAAGTGTGCATTAAGGATCTTGTTTTTTTCCACAATCTGATGTTTGATTTAAAAGATACACATTTACAGTCAGTTTAGTTGTAGTTTTATAAAAGACTAAATAGAATAACATAAGGTAGTAGCTAAATATTAGTGTAAAATATGCATTTCTCAGATTCAGTGGAGTATACAAGTTTTACTTTGATACTGCCAATGTGCTTCTTTTTTTTCTTTTGACCTTTCACTTCTTGAGTTTAGGAATACTTTTAGCTTCTACTAGATTTCTTTAAACTCTGCCAGAGAATGAACTGTACCATTATTTGAAATTGTAACCTTTGAGTGTCAAATTTGTCTTCTCACAGAAGCACCACCTTTTATTCTCTTAAGGCTGAAGTCTCTGAAGTCTTACATACATTGAGCTTCCCTAAAGTGGATAGTCCAGCTGCTATCTGGACAATGTCTTATAATAATTTGTTCTGCAGAACCTTTGTTAGAATAGGCTACACTTGCTTTTATGCTTTATATTTGTTACATTTTTCCTGTGCTGTAAAGTGACCTCTCACTGTGAATATAGTTATTCGCAGACACTGTTTATGACAGCATGGTATGGCAGAATCCTCTGTCTGTTAGGTACATGGTCCATTGTTTTCTGGTAAAATTTTTAGGAATTTGTTAATTCTACTCTTAGTATATGGCTAGAATGTGGTAAAAGATCAGATTGAAAGATTATCGCAGCTGAAATACGTTTTTAATGCAATGGAGTTGCACTTACTTCAAGCATGTAGCATTGATTCTCTAATTTTTTATTTTTCTTAACATTAAATGCTATGCATTCTGTGTAAATCTGCCACTTTTGTTTCTGGAATAATCCCATGGTACGTAAAATTCTACTTTCTTTGGAGGATTTAAAAATAAAGATTAAAAAAGATTGTTGCTTTTAAAAAGCAGACAAATTGTGAAATAGGATAAGATTGTTCAACTAATGGTAGACTTAGTTCATTAGCTCTCTTAGAAATACAATTCAATTACTATACTACCAGCTGGGGGTTTCTTTTAAGTGTTTTTTTTTTCTTTCTTTTCAAAGACACAATGTGATTGTGAATTTATTTAATGTAAGAGATTCCTGGTATATTGGTGATTTACGTAGTGTGCGTGAGTCTCCTGCCTTCCTTCCCATCCATGCATCAGTGCACTCATTTCCCCCATGACAGCATTGGTAGTTGCCTTAGCTCTTCTAATTGTCCAGTAGTTGAAGAAAACACACTTTCTTTGTTCTATGCTACCTTCTTCTTTTAAGCAAGTTACAGCAGTTCACAGCGCAGCCAACACATGTATGCTGTTCCCCTTTATCATGGAGTTGTAGCCTTAACATGTCTTTGAAAAGAGCCATTAAAATCATAAATAATTTTATAGGATTTTTTTTTGTTTTTTTCTCCTCATAATTTTTTTTCTATTTTTACTTTATGTACAGTGTGGTTACTTCACTGGTATCCATATAGAGTGGTATCACAGTCACTTTATAGCCATTTCTCTAACTGTGTTCACTGTTCTCAGTACATTCTTCCACTGTTTACATATTTATTATGCTAGATTGTGAGTACTTTTTCATTTTCATAATCTTTAATTTAGATTATAATTTCTCATTTAATATGTGATGCCAGTATTATGAGATGAAATATCAAGTAAGATAGGTCCATCTGACCAACAGTGTCAGCCTCCATCACTTGCTTGGTAGGAGCTTTTCATAAACTTCCACAAGACTAACATTTAATCCTACCTGTTCCTTCCTGAAACTCCCCTTTATACTACTGCTCACAAAACCCCCACTGTTGCTTGACAATAGTCATAATGCATGAACAGTCCCTTACATTGATCATGTCTCATGGTTTTGTTGTTTTCATTT
The DNA here is from genome assembly GCF_028018845.1 of Melospiza georgiana. Lineage (NCBI taxonomy): Eukaryota > Metazoa > Chordata > Aves > Passeriformes > Passerellidae > Melospiza > Melospiza georgiana. Next base: position 92,615,348 of record NC_080432.1, read on the forward strand.
GTTTGTGACTTTTTCTTAGAAGGTGAAATGCTTGAAAGCAGGTGGTTGTTTTCCCACTTTTTACAATTAATGCACAGTTAGATTTTGATCAATTTCTAAGATGCCTGTTCCTGTTAACCAAAAGTTAGTTTAAAAATGAGGCTATTTTTCCCATGGAATTTCTGAATTGGGTATAGGAATTTGAATAGATGTTTGGGGTTAAAGTTCACAAATGTTAACTTCCCCTTACTTGGGATTTGACATTACTGATGTATGGCTTCTTTGACTTTTCTCTGAAGCATACCATTCGATCAGATTGTTCAGCAGTTTAAGGTTTTTTTGCATATTAGAAAACATTACATTGCTCTTTGTGCAGATAGAACAGCTTTTTTGGGTTCCCTTATTTTTCAGAGAACAGGGAGAATGGGTGCAAGTGTGCTAGTGTTTCACCCTAGAATATTAGTTTGTAAACTGAAGTCATACTCTTAATAAATAGTGCTTATGATGTATCTAATTTCACCCCCCAGAATTTCAAAGAATATTCCTACAACTAAAGATGTTGAACCTCTACTTGAAATTGATGCAGATATACGGAACTTTGAGGTATTTTTATCCTCACGAACACCTGTCCTTGTTGCACGTGATGTGAGAACCTTTTTGCCTTGTACAGTGAACCTGGATCCCAAGCTACGAGAAATCATTGCAGGTGGGTATACTTTCAAATAAATGGAAAATGACAAATCAGTCATTTATTTTAAGTTGAGCTACTTGGCATGTCACACAGAACACTCATTTCATGTTCATCAAACCATACCTTCAGATTGTCTGATTTGACTTCAGTAAGAGGCCATTCAGTTTCACTTAATAGTTTTGCTGTAACACCCAGACCATCCTGGACTAAAGCTTCTCTTTTGGAGGGTGAAGTCCACTGTTTTGCTTTGCAGAGTGCTTTAGGAAATGGAAGAAACCAATACACACAACAATATTTTAGTAGAAGAGATGCAAGTTGACTTCAGATGTTTGTTAACAATTTTGAAAGTACATGTAAAACCCTGTAGAAATTAAGTCAGTGAAACAAAGTCTTCTCTAGGCTGGAGAACCCAAATTCTTTCAGCCTTTCCTCCTAGGAGAGTTGTTCCATAGAGTCTTATAATGGCTTAGGTAGGAAGGGACCTTAAAAATTATCTAGTTCCAACCCCCTTGCAATGTGCAGGGATACCTTTCACTAGACCAGGTTCCTCAGAAGCCCATCCAACCTGGTCTTGAACACTTCCAGTGTTGAAGCATCCATAAGTTCTCTGGTCAACCTGCTCCAGTACGTCACCACCTTCATGGTAAAGAATTCTAAACCTACTATCAGTTTGAAGCCATTTCCCCTTGTCCTGTCACTACATATCCCTGTAAATAGTCTTCTTCCACCTGTCTTGAAGGCTCTCTGCAGATGCTGGAAGGCTGCAATTAGGTCACCCAAAGCCTTCTCTTTGAAAAATCCCAATTCTCTCAGCCTTTCCTCGTAGTAGAGGTGCTCCATTCCTCATCAGTCATCTTTGTGGCCTCCTCTGGACTTGCTCAAATACATTGATGTCCTTGTTCTGGGGATCCTAGAGCTGGATGCAGCACTGCAGGTGGGGTCTCACCAGGGCAGAGGGACTGTATCCCTCCCTCTCCTGCTGCCCACACTGCTTTGGATGCAGCCTAGGACATGTTTGTCTTTCTGAGCTACAAGGGAACCTGGCTGGGTGAAGTCCAGCCTCTCACCACAGCACCTGCAAGTCCTTCTCAGCAGAGCTTCTCTGCATCTGTTCATCTCCCAGCCTGTATTGCTACTGAGAGTTGACCCAGCTCAGGTGATCTTATTAAACCTCATAAGATTCCCATAGGTCCCCTTCTTGAGCCATCCAGGTCCCTCTGGATGGCATCCCATCCCTCAGGTGTGTCAGCTGCACCACTCAGCATGGTGTCATCTGCAGACTGGCTGAGGGTGCACTCATCCATTCATGTCATTAATACAGATACTAAATAACACTGGTCCCAGTACAGACCTGATGGACATCACTGATGTCTGTTGGAACTCTGAGCCATTGACCATTACCCTCTGGATACAGTTGTCCACACCCAATTTCTTATCTGTGTAACAGTCTACCCATCAAGTGTATCTGCAATGTAGAGAGAAGGACATTGTGGGGGACTGTGAAAAAGCTTTGACAAGCTTTGTAGAAGTCCAGATAAATAAAGATATCTGTAGATAGAGATCTGTCAAGATAGATATCTCTAGCCCTTCCCTTGTCCACAGATGCAGTCCATCACAGAAGGACAGAGGGTTGGTCAGGCAGGACTTCCCTGTGGTGAAGTTGTTGCTAGCTGTCTTGAATCACCTTTGTCCTCCATGTGTCTTAGCAAAACTTCCCTGAGGATCTGGTCCATGATCTTCAGAGGCACAGAGGCGAGCATGACAGGTCGCTAGTTCCTGGGGTCTTCCTTGCTACTGTTTTTAAAATTTGCAATCTCTCCATCTCTTATGTTGAGGGCAACCTCTCCTCCCCTCCTTCCTCTCCTGTCCCATTTGAACAGCCTGCAGCCATCAACAGTTCCACTCCAGTCATGGGATTCATCCCCCAAGTTTCTGGAATGGCAGCTAGGTCAAAGCTTTCTGGCAGCACGGTGGCTTCCAGCTCCTCCTGTTACCCAGTCTGTGTGCACTGAGGTAGAGGCACCTCAGCTGGGCTATGAGCTGTGTCACCTTCTTAGAGGAGCACTCTTTAATTCCTTTGAAGTGTTTTAGTGGTGTTTCCCTGTTGGCTTCTGTAACCTCAGTAGTTCCTGCCTCATCTCCATAAGATTTTCAGTGGAGGAATTGTTTCTGATGTCCAACATGAATGTCCCCTGGCACAGGTGCCTTTTGCCTGTTATGGGGATAGTATAAGGTCCCCTGGATCTCAGCTTTTTTCTGGTGGCTGTTCTGTCTCAGGGAGACCAGAGTGTGATTCCAGCAGTCTCTGTCCTCTGACTCTCTCATACTTCTTAGTCTTTCTGCTTCCTTACTTAACTCTTGCACCAGGCTGGACCAGGGTTGTCTCCCTGGTTGTGTCACACACTTGTTATCTCTACTACATCCAGCACTGGTGAGAGGCTCTGCCCCCCGCAGCCTGAGACCTGGATGGGAGCTCTGTCTGTGTTGTCACATCCTTTCTGGTGAGTGCAGACTACTAGGGGTTTGTGCCTTATCTGGATGCCATTTCTGAGCTCCTTCTGAGAGGATGATGGCCACCAAGGGGGCTCACCTCTTGGGTAGGGTGACTGCACCCTTCCTGTACCCTGGCCACTCAAACTACCTTGTCACACTCCCTGGGCTGAGGCTTGTTGGGGACCTTTTTTTCTTTGGCAACTCCCAGGTCTCTGTAGCACCTGCTGTGAGAGCACTGACAGCGCCTGGTGGATCAGAAGAGGTCCCTGTGTGCTGGGATTTGTCACTCTGCCATGGTACAGACCAGCCTTGGAGCAACTTCTCTTGGAGAGTGACTGTTAGGTTCCTTTATGCCACATTTTAAAAGAATCTAAATGTTTAGAGAGATTTAATGTGTGATAAACCATCCTACCTTTCCTAAAGACTCCTGTGTAGATGTGATCATCAAGAGAAATCAACCAAATCCAGCTGAAATTTGACCTTCTTGATGTTCTATTTGATGAGCTCTGATTGGAGTTAGATATACAAAAATGTACTGTATTGAAATGGCAAACAAAACTTTTCCAAATACTTCAGGCAAAATCATATTCTTGTTACCAATTTATTTTTCAGATGTTCGTGCTGCAAGAGATCAGATGAATATTGGAGGACTTCCTTATCCCACCTTGCCTTTACATGAGGCACCTGCTAGAGGAACATCTGTCTTCAGTCAGCCTTCCTCAGCTTGCTCTTCTACAACCTCTTTCAATGGGCCTTTCAACAGTGGAGTTTTGTCCCCCCAGCCTCACAGCAGTTACTATAGTGGTATGACAGGACCTCAGCATCCCTTTTACAATCGGGTAAATAATCGAGATCCAATTAACATTCTTCTGATTTAGTCTGGTAATACTGCAGATGTCATCTATTAAATATTAAAATACCCATGCAAGTTTTATTTAGGAGTGGAAAAAAGTCCAAAAGCTGACAAATTTTGCAGTAATGTTCAGTAACTGTTGTTTGGGGAAGAAACATGATAAATGGCATCAGAAAAACAAATTACAAAGGAAAAAAAATTTGAGACTCTGCTCATTTGTAGGATATTACAGGGCTTTTTGGGTTGCTGTTTTTTTGTTTGTTTTTGTTTTGTTGCAGATTTTTTTGTTGTTTTTTGGGGGGTGTAAACTGTGCTCAGTTTTTCTCATGCTCACAGATAGTGGAAGGGATCCCATCTCTTTTTGGTTACTTTTGTTAAAACATACAGAAACTCAAGTGGGGAGATAGATTATAAGAATGTATGTCTGTCTTCCCTTCTGTCTCTTTTTAAAGTTATTCCTATCTTTTCCCTAAGCTGGTGTTGTACTAGTTTAAAGGAATTAACATGACTTGCATAAAACATACATTTTTGACCTATTTGTGGGCCTCAGAAAACCTAGTCCTGAGAATGGCTCATGTGAAAATTGAATTAAGTGCTTTACTGTATAGTTGAAGAGTGTCTAAACTTTCTGGTTTTGTGGGATGTGTTCACTATTTTTAAACTTTATTTTTCACTTTTTTTCTGTAGTACTGTCATGAAAAAAACCACAGAGAGCTGATAAAAGTTATAGTGTACTTCTTTATACAGGAAATAGCCTCAACATTAAGTAGATTTGACTGTAGCCTATTAAGGTGAAAAGTAAATTGAATTATTCATAAATCAGTGTTTGTTAACCAAGGCAAAAAAAGTATATGTAGACCAGAACTTTTTAAGTTATCTATTCTACAGTGATTTTTATATACCTTCAAGGCAGTGAGAGTATGCTGTTTTGTTGAAAATAACGCAAAATAACATATATTTTGAAGTAGTCCAACACTGATAAATGTTGACACATGAATATTTGTGTTGATACTAACTCAGCTTAGTCCAAGTAGCTGTTTTGTTGGAAGCCCTGTTTTTGTGTCTGTTTTACCCTGTTTTGTGTAACTGCACATGACAAGGTTTAAAGTCAGGGATGATAAGCTGTTGAAACCTGTATGGGGGTTTTTGGCTCCAATAAGGATTAGAGAAATAATTATTGGTGATTCATAAGCTGTTCTTACAAAGAGTTTATTATTTATTCATTTGTGTTAAGGCTTATAGATATGCTTACTTTTTTGCCTGCTGAAGACTAAAATACTTCAATTTTGGCCTTTCTCACAGGAATTTTATACTACCCTTCTAAAATACAATTGTTTTTAGTGTGTCGCTTAATGAATATTGTCAGAGAACTGTATTGATTACTCTGGGCTCCTAAAGGTACTGTCATGAGCACCACATACTGATGCGCGATGAGAACCTTTTAAAAGTAGAAAATTCATCCTGAAAAACTGTTTCCTTCAGCCTTTTCAGTCATATTTCATTTCTCAGGTTTTTGTAAATATGGTGTTTAAAAAAATGAATAGCAACTCCCCAGTAGAAGTTTTGGAGAGAGGTCTTGGATACTGGTATGACACAACACAGTGGATTCAAATACTTTTGTGGAAATGGCTGGATTTTATTCAAAAACACCCTCAGATCTGGGGATATGTGCCCTAACCATTAAATGGTTCCTGTCCTATTGTCTTTAAGCATTAATTTATGCTTAAGAAAAACCTCCTCCAGCTGTTGGGGAAAAGACTTTATTTTTAGAAAATATGGGGTTTTTTACTATGTATGTTTCTTCTTTTTTCTTTAGATTCTCCTGTGTTATGGACCTGGAACTTCCAGTGATGTAATCTGTTGATTTTTTGGTTTAAAACCCAGTTCTCCCTCTGGTTAGCTGTAAAGGGAAGATTATGGTCCCATTTAGAAGCTCTTCAATTTAGCACTCTGGCTCTCTTATAGGGCTAAGCTGGACGTGTACTGTTTATCACTGTCTAATGGCCTGGCTGAAAGCTGAATTCAAGTTCAGCTTCTCAAAATTGCTGCTCTCATGGATCATTTTTGAGATGATGTTTCTTCCAGGGAAGGTCAGAGCTGTAGGCAAGTCTAATTGGGATTTCCTGGATGGGAGCAAGAAATTATTTTTTTTTTTACAAAAGAGGAGAAAATTCTTTGATATCTTGAACAAATGATGTTTTGCTACATCCATTTAGCTTTGTAGGCTATCTGCAGACTTGAAGAGCACTGGTTTATGCCCAGTATATATTTATATTGATCTCATGTTTTCATGATACCTGTATTGTACTTCAAATGAAGATTGGTTCTGAAGTGCTTGGCCTGTAATGGAGAATTAATTCCACAATTGGGAAGCAGTGGAGTAGCTGAAATGGGCCCAGTGGTTGATTAGAAGCTATGAGAGGATTGTGGGATAATTGCCTTAGTGGACAGGTTTTTTTCCATTGCTTTGTAGTCGGATATCATGCAACCAGCAAGCTCCCTGTGTGTTTCAGAGAAGAGGCTCTGCAGTGAGAGCTGGGCACTTGAATGCAGTTTGATCATAAAGCATTTCATACTTGGGGGTTTTCCACATGGTTTAAGCTGTTAGTGGAAAACTGAGGCATTAAATGTTTCTGTGGTATTTTCTGGAAATTAATCTCTTCCAAAAAAAAGAGTTTGTATTGTTTGTAGAATGTGCCTTATGACAGTGGAATAGTTTTAATTCAGTGAACTTTCCTGCATCATTCTGTACTAGCTAAAATGTGTGGAGGCAAAGGTTAGGTAACCAAACTTCCCCAATTAGACTGATGGTTGGAAAAGCATATGAAATTTTTGTGGTAATTATGTGAAAGTGCTCAGAATCTACCTCTAGCAGCTAAGAATATGGAACCATTTTTATTTTCCATAAAGTGCTTGAAGTTGTAGCATATGCTGTCTACATAAATTATATACTCAGAAATTATACTTGAATTTCTCAGTTAATTTAGAGCTGCTTCTGAACACAGAAGTTTTTAAGTCCTTATTGGCAAATCTAAGGTGAAATATTTCCACAAATTTCACTCCTTCCTCATAGATTCTCCCTTTAGTCATAGAATTATTTACTCTATACTGAATTTAGTGCTGTAGACTAATCAGAATCTTGTCATGTGCAGAAACACAAATCAGATAATATGTTCTCTTGTGAAGTATCTGGATAATAATTTTGAAAATGCTACACATAGAAACATCAGAAATCAGTAATACAGCCATTGTTTTGAGATTTTTTTTAAGGTTTTTATGGTGTTTTGTTGGTTTTTAGATTTTGGTTTTTTTGGGGGGAGGAGTTTTATTAAGAATTGGGCAATGAGTTGAAAGCAATGAGTGCTGTAATTCTGCTTTCCCTAAAGTCTAAATTAACACTGTCCTTTAAAATGTTATTTGTATTGAACAACATGCATTAATGTATTTCCAGCAAAACAAAACTCCAGTACTGTCTGCTCTAAGCATCTGTTCATATGTTTATAAAATCTAGTGTTTGTGGAAGCCCCCAGGTTGGGTGCCACAAATATGGGAAGTTCTAGTGGTGGATGCTCTTAGTATCACACTTCTTGTTTATTTGGTTCAATTGTCTTGAATATTACAAATGACTCAAAGTTTACTGAGCAACTGAGAAGGTCGGAGAGTAAAATTGTCAGAATTATTGTTAAATTATCCTTTTCCCATATTGAAAGCAGATGTTAGAGAGTAGCTACCAAAACCATTCTGTCTCTATTCCTCCAGAAAACTATACCAGAGCACCCATTGGCTTGGAGGGAAAAAAAGGGATCATTTGCTGAGTGATTTTGAAGAATTCACTCCAGAGCTTTTGATTGAATTCTGTTCAATGGTTCAATGCAAAAGTAAAGAAAGCTATTAGTAATTGCGCTTTTTTACTTTATGAAACTCAGCTAGAGGATGTGTTTTGTTGTAATGATTTTTATTTTATTATTACATTTTGATTTGTGTAATTGTTTGTCCCTTTTTTGTTACACCTTTTTTTTTTTCCATAGCCATTCTTTGCCCCATATCTTTATATGCCAAGGTATTACCCTGGCAGTTCTCATCTCATCTCACGTCCACCACTAAAAACGAGTTTGTCCAGAGATCAGAACAATGGCCTAGTAAGTATTTTGAAGGGTAATTCAAATACTAACTTAGACAATAAATATAGTGAGTAATGAAATTAAAGGTTATTAATGATGATTCTCTGTTAGACAAGTATAAGCTTTATATTTATTATATATATTTTAAGCAAAGGTGTTACTAACATGTAATGTAAATGTATTTTGTTTTAACTTTAGAAATTTCTTACAGAGGAAAACCAATTCTAGCATCCATGTATAAAGATTAGAAAAGAATGACCTTTGATAACTGGCAAAAATATATTAATGAAAATGCCAACTGTACTATAGTACCAAAACAGATGTAGTGATAGAAGACTACTTGTAAATTTATATTCCATTTTTTTAATAATGTATCACAAATTCTTTGTACCCAGAGAAAATAAAATTATATCCTTTAATATTGTAAAGAATGCTAGAAACTGGAAGATCATATTTAAATGTTAAAAGAAATATATTCAAGTAAAACAAAATACATTTTATCTGAAGTGTTTTTGAAGTACATATAATCCAATTTTACCCATTAGAAGGGCAAAATTAGCAGACTTTTCTAGCTTCCTATAGAATAATAAGTTTCCTGTTTAACAGTATTTATTTTACTGACAGATGGCTGTTCAAATGGAATGATGTACTGAGGAAAGATAAAAAAGTAAAAGCCTCACTTGTTGGTTGCTTTAATTCTAGGGTACTTATACAACGAGCAAGGCTGTTAAAAGGTGGTAAAAGCTTTAATCACTTAAAGAAAACAAATGTGTTTCTCTTGAATTATGTATTATTGTGAGATCAGTCTCATTCACTGTTTACTTCATAATTTTTGTTGAGCCCTTGATCATTTTACCCAAACCATAATATTTTGTTGTTGTTAGGATGTTATCAAGGAGGATGCTGATGAGGGGCTTCCTTCACCCACAGACCCCTCAATGGTAAACGAGTAGTCATGTGGTGTGGAAATTTTAGCATCTCATTGCTTTTTCAGCAGTAATGAGTCTGCATTAATCATAACTGCAGTTCACTAACACTGCATCAGTGGCTTTGGTGGGCAAATAGAGTAGTTGAAAACTAATGTAGTTCGTGAATGAATTTAAAAGCTAATATTTCACTTGCAAGACGTATTCTGTTTTCCCCTGTAGTTTTCCCCTTGCCTTTCTCAGTAGCTGTGGTGAGCTTTGAGTCAAGTGTCGTGGTAGCTGAGCAGAGTGTAGAATGACAGCTGGTCTTTCAGTGCTTAAGTTTTAGAAGTAATTGTGTTTTTCTGCTTCAGTCAACTCTCTCTCCCGAACCTACTTCTTTAGTTGGTGACATAAAGCTATTGCAGGTAATACAGTATAAGGCAGCTTTGATAGAAATGGAAAAATAAAGTATTGCTGGTCATAACTTATTCATGAGTCAGAATGTTAACAGTTACCTTTTCTGTGACTTGTTTTGTTTTATCCTAAGTATTCATACTTAGGATGTCATCTTTATGGTATATGTTTTAACTCTAATTATGGTAATTGTGTTTTATACCAAAACAAAGAGTTTAATGTGACTGTCATGATTCTCTTAATATTTGCTGCCAATAGTTGTTGGCAAAAGTTATCGTTTGATTGCATTTACTTTTTCTTTTTGTAAATAATTGCAAAAATGTCTTTCTGCTGTTGTGCAATGAAAAAACAATCAAATCCCACACAGATTCCAAACTCTGTTTAACTGTACATAACTTTCACTGAGAAACCACATATGTGCAGTGCAATGGAAAAGGTATGCTAAGTTTCTCTCTCCCAAGTCATTTTTTACTTTATGTGAAGGGATGACTGTGGAGTAATTTTTCCTTTTGAAATGCCATCCTTGTGTTTGATTCCTTATCTCATTATCCCATTCTTTTCCCAGACCTTTGAGACTTGCCAGTGCAAGGAAAATTATGGACTTGCTCAAAAGTATTAGCATGATGGCTGAGGACTGTGTGTCTCTGTGAGTGTGACAAGGCACACAAGCCTGGAAAAGGAGGATTTAGTCTTGGAACAGAATAGTGAATGAGTTCCAGCAGCAGAATTGGAACTGAGTGCCTCTTCTGCTTGCTGCTGAGTGTTTATCTTAATGCACATTTAGGTGCAGCTTCAAACAGCAGTTTAAAAGACTCCTGTAAGTAATCTATTGCCTCTAAGTAAGAAAATACAGGAATTCAAACATTAAAAAGAAACTTCCTTTGAGATAATGATAATGGAAGATTTTGTTAGATCTGTTTTTTAATTTAATTTATACTGATGTGAATCTCTAATGCAGCATATCAGATCACATACTTTTCTAAGACTTAGCACTATTTAACCTATGGTGTAAATCTAAAACTTGGGATTTTTTTAAAGTCTCTTGGGAAGTTGACAAGAAGGTTGTTAGTCAGGATAAGATATGCAATGTATTTTCAGGGTTTCATCTACTCTAAATCCACTTCTTTTGTCAACTTTATTGAATTTTCCATGAAAGGAAACAATATTATGTTTGTGTTATGTGCTACAATTATCTGTAGATGATGGGTACAATAATTTCATCCAGCTATTTAGGTAGCTCTTAATTGATGGGTCGTTGCTACTGTATAAGTGATCCAACTTATTAAATGGTTTGGTGCACGCAAAGTAATTAAATAAACAAAAAAAACCCTGCACAAAGTAGTTAATGAACACCAAGATGTGTAATTGGTTTGGTGATTGAAAACAAGAGGAGCATGTAGAATCAAAATTGTCTTTCATGCTAAACTGGCAATGAGCCAGAAATGTTGCAACTCCTGTGTAAAATAGAGAATAATCATTGTTTTGAATGTTTGAGTCATAACAGGGTGAAAAAACAGGATTACTCAGGAGTATAATTTTTTTTCACACACATCATAATTTCTGCTTATTGCATGAGTTGACAGAGCTGTGTAGAGGCTGTTATGTGATCTAGTTATGGGTCTGCTGTTGTCAGTCTGATGTTGGCGTGAGCAAATCCTGAAATTCCAGACCACCATCATTAGTCTCATAATATCTGTGTAAGTTCAGGTTAGCTTAGTAAAGATCAGGAATATTTTGAGTATAGTCATCCTGTATCAAGCATTTTACTTTAGCCACCTTCCGTAATTAGATTCTGCTGCCGATGATAAAACTTGTCTGTCTCAGACCATAGTTTACTGTTCTTTGCTGAATGGATCAAAACATAGATGTCAAACTGGTGAGTTGACCAAATACCATCTATTTAGTTGTATCAGCATGAAGGTGCATTGCAAATTTTAGGTTATCAGCTTGAACCACTAATGAAAATAGTCTTAAGATGCCAGCCTTTGACATCTGTGATGGAGACAAACATGCATTTCTGCTGGTTTTACTGTACAGATGCTTATTTTTGAATAACTGCAAAAATTTCTAGAATGCCCTTTTGAAGAGTTTATAGGTGGATTGCAGTGTTACCAGTCATGGAATGGTAACATGGAATGGTTCACAGAATCCCCTTTTATGTTAGAAATCAAACTAGCATTAGCAGTGCTTATCTGTCATAAACTTGATTTTGTGCTTTAATTTGCATTGTTGATTTTGACTTCTTAGGAAGTAGCTTGTTCCAATATGATTACTTTGTTTAAATACATTTTTTCATACTGCACTGAATATATAATCCATAAGATGTAGTATTATATGTGCTTTGAATGAGGACTAACGTGGCTCAGAGCATGTAGTATAGATAAACATAGAGTACTTCTTAAGAAGTACTTTTCAAAAGTTTGAGCATGAATGGAAATGTATGGCATGGGAGTTTTCTTACAGATTTTCCAGTGCTTTTGTGTAGCATTTTTATGCTTTGAATATTTGTGCTTATAAGAAATAACTTTTCTATTCTGTGGGTGGTTCTGGTTTGTTTTTGGGGCTTTTTTGGGCGGGTGGGGGCGAGGGACGTTGGCAGATTTGATTAGATAGAAGTTTGAAAAGTTATTTGAGGTACACTGGTAGTATAATGGGATCTTGAGGTGGCAGGAGAATGTTTCATTAAAAGGAGGATTTTCTGTCAAAAACAATCTAAACCTTTATGAAAAACAGAATATAGCTAGTGGGTTTTTTTACAAATGCAAAACAGAATAGTCTGCTCATGAAAATAGTATTTGTATAGCATACCCTAAATGTATATTTTTAAGACCTATTTTTAAAGTTTCATCACATTATGAAAATATCCTGTGTCTATCCTAACCCTGATTTCCTGTTTACTTCAAAGCATGTTCTCTGTATGTTTGACCTTTGTGATATCACTTTAAGCTGTTGTTTCTTTTAATTCTGTTTTGTCCTTTTCTCAAAGCTGTGTAAGTCTGAGTTAAACAAAAACAGACAGGTACAGCCAATTCCTGTGAATTCTCATTCACTTGTTTCAGAGTCATTCCAGAAGCTATCATACTGGTGCTTCATGCTGGGCTGTCTGTAAACTAATGCTCATTACTAGCCTTGAGGTTTGTTTTGACAAGCTGCTTTTAGCTTTTGCATGGCAAATACTTTTCAGACTAATGTTCTCTAAGCATCTCTAACAAAACCACTAAGGCTGAAAAATGTGTCAGTTTAAGTACAGTTTTAATTCACTTACATGATGACAATATCCCTAAAGCTATTACATTACTTATTCTTCAGAGAGTGCTTTTCATAAAGAATGATTTGGATTAATGTGCATCTATTTCAAACAGTTCACACTTTAACAAAAATAGTCTAAATATTTCAGCTTTTATGTATCTTTTTTTATACACTGAAAGCAAAGTTTCTAAACTAGGTCTTAATGCATGCAGAAAGAATTGCTTGTCCTTGATTGTTAGAAAAATATTTTGATATGAACGAGAATCTGTTAAATTAGATGTGTGTAAAACTTTTCTTCATTTATTTCTGGGTATATCATAGATAATGTATTTGATAGATTCTGAGAACAAAGGCAATTGCTAACACATGTTGCTTAGGGACCATTTATTTTAGTGGTGCCACAAAGTAATTCTGGCTATAACAGTTTCTTTTGTTTTAATTGATAAGCCTTCTTTCAAAAAATAATTAAGATTTGAATTAACTGAGTATCTTGTCTTTGTTGATGTGTTGTCTAACTCATGCCAATAGTAAATAGTGTGTTTATGAGGAAATAATGGATCACAAGCTGGTATTCTGAAGAAAAACCCACAGTGATCTCTTAAAGAGGAAAATTAAAGATGTATAAAAGAGGTATATGATAAATAGATTATGGGTGAAGCTTCATTCTGTCATTTTCATAATTTTGATGATTTGCTTATATCCTTGACATGATACAGATTTTAGATGTGCTAAAAATCAGACTAAGTTAAGATCTAAAATTTGTCCTTTAGACATTGTAGTATCTGACATGTTCTCTAATGGAGTACCAAGCCCTAGTTTAAGTGCCTAGACTGAAATGGAACTAAAATGTTTAATTTTTCTGCAGTAATTTAGGTAGATTGCCTTCCTGGAAAATGGGATATATCCTTTGTTTGTTTATTATCCAATTGACATGACATAAAAAAAATTAGGAATGGTTAAAAGAACAAAGATTGGTGCCCCAGCTATTTCCAGGCAAGTGTGTGAGCTGCCAGGCTCAAATTCCCTACAACCCCCAGTAGTGTTCCCAAATGAAGCTGATAGTTACACACTTTAAAGTCCATTTCAAGGACATCTGGTGGAGAACTTTAGGGGAATTACATGTAATATTACCTAAACTTTGAAACTCAGAGTAGCTAGGAGTGTGCCTAGCTCCCCAGATCAGGATATCATTGATAACAGTAAATCAGAACTCTGAGGTAGTAGATAATGGGGTTTTGGATTGCTGCTTTGGAATTACTAGTTGAATAAATTCTTTGTAAATATCCTGGTTTAGATAATTCAGATAAGGTTAATGGCATTCTCTGTGATTATTCTTGGTTTTCACAGGGGTGGAGATTTAGTAATTTAGTAATTTATCTAGTAATTTATATTAATTCTGAAAGATTAAACATCTTCCAATAATTAAATAAAAATGGGAGACAATATTACAACTCCAAAACCAGTCTTCATTGGTGGTTTGAGGAATATAATAAAACTTGATTAACTGGATACTCAAAATGCACTTTTACATCCCAGGGCTTGTGCATGTGATGATGACCTCTGAAGCTTAGAAGCTCTTTTGCATCCTCCCAAAATGAGCTGTTTGGTGCACGGTCTACAGTGCTGCACCCAAATCTTAATTTTAAGAAAAAAGGGAAGGTGCAACCTCCCTCACAAGTGGAGAGCATACAAATATTTTTAACTGCTAGAACTGATTCTGATTTTGCTTTTTGAAATCTGGAAACACTATGTGTAACTGCATGGGTTCCCATCCAGGGGGAATATGGTTTTTTTTAAAGAACATACTGCCTTAATATACTGTCTACCTGCAGATGCATTTGTTTTAGTTTTCCACCCTTTCTTTGAAATTCCCAAAGGTAGCAACATTAACAGGACAACTCTTGTGTTACAGAGCTGAATAATTAGAAATAATTTCTACCTGAATCTTTCTGAAGTTTGGGGTATATGAAGCATCTTCATAGTAACTTGTAGGGCATTTGCCGTGCTGCTGTTTCAGTACTGTGGTGCACAGCCCCTTGGCTGATCTTGCATAAATAGAGCTGAAGGAACCTCTGGAAAATAAACAGATATTGTTAAAATTATTGTTAAAATTATTGTTAAAATTAATCCAAGTAGTTGAGGAGTTACCTTTGTTTTGAGCGTCTTTGAGTTTTAGGTCATCTTTGTCTGATAATACACCAGGAGATTTTAAGACAGAAAAATCTAAGTTGTATCTGCATTATTTGAGAAAAAAACCCCAAACATCCCAAAACCAAAGTAACTGCTAAAGTTAGGAGAAAACTTGTGAGTGAAACTGCATTGTAAATTGATTAACCTGTACTTAATATTTCTGATTTTTATGTTTTTTTACTTGAAATTATGTAAGAGGGTTATTTTGTCACAAAGGCAGGACTCAAGGTGCTGGTTTTTTTCTTATAAATACATATAATGAATGTTTCCCAATATATAGATATTCTGATAATAATTAAAAATGCCTGTGCATTCTTATTCTCATATCTTAATTTTAAAATATAGTTGAACACAGCTTGATTTGTGTTAGTGTGTATTGTGAATTTCTGGGTGTACTGAGTACCAGAACAAGTCTTATGTGCCCATTTTCTCACTTTCAGGGAGCAGGCACAGGGTCAGCCACAGGAGTATCCCATGTATCTCTGAGCGCAATGAGTGTGGAAGCTGTGTGTGAGAAGCTAAAGCAGATAGATGGTCTGGACCAGAGCATGCTACCTCAGTACTCTGCAACTATAAAAAAGGTATCAGCTGAATTTCATTTATGTGCTTAGTTCCTAAACATGGAAGAGGACGCAAGAGGAGGAAAATATTTAGTTACTTCTTTTCTTGAAAATGTTTATTAAAAACATCAGATGTTAAAATAACATCCTAAGTTCTGTGCATGACAAGTTTGGAGGACATTTTAATACAAGCATTCATTTTTCAGAGAAAATGCTCTGTTGAAAAGGACAAACACTCAGAACTATAAATGTTGATGAGACTGGTTATTCTGAGAAAAGAAGCAAAGAAAAATCTTTCAAAATTGCCATATGTAATGAAAAAATAAAAAGGGTTGCAAAGGTCTTCTATATCTAGGTAGCAGTATCCCTTACTTTTTTCTCTGTGAAAAATTGGCACATCTCTCCTGTTGTGAATGAGTGGTGAAGATGGTTCCATTTCTTTGTCACTGTCCACATCTATTTGCTTCAGAAAGAGATCACTGTATATTTTTCTGTCTCTCCTCTTTTCTGTGATAGATACTTTAACACTGAATTGTTTTTTGCTCTTGCATTTTTTTTTTCACAATTCTGTGTGCTCTATTTTACAAAGAATGGAAAAATATGAAGGTTGTCTTTAGTGGATTTGCTGAGCTGACTTTGTCCTGGAACCTATCGTATCTTAATATGGAAGGATTTGATTCAAGGATTAAGAGACAGGTTTTTCATAGGAAGCTTCAGCAAAGTTACTCAAAACAAGAAGTAGGATGCTAGATTGCAGGTCATTAAGTAAAGCTGAAAAAAAATTTAGTTGCGTCCTTTGCTCCAGACTGAAAGAAAGATGTGCTCATCAGTTGTCCCTAATGAGATTCCTCTTATTTATATTCTTGCATTGTAAGACTTACAAGGGATATCATGCAAAAAAGAAGGAAGAAAATGGCTCAGCCTGGTCTTTTTCCTGGCTTGACTAAGACCATCTGCTGGGATATGGGTACAGAACCGTTGAGATCCCTCAGTATTAGCAGAGCTCTCAACTTAGGTCTTCCATTTTCTGGCTGCTCTCCTAAGACATGGTTTTACATTCTGTCTATGCACTGATATATGGTATAAAGATAAATACCTCTTGTTGTTATGTAATGAAAATGGTTCTGTGCTGAATTTGGTGCTTTTGGAAGTTAAGCACTATATAAACATGCCAAATGTAAGGAATATAGATCTTGTTTAAGCACTTCTGTGTTGATCTCTGATTGATGATGAGCATTAGAAAGATGTCTAATCTTCTATCCCTGGGAATTTCTGATGATGGGAGGAATGTAAGCCTGTTTCATGCAGAGAGGGAACTTAATGGAGGCAGTACTTGATCTCAGATGCCTGAAGCCAGGGGTCAGATGCTGCCTGGGACTTCATTGTCTGATTATCTTCAAATGCTTGGGTGTCTGCAGTCCATTTCTGTTCTGAGTTGGAGAAATATAAGCAGATCAGTGTGGCTTATTGTCCTTGAAATTTTCCACCACTTACATGTTATTTCCTCATGTCTATATATAGGACACCATCATATTGCCTTTTTTATACACATTTTTAATGGATTTAATATTTCCGTTTTTTTCCATGACATATAGGTGTTTCTTGTCCATCAGCAATTATCACTAAATATACTTGTACAAAAACACATGGTTTTATATAGAATTGGACTTAATAGTGACTTTGGGAAATTTCACTAGTAGTCTGCATCCAGCTTTACCTCTACCTTTTTAGTCTGTTACTGCTGTGCCATAATTCTTGTATCCATAATTGACATTATTTAGGTGTATTTTTTTTAGGCAAATATCAATGGTCGTGTCTTGGCTCAGTGCAACATTGATGAACTGAAAAAAGAAATGAATATGAATTTTGGTGACTGGCACCTGTTCAGGAGCATGGTAAGACTTTCTGTTCAGTGTTCAGGTCATCATAAATTAGTCTTTTAATATGAGACTTTCTTTCTTTCTGATTGCTTCCTTATTGTCATCATCTTTAAGTTTGTAAATATTATCTTAAAGCATGAATGCATCTGCTATTTCGTTACTTTGTCTTTTTGTCTTAAGCACTAATGAGTAACTTTGCTTGTGAATTTGCATCTTAATTGATTGTCAACTCTGAAGTTTTTTACTCCTTTTTTTGTGGGATCTGTTTTTTCCTGTGTGAGTTCCCTTTTTGAAATTTGCTTATTTTAATGAAATGGTCAGAACTTAACTCTTTTTAAAATCTCTGTCCCACTGTTGAAGTTAGTCAGGGAATTCAAAGTATAGGTCATAATAAGTGCAAGGAATTGAGCAGGCAGGCTGTTACAGTGAGGGTTATGCATCACTGAGAACTGAATTTTCTCTCAATTATTTTTAGACTATTGCCAGTTTTCTTTCTTGAAATAACAGTGTGTCTGTCAACTGTAAGTCAGTCTTGAAAACAACAAGAATTACATGATGAGATTTATTGTTAGATATGAAGTGTTTGGTTTTGCTTTAAAATTTATAATTTATCACATACTAGTTTTACAAGAATATAAGTATTTTTGTGGTATGTGGGTTCTTTCAAGGGTTTGAGCAGTAATAAGAATAATTTATAAATACAAAAGAATTAGCAAGTGATTTTTCTACTTTTCGTGGTCAAAACTGCATATACAGGTACACATTTACAGCAGTGAATTCCTCATTCCTATTTTTAATGAAATTCTTGTTTATCAATTTTGAGAACTTCTTCTATTTATGCAATTACATTTAAACTGTCTCTCTTTGCACGTTAAGATACTTGAAATGAGAAATGCAGAAAATCAGGCTGCTCAGGAAGATCCTCGTGGCGCAGCGGAGCACGGGACAGCTGCGATTCCTCACAGTGACCTTACTCGCCGCCCTGGCCACAGCACCGAGCTGCCTCACACCGAGCTGACAGGGCTTGCTGGCCAAGCTCCCTACACACTGAACTTCAGCTTTGAAGAACTCAACACAATTGGTCTTGACGAAGCTCCTCCACGCCACAGTAACTTAAGTTGGCAGGTATTTAACAGAGAAATGTATTCTGCTTGCTTGCCTGTATGGAAAAGAGGTTTTTTCCAGTCTTGCTATAGACAAGTCAAGAAATAAGTCTCTAGGATAGTCCAGATGCTTTCAGTTCTCAGCCTAGGTAAAGCCTAGTGCTGCAGAGATGTAAACTCTAACCATACTCAGAGTTGAAGTCTTTAATTTTTGCCATCTGAAAAGTACTCATCTGTTCCAGTAATCACTCTTCATGACAAACAACCTAAAGCTATCATGCCTTTCTCATCTAGCCTAGGGTGGTGTCTTCCAAGGCTTCTGTATTTTTATATTATTCAGGCTTTGTGTATTAAATATTTTAGCTATGTGCTAACCAGACATTAGCCCATTCAACAAATGTATTTGTTAGGTTTTTGAAAATAGACAGTGCTCCATGACATCAGAGCCTTGTCCTTACAATGCATAACCTGTTCATAAACTCCAGAACTGACATCCTTCTCCAGCTGTGGTTTCTGCCATAGGCTGTGGTCAGTTTTCTTCTGTATCTTATGAGACCATGTCAAGTGTTGGGTTTTCATTTGTCTATCCTTAAGAAATAAGACTAATCAGTTGGTGGCTAAGTAGTGGTTAGAATTAAAAAAAAAAAAAGAAACAGCAAACCCAGTGGCGTGAACCCTTTTCATCTCTAAAAGTAAATTATAAAATCTTGAAGGTGCAACAAAATAAAAAGACACCCCAAATTCCTAACCATAGGTGATACTTTCAGTAATCAACATTGTGAAAGTGGGTTTGGGATATATATCCCAGAGATAGATTTCTGTCCCAGATACTTCTGAGTGTGTGCATGCATGCCTGTGTTTGTTTGTAGGATACAAATTACCCTTACTACCCATTTCCATGGAGTATCAATGTATGTTTTTTCTAGACCAAAGTGGCATTACAACATTTGATGTATTTGAATAAACAGTGCTTCTGATGCCTATATAGTTATCTAAAGTTGAATCAAAGGAATGAGAAAGGTGGTTTGTCCTTAAGAAAGCATTAAAATTCACCTGTTAGAATTTTTTAAGTCAACACTGACTTGTATTTCAGCTTCTCTGTTGTGGTGAGTTGGCCCTGGCTGGATGCCAGGTGCCCACCAAAATTTCTTTATCACTGCTCTCCTCAGCTGGGCAGGGGAGGGGAAATACAATGGAAGGCTTGTGGGACAAGATAACTGCAGGGAGAGATCTCTCACAAGGGACCACCATTGGCAAAACAGACTGCACTTGGGGAAATTAGTTTTAATTTGTTATCAATGATGTCAGAGTAGGGTAGTGAGAAATAAAACCAAATTCTAAAAGCAGACATGGGGGCAAAGAGGGTTATGTTTGTCAGAAAACTGATTTTTCTGAAAACAGATATGTGGAATTTTGCCAGGATATATCGGAGTATGTATGGTGGAGGTCTTTTAAATATATTTTTGAGATTTGTTCAACATTTAGATGAATTCTTGCTGTCTTTCTAATATAAAATGCAAATTTTGTAAATGTATGAAATGTATTAGAAAAGCTCATCTTGACATACAAATCCAGTCTTTGTAATTATACACTCAAGAGTTAGTCTCAAATACACAGGAGGAAATGCTTATTTTGTGGAAATTTTTCATTATGGGAACCAAGAATAGGAATATTTTCTCAGTTTAGTTTGTGTGTGTGATTCCATATATATGTTTATAGTAAGCATATTTAATTATAGTGTTTACAATTTCACTTGCATAATCTTATTTGCAGCAATGAAAAGAATAATTTAAGTACATATTTAATGCTCTGAGTTATTTCATGTAAGAAGATTGGTAAAAGTAAAAATAGATGGTTCATTTAACTGTTACCTTTTTCTCTTCTTTTTTTTTTTTCCAGTCACAAACTCGTAGAACTCCAAGTCTTTCAAGTCTTAACTCTCAAGATTCTAGTATTGAAATATCAAAGCTTACAGACAAGGTGCAGGCAGAGTACAGAGATGCATATAGAGAGTATATTGCTCAAATGTCCCAGTTAGAAGGAGGTGCCAATTCTACCACTGTAAGTGGGAGGTCCTCCCCTCATAGCTCAAGTGCTTTCTACATGGGCCAGAGCACGTCGGGGGGCTCCCTGCACTCCAGTGCAGAACAGGAAAAAGGAAAAGACGGTGAACAGAAACAGGATGATGGAAGAAAGTCCTTTTTGCTGAAGAGGAATGATGTTGATTACAGTACTTCAGGTGTTTCTACTAATGATGCATCTCCTTTGGATCCTATAACAGAAGAAGATGAAAAATCTGATCAGTCTGGTTCCAAGCTTCTGCCAGGAAAGAAGTCTTTGGAAAGAACAAGTATTTTCCAGGCTGCAGATTTAAAACTTAAGGGAGTTACTCTCCGGTATCAGAAACTTCCCAGTGATGAAGATGAGTCAGGAACTGAAGAATCAGATAATACTCCACTTCTTAAGGAAGGTAAAGATAAGAAAACAGATATCAAAATAGAGAAGCAGCCCAAATCTCCAGAACATGGGTCTGAACCTATTAGAACCTTCATCAAAGCAAAGGAGTATTTGACAGATGCCCTTCTGGATAAGAAAGATTCATCTGACTCTGGTGTAAGATCCAATGAAAGTTCTCCAAATCATTCCCTCCACAATGAAGGAGCAGATGATTCACAGCTTGAAAAGGCAAATCTCATTGAGCTTGAAGATGACAGTCACAGTGCAAAAAGAGGAATTCCACACAGCCTTAGTGGCCTTCAAGATCCAGCTGTGGTTCGCATGTCTATTTGCTCAGAAGATAAGAAAAGCCCTTCTGAAAGCAGCCTGATAGCAAGTAGCCCTGAAGAGAGCTGGCCAGCCTGCCAGAAAGTCTATAATTTAAACAGAACCCCTAGTACAGTCACCTTAAATAACAACAGTGCTCCAAGCAATCGAGCTAATCAAAATTTTGAAGAAATCCAGGGTATCAGAGATCCATCTCAAATTATCCTGCACCCTGGCTCGGGTTCCAATCCAACTGCAGTTCAGAATGAGAACCTGAAGACGGCTGCTCACAAGCGAGGCCAGCGTTCAAGTTACACCAGGCTTTCAAAAGATTCATCAGAGCTCCACACCGTTGCAGCCTCAGAGGGAGCTGGGTTTGGAGAAGAGAGAGAGAGTATCCTGTGAAAAGCAGCCAGGTTGAAAAGAGTATGCTCATGAATTGTAGCTTGGAATTCTTTGTCAGTCTGTGGTTACATTAATCTCTGTAGTTCAAGCTTTCAATATTGTAAAAGAAGGCCTAGATTATTTTCAGTCATTTTCTCTGAAAGGAGGAGTAATTTTTACCAGAAGCAAACTACTTCAGACCTTCCCCACATATAAAAGCAGTAGTTGTCAGCATGGAAAATCAGTTCTTTATTAAAACACTGTGCAAAGGTTTGGTCAGGGGCAGATTTTACAGAAGTATGGTTTAATTATGAAAAGTACAATGTGAATTTGCTTTTCTCTTGGGATATGTATTACTTATCCCATCTAAACATTCCGTTAATTCTCCATATTTGCAAGTAAAGTTAATGCTGTCCATCCTTGCCATTCAATGTTCAAGATGCCAAAACATTGAATAGCACAACCTTACCAAACTTTGCATAAATTTATGAATTAATGTGTGCAGCATAAAATACATTTGTTGAAATTTGAATGTTAAGGTACTTGTTTGGCTATATGTATGCTTTTGCTCTCTGTATGTTCAGTAGTTACTGTTGGATTTGTGAACTTTGGGTAGAGTGGTGATAAGGTTTGTAAGGAATGTTGTCTTGATGTGTCACTGGAATTGGCAGTTATTTATAAGGTAATACCTTATCATTGACTTAGTGGATCCATTATTTATTATAGCTACACAGTTTGCAGTCACTGAATAGATGGTCTCCGTAGGTGCAACCACCAGATTAAAATACTGTAAGGGTAAAGTATGAATATGATGTTTGAATTTATGAAGCATTTGTGGCTGTGTGTGGTTTTTCCTTGGTACAGTGTTTATCATTTGGTTATGGAAAGAAAAATAAGCAGTGTTTGCCATTTTAAAACTAATGCATACCTTTTGGAATCTTGTCAAAGCTGTTCTCCAACATCTTTATTTCTGAAGTACAGTGTTTGAAGATTTTTTTAATCATCTAAGTAATGTACCGGAATGATGTTATAGCAAATACTTGTACTGTCCAGTGAAATCTGCATGGTTTTGAGGAAGAATTGTTCAAGCTAGAGTCTGCTGATAGAAAGAAAATAAAAAATAAATTGGCATGTTGGGCTTGTGTCCAAATTTCTTTTTATTTGCAGTACTTTGTTTCTTCATTTGATAAAAATATTAAATCCGTGTTGTTATGGGTTAAAGTACTTCACAGATTCAATTCTTTAACATGCATTAAAACAATATACTTTTTAATGTCATGCTAAATAAGTATAGAAATACATTTGATAAATGAAATTGCCAAAGCAGATGTTTCTAAATTGAGTGCTGTGAGCTGCAGAGAAGTGGACATCTCTCACTAGTCCAGAGCAGTATTCCTGCTGTTTTGGCAGTCACATGTGCTGGTAACTCCGCACAGCCTTGCTTGTATCCCAGTGCATCTCCAACCAGATGCTTCCCAAGGGACCTTGTGGTCTTGGCCTTTGTTTTCCAAATCAAGAGGATGCATTTCTATGCCAGAGTCAACAGAAGTGTTTCTGCCTTTATCTAGGCTCTGTATTTTTTCAGTCCTTACAGGACTGGAGATGTGATCTGTACATTTCTGGATTTGGTTGGTATGTTATTTGGTTGAATTAAAATTTTCTCAGTGTTACAGAAGTACTGGAGACTTGTGTGCACTATTAGATTAATAGTTCAGCCAAAATGCCTCCCAAAACAAAATATGCAGCCCCAAAGCCTGTGTAGCTTCATAATACTTTGCCAAATCTTTGGGAACAGTTTTTTGGGCTGGGTTCTTTGTCTTAAAAATAAGAGTACATTACTCTGCTCTCAGGCATTTTTGGGATGTGAAAGCTTTTGACAAAAAGATACTTATAATCATTGTTTTATAAGAGAAGACAAGTGTAGCCTTCTTCATTTAGGCATATAGTATTGACAAAAGATACAAATTATTTGGAATAATTTTATCTTGATTCCTCTAAATAGATGAATGACAATTTGTCATATGGTTTTGGGGTATTTTTCTTCCCGAAAGTTTTATCCCTCAAGTCTTCATAAAATACCAACATTGGGATAAAAGAGAAAACTTTTCAGTGTTTCTGTCCTGTGTTCACTAATACCAGTGGAATTGCTTACCATCCCTAGGAAGCAATAGTTACAAGAAACTGTCTGTGTAAGATGGCACAGGACTTTATGCAATTCCCCCTTTGGGTATGATGATCCATGCCACACATGGGATGTGGGTACCTAAAGTCATTTCAGTTCCAAACAGTGGTTCTGTCCAGTTTCATGGACTGCTTTAGCTGTGTTATATAGTAATGCAGGCTGTAGTTTATATCATCAAATGTGTTCATGGACTTTTTATTTAATGCCTTCCTATCAAGGTTCCTAGAATTGGGAAATATGAATACTTTATGGCCAGTTTAAGAACAGCATGCCATAAGAGCTGGCTTTTAACAGGACAATAAATATAACTGACTCAGAATTTTCTTGCATAAAAATAACTAGACAGAGTGAATTCTTCTAAGTTTTTTTATACAGGTGCTCCTAAGCTAAAAGAAGAAACTGGTAGTATGATAAAGGGAGAGAAGAGAAAACAAAGAAGGAAGTGGAATGCTTAATACAACAGAGTAGTAAGTGTCCTTTAGTACATAACAGAAATATATATTAGTTACTGTTTAATGTTTTTTAACATGTAGAATATAATGGAGTAACATTTGCAAGACTTAAAAATACACTGCAGTTTCCTAGCTGAAACTTTTTTTTTTTTCTCTACCGCAGTTTCTATGGCTACTTGCTTGCATAGTTGCACAATTTTTCGAGTTAAGAAACCATAAACAATTTCCAGTGTTGAAATATTTAATGGTAGCTCTGTGACTTGTGGGAATCATAGAACCCAAGAGTTCCATGGAAAATGGAAATGAATGAAAAGTATAAAACAATAAGACAACTGCAAACTTATTTCTGGTAGTCGCTGCTTTCCAGAACTCTTGTAATGATAGTTTATGTATCCACTCTAATTTTGGATGGCTGAATGTACAGGAACTTGAAACCATGACTACTTTGTCTAACTGAATCTTAAGAGCACAGTTTGGCTTGTCCTCGTGTTATGATGCCTGGATAGGATTGCATGGTAGGGTGAAAATAAACCACTTTTGGAAGGAAAATTTGGATGCAAGTAACATTCCAGGTTTTATATGAGACTCTTGTGGCTATTTGCCAGCCTTTTCCAGGATTGCAGTTTCTGAGGAAGTGAGAGAGGGAAGTTCTTACATTTCACTTGTAAAACTTGTGACAAAATGATGGTCTGGTAAAATTCTTGGAGATCTGGGAAAAAAGTTTCCAGTTTGTGCCTGTCCTGGTCATTCTGGGATATCTGATCACCCTGTGTGACTTTGCCCACAGAGCAGAATAGGTATGGGATGTTGGTAAGTTTTCAGACCCTAGCTTTCTTAACTTTTCTTTTCAAATACTGTTACATTTTTTTGTTTCTTCCCTTTTTTTTTTTAGTGTAGTCTTTGGGAAATTTTCCTGAGACACACTTAGCATGAGTTTATAGAAAATGCTGAAAGTAGGTAGTTTCTCTTGTGGTCTGGGGCTCAACTCTTCACTTCTGTCAACAGAATCCACAAAATTTCATATGTGCAGCTCTCATGGGAAGCTTTCTGGACCTTGCTGTAAGAATATGGGAAGTTCTCTGTACAGCTACAGGATAACACATGCAGAGGAGCCACAGTTCAGCCTGTTGCACCCTGTGGCCTTGATCATTTTTATCAGCTTTATCATCTGTTACAGGTTTGTTTAAGTTTCTAAACACATTACTAAGAAATTGCCAAAGAAAAATAATACCTGAATATTTGAGGTCTCATAAATGAAAACTACAATAGTGCTGAAGTAGAAGTGTTCATACCAGTTAGTGAATTTTCAGACACACGAGGGAAAAACATTATAGTCATTGGTGAGATAAAGACTGATTTTTGGTCTTTTCTGTGTTGTATAGGAGTTGTAGTGGGAGGGCTTGGAGCAAAAGTCCAATTCCAGTTAAGCAGAGACTGGAAAGACTGTGTTAGACTTACATGCTGTTTTCTGGCAGCCTTTGTGCATCATGTTTTCTAGATTTCAGTTAGATTTCTTAAGGCCCATTTTATTAGATTAAGGGCAGGGCAGGCAAAAATTTTACTTAGAATCTTTCTCCTTGGGAATACAGAACAGTTTCATAAGTTTGACATATTGTCAAGAGTTTCTGAATTGTAAGAAACAGAAGAAAACAAAAGGGAAAATGGGTGCTCAAAAAAATTCACAGTATAAATAATCACACACCATGTTTCCAAGCTTTAAGTCTAATATTTATGTTTTCATGTGTGGGTCTGACTCCTGTGATATGCTTAATATTTTGGTTAAGTTTTCGTTTAGAAGTTTATGCCCTGTCTTCCATGAAGTAAGACTCAGAGCTACAGGGTTCTTAGGAATGGCTTTTTGCACTCACAAGTGATATAGTTCTAAAAGAAGACTGACACTGACAACACCAAATGTCAGGGCCTTTAAAAACATTAACAGGTGGTGTTCTTGCCCCCGAATTGTTGTGATGGTAACAGTGGATAAACTTCTAAAGGAAATTCTGTTAGCCAATTTTCTTCTCTTACTGTATCGTTATCTTTGGGTCACCTAAGGGGAAGGAAAAAAAATCCCTGGGATATTTTAGAAGAAAAAAGTCTTTTGGAGGAAAGAAAAGACAGGTGAGAGATTGTGTAACATTTTATGTAGCAAAAGGTTACAATTGAGAGTGCTACAACCCACCCCCAGAATGACAAGGGTAAGGCAGATTCTTGTTAATGGATGCCTTGGGGCAGCTTAGAGTAAAAGACACTGGATGGCTGGTGTTTCTAAATATATGTAGGGTTTATTGCAGAACAGTTTGGTTGCAATGGAAAGCAAGTATGTAGCCATTTTGGTTATTATTGACTATATTAATATAACAATATACGCTTTAAAATATATATAAGGAAGGGACAAGAATAGAAAATTCTCACCATCAAAAGGTATCCTTACACCCGTTGGTAGTTGTAATTATAATGTCTGTTAGTCAAAGTGGTGGTTGCAGACCATCAGGTGGTGGGAGAAGTCACACAGCACCCCCTAAAACACTACATCTGTTGAGTTTTCATCAGCTCAGGTTCAGGTGATAATGGGAACACCTCATTACTCTGGAACTCCCGGAGTGGGGCGTTCCAGGCTGGCTGATAATTGTGGATGAAGGCTGTGGTTCACGGGACACTTGGGAAGCCTTTGACACCCTTAGAGCTGTCTGTGTGAGCCCAGTAGAGTCCATTATGGCCCATCAGCAGAGAGGCAAACCTTCAGGTGGAGTGCGAATGTCCCAGTACTTGCCCCGCGGGGGAGCCACCACAGCTGAATTCACTTTAGTAAGGACACGAAGACATTCCCGAGCCTCAGGGTTTGCCTCTTTCCTTATCTTGCTCAACACCAGCTGTAGCCTGTAGAGGCGTGCTCGCCCTCTGCTCACCCTCTGCACCTGGGCGGGTGCTTTGCCCATCGCCGCTTGCCCCTGAATGTTTGAGCTGTCAGCATCACTTGTGGATACATTCTGCTCCCAGATCTGGGATGATTGGACAATAGCACCCCTTTATCTTATCTCAAGTGCCTGTCACTTTCCACACTCCAGTCAGTAGGCATAATCGGGGTGGGGTGGGGTGAGCTGCCCTGGTCTCAGATGAACAGCTTCTTTGCAGTTTGCTAGAGTGGGCAGATGTCCTCTGATGATTTTTACAATGTTTAAGCCATGAACCATTTCACACTCTCAGAGTTGGTGTATATTTCTTTTAAAGATGAGATTCCAGCAGTGGAGCATACTTCTTGTTATGTGAATTCTCAGAGCTGCCATTACACAGCACAGTGTTCAGGTTCGTTCGTGTTTCAGGTCTGAGGACTGAAATTGCATATCCTTGTTCCTTCTTACAGAAGTAACCTGGATTGCAGAATTATCTTTGTGAGTAAACCAGAGTGTCTGTATATCATTACTGGAATACAGTAAGTTTATTGTTTATGAAAGAGAAGGGGAGGAAAGGAATGTTAGTGGTCCATTATAAGATTTTTCTTTGTGTCCAGGATTTCTAATGGTAGAAAAGGAAAATTTTGAATAGTTTGTACATGTCCCAGGAACCTAGAAATAAAAACAAAGGCATAAAATATTGACTGTGGGGAACAGTTAAACTAAAATGGAAATTTTGTGATGCCTTACTGCCTTGCCTCACTAATTAAACCACAGGGAAGCAATCAGCAGAGATTTAACTTTTTGGTTTTGAATATTACTTCTGAAATAATGTGATGGTTTGTGCTTGGCTAAAAGCAATACATATTCTTGAATATGTTTACATATTGCAGTACCATCAAATCTTCCTCATTTGTTACAGTACTATTGAGAGGCAGCAAAACTTTCCTAAGTTCATTTTGGACACCAAAAATCTTTTCCCACCTCAGCAGTGGTAGAATACAGAATGATATGTATTTTTTAGGAGAGTCCTGAGCTTTCATCTGCCAATCAAAATGGACTTTTGTTGCGAGACCACCTTTATTTTACGTTCATTGAAACAGTAGAAAGTCCCGAAAACAAACTAAATATTCCTATTAAGGTGACTTTTTCTCATTCCCCAGCTTTTTTTTCCCCATCCTCCTTATGTTCCCTGACTATAAACCTTACAGTCCGTCCTTTATGGTCCTCTCCTTTTGGCCACACCTAAGATCCTGTCTTTGAATGATTCTGGCTTTAGGCAATCCAGGCATTTGGGACTGGGTATGTATTTGCTTTCCCTTATTGCTGGACATGCTCCTGTCCTGTCTTGCCCCCACACCCTGTGTAGGGTGCATGAGCACATCGTGTACTTGGAACTGTTTCAGTTCTGCCTCAACACCTGAATGGTAGCTGGGGCTTTGTTTGCTGACAGTGTGACTTACCTTCCCAAACTTTTGCATGATAACCTCATAATGGCTGTACTCTGCAATTTTTTCCACTTCAGCAATGGCAGAAAATGCTGTTGTACTGCAGTGATGGTGTGTTTTTTGCTTGGATGAGGAGATTTAATTAGTGGGGTTTTTTACCCCAGGAAGGTTTTACAGTCTAGGTAGGCTCTTAAGTTCTACAATCAATTTTTCTCTCACTTCCCTCCATCCTCTTCCTCAAGTCCTGGAAAATTCTCAGGATATATCCACAGTCCACAAAGCTGGTTTTAAAATACATTTTATCTGATATCTTTATTGTGGATGATATTGTGGACACATCTAAAAATTGCACTAATTTATATCTGCCACTGGAAAAAAAACTTCGAACTTTATTTTGTGGGGGGGAAATCTGCTTCTTTGTTTCCTTGCATCTGTTCCTGGTAAATAATCAGTCAATGATTGCTCATAGGATAAGAACAGTTGTCAGCTCATCTACACTCTAAGTAGTCTGTTAAGATTGTAGAAGGACTTTATAGTTGCACTCAGAAAGGTTAATTTTCCTCTTGGTTCTCTAAGTTATGCTTGATGATGCAGGTCTGAGTGGCACTGCAAATAGTGTTATGTGCAGGACATTTTAGCACTTGCTTTCAAGTAATCTGAAGAATCTGAAAGGTTCTACATTTGTTTAAAGACTCAAGAGTCAACCTTTGGTGTTCAGATATTTTTACTCTGAAGATAAAAAGAAATCGTGATTTTTTTTTTCATTTTCTATAAAAGACAAATCATCAAACCATAAGCCTATTTAACCTCCGGACATATTTACACCTTTGGAATATAAAGGAGGGTTTAGAGGTTTTGTTGTTCCAGGATGCCTTCTGGTCTTAATTTTCAACATCATCTTTTCAGTGGCTTCTTTCAAGGTGTGACGAGGAACCATGAATAATTTCCTCTGTTTTCACCATCTGTGCTACCTTCTGCCTCTTTTCCATCTGATGACAGACTAGCTCAGCTTCATCAGATCTTTTTATATGCTAATATGAACCAGAGTCTTTAATTTTGTTGTCCATGGCTACAGTGTTCAGTAATTTTTATTTTTTATTTTTGTCTTCACATCAAATTTCAGGTCTCTTTTTACAGTAATTTCTTTAAGCACCTGGTGCTACTTTGCAAAACTGAGATCCATAGAACTAATTTATCTGCATAGACCCATTACTCTCAAGCAAAAAATACAATGATGATTCATCCTAGATTTGCAAGAGAAGGTATTAATGCTTAAAATTCAAATTGAGGAAAGTAGTCTCACTTCTGTAATTTTCCAGTATAGGAAGGGGACAGTTGTTTTATTTTCATCCTTGAAATTATTTGGACTTTCATAAAAAATTCAGATTACTTTTGTTGGGACTAGTTGTCTTTTAACAGAGACCTGCCACTGCTCATCTGAGATGGCCAAGGACTCTCTTGATGGGTAATTGGCTTCTGGAACATAAGGTCAGTTGGCTCAGGTTCTGTCAACTACTTTATGGTTCTTCAATTCTTGGTTTTTGGTTTTTGTTTTTGGTTTTTGTTTGTTTGTTGTTTAAGTTGTTGGTTTTGTTTTTTTGTTTGTTTCAGGGACAGTAGATGAAAAAAAATTAAAAAACACCTATATTCAAATAGCCCCTAGTGTTCAGGAGTAGGTAGAAACCTATCAGTGTTTTTTCTCTTCAGGAATCTTTTCAGGCTGTGCAAAGTTGGATAGAGTACTTAGACAGTCATCCTCCTACTGTGAAGAGCTCCTTTCTAGTCTTTCTTGAAAAATAACCTTCAGTTCATTCTGGGTTTTTTTGTGTTTTGTTTGTTTGTTTGGGGTTTTATTTTTGTTTGGGTTTTTGTTTGTTTGGTTTAGGTTAGGGGTTTTTTGGTTGGTGTCTTTTTGTCCTTTTTTTTTTATATCTGTCTCTCAGTAACAAATCTCAAAATAACATCTCTATCTGATCTCGGATCTGATGAAGAATTCTTTACCTGTTCTAGTCCACTCACCCTTCCTATTTCAGTGTGAATACTGGGTGTCTGTCAGGGTTAGGGTACTGATGTTCCTCTGCTATGGGAGAGATCCTTATGAAAAACATAAAGGGTTCTATGAGAGAATGCACTGAAAAGCCTTCTGTTTCTTCTCTCTTGGCTGAGTGTCCAGACTTTGGACTCTCTGTTGGAGCTAAAGAAGCTCAACCATCCCATTGTCTGCTCCACATTCACTTGGCAGCATTACCTTGGTGCACCAGCCACACATGTTCAATTCAGTGTTCTCAAAGGTTCTCTAGGTTGAATTAAATTGTTTCCAGTGTGGAAGACCAACAGAAACAAACCAGGTGATGTTCAAGGCTAGGACTGCAGGACAGAACCTCAGAGGAGTTTACAGCATTGCCATTCCTGATCATTTCTCTTCAGATTGTAACATTATTTGGAGAGCAGGTGAAATCCACGCTTTGGACTGTCAATGTCACTGCCACTGTCACTTTTTTGGATAAAGTGAAGTCCTATATCTTTCCCCCTTTCCAAGCAATTCTATTTTAACTAGGGAATGTAGTTTTATGTAGCCTCCCATTCCTAAACCATTCTTTCATGACCAGGATGATAAGAGGGGGTGATTTTGTCTTCACAGGATCAAGTCAGCACCATGTTAGTAGCAAAGCAACGCTCTCTGTAAAGGCTGCTCAACAGGATGATGATTTATGACATGTCTGGAGTGAAACTTGCCCAGAGTGGTGCAATTCATCAGAACTCTGGCAACCCTTGAGAGTCTCCACTGCAGATAGTTGCGAAGCTCTTCTCTGCTGAGAGCAGAGCCAACAGGCTTTGAGCTGATATTCAGCAAGAGTTATGGCATCACACAGGAATCTGGGGGTTGCTGCTGAGCTTCTAAGATTGATCTGTGAGTCAATTGATTGATTTGAGTCTTAAAATGAGGACTGTGACACCTCTTTCCAGGTCACCGAGAGATGTTTAAATAAACATTTAAAAATGGAGAAAGAAAATATTCATAGGTTGCACCGAAGGGCAAATCTTTCTGAGAACTCTGAGTTCTGTAGCAGAGCCAGGGCTGAGATGACACAGCACCTGTATCTGAAGAATGTGTGAGGATGTGGTGTGAACACACGCCGTGGGTAGTGCAAAGGTTGAAAATTCTTAACTGCCTGGGAACATGTGCAATTACAATATAAATATGCAAATGAACAACACTTCTAAGAAAGTAAATCACGGCTAAAGGAGAGAGATTTCAGGAAAAAATTACTGAGGATAGTCATTAAAATCTTCTACACTGATGCTATGTAGCACTGAAATGTATTCAATTCAGATATTTTAGAATTATCTGGATTTGAAAATTCTGAAGAAAATAACTTCAAAATTCATTCATGTTTAGCCTTTTTAAGACCTTTTCAATGTTTTTCTGAAAAGTAGAAACAGAAAAAAAAACCCAAGATAAATTGACTCCACATAAATGTTTGGCTTGTATATTTTTCTTCTCTCCAATCATCTTACAAATGTAAATGATTATGGAGATTTCTGCAAGAAGAAATCAATAATTCTTTAAAAAACCCAAAAACTTTTGAGATAAAAAGCGAGGGATTCTGAACACTTAGATCTTTCTAGCATACCAACAAGGGTTTTTTTGTCCAGAACTTAAGCATACTTATTTTTCTTTCAGAGTGCTTTCTGTTGAAATTATGGATCCAGTCAAAATAATCTATAAACTGTGATCAGTTTTCTTGGAGAAATGGAGTGACAGCTGTGTCATGGAGATGCAGCTACTAGAAGATAGGAGAGGAGTATCTGGAATCATATTCAAGACAAAAAGGGAGGGCCTGGGGAACTGTCTTTACTTTGACATCTGGAAGAACTTTATTTATCAAGCTTTTATTATTCATCAGGTGTTTAGACTGCAAGTTTAAAAGTTAATATTAAGTTTTCAGGAATGACCCTTATCAAATTGCTCCAATTTCCTCCTGTGTCTGAGTAACCAACCTGCGGAAGATGGATACAGCAGATGTGAAATGTTTGACTGCAGTAAGACTTGCATAATTGAAGCTTAAGCAAATCATGCAATGGAGTGAAAGCTTACTGCTGGAAAAGGTAAAGCTGGAGTGGTCATCAGTTATGTCAAAGTAGGGGCACGTGGGGGTCTGTTTGGTCCATTCTTGTTCAGTACCTCAATTAATTAGCAACATTATTGGTGGAATCTCAGACTTTGCTGTTGTCTGAACCTGCCTTATCTCAAAGGACAGAATTATTGATACACAGAAGACTGTAAATTAATATGATGCCATTCAGTAAAGGCAAGTATAAAGTATTGCACTTACAAAAGTGAAATCGAATCCACAAATATAAAATTGATTATAAGCCACTGAAATACTGCAGAGAGCAATGGGGTTTTAGTGTGGCTACTAAACCAGTAGTAAGCTAAGAAGGTAAATAATAATATGGAAGGGGAGAAAGGAGATATTTGATGGGTGAATTAATAGCAGTATTTTCAATCCAGGAGAGGCATGTCCTGCTGCTGAAGGTGTACTGTGTCCAGAACTGAGCAACTTTAATCAGCAATGGAGGAGAATGGCAAAAAGATATAGATAATGGAAGAGCTGGATTTAGAGGAAGGTTGAATGGACATGATTTCTCCAGATGTAAAACATTGTTACAAAAAGATTATAAGCTTCATCAGTGAAGCACAAAGAAATCAGCTTCTGATCTGTGGTGGAAATCCCTCCCAAGTGTTCTGAAAATAAAAGCTTTCTACTAAAGCAATATCAGTGATGCTAAATTGTGGAATTTCATTTGCTGGGAGTGTTTGAGAGTAATGTAAATGAATGGATCATAAGATGACCTCCTGCCACTCTGGTTTGCACTTCTTGGTTTTACATTGCCAAATGCACAGAAATTTGTTTCAAACATCAGCTGTCACTGTGTTCAGCACCGATGGGACTCCCAAAGGAAAAACAGCATGTGCCAAACTATATGTGTTCCTGGGAAATTCACTGATAAAGTAGGCCTCAATGTAAATACCCATGAAAGAGAACAAGTTGCCAAATTTCCCCTTGGAGCAGGTCCATGAATAGAAGTTCAAATGCAGAAGGCCCCGCTTTGAAATAGAAAGAGCCAGGCAACACAAAGATAGGAATAACCCAGACTGTTCCAGTTGTATGGGATACAGTGGCTGCCAGATCAAATGGAGGAACAAACCAGGATATTTTGCATATCAGACTAACAGCTCCTCGTTCATGCACTTGATGGCCAGACTTGCAGTCACAAGTGTGACTCTTGTGTTTTGCACAGTGACCTTGTGCCCAGCCTACTGTCACGTTGGGTCTTTGCATTCATGTTACAATGTCACTAACACTGATAATTAAATGTATGGTTCTTGGAAGAAATGAAGTACTTGACATAAAATCCTGACATAAAATCCTGTTACCTGATTTGCATTCAGGCCAAAGAAACTGCTTTTACTTCACCCAGAGATCTGTGGCTGCCCAGTGTTTATGATTTCTCCCTGGCTCTTTTTTCTTAGTGATTTAAACAAGCCCAGGGCTCGAACCTACCTTAATGCTTCCAACAGGATGAGGACCATTCTTTGGCCTATTGGAATGGAACCTCTCCTGTTGATATTGATACTGATACTCTGTAAAACATAATGCTACTCTGGGAGAGCTTCTGGGCCATGTAACTCCCAAGTCCTGACTGACAAGTGTTCGAGTGTGTGGCAGCTACAATTTCACATGATAAATGACCAGCTTTAGTGCCCAAGATGCTCCCATTGGTAGTATTACAAAGGTAGCCCAGCATGAGACATGCTAGTTCATAAGAATTCCTGAGAGGGAGAATGATATTTTCCATTTTTACAGATGGTTAGAAGCATGAAGGAGTGAAATGACTTGCAGAGGTCGCATACAAAGTCTGTGGGAAATTTGGGCTAAGAGCTATGTCTTATAGCTCCCAGTTCAAAGTCTTAACCACAAGATCGTATTTCCCCCCACATCAGTGAAGCCCTGTTTCATCACCTTCAACAGCTGATAAATCACTGGTTTGAGCTGCTTAAATGCCAGAACTTTGAAGGGAAAGGTAAGAAGTTGTTGTGGCTTATATGTGTTTTCATGGACACCTTAAATCATTCACCAACTCTATAAGAATCTAATTAAATTAACTTTCTTTCCTGACTTGTAATTAAGTGCTTAAGAAAGCTATGGAAGCCATCAGTTGATCAAAAAAATTAAAAGTACATATCAGCAATAGTTCAGAGACTAAGAGATAGTAAACTAATACTTCTAAAACTTGAAACTGATTACATTTATAAAGCTCTTTTTTTTTCTCTCCAGAAAATAGAAGAATGTCTATAAATATCTCTTCAGCAAAACATTCAGTTGCTTAGAGGCATCTATCTCTGAAGATCTTTTTGGAAGTGTGCTTCTTTTGAGACCTTTTTCTGTGATGATTACATCAAATTGCCACACAGCTACCTTACATTTACCTTTAGGTCCCATGTGACACTGTCTCAAAGATAAGGAAGATATCCATAATTGATTATGTCACATAATAATTCCAAGTATACATCCTGAAGCCCTTAGGCATTTGTTCTTGGATATGTCTTTGTTTCAGTGTGAAGCCTTTAGGTCAGCTCATGCAGATGATGAGGATGACTGAAAAAACTGTTTGAAGCATCAGGAGCAGTCAGCTTGCAAAGATAGAGGTGCCAGTACAGCCATGTGTATTCTCCATGGCTGTTTTCTACACTGATGTCTGTACTGGAGAGTCTTTGGTGTTGGTACCCAACCTAAGAGAAGGAAAGTTTGCTTAGGTCTTGCTCACATACTGCAGTCATGCTTCCCACTTGTACTACAGAGGTTACATTTTTCAGGATTGGAAAATGCTGGATCACCCCAGGACAACATCCACTTCCTTTCTAACCTTTGAGGTACTCCATTAATTAATGACCTCAAAGTTTGCACTTACAGAGCTGTTTTTCCTTTTTAAGCCTGAAACTTGTATATCAAAAGGACCTGCTGTTTTTGTTTCCTAGTGAATGACTTTCATTGGAAAATCTGATTGATGAAGAAATTTAAATCACAGAACTCTTGAATTTAGTGTCAGTCCTCCTTTTCTCAGTCATTTACCCTGTTCACCATGTCTATTTTTTTTGACATAATCATAGTCCTTTTTATCCTTTGCTGCATATAGTTCTGAAGGTGAAACCCCCACTTTCTATTCCCAATGTAAACAATATTTTAAAAATGCTCCTCATTTCTTATTTACACATTTATTGGTAACCCCCTGAAATCATATGTGAGGTTATAAATGTTATACATACACAGGATTTAATAAGAAATAACACTAACTAATAAACCCCAACATGGAATCTAAAATAAGTTCTCAAAGCTGACCTACTTTTTTGTTCTCCCTTCTTTTAGTGAATTACACGCTTCCTATGATAATATTTTATTGTTACTTTATGCTTGGCAGGAACTGTGTTACTGAAGGTGATTCATTCATAATTTTCTTAGCAATTGAACCTGCAAAAGGAAGTTTTAAAGAAATACTTTTACAGCTAATTATCTTATTTTTCCCTAGAAAATGTTAAATTTAGTCTGTTATGGGAGGTATAGTTATCAAGGACTAAAATCCTTTATTTTCCATAGGTTATGCAGTGTGAATAATATCTAAAATGGAAAAAAAAAAAAGAAAAGAAAGAAGTAATTTATATTCTGATTGAGGAGCAAGGCTGGCTGGAACTAGCATTTTATATTTGTAAATACTGTGGAATTAGGAGAGGGATTTTTAGCTCTCTCTTAAAACTCTTCAGAGAGGATAAAGAATAAATCTGTCCACCCCCTTCCTGAGTTCACAAGTTTTACATACTTTTGTTCTCAAAGTCTGCTTTCTTTCTTGTAGAATTTGTGATTGCATTCACTTTCTACACTGCAAATACACTTTTTTCCGTTCTGCCTCTTTCTTACAAGGACACTACTTTTTTACCTCATTCTTTGTGTATTTGTGTAATGTCTTCATTACCTGTGATTCCTTGCATAAAACCTACTTTTCCTCCTTTCCTCTGGCACAATAATTTTCTTCAGAATTTTCTTGTGTGTGTGTGTACATGATATCACTTATTCTTTTTGTTCTGCATATCCTTCTTGTCTCATTCTTCCACTTGTAGTCACGTTTCCATTGTTTTGTGGCAGGGTATTGTCACATCATATTTTTCAGTGGAAAACCAATAAATCCTGAAGTACCTGCTTTGTTTTCTCACTCTGATGCCTGGCTTCTGAGTTTCTTCTTCTATTTGAAAAGTTTTGGTTATTTTTAGGCTCATAACTAAGAAATCTGCTTCCTTCCAGGACTGCCATAGTCCATGAAGTTTCTGCCTTTGGGTGTCTTTCCAGAAGTTCTCCCTTTTCCCTTACAAGTACTGTTCAGCCACCTTACTTTTATCTTTTCTGAAAATACTGCTTACCTCAAAGCCTTGTGAAATAGAAATAAAAATAAAAGTAAGTATTCAAAACTGCCAAAAAACAACATACCATTAAATATTAGTGACACTCTGTGTCAGATATTCAGATTATGAGAAT
This sequence comes from Melospiza georgiana, assembly GCF_028018845.1. Classification (NCBI taxonomy): domain Eukaryota; kingdom Metazoa; phylum Chordata; class Aves; order Passeriformes; family Passerellidae; genus Melospiza; species Melospiza georgiana. Next base: position 92,652,500 of record NC_080432.1, read on the forward strand.
TGTTTTCATGCTATCAATAAACTGCTAGTTGCATGTTGGATGTGGTGTGTACATAACACAGTTTTTATGTTTACTACAAGGGTCCAAATATCTACCCTTTTTAACTCTAAGCATAGCTTTATCTTCCAAATTAAACTTTTAAACTTAGATTGGTGGATGAATTAAAGTAATTCAGTAAAAAAATTAAACTCCAATGAACTTTTAACATTTGAGTGACAAAGGAATCAGATTTACAGTGGAATTTAGAATTTAGTTTTACAAGTATTGTGATGTCTTGATACCTACAGGATGAGGTCCAACCAACACTTCCAGCTTTTTCTGAAAGAGTAGTAAGTGCAACTTTGTGATAATGAGACCAAAATGGGAACTTGTAAAGATTAGTAAAAAATGTGTCCACATGTGTAGCACCTTCCTATCTGCTGGGTGAAAATATCTATGTGCTGTAAAGCAGCTTTCTAACAAGAGCTGGACTGAGTTTATAGATTTGGCATGTGATTTACTCAGCCTTCTAACTGTTACATCTTTTGTAAAGTACTAATGGGAGATTTACTTAATGCATTTTACACAAGCCTTTTAAACTCAAAGAGGAAAACCCCTAGCAGTGGCACTCTATTCTCATGTATTTATGGGGAGAAATACAAAAGCACTGGGAAGGTAGATACTTTTCCAATAAGTTGTAAAATGTAGCTATGTAGCTTGACCAGTATTCCTGAAATTGCCTTCCTATCACTTTATTCCTGTATATTAACTTATGTGGACACTGAATCTGAACTTTAAAAAATATTTACATGTTCATATTCTTGGTCTGTTTTTATTTTTTGGTTTTGGGGTGTTTTTTGTTTGTTTGGGTTTTTGGTTTATTTTTTTGTGGGTGTTTTGTTTTGTTTTGTTTACTCTTGTTCTTGAAGCAAACCCCTTCTACCCTAATGAATGGAAAATAAGAATCTCTAGTAGTTAACCTCCTGCATAGCAATGCCCATGAGAAACATTTCCTCCCAGTTCCACTGAGGTGTCTGTGTGTCTTTCTGCTGCTATGTGAGCCTGTCTTTTGTAGAGGCATTACTGTGTTACAGCTGGGTGTGAAGCTACTGGTCTGAACAAGGCAGAAATCTCAGCAGCAGCAGCATCTGGTGTGGAGCACCAGTTCTCTATTCTCTGCTCTCCACATTGGTTTACAGTAGACTGTTATCACATTCCTTCTCTTCAAATACTGCACAGATTTCCAAAAGGTCACAAAGAGCTTGTGGATGGGCAATGAGGCTGACAGAAAATATGGCTGAAGGACACTCTTAGAGGTTTTCCAAGACACTGAATTTCCCTGGGGTGCTGGTATCCAATGTGGCCAACCCAGCTCAGTTCTGTGGGGTGCCTGAGTGAGAGGGTCCATCTGGGATGGAGGATGGAGGCTGGGCTCTCTACTCCAGGTGAAAGGAACTTCCACAAGACTGAAAACACAACTCCAACCTCATTGTTTTTTAAAGGACAGATACACTGCTTTGATCTTTTACAGTCTAATGAGCACGAAATACTTAGTCTTATGTTCCTTTTTTCTTCCTGGCTCTCTCTCCCCCTTCAGAGCACTATATCTCCTCTCAGGACAAGAGAAAAATAATGTGACAGGTGTAACTCCAATAGGATATGCAAGTTCTGTATTGAGAAACAGTGCATCAAAGTGAACCTCCATGCCAAAAAATATGAGGAAAGCTGTTCTAGGAGCATGTGAGATGCTGAGATTACATGGAGGAAGTACCACCCAAAGCTGATCTTGCACTCATCCATCAGCATCAGATACTGCAGCTGTTAGCAAGAGGTGGGCTTCAGTGAGGCAATACTGCTGGTCCTGTGTCTGCTCAGATGCAAGATGGTAAGTATCCGAATAATTTGTTCTTTTCCAAATGAAGGAGAAATTCAGCAGGTTTACAGTCCAGTTCTTATAAAGAGAAGGGAAAAAAAATACCCCACAAACAACTGTGTGCGAGCTTTTGAAGTTCTGCCATCAGCAGTAAAACTTAAGAGCTGTTTCAGGCTGTTAGTTTTAAGGGGAAATACCTTATCTATTCATAAAACTGTTAGTCACAGACAGGGTGTTATTTGTGGTGATACTAGAAATTATAGAAACATACTCTTTTTGGCAAGTAATGCAGCTAGTTTAATTGTTTGAAATCTGGATAGGCCTTGTTGCTTCACATAATGTCATTTTATCTGTCCATTCATTGTGTTCTGGTGAAATAGAAAGTAAAGTGCTGTCTTCTAGAGCAGCTAACAGCAGTAAGTCCACTGCAGCGCTTCCTGTGCAATTAATTTTTCTCAGTTTGCCCCTATTTATAGTTCTTGCCCAGTGCAGTGACTGCCCTTTTAAAATATTTTTTTAAGACAAGCAATCAACTGAAATATAAATTCCTCTCAGTTATCATGAGTGACTCCAGAAGTAATTGCATTTGTTTGTTTTGTCCTTTGCTTTCTCCTTCAATTTATCTTAGCTAGTGACTCACACAATCAGTGGCTGTTGCAATATCAGCTTGTTTTATTGAAACACTGTTTGCATTTGACTCCTACACTTTAGAATTATGAAAACTTAATGGCTGTTCTAGAGAGGAATATGGTAATGCAGTTAAAACAAATCTGATTTCAAAGATCCAACATTTTCATTTATAGAAGCAGAAATACTGATCCTTTTGCAAAATAGTAGTTTTACAGAGTGCATTTATGAAAACCTTTTTCTGTACAAAATTCAATGCCCGTGTTTTCTTTTGCCATGCAACAGTTGCATTCTGCTATCCTTCTTTTTTACAGCTTCCAGTAAAAGCTGTGTAAATCATTCCTTGTAAGTAAGCGAGGGCAGTGGTAAGCACAGGAAGAGATTCTTACCCACAGCTAATTCCCATTAGCAAATCATAATTTTATCTTTTTCCCATATTGCATTAATCGATCCAGACTGCAAAGTGTTCTGTGGAAGAATCCTTAACGCACACACACACACACACACAGACACACACACTAGACTGTTTAGAGAACATGTTTTACTTTCCAGAGTCAAACACAAATTAGTTGTATCAAACGCTGCATTTCTCGCTGCGCGACGAGCAGAGCATTTGTTGTTTCAAAGCAGCGTTCTCCGCAGGTGTTTCCAAGCCGTGTCCCTGGCTGGGAATGCGGTCCCAGCCCCGGGAGCCGCGCTCTCGCTCTCGCTCTCGCAGCAGCTGCGGCCGGGGCGGGCAGGGAGGGCCGGCGCTGCCGCGGGAGCGCGGTGCGGTGCGGTGCGCGGCCGGCCCGGAGGGTGGCACTGGCCCTCCACGCACCGCCCGCCCGGCACAAGGTGCGCCCTGCCCGCGCTCCCAGGCAGCGCCCTCGGGCACGGCTTTGTCAAAATATTGGCACCGCTTCTGCAAGTGGCTCCCGAATGGTTTCGGTGCGACAGACACAATGCTGTTTGCCCGGGGGTGAGTAAACAAACTCACTGCTCTCTGCGTTTCCCTTACCTGGAGACGGGCCGCAGGGACTCCTAGCGCCCGTGGGTGTGAGCCTGCCGATTTCTGACCGGGATAACACTGGGAGCTGGGCCATGTGTTATTAAGGGCGATACGCAAGAAAGGCCAGGCTTGGAAACCTCTCTTCTGGATGAGAGAATCCTCCTGTATCTCTGTTATCCCCCCACCCCTGTGTGGAGTTGTCTATAGGTGTATTTGCAACTTTCATGCATAGCCTACTCAAAAACAAATTGCAGAGTTTAAAAATGATTGCCACTAAAACTATTTTGCTATCACACACTTGACTGCAGGTCGTCTTGATCTGTTGTGTTGAGCTACTCTGTTAACAGGACTACGGGCAACAGCTGTGTGCAGCGACAGTAAATGGGCCAGGGAAAGTGGTGAAAATGTCACAGATTTTTCTGATGCGTTCTGGAGGGACAATGACAATGGTATGGAATAAAGTGATCCCACACCTTCAAGGAAACTTAAAGAATTACCGTTAAGAATTAATAATGTTGGGCACTCAGCTTTGACCTCGCTGTTTACCTTTAAATGACAAAATCTTAAGAACAGAAACAATGAGCGAATCTCTAAGCGAGGATCTAGTTTAAGTCCCCAGTTCTGATTGTAGGATTGCATTGTCAAGTCGAGGAATTAGTTAATTCTGAAAGAGGAGAAATGTTTTCCTTTCTTAATTTACATTTTTAAAAACATGTTTGTTTGTTTTCCTGCTCAGCTCCCCACGCCTTGTAAATTGTGAATTTCTATTTTGGCTGTGCATGATAAGGAAAATCGGTTTCATTCTACAAGTGTGTTAATCATCCTGTAGCTTAAAAATATCAAAGTGTAAACGCCGTAGTTTCTAAAGGGGTTGATCTTAAAATAATTACAGTGATCTGACCATTGCAGCTCTTTAATTTTATAATATGAACTGAGGGTTTAAAGTGACTTACTGTTGTTTCGCCCCAAAATGAGCAGCAGGGTAAAAAAGTAGTTGTGACAGTGAAATTTGGTGGCGACTGCATTGGATTGTTACTGGCTTGGAAGATCTCAATACTCTGATTACAACCCCGAATGTGCTGCTGTTAAGAGTTGGGTAAAACACACACAGGAAAAAGAGCATTTCAGGGACTGAGGCGTGCTGATTTGCGGTGATGAAGTATTTCACTGCTGGGCTGTCAGGGTTAAACGCTGATCGCACGGAGCTGGAACAAGCCCTGCGCTCCGGGCGCCGGGACAGTAGCGAGGTTCGGCCACAGGAGGCACAGGCGGTGTGCGCCGCACGGAGCTTTCCCTAATCCCTGCGGGCTGGGCACGGGAGATGCAGAGCAGCTCCGTGTCCTTCCCTCCCCACCCCCCGGCCCGTCCCAGCTTCTGCTAACCCTTCTTGTCTTCTGATTGCATTGATCCGCTGAGAGGGCGCGCTTCTGCTCGGGCAGGGCCGCGTCAGTATTAAGAGATCAGAGCTGGCTTTCTCCCAGCCTACGTGAATGGATTTGGTGTCAAGGGCAAGGAAAGGCAGCTGCTGCTGCCCCAGAGCACCACCCACCCACCTGTTCGCCAGGGAAAGTGTTCCTGGCCCCAGGTGAGGCTCCTGCCTTTCACACTAAGAGTCCCCAGAGCACAGAAAGCCCAAACGCTCCCTCAGGCCCAGCGCCTGCCAGAGCTGAACTCACCCCAAGCACCAGGGAAGTTTCTTTCTTTCTTATTACAAGTGACTCTCTTAAATCCCCAAGTAGGACCCACAATTTAACTTCTCATTTCAGGGAAGTTTATGCCTGCGCTTAAATTAGAATGTCATCTGATAAGGCACAGTTCCCACAACCACTGTCTTATGACAACTACACATATTTAATGAACAGTGGCTCCAGAGGGTACAGTAAGTGTCCCTGGAATAATAAGGGATATTGCATCGCTTCTGAGGGCAAAAGAAAAAGAAGAAATAAACCGTTTCTGGCTTTCAGGAATTTAGATTCCTATTTCAAACTTAATTTAATTCTTATGGAGAGAGTCCCTGCAGGAGCAGCCAAAGTTTAATCAGTAACACAACAGCGATTTAAGTCAATTCTCAGTGTCTTAGTCATATGGAGAAGCTGCTGCAACTGATTAGAAAGCCCATTTCATTGAAATATTGCATGGAAGCATGAAAATTCCAGTGAGGAAAGGCAACAGTCACTTCATCATTTTAGATCCCCTGTTAACGCATCACCAACTCTCACATTCAAAGCCTTTCCAGAGAAATTTAATAGTTGGGGCACTAATAACCACCCACAACCCTTAATTCTGAGTGATTATTCCAAGCACAAATTAACAGATCTGGGCCATTACTACCCCGAACTGAATCATTCTGAGGGGTGGGAGGGAAGAAAAAAGGCAATACTCTATGGGAATGCCTCAGGATTAACTGCTTTTGTACATTTCCAAGCACTTTTGTCAATAGCATCCCTTGTGTATCAAGTTCCTTTTCTCGTTCCTTTGATACTGTTTACAGGCAGATGACTTAGATTGCAATATACATTCAAATAAGATTTTCCAAGTTACAAGAATTATTCACTTCAGGTAATTTTATTCTTTATAGTCTCTACATATTTGAATTTTTACTTGATAAATTCATAACAATGTATAAGTATTAAAAAAACCAACAAAAACAACACAAATCAAAGCCAACAGTTGGTCCCCAAAGAATAAAGCAAGCAATCAGTTCAATAAACACACTTGATTTATTTTGTATAAAAAGGGTTAAGTTTACAACTAAACTTTTATAAAAAGTTTAGCATGATTAAGTACATCATTACACTTTTTGCAGAAATGTATATTTCTGCCACTATACAAGAAAACTCTAATTAAAGAGTTCACAAGGTTTCACTCATATATATATATTTATATATAAATATATACACAGCATTCAGTCCTAGGTTTGTGTCAAAAAGGTAATTTCTGACCACAGACTTTCCTAAAAAACTGAACACTGGATCCTTCCGGTACTCACGCTCCACCTTTGGAAAAAAAGGCAAAGTCTGCTTTAAAATGGGCAACTCCTTGTGAGATTTTTGTTTCGCTCCCCACGTTGGGAATAGTATATAAAGGAAGCCTTCCAACTAGGGAAAGGGTATTTAAGAGTCTCTTCATAAATAACTAGGTTCAGTCCAAGTTGAAAAATGGGGTGGGGATAAAGATCAATCTTGATTTTTTTCTTCTTTATTCATTTCAAAAGTTCCTTTTACTTGAACGTGGATTTTCCCCTCCAGATACAGCTGAAAAATAAATTCAGCACCTCAAAAAAGAAAAAAAATCCTGTAGACATTTTCTTGTGCAAAAGGAAAAAAAAAATCTCATCAGTGGAACACCTGCAAGAGATTGAAAAGAGGCATATTTAGGAGAATGCAAACAGGGCAGAGATCCGGACAGACTGGCGCCAGAGAGGAAGCCACAGTTTGAACATTTAACCAAACACTCAGAGATTGGGCAAACCCTGGCGTCCAGATGCAACACATACAAGCTCACACACTCGCTCTCAAGAGCACAAATTGAACATAAAAATAACATACACTCCAGGGAAAGGCTAGAAAGAGGATTCTCAGTCCAATCTTTATTTAGATCTCTGTAAGCGCAATGCTCAGAGGCGCCAGTCTGCCTCTTAGAGCAATTATTTGATTAAAAGCAGTCACTTATTTAACTGATAACGCAGACAATCCCACATCACAGAATTCAAGGAATTGTGCCAAGATTCCCAACTTAATCAGTCACTTTGGCCCAGGAAGTTAAGGCTCCAAGAACAGATAAGAATTTGCATTAAGCAGCGAGCAGCATCAGAGGAGCCTGTGCTGCTGGGTGAACCTTAGCGACTCACACACACACTTAGGACCTCAAGACTCAGTTATTAGTCTCATTTCTTACTGATTACAAAGGCATCTCCTAATCAACTTTTAGGACCTATTTTTAGCACTGGCCATCACGCCTCCCATTCCCCCGGCAGGCAGTTTTTACCCGAAGTTTAGGGAAAAGGCGCACTGCACTCACCGTTTGATTCAGCCACAAAGTGCTTTGCTGTCGCTTGACATGAGCTCTGAGGGGAACTCGGACGCCTGCGAGAGAACAAGAGCAGGGTAAGGGCGAGGTGGCCGAGCACCCACAGGGAGGCCGGAGCGGATCGTCCCGGCTCCTGCGGCGGGAGAGGGAGCGCCCCGCGGCCGCTGTCACCGCCGCCCGCCCGCCCGCGCTGGGGACACGGAGCGCCGCCCCAGCTCCCGATGCGGCTCGGCGGCGAGCGGGGGACGCGCTTACCTGTAGCGAGAGGATGCTGATGTCTGTGTTGAGCGTGGTCAGAGGAGTTCTGGAGGAAGGGTTCTGCCCGGGTCTCTGGTGGTGCAGGCTGACGATGCTGGGGTGCGAGTCCAAGGCGATCTGCAGGTCCAGGATGTAGTCGATGACGTGCTGCAAGATTTCCATCTTGCTCACTTTCTTGTTCTGCGGGATGCTGGGCACCAGCTCCTTCAGCTTGGAGTAGCAGTCGTTCATATTGTACAGCAGGCTCATGGGATCATCCACGGGGGTCTTGCTCCGGGAGATGCCCAGGTTGTGCTCCGAGAGGCCGGTTTTCCTGACGGACCGCACCGGGCTGAAGGCTTTCATGCTGGCAGGGCAGGCGGGAGGAGAGCGCGTTCTGGCGTGCGGGCTGGAGCCTGAGGAACGCTCTGCTGCCGCTCTGGCGCTGCCGGAGCTCGCACTGAAGGCCAGTACTGCGCGACCGCTTTTATACGGCGGCCGCCGCAGGGCCCGGCCCGCGCTCGCTGCCATTGGCGGCCGCCGGCACGTCCATCACCGCGGGGCGCCCTCACTGGTGGGGCCTTCCGCCCGGACAGCCAATGGCGGCGGGGGGCGTGGCCGCGCGCACAGCTGAGGGAGTAAATAGTGTGCGGGGCTGCGCGGGGTCTGGGGTGGCAGCGCCGCGTTCCCGCCGGGCCCTCAGGCACCCCTCCAGGTACCCTGGCATCCCTCCGGCCCTCAGACAGCCCTTCGTGCCCACTGGCACCCCTCGGGCTCTCAGACACCCCTCCGTGTCCCTGGGCACCCCTCCTGTCCTCTCCCCGTCCGTGCCCGCTCCCTGCCCTCCTCCGCACCCCGGTGTCCCCAGTGTCTGCGCGGGCTCGGCCCGGTGTGCGGGGCTGGCGGCGCCCCGCCAGGAGCGCAGTGCGGGGTGCGCAGGTCCCGCTGCAGCGAGGGGTGGCGGGGGCTGAGCTTCCCCAGGTCACCGTGAATTGGAGCGTCCCGGCTGGGTCTGCACGTCCCCGCTCAGCACACGGCAGCGAAAGTCAATGGCCGGGTTTGCAGCCAGCGCTGTTGGACGCGGCTGTAAGCAGGAATCAAATAAACCAAGATCAAAGATAAAATAAGCCCTTAAACCCCACTGCAACTTTCTGTCCTAGTGAGAATGGGACATTGGGACATTGAGCACCTCAGCAGCCAGGCAGGCGTCACTCCCAGCGCCCTGCTTCCTGAGAACAGGGCTACTTCAGATGATGCTATTAATTGGAGATCATTAAGCAAATCTGCATATTGGAAGTGCATTTACATGTATTACCCTTGAAAGGCTGCTCATCTGCGCCCTATCAGTGCTCGTGACACAGTGCTGCCATTAATTATGCATAGATTGTTTCTGGTGACAAATGCAAATGCTTACTACACGCTGTACTTTTAGCAGCTTTTGGTTGCAGCCAATGAAACATCTTCCAGAAACATTCCAGAGGAAAAAGTTTTCGGGGTTTTTCTGTTTTGTTGAGCTGGAGAAGTGACATTGATTTTTTTTTTTTTTAAGTTTAGTTCCATTGTATTTTCCTATATTTTGCTTATGCTACCGGCCGTAGCAAAACGGACACAGCTTCCACCTTCCATTCCACACACTACCTAAGGAAAGTTCAACTTACAAAAGCATGAACGTATAGACGCAAATAATAGAAATTAAATTCAGCACAAATCGCAGCAATTTTTTAATAGTAGAACCACACAGATGCTCAAAGCGCGTTAGTGTCATTGCAAACAAAACCGTAGTAAACGCATACATCCATAAAATCAGTGAGGACTGTGCTGCCAATCATAAATATTAAAAGCAGACAAATACTGGATTTATCTGCGAGGTTGTTGCATAGCTACACGAAGGGGGTCGGGGCTGTGAGAGAGGAACATTGCGGACACTTGGAGACAAAGCTGCGAAGAGCCACATCAGGTTTTTTTCCAATTAACGTGGCATTCCTGAGCTGGTGGTTGGTCATTCTCTTAACAGGGCACTTGGGTGACAGTCACACCAGGGTGTTTGCCCCGGGGCTGTTCTCCGGGGTGGACTGGAGGCGGTGCCGAGGCTGACAGGAACACAATTCAACGCGTTTTGAAACGCGAAGGGTGAAAGTGAATCTCGACATTCAATCTGATAGGAAGGCAAGTACACTGTTAATGTGCAGTCACAGAGAGTAAATAATAATAAAAACACCCTGCCAATTAACGACTCACTTAAAATCACGACTTAGGGTGACTTCAGCCCTTACATTTGTAAGATACCAATTGGTGGTGGAACTTGATCAGCGGCCACAGGTTTTGGTCCTGCAACATACTTGCGTTTCTGTCTAATGAAGGCATCAGTGGAAGAAATGTTGAGTGGTTTGGTTGTAATAATAGCCAACGTAAATATGTTCATGCTTCTCCCATCACTGTTTGTCGTTCTTGGACAGCGCAGCAGCACCGGCCGGCCGGGCGCTGCAGAGGACCCCGTATTATTGCTCTCGGTTTTCCACACCAAGGGCTTAGCACGCTCTTTGGAACACCGGGAAGTTGTGTGGAGAGCCTAACCTGGCTATTTTCTCTGTCATCAAATGACTGTCATGTGCGCGTTCTGCACGCAAAATAGAGCCCGCGAGCAGCCAGGAGAGCGGCTGGAGAGGCTTTCCCTAACACTGCATTCCCTCAATTCTGCTGCTTTACCACAGAAAGCTTCGGCAGCGGCTCGCTAGCTTCGGGAGCTCCTGCGCTCTGACACGGGCCCCACGGGCGGTGTCGCACCCGCGGCGGTCCCGCTGTCCGGCGGGCACTGCGGGGCGGGGGGAGGCCGAAACCACCGGGGAGGGCACTGCGTGCGAGCTGCTCCTCGGGGGCTTTGCCAGGACCGTCCCGGGCAGCTCCGAGCGCCTCGGGAGCCGCGCGTCCACCCCTTAGTTTTCAGCCGGGACTTTTACAGTCGGTTCCCAGCCCCGAACCGCCGCCACTCGAAGCCGCGCACAAAGCGCCGCTTTCGCCCCCGGGATCGCGGACCCGGGGCTGCGCTCCGCGGGTTCCCCCGGCCGGCGCCAGCCCGCGGCGGCGCTGGGTGCGCGGAGCGGCGGCGGGAGCGCGGCCGCCCCGGGGGCGCCGATCCCCCCCCGCGCCCCCGCGCCCCGCCCCGCGCCCGGGGCCGGCCCGGACTGCGCGGCGCCAGCCCCGTGACATCAGCCCCTCGCCGCCGCCCCCCCCGCCCGCGCCGCCCGGGCCCGGCGGCGCCGCTCAGGCGGCTGCCATGGCGACCGGGGCTGCGCCCGCGGCGGCGGCCCGGCCTCGCTTCCCCCTCCCGGGCGCACCTGCAGCGGGGGCCGCCGCCGGACGCCCCGCCATGCCGCGGGGGGAGGACGAGGGAATGTGGGAAGGCGGGGGGGGCGCCCGCAGAAAGGAGAGAGGAAAGAGTGAAACGGGCAAAATCGCGGGTGGACGAGGGGGGAAAGGTGCCGGCGCCGCTCGCCCCCCAGCCCGGCTGTCCCGGGTTGCAGGGCGGGAAGGAGCGGGCCGCGCTTCCCTGGCTCCGATGTGGGGCAGAGAGTGAGGGGTTCGGTCCCGCCGCACCCCTTCCCCTCCCTTCCCCCCCCCCCCGCGCCAAAAAAAGTGTATTTTCATGGTTGTTTTGATGCCCATTCTTTGGCCTCTGAAGGTCTTCTCAGCCCAGCCCCAGGGTCACACGGTCGCCCCCCAGGCAGGCTCCCCCCGGTGTGTGCGGGGCGAGGGCTCCGGGCAGAACCTGCGGGGCTGCGCTGCCACCCACCCCCCTTGGGGACCGGCGCGTTCCTCCGCGGCCCTGTGCCCTGCCTCTAATGAAATCTATCTAAAACATCCAGTAATAATGTAAATAGCTTTAATTGCCGCGTATTTAAGCCATCAAACCAGGCTAAAAAAAAAAAAAAATCTGTTAAAATTGGCCCTGTTCCAAGTCATTGACACCATCCAGCCTGTCCAAGCGGGGTGTCCAAATATGTTTTGATACAGGAGTTTTCAATGTACCAGGTAAAATATATCGCTAAACCCGGCCGCTTTTAACCACCCGCTCCCTTTTGTTTGCCTCACGTTTCCAACTCATTCAAAGAAAAGTTGTAGAAGTTTTGGGGGTTGGCTTTTTTTTTCTTTCTTTCTTTTGAGCGGGAGGGAGAGTAATGCATGCAAAATATTTAGTTACAACTTCTGCGAAAAGCACCGATCTGTAACAGCATTTTCTACTTTCACAAAGGATTTTCCTGTTACTTTTGTTCCGGTCACAAAATTAAAAAAAAAAAAAAAGGGCGAAAGAAGAAGAAGAAGAAGAAAAAAAAAAAAAAACTTGGGGGAGAGATAAGGTCTGGAAAACAATCTGGAATTGCCAGGCTGTTGGTGGGAGCTCTGCGGGGCTGGCGTCAGGAAGTCTGCGCCGCCTTCTATTACTGTTGATCCAGCTTTGTGCAGCTGCACTCAGTACAATTAGCTTGTAGAAACAATCCTGCTGTAGGCAGCCTCTTCCCTTCAAAGTGCTTTTCTATACTGATCCCCTCACATCATGATGCTGGAAATCAAGTCACAAGCCGACCACTGTTTGGCCAACATCATCTGTGGGAATTCATTAACCTCCATCCCAGAGATGCAACAAGAGATTGTTTGTCCAGAACTAAACTTACAGCTTAATATGATGTAGCCCATACAGGGAAAAACCTGTGTCCCCATTTTTCTTCTTTTTTTTTTTTTTTTTTTTTTTTTTTTTTTTTTTTTTTTGTCCATAACAAGAAACACATTGTGCAGCTTTTTCTACTTTTTTCTTTTTTTCTTCAGGGGGTGGAGAATGTAGCTGAAACCAGGCATAAGCCAGCTCCTGCTAAAACTTTGCCATCAAACTGTTTTTTGGTTCATCGGGCTGCAGTTTCCATAGAAGCAACTTATCCCCGCGATCATCTTGTCGGGTGCACTTCGCAAGCTCATTTCCCGTCTGAGCTTGCTCCGCTGCTCTCGGATGCTGCAGCTGACACATTTCCTCCCCGTGCACTTTGCACCCACCTCATCCTTGCCCAGATGCTCGGGGCTGATTGTGCCTAAAAGGGGGTTTCAGCACACTCCACAGCTGCCTGGGGGAAGGGACCTTTTTTTTTATTTTTTTTTTTTTTTTTAATTTTCCTTCTATTTTTCCCTGTTTCCCACTCCTGGCCATGCCGGCGGCAGCCCTGCCCGTGCCCCGTCCCCAGCGCGGCGGGCCCGGCTGGCAGGGCCGTGGGTGAGCCCCTGTCCCCCGCCCCGCGCGTGTCGTGCGTGCGGTGCCCGGTGCCACCGCAGCCGCTGCCACCGCAGCCGCTGTCACCGCGGGCGCGGCTGCCGTGCGGGGACAGCGCTGCCGTGCCCCCGGCGGGGAGCGGGGCCAGCCCCGGAGCGCCGGCAGCAGCAGGGTGGCATCTCCCTGCCCCGCGGCGCTCCGCGAACAGCGGCGCTGCTGCGAGCAGGACTCTGCCTCCCGCACCCCGTGCCCGCCCTGGCAGCGCAGCTCCCTCTCCCCAGGTCCTACACTGGGCACGACAATGCCCTGCCCACCGTTCCCCACACCCCCCTGCCAACCCCTCCGGGTGCCGCTCCAAGGACACACCTTCTCTGAGACCCATTTCCCAACTCCATTCTCTTCTGGGCCGTGTTTGCAAATGCCACAGTTCCGCCAACTTCTAAGATCTCTTTTCCTCCTTCCTCACTGTGCTTTTGAATAATGTTGCTTTAGTATCATTCTCTTCATCCCCGCTTTTAAGCATCCCTCATCTGCTGCTGTTAATCCCAGGCCGTGTGGTGTTGGGATGCTTTGGAAGTATTTTGGCAACACATAAATGGTTTTTAATTCTTTTGAGACGTGTCCATTTTGGCTAGAAGTGTTGGACTATAGGAAGGGCAGGCCTTGTTTGTATTCCGCTTTGACATGTGTATCGTTTCATGATCATATTCTTAAACTGCTGCTGTGCAGTAAAATGACTTTTATTCAAACTGTATTTTCCAACACCACTCTGCAAAGAGGGGTGTTTCCATGTGAATTGCATGGTTTTGCTGCAACATTTATATCAAATCCATATTCGGTTGCTTTAGTTCTAATGTTTATTTGTGCTTTGAAGGATTTCTCTTTTTTGTAAGTAGGACCAGTGACCTGAAGGCTTTGCTATATAAACTGCTATCTGCAAAAGGCTATTGCTTACCTGATTCTGCTTGAAGAAAATTGCTGTGAAATCTTTCTGAGAGCAGCATCTCTCTGGCACAGTAAGTTCTACTGGTATAAGGTGTATTAGATCCATGTATTAACTCTTATATTTTTACTCAAAGCCAAATACATTTCTTTTTAAAAATCTTTAACTATTTTATTAATGCAGCATGGATGTTTTAATTAAGTCCTTATAGGTGGCTCTCTAATTTAGCATGGTTGTTCTAAAAGCTGGGATCCAGCAAGTACACTTATTACTGCATGGCTTATGTAGCAGATGGTTTTCATCTAGTGTAACTTTTCTAGTGATACCTTTAAATTAATGTAGGTCTAAAATGTTGCAGATTTTGCACTCCCCACCAATTCTCTGGAAAATCTATTCAAGATAGAAAAGGGAGGGAGATTACTGACAGTACCTCACATGCTATAAGGAATAAACCAAGGATTAAAAAATGGGTTTATTCCTTTCTTAATTTTCTGGCTGGCTAGTCCAGCTCCCTTCACTCTCCCACATTGGCCCAGTCTTTTCCCACAGGCCTGTGGGAATAAGATCACAAAAATCTTGTCTTAATTTCACTAAAAAAAAAAAAAAAAAAAAAAGGAAGGACTGGGAATGGGTTTAGTGGGAGAAGACTTTGCAAATCTGTTCCAGGTATGGTTTTAAACACACACACCCCACTCCACTCCCAAAATTGTAAAATTGTGATAATTTTAAATATAAATATATTTACATAGTATGCTCTGTGTGTTTTGGTTTTCCTCAATAATAATAATGTTTCATTAACATAGAGGAGAAATTGAGTCTGTACTGCATCTAATTATTGGTCAATCTGGTCTTCCTGTTGTCCTCAGGAAGAACACCTCAGTTCCATGGTGGAAAGCTTTTTATTATTTAGCAGGCAGTACTAATTCAACTTTTCCAAAGCTATTGTTGTTATAGGATATGTCAACACAGGACCCACAGCATTCTCAGTCCTTTTTAACTAATGTACAGAAAAAAATTTTGTATGGTCAGGAAAACCTAATTCCACTCAGGGTTTGGGTACTGCAAGTGCAGTTTAACAAAATATGTGCACCACATCCCAAATGCACGTGCACCCTCATGAGTCCTGTTGAACCACATGAGTTTAAGTGAAGTTTCCTAGGCTGTTAAAACTTTGCTTCTTTATTGGCCCAGAATGAGCATTATCTAGGTTAAGCTGACTTTCTCTGTGACTGTCGCCTGCCTTAACCCACCTGGGACACACAAAATAGGTGTGTGCCTGAATCTCTGGAGAGGCCTGGTCCAGGAGGTGTGCACAAGATCATGGTTAAATGCACACTGACAGCATGGAGCTTAGCACGAGGCGCAGCAGCTGGAGCCGCCACAAAGTTCACTGCAAAGAAGGAAAGGAACTGCTGCTTTCTCATAGGCAATTTTTCTCATGAGAGCACTTGTCCTGGAAGTGAGTGATGCAGATTCAATGTTCTCCTCATCAGAGGTGATATAAACTCCCTCCTGCTTGCAAAGCAGCCCTAACGACCAGAGATAAGGCTAAGGTGGAGGACACCCACCCATCCTGTTCAAGCTTGCCGCAGTAAAGAAACAGATGCAAATTTCAGAGGGCCAGAGGCATTATAAACAAGAGGGAGCCTAACACTGTAGCTCAGGGGTAAAGGCATCTCCTGGATGGCAAGAAGCCTGAAGTCTGGGCCTGCTGGCCTGGCAGACTCACCCATTCTTGAGGGTGAGGTTCATCTCACCTTATCTTAGCTATTTAGAGGTTTTATGTCTCATCTCTCTATAGTCAGTGGGAAGAGAGAGCAGGAGACACCTGCAGAGAGTGATTCATTCTGTGCCCATCTGACACCTCTCTCAGGATGGAGTGAATCTCCTCGCTGGGGGCCCTTGCTCGCCATCAGTTCTCAGCAGGAGCCAGACAACCAATTTCAGCCAGAAGCCTGACTTATAGATGCCAAGTGAGGTGGATTCCACTGTGGATGACTAATTTTTCTGATTCATCGTACCCGAATTTAGCCTTTAAAATTTGGGTATGTAGTCAAAGTTAGTTGAGTTCTGTCTCTGTATCGTGGTCATTCCTTCCATTGGAAGGCTGGGCATGGGTAGTTGGGGTGAAGTGTCTTGGGATGAGGTATTGCTGAGCCTGTAGAGCCTAAAGGCCATGTGGCCATGTGTGTTCCTAGTCTGTGCTTGTGGATCCTGGTGCCAGGTGTCTGAAATGTGAGTATGGAACTATAACCTGTCATTTTGCACTCTTTTGTGGATGGTCTAACTGGCTTGAGGCACTACATACTGCTTCAAAGGGAGGAGTTAGATGTGTAAAATATGCATAAAAATTGTTTGAAGATATTACAGGGCTACAGTTGGGATTTTCAGAAAGCTGAAAGGCTCGGTATTAAAATCAAAGAAAGTGAAGTATGGAAAATGGACTAAGTGTATACTGCATTTTATGCACTTGAATATGCAGAAAAATCTGTCTCTGACTTCTAAAACTGGTGGTTGGATGCCTTTAAAAATATCACCTTTAATACTAGCTCTGAAGATGTGAGCCTGTAATTCCCAGTTTCAAAAAGCTATAGTTTTTTTATTTTTGATAATGTGGAGTAGTGCTGTGGTATTGCAGCATAAATCGCAACCATGTACTTAATTGTTCCATCAGAGATCAGCAAAAGGTCACCCAGCTTTCTTATCAAATTACTGGAGTGCAAGTGTTTTCTGTGCTGGTCTAAGTTTTGTGCACACATATTCCTTGCAAATGGATGATTCCAGGGAAAGACAATTTTAGTTAAAGGTCACCAAAGGCTTATTGTCCAGACATTTTGCAAAATTTAGATTGTGGAAACAATTGTGGAAAATAAGTGTCCAGTTTGGCAAAATTACAGTAATATGTTCTCCTGATGGGTTTTTAGCTATGAATACAATTGGAGATGATGTTACCATGTTGTTCATGTCAATCATTCCATAAAACTGAATGCCTTCAACTATTCCAAAACACATGGTTGAGAAACCCTTCTGCTTCTTTTATCAAAATATGGAAGATAGATGTCTAAATTCGACAACTTAAAAATAATTTGGAATGGACTAAAATTAAATTATTTAAGGCCTCAAGCTATTTTTTACAGCAGAAACAAGAGATCTTGTTGAAATACTTTGAGCCAGGACAGAACAGCTCATTTATACCTAGCATCTCAGCTGTTCTCCATTGAATTTGGACTTTTTGCAGTTTCTTTTTTCCTGCCTTATCACTCTGCTTGTTTTCACTTCATTAGCAATAGTTTTGTATTCCTTTTTCCCTTTCACAGGTCTCTTGGTTCTGGAGATGGGATTCACCTCACCTGATTTATGGCTTGTGTCTGGTTGATGTCTGCATCTAAGCCTGTCTTTAAAGACTCAGTTTACAGACAATTGAGGAAATCGTTGTTTCTGTGATGACTTCTATCTACCTACTGCAGAAGTCTAAAAGCTTAACTCTATCCTGGACACTCTCTTGATTTCTGAGTCCAGCTGTCCTTAGCCCAGACAGCATATGGTTTACCTAGACACCCTGGCCTTCATGTGGATATCCCATGCCAGGGTTGGTTCCCAGACTTTCTTGGCAATTTTTTTCTTTTTTTTTTTTTTTTTTTTTTTTTTTTTTTTTTTTTTTTTTTTTTTTTTTTTTTTTTTTGGTTTTTGTCTGACTGTGTGACTTTACATGTTTGACAGCACTGGGAAGAATGAGCAGTGGCTAATAGATGTAGACCAAGAACGTTTTCTGACTGTGGTTTTGTGGAGTGCTGGGGTTTTACAGTCCACACTGTGTAACCTCTGGGCTAGATGCTCATGGTTGTAAGTTTTGTGCATTTCTGCCTGGTTAGCTGTGCAATCTACACCAGCAGGGCAGAGTGTTCCTTTGTGGCATAGGTGGGACTTCCATGGTGAGGGAGATGGCTTTCTTTGGAAGCCTTACCTCAGCTGTTGTAGAGGGTATACAAAGAAGGAAGATGCTCCTTGAAACAGCTGAGTTATGTTCTGGAGGACATAAAACATGTCTCTGCCACAAAGTTTTTTTAATGTGTGATGATGGACAAGTCCCTTAGAGCTGACCTGTGTCAGGAGACTGTTTATCACATGGGAAGTCCTTTATCCAACAGGAATTGTCCTTAAGATCTAAATTATAGTGAAAACACTGCTTGAAGTAACAGGTCTCATCGATCACAAGTTTGGCAGCTAGAACTAGAGTTAATAGCCAGTACATTTTCTGACCAGCTGCTTCATATATTACCATTGGTTTACAGATAACAGCTTCTTTTTCTCATTTTAAATTTTTTTTCTTTTTTTTTCTTTTTTTTTCCTCTTTTTTCTTCTCTTTTTTTCCTCTTTTTTATTTTTTAGATTTTTAAATTTTTCCTTTTTAATTTTTTTTCTGTTTTATTTTCTTGTTCTTGAAAAGGGAATATGCCTTTTGAGAGTAGTACAGAATATAGTGGGAATATAGTACAGAATATAGTACAGTGGGAAAAGATTGTGGGGTGGCAGAAGTAATAATTGTAATAAGGGGCATTCTGGTGTCCTTTCCAGCACCCATAGAGAGATTCCAGCTCCTGCTCTCCAGCTGGGAAATCACAAGGTGGTGCAGTGACAGTAGGGTGATTGCCAGAGACCAGAGAAAGTACCAGTCACAGCTGGATGAGGGCTTGGAGCAGGAACAAGGAAGTCTAAGGATTAAAGAGGAAAGGGAGAATTCATGTTTCAGATTTCTTCATCAATTTAGATTTCTTTCATTTGAAATGTCAAGCTAAAATAAGCAACACTATCCAGAAAGTGAATGCTTCTGAAGAAGTTTCTTGTATTTCTGTCTCCTGTTAGGACAACTTGTGAGTTGTAATATGGTGATTTTAGCCCTAGTTAAATCGGTTTTCCAGGTTATGGGAGACATAGGTGTAGAGGGACACAGTATGGGTAAGTGAAGGTGGTATAGAAAGTAATCTTACCCCCTAAAGAGTTGCAGCTGAACCAATTACTAAAGATTGGAGCAGGCCTGATGTTAACAGGCCACAGCTGTAGCCAATCTGAAGAGTGTTATAAAAGAGTGGATTGCTGGGAACTGGAGTCAGGTGGCTGCTGTGAGGACAAGGAAGAGTCAGTGCCTGGAGGAGATGCCTACAAGAAACATCAAGGAGGTACAAAACCCTGGCAATATGGAACCCTTGCAATGCACTGATAATAGAACCTCTGCACTACAATGACAACACAGAGGTTCTGGGTTAATCCAGTGAGGTTCCTATAATCATTAGATAAGAAACACTCCGGAAGTGGTCAGTTGGCACGTTCACCTGATGCAATGGGAGCTCTAAATTGCAGTCTGAACTGGGAAGAATGGGATTTGAAGCCTTGGTTTTTGATAGGCCTTGTAAGCATCAGACTACTTTGAATTTCCTGAGGAAATGTTCAGGAGAATAATCTTGGTTTTCTTCTGAAGTGTGGTTTTATTTCTCTTTATGTGAGCTTCTGCTTTGTTTTCAGAAGTGCTTTTATAGACTCTATTAAGGAAAAAATGTTATGGGAAAGTTTTTGGTAATTTTTTTATTGACTAGGTGTTTTTTTGCTGTAATGCAGATGTTCCTTTTTTAAACCTGACAAAGGCATAGCTATGTGGGGACATGTTACTCTCTGCTCTGTACTGACAGCAGCAACACACCTTGCAGAATTGTTTTAAGGAGCAGTCTGGAGTGTGCCAATTTCTCTCTTTTCTGCTATTTTGGTAGTGTTTTGTGGCGAGAAGCACATGTATATAAGCTGCAAATGTACATTCCTGTATAGAATAAGCAGGCTGTCTGTGTGAATCAGCTGTTATGGGGGTGGCTGTGGGTAAGACATAAAACAGGCAGTGGAAACTCCTTTGATGGAGACTCAGTAGTCTTCATGCTTTACACCTTTGGGGCCTGATGCAAATCCAGTGAGACCTTCCAGAGAGGAAGACTCTCCCTGTCAGGTCACAGCTTTGGGTTCAGCTTCAGGTGTGTTTGTGAATGTGTCTGTGGGATGTGGCTGGTTTTTGGCTAGTGTAACAGGTGCCTGTGAGAGCTGAGAGGGGATTTGTTTCACTGCTCTGGCTTGGCAAATGAATTTTATCTAAAGCTTGTCACTTGCACATAGCCAGCCTGCTCACGTTCTAAATAGATTCTGCCCTCAGATTGTAAAGAACAAGATAATAACATTATGTTATGTACTTGAGAGCTAAATTATTTTAAAAGTCTGAAATTAGCAGATGAGGAGGAATTTATTTGCCAAATACATTTCAGAAGCAGCTTGGGAAACCTGTCAGAGCCTATCTTTAAGTGCTTAACTAGTGGCTGTTCAACTTAATAGCTCTGAAGAGTGCTTGCAGTATGAGGGAGACCAAAACAAAATCCCAGAATGCATGAGATTTTCTTCCAAACAACAAAAACCTCCATCAATTCACAAACCAGATGGTTAAAGAGGAAAACCTGCATCTACAACAACTAACTTCACTTAACATCCTTTGTGCTCCAGGCAAAAAAACCCCTTGCTCTTTTTCTGGACTCTTTGTCCTCTCTTTCCAGCTCTCTTAACTTATTGCATAGCTGAACTTGACCTTTGCTCAGGTAGTGATGCTGGCCTGTACCACACACTTGTCCTTTTACTGCACAGATTTTTTTGTCCTTTTACTGCACACATATCACATTTTCCTGTGTCCTGTCCTCCATGTATGGGACAAAGATCTTTCCAGCCCTTGCCTAATCACTCAGGGGCTGGAAAGATCTTTGTCCCATGCATCACACCTCCCTCGTGTCTGTGGGGCTTTGCTGACAGTAGCTGGGCAGAGTGGAAGTTAAATTGCTTTTTAGGCAGTCTGTTTGAAAACATGCTCATGTTATTCCTATGGCAGATCTGCTGTCACCCCTTTCCTGCTGGGGACCACAAGGCCGTGATGCCATTTCAGTAACCATCAGCTGGCATTGGAAGCTGACACAGACAGGAGCAGCTCTTGGCTCTGCTGGTTGTTACTTTCCCTTTCCCTCACTCCCAGCTGTCCCAGTTTGCGTTTAGCCACCGTGCTGCTTCCATCCTTCCTGCCTCTTGCACATCTGCAAATTCAGCTCTTGTGCCTGGCCAGGGACTAAGGCAGAGTCCACCCTTTCAGGCTTTATCAGCACATCTTGGTATCAAAGATCTCTTTTGGGGACATGACTTTCTTGTATGTGGAGCAACAGATCTTAATCCTTCAGAGTGGCAGAAAGGCTTCCCTCCTAGCTGATATTACTTGCCCAACTCCATATGGAAGGGGAAGGCATCCTAGCTAATCAGAACTTCAGATAAGCAATTCTTCAAATTGTTTTAGGGTTTTTAATTAATACTGTAGGCTCCAGCTTCATGTGGCAGAGAGCCAGTATCAGTCATCTGACAATAGCCTTCACCATCTATCAATAATGAGGGAATTCCTCTCACAAGCTCCAGAAGCTTCTGTAAAGGGTGAGATTGCTGTTTGCAAAGCATCCTGCAACATTCAGCCTTGCAGGTCTGCTGATTTTTAAATTATATAAACAAAACCCTGTAAAATCCACATAGCCCAAAGACAGTGACTTCTGTTTATACTGTCCAGATCACAGATGCTGAGTGTGAATGCATGAGCAGTCCTTTTGTATGGTGTTTGACACTTTCTGCGCTGTCTGCACTGTTTTTTAATATACAGAATCCCTGATTCTCCACTGCCTTGCACCCTGTCTATTCATTCTCACCCCTGTGAAGTGAGGGTAAAACACTATCAAAACAAAATGGTACCATTTTGCATGTTTTCCACTCAGTTTGTTCAGGTGTAAATAACGACAGAGAGAACGGGGCAGAGCAGAACCTGACCCACAGTCTGTCTCTCAGTGCGTCAGGGGTCTTGAAGTGGGGGGATGACAGAACAAACACAAGCTGTTACCTTGCCATTTTTGCTAATGTTTTTAAACCAGGCAGCGTGTGAGGATGACAGATGCAAAAGTCAGGCAGTGCTTCGTTTGTAGTCCTCACGTGATGTATTCCCCTGGAGCAATGGAAGTGTTACCTGTGGTGTGGATGGGTGCTGATGATAGCTGGTACAGGAGCACAGCTGTCAGTCACAGTCATCCTTCTGACTTGTTCAGCTGCTCCACTTAGTACTGGAGAAAGAAAAATCCTTTGTACTTTTTGCTCTTTGTTGCGTTACCTTGGGTTTTATAGAGGTTTGTAAATGGAGAGTGAGCTATTCAAGCTGTGGTAAGCTGCTACATTGTCTCCTGGGCCCTGGACATGAACAGCACTCGCATCTTTTTGACTTTTTAATTTTTTTTTTGTTATTGTAGTGACAGAAAACTCTACTCATCCTAACTGACTTTCCATCATCCTCTAATACTGCCTTTACAAAGCCCTGCAAGTAAACACCCATGCCTTCTTC
Organism: Melospiza georgiana; assembly: GCF_028018845.1. Taxonomy (NCBI): domain Eukaryota; kingdom Metazoa; phylum Chordata; class Aves; order Passeriformes; family Passerellidae; genus Melospiza; species Melospiza georgiana. Next base: position 92,674,870 of record NC_080432.1, read on the forward strand.
CAAAAAAGGGTACCTCTTTCCCTTCCCATCTTTCTGTTTGCACAAATCCCAGCTCTGACACCTTCCTTGCTTTCCTGAACAGGACATTAGACCATCTTAGACCATTCTGTTTTTACCAGGACACTGAATTCAAGTATATTTATGTTTTATTTGTAAGATATCACTATTACCCCTTGTGATAGAATGTACTTCACCATTAATGCAGGAAAAATAACGTGGTATTGCACAAAAAAGAAAAAAATCCACCTTCCCTTAAAAAAGACCCAAATAATCAAAAAATGTATATAGATAAATACTGGCAAGATCTGAATTGAATGAATGTTGCATGGGCTGTTGTAGTAGGTAGGAATAATGAGCAGAAGTTAGAGTCTCTTTGAAACCAGAACAGTAAATATTTTTGCTTATCATCAATTGAAATCTCAGCCTTACCATTGCATTAGCATTTCCACTCATTTTTAGAAACAGAGTGAATTTTCATGACTCATTTGAGTGCTCTTTAACTATTTGTATGCAAATGTGACTCAGACTTTCTCACAGTCACATGCTTCACCCTCCTGTTGGAGTTCATGCACAAATGAGTGGTGGTGTTCCTTTTCCTTATAAACCTTACCTTTCCTAGACAGTCCGGTGCCTTTCCTTTCTCGCATTTGTGATAGCATTTGAAGAAACACTTGTTGCTATATCTTCAGAGTTGCTTTAAATTGAAAGACTCAAAGAAAAATGAAAAACCACTCTGGGTCAAAAGCATTTTGTTATAATGTTGTGTTCTCACATTTAAATATGAGAGGTTAGGAAAGGAGTGCATGTATACTTCTAACTTTCAGAAAAAATATGCAAGTTCTGGCTTGAGAACAGGCATGAGAAAGTTCAGCTGAAAGGCAATGTATCCATTGATGTATGCAGAGAACTAGAAAGAAATTGCCACCTTGAGCAAACTGATGAATAAATGCACATTGTCCAGATGTGGACAATGCAGAAAAGCAGTAAACTGAGTAAACATCAGATTAAGAATTAGCCTTAATTGTGAGGAGTCAATTCCAAGGAGAAACAGAACTGGGGAGTTTTTTTGCCCAACACCAGCTGAGGTATGTTTCTAACTAAAAGAGAACCTATCTAATCTGTCACTGCTTTCCCATTTGAGGCTTATCAGTCCAGCAAATTTGTTTGCAGTTTTTGTCTGCTTTTCTAGAATGCACCTTTCTGTTCTCCATAAACATCCATAAGACCTTCTGTACATCCCTTGCACTGCAATCCCAGGGTGTCTCTTGTCAGTGGTAGGAAGTATGTTTTCATATTTTCATCTCTCACAAAGTCCAAATTACTAAAATGGAGTCTTGCAGAGTTGCTCAATTCAGGAGCGGGATTTTTGGAATTCAGATGAGGCACACCACAGAATCACAGAGTGGGTCAGGCTGGAAGAGACCACAGTGGGTCATCTGTTCCAACCTCCCTGCTCCTGTAGGATCATCCCAGAGCACATTGGACAGATTTGTGTCCAGATAGTTCTTGAATATCTCTGGTGGGGGAGGCTCCACAGCCTCTCTTGGCAACCTGCTCCAATTACTTGCACAGAAAAGTTGTTCTTCCTGATGTTCAGGTGGAACTTCCTGTACATCTCTGCCTGCTGCCTTCTTGTTAGCATCCACTGAGGAGAGCCTGCTTTCATCCTCTTTGCATCTCAAATGACCAGTTGTAGTCAGTGAACATCTAATCAATAAGCTCAGTCTGTAGGGAGGTGTCAAACCAGAGTCCCAACTATGTCTGCCTCTGAGTCAGTTCCATGGCTCAGCAGTCACTGACCAATAACTTAAAAACTGACACTGACAGATAAACACTGAAACTGTCTCCTATTCCAGCAGCTAATTTCCAGCCTATATAATTGTGATTTTTTTGCTATACTACAGTGGCCTGCTCGCCCAGCACAGGGATGGAGCCAATGCATACCCAACTGTGCACCTGCTCCAGTGCTGTGTAACACCATACAGACTCTCAGATGCTTTTCTTATTGAAATCTTTTGTCTGTTTTTCTGTTTGTGATGTTTGTGCCATTATTAAGCAGTGCTCCACAGGTACCTGGGCTCTGCTATGGCTGCAGTTAACACTGCTAAATAAGCTAAATGCAAAGGAACTGAAATGTCTTGTTGACACACCTCTGACTGAACTCAGCGATCAGTTGGTTATCACCTAAAGTTTCTAAATTGACATGAAATTAAGCAAGTTGCAAAAGCTGTAAAGAAAGGAAAGTAGGAACTCGGTACTTGATCTGGCTGCAAGTTTCAGACTGATGCATAACCTGCCAATGTGAAGTTCGCTCCAGGATCAGGTCTTATGAAGGATGCACTCCCTCCTTTCTTAATACCAGCATCATTAATATTGCAGGTATATAGATCTCTTAAATTAATAGTGCAGCAGATTGTTTCTGCTGCACTTAACAAGCAGTTCAATATAACAGCCCTGAGCTAAAAGATTCGCAAGTTTGTGAACTTCAAAGCAAACTTTGCTTCTTTTTAAAGAGTCTTACAAACAACTAAGCACATTTTTCCCACCTCATCTCAAAAGAAATTACAGAAGAATATATACAGCAGGCCTGAAATTCCTGCCAGTCCTTCATCTTGATTTTCTTGGCATATCGGCAAGGAATCTGGATGCTGAAATTTACTGTTAATGAGTACCTTATTTTATGGATGTGTTATTTTTCTGTGCCCTAATGCTTATCTGAACTGTTTGTGCTCTTATGGAGGGCCAAAAAAGACACCTAGAAGATAAATGTAGAAGTAACTAGTGAAATATCTTTGAAATACCAAATACTTTGGTGTTTAATTTTTAGTTTGGGAAGTATGGGTGGTCTTTAGTTCAACTAAAATTCTTTATTGATTTATGTGTCTGTGGATTATAATCCTACAAATTATCTGCAATCTTAATTTCAAGGGTTTTCTGTGGTTTGTGATGGATTAAATGTAGAGGCAGCAATTATTAGGGAGCTGTTGGTCAATGCAAACAAAAGTGGCATTGATTTTAAACAAGTGTGGATGAAGTATATACCTAAACACATGAAGTATATACCTAAACAAGTGGTTTGATTTTAAACAGTGTGGATGAAGTATATACCTAAACACAAACATCAAGTGGAGAGCAAAAATGTAGGGAAGTGGCAAGGATAGCAGCCACTCCAGAATGGAATAGATGAAGGGGAAGCTGAAAATACTTGCCCAGGAATGAAAAAAAGCCCCTAGCCCTACCCCTATTGAGAACAGTGAGATAAAAATTAGAAATGTACACTTACCATTGGTTTCAAAGAATCCATAAGTGACTGTTGTTGGAAGCTGAACTAAAACCAAGGGAGGTGAAAAGTCAAAGGACCCTTTGATGGGAGAGTAAAAGAATGCATTTGCCCTTTGAAAGAAAAAGGCAAAGATATCTGCTGGTTTTATCTCAACAGAGTAGAATGCTGTGAGCTATGGAGAAAAAAGGAAGTCAGTATTTTTATCATGTTGTGGTCCTAAACTTACACATGTGATTAATATGATGCTTTACATTCTGTAAATTGGGTGTTTATACCTAGGAAAATTTTGAGGACTGAAGACTCTGAAATGTCTTTCCTCATTCCTCCACTGGAAACAGCAGCATAGTCTCCTTTGTATTCTGGGCTTTTGTGCCTCAAAACCCAGCTACTTCTAGCTGGGAAAATCTGTAGTCTCCCCAGGTGACCTGTCCCTGCATTCACTGCCTGTGCATTTCTTTCTTACTCCTCAGTATGAGAAGCAGATTCTTGCTCAGCTGTGCTGGTTTCTGTCCTGCCTTGCTTGATTTCCTGCACACTGGGATTGGAGCTCTTGTATTATGAGAAAAATGGCGTTAAATATCTGCCAATTCTGTTTAGCTCCTGTGTCCTTAAGGCCAGTTACCCAGGGGATCTCATTCACCAACTCCTTAAACAGCTGGAAGTTCATTCTTGCAAACTTCAGGATCTTGACTTTGCTCCTCACCAGGCTAGAGTGTGGTCACACAGCTCAAGCTGCCTCCAATCTTAATTCCTTATGTGAGCCTGTCCACATTGGTGAGCACCAGGTCCATTAATGCCTCACCTCTGGTTGCCTTGTCTAACACCTGGACAAGGAAGTTGTCCTCTACTCACTCCAGGATCTCCTGCACTGCTTGCACCAGCTGCATTGCTTTCCCAGCAGATGTCCAGGTGGTTGAAATCACCCATCAGCATGAGAACTTGCGAGTGTGCCAGTTCCTGTATGTGAAGCAAAAAGGCCTCATCAACAGGCTCCTGATCACGTGGTCTAGATGTCCATCACCAGGTGTCCTTTGTTGGTCCTGTCCTAGATTTTTACCCACAAGCTCTCAACCTGTTTGTGGCTGTTACTCAGAGGCAGCTCTTCACAATCTATCCCCTCCTTAACATAGGGTGAAAAGCCCCTGGCCCCCCTTCCCAGCCTGTCTCTTCTGAAAGGCTTGTGGGCCTCAGCTGCCATGCTGTGGTCAAACATGACAACTCATCCCACCATGTTTCTGTGAGGGCAATCAGGTAGTAGTCCTCTAACTGCACCATGGTTTCCATCTCATCCTGTTGGTTACCTGTGCTGTGTAACTCGGCTGTTGAGCTCTTTGTCTTTTGGGAGGAGCCCTCTCCAATTCCTTTGGGATAATTTTTGGTGTTTCCTTGCTTTAGGGCTGTTTTTCCTGGTTCCTTACTCACACCTGGTAGAGCATCCCCTTCCCCCCTGAATCTAGTTTAAAGTCCTGGCTAATAAGTCCCACCAACTTGCTCCCCAAAGCACTTGTACCCCACCTGAGCAAGTGTGCCCCATCCTTTGACATGCCCAGTCTCTGGCATGTCCCAGACCAGAGAACACAAAGCTCTGAGCATGGCACCAATCTTATGGCCAATCCTTCACTCTGTGCACTTGTTTCACTCTGCCAGGGTCCCAGTGCCCTACTGGGAGGGTAAAAGAGAACACTGCTCGTGCCTCAGATCCTTTCAATATCTTTCAGAGGGACATGAAGTCACTTCTGATATTTTGGAATCTGTCACATCTTCAATTGATCCTGCATGAATCCTCAGCTTTTGCCAGGCTTGGAGGCCTCTTTTGTGACATCCCAAATGCAGGACCGTGGGTTGGCAGCAGACCTCTGTGTTAAGGCAGCCTCTCTTCTGAATGGCTAGCAAAGCTGTTCTTCATGTTGGAGATTTTTTCCCCGCTCATTAGTGTAGCTGGAATTAACTGATTATCTTGCTGCGTCAAATCCCTGAGTAGATGTGAAGTAGATGCTGTTTCATCCAGGGTGGGATGCGCTGTACAAGGCTGCAAAGGATTCTGCTTTCCTTTACAAACTCCTGTGATTCTTGTTCCAACAAAATTATATCTTCATTTGTTACAAATCTAATAAATGTAACTGAGGAGAAAAAGGAATTTTTTTCCTGTCTGGTGTAGTGTCATTGAATCAAACAGCCTATACCCACACAGAAGCTGCAGTGCAAAACACTGTTACAAGCATGCAAGAAGGAGCCAGAATAAAGGTTTTCACCTGCAAGTCCTAGCTGATGAGACAGATTTACCTCTTTAGCTCCTCCTTATCTTCTGGCAGTTAGAGCAGTTGAGAGCAGGGCTGAGCAGCTCTGACCAAGGAATGAACACCATGCTGACCAGGTGCAAGTGTCCCATTTCAAACCAGCAGTCTTTGCCCTCCATCACCATTGCCTCTGGCATACATCTCCACAGGTTTATAGGTAAGGGTCAGACAAGGAGCTACTACATCAAAATCTCAGAATATTGGTTCTAGTCATTTTGTGAATACATTGTGTGAGCTGTTCAGCGAGATGGTTGTATACTGGGTTAAAAGCCTTTCAGGCATGATTGCATTGTTGTTCATAGTAGCCTCTAGGAAGAAGCAAGTGGGGGAGATGCATAATACCTAATAGATAAACAATCCCTTTGCAAATATTGTGGAGGCAATTGCAACGCAATGCCATACATCCATGCCCCAGGCTACTTTGAAACAGCTATTTGTGAATTAAGAGGTCTAAAGTGCACTGAATAGTTAAAAAGCTCTTTCCAAGAAAGGATGAGATCAGTTGTCAGTAGGTGTCCAAACACAGAGAATGGCCAACTTCTTTAGCATTTGTCCTCAGAGACAGAGCAAGTGCATCTTCCTCACTGGCACTGGGGATTTGTGTCCCCTCCCCCTGCCCTCTGCTGCTCTCCAAGGGGCCAGTCAACACCTCAGCTCTCTGCTATGCGGGACCGCTTGGCTTTAACCAGCTTGGAAACTCTGCTGCCTGGAAAGCAGGAGACGTACTATGCTGTGGAGACAGCGTGTGAGATTTCTTGAGGATAGTGATAACATTTCCTCTTCATAACTGTCTGGTGCCAAAGGGAAGCAGAAAATCTTGGTAGAAACCATCCTTTTGGTGTGTGAGGGTGCTACAGCAGGATTTACTAACCAGGCCTTGAAACTTGCCTGGGTGTTGCTCTCAGTTCCACATTTTTCCTGCAGCAGTTGTTGCATCAAGGCCCAAAATCACTTCACCAGATGGAGTCCTGTCTGAATTCAGAGGGACCAGAGAGCCCTGTAGGTAGAGTGGTGTTTGTCTTTCCTCTGTGTGCCCTGTGTCAGCAGCCAGCATTGTGTTAAGTGCTAGAAACTTTAGTTAACTTGAAAGGCAATGCATGAACAAATGGAGTGGGCTGACTCTGACTCAGCAGCTGGTTTTCATGGATAGGTAAAACAAATTTATTGTGTAAGGGGTATTCTTTTGCATAATCTACTATAGAAGTTCCATATGTTTTTCTTGTGCAGTGTTTCTTTGCAGATGTTATTTAATCTTCATTTCTTTCTATTTTTATACAAGCGGCAAGTTTTTTCCCCCAGTTGCCAGAAGAATTTTAAGGATGTTGTTCATGTTCATCAAGTGCTTCTTTACTCTTCTTGGGGCTATTGGCATTTATCCCAGGTCAGGCTTGGATGCACCCTGGTTGATGTTTCTGAGTAACTGTGCTGGTGGAGCTGTCACTGTACTTACAGCTCTCTAGCCCTCTGGAATTACAAGTATAGAAGAAATGTCTTCAGGCTTGGACCTTTGTATTCTTAAACATCTCAGACTTAAAGATGTCAGGATTAAAGACCTGTTTGTTTGGCTAATCTCACTAATAAGGAGTTAATTCACCCATAAGGAGCATAGGTGTTCTACCAGTTTTTTTTTGTTGCTCCTTTTTGACTTAGTAACATACATCTCAGGACTCATGATGGTGCACCTCACTGCAGTAAATGCAGACAAGGATACTTTTTCCTAGGAACCAATCCAGCACAGATGCTGTCAGTGATTATATGTGGTCTCTGATATCCAGTTGGAGCTCCCTGCATAAAACAACCATTAATTGTCACTCACTGATAAAGTGTGTCTTCTGATACTGCAGACACTATGACAATTTTGTGTCATATGAAAAGAAGATATCTCTCAGTTTCTGCTTCAAAGCAGTTCCTTGTTTTCTGTGACTTGGTCTTATGCTCCATCTACCTTTAGATGGCTTTACTTTGAATAGCAGGTCTCTGGTTGATGTTAGTTTTGGCAGTCATTGCTTCTGTAGAATGAACACTAAGCTCTAGAGTGGTGGCTGAATGACATTCACAGGACGTAAAAAAAAACTTTGCAATGACTCTAGTTGGGTCAGACCACTGTCCAGCTGCCCAGATGTTGTGTCTCTGGAAGCAGAAACAGGAAATGTTATTTAGGGAGACCATACTAGCCTGGTCACTTTCTTCAATTCATTCTTCTTCACTTCCCTCCCACACCTGGAGCAATTTGTAGGGATGTTAGACCGTAGCCCTGCTTAGCTCTTTCAGCATCTGCTTATGGACTTGTGGTCCATCAAGTTATTTCATTTTTTAATGATCCTACACTTGCAGTTTCCCTCCTCACCCTTCTGCATCAGCAGGCTCCAGAAGTTTGGTAGATGCTTTATAAAGAAGTGCTTTTACCTCTTTTAAATCAATCACTTACTGATTTCATCAAGTGACTCCTAGTTACAGATTCGCAAAAGTTTCTGAAGACTTCTCCTTTGTGTTCCAGAAACCTTGATTATATTCCCTCTCTCAGGTAACTCCTTGTCAAGTTGGAGCTCTAATCTTTTTTTAGTCATTTATTTCTTCTTAGAGCAACTATTCTATCCCTTTGATAGTTTTAGTTGTCCTTGTCTGCACATGCAGAAACTCTGCCACGTCTGCCTGGAGGTGCTGGGACCAGCAGTGTGGAGAGTAGTCAGGAGGGATGCCATGGACAGTTTCCCTAAGAAGTGTCTTTAGTCACTTGTCCCATGCACCTACTGTCTGTTTGTAAGCCATACAGTTTCCCTCTGGCTGAGGCACTTGGATGGGTGCTGTGCTGGGGTGCAGAAGGGGAATTGTGTGTGCTTTATCTTCCTGCATCTTTCTGCTTTCCAATCCAAACCACCAGAATTTACCAGGACACAGTGTTAACTCATACAAAAAAATAATGGCAGCATACATGCAGACCAGAAGTGAAACATATCTCACAACCATCTCAAAAACCTACACTGACAGTAAGTAACAGACTAATCTCTTCAGTCAGCACGTGGCTAACCTTGGGCATACGTACACATCTGTAATGGTACCCATTTTATAGATCATATTTGTTCAAGTACATTATTGCTACAAGAAAGATATATTTTTCCAATAAAGCTACCTTGTGTTTTCATATCAAGGCAGTATCTATATATTTATTGCAGAAATGAACTTTCTCTAATTTATTCCTTAAAAAATCTTAAACCATTGCTGTTAAAGCAAAGCTCATATATATGATGAACTGAAGGAAACTTTTAGAACATAGTTGCCATTAATGCAAACTGTCTTTAGCAATTTTTTGTATTGATGCATTTACCATTTTGTGTTTAAACATTTTTTCATTCTGGAACACTTCTGAAGCTACTTTCTGATAGAAATAAAAAAAAAGTTCATCTTGTATATCAGTAGTTTGGACAGCTCTATCTGCAGAAAAATAAATATAGTAGATATAAATTAAAAGGGGACAAAACAGTCTGAGCTGGGAAGAGTGCAAGTTTATTTCCTTGGTTGTGTAGGAGTCTTGTTAACCAGTACGTAATGCATAGTCATGTAATAAAACATGCTAGACATTAAAAGGCAAAAACCCAGTTCACAGATGTTGTAATGTTATGAGATAATTTTAGGGAGTGAATAGGGTGAAAAGGCTGGATTTGTTAGAGAGGAAAATACCTATGGAGGCCTTTTCTGTGAGCAATACCATGACTTCATTACCATGTCAATTCTGGGAAAAGGCTCTGATTTAACACAGCAGTTGGCTGGATCCATATGGAGCTGATGAACCTCTGAATGAATAGTGAATGGAAAAACTGCTGGAATCTGCCTTCAGCTTTGTTCCCAGGATGACCAATGTAAAAGGCCTAAGAGCAATACTGCACAGATGGTGTAAAGAGGTAAGAAATCTGCAGGGTTTAGTTTACGTTTTCTTATTCTACACTGTTTGGGGTTTTATTTTTTTTAACCATGTTTCAGTAACTCCAACTCTATTTGCTTAAATGTCTTCCTTCACAAAAATGTAAGAAAAAGAAAAGCTTCTGGGAAATGAAATTAATTAAAAAAACATATGTAGCAATAAACATTTACATAAAAATACAATTTAAAATGTTGAATTTTGCATGGTGCAGAAGTAATTGAAAGTATAATTATGAAATCTTGAAAAAAAAAAAAAGATAGTTAAAAGTTTAACAAAGAACTTTGGAATTACTTGTTCAATTCACCCTATGTTGTGGGAATATGCAGATGTTCACATTTACACAGTCATGTATGTCCACTAGGGTTACATGCTTTTATAGTCTGAAGCATCATCACAAGTGCCAATACAGTAAATCAAAAGACTCTCTGGCATTATCTAGTTTCCTTTCTGGCTTTAAAAGTTAGAACAGATGTCACAAGAGAGGACAAAATGGATTTTACCCACCGAGAGAAGCTTTTCTTGCCATCATTAATAGGAGGCTCCTTGAAATGCTAATGTACACAGTTTGTGTTGCCGGGTTTGCATAGAGATGGTGGGAAACAGCTCTGATCCCAACAAAACCTTTTGTTATTAATCAAGAAAATCTGCTCTTCTGAAACAGCAAAGCACCAAAATGGTGTGGCTACTTGCAATGCAGAGATCTCTATAGCAATCACCAATGAACAAAAATGTAATAAAAACTGTTCAGCAGTTCTACAAGATACAGTACATGTAGCAATTTATTTGCAGTGATTCTGCATGCACCTTCTACTTTCCTTTGTCAGTTCAGCATGGGTATTTGCAGTGGAAAGATTACATTGTTTCTGTATTTTTTTTCCAAATATCCACTCTTTAAAAATCTTGTTTTATTTCATAACAAATCTAAAAAAGCAAGTTGAGGCAGGAAGAACTTGGAAAAGCAAGCTTTTCTTCTTGGAAATAATCTATCACAGAGCATGAGTTTCTGTTCAATTTGATGTTAATACTATGTAAGATATTTTTACTTCCTTAGAATATAGGATTATGAGAACTTGTGAACATGTTTTGAGTACAAACATACTCTGCAATATCAGGACTAGTATGTTCTTTCTGCTGCAAATAGGATTTAACAATTTTTAGTAATCTTTAAAAGAAGAGGTTCAGGCCCTGACATTGCTTTGTGACATATGACCTCTTACTTTTAAGAAATACCAGTGCAGTTAAATCACAAAGTACTGACTGCTGTCAAACATTCAGTGCCTTGTATAGGATGCTCAGCAGAAGCCTTCTTCCCCAAAAGTATTTGGGGTATGAATAAAAGCAAAAAAAAAAAAAACCTAAGGAAAGTTTGAATTAAAATATAAATTATTTGCCTGGCATTATTCGTCGCTGAAATCTCTGACCTAGTCTCTGATCAGAGTTACATTAAATTCTCTATCAATTTATTCTACACCAGTTCCACAACACCTTAATGTGTCTTTTCACAGATTCATTGTGCTGAGTGTTCCATGTATGGCTACAAGAGAATGAATTAGGGATGAAGCATTAGCTCACAGTTTAAGTCTCTTTTAATTTCTTTGCCTCTGTGTATCTAAAGCAGATACTTATGTTTTGCATTCCCATCGATTATTGCACTTTTATTTCTATTGTGGGGTTTTTTGTTGTTTTTGTTTGTGTGGGTTTTTTTTAATGGTAATAAACAGATAGTAAAAGTAAACAAAAAGGCCATGTTATAATTCAAGCAAGGTGTTTGAGATGATTGTTGTGTAGGTATGGGATAAAGCAGTATACATTGTAAATTTTAAAATGGGAATGTCTATTTGTTCACAGCTTTGTCTCATACAAATTTGGTACAGCCAACAGGAAATAAAGGAATGGGGTAAGAAGAGATAACTTATGTGAAAAAACTTGAGTAAAACATCACCAATTCCATCACTGAGGAGCTGTTTCAAGAGTAGGAAATACTGTAATGGGCCAGCAGAGAAAAACAAAGCTGTAAGAACAGCTTGGATGTCACAAGTGCCTTTGGCATTGTAAGAGGTCTAAATGAAACGACCAAGGCTATCTCTGGATACTTCCTACAAAAGGATTATCTGTTCTCTAAGTTTTGATGCACAGAGTTTTTCCCAGTCTCCATTTGCCTTTCAGTTTTACAGTTAAACTTCTGATTTCATGGAAGCTGCATTTTAAAGGGCCCCAAGTGCAGGGTGCAGCCCTGTGCCACAGGGGCTCCACCACCTGTGCTGCTGTGAACACAGCACCTCTCTGCTCCTGTGAATGTGCCCTGATGCAGCCAGGTGAGAATGCACTGAAAATCCCAGTTTTTCAAGAAGGGGAGACTTTTCATCCAAAATAAATAGCAACAACAACAAATCCTGCCAAGCATGCTGGGTGGGACCTGCTAAGGCTTTTGTCAGGGACCAATGACTTTGACATCCCTGTCCGATCCCTCAGCATAGAGCTAAGGATGAAGACTGTTTTTCCAAAAAAATTTGATTAGGAGGGCTCAGCTATCTTGTGTCAAGAAAATACCCTACAGCCCTCTTGTCTTAAGGGTACTGACAAAGTACAGTCATTTGAACAGAAAAATACTGAAGGGATATTGTCCTATGCAAGACTCTTCTCTACCTGTGAAGTTTCAGTAAAAGGAGGTAGATTTGGAATTTTCTTTTCCCCCAGAAGTGTTATACTTAAAATGGCATCAAAACTTTGCAGAATTTCAAACGCATAGATTTCAACCAGGCTGAAAATGTAAAGCATAGGTTCTGTTGCTAAATTATGAGCTAAGGTGCTGTATGGTACCTTGAAATATGCATGAAAGGGTTTTCAGATAAACTGGTTTTTAAACCAGTGACACTCAACCGTGAAGGTTTTCATCAGGGATTAAATGTTAACTGACTACTTCCCTGTACAGTCCCTACCAAATTTTGTTCTCACTTCCTCTCATCCTGAGTCTCTTCACTGCATTTGAAGTGGTTATTCTAAATTTGTCCCAGTGTAACAGACCAAAATTTAACTTTAGGAGCCTCTTGGAGGAGCATTGCCTTATGTTGGTGTGTTTATAGATTTTTGGCTGAGAATCTGGAATAGGTGAGCAGTCCAATTCAGGTGCGAATGCTTTCTCTGCACTGCCTTGTAGTGAAATCTCCTTTTCTTGTTTTTCATATACTGAAAAATTGGTGTGAATGGATATAAAATCAGATCTCTTCAGTTGTGCCTTTGGTAACATTTTATGGCCAGCTTAAATAGACAAAGTGCAAGAAATCAAGTCCCACTTTCCACTTAGGAATTGCTGCTCCAGGCAGTAAGCATTTATAAGATCAAATTCCTTTTTGTGGAGTAAAAATAATACTTTTAGAAGCTGTACATGTAAATTATTTAGGGATAGATCTTCAGTGAAGTTTCTAAAACTAAGCAAGTATTTATGATATGAAGGCCTTCAGGCTTTAGAGTACTGTATATAGGCAAACAGCCCATATGCAGTCAATCTTTTTGTATATTTAAATTGGCCCCCATGTTAGTTTGAGTTTTATATAATTTCTGCTTCTGTGTCTTTTTCTTTAAACTTCCATAGTCAGGTAGCACCCTGCAAACTGTGTTGATTCCAACACCTAAGATAGCCTTATAAACCCTGCGGACATTAAACTACTGGAAAACAGATTGGGTTGGTAAAAATAAGTGTGCATGTTCTCACAGAACCTGAGAAAATCACACCTTTACTTTGTTAAAAAAATCTGTTTGTGCCACTCCAGTAATCACTTCATAACTGGTGGGAGAGCAGAACATATGTCTCAGAAGTGGTGGTATATAAAAGCCTCTACCTCTAATCCTATTTTCTTTAACAGAAAAAAAAAGAAGCAACAAAAACCCCCAACCTTTTCAGTATGTCATCTGTAAAATCGATGCCAAGGGTTTTCTGCTTTAAAATGCTAAGACATTTTGTGGTGATTTCTGTGGAACTCCTTGGTTAATCCTTTTGCAGTTTTATTAGCAAGCAGAGTCCTGGAGAAGTAAAGCAGTGTCAAGAAGGGTGCTGTGAATGGCTTTTGTAGCCCTGCTCCAGCTAACGAATCCTATGTGCCTGCTGTTCCCAGAGCATTTCTTGGTTAGTTGTTTGTGAGGGCTGAACTCACCTCTTTCCAAGTTTACCTTTGGGACTCTGTGCCAGTGCAGTAAATATTGGGTAACAGGATATTTACAGAGGGGTCATTTCCATAGACAATGGATGGGACCTGAACATTGATCTGCTGGACAGGGGAGGGAAAAAGAAAGAGGTTTCTTTTCTTTCAGTGTTGGTTGTTAAATGGTCAGTGGCACAATTGCTGTAATGTGTGTGGCAAGGCTGCTGCTTGAAGTGAATGTGGAGCAGCAATCTCAGTCTAGTGCTACAAGCATAAAGAGGAGATGATGGCAGTTTAATATGTAGACTACAGGACAAATGTATCCCACTTTAACACTGTTGAAACCAGTGTGGTGACAGGTTGTGCCTGGGAGGCTTTGGTCCGGCAGTGTCCAAATTAAATGTGAAAATGCAAATTAACTGCTGACATTAGACACAGGGGTCTCAGGAAGGTTGTTTTTGTCAGGATTCAATTGCTCTTTCATCTTCCTTACAAACTCCTTCCCTCTCCTCCCTTCTCCCATCTTGCTAATCAGCGAGGTCAGAGGGTTGGAGATCCTGCCAAGCCTGTGCTAAGCCCCAGGGCTGTTCACTGATCAGCAGGTTCCCCAAATTGCTTCTTTTGTTCCCAGCCATGACCTCATCTTTCTGCTGGTCTCATGTAGGCTTAGGCTGGGCTGTACATCTCTGAAAGGCAGCACCTGCAGTGGTGTCTTGTCCTTGGCACTGTGCAGCTTCAGGTGTGACAGGGGTGGATAAACGAAGGAGTGATTTGCACCATAAACCACATCAAGTACTTTTTATCTTCTTTCCAGCTCCAGACCTGGGTTCTTTGGCATAGGCCAACAAACAGTCCAAGGATTCAAAACTCACCTTTAAAATTATGCTCTGTTAAATAAATCTCTTTGACTTGATACAGGGCACATAACTCTAATGCACAGTGGGAGTTAATGGATGTATATTATGTGGAAATGAAGGCATACACATTGCTGTGTGTACTCATCATTTCTAGGCAGTTAGTTATTCACATAAATAAGATTTTGCTAAGCAGCACTCAGCTATGCTTAACCTTTATTAATTAAAGTAATACTTGGTGTGGTACAATTTCTTAGAGTCAAGCCAAAATAGCATCAGAAAGAGTAGGTAGAATAGATGTCAGGAGGATTATAGCATTTACATTCTGGTGATGATTATATATTCTAGATGCCAAATCATATTGCATTAGAAAACTCTAAATTAAGAAAATATTGTATCTAGTTCTATGAGCCATTATTTTAAAGCAGATTTGGTTGAAAAATAGTGGCTGTTTTGCTTTGGAATAGCTATTATGCAGCTTTGCACTCTGATCTTTTCTGCTTCTTTGCCTTTGTTCTTACTCAGAGCACAAGAAATAAGTCACCAATTTCTGCGCTCATTGTGTACAAAGAGTACTTATTCATATTTATCAGTGCATCATACAGCTCTTCTTCTACCTCCTTTTCAGGTAAATTCTTCTTAGCAGTTCATTCTTGTTTACTCTTGCCTTGGAAATTCTCATTAAATGCTAGTGAATAACATTAAAAAAAAAGAGTAAAGCAGAGCTGTTTGTCTTGCTGTGTCTTTAAATCTGACCTTTATTGTTTAAGTTGCATTTGAAAAAAAAGGTGCCAAGTTGTTGAAAGATGAGTTCATTCCATTATACCGTGCTCAAAGCACTGGGAAAATCCCATTGAGGCAGGAACACCAGCCAGTGTTTGCTATGCTACATTTTAAATGCATATTGGAAAAACAATGATAACAACATGAATTTCCTGCATCTATGATTTCCATAGTTAATTACACCAAATGCCAGTATTTCTTTTCAAGAGCAACCTACTTCTCCAGCGGTGTCAATGAATCACGTTGTGGCTTGAGAAGGGAAATCTTCTCTGGCACTGATGCTCCTGGATCACTCCAGGCTGGTGTGTCCCAGTGTGGACATGGCTGCAAGAGAGGCTTTGAAGGAATGCAGCCACCAACCCTTGTCTCACCTCTTCTGTGCTTGCTCTGACTCAAGCCCTTGTTTTGAGGTGGATTTCTTCTCTGCTCCCCACCTCGCAGATATATTCAGAAATTCAAAGACATATAAATACATATAGATACATGCTCATTTTTCTTTACTTCTTGGTGAAGGGGAAGATTATAAGAGTTGGATACTGGGCTTGCAGTCAAAGCCAGTCAGGCTTACAATAGTGGTGGTGGTACTGAAAAAAGATGTTATTTTGCTGGGGGAAAGGGAAAACTGGAAACAAGAGAATCTCAAATAATGAGAGCAAGCTTAGTGTGCAGGCAAACTTGGAACTTTTCTAAAAGGCATACTGAGTCAACTGGAAACCAAGTTAGTCTAGAGCTTATTTGAATGACATTTGTGAATAGTTTTTTTTCCATTAATTGTTGAATAAATAACTCAGAAATATATTTGCCCCTCTTTGACAAGCTTCATGTATGGTTAAATACTCTTTTTCAAATAAATTATTCATAAATTTTGAGCAATCATTGAGTAATTTATTCAAAGTATTTTTTTCATTATACACTCCTCTATCCCATGGACTGTGAGTGAAACTGTGACTGTGTTAAAGTTAGCAAAAACATTCTAAATTATTTGACCAATGCCAAGACTTCAAAGTCTTTTGAGAATTAAGTGTTACATTTACCTATGGAACCTTGGTTTAAATATTAGTGGTAAACTTACCTGTGACTTTTCCAATGTATAGAAAAAAATAAGCAGGAATTACTTCAGCCCCGGCTTTTATTAATAAATCTAAGTAATTTAAATTAAAATTTGAATATGTGAATGCACAGTCAATGTGTGTGTGTTTTTTTTTTTTTTTTTTATTTCCACATCATGATATTTCCTGTCATCTGAAGTCCCAGTTTATGATGAGGCAAATCACTACAACAATTACTAAAGAAGTCTCAGGTCCTGGCTTGTTTCCAGGTTTTAATAAAGTTATTCAGGAGGACAGCAGTTTTTGGGTTGTTTTGGTTTTGTTTGTGGTTTTGATTTTTTAAATTTTTTTTCAAATTGCAGCAATCTTTGAAAGTGTTCAGACTTTGGGTTGGGATTAACTGTTCTTGTTATTGACCAGATAAAAATTTTAGGATGTTACTACAATTCTGAAAATAAGTGTAGTTTATTTTGTTGTGAATTTATTTGCATTTTACTGCTAGTTTTGGTAATTATAATACTCCAGCCTTAATTCTCCCTAAAAATATGATGTGAGTCTTCACTTCCTGTCTTAAATTTGTATTGTGTAACTTCATGCAATTAAGGCATGGCTGGCATTATGCCATTGTTCGTGGGTGAAATTATTCCTATGTAAATACTTCATTTTGTACTGTTAATTGGCAAATGGTATAGAGTGCTTTGGGATCCATCTGGAGAAAAGTTACTGCATATGCTTATGATCATTATTACTGTGTTATCTGGTTCCTTTAAGATACACAACTGCGTTATTATTTGCTGAGCTCCAGGAGAGTACTTGGTACTGTACAGACATACAAGGAGAAATGCTGCTGCCCATGGGGCCTCCAATAGGCTTGGCTGAGTGAGGCAATAGGTATTGAGCTGTGTGAAATACATGGGTTCAATATCCACATTTCTTATTAACTGAGATTTTAAAATCTCTCTGTAGTATTATGGGGAAAAATGCACTGCAAGTGAATGACAAGAGGAGAAAAGTAACTTTGTGAATAGCAGAAGAGAGAGCAAAGCCTAAAAGAGAGGGGCAGAAAGGTGAGGACAGGAGTAGGATTCATGTGGGGCAATTCAGAGATAGCTTGGAAGGAGGAAAGAGAGGTTGGGAAATCTGTGCTGTTTGACAGATATGATAGAGGGAGGGAAGGGAGTAGTAGAGGGAGATAAGCTGGTAAAAAACAAAGCAGAGCAGTAATTTTAGTGCTGTGATTTGTATTGGGGAATGTGGGTTGCATAATGGGAGAGTGACAACTGCTGATGTCTGGAGATGGAGAAATGGAGAGGTGAAGATGAGCTGGTGAAGAATAAAACTGAGTTAGTTGTAGTTTTCAGAGTCTAACAAAGAAGACTGGATAACTTTTTTGAGGAAAGAGATTTGTTTGAGATAAAGAAAATTCAGAGGTTGATGGTATGATAATGTAGGAACAGATTTTGCTGAAATTTTATGGAAAGAGGAAGAACTGAGATAAAAGGCTGGGTTTAGATCTGGGTAACTTAAAATGTGGTAACCATTTCAGAATCTGCCAATTTATTAATTAACTAATATATTAATTGGCTTTAAACTCAGACCTTTCTCTAAATCTGGAAGATTCAGCCAGGCGTTTTCCTCAGAGGTAAAGTAGGAAAAAATGTACTGAAATTTTATTGTTTAAATATTTTGATGGAAAATAATTTTGTTTTCCTTCACTGTTCAAAGATGTTGCTATAATTGAAGGCCCTGATCAATAAAGCATTGAGGAATCTGTGTCTTTGGAAGCACATATGGTAAGAAGGCATCATACAAATAAGATACCAAACCAGAGCTTGATAGAACGGAGAATCATTTCTACCTTTCTTTAGGTGTTTGCTGGGGTTTTGGACAAGTCAGAATTTCTAAGTAATTTCTTTGTACTTAATGGACATAACAATTTATTTCTGTTCATCATTCTTTTCATTCATCTGTTTGTATTGAGGTGTCTTCCTATCCTTATTGGCCAGACATGGATCAAA
Source organism: Melospiza georgiana (assembly GCF_028018845.1). NCBI lineage: Eukaryota > Metazoa > Chordata > Aves > Passeriformes > Passerellidae > Melospiza > Melospiza georgiana. The sequence continues at coordinate 92,693,212 of NC_080432.1, forward strand.
AGGTGACTGTATTCTAACTGGATACCTCACAGAGATGCCTGTGTTGTGTAGGGTTAGTTCATATTTTAATATGTCTGTGCAATGCAAAGCATAAACAGAAGTACAGAATATTGTATTCCACTACTCTAACTTCTCTTCATTGACTACCCATGGAGTTGGGTCTGAAAGCTCTGGATTATGTGTGATCTGAAGGAAGGCTTGTCTCTTGGACTTTGAGACTGCACTGCTTGTGATCCCTAAATTAGCCATATACAGTTAGAATATGATCCCACATCAAAACAAAAACAATACTGATATAGTATGGTAATCTGAAGATTCAGAATTAAAAGGACAGGCTATTGAAATTGTTATCAGATGTCATGTCTGAAATACCTCCACTTTTCTCTAGGGGAAAAAAGGGTTGGCAGTGCAGTTGCATGGTATCAGTTGTCAAAAAACCTTCTAGGAGAAACTGATGTATAAAGTCTTTTTCTGATGTGAAGGCCCACACGTGAGACATTTTTGTAAATACAGAAGAAAACACTCAGCTTAGCAATAAACTGTATCTTGTGTAAGTAGGTTGTGTAGATTGATGTGGACGACTCAAATGAGAAAAACTGTTTAAAGTTTGCAGTTAAGTTCACTTTGTATTACCTTGATTAATAGTAGTTTTTTCATATATCAGATAATTTTGTGCTAATTCAGTACAAAGTGTCTGCCTAATAACAATCAGTATCAATTTAAAATCAGTGATTTCCTGCTTCCAACTGCACTCAGTGTCAATGTTGCACATGGTGCTGCTCAACACAAGTGATTTGTTTGTTAAGCGCTGAGCATGCATAGATAGATAGATGCCTAAGTCTGGTTTCATCAGGGTAGATTCTGAGAATTGAATTGTACATGACTTGGTTCAGTGCAACAGTCTCAGTCCAAATGAAGATGCCATTCTGCTAGACTGAGCATCCCTGGACCTGGCTCATGACTCACTGGATCAATTATTAGAACAATCCTGAAAGGCTGTTTTACTCCTTAGTAAATGAATTAAGTATATGAAACTCTAATGATTTTATTCTGTGCTTGAGAAATATCAAGTTTCTTACTGAAAATCTGACTGTCAAAAATGAGACAAAAAGATGCTGGTAAAAGGAAGACTTGGAAGTATTTTTAATGACTCTTTTTTCTTGTGGTATTTTGCTATTTTATTTCCATTCCGTTTCTTTTTGTGGAAGATGAACCAAAATGGCTGACAAAGTTAAGATACACATGAGGTGGCATTCTAGGCTGGAAAACCATCTTGCAGTGCTGCAGAGTACATCATCCTTCTTTCCATATGTCTTTGCTTACTAGTGAGGGTGAGTAGGTGTTGCAGTAGGAGGCGGTACCTGAATCATCAGAGGGAGTAATAAATTGCCTGGGGAGGTGGTCCCCATCATTCCTGTTTCTGCAGGTAGACAGGTACCCTGCCTTGGAAGTGCTCAGGTGGCTGTGGACTGAGTAATGTATTTCTTTTGTCTGGCTTTGTTTTCAGTTTCCAAACTCCCCCTCCTAGGTGATTATACTGCCTGTAGGAGATCTCTTTGTTAGTCTCAAGTGAGACAGATGCTCTGGCTTGAGCTGGTAATAGTGCTGTTTGGGGGCTGACAAGCTGGGTGAATTTGCAGTGTGGTTGTATACATCCTCTTCAGTCACCAGTGCTGTGTGTTTAACTTCTCAATATGTTCCATCTGTGGTAGCTAACAGGGGTATGGAATTTATGACTGCAAAGACATAACATACCACAATACAGGAGTGCCTCTTGAGCTGAAATGATGTTTTTAATCAGTACATTAAATGTTGCAGTTGATTGACAGATGGCTCTTTCTTTTTTTCTGGAATGAATGTACTTAATTGTAACAAGGGTATCACATGTTTTATAACACCTTTTACACTAACAGGTACGGAATTTTAAAATCCACGTGCAAAGAACGCTTCATGCACCATGGAAATGTAACCACCTTAGGTGAAATGTGGGGAATTTAGGTAGAGAGAATGTAATTACCCTTGCTGGAATTTGGCCAGCACCCTGAGATTAAAGCCCCTAATCTTACAAAGAGTACCATGGGATCTCTAATGACCACAAATGGTCAGATCACAATTTTGTGTCTCTGGCTATAATGCTTTACTACAACAAGGGTATTTTCAACTGTATAGTACATTCATTATGATTATGCAGCTAATTTTATTCTGATTGTAATTTCTAATAATATAGTTACAATACTGCCACCAAAATGTACAAACAAAATGGTATGAGACAATCTTATGTTACACATATTTTGGGGCATATTGTGCTCTCACTTACAGTGGTATCTTTCTTTGAAGCCAGTGGAATTCCTCCAGGTTTGTGCTGGAATAACTGACAACAGAAGTTGTCTTTTCAGGAGAGTATTTTTTATGCACATATATTGTAGATATGTTTGAAAAGTTAAATATTTATATTCTGTCCAAATATGGGAGAGTCTTTCTTCTTTTACTTTTAAAACCATAAAATTGTTAACAGACCCATGAAAAAAGAATATTATGGCTCCATGTCTGTTGGTTAACCTTCACCACAAAAATTGATCTGTGGGAATTTCTCACAGTGTAACATACTGTATCCAATTCCATAGTTATTACTGTAAACCTATTAGTGCCACCTGGGTTTGCATATCCGCAGTGCTGTCCAAGTGAAGACAGATTAGCTCTATCACATGTTATGCCAGAGGGACAGCCTCACGAGGAGCCTGCCCTCAGGGAGGAAAAAAAAAGGGCTCAGACCTTTAATGAGAATACAGTGCTTTATAATAGCATTTGGTGGCCTAGAGATTTTCTGTCAAGTCATTTCAAATTAAATTGGCAGGCTTGCAGTGTTGAGCCCATATGAGTTTTTGTGTGCTGCCTATCGTTGGTGTTAAACCAATTCGCACAGAAATCAGCACAACATACAGAGGCACTGTTTGCATCCGTCCCTCTTTTTAACTCTGGGCCTTTATAAGCTGCTGAAAAACGCTTTTTCCAGAGCAGAACCTAACTTTGGCCTGGTTTATTCATGTGTAAATTCAGGCAATTTATTTGTGAAATTATTTGTAAATAATTATACATTTCTATATAGTGAAATAATGAAATTAGTACCAGTCTAGGAGTGAACTGAATGACTCTGTTACCAATTAGTGTGATTCTACTCCCACTTCCTCAGGCTGACTCCCACAGAAAGGGTGCAGAATTTGCCACTGAGAACTCCATTTATTTCTGTTACTTCCAGGACTTTCCTTTTTTAAAATGTAACATTTATGTGATATTTTAGTCCTTCTAGTGTCTGAAAATTTAAAAAGCAGATGATACTTAAAGCAAAACTGCTATCATTACGCAGGGAGTTTTTTCCTTAAGTCTTTCTCACATTTTTCATTCAGGACTCAGCCTGAAAAGCTCACATTGGTATCCTCTTTCTGTGATGTATTGATGGATCATTTTTGTGGGAAACTGGGATTTGAATCCTCAGTAGGTACCTTGTTCAATGCAATTCAAGAACTGGACAGGTGAATAGGTGTGAGGATCCTAGTTTGCATCTCCAGTCATGCAAAGTCCTAAGAATGCCTGCAGGATTCTAAAAGTCCATAATGTTACATTTAATGATAAAGTAGTTTTATAATTTCTAAGCATAGAGCATTAGCTGTAATTAGTGCACGATAATATTAGATTAAAGTTTGCTTTCTAGCTGCTTTGGTAGAAAGGGAACTCACTGAATTAAGTGAAAAAAGGGACTATTTGTGTGATTGGAGCTACAGGTTATCTTGGTCCATTATTGTACCAATATTAGGTGGATAAGATTAGTCATATAATAGTAAAAACAGGTTTTTCTTTTACTAGGGAGCAAGGATTTTTCACATGTTTCGAGAAAAGCTCCTAAGATCTTCCATCCCATATTTGGTATGTGCACATTTGTAAATCAGACATGAGTATTAGTTTTGTTAGAATTATCTAAGTAAAACTGAAGCACCAGAGTCATGAAACAAGTTTGAATTCCCCTTTTTATTTAACATAATCCTTGTTTTGGGATTCAGTCCAGTACTGTGATTTCATAACATCCCCTACCCTCTGTATTCTGTTTTGTAATTGAAGGAAAAGTGATGACAGAAAATCTTCCTAATGTGATCACATTCTTATATGTAACTGTAAAAAGAAAAATACAAATCTCGCTGCTTCAAATTAGAGGAGTAAGTCCACTGCATTTGGTAAGAGATTTACACTGCCAGAGCAAGCATGACTTGATCCTGTGTGTGGTGTAAGCTCATTTTTTTCCTGTCTGTTAAATGTGTAGTCTTACTTCAGTGCATGTTCCTTGGGCAGAATTTAGCTCAATTTTCTTAACTTGCAGTGCTGGACCAAATCCAGCTGTGCTGCAATTCCATTGACCTCTTTGGAGTTACTAAATAATTGGATTTGGCCTAATACACTCTTCACTGAGTACCATCTTGCTTTCAGGGAGCTTAATACAATAACATTTTCTATTTCTGCACTCAAACATGAGCATTTTTTTTTTTAATTCCTACTAGAGGGAGTAGGCAAACTGCTGCTGCAAATAGTGCTAAATAACTAAAGGATGTCCACAATTGCCTTGAAACTTCACTTTGTGAGTTGAAATTGATAGAAAAATTCCTAGTGACATTAAGATGGCAGAAGTTTTCCACTATTGCACCTGGTTATTTTTATAGTCAGCTGCCCTTCCATAAAAGTGGGGTTCAGATCACAACAAGGCGATTCCCTGAAGGGTCCAGTTTGTTTCCATGGACAGTAACCTTAGGTGATTAACTCCAAAATAGCTACAAATAAAGAAAAAAATAAAGCCCAAATATTCCTTTCCACTATCTCTAGTGGTACCTTTGAAATTCAAAAGCTGGAGGCCCAGATCTTCAGTGTACTTTGAATGAGCAGCATCTGATATAGAAAGGTGGATGAAGCTGGGCTGTGTGAACTGCCTTAACCAGAGTGTTTTGGCCTGAGCTCATCTATCACAATTTCACGTGGTGAATCTTGGTAACAGAATGGATGCACAAGCCTTTCTCTGTGAAGTTCTTAGTCCTGATATGGTAACAAGAGTGTATGTGATAAGGTTTACTATGTGTAGGCAACACTGGGGTTACATAAAATACTCACATGCCAAGGTTTTGTTTGTGTGTATTTACAGATCTGGAGTTTTAAGCTACAAATTCACACTTTCAAGTTAGTAAACTTGAGTCTGTATTTTGTATTTTCCGAGACGTAATTGGCCTAGGAAGACATTATATTGAATAGGATTTTAAGGGTCTAATTTGAAATTTATTTCTATATGCCAAAATCACATATGTATTTAATATATCATGTGAGCTATAGTTAATTTATCTGATCAATTATTATATAGATTTGAGATACTGGGCCTAATTCTGTATTTTCTTGAAGCTTGTGTCCGATTTAAACCATATAAGATGCATGTAAGGCATTATTTCCATTTTACAAGCATCAGTGTTCATACCTGGAGAAGAAGCTGGAGATTAAGGCCCAGACAGCAATGTGCCTTCCATGTGCCTGTGTGCCCACACTGGCCAGCAGGGCAGATGGAGAGCAGCACTGGCAGCAAGGAGCTGTCAGCCACACTGAGTGCCTTTCAGGAGGCTGCTTCAGGCTGATGCCAGTCCAGTCCCACGGAGTGAATGTCAGCAATCTCAGTGAGTAAATAGGGGCTCTCAGGAACATTTCTTTCTCTTTTAGCTCTGAGGCCACTCTGCAGTATGAGCCCAAGTGCAGTAAGTGAGGATGATTGGTAGGTTTGTCTCAAAAGAGTCCCTGTGATCCCAGCTAAAGCAATAGTACAGATGCACCCACATGGAGAGATTTCTGTCTCTCTGTGTTGTCTGCTTTTAAATCCTAATTTGCTTTTCTTGAGACTTTGCATTTAATTCTTGTGCCATCACTAACCTGTTCAGGAAGAGACAGTGCAAGGTGTGTGGTTCCTGAGAGGATCGATCAAAGGTTTCTACCTCTCTGGCCTTGTTGTAGAAATGTATCAGCACAAGCAGATTAACAGGGATGATATGAAATGCAGCTGTGTGACCTGAATGTCCTTATTGAGTAGGCTTTGATTAGCCAGTCAGCAAAGTAGTGTATTTTAAATCATTTTTTTCTCCTTGTGCTGTGTATTGGTATGCCTTGGTTCACTGAACACATGCCTGAACACATCACCCTTGAATATCACAAATACACATACTCTGCTCAGGTTGCACTGAGGTTTGTGGTACTATATAGATGCAAATCAGGAAGAAACACAAGGTGGAAAATAAATTTGAAACTCTCTCACTGAGGAATGGTACAACTAAAAATCCAGTACAGAAACTAGATCCAAACACATTGCTGATTATTCCTCTGCAATTTGCCTTTAAAACTTCTGATGGTCTTTAAACTGTTGTACTAATGTTTCAAAAGAAATGTAATTTTACAGAGTGACTTGTCTGGGAATAGAATGAGATGGAACATCTGTCCTTCTGAACTGTTGGAATTGCTTGGCTGAAGCAAATGCAAGATGAAAAAAATGGAGATGAAAAGACAGTTGAAAAAAAATAGGACTTGTTAATCTTTTCTCTAAAACACATACTAAACTGTTCAAGTTAAATTTACTCATACTATTTCCTGCTATTTTATACTACTACATCTTCCCACATAACAACTGAGTTAAAAAAGGAAAAAAGAAAAACTGATTTCATTACTGAGATAACAGCATATGCTAGGACAATTGAAAAAGCTTGATGCATTTTCTGATCACAGAAATACAGTTTTGTTTTCTAAAATGATGTGTATGAAAACATATATTGATCTTGATTCTTGATTAATATTGTCAGCATCTCAGCTAATTATTATGATGATCCTTATTTTGTTCTAAGCTGACATTCTAGAAAACACACTGGAGTAAACAACCATTAAGTCTTCCGAGCCAGAAAGCACTTAAGGCTAGTAAAAAAGGTAGCATTGTCTTTTTAAAATGTTTTCAGCAGTCAGTAATCTATTTTCATGGTGTTCTGTAAACCCTATTATCAAGGCTGCAGATTCCTACACATGACCGGTCTTCAGTAGTGAACAAAAATGGCATCTAAATCCCAAGTGACACTCTTAAGTACTTGGCAGCAGAAGGGCTCTTCTGAGGAAGATTAAGTTAATGGAAGCATTTGGGTAACATCTGCATGACTCTTCGTCCTGGTATGGCCAACTCACACTGCTGCAACACGTGACAGAGGATTTCTTCTTTGATTATCACTTAAGAACAAAACTGGCTGAGGTTCCTTCCCAGGCACCCGTCAGGCTGAGATGTACATCTCGGGGTGTGCATGGCTGCAAACAGGCACAGCCACAGAGAGTGGCCTGCACGGCCTTTGAAGAGGACTTAATAAAAGTCAGATTACTCATTTAATGAAAAGTAAAAGAAATTGGGGGAAGATTTGTTGTTGTAGCTGCTGTTTATTTGTCTTATTTACAGGAAGATGTACTGTCTTTTCCAATTGAGGGCTGCTGCAGGCACGCAGAGCCTTGTTAATGCAGGCGATTAATGCACTTGCCCTTCACCTCGGTTGACCTGGGTTTAAATCTGTTATTTTGTTACAAGTTAGAGCAGTTTATTGGCCTGCCTTTAGCCCCAAGCTGGTGTCTTTCCACCTTGTAAAACAACTTCACAATTTGGCATGAGTGCTGTATTCTGGTGTGAAAAGACCCAGGTTTGCAGCAGCAGGGAATAGGCAAGTCCTGGCTGGGAAGGGGCTGGGGACTTCATCCAGGGATGGCTGTGTTGGACTGGTGTGGCTTGGTTTTTCAGACTCCTGTTTGAAATCAGAGAGATCCTTATCGTCTGCATAATGCAGCATTGATTTCCATGCCTAGGCTGATCAGAAGTTACTGGGTTTTATTTTCCATAGGACTGATATTAACAAAAGAAGGATGGGGGAACCTGAAGGAGTCAGTTATATTAGTGCTAAGGGGCACAATTTATATTTGTTTTGAGATTTGCTGACAATAAGCGCGGAGTGGAATAGAAATCTTAAATTCTTTGTAAAGGTTTTTATTTTCTACTGGGTTTTCCCACTCTTTCAAGCCTCCTTTCCTTTTCTTGCCATTAGCAAGAGATGATTTTCATTGACAGCTACAGGGGGAACCTACAAACCAATGCAAGCTCCACAGAAGTGCCTCTTCCACTCTACTTCAAGACCTGGCTAATTGAAAAATCATCTTGAATTATATTCCAAGATTTGGATGAAAAGGTGACAAATCACTGCAAGTTTGAAATGAGATCCATCCTGAGAAAAGAGAAGCAGCTCAATTTTTTTTTTCCCATAGAAAATGAGTGTTTTAGAGGAAATTGGCATTTTCCCGAAGAAAGCCTTGGAAACTGAGTTTGAAATTTGTGTATATCACCGTAACACTCAACATTTTGGGCAATTATACAGAAAAATAAAATTTGAAGAACATAAACCAGACTGAAATTAAAAAAGATAAAACCACTTTCAGCGTTTCACAGGAGAGAAATAAAAATCAAGGAAAAAAGTTGCTGTGGCCAAAATTTGCTATCATGTTAACATTCAGGTCTGAGGAAACTGAGATCTATCTGCTGAAATTTACTGTCTTTTTCCTTAGCTTCAAATTCTAACATTACCATAAGGGAAGTCAACTAGTTGTTAATAATTTCTAGAATGTATTCTTTTTCTCCAAGGTATGTGTTCCTAGAATTTCCCCAGATTTTATTTAGGTAAAGGGGTAGTTTTTCACTGCAATTACTTTTTTCTTTAATCTCTTTCAAAGAAAAGGCACTGGCATGCAAAGATTGGCTTTGCCTGCAGATTTCATCTTTGACTGACATTTTGTGTTTTAGGATGTGGTAGACATCCACTGTAGATCAGCACACTGGTTTCAGATGTGCTTTCCTTTCTGTTGTTGGTTACCTACCAACTTTTTTTTTTTTTTTTGTAATGCTATTGCCCTGAAAGCCATGTGTAAAGAGACAGTGAGAATCTACTTCAGGGTAATGTCAGCCAGATTAAAGTAAAGAGCTTTTCTTGTGTTAAATTAACCTGCTAGCATTTGTAAGAGGAATGAAGAGGAGCTCTGCAGTGTGGGCAGCTCCTGACAGAGGGATGGTAGCAGCCAGCTGAAGGGGGACCATCTAACAGCAGTTTCTTCAACAAGCAACTGACCAGTACTTGTAAAGATTTTCAGTGTTTATACCCAGAAATTGCTTCTATTAGTGACACTGTTTAATGTGTCATCAAATTGCAGTGCTTCCTTGGGTGGCAGGGCTCAGGATGCATCACAGGGCCCTGGGTTTTCCAATTAGATGTGCAATGAATTAAGGAGTTTACATTTCTTGAGAATGAACAGATGAGTAGGTGAGTCTTCTTATGAACCAGTCTAGTAAAAAAAAAAAAAGCTCAAACCACCTGGACTGTATTAATAGCGAATTTTATTTTGTAGACTTCATGAAACTTCTGATCCTATTTACCTACCCACAGAAAGACAAGAACACTCTGTTGTTGAACCAGAGCCTGCTCATCACATTCCCAGGAGTCTCAACATGGAAGCAAAGCATCTTATCTGGGAAAGTGTGGTGAGGATGGAGGTATGAGAAAATTCATGGGGCTTGTTGTGTAGCTGGGCTCTCTCTCAGTTGCAGCCACAGTCTCAGTCCCTGCTCATAATCTGCACTTCTGAAGGCTGAAGTTTGAAATCTCAGATGTGATTCTAGGCCTTTAGTTTGGTGACTGAAATGCAATAACTTGTAAGCCCCAAATGTCAGTGCCTGGCAGTACTGTCTGTTGGCATTGGCCTGAAACCCTGCAGATGAGCTTAAGATGGTTGTTGTAATATAAAAATGCTGAAGACTTCTCATGAACTAAAGGATGTTAATTTAAAAAACTACACCAAGCTCATTAATCTGTCAAAAGCACATTAAAACTGGTGCTTTTCAGTTTCTGGTGGAATATGTTTCTTGGGCCAGATCCTCAGGTGCTGCAGACAGTTGTGCTGAAGTCAAGTAAGCAATGATAGTTTGCAAGAGCCAAAACTTTGGGTGCCTGCAGGTGTGTATGTGGGTTATGTGTGGCCTGGATATTTGCTGTGGGGCTGGATTGCATGCAAGGGATCTGTTGGTAGCGTGCCAAATGGAGAAAGAAAATTCTATTTCCATGGAGTGCTGTCAAAATCTAGCTTTGTACTTTGAATCATCAGGGCTCTAGCTTTCAGGATTGCAATTGTTTAAAGAAATCATAAATATTTCTGATATTCTGTTAAATGCCGTCTGCTTTTATTACCAAACCTAGCTTGAGTATTGCACTCTGGGGAGTAATGATAATATTGATTTACCTATGTATAGGGTGTAGTATATCAGTGTTATCAGGCATGACTTTATTTTAATAGAAACTTCACAATACAAATCTAATCTGATAGTTTTATATGATCTCTGGCTCTGGATGTTGGAAATAGGTTGCAGCTTGTGTTGTAATGGTTTTGTTTAACACACCACATGCCTTTTCAAAAGCATTTGAGGGGTAACCTTTGCTCAGGATTTTGTTCTTACCCACAAATGGCCATTTTAATGATGACTCACAAGATACTGTTTGAAATGTTTCAGAAACCTGTTGCCCTAACTTTGATATTCTTCTTTGAAGGTCAGTTTTTTAGAGGCAGTGAGCTGTGTCAAAATGTCTGAAGGATTCTGGAGAGAAACTTGCTTCTGAACAGGATTCAGAGTGGCTTAGAAGAAAATATCTTCTCTTACCTGCTGCCTGTTGAGAACTTACCCTGCTGTAACTCATTTCTTGCTGCTCCCAATATACCCTCAAGGGAGACAAAGACCTTGCTACAAGCCCGTCAGCAGAAAGTAGATCCACTGGGAACTTGGTTACATGGTACAGTCTGGGGCCCAGTTTAACTTTGCTTCATCTTTCTGGCAATCCCAGAACTCTTCAAAAATGTGGGTGGAGATCTATTGCACTTGCTTACTATGGTAACTCGCCATGACAAGCAGTGTGAATGGCCAACACAGGCTCCAGGTGGTGGATCAGCATTAATCATGACAGACTCAGGGGCAGAGGACTGGCAGGATACCATGGGAAGTGGTTGCGCATCTATCCCCTTGAAGTCCATTTCCTCCCACGAGGGATAGGGATATGGAGGTAGGTGCCAGTGCCTCCATCTTCTGTTTCCAGCTCTCATAAACCGTGGTGTGCTCTATGTCCATGTCCCTTTGTCTGCAGGAAACGGGTGCATGACATAACCATCAGGTACAGCAGACTTCAAAATCTGGGGGTTTTGGCAGCTTTCGCAAAAAAGCAATAAAGATTGAAGTCTGTCCTTCAAATTCAGTAGGGTTTAATAGGAACAGCTTTTAGAAGTATTGCATGTTTGTCAGAACACTTAGCTAAAAAGCCATCTGAGTGAGCCAGAAAGATCCATTTTTTCTTCTCCTTTCTCTCCTCCTCTCTCCTCTATTGCTTATATACTTCTGCTCATCTGAACCTGGAAGGGAAACGGTATGGATATGGAAGAGAAGCAGGAGTGTTCAGTGTGTTTGCAGCAGGCTCAGAGCAGGCCTCTTATGTGAGATACAAGTGGTGAACCAAGTAGCAGGAGAAGTTTGGGCTTGTGGTTGGCCTTGCGGCCGAACTCCTTGGCTTCGGAGCAGCTGCAGAGGCAGCCGGGGCTGAGCTGGCTGTGAGATGGGGAAGTAGACAGGCCCTGGTCAGTGCCCATCCCTCCCCCTTCCCTCAGTAGGGAGCTCTTTTGCTCAGAGGATGTTAGGACACAAGCGATGCCTCCCCTGAACCACAGAGAGGAACAGCTACCAGAGTTGCTGAAACAGGGACTGTTAGATGCTGTGAGAGCTTGCTGCACTTCTGGAGCAACTTCTGCACCCCATCCTCTTTCGCTGGAGCTCTGTCTCTCTCTTCTGCATCTTACCACTCCCTGCAGTCCTTTCACTTCATTTTGGCTCCTTGTCTGTTCTGGTTTATCTTCATCTCTCCTGACCTATTTCTCCTCTAACCTTTCCTCATCAGTCACTTGTTTCTTTTAGTTCCACACACTCCACTTTATCTAAAGCCTGCACAATTTGCTGGCTGTGGTACTGCCTTTCCTGCAGCCTTTCCTCCACTTCTTGCTTGGGCTGTGAGACCTCCTGGCAGGGCCTGCCTGCAGCTCTGTGTGCACAGAGCCTGGTGAGAGTGAAGGCATTACACTTGCAGTAGTTCTTAAGCACTGATGTGGTAAGCAGAATTAATAGCAATTTGAGTGGATGCAACTGCCAGTGTGAGCACAGACTTACAATGCAACTGTGGGAAAGTTAACTCTCCTGGTGTCTGATCACTATCTGTAAAATAACACTTCTTCTAGTCTTGAAATAAGAATACATGGTTAAAAAGAAATTGTATTTTTAAATCTCTTTCACCATGAATAATCTCCTGTGTGATTAGCAAGAAAAATTGGGTATGCAGTTTTGATTAGTAAAATTTAGGCTTACCTATCTGCTTCTCAAAGGCTACATGATTTTGCTGTATGATGTACTGATTTGTCACTTGTGCATCCACATGAGTACACAAACACTGTCCCTTTTCACTTCTGTTGCTGCTTCTCCTTTGGAGGATCCCACTGGAAAATTGCAAGAAATAGGAATCTGAGAAAAGATTGTTGCAAGTTCAATATCCACCCACCAACTTGCATCTTTTGTACCTGTGCAGGGAGGGAAAGAATAGTGATGGCAACACATGGATATGCACATGTTCACATAACTAGCACAGTGGTACACCAGAAACAAGGCAATGGTCAGAGCTTGTTGTTATTATATGAACCCACTCATTCAATAGTACAGTGTTACAGTTGTGGAGAAATGCAATGAGACTACTGCAGTGTATGACATAATCATACTTGCATAGCTCAAGGAAATATGTCTTATTAATTATGGATCACAAATGTATTTTGAGATCCTCTGATTAGAAGCAGTATTGAAATATAATGCATTTCAACAGAACTGTGCTAATTTGCATGGTTGACTGGAAGACCTTTTGTGGCCAAATTAATTTTGCAATTTATTAGGTTAACATACCTGGCACAGCAAGGCTCATGCATCATAAGTCGCAGTTCTTCAGTATATTTCTACAACAATATTATCTATTTTAGTTTTTTACAGTGCTTAATGACTTCCTAGTTATTCCCAGTAGCATCTGTTTTGAGAAAATCAGTGAACTCTCATTTGTAGAGGCTGAAAGGGGTCAAGCACGTGGGAATGTTTGGCATAGATGAAGTTTGGGGTCCCTTTCTTCTCTCACCTGCACGCTGGCTGCTTGCCACTGCTGTCTAACTCAACCTATTGTCTCTTCTCAGAAGTACTGGAAAAGTCCCTGAAACTGGCACTGTGGCTTAATTAGGGACTATTTAAAAGAAAGCCATTCTCATTTTTATTACATGGTGTGCAGAAGAGTGTGGCTTGTTCTATGCTCTTGTTGCTAAATGCTTGACAGTGGGCAAATAACAGATGAAAAGATGTTTTCTCTGAAAAGCAGGGTTTACAAATTTGGAAATAAGGTAATCTTAAAGTAAAAGCAAAGATCTTTAGTGTATGACAGAGGATAAATGAGACAGATAAGGTTACAGATGACACAGCTTTCAAATATCAAATTGTCAAGCAGATGTTTAGTATAGAACACGCTTGCTGCTAAGAGAAAAAAATACCTCACAAACAAACAACTTGGTGAACAAAAGTCTCCTCAGCATTGTGATATGACTGTCTCATGCTGGCGAAGGGTCTAGTGAACAAGTCCTAAGATGACCAGCTGTGGGAACTGAGGTTGTTTAGTCTGGAGAGAAGGAGGCTCAGGGGAGACCTTGTCACACGCTACAAATATCTGAAAGGAAATTGTATTGAGGTGGGAGTTGGTCTCTTCTCCCAACTAACAAGTGATAGGACAAGAGGAAATGGCCTCAAGTTGTACCAGGGGATGTTTAGATTGGCTGTTAGGAAAAATTTCCTCATCAAATAGATCGTTAAGCATTGGAACAGGCAACCCAGGGAAGTGGTTGAGTCACCATCCCTGGTGGCCTTTAAAAGACGTGTAAATGTGGCACTTAGGGACATGGTTTAGTGGTGGACTTGGTAGTGTTAGGTTTATGGTTGGATTTGGTGATAGAGGTCTTTTCCAACCTAAGTGATTCTCTAATTCTGTGTAGCTCCCTTTCTTGGCCTGATGGATCTGAAATCCTCCACCTCAAGATTATCAGGAGAGCATCTGGATTTCCTTTGAGATCAGCACCCGGGATCATATATCTTTTTTTGCCCAGCCATGCAGCATCTCACCTTCCCGCTCACCAACAATCCTGGTAGTCCTGGATGTTGCATTTCTTGCTATTCCAGGCAGCCCAGGCATACACACTTTGCATGTGTGTCAAAGCCAATAGTTTTTGCTGTTTCCAGCATGTTGGTGGTTGGCTTTATTTTCTCTGAGCTTAACACTTCACTGGTGTTTGGCATTTAGGGCTTGTTGTACAGAGTGCATCTCCTAGTACAGAGCAGCAGGTAGCATGGGCTGTTTAACCCGTCCTTCCTCATGCTGGACAGACATCTCTTTTCTGGATAGGAATTCTCACCCTCTTCAGCTTTAACCAAGGCATCTGTGCTGATATATTACCCCTCCTTGCACCCACAGGGAAGTTGGTGCTTCCCTTGCCATTGGGCTTAGCTTGGTGGTTGGCTGCCTTGTGGGTATCACTTGTCCTGAAATCTAGCTATCTTGAGAAAAACCAAATGCAGGTGTAAAATAGAAAACTGAGCATGCATGCCCATGTTAATAATGTCAAACATTAGGCTTAGATAAGCCCTAAACCAAGTTAGGTCCAATCCTAGTCAAATTGTTAGGAGACCATACACTATCTATGCATGGTGCTGTCTGTGTGGGTGCACCTCTTTCTCCTCCAAGAGACCATCCAATTGGCTCTCTCAGATAGTCTACGGCTGCTGAGCCTCTTTGTAAAGATCAGAATCACAGAGTGGGTTGGATTGGAAGGGATCACAGTTTGTCATCAGGTCCAACCTCCCTGCTAAATCTTGTGCCATCCCAGAGCACACTGCATAGAATTGCATCCAGACAGTTCTTGCATATATCCAGTGAGGGAGACTCCATAACCTCTCTGGACAACCTGTTCCAGTGCTCAGTCACCTGCACACTAAAGAAGTTCTTCCTCATATTGAAGGGGAATTTCCTGTACATCAGTTTCTGCCCTTTGCCTCTTGTTCTATTCCTGAGAAGAGCCTGGTCCATCCTCTTGGCATCTGCATCCCAGCAGGCCAGCCCCAGCCTGTGCTGGTGCCTGGGGTTATTCCTCCACAGGTGCACCCACTCTGCACTGGCCTTTGTTGAATTTCAGACAATTCTTCCTTGCCCCTCTCTCAAACCCATTGAGTTCCCTCTGAAGGGCTGCGTGGTCCCCTGAGGCGTTGGCTGCTCCTTCCAGCTTTGTGTCATCAGGGAACTTGCTGTGGAACCTTCTGGCTCTTCATCCAGGTTATTGATTATTAAGTCAAATAACACTGGGTGCGGTACTGAACTTTGTCAGATACCACTAGTCTCAGAAGACTTGAGAGAGATCTGTAAGCCTAGGAACAGTTCTAAACGAGATATATGAGTGTGCTTGTGATAGGGCTTAGGCATGCTATGCAGTCTGAACCTAAGCCTATTTTGGGAGGTGCTGCAGAGAAGCTGGGATTTTCAAATTAAACCCAAGGCCAGCATAGCTCTACTTTTCCATCCCAGATTAACCTGCTGCACCTTCTTTCTGGTTAGTAGAACTGTTTATATTTAGGGGTGTATGAAGGGGAACAGCCAGTATCTCGTTTTACTGTAGTGTGAGGAAAATCTATTTAAGTGTCTGAGGAAGGAACTGCTGGTTGCAGGTGTTCATGAGAGATGTGTTCCTCTTCACCCCTGCGCCCCTGGAGGGGAATTCAGCAAAAAGGACCTGCATGTGGAGCACAGTCCCTGACTTCCCCAAAGCTATATAAACACAGTACAGACGCTGGTGGGCTCCGGTGTGCTGAGGGTCTGTCCCCTGGGTAGAAAAGAAAAGAGGCTTAGATTATATGTTTATATATGTTAACCTGTGAAATTCTCACCCTTTTTCTTCATACATAGTTTGTGCTGGATGTTTGTGGTTCACATCTAAGGATTCTTTCAATTTCTGAATTGTTTACTGAAATTTTCAAGACAATCAGCAGCAAATAGGTGAATAATAAATGAATAATAGTAGTAGGTAGTAGTCCAGCATGCTTATCACCTACAGACTGTTGGTATCTTGCAGGCTGTAATTTGTCCACTTTAATTCCAACATGGTAAAACCCTTGAACACATTTAGAAGTGTATGAATAATTTGCTAAAAATATTTTTGTTGCTTTCTTGAAATTAGACATGTCACTAGTTCCCTGTGCAGATGATGTGTTTACTCTCATGCTTATGAGCAATGCATCAGGCATCGCTCTCACATACTCGCAGAAATGCTTTATCGCTGCTGAAATATGTCACCTTCTTCCTTCAGCTGCATGTTTCATTCCTCCTGCTCACAGATCTAATACCACAGTGAATTAAATGTATTGATGAATCAGGACTGAAATCTACAGTGAATATGATTGCTTAAAAATAATTCCATCAGACGTAGTTGGGAGATGTCATTTTCTGTGGGCACGTATGCTCAATGTATATAAAGCTCACGTATATAAAGCAGCGTGTGGGAATGTGATGCTATTTAACTCGTAAATGGAGAGCAGAATTTTATTGGTCACAGTAAATATTTGTTCAAGGAAAAGGAGTGTAGGTGAGAACAATCCATATGAAAAGAAAGCAGGTTAATACCCAGAACACTGAAAATATTGTTCAAGGACAGTTTATCCTTGTGGAAAATATGACCCCCTGTAAAGCTGCTGAGTCTGTTTGCAGATCTTTTCAAAATAGAGTCCTTGCATTTGCCATTTTAGTTTGTTTTGGCTGTTGGTGTCCAAACTACATTCCTAGCAAATTGCATGAAGTGCTTATTCCATTATTTCAATTGTTATGTTTCTCAATAGAATGTGGTTATCTTTAGCTAGTGTCATGCTTTAGTACATTAGCACTAAAATGCACTGATGATATTGCAAAGAGAGTGTGAGGCAGCTGACATTGAACTGGTACCTTGTACTTTGTCTCTGAAGATTCCCAAAGCAGAGGTTGCTTTCAGCTTAAAATGAAGAAAGAATATTTGCATTTCTTCATAACCTGGACTCCTCTTGTGAAACTGTGACCTGTGCCAGTTCATATATGTTCTGCTCAAACTCTGT
Organism: Melospiza georgiana; assembly: GCF_028018845.1. Classification (NCBI taxonomy): domain Eukaryota; kingdom Metazoa; phylum Chordata; class Aves; order Passeriformes; family Passerellidae; genus Melospiza; species Melospiza georgiana. The sequence goes on from NC_080432.1 coordinate 92,710,568, forward strand.
CCAGGTGCTGGGATGTGCTTGACTGGTCCTAACTGGTTTTTGGATGAGAGGTGCTCTAATCTGCTCTGCATTTTTATTTCGCATGGCTTCAGTTTTCACATAATGAGCCAGTTTTATCTGTCATGTGCACAGTTCTGCTTTCTTCACGTCCCAGTTCATAATTTTGTTACATGCCTTTTGTCCATAGAAAATAAAGGAATCACGGAACTGAAATTGAATTAGACTCAAAACGTGCTCGAGTTTCCTGTTTTTCTTGTATTAAAATACTTTTTCTATTGAGATCCATCATGCGGCAGTTTCCTAACCACAACCACAGGGACTGTGAGAGCACGCTGAGTTTTGCCACAGAGCACAGGGAAAGGGGCAGATCTGGAAGTGTGCTGGGGATGTGCTGGGCAGAGCAGTGCAGGGGGGAGGCTGTCCTGCTGCACTGCCAGCTGCCCTGCTGCTGCTGGACAAACGAGTTATTTTTGTCCTGGACACTGGCAATGACTAGGTTTGTGGTTCACCCCTTGTCCAAGTCAGATGTCATCCTTCTCTTTCATCCTCCTTCCCTGCTGTTTTTTTTCTGCTGGCCATTCTTTTCCCTCATCTCATCTTTTTTTTCTATCCTGCTCCACTCCTCCTTTCACTCTGTCCTCATTTTTTCTCCTTTGTTACTACTGAAATATAAAGCCTGGCCTCTCCTAAAGGGGGAGGATGTCCTTTCTCTTTTTAAATTATGCACCTGCATAGATGTTTTCATCATGTAATTGCTGTAGTCACTGTTGGGAGCACAGATAGCCCCTTTAAGACAACCACTAAAAGCCTTTTGATTTAAAATGATGTTTTCAGTTTTATGGCCTTTCTGTGCTTCTGGTAGTATCTTTCTGCAAAGCTTAAGTGGAGAGACAAAAGAAAGCAACGCAAGACCTGCCTCCAGCAATATTTCCACAGCCCTGTTATTGGGGAAGGCTGCTCACACTGAGGTCACTGCTAGTAGAGCTCATCACTGAGTGCAAAATATATTCAAAAGTTATTTTATTATAAGATTAACAGCTCTATCATGAAAACCAGCAACATTCTTGGGCTTATGGGAATCAATTCTACTGCATTCCAACCCAGGATGTCCTTCTGACACATTTTTTTTTCTGTGGAAACATTCATAAATTTGACCATGGTACTTGGAGATGAGTTAGACCTTTTTGATTACAGCCCTTTTGAATCCACCCTCTCTCCTTCTTTTGTTCCAAGAAGGAGGTACTCTGTCTCTTGTGTCTTACATCCCTGAGTAAACTAAAGAATATTTTAGATATCTGGCTGTTTGTTTTGGATTAAGTGGTGCTGTTTAGGGAGTAATGTTCTTTTTGGTGTGAATGGGAGGAGCGGAATTTATAGTTCCTGTCTCAAGAAAAAAGATGTTTTCACAATAGATAAGCATTTTTTTATATGTAGGAGAGAGAGTCATGGTACACAATCAGAATTTTGGAAACCTCCCAGTTTAAGGGAGCTGTGGCTTGGGCATTGGTAAAAATCCCTATTCTTAATGGCAATGAGAGAAAAAAAATCCCAACACACCCCTTCCCCCCCAGAAATGTGATTATGTTAAACTTGCAATTTTACTTGTATTGACAAATTATTTAATACAGATTAATCAAATCTTTAATTTAGACTCTAATTTGATGATCCACCCAACAGTGAAAGAAAGGCTGTTGACTATCCATTATCTCATACAGAACACAAACACTGTGTTATTGAAGTGATTTGCATTTTTTCTGAAGTCAAATATTAATACACCCATGCCTTTCCCAAGTTTCAGCCCATCACTAAAGCTCTGTGACCTTTTTAAACCAACATTTTGGGCTATTTTACTACTATGCATAGTAAAATAATACTATGTTACACAATTAGGCCAAACACCCTTGTTGTATGGAATAGTAATTTTCTGAAGGCACTGAATTCAACCTTTAATCAGTATTTTGTCTGTGGCTAGGTGTCATACCTTGAATAAGCCCTAATAATGTTGCCATCTTCCAGTTTTCTTAGAGATGTAGTTTTGAGTTTATTTGCTTGTTTGCAGTCATGTCTAAAATTAACTCTTTCAGTTATAAACGTAAGAGAACAAGGAGGAGGATAATCTCCTAATGGCACACAGGAGTGGGGCCTGCACTGGATATTTTAATGTGCTTTCTCTCCTTATTATATTTGTACCATGTCTTCCTTATTTACTTTTAATATGGGCTATCAGTTATTCTCCTTAAAAGCCTCGGTCCAAAGGCTGTGCTGTCGATTGTACCTGTTGTTCTGGGGGCCTTTTCTGCCAGCACTCTTTCCCCTGCTGTCAGATCTCCCCCACCTATTCATTCCTCCTGCTTAAGGCCTGTTTGACACTGCTGTAATGATTCCCCTTGGGAGATGTACAATTAGATTTCTAAGTTCCCACATGGCTCCTGCTTTTTAATGTTTGCTCCTGAGTCAGCACTGTATGCATGACTGACTGGAATAGTGAAACTTTGAATAAATATCTGTTCTCTTCTCTGGATTATATTGCTGTTTGGTTGCATAGAGGAAATGTACCTCTGAAATGCTTCAGGAATCTCACAGTCTCACATGCAATTAGGTTGTAGTATTTTGGATGCCTAGTTTTTCTTCTTCCTAATCTTACTAGTACCTAAAGATTTTTGTTAGAAGTAGCCTGATTTTCATCAAAGCTTTATAGTTAAATACAAAGGATGACAGATTTTTTTTTTTCTTAATCACACAGCAGCACCCTTGATGGACAGTGCAGGCTCTGCTCCAAGTTGCATTTGGTCATAAAATTTGTGGCAGCGTGAGACTAAACTTGTGTGCTGGTAGAACCATGAGCTCATAGCTAGACACTGGGGTAAAATTAGCTTTGGTCGAATTTACATTTTAGAGAGAGCAGGAATAAATGCTTGTCCCATGTCCTAAGAAAGGGAAGGTTATTTCAGGGAATCTCTGGATTCCACAAATGCTTCTGGAGTTCAGGATCATATTATTGCTTTCCTAAGAACAGTCTGGGGGTTAATGTTTTTTCTGTTTCGGCCAGTCATGATGGGTCCAGCTCTGTATCCTTACATTATGTGTTGATAATTCTCATTCTGTCATATACTTTGGCAGAGAGTGATGCAATCTATCAGAACCTCTGAGCAATTATCTTCTTTTGGGCCTCATATCCTTAGTAGTCCGGGTAGCAATTACCCAATCTGAATATTTGGCAAAGAGTTTGTAATTCCTGTGGAGAAAGCATATGCAAGCCTGGCTCTGACCTGATTAACTTTTAGTTCCCTGACTTTTCCGTGCAGTACCAAACACCTAAGGGGAACTAGCATGTTCCCAGGTACTTGTGTCCTGAACAACATCAGTGAATGCTAATCATCCCTTCTGGATTTGGTGCTCCCTTTCATCTCGGGCTGGCGACATCCCAGGTGGGTGCAGCTTCTGGCAGCGTGCCCTACAACGTGGGTGTTGCTCTCAGAACAGAAGTAGAGGACTGCCAGATGTCCGGTGTCACCTGCCCGAAGGAAATTTTCCTTCCAAATTTCTGTGCGGATTGTTTCACCAGGTGACTGCGCTTGTTGTTGTGGTCTGCTGATGCGGCCATGTGACAAAATGCACTGCTGGCTTCCGTGTTCAAGGGAAGTGGAATTTAACTTGCTCAGTTGTATTTTGCAGCTGCAAAGAAGGAAAAAAAATAGAAGTAAGAGTACAGTACAGGATGGACCAACATATGTCTTATTTCCTGCATTCTGGCAGCACTCAGGGAGGAGGGACACAGCACCCTGGCAGTGACTATGGCCCAGATCCTCGGTTCAAGAGCTGCAGTCAGGAGTGTTAAGAAAGCTCAAGTATTAGGATCATTTTAATCCCCAGGTGACTAAGGACCTTGCCTACAGAAGGCTGTTTGGTTCATAACACAGCATGCTCATTTCATAGTGTTTCCTTTCCTGCTTTTCAGGAGTAGTTGTAGATGGTCTTATAGTTTTCTAACATTTCTCAGCTTTTTTGGATAAGCTTATCCTGTGCTTGCTTGCATGCTGTCAGACTTAAGTGAGATAAAAACATTGCTTGAGTACTAATTTCCTGCAACATCACCTCATTCAGAGCTCCAAACTTCTCACACCAAAATATATCTGACGTCACTGATATGAAAGGGCCTGGGATGGTTCAGTATCTTCTTTTCCTCAGCCAGCCACATCTGTCTGATGTGTTCAATAGAGGGAACTGGTTGTTCTTGACTCATCAAAAGGGATAGCTTGTGTTATTTTGAGCTGGCTTGTCAGAGATGGCCGTTGACAAGACTTGAACTCATTCTCCTTGAGCTTAGTGGGGTGGTTTAACTGCTTGTCTCCAGACCATAAATCTGGTAGTCAGAGGCACAGCAAGGAGGTACAAGGAAGTTCTTTTAATCTTCACAGAACTTCATGGGTGAGGTCAAGTTCTTACCCTGTGATTCACCAGCAAATTTCGTCAGGTTTAAGAGGTGAACATAGGCTCCCTCATGCTTCTTTGTCAGTTCCCACATATCAGCATTCCTCCCTATCATGGCATGGGGGAAATGGATGTGACTCACACTTGACAGGTTTCAGGTAAAGCACAAATCAAAACATAAGAGGTGTTGAAGGTTGTGACAGTGTTACAAGTGGTGGGTCACTTCTCTCCTTAGGGAATCTGCTTTTAAATCCCTCAGACTTTTCCAGAAAAGAACAAAAAAGACCAAAAAAAGAGAAGGATAGTAAGGAAAAGAAAAGGCACTCCCATTTTTTGTGGCATTACAACACAAAGCTGAGCTGCCAGGTTAGTTAAGATCTGCAGGGAGATTGTGGTTAGTACTGGTGGTTGACTGGGCGCCACTGCATTCCTTGCAGTGGGACTCAGGCCAAGACCATTACACCATCAATTTTGAGGGATCACCAGCAGCACAGATTGACAACAGGACAGGAAAACACAACAGAGTTTTTGATACCTAGAAAAGGTGAGCTTTAGTGGTAGTCCAATTGTTCTTCCCATCACCATTACTATTCTGGAAATATTAAAGTGTCAGCATGCCCTTTGGCTGTGTTTTTGGTCTGTAATAGAATGGTTGCTGTCAAAAGCAGTAGAATGTAAATATTTGTGGGGTTTTATAGTTTGGCATTGGTTTTTTTTTTTTTTTTTACTATAAATTCCTTCACTTCCTTTCTTCCTTCTCTTTAGCAACAGGCTGGGGGTCATTAGTATCAATATCTCAGATCTCTCTCATGCCACACCTAAAATAAATTGTCAATAGGAGGTGTTGTAGAAGATTCACACATCATTCCAGCGACTGTAATATCTGTTGGGAAATGCAAAAACACCAGGTGCATAGCTGCTGGATAGAGTTTCCATTTACTTTACCTGGGGCTTTTCTGTAACATACAGTAATGTACGTCACATGCAGAAAAAAAGTAGGTGGAAGGTTCTTTCCAAACCACATTGGCTGAAAGAATGTACGTGTAAGGTAAGCTGCATGCTGACATGCTCATGTGCTCTGCAGAGGAAAGGGTTACCTTGTCAAGGAAGTCTTCCTGGTGCAGGTGTGCATGCTAGCAGATTCATTCAGAGACTGAGAGACGAGAGTGAGCCCTCCCTCAACTGACATGTACAAACAGCCTTTTGCCCATTTGTCTCCGAGGACATTTGCTAGCTGTCTCGTTAATCTTTTACTCGAAGTCAGACATATGTATTGATGGGAAAACAAACCATAGACCACAGACCCCCTGCCTTGCATTCCTCACCTCCTCAAAATAACACTCACCATAGAAGCATGCAGACAGCACTGATAGCTCCGTGGGTTTGTAGCTGCATTTCCTTGCACTTCTAAAGGACCCCTTCCACTGCTGTTCTCATAAGCTCTTCTTACTTATTGTTTATACTGCTGAGTAACTACCTATGCCCTGCAGTCCATCACATCCCTTTCCTCATTTGCATTTTGCAGGTGTCTGATTTCTTCTGTGTCTCTGAACTTAAGGTGGCTGAAGAAACTGGGACTGGAATTTCTTCCCTTTAACACTAGGTCACAGTGTGCTCCATGCACCTCTTGCTGACCTTCCGGAGGCTTTCAAACCACCTCTAATGGAGTAACAAAAGTTTAGGACCTGATCCTCAGCTGGTTGTATTGTTTTTAACTTTATTAAGAAGGAATACGAAACTTGTGAGCCAGAGCCACTAGCAGAGTATAGAAAGGGAAGTAATTTTAGGAACAGAAATATCTGTAAAGTTTAATCTCAACTCATTCTGACTTTATCATCATCTGGTCCCAACACACTTTGTGAGCTAAACAGAGTCAGGTTAGCTCAGTACTGAAATAAAAGACCCTGGACGTGTTGTCTTAGTGGTGTTAAATAGTGATCTTCTATCTCACCCAAGCAAGCAGATTCTTCTGCATCTTGCATCATTGCACTATCTGAGACTTTCTTGCGTGTCTGCCTCCAAGCTTGCTGGGTGGATTGGTTGGGATTAGTGGCAGAGGTTTTCCAATGCAAATTTTCTTTTTAATAATATTTATTTTCTCCAACAAAGCTAAGCATACTCACATGTTGCATTGCATTTTAAGTGAGCTCAACATTCTTTAAATAATAATTATTTGAAAAGGAAGAATACCCTCCAATTCCTGTAAGAATATTGTTTATAAATATTTGTACTTTGCATCTCTGTAAATGAAAATTACCAAAGCAGAACAAGGATTTATTTTTCAGTTCTCTTTAATCTTATAGTTATGCTTTGTACTGTATGACATGGGATTGACCTTCATGGGACTGGATCCAGTCAGAATTCATATCTCACTCAAATCCACATTTGTACATTGTTTAGGGTGTTTGATCAGGAAGTTTTAGCCTGTCTGTTTCAAATAATTAATATTTGTAGTGCTCAGCCTCAGTAAAATCCACAGAAACTCCAATAGACTCTGTAATCACTTCTTCAAGTGAAAACGTGTTTTTCAATAGGAATTTGGGTTTGATACAGTGGTAGAACATCTCCTATCCATTACATTTTTTCCCTAAATATTTTTTGTTTTAGCTTTTAGGTTTCCTTTGCAAAAAAATTCTAGAAAAACTTTTTGCGGAACCTAGCACAAGGACACCTGGATCATACTCTATTTTGTAATACAAATCACCACTTAAAAGTAAAATAAGAAATAAGCTGTACAGACTATTGACTATTCTCCAAGAGGTAGTCAGAAGTTTGTAATAACTAGTTCAGTTGACAGCCCAGGGAAGGGAAGTTTTGGAAGCCATTGTTGGTGATAATGGCGTGACCTTTGCCGTTTTGCTCTTCTAGATCCTTCAACACTGATGCAAGAGCAAGTGCTTCCACTGTAATTCAGTTGTCAGTCCTGCACCATCCTTAATCTTGATGTGGAGGTCTGTGACAAAGGCACCTCCTGCTGTAGTGGTAGCACTATTTGGGAACTAGCAGGAAATAGCTGTTGTACTTGGAGACTAACAGTTAAATTGTGAAGTTGTTATTATTATACTTATAATAACAACAGTCTGTATTAATCTGGGACAGATAAATCCATCCTGCAAACTACATCAGTCCTTCTCTAACCCTGGGTTCACTGAAGACATTGAAGTTCAACATGTAGGTTAAAGTGAAAATTGCATTCAATGTTAGCTTTTGTATAGACTAATGTGTTGGCTGGAAAGCAGTAAAGCTAAAGAGAAGGCTGAAAAGCTAGTGAAAGTGCTGTGGCAACTCACTGTGAATTTCTAAGTCCCTGGTGGAGACGCTACATCCAGTTGCTGTTACTTCTCATACACTTAGATCAACGGGTAATTCTTTGGGGAGTGGCATCATTGTTTTGTTCTGAATTGTGTTCATGGTTGGTCTGTGACCATGCCTCCTGGGCTGAAAGACATTAAAATAGAGATGGATCCTCTCCACCTTTGCAAGTGAATTGAGAGGGCCAGGTCTGGCTGCTGTGCCTTGGGTGTGAGCTGTGGGAGCCACTCCCCTGCCTTCCCCCGTTCCCTGCCCACGGAGGTCCTGGAATGCAAAGGAGATGTAGTGCCAGTGCATCTGTCAGCCTGTCCTGCCTGGCTGGGTTTCATTGTTCTTCTCCTAATTTCATCCAGTACTTCATTCAGGGAACAGTAATGCAAAACTTAGTATCCTGGATAATTTCTTGCTCTTTTACTTGGCCACCGCACCCTTGCTGGGGTCAGTATCCTTCAGATATCCGCAGCCTACCACGCTCTCCTGCCTTCCCCTTCCATTCCCCCAGCAGCTTGCTGTCCTTTAGCCAGGTTACACATATTTTTTCAATCCCGGCTGTTCATGGTCTCTGAGCACAGGGCTTAGCGGAGCGCTGCGCTGCCAGCGCTGCGAGACGCCCCAAAGGGAGCCTGGCCGCGGCTCTGCTGCTTTCACACCTCGGCGCAGATGGACCCGGCTCCCCTCGCCGGCCCCTGCGGGCGCCCTGCCCACCCCTGGCCCCTGCTGTCGGAGCGGCTTTGGCAACTGCCGCTGCTGCATTGCATCACCGAGCGTGCCTCCCAGGTGGCTGCAGCTTTCAAACTCGCCTATCGGCCTGTCTATCTGCTATTAGGTTCTTATCTTGCCTGTCTATCCGGGGTATCTACTTCTGGGCTGCCTTTGCTGCTTTAATTGCAGTTTGGGCACGGCAGCGCTGGGATGTGGGTGCTAGGTCAGCAGCCATAAATCCCATGGTTGTTGGGGCTTGGAGCACACTTGTGGGGCGCTGCAGGAAATGGAGGTTCAGCAGGCTGGAGAACACGGGAAGTGAAGCGAGCGCAGCACCGACCCGTGTGCTCAGGAAAGGAGCAGCGTTGGGAGCAGGCACCACTGGGGAGACGCCAGAGCTTCCCCCCTGTGATTTATATGGGGTTTGCATCGGGGTGGGGCCAAATAGGGCTGGTAGGAAGCAGTTCATAGAGCTGTGTGGGATTAGTGAGGAGTAGACAGAGGCAGCACAGCACCGGGCAGGGGACCTGCTCGTGGGACGGCTCAGCCACAGAGGCAGCTGGCACTGGAGTGCTGATAAGGAGGAGAAACAGATGGCCACGCAAGCCCTTACACATGCCTTCCTGGTAGGCCTGCTGAAGGCTGGTCCACATCCCTTATTCCCCGAACAAAAATAGAGCTTTTCCTTTCCCTTGTTTGAAGATTTCATGTGGCTCATTAAAGTTTGCTGCCATAAACATGCTCTTGCAGTCTTAGCCCAGTTCATTGCTGCTGCTTGTGAATGACACAGGATCAGTCCCATTTATGCCTCTACTGTGCTGTTGTGACATAGTTACAAAGCCCTTTCTTTAGTGCTGCAAATCTGAAAAGTTACAGAAAATTGGAAAAATTATAAAAGACGGGGAAAGATAGCAATTATGTAAAATATCCAAAAACGAATTCCAGAACTGGCCTTGATACCAAGGGAAGCATGCAGCAACTCCTAGGTGTGCAGAAGGTAACATGACACACTGCTGAGTGTGATTTGTTTAAGCAGTGTTCTGTATTATGGAGGTAAGGGTGGTGTGGTGCCATGTGCCAGTTCCTGTGGAAGCCTTTTGGCTGTATGGCAGAGGGCAGAAGGTGAGCAGAGCCCAGGTAGTGGCTAGGTACTGGAGGCAAAGCTCCAGCATTTGGTATCCTCTCCCTACAGCAGTTCATTGCTTGCAGGCTTGTGTTATGCAGCTCTGTCTATTCTCCATTACTACAGAGCCACCATGGGGATGAGGTTTGGAAAAAGCACAGAATGTTTCTAGTAGTGCAGATGTTTTCAATGAATTCACCCTTCAGAACTGAAAGCGAAGGAGGCCTGGAAGGGGAAGAGTGTTTGTAGTGAAAAATATTCGGCTCATCCATATGTAGACCCAATGTGAGCCTGGAAGACACTGAGTGCTCCCTGTGAAGTGACAAGTGCCCTCAGTCTTCACTAAAGTTTTGCTGAAGGCAGTGGGTATGTCTGCATAGCAGTGGCAGCAATGACTGCTTTTTGGCTGGGTAAATTAGCCTTTGTGGCTGCGCTTCGGCTCCTACAGTATGCACGCTTCAGTATCTCTTTTAGAGGCTTGTCTGATGAAAAGGGAAAACATTCAGCATCTTGCCAGATCAGGGCCTGGATTTTGAAATGTTTTTGTAGGTTAAAATGAGAATGCATATGCATGGGCTTGTTTTCAGACAAGCTGAGCACTTGTAGCTTACAGAGTTGGGTGTAAATTTTAGATGTTCTGAGTCTCAGAACATTTTTTCTCCTGATACTATCCTTATTGCCCTTACCTCCACCTCCTCTGTTGGTATATAGTATTTTAGCTGTGTAACTGTACTATTTAAAGCATTTATGATACCATTTGTTTGGGAAACAGTATAAATCTGCTCTATCCTATTTAGGAGTTTGCTCTGCTACTCAGCAATGTAAACCCCTGAGTGACTTCCATGTAAAATCAATCAACAATAGTGAAATCTAGTGGAAAGGCTGTGAATGCCACTCAAAATGAGGCTCCCTTTCCTCCATGATGGCCTTTATCTCAGCCAGTGAACTGGAATCTGGCCTGTTTCACTCACCATGAAATGTCTGGGTATAAATTTACTCATTTAACATCCTACAAAAAAAAGGTTGCATGATCCAATCCCCACAATTTTCACATTTTAGAGAAGTGATAGAGACGGAAAATTTATGTGAGGAGCCTTGTCACTGTAGTATCTCAAATGGTAACCTAATTCTGTGGAGTATCATCAATTGTAATCTTACATGAACAGGCTTTCAAGCATTACAATATTTCTGGAAATGTTTAAAAAATTGCCGATGTTTATACAGAAAGGTGGGTACAGATTTAGGTCTATATATCTGGACTTTTGATGCCTTCCCTTCTTATCCCCACATCTGTTTCCAAGAATGTCATACCTGGAAAGAATCATTTCAAATTAATTCAATTTGTTTCAAAGCAGCCTAAGCTTCATCCCTCACAGGGGCCATTCAATCATATTACTGCTCCTGTGAAACTCCTAATGGGACACAAAACAAGTAGAAGTAGATTCAGGTGATCTCACATATTAAACATACTAATTACATCTGGCAGCAAAATGACTTTGTGAATTTCCTTTAATCCTGTTTTTAAATTAGGCCATATGTATTTTGGCTGTAGCTTTCACATGCTCTCTTTCTCTGAACTTCCTTTTAACCATGTCCTGTGGCCAGTTCATATCCAATTTTTGAAAACCAGTCTTAGGTGATAACTGGATCATTACACACGAAGTGTCTAATTCTGCTTTCAAATCAACCTGCTCCTTTGAAAATCTTAGTGAGTATCTCACACAAGAGGTTCAAAGCTGAACCAATCTGATTGTCCCTGTTAAAAACCCAAATGTCCTGAGTTTCTGTATTTTATGGGAAGTGTTTCCTAGAGGAAAACTAGCTTTAGGAAGATGGGGATTCTTGCTTTAAATCAGCAGTAATTTTCACTTTGCTACTTTATAGCTTTGTGGGGAATATGGTCTTATTTATGCGTTTTGCAGTGACATGCTGACTAACAAGGGACATACTGACTAGCAAGGGCTTTTTCCTGAAGTCCTCTTCTGAGTACAGTGTTGGTATTTAACCCACCCTGTAGAAATTTTGGTTTGCAGTTCAAGGAAGTCTATGTTATTAGCCAAAGTGTTACTTGTCAGTATCTACTTGAATAAATAATCAGCCCTGATGTGCATTCCCCTGTGTGCACATTTTAACTTGACAAAGCCAAAGCTCCTTGTGGCATTCAGGATATATGGTGGTACCTGAATTGACTCTTTTAGGGGATGGGAGGAAATTCTCTCTTACTTCTGGGGCCCAGAACATGGACACTCATGTCTCACGCTCCCTGTGGTACACTACACTTTTTATCTATTTCAGGTGGGGCGTGGGGGTGTGGGTGTGACAGCAAAAATGTTCACAGTCTTTGCAGGCCATTCTGGGAGAACATCTGTTTATATGATTTTGGAGGGACTGAACTTGGTGTGCTAGGTGGCCCTGCTCCTCCTCATTTTATGCTGCACTCTCCTGACTGCACCAGTGACACAAATATGCAATAAATAATACAATCGATAGTAGTGCTGCTTTCACATAATAGCAATGACAGCAAAATTCTTTCCTGGAGCCAACCACTTAGTGGGTGTAATCTGTTACAGCTCTGTCAAATTACACAGGGCTCCATCAGTTCAGTGCAGCAGCAGATTGGGCCACTTTTGTTCCATCAAGGATTAGTGGATGGGAAATTTACCTAGACATACACACAGACACAACAGTGCTGATCCAGAGAACATAGTAGTATCATGGACTCACCAGAGCTCCTGTTCTGCTAGGATGACAGTCTGGTCTGCTGAAATGAGTTTGTGTCAGCACAGTTCCCTTGATCTCTGTGCATTCAGTGACTCCTCCACTGAGCACTAATGTTGGAGAGCAAGGAAAAGCTGCCAGTGATGCACATGTTTGTGGGTCTCTACTCTCACACAGTGCAGAGAAAATAAGTGGCACTGTTGAATAAACGTCCTATCTGCAGAGGTGTGAGGTAGTCGCATTACTCAGAAGTGTGCTGAAATGATTGATGCTAAAAATGTTATACCACTGTACTTCACACAGTGCACATTAAAGGAAAGCCAAGTCAGGGCATATTAAATTTTATTGAGAGTGGGTTTTGCAACTTTTTAAGAGGCCATGTGCCATGCTTCCTTTTTTAGGATCCGACTACCAAAATTAAAACCAGTAAATCTTTCTAAAAATAATCTGAGAAAAACTTTCCCCTGTGTGAAAATGAAGTATGTTAATGTCCTTGTGTGCCTTAATTTTCCATAAGAATATTGCCTTGTTGGAAGGCACAGTCTCTTCCCCTTGCACAATACCAAACTCCACGTGTCTTGACTTTGTTGCTGATGGTGTAAAACTGGATGTGGCCGGTCCTGGTGTTCAAACCATTCACATTCCCAGGGACGGGAGGATGCTTTCCACTAATGGAGGCAGAAGACCCTGGCTGCAACAGACTGCCTGAAGAAGTGAACAGGATGTGGACCACTAGATTTGGGGAAGATGTAGCTGTGGGAAGATGAAGGATTTAAAAGTCAATCAGATACAAATGTATTGCATGGGTTTTAATGAGGAATGTGTGCTTTGTGGGCATAGCTGTATGCATACTCACTGTTTGCATTCAGTGAGCAAAGACACATGTGAAAGGTGTTTGCATAACATGAATGGGAAGTAGGTAGGGTTGTTCTTTCTCACAGTCATTCTCTTTCTGTTTATATATATATATATAAAATTTACATTTATTGCAAAATATTATGTACTCAGACTGCAGCATATGTTAGGCTCACTATTTTACTATTGTATGTTGAATTCTTGAGGAGAGATGGAGAGGCAATAAAATAAAGCAGGATCCTGGGGAAGTGATCATTTCCAGTTAAAGGGGCATGTAGTTTGCATAAGCAATAAGGAAAAAGATTATCTTATTGATTCTGGAGAATTTCTTCTGCGTGTACTTGGAGGCAGAAACAGTAGTGCTATTCAGGTATTTTAAGACTGTGCCTTTGTGTCTTTTTATACATCTAGAAAGTGCCCTGCCCAATTTGTGCAACTCTAGTTTAAATAGAAGAAGTGACCATTTCTGCATGACTGTGTCTGTTTCGTAGGGCCAGGTTGAGATGAATGTGGAGGGAAGCTCCTTTATTGCTGCTGGCTAGAACCAAAATGTGCAGACATGGGTGAAAAGGGCAACCCTGTGTGAACTCAAATAGCTTTCCAATCTCTTAAAATTGCTCAGCCTAGATAAAATTGTGGGATGTGAACTGCAAGTGCAGGCGGGAAGCTTAATGCTTTCTGGAAAAAGTAATGAGTGAAGGCTGCAGCAAAAACCAGAACAGCCCTTCCTCCCCTCAGCCCACTCTGCCCAAATGAGCACTTTCTCTGCAACTATTGGCAGTAATAAATAACCTTCATCTAAAACATCTCTTGTTACAGCCTTTATTGTATTGGCTAAGTGCATAACAACCCAGTGCTGTACTAATAGTTCTGTGCTGATAAAAACTCAGTCAAGTGAAACACAGAAAATATTTTTTTTTTTTAAATGCATTCTGAAATGCTTTCTTGCAGTGCTAAAAGCAGTTTACAGAGATGTTGAAAACTAAGTGCAAGGTGTAGACACCATGTGTTTACTTTTTAAGACTGGGATAACGCCTAGGAAAATCTTTGCTTTTGAAATGTGTTTCAAGCTGAGGACCAAATGCACGGCTGTGTACTCATGCAAGTTCCAGTGGAGCAAAGGGGGCTGGACATGTTTCCACCAGGAGTTGGTGCAATCACAAGCAAACCTTGAGGTGTTCTTCTGGCATCAGTGGGATGTGCCATGAACTGCTCTAGGAGCTAGAGCCAGGCCCCCACAGTGGCCAGGGCTTCTCAGGGAACTCTTTTTGTTCATCTGTGCTAGTTCTGCCCGTTTCAAAAACTGTGGCCAATTAGCTGTAAAAACAGATGTGCCTGTGATATTTCTCTTCCTCTAAAGGTTACAGGCCAGATTGCTCTTGGTGCTTGCATGGCAAAAAGGCAGGAGGTGGGGAAGAGGGGAAGGAGCAAGAAACCTTTGCTGGTGTATTTGCATACCTACTGAGACACAAATATGGAGGAATGAAGAGGAATCAGGTTGTTTTGTTAATAATAGCGCTTACAGGGAGGACAGGGGGACAGCTGGGGGAATGGAAGGGTGTTCTTTTCCCTGCAGCATCTCTGTGCCCATCAGTCTAAGAAAGTCCAGCACACAATAGCAGTATATTTCCTTAGTTTTCACTTCATCCCACTCCCTCAGGCACAGGGAGTTTTGGGAGTTAACCTGAGCAAGTCACCCCATCACTCTTGGAGTAGAAGACATCAGCTGGCAGAGTCCCAGGAGGCATGCAGGAAGGGCTCTCTGTGCTGGTTGTAGAGGGAGCTGAGGAAATGTGCACCTCCGAGGTGCGGACAGCCACTGCTGGCTGCATGAGCTCCACCTCGGGCGGGCTGGGGCGAGGCAGAGGGCAGCCCTGCAGTGCTCCCTGCGCTGCTGTGCCTCCCACGGCCAGCCGGACACTCTCCTTGGGCTGCTGTGAGGCGTGGGCACTCACCTGAGGCTTGTGCTGGGCCATCTCTCCGAGCTTCCTGGGCTGCTCCCTGCTGGCCCGGGGTAGTTCAGCTGCCTCTGGGAGAGCCGCCTGCCAATTCCTCCCGTGTCACCACCTCTTTTACTCCGTGTGTGGCATCAGAGCAGCCAGCAGGATGTAACTATAGACTCTGAGTACTTAGGGCAGTCGCTGCTGACCAGCACTACAGTGGGTTGACTCACAAAGGACAAGCGATTCTTTTGTTTTTTTCATATGCAGTTTTTCGGGTTTAAGATTATGTGGTGGACAGGGAGTGCTGCTTAACTAGAAAAGCTGCTGTAAGAGAAAGTTTCCTCATTTTATTTTGTGGTGGGGGGGAAAAAGTTTGTTCTCTTGCATGAAACATGATGGGAAGGCCAGAATCCCCCTGCCAGGGCTGGTGGGACATGGCAGTGGTGTGAGGCAATGTGTGCGAGGAGACAGCCTTGGGCACTTCTGCATTGTGAGAGCTGGTGAAACTTTGGATCCCCTCCTGACTGCAGATCTTCACAGCAGCATTCCTTGTGTGACAAGCCTTTTTCACATTTCCCCATTCAGCTGATTGTGGGTGCTGTGCTATTTTAAACCCACATGGAAGTATGTTTTTAGGACCATCTGCTACCGGCCCTAACCCAGATGATACAGTTAGAGCCTGCCCACAGCATCCTCCCCTCCTTCAGACAGTTCCAGGAACAAGCAGTGAGTCAGTCCCGCAGCTGAACTCATATTTAGCTAACCCTGATATCCTGCCTATCGGAGAGAAATGCACAACGGCCTTCCCAGGTGCAAAGCCCCGTTGTTCCCATTATTTAGAGAATGCATGGAATTTAAAAAAAAAAAAACCACCACCAAAGCAAATGTCAGCTCACTTAGTGCGTCAGTTCCTTTTGTTCTGAAGGGTGAGAAGGATGAAGTGATCAGTCCGCACACAGCAGAGCTTGCCCATGCTGCCTTTGCTGGAGGCTGAGGGGCAGTTTCTGCCCCTGGCTGCGGCCGTGCTGCCTCGGCAGGGCTGCCCTGGCGCTGAAACATCTCTGCACAGCTGGAGCGGAGTTCATTCTTCCTGCGGGCACCGAGCTGAGGGAGGCCTCTCCTAGAGCTGTCTAAAGGCCAGTGTTGTCTGTCAGGGTCCTTCTCTCATTGAACAACTGTTCTAAACACATATCCGTGGGTTTGGATGAGGCTCTTTCCCTTTACCTTAGGAGCTTCATGAGCCTGAAATAAGGTTTCAGCCAGTGGATCATCTGAAAAAGCCTCCCAGAGAGCAGCATGACTAAGAACCAGCGTTTATAAACCATTACTTGATGTATTTTAAACTCCTGCTCTTTGATCCCTTTATGATCCAGCAGCCGCTTTCTGGCTGTTTGGCAAAACCAGCAAAACATGCCCTGCTCTGTCATCACATTTCTCCTGGATCCCCTCAGCATGCTGCACTGTTTTCCACCCAGCAGGTTAATGACCCATAATTACCTCCATCGCATAATGAATAAAGTTCAGTATCTCCACAGCAGATACACCGGTGCTCAGCCCGGGCACAACCTTCAATGTTAAATGATACCTGAGGCCGTGTCCTGCTCCTGCTGAAGTGGAGGTAAATCCCCCACCCCGCCTTCCCGCAGCCACCGACTTCCCAAATCTGCAGCACAGAGGAAAAACCCTCCCTGAGCTGCCCGGAGCACTACCTGTAAAATGAGAATGAAAGATGAACGTTGTTTTATTTAGGCTATGCAGTGTTTGTGTGCTCTCGTGTAAACTCGGATCAGCCCTGGCTCTGAGGAACTGGTATCCTGTTTCAATCAATGCTGATTTAAATAAGCATTGTGAACCTAATTATTTAGTACTGCTCACATGACGCTGCATTTGCTATGGTACCCTTGAGACAGGCAGGCTTTATCCTGCTCAACAGAAACATCCGCAGCTGTACCACACTCTGCTTCAGGCTCCTTGGAGTTACCTCATCGTTGCCTGACAGCTGTGTCCCTGACCATTATCTGGTGGCCGCACACTTCAATAGGGACTGTATGTACTGTATGCACTAGACTACGCTGTGACCTGACAACTTGGCTTCCTCTCCCAGAGTATATCTTCTGCTACTCTTCAGCATCCTACAGTTTATCTGTGGTCAGCTTTCTTACCCATTTCCTGCCAGCTGCTACTGGTCTTTTAGTCAGCCCCGCCAGGCACACAGGCAATGGTGAGCTTGCTGAGCCTTGTGCTGCATTATTTCTTGGATGGAGGCTCTGCAAAGGCTGCTCTGGAGTTTTGTAGAGAGGATTTCTTCATATGTAGTGTCATGGCAATTAAAGAATGCCACTCTTAAGAAATACACCTTGTATTTATTGGATGGTATCAGTTTTACCTCTGTTCTAGCATTGTTGCAGCATTACAGCTGAGGCTTTGAAAGCACAATATTGTTCCTAGCAAAAATTATAACTAATTTAATCAGCCCACAAGCCCAGAATTTGGTATTTTTCTTACCTCCTTTGTCAAGTGGTCCCACAGATTTGTTAAAGCAGCTGAGGGCACAAGTCCCTGCTCTGAATCCAGAATTTGATGTTTTACAGGAACACAATTCCTCTGCCTAAGCCTTTTGGAAAATGGCTTACTATCCAAGCTGGAACTGAGCTGATGGCACCGTGGTCATGTACTGACCTCAGTCTGGAGGTGTCCCCATAGCCACAGCAGGGTGTAGCAGCTGTGGAGGGTCACTATTCATGGATGTGTCCCTCGCTTCTCTTGCTCCAGTCAGAGCAGGTTTAGGTTTACTTTTGGGGCTGTGTTGGGAAGCACCTGTTCTGAAGGAACCAAGTCACTGGAGCTCAGGGCTATTAACTGAGGGTTTGTTCTCCACCCTTCCGCCCTGACTTCCCCTGTGTGGCAGCTCCCTTCCCAGGAGCACCCGAATGAGCCCCAAACGAGACAAATACTCAGTGAAGCAGAAATCGGCTAGAGAGACTCCGGTGCTCCAGCCTATCAAAAAAGAATGGCTTTGAAACAGCAAAAGGAGAAGAGCTCAAAGGCTTGCCCAAATAATTTCCTTTTTTTTTAAAAGAAAAAATAGCTTTAAACCTTTATGAGGTTTATGAGTCAGCATGTAATATATCCTTATACTGGGGTAGGGGACAGTGTAGGAGTCCCTGAGATTTCTTGTTTGCATTTTGCTAAGCTCAGATGCACACCATCGGTAGCAGGTCCTGTAAAGATAAAGCACAGGGAAGGCATGGATAAAGCTCTGTCCATGTCCCATTCAGCCATGCAGCCAAACTGCACACCTGGAAACAGGAGTGCTTGGGCCAAAGGCAGGTCACATGGAAAATCAAGGGGAAGAAGAAATTTGTCTCACACAGTGGAATTCACTGCTGAGTTTCTGAGAGACTGAATGCTCACAACAGTGTCTCCAATGAGAAGAAGGCAGAGATATCTTCCTGCAAAGTGATAGGAGGGATTGTGTCCTTCCTTTCCCATTCAACATTCATTCTCACACCTAATGATGACAGCTGGGGGTGAGGAGGGTGATTTTGTTCTGAAACACCTTTTGAAGGAGCCTGACAGTCTCAGCAATACATTGAGGATTCCTGGAGAGGTTTGTCTCACTGTCCTAGAGCCAGCAAGTGTGAATACTCTGGGTTCAATGTCCAGCACTGTTGCTGTCTTCTCTCCTGGTAAATTTAGTAGACAGACCTAGGAAAAATCCACTCCAGCTGAGCACCACAGAATGCTAAGATGGAAATTACCCATTAGGACTTTCTGTTCCTGCTGCAGGGCTCCTGCCATGTGTTGAGCGAGTTGTAGATTTTAAGGCACTGGTGCCTTGGTGCTTATTAAAACCCAGGTGTCAGTGAATCCACTAAACCCCATGATGCACATCTGCCAATATAACTATTTTTCTCTCCATCATTTCCTATTCCAGCAATTTTGAAATGAGATCTGTCTTTTAATAGCAACATTTTTTCATTTTCTTCAAATAATTGCTAAGGAGAGTGAGCAGCACTGGGCTAAGAGGTTTCTGGGGGATCCCATTAAGCATCTTCTGAAGATGGGAATGATTCAGTTAGGATTGCCTTTGGCTCACTTTTGGCTCACCAGCTTTTAATCGATTTAATAAGAGGTACATTAATTCTGGATAATGCTAATTATTTTAATCAGAATGCCATGTGGGACTGAGTTAAATGCCTCACAGATGTTGAAACCCATGACATAGACACAGCTATCTTTATCAGCTAAACTGGTAATTTCACTAAAAAGCAATACTGAGCTCATTTGACAAGACTTTTCCATGAAGTCATGCTGATGACTATTAATTACACTGCTATGTTTTAAACCTTTTTCAACTCTGACCCACAAGTGCCCATCTGAGTGGGATGAAGGTGCAAGGCAAATGAGACATGGAGGCAGAGGGGACTTGCTGAGTTGTGCCATCTCCAGGCCAGGAGCTACACTGGGTAGCATCAGTCATGTAAAGACTGTTCTCTCACTAATCCTTCACATAAATCTGCTTGACTTGTGGATCAGTGTTAGGCTAGTCAGCTTGTCATTGTCCAGCCTGCTTTTTGTACCCTCTGTAAATAGTAATGCCTCATGAGCTTTTTGCCAGTCTTCTGGAAGCTCTCCAGTAGTCCCAGATGTGTGAAAAATCAACACAAACATTTTGGAAAACTCTTTGGCACATTTCTTTAGTATGCTGAGGTGCAGCTTACCAAGTGCTGCTGATTGAGAAATGTTCAGTTTTGATAGCGGCTGTTTAACTTTCCCCTAAGTAACTGATGGAATAGAAAGTGTTTCCTTATCACTATAAGATAAGAATACATCATCCTACTAGTTTCCAAATACAAACCTGAAATATTTATTGAATATTTCTTCTTCTATGAATCATGACTGACAATTTTGAGATTCCTATCTAGCTGTGGAGCTATCCCATTGTTAGGATTTTGTTTGTTCCTGATAAATTTAAACAGTTCCTCTTTATTGTTCTTACTGGCTGCAGATTTGTGTGTTGGTGCCTTTAATTTCCTATGGTAATTTCCTCACTGCTGATATATGTACACCCACGCTGACAGGTCCAGATGCAAGTCCAATGTCCAAACTACCAAAGTTTTATGAATGTGAGCTCTTGATTTTTTCTTGACCCAATACAAATGAACAGCTATAAAGACTGGGTTAAGGTTTAATTTCTGAATTTCATATTTCATATCCCTTCTCTCCGATTCCCGAAAAGCTGGCATGTTTCAAAGCCATCTTTTATTCAGTGGCTCTCCATCTTTGAGAATCAAGATCAGAAAAAAAGAATTCCATTTGTTTCATTCCTGTGAATCAGGACTGAACTGGTTTGGACTACGATGAAAATATCTGCGTTATATTTTGAGTGGTGACTATGGACTTGGCTACAGATCTAGCTGGTGGACGGGGCTGGCTTGTCCTCTGCCCCTCATGCAGGGCTCAAACCTGTTGCAGAACTTGAGACTGCAGGGAGCAGGGAATTTCTGCAGGTAGGGAGTGCTTTGGTGCAGGCGCTGCTGCAGTGTGTATCCCTAAGGGCAGATGGACAGTCCCAGAGCAGTGGGGAGAAATGAACTCGCTGCACCAGGGCTGAGGCTGTGCACGTCACTGTCCTGTCCTGCTGGGCAGCAGCGCTCAGTCCTGGCCGTGGGGGCACGAGGGTGGGCAGCCCAAGTGCTGCCCTGCTTTGAGTTTGGGAGTGGGTGCAGTGGCCTCTGGAGACACTGGTGGGATGAGTGGGTCTTTCTCACTGCTTCCCTCCCAGCTGCTGGGGAGGTGTGAGACATTTTTCATCCTTCTTGTTGCTGTCTCTGACCTAGTGTGCTGCTGTCTGCTGCAGTTGTGCCCTGGGGGCTTGGAAAAGCCCCTCTGGGTAACAGTACATTAATTGTTATTTTTGATTGCAACTGGGTGACCATTTATTGACTCTTCAGCTGGGTAAAGTTATTTAGAAAGTTATGCAGCCGGAAGAGTGCTGCAAGCCTGGCTTACAGCTCTCCTCTCTTTCCCAGTAATAGACTTTGATTTGCCGTAGTTCATTTCCCTCTGAAGTCTGCTTTTTGTAGATAACATAAAGCACTTGGCATAGTGGTTGATAACTGAATGTATGAAGCATGACATTTTCCTAGATACAGTATGCCACATGAACACTTGTCTTTTGTATCAGAACCCATAAACAGGAGTTGACTGAGGGCAAATAGCTTGCTCAGGTCCTGTGGAGAGGCAGGGAGTGAGTCAGTGCTGAGGGGAGCGTGATGTGGTCACAGCTGCCTTGAGGAGGGCATGTGGCAAGAGAAGGCAAAGCCCAAGGGCAAATAATCCCTGTGAGCCAGCTGGTAGCAGGTGAGGCAACTCATGATGTGGATTAAAAAAAAAGGTATTTTGGAAACTTAATTTCCTCCTTACTTGTTTTTCTGTCCTGTGATTAAAATACTGACATGTTTTTCTGTCTCTGGAGCACGGCAATCCACCTCTCCTCCCACCTCCCCCAGACCAGTGAAAACCTCAGAAGCTGCCATCAAGGACCGGGACACTCCTGCTGGGTTTAGACCTTGGCAGCCCTGCGGGGGTAGATGACGGTGCCTGTGCCCAGCCGTCAAACAAAGCAGTTAACCTCTTGGTTTCTCCCTCACCACCCACAAAGAGAAGCTAAAAATAGTAGGCAGTCTTACAGAGTTCTGGGAAAGAATAAGGTAAGAATAAAGCACTGGGCTGGGTGGCTGGAAAGCAGCACTCCGTGCTGTAAGATGAAGCATAATGTATACCAGGGCATATGCAGAACTGTGTAGTATATTTTAAAAGTAATGAAGCTTCACACCTTCAGCTTTGCTATTAAAGCATTGCTGAGAGCTAGATTCACACTGCTGTGCTGCTGAGAGTTAGTGAGGATGTGTATGAACTGAGGGAAAATACTGCCCTTCTCCTTCACAGTTCTCAAGGTTTTACACCAGCTGCCTGGCTCCAGCCAACACAGGACTTACACAGGAAGGTAAAGGGGAGAGAAAGTTGTCATGTCATGAACGACAGCTAGAAGAGTATGGGAAGTACACAGAGCTCTGGTGAGTTAAATTGAAGATACTTGGGGTTGAATTTTTGAGCCTCCTTTCCTAAAGTGTGTATGCAAGCTGCAGGCAGGCAAGTGTAGGCCAGAGACAGCTCAAAGAAATGCTGACTTGCTCATGAAAATGCAGATTTTACAGTTGTGTGTGTAAGAACTTTTGCATAGTAAGTAAGAAGCTGTGAACTGCTTCCCTTGATGCAGACTGAGCTTCTTTGGTTCAGACTCAGTTGTAAGGGAAAGTAATCCAGTTACTGATTTTGAATGAGAATCAGGCATCTGTTTGGATCGAGTCTTTGCACTCTGTTTCAGCCATACATTTATGAGCTATCCAAAGGCATGGGAACTGAAAGTGAAGAAAATATTTGTGGGATTCCACAGAGACTGAAGCAGCCACTGGTTTGCACGTGTGAATTTTGCCAGTGCATTTTGGTGGCTTAGAATGAAAGCCTAGTGCCTGCTCATAATGAAAGTTGAACCTAAAACTGGCCATATCCAAATTCCCAATGCCCAGCAAACTGGAGTGTGAGGGCTTAAGGCAGAAGAGAGGGGCTACACCAGGTAAAGATGCTGTATATTTATTTTAGTGCTTAAGGTTGATTAGAGTTGGGTGAAAATGATTAGCTGAAAGGATTCTGAGTAAACCAATTTAAAATGTAATTATGAAGGGCTCAAGATAGTGTGTGTGTGTGTGTGTGTGTGTAATTATGTTTCTTGCCCGTGTGCACTGCACTCAGTGATTTTGTTCTGCAGTGAGTGGAAGGGGGAGGAAGGGATGTGCAGGGGAATAGCTGGATGGGGAGCAGCTGCTGTCAAAAGGCAGCTTGTGCTGGGTTTCTCCTGTAATCTGGAGGTGCACTTTTAGCTGTGTTCAACGTAGCAATGAGCTGGGTATCAAACCCAGCGTAGCCATAGCAATGTGTAGTTGTGTTTCAGCTGCTCAGAATTGGGAACAAAGCTGGGCAGGTGATTGCAGTGAGCTCCTTGCTGCTCTCTTGGGATTCTCCTAGCCTGTGCCACAGTAAGCTTGTACAAACCAGCACAGGGCTGCCATGCAAGCTGTGGCATATATTGGGATGAAACCACTGACATCCTGGCTTGTGGCATTTCTGGGTTGCTCATAGCACCCCTATGACCAGCAGCAGAGAATAAGTCTTGTCTGGTCAACAAGTTACTGCAGACCAGCTCACATCCGTGCTGTTAGGGGCGAAGTCAGTCTGGGATGGGCTTGCTGCATCCACACTGATTGCTCTGGAGTGAGCTGAGTCTGTGCAGAGTGGGTGTAGAGTGAGGGGACTCGTCCCCCCCTTAGCTGGCTTTCCTTTCATATGGTGGCCCAGGGCTGAAGCCTAGGGTGAGCAGATCAGCACAGTGCTGACACTGCACCCATCCATGAGCCGTGCAGGGACAAGCCACAAGCATGGTCTAGAGGCACCTTTTTGAGGCTGTTACATCTGGGCTTTCCTCCAGATGTTTTTCTTCTGTACTCTCACATTACTGAAGGCACAAAAGGTCAGGAAATGTTCCTAGAATCCTTCTTACATTAAACAGGGAACACAGTGAGGAAGGGAAAGGAGAGAAGAAATTGTTGGTAGAAGGTGGGCTGTGACAATTAAGGGGGCAAAGTTAGGAGTGCTTAAAGGCATTTTATCATCAGTGCTGAAGGCTGATTTTTTGTGGGGCTTGATACCAAAGCGTGTCTGAGTTAGGCTGTGAACTGTGTACAGAGGCACATTTAGGACAGAAAGTGAAAGGACATGCTCTGGCTGACTCACACATTCATCCACAGCGTGAGAGCGATCCCTTTTGTAAGACACAGCCCCAGTTGGGCAGCAGCTGTGCTGCACATGACTCTTGCCTTCATCTGACATGGGAACAGAGGACAGGAAGAGATTCCTGGGATAGCATACTCAGTATCTCTTATTTTATTCTGTACTTCCTAATCAAGCATTAGTATTAAAAAAACAACAACAAAAAAAGAGCAGTGTTATGCCCATGTTGTTTCATCTTTTCTTATGCTCTCTGTATGTCTGCTTTCTCTTACTGCCTTAATTGGATTGTTGGCTGCTTGGGGCAGTTGTGGTCATGGGCAGTCATGGTTCTCATCATTTGCTGTGGTGGGCCAGTATCACACAGACTATCACATCAGCACTTCAGACACATCCTCTGGCATTTTCAGACATGGGCTGCAAGATAGAGATGTTCCATTGGGACAGGCACATTTTCACAGCAGGAAACCTATGTTTCTGTTTTGTCCTTTGCTCAGTAGGTGCTGGTGTGTGTCAACTAATCCTTTTCCTACTTAATCATTCAGTCAGCACCAATGTGTTCCTCTGAGTAATGGCCTAAAGACCAGAAATTCTAGCCAAACCTTGTGTTTTGCTAAAACCACAAATCAAACTTGAAAAATAGGTGCAATAAGAAATAAAGCTTCCCAATAAAGAGAAGGAATAGTTCAGCTGCTGTCATCTTAACTCTTAATACCTTCTTGCAGGAAAGAACTGTTTTCGGAAGATGGCAAGGGAAATGAAAAGGGGTAGCAGTGCATACAGCTGATAACACTGACCTGTTTTCTTGGCATTCCTCCAAATGCAAGGCCAGCTCTGCTTGAAATGTAGGTGATTCATCAGCTGAATTGCAAGCAAATAGTGTGGTGCAGAAGCACAGTCATATTATTTCAATAACCTGAGTTTTAGCTATTCCACTTTAAAAACTAATGAAGCAAATAATGTTGTGACACAGATGTAGGCAGTGAAAATGTGTCAGAGAAAGGCAATTAACCTCTGTACTAATAAAGTCTGTCAAATTAGTAAAATATTTTTAATATATTATAATAGCTAATCAGAAATATATAGGCCATGAGTATTCAGTACCACAATCCCGTGGAACTTTCTATACCTTTGAAATTTAGATGTAAAACTTCATCAGGGAAAGCAGGACGTTTTTTTTTTTTTTTTTTTTTTTTTTTTTTAAACACTGGTATAAATGGCTAAAATGTCACAGGCTGGCTTTTGCTGGGGTGGGTTGTGGATTTCTCAGGGTCTGTTGGTATTGTGCCCACCTCCTGAAACTAGGGTTGGACTTTTATTTCCACATACAGGCATCCCTTAATCACTTACTGGCTATATTATCAGTGCTCTGCTGGACATTCATGGGGCATTCTGAGCTGAGACATGATTGATTAAAAACCAAAGCTAAACAGATTCTGTAATCCAGCTACCTGGCTGGAGAAATGGGACTATATGAGATGGATTCCTGGAGCAGGAGAAGGTTCTCTTCATTCTGTGTCCTCTCTCAGTCATGACTTCTCCCACTGAGAGACAGCAGGAAAATTGCGTTGAATGTGAATCCAGGCTAGGTAAGGTAAAACCAGGTTTGAAATTCTTTGCCAAGCTGTGTAAAAGTTATTGTGGACAAAACTGACTGCACCTATAGGAGAAACATCAATAGTTCTGAAACTGAGTGAACTTTGCAAGGCATTAATGTTGTAGGTGTTGTGGTGCTATAACCATCACTTAGCTGCTGCGTGTTGGATTCTGATTGACTTAGTCTATTGGTGAACATCACATCTGGAGTTCTGTTGCACTATAATATCACCAAACTTGCTGGACATTCTGTCATTCACAGTACAAATACACTGAAAACCAGCTTGATCTTGTGTATATCTTTTAGGATACACAGTAGTAAAACATTTATCCTGTTTGCAAATACTCAGACCAATGCATTACAGCATTACAAAGCTAAACCTCTTTATTACTCCCACAAGTCACCTGCCATCTTTTTCTTTTCTCTTAAAGTTAAATGTTTACAGTGTTGTCTCATATTCACCGTTCTACAGAACCATGTATGCTATAGTATGACATAATATGTGTGTGATAAAAACCAAAATTTTATCAAAGCCTTTTGTATCTTAATTGTGTCCTCCCTCGATGCCTACAGAAGTGTTACTGTTAAAGATGTTAAATCATATTCAAATATTAATAATTAACAACAAACACCTCATATAAGTTATTGCTATTGATGGGCATGTGCTTCTGGTTGTGGCCTCTGTCCTTTTGCTCCTCCCTATGTACCCTCTTACCTTTCCTGGCACAAAGAACCTTGTGTGTGCCATGGCCACGGCTTGTTGGATGGGGCTGATGTGCAATTCGGGTGTGGACCTGAATGATGGCCTTTCCCCTGGGCAGACAGCCTGTAACTGTTTCCCTTTGCATACATAAGTCTTTCTGGATTCCAGTTGAGCCAGTTTGTGTGACTTTGACTAACCAAGCAAATGATCTGTTCATCCCCATGACCTCCTACGGGGGTGCACATCATGTCTTGCACAGTGTATGGGAATGCTGGTAGTGCTGTGTCTCGCTGACAGTTCCTGGTGCAGGCAGCTTTTTTCATTGAGTGGGCTCATGTTAAATTGCATTCACAGAGTCACAGAATCAAAGAATGGCTTGGCTTGGAAGGGACTTTGAAGATCATCAAGTTCCATCCCCCTGCCATCATCAGGAACAACTTGGAAAAGATCCGGTTGCTCAGAGCCCCCTCTAACCTGGCCTTATGCACTTCCAGGGGTGGAGCATCTATAACTTTTCCAAGCAATCTGCTCCACTGCCTCACTACCTTCATAGTAAAGAATTTCTTCCTAATATCTAATCTTAAACTACCCTCTTTATGTTTGAAACCATTCTCCCTTGTCCTGTCACTACATGCCCTGTTAAATAGCCCCTCTCTATCATTCTTGTAGGCTCCTTTTGGGTACTAGAAGGCCACAATTAGGTAATCCTGAGGTTTTCCCTTCTTCAGGCTGAACAATCCCAATAATTTCAGTCTTTCCTCATAGTAGAGGTGCTCCATCCATCTGAGCAACTTGGTGGCCTCTGCTGGACTTGCTCCAACAGGTTCATGTCTTTCCTGTGCTGGGGAACCTCAGGTTGGATGCAGCCCTGCAGGTGGGGTCTCACCAGAGCAGAGCAGAGGGGCAGAATCCCCTCCCTCCCCTGCTGCCCACACTGCTGTGGATGCAGCCCAGGGCATGTTTGGCTCTCTGGGCTGCAGGGGCACATGGCTGGGTCATGTCCAGCCTCTCAGCCAGCAATACCCTCAAGTCCTTCTCAGCAGGGCTGCTCTGGATCTGCTCATCCCCAGCCTGCATCTGTATTGGCGGTTGCCCTGACCCAGGTGCAGCACCTTGCACTTGATCATATTAAACCTCATTAAAGTCCCATGGGCCCAATTCTTGAGCTTGTCCAGGTCCCTCTGGATGGCATCCCATCCCTCAGGTGTGTCAACAGCAACACTCAGCTCTGTGCCATCTGGAAACTTGTTGAGTGTGTACTCAACCCCTTTGTTTATGTCATTAATGCAGATATTAAAAACACCAGTCCCACGGTGGATCCTTGAGGACACCACTGATCACTGGTATCCATCAAGACTCTGAGCTGTTGACCACAATCCTCCGAATCTGAGTCTCCAACCACTTTCTTAACCATCTAACAGTCTACCCAGAGAATCCATAATGTCCAATACAGAGAGAAGGCTGTTGGGGAGATCATGTCAAAGGCTTTACAGAAGTTGAGATAAATGACTTCTGTAGCTCTTCCCTTGCCCGCTGATGCAGTCACTCCATAACAGAAGCTGCACTGGCTGTCTTGAATTCCCTCCCCATCCTTCATGTGCCTTAGCATAACTTCTTGAGGGCTGTGTTCCGTGATCTTCCCAAACACAGATGTGAGACTGACAGACAGGCCAGTATTTCCCAGGGTCCCAGGTATTCAAAGGCTTTAGCTACAAAATGTGAAGTTTGACTGAACTCATAAAAAGAAATGGCAGAAATCATGTTATTTTAATCACAAGTGAGTTGTTGCCTTTGAATTTGTTCTAATTAAACATCAGGTCAGATTAACTACTCAGAGGGTCTTTCTTTTTTTTTTACCAGGTCTTAAAGTAGTGAGTAGTTTAATAAGTTTTGAATTCTTTTAAATAGCTATTTATTGCTTGGAAAAACAGCTTTTTGTACTTTTTTAATTACACAGTGAAAATTACATTAAAAGTTTTTTTATGACTTCTTATCTATATTTTAAGAAGCTTTGAAAGGATTAATTAAGCATCCAAACTACCTGCTGAGGTATGTAAATGTTACTATCTCCACTTTTCTGATGGGGAATCTGAAGCACAATGCTGTGTAAAGCCTGAATCCACCATGTCTCCATTTCAGTAAAAGACAAGGAGGATCAGCAGCTGCCAGGGAACAATTAATAGGCTAACACAATCAGGTGAGAACGGCTTTCCCAAGGTCAGACTATAATGTCATGGGCAGACAGTTGCAGGCATTTGAGTTAATGAGTTACTGATGGTGAACTGGACTGTGAAAACTCACAGGATACGTGCTCCTGCTCACAAGTGATGTACATGACAGTACAGAGTGCCCTGAAACAGTGTTTGTGGGGCATTAGGATAGCTTTGCCATGGCTCAGTCTGATTATCTAAGCTACCACTGCATTTTGATATCTGATGGTCCTATGTCCTTATGTCAAAGTCCTCCCCCGTTCCCCTGTTGTGTGATCTGTAGATATTCCAAGATCTCCTCTGCTGATCCAGTCATGGGAAAAGGAGCTAAAAGAGCCAGTTTGGCTCTGGTTGTTGTCAGAAGTATTCATGGATTTTGATGATTTCCACACCTGAAATATTTTCTTATTCTCAAGGAAATTCTTCACTTAAAAAACTCCTCCATCAAATCCAGACTTCCTGTTGGTTTAGTAGTTTTTACTAAAAATGGCAGAATCTACCATTCATCTGTATTTAATGATAAGCTCCTACAAGAACCATCATTCATCTGTAGGCTGAGAACAGCCCTTCATCTTGCAATCTTTCTGCTTTCTCTTCATCTGTATCCCAGTCCTCATCAACAGTTTCCCATGGGAATTGTTATATTAAAAATGTAATGACAGAAATGCTGTTTTGTGTAGAACTGTTCAGGAAAATGATGAATGCTGTACAGATGTGTGTATTGAAACCTCTGTATCTCTAGGAAATACACTGCTGTGTTTTCATAGGTTTCTCTCTAAAGCTGTAATTAACAACAGTCAGCAGAATGCTTGAAAGGGTTAAAGGAAAATAGATTTGAGGAAATACTCAAAGACATGTGTAGATGCTGCACATTCAGTGTTGCAGTTGCATGTGTGCTTGCAAAAAATGCAATGGGAAGTGTGTCAATTGCCTCTCCTTGCAGATTGATGTAAGTCTGTGTAAGCAAGATGCTGGTTACCACATAATTAGCCCACGAGGTTCTGTCCTAATGCCCCAGTTTCTGTTTGTAACCCTGCAGTGATCTGGCATGTGAGAAAGGACAAAGCATTCAGCTTCTCCAGGTCAGTGCCATCAGCAAATCAGGGTGGTCACACCTCTGCTGTGAGTACAAAGCTCAGTGTTAGTCACAATGTTATCCTCCTCTGTTTGGGTGTCTGCTGTGTCCAGTTTGAGATCTCAGAGCTTATCTACAACATGTGTAGCATGAACATCTGATAGATTGTCTGAGGCTCTGTAAAATGTATTTCCCTTTTTTTGCTTCTGTTAAATTTCTCAGGTTCTTACACAAGGCTGTGGAATAAATTTCAGTAAAATGTATGACCTACCACAAACCGGGGTACTTTGCTAAGATGCATTTCTTCAACTCTGCCTTCAGTACTGAAAGTACAGATAATAGCAAGCATCAATAATCATATTATAAAAAAGTTATATATAATGTATGAAAGTATAAATACATTATATAGCTATTTTTGAAAAGTGAACTGAATATATTCATATTTATTTTCATCTATGAAGATTTCTCCATGGGAGGAGAAGAGAAAAAAAGAAAGATCAAGGTGTGACAGATGCACATCAGGGAAGTGGGTTGTCACACTGCAGGGAGGTGTAGAGATATCACAATGATGGGCATGATACATAGACCAGAGCAGAGCAAAACACTCTCTTAGGAAAACTGAGCAGACGTAGAAGTCATTAACTGACTTAGTGAGAAATGGTCCTGAGGTGAACTGCAATTTTTAAATAATATGCAGTATGGAGAAGTCTCTGTAAAACAGGTGTTAGAGTTTCAAGTTGAACTTTTTACATTTGTCCCTAAAGGCAGATCTGTTAAGTTTTTCCTTTGTGAGGGTATAGGCTTGAGGGGAATCACCTGTACCACAGCAGTGTCCTTTGCTTTTAGAAATGGAGTTGCAATCTGCTGCCTGTGCTGCTCTGAACTGACCTTTGAGTCTGCTCTTGCAATCCAGTATCTGCTTTCTGAGCCTAAGCTGTAAGTCACAGGCTTTGCAGCAGTCTCCCCAGAGAGCTTTGAGGCAGTTCATCAAAGCAGGTGGAAGGAAGAGTGTGTTGTAATACATCTTTCATTCTTACATATGAGTAACGAGGAGGAACAAAACATGCTGTCTGTAGACATAATTTTTCTTCAGAAACCAATCATACCAGGACTATAAATACGAGCAATGTACTGCAGGTGCTATGTACAGCTTTAAATATTCTTCTTTGGTGCCAGAGTGTGTGTATTGGTGTGATTTTGTGGTGGATGGAGAGAAATACTGTCTTTTGTTTTTGTGACAGCTCAAATACTGTGTTAAACAAATTACTTTCAGGACATTTCAAATGTTTTTATTGTTTGAGCAGCTCAGTTCAAACAGTCAGTTTGTGTTCAATTTCCTAGGTAAGTTAATAAGCTTTTCAGAGTACTTCATGATTGCAGTTTAACCGGCGTCTTAGAATTTATGCTTCTGTTTTGTTTGCTCAGCATTAGCATTGCTCATTCACTAATCAAGCACTTACTTCCTAAAGTGGCCCCTTCCCCTTCTCAGCACCTGCACTCCATTCCCCCTTGAAGCTTCACTTTCCTGGTAGCTTTTGAGTGTTCTGAAGGATATGTACCTCTACCTTGGATAAATTATTCCTTGCTGGGCCTATTCCAACAGCATTCGAGAACTTACAGATGCCGTTTGGAAATGAGTATGAAGTTGAAGCTAGCAGCTCTGCTGCCCAGGAGATTGAGTTGCTGTCATATTGCATCTGACTTGCATCAGATCAGAGTTTAGGATTTGGGTGATTTGTTCTTCAGATTAATGTCAATCTGTTTTAAATTAAAACACCCTGGGGCAAATCCTTTGCTGTGATCAATGAACTGTCTGGCTGCAGTCAACCAACATTACAACAGACATGAATTTGGCCTCCTGGTTTGTTGCCTCATCTACATCACTTTCCTTATGTGGTTCAGACATCAAGTCTTTGATCCTATGAGTTGTTGACCATCTTCCACTGAAATCAGTGAGAATGGAGGGTACTTCAATGTTCAACACCTTGTTGGTTTGGGCACAAGAAATGGACCACATATCTGCTCTACCTGAAATATAGTTATGGTACATCTATGAGTGGGCAATCTGCTTTGCACCTGTTTCACTACAGGAACAAAAGACACAGGAAGTGTTTGGAAAATGAGGAACACACCTGTGTGTGAGAGTATAACAAAGCATCTTTATATATAATCATTTGCTATAAGTCATTTCAGAGTTGACAAGCTGTTTTTCAACTTCGTGTCACCGCTGCCTGATGCATCTAATTAGTCCTGTTCTCCAGCTGACAAATATCAGCTGCTCTTTCTAAAACATGGTTTCTCCCTTAAGTACATCCCTCTGGCAAAGTTAAATATTAATTATCATTTTTTTAATTTTATGATTATTCATGTGTGCTAATGTCACTACACAATGAATGGGTAAGTCAATACCACAAAATATTAAAAGCATTGTTTCTAAACCTCTGCAGCAGCCAAGATCTACAGAGCCATTCTGGAAATGAATGAGGCTCTGGTGGCCGCGCTGTGCCACCAGTCACACATGTCAGTGGTGAGTCTCAGAGATCTGTGGTTATATGGTGTGGGCCTGGATGTGGGAAATGTACCTTCTCTTCCCAGCTCAGATGCTGGCCTGTTTTACAACTGCACAAGTCACAGGAGTTTTTACTCTGCATACTGAAATTGCAGGGCACAGAACAACATGGATTCTCAGGCATCCAGGTACCTCTGCAGGTCTGAGCTGTGTGGACATGCACTTTTGGGTATTTGGGTGGTGCTAGCCTGCTGGAGTTTCTTGCCTTCCTTTGTGTGCTGACCATCTTTGTGTGCCTGCCTTCAGGAAGATCCATATCCATGCCTTGTGAAACTGTCTCAGAAACAGAGAGTGAGAAGGAAGATATGTTGTAATCATGTTTCCTGAGACCCAGCCTATGACACCCCTAGTTGTTCCCACAAAAACGAAGTTTCCCATCTTGCCCACTTAGCTGCTGCACTGACATGAAGGCTAGTGCATGCTCTTTTGTTCTGGAGGAGATTTTGCTTTTCTTCAGCGCAGACAGATTTGCAGCTGCCCCATGCAAGGGCTGATGTATGTGTGTGGGCCCTAATCCTTTGTGCTTTTCAAAGCATTGTGGGCAACTTTGAAGCTGTTCCTCTCCTTGGGCTCCACTTCAGGGTATGCAGGCTTCCTTTTATCTCAGTGTCTTTTGCTCACTGTGGCTATCCTTCCAGATCTCCATGTGGATCAGAAAGATGCTGAAATACAAGAGGATCTCCTATAGCTGTTCCTTACCTATTCCAGTTTCTCACCTTACCATTGACCTGACTTTCTGACCTAGCTTCTCTGTGAGTGTTTTCTAGCATGACTGGCATTTTCTTACCCACATCACACAACCCAGCATGTCTGCAGCCCAGGGTGCTAGACGTGTCTTTCCTCCCTTTCTGTAGGCACTGAAGTATTTGGAGTTTGATTGACTCACCAAGGCAGTCCAGAGGACTAAAGTAGCAACTGACACTTGTTAGAACTTGGGCTAACATTTTTGCAATATGCAATATCCTAGAGCAGTGTGTTTTAGAAGCTCAAAGTATTTGTGAATATATTAGTTTTAAAGATAAAAATTAATAACATTTGTTTGCATTATGAATGTTGTGCTTAGGAAATAGAGTGCAAATAGTGCCAAGTCCTGCCACATGTTTAGATCACGGTTTTATTACATGAAAGTTCGTACATCTCTCTTGTCTTTTAAAGTGTCTGTCACCTGATGGAGATTTTGAAGAGTGCTGGCTTTTTTGCATGTTAGATACCTGATAAAGACCCAACTCCCTGCCAAAAGAAACTGAGGTGTGTAGGATCAGTGTGAACATGAAGGCTTCCAAACTGGCAGTCATGGAGGATATCCTATCATTGCAATTATTTCCAAGTAATTTAGCATATCTCTAATTATAATATGAGGTCATCTTGCTGCAAAATAATGTCTAATTAGACACAATCCCTTTTCAGATACTCTTAATAGATTCCAGAGAAAAACCTTTTGGCTCCTCTTATTGTGAGCTTTTAATTCTTAATTTATGATTTTTTGGTAATTAATTTTTTGAGCAAACAGGGCAAATCAATCTATTTGAGTTAATTAGCATTTCTTCCTTGGTTTCCTAGTCACCCTCTCTGTTACATCTTTTCTTCTTCCCCTTATTTGGATATTACTGTAATTTATTCACATTTGTTTGCAACTAGTGCATAATGATTTCAAGCCATAGGTGAGCAAGAGACAGCAGCACAAGAAAGGTTGCAGCTCTAGGAAGGAAGGAAGGTAGGAAGGAAGGTCTGCAGAGAGTTTGTGTTGGTCACCTTCATTTAGTTGCAAACACCAGACTGCATCAGGGCTGATAAGGGCAGCTGCTGAGTTAAGCAGAACTCTGAGGCTGAGGTGGGACAGGGTAGCAGAGCAGTGGAAGGAATCATTGCAACCAGAGAAAGGGAAGATGATAAGCACCCAAGCAGGAAAACTGATTGATCTGCATTTGCTAAAACCCATTTTAAGCTGAACATTGTTTCACCTTGATACTTTTAAGAAAGTCCCTATGAGAGCAGTTTTACAGAGAACGCCTGGACTACATTCACAGAAACCTATCTCACCTTTACTAGACCTTTACTAGTCAGTGTTTGTACAGCTATTTGCTTTTTTCAGTGTTTTTACACATCTATTCTTTTACCTAATGCAGATGTACTCTGTGGTCTGCAGCAGGCAGATTTCTGCTCTAGTGCATGCTCACCCTTTCTCCCCTTGGACCCATGAATCTCTTGAACTGTGAAAAGTAAGATTGTCCAGTGGTTTGAGCTGTAGGCTGAGTGCCAGCAATTCCTGATGTTGTCTTCTCCTAGTTCCTTTTGTTGCTGATTTTAGGAGCTCTCTGGACAGACAGAGTTTAGTTTAGAAAGGAAACACTTTGTTCTGTGCAGGATGAAAGGTGGCGGTTTCCACAAATCAAGCACACCAAGGGGTAAAAGTTACATCTTTTATATATTAAAATTTACATGAACCTTCCTATCTAACACGTATTCTCCGACTACTTAATGCATATCTATTTGTGTGACACAATCTTATGCAATGCTTGAAACACAAAGTATTTTTCTTATTAAGCAACTTCTATTGTAGAAGTTGTCTGATGACATTAGTTACATTTACAAAAGGTGAGAAAATTACATCAATACCTTTTATAGAAGTTATCTGACAACATCAGTTACATTTACAAAAGGTAAGAAGATTCAGCCTGGGGGCAGGTAATTCAGATTGAAGACATCTGTTTCCTAGCCTGTTCTGTATTTTTTGCATGTGTCAAGCAGTGGAAACTTTTGTCAGGACAATGGTGTCATAGTGTCATGGAAAAGTGACAAGAAAGCCATGTTTTTCATGTGGCCTGTGATATAAGACACTTCAGTTTTGCTTGGAATGGAAGGGCTCAAAAAACCAAAGACATCCTAAATTAGCAGGTGATTTTGTCCTCTTGTTTACCACCTGTTTTCCTGCAAAAGATGGATAACAATGCTTACATATCTCATTCCCTTGGCTATTGTAAAAATTATTTCATGTTGGTAATGCTCTTTGAAAATTGAAATTGATAGGTAACATAACCTTAATCAGAAATTGTTTTTCTTTTAAACAGGATCCTTATCTTTCCTATAACTTGCCTCTGCTGATCTCAGCTTTTAGTTCATGTATTTGGAATTGAATCCCATAGGAGAAGCTTAGATTCGGGGGCAGAATGACCATGAGAGAGGAGGAGAGTTTTGTAAGGTAGAAGATTGCTGCTTGGAGATGTAATCTACAATTTCAGTTGGAGGGCCACATCAAGGTGAAATAGTGCTTTGGCCTAATAGATGCAGTCATGTAATTTTCTGGTCAATTAAAAATCAGCCCAGAAAATGCATGAAGTCTGAGGGGAGATGAAATAGACTACAGAAATATCTCGGGGAGCAAAAGAATAGAGAAAAGCTGAGTTTGCTGTGTTGGGGTGGTTGGCGCAGTCCTAGTAAGAGGCAGTTCCCATCCTGGCAAGTTCTCTGTGCTGAATGAATTGTGGTATTCAAGATTGCTTCTACATTAGTGAATAATATAGCCAGGGAGCTACTCACTGGCCACAAGGTCAGCTGGAGTGTCACTGCTTTTGAACATAAATTCTTCTTCTCTCCCACCCTAACAAGGTCGCCCATCCAAACTGTATGTTGGGAACGGTCCCCGGTTATTGCTGGAAGTGTCCAGGCATTGTGTGAGGGAGAGCTGGTTGCCTGGAACAAGTCTGTGCCAAGGACAGCACTGAGTTGAGCAACGGGTGA
Source organism: Melospiza georgiana (assembly GCF_028018845.1). Classification (NCBI taxonomy): domain Eukaryota; kingdom Metazoa; phylum Chordata; class Aves; order Passeriformes; family Passerellidae; genus Melospiza; species Melospiza georgiana. Next base: position 92,746,394 of record NC_080432.1, read on the forward strand.
TGCTGTGCCAGTGCTTGGGCCCATGCCCTGGCCCTCTTTGGTTGCCTGGTGCAGTAGCCCATATGCCTCTGACTCTTGGCCGCATCCTACTGTTCCTTCAGCCCTTCCTGGAATTCTTGGCTTGGACTTTTGTTTTATTTGTTTGTCTCAGAACAACACTGCCAGGATCTGAGCTGGCTTCTGGAGCGGGTCAGATCACCCGGCCCATCGCCGGCTGCTCAATGAGCAGAGGGAGCAGCGCAGGCCTCGGGCGCTGCGTGAGGCACGGGGCTGACTGCTTGGCTGGACGGTGTGGGAAGGGTAAAAGGGTCAGTGCCCTGCCTCCACACACACACACACACACACACACACATGCACACTTGTGCTGGTACAGACCATTGTGGGGATGCATTCACAGGGCAATTCTCTGAGCTGCCACTTCCCACTCATAGCCAGGCTCTTTGGCTGTAGGAACTTTGAAGCAAGGAAGTGGGTCTCAGCTAATAAAATACTTTCTGTATGCAGAAGGCAATAGGAGTTTGGTAATGATATAGCATTGAAAATTAGGATGGAAAGTGATTGTGAATCCTAAGTAAATTACTCTAGAAAAACTAATTTTTTTTTAATTTACAAAATGAGACAGTGTCATGTAGATCATTTGTAGGTTTCTATGTGTAGTTACGCATACAAGCATATTTATTTGACAAAACGCGGAGATGGGATGATCAGCTAAAATAGAGGCTGACTCAGATGACTGGAATTTAATTTGTCAGCAAGCAAAAGTAGTAGCAATGAATAGAAGACATAAAATTACTTTATTAAATTTCCTGCATAGATCCTTTACAGAAGCAACAATATACAGCAAATCAAACCAACTCAAAATATTATAATAGTGTAAAATGGTAGTCACATTTAGCATATGGCAGAGAGAAATTTAAAAAACAAACAAAATTCATTGCTTTCTGGAAAAGTGCAGATTGTGTCAGTCATGTTTAAGCTCTCCCAGTTCTCATGAAGTATGAGGAGAAGTCTGAGTGTACAACCTTCTTCTCTTCCTTGAAAGAAAAGCTTTTCAGTACTGCAGATTATCAAGTCACACTTGTAAGTGAGGCACATACTTAACAGATCTCCAGAACTTGGCTGCCTTTTGTCATAGAAGCCAAAGGCAAGTTTTGCATTATCCCAAACCAACCTTCAAATAACGACACTTGTTGTATGGCAGCTGTAAAAAAAGGAAGGAATTTTTTAGTCTTTCTAGCTACTTAGAAAAGTTCTCTTCAGAAACATTTTAAAGATTTTGACAAGTTCTTTTCAAGCTTTGGGGGACTTCTAAACCATTGTGAAATGCAGACTCCTTCTCTTCTATCTGTGACTAAATGAATCAGGATGCAATCCATATTGATAATAGCAACTGAGAGAGATTAGCAGAAGTCTAGCAGAAATCTAGCAATTTTTAATTCCTTGTATTTTTTTAATGAGAGAATAAATTTAAGGGGACAAATAAGAGGCTGAGATATTTATTAAATCTAAACTGAATTGGAAAGTATATGATTTCTCTTACGGAGACAAGTAAAAGGCAAAAACCTGTCTAGAAGCTAGGAACAAGGGTTGGGCTATGGAAAATAGAAACCAGCATTCCTTGGCCAAGAAAGCAGATGTTAATCATGAAATTATTGTAGACTCAAGAAGCATTATTCCTATGCAAGTGTATGACCTCTAATTCACCTTAAAGATTCTTATCTGTTTTCCCTCCTAAAGTGTGCATATATATCTAGATTACTCCTACAGATTATTTTGCTTTCTTTCATGCTTCTAAACCTATGTTTTGTTATTGTAAGGAGGCTTTTCACTTGTGGTTGCAAGTTGCTGTGGATCCTGTCCCAAAGTAGACCTGTTGGCTGTATCCACACTGAAGTTCAGGCATTGTTTTCATCGTGTGGGAGACTCCAACCCAAGCTGAGGATAGCCAGTGGCAAGCTGCTGTTACTGGGGGCAGCTGCTTTGTCTCCCGGGGATACTTATGTGACATCCTTGCAGCACTGTCTGAAGCCTTTGTGCTGCACTCCGTGTGGGATGAAGAAGAGGAAGGTGGCATTAAGTTGTGAACTATACAGTGCTCAGGGTCCAAGGCTTAACAACCCCTCTCCCTGTCCAGCCTCACTTCTACATGAGAAGTGTCTCCAGTTCCTTTATACTTGAAATTTTCATTGCTTAATTTGTATTTGCTTTGGACATCACAAAACCAGCCTAAAGCCTTGTCTGTGCTTTGCTAAGGTGATTTTTTGAGTCTATCCCTTAGTGTTGTCTCTACCCCTCTGAAGCCAAAGATTGAGAAGGAAGGAGGGTGCCGGGAATCTGGCCGCCTGTAACTCTTCTTGAAAATGTTGGTTGAGTGATCCTTTGTCTGATCTTGTAAGATATTAAAGCTGGTGGTCCAGTAAGTACAAAGGAAATCTCTGATGATGACAGAAGAAAGGTTAAGGCAGACAGAGTGAAATTCTAAGGAACTGTTTGGGCCTGATGATGAGAGTAGGTAGCAAGCCAGGGGCCTTTTTGAGACTCACCCTGCTTCTCTGGCCTGAAGAACATGTGACTAAGGAAAGGAGCTGGAGAGGCAAAAGGCACAAAGGTCCTTTTCATCCTTGTCTGCCTTTTTTTCCTTTTGGATATACCTTGAGGGGACGGGGTCTTCTTCTCAAGAACATGTCATACATTTAACTGTTGTTGTATGTTGCTTAGGATGAGCAAAGACAGGAATGGTTTCTTCTGTTCAGAACCTGAGAGAAGTCCTGCTTTAAGAACATCTTTGTTAATTAAAGTGATGGAAAAATAGTCCTTTGATACAAATGGCTTAGACGCTCGTGTTATAGTCACTTTCTTATGACAGTACTGTGTGTGGTACAGTTTGAGTTTCACAGGGTTGCCAACCATTTTCCTTGCTTTTTAATGTTTTTAAAGCAATTTCAAGTCTGCTTAATTCCAAAAATATTAATACAAATGACATTAAAAGATGTTTCTGGTGCTCCTATTTAGACAGTTCTTGGCAGAAGGCTGGGGAGTTCAGCTAGAGCTGCCCAGGCTTGCCAAAGCCAGCTAAACAGCAGGTCCCCCCTCCTCCTCCCTCCACTACCAAGAAGGGGAAAAATGTCTGTTGGGCCCTAGATAAGCTTTGAAAATGCTAACAGAAAGAAGTGGAGAATGGTCTAGAAGCCAGATGTGGTGGGGAGAGAGAGGAAAAGATCTGGACAGTTATGAAATGGTAGAGGGGAAGGGATTTATCACAGGATAGGAGGAAGGACTGTAGAGGGTATTAAAAACAGGCAAGTGAACATTACTGGAAGTTGATGATATTACAAGGGAAATAGCTACTTGCTGCTGGCTGTGTAGGAGGCCTGTCAGACTTGGGGAAGTAAAAGCATAGTGCTTACATCAACATGATTTTTTCTTTTATTTTTTTCTTTTTCCTTGATGGCATCTGGTCCTGTGTTGCATTTGGGCATGATATTTAGTGACCTACCTATATGTGACACATTTGCTGTAGGCAGTGTTGGTTGCTGCAGCTGGCAGGGACAGGAAAGCTTGCAGAGGGGAATTCTGGAGCACAGAGAGCCAGTACTGTCCAAGCCCTGAACAGCTCCAAGCTGGGTACATCAGTGTCAGCACCAGAGGTGTCCTACTGGTGATTTAAGCTGTGTTTTTCAATGTTCCAGCTTGAACTTTAGCTTTTGGGAGCCACTGTACTAAAAAGAAAATGTGCATTTGATTATGAGTGGAAAGGAGTGCTTGGGCCACCTTCAAATGTTTGAAAAAAAGAGAAGAATTTGGTTTGCCTGTTTTGTTCCACAGAAAAGTGGGGCACAGGAAAGGAAGGAATTCCTGCCCTCTCCAGCCCTGTAGCAGCAAGCTGGGGACAACCTCAAATTGCTGTGCCCATGCAAATGCCACTACCTTAGCCTGGGCTTGGCCACATTCAGTGTTGGCTAATGGCTAAGTTTTTCCTTTATAAAGAACCTTGTCTAAAAGGCCACAAGTCATTTCAAAAGTGAGGGAAGAGACCTAAGTTGTGACTTTCTGGTTCAGAGAAAGGGGGAGAACTGAGTGGATCTGGGCTGGGATGTAGCTGGAATCTAGCAAAGGTGTACCTGGGATGAAGCCCAGCTATGGTTCCCTGATTCTCTGCTTCATCCGCAGTGTGGGCTGGATCAGCTCTTGCACACCAGGACAGGGGGACAGCTGCCAAGGGAGAGCAGCCAGAGTGAGGTGTGGGGCAAACAGTGCCCTTCTACTGCCTACCTGAAACCACAGGAGGCTATACTGACTGCATGAGCTGTGGGGATCAGCCCCATTCCTGGACAATCCCTAGAAAGGAGTGAGCCAGCCCTAGACCCTCAACACTGCAAGAGCTAACCAAGATGTACATTCAGTGTCTGCTGGAGCAGCCAGTTCTGTAGAGCTTTTACTGTAATGTCTCATCAAGGTGCAACCCATATTTGGGATTGCTCAGATCCTTTCTATCCTTTCTTTGGCACTTGTGTGTTCTTTTCCTGGTAGTAACACTCTGCTCTTTTCTTTAGATCCCAGCTGGCATTTGCTTCATGTGGACAAAGCACAGAAAGTTTTCCAAATCCATTTCAGAATATCAGATGCCCTTAAAGGTTTGAAAGGACTTATCAGTCAGCAACTTTGGAAAAGCATTTCAAACCCACTGCCAAATTAATGGGTCAGCTAAATAGTAAGTGGACCTTTTTTACTGCTGTGCGTCACAGACCCCCTTCTGTTTCACTGGGCTAGAGTTTTATTGCATGAAAAGGGATTGGACTGGATAAACCAGCATTCTTTCCTGAGGACCCAGCAGAGCACGATAATCACACAGCATTGTAGGCAACAGAGTGAACAGGAGCAATTGTATCCAATACCTGAGTTATTGGAACATGCCTGCCTGCTCATGTGAGCCAGGAGAGAAAGATTGTTTTTCCTTTCTGAAGAGGGAAAATTGGAGGGAAGCTGTGCCAGAACCTTTCCAGGTTTAGAGAAGTGGAGGAAACACCTGCTACGCCATCAGCATTCTTGTTAACAGCGACTGCATGAGTGACAGAATCTGTCCTTTCCGGGGATGATTCAGACTCAGAAGACTCTTGGTAGTGATGACACGAACGCCTGGTAGCTCCTGAAAGCAGAACTAATGAGCAGTGCCACTCACTTAGCGTATGGTTTGACAACAGATGCACATGTTGGTAATTAAGTATTTGGCTGCATTACATTATTTTATTTTTGGATTTCTCAAACACACTCCCATTGCAATCTCTAGACACATTAGCATGATTTAAAAGCCCTAAACTTCTAACAAACAGAAAAATCAGCATAGGAAAACTATACCCCACTTTTCAGATGGACTCAGTAGTATATGGGCCTTCCTGTGCACCCCAAGCCTACGAAATACAAGCTCTGTATGGCAAAACTGTACTCAGAGAATAATCCCAGGGATTTCTTCCATGTTGAGCAAAGCGGTGTCTGTGGTTTCAGTCAGTATAGATCAAATCAGTACACAAGTCTTGCATCAGGATTTTATTCTGCTGTATCATCACATCCATCACTTGTGACCCAGCAAAGCCTTGGAATGGCTTTGAACTTCATGAACTTCATAAATACCTGAATGCAATTTACCTTGCAGTGCTTAGGGAGCAGACTCAAATACTTCATCTTAGAAGAGATCTTCTGGAATGTCTTATTATGTTCTCGCGTGCTAGCAGTTATTTATGTCTACGTGTTAATGCTGACCTCAGCTACAAGTTGCAAAAGATGTACATAATGGTGCTTGCTGGAGCATCTTGCTCCCAAATTCTAGACCTTTCCTAACTCTGCCTAGATATTTATTAACACTCTCCCTTGGAGCCCAGGCAACATTGTGCTGTATGTCAGATATACTGGAGGAACAGTTACCCAAGAAATTATGGAAATTATGCTCTCATTCCACTCTACCCGGGTTTCTGTCATGGATTGTTAAGGAGGAATTAGGGCGCATCATAAGGGCATGATGGAGAAGCATATGACAGCTAGGGAGGTCACCTGGTCCAGGAAAAATGCATGGCATTAGGGTTTTTCCTGCACATTATGTTACAGGATAATAATTTCCTTTTGTGTGAAAGTTAGGATCTGGGCCAACTACAGTGAACTTGAGCTTGTTTTGAGATTCTGAAAGCAGCAGAACTAGTGAGAAGACCTGCTCTTTATCCTGACATTAGCAATGGTGCACAGCAGAGGTCCAAGATCTACTGCAACATCCTTGTAAAACCACCTGTAAAGTTGCTAAATATTTTGAGTCTTGCCTAGAAATTCTCAACCTTGTTTTACAATTCAAGGAAATTCCAAGAATTTGTGACTGCTGCCTTCCAAAAGCATGGCTGGTCACAGACTGTGTCATCTTTTCATGAAGAGATAAAGTAAAGTCTCTTTGGTTTCCTCTCTATCTTTGTAAGCCTGGTTCTAGAGTTAAAATTGCAAGATGCTTGTGCAAAGACACTATTTGACTGACTGAGAGGTGTCTCAGGTGTATCTTTCTGTGTTCCTATTCACAGAAAGTCTGCTTGTGTAACCAGAAAATAATTACAGCTTAGGCTGATGTAGATGTTAGCTAGGCTTAATGAAAAAAAGAATTTCAGTCTGCTGACGCTGAGAAGGGCATTTAGAATTTTGAAGGAGAAAGACAGAAATGAGAGTACTAAGAAAGATGTGACCAGGCAGCTCCACCTACAAACCATAGCCCTCCAGGGCAGTCTCCGGTTTCTGCTGTCTACTAGCATACAAAACAGATTACATGCAACCTAGACTGCAGGCATGAGAGTATTGGAAATCTGTTGCAGGTGTTTGATGGTAAACAGTGTTTATAGCTGCCAGGATGGAAACATTAATGCGTGTGAGTGAGTGCAAGTGGAGGGCAGGCCTCAAACTTTCACCCCATTACCTTCACATTTCGGTTTTGCTTTGTGGAGTACCAACTCCCTGTGAGTTCAGACTGCTAGTGGAGCTACTATATGATTTTACTTGAGCATGTCCTGTGTTCAAATTTGAAATGCCAGAATCACCTGAGAAGTAGTGGGCTAATTTACGGCAGGAACAAAAATATACAATGGAGACTGAATGGAAGAGGATGAGTTCTGACAGGCATGCCTTTACTTTTTCAAGCAAGTATTTTTGCTTGGGTGGGTGGTGCATTAGTTATATATACAACTCATGCTTTTAGCTACAGCAAAATGTGAGAAGACATAATAATAGCTCTTCATGCTAAAGCTTCCTCTTTTTTCTTTTTTTTTTTTTTTTATTTCTTTTTCAGTTCGGTTAGTTTGAGCGTTTAGATTACCCTCTTTCTGAGAACAGAGGGAAGTATTTTTAATACTTCTCAGTGTGAGAGGTGGCTGGGCTGCCCTTAATCTAAGATGAAAATAGCAGTACATTTACTAGGGATTTGGGCCAGAAGATTGGACTTCTCATGCAAGGCTCCTGATTACTGCCTTGCAGTGGTTCCCAGACAGTCAGGAGATAAAAAACAAAACAAAACAAATCTATCCAAAATAAAAAGCAAATTCACCTTTGAAGAATAGATGAGTGTGAAGGGCTAAGTATGCTTCACTAGTATTTCTTTTTCCATAGGGAAAACAAGTAGTAGTAGTAGTAGTATAACCAAAAGAGAAATGTGTTTACTAAATTTTTTCTCTACCCACAAATAGTTGACAATTGCTCACAATGAAACTGCAGCATGAGAAGGATTCATGAGACTGCTGGTGTCCTTCATCAGGGCTGTCTGCAGGCTGGGGTGGACAGTGAGGGGGCAAGAGGTGTTTACCACAGCCTCAACACACCCACTGCTTCTGTGTTTTGTGGGTGGAGTGAGTGCTAAGGGACGAGTTGAATGATTCTTGCTTCTTGTGCAAGAAAGTTAAGTGACAAGCCTATCTCCTTGGGGTAAAACTTTACCCTGTGCTTTGTCTTTTGGAAAATGCAGTTCTCATTTTCCACCTGTGCCACTCTGAAGTAAAAAACCACAAGAACATAAAATGGCTGGTCTGGCATTGTCTTTTGACAATGGTCAATCTGATGCTTAGAGAAAGGTATGCAGCAGGAATATTTCCTAGTATATAAGGTATAAAGCAAGAATATTTCCTTATCAGTTTCCTGCCTTCCTAAGCCGATGAAGTCTATGTCTAGTACCCAAATGGATATCTGTCTTGTTCATTTGTGTAACTGCATCTTGAAACCATGCACTATTTACAGTGTCCTTTGGCAACAAACTCCTGCATTTCACTACCAGTTCTGTTGAGAAGAACCTTGCTCTGGTTCTGTCTCCTCATTCCTGTTTTGTGTCTCTCATTCTCAGTGACAATTTCTTATTCCCCTTCCTATGTCACTTTTTGTAAGAATCCTACCCCTTCAGTTTCTATACGAGGAAATGGGAACATCTGTACCTCCATCATGTGTGCATCTCTGCATGTTCCATGGAGGCTGTGATATGGGGCTGGAGAAGGTCTTTCCAGCTGGGGTTTCTTCAGTATAGGCTTAAGAAGTATAGGCAGAGCAGCCATGTAGGCACTTTTCTTCCTGATCTCTGAGGGAAATGGTTGGCTGAGGTATGTTTGACCTCAGGGAGAAGTGAAGAAGTCATCGTCCTCCTTTGCTTAATACATGAAGAAGAGGTGTAGGAATGAGGGAGAACAGAGTGGGAACCACGCATCCTGCTCACTTCAGAAGACTCAATAGGTCTGTAAAATCATCCTATTAATAAAAATGCACCTTTTATTAAAGTCTGGAAAGGTACAAGCACTTTAAAAACCTAAAACAATTTAACCCCAACACTGCATAAAAAAATCTTGAAATGGAATGAATTAGAACTGATGAGAGTTCCTGGGGTCTGCAGAGCTTCATGCATGCACAGAGTCCTACCTCCTCTGAGCTGCCCCTGGATCTTCCTGGGGGCTGAACTTGTTGAGGAGTGGAGGGTGCAAGCAGGCATTTCCACACTGCACAGTCTGAGAGCATTTGAAAATCAGAATGCTCAACTTTAGTTTTTTTCTCCTTAAAGAAAAAAGGCAGATGCTTTAAAAAGCAGACGCTTATTCTTTAATTTGTAGCTGTTAATTCATTTATAAACTACATGTGCTTCATGAGTGATTATGCTAATGTACTTAAGACTATTTAAACCCTTGCACTGATTAGCCTAACCATTCATTGTACAAATAAGATGTTATCTTCAGAATGTGTCTAGCAAAATTCCATAATCACAAGCATGTTACTTTATTGAATGCAACTATTGGCATTACTGAATTCAGCCACTTACACTTTATTTTTTAGCATTCTATTCTGCATTATATTCATGTATTCCATACTGATATGGTAGGGCTAGGCTGGTGGAACATATTTAATGGCAATAGTAGGCAGTTAAATTTATATTTCATCCTGTCTCCAAGCAAGAGAATTTGTGGGGTCACACTCATCTCATGCATGCAGAGGAGCAAGTGGACTGTGACCCCTCTGAGGCAGGTGGGATGCACTGGCTCTGTGCCATGAATTAGCACACCATAGCCCTAGCCTCAGTTCCTGCTCTGAGGTCTGCCAGGTGCTCTGGGGCTGCAGGCAAATCACTTAGCCTAGTGAGTCTGGTTTTCCCCATCTGAACAGGGTAATGATGCTCAGCTACCTTCCACACTCACTGCTAAGTGCTCTCTGAGTCATAGACGTTGTTATTAAAGGTATCTGGAGAGAAGATTTCTTTGGGCAGCTTTGTGCTGAAGCTGTCTGAGGCCACTTCTGGGCACATTCCCTTGGGGCTGCCATCGTGTCGATGTCATCACTTAGTGTCATTTCTTCATTAAATGATCCAGGGAGTTTAAAGAGAGATTAGGGTCTGTGCTCCCTCTGTAGTGCTCTGAAAGCAGCAAGGTGCTTTGGGTGATCTGCCTGATACAGAAAACTTGTTGCCAGCTTGCTGAAGGTCTTCTGCCTTCAGAGTCCCAGGACGGGATTCTGCTGGGGTGAGTCAAGGCTCTGGCCTTTTGGTCTGGAGAAGGATTAAACCTCTTTTGCTTTCTTTGAGGCAAAATAACAGAGCTCTGTGACATTTTTGTTGGTATATCTTTTTAAAATCTGTCTTAAGATGAACTTAAATTATAAAGGTTTTTGGTTTTGTGTTGCTATATGACCCTGGCTTGCTGTGAAGTCAGGAGGGAACGTTCGTTTGGGAGGGGGTACAGGGCAGAGTGGCTTGTTCCTTGACTGGCCTGCCAGCATCCCAGCCACACTGGTTATAGGACCAGGGCCACACATCCCCCAGGCCCTGGAGAAAGCTGAGAAGGACTGGTGGTAATGATGATGGGCACTTCTAATCCCTTGTGCCCTGGTGTTGGTTTGGGCTGGTTCTTCCTCCGTGAGTTGAGCACTCTGAACAGCAGCCATTAGAAACAGCTAACTGAGCTCTGGGCTTTGTGTGAAATAACTGCAAAGGTCAGATAGTGAAAGTGGAAAAAAAAGTCTGAGATAAATATCTATTTATCTAACATTGTAAAACTACTTAAAAATGTTCTGTGGATGGAGCACATGGAAAAAGCTGTGCTATTTTGCTAAAATGTGATGTTCAGAGGCTAGTTTGCTCAAAGGGGCAGCTGCTTATACACATGTAGCCCCATCAAGCAGAACCTCTGCACCCGCCCGTTGGGAATAGTGACACCTGTGCAAGCGGGTGCTGACTTTTGCATACACAGAAGCTGCTTTTAGGGTGGATGAGTGCAGGCACTCCTCCCTGAACATCTGCAGGTGCGGCTGCATGCAAAGAGACAAAGGGAAGTTGAAAGGAGGCAATCGTATGTGCCCTTCATGGCAAAAAGTCATGAGTCACACTTAAAAATACTGTGAGATTCTGTGTTTTCAGGCTTTTCTCTGCAACCATGAAGGCCAGAGTTTCAAGGGCAGGCCTCCAGGAAAGAGGACAAGGAGCCCAGTGAAATGCGGGAGCTGACAACCCTGAAACTTTGCCGGCAAGTGTCTGAAAACAGCTGCAGCTGAACTGCCCACAGCATAGATTGAGTGTCATGCTCTGTGTCACCATTGAAGTGGAAACCAAGAGACCCTCTGGCTGTCCTTGTAAGAACAGTGAGAGAGGCAAAAAGCTGCATAACTTGTGGCAATGCAACTCTCACAAGAATGGCAGCACCAATGCAGGGATGTTGCACAGCACCACAGCGTCCTCTGTACAGGTGTGTGAGTGCAGCCTAAAAACAAGTGTGTGCATGTTCTGCTTTGGCAGATAAGGCATATCAAGGTCATGCAAGCTAGATGCAAAAGGAGTTAAATACCAGCTGCAAAATGGTTAAAAGTTGCATTCTTGCATTTATGTATTCACTGTCGTAAGAGAGTGCTTTTTTCTGAAGTGTAGTGATGCAGAGAAGGTATGTTGGTTCTTAGGACAGATTCTAGCCCTAACCAGTGAAACCAACTAAACCATTAGCACAAAACCATGCTGCTTTTCCTTTCATGCCATTAATTAGGAGAGTTAAAAATCTTCCCTATTTTCTTGTTAAAAAAATAGTACCAAGATTTGCACTTGTATGGATTTCTCAGAAATTTTTTATGGTCCTAAGAGCAGTATTGCAGGGAAATTTACAACCAAAAATTAGATAGAGGCATCAAAAAAAGAAAGATGAGTAAGAAGAGGACCTAGTCTATGATTTAATTGGAATCAATGGGAATTGTGCCATTTGCCTTTGGTGGCAGCAGAATCAAAGCTGAAACACCAGCTGTAGTTTATTTTAGATTGCTGCCTGTCTGAGATTAGATTTCAGATATCTCCATGGGGTTCTTTTTCTTTTAACTACCTACAATTTATGGCAGCAATACTTACTCTACATGTCTTCCTCTACCAGGGGATCAGCTGAGCCTGTAAGGTCTGTAGGTGAAACAAGTCCTTTCCCTTTTTTTTTTTCTGGGGGATGAGTCTGCCACGTGTGAGTCTAAAGAAGTGAGTATTTCACTGCAGGGAGATGTGCCTTGGGACAAGGCCTCCAAAGCTGGATGACTGCAAAAGTGAGAGGTTCGAGCAAGTTATGCTACTCAGCACTTCTCAAGCAGATATATGGGAGGAGTGAAAGTTGCAGCAGGCTGATGGCTGAGCTCTAGGTGTAAGGAACTCGTGGGAAAGATGGAGTAGAAGAGCCTGATGTTGCCAAATATATCCATAACCTCTTGGGAAGTGCTGTACTGTTGTGAAAATAGAGCACAGGGAGAAATATCCTCATGTAGGGAAGAAGGAAAAATTAAAGCCTGAAGTCAAAGAAAGACTTGCAGAAGACAACAGAGAAATGTTATCCATCTAGAATAGATGTAACAATCTGTGTAATGCTAGCACTAGTATTTATGTAGCAGTGCTCTTTTGGCTGGTAAATGTGTATAGTTGTCTTTGGGTGATGAATGAAAGATAGTAGTCACTCACACCTTGAGAACAAACAAAATAGTTGCTGAGGTGTCAGATCTTCTGCAGCCCCTACTTGCTCTTTAATAGTGGTTAGTGGGTAGAGGTCTCTGCAGGAGGTTTAGAGAATCAGATAGGAAGAAACTAGTGGTGAGGCCTTGAGACACCAGGTGACCTAAAAAATAGATAGCTTTGATGTTGTAGGAAGAAGGGAAATTTTAGAAAACAAAATCCTGGAAAAAACTCATGAATGTTGGCTGAGGGGAAATATCTAAGGGGCCAGGACAGAAAAGTAACTGCATTCTCACAGAGGTATATATGGCAGCTATGAGCTTTGTAACAACTAGTCAGAAATCACAAAAAAAAAAAAAAAAAAAAAAAAAAAAAAAAAAAAAAAAGAGGTGAAGTGCATCTTAGAGAAAATGTTGTGGTTTTCACAGCTTTAAAGTTCCCTGGATTGCTCCTGCTATGGAGCACTAAATGCCCAAATGTGAGTCATTTTGCCTTACAGATTCACTGAGGTGAAGTGTCATGACTCTGTTTTCTCCCTATTCTTTTTTATCTGGTCAGAGATTAGACAGAGAAATATTAGACATGAAATAGGCACTCAACTCTGCTCCAGTCTTTTCAATGCCTAGGGACAAGCCATTGATCAAGCCTTCCTACTTCAAAGGAATAACAAAAATCCCCAAACTCTTCCACTTATAAACTGTCTCCCACCCATGTGTGTTACTGAAGGTGCCCAGAGCAGACTCTGTCTGACTTTATAACAGAAAGCAACTGATAGGCAGTTCTCTCTGCTAGAGCAAGCAGACCTAAGAGCAGATATAACCTCCTACAAGCAAGGACAAATGATAATTGAGATGTTTCTACCCCAGTAAACTGTACAACACATGCTCTGCTGTCCTTGGGTCTGATTCTGTATTTCCTGAATGTTCTAATGTACAAAAGATGTTTAGAGGAGTTTTGAGCATGTCAGGAATGTAGCTGGGGCTTGAAGTGTAAAGGTGTTAGCAAATTATTGCCTGAAGCACAAAGGCCACCTGGACTTGTGACTGCAAAGTTTCCAGTGGCAGTAACCAAATGAGGTTTTGCTGAGTTACTCTTGAGTAGGAAAGATATTTTTGCTTCGCTAAAGAAACTATAATTTGTGGAGCTAAATATTAATGAGACACTTCAAAACTAAAACAAGAGCAACCTATCTCTGCCAACAGTTTAGAGTTGTATCATACTGGAGTTAAAAAACCAAACTTGAACGAAACTCCAAACAAGCCAAAACAAAACACATTGTGTGAATTTTAAATTCATTACCACTATTTGAGTGTTACAGGTGTTCTATAGCTCTTTGAGTCACAAATAAATAGATGGAGTCCATCCCTAAATTATCTTTCCTAGAGTCTTGTTCCTCGTTTTGGTGTTGATTGTAATGTATTAAAAAATGCTTTGGGTGTACCTGTACATTTAGATACCCTTACTAAAACAAGAGAGCAATCAGCAGAATAGGTGACCAAACTAGTTACATTATCTGTTGTTCAGCTCAAAAAATCAGTTTCTTTTTAACAGGTTTTCTCTGCATGTTTTCATGAAGGATAATTTTTGGAGGAAAGCTTTTGAGAAGGGAAAATTGTTCAGGAGCAAGACAGATCTCTACAAAGTGAATTTTACCTGTTTATTGTGGACCCAGAGCCTGAGAGTAGATTCTGACATATGTATGAGCCCAGAAGTAAACACAAAGGAGTATATTAATGTGGGTGGCATGATTGGCATGAAATGGAAATAGTACCTAACATTTATAAAGTGTTGCTACTCTGATTAAATTGAACAATTTTAATGTAATGGTTCAAACAGGCAATATCCTTTTTAAAGGTAGGAAATGAGGCTTATTAAGGCTTAATGACACACACAGGGTCACACCATGAGTTTGAGGGATAAGCGGTTGAACTAGAAGACCTGACTTCCTTTATAATGCTCTACATTAGATGACAATGCATAACAGAAAGAATGAATGGAAATAAAATAAGACAGATGGTGAATGAAAGGAAACATGCATAAGTGTTTGAAATAAATATATGCACTGGGCAAGAATGAAACTGGTAATTGAAACCTTTGCTCACTTTAAAACACAATTAAATGTATTTGCTTGCAGTGCATTTTGAGTAACAGGCTACTGAAAGAGATGATATGGCCTATGAGAGAAAGTGAATGCATTTACTGAGGATGTTGCTAAAAGCTATATTTTTGCCTCCATTTTCAGGAAAGAATAAGGGAACAGATGGCAGAAATTTCCCAAGGGAGAAAAGAGAATTACTAGAGAAGATCAGGATCAGACCTGCACAGGTGATTATGAAATCGAAATGCCTGGAAACTCAATTTCTCAAGGTCGATATAACCCATGCCTAGGTAACCAGTTTCTCTGAATTCTGAGGCAATTGGGAAAACATGAGAAAACTGGGAGGTGCTGGAGGACTAGCAAGAGTGTGAAATGTCAGTGATGACCTAGAGAGAATCCAAGTAGATCAGAGTCTTGTCTGCTGGGTGGTTTCTATTTAATTTCTGTTTCTGCATCACACTCATAGCTGGAGTATCTGAGCACCTTCAGTAAAAACAGCCATAGTGTCTTTGCTCTCTCAGCTTCTCCTCCCAGGAGAGCCGGTGTTTCTTGGAGGGCTCGTTTTAGTAGAATCTTTGTGTTGTTATTAGTGTGTGTGCTGTAGAATATTTGTTGCAACAGGATGAACTGAGAGAGGTGTCTTGTGCCTGAAGTGGAAAATAGCAGGTTAGGGAGGAGACTGCATTTCTCAGTAGCAGCTGCTCCTGGACTAGGCCTAGTTAGACTAGAGATTTAACAAAATAAGGACAGGAATTCCTCCTCCCTTGCATAGCTGTTGATGTTATGTCTAGCTGATTTGTGCCTGCTTTCTCTCCTCTTTGGTGATAAAAGACTGTTTTCAAACATGACCATCTGACTCCAGCTGCACAGATCTATGCAGTTGTGTTCCAGTCTCACTCTAACAACCAGATTTTGTGAGATGTCCTATTCCTAATGCCAAGGGAACTAAATGCCCAAACATCTTTAAAATCTGTGTTGACTTTAGTCCATGTTTGTCCAGTGTATCGCTTTGCTTTTGCATCATTCAGGTAAATACTGTAGTATGAGAAGAGGAAATATTCACTTGGAGGAGGCTGGAAAACCTGAAGAGGAGTACAGTGAGAGAGCTTAAATAGTGGGATTTGATTATCCACAGTCAGCATGATTGCCTGAGAAATACTGTCTCTACCAAATAGATTTTTTTTTTTTGTTTTGGCTTCTCAGAGGAAATGGACTTTTGGTGGATTGATATTGGGCTTAAATTAAATTTACAAATCTTATGGAGTAAGTGGATATTATAAATGTAACACAGGATGATCAAGCTTATTCAGTGCTGAGGAGCAGGTTTCTAGTTTTAGGGAGCCTCTTCCAGACCAGCATCCAGAGTGTTATGTTCAAAACAGCTCCTTTTCCTCTCATCTTAGTGGGTGTCTTAGAGACTTGCCAAGGAAGGCTTGAGCTCCAGGAGTTGCTCAGAAAGTGCTTAATTTCCCATCTTGTGGGTGATGACTCTAACTATTATATCAAATCCTTTTGTCTGGTCACTACTGAACCAATGCTGGGCTTGACAATCATCTTTCTGGATCCTGGTTGCACCGCTCTGGAAGAGTTAATGGCAAAGTAAGGACAATTTTGGGACAACTAAAAAAAAGAAAGATGATATTTTGAGCTGGAACTCACAAGTTACTAGCACTGATCAATGAAGTGTGTTAGAGACACGAAGACATTCCTAGGTTTCATATAGCTTCACTTCTGTTTCTCATAAATAGTGATTTTCTTTAACAAAGAGCATTTTTTCTGGCATTAAGCAACCACTTGGAATTTCTGCTGTCCCTTACTCTTACATTGTTTCTAAGTCTAGCTTGTAAATATTTGAGGTATAATATACAGCATGTTACTCTCATTTAAGAGGTGCAAGTACTGATGCAGAAAGTCACTTGCCCTGCAAACATGCCTGCAATAAATACCTTATAGAGGGAAAGAATAGATGGAGAAGAGGTCATGCATGGCTGATGCTGACTGAAGCTAAGTGTGTGCCTGGTACAGTAAAGATATTGTTCAGTACTTATCTTCCTTGTGAAAATATTGCTGTTGTAATAGTACCAACATATCCATGTGTGTCACTTGTCTCTCATTCCAGCACTGGGCTGGTTTGTTCTACCCTGTCACATGTTTTAAGTCATCCACCTGTATTCTGCACAGGTGTCAGCCCTCGCTGTGATCACACTGCCGATGCTTCTGACCCGATCTGCGTGCATTTTGCTAATGTACCTCACTAGACAGTGCTTCTGGAGGAAGCTTTGCCCAAAGGCACTCCCACACTCATGGCTAGGCGGGGGAATGGGGCCCAGCTGTGAGCCGGGCGACAGGGAAGGCTCTCAAGCCTGGGAGTGGCCCTTGCAAGTTTTGCCTTGCACTTGAGAAGCTCCTTCCTGCCACCACATTGCTCACCACGCGTAGTGGTTTAGTGCCACCATTTGCACAGGCCTCCCCCTTCCCGGCAGCACGGGGTGGTAAATTTGTGCTCACACAGCGTCTCAGTCCAGATGAGGGGTGCAGCTTGCTGGTAGGATGCAGGTGGTTGGAGTGGGAGTGTGCAGCGCTCGCAGTCGCGCTGGGTGACACTAACCAAGGCGGCTTCCTCCTCCCACGCAGCGGGCCCAGCGCGGCGCGCTCTTCCTGTTCTCGCCGCTGACAAGATGTGCCGCGGGCTCTCGGTCGGAGTGGGTGGGATGAGGTCACGTCCTCTGCACCGTGTCAGAATGGGAGTGATGAGCATCTCCCACCTCAGCACATGAGGAGTCAGCTTCCAGAGAGGTTGGTGGCACTGGCAGTTCCTGGTGTGCCGTCATACTGATCAAAGTTATATGTTGGCCTACACCAGCAGCAAATTTCTCGCTGGGGCTTTTATCCTTCAGTTGTTTAAGCCATCCTCTTGTGAATAATCAGTGTGGAGTGGGCTATAAAGAAGAAAACTAATTCTATCTCAGTTCAATGTTCAGTATTCTGTGTGCTTTAACATCAGCTGTATATAAAATGGTCAGCCTCTTTCCCATCCCATGGCAGGACTTCAGTTTGTTCTTGAGTAGATATGGGGTCTGGCTTAATGTGGGCTGAGGCTGAGTGAGTAGACCTGGTTACTGTATTTACTTGTGTGGTAATTGAGATTGATACACACTGAAATTTCAGCAAGAGACAAATTAAATATAATTCTACTGCAGTCCAAGATGCTTCTTTGTATGCTGCCCAGAACAGTGGTTCATCATTAGGACTCCTCAGACTACTGGCAATAAAAGTAATAAAGCTACAGTTGGTAATTAGTGAGGGTATGTTGTTTGAATTGGGGTTTACAAGAAAAGGTCCTTGCCACAACACCACGTCTTGCCTACCCTTTCAAGGAAATTTTAAACATTTTTTCTTTTTACTTTTTCTTTTTTTTTCCTCTTAAGTTTCTGTCCTTTTTATACCTGTATCATTGTGTATGATGAGCATCAAGTGTGTAACTCTTTCCAAGCTGCAGACTTGTACTATGGATAGAGTACCAGAAGGGATAATAAATAGAAACTGATTTTTTTTTTTGGGAAGCAATTTACATGTTATGCTTCTGGATCCTAAAGAAAAGGAAGCGTACTTGATGTTAAAATTGGCTTCATGGCTCCAGTTTTCTCAGCTCTGCACCACCTGCCTCTAATCAAACTGTCCAATTACAGGAAACAATTGTTTTCTTGCTTTCTGTTAAGTGCAGGAATTAATTTGCTAAAGGACTTTTTACCAAATGTTGCTTTTAACAAAACCAATTTCATAATCTGTTTGGAAATAATGTGCTGTTGATGTCCAGTATGCATGTTGGGATTCAAACATATGGTCACCAGGATCCTCAGAAGATCATTTACAAAATTGTAATATTTATCCTAACTGATTGCAGGGTCTGGAAATCTCTATTGTATTGGGAGAAACTCAGTGGACATTAATAGTTTCACGATTGTTGTGGTAAGCTGAGAATGAAGCCCTGACCTATAATTATCACTTACACGAAGAGCACTGATAACACAGAAGGGAAATTGGTCTCCCTAGATATGCTTCCTTAATGTGAGACAATGACTTCAGGCTCTTTCTGAGCTGCAAATCTCCCAGGTGAAATCTTGCTGAAGTAGAATAGAGTAGAATAAAAACCAAAGTAAGAGGATCCAACTTTGGTTAACAATACTTTCCTTGCAAAACTCCATCTCAAACCGAACTATACCCTTAGCATGCTCAGTCAGCCCTGCACAATTACATGAGATCACACAGAGAAAGCAAATACACAACATCCACTCTCATTTTAGCTATGATGTTTACATGTCTTCACCTAACAACTGTTTTTTATCTGCAAGGAAACAGACTGATAAGGAAAATATTAACAATATACTCTACAATTTAGGAGCTTACTAATTATACTATAAATATTTGATTGCCTCAAAAACTTCATATGAAACAAAAAAGACTAAATAAGAGTGTGAAGATCTTGAGGTCTGTATGAAAAATAATATAGTACACTGTAAAATTTCCTTGAGAAATAAGGCAATAAGGAAATAAGCATAAGGCAATTATTGGAAACTACTGAACAGAGGAAACATGAGGAGCTACTATTCACTGTCTCATAACAAGAGAAGGTGAGGGTTATTCTATAACATTGACAGTCAACAAATGCAAAACAGATAAATGAGTGACTCATCAGCATTAACCAGTAAGCCTTCAGCATGTGGAATTAATTTCCATAGGAAATCTATATTAAACTGCAGCACAATTGGCAGCATTGCTACAGCCATGTTGAGAGAAGTGATGTACTAAAAACTACTTTTTGTTTCCAAAATGTGTTTAATATGTGTCTGCGTACTTACATACAACTTTGTAGCTATGCTGACTGGGTCAATAGACTGCTATATCCTCTGTTAGTTGAATCAATGAGAAAGTATCTGGTATACACCAGGAAAAGCTTTGGAAATCTGATACAATGCCCTACATGAGAATTTATTTTTGTCCTTAAAACTGTACTTGTCTATGCCTTTATTTTCCTCTCCTGCATTTTCCAATTTTTTTGCCTTTTAAATCAGGATCAAGAAGAGAACAATGCTGGAGATTTTCATGTTGGCTGGCTTGTACTGTTTAGCAACTTTTTGTTTGTGAACTGAAGGAAGGGTTAAGGGATATATTACTTTATTCCTGTTATTTCCAAGATTGCTTTAGTTGCACTTGTCTGGTTGATCTTGCTGCATTTATGTGGATAGTGGAGAGGTATATAAGAAAAGAAAAAAAAAATTGGTAACTGTAGAACAAATCTCCATTGATTTGAAAGGAGAATAAAAGAGAAGGGTAACTTAACACAAAGCAAATGTAGCTTGCAGTACAGTAAAAGCCAGACAAAATCTGAAATGCTGCATAAATAGGGAGATAGCATGTTTACCAATTGTTATTCCTATGACATAGGTGATTGTTTTGTTTTATTGTGCAACCTGTAATATATTACAGTGCTCATCAACGTGGTAACATCCATTCTTCATATGATAGTTGCATATATATTCATTATGTTAGCCAAACAGGTTGAACAAATACTGTCTGACCAAGCTAGTAGCCTGGCTGACAAGTGCTCAGGTCTTGTGGAAAATAGGTATGGAGAGATGCAATTCCCAGGACTCTTAACACTGCAGTTTGTGTCTTTATCTGTTTTTAAAAGGAGATACCAGGTTTTGTCCTAAATCTTGGGTAATGCAGAGAAAAGAGTTTGAAGAACACAGAAGGTTCAAGGAATTGGATTGTTGCCTAAATATTCTTTATATGCCCAAAAATGAATATAGATATATATGTACTGTATGATCCAGGTATTTAGGTCTGTATGGAGTTTTGATAGCCATAAGAAGCTGGAGTGGTGGACATGAAGGTATTGGGAAAGAGTAAGGTTAGTAGGTTGGAATGCAAGGATGTAGGGTACGGGCATAGAAGATATCCTCACAGAGAGAGTGGAAATTCTGGGAATTACCAGGAAAAAAAAAGTACAGTGATAATTCCATCATTATAATACCTTGTCCCTTGTTATAAGTTAACCCTGTTTCTCCTGCTGAAACAGGGAAAAGCTGTCCTCAAATTTCCATGTTTCCTTTCATATATTGCACTTCAATTGTTGTCCACTGTTGGTGTCTTGCTTGAAATGCGGTCATCCTGACAGGTGTGTGTATGCACAAGTGTGCATGCACAGAGGGACACTGCCAGCCCAGCCCTGCCCTGGTGCCTTGATGATCTCTGTGTGTTTGAGTGCATAGTCAAGATCAGAAAACAAAAAAGAAATTGTATGCTTAAAGAAAGAAGGAGGGATAAAAGCAGAATTTTAAAGCACTGGAGATTCTGCAGGTCCCATGGTGACGCTGCCCACCTGGAAACATGTGCTGCAAATCCTGTGTGTCTGTTGGCCATCAGCCCTTCCCTTGTCATGGTGGGCAGTGGGCAATCTGCAAGCTGAGGCAGAGAACAGTGATAGCCTCAGACTGCTGTCAGGACTCCCTGAAGAGGAAGGAAAACTCTTCACATCAGAAAAAGCTTTTCTCTAGGATTTCTGCTATTTCCAGTTGTTTCAGGTCCTGGTCCCTAAACCCTCCAGTGTGCTTCACTGGAAGGATCTAACACAAGTCTACCTAGGCAGAAGGAATGTACATATTGTCATGATTTCACACCAGCTTACTCTGGGATTGTCCCTGGGCAATACATTTTTTTATTTTTTGATTGGAAGACAAAGGCACACATGAATCACCCAGATACCATCTTTGCTTCCTGCCCTTCACACCCTATCTTACTGTGTATTTCCCACATTTGTCACTAACCATAATCATATTTTGGTGTGGGTCTTGCAACTCATTTAGCCCTATGCATTTTAAATATGCTTGTCTAACTCTCCATATAGGGAGAAAATTGTTAAAAAGGAAAGACTTTTAATATACATGTATCACATTATTTAGTGGTATAAGAATGTCCATCATCCTGCAAAAGTGGCCCGGAGTCCAGCAAGTCCAACAGCCAACAGGTGCCCCCAGATGGCTTCAGAAAAAGATGCAAGAAACATGACCTTTGAGGCAGTGCAGAGCATGGGCTGGGTTATCACTATGTTACCAAAGTTTGGCTGGTGATTTTAGTGGGTAATGGCCATGCTGCCAATTACACCACCTGGGAAGAGGCTGTTAAAGAAACCAGAGAGCCTCCTTTGGAACTAAAAGTGAGAACAATTGGCCAGCCATCCCTGTAGCAATTCCCTTGTGGGTCAGGATGTTATTTGGGTTTGCATTTAAGTGTATTGGTTAAAAATGCAATGAACAAATTTAGCTTTTTTATTCTGGACACTGTGCAAGCAGTTTCTAGAAAGAGACAGAGCCTGCAAGATTACGATAGTGCTCACGTGGCTTTTTGAGTGGGCAGCTGAAACATTTTAAGTAACCAAAAATAATAGTAGGGGACATATGATAGCTTTTTGTTATGTTTTCTATTCCGTAGGACTGTCTTTAGATAGTTATTCATGCTGAAATTCATTACTTTCACGACTCAAATACATTTTATGACTATCTAACAGCTTGTCTGCATATTGGAACACAACCTTACAAATATCAGCACACAAGCATTTGCAAAATTAATTTAATTAGTATTCTATCAGCTCTGGAGCTTAACTGCTGTGAATAGGTGTTGCACAGGCAGTATAGTTTAATGGTTCCTGAAGTATTTTGACTCAGGACTCCATTACATACTTCTTCAGCCTGCATGCTTGTGGAAAGAGGGTCACAAAATCTTTCAAGCTGCCCAGCTGTTAAATGGTATGCTTATATTTAGGTAGCTTAGCTAAAATTGGTAGGATGCATTGAAGTATTTGGATGAAAGCTGCTCTACAGTGTAAGCATAAAGTATTATTATTAGAAACATTATTACATTATCAGCAGTGTGACTTACAATGAAAACTCAGGAACTTCTGCCTTTAGGAGATGTGTTTTTTTTCTTTAACAGAAGTATTCAAGAAATATAAAACAGACAAAATAAGGACATAAGTGTAAAACAAATAACAGCGATGTTAACTTTATTAAAAAGCTTCATTGTGGTATCAGGCAGGAAGTGAAACTGCTTTCAAACTGCAAATATTTCTCAATCATTTCATGCACCAGCAATCTTTGTAATAGGTTTTCTGTTGTTTTTTGCAAAATGTTCAGATGAGCAGATAAAAGTTCAGACTCAAGGGGAAAGGCAGTAATTTTTCTTGGATTTCACTAGCCATGTATTTCACTTTGTGATTGAAAGTGACCTTAGAGTCTGTCTCAAGGAGCAGATGTGCATGCTGAAGATTTGAAACCTAACTATTTTTATGGGATCATTCCTTTTTATAAACCAGCAGAGCTGTATGCTGGCAGCCCTCTAACCGGCTTTGGGTGTTGACTCACGCTTGGTGAGAGTTCAGTCAGAGGCAGCTGAAGGAGAAACGGCTCCCAGCTCCCCTCCCTCCCCACCCTGTGCCTGCCATGGGCTGGTGGGATGTGATGGGGGCCTGCACCCTGGCCAGGGAGCTGAGGGCCCGCTGTCCTCTCCTCCTGTGGGCTCCTGCTGACTCCAGAGGTGATACTTGTTGTGCTAAAGCCTCCCTGGGATGGTGGCTTCCAAAAGAGGGACGGAGGCGACAGCTGCTGAATGCTTCATCCATCCCAGTTCAATCTGCCAGCGAATGTGCACCAACACTTTTAGGTTTTGTGCTACTTGGAACTACTTTCCTGCCTCTGAGTGTCATGTTATGTTGATCCCAGAGGGTCAAGTACAAAAGTATTGAGCACTTAGAGACACTAAATGCCCTTACTAGGTGAATTAATGGGCCTTGAGAGTACTTGGCAATGGGACTGCTCAAAAAAAAAAACTTCCATTAAACTCTTGCTTGACAGAAGAACAGTTTTTTCATTAAAAACAGAAAGCTAGAAAACTGAAACTTCAGCTATCATATTCATTTCTGCACCTGGGTCAGATGCAGAAGGTCGGATGCAGACTAAGTGCTAATTAGGTATCTCTTGACTCGGTAATTCTTGCTAAAAGTGCTGTGTGTGGGGCATCTAGAAGAGCAGCAGGTGTTGTGGTAGATTTTACTTGTCTAATCTTGTAGTTTCTAGACACCACGACCCCAGTTTTTGCATCTTTTCAACAAGCAGTGGTTTATTCTTTTACAAAAATAGAAATAAAAAGGTAGGGAAAGCACATGCAATTAAAAATTTCCAAGGTAATTTCACTTCACAATGTTCAAAAGTGATCTAGTTTGAACACTTTTTGTTATATTTCAGTCAAATGTTTGTCTAAATTTTGAGAAATCGAAATCTTGGTAAACTGAGAGAAGATGAAGTGTTTTAGAAAATCTTTGCAGATTAGTTCTGAGGATGAAAATAACTAAATTTTTTTAAAGAAAATATATGTTAGCCATGTCTACCAGGTCTAGATAATGGTCTGGGATTTGGGAGACCTGGGTTCAGTTCTTAGTTCATGGTATGGTTTTCAGCATACCACTTAGTTTTCCAGTGCCTCACTTCTGAATCTGTAGAGCAGGGGTGCTGTATTTACCTTGCAGAGGTGTTGCAGAAATGAGTACTTTGAAGAGTGTGATGTTACTGTGTTATAGGACAGTGAAAAGTTTGAAGCCTATACTTTTGTAGTTCCCTGGATTCCTATTCTTAACATTTTGCTTTGCCAAACGGGAAAATCACAATACTCTCCAAAATCATAGCAATCTACTGTTCCTGCTCTGTTTGCTTGTTCCAAAGCCTGTAAAGTTTTATTAGAATCTTTGCAGTGACTTCATATACTTTGTGCTGGACTTTAATGACCTCAGGACCCATATGGACCTGTGCATTTATTGTTGTGTGCTGAACGTCCTCACATTTTAGAGGCTGATCTCAAGACTGCTGAGAGCTTGCCAAAGTCTTTCATTAGATACTAGATGCTTGTTCGATATTGACAGATTTCACAAGTGTGACATTAACAGGAATAGAAGCATTAGTACCCAGAAGAGGTTACTGTATTTGCTCTGCTTGCTCCTCAAAACTTTTAGGTAGGTAATGATAGTAAAGCCTAATGATACTGTGCTGGAGTGCAAATTCATAAAGACACAGAATTAAAACATCTAAATGGAGGGGACAGAGCCTCTCCACGCCTTGCAGGGAATGGGTGGCTGCAGGATGTGGTCTGGATGTTCCAGGAGCCTTGATTCATTATCATTAGTGCACTGTTTGTACCGCACTTGTAAATGCTGTAGAAAGGTTTATAAACAAGTGTCAGATAACAGAATTACTTGATGAGATCTCTAGTCACACAAACTGCAAATAGATGGGCACTGATGATGATGATAAGCTGAATGATTTCTAACACAATTTAAAGGAGATGCGAGGGGATGGTGTGGTTTGCATCTGAATGAGTTCATCAGCTCCAAATGGTTCAGTTCTTAAAAATCTATGTATGGTGGAGCAGGCAGAGTGTTTTAAGATCATAAGATCATTCAGGCTAGAGGGGACTTAGCCTGATGTGAAACCTTTTACTCAAAATGGGGTCAGCTAAAAGCTCAGACCTGGTTGCTCTGGACTTTGGTCAGGTATTGAAATCCCCCAGGAATAAAGATTGCAGAACCCCTCTGGACATCCTATTCCCCTGCTTGATTTCAAAGACTTCTATTGTGAAAAAATATTTCCCTCCAATCCAGTCTGAACCCTGCTTGCAACTTATGCTCGCTGCCCTCCCACTATGTACCACTGTGAAGAACATGCCTCCATCTCCTTGCTGGTTATCCTCCTAAGCCCTGGGGGGCTGCTTTTTTCTAAAGCCATCTCTCCAAGCTGGACAAGCCCACCTCCCTCAGCCCCTGCACTCTGGGCAAGTGCTTCAGTGCGGTTGGACTTCTGCTGAGCTCAC
This sequence comes from Melospiza georgiana, assembly GCF_028018845.1. Lineage (NCBI taxonomy): Eukaryota > Metazoa > Chordata > Aves > Passeriformes > Passerellidae > Melospiza > Melospiza georgiana. The sequence continues at coordinate 92,771,851 of NC_080432.1, forward strand.
TCTGGTTTATTGATAAGCTGCCTTGCAGTCATGCAGATTTGCAGGAAGACACTGAATTCCTTCAAAAGCAAAAACTTCCATTGGAAATGTCTGTTTCCCCTGTAGAAAGCTGTTCCCAGCTGAGATGTGGCCCCAGCAGTCAGCTGATGGGCTGCAGGGCTCCAGGCTCACTGGCTCTGCAGCGCTGCAGTCACAGCTGGGGCTGATTGTCAGCTGGCATTGCCCAGGGTCTCTCTCTGTTCCAGCACTGCTGAGGTATTACTCTGCAGTTTCCAAAATGAGGTACTGTGTAATTTCAGGGAGGAGAATTTCCAAAAACACAACATTTTCTTCTCTGAATTGACTTCCCTGTTAGTTCCCCTTTTTCCTTCCCCCTCCAAGTAATTTTCTTCAGAATCGACTTTATGTAAGGCACAGGCTGAACCTACAGATCCTTTTTTTTTGTCTAAATTATCCAGAGGATTGTGGGAAATGGGCAGGAGACCCTGTCATTAGTAAGGTGTTTGTTTAACAGAACAAAACTATTTCCCTCTTTACTGTAGACTTCAGTTCTGAACAATTATTAACTTGTTGCCTTCCCTCTTCCTTCCTTCCTTTTCTCTTTATAGTTGGACCTGAGGTTTTGTTTCTCTCTTATCTGCTGCTTTCAACATGTTAAAAGTAAATTTTTGTGGGATTGCAGAGGCAGAAAGCAAAGGATGTTCAAGACGGGGGGCTGAAGTAATGATAATATAATTAATTATTGTTTTTTATTAATAATTGCACCATTGCACCATTGCACCATATAATCCTAATTTTGCACATGCAGGAAAACTCAGGGTATCTAGGCAAGCTTGAGAAGGCATTGTGCTGCTAGTCCTGATGCACCTTTTCAATGACTTCCTTTCCTCCTCTCAACCTCCCTTCTCTATCATCACTCACCAACATCCATGTGGACTTGGAGGTGACTGCCTGAGGTGGGTCACATCATCAAAAAAGCTATAGATTTCTGCCTGGCATGGTGTTGTATAAAGAAAATGAGGCAAAAGGGCCAGTAAATTGTATTCATCCACAGAAGGTGCCTCACAGAGAGAGGCTGAGCTATTGGACTTCGGAGCCACAGGAGGCTGTAAATGTGAATGCCATGCTGGATTGAAAGGGGCCTAGAAAACGTTATGAACAGTTGTAACATTTGAAGTAATAATACAGGCTTAATTAAATCTCATATTTGAGCACATTGGGTAGTCTCTGTAGGGATCAGGAAGGATTTTCCCTTATCCACATACAGCATTTTTTAATTGGTAAGGTGCATTATGTGTGTCTTTCTCAAAATCCAAGGCAGTGATTAAATGCTTCTGCTAGGAGTGGGATGCTGGACATGAAAGGTTGGCCTGGTATGGCATGGCAGATTTGGTCTTCCTTTGGCTTGTTGGTTGTTTTCCCTTGTGATTTGCATTTTGATTCTTGTAATATTTGACATTTTTCTAGCTTCCAAAATGAAGGTAATGGCAATGAGGATCTTGGCTTCCACTAGGATAGTAATTTTTCAATCTTTCTATCATTACAATAAAGTTTGGAAGCATGACCCAAACCTCTGAAATAGTAGAAACCCCAGGGCATCTTTTACTGCATTACATAATGCATGGGTTGCTAATACTGTCTTTGCATATTTCAATTCAGAGCAACTATGCAATCCATAAATTTGTCCTATAGAGAAAAAAAATTAATTGGGTGGAAAAACACTTCTGACCTTTGAAGTCCTTTGGGAGATGGATAAGAAGGTGTTTTTATGCTTGTGTGTTTGTCATCACTGCAGTAGTTGTGACTATAGAACTATTTCTACACAGACATCCAGTGTTTGTGTAGCTGGGAGCCTGGAAATTTCTAGTCTTCTGAGAGGGCTGAGAGGAGCATCTAAGCCAAAGCTAGATGTTCACCTGTGCCTGCCTAACTCCTGCCTGATATGTGACCCAGCTTCCTGGTGTCTGATGTAGCTGCAGAGGTCTCCCACATTCTTGAAGTCCTAACGTGATCATGCAAAGGGCAGAGACACCCGAATGGTGGTGCAGGGCCAACGTGAGACACCGGACCTTGGCCAGGATGTGCCTGCAGATGTATTTTGTTATCCTGGTGGGAAATGCCAGGGGTAGCAGCTGAGAGCTTTTCTACCACTGAGCAAAAAATGCTTAACACAGGCACACCATGTGTTTCTGACTGCTGTGTGCAGATGAGCAACCTTGTAGAGTTCTGTAATGGAAGAGCGTCCACCAGTTGTATCCATCTGCGGGCTGCTCATGGTACCATGGAAAGGTCATTGTACTGGGGCTGGAGAGTGTGGAAGAGGGTCAGAGAAAACCTGACCAGCCTGTTCTATCTTGCTTGATTGAAGGAGGCACATTAAAAACAACCCAATTCCTATGCTATATTTCTATAGAGAGGCCAAGACTGCTTTAATTAAAAGACGTCTCTCTAAAATCCTGTATAAAGGATTTATAAACCATTAAAACTGCTATTAATTGTCCCTGATCATTGTTTACAGTGAAGGAGGAGTGAATTTATATATGGTACTGACCATTTCTTAAACAAGGAAGGGTCATACCTACCCTAAATTGTTTACAGTTATTGCCCAGAAAATGTGTTGAGGGATGCAAGGAGTATGAAACTGATCCCCAGTGAGTTTAGTGTGGAAGTTTCTGATAATGTTTCAATAATACTCATGCAAGAATTTAGCTTTCTTCTCAATAATTAATGCTTGTGAGAAGTTTAATATGTATTTATTTGGTGTGTTGTGATACTGGCACATGAGCAGAATAATGAGTTATATATGCATGAAAGGGTTTTCACCTGCATGTTGACTTTAATTTCTTTTTATAAATGCTGAACAATAAGGTTTATTTTAATTAGAAGAAGAAGATGGGTTATTCCTCCAGAGTGATTTTGGTTAAAAATTTAATTTGTGTTGTGTTAATTTCCTCTTAACTGTTTGCAAGAAAATGACATAGTGAAACATGGCCCTGTGCAGAAATGAAAAGTAAATTACATCTGCAGTATATGAAAAAATTCTTTGCAAAATTTCAGAACCCTGTCTGGTGAGCATATACATCTGTGTATTGGTCAAATTATATGCTTTTAAGTGAAAGTAAGTGAAGAAAAATTACTAATGACACCCAGAGCAAATGCAAAATGGTTTCAGTTTCTTGAACAGGGCACCAAGATGTGAATCATCATATTTTCAATGTCAGAAAAACCTGAGTGGTTTTTCCTCGGGGTAACAAAGGTACATGTCAACTGTCTGAATAAGAAATCTCAGTGAAGGCAACACACATTAGTTTTACCATGAGGTAAACTCCCTCAGGTCAACCCCAGGCAGGGTACAATACTCATCTTGGCAAGTCACTTCGTGGTAAAACTTGTAGTGCCTCATTGTCACTGTTATTTTACCTCGACATGCATGTTGGCTACCCTGAGGTAAAAATGCCGCCTCTTTATCAGCAGGCAGCAGCCCGCAGTGTACGTGCAGGCCAACACTGTGCTCCTTGGCTGTCCCCAGGTGTGACAGCCAGCTTGTACTTTTGCCTTCTCCATCTCTTTTTGCCTCTCCAGCGCTCGTCACAACTTAGAGGAAGTCCAGAACCTCTTGTGAATTTATTTCAACCCACTTCACCAAATCTGTCTCATAAAAACTTCTCAGGCTGTCAGGGGGACCTTGTTAACTATTTCCAGAAAATTGTAATAATATTGACAGTCACCATGTGGTGTGTATTCTGCAGCCCTGAATATGGCACAGAGACCTCCCTGCACCATGTTTTTCCCCTGGGGGGTCTCTCCAGGCTCCTCTCCCATCTACTGCTTCTTCAAACATTCTGCTGGTTGCAGATTTGCCTTCTTGTGCTCAGCGTATCACCACTTCCATCTCTGCCAGAAAATAGGGGCCACCTTATCTCTCTCTCTGATGTCTCTCTCATTTGCTGAAGGTCCCCTATTTGTTCCTGTGCTAGGAGCTGGGAATATAATTTTTCTTCCCACCAATCTTATCTCCCAGGCAGAGCAAAAAGAAGTAAATTATTCAGTTGACCACATTTTAGCTGTAATGGGGTGAGAAGCAGATGGTTAATAGCCATTGTTATTTTTCTTTTCAGTATTTAAACCATTGCAGGGGGAAATAAAGGTATTGGTTTGACTGGGGAGAGGCAAGGGATTGCATGCATCCTGTACTTTTCTCTTTGGGTGAGCGGGTTGTCATCAAAATCATATGGTCTGTGCTTTGATTTGTAGAACTTTTCCTGAACATTGGGCTTGCCTGGAGATGACATTGAAAAGTTCCCTTATTACAGGCAGACAGCTGAATGCCCTCAAGCTGAAAGTAAGACCTTGCTTGACTTAGAAAATGAATGTCATTTTTCTGGTATTGTTATTGAAGGTAGTGTTATACTCCTGTGTATCTGAACATGACAGCAGTTATAGCACGGGTAAGTGCTTATAATCAGCTGTGATAGTGTTTATTTTAGAAGTCGAGTGAATCACTAGAAACCTGCTTACTGAATGATTTTATTGGGGAAAATGATTGTCTTGCAGCTATGTAAACTCACAAACAACCAGAAAATTATGTTGTACAAAGTTATCACAGCACCTTAGACAACCATTATATGTTGTAGGTATAGAGGTCCTCTCAGCTCAGCAGGTTGTATGTGAGAGTGCTATTTGTTAATTACTCTTTTTAATTTCTGTCCTTTTAAATTTTCCTTCCTCTAGTGAGAAATTTTGTTTTCCCATCTCTTCTTCCCAACAACTTAAAATCTCTAGTATGCCAATACACCTCTGTGAACACTCTACATTCCTGTTCACTGAGTTATTCTTCAACACTGATCATTGTCTTCTCCTATCAGGAAGCTGTAGCAGAAAAGGGCTGCAGTATTCATATGTGTTCGACTCCCTAGATTTGATTCTAAGCTCTGCTAAACCCACCCAAGGTCAAACTCTTGATTTATTTGAGAGTTCAGACTTCTTATCCCAGGTCCTGTGAGTGATCTGTTCATGTGGGTGGCCTGTGTGCTAAAAGGTTGGGCCTTGCATTTTTCTAGCCAAGTCACATGTGGGCCTCTGGAATCTCAGAAATTTTCCACTTGACAGAAGAAGGGGACTTCAGAAGCACTGCTATAAGTACTTAGAAAGATAGGCTAAGAAAATATTTCAGTGTGCCGATACCCTACTCTCCTGCTCACTTTTGCAAAATGGTGGCATATTCTTCAAAACTGCAGTTGTGCAGTTGGCACAGTTGTGGGTATAGGCTGGTTTTGACCAGAGTTTGCTTGTCGGTCTGCAGAAGGGCTTAGAAAGCTGCAAGATCCAGCTTTAACTTGCATCAGTTACATTGGTATGTTTTGTCTTCATTGAATTTTAAATTGGCCCTCATGTCATGATGAGAGCTTCCTGAGCTTCAGGATGCTGTGAAAAAATGCAATTCCTTAGAAAACAGTATGCTAAAGGTTCAGCAGATGTGTTGAAGAAGTATCTTTGGAGTTCCTGCATTTGAGGATGCAAGTCACTGGTTTTGACTAGGTACAGGCCTATATCGTTGGAGAGTGGTCTCAGCAGAGGGAAATTACCATTTACAGGTGAGAGAAGTAGCCCATTTCCTTTGCCTTTAAGGAGAATATTTTCAATTTTTCCCAAGTATATGTGACAATTCTTTTGCACAAATGACTTATTGTGAAGTCTTCTGTAAGCAATATGGTGGGTCATTAATGGCCTGCAGAGGAGGCAGTAAGAGGCACAAGTATCTGCAGGTGAAAGCCAAGTAGATAAATATAAGGTACTTTGGAACCTGTTTCCTTATCTAACCTTTAAAGGTTGTCATTAACAGTTTCCTGCTTATCCTTCAGTTGAAATCTCTGCTCACCTTGAAGGAACCGATTGTTCGGTGAGAAGACTCATTAGGAGCTATATCTTGCTCCATCTCAGCAATTGGGAATACAGCTCTGAGATTTTATTCCCAGTTCAGGATTGGAAGGCTGCTTTAAAGCAAAACAGTGTTGCTAAAGTCTTTTTTCTTTGGTTATCGGAATTTACTTGCTTTAAAGATAAATATTGTGTAGTTCTAATCTTTTTTTTGTTGTATGTATCTTTTTTGGGGCCATTTTGAGACTAAACCCAAGAGGTATCTCAGGGGGTTTATGGTTAGCTCATGCTATGCAGAATTGCACACAGTAGGAAATCTGGGGATTTCTCTCTCTTGCTTCAATGACTCCAGCAGCTTGCCCAGCAATCCTATAGTGACACGTTGTAAGGGTCATGGTTTTGGTGCAAAGCCAACACTAGTGTTAGCAAGCAGAATTCCTTATTGCTCCTTTTTTTTTTTTTTCCAGTTGGCCCAACACAAGCAGCAAAAGTAACATGTCTGAACCTGTTTCCTTGTCTGTTCTGGTGGTTACCCACTTTCTTCTCCCCCGGTTCAGGGAAAGTGGAGAAAAAAGGTTTGCCTTTGCCCAGCAGCACTGCAGGTGTCTGTCCCTCTGAAAGAGTCCCAGCAGTGTGGGCGTGCTGGAAAGAAAAATCCCCAGTGACTTCACCCAGCTTGGCTTGTGGTGGTTACTCACAATGAGGTAACTTTTTTTTTTTTCTAATTTTTTTCTTTTCTTTTCCTTTCCTTTTTTTTTAAAGCTCTGCATGTTTAGTGCCACATCTGAGTTTTTGCATATGAGTGAAACTGCAGCTCTGGGACGATTCAGGGAGTTTTCTCTGCAGAGTAATTTTGGTGAGTAAACACAGATAAGAGGAAGCTGGGTTAATCCAATAACTCCTCCCTCAAGGGCAGGTGCAGCAATGTGGCTCAAGGTACAGAACAGAGGAAATGCCTTGTTGACACAGGTGATCAGGGCAAAGTGGCCAAAATTGATATAATGATATGAGTTTGCAATGCAAAGCCCTGCTTTCTCAAGGCTGCTATTTGCAGCCCTCCGTATCACATCTCTGGTCTTTCACCTCTGTTTGGTCAGGCATCCTGTTGTGGGTGACTTCCTGGCTCCTCTTCATGATCTCTCAGTAGCTGCATTGCTACAGTGTAGCTTGGACTGTGTAGTGTTAACCTGAGAGGATTATTAAAATAAACTCTGAGTCATATTTGAGCTGTACGTGGGATAAGATGGTTATCAAGGTTTATTTTTTCTTATAATTAGGTCTCTTAAATATTGCCTCATTAGATATCTTCAGTGACTGTTGGAAAAGTCCTCAGGGAACTAGGGGTTGTTTGTTTTCAAGGGAAATTCACATGATAAATACAGAAACTTGCAACTCTGTTTAGGTTTTTTTATTAATGACAACTAATAAATTTTTCTTTAATCCTAGGTTCTTGTCCTGATTTCTCTCCAGCCTTTCCACTGCTATTACAGCTCTGGTATCCTATAGCAAGTAAGAACATAACATTACAACTGTTCACACGTGGGAGATGGAGGAACTGCATTAAGAGCCCATCAGATAGGAAAGTAAGAGGCTGCTTAGGTTTGTATGGAGCCACTTCCAAGTTTGGCAAACTGGGCTGTAGAGCCTTGGCCCAGGCTGAACTCTGCACTGCTAGGTTTGTAATGGCTCTAAGCAATTCTTTTCTACCTTGTCTTTAAACGTTTATCACCCAGGGGTTCAGGCATAGCCTACTTTGTTTCTGTGGCATTCCTCTCCTTTCTCCATGCTTAAGGGGCAGCCTGGGAAACTGCAGCATATGCTTTCCCCTGCTCTGCAGTAGCCTGAGCTTTCATGTTGCCAGTCCCTTGCCCTCCTTTGCTCACATGTCTGTCAGGTGGCTCACATCCATCTCTCAGTGCCTCTATCTGATAAGACTGGTGCTTTTTAGATACATTTTGGGAAGTGTCAGAAAATATCCAAAGAGACATAGTTCTTTTTTCAGTCATCTTTTCTTCTAATCTCAGTTGGGAAATCTTGATCTTCAAATTCTGCTTCTCCAGCAGTCACTACCATTTTTGCCTCCTCCTATCTCTCCCTTCACTTCCCCTTCAAAAACAGGAATAACTGGCTTAGTGCTCCTACTTAAAACTTGAGGTCCAATGGGCATGTGAAACACCACACATGAAGTAGGAACTGCTCTGAGAAAAAAAAAAGGATGTTGCTGGCCCTTTGAGGCAGACCTCTGCCTTTCTGCTTTTCTCTGTTGAATTATCTCTAACTGCCACAAGTTTTAGGTAAGGTGGTTATATAAAACTAACTGCATAATATGATCTCTCCAATGATAGCTTTTACAGTCAAAGGTTGCAAGGTTTTTTTCTGTTTTTGTTAATTTTATTTTCATTTATATTCTCCAGTTCTTTTTCATTTGCTAATACTGGGATATCTAAGAGGTATTTTTAGAAAAACTGGTGAATCTGGAATGCTCGCAAATTTTAGTAGAAATGCCTCTTTATTTTTGTGCAGTGCTGTGTCAAAGGTGCATACATTATTTGATCCTTGTCAGTATTCTCCTCAATTCAAGATTTCAGCCAGGTAGTCAGGGATGAGGAGATAATAACATGTAGTAGAAATGATCACTCTTGTATCAGGAGCAATGAGTTGTGGGCAGAGACTATGAGGCTGGGACTTGTTTCTCTGCCTGTTTTGAAGGATTGATCTGTGATTAATCTGCAAACAGGAAGAAAAAGGGGGTAATTAACAACAAACATAAAATTTGGAATGAATAATCTGATGAGTCAGAGGCATAGATTAACTGTATTTTACATTTAGGGACTATTTGGAAAGGTTAAAGCTAGGAGGAGTTCTGGAATAGGCTGCATCAGCAAACTGGTACATTATTTACTCTGGCAAGGTTTTCAGCAGTAGGGAAGGCTATTCCAGGAGGTGTTAGTCTGGGCATGGTCAGCACTGGCTCAGAGTTTGTGTAAAATGCAGATTCAGGAGATTACTGGGCACAGAAGCAGACTTTAGGAGTTGTAAGGCGCCTCGGAACATCAGCCTGGTAGACTACTGGATCTGCTGAGACATTCTGTTCTCCTCTCTGGAAAAGAGGAATTGGCTCATGCTGTGGAATGACTAACAAATTGTCCCTGAGGACTGGCCAGTTAGGTAGGAAAATGTTATTTACCTTAAAAAAAACACAACATTTTTACGCATATTCAAGATTCTAATAATAAACCACCAGTGGAGCTCTACCCTTTGCTCATAACTGTGGTTATTGCTTCTCCACAGTATGACTGAGTGCTAGCATTTGTCATTTCACCCAAACTACTCATACACTAAAACTAACAATCTGGCCATCACATCTCTCCTGGGAGGTTTGGACGTGAATCATGGAAGAGGGTTTGAGTCTGTGCCACAAGTCATGGGAATTGTGGAAGGAAATTATTATATGCTAGATTTGTTTTATAGTAAACCACATACTGTCCTAGAATTAGATCCCTATTTTATATTTTCAAGAGTTAATTCAAAGAATCCTAACTCAGGTTAAATTCCTCTTGTACTTGGAAAGTTTGTCCCAAACATAATTTAGGTTTTTGTTTTGCTTCTTGTTTACAACTTTTTTTTCCTTTCTTATAAATTTGTTCTTTTGATTCAGGCTTGTTTTTTTACATGAAAAAACCTGCCTTGATTCCTTGAGTCACTACTTTTCTTTTTTTTACTTATTTCTGTTCTTTTTTAGATAGCTAAAAATATTTGCCAGAACAGCCTCACTTCAATTCAATTCCATACATTTTTTTTTTCTCCTGCAGAATCTCACAGATGAGGCAAGGGTTATGAATGTCTTTCTGGAGGTGGCACATACCTGGGTTAGACCCCATGTAAAGCTGGGTCTTAGTAAATGCTGCCCCCGGAGTTGAGTTCATTCAGTACAACACACACATAAGCCAGATGAAGGGCCAGTGAACTCAGCTAAAGCAGATCCATTTGCTATCTGGTTGTCCACTCTGAGTAACTCAGTAATGGAAAAGAAGACTGATAAACCCAGTGCACAGACTGTATTAATTTCCCTGGCATGCCTTAAAAAACAATCAGACACTTCTACCCCTAAAATATCTAACCCCCTAAAAAAACCCCAACCACAACCCCCAAACACTGTGGGAAGGAAAGCAAAACTTCTGAAGAGATACTGGGTTCCTTCTGCCAGAAGTGTGCAGGTCAGGTCTTCTGCAGGAAACTAAAATAATTTGTGGGAAGCACTCTTAAACCAACCTTACAGAATCCACATGACATTTTATTATTTTGTAGAACTTGCTTTTATATATGAAAAATAATTAAAAGGAGAATACAATTAAATGGAAATTAACTAAGGCTAGATAGATTTACCATAGGCAGTGATGATATCTGGAGCTTAACAAAAACCAACCTGTCATGCACATCCAAATGGTATTTTGAGATATGTACTGAACTTAAAAGAACTACTATTTCATTTGAAAAGAATAAAAGATACTATTTCGGCGCTTATTCCTTTCCTAGGTACAGCTGAAGGGTGAAACCAAGCTTTTCCATACAGATGTATGAGACAGAATTCATACTCCACCAAATGAGACCTTTATGCTTCCACCTGCATATTATGGCTCTAATAAACACGTTATCAGCTCATGAAAATGATGGCAAACAGGTGACGGGAGGATTTGATAAGTCAGCAGCAAAGATTAACAGATTTTTCTCAGGGAAAAGGTACGAGAGATTCCTTTATTTAAAACAATTGCAGCATGTGAATTGACTGCACTTAAATCATTACTGGCAATTAGCATGTGTCAGAAAGGTTGCAGCTGGCTCCAATTACAGGTAGAACTTTTAGAAGCTGAACTTAATTGCATGTGTGATAGTGAGAGGCTGAGCAAATGCATACTAGGGTAAATGTGCTCCTAGAAAGGAGGGCAAGATCTTATGAACTGGGACATGATTATTGTAACTAGGCCTAGTTCCTACCTCCTGGGAAACAGATCTTCTAGGGGGAAATTGATGGGAACACAGCAGTTCACCTTGCTGAGCTTCTTTGGGTGGTGGGCAGAGCTTAAAAACTGTATATAACAGGCAGTACTTCTTTGTCCCACTGTGGTAGGTTTGCCCAGTTTAAACTCTTGGCAGTCAGATCCAACTTAGGCTGTATAATCAATGCACTCAGCTCAAAGTCAGCAGCCTGCTCCCTCAAAGGCACTGCAGCTGTAGGCAGGAAGTGATTTGCAGACTGCCTGGGTATTCTGATGGGGCACTCCTTCTTGTATAATTGTCATATCTGAAAAACTTTTTCCTTCTATGATGGCAGTATGTTGGACTCTGTGGTATAAAGGCTCTTGGATTTACAGCTGTGTGCTTGGGATGTTTCTGCTGTAGAAACAATTATCAGGATCTCTCTTAGTTGTATTACAGGCTATGGCCATGTGCCTTCTCCCTGGTCATGGACCAAGGGGACCTTTTTGTCATTCCACTTCCCTCTCTGGTTGTGTATGTATTTCTTGTCACATGACAGAATAGTGATGTTTTGAATGGAAGACTAGTTTGAGCCTGATCATATGTTAGGAGTTGGGATTACAGCATGTTGACTGCTTTTCATACTTCCAACAGAAGCAATGTCATCCACCTTGCCAGAGAAATTTATCTTTAGGTCTCAAAGTTCCAGTTGTACCAATGATTGAGATCTCCTGATGAACCATATTGCTTTGCCCAGGTCCTGTGCTCTGTTACAGGAACCTTAAAGAATATAAGTATTAATATACCCATTTAGGGGTTTAGTATTGCATGTAAACCTAATGTGTGTCCTTGTGTCAAGATGATGCCCTCAGGTGGAGCCCAGGCTTACTGCTGGCTTCTGGAGGGGCTTGTGTGCATTTAGTGGAAGAAGGGAGAGCATGGAAAGCCTTCTATCTTTTTGTCTGTTTCATTCTGTCTCTTGTATGTCTGCTGGAGGAGAGAGGCTTCAACTTTGTCATCTCTGTGCCAGTGAGTTTTACCTTCTGTTTTCCAATAAAAAGGTGCATCCAGACTACTACACTTTTGAAGGATTTTGTTGAAAAATTTCAAAAGGTTGTTACTAGTTCATCTGAATTTATTAATGAACTGTGGTGTGACTGCGTTTGTGTCTCCCTGTTCGTTAGCCAGCTCATGGTGCCCGTGTGGGCAGGAGCTGTTCTGCACTGTGCCTGTGCTTGGGCCGATGCACGGGCGCAGGCACCCTATCAGTTCCTAGTGTAGCTCATAAACCCATGGCTGATCAGCAGGACAGCCACCATGAAACTCATTAGAGCTGCTATTTTGGGAAAGTGGGGTGATGTTTCACATATCATGTGCTAATGTGCAACGGCTGCCATGCTTGTAAAACTAAACTGGAACTTTGTTGGAGAAGCACTAAGCATTCCAGCAGTGCACACAGACCAAGTTTCGAGTAATTCCTATAAAGTCTTCCCTGTGAACGATTTTCTACTAACATCCAAGTTCCACAAATGTTGCTATAATGTTGATAATATGTTTTAAATCCCCAGCTCTTTCTCTGGGATTTTGAGATGAAAATAGTAATTGAGTAGCAACTGGGAACTAGGGAAAGAGAATCTGGGATTCCCCTATGTTATTGTAGTTTTCTTTGTATCAGCATCAACAAAGGTGCTTGCTGTGTAGTAAGCTAAGGCTGTTCTCTGGAGATAATGTCAGTTTGGTGTGTGAGGCCTTTGCAAGCAAATACTGCTGTCTCCATGTAATTTGTTCAAAAGCAGTACACCCATTTTTGGTATGAGTATTTGGTGCCTCTACAAGAAATAATTTGTCATAGGTTTTGTAGTTAATGATCTGTTCTGCCACATTTGTTAGAGTTCACAGGGTGCCCACAGTGCTGTGGGGCCTGTGGATGCAGCTCCGAAGCACCACTGTGCTGCAAATTTGTAATTTTCACAATGCAAGGGCCCATCCAGCATCACTTCAGCTGGGCTGTGGTTTTTGTTGCTGTCAGTTCCTGAGCACAGAATTGCCAACACAGGAGATGACCTTCCAAAAGAAACTTTGAATATGTTAAAACAATGCATGGTACATCCCATTCCACTTTGTCTCAGTGTCTCAAGACAAAGGCCTGTTCGTGAGTGAGGGGGATGTCATTGTGTTCAGGGCTGTGCAGCTTGGTGGGAGATTTGGAGGTGAGCTGTTTTAGCTGTTATTGATGCTAAACCTGATATTTCATTTTGTTTAATTGTGCTCAGAGAGATGAACTCCTCAGCATTACCAGGCCCAGACAGGAGCTGTAGAATATGGGAAAAGTAAGGAATTATGCTTGTTGGCATTGCGTCCTTTCTCACAGATTCTTTGGAGACCACCAGAGGCTCAGGGCAGGGCTGTCTGAGATATTGCAGGGCCATATGGCTGTTCTGTTGTCACCTCCCTTTGAGTGCCCAGCTGGCATTGTCTTAGGCCTGTGAGCTGCCTTGAACCTCTTTGGTAGATTGAGTGTCGCAAGCTCCGTGCAGTCCCTGTGGCTCTTGACACACACCAGAGACAGCTCCTTTTATTTTTTAAAATGAAAGCAGAGATGCTCATCTAGTAAAGTAATTGCTGGGAGGATTTTGCCTTCTAAGAAACAAAGTATTTCTGTTCTTAATGCAAATTTAAACAAATGCAATACTGGTCTTAGTGGAAACTGCCATGGGGTATACAAGAAAGTTCATGTCATGAGAAAACCAGGCTGCTAATGGGCTGTCCTGGATCTTGCTGGTCGCATCTTCTCTTTGAGAACTCCAGGATCTGCACAAATGTCTTTCAGTTATGCTTCCACAGCTGAATACTCTACTTACTTTGTGGGAACAACCTTCATGTTAGGCAAGTCACTGTGAAAAATAGATGCTGCAAATAGATTCCTCTCCCTTAGTGGATTTACTTCATGTGAGAAGGTTCTTGGGGAATGAAGTTTTGGGGAAGTAAATCCAGTCTCACAGATGGGATATATTCTTTCATATTTTGTTCTCTCACTGTTCAAGTGTTAGAACTTAGGAGCTGAACAAGAGAAATACTACATTAGAGTACTTAATAAGGAAAGTCTCTGTCTTTCTTAAGTGTTGAATTTTTCTTCAGTGTTTTCTTTGTCTGTAGTCATTGTAGTCATATCACTTACCAGCATTGCCTGTATAGATGTCTTAGGGATTTTGGTGAGACCTGGGGCTTGGGAGGAGGGATTTTGTGGTCCTGTTAGCTGCTCTGACTGTGTCCTAGGGCATAGCATTTTGGCTTTCAGGACTCCTGTATAGTATGCCATTAAACAGCTGTAGGAGTAACTACAAAGAGAGGTGTAGTGACATATGAGAAAAGCAAATATATAAAATCACCTCTAAGTTCTATGATTAAAAGCACACTCTAACTGTAAATTATTATTATTATTGTTTTCAGGTATAATCCATTTATGGCTCTGGACAGTATAAACCAACAAGAGAGCTTTGCTCTTCCCTTCAACAATCCTAGTTCTGTGAAGTTACTCTCAGTTTCAGAGACTCAAATTTCCTTACATGGCTCTTCTTCCTCTCTCTCACCTACTCCCAGCTGAGACTGTCTCAATATGACTATTTCTAGCAGTTTTCATTACATTCATGGCTATAGCTTGTGGATAGGGAAAAAAAGGCTTTAGGACATGGTGTCATTGAACTGCAATCCTGTGAGAAATGAGAGCTCTGGTGTCAAGGCCTGAGGACCCTGGTGCTCTGGGAACAGCACTGGCTATTGCAGAACTTGGAGTGAAAATGGGAAGTCAGCAATACTTGAGGTCACCTTATTACTTTTTTTTGTCTCCTCTGAAGATAGCAGATATTGAATTGATTCTTACTTGAAAAGAACCCTCCTTGTGTTTCCATTTTACTTTTAATAACCTGCCCTCTTGTCTCCCACAATGCCTTAGGCTGTGCTAGCATGGAGATCATAAATGGCCCAGGTAGCATTTTGAAAGTCATGGGATATGTCTTTCTTCCTTAAAAATCTGCCTAGTGAAAAAGCACTTCCTTATTTTTACAGGTTTGTTGTTCCCCTGCGTGGGAGGCAGTCTCTATTTTGTTTCCTCCACTGCCATTCTCATCCCCCCATATTTCCTTCACAATGTCTTCTCTGTGTTTGGGCATCAATAGCTGGGCTTCACCCTCCTCAGGGCTCCGACTGGTGGGGATTTGCCTTAACAGCCATTCCTTTTGTAGCAGGGCTTTTTCTAAGACCTCTCACTCCCTTGGGAAAAGCTGTCAGCCCACACAGCTTGTCATGAACAAGGCAATATTTGAAGGTTTTACTTAATTCACTTGAACATTTTTTCACAGATTTGTATTTTTTCAGACTCTGTTATGTTGTTTTAATTGAGTTTTGCCACCAAAACAAATGAACATTGTGTCACCACATCTCCAGTTCCTTTATACAGCTGGTGAATTTTTTTTTATACAGAGAATTTGGAGACGGTGCTACCTGCAGAAATGTTGAAGCCAGTGCTTTGTGTAATCGTGATGAATTACACTCAAACTACTCCATACATAAATCTGGTCACACCAGAACAAGAACTGTGGAAAGTGTGTAACATTAATGTATACTCATTACATTCCTCCTTTCACAGCCTCCAAGGCTGTCAGGCTGGCCACGGGCTGCGGAACTTGAAGTAATGAGGAGTCAGATTTGGACATTTTACCAGAAAGCATTGCAGTTCTTCATTGGAAGGGGGATGCCCTTTATGAACCCGTGCTTCTGTGATGTACAATAGCTGCTAAAGAGTAATGAGTTCTATGTTTGTTTTTTTTTTTTTTTTATTGGTGGCCAAGAAGCTTGTCTCATTTTGCAAGTTTATTGAACAAGGCAGGAGTTAAAAAACCCCAACACCTTGAAAACTCAGTTTTAAATTTATAGTGCAGCTTTCTACTCTCTTTGAAACCAAAGATAAATTTCCTACTGATTTTATCAGGAGCAATATAAAGGCCTGAAAAGATAAGTAATGTTTTTTCTCCCTCGTGTGAAAACATGTCATTGGGTTCCTCCCTGGATAGTTTTGGCTATATCATTACAAACGTACATCAAGGACTTAATGTGGCCTCGCAATGAAAAACACTTTGTTTATTCAGTTTGCAAACCTCAGAATGAAGGCCCTACTGGCCCTGAAATGGGAAGGAGGAATACAGAGCAGGCAGCCGTGCAAGGTAGGATGACTCCTTCCGTGAACAGAGGGTGTCCAGAGCAGGAAGTCAGTACCCAGAGAGATAATTTTGAGTTGCAGTGCCTCATGTTTGCCCTTACATCTGTCACATGGCTTGTCCTAAGAGTTGCTGAGTGATAATTCCCCTAAAAATCCTTTTCTCTGTTGCAGAGGAGCTAGTGTGGATTCAGTCATCTACCTTAACTCCCAGATCTGAAACTTCTGCTGAGGAGCTTTGTTGGTTTGGGTGGAAGATGTCATGTTACATCAAGTGTTTTTCAGAGAAGTGTGGCACTTTAACATCCAGCTCAAAAGGAGAGAATTTCCTTTCCAGGAAGGTCTTTTGTTGATCCCCAAGTCTGTGGTTTATTTAGCTGGGTTCTTTGCGTGCTGAATGCTCTAGCTGGTGATAGGGCTACCAGGCTCCACTGCCAGCAGCATACTGTGGCACTAGGTCTTATATCTGACTTCCTACAGCTGCAAATGCTGACAGCACTAATATTTCACAATGCCTGGGACACAACCACTGGGATGAAGGAGAGAGTCTTATAACTGAATGCATGCAGTGAGAAAGGCTAAGGAAGAGTGGCTTTCTGCAGAAGGGAAAGCTGGTTCTAGGAGAACTACCCCTTGCTTTTAAGTTACAAAGTCCACTCCCATTGCTGAGTCCATTCTTGGTCTCTTATGCCCTAGTGTGTTCCTTTCCTGATATTTTACTTTTTATCTTCCACTTGGATGTGATTGGCAGAGCAATTAATATCTCTGTTACCTTCAGACTGAATTCCTGCAAAGGAGGATGAGGATGGAGGCAAGTTTGAGACTTTGCTTGTGCAAAGAGCCATGTGTTAGTTATCATTCTTGATTTACTGCAGCTGAGCCTTCAAGGTCAGATCCTGCTCATGAAAGCTCCTGTTGAATCCCTTTTGTCCTGTGGTTCATACAGCTGTATTGGCATGCAGTTACCTTCCTGCCTCTGACTTCAGTCATGGCTAGCTGGGCAGCCTGCTCTCATTATGTTAATTGTAGACTCCAGGCCTTGCTGTGCTGGAGATTGTTCTGCTGAGGTTTGGTTTCGAGAAGCAAAGAACATGGTTGTACACAAAGAGAGAAGATTTTTAATCCTGTATAAATGTAAATAATATTTTCATTTATGAATAACATGGAAAATTCTAGTACATTGATAAGCTTCAGCTTTTAATACTGTTTTGTTCCTTGGCTTTTAAGTTTTGTCTCCAGTCATGAATAGGTATTTTCACTGCTGAGACACTTGGGCTGCTTTCTGTTATGAGGTCTCTCTGAGTGATTCACTTCTTTGGTCTCCTAAGAAGTTGGTTTGCTCAAGGTGGTGTAGCTGTTGTTATCCTTGAGAATAACACACAGGTCATGGATGATATAGATAACAAAACAGACACTGTTTAAAGAAGCCTCAGTTCTGAGAGCTGATGTTGTTAATAATCCTTGATCTCTGCTGGCTGCTTATAAACTTGACAGTCTGCTTCAAGGGTAGACTGCTGGTATTTTCAGTCTTAACTAACAGGCAGCCGTGCTGTGGGATACATACTAAGATATCACTAGGATCAGAATTATTAAACTGTATTATAATCTTGACTGGGATCACATCTGAGATTTCATAGTCAACACAGGACTCAGATCAGTAGCTATTGAAGCTGTAGTTGTCAGTCGCACAAAAAACTAAGAATTTGAAATTGGCATCAAAGTTGGTGACATGACTGTCTCTAATGATAGATATGTCAGAGATTTACAGATATTTTGTATTTTTTTAAAGGTGGGCCTAGATAGAAAGACTTTTTCTGAGTTTTTATTGTTCCTTGTGGTAATTGTATTAAACTCAGTTCTACAAGGTAAATTGGCATGGGACAACACAGGCAGATGAGAAACATAAGCAGAACAAAGCAAATACCCATCATATTACAAGACCATATGGGCAGATTAAGCCCTACCTAAATGTGGGGTCTGCACCCTTGCTGAAGTTCTGCCACAGCCCAACCAGTCCACAGTGATGATACTTAGTGCTGGAAAGTAAAAAATCCTCTTTAGTGCACTTTGGTGAAAGTGCATCTGTAGGACAGACTGTATTTATTATGTGCATGTTGGAAAAATGAGTAAAGAAAGGAAAAGGGGTATAAACATAGAAAAATGTGTACATTTATTTTCAACACAGCATGATACATGTAGCACTTTCAGTGGACTGCATGACTCTGGGCTCAGTTCAAATCCTGAAATTCCAAGACAGGAGAGTTTCTTTTGAACTCTCTAAGAGAGAGAGAGAGACTGAATTTTGTGTGCATTTGAAGTTGATTTCAGATGTGATCCTTGCAATAAAAGCACTTGATGGATGTCTGATCTGTGATGTGCCCAAGGGTATCTCTTTCTGTGGCATAGGTTGATAATGGGTCTAGCCAGCACAAACAATGCTTGTTATTCCTAAATCAGAACACATATGCAAGGATGGGAATGAAACTTTACTGTAGGGAAGTCAAACAGAGTCTTAGGCTTTTCCCATAGGCATGAGCAAATCTCTTGACACCTCTCCCTGTCTAATTTTAGTGATAGAGATGTTGCTTTTGCAGGAATTTATAATTGTGGTTGGTGTCTTACTCAGAACTTGCATGGCTTCTTTAAACAACATTGCAGTTCTGAAGTTCTTTTGCAACATCTTCGGAAGACACTAAAGCAATATAAAACAGACTAGGCCTGACCCCAGGGAAGTTAAGACATGGGTTCAAAGAGTCTTATTTGCTCATTTTTTCTGCAACCCAAGGACAGCAATTGTATTTTGCACCTGGAGAACTAGTTTGTCCAAGGCAAAAATTTCCCTCAAATTTTGCTTTCTGTCTTGTATGGCTTTCTATGGCTCTGAAAGGACCTACAGGGTTTTTCCACAACTCTTCTCTAAAAAGATGCCTTTGTTTTTCCTGTCACTGTCATAAATGTGTCCCTGTGGGTCCTGGGATAAAGACAATGATTGTACTTCTGAGTGTGGAATATCTAAATACTTCCCTTACACCACACTAGGTTAAAAATAACATGATGTTAATTGCCTGTTGCTGTAATATCATCGTGGAAAAACTGGTGTATTTCTGAAATTTTCTGAAGTGTATTGCAGAAAGTCAGTACAGGTTTAAGCCTGTGGTCTGCCCGGACTGTTAGTGTGCCCTTGAGCAGGTTATTTGGTCTCAGGGTAATTAAATTTCTTATAACTGACAGAAGAACACTTCCCTTTTTTTTTTTTTTTTTTTTTTTTTTAATGCGGGGGTAGGAAGTGCATTAAAGACTGTAAAATCCATGTAGACTGCAATAGTCTCACCATATAAGCCATTAAGGTAGATGTTAAAATATCTGAATACACAATCTGGCCAGAAGAGCCTGGGTTCTCCATGAGATATTGCAGCCATGCTGTGCTGTCTGTGCCAGAATGCTGTACTGCCTTGTGTGTCACTGTTAATCAGCATTTCCCTTCTTGAAAGGATTTGTTGGAGAGCACCATTTTACTCCATCTCAGACAATGCAGGCTGACTGAAGTATCTGGGAGTGCTCATTGCAGACAGTAAGCTTTGAGGTGATGATAATGCCTCGGAAGGGACCCCCTAGCCAGAGGATCCTGCTGGTGCTTGGGTGTTAACTGAAGATGGTCAGGGCTTCTGTGGTGTCCTAGATCAACACACTTCATTGTAGTTCTCTGCATACACTATCTTGCACCAGATCTGTCTCATTAAATCAATGGAATTATTTAAATAAATTATTTTTATTAATTTATTATATGAAAAAAATTAGAGCAAATTCCTTTGATGTCTGATATCCTAATCACATCCGTAGGGCATTAGCAAGCACAAGGCACATCTGAGTGTCTCTAATTCCCTAGTGGTGTGATTATATCTCATAATATTCACAACCCCCTGGAGCTTCTTTACTGGTATAAATAAATCAATTATTTAAGTCAAATACTTTGATCATTAGAAGCTGCCAGTGAGTGCTTGAATGCCTGAGCTGTGCAATTCACCACGAATGATCTTGCTTCTCAAAATGCTGAGCAGCCGAGCTGAGTGCTACCAGCACTTCATTTCAATCTGCTTTATAAATTAGATTAGAAGTCAGTTTCCAATACTTCATCCTGGATAGCAAGGAAGGGAGAACTTTACAGGGGTGGAATTACGAGATATTGCTGCCAACAGATCCTTTTATCATTTAACACTGCTGTCATAGGTTAAATGTGAGCTACTGTTCATATTAACTAATAGCTATTATATTGAAAACTGACACAGGGATTCCAGCTAATGCACCATGAACCTGGTTCACACACACTGCATCATATTAACTATTATTTGCACATATGGATGGAAAGGAGTTTTGAGTCACTTGGGATATATGGCAAATTAGCATTTTATATCATATTAATGAAGTGCTAATTGCTCCTTGCAACCTTTTTTTTGTGCAAATTGAATGGGTCCTATTTGCATTGTCATCTAACTGCTGTATTACCTTGCAGCACTTTCATTAGAATGAGGTAGCATAGAGTTCATCAAGGAAAAATATTAGTAATTGTGAGATAATTAGTTATGATACCGATATTGTTTAGAGTAGACTGGAAATACTGCAGTTAACTTTGGTTTAGCTTGGGAATATTTTTATTAATAGGTTTTATAAAATATCTTTCATTTTGCCTACATTAAACTGGCATCTTTACGAACAGAGGTTCCTGCTTCAATATTTTATTTTTCAGTTCCTGTTTGTCAAGGTGCTTCACATCTTCTAATGAAACATGAAACATACCAAAAAATAATAAATAAGGGAGGAATTTATTGCTGGTTATTTGTCTCTAAAATTAATTCCAAGTCTGGAGCTCTTTAAAATTGCAAAATAAGTGAATATCTAAAGATATTGAATTTACAGGTGTCTGTGAGTCTGATCAAACAGCAGTCCAGTCTCTAAAACAATTTAAGAAATATTGAGGATGTTACAGTCATAATAATTTACAGAATCTTGTTAACTATCACAGATATAATTCTCCATAAGTGTAAAATACAGTAAAAGTATAGTATGTGATATTTTCAGCAGGTACAGGTATTTTGGAGACGAGAGACAGTGGAAAAGGTGAGGTAAAATTGAAAGGTAATTTCATGCTAACCTGGGGATGTTTCCATGACTGGGGAGGAAGCATGATTAATTTCTGAAGCCTCTGTGGGAAATGCACCCAGACAAAATGACATAAATCTCCATTAGAGGATTTAAATGCCTTTGCCAAGAAAAAGCGAGCTGAACTTTAGGTACATAGCCATTTGCCAGTCAATTCATCCAGATTTAGGGCCTGCACCTTTTCTTTTTCAATGAAGTCTTGGATGTGGACAGACTGCTAGCTACAGCCGAAGGCGGTGTGACAGCTTTATTGCTGTTGCATGGGCAACGTGTTGTCTTTGATTGAGAAATAGGCTGTGGACTTCCAGAAAGGTATGTGCAAAGAAATGCTTCAAGATATTTGTAGTATTAAAACAAAGGTTGTTATTAATACTGATTGGCTAATACTTTCATTCTCTCTCTTTTGGCAGTGTATGTTATGCATTTGTGTAAATTTAGACTTTTGTGTTTATCAAAAAGAGAATCTCATCTTAAGAGACAACTGAATGAAGAAACTGTGCATAGTACAGTCTGTCAGAGTATATTTGCAAGAGTCTGCAAAGGAACTTAGGGACTTAGGACTCACACCTCAAACAGACATACCGAGCACAGAAATAATTGCACAGGACCTTGTCCCAGGCAGACATGAAGCAATGCAGCAAGGAAAGACCTTCTTGCTGATCTAGGCTTAAGACTTTTTCCAAACAAGCATAAAGAGCTCAGCAGATTTTTCAGACCTAAAATGTGCATAGGGAAATTTGCAAATTTGTTTTTGCAAGCTTAAAAATAAAAAGTCTTCCGGGCTTACCTGATGTAAAAAATGTGGATCTGGATTTCAGTTGTATTCTGCCTACTTGAGGACCAAACCAGAAATACTTGATTATGGTACTACTTGCATCCAATTTGTACTCAACCAAAGGAACTGTATAAGTGAACAGAACAAAACTGTCTTCATGACTTTGCAAAATGCTTTCCAACCTGTCTACACAAGCTGACTTGTTGCAGTCTCTATGGTGAAAAATATTTTCTCTCTTTTTTTTTTCCCCTTAAAAATACTTTGTAGCTCTTGCTATGACATTCTGTGATACTTCAGTTGATAGTTTTGAGAACAAAAATATTATTTTATTGGTAAAGTCTGAGTGCATCAGCAAAGCCTTACCTGACAGCACTGCACAAGCTTGCTGCATTGTGTGCGTCAGAGTTTGAGTTTTAATGGGTTGGTGAGTTATCACAACAAATGTGAACCCTGTGGGGAATTGTTTACTGTGTGTAAGAAGATGAGGAGATCCTGGGTGTGGGCAGGAGAAAAGGGCAGTGTGGCAACCTCAGGAATTTTATGGGTTGATGTTAAACAAACATGTTGCAGTAATATAGGAGGTTATCAGGAGCCTCAGGAGATCCAAGAGCAAAGCTCTGGTAGAGAGAGAGAGAGGAATCAGATGCACAGACATTCTTCCCTGCTGACAGGTAGGACTGCACTGGTATATTCCTCTGCTCCTCCAAGTGAGTCTGGAAGAGGAGCTGAGCAGAAAAGGGAACTTTTGGTCAATGAGGAAGGCTGCTTCTTGCTTCACAGGCTACTTCCTGTTACAGACTCATCTCTTTTCCAGGCATAGCTGACAGGAGTCCTTGCTGAGCTCCTAAATCTGACGCTGGACTATGCAGCTGTTAAACTCTACTTAGAGTGTAAGCCTAACTTAAGCTCATGGCTACCAAAAGGCAGTATTGTTTGACACTGTGTTTGGTGATCCGTGAGGAATGAATTCAACTTCACTACGATTCCCTGCAGTTACTTTGCCTGGTTAGAAAATCACTCCCAATTTCCTCAGTTAGCACATACATATATATATATATATATGTATGTGCTAACTGAGGAAATGCCCTGTGCCTATGGAAGCAAAGCACTCTGATCATGAAGCAAAGCCAGCAAGTATGTGCCAAGGAGGGGGGACTTCAGGTCAGGCTTGGAGACACCTTGTTGCAATGGCATGGAAGAGACTTAATTTCTGTTGCTGAGATTTGTATCTCTTATTTGTCTTATAAAGTAAAAAGAAAAAGAACACTTCCTTCTATGGGTTGATGAGTGAGAAGCTTTTCAGACACCTAAAATGAGTAATGTGAAAAATTAATAGTTTGGAGTCCAAAGCAAAGTTTGTGTGACCTCGGAAAGGGAGGGAAAGAGAGAGAGTCTTCAAGAGAATGACAAGAATCTAAAAATATTGATTTCAGTTTGCCATGGGAGGGAGCAGGAGAAACAAGCCATTGGAACAAGTTCCTGAAGCTTCCCACTAGCTGGAATGTTGAACAGCAGAGTGAAAACAAACATTTCTGTAAGGTTTGCCTTCTCAGAAAGATTAAGTCCAGTCCCTCTTGTCTTGCACTCTATTACTGGCAACCTCTGGTCCTGTTTGAAACACCAAAGAAGGCAGAACTTTTGGTGCTGGTGGTTTGTGGAAAAAAAGAAAAGAGCTATGGAGGATGTTTGACTTTGGGCCAGGGATTTAAGGCTGCAGCAAGGTCTAGCCCATGCACTTAGGGAGGGCTGTGCTCAGCCTCTGGGACTGGAGGAAGACAAGGGTACAGTCATGATCCATGTTCATCAGAGCTCTTCTAGGAGTGCCTGCATCAGGTAGCGCTCTGCCTTTCCCCA
Organism: Melospiza georgiana; assembly: GCF_028018845.1. Taxonomy (NCBI): domain Eukaryota; kingdom Metazoa; phylum Chordata; class Aves; order Passeriformes; family Passerellidae; genus Melospiza; species Melospiza georgiana. The sequence continues at coordinate 92,795,703 of NC_080432.1, forward strand.
GATTCAGAGTCCTCAGCTCAGATTTCATGAGGCCACATGATTTGATTCTGCATTTTGTGTATTTCAGACTGATTGCTGTCTCAGGAATGCTGCTCCTGGGCCAGCAGGCCCCAAAACCCTGCCTTGGATGGCCCACCTTTCCCTTGGGAGGGAAGAGCACAGTGTGCACGTGTGTCTCCAACTGGCCAGACAAGAAGGAAGCTTGGATTTTTGATGTGACTTTTTCCTCTTTAGTACAAGTCCAAGAAAAATCACAGTCTCTGTTGCTTTGTATCTTTGAGAAGAATGCAATAACTAAAGTAAGATGATGAATTGAAATTTGGAAGTGGAAATGGCTTAAAATCAAAATATCTGAAGGTGGCTGGACTATTAACATGAGATGAACTTTCTTGTGACCTATATGCATGTAAAGATTGACACCTAGACAGGATCAAAGGAGCTTATGAAAGGCTACAGTACATGAGAGGAAATTGAAAATGTGTAGGTTGTCGATCTCAAGAGTGGCTTTTATTAGTTATTGTACATAATAAGTATTGTGTCAGAAATGAAAGGGATTAACTCTCACCCAAGGTACTGCACCTGAGCAAATATTGTCTTGCCTGGGTGAAATTTGTGCCAACACAAAGAAGACTTGGTATGAGGCTATGTACTGCTTAAGTCTCACTTAAGTCTTCAAAATGAGGATTATGCTGGATTTTAGTGGTACAAAAATACAAGGACAAATTTCAGCCCTTATATTGCTACAGTGGATATCCCTGGGGCTTCTGGAGTAATGTAGAGTCTCACCAGGAGACATCAAAGCCTTTGGAAAGTGCTTTATCTGCAGACTGACCACTTTCCAGATTTGGGAGGTCTTCATGTCACTGAACTGAAGCTCTGAAAGGCTGTTAGAGAGAAACGAAATGGATAAGTGAGTTTTAATGCCCAAATGTTTTATTCTCTGCTGTGTTTTTCTATGGCTCAAATGCTTTGGTCTGTGTGGGCAAGCAGAAGAATATTTTGCTGAGGTCAGTAGGTTTTTCTGTGAAACACTGTAAATTTTGTAACAGCAGTTGACAGTTTGTTGTTGGAAGTATGAATAGAAAACTCAAAGTTTCAGAATAAAAGTAACAAATATTTTCAGGCCAGAAGAATAAAATTCCATATCTGGAGAGCTAAGGAAATATTTTTCATGCTGAATCCTTCTGTCTAGATCTGCTTCCGGCAGATGTTACTCACCTTTCAAGCACACTCTTGCACCTGGGCCCAGTTTGCACACCTCTTGCTAAATATTTTCCAGTTTGTGGAAGAGTGGTGAAATGGTTTCACAAGAACGCAGACCATCGACTTGACATCCGTTCCCATATTTAATTGCCTGTCTTTAGTGATAAGGCATGCCTATGTCAGCTGAACTGTAACCACCAGAGGGGAAAGGAGTAGGATATAAACTTGTACATATGCTATTTTTAGAAAAATAATTCCTAGGTTTTTTTTTGTTTTTTTTTTTTTTTTTTTTTTTTTAATGAGATTCCCGTATTTATAATGTCTGTCCTTTATCCTGCCACAACATAAGCGCCTTTTTTTTCCATATATGTTCCAAGACATGGAGATCACTAAGGGGATGTGAGAGACTTTGGGACACTGTCATATGAAACTGTTCCTTCTGAGAGAATGTTCCTGCACTGACAATGGAATATTTTTGAGGGGCTTGTGTCACCCCCACTACTCCCATTACAGCTTACACATAATGAGAATGCTTCTCTTCCCTACCAAACTGATCCCTAGCCCTAGCTGTATGGCTGTCTTACTAGAGTTGCTGATTAGCCTGAAGGATCATTTTATGCAGTTTTGGGGTTTCCCCACGTCTTTTTTTTCTTAAATTCTTTGCAACCCAAATATATTCTGATCTGATTATTAGATTCCTTTATTCTGTTTCTCTGTGAATTTGATCTTACACATATAATTGTAAGCACTGGTTTTTTATCTTGCATCGGTGTAGTGGTTGTGTTCTGAGCTGAAGGTGATTAGTGATTTGAGGAATGCAGGCCAATGCTGGTTTAGGTAAAATGATCACACATGAATAGATCTGTTCTGCATGCTAGCAGCCCTATAACGCTTCTCTGACCTTTGAGGAAGCTATAGGGTGGTGATGGGCTCCTCCGTCCTTCATCTAATACTTGCCCAGTAAAAAGCAGATCATTGTCCTTACAGGATCCTTGTGAGGCTGGCAATACTGCTGTCACCATTCTGCAGATGAGGAAATTTTTGGCAGAAGAGAATCAAATGACATAACCAGCATCCCTCTAACATACACCAGATAGTGATCTATAGAAGCACGAGTTCTGTGTTGTCTTTTTACCTTCTTCCCAAGTTTGGCAGAAGTCTTTGTATTCTTCTTGATTTCTGTCCTAGTCAGAATTGTTCTGCCATCTGCTCCAAATTAATTTCTGTGACTTTCCTTGATGTCCCAAATAAAAATATTGGATTGCATTTGTGTCGTGTTTACAATCTATATGGAGGAGTGGAGAAATCTCAGAGGAGTCAGATCATGGATGTTCAAGCTTGCATCTGCATTGTTCTGTCACTGGGAGTAAGCACAGAGCAAGCAAGAACTTTTCTGTGCTAGGTTAATTTCTATGGAGCCTTTCCTTTCAATGGTCAACAAAAAAAATTTGGAAAGCAAGATGATTCTACCTTGGTATGTTTTTGATACATCAAGGCAAAAGTAAGGAAATATCAATTTCTTTATTATTGGAGGGAAAATGCATTTAGATTTTTTGTTTGACCCACCTACTTGATCCAGCATTGAAGAGAAAGAGAAGGAGAGACAGAGGAATCAAAAGTATTTCTGTCTTAATAATTTCTAGATAAACATCACCAGTGAGCTTATTAGTATGGCATTTTCAGTGGAAATACAGTATTTCAGCTGGACAAAATGCAAGAATGCTTTATCTCATGGAATTTCCCACTCAGGAATGGAACAATCCTTCATACTGCCACAGCTGCCTCAGCTCCTAATATGGATTTAGCAAGTAGCTCAAAAATACCCGTCAGAACCCAAAGATGCAGTTGTTGTGGTGGTTTTTCAAAACCTTAAATGTGTATACCAAAAATGATAGAAAAAAATTTGCTGTAAAAATTGTTTGTTGCAAAACAGGAGGGATCCTGCATTTTCCCAGAGTTACTAGCCACTTGTTTTGATTTCTGCCGTAGCAGGTTCTGCCTTGAATACACTACAAAATTTGATTCTGTTGTATTTTATGTGCACTGAGCCCAAGCAAAAGCCTTCAGTCATAATGTCAGTGCCATTTTACTCTTAGAGATTGTAGCTTTCAGTTTGATACTTTCTTGTAATGACACTACTCTTGTTCATCCTTGTTTTGATGTTCTTTTGATGTAAAGTGTGTTTTCAGAATGAATGGGTTTGCTCCTTGTTTATAATTCAAATTGCTGAAGCCTATTTTCACTGGATTTTTAATTATATACCGCATTTAATTCCAGAGTTCATTTTCTTTGAGAAGAATCCTCAGAAAGCTTTTAAATACCAGGGTACCACTTTTTGTTCAGGAAGTCTCTGAGTCACAAAGGGCTGCAGAAGACTGTGCTGGGGAGGTATCACTATGTGCTTACCTTGATACCACACTGTTTCCTGAGTTTGTGTAATTGGTTAGTGCTGCAGGTGTGATAGATATGTGCTCTCACCTGGTACAGCTCCTTTAAATCCCTATGCACACAAAATGTGTGTATGTCTTCATTCCTCGTGTCTTTTCTGGATCTCATTTTCTGCATTTCTTATTATATAACTGGAAATCACTTATAAAAGGGTAAACATTTAGGGTAATATCCTAGCAGAAGTCCCAGACTGTGTCTGTACTGGTACATTGGGCAGGGCCAGGAGCAGCGGCATTGGTGACCTGAGGAGTTTGGGTGTTAGCACACTCCAGGGCATGGTTCTGCCCGTGCCAGCCAGCACTCTGCGCAGCTGGACCCAGAGATGGGTCAGGGCAGCAGTGAGAGCCAGGGACTCTTCCAAGCAGGCAGATATGGATGAGAGCTCCTCTTTGGGGACTGAGCAGAAGGACAGAGTTTAGCCATATGGACATGGGCTGTGCCATAAAACTTGTGCTCAGGGGCAGGGAATTGGCCCTGAACTGCTGTATTTTCTATTCCAAGGCAGGCCTGTTGATTTCTGTGCTGCAGTGCCAGGCCCTGAGACAGAATGCATTTACAGCTCTCTGTATACAGGACGTAATTTTAATGCTTGGCTCCTGCTGCAAAAAATGTCACAGCAAACTTCAAGAGGATTGTTTATGTCCCCAGAACCTTAAGCTGGAATAATGACTCTAATTTATTTATGCACATTTTGACAGCTTGTTATGTTTTATTCCATAAAGCTAAATGTGGTCTCAGCACCTTGGAGTTATTGCTACCAAGTAATGATGCCAGGGAGAGATTGGGATTTTTGTCTCTGAGCTAGGAAAAACTTTTCTATTCTGTAAGGATTTAAAACTACTGTCCTTGTGTCTGTCTGTGCTTGAGAATGTACAGTGAAAGTGAGGGGTGATGTGTCCTAGCTGCATAACTGAGTGGGAACAGATCGACTCTACATCAACACTGAATGCTTGAATAACCCAGAAACCAGTGACCTTCGCGTGGGAGCTGTCACACTCAGCAAGAGATGGGGAGCTCTGTCTTAGAGTAGAGACCTGTAAATGCTTGCTTGCTCTGTAATGTGTCTCAGTTTGTTTTAGATCTGCTGAATGATACAGATTGGGTACCCCCTTAAGAGAAATTCAAGCTCTTTCTCTATGGAGATCTGAAAGACAGACCCCCTTCTAGTCTGAAAGGGTTGTATCATTTCTGGGTGTGTTTTATGTACCCATAATATTTTCAGTGTCTATTATAATGCTTTAAGTTTGATAATCTACTGACAGTCAATCAAGGTGTTCATAGGAGCATTGAATAGTTTTGTAAATGAGTAGAAAATGATATGAGTCTGTAGAAGGCTGCTTTGATGAGGAGTTTAAATGAAAACAAAACAAAAAATCCAGTAAAACCAGAACACTGGTCACTGGATTCTGTATGATTTTGAGTTTCTTTTCCTGCTGCCTGCAGTGATATCTATACTAATAAAGAAAACCGTGAGGAAGCATCCACAAGCACCACATTGCCTACAATTAAGTGTTAGAAGAGTCCCTGGCAGGCTTTAGACCTGGACCGACTAGACTTCTCAAATAATTTATAAACACCATTCAGGGATGAGCTCCAACCCAGAACCCATTCTGAACAGGTTCCTGACCATCTTGTCTTGGAGGTAAAGAGGGTTAAATATGAATTTTCTATGAATAGGAAATGTTGCAGACAGTAGCTGTAATCCCAAGGAACTGTCCCTGGCTTTTTCAATTTTCTAGTGCAGGTACAACTAATGCAAGCTTACTTCTATAGCATATACATTGGGAAGCTGTGCTGAAATAGGGAAGGGGAGAAAGAGTATGTTTAACCTAATCCAAGATATATGGGGATGACAGAAATCACACTAACACAGACTCTTAATTCCTTCCTGAATATCTTCTATGGGCTTTTAACAGTAGTAGCACAAGAAAAATAACATTCATGATGGGCCAGTGTGGATCCCTGGGGCCTCAGAAGGGACTGCTGAGAGACAAAGCTGTAAATATGTCTGTGATGGACTGAAAAGGAAAAGGTACCACTCTAGGGGGGAACTCAAAGCCTAAGTGTTGGCTCATGTTCACTAACCTGGGTGACAGGGCAGACTGATCATTGCCTTTGGGCTTTAGTCTATGTTTTATTGCATTATTTTTTTTATAATTTTTCTGAATGGACTACTCCAACCGCACAGTTTCCAGGGCCAAGTTCATTTATTGTCCACACGGAGAACATGAATACTTACTGCTTCAGAAACAATAGCAGGATGTTACTCTGCTGCTGATACAGAGTCACTGATGAGAATGATCCTATTATCATTCAGTTACTAACTCCTTTAATCAAAGCTTTAACTAGGTTTATAATCCAAGAGAAAAAGCTGTGGCCACACTGGGATTCAGATGCAAAGTCATTCATCATTAAATTCTAGTGGTAGAAGTTTTGTTTTCTTACTCTATCCCTGAGGGAATGATGGAAGTCAATCTGACAGCTGACCGTCTCTGCAGTCCAAGGAAGGAGAACTGCCTGAACATGGAGAATGAGCTAAATTCCCATCCTTTTTGGGTTGGCATTTCATATCAGGTTTGAATCTCGTATTGTGTATGTCTCTCAGGGATGGTGAGTTTATCAGTAAGTGAGTTTATTGCATATAGTTATGTGATCACTGTGACACTTCCCAGGTCTCTAAAGTAATTTCCTGAAAAAATAATATGAAAATCACAAGTGTTAGTCAGTGATTTTTAAGTAATCAAATTCAGCTGAAAAGATAGATATACAGGAACTTGGGCCAAATCTTGGCTATAACCTTATGTCTGAGCTATGTAGAGTACGGCATACTCCACTATCCTTTTTGTGAGAAGGTAGAAATGGGTTCCATTTCCTGAAATTGTTGCCATTCCTGTTGTTAGCAGAGGCAGAACTTGGAGATCATTGAAGAAATGAGCCATTGAGAATCTGATGTAAGTTAAATTCTGCCATCAGTGATGTCTGCTGTTGTCATTCAAAGGCATTTTTCACTGTGATATTTTAGCCTTGGCTCCTAATCCTGACCTAAAGTACCTGGGTGTTTATTCAGAAGTCTCTGGTCCTGACACATAGTGAAGTCCTGACACAGCCTATGTCTTGCTCTGGATCCTTGTTTCATCTTGTAAAATACACATAGTTAATCTCTGTTTTGTCCTCTTTTCAGACAGAAGACAGTGGAAACAAGGAGTAGTTGATGGAGTTCCTGACAGCAGATGTTTCTTTTAATTTGACTGCTATAGGGGTCTTCAATATACTAGCATGATTTTTTTTTTTCTTGTCTGTGAATTCATATGAAAATGAATTATGGAGCTGGATTGCATTACGAAGTTGTTGTGCTTTAAATTAATTCTCTCTACAGTCAAATGGGACCTTTGGATGTTTGGAAAGTCCAACCACCAAATGCTTTCCTGTTTTGTATACTATGAACGGGAGTTCTCATCTTCATTCCTGCTCCAGAGATATTGACCCGCAGGATGAGGAGGTGGTTAGTTTTCTGTCACATAAGGAAATACATTGTGGCAAACTTGAAAGCTCATCTTCTTTTCTAACTTTTCCAATAATTTTACAGCTAGACAGGTAAAAATAGGCTGCTTTCTAGATACTCCTAGTCTCCAAATTGTGTTCATGGGTATTCTGAGCTACAGCTCACAATAACTCTTAGCATTTTGCAGTGTATGGGCAAATGGAAGTAGGAGATTTTGACTTTTTATGACTTTTATAAGGAGTTGGCACAAGGTTATATAGTTTAATTTGGACTATATTTTGCTAGCTTTTGCACATATGGAATAGCATCTTTCTCTGCAATAATCATACCTATATAATTCTGTCAGAATCTGTCCTACCAGCTGGAGTGAGCTATTTCACACTGTATCTGATATTGTTTCCTTTTTATCTGTTGAGGCAGAGGGCTTTGCTGTATATCCTGATATCCCATGGCTCCCCTTTTGGGGCTCCGTTCACAGTTCACACATCTTGATTCCATCTGTACTCTTGAAGAGTCCTGCTAGGTGGAACATGTATCTGTCAAACACATGTCCATTCTGGACCGCAGCCCTTTACGGGTCACGCCTTGAAACATCGCTAATTTGATTTCAAAGGGAGCTATTACAAAATGCCTTTTGTGTTGTTAGCCCTCAGGAGAAGGACCTCAGTTGGACACAGTGAAACACTGCAACTGCTTTAGCCGTGGTGTTCCTTGTTGGAACAGATATAAGAATCAGTCAAGTCTTTGTTTTGGAGCACTGCACCTCTTCAGAAGTCCCCTGATGTGAGAGGGGATGGCTGAATGTGTGCTAAAAGGTCCAGGGGACAGAATCTTAGTGATCCACAGCATCCATCAGATGCTGTTGACCAACCTCAGGAAATGAGTGGAAATCTGACTCTTGTTTGACTACCCTGAGTCCTGAGAATGGCGCAGTGGGTGCAGAGGGTTGATGTACACATCTGTGAGCTCCCTGGCAGTGCTTTGAAGATCTGTGTTGCAGCCTGTGGCTTTTTATGATGCAGTCATGTGCATTTTTAAGACTTAGAATTAGACACCTTTGTGCATGAAGTTAAGCATGACTGTGACTCATTCAGCTGTCACTCTTACAGACTTGGTGTGAGAACCATATGGAAGGGAAGAAGTATCCCAGGCCCAAGATACAAGTTTATGGATTGCAAGACAGGAGGCCAAACACCAAAACAGCATACAACAGAAGTGAGTACTTGGTGAAAATTTTCACTTCTAGTTGGTCAAATTTCCAACATAAATTAAACCATTTTCTCGAAGTAGTGGCTTTTCCCATTGGTAAGCTGTGAATCTTCCCCCACAGTTAATTCACTATTTCAGTTAGTTACAGTTAGTGCTCATTGGCTGCACAATCTCTGAGCACATTAGAGCCACAGTAGTAGTCTATCTGGCATTTGTAAACAGGCAACACTTGGGACTTCGTAATACTCTAACTCAGTGCACTAGTGTGCCAAAATAAAGGTCATTTCAATTCCATATTAAGTCACGCAGTTTTGAAGTGACATGTATTTAATGATTTTTCTCCAGTAAATGAATGATAGCAAGTATTAAACTAATATGCTTTGATGATATGCCCACAAAAAAAGGCAAAATCTTTTCAAAAAAATTAAACTGATATTTTACCAGAAAAAAAAAACTCCACAACCCATAACAAAGACTCAGACTCCTACCCAAAGCTTCTGCAATAAAGAAAATCAGACTTCTTGGGCCTTTCCAGATGACAGTTTGCACAAGTTTCACTGTAATTTTTTTATGCATGTCCATCACTGCAGAGTGAGGCTAATCTTTTGATAGAGGTAGAAGAGCATGAAGGTTGCAATTTGAGCTTGTCACAGAAGCTGTATCACAAAGCTCATAACAGCACCACTAAAGGAGTGGTGGAAAACTGGTCCTTATGTGTATGAAGCCTGTAATTGTGCATAGACATATTTAAAGTCTTTTCATTTAGCAAAGCCTTCTTGTGTTCCAACTCTGCATAGTGCTCCAGGTAGTTTCTCTCTGCCATCTTTCTAGCAGGCTATGGGCTCAAATAGGCACAAACTGCAGCACAGGAGGTGCTGTCAGAAGATCAGGAAGCACTTTTTCATGGTGAGTGTGGTCACTCACAGATTGCCCAGGAAGGCTATGAAGTCTCCATCCTTGAGGTATTCAAAAGCCAGCTTGACATGGTCCTGGGCAACTTGCTTCAGGTAGCCCTTCTTGAGCAAGGTGGGTGGGTGAGATGACCCCCAGAGGTCCCTTCCAATGCCAACCATTCTATGACTGATTCTGTGTCTGCTTGATCTGGGCTGCTGACATCTAGTTATTCAAAGGCCTAAAGGCATTGAACAAAATCTGTTGGCCAGTCTTGGTTTTGGGAATGTTGCTTTTGGTGTTAGCAGTTGGTCGTGTGTCACTTTTAAGAAACTTACAGTTCCTTCAGCACAGAATGGGCGAGAGAACTGTTTTGATTCTTGGTGGTGTAGCTCTTGAGTGTGCAGGAGGAAAGGTTTTACTGGGGCTTCCTCTCCTAGGAGGATGTGTGAAGATTCCAGGAAACAGGATGAACACTAGTGAATGGCTGGTAGTGTGAGCACTGGGGATGTACACCTCACAGCAGTTTGTAACAAAGCCTTTATCAACTGGTGCTTGCAGAAGTTGATTCTTAATACTCTATGTTGTGTTTAGTAGTCCGAGGATGAACTGTCTCTTGAGCTGGTAATACACCTAGGTGTGTCTTCTGTTTGGTCACTACTCCCATTGAAATAAAACTGATGATAAACTGTAGACCAAGAAGTCAATACTGACTGCAAAATAGATTACCTGTCCCCTTCAACCTCCTGTCTGACCTCACTGAGCAATAGGAATAGGAAGACATCAGGGAAAATTTGTTATTAGGCTGCAATCCTAGAATGAGACAGCTAAATTAATTCCAATTAATTTCCTTTGGTGACACATTTTTCTGAATGGCACTTAAAGTAGTCCAACTACAAAAAGTCTGCAATGTTGCATACAGATGATAAACTTTCCTATGTCATTCAACTGATCAATTGTTTTTTTGGGTGAGTGGTTATATGGCATTGTTTAATAGAGGACAGCTAAGTCCATATAAATAATCATTCAAAAACCAGAAAGAGATTGTGTACTTGCTGTCTTAAGTCCACTGGGCCAATGATGAAACTTAATAATACAACCATTCCTTACCACTCTTAATTGTTCTTACAACATGTCCTAAAATGTTTTACTATCAATAATCATGACAAATATAATATGATATTCCTGTTTTTCCAGTGCATGGGCATGAACACTTACATGAGCTTCAATGATGATCATATTTGGCTTAAAAATTATTTTAATAAATTTTGAATTGTTTCTAGTCATATCAGATTCAATGCCAAAGGATAAATAAAATGGTTTCAGGAATACTTTTGATGCTGTGCTTAATGCATTCATAGTAATAGGAAACCAAAGTTGTTATCTTTTGAATGCTCGTGTCATGGAACTGAGAAATATCTTAAGATAACAAAATACTATGTCTTTGTTACTTTTTGACTGATACAATCCAAAAAAGTTGGTAGAAGCCCTCTTTTGAGCAGAGATAGCAGGATAGCGCTGCCAGTTTTCCTTTCCACGATTTCTGTATAGGTGCACACACATTATATCACTGATTTTAATTGTCTCTGTTGTCTGTCAGGGTAAGTTAAGCTTCAGGTCCCGTTTTCCATTCCAGATGCTGTCACGGTGCCTCTGTGCTGGGAACTGTGGCTGCTCAGCCCCTGGCGCTGGCGCCGGGGCTGTGAGGCGAGGAGCAGGGCAAGGGCCAGGGCTGTCAGAGCACCGGGCTGAGAGGCGAGGAGCAGGGCAAGGGCCGGTACCAGGGGTGTCAGAGCCATGGGCTGAGAGGCGAGGAGCAGGGCAAGGGCCGGTGCCGGGGGTGTCAGAGCACCGGGCTGAGAGGCGAGGAGCAGGGCAAGGGCCGGTACCAGGGGTGTCAGAGCCATGGGCTGAGAGGCGAGGAGCAGGGCAAGGGCCGGTGCCAGGGGTGTCAGAGCACCGGGCTGAGAGGCGAGGAGCAGGGCAAGGGCCGGTGCCGGGGGTGTCAGAGCCATGGGCTGAGAGGCGAGGAGCAGGGCAAGGGCCAGGGGTGTCAGAGCACCGGGCTGAGAGGCGAGGAGCAGGGCAAGGGCCGGTGCCGGGGGTGTCAGAGCCATGGGCTGAGAGGCGAGGAGCAGGGCAAGGGCCGGTGCCGGGGGTGTCAGAGCACCGGGCTGAGAGGCGAGGAGCAGGGCAAGGGCCGGTGCCGGGGGTGTCAGAGCCAGGGCCCGCCCGGCCCTGCGGGCTCGGGGAGCGCCCCCGAGATGCTGCTGCGCTGCGGGACCAGCACAGGTCGGACTGCCGGGCAATGCTGAAGGGCTGCCTGTGCTGCCAGAGTTTTGGGTTAGGAAGTACTTAGTGGCGGCTTCAATGGCTCGTGGGTGGTGGGATTTTGAGATTAATGGCAGGATGGCGAGTGTATTGATTTCAAGGCCGGTCCAGGCCATAATTCAGTGGTTACTTGAGATAGTAATGGTTGTTCCTATGAGTAAGCTAGTGATGAAGATTAGTTTTGCCTGGGGGTTCATTAGCAGGGGAAGGATTTGAACCATCATTTTTGGGGTACGGGCCTGATAGCTTGTTTAGCTGACCCTACTAGAAAGTAATATAAAGGAAATATGGAGGGTTTTGATTCCTCTAGTGTGGCTTCTATTCCTGCTTTTCTGAGTACTAGGAAATGAGAGGGCTGGTATACCTCCATGTTCACTTTATCCTAGTGACCCTTAGTGTTCAGGCACATTTCTGGGAGGGCCTCAGGTAAAGGGGTAGGCCCACGTAGCAAATTGGCATGCTAAGTACTAGTCATGGCTTGTGTTTCACAAGAGAACTGCATGCAGTCTTTGGGCCTTTCATGTCTCATGTTTTATCCCAAGACCCATCTCCTTCTGCAAATACTTTTAAAAGGTTCTAGTATGTAGGTGGATAGCATTCTGTTCCTAGTAGGAGAAAATTTTTTCAGACCTTGCTTGCAGATTTTTGGAAAGAGGGAGCACACTGTTACATAAACTTGGAGCATGAGAAATGTGAATATGGTTTATAAATGATGCATTTGCTCGAATGACTGATCACAATCAAACAATTTTAATTGTTTTCTTTTCTATAGAGTAATCTTGCAGTCCTACAAGAAATAATAAGAACACCATGAAAACAGTATCCAAACTGTATTGTTGAAGTTTAAGACTTTAATTAGAATATGTACATACAGTTACTGTCATAAAATCAAAGCTATTGCTTCCACAATAAACATAACTTTACAAAAAATGTAGAGATCCTATATCTATACTGATGGCTTAAAAGACTAATGGTGGGAAATGCTCTTAATTACTTGCCTGTAAAAATATGAATCACTTTCAAAAAACTTTCTGGCAAAAAAAATGTTTTGCCAAGTAAACTTTGGCAGAAGTTTACTTTTGACTTTTGCTGTTACGTAGAACTACTACTGAGTTGGCGCTTTATTTTAAAAATTAGTTTTTTTGGAGGGGACTCCCCAGACTTTCTAGCTTGAAGTAAATCTCTGTTTCCCTCTGTGTGCATCCTCTCCTCCTTAGTGGTTCTTTTAAATTCCAAGATGCTATATGCTGCCCCTGGCAGAAATGTGTATCTCCCAGTGGAACTTTCATGACACCTACATGCTGGTAGGTTTTGAGAAAAGGCAGTGCACAATCTTTGTAGACTTGATCTACATGGCAGCAATTGTGACATTGGGATACATATCTAAGAAAATAATTCAGGTGGTATTGTAGTATTGGAGGTGGTTTTGTTATACAGATTCATTTTCAGTATGTTATAAGAGGAAGAGACTGTTTTTAGTACTCAAGGAGGGATGACAGATTGGAAGTTATGTTTGGGATGGGCTCTTGTTGCTACTGAAAATAACTGTGGAGTCTCCAGGGAGTCTATGCAACTCTGCCATATCTATGTTAAAAGGAAAACATGTCAATTGTACTGAAGAACTTGGATAACTTTCACAAAACCACTTCAGTATGACTTAGTTTTTTATCAGTTTTAAGGAGTGTTGTACCTTTTTCAGACAGGATAAGGATATGAAAAGTAAATAAACCATTCCTGTATCCAGAATGAAGGAAAAAAACCCTGGATTAGGAGGAGCATGGAAAAATATACTGTAAATATAAGTCTTACTGCATGTAATATCTGCAGTGCTGGCTGTGGCAACCAGCTTTTCACTGTGCTGCTCTGTGGGCTGCAGAGTGGCTGTAAAAGTCTGCTCAGAGCGACCATGTTTCAGTCTTTGCATGGATATAAACACCCATTATGTGAGACAGCAAAGACTCAGACCCAGGTATGGATTATATACAACTACTCAGTAGACTCCCTTCTAGATGCAGGGAGTTTCTCTGCTCAGGGCAAAGGAACCTCAGCTCACTAAGTAGCTGCTCCACTTAATTGTTACATACTTCTCTTGACCAAAATACTTTTCCCTGCCTCGGAAAGTGCACCTTTAAGAATAACCAATGAAAATGATTTTTACAATGCTTAATTTGCCCTTGACAGAAAAGCTCTCTGTTGGAAGGCATTGTCACAAAATGGGAGCTGTGGTTTAGGCTTGGTCATGCTGCCCCTGACTTTTCCCTGCATGACTGCATTGTAGCCTGAATTGATCATGGCAAGCAAGCTGAAGCTGTTAGTTCATTTAATTGCCAGGTCTGTGTCTGTGCAGTAAGTTAGTCAATGATTCCTCTGAAATGACTGCTGCTACACCACACAGCAGCTCACGTGGCCAATGGATGTGTATTGATGGGGCTAATGGAGTCACTGAGCCAAGCTCACATCTAGCAATGTCACAGCTCTCCAGATATTGGCCATGATGGTGATTTGTGCTGCACAGTGTCCTAAAGCCCAGGCAGTATCAGAATCCAATGTACTGGTTTGGATGATAATAGCTGCAAGGCTGAGGAGGGTACATGAAACTTGAAAGAGGACAGTAAACAGCAAAACCAATGGTGCTGATGGTGATGCAGGATGCACAGACTATCTTTAGAGTAATTTAGATACAGCATGACTGGGGATACCTTAAGGAGTGAATTTAGTAGTGATTTTTAGAATATTGAGCTTAACAATAATATTTTAATTTAAAAGAACTTTATGATGAACTTTGCTGGCCATTCTGAACCTAGAAAACATAGATGATGAATTTTTTACGAAACAGAAAAGGGGAGATTTAATTAATGTTAGAAAGACCAGCAGCAATCTTAGTTAGTCTAGGAAAAATTTATTTTGCCCTGAGTGCAGCAATGGACCTGTTATTCATCTGAAAACATCTTGTAGAAAACAGCTGTTAGGTCACTAGTTCACCTCATCCTGAAGATAGGATTTCTCTTAACTGTATTCTCTCTTGAGATGTGTTAATGTTATTTTGAAAGTTAATATTTATTTAACCCTATTTTCCCTCTTTTGCATCTCTAATGCTGGTGTTAATAATCTCTGCCTCTAGGATGTTTTGCAGCATTTGCAGACTCACCACTTCTGATCACTTACTACCTTGGCTATATCTGAAGTATTGATATAGAGATGAAAACCTGTGTGTTCCACTAGTAACCAGTCTCTGCTTCCTTTGCATCTAAAAAAAATTATCTTCTTTTAATGCCTTCTTTTTCTTCCAAGATTGCTCTCTCTTTGCAATCACTTTCCTTAAAAATGTCCTTGAGACTTATCTGGGGGACCCTAATGATCATCTTCATCAAAAAACAAGAAAGCAGAAGTACCTGTAGCATCAGAGAATTATTCCTCACATGTACAGTTGGATAAGATGGGATTAATGCAACATCTCAGAATAACTAATTTTTTCAGAGCAGAGTTATTTGATTGTTATTTACATTGATAATCATTCCATTATTCTAAGAATTTTTCTAGGAAACAGGATTCTGTATATAAACTGAGAACGTTGTATTGCTGGGGGGGGAGGTTGGTGATGATACTTAGTGTTGTACAAACGAGCTGGGATAATGATAAGGAATTTGCAACCACCTAGTACTGTGTGAACCAGCCAGAGAAACGTGCCTGAGGGGTATTAGGGAGAAATTACACAGTTGCATTTTTTTTATGCTGAGATCAACTATGGGGCCTTGACCCAGAATTAGTTCTTTCTCAGAATGAAGAAGATTAAAAAAAACCTGTGTTCCACTGGGCAGCACTGGAGCAGCACTTAGCTAATGAAGGTGCTGTAAGCCTGTGGAAATGTTGGGAGTTAGTCTTGTTTCCCTGCTGCTTTTTGCAAGGGAAAAAAGCTGAAGCAAGACCATTATAGGACCAGTGCTGTGCATTCATGTGAATGTAAAACTCAACTTTAAGAAGCTCTTAAGAAGGAAACTGGTTTTTTTAAATTTTTTTCTTTTAAAGTAATTTTTAAAGTAGTATTGGCAGAACTTAACGAATAGTCTAAAAATGCTACTTTATTAATGTACCTAGGGAACAATAGGTGTGTAATGGTACTTAAACAGGATGTTACATTTGGCTCACCCAAATCAGTGTTATTTTGTAAGAATAAGGTTTGATAAAATGAATAAGTATTTCAGGATCAGATTGCACTCTGCATTGGAAATTTCTCACAGTTAATGGTTCCTCCAGCTAGTCATTCACTGCCAGGAAAGCCCTCTTTATTGATTATTATTTTATATTAATGGATCTATCAGATATTTATTTGGCAAGTTTCTTGGTTAAATTTTCTTTATTGATTTCTCCCAGGGATAAATGAGCTGCAGAAGTGGAAATAGGCGGTCCTCTTCTGCTAGATCTGGATATTTAAATGTATTTTCAAAGTATCAGCTCTATTACAGGAGCATTTGGAACAGATATTTGGATTCCAGTAACGCAGTGGATTTCAAGACTTTTTATTATATAAGGATTAACTCAGAAAACAGATGGATGGACTATGTCAAGAATCCTAGCATATAGGGAATCATAGGAAGGCAAATTTCCAGCAAAATTCTAGATTTCTCTCTTCAGAAATGTCTGTGAAGAAGTCAAAACTCTGTGTGCAAATCAAACTGCACATTTTCAGCTACTGCAAATGGAAGTTTAGGAAACATAAATTTCGTAATTTCCTTGAAATTGATTGAGCCATTATCTGAGAGGTGATTGGATGAATTTATCAGTGTTCTAGATATAGCTTTTCACATTATAAACAAAGCCATTAACTGAAAAATAGGTACATTCACTGAAATGAATTTCATTCATTGGAGATGTTGGGGCAAATTTAATGCCTTTTTGCTTTCTGAAAAGATGGCAATACATTTTTCACTTTTGCTAATATTTAAATCATGCTTCAAAGTTAACTCAAATGGTTACTTTGATGGAGGAGCAGGTTTTATGCAAACCAAACCTTTTTCTTTTTTGCATAAACGTTTTTTTATGGCAGGTTTTTGATAGCACCTTGTATAAAGACATTGCCTTCGAGAAGAAACACTGGAATTTGAGGATTGTTTGAAACAAATGTATATGGATATTATATGTCATGACTGTGCAGCCTTATATGCACCTGGATCAAATGGACTTACAATAATAATGGACCAAACCTGCAATAAAATTCTCTAATATTTCAGTGGACATGATTGCATGTGAAGCTACTTCAGAATGAAGTTCATGACCCTGGAACCCTTTTCTGAATATATGTATGAAAATGCTTATAAAAAATAATCATAGTAGAGGGCTTCTTACAGTGCAGGGAATTACACCCACAAGGCTGCACAGTAAAATGTAATTTAACCTTATACATGTGTACCAGAATTTGCATGATTAATTTTTACTGCAGTTAAATCTGATGGTAAAACTAATCTGTGGATCAAACAATAATTGCAATGAAGAGGGAAGTTCATGTAGTGTTTTTGCTACCTTGTCCTGCAGTAAGATAAAATATCAAATGGACAATATTTGCAGAGTTACTGTCACTTCTTATTGGTCTATCATATTTTGGTTATAAACCTAAGAAATTTAAACTCGAGGTAACAAATTTTGGCATTAAAAACTTGTGTTTTTAATGTGTTTACACTTCAGTAATTGATCCAGAATAAAATATAATTTTGAACTTCTAGAGAATTAAAGCAGTTGTTCAGAATGTGTGAATTCACTAACTCCTGTTTTGGAAGCACTTGTCAGAATTACTGTTTTTTACACAATCAGTTGCCACATAAAGGCAAAACAGGTTCTAAAAATTAAGCTAGTTGTTACCTAGCAAGAATTGCTGCAACTTTATGCCCACATTATCTTTATGCCCACACTATGAACTTCAGTATCCTACTTTTCATACAAGTATTTTATATGATTTTTCAGACAATGGGCACAATAATTCAAGGCTTGCTGCCTTCATTTGAAAGTTAATTTGGATGAAAGTAAAGTTTGTATTTAAAGCACAAAAGCTCTTCCTGCATAAGTGCATGTGTGGACAGTTCTAATTCAGGAATCAAAATGTCTTCTGGTTTCACTTAATCTACTTTTAATAGTAGTGTTTAGCTTAATCCTTCATTGAACTGGAACAGGTCTACATACCAGTCCAGCTCTAAATTATGTTGGAAAGAGAATAGCTTTTCTGAATAGCTACTATTAATGTTGGAAATATTTTTGCAATTATTTAAGTCTAAGTTGGATCTCAGCATGCATTGACATGTACTGCAGTCTTTCAAATCTCAAGTCTAAATTTTTCAACTCACCAAATAACAGGCTGCAATTTAAATGCTCAGAAGACTGGTCTCCAAAACAGAATTGAAGATGTATTGAGTATTTGTGACAGAAGTGTAACTTGGATTTGTGGCTTTTACCAATCTCAAGCTATAATTGGTTCTCTGTCGGTTCTGGGTATAGTATTTAACTGAAAAGGAGGCCGTGATGATAGTCATTAATTGAACAAATTGAACGACTGATTGTTTTGATACAGAGGAAATAAAAGCATGGACACAAATCCCATCAATCTCACTTACATGGCGCTATGACTTAGGAATAATTTCTTGTGTCAAAACTTAAGGTTGTCAGCTCAAAGGAGCAAGTCTTGTTATCCCCAAGTGTTTGAACTGTGCTTAACCAACTAGAACTGTTGTATGGTTAAGAGCTTTAAACATAAGGGCTAAATATTAACTAGGCATCTTTTTGGCATTTCACTAGATTCTGAAAGTTAAAAATAAAATCTTTGCACTTACACTTTTGGGGAACTAAAATAATTATTTTTCTTCTTTTTTGTTTGTTTTTAAATTATCATTTATAGTCCTTATGCAGCTTATAGAAAAGTGATGTGCATACCTGGGTTACTCTGAAGGTCAAATACTCTGCATATTGAACATTTCAAGCTGCTGTCCTGCTTAAGTTCCAAATCATTAGCTTAGCAAATGGGAGCCTAAATATAAACAAAGTCAATAGGGAGAAAAAAACCCACTGCATAGTATGTCTACTGATAGAAAAAGCTACAGAATGCAAACATAAATTTTTAATTCAACATTCTTTAATTTAAAAAAACAACAAGCCCACACCACCTCCACTCCCCTCCCCCCTGACAAGCTTGCAAAAACTAGGTCTGAATTCCCAGTGGGAATAATGAGCAACAGCAAGAGTGAATGCTGGAAGAGTAGAATGCAATTGTATTAGTCTCCATCACAATGGGAGGTAAACCCAAATCATTTATAAAACGTAAATGCTGGCAGAACACAGGGAGCTCAGAGCACCACACTGCAGGTGTGATTTATGAGGCTGGGGACTGGCTATAAATCAAACCCTTTTGTTTTAAATAGTACTGCTTCAACGCAGGAGATCATTTTACATGTAGAGGAAATGATGAAAAAAATGCAGTACATTGCATCCCAAGAATATTAGAGAATCAGCTTTACAATGTGACTATCAGGACCATGCTCAGACAATGGGTATCTGATACTCAGTTTAACGAATTCTCCCACTGCTGAACAGAGTGCCCTAATCTAGCAACTCAGGTTTGTTTCAAATGTATTAATCATGGGATCTATTTTGTGAGACCAGCTGTTAAAATCGTTGCACTTAGGATCAGGAATACATTGGGTATTCTTGTTAACTAGCTAGAGGTGTCCTTTCATGCCACCAAAAGCCCTGCCTGTTTCTATGTTATTTGTATTTTTCTTTAATTCTAAAGGTTGATGGGCCTCATTATTTAGTGGCCTTGTCCTATGAAAATGGGTGAATAAAACAATTAATTCCTAAAGATTCAAATAGAGAGTAGGCATCCTGCAAAGTTCTGCTCAATTGCAGGAAAATGATGTCTGGCAAGGAGAAGTGCTTTTCTCCCTCTATTGGTTATATAATTATCAAATGGAAGAGATTTTAAAGGTAATGAGAAAAGTGATTTCTTCTGCTCTGTTTTCTGGATCTGCCAGAGTTTATCTTGGCTGCATATTTTGCATTCATTTTACATGCATGCCACTAGAGCCTATGCTATATGCATAAAACCACACTTTATATATCGTGCAATGTGGGCCAGAGAAGCACTTTAAAAAGCTGAGAGAATGAAAGGCCCACATAAAGGTAGGTACAGCAGTTATATTTGTTTTCAAAGAAGTTTATAGTGAGACTAAAGCTGCCTGTATTGCACTTGTGCCTATCCTGACCATTTGATGTTTTGGCCTCATCATGGAATTGTAGAATGGCCTGGGTTGGAAGGGACCTTAAAGATCATCCAGTTCCACCTGCCTGCCATGGGCAGGGGCACCTTTTATTAGACCAGGTTGCTCAGAGCCCCATCCAACCTGAGTTGAAATGCTTCCAGGAATGAGGCATCCACAACTTCCCTAGGCAACCTGTGACAGTACCTCAACCATCCTCACAGCAAAGAATCCCTTCCTCAATCTAATCTAAACCTACTTTTTTATCAGTTTGAAGGCACTCCCTCTTGTTCTGTCACTCTATGTCCTTCTAAAAAGTTACTCTCCATCTTTTTTGTAGTCTCTATTCAGGTACTGTAATTTCACAATTAGGCCATCCCTTGTCTTTTCCAGGCTGAACAAACACATTTTTTAAAGCCTTCCTTCACAGCAGAGTTGCTCTATCCCTCTAGTCATCTTGGTGGCCCTTCTCTGGACTCACTCCAACAGGTCCACATCCTTCCTGTGCTGGGGAACCCAGGACTGGGTGCAGCCCTGCAGGTGGGGTCTCAGCAGGGCAGAGCAGAGGGGCAGAATCCACTCCCTCACCTTTTGCACACTGCCTTTGATGCAGCCCAGGGCACGTTTGGCTCTCTGGGCTGCAAGGGCACATGGCTGGGTCATGTCCAGGCTCTCACTCACAGCACCCCAAAGTCCTTCTCAGCAGGGCTGCTCTGGATCTGCTCATCCCCAGCCTGGATCGATACTGGGGGTTGCCCTGACCCAGTTGCAGCACCTTGCAATTAGTGACGTTAAACCTCATGAGATTCACTAATGATTTAGCCATGTGAATGTAAAAAGTTGCACTGATTAAGTAGAGTGCCTTTATGTAAGCAAGGAGTCAAGAAACATCCTGCATTGAAATGCTTTATTATTTTCTGAGGGTCCAAACTCCACACACTATGGAAACACATGTGCACAATTTCCAGGTTCTGATGTTGATAAAGGCAATATCAGCTATTGCTGGAGGCATTAATATCAATTGCTTGAAAGAGGAAAATATAATTTCACTGAAATAATTGTTTTTTTTCCTTACTTATTATTATAAAACCACATCTAGTGGCACATTTGTGGGGCACTCTACAAATGTAAAAACATATTCCCTGCTCAGTAGACCTTGCAGTCTAAATTAGGCCAATGCATGAAAAAGATATATTGATGATGAACAGAGAAAAGAAACAAGTGACTAAAATTGCTTTTACCAATTTCTTTCCAGCTGATATTGGGCCAGACTTTTAAAGGTATTTGGCCTTCTGTTTTCTGAAGATTAAAGTGCTTAAGTGTCTTTAAAAATGCAGTCATTTTACATGTAAAATCTAATGCTCCACAAAAAGCACATTATGTGGGAGTTGAGTGAAAATGGCATTGTGTTTTTTGAATCTTACATTGTCCTGGATACTAGAGTCAGTTTGGATACACAGCCTTGAAAGAGGCCTGCCCCAGTTATGTAGTCCTCTCAGGTTGCAATCCCATCTGTAATCTTTGTATCTTTGGTGGTAGTCGTGTGGTTTTTTTTTTGTTTTTTTTTTTTTTTTTTTCCCTTTGCTTGTTTTTTGGTTGTTTTTTTGGTTGGTGGGTGGTTTTTTTTATTGTTTTTGTTTTGTTTTTGTGTGAGACAAACACTCCGTCTCTTTGTCTACTGTGCCCTGTGAGAGAAATAATTCTGTGGGTCAAAAGTAGTGTTTTAAAACCCATTTGTGCAAACTTTTCTGCCTTTTAGACAAGTAGGTCACTCAAGGGAC
This sequence comes from Melospiza georgiana, assembly GCF_028018845.1. Taxonomy (NCBI): domain Eukaryota; kingdom Metazoa; phylum Chordata; class Aves; order Passeriformes; family Passerellidae; genus Melospiza; species Melospiza georgiana. Next base: position 92,817,305 of record NC_080432.1, read on the forward strand.
CTTGTTGCAACACTCAGGAAAATATATAATTAAAGCTGGTATAAACATTGAGTTTCTTTACCATTATAAAGGTTAAATACATGAAAAAGTGAAAGAACATTTATATAGCAGAAGTGATAATGAAGGGTTTAGATCTGCAGTCTCCATGAACAGGGGAGGTTGTGGCTTTTCCTATGTAGAATCATCAGGAATAGATAGTAATTACCAAGTTCAAAGCCTTCTGTCTCCTCCAAAAAGCCAACTTGTATTTTTGGGGTTGTTTCAGAATGACATGATGTCTGATGGCTCTGTTCCTTTTAAAGGACTTCTTGATATGCGTTGAATTCTGACCAGGGATGGAAAGTAATTTTTGGGAACATATTAACAAAATGATGTGTAATAGGTCTAGCAAAGGTTGAATACAGATAATGGTGTCTGGTGTAGTACCACAGAGAAAAGAAATCTGAAGTGTTCTCTGAGGGGAGGCCAAAGGAGGAGTGAGGTAATAAGAGGTTTCATTGCCCAGTTGGGGTTGACAGAAGGCAAATTGTGCTCAAATTGTGCTCAGAGGATGGGAGGCAGTGTATATTTTACATACATGTGGTAGGTGATAGGAGAGACTTGTCCAGCGATGTAGGAGTCTTTGTGATACATACAAAGGTCTCCTGCAAAGCTGATGAATACTTTTTCATGTTGTGGAGCTTGACACATTGAATGCCTCCTACAAATCTTGAGTCCAGCTTTGATGTGTTTTACTTGCTATATAATCTTATTAAGCTGATGGGTATGGCACTGAGGTAAAATCAGAGGAGAGTTTTTTGTGTTCTGTAGCTGACAAAGGGAATGTTCTGGACATTTAGAATTTATTCTAATGTGGTTATAATTTCTGGTAGGTGTTGGCTTGCACAACCTATTTCAAAATGTCTGCTGCAATGGCTGCAAGCACAGGCTGTTCCAGGGGAGCTTGCATAGATGCACCTGCTGTCTGTGGGCAGGGTGTGTAGTGTAAAGTGGGCGATTTGTGACCTTTGCTTCTTAAATCATACCCTTCCACATAGGAAGCTCAAGTAGGTCATGTACTGAAGGGAGCCAGGAAATGTATATGCATATGTGATGTGAATCTGATAGCCTGTCTAGTAACCAGGAGTGGCCACAGATGTGCATCCCAGTTTGGCAGATGTGTTTGTACATTTTCTGAGATGTTGCACATCTAAAGTGTATATCAGAGCTTACAATCTGACCTTAAAAAGTAGATGCCTTTAAAGATTGTATTCAAGTTCCTTGTGATACAAATTAGTTTTCCAACAATCAGCATTTGTGAATTGATTCAACAGAGCACTAAAGATGTACTTATGGCAATCACCATTCAGCAAAATTTTAAACTTTAAATACATGCAGTGGGAACATGGCTTAAAATTAAATATGGGTTTACGTGTGTTGCAAAACTGGGTTTCGACTTTGAGCCTCTGAATGGGAAAATTAGTCATGAAAGTTTGGTTCATAGTGTGGGATTTCTCCTTTCTTACTCAGGAGGGAAATGGCATAAGAGGTGCTGCTGGAAACCATGGCTACTGGTGAACAGTCAGCAGGATGTTTTAGCATCCCTTTTGAAATAAAAGCTAAACATGTGAGTAGGTATAAATTAAGCAGAAACAGGTTTATTTTTTACATTTGGATATTAAAAGAAATTTTTTTTGAAGACTGACATTTCAGTTTCAAAATTAAATGAAAAATTTGTAATTCAGAAAGTGTGCTGTCATTTGCAGCCCTCAGGGTCCATATGCCTGCAGACAGACGCTCCTTTTTTACAGGCATTTTCCCAACATCCTGGGTTTGTGAAACTATAAAATGTATGAACAAATAAAGGCACATGTGTTTTGATATGCTTCACTCTTTTTCTGATGTTACCCTGTAGGATGTAATAAAGACATGGAATCAGGCTAAAGAGATCAGAAGTATCAGAGATAAAGTCTTTCTTTTATTCCTTGTTAGAAATATCAGCACCTTGGAGGGTGCCCTGTTATTGGACCCTATTGCAAAATAGAAATGCCATCTTCAGCTCAGCTGCTAGTGGACTTCTGCAAAGTCTGCTCCAGAACGTTGTTTGCAGGCTGAGCACAGGACCTCATTTAGCTTCAATGTGCCATTGGTAGCAGCAGTATCTTGTTACCTCCCCTGACACCTGCAAACCAGAGTCATCACTGGCTCCTAGCCAGGAGCAAACTGGAGAACCTGGTCATCGTTACCTGTTCTCAAAAATGTGCACTGTGAAGAATCTCACAGAATTAGTAACTTGTTGAAGTAACTCAAATGCTCCATCCTGACATCTGCAGATGGCTCCTGGCTTTTTAAGCATTTGTACACTTTTCTTTAACATTGATATGTAAGATGTTCTCTTACAAAAGAAGTTCATTAGTTGAACAGTGCTCTTTTATAGCACTGTAGTAATTAGTGCTCCAGATAAGAGCACTTTCTGGCCTGTTGCCTATTTTCAGATTTGCCAGAGAACATCACTGTGTGGCAACAGGATGATTCTTTCTTATTCTGTCTTTAATGTACCTCTGATAAATTATTATCATAGTCCAGTGATTTAAAGTAGACTGTCTGATGGGGACTGTGAGAAGCATGGAAAATCCCACTGGACAGCACGTTTCAAGTCTTCTAAGTTGCTGGAAGTAAAGTTTCAGAGTAGGAGTCTGAGTATTTTCATAATTATGTATATACATTTTTAGTTTAATAGGTATGAAGAGTATAAGGGAAGGTAAGCAAGCTATTGCTTCAAAGGGAAGTGTTTAGAAAAAGTTTGAGAACACCTGTTCTAATTATTGTGTATGACATTTTAATTTCTAATTAAACTGTGAGCTAGAGAATATCTTCCACATATCTGTTCTGCTGTCACCCTCATAGTATGGGAAAGAGCATGCGTTGCTATTTTTACATGATTTTTTTAAAAAGTCCTTGTAAAATTTAATTTCTCTGCCTTTAGTTCCAACCCTGGTAAGAATTTATGTTTTAAACCTCATAAAATAGAGGAACTTGCTATTAATTCCTCAGTCATATTCCATGTTAGTAATATTGGTCCTTATGTATTGTGTAATTGGAGATTGATCCGGTTTGGTTCTAAGTATGAGAAGAAGCAGAAGTCACTCTGATATCCAGAGGCTGCTCCACAACTTTGCAGACTCTGTATATAGTCACAGTTTCTATCTCTGCAAAGTTTGGAATAAATGTATTGAAGTCGGCAAAGCTGTTTTAGTTTAACATAATTTAATAATATACTGTCCTCAAACTTCATCATCCTAGCACTCATTAGGCATTCTGGTTTTGTTCACACTAGGACCCTTCATAAAGAAATTTATTTCCCTCTGTTCCCTCTCCCAATTTATTGCAGGAGAACTCCATGTTCATTTGCCCACTGCACAGTGTTTTGTGGGGTGAGAAAGAAACAAGCCAAAAGAAATCAGCAGAAGAAGTAGTTATCATGTTGGATGAGGCTCTGCTCACATTTATTTTTGGTATAAATGCAGAACAGCTCCACTTCTCCAAGAGAAATTTATTTGCATTTGGTGGGTGAGACTAAATCCAGATTAATACTCTGAGCCCCAAAATTCACCCTTTCTACCCCTATTAGCTGCTCTGAGTTACAAAAGACTGTTTAAGATGATGCAGCATATATTTTATGATTTCCATTATTTCTGCAGTTCCTCCTCCTCCTTCATTGCTAGTTGTGTTCCCCAAGTTGGGCAGCCAAATAAAGTGACCTCCATGGCTGTTAAAATTGCATTATAAATAGGCTGGGAAGAAATATTGTTGGAACAAAGCAATTGGCACAGTCCCTTTTCCTCTCCCTGGTGTCAAACTGTTGATGACCATAACACAATTGGTCTCTGTTATCTGGAGAGTGTGACCATGCCGTTGTTTCTCTGGCTGGGTCCCTTGCAGGGCTGCACAAAGCACAAGCATTTCAGTCCGAATGCCGCCATCAGTGTGCTGGACATTGTAGAATGACAATGACAGAAAATGAGAGCCCTCTCCTCATGCATTGCTCCATGCTGTGAACAAAATGGCATTCTTGGTGCAGCCGAATTGAAAACTTCTGTACACTTGGCTCAGTTATGAATTTGCAGTGAGGAGTGTGTTAGCTGGTAAATCTGTAAGCTGTGAATTGTGTTGAGACTTAACATGACAGTAGATTAAGTGATCCAGTAGTAGTTTTGTTTTTCTTCTGTGTCACTCATTGTCTTCCTGTTTAGCTGCCCCACATGAAATTTTCCCAGCTCCATGTTCAGGACCTTATCGATGTTGCCTACACTGCCAGGTCACCTTCCTGTACTAGTTCAGCAGATTCATTTCTGTCGCCTGCCTACACCTTTATGCTTTGTCCCATATATTTTCTATCCCTGGTACAATTTTTCCCCAGAAGACTCTCCTGCTCTTGTGTGTCAGTAATTCTTTGCTCATCTACCATACCTTTTGTGCCTTCCTCATCTATATCATTAGAACTTTGAGTAATGAAATAGTTTATTTTGGCTTGTCATAGGTGCTATATATTTATACATGTTGGGTGGGCTAAGATCAATACTATTCTTGTAGCATTGTGCTTTTGAAAGCTGTGTACAGGATCCTTGTAGACCATAATAAAAAAAACTCTGAATATATCTTAATATCAATGATGTGAGTACAGGGCCTGATACCAGTACTTTGTGGCATGATCTGCAGCTAGATTAATTAGAGCAGTCCTTTGCAGCTAAACATGTAGACATTGTAGATAAAGAGTTTATGCATTTTGTGTGATTCTGGGACAAGTATCTGTTTGGAAATTTGGAATAACGGTTTTGATTAAATTAGTGTTGCAGAGACTTTCCCTTTGGAATGATTTGTCAGTGGCTTAGAATGAATCAAGTAAGAATTTTATACAAATACCATACTGTTATTTAAAATATGTCACAGCATTGGTAGGGCACCTCTGAGCTGGTGCTAAAGTCAGCTTTCAGACTTATGGTGAATTCCCAAGCTCCATTTTGACTGGGTGGTTTGAAACATGGTCTCTTCTTTTGGCTTCCCTGGCTGTTTTCCAATAAACAGTCTGGCAGACTGTTATGCTTTCACAGCTGTATTAGCCCCTTTGGTCTCCCCAACAAGCTCCTGAGTAGTGTCAGCTCATCTTTGCTGAGAATGTTGGCCCTACTGGAAAAGTTAGTTTACAATTTTTTCTTTGGGCATGCGACAGCTGATAGCAAACAGACAAACACTCTTTGCACTCTTTGCACACCAGTCACTTATTTCCTGAAATAGCACAAGAAATAACACATGCACTCATGTACATGTAAGGATATATGGGTGTACATGCATGTTTGTGAACACAAAAATGTGTATTTATGCACAAAACGGTGTATATGTATATTTCTGAAATGAAGAATATATATGATCCTTGCTTTTTCTTTCCTCTGTTTTCCCTCTGCTTTCAGGAGCTGTCTATGTCCAAGTGGTGCACAGCTCTTCATGGGCTTGGTTTCATTTGGTCCCCACTTCCTTAGTTGGCTCACTGCCCTCTCCATTTTTTGGTCTTGATTTCTTTCTTACTCAACTTGCCCTTCCCAGCTTCTTAATCTGTGAGATTTTATCAAGGCAAAGTATGTGCGTCTGTAGGACTGTATCAATGCTTCATTTCATTCTTCTGCCTGTAGGAAAATTCCCAGGCTCTAGCTCTGGCAGCCAGTACAGACATTCTGCCTTTCCCTAGATTTGAGTCTTCTCAGTGGCCTGCCCTTGTGCCCAGACAATAACCCTTACAAGAGACTTTTTCAATGATAGATTTTTTTGGCCCCACTTCCCTGCTTATTAATACAAACTGTAATGAACCAAGGTATGGTGAAGACAGATAGACATAAAAATACAAGTGATGCCTACATTGAAGCCAGGCTTTTGTACAGTGTGTGGACATGTCCTGAATAACTCCTTAGAGACAGATATGAAGCTTTTGGAAAAAAGACTAACCTAGGGGAACTGAAAGGCCCAAACTAAGTTAGCAACTCAGAAAAAAACCTCTGAGTTTTGAGTATTGAGCTCTCAAATTACTAAAAACCCCAAAGTCTTAAACAATACAGCAGAGGGATAGTTTTCATTTTCATGCAGTAAACAGCAGTTTCAGGAGTCACTTGGTTTCAAATGAGCTGTATTTGACAGAATAACTCAAACTGAAACCAGAGTGCACTGTTTGTGAATGCACTTGGGCTGAAACTGAAGAAAAGCTTTCCATGAATTGCTATAAGTGGAAACTGCTATGTGAACCTAGATGAGTGCCCTACTTCCCAGCTGGGGCACCTGTCTACTTACTCCCTGTAGACTAGCAGGAGAGTGGATGACCCTGAGTAAAGGGCTCTGCCTCAGATGAAACACTGTGAAGGAACTATCCTTCAAACACAAACCACTTTTTGCTCCTCTCCCCTGTGGGTTGGAAGACAGGGGAAATATAAACCATTCTGAGATGAGCTCTTTCTTTCCTCTGCAAGGTGTTCTTGTCCCCATCCTGCTGATGCTATTGGGTTGTGCAGCCTATGTGGGCAGCAAATTTCCATACAAGCCACTGGCTAGACCTCACTTAGCAGACCTCACTTATATTTTCTCTCCCTAATTTTCTGGCAAGTACCTTCTCAAGGATATTTTAGTCTCATTTAATTCTTTCACATATTCATTTTTTAGAAAAAGTAAAAAGGTTACAAAGTGCGTTCCACACCAGCTGATTTCTTGCAATCTGTAGCCATTCCCCAAAGTACAGCCACTCTTGGATTAAAAAGTGGGGGTAGTTTAACAATGCACAGAATCCTCACACCATTTTTATTGCCACGTTGCTAAGGAAAATTGTATCTTGTACTGTAAGTCTATGGCATAGCAAAGGATCTTTTTTTCTAAACTTATGACAAATTTTGATTTTTACATCATTTTTCAAACTTGTAGAGTTACTAGATAGCTAGATATAGTTTTTATGTTTTCCATTGTTGGATTGTATTTCTTTCTGATTGGGAATTTAGCTATTTGTTTCATGGAAGTTTGGGAACTTCTAGACCTCCAAGTGATTTCACTGTTATTTTTCATCAGAACAGACTCCAATATATGTCAGTTGTTCTGATTTGTGCTGGTTGTTGAACACCAGCATCAGTGCTGACTGAATGAAATAGAAAAAACCTCAAAGACTGATGACTTTGAGTGCTGTGATATGTGACTGCTTTATTGCTTCCTCTCTTGCCCCATCAAATCCCATGAAATGTACCTGAAATAAGATATCCAGCCTGTTGTTGATCAGGCTTCACCCCAGGTTCTATTGGAGAAATTGTTTGAAATTTGTATGTGTTTCCTCGCTACTGTCAGCAAAGTCACAAAGGGAAAATCTAGGACAAAAGAAAAAAAAGTCAAAACCCAGTAGTTTCTGCACAACTGGACTCCAGTCACTTCACCATCTTTGTGACTCTGCTGGATGTGCACCAGTATGTCTGTTTCTCTTGAACCTGGGGGCCCAGGACTAGACTCAGCACGTCAGATATTTTTCACCAGTGCTGAGCAGAGAAAGATCATCTTTCTTGACCTGCTGGCAAAACTCTTTCTGATGCAGCCCAAGACATTGTTCACCTTCCTTGAGGCAAGGGTACATTGCTGGTGTGTGTTCAGCTTTGTGTCCTCAGCAAGATGTTTTCCTGCCAATCTACTTTCAGCTGGTCAGCCCCCAGCATATCTTTGCACATGAGGTTGCTCTTCCTCAGCTGAAGAACTTGGCATTTCCCTTTGTTTGAACATCATGATTTTCTTGTTGGCCCATTTCTCAAGCCTATTGAGGTCCCTCTGGATGGCAGCACAAATATCTGATTCATCAACCACTCCCAGTGGTTGCAAACTTGCTGTGGGTGCACCGTCACCCCATCATCCAGGTCCTTAGTGAAGAAATTAAGCCGTACAGATCCAGGTATCAAAGCCATAATATTCCACTAACAACTGGTCTCCAGCTGGACTTTGTGCTGTTGGTCAGGGCCCTTTGATCCCAACAGTTCTGCCAGTTCTCAGTCCACCTCACTGTCCATTTAATCTAGTCTGTGTTTGATCACTTTATTTATGAGGATGTTACAGGAGATAGCATTAAAAGCTGGGCTAAAATCAGGAGAAAGCCTCATTATGGTCAAGACTTTCAGGTCTGATTCTGCCAGGTGAGACCTTTTTATCCCTGCATTATACCATTGTTGAGGTCTGCTGTCCTGGAGAAGTCACTAAGCCTATTTCTCTGCCATGCTTTATGAAGCTGGGCCTGAAGTTATATAGAAAGAAGGAAGGAATGATCTTGCATAGAAAGTATTTTAATACTGCTAAGTATGATCAGTTTACATAATAAGATTCAAAAGCAAGAGTTAGGCATGGGCCATTCATATTAAATATTTTAAATATAAAAATAAAATAAAATTGTTTATAGAATCAGGGTGGTTTGTTAAAGCTTTTGAAATTTAGTGAAGTTAGTATCCACAAATATTAAACATGTAGAGTTTACTTTTAAGAGGAAAGGCTCTGCAGTGGGCATTTAGCTAGATTTGTACACCTACACACTGCAGATGGTTTAGTTTTATAAGAGATGAAACTGCATTTGGTGGAACTGATTAAATATAAAAACACCACCATCTGCCATTTATTCTAATATAAAATGGTTTGGGCAGATGCTGACATCTTTTGAGATGATTGATTCATCTCTGACAAGTGAAGATTCTCAGAGGGTTCCAGCTGCCCACTGCTCACACAATACCCACTTACGAGAGCAGGCGCCGATCACCACGCTGGTGGTTTGGATGTAGCAGGTGAACGAAGGGCACTCTAATAGCCAGCAGCCTGGAATTCCTAACTACAGCAGTGGAGGGTTTTTTTCCTTCCTTTTCACTCTCCCCCTACACTTCTGGTGCGCATTAAACTGGAGGATATTTATGCACACAGTATACTGTATTGGAGCACAGCGATAACTGGAAGAGTGTCAATTTCTGGCACAAATAGCTCTCTTTCTTTTTTTTTTAGAGTGGAAAGCCATCAGATACGCTCCACATATGCTATTCATTTTAAAATTATTTTTGCTAAGTGTCCATCAGGATTACATTTAAACTTCCTGGAATATTATTTATTGAGTATGTCACCAAATGCTTTGTAATAACTTAAATAACAGATGTCTATCTTGTTTTATTTGATAACATTGTCACATTCTCTACTGGGATATTTCCTTAGGGTAGTTTGCTGTAGTATCATCTTTTTTATAGGTTTTGCTCAAACTTTTAGAACATACACAAAGAGTTATGGAAGAATTCTTAAAAAAAATTCTCAGGACTAGACTGTGACATTCATACCCACACTGAATAGCTGCTTGCACCAGCAGCAAGTCCTACTGCTGACAGACTATGTCTTATGAAATAAGGTCCTGACCCCAAGCTAGATTTGTGATAACTGCAGTGGACTTTTGGTCCATCTCCAAGTGGGAGAAAGTGCAGCATAATTAGATTGTCATGCAATAAAAAGCAGATCCAGTCAGTCCTAATACTGCAAGTATGTGAACTGCAGAACTTCTTCAGAATAGATTAAAATAGGATGCTCTTTTTGTGCATGTTGAAGTGTAATCTCTGACTGTGTCCTCCACTCAGAAATATCATGTTGAACATCTTCTTCACTATAAAATATTAGTTAAAAAAGGAAAGGGGTCTGTTTATATGAAATGACATGAAAATGTGACAATTTAGTGTTGTGCTGGCACAGGAACACATGGCACATATATAAAAATTTGGTCAGAGGGATACTGAGTGATTGTACACTCATTTGAATGTATCTGGAGTAATTCCAACGAAGTCTGGAATAAGCCTATTGTACAGGGAAGTAGTTGGTGGTACAATATGGGTAAAAAACCACTCTGTGGGGCATTTTTTAACTATTGAGAGAAGCTAAAAGCTACATAAAAAGTATAGATTCTTATTATTGGTACACAATCTCTTCTGCTCAGCTGTTACTGAGGGTAAGACTACAGAGACTGTCATTCATTGTTTAAAAAGGTAAGGGGTAAAGTTAAGTTAGGCAGATTCTCATCTGGTGTAAGCTGGGGTTTGAAGTCAATGAAGAGAATCTTATTTTTTATTGGTAATACACCTGAGGATTCAGAATTATATTTTACAGTTCTTTTTATATTAACACCTCTTTTACTTATGATGTTTCCTTCATTCAGATATTCCCATTTACCTCACCCTCTTTTTCTCCAGGTGCTTTTTCTGTAGGAAGAGGCAATACAACATTTTGCCTCAGAAGAATCTTATTGGCCCTTCCTGGATACTGGGTTGTAGGAAGAACTGATGAATGCTCCCTGCTGTGAGAGGACGACTCTCCCATCAAAGAGAGTGACCATGGTATTTCATCTAATGATCTGGGAAGCTGGGTGCTTGGAATTGCCTCTGCAGTTGGGTTTACTGCTGGGAAAGAGCAATGTTTATGTTAAACTAAAAAAGCAACACCTTAATTTGAATGTTCCAAAGGTTTGTTTTTAAAAAATGAAAGAGAATCTGGAAAAGAAGTGTGTTTTGGAAGTCAAAACGAAAATCAGAAGCCTAAGGAATAATGAATATAGAATTACTCAATATATGGAATGTATATTTGACTTCAGGGAAAGGAAATTTTTCCCCCCAGTTTAGCTCCTATTTCTTCTGATATAGAAACATTATACAAACCTAAAGTGTCTAATTCAAGAAGCAGGCACCAGAACCTTTATAATGCAAATGATCTGACTGTTCTATAGTGTCTTTCTTCCAAAAGGGTCCCAAAGTGCTATACAAATTACATGTGGCCACATGAATTAGTTCCCACACCACTGAATTGCAGGCAGCTCTGGGGAGCAGAACATCTTCCTACTGTTACACAGAGGCATTACTCAATATTTTGTAGTGTCAAGCAGAAAATACACGGGAGGCAAAATAACAAAATAGCAAAAGATGAAGCAGATATTGAAATTAAAATTCTAAGAGGACTGAGGAAAAGGATAAAATCAGCTCCATGTTTTTCTTTGACTGCTTCAGAGCTGGCGATGCTAATATTGTTATTGATAGTTATAACTGACTTTCACAATATCTGTCAAGATCCTGGTTCCCAGGACTTGGCCAAGGGTATCTGGGCACAGCTTCTCGTTTCTGGCTCATAGACTGTTTCTCTCTGCAGCCCTGTGTGTCTGAGGTTCCACAAAGAGGCCTCCTAGTATAAGGGTGCTGGGCTACCCTGGCCAGATGTGATTATCTCAGAGAATGCTCTTGGTTTTCCTGAAACAAGGGGTGACTTTGGCTCTTTGTGCCACCTATTCCACTCCCAACCACCCCAGCGTTTCAAGCAACAGGGTTGACTCATGGAGCTGGAGCCTGGCTCAAATTTCCCTGCTGCCATTAGCAGGGGCCATCTCTTGGCTGCCGCTGCTCCAACCAGAGTCCCTCCAGAGGAAGAGGCACCAAAAAAAAAAAAAAAAAAAAAAAAAGGATGGAGAGAGAAAAAGAAGTGAGTTTCCCATAAAAACAGTTCAGTAAAAATCAACAATACTCCAGAATCCTTAATTTTTTTGATTTCTTTAAGCAAAATGATTTGGATTTTTTGTAAAAGTTTAGAAAAGGATACCTTTTCTTTTCCTTAGGCTATTAGCATTGAAAGGTGAAACATGAAAAATCCCTTGATCTGTCTGATTTTTTATAATTTGAAAATTTTGTTTGACAGTGCTAAAATTTGCCATCATCTGAATTTTGAAATGAGGTTTTCTGTTAATAACACTGAAGTATTGTCATTACAACTGCTGTTTCTCACCTGAATTCTGTTAAATGTTGTGTTGAAAAGGGGTTTAGTGTTTTTTTTCCTTTTTTAGTGGATAGCTTGCAATTCACTCTTGTAAGACATTATGTTGGGCTAATCATTTCCAGAGTCTGCCTGAATGCAGTGATGGTGACAGTGCTGTTCCTCTGTGCACAATAGTTCCTTCATTTGTGGGAGGCATGCTTGGTAATTAAAAAAGTCTGTAAACAAAAGCTGAGGTGTAGCTTCTCAGCAGAGTGATGTGGAGTGACATTGCAGTAGATGATTAGTCTTGGGAGCAAAATCAATGAAAGCAGCAGTTAGTCAGATGTCGTCTGACATAATTTTTCCTGTGTGCAGGTGAAGTATTTTGCAGTAGTCTTAGGAGCTGTTGCTATTTTCTGCTGGCTCTAAAGTCAAAATTTGCAAAAATAACTGAAGGATTTAAGCGTGCTCCTGTGGGTGAAACAGTTATATGGGATTTACACAGGTGGGAAAAATAGAAAGGGACAAAAATCTCATAATTTTCTCACCACAAACTCTCACTGAAACTTCCTAGGTTTCTTTTGTTCCTGAGGACTCCTTCCTTCCCTCACATGCTGCTTATCTGGGTGAAGAATCATGGCTGGAATTTATAAATGCTTCTCTGTTGTGCAAAGGAGCTTTGATAGCATGAAATGAATAACAGGTAGCGTAATAAGAAAAAGTATCTGGCGACAGCTTTGGAAATGTAAATTCTTTTATCAGTCCCCCTGCTAATTGGAATTTCTGTTTGTTGTTTCACATTTAGTGGATTTCATTATAGTTTCCTTGGTAATTAGATATTTTAACTATAAATGAAAAATACCAGACCGAAAAAACCCAAAGCAAAACAACAAAACCCAACCCCAAACTATCAACAAAAAAACCTTCATTAAGATGCAGTCAAAGTTGTATATAGATATAACTTTAATTAAAATATTGTTAGAATGTACTGTTAAGGAAAACAAAGGAAACAAATGAGCCATAAAAAATTGAAATGTGGAAAAAAAGGACCCTATCCTGTCCTTCCCAGTCACTGCAAAGGCACTTGCCATCTGCACTGTGCTTGGGAGGAATCCACATCTGAGTGAGAGCTTGAACTGGGGGCCAGGTCCAGGAGGTATTTGCTTCTCTTGCTCAGTGTCCTGGTGGTGCCTCTTTTGGTCTGTCTCACTCCAGTCTGTATCAGCTCAAGCAGCAGCCAGCTCCCAGACTGATGGGGGCTACCCTGCCTTGTTTGGATACAATAGAGAAGGTGTCAGAAGAGGATTTTTGCATCATTTATTATACGTCCATGTGGAAAAGTCTTCCCAAAAATAATGTTGCTCCAGGTAGGTGGAGAAAGGACTTTGTAGACCTGAGGAGTTTTTTAAGTGGAAGGTCTTGAGAATTTTTTCATGCTTTAGGGATTTTTAAAAATATGCGTGATAGTAAAGGTACGATGAAAGTTTTTTTTTAAAAAAAAATCTGTGTTCCTCTTTATAATTTCTTATGTGAAAAATGAGTATGATCCATTGTACTCCTGTGCCCATAGCACAGAGGTATTCACAGACCTGCCCCTTACACTTTTATTGATACTGCAGAGCTAAGTGCTATTGAAAATGTGTTTTGGAAGGCAAATGAGCCTTTCTGCATTTGCAGCTTCACTTTTAGAGGTCGGCTCAGATGTGGAGGAAGGAAAACTATTTCACAAAATGTTCATTCTTTCTGAGGCTGATTTCTGTCTTATTAGCCCAAGGAAAGGAAATCCAAAGAGAAAGTATCATAGACAGATTTGGGTCCAAACTTTTCACCAAGGTTGACCTCTTCTCTGTAAGTGAGGCCTGCCAGACAGAGGCAGTAGTGTCTGAAAGATTCTGAGGTCTAGATGCCAGTATGTGAAAGCAGTTCCTCTTTAGACAGGTGGAAAAAACCCATCATTCCATAATCCCTCATTTGCTTATTTGTCCAGTGGGAACTCCCTCATTTATTAAGCTTTCAAACCAAGCTTTTTTTTTTTTTTTTTTTTTTTTGAGATTAGATTGCTTTGTACTGAAAATATTAGATAAATATGAAATATACCAAAATCCAAGTGAATCAAAAAGAATGACATTTTGCTCCAGCTGAAGGTCAGCAAGAACACTGCGTGCATTGCCATGCTCCTAGAATTGCCTTCTTAATTTCTAGTGTCTCTCTGCAACTCAACCTCCTCCCTTTTTTATCACCCTTTCTATTAGTTTAGTAATATGCTGTCATCCTGATTTTTCTTAATTTCGCTTGTGATATTACTTCTCCTTTTCCTCCTCCTATGGGAACAGATTTCTTCTGCCATATGCCCATTTAAACCTGATTGTAGTGCCTGAACATCTTGTGTGCTTAGCCACAGCATCCCTTGGGGTTCAACTGAGGCAGAGTATGTGTGTGACCTTTAAAGCCATGTCAATGTGAGACTCTCTCAGCACATGGGTCTTTAAAGCCTGGATGTCTTTGCTTTATACTAACAAATTTGACCAGCATGCCTTTTTATGAGGATATCATCATTTTGGGCAAATTCCAGGTTCCATATTTTAAATCAGCATGTGGAACATTTTAAAAATCTCAATTTCCCAAAGGTCAAGTTCCAGTAGATTAAAAATGAAAAAAATCAAAGCAGTTGTTATTTTGCTTATTTATTCCAGCAAATTTGTATTAGCAACTACTTGTACATGACTAATTGGCAATTTGTAAAGTGGACTGTTCTCAGTAGCAAAGTTTTAAGTAAATCAATGCTGTCACTGTTTCCTTATTATGACAATTCTTAAAAAGTGTGACAAGGTTGTTATAGGAAACAGTGAAAAGTCCCTACATTTCTGGGGATAATAGATTTTGTATTAGTAGCCTAAGCAGTCTTTATTTTCACACTTTCTTTTTGCATACACCAGAAATAGGACTGTGCTGGATAAACAGTAAGCTGCCCTAAGAGTCCTGCCATAATAATGCTTTACTGTGCTGAAGTCTCATAAAATCTCTTTGGCTCAATGAAAGCTGTTTCACAAACATCCTTAGCTTGGATCTTATGTCATGCCACAGCATCGTTGCTGAGCTTTGCCTTCCCAGAGAGTCTCTGATGCTTCAGCACATAAATTGTCCAAATTTCAGTGCATTGCTAATGTAGAAGTTCTTAAATATAAAAACTCAGGTGTGTCAGCAATACATATAAACCAAATTATTATAGCACTTGCCTTATGGGGCAACAATATGTGGGGTCTTAGGTATTTTATTATGCAGCTTACTGGAGAGACTGACAGAAAACAATGATTGATTTTTTCTCTGAAGTAGGAAAAAATGTTAAATTTCAATTAAAATTGACAGTATATTTTAGTAACATAAGCAGAGCATACATTGTACATGTTTTGAAATTAACCCTACATTACATAACTAGAGAACACAGGAAATTTAGTACTAAAATGAAACATTTTAGGTTATGAAAATACATAATTATGACATCCATCCAAAGGATATTAACTTTTTGCTCAATAGTGCTATATATCATGCAATTGGATTTTGACTATTAAGAATTTTAATTCACCAATTAAAGTTAGGCATTTCAGTATTCATCTTCCAGCTTAGCTTGTTTAGTTTCTTTACAAAATATAGGTAATGACCATTTATGTTACTTTCTAATCCTTCATTAAATGAGAATTCCTTATCTAAAAGCTCTTAGCTTTGAAATATTTCTAAATATAGAATTGGTCCCAAATCTAAGTTTTGTAGAGTTGAATGTTTTCTGCTGAAAATGTAGTAAAGGAGGAATGAATAGCATTTAAACAGAAGACAAAACCAGCAGCTGGAATTGGCAAATATTGTAAGCTGATTTTAGTCCTTTCCTTGTTTTAGCTCAATAGTGAGGATCTGGGAAGAGTAGTAGCCTTTGTGGTGCAGATTACCAACAAAATTAAATGCTAGAGGACTTGTCACTAATGTTCCTAAATCAGCAATCTTTTCAATGCTAATCACTTTCTGAATGTGATTATAGCATATTTCTGTCTGAAGAACTCTATTGATTTTCCTCTTTGGAAGCAATTTCTTTGGGGGGCTCTCAAGCAGAGGAGCTTGACCAGCGAGTGAATCTTTTGGGAGGTGTAGGCTTTGTAGATTCATAATGTGTGACAGCCAAGCTCATGTGTGGACTGTTTGCCCTATTGAGCTACTGTTAAACTCAGAATTCCTGGAAACATCATCAAGTTGCAATAAAAGTACAACCTTTCCCTGCAAACACTATTATTTATTTTAGTTTCGTACAAAAATCTTTGAGCTGCATTTGTTTTTGTATGCATATTCATTCATATTTCTTACTGCCTTGAAAAACAAGGCATATTTCTTATTGCCTTGAAAAAAAAGGGCATCAAATTTTGCGCTTTCACAGAGAACAACTAATGGGAAAGACAAACACCTCTTACTTTGAGAGAATACCCAGACACAAACTCACCAGAGTACAATTGCGGGTGATGTACAGGTGTGTGTGGAGGTGAGGAGTAGGTGCTTCATATTTTTAGTGCATCAGGGTTGCCACAGAGAGGACCCCAGAGTGAGTGGCTCTTTTCCTTCTCCTTGTTGGCAGAACTCGGGGGGATTCTGGGGCAAATGAAAAGTGCTTGTGAGTGGGCAAGGATCCCACCCTGCATTCAAGTGATAACACAGCTGAGTGACTGCATCTGCATCACAGGGGAGAATGCTTATGTTGTTGATACTGGCTCACAGATACACTTTGAGGTTACTTGCTGTCTATATGATGAACTACAGTCAAGATTTTTTTCTTCAGTGATAATGTATTTTTATTTGATAGCAAATCAAAAGTATCCTGCCTTTTAATTAATATTATATTTTCCTACACATAATTTTCTGGTGTAAAGAAATGTTATCTACAAGGTCAAGGACCAGAGAGAAAGATAGTATCTTGTAGCTTGAATTAATCTAAAAAAAAACAAAATAGATTTTTAGAGAAGAGAACAGTATGAGTCTGGCCTGAACTGGATCAGGCCCAATATCCTTCTAAGGAAGAAATAAAGGGCTTGAACCTTCTCCCACTGAGAGCAATTACAAACCTGCAGTTTACTATAATAGCTATGTGTGATAGGGCCATCATAAATTTAAGGTCTGAGATAATCAAGAAAGACTATGTAATCTTCTGCTAACACTTCTGAAAGATGCTCTAGAAAATGCAAGGCAGGGAGAGCCCTATACTACTTTCTTACCAGAAGAAATAAGTTTAAGCCATTTGCTTGTTGCACTTGGCTATAACTGGTCCTATGAGCCTGGTTTTAACTTGACAGTGATTTAGACTGAAAAAGTTTTGAAAATAAAATTTATGGAATGACAACTGTGAATGCTGTAATGAGAGTGGGGAGTATGAGGGGAGAGGGAAGAAGTTTTGCAAAGATACCTGTTGGATTTTCTGTATAGTGCATATGAAGGTTCAAAGGCCATTTTAGACAAAGATTCCCCGGTTGGTGTCCTGTTTTTGACAGAGGATGACAGGAGATGCTGGTGGATGGTACAGGAGCAGGGCACTCCCACAGTGTGCAGTCCCAGCCTCCAGCAATGCACAGCTGGGGCATTTCACAGCAGCAATGTGCTCTTCAAGGAAAGGCTATTGTTATCCATTTAAATGCCTTCCTAAATCTCACCTGATTCAGAGCATTGCTTATTCAAAGGCATTCATCAGGCATTTGCAAAATGTAAGATTCAGAGAATTTGAGTGAGCTAAGTTGATTTATAACTTCAATAAGATAGAAATATTGGTTCTAATCCAAAGCACCACTGCAGCCATTACATATCTTTCTGCTGCCTTAGGTAGAATTTGGCTCACAACCCCTGTGCCCCCTATTAGTATCAATTTAAGTAATTGTGACAATTACATTTGTTTTTCCTTTTCCTATACTAGAAAACTTGTGAAGGTGTTGTTGTAGCCTCATCTCTTTGGCTGATTGTCCCTAGTTATATCTTAGCTAAAATTTAGATTTTAGATTTCGGAAAAGAAACACCCATATTTTTTTCGTCCTCTGTTTTGAATTCTTTAAAATATTAGTAGGACTAGATTGTAGGATATTGTCAGTATATAGTATGAGAGCAAAAAATATACATAGCTTTTCTGCTGTGGAAAACCTGTTAAGTACAATATAACTATACATGGCAGAGTTATCTACTAACAATAGGAGAGTCCTTTGAAAAGAAAACCTAGTAGTTATTTTAGCAGAGGCTATATTTTCTGCTAAACAAAATATGTTCAGAAGACAAGTGTTCAAATGCCATGAAGACTCTTAAATTTGAGTGAGAGGGTTGCATAAATTCTTATGAATTATTTTGATAATATTTTTTTAAAAAACTTATAAATTATTTTATGGTCTTTGTTTTTCCCTTTTACATTTTGCAGCTTCTATATTTCAATTGGTATAATTTTTGAACATGAAAATACATGTTGGATCTTTAATGAATAGCTGATGGATAAGGAAAAAAGTTTCAGCTTATTCTAGAGAAAGACGTTGATGTCCTAAGTTAACACTGAGCTAACATGCTTTAAATTTCAAAGGTGAACCACATGAGGTTGTATGTGGAAATGCTGCTGTGGATGCAAGTAGTATAAACAGGTTTTAACCTATCATGTTTCATACAGGCAAGTTCTATAAACACCTGGCTAACAGCTCCACACTGATCCTGCTCTCCTAATAACAATTAGATTTTGCTTTGAAAGTGAAATGAAGCACATGAAGCCATGCATTATATGTCATGAGTATATGTATCGATTTGCATGCACATCAGTTTTTGAATGGTCATTTCTCATTAAATTTTCTGAAAAGATTTAGTTGATTCACATACTTAGCCTATGCATTTGTATGAATCAGGATTTTATCTGCAGACTGAGAGTCTCCATTGCTAAAGGAAAATACTGACAGCTAAATGTCTAAACCTGTTTCTGGTTAAATGTTATCCTTGGTTGTGTTCAGGAGCACAGACTTTGCAGCCAATATTTTTTTCTACAATTTTCCTAGTTTGTGCATCATGCTTTCCTTATCCTTCCCCAGACACAGCAAAAATAGGCTCAGTTTTATAAACACAGTAGTCAGCAATTCCTAGAAATGTGAATATTTGTTTTAGAAAGGAAAATATTGGGAGTGAATTATTAAAATTTCAGAAGTTTCTTGTTTTCTATTAATAACTGGAAAATTGAGATTTTTCCATTGTCCGTGGTGTTATAACTGAGCACAGCTAGATTGTTATTTCTTTGGCGTATTGCTTTGGACCTTTGGGGTATGATATAAGGCACAGAGCATTCAGAGCACTGCAGCAGCTTTCTGCTTACTGAATAACCAGGGGAAATAGCTGTAGGATGGAGTCAAGGGGAATGATGGTCAGCAGTAATTCTGACTGCACAGTTTTTCAATGGTAAATGTCAGATTGCTGTAACCCCAGGATGCCTTAGCTGTGATGAGTTTTTGGTCACCTACCCCAGCCTGTACCCCAGACTTACCAACAGCTCAGTGCTTAGAGGTGGGCAAGAAATGTAGTTCTGTGAAGTGACCCCTGAGCCTTTTTGTCATGGGCCTGTCACTTCCCTGAAAGGAAATTTTTCTTTAGGAATCAGGGAGAAAAATAGGGACTTTATATAATGAAGGACTCCACAGTAGGTGGAAGATGATGATTGGAATTCCCTTTCCAGTTAATATATTATTGCTTTCACAAAATGAAGTTATTCCAACAAGGGAGATGGATAGTGCTTATCCCAGAACAACACTGTGCTAGCAATTCAGACATTCAAAGGATGGCAGAAGATTAAGATTTAATATCCAGCCTGTATCTGACTTCTAGATGCCTCAAATACAATTGTACCCGTGGTGAGCTGCCTTTTTCTTTTGTTTTGTATGAAAAAATATTCAAAGTATATCAGTGGTGCTCAGAGATACAGAGCCCGTGTTGCTTTGTGCCTGGTTTTTGGTGTCAGCCCTGTGAGGCACAGGTGTCTGTACAAAACAGCTGCTCTTCTAGATGCCCAGATGGCCAGACCTTGTTTCCCTGATTTCCCCAGACATAACAATAAGAACTGCCAATAGTACAATTAAACAAAGAAATACTTGCCCTGCCACCCTTGTATCTCATATTATCTCCTGCATTACTGGGTAGTTTGCTCTGTGGTACCCTTGGAGGTGTGTGATCCCCTGGCCACTGCAGGGGTGGCCAGCACCACCCCTGCTGCAGGATCACCTTGTGGCAAATGTGGACAGAGAGCTTGGCCATCTCTGTCTCTTGAGGCTGTTGCCTTTCTGAGACCTGAAATAGGGCAGATTTGGACTGCCCATCATCCTCTTCAGTGGAGATAAGCTGTCTGCTTCCCACAGCAGGTTTTCTTAGCCTTAGGTCAGGCACCTGACCTCTCTATGTACTGTTTGGAAGATGCTGAAGCCCCAAACCTCCCTTTACAGAGATCAGGACCTAAAGACGGCCTCTTTCCACTTAGCATCCTCTGTCAGCCTGAATGTTGCCTTTGGTAAATCGGGGTATGTAACTCTGAACAGCTTTCCAGGTGTTTGTTTTATCTTGGGAAAATGGGCCTATTCTAATTTTTAGGAACCAGCTATGAGGAAAGATGGTGACGGGTGCTGATAGAACCCTGTAAAGACAAACAAAGCACAGGTGGTGGGACCTTCTGCTTCTGTCTCCCTCCATGCACTGCTCAACTCTCGCAGAGTCTGCTTGCACTGGCTTCAGCCCTGCATCCACATGAGTGAGCAGTGGGGTACTCCTCACCTCTCTGACATGCTGAGTCTGTTTTTTGAGGACCCCACTGTTCCATGTAGGACTGTTTTGTTAGTCAGGCTCCAACAGTGCAGGCCCGTATAGTACCTGCGCTATTGGTGCAAAGCTGGGCTGTGCTTGGCTTGCCTTTTGCTGAGAGGAGGGTGTTTTTAAGTACCACCTTCATTCATGGGAAGGTTTGGGGTTTTCTTTCTTCTGTACATTTGCCATGTTAGCTGTAAATGACAGCATTGAGTAGTGAAAGCCTCTAAATGACAGAGCAGCCAAATCAAGCTCTCATGCTAGAGTTACTGTCAGTTTGTCTCCATTTGCAGAATGGGGACAGTTTGGAATTCTTAGTACTAATATCACAGGAGCATCAGTTGCTGTCCTCAATAAAAGAACTGTTGAAAAGACCCTTGAAAAGATTCTCTGCACTACTTTTAACAAATCTGGTTAGTGGAGGCAGAGTTCACCCCTGTGTGTTTTCCCAAATTGCAGCACACCAAGTTGTGATCTGTTGGCAGAGTCTGTCTGTGAACTCTGTGCCTGTCCAGCAACCGCTGAGAGCAGTGAACATGAGCACTACTGAAGCAGTCCTGGTTTATTGCTGCTGAGGGACTGTAGCTTTGTACCCTGTGGGTAGTGTGGGTAAAGTAATTCCACAAGGAAAGAATCACAACTGGATCCCAGCTTTTGTATTCGGGGGATAGGGGGATGTTTGCATTTCATTAGCGTTAAGTTTGCTATTTCCAAGGATTGGGAAGAAACATCTCTTCCCTCTTCTCTAGAATATAGAGTGATGTTTACTTTCTCATTTTGAAATTTTCGCATCTTGTGTAACAGCTGTGCTAGGGCAGGACTCGCTCTCTGCTGAACTGCTGCTTTTTTCCTTTGGCCTTTGTTAAAATTTCTGATAAATAACAGACTGTCTACAGCTGTTCAAATGATGTTGCTTTTTCTAAGTGTCACTTCGGTGCTCATTCCCACCAATGTAGGCTTTGCTTTAGAAGGTAAATAAGGGAGAAATAAGGCTTGCTGTTGAATAAAATTGAGCATGTGGGCAGTGGGAAAAGAATCTGAAATGTGAATTGCCCAAGCCTACAGAAGCCATCCACCTCCAGCTGTGATGGAGACACTGTAACATCTTGGCAACATTGCTGTGTGCAATTTTCTTTAAATAACTAGTGGGTTTTTTTGTTTGCTGCAGTTGGTGCAATTTCTTCACATTTTCTCATTTGAAGGTAATCTGCTTCTAAGAAGTGGTTAGTGTGATTTGTGCATGGAAGGCTTCACTGGGCTTTGAATTTTTGCAGTGGCATTAGCTATGACAGTGCTACTGGGCTCACCACTGTAATAAATAAAGAGAAGTTACTATGTGTGGCTTAACTGTACACTAATCTATTGTTGTAAAGATAACTTGTATCATTTATATTAATCCATGATTTAATTTATCTGGAAGCTTGCTCTAAGAACTTTATAAAACCACAGTTCTTGAATAAAAGGATCTTATGAACAAGGATTTTGGTTTTTACATGCTGTATCTCTCCTTTACACAACAGTTGTTCTGTTCATATTTTCTTCTTAATCCTTATGTACAGATCTCTCTAAGAAAGTGAAGGGCAGTATTTGACCTGGATTCGAAAATCATAACAATTGTGAAGAAAAAATATGAGTGCAAAGTTTTATCTGTGTTTGAGATTAGAAATTGAATTTCTATAGTAATATTTAGATGAGGTAAATATTCAGATGAGTTTGATTTATTTCTGGTTGCAAATTTCTTATAAAGACAAAAATATATAATTTATAATTCCGAAGAGAGAGGAAAGGGAATGAACTAGAGTAACTCAACTCTGTCCTTTCCACAGCTGAGGACACAAAGCAATAATTGTTGCTTAGCTAAATTATCACACAAAAGAACAGCAAGTCATTCATTTCCACATGAAAAAGCATAAAAATAGGGTTTCTGTAAGACTGATTGGAAGGTTTAATATGAGAATGTCAGTATGAAGGTTTTCTTTTAAAGGTGTTAGGTCTGCTTGGGCTGGAATTGGTCTTGCTTTTGCTCAAGCATAGCTAGAGTAAACCTGCAGCAGTTGAATAAATGGAGAGCCAGTGCCATTGTTTAAACAATTTTTTGACAAATATGACAGTCCAGAACCTCAGCTCCTCTAGTTTTTGAAAACCTTTCTCGGGGTGTTTATCCTTGTAACAATTATATAAGCCAAATATATAAGCCAAATGTGTTGGTTCCAGTATAGTACCAGCACTTACTGAGAGACAGTAGATCCAATGGTCCTGTAATTTGCTCAGTGACTCTTTAAATACAGGATCCTGGCTTACAGCAGAGCTGCAAGAGAAACAGATATAATTCAGTTGTTAGACATCAAATTCTGGTACTTTTGGAAAGAAGCTGGGTTTGTCAGTTACGGGGAGTTCTCCAAAAGGAATTTGAGAATTTTGTGATCATGTGTTTCAGGTTTGCTTAACATTTTGAGGCAAGTGTAAATCACTTCTAAGTAAGCTGTGACGAATGAAATGTTCCTAATTACAAGCTGCTAGCCAATCTTTACACTATTTTTGCCTTAGTACTGCTTAAATTTCTACAGCATATTTTATAGACAAGAAAGTGTGACTAAGTACCTGCAACATCAGTAGACTCATGTAGGAATAACAGCGAGAAGAAGCAAAACTAACTCCTCTGGTTGAATACGTTAAATATTTCTTGGATTAGAGGTGAGAAATTGGGAATCTCAGCCCAAATCTGGGTGATCAGCCACTTCAGACATTTTCCACCAGCTTGGCAGAGAGGCTAGGGACTTAATAGAGGTAGAGTGTGAACTACACTGGTTTCCTGAGATGGCTCCATTTCTTGAGGTTTATGGGCAAAATTGTGACTAATGAGAAATGCGTGTCCTGCTGGAGCACAGCTGCTGGGCTTACTGGATGAGTGAAGACCTGCAGGCCATTTTTCAGTTGCAAATATTTTAATGGTGTCAAACACTGGATTTTAAATCAGCTTTTCAAAAAGCAGCAAAAAATGCACATGCAAATTGCTGATCTTGGTTGATCTCGGGACCCATTTTCCCATGACAGCTGGGGCCATCTTAGAAGAAAGCAAAAATAACAATGCGATAAAAGCGTTTCTCTAGACCTTTGTAGTTGGTGAGGGAGGATGTTCAGTTTGCCCCAGATAGTGGCCATAATGTACAAACAGCAGGGCTCATGTGTGCTATTTTCTGATGTGTGGTTCAGGAGGCTGACCACCAGCTGCTGCTCATGGGGTGGGACAGCCACACTCGGAGCGTTGGGCAGATACACATCTAGGCTCCGCCACTGGGAGCCAAATATGTGTGGCTGCAGCCACACGTATCTCTGCTGCTGCTCTTGCTCATCTCTGACAGTTGTACTGAGGCCCTACATCTGCAACGAACAAGATTTTTGGTTCAATATTTAAATGTCTTTGAAATGGGGCTATCATGTGAAAGAGGACCTAGAGTTCTTCACTGTTCATGCAAAAGGGTACTTGGAGAATTGGAAGATTTTCTATGTTTACAGGGTCACTTACTTTATTATAGATACATTATATTTGTATCCTAGAGTCACTTTATTAGCTGACACATCAACGCTGTTCAGTCTGAATAACTTGTAGTTTGTTTTGAAAGCAGAAATGAAGCCAGGAATACCAGCAGTGGTAGGAATCAGACAGGGCTTTGCTGTGTCAAAGCTGGTGTTGTTTGGCATTTCACCTTCAACTGGCTGGTGAGAATTTTAAATGTGGAGATATTAGTCAGCATCACAGTTATGGTATTCTGCATTTTCACTGCCATATTTTTTTCATGAAAGGTGGCTTTTCTGTACCTACAACTGGAAAGCATTCATTCCTTATGTGTACCATTTGGTTACAAATATTGTATCTGGAGACTGTGTCTTTAACAAATAATTACCTTTTCATAGTAGGTACAATAGATAGAGAAGGTCTGCTTGGGCAGGCAGTCCTTTGCTTCTACACAGAGGTAATCTACCTTTTTGCAACTGAATCATAATATTTAATTGTGTGTTCAAGTGAAATGCCCAATGCAGGATTTCTAAATCCAGAATTAGAATTCAAGGGTTCCTGATTATCGTTCCTTTTTCACTTGAATTGTTTTTCACACCATTTCCTAAAAATCTTGCTAAAAAAAAAAGGAAACAAAACCCAACCACCCCCCCAACCTTTTACTGCACTGATATTTGTGGAAGAAAAGCTGCAAAAACACTTTATGCAGAGCATATGAAAGGGAAATGGTTTTAATTTTTAACCATAATATTTTACTTTCCTGAAATTTGTATTCTCTCTTGGCGGTTCTGTAGAAGGAAAGAGAATCTGTAACCCCTATGCTAGCATTATTTGGAATATCTTCTACATTTTCTATAATTACAAATGTCTTTGATACATTGAGGAAAGAATTTATTGGAACAACATGTTCAGTTAAATTATGAATATTTTGGCTTGTGCCGTATCCCAATTCTGTTTTATTTGCCTATTTTTTTCATGCACATAACATTCCTATTAACTTCCTATGTCATTATATTCTCTGCTTCCCACAGTAGAATAGGCTTTCCTTACTTCTTTTGATTACAGCAGTGAGCAAAACGTGCTAAAAATGTACGTGTGTGCGTGTGCCTGTGTGGCGTCCGGTGTTTACACTTGTAGTGGACATTTCACTCCCAGCCTTTTCCATCCTGGATGCTTTATGTGGTCAGCTGTGGCTCTGCAAACCTGGCCAGCGCCCTGTGGGAAGGCATGAATAGCCCTTGTTGTGCAGCACACCTGTGTTCTGTGCACAGCTGTTTGGTTCACAACAGGGTTGCTGTTAGCAGTTATGAAACGTTTTCACACCACCCACCCACTATCCACTGGCTTATAACATTTGCTGGCACTTCTGTCCGGCTTGAACTTGTTTTTTGTTTTGGCTTTTTTTTTTTTTTTTTAATTTAAAGGACACCAGGATACTTTATGCATAGGAATAACAAGCCAAATTGGCAAGGCACCTTATTAAAAATATTCCCTCTCTCCTATGTCAAAGATTGCTCTTTTTTTTTTGCCTGTGGTAAATCTCCAAATATAAGAAAAAAATGTTGCTATTTATTTTGCTATTTTTATATAGTTTGCTATTTTAAATTTTTTTTCCTAGTTATCAGACAGTTTTGTGCTGGACCAAATTTAAAGAAGCTGGAACATTACTTTTTTTTTTCTTTTAATATTATTTGAGATTCAGAGTCACCTATTTTGTTGTATATTTTTTCTCTATGTTACAATAGGAGGTTAAGACAGTGAGCAATAAAATTCTGCCAATGTAGCGCTTTTTAAACCCCCAGAACTGATTGGACAATTTAACTCTTCTGAGAGGAAGAAGGCTAAAAGTCTCACTTTCCTGGTACTCAAATCTTCAAAATGGAAAACCGAACTACAAGAAGAAAACTAAATACAAAATGAGGTGGCTAAGTGAAGCAGGTGCTCCTTATGGAGGGGAAAAAAGACAAATTAATGTACAAACTGCTTCACTTCTATAGGAGAATGCTATTTAAATACGTAGACTGGGAAGACAGCTGAACTCTTCTGTGCAGTTTTATCAGCTGTGTTTTGTATCTCTCCGTGACACAGTATGTGGCTCTTTTCTGAAAGCAGGACAATGTGTTTTGACAGCCCTTGGCAGTGAGAGCAACAGTGAGAAAAGCAAACCAAAGTAATTCAAATTAACACGAGTTGGCTGTTGCGAAGCTGGTCTATCCAAATTATTTCCCATTAATAGAGAACCTCAGATATTTTAAGATGCAACATAGCCAACTGGGTTAGAAGCACTGTGCTAATGCTACCCACCATGCTGCCGCCTATGGAGAACTCCGTTTTCCTTTGGTAAGGAAATCTATTGGGGCATTTAGCCCTAGTCCTGTTTGACAAGGTAAATAGGTCTTATATTGAGCTTTATGTAGGTCTGCTGGGAAAGCAGCATCAAGCAGAGAGGCAAATCTCAATTAAAATTGATTTGGGTAACCTTGACCATTTTTGTCAGGGATGGTTTGCATGGGAATTTGTTGTTTTCATAGATTGCATGTGTTTTTGTTTATTTTGCCATAACTGCTGATGGTTTTTATTTTTTAAACACTTTTATGCTGATCAGAAGGCAAAATATTGAGAATTTCCTATACCTTATTTGTTTTCTAAACACTTTCTAATTCAAAAGAGGTAAAAGACTTAGAATCAAAGATTTTCTGCTCAAGCTAGAGCAATTTCCATGAGGTTCAGTCTGGCTGTCTTTATTCAAATTGATTGGTTTGAGGAATTCAAAGTGGTCTAGAAAAGAAAACCTTTTAAAGGGCATCAAAGCTGAAAAATCTGGCTTTTGTCATTCATGTCCATTTTTGGCCTTGCAGGACAATAATTTCCTTTCATATTCCTTTGCTGATGGTAAGAACATGTTATTTTTTGAGATGTAAAAATATGTGACCCACCTCTCTGTTTTGTGTGCCACAAAGTTACTTCCCTGCACATTCTGACTTCCTAAGAGTACTCCTTTTACTTAAGATCCTTTCATTTTGCTTCTCTTCTGAAGAGGCACTCACCTTCCCCCACCTTGTCACCAAATAAACCTTAATTTAGAAAATTCAAAGTATCTGTTGTTTTCTTCTTATTCCCACACCTGCCCACATTCTACTTCTCATATCCAGTGCCTTCTCACTCTCTTTTCCAGCTGGAAGACCTCCTCCTCCCATTGTAGTAAAATGCCCTTATGAGTTATGAGGAGGAAATTAACCTTCCACCAGTACTTCAGACCCTCATGATCCATAATAGATTTTATCTGTTCTGTGCCCTGTGAAGAAGAAATTGTTGCAGATGCAAGAAATTAAGTGATTTGTCCAAGGTCATCAAGAAAGTTAATGGATAAATTAAGAGCAAATCTCGTGGATCCTAATTTGGGCTGTGGAAGCTGTAATAGCAATGGTGAGGAGGGTGGAAAGTCCAGGCAGATGATTTGCACTTCTTACTTACGGCCAAATATGACACAAATAGAGGCAAACCCCATTCCCAATGAGGAGAGGCGGGAGAGTGGGACATAATTCAAGCTATTTAGATTCTGCTATTTAGCATTTGCCGATCACTAATGTGATATTTGCAAAGTATAATATTTTCTAACAGCTGTAAGAACAAGAGAGCCTAAAATTTCTCCCTATACATAATATCCATGAAATTGCATTGAATATTGTAATGATGTGTTATGCTGCCATTAGCTCCCCGTGAATACCTAATTTGGAAGGTTAATGAAATTGACAAATGTGTGTACTGTATGTGCATTGTCAGTACTAGTTAATGGCAACTCTCACATTTTTATTTGGAAAATTATATAAAACTGAAAGCGACAATTACTGTAACTTCATCTTTTTTGGAATCTAGCAGAGTGCGCAGTTTATTTAAATAGGGTTGTATGTGTTTTAAATTTGTATACGATCATATGAAGTCCTTTGCTCATCATGTGATTATATACTTAATTTTTGCATGAATGAATGCGTGTATTGTGGTCTTTTACAGCACATTGGGCCAATTTTTTTTTCTTTTTTTTTTTTTTGTATGTATTCCACACTAAAATACCATAAGTCCTTGTCTTCCTGTTGGCTCAACAGTGCTTGATTACAAAACTCATGCCAGTTAATTCAAAGAGACATCACACATTCAAAATGAATTTCCCCAGGTGAGGAAAGTATGCTAGAGCACAAAGAAAGAGTATGCTCTTGTATTTTCTGAACATGGTCACTTGCAGCTGCTGCTGCTTCCATATATGAATTTGATGAGATCCTTGAAGTTTGGCCCCTAATTATTTCTGTGGCTTTAGAGAGTGTTTCTTCAGGTCAAGGTCACATTTTTAGGTGTATAGAGTCCAATTTGATTTCTTATTTTGGTTTAAAGCTGTTCAATTAGACAGTTTCACATGGTGAATGATCCCTTATGGTCCTGGAGATTTCAGTTTCATCTCCTGGGAAGTGAGAAGAGATTCTGGTAATCCTCTGTGATGCACCACAGAGTGGATAATGTTGCCACATCCGAGCCTTGCACGCTAGAAAAGAGTGTATGGATGGAGTGATAGCTGCACAACCCACTTCCCCTGTTACTTAATTTTTGGGCATCTCTTCAACTCCTTGTGGAGTTTCTTCTGGAGAAGCAGGTGTCGCAGAGGAGGGTGGCTGCCCTGAGGAGACCATATGTGTCACTTCCAAGAACAAAGCAGTCTTTTAAACCCAGCACTATATTGAGCCTGTGAGTCATGAATCTTCAGATCAATAACCAAAATGTTTTTAAATGTGGGGGCAGCCCTAAACAGAGTGACTCAGCGCTGCAGTTCCACATTCAGGGTGCCTGGTGCAGGTTCTCTGGTTTCAGATAAATGGTCATGGAGCAGGGCTAGGTGATGTGTAAGGGCTGAGGTGCTGATGTGGCCCAGCTGAGCAGGGTTTGCTTTTCAGTGCTCACTACACCTGCTCGAGGTCAGCTTCAGGCAGAAGCTGTGCTCTCAGGCTGTCTGAGGGTCAGCAGCCCCTCTGACTTACTGGCATTTTTTTATAAGGTGACTTGGAGTTGCTGAGGCTTAAGACATTCTTAGGCTTAGATTCTACTGTGGCTTCTCCCCCCCCCCTTTTTTTTTTCATGTTGTATTAATAAATGTATGTCAGATCTGCTGGAAGAATACATCTATTCAGATCCTCTGTTGCAGATGCAGCAGATTCCTGTAGCCTAAAACTCCGAAGAACTATTAAATGCTTGTCCTTCTCACACTTAACAAGGACTCTTTCTGCTTTTGCTCCAGGCAGGCCTGGTGGCCATGTCACATCAGGCCCTTGGTAATATTCAGGGAGAGGCTGGAGTGCATTAATCATCCCACAGACCTCTACCCCAAAAGCACAGATCATGCTTTAATGCTAGCATCAGCTGTGATTGTCTATCTATATGCTGATTTGAAGTAAGAAATTTGGAGCCTGGAAAAGCTTCACACTGAGATTTGTCTTGATAAGTGGGAGTGTTTTGCTCCTCTGTGGATTAATGATTTACTGATAGCTCAGTAAAGGATAAGAGATATTTGCACCTGGCCCATTGAAGGGAGATTTGCATTTGAAAATGTTAGGCCAGTAAATAATCCAGGGAAATGACATTGAAGCCAACACCTGAATGAAGGAAGGGAGATGAATTTGAATGAACCTCTGTACAAAACTCCAAGATGGATTACAAAGTTATAAGTTAGCCTTCTTCCTTGGCTGCAAGTTCCCTTCTGTGAATATATTTATTTGTGATGGAGGGTGTACACCAGCTCTGAGACAATGTCCCTGTGGGTCAGATGTGGTTTAGATCTTGTTTGGCAGTTAGATACAAGGTGAGACAAGAAGGAAAGAGATGATGATGGGCCTCTTGGACTTGATTTTAGAGAAAGTTTTCTTTCCTTTTTGCTAGACACATGTTAAAAATCTCTACAACTCTGTTGCTTATTTTGGATTTTATAAATAAGTATTTTTCCTTGTATTTGACTTGGCTTATGCAGAGGATGATTTCTAATGTTGGCTGGCATAAAAGCCCTATTCTGAAAACTGGTATATAGGCAAAGTGTAGTAACATCAAAGTCCTCATATCTCCCATATCAACAGAAATTGATATCTGGGACAGAAAGGCAGCTGTTAAAGTAGGAAAATTATACTAATGTAAAATATTTTGTTGATCAGCACAAGGCAGGTGGTCTTGTGCACACACTGGTGACAAAAAGTACGTTGAACTTCAAGTTTTATGTTCCTTTCCAGGGTTTTGGGCGGAGCCCAGAAAAAGCAGTTGACATGCTCTAGCTTTCCTTGAAGAGCTCTGGCTCTTGTATATAGAAAGATATTTGTCAGTTCCTGCAAGCCAGAGCATATTTGATAGGCATATGCATTCTTCTGTTCTTTTCTGACCAATGTGCTTCTGTACTATGTGTGTGCTAGAGGGAGATAGATAAAATTTCTGCTGATGGATCAGATTCCCTTCAAGGTCAAGAACTAAAGTTAAGTACTCTTAACTCATGAAATTGAAGGAACTCAGAGAAAGGAAGTAATAATGTTTCAAATTAAATGATTTTTCCTCAAGAAATATAATAGGGCCACCATTTTTCCCCCAACTTTTTGACATTTCAAGCAGAAGTGAAAAAAAATGAATGGTGAGTAACACTGAGAGATGATGATGCAAGGACACCATAGGGGATGGGCCCAGAAGTGGCAGGGGTCTCCCTAGGCTGGGAATGAAGGAGTTTTACCATCCAGGACTTGTTCCATCACCTCCAGCAATGATTCCTTCTAAGAAGCTTATTCCTTCCCACCCAAAGGTAACAGGTGTGGGGCCCTGACTCCTCAAAGAACACTGACTTTGTCAACAGCTAAGATACTGCCAAGAGAAAGAAAACCTCTTTAGAAGAATGGTCACTTTCATTAAACAGAAAAAAATTCTGCTGGAAATTTGGCTACAAGCAGAGAGTGTCTACACATGGAAGCAGGAAAAAATGAAAGTGAGTAGCATAGGAGAAAATTCTCTTAATATCTGTGGAACATAACAGAGGTCACATCTATCAAACAACTCTAATTAATTATTGATTCATTATGATGTATTTCAACATTCAGTGAAAAAAAACCTCTCACTGACCTCAAAAGATGCCAAGCTGAACTCAGTGAAGGATTAAATAATCCCCATGTCATTTAGCCAGTAACATTTTGAGAACTAAGGTTTAATTTGCTTTCTAACAAAAACCACCAGGTATAACACACAGAGTCATTTATTTTCTAGTAAGACCCACCAGATCTAACACAAAGAGAACCATGTTATAACTCTCCTTTCTTCAGCTTGAGACACACCATTAGTGAATGTGTAAATGTGTGATACTTGATATGTACTTGAGGTGTAAGAAATGATACTACACTAGAAAGGGCAAAAATTAGAGTTCACAGCTCTGGGAAGGGCAATTATTCTGTTGCTTCTTGAATGTATTTTTTTCATCATATTTTCCTAAAATGACTGTACTATTAATTAAAAGAAAGAGACAGGATGCCATTTCTGTAACTGTGGTTAGCACAAGCCATAGCTCTGCCCATGCAGCTGTGTCCCAAGCTAGAAGGAAACAATACTTTGGCACTCAAGAGCAAAGAGTCTTGATTAAAAAACTCATGGTTTAACCTCTGGTTAGCTAACCTTAGGTTTTAAATGTAAGGGGGAAATATCTTACCATTATAGTTTTATTGAATCAAGTGGATGCAGTCAAAAGACCAATGTTTTTTATGTGATTTTGTGTTGTGGTACCTTCTAAGTGGAAAGTAAAAACTGAAATATTGCTTCTATCTGAGTTTGGGGCCAGAAATCCTACTAAATCAAATCTATCCAGATTTCTCTGCT
The DNA here is from genome assembly GCF_028018845.1 of Melospiza georgiana. NCBI lineage: Eukaryota > Metazoa > Chordata > Aves > Passeriformes > Passerellidae > Melospiza > Melospiza georgiana. The sequence continues at coordinate 92,849,304 of NC_080432.1, forward strand.
AATCTTATGCTTTTGCATCTGATGAACTACAACTCAGGATATTTAGCTTTGTTCAGACACTGACAGTATGGAACTTTTCGTGGCTTTCATGGTTCTTCTGATCTTTTATCTATTCTTTGATTAAATGAATGTTACTCATAACACCCAGCTTTAAAATGTCCCTGTATTTCTTCCATTAGTAGGTTTGTCATAGTTGAGCTGGAATTTCTGCCAGGTGGAAGTACCCTATCCATTGTCTACTCTAAAATGGTTTAGACTGTATGGAATTAACTTTCCATTATCACAATCCAGGGTTAGCAGTGTCTTTCACAATCTCCTGTTCTTCCTTGTTACCCAGATATAAAATCATCTTTCTGGATCATACACAAGGAATTCAGGTGTCACAGAGGTCAGAACAGAATTGCCAAAGAGACAGAGGAGACTGACAGCACTCCCTGTTGGGGCTCAAGTCCTTGCCTTAGTGTTGTGTGCCACAACAAGATCCTCTCTGAGCTGGTGTCCAGTGTGTAAAAGCTGGAAATAGATAACTGTGCTTATCCCAGTCTCTTTCTTTCTTACGTGGGCTCTGTGGGTTTAGCTCACTATGCTAGCTGAACTTTGCTGAACTAATCTGTTATTGTTTTCAGGACAATGATTGCTGTCTGAACAGGCTGGCCTCGTAGGGACAGGTTTCAAGTGGCTGCTGTGTGGGATACTGGCAGGGCCTGAAGGAGATGCTCAGCACCCAGCATTACAGGATTCTGCTTTTTTCTTGACTTTGGTGAGTCTGCCTGGGTGAATGAGGCATACCTGTGGGAGTTGTAAAGTATGTTGCTAAATTTATTTTTGGTGTTTCTTTAAAAAATCTTCTGTGTCTGTTGCCAAACATAAGACGTTTGTTTTCAGACTCTAACTTCTCAGGTAAAGCTGTCATGTTTATTCTGACTCACTACATCAACACATAAACATGAGGTTTTTGTTTACATTTATTGCTCTTTGTGTATCTTTATATAGCCTGGAAAAATTTTTTCAAGGCTTTATTAATTTCCAATGTATGAAAGAATGAGGGAAAAAAGTGTCACTATATAACCTAATCTGAGAAGTTGTGTTTGAGCTATGTGTTGGCTGTGACACAGTAGGATACAGTTAAACCTGAGGCAGGTTTGGGTTTGCATTTTCTGGTGTAACTAACAGCCTAGCTTTGACCATCACTTGACATTAAAAATAATTTTCCACTTTTCAACACGAAAGCTGTGAGTAATCCCTGAAATGAGTGTTGCCTGTGTAGTGCATTTGAGGAATGGTTTGGGGCAGGTTAGCTTGCATTCACAGGTTCTATAATCTATCATCCACTTTGCAGTGCTTTAATGTACTAACGTTTTCACAGGTTGCCGACAGTGGCTCTCTGCTCAGATTAACCACAAGCTCATTCTGCCTCACCACGGTTTGACCTCTCTGATGAGCAGCACGTTAATGTGTTTGCAGACTGTGTATGTATATTTGGCTATAGATGTGTCAAGACATGCACAGCACAGAAATTGTTTTTATTTTTAAATGTGTTTGGTTTTGACTGTGATCTGGCTGGTCATTTATTACTGGTAAATTATTTTTGTGGTGTCAGATAGTCACTTGTGGAGTGCTGTTAAATATTGGCCTGCTGTTTTCAAAAAACCAAAGATTATTTATGAAGGGTGTTACAGAATCAGGTCAGAAAAGACTTTGCCAGGTCATCTAGTCCTGCTGTGTTGCCTTAAGGTGGGTAGTCTGAACCACTTAGTCCTCCCAATGTCTGCTCCAGCTCCCTCCTGGTATCTTGTCCTGCTCCCTGCTGTCTGACTGTGGGTGCTCAGCATGCTGTGACTCACATCTTATTGGAATGGACCTCTGTTTATTTCACAAAGGTCAGCTGCAGGCTTGTGGAAACCAGATGAACTCTCCTGCTCCATCTCCTTGACATAGAGAAAGGCAGAGCAGGCAGCTGAAGGTCAGCACTGAGCTAGAACAGCTGAAGCTCTCTGCCATGGCATCTGCATTCACATCCTTGGCCTGGGGTTGTAATTGCTGAGTTTGGGCACCTGCTTCTCATCTGCACCAGGTCCTTCACACTGACCTCAGCAGAGGCTGTTCTGAAGTGAGGAGCAAGCTGATCCTGCCATCCATTAAATTAGTACCTGCAAGCAGCCCCTATGTCTGGATAAATGACCAGATGTTTGAGGGAGACTGTAGCATGCCACAGGAAAGTGTGTTCTCACCCAAGGCACCAGCCACTCAGGGTCTTTGCCATGCACTGCAAGGCTGGCACCTCCAGAGGAGGATGAGATCTCTCACCAGATCAGTGCTGGTGAGGGATGTGGTCAATTCCAAATGCTCTTGCAGTTCTCTCCTTCCTTATTAACCTCTCCACACTGAAACATGCTGGGCTGTTGTTGGCACTTTCTCCCAGTGATGGGCAGGAGGAAAACCTGGATGTCCATCTTGCCAGCCTGTCACAGAGTGCCAGGTGGGCTGCATTCTGTTGCTGTGCTCTGTGGTGCCCAGGTCTGTGGGGAGGTTGGGCTGAGGCTAAGGCCAGGCTTAAAGATACACCCCTTACATAATACCTTCTTATCCAGCCTAGTTTTTAATTTTCATTGCTGTAGTTTCAAAGGAGTTTGTCCAAGTGCTCAAAGAGCACTCCCAGGAGCTCCTTCAGGGGTTTCAGATGGTTTATTTTTGAAGAGCACTTTTCACTAGCTTAGACATGAGACATGCAAAGGTAATGTGCTCCTCTTCCTTTCTGTCTGTTTTTTCCCCAGCATGTAGAAACTTGTTATCAGTTTCACTGTGCAGATGAAAAACTATATCTTGAGCAACCTCTATAAATGTCACAGAGATAGTTTTTTTCAAGTGTTTACTGAGAACATATTGTGTTTAAGTGTCTCTATCATAAATACCTTTTTGTTAATCTTTCACCCTCACTAAATCTATTACAAGCTTTAATCAACCTTTCTAAGCAGTAATAAAATGTTATCAGCAGTTAGCAAAGATTATAAGTGACAGACTCTAATGTTTTTTAATGATTGTCATTATTTAAAAGGTTTTTTTGTTTTTTGAACAAGTTTTACAGAAAAATAATTAGATCTATCACATACATTTGAAGAGAGGGGAGTGTAACTCCTTGGATAGTTTACTCTCAAGAAGTGTAATTTGTAAATAATTACTTAAAAAGAAATAAACCAAGAAGCTAGAGCTGAATTGAAATTCAAGATCTATTTAGGCAAATGCTGGCAGAAGAGAGCGTGCTTTATGCTTAAAAGGCAAGATATTCCCCAGGTGAATACATACAGTTCAAATTTTTCACCTACAGGTCAACGAGACCTGAAGTCTGAATTTCCAAGTCTACAGCACCTTCTTTAGCATCTTGCTGCATTGTTGCACACATAAAAATAGGCTTTGTGAACCGATTACCTTGTACTATGCAAATTATTTTTCCTTTTTAGAAACAGTCAATACTGTTTTACTTACATGACATGTTTCTACAACTGGGGAAGTGAAAGGTTTGAAATAAATGAAGGTGAGAATTTCTTGGTCTCCCTAAAGTTTAAACATTTTGAGTGGGTTTCTGTAAATTTGTTTTATTTTGTCTTGTTTGATTAGGTTTGGTTTGTAAGGGAATATCATCCAAACACTATATTCTGGATGAATTTCAGTACTGATGTACTCAAACACGATATATTTCCATGAATTCTCAATGCTGTGACTATATTTTAGTTATTACTGTCCTGATCCAGGTTGTTGCTGAATCTGGAGAAGATGCAGCCCTATGCTTAGCACAAGATAAATTTGGTATGTGCTCCACACGTGGTGTTCAGGCAGCTGTCCTACACCTCCTGTCTCATCTACCTATGCCCTGTGATGCAACAGCTTCCTACCTCCAGGTTCTGCTGTGTCCCTGAAGCCACAGAAGTTGTTACTGCACCCCTGGTACAGCCCTTGGGCCTTAAGAGGACCAGAGCCAGGATCTATTCTTGGGCAGCAGTCCAATGACATCTTCTTCTTCCCTTTTTGTTTTCCCTCCTGTTGTATGACCCCCAGACATGTGCCAGTAGGGAAAGGCCACCTATGAAGCAGCACAGCAAATACTCATAGTGAATATATCTACAGTACTCTCAGATGCTTGCTTGTGCCACAAAACTGAAATCCTCACCAGCACCAGGCAGGGAATGCTTTGTAGTTTAATGTTGTTTCATGCCCAGTGAATGCTCACTGCTGACCTGCTTTCAGAGGGTGTAAAAAACATCTGTGCAGGTGTTGAGGTCTTATGGAAGTGTTCCCAGAAGCAAGCACGCATGCACACACAACCACACTCCTTCAGTCCTTAGGCTAAGTGATCAGTTTAAGCACAAGTGTGGGCCAAATCAGATTAGTGTAACTGAGCTGGACCTTAGCTTTGCAGTTGCAGACCTCATCCTCAGTCTGCTTTTAAGCCTCAAAACTGAAGCTCATTGCCCAAGTACACCCTTTTCCCTCATATCCATTTTCCTATTGCTCGGCATGTGGATCAGCTATGCACTCAAAATGCACTTGCAAATGATTATTAATTTCTGTGTATTTTTTGAAAAGCTTGGTTTATTTCTTGTGGTGGGTTTCTGTTGGCCAGTGTAGATGTTGACTCTTTATTCCTGTCATCACCTCTTAGACATTTCTAGAATGTTATGCTGACTGCCATTTTTTTTTCTCTAGTGATCTCTGTTTCTGCATATCCCAGAAACTTTCTTGTTTAACTCTGTTAAAAAAAGAATGAAATGTTTAAAAAAATTACACTGATTTTTAGCTCCTTAGTAAACACTACATGGTGAACTTTTTCTAAGCAAACTAGGCATTTTTAGCAATTAATTTCTTTTTTCAAACTCTCCATTACTCTGGAGAAGGACGTGCATCCTAAAAATTTTATAAAGTAAGCAGAAAACCCAACTCGAAAGGACTGGCAGTGTTTAAAGTTAGCATTTGCAGTATATCTGCAAGAAGCAGCAGCAATGTTTAAATGGGAAATGCCAGACTATAAATTCTTTTTCAGCTAGATTATATGCAGTACAAGTGTTGACTTTCAATTTATACCTTTGATATGATTCATTGAATGTTCTGATTCTTAGTTTATTTGTCCTGTCTTCAGCAAAATGGATTGAATATCGGGTTATCCAACCATGATGCGTTGTCTCTGTGCCTCAGATGTTATATTGGTGAAATCTTAGCGTCTGGCACTATCTAAGAGGAGTATAAAAATTTGATTTGGTCTGCAGCCAGTTTTCCTCCCACTCTGGAACAATGATGGAACATCTGGAGAACGCTGTATTCATTAACCCAAATCCTGAACACTTCACATAATACCTGATCCTGTAAGAATCTGCTTAGTTTTCCAGCCTGTGCAATTTGTGCTGGATGCAGCTAGAGCATATTTAGTCAAAGGACTTTGTCTCTTACATTTTTGAGCTTTTATGTGACATTATGTTTTGTCATAATTGATGATAACAAGATTCCCATTTGTTTTCTGATTTTAAATGCCTGTTATATGCATGGTGGCTCACTCTATTCTCTCTCCTCCAGAAATTTCTCTTTATTTGTCATTTGTATTTTCAGCTGGAGACCTTGGGGTTTTATTTTACCCAGGGTCTCAGCTGAAGCCATATGCCAAGAGGCCTCTTAACTTTCGTGAGGATGGATCTTGGAATATCAGACTGGCACAGTGTGCCACCTTTATTGTTTTTCCTGCTTTCATAATCTTTCCTTCTCACAGTGACAGATGCACACCAGTATTGTGGCTGTCAGAATAGCCATTTTCCTCCTGGGGTTTGATGCTGTGCTCTGGCCAGCTGCTGTGGGGTATACAAAAGGGATGCAGTTGGTACATCCCAAGGTTTGAATATCCCCTGTGATTTTACATTCTGTGCTTGCCTAAGAAAGGGATTGTGTTGATGTCTTCTCATGACCTCAGATCCTCTGCATGGATTTGACTTTTGATGAGACTAAATAAAGGTAAACTCCTTAACTGCTTTTTTAAAATGACTGTCCTAATGCAAAACATGGGAGCTTATCTGTCTGTTATAGGAAAGGAGGAAGGAAGCAGTGGTTAGAGAACACTGGAACTTTTTTCTCTCTTTATAGTATAGGTATGATCTGTGCTTGACCTTGTGCAAGTCACACAGGCTGAAATCCAGAAAATACTTATGCACCTAAATCCCACTGTGGGTTTTAGCCACTTGGATAGGAGAAAGGCCCAAATTAAAAAAACCTAAGGTTTTCAGAGAACCTCATCTGCAAAATGCACTTGGAGGCTCATAGTTTTCTTCAGCAGGCTGTCATGAGAACAGATGTACCACATTTGTAACATGTAAGCCACTCATCTCTATTGAGGCCAAATGCTGAATCAAAAGGACATAAAAGTCTATGTTATCCCACTGCCCACCTTTTCTTCTGGTGTTTTTAAAAAGTATCATTTGCTAGTAGGATTTAGCAGAAATGGAAGAGGATTTGGGACCAAACCTGAAAATTCTATCTCTGCATTTCATTGATACAGCCTCCAAAGATTTATATAAAACAACTCAGATTAGCCACTCTTCAAGGCCTTGACATCAGTATTGCTGATAGAGTTAAGGCCATTAGCTGGGTGCCATAAAATACTTAGTATCTCACATCTTCAAAGCAATGTACAAATATTAACTAATTAATCTTCAAAATAGCCTTACCTCCACACCCCACAGTCAACCCTGATTAAAAAGTGAATATTCCTCCTGCACATGTAATCAAGGCTCAGAGCTTTATGCTCTAAGAGTGTAATTGACTTCTTCCTTGTTTGTGATTTTGAAAAACAATTCAGAGTAGTTCAAAGGATACAGAGCCAGAGGGAAGGTCAGTAGCAGTGTTCAGGTATGGAGTGGGAAGTGCTTCCTCTCCAGACATCGTCAATATTTCTGGACTTTAGCTTTCTTTTCACTTTGATATGAGAGAGAAAATATTTATGGTACAAAATGCTGTGCCTAGCAAGCCTGAACTATAGTGACAAGAATGGTACTTTACCATACATTTTAGGTACCTAAAATTTCAGCTTGCCATTGCTCAGTGTTTTTATTGGTGTGCAGAAGTGCAGCACAAGTCAGTTCACTTGCTTCACTTCTTTCCTGAGCGTGGACCCATCACTGGACCCGTCCAGTTACAAAGTGTAATATTGAAATTGATGGATAGTGCAAAATTAGGGGAAATTTCTGTACTTTAGAAAGGTATTATTGATTCATCTCAGATGAGGTTGTGTCTCTTAAATCTGACTCTAAGAACAGATATATTGGAGATGCTTCATCACAATTGATTTGTCTTGTGCCAGTGTGACAGTGACATTTAAAATAAAACCACTTTGTGACCACTTATTGAAAATTGTTCTCATCAGACCTGGATGCTGCTGCATAAGTGAGACTCTTCAAAGAGTTTTTACTACTTTTAAATGTTTTGGTAGAATAGGGGTGTACAAAATCCCATTGTGATAGCCATGTATTTACATCTGAAGCATCTCAATAAATAAATACTAATAAATATCAAAAATAGCCTCAAGCTGTGCCAGTGGAGATTCAGGTTGGATGTCAAGAGGACTTTTTTTCACTGAAAGGATGATTTAACATTGGAGGTTGTCCAGGGAGTTGGTGGAGTCATCGTCCCTGGAAATGATCAAGAAATGACTGCACTTGGTACTGTGGTTTAGTTGGCTTGGTGGTTTTAGGACAAAGGTTGAGCTTGCTTGATGGGCTTGGAGGTCTTTTCCAACCTTAATGATTCCATGATTCTGTGTGGGAATAAGAATGTCCAGACTGCAGCCAGCCCCAGGCTTACACATTCTGCATGTGGCAGAAGGCGGGTCAGTGGCCCTGTGGGTCAGTGCAGGGAAGGGGGGGATTCAGGATCTATAATCCACTTACAAATCTGTGGGATCAGTCAGCTCTAGGATCACAATGCTGCAAAAATTTGCTACCCTTGTGCTTATCCTTGATTTTAGAGCCTGGGTACTCTGTCTGCTGAATATTAGACCTTTTTTTTTACTGCAGATTCATGTTGATATCTTGTCTGGCTGAGATCTGAGACTTAAAAGGTGCCTTTTTTTTTGTTTGCTTGAGAGCACAGTCCTCCTGAATTGAGGAGAAGGTTACTCTGTTCACTCTGTTGCAGCATCTGGTTAGTTCTTTTCTACTTCATGCTTTAAGGATAAACATTTCAGGTGCTGAAGTCTGTTACTGCTGGGGATCAGAGATTATTGTTGTACATGAATTTTAAAAAAAGTCTCAAGTCAGGCAGTTGAAAATTGTGTAGCTGAGTTGGTGGGCGTGGATAACTGCATCAAGAGATGAAATGTAACTTTTGTATGCAGCAAGTTTAGGCAACAGCATAGTTGCATTGTGCCCATGGTGTTTGGTCTTTGGGGGCTTGGCTTGGGACTGTGAATTACCATTGCAGTGCCTTTATCAGCAAAATGCTGTGTACTTGCCAGCCCAATAGTGTTCTGATTGTCTAGACACATAAAGCACCATGTATATCTTCTTGAAAAAACAGAGTTTTAAAGATCACAAAGCAGTTCTAGTAATGAATAATATTTATAGAAAACCCAGCAAATTGGAACACTTGATAAGGTATTAAAATACGCTGCATGAAATTGAAGTGTGGTTGGTTAAAAAAGTTAAAAATAATGGATTCTTGCTATGCTCAAATTGAGTTTAGTTTCCAAGATATGCCTGGTCCTGCTTTTGAATATTAAAAATTCAACATTTGTCCCATAACCACTTCAGCTCAGTTCAGCACACCTGGGTGCATGCCACAGTGGGATTAACTCTGATTTAATCACTAAGGAAAGTGGTCTTTTCAGGTCAGGACTGAGGTCATGATTAGACTGTAGATAGAAAATTATTCCTCCTCTCTCTGAATCATGCTTATTTACAGTATCAGGTGGTGTTCACTCATGTCTCCTGATTTCATCATTGAAATGCTAATACTCATTCATCAGTGTCACTGATACTCCATGTGTGTGTGGGAGCATGTTTTATATTCTCCAATAGGCATTGCAATATAATTTTCAAAGGTAGACCTTTGTTAATACATTAGGTAGCTCTATATATTTAATTAGGTCAATGGCTTCAGTGGACATTAAGTTTCCATCCATTGTAATAATATTGAGTCTTTGTATTTAGCTTGTCTTTAGTGAAGCCAGAAGGTGCATATGTAATGGTCTAAGCAACTGTAAAGCATAAATGAAACATAAATTCTTATCTTTGTGTTGAAATGTTAAATGGTCACATGTCATAAACATTTCATGTTGAAATGTAAAATGTTCACATGTCAAGGATGCTCCAACAGTATGAGTGAACTGCTTGTCTACTCTGCTTCTGGTTTACATCTTCCCATAGCCTTTTCAGCAAGTAATTGATTAAAATACATATATTTGACAAGGACAGCATTCTTATTAGAAATTAGCTAAATATTTTAAGATAAAATATTGGAAACAAGTTGAAAAGCAGCAGAAGGTAATAGCTGTAAAATCTTTTAATCCTTGCTGTCACCTTGCTATCACTTTCCTGGATCTGTTTTGGTATAGAAATATCCAGAGGCTCTGTCTCTCACAGCTCCTCTACTCCTGCAGACTATTACATCAAAAATAGATGTCCTTTCACTCAGCTCTTTGGATGTCTCCTAGTATCAGCTTGGTGATTCTCACCTTAGGATTTAACATCCTCTGCAATTCTAGAGACAAGCTGGATGTGATATGGAGACAGGTTATAGTGTGTTTCTTCCACTGGCCTACTCATCTGCATACAGAATGTAACTGATTTTCACTGGCATTTCAGGATTTTGAGACATGGTGCACTCATCAAATTATATTTGATTCCAAGCTGACATGTGAGGTTAATCACTACCACCTACCTTTGTAGAGGGATGTCTCAAAAAGTGTGTAGTTCCAGGCAAAGTGGAAGCTGGATGTATTGTGGAACCTGGATAAAGATAATATCAAAATTTATTAAAACTGTGGCTGGAAATAGTAAGAATGCAAGAAAACCAGGGCTTCAGCAACAATGTCCATGAAAATGGAAGATAAATTGGTGGAGAACTTGGTAGACCATAGATGAGTGCACTGTGACTGCTCAAAGTCTAAGCTCATTTTCGAGACATACTTAGCAGTCCTCAGAGAGACATAAGCACTGCTGGGGCATGATTGGTGTCACCCTGAGGCTGACATCTGATTTCAGATTAGTGTAGCCTCTGTTCCTCTCTAATGACTGGAGTCTAGCCTGCTGCATCAGGCACAAACACTTTATAAACAATCAGAAATAGGCGAGGTGATTTGTGCTCTGATCATGCTGGAGACACAGCACATGATTTTCACCTATTCCACTGTGAAGGGAGGGTCTGAAAGAACTGTTTTGTGCTGGTAAATAAAAAAGGAGAGAAACCCTCGACAAAAGGCCAGGTGGGTTTTCACAGTATCTGGAATACAGCAATATGAACTTCCCAACAAACAGTGCAGTTTATTTTCTTTTTATTGACATCAAAGAAATTTTGCTGCTGCATCTGGTGAGGGAGGGTACAGAGCTGGGACCAGAATTTCCATTTTGGAGCCCTTATTAACCTCCTTTTGGAACAGGTGAAGAGCAGCATGCAGGTGTTGCTGGAGAAATAAATCCAACATTAAATATTGCACATGTATCTTTGCATTAGTCCTGCTCACATATACTTGAGGGACAGGGTGTGTGTTGAACTCTGTGCTTTTTCTTAGGCAAAAACCAGTAACTTGGGCACTCATGTCTACCTCAGGCCCCATGAACACCTAATAGAAAACATAATCCAGTTTTGTCATCCAAATCAGAACGAGTATTTTTTTAAAACTGACAGAAAAAATGTTCTTGGTTTGTGAGTGTACAGTTGTTTGAGAGGTATTTGATAACAGGAGACTTGTTTTTCTTCCTTCCCCAGCCTTCAGTTTCTGTAATGGATTTTCTGCTCACATGTATCTTGGGCTCATCTGAGCCAGGGTCAGCAGTAAGCACTTAGAGCAGCACGGCTGCAGTGCCTCTGAAAGCCTTCCTGCGGCTCTTTCCTGACATCACAACAATGCAATGCACTGACTCAGGAACTGCTGGTGTTTCAAAGGTGCTCAGTGCTTTAATTTTCATTGCCTGTGATCATTTGCTAAAAAAAAAAATCCAAACCATTCTTTTTTGCAATTGGAAAACCTTTTTCAAGTGCAGCCATGTGTTCCTGGGGTGCTTGGATGAGTAGCTAGCCCTCTCTTTGTTTGTAGACACGTGTTCAGCTGGTGTGAATCTCCTTCCACATTTAACACCATCACAGCTTAAGTAGTATTCCAGAGTAAGGCTCTGTAATCAGGCAGCACAGTTTGCTTTGTGCCTAAGAATGGGGAAGAGTACCTGTGCTCTACTGGAATATCTCCTCAATATTGTCAAGGGTAATCTCTTTAAAAATATCATTACTGCACAAGGCAAAAATCAGTCATCAAATTTAATTGTCAAAGAATTTTTATATCTGACTAGCACGCAGATCCAGACTGTGTTAAATACAATCTTCTGTACACAATAGACAGGTAGGGTGTGTAATGGTTTGCTACAATGTATTTTTCACATTGAGTTAGGTAAAATTAAAAACTATAGTAGGTTAAGCAGACTCCTGCTCTGAGAAATGCAAACTATTTTATTCGTATGTGAAGCTGTAGCCAGCTGATGTATTGTAAAATTGTACTTTCCTTTTTCTGTCTTTAGTACAACCACTGCATGGCAAGTGCTTGCATGCTGCAGAAATGAGGACCATTTAAATATTTAGCTGTCTTACACCTTGATGTTTCTCTGCCTGGGACTCTTATACATGAAGACATATGTTCCCAGAGATCTTTTTTGCCCTGCAGTTTGTACCTTCCTGTGCACATAGTTACTGACTAGAGAAACATATAGTGGTTCAGCTGCTTGACTTTAAACTTCTGATTCATCCAACAGAACCTGCAGACACAGCAAAATCAAATGTGGGTCTTAGGGTCACTGAATGTTAGTTTATTTTCATGTTTATTTAGGCCAGATATACACTGGAGAGGATAACCACAGGTGTAAAGCTCACAGGAGGGTAAAGATACCGTGCTCCCAGGTGTTGTGTACAACTAGCACTTTTGCAAACATATTGAGAATGGTTTGTTATGTCTGGGGACCATTTGGATACCGCAGAGGAGTCTCTCTGGCATGCATGCTGCTTGGAGATGGCCCAGGATCCCAGCCCAAGGTGTCCTGTAAACAGGTACATGTGGGACATGTGAACAGCCCAAAGCTGTGGCCCTGTGCACTGAAAGCTACCTGCAATCTCTGCCTTTTTAAAGCCTGGAACTTTTCATAGTTGTTTGGAAGGAAGAAGGAGAGCGAATGTTACATTTGTAAGAAACAGTAAGATCTGCCATGCAGCCTGGCAAAAATTTTAACCTGACGTGCTTTTTTCATGGAGAGTCACCAAAGATGGAGAGAGGGGGCTCAAACGTCAAGAACTGCTATTTACCACAGGGGAAAAAAAAAATCCATAAGTGAAACATACATCTCAATGTGAAGCTTTTCATAAAAGGATTGATATATGGTGTGATATAAAAGAAGAAATAAAGGGTTAAACTTCTCCTAAAAAATGTGGAGATTTTTTTAATGCTGTGGCACTTGCAACTTGATTTTCCTCTGTAAAAGTCAAGGTTTGATTATAGTTCCTGCATTATTATTTATAGTTTAACAGTTATACATGCCACGTCCTTGGCTGTGGCATTGCAGTTTGCACCATCTATGTCTGCTTCCTAAATTTATTGATCTCATTAGAAGATAAAAATGACAAAGATAGCTCATAATACTTCTGAGAAATGTAAAACCATTAGCAGGTCATTGTCAAAGTTATAACATGTCCTTTTAAGCTGCTTAGCAAACTGGTGGCAGCCTATGATACAGGGATTAACCTGTGCCAGGAGTGACTGAGAGGATCGCAGTGGATGGTTAATATTCAGCTTGCCTACAAAGCTTTGAAACTGCCTCACAAAATGATACCACAAAGAGATAAACAGAAATATATTAAAAACAAAGGGAACAGAAGTTTTCTTTTCCTGTCCTTTATCCTGGTCTCTGACATTTAAGAAGCAGAATGGGTGTTAGAATGAATGAAATTAAGAGTTACTTTTTAAAATTAGTTATATTCCCACTGGGCAAAGGAGCCTCTTAGGCTTTTCTCTGAGTGCAGGCTGACCTTGGCCAAGACCCCAAGCCAGCTTTTTCCTCAGGTGGGACCTTGAACTCTCCTAGAGCCGTGTTTAAGTGCACAGACACACAATACACCACTGTATTTTGAAGCCAGCATTTGTTGCCCCAGACATTCCATGCTGCCCAGGATGCCCACCAGAGCAATGGACATAACAAGACTTGCCACTTTTCTGCAGAGGATCTATACACCTGCATTGTTTTTATTGTTGTTTACATTTCTTCCCTTAGAGAAATGGCTGCAAGTGCTGACTGATTGCTCTGTTACTTACAGAACTGTCTGGATTTACAGAGAAATAATTTAAACTGGCACAACACATACTGCTGTGTAACATTTAGGCTGGAAGGCTGAGTTTTCTGCATTGGTTCTCTGGGATGGAGCAGGATAGGTGGTTAAGGAGAGGAAGATGTCAGCAGAAAGACTGATACCTAATGGGTCTTTTCAGCATCTCACCTGACCCTTCAGTCACAGTGGAGGGCACGGCATTAGCATGAGTCAGTTACTGCCAAATGCCTTTGGGGGTGATGGAGCATGCACAGGTGGGCTCTGACAAGAGGAGTAGGAAGAAGAGAGAAAGAATAAAAACCCAAACCCCCATTCATTGTTGTTGAGCATCATGTGACCTGATTTATACCAATGCATTGTTCTCTTTTAGGAGCAATTTATATGCACATTCCAGTAACAAGTAAACAAGCATTAGGGCAATGATGAATTAGCCTAGAGCAACAGTTTACAGATTACACAGCAGAGAACAAGGATAATAACAGTATTAATCATCTCAGTTATTAATTCTATTTTTAACCTATTAATGGCTATTTGTTGATTTTATCTATCAGGCAGTCAGAACTATCAGGAAGGGGACTCTTGATTACCTGTACACAGATCTGTCTCAACAAAACTTGTTTCTGTTTTCTTTTTCTATGTTCATAGCAGTAATTTCAATTTGGTGCAACAGTACACTTTTGGCTGGACCACACATCTATAAATTAGGTGTGATAGTGTTCTATTGTCTAAATCACCAAGGTGGTTTTGGGTTAACTGTTGAGTTTCAAATACTCAGAATACTCCATAATCATGTTGTATAAATATTAATGTATATATGTGTTCTCACCCATTAATTGTCCTGTCATTGGAGTCTGGTCTGCTAATTTTTGACTATAATAGAAATCCACTTGATTTAGCAAAACAATCTGTAAAGTTTAAAGAGATATTTTCCCAGTCACAGATCTTGTAAATGCTGTCATGGGATGCAGTCAATAAAGAATGAAAAAAAGCTAGTATCTTTAATAAAATTGTTGAGGAAAGCTGAATCAATTTCCTAGACCTTTCTGAACTTAAAAAAATTGTTTAGTTCTAGTTCAGACTGGAAAAAAAAATCCCATAAATATAAATTCTCCTTCTGAAGACTAAGTTCTAGTGGCTCTGGCTCTGAAAGTTTTTGCTTTTTCTCCCTTCCAGCCACTGGGTCAAGAGAATTCTTCAATTTCCATCATAAGAGCAGCCTCCCAGCTTGACTTCTCTGGAGCCATGCAAAAAACTGATGGCCCCTGATTTTAATACTATCCCATCATTGGTGCTCCAGAGTTATGGGTGTTTCCCATGGGTTTCATCCCAGAATCCTGTAATCCTTTTGCTGAATATCCTTACTTATGAAGGATTAAGGCAAACTTGAAAGGTTGCAGAAAAGAAGAGCAAGAACAATTGAAAGTCTGAAATCCTGCCTGACATTGAGAGATAAAAGAGGATCAGTGTACTTAGATTATCTGAAAGAAGGTTAAGAGATGGCTTGATCATGGTCTCAAAGTCCCAAGCAGAGAAACAGTTTTCCAATATATGGGGAATCTCTAATTTAGCAGACAAAAGCCACAGCAAGGTCCTGTGATTGAATGCTTAATCTGGACAACTTCACACAAGATGTAGCACTTTTGAGATTATAGCAGCTTTTTTTTTTTTTTTTTTTTCCTCAAGTATTGTTTGATTCTTAGTAATTTTAAGATTTCAAAACACATTTTTTCTAAAAACTGTCTGACTTTGACCAGAAATTGTAGGGTCTGTGCAGAAGTCATTGGGTGAAATACGATGGGTATGTGTTGTGCCCAAGGGCAATCTCTATAGTCATGATTTCAGAGTTTATTAATTCTTTATTAATGAATGTTCCCTACTACTACATAAAACTGCTTCATGTCACATACTATCCTTTGCAGTTTTCTAACCTTAGTGTCATTATTCAGAAGCTATCACAGCTGTTTTTGTACCTCTGTGTGCTTAGCCCAAAGAAGAGTTAATACAAAAAGATATTTTTAGCATTTCTGAAAGCTTCTTATGCCAATCCCTGAAAAGAAACAAGAAAATTCTCCAAAAATGCAAATGCTCTGTCTAGAAGCAAGAGTATCATTTTAACTACCTCATCATTATGTGTCACTCCCTATGTATAGTAAGTGCTGCGTGACAGCTGTTTCTGAGAGACAATCGGGGACTTTTCCAATAACTAGGTAATTATATTTCATAATATATATATATTTGTGAGGCATAGGGCTTTATGTGTATGAAGCACTTAGGAGTCATTAGCTAATGCTCACAGCACCTCTATTGAATAGGTAAGACTATTGTAAGGGCAGATGGTCCTCAAGGCCACATAAAACACTGCAGCCCAAGAAAGAAATAGAGGTTAGTACCTTCCCATTTCCAAATTGCATGTTCAAGTCTCCAAACATTGTATTAGATATATAACTATAGGACCAGTGCTTTTAACAGTATGTTCTAACCCTCCATCTCTTGATTTTATTGACCTCCTAAACTAATACATGGAGTAATGCTATGACACTCTACCTAATTTGTCAAGATCAGCAACATTAGCCTCTACAGTTCTTACAAGGTCTTGACCTTACTTACTGAGCTAGTCCTACTGAAATTAAATTGCTGCATGAAAAGTACATTTCATTTAAAATTACTGTGAAGGGGAAGTGGTACTACTTCTTTCAAAGTTTACCTTTATTTAACAGATCAATGGCATTATGGTTTGGCAGTAAAGTCCATGGAGCAGCAGGGACTAAGTGCTTGCTCTGCCAAGTCCAGTCCTTGCTGTTAAAAGAATGCTTTATGAAAGGGTCCACTTAAGAAACCAATAACAGGACAGCATAAATAAAATTTATGAAAGAACTCCCAGACTATTTAGAGTCCATTCTGTCTATTTTTATGTGCAGAAGGAAAGAATATCTGTATGCCACAGATGAATAGCCTTTCACAAGGGATTTCTTGGGCCCAGTACCTGCCCATAGCTTTTCTCTCCTTGACCTTGCATGTCTGACAAAAGCATCTTGGAAACACATGTAGCTGCTGTGATAGCAATGCAGACTCCAACCAGTTCAGTCTTATTCACAAATAAATCTCATGCATGACAGATTTGGAGGAGGAGCTGATTCCTATCTCATCCAGAAGCTTTCCAGTAACATGTTATGTGTTCTTATTATGTTTTTCATGGATTTGGGGAAGTGATTGGCAAGGCAAATGTAAAAGACATGGTTAGGTTAGAAATTTGTGGAAGGAAACTATATGTTCAAAGCTTGACCTCTTGTCAGGATTCATTTTGTCCTGAGTTTTGGGCTCCATCAGGCAAGGTGGACTTCCTTGCTCCTAGGGATTGTCACTGTACTTTGATGATTAGTCAAAATAACTTCTGAGTAATGGACAAAGGGGAAAACAGAAGGATTTCACCTCATAGCCTATCACAAATATATATTGCTATATTTCAGAGTTGGATGGCCAGATGCAAAATCTCACACCAGGCCTTTTAATTTTGACCACTTCCGATCAAGACTAATAAAAAAAAACAACCTAGGAAAATGCAAATTCTACTGAACTTCTAATATGTATGTTTTGAATTGCAAAAGGAAAAACCTTACCTCCAAAAAGACCAAGTTTCCTTCTTTTTTTTTTCCTGGCAAAAAACCATGCAAATTTCAGAGGGACAAAATATCTGACTCAAAAGAGAGTCTTGTGAAGTCAGCAATATAAAAACGAAAAGTTTCTTGAAAAAACCAAACAACCAACAAACACAAATTCTGTGTTTAACTATAAAATTAAGTGCAAGGTACAGAGAAGGCAGAAATCATAGATCTGTTACTTTCATTTTTTTAAACTTGCCTCATTCCAGAGAAGTTCTGGTCACCTTGCCACTTAGGCTTATCTCAAAGACTTAGACATGAAGAGAAGTAGAACCCCAATTTTTGCAGAGTATGATGGTTGCATGTGGAAGGATCAAGGACCTATGCAGGCAATGATATACAGAGCAAAAGCAGATCATTAGCCTTGTAATTGAAAAGAATAATGGAATAATGATATTGTAAAATGCAAGACAACTTTGTAAGATGCACACATCCTCTGCATTTACAAATGCTTATTTAAATGCCATCTATATTATGGTATCATTTTATGGCTTGCCAATGCAGCTTACTGATCATATAAATGCCTTCAAAGGAATCTGATCATTTGCAAAAATCAATAATTACCAATATTCTGCAATTGAAAAGGGCTGGATAATAACCATTCCCTAGTACTTCCTGTAGAAGGGAAACAGGACATTTAGAATTTCTAAAAATGTACATCTAAATTATTTGTTAAACTGCTTGGTAGCATTAGAAGCCCATATATTAGATTTCTTCTAATTTATTATTACTCAGCTCAAGAAAAATTAATAATAATAAAAATTTAAAAAGCACAAGAATTGAAAATAGCAGGAGATGATTGAGTTTTTCTACAAGTATCTTGCAGCTATTTTTGAAGGGCAAGTTAGGGTCTGAATATTGAAACTCCATCATTGAACTTTGTGGCTGTGGTGCACACTGAGAAATAATATCTTAGTACCTAGCCAGAGTGCCCTGCTCAGAGACATGAGAATAAGGCAAACCATATACAACTGCTATTAGTCACCACAGTGGCACCATTTACAAGTTTAAGCACTTTGGGTATGGGGAATTTTTTTTCAGAATATTGTATTTCCAGAAGAAGCAGATGTTTTTGTAAAAAAATGACAGTCTTCCAATACAAAAACCTTTACAGAGCTATTAATAAGGAGTTTAATGAAGGGTTCTCAGCTAAAAGACATTTTTTTTTAACTGTATGACATAGCTGTTTGATCAAAGATCCTTAGTTCTGTAGTGTGGAGTGTTTTTGGAAGAACTTTTATTTCATGGACCTTATAACACAGGTACCACTAGAAGCACCAATAATGAAAGTTGCAGCACTGTATCATAACAGACTGATTTTTCATATTTATTTAATCCTATTCTTCTGCATCTCTGCTTCTTCATAAGGACTAATTAAAAGCATAAGAGTAACCAGTCAGCTTTTCCAACAGAAAATCATCAGTGAAGTCCCTCAAAGATATAAGCAAGAGACAGCCAGTAGAAGAGCTGGCAAAAGAAATATTGAAATAACAAAGTTTTCAAATAATATAACGGTATTAGAAAAAAATGCATGCTGGAAAGAATTGCAGAGGAGTATGATGACACTGACTGACTGACAAAATGTCAGGTACAATTCAGTAGTTAGAACTGTAAAGAGATGCTAACATTATATAGTCAGTAGTGGTTTTTGAACTGGCTCTTACCACTCAGAAGGAATATCTGAGCTCTCCGAAACCATCAGCACAGATCCAACAGTGATGAAGTCAGGAGAGGTTGTCAAGTGTGTGGGACAGCTTCTTCAGAGGGAGATAAAATAGGCTGTGGGTGTTTGATATGAAAGGAGCAAGTGAAGGGAATGCCTGAGATCACAGAGCAGGGAGGTGAACACAGAATTATTGTTTAACCCTTTTGGTAACACTGGACCTAGAAAGCACCATAGGTAAACCACTGGATAGCAGGTTTGAAACAAATATCAGGTGCATAGTTGAGCTGTGCAGGTCATTATTTCATGAATGCAAAAGAAGTTTAGACATTCATAGAAAGCTGTTAAACATGTTCGTGGAATAAAAATCCACTGAACTATTAAAATACCTTCTTATCAGAGAGTGCCTAACAACACATCATGAAGGGATGAGTGAATCAATCAAGAAACTCTGAGTATATATTTGCCCTGTTCTTTTGCCCTTCCTTAGCTCCATTGCTGGAAATGAGATAAAAGGCTGGAAAAGCTCTTGGTCTCAAGCAGAAAAACTGTTCTCATGTTGAAGGGTACTTTCTGTTGTTCTGCTTTGTAATCTGTATGATATGCAAAGCCCACTTGTGAATGTGTGTGGTAGCTGATGGCAGTTGCTGTGACCACAGTGGGGAGATGCTCAGAGCAGGGCCACTTCTTCCCAGTCACAGCTTCCACATTGTGCCCCTTGCTGCTAATGAACCTGAGAAGAGAGAGGGGAGTTCAGACTGTCTGTTTCTTACTTGATTCCAGAAAATTTATACCAAGAAATAGTAAAATTATTTTTGTGAAATGGGGAGGTCAATATTTTGTGGTTTGGCTATATTTTTTTCGCCCTGTCCTGATTTAATTTAACAGGCAGTCCAATTTCAGTAATCCTCATCACTTGTTAGCTCCTTATTTTCTGTTGATGTTTATTCATATTCTCCTGCTTGTAAAATTCACCAGTTCCCTCTCCTTAATGTGTTGATACCAATGTTCAGGGATGATATAAAAAAATCTGGAGGGAAACACGGTCATTTACTCCTTCTTGTCTTGTTTGTTTGCTTCAGAATTACTTGCATTGACACAAATAGACTTTCCTTGTGCACAGCAAGAGATAAGGTTGGGGTTTTCTGCTTTATTTGTTCTGTACCACACATATTTCCCCCACCCACTCCCTCACTTGCTTTTGTACATGCTCACACACAGATGTACTTGCATACTACGAGGTTTCAGAGAATTTCACTCAGTTTAGGAGAATGTGACCAATGTCTGGGATGAAAAGTTTATATTTTCAGCATCACAAGTCATTTCCACTAATCTTACCATCACAGGTGGGTGTTTCTGGGAAGGGTGCTAAAGCACCTAACACTCAGCACTTAAGACACTGAAATACAATTAGTGAAAGCAGTGCTGTGAAAACATGGGGTGTGCCATGTTGTGACAAACTATTTACTGCCTGCAAGGTTTAGCTCCATGTTCAAAAGTAGAGAAGTGATTTAGCTAATAGTGATGCAATTGTCTGTGTTTATGTGCCTATTTCTTCCTGGAAAATGTTGGTATGGCTCATAGCTCTGCCTCATTGCTGTATCTTTGACTACTATTTCTCATATGGGAAGCTGCACACAGATAATTTGGGTGATTTCATGAATAAAGGGATTTTTCTGAGCTTGCTGCATTTTGCTCATGCATTCTCCCAAAGCTGTGTGTCTCTGCTGATAGATGAGTGCATCTGCAAGTTTCAAGATGTGTGGTTTCTGTGGGTGGAGTGGGATGAGTGTGGTGGGTTGAAAGAGGAGAAGAAGAAACGGTCTCCAGCATCAATAAAGTTTCTGGTGCCTCATGAATATCTGTTCTCTTGCAGGTTCTGCTTTTTAAACACTGACCTCAGGAGAAGCTCTGCAGCATGAGAAGGTTATTATGGGATTGGACACCTTGAGTCCCTTGGGGTAAATTGCTACAGTGTCTCAGTTAAGTCCTTGTGTTCTGGTGAAAACAGTGGAGCTTGTTCTCACTGGTGTAGTATCTGAGCCATCGAGTTTAATGAATCGTTACAAATAGTTTAATCTGCACTTGCAGGTGCTATTAAAATGGACTGTTTGGTGGGTTTTGTATTTTTTTTTCCAAGAGAATTTTCTTACCTTGGAAGAACAGTCTTTCTCAGGCACAATGGTTTAAATATGGAATAGTGGGATAGGTTTTGCTCATTAGAAAGCCTGATGCTGAATTCAATATTCCCTTCTGCTAAACTTACCTCCTCCAGGATTTCAGACTCTAAGTTGCAGAGGATAAAACATAAGGCCCTGGTTAATTGCAAATAAATAGTGCCAGAAAAACATACAGATGGTACCTGAAGTTCATTTCTGAAGACTATCCAGTAAACTATATATAATTTACATGAAAAGTATGTAGAATAAGGAGGAGAATAATTTTTTTTGTGTTTTCTTACATTTGTAAAACAACAAAACAGCAAAAAAAGAAATAATAAATGAATACCCTCTGTCAGTGAAACTTCTTGTCTGGGAAAAGAGCAACCTGTATTTCTGTTTATTTACCTAAATCAAATTAATTAATTTAACAAGTTTGAAAAATTCAGCATTCTACAGGATACAGGTATAAATATCTGGCAAGTAGAGTGTATATATTAAACTACATCTACTAGGCTAGTAAATATTTTGCTGCATTAGTTTGCTCATTCCCAAGCAATCAGTTGTGAACTCCAGTGTTGTAACGGGTCCACAGGGAACATTTGTGCTTTGGTTGGCACTTAGATTAAATTCATCAAATTATTTTTTTCCTGTTCAAGGCTGACATTTCAGAATTTTTTTTAAAAAGGTTGTGTGCCAACTGCCAAAGTCAATTAATTAAATGGTAAATCTGAAATTTGTAGGGGAAAACTATCATTCCCTTTTG
The DNA here is from genome assembly GCF_028018845.1 of Melospiza georgiana. Taxonomy (NCBI): domain Eukaryota; kingdom Metazoa; phylum Chordata; class Aves; order Passeriformes; family Passerellidae; genus Melospiza; species Melospiza georgiana. The sequence goes on from NC_080432.1 coordinate 92,871,102, forward strand.
CTGTGCGACCTTGGAAATGTGAACATTTAATCCACAAAACACATGGTTTACCAGAGGGTCCTGATCTGCTTGCACTGAAAGTAAAAAGCAAAGCTTACTGCTATGTTTTGGGAGATTAGGGATTACCTCAAGGATGGCATTTTACCCTGCATTTTTCTTCTGATTTTGATACTTGGTAGTAATGACAATATCCTTTGAAGTCCTGTTATGCTTGAGAGCTTAAAGTATTCAGCACTTAGTAGGAGGAAGCAGTGCAAATTTGTGGACTTATTTTCCATATATTTGAGAGACTGCAGATGAGGGTAGGATGTACAGTCCCAGAATTTGCTGACCAAAGAGCTCCATCTTAGATCTGTAAAGGAAATCTTAGAGGCAAAATTCAACAGACTTGAGCAGATGGTGATCATATTCCTACATAGCAGAAGTTTTACAAATCTCTTCCCAAAACCCACACCTTCCAAGGAGTGTATCTACCCTCACATTGTCAGCAAAGGCAGTCTGATTTCAAAGACTGGATTGGATCTTGCTCTTCTGGCTCCTACACTGTATATCTCTTTTTTGTACATCTCAGTGGACTTCTCATCTCTTATTTGAAGCATTGTCATCTCAAGGTGCTTGAAAATGAGTGCAACGCACTGACTGTTCCTCAGGTGTTAATTCTCTGTCATTAGTTTTTATTGACTTGTGTTTGTTTATTTGTTCCCTGCCTGAAAACTGGTGCAGATGAGAACCTTGTATTTGGGGCCCTGTATATGCGTGGACTAGAAACAGAGCCCAAAACCAATGTAAAAGACAGTAAAAACAGTGAATAGGACAGATAAGTTTAGGCAGACCAGATACATGACCTAGTACTCCTCTTCCTTTACCATTTGAAATTCTTTCATTCTGTGTTTTGCTATGATTCAGGATTTTTTTTTTTCAGCCTTCTCACTCCCCATTTTTTAATAAAATTACATGTTATTTCTTTAGGAAGATAAAAGATGCCTAAATAGATTTGCTTCCTGCACATTTAGAAATTTGTTAAGATTTGGTCCTTTATTTGACAGCTTGGCATGAGGGGGCTACAGTTTAAGGAAAGACACTGATTAGCCCTCAGTAATAGGGAAAATGGTGGAAACTGCTAGTGCCAAGGGTGTTTCTTAAATACTGGCCTTGTGGGTGTATAGGCACTATGCATATTAAGATACAGGAATATCATCTAAGATATAGCTAATTCTTAGGATTCATAATCTTGTGCCTTCTCCTACCCCTTTGTTATATAGTGAATATATACCAGTTATTTCTGTCAAAGCATGAAGTGAAGTTCTTGGAATTGTCCTGCCTGTCCAGATACAGGCCATTTTGCAGAAAGGAAATCTGATGTTTTCCTATGGAAAATGTTCCTCCTTGTGAAAGAGACTTACAGAGATGGTGGCCCAGAGGCACCAAGTCACCTATGTATGAGCAGAAGTGGGAGTTCTTCAACTCTGCTTATCTGAAATACGATTACTGTATTTAATCTTGGGGATATTTGATGTAAAACATAAGCAAGAATGCCTTCAGGAAGAAGATAAATTAAGGATGCCAAGCTGTGGATAATGCTTGGAGTCAAAGCTATTTTTGATTCCTGGGTTCTTTATACTGTAAAATTGAAGCATTTCTATCTATGTCTAGAAGGAGAATCACTGCAATGACTAGGGAAACTTTAGTCTTAATACTTGAAGAAATTCAGATGGTGCAAAGGTTAAGCATTAGATGAGGGAAAATTTAGAATATTGAATTAAATACTATCTGAGGTATCTAAGTGTTGGATTTGGTCTAAAACTCAGCTAGTGTGTGTCTAAATTTCCTTGCTGGAGGATGGATTTGTTGATCTTTATCTCAGAACAATGTTATGCAGTGAAATGTGTCAAGTGATCACTTATTACAGTAATAACTGTACCGTGTGTGGACTTACAGAGATAGAACTGTGTTTTAAATGTCTTGTAACATTTGGCAGAGGACCAATCTGGGAATGCTTCTAGATGATCACTAGATTACCAAGTTTTCCTTAACCAATGGTGGTTATCTATATAGTTTCTGTGCAAAATGCCTGTATCTCCCTGTGATATGTGGATCCAGTTTTACAGGAGATAATGAAACATGAAAGAACAAAACATTGTAGTTTTTTTCCCCCTAATGTCGTATCTCAGCATTGTCTCCATCAGTAGCCTTGTCCGCAGGAAGTGTAAAGTTTCCTGCTATGATTGTTTGACTGCTGCCAATTATCAGATCTGCTTTTGGCAGCTTTCCCTCCCAACCTGCTGATTAGCTAATGTGTGGTTACTAATACAATATAGGAAACTGGTGTAAATGAAGGAGCAAAAGATTTATTAATTTCATGTGCTAATTACTGTTTGTAATATAATTATCAATACTGCAAAAAGAAATCCTGGCTTAAGAAATAGCCACGTTTCTATGTCTTGTGAAATGAGGCACAAGAATTTTGTGCAGTAAACAGGTATATTTTCCCCTTGATGCATGCACATAATTTTCATTAGATTCATAGGTTTCAAAGGCAGAAGAGAGATCATTAGAGCTTGAAGTCTAACTACCTGTAAAACACAGGCTAGAGGATTTCATCCAGGTACCCTTTGCCCGAGTTAATAGAAAACAGGAGCCAGATCCTGGATTGGATGCTCTGCAGTTTTACTCCACTAAGCTGGAATAATGGTGATTTATACCAGCTGAGAAATTGGCAGTAGACTTAAATGACAATGGATTCTTTTTTGCATAAACCGAAATGAAAATGGTCACTTATATTTTAATAGCTGTGTTGAAACAGCCTTGCTGGGAGTCAGTTTTTGAAAAGTATTTTAAGCTTTAGAAGAAAATGAGGGCTTTTCCAAACCTTTATGGGATGATTGTGTTCCCTGTTGCAATTTAAACTTGTCCCTTCACTGAAGAAAAGGCATAAATTTAGCAGGAAAAAAAATTTCTCTTTAAATTGAAACATGTGCCAAGAGTCTTATTTGTAATTAAATCATTCACCAGGATTTTAGTGGGGGAAAGGAACAACAAAATAATATAATAAAAAAACTGAATATTCTCAGAGCCAAGAGAAACTTGAACTCAAATGTTTAAAGATTAAAAGTCTCAAGAGGTAAAAAGTAGTCTCTGATTTCTTTCATTAGGGTGTATATTTGGCAAAACAAGATGTCTCATTACTCTTCTGTAGCCATTTGTATGTGTGTGTGGATGATGCTATTATATTTATAGCAGATACAGTCTTATCATTTAGGTACAGACAGAATCCTACCTGCTCAGAGCTACAGGGTTTAAGAATGCACTCAGACAATATTGACATAGACAATGCCATAATGTCCTGTAATCTGCACAGAAACTGAGACTTTGTGCACACCAAAGATGAATAAAAGAACTTCCTTCCTGCTCCCCTAAAATGAGAGTGTTTAAAGGAAAATACAAGTGTGGGGAGAATATCCTCCAGATTCCCAATAAATTTCTGCCAGTTCTGTCTCAGGAGGAGGTGGTGGAGGCTTTTGTGTTTGGTGATACAGAAATCTGTGGCTATCACATCAACGTGTAGAATATGTAGAAAGACAACTTATTTGAGCAGCTACTTATGTGGATGGTAAGCAGAATCTTGTCTTATAATATTCCTATTCTCATTTATAATAAATCAGTTGCTGCTTTGGCTGATGAACAGTTTGAGGTGCTTTATATTTGATGAAAAAACCTAAACAGAATACATATTTTAAACATTTCCCATATTTTTTTCCCTTAGTGTTTTTCTCCTTCAGAGATGGACATATGTTTCAACATGTCACAGTACATTTTGATGGCCCTGTCATATGGAGAATAAACCTGATAATTTACTTCACAGGTAAACATCAGAAGACATGGTCAGAACCAAATCATTCCCAGCTTTCTCTCTCTCTTTCCTTTAAGCAGAATTAGAACACCCAATCTTTCCTTGAAAAGCAGGGTTTCTTTTTGTCCCATATCCAGAAGGATTTAAGCATTCCCCATCCTTGAGGATCCTCAGGTAACTCCATAGTACCACTAAGTATTTGAAAACATCAGACTTGCCTACAAAGTTTGTAGCAACATCACACCCTTCAGCCTGTTGCAGACATCTGTCTCATGAGGAACATGAAGCTGCTGAACTGACCTTCCATAATGTCTAGGCCCAAAGTTAATTCAGCACTCCATAAGAAAACTGAGAAAAAACCTCCCACAAACTGATTGTCTGTTTTATGCAGCCAGGCAAGGGCAAACATCTATCAATGCTATCTTGAATACTCTCCCTTTATGAACATCAGACTGTTAGCTCATGTTAGATACTTCTGTAAAAGGGATGCTCAGGGGTGAAACACTTGGAGCAGTGGCTTGTGAAGGAGAACAGCCCTTTGCAGCACTGTACAAAGAGGTGATGTACTGCAGCATGTAGAAGCCACTGCTCCTTCTCATCCTGCCTCATCATTTCTGCCCAAGGGTGTGTGTAGAGTGTGCCAGCATATTTGCACTGTGATCCAAGGAGAGACAATGAGTTCCGTGCAGAAGCCAGGCCAGAAAGGCTCTGATTGAGGTCTGGACTGCATATTGTGTAATTGCATGTTACTTGTTATGACCCTGTGTTTATTGCTTGGTTCAGTCCTACAGCTCTCAGACCACTATACTGACTTTCAGGAAACTTAAAAAATATTGTTTCCCAAAAACTAAAGTTAGGCTGTTGTCATAGAAAAAATTGCTGTCATTTATGGTCTTGTCAAATTAAGTTCAACTTCAGTAAACATGACATGAAATCTGTACCGGACAGCCTCACCAGTGAATAAAAAGGCTTATTCAGCCCAGCCATATATAAATATCAGTAATATAAAATTCTGACAATTGTGAGAGAATTGCATTCACAGAAACTTTGCACTTTCAGCCTGATGAAAGGTGATAAAACATCAGTCTCTATATAGTTCCATTTTGTCATTTCCTTGTGGAGTACTTCCTTCTCACACTAAAATTAAAATTTAAAAGACTTTCACTTTTGAGGAAAAGAGCATCATTGAAGAGAAATTCTCCCTGGCAAATTAATAGATAAGGTCTGCCATGCTAACTCAAAAAAGCAAGCAAGAGGTAAAAATTGAATCTCTTTATCACACTTGAGTCATTTTTCTAAACTGGGGAAGTAATATGGGATGGAATATATAGGACATTCTCTTACAGAAAGTGCTTTCAAACTTTAAAAGATCCATAACTAATATTGGGAATGGTTATAAATGACAGTCTTCTCTTTTTGATTATGTCGCATTTATTACATTTTACCAGGACTTTATGGAGACTCTCAAGGAATTAATGTTATATTTATGATAAAGATATGGAGCTGCTTCTAAATAGCATTTTCATCATATTAACTGTTGCCTAGATAACAGGCATATCTCCTTGAGCACCTCTATTCTGGTTTAGCACTACAGCTTGCAAATTAATACAGTCATTATAAGACAGCAAAGCTATATCACTTACCATTTCATTATTGTTCAAGTCAAAATCCATATTTTTTCAGTTTTCCCTAGGGTTACAAACTGGATAGGGAAACGTTATCATCTTGCAGAATAATCTCTCAAGACACACTCTCTTTGGTGTTAAGAGGAGCCGTTAATCATATTACAATAATTTTCATATTAATAGGTCCCGTGTAAAGACAGAGTTAATGCTCTCCTTCTACAGTCAATCCTCCAACATAGTTTTTTTAATATACATATATGTGTGTATATATATATATCTATATATTTAAATCTGCTTGGAACTAGATTAGCACAAAAGATATCACGTCCTACTCAGTGTATGAATCAGGGTCAAATCAACAGCAAACCCTTAAATTTTTAATCAAAATGGCAATCTGTCATCCCTAAGAGAGTTAAATAACGTTTAAGTGAATAACATGAATATGTTTTAGTGGAAAATGCATGGGAGAACTTCCTGCAGCACACAGAAAACATTCCATGGAATATCTAGAAGATACTTCAGTCCTTATGTGAGATGCTGTGGTGCTAGCATGCATATCCACTCCAAATTTAAAATCATCTTTAAACCTGAATTCTGTTTTCTGAGGAACCAGTACGCCCTTTATTTTTATGATCTCAGATACTGTAATTTTCTGAAAGCTTCTCATATAATGTTGCACATTTAATAATGTAATGTTACTTAAACTCATGGCATTTTCTGATATTTTTTTCTTTTTTCCAATCTGCTGACCTCAGTAATGTTGTCTGCTCAGAAGAAGTTAAGTGTGAATTTAAGAAGCTGTCCAAGGGGTCAGGTGTTTGCCTAATTTTGAGCAGCCTGAATGTGAAACAAAGGTGGGTCAGGTCTGCAGGGACTTGGGGGTGACCCAGCTCTACTCCTGCTCTGCCCCTGTGCTGCCCCGGCTCGCTGGGAAGCCTCTCTGTGTGGGAGCCTGAGCACTGAGCTGGAGTAGTGGATAATGAGCCCCATGGAGAGCAGAATGGAGACTGGAGCACGAGGCTGACTTAATGTGGCAGTCTGGCTCCTGAAGCTGGTCGGCTTAGCCCAGGATGGAGCCCGCTGCCTCCTCCTCGGCGGTGTGGGAAGATGCTCCCTTGGTAAACCTTCACTTGCTGTCAGCATCCGCTCTCCTTTTGCTAAGCCCTTTTACTGTAATGATGCCATCTCTCTCAATGTCCTTTATTATTCTCCTCTCTGTCATTCCCAGGGGGTCTGATTAAAATCAGTGGAAAGCTCTCTTGGATTTAACTGGCTTTCGTACTCTCGCTCTGCTCCTTAATTTGCCTTTTTTTCCCTGTTTTTAACTGCTTTCTGTTTAGGCTCACTTCTGCTGTGTTCTAAACACCCCTCATCTTTCCCCACTTTTGTGTTTTTGTACTTTTATTCCTATTCCTGACCTGCTCGACAACTGTTAAACTACATAGGCAGTGAGTAAAATGCAGATTAAAGAAGTGCTCTCAGCTTTGAGCTAAAATGTGTTGACAGGTCTCACAAGAGGCCTAGAGGAGACATGGGAGAGCGGCATCATTTTGGGAGAAGAAAAGCTAGAAAAATGACTCTCATCAGATCTGAGGCCTCACCATGATTCTGTGGCAGCACTCCTGGCTGCCTTAATGAGGTCATGAATCCACTAGCAGTGTGTGGAAACAGTTTTAATTGGTGATAATTTTAACACTTGTTTAACAAAATTTAAGGCAGCTGGAATGGGGTTTTATCTGCGCTATACTGGTGTAAATCAAAAGTAATGTTATTCAAACTTATGTTCTTCTAGAATAGCAGCACTTTAACAGAAATCAGATTCTAAAGCACTCCTGAATTTCAGATATTATACTGTATTTCCATTTATAACCTGACATAATTCCCACACAGCATATGGTATTAATCTGGTGTAAACACCATGTTATGATGATACTCAAACACATACAGCTGACATGAAAATGTCTTCAAGTACAATATTTCCAAAAGCAATTATGTCTATATGGTTGGTAGTTAGTTAGCTTGTGTGAAGTTTTATTTCTTATTCATACATATATGAAGGTTCACAGGATGAAGCATGTATAAAAAAGGAGATATTTTCACTGTTTTCAAAAAAGTGGGAAAAAATATCAGTAGTCTACTTATGTTGGCCTCTTGGGTTTTTGTAAGGAAATGTCACCTTCATGAGTACAGAGGATTTTTACAATGTTGGAATTTTCTTTTGTTTGCATTAGAGGGTAGATATATAGAAAAATGCAAGGAATACAATGACACAAATTGAAACTGATGATATTTTTGTTAGACAAAATGGACTCCAAAATAAGTATTTAGGGAAATTTTGCAATTTTCAGAGAAGGTAATATTCTTGATGTGTGAGTGCCTCAGACATAATCTCTTTTGGTAACGAAACATTTTTCAATGCCCCCCTCTGATGAGAGGGGAGGGAGACCATCACTTCTTGTCCAGGCAGATGCATCTGTGAAATCCTTAAAAAAATTGCCTAAGATAGGAGTTGAGTCAATCATATTGTTGAAAGGAGATAAAGAAAAGCATGTCTTCTGGAAAGTAAATGCTTATGGATGGTAATATTTTTGTTTGAACGCTTGCCAGTAGGGCCAGATTTACAGGTAGTGTAACTTTTCTAGTGCCATCTCACCCTTTTGAGATTAAATTATTTATTAGGATGAAGTGTAGCTTTTTCACAGATTGTTTCTAGCTCCAGCTGGTACCTAGAATTCAAAAATTTTTAGCCTTTCCTAACCCCTTTTCTACTTCCTGAGGATCCTTTATTAAATATATTCCCAAGACAAAGAAAATAAGGCAACCTCAGTATCACATTCTCGTAACAGAAAGGAACTGCAAGAAACTGCTTAACGACCAGCTCTGCACTCGTTAGCTTTAGTATAAATCTGCAATGACTTTATTTTTATTACTTCATACTGGCACTACAGTGAATAACAGTAGGTTAGACTGTTGATGGCATTGTAAAATGAGCATTTCCATCTCATGCCTATTATCCAAAACAATATCTTAGGTTTAAAAGAGAGAGCTAAAAAATTTGCAATGGGACAAGAATAAATCTGGAATAACTCCACTGAAAATTTACACCCGTGTGACCAGGAATTGAATTTAGCCCAGTTTGCTGAATTCCTTTTAATGGTTTCTGCACGTTCAAGCATCCACCAGAGATTAGATGGAGGCAGCAGACGCGCCGCTATCTGCGATGCAGGCAGGACAGCCGGGGTGAAAGGGTAACGCATTATCACACTGCGCCACCTGGCCCATCCAACACAATTTGAGCAACCATAATTGTATTGATTACTTCTTGTGCTCATGACTAATGACCTCTAGCTGCAACCTTGCATTTTCTAAATCTTTTATATTCTGATTTAATAATAAGATTTGATTAAAAATTGCCATTAGCCAATGCCAATGATTAGTCAGCAAGACTCAATGCCGCCAAGTTCCAATGAGTTTCATTATTCTGGAATTAAACAGCACAGAGAACTTCTCTGGGTTAATAATACAATGATTCTGTCTCAATCAGGAATGAAAGAAAACAGCTCTAATATACAAATGCAGCAAAATGTGTGACTATTACTAATAGCCACATTTTACAGAGAAGTATTTGAAGAATTAAAGGGACTTTGTCACAGATGGTGGGGACAGTTTGCTTCTGCTTTTTATATTTGATTGGAAAGCCAGTGTCAGATGGTATGTGAGGGGGCATTTTACTAAGGAAAGACATTTCCTTTGGTGTAACAAGAATGTGGGGCTTATTCAATTTCTCCATGAGAATCCCTGCCACAACAAAACAAGGCAAAGCATATGTTGGCAAAAATGGACTGTGATGGCTTTAGAAAATGATAAGAGGTTTGTCTAGATTATTTACCTGCTGAGAATATATTTTACTATGGTTTTTTTTTCATTAAAAAAAAAGGACATTATTTAAAAAGATATATTGTCACATTTTTTCACAGAAAATAAAAAAAATCTGCCATCTTCTTTCAAGAAGGTAAAATATTTAAACACATACTAATTTTTAGACATGTAGCTAAATCCTGCTGAAGAGACTTAAGTATATATCTAAAAGCTCTGCTGGATCCGAATTGGCTTTGGTGTCTCTGTATTTGGGGTGTGCTAGAGGAGATGCTCTGTGGGGCGAACATCTGCTATGGGATGTGATGTTCCCTCAGATCCCATTGAAGCTGATTGAGGACTGGGCGATGCTGAAGTCAATGAGAGATGAGAGCACTCAGCACCTTTCAGGTTCAGGTCTCTAAATAATAAAAGACTCTTGAGACACAGTAAAAGCATTTCCTGCCTGTCACACAGGAGCAGGAAAGCTGTCCTGTCTCACTTTCATCCTCCAGAAAACATGTCATGTCCCAAACATGAGTCCCATAAGATTTTTAAAGTATTTGAATAAAGAAATACCTTTTGAAAATACTGCTCACATAAAATGTTGTATTGGGTTTGCATGCCAAGGTTTTGGTAGAGGGGGAGGCTACAGAGGTGGCTTCTGTGAGAAGCTGCCAGAAACTTCCCCATGTCTGGCAGAGCCAATGACGGCTGTCTCCAAGACAGACCCACTGCTGGCCAAGGTTGAGCCATCAGTGATGGTGGTAGAGTCTCATGGACGACATTCACAAGAAGCGGAAGAAAACCCCACCAAACTGGGATGCAACAGCTGCTGGAGGGAGGAGTGAGAATATGTGAGAGGAACAACACAACATACCCCAAGGTCAGTGCAGAAGGAGGTGCCAGAGCTGAGTGAGCCCCTCCAGGGCTGTGCCCCTGCAGCCCATGGAGGTTCAGGTTGGAGCACAGATCCAACCTGCAGCCGATGGAGAAGAAGGGAATGCCTGAAGGAGGGTGTGACCCCATGGGAAACCTGCACTGGAGCAGACTCCTGCCAGGATCTGTGTCCCTGTGAAGAGAGGAGTCCATGTTGGAGCAGGTTTGCTGGCAAGAGTTGGGACCCTGTGGGGTACAGTCTGGAGCAGCCTGTTCCTGCAGGAATGCACCCTGTGAAAGGGACCCATGCTGGCTGGAGCAGTTTGTAAAGAACTGTAGTCCATGGGAAAGACTCACATTGGTGAAGTTTGTGGGGACTCTCTCCTGTGGGCTGGACCTCATGCTGGAGCAGTGGAAGAGTGTGAGGAGTCTGCCTGCTGAGGAGGAAGGGGCAGAAAGGACACCATGGGATGAAAAGACCACAGCCCCATTCCCCCTCTCCCTACTTCTGTTGGGATGGAGGAGGCAGAGAATTCAGGAGAAAAGCTGATCCTTGGAAAAAGAGAGGGTTGGGGGAAAGGTGTTATAAGATATGGGTTGGGGGAAAGGTGTTATAAGATACGGGTTTATTTCTCCATGGTTTGATTTGTAATAAATTAAACCAATTTCCCCAAGTGCAGTCTGTTTTGCCAGTGATGGTCACTGGTGATTGATCTCTCCCTGCACTTATCTTGACCCATGGGCCTTTCATTACACTTTCTCTCCTTTGCCCAGCTGAGGAGAGGAGTGATAAAGCAGCTTTGGTGGGCACCTGGTGCCCAGCCAAGGTCAACCCACCACAAATCTTTTGTCATCTTCAGGAACATAATTTTAAAATATTCTTTAATAAAGTTTGTTATTGGCAACTGTTGTTTTCCTGGCTTATTATAAGTGCCTTTAAAATGTTTCCATTAATTAAGGCTGCTTTTATGGACTACATCCATTTAGTAAAATTGCAGAAAGAAGTGCTGCCGACACATCTGCCATTGACTTCTGTTTGCCTGAGCATTTTATACCCTCGTGAATAGCACAGTGGGGAGAGAAAGCCTGTGAAGAAGAATGATAGAAAGAGGTGAATTCTGTCCAGCAAAACATGGAGGTCAGGAGAGACAGCTGATTGCATACTCATGTTTTCCAGAATTTCATGAAGAGAGTGGAAAGTTATTTAAACTCTGGTTACAACAGAATAGCGCTCTTAAAATGTACTCTCTTAAAATATACATGAAATACTCAGAAAATAAAAATGCATAAAATGTCAGTTTGAATGTATGAGATTGTGTTTTGTGGGATCAGGCAGGAAGGAGGTTGATCTGATCATCTCTGTATTAACTTACCGAGGTTTTTATACACCCTCAGCTGACAGCATTACTAGCCAGATTATAATTATAATTACCTTGGCTTCATCTCAGTGTTTATCTGCCATGACACCCACCCAGCCACCTGCCTGCTATTAATTCATTCAACACTAACTTCATCTTTTTTTCCTTTTATCTTGTTTTTTCCTGTTATCCTTACTTTAAAAAATGTGTCCGTTATTAGAAACAAACTAACACAATATTTGTTTGTCCATGACATCACTTATTCCTTTGTTTAAAAAAAGAGAAAAAAACAATCCAGAATTCTTCAGATTATAAAAATAACCTGTTTGTATTTTAAAGTGAAAACTGGAAAGATCTGGCTTTTGACTCAAAAACTCAGAACAGCTGATAATCTTCTTTAAATTGAATCTTTTTTTTCATCCATAATACTGCCAGATATTCAAATAAGAGGAAATTCATGACAAAGGGCAATAAGCACGATACACAGTTGGCTTGTAGGATTCCACTGTGGATGCAGTTCTGTATGAGTGTTGGATATTTGTTGCTGTTGCTCCTGAGGTGTAGAAGTTTTTATTTGTTCTGACAGAAAATTGAATGTCCAACTCTCCTGTAAAATGATGCTTTAAAAACAAGAGAAAAACAGTAAAGCTTGAAAGAACAGCCATGTCCGCAGTGCTTAAAGCCTTGGAAAGATTTAACACTACATTCTGCTATGCTGTTTATGGGACAGAGAGCATTTCTCCTCAGTACACCAGGAACTGTGAACTGGTGGTGTTGTGTGGATGTTCTTTTGGATGTTTGGTGAGGGGTAGATTGAAGACACACTGTAATATGTCAGAGGAAGCTAATTATAATAATGGCTTGGGGGTCAGGTAAATGCTTCACTATTTATCTGACCCAACCACTGTTTATTATACTCCTTCTGTCAACACATTTTTACAGAGTGAAAATTAGCAACTAATTAATTTAATTTCAGGAGTTAATGCCACTGTAAAGAAAAAAAAGCAAAGTTTATATTGAATAGCGATGTTTCTAGAAGAGACCATTGAAAACATTGAAGTGAAGGGTCTTTAAAAGCAGCTTTGAACTGAATAATGTAAAGGTCTGATTCTGTGATCATTCATCAAGCATCAGTTCATCAAACTGTGCTTAAGTATCTGGTCAAGTTTTGTTCAAATCAAAAGCACCTGTTTAAATGCTTTCTGCACTGAGGTCTTAGACCCTGCTCAAGCAACATTTCTGACTTTGCTGAGCCTGCTTCTCTGGGGAAATGTGTCAGGGTGAAGGCCTAATTGCTTATATTCCTCTCTCATCTGTTGATGCCCCTTTTTTCCAGTGGCATTTCTGCTCTCTGTCAGTTAAAAGTTTGGCAATGTCAGAATCTAAGACACTACTCAGACCTCTCTGCAGGTTTTGAGGGCACAGTTCAAGCAAGCAAGTGAAGGAAGGGAATTTTCTGAGAGTGTATAATATTGCTTATTATATTTTTAGCTTTCCACATTAGGCAAGCTGCTCTTTAACATTGGTTCCTGATGTCTTTCAACCAACACATTCTTCCCTTAGAATAACCCACAAAGACACAGTAACACCTTGAGTATATGGAGACAAGAATTCTTTGCATTTTACAGTCATTTTAATGTGAAAACTTCAAGTGCTTTTGGACCCACTGGAGCTGGAGATTCTCCCATCTTTCCTTCTTTCTATCTTTTTTTTTCTCATATTGCCTTTCTCATCTTTCCTCTCCTCTATCCTTGTATTCTTAGATGAGGTCAGTATTGGAGAAGCTTAGGCACACTTTGCCCAGGTTCTGGATGATTTCTTTGCTTTCACTCCAAGCTGTGTGGGACAATGAAATCTCCTCTTCCCCTGAAGGCCATAGGAGAGCCCCAGTGTGTCTCAGCTGGATCCCCATTCTTAGTGAGTGAAGGTCCAGGGCTCCAAAGAATACTGCAGGCTGCAGCTGCTGAGCAGTTTTCCACAATTGAAGTAGCCAGCCCCAGGAGATGCAAAAAAATCTGTGGCAGAGCTTAGAAAACAACCCAGATGTCTTAGATGTTCTTCCTAGACATTAAAAAGCCTTCACTCTCTCAATGTGCAATCAATGATTGCTGTGATTTTTATATTACCTTTTAAAATTCTGGGCCACCACATGCAGGAATAGATCCTTTTAGACTTACTTTTTCTAATGATAAATTCAGGAAATATTTTAATAGTTGTAATTATCAGAACACAGCTATCAGTCTAAAATTTTATTCAGCCCTGTGCTGATTTGGCACTGTGGCTGGCCTGGCTCTGTCTTCAAAGTCATCTTTTGTGTCAGATAGCAACTGCTACAAGGGAAGTATGTGCAGCTACAGCTTTCACCAAGGCATTGACAGCTCTGAGGCTGGGGACCAAGAGGGCAATGCATAGGTCTTATGATCTTCCTCATCTCGTTGAAAAAGGTCACAGAAGTCATCAGATTGACTGCAGAACATTCCCTCTGAGCAATGCACCTTTTGTACTGCAGAGATGCTGCTATTTTTGAAGCCGTGGTCCATGTGGAACGCAAATCTTTCTTTAGCATGTGTATCAATGCATCACAAATGCCCTCAGGGGACAGGGAGAGGCTTCCTGTTCAGTACAGTATTTCAACAAAATGTTCTAAATTAGAGTAACATAAAATAGGCAAGAAAATCCATTGCTTGATTTTGTTCCTTCTTTCCAAAAGTAAGTCAAGGAGGAGGCATAGAGATCTTTGACTGTGGTCAGCGAATGCACTTTTTTATTATAAAGAGGTAATAATAAGAAAAAGATTGATATAATGGAAACCTTTGGATTCTTTCTACATTACAAAGATCGTCAGATAAAAATGGGTTGGGGAAGATGGTGCTATAGGGACAGCCGTGGACCATGTGTTTTAGAGGAGGGCCTTGGATGTGTCCCATGTCCTCTGCTTTTACTCCATGAGCCTTGAATAAAATCTGTATTGTAAAAAAATCACTCTGTGGAAAGTATGAAGGATTTGATGAAATATATAATACCCTTGTTCAAGAAGTTTCTGCAAAAGGGTCACCTACCTAACAGACAAATATTCTATTATATACTTTATAGGGATAGAAAATGGCCCTTCATTTCACATATGGGTGGGAGTAACAAGTGGAAAAGGTGCTTAAAATGTGCAGTCAGATGTGTCAAGAGTATTTTCTTCTGCATTGTCAGAAAACAGTGAAATATTGGTTTTTGAATCACAAATATTTTCCTGTTGACCTGTGCCCTTTGGAAACACTTGATGAATAGATCAACCCTCATCCTCCATGGCTGTTTGCTGTGTCTCACTGTAGATTTGCTAGCAAATGTCCCTGTCACAATCAGGGTTTTTGTCTTCAGATGCTGGCCCTGACCCCTGTCTGATGCACAAATCCCAGTCCTGCTAATCACCTGCACTGCACCTGAAGGAGAGGAGTGAGCTTCCTGGAGGCCTGATCCTGCAAGGACATCACATCACAATCAAGAGTGACGATCAAAAATGACTGTTTAGTTCAGTCTCTTCATCACTGAATGAACACCATGAAGACTCAATAAGGCTGAGCTTTGTTACTAGGCTTGTTTGATCATCAATATGTGAATACTGAGAGGTGTGAATAAACCCAATATGGGAGGAAAAAACCTCACCAAACAAATTATATTTAATGCCTAAAACATGCTTGCTGGTTTTTAGATACAACATTATGAACTTTCTTAACAGGATTTAAAATCCATTTAACATTTGATGCCTATTTACATAGAAATCAGAAGAAAAGCCCTCAAACTTTTTCTGATTTCTGTGATTCTTCTACAGGCTCTAAATTTTATTTATCAGTCAATGTTTCATTATTAATATTATTTTTGCTGCTACTTTTTTGTATTGAGAGCTTCTGGAAAGCATGGTATTTTTTTGTCATGGTGTTGGAAGACATATGAGATGCACAGTTGAGTATGAACCTTCAGGCCTGACTAGAATGAAAAGAAATAATAGTAAATGATTTTTAGCCATTGTTTTACGCTGTGGGAAAATGTGCAGGAAAAAAATTCATGCTAAACTGACGTGTTAAAGCACTGGAAATTGACCCAGACAAAGTTCTCAAAATCAAGATAAGCCAAGGCTGTTGCTGATTACTTCTTAATTAACTAACTGAAGCATACACCGCCAATAAAATCTAACTTTTGCAAGGCAAATAACCCTGGACTTTTATGGATGTCAATAAAATGAATGTTGTCTGGAAGATATTCATTAACCAAGGGAAGATGTCTGTAGAGGCTATGGTCCAGAAAGTTGGTGGATTTAATGACACAGGCACCGAAGATTGTATAATAAAATGAGTGGAGCCGGTAAAAGAAAAGAAGTAGCATTTCTTCAGTGTGAATATGTTTCATTAAACCAGCAGTAAATTGCATAGACTTTTATTGTTTCTGGTCTACATTAGCCAGGGTCTGTCTAATGTTAGTGGGTCTACCATTCATTTTCAGAACAGTAAAGCTGGTCTACTGTTCCTCACAAGCTGAGGAGTAGATGACTAGAATATAGTTGGATGTCTCCTGTGCATGTAGGAAGGTGAAAAAAAGCATTTGTGAAACAGCAAAATCTCAAGTGCTTTTTCTCCTGTTTGTGATTACATGGTTAAACAAGAAAAATAGAAATGCGTAACTTTTGAGATGTGGCTTTTTCGTACCCTGACAGTGCTCTCTGTGCAATTTGGAAACATCCTCATACTGTGACAGGTTTAGAGGGGGAAGGAGGGAAGGAGGGAAGGAGGGAAGGAGGGAAGGAAGGAAGGAAGGAAGGAAGGAAGGAAGGAAGGAAGGAAGGAAGGAAGGAAGTGGCGGAAGGAAGGAAGGAAGTGGCGGAAGGAAGGAAGTGGCGGAAGGAAGGAAGTGGCGGAAGGAAGGAAGGAAGGAAGGAAGGAAGGAAGGAAGGAAGGAAGGAAGGAAGGAAGGAAGGAAGGAAGGAAGGAAGGAAGGAAGGAAGGAAGGAAGGAAGGAAGGAAGGAAGGAAGGAAGGAAGGAAGGAAGGAAGGAAGTGGCGGAAGGAAGGAAGTGGCGGAAGGAAGGAAGGAAGTGGCGGAAGGAAGGAAGGAAGTGGCGGAAGGAAGGAAGGAAGTGGCGGAAGGAAGTGGCGGAAGGAAGTGGCGGAAGGAAGTGGCGGAAGGAAGTGGCGGAAGGAAGTGGCGGAAGGAAGGAAGGAAGGAAGGAAGGAAGGAAGGAAGGAAGGAAGGAAGGAAGGAAGGAAGGAAGGAAGGAAGGAAGGAAGGAAGGAAGGAAGGAAGGAAGGAAGGAAGGAAGTGGCGGAAGGAAGGAAGTGGCGGAAGGAAGGAAGTGGCGGAAGGAAGGAAGTGGCGGAAGGAAGGAAGTGGCGGAAGGAAGGAAGGAAGGAAGGAAGGAAGGAAGGAAGGAAGGAAGGAAGGAAGGAAGGAAGGAAGGAAGGAAGGAAGGAAGGAAGGAAGGAAGGAAGGAAGGAAGGAAGGAAGGAAGGAAGGAAGGAAGGAAGGAAGGAAGGAAGGAAGGAAGGAAGGAATTTCTGGACAATGGAGAAAAAGGATCAGGATAAGGAGAAAAATGACAGTGTGGTCAAGAGCAACCTCTTGTATAGACACTCTGGTGTCAGTTCAGAGCCACCTGTGCCCCTGCTCTTTGTCAAACCGTGAGGGGGCTGGTGACCTCCCTAGTACTGGCTGCCTTTTAGAAACCCCCATGGTGTCCTGAAGCAATGTGATGACTAAAACTATTTCTTCAGGGTGTAACTGCTTTCTGATTTGATAGCTCTTCAAATGACACATGATGACCATGTGATTCAATATGTTCCAGTGGCTCCGTGGCTATTGTGCCAGAATAGTGGTTATATCTGGCTCTTTTTACTTAGTCTTGCCCAAAGACCTCTTTGTTCTTTGCAGAGAGTGCAACATTTTAACTTCTTTTTCCAGTTTCATTGTAAGGTAAGCCAGTAGCAGAGCCAGGACGAGAACCAACATCTCATGAATTTAATCACCACCACCTTCAGTGTCTCTTATTGCATCCCAGTTGTTGGCTGAGGTGCTGCTCCATGTTTCCTTGTATGGAACAAGTAATTTTTTAGAGCAAAAACTGTCTGGATCCTGGAGTCTTCAGTTCTTAGTTACCTGGTGCCTCATGTGTCGTGGAAAAAAGATAGTTTGGCATACCATTGTGTAACCAACCATTTTGTCTCCAAATAAAATAAAAAAGGCTGTAAAAAGCCCAAGAAGATCAAGTAAATTTAAAATATAGATTAATGATCACCAATAGATGTGATATGCTTAGTGTTTGGGCTTACATCTTTGAATCTTAGATAAAAAGATCCCACAATAAATATGCACATGAAAGGCATATAGGTACTAGGATAGTAGAGAAAAAAAAGAAAATTAATTAATTTTCTAATTAACTAATTAATTTATTCTATTTTTTTTACATCTTCCCAATCTATTTTACCTTCTCTGGTAAATGGACAAGATCTGGCAGAATTTGGGGACTATGAGGAAACTGAATGTACATTCTGCATTGGATGAGAAAAGGCTTGTATGATTTTCAGCTGTAATGTGCAGAGGATTTTCAGCTGAAAGGTGCTATGGAACAGTTAAATGAATGTTAAAATGTTTCCCTGGTTCTTATCTGGGAAGTTTTGTGTCTTGGCTGTCAAACAATCATTTAAAATCATGCGTTATCCTTTTGATGGCAAAGTGGGAACTAGTTCAGCTTAAGCTTTGCATCACAGGATCAGTAAAGTTATGCATCCACAAAATGAGAAAACAGTAACACTTACTTCAGCACTGAAAAACTGCTTGGCTATTTCTTTTTTACAACTCCACAGCTGTTCTACTACCTGTAATTGGAGTGCCAAGATGAATACTTGTTTTAATCGAGGTGGGTAAACATTGTTGGCAACTGTATAATATTCTGAAAGAGCAGAGAGAACGTTTTAGTTACTATAGTAGGTCAGATTTAGGATCTGCTAATGAAATTGTACTGTGCATATGAGTAACTGCTCTTTTGCTGTGATTCAGTTGCTAGTTGTTTAGCTCTGATAACCCTAATATTTACAGTTTCAAAGCCTTTCTGGAACCTCTTATTTTTACACTGGCACATACAAAACTTGACTGCAGGCATGAAATGCTCTTCAGACTGTCTACAGTGGTGACCAGTTTGGTGTCTGTGGCTGCTGTTTCCCCATGAGTGAATGGAGACTCAGGGTGTGACAGCAGTAAGCAATGATGCCTCACCAAACCCCTTAAAGATAAATACTCTAGATGCTCTGGCACCTGAAATTCTGGTACAGGCTACCTGAATATGCTCACATTTCTTTCCTTGATACAAATGGAAATGAGCATAAATCATAACTGTGGTTCTGGAACTGTCATATTTGAAAGAATTTATTGAAAATACCCTAAAAATATGACTAACTATATTTTGACATGAAGAACTAAAACCGTAGAAACCTCTTGTTCAGTTTTCTCCTATCATTTGTCCAAGCCACTGATTCAAGGAGAAAAGATTATCCCTCACTCTTCTCAGCCACTAAGGAATTAATATTATTTTTTAGTTAATAGCCGAAGCACCAGTGCAAATGTGAGTTGTGTCCCTGCATCTATTAGGATATAAATACCTGTCCTTTCTGTCTCCTAGGCGTCACTCTATTTTAGAGGAGGCAATGGTAAATTTAACATCCAAGCTGTCATGAGTGGAAGACTAAACACAGATGAAGAAAAGTCTTCCAGTTCTGCTTTCCTAAAGTTAAATTTTCTGATATTTTTTTGTGATGAAGCTGAAAAGGAAAGAATTGCATGTCTACCATTGGAATAGAAGCCATGCTCAGAGCAAGACACA
This sequence comes from Melospiza georgiana, assembly GCF_028018845.1. Taxonomy (NCBI): domain Eukaryota; kingdom Metazoa; phylum Chordata; class Aves; order Passeriformes; family Passerellidae; genus Melospiza; species Melospiza georgiana. The sequence continues at coordinate 92,890,523 of NC_080432.1, forward strand.
GATCACTGACATGTGCTAGCGACACAAACAACTCTATTTCTTCTTGGTTTACCCTCTTCTTTTTTAGCTGGAGGCAAAAAAGCAATCATAGAATACATGCAGAAAATTAGAAGAGCTTCCAAATTAATTCTTGGTCACATAAATGGAGTATCACTTAACCCAAATTTGTGTGAAAGATCCCACTAATGGTCACAGGTGAGGCTTCCAGTGGTATATCTTCAGCATTTTGAGGCTACTTTGCCTTCCTTCGAAGGTGAGATATTTTGGGTGATAATGCTATTTCCTATTTAAAGAAAAAAAATCCTGTTCTACACTTTCAAATCTTTGCTTAGCGAAACTCTTGAACACAGATTGATTCTCTTTCTTCTCTCAGGGACTGAGGTGTTTTTGTTCCCTGAACCTGAAACAATTGTTTAGTAATTGTGATGGTTTCAGGAATACAAACTGAAGTGAGTATTTAAAGACAGGTATGTATCTTTTGTTAGATCAGTGTTTTTTTTAGGCCATAACTGGAATTTCTGGCTGTTGCAGCTGTGCACAGTTCAGGATGTATCTGGATTCTTTGGGTGCTGCCCTGATTTCAGCTCTTCATATTAACCACTTTATTTTAAAGCAGAGAGCTCTGCAAGCTCTTCAGGCTTTCCTGCCAATTGGCATTGCCTTTTTCTTTTCCTATACCTTTCCTGAAACACAGATCATGTCCCCAGACCCCAGTGCTGACACCACTGAATTTTGGTGGTATACATGGCCACTTTTTTGTACTTTATTACAGAACATGTAACCATTATCTCTGTTGTTTTCCAAGCTGCTTTAAGAATTACTGTAAGCATTGTGAGAATTTAGCATTAATTTTTGATCCAGGACTGATGACTGTTATTTCTGTGCAATTTTATACATGAAGCTCGGATCACTATTACATTTCACATTGACCACCATGTGTCTCTTCAATGATTCACATTTAGTTTGTCTAAGGTACCTACCCATAACTAATAAATATCACTAACCTGTCAGTCCTTTGAAGTTTTGTCTCCATAACTGGTCAATTAGTTTCTTGACAAAAATCTAAATGCTTTACATTTTAAAAAAAATGAACAAAATAAAAACTTTTAACCTTTTCAGATTATGTAGCCATCACCTATTAGCAAATATATTCTTCAAAACTGGAAGAACTATGGTTTAGTTATCAACACACATTTAAAAATAATTGGGACTGAAATGTCCTCCTTAGTTCATACCTTTAGGGACACATCTGCAGCTTGACCTCACCATGTCTTTTTCTATATTGAGTTATTTTTGATGTTTTAATAGGCGCAATATTAAAACTTCACACTGTGGCATAATATTTGGCTTTCGATTTCATACACACAAGCAACACAAGGGACTGTTTGTTATCTTCCATGTGTAAGAACAAGTGCAGCATAAGATAAAGCTGGAAGCAAAAGGTTTAGGTAGTAAAACATGTTTTCTCCCTTCTGTTCTTATCCTGATGAAGTTACAGAAAAAATATACAAGTTGTTTGTTTGTTAGGTTTCCAAGCTGCCAATATGTACAGTAGAGAAAAAAATAAATAAATCAAATTTCTGACAGGTGCAGAAAGAGAGACTCTGAGGCAAACTTTGACTCCCCAGGGTATTTAAAAAATTTTTCTCTTGCCAGACTCAAAATAAAATTCAGTCTCTATGTCCAAGAAAATAAATAGTTCTTTTGACTTGCTAGATATCAGGGCTTGTCTCGGAGGTTTTATGAGATTCATGTAGATGAAATTCAGGAGTTTTTTTTTATTTTTACCATAGATTCTGTATTGAAACAGTACAATTGTGGGAGAAAGGTAACATCACATTTTTAATGTATGACATCTGATTTACATGAGCTGTTCTAGTGATGCCTGAGGAAGCAAACTTGAGCAAGAATGTTTCACTTCTTCTTTTATCCCCTGTTGTCTTGGTTGGTGCTGTTTCCTATCTTCCAGCCCCTTCCCAAATAACCTTTTCCAAATAACAGCCAGAAAAAATTCCAGTCCAAACAAAACTGCCTAAATATGTGATTTGTATGAATATCTGGGGGATATGACAGAGCAATGGAGATGAGGTGGGTCTGATTGTCACCTGCACTACCATGATGGATGACTTGGCCATCTATTGCCCAGCTGTACCCATAGGAGTAACCCTAGTTTTGGTGACAGTAAATTGTGTATATGTGTCCCTTTCTGGTAGTTTGTGCTGGGAAGGGATGTGCTGCCGACTTGCAGCGATAGTAGGATCTCCACTGCAGTTTGGTGGAGCCCACTCAGCTCCAGTTGTCTGACCCTGTACATGCAGCATGGCTCAGGAACCTGCCAGATGGCTACCCCAATCCTTTTTGCCTCTACTAATATCCTAGTAAGGCCATAATTATACTCACTCTGTTTTAAAACTCAGTTTTGAGGAGGTATTCCTGGTTCTATCTCAAAGTCTCATAAATTAAATTGAAATCAGTCACATTTATGACTGGTTGTTAAAAAGCTGTAAGTGTTATGAATTTATGACACTGTGCTCATGTTCAGCTGTTCACTGCTTTTGCTTCTAGGTCTTTTAGTCCTATGTGGGATAAAATTTATATTTGTGGGTGAGATCATTATAAATCTTTTATGTACCACAAGTGCAATTTTAAATGTTTGCAGGCATGGAGAAATGTGCCCATGAGATATCAACTATATTTCATGGGTTATTGCTTCATAGAGCTGACAAAAAAAGAGCTTTGCAACTAGTATACACTCACACACCTTCTTAAGTTTACATGTTTGACCTTTAAAAGCTGGTAGGCAGCATGAAATGTGCAACTTAGGAAATAAAATGCTACATGGTTCATATTTTAGTTGGATGCCAATTTGCCATGTTAATTGTCTTTCTTAAGCAAGAAAAAACCTTTCTCAGAAGACTTGCCCATGCCTAATCTATCGAGGCTTCTTGCTGATTCCAATGACAATTGAGCAACTTTCTCAGGAGTCAGTGTAGCTTGTGTACACCTCTGCATAAATCAGTGATGAAACAGTGGCCAGCAATGATGAATGCAGGGCTCACACTTGATGCAAGCCTATTGCTGAGAGCTGCAGCCTTCAATCTGAACTTCCCATCACAGTTCTTATAAAATATGCATTCAAAGGAACAGAGTTTTCAAAAAAAAGATGCTTTTGGAGTAGAAAGATGGATGGGATGGATGTGTGTCTTGTTAATAGATGACACACTGAATTAGGCTTTCACCATGGCATTAATTTAAAAGAGCACTTGGGAAAAATATGCTTTAATAGAAAGCACAGTGTATTGGGAACTGGAAAGCCTGGGGTTTCCCAACTTTGTAGCAGGATTTCCAGAACTTCACTTCTCTGTGTCTTACCTAGGCATCTATTTACCAGGGGAAAAGAGGTTGGAGGGGCTTTCTCTCCTTCAATTGCCCCATTGACAATTACCCATAGCATACTCTGGCAGGTGTGAGCACTTTTCTACTGCTTGGTCTGAATCCCAGCCTGCCACCATTGTCCATGCTGAGCAAAGCTGGGGAGAGCCATCCTGTAACAGGCATCTCCACAGTGCTGGGGATGCACCTCTGAGACATAATTCAGTGTGAGCATCTACAGAATGCATCTACATTGGCTTCATCCTATTACTCACCTCACTCGCTCATTCTGGACAAAAAAAATGGCTTGAGACTGAGACTGTCCCTCCCTGTACTTTGCTGCTTTAGATACCCATTGTAAATATAAAAAGTGAAGATAATTTTCCAAGGTTTTGTGTTATGACTGTGATGAATTTGGAATGGTAAAGTGTTAAGTAACTCTAGGGAATATTTTTTCATGCTTTACCTATGAATTTCCTTTATATTTTATTGCATATTCGGTAATTCCCTTCTTGTTTTCCTTTTTTTAACAATCTATGTAATCTCTTTAGCTTTCATGATCATTTTACCTCAGGCTTTGTATGTTGTATTAGAGAGATTAAGAAACACACATACCATTGTCTCTGTCCCCTGATTTGGGGAAATGAATTTTGATGAAGAGATGTCAAGAGGGCAGTGAGATTGTAACCTCCATCAATATTAGCACAAATGTGCTTGTAAATGTTTCAATGCACATGTGCATCCTTTGAACATATTAACAGCACAACATAAGTACTGAATATTCAGGAAGTAGAAAGTAATTGCATCCATGGTTTCCATTTTAACAAATAGGCACAACCTTTTTTAATGCAACATTCATCCAACTTCATAGTATGCATCAAAATACATTTGGATTGTTTATGATTGATCTGGTCATCCTCTTATGGTTCCTGTGGGTTAGATAGAAATAGAAATGTAGGGCAGGAGTGTCCATTATGTGCAGCTGCTTTCCTCTGCACTGTCAGCATAAACTCACACGAAAGCTGGAGGATCTGGCTCAGCACAAATGTAATTCTGAGATGAGGAGCTGCTGTGGGGCACCTACAATTCTCTTCCTTAGTGTTGTGGGGATAACACCAAAGGGGTGGTTGTCCAAAGGGACAAGGCAAAGGGGAGGCAATGTAGTGTTTCATTCACACTCGTTCATGTTGACTATTGGTAGTGATTTTGGTTTACAGTGTGTTATGGCCAAGCAGTAACTGGAGCAGCTTTTGAGCATTTCTGATAGAATGGAAAGCAAATGGCCCTTTTACACTGCAGCACCAAGTTAGGCAACACTCAGATGTAGCCAGCCTGTAGGTGAGGTTAAGACGCTTTGAGGCCATAGTTCCATATTTTAAAAAGCAGGTAGGTTTCTGAAGGCTCATATTACTTTCCAGTAATACCCAGTATTGCTTTCCAGTAGGGTTCATGACTGCAGACACACATTTCTGAAAAATAAAAATAAAGTTATACTTGATTTCTGGAAGTGACCTAGGAGTTTGATCCCACCTCTTTTTGGTGAAGCTTAGGCTCTTATTTTCTTGCTTTTCAAAGCAGGGTTTGTCTGTAGAACTTGGTCTGCTAATGAGCTTAGGAGGTTCTGAAACTGTTGACCTCCAAACTGAAAAATATTTGTATCTTTCTGTAGCTGTGATACATGCTGTCTGTAAATGTCCAGATCCCAGGATCTGTTCACTTTGTGTTTTGTAGCTAAATGTATTAGATAAAAATTAAATACTAGATCTATTTCTGAAGTTCAGGAAGAATGGAGAAAAGAAGTTGTGTTGCAATACTTCAGTGGAAGAAATCTGTACGATATTATTGGATGTACCTTTCACTAATGTAAATGTGTCTAAGGGAAATGGATATTGAAGAGTTTTTTGTGCTCCATGACTTTGAATATTTTGCATTAATTAGTTTTGTCTCTTCATAGTTCTTGTCCTCGGTAGAACCTGAATCCTTAACTAAAAAGTAATTAGGCTTTTAATGTGATTGTAAAGATTTAAACAAACACACAGGCAACCACTGCTTTCCTAAATCAGAGCAGCTCCTTTTCCGCCCTATTTTATTTAGTCTTTTAATCCTTCTAACATTCTCTAAGACAAGCTAACTACTGTCTGTGTGTACCTGAGGGATTGTGCAGTGCAGACAGAGTTTTCTGCAGTTTTCTTTCACTTCTGAAAAAAATCACAATCCACTTAGAATCTGACAAGTGAAACCTTTGATTACATGTTACCTACACAATACTGCTTCTTTTCATGTTAAGGCAGGGAAGGAAATAAATGCAGAAATGTGTCTGCTAAATTTCCAAGTTAGCAATCTGTTGAAGGAAACAGTGATCCTGGCAGGTGCAAGTGCTGGACTCTTGGGCTTAGGGAGTCTCATGAGCCTTTCAGAGGTTTTTCACCTCACTGATCCAAAATAAACTTCAGTACTTAGGAAAAATCAAAGCAGGCAAAATGTTTAATGTACCACAATCTGGTACAGAGCAAAGAACAGGAAGAGGGAAAGGCCATAATTTAACAATTTGTGCAATGATCATCATGGACACAAATCCCCATACTGTTCCTTTCCTTTACCTGAGGGATAATTGCAGGTTTTGGTTCTTGACTAGCTTGTAAGAGGTTTGTACCATTGTGTATCTCTCATTGTTTAAAAAATACACTGCAAAATGGAGAGATATGCATACAGTTATATCACATGAGGTGCAGCCGATCTGAAAAATTACTCTGTGCACATCTCTTGTCTTCGGGTGCTAGTAGAATCCCTGCTTGGAACTTTAACTAACAGTGGACTAAAAAGGAAAGAAAAAACCCAACTCGACACTGTTGCACTGTTTACCTTTAAAGTACAATTACTGATCAGCATCTTCTGCCCAAAAAATGTGCTTTCACCACAGTCCTCAGCCATCAGGTTTCAGCCATGGTACCACAGAGACATGAATACAAGCTTGTAGAGTCATTGTGTTTACCGATAATAATAGCAAAAACAACAGTAATAATGATAACCAAAATAGCCTGCTCCTCTGAAGGGGCTTCTGAGGTACTAGTCCAGTCCTGTGCATATCCAAAATTAGCTGGGAGATAGATATATATTTCTCTTTGCCACATATATTTGTGCATCCATATACTGATATAAAAATTGCCTTAGTTTGTCGCACATAAATATCTCTCTCTCTGTCTCTACCTATCTCTATGACTGTTTTTCAGAAGTAAAAAAAAAACTAATGGGGACAACATATAACACAGAAATAGATCATCTTCCTGTATCAAGTAGAATAAATTAGTGCTGAATGCCTAGGTTAATGTTCACTCTGAACTGGGCCCTGCACAGCTGGGATTCTCCGTGCTGTTTGATCTGCCCTTTCAAGCCCTGATGATCCCACTGAATTACATTTAATGGACACAGGGCTGAAGTACAAAAAAATGAGAGGCCTTGTTATAAAACAATAGAGACAACTTGGCTCACATGCACACCTGTTCTTTGTACTTCATCAAAGACTCCTGATATGGGGGAAAAAATTTCATGAAGCATTTCCCTGGCATTGTTTGCTTGAACTTCAGAAGTACAACAGGCATTTTGGGGTAATTGGATTTACAGTCGCTACAGCCATGGATGAATTTTATGGGAGGCATTTGTGCTCAGCTGGTCACATCAGAACAGGATGTGACACATCTGCACACTACACTAGTAAAAAGAAAACTACTCTGAACACTTATTAGCTAGACATGTCTGAGTTAAACCAATTTATTTCATCCATGCAGGCTACTAAAGGCTTATGCAACTGCAGTAACATTCCAAAATTTTCCTGTCCTGCAAGATGGTACTCAAAATTTACCCCAGCTGAAAAATGGGAATTTTGTATTGGTGTTTTTTTGACAGCATCCTGGGATATTCATAATAGGGGGAGGTGCAAACTGAAAAGTATAACCTTTACTTTCTTTGAGGATTGTAGTAGATTTTATTAGATGTTTGTTTCCAAATAAGCATGGCAATGTTTTTTTTTTTACTGGAATGATTGAATGCAATATCCATCTTTTCCTTAGATTTCTATATCTATTAATCTGTTATTCACTAAATTTGTCTGTGTGCTCAAGACTGCTCTTGAGATCCAGTTGCTGGGTCTTGTCTTTAAATTCTGATAATAAAAATGGTCCTTGGCAAATCACTATGATCCCCAAATCAACATGGTGCTATATAAAACTGGAAAGACAAAAGGCATGTAGTTATTAGAAAACAGTAATCATCTGACTCATCCGTATGCAGTTATAATATGGAAATAACATGGATTGTCATCCCCATTTTGCACATAATCCAGACAACAACATTTAGTCTGAAAATAATAATCTGAAGACTTTAGACCTAAACTAGACAAGTATTTTCTCTGTATACAGAAAGCCAGGAAAATGTGCAGTGTAAGTATAGACAAATTTATGCTGATGTGCTGATTGCATAGAGACCAAGCCTCTAATATGTACCTGAAAGGGGAACAGTAAGGTCTACATGTATCCCTATGTTCCATGTATTGATTCACTATGAGTGTGCGTGGAATTGTGTAAACCTGTCTGAAGGACGTTTCATGTCTCAGCATGCTTGATATTGCACATAGAATCATAGAATGGTTTGGGTTGGAAGTGTCTTTAAACATCATCTTGTTCCACGCTCCTGCCATGAGTTGGGAACCTTTCACTAGACCAGGCTGCTCAGAGCTCCATCCATCCTCATCTTGAAAACTTCCAAGGATGTGAAGTTCACAACCTTTCTGGGCAATCTGTTTCAATGCCTCATCACCTTCCCAGTAAATAAATTTTACACAATATCTAGTTTAAACTTACTCTCCTTCAGCTTAAGGTCACTCTCTCTTGAGTTAGTTGAGGAGAATTTTGCAGATGGGCTAATAAAAAGGTACTTTTTTTCTGTAACATAACAATGTTGGAGTACTTGAGTGGTGATCTCTGTGGCTAGGAAGTGAGTGACAGCATTATATAAAAAATTCTGCAGGACAACAGGTCTACATTTGTGTATTTTAAGCCTACGATCAATCATCATGACAACCCAATTTGACTTTTGGCATGTTTTTCTCCTTTTTCCTCACCTTGCTCCTAAATTTACCTGAATTAGTTACTGCTTCAAATTTGGGACTTATGGCTACATTGCAATATTAGATAAATGCCTGTGTCCAGAGAAGCCTGAGAGGTGGCTGTAATGAGATGTTTCCCATAGAGTCCAAACAAGGGGTTTTCTAGATACTCTTCATAATTATTCATCTGATAGTTTCCACTGTAAGACAGTGGAAACTGACAATAAGAGATGTGCTCTTAAACTTTGATCTTAAACTTCAGATCCTTAAAACTCATTCTGGAAAAGGACAAGGGTACTTGACCTCTCCTTTAAGGAAGGACTACATCACTCTAAGTGGTGGAGTGTTTTTTCTGGGAAACTGTTTTTTCTTAGAAAACAGTCAGCAAAGGTGAAATGACAATACAGAATCATAGGTTAAAAGCAATTAGCTCAGCTACTGTAGGGTGAAAATTTAATAAGATGATTCTGGGGAAAACTACTTTCTTTCCCTTTTCCTTTCTCTATCCTTTTTGTTTTAAATCTCAAGAAAAAAAAGCAAAGACTGACAGTAATAGATAAACGTGTTGCTTTCTATGGTGACTGGTTTTGAGGCAGGTTGAAATTGTCAAGCTGAAAAAATTCCAAAGAGGGGGGCTAAGGTTAAAAAAGAGATAGCATTGTTGTCAGTCATATAATTTTCTTTAATTCCAAATGTCTGCATATCATGGACTTAGTTTGGCCTATTAAATATCTAACTTTCAAATTTGGATTGAGGTCCAAATCACTGCTGAATTTATGCTTCACTGAAAGGAAGAGATTAGATACAGATCAGTGATCAGCAGTGTTTGCTGTGGAAAAAATGCAGGTGTGTTTACTTAAGGCATTAATTTATTAATCTTTACCTACTGCTTCCAAATAATCTGCTCTTAAGGGTGATCAGATATGACAATTATGAGAACAATAAGTTGCTCTGGACTGAAGTTTTCTGAGTGATTATCTGTAAGATATTGGTTGCTTAGTAAGGCCAACATGCCTGCTTCAAAGCTGGCCTCAGGCCACTGAAAGCAATAGAGTGTTTTCTATTGAAAATATTCTGATAAATGTGCAGAATGGTGTGAGAGAAATGTTGCATGTTATCAATAAGACACTGAGCCAAAAGCTTTGCAAAACATTCAAACTGATTTTTCTCCCTAAGAAATTTCTTTGATTCCACTTGCTATTTCTGTTTTGATGGTCATGTTCAGTGGTACAGTATGAAAATGACTTTTGATGCTAAGAATGGTAGGTGACATGGTAGAGCTCTATTTTTTGCCTTAAGTGTCTTGTCTCCTTATTTACTACAATGAATACTCCAGGATGGAGTTTCCTCTAAATTAGAACAGCAATTGTACGCGGCGGCTGTTGTAGGGCTGGCTTGGGAACCTGCTTGGGGTGCCGAGCACCAGGGCTTTGGGAGGGCACCTCTGTGGAAAACACTGGACACCACAGAGGACTGGGAGGCAGGAATGAAATGGTGCACATGTGCCTTCTTTTATCCCTGCAGAGGTTCCCTAAGAGCTACACATTGTGGTAGATTTCTGGTCTAATCTGCTCTTGTTCTGTAAACAACATTTTCTATGAGAAGGGCTGTTTTAATAATACTCTAGTTTATCAGATACATATAAAAGAACAACAACTGGGTAGTTTAGTAAAGAACAGTGGTAATAATCGTGTCATAAACAGTAATTTTACTACAAATACATATAACTTTATGTAAAAAAAAAAAGGTAGCTATGCGAATTCATTGCTAGCATTATCTAATTATAAAAGATGCAAAAGCAGTAATCTGGGTAGGGACCAAAGTGCTTTATGATATTTTTAATAAAAGAGGAGGCATAATCAGCTTGTTGGGCATCACAGTAATCTTAGTGTTATCCCTTTGCAGATTTAGTGCATCCCAATAGTCCAGATTCACATCCCTGTGCAGTCTTAGTGTCCTTCCCCAGTCACTGAGGTGAAGACTTTCAAACACAGATGAAGTGCTTATGTCCATGTTTTAGCATTTAATACAAGTGGTTTGATTTTCAGAGTGTTTGTGTCTCCCCATCTCCTAATTCCAGTGCAAATCATGATTACTTGCAACTGAGGTGAATTGGCAGCTGGGACTGTAATTACCCTTCATCCTTCCCACTCAGTGCAACTGCAACTGATGTCAGTGGTGTTTTCTGGATTTACTGAGCAGAATTTCACTCTTGACTGAGCTCTTCAGACTAATATTTTCAAAGGCATCTACTGGGAGTTAATGCGCAGATCTCACTGACAATCATATTGATAGTTCATTCCCTTCGATTCTTTTGGATAAAAGAGTCTGTGTTTGTGGACTTTCATCATTAAAATAGATAGTGAAATTTCTTTTCACCCTGCTAGAAATCTTTATCAGGTCTTACTCAGAACTCAGAGCTGAAATATTCTGACTGATGCTGTATTAAAGATGATACTATAACTATCTTAGAATCACAGGATGATTTGGGTTGGAAGGGACCTTATAGATCTTCTAGTTCCAACCCCCTGCTATGGGGGTGTAATGTGATTTACTCCTAATCAAGAAAAGAAACACATTTTTTTAGGCTAAGTGCAAAATCGTGTATTATGCTAATGAAGTTCCACCCAGCAGTGGGAGAAGTTTTCTTCCATTACTTCTTAAATTACTATACTATCCCAAAGGAATGAAATTTCATATTTCTCCAGAACTGGGGGATGCCTTATTCGACAAAGAATTTGGCATTTCAAACTGATTTAGGAAAAAAAGAATTGGCAGAGGAAAAAATGCAAAAAGCTCTGTTTTCATTATCACAGGTGTGGGGCATGTGAGACATCTGATAAAGACTCCAGTAAAAGTTGCTGCTGCTCAATCAACACCATGAGGAATAATATCAACTCTCTGGTGTCTCTGGGTAGTTTTCTTCTCATTCTTCCCCTGAACAGAAGACAACTGTTTCCTTATCCCAGAGGGACCTCTAACTTGAGGGTTGAATTTGATGGCTAATAGGGATCAGCTAAATGAGACTATCCTACATTTACAGATGTGTGACATCTACATCCAAGCTGGTATCACAGGGCAGTTCATGCAGGGTATACCTTGTCAGAAAAGTGCTGGTTTGTGTGCACCATGGTCGTGTGAGGTGATTTAAGGTAACCAGCTTTCTGGGAGAAAATGCCATCCTTGTAAAAGGTCTCTAAAAGAAGAAAATTTGGTTTTGGTTTATTTAGTTTTTTTTACACTGCTTCAAATACGATATGCAGCTTTTACACTGTGAATAACATGCTTTAATATCTATATTTGGCTTAGAAACTGCAATAAATCTGACTCTGGAACATAGGCCTAGAGACCGTTTGTTTCTTTTTGTTGGAAGGACTAACCATGATAGTTCTGTTTCTTTCATAGGATGTTTTTCATCTTTCTTTGCAAAACTTTTCATTGCCTGTGAAGGGTTTTGTCTGTGTTTGCATCTATCACTGAAGCTTGGAAGTACTTTCACAATATGCCAGCAGTCATTTTCCTTTCAGTTCTGTCCATTTCTAGAAGAAAGAAAGAAAGTTGGCACGCTGTGGAGCTTGAATACAGTATGTTTCCTCTGTCATACTGTTCCAGCAGTCAGGCAAAGATCACATTTTTTTTTCCCCCTCAGATGGCCATAAACCATTTTACATTAGAAGCTTTCAGGTAACTATCTGTCACTAAACCAACATAGAAGCAGTATGATTTATCACAGTGAACAGAGCTGGCTTGAAAATATTCATGAGTCGGTGAACATTTAGAGCTTGATCTAAAAATGTTGCATGCAAGAGAAAAAGTAGAGCATTTAATAGAAACTTCAGGCTTTAATCTCTCTCGGCTTTACAGACATGCTAGCATATGGATTCACATGTGTCTGCCATGTGGTAGAGTTTGTGCTTCTCAGAATCCAAAGCAAATAACATTTAAAGCTTTCTTTTTTAGGGGAAGAAAGGGACAAAACATTCACATACTAATAGCTCATACAGCTGAAGAAGAAAAGACTCAGACTTCTTGATCTGGAGGTATGGAGGGTGATATCCAAAGCTCCAACTGGGGATGTTTAAATGGACCCCCATGTACCAGTGCTGAATAAAGTGATGTGAGGCTAGCTAATGCTTCCCTGTGAAACCTTTGGGGCAGGAGATCTGGACAGGGAAGGTGAGAGCTGAAAGTCAGTGGGCTGCTCCTCTAAGGAGAAGATGAGTGCCTGTAAAGGGCCCGTTGCTTCAAAGGGGAGCAGGGGAAGGGAAGGCATGCTGCACCAGCTGGACCATGGCCACAGCCCCATGCAGAGTTATCCTAAGCATCCCCTCTGAGACCGTGCAGGGCTGAGCTCCGTCAACTGGCAGAGAGTAACTGGCAAATCCCAGTCTGATACATATATAAATATAGCAGTTAGCTCACAGCAGGTGGACTCTTTGGCTTTCAGAAAGGATGGGCCTGATAGGTCTAGTTGCAGGACTGGTTATTCTTTACTAAGAATTTATTTAGATCTATTTTTTGTAATGCTTTATTATTTAAATGCTGCTTGTGTATTTCAGAAGCAGAAAACAAAAACTCCATACACTTCAGTGCTGTTTTGTAGGACACCAGATATAGAAAATACACCTCATTTGATTACAGTTCACTATTCAAAAAATCCCAGACAGTATATTTGTTCCAAAACAAATTACCCTTAGGGATTTTTTTAGATTATAATGTTCAGGGTGTTCCTATATAAACAGCAGAAGGGTTATTAAAAATAAATCAGATTCTTAATAATGGAATCACTCCCTTGAGTAAAAGAGCTGAATGGCATTTGCCCGTTGAAGGATGAAACTTTCTGTCAAGGTGGAGATTCACAAACTTAACAAACCCTGTGAGACTCCTTCATCCTCCTCCCTCGCAGGAGAGAAAGCCTAGTTAGCTGCTAACAGGAGGTGTATTTAAACCCACAATAATGGCAATGCAATGGTTTGATAGGTGACAGCTCCATCAGAGCACTCCAATTGCATGACAGCTGCCTGGGGTCAGCCACACACTACGTATAGATAGATGCATTCTCCCGGCAGGACCCTGCAGACAGCCACATTCTTCAGGCCTTGTGCTATAGTCAGCTCACTTTCAGTGGCTCATATTGTAATCAGCTACATTCTGATATTAATATGGTGTAGCCTTCCTCCTCAGGGCTGCGTGTTGCCCTGCCAAAGTCACTTGCTCTAGTCAATCAGACAGACACAGCCTGATAGGTGTGTGAAGAAGACAAAAGTATTACTGGGGGAGAAGCACATATGCTGTGGACTGCTGTAGTGTTATAACCTCATGATATTACCAGACCTGTCCTTTAAAATATAATAAGGAGTCAGATGGCATACCCATATGCTGGCATCCATACGTTTTCACTGAAGTCACTTTACTATCAAGGACCATGCTGCCAGTTCCCGGGGGCCTCTTCTCCATCTGATCGCTGGAGTCCCACACTTGATTTGTTGCTTGTCCCTAAGATATACCTGCCTTATTCACCTGCACACTGGTGGCTGTGTAGATGTCACCTAATGAGCAGCTGAGGTCTCTTAAAATTTCTCAGTACTTTATATTATCATCCCTCCCCTCTCCCCTGAACCCTGTTCCCCAGGTCTTATTTTAAGTACAGGGACTGTCACTGAAAGAAGGAAGAAAATGAACAATTGCCTTTTCTAGGTAAAACCAAGTGAAAGGCCAGGATGGGGAAGAGCTAAAGACTTCTCTGATCTCCACATTTTAATGAATCTATTAGTATGAGGAAATGTGCAGAATGCAGAATGCTGACAAGCAGACATCATTCATTAGGTTGTCTTACTTGATATAGCAAGATATTACTTACAAAAAGCCAAGAATTTTGGAATTAAGCTGTTCCTTTTTTTTTTCCCTTTATCAGTTTATAAATTAGTGGTGGATTGTCTTTCAGACTGGAAGAACTTTTGACAAGCTCATATCTTCCTGCATAACACTTCACATGCTCCAGAAGAACCCACAAAAGCCAAATGTCTACCAGTGATAGCAATTATAACCTTGGGATACATCAGATATTTTCTGAGATGCTGCTGTATTTACACTGGTCTGGGTTGGTGGCATATGAGAAATTTGCTGGAAGTAATATTGCTTCATTTTTCTGTTCCTAATTCACCTCCCACTAATATAGTCAGCTATTACTGCTTTGTCAACTATTACTTTCTTCTGTGTTGCATTTAGGTCATCACTTGCTTCCTTTGAAATGTCAATAGTGCTAACTTGCATGACCTTGGCTGTGGAGACAAGTGGCTTCAGTAGACAATGCTGTGCACCCTAGTGAACTTATTTTATTTATCTTTTTTTAAAGACAAGAAGCTAGCCTACATTTTGTTACTGGCTTAGCACCACATATCTTTTTCATACTATATAATTGCTAATATATTGAAATTTCAATTTATAACAAAATTAGTTATTACAATACGTACAATTATACATAAGAATTACTGCAACTAAGGAATGATAGCTCTTTGAGTCAGCAGCACACTTTTAGGACCACTATTTGCTTTCACCTCTGTGTCCTCACCTTTGGGACACTCTGCAGATAAGCTGTCTTGTCTATATGGCAACTAGACAAGATCATAATTATGTGTGATCATTAAAGGCCCCAAAGGTATTTCTTACAGGAGTAGATGTGGAGTGCTTGCATACTGCCCAAATTTCTGTACAGGTAGTTGTAGTCTGCTTCCCTAAAATTTCTGTTGCTTTAATAAAAAGTTTTACTATTGTATGAAATTTCTGAAGCGACTGGTTGAGAACTGTTAAACAGTAGATGCCTGCAAATAAAGCAGAGCCTTGTGTAACACATCACTTTTCAGAGAACCTGGAGATTCCATGGGGCTGAAAGGTGTAATCTAATTGTAAGCTCATTGTCACAAATAAAGTAGTCCAAGTCTCCCCTTATTTACACACAGTGTAACCTTCTTTTTTTACTGTAACTGCACATTGTGTGAATCAGAGTAGAATCCATTTAATGAATTCTAATTCTGTTCTGGCTGGACAAACAGACAATATGCCCAGACAGAATTGTCATTGCATATGAAAGAAGTGCTTTACATATTTTCAAAGTATCATTAAGATGCTTATTTGGGCTGCAGTCTAGGAGCATCTCAGAACGCAACCTCAGTGACATTGCAGCTGTTGTGCTTGGACATTAAAAAGGCAGTCTTTCCTTTCATTGTAATAATTTAAAAATTACCAGTCATGTGCAGACTCTTAGAGCCTGACCCTCAGCCCATGTGAGCCAGGATGGAAGTCAGGGCATGTCTCTCCATTGAAGTGTGCATAGTTTGAATCATTCTGTGGGTTTTGAGTGCCTGTCCATGCACACCAGGTAGTGGACTGTTAATTGAAATAACCTGAAATGGTTGGTATCTGAGACCTGCATTCTTGATAGCAAGCACAGTATACATGGGAAAAGAGGCTTTTAAAGCCTTTCTATTAGTGTAATGTTGGAATCCCTTCTCTCCAGTGAAATGAGGCAACTCTTTGGCACTGTTAGCAGCAGGACAACCACCCCCACAGCCTTCTACTCTCCAACAGCCCTTTGAATCTGCTGGAATAACATAGTGGTTAATCTGGGATTCATTACAATGTGTGAGTGTGTCTGTGTTGGGGGGGAGGGGGGGTGGGCAGGAATAACATCTCTATTCCTGCAAGCAGCAATGCTGTGAGCGTTACGTTATCCTCCAAGTAGCATTCCCTTTCACCACATGCTGTATCTGTTGTTAAGTTTTGTCACCTTCCAGAACTTTGTCAGCCCTATTTTTGTCACAAAGCGGGGATCCCATTCTGATATTGCTCCAAATCCGTGTTGCACAACTGTTGAACATGGCTGAGAACTGTGCTGTTCCTGGCAGTAAAACGCTTGTTGCTGTACAGCCCCAGGAAAGGTGCTTCATGTTCTATTTTCATGTGTGGGCTTCTGCTTAAGAGATGTAGTACAGTGCACAGATATTGCTAAGTTGTCAAAGAGTTGCTTGGGGTTTATTTTAGCTGTCTTCAATTGATTTTGTTGTGTGGGCTATATGATGAATTGTATTATTTTATAATTTACAAGTATATTAATTATAAAGAGAAATATATTAGTATTTTATGTGGAAAAGTGTATTAATGGAAGACAATTCACATGATCAAGAGGTGAGTCCAGGCATTACCTCACCTCAGATGGGAGGACTGTAACAACAGCCTAGTAATAACAGACAGTAAATAAATCCTCAAGTTTCTGCAGGAAGACAGGCTCCTGTCTCATCTACTGCATCACCACTATGTCTCTCACAATGCCCCGTAGGCAAGCTCAGGAAGTGTGGACAGTGAGGTGGATTGAGAATTGACTGAACAGCAGACCCCAGAGGATAGTGAGGATAGTCTAGTTGGGGTCTAGTTGCAGGCCTATCACTAGTGGTGTCCCCCAAGGTTCAGTATTGTTTAACTTATTAATGACTTGGAGGCAGAAGCCTCCTCAGCAAGTTCCCTGATGACACAAAGCTGGGAGGAGCAGCCAGTACCCCAGAGGGCTGTGCAGCCCTTCAGAAGGAACTCAGTGGGTTTGAGAGGGGCAGAGAGGAACAGTTTCAAATGTAACAAAGGCAAATGCAGGGCCCTGCACCTGGGCAGGAATAACCCTGGTACCAGCACAGGCTGGGGCTGGCCCGCTGGGAAGCAGCTCTGTGGAGAAGCACCTGGGGGACAGCAAGCTGTCCATGGGCTGGCAGTGTGTCCTTTTGGCTTAGAAAGGTGCATTAGCAGCAGCATTTCCAGCAGGTTGAGGGAGGGCTCCTCAGTACAAGAGAAACATGGAACTTCTGGACTGAGTCCAGCAGAGGCTACAAACACAATTAAAGGACTGGAGCATATCTCATGAGGAATGGGTGAAGGAGCTGAGCCTATTCAGGCTCCAGAAGTGACTGAGAGTGTATCTCATTAATGCATTTAAGTGTCTGAAGGCAAGTCCTCAATAAGGTGGAGCCAGAGTCCTCCTGGTGGTGCCAAGCAATGGAACAAGAGGCAAAGGGATACACAGGAGATTCCACTTCATTTTGAGGAAGAACTTTACTGTGCATGTGACCAAGCACTGCCCAGAGAGGCTGTGGAGTCTTCCTCACTGGAGACATTAAAGAGCTGTCTGGACACAATTCTGTGCAGTCTGCTCTGGGATGACTCTGTTAAAGCAGGGCTGTTGGACCAGCTGGCCATTGTGATCCCTTCCAACCCAACCCATTCTGTGATTCTGTGATAGATTTAGAGGAATGATATTTGGAAGTACTTTAGTCCAATCTCTGCTTTACAGTTTTCTTTGCCTCTTACTATACAGAAAGTACATTTACAAAGGCAGAGTGGATCTGAAGTAGTTTTAGCTGAGTGGTGAGGTTTTGTCTCCCACAGTGATGCTTGGCAATAGGTTAGTGGGCAGTGTGTTAGTTGTTCTGCAGGAATTAGTAGCCTTTAAAAGGGCCACAGCACACAAACATCTCTGCAAATGACTGAACATAGAGTTGACAATCTGGATATAAATATATGCATAGAAGCCCACTGGTATTATGGAAAAAGTGTCTGGCATTATTCTAGGACAAGTTCTTCAGAAACATAAGTGATGTTTTAGGTGGTGAACAACAGCACCTGCAAAATCATTCCCTTCCTAACTGACCTTAATGCAGCTGGATTTTTTTCTAACATATGCATCTGTCTGAATGAATTATGCCAGAGTTTTCTCAAATATTTACTGTATTCAAGTAAGGATGTGAAATTACTCATTGTGGGAACTGAAATCTAAGCTTTGCAAGGAAAAAAGTGTAGAGAATGTTGCTGTAAGAAAAACTAACGTTCCAATTTTTTATTTTGTCATATATATGAGGTTTATACATATAGATTATATAAGGTTTATTAGGCATCACACAACAATGCCTAAAGTTCACGGATATTTCATAAGTCACTGTGAACATGCTGCTGTGATAACTGGTTCAAAGAATTTCCACTCTTGCTCAATAAATACACAGATTTTTTTCTTTTTTTCTTCATCAATTTTCAATTGAGGAAACACCTGTAGGATCTCTCTTAGATCACCCAAGAACAGTTCAATTATGGGTATAGAAGACTACAACAGGCCTGGTTGCTTTAATTTCCTGAGAGCTGATGGGTGAACCAGCTAGGGAAGGTGCCTTGATGGACCTTATGTTTCTGAACAGAGGACTAATGGGTGATGTGATGGTTACAGGCTATGTGGGGCACAGCAATCACAAAAGCATAGAATTTTTTATTCTTAGAAAAGTAAGGAGAGGGATAGCAGAACTGCCACCTTGGCAGACTATGACCTATTTAGGAGCCTGGTTGACAGACTCCTTTGGAAAGCCGTCCTGAAGGGTAAAGGAGTCCAGGAAAACTTTCTTCAAGAAAATATATTCTTCAAGAAAATCCCACAGGTGCAGGAGCAGACCATCCCCATGTGCCAAAAGATGAGTCAGTGGGAAAGAAGATTGGCTTGCCTGAACAGAGAGCTTTTGCAGGAACTCAGGTAAAAAAATTAGTTGATGACCGTTGGAAGAAGGGGCAGGCAAGTCAGGATGAGTACAAGGATGTAATGAGTTTATGTAGGGAGAAAATTAGAAGGGCCAAAGCCCAACTAGAACCTAATCTGATTAATGACATCAAAAACAATCAAAAATGTTTCTATAAATACATGAGCAACAGTTGGAGGGCTAAGGAAAATCTCTGTAGATTTTAGATGCAGGGGAAAACATAGTGGCAAAGAATAAAGAAAAGGCTGAGGTAATAATGCCTTTTTTGCCTCAGTTTTTAACATAAAACCATTTGTTTTCAGGATTACCCAGGCCCCTGAGCTGGAAGACATTGATGGAGAGCAGAGTGCAGCCGCATAATCCAGTGGAAAATTAAAATGGAAATAGTTAACAACTTGCTACACCACTTAGACACAGACAGGGCCCAATGGGATCCACCCAAGTGTACAGAAGGAGCTGGTGGAAGTGCTCACCTTCAATTACTTGTCAGCAGTCTGGTCAGCTGGGGAGGTTGCAGTTAGTTAGAGCTTAGCAAATGTGATGCCTATCTACAAGAAGTGATGGAAGGAGGATATGGGGAACTACAGGCCTGTTGGCCTGACCTAGGTACTGAGGAATGTCAGTGGATGGAGCAGATCATCCTGAGTGCCATCCTGTGGCACATGCAGGACAGTGAGGAGATCAGGCTGCCTTATGCAAGGCAGCTCCTCTTGACCAGCCTGACCTCCTATGACAAGGTGATCAGTGGATGAGGAAGAGGCTGTGGGTGTTGTTTACGTGGACTTTAGTCAAGCCTTTGACCCCATTTCCCAGAGCATTTTCCTAGAGAAACTGGCTGCTCTGGGCTCAGATGGGTGAACTGTCCACTGGGTAAAATCTGACTGGACAGCTGGACTCAGTGAGAGGTGGTGAATGGAGTCAAAACCAGCTGGTGGCTAGCTGCAAGCAGGTATGATGGTGTTGGTGCCATATGTCTCTGTGATGAGGAATTTGAACTGCACTAAGTGTTGTTAATGGGAAAAAAGGTGGCTGGACACATTGCCTCTTCCCCAGGGAAACCCTCCCATGGTTCTTTCCCCTTACATCAAAGGTGAACATTGCTGCTTTCAGGGTGATAGTTAACATTTAGATGCCTAGAGATAGTATTGGTCTTTCTGGAATCAACCAAAGGTTTTCTTCTGTAACTAAAAACAATTTCCATGTGCAAGTAATATCTGATCAATGACATATGTCTGCAGAGGCCTGTTGTTTTTTGTCTGGTGTTTCTGCTTACTGATTTAAAGTCAAATTCTGCAACTTTATATCAACACAAGCCCATTGTCTCCGGAGACTGAGAACAGAGTTTGGCTCTGTCAGAGAGGTCTACCACAAACCATGTAATTCCAGTGTATGTATGATGTGTGACTTGTAACCTTGTTTGCTGCAAACTAAGTGGTTTGTACATCTCTTATGAAGACATGGTAAAGAATCCCAGCACTGCATCTGAAATTCATTCTATTTTAAATTGTCCTCCTGCAAATGCAAACAACTGAGTTTCCCTTGCCCACTTCTGTATAAAAATGATTGTGATATAAATAACCTTCAATACTTTGTAGACTGAGTGTGGTGGTATGAGTGAAAAGTCAGAATAAGGCTGAGAGAAAACACCAGCCAAAAAGGGTAAAGAATACCTAGACAAAAGCTGTACGGTTAAAATGAATAGTTAATCCCATTCTATGTTGCTCTCAACTACTCTTCCTTAAAGAAGGAAGTGACATGTGAATTCCAGACTTGGACTGTAGATTTTGAAGTTTTCCAGTTAGGAACTATTATTTCGAAATATCAGTGCATGATGCTTTTTCCAATCAAAGCAGTTTCAAAGAGTTCAAACCCCAAATTCTAAGTAGCATTTTCTCTGTATTTTAAACATCTGTGCTATTTATTAGAAATGGCAGCAGATTTTGGCAATACAATCTTTTTTCTTTTCTTTCTTTCTTTTTTTTTTTTTTGGTAGAGCTTGAAAGAGTAGCACCACTTTTTTTTCAGTGCAGTTGTTAGGATCTAGGGACTTCCTAAAATTGCCAGTAGAGTATAATTCTGGAAGTAATTTATCCTTGCTTTTTTTTGAAAAGGGCAAGGACAAAAAGGAGAAGAAGAAGGTATCAGATATGTTCCTGATTTGTGCATCATTAGACATAGTACAGAAATTGTTTGTTATTTCAGTTCTACTGCCATTTTCCTATTTTCTCAGGGCAAAATTGTAATTTTGTTTAAAAAATAGCTGATTTGCAATAACAATTACTGTGATATTGCCAACTGTGATTTTTGAGTAGATTTAAAAAAATTCTATATTTCTTAAGCCTTTCTTCTTCAGTTGAGGTAATGGTAAAGAGAGAAGGAAGATATTGTTTTCGAATTACCATTAATTGAAAGCAGGAAAGCCTCATTATAAGAAGTTTAGTTCTGCCTGCCATAGAAAGCGCTATATACACCATTCATGAATGTGTGGGACATACAGCCTGTTATACAAAGACAAGACTCAGAAGAAAATCAGAAATGGATATGAAAACTGCCTTTACTCTGTCCTTTGTAGTGCATACTGCTTGAATTCTGTCCTTTTCTTGAAAAATAAGACACACCAAATAGTATCTGCAGAACATGTCAACATTTTAATGCAGTTTTGTGTGTTTTATGCATGCATTTTGCAGAAACTAGAATAATCCTCTAATGGATATTTAATCCCAGTATTTCCAGTGGTCTGGCTCATTGTACGCTTTGGAACATTTTTGATTTCTCTATATAAGCCACTTACCCATTCCATACCCCTTAATTGAACTGTTCGGGTGCATTATGGCCTGGCCTTCATTTGAAAAAATGAAGGTCTTTGAGCTGAAGAAACATTAGCACTTCTCAGGTGCTCGGCTTCTGGCACAGCCAGGCTGGGGAAGCCTCCTGTGGTATGTGCAGCTCAGGAGCAGAGGCCCTGGGAACAGCTGTCCCCTCATGAATCATTCATGGGGGGAGCTGTGATGATGAATGATCAGCTGCAAACAATGCATAACATTTAGAGAAAATAAAGGCATTTCACTGTAATTTCATTTTTTCCCCAGAGGTGGGGCAGAGCCCCAGGTGTCTTCATAGTGAGATAACTTTCGTTAAGGAGGAACCTTTAATAAATCCTGGAAACTGTTTTCCAGTGACCCCATGGGTCTTCTCATGACCCCTTCCCATAAGGAGGAGGAAAAATAGTAGTGATGATAAGGTAAGACATTAAGTGCAGATTAGAAAGCAGAAACATTGGTTCATTTGTTCCTGCCTTTAACTTTTGCTGTATTCCCAGATTTTGGAAAATTCATGAAAAATTAAATGGGTGACTATTTTCTGGCTGACTGGGGAATGCCAAGTCACATGTTGTTGCTCCTGCTCTTTGACTGGCCGCCTTCTATAGCTAATCAACACAGTGTCATTTTGAAATTCACATCTGGGAACTCTTTGAGCTAAATATGCACTTTTCATAAGCTCTGGCAACTGTAAAGCACCAAATGCTTGAATATTCAGGGAAAATAAACACACATGCTAAGAACGTGACAAAATGGAAATCTGTGTCAAGTTTGAAAGAACAATCTGGGATATCCTCTGCCCTCTGCTCCCTGCTTTCCACTCAGCTGTGCTCAGTAGCAGGAGTAGATGGCAGAAACGTGTGTCCCTTATGTAAGATGTGCTCACAATGCCCCTGAACTTTTGGCATCAGTTCAGAATGTAGCTAACTGGATCGTGCCAGTTTAAATATATCTGGTCATTTTCCAGTACACTGCTCAGCTGTCTACCTTTCAGTGCCCTTGCTGGCATCTCAGTAAGCTCAATCTACATTTCTGCATTTCTGTGTTTGTTAATGCTACTGGGTTCTCTAGTGGGAAACGGAATATTATTATTTTGAGAGCAAGGGACTGGGAACCACGAGATCTGGAGTAATTTTTGGTGGCTATTATGTTTTCTTGCAAACTTCTGGAGACATTCTTCTGTCTTAGTATTTAAAGAAGATTCACAGACTCGTAATGAAGCACACTTGCAGTTTTGAGCACGTGAGTAGTCACAAAGCAGTTGGAGGAATGAGGCTTTGATTTCCTTGGAGTTCAGTTTATTGCATGTATTTCACACTATCTCGGGATACTGAAGTACAACAATATTTGGAGATTATTAGGAGGATTCATACAGCCATGGGTCAAAATGACATGCTTAAATATTCTAAAAAATCTGCAGACTTTGAAATTATTTGTTATTTCTTGAACCAGAGACAAGAAGGTCCTTCTGAATCAAAGAAATTCTCAGGACCTGTTGCTGACTACATCAGGCTAATTCCTCATCCTGCCTAATGGACCCCATGTGAGAGATGATTCTTTGCTTACATCCATTTCCCCCCTTTTTACTATGTTCACAGTGTGATTGTACGGAGTTGTGCACAAAGGCTGTGACAAGACAGTCTTCAGTGATGCAACTGAGATGTAAAGGTCACTGCCTGCAAAATTTTTTTGTTCTGTGGAGAATAATTAAAATACCAACCTGCTTGGGGCACCTCCAGCTTTTCCACTGTTCTTGAAAAGGTAATAAATAAGGTTCAATAATAATGATAATAAAGTACAAGAAAAACATGGCTGATGGAACTGTTTAAACCCAAATTCCTTGCTGTGGCTGAAGTGAAGTGCCTGTTATGCCTTGACACACTCTGAAATTAGGCTGAATAACTTCATTTCTAGTAGTGGATTCTACGGATCCTCCTTGCATACTGCAAAAAGCCAAATCAGAAGATTAAAAAGATCAGTGCCAATTGTTTGGGGAAGTCATTGTTGGTCTGCATTTAGCAAGAAAGGGACACCATTTGGCAGCATGGGGTGCTGCCACCTTGGTTCCAGCTAACGATCGCTGTGAATTGAGCTGCAAGGAGAGCTGCCCATTGACCAGCATGGATTGCTGTCTTGGACAGGTGCTAATGTTCAGAGGGCAGACCTCAGCTGCTTGCACAGGGTTCCCATTATCCTTTGCTGGGTATTGATTCTCCCTTTGGGATGTTTCCTTCCTAACTGTGTTAATTTTCAGATCACATATTTGCACTGGTCTGTGCTGAGAAGGGCAAGCAGAGGTGCCTTGCCTATGTTTAATGATCTTCCTTGTCCCCCTGCTCCCCCCTCCCTCACCAATCTCTCAAGTCTTTAGAGACCATGACTGTTGGGATCCAAGTTTCCTCTAATTATGGTGCACATTAAGGGACAGACTCTATGAAGAGTACCAGTACTACTCTTGTAATTGCTTCAGGTGCACTCAAAAATTAATCAGAAAGTACACAATGGGGTTTTTGTTTTGGTGTGTTTTATTTTGAATCCTTTCTAAGTCTGAAGACTTGGTGCCTGTGTGTAGAGGTCACACAAGTGTAACAAGAAAAGGATGGGAAAGTAGTTGTGAAGCTGCCAGGACAGGGACTGTTGTGTCTCTTCAGCACTATTTTGGTGCTGCACACAATTAATTAGCTGATGAACCTCAGTTACTATCAAACCAGAATGACAGTGTTATACATTCATTTTGCACTGGTATAAATATCTTTCAGGGTTGAATAGGTATATGGACTTGTCTTTCTGTAGGTATCTGCATAGTACTTAGAGCTGTGTTGGGATCTTGCTGAATCTTTGTACTACATAAAGCTGCTTATAAGAATTGTGCCTCAACTCTCTACTTCAATAAGTCAAAGAAATACAATCCAGAATTTTTTCAGGGAAGGGAGTAATAACATATTACAGAAAAAAAATATTTGTCTGCTGAGGATTTTTTCTTGTTTTGGCAAATATAACCATGTCAGTGCAATGTTGCCTTCACATATTAAGAAGCATTATTAATTTTATCTCTGTACTAAGGAAATGAAACAATTAATTTAGGCTCTCTGAACAAATTATACTTACACACAGATAAATGGACACCAGTTTCCAAGCCTTCCTTAAAGCATCTTTGTTTTCTATGGTCTGCATAGAAAGGAGAGGGTACATCTGAACCTAGTTAGCCCGAGGGTGAAAATAGTTAGGTTGTGGTGTTTCTGTAATCAATAACAAGCAAAAAATGTATGTAATTATCTTCAGCTCCCCAATTTAAATGGCCAGGTAGTCATTTATGGCTGAATATTAGGGTGGGTGCAACTTGGATTAAAACCTCTGTAACCATTTTGCCAAAATTTCTGGATTCCTTGTGGTATTAACAAATGAAGTGTTATTATAAAAGTAGCCCTGCTTTGAGCTTCATGGTACCAGAGTGGTTACCTCACCCTGGAAGCGTGAAGTCCCAAAGATTGTATTCCAACATAAAGAATTTTCTTCTTTTACTAGAACGTGTTTCCTATACTCTATGTGGATGGCTTTAGAATGGTGTAGTCTACATACATGAATTTTGGGTAGCCTTTCTAGCTCTGGCAGGTTCACAGTCCACCTTACAAAGATGAAGCATGGGTGGGTGGATTAAAAAAGGATGTGAAAATACATAAAACAGTATATAATTGAAAAGAAAATGGTAGGGGATTTCAGCAGCATCTGAACAGCCGGGAGAGGATATGTTCCTCTTTTCATTTTTCTACTGCTGAAGTTGCTTTACCTTTAATGCACAAGAGCTTCTGCTCATCTTGGTTTCCCAGGACTGCAATTGCTTCTGTGGTTGCTGGAGTGAGTAGCTTGTGCTGCAGTGCATGCAGGATTGAAAGAGGTGGTTTAATCCTCAGTTGCAGCACATCAGCTCATTTAAGCAGCCGTAGTGCTGCAAGTGTGGACAAGGGTACAAGTCATCTCATTAACTGATAACTGCTTTATGTTGGAGAGTGCAGACTTAAGCTACTCCTGAAATGAAAAAAGCCATCTGTTTAAGATCAGCTGGGACATCAAATTTAAAAAGTAAAAAAAAAAAAAAAAAAAAAAGAGAAAATCCCAGCCCAACAGAGAGCCTGAGTCTGTTCTTGCTAATGCTTAAATAACTCAAGAGAAATGAACAGAAATTAACAGTGGAGGCAGTGGAAAAGCAGTAAAAACAAGATCAGAATCTCTGCCCATAAGAGACATCGTGTGTAAACTTTGTAGAAAGAAGATGAGTGGGAAGAGAAATGTTGGTAGGGAATGGATAAAGACAAGGAATATTTATTATCTGCTTACTGCAATGCTTTTTTCCCTTCACAGGATCAGAAATTTGAAAATTTTTCCTATTATCTGTTGTACTTTGAACAGCTGCTTCCCATTGTGTTCAAAAGGAAACAACTCAGTTATATTAACTGGGTTTGCTTTATGGGATTGGCTCTTCTCTACAACAGAAGGGTACAGATCTGGTGTTGCTCATTTGGGACCCACAGAATTGCATTGATGTAAGGGAAGTGAAAGGGGAGAAACCTAGGCTCTGTGTCTGGAATGGAAACTCATGGGTTAAAAAAGAATTATTGGGGGGAAGGGAATTAGAAAAGGAGAAAATAAATTAGAGAGTTGAGAATTCAAAGAGGCAGGTGAAGCTGAGAGACAGAGCTTTATTGAAGGGGGTGAGATAGTGCTCTGCATAAGACAGGAGTTAACTGAAAGGGAAAAAATAATTAAATTCAAATAGAAAGCTAATTAAAAAATAAGAGAGAGAAAAGAATACATTAAAAATGGAAAAAGGAAATATGAAATAATAAAATGCAAGTACTGAGAGGTAAGAGATGAAGAAAAATATCTTTATCTAAAAAAATTGTACAAAAAAAAAGCAGCAGCTATTTTATAAAAGTCTTTACCTTTGGATTGACAACCACCCTAAAAGATCTCCAAGAAAAGCAATTCAATTCAAATTTGATTCTAGTTAATTAAGACACCAAAGTAGATTACTGAGTTGGGCAGCAATTCAATGCAGTTGTAGTAGAGTTGTCAATCAGTACAGCTGCAATCCAAATTAGATACCAAAACCACAAAAAATCCAAAAAGAAAAGAGCTTGATCTTATTTCTCATTGACTTCAGTGGGGCAGGAAGAAACCATTGTAAAGAAAAAAACCCCATTTCTGAGAAAGAGAGAAAATGACAGAGGTTAAAGTCAGAGATGATTTGGGCTACAAGCTGTGATGTGAAGATGGAAAATGAGAGCTTCCTTCATATGAGGCCCTTGTTGGTTTCAGGCCTGTTCTGGCATGCTGACTCTAGATCAAGCGGAAAGCTGAGGATGGGGCTGTCCGTATTTTCACAAATTTATGAAAGATCCTGAGTTGGAAGGGGCTCACAATGATCATTGAGTCCAACTCTTTGTTCCACTCAGGGAAGCCTGAAACTTAAATCAGGTGTTTAAATGCATTGTTCAAATGGTCCTTGAATACTCAACAGACCTGGGGCAATGTCCTACTCCCTGGAGAGTTTCTCTCAGTGCTTGGTCTCCGTCTCAGGGAAGAACCTTTTCCTTATATTCAGTCCAAGCTTCATCTGATGCAGCTTAAGGCCATTCCCTTGTGTTCTATCACCAGACATTAGGCAGAAGAGATCAGTGTCTCGCTCTGTGCTCTGTGCTTGAAGGATTGTAGACAGGAATGTGGTCACTGCTCAGTCTCCTCTTTTCTGAGCTGAACAAACCTGGGACACTCAGCCAATCCTCCTAAGTCATGTTCAACTGTCCTTTCTCCATCTCTGTTGCCCTCCTTCGGGCACTCTCTAAAGCTTTTATATCCCTCTGATATTGTGAAGCCCAAAACCACACACAGTGCTTGAGGTGAGGCCTCACCAGTGCTGAGCATAGTGGGACAATCACTTTAGAGCAGTTAGCTACATGGTGCTCAATGCACTCCAAGTATATAGTTGGTCCTTTTGACTGAACCTTGTTGTCTCAAATTGAATTTATCAGCAATCAAAAGCCTCAGATCTCCTCCTGCAGAACTGCACTCTGGCCTCTCATTCTCTAATCCATCTGTGCATCAGTTTCTCTCCTCTCTTCAAGGCAAGCAGCATGGATAGAATAGTAAGGAAAACAGATCTTCTCTCAGCTTGGCACACGCAGAAAAAAGGTTTGACAATATCTTAGAGCAGTGATGCTGAGCACAATACTTCCTTAAGCTACTTCAAAGATGGTGTAGTTTACTCAACCCCTCTATTCCAAGCATTACCTGAAGATGCAGGCTAATGCCTCAACATTAAAGGGACAAAGTCTTGGAAATTTTTGAATATGCAAGTTATTATCCATGGATTAAAATGGAAATAATCACCTATAAAACATGTCATATACTTATGTTCTCCCTGGTTGCAGGAGTAATGTGTCTGTAAAGCAGTTTCTGGCCAGGATGCTGCTCAGGGCTCAGGCTGCTGGAAGAATTTGTTGTGTGCAATCATATCTTCTGTGTGTGCATTAATTTAACCCCACGGAATTACGTTGCTCTTTTTCTTCTTCACAAAAGTCTTGTGAGAATAAACCTGGGACGTTTTAGGATAGAGTGATAAATGAAACCATTCCAACTCGTGGCATAGCCATGCAATAAAGGTCTGTAAGTGTCTTTTGGACAAATCTTGCTCTTGTGCAGATGGATTTAGCATGGGCTATGTCTCAAAACCTCCTGTTAGTCATTACCTGCAGCTGCTGAGCTTTGGTCTTTGGCCCCTGCTAGCCAGGGGAGGCAGGGGCACACTGTATGAGTCAGGTACAGAGGTGTGGGAGAGGCCATGCTGCTCTGGGCAGGGGGTGTCCAGGTGTAATTCAGGATGGTAAATAGCCCAATGAGTTTAACAGCACTGTTTAATGACATCGTTACCATACTACACAAACTCCCATTGAAATTAATGGTATTTCACATAATAAAGTACTGTGCAAATACTCAGTTATGTAGAACATTAATGTGCCTTTAAAAAGGTCATAAAACCAGAAAATCAATTTCGTCTCTGTAGTTATATTTGAAGTGGAGGCTCATAATAGAAACACCAGCACACCTAGAGATGGAAGTCCTCAGCTTCTGAGGCTTGTAGTCATTTGTCCCCTGTCACTTTAATCCAGTTAGAGGTTTTGAAATAAGAATTCTTCCCTGTTTTCTTTTTTTTGCCTGTCAAACAGAATTTCCTCTTGGGTTTCTCCAGTGCAACAGACAACATAAATCTATGTTTTTTGTTTTCTTCTATATATGCCTGACACGCAAGTGATGTTAGTAATGAAGTATATTTTGTTGTTGCCTGAATTGGAAAACACAAAATGAAACATTTGTTCTCATCCAAAACAACATTTTTTGTTCCCTCCACGAAACAAGACACCAACTCTTTCGACTTCACAAATTTAAACATGTTTTCCTAGAAATCACCAGTGACAAGTATGTGAGCACACTATTTTATATTTCAAGTATACAGGGTGGTATGGGTATATTTATTAATAATGTCTCAGAGGTCTGTGTTGAGATTTTCTTTTACTCCTTATTTACTAGCATAAGATAAATATGATAAATCCTATATGCATTTTTTGCCCTTTCCTTATTCACCTGGTACAGCATTTGTTTGGAAGCTGGTACTCTTGCTTCTGTTTAGATATTTCTCTTGTTTTCTGTACAAGACAGCATTTCCACCTCTTGAGCTGATCCCTCAGCTAAGTCAGATGCTCCCCATCACATGAATGTATACGTTTCTTTGTCCTATGAGTTTTTTGACCCTTCTCCTTCATTGCTTTTGTGCATGTCTTTAAAATCTTCTGAGATTTTTTTTATTCCTCATTTCTCTTGACAGGCAGTAAAAGGTGGTTCATCAGTCTCTTCAGCCAAAATTGATAAAATCATGGCTGTTAAGATTAGCATTTCCTCAAAGTTCCTCATCTTGTGAGAACCCACGAGTTGAATTAATAGAAACATTTCAGAGCCCAACAATTTGCCTTGTAACTTCATGAGTGAATTGAGTTTGTCAGCTTTACTGGGGCAGAGCCACCAACTCTTCACAGGAGGCATCACCACAACATATTTCATGACGTCATGAAATTATGACCTTAACAAAAAACCTGAGAACTATAGTCTCTATAATGAGAGAAGCTGATGTCAAAGGAAGTGAGACTTGCAGAAATATCAAGTGACACATACCACCATCTATATGCAGATACAATTAGATCAATGATGGTTGAGTGTGGGAAAGCCGGCATCGTGTCATTCCTGTGACAGGGCACATGTCTGTGATGCATGACAGCAGTCCCAGAGACCTGGACTGTGGCACAAATCTGCCCTGTAGCCTTGTGAGGCAATTAATTCCTGACACACAGAACTGTAAGACAAGTAGTAAGATCTGAAGAATTGCACAAGGGGCACTGAGTGCTCAGAAATGCTCCCAGCAGAGCAGGTAGTGATCCTCTGTGGTTTGTTTGAGTCTAAATCTCTAGCACAGGGCCATTGTATTACTCTATTTTCAGTTCTCTAATCATCACCTCAGACAACCCAAATTTGCATAAAATCAAAGGCAGAGACAGGCAGGGTATTACAACAGAGAGGGGAAAGAGACTGTAGGGAGTTGAGGAGAAGGGGGTTAATGCAGGGAATGAAACAGTCAATGGAGATTGAAAAAGTGTTGAGGAAAGAAGCATCTAAGTTAAACTTTACCTTGCATGACATACAAATAAAGGAGATAATGCACACTTTTCCTATAGTATATGTGCCTTTTTTGTTTGTTTTTTGTTTATTTTATTTTTATTTTCTGAATAATCTGAAGCATATAGTTATGAAGATCTTTATATTTTTAACCTGAGCTCAGCTGAATAGGAGTCAGTAGCTACTCCAACCAGGAGACTGGGAAGATTATTTGAAATCCCCAAGGAATTTGGGAAATGCCATACATCTTGGACCTCACAAAAGGTCTGGGGAAACATGTTTGCATTCCAGTTCTGACAACAAGCTTATGTAGTCTCCTTCAAAGTATATGCAGAAGTGTGTCCCAGGCCTGTACTCAGATCTCCAATAATAATTGAGCAACTAAAGAAAGAAAATGTTATTTCCCAGGGAAAAAATTTCAGATGTCCTTTGTCAGTAGTAAGAACTGGACTCAAGCTGCTTTTAAATGAAACTGAGTTCTGGGAAATAGGGACCAGAAATTTCCTGTATCTCCTGTGAAGAACAAGCTCTCTTGTTCTGCTGGACTATATTTGATGCTCATCTTTAGCATCTTTGACACATTAGACATTGGAATCTGAGTTGAGCCTTGTAGTTCAAAGGTGTTTTCCATTTTTTGTTACTGAACTTCAAGACAAAGACTACTTTGATCAGGACCTTTGAGTTTTTGATGTTTTGATTACATTTTGCATTCTTACTTAATTTCACATATAAAACTCACCATAGGTTAACTTGGGGTTTCTCAGTTTTTTCAATGTTTTTCTTCTGGGATTCCATGACAACTGTTCTTTTATCAGTTAAATACTACTAATTCAGACGCTCGGGTTTTCCAATGTCTGGAGTAAAAAGTACGAAGTTACCAGCGCATTTGGTCTTGTGGGAATGAGAAAATTTTCCTTCCCATAAGGCTGGTAAAGGTTGGGAAGAAAACTCTGCACTCAGGAAAGTAAAGGAAATTGCAGTAATCTGCCTGAACTGTAGCCCTGTTAGCTGGGATTTCACAATCAGCATGCTCCCAGCTAGCCCATGTATTTCATCTAGAGCTATGAGGAATGGCAGCAGTGATGGCTTTTAAGAGGAAAGAAGTGCTGGAAGAGGAAAGAACTTACTCTCAAGGCTAAAAAACGTGCAAGTTCTTAGAGTCCTTTAAACCAAGTTATAATCATGATAACACCATTCATCATAGCAATGCCCAGCCCTTCCTCACATTAAACCAGCCCCTTTAAACACAACTCTTCCTGCTGTATGAAGTTATTCAATGAAAGATTTTATTACTGCTGTCTGTACTATTTTTCCAGGGTGCTACCATAATAGAAATCAACACAGCAAAATCAGTAATAATCACACATGTTTCATATTGGTTCCCATGTGGAAAACATTTCAAAGGTGTCAGTGCCTGGAAAACCTGATGGTTTCATTGAATACCAGAATGAAACTCCAAGGCAAACCCTGAGGAGAGATTAACACTTGGAAGTATAAAATTCAGGTAGTAATGAGAAGCCAGGTGTTCACTGTCAAGGATTCCAAGTTTCCCTAATTATGGGCAAGTATCTGACTTTAACTGCCTCTCTCAGGTGAGCTAGTAATCCTTTGCTGACAAAGATTTATAAAGAGAAAAAAATAACAATAGGAAAAGAAAAAGAAATATGCCTCTGTTTCCTGCTATGGAGAAAATATTACACAAGCAGCCCTATTTCTAACTAAATTAAGATGAGAGAGGGAGTTGGAAGTCATGTTGCACCCACAGTGATCATTCTGCAAATTGCAATATGGATCTAGAATTTCATGTTAATTACATTTTATTTGAAAAGTGCTGCACTACCCGGTATTTTCCACAGCAGTGGAGGCTTGATTCTGCTCTCAATTATGTAGGTGTAAAGTGGAGTATCTCCAGTGAAGCTAATGAAGTTAGAGTAGTTTAACACTGAAATGAGGAGGATTACAATAAGGCCCTAGAGTCTGCAATATTGCTACTGCAGTTAATGATCATTACTGCAGAATGCTGTAGTCTGGTAATTATTTCGTTTGTGCAGGTAGACAGATACACAACACTGGCACTGATTGTGTCTGTGAGAGAAAGAGTCCAAAATTTTACAGCCCAATATTGTCTCTCCAAATTGCATTGCATATTCCTGTTTGTGTGTGTTGTGGTTCTGTGCAGAGGAGAGTGTGTTTGATTTTGAGGAGGTTAATTTAAAAGGCTGCATAGAAGCTGAGTATCAAAGTGACAAAACTGTGCCTTCTGTTGCATTAATCCTTTGGGCTGCTCTGACATGTACTGATATTATGTGGAGACCCCATTACTTTTGTTTCTTTTGGAGTGTCTTGATACACACTTTAAAGTACACCACCTTAGCTGGTCCTAGTTCTAACCACTTTCCAAGTCTCATTTTACCAACCACAGTGTTAAATGCCACACAGGCTTTTCTGACCACCATGTGTGAGTGTGTTTGGGCAAAAAATGCACCCAAATTTTTTGGAATGTTGAGTGGAGTGGGCCCCAGTGACACTTTGTGCTGGCAGCCCAGGACAAGAGTGGATTCATCTCTCCCTTGGGTTCATCTCTCCCTTGGCAGTTGAGGACACAGAAGCTACATCCAACCTGTGTTAGCAGTGTATGCTCAATCACTGGATTGTCCATACATAAACTGCCAAGCAAGGCCCCTGTAGTGGATTTAACCAGTACATATCTGGAGATGGATGGTGACAGAACACATAACAAGAACTATCCCTAAAAAGCAGTTAGGGTATGGCCATCCTGTCCCAGTCTTGACTGTGTTTGAATAAGGGCTGGGCCATGCTTAAGGAAAGACCTCTAGTGAGAAAAAGATCTCTAGTTTGCTCATATTTGCATAGCTGTAACAAAACACAGATGTAGCTGGAGCAGAGATGGGTCATTACCAGTACATTTTACTTTTTCCTTGGAGCCCTGTAGAGCTAAACTTAGGTACCAGCCTTGTAGCCCTGGAGTAACCCAGTGGCTACCACTGAGGACCTAAGATCTCTAGGGCTGAATTGTGTGCTTTAGGGCAAAAGGATACTCCACACAGACAGGTCTGATAGCATCCAGCTGGCCCAGTGTCTGAGCAACTCTGAGCCACCAGGCGAAATGTGCTACCGAGAGAGACTCCAGTGTTAGGAGAGCAAGTTTGCAAAAGAGCAGTAGGCAACCTGATGAAAGAATTGATGTGAGTTGAAGGTCTCAGGACACTGACTTTTACTTGTTCCTGGGACTGAACAGATAAGATACAAATTCATGTAGCCTTGGGGTAATTGGTGTGAATGTAAAAAGCTGGATTAAGGCACCTAGCATTTTAAATAGTACTTCAACACAGTCTAAATGTATATCCAGTGCCAACCTTTTTGTTTGTCTAGCTATCTGGAATGTATATTCCTCATATATGAATATATTTATTTTTAAGAGGGTTATTTTTGTGACTGATTTCTTAAAAACTCCCATGCTAACCTGTTTTCTTCAGCCAGATAACACAAGATTAGCATCAATACTTATAATGAATTTGGAGCATATGAGAACATATCAATGACAAAAGGAGAACAGATAATTTGAAAATATGTTATTAAAAGATTACTATCTACAGATAATCTGTTTTCAGCAATAGTGCAGTCCAGGTGTAGCAGATTTCAAAATAGCTCTAACATCCACTGCATTTGGAGGGTAAGTTTTCAAAGGCATAAGAAATGAAAAGATGCCCAGATCAATTTTGCTGGGAGATGGGAAGCTGTCTTTATGTGTCTTTCAGGTTCCTGGAGATTTCCCACCTTCGTAGTTTACACTGGGGATGGCAGGTCCAGAAATTGTTCTGTAGCTGTGCTTTGACAGGCGCATTTCTGCCATTCTGTGTTTGGAGGTGTTGAAATGCTGCTGACTTGTTTGTCACAATATTACTCCTAATGCCTTTTAAAAATTACTGTGTGTTGTCTTCTCTCTCAAGTGATGGTGAATTAGAGGGGAAGCATGGAACTGAGGTAGCTTTGCCTTTGCAAACAGCTTTCGTAGGAGGAAGGCAGGGTCTGTGATGGTTTTACATCATAAGGCTTGCTCCTTTTCCTTTGTCTTCATCTGAATGGAAATCTACAGCTTCACCTCTCCTCAAAGAGAAAGACAACATAAAATGTCATCAGGCAAGGGGTTATGAATCTCTTCTCATTAGGCACCTGAGAAGTGAATTTTGAGAGCTTCTCCTGAAAGGATAGCCAGCTTTATCTGTGAGATAAAATGCAGCTTCTCTTCAGGAAGGACATCACAGTTCAGCTCAGAAGCACAAGCTGGAAAAGGCATACTGCACATGTTCATCATGTAATCTATCTCCTAGGATGCACAACTTGAGAAGAGTTTGTATGTCACTGCAATATGTCCCCTTGTTTATCTTCCAGACAGACTTCATGTATCATGTTGATAAATTGGGCAATGCACAGGGCCAGTTCCCTCCTACTGAGGTGAGTGGGAGCTGCATGGTGCCTGATACCAAAGCTAGGGAATTATTCAGATTGACTATCATAGCTGAGTGCATGCCAGGCTTGTTTTATTTTCCTTGACAGATCTCTTGGGAAGTTGAGGATCTGAGAGGTGATTGAATTTCCACAGCAGAAGAAGGGAAAGTAGTACCACCTGCTCACACATGGGTGGCATTGGCAGTTTGGGGAGCAGCTCAACTGCAGGTGCAAGAGGCTCTAGCTTCAGGGAAAACAACATCTCCCTTTCTCTGCTGGAGTTATTGCTTAGGGTTTATCCTTTTTAGTATTTGTCCTGGAGGGTTGCTTAAGGCATTACTGTGACATAAACAATTATTAATAATGATTCAGCAACTATATCACCCTGTGTAAAAGAAAACAAACCCAAATAAGGCAAATCTTTTGCAATACTACTTGCAGTTTCCTACAGGGATTGTTATTTATCTTCTAGCCATAAAATAATTAAATCTTACTGCTTTCCAGTTGTGGAGGAGCTGAACACTGAGGATTCAGTCCTGTATCTTTGGGACTCTGGGTCAAACATTAGGATAATATTTTACTAAAATGACTTTTATTTTTGTTGTTAGTTTGAATATGCAAACAAAACAATTTCAAGTGTTTTGATTCAATATCAGTGCAGTGAACAGCATTCGTACACCTGGACTCTGCTGCACTTGTTCCTCACATTTGTGGAGTGAAACAGTGACCATTTTATTCACTGGAATCCAATATGTAGCAGTGAGCAGTGGGTTCAAGCAGCTGCTCTCCAATGCACATCTCTTTGTGGAGCCCTTCTGCAGCACTGTTCTGTATCCATGTCTGTCATCTCTCAGGGGCTCACAGGGAGAAGACCTCATGTGCAGTCTCCTGCTGGGGGTTTCTCCCCAGCACCTGATGTTTGCTCAAGGAGCACTCCCTTTCCTAATGCAGGCACAATATTTCTTCATGTGTTACATCAATGATTTGCTTCTTCACTGATGGATTTTGTGCTGTAATGGATAGAACTGTTCTAATGTAATGAATGCTGCTGATCAGTGGGCTCTGCAAGACTGTCTGGGATAGAATTCCACTTACATGTATGTGAAAGTGACGGAGAGTAAATCTGGAGGGGTATGGGTGAAGGTATACAGGGGTAGTGTGACTGTCTCCTTTGTCCCTGAGATTGTTCTGGTAACACAGACATACCTCTAACTTCAAAAACTTCCCTAGTGTCTGACTAACAAGCACATTTAATTTTGCTTCAGTTCTATCAGAAAACAAGAAGGAGTTAACCCAAATGCTATTGTCATGATCGTAAATACAACTTGGAGAAGGAAACAGGAGAAGGAAACTTAGCAGTCACTAAAACCTTCTGAATCCCATCTGGTGATCCAGAAAGAAAAGTGTGTGGCCAAGAAGAAAACAACTGTGTACAACAAAACACACATGAAAAAATTATCTCGAGAATGGGAAATGTTGAAGATAAAGAGAAAAAACCCAAGAGAATAGAAGCAAAGATAACAAACAGCCATAGCCAGACTCAGATTTTCTCTCTGCCATTTGAGGTGACTTTACCAACATGTATTACCTCTCTGTAAAGGTATGTAAGCAGGTGTAATTCAGGATCAGTCCAAATGAAGCCTATTGTTTTATCTATATGAAAATATAGAAGTGAATAGCTTAATATGGTACTTGAATTATTAATTGCAAGGGATTGAATCCAACATATCTTAGGGATTTAGCCATGGAAATCTCACTGATCTTCAGTAGTACCTATGCACCTACATTCCTCAGGAGCTCTAGAAAATCTGTGTGTGTGTACTGGGCTTCAGGGAAAAGTCCAGTGCTATTATTATAATGTGACAATGATTTTGAGACCCTGTAATGCACTCAATTTTATACAAATTTACACAGTAGTATTTTTCAGATCAGGGTTGCTGTCATTAAAGTGGAAAGCTCAAATTGGTGTGAATTACTGAGACTTAACATTGTACTTTGAATTATGACTTTTTATATTTACATGAGTGTCCTTTGAGTCACATCTGGTTTTTGTGCTGTTTACAAACTGCTCTAAAAAGCTGAGCTGAGAATATTCACAGTTAGTTCAGCATGTCAAACAGAGAAATAGAATTTAGCTCTATTCTTAACCATGATTATTTATGTAGCAGGCGTGTTGGCCAACAAAAAAAAGAAAGCTGACTGGCATGAAAATAACCAGTCTGCTCATACATGAGATTTGCTTGCAGTGGTCCCAGCAGGAGCTTGAAAAGGACTGTGTAAATTGTGAAACACAAGGATGTATAGTTAATCCATGCTAGAAATGACCATTTGTGGGGCTACTTAGCACTACAAATCTCACATGGTGATGAGGCTGTGAAAAGAAGAGCAGAAATCACAGACTGGGTAATGTTGGAAGGGACCACAGTGGGGCATCTGGTCCAACCTCCCTGCTTAGCAGGGTCATCCTGGACCACATTGCATAGGATTGTGTCTGGATAGTTCTTGAATATGTCCAGTGAGGAAGACTCCACAACCCCTCCAGGAAACCTGTTCTAATGCATAGTCACTTAGACAACAGAGTTCTTCCTCATGTTGAAATGGAACCTCCTGTGCATCTGTTTCTGCCCATTGCATCTTGTCCTATAGCCCAGCACCACTGAGCAAAGCCTGACTTCATCCTTTTGTCACCCTCTCTTCATATACCTATAGATATTGATGAGATCCACTGTGAAGAAGTGCATCTCATCAATATCTAAGGTATATAGATATTGATGAGAAGAAGATATTTGCCTCTTCTTCACTGTGAAGAAGAGGTCCACTGGTCCACTGTGGACCTCTTCTCGAGTCCACAGGCCCAGATCCCTCAGCCCTTCCTCATAAGAGAGATGCTCCAGTCTAGTAATCATCTTTGTAGCCTCTGCTGGATCTGCTTCAGAGCTCCGTGTCTCACCTGTACTGAGAGGCCCAGAACTGGACACAGCACTCCAGGTGTGGCCTCACCCGGGCTGAGCAGAGGGGAGGATCACCCCCTTCTATCTGCTGGCAATGCTCTTCCTAATAGAGCCCTGGAGAAATAAAGAAAGAACTCAGAAAGCTACAGGAGCATGTATGCCCATGCTCTGGGAGCACATGGCTGTTGGTACTGAGCATGGGCTGGTGCATCAAGCCACCAGTTTAACCTCAAAATGCAGAATAAATATAAGAAGACATGTAGCTGTATAGATTATGCACACCCAAAGATAAATTAATGGAAGATTGCATTTAAAACAACTTACAGTTGGGAAATGAGGTAATCAGAAGTGTGAATGCATAAGTATTGTGAGATCCACAGGCCTTCATCTGTGGATCGCACAACACTAATTTATAATACAATAAATACAATACTGTTCCTGCAGACATATCCATTGGCATGTGTGATGTGAAAACTATTACTTGATCACATAATGGTTTTCCAAAGGGTGCCTACATTGGTTATTGAATGGTATGGAAGAGACTGATAAATGAGACAGATGATCAATAATTAGTTTTAACCCCTTTTCCTTGAGAAATGAGTATTTTGTTATTTTCTGTTGGCCAGTACTCTCTCTAATGACTTTAAATCTGTTGGACCATCTAATCTACACTTGTTGTGGGAAAGGGGGAAATAGTGTGTGTCCTCAGAACCTTGCTAGGTTGGCTCAACCAGCATATTAGGTATCAGAGAATCACTCACTCAGAATGAAGCAGGTTCAGTTAATACTGCATTTCACAGTCTATTTGTCACTCTTAGTGCTCCTCATATGCAGTCCCAGCAGCAGGCATGCACCAGATAAGGAATTTTCACAGTGCCATGAATTTTCTTTTGGCAACTGCTGGTCTTATCAACCAAGTACCTTGCAAATATAAAGTAAGCTTCACAATGATGAAGGGAGAGATAAGTGTTATTATCTCTTCGCTATGGAAAAGGATCTAAATATACAGTGCCACCAATTTTGTGTGCTTGTATAGTCATTTGTGTAAAATGGGACACAACTAGATTTTTCTGGTGTTCCAAGCACTGAACACTCTCAGAGAGAGCTGAAACAAGTCAGAGCCACTGACAGGAACATCTATCCCTGGGGAGGCAACTCTCAGTGCTGACCTTTTGCACTATTTTGTTGTGTGAGTGAGTCTCTGCTAGAACATGTGTGATTTTGTGTGACTTGTTCTTGTAAACTTTTTTGCCTCTACATAATACAGTGGACTCAGGTGAGGCTGGAAACTGAAGGAATTGGGAATAAATTACTGGTATTTCAACACAGAGTGTAAATTTTAGAAAGGTGAGAACCTTGGCATTGAGAGTGTGAAGAATATCTTACTCCACTTACGACAAGCTATGATGAGAAGCAGTTTTCCCACTGTCAATATCTGACATTGTTTCTTGCTCTCTCTTGCATCCACCTCTCCCTAGCTCACATTTCTGAAGCCCTGCAAGCTGTTTAGTCTTCCAAGATCCATCTCACAATGCCAAAACAGGCTGATGGAGTAAAGCAAAATTTTTCCTTTAGCACCTCTATTTCTCTTACTGTGTTCTTTTTTTCCCTTTTCCCCATGGGAAAAAAAATCTATGTTATGAATATTTCTCAGACAACTCTCATGGTCCTGTCTAAGGGAAAAAGGAAGAAGAGATAAAACAGAAAAAATATGAAAACTTTTGCAAAGATGAAACCAAAGGATAGTTATTACACTAAAAATGCAGCAGTATGAACAGAAGGATAACTCTGGAACAACTTGCTAGTATGGCTATCTCCTTGATGTTGGAGGCTATTAATTTACTGAAGTGTTTATGGGATCAGAATATGAAATATTTCTCATATTTTGTCTGCTTCTATTAAAATGTGAGCTCCAATTTGACAGGGTTTATTAAGTAATTTCTAATTGGTCTGATTCCTATACATATACAATAGTGTCATCTATAAAAACTACTAAAATATATAAAATACACAATGTCTTTGTCTGAATAGGCAGTTGAAAGTTGCACTTTAAAGCTTATCTGTCTTGTTTTCTTACCGGAAGGTATGCTGTTCTTTTCATTACTTATATAGCATTCCATCACATATTGACTCAAATCAGAAAATTCATATAAAGTGTAACTCTATATTAAGTGGGAGAAAAAAAGAGACAGAAGACTGCAAAGATTTTGTTAATTTGTGATGAAACCAAAAGTCTTCTCATAAAGCTGATACTAAACTATTTTGGGTTTTAGATGTACATAATATTATGCAGTCAAAATGAAGGTGCCTTTTCCCATATTGTACCATTATAGCCATAAATAAAATTTAAATATTTTATTTAATCTCATAAAATTAATCCAACAGCAAAACTGCAAAATTTTGTATGGCAACACAACTTTGTATTCATGGCTGATTTTTCCCCTTTACACAGAAAAATAATGTGGGTTGATGCAGTGTCCTAACACAATAGGGGCTAATGAATAGAGCTTGCTGTGCTCAAGAGACTGCAGTTCAATTACTAGTGGTGCCAATCAAGTCAGAAATATTAACCATGGTAACAGCAGTTTTGAGTTACATGGAATGAGGCCGTGGCTTCTTGGGGAAGATCGCCTCTTGGGAGGGAAGGGAAGGTTCACAGTAAGAGCTGCAGAAGTTCAGAGATTGCTTCTTTATGGCAAGGGAGAGCAAGACAACTGATGCCATAGGAAGGTTTCTTCTGTTTTTGTACCTTTTCATTGCAAGTGCACCTGAGTTCATAATATGTAAGTGTGACTAACTATGTGATCCCTGCATAACCTATAGAATTGGATTTCCTATTTATAAGTGTACAGCAATTAGTTAATCACATGAAAGATAAATTACATATCAGATTAGGTCCTAAGCAGGAGTAAAATGTTGCTGAAGTCAGTGTGACTAGGCTGAATTACACCAATTGATTATGTAGCCTTTTATGAGGATTTACTCAATATAGTGCATTTGTTCTGCTGGCTGGTGATCAGTGAGGATCCCTTGATGTGATACAATGGCAGTGTTATGTATTAGTAGCATGAACAGGAAGCAGCTGGCATCCTGTTCAGAAAACAATCTCAATTTTTATTGCAGAGAACAATATTGAAAAACAGTGTGTGTGTGATGGGCCTAATCCTTAAAAATGAGTGAGTTTGGACTCTGGTCCCTTTAAATTGACTAGTCAGTTCTGGACTAAATCTGAATTAATTTATTTTCACAGAAAGCTCTTCTGCTCTTTGTCCTTTGGAATACAGAGAAAACCAGCTAAAGCCCCAAAATGGCTTTTTTTGCATCTGCCTGCTGCCTCTTCATCTCTTCCAGCTGGTGAGTATGCTCAGTTGTGGAGTGCTTTTCACTTTCTTTTATTCATGAAGAGATGGCACATCTCTCTGGTCAGCATCCCTGAAACATTTTCTATTCTTTGTCTTGGATGCCATTAAAAAGCCAGCTATTAAGGATGGTTACTGTGTTGTTGAAACTTAGTGTTTGCTAACTGACACTTGTGTAAAAATTTAGGATGGGTTTCTTAAGAACTGAAGAGTAATAGCAACCTATAAATAAATTTGAATCTGAATGCAAAGTGGTGAAAATAGTGCATACTTGATGCCTTTTCTGAAGATTTTGAAACATACAGTAACTATCATGGTATCTCTGTAGGCTAAACCGGTGTTGTACTTGGACAGGGCAGCTGGATTATAGAGGTTTCTCTTGTGTAGTTCAGGCATCTGAAAAGAAGTCATCCTCATTTAGTTTCACCACTATAGGCCACTCTTTTAGTCAAGCACTGCAATCTGGAGGGATGTCTCACCTCAGCTATCTTAGAACTTATTCCAGATAAAGAGAAAGAAATGTCTCCAGAAATAGAGCTTAGGGACAATTTGTCAATGCATGTTTGGGCTCTAAAGCCAGGTGATATGAAGTGGTTTGATGAATGGATCTGACAAAATAGAAAAACTAGCAGCAAAAGAAGTGAGGGCAGGCAAGGCTTTGTAGTAACTGAGCCTGTCTTCGGCTGACAGGAGGTTGAATTTTAATTCCACTTTTAACTTACTGTCTATTTGAGACAGGGTCATTTTCCATTATTATCTCCTTTTTACCCCTCTTCTTCCTCCATGCTTAGTCTGTTTAAGTACTGATCATTTATTTATTCAGAGTGGAAGACA
Source organism: Melospiza georgiana (assembly GCF_028018845.1). Taxonomy (NCBI): domain Eukaryota; kingdom Metazoa; phylum Chordata; class Aves; order Passeriformes; family Passerellidae; genus Melospiza; species Melospiza georgiana. The sequence continues at coordinate 92,932,709 of NC_080432.1, forward strand.
TTCCCTCTTTTCTCCTAGTGAAGATTGAACCCTGGTGTCTTACTAATAGGAGAAAATGTGAGCCATCTGGTTAAGATGTCCTGGTAAAAATGTTCTTAAGTCATTACTGTTTTAATTGCATTAATGACTATCAATGGAAGAGGATGAAAAGCCACTTTCATGTTTCTTAGAGAATGCCCTGACCACTGAGCTAAACTGTGATTTACTCACTGGATTCGTAAATAACCAATAAATGTGAGACATCAACAGAAACAGATTAAGGAGGTTAATGTTTAGATTGATTTGCATTCTCTTGTTAAGGCACTCACTTGAAAAAGGGAAGATTTTAACATAATATTCAGATCATGTTATGAGTTGTTCAGAACAGTGCCTGAGGCTAAGGTAGTCTACAGGCTCAGTAGCCACTAGGCTACTGGGCTATTTTCTTGTCAACTCAAGGAATATTGAAATAACAGTAGAGATAGTCTGAATAATCTAAATGCCTAGTTCAATGTCTTTGGGCACTCTTTTTGGAGAAAAGTGGTTTGAGTTAAAATTGTGTTTAATGAAGGACAGAACGGAACCAGTCTCATGTGTCTGGGTCGGGCTGTAATAATTGGAATAGAGTAAGTAAAGAGAGTGATAGTTAACAACATTATCAGCATCTAGCTCTCAAACCCTAATTGCACTTGTTCAGTGTAAATCCAGAAATAATTTCAGGATTCCTGAAATTATACTTCTTGGCAAATGCTGTGTGTTATTTCACCTGATCTTGATTTGTCACATAATCAGCCCATAGCACCTATCGAATTGCTCGTAATGGCTGCTTTAGTAGGCAATATGTGAAAATACAGGAAACAAAAATTTGGAAACTATGTACCCTAAATTGCATCCTTGGCTCTGTTGGCTTCATTGGAACATTCTGAATTATCTAAGATCTTCTTTCCTTTAATTTCTGTTTTTCTTCTTCTCTAATGAATCTTTATCAAATAATCTCAGCCATTTTGGCAGTATTCTCCACAGTAAAAGTTGTTAATTAGCAAATTAAAAGGCACCACCTCAATTTTTAAATTTTTTTCTCAAAAAAAAAAATGCAGTTAAAATAACTGTTTTTTGGAGCCCTTCCCCCTCATCTGAGTGCAAGCATTGGAAAGGAAATCTGTTTAATCTTCACTCTTATACATTCCTGATTCACCTGGCTGCTCTTGGGAATTTAGGAGGAAACAGTTCAGCATGGCAGATGAAAATTACAAACTAAGTTTTATGCAATGTTTTAGGATGAATGAGACTCCACTGTTATTGTCCCTCACTACTGCCGCCCCTCAACTCCTGCCTGCCATATGAAGAAAAGTGCTAGCAAAGTATTTGTGCTAGAATATGGATTTAATAACAGCGTAACTGTTATTTCTGACCTTATAGCGAAAGTTAGTTGAATGATATTCAGGACAGATCTATGATCAACAGTATATCCTTTGTTATTAACAATATTGCACTCTCTATAATGAAAGAAAATATCTCCATAACAAGCAAAAAATCCCAACAGGCGAACCAACAAAAGAACTGGAGAGTCTTGAGTCTAGTGACCCTCATAAATTGTTTTTCATGTATTTTAATTTTTCTTATTTAGAAAATTTAGGATAATAGTTTCTCTTCAGAAAATGTTTGCTATCAAGTAATATGAACTACTCAGGTATTTCCTTGCTGAAACCACAAGCCACGATGTGCAATATGATTTTGCTGGTCCTTTTAGATGATTGCAGGTTACAAGCTAACAATGGTGCACTTCCTTGTAAAAGATACTTTAGCTTCAATATGAGGTTTATCACTGCTTGGTATCTGAATGCTCACTGGCAACAGTCAGGCTAGAATGACAGCAATGCTGTGCTTGGTTGAAATATGCAGGATGTTCCCACGGATGGAGCTAAGTTATTCTTTTAACAGGTAAAAGTGAGTTCTGTGGTATAAACAAAAACCCCATGAGCTTCACATAGGTGATACACCATAAGCTAAGAGGCTGGAGAGCCTGGCCCTCAGCTGGCATTAAAAATGAAAGAATTACTGTCTCAAATCAGCATAAGGAGCTGAAGTGAGGCAGAGGAAGATTAGAAGAGTGTGGAAATGGGAATTGCCTTACGGCTTTGACAGTAATTTACCTGCACTGCAGCTATCTTATGAAAATGTCAGCACCTCATGTGAATGAGAATGCATGTCTCTAGAAGGGCAAACCACAATGTCTACTTGAGGCAGGAGTGGGAAAATCTGTGAGCAGCCTATATCTTACCATGTGAATTTCAGCTGAAAGGCTTTCTGTTCCAGAAGAAGCTCCTTGTTTTAGAAGACATTATTTTCTTGTGTCTCTATCTGAGTTGTTGTGGAGGTGACATAAACTTTATGTCTGGTCTGCTGCAGAGAACTCAGGACACTGTAGCCCAGAGGAGGAAAACTCTGTAGAGGACACAGAACAGCCTATGCATATCATCAGCTTGAAGAAGATACCAAATGATCCCATTATCAAGGTGATATATACATTAACACAAGTTTCAGCACTATAGTCTTTCCTATTTAATAGCTAAAAATAGAACAGAAGATAATTATCTAATTTGCTTCAGGGCAGTGAATTAGATAATGGAGGGTAAGCTCAGTGCAAAGAGTAAGTGCAATCAGACATCCATGTGCATGGAGACCTTTCTGCAGTATGATGTAACCTTGTTCACAAAGAGTAGATTCCTTAGTGCTATTATCCTGCTGAAGACAAAGAGTTAGCCAGGACATTATTTTGTTATGTTTTTGTCTAGTTGTTGATCTTTCCAAAGAGACAGATCACAAGAATCTAGGTCTTGAACCACAATCTAGGTCTTGAACAACTCAAGAAGCATAGTTTGAAGAATTGTGGACGTGCATAAACTGTTGTATATGGCAGGGGAATGATTCCATTTTTAGAAAAGAAATGTGACTGCCATTATTATTGTTTGTTTAAGAGTCCTGCAGTTTCTTCACAATTTGTACAGATGTGTTCAATTTCAGTCGTTTGCCCTGTCAGTTTTTCTGATACATGGTACATCATTTTCTTTAAGATGCCTAAGTGGTGGTGATTAGTGGTGTGTGATGAATGAGCAAGGAAACTTTACTTTAAAAGGAAGAATTCTCTATGTGTTTTATATGTGAAAGTAAAATGTAGACTCTCCATTGTAAATTATATGTTGCTGTAGTTCCTGCTTCGTGTTATGTTGAAACACCACAGCCCAAACAACACTGAACATGTGTGATGGCTGTAAGATGTTAAAGTAGGAGCAGAGAGCCATATATCAGAGTGTCAACATCCTTAAAATCCAGTCACTTAATCCCTAGCAGCCTCTGGTACAAGTTAGATTACCCTGGAAATATGTGTGCAGTCTCTCTCTTTTAGCAGGATGTCCATGTAAGTATGAGCTTTCTGATGTAAAAACAAAAAACAAACTGCATTTTAAAAGCATTAGCACTGATGTTGGAATGCTTTGGCTCATTTGGTTTACTGAATTTAAAATAGCTGTTGAAATGTTTAACTCTGCCATCTCTTAGTGACTCTGCAAAGGAAAAGTAAACTACAATGTGGTTTTCATGTCCTTCAAGGTACAAGGACCTGGCTGTGAAGAGCAGCTAATCACTGACCTGCTCAAGCTGGAATATCAGGTTAGAGAGATTTGGAATTAGTTTCTCAGTCAGTTCAGCAGAGCTGATCTAGAGATGCAAATGGCTGCTAGATGCATGTGCTCAGCAATGCCTCATTTCCATTCTGAAAAGTCTCCTATACTGACAAGTACTTTGAAAACAGCTATAGATGACTTTGGTGGTCATGCAGTTGTAGGTTAACACTGAAATATTTTTACATTACGTCCATGGAACTGCTAGAGTAACATGTTGTATGGATAAACAAAGAGAGAAGTTAAGCTTTGACAAACTATACCCACTAATGAAAGGTAAATGAATTCCATTAAAAATTCTGAAGATCCATACTGGACTCCCACCCCTTTCCTTGGCTTGTTTCAACTTGCTTTGATTTCCTTTCTATTCAGAAATGAAGCAATTTAACAGAGATCTACTCCAAGATCTACTGGAGTTAACAAAATCAGAGCAAAAGATGTATCTCTCTGTATAGTGCTGGACTAAGGTTTCATTTATTCAATGAAACAAGGCGGGCCCGAAATTTCAGAGGAGGTGGCAAGAGGCTAATCTCTGTCTCTTGCCTTTACCAGTATGTTGAAATAAATATAGAAGAATTTCAGGACATATAAACATCCAGCTTGGTTCTCCCTAAACACAGAAAAATCTAACATTGATGAAGTTAGCAACAAATTAAGCAATATGACCTACTATAACCCATGTGGCTACCTTCTCTGGCTTAGATGCTTCTAGGATGCAGATGATGAGGAAAAAATGTCACCAGTTCTAAGAGATCAGTTGATTTGTATTCACCGGTGACTTATGGTCAGTCAACGGAAACATGGGAGATAATCTGCAAATGAAATCTGCAAATATATTAAGAATTTTTCTATTACCTTCAAGTAAATTATAAGAGTGCAGGGTAATTTTGATTAATTTGAAGGGCAGCAATTATCCATTGGCCCTAAATGTTTGGGAACCATCTGCTGAAAGGCAGTTTGTCCCAAAGAAATGCTGCTGACTGAATCTAGAATATGACTGATAGTGAAAGAGTTTGTATTGTTTAGGGTTAAAAATCTCATGAATGACCAAGAAATTGAAAGCAGGGAGGACTCTGTATCAGAATTTCTGTCTGTGGGTGTAAAGAGAAAGGGAGTTAAAAATGTGGTCAACGAGGACAAAACTCACTGTTTGAGGGACTGGATACTACTAATAATACTATGTCATCTTGGAAAAATTATGTCAGTTTTGGAATCCAGACAATTAGTCAGCTTTTCTGGCATTGTGATATTATTTCAGTCACATTACTTTTTGGGAAGGAGCTAGATTTATGGTGTCAGCATCCATTTTCTTGGACAACTAGAAGAATACTCATATGTCACTTCATTTTCTCCTTTTCTTTCTCTGAAATGTCAACATGTCCCTAGATGAAGTGCTTTAGAGGGAGGCCACTGTGAGGCTGCGCTGTGATAGTAGACACATATGTGGAGTTAGTACCACAGAACACCCATTATTACAGCTACTTGGGCTTCTCTTTTGAGAACAAAAACATCTGCCTAGAATATGCCCCCAGCTTTCTTTTTCTCTTTTAAAAAAAGATGATAGAAATAGTGTTGGCGAGCAGTTCCTCCAACTACATTATTAATGTGGGTTTGTTCTTTTTTCCATGAAGAAAGAGATTGTGTGCACCTTTCTTTCAGCCTTTTAAAACTACTAGCTTTTCTAACACTAAGAAAAAAAATGCATTCATCATTTGTGATAAGCCAAATTTAGGTTTAATATGAGTTACTCCTTGTAATTAGAGACAATATAAAGGTATGTAGAACTATAAAACTGCCATGCACAGCATTGTAGTCTGGCTTCATGTAAAACATGGTCTTGCTAAACACTGAGTTATATTGACAGTGGAGCTGAGATGCCTTGCAATCAGGCATTATTTGATCAGGCAGTTCTTGTTGTACTGTACATAGATACAGAGTTTCTTTAAATACAATAAATAAAAGTAAAATCTTACACAAGGCAGCACAGCTTAGTAATTGCTGTTTTGGAACTCACATCGCTGCAGTTATTTAGCTCAGCATTTCATCTCCAGCTGCAGCACAATTTTTGCCAAATATAGATAAATGAAGTTAAAGTTATTGGCAACGACTAGTTCTGTATCCCTGCTTTGAGTTCATAGATTTCATAGGAGAGGCCTTCCTTTATTTTTGTAGCAAGCAATTGTTTTGAACTCTGAACTTCTTCATGTTCCAGCACAACACAGTATTTTCAGTTCTACTTTATCAGGCAGATACTGGTAAACAGAAAGAATGAGCAGGTTCCCTGTTTGAGAAATATACCACATGAAACATGAAGGAGGAACAAATTAAGAAACTGAACCTCACTCAGCATATTTTAGGAGTTTAATGTAATTTTGATGTGGAATTTGCAGCCAGGGCCTTTCAGTGTGGGATATCTAACTCCACAGTGTGCAAACGTTATTACTCTCCATGTTGTATGAGTTGACCTGCTGCAGACCCTCACTGAAAAGTCACTACAAACTACATAGAGATGACTTTCTGGTTTCTTTAGACCTTCTGTAGAGTAAAACTTCTTTAATCAGAATTTAATAAATGAGACAATACAAATAAATGATAGAGATGTAATATTGAACGTATTCTAAATCACTATAGCAACATTATTGAAGAAACTCAAGACTTTCAAATTTAGACATATACTTTTGTTTCTTTCAATTTATTCAATTCTATTTCCTTCTTGCTCTTGTGAAAACATATTGCCACTTTTACAGCTGTCTGGTGTTTATCTGTAAACAAGTAATGGGGTCAGGGAATGCTGGTGTTTCCCTCTGACCCACCTGGCTGCTTTCCTTTGATCTGTGATCCCTTCTGTTAAAAGAGAAATGAATGTCCTACTATCCAGAAAGCAAACTCATGGAGCTTTGGTTTTGAATGGATATGCACAGAAAAACAGATCTCAAATACTGCTGTGAAATAATGCTTCCTTCTTCATGTCCAAACACTGGCCTGGAGTTTCTTTCCACAGAGTTTCTATACTAAAAGCACATGCAATTCTTTTGTCATATGCTACTTTTGTTGTGATTAATTCTCTTGTGACCATAGCTTCAGAAGTAGTAAATTCTAAAATTATATTGGGAAGATGCCTGAATTTTGCCAGTGAGATTTCAAAGGAAAAACATATTTTCAAAATTAAGAGAGCAAGCATTATTAATTTTTTTTTGTCTGTGAAATTTGCCTGATTCATTCAGAGTGACTGGTTTCAGTTAAAGAATAGGCTTCTCCTTTTTGTGATTTCTCACCAGCTTGACTTTTTGTTGTGAGTTTCACTTCACAGATCCTATGTTACCCCATTTTCCAAATGGTGGGAAGTTATAGGCTTTTAAATGGTAAAAAAAAATCCCCCAAAACCAAAAATATGTAAGCTGTGTAACAAAATAATTGCTGGTGATCACAGAGTAGCAAACAAAAAGCAGATATTGGTATTTTCTTCCATAATATAGAAGAGAGCAAATGTTTCATTAGCTAATACAGAATGATTATCAATAGATATTATGGAATGATCCACTTTTCAGATTGCACTGATTGAAATATTACTTTAGAAGAGTTCAGCTAAAAACATCCCCTATCTCTTTTGAAATTCATGGGGTCTCACAATGTATATCTTCTTACCATGCTATTAATATATTATTTTATGCAGCACTTTTTAACTTAAAATTCTGAAGCATATTACAAGAAAAGTGGATTAGAAATGATGACTTTTTCATATAAGAAATGTTGATGAAAACAATATTTTTCACTTTAAAAAATATCTTACAAAAAATAAAATTTCTTTTAAAGACAACATATTTTTCCTTGAATGCTATTTTATGGAAAATATGGTACTGTTTCCCACTGAGGAAAAGAAAAAATAGTTTTCCTTCAGTAGATGCACCTAACACAGCAGTAAATTTCCAACACAAAATTCAGGATTATTTTAATTAGGAACACTGTTTAAGCCTCATCTTCTCCCTGTAATATGCATTTTACAAAGGAGTGGATAGAGATATTACTGGTTCTCCAGGCTTATAAGGTGAATTGTGCAGTCAAAACAGAACAGCATGTTTTACATCCCTATCTCCTGTTCACAGTACTAAAGCAGCTGAAAATTGGAGTTTTTCAATATGGAGAGAAACTGGAGCTTTTCCCAGTATGATTCTCCTTTCTAATGAGAGCAACAAGTAATAGCAAATAATAGTTTTGATGTTCCAGCCAATTTCTCTAGGATTATTATTTCTGTTACTGGTATTGCTGAAACGTCTCACCTTTGAACTTAAAAAGCTTTTTTTTCTGAATACTTTACATGGAGTATAACTCCAACTAATGCAGCTGTCTCTAATTTATACCAATGGATGAGGTAGATAGGCATCAGGCTCTGTACTAAAGAGGAGATATTTCTTTGGGCTGCATGTGTATCTCTGGTTCCTACTGTCTCTCATAGGTTGAACTTCACTGCTTCAGATAACTGTACTTTGTCATGGCTACTCATACATACTACTGCCCATGGGATCCAGAATATATTTTGTAATATTTTGGTCTTTCTGGTTCTATTGAGGAGGGCATAAATCCATGGTGTCTATGTCTCTGCCAAAACCCATGTATGGCCGGGCCTAGCTTGGTGTCTTATGGTCAGAAGGCAAATTTTCACAGTCAAATGTAACCATTTCTCATCCTGGTTATTTCCCTCATAATTAATCAACCTGACTAGAAGGCTGATCTGGTCTCATCTGCTACATAGCTGGGAAGCAGAGAGCAAAACCAGAGCCTTTTTGATATGGAGGCTGCATTCCTTCAGCATGTCCCTCGTGAAGAGCAGTTTACACAGGGTCTCTTGTTTGAACACACAGGGCTCACCTCCCCCTTTGAGTGACATAACAGCAGCATGATGTGAAAATAAAGTGAAAAACTCTCAGGAACATTCCTCTTCAAAGAAAACGTGCTCATACAAATGCACACAAACGAGCTCGTTTGCACACTGGGGCAAATGCAGGCGTCTGCTCACGCACAGACTCACACCCTGTCACATTTGGCTCAATAGCCAGCGTGGTTAAATAATGTCAATAGCAGAAAGCCTTACAGTGCTGACACTTCCTCTGGCTGTAAAATATTTACTGTTCCTTTAAAACTGTGAATAAAAAAGGTCAGTTTGTATACTGAACAAGGAGTTAAAAAAAATCCCTTTTTTTTATTAGAAAACACTTGAAACTTATCATGTGCAGCAGATGGGAGTAGAAAATGCAGCTTGAAGACAGTTATATAAATATATCCTTGATGTCTGTTTTGCTTTTCAATTTGCAGTGAAAAGTACAAAGGTAGAGTAGAGCGCCAGTCAGGGCTGCACTGTGTCTCTTGATATCCATTCCAGATGTTGGCTAGACTTTGTGGAGCCAGGCTTATGGCACTGAGGCTGGAGCTAGTTGTCTTTTCCTCCAGGTGTGATGCTTCATGCTGATCCCCCCACATGCTAGCCTGTCTTATCCAAACAGTCTAAGCTCTGTGACAGGCATCTACCACCTTTTTGACCAAAATTCACCTCCCTTCCCCCCCTCAACCTCAATGCTTTCCACCCACCCCAACTTCTTTCAGCTTGATGGGCTCTGCAGACAAGCCCACTTGTCCCTGCCTATCATTCTGTCACTTCAAAAGCAAGCCCCCCTAAAAAAATGAGCTCTGACGTGGTTCTCAAATAATGCTAGTCAGTTAGTAGCTGCTTTGAATATTCCTCTTTGTGTTTTGAGAGTGTCTGGAGGTACTATTTGACACTGAGTATGTCTGCCAAGCCTCTAATGGTAGTTCTCTGTTTGTGCATGCTTGTAAAGGATTTTACACTGTAATATTTTAACTCCCTGATTAAACATTGCTAAGCACAGAAGTATATCATAAATCTCGCAGGCGCCAACTCCATTTATCTGAATGTTAGTTACTGTCTACGGTGGGTAAACAAATTACAGCACAGTTTATTACAATATATGGGGCCACAATGTAGCTCTATTAATATCTTGTACCCCCTGGAAACACATCGTTGGCTTGTAGTCTGAATTTTTTCTCCCGAACAATTAAAAACAAATTCTGAATGGAGGGTGGGAGGGTGTGTGAGAGGGAGGGGGAAGCATCAGGCACTTCCAAGGGGAAACTTGCTGGGAGTAACAATAATGAGCTGCAATATCAAATTACTACTATCCTGGGTTTGAGGTCAGTACATATTGAGTTAGTTGTAAGATATTGAAGTAGAAACTTTTCTAGTTTGGAATGCATTAATAGTGCTAAAGCTGCCAGAAAAATATCTAGAAAACATTTGAGTTGGAGAGGGCAGAAACAAAGAAGAATGTTAATAAGCAAGAGCATTGGAGTCCTTTCCTTTTCCAGCTGCATGCAGCACATTTGCAGGGATCATTCCCATTGCTGCTAGCATGTTTGAGGTGCATGGAACCCCCACTTCTAGACAGGAGATCAGCACTGGAGAGGCTGGAATATTTCCACATCCATTTACAAAAATAGTCGCTTCTAATTTTTTATCAGTTTTCTTACCCCACACAAATAATCCCAGTTATATGAATGTGTAGCAATCAATGGAAGCTCTGTCTTCTCAAAGTGCAGAATAAATGACAGAATAAAGTAGGAATTCTGTTGGGAGGCTTCTGGAGGGACAAGTTTAATGCCTTTTAAAATGGTGTGTGATATGTTTTAGTATAGAAGTGGGAGCAAAAAAGGAAGTGTTATAAGTTTTAAGGAAATTCATAGCAACTACTAAAAGTAATTTCACTACTGGAAGAAACAAATTCAAGATAAAAATAGTATGTGTAAATCCCTGTTTACTTTTGATATTATAAAAGCATCACTGCTACTTGTCCTGCAGCATGAAGTTGTGGCAAACAGGCTAACTATTAATGCAGCTATCAGGCTGGAGATTACTTGTAGTGGTGTAGTCATGATAGAAAAATAAAATAAAGGGATGCTCCTTCTCTAATTCTGCTGTGATGCTTGCAGAGGCCTGAAATTTCTGATACAAGCGGACAACCCTGGCACCATGTTCAGTGGGAGCAGGAGCAGCTAGCTGCTATCTCCCTTTCAGGAAACCACAAAACACCAATATTTTACAGACTGGAAAAGAGTTCATTATTTAGAGGGGCAGGGCAGGATAATGTTCTGATGTTCTTAGCTGGGCTCCAGTAACCAAAAACACAAACACCATCCTTCATAAAAGCAACTGAAGCTTGGTAAAGATAGAAATCCAAATATTTTTAAAGTTTTTGCATATTGTCAATACTGTAAATCATCATATAATGTTGTATAACAACTAATGAAAATATGTCTGTAACAAATAAAGTTAACACCACAAACTTTCACTTCAGGAATTTGTCTTCACATCAGAAAAGAAGTAAGGCTAAATTAATTGCTAGCCTTTTTCTACTAAAACCAGTACATTTAGGCCAGGGCTGAACTCAATTATGAGATTCTTAAAGAAATGCAAGTGCTAGGTTTGTGTCAGTTTCCAAGATCTTGTTTATATACATACTCATTGCTTGATTCAACAATGTGTTCAGCATTCTGGCCTGAGCCACCAAAGCATTTAATCACATGTGCAGGCATGTAGGCCATTTCTTTCACATCACTTAAAATATTTACATGCCTAACCTTAAGCACATTGAAGGGCCAAGCCTGCAATGGGATTAATTTAAATGAAAGCCATGCAACAAAAGCAATGCAGTTTGCAAAGCTACTGTCAGGACTTGTACCACCTCACCACAGCAAAGGGAACCTGAAGGTGCTGGGCCCCACTTTCCCATGCTACAATTGACTCCATGCAAGAAAGGAGCTCCAAGGATCTCTCACAACATGTGTAGGACACAACTCTTGATCACTGAGGTGGAAGGTTCAAGGAAAGTATGTCCTGACTTTCAAAAGATTAGGAACATTTTAAGAATAAAATTTGATTCTGCACCCTTAAATACTTTGGGTAATCAAACCAAGACTTTGGAAAGTGTTCTGATCATAGAAGGACTCACCCTACACAATCCTGTGAAGTAGAGAAGTGTTTGTCAGAGAGATGGCAAATAAACCAAAGTGTAATTTCCTGTGGTTGAACATTTGCACCTCAACTGGAACTGATTAAGAATGTTGAATTCAATAACTAGAAAAAGAGGGGCAGGCTGGACACAGGCCTGTAAAATTTTTTTTTGAAAACTCAGTTGCCAGTCTCAGCAACTCCATCAACTCTCAGTTGACTAGTCTCTCTGGAGACATCAGAAGATATTTTGTCAGAATCGGAGAGGTGGGAGAGTAGGATAAGAAAGATAGGAGGAGTAATGAATCTGACAAGGGAGAATAACAGATCAGGACAGTTGAGTGCAGGAAAAGGCTTGAAGTGGGAAAGCAAGAGCACAGTGTGTATACAGGCTTCTCTCTGGAAGAATAATTGGATAAACAAGAAGATAGGCCAGCTGCCATGTTGGCATCCTCAAGAAGCTTCCCATTGCAAGTTATGAAGAGTCACTGAAGGGTTTCAGGGTCCTGGAGAGAGGAAGGAAAATGTCATGGTGAATACTAAGGTGAGCAAGGAAAGATAATCAAGGTCTTCAGGCTGTCTTAAAATAGGAGCTTAAAAGGAGCTGGAGGAACCAAGCAGGAAGAGCTGATACTTGGGATAGTGTGTTGATGCACATCCTGGGGCATCCAGGGGTGCAGACCAAGAAAATGGCTTTGTTCTGAAACTGCAACAGTTGTCAGGTAAAGGAAATGAAAAGCTCCCAGTAAGGATGGCTTCATCCTATGCTATCTGATCAAGACATTTTGGAGGAAATGAAGATCGGGAATGACAAATGGCAGTCCTGTCGGATTGATCAGTTGTAACACAGATAATTTTGACCCCATTTTCAAAGATGTAAAAGAGTCTTTTAAGACTCTGATCCATCTTGTGAACCTAAAGTTTGGGTGTCGTTTATGGTATAGAAAGCTGATCTCTTGATTTCGTATTTACAGATTCAACAGCAAGAGACAAACCTATCAAACATCCAAAGATGTTTAAATGACTTTGTGAGCAATTGATGATTCTGCTATTCTTTTTACAGCTTGAATGGTATAATCATGGACTGGTGAGATGGATGAAGATTATCGAAAGGGACTGTAATGTTTATTGGTACTATAATATTAAACTCTGATCTGGCTATATACTGGATTTTTGTGAAAATGCACCAAGCATGTTAACTGGCAAAAATATTTGATGCACATTGTGTAAATATAATTCCAAATGTCATTGTCAAGTTAACAACTGTTTGTATTTGCAATGAAAACACTATTGCTTTAATTAAATCAGGGAACAAACCCTGGTAATACAGGATCTCAAGTTCAAGCCTAATTTATATCACTTTTGAGTTTTCAAGTGCCATGAGATTTTTTGGCATCTCTCACAACAAAATCACATTGGAGGTAGTGTATATCTGACTCAAATCTATGTTGGTTTTTGCTTAGACAGCAAAGGGATTTTGGATCAGGCTTTTGAGCATACACATAATTTGAAAGTTACATTCATAAATCTTTTCATTGCTACTTTCCCAGAGGCTTTCTGCAGCAATCTTGAGTTTTAAGATGGGAAGAATCAAATGAAGTAATAGGCAAAATTTACTTCAAGTGTAGTGGCCTGCATGGTAGAAAGTATGGAAACGCTCATGAGAGAAGGAAATGAAATGAGCCCATGGTCTGAACCACAGATGTAGTGACCAGTTAAAATCCTGAGCAGAAAATCAATCAAGCAGTGTTAACCACAAAGTTAGAACATCTGGCTTATGAAGTCACTTATCTACACGGCACTGGAAGGTGGAATGATGTAATAGACAAAATATCATATTGTTTTCCTAGCACTTGTACTTTCTTTAACCATCTACTTTTCACTGCTCTTTAAGGAAACTCCTAGATGGACCTTGCGTTTGATTTCTGTGCTGTTCTCGAGGTCTGTCCTGGGAGTCCCTGTCACACAGATCTTTTCACAGCATTTGGTGACAAACATATTTGTGGGCAATTGCCCACAGCTCATGAAACTCAGCACCATCTTAAAAAAATCTGGAAGAATAATTTACATAGATTAATTAATAGCTGGGAATGCTTCCTTATTTTGAGAATTCATTCAGTGTCTTCATGATGAATTTTCTACAGATTAATTTCTTCTATGACTTTTTCTGTTGAAGCTCCACCTGTATTTTCCAGTGGTTGTGATCTTAAATGTTTGTAGTCTTCAATCAACATCCTTTTGTTTTTTTGGTTTATTTATTTTTTTTACTTCAGGATTTTAAATTCTATGCCACCTAAGTTCTGCTCATGCTGAATGTTAAAAGATGACAAGTTGATTGCATGATACAGATCTTCCGTAATTTCATGTAAGTTTCCAGAGGAGAACTGTGTCTTTCTCCATGAAGATACAGGGCACTCCAGGCACATTGAGAAAAACACCCAGCACCAGTGGAGGAGGCATTAAATGCTGTTCCACTGGTGCTGTAGCAATGGGTGTTCCCAGTGCCTGCAGCCAGACCAAGGGAGGGAATCTGCCTGCACCTGTGATCCATCTGGTCATGTTTTCACATGGCCATGAAATGCGAAAGTTGCATTAAGTGGGATTCCTCCTGCACTCAGGGAGTCCATGGACTGCTTGGATCTCTGATGGATGCTTTAGAGAAGGTCAAAAAGGCCCCTCTCTCCATCTATTGCACCTTGGGATGCTTCCCAAGAGCAGTCAAAATTCAGGCCTCTGTGAAGACTGGCTGTTGTGAAAGGGAGAGCCTGTGACAGAAATACTCTTGTGACTTATAACAAGGGGAGCCAGTGTGCTAAGAAAGGAACACATAGCTGCAGGCTAGATGAATTAATTTTGCTAGGACTGTGTGTGTCATAGCCTTGATAAAGCTCAGTTCTCTTTGTACATTCCAAGCTGCTGTGTTTGGGTAATATTACAAGATATCTAAATGTTTTAAGCTTTCTTATGATTTAGCCTCAGTATGATTTAGCCTCTCTTTCTGGCAGACTTCTTTGATATGTTCTTTATCTATTATTGTTTCAGAAAAGGAAGACTCCTAGAGCCCATTGCCTCCTCCCCTACTTCTCCATGAATATAATTTCCCAGAACTCCCCATTATGGTTGACATAAACTCACAGTTTATTTTCTCAAAGATATGAAATAGCTGAGGTGAACAAATGTGTGATAAAGATTGTGTCATTTTCCATCAGCTAGCATTAGAAGCATACATATGTGGACAAAACATTTCCACATCCAGCCTTCTGCTTAAGTTTCCTTTTTACCTTGGATGGTTCTGTCCTTTGGTCAGGATTTTCTGGCTTGTCCATGGCATTTCTCCAGTTCCAGGTCTGAACCACTTAGTTTTTCTCTGTCCTGTCTGCTTCCTCTGTCTTTCTTCTGAAGTAATCTCAGAGGAAACAACTTCTTTAAGTCCCTTGCTATACCTCAGGTATCTTTAGATAAGGTGTATCAGATGATCTGCTTCTTGGTAACTAATCTGTAGTTCAATTACTATCTTTCCTGGGAATCAGATTTGAAATAACCATTTGCTCTGGATAGCTGCCATCTCTTATCCAAGTGTGCTCCATTTAAATGGAGGATCATCAAACTTTAATGGCTCAGTATTTTTAGCCATGAACCAGGTGCAAGCAACTTTTCTGTCACCTACTGTGGGTTTTATGTCAATATGGAAGAAAAGGATCAGAAGGAGCGGAGCGTGCCACATTCCTGCTGGAACTTATATCCTGACAGATGTCCATAAGATTCCAGTGTCAAGAAGAAATCATAGTAGAGAAATTCCCCAAACTCTCTCAATCTGAAATGCTGTTTCACCATATGTCTTGTTATAATTAGCGCTAGTAGGATGCATGTATTCCAGATCTGAGTTGATAAAATATATTCATTTTGATAGGATGATTTTATAGAAATCTAAAATATTTTCTGCCTGAATGTGGAGTGCAATGAGTGTGGAATGCAACTGTCCTTGCCAGAGATCTGCAGTCAGTCTTTGAGGTGCAAGCACAGCCACAGGAAATGGTGCCTAACTTCACAAAACACTGTGATCTCCTGTGGCTCTACTGTATTTCCATCCTTGCCAGCAGGTCTCTGTCTAGGTCCATGAGCCAGGAACCGGTCTGGGTCCCTTCTACTGCCACAGTGAGAGAGCCTGTCTGTTGCAGAATTGATTATTGCTTGCTTCACAGGAACGTGCCTGTTCTTTATTTAACGGCGAGATGAACCCTACATATCAAACTATAATTATTTTTGGGTGAGATAGAACAGTTTCCAAATTAAATTATGTATTACCTAATCATTATATATGCCTTACACTTGAATGTGTGCAAAGCATAGATGCAAGCTGGACAGACAGTCTGTGGACTCTGTAGATTGGAATTCACATATTTTTTTGTATACAAGGTTTGAAAGGAATGAACTTCAGATATTCTGGTTCAGGAGGTCCAAATTCTGAAAAATATTTAATCTAGGATTGTAGTGGAAACATATTGACTGAAGAGACCAGCTAATTGTTATCACTGTCATTCTTATGTAAGAAGTGCCTTCGGCTGCTATGTGAAAGGAATTAGAACATAAATTCTTGACAACTTTAACACATGCTACCTGAATACCCATCTGCTTAGATTAAGAACTAAAAAGGGGTTCATTAATGTAGTATTGAATAAATTAAACGTGCTGCTATATGTGTTGAAACGTGTTACAATATTTAGCACTGCTTCCTTTTTTTCTCTTTTTAAAAACTGTATCTTAAAAAGCCGGCTGTATTTTTCATATGAAAACCAAACAGCAAATTGGATCTGCATCTAACAAAAGAAATTCATGTTTTGAAGTTTCCAAGTGGTGGCTGACCACTCATACATACGGACTGACTAGAAATGTTGCTTAGAAACACCACGTTATCAAAGAGAACCCAACATCAGGTTGGAGTGCTTCCCAGACAGCCGGTTCGTGGCGATAATTTGCAATGGAAAATTCTAATATCTCTTCCAACAATTCTTTATTTTCTAGATCTTCTTACTTTTCCCTCTTGAGATTATTTGTCATTAGACTTTACAATTTTCTTCCAAACTCTGATTTGGAAGATAACATAGAGGTGTGTGAACTACATTTATGGATTGGTAAGTCCTTCAGCAAGAATTAAGAAAATGTTGTTCAGCTGAGTAAAATATATGGAAAATTCATCCTGAAGGAACTGCAGTGTAAATTAGTATTTCTGTCATGAGAACTGAATTTGCTAGATGTAAATATATTAATTTCTCCTGTATATATTAATAGTAACTCCTTGTTGTGGACTTTTTGTTCTAAACATAAAAAAATAATTTAAAAATCTGCACAACCACCTATTACCTATGCACAATTACCTATCTAAACCTTGCAATCATCTCTTGTGTAGAAAAGGAGGGTGATTTTATGTTTTCGTAGAGAAGTTATCCAAATAGGGCAACTGAAGAGCTGCATTTGTCATGTCCTGTGCAAACAGTTTTGAACAAGATTGAACAGATTCCCCTCATATTCAAAAGCAATTTTGTACTGCAGTAGCCTGTGGTCTGCTCCTCTGGTCCCTTCCAGGCCCCACAGCATCTGTTACTCCAACCACCACAGCTGGAGTTAGAAGGAAATGGGTCACACTGAGACATATGGAGAAAGGTATCTCCAGGCAAGTTGGGTCCAAGACTGTTTAAGTATTATGCATTATTAGAGCTTCAATATAAGTGGTTTTGTGTATATGTGTACATTCAATCCCAAATCTTATAGAAGACAATTTGACCCCTTTCCCTTAGAATAACAGTTTCTAATCCATATCTGAGCACCTGTGTTGACCCAGGGGGAGGAGTGCCATCTACTGAGGCTCCTTTGAGAGATAGCATTTCATCTGCCAGGGTTTCTTTGAAGATCTTCAGGGGAAGTGCCCAACCAGAGTACAGCAACTCCTCTTTTTCTTAAGAAGAAACATTTTTATGAAGCATACACTCTAAACTTTTGGATTTCCCCAGAAGGTCTTATTGCCAAACCCAAGCCTCTTTTGTGTTTACCTACTTGTATTTTAAATTTTATTTTTTTAAAGTGAAACATGCAAAGTAGTGCCACATTAGTATTAAAGCTGGTTCCCTGATCAAATTAGGGGGTGACTCTCAGTGACACTTTTTCTTTCCTATCTTAAAATAAGGCAGTTCACTTCCTTGAAGTCACCATTGAATCACGTGCAAACAGACCTCTGCTCTATTCTAGGCCTTCACTTGCGTTTCAAATTTGTTTTGTAGAGCAAAATAAAAATTTAAGTTTTATAGCCAAACATGAATGTAGAGAATAGCAGAATTTTGTACTTGGGGGGTTTAACAGACTGTAGGTCCCATGTACAATACATTGTGTTTTCAAGGCCATCGAGGGTCATGCATTTCCCTATTGCTATAAGACTTCTGACAATTTTAGTGCACTAAGTGCAAACTCAAACTTTCAGGTTGCTTACAATATAAATGTCCCTTGCTAGAGATATCCTGCATGTGGGAAGGTGAAAATGAGTTGTGAAAACAGAGCATAGAAAACGTAGATGACAACAGAATGTGAGTGAGAGAGGTGACACAAAAAAATATTAGAAAAATGCAGATCCACATTTAAGATTCCTGTATACTCTAGACTACTAAAATGAAGCTGGTACAGCCTATATTCTTGATTCAGCTATTTTAATGTTTCTAAATTAACAAGGGGAGATGAGTTACCTAAGGAGAACAGTCAAAAATCTGTCTGTCCACACAGGTCAGGAGGCCCCACCTTTTCCATAGAGCTCTCATTTTGTCTCCAGTGTCTAAGTCCCATGGCCACAGAGGAAAATGAAATCTTTTACATTTTTAGTTTTCTTATTGCCACACAGCTCTTGTAGCCCACTGTGGGTAGCCCAGCATGAGCAGTCACTGCCCTGGGAGCACCTGCTGTCCTTGTGGAGCTCAGCTGTAGGGTGAAGAGCAACACTGATTTCATACAGGCCCCTCTATCTGGCAGCCAGCTTGAATCTGATCCTGTAAATGTCACAGAAAGAGCTGGGAATTGCAGTAGACATGAGGATACTTCTTTTCTCAAAGAAAATAAAGCAGCTGGGGTATATCTGAGTGGAGATGATTTCATGATATAGTACTTTAAGCTCACCAGCATGGTGCAGGTCAGTTTGAAGCGCTGCAGGATTCAGGATAGCTTCACAATCTCATGTAGTGCAGCAGTCAGTGTAGTGTGGGTCTGGGATTAGTGGTGTGCCAGCTGTTGTGGTGCTGATTCTGTTTTGCTTCTCCCAGATGAAGCATGGATCCCTTCATAGTGTTGTGCTGCACTGAAGGAATCTTCATCTTAGAGCAATATTATTTCAGGCCCCTTTGTCCTGGCTGGATGTCATGAAGTAACCATGTCTTAGGTCATACTAAGGAGGGGTTATCCACTCAGGAAAGAAAAACCATCACGCACACTTTAGAACACCATTTGTCTTGCTCAGGTTCTGGTTCTTACCCCTTACTCAAGGCATTTCCAGTGAATCTTTGGTATCAAAAATTTTCGTTAAAACAAAACAAACCCCAGACATTTAAAATAATGCACAAATGCAGAGGGGATAATTGGGATCTATGTAAATTAAGATGCCAAACAAAGACAAAGAGACAAAAGGCCAACTGATGGTAGCCTTGCTCACAAGAGGTAGTGTGTGTGGCTCAGTCCTGAGCACAGGATTGCAGCAGCTGTGGTTGTGAGAGCTACAGCCCTGCACTTCCCATGGCTCTGGCCCCATCCGCTGGCACTAAATAGCTGCCTGCTGCTGCTGCAGATTGATCTGTCTCTCTGGTGAGGGTTAGGGCTGCTGTCAAGAAGTAGGGCTTAGACATTTTCATTTTTTAAAAGGTTAATCTTAATTATTTTTCATGTTTTTTAGTACATTGTGACACACAAATTTTGGAGAAGCAAAGGAGCACATTGTACAACCATCATGCATCCTCATCTTATTTTCAGAAAGCCTGATTTCTTCTAAGGTCACTCACTTCCATATACCCATGGAAGTAAATGTACATATGAATATGTAGGGAGATGTAGACCCACACAGACATATGTGTCTGCTTGCATATGTGCATTTTTTGGCCTTAGTTTGATTAATGGAGGTTTCCATTATCTTCAGCAAGGGAGGTCAAGGACTTAGAACCTATCTAATCTTTGTGTTCATTGATGTTAACTTTCCTTTTAAAAGTGAAATTCTGTGTGTTCTATGTAAGCCCAAGTTTTGGCATCTGAAGCATTTATGTCCCTAAGGCCACATTCAAATTTAGACATGTATTGTGTAAAATATTCTGGTACAGACAAAAAAAAAAAAAAGAACAAAAACAATGCTCAAGGAATAGCTAAAATATTTCACTACTTGGGGTGTGACATATTTAAAAAATGTGTGTTTTTTATTCTCGTGGGAAGTTCATTCCTGGCAATTTTTGCCAACCTGGGAACTTTGTGCTAATTACAATCCTACCATTTTTTTACATTCATGTAATACATGTCATTGCACAGGCTTCTTTGACTCAGGCCAAATTTATCTTAAAACATTTTTTTTTCAATGAAATCAGAATATTTTTGCTGCAAGAGAGTAATTTAAACAACAATGATACCTTTTCAGTTAAGTCATTTAAAAATATCGTCTTTATTTTAAAAATGTCAGTGAATCTCTTAATAGTGCAAAACCCTTTTTTTCAATACGTTCTATTCTGTTTCAAAAATTTGTTTCTCCCTTGAGCCTACTCATGAATCATTGAAAGAAAACATTTCTCTAAGAATAATTCATTTCAAAACAGTATGTAAACAATTTAAGATGTAGCATAGTTTATATAGATTAGCATCAGTGTTTAAGTATTTGAAGTGCTTCTCAGATAATTTTAGTTTTTTAACACCAGTGCTGGGGTAGCAGGTGGCTCTTGCAGGGAATCACCAGGTGGTGCTGTTGTACACGTCTGCCAAGTTATTTTTCTGTGTTTGAGCAAATGTTCAGTCTTGGGAAGAAATGCAAAACCCACTATACCTCATGGGAGGGAATGACAGGGATGAAAGAGCTGTTTGCTTTATGCTGCTGCAATATCCTAAAGTTTTCAGACAAAGTTGCTTTCAGCCAACCATGCTTTGCCATCATACAAAGAACTCTGAAGTAGAGATGTACAGTACCAATATCCAATTCAGCCACTACTCATTTGGTGTTTGTGCATGTATGGAAGTAAATGTGTAAACTCTCGTATTTCCAGGTTGTCCCTGATTTCTTACTTCTTCTTCAGTAGGAAGCTGACCTATAAAGCCCTAAGACACTATGGCTTAGAAATGGGAAACATCTGTATCTCATTGAGACACTGGAGGCCTTTCTTAAATTGGCTGCTCTATTGTAAACACACACACTCCAAGTGAACGTGGACAATACACATTTACAAGGCATATATGTCTTTTCTCTAAAAGGACATCAAATTCAGCATATAGGACATGGCAGGCATTCAGGGCTGAATGGTTGGACTGATTGAGGGTAGTGGTGCTTAGGAACATGGTTAGTGGAGGACTTGTCAGTGTTAGGTTTATGGGAACTTGATGAACTTAAAGTTTTTTTTTTTTCCGACATAAATGATTCTATGATTCTGTGAAAATTTCATCGTAGTTCAGTCTTCCTGAAACTGCATGTTTGTTTGCTCTGCAATGGCCTTGTAAAACATATATCACATATATATGTAAAACATATATCACATTTACATAAAAATAGATTATTTACTGTAATGCTTGGTTACCTGTTTGGCCCAAATGAGCAAAGCTCGTATTGTGGACTTATCAAAGACCATATTGGAGAAATTTAGTTCCATATGATAGTATTATTGGTTGTAATCCTATCTGTGGGATGTGGAAGAATTTTAATTTCGTGAGTAGAAGGTCTGAAAAGTAATAAAATACTATTTCAAATGTATTTACATGATTTTAATTCACTTGTTTTCTGTATGTTAATTAAGACAGTTGACTTGAAACTAATTACCTATATCTTATAAAGCTGCATATTTTCAAACATAAGTTTTGAATCTGGTGTTCAAAGATGCCCCAATTACAGAATACTGCAGAAAATATGTTTATCATTGAAACATGCGTCTTTATCAGGAAATTGTTTTTCCAAACTGATATGGTATAACAGTACCATAGAAAAGCTTGAGAACATAATGAACTTTAACAAGACCAAGTGTAAGGTACTGCACCTGGTTTGGGGCCATCCTAGACATGAGTCCACACTGGAAGAAGCTGGCCAGAGTTGTGGCTGCCCCTCTCTGCAAGTGTTCAGGGTCAGGTTGGATTTGGCCCTGAGCAAGTTGGTCTAGTGAAAGGTGCCCCTGCCTATCGAAGGGGGGATGGAATTAGAAGATTTTTCCAACCCAAGCATTTATATGGTTCTATGATTCTATAACCATGTTTAATTACAGGGTATTTGTATCTTCTATTTTAAAAATATTGCTGTTTATTTGAACAAGTATATAACTTTAAAAAAAATTTTCTTCAGAATCACTTTTAATTCATACATCAGAAAGGTTACGCACTTGCTTGAAACATATTTGTTAAAGAGCATTCTCTAAACAACCTAATCTTTCCATGGGTGTGGACAAAGACCCAAGGAGTTGCAGCAAAGATGAACTGACCCAAGAGGTGCCAAGTAATGCAATTTTGCTCTGTGATTACAGTTCTCCACTGAGTTCTTTTGTGCCTTAGCAAGCATTGCTTAAAACTACAGTTTTAGTCTTGTCCATCTTGTACAGACCATTCTTGGCCCTCCTTATGTATAGGGAGCTTAACATAGGATGCTGTTATAGGTTTGCAGGAATGTTGACTGCCTAAAGACACAAGTGATTGTTGCTGCATTTGAATACATGAAGATCTGTAAAACTTTTGTTATTCTGAGACCTCTGGTTCTATATGTCTTAAACTAGACTCTTAAGCTTACAAACTTTTCTAAATAGAAAATTTTAGCTTTAATATCTCATTAGTTCCTAAGTTATATAGTAGTATTAATATTGTTATTTTTTCTTTTTTTTTTAATAGTCATGTATTAAAAGAGTCCATGCTGCCACATACTGAGTGAGGAAGGCAAGGAGAATGAGTCAAGGTCCCATGCAAAAATAGAAGGTGGCGCAGTTATAAAATCTTGTATTCCCAAAAGGTGGATGAGTTAAGCTCTCATGAACAATGCTAATTCTGCCATTTGCCATTTTTTGAATTGTAGGTTGTGTCTTTGTATCTTTTTTATGTATTTGAATATATACATTAAAGAAATTTAGTTCTAAGACTATGTTACAGTGGATGTGTGTGTTCAGCCAGATGTGTGTCCATCTATGTTATATAATGCAATGTGGATTCAGAATTACATGGAAAATCTAAACAAAAAACATCCCAAGAAGAGTACTGGTTTAATTCTTTTATCTAAAATCTAATTTCCTAACAAATTTTGTCTGATCAAAGAGAAAAAGGTGTCAGTTTCTGTATTAAAAAAAATGAAAATAATTGTTCTAAAGAAGGAAAAATCCATCCCCCTTTCTTTGAATGGAGAAGGAAAAAAATCTCAGCTGTTAGAGATCCTGACATTTCCAGCTTATTGAAGCAAAAGAAAAAGGTTTCAGACATGACTCCCCTCCCAACACACCTTATTAATTTTTTTTCCAGATGCTTGTATTGGAGAGGAAAAATGAAGAGAGGAAAGATGTAGTTATCTAGCTCAGAGAAATGTGGCTAGCTGGTTCCAGATTTTTCTCATTTCTGCCCTTTTACTCTGATAACCCTTGCACATTGATTTGTATTTCACACAGCCCTTGTAGACCTGTAATAATGATATGTACATTGTGCAGCTGCCTGATTTTTTTTGTGTGAGATGCCTTTTTCATCTTGCACAAAGTGGACTCTGTTTAAACAAATGTATGTTTTAAAGTTTTCAAGCCACACTGTTAGTGGAAAGATTTGGACAGAGACCAGCAACTTGAATGAATGCTTAAAATTTCTTGCCTGTTATTGCTATTGTTATGCAAGACCACATTTCCAGAGGTTGGCATTTATTAGTCAAAATATTAAGGACTCATTGTCTTATCAGGAGCAACTTTAATCTGTTATTGGGGTAGGCTTGGGAGGTACTACTATTTGGAGAGACAGTTGTGAGGAGTTGTATCTGTGCTCCTTCTAGTAGCAATAATTGATTGCTGGCCTTTATATAAATTGGTAACTGTACACACGTGCTTAGCTATTCTGGCATGTAAGTGAAAAATGGATCCACTGCTTGTCTGTATGCTCCACAAAGGGAATGTGGAGCGTAGTCATGTTACAAAACACTCTGCATCTGGAGTTAAGGCAATAGCTGCTCACAAAGGGGTGCAAGTCACACAATAGGCTACTTTTCAGTAATTACTCTTGAGTTATTCAGGCCCCAAGTGCATATAAAATGAATTAAAAGAAATAAATTTGAGTTGAAGGTATTATATGCCTCTCCTCTTAATTTCTGTGGAGACCTTAAAAAATCCCAGCACCCTGCTGTTTTGGAGAAACAAACCTAACAGCACCGAGCTAATATACATGAACCAGAAAGGAAGATTGGCTGGTTTCAATTCAGTCATAGGCTGAAAGCTCTGCAAAAAAGTGGATGAAAATAGACGCCAAAAGAACATAACTGAGAAATGTGGAACATTCCAAAATGCTTTCTTGTTATGGCTTTAATAGGTGGGATTGTTCTCTACTTTTTCTAGGAAATCTTGATTTTTATTTTTCTCTAAAAAGTGCCAAATCCAGAGAGCTCTGTCTAGAATTGTTTGTCTACTAGCTTTCTTCTTGCATCACACAATCTCACTTAAGCCAGTGCTTTTCATTTAGATTATGAACCTTTAAAACAAAGACTTTGGTTTTTAATCATTAGCAAATTGTTCACTGCCCTGTAGATATTACCATTTAGAAGAAGATTTTGTAAGCAGTATTTGCTTACTGGAGTAAGGGTCACACTGACATAACAACAGGCTTCAGGATGAGTGATGATAAAATTACAGCTAGACTTTCATCCTATGGTTCACTTTATGTCTGAAACACACATATCTAACACCATCACTGCAAAGGCAATGCATGAAAGCGCTGCCTGACTGGTGAAAGTGAACAGGCACAAGCCCAGAAGTGTGGCTTTGCTGTGTGTCTGTGCCTCACTGTGCAAGCCTGCTCCCCATGATACTTTGGACATCACACTTTAGACCTACTGAATCAGAGCAGATTCCTTAGGGACTGGAAATCAAGTTAGTTTTTTTTCCTTCTCGTAATTTACTGCCAGTGGTGAAGATGCAGAGGTACAAATGCCATCGTCTTTTCTAGGATCCCACAAAAATGGTCTCCAGGATGGTTAGAGAAAAGAGGCCTTGTCCTTCCCCACAGATCATGTCTACACTGAAGCAAACTTTGTCTTGTCCTACATGTGTTCCTGGTTCTGTCTCTGTGCTTCTTCTGGGTTGTGTGTTCCTGTCAGAAAACTGTGTTTACTTCCGAGATATGTATTTTCATTTTAAAAGGTATTTTTTTCATGCAGCTATATTAAGTGACCAGAAATGGAGGAAACGTATAGTTTTTCATTAATGCCTTTTCAGGTGAATATGTCATGTTACAATTTTCTCTTTTGCCCTTTCTCTGCATTTCTTCTGTCTTTTTCTATTCATAAATTACATTTGTGCTGTACTGTTAAACACAAGATTACACAGATTTTCTAGAGATGAAGTTTAGCTTTACTCAACTGTACAGCAAGCACTGTATTCTTATATACGCAATATAAAATTGCATTATGA
This sequence comes from Melospiza georgiana, assembly GCF_028018845.1. NCBI lineage: Eukaryota > Metazoa > Chordata > Aves > Passeriformes > Passerellidae > Melospiza > Melospiza georgiana. The sequence continues at coordinate 92,958,217 of NC_080432.1, forward strand.
TAACAATTCTATGGCATTTGTTCTCACTAGGGCCATAATTTGGTACGAATATGAACTTTTTTGAATACTGCTATATATGGTTGAGTGAGAACTCAGGCTGTCTGTTGCATGCTGCAATTTGCTGTGGTCCTGATGTTGAAAATGCTGGCTTATTGGCCAGCTGCAGTGGGAGGGGAGGGTCTTTTTCTCTCTTACATTTTTAATTTCTCTTGCAGAGATTCGTACCTGTAGGAAAGTCCTTTACTTAGGCTGCTATGGTGGTTAGTCAATTTATGAAGAGAAGCAAGAAAACTCCTTTTGTTTCTTCAAGGCCTGTTAAAGATTTTTCTGAGGAACCCTGAAAACAATTGTGTTACTCTGGACTTTTGTAAATGGTACTTAATAGTACTCCTGTGAAGTGCTCCACTCTCTCCCTCTTTCTATGTAAGTGGTACGTTGTGGTACCTAAGTGATTGTATTTTTGCAAAGAAGTTACATGCTCACATTTTGTTCTCCAAAAAGACCATCCAACATGAAAGCTTATGAAAATTATCACTGTATTTTATCCAGTCAAGTGTACCTTGCAGGGCAATCATTAGATATACAGCCTGTGTAAATCAACTGATCTTTAGCCTGTGCTGGTTTTGGAGAGGGTCAGCGTGGGGTTTTCTGATCTGTATTCCCTTGGAGCCCTGGAGATCAGCGTTCAGAGACACCTGTGTGGGTCTGCATGGAGCTGGATGAAGTCCAGGTCTGGAAAGGCTTATATATTTGGATTTAATACTACCTTTTCCACAGCTGATAGCAGAAGTGATTTAGATAAATAGAAGGCTCTGACACCTGTGGAGCTGGGGAGCCCCGTGGGGCACTGAAATAGCAGGTTTTCTAAGTGAAGCTCCAGAATCAAGAAGTGGGAAATGCTGCTTTCCATGATGTAATGCATAACAACTGCAAGTCATTATCCATTTACAATGTTTCTCTGTACAGTACTGTGATTTCACAGTATATGCTAGAAAGCTAGGGTTAGGAAAATAATAACATTGAAATAACTTTGATTTGGTCAGAACAAATCTAAAGGCAAATCTTATGATTATAAAAAAGGAGTTTCAAAGCTTATAGTTAATAGCTTTATTTGAATTAGAATCCCCTATGATTTTGTGCAGAGGTGTTTATATACATTAAATATGATTGATGGCTGATGTTCAACAGATTATAAAAGGAGAACGGACTAGTTTCTGTGAGCTCTTTTAAATAAAAATATGAAATTTAGCACTAGAGAATGGATGGATTTCCACACTGCAGGTGTCATGCTTTTGATTCCTGCTTATTCCTGCAGAGCACTTCATCCTGTTGGTAAGACCCTCGCCTTAAAACTTCCATGGCACGTCTCTCACTGTTTTTTCAAACAGAAAAATGGCAGATTCCAGGTCTGGCCTGTGACTAAGGATGTCTTTGTTTCCAGAACAAACTGACAAAAAAATCCCCTATGAATAATTATATACAAAGCTTCAGTTTCCTAGTGAATTAGCAGCTTCAGCGTACAAAACTAGTTACCAGGACTCAGTTATCCATATATGCTGTTAAATCCTTAGGCTGATCACAGGCATGGACTTTGCCTGAGCAAACTGGCATTCTCCCAGATAACTTCCAGATAGGCATGCAGAGTTGACTTGACCCAGAAAGCATTTTAGATGCAACCACCTTGCTTTGGAGGGTAAGAGAGCCAGATATGGACACAGACCATTCCAAGTTTGTCATCCTCAGTGCTCAAAGGTTCCAAGCATGTTTGATTTTGCAGAGATGTCAGCTGAGATAACAAGAAGAACTTGTCTGTGTTGAAGCTGAACTTGGATGTCTTAATGCAGCTTGATACGCCTGAGAGATCACATTTCCTGATTTGCAACTTATACTATGGCTTTAACTTCAAAGAAAAGCATGACTAACAGCTTCACTGCACACAGAGTGGGAACTAGAGGTGTCTGAAGTAACATCAACCCTAAATGATAAATCTACCTTACTTAGAATCCCAAACCGTGAGGTTATATTGTGGTGTTTATACTGGACTGAACTCAGAAGTCCAATTTTGGGGGCAATCCCAGGGTTTTTTCTACCTGGTATCATCTTAAATATGTCTATATTCATGTTTTAACCCTCCCTTTTGTCTCTTGTCAAAAGACTGTTTCTGATCAAGGAGTTACTGGTACACACTTGTTCAATAGGAAGGCATCTCTTACTTTCTAGAGTGCAATTGCAAGACTTTTATGCCTTTTACATGAATAGCACCACATACAAGAAGCCATGGTATTATTCCTCCTGATGTGACTTTTTAAAAATCAACTGTATCCTATAATTTATTGCAAGTAAAACCTTAATGAGTCTGGAAATTTACTCTGATCTCTTTGAAGAGCAAGTTCTCATTTGCCTGATACTGTTAGGACACCCTTGAATAAAAATCTGCCTACAGAAACATGCAAAATTCGGGCAGAGGGTAAAAAAGGCAATGGAGCTAGAGTCAGATCTGAATGTTTTGTTGGTTCTACCCCATATAATATGCAAATTAAAATCTAAAGTTCAAATGCCTCTATACTTTGTCAGAGTAAGAAGTGGGTCCTGAACCCTGCTGTTCAGACATATCTCTAGTTAAGAACACAATTTATTCAGGGAATGTTATGCATGAAATCAGTCTTGGTATATGAAACAAAAATCAGAGGAAAATTACATTATTTTAAATACAAACTGAGCAAGAAATAAATTGTTCCTGACCTTTTTCTATTAAGGAGCTCAAACTTGATTAATTCTTGGCCTGGATGTTCCCTTACCTCTAGCAATTACATGCCACTATTACAGTGATTATTTTATAAAAGCTAATAAACACTATCTGGAGTTAATATTTGCTCCTGAGGAAAGTTTGCCAAGAGCTTAGAAGAAGTTTACAGAAGATTTTGCCCATTAGGTTTGTGTACAACATTTGAAATGCCAAAATCCTTTTAGCATCATTAATCACAAAAATGCAATGTAAAAACAGTTGTACCTAATAAAGCTGTAATCTGATACAAAAATAGGCAAACCCTCAGGAATTTAACACAATAGGCCAAACATTGTCCATTCCAAATGAGTTCCAGTAGTACCACTATTGATTCAGCTTTGAATAGCCTTCTGCTCTTTTAAAACAAATATATATAGATAAAATAGGATTTTATTTTCTGCTGTACAGATGCATCTGTTATAAATAATTTCATTCACAAAGGATTTTGGCTAATGCAGCCCAGAAAAGTTCTTTTGACCATCTTGCCACAACTTCTTTCTTGTTCGCTAAGCTTATATCTTCCCCTGCCCTAATGAACTCATTGGGTGTCCCTCTGGCCCTGACTCATGAGTTGCTCATGTTCAGGGTTCACCAGGGGCTGAGTCTGTCTGACCATGAGGAAAAGGATCTGTCTCTCCCAGTTTCTGACCATGGTGTAGAGAAGTGTTGTGGGGGACTGACTGCTGTCACGCCATGGTAGTGCCAGAGCAGGGAGCTGGGGCGGTGGAGCGAAGGAGCAGGAGCAGATGTATTGCCTTCCTGCACTTGGATCTGTGGCTCCCAAAAACCTGGAGCTCCAAATGTCAGAGGAAAAGTGACATTTCAGACAACAAGGCATCGCTCCTGTGCCTCACACTGTACTCAACTATTCTATGGGCATCTCAGTTTAACTGAATATTTATTGCCTGCAGTGATCATTTATTATTCTGTGTCCCATTTTTCAGTTTAACGTGGACTTTCCTAGAAACAAGCACAATTAGCCTAGCAATGGATTAAGCTCTCCAGAAAAAAAATTGTAGAGATATTTAGAAAAGGTAAATAAAACACCATTTTCTATTGTAGAACAATAAGACGTTTTTATTTGTTAAATCTCCCTCATCTTGAGCTATGTCTCAACAGACCACTGTTCGCCTTGTGATTTGAATGCTGGGCTTTTTCAGGATCTAGGTTTAAAGGTACTACAGAAGACTGATGGGCTTCCCTTTTGAGTTCATCCTTCGCTTTCAAGATGATAGTCTATCTGTCCTTTTCTTACTCCTTCTCTCTTGCTTTTAAAATTAAACTTCCTTAGACAGAGAACAATGTACTTTGGTAATTCACCTTTTTTTTTCCCCTTAGCCAATGGCATAATAATTTTGACAGCTTATAAGCCAAGCTTGATTTTAAGAGTTATTTTGACTTGGCTTTCTTTCAGTCTCAGATTCTGACTATCCTTATTCACCTTCTCCAAGTCTTCAGCTGAAGCCTTAATTAACTATTTTTTTTTTCTTGTGAGGATAGTTTAAAAAACTATCTAAATGAAATCCAAGAATTAGATATTATAAAAGTTTTTATTTTTGCTATAGTGCTTTTATTTCCACAGTTCAGATATTGGAGACCACATGCATCACATTAACAATTGGATTATGGACGGTTAACAACATATATTGTCCAAGATAATTCCTTCTATGCCTTTTTTCCTGTCATAAGAATTTTCTGTTATTTTAAAGGACATGGGATCCCTTTCCTTCTGATACTGACAAGAAGTTGCGAGCTCCATTACCAGGTTCTTGCAGAGGAACTAAGTGAAAACCTGTTGTTTGGCTGAGAAGATGGATAAAGGCTCATCCTTATTCTTCCTTTTTACAGTCACAGTAGAAGATACCCAGCTTTATGGCTCTCCTCTCCTGATAAACATGAGAAATTTGATGCATGGGAAAATGGGACTTGATGATAGCTTGACACTTTCACACCTTAAGACTCAAAGTCAGATCTGTCAGAGGCGCATGCTATGAATATGCTGATGAAACATAACCCACACAGAACACATCACAGCCCTTGTTAAGAGGCTTTGTATTTGTCTACTACAAGTTATTCTTTCATCCAGCCCGCACTGAATTGCATCAAAGAGTTCTATTATAAGGTTCTGACCATATCACAAGGGCAACATGGAGGAGATTATTTGACTCGTGAGAATATGACAACACCTAAAACCTCCTGCCATGTTGCTGGCCCCAAGACAGCACTTAGAGTACTTAGACTGACACTTGAATTTCACACAGACTCCACCAACATTTCAGGCTTAATAGTGACAGGTCTTCATTTGAAGCTTTGAGGTTATCAGGAAATCTTTAGCCCACCTGATGTGCACACAGTTATCTGCATTACTTGTTCAGCTAGAAAGGCTATCCAGTAGTCACCAGTAATTGGTGCTTGCCAGCAGTCATTTAAATTCAGCTGTCAGACACAATCAAAAGCAATTGATAGAAAGCTGCTTCATTATAATTCCTCCATTTCCATCAAACATTCTTATGTGGAGTTGGATTTTGGTCTGGAACAGTGCAGTAATGTGAGTTGATAGCAAGCTGGGAGTGAGCCAGAAAGTGAATGCTTAACCCAGAACCAGCACCTCTGGGAGCAAAGACTTCAAGAATCAGATGTTTTGCATTTGCATTCCTTCCAACTTCATATTGGAGTATGGAGAGAGATGATGGAAACCATCAATAAGATCAATTTTAATTTCTTCTTTAACATTTCTCTTTCCACACTTTATCCAGTTGGGAATTTAAACTAAAATCTAGGACTGTGTTATTAGCCTTACAAGCTGCAGACTAAGAAGTTAATGAAATGTAGCTCTAATTTTAGAAATATCAGTTCATTTGGAATCTGTTTGACAGGGACAATGATGCTAGGCAGCTACAACTGGAACAAACCTGAAACAGACAGCAATGATGCTTTCAGTTTTCTGTGTGTGTGACTTGAGATTTCAGGGCTGCCAAATTTCACGCATTCCCACAGCTTTAACAGTCACACATTGAGCCAGGCTTCAGGGATTGATCATGTTGATCATCAGGAGATTGCCTGGTTCTTGCCCAATTTTATTTGAGATATGGTTTCTGTCATATTTTTAATAGCATCAATCCCTTGGGACACTATTTTCTCTGAGATTTTGCTGTCCACATTGTATGCGAGAAACATATTGTAACCTCACTTAGACACATTTCTTTCGCCCCTCTGTAATTTAAACCAGAAACCCTTTGATAATGAACAAACAAGCTTGCTTCTAGTGCATGAAAACATAATAGAGAAATAGTATTCTTGTTTACACAATACCTTTTTGCATTTGAGTCCCTTGCTCTGTACAGTTCTGAAGAAATATTGTACTCTTTTTTTATTTGTATTGTTGTGGCACCTAAGAGTGGTTTCTCTTGACTCCTTTATGCTTCATTGCATGGAGAGAATGGCAACATCTCCTTCTCTAAGAGCTTGGTTGAGCCTGGAGAAATCAGAATAAAATGCTCATTGGAGAAACAAGGGAATGTTGCAACTTACCCAGAGCTTAACTACTGTTTAGATTTTGGTTTCAAGGAATTTAATGAAGTAATTTTTGGGTGATTACTGGGAGATCCTTTAAACAGAAGTTAAACTGAAGTACATATCAGGCATCAGAACACTTTTGTAATTCCATCACTGAGATTCAGATTGTTTGTCTAACATGATTATAAGAACCCCTTAATGCTTTCTGAAATCCATAGTATAGCAATGAAGAAACCAGTTTAGAGGTGGTGCAGCTGAATGCAAGAGAGTATTTTCACTGCACACCTGTAGCTGTGCACCTCACTCTGTGTAGTCAACAAAGGAAGAGTGCTCCAGGGAGGCACAGTACCCATGTTGAATGTGTAAAACCAACTTGAAGTAGAAAGCATGAATAACCCTTTTAAAAACTCATGCTAAAGGATATTGATATTGATATAATATCAATATTATATATTGATTATTATTAATATAATACTGAAATTTTCCACACATTTCACTTTCAAATCCTTCTAGGAATATCCCACTAGAATATATAATATGTTCAAGGATTTGAAAATAAAGCCATTTCTAAACCAAATAAGACTATTTAGTTTACCTGGAATATATATATATTGAAGTGATTTAGCACATGATTTAGCAAACATCTTAGCAAGTATGTTATTCTATTCATCACTTCTGTTCATAGCTATTTTTTAGGTCGTATCTAGGGGCCTGCTTTCTGCTGTCTACTTTCAGACATCTATTTTGGCTGATTTAAATGTGAGGATGGAAAAAAAAAACCCACTATAAAAATTCCTACAAATAAAGTCTTTTTTTGAAAAATGAGGTGTCATGTATAGTTTAATTTAATCTTTGTGTGGTTTTCTTTGGCATGTTGCTCACACTTGGGATTCATATGGTGTATCACAGCAGTTCAGTTTACAAACCCACTTGTTGCTCTACAAATGGTTATAAAAATTCCAAGAAAATGCTGCAAAAGAGCAAGTTTGCAATCTTGAGAGAAGTAAGTGACAAATATGTTCTTCAGAAGAGATAAAGTTGAATTTCTGGAGCACATGCACTGTGAAAATATCTTAGACAGTAGTTTTGGTAAATAATAGATTATGTATTTTCCTTCTGCTAATACTTTCTCATTTCACGTTTCTGTCTTTTGGTGTCCATCAGTGGAAATTACAGGTCACAGTTCATGCATAAGGAAGATGTCACATATCTGGAATTCATATGAGCGCTGTCAGCTCCCTTTTCGACCAAGAGCTTGAGAATCATATTGCATTGGAGACATGAGGGCTTGTTTTCATGGAGGTTTTTCAAGCCATACCCCTTGAAATGTATGGCCTTTTGTATATGAAAAAGGCAGTTTACACAGTTATGTAGTAAAGACCATATTTTCTTACATTTAGGAACAAAGACATGTCAGGCTTTATTGAGCACATCACTAACTATATAACTAGCATTAAACACTCTATTTGCAACTGTTGCTGTGTATTTTGTGTGTGATTATCACCCCTAGATCTGCATCCTATAAAAAGATATTTCTGTTTGCTTAATTATAAAGCTCTTTATGAACAGGCTCATCTGTAAATAGCTTGGTGCAGCTGAAATAGAAATATAATTATAATGAAGGCAGATGTTTCTGAGATACTTCTCATGAAACTTGTTCTGAATATACAAAGGAGGAAGGCTCTTCTATCTGGTGGAGTGTTGGCCAAATGTGGTTTAATCATCCAAATGTGAGGAGATGTTCATTTTGAGGGAAAAATCTGAATAATAATGACAACAGCAGTAACACCAACACTGCTAACAACAATATTAATAATATTTCCAAACCTATATACAGCTGCCCTGTCCCTTGGTAAACATCTTTTTTCCTGAATCCTGAAGGGGCAAAGAAATAACTTATGCAATTTATTCTCTGTGGACTAGTTGCCAGAAAATGCTGGACTTCTATACTACAATACTTTGTTAGATTGATGAAACTCTCATGGAGCTACAAAGTTTAGGGTCATTTGTATACAAATATAGCACTTCTGTCTGCCTTGCTGTCTCTGCATGTGCTCTTGAATTGTTTAAATCCTGTCAATGAAATAATGAGACAATTTTTAAAAATTATTATTTTGACATCCAAGGACTTATAAAACTACTGAATCTTATTTCCCATGGAAATTCTATTTCCAGATCTTTAAAAAATGTCACCTTTCAGTCAAACCACAATCTTCCTTCCCCCTCCCTCCCTCCCTCCCTTCCTTCACTAACAGTAAATGCTTGTGCTATGACAGCTGGCTGAGAGCTGTTGATCCAAGCCTGCAGTCCTCACTTCAGTGGAGCTGCCATCCTGAGCAGCTCCCGTTTGTCCCATCTTCAGTGACTCACCAGCAGGGCCAGTCACTGTCCCAGTCATCTTATGATCAGGGTGCCCAGGCAGCTACAGCCATCTGGCAGGCTTGTGGGTTGGGAACAGCCAGTTTAGCCCATGATGAACTGCTACAAACCCAGCTATGCTGTGGAATAGCACCTTCCAGCCCAGGACAGGCGTGCTGTGCTCACAGCATGTATGCACATGGGAGTCACTGGTTAGCGCTGCTGCTCTGCTCATCTTCCTCTTCCTCATCTCAAACTGCACGACTGAACAATGAAGTATGGAACTGGGCTGCCTCTTAAAATAAGACACACGAGTGTGAAACAGAAAACATTTAAGGATGATTTGAACTGAGCCAGTAGCATCCTGATATCTCTGTTGTGGATATTTTTCAAACATAGATATGGGCCTCTGACTAAAGTTTACAGAGTAGAACATGAGTGTTTGTACCATGAGACATCAGGGATTTGATTTAAAAGGAACAGGGTGATTTTAAAGGGTTGTGTATCAAATTTTGATTGTAATTTTGGGTAGCCTGCAGTAATTCCTTTTACTCCCTCACTTGGGTGGCAAACTAAGGCAGCCTCACCCGGACGAACAGAATTGGAGAATATATCTCCTTCGCAGGAAATATATCCTTAAGCATAATAGAGCAGAATCCATTGCAGAGCAACTCCTTTTGAAATGAAATATCTATACTTCCTGGTCTCATTTGTGAACAACTTTACTGTGTCAATGTCAACTACACCTACCATGCCAGAACCTGGCTGGTGTGGTTCTCTTTCAATGGCCCATTGGCACCGCTCCAGATTTTGGGAGAAGCTTTCACTAATAATATATATCAAGCATATTTCAGTTTAAGAACACATCACAGTTGTCATTTCAAAAGTTGGACCCCAGGTCACTCCTCTGCAAAGGAGGAGCAAACCCTGGGGAGAGATTTCCTTGCCTGCTTGGATAATTCTGCTCTCTGTCTCTGATATTCTTAATGGAGAAACAAAATATCAGGTAAGTGCGATATCAGTGTAAGTGCATCACTTCCATTAACAGTAAAAAACATTATGTATGTGCTCAGGATGAGAATGAACCTCTCAGACTGTACATACTTATGCCTGAGGCCAGGCCTTGGGGCCCAACAAAACAGGCTGGCTTTCTGGTCTCTTCTGACCCCAAGGGATTCTGTGTAACTAGTTACACATATGGGATAGAAAAAGACAGAAATGAAAGGTGTTGCATTTGTCTAGAAAAGAAGTATTCAGCAGTAACTCAAATGCAGGAATTGAGATTAAAATTAATGGAGTACCTGATGCTACAAACCACATTCTATTAATGAAATGAACAATTATTTTCAATTTTATGCAGAACAAATGCATTAAGAAAGGCGATGATGAATATTTGTGCAGCAGGAGTTATACATGCTGTGATAGGAAGAAAATGACTCAATTGTTTCTTTTATGAATGGGAAACTGAGGCATAGAGATGATTTACTAGAGATCTCTCTTTTTCTCTCTTTCACACACAAAGGAAAATGAGTGGGGTTTTTTGAGTCTTGTGCAAATATTAATTTTTCTGTATTTGTTCCAAATTTGTGAACTGCTCTTGTCTTCAGACTCCTATATATAAAAAACTGCCATCCATGGAACTGCTGCTAATAGAAACTTTCAAGTCTGAGGCAGACATTTAACCTACAAGCTGTGAGTGTGCATCTCCTTTGCATCTCCACCCTCACCTTTTGCATTCTCTTCATTGTCCTTGTCAGACATTTTCTTCTGAGAACTTCTACTGGAAATTGTCCTTATACAATGAAGATGTTAAAATGCTACTCTGACTACTAACTGAAAGAAACCATTTAATGACTAACCCTTGTTCTTATTAGGGAATAAAACAGAAAGCATTCCATTTGAATTTGGCATAGAGGAAAATTATCTGTAAGTATCCTTCCCTGAAAAAGAAACGTTACCTGTTTTTCACATTTCCCCATAGTTGCCTCTCTAAATTGAGGCTGAGGCATTCTATCTTTATTAGCTTGTTCACTTTGCTATATCATTAATATAATTTTTTTTAGAATATCTTGTTAGTTTAAAAAAAATGCAAATACAAAAAACCTTGTTAAAGTTATTTTGTACTTTGCTATAAATTCAGAATTATAGGGCAACAAATTAATTTGTCAATTTTGAAGAAAACATAAGTGTGTCTGACTTAAAATATCTTGCTGTCATTTTTTGTTTTCCAGTTTCCTGCTTTGTTTTTTTGCCTTTGTCATACTGATGACTGTACAGAAATGGAAGCATTTCAGAAATATCTGTCATGAGATTAACAGCACAGTTTTGCAAATGTGTGGAATCACAAGATACAATTACTCTTAGTGATTCTTAGAGATAAATGTATTCTTATTTCTTTCCAGTAGGTACAGAGGGGCATGAAGACATGGATTCTAGATTACATTCTTACTTAAAAGAAGACATAAATGGTCTTTTGCCACTTATAGGGACAGCTGTGCAGTGTCATTAGCAAATCCGTGCTTTTAAGAATAAATTAAAAAAATATATTTTTGAAAATAAAAAATAAATAAAAAATAAAAAAGAATAAAAACAGAATCTCTTCAAAATGCTGAAAGGTTACATTGTATATCCTCTGTATGACAGAAAATCACTTTTTCAGATCTATAAGTTCCTCATGTCTAGAACTACTTAAAGTGATGATTATTTCAGGCATCAGTTTCTCAGTTGACTCCATGTAGCCAAATCTATGATCTCGATAAAGTCTAGAGGATAGCACAGACATGCTTGTAAGACTATGCATTGATCCATTATTCCTTCATCTAAACTGGTGTTCCCGATACCTGTACCTGCTGTTGTGGCTCATCCATTGCAAGGAATCATCACACCCCCAGCTGGGAATATCACAGCTCGTACTGGTGTTTATTGAACCAACATGTGGTTAGGGTCATGAAATGGATGTGAAATAAGAGGAAACGTGGTAGGAGAGCCAATAGAACTACCAAAGCACCTTTAACGGTGTATGTGGGGCAACAGGGAAATTGTGGGTAGAGGTGGAATAGCCCACTACAGAAAAGCTGAAGATATTATTATATTGACTGCTGTTTACCTTGGTATGGCTGACTTTGACAGATATTGAAGCACAATAGATGCTTTCTCCATATACTCAATATAGATTATTTGAGTTAGAGGAGTGATGATCAGAGTTACACATTTTGTCTTGTTTTGTTTTTTTCCTCTCCTTCTAAATAAATAATTGAATCTTTTAGAGGAAGACCATAAAAATTGGTATATAGAGAATTCTTTAGCAATTCTGGAGAAAACTATTCAAGTGAAATAGTATCAAACTGTGACTTGTGATACCTTTAATGTATATTCAAGAGATACCAGATCATGTAAACAATGAGCTCATTCCCCTAATGTGTTTAAAAGTTTTGTTTGAAAAATCAATGATATTTTTCTTGACTTATAACAATCTGTATACAAATAAAATTCTGTACCCCAATATTAAGTTGTGAGGATGTCTGAATTCCCTTTATGCTGGCATTTCTTTGGATCAGTTTTACAATGTGAAGTTGAAACAAGTTAAGATTTTGACTCTGCTGTTAGAATGGGATAAAGATGTCTGAGGCCTAGGTTTGGTGGTGAACTCTTAAGTGAAATAAAGAGAGCTTCAGTTTTCTGTGCAGTTTCATTTCAGTTACCATAAAGTAAAATTTTAAAGATATTTATTAAAAGTAAATTTTAATTAAAAGTAAATTTTAAGGATATTGATTGTATTATACTATGCTCATTATTAGATTTCATTTATTTATGTGTGTAGTCTACATAATCTTCTAATAACAACATTTTATATTGGCTATATAGCATACAATTAATATAATATTGATATTGTGTATTCAAAATCGTATGTATTATAGCATGTAATTTTATAGTATTCCAGATGCTGATAAATCTACATTAAGTCAGGATTTTTTACCACTGTAAATCTACTGCAGCAGGAATTTTTTTCTGAAATCTGCCCAAAAAGTTATATCCTGTAAAGAATCTGTGAGCTATAATAGTAAATTTCTGCACTTGTAGGACACTTCAAGGAGATAGGATCTGGACCACAGCCTTCAGTGGTAATGGGCAGAGCAGCTGGAAAGGGACAAATCAAAGAGGTTTTACAGAGTGGGATCAGGAGGATTGCAACAGCTGGGGAGGGTCAGGCAGGTTATGACATTTGGGGGAACTGTTGGGTAGGGAGCTCTTCGCTGAGGAAGGATGAGAGTTGTGGCAGCTGGAACTGAGCTGGTGTGGAGACTTACGATCAGGAGGAACTGGGAACTGTATAGCATCTGGAAGCTGATCAGGCAAGGGGCTCATATTATCCAGAGGATCAGGAAGTACACAACAGCTGGGAAGGGTCAAACAAATACCCAACACACATGGAATTGAACAGCAGGGCCTGGTGCCACATACAGCTTCTCACATTCCTTTTTTATGTATTGCCGCTCTCTACCTTTCTGTAAATTTCTCTTAATTCATGTTCAAAATGTATCTTTGAGGAAAAACAAAGAGGAAAAAATAAATATTATGAAATCCTACTAAGGAAAAAAATGTGGATGGCCCTTCTCAGACAAAAGGTGTCCAGCCAAAGCCCCTGTAATTCTAATTATTGGCTAGTAAAATATTTTTTCCTTAACCCTCTTGCATCCACAGCCCTACATGTGAAGATTTTTTTAAACATTTTCTTCCAGGAGCTCAATTAGCCAGAGGAGTTTAACTTTCTCCTCCAGTTGGAGCTCAACATATGGAGGCTCAATTTTTTGTGATACTGCCCAGCTATACTGAGGGAACTTCATGACAGATGACCCTGGTCCAGGAAGAACAAGCTTCATGTGTCTTGCTTGGCATACACCACTCTGGCTGAAATGGTCTGTTTCTCAAAAATTTGTTTATTTAGTGCTTTCCTGGTCTCAGATGTTGCACTATTAGATAATACATGTATAATTGTACATTTGACATTTTTTATCCTAAAGTTTCTACTTCCTATCTGAAGTTTATTATTTCTGTCCTTCATGTATGTTGTTGCTGTCCTATTTTGTTTTGTTTTGTTTTGTTTTAATTAATATTAAAAGTGAGATCTTTACGTCACAATTCTGCCACATTCTTCATAGGTTTCCTTTCCTCTTTTTATCATTTCTCTCTGACCTTTGCTGACACTCCTAGAAGACCAGCCTTTTTCATTATCTCCGTGCATCTGCACCTCCTTGCACCTGCACCCAAATATTTTGTTTCATGCTGCATTTTGATTGTAAGCTCATTTTGCAGAGATTGTTTTTTAATTCATATTTAGATAAGTACCTAGCATGATGCAGTCCTTCACAGTCGGTCTAGCAGGTACTAAAAAGAATAATAAATTATAATAATAAGGTCTTTGAAAGCCCTGATTCTTTGTAAATCTTTGACAAATTGGGAAATTATGTCATATGTACTAGGCAGTTGAGATAAAAACGCATAGGGTGGATGGTAAATTGTTGTTTTACCTCTACAAAAATCCGTAGTATTCTCTTGTGTTTTCCATAGCTGCTCATATGATTTCTTTTCTTCTATAGGCTCTTACTGCTTTCCAGACATGCTGTGCCTTGTCTTTGCCAATTGTTGCCATCTGTCCTGATGACATTGTGATGGAGGTTGAGTGTGTTGCTGAGCTTCTTAATAATGTCACAGTGTCATTTTGCGTTACTTCTGTCACTCTGCTGCTGTTATGCTAACTTGTCTTCCTTCATCTTTTCTTTTACACAACTCTTACACTCAATGCAGTCTAAAAAATGCCCTCTGGATATATGTTCTTCTCTTCTTTCCACCATATCCAATATCTCATCTGTTCTCTACAGCTGCTTTCTGTGTTCTCTATTTATTCCAATCGTATTCTATATGGTAGAAAGTGCTGCTTGTAGGACAGATTTTTTTAATTTCCTCTTGGCATTCAGTAACACCCTATTAAGTGGCTGTGTTTACACTGCAGTTGTCAATGATCTTTTCCGGGTCCTCTGCTCATTAAGCAATAAATTCAACTTTCCTGGCTAGCAGTGTTTTGAACATTTCATGTGGCAATATGGAGCCAGTCCCACAGGGAATGGTTTCCTCTTACCAGACTGCTCCCTCCACGTGCTATACTCCCTGTTGGGTTTATCTAACTATGTCATCTCTAGGAAGGATACTTGAAGCAAGCTGTTGCCTCTTTCTTAGTCGCATGCAGGTTGCCAGGGAGCCTGGGGGACCCACCATCTGACATTATAGCACTCGGCTTCTAACGGAATATGTCTGAGAATCCCACTGAAGCGTGGGATGATAAGTTCCCGCTTTCTTTTTTGGAGAATTACTTCTCATCCACAATCAAGGTAATAAAATATTTCTGCCAACCTGTTATTGTGTTGGCATTCAGATTTCTATCCTTCACTGAAGAATTATAAAAATAGAAATAGGTTTTCAAGGGCATCTCATAAGTGACTTTGTTTCACATTTGATTCCAAGATTGAAAAATGAGAAAAGCCCCGTTGATCTGAGTCACAGAGATGGCACAACAAAAGCACTAATTACTTGGGCTTTCCTTTGCTGCTTCTGTATTCTGCTTCAACTTGGACACAGGTAGATCACACACAGGAGTGAAAAATAATTCATTGCACAATCTGGTGCTTAACCTGCCTACTAAGACAGAGAACGAAGGTGCCAATTAGTGCCAGCTGTAACAGTGCATGGGAGATGTGGACCATCCACCAGGAGTTGGACCATGATCACAGTTCATTTCAAAAAGGACACTGAGCAGTCTTCAGAATGTTAATAATTTTCAACCATTCCTGAACTGGGACAGATTCAGACTTAATTTAACAGAACAGACACTCTAAAGAGTAGTGAGGGTTAACACTGGGCAGAGAATGACATCAGAGAGGTAACATGGAAACAAATACAGGGACAGAAAAACAACAAATCTATAATCTTTATTTAAAATAAAGAAAGAGAAAGAGAAAAGAAAAAGAGAAGCTTGACCCACAAAGAGCCTAACAAAAAAGGGGGAGTGAACTTGCAGTCATGTTGGAAGGGCAGAGAACAAGAAGTTATGTTATTTCCTGATATCCTGGAAGGGGGACTGAGATCATGCAGATAGCATAAACTACCATCATACAAAGTGCTATGTTTTAATAGTATGATACAAACCCCAGAGCTCAAGCACAGCACTGAAGGATATGCATTATAAATGGTTTATATCACCAAGTTCCCTCCCTTGTACTCTTTTCTGTACACTCCTGTAACAGGCTGATGCCTTCTCTACCTCATTCTATTAATCTACATGCCAACTTAATTTTGTTCTTTCTTCCTTTGTAGTCTTTTTCTCTGCACCATCACTGACATTAACTTTCATACTGTGACAAACCTAAGGCCTCAAATATTTGCTGCTTCTTTCAGCTCTTTGTTCCACCCCCAGCTTTGGTACAACTCTCCCGCATGTCAAAGGGCTGTTTGCATAACTCAGTCTTCAAGTGATGTTCCCTTTTTGGCTTCTGGTCATGTACAAGGGGCTATTTCAACATTCATTGACTTTGACCCTCTCCTGGTCTTACCTCAGCATGACTTTGCCAGCTTTCCACTTGGATAATGTAACCGTGCCTGTCATCATTTCCAGTGCCATCAGTATTGCTGCCCTCCCTTCTGCTTTCAACAAAATCTAAGTGCAGATCTGTTAGCTTGCTATAGGTAAAGTAAGTTAGGAAGCATGAATTATGAACTGCTCAAGAAATAGCAGCTGTTGAGCTTGTGTGCACAGCGAGGTTTGTTTGCTGCTGATCAATAAAAATCAGAGTCAGTAGCTATGCTACCAGAGAGACCATCTGTGGCTAGAGCCAGAAGCTTGCTGACCAGGACAGACACTGCTGGCTCAAAGGAGGACAGGGACAGGTTATATTCGCAGAACCACCAAAAGAGGGGCACATTGAACTATCAGCAAGTGCTAGTGAGCAATCTGTGTGCAAAAGCACATTACTGCCCTGAACTTCCTCTGGGAGGAAGGGGCTACAAATCAACAGCAAAGTACTGGGATGTCCCTTTGCTGTTAGTGTAATAAAGTAGCTTGGCTAAAAAAATAGGATTTTACTAAAAAAAATCTGGTACCAAGTGACCAGCAGGAATAGAGGAACAGAAATTTCTCCCTTCTCTTGAAGAAACAAAGGTAGGGATGGTTCCTCTCCTATTCTTCTTGTGAACCTTGTGCTAATATTTCCTAATTAAAAAAAAACAAAGTAGTGTCCCCATTTCCTTTTCCAGTTACTGCACTGTTTTATACTTCACTCCTGTGTATGCTGGGACCTGTCACTCCATTTTTGTTCCCCAGTTGTGGAATCCTTAGGATCTTTCCCACTCAGGGAATTCCCCGGAGCCCTCCCTTGGAGAGACTTACCATAGAGTTCCCCCTACCTGGGCGTACAGAAAAGACTTCCCCATGGAGCCCTGCACAACACTGATCCATCCGAGTTCCTTTCCCCATATACCCCAACTTTCCCTGGTTTTTCCTTCCCCTGTCTCCTCATTGTTTGTGGTAGCCCTGGTGGCTGGCCCTTTCCCCAAAAGCCAATGCCCTTTGCCCTGCCCCTTGGTACTGCCCCCATATTAAACCTCACGCAGAGTGCATGGTTTGTCTTTTGTCTCTGGTTCCCCTGTGGTGTGTTGAAATAAACCTCACTGGAACTGACCACATACAAAAGGCCCTTCTGCCTCTCTTCACTGAGCTAGGTGTGGTGTGATGACTGCCTTGCCTGAATGTTTACCCAAGTGGCTTTTCCACAGGATATGCTTATTTGGAAATAGGTAGCAGCAACCACCATCTAAACCCCCATGCTGCTGCATGCAAGCGCAGCACAGACCAGTCTCATTCAGCTGAAATTACTCTTGCAAAATTTCAAATGCCTTCTTGTTAGCCAAATCTCATTCTCAATACTCTATGCCGTCAATTTTCATCAGATGTCATGGATATATCAAGTAGGCTCATCTTAAAATTTTATCCTCCACTGGCTTTTGAGGTATCAACAAATGTTGGTTTTCCCTCTTCCATTTCTGATAATTCCTCAAGTATTTTCTTTGATAGTTTCTTGTTACTGATTATCTATTAATAAGATTTTTTTCTTATTCTACTTTCCTCGTATGTTGTATCTCTGAAGAACATCTGCAAAATCAACTACTGTTTCTTTTCAGATGACTCACAGACTGAGCTCTCCTTCAGATCTCTCCTGTTCTATAGACAGAAGAAAATACTCAATTATTATGCTATATTTTTTAAAGGCCAATCTGAGTGAAAAAATGAGTTCTAATTCCTTAACTGTCCACAATATTTCTTTTCTTCATCAATGTAACATCATACTGCTTGTCTCTGATGTAATTCAGTGTTTCTTCGCTTGCCCCTCTCTCCATGTTCTACGATCTTGAGTATCACCAGGATACTTTCCTGGAACATCTGGAAGGTGTGTAAGCTATATTCTCTCTCCTTGTTCCTCACTGTGAAAACCTTTTACAAGCACTTTCCCTTACATCTTCATTCCTAATTAATACCAGCATGTTTAATCTCAATTAATATCTTTTACTTCAGAGTTACAGTTTTGCCCTTTTGTTTCTACCCTCTCTCTTCTGTTGTAAAGGTACACAGATTCTTGGTTTCAATTTAACTGTGCCAAGGAAATTATATCAATTCAGTGGTTTCCCTTTTTCTTTTAAATCACTTTCTTGAGCTTTAAAGCCCTTCCCAGGCTTTCCTTGCTTGATTAATATTTGCTGGAGAGAAGTTGATTTCTGGCCTTAGCAGTTGATGTCCGTCTTTGTCCTGTCCTTGTTTAATTTTTTTGTGTGCTTTTTTTCCTAAAGGTGTTGTACACGGAAGAAAAAACCATAATCTTCATCAGTACAATTTCCTTGTCCTCCTCCAAAACTTCTCTCTAAAAAGAAACCACCTTCCTCTGCCGAGAAACCTACAAAAACCTTAAGAATAATTTGGCAGCCTGAGTGGGCTACACCTGCTCAAATGTAAGTGTTTCTCACATAGAAGCTATGTCTGAGCTAGTCCCAGCACACTTAGTAGTCAAGTCAGATGGGAATCATGGATTTATCTCATCCTAAAGTTCACATGCATCTCTCTACCCTGATGGTAAAGAGAAGTAAGCAGATGGTTCCTGTGCAGACATCACAGATATACAAAACCCATTAAGTATACATAGGATTAATTTACTATGCTAATTCTATTTATCCTCCTATTTTCTGTTATTTCAGTTCAGGTATTAGTATTATTCTTCCTTGGTTGTCAACTCTAGAGTAGGAACTTTCTATTTTCCCATCATGCTTAAACCCATAATATCTCATGGCTTATTTTCATAGTTTTCTCAGTGATAATATACAAAGCAGCCAGAGAGCTCAAATAGGTGACTTGACACATTCATCCTTCTTATGAAGCACTTGCAGAACTACTTAGTACTTTCAGCTGTTAAACAAATGTTTTCATGGGATAAATATTAATGAAACAAATTGTTGTTACTTCAGAGCATGTCTTTTGGCTTGACTAATGTGGTAGGAGATTGTAGCCGCTGATTTAATTCTAACAAATAAACAAGTTATGTCAGAAAAAAATTGCTCAGGTAAGCTGCTGGATTTCTCAAACTACAATACAGTCAATTTCATCAACCTGAGAAACTACAGTCAGAAAAGAACATTTTCCTATGTCTGAGTGTAGCACAGACCCTACAGAAAACTTCCTTAAAATAAAGAGAGAAAAAAAAAAGTAAATAAGACATGGTAAAAGAAAGGAAAATAACTAGTCTTAAGCACAGTGTAAGAAATAGCTTGGCAATTTGTTTGCTCTCATACAGCAATTACTGTGCTAAATTAAGTGCGTTAACCAAATGCCCCCAGTGGCTTATGGCATGTTGTAGTCAATTCAACATATGTGAGGTCTTCTCAATTGCACCAACATGTTACATTTGCACAAGTTGCATTTTGTGTCATTCTCTATTGGAACCTGAGGGCTGCTTTTTTGCAACTATAAACAGAGATATGAGCAAAATAATTTTACCCACTAGCAGTGTATATGTTCCCAGAAACGTAACATCCATCTGTCTTTCTTGCTTTCTCACTGTGTCTGATATCAATTTGGGTAGATAAATAGTTATTTTGAAGTGTTTTTCCATAGTCCCAGATGTGTGAATTTTTAATTAGGTCTAATAATTGCCTTTTCTATATTGTTTCTGTGAACCATGATGTATAGCCTCTAATCCTTATAAATTACATCTAAAGTGAAAATTTCAAAATTAACCTATTATAGGGTTATATTTATTGCAAGCTGAATTGCAGTTTTCTTGCTACAGACAGAAGTGCACCTGTGATAACAACTAGTCGCAGAGTGACTGTCACAGCTAATGTTAAAATATAAGATATGTTAGGGCTGGAGACCTTTCATAATGATCTGTCTTAGCAGTATCTGTAGCAGCATGGTCAGCATTGCAAATAATACTAATGTGGGAAAGACTTCCTCAAAGGAAAAAAAGGTGTGTCCGCAAGAAAACTATCCTGTCTTTCCACTTTGACTTTTAGCCTTCTTTTTTTGGGTAGTGTTCAGTTAAATACTGTTTCTCTCTCCTCTGCTCCAGGCACATTTGGGAGGTGCAAAGTGCTGAAAAACTGCTGAAGAATTGCATCTTCACTGCATGGAGAAATCCAGAGGTGCCTTGCAGGGACATAATCTATACAGAGAATAATTTTAAATTGATCCCCAAGTGAAGATGCTCAGGAGGAAAAGGTTAGTACTTAGTATGATGATTTTTGTTTTAAAGGGTCCTAAAAATTTTAATTTTAATAATGAATATTAAGCAAAGGGAACAAGAGTATTTAGATCTATATAGTATATAGACACTTATATAGTTGTACACAGAGAATTAAAAATTTGTCTGGATAAAAATTTATCCCTCTTGGGATTTTTCTCTCCCCTGTTTTTCTCCATCAGCTTTGTGTGGAGGGTGACTTACATCTTCCTTTTTTTAGTTACTTCTATTTATTTCCTTTTCCTGTGATGATCTACCTTAATCCATTTATTTTTCATTTGCAATCTTCCCATTCCACTGAAAGCATGCCTTAGAACAAGGAGACATCAGATCCTTTGACAGTGCAGTGGAATATTGTTGGTTTGCACTGGCATTAAATCTTGGCTCCCTTTCTTTTCATACTATTATAAAATATTATTATTCCAGGAAATTACAGTGAATGTTGAGGAAAGTAGATTAATGAAATGCCATTAAATTAATGTTGGAAATACAAGGGTTAATGGAATAATAATAAGGAGGAGATAGCTCCAGGCTGGACCAATGCACCTAATCTGCACCTAAAACATTGACAGTGTCCCCTTAGATATTGTCTATGTGTTCCCATTAGTCAATAAAAGTAGAAATAGATTTTACCCACCTTCATGCCCACCTCTTAGGCACCTTGAGGAAACTGATATCTCACCGACCTTTTTGGAGACAGAGCTGAAGACCATGATGCTAAGTTTTTGTCTTCTAGATGCCTTTGATATTTTGTCTTTCTTTGATCACTGTGACTTCAAAATTTATACCTCATTGAATAATTTGGAAATTTGCATAATGGGAAAAGTGAGTGTGTGGGTTATACAGGTTCCCTGAGTGGTGTAACTCCAGTTTTTCTTGATGTCTATGTAGAAATTTGAGTTGATGTACTGTGACTGCATTACTGTGAAAACTCTGTTTACAGAGGAAAAAGTAATGCACATGGATTTTACTCTAAGCTAGTACTCTGCACAGAAAAGTAGGAGGTCCTGCACAGGTTTACATGAATTGACTTGTTCTCCACTCCAAAGAAGTTGTTCCAAGTCTGTTAAATGAAAACAAAGCAGGAAATTATTGAAGAAAGTGAGACAGACCTTAAAGATTTAGAGATTGCCTGTTTTTTGAGAGCTCTGATTTTTAGCAGATACTTTTATGTAGTAATCAGTGCTTCCATTCTCTGCAATAGATTGGGAAAGGAAGGATTGTCAAAAGAAACTTCAAACCAAACCAACAACAGAAACAAAACCCTCCCAACCCCAAAACTCCACCAAAGAAAAACAAAAAAATCAACAAAGTAAAAAAAAAACCTCTGAAAATCAGTTTTGGATGTGATTTTTTTTTTGGTAAGTGTATTTATTATTATAAAAGCCACTGGTTACATTATGTCCCAAGGCATGATTTTAGTTTTATGCTTTATTTGATAGACACCAGACAATTATTTTTACAAAACACTGTTCCTGTGTACCACACCCTACTGGACTTGGTGTTTCTTGAATGTAACAGGAAATGTTCAGTCTGTAAAGCCATAGAGGAACAGAGTTTTTGCCTATGGGCTTCTGGAAATAATAGGTTTTGCAATTGCAAATTTCAAAGCAAAAGCTCTTCTTAAGTGTTTAACAGTACACAGATCAGGAAACTGATATCGTAGATTTGTTAATGATGCACATGCACAAAACTAGATCAAAATGCAGGTTGCAAAAACAGATGTTAGGTCTGTTGGTGGGTTGTATGCAGCAGCATACTGGATGTGAAATGAGTTTACATGTGTTTTTGATCAATGAATCTGTATCAAATTATTCCAATGAATGCACATCATGTGGAAGATAGTACTTTAGTGCTTCAGTGTTATTTTCAATAAAAAAGAATAAAGAGTTGTCCTCCATCAGACTACACTTTATCTGATCTCTATTATAAATGGTTTAATGGAAAAAGACTGACAGGGAAGTTCTCTTTGGTTTGAGAATTATTTTGCAGATTCAATTTTATATTAGTCTGAAGTTACATTTACTACCAGAAGCTTTATGTGACTGAAGAAACTTGCCTTTACAAAATGGATGTAACATTTTAGGGCTTTTAATCATGCTTGACTGGAAATTAGTCTATTTTTTGTGAAACAGCCTTGAACACGTGGTAGATTTTTCTTTTTTCCCCAAATAGGAACTTCCAAATAGGAAGTTCCACTTCTTCTAACCATGATTTTGAATGCTTAGTAATTCATATCAGTTATTCACTGCTAACCATAAACTCGTGGAACAGGAAGTGATAGGTGTTTTTACTGTGTTTATGTATATGAACAAATTCTCCAGATACTACTGCAATGGAAGTGACAATTCAGTGAGCTAGAGTCGTCCTCGCCTCATTGAAATCTGTTTAAAGCACTTTCAAATTGCATTTAGAAGGCAGTCTCTATGCTGGATGTAGCACTGCTGCAGAAAAAGGCAAGCTAGAGACCACTCCTCAGCTTGACAAATGATCACACTTTGGAATACATCCCTTTGGAACCAAAACTTACGTTGGTCTAATATTTTATTCTCTTTTCTGCATCTCTGTAGCAGTTTAGGAGTCTGGATGATTTGCGCACAGGCCTAGCACAAGGGTGTCCAGCTTCAATCAAAGTTTCTTGATCACAATTCAGAAATTATTACCAAAGGCAGAAGGAGCATTGTGCATAACATATTCACAGATTACCCCCAGATCACTTTTGGGTGTCAAGCCTGGTCAGGTTAGTCAGTTGCTAAATGGCTGGGCTTGCAATTTCCTTGTCATTTTCTCTGCTAATCTTTAAGCAAGATTCCATGACATTCCTTGTGCAAATGAATTATATTTTTCTTTTGATAAAGATGAGTTAGAACATAGAGTTTCAATTGCTATGTAATGAAGTTGTTCCTGAGGACAGGTGACATGAACACTTTGAAGCAAAACAAAAGGAAATTTGATGGGGAAGTGAGAGAGAGAAGGGCATTACCTGGAAGAATTTCAGCTATTTTGTAGAACAGTCCTGTGAAAAAATGCTCTCTTGAAAGAGACAAATCCATCAGTATGACTTAAAACTGAGTTACTAAAGACTATACCTGTTATGTTATGCGAGACTTTAGAGATGGAAATTGCAGAGGTTTCTTATTTTACTCTGAGATGTCAGTTAATCACAATGTAACACACAATAAAGCTTCATTTTTCATAGAATCATAAAATACTTTGGATTCAAAGGGACCTTAAAAATCATCAAGTTCCAACCCCTCAGCCACTGGCAAGGACACCTTCTAGTAGACCAGGCTGCTCAATTTTTGTCTTAATTTGCATGACAAGTAGGGAGAGTTGCTTCAGAAAAATCAATAATCTACTATAGTGCCTTTAGTCACCCTTATATCAGTTTGGCTTCCAGAAGGAAAAAATCTTCAAAGCTGCAAACTCTTAGCCGCCTGGAGTACACTGCAATTAAATTAGAGGACAAAATAAAGACTGTGGCTTAATCTATGTGCATGATTTTTACCAGAGCCTCCAACATCCCCAAATTAGCACCATGTTCAGCTTGGGCTAAATACTGCACAGAGCCACAGAAACAGTGGACTAAGGGGAAAAAAAAAGTATCAAGTACAAGTATCTGGCAATCCTTTCCCACCATTTTCTATTTTATCAGCAGTGGCTTGTGGAAGGGGCTATTTTATATAAACTTTATTTTATGTAAATGTCAGATATTCTGGAACAAGACTGGATGTTGCTACAATTTCTGTGTCTGTACTAGGGCACAAAGCATGACCAGCGCTGAACTCTCTAGTCTTGGCTGGACTGTCTCCTGACAATGATCTCTGGCACTAAGCCATGGCTGGGGATTTCCTAAAGGAGTTGCCAGCTAGGCATGGATCAAGCTCATTCCAGGGATGTGCCAGCACTTAAAATGATGCATGATGTCTTTGGCCCTGTTTCATTTACTGCTGGAGATGTAGCAAAGTATCTGAAGCATTGCCCTGGTCTGAGTGCACTCCAGTGCTATGTGGGAGAGACACTGTGGTGTTTGCAGTCCTATGCACCTTATCTTCTTCCCTGTCCTCCTTTCAGGAAACCTGCTTGTGATGGAAAAGTACTGGTGGTAGATTCAGGAAGGAATTATATCTCTGCCAGTGAAACCCTGGGTATTCCAGCACAGCCAAATAAGAATGAGCACGAGGGTTTATTGGTCTGCCGTTGTTTGTGTTGCACATGTTGAGTTACCTTTGCAGTTCTCAGCACCGAGGGCTGGAGTCATGTTCCCTTTGTATTGTGACTTCCTACCAGGTGAGACCTGTGAGCACACTGTATTCCCGTGCTATCCACACCTGGAGTCTAGGAACGATGAAATCTGATGGAAAACATCATGGTGGCCTCTACGCAGATGTTATAATCTGGTCTGTGTGGTTATGAGGGCTGCAGGAAACACCATGGGATCCCTGTAGTAACAGCAGAGACTTACAAGCATGGCATCCAAGGGTAATTATCTTCCACTTACCCTGTGCTAGTGGTAATGCATTGGTCTGATATTATTAGCAAAATGTGGCAAATTAAATGTTGAGAGGAAATGGGTGTTATCAGTGCACCAAATTTTTAGTCCTCAGATTTTTTTCTAAATGACTCCAGACACTGCTAGAGGCAATCCATGCACTTGCTTAAAAATATTTACACTTCAAAAATACTGATCATCCTGCTGTGTCTCTGTCAACAGTAAAAGAAAAGATGAACCAAAATCATGCCAAAACACTGCTTAATTCAATCTAAACTATGCTTTAAGCTTGAAAGTCCTAATCAAGCTTAAGACTGTTATAGGCAGTGTCGTAGTAAATATTAATAATTTGTTTCCATGATTTGCATAGACTATTGTGGTAGAAAAGTGGGAATGTGATTTCAAGTTACAATAGTTCTCCCTTGGAGAAGCTCTTAATCAGTATCCATCCTCCTTCTTTACTAGCATAATTTTATCTATACTACAAATTTATTAATTATTCCTTAATATGCATAATTTTATATCTATATATTATTTTCTCATAATGAGAATGTAGGATATCTAATGAGGAGTCTCAGGTGCAAAAGCAGAATAAAAAACACTTAAAAAAATCACAAGAGGCCATAAAGTCGATTTAGAAGCACATTTTAAACTTAGTTAATACCTTTTTCCACTTTGATATAATTTTGTGGAGAATCTAGAAATCACTAGATAATTATTCTGAAAGATTTTTTCCCTCCTTTGATGTTTTGCCAGAAGTTTGAGGGAGGTGGTCCTTTCCCTCTCCTCAGCCCTGATGAAACACAGCTGAAGTGCTGGGTCCATTTCTGGACTCTCCAGCAAAGATATGGGAATACTGGTGTGAGTTGAGTAAAGGGCATGAACAGAATGAAGTAGCTGGAGCATCTGATATATGAAGAGAGACCAAGGTAGCTGGGGCCATGCACTTCTCAGTGATATCCAGTAAAAGGATGAGAAGCTGTAGGCAAAAACCAAAGTAAAGGAAATTCAATTTAAACATTAAGAAAAACTCTTTTACTATTATTGTTTCTGAGCAGTAAAACAGGTGAGCCAAAGAATTTGCACAGTCTTTCTCCTTGGAGTTATTAAAAATTGACTGGACATGGTCCTGGGCAGCCCACTCCCCTTGATTCTCCTGTATTAGAGTAGTCAATATCCAAAGAGGTCTTCTGACCTTATCTACTCTCTGATTCTGTAAAATTGATTTGAATGAGAATTCCAACAGTCAAGGATCTCTTTTGTGTTGTGATACTGATACTTTTGCCCTGAAACAAAAATCTCATATAGTTTCAATTATCCCACTAAATGGGCTGATATTGCCAGTGTATGATTTGCGTTTTTGGGACTCCATGCTAAACACAGCACATGAATACACAGAGTCTATATCTGTGTGAGCAAATCAGTTGTGTGATTGACTGGCACTGAGGCAAACTGGAATGAATTGATTGGTATTCACACCGTTCAGCTGTCCTACCTTCCAAACAGGATGGCCCCATCCCAGCTGCCCACTGGAGTGCTTGGCCCATTCCTGCTCTTGCACCATACCCAGGCATTCTCTTGGATGGGACTAGTAATGTACTGGGATCATTTCAGCTATTTAGCAGTGCAAGTTACCCGTTGCCAGCCTTTGGAAAGCTTTGCATAATTTGTAAGCGTAGAGCCATTCATTCAGATCTATGTTCTGTTTTTTAAACATTGTTGTATTAATTAAAAAATAAAAGATAAAACTGTAAAATGAGCTCAGAAAATAGAAGCAAAAAATTGCAGTCCCTATCCTCATTTCCGTGCTATAAGATAACAGTTTCATGGTCCGGATCATCCCTCAGGTTTGTGCTCAAGTCTTCCTGGAGGCTTTTTGAAGATCAGGATCCTTTTCCTGCATGAATTTTCTCCAGAATTAAGGAGATTTATCTCTGAACCAGGATAAGTCATTGTGAATTTGGCTGGTTCCTCAGTGAACCCACACTCTCTCCTGACTCTCACTAGGAATGACTGAATTCCCATCTCTTCCTGTCTTCTGTTCAGAAACTTCCTGTATGGGCCCATTCTAAATATTCCTGCTGGTGCTTTGGCTTCTTTGTTTTGCCTCTGGAAATTCTGCACTTTCTGAGGTCTTTTTTTCCCTTGCAAATTAACTGACTTTCTGATTTAGGCTTTCTCCCTTGCATACTAACCATCTAATGAATATAGCCATTAATTACCTTATATTGTACCAACCCATCATTCTGGTGGGGATTTTCTGGAGCAGCAATTCTCAACCTTTTGTAATCCATGACAAACTCATCTATTCTGAAAAGAATCAAAAGGTGCCTTAGCCATTTAAAAAAATTTAAAAAACTAGAAAAAGTGCAGTACTGCTGTGACAGGTTTTATTTGCAAATAAATGTCTATTCAACTTTATTTTTTTGTCTGGATAAAATCATATATGCATATATTTCTCCCCTCCCCAGACTTAAACACACTATTACTTTGTGAATTGCCTTCTAATACTCTATGGCAATAGGGATCAACCACTGGGAGAAAACTTTTAAATAAAAAAGAAGAAATACACATGCTAGGAACATTGAGCTAAATGTTGTACACGAGTACACAACTGAATGTCCAAAGAGATTTTTGAGTCTAAAAGTACAAATAAAGACCTATGAGACCGATTAAAATAAATAAAACAGAGAAAGGGGAGGGGAAAGGGGAGAGATGGGAGAGATCATAATACATAATAGTTCTTTCATACAGTGTAGACAGTATCTTTAGACAGTATGTGTGTATATAAAAAATGCATTTGTATTGGCAAACAAATATTTATGTGCAAAACTGAAAAAATGGATTCTTTTATTTCAGGCAGTTTTTCAAAAATCTGTTTCATCACTGTTATCAAGAGTATCTTCCAACAAAAGCAACTTCCTTCAGATACTAGATTTGAATTGTCTTGAAATAAATGTTTATCTTCTTACATTATAGCTACTTTTTGATATAATTATATTAGAAACCTTTGTGACAATTTGGATATTTTGGCAAGGTATTAATGGTACATGAAGATGTCATCTGTTTCCTATTCTCAGCTTTGTATTATCTCAAAGGTTTCTATCTCTTTTTCTCTCATCCTTTAATTTGCAGGCATTTTGTTCTAGATTAAAAATGTTTGTGTACAACTTTGGGATAATTAATCTTGATGCTGAAAACATTTAACATTTCTTTCCCTTAATAAATCATACATGGGATGTGTCATTCCATTCTTAGAGTTTGATACTCTAGGTCCTCACCTCATCCCAGTTAGCCAAAAATAGATGAATCATTCATGGGGAGGAAGGCTGAGTAGTCAGCAGATTTTCTGAGACAGGTGGAAGGTGAATATTCACTGTATTTTAATATTCTGTAGGCAGTACTATGTGGTATTTCTTCAAGTATGTTCATTGACCTGGTCAGAGAGGTGGAGCTGCTGGATGACCATGGTGTGAATAACTACGGGATGCCAGGAGATCAAAGAGCTCTCTATTGTTTAAAAAGCTCTTCTCAGGAGAGAAGGGAGTGGAAAATGGGGTCAATTCTTAGATGTCACTCCTGTTGAGAACAGACAGTGATGGAAGAGAAGGCATCCTCTGGTGAAAGAAACCAAAAGGCTTTTTTTTTTTTTTTTTTCTTGTAGGGTCTGCTCAATGTTCTTCATTCTCTGCCAAAATAGAAAGTTTATATTGTGTCTTCTTTGCCCTCAGGCCTTACATGTCGAATTTATTTCATTTTTTAATTGTTTATTTTTGGTACTGTGAAGCTTGGTGTCAATCCATTAGGCCTACAAATGCTAAGAGTGTGTTCCCTCTGGAAGGATGGAGCGCTGTGTTTTTTGTACAAAGATAGAGTTTCAGTGTCTCACCTGTCTAGATTCACATATTCTCAGTCTTGTACCTACTTTTCCTTTGTATATGGGTGAAAAGGTGTGAGAAAAGAAACTGTGTTAAGTGAGATAATCTTTTAGTAAATCCTCAGTATAGCAGCACAAAATGATCAGCAGCTGTAACCCAATTAAATGTAGCAATTTCACAGTACACTACTGCTCACCAGAGAGTATATACCGATATTCTCTGAGTATTCAGCCAAACCATTTTGTATCACTGCTTGCAAACTTCTCCTCAGGAATATTTAACATTTGGCTAGAGCTCCTCAAACACAAAGGGAAGATGAGAGGGAAGAGAAAAAGCAAAGGAACATAGTGCAAGGAGAGCCAATTAGTAAGTAAATCCACTCTGTCTCTTGAACACAAAGTAATCACTTCACAGGTGTGCACAGAAGAAGTTGCAGTTATAACATAACTAGAAGGTTAACTATTTAAAAGGTCTTCTCAAAGAACATTTAGATTAAGGAGCCTTTCTTCTTCAGTTCAAAGCTCCTGCTGCTGTTTTATGAGTCCAAAGTAAGGAACCAAGCTACTCCTTGTTTAATGTGATCATTTTAATAGCTCACCCATTTCTAACTTTGCTTTTCTAGATATCATGGCTCCAATCTCTGCTGATATGGCTGCTTTTTTGCAGGCCCATATATATGTGTCATAAAAGTATTTTACTACCAATTACTGGGGTGAGGAGAAAACACCCCTGAAATACTCTTGCAAGGCTGAGGTTATATATTTCTCACCAACATATTCAGTATGAGACTTGCCAAGAGACATCTTTAATGTAATAAAGATGCAACCATTAGTAAATGGCTTACAAAACAATATAGCAGCATTCATAAAAACTTCTGATTATATGAAAGAAAATTTGAAAATCAACTTTGTTTATTAATTTCCATTTCTATTTGAAACTCTGTATCTTACCTCCATTGATGTACAGTGATTTTTGTCTTACTCATCTGCCAGACAATCTCAGGAAGGCTCAACCAAAGTGTGAAAAGCAGGACTCCTACTTTTGTCAGTTAGTGAAAGAGAGCATTTAAAGCCATGTGTCTTCTTCTGTCCACATCTCCTGCTGAAATCACTTACTGGCAGTCATCTTGCAAACATGGGATGCAAACAGAGGACTTTTAATATTTTTGCAAGTTCTCCTGTGCTTCCAGTCCCCTGTGTAGAACTGCAGCTCTCTGCAAAGACACATCTTTAGCCTGTGGTTATGTGGCACAATACCATATATGAAGAAGAAGGCAGAGAAAAGAGCACAGATCACTGCAGAACTCTGTTTTTTGCTCTAGTTTTCTGAAGCAGATGTAAAGCAGTAACATATTAAATCCTGTCAGAGTCTTGATTTCATCAGTGGTGCTTGGTTGCTGCTTAATTAACACACTTTACGACATTCTGAACACCACATGGAGCAGGAGTCACAATCTTACGTATGGGGTTATGAAACAACAGCAGACAGGGGCTTCTGTCCTGAATTTTGTTACTGTAGAATGTCCTTGTTCCATAATCACTCATTTCTGTAAATAAATCACACAATGCTCACTCCCCAATAAAGTATTTACCAGCCCAAGGTTATCAACACTATGTTTTTTTTCTCATTTCTTTATGACCATATGGTAAAATCCTAGTATAAATTTTATTTTATCCTTTACAGACCTCTGTTTCAGTTCATTTTAAGTGACTAATTTGCCTAAATAGCCTTCAGTTTGACTTGGAACTTTTTCAGCTGAACATGGTAAGAAAATAAAAGAATGTATATGATCTGTTTAAATAATTGCCCCTTAACATCTCCAAAACTATGCAGAATATTTTTCTAAGCAGCAATAATGCCCAGTACTTTTCTGCCTATTTTTGTCCTTTGTCCTCATTTCTGTAACTGAGCCCACTGTCATCTGGTAGAAATATTTACCAGTTGGATCTGAATTGGCCTGGTAACAGTGAGAGCACATCTGGAGTCTAGACTCAGCGGCTCTATGGGCAGGGTCATATCTCTGCGCTCCATCAGCCCCAGCGCCTATTTCTGTTTACATAGGTGGTGTGCAGCATCATCTGTTTCACTTGTCAGACACTGCCAGCCCCCAGCCACCCCCTCCCCTTCTCCCTGACCCTCCACCATCCCACCACTATCAGCTGGAGACAGGAAGCAGGGGACCACTGGCACACACAACGGGAGAAGAGGGGAAAGAAAATCCCTGGATCTTATAAAATCCAGCATTGTCTGTGTACCTAAGATACAGTTCAGCTCCACGGGATTCCGTTGAGAGCAGTACCTTTGTCTGATATGGCAGGAGGCTGCATCAAATATGCAAGGGACAGAATAATCTCTTGGTAGATGAGGGAGTATGCTCTAAAGTCTTTAAAAGCTCTTTTGGTTTGATTTTTTTTCTTCTCCTAATTGAAAGTGTGTTCTTCAACTGCTTGGACTTCAAAACTAGAAAGTGTTGTAATATTTACTGAGTACTACTCTTTACCTGAAGAAAGGGTCTAAAATAAGCTTAGAAAATGTGTCATGGCAAAAAATATAGTCAAAAGAGATTGCTGCGACAAGAATTATGTCTCATAACACCGAGACACTTAAATTTATGTAATGTGTGAGGTAGCTTGTGTGTGTTTGAGGATAAGAGTTATGCAATACTTCATTAATGCTTCTTTAAAACTAGATGATAGAATTTTCTTTTCATCACTCATTGAAAAATGAGTCAGTCCCAAAGAGTAGGAACTATCTCATCAAAATATTAGAATGTTGTGGTTGATTGACCTTGGCTGGATGTCAGGTGTACACCAAGCTGCTTTATCACTTCCCTCCTCAGCAGCATGAGGGTGGGGGTGAGAAAATAAGACAAACAAAACTTGTGGGTCAAGATAAAGGCTGTTTAATAAACCAAAAGCAAAGGGCAAGCATGGAAGCTGAGGAAAAGTAAAGATTTGTTCTGTACTCCTGTGTTCACTTTTACTTCCTGAGAAGTAGGGTTTCTTCCTTTGGAAGACAAATGTGAATACTTCATGCCCTCCTTTCTTCCCAGGCTTAACTCATGATTTTTCTCTACCTCCTCCATCCCACAGGAGGAAGGGGAATGGGGACAGTGGTCACTTGGTCACACTTTGTCTCTGACACTCCTTCCTCCTCAGGGTGAGGAGTACTCACACTCCTCTCCTGCTCCAGCATGGAGTCCCTCCCACAGGAAACAGTTCTCTACAAACTTCTCCAACATGAGTGCTTCCCAGGGGCTACAGTTCTTCATTAACTGCTCCAGTGTGAGTTCCTTTCATGGAGTGCAGTCATTTAGGAACAGACTGCTCCAGTGTGAATCCCCCATGGGTTCCTGATTGCAAACTTGCTGCAGTGTGGGCTTCTCTCTCCAAAGAGACACAGCTCCTGCCAGACCCTGCTCTAGTGTGGGCTTCCCACACAGTCACAGCCTCTTTTGGGGATCCCCTGCTCTGGTGTGGGGCCCTCCACAGGCTGCAAGTGGATGTCAGCTCCTCCATGAACCTCTATGGGGACACCAAGGGCACAGCTGCCTCACCAAGAGGTGTATAAGAATCTCTGCTCTGGTGCCTGGAGCAACTGCTCCTCCTCCTCCTCCTTCACCAACCCTGATGTTAGCAGAGCTGTTCATCTCGTGTCTTCTCATCCTCTCTCTGGCTGGAATTAACTGCATCATCCCAGAGGTGCCACCACCATCACTGATGAGCTTGGCCTTGGTGGATCCACATCAGAGCTGGTGGGTATTGCCTCTGTTCAGAGAATTGTTTATGAAAAAGACATAACCCATACAAAGACAATCACATATTAATGTCATGCCCAGTTCTAGAGTCTGGTAGGGAAGTTGCACAACACACCTTTGGGGCTTTGTCACCAGGAGGTATGCATAGCTTGAGCTCAATCCTCAGACTGGTGAGAGAAAGGTAACACTTTAAATCTCATGTGGATTGGCACAGTATGGCCCCTCTTGAGTACACTACTGTTGCTCTGAAAACAGTGAGCAAACATTTATAAGACACGTGTGCCTCTGTTTCAGTCATGATGTGTAAGCAGGTCCTCCTATTGTTAAGAGGTATTCTGTTCACAGAGAGTATGAACAGACAAATTTCTACAATCACAGTTCTATCAGTAAACATTATCTCTTCTCTGAATACTTAGAGCTAAGCCATTCTGCTTGAATGGGAACACACAGAGTTTTGTTAAAGAGATGTGTGAGATACTCTACTGTTTTTTGCATCAGCATAATGATGCTAAAGATTTGCTTTAGTTGCTGGGATAGATTCTGTCATCATCACTGAGAGTTGTACAGTCTTCTTCCGTGTTACGGGCCTGCATAAAGTTAATGAGTTGAAAAAGTGCTTGCAAAGTATTTTGGTATTGGTGATGTGGCAAAAGTCAGAAATAATCCACCTTGACTCAGCCTGCAGAGCGGCTGGCAGACCAGGCAATATTTGTTTCTCTTTTTTTAAAAGTACTTTTTTATCTCATAAACTCTGAATAAAATTTTGTAAAGTGAGACTTTCTGACTCTATTCAGTGCATGCTGGAGGCGGTGTTAACACATTTTTTGACTTTAATTGGAGCAGAGCTTAGCTAATGCCAAGTATTTTTGAGATGTCTCAACATCACTTTAAAAGTATCACTTCTGAAAACATTTTTTTTTCAACAAAACAGTGTTGTTTTCAAAGCTGAGGGCCAAATGTTGTCAAGTCTACAAAAGAATGGTATATTAGGTTTGAATTTCCCTTTCGAACTCATTGGTTTGGACAAACTGACAAAACAAAGCTAGTTGGATCCTCCATAAAAGAAAACTTAATTCAGATCTTATACCACAAATCTTGGATGTAATATTTCCTGTATAAAATGGTAAAGATTGCTCCCTTTACAATACAAGAGATTAGTTTATGAAAATATAATACCCAGAAATTACTTGAGCATGTTTTTAGCATACATCATATCATCACAATATTTCCATGGATTTCTACAATATTTCCACTAGTGTGTGTTAAGAAAGCACTCAAAAAATTACAGAAAGTAAAAGAAAAATAGTTACAAAGTATTTTAAAAAAATTATACCTGTATTACTGTAATTGACATAATATCATGTAGAGCTAGCTGAAGGAATATGATTCAGTTCACAAAGCTTAATTGTGATAAAGATCTCCCATTATTGTGAAATGCTGAGAAACACTCATTCCCTAAGATAGTTTTATTATTGCTGAAAACACTGCCAGACTAGGGTAGAAAATAATTGGCTGCCAACAGAAAACAAAGCAGGATGTATTTGAAATTGATCTTTTCACTCAGTCATCTGTATTCATCTGGTCACTGCAGATGGTGTTAATAACCTCACAGGTAACGTGATTAACTGGGGCTTGGCTACCAGGGCTCTATGGATGTAGAGCTATCAATCTGCTCATTCTCATTGTCTTTTTCTGTCTATTGCTTTTGCTAGTGGTGGCAATGAGGTGCAAGCCCTGTGAGAAGAAGCTGAAGGAGCTGGAATTGTCTAGCCTGGAGAAAAGGAGGCTCAGGGAGGACCTTATCACTGTCTACAACTTCCTGAAAGGAGGGTTTAGCCAGATCTCCTAATAAGTGACAGGACAAAAGGAAATGTCCTTAAGTTCCACAGAGGAGGTTTAGATTGGGTATTAGGAAAATTTCTTTGCTGAAGAGGTGGTTAGTTGTTGGAACAAGGTACCCAGGGAAGTGGTAGAATCCTTGGAAGTTTTTTGAAAAACATGTGGATATGGCTTTTGGGTACATTGTGGTAAACAATTGGACATGGTCACCTTAAGGATCTTTCTCAATCAAAATAATTTTATTGAGGAATCACCGAATTAACTCCTCATCTAGCATAGAAATTATGATTCTATAATTCTAAATATTAGAAGCTCTCAGGATCAAAACCAGCTCTTTTACCTCTGAATGAATGAAGGAGAACTTCCTTCCTTCCTGTTTCAACAATGTCACAAATGTTCTTTTCTCTTGAAAGCAAAACATTTTGAGTCTTTATTTTTCTCCCCCTTTTCCTATGATAAACTCAGAGAAGTAAGAAACAGGCTGTACTTTTTCAACACACATTGAATGGAGGCGTTAGAAGATCATATATATATATATATATCCATACACATATATATGCAGCATGTCTCAAAATCTTCCCAGGGAGGTGAAAATATACTTTGCAATGTGTGAAGGTAAATATTTCGACAGATCCCATGGTCAGATTTTTTTTGCTTGATTCTGAAAAAAGGCCAACATTTCTAAAGTACTCATGGAACTTTGCAATGCTCATTGCAACATCTGTGGGCAGGTTTTTTTAAAATGATTAGTACCTAGGGTGCAATTAATGCCCCAGAGTCTAGCAATCTGTTTTGGCATTATAAAGAAAACTGAGAAGTTTAGAAATCACTAAGGAATGAAAGAAACACTGAGAAACTGCTAGAAAGTATAGACTGTTTATTTTGAGTAGCAATGAGAAGTTACCTTGATTGCCTTGATACTTTCCAGAAAAAGGCTGGCTATGGAGTTAAAATTATCCTATAGAAATAGAGGTGGCATGAAACTACTAAAACTATAAGCCTAAACCAGGAAATAGCAACATTTCATCAGGATAACCCCTTGGTGGTGGAGGAGCTGCTCAGTTACAGCATTGGAACCTCTGTAGTGTGTCTCTGAAAAGTGAGCTCAGGTAATATGACTGCAGCTCTCAAATGCTTGAAAGGCATTTAGGGGACACAAAAGGAGTAGGCAAAGAATATGCTCAGAGTTTCAGGTGTTTTCCTGATGCATCTGACCACCTTCAGTCAAGTTATTCTGTTAAACATTTTTCCTGACATGCTAACCTCTGCTTCAAATCTCTGTGTATTTTTTTCATATGAGCAGCATGTGTGAACAGCACTGGGGTGAGGCCCACAAGGCCGAGGTCAGTGGGAGGGACCTGTCATTATTTAGCTTTCAGGAAAAGAGGATTAGAATAAAAAGTTTGACGAAACTGAGGGCTTTGAAAAGAATAGCCGTGAGCAGTCAGATTTCAAAACTTTTAGTGGTCTCATTTAATCAAAGTCAAAAGAATCCAAAACAATTATAATGAATGGTGGGAGAAGGGAACAGGGACTTTCTAACTTGATGGTCTCAGCATAGTAGGCATGCTTATTTCTAGGCCACCCTTGAAAATCTGGCTCAGCTAACAAGGGTGGGAAATCATAGCCATGTAAAAACCCTTTATTCTCAGAAATTACATGAAGTGAGTCATAGATCTCAGTTGCATTTCTGTGGGAAAACCCCTCTGCATTTAAACATACCCTCACAGTGGGCAGCACATGGCACTTGGCACACACCCCACACTTAAAGTGGGATACAAGGACAGTACTGGTATGGTAACTTCTAGAAGTAATCATATATTCCAAATTTTTCCTCAGTCTGGCAAAAATGGAAAGACACTTGAAGTCAAAGCACCCAAAAGGAATGAACTTCCCCAAAGACTTCAAATTACACTGTTACTGTGGCAATTTTTACTGTGGATAAATTCATGAATTTGAGAGAGGGTCGTGAAGGTAGTGGATGTGGCCATAATTTTGGCCTGCTATGGAAAGTGTGGAACCAGATGTGGAAGTTAATGTAGAAAAGGAACGTTGAAGGAGTATAAACAGATGGCAAATAAAATAAGACCTTTCTGTCTCATATTTATGAAGAAGTCACATGTAAGAAAATGAACTTCTAAGAACCCACTGTGAGCAATGAAATAGGAGAGTCTGGAAGAAAGAATCTGGGACTGATCCTATTAAATAAACTCCAGTGTCAAAGAGTATCGTGGGATGTATTGCTCAAGAACAATAAATCCTATCA
This sequence comes from Melospiza georgiana, assembly GCF_028018845.1. Classification (NCBI taxonomy): domain Eukaryota; kingdom Metazoa; phylum Chordata; class Aves; order Passeriformes; family Passerellidae; genus Melospiza; species Melospiza georgiana. The sequence goes on from NC_080432.1 coordinate 92,994,942, forward strand.
CAAAGATTTCTGTCGCCAAGATTTAGTATCTGCAGTATGATGCACATACTGCTGGATTTGCTCTAGCCTGCAGACCAGCTGATAGTTCTGTGTAAAAAGGATTTTTTTTTGGCCAGCATATCAACTGAAAAGTCTTAATTTCCATTAAAACCATTTGAAATTCAGTATTTTCCATCCAGCCCAATGCTTTACTGTGCACAGTAAAGGATTTCCCTTAGGATTTTCTTTCCTTTACATGGTAAAGGGTCCTGGTTCAGAGCTCTTACTCTCTAACTAAAAAGTCACCAATTTTAATTTAATTCAGACTAGAAAAATATTTGTTTATTACGAATTAAAAGGTGATAAAGTGTTTCTACCACAAAATTGTTAAAAAAAATCAATGAAATTCAATGATGATTCAAATATTCAGAGAGGCTTTATTTTAGTATTTACATGCATGTTGATGCTGCTGTAGGAACTGACAATGTACTTTTGTAATTTGAAGGCCAAAATGAACCCACAGCATTTTTAGTTTAACTGATAAGAGAGACATTTACATTGCATTTCTTTACCAATATGTGACTCCTTTAACTGTATATTCTGGTAGAAGAAAAATACATGTGGTAGAAATTCTTTGTTGAAATAGCATGTCAATTATTACAAAGTTATAAATGCTTTAGAAATGAATTACTGTTGAACATATGTTCACTCAAGTCTCTGAGTTGAAAAAGGTAGTAAATATGCTGCATGAAGAAGGATAGTGAAAATAAAGAAAGAAATATCTGGACATAATTACCTAGTTCAATTTTAACTTTCCTCACTAACTAAATACAAACATCTCAATTTACGCAATCCACAGGGTTTGCTTCATTTATACAAAATTGTAACAAAAAAAGATCTAAACCCTGAAATAGATGTAAAACAAAAGCAAGTAATAGAGGACATGTTACAGCAATATTGACACTGAACCTTTAATGGAATTATACATATGAATTTTTACCATATCTCTTAATTTTTTACTTATGGGACACAGTGAGCTCTTCATGGTTTCTAGAATTTGTCCAGAAATGAATTAACTATTAATGTCTGTTCGACTCTTACAGAGAAAGATAATACTGACACTTGAAATACAGCAGATTTACGGGAATTAGAGGAACTTAAAATGGGCAAGGGATGAAATCTTTAGTTTCATCTTTAAAAACAGGGAAATGTCATACCTCACAGAAGGCCATTAAAGTATAGAAGGGAAAGAGGTGGAAAGGCTGAATACTGAGAAAATTTCCTAGTTTGGAAAGTATTCATGCAACAGCATGTGAGAATCAATATTATGTAGCTTCTATCTTTTGTGTATGTAAGAACTCTTTTGATGATAAAAATTTGGCCAGCTGAGGGACAATGAAGTTGTGTTTTTCAAGAGTGTTCTTATTCCTGTTAGGTTAAAAAGGATATGTCAAATCTTAAGTGCAACGCTCATTAGGTTGAATGCAATATTAACCTCAAGGCTAAAGAATACCTTCATAGTTGTTTGATTCTCATAACACCAAACACCCTAAAACCTGACCTTGCTTAAAAGAAGGTGGAGGGTAAAAGCCTAGTCAGTAGAGTTTAGTTAGTGACAGAAATGGGCTTCAGCTGAAAATGACTTCACAGGACTCTTGTATCAGGTGTACGTCAAGCACATATTATCACTCTGTGCTGGAAGGAGGCACAAGGAAGGATCATGTTGCACACAGAAGCATAGAACCTCTGAATGGCTGAGGTCGGAAGAAACTTCTGGATGCCCTCTGGTGACCTGGTACAGCCTGCTTCCCATAAACATGTCCATGCAGCTTCTGAATATCTCCAGGGATGGACATTCCATGACGTCTCTGGACAACCTGTTCCAGTGCTCAGTCACCTTCCCAATAAAAAGATGTTTCTTTGTGCTCAGACAGTGCACCTGTGTTTCAGTTTATGCCTGTTTCCTCTTATCACTGGGACTGGAGTGTGGCTGAAAACCAGGGAAGAGGTTTCTGACCAGAGAACCCACATGAAGAACTGGCAGGTAGGGCTGCAAATCAAGCCTTGGTGAGCATGGCCACCAAGCATGGGGAGCCATATCCCTGCTTGTGATGGAACACTTGGTCATCCTAATCTATAGCAATGGATCCTGAACTGTTTTATTATTGCACAGACAGAGACTCTGTGAAGGCACAGAGGACAGCAGTGCTGTCAGTGTACTGGCAATGCATTGCTTTCATATGCTCATGTGCTTTCTCAGCTGAGCAATAGACTGGGAAGGGCCAACGTGGCCTTGACTGGTCAGTAGCTTTTCAGAAAAAGAATTTCCTTGGAAAAACTTTTCCTTTTCCTTTTCCTTTTCCTTTTCCTTTTCCTTTTCCTTTTCCTTTTCCTTTTCCTTTTCCTTTGCCTTTTCCTTTGCCTTTTCCTTCCCCTTCCCCTTCCCCTTCCCCTTCCCCTTCCCCTTCCCCTTCTCCTTCCTTCCTTTTCTTGCTTTCTCTCTTTCTTTTCCTATTCCTCATTCCTCTGTGCTATCTATAGGACCACATTCCTTCCTTTGCTTCCAAAATTTAGTTTTGAGATGTTAAAGTACATCATTGATCTTCTTGATGTCTCCTCCACAGAGGGCTCCTACTAAGCTTCCATAATACTTCTCCAGTTGGTGTCAAGGGATGGGATTTTCTCAGAAGTAGAGGGTAGCAGTGGACCTGTGATAGACTGCAATACACACAGCATAGGTGAAGAATTGAGCATTTAGATTTGAAAGACAAACTAATAAGTGAAATATTCAAAAAAATTGAATTTGACTCAAGGGGGCCTTAATGTGGCAAAAACTCCAAAAGTCTTTGCAATGACCTAAGTATTGAATTTACTGATGAATGTTAGACATATAAACATTTTTAATGAGAATTGAGTAGTTCTAAAAATTGATACTTTAAAGCTTTTATCATTGGACTTCTACCCAGGTTCATTTGGCAGTATGAAGGAGTAATAATTTTTCATGATTTATACCATTACAATATAAATATTATGAATATTTCTGTTAATTAAGCCAGTAGTTTTAAAAGAAATTCTTTTGTACACTAGTATGTCAAAAGTCCTGTTTCCCAATGATAAAGTGGCAAATGACAACATAACTGTGTAGAAAGAGCAGTCTTAATCTTTATGGAACATCAGAGGACACAAACACTGAGCTTGCTGAGTTGGTTAATATATATTTTAACTACGGTTATTTTCTTTTCCCCTATATTCTTTAGTAAAAGCATTTCATAAGTATAACTTTTTGCTTTGAAAATTTTGATTTGGCCTTTTTTTACCCTCTAATACTAGAAAGGTGAATGCATTTGTTCATCTACATATGGGTATATGGTACTGGGAAACCAGGGAAATATTTTGTCTGGAGCCCTGGCATTCTTCAATATGTGTGCTTCTGGGTAAGCTTTTCTTTAAACTCATTATGAACAAACAACCGTGCTTCAGTATGTCTTAGACTTGCTTTTTTCTTCACCTATTAGGTCAACAACTTCTCCCATTCATATCAAGTGCTGCTTGGATAATCTGGTAGAACCAGGCACTCTGACTTGTCCACCAAATATAGACAAGGATCAGACTTCAAGGTCTACAGCAGCTTGTCACTGTTTTTAATTGTTAAAATCTGGGCAGCTAAAAACCTTTCTAGAAGCAGATTATTCTCTCACAATGCTTCTTCTGTCTTCCCCCTTTCTAAAGAGTAATTGTCATTGTTATCAGTGAATGAATCTTCTGTTGACTCACATAATTTCACAATTGAAAATATAATAAAAATAAATATAATGCAGATGTAATGGACCTCTGCTCTTACAAATAGCTTATAATTATATACAAATATCTTTGTTTTAAAGTATATTATGTAGTGCACTTCACAGAGGATCATAAATCTTAGAAATAGAATACTGAACATTTCTTTTATAGATAAATGGCAAATGTCCTAAACTATGTGCCTCAGACCTCCAAAGAGTCATACATTTTTGAGTGTATTGTTAACAAATTTTCCATTCTTCTAGTTTTTACAAGCTTTTTGCTCTTCTGGTTCCTGTCTGAGCTAGAAAAGCAAGTACCCAAATACCACAACAAAGACAGTGCTCAAGATATTTCAGGCTTGATTTAGAGCAGGGAGTATTTAGATTCTTTTAAGGTTTCCAGTTAAATTTTCAAATACAAGAGTATTCAGATAAGCAACCAAGTTGACTGGTGCTCATCTGAACTGAGCACAAATACTCAAACTTTAAAATTTACCTCCTTAAAGCCGATAAGATCTATTTATGGGACAATTCTATACTGGTATCATGTAATGAACTGCTGGATTGCATAATTTCTAAGCGTTGCTTGTGTGTAACACACTTTGTATTTACTTACAGAAAATACAGACTGCATACTGAAGCCATTTAAGAAATATATTTCTGAGAATATTGGAAAAAGACTTGTCAGATGTATACTCAAACATCTATGATTAGATTGGACCCTTAAAACACACTCATCATTCAACATTTGTGGTAGAACAAGATTACACTGTTTTGGATCATTACTGCACATTTTTTTTCTAAGAAAAAAAGTAACTTTTTCAAAGAAAGAAAATTATCATAAACATTGGCTGTTTATCACACCGTGGTATTTGTTTTCCTTATGGCATTTGCATCATTTCCTAAGCAAAGAATGGCAAGCATTGCAAGAAGTACAATGAAATAAACATAAGCACCTTGTTTAAATACTTATCTGAATATGACTTGCATGGCTTGTTATTTTTTATGCAGCTTTAGGTGCCACTCAAATCAGTCTAACTCTTACTGCAGTTTTAGTATTTTGATTTTAAATGGTTAGAGTTTGTGTTTCAGGTAGTCGCTGAAATAAGGTGTATCTGGCTAAACAGGTGTTTTGGAAAACACATAAAATAATATTGTTTTTAGAACCAAGATAGTTCCCTAGACAGAAAAAATTGTATCTGGAGGAGAAAGGGACTAATTGGTGATTGTGTAATGTGGCTTGAAGCCAGAATTCACCAGCTGACTGGGTCAAAGCTTTGGAAGAGATTTTAGAGACATTTAGATAAGGCCAGCACTTAACTACCTGGAAAGATGATTAAGAAAGGCTGGAAAGAATGTCTTGATGCTTTCAAGTGGTTAATTTCTATCTGTATGTATGGAAGGAGTAAAACTCTTGTGCCCAAACAGATCATAAGGCAGCTGAAGTTTGTTTATAGTATTTTGCCTTTATCTTCATGTGGAATTCAACTTCTAATGCTGAAGCAGAAAATCTGCAAGTGCCACATTACATGCTAAATGGAAAGGAATTAATAAACACATCCAGATTCTGTTAGCAGTATAGAAAACAATTCCCTGCTTTTTTTTGGTGCAAGAATGTTAAATACAAAATTCACATAGCAGAGCTTCAAAATTGTCAGAATTTTAAAGCAATTATGAGGCACTGAGAAGTTACTCTACATGATGGAGAAGACTGAGGAAAAAGAGAGTTCCCCACTGATATGTCTATGCAGCTCATTTATTTACCCTGAAAACATGCCAGATATCTCAGAACAGGCTGTAAGTTAACTAGCTGAAGAAATTTTGGCTACTGAGCTGCTAAGCCTCACATTTTGAAGAGATTAATTTATAAAATGAAATAACTGATATTTGAAGATGAGTGGGATCCTATGAGGATGCCTTGAAGAGCAAAGGAACCATTAAAAGCTTGATGATCTATATATAATTTCCTTGAAACACAACAACAATCCACCGTGCTGTAAAATAAACCAGCTTGATTGAATGGGGAACCAAAACTGAATTCAAAAGCAGACCTGAAGAGGCGAAAACTGGAGAGGTGTAACCAAGAAGGAATATACTCTAACACTTTGGGAGAGTTAGGAAAGCCAGACCTTGGCTAAGTGGAAATTGGTGAAGGATGTGACAAAGATCAACATGAATGGCCTCTACAGGACTTGTTATCAGTGAAGAAAACACTGGGGCAGGTGTAGAGCTGCTTCTGAGGGCAGGGAAATGAATGAGATGCTCAGAGCCTTCACAGAAAAGGTCTTTCCTCAGGTTTCTTGAATATGCATGCCAAGTAAAATTTGTGTAAGATAGAAACACATTGAAGCTTTGGAGAGGGTCACCTTAGGGATACTTAGGTGAGCTGATCACACACATGCACCAGCTCACAGGACCTGACAGGATACATATGAGAGTATTGAGAGAGCTTAAAGTCCAGTGTCACTTTGTGTTTGATAGAAGGGCTGGTAAAGTCTTTGTACAGATAGCATGTGTGAGGGCAACGCCAGGCAGGGACAGTGAGACTGATGACTGGAAAACAAGACTGAAACTGCCTGTGCAGAAAAACCTCAGCAGGCTCCAAGAACAGGAGCCTCATGAAGTTCAACAGAACTTCATGAAGTTCAACAGAAGCAAACATTAAGCCTGCACTTGGGAAAATGCCTATACTGTGCACCAGTACAAGCTGGAGACTGACTGTTCATCAGCACTACAAAAACAGTACCTGAGAATCCTTGTGGGTCCAGATTAAACCAGTTCAGTGCTATAATCTTGCAATGACAAAAACTAAATCTAGTCTGGTATGTATCAGCAATAATTTGATAATCCATCACTAGCACTGACATAAATATATTGTCATTATTTATTACTTATTGTGATTGCTAACTTCAAAACTTTTAGGACATTACTTGCTTCTCTGAAGATATATTTAATTATTGTATCAGATCACGTATTCACAGATAACAATCTGCATGTGGTTCAGAAAACAGATTAATTAAGGAGTTTCAATATGTTCTCATCAGTGATGATCCTGCTTCAGCCTGGCACCCTGATTAAATCTTAAAGCACTTGATGAAGCATCCATTTGTGCTTCTGAAAAGTGGTTTTCTGTTCTTTTCCTCTGTATAGAACAGCCTGTGTAAGTGAAGGGGCTTCTAGAACTGCTTGTATATATCTATACATTATACATATATGTACTAGATGTGCACTATACATTATCTGCCCAAAGAAACAGACTTAAGATCAATGTATAGAAAATGGGCTATGTTGCCTGATATAGTAACTCTGTTCTGGTTTTATTCCTCAAATTCTTTCAAATGTCTCTATTGAGACATTAAGAACAGTAATATTGTGCAAAGTGCCTAACTGGGCTATACACCTTTTTCTAAGGAAGCTTTAGTTCTTAGTAAAATGAAACAATGAAATCTGCTCTGCATGGGAAACCACAGATATTAGGTTTTTTAAAAAGCAAAGAGTTTTTAAAGCAGCAAAATAACTGAAATTGTTGAAGCTGCTGCAGCTATTCTCATACTGAAATTAGGCATTTATGTAAGTGTTTTACTGGCTTTATCCTATTGAACACTATTATTCAGTTATATATTCAAAGAAACTGAAAGCAGAGATGAAAAAATGTCCTTTACTTTGTTTAATATAAGAAAAGAACTAAGAGTGCCTGCCCCTTAACAGATGTTAATTGGCTGTTCTTTTCACAAGAGTTAAACTTGAGCAAATACCAAATTTCCAAATCCAGCTGAAAGGCAAAAGAAACAGAAATGTTATGACAGACATAGAAAACTGCTGTCCAGGCTGGTAGCCAGGCCACCTGAGACCAAACAGGAACAGCTGGAAGCCAGCAAAAATCATTACTGCCTCAGTAGAGTCCCACTCATGTATTGCAGAAATGCAGAATGAACACTACTGGAGGAATCAGTGAGATATACTTGAAGTACTGGAGAAATCTCAGATAACTCTTGAAAATGGAGAAAAAGTTGAAAATATTATTTTTTTTAATGATGCAAGTATAAAGAATGCTATATCCTGTTCAGAAGCATCATTATAAGTACCAGGAGCACTGAAATTGCCAGTACAAATTGCTTCCAGCTGAGATTGCAGCCTACCAGCCCTTTCATTTCTGAGTCGTGACTATTCTAACAAGGTACGCAGTGAATTTAAATTGCACCTTGATGACAATATGTTGCCATCTCAGAAATATATTAATCCTTTAGATGAATTTTTTCATAAAAGCAAAATATTGGTATCTAAAATAATTTATCTGAATGGAATTGAAAGGGTTACATTTAAAGGCTGATGTTGCCATACTACTGATGCTACCAAGACTTTGATCATAGGAATGTAGACTGAACATTCTTCATAACCCAGCAAAGTGATTGTGCATTTAATGAAAGGAAATCTTTCCATTTTACTTTTAAAAATGCTGGAATTAAAAATCGTTGGCCACTACTGCTATAGATTGAGGTCAGTTAGACTCTACCTAACACCACTTGAAGACTGTAGGGAGAGAGAGAATTAATTTCACTGAATGCTGGGCATCCACAGTTGCATTTGATACACACTCCTCTTCTAATGAAGGAAAACCAGTTTGTATATTGTGTTTAGTACCTGTTTTTATTTGGGTTGAATACTTGTAGAAACATTTTTCTTTTTCTACTAATTTTCTGTTTGCTTGCCTATCTCAGTCACAGATTCAGTGATATTGATGTGTTATCATGTGATAAATCTGCATCCACTGGGTTTAGACAGGTGGCTCTTATGCTTATTGTACATTATAGATGCTTACATTTGGTTGGATAGATGCCACTACAGATGCCGAAATATTAGTGAAAAATTCAGCTTATTTAATATAATTCACATAATTCAATTATCAGTTACCCTAGGGCACCCAAGTCAGTGTGTATTTCTTCCTCTGTTCAAGGACCTAAGCAGATGCATCTAAATTTTTCTCTTTGTATATTCTTTTTTATTTACCACATGTACATAATTTATTGTATTGGAAGAAAATGATGACAGCAGAGAAATACATTGTTGTCAGTCAAAGCCTCTTAGTCTAAATGAAAGAGCTCTTGGCACTGTAGTCAGTGGATGTGGGATTGTGGGAATAGGGTCAATCCTTTTTCACTTTTGTATTCTTGCTGAAATGTCCATTGTATTTCATGGAAAGTAAAAATGTACACTGTAAAGGCAGTGGATTGTCCCATGAAATGCAGCAATCCACAACATGTTAATGCTTTTTTTTTTCCTTTTCATATTGCCCCAAACTGGAAGAAAAAACATTGTTTTCAAAAAAATAATACTAACCATTCTCAGCAGTTTCTAAGTAATGGGCTCTCCTTACATTTCAGGCTTTTAATTCTGTTTTGTTTCTTCCATTGAGGAGATGGAAAAAACCCTAGATCAATTCAAACTAATTTTTCAAAAGCACTCACTTCCCAAGCAGAAACAAATTACCACCATCTCTCTGAAATTTAATTGCTTTCGCTCCAGTAAAACACCCTTTCTGCACAGAGGAATGAAGAAAAAGAGAAATGCTAGATGCACAAGTAAAGAATGAGTAGGTTTTAGTTGTTTTATCCTTCTCCTAAATTAAGTTAGGATTACTTGTCCATTAATATATAGGCACACATTGTGAAAAATTTGGCACTTCCCTTATTAAAATTAGTAGCTGAAATATCTGTTAATCTATTCAGCTCCAAAGGAAGGTGCATCTGCAGGGAAAAAAAAAAAAAAAAAAGAGAAAATATAGAAAAAGAAACAGAAAAAAGAGAAAGGGAGAGAGAAGAGAGGAGAGAGGGAGAGAAAGAAAAAGATGGAAAAGAAGCCAGGCAGAAAGCAAGAAAGTGAGAAACTGTGCCTGCGTGAGAGAAAGTGAGAAGGAGGGCAAGAAGGAAAGCAGGAAGGCAAAGAACCAAGAAAGAAATAAGATCTAAGTTGCAATATTTCTGAAGCAGTGGGTCTAGCATGAAATAACGGGCCAACCAACTGTAACATAAAAAAGTTCAAAGTAATAGGGTTTGGTAAGGTCAGAGTAATGATTTATTTTTTTTTCATGTGAGATATTGTTCTTGAATGTGAGGCTGAGCTATAGTAGGCAATGGTAGGAAAGGAAACATCTTGTTTACAAATGTCAGCCAGCAATTAGCATCATTTAAAGAGTGGAACCACAACGGCTGTTTTTTGTTAGCTTCGAAAACCCATCTCTTTCTTGTGGCCAAGTTTTAAGAGGCAAAGTAGACAGCAAGACTCTGAAACCAGTTCATAAATAGTTGATTTCATATTTTAAAATCTTGCCTATAACTGTCACCCCCCTCGCGTGGATCACAGATGGTGAAGAACTAATTTGTTACTGTTTGATAACGGCTTTTATGTATCAAAGCGCTTATTTACTACTCTGTGGGGGGAAATGACAGACTAAAAGCAATTATGTGTTTTTCTTTCAGTTTTTCTTTAACCACTATGCTCTTTGGCTTTTTTTTTTTTTCCACTCCCGACATGTTTCTTATTTGAAATATAGCATTGTGAATCTTTTACATATGTTGTTTCTCATTTAACCCTCTTTCTGGGTTTTCAAGAATGCATCTGGCCAGGCAGATCAACTGTAATCTTTCATGATTGTTTATAATGGCCCAGTGATAAGTAATAACACTCAGGGGTGTCTCCCGGTAACAGCGTATTACATTACAGTATTAAAAATGCAAATTGGGACTTTGCTTTTGAAGATTGTCAGGAAAATGTTTCAAGAAGGTAGAATAGCTACCAGGACGCCTGTAAGTGAAATCACCCCCTCTCTCCCCACCATCTGGGGCCTCCTGCCTGCAGGTTTTCTGAAGGAGCCCCTCGCCCCCTCCTCCTTCCCCCAAAGTAAATAAATAAGTGAAGAGACTTTCCTCTGTACATGGTATTAAGTAACTGATGTTGGATCTCTGGCCCTGAAAAGTCATGAACTCCTGCATCTTTCCATTTTTTCTCTCTCACTGGTGATGTGCAAACTGCTTACTTGGTGTTGCCATCAAAAACAATTTTGCTCTGGGTTGTGCTTTCTGGTATTGCATGGCAGCAGGGCTGATGGGGATGAGGGAGTAGTTTGTGCACATATATTTATTTAAAATAAACAACAGAAAGGGTTCTAATTTGAGGGTGAGTTTCCTTAAAATGAAACAGGGTGAGTTTCCTTAAAATGAAACAGTAGACCTACTTGTGTGACTAAAGTTGAAGAAGTGCATGAACACCACAGTGAAATTTGTCATTAGTGGGGAATTGTTTGTACTGAATTAAGAGTTAAATTTAAAAGGGAAACAATTCTGTTATAGATAGGAATTTCAATACGGCAATGCAATATCATAATAATGGTTATTGTCTATTGCTGTTGAAATCACTCGGAATTTTCCCACTGACTTAAATGAAAGAAGGAATAAGTCACCATGGAAAAACCCATGGAAAGATTACAAGCTTTTGTTTGTCTCATTACATCCTTTAAATTACCTCCTGGCTCTCTTCCCCTGTTTCACCCTCCTTTTCTTCTTCTACATTACAGTCACACTGGCATTAGGAGATGCCTGTTAATGTCAGCGGGACTGCTTGGGGAGCAATAAACTCAACATGGAGAGGGACAGAAAATTTTTGCCAAATAAGAATATATAAAGCATGTACTTCCTTATTCTCTGAAGCCTTCCTTGTAGCCAAGGAAAAAAAGAAGAAAAATCAAGGAAATGCAGAACAGAAAATGAGAATAAAAGGACGATGGAATTTAGGAAGCTAGTTTAAAGCCTATCCTGTTTAAAGATGAAACATTATAATATATCCCTTATTACAACCAAAATATGGGAGTAGCACTTATTTCAATGCTTTAATACCAGAAAGCTTCAATAGAATCCATAAATCACTTCCACATGTTTTTGAATAAACCTCTGTCCTGCATTGTACAAATTGCTTTCTCAAGACACAGTCTGAGTAAGGTCAGCAATCCTTCCCTCCTCCTGTGTGACTTTCTCAGGGTGAAATTCACCCTTGGCAGTTGTCAAGAAAACGACCTGTGTCGCTGAACTCCTGCCTAAGCCAATTGATTTCCAGTGAGAGCTATATTTAGGTTAATCAGGTTCACTGTGTCGGGATGTGGCAATGAAATAGCTGAAGCATGCTCTATCAGGCCCCATTTGAAAGTGCTGGCCCAAGTGCGCTTGTCATTCCTGCTGTATTTCAGACTCTCCATCATTTTGATAATTATACAGCTTGGAAACTTTTTTCTTTTTATAGTCTTTGAAACTATAATGAAGTCTTCGGTGCTGCCAACCCAAACCATCCAAAAATCTTGAATCAGGCTTGAAATAATCATGAGATTGGCCTGAAAATCATACAACTGAATGTACTTGGCTTCTTTTATTTGCCTTCTGGTTTTGAGTGTTTAGGGTGCAATGGGGTCACATTTGCAGGGTTTCCTCTGCCTCTGTGTGGGCCAGAAATGCAACCTTTTTATAAGACAACTGAAATTCCTTGGGTATTCACATGACTCCAAGAGCTGGGATTTAATGGGGGTGTGGGGGGGAAATCCACTGTGTTTGGGCTTGTGATAAAATTGGAAGTCTTGGCATTACAGAGCGTCTCACATTCAAAGTTTGTTTATAAGGGGAATATAGTTATACGGAGAGAGAGAACAGAGTTTCCTTCTGTTCTCTTCTGACTTGAGAGAAATTCCTCCCAAAGGGTGAAACTTCACTTCTCAGACCTAGCATAAGGCCTATTCAGCATCTGAAGTGATGCATAGACCTGGCTGTGTCTCTCTTTGCTTAAATTTACTTCATGCTACATTAAAAGAAGCTGCAGAAGTTATTGTAGCTGAGATAGTTTAATGTTCACAAGGAAAAAAATTCTTTATAAAACTGCCTATTATCAAGGATTTAGAAAGTTCAACACACTGGGGTACAGAACTAAAAGCCCTTGTGAAAGAGGATGGAGGAGGCCCTTGAAGCAGGGAGGGAGCTGGGATGGAAGTACATGAGCTTTATAACATTTGGTATAATTCAATATAGGAATCTGATCTTTGGGCAAGTATTTGTGCAATAGAAGACATTTCTAGAGATGCAGGTAGGAGTATCACCTGTAAGCTTTGCAGGTAGGACTAAGATATCAAAGGTGGATTCATTTACCTTATCCATCATCTGCACATATGCTAGCTCTTTGGTAAGCAATGAACATTATTAGATACTTCTAGAGTGCAGTTCGTCTCATCCTCACACAGATATCTAGAAGAGATTGGATAAACTGTAAAATTCCATAAAAATGCCTTCTTATTTCCATTGGCTATGTAGGAAACTCAAATGGATGGATTTTAAGAGGATTAGTTTTTATATAGACTATTGGCAGTATAGAAGTCAAAGTTAAGCATTTTTGTCTGTGTTTTGCTTAAGAGTAATCTTAGCTCACATTTTTGAGCAATTTGGGATACAGGTGTAAATACTCTTGGGGTAACAATATGTATGTGGATGTGTGCATGCTCAGGATGTTTGGGTATTTTTTCTTATGTTACTGTCTAAATGGGGAGTTAGTAAGAGTAGGGAGTTTAGTTCTGCTCCTGGAGAAAACTGCATTTAACCAGACCAAACTATATGAAGAGGGAGATGAAGGTGTGGCTTGGAGACATTTATATTACATGATAAATGTCTAGATAAGGCACAGCGGTCATACTCTGGGATCCTCAACTACAAACCAGTCGCAATGTCCTAATGTCTTGCACCAGTCTGTAGTGCTTTAAAATAGTGCGTCTAGTTTTGCTTTTCTTTTGTCTTCTTGCTTTTCTTTTGTGACACCTTTAAGTAATGCACCATTAGTGCCGCTTAATCCCAGTTGTGTGTGCCTTAAAAATTGTCAGAATGTTTTCAGTCAAAAGGTATCACATTCAATTTAAGTACAGGATTTACACTGTGCCAAGCCAAGTACTCGTTGCCAGCAATTTGACATCCTGAACAAATAAGGTTTGAATTCCTCCTCTGAAACAGGAAAAGGATCATTTAGTCTGTTTGAATATCATTTAGAGTAGGATAGCTTTATTTTTTTGATGCAGCAGTAGTGTCAAATGTGGATTCTGACAGATTTATTGAATTGATGCTTGCACGTTAAACATACAGCTTTAGACACAGTTTAAATACATGTTCAATCTTTCTATGAAATTTAAGTTATGAAAATACCGTATGATATGTAGATTATAAATGTAATATAAAGTAAATGACAACAAAACTTTCTCAGGGTATTTTATCCAGCACAACTATGACTGGGGTTAAGAACAAGGATGGGGGAGATCACACATGAAGGCATAGATCAGCAGAAAGATGGTATTCATTTGCCAGTTTTGTCACAGAAGTCAAACCTCATGTTCTCAGACCCTGACTTTCATCTTTCCTCTGTTGCAGCTATTGCCCATCTTTTGAGACATAGTGTTTAAGTCAGTAAAATTTCTTTGATGCATTCATTTCTGCTGCAGAGAGAATAAAATATTGACAGTTCTTATGGCTTTAAATAACCTTAACTTGAACATGTGTCTGTGGACAAATGGGGCATAGACAGTGGACATATGGGAGATAGCGAAGTGACAGTACTTCCTTGTACCTGAAAGTAGGGTAATTTTATTAATGAGACAATCTGAGGTAATAAGAGCTGCCTCTTAAACAGGGCCATCAACTTTAAACAGGGAACCTCACCAACTGACCTTACTGTTTCTTTTCTGAGAGTTGGCTAGGTTACAGCTGCCTTGGGTAGCTCTGTCAGGAGCTCCACCAGGAAGAGGTATATGGAACTCTCAGTGTCCAACAACCAGGTGAGAGACCAAATAGAGGAATTAGGGGATGAGTGCAGGGGACAGCCCATGGCAAGTCAGGCTCCTCCATAATGCTCTGCACCTTAGAGCGCCAGTTATGGGCTGACTGGTGTGAGCACTCTTCCATGGTGCTACAAACCTAAATGTCCTGCTTACATGGCTGGAGGGTGAGGTGTTACCATCAACAGTGTTGTGCAGCAAGGTGAAGTGATGAGACAGGAATTCAGACAGACAGATGAATTTTGTGTATGTACATGGATACAAGACTGTGTCCCATCTGTTATGCCCCCGTCCACTTGGCAGTTTTGGGGGAAGTTTCTTTGATTCACTTTGGGTGGTGCATGGGAAAAACAACAACCTTCTCAGGAGGTTCTATAACAAACATTTACTTGAAAACTTTAGAACATTAAGGTAGAATAAAGTACTTGGCAAATTTTGAAACAACATCCAGGCAAAGTAAGGCACTTAATGAACTTGAACTTGGCCAACTTTAACTTATCCAGACACAGCAAGGCACTTTGTAAGGCATTGACTGGAATTCTTTAGTCTGGGTTACAATATATGTTGAGAAGTTGGGAGAAGAAAGAGAGTAAGGAAGAGAAAGCAAGGATAAGAGTAGAAAGTTATTTTTGTTGGGGGACGTTTAGGTTGAATATTAAAACAAGGTTCTTTACCCAGGGGGTGTTTGGGCCCTGGAACAGGCTCCTCAGGGGAGTGGTCACAGCACCAGCCTGACAGAGCTCAAGGAGCATTTGGACAATACTCTTGGGTACATGGTGTGACACTTGGGGATGGTCCAGTGCAGGGCCAGGAGCTGGACATGATGATCCTTGTGGGTCCCTTCCAATTCAGCATATTCTCTCATTCTGTGTTGTTGCCACCCGCTGATCCAGAAACAACACTTGATTGCTGCAATTTTAATGTCCACTGATCAAAGTGATGGTCATAGTCTTGATCTGTTGGGGATGAGGAGAAGCTCATAAAACATAAAGTTCAGTGGTTTAATACATGCTTAGGTTTATGTAGGAACACCCATCTACCTCCCCTGGTGAGGAGAATTTTACATTATAGGATGTAACACTGTGGATCAGGTGCAGTCCTTTAGTGGAAAGCTTCAGAAGTGAGTCTGAGGGCTCTTCAGGGGTCTGTGATGGTTTATGACCCCTTCTAAGACATGACAGCTGCTTCTCATGTCAACATGGCTGAGCCAGTCTTGCCCCATCAGAAGGGATGAACATGTTTGGGCCCATGTTTGAATGTCCCCATACCTTCCCTGGAGTGGTTGTCACACCTGAGCCAGTCACACAAAAGAGGGCATTGGCATGATAAAATGCACTATCCCAGCACGCAGGATCTGCTTCTTATTGGCCTCTTCCCATAGCTGGCTCAAAACCCAGTTTCTTGCTAAGTAAATGTTGATTTTTTGTAGTCACCCTCTGGTGCTCACACGCCCTGCACCTGTGCTGATGCCATTCACATCGTCAGCAAACACTGCTGCTTTTGCACATGGCTGACTGTCTGAGCCATTAATCATGAACATCAGTCTCTCACACCATCCTCTTCCTCCTACTATTAATTTAGGCTTCAAAATTGTTTACAGAAATCCTGATGAGGCATAGTAACATTTTCTAAACCTCATTTGGCAGACTTTGAACACTTTTCATTCATGGTCATGCTGTGTCATTGTTCAGAAAAAGAATTGTAGCATTTTCTGTCTCATGGCTGCTGCAGCGCAATCTTTATAAAGAGTTTTACCTTGTCATCACTTTTTACTGAACACTTGCAAAAATAGTAATAATAATAGTATTAAGAAAACTCTAATAACAAGTCCTTCTGTTTGAGGCTCCTTGATTTATATCCCTCAGTGAGGCTGAGATTGCTTTGTGAGAGCATTCACCTGTCTCTAGCTATGCATCCATTGAGGGGAATGCATGCTAATGGAAGTCAGCGTGGAAGACTTTGAAAGGCTCCAACAGGAAACACTAATTCACTTTGAAGAAGGGCTACAAATTGTATTTGGGATATAGGTGGAGATGCATCTGATTTCTTGTTAATTAAACTTATGATTAAGTCAAACTTGATTTAATTAAAGACATGATCATGCAATACAAATTGACAGTACACTAAGACAAAATCATTTAAATGTGCTCACATTTTTTAAAGAATCCCTAGAAAATTTCCTAACTTTTTTAGTCTGAAAGCACCTAAGAACAAAAATATGAAGCAGAAGTCATTAGATGTTTACTCTCAAAGATAACTTGAAATACCACCCTTATCACAAACACTATAACCTATGGTATATTAAGAAAAGAAATACTCAGCCAGCCCTCAAATCTACCTATTTTGCATTGTACTTACAATGTTCTGGCTCTTTAGCAACATGGATTTATTTGTATTGAGACAAAATAAAGGCAAGACAGTCCTTGTGAAAGCAAAAACAAAAAGTAATTTGTTGCTTCTTATTTGTAATCAAATGCAAAAATATAAAAAAATCACACACACAGAAAAGAAACAAATGCACTTATTGATGTGGTCTTAGCAATTGTTAATTTGACAAATAATTGTTTCAGGATCTATCTCTGGCTTTTGCTGCTATGGATCTGCTATACCATATGCTCTTATTCAGGCTAGTGATGGTGACATGAAGCTCATTTTCTGTCTACTAATCAGTGTAACTTTCTGAGCTTGTTCTGCACTACGGATAAAAAATATTCCTTTTCCTGGGCTCTCTAGAAATTAAAGCTGATCTCAGATGTTGCCATTCTGCATTGCTGCTTGTTTATTTGTTCTGTCACCAGCACAACAAAGGAAAGGCAGCTTTAATTTGCTGTATGTTGTGTAATGCAAACGTGAGTTACTGTATATCCCTTAACAGCCCATCATTAATTTCCCTTGCATGCCGTTTCCAGGTTTCATATATTGCTGGCTGTTGTGATAGTATGTAAAGCATCAGCTGCTGTTTCACAGCTTGGATTTTAAGAGGTCCACAAGGAGATATCAAAAGCTGAAATTCTAATATTGCCTCTAATGGAAGAACTATTACCCAAACAAGCAGGATGTAGATTTCTTTCCTAGCAGAATACTGCTATGGCATTCTCTCACTAATGGCTCTGCAGCATTCAGAACCTGGCAATGTATGGTTTCCAGTTCTGACAAACAATTATTTTATACTTATTCTTTTGTCCAAGGGAAAAATCCAGTCTAACTAGTTTAGAAACAAATTTATTTGTATAAATTCTTACAATGTGCTTATCACTTTAGTATGTGGGTGTAGTACAAAAAACAAGGTTATTGACATTGGACATTTGTGGGAAACAGAGATTAAGCCTGAACAGTGAGAATCTGATTTGTATAGCAACCTAAAATCACTAAAATAAAGTTATAGATCAGGAGCAGTTTTTATACCAATTCTAATGTTCTTCATAAACAGCAGAGCATCTTTATTAGTTGTCTTGGAGGCAATGTGACTCATTTGACTCAGATTCAAACCCTGATTTCTTTTCTGTAAATTCAAAAAATAATAAATAGTCCAAGTGAAATTTAGAGAACTGACATATAATGACAGTCATTTATTCTCTATAAATGTACTTTGTAAAGAAAGCTACAAGGTGTTTGTTTTCCAAAAGAATACCAAAGGGAAGTGTTGAGAGAAGGAAACTATTTTTTGTTTAAGCATGGAAGAATCCCCGTTCTTAAAAATAAGGAGATAGTGTGTCATTATGATTTGATGGAAACAGAATCTCATTTGTTCTGTTTCTTGGTGGGAGATACAACCCCTAGTTCTTGAAGGAATGCTTGGGATTTTTAATTCAATCATCACTGTTCCCATTCTGAGACAAACATAGAGATAGACACAAGACTGCTGCTGTGAGACCCCTCAAGTAAACTTTGATTCTGTGTTTAGGCATTTGGTGCCTTTTAAAAAGACCACATGGAACTTCATCTATGGGGTTAAGATTGCTTTTTAGTTTACCTATTTCTAAAAAATCTGTTAAGAATCAGAGCTCATCCTTTAGGGGGAAAGTTATTTAACTGTCATCAACAACTGATTGCCAACAAGGTGGGTTGGCATCTTCTGTTTCAGAAGATAGATGACAAGTACAGTCCCATGTAAAGCAGAAGGAAAGAAATCAAAACAAACACCTAGAGGAAAGATTGCTGTTGGAAAATCATAGGTGAAGGACAGTTTAAAAAGGCTTTCTGTACAATCACTTTATAAATATTGGTTTTTTGTGCTAACTTATTGCCTCATCTGCTACTGTAGCTTGAATTTTCTTTAAATCTTTTTTACTTTGCTGAACCCAGTCTCAAAATCTCTGTCTATTCTGGAACAGTGCAGCAGGAGTGTAATGGGCTTTTAATTTCATCATAATAAAACCTAGAGAAACTAAGGATCTTGACACTAAAATAAAGATCTTTCTCACATAAAATATGTAGGTAACTGATTTTCCATGTCTATAACACAGAATTTCTCCTAACGTTTTCCCATAGAGGCCTTATTTGTAAAATGTGATTTTTCCCTTTGCTACAAAATGACTCATTTTCAAAAAAATCTGGAAGTTGAAAAGAAAAAAAAATCCAAGTTGTAAATTTAATGCAAAACTCTGGGTCTTTTTAGCTTTTAAACTTGATGCACAGGGGAACGTATGTGAAGGGATAGAAATCTGGGTCACAGCATGAAATTCCTGTTTTTGTATTCATAAAAAACAAACTCTATATATCAAAGGAAGGAGGTGTGAAGTAGTAAAAAAGAAAAGGAGAAAAGCAGTCTAAAATATTCTCAGCTCTCGATATTTCTCAAAAACATACTGAGTTCTTTTAAGATGTTATATGATTTCCTCAGACCATTATTGAGATGAAAAATGTTACTTTCTTTTGCTAATAACTGCTCTAAATTTTTCTTCCAGAGAATTAATGAAATATTTTCAGTTTCTAGTGCATTTTGCTATCAAAATATGGTCCTAGGCTCTGTGGTCTTGAAAAATGCTCAGGTGGGTACCAATTTATATAGAAAAACAGTACACAGGCACCGAATATCTCCTTCTCTACCAATATTTGGTCAAGAGTTGCAGAGATGATGGTATGCAAACAAATCCTTTTTGGAATCATAACATTACCCTGAGAATAAACCCTTGAGGTGTACAGTGTCTCATGTACATGCCTGAGGAAAGAAATCAGAGGTACACCCCCCTTTTAAACAAACAGGTAATATGTATGTCTCCTGCACTACAGACCAAATTGTGGACCAATTACATTGCAAGCTGAATCTCCAGAGTGGACTGATGGAATGAATTTAGTTTACAAGTTAATGATGACTACCAGGTTCAACGTCACACTGAAGAATCGTGGAGTTTGCTGAGTTGGAAGGGAGTCACAGGAATCATCAAGTCCAACTTCTGGCCCAGGATAGCCCAGGAATCACACCACGTTTCTGAAAACATTGTCCAAATGCTTTTTGAACTTAGCAGACTATGGGATAAACCCTTGTTTTCTAAGTGAACCTACACGTGATTGATTGAGCTAAAAATGTCAGTTTGACACTTCTGAGGAGAGCCAGTAAATGAGAAATAGTTCTTAAAGAAATCATACTTCTAGTGTGGCATTTGTAGTAGTAAACATTGAAGTTTTTTTTAGACAGCTGCAGGGAGATCAATTTTTATAATGCAATTCTATCACAGAAAGAGAAGGAAATGCAAGTCTTGTTTGAAGAGGAACATGCCAGTAATTGCATGAAGTGCTGTTCTTCTGCTCTGGGATTTTATTTTCTACTATAAAATTACTTGAGAATAACCTAAAAATAACCTAATACTGAGTGAAAAAGTACAGTTTTAAGTTGCTTATGAGAGAAAAAAGAAACAAAGAGAAGTAGTTGCCACTAAATTTCATTTTTCTTTTTGAAATTCTTGCTCAGTTCACTAATGTTTTTTGACAAGAAATTCCACTGCCCACTACTGAATTTACATCCAAGAAGTGAGTAACATAAGAGAAGGTACATGACTATGTCTCCTAGTGACTTTCCTTGTGCTGTTTGCTTGCCAGTAATTATGTTTTTTATGCACTCATTTGCTGTGGGAGAACACAAGTGATATCAGCCATCACAGCACAAATCAGGTGGGATTCCATGGGCCAAGAGGAGGGATGACTTATTTCTGCTTGGTTCTGGTAAAAATTCCCAGTGCTAAGCTCATTTAGGACCTTGAACTTCCAATTGTTCTCTTTTAAAATTTCCCCACAACCTTGAAAATTATTATGTGTGGTTAGTAACAGAAAGGAAGGATCATCCCTGCATAGTGACCATTTATGTATTTTTATTTACAGAAGAGATGGATAAGCTTCCTTCACATTGTCCTAAAGATATACAGCTTCTCAATGGGGATAATGCCATTCTTTATTATCATTAAATGGAAATAGTATTTCCAGGAATTCATTAAAGAATTATATCTTCATAAACCTTTTGGGCAAGCTTCTTCTTTTGGGTTGAGGCTGTGCCCTAATGGGCATAATTGCACCCTCATTGTTTTCATGTTATAAAAGTCTGTCAGTAATGAAACATCAGTAGAATTCCAGATGCATGTGTTAGTCCCTGTGAGACACAAGTCCTCTCTGTTATGAGTCAGACATAAAAAATATCTTTTATAAAAGTCACATGTTTGCCCAGTGGAAGAATAGTTAGATGGTGATACCAGTTCACAAAAGTAGTTTCTGATGATCTGCAAATTAATTACACACTTTGATTGCCAGAGAGAGTGTCAACATTTGCTAGGATTTGCATGAATGCTGATCTAGGCTTGAAAACAGCACTTAGGCTCAGGCTAAGCTTAAAGCACATCCTTTAGTCCAAGAAAAAGAACTCAGGACCTAAATTATTTTGTGTATTTAATTCGGAGTTAATAAAATGTACGTACAAAAAGGGAACATTTGAGTCAGTTTATTATATGGTATTTGACCCTATCTACCCTATTAAAATTTCACATTCTTTCTCCAGTGGTGCCGTATGGGAACACAAGATTGCAATTGTGCCCCAAGAGCATGACAGCAGTCCTCATAATAGTTTCTTCAGTCTTTTTTTACTTTGCTTTCTAAAATGATGCTGCCATATGTGCTGTTATATTTAAGCAGCAGATGCTGTGAACTCACAAAGTTGAAGAATGCTGAAGTATGATGCCATTTGAAAACAGGTTTTCTAAGGAAAGCTGACTTCTGCAAGGCTTTGGATTTATTTCAGGCATTTCATTACTAATTACAAAAGGCCATAGAGAATGCATTTATACCACTTATTGGTTCTGTCTTGGGGCACCTAATATATGGGCTCTCTGGCTTTTACTCTATATTGCTGTTTCCACAGCTACAAAGCAGCTATAAGCTCTGCTTGCAACAGTGTTAATGCTTTAATTTTGAAAAGGAGCTGGGAATGGGTCTTCATTTTCACTCCTTTACTTAACCAGAGTTTGAGCTAAGGATGATACTGCACTGTAAACCAGGCTCATAGTATTAGGCTATGCATTAGTTAAAAAGGGTATTATGAATATAATGTTAGAAAATTCAAATTGTTTCAGTTTTCATTGGTAACTGACCCTCTAGCCATTTTTATTTTTGAAAATTAAGCAAGCAAATTCACAGCCTACTCCAAAATAGACTGAGATTGGCAGACATGCTGGATTCATAGGGAGTCAAATCAGTTCCAATAGAACACACATGAAATCCCTGGACTAGCAGCTGAAAGAGGATAAAGTAGAGATATGGAAGAAAAAAGTGAAGGAGGGACACTTTTCTAATATAGTGGTTGCTTCATGGAAGTTGATTTGGGAAAATAACACGATCTGGCAGCTGAAGAAAATGCAAACATTTTTCTAGCACTGATGACTTGTGTCAATTTAATTTTGAGTGTAACTTCACTGTACTTATGAGACTGAAATATCAGGCTCTGTAAGGCAGGCAGTTCTTTTTTACACATGGTCAGCTCTGAGCTGGATTCTGCTCCCTTGATGGGGCAATCCTGGATGTACATACAGACTGTGCAATGAGATGCTGCAATGAGAGAAGTGCTTAGGAAAGGGAGCTGGGGGTCCTGGCTGATGTCAGCACCCTGGTAGCCAGGAGGGCCATCACTGTCCTGGGGTCATATAACATCAGGCAGAATATAACATCAGGCAGCTGGACAAGGGAGAGGATAGTCCTGCTCTGCTTTGCACTGGAGCAGCCTCACCTTGAGTGGTGGGGACAGTTTTGGGACAAGAAGGATATAAAACTATTATAAAGCAACCAAAAGAGGGCAACAAAGATGGTGAGGGGCCTTGAGAGGAAGTTGTATGAGGGGTAGCTGAGGTCACTTGGTCTGTTCAGCCTGGAGGAGACTGAGAGGAGACCTCACTGCAGTTAAAGCATCCTTACGAGGGGAAGTGGGGGGCAGACGCTGATCTCCTCTGCATGGTGACCAGTGACAAGACCCGAGGGAATGGCCTAAAGTTGAGCCATGGGAGATTTAGGTTGGATATTAAAAAAAGGCTTTTCACCCAGAAGGTGTTTGGACACTAGGACAGGCTCCCCAGGGAAGTGGTTACAGCTCTAAGCCTGACAGAGCTCAAGAAGTATTTGGACAATACTCTTGGGCACATGGTGTGCCTCTTGGGGCTGTCCTGTGCAGAGGCAGGAGTTGAACTTTGGTGATCCTTGTGGGCGCTTTCCAACTTCCCATATTCTATGATTTTATGAACTGCAAATAGCACAAGTTGCCATCATGTCCTAAATTAATCTGTAGTAATCCTTGCATCTTTGGGGATAGAGACTCTGATTTGGAACAAAGGGAATTGTCCATTGAGATTTCTGGAAGGTCCTGCACCTTTTTTGCATCCTTCCACACATACATATAGACTGGCTTGAGTGTTCTCTCACTTGTGACACTCACTGATTGACACTCCCATCAAAAGTATCAGTGAAAGTATGGATCTAAATGTCTCATAAACACATTTGGTATGAATGGCAAAGTTTTGGCAGTGGAGAGGGCTGTGGGGCTGCTCTTTGGGGGAAGAAAAATGAGACTGACTGACTTTTGCCAGATACAACCAGTAGCTCCAAAGCGGACCTACCACAGGGTGCAGCTGATCCTATCAGCTGAATTGTTGGCACCTTTGAGAACCCATGTATAAGAAAGAGCAGAAAACACCAAAGGCAAAAGAAGAATGAGAAACAAGAGGGAACAGCAAAGTCAGAGAAGGGGGAGCAGGTATATGACTGAGGGAGCTGTGGCCTGAGGAAAACCCACAGTGGAGTGTAGGCAAAGGGTGATAAACAGAGAAACTGCTGTGTAATTGACCTCCATCTTTGGTGCTGCTTGGTACCTTGTTGCAGGGACTGAGCGTAACCTGTGTCAGTAATGAGTGTGGGGAGCGGTCTGTAGCGAATAAGTGGAAGTAAGGAAGGAGGAAGGACAGGAGTCCTCCTTTCCCAGGAAAGTGGAAGAAAAGATGATTTTCCCCTAAGAATGCTCCTCTCATTTTATTTTGCAATGCTCTAATCAGTATTTAAACAGTTATGCAATTTGCAATAAATTAAATACCTCAAGTTGAGTTTGTTTTGCCCATGAAAGTACTTAACTGCTTTTCTCACCTTCACGTTTGTGGTGTTGGTGGAGATGGAGACACAACACAAGATTGGAATTACTGCAGCAGAGAGAGCTTTAATGGTGTGCACAGCTCTTACAGAGGCTATCCAGAAGACTCTGCACTCAAACCTGACTGGCTACGACTTTGTTACCCCCAGCCACTGGCCAACAGCTGCCTGCTTACACTCTCTTCACTGGCAGCAGTTCTCTGTAGCCAAATCTCTCCGCCTCTCCTGTTCTGTGTGAGGCTCACACACTGGGTGTTTGTGTCATATACCTTGAGCCATGGAATCTCTCAATCTTGCTCTTCTCTCTTCTCCCACATCCAGCTCTAGGGGAGAGAAAGGGGGGAGTGAGCAAGTTCCTGGTTGGTTCTTGGATGGTAGTTGAGGTGAGCATTCTATAGTAATTTTTCTCTCTCCTTCCTTCCTTGCTTCACTTTATTTTTTTTTTTTTCCTTTTCAGCTTTTACTCTTTGGTCTTATTTTCTTTCCCTTTATAACAGTTTAAATGGGAGAAGTGTATCAAACATAGTTGACAGTAAGACGTTATTAAATGTTCTTGCATTTAATTCTTACTACTATCAGTATCCCAATTAATAAAAATAGTATGGAACCGCTCCTATTGTAGATGTTTCCAACAGTTTGATATTGGCATGCATTGTTTAAAGGGATATTCTAACTACACTTCCAGCCCTAGAACAAAAAATGTAATTGTTCTAAACTGCAGTTGGTATGGTTGCCACCCAGAAGTCATGTACATGGGTTTGTATTTTATACCTTTTCCCACTGCTTTTTTGTGTTTCCCTCTTTCTTATTCATCTGCTGTTTTTGGGGTGACATTCACTTTTATTAAGTGTCCATTGATTTATCGTTCTTTTCTTTCTGGTCTCTGCAGTTCTGCTAAAACATTGCCAATCCAACATCACTAGAAGAAGTATGATTTCAGCAGTAATGTTTAACTAGAGTTCTTGGCTAACATGACTGCTAGCAAGATTTGGGTTCTTGCACCTCTAAATCCCCCTGATGTGTGCTGACCCTTCTCACTTAAGAGTTCTGTGTGATGCCCCCTTTCTGCCTGAAAAAGAATGAAATGCAAATTTTAATGAAACTCTTTCTCCCCTTGGGAGGGATCCTGCAGCATGGCTGCAGTGCACTGGTAGAACATAACAAAGAGATAATTTCCAGCTGAGCTATTTAAGGTTCACAGTATCTTAAAAAAGAGGGAATGTTGCAATGCAGAGTAGATCCTAGAATGTTCTTTGGAGCACCACGCTCCCTCATGCATAAGAATATTCTAATTGTTCAGGCCAACAAGTTTTGCATCTTGGCTGTAGTCTTTTAATAATCTGACAGGCAGAGGAAATGGTCAGAGAGCAAAAGCTCCAAGTTGCCCTTGTATTAAGAATATCACAGGCCAGCAGTAGAACTGAAAGAATGGTGAATATGAAGGTGAGGGAGGGAAGAACAGTGCTAGATAGGAAAGGCATGTTATGCTAGATTGAGCTGTTTGGAGAAAGAGGATGAAGCTATAAAATCAACATTTAAATTTTTATAAGTTCAAGAGAGGAGGGCTCCCATTTGCAGTTCAGCTTTGAATCTCTTTAATAAAAAAAGTTGGGCTTATATTGAATTTAGTGTTTAGTTAACACTGCAAGTAAATTTTTCAAAGAATCCCTAACTCAAAACCTGCTAACTTATCTACAAAATAGATTATATGAAGAAAGTTTTAAGAGTGCTGGGTTTTTCAATATTTCTGAACAGAGTATCTGAAGCAGCTGAAACATTTGTATGGTTTTGCTTTTCTTTCCAAACCTAACAAGAGTGCAGCTCTAGTAAATGACAAAATCCAGATAGAGTGTGGGAGCAGCAGGATCCCAAATTAAACAACTGGGAGGTTGATAAATGCTTCCAGTAGCAGATTTAACTACAGATGGAATCGTTTGACCATTCGACACGCCACAGTCCGCTTGTTGGGGGCTTCCGACCATCTCTCTGCAACATTAACTTCATAAAAACTTCCATCAAAGAGCCCCCACCAGAGTCACAGTGCCTTTTTCAGAGTGTTTTCAAACAGCAGAAACAAACATTAAAAGATTCTGCCCTTCCTTCCTTGACATTTTTCTGACAGTAAATTAGAATCAGATGGAAGGTATCTTTATTTCCACAAAGATTATGAAAAAAAATTCTTTACAATAACTTAGAAAAACCCCAAACAACCTAAACCCAAACCTTTTTAAAATTTTGGCCAATAAATTCTTAGGGAAATTTTGTTCAGGGCTCATGTGTCTCAATTTATATTCCTGTCCTCAGCCAGAGGATGTTCTCCACTGACCAGCACTTTTCGCATGCGGTTTATTTATTATTCTCCACAACTGATATTTTTGTTCTTCAGGTATTTTTCCTCCTTTCTAGGTTGGTTAAGTGCTTGGAGGGTTTTTTGGTGGTTTTTTTTGGTGTTTTGTTTTCATTTTCTTTTCTTTTTTTTTTTTTTTTGTTATCTTTTTAAGTACTGCATTGATTTTCTGCACTTTGAAATGACAAAATAATTGCATACCTGGCACTAGGAAAATAAATCTGCAGCAAATTAGAGTATTTTCATTCCAAGAATCTCTAAGAATTTGAGATGATATAATTTTAAAATGACAGTTTTTGAAAAGCAGAGTTTCAAACACAAGCAGGTGGTTCCCCTGCCTTCCTGCTGGTGAACATGATGCAAAAGACTGTCAGCGCTCTCCAGAGAATCTGTTCACAGAGAAGGTGCTGAACCAGGATATTGATTTTGTGAACTGGAAATTTAAGAGGGATCTGAGATTAAATATATGTGGTTGAATGTAAATAAAGATACAAAAGAGGACTGAGTTGTGTACATTTTTGGAGGATGACATTTATTTATTAGTATTGAATAACTGATTCCCCAGTATAATTTAGAAAGGTTTATGATACTTTTCTTGGCTACCTACATGAAATAATTGTGAAAGAAGACATTATACCTTTATTCTTTAATGCTTATATTCTCCACAGTACTGGAGTAAGAGACATCACAGCTTTTTTGTGGTTTTTTGTTTTGGTCTTTTTGCAAACACTCCTGGCAAAGTGCAGGATGATATCCCAGAGAGTGCTTGTGTTTCCTTCTGAGTTATGAGGTCTTGCTTTATAGTGAGCAATAATTACATTTTTAGAGTAAAGAAAATCAGGTCTATTTTGGCTCTTTGTTGATAGTTCTTTGGAAATATTCTCAGGATCCAGTAACATTGACATTCCATTAAAATTCTAGTTGGCAGATTACTTCATAATTATAATGGTCTGGAGTTGCAAATAAGTAGCTTAGTGTAGAGCTGTTCATTATTATTTGTGTTTGTATGCTGTAATATTCGCTACACACTATCCAACACCATGTCCACCTGTGCCTCGTGCCCACAGAGAAAGTCTTGGTGGGTACAGACTCAGAAGTGCTCATGATCTACGTCCACGACTAGGTACTCAGAGTTCCTTCAAATCTTAATTAATTTTTAAATACACACACACACACACACACACACACACGCACACACAGACATATATTTTTTAAATAATTTTTTTGTTATTTTAAAAAGCTTTCTGAATGTTCCAGCAAGGTCATAAATTTAAATTATTTGTTAGGTTTACAAGCTTTGTCACATGTCACACCTATTCATATTGAATACATCATCCAGTGGTTTAGTCTTGTTTTCTAAACTATATTGAGGTAGAAACTTGCTATTTTCCTGTAGTGAAAACATCTCTTGGTACCTTGCCTGCTCACAGCTGGCTTCTAAGGTGTACATTTCAGGCTTCTATCTTCCCTCAGGCTGCAAGTCAGATCTTTATTGCTCTCAGTGGCTGTTGAGACAGGCTGTAGCTGCAAAGGTTTAAGTGTAGTGCCCCTGCTGAGGACCCAGGCCAGGCCAGGGCAGGTGTTCAGCCATGCACATCTCACATTTGGTGCATAGGGCAATGCTCCCTATCGAGCACTATCATGTCTATATCAACTATTATACATGTTTTAGCAAATTTTGGCACTGGTCAACTGAAAATAAGTGGTAGCAAAAATTGTGATTGTACTCTTTCACCAGTGTCAGAAGAAGAACTTCATAAAGGAGGTAATTTCACACACTTACTGCTCTCCTTTAGTGTAAGGCTCCCAATATTCATTACGAATATCTATAAATCAGTTATCACAATTACAGGCTTGCTGGGATGGTCATTTTACAAACACCAAACAAGAAATAATCAAAACTAGTGGTTGATTTACTTACAGATGATTAAGGACCCAAATTAAATTTTCAATTGAATGACATTTCAACTCATAAAAATCCACTTTGGTCCTTGTTCTATTCTGAAAGGTTCAAGATCATGAGGGCCACGTTGCCTGTGACAGAAGTAAGAGAAATATCTAGACCTTATGATTCCAATCCATAGAACCATAGAAGGGTTTGGGTTGGAAGGGACCTTATAGACTATCTAGTTCCAACCCCCTGCCACGGGTAGGGAGCATCCCACCAGACTAGGTTACTTAGAGCTGCATCCAGTTTGGTCATAAACACCTCCATGGAGGAAGATTCCACAACCTCTCTGGGCAAACTGTTCCCATGCCTCAGCACCCTCACAGCAAAGAATTTAGCCAATACCTAAACTCACTCTCCTTCAGCTTAACACCATTCCACCATGTCCTATCATTACATCCTTATCCTTTGGCCACAAGAAATAAACTTCTCACCTACATTTATCCAGCACTGAGGTAAAACCTTTCTTCCTTCATAGAGAAAAGTAAACCAGAAATATCTGTGCAAGACATGGAGATGTTCTGAACAACTTTCTGTTTATTATGTATTTGAATGTCCTTCTGATGGGTGACTATGCCTTTGCTAGTGGCGCTCAAAGAGCCAAAAGAAACATATGTTGTGAGAAGTACCTTTAGCAAAACAGACAGATGGATAGGTAACACTTTAAATCAGGGTGGCCAATGATTAGCAATTCATTTGGTATTCATTGCGATAACATTAATTGTTATGAATAAATTACATTTAGCAACACTTGGAATTTTGTGAAAAGAACGTTTGCCTTTTGGGGACTTTGTGAAAAGGAAAAAAGAAACCACTTCTTTATTTGTTTCATTTTGTTTTATTTTTCTCATCTCAGAAAATTGGGATTTTTTTGCAAGACTTTCAAGAAAACCACAAGCTGTGTACCAATGCTTTAGAATTTTAAGTGCTGCTAATATGATCTCTAAGTAGTTTTTCACTCACATAATGCTTTTAAGCTTTCCTTTTTTTACAGCAATTGAAAAATTTCTAAACTGCTCAATCCTTTCTGTTGGTTAATCACTCTCCTACTCAGTTAAATACACCACAGAAGTGAAAAGATATACCTATTGCTTGTAAGCTGTAAACAGTCAGTAGATTGTATTCTGACGATTACAGACAGTTTATATTGGCTGGACTGGGCTTTAGCTGTCAGCACATAAAGAGAGAAATGGACAAAAGAGGCTCTGAGAGCAGATGTTGACACTGGAAGCTCAAATTCAGGGATCCTCAGCCTGTGGCTATGGAAGCCCAGCTGGGAGAGAGAGACAGGCTGCATTCATAGGGCCTCTCTGGGATCCCTGCCCCATGCAGGTACCCAGCCACTGAGAGACAGGAAGATGAAAGGCTGCTCCACAGATGTCACCTGCTGAGGGTTCAGCAGCCTGTCCAGAAATGTCATGTTTGGCAGCTGGTGGAGGATCCCTCCCACCAGCTCTGGCGCACAGATTCTCACAGTATTCCGGGAAAGATGCTTACACAGGGGCTTCCTAATGAGACAACATTAAAGAGAATTTTTGGCTTCTGCCTGTAACAGCACGTTGACATTAACCTAGCTGTCCATTCATTACACAGTTTTCCTGAAGATCAGTCACTCTAACAAAATGAATTTTAGGCACAAGCATCAAGCCAAATTACCCTGGAAAATTGTCGAGATGGCTATCTCTTCTCATTCTGTTAAAATGATTCTGCATTCCTTTGTTTCTGTGTATGTTTCAGAAATTCTATTTCTACAGGCTCAGCTGAGGTGCTTGGCCCAAAAAGCAGCACAAACAGCAAAGTTCTGGAGGATATATGACACTCAAAAATGGCATACTGAAAGCTCCTGGGTGCTATTATCTGCTTGGACAGTAATATATGACCTCATCTGAACACATGTTTAGAGCATCGGCAGAAAAAATCAGAGAATATTTCAAAGAAGATAAAAAAGAAAGGCAATTAGAATTTGGCGGAAGGAAGTTACGATCTAAGCAGAAGGTGCTAAAATGAAGAAAAGTTATTGCTTAAGTTGGTTGGCTTGCCCTTTTTCTCCCCTACAGCCTCAGATTAGGGCAAATGCTTTGTCTTTTGCCTTTTGGGCTACTTCTGATGTGCTTAGCAAGAACAAGGGGTCCTTTTCCATACTAAATACAGGTTCAGAGAAGTGACAGGACTTGATTCTTGTAAATCATTTACATTCCCAGAAATATTACTTAAATGCATGGTATCTAAAATTGGCATGAGATCTAAAACTGCTTTTAAAATTTCTCAGAATGGTAAAATTTCTCATTCAATTTTTTTAAACTTTACAATTTTCACATATTTTTCCTCTTTTCTTTCTGTATTCAGTGTGTAATAAGAATAACCGTGTTTTTAACA
Source organism: Melospiza georgiana (assembly GCF_028018845.1). NCBI lineage: Eukaryota > Metazoa > Chordata > Aves > Passeriformes > Passerellidae > Melospiza > Melospiza georgiana. Next base: position 93,025,823 of record NC_080432.1, read on the forward strand.
AGTGAGATTTTTGGTATAAATCTACCTAGTAGTGTATTGCCTCTTAAGAGCATTCTGTGGCATACTAGGTCTCAGGGAAGGACTATGATAATCTAAATTTTTTCACAATTATGGTTTAGGTTATTGTTTTGGCTCTTCCCAAGGATGCTGCTTGCATACCAGGCTAGAATGGGCTATGGTCCTCAGAACACATGGCAGGAAAGGTTTACCTAAGCATGCCAAGCAGAAGGACTAAAAATAAATTTGTTCATTAGTCATATAAAATGGTTGAAGCTAAAATAATTTTAGTGCTATTTTTGACTATGGTGGCTGAAACTTTAGAGCATTAGGGTCATCTTGACTCTTTAGTCATTGTTTTGCAAAAGGGGAGGAGGAAAATAATGAGTGAGAAATTAGAGGAGGGACTAACAGAAGGAAGTAAAAACAGCTGAGAAGCATGATTTTAAATAAATTCACAGCATCAGCCAATTGGAGAAGCATATAGTGTCAAAGTTTGAGCTTGGATTGGAGCATTAGCGCCACAAAGCCGTGGTAATTAAAGTTACTCTCTCAGTTTTTTCCATCTTTTAAGAGGAACTGGGAGGATATTCCAATCTGTGGAAGTCCAAATTGAGATATCTTTGAAAAAAATCTGATTTTGAGAAGGTAAAGCATTTAGTATTTTTGAAAATTGGTTACCTAATGTGAAAATCTGACAAAGACAAATCTTCAGTTTGTTCCATTATGTGCATATAATTTGGACATCTAAAGAAGAATAAAACCCTAAAATAAAGGATGTCTTAAACAAAACCATAAAAAAATCTCCTTAAGTGCTGGCCCATTTTAGTGTTTTCAGTGCATTCTATTCCCTCTTTATATTTGTGAGAGAACCTTAGCAAATGCTGGAATTTTCTCTTTAGAAGACATTGATGAGTTGAACTATGGAATACTAAATATACATATCAATAAATTTTTATGTTTATAAAAGTATTATTTTATTTTAACTACAGTACTATATTCTCCACCATCAGGTTAGACTTCTGTCTAGTTGAAAAGGAGTTTTTTAATTAAAGAACATAAAATTTAAATGGTTCAGAAAATGTCAACATGGGTTCCTATTTTCAGCCCAACACAGATGATAGAATGAGAGGGCATAAATGAAAATTAAAGAAAAACAAATTCAGAACAGATGTCAGGAAGCATTTTTTTCAAGCAGCGAATCATAAATGTGTGGAATGGCTTACTAGGCAAGATAGTTAAGGCAAAAACACGGAGGTCATTAAAGAATCAATTAGAAGACATCATGGTGTAGATGGAAAAGGGAATGAGGCATGATGAGCCAAACCGCCTCTGCTTGCTACAAGACTGTCTCATGTTCTCAAGAAATCTGGACACTGGTGCGTGTTTTTAGGTGCTATCTAGAAATCCAGACAACTCTCTCCCTCTCTTCTCCCACTCTCTCACTTGCTTTCGGCAGGTGCCCAACACAACTTTCAGGAATACCATCAGAGCAGTTTTAATGATGGGAGAATTTTCATTAAATATGCATTAGAGGTGCCAGTGGAATCTTTGAAACATGAAACATGTTACAAAGAAATTTTATTATTGTGAAACAGGTTTGCCAGTAGAGCAACAGGCAACTTCTATTAGTAAAGATGTCTTCTACCGGGAAGATTTTAGTGGGGTTTTTGTTGTTTGTTTGGTGGGAGGTTTTTTGGGGTTTTTTTTTGTTTGTTTGTTTTGGGTTTTTTTTTTGGTATTACCATTATAAAGAAGCATTCAGTACCATATGCAAATACTATCAAAGATGATGTGGTAGAAATATTTAAAGGAGAAAGCCGTCTTATAAATAAGCCAGGACAGTGCACCTGGCAAGTTGTGTGGCAGAAACAAAGATTCTGACCTTGCTGTTCTGTCAGAGTGGGGCAACCAGAGGATCTGGCTTCGGTGACGATAGATAATGAAGAAGAATTTGGTTTACTATAAATCACCTTCATCTATGAATGGAGGAGGAGGACAAACAAATAACCTCTGTTGCTTGAGATTATTTTGAAACAAAAAAGAAATCTGAAGTGATAATTATATCTCAAAAGCGACAGATGTTAAAACAACAAGATGCTTTAAAAACAAGTACAGGCTAGAAATGAACTAAAATGAAATTATTGCAGTAAGCCAGCTGACCGCAATTATTTCCAGCTTAAGCTGTTTCAATAACCTGTAAAATTCTAAATATATGGGAACTAAGAGTCTTATTTTTGCTCTGCAAGTCTAAGAGTTCTTTAAAGGGCTAGCACATTATGAGGGTGGAATGATTTTTTGATAATTTAAAACATTCAGAGAACTAGCTCATTCTTGGTGAAAAAAATTGCTCTTGTGTTCATCTGTGTATTAGAAACAGAAAACTGCATCTTGCAATGTTCTTGATATAAATAAACTGATATAAAATTATGTTAGGCAATCCCAGATAACAGGTTGGATTTGGCCAGTAGGCAATGCAGCCTAAATAACAATTTAGTCAATGAAGTGCAAAATACCATTCAGCTCACCCTCAAGTAGATAGTCTTGTCTGGTGAGATGAGTGTCTGGTTAGGAATAGTAGCAATTTAAATCATACTATTTGAGAAAATCCTTTTTGTGGCTACTATGGTTTCATTTGCCTTGATCTATTTAGGAAGGGATTAAATATGAAATATGTTGATCTTTTCCCATGACCACCAGATGATTGGATGAAGTGTTTAAGATCTCTACAGCTGATTTAGCCACCATAGGCTTCCTTGTCATCAAAAAAGTGGCCACTATGAAGGCCAAGGTTTCATCTCAGTCTAAAGGATATCAGATTAATCATGTTATGAAAGTGCCCATTTTTCTTCTACTGAGGAGTTGCAAAGGGACCTTAGGGTGACCAGGGGCTGGTGTTGAAATCTAATTAATGGCAGTCATCCTGTTGAGTTCTTCCCTTGCTACACTCTTCTCACGGAATCATTAAGGTTGGAAAAGGCCTCCCAGATCATCAATTCCAGCCTTTCACAACTGTGGCCACGTAACCATATAACGAAGTGCCACATCTGCTCATTTTTTGAACGCTTCCAAGGGTAGTGACTCCACCACTTCCCTGGGGAGCTGGTTCTAAGGCTCCAAGTTTGATCAGTTTACACTTGTAAGATCCTTAAAGTTATAAGGAATTTATACTTGTATGTTCATTTTAAAATGCCCTTTACACTTGCACCTTGTGAGAAGGTAGAGTAATAAAGACAAAAGTCTCAATGGAGACTAGGGAACAATTGTTTCTTCTTCCCATTGAGGGAATAAGTAGAGCTAAGAGAGGACAACAAGCAGGTCTTGTGGAGTCCAACAAGTATTTCAATAAAACTTATTTCTGTAATGAACATCCACAGAAAAATAAAAAACAGTACATTTTTGTAGATCTTTAGAATTTACCCATAGTTGGCCTTTTCTTTTTCTTGGAACTGTTCAGCCCTGCTTTCGATCAAAAAGCCAGGAAAACACCAGGAGTTCACATTGGGGCTAGGGAAGTGGCATTTCCAGGGCAGGAGGGACTGATAAGAGACTGAGTGAGCTGAGCTACACCCCACAAAAAGGACTCTCTGAATTTGCCATCTCTTCAGAACAACGAGCCATTTTATTGTTTAAAATTATTGATTTTTTATGCTTGTGAATACTTTGCTTGTTAAATAAACGTGGTTTTTCCACTTTTCTCCAAAGAGAAACCAGCTGGGGATGGGCCACTTGAATCTGTTTTTTAGAGGGACCCCTTTAAATTTTCCTCCTGAATTTGTCCTAAACCAGGACAGTTGGTCTCCTTAAATTGTATACAGTGTTTAACCATTTTTGAAATTACATCATGAGATGTACTTTTCATAGTTTCTTCAATCTCTCCCTCTGTATAGAAGGAAAACTAATCTGAAACTACAAAGCTGAGCTATTATTTGCAAATCAATAGCATGCAGAGATGGGATGTGTCCCAGGTGATTCACACCATCTGAAAAGTCCATTTATTTGTAAGGTAGTGCTTAGACTGCATCAGTGTTCAGCAGAGAGAGATGAGCGACCTCAGGGCATATGACCCTCCTTGACAATTAAGTTTTGGCAGGACAAATTGCCTCCTAAAAGTGTCTGCATCAGTCTGCTGAATATACAGGAAAACCAGAAAATCTGCTCATGTTTGAAACTTAACTTTCAGATGATTGCAAGTAAATGAGGGTGAATTATGGCTACAAGGGAAAGTTTGCTGTAGCCACCTGTGTATTAAGAGTGATCGGAGGCAGTGACATGAGAAACACACAGACCACAAAATAATGCTCAGACTTTTAGAAGGGAAGCAGGCACATCCACATATGCAGGCAGATTCATGTCTTAATTGGGCTCAGGCATGTATGTTACATATATTGCCAAATTTCACATCATTACATATGATTTGCAGTAAAACAGAAATGCCTCAGACAGCAGAATTAGCAATAGACGCTACATTTCTGCTTGGGTGGGTAAGGAAATGCTCACCAAGGTTCATAACATGAAGTGCCAGACCTACTGTGACTTAGTGATTCTCAACACTGTGGAAGTTTAATAAAACAAGGAGTAAATTGGCTTATGCCATTGGAGCTGTGCTTCTGGCTACATGACTGAGCATTTGTTTTGGAAGCTGGAGACTCTGGTTTTGGTCCCAATGTTAATTAATTGTACCAGGCATTTGCAGTGCAGTCCACCAAGGAAGGTGTAAGTTAATGTCTGGATATGGATTATTTAAACATTACTGGCTCATCCAAAGGGCTTCAGTGGTCAGGTAATGTCCAGCTGGAGCAGTTAAGGCCTGTGGGTGAAGCCAATTGTTCTGCATTTGTGAAGGACCTCCAAGTGACTCTGCTCAGACAATTTTGAACTTTTTTTTTTTTAAATTTCATTTTGTAATTTAATTTAATTTTTGAATGTTTTAAAAATCGAACTCTTAATGTCATTATACTGCTGCTCTGCTCTGCCAGAACACTCTGTTCAGTGGTCACAGTCTGCTCATCCTTGCTTTATCTTAATGGGAAATCATTCTGTTTGAAGCAATGCAAAAGCAAATTATTATGTGCAAGTTATCTTAAAATTAAATGTTTCTCTGTGGAAGAAAGATATCAATTCTCCCTCCAAATGATAAATTGAGAAAAACAGTTTCTGAATGGAAAACCAGAAAAAGCCCATCTCTCCAACAATTATTGGGTAGCTATTTTGGTTTGTGGAGCTATCAGTATACCCCTTCACATCCTGCTTTAGGACTTTGCTGGCTTTCTAGAGCAGGTGACTCCACTCCTCACACAAAACTCAGGACCACTGATGCCTCACAGACTGTACAGACTGGAGGGTGGTCTGTAAGAAACACAGAGATTCCTTCTGAACATGAAGAAGCAGGACCAGGGCTGTGCTGAAATGTAGAACATGGTCTGCATCCAGCTGTACTTGCAGGCCACTGATAATGGTGGTGTCAAGGCCACCGCATTTCCCGCTTTGAAAGGGGATTTATCAGGTCTGTGGCTGGATTTATTCCAGTGTGACTGGAGCCATGGCAAGGGCTAGACAGTAGAAGAGTATATAGTCATTTTAGTCCTTAGACTACCCTAGTCTTTGGGTGAGTATATGCCACATAACATGTTGGGTTTCAAAGCTGTTCCTCATCTGTTGTTATGACTGTTGAATAGAAGATTGTTGTCGGGATCCTGTTGAATAGAAGAGCCCTGGAGAGGAAACTGTTGGTAACATCTATTCAAAAAAAGTCAGCATGAACCTAAGAAGGACAAAGCAGTGGAAAGCTCTTCTCTGGGGCCTCAGTTGTCTTCCATGGAATGATAAAGCCTTGACAGAGCCCTCTTTCTGTCTCAGGCTGCCTGCACAGTCATGGCATCTTTTGGAACATCAAACTGTCTAGTCTGGCTTCTGCTTGGAATGTGACTCCATCTGGTGAGAGCTTGCCAGTCTCCACAGACTACACAGGAAGCTTAAGGGTCTTCCACAGATCAATTCATTTTACACTTGTGCTTAAAGCCAGTGGAAGCAACTCCAGCTGAAAGCTGAGCATGTACTCACTTGCTGTGACATTCACAGAGAGATGAAGGGAAAATATCAACCAGGAATAAGGAAAAGATCAGAATCAAAAGACTTAAATAGAAAGAAGGAAAGAAAGTGGTACAGAAACATGACATAAGAAGGGAATGACATTGGAGATGCAGATGGAGAGGCAAGTGTCTTAAAACAGAACATTTTAAAAATACCCTTCTGTTATTGTTTTGATGCTAGTTTCCCATTTCTTCATAAAGCAGAGGATTCAGTGAAGCAGAACTGAAGAACATTTCTTCTACTTCTTGCCTCTCAAGTTTCAACTTCGACTAGCAGTAAAAAGCAAGTAGGTAACTGGTACTTTTGTTCTTGCAAATCTTTCCTGTGAAAGAATAAATTCCCATATGTTAAAAGATTTGTTTTGATTTTATATGCTTTAAAGATATTTTCCATCAATACTCTTCACATTTTAATTACAATAATTACATATTTTTCCAATATTTTTTGTGCCTCTGATTATATGCCTAAAAATGTTGCAGCTGTGTTTACCTATATCCTTTTTGTCTCAGGCTTCATCTGAAATGAGAATATAATTTTATATATAGCTTTCTACTGGCTTTGTGAACTGTTTTTCACAATACCCCAGTTTAGCTTCATATACATTCATACAAAGGAAAGTACTCAGCTCTCTCAATTTGAGTGATTCTGGAACAGAAATCAGGATAGGCAGAAATTCCCAGTGTAAATTGTGTGACATTTCAAGAAACAGCAAAATATGTTTTTTGTTTGAACAACACAAAAATATACATACCAGAGAATGCTGCAAAAAAAAAAAAATAAATAAACGCAGTGGTGGAATGATACATCTTTGCCTATCATTATGAAATGGAGAAGGAGATATTAGAAAAAAATGTTGATGACAAACTGAATTTTTATCCTTGCTTCTGGTAGTATATGCAATGACCAAATACTATTCCATCATCCTTTTTCCAGGGATATTATTTTATCTTCCTTGTAGCTGACCTATTTCTGGGAAAGAGGCAAGGTGAAATAATAATAAAGTTTTGTACAGTTCATGTGGACAAGAGATCTCTCACTCATTACTGAAGCATCCACTACCATATGTTGTCTGTAGAGCAGCCAGACATTTGTGGTCCAGCAGCTGCTAAGGATTTCTGATGGATTAGGCTTTGAAGTCTCTTCATTGGGAATTGGAAAGGTCCATGGAGTTTCCACAGTGGCTATTGGAATTCCCTTCCTGCATCAAAGAATCCAAAAGGGCATAACTGAAAGCAATTGTTTCATCTAGATTGCTTTGCTGCCAGCTCCTGGAGGCAGCTAGCAGGAAGAGAAGAGCTACTGTTGGGGTGAGGGATTTTAAAACAATTCACCAAAGGACTGAGAATCACTCTCTATGAAAAGATAAGAATGGAAAGCAAAGATAAGTGGACCTGAACAAGAAAGAAAGAATGAAGAAAAAATAAAGAGATGAGTAATAAAAGGTGGGTGATGAGGACCTCTAGGTCCTAAGGCAGACATAAAGGAAGCTTCTGCATTTCCTGCTACTATTTTTCATTGAAAACCGTTTGCTGGAACTGGATGTTTTAAGCATGCATTGCCTTCTCCAGTTACTCATGAAATACACAGACTTCATAATGCATTGAACAGCCAAATAATAAACTGAGGGAGGGAGACAAAGTATTTAAATGGCTTCATCTTCTCAGTCACTTGTATAGCATAGTGGAAGCTTTCGGCTGAAAAGTGGGCTGTGGAGCAGTATCGCCTTCCTCTGTGTTGTGTCTATTATGTATTATAATCCTTCTTTCATAAACTTGCCCAACATTCTATTTATAATAAAATTGCATCTTGCTGCATTTTCTTAATGGACTTCCAAAGCATTTTCCAGGTAAAAAATGCTTATCATATGCTGGGATCATAAAATATTATCAACCTCAAGCACTCGGTAATCATGACACTTAATAACTGTGAGTTTTTTTGAAAATTATTTTCTGATTTGCATTTCTGTGATGTGATTCAACTTTTGCCACAAATATGAGGGCTAGAATGCTGCTGGTTTTTTATGAGATCTTTAGATTTCCACTTAAGTAGTGTCACTTCAGGAGTTACTTTTTAAAGAGAAATTACATATATTTCAGTATTCATACTAAATTAATGAATTGCACAGCATTCTCTTGACTTTCGAAGACAGCTCAAATTGCTGCATATATTTTGTGGACAGCCTCTAATTAGCTGATCATTTGCTGCGACAACTGCAGTTTTTATTTCTTGGACAGATTTCCCTCTAGACTTTGTAACCTAAATACTGATTTGGCAGTTTATTTTCTTAAAGCAAAAATAATTAAATGCTTTTTTTAAGTAACTTAAGTGAAGCTGACTAAAACCAATGAAGTTACTTTCATCATAAAATACAATCAAAGCATACAGAATTTCATAAGATATCTCATACTCCATATAAAGGCACATCCCAACATTAGATATAGCCTGAGATATTTAATATTGTGCCATAATTCTGAAAGTCTGTTTAATCTGCAGGATTTTTTTAAAATTGGGCTTTGATTCTGGAACATATATATATGGGGTATTTCACAGAACACTAGGAAACAGTCAAATGGGAAGAAAGCATTCCTACATTTTATGACTGTGTTCGCTGACTGGGATCAAGTCAGGCTGCTCCAACTGAGGTTTCTGATATACTGTGTGTTGGGTCAGAAGCATTGCTCAAGGAGCAAGCCAAGCCCTATAATTTAAAGTGTGAATATTCTTCTTTCAGGAGATCCTTATACAATCATAGAGGTTTATAGGTCGGAAAAGATCTAAAATCATCGTGTCCAGCCATTAACTTAACACTTCCATATCCATATTCTTATGTGGTCTTTGATTTTTCTGAAATAATTTGAACTTTTGGCTTTCATAGCAAAAGACATAACATGATGTCTAAACTCAGAGACCAATAGAAATACTGTGACTGATGAAGAACTGGTTGTAATGATAAAAATGTCCAATAGTTTGAGGGTCCTCCATTTCAGAGCTTCAAAGTTTGAAAGTCTAGATTTTGTGTTATTTTGTAGGGATTTATTTTAGGATATATGTATGAGGATGAACAGTCAGTAACTATGGGCATCAAGACATACTTGGATATCTGAAGGAGAATGTGTACTCCTGATGGTAAAGTGGAGATCCCACAGAACTCATCTCTGTTTTCAGCTAAGATTCGTGCTCCCTGTAGGACAGAGAACTGAGTCAACATTTGCAGCTGATGGATCTGAACACTAAACATACCACGTAAACTTGCTTGCATTTTCACTCCTCAGGACCTGAGATAGGTTTTGAGTTTTAATCTTGGCTGCTTTATAGGAATCACCTCAGTAAAAATTAATTCACCTAAAGGCCTTGCTATAGAGCAAGATGCTTAAATTTAAGCAGCTGAAATTGGAAGAGTTGACCTGGTGCCTTCCTCTAGAGGGGCAACTGGGTCCTGTGGGGCATCAGGCACAGCATCACCAGCTGGGCATGGGAGGGGATTGTGCTGCTGTGCTCTGAACTCAGCCTCACCTTGAGTGCAGGGGGCAATTCTGGGTGCCACAACGTAAGAAAGATACTAAACTATTACAACATCCAATGGTGGGCCATGGAGATGTTGAAGGATCTTGAGGGAAAGCCACATGAGGAACAGCTGAGGTCGCTTGATCAGTTCAGCCTGGAGGAGACTGAGGGAAGTCCTCACTGCAGTTACAACTTTCTCATGAGTGGAAAGGAAGCAGCAGACACCATACCTTCTCTCTGGTGACCAGTGACAGGACACAAGGGGGTAGCCTGAAGCTGAGTCAAGGAGTGGGAGTTATGTTGGATTTTAGGAAAAGGTTCTTCACTCAGAGTGTGTTTGGGCACTGGAACAGGCTTCTCAGGGAAGTGGTCACAACACTAAGCCTGACAGAGCTGAAGAAGGGTTTGGACAATGCTCTTGGACACATGGTGGAACCCTTGGAGCTGTCCTGTGCTATGCAGGGCCGGGACTTGGGCTTGATGATCCTTGTAGGTCCCTTCCAACTCATCCTCTTCTGTGATTTGGTGGTTCTGTGATTCTGTGAAAGGGGGTTGTTGTTCAGCTCTGTGTCTGTCATCATTGTTTTCATTCACTGCTCCTGAGAGACAGTTGTGTCAGGCTTGTAAGGGTGTGATTCAAGAGCTTTCTTAAGAAGAGTGACTGCAATAATCAGTAAAGATATAGGCATAAATTGTCAATATTGCATATTGAAGGTCTTGAAATATTTGTATTTATTAAATATACTCAGTTCACAAGTAGAATATATGTTTATAACTATAGTACTATGAAGAGTCTAAGGACTTTGGTGTCTTCTTCAGCTGGATCAAAGGTATTCAGAAGCCACATTGTATTGTCAGTGGCAATGCTCCAGCTCTGTGTTTTCAGTAGGTTTTCTGGGGCAGGGCCAAGACATTATTGCTACAATGGAAGAAATAAAACTTCCACTGGATCAGAAGGATTAAGAGGAGTGAAAACACTGGAAACCTTAATTTCATCAAGAAACTAAGCTGAGAAATTTCTAAAAAGATGCGGGCAGAAAACTTTCTAAGTCATTATTTGGGATTTCACATCATATCTGGTACAATTTAAAACAGTTGGACAGCTTGAAACAGAATTTTTCACTTTTTGAACAATAAAGCTACTGTTCAACCTTCAAAACTTCTGGTGAATCAGGAAGTATTTTGGACATTCCTGTTGGCCACCACATATCCTATTGGTGCACGCTTTTACTGAACACAAAGGTGACATAATGACTGATTATTACACTTCACTAGACTTCTGCTGATCATTAACACACTGATGTGGCCTGCTGATGGTACACAGAGCACAGCTTGGAGCTGTAGGAACAGAGCAGAACCCAGTGTCTGACAGAGGAAGAGGGATAGGAGTGTGTGGAGCAGGCATTTGTATCCAGGTTGTTGTTCTAAGAGGCTGTGAGTGGTGAGAGATGTTCTTATCATCTTCTGGTGGCCTCAGCAGTCTACTTCAGCAGCACACATCAGCATACAGCAAGTCACAAAGCAGGTAATTACAGTACTGCTTGCATCCCTTGGTAATCACATGTACCCCTGCTCTCATCTTCTTCACATGTTATCTTGATATCTTGATGCTAAATATGGGAGAATTTGATTCAGACAAATATTTGAAGCTCTGTAAAATGTAAGGCTCATTTTCAAGTGTCAAAAAAAAGAGGAAAAACATCAAGGGAAACAGGTAGACCATCCTGAAGGAAGGGTCATGGGCAGCATCTACACTCAAAGTAATTACTTTCTATTCTATAAGGAAGTGGAAGTTGAAAGACATTTTTTTTGGTGCTTACTTCTGCTACAACAAGCCAAACACCTTGCACAAAGAGCACATCAGTCAATTCCAGAGATCTCTGTCATTGCAAAGATCATTCTTCAACCAATCTGTGTAAGCAACAAAACATTGAAGTCACTAGTGACCAGGAGGAACCTATCTGCTTGATTTCAAGTTTAGAAAACTAATAGAAGAAACAAACTACTGTTAAGAAACAAAAAGTGTATTAGCAAAAAAGAAGCAAAGAAGTGGTCAGGAGAAGGACATTACAAGGTCTTCACCTTCTCCTAACAGCTATGGGAATCATATAGAAATATCATGCACTAATGGTGTTTACAAAAACCACAGTGTCTTGTAATAGCAGAGCAGCTCTGCTCATGAAAACCTAGAGGTTTATGGAGGTTATGTTTGGAGCACTGTGTGAAGTCTCAATCAAATGAAAAACAGTATTGTCAGTCAAGAGGCCAGACACAGCAGGGTAGAGATCCCCAAATTTGTAAATGAATGATGTGAAAGAAAGCAATAAGATTTGAGTCAGGGTAAAGAACATTAATGGGCCTTGTCCTGTTTTGGTTTCTGAGAGTACAGTGTCACCACCCTTCCTAATGGAGGAGGAGAAAACCATGGCAGAGCTGATAAGAGTGTGCATTGTTGGAGGACTCCCACAGGCCTCCAGCACCGGGGTGGCCTTGGCTTTCAGCTGCTGGGCTCACAGAAACAGAAAGGACAAAGTTAGGGCTCAGGCCAGTTGTTATCAAGGATGGACATGCCTGCAGAGTCCCTCTTGCCTAGCATTTAGCTTTCAAAAAGCCCATATTTGAAGCAGACAGGATCATTTTCAGTCAAAAAGGAAATGTGGACACATTTTTAGAATGCATCTGGCCTTAGCTATTTTATACATTTACTTTAGTGATGAATTGCAGCCCAGAATCTCCCTTTGTTGGTTGACAAGAAGCTAACTCAGATTTTAGATGTTTAAGTTGGTCAGATGAATCCTGCCCCCAAGACAGAACTGGCCATTATGAGATGTATTTGTCATTTAAAATGTGAATCATGCATGTTGTATGGTCTTTTCAATGTCCTTTTATGTTCTTCTTACCCTTAAAAACCATCCACCATGAACAATTCAGGCCCACATTTTTTCAGCTTTTCTTCTCCATTATTCTCTTACTTTTTTTCCCCCTAAATACTCGTGTGCTTCCACTCTTGACTACTTTTTTTTTAACAACACTGTCCTTATTCTCTCCCTTATGAAGCAAATTGAATTATCAATATGCAGGGGTGAAAGGAGAAGGTTTTCTTCAGATCCAGCAATTGACTCCTCTAGTTTCTTCTCTTGTATCTGGCTGCAGGGTCAGAGGCACATGGTTTGCTTTGTGTTTCCATAGTGCCTGGTACCATGGAGCCTGCTCCATGGCCAGAGCTCTAAGGCACAATGGTTGTACAAAGAACATGGGAAAAATGAATAGTAAGTGAAGTAAGGGCTGAGTAAATAGAGAAGTATGTTGAGGTAGACAGGGGTGCACGGGCAGTGAAATGAGAGGAGGCCAGAAACAAAGAGAAGGGGAGAAAGAACCAGAAGATACAGTGAGAAGCGTTGGAGAGTGAGGGTTAAAAGTCCAGTGTCACAGGAATGGAATTGAAATGGAGAATAAAAATCAAATGTGAAAAAGGATACTAGAAGAAAATGATAATGAAAGGTGAATAACATGAGAGTAGTACAGAAATCCCCAGAAGGATTAAAAAAATCCTTAAATATTCAGGACAAAATGGAAGTAAGAGGATCAGGAGTCAAAAAACCAGAGGCAAATAGGATAAAAAAGGCATGATGGGCCTTGAGATAAACTAATTGAATCCAGTCCCTTAAGAACACAATGTTCTAGGCTTACTTTTTTTCTTCTTCTTTTTTTTTCTTTTTAAATTTTAATTTTAATTTTTATTTATTCAAAGTTTCATGCAACAGTATCTTTATCAGCTTATTTTCCTAAGGTGATAGAATATCCCCTTTTTCCACCTGGTTGCTCTGCAGTTTATATTCAGAAATGACTGGGTGTTAGTGGGCAAAGATAAAATCCACAGGATGAATTTTTCAGCCTGAGAGTGACAATGTTCTGTCCTGCCATGTCAGCCAGAGCCTGCCCTAGGATGCTCAGCTCTCCCTGAGCTGCACATGTGCAACTGAGGGTAGGGTTTAGTCCTGCTTTCCAGCATACAATTAACACAGAAGGTCTATACATTATCTCATCTTGCATTTTTATTATTTGCAGCTTATTGTTCAACTGAGCATGTATCATTGGTTAATTAATGCTGCCAACACTCTGCTCTGCTAAATGATTGTTTAGCCTAGAGTGGAATAAAATACTACAATGACTAATACAGTATCATTATGTAACAGAAAATTAAAAATCTGATAATTTGATTGGAAGTCTCAGGTGAGTTTTTTGTATAAAAGTGTTAACCTCAAGTAGCTATAAACAGGTAAATGTTTTATTCAGCTGACTGATAAGGAATAAATGCTTATGATATAAATTATGTATAATTAATACTCCTGGGATAAAAAAAAGTATGCTAATAGGTTGTCAGTTAATTAGGAAAGGAATATGAGGTAAACAAAGGTGATTAGACTATACCCTGGGACTATAAACAGAAATTGTTCCTTAAATAATCTGTAAAAAAACCCTCACACATTAAACAGCAAATACTTCAGTTTTAATTCAGAGCAAAAACATAATGCTTTATGGAGAAAGGCACAGAGGAGATGTTAAATGAAGAAGCAGCTTGTGATAAAAGATCCAGAGGCTGCAGAGTAACTCACCTTCCCTGTTCTGCTTTACCTTGGTTTGTATATTATCTTGGTCTTTCCTCAGGTAAAAGAAGGCTAAAATAATTTTTGTAAAAAGTATGTCAAATAATGTGCTGGAGGACCAATTTTAGCTCATAAAAATGACAGCTCTTAATGGCTGGTCTTAAATCTGCAACCTGGGAGATGTTCCCCAAATCAGTTTATGCTTCTAACCTGCCCTTTGACTCACTGATCCTCTTTGCTTCTGCCAGTATCTTTATGTGATAAATGAGACCATTCTCTTTCCTGCCATTCTATAATTTCATTTGCAGTAAACATTTGAAATATCTTCCCATGAAACAGGACTGAAGTAGAGAAAGACATGACAGAGATGAATGCTCATTACAATCTCAGCCAAGTCTTTCCTTTGTATTAGAAGGGGACAGATCTGCATTGCCTTCCACAAAACAGCCATCTTGGACACAAATGAAGATTTGTGTCCCCTGTGCCTTGTTTAGGACAGCAACAAAAAGCAGCTATCAAGGGAAGAGGTTAAGAGTGAAACAAGTATATATGACACTCACCTAGCCTCTATATTACTCTCCTAGCCTTCAGACACTTGCAGCTCGTGGGCTTCCTGACCTGGATATATATGCTAATCTCTAATGAATTTATTCCTCATCACTCTGGCCATTCCTCCTTTCAATGTGTGTAGGCAGTAGCTATTCCTGAAACCATTCAAGAAGAATGGTGAGACCAACAGCAAACCCACCTGCAAATGCTGAGTGGAGTCAGTGCAAGACACTCCCTTCAATGCCATGCAGACTAGAGCGCCATGGCCTAAAGGAACATAGTGTTAATTATGGCTTGCAGAGAGAAGGGAATTTTTTGGATTGTTTAAAGCTTACTTGAAGCTGGACTGGCTAGTGGTAGGAGAGGTCTCAGTGCCAACCACTGGAATGAGAGGCTGTCAATCTAAGGGGCTCAGTGATCCCCATTCCAGAGACTGACTGAGAACATCTGCTGGGGAGAGCCAGACTGGGGGTTACATACTCAACCTGTACATTTCCACCCAGATAGCTGGAGAAGATGAACAGGACTGAGCCTCTGTGCTGTTCAGGTGTGTTGAGGGGAGTCTGTGCTTGCATGAGTGTTGTTAAAGGCACTGTTCTCTGTGCTGATCTGAGGGCCAGCCATATGTGTGTGTGCTTGTGTGCCTTCTGGGAATATGTACCCAGCTGCCTTGCCACTGGCTGGACCTGGAGACTCACCTCCGTGGCAGCCTTGCATCCATGGGGACAGGAGTGGCCCTGGGGCAGGAGGGCATCCCCATGGGGGCCAAAGCATTTGGTTACCTCTAGCAGTACACAGCTGCAATCCATAGCCTGCCACAGAACAATTTCAAGCCCCGGGGAGTTGCACAGGTCAGGCATGCACTGCTGGCTGCTGTTTTTCCTGAATTGCTCTCCTCCTACCTTATTTGACAGCCCCAGGTTCATTTCTCAGAAGAGACAGTGAAAGTTGGCACCTACATCCTTTCCATGTGTCTCCCATGAAAGTTCATGCAAGCAGTGCTCTGAGAAAGTTATCAAACTGGAGGGATCACCACAAAACAGAGCCCTCTGAGAGTCACCACCTGCTTTCTGCAGCAAACTGCAATTACAGCGGTGGCTGTGGTCCAGATGGACACAGCTTCCTCCTGCAAAACACCATCCCTTTGGAAAATTATTCGAGTTGCCTTAAGAACTCTTTTTGGAGCTTTTTTAAATGACTGTAGGGGAGTCTGATGCTGCCACGTTCTTAACTATATTCTTCAGGTCTCATGAGATGGACTGAATCAGGTCAATGTTGTTTTGCTAAGGTGCAAAAAAGAATTCTTCTCTCCCTTACAAAATTTAGTCATAAAACTAACAAGAAACCTTTTGCAAACATATTCATCCTGCAGGGTGTGTCATTATCAGTTTCTCAGTGAATTTAAAATATAACTTTAAAAAAATCATTGTGGCAATAAGTGCCTAGTTTCTCATAAAACTCATCTCTATAGAGTGGTGTAATTCCTAGTGGTAATTTTGGTATGTTTTCTTATACTTAGGATCAGTTCAGGAAATGCATAAATTAGATCTCCACTGCATATTTTATAGTTACGTGGGGGAGTGACAGGGGCTGGAGATGTGGAGCTGGACCTGAGGGTGACCCAGCACTGGCTGTGGCCTCACCCACAGGGCACGGTCCCAGGGTGCTGGTAACAGGGTCCATTGACACACTCCAACACAGCAAGCCATGAATCAGGACCAGAGCACAGGAAAGGACTCCAACCAGGGCTGAAAGGAGATGGGGCTGGAGATCAGTGCTGCTGCATCATCACTGGGATGGGGACTGAAGGCCCTGGGAGGCTGCAATGAGCCTCCCATCCTGAGCAGGCTGGAATGAGGTCCCAGAGAGGGATGTGCTCCCAGACCTCTGGGAGTTTTATATTGGATTATTGCTTAAAATATGGGATAAAGAAGTGCCCTAAATTTATTATTAGTAGTAATATTTATATCCCTGTACCACCTACACAGAGTAACAGACAATAACCTTTCCCAAGAGCAGTAGGAGAAGTGATATCTGAATGACGAAGGGTAGAAGTCATCCAAATATATGCATTTTCCCTGAGATTTTATCCACACAAGAATAAAATCAGTTTATGATGGCCTGGATCAAGATATTTTTCAATATATTATTTTTGTCTTTCTATATTGTGACTTCACTATTATACAGACATCCACAGGCTGTGATGTAGCAGAAGATATCTAAAACAAAAGAGAATCTCATGAAGACAGCTAGCTTTGCTGCATGGTGCAGATATGGAAAATACCTGCATACATTTGGGCTATCTGAAAGTGGTATTTGGTTTCACCCAGGTACCAAGCTACCACATAAGGTATCTGAAATAAAAAACCTTTCAAATGTAGTATATGGCCCCTTCAGCTCCTTTTAATGCATGGAAGATAGGAAAATACTTTCAGAAGGAAACTTTTTAAGTCATAAGACTTGTAAACACAATTCAAAATATAAAAGAAGATATCTGACACCAGGATCTCTTCAAGTTCACATTTTGAATTATCTCAGCATCACAAATTAATTGTGCATTTCCAGGATTATTTTTGCAGTTTATATGCCAGTGACTAAGACCATTTCCATTTTCTTTCTCTGCATAAGCTGAGGATGAGAAGCACAAAACATTTTGCCAGCCTTAAATATGGAAGTTTAAAATTACCAAATGTAAAGCTCTAGCAGTGGGCTTTTAATTTGGCTCAAGCTTTCAGGGTCTGGCAGGCTGATGAAGTGCAATTGCCATGGGTGAAAGCAGAGCATCAATTAACAGACACATGCGAGGTTGGCACCTACCAAAAATTCACCCTGAAAGATTTAAAGACAAATAACTCAGTGATCAGACACACCTGGAAATCTTGGAACAAACTTCACAGAGTTATGAAAATTAAACCCACTAAAAACTTCCAGTTGAGTATCTTGAACAATGCTATGTGGAGGCCAAGGAGGGAAATGATACTGTGTATTACTAATTGTAAATAGTAGATTATTTATGGAGCAGATTTGAAATAAATTTCTAGTCATACAAAAGAGAGTCAGTGTTACAGGTGAAGAGCACAATAGACAGTCTGTTGCAAAAAGGTTCTCTGAGGACCAAAAGGGTCTGAATCAAAGATATTGGTGTGTGTAAAAGTTTTTTTCCATTTACTTCAAAGTGCTTGGAATCATATTAACAGCTTAAGAAGTCAGATTAAAGCCTTCACAGATGTACAATGGTCTCTGGCTTCCCAGATGAGTTCAGCCTATATTTAAAGGCATTTTACCATTGAGTAAAAGGTAAAAGTAAAAACAAATACTTGCAAATACTTGGTGTTTGTCTTAAGATGATTCAGGATGTAAATCTGTTTAAAAACACCTAATCAACTCTGACTTTTTTTTAATTTTTAAAGTGTCTTTTGAAGACTTTGGGGTTACAAACAAAATTCCCTAAGTAGAAACAAGTCAGCTCTGAGAACTGTGGAAATACTGTCCTCACTGAAGTGAATAACTGCTCCCCACCACTAGGTCTTGTGCATTTTAGTCATATCTTTTAGATAGTATATTAGGAAAACTGTAAGAAATTAAAATGTACTTTCAAAGAAAATATTTATATAATCAATTTTCTTGTTATCAGAAGAGAGTTTATGTGGATGAATTCTTGAAAGGCAAGACCAAGCATAGAAAATGTCTATTCCTGATGAAAATGTTACCAGACTATTGATTGTTCCTTTGATGAAAATGCAGAGACTTCTTCATTGTGAAAGACAATACAATCTGTTACAGACACTGATATATTCCAGAGTTTTTAAAATTGCTTTCTAATTGAGTCAGTATTGCTTGGGCTCCAGTTCAATAAAGCACTTCAGAGCGTATCAACCTTTAAGTTTGGCAGGGTTTATGTGCCAGTTACTTGATCTTAATCATTAGCCATTAAATAAATGCTTTAACGCTTAGCTGAACAGTGCTGTTTTTAAAGCACATTAGATTGAAAGAAGCCCCAAGAATATATCTTTTTCATACTGGTCTTCTCCCCTCCTGCTCTTGCTGAAAATCTCCTCTGGTTTTCTTTTCCCAGTCTCGCCTCTTTTTAGATTGGCTGTATTCACCAGTCCTCAGAGACTGGAAAAGGTTTTAAGGGACTCTGCACTAAAAGAGTCCTAAAAGGCCTCCTCTGCCTTCCTTGGGTTTCAGTGCTGTGACCTTCATTCCTTCCCAGCATTTTCACTGGCTTACAAACCTGTTCACATAAGCTGAACACAGGTTGTTTTTATGCTGTATCTAATGAAGTGTATACAAGTGCTTTTATCTATGCAACAAGATGCAAATTCAAGTTTAGGAAAATCTACTCAGAGCTGAACCCAGCAGGAATATGTTATGTAAAAAATAATTGTGATGGTTGTTTTAGTATTAATTTTAGCCTAGTAATGCTATGCATATGATGCTGAAGATTAAATTCACTCTATCAAATCTCTAGCAAATTCTGGATTGGCAGTATTATTTGAAGTTACTCAACATGTTACGGTTGAGATGGTTTGAATTCTCTTTAAATGAATTGCTCTGAGCAGAGTCTCTTGGGGAAACTGAGGATGACAATTTTTGAGACATTTTAGACATAGATAAATCTGTCAATTCCAAAGTAATTTTTCAGAAGGCTGGAGGTTTGTGGAAGGCTGGTATGTTATAGCTGAAAGTATGGAAGGGCAAGCCCAGGTAGGCACAAACAGGTGCAACCTTCTTGAAGTCAGGAAAAAATATTCTGATTTGAACCAGCTGAGATTTTGCTGTCAGTATTTTGGCTAAGGAGACACAATTTGTTCTGGCCCAGAGATTCAATTCTGACTTTGAAACAACTTTTTTTTTTTTTTTTTTTTTTTTTTTTTTTTTTTTTTTTTTTTTTTTTTTTTTTTTTTTTTTTTTTGTGTGGGGAGCAGAAACCAGGTGTTATTTACAATAAAGCTTTGGATTTCATCTGTACTTAGACATGCTGTATTTGAGAATATGTCTCTTCTCTTTTCTTGGATAGGTCTAATAATTGATAGTCTGAAATAAGAGGTGGATTTCAATTCTTCCTTTTCTTTAGCTGCATAGGTATGGTATGATCTGCGCCTGTCTTTTATTTGTAGGTCTGCTTCAGGAGAAGGGAGAAATTAAAGGAAGAATAAACACGGGGTAGGAGCAACAAAATAAAAGAATATTTAAATGATTTCAAATGGATTGTAAAGTGTTGAATCATAAAGGATTGGCAAAAAAGCCCTCTCCTCATGCGGTCTGGCTAATATTAGGAATTATTGCCTCAAACTCTGCAGGTGTGGATCCATTTCTTTCATTGCTAGCAAATGGGGTTGCAACTGCCTTTGACAATGTAAAAGCTGCACAATCCCTGTGCCCCAGGGCAGACAATGATGTTGGTGAGATGCTGATTTTAGGATAGAAAATTACAATGGTTATATAGTAAACAGCACCTGGAAGTTTACTAATGATTTTTTCAATTAACAGCAGCACTATGGTCTGATTATTCATGCATGCTCTCTATGAAAGGAAAGAAAAGAGGCAGATGTTGAAAAGAATCATCGGTTGAGGGATATTTTTAAATTTTGTAACTGGAGGTACAGCCTCCTTCCTGCTATCACTACTTCTGATATTGAGAAGCCAAAACTAGTAAATTAAAAGTTTTTAAGAAATTTAAAAATGGTTAGACTGTTCTACTCTCCCATTAACTCCAAATACTCACATGAAGTGACATGAAAATGGACAAATATGTGCATATGTGTGTAGGGATCTTTACACAGGCTATTCTCTGCCTGTGGCTTGATATGTCATTTTGGCATCCAAGTAAGAAAAAATAAAAACATCCCATGAAAAACTGCATGGCCATGCAATTCTTCAGCTTTACTGGATCATCTATGATAATAATGGCTGGATCTCTCCCCTTAGAAGTCCACCAGGTGTGCACCTGCCAGGTTAGTTATTTTAGAGTGCTGAGATTTAAAAACACTCCACCATCTGCAGCATAAATTTAAAAGTACAGTAAGGCATACTGGTACCTCATATATTTTTTCTCTCTCTCTAGTCATCATTTATTTTCACAGCTGTTCTCGACCCACTGCCAAGCAAAGGCCTCTTCAATTTCTTTTCTATCATATTGAGGCATAGTCAGTATCTTAACAAAGAATGACCATAAAATACAGCCGCTCTTTTCCTTTAACCCTTTGTAAATTGCCACAACTAAATCTTTTGGGACCTTCTGAAATGTTCTCATCTTTTCACTGCAATAGACTGTTGCACATTATTTTTACAGGACTTCTATCCTGATATTGCTAATTCAAGAAATTGTAGCAAGAAATTCTTAGGAAACTTTGGATGTTCATGATGATATGTCAGAACTCAGCTCTTCTGAGGTTTGTTGGTCACTGATCTTGTGTTTGTAAGGGCAGGTAAAACCATACATATTTTGTTCTTATCTCTGGTCAGACAACTCAAACAAAAGGTGTAAAAGATCTTGCCATGGGATGAAGTTGATAATATGGTGAATGTAAACTTGAGTAAATCCATTCTCTGAACCAAGGCCAGGGCTAGGCATACTATGTTCTGGTGTCTGTATAGACTCCTGGTTTGCAGGAGAAAAAAATTACAAGATACAGATTAAAATTTACCTATTGCTTTTCTGGTTAGTGTCCAGAAGAAGCAAGTGAGACTGAAGTTAATTTTTTTTAGTACTATCTAAGTGATTGCTGGATATTTCAAACATCTTTGGTATCTTCTGAGATATTTGCAATGCTGGCTTACTGCCTCTAGTCTTGGAAACTAAGTTGTCTTGGACCTATCCAAAACCTAGCAGAGAAAGATGTCAGCCAAAAGCTGAGGAATCACAGATAACACTGTACCAGAACAGGATAATGAGCTGCAAGGCAGGATTCACCCCCATCACCCTGCTGAAAGGGCAGCAGTGATGAAGTGGTGCCCTGCTGAGTGGGACATGGGTCTGACATGGCACAGGACCCTCCTTGTGTTCTTAGCATCCTTGGATGGGCAGTTCTCTGTAACTGCTCTGATTCAGCCCAGGGAAAGGGCTGGTCTTGTGCATGTAACACTATGCTGTTGCGCTTTTTTTTCATGTTATTGATATAGAGAGGAAAATAGTTTTTTAGATTTCTTAATCTCCTTACTTTAATGGACAATTTGGTGCCCTGATTACCCTGGAATCCCATGGGCTTTTAATTTATTATTCAAATTAGGACACTTCACATTTTCAGGTTTAACTTTCACATGTGTTTGGAAAATACAAATATGCACTTATGTATGTAATCTATTATTTGTCTACCTAAACCTTCTCAGGGACAATCTGAGGATATGAATATATATCTGAGAGATGTTGTCTTGTAAGTGAGAATGTCTGACATTGTTAATGAAGTAATCTGTAATAGTTCAGGTATGCAAGTACTTGTCTAGTCATTGGACAGGCTCTTTCTCAGATAAATTTAGGTGCTATTCTGGCCAAGGGCATCATGCTTTTATGAGCTGAATATAATGCACATTGTGTCTATCCAAGCGCACAATTCAGCTTGAAAAAAGGCTGAATAATATTAACATAAAAGTACTGAGACATGTAAATACTTAGACTTTCATTTACGTAATCCAGTTAAGCTGGAGATATACACACGTGTATATAGTACAGATAAAAAGAGCAAATAACAAACTTCAGCGGCTCAAAATTCAAGGCAAATGAAGTCACATAGATTTTGGGGAGTTGTCTGAGTTTAGAGAATTGCCTCTTGGACTTTGGACAAAGGACCTTGTTTGTGCAGGGGCAGATGTACAAGGGGAGAAGGTGGTTGAGGGAAGCTGGACACCATCCCACTCCAGCCATCCGCATGATGTGGCTGGCATTTTTTGTAGTCAGGGGAAGAGAAGGTACCAAAATGACTGTGTGGTCTTTCTCATGTCCAATTTTCCTCACGTCAAGTGCCAGTTCCTTGCCAAAAAAAGTTTTTTTTTTTTTTCTGTCTTGTGAATCCCACTTGAATCCCTTGATTTTAAAGCCTTTGAAATGCTGAATTTTCAAAATAATTTGTAATTGCTCTTCACCAGGTAGGATAAGATATGAAATTGTTATCAAGATATCAGATAAAAGACAATAATTGAAAATATCACAGCAAATGAGACCTTTGAGACAAATTATTCTCTCTTACATGTTCCTATGTCAAACCAATTGTTTAGCAAGATTACCACACTCACTGCACAAATTGTTTTGTATTCCTGATGAGCATTACTTGCAATAGTCCTGGTATGCCAAGAAAACTGTGACTGACTTGGATTTTCTGACTTGTCATTGTTGCCCAGTTTTTTCTCAAGGGAAGATCCTGAACTCAAAGAAGCTAATCTGAAGGAAGAGAGTGTGCAATTTATATAATGCAGAAATACGATCCTCAGGATCAGCTGGGCATGAGGAGAGGTCAAAGATGAAGCAAGTTATTATGCTTTTATACTACAGTGAATTAAGTCCATCAACATACTGATTCAATTGTGATCTCCACAGAGGGTATGAACAGTGTGGCTTGTCCAGCTGGGGAAATTTGTCTTTATTGTTGGTGCAGAAAAATCAGGGATACTCTTTAGTGAAATTTCAAGGATCAACTCACAGTCTTGTAGCTGGTGAACAGAAAAGAGTAGAAAAAAAGGTATTTTAATAAGCTCAACTATGCTTAATAAACTCAATTTCTTATTGTGGTACGTGTAGTATTTGGAGTGCTAGAACACACTTTGCTACCTGCAACATGGAATTTTTTCTGTCTTGATCAATCAAAACAGGACTGTGTTCTCTGGCTGAGAAAGCCATGCACCATTTGGGAACAGCTGCGCTTGTTGTTGACCTAGAATAAATGCAAGACCAATAAGAGTGCAAGTGCCTCTGCTTATATTTGCTGTTCTTGTGAATACTGTTGAAATGTCTTTAAATTAGTTTGTTTCGGCTTGGGGCCTAATCCTGCCAAGCACATTTTTAGCATGTGATCTTGTGCCATCAGTGGGAAAAAATCAAAATAAACAGAATCTGTGTGTTCTCAGTGCCTCTGAAAACTGGACTATTTATTAATGTGTGGGGTTTTAGTTCAGTAGCATTTGAAAATTATGCTAACTTTTAAATTTATTTTGGTTTTTTTGGAGCTGTTTTGGAAATTGTTACATCACAATATGCAAACAAACTATAATGTACCTGAATGATGGAAAGAGTACCAGCAATAGCCAAATTCTCACTTTCATACCCCAAAGAACTGGATAGGTCAGAAAGATAGCATTTGGACTGACAAAACAGATGTTAAAATGTTACACTAAATAGAAACCACTCTTCTGACTATCTAAAACTGTAATTGCAAAACTATTTTAAGGTCTCTACTAACAAATGAAAATGATTAAAATTACTAGAATGATATACTTTCTGCATTTGTGTTTCTGGTCATAATTATGTTCTCTCATTTCAAGAGTAGACTCCTCTTTACTGTCCTTGGTTAGTTCAGCATTCATAGTCAGCCAGTACTCATCGACAGATTTACCCAGCAGAAAATACCAACCGGGAACAATGAAAGCTGAGCCAAATATATTTAAAAAGAAATAGCAATTTTCCTATGCTCTGCAATACCTGACAAACAGCTCTTCACTAAGCTGTGGAGTGGGAGCAAACCACGGAGAACAAAGTATGAAAGAAGAAGGTGGTAGTGATGCTGTTGGTGTCACTCTTCTTCTGAGTCAGATTTGAACTTTTGCCCCAGCCTTGTGTTAGGTAGTATAGTGCTGCTGAGATTGCTGTGTTTCAGCTGAGATATCAAATAAAGGTCCCGACCTTGTTCTCATTAGAGATCCCTGGGTACTTGTTCTCATTAAAGATCTCCTGGCACTTTTCAAAAGGGAAAAAGTGTTAGCCCCAGTGTCTTGGCCAAATTCCAGCTTGGGTAATTATGTTCTGCCTACCTAAATTCCCTTGTTTCAATTCACTGTTATTTTTAATTTCTTCCCTAAACCTGTGTATAGTATTATCATGTGCTGGGTGACAACTTCCTCTGGCACCCTAGATTTGCTTGAATTTTTGAGGTGGAATTGAAATCTGTATATAATATTAATAATTTGTTAAGTCTGCAAAGAACTAAAGTCTTTTAATTTAATGCAAAATAATTTTTAGAATGCAATCTGAGTCTTTCATGTCTTGTAACAATCAGTTTCACACAATTATTTCTACTAAGAAAATACTTTTTCAGATGGGTGGTTTGAGGGTACCTTTTATGTTATTTTAGTTGATATTTTAAAATCAAATGATGTAGTGTGTATTGAATATCAACACCTACAGAACATTGGAAGAGATGTTCAACTTAGAAAGCATTTGTTTATTCCTTTTTTTATGAGCATGAAGAGATAGAACATGGAAGATGGGTGGGTACTGACATAGTGTGCTTTGGATGACCTGTGCAGAAAACTGTTCTACAGAAGCTGTAAGAAAGCTTCAAATACATCAAATACAGCTGTAAGTCCCATCACTTACAATCTTAATGGAAGATTCTCTGCAGTAGTACAGGCAATGGAACAAGAACCCCCAGAGAATAAAATAATTAGCATTAACCAAATATAAAAGAGGAAAGTCATCTTTGTGGTTCCAGCCTTTATCTCTAAGATACTAGAGATAAACTCAAGCTAGAATATTAAATAAAGTGTAAACCTTCAAGTACACACTCAAACATATTTCACAGGGTTTGGAAGAACAGTTGTTTTGGTACGGCCTTTCATGGGCAGAAGTCACTCAGAGTTAAAAGTGAAATGTTCTCAGTGATCCATCTTGATTTAACACAATCCCCAAAGGCTGGTGGCTGGCACATGGAGGAGCTGTGTCTGTGGCTGGCTGGTGCAGTGACTCCCATCCTATCCAGTCCAGCTGTGTCCAGGTGTGTGTGATTTGTGCCACTGTTCAGGAGTGGTCAATTTTGGCCCCCTGTACACTCAATGGAAACAGCTTCAGAAGCCTACTGCAAATGCAATTTGGATCTCTGAGCAAAGTCTTGTGACAAAGGACCCAAACCCAAGCACACACATCTTTTCTGAATGGAGGTTGCAATACACATACAGGAGCTGTTAAGCTTTTGAGGGATTTCCCATGCTAGCTATTTTTTGGTTTTTGTTCAGGGAAGCAATTTTGTTTGTTTCTTGGTATTCCACTGTCATTGCTGAGTGGCAATTCCTCTAAGAAAGGGATTCTGGAAGGATGAGAACAAGAGGATTGTGGGCCTGATCCCACCTGGTGCTGCCCAATATTTTAGTTTTGTGGAAGCTGAGGGTGCTGAGTTGCTTGTCTGCAGAGATCCGCTTATGTTCATACGTTGAAACCTTTGGTGGGGAAAAATTGGCTTGGTGTTTGTTTTTTTTTTACCTGCTTTCAAGTGTGGAGGGTTTATTCAATACCTGCTTGCTTTTTTATTTGTGCTATTAACTTGTTGTTTTACTGATCTGTTTGCACAGATTCCTCTAAATTGCACATTATTTTCATTATAATCTGTATCTGTTTTTTAAAAAAGAAAACCTCACTAGAGCTGTTGCCATGAAAATAAATTAAAATTGAAAAGTCTATAATTACAATATTAGCCTGTAATTATTTCTAAAAACTACAATGGAGTACAGAGCAATAAAATAAGAACAAGTGTTGAACAACTCACACAATGACTTTGTTGGCTAACACTAGGCAGTTAGCTGTACACTAAGAAGTAATCAGAAATCCTGAGCCAAGGTTCCCATTTGGTGGCTAACACTAGGCAGTTAGCTGTACACTAAGAAGTAATCAGAAATCCTGAGCCAAGGTTCCCATTTGGGCTGAAGTCCCTGTTCTGGATAGTCCTGTTATGTGAGATCACAGACTTTTCTGAGAACCTTACAAACGAGCAGGTCCTGGAAGACTGGCAGGTGGAGTGAGATGTCTTTGGTCCGAAACTCTCTGGTGTCAGTATCTAAAAATAACCTGGATGGCAGGGACTGGAAGGACACAGCTCCACACAGGGCTGCTCAGGAAAGCTCCTCTTTGCCTTAGGGCGATGCAGAGATATCAGCATCGCTGATATCAGCAGCGCTGCATTTCAAGAGACAGCTCTTCTCTCTTTAAAGGGCCTTCTCTTTAAAGGGCACCCTGAAATCCCACAAGGTGGGAAGAAGCCTGCTATTAGGAGCAAGATCCTACATGAGATATTGTGTTTATGGCACCCACTGTCATGTGACATTTAAGGTGATGCCCACGGGAGTAGAGGAGGAACATGTGACAATCTTGACCTCACCTACCCTTGGTGCACTCTTCTGAAGTATAATGAGGACAATGGGAACACAGGACTAATTTTATAACTATTGTACTCCCTACCTATTCATACCTCCCTGCTTTTTGAAATCCCACTCAGCATCTGATAGATCATGAAAGTCCTAAGTGATTTATCTAAAGTCTACTCTTGGGTAGAAAACAGCAAATAGAAAACAAGGCAAAAAGCGTAGCGCAAAGACTGATGCCTTGATTTCTGGCCAGCACTTCTCCCTGTTGAAAAGGGACATTTTTCTCTTGAAATTAATGATTTTTGCTGAAATGAAAGATGGATATACTCTATGAAGTTTTGCTAATTTTTCAATAAATTAATTTGAAACAGAACTAGTGTTGTATATTCCTTTTAAAACTGGTAGCAGGGAAGAATTCTGCGGGGTTCAAATTTCAATTTCACCTCTTAAATTTTATTTTCCAATAATTTTCTGCAGTTTGAAAATTGTTCTTAATTTTAATTATTTCTTAAAAATAAGTGAAGGATTTAAGAAACAAAGTACATAAAGACCTTTTCCAGCAACTTTGTATTGCTACATGACATAGATATGTTGGGGCTGCTATTTTTATCCTGAACATGGCCTGGTTTTTGGATGGCTTTGTCAATATGAGCTGAGACCTGTCCTACTCCATCTCAACAGCCAGCAATACACGAGGCATGTAGCTTAAAGCTTTCTTGAGTTTGTTTCAATTACAGTCACTGTTTTACAGAGGCTTAATATAACCTAGAATAAAAAAATAACGTTTTAGAGCTATACAGTGTACTACTTCAGATACTCCTATTCAATACTTAGAAGGAAATAAAAGTCACGATTTTTCTGCCATCCTAATTGCTGAGGCAAATGCAATCTCTAGAACTGGTAAGAAAGCCTGCTCCATGGGGTAATGGCATTTGATATCTGTGAGGGATATTCAAAAAATATTATTATTACCCTCTTGCCAGGGGAACCAAATCTGAACGTATCTAAAAGAGATGCAAATGGAACTTAAAGGGAATATAAACCCCTGGGTAACCCATCAGCTGTTCTTATATGGAGTTCAAAGACCTGTTCTTAGTTTTCCATTGTGCAAGGGCTCAATCTGTACAAGGAGTCAAAATTAATGGTATTGGTATCGCTTTCTTGCAGGTGTTCCCAGCTCAGGATTCTGAGTGGAAATGTTATTGCTGTGTCAGCTGTCCCTATTCTGGAAGTCCCAGCTTTCATACTGAGATAAAGTAGACAACTTATTCCATGGGAATGTCCACATGAACAGGAAAACCAGAATGGTTAAAGTATACCTATTTCCAGGATCACAATCCCAGCTGGTCTATTTTCTGCACCAGTTGACTCTTCGCTTTCTTGAAAGAGTAATTATTATGAAAGAAGTTATTATTTGAGAACAGAAAATCTGAAAAAGGAAGAGAATTGGCAATTGGCATAGTTATAGTAGAATAGCATCCCTGACCAGGCCAACCCTAAGTGTCACAGCAAGTTCTTTGATCTACTCCAAAACAATGTAGCCACAAGCTTGATTTTCCCTCAAGACAGAAAGTTGAATCACAGTATGTCCCAAAATAATTTAATGAGCATGAATTCCAAATTAAATTAAAAAAAACACTTGTAAAGGCACTACACCCCAAAGATACCAGTCGCCACAGAATTTTTTAACCAACTGTGTTTTATTTCAAATAATAACAGCAATTAAAAATACATATCTTAGAAGCACAAGCAGATTAGTTAAAGAACATTTTAGGATTATAAAAGCACTTTCCGTTGTATCAACCAGATGTCATTTCAAATGCTACTGTTTGGATTAATTAACTGAGTTCAGGACACCACATATTAAACTTGCTAGTTGTACTACCCATCCTCCCTCATATCCTTTTGTAATTTGTTACTAAAATCTTGGCCAATTAGAAAAACACAATCTATTAAGTAAAGCAGCACACTGAACCAATCAACAGTAATTACTCAGATTAGGAGCCATTTAAATGATTTATGGCAGAAATTAGTTTTTTTAAAATGCTTCATAAAGGTGTGATTCGTTTCACACATACACATATACAGTATGTGGAATGTATGGATTCTGTGTTGAAATGATACAATTAATTGTCTCACAGAAATGCCACAAATCATGTATTTTAGTAAAAAGATCATTATAACAGGATATAATTGATTTAAAGCACTAGTCTGGTTAAGGAATACAGCTATAAAGTGCTTCAGACTGCACTGCAAGTGCAATTCTATCTCTCTTACAGATATACTTAATTACTTCAATAAGTCTGTAAAACTATTTTATAAAGCAGTAGCTTTTAAATTACTTTCACCCTAGCAGAGATTATGATCATTTTATGGAATATAATGCAAATACATTTCTCAGCATATTAATAAATCCTAACACTTGCTGTATTGAAGACTGGAGGAAAAGTGCTGTCTTTATATAAATATAGGTGGCTTTCCTCTAGATTTTCCTTTAGGCTAAAATAAATTAAGTGTAGATTAACTAGTGTGTAATAGTGCTTCCTTATCTATATCAAAAAGCACATTTTAAATTTGACCACTTCACCTGGTGGGGTGAAGGGGCAGTTCACCTGGACCTAGCCTCAGGTCTCCAGTGTTGGCCCACAACAGGTGCTTGATTTAGAATTTAAGAGCAGGCTATTAACAAATATTTTAACACTTTTGTCATCAGTCTTCCTGTTGGAACCCAGGGCACAGGGAATATTTCTCTGCCTGTCCTGAGGGGTCCTGGCTCCCAGAGAAGCACTGCCTTTAACCTTCACCCATGGAGAGGGCTTCCAAGACTTTGGGATGGATTGGAGTCTACAAGTGTGTGAAATAGATAATAGAGAATAGTGCAGTTTGTCACAGAGTGAGAAATTTAGAGTTTTGGGATTTTAGATAGAGATAAATGGGAGATAAGATGGAGGATCTTAGGCATTGTCTGAGCTTCTTCTTTATCTACTCCATCCATGTTCCGCAGTGTTGGGAGCACAGGGTGATTGGTTGTGGGAAGCTGCAGTGCAGAGGTTACGTGGGCAGACAAGGATTAGCTATGGGTAGAAAGGTAGAAATAGAGTATGTTTTAAGAGTTAATTGGATAAAACAGCTTTAAAGGACCTTCAAACTGTACAGCTTGGGACCATTTGTGCTGTACTTTATTGCGAGCTAAGTCTGCGGCAGACGGCGTGCCAAACTTCTGATAAGATAAAAACAAACAGCAACTTGAGGACTGAAAAAGGTCCCATGTGTGTCTCAATCATGGCACAGAACTGTTAAAAAGAAGTTTTCCCCATGAGGGGACCCTCTGAGGCCCTGAGAGGCTGCACACCTTCCCACATAGTAAAGGGTAATTTCCCTCCCTTTGCTGCTCTGGGAGATGCAAGACCTTCAACCAAAAGACCTGCCCATTAAAGAACCAAACCCAAAATCAATGACAAGGAAATTTTTCAGTACCTTGGTGACTGTCAGAAGAGAAAATTACTTTTAGAGATAGGATCTCATTATGTAGAGTTGCTGAAGTGTTAAAATTAACTTTTAACAAAAGAGATCAGTGAGGCTACATAAAGCTTTGGTTCCTTTATTGTTACAAAGGATGACCTAACAGGAGAAAGGCATTGGAAGCATTTGCAGGCTCTTAAGCAATTTATAGTGAAGCTGGGTGAATAACTAGGAATTAAATAGCTGACAAAAATCAAACCTGCTGTAAAAACCAACTAGACTAATCACAGGTTTATTTCAGATCACATTTGTCATTCAGTTTAAAAATAAATTGTAAGTTTAAGGAAGGAATTTTTTATTTATACTTAATTTTTGTTGAACTTCGAGTGTGTTCTTAGTGCATTCACTTCATCTGTGACACCATGGCAAAGTTCCTAGATAAGGGCAAAAGATGGTAAGATACAGGACTGTTTTATTTCAGTGTTCATGAACTTCCAGAATTGATATTATCTATTGAAAATAGTACTGTGAGATGTGATGGAACTGGAACTCTTATTTTGAGGGCATGCCAATATAACACAGGTAAGAATGCTCCAGAGATGCTACAAGGTTGGTGTGACAAAACATCTGGTTTGTAAATAAACAAAAATACTATCCCAAGCTTAATCATGTTTGCAAAAAAAAAAAAAAAAACAAAAAAAAAAAAAAAAAAAAAAAAGCTAAAGAGCTTTTTTTTTTTTTTTTTTTTTTTTAATAAGACTCTGTCTCGGAAGGGAAAACCAATTTATCTAAAGTAAAACAATTGCATTTTTCCTATTTCTGCAGCCTCTGGCTATTTCAGGTTGAAGATGGGATTTTTTTTTTTAATTAATGAAGCACACTTTGTCTTTTTCCTCTCTTTGCAGCAAGTTTTTCATGGAATACTGATAAAGAAATATGATGCAGGTGATTGGATTGCTGGAGCAGGGTAGTTCCCTGTCTGAAATGGACCATACAATTTCTGTGGTCAATGGAATCTAATCTATAGAAAACACATATTCTGCTGAGTTGCAGGCATACTTTGAGAGCAAAGCACATGGAAATCACACCCTCAAATCAGAGGAACAATCTAGGATGCGAAAAAGATATTCCACATTAAAAGGCAAGGAGATCCATTTCTGCTTTCCTTCAACAATTCATACACAAACTGCAGATATAGATAGACAGCAACAATGTTATCAGATATGTGAAAATGTGCTGTTTAAGAGAATTGTTTTTCAAAGTGTTCAGTTCTAACAAAATTTAAATTATTAAGAATATGTGAATAAATTTGAATATATTATTTTTTGAGTGTTCAACAGTTTGTTATCTTCATAGTCTTATTTTAAGGAATTTCATGGTTCTACAGCAATACCATTTAGTGGGTTGTCCTTGCAGAAGAGGATGCAGTAGAGGAATTGGGAAAGGAATATGCTCAATTAATTAGTGCAGTATTAGATCTTGATCCTATTTAAAATCTAACTAAAATACTAATTTGGCAGATTTTTGGCCAGAAAGGAAACACTAGGCACTCTTAAATTTTGGGGAAGTCAGTAGGAAAACATAGAGCTTGAAAGGCATTTTGAGAGCATTTTACAACAGTTTTTATCTCATTGTTTAATACATTCCCTTTTATGAAAATTCTAATACAGGCTTTTTTTGGTCATTGTTGTTTTTGCTATCAAATCACTGTATTCATTTCTCTATGGTTACAGAATATCAGTCTGGAGTCTCTAATTTTTTTCCTTAAATTTTTTCTTTTATTGTGTTTTGTCCTATTATTTTTTATTCCCCACTGATTGCTCTCCGAGAAATCAAAAGCCTAGAGCATGCACCATCTCACCTTACTCTGCAAAACTTCATAAAAGCCTTTTTTGAGGCACGATGTGGGCTGAAGAGTTCTCTTTACAAATATCCCTCCATTTCCTCTTGTTTGGACAGGAAAGATAAAATCTGCTGCAGAAAAAGCTGCAAGTTTCTTTCCACTTAGATGCTAGAATATGTTTTATAAATACCCAACCAACTGAATAATCAAAATCTTTTAGCAGCAATTTACTATGGGCTATACACAAGAATAATAGCTTTGCTTATAATTTAAATTATTCTTCTACATTATATCTATAATGAGCATGTGAAAAAGCCAGTAGAGCCTGAATGAAATAAGCAGTTTTATATATCTGACAGGAATTTCCTAAGAGCTTAACTCCAGCTCAGCTCTTGTTACAGGTTTGGACACGGGCTGTTGTGTGTTAGCACAGAGCTGCCTCAAGAGGAAGGGCAGGCTTCCCTGGGAGCCCAGGTGCCACCAGATCCTTGCTGGTGGGACGGTGATTTGGCAATACAGCCTGCCCCAGCCATGGACCTGCCTCTCGCCTTGTGGGCACTCAGGGCTCCCTGGCTGCACAGGCTGTCACAGGGTGGAAATAAGGAGCGCATTTTGGTTTGAAAACATCACTCCATCCCCGCAGCAGTGATGTCGTGGTGTTTTCCATATCAGATGTTGTGAAATTGGAGCTTTATAAAAATATAATCCTTTGGGTGGATAAGGTGTGAGTGTGTGTTATTGCCTGGATTTACAAAAGTTTCTATTTCAAAAGCCTTTTCCCATTTTTGGGCCAGATATGTTTGTAAAACAATAAAAATAGAAATCCCTGTTGTAAAGCAAAATTATTCCAAATGAACAAAAAGCCTTATGAGTCCTGGAGCTTACTTCATTAGACCTAGGCCAGAGACACTTTATCTGCACACAATGCAACAGTTTCAAGGGAGCAGTTGAAGAAATTATATTGTCATAGGATCAAGGTAATTATTACATTGTCTGGGGGCTTGACCTTGGCTGGATCCACATCTGCAACTGGACAGAGCAAAGAAAAGCTGAGATGGAAGGCTCATTGGTTGAAATAAGGATGGGGAAAGATCACTCTTTGTTTACCAACATACGCAAAACAGGCTGGACTTCAGGAAAATTACAGAACTTATTATCAAACAAAATTAGAGCACAATAGTGAGAAATAAACCAAATCTTAGAACCACTTTCTCCCTACCCCTCTCTCTTTCCTGGGCTCTATCTCCTCTCTGAGCTACACTGGGAGATGGAGAATGGGGCTTACAGTCAGTTCATCTGACGTGGTTCCTGCTGCTGCTCCGGGAGAGGAGCCCTTTCCCTGCTCCAGCATGGAGTCCCTCCCATGGGAGACAGTCCTCCACAAATTTCTCCAGGGTGAGTCCTTCCCGTAGCTTAGAGTTCTTAACAAACTGCTGAACGTAGATCACTCATCCATGGGGTGAAGCCCTTCAAGAGCAGCCTGCTCCAGCGTGGGTCCCCAGAGTGTCACAAGCCCTGCCAGGAGCCTGCTCCATCTTGGGCATCCCATGGGGCCGCAGCTTTCTTTGGGCATCACCCTGCTCCATTGTGGGGACCTCCACAGGCTGTGGGCGGATCTCTGTGTCCCCATGGTCCTCCAGGGACTGCAGGGGCACAGCTGCTGCACCATGGGCTGCAGAGGAACCCCAGCTCTGACACCTGGAGCACCTCTTCCACTGACTGGGATCTGCAGGCTTACTGCTTTTCATATTCACACCTGCCTCTTCTTTGAGCTCAATTACTACTGCACAATCACTTTTTTTTCCCTTTTTAGTTATGTTATGACAGATAACATATTACATTATTACTACCACCTCTGATGGACTTGGCCTTGGCCCATGGTGGGTCAGACTTGAAAGCGTCTGGCATTGATTCTGTCAGACATGGGGGAAGCTTCTGGCAGGTTGTCACAGAAGCAACCCGTGTGGCCCTCCTGCTACCAAAATCTGGCCATGCAAACTCAATACCTGTGGTCTAGAATAATTAGACTTTATTCCTCCAAGATGCTTCTTGATGTCCAAAGTTATAGAAGAAATACTATATTCTGACCTATATAATAATTATATATATAATAATATATATGTATTATTAGATATATAATTTATATATAATATATATATAAAAATATAATTATATATAAAATTTTATATATATTATTATATATATAATAATATGTATATAATAATATATATATTATTATATATATATTCTTAATATATACAGCATATTTACATTAAAATTTGCATTAAAATTTAGAGAAGACAAACACGCTGGATTTTGTGACCAGTTTCTCTAGGGAGAGCCCAGTGCTATTCAATACTGTGCTATAAAACAAATGTCTATTTTGTGAAATGAATATCAGACTTGGAATGTTGTGTTTAGTACACCCAGACCTGCTGGATCAGTGACTGCTGAGTTCTCAAGGGATATCAAGGACAAAATCTACTATTTACAAAGGACAAAAGCAGGGTGCAGGTAATCAATATGTAATCTTCCAGGGTCGCTTGAGTATCAGGGGATACTAACAAGGAAGGCACATCTCAGTATCCTTCTATACTGAGCAAAAATAAAACCTCAACAGCTTTGAATAATAAAAACTTCAATAATATGTATTTTACTTTGATATTAAAATAATTAAATATAGTAAATTAAAATATTGTGGTCTATGGGTTACCACTACCACCCTGAACTGTTGCTATAGGTCACTAAAATATCTGCAACATATGTCATAAATCTTGCTTCCATACAATTGCTATATTTGGTCAGATTTCCCTTTGCTGGTTAAAACATTCTGGTTTGTTATCCTTGTGCTGAGAGGGCCAATACCAGGTGATTCAGAATAAACTAGAAATCCCATGAAATGCGAATAATTTTAATGAGGATGTTTGGGCTCTAATTCTAACATTCTAATCCTCTCACATAAAGTCATCTCAAGCTATAAAGCATTAAGTTTTCTGGTTGTAACATTTCTTTTTTCTCTTAGCGTTAGGCAATGTTGGACATTACAGTTACAGTAATATACCACAGTTATTCTGTAAAACCTTAGTTGAATTTGCCTAGCTGGCACCCCACCTCTGTGAGTTCCACAGTCTAATTATGCTTTCAGTGAAGAAATTTCACCAGGTGGGAAAGGAACTGAAAAAGTATTTTCATTATTTCTTTGCCTAAGGCCTTACCCAGAGAAGCAAGTAGTCCTCTCCAGTTTGTTGAACCAGGAACCCAGCTAAGTTAAATTCAGGGTTTTGGTGAAATAAAATCCACAGATTAGGAGACAGAAATAAAACTAATCCTGTGAAGAAAACTATGGAAATGAAATTGGTTAAAATTCTTTGTTCAGTCATAACATGCTAAAATAAGAGGACTGCCAGGGACCCCAGAATTTTGATCCATTTAATAGAGATGTAAGAAGGGAAAAAGCTATTAGAGCTTTATAAAGTTTGATTAATGTCTGAATGATTTCAAATGAATGGTTTTGATATTGCCATCTCAATTAGAAAGAAATTGTTGCCATTGACATTCTCCTTATCAGTACGTAGCTGGAAAGCCATAAAAAAGACTACAGAGAGCATTGAAGAAGCAAGCAGAAGCTTTTCTTTCACTCAAAATTTTCTGCCGTCAGCTAAAATATAGCAGAATTACAGTGAGACTTACTGTGTAGTAAGTGGGAAAGGTGGGAAAACACCAGTTCTAGACGGCTGAGTGAGTTTGTTCTGCACTGCACTGTTATTCATTGAAACCAGTTCACATTATCTTTGCATCTACATGACTGGGAAATTACTGCTCATGATACCTCAGAAGTGCTTAGCAGGAACGAAATTTCAGCTTAAAACTGAGGTTCCTAATTTTAATTATTCTAACACTACTGTTCTGTTTAGATCACCTTCTGAAAAAAAAAGTATTTCTGTGGGAAAAAAAGAATGTGTTTTTGGTTGTTATTGTTGGCTAACACATACACACAGACACAAAAAAAGTAATAAAAGAAAAACTTTCACAGCTTTCCCATTATTAGTTCTGGGAGAACATAATAAAGCCACAGCTGGCAGGCACATTTTTTTTCTTAGCATTTGATAATAGAATTAATTGGTAAGTGGAAAGCTTACAACCCTTTTTCTGCTGCAAGTTGCCCTCTGCTATCATTTTGAATAGATGTTAAAATCCAAGCTAATTGTAATTCACTTAATAATGAAGAAATATATTTGCATCATCAATAATCAAGGCCCTTTTTTTACAAGTAATTTGAGTGTAGAACATCAATAAACTGTGGACAAAAAGATGTTCAGGTTAATATGAGTAGTTCAGGGTGATGGGGTAAATTCAAATGCAGCACTCTGATATGCATCTCCAGTCTGTGTGCCTCCTGTTGTAGTGACAACCCTCCCTAAACAGCATTTCAGGAGGCATGGGGCAGGGGTGGGGTGGGTGGGAGAAGCATGTCTGGCTTTCCACCACCCTACAAAGCTGAAGTGAGCAGTACTGTGAGTGATGAACAGCTGCTCCAGCAGCGTTGTCTACAGTAGTTCAAGCCCATTACTCCATCCCCATTAGAGACATTTATCATTTAGTCACTATGCTTATGCAACAGTATTCCAAAGTTGCAAAAAAACCCTTGCCAGCTCTATATTAGGTATGGGTGAATTCATTGTGATAAAATGAGAACTGCTCTGAATTTTTCCCAGACCTGTAACTGAACCAAAACTTTATGCTCATCCATCATTTTTCAGACCCAAAAGTTTGTGCTTTGCAAGCAGGGCCACTATGTATCAGCTCAGCAAGGTCCCTAATGCAGTGGTTGGTGGGCATGGTATAAGAGCCTGACCAGAATGGAACAGATTATTTGGGAATTTCTCCATCCCATTCCATCTGCAAACTTCTCTCCTAGGCTTCTTGCCAGTGGTGAAACCATGGTGAGGATGTAATCTGCTGGCAGCCCAAAAGAAGCAAAGTGTCAGCAATATGGATTGACATATATATATTTAGGAATAGCTGGATTTGAAACACAACATAAACTTACAGTTAGATTAATTCTGGGAAATTGTAATCAGATACTGCACAATTAAAAAAAAAATCTGTTTCTACTATTTTGATTCCCATGTAATTTTTCTCACACTTTGTTATTTATAAGCCATTATAATATACATGGCCTTTACAAACAGCTTTCACAAATTCTTGTGCAGGTATAGAAGAGACCACAAATGTGATTATAACAAAATTAATGTCATTCAATACAAAGTTGCATTGCATCTTGTTGATTTATCATCCTTATCTAAGTACAAATTTGTATGTACTAAGAAGTATTTCTTTAATGAACACTTTTCATATATTGACCAGCTTGGAGAAGAGATCTTCCAAAATCTGATAGAAAGTAAAGGAAGAAATATTTATTACAGCAATGACATGGAGCTTAATAAAATTTTCAGTCCTTAAAAATGTTGTTGAATTTCAGTTTTGTGTTTTTGTGTTTTTTTGGTTTTTTTTAAGTGCCTAAACAATAAGTAGAAAGCAGTTTCAGTGATTGAAACTAAATTACTTTCAGTGTTTAAACTGAAACCATGACTTTTCAGCACTTCCCCTCCAAAAAATAATCTGAATTAATAAGCCTCCATCCTTTGGTAAATGAATGTATTTCCTTCTGCCTGCTAATATTCCAAGACTGTTCAAAATTTACATTTAATCATCTGCAGCCAAGGAGCAAAACATATTCCCAGAAGTTTTGAAGAGGTAAAGCCAAAATTAATGTAAAGATGAGACTTTGAATATTATTTGATGACCATGGTCATAGATTCAGTACTGCAGGCTCCTAGGGTGACATTGTTCATGGAATTACCTCAGAATCACATCTGAATCCTCTGTAAGAAATTTTTTTATGTTAATTGAGTAAAAAGATGTTTTGTTGCAATCAAAAAGTTATTGAATCTTTTCTCTCTTCTCAGGATAGGAATGTAGGATCAAAATAAAGAATTCTCCAATGGGTGAGTGTTCCCTTTCTGCAATGAGGAATATTTGACACAGCTTCTTATATCGCTTTACTGGACAAATAGGTGTTTTCTTTGAATAAATTTCATATTTTTCGGTTGTCTGGTTCTGGCTCTGCAGCATTTTTGGTTACTTGTCTTCAGAAGACTCGCTTCAGCTTTGCCAGCAGTGATAGTCAAACTAGCTAAACGCTAGTGCTCTGGGTGTTGTCTAACAGGACTGAGTTTGAAAAGAGCAGCTTAGGAATATTGCACCTGTAAAGTCCAGGAATGGGCCATTTATTGTAGCTTGCAATCATTTCAGGGTTATAGCAAGTTGTATATAGGCACTAAAGAGAATTTGGGATGTCTTCTGGGGAATAATCTTTGACAATTAAAGTATTAGAGAAACTGGGGCCTGTTCAGTATTGTCATAGCTTGTTCAAAAATCCATGCCACACAGATAGAGACTTCTCAAGGATAGTCCTGTTGGGGCTACTCTTGATTTACAAGAGAAATTAGTAGAATTCATCAATACAGTAATTGAAGTCGGGAGGACAGAATGATGTCAAGAAAGCCCCTGGTGATCAGTACTGGTATTTAATCATAGAGGAAGATGTTACTGGATCTCTCAGATCTCCAATGTGTAAAATACTCTTTCTTCTCTGCTGTTTCAGACAAAAGCTGATATGTCAGATATATCACACAGGCTCATGTTGCTGTGTGGTACACTGAATGTACTCATTAAGGTAGATTCAGCTTTGCAGCTCTGAGAACTATGTCTTTAATTAGCTGAAGCAGATACTGATGTTAGAAAGAAATAAGTTCTGTAGCACTTTAGCACCTTTTTCCAGCTATGTGTTGAAGCAACATATTTGGTATATAGACTATTAAGGCAGCAAGAAACACAATAGGGATCATAGCTGTTGGCTAAAATTTACTAGAAATAAATTGGATCCTGGAAACTCTGTAGTGAACCCCACTCCATTAATAAATTGTTAAACTGAAAGCTCCCATGTACTTTCAGTAACCACTGACATTTTATCTTAAAAAAGGATGGGAAATTTCACTTCCTACAAAGTAAAGCATTAAAAGGTTCCTTATCTATGGGACCAGAATAGGGCTATTAGTAACACTGTCTGCTTCTTTTTAAAACCCTATTAGTGTCAGGTAATATGTTTCTCCAATGACGCCTGATATTCTCTTGGCTAAAAAAAAGGGGAAAATGAACTTTTCAAGGGAGTATTTTAAGTAATAATAGCTGGCTAAACAAAATGTAACCTTTAGTATCAGTAAAACATATAATAGCTTTGTTCTTAAAACTGGTTTCACAGGCATTAACAACGTGATCTGTTATATCTATTTCCGTACGTGTGTTTCTTTTTTGGTCTATAGGTACACATATATATTCCTACTAACCAAATATTCAGTTTGTGCTATCTGAATTCAATAAGCTGCATAGCTAAAAACCAGAACTATTCTGACAGCTAAAACCTAATACTTATTCTTCTCTGTGTATATAATGTAAGTTAAGAGATGGGGATCCCAAGCTGCTGTGTAAGTATTGATCAATTCTCTGCGTGTCATAGTCCTTTCAATAACATTTCAAATCTGTAAAATACCTATAGTTGCCCAGGTGTTCCTCACAGATTATGCCTTCAGAGCTAAAAAGCCCAAGGCTGTTAAAATAACATGGACACTTCATGGTGTGAACAACATAGCTGGAATTCTTGTGGAAATAGCACAAACTGCACTACTGTGTTTGGAAGCGCAAAGATTGAAAACACTATACCACATGCAACAAGCATCATATGAGAGACATTTCTCTGCTGCCAAATAAAGCAGGAGCAGAGCATAAACTTAAGCACTGAACAACTGCTTGTCCATACTGGGTATTTCCTGTCACATTTACATGCAGAGCAACAGTTTAGCGATCTAGACATTGTCTGGGCACAGTGCGGTAGGTGACGTACTGTAGGCTATGTCCCAAAGGTACAATGAATAGGACTGTGTTTTTCTCTCTCTATTTATACATCCCTCCATCAATATCTGTGAAGGCTGCATGTGTGTGCAGGAATGTGTTTCTGTATTCAAACTCCATGCCTTCTTGCAATATGTCTTGGCGTGTAATGTTTCCTTTGCTTTGTGCTGTGAAAATATCTCACTGTGACATGGTCCTTGCTTTGTTTCAGACCCTTAAACTGAGAAATGTACAACACACTGTAGTCATGTCGTAAAACCTCCTGAATAGCCAGGGTCTCTGGGCTAAGTGCAATGTGATGTAGATGATAACTGTGTGTGCCCTTTGGCCTAAGGATAACAGTCCTTGGCAAGCATTTTTTCTGTGGAGCCAGTATAGATATATCCGACAAGAACAGGCAGAAAACAACTCACAACCAGAATGTGTCAATATTAGACATAGAATTGAAACATACTGTGCTGGAGATTTTCTGGAAAGAGCTTTGATGTTTGAATGCAAGTAGAAAGTCCCTGAAGTTCTTGGTTTTACCAGTATTGAGCTGCTTTTCAGAACTACCCTTTCATTTTCTAAAGTGAAGATTAAAGCAAAAGGATTAAATACTTTAGAGTATGTAAAACAAAAACAAGTCCTAAAATCCAAATGCTCATTAATGACATGACTGATTCTGATCAATGGTGAGATGAGGTTTCTACTGAAATGTCCTCCTGGAACTCTGTACTGAATTCCAGGCAAGTGTGAGAGAAATGATCCCAGGTGATGGATCACTTGCTGAGTGGCTCAGAGCAACTTTCCCCAGAATTCATTTACTTGGATGAATGTTCCTTTTAAGAGTGCTTCAGAGGTCAAAAGTCTTTCTGGCTATGAAGGCTGTGAAAAAGAGGAAGTCTTTCACCAAAGCACTGTTTGTTACCGAGCTCCCTGGGCTGTGAAGCTTGTTTTTCATTGTTTCATGCCTAGTCCTCATGAACTGGTTTGACAGCTGCAATTTTAGAAACTACCAAATAAAAGAGAAAAAAAATAGTTGGGGAAAATTTTCACTGAGAATAAATGGGGCAGGAAGTCAGTTTAGAAATCTTATGATTGGCTAAAGAGAACAAAATCTGTGGATTTAGACAACAAATCTTGATTCTGATTTGCTCACCCATCCTGGGTGGTAACTTACTGTCAAAATTCTCCTTTTCAGTGAAGATGTGGGAGAGCTTCACTCTCTGTGAGTGAGCACTGTGAGCATGAAAAACAAAGCCTTGTGCTGATTCACATGCTGCAGTTAACCACAACTAATAAACATTCATCTCTTGAACAAGACTGTATGCCATGCTCTCACATTCTCTATTTGAAATATGATGGTGAAAATTATTGATACAGACCTCAAACTTGCTGTGAAAAAACATCCCATTTTTTTGTGGTAAGTCTTTTCCACAGCTTCTTTCTCCCTTAACAGAGGTTTAAGGCTCCTCAGCAGCTGTCAGTGTAGTATCTACCACTGGCAATGCAGTCTGAGTTTCAAGTCAGTGTATACTATCTAATGGAGCATCCCTTGTGAGACATTCTAGAGCCAGCATTATGTCTGGCTACCTCTTGCTTCCAAGGTTATAGCTGGTGTGTCCAGTTCATGTTGTCCTTCTGTCATGTCAGTCTTTGGGTGCTTTTTCAATTCTCTTGCCATTATGCATTGGGCATAAAAGAGAGCAAGCCTGTACCCTTGTTAGTACAGCAGGCTTTAATATTGCATATGCTTCTTTACTTGCTGCTGAGCTTCACTCACACAGTACCAGAGAGTCTCTGTCCTGTGAAGGGGCCGAGGGGCAGGCAGGCTAGCAGGCCTGCAATCCCTGTGCAGTAGTCTGTGCAGTAGGAAAACACCACACTGAAAGCTGCCTGTATACCATCCCGTGGATCCATATAGAACACCAAGCTTGGCAAATTAAGTGCTCTCTATATTGTTGTTTGACATGGATCACTCCTTCACTCTTCCTTTTTAATTAGTTTTCTAGGTTAAGTACATGGTCACTGTTTTGAGCCTAAGCAGGAAAGATAGTTTTCCCCCTTCAGACTTGCCACACAAAAATATAACTGTTTATACAATGAGTCATGCTCAGAGCTTCTTTTGTTCTTGATAAATCAAATTGTGAAGTGCAAATTAGAGGGATGTGTATATAATTGACAATGAATTTTTAAGACCTTGATACACTTGGTGTCACCTGTGTCTGTGACAATAGCAATGCAGTATCCTTTCCCTTGACACACAGAGAATTTTTCTTACATAGCTGTCTCTAATCATGGTTCACTTGTTTCAGTCACCTAAAGCCAGAAACATAATCCTGCCTGTCTGATTCCAAGACAAGTTAAATAACTGCCATACGTCATGTGGGCTCCCCTTTGTTAGAAGTGCTCTGTGGTACAGTGAAATTCTTAAGAAAGCAGGAGTGAGGTGGTTCCCAGGAACGCAACTATCTACCTACTGCATGATCCTCTGAAAACTCCTGTGGCTAGGGATCTCCCAAACCTTCCTTCCTCCCGTCCAAAAGAGCTTGTCTTGTCTTTACCTTTTCTCCCTCACTAGTATTTACAGAATCAGAATTTTCATGATCTTCTAAGCTTTATGTAGAAGCTGATATGGAGCAGTTACAGTGCTGTCTAATTCTGGTAACAAACAACACATTGCACCTCTTGAATTTCCCCTTAAGTGGAATTTGCATTGGTCAAGATTCTTGGCATGTCTGTGAGATAGAGAATTAGAATTCTTACCCTTTTTACAGTTAGAGAAATTATGGCACTTTGCAGTTCAGTTAACTTAGAAAATCATCAAAGAAAGGGATGTAGGGAGGCTTGTATGTTTACATTGATAGACACACTCTGGCATCACTTTCAGTCTCGCCAATGATTTCTAGGCATAGTTAATGTCCAAACTTGCATAATTTGTCTTTAACAATGCTTACCACCTGGGCATAAGAATTTTTTGTAGTTACCAGATTAGAACTGTCAGATCAGCTGGGCTGTAGTCAGAGTGAGCTTGTCTGAACCTGCTGGTGGAGAAAAGTGCCCAGTGACACCTGCAGTCTAGACTGCAGCTAGTGGTTATCACCTGCTCCACCTGCAAGGGTTTCTGTACTTGCTTTTTCTCAAGGTGCCCAGTAGAAATTTGTATCAGGGTCCTCAGAAATGTTATCTGAAGATTTTACAATTCACATCATAGGTGTAGCTTACTGAGAAACACAACTAAAATAACATCAATGCTTTTCCATTTATGCTATGCTACAGCTGGTCATGTTTCACAAGGAATTCTGTAGTTTGTATTCTTAAATCTCCAAATTGAAACTGATGTTGCTATATCTCCTATAACATGTTGGCTTCGTCCTTATTTAACATTGATAAATTTCAACAGAGCAACAGTTATCTGTTTATTTTTCTGCACAATATAATCATGCTTCTGAGACTATCTAGTATAATATCAGTCTCAGAATCACAGAATCAAAGAATGGCTTGGGTAGAAACTTTGTTCCAACCCTCCTGCCATGGGCAAGGACATCTTCCACTAGACCAGGTTACTCAGAGCCCCATCCAACATGGCCTTGAAAACCTCCAGGGATGGAACATCCACAACTTCCCTGGGAAGCCTTTTCCTAAGCCTCATCACCCTCATAGTAAAGAATTTCTTCCATTTATCTAATCTAAACCTATTGTCTTTCAATTTGAAACCATTCCCCCTTATCCTGTCACTAGATGCTCTTGTAAATATTCTTGCCCTATTGTTCCTGTAAGTTCCCATCAGGACCTGTAATTAGGGCACTGCAACTAGGTCAACCCAAAGCCCTCTCTTTTCCAGGCTGTACAAACCCAGTTCCCTCAGCCTTTCCCATAGGAGAGGTGCTCCATCCCTATGATCAAATTGGTGACCTCCTCTGGACTCCCTCCAACAGGTCCATGTCCTTTCTGTGCTGGGGTCACCAGAGCTGGAAGTAGCAATCCAGGTTACAGAAGAACAGAGTAGAGAGACACATATACCTTGCCTGACCTTTGATGCAGCCCAGGATGTGTCTGGCTTTGTGGTCTGGAAGTGCACATTGTGAGCTCATGTCCTCTTGCCTTCCATCTCATTAAACTTGGAAAATGCTTACTTGAGAAGAAGAACCATTCAAACTCTGACATCTGTACCTAGAAGCAGAAACTATAGATTAGCAATACATCATTCTCCCACAGCTCTGCATCCCCATTGTTTTTCCCTTGAAGTTGAAATAGGTCTTCCTTTCAAAATCTTCTACTTTAGGACTGGAAAGAATCCATCAGTATAATGCTGATAGGCTATATTCTGTCTGTGTAACACATCAGGTCATCCATCAGCACATCCATTATTATGCCAGGTGCTTCAAAGCTTAGGAAGCCACTGGCTCTCAAACCCCATTGTATTGCAAGCTGCTCTTAATGCACAGAGACTGTCTTCACTATACAGATCAGTGGGAAATCGTTAAAAGCAAAATGCTTCTACTAGG
Source organism: Melospiza georgiana (assembly GCF_028018845.1). Lineage (NCBI taxonomy): Eukaryota > Metazoa > Chordata > Aves > Passeriformes > Passerellidae > Melospiza > Melospiza georgiana. The sequence goes on from NC_080432.1 coordinate 93,070,624, forward strand.
GCATGAATCTCAAAAGGTTTGGTTCAGGCAACACAAAAAAAGTTTTTCAATAACTTCTTTGTTATGAAAATCAGGTCGGAAATCTCATGAGAATAGGTCTTCTCCTTATGAGAACTGCAGCATTGTTCCAGTTTTGGTCAAAGTGAAAATACTGGTAGAATGATCTTTTCTTAAAATAGTTCAATAAATCAATGACTGATTCTTATTAAAACCAGGGAGAGTAAGAAATCTGTGAAAACTCAAAATGCTAAACAGGGAAAGAAAATGTTTGAAAATGGATAACATCACCCTGGAGCTGACTTCACAAACCTGGAAAAATCCCCCACAGGCCTATCTTCAAGAAGGTTAGAACCATATGTTTCTGTGTATTTGCTCTTTATGTTTTCAGCTGAATCAGAAAAGAAAGAGAAAAAATAATAAAGCCCTCCAGCTCTGTTGCAGCTTTCATCATTTCAGATCTTTCCCTTAATAATTCAAAGTAAACTAATTACCTAATTATGTTAACAGGTGTCAGTCATTCAAATATAAAGAGCTACTAGAAAGACCTGAACTGGGGAATTCTTTTCCTTAAGTGTCTGCACTTAAAATTTGAAGCATAATGGCATTAAAACAACTGATTGAGTTCTTTTAAAGACATTGTAGCTTAGATCCATACTGGAGGCATTCACCTGTGAGGCAATTAAGCTTTTACCTCCCATTACAATACTTTGGCAAGCTTCCTGATGAATCCTTTATGTGTGGCCCTTCATGTCTAAAAGCGTACAGTAAAGAGTTGTACTGTTTGAAAGGAGGATGAGGAGCTGCTTGTTAAAGAAGGGGGAGAAGACTGGCCTTGCTGTGAGTGTAATTGTGTTGGTAATTATCCTGTGTCAGTTATCTTCCTTAAAAGTACAGTATTATGCCATGACAACAGCCAATAGAACTGTTGGGGTCATTGCTCATAGTGCCAAGTGATGCAAAATTATTAGATGTTCTAAAAACCACACATTATCAAAATTTTAATAAAAGTTTAAGATTTTTTTCTTTGTAATATATTTTGTGGATTACAATTTTCTCCTGTCTTCCATGTCCTTATTCCACCCCTCCCCGAATAAATGCAAATGTCTGCCTGTGCATGCTGTTCAGTTTCATAATTTCCTGAAAACTCTTACAGGGTTGTGCCTCAGTAGTAAGCAGAAAGTCATTAAAGTGACAAAAAATGAGATCCAAAAATACAAATAAAGTTTATTCAGCGAGATAAAGGAGACAAACATTTTATAAGCATTAATACCAATGTGGGACCTTCTTTTATAGTCAAAATATTTCAGGGTTTGAAAGTTTTGCCTTTCAAGGAAAAGAAAATCAAGAAAATGCAGCATGTTTGCTTGTTTGTGATGCTCAGAGGAAAGTTAATTTTTCTGACAAAGGCAAACTCTAATCATGACAGTCAATATAAATATTGCTTAGGTGACCTGCAGTTAATTGTTCCAGTCTGGCACATCCAAGCACTGAGGCCATCTATTAACGCCCTCCTAGGGGAATGCAGACACGTGCCTATGTGTATGCACATTGTTTCTGCTGCCTTGATTTCTTACTGCTGTATTTCATCCAGTGGCAGAAGCAATACATGTTTTGGTGCTGAAAAATCTTTATCCAAACCTAGATCATGATATTTCACAAGGATCTAATCCAACATGACATTATAAGAAGCTAGACAAGTAGGTGTGGTAAAGTCAGGGGATGGGGAGGAGGGAGCTTGACTGGAATTTGGGAGACTTACTTCTTTATGACTACTTACAAAATAGTGCTGTGGAGAAGGCGTGGTGCAGAAACAGGAATTAAGCCACAATGTAGGCATGTGATCCAGAGCAGGGAACTGAATTCTGGCAAGTTCTCTTCTTTCAGTGTGCATATGCTTAAAATTTCAGTGTGCATTTTCTTAAAAGTTCTAGACTTCCTAAAACGTTACTGTGATTTTGTTACTCTGAACACTTTTTTAACATATAATATATAATACATGCAAGTGAAGTGCCTGGGTTAAAATAATTATTAGACAAATTCATCAGAACAGTTAAACACAAAGACAGCAACTCCCACCTTCAGTCTTTGAAAGTCTTGGTACTGCAAGGTGTAAAATTAAGCATTGCCCCACATTTACCCTCCTCAGATCTTTCTCAGGCTGTATTGGTGGCAACATAATGCCTGATGCGCCAGCAGTCTGAACTGAAACGGCCATTTGTATGATCTTACATTGCTGTATCTCTGTGTTTGGTATTACTTTCTGCAGTGTATTTATGTTGAAGCAGTGAGCAATGACGATGTCATGGCTAGAAAAAACATGGACAGCAATGAACAGACTGAGACCTAAAATTATTCTTCCTTCTTCAAATCTTCAATAAGAAATTTTACTTCAGTACAAAAGATACCCTCCTCTGCCCCCAAAATTTAAAGAAAAAGTTAAAAAAACCCAAAAATCTTGTCAATGTACAGGTGTCAGGCAGACATGGTTAATTCATTTTAGTTAAAGGATTCATTATGACAAATACTTGTGTGTATGGTTAGGTAGGTTACAGAGAGTGGATAGATCTCTGAACAAAGACCAAAGAGAAAGCAGGTGCTGTTTGAAGTTTTCTTGATATGGACATCTACAGATAAACTTCCCAAAAACTCCAGCCAAAGAACTGTTTTAACAGATGAGCCATTATGCTTTTGTTCTCTCTATTTATTTTTAAAGAAGATTGAAATGCATATCAACCAAATAGTACTGTAATTACAACTGTACTCTCTCCATTTGTTTTTGAAAAACAAAACAGTTTCTCTGCTAGGGAAAGCTTATTTAAAGTCAAAAAAACTAGCAAAGGATATAGGGAAAGAGGGCTTGGGTAACTATTCCCCTGCATTGCACAAACCACTTCACTCAGCAATCTGTTGAGGGGCTGCCCCATTTTCCCCACAGGCACCGGTGGGAGGGCTCAGGTCTAAGACTGGTTTAGCCTTTGGGAATTTAGGCCCACAGCTCAGGCTGAAAGAGCTTGAAACACCACACCTCTGGGATTGTGGATCAGGAATGAAACAATGCGGAGGAGAGATGAAAATATTTCCTACACAAAGTGGCCCTTAGCCTGGTGCTAGAACAGCTCTTTTGGCACTGCAGGGACCAGGTCAATAGCACACAGAATGATGACAAGGACAAAACCCAAAAAATTAATCATCCTATTTTATGACAGACTGCAGGATAAGGAATGTAGTAGCTGGACCATGCAATTGCAACAGAAAATTTTATAACGTTCCAACTCACACAGGAAGTTATTATTTAGGTTAATATTTAATGTCCTGTTTGCTACTTATCAACTCGATTTTCTTAAACCATTGAAAATATCTATAATTCCTGTATCTTCACTCACCCCTTACTCTGTCATCTCTATGCTCTGTATATTTACAGAGTAGCAACAGTAACAGTCCTGAATGTTTCCAATAAGTATGTTCTATGAACTATTTTTTGTCTTTGAAGGAAGACATAATTGTTTTCCTTAAACAATTAATTTTAACCTTGAAAAAGAAGAAACAACTCTCTGCTTGAAAATGCAAAAAAACCCCCCATTTTTATTTTATATTTGTACGCAATATGATCCATTAACTAACCAAGGACTGAATTGTTCCAAATATAATAATGCACGGAAAAATACTTAACTAGGTTTAGAACCTTGAAATACAACCAACTTTACCTTAGCAAAATAAATGCAGTTTTCTAGTAAGTGCTGCAGACACTATGTGCTTTTGTGCTTTTCAAGAGAACAAAACCAGAAATGCAGATTCAGACAAGGATGGCTTGTAGTATTTTACGGTGGGTGTCAGTGTTTCCACTATGGTGTGCAGATTAAACTGTGTTTCACTGTAAAGGCCACTACCTTGGCTGCCCTGGGAACCCAGCAATATTGTGAAGGCAGTAAATAAGAACCAAGAATAAATCCTGCATAGGTACTATGTCAAGAGAAGCAGAAGGTGCTGTGGTTTGGACTGGCTAAAATATGTCTTTCTTATGTAAGGCTACAAAGTTCTTTGGCTCTGTAGTATTTTTTTTCCTCTGAAAATGAAGACAAAGAAGAAAAAAATCTCTGAAAATTCTCTGTAAATGAAATGCTGAATATGTAATTCATGGCTGACCGAATCACTTTTAAAAAGCAATTTGGAAGTAAAAATTGAATTTTACTGTAAAAAATGCCAATTTTACTTTCAGAATTGTATTTCTCAGAATAGGCATGCATCACTGAAATACCACTAATAACAAGTGTCACTTAGAATCTTCATTAATGACAGAGAGAGGGGGATTGTGAGCACCCTTAGCAAATTTGCAGATGACACTATGCTGAGTGGTGCAGTGACACACGTGAAGGATGGGATGCCATCCAGAGGGACTTGGACAAGTTCAAGAATTGGGCCCATGGGAGTAATGACCAAGTACAAATTACTGCACTTGGCTCAAGGCAACCCCTGGTACTGATCCAGGCTGGAGGATGAACAGATGCAAAGAATGACGTGGGGGTGCTGTGAGTGAGGGGCTGGACATGACCCAGCCATGTGCCCTTGCAGCCCAGAAAGCCAAACGTGCCCTGGGCTGCATCCACAGCAGTTTGGGCAGCAGTGAGGGAGGGGATTCTGCCCCTCTGCTCTGCCCTGGTGAGACCCCACCTGCAGGGCTGCACCCAGCCCTGGGGTTCCCAGAGCAAGAAGGATGTGGATCTGTTGGAGTGAGTCCAGAAGGGGACACTTGGTTGATTAGGAGGATGAAGTACCTCTCCTATGAGGAAAAGCTTTGTGATGTGATTTTGCTCAACCTGGAAAAGAGAAGGCTTTGGGATGACCCAATTGTATCCTTCCAGTACCTGAAGGGGACTTAGAGGAAAGATGGGGCAAGAGCTTCTAGTGACAGGATAATGGCTACAAAAAGAGTAGGTTTAGATTAGATAATTGGAAGAAATTCTTTACTATGAGGATGATGAGGCTCAGGAACAGGTTTCCCAGGGAAGCTGTGGATGCCCCATCCCTGGAGGTTTTCAAGGCCAGGTTGGATGGGGCTCTGAGCAACCTGGTCTAGTGGAAGATGTCCCTGCCCATGGCAGGAGGGCTGGAGCTAGATGACCTTCAAGGTCCCCTTCCAATTCAAACTGTTCTACAATTCTATGATTGAAATGCCTGACTTATGAAAAATCTGTAATTTGTTGATGGGTCATAGATTATTGGAGGATCTTTAACCAGATATAACTGAAACATTACTTCAGAAGAAAAGGTTGTCCCTATGAGTAGAATGACAATGATATTACTGTACTCTCCAAAAGAACCTCATAAAATTCTTTTGGAATCAGTGGTAAAATTCTCATTGACTTAATGAATGAGGATGTAAATCACTAGATTACTTAAAGAGATACTTTTTCATTATTTCTTGGGTGTTTAAAGATGCACTGCTGGAATCTGGTCAGCAGTTTTTGCAGCCATCTCTTCTTTTCCCACTATTTTTCCCCCTCTTGCCCCACCCTCACTTCCTACTCCATTATCTCCCTCTTTTCTTTGCCCTCTTTCCTGCATCCCCTTCCCTGCCTTAAACCGGAGTGCCCTGACATCTTCTTTTCATCTCACAGATTTTGGGAACCTTAAATTACGTTTATTTCCTGTGATGCTATAAACTCCTCTTGCAAATATCCCTGCTTTCTGAAGGTTTATTTTTCGTGAACTGCAGCCCTGAAAGCTCAGACAATCGTGTTATCCAAAAGAAAACAGACCCAGTCTGAGATGGAGCCCTTGCTTGTGCAGTAACTTGTGTTAGAGCTACGTTATTATTACATGACAGAGATAGGATCTAACGTAGTGAGGTCTTTACTGGATACCAGTGGATCCAGCTGCCATTTTTGTCTGCCCTGCTGCTATGTGAGATGGCTGCTGGCAGTCACCTCACTTCCTTGCAGCTTACTCCCATCTCCTGTAACAACAAGGATATTATTTCCATGCCCCTCTTTCTACCTTTCTGAGTTCTGTGGATGTAAAATGTTAAACTTGTGAAACAAAGCAGGTGTGTATTGTGAACAGTGCAACTTCTCTATAAACCACTGAAATAGATCAGTAACTATGACCTTCTTGCACATTTAGACCAAAGTAGTTTGCAAAACAAAGAAACCCCTTATTATACAGATAGAGCTGAGACACAGATGCAAAATACCATTTCTCATTCCACACTAAATAGACAATAAAGCCAAGAATATAACCTGTATTTTCTAACTTCGGAACTAGTCCTTTTCATCAACAGTTCTTTAAGCTGCTTCTAATACGTGCCATATTTCTCTACCTTCCACTTGCTCTGCCACTCAGAGTCCCAGGTGGGTGGCAAATCATCCTAAAATTCTTTCATTAAGGAAATAAAGCTCCCAGCATCTTGTTTTTTCAATTCAGAAGAATAAAGAAATCTTTGCTGCACATTACAGACACACATTGTTCTTCCAAAATTGATCTTCTCTTAAAAAACCTCTGATTGCCACTGTGCTGCATTTCACATGCAAATATATTGCATTCCTTTTTAACTTGTTCATAGTTTAATTGGAGAACAGCAGGTGATCAAAATCACAGTAGTAAGAAAGGTGTGTTTCTGTAGAACAGCTGAGACTTCCATTTAAATCCTTACAGGGGTGCTTTTAGCTTTCTCTATTAAGCAGACTTGCCACTTTCAAATCCCATAGCTATGAAACTGAAACAGAGTCTTACCTGTATTGTAAGTTCCCTCAATCACACAGGCATGGAGAGAAATCTTAGGCCAGTTTGCTGTCTTGTTTCTTTGTACTCAGTCTGATTTTTTCCCTACCAAAGCCTTAACACAAGAAAGCATATGAACTTAAAGAGAAAAATCTGTTTTCCTTTCACTAGATAATTTCTTTAAAACTAATTATCAGCAATGGCACACAATTGTCATTCAGGTTTGAAGAAACAGATAAAAATGCAATATAAGAAGAACAATCAAGTAACCTACATAAATTGTGTAAGGTATTTAAGAATAGAAATGCTTTTAAAATTAAATATGACACCTATTTGTACTAGCTGGTTATGTTTCAGACATATCTTTATACCTATGTAATAGTTCCTTCTGAATAATTGCCCATGATTTGTCTCTTTGGAGTCAAAATCCGTATTTTCTAAGTCTTAAGAAGCCCATAGGTAGTGATATTATCTCTTTCTGGCAAAACATGAATGAGGCACATAAAAAACAAGTAGGAAAGAATGAAGATGGAAAACATATTGAAGACAAATATGCAAAATATGCCATTTTCTTTGTTCTGCATTTTTTGTACATTCTCACTTTGTTATGATTTTTCACTCCGTTTTCTAAACATTTATCCACACATCTATCAACTGTGGACCTATCACATATTTTTCAACCTTTAAAATATATGTTAATACCAAAAATTCCTAACAAACTGCCAGAGACTGTCAGGTAGCAGATGACCCAGTATTAATTGTTTCTAACAGACAGCATAAGTTGGATGATTTGCATCATGAGATTGTTTTAATATGGAACTTAATCCAATACCTTTACAGGCATGAATCTGAATAAACATACATATCTTTCCTGCCTTGTAGGTCAGGTAATTTGTATTCTCACTGAGGAGAAGAGGAATGAATATAAGCCATTGACACAGATATTTTTGCTTTTCCTAAAAATCAGTAATCAGGGAAAGTTCCATCTTCAATGACTGTAAGTAGACCTTAGCCTGGAATGAGGCTTGTGTCAACATTGTCTAGAGTCTTTATTAGCAGGATTAAATCAATGTGGAGAATTTCCTCAAGTTATCTGTAATGTTAGGAAACTCCCACATTTGCCCTAAACCAAGACAAATACACTACTACCTATACCTTAAGCATGTTTGGTGTTGCTTGTTTCACACAATTTCTGCTACAGATTACAGGCACATCTGTGTTTTGTTGTGTTAGCTTGAAATAGTAAGCAAGGTAAGCAAGAGTGGTTTTTTATCTTTGCAGTACTTTTTTGGGAAAATCTTCTACACTCTATTGCTCTGGAGTGTAGATTTAAGGAGATGGCATTCAGGGCACCTTTGGTTCATTACCTTTTGCTTATTAATATGTTCTGACTATGTAACACATGTTAACATTTGAACTTACTACTACTTTTAAATCATATTTGACTGAGAAACAGGTTTCAAGTACATTATATTCCTGCAAAGTTCACGAAGTAGGTGATTTGTAAGGGGACAAAAAAGACAAACAAAAAATTCTTATCTAATACCAATAGATCATCTACAAAGGAGAATAACCCTAGAAGTCAGACTTCAAAAACTGTGGATATGTGCTTTTGGGGCTATTTTGCCTATGGTTGGGTTGGAGGCTGGACGTGTATTCTTATCTGATGCGTCTTTTAATATTTCTTTACAATATCTGCTTTGTATTAATGTCGGTTCATTCAGTGGCATCTGGAATATAATTAAGTAGCCAATGCATTTTAGATTTAGTAAATGTTTTCTAACTCTATCTGGCTATGTCTGAAAAAGAAAAAAATTAATCTCTTTTCTCTATTTATCTGTTTACATATAGTTTTTTCATATGAGAGCATATATTTCCCGAACATACAACATTTCTATCTCAATAAAAAGGTTAATCATCATAATAATAATAATGAATCACAATCATGCATAGGTTTTGGGGATATCTCCAGCTGAAAACATCACTTGACTGACAAGAACCTCATGAAATTCAACAAGTGTGAAGTACTGCAACTGGGGAGGGGTAATTTCAGTCTACATCAGTAGAGTGTTGGATGAACTATCTTGAAAGAAGCAGAGCAGAAAAGGACCTGTGGGTCCAGGTGGATGCCAAGCTGAACATGAGATAGAAGTGAGCAAGCCTTTTGCCATTTCATGCCAGAGTTAGGAGAAGTACTGTCAGCAGGTTGAGGAGGTGAGTGATCCTTCCCCACTATTCAGTGATGGTGAGGCCACAATGGGAGTACTGTGTGGAGGTCTGGGCTCTGCACTACAAGGGAAGAAATGTGGAAGATCTGGAAAGAGTGTGATTAAGGGTGACAAAGACAATGAAGAGACTGGTTCATCTCTTCTACAGGAAAAAGATGAGAGAGATGAGACTGCTCATCCTGGAAAAGAGAAGACAAAGGGGATCTCAATATTGTGTGGGATATTTGAATGAAGGTGCAAAGAGGAAGAAGCCAGGCTCTTCAGTGTTACCCAGTGACAGGAACAGAGGCAGTGGGCACAAACAGACACACAGGATGTTCCATCTCAAGGTCAGTAAATACTTTATCACTGTGAGGGTGTGAGTAGGACTGATCCCTGATGATAGCTGGCTGGAGAGGTCAGAGAGTCTCCCTCCCTAGAGATTTCAAAAGTTGTCTGGACATAGTGCAGGCCAAGCAGCTCTCGGTGGCCCTGCTTGAGCAGGATCAGGTATCTCCAGAGGTCCACATCAGCTTCAACTGTTTAGTGATTTTCATAGCATATGAAAATCATATTTCTGTGTCATCAGCTTATTGATATGAAGAGTTAATGTGACTGCAGTATTTTTGGACCTTTCAATCCATGGACTCCAGGTTTTCAAAGAATCATGAAGAATGAGTAAAAAGCTGACTGTAAGGTCAGCTAGGGCAGGTTGCTTTGGGCTGTGTTCAGCTGAGTTTTGAGCATCTCTGAGGATGGAGACAACACAGCCCCACTAGTCAACTTGTTCCATGATTTGGAAAGCATCACTGTAGACAGACAATTATTTTTTCTTAAATTTGAAGGGAATTCATTGCCTTTGAGCTTGTGCTGGTTCCCTTTTGACTTTTCAATCTCTACCAATGAGAATTCTTTGTCTCTTCATTAATCCCCACACATAAAGCATTTACACATATTGATAAGACTACTGTGAGTCTTTTCTTCTTCAGGCTGTACAAACTCAGTCTGATGGTCCAGTCCCTTCATCAGTTGATTGTCCTCCACTGGATTTGCATGTGCCATGTCTACATTTTACTGGGGGTTCAGAATAAGACAATTCACATTACATAATTACTTCAGAAAATATTTTACTGTTACAGAATAAATCCTGGATGTTTTAAAAAGAAGATAATAGTTTAAGACCACAGATGTATCAATAAAAGATACTGCAACTCTCTGTCAGAAAAAAAGATTTCTGAAAAGCATACTGGCATTTCTATTCTTAGAGTGATAATCTCCCCAAAATCCTTGAGGAAAGACATGGAGTAATAAGAATAGAATAGAAATCAATAGCTTATTTTAGAGACCTCTCATTAATTTCTGAAACAATTGAAGAAAAATATTTCAGCCCTCATTAAAGAATACTGATTAACTTTGTGTCTCTAGATATTTTCATAATTCATCTTAATTCCATATTTTAATAATACTAGGGATCAGAAAGCAAGAAGGAACAGATGTTTTGGAGATTATGAATCAAAAGGCTAGCCCAACCTGTAATAACAAGGAGACAAAGCTAAATATCTTTCTGAACATTCATATAGTTAGGAAAACTGTTGCAGAGATATAGATCTTGATTCTGCTCATATATTTTCCTATTAAGCAGCACTTTCCTCCCAAATTCAGTTTTCCCCCATAGCTTTCCTTATAAATCTTCTGAATCAAAATATTAATTTAGGATTTCCCTGTTGCTTTGTTGTCCATTCACCTGAAGTTAAAACTGCACTGAAAGGAGTTGAGGCAGAGCACAGTCATGTTGTGAGCCTTTATGTGCTATGTGAAATATTTCCTGTGTGGAATATGAACTTAAGTTTGATGTCATTTTTCCTGAGGAGGTATATCATGATAATAGCTTGAATTACAGAAATGGAACTACCCTTAGTACTTGGAATTACAGACGTGGCGTAGCATGCTCAGTTTAACACAGAGTTGAAATAGAAGTGTTATAGAGTGGTGGGAGCCAGCTTCACTCTGTATTCTTGGTACCTCCAGTGCTGTTAGCATTCCTGTCTAAAGAGATTTATTTCATTTACTTTAGTGAGTGTTGGACTGGACCATGAAGGAGGTAGTCAAAACTTCTAGATCACAACTGTTAGAAGGATGCTCATAAACAGTTCAGTCAGCATAATATTGTTGGATCCTACGCCATGGAAAAAGGGTAGGAGGTTTCTGGAAAACTCAGTCATCTGCACTGTGTCACAGAGCTAGTGGAACTACTCACATTTCATCTCCTGGTGCAAATGCAGGTTGCTGTATGTGCAGAGAGAGTATGTCCTTTTTCTTTCCTGTCCCATATCCCAAATTGGAGAGAGCTCTTTCCTGACACTGAGGCATGCTGGGGAATTTCTTTGGACATCAAAGCAAAGGTTTATTGAAATCTTACTCTTGAACTTCATTTTCTCTTTCTCTTTTACTGAAAGGGGTGACAAATAACAGGGCCCACTCTGGAGGTCATTGAGGAAATGATGCTGAGAATTCACTCGCTGGACAAAGGTAAGGCTTGCCTGTCACCACAAAGTTGTTAAGAGTGTGAAAGCTATGTTCAGTGTGCTGGTAAGAGATGGGGACAAATGTTATTCACTGTATTAGTCCTTCATGAAAAGAGGGTTTTCCTGTTCTTTCAACTTTTACCTGGGTTCAAGGACATTTGTCTACCATACCTTGATTTTTTTCCCTGCAGGAAAGGTAAAAGAGATCTTTCATTGTGATTAACCTTTCTTTTTTTCTTTACAGCTCCCAGTGAGGTATTATTATCTTGCAGGTGCAGAACTGGGGAGTGAAGGGCCCGGGTGACTTGTTCCTGGCCACCTACTTGTTCAGGAAGGAATCAAACCCACATTTTTGTTTTGCTGCAGGACTATGCCCCATGTCAGACAGAGAATAGCTGCAATGCAGTAGCCTCTATGGAAACTCCTGGCCATGCCTTATTTCATTGATTCACTTGGCAGATGGGCTCTGAAAGGTTTATTTAATAACCTGACTAAATATTTTAAACAAAATTCAGAAACTATGAAGTAACTCAGTGTGGGGCAGAGGAACATAAGAATATATTTTCTTTTGCTGCTTTCTTCTTCCTACTTAGTTCTTCCATCACCTGGTTGCATCTCCCATACATTCCTATTCACTATCTACGTGGTCTACACTAAATCAAAAATGTCAGCTATGCTTGCAAAGTCATGTTGAAGTGGGGGCCTGGAGACCAGGTTAAGCAGCCCAAGTCTTGGTGAATATTATCCTCCCCCTGTAACATTCCCTTAATTTATCTTCCCTGATTTCTTGCACATTCCTTTTTTACACTGCTTCTCAATTCCTTGGCAGTCTAAATAATTTATAGTAGAAAATGGAACTGCGAATGGAAACAAATCTTCAAATTAGGCCTAATCCTCTCAACTCTTAATAGCTGGTAAAGGCCTGCCTCTCACATGCCTACACAGAGAATGGGCTGACAGGAGCAGGAGGTGTGTATCTCTGCTTTCTTTTTTTTCTGTGTGGTTTCTCTAATAAGCAGATTTACCAAATGCACTTTTGGATTGACATATGTAAAGCTGAAATTTTGTAGAAAGGGTTGGCCCTCTTTATTTCATTTGCATATATTTACCCTTGGAACAGAAGTCATTTATATGAATTTCTAGGAGGACTGTAAAGGTTATCCAAAGACCATCTTTCAAAGGGAACTCTCATAAGATATGTATGCAAAATATGCCTATGCTGTCACAAGCAGGTAATTTCACATGCAAAAATATGCTGTTATAGATGATGAAAAACAAGCTGTCATTCATGAAAGCCATGGTTTACTTGTGCAGTTAATACTGCAGATTCAGCTAGGAAGAGACACCTGCAGGAGACCATCTAAGTCATCAAGTCCATTTGTCATAAGCGCAGTCATTAGAAGTATAGTCCAAACGGCTTCATAAAACACCTCTTTGGGGCACTCAGCATGCTACAGAACTGGTAACCTCTAGGTTAAATATCAAATGACATAAAATACTGCAATGGGCCACATGAGAAGGAGAAGGTGAGATCCAAGATATTACCAGTGTCCTAGATTCTTCTACTGTAGTTCTGTGAATGGCCATGTGGTGCTAGAGCACCCACTTTCCATGGGAAGGCTTTCAGATTTCTTTTCTTGGAGTCTCAGAACTGGAGTAGACAAGACCCTGGTCTGTTTGGTCTGACTGGCCCTGCTGTGAGCCACAGTTGGACTAAATGACCTCGGGTGGTCTCTTCCAACCTAAATTGCTTTCATTATGATACACATGTTTTACTGTTCTCAGCTTCAGAACTTCTGTAGGAATTGAAGTAGTAACATGATTGTCCATTAAATTTCTGTGAGCCAAGAATTATTTCAACTGTTGATATCCTTCCTTAGTTTGGGATACCCTTTGTCTCTGATTTTTGAGCCTTTCTCTAAGGCACACAGTAGGGAGTGAGATAAATGAGCAGAGAACAAGACTAAATGTTAGTGTTTTAATCAGGTCATGAAAAAAGGCACTTTTGACTCACCGTGTATTAAATGAAACACATCAGCCTGGTTCTGTTGTAATACAAGAAAAATGCACAAATTACAATCCTGAGGGTAGAATGACTTCTCTATACCTTATGTAGTACAACACTGTAATGTTGTACATTGCTGAAACTTGGGCAAACAACTTCAGAATTTTAAACTTGACAGCTGTACTCTTTGCTTGAAGGAAAATGTACACATATTAGATGGAAAATGTGCTTGTGGGGCACCCTGAAATCAGTTTCAACTTTTGACTGAAACCAGCAGCAAAATTTTGAATTTAAAATTGTTTGAATTTAGTAGAGCTGGATTAGGAACTCAGCTGTGGAACTTCTTAGGGAAATTTTCATGTCCTTATGTAAGCCTAGAAGAGATCTGGTCAACTGAGCCCAGCACAGGGCTCTAAGAATGATCCAATCCATCATAAGAGTGGACAGGTCTTCTCCATCAGTGAACATTTTTGCTGATAGTGTAATTCCAACTGAGTTCAGCAGAAAAGGAAGCACCCACATCTAGTTGATTTAATTTTTTAGGGCATAATTAATTAAAGTAGTATCTGTGATCTGTTAATTAAAAGAATGAAATCTGAAATTAGATTTTGGGTAAAACAGAAAATGTGGACTTGGCAAAAGTTTTGAAACTCACATAAGGCTTCTGATAAATTCACGTTGGATATGCAGTTATTTGGGGGGTGGGGTAGAGGTTAAAAGAGGGTCTTTTATCTCCCCCACAAAACCATCTGTGAGCCTTTTTTTATCTGACAGGCAGTAGAAGAGGAGGAGATGTGTAGGAAAAATTAAATGTTCACATTGTTCAGCAACAAGAAAGGCATGTGTCTTAGAAGCTCTCTTATCCAAGCTTCTGCCTTCCTAAAAGCCCTATAAGCCATATTTAGGTTATGTCCCCTGAAGTAGCCTTAAGGAACTCTTCTAGGAGAGATTTCAGCGTGTCCAATTACAGTCTGAGAGCCTGATCCAAATATTACTGAACTCACTATCTCCACATTCCATCTCAGTGATTGTAAATAAGGGGGTGGAGGTGTACTGTGCAATGCCATAAAAATATTCTCCCCTTTAAGGCACATGTAACTAAATAAAACCCAAAAATCTGATATGTAAACAAACATTAGCAGAAGATTATGTTGCAACATATAACACTATTCTACATGCTAAATCCTGCATTTATTCAGATAATTTGTCACATCACCTAGTTTATAGATTTTTTTAGAAGTCCTTAGACATCTATATGTTGTGTGTATCCAGCTATTCAGAATCCTGGGACTGGTGATTTTTCAGAGTAAAACCCCATGAAAAGTTAAATCTGTGTCATATGATGAGGTAGTAGAAGAACTAAAATTACACATGCATACATATATGCAAATATTGTCTATACCAGTAATATATAAACACATGTATGTAAGAAAATGAAAGGGGAAAAAAGGGGGAACAATGTTCAGTATTGGTAGCTACTTAACAGGAACATCTCTAAAAGAACTATACCACTTAGTCTTAGAATATTTTTAAAATTTAATTATATATCTCTATCAGAATGACACTAAAGCAAAAACATTTTGAACATTTTCTTTCTAAATGTTTTTATGTATTTGAAAATATTCGGTTGACTTCATTTGCCCAAACAGTTTTTTCTCAAAACCAGTCAAGTAGGGCTTTGACCCAGCTTCCAAATAACTCATCACTTGAAAAGTAAAAGATGCCAAAAAGAAAATAATGTCTGAATTCAACACAAACATGCATAAACATACACACAGTATACTTATTTAACACAGCAGGTATTCTCACAAGTGTCATATATAAGACTAACAGATATATTCCTACTGTGTTTGCGTATGAGTGCAACACAATGGACACACTGTAAGAAAAATGTGTCTAAAAAGTGGAAATATTTCTACATGTTGTTCCTGTAAAAATCACAACGTTCATGAGTATCTCAGGAATCATGTATATTTGAATTAAGAAGAACGTTAAGAAAACTGATGAGGACATGGGATTTGAAGCACAATTTCAACAACCTTTCAAAATTTCAACAATTTATTTTATATTTTAAGAAAGTAAAGATTTCCATCATCTGCTGAAGATAAACAGATGTGGGGAAATGTCAGGTTTTTGTCATTATATTTAAATTTGATAATAAAAGACTTATGAACTGGAAATTATTGATACTAATAACTAGTAGATGGATCCTTGTTAATTTAAGGGTTTGGGCTTTTCTTGGAAGGAACAAGATTGATCAGGTATTTCCAGCCTGCGATGTGGATCAGAACACAGTAATGATGAAACTTTCTTTTAGGTTTTATAAACTGGAAATGTTCTCAATATATAAAATAAAATTATTTTTCTTTAATTGTTAAAAAGCAATTACAATTTTAAATTGATTTCCATAAATTTAATTTTATTATTAAGAAAAAATATTATCTATAGTTAAAGTAGATGAAAGCTGCTCAGCATTATCCAATTCCTGATTTAAATCCTTGTGTTTTTCACCTACTGTTTGAAGAGTCTTTCTAGTTAAAATTTGTTCTTTTGGTCTGAAAATATGTGGCATATGACACAAAGCTCTAGTTTATCAGTTATCGTGGTTTCTAGTGCCTTAATAATCTGCAAATATTGTGTAGTGACAATTCTGATGAAGAGATGGGTTCCAGTGTCTCCAGAGCTGAATGACATCATGTTCTGGGGGAAGAGCAGGCCAAAGGGCTGGCAGACCAGAGTTTGTCTCTGTTACCTGCACCCTGGGCCCCAGAAGCACCAGGAATGTGCCTCAGTAACACGTTCAGATGTGCACAGAGACCTGCAGGCTTTTGGCTACATCAATACCAGCAAATAGAAAGTCCAAGGCCTCTTTATTTCTGCTGTTGCTTGGCAGGGAAACCTTGTGGCTGAATTGTGTGTCCCGTGGCAGGAGGCCTCACCATGACTGCCAATCAATAGAACCTTGCATAGACTCTGTCATCACCAGAGAGTAGACAAAAAGAGAAGAAAAGAACATGTCAGGGTTTGTCTACATTATTCAGATCTAATTTACCAGGTATAGGCAAAGCCTTTTTTAAACAATTTCTCTCCTGAGATTTCCACTGAGATCAAGGACATTGTCACACTAGAAGTCCAGGCAAATATGGGACAGGCTGTGACCAGTGATGTCTCTTGGGTGCCACCTGACTCTGTTGCTTTGAGAAACTATTTAATTTGCCTTACAGGACATAGATATAAGGGTCTGACAACACCTATGCCTCTGTTTTTGATGGAAATGCTTCCAAAGATAATAAGAACATAAATGGGTCACCTCAATTTATGCAGACATTGTGCATCTTTGCAGATATCCAGGCAGAAGGGAGGCTACATCCATAGTCCAACTACATTCCTTGGCAAGTCTCACTTCAACTCCTTAAGGTTTGAGTCATATTCAAGGGTGTGGACTAGAGATATATATTGTTGTCCTGGTTCCAGCCAGGAGAAAGTTAATTTTTTGCAGCACCTGGGAGGGGACATGGCCAGGACCCAAGGTTGTTCTATAGTATTTCTGGGACTCCGGGCAAGGACTCTCTCCCAGGGATAAGGGGCTCCTTCAGGATGAGAAAACATGGTGGAAGGAGGTGTCCAGTATTTTCTGTTATTGGAGATGTTTGTCCATGTGATGTTTGTCCATTATTTTCGTACACTTTTTATTATTAGTACTGTCGCTGTTACTGTTCATTTTATCTCATTGCTCTTCCAAGTAAACAGTTCTTATCTCAGCCTATGTTATTTGCCTTTGTGCCTGCAGTTGGAGGGGACATGGGGAGCAGTGGGGACACTGAACTGGGGACTGAGTTCCTAAACCATGACAATGGTCTAGACAGGAAAACTGTGCTCACCCGTGGAAAAGTGTGGATCTTCACACTGCCCACTGAGATGAGCCCATGGTTCATGCTAAACCCCTACAATGCTTTTGGGCGTCATTGCCAGTTTTTCCTTGCTCAAAACAGTGCTAGGGATCATATTAACATTAAACAGGACAGGAGCCAGGGACCTTGTGCTCAATCCTGGGCTTGTAGCCTTTACTATTAGACAGTTGAAGTGAGTATGACCAGGAGTAGAAAGAGAAGAAGTTTTTTGCAGGGGAATGTGTTCTCCCTTTAATTCTAATGATTCCTGGCTATTTTTATGTACAGTAGTTAGTTTTCAGACTGATGAGAAGAAGTCTCATTTGTGCAGATGGGAAATGCTTATTATGCTAATAGTGTTCTGCATTGTTAGCAGAGATTATTAGACAGAGATGTTAGAAATGCCTCTAGTGGAATTAAGTAGGTGACAAGGTAAAACGAAGAGATAAATGACAACAGTGATTAGGAAATGGATTGTGCCGAATACATCAGTGCAAATGAAGAAGGGAAAGGGACTACTTTTAAAACTAATTGTTTAATCAGTAAAGTAGCCGTGAAAAACATACAAAAAGATAGTTTATCTAGATGATACCAAACTCTGCTTGTGAGATTAGATGTGATGTTTAATCTGGAGAAACCTGAGAGAAGTGTCAAAATGATCAGCAAGGAGGAAAAACAGAACACCTGAAAGTAAGGAAGCCATAGACAGGCTTGTGTTTTATAATTAATAAATTCTGTCAAATATATGTATGGACAATATTATGTATGGACGACTACATATTTAACATGAAATTTAGTGCAATGTGCTATTCATCTTCTCTGAACTTGTAATACATCAAGAAAATCAAACTTTAGAGGCAGTCCTACAGGCTGTCTGGTCACACCAGTCTCTCCTAATGCCTTAAGAAATGCTGCTCTTTGGCATGTTGCCTCTATACCTACTTCCATTGTTCCAGCTGAAGATGGGATTTGTGACTTCAATCTGAAAAATAGGCTTTTGTCTTTGTTTCTGAAGTAACACATGCCAATAGCCTGACTGTGCTGTAAACTTTCACTAAATGCTTGATGAAAATCAATGCTTATTTATAAAGTGCTATTGCAGCACTGCAGTTTGATATGACAGAACCAGTCATGATAAATAAATGATTTGAGGAATATGGCTTTTTCCTTGTTTGTGGATCAGCAGCGAATCAATCCTGCCAATGTATTGATTATTCTTAATTATTCAGTATGGGTAAAACTTTCCTTGTTGTGTCAATTACCATCACACATCATGTTCAAACATTGATCATTTCGGCTGTTCACACTTGCAGTATGTGACAGATCGCTAAAGTTTCTGGAGCCGTTTTGACTCCCTCATCATATGCCTGAAACTTCTATGAGAGGCAGAAGAGTGAAGAACAGCAAATAGTTACAATCATTAGCTGATAACAATTGTTCTTGCTTGCCTTCCAACTTTCCTGCTTTTGTACCTGGTAGGCAATATAAGGATTGCTTTTTTCACCCTTTGTATTGAGTATCAGTTAAATAGAAAATTCTGTTAGAACAAATGCTGCTTCTTTCAGATTAATTGTGAATAGCATCTGTAGCTTCCTAGCAGAAATAATCATGAATACAAATATTTACTGACCAGAAAACTTGTGTTGACTAACATCAAAATAGGTTCCTAAATTTTGTTTGGAATAGGGAGCTGTTTGTGATTTCCAGAATGACTGCAGAACCTCATCATGCACCACCCAGCTTTCCTTTCTCTTGTTCTGATTAGTTGAGGGAGGGCCAGATTCTCTCATCTACCTAGCCAAAATGAGGCACACCTAAATGCATGGGTTGCAGTTGGGGTGCACACTCTTGTTGTAATATCTGAGTGCCTCACAAACTTCAAATTCTCTGAGAGGAGCAAGTAAATGATCACCTTTTACAGACAGTAAACTAGAGCTAAGAAAGGCTCCATAACTTGTCTAATGTCACATGGGAAAACTGCAGTTGAGCAAAACAAATTTTCTGGATTGTGGACCCTACATATCAACATCCTTTCAGGCTGATAATGCACAATATACTTGAGCTGTGAAGCACAACAATAAAGGTCATCTTCCATGAAGAAGTGCCTGGATACAGAGTGTGTGCTCAGCTCTTTTCGATGCTTGATAGGAGGGGAAGAGGAGAAGGAAAGGCTGTTTCATTCCTACTGAAATGCAGCTCAAAACAGATTGTGAATGGATGTGATTTTTCATGATGGTGAAGATGTGAATTAGTGTAAGCAAGGAGGAATCACCTGTGTCCTGTCATGTGAAGTTCTTTATTCCTCTCATTTCTGACACTGAAGATCAGGCAAGGAAAGTTCATTGGGTGTCCCAGCAGGAAGGGATGGGCTCTTTGATGGGAAGACAGTGGGAGATATTTCTTTCAAAGTGGGAAGCTCCTGTTTCAAACAGCATCAGTTTTTATGAGACTTCTTAGTGATGATGGACTGTTTCTTGTTGTAAGAAGTAAAAACATCTAACATGAGGGCCTACACTGCCTAGACATGAGCAGCTATTCTTTTGTGTCTCCCTAAATAAAGATTGGAGCAAGGAGATCTTTACTTTGGGCCACAAGAAATGAGGAGGAGCAGTTACACTGTGGAGAATATTTCTGTACCAGAAGTGTCTTCAGGAAACCAATTTGCATCTGATGATGAACAGTTTTTACAATACAATAATTTAATGTCTTTTTTTACCAACAGCTGAAACAGCCTTACATGACAGCTTCTAACTTGAGAATAGGCGCAGACACAATGTCCTTTTTCTGCTAGTCAGGCTGTTCCCACACTGTCACAAAAGCATTGTCACAGGCTAAACCTCCAACTGTGACTCTGACCTCTGTCCTTCCTGGACAGTAAAGGCATCAGTCAATACTTGAGACTCCTGCAAACAATGGGCTTTGGTGAGAGTACCCTAAAGCCTCTAACACTTCAAAAATCTGGTCACTGGGAAAAAAAGAAGGCATCCCTGGGTGAATTACTGCACACTATGGGTCTCAAATATAACCACTTAGCCTATTTCTTGTGTAAATAAGGGGACTGAGAGGTTGGTAAACTGCTGTCTTAGTCATTTCACTTTCTTGAGTCTCTCCCTGGCTTCAGATTTACGTACAGGACAGACAGAAAATGTTCTGGGGAAATTCAGATTTTGCAAAGATTTTGGGATTCTTATCAGGGAAAACTAACATAACATTTTGGGAATAAAGAATCTGAATTGGAATTACAACGTTTGATTCTGGACAAGTTTTATTTTTGTTTCTGTTCAATTGACCTGCCAAGTCACCTGTTCAAAGTTTTGTTTTGGATATCTTGAGATCTGGAGATTCATGTTAGAAAATAGAACATGACAAATACAGGCTACCGCAGTAACTGGTCCAGGTAATGCAAATTCCTAAATGGAACAAAAAGGTAACATGATAATTCAGTTCAACAAACTGAAGTTAAAAATTGCTGTAAAGTAATATTTTGTAATGTATTTTAAAATTTTAAAGTTATGCCTTTTCCATTCCCTTAAAAAGCAGTTTTCATAATTTGCATCCATCACAGGAAGATAAATGCTCCACAGAAGAAAAATTACCATTTCCATTTGTCAGTTGCAGACCTGGCAACAATTCTGTGTACTTTTTGACTTTTCAGAATTAATTTATTGCATTTAAAAATGAAACAGTCAGCCTGATTAAACTCTACTTAATAGAATAAACCAGCATGCATAGAAAACATCTGAAAATATTTATCAGAATTATTGTATTTTTTAATAGGTCTTGACATTGGCTGACAAAGAGTAGATGTATTATGTTTACTTGGTTAGCCAAGTGCTTACTTTCCCACTAAATAGCAGATGACACTGGTTCTCCAGAGCAACTGGAAAACTAGAGGGCTGAGTTGTTCTGAGAGGGGGACCACAGGATCCCTTAATGAAATTACAGACCTAATTACATGCTCTTCTCCCTGTGTTCAATCAATACAAGCATGGAATAGATATTGGCACTTGTAAGGATTCTATTCTGCTGGTGACTTTTTCAGTGCCTTCAGAAAAGCTCGAAGTACCCACTCTCCTAATCCAGCTGTCTCAGAGCCTTCTCATAGATGAACAATTCCATATTGCCATCTGCCTAAAATTTAATATAGAGCTGCTGTTCTGTTCTACTAAAACTCTGCAGACATATTTCTGTATTTTCACTCTCCTTTGGGATGATCACAGAGCTTATAACATTTTTTGGTGGAGAACAGAAGGGGAAAAAAACAAGGAATGAGGTAAGGGATTTTTTGTTCAAATCCCTGCTCTGAAAAGCACATTGTGACTGAAAAAAACATTGCTTTGGGAATTAGTGAAAGGTAATTCATGAGCCAGCATG
Organism: Melospiza georgiana; assembly: GCF_028018845.1. NCBI lineage: Eukaryota > Metazoa > Chordata > Aves > Passeriformes > Passerellidae > Melospiza > Melospiza georgiana. The sequence continues at coordinate 93,092,342 of NC_080432.1, forward strand.
AACATGTTGCTTTCCTGCTTCATTCTATGCCAGCTCCCTAGGACTTCAAAGTTTGAATCAAAGTTTCTGCCTTCTGTTAAAATTTTCTGTGAGCTGTTTTTCTCTTCCTGAAGGTTTACATCTCCTCCATGGTAATCAGAGAATTTGGTAGGTAGTTTCCACCAGAGAAGCTACTCCTGCCTAAGAACAAACTGGTGAACAATAACTTGTCCCCAAATATTAGTTCCTGTTCCTTATAAGAGCCCTGCTGAGACTTCCACAATAAAATAATTTTGTAGGGTGCACAGTATGACTTCACCAAAAGAAACTTACACATGCAGAACTCTTCAAAAAAACTTAAAAACTTAAAAAAAATAATTACAAGACTGTGCATACATCCTTAGTTTAGAGTTTGGAAAGATTTATTACTGGTTTCAGTGTGTATATTTAAAGTCAGACTGGTATGTGTGTTTAAAGTAATAAGGTAGACATCAGAAAGTTAACAATTTAATAACAGGTTGCCTAAGAGTGCCAGGGATTTTACTGTGTGATCTGAAGGCAATTGACAGCTATTATTCCTCACTTAGGAGCAACGGCCCACCCCAGTAGCGATGAACAGACAAATCGCAAAGTATCATGTTCCTTCTTGATTGAACAACTTCAGGGGCCCATGGTTAACTGCATGGCCTCTTGTTCAGCTGCAAAAGTGTCTTTTTATTTGTTTGAGGAAGTGCCCAATTGAATATGGAGGTGAAAGAGAGGCCATTTCTCTTTTCTTTTTTTTTCTTTCCCTTTTTCCCCCTCAGCCTCAGAAAGGTCAGGAGCCTGCTTCATCTGTCATGCTTAATCAGCTGATGAAAACACTGCTGATGCATGAGGTTGTGGCTCCTCTATTTTAAGCATAAATCTTAATGGAAGAATCATTCTGTAATGTGTTACTTCCTGAAATGTGGAGCTGCTCTTTTAGGAGCCTGCTACAGGCTTTTGGCAGCATGGGTGTACAGTGTTTCTGGAGGTCTCCCAGGGCACCATGCTTTTGTTGGGTGATATATGTGACAGCTTCCAATTGTATATGATAAGGCATGTCGCCTCAGACTCCAGCAAAAGGCTCTAACAAAAGGACTAGACGTCCCAACTGGAATGTGAAACAAGTCATCATGACTACAGTTAACAGGATGCTGCTGACTGAGGAACAAAGATGGGAGTACGTTTCAGTTGCCAAAATGAAATTGGTTGTTTCCCTCCAACCCATCGAATTTCTAATTTGAAATGTTTGTGGAGCAGTTGAAAAGTGCTGTGTGTCTAGATAAGGTTGGCAAGACATGTGCAATCATTGATCTAGAGAGGGAGATAGAGTTATGCAATATTGGCACAGGTGGTCCTTTGTCCTGGCTGGTGGGTCTGGCTGAACATGCTGAGGACGGATATTGTGACACACCTTGTCAGAAGGGCACATGTCTTTAAAAGCCCTTCTGAAATCATTGTGGTAAAAGATGTCTTTTCACTAAAAACTATTTATCTATCTACCTGACATGTCCGAGTTCTTAGTCTTTAGATATGACATGTTTTGTAGGTGCATATATTCCTGGAAGGCCCAAGAATTTTTTCTCAGGAAGAAGATCCTAGAAAGAAAAAGCTGCAGCATGACAAGATGCAGTGCCTTTTCTACTGTCAGTAGAAGGCACCCCAAAAGAAAAACAGGTACGAGTTGCAACATAGAAATATGAAGTCCATGATAGTAATAGATACTGCATTTTGTCACAGGATGGAGAAAAAGAATACCCAGCCTCACACAAAAATGAAAGTAGTCTACAGGACTTCTCCTTTTTAATGAGCTTAATGTCCCAGAAACACATGGTTGAAAACATAAAAGAAAGAAGCCAATACATAGGAATTTTGTGTGGGCTCAGAAATTGAGAGGCCTTGATGTGGTCTGTGTCAGTTATTCTGACAGGAAAATGTTTGCTACAGAACTAGCTGGATTTCATAAAATTTTTCTCCCCTAAGTTGATGTGCAATTAAATGGTTCATCGTTGTATTCTTGTATGAATCAAACTTTTGAAGTCCAGCACTAAGAAAGAAAGGACTGCAACAAAGAACCTTCACATCTAACCTCTACCCTGGTATTTCTCAGTATATCACATTATAAAAGAAAATACAAGTGAATGTGCAGGCAAGATATGTCTTAGATGCATGCAGCATTCATCAGCTCTCCCCTGGCACACAGAGAATTCAAGGTCTTTGTGCTTGCTGGAATACTGCCAATATTTTCCTGTTTTCTTGAACCTGGAAATGCTGCCTTGAGCAGAACATACATGATGCACCTTCAGAGAAGCTGCAGAGCTTTTAAATATACAACCACTGCAGATTGGCATTAGCATGTGTAGAGGCTACCATTATGGCTCTAATAATAATAAAATATTATCTCTAATAAAAAAAGCTTTTCCAAACATACAAGCTACAACTTCAAGGAGTCATGACAGCAGTTCTCATTTCTGGAGCTAAGTCAGAAGCTCTGTTTGCAACTACATGTAAAGTTGCAGCTGGAAAGGATTTGGGAATTGGCATCCTAGTGACAAAATGCAGTCCTGCATGCTATTATAGCAATGTCCCAAGATTGAATGTACATGTGCTCATGTGCATGATTCATGTTGCTTGTTCTCCACCTACTGGTGGCATTTTTAAGCCTTAAAAGCCCTAATGCCCCTCCTATAAGTGCTGTGGAGGTTACCATTACTTAACCCCATAAAAATGTGCAATCAGCTAATTGGAAAATTCTAGTTAAGCCTGTGCTCATGGTGCAGACATCCATTTATGAAAGGCACTTGTCTTTATGACCAGCCTGCTTGCCACTGGAGAGCAGCAATGGGTTTGGACAATATTTCCTTTCCCAGCCAGTGGAGCATGATGGCCCTGGATCACTGTGTTGATGGCTGGCTTGTTGAAGGCCAATTTTCTAATGCAGACACCCATGGTTCCTTAGTTTCAGCTGCCTATTCATTCATGTTCCCCATTCTCAATAATCACCATTTCAGAAACAAAATGAACAGGGGTGAACATAGTTATCATTAGGAAAACTGATGACAATTAAATATAATTAATAAACACTCCTATTACAGGGCATATGCATGCTGTGTGTCTAAACTGGACTGAGTCTAAAAATTAGTATACCTCATTACCCAAATAATTTGGAATTACACAGCACAACTTCCACTATTAATACAACTTAAAGAAACCCTCAATTTTTCCTCATGTATATCTGTTTCCAGAAAACTTTGTGTTTTTTAGTCAAAGAATATTAGAATGAACATTGCTAATCACATCAGTCCAGATGGTTGGCTCTCTTCTTGCCAAGTGGAAGTATTGTAACCTATTTAATGTGCAATTTACATAAGCTCCATGTTAATAAAGATCCATGAGCTCGTGGACTTTTTCTCTTCGCTTTTCTGTGTCAGGGGTTCAGCCCACAGAGGCAGAGCATAGTGCTCATGACTGCCACTGGTGCTGGCTGCTGAAGCCAGAGCTGCTCAGTACAGTGCCCCCAACCTTTTGTCCCTGTCTCCTCACAGCAATATGGGATCCTATAATTGATCATTATCCACTTTTGAAGTTAAAAGTACAGTTAGGAGCATATATGCCAAACCCACATAAATCTGTGGTAAAGGCTGGAGTGAAACATATCTCAAAATAAAATTATCCTGTTCCTGTGTGCATTCAGCCTGCATTCTCGCACCAGCTGGAATGTATTAGTACTGTTTTGTGTTTATGGGCTTTTCAACTAAACCTTACACAATTTAATTTTCTCTGGAAATTTACTAACTTTTAGGCTACTGTGCACCCTGCTCTTCAGTCCAACCAGCATTTTTTGTGTGGCAGGTCTCACTATGCTGGCAATTACAAGATATTTTTCTGACGGGTAGAATTATGTGCTTATAAATTCCTGTTGGTTTCTCTGTGACCCATATGACAAAAGTTTTTGTTGCTGAGAGCACATCGCCAGTAGATTTGGCAGGTCATACACTTTTCTGTTATCCAACTGTAATGTGGTAAGAAATCATAAACCCAAAGATCATCTAACATTAAATCATTAAATCATGGTCTTGGCTGTCCATTCCCCCCTTTTTCTGGATCACTAGATACCTATGGAAGGCAGAAACTACTTTTTTCAAGTCATTCTAAGAGTACTTGTGCTCTAAGTACTTTAAAAAGCTTGTTGAGTATACAAGTGAGACAGACACCAGGTGAAGATTGGTAACAGACAAAATTGTTTCCAAGGCCATATAGGAGTTTAAAGGCAGAATTGCACAGATTGTTCTGCAAGGCTGTTCTACCTACATCAACAGTAAAATCTGACCAAAATCTGGAAAGGAGACCACCTGGGTCTGAATATTTTGTATTTTGATATGCTGTTGGATTATATAGGCTTGTTCTGTTAAAAGCAGAACCTGATTAATTATTCATTTCATGTTTAATACTTTGATATTTAATTTGATGATTACATTTCAAAATGTATTAAAGACTATTGGGAGTATTCCCATTGGTATGGGTATAATGGTGGAGGGTGGACATCTAAGTCTCTTCTGTGCAATAGAGCACAATAAGATGCTGCAGGCTTAATGTTTTTTGGTTTTGAATTCAGTCTTCTTTGATGCAGCTGGAAAAAGGTTGGAGGTAATGAGATTAAAAATCAAATGTACCAGGATGCGTTTGGCTCAGTCAAAGATTTCTCCTACAAAAAACTGACTACAAAACAAAATACTTTCTGGAGAAACATTACACAGCCCAGAGCTGTCTGAATCTGCTGTTCTTAATGTGTTTCCTTACCATTTCAGACAAACACAATATATTGGATCCATGAAACTTCAGATGTCTTTGTGATGTCTTATTCCTCTGCCTTTCACTAACAGGCCATCAGCTTCCCTGGGAGTATGAGCATGCAAACCTGTGTTTTATGTGACCAAAGCAGAAGTATGCTCCTCTCTTCTCCACACAGGGACTGCTTTAAGGAAAGTCTCCACCCCAAGATGGTGCAGCCTATTCACTGCCAATGTTCCTGGCAGTTGAAAAACAACCAAAGACATCTGTGAGAGAAGGAGATTATCCACTCAAAAAACACACTTGTATTAGTGGTAGGACAGGGCTTCAGACAATGTCTTACCACATTACACAGTAATTACAAGGAGAGCTGCACTGTACCCTGAGCTGATGCTTCCTCTGGATAGGCCCAAGATTTCATTGATGTAATTTCCAAATGGCACAATGTAATCTGAAATAAGCAGGTAACAGGACTCTGATCCCAGAATTAGAAAACAGAAAGAAAACCAGGCAAATTAAAATAAAGAGAAATAAAATCTCAGTTGACTGGCAGGTCTATGTAAACTTTTTTTTTTTTTAAGTAGGTCTTGCACATACACCAAGTCGTCTTTTTCATGCTTTTCAGCTGCCGGAGATTTAAACTGAAATTTTTGTAAGAACTTATGTGTTTGTGTGTGTTTAGTATATGTATGCACAAGATGGGGGTTCAAGAGAACAAATTCATATAAAGCAAGGACATCCTAGATTATCTACTACCAAGACATGACTACTTATGGGAATATTTAGTGGTTACATGCGAGAAAACATTAAAGTCAAACAATAACTTTGTAAAGGATGTTTTGAATTTGTCCTGTGCACAGCTTCTTACACAGAGGTCAAGGTGACACTTTGTCTGTACAGCCAGTAAAATCTGCCCCAAGGGCTGCTCCAAAGGTGCAGGATGCTTCCTGCTCTGTGCCCTCTTGTGCCAGGGCTGGAGTGAGCACATGCTCTGCTCATGCTTTACCTCAACAGGTGAGGCTCAGGGGGTTTTACTGAGAGTGGAAAAGTTCTGGCTGGGGCTCTCCTGCCTCACGGTAGCAGCTGCTCTTGCAAGTCCCTCTCAGGGCTGATGGAGCTAGAGCAGCTCTTAGTTTTGGACAGAGAGGAACATTGATAAGATGACTCTCTGCTGTGTCCCTTTCTGCCTAGTTTTCTGTGAGTCCTTGAAAACAAACAACTCAAATGCTGAGAGAGACTATTTTCAAATATTACCAGTCTCCAAGACCCCAAGCACAAAAATTCAGGGAGTGTTTTGTTGACAGGAAATTGTCACTTGCATATCTGATAGATCTTGTCTTATTTGGTTGTTGTTTGGTTTTTTGCCTGTTTCAACTGAAATGTCAAAATATCAAAATATCCTTTACATGTGTATGGGGAAGACAGAATTACTCAGGAGTGATTTCTTCTAACCTTTAGAAAACACCCCTATAGTCTTCTATTGGCTGCTTCTAATGCCTCCTGCCGCTTTAACCTCTGTTTTCTTACAGAAGTGTGTGTTTATGGCATTTTAATCAAGTCTCCTTATTAAATGTGTGAGCACCATTTTATGTGAGGTGAAGGCTTGAGTACAATCTACATCAACACCTCACAGAGCCTGGTGATTTTACATAACCTACATAACAGCTTTTCTGTTACACTTTTGACTAAGTTCTCACTTCCTAAACCTTGACAAGACAGGCAATCTGCCTTCCCATTAGAATCTCATGCCCACTGCCCACCATTACAGTCAGCTATTAATGAATGAGGTGACAGCAAACTAAACTACATTTGCTGGTACCTGCTAGTACCAGCTAAGTCCTCTTTATCTCTTACTATATAGAAATTACACCCCCCCCCCTCCCCCAAACCCACCCTCCTGAGTGCATGTGCTTACAAGATTTACAGTAGGGATTAGAAATTGGAAGACATTTTCCTTCCCATTTCACATACACAACCTATTGCCAGGTCAGGATGCATTCCGTCACTTAACACAAGGGAAAGCTCTGGCATGAAAACCAGGATGTGTTTTAACCAATTAATCAAGACTGGTGTAAACCTATCTTTAGACCTTGTCCAGACAAGAAAGAAAAATCATGTCCAAACGGAAATAACTAAAACAATTCTTACCTGCTTTATTTTCATGGATCTTTTTTCCCTCCGTTTTTTTCCTTTTCCTTTTTTTTTCCTTCATGTTTGAGAGCTAGTTGAAGTTTTACTCCTGAAAGATGAATGGGGATCCCTCAAAGGAGTTATTTTAGGTCTGTATTGAGCATTTTTATTAGTGATCAAATGGCCAAAAGAATCTCCAAACAGGTTTTCATTTGTACTGGATATTATGCCAACAACTAGAAAGTCTTCTCTTCTACAAAGACTTTTAAAAGTTTTAAGAACCTAAAGGTATTAAAACTTTTCCAAAGCAAATCCTCAGTGCTGGACATGGCTGCTGAACTTTAGCAAATATCTTACACAAATGACTGACTTGTCCCTTCAGTAAATACTGGTTCCTATTTTGGACATTGAGGTTATTTTCATTACCTGTTTCTGGATTTGATCCTGATCTTAAAACTTGTTCTGTTTAAGTGAGCCAAATCACCTTGTCATTGTGATATTAGAAACTAGTCCTTTCATTGCTTCTATATATTGGTGCTGCCATGCAGTCTTACTCTTAAAAATAATTTCTCTAAACAAAGTAGAATCTCATTGCAACCAAGTCTTGTTAAACTATTTTCCAATTGAAAAATCAGGTAAATAGAAATAGAAACATATTTCTGTTCCATTTGCTCCATCTGTTCTATCAGATTCTCCCCTAGCAGATAAGAACATGGCAACACCAGGATTTATCAACTGCCTCTCAAATTCAAGAAAGCTGATTTTTTACCCTGCTCCTTTATAGTCAGACTCAGGCTTTAAATCTCCCCATATGACCTCAAGTAATAATTAAGCAATTAGTCCTTACCCCTCTGAGATAATTACTAGTGTAAATTGAGCTAACTTTCCTCAAAGTTCCTCTAAAAAGTCATAAAGAAAGAAGGAAAAAAAGAAAGAAAAAATCCCAAGCCCCACTAAACAACTGAGCAAGGACTGTAGACACAAGCAGGCAAAAAGTAAACGGGAAAAGGAAAAGCAAGACAAGACAATTTTCCACATTCCATTCCCGTGTGCTGCCTCTCTCCCAAACCGCACATATATAACATTCCTTCTTGCAGGCAACAGGCCTCCCTACCCCAGGTGCCATCAAAAATTATGGGAGTGGAAAAAAAGAAAAGCTCATATCTTAAAAGAAACCCTGTTTTTCATCAAAACAGATTGCTTTAAGGCAGCCATCTGACTGGAAAGAGGAAAAAAAGAATTAAAAGAGTCTTGTGCTCTAAATTTCTATGTAATGCTCAGCCAAAAGAGTAACTGAACAGTAATGAGCAGGAACTTGAATTTACCAAAATAAAGGGAGAAATATTGCAGTGGATTAATTTTCTAAAGGGGATTAGATTGAGGTCAACGTAGCACTCTGTGGTCAGCAGCAACAAAAGCAGAATCAAGCTGAAATTCATAACAATTCCGGTATCAGGAGTAGAAATGCCATATCCAATGATTTCCAAACTTGCCTGTGTGCAGAATCAGTTGAAAACCTGATGATTTCAAATTTCTTTTTAAAATAAATAGTACAAGCTGTTATTTCTTTAAAACCCTTCTGTTTGAACAACCTTAAAATACTTCTATTTTATTTTAGCTTTTCTTTATGTACCATGCAACATAAAAAATATTTAAAGTAGAAAAATATGAAACCCTCACAGAAGCACACAGAAATCGAACTGCTTAAATAGTCATAATTTTTGCCACTTCCATTTTCTTAGTGAAAATGAAATACTGATTAATTTCAAGAAGTACTTGAATAGACTCACGTGTACACAGAGTATATTCTCCCAGTAATATTAAAGCCAGCTCTGCTTCAGAACTTTCTTGTCCACTGCTGCTTTCCTGGAAAGCTGTAAGTGCACTCAATCTAGCAAGAAATACAACAAAAGTAGTTTATATAAAACAATGATTTCCCCCCTGAAGGAGGAAAAATAACTGATAAAAGAATCTTGAAATTATTTCTTGTAACTTGTCCAATTGTATAATGTCCTAATTCATTCTGCTTTTCTTCTTTTAATGGGGAAATCCTGGTGTCTCCTATTACTGCCCCCATTTTCTTAAGAAATATGTTGAGTCTGTGTTCTGAGTAACAAATATCAATACAAGCACTGACCAATTATTCACCTTTCCACATCTGCATGAATTTGGAACAATCACACTGAAGGAGAGAAACTGGTGCTATAAAATACTGAAATTCTATACTGCTAAAAAAAGAAGGATAAGAAACACCTAAATCCTCACATAATGCACTCCTCACATATGGTTAATGCAGTGTGAATTCAAATGAAATGTAGAAGTCTAAATCAGGGAGAGCAGATCATGGCTGACATCAGACACTGCAGGCATATTTATATTTTGTTCAATACTTCCTCAGAGATGGGGGAGCACAGCTGACATACATTCAAATGAGGCAATTTCCGTATCCTTGAAGTCAGCGTGACATGCACTTGGTCACTTCAGCTGGATGAAGTGATGTACATAAGAGCTGCCAGCTTTATTAAACAGAGTGAGATATAAACAGAGTGAGATATAAAGCCTCATGCACCTTTGATCATTTGCACCTTTCTCACTACTGGTACAAAATATAAATGGCAGAAAATGCAGCTGATAAAGTAAAATATTGGGGTACAAATAAATATCCATCAGTCAAAAATCATGAAGAGCATCAGGTCTTATAAGGTATCTGCTCTAAACGAAAGTATTATGGAAAAAAATCACACAGTATCTCTTTTGATACACCACTCTGAACTTTAGGTCAGCATTTAAAGCTTCAGGTAAGTATAAATTATTCTGTCCAATGTAGAAGTACCAAGGATACAGCTAGAAGGACCAAAAAAATTAAGCATGAGTTTAGATTTACATTCATTAGATAAGATCTAGCCAAGTTTAAAATTCTGCTTCATAAATAAAAATTATTCTATTTTATTTATTTATGTTTCTTTTGTATCTGGGTCAAGGGGAAGTGCCCTGCATTGCAGACAAATCCTAATGAGAATGCACTCAAAACCATTACATTAAAGCTATTTTGGTGTTTGAAAAACAGTCAAGTCCTTCTGTGAAGGTGCAAAAAATGTTAAAAATGTATAAATTGAAGGAGGTAATAGGGTACATGGTGGGACTGCTAAGCTGAGTGTGTGTGGGTACATGTCACATACCCATGTGGGTGTGAAGAAGACTATGTGTGGGAGGACATGGGAAGAATTTGACTTCTGTAAGGGGATTAAAACTTAACATCCCATCTAGGAAAGATTTTTTTAGCTTTGAATCTAAAAATGAGGCCTTGAAATAAAGTCTGTACATCACCTCTGTAAATCTGATTATTTTGAAACATAAACAGAAGGATCTTCCACTTTTAATTTTCATTGTCAGGAGAACTCAGAGTTAATATTGAGCGAAGTGATGTTTAAAATCTCAGGGACATGCTGAGTTCTCAAAGTTAAACCTATCTACAAAACACCAATGGCAAAAGTATAGACTTTGCTACTCGTTTCCAAGCACATTTCTTACCTTTTGTACTAAAAAAGTATGCTTTTGATCAGTCCTGAAGGCAAAGAGCCTGACTGCAAGCAATAAGTGTGTGTGTGCGTGAGAGTTCAAAGGAGGATTCTGCCTAGCAAACACCCTTCCAAAAGACAGCACTTTCACTTGAGACTGTGAATCTGGGAATATAATTGTATTTCTCATCTGTACTTCCCTATGTTAAAGCAGTGTGGATTTTAACATACCTAGAGAAGAGTGTGGGTAAGTGGAGAAATTCTGGGAGGGAATGTGTCAGATCTCTAGCTACACACAGTGCTAACACATGCTTGGACTCCCACTCTCCTCATTCTCCCCTTTGCATCACCTGCCTGCTAAGTTGAACGTCTTGGAGGTGGTGAGACAACATAAGGAAGGACTGTTTTCCCAGCTCTGGGAGAAAACAGAAAAAGTGTAAATGGGGCAGCTAATACAAGGGATGTTAGGATTTTAGCTTAGGACATAACTTCTGCATTTGATTTGCAACGTTCAGAAACAAATTATGCAGATACAGTATACTGCCAACTCCTCTCCCAAGCACAAGGAAGATTTACAACATATTGGAATATAGATAATCCACTAAAATATTCCCTAGCTGAGCATGACTTTTGTTGCCTACACAATGAACATTCCTGGGTTTTTCATGTATCATTTCTTAGAATTTGTTCAGTTTGATATGGTGTGCAATCTCCAAATACTGAGTCTTCCAAATACAGGGACTTTAGTGGTAATTGCAAGGTCTTATCACCTTTTAAAACATGGGTAAAAGTACCATAGGTGATTAGATCACTAAAACTATAATACTGGATCAGACATTGAGTCATTTTACCAAAACTGCCTTTGAAAGCAACTGCTTCTAAGTACACTCCAAGACAATTACAGATAGAATATAGCACATTCTATATTAAGGACTTCTAATAATTTTTAAAGATTATATAAGGCTCTGAAGAAGTAATTAGCTATGATTTCAATAATTATATTCGTTGTCCTAGCTCTAGATTCTTGCCATCCATGTAAACATATATTTTCCCTTTGAGTCTTACCACTCACAAACCTCAACTATTTACAAACAGTGAGAAGTAGGTCACTCCCACTTCTTCAGATCCTGAAGCCGAAATGAAATACAAATGCATTCATGTTGAGTCAACTTTTATTCTTGCATCTATCTGTTGGACTTAAGCTTAAATAGGGAATGCATAAAAACTATGGACAGAAATGGTTAGAGAGATATGTACTACCAGACCACTAATCATCTATCCTTTTTTTACTGTCCTTTACACTTTGTAGTCCTTAAGACATTATTAATTTTGTATCTATTTCCCCTTCCATATAACTGCTCTTGTTTAGCAAATTTCTTTCCTGTTCACTATCTTAATCTTTTTCAGTAACTAGTAATTTCTGTCTTCAGTCATTTGATATTCCCAAATAATCACCTTTAAATGGAATTTTTATAATACTTGGCCTCTCCTGGATCACTATTTCTTTGGGAATTTGAAAATTACTTAAAAACTATGGTTATTTTAAAATGTGAACACAATGTAAGAATAAAAAATTGTTTCCCATTATAAAAGTAACATAACTGTAACATTTCTTGTGGCAGTAAAACATAAGTGATTAGAGCTCAGGGTAGGTATCTGAAGTGGTAAGATCCCTTAGGCACGTATGAGACATATTTGATTGCTTTAAATTCTGATATTAATCTGACAGAATATGGATATACAACAGAAACAGTCTGGTTTTGCTCCCTCTTTAACCATAAGAGTGAGAAATAATTTGCAGTAGAATTTCTCAAGTTTATTTTGGACTCTCCCTTTAGGATGGGAGAAGAAGTGATGCATATTTAAGTGTTATACATTTAAAAGAAGTGGTATACATCTAAAAACTCGAAATATCTACAACTCCTTTAATGAGATATATCTGATTATTGTCCCTCATTCTCCTCAGTTCACAGATTACCACATCAATGCAATGTGAAAGGGATGTTTCATGATTAAGAGCTAATGCAATGATGACTCAAGCTGCAGAGGGAGTCTCAGGGAATGTGTGCCCTAGTTAGCTGTGGTATTAGGGGAGATCTGTGGTCACTTCTGTGTCCCTGAGGTGGATGTTCAGCTTTGCAGACTCTAAAATCTTCTGAAGAATTGGTGGCAGCCCTATGCAGACAGATAGGAGCAGCCTCACATTCACAAGCAGCAGTTGCTATGGGGAATTTCAACAACCCAAACACCTGTTGGAGGGACAGCTCAGCAGGGAATGAGCAAGCCAGGAGGTCTCTGGAATGTGTTGATAAAAATGTCCTTCTAGAATTCATAGAAAAGTTAAAAAGGAGATGTGGCATGCTTGACTCTATTCTGACTATCAAGAAGGGCTGGTGAAGCCTTGGTGGAATTTGAGATCCTTATGGCAGCAAAGAGGGCATGCAGCAAGCTCACTACCCTGGACTTCAGGAGAGCAGACTTCAGCCTCTTCAGGACACTGCTGCATAAAGGATCATGGGAGTAAGTCCCAGAGAGAATAAGGACAAGAAAGCTGGCAATGTTCAAACATCACTTCCTCCAAGTGCAAGGTGCATCTCTTATGAGTGAGAAATCAAGTGAAAGAAGCAGGAGAACTGCATAGATGCAAGAGGAGCTTCTGGCAAAACTCAGACAGAAGAAAGAAGTTTATACAGAACATGGGGAAAGGGGCAGACCACTTGGAAAGCGTATAGGAAAGTTGTCAGAGTATGAAAAGATGCAACAAGGAAGGCTAAGGTCCATTAAGAAATAAATCTGTCAGGGGAAGTCAAGGACAACAAGAATGGCTTCAACAAGTACATCAGAAGCAAAGGGAAGACCAGGGAAAATGTGGGCCTGGTGCTGAATGAGGTGGATATTGGGTGACAAAGGATACAGAAAAGGCAGGGTTACCAAAAGTCTTATACGCTTCAGTCTTTTCTCCAAAGGCCAGTCCTCAGGAATCCCAGACTCTAGTGGTAAGAGAAGTCTGGAGAAAGGGAAGACTTTCCCTTGGTCTAGGAATACCAAATTAGAAGTAATTTAGACAAAACTGACATCCACAAATCCTTGGGCCATAGTGGGTTGCACCCATGAATGCTGAAAGAGCTAGCAGATGTTATTGCTAAGCCACTCCCCATCCTTTTAAAATTATCATGGAGAAGACCCAAAGTGCCTGAGGAGTGGAGGAAAATCAATGTCACTCCAATCCTCAAAAGGGCAAAAAGGAGGACCCAGAAAACTACAGGCCAGTCAGCCTCACTGGATGTCATGTCTATGCCTGTGTGTGGCATCTCTAAGCATGTGGAGGAAAATAAGGTCATCAGTAGTCAACATGGATTCATAAAGGGAAATCATGCTTAACCAATCTGGTGGCCTTCTGTGATGGAATTATTGGCTGGGTAGATAAGGAAAGCACACAGAAACTTTTTCACCTTGAACACAGCGAGGCTTTTGGCATTGTCTCCCATAATATCCTTGGAGAAAAGCTCAGGAAATACACATTAGATGCAGTGAGTGGCAGAGCTCAGAGGGCTGTGGCCTGAGGCACAGAGCATAGTTAGAGGCCTGCAACTAACAGTGTTCCCCAGGTGACGGGGCTAGGACAAGTTGGAAGGGGGACAGATGATACAAAATTTGCTGATGATAAAAAACTGTGAGGAGTGGGTGATACACAAGAAGGCCGTGCTACAATTCGGCAGGACCTGGATAGGATGTGGAGTTGGGCAGAGAGGAGCTGATAAAGTTCAGCAAAGGCAAATGCAAGGCTCTGTACCCAGGGAGGAAAATCTCCAGCCTCCAGTACAGGATGGGGCTAAACTGCTGGGAATCAGCACTGCAGAGAAGCTCCTAGGGTCATGCCAGACAACAATTTGTCCATGAGCCAACAGTGTGTCATTATGGCCAAGAAAACCAAAGGTATCCTGGGGTGCATTGTGAAAAGCATTGCCAGCAGGTCACAGGAGATGACCCTGCCCCTCTATCTAGCCCTGGTGAGGCCACGTCTGGAATACTGTGTATAGATATCAGATTCCCAGTTGAAGAAAGAAGAAGAAATCCTGGGGAGGGTCCAGAGAAGGGCTGTGAAGATGATGAGGGGACTGGAGCATCTGTCTTATGAGGCAAGGCTGAGACTGCCTGTTTAGCCTGGAGAAGACATGACTGAGAGGGGATTTTACCAATGCATATAAATATTGAAGGGCAGGTTGTGGTGTCTTTCTCTGGAGATAGTCAAAACACACCAGGATATTATTGTGTGCAATCTGCTCTAAAGGTCTCCAGAGGTACGTTCTGTGATTCTGTGTAATTAGGCCCAGAAATTTTTTGTACCTTAAATCATGGACATACATACTCATGCATCTCCCATGAATGTCAATAGGAGCAACCATTTGCACCAAAGATATATACCCTTACTGATCTTATTCATCCTTGATTTTCTAATTTTCTATCAGTTTCCTTCAGGCTTAGATGGCTCACAGTTTCCCTTCCCTGTTGGTCTAGAAGAAAGTAATTTCGAGCACTGCAGGTCTGCCTGTGGTAATGATGGTACTGAATGCCGTTGTGTGGTTTGGATCTTCACAAATCAATGCTGCTCTGTTACCTTCTTTCTTTCCTTCTCAAAGGTTATAGGTCTAATAATTAGAGTGGCCCCTTGATGAGCACACTGAGACCTAGTTTTCATGCCTTAATGATAGTGATAAGAATAAAATTACAGCTCTTCACAGCAATCTTTTTTTGATATGACACTAACTCTGCATTGTGTAAAGTTAAAGTGTGGTTATTATACCCTTATACACCAGAAGAATTTCACTTATGAAAGAAATGAGGAAGATTTTGTCCCTTGAGACATTCTAAAACACTTTTGAAAGAAGAAAACTTAGATGCATAAGCCACCTGGACAAAAGACCTCTTTATTTTCAGTTTCAATCAGCAATAGGATTATTAGCTAGGCTACTAGACAAGCAGGACAACCTTGTCTTAACCAGTGACCCATATCAGCATCTGAACAGTGGGCTGTACCTTGTGATTTCAGTCAGGTTTTTGAGTGTGCTTAAACACATAATATCTGCCATTCTGGAGTAGTTATATTTTCCTGAATAAGGATCCAATTCTAGCAGCACAGTCAAAACAACTGCTGTAGGAATAACTGCAAACAATACTAACTTTAGTACTTTAAAAATGCAGACACACATATGCGCAAGCAAAAAGGGAAAATGGTGGTGAATGATCTATGGGTAGCCAAAAGCAGGGGCATTGAACCATCTATGTTGAGTCCTTAAATCACAGAAGAACAGTTTCTTCTCATAGCAAAGGCTGAATTCCTGTATGGTTGAGACCACAGGGGTGTGCGTGAGGAGAGGTCAGGAGGAACACAGGCCAAATACAGCTGGTTCCAGCTGGTTCCAGCCAGCTCCAATGGCCCCAGCAGAGGACACAGCTGATCCCATCAGCCCCTGCTGGCAAAACAGAATCATAGAATATTTTAGTTTGGAAAAGACATCTAAGATCGTCCTGACCAGCCATTAACGCAGGTCTGCCAAGTCCACCACTAATTTTCCTGAAGTCATTTCCATTTTACCACAACAGTAACCAGTAAGCAATATCCCTGGTTTTGTCTCAACCCAGGACATCCTCTTCTTTCAGTTTTTTCCCTGGTCCTGATGTGAGAGGTGAGGTGGGAAGTGGGCAAGTGGCTGATGGGGAGTTCAGCTCTTAGCCAAAGTTAACCCACCAGCCTGGGTGTAGTTTTTAAAGCTGTGCCCTTTGCAATTTGAATACCTGTAATACTTGTCTAATTTTAGTCTATAGTTTTTCACTTGGAGGTACTGTGAAATGAGACTGTGAACTTGCAAAGCATTAATTGATACATATTCAAAGTTTTCCTCTAACTTGTAGAAAAGCATTACGGTCTATATGATCGGTCTTTAATTTCAGAAATGTAAGATTAAAAAAATAATAACAAAAACATCAATTAAAATATTCCACACACCCTCCCCTGCAAACAAACTGGAAAGGAATGACTCAATTATCAATGAGAAAGAGTGGCTGAGACATGATTACTCTTTTTTCAAAATCTTCCATGTAAAAATGGAAAAATATTGCCTGCATTGCAGAAACAGACTCTAGAAATCTCTGTAAATGACTTGAGGATCTGAGGGGACTATTCTGGACAGAGATAAAGTAAAATTTGAATAATCTTAATTTATCTTTGGGCAGTTCTTGATATAAACTCAAAATTCTTTGAAGTCTCTAAAGCAGTTTAATACATAAAGGAAATGGTCTCTGAACAGACATTTTTTTTCAGAACAGTTATAATTCCTTAGATTCAAATTCCACCCTTTTTACAAGTTTAAACAATAAAATGGAGCATATGAGAGCTTTTTGAATGGTATCTTTTGGATATAAAATCAGTCCTTTAAGTTAATTTCCCATCTCTCATCATTTCAAACCTTCTAAAAGGACTATCTTCTGAAATTATATTACATGAAACCCTGTGCTGCAAAAAAAATTCCCATGAATGTTGGTTTTGTGCTACTACTTAATTGCTTCCAGTACATTAGATTACTTTCTTGCATAGCATTGCACTCTGTTATTAGTATTGTGGTTGTTACTCTTCATTCTCTTTTCCCACTGCTGTTTCCAGTAAATTGTTCTTATTTCCACCTATGATCTTTAACTTTTTTGTGCCATTCTCCTCTCCATTCTGCCACAGGGGCTGTGGGGGAAAAGCGAGAGAGCAGAACATGTTCCGGGTTGTTTCAGTAGGAGCCCTAAATGGGGGAACACTAAACCATGACAACATCTAAAAGAAAAGGTACAGAAGTGAAGCAGGATCAGCTGGCCAGAGAGACCCCTGTCATCCCTCTGTCTTTTTTCTCATTAATATTTATCCTTTGAGTAAGGTTCTGCAACTTTGGAAGTTAAAAGCCACCTTTCAAGTGAAAAAGGAAGGGAAAAAGATGGGGAGGAAGGGAAATTCCTAGAAATATTCTGTCATTTTTTCTGATTATTTTTCTAAATATGGCAAAGCAATCTATAGACTAAATGCAGCTGCATGGAAGAAACCTTAATCTTCTCAAATGCATAATTATAAAACACATAAATTATGTCCAGTCAAAGATACATTGTTCAACTCCAAGGAATGAACTTCTGTGAGGCTAGCAGAGAAAACTTAGAAGTAACACTTGTTACCTTCCGAAAGGTATTTTAAGGTCTACATTACCAATGACTCAATATAATTGAAATTATGGCAGGTTTTAGGTAATGTGACCTAAAATAGAATTTATTGAGTTTGTTTATCTAGTGGATTTAGATAACATTTATTGGAGTTGACTGTGTTGGTTTGCCATAGATGAAAAATCATTAAAATAGTGGATTAGATTACCAGTATCTCAGGGGTTACCTCAGAGGGTTACAGAGTAAGAGATAACTTACTCTGGTATCCATCATGAAAATAATTAACAAAGAGAAGTATTGAAGAGAAAAGAAAGATTTACTTCATTATATCTTCCAAAGGTGAATGGGGATAAGCAGTGGGAATTGTGAATATTTTTTATTGATGTATGGAGATGTGCAAATTGAACAATTTCATATTTCCTATCATCAGTGGGGCTTTCTGACCACTGAATCAGTGTCTGCACCCTGAAAGGTCATTAAAATAAACCAAACTCTATGTTCATGGAAGTATTCTTGCTATACACTTGTAACATGTGCACAAACTTCTTATGGTAGAAATATGTCTGTTTCAGTACACATTTGCAGCTCAGATCTGTGCAGGAATTTGGTAGCAAAGCATCAATTAAAATGAAGAGGGCTAGCTCCCTGCATGTTTGTACATGTGTATTGGTAATGATGAATGAATGAATCACAAATGGCACACTTCTATGTGTATTTTGGCAATGCAGGAGTTGCTTTGCTCCCTGTTCCTACTGCATGTGTGTTTTGGCATGCTGGTTTTCTGCATATTCCTAAATAGAATGTAGATTTGTAATGTTGAGCCTTAGTTTGCATGCTCTGTTCTTTCATAGCACTAGGCGGGACAAGAATAATTGAAAAGGGAAAAGGGATAATATTTTTTTAATTTAGTGACATCAGATGTCAGGAGGCAAACTGGGAAAATGTAAGAAAAAATTTTGTATCACTATTGGGTGAGAACTGCAAAACCGAACTGGGTGTGATTTAAGTGGTGTAGCTGAAGAAACAAACCAAAATATCTGAAATTTTGCCAAAAATATCCAGAGATGTCAACCCCTGCTAATCCCTCAAAGTCATTGAATCCCTATATATGATGTGCACAGTTGGTTTATAGTTACTTTAAAAGTTTATTTGAAATATCCTTATCCTAATTGTGTCTGATTCTTCTACTAGCTGCATCAGGATGAACTAAG
Organism: Melospiza georgiana; assembly: GCF_028018845.1. Classification (NCBI taxonomy): domain Eukaryota; kingdom Metazoa; phylum Chordata; class Aves; order Passeriformes; family Passerellidae; genus Melospiza; species Melospiza georgiana. The sequence continues at coordinate 93,111,189 of NC_080432.1, forward strand.
AATAACTTCTATAAGTAAATGGCCTTAAACTGGCTTGACAGGGAATCTGGCCCACTAAAGCCAGTTCTGCTTTACTCCCTGCCACTCCAGTGACTACTGAATTAAGCAGTGAGAAACACCTTCTATTTTGGCCACCTAGTACATGCAAGAGTGAATATGTGGCAAAAGCAAAGTGCTGACTGTTGAGAGGTCTGGTTTATGTTCCAAGATCTACTGCTAAGTGCTAGTTTCTGACTTGGCAGGAGTATTTTAACCCCTGTGTTCACCTTTTTCCTCATTAAAAAGTTAGATTGGTATCACCTCACAGGCATGATAAAAAACCATACATTTTTATAATTGTAATTTTTGACTTTTAAATCCTTTAATAAATACTCCTATTAAGCAAATATTAATTATGAAACAAGTTTTCTTGAAGCTTAGGATAAGAGCAGGACAAACTTGCTGAAATACAATTTATAATCTTCTTTACAATCTCTGAATTTTTGAGAAGTCCTAAAAGTTTGTAATACAGTTTCACATTTTTGAGGTGAAATTAATGAGACCAGGACTGACCTTTCCCAAGAGGGAGCAGTGGACCCTTCCTTCTCTCCTGTCCCTTTGTGCTGAGATTCAAAATGCTACACTGGAAATTCAATCTGTGTCTCAATACAGATATGTTGAAACTTTCTGAAAAGCTGTGTCTGTGAGAGGTTTTCTTTTCCCTCCACATTGATTCTTTGTATTGCTTGGAAGATTATGAGGAAAAAAGCATGTGCAACTTGCTAATAAAAGTACAGAAGTTTGGTGTAGGAGTAGTGCCTCTGTCCCATAATAACAGGGCCATGTTATTCTCTTTTAGGAATAAGTAAGAAGGAATAATGTCCCATTGCTCACTGATGGCTATTACAAAACTTCCTTTTGCAAAATAACAGTAGGCAAAACCTTTCTCTCCCTTCTTTATTTATGTACAATAAGAGCTCACAAAGTTCTGGAAGCTTCAGGAAATTAAGTCAGTAGGTGCTTGTGGCAGACACATCCTTCAGCCCATTTGCAATTGAATTATTTACTTCAGCCTTTTAAAAATTAAATAAAGTTGCAAAGGAAAATAAGACTTTGTAGTGTTTCAGAGTATTATTAGTTGAAAATACAAATAAGAGAACATGTCTGGAGAGAAGGAGAATGGTAGTGTAGTTGGACAAAGCCATTTGCCTGTCTATACTCTTGAAGTCACCCTTTGTTTAGGACATCCGTATCTTGGTACAAGTTCTCATAACATCATTAATTCCATCTCTCCTTCCTGAAAGTGTATCCCCATGATAGACTTGGCACACTAGCAGATATCAATCACAAATCCTAGCACTGAGATAAAGCAGCAAGAACAGTTCCAGGAAGAAGGCAGTGAGTGTCTCTGAAGATTTGTAGCACTCTGATTTTTTTTATTCTGAAAGAGGTTCTCTATTTCTCATAAATGTCTCACAATATATCATTATTTTAGATCAGATATTTAATTAGCTATCTTCTAACACTCTTGAAAAAAAAGTTATGTGCCTGTGGGACATGTTCCCTTCATTGCATTGACTCATGTACACTGATGTATATTCAGAGCATCTCACTTGCCGTCAGGAAATCCAGATTTTATACCAGATAAGAGAGAAATAGGATTTATATGTCTTTGTTGTCTTTGCTGGACACCAAGCAAACAATAAACCCCTCCAGAAGGCCAATATTTCAGAACTCTTGAGCCAGCTGCCTGCAGCATCCAGGTGGAATGTGGGAATGTGCTGCTCTGAGGTTGCCCCCATTATTCTGCATCAAGCATCACAGCCTCATGGTCCACTCTCCCAGTCCAGTAAATTTGCTCTTTATCCAGCCTTTAACTCCCCCTTGCCATGGCAGGAAAATGAGTATGAATTTTAGTGGAAGTTTATTCTGCAACCATATGAGGTCCAGCTGGGAGAGGAGATCAGAACAGGGCCTGTAGCTAAAGAGAGGCTTTGAATTTCTGAGACCCAGTATCTTCTGTGTAAATCAGAGAGGGTGAAATTATACATCTGTGATTTCCTATTTGGCGTCTAAGACATCTCTAAGATTCTTTGCCAAGGCTAGGGCTTTTACAGAAAACACAGCTCCCCACTCCCAGCACAAAGATAGGGGTTGGATATATCTTAAAAAATCTCTAAACTTCATACTTTGAGGACTTAGTCCTAATTGCAAATATAAAGACTGAGACCTAATACAGGAAAAAGATTATCCTATGCTGGCCTACAAGAGGTATGTTACACCAGGCTGAAGGCAAGAGGCCTGAATCTGTGTCTATGACTATTTCTGCATTCTTGTAAAAATGTTTAATGACAAGGCATGAGGGCAAGCCTTCTGAAGTTGTCTTGTAAACCAGCTAACTTTGGCCCTTAAGTTGAAGTCACACCTAACCATAATGTGGGAGAAAGAAGATTTAGTGAAGAAATTAATATTCAACATTAGGACAAATAAATGATATATACCTCTGAACTAATTTTAATTTAATAAATATAAACAGAAAATTTCTCTAGTAATAGTAATAATTTGAAGCAGTACTGCTTTTGCTTTTCTGGTTCTATGGACTCTGATCAGAAAGGAAATGTTATGAGAACAACGTTCAAAAATGAGCAGTGATATTTCTTCTATGACTTCCTTAAAAAATATTGCATATATGAAATATAAAATAAGCTGGGCTTTTATGCATGTCTCCAAGACAGGTTTATTTTCTGCAACGGTTGAAAGTGCAGAAGAATAAGAAGCCCCTAAGTTATAAGTATGCCTTCTGTCTGGGCTGTGTCACACTGTATTTGCTTTTGCAGTTGTGCCCTTTGGACCGGGTTCTGCCACTGGTTACACTCAGCGGTGCTTACAGAAGAGTACAGCAGAGGGACAGGTTTGGTTCTGTGTTTGTAAGCGAGTGACACGGGTTGCCTTTTTAGGCAGCGCAAAAGGAAGCGGCGCCGCTCGGCACCCCCGCGCTCCAGCCGCCCGCGCCTGCAGATGCTCAGACCGACCGGGCCTGGGCTTCTTCACTGTAAAACAGCAAGCCCTTGAAAATACAGTGCTGGCTCGGCAACTGACCGCTGCCAGATAACAATTGACACCAGGACTAATTTAGTAATGTGCAGTTTTAGGGAGTGACATTTACTGTATCTCCTGGTGCAACTGATACAAAGCATGCGGCCGTGGCAAGCCCTGCGTGGTATTTGCAAAGTGTCAACTTGAAAGAGTCAGGCTGCTCTTGTGTCTGCTCTCAGAGGCAATTGCTGCAGCCCATCAAATCAACCTTCATGTAATATAAACAGGGAGACGTTCTCCCGCCATTCAGGGCTGCTATTCTGTGCGGTTGCTGGTTATATCATATGTCAACACATTGTACAGATAATGAAAATGGGGAGTCTGAACTTGTACAGGAGATAAAGGTTTCCCCGGAGAAGCAAAATTACAGTGAATCTGTCAGGCACAGATTAAGGATTTTGCAAAATAATCAGAGACACAGAAGTTAGCCCTTTTGATATGACTGTTAGCTGTGGTATGACTTACTGTGTAGAATAATTCTATTAAATTAGTTCATTAATATGTAAGTTATAATGATCTTTGTAAAAAGGACTTTCAGCATAAAATACCGGTAGTTCTTTCAGGAATTCCAGGTGGGTGGGCTGTAAGCCATTGTGATAATGATTGCAGAACTAAAGATCTCACAAAAGAAATTTTCACTTGGATTTTTGCAGTAGATATTTCGAGGTGAGGTATAAATGAGTGTTATCAAATCCTCAGATAAGGATATTATTTTCATCATTTCTTACCTTTCATTGAAAAGGATTGTTAAGCAGTGGAAGGTTTCCAAACAGAACAATAGAAGGGGGTGTATATGCAGTTTTACTTTCACTCATTGACTTTTTGCCAGAGCAAGCAAAATGCTTTGTTTTCAGCAATTCAGCAGTGCTCTTTAATAAGAGCTGTGGCTGTAAGCTGTTGCTGTGCTGAGAATAGGATATTTTGTCCTGATATCCCACCACTTTCCTAGCCAGGATCATTGGGAATCTGCTCTGGGGCTACCTCAGTCCAGCCCTCTGAAAACCACATGCCCTGCCTGACTCTTTCTGCTGCAGCAGCCCCCAGGCAGCATGCAGACAGAAAAATTGGCATCCCAGTTTCCCTTTGGTAACTGCTTCCTTGTTAGCTCTAACCCTTGGGAAGCTGATTGATCTTAATATTAAACACGATCAAAACTTGCAAGTCTATCTCATAGAGAAGAAACGCCTGTCTGGAAAAAGATGCCAAAGTTGTTACAATTACTCCTGGTTGCTTTCCATGTCATGTTTTTATATTTTCTGCTATGCAGCAAAAAGTTCTTTTCAAGCATATAAACCTATAAAGAAATCACTGATCAATAGCCCCAGAAGTAAAAAGTTTCTGCACAAGGTTATTGAAGAAGTGAAGTAAAATTGGTGCCAACAATTTCTGTTTAAAATTTCATTTTTGAAAATAAAAAGTCTTTGTAACTAGAAAAACTTTTAGCTGTGAAGTTTTAATCAATTAAAAGATTCTTATGGCACATTTCTATTCATTCTAAAAATATCTTGATGCTTAACTGAAGTACAAACTGACCTGTGAACTGTGCCAGTCTCAGTGATGTTTCTGCTGTATCTGTGTCCCTGTATTTAATGTTGGAACATTAAGAACACAAAACATTAAAATGTTTCAATTTCATCTTTTACTCCTCAGCATAATCCCATAATGAGTAGTCACAAATTCACTGTGGGAAAATCATGATGTCTCCATGGTTTTATTACTCATTTCTTTCTTTTTTTTCATTCTTGTAATAATAGCATTGCTATTGTCTTAAAATAATAAACAGCTTAAAATAACAGCTCTGTATCCAGGTCAATGATTAAGCTCCTGTATTTATATCACAACCTGTGGATCAAGCCTCCTATCCCAATTTCCAGAAGCCCTAACTGGCTAAATTCAGCATCTGCTAGAATGAAAACAAACTCTAGATGTTCTGGCATAAGGATGTTGTTCTCTGTTGGTCTGTGTGAACTAACTGCACGGACATTAGGAGGGCTTTTAGGAGGCAGCAGGAGCAGGAGCATGCTGGTGTGTGGCAGCCAAGGAAAACCTGCCCCTTCAGCAGCCCCACCTGTGGACAGGGACTGGTCTGAGGATGCAAAGGGAGAAGCGAAATGACACAGCCTACGTGTGTCCACAGCTCTGCAGAACTCTGCAGGGAACAATTCAAGGCATTTCTCAATCAGTTTTTTATTCCCATTGCACTGAAATTATGTTTCAGGAGTGGAATAATGTGTGAGTTTTTGAAAGAAATTGTGGGAATATTAGATATGATATTTGGGAGAGAAAGTATTTCTGTTGAAGTGCTGTCTGGAATTGACAGTAGTGTAGATCTTACTATCAAAGATACATTTTTTTCTTCAAGTTGTTTGGTAGGTTATGACTAATAATTTATTAGGAATCAAAAATGATCCTTATATGGTTTGTGTTAGTAACATAAATGAATCAAAAAGGACCAAAAGGAAATGCAGAAATGCCATCACTGTCACATAGCTGAATTGCAGAGAGTGCCGCATTTGCCAGGAGAGCTGTGACAGGTTTTTCTGTAGGTCATGGAGGAGGAAAAGCCTGTTCAATTTTAAGGTCTGCATCAAAGAAACATTTGAAAATTTTTGTTTTAGCCATCGTCATGCTTTAATCTAGGCTGGGAAAATACATTTTGTTTACATATTGCAAATGTTTCTGTGGTGTTTAAAAACAATTCACCAAATGGTTCCTAAGTAAGAGATCACTAAAAGTTTAATGGGAAACAGTGGAAAAAAAAATTCCATTAACTCCAGTGAGGTACTTGAACTTTTTTAAAAAAATGTTTTCTTGTTTGAAATATTATTGTTTTTAGCTGTTAACAATTTTCTGTCTTGGCCAAACCTTTTGGAAAACTGATATGTCTATTCTATTTGAAGACAATACCCTTTATGGTAATTGTTACAATTTCTTTTGAGGCCAAATTGTCTGTGACGAGGAAGACTTTTTCTTATTTTTTAATGAGTCTCTTTTTTTTGAGATGTGGGGTATGTTGTTTGTTTGGTTTGTCTCCTTAGGCAAAAGCAGAAAAAGCAGATATTTAGAAACATAAATAAAATTCAGATCAACATTAAATCCCACATTTTGTATAAATGGCCAGATTTATGCAACAATTTTTCTTTGTGTCATTTCATTAGATGGCCACAAAATAGCTAATTAGCTAAAAATTAGAAATCAGATTGCACTCTTCCACTTTTATGATACTCAGTTTTACAAATGTAAAACGTATTACATTGTTAAGTATTTTTTTTTTTTTTTTACTTAGAATTCAGAAGAAATTAGTGTGTTCTTCCTTGGAGATGATATGAAATTGCCAATTTGACAACAAACTGTAAATTAATCAACTTTTTTCAGTCAGTTTTGGAACATCATTATTTTGCTTGACTTCCAGTGACTTGCAGAGATGTGAGTACTCCAAAACAAACCCCTGTTTGTTCTATTTCTTCTTCACATTCACAGGGTTGATAAAACCCTAATCTGTGGAGTTGGAGCCCCTATTGCTACTCTGCTGAAACAATAACTTCACAGACATCACAACAGTCAAGGCACTTCCCTGGGTTTGTTTGTTCAAGAAGTTCATATTTAGAAGACAGTGATATGCAATGCCAGACTTTTCCCTATCTCCAGGGAACAAATGTTGGGAATTGGTGCAACATTTTTAGCAATAACTTGGCATCTTTTAACACTTTACATCATTGCTGGTAGGAAGCATATTTGTACAGAGCTATAACAATGTGTGCAAGTCAAACCCGATGTAAATATCTCATGAGAGAAATGTTGGCTGTAGCTGTCTGAATTAAACAATATAACTTCCTATATTATATTAAAAAGGCATCCAATTTATAAGATTTTTTCCCAAAGCTGCTAGCAGAAGGTTCCAGTGCATTATCATGTGATTAAAAAGACAAAAACTTTTGTTTAATAGAGCTTTTAATCCAGACATGAAATCATTAAAATAAAATGAAGACATGATGTTTTGGATGAGAACTCAAGAAATTCGGGTGAAATCCCATCTGTGCTGCAAATATTCTGCTTGAACTTTGAGAACTGATTTAATCTGTATTTGCCTTAAATCCCTCTTTATGAATTTAAGGTGATGATACTCAAATTGTGCTCCTTAGGGAACATCCTAAGAAATGCATATGTGATTTGGAGCTTACTTCCCTCATTTCCTGTAATACTGAGAGTACAGAAAGGAACTTAAAAAGTGAATATTTGACTGGATAAATACTTGACAAGTTGGTTATTTTAATGCTGTTGTACAAAGCTGGTATTATATGTTAATGGCATGCCAGCAAATACAGCCTTTTAAACTGGAATATTCTTTAAGTATTAGGTCATCATTTGAATCTATTCATTACAGCTGACATTCTGGAAAAGGATCTTTATTCTAACACAGGTGCTCTTTAAAATGGTTTCTTTAGATCACTCCATCACAAAATCAGTGGAAAAAGGCCATGTCTCTGTTATTGAGACAGTAGGATTCCCATTGGGATCAGAACATGTTGCTGGAGTATGGGTGGTAATACAGTTGCAAGTACAATAGCAGTGTGAAAATGAAAACTGTTGAATCAAACTGTTTTCTGGTGGCAGGGAAAATTTACCTTCCCAAATGCTACTGCTGAGACAAAGTTTCACATTAACCTTTTGCTGCAATGTTTGCATCACACTGCAATCCTCATAGTGTGGATGGTTACTGAATGGAACCAGACCTTTACTACCTACTCAGTTTATTATTCTCATTCTTTTCAAAGTGAAATTATTTCCTCCAAAGAAATAATAATAAAAAAGAACTTTTGAAATTGACAACAGAAAACAAGGCCAGACATGCCACCAATCATTTTTCATTTGACCATATCCCTGAACAAGATAATTCACCTATGCTTCAAGTCTATCCTGAAAAGTGTCACTGTTTTCAGAGATAAGCCTAAAGCTGGGAGCTCAGATCAAGAGCAGATCTCATTGCTGTGGCAAATGTACATGCAGATTCATTATTACTTGTTTTCACAGTCTTTATAGTAGTTGAATTTGTGGAGCTACTTGCACTCTACAATTGGTTTGAATGGTTTTAATTAAATGTTGATAAAACAGAAAAGGAATCTTGGGATGTGAAAACAAATTAATTCTGGTCATTAGTCACCTGACAAGCATATTACAGTACAGATTTTTTATAGCTCCATGGATGCCTGTGAAACTGGAAAGATGGTATTCTAAATGGATTCCTTGTTAGCTGCTTTGAGTCACTGTGAATATCACTTTAGTTACCTACTAAATTACTGAAGCAGTTATGTAAAGTGCTTTCAAGGCAGTACATTACCATGCCTGTATCTGATTTTGAAAATGAATTCTGAAAGCTTAGCTGTAAAAAATATAAGATCAGCTTAGTATAGTTCAGAAACTGCTGTAAAATCTTGAAATGAATGTAGTAGAATGTTTTGGTGATGTGCAGCTCCTAGCTGCTCTTGTGGACATGGCAGAAATATGTTCCATGTCCCTCCTTCTGCCCTACTTTTTTCTTTTCTGTTTGTTACATGTCACATGGACCTAATGTTTGTCCCCTGATTTTTGTATCCTATATAGTACTCTTGTCAGCTGAGAAGAAAATAAGTAATAAAATAGGCTAGCATTGCTTTAGCTAAACCCTGAAGAATCATTCTGATTTCATACATTGATCAAGCCTGTTTGAAAAGGAAACCAGTCTGTGTAAATACAAGAGTGTGATGTTTATGGAAAAGATCCTCCAGGTTCCCTAAAAACCTGCTACTGAGGTGTGTATTACTGGGATTATGAGGGACACATAATGTTTTCTATTTCTATGCAAATTGATCTGGCAATTCCTGCAACGAGTTGTACCAGATCTGAAAATTACTTTAACCAATGTACTGCCACTCAAAGTTGCTTTATTTTAGCTGTTATGCAGAAAACATCTCATGTCTCAGTTTATCAACGCAGACTATTACAGAGATTGAAGGATGTTTGGATATCCAGATTATATATTAACTTGCAGTAAAGTAGCAAATTGGAAGAGAGCATAAAGTAAATGAACTAAACTAGGCCAGCAACACTAATTTCTTTATCTTAACATAGCATGTTGTGATCATTAGATTTTTCACCAAGAATGAATCCTGCTTGCCTTTTGTCTGTAATAGAGCTGACAAAGAAAAAAGGAGAAAGGAAAATAATGAAATATTTGCATTTTCCTGGCTGACTGACACAGATTTAGTAACCCTTGAAGAGTGAGTCTGCCTGGTGAGCAGATAGGAAATTGGTATAATTGACATAATTGACACCAAGATCACCTTTGCTATCTGACCTTTAGAACTTTGGAGCTCATGTGAGTCCCAAGCCTGGGAAACTTTGGGAAGCCCTGAACAATCTGTGTTAAAGGCAGCTTGTCTGTATGCTTGCCCTGATATTCTGGGTCAGGGAAGATATGGGCTTCTATGTTAATAGATTAAGTCTGCACAGAAGGTAGCAGTGATACAGGTGTCTGGGTGATGTGGGGCAACCAGAATTTTATTGAAGGTCACTATTTCCAAGAGATGTTGAAGGTTTAAAAAAAGGAAATAATTTTTTATCAGAATTTTTTGGCCAGCTGAACCTTCCAGCACTCCTTGGGCAGAAGTAACCTTTTGGCCAGCTAGGACTTTACTATCTTAGGGTGAGTGCATTCTAGCTATCCAAACACTACAATTGTCTCTAACATAGCATTCTACACACCTGTCGGGGTATCAGCGTATCTGCATCTAATACTTGCACAGAACCAAAAAAATTCCAATACAGAACAGAGTGAGAAACATGCCAGTGAAGTACTGGGCCCCTGAAGTACATTGCAAAGGAGATCTGCAAGGCAAAACTTTGAGGGAAAGGCAGAAGAGGAACAATACCAGCAGCTAGCAATGGGACGGCTCTTTTTGTTTCAAAGCCCTGTGCCTCTGAAGTTAGTAGCTGTCACCTATAAAATGTTATTATCTCTAGCAGAAGAGCATTAAGCAGCGTTAAAGAAAAGAAAGAATTAGGTTCATTATCTTAAACCGGTTTATCTTTGAACTATCTTGGAACATAATATGATTTTTAAATAGTGCATTAAGGAAATAAAATTAAAAAGAACAATTCTATTAACATGATTGACCAAGAAACTGCTGTTGGTTGACCCTGACTGGATGCCAGGTGCTCACCAAAGCTTCTCTATCACTGCCCTCCTCAGCTGGCCAAAGGAGAGAAAGTATAATGAAAGGCTCATGGGCTGAGATAAGGGCAGAGAGAGATCACTAACCATGCATCATCATGGGAAATAGGATCCTCTTGGAGAAATTAGTTTAATTTCTTACCAGTCAAATCAGAGAAGAGTAATGAGAAATAAACACAAATCTTAGAACATATTCCCCCAACACTGCCTTTATTCCTGGGCTCAAATTCACTCCCATTTTCTCTCCTTCCCTCCAATGGCCCAGGGAATGGGGAATGGGGACTGCAGTCAGTTCATTCCCAAGTTTCTGCCACTCCCTCTGCCAAAGTTACAGCACTTCACACACTCTTTCCCTGCTCTAGCCTCAAGTCCCTTCCAGAGGGGACAGTCCTCCATGAACTTCTCCAATGTGAGTCCTTCCCATAGGCTGCAGTTCATTAACTGCTCCACTGTGGCTCCCTTTCCATGGGGTGCAGTCCTTCAGTAACAGGCTGCTCCACTGTGGCTCACCTGTGGGGTCAGAGGTCCTGTCAGCAAACCTGCTCCAGAGAGGGCACCTCTCTCCTTGGGGCCACAGGTACTGCCAGGAGCAGACTGCTCCAGTGTGGGCTTCCTGCAGGGTCATAGCCTCCTTCGGGCACCCCCCTGCTCTGGTGTGGGTCCTGGACAGGCTGCAGGGGAATCTCTGCTCCCCCATGGGCCTCCATGGGCTGCAGGTGGATCTCTGTTCCCCCATGGACCTCCATGGGCTGCAGGGCCACAGCTGCCTCACCATGGGATGCACCATGCAGGGGACTCTGCTCCTGCACGTGGAGCACCTCCTGCTCCTCCTCCTTCACCAACCTTAGGGTCTGCAGGGCTGTTCCTCTCACATATTCTCACTTCTCTCATCTGACTCTTGCTGTGCACCTTTTCCCCCTTAACTATGTTATCCCTGAGGGTCCACCTCTGTTGCTGATGGGCTCAGCCTTGGCCAGTGGTGGGTCCATCTTGGAGTAGTCTGACATTTATTCTGTTGTAATCCTTTGAATCTTTGCTACCAAATGTAATCCTTACACACATGTAATGCCATATGTTAAAATCAAGTGCTACTTTGTAAGAATTTGAAGAAAACCAGATCCCTGGGAAATTACCACTGAGAATTCAGCTAAATTCAAGTAAAAGTATTCAGCACCTCTTTCTTTGTTAAAACAAGACAGTTTTATCTCACAAAATGGCAGCTGGCTTGGCTGATTGCAGTTCTAAAAGATTGATATTGTTCAAATATTGAAATATACAACTCATTGTGAAAGACATGCTCTGCAAAATAGACTGCTGCCCCCAAAACAGAAGGAATAAAGTTTAAAAATTGAAAAAAGGGGAACAGTGCTTCAGAACATATCTTAATGAAGAATCTTTCGAGGTCAATGTTCATTTATATTCCTCTGCATTTAAACTCTTCTTATTCTCTAGGCTCAAACTTCAGGTACAGGAGCTAGCAGAGATTTGATAGAAGAACAAGAAAAATATTTATTTTAAGAAATGGGATTGTGCTGTTGGCTCAAAATGGAGATACAGTCTGACTTGTTTTTCAAAAAAAAAAAAACCAAAACCCCGAACAAACCCACTTTATAAAGCAGAGTTTCAGTTTTCTAAAATCATGGTTAATAAATTCCCAGCTGCCTTCTTGTACTATAATACATTCAAATCCACTTTTTAAAGACCTGAGGTGTTATAAGGCATTGTCTTTTCCTTTATTTCTCCTACCAGTGAGACCTCTGCATCCCAGAAAGTCAGGCATCATGGATCCCATCTCAGATCTCTTGCCCTGTCACCTGTTACAAGACAACTCACAGCAGACCCAGGGCTTTCTGGGGCAGTAAGACAGGTGGCTGTGAGAGTGAGGAAACTGCAGATCTTTTCCCTATAACTGAGCTGAAGCAGCGTGCTGGTCCCATTGTTTTTATGTACACATTTTTGGCAGTAAGTGAATTGGAATATGTTGTTTTCTGCTACCACAGAGAGTCATCCAGCACTTCAGATAGTGAACACATTATTTCATTCTGAGGTTTTACTGTTACTGCTTCAGATTCTGATCTGCCTGTACCGTCTGTAAGGAGACATAGTAAACATGCTCGATTTAATCCCACTCTATGAGAAAGAAAATAATTATTTTTTTCACACGGAGAAGACTTAAGATTTTAATTGCGAATTCTCAGCAAAACTAACTTTGACTTGAAGTCTTCTCATATTCTTTACCAGGAGATAAGTAGGAAAATGCTTTTTTGGTAATTATTTTCAGTGTTTTCCTGTGTTTAGAGTGACATTCAAGCAATTTACATGGAAGGAATTGATTAGGCAGCAGGCACAACAAGCAGTGCTGTTTGGAGGGTTAACACTTGCACCAGCTTTGGAGCTTTGAGGCACAGAGCCAGAGGCCAAGTGACATTAGCTGCTCAAGAAATGCACTAATCGCCTTAGAAATGCAACGCCTGGAGAGTCTCTTAGGTATTATGTAATGGAAATTGTAAGGGAAAGGATAAAAGTCAAACTTTGTGTATTTACTGAAGGTTATTGACGTAGTTATGACATCACCGACGGACGGTCACAAGACACTTTTTGTGTACATAGTGCAACAGCCAGGTGGCAATTAGCACAGTGCCACCAGGCACCTGGAAATGTGGCACTGTACCTGCAAACACACTCCAGGAGGTATTGCCCTAACAGCCCACTGCCTTTCACACACCATACACACAAGGTTGGTCTTGTAGTAACCATGGCAGTGTCATCTGAAGGGTTGGCTTTCCTCTGGGACATCAAAAACAACACTGAGGTACTGGAGTGTCCAAGGATGGCCAATGAAGCTGATGAAAGGTCTAGAAAATGTCTTATGAGGAACAGCTGAGGGAGCTGGGGTTGTTTTGTCTGGAGAAGAGAAGGTGCAGGGGGGACTTCATTGCTCTCTACAGCTGTCTGAAAGGAGGCCATAGCCAGGTGGAGGGTTGTTCTGTTTTGCCATGCTTCAAGTGACAGGATGAGATGAAATGGCCTCACATTGCACCTGGGGACGTTCATATAAGATACCAAAAAAAATCACTGAAAGAGTGGTCAGGATTTAGAAGAAGTTTTCCAGGGAGGTTGTGAAATCACCATCTCTGGAAGTTTTCAACAAGTGTTGGAATATGGCACTTGGAAATTTAATTTAAGGGTGATTATGGTCGTGTTGGGTTGATGGCTGGACTGGATGATCTTGAAGGTGTCTTTCAAACTTGATGATTTTGTGACTCTGATTCTCCATATCCTCTTTATGATTGCTCAGCTTGAAACACAAACAATGATTTGAGCCTATAGAGAGCTTTTGTTTGGATCTATGCATTGTGAAGGACTCTGCAAAATGCCAGTGGGCTTTTGACTTATTTGGGATATTCAGCCATCTCTTCAATAGGTCTCTACCTACTTGCTAGGCAAGCAGAAAGGATGTATATTAATGAGATAATTAAGATTGCAGTGGATCATGACTCATTCAGAGTAGCAGAAATCCCAAAGTTGAAGAAAGCAGCCCTGGTCTGCATGGAGACATTTGGCATGCAGAGATGGTCCCTGGGTGAAACAGTTAAGTGGCATGATGTCCTGACAAATTCACAACTCCCAGAGGTCAGAAGGTGACTTCAGAAGCCCAAACTTGTGAACAGAGGAGTTTGGATATCGAGACATGCGATACTTAACTCCCTGATATTGGAGAGTTCCACTATAAATCAGTTGAATTTTCTAGACTGGATTTTGTAGATGTCTCTTCCATGATCAAGAAAACTGCTCTATAGAGGAACTATGAACTGCTCAATGGAAATCTTATGATTGATGTGGGAGGATGAAATACAGGCTGTGATTTTAAAAGCAGTTGTTCTTACCTGCTTCTGTTAAGAGGTGAGAAAACTAAGGAATAAAAAAAAGGAATGCAGTAATTTTCCTACTACTGAGCAGTTCAGGTCAGATATTAGGATCTGTGCAAATCTGTTAATTTAATTGAAACTCTACAGCTGCCTCTGCCAGAATTCACAAGCCTGATAAACAAGTCCCACAAAACCCACAAAATAGGCTTCAGCTAGCAACTCCACTGTTGTTCAGTTGATGGCCACATTCTGATATAATTGTAAAAGCCATGGTTTCTAAATAAAAAGGAAGAAAATAAAAAAGTTATGAAATTCTCTATTATAGAAGTAAAGATTCTGTTGGCAAGTCTTCAATGATGCTTAAATGCTGCTGATTCACAAGCCTGATAAACAAGTCCCATAAAGCTGGTGAGTGCTGCAGAAGTGAGGAATGGGACAGTAAATAACCCTGTAGCAGCATGTTCTAGGAGAAACCACTAGGGTGGGGACTGCAGCCTTCTCTTCATGACTCCAATCAAGTCTAACTGGGTGGTGGGATGCCTCTCTTCTTTATTATCAACCCCCCTTTTCTCTGTCCTACTATCATGCAGGCTTCCAATTCAGGAATCATTCAGTGTAGCAGGATAGAGACAGAATCATCTGAAATTTTATTTATTTGCACAAGACATGTTTTTGTTCATCAGTTTTATTTGCCAAAAACATGTCTGACATCACCTTGAAACACCACACTGTGAACAAAGGACACCACTCTTGCCCTGTCAGTGGCTATTGCATTTGGCAAGAACAAGGATTTGAGGCACAAGAAGAAAAGGCTTGGGAACAGACACTCAGATGCCTTTCCCATACCAAAGAATTGAAAGATTTTCATCTTCTGAGTACCAAACTAATTCATTAGAAGTTTGCTATTCTGAACAGGGACTGTGCCCTTTTGCAGAACCTAGAGACTTCTCATCTTCATCCATAGCAACAATGAATGATGAGCTGTGTTTCTACCTCCACTGCCAGCTAGCTTCATATTTCAAGTACGTCCATCAAAGCAGAAAACACTATCAAATAATTATAAAACAATGTGATTTGATGGACCTTATCTTATATCGTGAAATAAACCATTCAGCTGAAATTGAGAGCCTTATTTCCCTTGCTGTTAAGAGTTTCTTACTTTGGGAAAATAACACAATGTTTTCAATCCTGTAACTTGATATTTGTAAGAGGAATATTAAATTCTAGTTCAGAAAAATTTTAGACAATACATGCTTCCCTTTTGGCTCCAGTCTTGTCCTTGTGACCCTCTGGTTCTGCACCTGCAGTGCCCTGGACAAGGCTGCCATGCAATGCACTTGGCTGTCTGGTAGGTGTGTGTCAGGTGAAGGCAGAGCCCTGCCTCTTACCCAGCACTTCACAAGTGCCCATGAACAGCGACACAACAGTGCTCTGCATTCACAGACAGAGGAGCAGGATTGTGTTCAGTCTGCTGGGAGAGCCAAGCACTCATGCTCAAGCATTATGGCCAAATAAAATTGCATCAGTGGTTTTGCATCTTCCAAGTCTGCAACAAATCATGATCACCTTAATAGAGATTGATCACTAAGTGAAGTAGTACCCTAAGTGAACACGAAAATTAGTTCTGTGTCTCCAAGAATAAAATGCAGAAGGTAAACTACTTTAAAAATGAATAATATTTATTTTGTTTTACTATGTAATTTATTTAAATTATTCATGCTTTACTGTTGTTTTCAGAGATGTCATATATCACCCCATCTTTCCTATTATTAGAATGTTTCACTAGTGACTAATATCAACTACAGAGTAAAGGAAGCTTCTTCACTTTTCATGCTTTCAGTTGAGCACCCCAAAGGTGTTTAGGATCCAATGACTACAGTGGCCAGCCTTGGCCAGATTGTTCTGATTTACTTTGCTTATCCCTTTGTATCACAGAAATGGAATTTGTTGGGAAACATATGGAGTAACAATCAGTTCTTACTCTTATTTGACATGTGTCTAAGTGAAGAAGATGCATATGTAAAGCAGTTGACAGGCAAAGCAGAAAGTTACATCATAAGGTTCAAAACATAGAAATGAAAGAAAAACATAAACTAATGCAAACATGAAAGAAAAATGAGTTTGTGTTTACAGAGAATGATAACATTGTTTTCTGTGACTTTCCCTATGATCCCTAATAGCTTTATAATTTCAAGTCAAGGCTTGAAAGAAATCAATGACATTAATTCCACTAACTTCAACACTTCCTTCTTACCGAGAGACACATACAAATACCGTCAGTTTTGCCATCAAGCAAAACATTTGTCTTCTCATGGAAAAGGGCATTACAGAAGGCAAGAGTTAATGTATTGTGGGATATTTTCCTTGCAGAATTGTGGAGGAACGGAATTAACAATGGCAATATGGTTTGCTATGTGCTTCAGCACAGCAAAAGATTTTGGCCATTTCTAAAGAGTATTTAGAAAAGCTAGAGTCAGAAATGGAATGTAGGGGAATGGCACCAGTGTGTGGCAGCAGTTACATGTAGGGGGACCTGACCTGTCACAGTATGGCTTTGTAGCAAGAGCAAGAGCTAAACGTGAATTTAGAACTAGAGTTGCCATGTGTGACTTTCAGAGCACGGTGTGAGCCTTTTACATCTCCGCTGTTGCCAGGCCTAAATGTTTAGAAGACCTTGATGGGACAAAGGGTTCATAGAAGTAATTTGCCATTTGCACTTCCTGGCTAGATAAAGTTGGATGGGGCAAATGCAGCATAAAACTTGTAGCCTGCTGGAGGCTTCCAGCCATTGAAGTAACAACTGGCAATTTTTCCACATTGTTTTCAATTAAAAAAGTATATCTAAGGAAAAAAAAAAAATGGCACAGTAAAAGAGCGATCTTGCACAAAAGCTTAACTGCTATTTGACAGCAAGCTCTGAGAGGAGTTAGAGCAGCCCTTGGCCCCTGCTGCACACTTGTGAATGTCTGCCCAGAGAGCAGCAGTCAGGGCTCTGCCACTGACAGCACCTCCAAAGGCAGATGAGCACACAGGTGTGTTCATGGGTGGGGAGTGCATAACTAAGGAAGAAGAATAGAAAATTGAGACATAAACCACACATGTTTGAGTTTTGTTATGAAAACTCAGAGACGACAAGAGATGTAAAAGTTACTTGCTGTTCCACATAATGAGCTAACTGGTACAAGATTCTGCAAAGACCCAGGACTCCTCCATGTTTCTTAAGGACAAATGAATGTCTTTCATTTTGCTAGAAGAAAAGTTCTTGCCTGAATAGATATGAGTGACTTTCCTATCCTGACATGTGAAATTCTGTACTGCATTAAAATGCAAAATTCTGTACTGTCTCTTTGATGCAAAAAAAATCAGTCACAGGTCATTCTGTATGTAAGGTTATATTCCCTTGCTTATTTAGATCTGTATATTATAGGTTTGTAAGCTTTTTACAAGCTCATTTGTGTGTCTCATGATTAAAAATTCTGTTTATGTTTTTTCGCTTGTCAAGACATAATCAGCTTTCATGCTGTGTCTATGTGATATCTTCAATAATCAGTTAGGTTTATGGGGAAAGCAGGAGCAGCAATGCTGTACAAAGTGCTTCTTGGGGATGAGCTGAAGCTGTGAACTCCGTTTTCATTCTGCTTCACTTAAAATCTGAAAGCTATGGGCTGCTGCCAAGGGAAGTTTCTCAAACAGCCTGGACTCTGTTAGCTAACTAGCTCCCCCTCTTGAAACTCCAGAAATGCTGACAGGACTCAGAGGTGTAAAGGGAAGTGAAATTAAATCCATCGGTGTTGGAGTTCTCGCATTTTTTATAACCGTTGTGGGGATTTTTTGTCTTATATGTGACTGGCAGCTGGGGAATGTCCCTATCTCTCTGCTGTTGGTTTCTGAACTGACCTTGTAAAAATGTAAAAGGGATTTAGGTGTCTGCTGCAAAGGAATTCAAGGCTGCAGAGGTCACCGTAGTGCCAGTGTCCAGTGGGGAAAGGCAGCAGAGCTCCCCAGCTGAAGGGCACTGGGGAAGGATGTGGAGGACAAGGATGGAGGACAAGGATGGCTGGGGGACAAGATGGTCCAGCTGCACCCGCAGCAGCCCCTGCTGGGGCTCCAGCAAACACCAGGGCAGGAAGGGGAGCGCCCATCTGTGCAGGACACAAACATCAGCTGCGCCTCCCGGGGCATTCCCGCGGACAATGAGCGCAGCTGGCGGGGCGGTGGCAGCTGTGCTGCTGCGGCAGCCGGGCTGGCAGCACCGCAGGTAACCGCAGCCACCAATTGTGTTGCTCTTCTTTCTTTATCTAGAACAGGTATGAGGTATATGGGTGGGTTTTACTCTAGGGCATCAAATGGAGAGGTATGTGAGTCTGCAGCTGAGAAAAAGGTGTCTTTGGCAGAGAGCAGGCCTCATTACAGGGAACTCTTTCCTTATGGGTTTTACAGAGAGCTGTCCTTGCCTGAAAATTCCCATTCAGAAAAAGTAAATATAATGTCAGGATGGATAAAGGGCAGGAGAAGGCAAGTGTTCTTGCTCTGTAGAGAGGGGTAACTGAGATGGAGCTGCACTCAAACTTCATACTACATTATTCAAGCATCCAAAGATATACTAGCTGAAAAAACATTTGCCATCCCTGAAAGAATGAATGTTAGAAATTAGGACACCACATTTCCAGGTTTTTCCTGGCAGTGGGCTATAAATCCAGATCCTTTTTGTTTCTTCTTCCTCTCTCCAGAATCACGAATCTTTCATGCCTTTGGGCAGCGGTCCACTTTCAACAGGAAGGACAGAGGAAGACCAGTGTATAATCAGGTGAGATTTATTCTGGGTAGGGACAGAAGTAATTTTAAATCTGTAGATTGAAGAGAGTGTGACCAATCTTTTGGATAAAATTCAATTGTTTAAGATTGAGAGGACTACCACTAGCTTGATTTTTGGCTGAATATGATGCCTTGTGTCATTTTCAAAGGTGTGATAGGATTAGATAGCAGAGCTGTTTTGGTATTCCAGCTGCCTGTGTGTCACTGCTGGTTCATTCAGTGAACCAAAGTGGAGCAGCCATCACAGCTAGGCTTGCAACTAAGAGTTGATACCCTTCACATCTTTATAATGTGACATTTACCCACTTCTCATATTATGCAAATGGCTGAAGTTTTATAGTTCCTAAAATCAGGCTTAAACCTTAAGCCTAAATACATCCTTGGAGATACATCTTAGTTGTTTAGATCTCTTGAATTTTGTGTAAATCACTGTAAATCTTAGTCACAAAAATATCAGTATTTCAATATTTATGACACCTGTCCTAAGTCTCCCTGAAAATCTATAAGAAGTGATAAAAACAACCTCATATTCTAACCACAATATGGTGTTTCACTTAAATTCAGTAAGCAACACTTAAAATAAGTGGCAAACAAAAGAATTTCAATTTTTTGATATCCATTGTAGAACACTGTAAGTGTCACCTGATTCTTCAGATGAATATCACCTTCAGGACATCTGCAGCATGTCTCTGGTAAATCTGCACTGGAAATTGTAAACACTGACCCAGTTACAACTGTTTCTCTTTTTAAAATCTCCCATCTCAATGATGGAGAAAAACATGCATAAATGCTTACAGAAATAAAGAAAGTGCTTCAAGGGTACACTCTCAAATCTGCTCAAGTACTTGTAGTGTTCAGGTGAAGTGTGAAATCAGTGGAAAACAAAAAAAGATATTTCAGATTTTTAGTCTCCAAATTATATTTCTACTTTACCTTCATACAAAGAAAATTATTAAGGAGGCAGGTTGAGGTAAGTTTTGTTTAACCCCTTCCCAAATCTTCTAAGAATTCATTTTTTCCCCAAAATATAATACATATTTTAATTTCAAATGGTAATGATCAAAACATCAAGAAAAGACTGGGTTCTGTTTTCCATCCAGTCTTTTCATGTTTGTTTTTACAATCCTCTGAAAGCTTGCTCTCTGCATGCTTTTTAAAGTAAAACTTTAGGATTCAGCATTTCAGCTGATAATCTTGGAGAAACTCTGCCCATTTTTATCTATTGAAAATCTGAACTTCAAACGGTTTCACAAAAAAACAAAGCAAAACAAAAACCCCTTGCTATTATGCATAATAACCCAAATTATGCACATAGGAAACTTGCCATGGAGTGTGTTAGTATGTCTGACAATACAGCACATTATTCCTGATTTGTATTTTATAAACTGCACAAATACCAGCACATATTAAATGCTTGGGTCTGCACGCAGAAGTGTTCTTTAATGCTCATCATATTTAAAGCTGGGAGTCCTCTAGGCAAAAAGTGACTGTCTGGTTTGGAGGTGAAGCAAAGAAGGTCATCCACATTAAATGAACTAAACTGGGCTCAGTAATAGTGAGCCATTCTCAAATACTAATGACCATCTGGATTACAGATGCAGTAGCCAGATTGTCTGTTGTGTCCACCAAGTGAGTTGTCTTACCCTGGGAAAAAACTGTCATCTGTCTGTCTTGCCCTGTAGACATGAGCTTTCTTCCAACCTGTCCACATGGATTTACTGGTGGCAAGGTCATACCGTTCTCTGGAACGTCACTCACTTGTATTTGCTGGCTGCTTAGCAGCTGCCAAAATTTTTGGAACAGAACAGAATGGCAAGGGGCTGGAAATAAGATAGTAAAACTGAAATATTTTCTCTTTCTTTCTGGTGCAAATTCACCAGTACTTAAAGGAAACAATACCTATTTATTAGCTGAATAAAAACTCTTTTCTCAGCTCTGTTTTTTAAATAGATGATGTCGGTTTTAGGGTGTTTCTCTTCTCAGCTCCCATGCTGTGAAACTCCTTTTCTTTTGTTAAGCAGAATAAGCAAATCATTGCAAGACCTAAAATCTTGTTAAAAAATGCACCAATTTGATTTGGCATTTAATTAACACATTTTTGTTTGGTATTACTGTGTGAGTCTTGACTCTACTTTCAAATTTCCTTTTCATTTTATTAATGCAATTATGTTTTGCTTTTAAGGATGCCCAGAGAGTCCATAATTTATATATTTCTGCTCTGGTTTTGTGGGTTTAGCATCATGCTCTTGTTTATTCAGAAGAAGATTGTAAATATTTTTCTGAGTACAAAATTTAGAAGTTAATCATTCCTGAAGACTTTATACTGCTAAATGTTATCCTTCTGCTTGACAGACACAATTATGAAGAAGCTCTGCAAAGTATTGCAGGCAGTGAATACATCAAGCACTTGCATTTATTTTCAAAGATTCTTTATATCCTTGTGAGCACATAGACAATTAAAACCTGAAAGGTGTTTGTGCATGAGTTAACTTCAGATTCTAGAGAAAATAGTCCTTCCAGAAAAGGTGTCATCCCAAAATCTACAGGTAGGTAGCCTGGGGATTAATTTGTGATTGTCATGGTGAAGTGTTTTTGCTAATTAATTTTGCTAATGAGGTGATAAACAAACTAAGGGAGTCCTCTCCTTTTTAACACTAGCTCAGATTTCATTAGAAGTAGCTTGTCCATGTCAATAGCAGGTAAATCCCAGGCAGTATTCATTAGAAAACAGTAAATGCAAGGCACTGGGATGCTCTGACACCAATTTTAGCCCAAAGCCTTGGATGATTCTTGTATTTGTCAAGCTGGATGTTCAGTGTGAGCAGGGAAGGCCATACTTCCCTGTTACAGCAAACACATCGCATGGCTTTGATGGGAGTATGCTGTGAAGAACAATGTCAGTGGTGGTAAGAGAGGAAGGAAGGAAGGAAGGAAGGAAGGAAGGAAGGAAGGAAGGAAGGAAGGAAGGAAGGAAGGCTGCCTGCTGTTAAGGACCTGGAAAATGTGGAATTCTGTGTGTGTTTAGGGACATGCATTCATGCACAAATATGTGCTCTCTCTATATGCCAAATAGTTTTACAGTGTTAAGTGTGTGCTTAAGTACCTCCTTACACTGGGGTTTCAAGAAACATGGCTAAGGAAGCAGGGAAAAAAGGAATAGCGAGAAGGAAATGAAAAAGGGAACCAAAAGAAAAAAGGAAGAAAACCATGTTTTTTCACTCATTTACTTCATGGACTGCTAATATACCATATATATATGTGTCTCTGTGTATATATAGATGTAGACAAGTGCATATGGTTAGATATTCAGAAAATCTGTGTGCAGACAGAGCTTTTATCTTCATTATAGTTAAAAGAGGACCAAGTATATGTGCTTGAAAAAAGTCTTGTGAATGGTATTTCATCTGGCATCATCAGAAAAGGTGTTTTCCAAGCAGATCAGAAACAGTCTGTAGCTCACTGTAGCAATTCTGTTTGGAGTAAACGAGCTCTTAATTAGGTGAGGTCTGATTTCTTGGCGTTTGAGACTCTTTGAAACTCGCAGACTGCTCTTCACATAAAAAAAAAAAAAAGAAAAAAAAAAAGACTACTCTTTTTAAAACTTCCTAGCAAATGGCAACATAGTATATAGGAAAACAGGATTCAAAGCCACACATCATCGCAAAGGTGAATCAGGCTCCATTTTGTACTTGATTAATTCCAGTGAAACATTTTGCAAATACCAGCTAGTTAGATACAAGTGGCATCTTCTGGGGTATAGGTGTTTCGTGAGCAAGGATATGACAGCTCAGACCTAGCCTGAGAATCATCCTCTGCTGTGGGAGGCGTCACAAAACACATCAGCCTCTTTTTAAGGCTTCTTTTTGTTCCTTGTCCTCGCAGCAATGGGAAAACTGTTCCTTAGCTTCATTCTTGTGATGGTTAGAAACTATGTAATTTCCTTCATTAACCTCCTCGTGGCCTTGCTATTCCTGTGGCCCTGGTGTAGCCACCTACTTACAGCACCAGCTCCAGCTACGTTTTTCAGCACACCCACCTCACAGAATGATCTCCATCCCTTGGCCCAAGTAACACAGATTGGCTGATATTCAAGGCTAGTCCTTGGTAGAGCAGTGGAGCAGATGAACCTAATCCACACCACATAGCCCATATGGTTATGTCTAAAACATGACAGTTTTTATCTGTGGGGGTGGCTTGGTTCATCATATTTAAAAGTGTGAGGACTGTGTTGCAGCCCACAGATTGGCGTTTCCATAGCATGAAACAGTAGATGCTGCATGCTCTGGGTAGTGGCATAAATGTGCTGGGAATGCTTTTGAGTTCCCGCATTCTGTTTTGGTGGGAGCTGGTTCATTTCTTCCCAAGGAGGTCCTGGAAGTAGATAAGCAGATAAGGAGGCAATGAACATAAAGGAAGAAAGGAGTGAACTGATCTATCCAATTGTATTGGTACCATAGGCTTTAGCTTCAGCAGCATAATCTCCCTTGCTGGTTATCACCATCACAATTTTTTTGGAGAAGGCAATCATACTTCATCTTGGGCTGTGTTTTGCTAATCAAACAATCTTCCATTTATCCAGATCATTCAATTGTCTCTTTATGAACAGCTTTAATGTATTTTCCTGGAATGTGAATTACTAAGATTTTATTAATTATTCCAGGTAAATTTTTTATAGTGTTTAGTAAAAGAAAAAAAGGTCTTTGCTTCAGAGGATGATCTAGATCAAAATAACTGAATATTGCATTTATCTTTCACATACTGGCCTTACTTACCTAGTTTATTGTAAGTATATTCACAGTGTAGACATCTCAAACTCATGCACTTGTCTAGACCTTTTTCATAATCAATAGAGAGACATGAGTGATTCATCTCATTCTGAAGTAAAAGTCTGAAAAAGGTCAGATCAATAATGTCTGAAGTGCCTGTTTGTCTTCTCTGACTGCAAAAGCAGTCTGGGTTGAGCAGTGAGGGGAAATATATCTATACTGTAGATATCTGAAGTTGGGTCAGATAAATCTCTGAATGATCAATAGTGAGAGGATCATACTGTATTTCCTCTTTGCTCTCCCTAACATCTAAGAGCTCTTAAATTATAGGAATTATTCTTGTTATGGACCTGCAATTGCAGGAGCTTCCATATGTTGTATTAATTAGGTAGTTCACGAGTTTCTGTTAGCTCAGTCCTCAGGGCCAATATAACATTTCTACTGTGTGGTGTTCCATAGTGATTGTGATTCTCTTCCATAGTGATTGTGTCTCCCAGTTTTATGCCAGCACCCAAACTGAACGTGTGGGCTCCTACATCTTGTGCTGTTGTTTGTGAAAGCTTTCAATCACTTGATCTCACACAAGTTTTTAAGAATCTTTAAAAATATTGTCCCTGAAATACAAGTATCACCCTCAGTGCAAACTGCTGCTGTCTCCTAGATGGCTCCATTTTTTTTCTTTACTGTACAATTTTAGATAAAACTCAGCTTCTCTGTACACTAATGGCCAGTGTAAAAGATTAAATGATTTGGCAAAGTTCAGGTAGATAGCTACATCAGCTATATCTTAGATTAAAACTGAATTTTCTTTTAAAAAAAATGTCAAGGAAGAAATATGCTGTTAATTAAAGGAATATTTATTGGTAATTGCTACCACATTTACGCAATTTTCAATCTATTTCCATGGAAATTTATTATTTCCTTCTAACTGCATTATAAACAATGCACATACCTGAATTCTCACCAATGGAATTCTATTTTTTCCTTCCTAAATATTACTGGTTTGTTTGCTGGTCTTTCCTCATGCATTGATGAGAATCAATGACTTGATCAATTCCCTAAAAATACCAGACATTAGACTGAGAATTTCTTGTGTCAGTTCTTTGGATATTTTGTATTGTTTTCCCTCCCTCCCATAATTTTTCAGGTTGAATTCTGAGTTCTGTGTCTGTCTGGAAAATAATTTTAATTTTAATTTTAATGCTTTCATTTATCTTTGCTTTATTTTCTTCACCACTTCCCATTCAGCACTGATTTTATTGAAAACTGGAACAAAATAGTCCATTGCTACCTGGATTTATCTAGATTGTTTAATTTTTCCTCCAGTCTCAGTGATAAGGAACTCTTCTTTTCTTTCCTTTATCTTTTCTTGCTTATGTGTTATTAGTCTTAAGTTTTGCTGTTATACATAACTCAGCTACACTATGACAGTATTTTGTCCCTTCAGTTTCTCACCTTCTATACATATATATCTCTCAAGATATGTATATTCAGTCTTTTTTTCAGTTGCCTGCAGAATTTCTGCTTACCTCTAATGTCTCTTCTCAGTTATATTATATGTAACAGGGTTTTATCCTTGTTAGAATAATGAATGGCAGGAAAGTTCATGAATTTGACAAAGAAATTCCAGGCCTGGAATTGGATATGAGGCTTTGAGTTCTTTCAGTTCTTCAGTCCAGTGGGCATCACTCACTAGTTACCTTAATTTTCCAGTCTTCTTCTTGAATTGAAAACTGGATTTGTTTCATTTAAGCTGAATCATCCTACCACTGCCCAGTGCAAGGCTTCTTCTGTGATTAGTTCTTCTATAAACCCCTTTTCTGATTACCAAAAATAAGCCAAAAATGCTGTGTCAGATGGTGAGCTCCCTCTGCAGTCAGTGAGGAGGGACAGACAGCTTCAGAAGATGAGTCCCCCATGGAACTGACTCGTGTTCTGCAAAGTCCTTTTGCAGCTTCTCGGCTCAGAGGCACTGTAGATCAGACAGGCTGGGCATCTCACTTGGTCTTCCCTCTGCAGCTTGTGTTTGGTGAGCTGTCACTCCCACAGACGGGAGGGTGACATTGTTTCCCATTCTCCAAGCAGGCAGTTGGCATCCTGTGGCCCTGTAATTCCCGGCAGTGTGACATGGGTGTGGTATGCATGCATGTGTGTCTAAAGAGTTCTACAGATCTTGAGCCACACTCACATTAATCTGATTACACCAAAACTGCAGGCCTTCACCACTGCCTCAGGGTGAACAGCACTTCCTTGGTGTATTTGTGGCACAAGGGAAGTCCATTTCACTAGTCCCATCACTTCCTATTTCCTTGCACTGTCTTGCAGCACTGATGTATTGATACAATGGTATTTTGATATGATTGTGATTACTATGCAACAGAGCTCAATGCCTTTGCCTTTACCATATTCCTGCCAGGCTTGGTTTGGATTTAGGCAGGAGTCAAGGGAGACTGCAGCTTTCACATTAACAGTACTTGGAGAAGTGTTTGGTCCCTTACAGATGCTACTGCAGACTCTCCTCTTGCCCCTTCCCTCCTCTATGCATATGCTGTAGTATACTGAATCCTTATTTTTACTTCTCTCAAGCCACCTCCATCCTTCATTCATTTCAGCCCCTAGAGCAATTAACTTAATCAAGCCCAACTCATTTTTTTTAAAGTAAGGCATAATCTGTAGGGATAGGTGTGACTGCCCTGTCAATTAGGGAGTTACAGGTAGCTGATTTACCTTGTAACAGTGCTATTTTATTTTTCCACTGAGACCTGTTTTCTCTTCCCCCTACTCTTTTTGTCTCACTTCTTCTTCTTCACACATTCACTTTTTGCTTGCTGTTGCCTTCCTTAAAATTTTACTTATCCCCAGTTCTTTTATTTTCTAAGATCTTTCTAAGAAAATCAATATCTGTATTAATGGTCAAATTAGGTCCCATGGAGTTTGACTAGATATAAGCTGGCAGTGATTAGTTCTATTGTGAATCCTACCAGCTGCAATGGTGGCTCTAAGAGCTGGTGTCATGTCAAGGCTGATGGCTTAGGAGACCTCCAGGTCTATCATTTTATGTGTATCTTTAGCAGACCTCCAAAAGAAAGGAAATAAGTAAAAGTGTAACCCTGGCTACTGCTGGTCTCAGTGCTGAAAGACATGACACTGCCTTAAAAGTGATAAATCCCAAGAATGTGCAGATTCTTTTCGTTCTGGTATCTGAAGGAAACAAAAAAAGTTGTTTTGCTACAGGAAGTGCCTTGACTTTACAATGTAACTTACCATACTGCTGTACTGTTGTGTACTATGTAATCTAGCAAACTTCATCGCTCCCAGGGCACAGTCTGAAGGATTTTAGAAACATTTTTTTGTTTCAGTTTATGCCCTAACAGTCAGAAAGTGTATCTTTTCCTGGTCTAGAAGTAAAGGTCTTGTGAACAAAGGATTTTCTTTCCTTAAGATGAAGCAGAGAATGAGGCCCCAAGCCTACTACACTTTTTGGAAAAAAAAAAAAAAAAAAAAAAAAAAAAAAAAAAAAAAAAAAAGGTAAGAGTTTTACAGATATTTCAGATATTTTAGCAACAGAAATTTTCTTTCAAAATTTAGCATGGGGCTTCTAAGATTTTGATTTTCAATTTTGTATGAATGTTCCTTGGAAGTTTTAACGTTCCCGAACTTAAACCAGTACACACGATGGAGCTGCCTTAAAACTTCAGTCTCTGAAATTCTAAGCCAAATTCCCTTGTGCTTCAGTGGAAATTCATTGGAAGTAATATCTATCTGTGATCCAATGCCTTTTCAAGAAATAAATGTCCTTTCTGATAAAAACCTGTTTTAGTGAGAAATTCTGTACTGGTGCTAAGTAAAATACTAGAAATAACATCCCACTGACGGAATATTTGGTAAGTATGCAAATCTGAAAGTGAAGGGAATAATAGGGTGCAGCTGGTTCTTAGTCTTATATTTGACTGTTGCTGTTCACATACAGTACAACAGCCGTGCATGGGGGAGGAGTGTTAACACGATATTCAGTGAAGGCTGCATGGCGTGGGTGTATCACAGTTCCAGGAAGAGCCTGAGGTTATGGTTTACAGAGTTCACGCCAACTCTTCATTTTAAAATGTAGTGGCACACTCTAAGTCTACTGCTGACAGAATGAAGTTTTACTGATGCTTGACATGGTGACTAAACTATTAGGCCCATCCAAGCTCAAAATATAAAGCTGTTTTCTGACAGCTTATCAGAAAACAAGACTAACTGCTCTTCAGCTGAATATTTCTAAACCTCTCATTCCTCAACCAATATCAATTCTCGTGACACACATTTTGAAAATCCACTTAAGTGTTTCACTTTGTTGGGGAATTCAGACCTGCTTTCCATACAGAGGGAACCTAAATTGTTTTATTATTTTAACAGATATCCCAAACAAGCTACTACTAGCTATTTTTATTTTTAAAAACTTATAAGTTTAGGGAAATCTCTAGTACTGTTACTTGTAAAATTTAAAACAGACTGACTGATGCACGAAAAACTAGCAAACACATCCTGCATTGTCAGAAAGTAAATTTTTCTCATATCTTGCATCTTTCATTCATAGATTTGATAATTCTTTTCTGTGAAATGTATTTATTTAGTCTTGAAGCTCTTATGTAAATCTATCACAAAATCCTCCTTTTTGTTATACTGTGTGAAAAAAAATTTCTGTTATACTTTTCTATATATATATATTATACATCCTACATATTGAAAAAAATCTTACCTTTGAAAATTTATTTTCTCTGCAGATTACTTATAATGTGTTTCTCATTCCTCCTCTTGTCAAGTTTCATGTCTTGCTAGTTTTTAGTACTTTTAAAACTGTGTCTTTATTTAGATTGGCAACTATACTAAAATATAATAAGATATGAAAACAATAAATATTTAATTGCATGAATGAGATTCCTTCAATATCCAGCCAGTGTTCTCTATAATCAATGTGTCAAAATCTATTTTGTGGGAAATAGAATATTTGAAAAATTGGGGAAGGGGAGTATTGAAATATTGAAAATTGAATTCTTTGCCTTTATGCAAAAAAACCATAAAATATATTTCTCCTTAGATGCCTTTTTCAGGAAAATGAATTGCAGTTATTCACACCAAAATATATTTGAACAAAAAAAAGAAAAAAAAAGCATAACATGGAAGCTACACTAGGGAACTTGAGAACCTAAATACCCTACTGTTTGGCCAAAACCATTATTGGTGTCTGGAGGAGAGGCCCTTACATAATCCAGTCATCATATTTCCTTACATGGCCTACATTTTAATAAAAATTCCCTACAGTCCAGCTTACTCATCATGTGATTATAGGTCTTCTAATTTATTTCATTCTGAAGAATTTTGGGAAAGTAAAATACAATATTTTTAAATCTCCAAGAAAGGGCTACATAGAAGCTTTCTCCCTTCTACTTTTCATAATTTATAATTTGTTGACTCTCTTTTGTTTGGCAGCAAAATTACAATCATATCTGTAGAAAGGAAGTATCTTTATAGTAAATTATATTTATAATATTCAAATACTTAAACATTGTCTGGCATCTTATTAACTCCCCCTCTCCCTAAAGCCATTTTTGTGAGCTCTACACCTCTGTCAGCATTCATATTCTTTCATTATCCCATATTTGAGAAAGCTGTTTATCTTGAAACATACATTTTTAATTAAAAATTTCACTTATGCTCAGAAGGCTTAGGTATGCGTCACCATGTACAAGCCTATTTTTTTAATCATAAAAGTCATATTGAAAAGCAGGTCTGGTATAGAGAAGACTGTGGATTTAATCAGTTAATTGTGTGGTTGCACTGTTCATAATCACTTCATTTGCTTTTAATGGCAATGAGATGGATATTTCCAAAGGAGTCTTATTGTCCTCTGTGTAAATAACTAATTGCTTTGTTATTAAATACTTAAATACTCAACATGCCCTGTAAATGCAATCGGCATGTGAAACCAAATCCCCATACTCTACCCAATTCTCATTTCATAGACAGACAAGTAGTTGCATCCAAATAGTGCCTGGGATCACCTTTGGGTAAATCTGAAGTAATTCCTTTTCCTCAAGAGGTGACTACTCTGATTTTCAGTGATTACTGCAATGTTTGCTGATTACTTTTAACTGATTTAATTTATCTATCTATTCACACAGTTGAAGAGTTAGCTAATCTTAGAAGGTGTCAGGACTGAATCTAGGTGGGATATAAATGCTGCTGCATGTTGCTTCATCTGAGTCTGATACAAAGCAAGCATGAGCTGTTCCTCCTTTGATCTGAATCAGACAGAAGAAGTTAACACAGATCTCATCTAGCCTATAAATCACTTGGAAACTAACCCATCGATTCTCCTACTGCAGAAAACCTGTTTGGAAACTCATTCCTCAGGGTCCAGGTCCCCTGTTTCTCCCAGAAAAGCATGCACCTGATTGCCCTTGTTTAATCCACTGCCATCCAGATCACCAGGCTCCTGCATCACTCTATTAAATGAAAATCAAGCCAGAAAAGATAGAGGACAGCCTGGACAACAGCAGATCATACATGGCTGCAGTGTGCAGATCCAAATCTGATCTAGTCATGCTAGGCATTCCATATTCTTCAATAAGGAGAAGTAGGCAATTTAGAGACATGATTCATCTGACCCATATTCAGTGTCTACTTTAGGTTAAGATGAATCATACTCTAAAAGCACCTATTTCTTTCTATTGTCTGTAAGAAGGGCCTTGACAATTGCTCAGTTGTAGACAGCTATGCTAACTTTTGTTGCTAGTTAAGGATATGATGGGTAATTGCTAATGTATTGAATTACTAAGACAGAAAGATTCTGTGTGGAAAAATATAGAAGGGTGCTGTTACAGTAATGTCAATGGAGGTGCAAGCCAAGTTGAAACATTGGAAAAAAACCAGAAGTAGTGAAATGGTACCTGGGGGCAGGAAAGTCTGAGTTTACCTTTGATTGGTTTATAGGTATGACTATATCCACATAAAATAATTTAATTTGGAATAATAGATTAAAGCAATCAATATGAGATCTTTATATTTGTTTTGTACATAGTTTGGCATCTTTCTTCAGTCTAGATTTAATATGGTGCTCTGGACTGAACACCCCTACAATGAATATGTTTCTGAGCTCACTAAAGAACTGATTGTTGGTTGAGACTGTCATGTCCCCTTGAAGAGCAGCAGCAGTGGTGTGCACTGTAGCACAGCCCTAGAAGGGATTTGATTTCTAAACACTAAAACTTTTCTGTGAATTCAGCCTATGTGCAATAAGGAGGACTGAGAGTGTTATTTCAAGAATGCACAACTTCTCTGAACCAATATGCTAATGCAAATGCAGCCTTAGACAGACAGTTTGCATATAAAATTTAAAATTCTAATGGAACAGTCCTTTAGACATAAGTGCCTAAAATTCTAATAGAATTGATGTAAAGTACATAACTTTGAGAGCTGCCAGATCATCAATTCACTAGATGGACTGAGGAGGACAAGATTTTCCTCTAGAAGTCTTTGCTGGCACTTCTCACTCTATGTTGATTATATGGGGCATGTGAATAAAAATCTAGGAGCCTCCCACTAACCTTGGCAGTACACAGGCAGGTCTGATGGGAGAAAAAGCAAGGATAGCTGGTGAGGCCTCACTTAGAGTATTGCATCCAGTTCTGGGCCCCTCACTTTAGGAGGGACGTCGAGTTACTTGAGCGTGTCCAGAGGAGAGCAACGAAACTAATAAAGGGCTTGGAACAGAAGCCATATGAAGAGCGACTGAGGGAGCTGGGGTTGTTCAGCCTGGAGAAAAGGAGACTAAGGGGTGACCTCATCACTCTCTACAACTTCCTGAAGGGTGGCTGTAGTGAGCTGGGGGTCGGCCTCTTTCTCCGGGCGACAACGGATAGAACAAGAGGACACAGTCTCAAGTTGCGTCAAGGTAGATGTAAGTTAGAAGTAAGAAGGAAATACTTCACAGAAAGAGTGGTCAGAAACTGGAATCATTTACCCAGTGAGGTGGTGGAGGCATCATCCCTTGAAGAATTTAAAAAAAGACTGGATGTGGCACTTGCTGCCATGATCTAGTTGAACAGTTAGAACATCGGCTGGACTAGATGATCTTATAGGTCTCTTCCAGTCTTGAAAATTCTGTGATTCTGTGATTCTGTGATAGGACTTTCTGTAGGGAAATACGTACACAATCTGAGGTTTGTTCTAGGCTGGAGACTGAAGAGCACTTCATCATCAGATGTTGATGAAAAACTGGAAGGCAAGAAGGATTCAGGTGCAAAGAATGAAGAGGTGAATGGCAAGTGTGAAAAAACTATTTTCAATCTGAAATGCTGTGGAGCTGAACTACAGTTTTACATTAAGCAGAGGACAAAACAATACATATGGAGAGTTCTGTTTGCATTTGTACCACATTGTCTGGACCTTCTGTTGCTATGGTTTTGTACCACCTGTCTGCTATCAAGATTTGTTTACCTCTTTCAGTACTGCACTGGATTATTTAGATGGTTATCTCCGCATGATAGTTTGAGTTACCTATCTGGCTTCATATGCTGAGAATGAATTCTGTACAAGTGCTTTTTGGACCATTGTGGTGCTCCCTTATATATTTTTTTAAATTAAAAATTATAAAATGTGACTGTTCTTTCACAAAATTAGAATAATGGTGAATTTAAGGAAATCCATTAGCATGCAAAAAATACCCCAATGCGAAGAAGAAGCCAAGTTTCTTTTTAACTTCAAAAAATTATATTTTGTATCAGTTATAACACAGTAGCA
The DNA here is from genome assembly GCF_028018845.1 of Melospiza georgiana. NCBI lineage: Eukaryota > Metazoa > Chordata > Aves > Passeriformes > Passerellidae > Melospiza > Melospiza georgiana. Next base: position 93,143,708 of record NC_080432.1, read on the forward strand.
ATTTTGTTCACTTGTATTTTGAGTTAGTGAAAATTGTGGAACTTTTCAGGTGGTGTGGAACAACATTTTTATCAGCTTCTGTTTAACTGCTTTTGTCTTCTGAATTCTTTCACAGGATGAGACATATATTTCAAACAGTATATGATTTTCTTAGCTTTGGCAAGACAATATGCCTAAGAAAGATGGAGATGGATTCTTGTACAATAGCTTAGCTGAACTGTTTGCTAAGTTCCATTCAATTATATCTGCAGAAGTCTATGGAAAGCAGTGGAAAATCTCACCTCTTAATCAAAAAACAATTTGATTGTATCCAAGGGGCTCATTGGAGCCCCGAATAACTCATAAATGTTGATAGGGTACAAATGGCAATGATCTTCCAAGTCCAGCTGTTGTTTGTAGACATAAAAGTTGGAAGTAATGTTTCTTTACATGTAAGCTGAATGAATTTAAATAACAATCATTGATAGACAACAAGTGAGAAAACAAATTCTGTTTTATACATTTCATTAAAAAAAAAAAGACTCTATTTTGAGCCTTAAAAGTTTTGTTCTCTTAGGTATCATGACTAGATTTCACAAAAGGAGTAAGAGTGAGACACAGGAAGGGTTAGGTAGGGTTTAGTCAGAAAGAGAGCTCCTGACTCTGAGAATTCAAAACAAGTAATGTGTCATCTCCAGCTTTGTATGACAAACTTGTGAGCAATTGAACATGTGCTGTTTATCTGATCCTCCATTCTTCTGTGTATGAATATCACTGTTTATACCTCTCCCTTTAAAACATCTCAACCTGGCCTTGATATATACAGATCCACCACAGAGCTGAGCCTTTAATTTGGCCAGAATCATATCAAACCTGCAAATCTTCAGTAAGAAGAGAAACGTGATGCACGGACATCAAAGGGCTGTAGATGCAGCCTGCAGCAGTTAGGCTGTGATCTACCTGAGACAGAAACTGTACACGACTGGAGTAAAGGTAATCCCATCTCAATTCTCCTGGACAGGGAGAATGAACTGAATAAAAACTCCTCTTTCACCAAATAAATAAGAATACTATCTAAATCCTCCCCTTTGCAGACATCTTCATTATTTCTAAAGAGTATCTTGCCTACAGATTCCCACTAGAATTTTTAAGATACTTCAGAAGACAATGCAAGGAAATATTTTGCGGAAGAGGTGTCAAACAGGGTTTTGAGAACAGACACCTCTCCTTGTCAAAAAGGGGTGGTCAGTCTGATCTTAGGACTCATTGAAGCAAAAACATAAATGAAAGTAAACCATAGGATAAGCCCTGTCATCCTTGTTTATTATGGCTCAGTGGTTTCCAGAATCAGAGGTAGCAAAATGAACAGACACTGTGAAATTAAAATGGTAATGCTCTACAATTATTGTCAATAACACAGTCACAAGATAAGGGTTTCTTTCTACTACTTTATGGCAAGTGACAGAATCTCTTCATAATTTCAGGAGAGAGAATTGTGGAAGGCAAATTTCAAATTTAGAGTATGAACCTGCATGTTGCTACAGCCTGCCCTATAGGATAAAAGCAAATGGATGAGCACTGAGCTCTTGTTAGCACTGAGCTACACAGGAACTTATAGCCTGAAAAAACTCAAATCTAGCATGAAAAACTTAAAAACATGAACTTTTTATACAAATCATTTTGGTTTTAACCCAGTTCTCTAGTAGATGTAGTATCTTTTACTATTTAACAGTTCAAATGCTTGCAGAACTTAATTTATTATTTCTTTAAGAAAGAAATGGAGATAATTAAAATAATTATTGATATGAAGAACAATTTTGACATTTAAATACTATATAGATCTCTAAATAAAATATATACAGTCAAATAGTAGTTCTCTCACAATAGTAATCTTATATTTTTTGTCCTGCTTTATAGAAGTTAAACTGCAGGATCAAAACAGTTCTCTTCGCCCTAAATTCACTGTATCTCTGCTGATTTTAAATACTGTTTTCCATTAAATAAACAAGTGTTTACCCATTGTGTTTTTATGGCACTAATACATATGGAATACAAGAATTATCTTAAGCTAATCCCTGGACTTTAATATTTTTTTTTTAATAATTTGCAATCAGTTAATTGTTTTCTTGGGACTGAATGACAGGATTTAATTTCACCAGTTCAGATTAGTAATAATGACTCTTCCGGAAGAATTTGAATCCTCCCTTCTTGTATTCAGTCAATTAGATTCTCAACCTTGTTTTTTTTTTTTAATAATCTGCTTCAACTGTCTCATTTTATCCTTTAATATAGAATTCTGAGAAAAATTTTTTAAAAATATTTTTATTTCTATAGATTTCTTTGCAACAAGCCATGTGCAAAAATGACCACAACAGGTCATGACTCCATTTTCTGTTAAGCAGCTTTTTTGCTATCCAGCCTTCGGCTGAATTGTTCAGATGACAGTTCTTTGTAAACAAGAATTTGAGATATAGTACATAGAACACCATCTTTCTTATGACTTTAGTTCTCAATCACCTATGAATCTCAGGAATGGTCTTTTCCATTGATTCATCTTCAATTTTTCCATATAATATGAACATAATGAAAGTATTAGTGGAGTTTCAGGTTCAGTTTATGCAATTTTTTTTTTCACAGACTAAGTTTTGTACTGAAATTCTATGAGGTTCTCCATTTTTATCATCATCTACAAATCTTTATCATTGTAATTTTCCAAAAACTTATTTCTGAGAGAAAGTAAGCTCTTCCACAGCCAATATCTTCAGTTCTGGCAATGCAGGAGCACCTTGTTGCTATGCTCCAGCAATGGATCAGACAGCAGGTAGACATTTTTGTATTGTCAAGGCTTGTCTGTCATCAGGAAATCCTGGGATAAGATAATCCTGATCATGAAAGACAATGCTGAGAAGAAAGATAGACAAAAATTCCATGAAGAATATCCAATTTTGTTTTAGGAGTCCCATTAGGTATGGAGAGAGGTACACCAGTGGTAAAACCACCTTGATGGGAACGACTCTCTGAGTGAGACTTTGCCAGATATTCATGACTGCACTTGTGCCACAAGACCCCTGCCTTGGTGGCAGGCGTTCCTTCACTGGTGGCCATCAGGGGAGCCAGTTCACCAGGAGTTTTGTGCTATGTCCAAAGCAAAGCAGATTGGACCTGCTGAAGATAGAGCAGAAGTATTAACCCAGTCCGCTCGATGCTGTTTATAGGTACCCACATGCAGCTGGGCTGCCACTGGAGCAGGCAGGTAAAAAAGTTCATGAAAGTTATTTCTGTACATGGGACTGGAAAGTCATTGCATTTTCTTCAATTTGGGTTATCTTTCTAAGAAAGGTTAGAAGCAATAAGGGATTATTTTCTATTTTAACCTGGGACGAACTGGAATCCTAGGGTTTTTTGGGGATTTTTAATTGTGTGTTTTTCTCTTCCTTTTTTTCTCTTCAGGCTATGGAGAAGGCATTTCTTGAAGTACCTGGAACGGCAGACAATAATTTGGAGATTCACTTGCTTCCTCTTCTTTTATGGAGATGTGGTATTACTAGCCTGTTTGTCAGATGTCTATTTTCCTTTGAGTACTCTGTCTCAAAGCCCTTAAAAGGCTTCTGTGTGAACTTAATCTGTTCTAAATGGCCAAATAAATGATGACTGTGGCTAACAAGACCCTGGTAAAGGAGGTTACCTAAAAACTGTGACTGGCATTTTCCTCCTGTGAACTCCCTTCAGTGGGAGAGACTGGTCTGGGCTTGTCCTTTGAGAAGAGTGGGTGCAGCTGGGCAATCTCCAGTGCAAGCTGCTGACCAAAGATCTTCCTGTGCCCAGCAATCTCTCTCTGTGGGGCCAATACATTTCACCTGCACAAACAGCAAACAGTGTAATTACTCAACAACTTTAACTTATTTTTTCTTTGGATGATAACAAAAAAATTTTGCATTTGTTGGCTCTGGGCAGCCCTCTTGACTGAGTAAGGTAGAAAAAATTAGTTTATTCTTCTCTAGGCATAATTACTGGGGGACCACTCACTGTTTTTCTTTGTTGAGGAAAGCTTTTCACCAACCACTGATCCTGTTTTTCACTGCCTTCTTCCAGAGAAGAGCTCTAGCTCAGTGAGTGGAGAATGCTGGCCCAGGGATAGAAAATTGTAACAGGACATTAGAAAGTATTCTCTCTGACCTCTGTAGCATTCTCAATTTTTGAGTGTTGGTATACGTTTCTTTGGTTGATGTATGATGTACTAGGTTCTATAAAAGTGCAGGAAAGAGAGGGGAAGGAAAGGAAACAGGACCTCTGAATTTTATTTCTTTGCTGCCGTTTGTGAAGAAACAAGGCAACAATAAGTACAAATTCATGTTAGGTACGTTAAGTGTCACATAATAGGACAACCCAGAAATTATGTCAATTTATATGGATGAGGGAAAAGAATCTATTGTTTGCAGAGAGGAAAAAATTGTGGGAGAGAAAGCCTATATAAAACCTTTTTTAAAGTAAGAAGAAGGATATGGACTGAACAGGAAAAAGGGTAATCCAGAATCTACTACTTGCTCATAAGCCATTCTGTTCAAGGATAGGTGAGGGATACGTGCAGAATCCTATATATATATATATATGTATATACACACCCTTGGCAGTCTAGAAAACTGTTAGTATAGACTATACACAAACCTGCCACTGGACTGGGCAGGAATCCTCTGGCTTGTATGGTCTTTTTGGAGGCTGTATAGCTTATAATGGCCCGCATTTTCCTCATATCAATGGTGTAGAAAGCATCTGGATGATGTTTTCCATACAAGCAATGAGCTATTCTCACTGACAAGGTCCTAAGACAACCAAATGCACCATGAAAAATGGCTGGCAGAACCTGAAAATATTGGTGCATGCTTTCTAGGAGTGAAATGGTCAAAAGGGAATATGCATCAATCAAAAATTCTTGGTTTGAGTTGTTCAGTTGGCTTGAGATGCAGATATTAGTATTCTCCTGCACATTGTAAGTTATGTTGATCCTTTTTAGTCACTAATTGCATAAATTTATTGCATAAAAAGAAGGGAAGTGCCAGATATTTGAAATAGATTGGCAATATGAGCATGACTCGTGAAGACGATGTATACAACTGGCCTACAATGATGGAGTATCACTGTATGATTATTATAAATAATAATATGTTGAATGAAGACAGTGGGGAAAGTCTGTTCTTTTGATAGTCTTGGAGTGGCTGGATATGGTATTATTATGGAACATGGCAATGATGCCTTTCATAAATCTTGTCAAGGATGAAGCAGATGGAGAACAGCCTTGCAGAAGCTCCTTGATAATGAAAGCAATAAAAGATTTGCTAACTTTGAACTGTAAAGCCCCATCTCTTTAAATGTCAGATACAGATGCATTAGTGAAGCTAATGATCCTCTGAAGGAAAGGTCCAGAAAATAGTCTGCTGCTTCTCTAGATCTGTCTGCTGCTTCTCTAGATCTTTTCTCACAAAGGGCTGTCTAGGTGGCCTTTTCAGCCTGAAATCAACAGCCCTCTGTCTATGTGCATCTGTCTATGGGAAGATGTGGTTTCATGGGTGAGTGCTCATGACATATGTCCCATTTAAGTTTAAAAAAGACAGCCTGACCTTTGTAAAAATGTAAAAATGTAGTGTTTAGAAGTGCTTCTGTACTACACAGGTGCTGAGAAATCTCTCACATTCATTCTGGTCACAGCATCGGGACCTATGAGAAAAGGCTGCATCTTGGTGATCCTGCCATGACCCAGTCTTGCTCCCTCTCTCTTCATCCCCATCCTAGCAGGACTCAGCTAATCAGTTTTATTGGTGCAGGGGTACATTTGTGCAGGTGTTGTGGATGAGTCCAGGGCGCTGAATCCTGGAAGAGCTGTGGGGTGGTGGGTGCTGTGCCTGCAGGTGGCTCATGCTCTGTGAAACCTGTGCATGTTGGGACACAGAGGAAGTTCTCAAATGTCCACAGTACAGAGTTAAACAGAGAAGCCTGGGAAGTGGTGCCCTTGTTGGGATAGGATGTTAAGAGAGTGGTATCACTCTAAAAATGTTTAAATCAAAGCAAAACTAATTGCATAAATTTATGCATTAACTACATCAATTGTTCTTTCTTGTGTTGAACTGACTTACCCATGGAAAAAACTTCGTAGCTCTCAGCTATTGTTTAAATGTCATCAACAGGATAATTCTGCTCCTGAAAATGATCACTTAGATTTAGATTTAAAAAAAAAAGCACGGATCATAAAGTCAAAAGCTAAATGAATATATGGGTACAAAATTTCTGCCACATCTTGCTAGTTCTTTAATATTTATGAGACAACAGAGTACCTCTCAATTTTCAGTAATCCTTGAATTATAACAAAAAAATTTCCAAGCCTAAGTCATTAATTCCTAAAAAATCATATTTATTTCAGCCCATGGCGTGACACGTTTTTATGATATCAGAGATTTAACCCTCAGTGGCTTTAGAATGTATAATATAATATAATGTAATATAATAATATCCAAAAGGGACAGTCATCTAATAAAGCAGCCTACTTTATTTTTACATTTTCTGTTACTACTGATCAGATTCAGTTTGTGTGCAGTACAGAAAACAGACCACTACTGAAAGAAAGAACAAAAGGCAAATCATTGTAAAATCTGAACTGCCAGAATTAGGCCATCATGTTACAAAGTGGTAATTCTTTCTGACAGCCTCAGCTGTACCAATCATGACATTCGGCAAATTAGCTAGGCCAAGAACAAATAAAAAGAAGAAACAGGTGTGAAACCAACTTCCTGCCTCCCAGGATAAATACATTGTTCACTGAAGGGCAATGCACCTGCACTATTGTTTCTAGTTGGCAAAGGGGGGTGGGGGGAAGCTTTTAAGTGCAAATACACTTGAGACTTGATAAAGACAAGAGACTTCTCTATAATTTCTGTATAAATGGGCATTTCTTTCATGATCGTTTTTATAATTTTACTCTTTGAGGAGACATTTAAACTGTAGTTTGAATAAATTATTGCTCTGCAGGGGAAGATGAAGTAAAGCTGAATATAAGCCTTTTCTGAGCTTTTCAGAAAAATGAGGGTGACCTCACTGTTTCTTTTATGATTATGATCTTTCTTCTTAAAGTTGCCCTCGTGGCTGAATAGCACCTCAGTAGGGTCAGATGAAGGAGCCTGTTGCCATCACCCTGCTGAGGCCTTGAAGGAATCCCTTCCCAACCAGGTGTACTGCGCTGAGTTTATTTGCAGCAACCAGAAGAGATGTAGAGTAGGAGACAAGAGAAGAGCTGCAAAAAGGCTGCAGTCTGCATACCTGAACTGAATAAGTTTGTTGCTCTGTCCCTAAGTTACCCTTCTGCATTGGTGCTTGGGAGCTTTTGATTCGTGATTATTGCAATAGGCAGACAAAGGAATGGGAAGGTGAGAAACTGTGATTTCCATTAAAGAGCAGCTCAATTCTCCAAGCCAAGAATAATGAACTAGTGAGACTGCTTTCTCAGATGTTTCCTCCACTGGTGCAGATAGGATTCTTGGACACATATTTTAATAAATCATTCTCTGTGTGTGGGTGAATGCAGACCAATATGACAACTGGAAAGCTGGTATCCCTTGATATTCATGGTTGCTGTAGGACAGAGCAAGGAGTAAGAGGGTTCAGCCTCCACTGATGATTCAGGTTTTTTGTCCCGAGTGCAGACGGTTTAGCACCTCCATGTTTCACTCTGCATTGGCAGAGATGAAGTGGGTATGGAGTAACACATTGAATAGATATTTCCAAGAGGCAGAATAGCTGTGAAACAGTTCCTAGTTTTTTTGGGGCAGCTGCTGACCCTCACTGCCTTGTGGGGCAATAGCTCCTCCGGTGCTCTGCAACAAGTGCTGTTTTACAGCAGCACCTGTGTCTGAGGAAGTGCAACAGGTTAAATTTCTGTCATTCTCATGAATTGCTGGGAAAAGGACAGGAAACAGTGGTTTCACAATTTTGAGAATGGGAGAGGGTCCAAGTGAGGTAGACAGGGAGGTTTCTTGTGTTGACCTCAGATTATCCCCTAATTTGTTTGTAACATCATATACAACATGTTCTGCTTGGTTTTGTTTGGTGCTAGGTTTGTGGTGATGTTACTGTGAGAGCTGGCAAGGTCTGAGCAAAACTGGTTCCTCACACACACTGAACACAGACCAGTGAAACTGGAGAATGAAACTATTCCATAGAAATGTTTCTGCTCCTGCACTGTAGATTTGTTAAGTGAGCATTTCTGTGCAGGACCTCAGGATGTTTTATTAATGCAAATGTTGCCTCCTGGCAGATGAGTACTTCCTCAACCTTCTACTGCAGCCCTGTGATCCTTACCTATAAGGTTATCCCTGTGACAAAATGCCTGGAGAAATGGACAGCTGTGCACTCTTTATGTCACAGAGATCAGCTGTAAACTTGAAACAATTTGGGGCCAGAGAAAGAAATTGATGTAAAAGCAGTCTGTGCTGTATTAGGCGATGGGACTAGTATAGGTATCACTACCAATCAGTGCTATTATTTGAATATTTTCTAGATTAGGGGTTGAGATGCTAGTGCTACTGTGGCAGCTTTCTCTAGCCAAGGAGAACTGTAAATGGGTTGACTATAACAGCTTTACTTGAGGTATTATTCAGAATGAGTTGTACACTTGCAGTGAGGATTAGTGGTTGTTTGTGCATGAATTTTTATTTATTTGTGATTATTTCTGTGAGAAATATGACAAGAAAAACCTAATTGAAGTTCTGTGAGCGAGCACAAGCACTTGCATCATTTTAACATCTGTAACCAAGCTCAGTTGATAATGGTGACTGCTATTATGGCATCTTCCTCCCCTCCACACAAGACCATCTGGGATTTGTGTTATGTAAGAGGATTAGCATTTTTGCTTTCCTCTGTTATTTAAAGTATTTCTCAGAACCGGTTTTTGAATAATAATAACAACAACAATAATTGGTCTGTTTTATGTAGGGCTTTCTGAAAGGAGAAGTTGGGAATTCTAAAGCTACTGCTCTTAAGGAGAGCACCTGGCCTCACCATTTGAGTTTGAATGGGATTCACTTGAAACAGGGTTTTTCAAGCTGTGGTGGATAGGACTGATGGAGGGCTGATATCACTGGATGAAATCAAGGGTAAAGCATAAATTATTGTGAATGGATCAGTTCCAGCAAGGAAACCATTGTGATTTCCGTTTCATCTTCTCAGACATGATTATTCATCACAGTTGTTTTAGGGAAAACCTCGGCTTCAAATCCTATCTCATAAAATTATAGTAGTGGCTGGTAACATCGCTTATTAAGAGAGCCTGAATTGTATAATTTTCTGACCCTGGGTTGGGTTGTTTAATGATTTGCAAAGATTGAATTACACAGGCTGAAATTTCTAATATGAAGGGTTTCCTTAAGACCAAAAATTTTGAAAACTTCTAATCAAAATATGTACCTATTTTTCAGAACTTGATAAAAAATAAGTATTTTTTACCATGGAAAAAATGTAGTGCTAAAGGCTTTTTAGTCAAATTCACATAAACTTGAACTAGGAGTACTGAAGGCAGGATTGGGGAAAAAGAAGTAATTTTAGGTCTGTGGCAATTTCTGTGTCTTAAATATTCGAAAAATATCCCTGTAATGGAACCCTAGTGCAACCATAGCTTTGAGGTTTGAGTCGTAATCTTTTCCTTAAATATATTAAATAAATTTTTAAAAAGGCTAAATTCTAATGGTAGACTTTGTTTGAACAAATGTTTTAACAATTAGCTCTTCTGACTGGAGACATAAGAAAAGTAAGAGGGTGGTGAACAAATCCCACCGTACACAGTAAGTTCATAGGCTCCCACTGGAGAAATCTTGGACTGCAGGACTCTGTGGACATTGTCTATGCTCCAGTCACCCACACATCTTGACAATCCCACACACATAAGAAACATCTGCAGCAGGACTTACTATACATCAGAAAGAGTACAGGACTGCTTTTGTCTGGGTTTTATTTTGTGTAAATGCTGCTCTCCTGCTGGTGTTGGAGCAGTCTGGTAAAAGCAGTAAGGAAACAGCCATGGCCTCTGGGTGCTGGAGCTACATCTGAGAGAATAAGAATGGTAGAGTGAAGACTGATTTTGGGCCTGGGAACTCATTATTGGCATTACCATTTTTGTGCTGGAGCTCGGATGGGAAACTTGTGGTGCAAGCAGCAATTGACTGCAGCAGATGGAAGCTGAGACTGGGTGAGGTTGGAGGCTAATGCTGGAGCAAGGACCTTGGGCAGGGGGATGGGGAGGGGGAGCAGTGGGTGGCAGCTCTGTGTGCATCAGCATTCGCTCCCTTCAAGCCTGCAGAAATCCAGGGAATCTTGAGCCTTGTAATTTCCCTGTTTCCAGCAATTTTCATACAAATCTGCTGCTCTTAATGGTAAGTACACCAGGCTGACTGTGCTGGGTCAGCCCACCTCACCCAGTTTCCTGTCTCCTCAGCAGTAATGGCCTGAGGGGGAGTACAAGCACAGACCTACAAAGTGTAAATTGATGCATTCTCAACTACCACAGTTTTTTTTTTTTTTTTTCACTAAGAAGAAATCTCTGCAGTAGATATAAAGTTCTCCAGTAGCTGCTGACTCACAGAAAAGTCAAAATAGTGTCCCACAATGGCCTTCCTTTTTTCAGCTGGCTTTGTAGACCAAGCATTAGGGAAGCACACACATAAGCAGATGTGCTGATGGTGTGTGCTGAAGCACAGGCGAGAGGAATCCTTCCTTGCTGCTTCTTCCTGGGCTTTCTTCCCAACTGTGGCTACACAATCACCGACTTTTGTTCTGGGAGGACTCTGTCCCAGTCAGTGCTGAAAGCAGACCTGACACCTGAGATGAACTGATGCAACAGGAGGGTTTGTCATCCGATATGGCCATCACTAGAATTAGAAGTTTGGAATAGAGGAAGTCTTGAGGTGAATCAGTGAAATTTTTCCTAAGTGACTGGACTCTGTCACTACCCCAGAGACCTGCAGGCCTAGGGAAGTAATTTAAAGGTAGCTCTTTAACGGTGGTGACTGTAAATTAGATTAATCTCACCTTACTTTGGAGCTCTGAGCATCTGGGTGTCTAATCATAAGTTAGTGATTATTGGCACCTGCTTTAGTTGATGAACACAGTGCATCTGTCTCTAACCTTGGGATGAAGCTAATTTGGGGGTCTCTATCTATGATTGTAACAGAAAGCTGAGACTCAGGGTGTGTGAATGCCACCTTGCTCACTTTGCTTGAGACTATTTTATGAAAAAAATATTGAATTATTATAGCTTGTTCCCTCAGAAAAAGATAAACAAAGATAATTAAATAAGGAAGTAAAAAAAAACAAGGATAAGGAAGTAAGTAACCAAGAAGAGTAAATTATTTATCAAACAGCTGTATGTCAAATGATTCCTGTGCATTCCATGTGCTGCAAAGTTGACTTGTGCAACTGTAATCCTCTTTAGGTTTTGACTATATAAATAAACCTGCATAAAGTAAATATAAAATTATCTGGACAAAATTAGTCATAGGTTTTTCCTTTTTTAATCCTCTCAGTGTTGCAAAAATAATCTGTTAGCAACATGTCTACATGTACAAGGTGAACAAGGTGAATTGCTTTGTTTTATAATTCAAAGCTATTTACATAATAATTTCTTTTTTTTTTTTCCTAAAATGGCTCTTTTCTCATAAAAAATGTCCCTATGGTCCAACTTTGCTTACTTTGTGGTAAGTCTCACAGGTAAGTGTGCTAAAATTTAGGCTGTTCTCTGTCTTTTAGGAAGTAGTTTTCATAACTGATTAAATAGGAGAAGGAAATTAGAAGCAGGGGAGATGGAGGGACCCAGTAAATTAGGTGATTACAGGACTCAGAATATGCAAGATTTAGGCTCATATTTCTGCTTTGAGTCTGTTGGAGCAGAAATCTGAATCTAGAGTTGCCAAGTGCAGAGGTGTGTCTTCCCTCATTTGGGTTTCTTACACGTAAGACCTGGGTCCATTTTATTCAGATGCAGCTTAAATACAGTTGTTAAGAAATAATTTACAGTAGGAAGACATTCTTGTTGGCAACTAGATGAGAAAATCATTCTACATGAAGCACAGTGTCTGATCAACACCACGTAGATAGCATAGGTTTTAAGAAAAATCATTCCAGTCAAACTTCCTGTCAATTTCTGTCCAGTCTTCTTGTGAACCAGACAGAGTTGTTTTTTTCATCCAGCCAATCTCCTGATCATGTTTTACCGGTGCAGAAATGTACATTTTAAACACAACCTGTAACAGAATCTTACCGAGTGAACAAAAAAAGAAGAGAAAATGAGAAATTTATGTTAACAGCACTGCAGATATCAGAAGAATGTTATTCTTACTGCATTGTTTAGGCAGATATGCAGCTCAGTAATGCCTTCCTCTTCCCACCCGCGCTGTCTTGGAACCAACTCACAATTCCTATTGGGCTTCAGATTTCAATTCTCTGCACTACAGAATTACATGCTTTTTCTGCACAGTGTGTTTTCAATATGAAACAGAGTATATTTCTGCTCTGTGAAACCTCTAAATCCTGTCTCCATGCTGGAGGAGTCATTTTGCATTGTGTTCCTGGTTGAATGCCTGAGAAAAGCCGTATTCCTAGCTGAGAACTAGATTGCAAGGAAGCTAATCCTTTTATGTATGTGTGTTCCTGCTTTCTCATTTCGGACATAGCGAGTATTGTTAAGAATCTTGGCATTGCTCTTTGCCTTGACTTTCCATGCATATCCATGTGCCAAATGCCATCAGAGAGTTTTTTCCAGCTGTGTATTTTTCTCATGCACTGATAGACCATTATAACAGTGTGCTCATAATGTGGGGTAGTGGAGTTTAGGTGTTATGGCTCCAGAAGCCCATCATGGCATTTTTCAGTATGGATTTCAAAAAACCTTTTATTGCCTCTCTCCATCCTCAACTGGCCTCTTCTCCTTATAATCACACCACAAAGAGTAAGGTCAGCAAAAACATATGAGAAAGGTTTAACAAACAGGTTCTTTGAGAATATATTCTAGGCTATAAATATGTGAAACGTAACGATTTTTGTTGTGAGTGTGCTGCAGGGCTGGAGCCCAACTGCTTTTGCTGAGGTCTGGCCATAAATGCTAATATTTTTCTTAACATTTTGCAAGAGTCCATTGTCCAAATGCATTGTCCAAATAAGCCACAGGAGATATTAATATGTAATCTGGTGAATTTTAGCATATATCTAGCGTGCTAATATTGTATTTTAACATGCACACTCATATATTTTTGGAAACTAAGCTTTCTTCTGTAGGAGAATAAAAGAAAATAAGATAGTATTATGGATAAAGGATATATTTTAAAACAGAAAAGTATACTTAGGAATATAACAAGATGTAAAACAATGACTGTGGCTGTAAATTAGTCAGTGATTTTTTTTTCCTTAAGTATCACACACAGGTTATTTATTGTCTCCTCTACAGCTGGTCAGGGCTGTTATTTTCGTCCTGTGAAAACCATTACAGCAAGATTTTCTTTTTTGTAAGGCCTAGCTCTCCTAGTTAAAAATCTATCTGATATGTTTGTGTGAGGAGTGAGAAGTGCAGAAACTAAATGAAGGAAAAATTAAGAGTTTTCTTTTTATCACTTTGTAAATATATCATAACCTTAAAAGTTTGAACATGGTTATGGTCAAAAATATTTACTCCACTAATACAAGAAACTAATATTTTCTCTGTATTTTTTTTCTTATATGACTAATATGAAATATTATTCTGAAATTTTATTCTGTAATTTTTCTTCTTCTGGTTTTGACATGCTAACCCTTACTGATGAGAGATGTTTAAGTATATTTTTAATAAAATAAACATGATTTGCAACACTATTGCTATCAGATGAGAAACAAAATTTCTTGCAAACCGTATCTAAAATTGGAGTTGTAGGACATACAAATCTACTATCTAAATCCTCATTTTTAGTGAAAAAAGCCCCAATGAAGTATTTAACACTTTTGGTGTTTTAAAGCTCAGATTTGCTCAAGATTTCTCTTGCATTATGCCTTAATCAAACTGTAACATTTCTCCTGTTTATTCCTATAGAAAAACAAATTATTAAAATGCAACTTCCAGGTAGTTTAGATTTCAGGGTGTTCATATATGGTCAATTCTTCCTTTGGTCTTTTATTTGCATATTTATTTTTTCTCACTCTATTGATTTGTATGTGATTTCAATCTGGAAATTGTCTTATGGGAAGGTACCGGGTTTTGCTCTACCTTTCTTCTCTAAGAAAATAGAACTGGATTCTCAAATTTAAAGAATACCTGGCATTTAAAGAATAATGAAAGAATAATTAAGATTATCACAGAATATATTCTGAGTTGCACAGGACCAAGATGGGGATCACACCGTGGGCCCGAGAGCGTTGCCCAAATGCTTCTTGGACTCGGTCAGGCTGCTGCTGTGACCGCTTCCCTGAGAAGTGCCAGTTCCAGTGTTCCAGTGCCCAGCCACCCTCGGGTGAACCTTTTCCTGGTATCCAACCTAAACCTCCCCTGACAATTTCAGACCATTCCCTCAGGTCTCGTCCCTGGTCACCACACAGAAGAGATCAGTGCCTCTCCTTCCTCTTCCCCTCATGAGGAAATTGTAACTGCAGCGAGCTCTGCCCTCAGCCTCCTGTTCTCCAGGCTGACCAGACCAGTGACCTCAGTCCCTCCTCATACAACCTCCCCCCAAGGCCCTTAACCATCCTTGTAGGTCTTCTTTGGACATTCTCTCACAGCTTAATGTTTTTCCCATACTATAGTGCCCAAAACTGCTCACAGGACTCACCATGAGGCTGCACCAGCCCAGAGTAGAGCAGACCATCTTTCATCCCTTCTGAGAAGTGAAAGAAACTATATTAATGAGCGAATCTTTTGCAGAGTTTTCTGACACTTCCTACCATTATCTTATCGTCCTATAGATAAGATGAAGCCCAGGAATTTGTTCATAAGGTTTGTTTTGTTTTCCATGATAAATTAAATTGTTCATGACACCACTTTAGTACTTCAAATCATCTCAGTGTCTCCTGGTGTATTGGTTTCCAATATACCTAACATATACCATTTTTTAATACCCGAAATTCAAGTCAGAAATCCCAAATATATTAGGGAATTATATTACATTTATCCAATTGTCTGTGTCAACCAAACTATAATCTCCATTAAATAATGAAATCCCTTTTGTTCTCATATATTGCCTTCCATAAAAATACATTGAAGTAAAATCATAAATATTGTATAACTGTGAATCAATTCTTGCTCAATTCTATCCACATATGCTTTCATTATTTAGACCAGAATGATATTCAGGCCAGCTAGCTTATGCTTATCCAGGTCATTTCATTTGCCCTTTTAAATATGGCCCCAACCTTTCCACTTATGATTTCTCTGCTATTCAAAGATGTGTCAAAAACTAACAAGGCTAGGAGTTGTTTCTCTGCCTTTTTTGAGGATTCTTGACTGCAGGACTAAATGGACAGACTTAGATTTAATCCTGCAGCCAAGTGTTTCTTCAGTGACATGCTCTATATTTGCTTCCAGCTTTGCTCCAAACAACCCCCAAATGTGGTTATTTCCCTTTTTTTTTTTTTTCTGCCTTACTAACAGCTAGTGGAAAACATTTTTGAACAGCTACCAATCCAACTGAGAAAAACTAGCAGGTGGATTCAGACAAGCAGACAGAGGCAGAGCACAGGGAAACCGCATTTGGTCACCAGGGGAGAGGGTGATCTCGGCACATTGGGCTCCTGAACCGCTGCCAGTCTCTGGCAGGCATCACAGCAAAGAGTATTTTAAGGTGGATTTGAAGGACAGCAAGTGACTAAAGGAGTCTGGGTTCCTGAATAAACATTTGGTTCGTGATATAACATAAAGAAATCCAAATTTGGACATGGAAGGGGAAGAATAATTCTTTTCACCTCTTCACCAAATTGTGGATAGCATCATTTAGTTGTATCACTTAGCAACATGCTGGCTGACAAGTTATTTAGAGTTTTTTTGGTTGTTTGTTTTTGTTTTCTTTCTTTTTTTTTTTTTTTAAATAAGTTTAAACCTCCTTTTGTTCAATTAGCATTTTTCAAGTGGAGCTCAGTTAGTTGAAGCAGATGGTTTATCTTTTTTGGTAGTGCTTCTAGTTGGACAAATGAGACTTATTTCTACATCTTCCGCTCTATTGCAGTGCCTACAAAGTCATTCCACATTTTACGCACCGTGTTTTGACTTATTTAATGCAGGCGTACTTTCCCTGCAGTAAACATGATTACCCAAATACTTTAACTAGAGAGCTTCTGCTTTCCTCTCTGGTATAATTAGTCACACTGCACTCACACTGCATTTAAAGGGGGGAAAAAATCCACACATGGAGCATCTTGCAAATGTGCCTATAATCCCATACAGCTGCTTTCTTCACTTTATTCTTTTTTGACTGCTTATAGAACAAAATTGCTGCAGCTGGGCAGAAAACTGAGCAAAGTTGCAAAGGCACCTCGCCTTTCTTTTCTTTGTGGAATCCACCCATTCAGGTGTCAAGGGATAGCTCTTGATTAGCAATTGCTTAACATGGGGCTAAGTTTTCTTGGATTCTAGCATTGAATAACTTGGCAGGATTTCTATTAGGTTTGAATTTCAAAGCCAAAAGAGTGATCTGAGATCGCATACTGGCAGTTCCACAGTGGTAATTTCCATGTTAAAAGAATACTTATCACCAGCACCACAGCGAAAGAGGCAGCTTTACACAGAAAGGCCCTCTTGTGAAATTAATTTGGTGTTTAGTTTATTAAGAAGCTGATTCCAAATGTGCATTTTTTAGTTTTGTGTAAGCAAAGCTCTTTCTAATTCTGCCGATATTTTGAAGGCAAAGATTTGGTTGTTTAAAAAATGTTTACAAAAATTCTGCTGAACCTGTTTTTCATTTATATGGCCAGCATGCTTTGTAATTCCGGCTTGCTAGAAATGGAGCAGGAGATGGAAAAGGGAATGATCTACACTGATCATTCAGTGTAGATATTGGCCAGATCAGTTTGGCTACTCTAACTTCAGTAGGTAACTTGTTTGAGAGATTATTGATTGATTTATAATCAGTAAGCTTAAAAGAATAACTTGCTTGGCAAAAGAAATTTTAGATAAGGAACGAAAGGTGCATTTGTTAAAAAAAGAGCCCCAAAAGTTTATCCAAGTCTGTTGCATGTAATATAAAAGTAGAAATCTAATATAGGTCAGCTAGTCTCTGCTTATTTCTGTCTATTAACTGTAAATGAACTTTGGGCAACTAGTTCAGATGTAGTCATCTAAAGTCAACTGAGATTAATTCCACCCTTTGATGTTTGTTTTCCTCTAACACTGACTTGTTATGTTCCTTCAGGAGTCACACCCACTCAACGTCTTGTCTGTTTGGACAGAGACCTCTTCTGACAGAAGGCATTCTTGTCCTGTGTGCTGGTGCAGAGCTCAGACCTCACAGAAGAAATTGGAGACCTCATCTTTCTTGAAGGGTTAATGTGCCCTAAGGAAGCAGCAATCAACAGACATTAACTTGTGATCACAAACACAGGAGCTAAATCTTCGATGGACGCGTTAGAGGAAGGGTAAAAGCTTCATGGAGAGCTCTCCATCTGTTGCTAAAATCAGCAAGGGGACAGAGCAGAAAACACACTAACACAGAATGTGTGCTCTCCAAGCAACATTTATTCTACGTATAAAAAAGGAAAAACTAAAAAGAATCAAACCTGGTTTATATCAGGCCATCTTCAAGCTCTGGAAAAAATGCATATCTGACTATGTTTGTCAATGAATACCTAATTCCTCATGGCCCATTTAAAAACAAACCACCTTTGAGAGTAATAGAGATTACTGCAACATGTGTATTACAGCCTTTTCACCTCTGAGGTAAATGTTTGTACAAAAAAAGCAATACCCTGGGCAAAATATGCAGGGAGCTAAACAGCTCTTCATTTCTTGCAGGAGATCATTTTATTCACTGAGAAAGGAGCACATAAAATGGAAAAGGAAGAAATGAACGTTTAAAAGGAAGAGGGGAGTGGGATTGGGATTGTCAGAAGATAGATACAGCCCTGAGAAACAGGACCTGAGAAACAGTCAGTGACTGAATCCTTTGTATTAATGAGAAAGAAAACCAGATAGATAGATAGATAGATAGATAGATAGATAGATAGATAGATAGATAAATAGATAGATAGTTAGATAAGATAGATAGATAGATAGATGAGCTTAAGAGTTTGAGGAAGGAGATTGAAAGCTTTCTGAACTACCTTCTTGTCATTGAAATAAAAGCTATTTTTCAAGTATTTTAGAAGATATTTCAGCTAGAAGAAATGCATAGTTATGGTACAGATAAATGTTTTTATATTATGCAGTGTTCAAAAAGATAATTGCAAATACATTTAGAAGATAAAAGTTTTATTAATTTAAAAGAACTACATTTAGAACATGGCAAATGATTATTCTGTAAGTACAATTTTATTAGTAGAGTTGTATTAATAGAATTATTATTTTCCTCCCCTGCCTGGTTAATTATTATAATCTTTCTCTGTTTATCTATTTTGGAATTTTTTTCTTTTAGTTTAAAAAAGATATGTGCTCATTCTCCACATTTTCTTCAAAGCAGAAAACAATCCAGTAAACATTAGGACTGAACTCTCAACCCAACTCTGCAAAAGTAGAATCATAATTAGACAAAGTTAGTCTGCTGCTGTGTGTAAACAAGTTGAATAACTTCATTATTTTCAAGCTTTGCCCCTACATTAGAATAATTCACACTACTTCAGGGAAATGACACCTGCTAATTAACCACAAGCAGACAAAGCACTTTAACAGCCATAATCAGTCATTTTCTCCTGCAGTTTAAAAAAGATTTTAAAAAAACATACCAAGAAAAAAAAAAAAAAGAAAAAAAAGATCAAAACCTTTGTGACAAGATGTTTCCATGAATCATCCTCTTGAGGAAAGCTTACTGCTTGAAGAAGATTTAAATATAATAAGTCACACATCTGTTTAGAAAAGGAATTAAGTAAAGTCACAGATATGCTCCATTGTATTTTACACAGACACCTGCTTGGGACTTAGCTCCACTGAAAAATAGGTATTTAAAGGGGTCAATATGGATAGTCAATATGTATTTATTGAATAACTCATTCCCAACAGAGGTTTCTATAATAATGAACCAGCAACTTCCCAAAGTTCTCTCCCTCTCCACTGACAAACCTTGCCTTTGGTGGGCATATCAGCACTGCAGATGACTGAAGTTAAGTGGTATGAATCACAAACCCACAACCCTGTGCCCAAATAATTTATATTCGACATGCACAAGAGAAAGTATTTGCAAAAGGAAATCTTATTCCTATTTTGCAGTGAGAAGATGAAGCATGGAAAATGAATCTCCTACACGTGGTTTCACTGAAAGTCTGTGATGGAATGAGAAGTAAATACCAAACTGCTGGTAACCTGCTTCAGGAGTACTACAGTCCTAGTTACGCCTTTTCCCCCTCTTCTTTCACATTCTAAGATCCTGCAGAATTGTTTCAATTGTATTTTAAAAAGTTCCTATAAATCCTGATTTCTCAATTCATTTGCAACAATTTAGAAAGTACTTTACATGTCCTGGTGGGCTACTGCATTAAGCAAAACTGTGCCGATACTCTCCAGAACTGGTAGAAAATGTTAAATCAGCAAAACCTTCTTGTTCTCTCATTCACTCAATACCTGTGTTTAGAGGAAAGGATTTATTTTCTTGGGACACACTAGGAAAAAACCCTGAAGCTGGAAGTGGAAGACATAAGAAAGTGGTTTCACAGTAATTGCTAGTAGGAAAACTGAATATAAAATCACAAAATCCAGATATTGCAGTCTCAGTTCTACAGCAGTTTGGAGAAAAAAAAAAGATCCCTGGGGAAAAGTGCTGAAACAGCAAAGGCATTATGGAAATCCATTTAAGAAACTGAGATTGTGAAGGTTACAAAATAAAAGGAGACTCCACGAACTAAGAAAAAAGTCACAGCCTCACAACCTTTCAGACATATGCTAAGAGAAGTGAGCATGTTTGATATTTCCATTTTACAAGTAAGAACCAGATAGACACTATTACAAGGAGATCCTGAACAGACTGAAGAGCTAAGCAGTCTTTTTCCCATCACAATGTCTTGGAGCGTGTTAGGCAATTCCCGTGTTAGACCTTTCATCTTTTGACCCCACTGTCCCTCTCCAGAGATGTACTGATCTCCATTGTGTATTTTTCTAGGGATCTGCATACCTTTTAACAATCCTTGAGCCAGATAAGTACAGTCTTTATCCAAACATTTTAATTTTCTAAACCACAGCTCCAGCTATTGCCACAAAATTATTATACACTTTGAACAGCTTCTGGAAGAGTTTACATGCTGTGCTTGCTTGAGATGACAGGAGACAGGAAGTTTTCACTAATCATTAAGAAAGAAGGTGGCAGGAAATCTCACTCTTCAGATCATGTCATGGATTCCTTGTGATCTTTGCTTTGAGAAATTCTGATATCTCCACTCTAAGGCTTTGTAATTGGGCATGTGAAACCTCTGCAGGTGGGAGTAGTACATTTCCTTTCCATGGTGAAGTTTCACACAGACTGGCTGAGCTGAATAGAGTTAAGCATGGCTATGTCCTGAGCTTTCCCAGGAGAATGTTATCAATTGCTGCAATCCTAGACCATTCCAGGGAACCTCATGCAAGACAGTACCAAAAAAGCAGCCTGGGAACTGAAGCCAACAGCACTGTTCTAGGAGCTCTGAATGGGATGGCTGATTATCATTCCTGACAGAGAGTGACCCAAAATTTTCTTCATATCTTGCAAACACCATATAGCTGCAAGATGACCACTTCCTCTTTGGTTGACTTTCTGTGAAGTCCTGCTGTTGAGGGATGGAGAACTGATCTCCTGGACTGATGTAAGACAGTGACAGCCTATGCTGTGACACAGTGACTGATCAGGATTTTCTGCCATGTGACAGAGTTGAGTTCTACCTTTTCTCTACTAAAACACATGCAAAAATGTTCTTAAAGACATTGTTTAGGCTGCAAAGTCCAAGTCCAGTGAATTAGGTGATCTCAAGATAACATTGATTTGCCCCTATTTGTAAATGTATTGAAAGGTCCCATGAAAATATGACCTTGCCCAATATTTTAAAGACACGTCAGAAATAGAATTAAATACTCTTTTCTTTAGCATTTGCTAGCATTTAATTCATTTAACAATCCAATCCAATGCAAGTAGCTTTCCTTTACTGTTGTTTTTGTTGTGTGGTTTTGGTTTTTTTATTGTAATTACAGACATGTATATGCACATGTTATGCTTATATAAATTTACAATACTGGGAAAAAGGAAGCTGTGTTTTCCATTCAGTATGAAATGTCTTGCTTGACTTTCTTCCCTGTAATGATTCTTGAGCAAGATAAGTAAAATAAAAAGGCTGAAGACCTCATGGACTCTATGCTACACCTATAATTACAGTACTTATGGGTTCTTAACAACACTGCAGAAGAATAAAAGGAAACTATCTCAACATAAACACTCTTGGGTACATGCTAAATCTGTTCACTTTTTTCTTATCCTACCACCTCCCACCAGCTGACCTAATGCAAATCCTTTCTGATGTCAGAAGAATCTGCATTTTAGCCATTCCAGCTGGGAACAAGCAAGGTTGTATGCTGCCATGGCAGCAGTTACTCTGAGAATGGGATAAGTAGAAAAGGTAGCAAAGGTCTCCAAAAATAAAAAGCTATAAAGAAGTGGGATTCTGTTTATCTGCAGTTAGCTGGGTCAGGTTAAGCCCTGATGAGTAGGAGCCCTGGCTATGAGTTTTTAAACCCCAAGTGTCAGCATGTGGTGATAAGTTGCTGACTGAGGAGATCATGGGCATTTGACAAGATCTCATTTGTCCAGTCCACAGAGGATGCTCTGTTTCAGTTCATATGCCTATTCTCCACTTATTACTTGGCATATAATGCAAGATGTGTTTCCTCTGTGATTGTCCTTGAGCAATATAAGCTCCCTCACTTCCTACAGGGCAGACATCCTTGAGTAACAAGTATTACTATGTAACAAGAGTTCAGAGACTTAATATTTTCCCCTTTGGTTTCCCTGAGAGTTCATCACAAAATTGTTCCAGGTCTGCTTTGATGAAAAGAGCAGAGTCCTTGCAGGCAAAATCCTGGCAGCACACAGGATACTCATAGTTTCCATTTTTAATTCTACACTTCCTGTTGCATATTTGCTCTCGAGCCACTCCATTTAAATTATGAAATACAGCACATTTAAACAAAAAATAAAAAGTTCTACAGACTTGCAATGAATACATGCAGCCAAACAAATCACACATCACAAAGCCCACCAAATGTGTTGTATGAAGGTGGAATCACTGAAGGCTGTAGAAAATTTAAAGACTTGAAGAAAATATTTGTGACAGTTTGATATAGCCCAGCTATCTGACATATGAGCAGTGAAGGATCCAAATTGTGGTTGGTAAGGTAGATTCAATGGGAAGTATAATCATTTATCTGTAGGAATTGTTGTAATTAGTTGTTTTCTCTGCCATTAATGTCTAAGAACTCTGCAGTATCTTCTTCAGTATGTTACAAGTTTAGTGTGCTATATAGGATGGGCAAGTGTTGTAGTCACGGAATGGAAATGGCCATTTATGTGTGCAACACATCACTTGTGTGTTCTTTCATTTAATTAGAAATGAAATAGTCAAGATTTATTTTCCTTTTGGTCATGTTGAGAGGGAGAGGTTAGTTCATAGAGTCCCTAAGTGCTTCCATGTGTGTTCATCCCTAGCTAAAATGCATATCACTCTTGCAGGAGACTGAACAGTGGTTAAAATGTAAATTATATAGGGCTTAAAAATGAGATTACATTTGAAATGTGTCATTGTTAATTAAAAAAAATATTGTTTTGATGTTATTTCCACCCACACATGTCTAAATTCATCCATCTACCTTTTCAATCTTTCTTTTTTACCCTACAGGAACTTTGTCATCCTCCTCAACTGCCATCTTTATTTAATGATGAAAGGAACAACAGAACATGCAAGTCCAAAGACACTATGAAAAATATAACCCAGGCTCTGCTGCAATAAAGAAACAAAAATGTAAAATGTGGAACAATATCTGAGCACTCATTTCTCTGAATAGCCTACTTACATCAATCAGATTACTGCAGTGATTAAAAGAATAAAAATAAGACCAGTATTTTTTTAGAATTAATGTAATAATTTGGCTTTTAGACTTCTTTTGTGTCAATTTGACAAAACAGACAGCTATGGGCTCCCTGTATTGCTGTGAAAGATGCTGACTTGATCAGCTAAACTGGCATAGTTCTTCCAGTGCTCATGGCAGCTACAGTGCTTTCCTTGCAGACTATGGAGTCCGTTTTCCCCAGAGCTTTAACACCACTGGGAGAATCTTTTTTCCTTGCTGAGCAGTGCTGACAGAAAGATGAGGATGCACCAGATCAGGAGGTTACTGTGCTTGCCTGAGGAGATCCCACCCACAAAACAGCAGCAGAGCTGACATGGCCCCACAGTTCTCTGAGACTGTAACTTCAATTATCTTATTATACTGCTTCAAAACTCATTACAAATATACTGTCCGTGCAGCAGGCTTTAGTAAAATATCCGCCCTATTCCCTGTGCCCTGATCCTTGCGAAAAGAGCACAGACACAAGAAGGGAGCTGGGCCTTGCAGCAACCTACAGCCAGGGCTGCTGCAGGTTTGGGGTGGAGTTGCTTCTCATAACTCAATGTTTCAGCTGTTTAACTCTCAGCAAGTCGTACTTGGAAATTTTAAGAAAACAAAAACACTTAACTGTAATGAGAAATAAATACTTCTAAACTGCAAGATGAGAAAGGCTGAGAAAAGAAATTTGGAATGAAATCACTTTCCATCGAGAATAAATTTGGCTGCACAGCAGCTGTATGAAGAGCCAGCCAGGTGTTGGTCATGGAACTATAGCTGCCCTTTGTAACTTATTATACAATATTATCAAGTTTGTGTAGGATATAAGGCTAACTATTATGATTATATATTTTGAATGAGTGCATAAGCTTTAATAGATATATAGTTACCTCTCATAAGACCTGAGCTTTGGCAGCACCATGTCCTCTCACATCATGGTTGTTTTTGAACAACAATAAATGCTTTACAGTGTAGAGAGTCACATGTGTGGATAGCCTACATATTGATTCAAACAGTACTTTACAAAGTCAAGATTCAGTTTTACAAGCACATAAGAAAATCACCAAGCTTTCACAGCCTTTTTATATCCTTTTTTATACAGAAGTTTTGCAATTTCAGCTTCCCTGTGCATCTGACAGAAATCTGGTAATAATATAGATTTTGTCATTTCGTCTTGGAAGGATAAACTTAAATATACTTGAAAAAATAATAAGCTATAGCATTACATTTAATTATTTACTTTTGAAATAATGCAATGTTGTAGGACCTTGAAATTGAAATAAACCTGGGAAATACCTTGCATTGGTTTTTCAGATTCTCTGTAGTGAAGACAAAATCAGAATATATTTCTGTGGCAAAAATCCCCAATATAATGGACCATGAAACATGACAACTTTTGTGCTCTCTGCTGTTGTAGAAAGGACCTCAGGTCCTTGAAAACCATGATCCCCAAGCAGTTAACAATTATGCAAATGCAGTCCATGCCATTAGAACAATATAAACAAATGAAGAAAGAGAAAATTCAGCAGTCACTTTCACCCCTTGTATGGAGATAAATGTGCAGGAAAGTAGCAATGTTTGAAAAGTATACTTGTTTGATTTATTAGAGACCTTTTTTTTGGTCAGGGCTTTCAGTTTTTCAAAGAAACAGCATGTGTCTTTCTCAGGTATTTCTGGGTGCTCTGCTCTGTTGCTGAAGCATTAGCAGACTGACAACAATAAGCCCAGAGTGGATGCAAAATGCTGTTGTTTAAACATCCCCTACTCCTGTACATATTGCTCATTCTGCATGCTGGAATTGGAATACAACTCCCCTTTTCTTGAAAAGTGTGTTCTTAACATAAACTAGATGCCTGCTTTTCTGATTTGGAACATCTAAACTCTCACTTCATGAACAGTCATGAGTCAAAAACTGAAGAATATTATTGGCACATTCTGAGTCATATTGCTATTTTAATAACTACACATTACACTTGCACAGATTCTCACAAGAGAATGAATTACCTTCAGACAGAAAAAGAAAAAGAAAAAGAGGACAGAAAGAAAAAGGAAAAAACCCCATGGTAGATGTTTTCCTAATCTTCTAACTCAAACTTCATAAAAAATCTTTCTGAAAATGTATTTTTGATTACTAGTAGTCTATGGCCATTAAAATAAATGTGTCTAATGAATCTATAAAGGTTACACAAAATTTCATTTGTCTGAATTTACAGTGCTTGGATACCAGGAAAGATCAAGGAATTCATATTGGTTATGTATAATGAGGTAATCAAGCTTTAATGAAAAGCAACAGTTATTAGATAATCAGTTCAGCCTGGTGACTACTGGTCTGTTATTGCAGGGCAAGAATAATTAAGGGGCACTTAAGGTATGGAAAAAAAATGGCATCCAGAAACTGATGTGCCTATAGGAGTCTCCAAACGACGGGCATTTAATAGCCCTTTATATGTTACTATAGCAACACACTTTGATAACTCATCTGCCCACACCACAGTAAAACAAGGGGCACAGGGCTCCTCAGAAAGTGCAACCTCCTTTAAGCAGATCTATAAGCATTGCAGATGAACAGAACTCTAAACATTCCTCCATGAATATTCATGAACTAAGTTGTTTTTTGTTGCCTGCCTAGTCAGCAGTCACAAAACACATGGTGTGTGTTGGCAGCATCTTGCCTAGGTAGAGGGCTATGGACTGAGGCAATGGCAGGAACCAGGACCTGTGAGGCTGACTGACATTTCCATCTGTAGCGAAGGCTGGTAATTAACAGGAAGGAGTGTGCCTGCAGCATTGCACCATCTGCTAGGGAAACGGCTCAATAAGAAAGGAGCTGGATATCATCTCAGTGGTGGCTCGATCTGGTTCCGACATGAGGCTGGGCATCTGTTAGCTGAGGAGATAGGCTATTAGGAAATTCGACTGGGAATGAACAACATGGAAAGAGCACTCTGACCTAGCCCATAAAAGCATCTCTTCAGAAATGGTGTCTTTTTATCTTACTTACACAAGTCTTCTGAAAATGGTTTGCTGAGGGACCATTATGGATCTGTTTGAAGTAACACAATGGTTTCAAAAATGCTGCTTAATTCCAACATGAAATTCTTGAAATCAGGATACAGCTGTCATCTTTTGACAATAGAGCTAATTTCAGAATGAGGATATGAGGTTAAATTCCTTCTTCTCTTGTTTGTTTTTTGGGGGCAGGAAAGCAAATTAACTTCTAACTATTGTACGGTTTAATTCTCGGAACACAGTAAATCTGGGATACTGGAATGGAAAACGTAGAGAGATGAAAGCAGAAAACCTTGCCATGTTTTAAAAGCAGGACTGTGCAAAACACAACAGTCAGAAAGAACATCAATGTATGTTCTCGGTGTGTATATATATACATTTAGAAATATATATATGTATATGAGTTTCATAAACTCTTTTCTCTGGTAGGAATTTAAGAAGTTTCTGGTCTGCAGAAAAAGACTTTTCAGGATTGAGTTTTGTAATTCAGGGCACTGAAATAGGCTAATTTTTTGTTCTGGCAGACTGACCTATGTATCCAGTTATGAATTTAAAGTATTCTGAGTCTAGATAATATTATTAAAGGCTTCTAAAGCATAATTGACTATATATTTTTTGGAAATTACAGTTTGATATTCCCCAGACCTCTGATAATGTACAGATTCATAAAAATTTGGGTGAACGTCTCTGTTTTCATCTACTAACATCCTCAAAATTCTTTTGATGAAGAATGATCTTTCTACCCTTTCCCTCCTTCGCCCACAGTACTGAGAGCAAGTGTGCCCATGTGTGCAGCACCACGCTGCTGACACCACCCCTGGCTGCATTACATCAGTGCCTGTGGACACAAGCCAGCCTGGGGCTGTGTTTGTGCACCCGTGAGGTTGAGCAGCCACAGGCGTCACTGCGCGCTTTACTCGCTGTCCATGGCAAGAGCAACACAGTGGTTCAAAGCAGCTCTCACTGACTGCAGGACGAAGAAACTGCAATTCCACTGCACTTGCAGACTCTGAAAACCTGTATGAGTGCAGCAGCTTGGCTTTTGTTTGCTTGGACTGTGGTGACTTGGTTGTATGTCAGAGTCAGGAGGGTGACTGTAGTCATCCACGTGAGTTTTCCAGGCTTTGTCTACAGCCAGGGCACAGAGGTAGCATTCCAATAGACATTATGGTCTTTCGTGGGTCTGATGCGACTTCATGTTAAAATTAAGCATGTTGTCTACCTTTTAAATTCCCATATTAAGTGTCATTCCCCTATAGAGATCATAAGATGCACAAATAATTGCTGAGAAAACGAGATCACATCAAGAACCGAGGCAAATAAGCTGAATATCCAGTAGAGACAAACTATTTCTTTGGGAGATTAGAACATGGAAAAGAAATATAGTGTGTTTCAGAAAATAACAGAGGTGTTTTCATAATTGTAGAGAGGTATCTAACCCTACAGAAATAAATCTTAATTACACAAATTTAATATTTATTTGTTGACTTTTTTTCTTTCTTTTTTTTTTGTGTGTTTCTCTACATAGATTTTAAACTCTTCTCTTTGTAAGAATAATTGTGTATTGTTTTCTGGAAATGCTGATGAATATTTGGCTTTTCCCCATAATAGGAACCAACTTTCTCCCACAGAGCTTGTACAGCTATATTTCTACTTCAACTCCATCCCTTTCAAGGGGAAACAGAAACACTTTAGGGTCTACTCTCCCAGGGACTCAGGAACCAGTAACATGTAATGCAACTTGAACAACAATCAGCACCCTATATACCTTTGTCAAAGTGCGTTCTGTGAATGTCTGGAAGGCCACAGTCTAGGTAGTGGATACAGTCAGAACATGTTGGCTTTCTGCTACTATTTCTGTCAATACCTTTTACAGGGAGCTGTGCCAATTAGAGTGCTCATGAGTTACTCTACTCCTACAGACATTCCCACTCACCAAACTCCAGGCAAAAATGCCCTTGCAGTAAAATCAACAGGCAATAGGAAAAACAAAAGTGAACTCAGGGCCAGTCAAGCAGTAATTACCACTGTCTATCCTCAGCAATTGAAGGCTAAATTGAAGGCTGATCTACAGCCTTCAAGTTTTTTACTTGTTTTGGGATTTTTTGTTTATTTGTTTGGGGTTTTTTTCTTTTTTTTTTTTTTTTTTGTTGTTGTTTTTTGTGGTTTTTTTGTTTGTTTTGTTTTTTTTTTTTTTTTTTTTTTGTGGGGTTTTGTTGTTTTTTTTTTTTTTTGTTTTGTTTTTTTTTGTTTTTTTTTGTTGTTGTTGTTGTTGTTGTTGTTTTTTTTGGGGGGTTTTTTTGGATTCCCAAATATCTATTTTCTTGACAGCAGGTTCCTCACTATTCAATCAAGGGCAATATGTCTTCAGTCAACAATTTTCCCTTTTTTTCTTTTCTTTGTGTGTGTGTGTGTGTGTATGTGTATAGCACTGTTCTTAAAGCTCTTTGCAGCTGGTTGTCATCTGAACGACTGCCAATAGCCTCTAAGAGCACTACCCCCTCCAGAACACATCATTTGGCTCCCTGAGATTATTTACTAGTGAAAGCTCTGCATGCACAGAGTCAGTTGGATATGACTCTCAGAGGAAGAGCTGGGTGTGGCATTTTGGGGAATGAGCTAGTCCAGAAGACAGAAATACTGTTTGGCAAGAGAGAAGATGTGTCCTGCTGTTGTCTGAAGCCACATGCAAAGGCAGGGTAGCCCAAAAAGGCCCAGAGGAACATGAATTTCTGATCAGCAAAGTCCTAAGACAATGAGTAGTTTAAGTAAAACACAGCATACCCTTTCATGCGGAGGATTTTCTTAGAGGTGGTAGAACAGAGAGACCAGTGGTAGTGGAAAGGCAATGGTGCAAATCCTTTTTACATCCCCAGAAGGGTTAATTGATTTTATTGGGGTTTCTCCCTGTCTGAAATGTTTACCTTGCAGTGAAAATTATTTAAAATCTACAGCTATATTTTTTTAGTTTTATATTAATTGACAGTAAGTGGATTCAGCCCCAGAAGATTTCAGTAAAGCACTAAGTAAGAATCCATTTGGGTGTCATTTGGGTGTCATTGCTACCAGGGTGAGATTCAGCACTGAGCCATTAAGCCCACACACACATTCACAGTCCCAGCATCCAGCCCCTATCAGCAAACATGGTGTCTGATTCTGTCCAGAGAGATGGACCCACAACCTCTGGGTCCTGACATCCTCTTTAGTGCAAAGCTTGAGAGCATTCTTCGAGGGAAAGATTCAGAGGTAACTTTGGAAGACCAAAATTCCCATTTGCACTTCTCTGAACTGAAATAGTAGCCCTCTAAATACAGCAGCTAGTAGTGCACAGAGTTAATACAACAGGAAAAAAAAGTAATGATTCATTACTTAAACTGCATTTGCATGTGAAATCCTTTCAAATTTATCCAAGGTTGCTGAGTCAACAGGGTAAATGAGAATTTTGTTACCTCATTATTTCTATGACATAAATGTGTCATATAAAACTGGGTCTCATCAGATGACACTTTTAATTCCAGCTATGCTGCCTGAAAGGGTTAAACACCTCTACTTACCCGGTATACAAGCTCTGTTTTTCTAAAAAACTTTCAGAAAATAGTGAGTTTAACCCAACGGAAGGGATGGGTGGACACTTTGGGCAGTACAGATTTGAGCTCCACATGAAGACTCAGGGCAGTATGACAAACAGGTATGATCTCCCCACTGCGCAGACAGGACGGGCACGCATCCAAGACCAGGGGCTTTTCTTAAAACTCCCAAGACTGCATTGTCCTTAAGCAGAACCAAACCTCGGGAGCTGTCCGTGCAGGAGCGTGGCCGCAGTTTGGCAGGGGCTGGGGCAGGGCTGTGCCGAGGAGGGCGGCGGGAGGCGCGGGCATGGCAGGATGCTGCGGCTCTGCCATGCCTTGGCAGGGCTGCGTGGGGAGAGCGCGCACAGCACCTGCCCGCATGCTGGCTGGCTCTAGCCACCGCCATTAGCCATTCATTCCACAAGCATCAAAGTCAGCTGTAAAATGATAAATTATATTTAAATAAATTTTATAAAAGGAAGAAACGAATCACAGAGCGGCAGAGCGGTGAAGGAAAAGGGATTGTATTGTGCAAAAGTTTAAAATACTTTAACTTCAGTGCAGCCCCTGCAGATGCAGAGAAACAGTTTGTGTGCAAAAAAGCACATTTAACTGTGCAGAGAAGATATCCATATAGGCACAAAGCTTCCAGTACTAAAGAGGATGAAAAGGGGAGGAAATAGAAGCTGAAGGTTTACTGTATAGTGAGGACAAAATGCTCAAAGACCACTGCATTTGGAACATGTTGAAGTCAGTGTGATTCTCAATATCCATAATGAAGAAGAGAGGGGGTTTTTGGGTTTGTTGTTTTTTGGGTTTCTTTTTGGTTTTTTTTTTGCTTGCCTCAGTCATAGTACTAATTATTTAGTGGTCTTTCAAACCTTTTGTAATCTCAACTTGAGAAAGCACTGAAAGATATTAATTCTTAGCCATGTGTCTCATAAATGAAGGCCATTCTGCTATACTTAATGACAAGGCTGAGGCAGCAAGATGTCATTTGCTTTTTTCTCGGTTTTTAAATTGCTTTCTAAATGAACTACAGCTGTGAGGGCCAGGTGCTGTGATCCCTTTAGAAAGATCAGGAAATGATGAAATCCAAAATTTCAAAGTGTGATGGATGTCAGCTCCCGATTTGGTGTGTGTGTGAGGTCACCCCCATGCACCTGGTGCTATCTACACAGCAGAATCACTTTATTGTGGAAAAAAAAAAAAAAAAAAAAAAAAAGATGCACATGTCGAGTGCAAGAGTAACAATATGAGATGCAGTTTATAATTATCCCTTTGTTTTCTCCTCATCGAGATGGAAATGACGGATATACAGTGTGTGTGTTTCTTGTTCTAGGTGCTGCAGAGTATATTAAAACAAGTTTTGAGTAAAATAACCAACATGGCTGGATGGTGAGATGAGCAGCCACCACATGGGAAATGCTATATTAGAAAAATAAGAGCTCACTGACTAGCTTTACTCAATTAGAAATTGTAGCTGCAAGGTCAAGAACTCTATTAGCTAAATTTTATTTTATAGAATATGGGCTTAGGAGGTGACTGAGGTGCACTATAGAAAACAATGCTTTTGTTGCAGCTACTCCAGGCTTTTTATCTGACTTTGCAATAACTCAAGAATATTGGTTGAAACCTTTTAAAGTACACTGTTGAAATGCTATTACTGTCTTAATTGAAGAGAAAGCTTAATCTTAGAAAATCAGCCCCAGCTACAGGGATGTTTTGTCAGGAAAGTGCACACAAAACATGGACACCAAAAGCCAGAGTCCTGCTCTCTTATACCCTCATTTGACGTGTCACTGTTGCAGCAGCCACTGCAGATTCTGGGGTATTTGCAGACACTGCCAAGTCCTTTCCCCATTGTCCTTCTTTTTGTGCATTGGCCAAATTTCTCCTCTGAACCAGCACAAAGATTTATTCACACTGGCAATGCACCAAAATTATCCAGTCCACAATGCACGAGATGTGTCAAATTCAGCCTCTGAACTGTGCAACTCCAGCACAAATTAAACCATTCAGAGGCTGTATTCTCTATTCTGTAATGACATGACATCCTCTCCTCAGTTTCAGTAGCAGAGAATTAAAAAATAAAATAGCTGTATCCCAAGTTTTCCAGGAATGGGGATGCTTTTGGTGGAGATTAATTCTTCCAAAAATGCACTTATACATTAGACACATCTTGTTGCTGGACTCTATTAGAAACTCATCCACCATTCTCAAAACTGCTGCATTGTCAAGCTGGATAAGAGATTTTTCAGGAGTAGGATTTTGACTTCCAGATGCATTGTCATTCTTGGGTAAAGCGCAGTCAAAGCAACATGCAGTAATGTGAAGGAAAAATTAAATTACTGAGTGTAAATGAAGACTTCAAAGCAGGGTCACCAGATCTTTGAAATGAATGATGAGGATATTTTCTTCACAAAATGCTGTATTTATTACCTGTGGTGAAAATCCTTGGTTTGTTAGGAACTTTTCTATGTTGATTACAGTAACATCACAGCATGTCAAAAATTGTCTGCAAAACTCTAACTCAGTTAAACAGTTTTAGGATTTTTCTAATAGGCCTAAAAGAAGTTCATGTAGTTACTTCTTTTCTGCATTTTTTAAACATCTATATTAGAAATCAAATTTGTACTTGTTGAGATAGCCAAAAACTCTCTTTTTGCCTGACCCCACCAGTTTTTATGGTACCAAATCAAGTTATTGTCAAAAGAATTTCACATCACTTATTTCGCATCAAAGATTTCAAAGAATCTATTGCCTTGAACAAAGAAGCACCAGGAGGTCTTCAGACTGAAGGACAGACTAGGGATTGTTCCTAAGTAAGAACCAGTGAGTTACGGTACAGATATCTGAATTCCTGATATGGAGGTTATAAATTTATGGTTTTTTAATTTAAAAAGTTTTAGACTCAGACTAGCTTCAAGACCTTCATATTTTCAAAGGGATCATTTGGCCTTTGAGATGGTGACAGGCCTTGGTCTCTGATGCCTGCTCAGTTTGGGATGAAATTTTCTTTAATAATTTTGTTGGTGCTGGGATCAGATATACAAAGAATACATGAGGTTGTGTGTCAGAGCAGTTCAACTATGCCCACTGAGCTGATGTTTTCAGGCATTTGGTTCCAGGAAAAGGGATCATTACTTTGATTCAAAGAAGAAGACACCACCGTCTCATTTCATAGCAAAGCACACTTTTAAAAGACATTAATGCTATGTATAGGAATGCCTGAAGAAGGTGTGAGTTGATTTAAGAATGCTCATAAATAAATAAGAAAAATATTAAAAATTTCAAGCATATATCCCCTAAAATTTTCACAGTACATTTTGTGAAGAGCACCCTGAGACCATGAGCAGTAACTCCTTGCTAGTGCAGAGGGCATTATTAAGTGTTGGCAGATTCTGGGCTGCTACCCACTAGATTCTGGTCTTTATAAAGTGTTTTGAAAGGAAAGACAAAGACAAGCAGAAACAGACACTAAACAAAACCCCCAGATTGAGATGCTTCTGGGTTATGGGGCTGTCAGTGTTACAAAACTCGCTGCTCTAAAGATCGATTTTGGAGATGCATTTTTATCTGTATCAAAGTCTATATCAAAACTCCAGATTGAGATTTAATGTGTCAGAAATCTAGATCCAAAGTCTGTGGTTTGAACCTATTTCTGGTTTTCTGTTGCTTCAGTTTCCAGGAGACATTGGGAGAAAATAAACTCAGAGATACCTTGTGTAATGATAAATTAATTAACATTTTTAGAAAGTAAGGAGAAACTAGAACTGCACCACCCTTCAGTCTGATCAGAGCAAATCAGTTGTTAACCCCTGGGGAATGACTAATTTTTCTGACACAGCTGCAACGAAGCAGCTTTATCCATCCTCTTGCTTCTATTATTTAATAGCTTTATTGTAGTTGAAATGAAGGGATTTTTAATGGTAAAAATTTCTTTAAAATTCCCTGTATTAAAGAATTTTAGCTATTTAATTTTCATTTTTAAAGTATTTTTGTCATATTCCATTGTAATACAGCTTGATTACAGTAGAGAAGGATCTTTTGTAGACAGGTTTGAATATATGGTTCCACAGATCAGCTATTTGTTAATTTTATGCAGGCTGTCTCCAGTTTCTGCATCTCACAGTTTGGGCACAACAGGAGGTGACACTGTTAACTGTTACTCTTTTCACTTACTTTTTTTCCCCTAGCTGAACATAAACATATCATTACACAGTTACACTACACTATATTTAGAGTTGATTTTTAACTATCTATTAGATAAAAAGATTTGAGCTCAGCTAAAATACCTGAAATGAACCAGGAAGGTCTAGCAGAAAGACACTACCCACAGGAATTCTGGTGCAAATAAGGTATTTCAGTCAATCCATCTATTTCATTTTGCTCCTGAGACTTCTCTGATGTGACTGGACAAACTGGTGCTGGGTCAGTGCTGAGGGCTCCCTACATGGCAAAGACACTTAGCCATCAAGAGTCTTAGCAACTCAAGTTCCTGAGTCCTTTTTTCTCCCCGACGGGAGAAAATGAACCAGGTATAACCTGTAAAATCTGTGAATGCTTTCTAAGTCTGACTTGGCACCCTGGGAGCATCAGAAGGGCAGCTGGGTTTGCTTCTTCTTTTCAATATCCAGCTCCTTGCAGAGAAAATACATGTCTCAGACCAGCAGGGAAGCTTTAGATATTCCAGCAGATCCCCCAGCTGGGATATTCATGGGATGAGACTCAAGTCCATGCTTTGGAGTACACTGGTTCCACTGCATAATGCAAAATGGTTGCCTAGAGTCCTGCAAATGTGTCTAAATATAACCATTAAAATTTTGGTGAGATTGAGTTATTGCTACTTTACCCCTGACTTGCCAGATATCATGTCCCACAGAACAGGGTGCTCTGAACACCGAGATTTCCTCGCAGCATCACTATGGGCTGGTATGATAGAAAGAGCAATAAGGAAGATGTGTTCATCCACCCCTCATTTGACAAATCAGTTAAAGAATTAACCTTGAAAGCAAATTTTTTCTCACATTTCATTTGACCATGATCTGAAACACAGATTCAAATTGTCAGCCATCAGCA
The DNA here is from genome assembly GCF_028018845.1 of Melospiza georgiana. Taxonomy (NCBI): domain Eukaryota; kingdom Metazoa; phylum Chordata; class Aves; order Passeriformes; family Passerellidae; genus Melospiza; species Melospiza georgiana. The sequence goes on from NC_080432.1 coordinate 93,178,595, forward strand.
TCTGAGCTGCATGTTTATGAACCAGACTGGCTTATTCTTCACATGAATCTCAACCTCTGGTTCCTGAAGGAATTTCATTGATTTTTAAAATTATTGTATACACTTAAGTTGACCCCTGAACCAATGTACCATGTACCAATTCAGTGCTGTAACTTCTGGTATAAAGATCTGTTCTGTTTGTTTTATTTATTTATGCTTTTCATGAGAAAAGGATGTATCTTGGTAAGTCACCTAGCTCTGAATGGCTGTAAGTGTAGAAATACAATCTGTGTTCAAACACCTCTCTATGCTTTTCCACATTTGGATGGAATATTTACAATAAGAAATGTGCATACATCACTTAAAAATGTAGCATTTGCCAGCAGTTCCCATATCTCTGTGAATATGGTACCTTTGTACTTCTGTATTCTGAATGATAAGTATTACACTCATTATCATTGTATGATAGCTGATAAGTGACTGGTTATTCAATGACTTATCCTTGACTGCAATTCTCTGTTTATCCCTAGGGAAAGGAAAACAACTTTTTAATAGACTTAGCAAATTTATTTTCTTGATGTCTTGTTTCTTAGAGTGCATAGGTTTTCTACATAAAACCTGAAAGCTATAAATAACTAAATGGATGAAAGTAATCTCCAAAGTAATTGCATTAATTCAAATGAGGTCAGTTGAAGCATTAATTGGACTCTGTGATGCTTCAGTGATATATCCGACTAGTTCAAAAGGCAAGTCAAACACCCAAGATTGAATATCTTTCTCTGAGAAAGAGAGACTAAATGGGCAAACACATATCCTGATGGTAACTCTTCTTCATATGTATCTGTGTTGTTATATACTGTTTTCTGCATATATGGTCTTAAATACAGCATGGAAAGGAAGTGCTACAAACACTGCCTGTTTTAGACATCTGTGCTCCACTCAGTCAAAGTATCTGATCCTTACACTGATCCTTAAACACCCTGAGCCAAAAAACCAAAAAAGAAATGCAAGCATTCCCTTCTTATGCACAGATAACTGGTGCCTATTTTTTTAAGAATGAGTTTAAGAGTTTTTCCACTTGTGGAATTGAACATCCAATTTCAAGTCATTACTTGCATTTTAATTTCAATGTTCAGTACTGCTCCACCAGTGTACAGACTTCTGTGAGTTGTGCTGTCCCCATTCTAACATGATAATTAATAAGATACAGCTTTGAACTGCATCTGTGTTATGGCATTGGTTTGTTTGTTTTTTCTTTAAGGCAGAACTCTTCCATTATTTGAGTCATGGGCTACAAATGAAGGATTGTGTACAGGGGCAAGTCTTTGTACTGTGAGACAAGTTCTTGATGCAAAACCATCATCAAACCATGACTGATCTTTGTTGGAAAAGGATGGCTGGATATATGGCTGGCTGTCTAGCTGGGTAAGAAATGAACTAACACATTACTGATTGTCTCATACGATACTGAACAAAAAATTGGTGCTCACAGGTCTTCTGGTCTTCTAGACCATTTTATTCTTATTGCCTTCCATTGAATCAAAGCAATGGATAACTCTTGAAAGAAAGAAAAGAAATATTTGCACCAGATTTAGCTTTCTTCGAGGATGAGCATGCAAGTGAAGAGATACTGAACCATGAGGTGTGATTACACCCTTCACTGCCAGCTGAGAGGAGACATGTTTGACCTGTTTGATGTGTAAAATCTACACCAAAGAGCTAGTTGGTTCCCAATAGCAGCGAGGGTGTTAGACAGTGAAATGCAGATACAAACTTGAACTATCAGATTTTCAGTATAATAGTTGCAGGTCCAGTAGTAAATTCCAGCAGGCAGGGTAATATTTCTGATCAATGTTTTATTCAGTACTGGGGGAAACCCACAAACTTTTAAAATATTACTAATTGTACCTTTAATGTTGACATACCATGTTGAAGCAAAGACATCCTCAGGGAACTTACATCTGATTTGTAGAACTCTTTTGCATGATCAGAAAGTTTGGTAAGAAAGATTAAAATGTTTCATTTTGGCACAGAAACATTGCTGAGCAGACTCTGGGAGGTGCATCCTACTGTACATTGGCATAAAAGCTGATATCCTGCAGGGTTGCATCATATTCCATTATGAACAGTGGTAGTAGGATCCATAGATGTAGAAATAATTGAGGTATGACTTCTGTTTCTGAGCCTGGATTTTTTTAAACATCTCACATGTTTTGGAAGTTAGAAAGAACCTAGCAGAGGTGGAGAATATAAGATTTATCAGCTCAGGTCTCAAATAAACAAGAAATTTTAGTCATCCTGAATACCTTAGTATCAACAGAGGCTCCATTGTTTCTAATAAAAAATTTTGAAAGCACCACTTCTAGGAATTTTCAAGAATCTTTTACGCCTTTTGTGTGCTGAAGCAACTGTAAAAAACCCCACATGCATTTTGGTTTTGCTGTAGCAATTATTTGTCCTAAATCCACACCTTCCACAACACTACTGTTATTGCTACCTCATGACCACATACTGAAGGTTCAGTGTATACCCATGAAATACAATGTGAAATAACAAGCAGAATTCAGTATTAAGAAAATTATGAAATAAGCCATAACAGAGACACTGTGTTGCAGGACAAATGAAAATATTATAGCAATGCATAGCTCATAATTCCACTATCTCCTCTTAAACTACTACGCTACTATGGAGAAAAAAAACAAACACACTAGCTAAAATAGTCCAATATACTATAGATATTAATGTAGTTGCCATGGTGTGTACACTGCTGAAACTTCATGTTCAGTGCTTGCCTTCTTTAAAGTAGAGATTTTAAATGGAATTAGGTATGGAATAAAAAATAATCTATGATCAATTTAGCCACTCAGGCAGGGCTAGAAATCTCCTGTTTCAGGCTGCAGTGGGAGATAACTTGCCACAATATGGGCTAATTGGAACTCTGCAAAGTCTCTGCTTCAGTGACTCCTGGAAGAGACAAAAGCTGCGTGCAAATTCAGAGGGGAGCACACAGTAGGCAAAAGGGAGGGAAGGAGAGCACAAAAAGGCATTCGCCAGCAGGAACAGACTGGAATTTAACAGGGGATTGTTTTCTTCCCACTGGTCAAAACAAACTCTTGCAATTTGTGTTAGGTGCTGTAAAACCCAGCTACTGTCTACTGTCTGTAGAGGAAGGAAGAAGAGCAGAACTCAGATGGAGGAGGACCAGCAGGCCCCATATGTATTTAAGCTGACTGCAGAGTTCTGAAACAATGAAATATATATCAATACAAGTACTCAAATCACTGTGTGCTGCTGTGGGACATATCAAGACTGTTTTCATGGGTTTTTCACCAAAGAAAAGCTCATATGAGACATTTGATGCCTAAACAAACATTCAGAAAACTGATCTGAAGTGCAGTATTTTATGAAACAAATAAGCAGACAGCTCAATCCAAAAGCCACGCTGCATTCTGCTGACCCTGAAGAAATGACAGAGTAGTCCTTCCCCAAAATGCAAGCTTTACTGCTTGCCTACTAGTGCTTTGCAGGACACAGCAGAGGCAGGAATGAGCTGAAAAGAAAGCAAACTTTAGGCAGAAACAGAATTATTCTAGGATGCAGCTGAGACTGGGATGTGGTTACGGGCTGTCCCAAACCCCAGCCTGAGAATACCGTGTAGGTATGTGCATATGTACCCTGTGTGTGAAATCTTCTAAACTGGCATGACGGCTCTCCCATTTTTACAACACATCTAACATCTGCCCGGGGGTTGCAGCTGTAACTCTTTGCAGTAGCAAATGGCAGAACCAAACTCATGCCAGTGAAGATAATGGGTACCTGAGCACAGGGAGAACTCAGAGTTGGGAACAGGAGAGAAAGACAGAGCATGACAATTTCTTGACATTTTTTACCCATTTTATATGGTACTTACTTCAAGCAGGTTCACTTGCTACAAATATATAAGAAAATTGCTGATCTAAAAGCTGATTGTTGCCACAATGACAAAAACTAAAATGGTCTCAAAAGAAAAAAAGTGAAGGTTTGCCATCTTAAAGATGGTTTGTTTCTTTTATGGAAATATAGGATAATAGTGCTTTTTATAGTACTCTTCTGCACTCTTCTGCAAGTTTTTAGTAGATCTGTAACTCTGATAATAACTTGTCAATTCAATGTGTATTGAGAAATATATATGTTACGACTTTATATATATATATAAATATATATATATATTTTTGTATCTATAATAAAAATAGTATTTTTCATTTTCTACTCTTTTCTTCTTGACATGATTACATTAATTTCCAAATGGTTTAAATTTTTTTTAAATTATAAAAATTCAGAGGAATATACCAATTTAAAATCTGGAAGATGAAATTCATTTATCATTATAGAAAATAGCAATCGGCTCAACTGAACAAAAATAACTCAGGCAGTTAGCTCTCACCAGCTTGCACACTCTACTGATATATTCCATTTACTACTTTATATCCATCTGCCAAACCCACCTGGGTTTCAGATGGGACATATTCTAGCTCTGTTAATGATAAGCTTCACTCTATTCCCTATGTCATCCCCTCAACACTTTCTAAAAAAAAAAGACAAAAATTATACAGTGCATATTGTGCCATGTGTATTGGTTTAAATGTTACATTAAGTGAAGAGCATATTAAGAAATATGCCAAGAGTGTTTCCTTCTTGTTATGACCCCCACAATGAGTTGGGCAGAAGTCATATAATCCACAGTTAAAAGCCAAAAATAGGGTTCTGGGTAAAGCAGAGTCATATTTGTTTTTAGGAGATACCTTTTACAATGAGATTATCTCTAAGCACTAACAGAAATACTGCAAATGCTACTATTTCAGTGGCTTAGTTGTAGGCATTTATAAAGCCTGTTGGAATTGGAAATAACAATTACCAGTTTGTCAGGCTCCTTTGTGGGGTTTTCAGGGAGCTTCATGTCTGCACAGAGGCCATACAGAGACAGTGACATCCTACAGTGTGAAGGATTATCTTTTCCTCATCTTTCTTAAAGGCCCTAATGATCCAGGAGCCTATACCCAAACAGGTGACATTACTGCACACTCCAGAGAGGTATCCTGATGAGCAGAGCACACAATCAGTTATTTGTCAGGGGTTAGGTAGGTGAGAAATGCATCCTTACTACTCTGGGGAAAAAAATCTATGTAGTCTTCCTCCTCTCTGTGGCATGCTGCATCTGCAGTCTTTTTGCAGGAAATAGAACCTGATGAGCTATTGATATGCCAGTCACAATCTACAGCAGAATGAAGATAACCAGCTGGTGGCACTACCTTAAGGACACAGGCAAATTGGCAAGGAACTAAGTAGCTCCTTGGTCATTGTTACAGAAACATAGACAGTAAGGCATTGCTCTGTTTAAAAGAAACCCTGCTCAGTGTGATGAGAGGACCTTCTGGCATTTCTGAGCACTTCAAAACAAGGGCTGGGCACAGGAAACCCATGTCCCCTAAACACCCCAGGAGATAATGAATCACTCTAATCACAGCAGGGTGATACAATTAATGGTTTAACTGAGTTATTCCCACTGTGTGTTTTCATATATTAGTGAACATTATGGGTGACCTTTCTTCAAGAAATAAGATTTCAGAAAGCCTTCTTGATGCAACTTTCACAAGTTTGTCCCCTTCAGGCAAAGGCAGATTTTTGTAAGGTTTCAGTGACTGAAGGCTCTCATCAGCTTAAGCCCAGTAGTTTACTATACCTAACTGTCAGACCTCCTTCATAAATTCAAGGACTGAAATGGCATTATTTTTAGACATTTCAAGTAATTGACTTTTAGCCTTTTAACTTTGCATTCTGACACTGACGTGAGTACTGAGTAGTTCTAGAAGTAATTTCTGTGTTTAATTAAGAGGGAAAGAAGGCAATAGCATTTTTACTAGATCCCCAAATCAGCCTCAGTGCACAGAAGACATGTCTATCAGCTGAAAATGAGTAGCATTATTAACTGCAAACTTCTCTGTCAGAGCTAATTTTCCAGTCTTCCTGGAGAAGATCAGTTGTGTATGCATCCCTCTTCAAGCACCTGCACAGGATGTGGGCACACTCAAGGACAGGAAGGCTTTCTGTTCCCCTAATATGCAGGTGTGCACAATGTCAAGCATCAGCTCTACTTTTTCAGGATCATTTCATAATGCATACACAGTACAGTTTTTCTGGATGTCAGCAGTCTGAAACTGTTTTCTCACTGACAGAGATGGGGAAATGCAAAAGCATATGGACAGCTCTGGTGGACATTTTCTCTACAGATCTTTCAAGGCAGGGATTATTTGTGATCTTGCTGCATTCTCCAAACCTCATACACAAAGTGTCCTGAAAAGAAAGGAGGCTTAGGTGAGAAAACTTCATGTTGCATTTAAGTGTGGCTGAGGAAGAAATTATTTTTATTTAATTAATAGAAACATGACATGAATAATGAGAAAAAAGACAGCAGTTGATGGCTTACCATTTTCCAGGTCGTTGCTTATTTTGGTACTTCATAGGATAATTGTGGACTTCCCTCCTTGAACAAAATGAAGTGAGTTTCAGAGAGAGGTAAGATCAAGTTAATACTCAAATAAATAGAGGGAAGTGAAACAGTGAAAAATATGAGGCAGAGAAGTGAAGCACATTTAAAGTCATATGCAATTAGTAATTATAAAATACAATAAAACAGAAGTAAGGATTGTACCTTATAACATTTATGTGGTTGTATCTAATTACTTCTAATCTTGAAACTAGTGTTTGAGTCCACGTCTTTCTTCAATTGTGCAAAAATGAAATTTCATCATTTCCAATGGCTCATATCCAATCTTCTACATGTGAGGACACTTAAGTAAATATAGCTGTACATTATAAAATAATGCATTTAGAAGTTAAATATAATGCTATTTAGACATTCATTTATTGCTATATTTATGATGTTTCTATATTTGTTTACCTATATCTTAATTACGTAAGTCAGGGGTGGTCTAATCCTAGCAACAACGAGGGCCAGATGGAGATTTTTTGCCCTCCAACTGAGCATGTGACATTCCTCCCCTCACAGCTGCAGCCTGACACAGGCGTTTGGCTGGTGCTGCTGCTGCTGCCAGAGAAAGGAGATATTTTAGAGGAGGTGAGGCAGAGTGTCCACACTCCCTCCCACAGGTGACATTGGCAGTTTTGCTCCATGTGTTGAGTGTGTTGTGAGCAGGAGATGGCTGTCAGCTGTTTGCACTGCTTTTGATGCATGAATTGCTACCTTTCCTCCTTTCCAGGGCAAATACTCTGCATTGGAAGGGGTTGATCCATGATATAAACAAGACAATAAGACCAGAAGTCTTTTCTAAAAATACTGCATTAGAAGACTATGAGCTGAGTGTATTGTGCTGAGAGCTATGCTGAAACTGAGAAAGCTCTCTTAAAACAGAACAAAACAAACCAAAACAATATAAATACCATTTTTCTTGAGGAAATCAGTTTTTTTCCAATGAGGTATGACACAGAAAAGTTGTGATATGCTACCGATTTTTTAATATAGGAATTTTCAACTCAGAACCCCAGGTTCATTCAGATTTTAGTACTACATTAAGAAGGAGGAATTTTTCTACCTGTGTCAAAAAGAGGAAATACTCTGAAGTTTTTGTTTCTTTTCCTGCTTCATCAAAACTGCTTTGTACTGACAATGTGGGGGAAAGAGTGAACACCAGTTGTCGGAGATGCTTTAGGGCTTTAAATCCCGACTTGAAGAAAAGTCTGCTTCAGATCTATCATTTATATATTTTGATATATATTTATGGAATAGCTCAATCTCTCCAGTTGTAAAGCTTGAACAGGGATGAGAATAAAACCAGATGAAGGCTTCCAGATATAACTCTCTCCAAAACACTTTGAAAATACCTGCCAAAAATGTGAAACAATCCATTCTGAAGTCCTGAGAACGTTCTTCAGCACCATTTCCTTTCCCTGAGAGGGGACTCAACTCTGGCATAGATTATTTACTACTAGAAAAAGGTAGAATTTTATCAGAGGGAAGGGAATCATCCCAATTTTACCTTTGGTTTGGCAGTGAAGCTGTAACAATCATAAATCACTCCCAGCTGTCCCTGGGATCTCCCCTTAAGCACATCACTGTAGGGAAGGCAACAGGTTCTGCAGCAATCAATCCCTTTTATATCTCTCCACAGACACACAGGCATCATACTGGAGCTCAGACTGTGTTGCTGGCTAAAAAAGATAATTGGTAAATCAAATACTAAATGAAATCACTCAAATTATATCCACTGCCCTCACTTTTGCTGAAATCCTTCGTTAATTTCCTAATCCATGCATGTATATAACTGAGAAGCTTCTTAATCTTCCTAACCCCTTTCCACCTCCAATATTCACTCCTGTGGGTACCATCACTCTTCTTGCATGACCCATATATTGTATCTCCATATTTCTTTTTCATCTGTGGTCCTCTAGATGATCTTTGTTGGGTTTAGCCTTTGTTCAGAGTGTGTTTACCTCAGGCGTTGAACATGCTCATTTCCAGGGTCGTTATTTCCTTGCTCTGTGACTGCTTTTTCTGATTCCTACCCTATGGTACTTTCTGGGCTGAATGGATCTCTGGCTGTCAGTGATCAAAGCTGTCAGTTGCTGTTTATTTCCTCACCTCTTCAATTTGGCTCCTGGGAGGATGTTTCAACAGACGTTTTAGAGAGACAGAAAAAACCAATATCCTATTAAACTAATGACCCTTGGCTATGCTGTCTACAAATGAATGCAGGCACAGACAATTGCCCAGTTTTCTACTGAGGGTCTGTGCACAACAGTCTTATGTGTGTTTTCTAGCTATAAAATGTATGTGTGTATAACTTCTGGAAAAAAAAAGTATAATTTCCATTTAACAGTAATTATTCCAGTGTAACTATGGCACTCCACTAATTGCTTTCTGGTTATTAAGAATATTAATAAAGTTCATGTTCAGATTTTCTGGTAGAGAGCACTGCTGGCTCTTCTGTTTATTTTTTTCTGAGGGCTTCTGTAAAGAACATCTGAAGCCTTTTTATAACAGTTGCTTTTTCACAAAATCAAAAGTCTGGAATAAATTTGTTGTGACTAGCTATTAGAAAAAAAGATTTTCTATTGAGAGTAGCAATGGCTTCTCTCTTTAGATAAACATAACTATAATGTGTGATAGATTGAAATGTATCTTCATGTCCTACGACCATGGTGCTAATCACAAATATTCCTGGTGTTTATACCAATAAATGTTTTTCTACTACCAGCCTGCTATTGAATTCCTTATGTTTAATAGACTTAAGCACAATTTCTAGGAGGAAGTCTTTGATGTTTTTATCCTAATTTATTGGTTGAGGGGTAGTGGAGACTGTGACTGAGAAGAAAATAGAAGTGGAGAGAGCTTGTATGCGGACATTGGAAACAGTAATTTTAAGCGCTTTGTTTCTGAACAGAATTGATGAACAGGGATACATGAAGAGCTGCTCAGGATGAGGTTTGAGTGTGAACAGAAGGAGAGGGGTCTGAAGCAAAGAGGTGGTCTTTGCAAAAGAAGAGCTGTTGAAAGTGTGTTTGAATTAGGAGGTGAGGTGAGGTGAGGTGAGGTGAGGTGAGGTGAGGTGAGGTGAGGTGAGGTGAAGAAGAAAGAGGATCCATAATGATTTGTTGGACTCTACAGTAGTATGAAGGTGGCAGCACTCGGACTCTAGAGAGAGAAAAAAGTAACACAGGAAGAATAAAAAGTTTAAGAGCAGAAACATAAGAAATGCAATAATGGAAGTCCAGAAAAGTTAAGATTTAATGAAAGAGAATCATCAGTAAATAGAAAAGTATGGGCTGACACTGGGTCAAGGGCAGGCTGAGAACAAAACACTACAGTGTAATTTTTGATAAAAAGTCAACAGCACAATAAACTTTGTTTAGACCAGATGTCGTAGAATGCAAGAAGTAAAGGGAGGAGAAAAGGAGAAAGGAACCCGAAATAAAAGAAAATGTTGTGAGAACAAATCTTCACAACTAACATTAAGAATATATTCTGCAATTTTAAAAATATAATAAGGTAGCAATAATAGCATTTGGAGAAGCAAGGAAGTTCACTCTACAGTTTTTAAAAATTTATTAAGCAAGAAGAAACTGAATTCCTTTTATTGTGAAGTGGAAAAAGTACAAGGTAGAGAGATAGAAACTATCATTAAGTAGTGAAGAATAAGAGTAGGTGTGCTGGAAAATATAACCATGTTAATAAGCTTGATAATTCTGAAAAATGTGATCGTGCAGAGACACAGCAATGCAAATGTGAGAAATCAAGGTAGAAAAGGTTGAGAGAGAAAAACAAACGTGTCTATCTGTGACTGAAAAAAACCATAGAGACTGTGATCGAGGAGAAAAGGAAAGGAAATCATGCTGAAATCATAAAGTGCTTGTAGATTTTGCAAATCACCCAACAATCCCTGGGGAAGTCAGGGAAGCTTTCTTGGGAGAGCTCATTCCTAGTTGCTCTATGTGTGTAACACACACAACACAGAAACTAAGCAAAACACTCTGAACTATAAAATCTCTTAGGAACATGAAGAAAACAGCAGGCTGATGAAATCTATCAAGAGCTTGTGAAGGTGATCTGACTAACATTATGCTTGTTTGGATAAATGTGCTATTAAAATACATATTAAAGTATAAAACACAGGCCATTATTCACTGTTTCCAAGGCACTGCTCATATGGAAAAGCAAATGAGAAATCATGAGAATGGTTTTAGCATTATTGTTGATTCATGCCAAATTAGGTTTCCAATCTGTACATAGAGCTATTATTATTAAAACAAATCATTTATCCTCTTGAGAACAGTATTGCTTTAACTTCAAATTATGTTCTTTCCCTACCACTGTTGTGCACCTTTCTTTTAACATGGTTTCTTTTGGCACAGTTCCTTGTTTGTTGAGCAGTAGATTGATATGCTTGCAGGGAATGGAAGAAAGATGTGCTGCTGTACAGTATTAGCATCCACCCTGTAGTATTTTGAACACGCTGGAAATACCAGCTAATGATAAAAGGCTGTGATTAAAACTTTCAGGGCTGCAGGGGTGAGGAGGAAAAAAAACAACCTTCCTTTAAATCAGAACAGAAAATTACAAGGGAGGATTATGGTTGAAGATCCTGTACCTCTGTCTGTGTGCATTGTATATGAGGTAATATTTAAAATGTTAGTAGCATTTGGCCTAAACATTTGCCAACCAAAGATGCTTCTGAGACTTTCTGCAGATGGTTACCATTTCAACAGGGGAATATTTTATATGATAGCCTTGTGTTACTCACACAAAGGACATTCATTATGCAGCAGAGATAAATAAAGAGCCTCAGATAAGGAACATACCAAATTCATATCCTGTGCTACCTCAGAAATCTGATAGAAGATTGAATTTGTTTCCATGATGCAAATCATGGTTACAAAAAAGCTTTTACCTCTTTGTAAACAGAGTTAGGGCGCTGGTACATGAGAAAAGTTACAGCAAAGCAAACTGTGGTATTATTTCAAAGCCATTGTCTTCCATGCTTTTTGTTTCAGTGAGTGTTATGGTGAAAAATATTGCAGCAGAGCAAAGGTAAAAGAGATTATCCAGTTTTACTGAAGGGTAGGGGTAAGGACTCTTGTACACAGGTAGTTCCCACCTGTGAATAGATGGATTAGATTAGATGGATTTTATGAGCTTCTTCTCAGGAACACATTTGTTTGCCCATATCATTAGACTTGTCTTCTGCTAAGTGTCAACATTATAGCTGCATTTTCTTTTTATGTTGAAAATAAAAAAGAATCCAAAAGGGAATAAAATTGTAAGACCCTTTAGATTACATAGTTCTGATCAGTCATTTAAGCAATAAAACTACAGAAGATGGGCTCATTAAGATCTCAGACTACATGGCTCTTCTCTTACCAAAGACACTCCTAATTAGCAAAATGTTTCTTCTGAAATGGCCTGCTGGGCTGCAGAAGTGAATTAATCCACAGAGCCTTTCTGAACTCATCTGGGCAGTGTTTGCTTGTTTGATGTGGGTCTTGATGACACAAAGGTCCAGTGAAGCACACACTTCACCTGGGACTCACCCCTCTGCTCCTCTGGGGAGAACGCGGCGTGGACATGAGCCACGGTCAGTCTGTAATTTGAGATTCTTTCTGCAAACTTATTGCAAATCAAGTTTGTCTAAGAATTCCTACAGTACAGATTTACTATCTCCAAATTCCAGGGAAGAAGGTTTGTTTTGAGATACAATGCAGCACTGATAATAGTGATTTAGAGCAATATAAAGATTTCCAAGCTAGATCAGACTTGTGGGAGTGCTCTCTCTGTCGCTGCTCTCCACAGTCCTGTATCCAGAGGACAGCACAAGTCCCACAGTGGGCAGCAAGTCATCCACACACTTATGAAACTCTTTTTTCTTCATTCATAAGAGTTGAAAGTTGGCTTAAATTCCTGAACATGAGGTTTACATTCCTTTTCATCATCTATTTTTAGCATTTACATTATAACTCTGTGTATTCTCAGTATTCATATAAATGTCCAGTTCCCCTCTGACTTTTGCTAAAATCCTGGCCTTAGTATTATCTGTTGTCAGTGATTTATGAAGTTTAATTGCATATTGTCTGTTTTTCTTCATTTTATATATTTTAAATTGGCTGCCTTCAAATTTAATCAAGTGTGCTAATCTGCTACTGTATTATTTTAGGGGTGCTTATTCTTTATCAAATTCTTCACTGTCTTCCTATATTTGAATAAAACCTAAATAAATTCATGCTATACAAGCATTACTGTCTTGCTGCTTGACTCCTTTCTGGATAATAAATAGGTTGCCCTGGGGTGACTTTATGATGCTTGGATCCCCGATGGTCTGTCTTGTTTTTGCTAGACATTAAGTTCTGCACCTTTAAGACTGGTTCTGAGAGTGAAGTGAGGGGAAGAAGAAGCACAGAGTTTGTTCTCAGAAACTGCACTCGCTCCTCCACATTCCTGCTGCTGGACTGGGTTGTCTGCAGATGGACAGACAGCAGGAAGAGCTCTCCTTGGCTTTTAGTTAGTTTTTAGCTAGCTGAGGCAGAGAAGGTCCCTGGACTGCAGTTTTTTTCTTTTACTCAGATCTGTTTGAAACTACACTGGGCTAAAAACCCAGAAAAGCACTGGGAACTTTCACCTGTGTCCCACCCAGGCTTGGGCTGGGCTGAAGGGATGATAACAGACTGGGTGAGCAGAGCTGTAACCCATGAAAGGGACTTTCTAAATTGGTCATCTCTTCAGAGCAGCAAGAGGTTTTATTGTTTAATATTGTCCTTTTTTTTTTCTTTTTTCTTTTTTTTTTTTTTTTTGCTAGTGAATATTTTGCCTGTTAAATAAACAGATTTTCCACTTTTCTCCAAAGAAATCTTTTCCCAAACTAGTTAGGGGAGGAGCCACTTGAATTTGCTTTCTAGAAAAACCCCTTTGGAGGTTTTCTCCCAAATTTGCCCTAAACCAAAACAAATAGATAGATACATTAAATTATCTCTGCATGTCTGATGTAGCTTTAATAATTTCTGTTTCTAATGTTTTTATTATGCCTCTCCGTTCTGACTCTGCTAGTTTTGAGAATGTAACAATACTATGCATCCTTTCCCCTATTGTTTGTAACTGAATTGAATCCAATGAATTCCTAGAAACAGGAGTGAACAGATTTCCTTGAAAAACATAGATTTGTCTCAGAGATGGCCTGTCCTCAGAACAAGGCAATGAACTGGTAGCTCACCCATGTTTTGGGCTGTGAGTGTAAAAGCACTGATGTATGTCTCATAAACACACATGAATATAGCAGCCCTGGTGTGCACTCATGTGGCTGCCTAGCAGTTGGAAATTTCTGTAGAACTATCACAAATAGTTTTCCCCAGTCCTCGAGGGAAGAGGTGCTTTTCTTCTACTTATTTTGGAAAGTGGCCCTGTGCCTCTATTTTGAGAAAATGCATCCCAAAGCCTCAGTCCGATGCCTGAGGTAAGCACACTCCACCATCAAAATCTTTTTAAACAAGAAAATTGTAAATATCAGTCTTTTAAAGTTTTTGTGTTTTGGGGGTTTTTTTTTTGTTGATTTTGTTTGGTTGTTTGGTTTTGTTTTGTTTGGTTTTGTTTTTTGTTATTATTTCCTCTGAGATTTCCTTCTATATTTCTCCTTTGAGCAAGCTTTCAGTGAGTTCCAGTCTCTGATGCACAGTTACAGGAACCACCTCTGCACCCATTAGCAGAGTGGAGGGCTGCTATATTAATTTTTTGTGGTACATTTACATGGAATCATAAATTCCCTCATGATAATAATAATAAATTAAATCTATGTGACACTAGAAAAAGAATCTGAGTTCCATTATTATTATTTTGAAAATTTTTGATGTTTTCTATTCTTTGCAAAAAGAATGCCTCTTCAGTATTTTTCCAGCACTTTAAAAATCATTATCCTTTCAGAAAATTCTCAAATACATGGAAAATAAAGCATGGTTTTGCTCTTTATTGTTATACTTGTTTGAAATTTACTAATTTTTTTTATTTTTTAAAAAAGCTTATAAAGAATGAAAGGAAAACCAGGGATGAATTGAAAAGGTATCTTTGATCTAAAAAACCATTTTTTCTTCTTTAGTTTAAAATGCTTACACAAAACCTGTATTAATTTTTAATTATTAACATGAGAGAGAAATGTAATAATACGTTTTTCTAATGCTTTGTTATCCCTATGTCTTCAACTCCAGCTCAAAAATGCAATTAATTCTGTAACTTACACTCTGTGGCGGATGTCATTCAAGCTGCGACAGCTTATTTTGGGTAGTTAAAAGGATAAAATCAAGTAGTCATTCTACTAATCCCTTTACAAGGAAACAGCTTTACGCATAAAAACTGGAACTTATGTGGTCATTAGCAGATGCTACATCAAGCAACCAAAAAATACACACATTTAAATTCTTAAGCACAATCTATGAACACTACACAGATGGTTTCCAAGAAACTGTACCTAAATTGATTACGATAAAAATGATCTGCTGCAATTGTTTCTGTCAAAAGGGAGAACAGAATTTGTCCCAATGTGTCGCTCTGCCCACTCATGCAGAGAACCCAGCTGCTGAGACAGATGTTGCTCTAAGCACTTTATTTTAGGGTCATTAAAATGGTTACAGGGGTTAGTCATTCATTGTTTTATAAATTGTGCTTACTAGCTGGCTCCATAGATGCTGGAAAACTTCTTTGTGGTTGATCAAAAAGTTATATGTCATATCATGTTTACTGTATGCTGGCAGTAAAAATGGGTGAAGCACTTGTGCAGGACATGAAGAGAGAAAAAACAATTACTTTTACTCTTTTATTTAGAACAGCATTTATTTACTCACATCTGACCTGGAACTAGTGTAGCCATCTGAACTGCAAAACCTGCCTCAAAGGCCTTCTAGCTTTCATTTTAGTTCCTTCCAATCATTAAAGAGCAAGATTTTTCAGTACAACTCACTCCTGTACAATCTTCCTTCTGTGATATTATGAGCAAGAAGTGTCAGACAAGCAAAGGTTCAAGATCAGTAGATTAGATCAGTGCAGAGCGGGTCCGTCTACCTCCCCGCTGTCTTTGCAAATGCTGCTCTTTGGCAGTTTGAGCATACTCAGGCTTTACTTAGAAATATTTGGCTAAATCTCTTCTCTGTTGGCAGGTTCTATGGTTTTCCATGGCTCATCTAATTCAGGATTGACTTAGCCATGTGCATGTGATGTATTGGTGCAGCAGCTAATGTGTCAATGAGAAACAGAACAGTAAAAAGATGAAGCTCAGTGAAAAACAGCAAGGTTGGCAGATCCAACTCCTTTTCAGATCATGCTGTAGCCTTTTATAGCCTCCAGTACAAAATGTAGCCAACTTCCGCTCTTTTATTTCATCTTTGTCCCTGTGTACTTGTTACTATGTCGATGGTTCGATTCATCTTCCCTAATTGGTAATTGAACTCCGGCAGCCAAAGCCTAAATTCAAGGTGGTGTTCATGGACACACTCTAAATTATATTTTCCTACCTTTCCTGTGCACATTTAGGATAAAGTCATTCATCTGGAAAAAAACAGTGAAACTTTTTAGTGTCATTGTACCTGACTCCTTAAAACACAGATGCTTTGGCAGGTTGATTTGCTGTACTTCTGCAAGACATTAATTTCTCTCCCTTGGCTTTATTTAGATGATTATGACTTGCTCAAGTGTAAATCATCCCAAATAAATAACCTAGCATGTATCTCACATTGAAAATACACTAAAGTTATAATTTTTAAATTAAAATCAATATATCCTCAAAAAATTCAAGAGCTGGAGGAACAAAGTTACCGTCTTTCCCCAAATCTATCAATTTCTGAGGTCAAATACCACCCCACCCTTCCCCCCTGCCCCGTGCCCCCACCACTAGGTTAGGAGCCAGACAGAAGATTGTCTCAGAAAACACAATCCCTGAAAATGCATGAGATTTTGGAAAGAAGGCACATTAGATGTATTTCAACATTCAGCTCGAACAAAATTACTGATACAAAAAGTAATTCAGTCAAGAGAGCCACATTTTTACCTGACTGTATGATAAGATATATAAATTCTCTCAGTTTCATATAATTTTGAATTGAATTTTATCTAGTCCATAGTTTGATCTTGCAAAAAACCCCTTAGACAGGAAATCCTTTTTCCCCAGGATTTGATGGTGTTTTTCACCCATTAACTTTATCTGTACCTGAAGCAAAGAGGTGTCTTTCACAAGCAATACCAGCTTATTATAGTTTCATTACTGGAAATTTCTTATTGTCTAAGTAAGATGTTAAGATTTGCTGTAACTCTGAGCTGATTTGCCTGCAAAATAATAAGATGAGGGCTGCATTAGAAGCTTGGGGTCACACAGGGCGCACTGATGTTCATAAAAATCACTTTGCCCCTCTGCTTTTGTCTTACAGTGTTGTGAGGTCTTCAGGATAACAACTGTCACTTACTCTGCTTATGAGCAATATTGGCTGTAAAGATTTTTTCTTTTTCAGGAAGAGCTTTTAAAAGGTAATGTAACATTAAATACTAAAGGACACTCTCATCACCTGACATGCTGTGTTTTGAGGTGAGATTAGCAGAATTGCAAGGCCAGAATAGAGGCAGAGATGCATTTGCAGGACAAATGTCCTTTTTAGTGTTCGTGGCTCAGACAGTGCTCACAGAAGAACAGAAAGAGAAACATCCTGATGAAAAGCAAGCTTGAGTTCTTAAGAGAATTTTTGATATTCTGCACACCAGGCATGACAACATAAGGCTGCTCACAGCCTGGATGTCACTCCAAATTCCATTATACTTACATTAGATGCTGTTTGTTCCTCCTGCAAATGCACTGACAGATTTTTGCAGCCCTGTGCATGGGGTTTTTTTTAGTGTATGAAAGGTTTGTAGTTATTTTAGCCGTGGAGTTGCTAAAAAATTATTAAAATCAAAGTTCGCTCTCATCTAGCCTGAACAAAGCCAAACAACATGTTCCTCTTTTAGAAACAAATGAATGGGAATTGGCTAGTATACCACTTGCACTAAGATGGCTGGGGCTGAAAAAAGGGTGTGATGGCTTGATACACGTTACAGAAATAAAAGCATTTCTGCTTGAAAAGCCATCATGATACCTAGCTCTAATTCCCCTTTTTTTTCCTTTTTATTATGTAGCATCAGAGCAACAGCTGAGATGGAAAAGAAAATATTATTTGTACTGTTGTGGAAGAGCACTTATCTTGAAAAACATAGATTTTATACAAATCAGGAAGAAACACATCATGTGCAATTGGAAGGAATAAAGGACAAAACCTGATAATAGAGAGTCTGCTGGCACACTACATCTTTTCTCACGGTTACATTGTCTAGTATTAAGATGAACATGTTTTGCTGGTTTAGAGCATTACTGAATACAACATGAAGCATATTTATACTCAGTCACACTGGGTCCTTCTAGTCCAGCTCTTCAAAAGAGAATGCTTAAGGTGAAATGTAAGAACAAGAACAACTTTGCCCTTTCTCTGAACACTAACTCAGTCTTCAACAATTTGTGGCTCTTGGACTTCCTCTTGTCCACACATTCTGTCTTCTGTGGCATGCAAAAGCTAGAAACACTTTGTAGCACGGGGAAAAAGCTTGGGCCCATAAACATCCCTGTCATTACTGCCTTAGCTTGAACAGAAGAGGCTTTTACCCAGATGCACCCTTGTGTCTGCCATTCTCCTTCACCCTCTCCAGAAACCACTTACAGTGGCAAAAGCCAAGGCACAGAGGGGAGATTTGAATCTTGAAACTGCAGTTTGGGCACTGACTCAGAGACTTGTCCCCTGAGGCTTCTCTACAGCCTCACACTCACCTTCAGTGCATGTGCCCCTGCTCTCTTGTACTGTTTCCCTACACCTTCTCCAGCACTTTGTGTCTGTATGCCTGACCCAAGGGATTTCCCCTCTGCTTCCTACTAAGGATCTTGGCTCTCCTTTTTCTCTCCCCCAATTTACTCTGCTGGGAAACCCTGCCTATATTACTGTGACCCTCGAGAAAACAGCATTGTGTGAAGATATAGGATGTACCTCTTTGACAATACTACTTAGTCCTTCCTTCACCTGATTCAGGTCCGTCTCTGCTGTTAATCATTCCACTTGACCGATGCCAAGCAGCTGTGCTTTTGACCAACCATGGGAGTACAGTCACTTTAGTAAGTCTTTGAACTCTTAGAAGAGTGTGAAGAAGCCTAGATGTGCTAATGCATACAGTGAATTTTCTGATTCCGCTGAAGGGAATCAGCATTTCAGAAAGAAGCCTTTTTTAGGACCATAGTTTGGGAAAAATAAAGTCAGAGCTGGGTGATCAGTGAGACATAATATATCAAAGTGATTTTCCACAAAAGAGAAGGCAGGGACTTCCTCTGAATATCACCATGGCAAGTAATCTCAAATTTACTATCTAGAAATAAAGACTATAATAATTAACACATGTTTATTGATATTAGAAGTTCTCAGACAAAAATTAGAAGTCTAGAAGGCATTTAGATTGTCTTCAGGAGATCCCATACATATATATCTTTAGTTTTGAGCAACACCAGCATGGAGCTACATAAAGTGTACACCTATCACCAAACCATGGAATATTGTATTTTTATGCAAGAGGATTAATTTAAGTCAGGTGATAATCAGAATATGAGAAGTAAACATCTTCTACTCTAGCTTTTGTATCGGAAATATCTTCATCATCGTGCATTCTCTCACTTGAAAAAAAACAAAATTAACACCTCAAATATCTGTTTAAACTTAATTCATAGAATAATAGAAAAGTGAGAACATTAATACTCATTCACCATTGATTGGAGGATCTGAAAGCACCTGTGGCTGCGTAGGTGTGTTTTTCTACTCTTGTTGATTATCTTCTAAAGGTTTCTGATAGAAACCACATCCTCTTACCCAGTATTGGGTGGTGTTTATTAAAGATGCTGAGAGCATATAAGAGCAGCTCTCCCCCTTGAAATTATCTTGTGCAGACATGCATGTCTATAACTTTCCTTGTAACTGAACTGTAAACATGACCTTTGCAGACCAACAGTACTTTCCCAACTGAAAAGGTGTGTCAGCTGCATGAGAGTGTGGTATATGATTTTGCAGAGGTTTGCACTTTCACCTGTGGCAAGTGAATTCAAAACACGCTTGTCTTTATTTAGTAATAGACAGATCCTTTTTTTGCCAGTGCAGATAACTCTCCACAAAGCTAAGCTTGTGACAACCAGATCCTGTTACTTTTAAATAACAGTTTTAATATCCTGGCTTAGAAGGAGTGATCATCTTCAACACCAGATGGAAACTCTGAGAAAATAAATAGTTAAAATTCCCATTATTTCTGTCATTCTTTTCATTAGGTGTCTTAGTGGGATGTAATGTAAGTGCTATGAATGTTGAAGACTGTGAAATTTGAGGTGAGGGAAGGAGTAACAAAGCAAATCAGACAACGTACCTTCTTTTCCCATTCCAAGAAAATTGGACTTGTTAACTCAAGGAATCCTTTTGTCTCATTGTTATCAGTAGAAGCAATACTAAAGCTCATAAATGCAGTAGACTGTGATGACACACTTTGTAAGGAAGCCTTAGGTAAATGTCCAGGATAAGAACAGTGAGCTCGGTTCACTTCAACCCACCAGGTTCTGCATCAGAAACACAGAACATTTCTGTTTAGTTGTAAATCTACTGGAATATTTTTTTTTTTATTAAACACAAGAAACTAGTATAAAAGGAGTATGGGAAGAGAGTTCTGTCAAGACCTAATCATTCTCTTGTGGATCCTCTTAGGAAGACCATTACCTTATCTTCAGGTTGGTCTTGCATAGGTGATACATGTATGAAAAGACAGTTATTGCTCCCTATTGAAGTTGTGTCCAGCTGCCTCCAGCTCTCTTCCAACCCTGTGCAAGAGGGAGCTGTGCCATAAAATGACAGACAAGACACATAAGCCAGAAGAAAGACATCCACCAACCTGTCCACAAACTTTCCAGTTTGCGTGGCAGAGGATGAATTTCTCTGGCCCTGACAGGATATGTACATTCAGTATACAGCCCTGAGGTTGTGGCTGGAATATTCATATCCTAGCAAGTTTGTTAAAACATAAGTTATAAAAACCTAAACATGTCTCCTCCCCTTTCTCCACCCGCAGTTCTTCAGTCCTAATTTGCTGGTATTATTGCTTACTGTGATCACATCTAAAGCTTGAGGGCGAGGCCCAGCTTCACAAAAAACTTCAGTTTAAGTCTAAGTGTCAAGTAGCCTTTATATTACTGAATGTCTCTGAAACTTGATTTCTATGGAACAGTTCCACAATTTTGTTGCTTCTATTCCGAAGGATGTTACTTTATGGCAAGCTGGGATTAGCTGTTCCCTTCCACCATCCCTCCTGAGTGCTCTTCATGTACTGTAAAAGCAAATACTTTTGTTACACTTTGGAAGTGAGGTTAGATATCTTGAGTTTATGGGGATGTAGTCATGCAGAGAGACAGCAAAGAGTAGTAAATGCACTGTCAAATTTCACCTTAGTATATTTTTCAGATGTTTTGTTGGTTTTTTTTTCCCTGTGAAAATAATCTTTCAAAGACTTATTGGCTATTTTGGTCCCTAAGACTTGAACTCATCACATCTAAGTTTAAGATCCCAGCTGAAGCAGCTAAGGGAGGAGACTGATGGATCCTTGGCTCACTGGCAGCTACTGAAGAGGCACTTTCAGAGAGCTAACCACTTTAGATAGACTGAAGTATGAGATATTCATCCAGACTGAAGTATGAGTTTCTGGAGGGGAGATTTTACTCTCCTTCTGTCATCCCAGAAGAACAATTTCACCTCTTTCACCTTTTCTCTCATTATTTCTAACAAGACACCAGAGAAAGCAATTGTTTGACCAGGTTCTGGATATGTAATCTGCAAATTCTATGAAGATGGTGAAATATTCCAAAAATAGCCTTAAAAATTTAACAACAGGTGTTCCTAATAAGTAAAAGATAATGAAATAAAGTTTCAAATATGTTTGTTGGAAGACAAGCAGTCTAGGGTTGCTTCAGCAAAGGGAATTTAGGGTAATAATAATTAGAAAGCTTTCAGATGATGCAAAAAGTATTTTGATCGAGTGCAAAACCAAGGTGGTACAAAGAAGTCTAACCCAGTGCATTATGTGAAATGATGAAGAAGGGGGAAAAAAGGAATACATATTAATATGTTCAAATGAAAAACTTACAGATGGAACAAAGAACTGGAGCAGCAGGTCAGGTCAGGTTGTAAGGAGAATGCTCAGCTTTTCTCCTACAGGGCTACAACTCTGTTTCTCTGAGATGCTATGTCGTCACTCATGGCAGAGATAAACAGGTCTATAGTTTTATCTGAAGAGAGAATATACCTGCCAGCTGCCTTTAGCCCCTGGCTCACTGAGGGTGAGTGTGCACTGTTGCAGCCTGTTGGAGGAAACTTAAAAGAAGCACTAAATTTTTCTTTCAGCTTTTCTCCATTTCCTCAATAGCATCCAGCAAATGGCACAAGTACTGCAGAAAGCCTCCTGCTCCCAGAAAGCGTTTCTAAAGTCATGAAAAACAAAACAATTCAGTGTGAGAATGGTGTGTCCCCTTGTCATCTGAGCTCCACAGCTCTGCATCTTTCCTGCACAATGTTTCTCCAGCTGCAGCGGACACAAGGTTATAGATCAGGTTATTATTGCTTTAATGATACAGATAACAACATCTAATGAAAGCTGGTTTGTAATATTTGTTTAATAATGTTATCAGGCTGAAGTTTACTAGAGAGAGGAGAGTGAGCAGGCTGATAAAGCACCTTTGGAATTAAGACTTACAGGTAGCTTGACAGAAGGGATGTGATAGTGCCACCTCAATCTTGCTCTGAACTTTTCAACCAGAGAACCTAAAGCACTTGTAAAACACATATCAAGGTCACATGTGCAGATTTTGGAACTGGCAAAGACTGAAAAGCAGCTGAACTGTATCACTGATGTGCTGAGTCTGCAGTGTTGAGACTCCAGATTAGCTGTGCTGTGCTGATATATCTGCTAGCAATGGGAGGTAAACAGGATAGAACTATGCCCTGAAAACCCCTTCACTACGCACTTATGGAAGACAGGGCATGGACAAAATAATTTTCCTTCAGCAGTACTAAATCTACCTCTTCCACCCCTTGGTTCTGTGATATGGTGGTCAGACTATCAGAGATTTTCTAGCATAAAAATAGTTGATACACAACTTAGGTACTAAAGGAGATTTTCATCTGGTCTAAGTGAATAGAACTACTTGATTCTTAAGTTCTAAAAATAAAGTCCAACAAGAAGTTATGAAAAAACTAGCCCATTTTTTTAATGTACTCTATCTGGTCTATGTTCCCTGATAACATTATTCAAAGGACAAGCATTGTCATGGCCCAAAAAATTGTATTCAAAATAATTTGATTAAAATGGATGATTTCTTATAGAATAGGGTTTTATGTAGAAATACTTGTGAAACAGCTAAGTACATTCTGGTCTAGAAGTCTGTATATCCTTTTTCCCTGTGGAGTGGAGGTGATGGCTTTGTAATGTGCCCCAGAACTGCAGCATGCAAACTTTGCTACTTGAATTTTAATCAATGAGACAGTTCCAGATGGCAAGATGAACTAAATGAATTGTGTCCCACCAAAGAATCCAAGGAAGTTGTTCCATTTTACAGGAATTTACTTAGTTTTACATTAATTGTGAGAATCTTTTTCCACTTTTACCTTTTAATTAACATCTTGTATCTTTCCATCCTAGCAGTGTTCTGTGGCCCTTCCATTGTTTGTACCTATGGGGTCT
The DNA here is from genome assembly GCF_028018845.1 of Melospiza georgiana. Classification (NCBI taxonomy): domain Eukaryota; kingdom Metazoa; phylum Chordata; class Aves; order Passeriformes; family Passerellidae; genus Melospiza; species Melospiza georgiana. Next base: position 93,201,918 of record NC_080432.1, read on the forward strand.
GTCTTGTCCTCATGGAATCTATCTTAAATCATCACTGTGGGAACTAAGATTCAGTGCACGTTATAAAATGCCTGCCATGATATGGTTTTCCCATGATATTGAAAGAGTCAGCCTTACAACATTTCCCAGAAATGGAAAGTTTGCTAACAGAGCACAACATGGAAGGTCTTCAGTATTCACACTGAAGCTTTACTATGATGACACTGAAGGATTGAAAGGCAGCTTAGGTGAAATAATTGTCAGTCTTATCAGCTTTTCTTCGGGAACTTTTAAAAGGGTAAATATTGATGATTTGGTTTTGCTGCTTTAAATCATAGCAACATTTGGAGATTATTCTGCTGCCATTGAAGTCAATGGTGAATCTTGGACAGAGCCTGCCTGCTTGCTTCACACCAGCTATCAAACAGCTGCTGGGCGATAATAGCTGTCAGAAAACAACCTGAGCTGAATGTGAGCAAAATATTGCACACTTGGTTTCCAATGTCACAAGTTGTTTTTTTACCATGTCAGATTGTGGATTTTAGTGTATAACTCCAGAAAACTGTCCTTTCTGCATCCATTTTCCTGGATAACAAATTTAAATGTTTATTGCTGCCATCCTAATATTAGCAAGGGGACTAATGACTAGTAATTGATTCCCTCCACTTGAGAATAGATATGCCTGTTGGCTGAACCCTCACGTCTTGTAGAAAGGCATCAGAGAGGAAAACAAACCGCTCTATAAAATTACAGAATGAGAAATTTGTCACCCAAAATGTCATGTCTGGTTTCAGTTTTTCTCTCTGTTTATACTACCAAGATGTTAACAGGAGTGGGAAGACTATTAGAACAGTTGTTTTCTTCTGGAAATGAGTTTTTTTACCAAGGCTATTTATGTGTAACTGGATAATACAGTTTCTGTATATAGATAAGCAAAAGAAATCTTATTAAATTGTCTTTATAAATTTTTAAAAATAGTTATATTAGAACCCTGGAGTAATTTTGAATAGGTAAGTGTCCTAATCCAGTTAAAGATATTGAAATCACATGGATCAAAATGGTAATTAGAGCAAGTCATTTGTCAACTGATGAAGTATTTAATGCCTAACTTTTGGTAGTGTTTGCCATAGTGACTTTCCCCTACAATGGACAGAATAGGGAGTTTTTGAAAAACCAGTAGTGAATAGCATTCACTGTTGTGATCATAGCAAAATGACTGTACTGAGTTCAGTGCCCTTGAGTATTTATTAATCAAATATTTTATGTCCTACATTTACAGGGCAATTTAGCCATCAGATAATAAAACATCTAAAACAAAATGGAGACTTGCAGTAACGAGTAGAATGTCAATATATTCACAATCAAGCTGTCTTCTCAGCAAGATTCTCAATGGGAAAAGCATTTATAATAGAGGTGCCATAGGCAAAATTCTCATTAATGAGGTTAATTCAGTTCATGTGCTGAAATTTAAACTGTGGAATATTCAGATTAATTCAAACAAACATTAATACAGAAAGCAAAATGCAATATAAATACAAGTGAGTCAATATTAGTTTCATTTTGATGGAACAAATATCACAAATATTGGAAAATCAGACTGGCAATCCTTGCCTTACAGGGATTTTCTAAGCAATATATTGAAAGACTACATTGTCTTCATAAAAGTCTGTTATACTTTTTAAAGAAAAGCCTGCAATTTACCACGTCATTTTTGTTGTCTTTTTAAAAAATTTGCACATATTCAGTAATTCTCTGACATGTCTCAGCTAAAATTATAGCCATATTGTTGTCAAATTGAAAGAAATTAGACATGTTATAAATTAGAAATGTCTCTCGCACCAGTTCTCTTCCTAATGGGATTCAGCTGAAGTTTTCAGTGTAGATGAAAATGGCATGTGATGCAGGCAGCAAATATGGCTGAGCAGATCTTATTATGCTTCTGTCTTTTACAAGGGTCCAACAGGCCTGATTTCAGGCTGAGTTTGAGGAAGGCTTTGCCATTTGGCATTTTGCAGTTTGTCCTGTGGGGCACTGGGGAATTAAATGTACCTCCCCTTTAGGCTAGATGGATTTTAGAGGATGACTGACATCTGGTGTTGAGGGAATGGACACTTGGTTCTCCACGGTCACAGCAAGCTGTTCCAGCTGGAAAGGTTGTTGGGTCGGATGGCAAGGAGCAGCAGATGAATTCCAAGGCAGGCTGATCATTTTACAGCTGAGTGAGCAGTGTGTACTGTGCTGGACAGTTTGAGGTCTTTTCGAAGAATGCTAGGGAGGATTTAAATGCTGCAAATGAAAAACACCAAAAAATATCCACAGGGTATGGACTTGAGAGAATATTGAGTGATCAATAATTACTGATCCTATTTTCTATGATTCTATAATCCCAAATATCACAGTATGAGGCATTAGAGTATTTTTGAGCTTTCTATAGGATAACATTGTGAAGCATATTTACTGATTAATTATCGCTGCTATTATTGTTGGTATTATTCCCTTCACCACCAGGCCACATACATCACAGCATCAAGGTGAAATATCAGCTGTCAGTCACCAGTAATTAGGTATAGGTTATGGCCATATTGAATCTCATGTCAAACAGCAGGTTTGCTTTGGAGGGTTATGGGCATAGGACAGCAGATGGTGCAGACATAAATATGTCCAAACTGCCCTTCCAGCAACTGATATCCACCAAACCACTCTGTTAACAAGGTTGCAAAAAGAGTATTCTCTTCTGGTTTTTTATTCATGTGCATTTTTTTAACTCAGCCTTTTTCTTAAAGTGTGCATGTTATCATTTTTGGTATTTTCCTTGTTTCCCCTGAAAGAGAAATACATCATCTCTGAAGACTTCTCATCTGAAGAGTCACTGAAATGCAGAAATGCATTTCCTCAACACCACCTAAACACTACCAGCGCAGGTCCAACATCTCAGAGCTAGTCACTCAAGTGACAGAAATCACCTAAAAGTTGCTTTCATTATTGTCCTTATAATATGCAGATTAAAAACGGATACTACAGAAATCTGAAAGTCCACTTCCTTATATGTATACACACATTGAAAATATATGCAGAATTGTATACAGATATTTGAATATGTGCCATGTAATAAGCAAATAGTTTAAATACCAAATAGGGGGAAACAGAATAGCAATTCAGAAACAATAATCAAAAGCAATTGTTACAAGTTAAACCGATGAATTGCAGAATAGGGAAGAATCCAGCTACAGATATTTGTTTTTTAAATGAAGATGAAAGTATAATTTAACACCAAAATTGGAAGGAAAGAAATACAAGAGAAAAGACTGAAATGTGTGTTTAAGTATCTTTAAGTGTCCAAGAAACGTTTGAAAAGTAGGTTACTTTCAACACATTGTAGAATCAATATCTGGAAGTGAAGAAGAGGAGAATTCATCTCAAAGCTGCACATCTGCTCTTAGACAGTCTCCTGGACTTTGTTCTTAAGGCAGTGGAGATAAGGACAGGAGCCTTCAGAGGACTGATTATCCCTTCCTAAGATGGGTTTACCAATAGCTGAAACTGATCTGTCTCCAGGGCTGTCCATATCTGTTTACTGATGAGAGAAGGAGATTACATGGGTAGTCAGACTAAAAACCATCTTTTCTGTGAAATTTGGCTCAAGTCAGAGAATACAAACAGTCAATAATGAAACATAAACATCTAAAAGAAAATCCATGTTTTGGCCATGCCAGATCTTCCAGTCCAACTTTTGACTGAATATTTTAATGATATGTTTACAAGCAAGCTTTCATGTGCTCTTTGAGTCTTCCTCCTGTAATTTCTATATTCTAATTATTGTAATTATAGTCACTATGCACACTAATGCAATCCTAAAAGTGCTTTTGATGTGCGTTTATTGCACAGCATTTCTAAGATTTTATACTTCTCTGAGGCAAACGGTTGTGGGACTAACATCAATTTGCATTGCTATGGACAATTGAATCAGAACCAAGCTCAATGTCAAATTCTTCTCCTTGTGTCTGAGAAATGACTACTGTTCTTGATGTGTCTAACACCTGCTACCTCCAGCTTGAGGGTAAAAGGATAAGTGAATGGACTTGATTTCATTTCTCAGCCTGCAGTATATCGAAGCAAAAATTAATGCAGGAGCTGAGGGGGATGTCTGCTGTGACTTTCATTTTCTAAATTAAACTTAGTCAGCCAGCATTTTGGTAATGAGTGATTTAGGAGAGCACATAGGAAGGATAAGCAGCAATAATATGATGAACTGCAGTTTTATATTATCCATCTAAAGCGTGAGATTGACAAAACTTCATCTTTTAAATACAAAATTCAGAATATGTGGAACTGCGTCCACCATCCTATAAATATTTTGTCTTGTAACAGGAAGTAGCTCAGTTTGATTTCATTCTGAGGACATGAAAACCTCTTGTTGCCTGTATAATCAGTACCTTTTGCTCTTTATTTTCATAGAATCATATGATAATTCAGTTGGAAGGGATTTTTGCTGTTCAAAGCAGAGCAAGCTATGAGACTGGGCCAGGTGGCACAAGGCTTTACCTACTCAAGTCTTTAGAACTTCCAAAACTTTCTAGAAAACCTGCTTGGCTGTTTGACTCTCCTTATAGTGAAAAATTTTCCTTATATTCATACTGAATCACTTCCATTGAAATTTGGGCTTGTTGTTTTCAGTCTTCTATGCAACTCAGGACTTCTTGGTAACTTCCCAGTAGGTACTGAGGGGTGCTGTTAGATACCCTGAAGCTGTGTCTTTTCAAGGGTCCAAAATGCACAAACCCAGTACTCTCATACTCACTTACAGGGCCAATGCTCGGGCCCTGGCCAGATTGTTTGTGTTCACTGAACTCACTTTTTTTACAATATCTTTTTTTTTACAATATCTTCTTTTTATTCAAGGCCCTGAACTATCTGCAGTTTCCAGGTGTGGTGTAACAAGCACCGATCAGAGCAGGTTAACCCCTTGCTCCAGGTTGTGCTTCTACTCAGAGAGCCCGGGATGCTGTTGGAGGTCCTTTCTGCTGGGGTACACTGCTGGCCAACGTCCACCTTGTGTTCCCCAGCATGCCCAGGTCCTTTAAACACAGATGTGTCAAGGCCTTGAATATATCAAGGGTTTAATTGCCGGGCCCAGCTTCCTTTGAGAACCCCAGCCACTCTTGCTGTCCAAGACCTGACTTCAGCCTAGTCAGGCTCTGTCAGTCCCTGTAGCAAGACCACAGCAGCGCCGAGCTCCAGCCCTTCTTCTGCTCTTTTGCTGCCTGGCTGGAGCCCCCAGCTCTGCCCTGGGTGCTGCTCATCACTCGCTCTGTCAGAGTCTGTCAGTGGACCCCGTACCAGTTCCATGGGACTGTTCCTCATGGGAGAGGGCACAGTCAGTACTGGACCTCCCTCAGCTCCCTGGCCCTGGGGCTGCTGCTGGGTCACACTGCTCCTTGACAAGATAAATCCCTGCCAGGAAGGTTTCTTCCTTCCCAGATCCAGGAGTTTGCGTTTGTCCTAGCTGAATTTCACAAGGCTCCTGGTGGGCCACTCCTCCAACCTAGCTAGATCTCTCTGAATGGCAGCCTTGCCATTTCCTTCATAATATATGTATGCAAACTATGCACATATATACATAAATGCATCACTGCCCTAGATTTTTGAGTATCAAAATGGTTTAAAGGATCTGTCACCCTTCATGTCTATATACGCTTCTAAAAGAAGTACAGTGCTAATGAAATTCTGTACAATAACTGTGCTGTCTACTGTGTTTGACATGTAAAAAATAACTCTCCTAATTCTCAAGTGAATAATGCCCTCCCTGTTCTCATTTTTGTGAAGGAGAGCAAAAACTACTACAAGGTTACATTGCCTCATGCTTTTTAAAAGCAGAATAAATAATGAAGCAGTTGCAATGTTTACTGACATTTGTGGATGTCTTGTAGGTATATTAAATTGGTGTGGCTACATTTAATTTCAGCATTTGGTTAAGAACCCAGTGAATTTTTACTTTATGGCAATGAGTTTGCTACACCATTTTGGCAGCATGCTCTTCTACTTGGAAAATGATATGTGACTATTATGGCAGGAGATGTTTCCCAATGATATCAGATAAGTCCTATTTTAGAGTTTCTGGATGAAGCTGAAGCATTATTTTTAGAAAGATCATATTCTGGGCAGAGAGTGTTATTTGACTATATATATTCTTTTTAGTTATCTAGAAAGATGAGATCAAAAACATAGAGTTGACTTTCCTAAAGAATTGTTTATTACTTCCTTGTAAGATGAAGATTTTTTTATATTCTCTGTAAATATCTGAAATGTCAACATTGTATTTGTTTTTTCTTTACTGGATGGCAAATGAAACTTTCTTAAATGGTCATAATAACTGGTGAACTTCTCACAAAAGAAACATTACAAAATCGTGGAATAAGCTGAGTTGGAAAGCACCCACAAGGAACAATTATGGTTACACCATATCTTGATGATGTAAAAGATTTAGGATTAATGCCTTATTTCAAATAGAAAAAAACCAAACAAATAAACAACAAGCAATAAACATCAAAAAGGGCTTTAAAAAGTCCAAAAGGCTTTTGTCATTTTTGCACAGTGTACGGTATACATAAACTATTAATTAGGGGACCTCAGTTAAGTTCCAGAGATAAGTCATGGTGAATTGGATTTTTCTTATCCACAGAATACTTAATTAAACGATATCAAATGGTTGCAGAAGATGAAATAAAATACATTTGAGTCTAGAAAAAAACACACGCCTGCTATGAGACCTAAGTCCAGATCCTTTTTTTGAATCAATTATTTGTGAACTCTGCATTCCAAGTGAGTGTCCTATACAATTTCTGTTCTTTATGTCTCCAGAAAGTGTGTTCTGACCCTGAGGTATGGTAATAATTAGTTACTGCAAAATGTTTTGCTTCAGGTGAAAAGACGCTGCCCAGTTAGCAAACACCTATATGTATTTCTTTCTGCTAATTAGCTACTAACCAGCTACTGTTATGAGGGGCACCATGCAAGCACACATGGAAAGAATAAGTCTCTGACCAAAAGAGAACAAAGGTGCTAAAAAGGCAATATTATCCCTCTTTTTACAGAGATAGAAGAGAGGGCTAGAAATCAGCTTGTGTTTGAACCTAGTGTTCAGTCCAGTTATTCAGTATCTCCAGTCTCTGCAGCAACTCCAAGGCTGTTCCTAATATTAACATTTGTTTAATTCTCTTGCAACAAACTTACATGGAGCTTGTCAACTAGATAAAGATTAAAGATTATAGAAATGTATGCCAGCCACACTAAAAACAGAATACTGTGTCCATTCAGCAAAATAAGTGTAGGTATTACTTTTATGGACATAAAATGATACAAGATGTAAAAACAGTCAGAGGAGTTATAACGTCTTCAAATCCACTACTCAGTTTTATTTTTAGAAATTCCTCTTTTCATAAAGTCAGGCTGTAAGCTTGATTTTACATTAGCATCTGATCCCATTGTGGTGTAAATATCTTTAGAAATAATGGGAAAGGAAAAATGAAAATACAGAGGCACAACAAAAACTCAGAAAGTACTTAAAAGAGAATATCTCCAAAGTTCTGAACAAGAAATGTAGCATTTTGAGTGGCTTCTCATCCCTTTTCAGTAGGTTTGTGAAAATTATCTAAGGTTTATGCATGCTGCTTCTATATCTTCTGTAACAGTTTGAGAGACTTTATGATGCTGTAATCTAAAAGAAAGTGTCTGTCTTACAAACATTTTCCCCATTCCCCAACTGTCTTGTTATTTCTAGGGAACACTCAGCAGTACATGCAACTGCATATAAATTCCAATTCTTGCAATGGATAAGACCTGTTAAACTGAAAGCAACATTCAAGTTTGAGGGATACAAAAAAGCCAAATGTTATTTGCTGGGTTTGATTTTTTTTCCCTGTTTTTCTTCCTTGCAAGCAGCTCTTAAAAATTCAGTGATTCCGTAGTAGTCCAAAGCCCTTCAGCAATTATAAGCCTAGTATGGTAGCATTGCACAGAATAGGTCAGGCATTTTCCAGTAAGGTAGGCTTTCATGATGGATGGACATGCAGTAATGTCAACAAGCTCCCAGCTGGCTTGTCTCAGAAACCTGACTGGTCTATTTCCAGCTTACTTTGCCTGCAGATGTCCAAGACAGTGGGGACTGTCCTGGGTTAAAACACTTTGTAGTGTCCCAGCTTTGTAGCTCCAGGCACCCTAGGCATTGAGACAGCTGGTTCCAGGCTTGCTGAACCTAAAGCTTCCCCCTGTCCCAGTGTGGCACACACTTCATGGGAGGCTGTATCTGATGGATTAACGTGACTTATCTTTAGACCCTTACATGAGGTACCTAAATTAGAAACTGTCAATCTGGGACCTACAGACTGCAGTTGAAATTGTTGCTGGATTAGATCTCCAGATTTCAATTTAATGTAAAAAAAGTGCATAATTCATATACATATATATATCATCTACAATAAGATTTCTTAGGCCTCTGCTCCAAATTTTGTATTTTAATTTCTGAAAAGAAATACATCCTCCCTCCCAAATTTTCAGTAAAACATTTCTAAATGGCAACCTCTTTCTTTCCCGTTGCATGACTTAAGCAGGTAAATTTTGAGGTTCTAGACTAAATAATTTATTTTCATTTAAAAGAAAAATGGCACAGAACTGTGCCATCCAGAGACAGAAGAGACAGGTAGCTATTTTCAGTGCTTAAAGGCAACACTTTTTTAAAATGCAAGTGTGTAAGAGGATATTAAGGACAGCTTTCACTGTTATTTTCATATTGTTCCTTCAACTGGCTTTTTTTGGGGTGGATCACAAGTCCTTATGGATTTATTTAAGAAACCATCTCTCTATTCCCCTTAACAACTCAAAAAAGAACTTGAAAATGGCATATGTTTCTGATTGAATTTTCCTGTTGTTGATGCCTTGGATATTTGATTCAGATAATTAATCCAAACTACAAAAGCACAGAAGTAGAGACCATGGATGTTGATTTTAATCTGTGGTTGCAGTTGTCCAGAACTGGGGATTATTATTTTGGTTTCATCCATAACAATAACATACTTAGCTAGCCTGGGAAGTCTAGAAATTTGACTATAAGTCTTGAGACTAAAAAATATGTCCTGCTATTTCCAGGAGAGACCACAAATACTGCACAACTTACTACATCTCCAAATTTTGATCCTTCTGCTCCTCAACATAATTGAAGGACATTAAAGACATAGTCACGACAATCAAAGCTCAGTTGCTTAAACAGCATTTTTTAGTCTTTGAAAACTTTTCTAGTCATGCATTAGGTGAAAAAAAAGAAAGGCTTTCAGCTGATGTTTAATCCAAATATTACAACAGTTTTCTTCCTCCAAGCTTAACCAGTGTGTATCAGTCTTAGTCAATGTCTTTTGATTCTGCATTCTCAGGGCCTGACTCCCTGGTAGAGTTTTTCTTCTTTGTGCCACGTCCACAATGAAAGGCATTTGGAAACCTGGTTAAATTTGCAGTCCAGCTCGGATTCATAATTCTTCTGCACAGACAGCATGGCTCAAGATATCTGGATAGTTACAGTGTGCATGACCTGTCTGCTCTCTGCTGCTCTTGTGCATTGATGATTCAGACCCTGCTTGGGCTTTGAAGAGAGAAGTATGTGCTTTAAGTACATAATGATTCCAAACAAAAAAGGCTTAAATATCTTCTTTTAAGAGCTTGGCCAAAGCACGCCTAAGAGGCCAACCTATAATTTAAAAAATAAGGAAAACTCTGGAATGGGTCAGCAGGGCCCCTTTATAGTTTAAATATTATGCTGGTTTGGATTTTGGCATTCTCTGGGAATTCATATATCACTTGGTGCCAACTGATAGCCTGCGAGTTGAATCAGTATGCAGCTGACTTATGGTCCCATCCTTTTTTCAACTAGATTGCTGTGGAACTTCTGGTTCTCATTTGAGTTTGTTTTTATACTTTTGCCAGTTGTTGAATGTTTCACCATCCCCCTTTGTCAATAGGATTTAATATATTTTATGTTTGGGTTTTTTTTAATGAATATCTCTTTTGTTTAGCAATTTTCCAACACTGTAGGAATATTTCCTTACTCCTTCTAATGTTTCTGAAATAGGGTGGTACTTTGAAGTAAGACGTTTTAAACTGATTACTAGTCTTCATCTTTTTTATAAGTATTTTAGTGGTTTAGTTCTCATGGCTTCTCCTGATTTCTTAGACAAATATACCATTCCTATTACACATTCAAGCATTCAATCACAGATTCTTTACTCCTCCATGGCTTTCCTGTATGTTTTATCCTATTGGTCTAAACCATGTAAAGGAGAAAACCAGAGATGGTTAGAAATTAATATTATTGGATACTATTCCTGCAGCATAAGTAACTCATGCCACATCCATATCTTAACATGTGTTGTGGTTTATCCCTGGCAGGGAGCTCACTGTCACATAGTTACTTACATTTTCTACACAATGGGGTGGGGGAAGGAATGGGAAGAGTGAAGGTAAGACAGACCATGGAGTGAGTAAAAAGCTATTTAACAGGTAAAGTGAAAGCTGTGGATGCAGGGCTAGAAGAAAAATGTTTATTCCCTACTTCCTAATAACAGGCAGGAAAACAGGGCTTCATCACATATAACCCTAATCCTAACCCTTCCCATATCTTGTGAAGATGAATGCTGTACATTGAAGAGTGTCCCTGTTTCCAGCCTTTTCTCCCAGCTCTATATGCTGAGCATGTTGCCACATGGCATGGGGTATCAGCTGGGGTCAGCTGTCCTCACTCTGTCCCCTCCCAGCCCCCTGCACACCAAAACCTTCCTGGAGAGGTGGGATGAGAAGCAGAAAAGGCCTTGACTCTGTGCAAGAGCTGCTCAGTGATAAGTAATGCATTCCTGGGTTTTCATTATTGTTTCCAGCACAAATCCAAAGCACAGCCCCATACCAGCCCCAAACCCAGTACAGCCTTCACCTATTTTCATACAGTGCTGTGATCTTGTTCTGAGAAGCATAAAGTTTAAGTGGGAAGTAAACCATGTATAATTTTGATAACTATGAAAAAAAAAGTTTTATCTTCACACATCACATTTCAAGCTTTCCTCCTCGTTATTGCAAATAAATGTTTTAAGATCGTTTTAGGAATCACATGCAAAAGTATCGGCAAAACAGGTTTAATATAAAAACAAAAACGCGAAAAAGTTTGTTGTCGAAATTCACTGTATTGCTTACTAGATTGTTAAAGTACACAGAGAAAAAGCCAACAAAAATCCAAAATAAATCAATGCAAACCAAGATAACCCCAAAACTATCTAGGTGGAAGGTGGGCATGGTGGAGGGGAGGGGTAGGAGAGGCAGGGGCTGGGGAAGGGTTGAAGGGTACAGAAATTGATAGGGAAAGGTAAAGATAAAAAGGAAGATCCTCCTGTTGAGTCACAAGATTCAGAGTGCTAAACTGATCCCAAACTGACTAAGAATTTATGCTTAGAGGCCCAACTGCACTTAACAGCAGTTAATTCACTGCTTAAGTTAAATGATTTAGTGAAGCATTAATGCAGAATTTACTGTATCACAACAGTAACTTACTTGCAGGCCTAACTTACTACAAAGTTAAACTACTTAAGAATCTATGAGAACACTATTCCTAAGTACATTTGCCATAGCATATTCACACTCACATACACACAGACATAGAGAGACTGTACACGTGTGAAAAATTCCCCTTGAAATCTGGATGCCTTTTGCATCTTCTCAAGGAGCAAAGCACTGAGGCTTGAGGAGTGGGGGAATCAACCCAGATTCTGGTGTCATTTGGTGATCCTCTGAGTTCTTGAGAAAACTGGAGAGTTCACTGGCCCCAAGAGGGAGATTTTGGCCCCGGCACACTGCGGGCCAGGAGCTCCAAGGGTCCCACCTCGGGCTGGTGTTTACAAGAGAGGGTCACAAGAGAGTTGGCTTTAGTCACAGAAATTTCCCATCCTGGCCACAATTCAGGCTGGTAACTTTCTTAGAGTGTTTAATAATGAAAATAATGTTCTACTTGGATTGCTATTCAGGCATGAAAAATAAGTTTCCAAGGCTGTTTGTTAAAGCACAGGAGCTTGTTAGATAGCACAAGTTCCTGGGAGCAGACAGTATTTCTGATAAGCTCAAGAGGAGCTCAGCCCAGCTGCTGCTCATCAAGGCCAAGGACTAGGAAGCATTTCTCAGATCATAGTGTGGCCTGGGCAGTGGAGTGGATGCACCACCATGCTCATATAGGGATTATAACAGTTTATTTGGAAGGGTCTTTTATATTTGGAGTTTCACAGAAAGAAGTCCAGAGATTGTGGCAGGATGATAATTGAAATTATTACTGCAATTTTAATAATACAATTCCACATAATGTCTTACTATTTCTTCTTAATCATTTTCTGAGAAAGAAACTGGCATGAGATAAAGTTATCTGCATCTTGAGGACTTTTATAGCCTTCAGCTTTTCTCATAAAAATTTCTCTCCACTAATACTTATTATTAAAAATAGATAAATAGTTGACTTAGACTGAGTTATTAAATATTGGGAAAGTGAGATTTTTTTTTAAATTAAGAAAATGTCGGTTTGTTTTGGTCATTCTGTTTCTAATATATATTCTAATTAATTAATTTGATTAAGACTGATAATGAGCATTAATTTTTATTTTGAGATGGTGGCTTTGTTGCTCACTTTTTTCCATAGAGGTGGAAAAATTCTGTCTCTGATTAAAAAATGTAATTTTAACTTAGTTATTTATTCAACATGTCACTCTTAATTCATGTCATGTTCTAAGTGGAAATTTATAAGTTCTCTACTTTAGAAGTTATAATATTGGAAAAGTCATATTGATTTTGGATCTTCAGCTAGGTTTGCCTTAAGATTTTGGTGTACTTTATTGAGTTTGGAAAGTTGATTTAAATATATCTCTGAAAAAAGTCCTAGCATGTTTGGGGATAAATTCTGGCCCTACTGATGCTGATGGCCAGACTCCAATTAAACATTAGCAGAGTAGGATTTCATTCTTGCTATGTACCAAGTTTTGACATTTAGAGGAAGTGAATCACATTCTAGAAGTATTTATTTTCCCTACTGGCTATAAAAGAAATCTACCACAGATGTAGCTGAAGTTAGGTGAGGTGAACTCACTCAAAGTCTCTGAGCCTTCTTTCTTTTCTTTGCATGACAGAAATATGAAATATATATTTTAAAAAGCCCTCAGAAATGCTGCTTGTATTTTTATATTAGCTATGAGCTCAGTTATGATTTATGATTTTTCTTCCAGAAGGCTGACAAATAAAACAAGAGGCTTTCTAATAGAAAGAGCTTAAGAAGGCTTCAGCACAAACTGTGAGCAAGCACTGTGAGTTAGCACACACATAAAACTGTGCAGGGAAATTACAACACACTGCTGTCAGTAGATAGACACTGCTCACACAGCTGTGGTCAGTCTGTTGTTACACATCTTCATATATAAAAGTTTTAAAGGTGGATTTGAAGGGGTTTGATGATTAAGTTTTGAGGGAATATTTATAATAATATCAGTATAAAAATTGAGCCTGAAATAAAATGTGAGACTTAGAAACTGAAGGCAAGTCAGGTCTTTTAACACTTGGAAGTGGTAAGATGAATTAAAAAAACAAGGAACTTGTTTCTTGAGCTGTTTTATGGAACAATAAAAGGAATTATGCAAAAAGACAAATAATAGAAATAAAGTGATGAACCAAGAGCTGCATTATTCTGAATATAACAAGCTGTGCTGAATCAGAATAAAAGATGTCATCACATTTAAGACATAAGTCTTATCTTCATATATGGGCTGCAAAGGCTGTACTTTATATTTTAAGTATATTATTTGGGTGTAATCTTGAAAGTGGGGGAGAAAATGTGGAGCGCAGGATAAAAAATTGGAGTGATATTTTAATTCATCTAAAAATTTGGAATTGAAATGCAGATCTGTAAAACAACAGAATAATGGTGCTGCTAGAATTTGTTTCCTTAGGGACATGAAAAAAGGGCAAGAGAAAGGAATGGGAGACAATAAACAATAATTAAATATCAAACAAACAACAAAAACCAAGAGTAGAGAAAGGAGAAAAAACAGGAGAGAGCAGAAAAAAACCAAGAAAGATAGAACTGGTGATGGTGTTCTATGAACTACAGGTCTGGCAAAATGAAAGTTCAGAACATGCTCAAAAAAATTGCTAAAAGTGATCACTTCTCAACTACAAGGAGCTTCATAGTGGGGAAAAGCAAGGTGAGTGTAAAAAAGGACATTTTAGGTAGCAAATGTTGAAAATAAAACTACTCAACCTCTGTAATTGGCCAGAAATTAGGAGAGAATTAAAATATATATATATTAGAAGTTGAGGCAGAAGAAAGTGGAGGGTCAGAGATGGTATCCTACAGGGAGAAGTCATCTTTAGAAAATTCTAGGTATGCCCTTGCATCTGATTCCCTAAATTACAGATATTAATGTACCAACACAGCAAAAGTAAAATACTTCATCTTACTACTCTGTAAGTGGAAACTTTTTTCCAATGAAAGGAGAAAAAGCATTATTTGGCTTGGCACACACTTTAATAACATTAATCATGGTGAGCTCTTTTAGTATTACTATGAGTATAATATAATCCACCAGGAATTCCACTGTAATTAAACTAATTTCATCCATATTTGTTACTTTATATTGACATTTCTTTTTCTTTCTGACCTGCTTGCAGCATGTTTTACACATTTATCATAAAGGTCAGCACAGTTTAATGTATCCAATATAAAAATTTTAATAGGAAATCAGACATTTTATAAAATAAAAGGGTATTGTCTCTATTGGGCAGTAATGACATTTCAAATTTGACTATCCTCTATTGCTTCTTCATGGCAGTGCAGAGTTGTCTCTTTTCCACAGAGACTTGGTGCTGCTATCCAGATTGTACTAGTGGCTACAGAAAATTAGACTCATCCGAGTCTGGACAAAAAAAAAAGCCCCAAAACATCCATATTTTTATTTGATATCTATTCAGTCATCTCAGAAGTGAACTGAAGTGTCTGTGTACCACTTCTAACATACCTTCCAGAAGCCAGGCTCTGCCCTTCAGCACCAAAAAAACTCTGTTTCTGTGATTTTAAATCTCATCTCTATGATTGCTAAACACAAACCACAGCTTACACATCAACTTAAATTCCAGTTTTGGTTCTGTATCCACATGAATTATTTGATCATGGATATGGTTAAGTGGAAGCCTTTTAGGCTATAAAAATCCTTGCTCTCATATAATGGGGGAAAACCCCATAGATTTCCAGCATATTATTGCAAATTTGGCGACGTGTGGGTTACCATTCTAGGTGCAGAGCTCTCGATAAATGGTGACTTACAGCAAAGATTTAGAAAGGTCTCTGAACATTAAATGCAGCTATCAAACAGAGAGAATGTAGCCTTGAATTAAAGAATAAGCATCCCCCTGAGAGTAAATATTCTGTGTCCTGGAGATAATAAAATAAAACCTACTCATGATCTAATGTACATAGGAAATATTCCAGAATCAAAATTACTCCAAAACATTCTGCTGTGCCTTGTATTTTAGCTTAGCAGTGTCAGCTGACATGGAAAAGTATCAACAAGAGTTACATAAATTTGCCGTAACAGCTACTATCCAAATATGGCTTTGGAGATCTAGGTCGATCAGTCAGTTATAAGCTACATTAGAAACATAGTAATCTTCAACCTTCAGTCTACCCAGAAGTCTTTTTTCAAAGGTGGAGCAGTGACCTACTTCTTTCCTGCAATAACTGAATAGCTAGAGAACGCTAGGAAAAGGAAATTTAGGTTGTAACTCTTCTTGAACAGGTGAGCAGGTTTAACTCATAGCACTCAAATCTCAGGAGAGTGACTTATTCACCTCAGTATGAGATATTTGGGAAATGGAGTAAGTGCAGCATTGTCTCTGTTGACAATGGAACAAGAAAAAGAAGGCCATATTCCCATGGGAAGGAGCAGATTGAGTCCCTGATCTTGATCCTCGGTCCTTGAAATATTTGCTCTACTACAATTTTCAAATAAAGTAGAAATTGTGTGCTTCAGATCTCAGATCACAATGTCTGCATCCATCTGTCCTCATGGAGGTGTCCATAAGAAATCCAGACAAGAAAACTTTCCCTGAAGCTGTTGGAACTGTCGTTAGCACAGTCAGCAGGACACCTGGCACAGCAGGTAAAATGCCTCCTCTAAAATGAAGCAAATCACTCCCCAGGGTTATGTGATCCAAGCTTTTCTGTACATCTGATACCTTACTCTGTAAACTGGCTGCCTCATGTCCCCCTGAGGCTCCTGGAAGCAGGACACTTCCCTTCCCTAGGTTCAAGGGCCTCCTGGCTACTCTGAGTTTCCTTCCTGCCCTGCCTCTTTGCATCCTACATCTCTCGTGCACCAAACTCCTCTACAGTAATGGTTTGAGGGAAAGCAAACATGGGGCTCTCAAGCAGATAAAAAGCCAATCTGATGGCTGGGGAAAGTGGAAACTGTACAAAGAAATTTGCTCAGGCTGAGGAGGATCTTGACTTCAAGATTCACAGTTCCCAGGTAATTGTTAATTGCTAAATAAAGGGTGGGGTTTGACTCCTCCCCTCCAGTCAGTGAGCAGATACACCAAGGGTGTGTACCATAATGGGGAGGTTTGGTGCATAGTTAACAACTCAGTCTTGGAAGCTGGGCAGGATGCCAGCATCGATCTGCCTAAACCTGAAGTTTAGTAAAGCTTGGAAAGAAAATGTCTCTTTTTGCATTTCTTTTTCCTTTTTCTTTTGCCATCTAACAGTCTATACTATAAAATAAGTGGCTATTTTCAAATTGTTTATCATGGAAATCAGGTGCTTGCACTGCAACTTAGACAGGATTTGGGAGAACTCCTCTATCCTAGAATGTACAGTGTTAGTAGACCTGGCTTATAAATAATAACATTTTTGTGCATTTTCTTTTTGGAAAGTGGATATACACACAAATACATACCTACATCTATATAAAAGTAATTATCTTTTCAGAAAGGTACACCAAAGATCCAGCTTCTTTCTTTGTTTTACATTAAAATCAACAACAAAAACAACAACATAAAGCATAAAAATTATGTGGAAGAATGGCTCATATTTATTTTGGTATGTGTTTCAGCATCCAAAGGCTGCAATCATGCCTTAGTTAGACTGCAGCTGTGATGGGGTACCTCTGCAACAAGCCAGGTACCTGGCAATCTGGAAGTGATGCAAATAGAATGAAAAGACCAGAGATCTTGGGATCTTGGTGTATAACAGGGAAAAAAAACCCAAAAAGAAATCCCAAAAAACACCAAAGAAAACTATCAAGAATTATTTCAGCACTGGAACTGAACCTTTGAAGATGAATGCCAATGAAAACATCAGTGTGAAAGATTTTTTAAGCATTTCTAGAAGATTAGAAGCAGAAGGATTTGATGTGCCTGTAAGGATAATAAAGCAATGCCTTATTCCATCAGAGTTTAGGAAATACTGTTCCTGTGCTTCATACTGCTGAAAGGCATATACAATTTGCCCTATTTCCTATACCTACTTTAAAGTCATTCTTTCAAAGTACTTTTTAAATTCAGTAGAATTTCTTATATCACTGCCTTGTCAAAGAAAAATCAAAGATGAAAACGCTGCTTTTTCAGACTAGGCAATGTGTAGAAGTAATTCTTCAAGCAGTGTAAATCCCAAGAACTGCCCTCCATGCCCTTGGAGGAGACTTGGGCATTTTAAAATTAATGTTTTATTGTGGTTGTTGCATTTACTCTTCACATAGATTTCTATATATGATCTCTCCTGAGTATTTACAGTCTCACTTCAAATAAGGATGCCTTCACCTTATTATATCTTTATGTTATACCCACAAAGGATGAGCCAGACAATTTAGAGTGAGTAACCCAGCCCACAGAGAGCCAATATACAGGCAGATAAAAAATGGAACTGGAAACAATCAAGTCAGTTTACAGAAAAGGGCAAGCTTTTATCATCAGAGAACCAACAGAGCTGGACTCCCATAGCTTTGTGTTCCTGGATTTTCTGTTGTCCAGGGAGGTGGGTAATGTAGAAAAGATTTTCCTTTGATTATGTCCTTCTTAATGTCTCTCTTCTAAGTGTGTTTTTTGGCTCTAGCAGCCTTTTTCTCTCAGTTATGATCAATAAAAGAATCTATCTATTTTCCATTAAACTTATTATTTTTGAACTTTCAACCTTCTGTCAACATTTGCTCAATCTGAACAGTGACTTTAAAAATTATTAATGGGGATGTGTAGGTGAGTAGACATGTATGCTCATGCACAGAGGAAACCAAATGAATTCACTATAAGAATTAGGATGTTAAAGGACACAAAATCTACCAAAATTGTTTAAAAGACAAAATCCCCAAATATAAAATAAAAATTAAAAAAACCCCCAGAAAACAAGCAACCACAATGCAAAGCACAGAAATCCTAGGAGACAACAAAGAAGAAAGCAGTAATTCTAATAGAAGGCTATGCATGACAAGCCATGGCAAAATTCCCATAACAATGGCAATGTTAATTCAACATAGTTTAAGGCAGTGTAGAAAAACATGCACAAACCAAACAACTACCTTCCATCCTCTAAAGGCCTCCTCAAGATTGAAAAGTCCACAAATTTTTGTTTTCATACCCCTATGAAAACAAAGCTTAAATACAACATTATACTAATATTAGGGATGGAAAAATGTGACAATAAAGTGAGGAAAATTCAAATACATTAAAAAATAAGGGGAGAATGAGAAAGAAGAAAAATTAAATAAATTCTTTACATAATCGATAGCAGTGACAAAGATAGGCCAACAATATATTCATCAAAGTGAATACAGGTAAACAAGAAGGAACAAGACCTTTTTAGTCTTCATAAACAACATTAATTAGATTAAAAACAAAGGGATATGTAATTTGAATGTCCATAAACAATTCTGAAGAGTAAATGCTAGTGAGCTACACAATGATCTCTGAGGGAATGAGTTTAATAGTCAAGTGGTTTAGAAAGGTCTTCTCCAAAATTACTAAGATGCTAATGCAGGAATAACATAACCTGAAAGGTATTTCACCAAATGAATAAGCTGCTTAAATCAGGCAAAGTGCCTGAAAACATACCATAGGGGACAGCACTGCAATCTATATAGTAAAGGTTAGATGGGAATGGTAAAGACTATTTTCCAGCAATCATTTCTCTATTACAGTATTAAGAAAAGTTTAATGTTTCAAGTACAGTAAAATTCATAGATAAAAGCTTCTTTGACTGAAGGACTTAGTTTAATTTAACTTTTGCCTAAATATTACTGAGCATTTGCTCCTGGTTTTCAGCAACAAAGCTGAAAGGTAGACTTCAAATGATTTGTAATTAAATCTAAGTATTACACATAGTGTATCTGATTTAGTTCAGACAGTTCCTAGGGCAAAAATGCGTTAAACAACTTTTCCCCATATAAATATCCCAGAGCTGGTTTTGTACCTTCTTGTTCCACATGGCTGTGTAACTTTATAGTGTCATAATCACATCCTTGTCCTGGTTTTGGGTTGGGAACCTGTGAGTAGCAGCCTGCCCACAGGGAGTGGAGGGATGGCTCTGCTCCTGTTGGTGAAAACTTCCTGCAGATATAAAAATGATATTGCTAAACCCAAAGCTCTCTTCTCATAATGATCTCTAGATGAAACATGCTGCAGATAGGAGAAAGCCTTTACCAGAGTTTTTGGTGTTTGATGAGATCCAGGAAATTTAGAATCAACCTGGAATCTCAGGGACAGTTTTGAGTTTTTCAGTACCACGTTGGAGATTAGCTGGTGTAACACTCATGGTCAGGATTCAGGACCCAAAGCCAGGTCCTGTGTAATATTCTCAAGTGCATGATAAAAACAGATGCAGTCAAGAAACATGCTCTTGATATTTCTCTAGCACTTTATCTATATTATCTTAGAAAAGTCCAAATTGATAAAATGAGTTATATATTTTTGCTTTGTAAAGGTGATGTAAATGTGATGTGCTTGTGATGATAAGCACTATAAAATGATTGTATTAAAATGACTGAAACAACCAGTCATATGTTTTCACAAATCAGTGTTGGGCCTTGGTATTTTGGATCTGTATAACATCAAAAGAATATATTCTCAATATTATACCAGCTACTGTCTCTGAGATGTCATGCTGTTTGCTTATAAGATATTGAAAGCTATGATAAGTAAGTATGATAAGTAAGACATATTCTATTTAGTATATCCACTCCCTTCAGCAGAGACTCAGATAAGCAAATCCTCCCCCCCCCCAAAAAAAAAAAATCCAAGCAAACAAAAAAAAACCCACATCAAAAACACTGCTTCTTTTTTTCTCAGCAGATGTAATTTCCAGAATCAAGTACTTGACTGTGTGCATGTGATTCTAGATGAGACTAGTTACTACAACTGGTGGCAGCTATTATGCATATGAACAGCCTATTTTTGTCAGATCATTGGTGTAAGAACCCCTACAACAAAAGGCCCCCTTTTGTCTAATTAGTAGGAAAAGACCCTATTAGGAGGATGTTTCCCAGGCTCATATCACTAAATGGTAATGATACAGGTACATAGAAACACGTTACTGAAATCAAACGGGAAGGTGAATAATTTTAACTTTAAAAAGATGACTTAGAAAAAAGATTTTGAAAGGCTGATGAGTCTTTCAGTCAGGGAAGTAGCCTGTCTCTTGCACCATTAAAATGTTTGGCTAAGAAATACAAACCTCTGTAAAAGTACAGGTATTGTTTTACAAGGAGGAAATTAAATTGCAGTCTTCAAAAGGCTACAACACACACACACATCCCATGTCTTACAGGTGGTTGCAAATTGCCTTTTTTAAGTGTAAAACAACTTTCTAATTAATTTGCAAAGTAGTAAATTAGTGTTTAACACTTACATTTGTGCTTTGAAACTCAGCCACTGAATGTCCTAAACAGTAAATAAGTGACCATTGAACATTCTTAGAGTGAAATCCTATAACTCCTTGTAGAGATATCTTTACCCTGCCAAATTGAGCATCCTATCTGTGATGGTGATTAGGTGGAAAATTCATTATCTGAGTGCTGATTTCTGCTTGCTAAAAAAAATAAGGAAATCAGTAAACTGCTGCGGCTATTGTAGTCTAATCATTGGTTTCCTACAGTAAAAATCTGACAAATCCTGTATGTGGCAGCAGCAGCGGCTTGCTTTCATCCTTTGTGCTTCCACAAGGTTTAATTGTTCACATGTTCTGACAATAGTATGAACTCCATGCTACTCAGTTTGGATTGAAGAGTTAAGAGTGATACCAGACTTTTATAGTGACAAAGGTAAAAATTAACAAAGTATGCACGTGCTGCACCAGAATTTTACATTTGGGCTGTGTTTATTGAAACAGAAAATTTGTTTTAAGCAGGTATTTACTACTCAGAAAAGAGCATGAAAGAGATTAATATTTTCAATCTGGAAATGCAAAAGTGGAATCAGAGAACTCCAAATGTTGTTAGCAAATCATATCTCCAGAGAACTTCTGGTTGTTACCATGTTTCACATTCATGGCCACACAACATGGTAAGAGATAAATTTCTTCCAGCTTAAGTTGCAAGTGGACAGTTCTTACGCCATTTAAAATGGTGGTTCAGACTCTTTATAATATGTCAAACACAACAATCAAACATTATGCTCAAAGTGAGAGCTTTGAGCATAATATTTTATGTTCTCATGGAAAGCAGACAAGAAACAGAAATGCCTCCAAGAACATGATGTGGATATTGCCCTTCCTGAGTGGTGCTCAGTATTGGTTTGAATATTAAACAGGCAGGAGATGAGGGCAGCAAACAGTATACAATTTATCCCTTGAAGAAAAATTACTTTGGTAGCCTGTTGTGGCCTGTGACCACATGGGGTTATATTTGCACATTTCCAGTTGTTGTTTATTTCTGTCTATATTTCAGTGGTCTGTGTCCAAAGAATGCTGAACAAGACAGACTGATGCCAATATGTATTTCAATGAAATCTTAGCATCATGTAGTTTCCTGCCTTTATGCAGCCAGTTCTAAATGTTCTCTATTTTTTTTTTCCTTTTTAAATAATGACATTAACTTGTCTATATTGCAAAAGACCTGTATATTGCATGAGAACTTATAGGACTTGAAAGTACCTGGAATTTGCTTTGAAAATATAAAAATGATTGAAAGCTAAGAAAAAACTAACAAGGAATTTAACAGAATTAAAGCCAAAACCCAGATATTTCTTTGACAAGGTGGAGCTAAGGAATATCACTCCAATTTCTGCAATAAGGGATTTATTTTTTGTGGGAGAAGAAGCTGCACAAACTGGAATCTGCCTGTCTGCTAGTCAATCCCTCCCTAATAACTTCTGACTGTGCTGCTAATCACAACCAAATTGCACAGAGGGACAGCTCTCTTGAGCGTCTTAATTTCCTTCGTGTTCCAGTGACCAACACCAGAGAAAGTGTGGTCAGATAATATCCCTGTTGGAGTCCACAGGATCAAATCTCAGATCTGTAAGAGAAAAGGACATGTTTCTTCAATTACATAAATTACATAGAAACCAAAACATTTTCTGGACAATACAACCAAATTATATAGCAGAAATCAATTATATATGAATTGAAATTCTGTAGGAAAGTAAAATAATATTAAAAGGGGGGGGGTTTGTACTTTTGAATCTCTTTCCTCTGTTCATGGTAATGTGACAGTGTAAGCCTGTTGATAGCATGAAATTTGATGTCATTACTTCCTCCTTTTAAAATGATTTGTGGTGGAATAATTTTTGCTGTTGCAATACACTACTTGATAGTTTTTGTCACCAAAGAAGCAAGGATCAGACATCAACAGAAAGTGTCAAGCAATAATTTTTCTCCTTTTTATTCACCCACAACTGAAATATAATTTCAGCTAAAATGAGAACTTTTGCCTGCAATGTCCCAGTTTTGAAGGAAGTTCACTAGGAAGATTGATCAAGATAGAGAATTCATACTGGTGGGACTATTAACCTAGGACCCTATGCAAATAATGTTTTATGCTAAATGCAAATTCAAACACTTGTTCTTACCTATTGACTATCCTCAGGCTGATTCATTAAACACATTGAAGAGACTCAGTTCTGCCTCTTGCAGAAAAAAGATACACTCAGAATTTTTACATTATTTATGAGATAGAGTTGTTCCTTTTTTTGTCCAGCTCTAATAATGACTCTGGCCTTAGGAAGAATTATTTGCTGTGAAGCTGCCATATGATGCTGCAGATGACTGACAATGTAGTGTACAAATGGCCTTTTAAAAAAATGTAACTTAAAGTAAATCACCGTCTTTTTGAACCCTCTAAGATTCTATAAAGGAATTTTAGCTGAAGAATTGCAGCCTAAATCCAGTATTCCTATGAGCTCACGGTTCAAAGGACATTTTCATGTTTTTATATTAAGCATTTAGAATTTTTTGTATGTGAAAACTTGTGTAAAGATTTTCAGTTTTTAAAGACAGCCTTTCCAAGATTTCTGGGAGATTGCATAAGCAACATATCTAGTCCTCAGAACAATCCCATAAAACTAATAAACTTTGACACACAAAAGTCTGTTACATCTTGAAAGTGTTTATCTCTTGAGAATGATTTGTAGAAGATTTTTTCCATCAAAGAGAGTGTCAAATTTTACTATACAAAAAACTTGTGCAGATCTCACAAAATAAAAATGAAGGTGTTTTGGAAGGCAAAACTTTGGTTCTTTATGTTTGCGTCAGTCTGAAAACTGAGTTTAGGAGAAAAATTTACTGAAACTCCAGTTATCATCAAAAAAAGACCTATGGGCCCCAAGAAGCTTGTATTTATTAAATAAGGGTTCCAAAATCACTATTCATCTACTTTCAAATCTGTAGGAACACTAAGATAAAATACATCTAACAAACAGAAAATTGCATTTACTTACAATAGATAACCTGAGACAAAAATGCTCAGTACAAGTGTTATCCTTATAAAAATCAAGAAGCACCTCTTTCATGAAGATATGTGTTTTGCAAATGACTCTTGAAGGTTTTAAACCTTGTCTGAAACCCTGTCTTACTGTGCTAGATCATGTCAATATCCTTGAGCCCCTGAGCCTGTTTCTCACATTGACTGAGCATAATAGTCCACTTGGACTTTCTAATAGTCTACAAGAGAGTTTGACTTCACAGGATCACAACTCTTTTTATCTAATATATTTTCCAGAGCCTCGATTTAATAAAGATCAGACACTGGATAAGGTCAATGAGTACTGAGAGCAAAAAGGGAGCACACCTGGAAAGTGCCTGGTTTCTTACACTCAGTGATTTTATTGTATAAAGCCATTATACTTTATATTTTCATTTTCCTTTATACTGTGAGCCTCCTGGAGTGCTAAAGAAAGGTGTTTGAGGATATCAGCATTGTAGTAGAATTTTACAATTTTTCAGGTTGGGAAGAACCTCTAAGATCATCAAGAGTCTAAGATTATCTACTTCCTTGCAAAGAAAACAATCCAGAAAACAGTTCTGTAAAGACATGATTTTCTTTATATTGCTCTTATTAATTCGGACTTACAGATTAAAAACGTATTGCACATGAAATCACCTTAAGCATTATTTTTAATTCTTCTGTCATGGAACATTCTGGCCATTTCAGACTTTTGGTTTCCATGGTGCTTTAAAACAAGTACTTCATCTCTCTCTTCACAAATCTGACTGCTCATCCAAATGACCCCCATAAATATTACTTGCTTCAGAATGTATCTAGGAAACATCACACGGTACCTTGCCCCAAAATAAAATGATTTGCTAGTCATTTAAAGTTTTCTTAAACAATATAAGCACCTAACAATAAGTAGAATATCAAAGAGTAAACAAATAAACCACAAATTAATGAACATTTAAGCATAGACTTCATACTCAATCTAGAAGTCTGGCAGAGATCCTTTGTTGTATTAGTTACAGAGAGAACGAATTATTTGAACCAGTCCTAATCCATTAGGGACAGACTTTAGGTAATTCTATGCTTTTTTTCTCATGACAGTATAGTGTTGCTAGGCCTGTGGCATTTCTCTAAACAACTCTTTTCCCAACTATAAATTTTATCTGAGCAGAAGTGACAATTCCTGATATTTTTCAAGGAAACTCCTATGTAACACCACAGGCTAGTCAGGGCAGAGTGTATAAATCCATGGGCATCCATGGATCACAGGTGTTCAGGGTAGCTCTGCTGGACTTTTAGAGGCAGGAAGACATCAGAATGAGAAGGTGCCTGCGTTCCATTGGCTGCTCAGATATTTATGCAGTACCTGTGTAACAAAATTACCAATTCTCTGTGTGTTGGAATCATTGCACATCACTGTGTAGCTGATGTGCCTGATGCGTATGGAACATGTTTGGAGGCAGAGAACAAACACAGGCTTCTCATGAAACAATGCCCAGTGTGTTAGATGAACACAAACATGTCAGATATGATGCCTCGTGTGTGTGTGTACCTGTCTTAGCCAAGAAATTTTGACATCAATATTCAAATCTCTTGTGTATATCAAATAAATGGCAGTCATGGCCACTGTAAATTTGACATCCATTGATGCATAGTATGGACTTTTGCTAAAGCAAGTAGTCTTTCTATATTTTGCTTTTTTCCTTTTTTTTTTCTTCTGCACTAGAGCACTTTATCTTATTTGGATTCTTACAGTTTTACTTTTGTGCGAAATTTCAGCAAGAAATGTTTGCTCAACTCACAAAAACAAGGCTCGGAATTCTGGGGTGTTTTTGATAGTATTAAAACTATTGAGAGATTAATAACTAAACCAAAGATTTTCTTAAGACAAACAATGAGAATGTAGAAAATAAAATGATACTCTATACAAAAGGATGACTTAAAGTCAGTTGAAAAATCCCCATAACAATTTGCTGTAAATGGAAGAAAATTCTCCAGCTCCCTTGAATGACTGTTACAAGTTTAGGAGAATAAACTAGTTGCAAGATGAGGGTCAAAGATATAATAAGGATTCAAATGTCAAGGGGATGTTCAAAAGGTTGAAAATCAAGGTAGTACTAAGTTTAAAGTAAGATATTTTAAATTCTATTTGTCTATGTCAGGAAAACGGTGTATGCAAACACTATTAGATTCTAACATGATGGTCTTCAAAAGAATTTAAAAAAGCAAAACCAACCAAAAAAAAAAGTCCCCACCCCAAAATAAAAACCCTATTAACTAGCTAGTGTAACACATTTAACTCTGACATAATTAAGCTTCTTTCCACTAGGAAATAGACCAGAGGTTTGAATCAAAAAACTCTCCAAGAAACTTTCACAAGACTCTGGCTATCTATCGTCGCTATCAAGGGACAATTTACTTTATGGGCTAAAGGACTGAAATCTGCTTTATGGAATTCAGACTTTACCCTAAACTTTGATCTGCTTTATTCTTTCATCTCTGCTAGAAAAAAAAGTCTTCAAAATAAAAAAGAAAAACACAAGCTTGAGTCAGTTTTTGAACCATACCTCACTATAGATTAGAAATAAGTAGTAGGCATGAAATAAAGGGTTGTGCTCAGTTGGGCATGGAGATAATATGGCTCCAGTCAGAATGTCCCTAACTGTACAATTCCATCCCAAAATGGCCTCTCATTTGCTGTAGCATTTTCCCAAAGTGAACACCTTAAGACTGGAAATGTTTTCAGTGTTCAGTGGCTTTTGTAGATTTTTCTGGTTTCACCCCCATTTAAAGCAGAATCTGTTTCTGAATAACTGACTTAGTAATATCAACAATGTCTTTGAGCAGGTCTTAGTGTATTTAGGAGGTATCCAGAGCATGAGTAGCTTGCTATTTAACCCAGAAGACATGTTCTTACCTACCTATATATATATATGGAAATTTCAGGAACAATGTGTGGGAATAAAATGGACAGAATTCTGGGATACAAACTCCTCTGAGCCTTGGCAGCTGCATTTGATGCCAGCAAAAACATAACCTTATGTTCAGGGTTAGTAAAAGCATGTTTTGGGAATTCTATCAGGGACGAGCCAATATGTGGGATCCCTATGGTCCCAGCCACTTCTGTGAACGGGGATGGAGTTTGTCAGTAACTTGTAGAAGGATAGGACTTTTCCATCAGACAGGCTACTAACTTCCAGGACTCATGACAAGTCAATGGGATCCCAAGGATCCAAATTACTTTGAAGATTATAGGTCAGGAGGGAGTAGAAAGAGAAGGTTTTAAGCCAAAAGGAAAAAAAAAAAAAAAAAAGTACAAAGCTCTAGCTAGTTGTTTTCTGGCAAGAATTATTTTGTGGTTTTTTTCTCTATTTGATTTCTTCTGTTTTCATCCAGGGGACAGTCTCTTACAAGACTTTTGGCTTCATTATGATGGGACTAACTGGTTTGAAAAACAAGAGATACCTGAGGGTGTTACTGCCCTTCTCAGGGCAGCTAAAACTTCACACTTCGATCCACCTATCCATCCTGTGTCAGCTCTGAAAAAGGAGAGAAACAGAATGGATCAGCGTGCTATCTGATAGATTGGGGAAAACGTACACTTTGAAATACCTGGCTCAGTGACAGTATTTCTAAGAATTCCATATATAAAAAAAACTTCGCTTCTCAGCCTAACAAAGCATTTCTACATTGAACACAGGAAGGCCTGACATTACAAATGGGAACAAAATACTCCAAAATGAGACTATGGGATGGAATTTCTGCTGGAGCCTTTTGTCATTTATTTTGCATGGTCTAAATTAACCAATTAAACATCTCAGAAATAAAATTATTTGGCCTGTAAATTGTGCAGAATAAAATGTTTGAATAGCTGGGTTCCATAAATCAACCTATGTAATATAAGACACTAGTCCTGTTTTTACCTAACCTTTCTAAGGATTAACAAGGAACTGGCAAGAAGAACAGTAATGTTGATATGAGCTTCCAGCTGGGATTGATTACAGGCTACAGCCTAATGCAGTAATGTTTTGTGCTAGCACAACAGTTTAACTGGAAAGAGCTCACAATACATATCCCCCACCTTCTGCCTCATAAGCGCTGATATAAAGAAACCAGCTAATTTTGTTGTGATTCTGACCTTTGGTCTGTTAAATCCTGAAATTAATTATGTAGCATGCACGTGACCTTCTACTGCCTAAATTAGGGTATATTTGTAAAACACATCTCTTGTTAATTGCTTTTTCCCAGGCAAGTCTTTTTCCCAGCCCCCTTCCTTACCCAAGCCTGAAGTGGAGCATGCATGAGTGGACAGTATGGGCATGGAGAGATTGTAGGTGTTATTTCCTTACCTGTACTAAAACAGTCGAACTAATACCGTGGAATTAAAAATCAAGAATTGAAGGAAGCAATGAGGCTACTCTTCCTACAAATTGCCCAAAGTAAACAGAGAAAATGAAATGAAAGCTATTGTCAGAAATACAAGTAATGGTTTGCTCAGTGGGCTGAAATATTTGACAGTGGTTTTCATCATCAGAGAAATTCCTGGGATGGAATCACAAAGCAGGAAATATGTTTTAAGATGCATCAACAGAAATGGCAGTCTAAGACAACTGATTATTTTCTTGCCTGGTTATTAATATTTCTGGACGTGTTTTTTAACAAATATCTTCAAGTAGCTGAGCCTGAAATTATTTGTTTCTGAATATTTCTGATTTGGAGGAATTGCATGCAGTCCAGAGAATCACAGAATATGCAGAATTTACATGGAAGTGCCAAAATAAAATTCGGCACACAAGCAACAAAGTACTTTTTACTATCACCATCAAATGTGCTGTGGAAATTAAAGGTCGCTCTAAGGCCACTGCTGATCTGAAGTCTTGGGTCACTGTAACCGAGTTTAGATCTAATAGCAGCAAAAATGAAATGCAGCCTTTTCTCTCGGAACTTAAGGTAGATACGTAGTGCAGAAAAGGGTTGAAATCCATTTGGAAAAAAACACAAAAAATGTAATGCTTCGTGCTGATATCCTTTTGGATGCAAAATCCATTATTTTACTCTCAAAATTTCTCAAAAGAAAGTGCCCATGGATTACAGTTCTATCAGTCCTGTCCACATATGTTAAAAAAGTTTAAGAACACATGTGAAATCAGGGCATTCAGGCAATAAGGATGGCTGAGCCCTGCGTTTATCTTTTCTTGAAGGGGCTGGAGCAGAGCTGAGATGTTCAGAGATTTCTGGGGATGTGAAGAGGTAGAATTGCAATGCAAAGTGAAATACAGAAGCAGAAAACTGGAGTTAAAATACAGGTTGGACATTTTGGTCTTGGCTGTTTCATTTCTGTTAAAGGGCTGCCTCGCATAACTGAATCCACAGGATGCAATCCCACCTAAATAGAGCCACGAGCAGTGTTACAGTCACATTCTAACCATCAAGTTTTTCTAGTCCATCAACAGACTTTAGCATTTACAACGGATAACCATTTAAACTTTTTTGTGCAAACATGCAAGTTTGAATCTTTCGTGGAGGAGACCAAAAGTTAGCTATTAATACTTGACACACTTCATACATGATTTAGATGTGATTGCAGGATTTTTCTGCATATTGTCTATCAATAAATGTGTTTACTCAGAAAAGTTCTCTTTGCTATTCATGAAGGCTGACTTGAAATAGATGAAACAGCTGAGAAAAAGAATTGTAGTGCAGATTTCTATACTACCTTCAAGAAATGTGAGGACCATCATCCTGTACAGAGATCCATTTATCCACAGACATCCTTTGTAACTGCAGTGATGCAGTGCTCTTAATTGAATTTCTTTAGGTGAATTTCAAGCCAAAATGATTTTGAATATACTAGTTTTGAAATATTGTATATATGGATACCTTCTTATCACAACTGGACCAAGCTCTGATATTGAACATTTATAAGCATATGTGGCCATAACCTTTGCAAATATGATTTTGCACAAAGGGAAAAGACTGATGTTCTCTTCGATAATGGTAAAAGAAAATTGAATGGATAAATGTAGCATTTATAACTAATAATGAGTATTTGAGAGCACATGTTGATCGTTGTAAATGTAACTACTTGAAATAAGGAAACTATTCACATGATTAGGTGCAGTTCTTCAGCTGACACATTTTAAAACCAGAAGAAATCACTTCATACCTATTCTTACTTTCTACATGAAACACGTTTTAGGAACTATTGAATTAATTCTTGATTCAGTCCTGATAGCTGATACTGCACTGGATACTATAGGGCAAAATGCAAGACAAAACCTTATAGGAGGGGGACCATGACCTGTGATAAATTTTTTAACTGAATGTGCTTCTTGTCAATATGCAAGACATGACCAAATACAAAGAGCTTCTTCCCTCTCTTCTTTTCCTAACACTACCAAATGCACCAGGACAGAGTATTGGTAAGGGCCTCAACTCACTTCGAGAATGCTAGAATATCAAATATATTCTAGCTTGCTTTTCCAAGGAAGTTAAGGGTTTATAATGGTATTTTCTCTTTGCTTGTCTTTCTTTCTCTGGAAGAGCTGTTTCTTTCTTTACTTTCTGTAAATGAAGGAGCCTGTTATTCAGTTTCAACCAGAATTGACATGGATCCAGCCCAACAGATGAGGAGAGGATTTAGGGGAATGGGAACGAAGAAATTTGCGGGTATACTGAAAAGGAGCCTGTAAAAAATCAGGCTTCACTGGTTCTTCTTTTTTTCTTTTCTTTTTTTTTTTTTTTTTTTCTGAAGTGGTCTGTGGCCTCCCCTGTCCTTGAATCATATCTACATACTTGTCTGACAATAAGTGCTTTCTGTTTACTACAGCATGAGAGCCAAGATAGTTAAGGACAAGAAAATTGGATTCTATTCTTCCTTATGAGTCACTAGTAAAAATGCCAGCTATGTGACTGTACAATCTTTATTATCAAATATAATATAGGAGAAAGAAAACAACCACATTTTCACATTCCAGGCTATGTATGCACTTCTGGAAGCTGGAAAGTTTCTCTCCAGGGCCATAAACTGAACACATTTGTACTTATGGGATACAAACCAAATGAAATCCTCAGGGTCTTTTCTTTCCCTGACACTTGAAAATACATGAAGTAGAGCATTTAGCTATGCATATTAATGGCTGGACTGAACAGTCCTTTGGTGCTGTATAATAGTGGAATAATAGTCTACCTTAATAGCAACACGAAATGAGGAATATTGAAATAAGGGGGCTAGATGCCAGGTTAATATCAAGAGACTGTGCACAGCACTAGTGCCACATGGCTTGGTCGTCCACTGCAGACATTGAGTTTTGCTGGCAGGAGCAGAGCAAGACTGGGCAGTAAGATGGGACATTCCAAGGCTGAATCTGTTACTCTCCGAATGAATCATTACTTACAACTGGAAAGCTGTTAGAGAATAACTTAGCATCCATAGCTCATTAAAAGCATCTTCAAAGTGAATATTAATTACATCTTGGAAAATATCAGGTTTTCAACAGTTGGAATGACAAAGTAGGCTAATTCGGTGGGGAGACTTATCTTGCCCACCAGCAACCAGCCTTCCGCTTATGTTCCTTTGGACATCTCCTGCTTTACTTTCTTGTTGTTGCCAAGAAAACACTTCCATATTGCTGTACATACTGTACTGGACACTGCATGGCCATGTGCTGTTTACTGAATAAGAAAACCAGCCAATATCGAAGCAATTTTCCATACCTCTTGATTTTTAAAAAAATTATTTAAAAGTTAGGTATTTATTCATTTGTTGAGTTTGGGTTGACAGTACAGGAATTAGAGCTCTGCTGTAACAAACTGGGGACTATGAGACATTTCTTAAACAGTAGTTCAGACTAAATGATAAGACCAGATCCTTCTGACCTTAAAAATACATAATTTTATTTTAATAATATTTATTAATCTTTGCTACATTATACTATGATATTCTGATCATGGGACATTGCTTCTATTTCACCCATATACAATTATCCAGTGTGGCAATGGAGAAAAAGAGACTTGTAGAAAAATAATGTGCTGTGGAATTATATTTACTAGTTTGGGAAAAACTGCCTCAGAGGAGTGTATCATGACTTAACCACAGTTCTTGTGGTTTGCAGCTTAGATGGGATCATGTCTAGGTTGGCAACAAAATGCAGGGCAGAGACTGATGAAAAGAAATTTTATCTTATAGGCTCTCAGAGTAGAGACTTAGAAATTTCTTCAATGTTTTCGATTCATTTTACGATTTATAAAATATGGCTAATATAAGCATTTGGCTCCATATTTTTTTCACAGCCTCTCCTGCTCTCCTCTTCGTCATGGCAAGCTGTTAGGACACATTTTGCCTAACGTTTTTTCATACAAACACAAGGACAAAAAATACAGGTTCATTACTAGTCTATAGAAAATGTAGATTTATTTTTTATTAGTACTTTTTTTCACAGATCCACAGGGGAAAAAGAAAAAAGTGAAGAGGAATGAAAGAGAAAAGTGCACTTTTCCTAACTCCTAACTGGAGACAACAGTGTTGCTGCTTTCACTCGGCTCCTATTCCTGTTGTGCAGTCTGGATCCATCCTTTGTGGTAAAACTGCTCTGTTCTGCTCCATTCCAGACCTGTCCCATGTGAGGAAGTGTAAATGCAAACAGTCCACTGGGATGCTGTAGTATTTCTAGAGATTTCTGGCCACTGACAAGGTAAAAATAATTAAACTAACTTACAAAGCTCTGACCCAGTCTTGTCAAGGCCCCCTGAAGTTCCAGAATCCCTTGTCAAGAAAGAGGTGTTATGAAGGTACCAACTTATGGAGTAATAAGTTAGAATTTGCTAATTTGCAAGGCATGGTGTGAAACACATTCACCCCAGCACCTAACCCTTTTTAGTTAGCAGGAGGCATATATTTCACCTAGAATAGCATGGAATGTATCTTTTCTCATGCTAGCAATGACATATTCCTTACAGTTTATTTCAGACAGTATTCTCAAGGATTCTTATTCTTTCAACCTTCTGGGCAACTAAATAAGTACTTTTAAGAAACAATGGTATTAGAGTCCCAAGCCTTAAACATCTACAGTATGTTTGGTTTTATTAAACAATATGACTAAGAAAATATACAACTATTCCATTGTCCTAAATTGCTATGGAAAGATGATAATTTTCAAGGGGAATTTTTCAAAGAAATTTCCAAAGAACTATATGCACTTCGTATGTATTAACATTTTTCTAATTTTCCTTTATATGACTGTTCAAAATGCTTTATAATTTCTCATTGACTATATCTTGGTTCAGCAGCATCAGCATAACTGAAAATCCAAATATTCTAGGGAATACAGAAAAGAGCTGTTTGATGCAGCCTGCCTCTTGACAGCCTGTCTGTGCTACCAAGGCACTTCTTGCTTCCTGAGCCAAGGAGCCCATCCTGGACTCAATGCTTTTACCACTGTTCAGACAGAGAAAATATGTCAGAGGCAGAGTAGTGTTTTCCACAATTTGCACATAGGGGATGAAGGGCACCCTCAGTCAGCCTAGGAATGATCCACCTCCTCAGACAGGAGCAGGACAGCTGGGGACAGTTAAGGGCAGCTCCTGCCCCAGCATCAGCACCTTCCTGAGGGTGGGAACATGAGTCCTTGGGTGCACAGGGCTTGATGGAAAAGCCCAGATGTTACAGGGTTGGGCTGCAGTGAACAGGAGATCAGCCCTGCTGTGGCACCTCTGGGACAGGGAGTCTGACATGGCATCCTGGAACATGATCAAGAGGGGGACAGTTTGGGGGGGCCGGTCTGGGACACTCAATACTGCTTGTGTCCTCAGGGCCCTGGAACCCTCTCAGGGAAAGGAGAGAGACCGCTCTAATAGCAGCTGCACAGAAAGAACCAAAGAGTGCAGTCACTATTTTCAATATATTTAAATCAATGAACCAGGTAATTTGTACCTAAATAGACAAAAGAACCCATAATAAGCAATAAACTATTACTAAAGACAAATGTATTCCTAATGTGGCATTGTTCTTGCATTTTAATAACATGAAAATGCAAGTGAGGTGTACAAAAGGAAACTAACTCAACTTTCTTGCTGACAAGACTTTTCAAATAATCTGGTTGTGGTTGATAACCTATCAGTAAAAGAAATGCTTCTGCTCATTGCAGCTGGTTTTTTGGTTTGGTTTTTTTTTTTTTTTTGCAGCAGTTTCTTAACATGCAAAATGAAGCTGTTCATTAAAAAGCAAATCAAAAACAATGAAAAACACTCATCAGCCTGAAACAGTGGAAAGAGTTTCAAAATCATGGTGCTACATTGAAAATGTGAGTTCTTTTGAGATATGTGATGCTGCTGTTTCTCTGAAACTGCACAAGTTCAAAACTAGTTTCACTCAATTTAACTTCCCATTGATCCTTTGGAATTACAGATATTAAACACTTGGTTTCACAACAAACTTAATGAACAATTCTGAGTCTCTTTATGCACAACCACTGGAAATGCATGGACCAGTTGGAATCAGAGATTACAGCAATGTCCCATTGGTCCCTAATTTTCTGGCAGCTGAGAGTCATTGCCTGCGTATATATAATGACTTGTGCTTCAAGTTTTTCTCCTGAGAGTTGAATCTAAATGGGAAAATCCTGGCTTCAGAGGATAAACCTGCTGAAATAAATAAATCTATTTCTGTGGGGTGTGTAAATCTGTAAAGAGGAGTTCAGTCCAGAGGACAGGCATTTGTGTTAAGACCTTTGGGTATATTTATGCTCTGAAGAAAAAAAAAGATGATGAAATGGAAGATTTAAAGAGGTGAGATTGAATGTGTGCACAGTGTGAAAGAAAGAGAACACTGAAGGCAGATGGAGAGGTACACGCTTTTTGGAGCGGCATGCTGATGATTTCTATTAAGTTTGAAATTTCTTTGATTCCTTCCTTGAGTCCAAGCCTATATACCCAAACTATTGAATTCTTAGGCCAAATGTCTGTGGTCACTGCTATGGTCAGAGGACTGTGAGGATCAGGTGGCTGCTCATGACTTGAGGGGTATACTGTTTGCTGGATAAAAACTGGCTGGATGGCCAGGCCCAAAGAGTGGTGGTGAGTGGTGTAACATTCCATTGGTGACTGGTCACTAGTGGTGTTCTCCAGAGCTTGGAACTGGAGACCTGTTTAAAATCTTTATCAGTGATCTGGACAAGGGGATCAAGGGCACCCTCAATAAGTTTGCAGGTGACCAAAGTTGGGTGCAACTGTTGATTTGCTGAAGGATAGGAAGGCTCTGCAGAGGGTCCTGTTCAGACTGGATTGGGGCAGAGGGGCAGTTGTGGATTGATGGGTCAAGGCCAGCTGCATGAAGTTCAAGACAAACTGCTGGATCCTTGGGTCACAACAGCCCCTTGCAGAACTACAGGCTTTCAGATTTTTGTCTGGAAAGATGCCTGGTGGAAAAGGGTCTGGGAGTGCTGGTTCCAAGCCACTGAACATGAGCCAGTGTGTGCCCAGGTGGCCAAGAAGGCCAATGACATCCTGGCCTGTATCAGCAATAGTGTGGACAGCAGGACCAAGACAGATATTGTCCCCCTGTACTTAGCACTGGTGAGGCCACACTTTGAGTCCTGTGTCCAGTTCTGGGCCCCTCACTGCAAGAAGGATGTTGAGGGGCTGGAGCATGTCCAGAGAAGGGCAATGGAGCTGGGGCAAGGTCTAAGAGTAAGTCCTATGAGGATTGGCTGAGGGAGCAGGGTTTGTTTCATCTGGAGAAAAGGAGGCTCACAGGGGACCTTATCACTCTCTGCAACTGCCTGCAAAGAGGTTGTAGCCAGGAGGAGTTTGGTACCTTCTCCCATGTAACAAGTGACAGGACAAGACAAAATTACCTCAGTTTCTGCCAGGGGAAGCTTAGGTTGGATTTTAGGAAACATTTCTCCGCAGAAATGGTGGCCAAATATTGGAACAAGTGATGACAGAAATGCATTAAAATATTTAAATGCATTTTAATGCATTTTAAATACCTAGAGGTATTTAAAAGACAAGTAGATGTGGCACTCAGGAAAATGGTTTAGTGGTGGACTTTTCAGCATGTTAAATGTTAGTTTAACATTTGGATTCAGCAAACTTAGAGGTTGTTTCCAATCTAAATGATTCTGTGATTCCCATTCATGTCTGATATGGAGTGTGAATGACAGTGAGCTGCAGTTGAGGTACTTCCATCCTTCTTCAACAAAATGATTTACTTACTGACTCCACAGCCCAGTTGCAAGAAACCTCTTCCTCTGTGTCTAACAGGCAGTACAGACAGATCAGTAATGTATTACTAATACTGTCTTTTACTGAAAACTTTACTAGGCATGAGAAACTCCTCTCTGTGCCACCTCCCTCCGCTAAGGTCAGGTCCTTTCTGAAACATTTAACACACAGGCATCTGATCTTAAATGTGAGAACCTAGTTCTGCAGGTGAGGTTCAGGCCAGTCTGTTAAGATGTTCCACTTTTGGCATGCAGCCATTAAACATAGAATATTCAACATAGAAATGGAAATGTCAGCTGAATATCCTGATACACAGATGTGGGTTTATGATTACACTGCAGGAGGGCAAAAACAATGAAAGGCATGAGCTGTCAGAGCTCTTCTGTGGTCCTGGGTGTGTATGTGGATTACCTAAATCCCTGCTGATGAAGTACTGTTTCAGATTCTTTTGGCAGTATTGGACCTACCTTGGTTAAACCTTGCTTCCACAGTTTAAATGTGACTTGGGTTCAAGAAGAGAGGAATACTTTGTATTTAGAGGTAATATTTTTCTATTTAAAAAAGACTGTCATACTTGTCTAGTTTAAATGATCTAAAGTGCTTTGAAATGGTCTAGTAAAACTGGAAAATTTGAGGGGAACCAAAGAGTTTCTACTCATTATATAGCAGAACAAATCATCGCAAAAAGCCACCAAATCCCATCTCTGGAGGTTTGGAAAGTCAATTCAGAGAAACAGTTTTCAGGAACAGTTCAGGTAAATTTGCTCCTGTTTTCAAATAGAGAAAAGTCCAGATAATATTTCAAGGTCTTTTTTTACCCCTGTGCTGTTAGAATAGTATGATACCTGTGTCAGCTATTGCCTTCAATGTGAGGAAAAATGTCTGCTCTGGGGAAAACACATTACCCCAACTTATCTGACTGATAAAAGGAGGTTTATTTTTTTGAGGTTCCTTGGGCTTTTTTCTGTAATTGTTGTTATTAAGTCACTTGTATGTACTGTAAGGCAATTGTGCTATAAAGGAAATGTTATTATTACACATTCACTACAGAAGTCCAGATTCCATGATGAACTATCTGCTGAATGTGTAATTTAATAAACCTGCAATGACATCTGTGGTTTCCTTCATTGGAGAAGATGAAGGTTGGTGGCAGAAGATTTTGCTTTCAGAGCTCACTGGATGATGAGGAACTAAAATTCATAGATAATTTAAATAAAAACCTGTAGTGATGGTCTAAAAGACTATTTATCCCAACTTAAGATAATGTAACTGCACCTAAAATCTTGTAGAAAATATATACACAAATCCTAAACATTAGGGACAGACATTTCTAGCATGTCATGATACATCCTTAATTTATACTTCTGGTAAACTTAGCCCAAGACAGGACTAAAATTATTTGGGCATATTCTAATACCCTCACCTGAAATGTCACGCTGCTTTTCTTCAAGCAGTTCTACTTAAATGAGAGGGGCAGCTGTGGATTTTGTTATAGTGGTATGAATAAAAAAAGGTGGGGTTAAAGTAGGCTCAAGGAGCAGCTGATTAGGAGACTATCTTATTTTTAAAGAAGAACCTATGACCAGAGGAGAGAGTGAGTTAACATGATCTCCCCTACCTGCACAAGCTGAAATGGGACTCAGCTGCATTTATTATTCTGAAATAGCAGGTGCACCAACACCAACTAGAGAATACCTAGTATATGTACTGCTTTTCATGTACTTTTTGAATAAAGAACAGATTGCCTTTATTGCTCCTGACCTTACATTTCTTTGTCAAACATATCAATCACTCTCCCTAACCTTTAATAGGAAAGGCTAAAGTTGTTTACTGCAGCAGTTCCTATTCACCACAAGGACACCACCTCCATTCTGAACCAGGCATATTTGCATACCTACCACTGATTATCCAAAAAGATTGCTTCTTCCCCTAAAATATTTGTCCATTTTATAAATTTTTTTTCCCAAGGAGGTCATTCATTGCCAGTGAGGTTAAATCTAAAAGTCAGCAGTATTTGGCAGAGATTTATGTGGGAATAGATATGAGTCTGTACAGCTCTCAGACTGATTAAATAAAGAATGTCATGGGAGTACTATGATAGTATATGCATACTCCAGTAAATGAAAGTAATGCATTAGAATGCAGCTTTAGGGTCTAATTTAAAAACATAATTCAGACACAGGCAGAAGCCTTTAAAATATTGGCAGATGTCTTCATACTGTATTTTATATAGAGGACAAAGTGGATTAAAGATAAATGTAATCCAAATAATGGTGTGGTTTCATTTATTTTTTCACTTATGTTTTATTTCTTTTAAAGAAATTCAATTTGTAGAGGATTGTTTTCTGGCTTTTCATATTTTTATGCAGATCCGCTTAAAAATATGAGTGGGGGTGAAAACCTCATTCATTACAAATTGCTGCTATTCCTGAGACAGCCTGTGGTAAGCCACAGTTTTTACACAGCCTAGGTGAAATAAATACTGTTGTTAAAAGGAGCATTTCAATAAGCAGGAACTTTGATTCCCCTCTTTTTTCTGCCATCCCCTTTCAATCTCATTATATGTCAAGGTGATTAGGCTTAAACGGTTATTCTCACTTAGGATTCTCAACTTTTATTGTAACCCATTGCTGAAGGACAGACAGGCTATTATTATCTCTGCTCCATGTTATATTTTTCCCTAGTGACATTCTATCAGGTTGGTGCTTTTAGAAAATTTTTCCCTCCCACCTTCCATGCACTTTAGAAGTCAGGACAAATTGAAAGAAAATTCAAATGCGACTCAAGCATATTGTTAAATAAAGTGAAAGATTTGGGATAAGTTGGTTTGGGGTTCTGACACGTGTTTATGTTTTACTATGTCTGAAAAGGCAGAGAATTGATCCTAAGTGAAGATTTTCTACTTTTCTCACTCATTTAAATGCTTTTGATGGATGGCTTTGTTTTTTCACTTGGACATTGCAGCATCCCCTTTATTGAGCATTTTTTTCTGCATCCAGAACTGTGAGGCTATCTGAGGGAAAGAAATCTGTGTTTGTTTTGAGCTTCAAACAGTTGAACAAGGTGAATACAAATGTAATGTTAAAACAGACTGTATTCAGAATTTCAATTCCATTTTGTGTTTCTCCAATCCCTTTAATATCAGCCTTGCCATCAAAATAATGGGAATCTCTGAATCTTTTCAATGGAAATAGGACTGGATTCTCGCAGCTTTTCACACTCATTGCACAAGTGGCTGGCTCGATTTTTGGAGGTAATGAATGCTTTGGGCTTTCTTGGGATGTAATTCAACTGCCAATGTTCTCCATTTCTAAAGAATAAACCCATAGCTAACTTACAACTTAACTTTTTGGACACAAATGAGGAATTTTTTTCTTTGAGGAAAGATTTTAATGCTGTTTAAGTGACACCCTTCATATTCATTGCCCCTTATTAGGTCAGAGTGGTTTTGGAGGCGCACCAGCAGTCAGTGACACCAACTCTGGTAAACCACAGGAGCTGAGAATTGCACCCATTGTTTCATGGCTTTGTTCAGAGGACTTCAGTATTTATTATAAATGCTAATTAGTGACATCTTAGAACTTGCTGCAAATACTGTCAAAGCCCATTCTTGACCATTGTTTCTTTCCAAGCTGATACAAAGCATACTAGACAAGATATCCAAGGGAGAAGAGATGAAAATTGGACACAACCCCTCAAAATTTGCTATAATTTGGATAAAAAATGTCAATCATATTTTGAACTGTGAGGCAAACTAAATTTTAAAGTAATTTTCTCATTCAAAAAATAATTTCTCTTTTTCAGATATTTTTAAATAAAGACAGACTGGGACTTTTTGAAAGTAAAGCCCAACTCAGGAAGAGATTTGGATGTTAAAGAAGGAAATTTTGCTTGAAGATTTCTGCTGCCGGTTCTGCAGAAGGTCCAGCAGAGAGCTCCTTGAATCTGAAAGTCATGGAAATGTTGAATGGAAGGAAGTTTGTAAGCCCTTTTCTATAGTCTCTTGCCTGAAGCAGAACTTTTGCTACATAGATCAGATTAGTCATGGCCTTGTCAAGCAGAACCTTGCCAAGCAGAGGTTCTGAAAACCTCCAGAACAGAGAACTGATCAATTATGAACGTAATAATTTAAATGTCAACTAAGATAGGTACATTTGATCAGCTAAGTTGACAGTGTTTATAGCTCCAAATAACCAGGAACAATCCATAAACCTTCGGCCAAAGATGCAGAGTGTTTGTGACTCAGACTGGCCATAAGGAAGGTGTTACCTTGGGGGTGGGTGAATGCCTGGCATGGGTTTCCCAGAGAGGTGGTAGATGTGCCATCCCTGGAACCATACAAAGTCCTATGGACAGGGCTCTGAGTGACCAGGATCTAGTGGAGGGGACCAGGCTCATGGCAGAGGGATTGGAATAGATGGCTTAAAAGGTCACTTCCAACCCAAACTGTGCTGTGATCCTATGATGCCTGGGCTGACTGGCAGTGTGGCTGCTTCTCTCCTTCAGTTGTATAAGCTCCTACAGTGTGACAGCCTGAAAGAGACTGGTACAGATCTGCCACTGTTGAATTTAAGGAGGTGACCTGTTTGTAGGCCTGTTAAATGTGGGAAAGTAGCTAAAAGTCAACAATTTGATGAAACTCTTAGGATGTCCATAAAAAAAATTAAAATGCATATATATCCTACCATGTATTTATGTAATACTGGTGTACTTATATAAGTATATGTATAAAATTATATATAGGTGTATATATATCCTCATATATACTATATATATAAACTATAGAAGTATATAACATTATGTTTTTATATAAGTATTTAAGTATTATAAGACAATGTTAAAACATATTTTCTTTACCATCCTAAAATTTTTTGGCAAAGATAGAACATATTTTTAAAATTGTCTTGTAAAACTGGAGAAAGTTAAGAAAGAAGTTAAGAAAGAAGCCATAGAATAACAATGGAACTGGAACAAAAGCTTTACAGTGGGAGACCGGGGGGGAGGGAACTTGATTTGTTTATCTCACCAAATGCATCAAACATTGATTTGGACTGTAGAATTGTCTAAATACTTTCATGTGAAGAAAATACTGCATATTTCAAAATTCCTTAATATAACTTAAAAGACTTGAGAAAAAACAAAGTCTGTATTTGAAGGCAGATGATTTCAACTTGTGAAAAGGCCACACAATTACAATAGGGAAATGATTAGTCCTTAAAAATACTAAACCAAAGAGATTCTATAGAAGAGCCTTAGTTTTTGATTATCCTTTAGATGAGGTTATGGACAGAG
Organism: Melospiza georgiana; assembly: GCF_028018845.1. Classification (NCBI taxonomy): domain Eukaryota; kingdom Metazoa; phylum Chordata; class Aves; order Passeriformes; family Passerellidae; genus Melospiza; species Melospiza georgiana. The sequence goes on from NC_080432.1 coordinate 93,243,383, forward strand.
ATAGCTCTAGTCTCAGGAATGAATGAGGTTTAATGCAGCAGTGTTGATGTTTTTAACTTAAAAAAAGGAAAGGCAGAAAATGTGCATCTTAGAAATACATTTTTGTTACGTTCAAGACTTGATCTATGACAAAAGAGAACAAACTGCTGCAAAAACTCTGCAATAGTCCTTTTTACTTTCAATATTTGATTTCTATCTTTTCATAATTACATCACACCAAATTAAAAAAAAGTTTTCAGAAATTCCCAGGTGGGATGAATGCTCTATATGTCACCACTGCAAGTTAAGCATCCCTACAGATTTCTGGATTATTTTACTATGTACTTGACATCCCTTTTAAAACACCTGGAGCTGTATACTTCTGTGACTGCAGATGAAATAATGAAATCCTACTGCTGGCCATGACCAAATCCCTTACATTATCTCATGATGAAGCAAATCCTATCTTCAAAAGCATCAGTGGGCACTCAGTGGGAGAGTGAGAGAGAGAGAGACAGCCTTAAGTGAGGATGATCCTCAAAGTGTGTTTTCCTCCTCTCATGAGCAGTCTACTATGGCCATAAACAAAGTACAAAAAGGTCCCTCAACATCCTTAGAGTTGTATGAGTTTTTTGGTTGATGATGTTTTCTGGTTAGTAGCTGGTTTTTCAGTATTGTTTGTTTGTTTGTTTGTTGTTTTTTAAATCACAGCTATTGCCTTAACAACACCTCAGAGAAGAGTATTAGCAGAAATGGGATCATCTTGCAACCAAGAAGCATTGTGAATCAAATCTAAACCTGAGGTGATCAATCCTATAGGCTTCAGAGTAAGCCCTAGCTGCATTCCATTTACATTCCAGCTGCATTCCACCACAGCAGTGCCCAATTCTTGGATACACTCTGTGCCAAGGTGAAAAAGATCCACACAATTTTGTTCCTCCATTAAAACTGAACAGGAAACACAGTGCCTGTCCCTGGGCCTAATGATCAATTTATGTAAATAGTGCTCTGCTGGCATTGTGAAGAACAACAACCTCTTTCCAATTTGCCAAAAAACAGAACATAGAAAGCACAACAAATGTAATAATAGCAAAACCTCTAAAATAAAGAAGGAGGAAAAAAAGTGGAAAATATAAAAATCCAATGTTTTTCCGCCTGCTACAAAAGTTAAATTTCTGAATTTTATTTAATTAATAAATGATAAGTACCTCCTAATTTACAACAGAATGCTCTTCCTTAAAATCCAAATGGTTTTGGAAACTTTTTATTTCTGTTTTATTTGGCTGACATAAAAAGAAAAGAAGAATAGTCTTGGTTTTTATTTTGGAATAGTCAGTGTGGAAGTTCTGGAAATGGAAGCCATATGCTGTACCAAAACTATGGTAAATAAAAGCAATTAAGAGATAATTTTTACTGAAATATGTGCATGTGTGAGGAGAAGAGGAGAGAATGCATACTACATGTGTACATATGGCAAGGGATTGATTAGACCGAGTACCTGGCTAATAATGCTGCCTCAAAAGTCTGCAGTGTGGCAGAATGGAAAAATAATGGAAAAAGACCAATTGGAGGATGGTAACTGAAGAAAACATTAATTTTGTTTTATAGCATTTGTATTTAAAGTAACCCTACTTGTTTTAAGGAAAATTTTAAACAAAAACAACAAATGAAAGCACCAAATAAAATGTATCAAATAATAAAAGCAATGCAATCATAGGAAACAGCAGATTTTAAAGATTAAGTAGTTATTGTCACCCCTCATAGAAGATAGGAATACATAGTTTTGAATAGAAGTGCCTGCTATAGGTTTTACATTTCTGTGATGTAGAACTCCCTAGTTCTGGGATTATCACTGAGCATTGTTCTTGTTTTCTTTATTTAGCTACCTACTCTGCGCTTCTATTCCAGATTGCTTTTAAATCAAGTACCTAAAATTCCTTGCACTACCAATGAACAGAGAAAGGTGCTTCTGAAGGGCATAAGAGAAACACTGAATCCACTTCCTATATCTTTAAATACTTGAGCCTCATGACAAGTGCTCAATCTTGGTCTGTGCTGGGAAGAGTTCTTGGCTTAGCTCTTACCCTGAACAGACCAGGGCAGGTAAATTGCAGCCCAGGTGTTCAAAGTGCTGCTACCCAGGCACACCATGAGCAGGCTGATGCCAAGCTCTACATGAGGTAACAGACAATTACGAAACCAGAAGGCTGAGCACAGGATTCCACTTAATCAAATCCGTTCTTGAACTCCATGCTTCAGAGAATATATTTAAATGTATACACACACACATGTAAATGTGCACAGAGATGTTAAGGCATACATCAGCCAATTGTCTGCTGAAGGACTGGGCTGACTTGCCAGAGCTCTAAAACCATTACACAGCTATGCAGGGCTTTGATTGAGTTGTTCTCGATGGATCACTTCTGGAACTGAAATCCCTTCTTTATCCCATTCATAGCACCATGCCCAGGAATATATTTGAGAACATGAATTTTTTAGAGAAGATATTTTTGAAAGCATAGCAATATTATTTATTTGAAAATCTAGACAGACATTATCTTTTAAGAATAGTTTAGAAATAGTACATATCTCTGGTTCCTCTTGTTCTGCCTGATAGGTCTAGTGAGTCCCAAACTAAAACACCAACTTCTGGAAATATCTGGAAAAAAACATTTCTGTCTGGGCAAAAATTCTACATTATATGTGCCCATATTCTTCTGGTTTATGAACTCCCTCCTCAGACATATGTCTTATTTAAGATCCATATCCAAATTTTGAACACTTACATAGTATGATGTAAGCAATTTAAAGCACCTTTGTCAGATGTTGGTCACAGTGGGACCACACTAGAAACATTTAAAATCTGCGTAAATTTCCCCTGCTCCATCTCTATGCAAAGTCTATATGTGGAAAATACAGACCTTCTCTCTGAAGACTACTGGAGACTTCTTCAACATGTTTTCAGGCAGGATTTTCAGATAGAGCGTATTGAAAAATGTTACCTGACATGAAACTTGCGTGAACCACAAAACACTTCCTCAGGGTGTGTTTCAGCAATATGTTGACAGAATAGACACTTCAGTCTGCATTGACAACAAATATGGCTTTATTATCAGTAATGAAAAAGTATAAGGGATTCAATCTGGCAACAAATTAGCTGAATGTAATGCAGTTTGGCATTAACCTAGCACAAAAGTGACCTGGTAAATTAAGCAACTTGAATTTTGCTCCCTTCAAAACAAGAAAAGAAAAAAAATTAGGGAACACTTTCACTTGCAAGAACATCAATTACCATAAACTACATGTGAAATGCTGCTGTGTTCAGATAAGGAGTTAATCTACTTTACTAAATAAAAGTGTCACCCTCACATAGGTGAATAATAAAATTATGCACTGAAATGTTATGTAACCAATGTATGGCATTAGATTTACTTTGCTAAATGCTTTGGAATGTGAACAGAGTGAATGTACAGTTTATTTATATAAATAAATTTTTATTTATATAAAAAATCAAGCAGTTTATTTATATATAATTATATAATTATTTATATAATTTATATATATTGTTCAAGCAGTTTAAAATTCAGTAAGTAAATGTAACACTGAACAAATCTCTTATACATTTATAAAAAGTAGGTCAGTATTTACAGCATGACCTTTGTGGATAAAGAAAAGATATCAAAAAATTTTCTGGTCTAGAATTTATTATAAAGATAGGATGAAGAGAACAAATCCAATTCTAGGGAAGGTAATAGGCCTGGTGATTAAACAAAGGATAATTTTGTTTTTAGTTACAGAAAAGGTGAGATGAGAATGATGATATGGCATACAGGCATGAAATCCCTCACATTTAACAAGGCATTGAATGAAAGGAGGAGGAAGTAGGAGAGGGTTAGTTTGGTAGTTTAGTGTGCAGGTAATTTGAGGAGCTTGTGCTTCTGTTCAGGTTTTCACAAAAATATGAATCTAAGTCCAACATGATCCATAGTTCTGTATCTGAGCACGTTCACAGAAATTAAAAGATTTTAGGAGGTTTAGGATACTTCAAAATTTATTTTTGCATGGACAGATTCACCTTGTAGTACATTTCAAGTGCACACTGCAATATTTGAAAGCATCAGACGTGGCATTTATTTTTATAGCCTATACATTGTTTCAAATTTGACTTTAAAGTTATATTACACTTTTAAGTGATATTTCTGTTCCTGTGCTGGTGGTTAGATTAATAGGAAGGCTGAAATATATTTTTTCCTTCAGATATATATGTAAACTTCTTGACTTTTGGCACATACATTTGGAAAAATTCTTGCTCTGCTTTTCCCCCTATTAATCTGTAAGGGAAAAATAACGTAGTAATGTTCAGTATTTGAATGAGGCTTCACAGACTAAGGAGCTTAAGGGAACTTAAGAGAACTTAAAGAGCTTTAGGGAAGAGAAACCATGAGATCTTGCAGTTTGACTTGATCCTATAGTGTGACTTCCAATATGCCTTGCAGAATCAATGGCATTTTGGTTTTTTGGAGCCTAACACCTAGTCCTCAGCTGGAGCACTATTTGCATCTACTGAAAGTGTTCCTTGTGAGAAGATAGCCATCAGTCTTGACGGGAGTACTTTGGAAACAGGTGGCACAATCCATCATTATCCTCATTGATTTGTTCTCAAAGTTAGTAATTTCCATTTATAAAATTCAAACTTAATTTTAATGTCACTTCATGTACAATTCAGAAAACTGCTATGTTTTGCTACATCTCCAGTGCCTGGCATTTATCCTGATTTCCATTGTATTTGAAATTAATGTCCGTAAAATTAATGGCTAGTTCAGGATGGCCTCTGATATAGAGGAATGATTTTTCAGAAGAAAGATTGGGTTATTTCTGTGAGAAGCGACAGTTTTGGGGTGTTTTCTTTCCAGCAAAGAACACAGTAATCTAAGTGTAGACTTGGTGTCTCTGGCACATATCACAGGTACCCAGCACTCACCACTTACAGCAGAGAGACCGAACTTTGCAGTGGTGCCTAACTCAAGTACTGGAAACTATCTGGGATGAGCACACCAAAGATTGATGTTGAAAGACTTCTTCCCTCTGAGATATTTCACTTTGCACACGCCTATATAGAAAATTTTTCTGAACAGAGACAATCGCTATGGAGGATTCAAGGACACACTATATGACGCCTTGCCACCATGTTTCTGCCAAGGTTTCAGGTATGGGAAAATTTTTATTGAATTGTTTTTACATTTGCTTCCAGATTATTGATGACATACATATCTGAAACATTGCAGAGCTTTGTGAATGCTCACCAGAATATTTCACATGCATTGAAGCTTCTATCAACAGAATCTGGAACTTGCAAGGAAATAGTTAAATATTACTTTTTAAAGGAAAGGAAAATCTGTTCAAAAATTATTCTTATTTTTGTAGTTTGAGAATGCAAATATGAGCTCTTAAAGTTCCTCAGATTTGTTTTTAGAAATCATTTTTCCTGTAACCAGAATGAGTTTTTATTGTAAATTCTACAGAGCACATTTAATGTGTGGGTGTTCAGCAAACCACACTGCAAGGGTGGTGTTTTTTGTTTTTCTTTCTTCTATAGTTAGGTCACATTAAATAGCATGTGCCAAGTATCTTAAGAAATCAAAAAGAAAAAAACAAATAGCAGCTCTCCACCTCCTTCCCTCAAGTAAGTGATTAATCCTCTAGTATTTACTACATTCTCAAAGGCATTCGGCTTCCACAAAATAAACAAACAGCGCAACCAAAAAGTCACAGCTGCCCACTTTCAGTGTCAGCTGTTTGAAAGATGAAGGGCTAAATGTAGTCCATTTTGTTATCTTGCAGCTGGGTTTCCTATGATGAAATATCCATTGATCCATTCCATTTTATTGGCTTTAGATGAGTTTTTTTCTGATATGGCAGTAGGAAACCTCTCGTGCTATATAATTTAATCATTGTATTGGGAAAAAAATCACATACTTTGTAAATTTTTGTCCTTGATATTCTCCACATGTTTAGAGCATTGAACAGCTGGGGCCATAGAAAACATTTAGAAATCACATTCTTTTATGTAGATCAATCACTTTTGTATACATTGCACCAGGCAAAAGAAAATTGTTCATTTCCATGTCAGTGGGAGTTTGATGTCTTAAAAAAATCTTTCAGACATTAGTATGGACCACTGTTTGCTTTCCTTTTGGAAAAAAAAAAATAAAAACCAAAAAAACTAAATATGTTCAGGAATGAAGGTCCAAAATTGATTGAGAATTGAGAACTGAAATACATAAACCAGTAATCTCTCCTCTCATAATAGTATTTCTGACTTTAGACTGAGAAGCATGAATTCCTTCATCTAATGTTATTTGGGCAGACTTAAACAAGGTCAGAAAGAGTGTAATATGCAATGCAGACTATGAATAAGCTTTTTGTGAGTTAACAAGTAAACAATAATTATAACAGAGGTTTGTGGAAGTTATGAAATACCTTATATGATGATTTTTTTTCTCTTGCCCTCATGGCCCCTCTTCTGGTAGAAGAATTGACGTGAGTCACTTGAAGATGTTTATGTTGAGTAGTTGCAGTTGTGTTCAAGGCACCATTGTACTGAATATGTTCCTTAAATATCTTTCCAGAGCTTACTTACCAATGTTTTTTAGAGGTCATCTGGAGATTTTAGCTACTCCTCCATTAAGCTGTGTACCTCGAAGATCCCTATTGGCCCATTCCCTGGTAGCTCAAAAACTTCTGCAGAGGACAATATCTGAAAATGTGACTAGCCTGGAATTATTAATTAATGTAGGAGACTTTGATTTCCCTCAGTTCCCTGTTTTAAAAAACAAGATTATTTTGCCTGGACACTGGCACAGTGAGGAACACTGATAGAGAAAAGAGAACCAAAAGATAAATACAAACAAAGTGAAGGCTGTCCTAGTTTAACAGGATTTTCATGTCAGCTGGCTTCTTCTTCCTTAGTACCCAGAAAATATCCTCCTCTTTCTTAAAAGGGAGACCACCAAGCTCTGTACATAATTGGTGTATCCTACTAAACAGAATATGAAAGGACAGGATATGAAAGGGATATGAAAAAGTATGGTGAAACAAAAATAGGTAGACATGGTCAATTTTAAGACCATTTATATTCAGAGCAATTGATATGGTGAGTATATACAGAAGGTTGGGTCAGAAGTACATATGTTTTATTTACAGCTATTAGAGACAAAGGGAAAGAGATTTGAGTGCTGAGATGTTTTTATTGACCACATGGAAAGGCTAAGGGAAACACAAACACTAAAATCAACAGTGAAGAATAAGTGCTGAATAATAAGTGTTAGAAATCTGAGGCAATAAAGATTTAATTGCAACTGAAGAATATTCTGCTGGTTGCATTTCGAGACACCTTACAGACAACTGCCAGCAGTGGAAATGAATAGGTTTAGTTGTCAGAATACTGGATTGTGAAAACTAGAAGTGTCAACAATCATACTCATTGACTCAGAATAAAACTGTGAAAATCTTCTCACTCTTTCATCATATTAATTTCCCCTGAGTTGACCCTGCTTTTTCTGGAAAGTCAAAGGAAATTAATTTTCTTGATTACTAGATGTAACAATGTGACATAGGAATGGAGATTTCAAAGCCTGCTTTCATTTTGCTAAAAAAAAATTCATTGGAGTCTTACATTTTATGTGAGAAGAAACCCTTCTGTCCATCTAACCCGATTTCTTGCACAACTGCAGTCTAATTGCTGGGTCACATCTGCATTTTCCTTGTAAAATCGATTAAAATTAACGAAATGTGAGTGTTGCAATGTGTTTCTGAGATGAGCGATCTTTAGGCATTGTGAAAAAGCTCCAAGCTAAAAACTCTGTAGTCAGTCATGTACAGGAGGCAGTTTTCATTTAGAGTGGTCTTCATGATACTTGAAGAGACTTTGAGAATGCATGGATCTTCTTTTCCTTTGCATGGATGAGGATTTGGTGATACTCAAGTTTGGGCAAAATCTGAATGGTTTTCATGGTATCACTGGTGGTAGGTTTCTAGATTTTCTTCACAGCTGAATGTCCTCTGCACATTCAGAATATAAACGTAGGTGTCTTCAGATATTTGTCATCCTGGAAAGAATATGCATGGTTTATCAAACACTTGGAATGGGTTCAAGGAAACCAAACCCAAATTTAGGTGAAAAAAAGCTTCTACAGCATTTTTAACTGCCCAAGTCCATATGGACAGATACAGACAGGTCCACTCTACACTGCTTTTGTCCCACATGGACTAAGCAAGAAAGAACTCCAGTCCAGAAGCCACGTACCAATGTTAAGAAAATAATATGCTTAAGCTGCTATGTCCTCCTAATGTGGTTTAGAGATCTGGAACACCATGAGAAGTTGTTCAGCAGAGTAGTGCAAGGGGGGACATATTTGTCAGGTGGATGGCATGGCTGTGTGGAATCCAGACTAGAACAAGCACCTGTCTAGATTGATTGCAGCAGGGGAGATCAGGCTTGTCTGCCGTAGTCTGGACAAGCATTTCCACTGTTGCACTCCATTTGAGAGGCAATTGAGGTGCTCTCACAACTGCCCAGAAGGTTTGGATGTAACACTGCCCTGATGACATCAAATGAACACCAAAATTTGGGCAGAATACCATAATTCTCTGACTCCCATTTTGTAGGCACTCCATATTTCCTCTGCTGTTTATGCTTAACTCATGTGAGTTGGAACTATCTTAAACCTCATGCATCTACAATCCAAATAAAAGAGGGAAAAGTGGGAATATGGATTGAGGTTTGCAGAATATGCCTAATAAACAATGATATATGATAATGAAATACTGCTTCTTGAACTAGTTGAAAGCAGAGTTTAAGCAATCCCCGTCTTTTAAAAAAATTCAATACTCAGGGTAGAAATGTTTATGTTTTCAAGAAATAAAAATATGTTCATTGACCCCAAGACTAAATGTGAAAGCATGTCTTGCCTGACATAAAGTTCTTTTGGATCCCAGGCTATTAAAGAGAATAATTATTTTCCTCAGCCCATAAAAGCTAGCAAAATATTGCAGGGAGCACATATGAGCTGGTGTAAAAGAAGACTGAATGGCATCAAGCTCTTTGCAATTTCTAATCACTATAATTCTATGATTTGATTTAAGATCAGTTGCCATATAAATACCAAGCAGCTTACTATTTTTTTTTCCATTTCGGGACATCATAAAAACCATTATTTTTAATACCTATGTAAGCACTGATTTTTACAGATGTCTTAGAAGTTGTATAATACATACAGTAGCTACAAATTAGCATATTGTGCATACGTTGCTTTGTGTGCTTTCTGGAAGGGGTCCAAGGATGACTTACTAACACATGGGATGTTTCCTCTTCACAACATTAATGCAAAGTCAACACCTGCAGTGATGTAAGCCCATGACTCACCTGCCTGAATGGAGGTCTCTTTAGGATCAACTGTTGTGTGCAGAATACATCTGCAACATCCAAATAAATGAGCCCTTCTAAAGTAAGTCAGCACTACCCCTATTTAGAATGCAAGGCCCTTGTGAAGGCTGAGGTGAAGCAGCTGTCTAGCAGCTTTTGTGAGTCATTTTAAAAAGCCACTCTCACAGCTGGAGAGAAAATAGCCCTGGCAGCACTGGCAATCCATTATAAAATGCAGAAAGTCGTTCTCTGGGCGGAAGGAGAACTTCACCCAGCTGTCAAGTGTTTGAAAGGTTGGGGGGAAAGTGTGCACACACACGCACATGGCCCTGCTTGCAATGCAAGGCATACAGGGGCCACATTACATAAAATTAAATCTCCCCTGAGAATGAAAAACAGCATGGGCAGGAGTTCGCTTTTAGAAATGAGCAAGGATTTTGATGAATGGACATATCAAGCGCTTTCTATAATCCAGGAAGGACTGGTCTGCAAGTGTCTTTTCTGATTTAAATTGTTCTTTTCAGCATACCTGTATCATAAAGATACTTGACCTCTGTTTACATTTTGTCCAGTTGTATCGATCTGAAAGTTTCGTATTGCAGAGAAAGGAAAATTTAAGTGGAAGAATAATCAATCCCTAATCTCATCTTTTTTCCATTTGGCAACTGTGAAATGTAGTTAGTGAATGGCTTCTAAATGTTAATCAATTTAAACCAAAAGTTGCTGATGTTGCATATTTGCAGCATAATAAAAGACTAATTTAGAAGAGTCCAGAGAATGAAGCAATGATGGATTCAAGTAGAAAGATGTAGAGAAAGATGCCTTGCATAGCTGTGAAGCCTGAAGGGATTCCATGGGAATGTAATTTGCAGACCAATGAGAAAGGGGATCTTAAGAAGTGAGGCACAAACAGGTTTTCAGAGCTTCCTTCTGGAGTTCACCTTATTTACTGCCACACAAAAGGCAGCCTGGGGAGTACTTTCGTGGATCAGTAGTGACATCTAGTGTCAATTCAGACTGATCCTGCCCAGCTGTCCCAACGGGAAGCCAAAACAACCTGCCTCCAGCAGCAGTCCTGAATATGGCCCTGTCCTTTGAATAGATAGCAACACCACATCACTTCACTTATGCATGCCAGTGATGCCAAATATAGGCCCAACTGAGGTATCAAAACTTGTGAAAATTCTTTGGAATTTTAGAGAAACAATTTTTAAATTTCTTGTGTCTTTCTGTTTGAGAAGTAGTAGAACATAGAGGCAGCCAAGGACTCTGTATTTTAATTTAAGATGCAAGTTATCCATAACCAAATGTAGCTGTTGGATAACATGTAGCCAAAGATAATTATCAAATTACTGTGTTTAAATGGGAATTAATGAGTAGAACAATAGCTTTATCTATATAACTGGAAGTGCTGTATGATTGTTTCTGAAAAAATTATTAATTTCAGGTTTTTACTACTCCAAAAAGGTGACAAAGGAGATATAGAGAAGAATTTCTGTCAAGACAAAACACTGAAAAGTAGATCTTGTACTTTCAGACCTAGACACCAATCTGTTTCCTTTGATAAAGGGAGAGAAGTCCAACTATAGGAAACATTATATATATATATGTGTGTGTGTGTGTGTGTGTGTGTATACACAATAGGATAGCAAAGATTTCTTTAAACTGCTAGACAGAAATATACAAAGATGTAGTGACTGGCAACTAAAAGGAAAAAACTTGGAGTTGAAGTGAAGCAGAAGAACTTTTTTACTCATGAAAAATCAACACTTGAAGAATGGATGAAGGCCTGTGATAGAGTTTCAATTTCTGGGGCATTTTAATTCAGAATAGAATGTTTTCTAAGAGAAAACATTCCTTGAAATGGAAGAGCAACCATCAGAACAGCCAACCATTGGGGCAGATTGTATCCATTCTAGGAGGTTTTCAGGCCCTGTGGAACTTTGCTTCCTCTCATAGAGTGCTTTGCTTTGAGCAGGTGGCTAGACTAGAAATCTCCTTAGTATGCTTCCAACCTGATTTATTTTTCAACGCAATGGTCTCATGATGTAAATTAAGGAAGTCTGGGATTCTATGGCAAGTCATTCTAGATAACTTTAAGATTATAATCTCTACAGCCTATAAAATGATCAAGGAAAGAAATATTGCTTCGCAAAAATTACTTATGAACATTTTCCAAATGCAGGGTTTTTAATTTAATTTTTGTTTTGTAACAAAAAAGATAGACATAAGGAGAATACTGTAATTTCTTAATGCATATTCAAAATCAAAGAGGACTCATCAAGATAAAGATTACCGATGCAGTCACAGAATCATAGGATGGTTAAACTTGGAAGGGACCTCTGTGAGGTCAGAAGGGACCAGAAGTCACCTCTTTCAACACTTCTGCTCAAGGAGGGCCACCTAGGGCCAGTTACCCACATCTGTATTCAGAAAGTTCTTGACTATGTCTGGGGATGGAGCCTCCACCACCTCCTTGGACAACCTGTACTGGTGCTCAATCACCATCACAGTAACTAAATGTTGCCTGGTGTAAAGCCCCTAATATTGCTGGAAAGGGTTTCCAGAGTTAGCAGCTCCACCACCCTCCCAGGGACTGAGTTGAGGTTGACCAGCCTGTCATTCCCTGGGTCCATCTTCCTTCCCTTCTAAGATGGGAGTGACATTAGCTTGTGTTTATATTCGAGTGCAGGGGAAGAAGACATTTCCATAGGTGTTGCAGCAGGTGGGCTAAAAGGCCATTAATATTGCAGCAAAATACAGCAAAAAAAGCATCACCATAGACAAGAAAAAAAAAGAACAAATTAAATGCTCAATTGAAACATCTCAAAAAGAAAGGAAAATTGTATGAAGTGATGGGGAAGGAAATATAACATCTCATGAAGACCCCACAGGCAGATTCAGTCCAATCAAATACCTTCTCTGTCTTGCTGGAACTTGAAATAGATGGGCGTATGCTGTAGGTTGCAGTGGGATAGGAGGTCTTCTAACAGGACATTTTTAAGTAGGGTTTTGGTGGGTAGGATACCCCAAAATTTAGTCCAAGAAAAACTAAATAAAAGGAAAGTAACCTTTTTTTTAGGATACTGGACCGAAGAAAAGCTGTGGTATAAATCTGAATTAACACATGGGCTGTAGCCTTAGCATCAGAGAGTAAGTTATCTGAGTTGTGTTCTGTGGATGAAACATGACAGAACTGTAGGCTGAGACACAGGAAAGAAGGGGAAGTAAAAAAAGAGCAAGATGAGCACCTTTTTTTTGGTTGTTTTGTTCTTCACATAGTCCAGTTGTCCAAAAATACTTGTACATTTTCAACATCAGCAACTGCACTTGTATATATATATATATATATGTGAACAGAAATAGGACAAATAGAAGTGAGTAAAAATTAAAAATATATCTATTTGAGGCATATATATGTATGTATATATATATATATATATATATATATATATGTACATATACATTTATACAGGTTTTTGTATGCGGGGGGGGGTGTTTTCTTTTTAAAGAAAAGAGTTTGTCTTAACAGCAGATGCCATCTCAAGCTATAAGGAAGAGTTTTGTCATTTCAGGCTGGAAGAAGGCATACACAGCTACACCACATCCATTCATTCCCCTTGAACAGGTAGGAAAAATAATACTCTGCCAACCTTGACCAGCAGTGGATAATGTAATTCCTTACAGCAAAGGAGATCCAGTATTGCCTGCTCATGATCATCCTTGTCCATATATGTCAACCACCTGTTTTAAGGTCTCTCATACTTCTGCTGTGTAATATGAAGATTGATTTTACATCTGTATTATTCTATATACAAACAAGCTAACCAGAAAATAGTACCGGATCAAAGAAGATAAAAAACAGTTTAAGAAAAGCTCCATCTATTTTTTTTTGATAGCAGATGTGTTAAAAACTTTAATGAACATAATAATGGCTCTACCTTTTTCACAATAATAGCCAGACCCTCCCCCCACCCCAAGCCTTAACCCACAAAGTCTTGAACAAATGGAGTAAATATTAAGCAACAACTTCAGCCATATTTGCCTGGGGCCTTTACAAAGTCTTCAACAATGTTCTTAGAAGAGTTAAATACACAAGTGCATTTATGTCTATGATTTCACTTGTACTTAAAGCTATGTACAGATTTTTTGATTTTACAGTTGCAAAATCATCCTAGTAAATCATTGTGCTTCTTTCCCTTCATCCTCTCCTTTGCATTTTCATTCTAAAACTACATCACTCCATTCTGTCACTCTGTTCTTTTCTGCTTTGTTTTCTTCTTGATCCATTTGATGAAATAGATTATCACTATATACAATTTTCCATCTTGCTTAGTTTGATTAAGCAGATAGAAGATGCTTCAGAAGACAAGAAAACTGACAGTTCTAACAAATAATTCCTTTGGTTGTATTATTAATAGAATGACCAATACCATGAAGCCAAAAGAAAGATATTTCCAAATTTAATTATGGTAAATACATATTTTTTTAATAGTAGATGTTTTTGTTACTGAACTGCTACTTCCATTTCCAAATCCAGATAACCTCTTCAATGCCATCTGTCAGAGTTTCACAGGCTCTACATATTCTGTGAGAAAAGGTTATTTCTTACTCTCTTCCTTTCTCCTGCTACCTGTGAAAGTGACACAATATTTGCCTGCTATTTCAAAATGAGACAAGAAAAAGATTCTAATTACACCATTTCTATATCCTTAATTATTTTTTTGCTTTATAATGAGATCAGCTATTCCTCTTCTCAAAGATAAACACTGTCAATACAATCATTCAAAGCATCATGTGGATGGATAAAAACATAGAAATACTATATTTTCTCTCTTTTTCCTCCCCATCACGAAACACATTCAAATTCATTGCCTCTTCACCTCATGCCACCAGTACACTTGCACTGACAGAAAATACACTGCAAAACAGTGAAGTATGTTCTCAACAGCATTCTGTTGACAGAGGTGATTTTGGTCCCTCTAAATACCATCATTAAACTGGTGAAACAAATGTTTTCCTTATCATAGAATAATAGAATTATTTCAGTTGGAAAAGACTTCTAGAATCATCAAGTCCAACCATTAACCCAGCATTGTCAAGCCTAGAGTGAAACCTTGTCCCTGAGAGGCACATCTACATAATTTTAAAATACCTCTAGGGTGGTGACTCAACTACTTCTCTTGGCAGCTTGTTCCAGGGCTTGATGATCTTTTCCGTGGAGAAATTTTTCCTGATTTCTAATTCTAAAGCTCCTCTTGCACAAGTTAAGGCTTCCTCCTGTTCTATCACTTGATGCCTGGGAGAAGAGAGTGACCCCCAGGTTTTTACAACCTTCTTCTGGGTATTTGTAGAGTGCAATTGAAGGCCACAGAGAAACATAAAGGCTTGGTTGATTTCTATGATTAAATAAAAAGAAAAATTATTATGCACCTACAAATTCTAAGGCAGAAGTGCTTCTAAAATCTGGTTGCACTAGTATAACTTTATTTTCTGAGAATAATATTATCATGGGAAGAGGTTCTAGATCAAAATAGCTTTGTCCACCCTTGATGACATCTGATGTCACAACACATAATAGTGCTGCAGTGTAGCTAAAGTTTTCACTGAAGTAAACTCACTGAGGGCAGTGCTATTCTGCCAAAAGAGAATAGGCCTGAAGTGTAAACCAGACAAAAGGATGTGAAGTCAGGATTGACTGGCTGCTAAGTTAACATCAGCCTGAAGACATGTTAGGACAGAGAAAATATCCTCTAGCTGTCTTCTGTAAATCTGACTTTACTGGAATTGTTTGACTAGCTCCAGTCATCATTTAGAGTGTTTTTATAATACCAGCTATACAAGAGGGCTCTTGCTTGTAAAGGAATAGTTAAAAAGTGAGTAGTAGTCATTTTATAGAAGATGTAAATGAGTGTGATAACCATGAGGCAAAGAATTTTTTTCTCATTTCTCTCAAAACAGAGAGATAGAACCTTTACATAACGAGACAGGTACCATCTGGGCAGGGTTGGATGCTCCAAAGCAAAGACATAATTTGAAATCCTAAGAAGTCCCAATAGTTGCTGGGTTTTGTCTTTTTGGGCCAAGATTGTTGCTGGGTTATATTCAGGTGGGTTCCTTCATGGCCATACCTTCACTAGAACACACTCTCATGGACCTGCTGGGCCTGGGAGCCCCATCATGGCATGAGGGTGAGCAGGATACCTGACCAGCACTGTCTCCTGTGAGCAATGGAGAGGGACAACTGCATCTCACCTTTTTCAGGCAGCTTTTGGACCCAGCTGAACGCCACAGGGAGTGCCAGGACACAGCATGGACCTGTGGCTCCCCAGGGCCAGAGCAGCAGCAGTACCAATGGCAGCCCCAGCCCCGGGCACTGGGACAAGGACAGGATGAGGCTCAGTGAGGCCATGGCCAGGATGGAGCAGGCAGAAACTGCCTCAGGGCCCTGAAACAGAAACACCTGAAGGAGCAGGAGTGCTGAGATGAGCTCAGGAAACAGGTCTAGTGAAGCTCATATGGCTGCGCTGGCTTGTACAGGGAGCAAAGTTTGAGCAGAACCTGCAGAGGACTTTCTAGCTATGCATGTTGCTGCTGGCCTCACTCAGTTTCTCTTTCTTACAATTAGTTTTATTTTATTTTATTTTACTTATTAATTTTACTCTTATTTCAACAAGAACATCCTAGGGGTCACTAGGAATAGAGGACTTCTCAGGAGCCTGCAGAGTTCAGCTGGGGTAGGGAAAGGACTCAGAAAATAGCAGCACAGGACTAAATAGTTATCTAGTTTCTTCTTTAAAGTGGTATTTTTAAATTTTATTTTTCTTTGGCATGTTTCCTCTGACTTGAGTTCTAGATGGGGAAAACATAGAAGAAAAGAGAAAAGATGGAAATGAAGTCGACTTCCAAGATTGGAAGGGAAAGATTGCAACAGGCACTTGGAAAGAGACTGGAAATCTCTTTTTGAAATATTAGATCTTCTTTGTCTGAAAAGATTGGCATAGAGAATGGAAATAAAATCAAAATGAAGGCCTTTGTACATGTCCTATTATAACATACATTTAGCTGCAAGACTTCAGAAATAAAATAGCCCAAAGAAAATATGTTGGTAGAGTATTTCATACAGTTTAACAGAAACAGAAAGAATCTGAATGATTCAAAAAGCTTATATAACTGTTTTGTTTTATTCATTTACATAAATCACATTTACCGTAGGTGTTTTATTCAAAATAAAGTTTTGGGAAAATAAATTGAACAGATGAACCTGAGCAAACCTGGTGATTTTTTCATGAGTAGTGTTTGATGATAAAAGCATAAAAGCATAATGTGGTATCATTTCACCAAGGCACAATATGGATCATCCATATGGAGCAGAAGTTGATAACATTGCAAAGAAGCAAAAATAAACAGAACAGATGTACTTGTAAAATCAAGTCTGCACCCACCCTGAGTACCTGTTTCTTTGTGTAGAAACTTCTTCTGCAAGTTTGTCCCACAGAGTTGCTGGAACAGGAAATCACTCTGGGATGCTGCACTACGCACTCGGCTTTATGTGTGACCATTGTGGAGAACAGAGCTCTCAGTGAGGGTAGCTTAGATCCTCATGGTGCTAAGCAAGATGACAAAGAAATGCATTTTATTTTCTATCATTCCTCTGCAGCCTTCTTGAAAAGGTACGAACTCATCAAATTCAAACTTCCTTAGAGGTTTGAATTGGTTGCATAGAGTGGTGCTGAATTGGTTGAGTAGAAACACGTCTCAAAATCCACTGTGCGGTGTGGAGTCATGAGGAGACTCCTGGGATACAAGAAGCTCTGCTGCTTATACTTGGTCTGGTTCTTCAGAAATACGATAAGTTCTCAAATATTTGCTTTTTATATTTTAGAGAAAACAAAACAGTTTCCATTCACTAGTGGAACATTCACCATTTTTCATCTCAGGAAATAAAACAGCAATTACAAGCAATTTTTTACACAACATAACTCTAGCCCCCAGTGTATCTCCCATGCCCCTAAGCAGATAGAACAGTCCTGCTGAGCTCTCCATGTGCTGAGCAACGATAACCAAAGTGTCTGGGCAAGACTCTTTGGCCTGCTCAGATCTTATAATGATTCAATATTGGCTTTGTAGTTATGGAAGTCCAATAAATAATGCCTCCTAGCTGACACTGAGGTTTATTCCTCCACTATTTATTATCTGCCTTACTAATAGCTGTTTACTTTTCTGTATCCTTTGCTTAATTCAGAGATGAAAATGTCTTCTTCCACTCTCTTCCACAAGCCCATATTGCTGCTCCTTTAAAAGTTAATGTATTTATAAGCATGCTGTGCCATTAAAGCACACACCACAGTACTTGAAATAAAGTGACTGCAAGTTCTGTTGTATGTTTATAAATGCATCAGAAAGTACTTAAAATTATATGAAAAGCTCTCAGTTGTTGTTTTCTTCTTCTTTAAAGCCCATCTCCCTTATTCCATCAGTAAAACAAGACAGATGTGAATCAGCAGCTCAGCAATTTGGTGGAATGAGTACTTATGAACCAGAATTTTAAAAAGTGGGCACACAGGAATAGGTTCTTCATGACCTAGCAAGGCAGACCATGTGGTCAACATCTGGGAGATACCATACATGGACTCTGATTTAATAAAGTACTCACCCATCTGCTTCTTTCTCAGAGTGAGGAGAATAAATAGCATGCCACATCCCACACACTCCAGCTGTCCCCAGCATCCAGTGCTCTGCAGTTCTTCTAAAAATAAAAAAGAAACTTTACTGTATTTCAACAAAGATTGCTATTCAAAAAAGAGAGGGAGACGGTGTGCAGTAAAGAGAACTGTTTAAGAGTGCCTATAAGCTCTTCAAAGTGTATAAGAAGATGTTGCCTCATATAGAACTTGTCTTTTGTTTACAAGTTCTATATGAGGCAACATTGTGGTGCTGCAGCAAACAAAGCCAACAGAACACTGGGTCACATCAACAAGGGCATCTCCAGCAGAGATAATGTTGTTATTTCACTCTACTCAATGATTGTCAGACCACACCTGGAACACTGGGCTCAGTTTTGGTCCTTGTCATTAAAAAAGTTTTGGATGGGCTGGAGAGGGTCCAGAGGGGTCACAAAGACGATTAAAGGAATGGGAAGGATGGTATGTAAGGAAAAGCTGAGAAAACTGGCTTTGTTCAGTCTTGGGAAAAGAAGGGAAAAAAAGAGACATTACCACCATGCTCCAGTATTTAAAGGATGGTTGCAAAGAAGATGGAGATTCTGTTTCTCAAATGAGTCACAAGGAAAAGACAAGGATACAAGTTACTTCTGAGGATATTCTAACTGGACACAAGAGAAAAATTTTCCATAATGTAAATAATCAGTCATTACAATAATCTTCCCAGGGAAGTGGTGGATTGCCCAAAATGAAGCAGTGTTAAGATTCAGCTGGACAGGGAGCTGGGGAATCTTGCCTAGACCATGCTTTTGCCGAGAAGTATTGGACCAGATGATCTTTGTGGTCCCTTCTAATCTGGTATTCTATGCTTGCGTGATTTTATGATTGTTTGAAGATTACCTTCTCTTCAAGCACTGCCATATAGCTTGCTGACCTATACATCACATGCCATTCTGTCTCTTCCAGAAAGTATTCTAGGTATTTCTCCTGTATTCTGGTGCTGGTGTGTTGATATGCAGTGATATCACTATAAATGGATCACAGAGTCCACAATTAATTGATTGCAGCTCGATAATGAACACTTTTCAGCTTTAGTTACCACAAATCTCCTAGCATGAATCAGTGGAACAATACTCCTAACCGTGCTGTAGTAGTGTGAGAAAGTTATTGCAGAACTTTAGAGGTGGGCCCTTCTTTCCCTTAGAGAGGAGAAAGTTCTGAGGCAGCAGGTCTTTCTGTGTTTCCACAGGAGAAAATTACAGGCAGATCCTTAGAAAGAATCCAGACTGGGAAGTTCAATAAAAGTTCAATTAGATATAGTAGATAAATAATCATTTTCCACTCCAACTCAGGTGGGTGCAGACTTAATTTATTTCTTTTTTCTCAACCTTAAGATTCTTCAAAGTCTGGAGTTCAACAGAAAATATTCTGTCTGGAGCAAGTCAGAAGATTAAACAAGGTATATATTTTTATGAAATCTAGTTCTAAATAATTTACTGATTTATAGCAGAAAACCAATGAAGTTATAACGAGCATATTTCTGATACACACTTTGGATCTGCATTGCTTTCAGAACAAATACTCTAAATCTGACATTACCATCTTCCTGGTGCAGCACAATGTCTTGGTGAGTGCATCCTGGTGGTGACCTCTTGCTTTTCAAGGACAATCCACTCTGTAGTCAAGGATGCAGTCACAGCCCACAGAAATATGCATGCAGTTACTTCAACTTGCTTAGCTCAGAGGTGAAAAGCCTAAGAAGCAGCACAGGTTCAGCCCCTGAGACCCCATCCTTGATAGCCTTGTGCTGCCAGATCTGAAGATTGTTCTGTTGTGCTTTCAGTACTACTGGTGTCAGGAGGAGTTGAAATGAAATACACATTCTTTATATTTTCTAATAATAGTGTAGATGTAACTAGAGTAATTTTCTTATTTTCTCCTTTACTAAAGTGTGATTTTAGATATTAATAAAAAATCTATTTCTATATATTTTCTGGCTTTTTTAATCTGAATCATACAAAGTGCAAAATAGTGCTAGCCTACTGTAGCACACTACACCACTTTAGACCTGAAAACAATCAGATAACGATAGCATGGTGCAATCTGGAACAAGTAAGCCTCTCTGATGCCTCACTAAATACATCCTAACTGTGTCTGGACCCACGCTGTGCTAAAACTTTGGGGCTACATGGAGAGAGAAACTGAAAAATGTCACATGATGCAGGAGGGGGAAGGTGCCCATAACCACTACTCAGTGACCATAAGGATGCCCAAACTGTATCATTCCTTCAGAGGCTTAGTACCAAAATTTGTCCAGCAAGTTTTCCTGTAATTATCCACTTATCTATTTTTATATTTTATCCAAAAAAGTGTGTGTTTTACATTAGATCATTATTAACTCAGACTAGTTTTCCAGGAAGTTAGTTTGTAAAGCAGTTCTGTCATCTGGCTGCTGGCCTCACTTCAGCTGCAGTAAAAATCTTCCTGAGAGATGGCAAGGGTGTCACTAGCTCAGACCACTGCATAACTGCAATGCAGACTCCAGCACATTCAGAATGCAGAGAACTCAGGCATGATGGCCTATTATTTCCTAGACAAATACTTTAACTACTAATCTACGCATGATAAGTAAGTAATGTCTCTGAAAAATGGTATCACATGAAGCTGATAATAATCCTGTATGTTATTCCATTTGCAGCTTTACTAGAGATGGAGTTCAGATTCGTGATAGTTTTATCTACATCCCCATGAAGCATTGCTTGGATATTTTTCCTTTATTTCCTAGAAGAGATGCTTTGGTCAAAAGCAATTAAACACAACAGGAAGACTCAAGCTACAGGTAAGTGTCTGTATTAAATTCGGTATAAATGCAAAAAGTAGGTGTCCTGGAGATCTACATGGACTTAAGTAATTCAAGTGTAATTCTAGAAATCTGTCTCCCAACTCACACTCTAAAGTTATGATGATGTAATGGAAAATAGGGTGGCATTATCCAAGACAACAAGTAATTGCACTAAAGGATTTTACTCTAGTGGAAGCAAAACAGCTAAACTTCTGACAGATGTTTAGAGGATTCTCAGCCTTGTACAAACAAGTTATTATTGGCATTTGTCTAAATGTACTCATATGCCACCCTTGAAGTGTGAACAACCTTGCTAGAATTAACAATACATTACTCTGAAGCATAAACATGAGGGTGCTTAAGAGGTTCAAATTATTAAAAGTCTTATTCACCTTTGAGTCTTTCTTAACAGGTCATTTATTGTTCTCTACAGTTCTATTCAACATCAGACATAAAAAAGTATCATCTGAACTTTGTACATTCCCTGTCTTCAAGGATTTCTTCTTGCAGCAAAGATATTTGCCATCTGGTGAACCTCCACACGCACAAAATTATAATTAAATTGCCCCTGGTCCCTTACATTCTGTTTGTCAGAATGTTCTCTGAAACAGTCACAGAGTGTGTTATAAAGCTGGATTTTATTAAAGCAATTGGTTTTGTGTAAGGTTTTTTTTTTTTTTTGTTTTCTACACTTCTACTAAAGAAGCAGCACTATGAACAACATTCTAGCCTGTTTTTAAGTTCACAAGACTTAAATGTTACATTTGAATAAAGTTCTTTTGCAGTGATTCCACTAATTTGGGTTTTATTAATCCTATTTCTAATTCTCTGTCTTGAACCCTGCACAATCTCCTTGCAGAGATCCACAGAAGTGTATTATGCTGCTGAAAGCAGGACATTTTGGAAATTAATTTTCTGCCTTGAGGAAACCTGAAACTTCTTGGTGAATTATCATTACATAATTTTGTGTGGCCCTGAAATGTAAAATAGATTATATAATGGTACCTGATGTAGCCACCTTAGTCCTGGCTATGAATGCTGAATGAAGAGTTCATAGCAAATGGTTTATTCAATTTTAAGGCCCTCCATCTCTGCTCAGAGAATACAAAAGAGTAGACAAGTATTGATTTTCCATTGTCTTTTTTTACTTTGGAGACTGATTGTGATCAGCATGAGATAACTGTTTTTTACTTAATGTTTGAAATCAGACTCATGCTGGCTTTATCAGAAAAATCATAATGCATTGTTTCTCTCCTTCCTGAATGAATGCTGCTCTTATAACCTAGAGGGCATCATAGTGAAACCATTTTTCTTTCCTCCAGGCAAGTAAATATAACAGCTAAGATATTTTTTATTGATTCTATGAGTTTTCCTTTTGAATGCAGTGCTCTCTTGATGTGAGTATGAGCTGCCTATTGTTCTGAGCTGTGCTGAACTCCTGCATCATTGGTAGGTCTAGGGAGGCACGACAGGGAAATAAAAGTTCATCCATATAACTTTTCTCACATTACCTCAAAATAATTGTGCCTGTGTAGTCTTGGTTGTAGTTTTTCTGATTATACCTTGCTTAATTGCACGTGTGTCACAGCTATAGTAAGAAGGAATGAGAACTTCATTCCTCTGCTTTGGTTAAGTATAAATTTCTATAAAATTAAATAATGCATTTATGGATCACTGCCACATACAGAGAAGCAGTTTCAGCAGCAAATGGAGAGATCTTCCTGTCAGGCAGGCTTCTGTCCCCCAGGTTTTCCAAGAGACTAACCCTAACATCATTAGTATAGTTTCCTTATTGCAACACAAGAGATAATCTTAGGTGAAAACCCCACAAATAAAATAGTCAATTTTTGGACTTTGGTTGTGTCCATCACACTAAATGATGGGCTATATGTCATCTGTATGCCAGGATTGCTACTGAGTGCATGAATGGGCACTATCCTTGCTGAGCACACAGTGTGGCCTTTGCCAAGGTCATATTCCTGGTTCTGCACTAAGAAAAGCTTTTCCTCCTATTTCCACTTTCAGGCTCAGATTGCATCCCTGGGACCAACATCTTCTGCATTTTTTGTTGTCACACTGTTTGTTGTTGCTTCTTTCCCATGGAGTAACTTCTGGTAATCAGCTCTGCCATCCTGGGCCTCCTGCTCTGGATCGACCATCAGCTTGACCCTCTCACTGTGCTTTGTCCAAACAGTTTCCTTTAATGTCTGTAATGAAAATGCTTTAACCAGCCCATGGCTAGACTTCCATGGAGCTGAAACCTTGTAAGCTTGTCAGATTTATTTACGTGGTTTATATCACGTAACCATTAACATTTATTCATAACATTAAAGGATTTTCTGGGGACTCTGCAGCATAGTCTTTGCTGCCTAAAGGCTCTCAGATGGTGTGAAGAGCAGATTCTCAAAACCTTTGTTCTGCAGAATGGACAAGAGCACAAGGAGCTGCACACTCATAGCTGGAATAATTTCCCCTATTTCAAGGCAGACTAAAGAATACACAACTGTGTATACATAGAACTTTGCCTCTTTTTCTAAGAAATGCACAAACAAAAGCTGTCCTTGTATTTTTCTCACTGCCATGAATGTACCTACCACATTAATACTGGTTTAGTTTCCAGGATATAGCAATACATTTCAGGCACATTTTTGAAAAATTAGGAAAAAAAGCTCTTCTCATACACAATTTTTGCATGAATATCCTACACTTCAGTTGCCTCAATACAGTAAAGGTTTATTGACTTACTGCAAGCTACATTTGAATGATTGCTTCATATATTATGATATGCAACATTACATCCTGTTTCTTTTCTATTTCTATAGCCCAAAGACTTATTGGAATTGGTGTGTCTCAGACTCATAAAAAATACATGACTTTAAAAAAAGATTATTATATAAAAATCCACCAACCTTGAGAAACTGCAGAGGTGGGGGATTTTTGTGCTGGAATTCATTTTAGTTTGCTAACATTATCCCTATGTATCTTCAGTTTGAAAGTACAATCTGGCAATTTATAATAAAGAGCCATGAAACAGCTTTCCAGAAAGGAATTAAAAAACCCTATAAATTAAAAACTCACAGAAATCTGGATGCCTGTTTGCAAGTGAGAGTAATATATTTCAGAGCTGGTGAAGAAAGAATTCAAATAATAATCTCTGGTATATAAGGACTCTGCTACTTAGTCAATAAAAGATGGGTAATCTTCTCCCCAGAGCTTTGCAATATGAACAGAAAATAACCAAAGTAAAATGTTTTACACGATGCTATTGTGTGCGATTATTTAGTGAGCCAGAGAGGCAGATGAAGAGCAGCACTCCAAAAGGGAAATATTGTCACTAAGGGAAAACTGTCAAACTACTGGGATAGATGTTTCTTCCCAGTAGCTGAGTGGTAGGATTCTGAAAATAGGAGGGCAGAGCAAGGGCTTAGGCCAAAGTAATAATCAGAAGCAGTAATAAGGCAAAACACCGTTGCATTACAAGGTGAGATCCCCTATCCCAGAAAATTTGTATTTGATATTTTAATATGAAATTTTACAGCCAAGGAAAAAAAGATGTATTTCTTTTACAAACATACATATAAGTGCACTTATTCAGCACATATATTGGATTTAGAAGCTAACAACAATCTGAAATAGGTGCCTGAGAATAAGCATTCCAAAATACAATCTCTGCAATAAACTAAAATATGTCATAGGTTTTGTTTTAGGTGCCAAACTCTCATTTTGTTAGGAACTGCACAGCTCTGTAAGAAAGTGATCTCTAGGGCTCATATTCTTTATCAAAACCTGTTCTGAACTTTTCTAGTAAAGTGTCAAAGGTGGGTCCATGCAATTAGATGTTTGTAGAGGAGGTTGAAGCTGTCAAATTAAGAAATGGATCACTGCCTAATTTCTTGCATTTAAGCTTTTTCCAGAGCTTCTATAAGTCTTTGAAGGAAGTATTGAATCTTGTATTACTCTTAAGTAGTAGACATATCAAGGCAAATTTGTGGTACAGTTAGGGCTTACCATGTCTCCAGCAGCCTTGCTCCCTCTTTATGTTACTGATCCATTCTGTTGGGTCAGCATCTTATGAAAATCACTCTAAACTCAAGTTAGACCAAATTAACACCATTGAAATAAGCACTGTATGAAAGACACCTTTTCTAAAACAGTGTGATTGAATGGATGTGAGTTCAGGTGCACACACAATAACTTTCAAAAGAATCTTATTAGCCAAAATAGATATGAGCCAAAAGATATGTGACCATATCCCATAATGCTGGATGTCTGGATTAGACACACTCAAAGTGCATCCTCTTGAAACTGGGCTACTGTGCAATAAAGTCACCTACTGAGAGAACAGCTTTAAGAACCATAACTTTGGGCTTGTGATACACATAGTAAGAAGGATCACAGGTGCTTCCAGTCATTTCTTATCAGGTTTTCCTCATGTTTAAAGTTATCTGTTTCAAAGACAAGAGACCAGAACACAGACTGGAAGTGCAGGAGGTGTTTCTGCTTTAATTGTTTGCTCTTTATCCATCAAAATGAGAAATTATAATCTGAACAACTTGAAACTGGAGAAGGAAGATCGTTGCCTAGATGCTTAGACACAGACAGTAGAGTAGAGCTGTAGGGGCCTTAATTGATGCTGTAGTATTTACAGGCTGATAGCTTTTGGGCATATAGGAAAATGTGTGTTATTCTGTTTGATTGAAAGGCAATATTCAAAAAGGCAAGTGAGTCCATTAGAGACTTCACTCCCATTACTAAAAATGTCAGTATTTTAACAATATTTTCAATGCAACTGAGAAAATGAATAAAAATCAATGAGTTATTTCTCATTAAAATGTATTTAAAAAGCTCTCAGGAAAGTTTAGTAACAGGTTGTCATGGCTAAATCTTACTGGGAAATTAAGCCCCATACAACCTCTCAGTCACTCCCCAGCAGAAGGATCAGGAAGAGAATCTGAAGGGTAAAAGGTAGAAAACCTGTGGGTTCAGAAAAAGACAGTTCAATTGGGAAACTGAAGTCACACACAAAAGCAAGCAAAAGAAGGGATGAAATCACAGCTCCCAAGGGTCAGGCAGGTGTTCAGCCATCTCCAGGAGTTAGGGTGTTGTTAGGGTGACTTGGGAAGACAGACAGCTTCCCTCTGAATGTCATCCCCTTCCTCCTTCTTACTCCCATTTTATATACTGAGCATGATGTCATCTAGTATTGAATATCCTTTTGACCACTTTGGGTCACCTGTCCCGGGTGTGTCTCCTCCCAACATCTCATGCACTCCCAACTTCCTCACCAGCATGGAGTACAAAACCAGAAAAGGCCTTGTCTCTGCACAAGCCTTACTCAGGAATAACAAAAATATCACAATATTATGAGCCTGATGCCCAGCACAAACATAAAACACAGCCCCATACCAGCCACTGTGAAGACATCTCTACCCCCTTCAAATCCAGATCACAGGTGTTTCATAGTTGGTGTCTTATACTACTCAAGACCCAAATACTTCCCCAAAACTGAATTACACAAAGCTTAAGACCCTCAAAAGTGTTAGAAAAGAGATTAGCTTTTTTAACATGGAAGCATTTTTATACCATAAAATTGCTCACATGTATATACTTGTATAGATTAAATAGAAGAGCAAGCAAAATATCCAACCAGTATAACTGCACAAATTTGGTGTCTTTTAAGAAGGCATCATTTTCTTGCCAAAAAAGCTGAACTTGAAGTCTAACTATTCCTCTCAGGGTTGGTATATAATGAAGAACAAATTCCTTTGGGAGCTGCTTTTGCTGCTGGAATTCAAACTAGAAAAGCAGACGCTACGGCGAGATAAGGAATACTCCTGCTATGCTCCACAGCTGCATTGTATGTCTGCAGTGTGCAATGTGAAACAGTCTTTGGCCTCCCAAGCACAGGCAACGAGCCAACAAAGCTCTTGCATGTATCTCTGTGCCTTTGCAGTCTAAAGAATGTGGTTACGTGCTTCGTTGAAGAAAGGGAACCTTGAGGGAATGGAAGTGATTATGGGGAGCTGCAGGTAAGGAGCAGAAAGGAAAGTGTGTTGCAGTCATTTAATCTGCATAGTCCTAAAAATAGAGTGGGCACACAAACAGGTTGGAAATTTCTACATGATGTTGCAAACCTCTGAACCTGAGCCTTACCCTTGCCCATATTTAGCTATTTATCTGCAATGCTTTTGATAGCTCAAAATTTACTTTTTGTTCATACAGCTACAACTGTAAAGCAAGATACCTCACCTTTCCATCTCAGGAAAGCATATGTTGTAAGAACTGTAGTAGCAAATGTAAGCTGTAATGACTGATGCATTTAAAAAAAAAAAAAAAAAAAAAACAAACTAAAACGATTGCTGCTTTTCTTTATGTCTCTGAATTTTAATAAAGTTTGATTAGAATTTTATTTATGCTATTTACATGATTTCCATTTCTCTAATAGAATCCTTTGCAATATTTTAAGGGGAGGGGGAATTCTACAGTCAGAGAACTCTGTTTCATGTTGTTTCAGAGCTAAACCTAACAGTATGAAATAGTGATATAGAGTAGGTTTACTTAAAATATCAGACTTGTTTGTGCTAAAGAGTGTCTGCATTGAACACCAAAATGTTTTCTATAATGAAATAAACTTTCTAAAAAACCCATTGGGGTGCTTTTACCATGGAACCAGCACCCATGGAGGTGAATTATGAAAGCCTATGCCAGTAACATAGTTTACTGACTGAGTACTAGCTCACCAGTTATAAGCAACCAGTTAAAACGCAGTTTCAACCTACATTGCAACTTGCATAATTTGAGTAATTATTTATAAGCTACTGATTATTATATTTGGGCTTCCCCAGAAAGAAAAAAAAGAAAAAGAAATGATGGGAAGAGTTAAGTACTTAAGGAATGTAGGAACACAGCTGCATTAAACAGTAATACCTTACCAGTGAGACAGAAATAATGCACTTCAAATATAATAATGTTTCTGTCAGAAGTCAAGGTCTTAAGAAAAGTGTTTTCTAAGATAAAAAATAAACTAGGTAATATTCCATTACAAGTATAAACAGAATTTTTTGTTCTCTTTATAACACAGGCTTACTACCCTGTAATTGTAATCTAATCATTGGTGTTGTAATATTCATTCCTTTTTAAAAACTTATTATTCCTGCAAAGTATACAGAGCAGATAATGAGACATGTTCTTACTAAGTGGCAAAGAGTTGAAGTAAGTCAGTTTTGGACTGAATTAAGTGGTAGAGAAGGTAAATAATAGGCAGTGATTTTAAAGAGAGATCAGGTCAAGAGAAGTCCGTGAAGAATGAAGAGATAGAGAATATACTAAATGCCAAGTGGAAGAAAAAATAAATATAGGGAAATCTAAAAACAAAAAATTAAAAAGAAAAAAGTGAAAATAAAAATAGAAGTTATACTTTTAAGTTTCACCAAGAGGATCTAGGAGACCAAATTTTTTAAGTTCATTCTGAAGCAATTTATAATTGCAACTCCTTTTAAGAAAAATGTTGAGGACTAACATTAGAAATCAGGCATTTTTAAACCACTCAGGACAGGATCCCTATTAAAAAAAAGAATGAAATTTGTTATTTAGCAGAGAGCGTCTTCAACTGAGAAGTGATCTAAAGAGAAAACTGGAAAATGAAATATTTAAACTAATCTTTTAAGATATACAGTAAATTCAAAACATTATTGAAATATAAGGACATGAGAACATTAGATTCCAAATTATACAGAGTTTGGTAGAGAACATTGCCACTAAAGTTTATCTTTGTTCAGCTCTGTATCTGAGAAGGTAGAATGGCAGAAGTGAAAACTGTATGTGAGGAAACATCTGTAAGTGAATCAAATTCACCTGATTAATTTACCTAAATTTTGAAAAAGCCTTATGCTTCTAAAGTATTTCCTGAAGCATTTGCTTAATTTATCCATGGAAATAATTACTCACTTTTAAAGACCTTCAGTGATAGAACCAGAGATATCAAGCTTAAGCATTAAATTAGGTTTTCTTTCTGGTAGCTTTAGATTAACCAAATTATTTTTATTGACGAGGAAAAAATAATTAGCAAAATATTTATGAAAAAATGATTTTTGAGGTGTTTGAACTTATACATAAATCAGATTATGATTTCACTTTTAGGTAACACTGGTAAAAATTCCGGTGTTATTAGGCTTCTTAAACTTATTTACATGCAGAGTTGAGACAGAATTACACCAAAGACAAACTGTTTGACCATGAACAAGCGATAGAAGTGGGAGATAAAGTATAATCCAAAAACAGAGCAGTACCTAACAGAAAAGTAGATAAGATTTTTTTTCTAAGCAAAAGCTGATTTGTGGGGTCCAAATGCAGCCTTAAAAAAGTACATTGCAAAGCAAGTAAAGAGTAGAAAATGGCTACGTATTGGCACCCCAACCAAGTACCTGTTAATATTTTTTTCAGGAGATACCAACATATAGCATTTTTTAATGTGTATTAAAAGGTATATGTGCTCATGAAGATGATTTTATCAAAGAAATTGGACTGTCAAGGTATGTTAGTTTCTCAGTTCACTATGCCAAACTTCCAAGCAGAATATTTACTGGGACCAGCAGGAGGAAGTGTTTCTTTTTGTCAATCCTTCCTTTTCACTGTGAACTTTAAAATTCCCATGTGGAACTAGAACACAAGAAAAAATGCATTATATTCCTTAAAATGCTTAAAGCTATCAATAAACCATCAGAACATGAGTAGGCTGCTGATTAGATAATCCAACTTGCAATATATGCATTAATTCTGTTTTTAAAAAGCCCTGTTCGCTGACAAACTGTAACTAATATTTTTTCCAAACATGTAAAATAAAGAGTTATGTTAGGAATCCAGTTAAGTCTCTACTCTGTACCAGTAGTTATCTTTAGTAAATGGAAGTAATTTAGTGTCTCAAAAATGTCAGCATTTTTAGTACATATTACACCAAAAGCATATCTGGAGAGTAGAAGTAATTTAGGATAAAATATATTCTGATAACTAGCGCGTGGCAAAGCTAGCAAATAATGTTAAGCCTTTTATGTGATACATCACACAGCATCCATATGGCGAAGCATAGTTATATTAGTGGTTCCAAATAAGATTGAACTGATTATCACAGACAAGTTAGATTTCTTTCTTCACACATTTTCCTAACCATTATTCTTGTGTTCTACAAATACAATGGTATCACCAGCTGGATTAGGTGTTCTTGGTCTGCTGTTCTCTTATGTTTTTAATTAGATTATTTCAGGATTGGGATGCCCTAAAGCTTTGAGATGGAAAACAAAGAGATGAAAATAAAACAAAGGTAGAATTATACATCACAAAAAAATTTAAAAAAGAAAAAGCAAGGTGAGAGGAAAGACAATCTTCTGATACTTAAGGAGAGGTTGGGTTAAGGTATGCCAAGATGAGCAGATAAAGTAGCTGTGAGGACTGGATCAAAGGAGGAGACTTTATTGACCAAGGGTCTTAAACAAAGTCTAAGGTAGCTTTGAAAAATAGAAGAAGAGAATTTGGCCTCTGCAGATTGCAGGTTGCAAATTGTTCTGAGTCTATTTTGGTACAGAATTCCCATTGCCCTAGGAGTTCCACACAAAGAACAGAATGGCTCTCTGGGCTCAAACACAGCCTTGCTCAATTTATTGTCTATGAAAGAGCATTTGCACAAAGACCCTCAAAGTCTGTAATCTAAGAAAAAACAAACACACTTTTACTGCAGCAGCTTAGAATTTTTTTGAACATACTTTGTGCAATTCAAGTTTAAAATTGTAAGATGAGACTGATGCAATTTAGTTCGTTTCATTTAAAAAGAACCCTAAAAGTAAAATATATTGCTTAAGCAGCAGGTACCTTTTCCTTTTCAAGCTGCTTCTTATGCCTCAAGCAGGATGCTTATAGTCTGAGCAATTTTATTACAACAAAAAAAATTCCGGAACAATGCCAGAGACTCCAGCAGCTGCAAGTCAAAACCAAATATCACATGGGTGGGATCGCCATAGTAACTAACTCAAATACAACAGATACAATAGAAATGAGTCCACTCTTCAGTTTGCCTTTCACTTGAAGTTTGTGATTACTTTCTCTGTTAAGGCTTACTAAAGAATATTAATCATATTGATATATTATCCAACAATATAATGATCTCTCTGTTTATAGGCATTTAATATTCCCCAGCTAAAAATTATTACCAAGAAAAAAGAGAAGAATTGGTGTCTGAAAATAAAGAGTCTCAAAAAAGTATCACGAGGTCCCTGCTTCACATGAGAACAGGGTTAAGTTCCTTTTCTGTTTGCAGGAGGAAATACACTCTTTGTGGCTTCTGATAGTCAAGATGAAAAAAAATAAGCTTACCACCTTCAACATCAGGTCCTGGGAAAGCAATGGAATTGTAGCAGACGGCAAACACCACAGCTCTGGACCTTCTCAGGAGACAGCCTTTGAAGTATGTGGGCTCTGTGAGCACCAGCCAGCAATGATGTCCTCAGCCAACCTGAGACCCCTTCCCCAGTGCTCAGGACCCTGTTTCAGCCCCCAGGGCCACTAGTCCCTGTTCTGGCAGTGCTGCAGCAGTACTGGTCTCCATCTTTTCTCATCTCCTTTTGCCAAAATTCGTCACTTGCCACACTGGGGGCTGTTGATGGACCAAACTGTGCCCCATGGGTGAGGACATGGCCAGTGCAGGGACACCCTCAAGCTTGGCTGCCCAGCTCTGGGAAATTTGCTGCTCCATACTCTTCTGGACAGACTCTGTCATAGAGAAGGTGAATAACAGGGGGGATCACCATGTACAGCAAGTAATTAACAATAACTCAATTCAGAAATGGAAGGTGGTTTTGAATGCAGGGTTTTTACTTGGTTTAATTTTGTTTAATGTTTTCACTAACAATCTAGTGAATGCAATAAAAGGTGTAATTATTAAAAATTTACGGGAACTTACTTAGGGAGAAGGACTACATGTTGGTTGGAAAACAGTATAATCAATAAAAAGGGTCATAACTGTATTTCACTAAAATTGGGATACAATTATTTACAAAAAAAGTGAAAAGATCTGTGCTTAAGTGAAAACTGCCAGATGAAGAAAAGGATATGGAGCATCAGTTACCTGGAAAAAAATCTAAAGGCAAGGGTGAAAGAGAGCTGCATTGAACCACATCCAGGTATAGTGTTACTCAGAAGAAGGTAATCATAACACAGGAGTATATCTGGCAAGACACGAATGAACATTTTCTGCTTCATCTGGGAGAGTAGAAGACTCGAGTTGGGGTGAGGCTACAACACAGGCAGTCTAAAGGAGAGCAATGCAAATGACCAGAGGTTTAGAAAACATTAGCTATGAGAAATGTTTTTTAAAGAGTAGAAATTTCTTCCCCCTTAGAAGACCTGAGGGAGATAATGGCAAAAAAAACTTCAAGTATGAAAGTCTGTTTTAAAAAAGTGAGAAGGTATTCTATGTCTGTAGGATAAATTGTGACAAGAAACAATGAAGCTGAAAATTTAAACTGTGAAAAGTTAAGAAAAACAGAGTGCTGAGTATTTTGTTTTGCGTCTCTCTGCCACTGAGGTCTTTAGAAATATGCTAGACAGCCATCTGTCAGCAATGATAACATGTATAGTTAATCTTGTCTTCTGGGATGGACTGTCTCTCAGAGACCCTTCCAACAGTTTTTTAACATAGCTATTGCCAAATCCCAGCAGATCTTTAATGGGAACATTGGCAAGATAGTATGCACTGCAGTATCTGTAAAAGAAATACACAACATCTAGAAGTATGGTCTACTGAATTTTCAGATTAATTGTGTAGTACTCTGCACTTAGCTCTTGTTGCTGCTGCACTTTGTGGGGAAAAATAAGACACAGTATATTATTGGTTTACAATGGTAGGTGATACTTAAATTATTAGTAAAAGATTTTCTGGAGAAACAGAAATTCAAGGACATTTGAAGGACAAAGTATGTCAGATAAAATGTTTGTTACTGCTTCAAACCCCATGAAAAAATTTATTTGGAAGTATCAAAGACAACTTCAATGATACACTGTGAAATCTAAAGACAACTTCATACATACCTACTCTGTGATGAATTGAATATAACTTTTCCAGGATGCAGATTTTTTCTTGGTTTTTTTTTTTTTTTTAACAATAAAGAAAGAAAGACTTGTGAAAGGAACAATATTAGAAAATGAACTAAACTTTAAGAAAGGTAAAGCATACAACACAGGGGAGTTGAGTGTTAGTTTTTTAAGCAACTGGCCACAGAGAGGTCTCTTTCCTTTCTATGTCAAAGACAAGGCAGGTGTCTAAGGTTGGATTCCTATTTCTACTCCTCTTCTGGTCCTCTGATGAAAGATTTATTATGTTCTGCAAAACAAAACTAGTATTTTGGTTTGGTTAATGCTTGTTTTTTTTTTTTGGGGGGGGGGGGTGGGAAGGGTGTAGATAATACAGAACTGGAACTGTTTTTTGCATATATATTAACTGTGTCTTGTAGTTAAACTCAAGGGAAAATCTCAATTTGAGACAGCCAGTGTGACTCCCATATAATCTAAATGTTTAGAGGACTGTTTCAATTACATTCAGCAAAGTGAGGTGATGCCAGAATGCAGAATAATCTATCAATTTATCTAAAAGAAGATTTAGGTGAATTCTGAGAGCCTTTGCTGCCACACTGAAGGACAAATGGACAAGTTACCATTTAATAGGCATCGGACAATTCACACAGATTTCAACAGCAAAAACTAATTCACCCCAGGACGTGCAAAATTATTTCAAAGGCACTGGTTCCATCAGAATACACAACTACAATTGCAATTGCAATGGTCCTTCATAAATGGCAGAACCCTTGAAAGTTCACATACACGTTGGTCGTTGCAGCTAAAGCAGCAATGTCTTAAGGGAAGGGATGGGACACTAAGAAGGCTTTATTCAGTGTATCAAGAATAAGACCAAATGACACAGCCTATAAGGTTCTGGCATAAAGAGTGCAGAAGGAAGAAGCTGGGTTAAAAAAAGACAAAAGCAACAGCCCATGTGTATGGTAAATCTCATTGGAATCAGCAAGGTGGCACAGAGCCAACAGCAGGACTAAGAATGCTCTGGATACGTGCATCTGATCTGGACAGGTTGTGATTCCAGATGGCCAAAAGACAAATCACATCCAGTTTCAACATTTTAAATGTTTAATTTTATTTAAAAGTCCTAACGGAGCTTTTCTGAGCAGGAAATGGCATGATCACTGCAATGTGCAGCTCCAGGTGGGAACGAGTGCATTATTGTCATTTTTGTTTTGAGCAAAGTCCTGGTGTGGAGCAGCTGCATGGTCCCTAGGCATCCTGAAAGGTGGCACTCCAACAGGATATCTGGAAGCACGGCTGGCATGTCCCAGAAGGGGCTGCTCAAACCAGCTCTGCACAGACGGCTGGGAAAGTGCGAGTTCCCCTGTTGGTCACTGGCGTTCAGAGCGCCAGCTTGGACGCCAGTCTGTCAGAATTTAAACTGCCTTCACAAACGGCATGAACTTTATACATGAGAGGAGTAGGCAGCCTACAAGGGACCCAGCAGGGATGCTTTCCAAAATGATCTAAGGCAACGGGAAAAAAATAAAAGTAAAAAAGGTTTTTATTGCTAACATGAAGTACAGTTTGAAAAATGCAAAATATAAAAACTTCATCGTTGGATAAGTTTTCTAAAAGCAACTTCCTACCATTCACAGGAGGCTCGACTGAGAATGTAGTAGATATTTAAGTTAGTATCATGACCTTAAAAAAACTTAGGGATTTCTTAAAGGGAAAAAGTTATTGAGAAAAACTGATTTGGAATTTTTTCGGTTCCATACCTTCCTAAATTTTCTAATCATGCTCTTCTTTCTGCTAATTAAAGGCCAATATACTGAGCTTAATAACTGTCCACAATTCACTGAGAAAGAGAATGAACTGTCTTATTCTACAGAAAACCATCCATGAACCTCCATCCCATCATCATTTATTTTTAGAAGTAGGCTTGACAGCTCCTCTTCTGGGCCTCGCTGGCAGCATATTATATATTGCCCCTCTGTGCATTGCACCTTGGACAACTCCAGCACAGAGGATGCAGAGCGCAGGACATCAGGGCAAAAAAAGGCTAAGGGTCCAAACTATTAAACCTCACCAACTGGCCATGTCCGCCCAAGGAGATTTCTAGAATTACCTTCAATTAGTGGTAACAATTCTGTTGTCAGAAAGAAGAGATGGATATGAGATTTGAAGCCCTCAGCCCCAGATGTGCTTTGCAGCTGGCAGGTAGAGCACAAAACAATTTTCAAAAGCCAATAGCTACCTGTGGACGGGCTTTGACTTCTCTCTTCACGAGGTCTTGGGAGTTTTAAGGCAGCAGGGAATGCAGGCTTCAGCTTTCTTGTAGAGGTTTGCTTCAGTGGTTTTATCAGTCTCTAACTTAAGCAGAAGGAGATGTCAGGAGGTTACTAGGTTGGAGGAGGAACATTGTTCTTATATACAAGTGCAGTATCTCTGTCTTCCTGTGACATAATATTACAGACCTTTTTTTATCTAATCTAGTCAGTGGTAGTTCATTAAATAAATCCAAACTATTCAAACCACAGGTTCTAATATTCATTGCCAATGCTGCATAAATATAAACTCACAGGACTTGAGTACATGGGTCAACCATTCAGTCATATCTGCTAAACAGCTGTGAAGTACAACAGTGATTTGCCTGCATCCCCTCAGTTACTTAAACATAAGCCATGAAAGTCTTACTAGAAGCTCTTTTGCAACAAGTCAACCTCTAAATTAGCTTGTAGATCCATTAGACCCAAAGCTTTGTTTATATTAGAACTGCCAGAGAGGTTGTAATTTGCTGTTCTTTTTAGTTATGAGTACCGTGGATTGCAAGACAAAGTAGAACAACATTGAACAATAAATGAAATTAGGGAACAGTTAACATCGATCGGTTCATGTCTGTTGCCAAGGGCAATCTTGGTGAGCCTAATTTTAAATTCTGTTGAGCAAATTAATGCGTAATTTCTTTATCAGAAACAGTGCGTGATCAGAAGAAGCTTCAAGAGGTAAGGAGTGCTAATGGATTATGAAATTGGATCCTATCCATGGCAATGAGCCTGGAGCTTTGCATCACCAGTAATGGATGGTCTATAAGTACAGTGTGAAGAGACAGCACATTGGTCATAGACGATTCTTCATGCTGGGTTTTCTTCATTAATGTTTCTTGTCTTTAGAACATCTCTGCCTTCTTTCAAGATTTCTTTTAAATACTATCAGGATTGTTTATTTTCTTTGCCTCTTTCTTTTATTCTCTTGCCCTCTTCCTCCTTTGGTTTTTTTTAAAGGCACGTAAAATAAACTTGAAGAATTTAAGAATCAGCTATGTCAACTTCTGCAGCAGCAGCAAACACAACTGCAATTCTTGTGTGACCAGACAAGTATGTGTTCAGGCATGCACACAAACCTACCCAAATGCTGAACTACCTTATTGTAGCTTATTTATGATTTAGTGAAGGAAACAGAAGCAAGGGATAAAAAGGGAAGATGCTATTGATTAACACCTCGTGGTAAAAAACCAAAATCATCTCTTCATTTTTTTTGTTTTTTTAAATATGTGACATATTTAGAAAAACAGTTATACCAGAAATGCACCTTCGGCTGCATGTTGTTATTTTTGTAGTCTATTTGGTTGAACTGGGTTTTGTAACTGAAAATTATTTTTTGTTCTACTGGCAATCTAAAGGGCTTTGAAATGTCATATGGAAGTTGTACTTTTCATAAACCCTTCAAAATCATTAATTCCATGTATCATAATTTCTTCAAAGAAACTAATAAACAGGAATGACTTCCAGAATTTTTTTTTTTTGCAGCCTTGTTTTACAAGCACATTTTCACAGTATCAACATGAATGTTTTTCCTACTAAGAAAAGTTAGAGCTATTTTTTTCTGGTTCTGGAGATCTTTGTGTTTTTCTTTTGTAAGAGCAAAGTGCCTTTCCAAATTTCTCAACAGAAGCTTAGAAATGGCAGAGGTTTCAGCTCCAATAGAATCCAAACAGAATTATTTGATAAACTGGATACACAAACCCACCTACAAAGAGCAAACTGGAGAGACAAATGGCAATTTTGACAGAAGCAATTTAGGAAATTGACTCACATAAATCCTTATAAGCAGCATACATCACAGGGCAGAGCTGCAGGATGAAGGAAAAAAAGGAGAGAAAATGCACAAATGCGAATATTGAGGGCTGAGGAGGGAAAGAGCAGTAGGGCACAGAAATGGCTTTGATGAACAATACAATGATTAGCTTTGATTTTCCTTGTGCTGTAGGTTTTCTCTGATTGCCAGGTAGAACTTGTTCAAGTATCGATATATCTGTTTTATATTGAGATGACCCTACCAGCCAAGCATGATTCACAGTTCTTACTGAAAAATTAATTTCTGGCTTCTCCAGAGAAGATAGCTTTTGTGATAACATTTTTCTGTGGTGTTATTTTACAAGTGTCACATGTAATTTACCATAGACCAAAAATCTTCTTTACCACAGGTAAATGCTCACTGCCATCCATCAGTATCAAAGGTGTTTTATATGCAGTCATAACTGAGAAGCTGAGCAGTATTCTTTGTTAATAACTCTCAGTAATCATCCTTTTTGATATATTTTTTAACATATCCCAGAGAGGTATATTGTGTTTAAATAGCATGTGAAATCTGTTCCATTCAGAAAGGAAAAGTAAACAAATAAGCCTTCATTTAGCTAAAAGCAATCTTGAAAATTTTCTAACCTGTTTTTATTACTGATCAAAAGTATGCCTTCTCAATCCTTTTGTCCTCTACAAGTCTAATTTTTCATCAGCTATTATTTCCATCTTTCTCTCTAGGATCTTTTTTTTTCTAGTATTTCAACATCTGGTTTTGCCAAGAGTTTTGCTTCCTTAAAACACTATTCATTTCCATATATTCTCTCTAAAGTCCTGTTCTCAATGAATAAAAATTGCATTTCCGGTAATACATTCTTTGGTTGATTACAGGCTAACACCCTTTGGTTGGAGTGAAAGAATACAAAATGATACAGGAGAAAAAACCCCACATAGCTAATATGGGAGGATGATGTCCTGTTCAAAGCAAATATTTCATAGTTGGAGAAACTGAAAACTCCTGAGGCAGAACAGCACAGTTCTGCATGGAAAAAAACCCCATAATGGAGTGGAGAGTACACTAAAAAAATTCTGTGGACATTTGATAAGCTTCAAGGTTTATATTCCCGGTTTCCTAGAATTCCTAAAATAATCCATCTTTAGTTGTTCAATAAACAGCTCCCAAGTTCACTTTAAAAGTTTTGTCTTCACAGAATCACAAAATATGCCAAATTGGAAGAGACCTACAGGGATCATCAAGTCCATGCAAAAGATTACCCCCAAGAGTCAACCAAGAGCATTGTGCAAATGCTTCTTTAACTCTCTTAAGCTGGCGTCCAAATGCTCCTTGAACTCCCTGGGGAGCCTGTTCCAGAGCCCAGCCACACTCTGGGTGAAGAACCTTCCTCTAATATCCAGCCTAAACCTTTCCTGACACAACTTCAGGCCATTCCCTTGCATCCTGTCACTGGTCACCACAGAAAAGTGATCAGTGTCTGCCCATCCTCCTCCCCTCTCAAGGAAACTGTAACTGCAGTAAGGTCTCCCCTCAGTCTCCTCCAGCCTGAATAGACCAAGTGACCTCAACCAGTCCTCATATGGCTTCTCTTCCAGGCCCTTCACCATCCTCATTGTCTTCCTTTGGACACTGTCTAATAACTTAATTACTTTTGTATATTGTGGAACCCAAAACTGCCCCCAGCCCCTCAGGTGAGGCTGTCCCAGTGCAGAGCAGAGCAGGACAATCCCCTCCCTTGCCCGGCTGGCCATGCTGGGCCTGATGCCCTCCATGACAAAGGTGACCCTCCTGGCTGCCAGGGCACTGCTGACTCGTACCCAGTTTGCCATCAACCAGGAATCTCCCTTTCCATGGCACTGCTTTCCAGAATCTCATTCCCCAGTCTGTCCACATGTCCAGGGTTGCCCCACTCCAGGTGCAGAATCAAATGTATTTGCCCTTGTTGAACTTCTTCTGGTTGGTGATTGTCCAGCTCTCTAATTTGTCAAGGTCTCTCAGCAAGGCATCCCTGCCTTCAGGGGAGTCAGCAGCTCCTCCCAGTTTTGTATCATCTGCAAACTTCCTTCCACGGTATCCATTCCAGTCCTTTGTCCAGGTCATTTAGGAGGATGTAGAAGAGCACAGGGCTGAGGATGGAACCATGTGGAACTCCACTAGTGACAGGTCAATGGTCTGATGTCACCCCATCACTTTTAACCCTTTGTGACCAATCCATGAGCCAGTTGCTCACCCACCCCATGGAGTGTTTATCCAGCAGTGTGCTGGACATTTTGTCTGAAAGGATGCTGTGAGAGACAGTACCAACAGCCTTATTGAAATCCAGAAACATTACATGAACTGGCTTCCCTTTATCAACTAGATGAGTTATTTTACCATAAAACAAAATCAGGTTTTATAAGCAAGACCTTCCTCTCATGAAGCTGTGCTGACTGTGACCAGTTACTATGTTGACTGGATATGGGAAACATTAAAGTCTTACCAAAATCTAGAACCATGTTAGAATTCAGACAAAACTCAAACTTACTGGGAGTAACCAATAGTCAGAATACTTAAGAGGAAAAAATAATTTGAGCTTATGAGCTGTTTTTTCTACCTTTCCTGCCAAACTAAATGCAAGTTAATATTTTAAAATTGACACAAGCACAGCAATTATAAATGTTCTCCCTGCATAAGAATTCAATTTGAAATTTATTATGGATTCCTGAAATTCTTCTAACAACTTTGCACACAACATTTCACAACAGTTTGGGAAAAAAATGAATATAAATATATTATTCTTTTTCATTTTAGAAAAAAAGCGATGGGCAAAATTTCATAGACCTACTATATGTACTTGTGGGATTCAGCAGTGCACAGATTTGTTATTTCTCTCCACCATAGAAGCCTTT
Organism: Melospiza georgiana; assembly: GCF_028018845.1. Classification (NCBI taxonomy): domain Eukaryota; kingdom Metazoa; phylum Chordata; class Aves; order Passeriformes; family Passerellidae; genus Melospiza; species Melospiza georgiana. The sequence continues at coordinate 93,283,337 of NC_080432.1, forward strand.
GCTCTTGTGTTGGAATTATGAGATGCTCTGATTAACTTGTCAACTTTGCTTGCACAAATATTCATGTAGAACATGTTTATGTATCACAGGGCCACTACAGGAAACAACTTCTATATTTAATCTCGCTGAAATGTTAATATTCAGAATGAAACATTCCCAAGTCCATGCTTAGGAAGATCTACACAGCAAAGCTATTACTCAACATCTGTCATGAGTTTACAGGTTAATTTAAAACAAAAGGAAAAAAAGCTGTTTGTGGATGACTGGTCAGTTTGGAACCATCAACTTGCCACCTGTCCTGTACCAACAGGTCTCAGAAATTTAAACCACCTTAACTCTACATTCAGACTATTAAAAAAAAAAAAAATGAAGCCACTTAAGGGCTGGTTCCTCAGAGGGACAGCATCATAAAGATCTGAAGTGTCCACAAATTGCTAGCTCAAATTTTCCATACAATGGAAACAATTAGGTATCAATAATGAGATGTACAGATGCCACAATGTGGACAAGCTGCTACTTACAGTAATTAATTGAAAATGCTGAGGACGCAGGCAGGACTAAAACCTGTTATTTACCAGGACCAGAGCAAACAAGAGTGCTCTAGCTGCTTAGTCAGCCATCAGAAATAGCAGTCCATCCTTGGATTGAGGTGTTTTAACAAGCATCCAAAGAGAACTAGAATTGTTCCTTTGAGCATTGCTGTAGGATGTTGAATGCCCAGTTCAGCATCTTCTTCATCTGCCTAACTTGATGCTTGATCTGAAGTTACTTTGAGATGACACATCCAGAAAACTTCTCTTTAGAGAAAATGCTTCAACACTTCAGTTATTCACAATAATTGCAACCCACATCTGCTATTAGCCTTTGCAGTGTTCCCCACTGGCCCCTTAAACTGCAAAACCATAAGATATTTCTGAACAATGAAACTATACTGGCAGAGCATGCAGGTGAAATGGCTTGAATCATTACACACAGGACATATAGTCCTGAGTCCTGCCCTGAGTAACACCATCATTAGCTTTGTTTATGCCCAGCGTTATAAGGTATGGAAATTAATATTGGCAGGTTAAGATTACCCCATAACTGAGCAGAGATGTTGATAATTTCAGTAGGATGGTTGCAGATTAAAGTACTTTTAGAAGTAAAATATTAAAATCTTTGGGTCCTATGAACTTGCCAAAATATACTTTAAATAGCTGGCCAGCATTCCTCTTCTGAGGACCCAGGCAGAAGAGTGAGCAGAAGTGCATGATTCCACCCATCACTGCAGGAACCCTCATATTTTGGTTGAAGAGAAGATTAGTCCCCAGAAAAATGGCAATTCTTAGTCCCCAGAAAAATGGCAATTCTTTTCATTTTATGCTATTTCTAATGTCCAGGAATACTGTCTGGACATTACAGAAGAAATCACCAGAGATGGACAAATTCTTGCTGTGTGCTCTCCAAATATGGAAAACTCAACTGAGAAATTATCCTCACAATATAAAACATACTAAGCAATTGTTAATTTGCTGGCTTTGGCCAGTTCTGCCATTTCCAGGATCTTGACTGTGTGAATCCCATTCCTGCAGAACAATTGACATTATTTTCTTTCATTTTACGGCTGATTCCCATACATCCACACTGCAATGCAGTTCTTCTAAAATTTTCTTTTGATGTGTATAATAGTTAATGAGTTCTCTAATAAAAACACAGGTACATTAACCAAGGAATTTACAAATGCTTTTAATTATGGGAACTGGATGCAGAGCACTCAACAACTGTGACCTTTGTTTTAGGCTCAGAGAGTCTCATTACAATAGAAATGTTCCAGCAGCAGCAGCAAACAAGGGTCAGCTTTGTGAAAGATACCTATCAACAGCTGCTGTCAGCAAGTCAAGGCAAAATTAAATACAGCAGCTAGTTTTAGGGTTGGTCTGACCTTGTACTCCTATCTGCATGGTCCCAGGATGAAAAAAAATGTTCGTAATACCAACATTAAATGATCAGCTGCTTCCCTCTAAACAGGATAGTCCTCTATGCAAGCAGGAATAAAATGTGTTATTTACTAAGGTTTCACAAACATTTTAATTGGAAGAAAATTCAAACTATAACTTCATAATGAGGTGAATTTTAAGTTCATATATACCTCATGATTTAAATTTACATCTCATAATCTTCTCTAAGGTGAAGTCTAGTTTGCTTGTATTTTTAGTATGTATCAGGCAGCGCATGACAGAAGGTGCCATGATGGAGGTGGACATTAAATATTGTTTATTATGAAGTTTATTATTATCATTTTATTGGATGGAAAAGCTTTATAGTTTGCTGGCAGTGAGATACTAATGGAACTAAACCTTCTGGAAGATATGGAAATACAGCAACACAAGCTTAAAATTCAAGTATTTTTAGCTTGAGGCAAATCTGGCTGAAATCTGGGAAAAGTGGGACAATCCTCAGAAGGTCAGAAGTTTGTAACATAACATTATTTGACATAGATCTGAATGCAAAAGGGCTACTCCCTCAGAAGAGCAAGAGCTCCTGGTTCCAGTCTATCCTAGGATGGGAAAGCTGCCAGAAGATGCCTCCCTGGCAGCTGCTGTACCGGGATGTTTCTTATGAGCCCGATGGTTTCAGTGCAAGCAACACGCTGGAAATGCAGGGCCCGGGCTTTTGAGCACCAAGGCTTCCATTGCTTGGAAGGGTCTGAGCATGTTCACAAACTCTGGGATATTGCAGGTTGCTTCCCTGCACACACCTGAATCCCACTCTCCCCAGCTCGTGGGTGAGCTCCTGAGGTGTGGGGGCAGCCAGCAGCCAGTGGGGTGCACAGACACGGCACAGGTACAGAACCTGCTGTGCTTAAACTTGTGTGCATCTTGGTGAGTGATCCAGGCAATTCCTTCTTCTTCTGAAGCTCTGTACTGACTTCTTGCTTAGCCCTGAGCAACATTTATTTAATCTCTAAATAACTCAATTTCTCTGACTGTTCTGTGACTATACAATAATACTTCACCAGCTTTAAAGACTGTTGAGCATATAAATCTCTGGAGCATGTGGAATAGTATCATTATTTTTATTATTATAGCTATTTTTCAGATTTGGAAATGCAATAACCCCCTCATCTGTGTTAACTTTTGTGGGCATTTGTGTTCTATTTTACCTGTGTCCTGAAGCAGCCCTATCATTCCATGATGCTTACTTAACCAAGCATTTCTTTATTTTAAATATATACATCTATAAACTCCTGACGGTTGAAATACTAGCTTGATTTCTGTTCTCATATCATATATAACAACTTTTTTTTTTTTGCTAATTTGTACATCATTGCCAATAAATGCACTTGACATACGTTACCCTGATGCATTTTAAAAAGACATTACATGGAAATGTAATCCAAGACCCGTATTCGACAAAGCAGAAACACACTGGAAGTAACTTTAAGAGATTTCAAGCTCTTTCCATTCTATGGAACAAAAAGAGTAACAAGGATGCTCCACACTATACAAAGATGTTTAGCACTCAACATCCAAGTCCTTAAATAGGAATCGTGCTTAGATCAGAAGACTGGATGCTGACTTTTGCAACAGTATTATAAGTTTCCCACATGACATTAATTGAAAATAGATAAATATTAAAATCACAGCAAATATCTTGAAGGTGGTAAAGCTAAGATGCAGACACCTTTTCTTTTACACATATGTCACTGAATTTATGTGCAGCAGTGTCAGTGCTAGGTGGACAGTCTTTGATACTCTTTGGAGGAATTCAGTCCCTTAACCCTTAATCGAGAAGATATTTTTTCTTAATTAGGCTGAGATAAGCTCCACCCAACTCATTCAATACATTAATAACATACACTACAATGTAAATGTACACATCAGTAGACATTTGCTTGGGTTTCTCCCCAAAACACCATCTGTATAATCACAAACCATTTCACGAGTGCCTTGATTAGGAATAGTTTAGGTTCCTCATTTGATGTAAATAATTTTGCAACAGTGTTTTGAAAAAGTGGCCTAGTACTTTGTACCTGAACTGTTTGATATATCTTGGTACATAACTAAAGCTTTATGTATGTCTATATGAAATAATCTGAATTTATGAGTATTCTGTGCTTCATTTATGCACAAAAAATAACCAAAAGACAGTGAGAGTGAATCCATGGTCACTTTTCATCATAGTATAAGGTTAGCAGATGGGTCTAAAGGTTCTGTGTGAGGATCGTTGTTTAATATGTTTACAATGATCTACAAATTGCAGTGTAATAAGTTAAAAAATGTGTGAATAACCCAAATCATAGTCACCTTTGGTTAAATATGGAGAGACCAGAGCATAAAAAGGACTGAATCAAGTTATGAAAATCATCAACACAATATAAAAACACATCCCAGATGATATCTGGAAATCCACTTGGAGAAAATATAGTGTTGTAAATGATGTCACATGTATAATCTTGTCTAACAATGAGTTAAGCAGTATTCTGTGTTCCTGATTCATAATGCAAAAATATAGACTGCTCAAATGTCTCATGGCAGAGGGAAAAAGGAAATATTATGGACTGCTCACCATGAACTTTTGCTCCATGTAGAACTGTTCTGAAAGGAAGCAAATAGGTTCCTGAAGTACATAAAAAATGGGATGGTAAGTAACCCAGAAAATGTCTTCTACGTTGTCACTGATACTTCTTGCTTTAGACTGATATCTTATCTGAGTAGGCATACTGCAAAAATAGACAGATTGAGTGAAGAGAGATAAGAGCAAGTTATTTGTATGGGGAAAAGTCTCTACTTCAAAGACTAAAAAATTATTATGTTAAAAGATTAAAGGGAAGCATGATAAAAGCAAATTAAATAAGATTGAACAGAGAAAGTAGATTTTACAGGAAATCACCCATCAACACACTGAAAGTAAGTATTTCTAATCAATAAACATAATTTCTACCCGACTCATGATTGTATAAGGGAAACTATTTCCAGAGCATGGCTTTGACTATGGAAATTGAGAAAGCTTGAAAGTGTTTGGATGAACAGGTGATGAATGGCACAGTAATAGTATGTGTACCTATTCACTCTCACATTTCAGGTTTCCTTTTTTCTATGATATTTGGGGTTTGATTCAGTCACCTGGGTCTAAGCATGCATGTACCCCTAGTGCAATGTGAGATCCTGCAGGATATACTATGTCATATTGACCATGAGAGGATGACTTAGTTACAGTGTGGAGTGTCAGATGACTCTAGATACTCTGGGCATCTACAGACCTTAAAACTTGTCACTGTCAAAAGAAAGTCTGATCTACAGTAGCCACAGGCCTACTGTAGTGTGAAAAATCACAAGTTTCTACTGATTGTTTCTACAACAATGAACAACAGCTTGGTGAAGAAAAAAATATTCTTAGTTAACACCAAATAGAAAATGACTGAAAATCAACCTCTAATCAAACCATTATTTTCAACAATACATTCAACAGAGAACCTAGATTCTGTAAGACAAACTCCAAAGGAATGGGAAGATAGAAATTGCTCAGTTCTCCCCTTGGTCTCCTCTATCCACCTCACAGTAGGTCATGCAGCTGTGAAGGTCAGTGATAAACTGACTGCCTGCTGGCTTGCAGGCCTATAAGATTACACCAGGCACCTGATAATTATTTTTCTGAACATACTTCTGGGGAAAGCTATTATGCTCAGGCCTGAGGGGGCATATTCTACTCACTTCAAACCATTTTCTTTATGGATAAATGTATTCCTTAAATTCTGTTTAACTACTATAAACCTGTAAGGACCAGTTTGTATCATTTTCCAATGAAAGTGATGCTGGAAAAGAAGGGACTATAAAATATTGGTTTACCTCAGTATGGAAATCTGATTTCTGCCAAATAAATGAAGAAAGTGTTATACTTACTTAGAACAAAAGCATAGTATCAGGAACAAAAACCCACTGCTTCAGGAAAGTTACATTTGCATGTATAAACAAAGACTGTTTTTATTTGAAGGAAATACCATATTAACTTATTCATTTAATTAAAAACTCACGAGATCCTACATCCTAACAAGAGCAAACAGTGGCATTCATCACAAAAATTGGAAATATTTGAAATTTGCAAGAGCATAAACAGATTTCCTTTAAACTGCTACGTTTTTCCCCAAATCTTCTGTCATGTATAGAAGAAGGTTTAATGGCCATGTTACCTGAAAATGCACATCTATAACGGGGAAAAAGACAACTTGTGTAGCGTCTGTTCTGAGGTAATTTTCTATCCCATTGTCATTAAGTAGAAGATGAATCCTTTAATTATACTTTAAAATTCAGTCATGCTGTTATCCCACTAGTTAATTCAATTAAAATGAACCCTTGTTAATTCAATCAAAAGGAATCAAACCAACTCTTGAACTGTTTTTCTTCCTTGCATTTTTCTTTTGGAGGAGGTCTGAGGGGATAAAGGGAAGCAGGATGAACGAACACCAGAGTTCTTGTCCCTGGACCCTGACAAAGCAAACCTTACCCTCTTTCATGCATATACAGCAGCTCCCTGTAGGAAGGGACTTTTCACTATTTCAGTAGCTTTTCCATATGCTCAGAGTTTTGTCTGTCCCCTTGTTCATGTGCAAGCAATAAAGATGTCATCAAATTATAAGACATGAGATTAGAAATGGTGATGGGAATGGGAGATGATTTATTTTATATGACGTGCATTTTTGTTTATGCATTCATGAAGGCCATGTCTGCTAGATCTGTAATGCCAGCTTGCACACACTGCACAAATATGAATAAATGAATAATTGTTTTGATAATATTAAACAGCATGTGTGATGTAGCAGAGCAACATCTGTTATTAACGGTATAAACAAAAGGAGTTTTTACTGATTGCGTGTCATTCTGCATACGAGGACAATGTAATAGGCCCAATTTGGTAACTCGTTGCAGACAGCAGGAGGGATTGTGTAGGCCTGCTGTGAAAAACAGGAACAAGATTAGATCAACAGTTCTTTCAAATGTGGAAAGCAAAAAAGCTCTATAAAAGTGCTAGAAGAGAAAATAATAAAATGCACATAGAATTGCTTGAGCTCATAGAAACCATTTCTCTTTTTGAATGTTACCATCTTCCCTTTACTTGTTCCTGTGTCCTGCAGTGAGCTGAATAGCAGTAGCTAAGTAACCTGGATTTCAGAGGAATCTGTCAATGTTAAATACTTTTAAGCACCACCCAAGATAATAACCATATAGTTATAATATCCTTTATGACACCAGGAACCAGGAATGATAAAAACAAGTTTTTCCTGTCCTAAATGTATTAACAAATCTTGATTCAAAGAATGACAATGCTTACTGAGGATTACACAAAAATGCAGAATGTAGTTTTGGCTATATAGTTGAGCAGAAATAGTATCTCACTGCTGCTTAGAGAAGGGTGTGACTAAACACAAACACCACTCTCCTCATTGAGGCCATCATTGGCACTTTTCTAACCACAAATGAACTTTTTCAAGAAAATAAGCCAATAGAAAAGAAACCTCTAAGGTGTCTTGCTGTATAATGAACTATAGGGTGAAATTGGACCTTCTGTCCTCCCAAATTATTTATACATCAGTATGTCACAGTGTCTGTCTGGATATTTCCTCACTGGTTTTGCTGCATATCACTCTTTTGCAACCACTTTAGTATGATTATTTATTTTCAACTATTGAATGGAAGCCCCCAGGTGTCTCTGAAATTAACCCTGTTCTGGATCCATACCTGAGCTCCTCACTCAGCACCACCCAGCTGCAGTATCCTTACCTAACTCATCTACTGCTACCTCATCATTGATCTGTAAGGCTATCATATATTTTAAACCATGCACATAATTAAATCTCCTTTCATAGCTAAGCATAACAAATGGCTGCCCTTCTGAAAAATTAGAGTGGAATATCAAAACACAAGCAGCAAAGTACTTAGGAGAAAGAGCAGTACAGCTGTGTAGAAATGGGGGCCATGGCCAGCACTGACTCCATTTCTTGTGTAGGGCAGCAAGAGTTCTGCTCCTTTCATCCCACCTCCTGATGGTATGGACTCATCCTGAGCTTGCCTTCTTTAGAATGCAGTCATGAATAGGCTTTCAGTTGCACAGTGTGTCTGAGACCACAAGTAAATGCTTATATTCTCTGACTTGTACAATTCTTTGCTTTCATTCAGATATCTAGTTGTTTGGGTTTTTTCTAACATGCATAGAAATGCAAATGTCTCTTTCAATTATTTCATGTATAACAGAAACTTGGAGATTTTTTGTATTTTCACTTCTGAACAAGGCAAAAAATTGCACTCCCTGCCCATCACTTGTCTTTTCATTTCATTTTTGAATTATTTGTGTACAAAACTGAGAACATCATACTGAGCTCATGACATCACTGTAAATATAAGCAAGCTTTTCTAGTGAACATTCTGAGAGTTGTAGCAAACTGACAAGTGTAAGTCTTGCAAAGGTATGAATATGAATGCTTCCTTTTATTCCTTCTTGATGAGCCAGAGTGGCTTCTAGAGAAAGGTATAGGACATTTTCATGAATATTCCAGTATGGTAAACATAATCACTAAAAAGATATAGCAACTCCAGAGAGAGGTACCTTCAATAAATATCAGATAATATTTTACCTGAATCATCAGTGAATCTTAGAAATCTTTCTATAACAGACAAATTAAATATTTTTGTCTACTGCTTAATCCAGCATTCAGTACAGAAACAGAAAGCATACAACTTGCAGGACTGGGACAGCAATCTCCTTCTTGAAACAAATCCAAAAGAATTTGGAAGAATAGTGGGGGTGAAAGAGGGATGTTTGCCATTTTGTAAGCAATTAAAACCTGTCTCCACCTGATGCCAAAAGGACAAAGTAGTAAATCTTATACTGTCAATCAGAATTAAGCTAGCATGTACCATGGGAGGATTTTTAAATTATCACAACAGGTTTTCATAGTAGTCTTGCCTACTGATTGTTAATATACCTTATCTCTCAAAGATTCAGTATTAGAAACAACATCCTGTACTCTACTTCATCTATTCCACAACAAATAAAAGCTACAACACAATAGAGAGATCCTAAAATACACATAGATACCAAGGAGAGAACTTTAGAACAACTGAAAAAATGGAAAATCTGATCACTAGCTTTTCAGAAGTTCATTCACACCCTTCAAAGCAGAGTTTTAATGCATCTTCTATGGACCTGAGAGAAAATGGAGCAAGACCAGTAATAGCAGACATAAGTTTTGTGGAAGGTAAAAGCTAAAATGACACTCTGCTCTCTGCTTTATGAAATCAGGATGCCAGAGAATCTGTGTTGCTAAAAAAGTACATTTTGGTCTTCCTATAAAGGAAGAATCTTAGTTTCTGAGAAAGGCAATACAATCCCACTGAACATTCTCCTCTCCTGGCATTAAGGAGAAACATAAGATATCCCCTGATATGTTCATTTCTGTGTCATTAAATGTCTTTGCAGGACATAGAGTCATAGCATGACCTCTTTATAAGCTATCACAGAAAAGGAGACATATTAACATCTGAGATGAGTGACACAAAATATTATTTTCACTAGCATGTCTCATAAACCAGGGGATAGTTTAATGCTGCAATACTGATATATCCTAATGTACAAGTTGATCCTTAAGAATTTTTTTTCTAAACTGTTGTTGGAGACAGCTAAGCAACACTGTGGTCACACAATTGGTACAAAGTAAATATAGCCTCAGAAAGGAGTCACAGTCCACACTTTCTAGTCTGAATAATATTAAAAGCAAGGAATAAATAAATAGAGTACTACTTATGAAATCAAAAAACCAATAACTCCCTCAGAAAGTACTTTCAAAATCCAGTATCTAGAAAGAGAATTTTTTCAGATAAAGCACCAAATGCAAAAATAGAGCACAATTATTTTCATGCAGGTTTTGAGAAATACATTTGGCCCAGTATTGCATTAAAAAATTTACAGCACTTTCACTGACATGAATGTCTGTGCCTTGATTTGCATAAAAGAGAAGGAAACCAGGAGTTGTTATGGCAGCAAAGAGCAGGAACATGGTTGCAAATCTTTCTTCCATCCTATGTTAATTAAATGTACCACAGTGTGTGAATTAGCTCTCAGCAAACTTGTATTTTAAAATTCTTGAGTGTAATTGAAAAACTCACGGCAAAGAATGCAAACGGCTGCTGGACAGATCAAAGAGCAGATGAAGAGTTATTTAGCAGGTTTGCTAATGGAAAGATAATGGCTTTTATGAAGATGATGGAACAAAAATAAAGCAGCAGACCTGAGGATAAATTAAAAGATGGAAAGAGGCCTTGTAAAATGAAGCAGTATCACAAATCCATTAGCTGTAAACACTGGGTAATATTAATCCTGTAAATGGTACTCCACGTCCATTTTGCACATCATCTTGGGTGAAAGGTGGTAACTTGTAGCAGAAAATAGGTGCTCTTTTATTTTAATGGTCTTGAATAAGGCTGTTGGCCATATTGACAGCTGTGCTGAGTAGCAGCTGGTAGCTAGGCAAAGTTGTTTAATGTTTATAACAATGAATAATAGATTTGTATGGTTTAGAACTAAAAGCTTTTTTTTTATAAGTATCTAGAATAAATATTCTAAAATATTGGAAAAACATTAATTCAAAGGTAATTTTCCATAAAAATGAAGTTTTATTGAAAGAAAAGACAGAAAAAGGATGAAGGCAATTTTCCACACCACATACTCAGATTCATTAATCATATGCTCACTCGGAGCCGTAAAGTTTAAAAAAGTAAAGAAAAATAAATATTTTATTTACATTAAATAGTTATATTAAATGAGGGAAATGCAAAGAGGATATGGGGCATGATCTGGCTTCCAGATGTTTTCAGTAAAAACTAGTCAGAATCAACAGTTTGTTAAAAGCCTACAAAACCTTATTGAAGGCAGTGGAGTCCATTACTTTACTATAAAATGTTATGGGGTCAGGTTTTTGTTCTGCAATCTTGAGAAATTAACCTTCCTTCCTTCCTTCCTTCCTTCCTTCCTTCCTTCCTTCCTTCCTTCCTTCCTTCCTTCCTTCCTTCCTTCCTTCCTTCCTTCCTTCCTTCCTTCCTTCCTTCCTTCCTTCCTTCCTTCCTTCCTTCCTTCCTTCCCAGATGGATGGACTATTTATGGACACATGCTAACACCATAGTAAGGTAGGAAGAAAGAGATAATCAAATATTTTGATTTATTTTTAGTAAATTAATTTATTATGTCAGGCTTATAGACCAATATTATTTCATGGTGTCCGAAATTATTACAACAGCATTAAAAAAAGTAAAATTACCCCATCATCATCATGTTTAAAAGGGATAAATTGAAAAACCTTAACCATAACTGTTTTGCATAAATCGAGCAGGTCATGCTCAGACACACTGATCAGTTCAGTTTTTTAACAAAAAACTTACCATGAATGGTTCAGAGGTGGACTTAAAAGTTTTAATGCAGCATTTCACTTGAGCTCAGTTCTATAGACAGTGCATAATCAGTTGTGTTCTGTTGTGTTCTTTCAGTTTCTGAAATGCGTATAACAGGTCACATACTGGCTTTATTCTTATAGACATTTACTACTCTCAGTGCCTTACTTGGTGAAAAATAACTCATGAGGGAAGAAAACCCATTTGGTGCATTGTGCTCTGTAACGCTGAAAAGAAGCACACAATTTCTGAAAAATATTAGAAAGGCTTTCTGCTGTTTATTTTTGTGGAAGAGTGTTTAATCCACCTGACTCATCAAAGGTCCTGGAGCAAAAGGATCCGGGCACAGAGGAACCACATCTACAAGAGAGGGTTTCAGTATTCAGTGAGATAGACACTGACATCTCACCGGAACTGACAATATACCAACTGCCTGGTGCATTGAAAATTCCTATTTTCTGTTTTTCAAAGGCCTTTTTAGACAGGCACCCCTCCACAGGTTGACTCTTATGCTTATACATGGGCAATCTCTAACATTGCATTTGGATGATCTGCCAAACCTGTGTCTTTGGGAAGGCCAACTCTGCCAGAAAAACATCTCTTTTCATTCTTCCTAGGTCCCAATCAGTAATCTAGAGAAGCACATCTTCAGAAAATCCTGTTTTGAACCCAAGTCAGTCCCACTGTAAGCTGCAAAGTCTGGTTTCATATTTAGAACTCATTGCACTCTTTAATGGTGTACAAAACAATTATTTCATGCTGCAAAATTCAAGAAATAGAAATACTTCTATTGTTTGGGTCCCTTGCCATCTCCTTGTCTTTTAGGGCATGTCATTGCATGAAGTCAGTAATATGATGTAACATCTTGGCAATATCTTATCCAGTCTTCAAAAGAAGTTTGATAAAAGAAGCCCTTCTCTAAATGAGAGATAGAACGAGGGCCAGGAAAAGAAATAATGTGTTTCTCTTTAAATAAACTCTTTATTGAGAAGAGGAAAGGAAATCTGTTCAAATAATAAAATAGATTTTCTAGTTTTAAAAGACTATCATTATGAAATTAATTTCTAAAGAGAAGAATTATTCTGTCAAAAAGCAGGACTTTAAATTGCTTTGAATTAAATGAAACATCAGCAGAGATTGCCCCGTGTTTCACAAAGCTGATTTTGTGGTATTTCATAATATTTTTTCATGCTCAGACATGTCAATAAAGAAAACTGCTTATCCAATGATGGCCAACCAGAGATACCTGATGTGCTATTGTAGAGCTGCCAACAGTTCCAGAGTTCTTCTTTAAAACATCACCTGGGTTTTCTGTGTTTTCAAGCTATGACATGCAAAGTCACTGTAAGTGCTGTGGGTAATGAAGCTTCTAAATGTGAAAATGTCATCAGTCTAAATTTTCAATGCAAGGTGGCAAAAAAAAAAAAAAAAAGGAAAGTTAGTAAGAAAGCTAAATGATGAGACAAAAAAGAAAAGTGCATAATTTTTCTGGAAATAATTTCTCCTGATATAAGTGTGAATAAATATTTTTAAATTATTATTGCAATTTTTAATAAATATAAATACCTTTTCATATATTTTATGCACATTTCTGGTGTTCATGTATGGAATGGAGCTGAAAGGAGCTCTCATTTTTTTTGTGCATTAGAAAAATTGGAAATTGATATGGTATTCTGTGATCTCCAAGGTATTTTTTTCAATGAAAAAAGAAATTGGGAAGAAGAATGGAGAGCTGCTGAATTTCATTTTCTGTCAAGAAATGGTTGGGTTTTCTGGAAAATTTTGATTTTTTTAAACCGAAAAATAAAACCACATATGTTAATTTCCATCAATATTGATTGAACGTATGCCAGAGAAGTTTAATTATTAGGAAAAATATGCCTGTCAGATTTATAGTTATTATAGTTACGTAATATATTGTTTTTATATGTATATGTGTGTATATATATATATTTAAATCTGTACAGTATATATGTAGTTATATAACTATATAGCTATATATGTATATATAGTTTTATATATATATATATATATATAAAATATTTAAAACTGTATTATGTATAGTTATAAACATAATGCTGATGTACGACATTAAGGGTCAGATCCAGCTGAAGAGGGAGCAGACCTACACCATTTCATGGCCAAAGACAGCATTTCTGCTACCCAGGGACTCTACCCAGGGACTTTATCCAGCTTCATAAAAAAGAGGTAATCCTTTCCTAATACCACAGTACTTCTCAGATTTACTGTCTATGTTCACCCTGGGCTATTTTAATTTCCTAGTAGTGGCACCACACCATACTTAAAATGAAAAATTAGTTTATTTTGAAGACACGGCCAATCATCAGTGTAAAATGCTATGACCATTCTCAAGCATCTTTTGAAAGGGCACAGAAATCTAAGAAATCTAACAGCTCATTTTGCTAAAAAATATATGTATATACACTTAGATCTTCATGCTACAGGAAGAAACTTTCTAGCAAAATCTAAGTGTTGGACACTGAAGGCTGCAAGTGCATCAAATGGCCCAGTTTTCCTGAACTCATTTAAGCTATGTCCACTTATATTTTTCTCCATTTCTACAGGAAAATGATGGGGTATAAGTTAAATGTGCTATAATTCAGAGAAAATTAAACAGCTTCTCTGTATGGGACATGTGGAATGTCACAATTTCAAGGGTGGACACAGAAGAATTTCAGGTACAATGTTTCATACAGGTTTCTTGAAAGAGCTAGGAATAGCAGTCTTCTTACTACATTTTTCAACATGAAAAATTAGGTGCCTAGACTGAGCCGCTTGGCCAGGTCACTCTGCCATCATTGGGGAGACAAAAACTGCAGTAAAGGAATTCTTCCATTTGTTTTTCTCCATTACTTAGACAAGAGGTCTAAAAGAGCAGCGTAGACAAGATGACAAATGGTAGATGAGCTAATCATCTCCCCGTGGGACTAATAACAATGTGCTCTAAAAATGTTGAGAAAAGTGTCCCTTGGTGAAAATCTGGAGTCACTTTTTTTCCCCTAGGGAGCCTCCTGTCTATTCTTAATGACAGAGAACACTGTGTTGCTGTCTATTGTCTTCCTCCTGAGTACACAGAAAGGTTATGTGCATATTATAAAGCTCCAGAAAGGAATGGATCCTCTGAAATCTGATGGCTTTTATGGCATCACGTTGTTGCTGCTGCTTGCCATCCTCAGGTGCCCATTCATTTCAGATCAACCTTTGTTCCAACCTGTGTAACAAAACACAGGTATACGAAAGAAGTGTCACTAACAATAAAAATCTACAGCATTAAGAACCAGTATTAATTTTTATAAATATTTACTATGGCTCTGTTTTGACATATGATACCTCATTTCAAGGAAATTCAAATAAATCCTAGCACTTTTGCCAAAAACATGATTTTTAAAACTGTAAAAGAAAAATATTCATTCATCTGCCACCTGAATTTATCACTTTGTTTCCAATTTGAATGCACTCTCAAGATTTTCATGTGCGATTTCCACAGGTTTTTTTTTTTTTGTACAGAAAGATATGTGATTTTAAAAAGTTAAATTTTGTGTTATAAATTTTCCTAAAATTAGTTTAATGCTTTCTTTACTGGTAGCATAACTGAGGAAAAATCAAGTTATGTAAGAGCACAGCTCATAGCATCTAAATTATAAACAAACAACATAAAAATATTTTAGACAAGTAGTAAAATAGAATATAAGTAGTAAAATAAAGTATTCCTCAGATGTATATATATTGAAAAACTGATTTGTGTAAAACAAGTCCTCAGCAGATTTTATTAACTTTGCACCTTTCTTTCCTTATAACTCCAGTGGACATTTGTAAAAATTTGGAATTTTTACATTATGTGTGCATCATATTTGGTATTTGAATATCCAGAACTTGCATTTCCAAGTTAGCACTGATATGCATAAAAGCAATGGGAAGCTCACCGTAGATAACATGAAACATGGAGTGTCTATTTCTACTCACACCAGAAGCCAGGTAGGGAACCAAAATTTAAAACAAAAATATTGGTCAGGTCAAACTTAGACATGTCCACTTGGGTGGTAGGTGATATAGGTGTCTAGAAGAGTTAAATTAGGCATTTTGACTGCAATCCAATATCACACTTATGAATTCTGTGCTTTGGACACAAGTGAACCAGGAAACTGCTGTGAACTGGATGGCAACAAGGTTGGTGGCTACAAACAAAGAGGCAGACAGACAGGCAGAGAGACTGACAGGCAGACAGAAAAATAGGAAAGAGAACAACTAATAACTCAGCAACAACTGAATTATATCGAGAGTTGTTTATGCAAGAGACACATTCTCAGTATTTTAGTTGCTATTGATAACTAATCACTTGACATTTAACTTTCTATGCTGCCATTTTGTGATAAGACAGAGAATTCCCAAGAATTCCTATAGTATGTAGAAATTCATGCATATACATAGGCAAAATCCCCAGCATTTGTAGCAATTACAAACAGTGTAGCATCTCTTAATCCAGTCAGATTAAATATATTTTTTCACGCTATCGGATTCCCAAGAAAAGGAAGAGTTAGAAGTCCTCACAGTATTCCCTCATTCTCTGAGATTCCACATTAGAACAAATAGAAACGGTGTTGCATTCAGTTCTGGTAAAAATATTGTCTTCATAAAAAAATTAAACCAAATTAGAAGTTATATACAGTCTTTGGATTTAGAGCAGATTGCCCATGAAAACAAGAAAATTTGTGGCTGCTAATGTTAACTATTATGTGGACTCATTCTTATTGCTCATTATAAAAACTTTTAAAAATTACTAATAAGTTTTAAAAACTTCAACCAGTTGAACTATGTTTTTACAGCCTGGACACGTGCCTCTGACTGTTCTGTTTGTTTTCATTTGTGCGTGTTTTTTTTTTAATCTTTGCCAAACCAATTAGGTTATCTTGAAGAACAGAGGAATGAGGTCAGGGAAAACATTTCTTGGCAAAATTAAACAATTCTGAATATTTGCCCAGTGAATGTCACCCGTTTTGTGCACTTCAATTAAGAAGGGTTCCTATCCAGAAAATAATGAGTATGCAATTAGTGGTCATCTCATAACATATGCACACAAGGGATTATAAAAAGGCTGGCCAAACTTCTGAGTGCTTTTGGTTCAAACTTTGGATTTCTTGGACTTGTAACTTAATCATGCCCTTATAACACAGCTTGTTGTTGCTTTTTGCAAGTTTCATTGAGTGTTACTGGGAAATCATTTTTCTCGTAACTCATTGCAGCATTCAGTTCGCAGTGAGGTTAATGCAAGGATCCCAATTATGTCACCTCTTCTTCACAAATCAAACAATGCCTTTCTATAACCCAAATTCCGATTGCTGATAATGGAGTGGTTCCAGTTTTGGCTGGGTTCAGCTTTTCAGACTGCTGTCCTGCTGCTGGCTTATCCTTGTCGGCTTGTCTGGCTCCTGCTTCTCTCTCCTGTTGCAGCTGGGTTGGCTTCAGGCTATGATGATTTTGCCTGCAGTCCTTACCTCCTGTTGTTCTATCAAGGACAATAATGCTTGAGGCTGAACCTTAAGTTTCTAAGCCCTTTGTTCCGCAAAGCCTTAAGGCACATTTTACTGCTTCAAGAATGAAATCACAGAGTGATAGATTGGTAGGATTGTATTATTTTCTAATCCTGGGACATTAACTTATTTGTGACAAACCTTGAGCAGAGCTGCTCTATATACTGTACAGCCTAGATAAAAGTAGATTTGTTCTTTAACACAAGAATTTCTAATTTCACCTTTCATACACACTGGTTCTCTTACAGAACTTTTTGCAAAGAGCAAATTGGTTAATATTATAATGTGAAAAGACTGTATGCATAGTTCCTTTCTTGCAAGTGTAGAGTGCAAATCTATAGTAGGTGACATGCCATTCACAATTTTTTTACTTTGTAAGTAAGTTTTCTCAGGAGAGTTTTTAAAACATGCACTCACCAACTTGCGAATAAATAATTAATTGTCAGAGGACTGTGCTCTACTTTACCATTTTGCACTCGGAATGATAGCCACTCAGCTATCCAAGTAATGTGTGTCATGTAAAGCCCACATCATGACAATCAGAATCTTTTTTCTGTATCATAACTATTGCACCAGATCAATAACAGTTTTGTAAAGTTTAAGTGTAGTGTATGTGTTATTTATAATAATTAGAGCTTTCTAAAATGGCATTGCTTTTCTACTGTGTATGTTGTCCTTTTTTTTGACCCTTCTTTTTTGTTCCTGTGCAAGGGAGAAGAGAATATTTGCAGATTCTTCTAGTTACATATATTCCTACAAAGCAGTAAGTTCAGTCATTACAAAGAGCTTCAGATTTGGAATAGTTTAGTGGAAAGCATTCAAGGTATTTGTATGATTAATGCTAAAAGTCGATAAATACATTGATTGTGACCTAAAAGCGATAAGCTTTATTTATCTGCAGATTGAACATTTTATATTTGCATTGAACTGACTTATCTTGTTTTGATTTTCATACCATTATGTCTTATTTCAGTGTTAGCAATGCAATCATACCCATTTAAAACACCTGGAGTGTTCCAAAATATGAAAATCTTTCAAATTTCTTTTTAAAGATTCCTTTGGGCTTAATGATCATAAACAGGAGCAAAAGCAACACTTTTTACTGAAGGAATATGTCAAAAGAAAGAACATTCATTATGATTTAGCTTAGATTTAGATTTAGATTTAGATTTAGATTTAGATTTAGATTTAGATTTAGATTTAGATTTAGATTTAGATTTAGAAGTGGGTCCAAATACATATTGCCTACACATACTGAGCAACTGACACTGCCTTTTAAATATAGCATTTTTAGTCTGTAGAAGTAAGACATTTAAAGATAAAGCCCTTACATCTACTTGACTGCAAAGACAAATTTGTGTGTATGTTTGTGTTATGAAATAGATGCAAAGGGCCCTTTGCACAGTATATAAATTGCATATTACATAGAGTTGCTCCCAAAGTCAAGCATCTCAAAACACTCTCTAAGGAACCATTTTCATAAAGATAAATTATTTGCCTTCTGGTTTATATAAAGAAAGACAAGTTTTGCAAGATGAAAGCTTCATTCTTTGCTTTATTTAAACTAAGAAAATCACATATTGACCTTTGCAGAGCACTGATGTCAGTCTGTGACTTTTCCAAAAATCACTCTGGAGGTTAGTGAAAGAAAGTCTGTGCTCTTCCAACATACTCAGTAGGACCATCCTACAGTCTTGCTACAGATAGTCAGGGCTATTAACCACTTTCTCTAACATTGACTGATAACTATTGGTCAAAATTCAGATGTATAAAAAGTTCCAAGTTTTCATTGTTTTGAGTGATAGAAACAAGATTCACATTTCTATTTGATTTACAATGAGTACCAAAAATGGTAGAAAACACCTGATGTTTTATCTCGAGGAAAAAACCTCCCTTTTCTATAAAGTCATAGTTCAGGGCCCTTTGAATGCTCCAAAGTTTCACAGTTAAAGTAAAACAGAAGCCAATCTTTATTTGAGAGATTAAAACATATGTTTATCTCACCTTCTAATCTTGTTCTTCTGGCTCCAGCAATACACCCTCAGCTGCCAAGCAATCTGAATGTACATCTGTCTCCAAGGTGTATCTGCCTCCAGAACTGTACAGAAAGTGGCCAGCTGTGATGACATATAAACCAAAAATACTTGGAGAAAGTGAGAAAGGAGCAGTGTCTCAATGACGCTTTTGCAGCACATCATCTGTGAGGGGCCAACACAGAAAGTCTGGCTGCTAATCAGAGCTGGATACAAGCCATAAAGTTCAGCTACAGATGCAAACTTTTCTGAAGCCTGGGGACATTTGGCTTTCTGCATTCAGTAAATAGAGAAGGGCTAGTACTATGTGTAAGTATTTTAGCTTGTATAAATTAGGGGGTGTTCTGGTGCAGAGGTTTTCTTCAGATTGGTGTCCATTAATACTACTGAATGAGGACACAGCAGGAAATAATTGCAGATTGAAGGCTATTGACAGAGTTCTCTACAAACCTACTTGTTCTGTTTAATAGGCTTGGTTTTTGGGATATAATTTTTCTTCAAGAAGGGAACAAATGGGTTGGTAAAAGGAGGGAAACTGTCCCTTCTCTGTGTAGTTACAGGGACTGATTTCACAGAAGGCTGTGGGATGTATTAGCATCCCACAGTAAGGAGAGACAGAGAAGCAATTAGGAGCTTGCAGCCCAGGCAGAGAAACTACTGAGAGAAGAGGGTTGCAGGGAGCTGTGCCTTGGCACAAAAAAACAATTTCATAATGACCAGGGGGGAATTACTGAGTTTTCTGTTACTGAGGCAATCAGTATAATATCCAGAAGTCCTGACAACATGGACCTTCTCAGCAGACAGAGTAGGCAGTGAGAGACTGAATTTAAAGGCTTTTATTTTCATTGCTTTTGTCTAGTCATTCTGAGTTTCTTTTTGAAAGTTAAAGATGTCTGTTTATGTTCTAATGAAAATTTAGTAGATTTTATGTTGATTTATCTCAAAGCTAGATGAAGCCACATGCAGGCATTCAGTCACAAGAGATGGGACACAGAGAAGCTGAACTTTCTTTGTTCTCATAATAAGACGAAGAGAAACTCAAAGTGTTCATTTGTTTACTGAGCTCTGCATTTTGCTCTGGAAGGATATTATTTTTCCCTGTTCATCATTCATGCCAAATCTTCATTCAGCTTGCATGTACCAGATAAAGAAGGAAGTTTGAGTTTGTCTTTTACTTTTTTATTTTATTGTTTACATTGAAATTCTTTGTATGAAGACATTCTTCCAACTCACATACAGATTCCATAGGAGAAGTTGAGGTTTTGGATATTTGGGAGCTGTTCTAACTCAGTCTCCAGTGGCAAAACAATCTTTCATTAAAAGAACCACCTGGGAACAACAAATATCTCTTTTTACCCCCCCTCCCCCCACTCCTCCAACAATGATTTATCCAAAGTTAGAGGACTACACATCCAGCAGATGTGTTTGTCTGCACTATATAAATCCAAACTCCCAAGCCTAGAACTGAATATGTGTCACCTTTATGTCCAGGAAATGCCACATCCCACAGGGAAACTTGTTTCCAATTCTTTGCCTTGTCACTGTCAAGCATCTGAACCCTGGTGCTCAAATATATCTTTGCACCTTCTGTCTCTCAGCCTTCTGATCACTCAGACCCCTCACCCTTTCGTTCAGGGTGAGGTAGCATACATTTGAGATATACAGCCTGATGGCTTAGCTGCAAAACTTGGCAGTGTTTCTCCCTAAGGTACACGCACTAAGATTATAAATATCTCACTCTCAGGGAAGCTGGATGGGAAAGAGTATTTGTGGTGGTCTCAGAAGCAAATTAAACCACATCTAGAAAGTCCCACTGTGAAATACTTCCCTTTTTGCAGAGTGGTTTAAAAGTGCTTTGTTGAGCTTTGTGACCTTGGAAGAGTCGGAGCAGAAATAAGTGAACGCAGCAGGCGGAGAGTAGGAACCTTGTTGGCTCAGTGAAGGATAATTAAGTTATAGAATAGCTTCCTCTAGCCTTTGTTGTTCACCTGAAGGCTGTGGTATTGTCTGCCCTAGCCAGAGGAAAGGCAGGAGTGTAGCAAATGTCACTCAGGCTGGTGGCAGTCAAAGACTGATGGTTGAGGAAAAGTCTGCAGTAGAGTCTGAATTACTTCAGCCTTTCAATCAAACAAAACCCAAGGGGGGTTTTGTTTCATGAAAAATCACAGCACCAGGACCTCATATTAAAAATTTTCCTGCAGGTCTACACCATAATTCTGTCTCAGATTTTGCAATGAAGAAGGTTAAAAATGGATTGTTAAACTGGTAGGTCCTGAAAAAACAAGCCAAATTATGACAGAAAACCAACCAACCAACCAAACAAACAAACATCCTGAAGTTTTTAATTTTAAAAGGTTACTTTTTCTTTAAGAATACTTCAAGATCTGATTGAATCCCTAGTGTATATAAACTGGTGTTTATATACTGTGCAACATGTGCTAAGGCACATGATAAATACATAATAAGGTATACAAAAAGACAACAATTGAGTACTGGAGCAGTGACTACAATAAAGATCTGCTAAAAAAATTTGACCACTTCTAGTTTCTGCTAGTGGTTAAGAAATACTGATATAACTCATCATGCTTGCATTGAACAGGATATTTGAATTTTCTGTCTCAGCCTTTGGAGAACCTTGTAAAGAAATACATTTTGAACAGTTTAAGAGTAGTATTTAAGAGAGCATTTTTTTAGGTAATTTGAAAACTCTTCCCCTTTTGTGTTCCTAATTCTTATTTTCAACTGATGTTTGAGCTCAGCTATGTCTGTCTTCAATATTAGAAAATTTCATGTAAGATCTTGCCTTCTGTTTCTTTTTGCACACTTTTATTTTTTTAGTTTGTTCTCCCCTGATCCAGAAAAGTCTTTGAATCTATTTTATTATTTTGCTATTGTTTTTGTTTTTCTTCTATTAGAAAAGTCACTCAGATTTTCTCTAAATCTAAGTTTCCAACAGTTGTCTTCTAAATGTAACTTGTCTGCATCTGTTCATCAAATTTTGTAGTTTATGCTCTTTCTCTGGAAAAACCCTCAGCTCCCAGAGCTTCTTCTCTGCCAAAAATGCAACAACATAAGCACATAAAGGTAGATTTCTATCCTAGATCTGCAAAAATAAACCACCCCTCCTCTGCCATTTGTCCACTTCTTGACAGCTTAGTGCTCAGCTTCAATTGACTTTCTTTGAGGCTTATAGGGAGCCTTTTTTTAGACCTCACTCCCTCTATTCCAGTAATGAAATCACCGAACATCCCACATTCTGCACACATGGAAATCCTCAGTCGTGGCACTTGTTCTCAGTGTTATCTATGAACCATGATCTACCTAACAAGACCTTTTCTGAAACATTTTGCCAGTGTATTCTGTCAAAAAAGCTTTCTGGATTTACCTTTGACACCTTCAAGTGAATGACTTTCCTCAGGCACTGAGGAAATATCCATATTCTTTCTCTGCTAAAGGAGTATTCCTGTTTATCTTCTCCCTCATTCTCTAGCAACTCAATTTCTGATTTATTCCTGCTTCACGGGTGTGTAAACCTTACGGTTTTCTGTAATAAGCAAAAGGAACATAGAAAAAAATGTGGTTACCTTACTACTATCCTACTTCTTTTTTACTTGTTTGTGTTTAATTTTCTAAGCAAAAAATTGGTCATGCCAGGAAACTCAGCTCCTGTGTTCTGTTTCAGATCCAGGCCACCATGTCAAGAAGAATGGGAGGGGGCTCAGCAGTCCCTCCAGCTGTCCTGTTAAGAAGCTGTTCAATTACTTAGAGGAGAAAGGCATCAGTCCTGAGCAGGCCTCATATGTGTATGTTAGTCATTGCCAGATGAAGCTGTTACACCATCTGTTCTTCTTCCTTATGACTGCAAATCTTTTTAAGACCCTTCCTCAGAATGACACAGGCAATGAAGATACTTATAAATGCGCAAATTATTGTATAGCATACTGAGCATGAATATGATAGATCAAATTCGAATCCAGTAAATGCTTGATATTATACTTCTGAGACATGATTTCTCTGGCCTATTTTAGATACCTACTCTAGATTTAGATAAATGTACCCCAAGGTGCCCTCTATGAATTATAAAAAGATGCTACGTTGAGTACTTGTAGACATCTGTGCTGTCAGCTCTAAAGTTGGGCAAGATGAATACCATCCATAAGGCCTAAGAGTAGTAGGGCTGCCTGCAAGGAGAAAAACCAGGCTTATCCACAGTTCATTTAATCTTTAACAGCTCACTGGCACACAGAGGGCCAGAAAACCTGGGTTTGGTCCACTTCATCACAGTCCTGCTTACAGCTGTGGCATCTCACGCTCTCCTAACTTCTTTTCCACACATTTTTCCCAGCTCCTTCCAAACGGGTGAAGCTGCTGTGCAGTTCAGAGACCACATATACAGCTCTGCTAGTCTTTTACACAACATTTTTCTTATGGGTCCATGCAGACCTTCTGTTGGAATAATTAACCCAACTCAAACTCTACTTGAGGTACCAACTCAAAAAAGGAGAAGGCAAGTTTCAGTCTCTTCCTTACATTGGAAGTTCTAATATCATAGAACTATATACTATATTCTGTAGCAAGTGGGGCACAGAATGAAATTGCAGTGCTAACCATGCACTGCATGGTTACAGTAATTTTACAACTACAGTAAATTTTATACATTAGTAGGCCACTGTAAAAATACGAATTGTTATGCAGATATTCAAGTCGAGGCAGAAGTATTTGCAGGAAGATAATGTAAATCAAACACAGAATCTACAGAAAAAGAAAAATCTTCTGTGTTCAAGTCTTCTGTATTGTAACCATAATATTTCTTCATATTTCTATCTTCACACAAAGCTACAAGCAGCTTAGACTGAATATTGTAATGACAACAATACTCCAAAGAATGTTTCATGTAAAACAAATTGCATGCAAATGATTGAACCCAGAAATGGGACAGATGGCGTTTGTACTGCCACTGTATTCTGGGAGCCTTAATTCCTTACATTCATGGGGGCTGTAGTGATTTCTGATAAATCAAAACACTATCTCACCTCATGGCCTCTCTCCCACGCCCTCAGATTTCCCTCCCTTGGTTGGCAACACACACCTCGGGGTTTGTGTTAGTGGATCCTCCTCATATTATGGACAAATATTGCTCTGGAGGTCCCATACCCTAGGATACTCCAAGGTTGAAGTCAAAACTTTAATCTAACAGAAAAAAAAAAAAGATGTACCATTGAGCTGAATAACTCTAACAAATCCAATTTTATTTGATAACAATTTCATTTAATTTTTTGCACAAATTCTCAACTGATTTCAAGTATGTTCTTGTTTTGCCAGTATTATTCAATGTCCCCTAATTTTAGACATACCAGTGCAAGTCATTGTTTCCAACCAGCTTGATCCTGAATTCACACAGCTATTAATCAGTTTAATATGCTTCGTGTTGCTAATTTGAAAAGCACATAAGGAAGAAGTCTGTGCAGTACAGATATGACAATTAGTGAAACAATCCTTTTTCTAAAAATTTGCTTGGGTAGTACAAATTTCACCAGAAACTTTGTCTCCTTACACTAAAGAAGAGTAAAAGAGACAGTTGTTTTCATGCCAACTACTTTTGGTGCCAGAGGTAGCGATAGAAATATGTTGCCTCTGGAGGTTCAAGAGTATTTCATAATCCACCCCCTCCCATCATTATTTTCTATTATTGGTCCCTCTTCTCTCTTCCTTGTTATCGTCTAGAAAACAGGCAAGTGTACAGACGCAATATATAAAACTTAAAAAACTAACATATCCATAAAGAACTGGTTGTGTGCCTGACAGAAAAAAAAAGAGAAAATGAAAGAGGCAATGAAACTCCAAGAGAGAGCTTTGACTCAAATTGTGTCATGCTGAGGTGCAGCATAAGATTTTGCATTGTACATCACATTAAGTTCTGACTTCAGTTAAAATTTTAATGTATTTTTACAATATTTGTGTTTGATTTCTCTCACCACATGTGTTTAGAACTGGTGAGATAAAAAAAAAAAAGACCCTGAAGAGTTTGAAAGGGGGGGAAACTTTATATTGGCTGAGCTCAGGATCTAGAATCAGATCAAATGAAGACTGATTTTTTATGTGATATTTACAGAATCAAAGCATAAGCTGAGTTGGAAGGGACCTACAAACATCATCAAGTCCAACTCCTGGCCATGCACAAGATCATTCCTAAGAGTCACACCATGTACCCAAGGGTATTGTCCAAATTCTTGTATTTTGCTGTAATCACTTCGCTGGAGAGCCTGTTCCAATGCCCAGTCTCCCTCTGAGTGAACATCTTTTTTCTAATATCCAACCTAAACCTCCCCTGACACAGCCTCATACAATCCTCTCAGGTCCTGTCACTGGTCAGCACAGAAAAGAGATCAGTGCCTGGCCCTTGTCTTCCCCTCATGAGGAGGCTGTAACTGCAGTGAGGTTTCCCCTCAGTCTCCTTCTCTCCAGGCTGAACAGACCAAGTGTCCTCAGTCACTCCTCACACAGCTTCTTCTCAAGGCCCTCCATCATCTTTGTTGCCCTCCTTTGAACTCTCTCTAACAACTTTACATCCTTCTTGTATTTTGGCACCCAGAGCTGCCCCCAGCACTTGGGGTGAGGCCACACCAGCACAGAGAAGAGCGGGACAATCCCCTCCCTTGCCCAGCTGGCCATGCTGGGCCTGAGCACAGTTTGCCCTCTTGGTTGCCAGGACACTGCTGGTTCATACCCAGTTTGCCATCAACCAGGAATCTCCCTTTCCATGGCACTGCTTTCCAGAATCTCATTCCCCAGTCTATCCACATGTCCAGGGTTGCCCCACTCCAGGTGCAGAATCAAATGTATTTGCCCTTGTTGAACTTCTTCTGGTTGGTGATTGTCCAGCTCTCTAATTTGTCAAGGTCTCTCAGCAAGGCATCCCTGCCTTCAGGGGAGTCAGCAGCTCCTCCCAGTTTTGTATCATCTGCAAACTTCCTTGGTATCCATTCCAGTCCTGTTTCCAAATCATTTATGACGATGTTGAAGAGGACAAGGCCAAGGACAGAGCCCTGTGTAACTCCACTAGGGACAGGTCACCAGTCTGATGTCATCTCATTCACTTTTAACCCTTTGTGACCAACCCATGAGCCAGTTGCTCACCCAGCCCATGGAGTGTTTATCCAGCAGTGTGCTGGACATTTTGTCTGAAAGGATGCTGTGAGAGACAGTACCAACACTTTTACTAAAATCCAGAAATATCAGTTGGCTTCCCTTGGTCAGCCAGGTGAGTTACCTCATAATAAAAAGAAATCAGGTTTGATAAGCAGGACTTTCCTTGCATGATGCTGTGCTGGCTGTGAATAATGACTGCATTGTCCTTTAGGTGTTTTTCAACACCTTCCAGAATAATCTTCATAACCTTACCAGGCTGAGAAGTGAGACTAACAAACCTGTATTTTCCAGGGTTATCCTTGCCCTTTTTGAAAACTGGGACATTAGCCTGCTTCCAGTCAGCTGGGAGCTTTTACCTTGCCTATCTCAAAGGAAGTGCAAGGCAGTCTACTTTGAACCTAGAGACTTATGATACTAAATAAAAATGAGACAATTGATAGTTATCAACATTAGGACTATAATCCAGAAAAAGATGTATCTAATCTAACTTAAATATCCTACAGTATAGATATCTAATACTGTTCTAGTCATAAAAGATTCCTTTTACAGTCATCAGAGAGAATTTGCATATTTAAAACGCAATTTTAAAGCAGACTAACTAAAATAGACCAGACTAACAGATTTAGAGATATAGTACTCACTAATTTATTGACTGTTAGTAAATTTGGATGAGAACTGTCATTTCCATGATCCATATGTGGTCTAAAAATCATCTTTGAATTTAAACAGTCTGATATATTTGATATAATGTGTATATATTGGTAGGCCCTCATAGAGCAAGGTGAATACTAAGGATAAATATGTCACATGTGCTTTGTCTTCAGATTATCCTTTCTCAGTTATAAATCAATACAAAACACTTTTATATAAGCAGATAGTGATGGGACAAGGGGAAATGGTTTCAAACTAAATGAAGAGAGACTGAGACCAGATGTTAGGAAGAAGTTCTTTACTAGTCGGGTGACAAAGCACTGGCACAGGTTGCCCAGAGGAGTTGTGGATACCCCACCCCTGGAACAGTTCCAGGCCAGGTTGGATGGGGCTCTGAGCAACCCGGTCTAGTAGACGGTGTCCCTGCTTACAGCAGGGAGCTGGAATGAGATGATGCTTTTCAACCCAACCTAACATACTGTGATCAGTGGAATGAACCACATCTTGCAGAAGTGAACAAGCCATCTCTTTCTAGGAAAGAACAGAGATGTGAAGCTAGATGTGGTTAAGTGATTTAAACTATACTTGCTACCAAGGTCTTCTATTTTATCAAGATAAGCCAATGATCTAAAATATGAGATACTGGATTTTTAGGATAAATATAAATTGTTTTATTGCTAGCAAAACTGTTTTACCAGCAAAAAAATTGCCGTTTCTATTGAATCCATGAGTCCATCTAACCCACTCATCCAGCCAAAGAAAAGTTGAATGCACGTTAACCATATTCAACGCATAGCTAGAAGCATTTAGAGCTTCTCAAAAAGGGGATTCCACAGCATTTCCAAATAAACTACTCCAATGTTTAACTTTTTCAACCTTAACAATTCTGGAGTTCTATGATTCTGTAACAAATGCAATAAAATCTTCTTCCTCATAGGTAACTAACAGCTGTTTTGCTGAAATGTAATCCCATTGCTTATTGTTCTCTCTCCAGCAGACAGGAGTATATGTCCATTTGGCAGCACTTTATTACAGGCTTATTCCACATATAATAGACATTTCATGCCTACTGAAAACAATATCTTTGTAACTGTTATCTGTCTAACTAATGTAATCAGAAAATAACATGAGTATTGTGTGCATCTGTGTGTGTAGCAATGAGGTCAACAAAATTCTGTGCTGTTTGAGATTTAGGTTTTCTGTGACTAGCTGCATATTGTCAATCTGACTATGAATCTCTTGATTCCTATTCCCAAGAAGATGTCTCTCAACATGCAATCCATCAGGATTCAGGCTGCACATGAACATGAGACCAAGTAAATTCATATTTTGTATAGTGCAGGCTTTGAAGATGTGTATCTGGTGATATTCTTTTTCATGTTAATAACATGTTAAAGAAAAGTGAACCTCACAAATGCTGTAAAACATCATTCTGGTTTTTGGCAGTGCTTTAGTTTATATTGAAATAAGGTTACCAAAACCCCCACACTCTTCATAAATCAGTCCAATATAATCTAATTGGAACTAATTGTCATATCAGCTACATATATGCAACTGTAAGAATATTAATACTGAAAGGGTTTCATAGGTAAGCAGAATTATGCCCAGGTTGTGTTTTTCCTAGGAGTTGTAGTTCAGGCTGCAAGTCAAAATTTCAAGGAGAACAGTATCAGCTGGGCGCACTATAAAGCATTATAAATAAAGTCATAGCTCTCACTGAGCTGAATTCAAAAAGAGTCTTCATGTGTTGCGGATTATTTTTCTTTGTCCTTTGACTGAAATGTTCTTGGAAGCATACAGTTGTTTCAGGCATGTCATGGATAATGTGTTTAAATGTTAACACTAGTAAAGATAAAAACAAAAGGAGACATAACACCATTCGTATCCCATATATAAAATCTCCAAATCTGTGTACTAAATTTGAAGCCAACATTTTATTCCCTGAACAGTTTACAGTTCATTAGCAACAGCATTCACCACCATCTGACAGTTGGCCAGAACACTGATCTAAACTAGAAGATAATGAGGTCAGAAAATATCTTAGAGCTGTATAAGAGCTGTGGAGTATCATCAGAATGTACAAAGAAAAACTGAAAATGGCAAATGGATCTATTTGTTTTAGAATGCCTCTGCAATTTCTGCGTGGCACAACAGAATGAACCCTCCTCTGAAAACTTCAGTCATAAAACCCCAGGAGTAAGCAACCCTTGTGACCAAAATCCAAAGTAAAACAAGATTCTTTCAGGTGCATTATGTAGTACTTACAGGAGCCAGTAATGGGAAATAGTCTTTTGGCCATCAGTGTCCAAGGGACCACATTCAGTGTTTCCTTGCTAGGTGACATTTAAGACAGGGCAGCAGAGATTATCTCCCAAGTTTCTTGTTCAAAATGCCATTGGAAGAGGAATCCAAAGGATTAGGTGTCATGGGACATGAACAATTTTCCAGGTACAAAAAGGGCTAGGTTAATGTTGTCACTTAACAAATATCCCTATACATTTCCTGTGAAATCTAATATAACAATTGCAATTCCGTATAGCTTTCATTAAAAAAATCACATGCATTTTGCCACAAACAGTATAGTTATCAGTCACAGTCACAGATCCACAAAACCAAATTATTCTAGAAAGCTATGGCTTTTGCAAACAAACATTACACAAATTAAGTGGAGAGGATAATGAGAAGGGGAGTAGGAGAGACAAAATGCTGAGAGAAATACAAATAAAGGCCTTAGAACGAAAAATTATTCTAAATATTAGATGCAACAAGAACTGTTGGATTTTAAGTGTGATTTCAACAAACTGACTTTCATATAAATCATCAATCTCTTTGCTTTCTTTTCCAACAGTTTTGGAACTTAAAAGAAAATATGTCTCTGAGCCCTTCTTTTTCTATTGTATCCAAACATGACAAAACCATTCAGGAAATACCCATTTACCTATGCCAGTAGGGAAGCATAGGCCATCTTTTTCTTTACAGATAGAATGCTGTACAGGCAGTTAATAACTAGCAGATACACCCTCCTTCAAAAGTCTTGGTGGCAGCTAGGGGAACATTGATCAGCAGACACTTCTGCAACAAGGACTGGCAGCAATGCAGACTTTTCCCAAAACTGCACCCTGGGTTTGGTGATGAGGAGGGAGAGGTTGCAACAACACTTGTATAATTTGCTAGAAATGAGAGTTCTCCTCCACTCTACTAATTTGGGGATGCCTCAGGGATGGGGATGCCTTTGGGGATGTCACAAATGAGATTAGTTAATAGCCTAAAAAGAAGGACCTCAAAGGGTTGAATATTTAAGACAGAGACTACACCCAGTCAATTGTTTTCTTGGGAAGATATCAAGCAGCTCTTCTCTTAAAGTCCTTCTCACCCACAGACCTGAAGTGCTTTACAAGATGACTTCTGCTACTCTCCTTCACAAATAGTGGACTCAAGATAAGAAAAGTGTGTGTGGAAGCAGAGAAATTAAAACTAGAATTTCCTCTAGTTTCACCCTTCTCTTGCCCTGAACTAAAGATGCAAAGTTTAGGCCTGAAATACATAATATTGAGTGTTATCTCCTTATATGGATGTGTATGTGTTAAGGAATTGGGAAAAAAAATTCTAACAATTTTGGTACAAAAGTCATGTAGGTGGTCTGGCCTGTTTTGTTGAGATATCATCAAAGCTGTCTTGCAATTTTGCTAGAGATAGTGAAAATCCATCTCAAGCAATTGTGCACAGAACCACTGTAATCTTTTTGTTTGGATTATCTCTTTTAAATTGGGAGTCAAGTTTTCTCTGACTACCCAGAACCACAGAGTACTGGAAAGAGTTTCAGCCAGTCTCTGACAGCTCCTGAACATTGTGGGCTTTCATGATCCCCTTATTGTGTTGGGGAAGAAGCTTGAAGAGCTGCACATGCTGGATAAGAATTTTCTTCCCAAAACAGAAGTTGCTGCTTTAAGTACAAACAGAAACCAGGTAACTGTTCCAAACTGGCAGTTAGATGAGAATCTGTAATTCCTGTCTTTTCAGCAGGAATTCATGGGTAAAATGTTACCTGCTTTATCCTGTATTGTAGAATACTCAGTCTCACCTGCTACACTTCAAGTACAAAGAAACACAAGGACATGCTATGCACCAAGGTGATTATCTCCCAAACTAATTTAAAAAGACCCTTGAAACAAATATATTTCATTCTGTGGATCTCATTTAAGCCTCATATATCTCCATTCTAGACTGACATTTGTGCAGCCTGATGTTCTCTTTCTCTTTAAAATAATACTCATAAAAAACATAGATCATACATGTTTATGTAGACACATATCTGTCAACCACTGCAAAATGTAATTAGACATTTTTGGTTTGTATTGTTCTGTTTCAAGGCATAGAGAAAGCTACACACAAGTATGCAGAGTATAACCATGCACTCTCTGGGAAGTCCTACAAATTATCCCTGTTGTTTTGTGTGCTTTAAACTTGAATTATGCTGAATATGAAGTCACAAATATGGGTTATACTAACGTGTTTTCCTTTTACAGCAACAATTACTTGGAGGGACAAAACCA
This sequence comes from Melospiza georgiana, assembly GCF_028018845.1. Taxonomy (NCBI): domain Eukaryota; kingdom Metazoa; phylum Chordata; class Aves; order Passeriformes; family Passerellidae; genus Melospiza; species Melospiza georgiana. The sequence continues at coordinate 93,314,689 of NC_080432.1, forward strand.
CGATAGAGGTTAACTATTTAGTGTAGTGATACTCTTTATGTGGCTTTACTTTAGTTCCATAAATCTGGTTTGCAGTTCAAGGAGGGTAGATCACACTGAAAACACAGGATCTGATCACTATTAATAAAAAGAGGTGATAATCCTAACTAGACCTTAAGTTGCTTTAAACTCCTTTAAAACCTTTATAAGAAAATTTCTACAAGGAAAATGGCTCCAAATTCTTCAAATATTTTTCATTTATCTTTTTGGTTCCTCAGAATAATTCAATATTAGAAATTAATATTTTTTGTCAAGACTGCTTTTTGTACTTTTTCTTAGGATCCTAAAAAACTGCAGAGATTTATTTTTTTTAACCACAAAAAAATTACACAAACAAAGAAAAACCCCAGAGATTTGGCTGTTTCTTTATTTAAGTACCAATACCTTACTAATTAGTGTTACTTATCTTGCAGAGCCGAATGTGGTTATTTTCTTACAGGGCATATCTTCAAATCACTAAAAGATAATATAATTAGTATCCAGTTTTGAATGTGTTCAATTTTGACCGCTCCACAGCTTGCCACAGTGTTTAAGGAAAACTTTTTTTCTTTTAATCTCTTAAAGTCTGAAGTTTCTGCATAATTATTGAAGTAAAGTCATGTTGTGAAACATGCTGTAGTAATGATTAGTTACCTAAACATTTGCTGAAGGTAACCCAATAATAATTATTTTAATGATGTTTTGCTCCTTTTAACTTCTGAATGATGCATTGGAAAAGTCTGGAAAATTTTTCTTCTTCCCTCTCGTTTCTTTACTTTTAGTCTTTTTTTTTAATTTTATTTTATTTTCCCATTGGAAATTATTAAAGATCTTTTTTCTACATTTTTTTTTTCTTTAAGGAAGCAGTGAGACAAACATGAAAATGCTTTCTTTTAGGGGCCTGAACCTTACCCAAAAGTATGGGAATGCCATATCTTCAGCAGAGACATCCTTTGCTTAATTACTGGGATTTATATAGTAGCATAATGGTCATGAATATGCTCTGGATAGCCTGAACCCACCTGAAACACTGCTGAGGTCACTGGGCTTCTTCTGTAGTGCAAGAGTTAATACAGGCTCATTGAGCAGGGAGCCATCCCATTATAAAAATATTCTGAAGCTAAATTGACCAGAAATTTTACAGTTTGAAAAAAAATTCTGATTTTTTGAGTATTGTTCAATTAAACCCAGCTAGTCCCAAACCACTGTGTTTCAAATGGTGTACAGATGGAGTGAGACTGAAAGGGGAAGAGAAAGTTGTGGCACAATAGTGTGGTATCCCCATTCATTTGCTTTTAGATACTGAATGTACTGCTCTTTTGCACATATTCCTCAGGTTACTACAGTGACAGCAGCCCAGCTTGCTGGCTGAACTGGTCTGTTCTACATCTCTTTCAGACAGTGCTACTCCACTAATGCATAAGACAAAAGAATTGCCACAAAACAGGGGGTCATAACACATGACTTTTGAAACATGTCCAGCTAAATACAAAAATAAAGAGGTATTTAAAACAGCTCTAAATAAAATGGAAACATTTAAATATAACCCTCCAAAATACTAATTGCAACCATTTGTTTCATAGGATTAAATCCTTGTAGAACATTTTATCCGACTGTTTGGACTAGGATGTGAACTTTACAAATTACTACTTTTTTTTTCTGTTTTATTCGGCACCAGCTGTGTGCATGCTTCTGAAACATCACCAGTCATGCTGAGCATTTAGTAGGAATGTTGCAATGGCAATTTAGATGTTAAAGGGCATTGTGATTTTTAAGGGCTTGTTATCATGGCCAGCTGTAGCTAACAGCTTGTAAGAGATCAGGAAGAGGTATGTGATTTTCCAAGTAACAAAAGCAGCCTGTGTTTACCATGATTTCTTTTCTGCCACAGTATGTGAGGTGCTGGATATGGAAATAGATGTTTTCCCAGGAACAGAATTAATAAATGACATTATAATTCTGTTGTCTTTATTTTAATCTCTCAAATAGTTTCAAAATGTTTAAAATGTATCAATTATCCTCTCCAACATGAAATATAATTTCAATGAAGTTGTTATATTGAAAGTTCTGGATAAGTAAGGGGTTTTTTTTGTGTCTGTTTCGGGCATTCAAACCAGGGAATATTTGTTACATCATCCTTTCAAAATGGAAGATGGTGGTCTCACAAGCTCTTCCCAGAGGATATTCTGTAGCTTCCTCTGATGCTATGGCTGGTCCATAGAAAGGAGCCTGTTGAATCATTCAGGGTAAATGATTCAGGGTGAATTAGTGTGGTTTGAAGCATTGGGGCGATGCTCTGCCCAGGAGGAGGAGCCAAGCATTCCTACCTGGGTATAATCTGAGATTTAGAACACCACAGCAGCCTTTTCCAACTGGATTCCCAGAAGAAGACCATGTCCATCTACACCACCACTGGATCTTCAGAGGAAAACTCCACCCTTCTACAGGATCCCTGCTCCACCAGAACCTCATCTGTCACTGCAGGAGGGCTGCAGTCATCATTTAATGGGACTGCTACCAACACCCTGACCCACAGGGTGTCAGGTGTATTCTGACTCTGCCAGTATTGTTTTGTATAACAGCATTTTTTTATTCTTATTATTTTTATTTTTTCCTAATAAAGAACTGTTATTCCTACTCCTATATCTTTGCCTGAGAGCCCCTTAATTTCAAAATTATAATAATTTCGAGGGAGGGGTTTACATTTTCAGTTTCAAAGGAGGCTCCTGCCTTCCTTAGCTGACACTTATATTTTCAAACCAAGACACTTTGCTGTATCTCTGAGACATTATTCTGTATTGGAGTATTGCAGTAAGTTATCAGTCTGTATTATCTTTGTAACAGGCAGAAAACAGGAAAAAATGTAAGCAGGAGTGGAGAGTAACGAAAAGAGGATCTTAAATATGCATATGAAACTATGATTATGACAAATATCAAATACACACTGAAGAACACAAAGGTTTCAGTTAAAGAAGAGCTCTGCACGGATCTCTGCAGTAGTTATGTCTTGATAAAAAACTGACTCAAAATTAACTTTTTGATCTCTGGTGATCAAACCATCTCCCACAAGGTAGTTGTCATCTTATTCTCCCTTGAATTACCAAGCGTTTTGAAGTAAGAAACTTCATTATGGGAAATTTGAAGATAACCTGCTAAGAGATGTTCTGATTTCAGCCATAGATTTTGTGCCTTTTTTCATCTGATTCCAGTGCTCCTTGTATTAATATGAACCAATATTTAAGTGCAGCATACAATATGCTAAATGCTATCCCTAAGAAAAAAGGACAAGTCTCCCTTGGAATGATGTTGCACTTTGGCTACTTCAGCATGCCCTTGTCATAAGTTCTGCAGCCTTTTAGTGGCACTCCCTCTGCAGATTTTCCCCTTGGTCTTGATCTCACCTCCCTTCATAATCTGAAAGTAAGAACTTGGGAAAGAACCTAGTAGAAAGAAAATTTTCCTAGGCCACTCCATCTATTCATCATCCTAATGATGGAAGTTACATTTTTTCTGATTTTTCTGTTTCCCATATGAGTACAGCCATCATAGGGCTAGACAACAAATACTTACCTGAAGAAGAAATCTGTGTCTTGTTTTCCTCATCCTTCCACAGGAAACCAAAGTAAAACCCACTACTTTTTACATAGGCTTAGCACAGCAGTTATGTAGATTCGGTGGTCTAAGCCATCCTGTAAATAAAATTCATGTTAAAAGAGTAGGAATTAATTTCTGCATTTTAACACAGTTAAGACTGAACAAGGAGTATGATTTCAACATCATATTGATATTCAAGATTCAGAAAGGGTTGTCAGTGCACTCAGGATGCCACCAAGATCTTTAGTTTGGGACACACCCTTGACTCTTCTGTGACTTTCTCATTTATAAAATGGCATGAATACTACATATTCTCTGTTTTTGCTTGTACCACAGCAATCCTAGCAATCCTAGTCTGCAGTAACTTTGCTGATTTCTGCATGGAGTGCCTTTATTTCTTGTGGGATACATGACTTTGCAGCACTTCCATTGCTCTCTCAAGCAAGTGAGGTCAAGGATTTGGTGCAGGCATCAGAGGTATGGAAGATAACAAGGTTGCTCTCTGAGACATTAATACCTCTCTCTCTCCCTAGGAGTCTCCGTACCAAGCAGTTGAGCCAGAAGGAGAAATCCTTTTCTGCTACCTTTCTTCAGAGCTGGGGGAGAAGAGAGAACATAGCAACAAACAAGCCTATGCTCTTCAAGGTGAGGAGGGGAAAACAGAAATTGTGCCCTGGGAGGAGGCCAGAAGGCAGGTTTCATCAGTAAATAATAATGCTAAAATATAGTGAAGCCACTGCGCAATACTACAGCAAACATCAAAGCTTTCTCACAACTAAATTTTTCTCACCATCCTGGAAGCCATTTTTGATGAATCAGCTACTTGCTCTAGTTGGTGAGACCTGCAAAAATCTTTTTCTTCAATTATAGGCACCTTGATTTGCAGCTGCAGTAAATGAAAGCAGGAACAGCAGGGAGTCTGGCATGTTTCAGCATCACATGTAACTTGTGATGCTATATCTTAAATTAGGATGCTGCAGATGCCCTACTTTCTGAACTGTGGTTTTATTTTAAACAGCTAATTATGAAAACAGCTAGTAACAATCCCAAACAAATAAAGCCATTTTCTCTTAGTAAGTAATAAAATAGAGACTACTTGCTCTGAACAAGAGAAAATGCCCATTTTTCATCAAAGTGGCTTTGACTTCTCTGTATTTTCAAAGCTTTAGTCTGTCCAGCTAGGGGGAAAACAAGCTTAAAATCAAGTTGCATAAATATCTGCAGAAATACTACTCATTCTGCATATGTTCTGTCTTAAAAAAAGCTTCTATGAATTTCTCTGAAGTCTCTTCCATTTCAAGATTCACAATAATTCTACAAATCAGTTACCCATGTTTGTGATAATATGGCTGTCCCTCTTTGTGCCCTTTTTCAGATAAACGTATTTTAACCAACATGTTTGTGCAATCCTTTCCAGCTGTCTTTTTTTACTACAGATAGGGTTTTTATTCTGAGGGCCCAAACTATACCTGCCTTTGACTGCACCAAATGAACAAAAGGAAAGATTCTGCATGTCTACTTGATAATTAATAGGGATGAAGACACAGATGTTCATCTTATGGGGATTTAATTTTTAGTCCTAAATCCTCAGGGCCTCAAGTCTTCTGCAGCAAAGTTAGAAGGGCTTTCATTCTTGTCTTCACGGGAGGTTGGTTTGTGATTCTTATTTCTTTAAAGTGTTTTGAAAATCCTTTTTTGGTATTGGCAGATTATAATACTTGCTTTCCTCTGTTGAGAAGTCGTACTGCTACTGTGTCTGCCAGCACACTCATGAGCAAGGAAGGGTTCCTGCAAGTGTCCTTTGGGCTGGGCTGGGGTTTCAGTAACAGTGCTCTGCACAGAGAATTTTATTCTCAACTTTGAAAGTCATTGCCAGCTGACTGATGCTGAAATAATTTCTTTTTCTTTTTTTTTTTTTTTTTTTTTTTAACCTCAGAAACTTCTCAATCCTGACAAATGTTAATGCAAACCCTATGGCATCAGCATGACCTGGCATCTTCCCAACCTCTGCACCTGCACAATTACAGCCGAGCTTTCCTAAACACTTTTTCCCTAACAGCTTGTTTTGGTTTGGGTTTGCTGTTGTTTTTGTACTGTTTTTTCCCCACCTTTCTCTTTTTAATCACCAAACACTTATGGCAGGCATAATTTTTCAGATGTTGTTTTGGAGAGTTTCTTGGAGCTAATCACATATGCCCCTTGAGAAGGTTTGCAAGAGTGGCCCACACCTGAAGCTGGAGTCAGTGAATTCCAGCAAAGATCCCAGCAAAGATCCAGAGGCACCTGGCTCGCCTGGAGGGCAGCAGGCGAGGCTGCTCAAGGAGTGCAGAGGCAGCAGCTGCATTCTGCTCAGGCCACTCTGACAGCTCCCACCCTCCTGATAAAAGCAGAGCTATCAATCACCAAACAAGACCAGCCAGCATTTTAGCGTTTCCCTTCCCTTCCTGACTCTCTTTTGCAATTGGCCTCGAGTGTTCTGCACGGATGCACAGTCAGGTGTGTTTACACACAAGGCATTTGCATGAGAGCTTGTGACCTGTCAAGACACAGAAAATTAATGTCAGCTCATTAGCAGAAAGGGGGAAAAAAAAGGCAAAAAATTTCACAAGCTGGAGACCAGGAACCAGATGCTTATTTATGGTAACTGCCCAAGACCCTGTGATTTCAGTTGAGTTCTATCAATCAATTCAGCTGGGCATCTGGTAAAAGATATAAAGAAATAATGATGTTCACATATTAGAATATAGATCTATTATGCCAAGTTTGTAATATTTGAAAGGATGTAGTCAATAGGCTGTGAATTGTTTTTATTTATGTTGATATAAATGTGGAATAAGCATTTCTGACACAGATACATTCAGAATGTGCAGCATTATAAATGTCTGATTCATTTCTAAGCAGAAGCTCTCCTCCGACAGCAATGGAAGACCTCTACCAAGAAAGAGATGATGGAATTTGACCTTTCATCTGCAGTCTGAGAAGTTGATAGGGGGTCTGCATTACTCATCAGTAGTTGTTAAATTCAGGAGGTCCTTTCTTCAAATCACAAGGAAATCCATAGCTTATTATGTAAAAGCTAGATCATAAAATTTGCTCCTAATTTCATTTTTTCTATTCAGAGCAATGAAAGAAAACACTTGCTTTAGGATCTTGACCAGACTGGTTGTTAAGTATAGCCTGTCATTTCAGGACTTTCTACTGAAGATTGCCTGTATCTTGGTTACTGATCTACATTTTACAGAAAAGCCATAAAATCCTAAACTTGTACTTGCCTTTTACTTGCCTTAAGCTCAAAATATTGGTCTGTAAATACTGCAAAGAACTAATATATCAGTTGATAAAAATATGTGTATATTACCTGTGGTACAATATTTTTAAAAAATAGAAGGTAGAACAACTGAGTGACTACAAAAGAATAATTTGAAATGAAAGAGGATCTTTGAGCAGCTGTTGAAAAAAACTTGTATGGGTGAAATTCTGAACTTCTGTTGTACAGAAGGGATCCAGAGATTTACTGTGGCCTCATGGACTTTGCAAATTTGTTTTTGAAAAGAATTATTAGAAATTTGTATTTGAAGCTTTACAGACATGTAGATTCACATAATGTAAAGGAGTGTATATTTATGTTGAAGTCCTTTAATATTATATTAATTTTGAGAAAGTACATTTGTGCTTTGTTTTTCTCCTTAATTTTGAGCTTTTTAATTGTCTTTATTGTGTTCTACTCTGAGAAAAAATGTAAGCAGAGACATCTGTGTTTCAAAACATGCAGACATAATTATCACTTGTTTCATATCCTGGTTTTTGCCGAGGTAGTCATTCATTATCTCTTTTAAAAGGTCAGTTTTAGGGGTAATGTGCTTACCTTTTTTAATTATATGAAAAATTTAATTGCTTAAATCTCCCCTTGCTGGTTGATTGAAGCATCTTTATTTATATCCTGGAAATAATTATTTACAGACTTTCCTTTCAGGCATATTATGGACAATAAGTAGTTTTAGCAAATTCAGTGTCCCTTGCTGACTACTTGTTATGGAAAATCAAGTCTATATTACTAGTTCACACTATTGTCTTCTGAGATTATGACCTCTACTCCCTCCAAAAGAGATGGTAAGTACAATGAGATATATTTATTTTATGACTTGATAACTTGCAATAATTAAATTTCCTTTATTTTTCCCTACTTGAGGTTTATTACTGCTTATCCTAGCAGAGGAAGATACTTATCTGTGTGTGACTTTAGCAGGCCTGCTTCCAATGGACTCTTCTTGATGAAACCCTGCTAGCCAGTGGCAGCATTGAAACTTTCTTACTCATCCAGTGCGATTAGTAAATATTTCTATGGATGCAACAAAACATTTAAACTCTGCAAAAGGGCTGGTGAATGTAAACTGACCTGCCCTATAGCAGCCCAGCACTTATCTCACATTGTGCTTGTCCTACAGCTATTTAAATATATATCAACAGTGCAGATATGGCAAAAGGATGTCCCAAATTAATACAGTGCTTAGTGTCTAAATTCAAGCTAATAAGCATAATGGCTTTAAGACCTTGCTGAGTCAAAGTTTGTGTGTCTAAACTGCAACCTGAAAACCTGCATGTCTGAGCATGACAGATACCATGAAACAAATAATTGTAGGTACCCAAGAGACAATTGCACATCTGCTTATGGAGCAGATAGAGAAACTGGAAGGGGGAAAAAAAACAAGATTGAACAAGTCATGTTGTGCTTTGTTAGTTAAGAGTGATATTTTGGTATGCAAAACATTTTTCCTTTTTTTAAATTAGGATCTGATGCAAATTCAATTAGCTTCAGTGGACTTTGGATTGTATCATGGAAAATAAAAGAATTTACCTTTAATACAAAAATTCAGAGAGAGCAAATGGGTAACTCTACTCTCAAATAGTTGTTAGATTCATACTGAATAATCTTTTATGCCAAATCTTTTAGCAAATTAAAGGAATGTGGTTTTGCACAGTTTACCCCAAACAATACTAGTTTTGATCAAGTTACAGCCCTTTGAATTATTTCCATGTTTATCTATGCTTATGAACCTTGAAAATAACATGCCTCAGTTTTGGATTTGAAACAAAGCTGAGAAATTAAGGTTTTTTGGTTTTTGTTGGTTTGGGTTTTTTTTAGTTGACTTGTAATAGAGACCTTCTGGGGGATTTTTTTTTTCAATTTAGACATTGACTCTATTTCTCCAGACTGGAACAACATCATACTGGCTTCAGGGAAATCCAGAACTGCAAGAAATAGTTCCTCAACTCTTTTTGTCTGTTTACAAAATAGGCCACATAAATACCAGTCATCTCTGATATTTATTCTACTCTCTAATGCAGTTATGAAAATCCCCAAATAGTATCCTGGACTGATTTCACCACTGAAAAAAAATAAGTCTTGCAAAATTTGCCTCATAAACTGCATGTGCAAGATCAATTTCAGGACATTGCACTCTGGACACAAATGAAAATGGCATCAAAGCTTTAAATATTGATGTAGAATTTGTTTCGTCTGGTTTTATGGCATTCACTGATCATACTCAAGAAAAACAAAATAAAACCCCAAAAAATAAAATTTAAAAAAAATTTAAATCTCAAGCAAACAAACCAAACAAACCTAAAAACCCCACAAAACTTTTTTGGTATCTTAAATCAAGTACAAGGCTTGCCAAAATTATCTGCAAAAGTCATTGAAAGATTGCATACAGAAAGCATGAAAATTCTTGTGTCTTGACCCCAGTACTATACACTGAATGAAAGAATTTCACATCAGTGATAAAGATGTACAAAATACCTGCTATCAACCCTACCCTGATTTCAAACAGTTTGCATGAGGGAGTAAAAGAGTTGCTTGTCTCAAGATACAAAAAACCCACATAACCTCAGCAGGTAAAATGAAGCTGGAAAAAGGAACAGGTAGGAAAAAAATAATGTGACCATTGACAAGGTGATAAACAGTTCTTCATCTGTGACTAGCAATTGGCACAAATGCACATCAACTATAACATAACAGCATGGATAAAACCCCATGATTCCTGAGGTTAAAGAAGCCAGGGAACAGATACAGCTGTCACTAATACAGGAGCCATCTGTAAAAATCCACTGCAATTCACTGAATTCCTTTGGGTGGACACTAGGTAAACAGGGGCAAAAATGGGTGGAAAAACCTCCATTTTAAAAAGTGAAATAGATTTATTTTTTTAGAGCAGTAAACAAAACCAGCAGGAGCACTTCAATGTATCTGGGCTACTTCCTGCATGTCATTTTAGCTTCTTTCTGTTTAAACAGGAGAAACAGAGTAAAATAAAGTATAAATTGCTATGCATATTTCTTTTCAAATGGCATGTCAAGGTTTTTAATAATGGGGGACAACAACAAGCATTTTTGAACTACATATATTTTTACTGGTACAGTAAAATACAGATTATGATGTTTCAATGATGGCTGTAGTGTAAGAACACTTTGTACACAATACATACACTGGAACTGCTGGCTCTGACAACTGCTTTTAGTGTTAATGGGGATATATCTCTATATATGGGATATACATATTCATATACACATGTACATGGATGCACATACATAACCTCTAATGGGATTAAAAGAGAATTTTCCAGCTATACAAATATGACACTGCTAGGAAGTAAATACTACTTTGACCTGTGACAATTGCACAAGAAGCCATTAAGTGCCATAGTTCCTTTTGTGACAAATCTACCTCAGGAAGCAATATATCCTTTGTATATATTTATTTTGCAAGAAAGATCAAGTGACCTTAAACATTTATATGTCCTTAATCTATGGATGTTGGTCACCTATTGATGTTGATTTTCCCTCATGCCATGCAGAGCAGACCTTGGGAAATGGCTGACAAAAGACCTTATGAATGCTAAAGTTTTACCTGGAATCAAAGTAAAATGGGGCAAGCATTCAGTAGAAGAGATGGAAGAAAATCCACCAAAGTTACAGAAGTTATAGAAATCCTCCTTGGTTCAGGAAATACATGGAGTCTGAAAGAAACCTGGGAGAAGGATCAATCCCTCTTGTTCTCCTCCTGAAGACTGTGAGGTGTTTCCTTTGCAACCCTCCAAACAAAAGTCAGATCGAGTACGACTCTTGCTCCCACCCTCTACACCATTCCAATCATGTGTTCTCTTCTCTTAAGATGCCTTAAGGTAAAGCTTAGTTAAATAAATCCAGATTATAAAGGTTCACATTCGATTAGTAAAGAGCAGATAATATCTGATGAACAAAACTCCAAAACATTCCTCTTTTGATTTTTTTAGGCACCAAAACAGTGATTCCATATTTCACTCATAATATTTCTGTCATTCAGAAATAATTTACTGCTAATGTCTTTCTTGCTAAACACTTTTACATGTGGCAGAATTCAAGAATTCTACAGAACATATAATATAAAGTCACAAAGTGTGGTATGTAGACTTTGTGTAATTTAAGTTTTTGTGATCTTAGAAGTGATGACACTCTAAAAGCCCTTTTTAAGAGGAGGCCAGTCTGCTACAGGAATGATGCCATGTTTTGGCTGCAAGTCTGTAGTTAAAGCACACTTTTATGCTATTGAGTTAATGGACACTATTTCTGCTCAGGGAAAAAGCCCCACATCTTACTGGAAGGGAGCTTAGAAAGCTCATTTTTTCTGGTTTTGATCGATGTTTTTGGTTTGGTTGCTATTGTTTTCTGAAGACAATCAATATCTAAAAGTTAATTATAAATAACATTTGGTATTCAATTCTTTCCTGTGTATTAAATATAGTAATGGTTTTCATTCAGTAAAGGAACTGGCGTGATAATAATCTTTGATGCATAAATTACTTTATAGTCCTAACCCAGGCAATAATTGCTTCTGCCGCCTCTTTAAATGCTAACCATCACCCCCTCTCTACCAAATGCTGTGAAAATAATTATTTACCTCAAGTCCCTAGATCAGATCAAGGCATTGATACCTTTTCTATAGTTTTTTCTCATTCAAAAGTGCAGTTAGAGAACATTTTGTGCAACAAATCTCAGAGCAGAATCTGTACAGGACAGGAGTTTTGTCCACAATGTACCCATTTCCTGTCCGATGACACTGTTGGAATGGGATGCAGAACATTATTTCACTCCTCTTTCCTCTAAGTGAAAACATTTCTAGTGATTAAAAAATGTCATCATGTCCTTTTGTGAGGGAAGGTGGAGACCATGACCCAATCTTCCATAGGTCTCAGGGCTGGAAAATAAAATTTACCTTTTGTAGTTGTTTTCATGGATGCAAAAAAAGTCTCACTTGTTACCCTCTAATATATCTTTAATTTTTTATACCTTTATATCAAGGTGTTTTGCCTCATGACATGACAATAACCAACACAGCAGAGAATACAAATGTTACACTTCAGCTCTTACCCTAAAAAACTTAGGTACACATCTACAAAAATCCTATTTAAATATTTTGCATAATGCATCAACATATCCTCCTTTTGAGGTTTTTTTTTTTTCTGTAGATCTCCAGAAAATGTTAATCACCAGTTTTAAGCTGCAGGAGGTGGAAATAACTTGAGAGTTATTTTTGCTAAGGTAGCAGAAAATAAAGACTATCAAAAGATGTCTGCTAATGGACTTTTGTAAATGGAGTGATTCAGGTAAAAAAATAATAAAAGTAACAGAAATAGAAAATAGCAGGAATTGAAATAAAAGAAATGGAATGGAGTGTCAGCAATTTAATGTGCATTTGAGTTCCAAACACGACAGAAAACGCTTTGCTTCAGGCAATTTCTTCAAAGAGAAAAAAACAACCTTCCATCATTTTTATTTGTGGAGGTTCTTTGAGTTACTAAGTAACCTCTACATTGAAACATTTCTCCTTGAAAAGGAAGCTAGTGAGGAAAGCAGGAGCCATGACTTGCAGCTTCTGAAACAGACCACTGATCTATGATGTCAGGTTTGAAAGCAGAAAAGATCATTCTTTAAATAGCCTCCTTTTGCAGATTACCCTCTGTCTTTTCTTCCATCACAGGTTTCAGATGCTGAAGAGCTCTCTAAGAAAGTCTAATGCAGTGGTTCCCAGCAGGTATCCTTTTAAAAGCATCTTACCCACACAATTTTCCCCCTCCGTCCATGGATAACAGTCAGCTCCCACAGCTCCGAGTGTGGCAGTCAGTCCAGCTGGAGAGCAGACTCGGGTCACACAGCTCTTGGCTGCTGAGTGGGAGGTGACTGCAGCCAAGAATAGAAAAAATTTGCTTTATATTACTTTACTTTTATCAATATTCTGATCATTTCAGGAGCCCCATAATATGTCTTTTTTCATATAGAACCTTTATACCCTCTTAGGTTCTTAAACTAAGCTCATAGGCTGTAAATGAAGAAAATCTGGGGTAAGAAGGGAAATTATTCTTTTACTTTGAATCATTGTTTATATTTAATTCATTTCAAGTTTTATATTTTTCTATTTTTAATTTTCCTTTTTATTGCATTTCAGTGATGGACACCAATTAAAATGTTGAACTCCCATCACCACTGCTGAGTGGTAGTGTCTTTGCTACCATTTTGTCTAAAAGCCACCAGAGAGAAAGAATAGTTATCAGCACCACTCACAGCCTGCTGCCCATGTGATAAACAAAATATTCCTTTTGGGGAATAAGGCTAAATAGTCATTAAAACATAATAGCACTAACTCTGATGAAAAAATAAATATTATACTTTCACCAGGAATAAAGTAAAAAATCCAATGTGACTCTTAAAGAACAGTTTTAAATTAATATTGATGCTAGTTATTTCAGTTCCTGAAAGACTGTCTTGTAAATTTGAGAGCTCTAAGAGCTGAATCTTTCCCTCCCACTTCATTCATCTGTCCTTTCACATCATCAGCCAGAGCAAAACACTTCCTTGCTTGCCTGCTCTAATCAATCCTGAGAGCCTGTGAACTCCCATTAACTTGCTTAACTACTTCATAGGGGGTACTGTAAAAATTAATTAAAGAGTTCCTGTTTGGACACTGCTTTGAATATGTATGGTGCTATGGAAATGCTACGCTATTATTTAGGCAAATTCATTATTTAAGCAACAAATATTGAATAAATAATTTCATTTTTTGGCAGCCCCCAGCTCAGTTGCAGATCAGCTATTTCCAGGCTTCAGGAGTCAGTTACTGGGTGTGTGGATGTAAGTCCATGCATTGGGCATGTGGTTGATTTCAGTAATTAGGTCAGAATCCATCAACTGATTATCTGAGTCTGAATAAGAGTGTCTGATTTAGGTTCTCCTGTATTCCCACTGCAGGTATCAAGTATTAAAGGAAATAACTTTGTCTCTCTTTTGGTCCCCATTTTTTTTTTACAGAAGGCCTACTGTGTGGGAAAAATCTCCTTATGGAAGCAGAAATATAGAAAACTGCAGAGAGGACAATAAGCACTCCACATTCTGAAGAAGAGAAGATGAGGTCCCAGAAGCTTCTACAACTTGCAGTACAGAAAGCAGCTGACAAATTTGGTTTTTCTTCCTTAAATTGAACCTTGTCCTCAGCCCACTCACAAGGATGCCAGAGTGCCCTCTGTGTTCCCTGCCAATGTGCACCACAACAAAGCCAACACCACTGCAAAATTCTCAGTAAAAGAAACTTAAAATTGATTAATTAAGGCACATATATGTTTACACAGTCCCTTCTGAAGGTTTGTACAGTATTAGAGGAAAGGTGCACTATCTCTACTTAGTTTGGGAGATTCTTTACTTTGAGATGAGCAATTTCAATGCTTGGGGTAAAAAAAAAATATATTTTCAAGATTTTCATTCCATATGCTGATTTCAAAAAGATTTTTGAGAAGCATGTTATCCCACTCTCCTTTCTTTCTCCTTTTAGAAATTGATAGACTGGAAAATGATGATTTAAGTATAGTTAAAGAAAGAACAGAGAATAAGTTTCTCCAAAACGTTGCCAAACATAATTGGGCCTGGTTGAGGAAACTGCTCCCCCTAAACAATTCAATCTGCAGACCTTATTTCCCCCATTCTTGAGACCAGTGCAGCAGGAAAGTGACCTATTCATTTTCTAAAACTATCCAACTTAAAAGTTACAGAAAGGCTTCAGTGTCCAGGTTACTCATGACTATCAGCTTTTACTGTTCATTTAGCTGCCTTCTCCAGGGGATTCAGCAATCATGCTATTGAAATGAGGCTACTGCCACAACAGCCCAGGTGAACCACTGGAGACAGACACTGAGGGTCATATGCCAACCTCCTGCCTCCTAAGGCCATGTGTTTGCAGCTGAAGGGCTGGTCTCAGGTGTAGTAGCACCAAAGGATTCAAGAATTACTGAAGAGGAAAGAGTGTGAATGGGCAAAATTATAGTCAAATGGCCAAGGCACTAAAATTAAAAAGAAATGAAGAGAGAGCAGAGACATCTAGGAACATTAGGGAATATTATCGAGCAGCATGGCAGTGTTGAATTGACTCAAGCACATAAAGGAGGGGGTAGCAGGATAAGGTAAGCTGGGTTGCTTTCCTATGTGAGTAGGAGAGAAGCAACACAGATGGTGCCTTGTAGTCATGGTGCCTTCACTATTTGGACTAGGGAGCTGTAGGATCACAGCAGTGTTTCTCACCAGCTCCCATGGTCCCTTTTTTCCATGTAAAACTCACTACTGGGGAATGAAGAAAAGGGTGAACACCTCATTCACATCTTGGGTCAGGGCCAAGTCATGATCTTGGACATGAAAAGGGAAGGAGGCAGTACAAACATGCCTCAGACACCAAGGGGAACATCTGAGAACAGTGTTTGCAAGAAAACCACATAAAAATAATAATTTTAAAGCTTTTTTTTAAAAAACATGGTCTTCAAACTTCAGAGGTTTTTTAACATGATGTACTTATATTTTGACAAACTGCAACAAACATTTAGATATTTCTTCCCCTAACCCTTGCCAAGACTGAAACAAACAAATCACGGAGAAATAAGCTTTAAAAACTTCAGTTGTGAAAGCACTAAGTCCAGTCCCACTAGACCCAATCACAAACACACTTGGGGAAAGCCCTCAGAGGACCTTGCTGCCAGCCTGAGGCATGGAGCTCTGATCTGGTTAAGGGAATTGAAGCATCTCTACCTACCCCACCTTAGCTGAGACAGCATTGAGTGGTTCCCAGTGATCCCAGATTTCAAATATTTTTTCCTCTTCTATTTTCCTTTTTTATTTTTTTAATGTGAAAGAAGTAAAAGAAAAACTCAAAAAAAAACAAAGGACACAACAGGATTCCTACAGGTCTTGTCAAACTGAATTTCATGTAACATGGTCATGGCAAACAATTCATAAGGATAATATTTGTCCTTTTTCTTCACTTCAAAAGAAAGTTTGTCTAAAACTATTTTTAAACTGTGTGAAGCAAGCTGTATGGGAACATGGCAGACAATGAGTCATTCAGGGATGACCAAACGTGTCTCTCCCCACTCTTGGTTTATTATTTGTATTAAAAAAATACTGTGTAAAGCATCTTCTTGATACCAGAATGAATTACTGAAGTTTCAATTAGAAAACTACTGCTCTTAATTGTTGTGCACCAGGAATTGACACTACTACCTTGTTTAGATGCTTACAGGGGATGACCAAAGTTAAGAGGCTTATCTCCTATCCAGCCAAAAAGAGAGAAATAGGTTCCATGTGGGAGCTAATACAGAGCAACCTGTTGAAAAGGGTACTATGGATTTCTCTTGGGAAAAACTTAATTTTCTCTGCTGACTGTAAAGGGAGGCTACAGAGACCAATCTCCCAGCCCAACACATAAAATAGAGACTTAAAACTAAGATAAGCACACACCTTATTGTATTCTCCTTCATAAAAGTTCTGAAAGTGTACTTCCAATCTTGTTTATATATATACATATATGTATATATATATACATGTATTTAGTACAAGTTTTAAAACAGGGAAAAAATATACTTTTTGTGTACATATTCAGAGTCCCAGATGAACATGTGTTTGCAATACCACAAAAAATATTAATACTATCATCTGTTTGAGCATTTTGATCACCACTTCTTTATTTTTTACATAGCAGGCTCATAATTTAATTG
Organism: Melospiza georgiana; assembly: GCF_028018845.1. Lineage (NCBI taxonomy): Eukaryota > Metazoa > Chordata > Aves > Passeriformes > Passerellidae > Melospiza > Melospiza georgiana. Next base: position 93,331,365 of record NC_080432.1, read on the forward strand.
TTGAATTTGAAATATGCCTATCAATAATCAAGTATCCTTATAGGGACTCTAAATGCACAAAAAGCTTATACAAAATGTATAAATATGAACAGATAATTCATATTTTAGGTCTCTTTTTCTGAGTAGTTGTTTGCAATTGCTAGAAAAGTATAAGTTTCCAGGTCACTAAAATCACATGTTTTATCAAAGAGGGAGGGGACCCCTCTGGGTATGCTGACTAAGAACTCAATAGAATCTAGCCTTAAAACTTAATGCTTTAATTAAAATGTATACTCATGTGTAGTCATTTTCCTGAGCACAGCAATATGGTAATAAGCCTTTAAAAATTCAGATCTCTGCAGTTTCATAGTACATTTTTCAATCTGATCAAACATTTTTTTCTCTTGCTAATCAGTACTTTTTGTGGTTTATGAATACAGTATTATATTTGATTCCATTCCCCTGTGGGTTGTTACATATCTTAAGAATGTTGAGTAAAGATTCCTCAGAAAAACCTAAAAATGATACAAAGTAAAACTTCCCTGAAAAGACTTGGATACCTAAAAAGACACTCCTTCCATATGAAAATGTTGTTGTTCTTGCTATCTTACTCGGTGTGCTGCTTTTGGCTGAGAGAGGGTTAATTTTCTTCACAGCAGCTGATATGGGTCTGTGCTTGGGATTTGTGCTGAACAGTTTTGATAATTCAGAGATTATTTTATTACTGCTGAACAGGGCTCATAGAATCAAAGCCTTTTATTCCTCTTACCCCACCCCTCCAGTGAGGGGAGTGGGGATGCACAAGGAGCTGGGAGGGGACACAGCTGGGACATCTGGCCCTGCCTGACCCACCTGCAGCATATTGCATTCTCAGCATGCAAAGCTGGGTAGAGAAGGATGAAGGGAACATGTTTGGAATGATGGCATTCATCTTCCCAAGTTATCATTATGTCTAATGCAGCCCTGCTTTCCTGGGGATGGCTGAACACAGAATCACAGAATCATTTATGTTGGAAAAGACCAGCGAGTCCAACCTTTGACCAAACACCACCTTGTCACCAGGACTGCAGCAGTAAGTGCCTCACCCAGTTGTTTCTTGAACACTCCCAAGAACAGTGATGACTCACCCTGCCTGGATAGTCCATTCCAATGCCCAGCAACCCTTCCCAAGAAGAAATTCCTGCTCATGTCCAACCTGAACCTCATCTGGTGCAGCTTGAGGCTATGTGCTTTTGTCCTGTCAACACCTACCTGCCTGTGGAACACAGTAAATGAACTCCTCGTTTTGCTTTACCTGCGTGCATGGCTTTTGCTTTACCTGTTAAATTGTTTTTACTTTAGCCCATGAGTTTTCTCACTTCTGCTATGCTGATTCTCTCCCCATCCCAGCAAGGGAGAGGTGAGCAAGCAGCTACATGGAATTGAGCTGGAGTTAAACCACAACACTTGCTAAACTGGTGTACTCACAGCAAAATGGTGATGGTTAGATTATTCCTAGTTCTGTTGTGCTGAAAAAGCAGCTATTAATCTCTGGATGAAACAAAAGAAACTAGAGGCAGCCATGGTGGAAAGCAAAGTGTGCAGACATAGATGTACCTGGGAGGCACCCACAAAGAAATTGAATTTATCTACTTCTATTATCAGGAAAAATTTATTTTTCACATTTCTTATAGCCTGTAGGTGAATTTTTCTCTTTTCAAGTTTCAGTCTTCACTGCTGTAATGAAGTGGTGTGGAATGAATATCTGCTTGGAAGAAAAGGAAACTTATAGGTTTCACCAAGTTAAACAATCAGTTTGTAACTGAAGATTACAATAATGATTCAGTAAGACATGTAAATCATATTATTCAGGGAACTTGAATTTAGATATTTTATTTTTGTGAATATGAACATAAACCTTCTTATTTCACACAGAATTTTATGTGTGTGTATTGTTTATGGACTTACAGTGTGTTAACTCATGTACACATGTACTTATCCACCTTCCTTTCCCACTAGCTGATATGCTAGAAAGAGAAATAACTTTTCTGCAGCAGCCTGAAGTGAGGAAGATTTTAGCCCTAGAACCACCTAATAATCATGTTCATTGTTTTTACCATATAGAATTACTGTAATTAATTACTATATATTACTATAGAACTTTACTTCATATTTAGGTGAAACAAAATACAGTGTGTCTGATCAGCAATAAAATAACATTTGATCTTGAAATCCCTTAACCCCTTGAAGTTAATTTCAGTTACTTACAATTTAATTTCAAATTTTTTAATTGAAGCTGTACTTTTATTTTGCTTGTTTTTATGTTTACAGAAGTCTATTGAATTTGTATAGAACTGCATCTGCCTGGTGAAGGGCAGAGGAGGCTGTCAGAGCAGAAGGGCTGCCCTAGGCTGTCAGGGTCCTAGGACACTATGGCATGCTTGGAAGTCAGGAAACTGCATTTCTTTGTGGAAAATCTTGCCAGCTTTCCTTGCTGCAACTTTTCCTTTTAGAAGAGAGACTGCACAACATCATGGTGTACTACTTCAGTGCAGCTGAATGAGTGAATCAACCATGGGTTTGTGCAGTGAATTCACAAGGAGCAACTGCAGGACTGTGAAAACAGAAAATGGCAATTACACATGAGCATTTAGATTAAACATATCCTGGGAATTTGTATAGAAAAATACTTCTTTCATTTTTGTTACTTCAGAACAGCTTAAAACCAGATTTCAGATGGAATAGTCTGGCATAACACATTCATTTATCCCTTTCATCTTGCCTGCGGTGTATGTGAAGGGTTTGAGCCTTTTATCCCTTCCTGGCTCAAGGAAGAGAACTCCACTGTACATATTTTGTTCAATGTCCTTTGCTAGAACATGTAACAGTGTTTGAAACAAATTTCACTAATCACTCACATCTCATTTCTGTGCCATTTGTGTTTCACATCATACAAATCTTTTGGCTTCAACAATCACTCCACAAACCATGTATTCCTCCAGGAGGACTACCTTTACATTTATAATACCAAAATCAAATTTGTTTTATGTTACTTACATAATGACATTTATTTTATTTATCAACTCTTCTGTTTAGTAGAGGCTCAGACAAGTTGCAGACTATCCCCTAGAAGTTCATAATTTAACTTATTAGAGAGAGGTCATTGGCTTTGCCAACCAATGGCAATGACAACTCTTGTATAGAGAGTGTAAAGAGAAAAACACTGATGCAGTTGTCGTAGAAGCAGCTTACAGGTTCACCAGAGCAAGCCTTAACACTGGAAAAGACCAAACAAACACAAGAAAGTGGGGGAAGGAATGAAACTGGTGGCTATATCAAAGGGGTTCTTAGCTCCTTCAGGCAAGCACAGCACCACCAAAGACTGAATCCAGAAAACCTAATTAGTGGATAACTATTCTGTGTGGCAGGGACTGTCTTTGCATATGTCCATTTTATGATATCAAGTACGTTTTAAGCCCAAGAAACAGTATGAACTATTATTATGTATTTATTTTTGCGACCAGTGGGGTTAATAATCTGTTAGAAGCTTGCAGCGCTGGAGAAAGCACTTAACTTTTCTAGGCGCGCCCCATGATTCTTGTGTTTTAATCTATAAAATTAATTAAAATATTGCAAATGTTTCTCCTCAAGTGGTCTCTAATTTTCACATGTATGGAATCCTAAAAGCTAGAATTAGAACAGGCACATTATTGAATTTCATTATTTGTATATGCTATATTTTCTTTAGAAAAAAATTGTCATATTAAAACTCAAATATGCCCATTTAAAAGGGCAAATGTACAAAATAGTCAAGATATATACCTATTTGCATAAAAGACCATATATATTAAACTGTGAGAAAATTTAAGAGATTGAACTCAGGAAGACTGAAAACTTTGTTTTACATCTGGGGTAAGCTGCTTATAAACCCCTGTGAGGTAGATCTTAATATAATAATAAAATAGCTTTGTCTTGTTCTTTTCATAGATATTTTTCCAGTCAGACTTATGCAGAGATGTTTCAAATTGCCAACTTAGTTTGAGTTGCAACACCTTGTACACTGCATAAAATCTCCATTTTCCACCACAGCTTTGAATGTATTCAGGGGCTTTGACAGACAAAAGCAACTTTTGGACATTTACTGCAACTGAGTTTAGAAGTTCTGCTAGAAGATAAAGCACAAGTTGTTTTTATTTCATTAATAAAAGCCAAAAACACGGCAGTGTGAAACTCAAACTCCATTAAACTTTAAGAGCAAATAAACTATATTTATTAGGTAATTTGGTGTGTGTAAGTAAGAGTGGGGAGATTCAGACCTGATGTCGCAGGCTTTTTCCAGGCTCTGTTATCTTTTTCATAAAGTAACATGCACGTGTGATGCTGGAAATAACGGGTTAGGCAAAAATGTAATCCCCAATTAATTGATTTTCCTTTCTATAGGATTTGGGGTGGGGGCTGGAAGGCCACATACACTGATGTTTTCAGAAAAGCAGCCTTTCTCTTACTACTGTTGACTAAAGATGAGCTTTTGTTGTTCCTCTTATTCTTACCTTGAACCTTCAGTGTTGACTGATATCTCATGAGTTTTTCTTTTCAGCTCCCATGAGTGCATGTCAGAGGGCACTCTTTTTCACCTGTTGATTTTTGCCTCAAGAAACCTCGATTACCATTGCCTTACAAATGTGGCTCCACCATTTTTCAGCACTGAATAAATGAGGAGAATTTTCAGTAAGGGTGAACAACTCTACTTTAATATGCTGTTTTTAAATGGAAAGAAGCCTAAAAATTATTGAAACATTTGCATGCTTGTAATTTGCACTCTCAGTCAGATTACATATGACTTGCAAAAAAATGGGTTCCAGCCTATACATACACATCCCACCCCAACCAGTACTTTCCCTTGCAAAACCTCAGCAAAAAATAAGGATCCCCCTGACATTAGTGAGGTACCACAAAGCTGCTAAGAGCCCACCAAAGTACACAAAAGTCTGTAACTTTCAAAAACAAAGCTATTATTAGAAAATAAATGTGATTGTTTCTAAAAATACTTCATATGAGCTAGAATGGAGTCTATAAAGAGTTCTGTGCCTTGCAGAGCCCTCTCAGGCACTTACTCCAGCAGCTCCCTTCAGTCACTTTGGACAGAACTGGCTGTGGTTCAGCTCCGACTCTGCTCCCTACTCTTGTTTCAGCCTCTCTCCTGGATGACTCTGTTTCACCTCCTCAGCAGGAAGCCTCACACTCCAAGCCTCACTTGAGAGAGGGATAATCGCTGCTGCCAGGGTGAACTTGGCCCCATGGGCAGTGGTCAGGACAAAGCCATGGCCGGCAGGGCCTCAGCGGTCCAGCTGCAGGCCGTTAGGCCAAAGCCCTGTGAGGAGGCATTTTAACCCAAAGCCCTGTGAGGAAGCATTTTAACCCAAAGGCCTGTGAGGAGGCAGTTTAACCCAAAGCCCTGTGAGGAAGCAGTGTGGATATCCCTTTCTGCCCCTGCCCCGTCACGCCGCTGCTGCTGGCGCTGATTGCGGCTCACCCCGGTCACGGTGATTTCCACGACCGATAGATGAGGAGATTGCAGTCCAGCTATTCAGACGCTGCTGGTGTTAATGAGAAGACAATGTGGGTAATCAAACTAAAACACAATGCAAATGCGTTGGTCCAGGTTATAACATTAATATTTGTTCTCCCTGCTAATACAAGCCTCTTCCTTCTAATGTTCGCTTCCTTCAAATGAAACAGCTTGTTCTATCTGAAATGAAGTGTTTATTTCAGAGAGACAAAAGGGAGCATTTGTAAGGAACAGCCACTGTTTTATAAAATTCCGTGTAAGTACATATGAAAAATCAGCCAATTGTTTTAAAAGCATGAGGACAAAAGTTCTAACCTTTTCAATTTTTTGTTTGTTTTTCCCCAAAATAAAGTGACAAATTCAACACACATTCACCATTCAGTACAGCCCAGAAATGAACTGTAGTGCTGTCTTTACAAGACACTGTTGCCATATTTTTTGCAATCAAAATTTGTCTTTTAGGTCAATCCTGTCGCTGATGTTTCCTGCATAATAAATCTTATCTGTGGTCCTGTCACCCAGTTTAAATTCTAATATGTGCAATGTCCCCTATACTGATGCATGCATAACTGGAAAAATACTGGACTCAATTTACTGGACATTTACATCATGGAGCTGTGTGGATAAAACCTTTAATTACACAATGAACACAGACATTAGCAGTCTATTGATAAGGTACAAGAGCCCAAATGAAATCAGCTCTTGGGAAGGATATTAAAAAATTCTGCCTTTCTGACTCATTTATATATTTTCATATCATGCATAAAATAAAAAAAGGCCAAAAAGCCCATATACTGTTTCTCCTTCTAAGATTTCTTTATTTACAATTTTTTGGTCTTTGCCTAGAATAATGCCTATCATACTCATTTTTGGAAGATGACTAAATACAATAGTAAGAAATTACCTGGAATAAAATTTCAAACTTGTTAAGATGCAGATTCTTAAAATCACCTCCATTAATAATGGCCAAGCTTGCCAAGGCTTGTCATGAAACACAACAATACAATCTGAACTCTATCACGGACTATATCTCTATCTTTAGGCAAGTGGAGCCCATCCATTTCAGTAGGTTCTTACCCTGAGATTAATCTCAATACTAAAATACCCAAATGTAATATCTACATATCAATATCTCCTATTATCATCTATGGATGTTCAAGAGTCTGTCTGGGTTCAGAGAAGCTGGCATCTCAAGGCATGCTGGGGTATCCTGCCCATCCTCTATCCGCTGCACCAGAAGAAAACAGGTCTCTAGAAAGGCTCTGGATCTCCTAACCCCACAGATACTCCAGTCTGGAACAGATTATCCCTAAATTGCTTTTATTATCCTGCTTTTTGATTCTGAAATGTAACTGGGAACTTTTTATCATATGTATCAATTATTTACTTAACATCTGTATCAATATTATTACAATATTATTTATTATATGTTTTTGGATCTATAGTTTCTTATTTATTATATGTTCTTACTGGAAGAGGCAGTTATATCTTCATACCTTATTCTTTATTTTCCTCTAAATATTAGACAGTATATAATGATGAAATATTGAACGCCGTTAATGCTGTAGTGGGGAGGAAATGAATTAGATTGGGACCCTGAAGGTTTATTAGTTCTATGGCCTGTGCTTTTTTAACACTATGCAAATGCTAAGTGTAATTGCTTTTTTACCTTTGATTTGCTTGATTTATAGAGTTTAGGGCCTAAAGTTCGACACTGATTATCAAGAATGACCTTTTTCATTATACAGGCTACTAAATATAATCCAGTAATTCTTTATGCAGCCCAGTATGTTCTTAGTGAAGTACTTATTATTGAAAAAAAATCAAATGCAATTTGGTGACCACATCTAATTTCTCAAAGCCATAAAAACCCTTATAAGTCTTTGTTTTCCTGAGGATACCCTTCAGCAAGAACTTACTTTTGTGCTTTAGCATTTTAATATCTAATTATAATTTTAATTAAACAATGAAGATACTGCAATAATAGTTTCCTCATTAAAATATGAATCAACAGGAAAATTAAGGTATTACTGCAACCTAAAGTGGACTGTGTGGAACATAGGTTGTATTTTATTTAAGAGGTAAGTCCTAATTATTGTTTTTGGTCTAAAATTTATATTATAAAATGTCCAAGGTAGACAAAGGATCATTGCCTACAACCATTTACATAGTGAGAAAACACTAGGCAAAATTATGCTGTCAGCTCCCACTGGGTTTTTCTAGTTGTGTCCAAACTTGCCCAAATATGAGCCAATTGTGGTCTTTTAATTTCTGGTTTGGGGTTGTTTGGTTTTTCTTGTACTTTTGGGGTTATTTTAAAAGTTTGCCTGGCTAAGACTTTGAATTCGTGACAGCTCCCCCTGAAGCGGGAGGCACACCTGAAGTGACTTCCTTACTACAAAGAGCAGCTTCCACACTCACAGAGATACCCTCAGGGGCAAAGGAGAAGTTAAGGAGTGAAAAAGTGTACTGGAAATACACACCCAGTGTCCTGGAAATATTGGAGACATTTGATCTGAATTAACTTTTCTAAAGGGACTCAAGTAAGTAGAGTTCTACAATTGATGAAGGACCCCAGGAAACCAGGAAAAACTGTGTCAAGTAACTTCAGAAATTATATATATGCCATAATCTGGGAATAAAATTATATAGGAACCAGGGCTGATGTAAAAGCATGACATTCCTAATAAATACAGGATTGAGGGTCGTGACAGTTGTTTCCTGAAAGTTCTTCTGTGATGCTCCCAGAAGCATCACAACCACATCCTGCCTGTAGCACCAAGCTGAATTTCCTCGTGGTTCCAGGCTGGTGAGCGTGGCACAGCTCCAGCTCTGTCACCACACTGGGCTGCTGCACAGCTCCAGCTCTGTCACCACCACCCTGGGTCACTGGGCTGCTGCACAGCTCCAGCTCTGTCACCACCCTGGGTCACCCGGGCTGCTGCTGGCAGCTCTGGGACTGGCTGCTGGCACTCACAGAGGGGCACAGCAGCTACAGCAAGTTGGTCTGCAGGGAGCAGTTCAGGAATTTGGGCTAATTTGCTCCACATTATAACTGTGACAGGAGGATTTGAGATAGACAGGGTCTTAAGAAATGTTTTCATTGTTTGGTTTTTTTTCCTCCTAGCACGGCAAAGGTTGGTTTTTGCAGATCAGAAAACACTGCTAATCTCAGTTATTTGCACCACGTAGTTAATGAAGAAAAAGATGGGGTGTGTAGGGGGGAAGCATCTTTAATTTATTGGTAAGGACTAGTTCTAACTTCTCTAGCAAACACAGTTGTCATAGAGTGAACGTGTGCTGCCACCCAAAGGCAGCCCCAAAAACGTCTCCCTGCCCTTGCAGTTCTAACAAACAGCACGGCTTGACTCACAGAAGCATGGTCCCCTGTCCTCTCCCATCTATCCTCAGGGCTACCTAGAGAATGAGTCATTAAATTAAGGATAAACAAGGTGAGAACGAGCTAATCTCAGTAGTTAAAGGTGGCTCGCAGAAAGCGTCTCACCACTTGTGAATATGGTATTACAATTACTGCTGCTTTTCTTTATCTACAAAAGGAATTGAGCAAAGGGTGATTACCCCCCACCTCCATTATCTGGTGTGTTGTTAGCAGTAGTTTTCAGTTAAATATAATGTTAATAATTTTTATTAATTAAACTCAAGTATGCTTGCTTAGCAAGAGGAAGTGAAGGCTCTGGGGAGACTACAGCCTTTCAATACTTGATGGGGAGACTTATGAGACCTGTAGCAACAGGACAAAGGGTGAGTTTTAAAATAAAAGAAGGTAGATTTAGAATGGATATAAAGAACATTTTTAATAGGAGGGTGTTGAGGGACTTGAACAGGTCGCCCAGAGAAGCTGTGGCTGCTCCATCTCTGGAAGTGTTCCAGGCCGGGTTGGGTGGGGCTTTGAGAAATCTGGTGTAGTGGAAGACATCTCTGCCATGGCAGGGAGGTTGGAACTAGATGATCTTCAAAGATCCCTTCCAATCCAAACCACACTATGCTTCTATGATTTTTATGTGAAATAAAGGTTAATTAGTGCATTTTGGTAACTTAAAATTTCTGCTCTCTCCACACACCTAAGTAATACTTTGGCGTTAATTATGTTAGCTATAGCGGAGCACCAGCTGATGAGCTGGTCTAAAAGAGGGAGAAAAATTTCATAGTACTGAGCATTCTGACTTACTGACTTATTGCAGCCTTATTGGCTGCACACTGGAAGCAGTAAAAATAACAGGTTTTGTTTTTTGGGGGAAAAAACCAAATTAAGATCAGCAAAATCATTTCCAAGCAAGACGTGAATTCAATAGCATAAATACTGAAAACTTTGCATGATCATCCAGGAAAAGAGACAGCTTTGTTAATATCATTGCTACTAGCACTAGTACATTGCTACATTTCAACATATGGCTTCAGCAAAACAGAAAAAAACTATTGATAACTTGACAAAAGTGTTGTGTCTCGGCCTCTTCACAGCAGGGGGAATGAAGAAATCAAGACTGTTATAATCAGTATCAAGTGTTCCTACTGTAGTTTTCCTTTTGCCTGATTTTTTAAAAAGGTGAAGAGGGAAATCACATTTAATATTTCTTTTAATTCATACACTCAAATGGTGGCCAGTTTTCAGTTTTTAATCTTCACTTTAACAAAGAGCAGTTGGGCAGCTATTGACAGTGAAACGCAGCAGTCGCCTACCTTGTAAATTAGAAGCTGCGGTAGTAAAAATGGATTTGTATATCACCGGGAGTAGAGAGAGTGTCTGCCTTGTAAATTTAATTAAACAGCAGGTGCAAAATCAGGTCATATGGCTTTGATGTGCCCCATGTGAGGATGACAACTAGACAATGATTCTAATATGAAGAAATTTGCATACATTTGCATTGGATTGCATAGAACATTGTAGCTCGCACCTACTTTCTGTGTTTCATTTTGGGGAAGTTGGAAATTTGAATGAACAGTTCCTATTTAGTTCCTACAACGAAACACAAGAAACGCTTTTGTTCTGTCATGGTAGGGAACATATGGGTTATGATGCTATTATGTACCATTTTATAGAGTATGCTTACATGATAATCAAACATTTGAAAATGCAGCTGAGATACTTGTAATGACAGGAGAAACAAAGCTGAAAGTAGAGGGGAACGGAGAGGAAGAATGGAAACCACCTCAGTGTTTTAATCTTTCCTTGATGATCATTTGTTTACTGGAGCATTAATGCGAATCTACATTCTGGTCCTTGTCCAAGGGGTGTCACAAACAATTCTTTTTGCTTTTGCAGCTAATATTGTAAACAATGAAATTATGTAGGCTGGAAGTGTTTTCAAATCTGGCAATTAGCACCTCATAATGATTGTTAGTTATATAAAAAAATGCATTTTCTCACATTACTAGGCTAAGTTAAAGGTAGAAATGTGTAGATGATAGTTATGCTTCTTATGCTATCAGTTTAATGGGAAAACTAACTATATAGATCCCCAGACCTTTTCTTTGCAGTTAAAAATGTTAATGAACAGTTGGTTTCATTTTTGACAGTTTGTCTGTGAGATTCTGAATCCCAGTGCTGTTTTTGCTGACTATGTTAGAAGTATAAGTTTTAGAGTCTATTAAAACACAACTGGGAGGGCAAAACAAATCGCTCTGAGAGCAGAGGATGCAGCTGAATAAAAAGGCTGAACTCTGCTCTTTAGGTAGTGCCTAAACGTGGATCAGTGAAGACTGAAACCTGCCAAGAACAGGCTGCCCACCAGGGAACCTATAGGCATGAACCTGTATGCACTTTTGTAGTCTGATCTCCAAACCAACAAAGTTCCCCAAATTTAGAAGGTTGCAGTGGCTCAGTCCTGGGTGTGGCTGTCCCTGTAAACTGCCAGATCTAACAGCTATCATGTTATGGTTGCCATGTCCCAACTGTTGTCACTGAACTAAGTGCAGCAATCACCCCAGAAAGTTCACTTCGCTTTAAATAGCAGAGATCAGATCTAAGGACACAGCAGAGAGTCCTTGTGGCAAAGGTGTGAATGCCGCCTCTGTCAGAGAGCTCCCCTGAAAGGCAGTGCCTGTGACGCCAATCTGGTGTATATGACACTCGGGTGACCTCAACTCAGGGTGTCTATGTTGCCTTTTAGTTTATGGGACAGCCTTCAAAGAAGCACCATCAAGTATCAGGAATAACCACTTTTAAGTGCTCATGATGTTGATTTTCACAAATTTTCCCAGCATAGACTTCAGCTCCCAGGGTAGAAAATGCACTTTGCACTAGGGTTACACAGTGGCTGAACAAAAGCTAAAAAATAACATGACAAAGCTTCTGGCACAATGACATTGGCCCTTTAGGAGCCTCACACTGCAGAATATCTCCAAAGGGGTATGTGAGGGTCTTTCTGACTTTGAGTGTTTCACTTTGCCTCCGCTGGAGCTCTCCACTTGCTTCTATGAGAACACCAACCTCCACATGACTCAGCAGAGCTGGGGGGTTGGTGGGGAACAGCTGGAAAAGGAAAAAGGAAGAAAAGGAAGTGGGATGAGAATTCAAGGAAAGGATGGGAGAAATCTGAACAGGAGCCTCCTAGACAGATCACCTGCCAACATAAAGTGCTTCCATTATATCAACAGCTGATCTGCTTCAGGAGTTTCTTTCTTTACTGCCTACAGCCTCCTCACTGAGGCTTTCTATGTCTTCTGTTGTGGTGATTGCTAAATCAACTGTTTCTGTTTACCCTCTTTAGGGATAGAGACTTTCCAAGTGACTGGCAGAAATACTATAATTTTTGTAAGCATTCTCCCAAAGTCAGTCATCGCTGGTACTGGCTCTGTCTGTGAGACACTGTGTGCACTTTCTCAGGTAAGTGCCCTGAGCTCCCCCAACATGGGCACTGAAGCTCATAGTGCCCTCAGCATGCAAATAAAGCAGGTTTACTGAATTTGGTCCTAAGTATTTTGTTTTAAAATATCACATTCTTTGTCCTGGAGCCCCCAGAGGAAGTTTAATGAAACTATCAATATACCAGTTGCAAACATGTAATCTCCAGCTCTAGATAAACACCAAACAATAATCTAAAACTTCCATTTGAGAGAAAAATATGTTAGTTACTTTTTTTATTCAATTTCCTACCTTTTTTTTTTTTTTTAAGAATTGCTAAAATTAAAATCTAAGGGGAAAAAACAAACATGAAACAAATCAAGTAATTTATTTAATTATATTTAAATTTTGTGGGGGTTTTGTTTGTTTTGCTTTTTTTGTGGTTCTTTGGGGTTTTTTTAATTACATGAAATATTGCTCAAGAAAACAAACATCAGAAGTAACAAAATTAATCATGACATCAATAAACAATTCAGCAGTTCTGAGAAAATATTCAAATGATCTTCCCAAATAAAATGCCAACAATATATATTAAAAACCTGTAACAGTCTTTTAAAAAATAGTTAGTATGCCAAGTATTTTCAAATGGATTGGTCACCCACATTAATTGTACAGCAAGGTTATTCCCATGGATCACAGGGCAATAGAAAAAATTAAGAGAACAAAAGCAAAGCCACCTATCAAAAGCAACCAAGCACAGTAAGAAAGACACCTACAAAAATTAAAGAAGACTAAGGGGAGTCAAGATGTTTCGTTTTACCAGCCCTTCCTGCAGTGTGAAACCAAGGAGTCAGTGCATAGGAAGGGCAGGAGAAAAGGAGCTCTGGCCAAGTCCTGCAGGTCCCAAGTGTCCTGAGGTGGTGAGGGGAGATGGGGAAGTGATGAGAGGTGATGGGAGATGGGAGGTGATGGGGGATGGGAGGTGATGGGAGATGGGAGGTGAGGACAGGTGGAAGGTGATGGGAGATGAGAGGTGGGGCTGCACGGTGCTGTCCTCTAGAACCGAGCGTTTCCCCACCGCTGGATGCAGCCTGCATGGTCACTCCCTCCTGGTGGCTCCAGAACAAAACTCCTGGAAGTTTCTCCAAGACAGCATGATCAGACCATTCCTGCACAGGCTGACTCTTGCCAAACAGGGCTTCAGTTTCAGGAGAGGATCTTTGTTGCTTCCACAAGCCCTTTTCCCCCAAAGGATTGCAAGCAGTTTCAAGGACTGAGCAAGAGCAGTTCTGCATCAAACAGTTCAGCTGCTGGGCAGCAGAACCCCCCCCACACACACATTTTCTTGCACTGTCAGCTTTCTCACCTCCTGAGCAAAAGCACCCAAGAATATCCAGCAGAAGAAGTAACACTGGTTTATTCCACCCGTGTGTAAAAATTTCTACAAGGTGTGAAAGGGATATAACTTTCCAAGTGAATTCACCTAACATGATATCAAAAGTAACATTCATAACAAGCTGAAATATGAGACCTGCCCTTTCCTGAGCTCCAAAATGTGAAATTAGGTATTTTATATGCCAATTTGCTCAATTTATAAATCAGTTAGATGACATTTTCAAGGAATATGTATATGGATATTAAAGCAATAATTTGACAGACGTTTTAGAAAACTAAGAACCTGGTTCCCAATACCTTCAACCTCACAATTGTCCTTGTTGGATTCACTAACTGAGCAATAGCTGATATCAGGAAGTATTCTGGCCATTGGGATAATTAAGTGAATATAATTAACTTTGCTTAAACTGGTAAACTTTTAAAAGTCACCACTCCAGCACTTTGCTTCAGTTTTTCACAGTTTGCTCTGGTGCTTCATAATTGATATGCTTTTCTTCCAAGGTTATTCAGACAGAAATATGTCCCTCTTCACTCCCACATCAACCAGAGGAAACACCAGATGGACGCAACTTACTGTTATTAATTTGTACTGCATTGTAAAAAAATATAGCAAACAAGCCTAAACTATTTCCAGCTCACTTACAGAAAATACAAAAGTATTGTATGAGGAGAATGATCTCTGTTTTACAGAACGACACACTGAAATCAACTCGGCTCAGGAATCATCAAGCTAGAAATATCGATTCCAAGGATAGCTGGGGAAAAAAAGTATTTACCCATATGAAAAAAGTATCCAGAATCTAGACAAGTGCATAATCTGATGAAACTAAGCCGTTCAAAGTTAAAAAACCTCCATTCAACCTGGGAGTATTCCAGAATTCTAGGTGCAAGTAAGAAACGGGTTCAGGTCCTTAGGTTAAATGAAAATGAATTTTAGTTGGAGTTTTTTTTCATAATTTGAGGTGAATATCCTAAGTTTTGGGTTAATCTGGGGTAGAATTATTTGTAATTTCAAACAACAATTTTATTCTCATCAATACTACTTAGCACATTATTTGGAGAAGTTTGAAATTAATGAAATTGCAATTTTAAAAAGAAAAATAATAAAGTCTCAATATACTCTAATATCAATCCTTTATGTTCTTTGAAAACTTTTTTATTTCTTTCTTTCTTTGCTGTTTCCTCACAAACACAATACAGTAGAAGAAAGAAATTTGAAATACTGAAGCTTTGCTATACAACTTAGAGTTTTCGTTATGTTTTTTACTCTTACTCTTGAACTGCTATAATATCTCTGGTTTAGCTGCTCATTGCTAGGACAGAAATTATTAATACTTTATAATTTTAATGCTGCCATCATCTCTCCTTTTAGATAAAAAGCCTGCATATGTAAGGTGAGCTTCACTGTAATGTTCAGATATGACAACCAAGCTTAGCGCTTTTCCTATTTCATATGGAGCAAACATGTGTAAACACTTTATTAAAATTAAAAAAAAAAAAGAAAAAGAAGAAGTGAAAGCTGTTCCCTGCTGATTGATTTTTCAAAAGCTCCCTAGACTGAATTGGCTACAGATGTTTGCAAAATGATTGGATGTAAAGTGGGCTTAATTCATAAAAGCAATAAAATGTTGCTTATTGACTGAACAGATGAACTAGCTGAGGGGACATAATTTGGAGTGTTCTTATTGGAAATGCTTTGAAGAAATGTAATGATAGTGCAGAAAAAAAGCCTTATTAGATGTAGTAGAATAAATTTACTGCAAAACATTTCACAAGATTTGAGACACTGAGAAAATTAATTCCTGAAATTTGGATTGTACAGTTATGCATCCATATAAACTTGTGGCTTCTCAGACAGGCAGTGTTACTCACAGTTAGCAACGAAATTATTTAAGCCTACATTTAAGAGAATGTTAAGATGAACAAAAAGAAAGAAGTGCTGGTAAGTAAATTCTCTCCTGTCTACTGGTGTCTACTCTGCATTTTCAAGGCTGTAAAACCTAAGGCATATTAAAAAATAGCTCCTGCTAACTCAGATCATCAACTCAACTCCCAAAAGAGAGTGTGAAAAACTCTTTGTAAGATTTCTATGAGTTTTCCTTCCTTGAGGATCCATAGACTTATCTCCATGCCTAGCAAGGAGGTGCAAGGAGCAGACTAAAGTCATGCTGCTGCAGGGCAGCGATGTGTTCTGCTGTCGTGTTCTGATCAGCAGGGGTTAATGTCTGAGGACACACTTCTCTACAACTTATCGTTAAGTTTTAGTATTATTTTAGGTAGAGCTAGCAGCCACCTGGAAATGTTGATGTTCTTAGGGTCTCTACCTTACTAATACTCTGGTTTCGGCTCCTTAAATCTTAGCCATGAGAATTTTGAGCATTAGTGTTTATCTGAGGTTTGAAGGAAGACTACAGCAAGATACCATCTGAAAATTATTCTGGTAAGTCTTCTTTTAGGAAACTTTGAAAAGCCCTTATGCCTCTGCATAGGGAACTGAAACTCTTACTTTAGAGCTGTTACAGTGTCTGAAATTTAACCTTAAAGTTTAGGTACCTAAAATGAGCAGATTGCATTCATATTCTCCAGGCCTTTCTCCAAGCATGTGTTTGCAGATGTGTTAACTGCAATGGATATGAGTTTCTTCTGTTTGGCTAAAGTTTTCCCTTGGGTTGGCTCATGAACATTATTCCTGATGACAGCAGGGTGCTGTGAAGAGCACTGCTGGGCAGGATGGCAGTGAAATGATCATCAGTGGGAGCATCTACTTTTCTCCTGGCATGACTTACAGCACAAAGTATGGGACTATGAAAAGAACATCCAGTCGTGCTTTCAGCAGTTGCAGAATGGTGGAGTGGCCAAATCACACAACTCTGAGCATCATTTAGATGCCAATGCTTCAAATGTCATGTGTATTCCTGTGATCTGCAATTCCCTATATCATATACTCAGCCAGGGGCAGAAGTTTCTGCCACAAAAAGTTTCTGCCCAGTTTGGATTCTGGAAGCTGATGGAGTTTGTAGACAGTTAACACAACCCACAATGGAGCAGCTGAGGAACTGCAGCCTTTGTGAAGGAGTCACATTAAAGAAGTTTGTGGAAAACTGTTTTCTGTGAGAGGGACCCCAAACTGGGGCAGTGAGGAGTCCTGCCCCTGAGGAGGAATCAGTGACAATGTGTGATGAAATGACCACAGGCTCCATTTCCCAAATCTCTGCACCACTGGCAGGGAAGCACAGAAAACTAGGAGTGAAGTTGAGCTCAGGAAGAAGGGAGGAGTGGGAAGGAAGGTGGTTTTAGGATTTTGGTTTTATCATTATCATATTTTATCTGATTTTATTGGTAATAAATTAAATTAATTTCCCCATGTCAGTTACTGGTGACTGATCTCTCCCTGCCCTTATATTGACTCACAAGCCATGCATTATACTTTCTCTCCCCTGCCCAACTGAGTAGGACAGTGACAGAGTGGCTTTAGAGGACACCTGGCATCCAGTCAGGGTCAGCCCACCACAGCCACAGACATTAGTATTGCTTTCTATATGATTAGGGATAGCTTCTACATTGAGAAATATTATAATCTTAATGGAGCATGAAATTCCCGCTGATTATTACTGTTTGTGTCAGTAAGGGTTTGATCTTTTTCTGTTTTAATTTTTATATTTTAATAAACATGCGAGAAAATTAGAGTCACGGGCTGCCATTTTAGTTCTTGACATTCACCACTTGTCTGAGGGTGATCTGTCTTTAAAAAGGGAAGCAAAGCTATGTATTTCACTTGTGTAGGAAAAATTTTGTTTCTAAATGTACCTATGCAGTCCCATTTGGTATGCCCAGGATGCCTGAGACATCTGTGTGGGACAAGCAGATCCCACAAAAGATGTATAGAAGACTTCTGGAGAAGCAGTTGAGGTCTGGGCAGGATTGTGCGAGGTGCAAAAGGAAACAGAATCACACTGATAATTTTGGTCTGTTGAAAGAAAAGATTTAGACAAGCATAAAAACTGCGCCGCAGAAAAACATGAAAAATAGTAACAGAAAGTTGAATTTTCTCCCTATAAGTTATGGAAAGGAAAAATTCAGCCAGAGTCTTTTTAAAATCCAGCAATGCAAATGATCAAAGGTTTTATTCATACAAGCACTCTCATGTTTAAATTTTAAGCCCATTTGAAGTCATCTTCTCATCAAGTTAAGCCCATGTACAGGGATTGCCAAGATCACTGTCTTTTCCTGCTGTAGCTGATGACAGCAGGGTTCCATCTGCGTGTACTAGCCCACTGCTGCCTGTCTAAATAGATGCAATTGTCAAATCTCTCTTCCTGGTGTTTTTAAAGCAGCAGTGAACATTTAGGCAGGCACATGAACAATTGTGTGCTTACAGGTGAGCTCAAACTCTTTATAATGTGTTCCTAGTGCTGAGAAGAGAGGGGAGGAAAAAAGGAGAGGTATAGAGAAGGAAAACTGGGGCTAGTAACTTAATAATAGAATAACTGAGTCTTGATCTCTACAGTCTTCCATTCACTACGTGTATATGTCTTTTTCCAATTGGAAAAAGTCATTACCTGGTTTCAGAATTTGTGACATGAGGGATAACAACCAATGATAACTTTTTGAAAGTAAAACCAGAAATACTGGTTTCTTGAAGTTTTAAGCCTTTGGACTGAATTGTATTTTGCCTCACCTACATGAGGCAGTGCTGAAGAGGTTAAACAGAAGTTGCCCCTTTTTCAAAACTGTGTTAATTAAAAATGCAAAACCCAAAGAAATCACAGCTGGATAAATAAAAACAGCCCAGATGGTATAGCAACAAACTTCTGGCAGGTCTTGAAGCAGACAGTATTCCTGCATATTTTATTTCCTAGCACAGGCTATCAGCAGACCACACCAGTGATGGCTCAGGCAGTGCATGGGAATGGGGGGCACTCAGGCTGTCCTGGTGCTAAAGGCAGCACAGTTTCAGAAACACCTGACTGCCTACCTGGTGTTTGTTCATTGCACAAAACAAGTCCCCAGGTTCCTACTGTACGTCAGCTGTATGTCTCATGGCTGAGAGCAAATTCCTTTTGGTGATGCTCTTTCAAGTGTGCACGTAGGCAAAGTTCTACCTTTCAATATGTCCGTGTGTGTTTGTCAGCTTGGTCTGAAATGGACTCTGCCAGGGAATGTAGACCTGGTTTGGTGAGCTTTAAATCATGTTCATGTGTGCAGAACTCCAGCAAATTTCAAACCAGGTTGCATTAACTTTTGAAAAGAAATTGGGTACTACCAATTCTCTGCAGATATGTCTGGCCAGCTCCTCATATCCTGTAGAGTGGCTCTGCCTAGGTACAGGAGGGGAGAAATGGAGATGTGTTGTTACAGCTGTTGCTTCCTTGGGCTGCTAGCTTCATGAAATTCTAGACATTCAATATCTAAGAACATCTGGACAGAGCTTTTAGGTGAAAAGGAAGTTATATCTGGATAACATGGACACATGGTGACTAAGACCAGGCTCAGGACAGTAGGAATAACATTCATAGTTACTTTATATATTGTATCTTTTCAAGAGCCTTCTTAATTGGTTAGTCCTGAGAAATCATTCAACTTATCTCAGTTGGTTTTCCAACTCCCTGGTAAGAAAGCAAGTTTCAGAAGTAGTAGACTCTACATGGATTCACATCTGAGAATTAAATGGTTGGGACAGAAAAAAATTATGTTAGAGGTATGAGAGAGAGAGGGGGAGAAAAAAATTGAGTAAGGTTAAAACACCAGAATGTGTACAGGAGTATCAATTAAAAATAAATGTGTCTAGAATGATCATTATTCATCTTCTGAGTGGTCTACATCTTATATTTGTCTTTTCCAATGCACTCTGCTCTTAGTACATGTGGTAAATCCAAGGCTAGCTCTACCCCAAGTCATTGCGCTCATTACACACCACACAAGCTATGCAAAAGCAGTGTGGGAAATGTACAGTTTTTTGTTCTTTTGTTGGAGCTGTGGGTTGGGTTGTGCTCTCAGACCAGCCCCACTTCAGTGCATGGCTCTGTCTTGCAGCCCCTTGCAAGGGCTCCTCACAGCTGGCAGGAGTTTCCCTGCAGGCTGAAAGGTTTATCCTCCAGTAATGGGGAACAGAAGGACCTGGACTTGAGGCTGTTTCTCCAGCCTTGGGGCAGTCCTTCACAGCCTTCATTTACATTTGGTATTGTGATGAAGATCAGACTCTTTTACTGCCATATAAACTTTAGGCATATGGCTTTATCCACCACAGAAATTCTCTGTAAGATGCATAAGAGGCAGCAAACAATGGATTGCTTCTGGTCATGAGGCACAATAGATTTTTAGGCTTTATAATTAAATAAAGCTTTTGGTGAGGGAAAAGGTCCTGAAAGGCGATATGGCTGTTGCAGCTACAAACTTTATTATTGCTATAGCAGAAATTAACAACATTCATTTTGTCTAGGAACTCTGAGATGGCCTTATTCCAAAGATGGTCTCCTGAGTGATTTGGATTAGACTTTGACTTCATGGCCAGATTTTCATGCAATGCAAGTTGTTGTTGTTTTTCTCCTTCTTTTTGTAATAATATATGTGCTGCTCTGGCAGATGTTCTATTTTCACATTTTTTTTTCAAAATCAACACTACTGAGTGATACTGAGATGCTTTGATGGTGTAATCCTGACTGAAAAAGCCTTCTGGCACATTGGATAAAGACTCGTGATATGCATGCTGCTGTGCTACAATAGATATACCACTGCTCAACCTCCTGTTCAGGTTGAGCCCCCACGTACTTTTCTCACGTCTTCTCCTGAGCCTCCCATATGGTTTTGGGAACTGCTGAGCTTCATGGGCTGACTCCCACCTTCTGTGGGGCAAACACAGCAGATTGAAGATCCTACTCACACACAGACTCACCCCACAAATATGAGCATGAACAGAGACAAACCTGCATTTCAACAAAAAGAAAAAGCAGCTGGCAAGAACATGACTGAATTCTTCCTTCAATACATTTCCTTCTGCTTTCTTTCCACCCACCCTTTTCTCTCTGGTTGCTTGTCCCTGGATCATTTTCTGCTCCAGGTGGTGTTTCCTTCTACATGGAGAATTCAAAGGCTGGAGTGCCAGCACCCTCACTCCCTCAAGTAATAGCCTACTCGATGTGCAAACATCTGTGTTACTGCCTCTATAGTTAATAGGCTCAAGTGAAATTTCCATTGTCTGGCAGATAGCTTGGTGGAACTGAATACTCATCCTGAAAGGGTATATTTACTCTGTTTTGGTGTGGTAGGGACAGGACTCAGTGAGAGGCTGGTGACTTACGCTGTGTGTTTTAACTAGACATTAATTCCCATGGCAGGGATGACAATGGTTCCTCTCTGGACTGGAAAACTCTTAATAGAGACTGGACTCAGTATTGAGCTTAGTTTTGGTCTGAGGTGGAGAACAATGAATTATCATTCACTTCAGATTGAACGTAACTTTCTAATTAACAAGTCATTCATGACTGAATTTTCATTGCTGTATATGTATTTTAATTGCGCATATATTTATATATATATTTATAACAACATACTAGTCTGAGGTATTTCATTATTTCTCTTTTCTTTTCCTATGCTTTACTTTTTGCTTTGGTCCCAGCTCTCTTTACTGACATTTGGTTTTGCCTACTGGAATGACATTGACATTTTTCCTCGAGAAATGTAAAACAGCATGCACATAGTGCACTTTTGGAGGGGTTTCTCAATGGATATAAAAAAGGTGGGAAGAATTTTGCTGACTTTTTCAAATGTAGATAAGGATCACCTGAATGACAGGGTTGAAACACAGTGGACCCTTGACAGAGGAAGGCTGGCCCTGAGCTCCTGAGCCAGGAGGCAGGGGTGAAGGGCTGTGGGTTTTTCCTGAACAAAAAGCTGGCACCCACTTTGCCACTGCTCTTAGCTCCTTCTGTCTTTGGGTCAGCTTGTGTCATGGGAGTTGTAACTGCACTGGGCAGTAAAGGTGGCATTTCAGGGGAGATCTGGGAGGCAGTTACTTGTAGCAGTCTGAGATGACCATTTCCAGCGTACAATGACAATTTTTTTCCCAGACTGATGTCCCTGCTGAAGAGCCAGAGCTCCATGGTCAGATTACAAAGCCTGGCTGATCCTTGCATTGTGCTGGAGTCCTGACTGCTTGTGTAATTTTTTCCTACCAATAGAATATCTCCTGGGCACAATGATTCCTGTTTATGAAAAATTTAGAAAGGGGAAAGTATTTTCCACAGAGCAGTATATATTCTTTAAAAACATCTGAAAAAATGTGATGGCACTCAGCGTTGGACTGAATTTTCATAAGCAGTAGATTAATTTACTCAGGGAACCACTTTATGTATAAGTACTTAAAATTGCTCTACAAAATGCAGGAACAGGGTGCAATAATGCATCTTCAGATGTAATGTAAACAGTTCATTTGTAAAACTATTTCTTTAGCTCAAGAAATTAAATGTAAAATTAATTGTTCAAGTTCACAAGTAGCATCAGCATCATAGTGACACCAGCTAACTGCATGTTATATTTCACAAACATCAGCCAATTTAGTATTAGACTTTCTCACACAATTATATGTACTGTTTTCTATTGGAATCTCAATAAGTTAGTGTGTTTTACCACTTGAGAAGATCTAGAGTTGCCAGAAAATTTTCACTTCTATAAATGCATGAGCAATGGGAACTGCTGCCTGGATTTGCTACCTGGCAAATCTGAGCAGAGTTCAGTTCATAAGGAAGGGATCAGATTGGTGCTGAACACTCATGTTTTCATTTGAAACAAATATAGCTGCAGGAAGCAAAGAATTTTCTGGAGATTTTCAGCATGTTGCAGCATAGAGCCTTTAATGAAATTACAGGATGTCCAGCCAAAAAGGTGGAGTAGTAAAGGTTTAGTAAGGGTAGTGCAATCAAAATTTCTAAGACAAACTAGATTTATGCTATTTTTTTGTATATGTTCATAGGTCACATAAAAACAGTTTCACAGTAACTAGAAATTGGTCTGCATAGCTCAAATATATTCAAAGCAGCATTTCACACATCATCCTTGGTAAGAAGTCAGAACAGATTGTGTTTATTCCTGTTATTTGCCTTTCGTTTGTCCAGATGTACTCTACAGGTAAATCTTACTCATTGTCAAAGATCTATGAGTCACTGGAAATCACAGACTCATTCTCACCCTGACTTGCACATCATGCAGCCTCTTTAATTTATGAGCACTGCAGAAGAGGAGGATAGCTTCTGGACTGTCTCCTTTTTATGAGCCCTCTGACGTCTCAATTTGAGCTCTGCAATGAATATCAAACATCTACTTGTCAAGGTACATATAGTCTTAAGTCATAGCAAAGTTGGCCTTTGAATGTGTCATGCTGCTATTTTTCCACCAGAATTTAGCTTTTCCTTGTGTCAACAAAAATAAATTTAATAAAAGTTACGTATGACTAACTCTGAACTGAAGCAAAAGCTGGTTATGCTTTCAAGTCTGCAAAACAATGTCAGTACAGCTGCCATTTAGAGAGAGGTTACTGCAATCAATCAGCTATTGCATGGGCCTGAGTCCCACAGAGGCCGAGGACTTATGTTACAGTAACCTCTTCAAGCTAGGTCTAATGTGCTCTAAGAAGCTTCTAACACACCCAAAATAGCTCAGCTACTTTTGGAAGCATAAAAATCAGCAAAATAGCTTTTGTTGCAGTGTTAGAAACGAAAAAGTTTAATAAAAGCAAAATACGAAACCAAAAACCTAAGCTAAATGCTAGATGTTCTTATTCCTAGTAAAACACCTTACAAAAGCAATTAGTTTCTTTGTTCACTCTTTTTTCTAATTAATTGCTTAAACAAAACTTTTTAGGTTCTGTCTAATTAGCTATCCTTAAGTTTGAAGTAAAGTCCCCTAAGTCCTATGAAGTGTCTTTTCACTTAATCAAAGAAAAATACTTCTAAACTTCATTCCTTTAAAAGAGACAAAAAATAGTTTTGTCACTCCATCAACAAAAAGCAAACTCCTACAGACATTGTATTTCTCAGGCATGGTCAGGTCCATGGTCAGATTTCAGTTCCATGCCTGCCAAATTATCAATATGCAAAAATTCATTTTCCATATTGCAATCTTTGCCATTGCTGGCAAATAGTCATGATTAAAAGTGCATCCATCTGGCTCTTACCAAGATAAATTATTATATTAATCTGTTACTCTGCCTATATTTGAAACTGTGTACTTTTTTTCTTTTGTGTAAGTCATCCTCTATTTAACAAAATGGACAAGAGACATAGAAGTGGTTTGGTGAGCAGTGACAGAAATCATCCTGTGACAAAGCTGTCTATGAGAGGGCTCAGTGCATGCAGAGAAAAGCTCGAGCCCCACAGTGAGGATGTGTGCTGAGATTGGGGGATGACTTGGGCACAGCTTGAGCAAATACTTCATTAGCCATGGATAGTAAACGAAGACACTGGACAAAACTGAGTGCAGTGTTTAGAAGGAAAAAAGAGAAAGAGCTGAACTGTCAATACTTTGAGGTGTTTGTAGAGAGTAAGAGAGGATGCAAAGCTGCAGTGGGGACCTAATGCCAGCTAACTCCCCTGATAACCAGCAGCTCAGGTACCTTCCTTCTCCAAGCTCACAAGGGATCAAATTTGACTCTCTAAAGATTAATATAATGGGCCAGCTGACTAATGATTTGTTTTTACTGACTTTCTGAGGTCCTAATGTACTTTAAAAAACCAGCAACAACTTGAAGGGATAAGATCACTACGTAATTCTACAGTGGAACTTTTATTAACTTCAGAGTTGTGGTACAGAAAAATAATTGTTCAGAGTTTTTATCTCTAGCTACAGTAATTAAAGTAAGATTTATAATTTAAAGAATTATATAAGTATATATAAGCATGCATATATATATGTATAATATAATAAATAATAAAATCATTCCTAGATCCTACTTGAATGTGTTTGCCATAGACCGTCAGAGTCTGTCAGACAGCAGGCAAGACTTCTTTAAGGATTTCAGGTATAAAAAAAGCAATCATAAGGGAAGTTGAGGGAAATAATTTTAATTTTCTTACCTTGCTGTCTTACCTTCAACATAAATTTTCTCAACGGATGCGAACGGGATTTTCTAAAATGGGGACTTTTTAAAACTGTTGAGGACACATTTTCGAGCTCGTGGTTCAGTTGCAAAGTAGACATCAACCTTTGTGAGACTCTAAGGGGTGATATTTATCTCACTGACACTTAACATGGGACATGGCACATGACAGGAACTTAGAGTACTTAATAAGAAATGTAATGAAATGAAACTCACATCACCCTCTGAAATGCTGTGGAGTATCATTAATGCTCCTTAATTAGTCCTCTATCTTATGTCGATGCCTAAGCCATTAGAGTAAAATCTGAGTGTCTTATATGCCCTATAAATATAAGAAAATATAACTTCATCTAGTGGGTAAAAAAAAAAAAAAAAGGGAAAACAGAGGTCAAGAATCTTTTGAAAGCCCTGATTCTTGTAAGCACACTTACATTGGTAAAGACTGGGTAAATGTGAATTATTTATGGGCTGATGGTGCAGGATGGCATGTCATTTCACAAAACATCAGCCTCAGAAAAATACCCCTAATTAAAAGAAAAAAAATAAAAGCAAACCTTGCCATTAATAAAAACCAAACAACAGATAATTTGAGAAGTCTCTGCTGAAATCTGCAAAAGACCACTCAAATTAAAGGCTGGAAGTCTGCGTCCTTCATGTGCCCTGTTATGGAGTATAAGGCAATACACGAGTTGGGGAAGGTATAGACATGGAAAACTGATGGACAGGAATGTGGAACAGGGATGTGGGGACAGAATACTCATAAAGGTCTGCCCAAATCTAATCAGGGATGTCTTTAGATGCCAGAGTGGTGTGTTCCTCTTGGGGTAATACAGAGCACCTAATGTTGTTAGTTTGCAGATGGAAACCTGAAATTGTCTTCTAAAGGGACAAACTCCTCTTTTTCCAAGGAGAAGTGAGAGGGCCTAGCCCAGCTACCCTGGGCTTTGGGAATGCCTGCTACTCAATCTAATTATGTCTGAAATAACTGTGCCTCTCTTTGAAGCCAATTTTAAATGACTTTAATAAACTACTTCAAATCCAAAAATTTAAAATAAAATCACGATGTGTCATCTAGTTCATATTAAAAAGAATGGAGTTGCAGAGGACCCATAACCTCATCTTTTTTAGCTTGCCTATTGAACTGTTTTATTTTTTGCTTGGTTGACAGCACAGACTTTTACCTTTTTTAACCTTTTGTACACCAAGATTTTTAACCTTTGGAAAATCAGATCTCTAAACTGGGTGTCTTCTGTCCTCTTTTGGAAAGAATTTGGAGGGAATTTAAAAAAAACTAGTTGAGTCTTGGTGAACTTTTCTAAAATTCATTAACTCAGAAAATACCCTTCTTATAGGCAGCAGTGTTTGTGCAGGCTCGACTTTCATGACGCACCAGAAAACATTTTATTGGGTCGTATCCTGGAACCACCTTTGCAAAGCTGCAGTTCACTTGTCCTCTGCAGAGAATTTCAATTAAGCATCTTCCAGCAGAGAGTAGGCACCATCCCAGGTTTTCCCCGAGGGTGCATTTCTGGACTGCCACCGAATGTAGAAGTAAATATGAAGCAGGGAGTTTCCTCTCTTCCATGATCATCAGTTGCTGATGTAATAATACATAAAATAATCCAGTATTATCTTTTCTGAGAATAAATGGCTTTATGCAGTTTGCATCCATGTGATTTAATGCTCTTTCTCCTGAAAACCGTGGCCTTGCCTGTGTCTTTCATCTTTGGAACTAGTTATGCCCTAAACCATTGATGGTGGCTCTCTGACAAAATATTACTTAGTGTGAGTGAAACTTAGGCAAGTGACCATGCAAACCATTAAAAATAGGAAAACGATTCTGTGATGCATTTGAGAGAAAGCCACCTTCTTCTTACAAACATTCTGAGTCTCCTTTCAGACTGAATTAACTTATGATCTGGGCTGAATACATTCCAGTACTGCCATTCCTCTATTGCTATTGTTTCTGGCCAGTAGTTTAAAGCCATGAGATCACAATCTGCCAGAAAAAAATTCCTTGCTAGAATTGGACACTTATTTTACCTAAAATATTCCCAATTTAAACAGTCTAATAGGTTGTCAATATCCAATACATTAACACATTGAAAAATTCATGATTATTAGCTATTTAAATAACAAAATAATTCTTAGTGTTGACTTCCAAATTCTTTCTATTTCATTGTAAAGGCTGTTCTGTTACAAAAAAGAAACCATTTTCTCAGTGTCTCGGAAATTTTACTTTGCAATTTCTGAGTAGTGGAGGAAAAAAAAAATAGAGAACTCATTTCTGGGAGGCAGTTAGTAACCACAGGACATTTCTCCTGAAGGAATCATGAAGAATTGATAATAGCTACTTTGACATACATGTCACCAAATGAACCCTTCTAAGAAACACTAGTCTTGGCCTAGACCAGTTCTGGAAAAACAAACAAACAAACAAACAAAAAACAAGCAAAAAAAAAGCCCAAACAAAACAAAAACCTAAAAAAACCTAGCAACATAAAAATATGTTGCAGGACAAAACACAGAAAGAAAAATACATTAAGGAATAATGGAAGTAAAAATGAATATGTGGGAGCCAGAATATGCACAGTGCCTGTGTGGGTGGACAAGCAAGTGGGGATATGCCAACAAGAAAAAGGCTGACATTTCCTTTCTGTAAACTTAAGATATAAACAAACTTTCTGAGATCTGTTGAGGCTTAGCTTTTTTGACCTTGCTCCTACCAAGTGGTGGGGCTAATATTTATGGTTTTGTGTTCCTGTAAAGAGAAAAGAGAAACGTGCTCTTACTGCAGCTCAGTTAATACTCAGTGGAAGTTTCCACTCTTTTTACCATTATGATCAATGGAAGAAAAAAATGCTAGCAGGATCCTGCTGGCTATTGCTAGATCTCATTTTAGGAGTAGTATTCCATGATCAGGAATCTGATCAACTTTTTTGTTGTACTCCGTAATCAGGAATCTGATCAACTCCATGAAGATTTCTTCTACTCTTCTACTTTCTATTCAAGCAATAATCCCTCAATATTCCCTTCCTCAAGTTCTATGCATTGTCCCATCCCTCCTCTCCATTTGCCTAAGTTCCAGAGTGAAGTCAACCCTCCCTTTTCCAGCTTTTCTTTCTGAGCCTGGTTCATCTCCAAAGTACCATTGGATTAATTTCTGCTGAGATCATCTGTCAACCCCTGCCCTATCACAAGACTTCAGGGAGTTCTGGGACCATCTCCAGCTGCTTATCTAGGAAATAAAATAATAAAGGGCTGCTTCAAGCCTATGGGTGGCCTAATTTCTTCAGACCTATTCCTGCTCCCCATCCAGGATAAAGAGCTGAAGTTCCACAGAGCATCTTCTTAGCCCACCACCCGGAAACCCGAAGTAGACAGAAGAACACACAAGGAGCTATGCCTATTTACTGCCTCCATCCCCACCAGCCTCACTGTGCTGGTCTAAACAATGTTGAATCCTTTATATCATAATTACAATCCAGCCTGTTCCATGCTCCACAGTGACAAGACAGGGATGAAGTAAGGAATTGTGACTGCAAGGTAGGGAAATAACTGTCAATAATATCAACAAAGTATCCAACCAATGTGTTATTCATGGTATTTTTACAGCAATTGTTATAACTGAGACTAACACTAACAATAATAGCACTTGTGTTTGAAAAGACATATGAAACTTGTTCAGCTAAAGTTTTAGTTACAAACTTTTAAGTCATCTAGTTGGAAAGAGATTTGAACATTTTAAAGCAACACTGGGATCATTCATATGTTAGTTCAGTAAACCTGCAATGTCTCATAGAAACAGTCCACCACTCAAAATTGTGGTTCAAAACATGGCAAACCCTACTGTTTTCTAGAGAACCTTTCTTTCAGCTCATAGACAGGAAAATCAACAGGTAGAAAGGTGAAGAACAGCACATCATTCTCAGCTGAAATCACACATGAAAAGTCTACCAAGGGCTGAGAGCAGAATGGTCCAAGAGTGACCATGGAGATCACATCACACTGTGCCTCAGGGATCCCACTGCCTCCAGCCTCACTCCCACACCTCAAGAGAACCCAGAGGTTCCACAGCTGCTCAGGGCTTTGTGCAGGGTCAGAAGCTGTTTGGCTGAAATATCTGTATCAGCTGTCTGAACACCCACTCCCCCTCCACCCCGGGACCAGAGATTGGATCAGATGGAAGTAATTTTTCTGCCAGATGTGACCCATGGGCCATGTTTTGATCTGTGCTGATTTAGTTTTACAGGGTTTACAGCCTAGTTCTCTCCTTAGTAAAGACTAATGAAGATTTGGCTAGTAAGGTAAGTCTCTGTGCTCCTAGTTTTTTATAACACACCTAACATTAGGAGTGTTTGGAAAGGAGGAATCTCTCACCACTATTTTTGTTATAATCCATAGTGGAAATTTTCTAAGTTTCAGACTTACAGACTCTCCACATTCTGTAACTAATTCTAGTAGCTTTAGGGAGTTCCCCAGCTGGGACAAATCCAGGCTCATCTCTGTCTGGAGCATATCCAGGCTCACTTCTACTGGGGGGCCTTGAAGTTTTCCAGCATCCCTAGCCATGATGCAGACCCATTTGGGACTCCTGCCTTCAGGCTGGCCATTCTGCAGCTTACAGAGTTCCCAGGACTTGGGTAGGCCTGCCAGAATCACAGTTTCTGTTGGAATCTTGCCTTGGATTTGGCAAAATTTTATCAAGCCCAAGCTGTTTAGAGTGAAATATTTCACATTCAACCAACTGGAATTTTTTAGCAAACTTTGTTTCAGCAGGAAATTTCAGACCAATTCTTTCTATTAAAAAAACATCAGGTCCTTAGGGAATGCTGTATAGTGCCATCTGAGATACTGAATTGTTAACTCCTGTGAAGAATCTACTGAAACAATATAAGCATCCATTTGGTATCTGGATTTGTTTAATGATCATTATATGTGATGTTACAGTCTCCAGAAACAATTAATTAATCAAAAGTTCAGATTCAGTGGACTGTTGCTCCCTCAGATTTTGCAAAATGATGTTCTCTTGTCCTGGTGGCTGGCAGCTGCATTTGGAACCAAGGAAGTCTCCATTTCAAAGGAATCCACTTATGTGGGTGATAACATAGGGGACTGTGCTGCCATTCAGAAGGACCTCAAAAGGTTGGAGAGAGGGGCAGAGAGGAACAGCTTGAAATGTAACAAAGGCAAATGCAGGGCCCTGGACCTGGGGAGGAATAACCCAGGCACCAGCACAGGCTGGGGCTGGCCTGCTGGGATTCATCTCTGCAGAGAAGGACCTGGGGGGCTGGTGGACAGCAAACTGTCTGTGAGCTGCAGTGCCCTGGTGGCCAAGAAGTCCAGTGGTGTCTTGGGGTGCACTGGAAATGAGCATTTCCAACATGCTGCGGGAGATGATCCTGCTCCTCTACTCAGCCCTGGTGAGGAACATTTGGATGCTGTGTCCAGTTCTGGGCTCCTCAGGATGAGAGAGAAGTGGAGCACCTGGGAGAGAGTCCAATGGGTGGTGACAAAGACGATTAAGGAACCAGAGCATCTCTCTTATGCAGAAAGGTTCAGGGTGTGGGCTCTGTTTAGCCTTGAGAAGAAACAGCTGAGAGGGGACCTTATCAGTGTACAAAAGTATCTGGAAGCAGGGTGTTTAAGAGGATGGAGACAAATGGTGGCACCAAGCGATAGACAAGAGACAAGGGGCAGAAACAGGCAACCGGCAACAGGATGAGGAAATGGACTCAAGCTGTTCCAGGGGAGGTTCAGGTTTCACAACAGGAAGAATTTTTTCACTGAAAGGGTGGTTAAGCTCTGGAATGGGATATCCAGGGAGGTGGTAGAGTCACCATCCTTGGAGATGTTCAACACATGACTGGATGTGGTACTTAATGCTATGGTTTAGTTGGTGTGGTGGCATTAAATCAAAAGTTCATCTTGATGATCATGGAGGCCTTTTCTAACCCTAATGATCTGTGACTCTATGATTCAATG
The DNA here is from genome assembly GCF_028018845.1 of Melospiza georgiana. Taxonomy (NCBI): domain Eukaryota; kingdom Metazoa; phylum Chordata; class Aves; order Passeriformes; family Passerellidae; genus Melospiza; species Melospiza georgiana. The sequence continues at coordinate 93,362,163 of NC_080432.1, forward strand.
GAAGTGATGCACCTGAACATGAGTTATAACTTCTTTACTGTGAGGCTGACTGAAACTGGCTGCCCAGAGAGGCAGAAGAGTCTCTCTCCCTGGAGATACTAAAAACACATCTGGAGACAATCCTGAGTAACATGCATTAGGTGATACTCTTGGAGCAGGGAGATTGGACTAGATTGCCTCCAGTGTTCCCTTCCTACCTGACCCATTCTGTGATTCTGATATGGGATGGTGAAAAACATGCATAGTAAATGGAATGGGGATGATAGATCAAAAATGGATCAGAAGAGTTATAGGCAAGATAATAACTCATCAGACACTCCCTAGTGCTGTGCTCCTAGGGACTTGGAAAGCTCTTCTGCCTGATGAGCTACTCCGGAAGCAGTTTTACACACTTCTCATCCCACATTCATAAAATGGACTGCAAACATGTCCTCAATATCTACAATCTCCTGATGACTGAAAACAACTAGCAGTATTCAGGTAACAGAATAATAAGAAGAAAGAAGCTATTGAAAGCACACTATCCCCAGTTACATGCATCTTTAATCACTATTTTATCAGTATGAGGACTGAGTTTGCAGTATAAATCATGGGGAAAATATGGTCTGTACCTAAACCTTACATGTAGAATTCTTGTTTACATGATAGACATTTCAAAAATATGAAAACATAGTAATAATCTACAGCCTATGTTCTGACTGCATTAGAATCAAGCACTATTGTATAGTAAAATAATATTTTAAATAGTCGTCTTCTTTTATAGATGATGCAGTATCTCTTGATATTCACAACATTTATAAAAGACTAAACAATATACATTAACCATACAATTTGCCTTATCGTTCACTATTCCATTTGTTTTACTGCTCCTATAATTTTCTGGGCAGTTTAGATGAGCGAAGAGCATGACATACTGCTGGCCCCATATCTCTTCCTTCCATAGCTCCAGACAGATTTGTCTCTAGAATGATTGGTCTCAGTATTCCTAGGCATTACAGGAGAATTTACTTTTTTTTAGCGATTTATCAATGTGCTTTTGTAGCAATCCTCAGGAAAAACATCAAAGGAAAACAAAATAGATAAGGAAACTAAGATTATTGCTTTGTAAAATCAGTTACCTGAATTTGAACTGAGATCTAATAAATGTCATTTATGTTTAGAGTTAGGTTAGAAGGCTAGAAAAGTACTCAAAATGAAATTTACTACCTGAAGAGTGAGAAGGAATCTAGCAATCCCACATTCTGTTACAGGAAAGATTAAATGTATGAAACAATTGGGAAGGAAAATGTGTTCTGAGATTCCTGGGCTGGTTGGCAGAGGTTTCTGTGTGAAGTGGGCCGCTGCTGGAGGTGTTGCTATCCTGGCTTTCCCAAGAAAAACAATCAGCAGGACCCCAGTCTTTTGCAGTTTGTTGTCCTACATTATTTCTCTATGCCTAAAGTCAGCAAAGATAGGAAACAAACCCAGCAATATTTAAATGAATAATGGCAAATAAAACACGCCAGATGACAGCAAGCACAAGCACTGATATTTAAAATAGTGTGGTTATTTCCTCAGTAGAGACAGGACTAGAGTTATACTGCAGTGAACATACCCAGAAAAGTGTTGCATGTTCTTTGTGCCATGCACTGTGATTTCCAGAGAGAATTCTTGTCATTTTAGCTTTTTAAGCTGGTGACTTCAGCAGAGAGAAGGAATGATGGCATAGATTGTAACATCCTTTTTCTTTTCTAAACCAAATTATTCTTTACAAGGCCCTGTAAAATGAATGATTCCAGTAACAGGAGTCCATTCCTGACTTGAATTTTTTTAGTTGTATAGGCAGAATCTGTGAATACAACTGTTTGGGGGATTAATTAAAATAATTTATCTTGGTGGCCAATGCCAAAACTATTTCTTTCATGATAAAAATTACCTGGAGAAACATGATGGCAGAATTTGAATTTCTAAAGGCAAAGCAGTCTGTTCTGGGTGTTTTTGCACCTTTGCATGGCAATCATCAAAAAGCAAATATTTAGGATAAATATTTTAAAAAATTATATGTATACCTTATTGATAAGTTTTCTTGCAGATACCTGTATATGTAGCTGTTGTCACTGTTCTATGCACATTGAGAATATTCTAGCAGAATAAAAGAGTTTTGCAGTGGATATACAAAAAATATATTACAGATAGCACACTTCAAAAATATGGCATAATTCAGTGTCTCTCCAGAAGTAGTTTGTTCAGAAAGTTTGAAGCCATAAAACCTTATAAAAGTAAAGACTATTGCCACAAATTATCCCAGTGTCTTCTGTTAAGTCTGACATGGTTTCAGGCAGCTGATTCTGATAATACCTAAACAGATTTTCTAAGAATTTTACTGCATTTTTCTAGGTTTGCTTTGTAGCTGATGTTTTTCCTTCAGTGATGAGGTGGTGCCATGCAAAAGTTCTGGTCATTGAAATGACAGAAAACCTTCAGATTATTTCAAAACGACATTTCATCCTTATCCAGCATTTTTGTTCAACATTCACAAATATCTCTCCTTTGACCAGAAGTATCCTGCAAGTTCATCCTCTAGACAGCCATACCAGGTGTAAAAGAAAACCCTAAAGAGCTTTAAATGAGACTTCTGCCTTTATGGAGGATACCTAGATCATGAAACTATATATATCATTTATCAAAACTATTCTCTGTTCCCATAGGGAAGGGCTTATCTTCTCTGGGCATGGGGGAATGGTGGAGAGTTGAACATTTGTTGAGCCATGCTGAAAGCCTGGGTAGCCCTTGGTCTTTCAAAGAATTGTCAAGATCTTTGCCCAGAATGGAAAAACAAAACCCAGAAAACTCAAAACAAAAATAAACACCCTCCCCCACAAAAAACCCCAACCCAAACCAAAACCAAAACCAACCAGCAACAAAAATAACAACAAAAAAGACAACAAACCCCTCCAAAAAAATCAAACAAAAACCAACAACAACAACAACAAAATTTAAAAACCGCACCCAAAACAAAACAAAACAAACAAAAAAAAACAAAACAAAACAAAACAAGGCAAAAAAATCCAAACAAAAAAACCCCAAAAGAAACCAAAACCACACCAAAACCCCAACAACAGTTGCCTGGAAGACAGCTTAATGGATCCTCCATGTGGTGAAATAATGCATCCACAAGGCCAATATTCCAACAGGGTACACAGCAGTGCTCACAGTTTGATGTGCTCTTAGGCCACTTCAGAAATTACTGTGGATCAGGAATTCAGTCAGACATTTCCCTGGCCATCCTGTGGTATATCAGGTCTAGACATTGACACAGAGGCCAGGTCTGCAGAATAAATTCTGGCTTAACATAGTTAGGTAGGTGTGACTGTCAGAATTATGGCAGTACAAACTGCTAGCATAGACATGATTTTCTAGCAAAGCTTTTCATGTGCCTAAACAGTGTCTTTAATTTAGAAAAAGGGAACAAACTCAGCCAGCAAAATCATAGTTTTGCCAGTCTAAAATATATGGCTTCACATTCTTTCTGAGGATATATATCAGGTGGGATGGTAGGAAGCTTTCCAAAAGCAGACCTTTACTTCATTTGTAAACATTTTTATTAGAAAATGAATATGTCTCAAAGATTTGGTTTGTGTCGTTTCTCCAAAGTCAGGAAAATTCATTAGATCAACATTTGTTTGAAATTTGACTTTCCACCTCCTTCTACCTCATATATTATCTGTGAAATGTGGATTAGAGTATTCTCCTTCTTGACAGGAGTGTTGTATATATGTTTATCGAAAAAAAGGAGTTTCTCAGGTACCTTTAGCTCACAGAGCTTTTTTTGGAAATAGAAACACTCTTTTTTTTTTTTTTTTTTTGTTCAAGTTCTATGGGAAAATACACTTTTTAACAAGTATTTTTCAACTCAGAGGCTTCCAAATTTCCAGCCATTTTAAGACAAGAGAAGGACGATGGGTTCAGGAATCTGACATGTCAAGATGATGTATAATTTTTTACTTATTATAAACAATGTAGAAAAGAAAAATCTGTTCCAAACTTGGATAAAGATTCAAAGAACTCAATGTTACCTTCATTTAGCTACCATCCCAGGGAAAATCTGAAACTCCATTACTTTCTGACTACAGCCTGACTAAATATTAACAGAAGAAAATACACCTAGAAGAGTTAGAAAAGTTTCTATAATTTATCAGTAAAACACATCAAAATCAGGAAAACAGATATTTGAAAAGCACAGCACATTAAAAAAGGATGTGCTTACACCCTAAAATAAGAGAAAAGAAATAGCAAATCAAGGCTTGGTCTTGCCTCTGCCAAACACCAGAATTTCTGAAATCCAGACCAGGTCCTGGGCTTTAGGTGGCTTTAGGTGGTTACACAGGAAGCAGCATTATTATGCTCCTGCCATGCAAAAGGTTGTGCAACTGAGAGATTAGAGATGCAGTTGACCACTTAAGTACTTTTCTGAGTCCTGTTTTATTGCTGTTTTAATCTGAAAACACTGAACAGATTAGGTCTTGATAGAGAAACACCCCACCACCAAGCGAGGAATACCTTGCCTGCTGCAGGGCAGGTATCAGTCACTGCTGCTCATCCCCACCAGCTGCAGAGGTTATGGCCCATCCCTGAGCCAAGGCATTGCTGCAGTGAGTGCTCCTACCCTGACCCTTTTATGGGGCAAAATGCGCTTGCTTTTTCCTGGTTTAAGCTGTATAAACAGGCCATACTCCAACTCAACTAAAAAGCACATGCAGTAAGATGTAGGGTGACTGAGCTAATCAACATTACTTAGTAAGACACTGAATTTGCTCATGGACTCATGCTTTATTTCTGTTATATTGGTTTCTGCATTCACAAAATTTCCACCAGGCATTCTGTAGATTGGTGGGTAGGAACACTTGTGTTTACTGTGGTTTAAGAGTTAGACACCAGAATACAAAGAAAGAGCCTAAGTCCAGCTAAGGCAATTCTGTTCCCTTAAGAAGCTATTTTTCATGCACATCTAGAAAGGATAAGACACCAGGGCATGGGCTTAATTATTTATAAACACTGACATAATATTCAGCATATAAAATTCTCAAGTCAGATTTTCTATATCAGGCATTTTATTTCCTGACCATTATCAGAATGATTTTTTCTCTTTAGGTACTTATTCACATTTTTGGTCTCTTATAATGTTAAAGTACACAAAAAGGTATTTCCATTTGCATCAATTTAATTTACAGATGTTGCCATACAGTAGCACTAAGTGTACCTCTTTTGTGTAATATCAAAATCATAGGGTTTCACACTCAGAGAATCAAACATTCCTTGTGAACATAACTTCCTAGTCCTTTCATGAAAATGAAATAGTGAAAATGGTGATTGAGGATAACAGATTGAAGACCACGTTACAAACTGTCACGTTCTATTTCCTGAACTATGTTTCATTGGATGACCTTCAGGACTATTAGCAAAGTGATTTCAAAAGTTTTCAGATTGCTTTAGTGGATATGCCATTCAACTGATGTTAACATTTTAATATATTGAATTTATTGTGATGTAAACACCCTAGAGTTTTTCTCTCATGAAAAAAACTAAAGAACAGATAATCAAATTATGTTGGCCTGCTGCCACTTTCAGTACCATGACCATGTTATGTCAAGGCATTTGGATGATGGTAAATCTTTTTATGGAAGGTAGCTTTCTGTTTATAGTTACAGTAAAAAATGTGCATTGAGGGAGGAAGGAACAAAGTTCTGTAGCAGAATTTTAGCAGAAGCAATAGACCACTGACATTAGTGTGCCTTTGGATATGCTGTGGATTACCCTTGGCTAAGGGCCAAACACCCATCCAGCCTCTCCCTCACTCCCCTTCCTTAGCAGAACAGGAACAAAAGTAGAATGAAAAAGCTTATGGTTTGAAATAGTCAGGGAAACCCCTTACCCATTATTTTGGTGGACAAAACAAAGTCTTCTATGAGAAATTTATTTTATTTATTGCTAATTACAGGTGAATCAGGTAGTAAATAACAAAACCCTCAAAATTTAGAAAATCACCTTTCTCCCCCCTTTTTCTAGGCTCATCTCTACTTCACTAGTATTTTAATTCCCTTTAATTTTTTTCTACTTTTTTATCCTTTCCTTCTGCTTTATTTTTAAATGACATATTTTTCTTTCTTCTTGGCCTAGAGTTATTATATTTTTAAATAGACAGCAGTGCAACCTTACTTCAGCAATCATTTTAGACAAAATTATTTTATACCCTTCATATTTTCCCTCGGGCATCAAAAATACCAAAACAGAGAAAAGAGAAAAGTGTTTTGTTCTGTGGAACTTTTTGTTGTTATTTCTAGAGCTGCTCTAAAAATAGAAATAATTTTAAGTGGAAAAGTATTTCTGAACAGTATTCTGCTTTTTAAAGATTCAAACCCTTTTCCAAAACACCATAAAAGTGATAAAAATAGCAAATAAATTCAATGCAAAATGTAACAGATTAGTGCTGTTAAAATTCAGTGAAACCTCTCTGACATGCAGAAGTAATCTCTGTGAAACACCGCTGTGAAATACTGCTTCCAAAGCTATTCTGAATGCATTTGATATCTACTGCAGAATTTAATTTGTATCCCCAAAACATTGCTAACTTCAGCAGGATTGTTCTTATTCCACAGCAATTTCAGTTTCAGTAAAGAATAGATATTTTTTAGTTTGATGAGCTTATCTATGTGAGCTTTCATCACTTGATAATTGATGATATTTAAAAGGAGCTTTGTAACACTATGGACAATTGTCCATATAAATGGGTTAATTTACTTCTGGAGTATCCTATCAATGGTATATTACAGTGAAAGTTTTATTATCTATAACTTTGCGTTCAAATTTATGCCAGCTACTTCATTTTTTCCACTGCTACCCTACATCTAGAATTATTTTCTTATATTTAATGTCAAATCCTGCTTTGTTAACCAGTTTTGGGAAATATTTTGAGGTTTTTCTATCGCTGCAGTGACACCTGGTGTTGAAAGTAAAGTTGTTAATAGCTCAGAGGTATAGGAGAATCCATTTCATAGCATGCATTGTCTTAAACCCACCAAAAAGTCTCTGACTTTTCAGCACCTTCTGACTTGAAAGAGAAGGAAAGGGAGAGGGGCTAGGAGAAGAAAATCAAGGAGGAAGGAAGGAAGGAAGGAAGGAAGGAAGGAAGGAAGGAAGGAAGGAAGGAAGGAAGGAAGGAAGGAAGGAAGGAAGGAAGGAAGGAAGGAAGGAAGGAAGGAAGGAAGGAAGGAAGGAAGGAAGGAAGGAAGGAAGGAAGGAAGGAAGGAAGGAAGGAAGGAAGGAAGGAAGGAAGGAAGGAAGGAAGGAAGGAAGGAAGGAAAAGAAGATAATATTTTCACAAGTATTAAAAGATATTTATCAGTTGCTGCATGGATAAGATTTCTCCCCAAGAAATGATAAAAAGAATTTTGTTTAACTTTGGCGTCCCTTGGTCATGGTCTAATATAGAAAAATATTGTCAAATAACTCTACTACACTGAAGACTGATTCAGACATTAGCACAGTTGCCAGGGTTAATTTTTCAACTCACAATAGCATTTTCTCAAATTCACTGGATTTAGAAAAGCCTGAGGTGTCTGTGACAATAAATCAAACAGAGAAGTGAAATATTCCTGTATGCATTTTTTTTCTCCTGAGGAGAAACACTGACTAAAAAAAAAAAAAAAAAGGGAAATTAAAGCATTCCTTTATATGCCTGTGTATGTTGTATATACATATCTTTCTGTTTCAACTGAAGAAATGTAGCTCTGCAATTGAATATAGAGAAATGTTTCAATAAAGTCTAAGTGGAATATACAATCAATGGATTTAAATCCATATATACAGTTTTCTCTGTAACAGAATTCCTGTGTGCTAGCATACATAAAATATGAGCATCTCTAATAAACAGCAGCTGGAGTATATAGCAAGCTGGATCTTTGTGTGGAATATCTTTAAGGTGTTTTTGGCACAACTTCCAGGACTGTCTTGACCAACACTTTCCCAGATGTGTAGGATTATGGGATATATCTTCTGGAATCTCTCAGGAAAGCACTTTAATTCACAGCCACACCTGGGCTGGATATTGCAATCAGCTCCCATTTTCCACTTACAATTTTCCTTCCTCGTTCATTTTAATTTCTCTGTTTTCTCCCTTATCACTTAATATATTTTCCTCATTATTGGCATCTGGGCTGTGTGTTCTAACACAAACACCGAAAGACCAAATCAAGATTAAAAAAAAAAGAGCAAAAATATTCCCATTTCAGATGGAAGAGCAGATGGAGCTCTTGGCACTTCAGAGGATTCAAATTGACCCTCTGCACCAAGCTCAGGGAAGACAGACTGTCACTGCTGACTGGAAAACACTAAAGAGACCTGTTTTCCCATTGAATATACAGTAGCATTTTCTAATTCTTTAGCTCTAAGCTGTGCATGGCCATGAAAGAGCAGCTGAGGGTTTTTTTGGTTTTTTTGTTAGATTAAACTCTTTCATATCTCAGGGATGCTCTTACTCTTATGTTGAAATTATTGTCCTGAAATCTGAGTTAAAAAATTGATTCTACATATTTTTATCAAGTGCCTGAGAGAGGTGTGTTGACTACACCCTGCTCTTCCCCATCAGAGGATTAAAATACTCTGAACAGAAAGGGCTGAAAACTCAGGTGGTGCAAAAGAATTCAGACCTGCACAGAGCAGTTCACGATCTGCCTGAATTCTCAAAGCTGGCCTATGAACATTCAGGGAATAATTATCTTTTCCAGGTACTACATACTATGATAGTTACTTATTGTCAGTATTAAAACACTGAGCCTTTAATGAACTTTTTTGAATACTTTATGCATTGTTTATAGCGATGTTTCATTAGACTGACGCAAAATACTCAGTATAAAATGTAATCATTTATTTCTAATTTATATAAGTGCAATTTGATTTTTTTTTCCCTGAAGAGAAGCACAGAGTTATACTTTAGTTAATTTTTTTCTGAAGAAATAGGGCAGACACAACAGTATAAATCTTAATATAATATATATCCATTTGCAAGGCATCAAAGTCTCAGCTAAATTTAGAAGCTGAAAGACAGACACAAATCAGATCCTTGCAAAATGCTCAGGTAACTCGGATTCTGACAGAGCCTGAGACTTCTTGTAGATACCTCCTACTTTGGTCTCTTTACCTTATTCCTTATTCCGATCAAATTGTGTCCATTATATCAAATATGCCTGTACCTGCAGGAAACTTACAGGAAAGATGGGGCAAGACTATTTACAAGGGCATCTAGTGACAAGACAAGCGGGGAAGGCTTCAAACTGAAAGAGAATAGGTTTAGATGAGATACTAGGAAAAAATTCTTTACTGTGAGGATGTGAGACACTGGAACAGGTTGCCCAGGGATGCCCCATCCCTCGAGGAGTTCAAGGCCATGTTGGATGGGGCTCTGAGCAACCTGGTCTAGTGGAAGATGTCCCAGACCATGGCAAGGGAGTTGGAACTAGATATCTCCATGGTTCCCTTCCAACCCAAGCCATTCTATGGTTCTATGATTATTTTTGTGCAGTCGCATTCAGGAAAAAATCTGTCCAAGAAGTAAACAGGTGATTTGAAATTATTTTTTATGTGAACAGAATGGTATCTTTGGTGCTTGACCAGCCTGCCTTTTTTTCCCTAAACCAGAGGAATGAGCAGGGGAGTAAGCATTTCTACAGGTTCAGAAAAAGTAACATGTTTTCAATATTTTAGAAAGGATATTCCATGATTTGACCTAGATCCTGAACTGGGTGCAAGTTGCTGTATTCAAGATATATACTTTTCTGAGGAATTTTTATTAACAATTCTAAGGAGCTCTGAAAGATATGATAAGGCTCCTCTCCTCTATCCATGGAAGAGAGCTCTACCCAGGAGATGCCAAGAATTCTCTTTCTAGACACAGATCACAGAACTTTTCATTTTGTCCACTTTCTTTGTTTTCTGCAATGAAAGTCTAAATAATCACTGAGTTAATTTTAAACAGAACTCTGACAAAAAGCTACCACCTCCACCCTCTCTGCCATTTTTCATTATGCCATTTTTCATTATGCCATTGTGGATGTATTGCAAAGGGGACTTAGATGTGATGGCAGAGCTTCATCTGGCAGGAGCTGCAGAGCCACATCACACAGAGCCTCCACCATGAAAGATGTAGATATAGCCTAAAATGTGCTGAGATCTCTCATGATTTATTTAAATCCAAAATTAAAAGTCAGAGCTGTGCAGAAATATTTCTCATCATATTTTTCTGAAACTAGGATAATAAAGAAAAATCCTTCGCTCCACAGTTTGAGCTGTCCCACTCTACCTCAATTTTTAAATGAATTCCTTTTTTTTCATGTACCCTTATTTTCTCTATAAAACTGGCAAAAACAGATTAGCTTCAAAAAACATTTCCCTTTTAAATAGTTATTTTTCATTTTTAAGGGAAAATAGAAGCATCCGAAATTATGAACATCATTCGCCACTCAAATACAGTTTTGTGCCAAGTTTTGGTAGAACGAAAATTTTCAGCTGAGTGACAAACCAATAAATATGTAGGCTTAGAGTAGCTCTTCTGAGAAACTGAACTTCAAATAGTAACTTTATAATACTAACAAAAATGTGCTAATTTTTATGCTTATTTTTCTTACTTAGTTTGTTCCTGATGGTTAGGAAGCTGATTGTTCATTTTTCTGCTGCCATTCACACCAGCTGCTATAAAGCAGCTATAAAAATACTCCCAGTGCAGATCTTGACCGTAGATCACTGTACCTAGACCCAGCTGCAGATGGATGGAGCAGCTGGTCCAGAGAGGTGCTGTTCCTGACTCCCACACACACTTGGTCATGATGCATGAACAGCACAGTTGCTCCCCAGCCACAATTCCCATTCAGTCACAGATTTATGAAGTAATGAGCCGCCTACCAGAAAAAAACAAAACCAGCAGCTCTCCAGCACACTTTAAACAAACACCCAAGAATATTCCATAATTATAAATAACTGCAACTCAGCCATCAGATGAATTGCTGAAACTTTTTTACAAAACTTGTTAAATGGGAAGCAAATAGAGTAGAGCAAGGAAAGAAGGAAATATGCCTATGTTGGGAGATAGCAGCATAAAAATTGTTAATTATTTTTCAGGATATTTTCAGATCTTTTTTTTTTTCAGATCTTTTTTTTTATAACATCAGTGTGATGGTTGATGGGGCTGTTTTGCAATGATTTAAAAATATTTCATGTAGCCTGGCTATTTACTAAATATAATGTGAACATGCCAGCTTACCCTGACTTCAGCTATAAGAGAAGAACAAAGAATGGTGTGAGATAAGATATGGAGTCTGTAGTAAATGCCAATTTACTGCAAAGAGACAATAGGCAGGCTACATCTTGTGAGGATGCAAAGTCCTGATTTCAAAGAAATTAACATTGTTTTTCACTAGCTTGGGTATAAGGGGCCATCCAGATGGAAATAGTCTCTCCAGAATGGATGTGGGAATTTCTTGTGAGGCATTCCTACACAGTCCCTTTTTGTGGCATGTATGAAAAACAGACCTGCGCAATCCACATTTTGAGATGATGGGGGTTTTGGTAAGGAGGGCATGGAGGGGGCTTGCTGTTCTAAAATTATTTTCCTCTCACTGTTTTGCTTCCAGTTTTAAACTATTAATTCAAGAAAAATAGTTACTGCAGCTGCCAAAGCTGTGAAGTTTTTAAGTTCTTGGGCAGAGTATCTCCCAGCTCTATACTGATACTGAATAAAGAAATCATGCTGGTGGAGGACACACTTCTCTCCCCATGTCTAATTCTAGGGTTTCCATGTAAACAACCCAGGAACAGACAGAAGAAACCCAGTGCACAATCTGAGCACCAGGGTTCAGCCTTGACCTGGACACTGCAGTTCCCAGAGGTGTGCTGTGTGCAGACACTGCCTGCTTCCATCAGCCACCACAGCCTCCAGTAGACAAGAACTACACTTGCCCATTCACTTTGATCTGATGGATGGGTGCAGAGAATCTGTAGAAAATAACTGTATATTACACATCAGACAAAGACCAGAAATAAGGGCCTGAGAGTTGAAGTTTTAAATCACATGATTTGTAAAAAGATTTGTATAACAATTATGCAGCCTGCAGTACACCTTTCAGAAACCTAATATTACTTGACTTTGCTTAGTATTATTTAGTGTTGCTAAGAAATATACTCACAGCTCTAAAGAACCCTACCTCCTGTATACTATTTGTTCCTGCAGAAGCAATACTGATCTGTATCATTTATTTTGTTTTCTACCAATTTTTCTTGAATAAACCACCACTGACCTTAAGGCTTAAAACCAGCACAATAACAGTGGTTGATTTTATTTGATTACCTTTGAAAGGGCAGGTTCGATCCTTTAGGTCTCTCTTCTACAATGAGCATAAGTAATTCAATGACTGGTCCTGTATCAGCAGGGAAATGGCTACATTATCTAATAGCCCTCTTCCATCTCTAACTTGTAAGATCCTATCAATGTCAATAGTTGAAGTGTGTAACAAGGCTAATGTATTTACAGAAAACCAATATATAATAATGGAAATAATAAAATCTAGACTGAGGAACTCTCCAATCTTAATAAGATAATATGTTGATTTTTTTTTTACCAGGCAAAGATTTTCATTTTTTCTTCTCAATAGCTCAATAGCTCTCCTCTTTGACTTTGTCCTTGTTTTTTTGGGTTTTTTTTTTTTTTTTTTTTTTTTTTGGAGACCTCTTATATGAATGGAATCCCAGAAGAAATTAACCATAACCATATATAAACTGATTTGTTAAGCAATGCATGACAGCAAGGGCTTGTATGCACAGAGACTGAAGGGAATTTGGGACAGAAGTCCAAACTGTGACCTTCCCAGGTACTAGCATTTAGGAAATGAGAGTATGCACTACCCTAGAGAAACCTGGAATGAAGTTCTTCTCTGACCTTTGCCTTCTCACACAGAATTAATTGTCCTTGCTCCTTCCATTAACACTTTATTTCACTGAGGTCCAGCCAATGCAGTAGCAGAGGAAACATAAGGGTTTTAAAACTGGGGCTTATGGGCAGCCTGGGCTACCTGTACCTAGGCAGAAGACAGCTAATTTCATAAGGTGACTCCATTCTCCAATTTCTCACAATAGAATTGTAACCAGCACATTCATTTTAGAAGTAACAGTTGGAAAAGTCTACTTCTTGTAGCACTCATGTAAAGTGTACTCTTTGATATAAAGGAAGTCCCATCAATAATTTAACATGATCATACAGAACTGTAAAACACAAACAAATACAGAGATCCCTTCTTTGCTTGCTGGGGCATTTAATTTTATTTCTAACAAGAATGGTTGCTGAGCAAAAAGTGCATTTCTGAAGTCTACTACCAATATCAAGATATGAATGAAATCTAAAATATGATCAAAAATTCAGTTTGCTCTCCTGTGACCTCTCTGTCTCAAGCACAGTGAAACATATCTGTCCACAAACACAACATACTTAATTTGTTTGTTTTCTGAAGTGTTAGCTCAAACTCTGTGACTTTTTCCATAGTTTTGCATGCTGCTCTGAGTGCTAAAATGAGCCTCAGCATAATTTTCTGTGAAGTTCTTTTGGAGTTTATTTTGAGGCATGAATTTCAGAGGCATCTATTGCAGAAGCATTTCCTCTGGAGCCATTTGCTCCACAGCTCCCACAGCTCCTGAGCAGTGTGTGTGCTGTGCTTTTTGGGGTGCAGTGTCATTTTCCACTGCCTCTGAAGAATGCCTTTTTGTGCTGTAGTGGCTCACCTGCATAATAATAGGAAATTGCTGTATAATCATTAACCGATCAATATCTGGTAAAGTAAACCTGAAATAAGGAAGAACAGATGTTGTTTTCTGTGTTTAATGAAAAAGGCTTATGCATCCTCATGCTGTATTGTCTGATCTTTCTTGGGTTTGGACCTTATGTACCAGACAGAGGTATTTGCCACATAATCCATGTAGTTGAATGCTGTTTACAGATTACCCAGAATACCTCTGGAAAAGCAAAACAGCAGCCCCTGGCAAATGTGCTGATGAGCATAACCTTTGAGGAAAGGGAAGCAGGACACCTGAGAGCTGCAGGTCCTAGAATGCGACTGCTCACATGCCCTGTCATCCCCTGGAGGCATATGAAACCTTCCACCCTTAACGAGAAGCCAGAACATTTCACTTTCTTCAAAATTTCACAACTAGGTGAAGAGGAATAAATATCACCCCATCACCCATGCACTTTAATTATTTCATTCTGCTGGGGGAACAAAAATGCATCATTAAAAGTTTTCCAGACAGAAACAGTTTCTGACACATCCAGAGTGAATGGCAGCTCTTCGTGGTTGAATACAATAAGTACTCAACCCGAAGTGCTGATAGTAAATGTAAAATTGTGGGATGATTTCTGCATAAATGGGGAGCACATGCTAAAACTTTTTTCACAGAAGGCAAATCACCTTAGAGATAGCACTGACATGGCCATAAATCAAGATGCAAAGATATCTTTAAAGGTATTTGACCCCTTTTTACTGGTATAACTCAGGTGATTTCCCTCTTAAGGTAGATTTTATAGCCTCATTGAAATAATTCTCCTATGGCAATCAAGGATTCAACAGGGCCATTATTCTCTGTGTGTGACCCAGTCACCTCTGGAGGGAGGGTATTACCCCAAAGAGGCAGGAATAGCAGCAAGGACAGAAGCTGCCACACCCTGGCTTCAGCACTGAGCGCGTTACTCTGGTGCAGGAGGGCACGAGGGATTCAACCCACTGCTATGATTTCCAGCGTTAAGCTACAAAGTCATATAGATATGCTAAAATTAGTGCCTTTGCTATCAGAACTGTATTGAAAACCACACCTCCACCCTCTCCCTTATTGTCCTGTAGGAAACCAACACCTTTCCTCTCAGGGGAAGTCTATCTACATGACTTTGACCCTCCTTATGTTGAGTCAGATCAAAGGTTCATCCAGTTTAGTAACTTGACTTACAGCGAGGAGCCATGGACACTCAGGAAAGAATAAAAGGAAGTCTCGTGTAGAGGGATCCCTGCCCTGCTATGCCCTCTAGTTTCTGATAATCTAGATGTACTGACTTTCCTTGCATTAAATACGCAACTTTTTTCGGTTGTAATGCAAAGTCATAGTTTTACTTTCAGCTTTTTGTTCGCTGGCTTGTTTTTAAACTGCTGACAGCCAATTTCACTGTTTTCCCTCATTGTTCTTTGTCTTACCATGGTCCACAGGTACAAGAGTGACAATTTTCCAACTATGCCAGTTGCTCTAATTAAAGATACAGCATCTCTTCCTGCAGAATTTGTTTTGCCAGTGGCTGCTTTCTAGTTCTTGTATTCTAAGATATAATTATTCAATGTATTATGAATATGTATTATTAAAAAATCCATGGTTTTATACAATTGATCGTATTTTCTTCCAACTGCTCTTCTGTGGATGAAGAGTCCAGGTCTAGCCTCAATTGTAATGGAAAAAGGAAGGATTTACTGGTATAGCAGCTGAGACTCTTTGTCAAGCTAGTCAAGAACACTTCAACAAAATACTTATTCCTGGAAAATGTCAGTTTGTAGAAACTTAGTATTTTTCCAGGAAAATTCCAGTATTGAAAAATCTTTACAAAGAGTTTTCTCTAGTCAGGTAGGTTTTCTGGTCAAACTGAAAGCAAAAAATGAGGGAATAACTGCACAACCATTAGCTGCTGAGATGTAACAAGCTGGAAATGTAAATGTCATTCAATCTATCTTCAGGACCACAGGGCTTATACAAAGTTAAAGAAATGATCGGTGGATTAAGTAATTTGCAATTAATCCAGGTCAAAGAAGGAACCAGTAGGATGGTATAATGAACCAACAAATTTTCACACTTCTGGTACTACTCTAAGCACTCTGACACAATGCACTCCATTCTCCTTCACCCCACAGCTCTTTTACCAAAACTGGCAACATAAAGACCCCTCAAATTGCAAAGTAAAAATAAATTATTATCCATTTTCATGTAGTTCTACACAAACTGTGTGTTGTTGCCCAAGAAACACAAAATTGCTCTGAAATTATAACAGAAAGGAAAATCATTCACCAGAGCTGTGGAACTTGCCTTTGCCACTGAATAGCGGCCTAAGCTGCATATGGACACCAGGCTCCATCTTTGGTGAAACTTGCTCCAATATTTTGCTTTTAAAGAGAGAGGGGTAAGAACAAATCCCTCATTTCTCATTTGGGAAGCGAAAGATGGAGGCATCTAAGGGTAATTTCTGGTGAAAGGCAGTTTTTGGATTGTATACCACAGTTCTCAGATACTCAACATGTTGGTTCTTGTTTTGCATGAAGTCAACTGTAGTGCTAGTGAGCATCAAGAATGTCATAGCCAGCATTTCATTTCTTGGCTCAGTTAACAATTGCAGAGTAGATGCTGCTGACTGTAAAAAGTAGGGAGTGAAGTATTTGTGCATGGAACTCAGTCCTGAGTAGATGTTTTACTTAATTTAAAAAATCTTCAGGATTTTCTTCTTTTGCCAACTTTAATGTTGATATTATTTCCAAAGTAACCACCAAGGCTGATCCTTCCAAGTGCTCAATTTCCTCAGCAGCAGCTGAATTCCACATTAAGCTGGTGTGTGCATATAGTGCCAACCAGAGCGATGCAAAGATACCACCTAGAGTTGCACAGCAATATTAACAGTGCTGCAGTCCCTAACAGCAAGGCAGGCTGATAAATCTCTTTCAGCCCTGCATGTGATGTGGGAAACTCCAGAGCAATAGGTAATTTCTTTAACCCATGAGTCTGAAGGTATAGTGAAAAGGAAGTATGTTTTGAAAAAGCCCTTCTTTTCCTTTTTGTCTCCATGTAATTCTCTTTCAGATTGGAATAGCTTTCTTTCCCATTCTACTGCTAGAAAGCAAGTGAGCTTTCAGTGAGGCTGAACAAAAGTGTAAAAAAATCAGTGTTCTTTACTATTTAAGCACCATGTATGAATACAGCTCAGAACAAATGTACCTCTGCTGACAGGTGGAAGAGCTAGACTTACTTGTGCTGATATAGCTGTATGAGAAAGGAGCTAAATTATCACTTTTCCCTACCATTCAGTATCCATGCTGGGAAGAGAGCTTATTATCTCTATGACAATTACTCTCCTGTGCATTGCAATATGGAGAGTAGTTCAGCTAAAGCATGTTGTCGCTGCTGAACTAAAAATGAAAAATTTCACAAACTCATATTCAATGTCAGCTTCTCCTTTGTTCTTCAGTTTTTGTGATCCACAAGATTAATCTCCTGGTTAAATCACTTAACAGCTACGGTACTTACAGCTTTATTGTTTTCACATTATCCAGCACATCAAAACCCAAGCCAAAACATAACCACCCAGGCCAAATCTTTGAATGGGTGTGTCTAGGAACAAGTTTTTCTTTGTTAATAAGGAAGCATTTATATAAGGTTTTGATTAGGAGTGAATACTGTATAAGCAGTGACAAAAGTACTAATTTTGCCGTGATTCTTTGAGCAAAATGTTTCCTGTTCTGTGCTGAATTGTTGACTATAGTGGGGAAATGTTGTTTGTACTCTTATTTTATCTACACCATGTTTTGGTGTCCATAGTTTTTCGTGTTGCAATGAGTTCACAAAAATCCAGGGTCAGGGGAAGAAAGCTCCAGAATAATGGATGTTAAAAATACACCCTGAAGAAACTTACCTTGTCAAAGATAAAAAATTAATAATACATACAATAAAAATCCTAAACCCCTCCAGAAAACAAATGAGAGAACAAGCAAACAAAAAAAATGTAAGGAAGGAACTGTGTAAAATTATTTTTTTATCAGAACTTTGTAAAATGTACTTAAATCACTAAAAATATTTCTTCAACCTGCTGAAAAGGCCCAGTTCTTCAAGACCCAGAGATTTAAGGGTTTTTTTGAGGATAATACAACTGATTTTCACAATGACATACATAAACCATTTATAATTCCAGTCTTAATTCAATTTTCTCAATTCAATTTAAAAAATTTGTATCTGTGTTCTGAAATCAGATGTTTCCATAGAATTAGAGGATTTGCAGAAGGCCAGGTAAATTAGACTCCCCCGATTTTCTTTGTCTCAAAAATCAGATATCTTCTCAAAGCAAGTGAACGAGCTAGTACATAAAAATTACCTTAAACTGACTTTTCTGTTCAGTTTTTAGTTGCATTTTGCTGCCTTTTCTTTTGAAGTTTGTCCTACAATCTCACTTGCATTTAAGAGATTGGCAGCCCCAGCACTGCCTGCAGCTGCCAGAGGAAGGGAAGTCCTGGCCCAAGCCCTCTCTCTGCCCCGGACTTCTGCAGAGATCTTGCATTATTTTATTTCTGTGACTCCAGTGGTTATCTCTGAAGTGGAGCTGCCCTTCCTTTAAACTCTAATCTGAACTGAAATATAAGCTAAAATCTCCTGTGAGGAGATTTACAGCGGGGGTCAGTGGCACCCTCGAGCTGTCCCCCAGGAATAGCCACGTGCAGCATCCTCCTCATGGCACCTCATGGGCACCCTGCAGCCTTCCAACACCAGAGCACCAGGCAGCCTTCCTTCCCAGGCCAGACAGCTTTGTGTGAGTGCTCATGAGGCCCCTGCACACACCTAACGGGGTCCCAACCCATCTGATAAAGGTTCTGGGTGGCCCCTTGGGAAGGAAACACGGCTGGCAAGAGGTTTCTCCCAGTTCTGCAGAAGAGCGCTCTGATGCCTCCTTGCATTGCTTTTGTAAAAGAAGGTAAAACATGAAATTCAAGGCATTTCTGTGTTAGGAGAGACACAAAAGAAGCAGAAGGAATAAATGTAGCAAATGTAGCTGTAGGGGATAAAGCTATCCTCCTTCCACTAAACATGTCTGCAGAAAAACACTTGAGATAAGCTTCATTATCTTTCTATAGACACCTTGCTAACACAGGTGGGAGGCACTTGGGTAACTAGCAGATGAAGGGTTTGCTCAAGGTCAAGCAGAGTCTGTCAAAGTCACTGTCTAACCCAGTGAAAGAACATATACTGAAAGCCTCTCACAGATAAAAAAGCTCTTTTTT
Source organism: Melospiza georgiana (assembly GCF_028018845.1). Taxonomy (NCBI): domain Eukaryota; kingdom Metazoa; phylum Chordata; class Aves; order Passeriformes; family Passerellidae; genus Melospiza; species Melospiza georgiana. Next base: position 93,381,242 of record NC_080432.1, read on the forward strand.
TCTTTTCAAAACGCAAATTTTCTCAGAGAGTGTTTTTTTTTTCTTTTTTGTTCAGTTTTTCCATACAAGTCACCAACAAATGTTTGATTTTTTAATTGTGATTTTTTAAGACCCTGCATTTTTCATGTCTTTCCAGTGTTTTGTGTGGACAATATTGCATCCCTCTTAGCTGTAGTCGGTGCCAGTTGCGGAATCTGGAAGTACTGATTTCCAGACCCTTGCACTTAAGTATTCCATTTTATATTTCAACACTTCAGAAATACTATGGCTAAAAAAATAAAAGAAACAAATAAAGAAAGGAAAAGAAAAATAAAGAATGAAAAGAAAGAAAACTCCCAAAATATAGCTCCAAGTGATCTGCATAAAGCAAACAGAAATGTAGATGCTGGATTGTGTCCAGAACTCCTGGTTTCCTGCGACACTTAAAGAAAAAAGTTAGGGCAGCATGCTGCAAAAAGATACCATGCTTTTCCAGCACTGATAGGCTTTCCACATCTGCAATGCCACAGCTATAGAATTCATTTTCAGACCAAAATTATCTCTTTTGCAAGCTGTACTGCCTGGGTTTGCAGGGCCATAAATCAAGGCTGTAGTCTGGCAATCGGGAGAGGAAAGAGCTTTTAAATAAATTTTTTTTTAATAGATTTTTTTTTTTAAAGTAATTCCAATTAACTTTTTAATCTTTCTGATATTTTGTTTGGTAGTTTGGTTTTTTTTCCCCCCTTCCCCAATTACTTTTTTGTAGCAAGCATAGAGTTCATTCCATGAGAGCTGCTAGAGTAGGGATTATAGGGGAAGGCAAGTATGCCTTCAGAGATGATATTTTTAATTAATAGTTGAGGATAGTCTAGGAGCAAACATAGGCTAGAATGAAAATCTGGATTTAAATATTGCTGAACTGAGATGAGGTCGTGCAAAAAGTTCAGGTACAGAACCTTCAGAAGGAAGTCAACCAAGACAGCAGAACTGAATTCAAACCTGTTTTAAGACTGGTCTAAAATAAGCAGGTTGATCTTGCATCTCATTCTTTGATCCTTGTCTTTCTTATCCCCATATTAATGGCCAGACAGTATTTCTGCTCTTTTTCCTTGATTTTAAGTGTTTCTTGTGTAAAAAAATTCTCAGGAGGAGAATAAAATATGTTCCTTTTAGGTTGGGGCTCCTGCTTTTCTGAGGAATCACGGTGAAAAAGAAAATTTTTGTCAGAGTTGGAAACCTGCACATGAATGCCAGCAGGAATGCAGCTGAAGTGCTACAGCACCATCTCCTGGAAGTCAGACATCTCTGAATTTCTAGACCTGATTTAATGTACAGTCACGCAGAGAGATTAAATTTACCTTGGGGTAAATTTAATACATTTCTCTTCAGAAAAATGTTTTAACAAATTATGGAGCTAATAAAAATGATTCCCATAACCTATAATATTTTAGGTAAATTTTTATGTATAGAAGTTTACTGCCATCAGGCAGTACTTAGTCCTTAAATTCAAACATTTGAGGCAAAATCATGACAAAAGGGAGTCATTAAATTTGAACGGTAAATTTGGTTAGAGATCAACTAAAAATTAATAGATTAGACTCTAGTAATTTATTGAAAGAAAATAATAAAAAATCAACCTAATTCTGCAAAAAATAACAGAAGTATCTAATTCTGGAAAAAAGCACTAAAAGTAGTATTTAAAATGTTGAGAATTTACATTATCAATTTTTGCTGTCCTAGAATCAGCTTCATAACACAATAGCATAGTCTTCAAAAAAAAAGTGATAGTCAGTATTAAAGTATGTATTTAAAAAAAAAAACAAGTGTTATATCCTTTTGCCCTGAGGATTCTTGATGATTTTCTCCTAAATATCTACTGAAATTTTTTAGCTGATCATACACTGTCTGGGCAAGTTTTGTCCCAAACCCGGAGGTTTTCCTCCATGTTAAGAGAGCAATTTCCCAGTCCTGCTGGGGATATGACTCCTGCTTATCCCCTGTTCTGGCCTGGAAGTGTCCCCAGTGTGAATGGCCCAGAGCTGCTCCCAGCTTCTGGTCAACACCTCCCTGAGCTCCTGCTGGCTCTCAGAGCCAGGGCTGGTGCAGAGCAGAAGCTGCAGCCTAGGGAGCCCTGACTGAGGCAATTCGCAAACAGGGTTTGCCAAGTCAGCTCTGTTTTCCAGTTCAGGTGTTTTGTGTTGGGGCTAAACCCTCTGTTACCCTGTTTTTGTTCCATATGTATTTTATCTGCAGAGGGGAGACCCCACTTTTTGAAAAGTGATGTCCAGCAATATCAACTCAGAGACCCTCGGAAAGTGGTTTCCTTTGCTACAACTCAGTTCAGCAACACTGATAAGCACAACAAGCACTCAACAGAGCTCAATGGGCTTCAAGACAATTTGCACCACTCATGCACCACTGCTGAGACATAGTTTGGCTTTTTTTACACTGAATTCTTCCCTCTTTTCTGCCTGCTCTCTGCAAGAAGCCGTGTCTTGTTGAGACACATCCAGAAACAGCTTATGTTTCTGCCATATTCACATTTCTGTTTTAAATTTACAGTGTGAAAAGTCTCAGCCGAGTTTGGCAGCCGGGGCAGCTCCTCCATCCCGTGGAGCTCCGCTCCTGGCACCAGCGCCTCCGGGCTCCGCAGGGCAGCCCAGCCTCAGTGCCGGGCACCGCACAGGGCACACAGCCCGGGGCCGGGCACCGCGCATGGCACAGACCCCGCAGCACCGCCAGGCACCGCGCATGGCACGGAGCCCAGTACTGGGCACTGCACATGGCACAGAGCCCAGCGCTGGGTACCGCACATGGCACAGAGCCCAGTACTGGGCACTGCACATGGCACAGACCACCAGAGCCGGGCACTGCACATGGCACAGACCCCGCAGCACCACCGAGCACCGCACAGGGCACACAGCCCAGGGCCGGGCACCGCACGTGGCACAAACCCAGCACCTCCAGGCACCGCACATGGCACAGAGCCCATCTCTGGGCACCGTACATGGCACAGAGCCCAGCTCTGGGCACCGTACATGGCACAGAGCCCCCAGTGCCGGGCACCGCACATGACGCAGAGCCCAGCACAGAGCCCCCAGCTCTGGGCACCGCACATGACGCAGAGCCCCCAGCACTGGGCACTGCACATGGCACAGACCCGGGCACCACACATGGCACAGAGCCCAGCGCCTCCGGGCACGGCACACGGCACAGAGCCCTAGCACAGAGCCCCAGTGCCTGGCACCGTACATGGCACAGAACCCAGTGCCAGGCACCGCATATGGCACACAGCCCAGGGCCGGGCACCACACAGGGCACAGAGCCTCCAGAACAGAGGCATGCGCCAGGCACTGCACATGGCACAGATCCACACTGCCGGGCACCGCACATGGCACAGAGCACCAGAGCCGGACACCGCACATGGCACAGAGCACAGGGCCGGGCACTGCACATGGCACAGAGCCCGGTGCCAGGCACCACACATGGCACAGAACCCCAGCAGAGAGCCCCCAGGGCGGGGCACGGCCCATGGCACAGCTCCCGCAGAGTCGGGCACCGCGCATGGCACAGAGCCCCCAGCGCCGCCGGGCACCGCACATGGCACAAACTCAACACCTCCAGGCACCGCACATGGCACAGAGCCCAGTTCTGGGCACCGCACATGGCACAGACCCCCAGCGCCGGGCACCGTACATGGCACAGACCCGCACCACCGGGCACCGCACATGGCACAGAGCCCAGCGCCGAGCACCGCACATGGCACAGACCCCCAGCTCCAGGCACCGCACACGGCACAAACCCGCAGCGGCTGCCGGAGCTGGCACAACCCGCCCGCTCCTCGGTGCCAGCGGCAGCTCGTGGGCACCGCCGCCCGTTCCCGCGGCAGAGCGAGGAACGCGGCCCCTTCCCTCTCGGAGCGCGTCCTCGCTGCCCTGGCTCGCTGCCCTGCGCCAAATTGCAACATGGCCTGGATGCATCCCCTCGGGAGCAGCGAACAGCGCCCTCATTTGCGTGAGAGAGACCCCCTCAGGGTGTCTCAGGAGGAAGGGCTTCAAATTCTGCTCCTCTGAGCATCGCTGATCCCATCTACTGCCACCAAGAGAGGAGCTCAAACGGGGAACACAAAAGGATAATGTAACAGTGCCTTCAACATGGAAAGTAAACTCCTGTATGCACAAATCATGAAAAAATCACGTTTAAAGATAGCATGTAGCATGAGGCTTTTCCAAAATTGTTCCAGTCGTGAGTGAATCATGGCTAAACACTGAACTGATTAATATTAAAAAAAACAGAACCATATAAAAATAGGATTTGAAGGAACTTCAAAACCCTACTGCTGTGAGATCAGTTATACTTTCTAATTATACCCTAACTATGCCTTGAAAGTATAAATATATAATACATATATATATACTAAATCTCCTAATCATCAATCAACAGATTCACTAACTTCTACTTTTCTTTATTTATTTATTTATTTTTATTTCAGTTAGCTTCCACAATGTCTGAACTTAATGTCTTCTGTATTGCTTCAATTCCCTTTTTGTTCAGGATATCCCTACTGGATGTGAAAAACAGATTGTCCTTTTGCTCTCTGCATTAGCTCTTTACATTCTTGAAGCTTTTGTCTTCTTTCAGGTTTTTCTTCTTCAGGTTGCCCTGCCCTCCCCTCCCCTTTAGCTATATATGACAGAATTTCCTCTTTACTCATACTCTTCAGACCTCTAATTCAGCTTCCAGACCCTCCAGAAGGTGCACTTAATTCTTGCAGTACAGTACTCAGAGCTGTGCTACTCAGCAATATTTGTAGAGGTCCAAATAAGCCCTTAGCAGCAAGCAGGACACTATGGTTAGCAGTTCTGCCTTGTTTTTTGTGGTTTTGGTTAGGTTTTCTTTTTAGATATAAAGATATCTCCTTCCTTTTATGTTCTTGTCGTATTTTGTCATCAAGTGTAAATTGTATTTTATCATATTGTTCAAAATTCCAAAATGGATAAAAGCACACCCTCCACTTGGAAGTCCAGTCTGTTTTGCATGCGAGCTCTTCAAAGTCAAAACGCTCTCATCCTTGAAACACAGACGGGGGTCATGTCAAATGTATTCAGGATTGACTTTGCCATGAATGTTACGGTCCAACAAGAAGACAGAAACCAAATGGGCTGAGAATTTGGTTCCATTTGGAACAATGGTAAAACACAGTTGGCCTGAGCTTCAATCCATCACACCTGGCTCAGAGGACTTCTAAGCTAAAGAGTCGGCATCAGCTGTAGATGACATTTTTTTTTTATTATTATTTTTGTGAAATTCCAGGAGAAAGAATGTTGAAACACTGCATATGTTACATATCAAAACCACCTGGACATATGTTGCTTCAACTATTGACATTACATCATGACAACTGAAAGAGCATTGCATAAATCTCTCTAATACCCTTCATGAAGGCCATCAATAATTTTTAAGTGTTCACAACCCTAAGTGTAAGACGGAAAAGATAGTGTTGCTCCTTTGGATGTAGGTATGCATTGCACTTAACCCCAGCATTTTTAATAAACTCTCCATAATGAGAAAGTACATAGTGACACAGTGATGGTCTTGATTTATACCTCAGTTACCTCTGACTATTTAAATATCTTATCTTTAAGCAACTTTACTTGTACTGCTTCTCATTCTCTACTTTCTCCCAGCTGTAAAATGGACCAACTTCAAGATACAGTTTGAAAATTGCTTCCGGATCAGAAATATATGAGAAACATGGAAACATATTGCTTTTATTTTCATATCTGTGTAATCAAGATTGCAGTCTTGCAAAGATTAAAGTCTTCTCTTAAACAAATATTTTTATGAACTTTACAGCCCGCTATTTGCCTGTTTCTGAAATAGCAGAAAAGGTATTACAATGTAAATGTAAAAATCTTGCAATTTGAAACAGACTGGTAAACGGCTTTGGGCTATCTAATAGAAGATACCAGGAAGAATATATCTGTTAGACATGTAGTGAGGAACAATATTAAAATAAAAATTACATATCATTATACTTGTAACTTATTTCCCCTTTCTTCTTTGCCCTGAAATTTAGTCTGGGAACTTGTTCCCTCACCAGAGGCTTGCTAACCATGGGCAGACCCAAGAGCACCAACAGATCCAAAACTCCAGATGCCACATGTAGGCCACCACTGTGTTATCTGATCCAGGGTGGGAGAGGCTGGCCCTGCTTTATTCTGTGTGCTGCCGCAGGCTGCTGTGCCAAGCAGCAGGGACAGGAATTTCTCCTCAACAGCCTAGCCTCTCTTATGGATTTAAGGGATCAGGAGATGGGAGAAAAGCAAAAAGGATGCTGGAAAAAGAGCACTGCAGCTAATGAGAGGAAAGGTGATGAAAGTCATTGTGGGAGATGAAAGGAAACATTATATAGGAGGTAGTGATAGAGTACGGAAAGAGCCTAAATATCTCGGCTTCCATGAGGCTCCAAAGGGAGCAGAGATATTGGGAAACCCTGATATCACCCCACCTCACCCCACTCCCAACCAGGTAAGCCACACCTCCACACCTCTGTGAATGGGAAGTGTATGAGATCTGTGCCCAGAGAAATGAAGCAGCAGAATTAGATTGAGGAGGAGGAGGGCAAAGAGCTTGTTAGTCACCTTGGGCTGAAGGTGACAGTGAGGAACGGGAGTTTTTATTTACAGAGGCACTAAATCCAGGTTGAATTCACAGGAAGGTCAGCTTTGAGTTACTGGCCCTGCAAATGTACTGGGGGGGAACAGACTTGACCACTTGGGAAGAAAAAGTAAAACAAGGAAAGGTAAAAGGGAAAACTGCACACAACTAAATGACAAGAAAAGTGGAGGAAAAAACCAACTTGCCTAAATAAATTACAAATTAGGGTTTACAGTAAATGAAGAAAAAACAGAGGAGGGTAAAATTGTAAAATTCAAAGGAAGGGCAGTGCACCCCTTCATTAGGACTGGTGAGAGTTTCAGGGAACCTGAAGAGTGTAATGACACAAAGATAACACATTATGTCAAATTAAAGATACATTAAAAATTGCATTAAGCATAGAAGAAGAACAGAAATTTGAAAAAATACAGCCACTGAAACAAGACAGAGAGCGGGTAAGGAGTAGTTGCTTTTAAAAGCTGAGATAATGCTGCCATTTTATCAGATTGAGAGAAATCCAGGGAAATTCCTATTCCTTATCTCCTCCGGATTAGAAAGCCAGAAATCTGATAGCCAGGCACAAGAAAAGTGAGGTTGTATCAGAAATTGTGCTTAGAATGCACATGTATATGAGAGGAGGAACCAGATTGAGGGTGCGGTAACCCTCTAAAGTTAAAGAAAACTAAAACAGCAACGATTCCTGGAGCTAAAATTCCACTTTTCCCCATGCTCCCTATGAATAACATTTAGTAACAGCTATTCTGATCCTTTAACCAATTTTATTCTGAGACCACTGATAGCTCTGTGATGACCAAAGATTTTAAAGCCCCTGTGAGACTCAAGCAGAAGAAAATATACTAATTCTCATCACAAAGAAAAACATGTCAGCAGGAGAAAAACCAGGAGAGTGAACTGCATGTTGTTCTGGAAAATCTATCATACCTTGGGCATAACTCTGCGTTGCTATAGAAAAATAGTCACACAGCAAGCTGGAAAATAAAGTTTGCAACTTTTCTACCCTTTTTTTGCAATCTCTCCACATCTTTCTCTATCATCACATCTCCAGCATTTAGATGATGGATGAAAGACCCATGAGGATTTTTTAGAAACTGAGATTTTAATTACCTTTTAAAGTACTCTACTGAGTTTACTGACTGAAATAATAATAGTCCTAATTTTATGCCACATTTTTAGGAATAGTTCTCAGAAGATTTTCTTTAATAGATCTGTTCATTATTTTTCTATCAGCAATTAAGTTACACCTGATTTATAGGTGGCTCTTATTTAAAGGACTTTCCTTTTAAAGTATTATATATATTGACATAATATGAAAATACAAGAGCAGATGACTGACTACCCGTTTGCTCTGAATGTAATTGAAATTAGTATAAAATATCCCATTAACTGCAATGGCTTATGTCAGACTCAGTTGCAGATTTCGTTTAGATCCTTTTCATGTCCCCTGCCAAAAGCTATTGACCTTAAATTGTTTAGTTTGTGTCAAAAAAGGTGTCAGCGTAGGGGAGCTGTGGTGTTCCCCTGGAGATGCTGGAGGGTGGAGCGCTGCTGAGCTCAGTGGAGAAGTCTGTACCAGAAATAAATGGGGCCCTGGTCAACTCATTGTCCTTAAGCACAGAGGTTTAATCCACACTGTTGGTCTGGTCTTAACTTGTGGCTCAGAGTCAGCAGCTGTGAGGGTTAGCTACCATGGAGAAGTGCTGATTAGTAAAATGTGGCTAAAAATCTCATCAGAACATCAGCTGACATTTTGACTCAAATTTCAGTTTCATCTTTGAAGTATTAAATCAGGGACTTAATTAGAAGCCCCCTTTCCCATAGAAAGGTTGGGATCACTTAAACAGCAGCAGATGGCAGCAAGAGAGAACTTCATTTGGAGATTGGAATAAACCAACAGTTTACATGCTATGGAAAAGAAGGCCATGTGACTTATCCCTGCTAGAGCTCTCTCAGCAGCCAGCTCTTCCTCCACCTGCCCTCAGGGGAGCTATGACCAGACTAGGATCCCAATTGTAGATGTTTTTATCTGGGTCATAGTCTGGATTTTCAGGGAATGTGGTTTATAGCAGAATCCAGAAAGCCAGGAAGTGCAACTTCCTAGAAATCAAATGGAAGAACTACAGGAAGAAAGGGTGGGCTGAGAAGTATGAGAGAAAGCAAAAACTTCATAGATGTACTAGACATGGAGACTACAAGAATGAAGAAGCTGAGGTCTGCAGAAGCCCCAGCAAAAGGAAAGGAGCACATTTCTCCACAGGGAGAAAGTTGGCTGTGACCTGCTATTGCTGGCAGATGGAGCTTCAGCCTCAGCTGGCAATCTATTAGGCTTTAAAAAAAGTAGTAAACTGTCTTGGCAATGAGAGGGAAACCAACTGCATTGCTGAAGGAAGAAAAACCACATGCTCTGACAGCTTAGCAGTTCATGACCCCTGCTCACAAAAGAAACTGAATGGTGGCAGTGGTTGGTGACTCACTCCTCTGCGTAGAAGAGACATCGGTTTGTCGGTATGACCTAATGCTTATGGAGAGTCTTTGCCCAAACCAGAGCTATTGCACAAGTTTGCCAAGGCTCATTCAGCCCTCTGACACCTCCTCCACATGGCTCAGTCACTTCAGAGCTAATGCCACTGCTCTAGGAACAAGCAAGGGAAAACCATAAAAACCAGCAGGGATCCTGAAGCGATGGCGAGAGAACTGGAGCCTCAGCTGGTGTTCTTATCAATCCCATCAGAGAGGGTAAAAGCCCAAGCAAGGACAGACACATCCTGGAGATAAATATATGGCTGTACAGATGGTGAGGCTCAGAGAACTTGGGTTTCCTGAAGGGGGAGGCTGCATTCATAATAGGGTCATAAGAGGGATGAGAAGGAAATGACTGCATCGGTTGTAGATATGTGTAAAGTATTTTGCCTTATATGACGCAGGATGCACATGTTCACTCTGAGATCTGGAGTCTGGAGGGAGACAGATCTGTTAAAATTCTCCAGGGTAATAACAGAAGGAGGAAAGGACATCTTTGGAAAAAAAAAGATAGGATGCAGAGAATGCAAACTAGGGTGTGTTTAAATTTATTTTAGTTTTTTCATAGTTAGGTATCAAATTTAAACTACTCATGTAGGCTAGCACTGCAATCAGACCCTTTCACCTGTCCTAGACTGCTATTCTATGATGGGAAGAACTGCCTGTGAAGGAGTTTGAGTCCCTACAAGGACTCAGAATGAAACCTAGAAAACTGAGTGCCTAAGATAGTTAAAAAATAAGAATAAAATATTATCTCCTTCACAGATCTGAGTGGAATCCAAATCTCTTCTTAACTTGAATCTGATCAAAAAGGAAAACATGACTGAAAATAAGGAAGGGCAGGTCAATTAAGGGAGAATGAGGAGTGACGTGGTAGAATTGACACACCTCAGAAATGGAGGAGGAGAGAACACTGGAGAAACAGGACAGTGAGCTTCAAGAAAAGAGACTTTAATAACTTAGTGAACTGAACCCATTAGGAAACACAATTATAGGAAAGAGTCTAAGGAAGCTGCAGCTGGCAGTTCCTTAAATAAGACACAAAAACGATGAACAGCTATGTATAAGGAAGACTGGCCACTGCAGGGCTTGATTTAACTGTTTTTTTCAGCAGCATTGGAAACAGAAGTGAAATCTTTCACTACCTCACAAGTCCCTTTCTCCCTTGTCTTTTAATTTCCCCTTAGCTGTAATAAAACATATTTCTTAAAAGTTCCACCTCAGATTCTCCTTGAAAGAAAATGAATGAACATAATAGTGAGATGCTTTAGCTACCTCTTCAGTATTTCACTCTCAAGAAAGAAATTAATATAAAATACAAACTGGCCAAATTCTTAATGACAAGCATGAAAAATGACATAAATGTGAAGAGCCAATGGCAGAAAGAACAAAAAAAAAAAAAAAAGAAAATTTCAGTACACTTGTCTCAAAAAAAAAAAAAAAAAAAAGAAAACAACAACATTAAAGCATTCCACAGTTTTTTTAAGTAGTAAGATCTACTCTTCTGCTTAATGGAAAGGGAAGGCTAATGACATGTTGCCAATGGATTTGAAGAGATTCATGGGTTTTTGGCTTTAGTCTTCACCAGCTGTGATTAGATAGCTAACACAATTAGCATCAATGTCAAAGGCGTGTGAAGTCTCCTGGCATAAAAAAAAGAGCATCTTGGAGGCTATCTAAATAAGTTACCTGGTTTCAAATAATTTTATACACTCTTTAAATTCTGCTCAGAGAAGTTAGGGCACTGTCTAGGGCAATGCCAGAAAATGTAGTCATGGAGGATAGCTGGGCTCCAGAAGGCAGAAGAGATAAAACAGAATGTAAGGTGTATAAAAAGGAGAAAAGGAGTCCTCAGTCATTTACAGACCAGTGGAGCTTCACTTCCACTGTACAATGACGCTGGAATAAATAAATATAAAGAAAAAGGCTATAAGTATTTGACACATAGATTAGCAAAGAAGAAACACTGTTTAATCCATTGAAAGACCTAAGATAGCAGAATAAAGGGATATGTGGACAGGAAAGAGGAAATAACCAAGTATGACACAGTTGTGTTTCTTTAAGGCTTGACTGTCTTCTATCCCAATTCTATAAGCAGGTTAGGAACATATGGTTAAAAAAATAAATGCAACATCAAGATGGGAAGATGCATGAAGATGGGATCTACAAGGTTCTGTGGATGGCCTGGTAGTCTCTAGATAAACATTTAAATTATTTAAACATTAAATAATTTGGACAGGTTAACAGAAATATATTTTTGAAATCTGAGGCTGTACAATCCTGTAAATGTAGTAGACAGCAAGATTAGAACTCAAAGTGACTTTGATAAATTGAATATATTCTTGATGTCAAGAATGACATTGAGATTGAGTAAATGACATGCAAAAAATGGGACACAATTCAACAAGGGTGTATGCAAAACATGGCACCGTGAGAGATAAACAAAAGTGAAGTACAAACACATCACTAAATCAACTGGCTGCAGGTAAAGCACTTGAGGCTACAGTGAATAACACAGCACATAAATTGATGATTCAAATAAAGTGTGACTTCAGCCAGATCTCAATTCTAAACGTGTTTCTGAAAAATGGGACACTTTTGGAGAGGGTCCAGAGGTCACTGACAACTCTGATCAAGAAACTGAAACATAGAAGACCTAGCAAGGAGACTTGAACTCATTGTATGGGGATTATTGTTGGGGTTTTTTTAAGTGCAAAGAGAAGTGAAGGAGAGACTTAAAGGTGGTTTTCAACTTAACCAAACTTTATTGAAAAAGAGGAAGAAAGTTTTGGCATTATTTGTTTCTAATTTTATTTTCATACACACTGGAGATAGAACAAGTACTATGAAATCGCAACAGTAGAAATTTTCACAAAGTTTTCTCACTGTAAGTAGAAGGAAATTCCAGATTTTTTTGTCAAAGATAATTACAGTATCCTCAAGGTCTGTTGACCAAGTTAAGCAAACAGGTATTATACACAGTAACAAGGGAGGGAGCGAAGGAGGAATTTTGCATTAGATTTAGGCATTTTGGGTTACGTCTTTTAGGCTTTTTCCTACTTTGAATCTATAATCTTAGAGAATAAAAATTATTCAGAGCAATATTAACCTCTTTTTGGTGCTTCAATCCTGCTGCCAGTTGCTGGAAATTGTATCCATCTTGAGAAAGATAAATGTGGAGAAGAGAATACAATAATCATGACACTGAGATTACAGACTGCTCTGGAAGGGAGAAAGATTTGTGATGGACATCACTGCTGCTCCTTTGGGAAACTTCATCTCACCTGCAGATGAGACTCACTGTACAGCACAAAGGTATCCCAAAGGATCTGAGCCATCCATGGCCCTAGATTTAGGGAGTTATTTTTAGGTACCTTGGGTTTAGACTACAAAGAATCTCAAATGCTTGGAAGACAAGCATTTGAGATTCATATTTTGGAGTATGGCATAGAATTAGTCCATTTAAAGGGTGAAAAAGGTACAAACCATTCCTTATCACTCAGATAGAGCATTATTGTTTATCTTCAGGTTATGTGCTGGTGATAAGAAGAATTTCTGTTGCTTTCTTGATTTAATAAAGGCTGATATCTTGTTCTATGTGAGGAATAAATAAACACAGATGGTCTCATTTATGATAAAAAAATCCCAAAACAACTTGAATTTCCATTCTAATTATCATGAAACTGTCTTATATCTCTATGGTCTTTAATGCATATCTTAATCCTACAGTTTACTGTAGGATAAGTAAACTCAAACTTCCTTAAACCTTACTTTTAAGCCAATTTAAATTTTTCTTATGCATGTATGGGAAGAATTAGTATTTTGTGGATATGTGCTCCAAGAAAAAGATACCTAAAAAAAAATGTAATAGAAAAAACCACCAAGGAGACATTTTATTTTTATAGAGAATCTATAATTTTATAAAATTCTTTCTAACACCTAGCTGACCTCATCCATTTGTATTTGTTCTCCAGCTGAGGAGGAAAACTCAAATAAAAAGAAGCCTTCAGCACCTCTGTTAGGTAGAGGATAATGTTTTTTTTATTTCACATAAAACATGGGAGTTATAAGCCTTATAGGCCTACTTGGTGAATGATTATTATCAATTCTGCCTAAAGAAAATTTAACATTCAGGAACTAGTGAAAGAGAAAATCTGATCAATTGAAGTCAGAGGATTTTTTAACATATATTTCATTATATATTGAAAGTTTAAAGAAACTGATTTTATAGAACTTTTCAGGGGACAAAGATTCTCAAGTATCTGTCCTATGAAAACACATAAGGCTTAGTCTAGGGTGAGTTGGGAAATGATTGTGTTCATCCAGCTTTTACAATGTCATAAGTAAAATGCTCCAAACAATTGTTGGTCATTGCAGCTGGGAATGTCTTGCTTTTGAGAGTGGTATGTGAGGAACTCTGGTTCACTTAAATGTTGTTTCTTCCTCTAGAGGGCTGAAAAAACAGACCTCAGCTACCCTTCTCCCTGGTAAAGATTTTGGGTGTGAATAATCAATGCCGGTAAAACCAAGGCAACAGAACTAGCTAAGCTGAAAATTGATTTTAAAGTTTTCTTACTCACAGGACCAGCATAATGGTAAAGACCATGGATTAGTGTGACTGAGTAAACTTTGTGCAGTTTGCTATACAAAGGGACTGGAAGTGAAAGGAAAACATGAGGATGATGGAATCTTTATAATATATCTATTGAAATAAGTACTCTGTCCCAAAAGAAAAAAAAAATATAAGTATTACTTGGGCACTTGAGAGACGGTGTGGAATAATAGGAAAGTCAATCCATTCATTGGTGTCTCTCAGGCATTCATTGACCAATGTCAGTGTTTCTAGAAGTTTTTTCAATGCATTAAACCTGGTTTCTTTGAGGTTTCTCGTGCATCTGACCCAAAACTAAGGTAAAATTCTGAGCAAATAAGAAATTCTGGGCACCTCCACCCACAGAATCATAAAATTGTAGAAATTTGAAGGCACCTCTGGAGCTCACCTAGTACAACTCCCTGCTCAAAGCAGGGTCAGCTAAGAGCAGGTTTCCCAGGACTGTGTCCTCTCAGGTGTTAGATGTTGCCAAGGCTGGAGATGCCACAACCTCTCAGGGCACTCTATTATGGTGTTAAACAAGCCTCACACTAAAAAAAGCTTTTCCCAGATGTTTAAATACAATATCAGTATTTCAGCCTGTGACATTGCCTCTTGTATTCTCATCAGATACCCCTGAGAAGAGTCTGCCTGTATCTTCTGATCAGGTATTTATACACATTGACAAGATTCCCCCTAAGCATTCTCTTCTCTGGGATGAATCAACCTTTACTCATATGTCAGGTGCTCACCTTCCTCCATCATCTTTGTGAGGAATCTGTTTCAGTATGAACATGTCTGTCTTGGTCTGGGTGCAGAGTGTACTTGTAGTCTAGAACTGAACAAAGCACTCCAAATTTTCAGAACAAAATTGAGAGGAAACGAGAGCTGCTGGAAATGCAGCCACTAATTCAGGCCAGGACATTGTTCATTTTTGCTGTGAGGGCATATTGCTGGCTCATGGTCAGCTTGGTGTACAAGGGTGCCCCAGGGCTGCCTCTGCAGAGCTGCTTTCCTGCTGGCTGGCCCCTGGTGTGTCCTGATACACTGGGTCACTCCCCCCAGCTGCAGGACGTGGCATTTCCCTTTGTTGACCTTTATCAGATTCTTGCTGGACCATTTCTTGAACCAGCTGAGGTCTCTCATTGCAGGGCAAGCACCTGGTGTGCCAGTGTGTTAACCCTAACCCTAACCCCACTCCTCACAGGTTTACAATGACATGGGTACAAGTTGACACCATGAATTTATGCACAGCACCGATGGTTCTTCTTTACACAGAGACACACAAACATGCATATGATGCACTGGAATATATAAACAAGTGTGTAGGCATTGCACTGGATGAACATTCTAGCTTTCTTATGAGTGAAATATTCTATTACTCTATTTTATATATAAAAATGTGTTATGTAAGGGTGTGTATATGTATGTACATATATATATATATACATGTGTGTGTGTGTACATATATATACACACTGATGGGTATGCATGAGGTGTACTAGACAAATTCATGGAGTATGAGTAGCTTTTAGGTAGATGAATGTCATTTAGAGCACATTTTGGAATGTGTCAGTCCCATCCATAAGTCACAGACAATGGAGAATTATGATGCTGGACAGTGAGCCACCCCAAATCTGATCACCAGAATGTGCCAAGCACAGCACAGGGGTGGCACATGCCAACACTCTCCTGGATCTGTCAGTTCTTCAGAAGGGTGGAGATTGTTGTACCTCCGTAATATCAGGGTTCATTGAAGCACAAACATCCTGTCTGTCATCCAACTGAATGAAATATGCCCACCTTGGCAGCAAATCATGGAGAGAATGGCATTAAAATGCCTCTTTGCCTCCACCCAGTGCAAAACTCCTTTTAAAATTTCTCTATGCTGCAAGAACTGTGTTAACTGTTATATTTAAAATTCAGAAGTTAGTTGCATTTTGATGAGCATTTTAAACAACTTAATTAAATGGTGCCTACAGGAAAGCTGACATTCTTAAATCGCCTTTAATAGGACATTCCAACCAATGCCAAATCTAGAAAACAAGCTGTATTTAACGTCTTTAACAAAAGGCTTTGAATGTCATAGCCACAGCAGGAAGTAAAACCTGGATTTAGAGGCAAGCAAGCTGATCTTTAGACTGAAATAGATTTAGATATGAGATTTAGGCAGAGTGGACAGAAAAAGATGTGGATGGGTAGACACAGTGCAGAGATGGAG
Source organism: Melospiza georgiana (assembly GCF_028018845.1). Taxonomy (NCBI): domain Eukaryota; kingdom Metazoa; phylum Chordata; class Aves; order Passeriformes; family Passerellidae; genus Melospiza; species Melospiza georgiana. Next base: position 93,397,231 of record NC_080432.1, read on the forward strand.
AGAAGAAGAGATAGACACAGCAGATAGATTCTCATGAAATAGCCCTTCCGTGTTTGGTGTGCAGCTGCATAGCACCTGCCTGACATTTACAGCAGATAGCTTTTATTCATTTCATGGGATATTCATCAAAATGTGGTTGAGAGATGGAGAAAATTCCAAGTATGTGTCATCACTTTACTGGTTTGTGCAGCTGTTTCCTAAAGCACACAATGATGTTGTGTTGTTAAGGAAATACACTGTCACCCTGCTGAACAAATAAAGCATTTAGTTTATTGAGTAACATTACAATAATGATGGGAGATAATAGACTAAAAATACTGTTTATTCAGTAAGAATGGACAAGAACTTTACTGTCCATGAAAGAATCACTTCATGTACAGAAAATAAAAATTGTGTTATTTATTTAAGCTACCTTTTTAACAGTACTGGTGAAAAATACTTCCTGACATAAGCTTTGATCAAGGATAAGAACCAGCAAACATCAGACTAGAGCTCAAACTGCAACCAGACAAGGGACTATATCTGCCACATGTAACAGCAAATAATTATGCTGGCAAATACATAACACTAAGATAGATGAGAGGTGGGGAGTGGGGTGGGTGCTGTGTTGTTGTTGGGATATTGAATTAATAAATTTCTGATCACAACAGAAATGTATGATCAGAAATTTATTATGTTACCCTTTCCTGGGAATAAGCCTGTCTTGATTTTACAACTCTTTTTATAGGATGGTAAATATTTCTCAAAACGTTATGCTTTCAGAAATATTTATTTAACATATTTCTGATGAGGATGGTATGTTAGCCAAATCACCTGAGACAGCTACACAGGACTAGACTGTTAATTGTATGAGGCTCTTTTACACAGGCAAATCTAGCCCAAAGTCATAGCATTTTCTTCTGTCCTATTTTGTTTCTTTTGATTTTACAACTGATGCAGGAGGAAAAGGGGAAAAAAAGAGAAAAAAAAGAGAAATAAAAAATAAGAAAGAAAAAGGAAAAGGGGAAAGAAAAAGAAGAAGAAAGAAGGAAAGAAAAGGAAAAAAAATAAAGAAAAAAGAAAAAGGAAAAAAGAAAAAGAGAAAAAGAAAAAGAAAAAGAAAAAGAAAAAGAAAAAGAAAAAGAAAAAGAAAAAGAAAAAGAAAAAGAAAAAGAAAAAGAAAAAGAAAAAGAAAAAGAAAAAGAAGAAAGAAAAAGATGAAAAATAAGTCTGTCATAATATTTCCTTTAGAGATGCAGGTGAGGCCAATTCTATTGTCACTGTTTCATCTGTAATAGATTTTTCATACATTTCTTATGTTTGAGCTTATGTTTTGGGGGTCTCACTTGATTTAAGCAAACATTCACAAAAAAGTTCAGGGACAAGATGCAAGTATTTTGTGTTTTCCATGCAAGACTGTCTGTTGGCCTAGACTGGATCAAAATCAGACTTAATTTCAAGCAAGGCCCCTTTCATATTCATGGCCTGCTTCATCCTGAAGCTGTCACCACCTTCCCACACATCTTCCCCTCTGGGATACGTGAGCACCTCACCCAGAGAACACCTCACCCCCCTCACTGCCCCTCAGCCGTGCTCCTGCAGAGCACAGTGACAAAGCCACCCCTGGGCTGGGGAAAGCATTCCCGTGAGGACAGTCCTGGGCTACACACAACCCACCCCATGGCTGTGGGACAAGTGCAAAGGCAACATTTTATGGGCCCATGATTACCCAGCAAACCACTATGAGCCCCTCTCACATGTGAGGAGGTGTGCAAAGACAGCAAGGACACAACACTGTGCTCTGCTAGACCTGACTGCTGGGCAAGGGACTGGAACGGTGCTGGGAGCCAGGAGATAAAAAAGAGGAAAGATTCTACAAATGAGAGTGACGGCAGGAAATAGTGTTCAATAGATTTATGGGTCTTTTTACTAATTTATTGGAAATCTAAAAAAGGAAAATTCTTCTGTGAACAAGCTGCTGCAGAGGGCTGGACGCTGAGCTACTGACGTAAGCCCTCAGGACAATCCCTGCCATCAGCTGTGGTGACACACAGTTACTGAGCTGGCCCAGGCCATCTGTGGTGGCAGCTGAGGCAGGGGCTGGGATGCTCAGCTGTAATTTATGGAGAAAGCTTTAGAGCTCCCTGAGACCCTTCCCTGTTCTAATGCAACCCCAACCACTGCAAGCACCTCTGACTTGAGCACTCAGTAGCATCCTCTCAACTAAGAGGAAAGTCGATTGAATTCATAATGCAAACTGTCTCCTGAAGCCTCCTGGAGTTAAATAAGGAACTCACAAGTGTTGGAACATTTTAGATTTTGTCCTTTAGAACAAAGTTGTTAAACTATGACCTCATGGTGCCTCTATCTTGGCCTAGATCCAATGGCAATTGAAGTCAACTCCTATTGACTTCAGTGGGCTTTGGAACAAGCTCTCTTCCACTTCAGCACAAGGCTATTTTAAATTAATCAAGACAGCCTCATTGGAATCCATTTTGGCCTTTAAAAATGGAGTGTACTGTTGCCCTGGAACTGAAGGCTCATCATGATGCTTGGCTGTGATATCAGGATGGAAGCAGAGATAAAAGCCCATTTCTTGCATCAAGCTGCTCCTGCTGGAGCTGCTCTTTTCTTGTTTCTTGTTGCTAAAATAGCAGTGCTATTGTTTGCTCTATTGGTCTCATCTTTGGGGATTTGGAAATCCTTTCTAGAGGAGGCAACCTGCACACACACATCTCCAGACCCCCTTACTGACACAGTCACACATCAGTCATGTGTGCTCATTGCTGCCTGTATTTTTGCAGAGGTATTTTAACTTCATTGTGTGCAATTCACTGGTTACCTATTCAAAATAATTTATTTTTACTTACATATAATCCAGGACAGATTGCCCAGAAGAATCCACTATCATATTGCTATACACAAGCACTTTTCCCATTTCTTAAATATGCAGCAGAACAACTTAGGCACTATTTTTTGTGCTCAAGGGAAATTTTTTACTTTATGTCCATTATTTTTCATAGTGTGTTGTCCTGCCTTAAATAATAATAATAAAAAAATTTTGTAGTAACATAAACAGGAGACATTGATTTAAAAAAGGAGGAAAAAAAAAGAAAAAATAAGAGATTTCATTTTTTGCTATGCTACTAGACAGCAGTCTCCTCCACAATCTAAAAAAGAAAATCAAATCAAAATGGATTTTCCAGCCACATTTCTATCTCATTATGACATATTACAGCAGTATTAATTTGTATTTCAAACTGTAATAATGATAGATGTTGATCGTCATATGTATAAAAAAAGAAAATCTAATTTCATAAGTAAAACATGAAACTGAAGAATGATTTCTGACTTGATATTTCAACATGTGAATAACTTATTAGGTTATTATATTTTATAAAATTTGTGTCATAAGAAATCAAAGAATTATAGAATATGTAGAGTTGGAAGGGACCCACAGGGATCATCAAGTCCAACTCCTGGCCCTGCACAGCACCATCCCCAAGAGTGCATCACACCATGTGCCTGACAACATTGTCCAAATGCTTCCTGAGCTCTGTCAGGCTGCTGCTGTGACCACTTCCCTGAGGATCCTGTTCCAGTGCCCAAACATCCTCTGGGGGAAGAACCTTTCCCTGATATCCAAGCTAAACCTCCCCTGACGACAATGGATTTTGTAAATGTAAATCAGAACGAGAACAATCTTCAGCATGCTGCAATTTCTACCAAAGTTAATTACAATTTTAAGCTGCCTCTGAACTGTGAGAAGGTCAGAAGACCTGTGATTCAAGACAAAAGGTTCTTATCTTGCTTGATATTAATAGAACTCATGAAAGGAAATATTACAAGCTTTCACTGAGCTTTGTGGATGTAATTCACCACAGAAATGGAAAGTATTGTTATTAAAAAGAAAAACAGTGATTTCAGGTCCTGAGCCAAAATGAGCCAGGATATGGAAAGAGCCACATCCAAAGCCCTCTGGAGTTAATCAAAGTATTTCCACTGCTTGCTGTGGAACTATATTCAAATTGTGAATTTCTCATGGTGACATCTGTGCGTCCTTCAGTGATGGATGTGGTGAAACAGTGCTGGAGACGATCACAGACAGATGCCATTGCTGCAAAATGACAATTTCCTGGCTTTGTGTAGCATTTCTCCAGTTTTTCATGCCATTCTTTGGATGTCATCATTCATCTGTTTCCCATGACTCTTTTCTGTTTCCTACTTTGATTTAATTCTCTCCCTTTTTTTTTCCTTTCAAAAGGTAAAGTAATAACATATAAAATCAGATGTAAAAAGTAATTCTGGAATATGAAAAGTTACACCCTATACTTTCTGTTTTACTCTATAGCATTTGAAATACAATATAATACAGGTTAGGGTGGAAATGAAGTACAGTATTGCATTTGTGACTACCTGAGGAATAACACCATCAGTCCTTTCCCATGTGAGATGAAATTACAACACTTTCATGCCACTTCTCCATGTGTAACTTCTGATGTCATCTTACATTAAAAATATGCAGGAAAAATGAAAGTGCAGTTATTTCCTTGCTTTCCATTTCATAGGAAAATACATTGATATGAATTTTTTCCTTTGCTTTGGGACTAGGGGAGAGTTTAGGTCCAGTGTAGGCTTCCTGAACGTGTGCAAAGTTATGTGAGTTCAACTGGTGTAAGCCCTGCATGAGTACTACTGAGCTGGACTGCTGCTCCTCAGTGCATGCACTGTCCTGCAATACAATTGTCCAGCTCATAGCTAGCCCAAAGGGACTAAGAAAGTATACAAATATACAAAGTATACACCTAGAAAACAGTACATTATCAATATGTGGGGATGTTATCTCCACTTTGATCTGCACAAAGTAGATCAAGAGCAGAGCAACTTGGGTTTGTGCATTGAGGATGTGTAGGTCTAGAAAGGGTCTCTAGATTCCAGAAACACCATGATATTGAAGGCTTTTAAAGATGATTCCTCTTCAGTAAAACAATAAGATAACAAAGAGGCTAGAGATTTAGCCTATTGACTTCCAAAATAAGTCTGACAAGGTGAACATCACTGCCTGCTACTTCTTTCCCCTCATAAGAAGCTTTGTTTTTAGCACCGCAGCTGATATCTGCAAAACCCAGCAAGTCTTGTCTCCAACTCCAACCAAAGTAGTACTTCATTCTATTTTAAATCTAGTCAACCTGGCAGAGCTGGTGTGCCAAACTGTCCCACTCTGTGGTGATCAAAAAGAAAATAAGGTTATTGAACGTGTCTGCATCACATTTGCCTTCTGAACAAGGAAACTTGGTTTGACACAGGCCTTTGCAACAAGGCTTTCCTTTACCATTGCTCTTTCCTAAATACCCTTTTCTCTGTCTTTTGTTTCTTGAGCTCTTTTCACTCCCAAACTTATGTTGAAACTATTTCAAAGTCAGATATTTTTCCGTCTTACTGTCTATTTTCAAAGCCTCTATAAACTGACCTCATTGCGCAGGGTGGTCTGTCCTTTCATTTTAGGCTTTTGGAAGGGTAAGCAAAAGCCTCTTGCATTTGTTAAGCAAAACTTCTCCTTTGTTGACAAACAGCCACTAAATGGTGACATGGACACCTACATCCTGGTAATCATGTGAAGCAGCAGCTAGGACAAACTCAGGCTGCCTTCTCCATGTGCTGTCTTGAGTATTTGCCTCCAAGGAGTGAGATTTTAGTAGCATTCCTATGTTATGAAATACCATAGTGACTTGCCCAAGCATAGGTCTGAGCTTTCCTGAAAATTTGGAATAGGTACTCTCTGAATCATTACAGATAACACAAGGTCTCATGGTGGATTTAAAATCATTGAACAGCAGAGCTCAGGTGTTTTGGGAGGTCCCAGTGCATCACCAGAACAATCTTCTTCCTAGGAAATATTTGTCCAATCTCTTATTAAAAGTTTTGTCACAGAGAAATCTGAAAATCTTTAGCCTGTTCTTGGTTTTCACTGGTTCTGCAATTAGTGAACTTTTCTTTCACTTCATTGTCCTTTTTTACAAGCTAAAGCCACTGTTTACCCATCCATCACAGATAGAACATGCTTCAACCATTCAACATCTTGCACTGAGAAAACAAAGCAGCTCAGGTAAACCCCTGCCAGAAGAATTTCGAGCTAATCTTTGATTTAGCCATGTAAGTTACCTATTTTAAAATTACTCCATGACTATCTATAAATATCATAAAAATCTATAAATATCTATAAATATCATAAATATCTATATTTTTCATCATCTGGATTTTAAATGAAATGCCCAAACAGAAGAGGGCTGATGAAATCCTTCCACTATTCATACAGGCACATATCTTCCCTGTGCAGCCAGGAGCTGGAGTGTATTCCCCAGACATCTCAGTTGCTCAACTCAGATTCTGGTGGGGGATGTTGCAGAACCTTCCTCAAATGCTGCATATACTTCAGTAGCCTTGAAGGCCACTAATTATAGAATCCACAGACCGAGTGACTAAAATATAAACTTTTCATTTTCATTCTGATACTCAGAACCTTGTCACTTTGAGTTAGGAAGGGACTTAGAGCACAAAATATAAGATTAAAAAAAAGAAATAGAGGTTTCATCCTACGTCTTACTATTTGAGAAATAATATCATTGGTCATAGCCTTCAGATTTAGGAGATTGTGCTTTCAAACAAAAGCAAATATAAGACACAAGCAAAACTTAATTTCAGCCAAAATACACTGAGGCAAGACTTGCCAAAAATACAATAATGGTAACAGTAAGGGAATTTAGTTTGACCTGCATTTTTTGAACTTCATTTTCATTATAAAATATTATTTTGGAATATCAAACTGGCCAAACTGCTTAACTTGTTGAGCAAGTCTTATAGAGTCACACCATACAAAGAATTATTTAGGATTTTTCAATAAGAAAACATCAAAGCATTCATCCTTCATTGCGATTTTTGAAAGTAACACACCCATCTATTTTTAAACTGATGAATTGCTCAAAAAACAAAGATCAGTCAGAAACAATAAACCAGAGGGGACTATAGACTACATAGATGTATTCAAAGTGAAGACATATGGCTTCTGGCACCAGTGTTCTGCAGTTATGCTGGAAGAAAGAAGAGAATGGAAAGAAGGAATATTACCCAAAATTGTATTGATTTAAAATGTGAACATCCTGATATGGATCTTCTGGTATGTGGGCTACACCTGGATTTATGAAGTAGTGAACTGCTATGTGGAAAAGGTACAACTGCAAACCTGGTAGATACGAACAGCTATAAACAGAAGAGTCGCCAAGATAGCCCCATGTCTTTTAGGTGGGTTTAAGCAAGTGCCCCCCACAGACAACTCACATGACTGTTTCTAATCACAGTTCAGAACAGGCACAAAAACTTAACTATTTGCATTTTCACTCTTAATCAAATTCACTTTGAGTTTCCCATGTATGTCTGTATCAAGTTCACTGTTTTAATTTCTCCACTGTCAGGTACTTCCCTCAGGAATTCAATTGCTGGAATACAGAGCATGTGCAACACGCTGTTTGCATTTCCCCAAGAGATTTCTAGACTCTTTTTCCCCCACAGAAATAACACTTGAAAACAGTAAGTTTATCCTGTCAGCTCAGAAACGAAAAACAACCTCTGTAGCAGGCAGCCAGGAACATAACCCTCTAACCAGTTCCACAAAAACAAACGTACAGAAGTTCTCAGAAACAAATTTATCTCAGGGAGTTTAAGCAGCTAAAACTTATTCCTCTCAGACTGCAATTTTACAGTGACTACAGTGATACTTCCAAAGGGCTGCCCAAATGCACATGTGGAAAAGTATCCCACAAGCTCTAGTGTTGGTTCTTGGGAGGAGAAAAACCTTCTGTCAGGCTTGCCTGGGCTGTGGGAAACCACCCCTATGGTTCTTCAACATCAGCTGACTGGGAGAGGGAGCATTTAAACTCAACTCACTTTTCTTAGATACCAACCTAGACCCAAGTCTAAAACTTGCACAACTTGTGAGATAAGCCTCCTCTGGAGGGAACTGTTACTTTCTGTTGGATGTAATAGGAGGCTTTGCTGCGTAGCTCTAAATCACAGACATCCAGTTTGGGTGACATAAAAAAAGTGGGAATCAGTGTGAGAAACTCAGTTTTGGGCTCCTTATTACAGCTTTGTGAAAGGAATGAATGAATAATTTTGCAGAATTTAGTAAATAAGCCCACCAAATGTAAATGCTAGAAATTTGCATGTATGCATGTAAAAGGAAGAGAATAAAAGATTTTGAAGAAATAAGGCTGTCTTGTAAATCTTTATTTCTTTTGGACACATTTTCACTGTTGCTATTTATATCCTAGCCCCTAGACTAAAGTGGGATGGAAACTTGCTGTGTTACTGCAAGGTTTTGTTGCATGTTTTGCCACCACTGCTAGAGCCACCACTGGTGTTTGATGTAGATTCCTTCACTGTTTTTAAAAAACAGAAGTTTCTTCAAGATACTTAATGATTTGCTTGTTTTATAGAAAAAAAGTAAAAGGAAGAGAAGATGCTGAATAATATAAAACAAATGACTTCTGTGATTACCTTTTGGGTCAATTTCTTGACTGGTCACAGTATTTGCTCACAACACTGAATACAACAAAATGTTCTTAGAAAGAAAGGATGGGAAAATCAGGGTCAGAAACTTTGCAAAGGGGTAATACAAGTGTATTTCTTTGGAAGGATGTCAGGTACTATCAGCAAGGCCAGCAAAGACTGCCACCTAAATGTCTAGTCTACAAAAGGCAGCAGTTTCCAGCCCTGTCTCCTGAGGGATTTGACCCTTTCATCAGTAGCACATTGTTTGGTTGAGAATGGTGTCTCTGGCTCCCACCAACTTCCTACTAGGATTGCTTAACCTCTAACTTAGGCAGGAAAATACTGACTGGAAAAATACCCTTGAAAGGGTGCCAGTCCCTGATTTCAGTCTACCTTCTGCCAAGGTCAACTTCCTCTAAATTTCCAAACTCTTTTCATTTAGTATTATTCCCTGTGGTTGAGAAGAATTTCCCATGGACACCTTTGGAACCACTTCATCATTCTTTATACTAATCTAAGTCTCATTAAATGTTAAGGTATAAGAAGCTAAAACTACAGTATTACAAGGTTTGGCCCTTGAACTTGCCCAGTAGTGTCACAGACATCTTCTATGAAAAATCCTTTCTTTAGGATTTTTCCTCCTGAGAAGCTGAGGGACCTCAAGAACAAAGGTTAACAATGTAATGTTAACCTTTGTTAATGTAACAATGGTTATCTGCTGCTGTGGAATGCAACAGGTGGATCGGTGATTGGTCTCATAGTGTTGTTTCTAGTTAATGGCCAATCACAGTCAGCTGGCTTGGACTCTCTGTCCGAGACAGAAGCTTTTGTTATCATTCTTTCTTTTTCTATTCTTAGCTACCCTTCTGATTAAATCCCTTCTTCTATTTTTTTAGTATAGTTTTAATATAATATATATCATAAAATAATAAATCAAGCCTTCTGAAACATGGAGTCAGATCCTCATCTCTTCCCTCATCCTAAGACCCCTGTGAACACAGTCACACAGTAGGATGATGACAAATGACTCTCTTCAGTGACCCTGGTTGGAGTGCTCAAGGAATGCAAGTCAGTCAGTGCTCAGCCAGGTGGCAATGCTGCTGCCAGCAAGGAAAATGTCCTGCCAGCAGTCCTGCCTTGAGCAGATTTGCACAGCAGAAGTAAACTAACCCTGATATGCACTTCTCTATGCAGACAGTTTATTAAACACAGTAGAAATAGTTTTTTACACAGGCATTCTATGAAATAAAGTATGCATGTCTTTTCACATAAATGTTTTACACTTTCTTGATTTGGTGGTTTTTTTCTCCTTTCAGTTTTATTTGCATGATGGGCTTATGTGGTGGTTTGGTTTTGTTTTTAATTACACTGCAGCGTGTTTCCTTTTTTTTATTAAGTACAGCATCCTCTTGTACTCTGCTGGACAATTCTCCCCTTATACTTTAAGCTTTTGTCCTTGCCCCCACATGAATCTGCTTTGCCAAGTTTTCAGCTGACATAACATTGTTCATATCCAGGAAGTTACTGAGCTCCTACTGCTTTCCCACTTCTGTTTAGCTATGGATTAAACAGAAGCCTCTCTTCAGCTGCCTGCAAGGTCTCACTCTTTTGCTAGTTGGGACCACATTTTTCAGAAGTGACAGTTTTGGGAGCGTTTTGGGAGAAAGGCTTCACTGGTACACATCAGGACTCTTGATTGCTGCCTGCTTGCCAGTCAGTATGGAACAAAATCTGTGTCTCATTATCACCATGCATAAAAGAAACAGAGTAATTTAAAACAATACCCAAAATAAGTGCCAATAGCAAGTTCTGGAACTATCTGAAAACATGCTAGAGCAATCAGATGTTAGAGAACCGCCAGTATAATCTGTAACCAGTGCTGGCTGCAGGCAGTACAGATTCAAAACACTGAAAAAGAGCCACAAGGAAAGCACTACTCCTCAAAGTAACTGTGGTCTAGTAAATCTGGTTATTTCCTTGTCTCTTGCCCATTCTCCTTTAACCTCACAAATTTCTCCAGAAACCTGAAACAGAAGTGGTATCACATACCAGAATATTTTCATCCTGCATCTTGGGGAAGTGTCTACACCCCCAGATATTTCTGTTGAACTGAGTAATTTTCTGTTTCCAAAAAAATATGAGTTCACCTCTTTGGTGCTCCACATGTGGACCCAAAGAATCAGGAAACGTGCCTGACTTGTCTCTCCCATCGGGCAAGTGGATCAATGCCTCAGCACTGCATGGAGGACATGTCAAGACGTTGTTCAGTGCTTGTTGCAGCTTTTCCCACATGTTGTTTCTCAGTTGTTGCAATGAGTTAGCTGTTGTTCTGACAGAAATTAGTCACAATATCCAGAGGTTATTTATGCAATACCACTGATCCCTGATGCCAGTCTGGGAAGGCATTAGCTTCTGGAATTTCATCATCTGCACATATCGTACAATAGCTCTGGAAATTGTATTGAGACCCCAGGGGTAAATAAGTGAGGAGAAACTTAGATCAAACTGTCCTCCAAGTAGCTCTCACTGCATGCAAAGGCTTGAACAACAGTGATGTTCACAAGTTTCAGGACTGCTGAGAGCATAACTTCTGTGGGTAATCAACCCAGTTAAAGATCTCTTTTACTCTTCACTAAGTCAAGAACTAAATGCAATGTGACATCTGAATATAAGTTGTTGGGGGGTTTTTTGCCCTCCAAGAGAGATATAGTTTTTCCTGCCAATAAAAAAAGCATTTCCCTTTCTCATTAAAAAACAAAAAAAAAAGAGTATTCTGTTTAGTCAGTGGTAGGTTGTTTCTGGGTGCCTTATACCTGGAACATTTAAGTCAGACTGATTTGGCATAAAGGAAATAAGATTCATGCAAAATATTTTGTACAAAAAAAGAATAAAATTCAACACCTTGTTGTCTCTATTATTTATTCCAAAATCCTACTTTTGGAGATTGTGCTATATCTCAGATTTTATTTTTGGGGGGGAATTTTTATAAAACATTGGTTCTGGTGATCGTAGTGAATAAAAACTTGCAATCATGGATGTTTATCATGCAAAAGACAAAAAAGATGGACATAGATAATCCAGAACTTTCTTTTACTTTATGATTATTGCCTTTACACCTCCCATGATTTTCCAGAAGCTGCCTCATAAATGGGTCACTCACACATCACATGAGAACTATTTCTGCATTATGCAGAACAGAGGCTGAAGGAATCTGCTGCAGGGTCTCTCAGTCTGCATTTGGTCCTTCACAGGATGCACAGTATGCCTGCAGATGGAAGTGCAAAATAGACTTGCTGGTACAGATTTGCAGGTTTGCCAGAGCTGCCAAACCAGAAATGGCTTTCCAGGTGTAAGAATTCTATCTAAGTGTTAAAAATTGAATTTGGTCCTTTCTATATAAAAAACTATATGATATATGAGTCTTTAGCAATGCAGAGCAGAAGAGAAAAATGAATTTAGTACTTCAACTTTGAATGAGGAAAGTTAGGCTGGAAAGTCTAACTGATTTTTTATTGAGTTCCCTTTGTGTACCATCAAGATATCTTTCAGGTTAAGGCATCACCATATCAAAGCAGGTACTGAGCATTTCTCGGATGAAACACATTCTTGTATCTGATTAATAAGTCATAAATCAAATCTTTTTAGGGAAATTGATAACAGTAATAGTTGTAGAGCTGTTCCTGTTGAAAAGAGCGTGCTTTGTTTTACTCCTAGAATTTACTAAAGTTTAACATGATCTGTTTCACTTAACCACTTACTACCTCTTCCTGCTTTTCCCTTTGAATATTTTTCATCTCATCTCTCTTTAATAATTCAGTTTTCATTGGCAGCTTGTTACATATTCAAATTATTGACTACAAGATCTTTACCAGACAAAGAAAAATCCGTAGTAGCAAAGAGCACCTCTGATATTGCTTTGTCAAAAATAAATCAGGAGGCCAAGCTAAATCAAACATAATACAAGTATAGCCCATCTTGCCTGCATTATAATTAATTTTGAATTCCTCCTGTTGCCATGACACCATGCATGAAAAGAAATAAGGCAGGCATTGTGCAGTACTCAAGGCTTGTTGAAATTTTGGGATTTGCTTCTTATGTTTAAAATAGGAAGAAAATAGTGAAACAGCCAGCAGTAACACAAGAGATGTTTTCCTCTCTGTAAGGTGGGAGAGGGGTACATGCCAGATATCTTTTGAAATTTTGCTTGTTGAAGGAAATAATAATGAATTTGAGATATTTGCTTAAATTTCCTGATTCTGCTCCTGACAATTCAAGTGATTATCACATTTTCTAATCTTTGTGGACTACCTTCATTTACTATTCCTCTGTGGCCACCCCCTCCCAGCTGCTTCAGGGGCAGCAATTAGCCTGAGCACTGCACACAACCCACACACTCTTCACACAAACCTTATGTTGAGCCTTCAGTAGCTCTTCAGAGAAGCCCGGAGAGAATGAGTTCTTCAGGTGGAAAAACCTATTGAACACAAAGGACACAGAGGATACTCTAGAGAGGAATGAAGTTTTTTCTGAACCTCATGTTGTCACTGCTTTTATGGCTTTTAAAGAGATTATGATACTTTCTTGTTAACAGAAAAAGGTTTTCTTCTCCCTACCAACATGTTGAGTGCTCCTCGTATCCAGGAGCTTTGTTTGCAGTGCTTCACATGTGGTTGTTGAACACTCAGATACATAAAGCTCTACAAAACCCTTCCATTGGAGCATTGTCAGTTGTTTTATTGGAAAATCCCACCTGACACAGCCTCCTGAGCAGGGCCTTGAAGAAGCACCACAATCATTTCTGTGGGGCTGCTGCCCATGCCTGTTTGGAGATCTCTGAGCAGAGACAATCATGCCCATTGCCAGGGAGTGCTCCATGGTGCTATGTGCTGCATGGAAAGGGCAGGCAGGTAGCTCTCAGCTGCTTTGCTGGCACTGCATGGCAGCTAGAGCTCCTCTGCAAGCTTCATATTTGAGTTGGAGTAAGGAAAGTCATAGTCTATCCAGCTGAGAGCAGTGTTACAACCTTACTGAGCCGTGCTGACAGGCTGCACATCTGAGGTTGCTGTCAAAAATTTTAAAGTCCTAAAGTACTGAGTGTCCTGAAGGGTCATTAAGGTATCCTGTGATTCAAAACAAACGTTGCTGCAGCCTCAAGCATTTCTCAGTTTCCTTTCCCTCACAGCCACAGCTTTTCCCTGCAGCTTCTGGCCAGACGCTGGGGCTCAGAAGGCATTTTCTCAGGCTTAATGTTAAAAGCTATGAAAGAGAGATGGTTGTACCCAACAGAATTCTTTCAGTTTAAGGAGCCCTAGGTTTAAGGGATGTCTCTAGAAAGAAAAAGGATGTTGCTTGCAGGTGCTGAAGCTTTTCACATTCAGTTTATTTTCATAGCACAATGGCAGAGAAAATACCTGGGTAATTCTCTCAGTCTTAGGGCACAGGAGAAGCTGAGTCAGAGGGTCAGCTCTCACATAAGGCACTTGTAATTTAACTGAGTCACAACCTTCCTCTGCCTCCCTTACCAAGCCTTAGTTGTAAGGAAATGCGAGTACTTGACTGCAGAACCTGCAATGCAGCACTTCCTGAGATCACAAGTAAGGAAAGGATAAAAATTGCTGGTAAGGATGATTGCACTGAGCACCAATGTACATTTTAGTCACAGCATAGGTAGAGGTGACAGAGAGAAAGGTGCAATTTCTCACATTCTCTCTTCTGCTGTTCTGGATGTCTCTGCTTTCTGATTCCAGTTGTGGGAAACAGCAAGATAGCGATAGCAAACACCCCCTCCCCACCAGTTTGCATCTTTCAAGGGCTATTCTTCAATACTCTGCACCTAGAAACACTACCCTGCTCCTGGGAAGGCAGGAAAAACTGCAAGGAAGACTGAAAGGCTGGAGGCATCCTGCACTCTGAAGATTTTCTGTCTGTAGCCCCCTAATTGATGTTGAGGGCTGGGAAAATTTGCTGAACAAAATGCTTGGATATGGTGGAAGGAAAGTGTTAGTGGTTTGGTAAGAGACACTGTTACCCCAATCCTCTAACTGCTCTGCTTCACCTGAGAAAACTTCAAGGATCTGAAAAGGAAAAACAGATTCAGCTCAAAAACCTGCTCCAAACACATCCCTAACAGGGTGTAATTGGCATGAATTCCAGGAGTCCCTGGAATTCTGTCAGGGAGACGGTGGCAACCAGGACTGCACATTTTATCTTTTTTTTTTTAAAGTTAGAGTTTGTGTTAGTATTGGCAGGATCCTGAAACAAACCTCTAGTCCACAAAAAATATGAGAAACCAACTTTTCACTTTGCTCTACTCAGATGTTCTTGGTGGCTGGGCAGGGGTAGGAAGGTGCATGAACTTTGGAACGTATATAAATAGAGAGGTAAAGGCAGAAGGACTCACAACTTCCCTGTTGCATCTAGCCTCCCCTGCCAAACACATTGACTGCTGAATGGATGGCTGGAGTTATTGTTTGGACAGTTGCATTGTTTCTGCTGAACATCTGTATTAAAGAACACAGATACAACAGCAGGTGTGGGTAGGAAGAGAGAAAATAATTTGGCTGAGCTACAATATCCGTTCATTATAAAATATAGAGAAGATGCAGTGTTATTAGCCAAATCTTACTCTGTTTGTAACCAACTGATTTTAGTGTTCCCCCCCCTTCTCCCAGTGAAATCAATGTTTTTGAATTTGGCATTTTGAAGGAGATCTCTGGTTTGCACTTCTCATTTTACATTTGAAGACTGCAACATCTCTATATCTGCTTTTGAAAGTTCAACACTCGGTGTTTTTCCCTGTCAGGAAAGGTTTATACACCCTCAGAGAGCAGGAGCAATAATGTATGTTAATATCAGAGACTAGAACAGCCCCAGCAGTGTCAGCAGGCCCATCATAACATCGTTATTTTTAGCCCTATCTTTACAATTAGCTCTGCGGAGGCTTTGAGGCACAGACTTTACAGGCTCGGGGTGGGAATCTGGCTGCCAGGGATTTCTCCCGGAGGCAGCCCACGCCGAGCTGCGCTGGTCGGCGGCTGCTCCCTGCTGGCCGGCGCCAGCACCGCTCTCTGCCGGGAGCGCCCCTTCAAGGGACTTCGCTTAATGCACTGGAGGAGTTTATCCCTGCTCCAGCTCAGGAATCCCTCAGTCGACCCGTGCCCCTCGTAGCAGTTTCAACAAAATGAGTCCAGGCATGAAAACAAAGAAACGCCGCGCTCTGCCCATCTGCCGAGGCAATTTTCAATGCAATTTTGCACAAGCTCATGCATTTCTGCTGTGGCTAACCCCTAAAATGACAGGGGCATTCTCAAAATACAGTAAGACCTCAGGATTTTGTGGCAGCCCAAGTATTTCTGCCACCCACTAAAACATCATTTTGAGGAAGCAAAGAGGAAAAATTAAGTGTGTGGTTGTTTGTAATTGTTCTCAAGAATAACATACTGCAGCGAGATCTCAGGAATGGCTGAGCCAACATCTTTAATTTAGACTGGCATGAGGAGGTCAGGCCTAGAGAACCTGCTAAATTATTGCATTTCCTACAAAATTATGCAATAGAATTTCTTCTTCCTGGAGTCATATAGGAGTACACAGACTAGAAGACACATTCGACATTAAAGGAGATGCTGGGTATAAAAATAAAGCACATATTAGCTAGACACACATATATAGATCCAGATTTTAGAATACTGCACTGAATTAGGACACCTACAATTTGCTTCCAGGGACTCTCTTTATTTGGCTTACAGTGTTTTTTTCATTTTTGGCTTAAAACTCAAACAAAAAAATATAGGAACATGGGAATAAATTCACAGATAGCACACAGAACTTGACATTGTTCTGTCACACACCACAGAACAGGACTCTAATATTTTAAGTGAATTTCCATTGCTTGCATGTGTGAGTTGG
Source organism: Melospiza georgiana (assembly GCF_028018845.1). Classification (NCBI taxonomy): domain Eukaryota; kingdom Metazoa; phylum Chordata; class Aves; order Passeriformes; family Passerellidae; genus Melospiza; species Melospiza georgiana. The sequence continues at coordinate 93,413,662 of NC_080432.1, forward strand.
TTTGTATGATTTACAGCTTCTAAACATCTTGTATGTGGCACACGTGTTGAGTTATGGTCATCACACACAGAGCCACCTGGAAATACAAAGTAACCTGGTTCTGATTCGCACCACCAAGTTCTGCTCTGGAGTCTGAAAGTAGTTATATGTCTGGACAAGGACAGTTTAGACTTCTGTCATCAAAGTATATGGGGAAAAAAACCCCCACACCTGAGAAGTAGCTTGAGAGGCTAAAAAAAGCTAATTTGTCTAGACAACAACCTTAGTAAAAACAGTATAGGATGGGAAAGGAGATGTCCCAAAAACTGAGGAGACGTGTCTTTGCACCAACTACCCTCAGCTGAGGCTAGACACATATATGTCAAAACACCTCATACTTAAGTGATATCAGATACTAGAGGCTGAATCTTGGTTCCCAGAGCACAGAATTTGGGTAGCAAAGGCTTCCTTGTACCAAACAGCCTTACCTGTCATTCTCAAAATCAATGAAAGTTTCATTCGTTTCAATATATCCCACATAAAATAACTCTTGATATAGATGCAGGGCTGACAGGTCAAGTACCCACAGCACAAAATCTCTTATGAGGAACTTTCCAGGTGATCTTCAATTTAAAAAAAAAAAAAAAAAAAAGAAAAGAAGAAGGTGCTTTGTGGATGCTGTAGATGCACTGTGCTCACAATTTGGTAGTGGCAATTTCTAGCACTATCCCCCATGCATGTGTGCATACACAATACCAATTCCATTAGAACCACTGTAACTAGCAGAATGCTAGAATTAGCACAAGAGTTTTCTGCTGTGCAATTCTCTTGTCTCAATCTTTCAGTTCTTACAGGAGAGTTAATGACATGATTTTGAGCAGAACTCTTCCATCCAATGCCCAAATACACTTATTCTGGGGCTGTGGTCCCTCCTAACAGAACTTACTAGTATGGATGTGGTTCAGCTCTGGCAACTGAATGGTCCTGGACACTGTTTACTAGAACATGCATGTGCTATAAGTTTGCCACTCAAATTTTCTAATTTTAGACAGATGACTGTTGCTCCACCTAATTTCTGCAGTGCTTGTCATTCTCTGATGACAGACTTGCTGTGCAGAAACCCAGTCACACAGCTGAAAGGCACAGGTTAGAAAATCCTTCTACAGCAAGGGAGGCTGAAACTGGTAGAGAAATAGAGGGACTGCCCAGAACCTAAAGGTCACTAATCTACACAGTTATTGCACATGACTGAGAAATAATCCTACTCTCCAGGAGAAAACTGCAACACCAAACATCCATTCATTGGAAGCAACACAATGTGGGAGCAGCAGAAGCAAGTAGAAAGATCATTATTAACAATACCTGCTCCTAGAAGTCAAAACATCTTGTGGCTTTTAGACACAATTTTCTGCCCAATTAATTGAACAAAATATCTAACTAGCTCTTACCTTTATGGAGAAAAATCATTATGCTCCATGAAAATGAAAGAAATTAGTTAGTAGTAGCCATTACCTGGCTTTTTCTAAAGTAGTCAGGTAGAAAGCACATACATGCATATTCTTTATGTACACCATTTTCTTGAAGAAATTATGTCTGTTCATTCTTTACAGATATAGACAAATTGTATCCTAACAAATGAGAAATAAACTGTGGGAACTAAAGGAAAGTCTGCATCCTCAACTACCGTTTAGGCAAAATGCAAAGTGCTTGTTGATGAACATGAGTTCTCATGTTCTTGACTCCACTTTCAGAGTTAAATATGCTCAGTTATTCAGGAGATTGGGCTTTACTTTGTGGAAACCCGGGGCACTGGGAATATGTCCCTCTCTGCTCTGGGGTGTCCTGACCCCCAGGGAACAATGATTTTGACCTTCATTCATGGAGAAAGTTTCCTAAACTTCAGAATAGACTAGAATCCACTAGAGTATGAAGTAGATTATAGAGAGTAGTGTAGATGTATCACTTGGGAAATTTAGGTTTTAGGATTTTTAGTATGTACTGGATGGAAGCAAGATGGAGGGCACAGGGCGTCATCCTGGGCTTCTTCCTCATGCCTCTTCCTCCTCCTTCTTCATGGGTTTGGGTGGCATTTTGTAATTGGGTGGAAAAGTCCACATTGTGGGCTATTGGGGATCAGTTATTGGGTTAAAAGGGAAAATAACCTAGGTGTTAGCTCTAAATTGGATAGTTTAGCTTTAAAAGACCTTGTAATGATAGATTGTTTGCCATTTTTGCAGTGCTTTTCCAGTGCACTGAGCCTGGCGTGAACAGCGTGCAGAACTCTAGATAAGATAATAAACAAGAACCTGAAGGTGAAAAGATCCAGTGCGTCTCTCTTTCCTGACACAAGACCACTCCAGGAGGGTCTCCCCAGACAGGGAAGCCCCCTGGAGAGCCCAGGCAGAGTCCCAGAAGTCAGGGAATTGGCAACAGGTACCCCAACATTACTTTTTCTCTTCCACACCAGCAGGTGGGAGTACAAGCTGCTCGCAGTCACCTGCACCAGACCTAAACCCATGGTGCAAGGACATACAAATGCCTCAGAGTGATCCTTGGGGCAGCACGTCCACCTGCCCAGAGCATCCATGGACTACAACGGGAGCTGGATCAAGGACTCACTTAAAAGATGGTCAAACTGAGATAAAAGGCAGTAAGCGACTTGGCCAATGTCATAAGGGAAAATCCAACACTATCACTATTGAAGATGAAGTGGGCTGTGCTCCTGATCTCTCTCAGGACTGGCTTCAGCCCATCAAAGATCCAGCTGTGCATCAAATTAGTCCTAGAGATATATCTGAATAGAGATATTCAGATTCCCTCTTCCAGCTAAGCTGGGAGATGGTGAGTCAGAAACCACAATTATGTCCAGAATTGTGGCAGGTGGTCTCCAGGCCACAGGCTGTGCTTTCTCCAAAAGCCTGAGAGGCAGAGAAGCACAGGGAAAAGTCACTATGAAGAATCACAGGAAACACATTCATTTAAAATATCTATTGAAATTACAAATTAAACTCTCCAATATGATTCAAAGTACAAAACACCACATTAAAAGGCATTCAACAGCTCCTTTATACATCACAGTGTTAGTGGCACAAAATGCACTTACATTTCAAATACATCAACAGAACTATTTTTACACTGGTCAAATACATTATTTATACATATGCATGACTCCTTCATGCTTATCCCTATACAAGTTTTAAAATACATCATAATAAAATGATCAAGAAAGGTTCAGTTATGTACCATGTACCTGTACCTAATTTTCCTGGATTTCTTGTAAGATATACACAAATCAAAGCAATAATGAAGACCACAGGGCTCTAAACACAAACAGCATGCCTTACTTAGTACAAGTGCATTAGCAATTAAGGGCTGATGCAGGCTTTTTTGATGTCCTTAGTATCACTGTCATCAACAACTGTAATTTACTTGTTTTCCTCAGGCTTTTAGATTATGTACATGAAATGTACAAACTTTGGTCTTAAAAAAGCAAACCTGCACAAAGGTTTATGCATGCTGCACCTCACTGGAATGATAATGGCCTGCATTAAAAATATTTATTCCTATACAGTAAAAGATCTACAGATGAAATGCACAGAACTTCATTCTAATCTTCCTGCCCATAACAATATTTTTTTAAAAAAACACTTAGTATTTTTCTCACCTATGGATATTTTATCCTGTCAACTCCAAAATGAGAGCTATTCCCTAATTTTGATTGTTTTCTGCATGTCAGGAGCTCAGCTGTAAACTGAGAGTTGATTCAGTCTGCTGTTATTTGGAATTTTGCCTGATTTATGCACCAGAGTATCTGAGGAAAGACCATGCTTCTTAGTATGTTGGGGAAAGTATCCTAAATTCTTGACATGCTAAAGTCAGTAGTAGGAGGCCTCAGGATGAACGCCAACACGAATAAAACTAAAATATTAACATAAAACTACAGTAATCTTTTATATATAATTGTTCATCATTCACAAACTTTTGAAGAGTCTCAAAACCAATGAATTTGTCCTCACAGCACTCCTGAGGTAAACACTGGTCCATTCACTTTAAAGATGGTCAGGCTGAGATAAAAGGCAGTAAGTGACTTGGCCAATGTCACAGGGGAAAAGCCAACACTACCAGCATTGAAGATGAAGTGGGCTGTGCTCCTGATCTCTCTCAGGACTTGCTTCAGCCCAACTAATGGCAAGGCTGGGGAGATGCAGAGCCTCTGGAGTGGGACTCCACACTCCCTAGACGTGACACCACATGACACCCCAGATGAACATGCAGATGATGTACGAGTACAAACTCCATCAAACAGCATTTATGAACACACCATTTACTCAAGAGCTGGACTTGATCTTTGTGGGTCCTTTCAAATCAGAATATTCTATGATTCTGTGTGAATAAAAACAGCCTAAATAATAGCATAACCATAAAAATGCAGCAGGAATCATGCTGTGATACTTATTTTCCTGGTGCAAATCCAAAAAGCCATAGCTGTTGCAACAGATTTTCATTTGAAAGACAAAGAAACAAACATTACCGTGGCAAGGGATTTAAATGTCAGAGTTTAAAATTATGTATTTACAATTGAATTTTGGGGTATTAAATGTCACAGTATCAACATAAGCTGTAACATAAAAGCACCCTGAACTTAATACATCACCACCAAAAGTTGCTACTTTGGAACCAAATCAGCATTAAAAAAAAAATAATAATAATGATATTAACAACCATAAAAACAAGCAAAAAAGTCCCCGAGAATACAAATGGAATGACATTTAACAAACCTGAAAAGACTGGGTAGGTATTTGGTAAATATATGTAGGCATATAGTCTATTCCAACAGCTAGGATGTGAAACAAGAGCTGTGTCATAAAAATCACCAGTAGCAATTCAAGTATGTTGAGATCAGAGATACACTGACAGAGTTTTCTGATTGCATATAATGTTACCTGTGAGTATCAATTATAAATTATAATTTTAAAAGTTCTGTATTTGCAAATACCTTATATATCTTTCTTTTTTTCTTTTAAATCTGGAAATGCATTAATTCTGACATTGGTTATTAATTGGTCGCACAGCAGTTGGGAAAAGTCAAGTTCTGCTGTATTTTGACATAAATTCTCTAAGAAAGGCACAGAGAAAATACACTTCCTCATACCAGGACACTCAATACTGTTCACAGGCCAGTGAATATTTCCTGTTTACTATGATCCCAGTAGGAGAATTGGTCACCAGTCACAGCCACAATACAGCAAAACCCCTCAGTGCCCCAGCTAGAAAATTAATAACCCATTAAGTCTTTACATCCTATTGTCCAGGGTTTTTTTCTCCAGTCAAACAGGAGTACAGGGCCAGGGAGGAAAGGCCATAGTTCAAGCTAACCTTCAGGAAGCTGTCCTTTGCAGAAGGGTTTCCACTAATTCTGCCCAGTGAAGCCATGACTCAGGACAACTTAGGTGCATGGCTTGGGATCCCTCTGGGAAATGGACTGAGCTGATGCCAGAGGGAGAGAAGCAGCTCCCTGCCTGCTGAACTCAGCAGGGCTCCACACACCCCTTGAAGCTGACAAACAGGGATCAAACTCACTACCACACTTCCCTACAGGTATTTTTGAACAATTAAGCAATTTTTAATAACCAAGATAGCCAAAATACTAAAGATACTCAAATAACAAAAGATCTGAACTGTGCATTGCCATAAACAATCTGAAGATATCATGACTTCAGATTTGCTGGAAACAACCTATCCTTTTTATTCACATTACAGAGGCCAAATTCATTAAAATCAAACCAAGTAAGTGAATTGCAATCTCCAGCTCCTGGAGTTAAAATCTATGGTTAGATACAATTTGAACAGCACTAAACTTGGAGGATAAGGGAGGAGAACAGCTTTATAAAAAGAAATTGGCCTTTTCAAAACTGTGCCCTACAATATTTTTATTTAACAGATACACAGTGTAAACCAAAAGCCAATAAAGAGTAATTTTTTGATGGTTGAGCTATGAAAACAATTCCCAGCCTGTGACAACAGCCAGAAGCAGATGCAGTCAAAGATCTTAAGACATTTTCAGTATAAAGTTATCCTGGCTTCAAGATATTCATCCATGTCAGTACATTGCTAATGGCAGAAATAAATGATGACCAAGAAATGCAGTAAAACTTCAGTCCACAAGCCATTCAAAAGAATGTTTTCCTTCGTATTACAGACATACACATTGTTTCAGGTGCTTCACATTTAATGGCAAGAAGTTATTAGTCAAATTCTTGTTGGCTTTAAAATAGAGCAAAATGGTTTTCAAAAAATATTTCTAAAGAGAAACCTCTATGATGTAGTATGTTGAATAGCACACTTTACTACCCTGAAAACAGAGTACTGAATCTTGCAAAACTATCAAGTGATTAGTTTTCAAATAAAAACTTATTTTGTCACAGTATTGTTATTAGCACAATACACCATATATCATACAATACTATCTCTGAAAATGGGCTAAGTAGTTTAAATGCAAAGCACAACTTCCACAAATATCCCAGGCATTTTCATATTAACTACAGGGATAACCATGATGTATTTTTATATTTAAGACTCATTAATAACCCAAAAGTCTGCTAAACAGTAAAGTTAGTCCTGTATTTTTTATTAATTGTCCTAAAGACAGAAGCAAGCTATTCTGAATTTCCAAAATAATTCAATAGCACAGCTATTTACACATTTGGTTTAAATAGGATTTAATATATATATATATCTATGTATCTATAAAAAGATTAAGATACCTGGATTAGAAGTTACATAGCCCTATAAGTGTAGCAGAACCCTAAACAAGAGCGAAAAATAACAATTCAGAAAAACACTAGTGGTCCAGGGGTAAGCAATACCATCAATGTATTTTTAAAAGAAACTTGATTAAATAGCAGGTTTGTGTCTCCACTCAACCTTACAGCTTCATCAATTAATTTTAAAATGTAGCTTTTAATCAAACAAATTTCTTATAAGACTTTATAAAATTAGTGGAAGGCAGCAGGACTAACTTGGTCCCTCTGATCCTCCCCAAATTTCAAGAAAGGCATAAGATGGCCTATATGCACCTTACTAATTTTGTTACACTTGGAAAAAATAGGTACTAAAAAGGACATTGTGATGGCTTTAACAAAATCAGATGTGTAATAAAGTCACATGAAGTTGACTATCAGATTCAAATGATAGTCAACTCAAACATATGCAGGAATAAGACAGCAAATTTGGAAGCAAACAGATATGCAGAAGTTTGTAGGCTTTTTCAGCTTGGTTTGCTGATGTCATTCAGTACAGTCCCACCAGCAGGGCAGCACCAACCTTTTGCATTATTTTTAGCAGTATCACCTCTTAATTTCAGATAGCTGCCCAGGTCTGTGGTCTCCCTTTAGCACCAAACTTGCCCTCTCTTACCCTCCTTGTCTGTTATCAAGTGATCTGTACAACAGTAGTAACAACAGTTCCTGGAATCAAGACTGTGTCAACAAAAAGCAGAATGGGGCAAGTAAGGCTACAGCAATGTAAGTGCAAGAGGGAAACATAACAGCAACAGTAAAATCAAAACGTGTTGTGATGAGTCCAATCTTCTCTCAGTCTAGGTAGGTAGAGGGTCATCATCTCCTTTATTACATTTGCACTTGCAGCAGAGAACAAATGGTGTAGCAAGTAGAAGGAAAGGAGAGGCCACCAAAAGTAGAAGACCAAATCCTGCAAAAATGCCTACCACCTGTAAGAGAAAGGGATAGCATTGTGTCAGGGACAGCATTGCCTAGATTCTGTGTCTGCTACACCACTGCATCCTCTGTGCCCATCAGAAAGACCTCAGCAAATGCTACTGACCTTATCAGAACCAGAACTCCCCATGTGTACACTACAGTCAGCTCCTGTGACCAGAAAATGTGAGTGAAAGTAGTGTGAATGTTCATGTCTTAATGGCTCCTGTCAGAACTGTGCCACAGAACTGTTTTATCACACAAGGTGATGCAGATGGCTATTTGACTTTTTGAGTTTTCTTATATCTCAAGCAGCTAATGAAGCAAATCACTACTAGTTTTCTTGACCAATCTTAAATGCTGAATATTGAAATCAAGGCTACAAAAAAGACTTCCACTTTCAGGTGCTCCCTTTTTTTCTGGAGAAAGCTTCAAGAAGAATGAGTCAAGGTGTTGGTGGTATAATCTGGGAAGAATCCCACAATATACCACCAGCATGCAGTCAAGCTTGGGAATTTCAATCACAGATTACTAACACCATGGATTATAGGAGGACTTTGCATATGCAGTGGCTTTTTGCAGTCAGACCTGAGCTCATGCTGCTGCTTCAGGGCACATGATCTAAGTGCATCTTTTTCACTTACATTTATTGACCGCCTCCTTCCCAGCATGAGCAGAGGACCATAGACTTACATAACCAGTCAGTGTGACAAAGCAGTTAAGTTCTACAAAGCTTAAATTTGGAAAATTATTTAAGAAACATTGAAGTTGAGCTTTATCACCTGAGAAAGTTTCCCGTTTGCCACAGGCAACCGCAAGAGTGATGCTGCAATGATATGCTCACAAATTATTTAAGTGAATAATTTAGATTTATTCACATGACAGTGTCTGTGAATAATTTTGAATAATGATGGCAAGAGTGGAATGCTAATGCAATAGCAAAACCTCACAGCAGAAGGCAAAATGAAATTAGAGTGCAGCACTCATTACAGATTCTTCTAGTCAGGGCTAGATACACCACTTCAATTAGCTGGCAAATATTAAATCAGCCATGGTATAGATGGGACGACGCAGTAGCTCTTTGGCTGGGCATGGATAATCGGGTGCGGATGATCTCGCACAGGGTTGTGGGGCTGTGCTGCCGCGGAGCGCCCGCACCCGCGGGAGATGGCGCTGTGCGACAGCGCTGCGGGCGCGCACCCACGCACCGAGCGGGGCCGGACCGCGGCTGCTGCTGCTCCAGCATGGGGAGCCCCGCACGCACCGAGCGGGGCCGGACCGCGGCTGCGGCTGCTGCTGCCCGGCATGGGGAGCCCCGCACCCACCGAGCGGGGCCGGCACCGCGGCTGCTCCAGCATGGGGAGCCCCGCACCCACCGAGCGGGGCCGGACCGCGGCTGCGGCTGCTCCAGCATGGGGAGCCCCGCACCCACCGAGCGGGACCGGCACCGCGGCTGCCCCGGCATGGGGAGCCCCGCACCCACCGAGCGGGGCCGGACCGCGGCTGCTGCTGCCCTGGCCACTGGGAGCCCCCGCTGCCTCGCCCTACCATCTTATTTCCTCCCGGCAGCAATTCCTTTTTCAGCTTCAGAGGTGGGCACGTTTCATAACACATTTTTTTTCTTCTGGTGGTGCTGACAATGCGATGCAACTTTTAATCTTTGCATTTATTTCCCAGAAACTAAAGTTAAATTCTTATCCTTAAAAAACATGAGCTGCAACTACTGCCATGCTGCTCTGTGCAACCCAGGGTGAGTGCACTTGTCAGACAGAGCCAAGCTAGAAGCTGGCAATTCAGTGGACCAGACTGACTACTGGTAATTAATATAAAACATCTATTTACACTATCCTTTCAACCTCAATATGCCATCAAAGAAATCAACAAGTTTCAGTTTTTTGGTTCTGCTGTTTTTGTTTTTTTGGTGTGGTTTTGCATGTGTGTGGTGGGGGGCGTTGTTTATTTTTAAGTAAAACTGCCTGCTGAGTATTACTTACTTACTTTTCCTTGGTTCTTTCTCTTCTGAAGAAATTGCTGCCCTACTAGGCATCAAGCCATTTTCTCTGGCCAAAACAAATATTTTTTTAAACCCACAAACAACAAACCAAAGACTCACCTCAATTTGCTTTGGATAAATCTAAGAAGAACCTTAACAACTTACTCAAAGTTAACATAAGGAAACAATTGCAGTGTTGATTTGACTTCAGCAGGTTTAGCAGAATTACATCCTGACTAGTAGTGAATTATCACCTTCTTTCTCAACAATAAACAGATCAAACATTCCATATATCAAACATATTTGCACAAACTGCAGTGGCTTAGAAGAGATTCCAAATATCAGATTAATCACCTCATACTACAGATTTATCAAGTAAACTTCACATACCCACACACCTCCTAAGCTACCATTGGCTAATCCAAGCAAAAGCCAGTCCTCAGCTCAGATACTCAGTGGTGTGGGTGAAAGAAGGGTGAGTGAGATCCTTCTCCTTTTATTTCAGTTTAGCTGTTTATCCAGACTTGATGATTATTCTGTAGACTTGGGGTTTATGCTCACATGGAAAAAAATCTTCTTAGTTCAAGAAAAGTACCTCATCTCAAAGGTAGCTTTTTCCAGGCACACAGTTAATTTAGGAAGAGATGACTCAGATACGCAGATGTCCCCCTATCTCTGAAGTGAATGTAGAGGCAGTAGATTGGACCAAGTCACACATTAGCATTTATACTGCATGCATCACAGTGCTGCAGAGAGCTCTTTTATTCCTAGCACTCTTGCTGAGTCTAGCAACACTGAATCTAGACTACAAGAGGTATTCCCACACTCTCTGCAATTGTCAATTTGAATCTGTGTTTGAAACTACTGATGAACCTTCAGGGTTATTTCTATCCAACCAACAGGAAAGAGTCAGACAGAGACCACAGCAAGATAATGTCTGTGTTCAGGTTAATTCCACTCCAGTTCTGGATCCAGAGCTAAAACTGCCTTGCAGAAAGGGCTTCCTTGTAAATAATACTGACAGTGGCAACCTAGTTCATCCTCCATTTTCAGTGAGAACAATCTGGACTGGCACTGAACTGGCTCTGCAAACATACCTTTTCTGGTTCTCAGGGGCATTTTGCCAAGGAGGGCCTTCTCTAGGAGAGATAATTGTTCCACTCCAAGCTATTGCCCTCTTTTTATCTGCTACAAAAATCAGTTACCATTTGGCACAGAATTTATCCTAAGGAGTTAAAATGAGGGACTATGACAGCAGTAGAATTGTAGAGAGCTTTAAATGATCTGAGCTTTACCTGTGTCCTGTGCCAGATAACAGATGCCCTGGAGTGCCCCAGCTTGTTTCGACAAGGTCCTTTGTCATAATGTATAAGGAGAAAATCATCCTGCAAATATTAAATGAGAAGGTAGGCAATAAACAGAAGTTCTTCAAGTTACAAAACACTATAACCAGACAACTTAAACCCAAGAATCACACAGGAAGATAAAAGCAAGTGGATATGGCCATGTCCAACCTTTCCAAACTGCTTTGTTTATAGTTAGGTGTCTTCACAAGCAGGTTTATTTGGCATGTGTTATAGATATATAATAAATTCTTCTCCCAAAGGGTCTTAAGCTGCATATTTAAATGCTAGCATGAAGTTTAGCAAGAGAATCCAAGAAGCTAAGCTGATCACTGCAGGCATTTTACAAACATATAGCAAGAGCAAAGGAAAAATCAGTACTTGTGCTGCAGACCTCCCAAAGCTGGCTCCTTTATCTAGCTGAAGAACAGAATGACAAAACAGATTTCTGAGATATTAAATCCCTATCAATTCTGTCAGCTCCTCACAAACCAGACAAGATAGTAGGCCTAGTTCTAAGGCAAAACTGCTTTTTTTATCTGTGAGAGCATGTGAGAAGCCTGTGATTTCAGGATTGTTAGTAAAGTATTCAAATGGAACAACCACAAGATTTGAATAGTTGGGAGTAGCTCTCAGGAACCTAATTTCCTTTGCTATTGTTAACAAAGTTATAAAGTAAAACTGATGACATGGAAACAGATGTTGTGTATTGTATATATTCTGATCTGTGGGCGTGATAACAGGCTGATTTTAAAAAAATATAAACATATGACAGTAGCAGCTTATAGAACAATAAATTCCTGCTGTTGAGGGAACACAGTATTCTTTCTCTATGGCAGATCTATTTCTTGTCCCACAGAATACAATGAATGGTAAACAAATTAGACTGCTAATAACCTACCACATCTAGTTTGTTAAACATCCTCAGACTAAGAGCATTGCTAGTCTTATACTGTAATGCCTTCAAGAAAGGCAACATTGAAAAGTCAGCACTGAAAAAAAAAGCAACACCCTTCCCAATGTTAGGTGCCATGTAAAGATTGTAAACAAATTACTGTCATAAGATTTTTTACTTTTTAATAATTATTTACTGACTCAGGCCAAATGCTAAATTCACACAGGTCAGACAAGCGAAACAGAGGATACAAATCCTATCAAATTCCCAGCACCAGCTCTGGTGAGTTGTGGCCAGAAGCTCGAGCGCTATTTATTTAATTGATTAAAGAGACAGCTGGATAGCAAAGCAATGAACTTCTAAGCTTCTGAGAGCCAAGAGTGCACAGCATGTACTCACATCAAGAGATTCCAGACAGTACCAGCAAAAGGCATGTTTGCAATTCTTACACATCATTTGGGCACAGCCTTCATCTCGTTCAATGTAAACTTTACACTTTGGACAGCGTTTGATCGGAGCATCATCATCTTCCATTTTGAAAACTGAACTGTGGGAGAGAGTGAGAAATTAGTAAAATGCATAACCCTGTCAGTTTAGAAAATATTGTCTAAGAACTGTGTATGAAGGCAAGCCTGCTTTTTTTGCTTAAAAAAAGAGAAATTACTAGATATTCAGGAATTCAAGTGGTTTTATTATTCAGATATTATGCTGTGCACTACTTTTCAACTATATCTTTAGGAATATGCTTAATGACTACAGTGTCTACATAAAGTTAGGATCTTTTCTTTATCATGTAAAAACCAGCTTTTTTATGTAGATATTAATAAATATTAAACAGTTTTATCCTGTAACGTACCAGCTGAGCAGGAGGTAGCTCACATCTAAATATTTTGTACATCTAGATTATTTTCCTTTTCTCTCCTTTCTTTCCCAGATGAAGAAACAATCCCTTGATTGCACAATAACCCCAGACCACATTCCTTTGGACTGGGGCACCAGGGACAGAGAACTTGTCTGTGCCCTCCTTGAGGACCCTGTCTAAGAGTTTCCCTCCAAATCAAGAACAATAAGGTTTTGGTGCATATTGCTCTTTCAGTTAAACTTTGTCTCTGTTGACAGACTCCTAACAAGTCACTGTTCATGAGTTAGGGTCGCCACTGACTGTTCTTGCACAAGTGTGCAAAACCACAGATATCCCCTGATATAATGGGCACAACACAGAGGAATGTTGAAATAGTGGAACAATTTTTATTTCCCTTGTGTAGCCTCCTACTGTATGCAGGTTTTATGCTCACTAACAACTAAAATGTACCTTAAATGACAAATCCTGCAGCTACTGCCATTGTGAAATGCAAGAATTACTGATGGAGAATCAACAATTTGCTGCAAAACTGGACTGATGATTGATTGATTGATTTGCCCAATAGCAGGATAAAAGGACACACACTAATTATTAACACTAGGGGTGACTGTACTAGAAAAAAATGCTTTGTATACATAAAATGTATGCAAAACTCCTAATGCTCCTAACAGGCACATTATGCTCCAGAACAATGAAAAAACAATTTTTACTTTTACTTGGTGGAGTAAAAAAATTAAGCATGGAATAAAAACTAAAAGCAACCAAAACACTAAGCAAAAATAGATAAAGTTTGTTATCTTGCCATGAAATTTAGCAACCTTCAGTTCTTGTCATGCACACACAAAAGCATGTGCCCAAGTTAGTGTATTTGATCAGGAACTCATCATGACAGCATCCTAGCTAGTCATCTGTTACAGCAAAGCTTGAAAGAAGACAAGGTATGAGTAACTAAATCCAAAGCTGGACAGGGCTTTAATGATGCCTTGGAGTGCAACACAATCTTTGAAAAAGCCCAGACACAATGGTCTTTCTTATTCAATGGCTGCAGTTTGCCACCAGAGACCACTTGAAACAGAGCTTAAGATCATATGGCAAATGTGCAGCAGAAAATATGATTGACAGGGTATCCTAAAAATCACTGTCTGGCATGATGTTAGCGACTCCCACACTGTCCAGGAGAGCAGCAGTAACAAGATCATCCCTCAAGTGAAGCTGATGAGCTGCCTGGATGTCATATTTTTCCCACTGAGGCAAAAGGCCAAAGGCTCAAGCAGCTCTTTTGTGCTTTTCTGGGAATGCTGGCAAAGAGCGAGGCTGCCAAGAGCTGTTCAGTTTTAGAATACAGCATTAAAAGAACAGGAACAACTAAGTGAAGGAAACAGCTTTAGAACAAAACATCAGGAAAATGCCTCTTAGAGTTTTTGGCTTCTAAATACTTAATCTTTCTCAATATCTTACCTTGTTTCTCCTGGAAGAAAAGAGATTGGCATGCTCTCTTGACAGCCTTGACCTGGATGCCAATTAGATTTGCAAGCAGAGCAGAACTCAATGTCACACACTTTGCACTGGACCAGCTGAGGGTCCTGTGGGCTTGATTCCTGGAGCTGGCAAACTGCCTGGCACGTAGAGGATGGACACCAAGTCCGGCAGGGATCCAAAAGCACTTCTGCAAAGGGACATAAAAGAACCAAATTCAAAGGCGGATACGAGATCAGCCTTCCATAACAATGCATTTCAGCTGAGGTTGACTGGCAGGGCATTTGAAGACACAAATTTTCAAAAGGAGCTTTTTAATTTATGTGACCCACATTGACATAAACCTGGCCTGCTTTGCAAACAGGCACCAAACCAAAGTGAGTTTCATGAATCTCAATTAATTGCACACTTTCATTCACTGAACTAAACTTGTTCTGAGAATGAGACGTATTTTTTTCAGTTGTACTTGAAGTTAAATACAGCGTATACTATGCAGTTAAAACCACCAGAAAGTGTTTTTACAATGCCTTGCCCAGTAGGAACCTATTTCAAGTCGACCTCTATCCTAATGCAACCACATGATTAACAAGAGCATAAGATACAGTTTCATCTCTTTCTTGGGTGCTCCTTACAGGTAACTCATTTCATGTTTCAAAGCCCAGTGAAGGCAGTAAAAATCTACCAATGATTGGAGTGGTTTCTAGGCTGGGTCCCGGCAAAACTTTACTGACAGTTCTCTATGGTCCTGCCATTCCACATCTCCATAAACATACAGTCAATTTATGTTCTTAATGTGTTTGTATCGTTACACACATGCTCATTAATTCTGTACTAAACGCTAACCCAGCAGATAATCTTGCCTCTGTGAAAGAGGTCAGTGTTCTTCTCCAGCCCCTACAATACCAGTAGTCAACTTAAACAGCAAAGCTCAAAATAGAAGTCACTCCCTCCCTTAGCTATTTAGGAATATTATACATAGCAATTTTCTTTGCTTAGTTTATTCCCAGAGTGCTGCAGTTCTGGGAATCATGCAGGCAAGAACAGAAGCAATTACTTTTTAGGTTTTGGGGTTTTTCTTTCTGATGACCAAGCAATTAACACACAATGATGCTGCAAGAACATATGCAGAGATTCTGATTTATAGGATTGCTCTGGAAAAAACTCATTCTCATAGCCTTCAATGGATAGTGTTATATGTGTTACCTCTTTCAAACTGTAGCTTCTTATACCTTTGCATGATTTCTGATGCAACCATGCACTCAATCTGATGAAAAAAGGAAAAGAAGAAAAAATCCAATTAGGAACAGTAATAATCTGTTAAACAAACAGAGTATTTGACCTTTGAAGAATTAATAAAAACATATGTTGTCAACAATGAAGCTGTAACATAAAAAGCAAGACAGATTTAAACATCCTGTAAGGAAAACACCCTCTTTGCAGGAAGAGTGTACCTCATTTTCTTGCAGATGACCTCGCTTTGGGCAGGCAGCATCAGGGCAGCTGATTGCTGTTTCTAGACCTTCTTTGATTAGAAGTTCCACATACTGTTTTAGGCACTGTAAGAGAGCCAAACACTGAATTAACTATTCTGCCAAGGTTAAATCCCTCAGTATTTTAACAGCTTTAGTCTGAAAATCTGAAGAACTCAAACTTTGAAAAAACAAGTACTACTGTGTCTGTTTTACAGCCATGAGCCACATTGATAGCTTTTGTCACATTTATACCTTTAAGTAGAAAACAGTTTATTTCCCCATCAAAATTATAGAATCATTTAGGTTGAAAAAAACTTCTAAGACCACTTAAACCAAAATTAACCAAATAGCTCTTCATCAATTTAAAATATGCAGCAAATTACAAAATAATAATGGGGGAAAGAACAAATCAAAGAGGACGCAGAGGCGGAAAAAACAATAAAACACCTCCATGATACAATTAGATTAACCACACTCCAAAGAAATTTGTGTGACTGGAAGCCACAACGTATCTTAGTAAGCAGTAATTCCCCATAGACAGGCATCTGTCAAGCATGCTAGAACACAAAGGAAGTTGAGTATCTTGACATTTATTCTTGGAAAACAACTATCTGAACTTCATGGTTAAAGAAGTAACTTTTCCACAGAGAGGAAAAATGTGAAAATTAGGACTCCCTGAAGAACTATAGTTTCCATGGGGACCAAATAATAAATATTGGTAATACTAATACTTTTCTCCCCTGGCAACCACAGCATTTTACCCAGCTCATAACTGTAAACGTAGCCTCTGGCACAGCAGTGCACAGCACGGCTGTCAACAAAGCAGAGAAGTGTATATTTTTGACCAAGGGCAAATTAAGATTAAACCTTGTCATTCCTGATGAGCAACAACTCCCCTCCACCTCCATTTTTCCTACATCAAGCTGAGAGCTAATGCTTAGGTGTCTACTGGGAAGACAGGGCAGTGATGAAGAGATGCCCTCTGCTGCTATTGTGCAGCTTCTACCAGCCCAGCACTACACAGAACGAGCAGACAAGGCTCTGCTTCCCAGTGGATGGGGCACCCTGTGATGTTCTCGCCCTGTCTGTGTGCTCAGCTGCCATAAGCAAACTGGAGACAATTAAAGAACTCTGTCCCTAACTCTGTTTGCAGATGTATGGATAAAGAGTGAGGCTAGACCAACAGCAGAGTGAAATGAAGATATAACACCAGCTCAGCATACAGCTGTGTGGGAGGCAAGAAGGATTACACACTCTGCAGCAAACTGGCAAAACAAGGATTTCAGTTACCATTTCCAGACATTTGCTAAAGGTATGCAGCTGCTGACTAACCACCAGCCTAGGAAGGTGAAGGGCTGCATTGACAGTGCCAAGGCTGGTGTGCCTAACTTCAGGTCAGAGCACAAAACTGCTTCTTCCTTCACCCTGTGCGATCAAATGGCCCATCAACAAGCACCTTTCAGCCTAACCCTCAGGCATTGGGGCTTGTAGCTGGTAAAGTTCACACTTCAAACCTCTTGTCTTCTGCCTCTCCATTTGTCTACTCAGCTCCTTTCAGATGCCTCTATTAACAAATTATTCTAGATTTTACCTCTCACAGCTTGATTGTGGCAAAGACTGTACTTCCTGCCCACACAATCTCTGCTGCTCTGATCCACAGCATTTCTGGCGGCAAATTGCCACCACCTTGATAGCATGACAAATCATTTCTGTTAGAGCTCCCTTTCTGTGTCTCCCACACATTAGAAAAAGCAGGTCATTTTTTTTTTGAGAAGAAAAACAGAGATCAGATAATTGATATTTATAACATTTTTAATTGTGCAAAGAAATCCATGCGTGACAGCCTACACATAGTCTTTGTCTTCCTCAGTAGGGGTTTAATGAGGACAACTGTTCATTTAGTAGATGTTGACTCACAGAAGGTTTTCAAGCCTTCACTCAGAGCTCTGCAGGGCAGGTGGTGGAACACTTTAGGAGAACCCGTATCACTAAGCACAACAGGCTGAGCTCTGCAACACCCAGACCCTGGGCTGTGTGCCTTGGCAAGCTGTGATTTCAGCTGTAGTGAGGTATTAGTGCTGCTATAATGACACTGCTGGCTCTTCTCTTTCCTCTCCATTTGCAGATGCCAAGTGTGGATTAAAACGAAAATGCATACATTTTTAATGCCAGCACTAAGCACTTATAGCAAGTACTTTTCAAGCTGAATAAGCTTTGCTATCATTAATCATTAATGTGGTTAATTCTCCTCCTCAACCTGTTTAGGACTATTGCCAAAGCCTACTCAAATTGCTTCCCTTTCCTCTCATTTTCCAAGAAACTACACAGTTCATTCCTGTCATGAGCAATGTCCCTGGCCTTTCCCTTCCCCTTGATGGGGCATTGGCTGCTGCCTTCTCAAAAACAGCACAGCCAAGTGCACTTCTCATGCTTCACCTTCTGAGAAATGCCTCAAGGCTACAAAACATTGCTGGAAAATAGGTAGAGGATAAAACATGCTATCCACTCAAGACTCCCCTGAGACTTCTTGGGTAGAGAGAGAGGAACCCAAATCAGTTGCAAGAGAATTTGATGCGCAGGGTAGCTGTGGCTCCTCTTGAGAGCAGACACAAGACATTCAACTTGTATAAGATTGGCTAAAGTACCAGAAATGCAGCAGCATGCAAGCAACACAACAAAGCAGGATTAGGTATTCAATCATATACTATGAAAAATTCATTGTAAAACAATTACAAAAAAATGACAAATTTTTGCAAATTTTCTATGCAACTTGACTCAATGCTGGAAGAAATTATTTTCATAGTCCTTCCATTAAGGCAATAAAGTACTCTGTAGCATGAACAAAAAATGTAGGAGCGTAGGTCACCCCAAACAACATTCAAAATGAAGTCTATTACATAACTTTTCTCAGAGAAAACAGGAGCTAAAATTAGATACCTAAGGCATGAGATTGGAGTAAGGTTACAAGAGTACACTGACGTATATAAAAGCAATATGCTGAGGAACATCTTCATTATTCCTCTAATGGATGTGTGTCAGAAGAGACCAGTTAACTCCCCTGAGCACTACTCTTGTATTGTTCCCTGTGCATGCATGCTCCTTGTTCAATACATCCCTGCCCTGTCCTCCTTCCATCCCTGCTGTCCTTTCTGACACATGCATAACTTTTTCTGTCATCTGGTAACACATGAATCCTACAGGCATTTGCTGACCCCATGACAAAGGGCAGAAGCACATCCATTTTTAGGAGTTTTGGCCCAGATCCATTCCCTCACAAAGATCAACCGAGACTCCAATTTAGCAGCAGTTTTACTATAAGCTGCCTATATAAATTGGGAGCACTTTTTTTTCCTGTTGCCTCAGAGACAGATGACTAATAAAGGAATGACTTTCTGAAGCTGCCAAGCACAGTGCAGTATTTAAAGCTCAGTAAGATGTGTTGCACTTCTAACCTCTGTACATCAAGGATTGTGCCACACAGGAAGGTATGTGCTCTGACCACACAAGTGCCATGGCTTTAGAGCTTCATATCTTTTTGTTTAATGTCATAAAGATCAACAGACCCTATATAGGAATCAAAATGCTTATTTTTTGCCTAATTTCAAAACCATAACACAATCTCGCTCTCTTGCATTTAGCGCTAACAAACCTGCATGGGCCACAGCAAAATTTTTGGATTTTCCTTTTCTTTTAGAAGAACTCCAGGAATAATCATGCTTACTTCTGATGTTGGTGCTTTGATTTATTTCTCCTGACATCAAACCCCAAATAAACCCCACCATAATTCCAAAAAAGGAATCTTGACTTTCACTGTTTACATGGGGGGGGGGGGGGGGAGGGAGCAACACTTATCTACCATCTACTTTAACAGAAAAAATGTGTTCATCGGCACATTAGGTCATTTTTCAATAAAAAATGTACATAATTAAAAACATTTGGAGATGGTTTGGGAAAGTTATAACTAATTTATTTTTAAGAACATTTTATTGCTACTATTGCAGCAAACAAGGAGCAGTTTTTCAAGATGCCACTTATTTGAGTTAGGCAGACAAGAAGATTATCCTGCACTGTTTTCTTAACAGCTGATAGGTGGAATTTGTTAAAATGTAGACTTCTGACTACACTAATGCTGTGATGCACGTGCCAAATCATATGGGAAATTTTTAAATCAGTCCATGGATTTGGAAAGGCGAAAAACACATGACAAGAGTGAAGTATATCATCACTACACAATTTGATTTATTTCTTAAACCTGCAAATGTATTTTAGTGCTGGCACTAGGCCATAGCCATCACCACATGAAGTGTGCACTACATGCAGAATCATCACAGGCTGGTATTGGAAAACAATTTTTAAAAAACCAGAACACATGCACCAATAAAACTGAAAAGGGGGAAAATAAAAACAAGAAACCTAGCATTTAACAAGTTCTAAAAAAGAAAGGGAATTAATTTTTTACAATTTATTTAGTAGCAATTAAAGTTAGGCAAAGGCGGTGCACAAATATTAACCGTGGAGATAACCCTGCACTTTGGGCAGACAATAACTAGGAGTTTACACTGCACTTCAGAAACACAAGGAAGGGCTGACATGCTTTCTCAACAAGGGAGATTTTTTTAAAGCTCAAGCTAAAAATCTTTTCAAAGAGGATAATTATTAACATGTAGACTAAATTGTTGGTCTCAAATTCTATATCATCTGCAATCCAGGATTAGATGAACATCTAAAAATATCATACATAAATATACACACACATATAATTACATAAACTTGCATTCAACCACAAGAAGACTCGGGTAAAGCTGGTTGGTATTTTGTGATCCATGTTACAAGTGACATCAGGATATGTACATGCAAAGATCCCTTTGGGCATTGCATTCTAGGGTAAGAAGATTCTTCTGTATGAAGAAGATGAAAGGATATTGAGTGAGAAGCACTTATTTCGTGTCTTGTAGCTAAAAATCTACAGTTTGGTCTATGGGCTGCTTTTATGCTAACAGAATACTAAGCCAAAGCTCAAAATTCATGTGATAGGGGCTACACAGATGACCAAATCTACTTCAGCATCAACTACATTTGGCAGTATTTTTATGCTCTACATACTGGGAAGTTTTCTTTACACTGCTTTGAAATGAATTCTAAGAAGGTAATATCTTTTCCTTCCATAAGACAGGGCAATACCAAGGTTATTCTGCTGCTCTGTGCAAGCTTCCTAAGCTAATTCTGCAGTCAGTCTGGTGAATAGGTAGAATTTATACTCTTAGACAAACTGCCTGTAAATCTTTTGGGTAACATGATGTAATGTCCTATTTTAGGTTCATATTAGAACAGTGCAGTGATGTAGTGTGCAATACTCACTGGGGCAGGAGGAGACAGCATGTGTGAGAGGGAGTGAATTTCTTTCACTACAAAAGAATCTGAGTGTCTGTGTCTTGGGTAAAGCTTAACACTCCTGGAAAAATAGCTCCCTTCCTTTTGTCCAAATAACAAATTCATTCTGAATGCCATTTTCTAGAAATATTTTCCACTTAGACAAACCTGAACAATTTCAAGAAGAAAAACTCCCCTAAAACAAGCAGCCTGCATCTGGGGTGTTCTCTGATAAAGGAAGAATGATACAACAAGGCTAGAGCCTTCCCTATTCCTGAAAGAGATTTTTGTAGCCATATATAACTATCATATGCTACCTTTTTAAATATTTCAGTGCATACTTCTTAAAGTAACAGGAATGCTTATATGGTAATAGGACAAATAGGACAGAATCATAGCATAACTGAGGTTGGGACATACCTTACAGATCCTATAGTTCCAACCCTTTTGCCATAGGCAGAGACACTTTCTACTAGACCAGGTTGCTCAGAGCTCTATCCAAACTGGCCTTGAACACTTCCAGAGATGAGGTACTCACAACTTCTCTGGGTAACCTGTCCAGTGCCTCACCACCATCATAGTAAAGAATTCCATCCTAGTATCTAAACCAACTCTCTTTCAGTTTGAAGCCATTCCCACTTGTCCAATCACTACATGCCTTTATAAATAAAGCCCCTCTAATTTTCTTGTACAGCCTCCTAGTTGGACTCCCTGTAGGAAACCCCACCATGAAGTTACCTGTCCCTGCCCTCCCTTTAATCCTGACCCATAAGCTTTTGGTCGTCTCCTTAGTCCCCAAGTGTAGCTCCACAACCTCCAACTGACATATAGTGACACCTCCACTTCATTTCTTCTGCCTGCCCTTCCTAAAGAGCCTGCATCCTTCCATTCCAACACTCCAGTCATAAGAGCAATATTATTTAATCTTAGTGTTTTACAGAAAAAGAAAACTACTTACCGAGAAATTTCCATGGTATACTTATCACACACAAGAAAACATGTGCAAGAAAAGAAAAAGAACAGTAGGTTCCTCAGAGAGGTTTTAAGCTTCTTTCAAATTTACTACACGGCCTTTTTGTGTAAAGCAGTTATAATCCTGCCTCAAATCTATTGTTGTTTAATAACAGGCTCAACTCAAAACCACTCTTGCACTGCAGCTCCAGAGTGAACAATTCTCTACAGCAGACCTACAGCCTGGCTTTTTAATATCACCCTAATCCTATTTAGCTGACAAGAGACTTACTGGAAAATATCTATGCACACTTAATCACAGAGATCTGTTGGAGGCATATGCCTGACTGTGGGAGCAATTTTTCTTGTTTACTAGATAAACTGTCAGCTATACTGACCAAATCTGCAAGCACAAGATACATTCAACTTCCCAAACCATGTATATCTGAGACAGATGCACATTAGACATGTTTAATGTTTGTGGTAATACTTTGAACTTAAATAATTTCCACTTCTACAGACATCTTTTCAGAAATAATTATCTATTTGCAAAGAAATCTTCACCATTAGAACTCAAATTTTTATTAACCCTAATTTATCATCTTAAGAATAAATCACAGGAAGAACAAATTCACTTATCTTGACATGCAGTACTTCAAATCTAAAAGCAGTAACAGAGAACTGTCTTACATGTTTATCCTTTATATCCTTTGTTTTGTTACAGAGACAAAAATTCTGCTACACAAGCATACCAACCCTTGACTCCAAGAGAAGCACCTGCAAGGCACTCCAGAGCTCTGCAACAGGGAAATACCTAAAGCCTCATGCTGTGAACAAGAAGGTACACACTGAGAGAGACTTTGGCCAGGACCAGGGAGAGATAACATCACAGCTGATACATGTTTTTCCCAAAGTGGCAAGCAGTTTGGAAGACCCCTGTTTGACAGGTTTCTCACCTCTATCCTCCTGATACTTGGCCTGTTTTAAAGATGCTTTTTGTTTGAAATTGCCATGGGTAAACGCCTCTTTTCCCCACCATGCTGTCAATGTTTAAAGACTCTCTCAGCTGTTCTGTAGCCCTGTTATAGACTATTTTGCCAGTCTAAACACAGTCACATAATCTTCCTCGTGGATGATGGCCAAACAGGATGAGGGCTGGGAAAGATAAACACAACCCATGTGCTTCCATGTCTGAGGACAAACCATCTAAGCATTCTTCCCTGAGCTGTAAAAATTATTGTTGTCCAAGAACCCTTGTGCTCTCAGCAGCTGGTGTAATCTTAGTATGGGGACTGGCCACATCCTGGCAGGAGCAGGAACTCACCCATTGCAAATTCTGCTGTAGTTAGATTCCTCCTGTGGACAGCAGAGTAGACTTTGCTGCATTGGTTCTACCTCTGTCCAAATGCCTTCTGACAGTACACCCAAACATCACAGCAGTCCCTGGTACCTGCTTCTTAACGAATCCAAACAACAACTCACAGACAAGAGGTTTATATCACCCCTTTGGGACCAGCCTCCAAATCCTCCACAGGAGACTCCACCAGCTTGAGTACAGGGAACAGCACCATTAGGCCATCAGTCAACAAATGATGAAGTAAGGCAAGAAGAAATGTATTATCAAGAAAGCAGAAAGAAGAGCCTTGATGACTACTTCAGCTTGAGAAATGTCAGGACATGGCAAACAGCCTCTGAGACACAGCAATCAAGGGCTGCAGAAATCACAAGCAAAACCAAGCAAACAAAACTAAAAGCACTGCAAAAACCACTGCCTTTCTCCAGCTGAGTATCTTGAAAGAGAAAGCAACAAAGACTAACAGCTGCCCAGCCTTTGAAGTGGTGGGCTTGTTTATGCTTTTTTATATACACTTTTATGGCTGTGTACTGTAAAATTTATAAAGTTGAACAATTTTTCTTCAGAGGAATCAATCACAGCAGCAGACAGCAAAAAATGGCCAAATGACACAAGGATAATACCTTGTGATACCTCTTCATCTTTAAATAGGTATTTCAAGTGGATGTACATGTAAACTTTTTTCATTATGAATTTTTATCCCCCCATTACCTTGCCCAAACTTTTTGTTCTCACCTATTTAGGGCTGCAATTGCTAAAAACACACAGCAAACTTTACAAAAATTAATTTATATTCAAATGCCAACATATGTGGGATGAAAACCAAATATTCTGAAGGAAAAAAGCACCACAAAAAATTCAGTCTTATATGCTTGAGAAAAGTTTATTCTATTTCAGAACCAAAATAGCAATTCTGAGTGGGAGGAAAATACACCTGCAGCAAACAAAGGCCCTTCCCTTTTCACATGCAAAACCCTATGCAAACCAAAATGAGCTAGTTTTCCCAACAGCCTGATGAAGAGAGATAATCTAATTTAGTGACATCACACAGGAGAGGAGAGCTGAAGGCTCTGGATCAATTTTAGTTTTCACCCAGGGTTCTGTGGTACCTATTTATTAAAGCAGGGAGTTCTGCCATCCCACCACCTACAAGACAAGTGAGAATGCAGCCAGCCATGTCAACTACTATGCAAACACACAGTGACCTCTCATGAAGCCTCTATGACACATCACGTGTCAGGATTAGTATCAGTTCTCTGCTAAGGTTGGGGTATATGAGCACAAGCAGCAAGCTCTAAGCTTTGGTGGTGGGAAACAAACATTATAGCTGCTAAGAAGGACCTTGAACTCCATAAAACCTCACAAGCCATTAGTTTTTCCCCTCCCTCCTGTCTCTAAGCAAGTGAGGCATTTCCTTTGGTTAGAGGTGAGGAACAGCCTGGTGTCAGCACAGCGCTGCCCTGCTAAGGTAGGCTTCTTTTGGCAAGCAGAAACAAGCTACACAGGAACAGGAAGGCAGCCAAGCCCACCTGTTTGATCCACATTGCTCTTGGTGTCTGCCTTGCCTTGGGGGAAGGAGAGGCTGATGCTGCCTCTGCCTCATTTGGAGTGAGGGATAACACTGAGTAAAATCACTTTTTTCTGTCCTTCTACTCAGAGAAGCTCCATGCGCTTCTGGTCAAGCATGACAATTAGAAAAAAAAAAAGGGGGTGCCTGATACCAGTTATAGATAGGATAATTGCCTTGCTGATCATCACCCTGAGAGGAAGCTCAAATAGCAGAATGATTAAAATTAAGAAGATCCATAAAAGCAGTCACAATTAGGCAAATTCAGTAATCCTGTTTAAAAAGGACTAGTGATAACAGAAGTCTGTCACTATGCTACTTGGGATAGAATACAACAAACTTAGAGGGACACCTAAAGGTCCAGGTAAGATTAACCAGCTGGCTCAAGTGCTTAAGGTAGAGCTTAGGGTAAGAATCAGAGTATGAGTATCTGCAAAGCAGTGTTAGTTTCAAACACCAAAGTTGATCCATATGTGCTATCTGACCAAAGAGAAAGTACAAACATGAAGCAGAAAGCAGGTCTTAAGCTTAGTTTTGTTATTTTCTAACTGTTGGTGGCTCCCTCCTTCATGTACCTGACCACAGTTTCTCCTTCTATTGGAAACAAGGTAGACTACAGAGGAGTAATCAAAATTTTTCATCAAAGACAAGTTTTCTGTCATGCTTCATATGTCTTCTAGACATTTGCTTGCTTGGACAGACTTTGGTTTTAAATTTGAGTAAAGTAAGCAATGAATCCACTGGTACCAGAATGATCAGTGGTGCATATCATCCTGAAGGGAACTTAATAATCTCATGTGAGGTCAAAAGGAGCTTAGCCTGTCTTGAGTAATAGTGGCATCACTGCACTTGAGTGCAGTGATAGTGGCATTATCACTGAGCCATAGTGGCATCACTGCACTTGGAACATATTGACACATCTATGTGTGTGTTTTATATATATGTATAAACTATACATATTTATGTACACAGATGTACATGCAAATCCTGAACCAGAAAACATTCAAGCAACTAACTGCTTGACTTCCATGCAAGAATATCAACTTCAAAAAAACCTGTTGCAACTTCAGCACAGATACAATTGGTAAAATATCAAAGAAATATCCTGCTCATTAAGATGCATGTTAATTTCATCACAGATTACAAAATAATCTGAGTTTCACACAGGAATTGGATAAAATTGCTCCCTGTTTATCTCCTGAAATTCCCTTGAAAAAGCAAAGGCTAAGTAGTAAGTGAAAAAAATTTAGTACAGCAAATAATACAAAAAAAAAAAAAAAAAGTGGTGTTCTCTGCTTTACTCTCTTTTTTCTTCTCTAAGTGTAAATCTTTCTGAAGAAAACATGTAAAACTAATTACTTCTGAGGCAAGCAACTGCTAAGTGACTATCTATGTAAGATTATTAGCTATGTACTGTGTGCTATTTTAGTGGGGAAAAATTTTAATAAAAAGGTATTTAGTGTTTTGATCCAAACTTACACAAGCACATTTAAGATTGGTCCTATTGTTAACATTCTCTACTTGTTTGCCCCGTGATAGTACTCAGAAAAACAAAGAAAAAGCTAACAGCAGGTTAGCTTGTTTTTCTCTTTTTTAGACTTATGTTTCTCTGGCACCTCAAGCAATCCAACAATGGATTTGCTTGATGTACCAGAGAAAATACATTTTCATAACATTCCTAATGGATGAGATATACAAAACTTGAGAGCTCACAGCATTGTCTAGGCATTAGTGATCGCAATGATAAAAACAATAATGGAATATTGTACTAACTGGCAAAATAATACTATGGGAAATTGTAATGCCTGGGCCTTATCAGCAGAGGAGTGGCAGTCTGCTCTATTTAATCCATGCACAGCTCTGCCAGAAAACAAATGGAAACAGTGTCCCCATTCTATCTTTCTGAATGGAAATGCTGTGCTACTGTACAAGTGTCAGGAAGAGACAATCCTTCATGGTATCTTTACTACAGCACTTCTGTGATTATAAAGAGTCAAGACTTGCAGACAGAAATATAGGATTTAGAGACCTGTACATTGATCCAAATGTTGCCAACATAGCAGTAGTACTGCACTTGAAAGATCTCTTTGTAATACATACTCATGTTGTTGGCTGGCTGTGATTTAGACAGAAAGGCTAGACCTAGTGGTAAAAGCTGTAGTAAAAGTAGTTCTCACACTTCTACAGACATTCCTTTTTCTTTTTTGCTCATATTCCTGGAAAGACCACCGTTAATGTACAAAAAAAAGAAGCCTGAAGAAAACTACATATTGGTCAAACAATAACAAAGCAGATATGAACTGGATCTACTGTACGTAGACTCCATGCAAAATCTTGAGTCAAAAGGCTCTTTTTGATTGTTTGGCCATTTACAAAGCACAGTTCATACACCGTGTCCCTGATGTTTCTGGGAATCATTGCTGAAGGAACACCTGTGGAGGATTCTGCATATATCTGTCACACTCCTCCTTAACTACTGTCAATAGGCCGAACAACCTTGCTAGACTCATAGGACTATTTTCTTTAGCAATTTATCAACCTTCAGGCTGGCCCAAAGGTAGAGATGAAGGCCTTGGGTTTCAGGTGAAGGCCTGGGCTGTAACAGGTTTATAGCTGTTGCCTCTTGCATTTATTGGGATTGATTCTTAATACTTCCCTCACCATTATCAAGGAAAGCAAGGGTAATACTATCTATTAATTCATGAGAAAGTTTTAGGACAAAAATTTTTTCAGGGCACTGAAAGGTCACTATATAAGCTTATTAGTGGCAAACAAGAGGCAGACAAACTACAAAAATTTCTTTAAACAGGACAAAGCTGAACAAACTATTCAAGTCAATCAAATACTAGTAAAAACTGGTTTATGATTCCACCTGAACAGAGTTCAAAATGCAAACTCCATGTCATCAGTCAGATTACGATATCAGCTGCCTAGAACAGGTTATCGGTAAAGGTTACACATCTGATGTCTGTAACTGGTTATATCTGCAAAACAGCTGTAAGAGTCAGCAACCACACTCTAACCAAAAAATCAGAAGATTGGGGATGACAGTAAACATTGAAAGGAGCAAGGTGAAGATGAAAAAATGTATTTGGTAGCCCAAGCATTCTGCTGCCATGGAAATGTTACTGAAAACTGACATTTAAATATTATCTGCATTCAAGCACCAGGGAGAAACACAACACTCATCTGTAAGCATTTGAAGATAAGAGTTTTCATGAAGCCTTTTATTTTATATGCTTTTGCATGCTTGAGCAACATTTCTTTCACAGTAGATCTACCTGTTCCATTGGCTGCCTCCTATATCTTCAATAACCATCAGGAAAAATGAAATCTACTATTAAAAAAAAAGTAGCATTTCCATGAAGAAAAAATGAAAAACTAAAATCTTTGATCTTAAGTATTAAAAACATACACCAAAAAAAACTTCTCTGGGAAGGACTTTTTAAATTAATTTTTAAAAAGTCACCCAATCCCATGTCTGAGTCTATAATACCATACCATAAACCCTTGGGAAATTAAAGTCTGAGCATCATGTATGCCACAAATTCTATTCTTACTGATAATACTCAAATTTTTCCTCTACTGAACCATCATTACAAGGTTTTTGGTGTAAAATTGCACCACCCATTGCAATATTTAATGAACTAAAATTTTAATTTAAATTCAGTATTAGGGATGGAAACTGACTAGGTAGTTTCCTCTGATCCTAAACCAGCAATATTCATTAACTGTGATGATGATGTTCTTTGTCAAATACTACACATGTTCCCCAGTGTTCTGTATGTAACTGACAAGATTCTTGTTATTCTGGGTAGGCATTTGTACAATATGGTAATGGAAGCCTGTTTTGTGACTGTAATTATGAGGCAGTGAGATTAGAATCTGTAATACATTAAATACTTTAAATACTTCTCTAGCTAAAAGTGTGTGCATGGCTATGCTGGTACCATTGAAAGGCATTTAAAGAACAATGCAATCATCAGGCACCGTCAACATAGGATCAAAAAGAGAAAGACTGTGTAACTAATTTGATAACCTTCTATGACAAGGTCACCTCTCTGGAATTAAGAATTAGGCAGTGGATGCACTCTCTCTGGATTTTAGTAAAGCTTTTCAAAGTAGTAAATACTGTCCCTCTCAGCACCCTTCTGCACAAGCTGTCCAGCTGTGAGATGAGCTGAGTGTAAAACTGGGCTACAAAGGTTGTAGTGAATGGAACTACATTTGCTTGGCACCAGCACAGTTCCTCAGAGCTCAGCTCTAGTGTCAGTTGTGTTCAGTGTTTTGGATCCAAGAATCAAATGTACCATTAGCACATTTGATGATGATACAAAACTGGAAACTGCTGCTGATATTGTTGAGGGGCAAGATGCCTTGCAGAAGGATCTAGATAAATAGGAGCAGGGCAATTATTAATGGCATGAAATTTAACAAGTTGAATTGTCAGTTTCTGCACCTGGTATGGAGTAACACCAGGCACAAGTATGAATCAGGAGGGGGATGGCTGGAGAGCAGCCCTGCAGAAGGACATCTGGGGTGCTGGGTGACAGCAGCTCCATGTGAGTCAGCAGGCAGGAGGGCAAAGCCCATCCTGGGATCACCAAACCCAGCATTGCCAGCTGCTCAAAAGAGGTGACTGTCCCACTGTGTTCAGAGTTCAGCCCCACCTTCAGCACTGGGTGGAGTTCTGGGCCCACCACTTAAGGATGTGAAGATCCTTGGATGTATCTCCAGAGGACAACAAAGCTGGTGAGAGGGCTGGAAGGAGCGTCCTGTGAGGAGCAGCTGAGAACCTGAGGTTCATCTAGTTTGGAAAGAATGAGACTGAGGGGTGACCTCATTGCTCCCTAAAACTTCTTGAGGAAGGAAAGTAGAAAGGGAGGTGCTGAGCTCTTCTCCCTAGTACCCATTGACAAGACACATGGGAGAGGTTCAAAGCTGCACCAGGCAAGGTTCAGACTGGACATAAGGAAGCACTTCTTTACAGAGAGGGTGACCAAACACTGGAACAGGCTTCCCAGCGTTTATGAGGTATTTGGACAATGCCTTTTAACACCATGCTTTAGCTTTTGATGAGCCATGAAAGTGCCCAGGCAGTTGGACCACATATCATGGTTGAAGTGATCCCTTTTAACTGAAAGATTATTCTCCTCCAAAGTTAAAAAAAAAAGAAATTAAAACAAAGACCTCAGCACCCAACAAAAACCCAATCAATCACAAAACTACCACCAGTAGTCTTTGATATTCAATTAAATGTAGGCATGACTCCACCAAGGTCTCTAATATTTCTGAAAAAAAAGTGAAGATTTCGTCAGCCCTCCCATTCAGTCCAACTAACTAGAAGATGCTTTTATAAGGTACATAAGGAGCACCAAAACCACCCCCAGATCCAAGCCATTGATAGATAAAAGGGAAAGTGTGAATAACCTTGTTAAGCAGATAACTACACAGTATACTAAAATGCTGAATAATTTATTTATTTTTTATTGCAGGCAAACAAAGGTTTACTTCCTAGCTTTTGCGTCAAGTACACAGCAACAGTATTTATTTCCACCACACGATCAATACTTCAGGGTGAGTCCCTCCCAGCAGAAACACCCTATTTCTGCAGTTAAACTTATGTCATGTTTTTATGTCTAATAAAGAACACAAACTTACCAGGGTACAGAAGATGCATTGGCATTGTGCTATTGTTGTCATCTGCTCCACGGGGTATTCACCAAGGCAGAGCTTACAGGACACTAATGGGTCAAGTACCAAGTCCCAGGTAGGCCTGTATCTTGCTGTAGTCATTGCAGAGCAGTCTGAAGAACAGCACAAAAAGTAAAGATACTCCATTATTTCCTTATATTGATAGTCAGTACATCTCTGCCATCAAAAATCACATTGTCAGACATTGCCTGTTGAGTTTGGTTTTTTCTAACAACCAAACTAACCAACATAGTTAACTTGACAGTGCCAGCATTTGCATTCCCTTGTATATCCCCTGCCTGATAGAATTGGCATATAGAAAGCAGAAGGAAAAATAACCCCACACACAATACACTAAACAGATGAAGCAAACAGGAATACCCTTAGGCCACAGGCTTTTGTCACACATTACAAACAAAAATCCCATTTCCAATTCCTGTGATTTTCATCACTAGCTACAAGCTTTCTCTGACAAACGTTAAAATTTTCTCGTGACGTTCCTTAACCTCAGCTACCCAGGCAAGACTCAAAAGGTCTTTCATAAGCCAGGCATTTATTATGCCCTTTTCCAGCACGATGATATTTCAACTCACAGAGCCAGATATTTTTGTTCCCAGGAGCATGACAGATCAATCAGTTTGCTGTTAATTTTAGCAAGAACAATAAATATTTTGAGTACACTGCAACTTTTAGCCTGCAATTTCCTCCAACCCTTTCAATATGCTGAGAGCACAACTTTGTTGTAGCAACAACCATCTGGGGCAAATAAGAGTACAAAGTAAGCCATAAGAAGAGGCTAAAATAATCTATATATCACCCTCAAGACAGTGATAGGATAAGATCATGCAGAGCATCTTTATCCTAGGCTTCAGGGCCCAGATGGTGTGCTGTCAACTGACTAAGCAGAAAGAAAATCTCACACGTAAGAAATGTATTCCCAAAGAGAAAAGTTAATTTATGAATTTTACATGAAGAAAAAACAAAACAAAAACCCACACACTCCCCCAAAACATCTAGGGTAACTAACTTATGGAGTACATCAAATTTTAACAACATATTTACTAGCAATGTTTTATCACTGTGACATTGACCTCCTGAGCATAGAAAATTCACATCCCAAGCTGTTGAAAGGTTCACATTATCATGCCTTCTTCCTACCCAAAATTAGGTAGTTCCTTACCATCGTTACACCAGCAGTTATGTTACTCAAATCACGATCACAGTTTTTTCAGGGTTTGTTTTCTTTTCTTTCCTCCTTTTTTCCCCTCTGCCTCCACTACTCCTTGCAGGAACTGCTAAATTTTTAACTCATATATGTGAACTTTGCAAACCTCCAGAACTGTAACAAACTAATGCTTACTAGACTAGATTTAGGCAAATGTTCAAGAAAAATGTTCTTTTTTTCCCCCAAGAAATCACGTGCAGACTTCACAAACATTTTCTTGAAGTCCAAGTCTTTGATATTCAATTAATTGTGGGCATGACTCCACCAAAGTCCCTAACATTTCTGAAAGCAAGTGAAGACTTTTGTCAGCCCTTCCATTCAGTCCAATTCAGTAGAAGATGCTTTTTATGATGTACGTAAGTACCACCAAAAGATTTTTTCCTAGTGCAGTCAACAGGGAGAAGAGGGGTGAGAGAATAAAGGTTAAGCAACCCCATTTCCAGGGCTGCTCTCGAGCACTTCCTCTGAAAGTCCACACACCAACTCAACACTGCTTCAAAGCAAAAACATGGAACAGCCCCACAGACCAGCACAAGAATAATGGCTCCACCTCACAAAATACAACTGTGCTGTGCAGTCTTTTCTGAGACCTCAACTTGAAAGTCAGACATGGTGATATGAATGAAACCCCATGATTTCTAAGGCTACTAGACTGCTTCTATACTTCACCACTACTTTTTCATTTCACTCACAAATTACTAACAAAACCAATTTCCTTCTTCCAAACTTTGGTTTATCTGACATACACAGATTCATGAAGTATTTGAGAAGTAGTGACCAAACACATCTGAACTGGCTGCTATTAGTTATTTGCTTGTCCTGCCTAGTCTATTGCATATCTGATGCTTATGGTTCCAAGTAGATGAAACCAGGAAATGAACAACAAAGGACAGATTACCTTAAGGATGCACTTGCATACAGCAGGCAGACCAAAATCACAGCAAATTTTAAGTTAAGATGTAGAATCTGACACAATTCAGACTAAAGCTCACTGAATGTATGGCATGGTTCAATTCAGAAAAAAAAATCTATATATTCAGTGTGGGTCAATAAGTGACAACAAAGGGAAAATATCAAGCTTCCAGCACCAAGGCTTAGCCTCATTTTCTAGGATAATTCAGTAGAGGTTTACTGGTATCACTGTGGTAATTCCACTTTTGCAGAACAACTATACTGCAACAACACCTCACTGGCAAATATTTCTCCTCTTTGTCTTTTGCAAAGCAAGAATCAATCAAATTAAAATGCCTTTCAAATTGGCTTTTAATAGACCAGCAGAAACCAGCTGCCCATACAGCTGGCATGTATTCCATGCTGAATTCAGCCATGGTGATAACTGAGCAAAATCTGAATTCAGCCTCAAATGGTAGCCATTCCCGCTCTCCCCTCCTTGCCAAACACCTTCTTTTAATAAAGAAATTTTACATTCACAATGGGGCAAGGAGAGGACACAATGTCACTGATGCCATTAAAGCAAGGACCAAGAAATTTGCTACCCAGCTCAAAAAGGCTTGTACAAAATCCTCCACACCCCACTGGATCATCTCTCCTGGGTACCCCTGTAAAGGACCACAGAATGAAGCTTTTCAATGCATGGATTAGGTCTTGTTTCATGATCATCCAGCACACTGCTGCAACCAAATAATAAGCTTCTCCGTCTACATCACACATTTAAAAAAGCTTTAAAAAAAAGCATAAAATCAAGCCACAAACTCGTAAGAGACAAGTAGAAAAACACCTTCTTTCAAAATCAGATTAAAACTCCTACTGTTCCACAACTGTGGCCTCTTATGGCTTCAGATTGCATTCTCATGCTTTCTAGTGATGTGCAATATCTCAGGGAGAATGCTAAGTAATTGCAAGAAAGACAAGGTAACTGGATTTCTAGAGGAACAAGATATTGAAAAACATCTTGGTGTGTCATTGTGTTGAATGATAGCACTAGTTACTCAAACAGCCAGTAGAAAATTCTGCCCCCATGGTTTGGCTATTTAGTAGGAGGTCCCAAGAAATAATGCTAGTGAAGGTACAGCTCAACAAACCCCAGCACACTAAAAATGTAGTTCACTGGAGATTGTGTTTCTTGCCAAACTCAGTGCAAACATAAATATTGACAGCAGATACACCAAAATAGACTTAGAGGCACAGAAAATCAGAAGAGAAGTTGGTCATCAGTTCAAACTTCCAATTCTACTGCAGTCAAGGTCAATCCCATTTATGTATTTTTGCTGACTGTGGTCAGCAAAACAGTAATACTGAATTTGTAAGATATATGGTAAGATAGCACATGATTTTCTGGGAAAGCATCCCAAAGCAAACTGGAAGTCAGAAGCATAGGAAATAGCTTTAGTAAGAGTTTGTTCAGAGCAGTCTTGTCATAAATAATTAACAATCTGACTAATGACTGTTTAATTCTTCAATCATGCATGTCTACACTGAAAGGGAACCTCTCTGTAAAGAGTGAGAAGGGACTGAAGTCTTCTTACTGTAATAACAAAATATATATGAATGTGACTCTTAGGCATTCCTGGAGATGTGCATGGAAAAGGAAACTTTCATTATTTCTGAAGAATTAAAGAATTAAGTGAACATGAACTATTTCTAAACAGTAATCCCTCGGCTTTTGGTCCACCTACACAGACTACATTTTCTAGTGAGAACAAGTGGCTGATAACATCTGAATAGAACAATTCTTTTTAGGCCTCAAAGAGTCGCAGAAAACAGTGAAGCAGAAAAACTGAAAACCTCTATGGAAGCAGAAAATAATGTAACTTTCTTCATAAAATTCATTCAAGAAATCATAAAACGATATGATTTTTTATTTTACACTAGTCAAGTATTTTGCAGCATTGTACATTTAAACTGCAATTGCATCATTAACACTTAGGATGCATGACTGCCTATGTGAGAAGAGTGACTAGAAAATAGGGATAAATAGAAGTCATATGCAGCACACTTGCTGGTGGGTCTTTTCCACCAAGCAAGACTCAAAATAGAGATTTCAGCAGAATCTCAATTTCAGCTTTAGGTCAAGGATGAGTTTAATTTCTAAATTAAGGGCCTCAGTTCCCACTCCTACCAGACAGATAGTTAATCAAGTACACTTAAGTCATCTGGCTTAAGGAGTTAACTTAATCTGAATTTATTGACATGATGAAAAGCATGAAAATAGTAATCAAAGGAAGGGACTAAAATGGGATTTAAAATTTGGTCTCAATCTTCTTGTCCTTCTTTATCAAAATAACTCCAATACAGGCTACTAGATGAAATCAGACATCTGCTATAGTACAGTTTCAGTATTGTGTACAAGTATTTATAGATTAAAGAAGGATATAATACTGACTGCATTTCCTGCTATATAAAGTCAAACACATCTGTTAGTACAATTGTATGGTTTTTTTAATATATAAAGTATGTTTCTATATTATGCATTTATACCACTAATATTTATAAAAAATATAAATCTGTACAAAAACCTACATATTTTTATTTATGTGGAAGAAGCCTACAAATGTCTTGAGCAGTCATCTGTAGAAAGGCTACTATAGTGCACTCTGGAACTGACACTGCCTACCACTTATTTAAAGTCAGTATTTTTGACTTTGAGCCTTCCTCTGCAGCCACAGCTGCGGCTCATCTCACACAATCCCACAGCCATGGGCCATACCATCAGGGCAGCAGGGACTACCCACCATGATCCAGGCTGGTTGCTGAGGGCATTCAGCAACAGTCCTGGGGCTTGCATTATTTGCTACCCCTCTGCCAGAGCTAGAACTCAATGCCATTTTTCTTTGCTCCTAGGCTTTTCCAAAGATCTGCAGAAGGATCATATGAAAGAAGCCTACATGACATAATTGACCACTTTGCAAATGTTTTGTGTCCATGGCACCAGTTTTTATTATGCAACTATATCACAGATAAGGTCATTTTAAAGTCACTTTATATAGCAAATTAATTATTACATCCACCCACCAGGTAGATTTTACAATAACAATCTGGCAGGCAGACTCCATATCTCTCACTTATCAGTCACAGTTAGTTACTGGCATCTATCACTGCAGTAGGTGTGTCTCCAAGTCTTCAGCTTCACTGAACTGCCTGGTAAAGCAGAATCGCTCTCCCTGATAGGTGTCAGTCACACTAACACAAGACTGATTTACATGGATGTTTAGGGATTACTAACTTCAGAGTTTTGATGCCTGCCTTGCTTATATTCTTAAGTCCTGTCAACCTTTCAAATGCCTACCTAAGTCTCCAAACTCATTCATAAATCTGATCCACAATCAGCTGCACAAGTCCAGCAGATAGATATCATCCTTTGAATTCCAGACAACCCCACTAAAGCCACATTCTTTATTCCAGCAGTATAACAGGCTGATGTTTATAGGCATAACTTTTTTCTATATGTATGAAACTTCAACTTAGAGTAGTGCAGAAAGTCATGTCAGCTTTGTCTATTGTGAGCTCTTCAGAGCTAGCCTTTAAGTCCCTACACAGACTAACCACCAACTTCAACATCTCCAGGTTATCTTCAAGCTATTCCAAGGCCCACGCCCAGAAGAGATAAAAGACCGGGTATAAAAAGCTTTAGAACGCTGTCAGCAACTGCAGTCTCCTGGACAATAAAGAACAGGGGAAAGAAAATCTTACTTTGAGTTGAAACAATTATTCCAGGGACTTTAGTCCACTCATGAGTAGCCACTATGTTTCTTTGCTTTACCTCCCTGACTGATAAAATCCTGTATTTTAAATATTTATATATGTATCACACACACATATATGTATATACGTGTACAGATATAGGTGTATAAATATACAAATATATAAAGATTACATTGAAACATTGCAATGCCAATAAAAAAAGAAAGAATGTGTCTTTTCACTGATAAAAGGTATCTGAACAGTAACATTGAGTGCAAAACAGAATAAATCTAGTGGATTGCTTCAGGGACAAATCACTGTTAGGGCATGTTAAAAGAAGAAAAAAAAATTCACACCGATTTCTTTGCTAAATACCTGGGTAAATTTTTTCTTGTTTGTTTTCTTGAGAAATTAGAATATTATATACAGCAACCATCCCTGCCAAAACATTAGACAATGGGGTTTGATTACTGCACAGACCACGACAGATTTTAAGGATTAGAAAAAGCAATGGACAGTTTCCAGATCTATGGATATGAGAATACTGCCTATCAAATACATGGGTGGGTAGAGAGGAAAAGATTTTATTGCAACAAATACAGAAAAATAAGAGATTGTTAAAACTCCTTCAAAAGAATACTACAAATAGACATGCCATAAGCTGTCCATGCAGAAGTGCCCCAGAGAGCTAGATCTGTGCACATATTCCAAAAAATACAGTCAGTGAATGTGACAGAGCCAAAGACTTTCCTGACCTTGCATTTTCCTATGTTTGTCACCAGCACTGGTGCCACTGTGGCTTCTTGTAGCACTGCCAACCAGCAGCAACCTGAAATAAACTGGGTGAGGCTCTTATTCAGATCCTGTAGGCAAGGGTGAAAACATTCCAAAGAAAAAAAGAAAATCAGTTCATTTCATCTGAAAGAAACTGTCGATAGGAAAGGGAAACAGAAGGGGAAGAACTGGAGGAGTCAAAGGTAAGAAAAAATAAATATAATAAAAAGAAAAATGGTGTAACAAATAAAACAGTTGAAAACATAGGAAAGACAGGAGAAATCTCAAGAAAATAGCTGAAATAGATCAACTTCCCAGCTCATCTCAGAAGTAGCGTACTTCTATACAGAATAAAATAACAATTGAAATGGAATCCCTCTGCAATGTAACCCAAACATTGAATATTCCCAAAAGATTACATGAACAAAAGGACAGGTGTGTAACTACTAAAGAACATTGCTCAGAATTCATGTGCCTAATCAATGTTTGCTATCTAAGAGATTTTAAAAGCACTGGAGCAGCAGAAGACGTCCGGCAAAAGCTGGGAAGCCCTTGCACTATGCCATTTCCCAGTACTGGAGTCCTAGATCCTCTGCACACCTCAGAGCCCTCTCAGTAGCCAGAGGCACAAGGCTTAAGATAATTTGAAACAGTGAGGTCAATATGATATGCATTTTAAAAGACTCCTCATCTCTGCTGGACGGGAAAACTCCATCCTACATAATATGGGGAGAAAAACCTAGACACTGTAGAACTGGTTTTGCAACTGGATCTAAAACTGGCACAAGTGCAACACATTTTGGTCTGGAGAGAACAAGCCTGCCTGTCTCATTTGCTTGCTTTAAGAGTCATCAACCCATTAGATCCTTAGAGACTTCCATAAACTTTACTGCAGTGAACCACTGGCTTTGAATACTGGGGCCAATACCAAGGCACCACACATAAATTACTGTATAGCTATAGGTGTGTAAAATATAATATACAAAATATATACAAAGGTGAGGGAGGCCACAGGTTAATCCACTAACAGACAAAATGTTTAAGCTCTGAGTATTTTAGAGAAGGGAACATTAGTTGCACAGAGAACAGGTCTTAAAGTGAGCCAAGATGGAGTCAACCTAAAGCAGACTGATCTTAAAGTCAGTTGTAAACTAAGCACAGCTGCAAAAACCCCTCAGTGTAATCTGGCCATCAGAAGTGACTTGAGACCAAATAGCATCCTAGCTTGTAAAGGCCACAGTAATAAGAAGGGCACAGACAATTCCACTGCTTTCTAGGGAAGCACTTTATTATCTTCCAGAAATTCCTAGACCACCCACTCAAAGTCATTTGCTTTGCTATGTCTTTCCTCCCACCCCTTATATTTCCCCATGTTTTTATTTTCTCCTCCCCAACTCTTTTCCCCTCCACTCCCTTTCTTGTTTCCTCCTATTCTTTCCCTCCTCTCTGCTTACAAGAATTGATGAATTAATGCACTCTGGGCTGTCTCCACACAAGCAATAAATCAGTACGGAGCAGTTTGAAGCTCTGACATACCACAAGCTTTTTCCTTCTCCACAGCTGACTCTCCCAGAAAAGTAAGAGCCATGTTTACACAAAGTCCAAATAACACCAAGTTTGAGCTCTGTAAGAGCTTTCTTCCAGGGGGGAAAGAGAAAAGCCTCAGAGGCTTCAAGTTAGAAACCACATTTAAAGCTATGCAAAGTTATTGTGAAACTGAAAATATGAGCAAGGGGAATAGAGCCCTAGTTCTGCCTGAGACATTTGGACCACCTCTCAAAAGGAAATCAAAACTGTTTTTTTACTTGCAACTATGACAAAATGCATGCTTAAGGCATGCTGTATCTCCATTGTACTTCACAAGTCTCAGATGAGTACATGGGATTGAAAAACCCACCACAAACCCTCTCAAGGTGTCACTTGCATACTAACAGTGGAGCTCAGGTTTGAACAACAGCTCCTGCACTAGCTGTAAGACAGCACATATCCAAGCACCATCCCTTCCTATGCTAGAGCTGAAATGCAAAGCAGATATGCTGCTGGCTGAAAGCAACATTCAGAGTGGGGTAAAGCATGGTTAACTTCCCTGTAGCTCCCAAGTGCTTGGAGAAGTTCTTTCCATACCCCCTGAGAAAACCAGCTTGCTTATGCAGCTCAGCTTATGCCTGACAGACCAGCCACCAACCTGCTTCCTCCCATTCTTTGCTGTGGAGGTAACTGCACAGGAACAGGTTTCCCAGAGAAACCTGGAGAAATTCAATAACTAACTGAACACAAACCTGTGCCGTGCAGGATGACCCTGCTTGAGCAGGGAGGTTGGACTGGATGATCTATCGCGGTCCCCTCCAGCCTGACTCACTCTTATTTCCATCTTTGGGATTTTAAACCTTTACTATTATGGAAGAGACTTGGCTTTTGAGTTACACAAACAGAAGAGATGTCAAAAGTTATTCTAGGAATATACCAATAGAATAGGCTATCAAAAAATCATTTAAATAAAGCTTTTCTAACATCGAGTTAGCAAAATCAATTTGAATTGCAATAAAAATATAAATAAAAAAGGATGCTACCTTAGCATGGCATCTGTGTATTAGTGTAGCCTAGCACTATATAGCACTGTATTGCTATGAAGTGAAAGCTGAAGGTACTTAAGTCAATCCCTTACATCTTCAACATACTCCCATAATTCATCCTGTTAAAGAGGGAACACCTCAGGTACCAACGGTGCAGGCATTAATACCTAGTACACCAGAGTACTTTGCTGTAGATTTGGCATGCAGTGAATGTGACAGCCTACTCAAGAGAGGAATTGCCTGCTACTGTTTTGCATCATCTCCTAGCACTCCTAGACCATATTACCCCTTACCCAAATTAACACAGATGTTGCAACTGATAGCCAGTCCTGGTGTTCAGGATACACCCCATGCTGAACATCCACTGGAGCACTTTTGAGTTTTGTACCTGTACAAACCACCCGCATCCTGCTCAATCTCCAACTTTTATGTGCTCATGCATATGGGTGGGAAGGATGCTGAAACACAGTCCCCACTGCACATCTTGTGGGTCACAGTGCTGACCTGCTTACTAGCAGAAAGCACACTGGGCACACAGATGGAAAACACCTACTTAATCTTCAGTTTCCCAGCAGAGAGATCTGGTTTGCTGCATAAAGCAACTGAAATTTGCATAGACTTATTCTGGCAAGGACAAAAGCATTTTTAGGACAGCTTAAGCTTGTGGATATTATTCTAGGGGTTTATAAAAAAAAAAGCTTTAAAAACAAAAAGTCAAACAAAGAGCTTTTTCAGTGAGGCCTAATGGTTTTTAGAAGAAGTGAAATTATCAGAATTAAGTAATCTTATTTCCTAAAGAAGTAAATAGAATAAAGCAGTGATACTTATATTTAAAGCATTTACATGCACATTATTTTCCCTAAGCCACTTCATAAAATGAGCTGCTTCCACAGGTAAAAATGATCAGTCTATGCACATTACCAAAAAAGGTAACTAAAGCTTATCCCACAAAAACAAAATATAGGAAAAGGCTAAGAGCTCTTTGAAAACATGCTTCTCCTTATGTAAAATAATGTCAAGCCTTTTACCTTGGACATTGGTTATGCCTGCAAAAGCCTTTTCAGCACCTTGACATATATTCATAT
This sequence comes from Melospiza georgiana, assembly GCF_028018845.1. Taxonomy (NCBI): domain Eukaryota; kingdom Metazoa; phylum Chordata; class Aves; order Passeriformes; family Passerellidae; genus Melospiza; species Melospiza georgiana. The sequence goes on from NC_080432.1 coordinate 93,454,631, forward strand.
GGAGGCAGAACAGTCCCAAACAGTTTATTAACAGAAATCAACTGCAAATTCCTCTGTGGGGAAAAGATTCTCTTATGTTTGCCTGGTGCACACTGCAGTGGGCCAGAGGTTACAGAAGTTTACATCAATACAAACAAGCTGGAAGACAATTCAACTAATAGCAATAGCCTTGGTACTAAATATTCTCTGCCTCAGAAAACATAAGTAGCTGAATTTAGTGAGCAACCATTTGCTGCAGAGCTGTTTGGGCATCAGGAAGTATTCTGATACAGTATTTGTCTGAGCAGTTCTGAGCCTGTAGCTTCCATCCGTTTGCATGCAGTCCAAAAAAGTAGACCAATCAAGTTCACACTGAAATAAGGAATAAAGAAAAAAAAAAAGCTTTTTTTCTTAAAAAGTTTTGATTAAAAGACTGAATTTTAAAGTGGTAGGCAAAGATACTCTACACTTCCCAGAGGTCAAGTGCACATTTCAGATAGTAGGAAACTTTCCAAGTTCAACTCATGCTTTCCCAAACCAAACAAGACACAAACCACAGAAGCCTGCCCTCTTTCCAGCTCCTGGGAAGATCACAGATGAGGTTGTTCATTATGGTCCCAACCAAGTAACATGGCACACACACCACCACCCACCTCTTCAAACATACCTCTCTATTTAAAGGGAATCCACAGTACTAAAAAAATATATATTTTTTAAGTTCTTTAGTTGTTACTTTTCCCTATTTACTTTAATGGTCAAAGTGTCTTATGTTTGGGACATTGAGAAAAAACAGCCAGAGGTCTGACATACTGGTTTAAAATAGACATTTAGAATTGCTGAAGGGGTTCTAAACCAAATAGCATGGATTACAATCCACCGTTTAAAATTAGGTTTTGTGGTTGGTTTTTAGATATTCCTAGTAACAAACTCAATCTGACTGCTCTTTCTTGGCTTAAGTTATTGCACCTAGTAATCTAGGAGGCCAATAATAGAAATTTCATTTTAAATATGGCTATTAATGTTCCTAAATATAGCCTACCACATGACTGACCTGTGTACCAGGTCTTAAGTCATTCTCTAGGTTTTGTAGGGGTTTGGTTTTTTTTGACCAATGACAGTAAATGCTTGACTAGGACTTTAAAATTTGTCATGTTATTGGGATTAAATAGTTTGTTAATATTAAAACTATGCATTAAAAAAAAAAAAGCTTTCAGGAAGGAACTAAACCTGGAACATGTTGCATGTTTAATGACAAGAGTCCACCACCAAAGAACAACTGTTCTTTGAACAGAACAACTATTAAATCATCGAAGGTATCCCACATTTCTTTTCTGAAATCCTTGGGTAAATCCTACATTGTCTACAACAGAGTATTTTGTCCTAGTTAATTGGCAAAGGCAGCCCTTGAGTTTCTTTCCAGCAGGAAACCAATTAGATGCAAGGGCAAAGCAGTGCTTCTTTAAAAAAACAAACGAGAGAAGAGCACAGGAGCTGGCTGCAGCTTCTCCAAGACTTGGAACAAGCCATTCTTTCAAGAAGAGGAGACATAAAGCAGTGCATCTCCTTTATGCTGGTGAGCACAGATGGGAGCAAGAGCATCTCCACTTGAACCAAGGTGCTTGGGGGCCTTCAGAACTCACTGCACTGGGAAAGGCCAGAGCAGAGCAGTGTAGGAAGAGCCTATAACACAACAGAATAAATTCAGGCATTTTTTCACCCACACCAAACTATATTCTACATGGAGAATAGGGAGGACTCAACATCAGACATAGGGGATCAGCTGTAAGCCAAGGCAGTGCAACATAAACGCTAAACCCATGAAGTCTAATAGCTGAAGTCATGCAGTTGAGTTAATGGGGAGTTTGGGAATATGAATGACAAAACAACTAGGTCAGTAACTACCACCACATTCAAAATCTATCTGTACTTGAAAAGAACAAAAAACCCCAAAGCCCACTAAAGAAGGCTCATGGGAGACAGTGAAAATGAGAAGGATATGTAGACCAGGAGTCATCCAAATATTAGATTTAAAACATATTAAGCAAAAGCTGAACACATGGGGCTTCTAACCACGTGGTTGTTAGAAATTAATAAAAATAACCAACCATTTGTAAAAATAGCTAATAAAGAAGTAAAAAAAATGTTGAAGGACTATAAAAGGACCGAATATGGGCACAGATAAATGGCACTAGAGCAGGAATTCATTGTGCTGGGCAGAGACCCCTTCACCCAGGTACTGAACAGCAATACAGGCTCTCATACTTGGGCACAACACTCTAATACTGGGCAACAAACTGAGCTTAACTTCTAACCACAGATCTGAATCACCTGAGCTGGCTTGAAGAGGATGCTACAATACCTGCTAGTGACCTGAAATAACCACGAGGTCTGGGTTCTTGCAAAGACAGCAGTGGTTAGAGAGTTAGCAGATGGAAAAAGCAAAGTGGTATGTAGTGCATAAGACAATATAATTATCCTGTGACACAGACAGTTTGTGCTCTCTCCTGCCTTCTCTACTAACACTCAAAATGAAATGTTTTCTTCTGTGGAGACTGGCTTTGCTGTTTGGTTAAAGAAAGCGGTGTTGAAAAGTAGCTGTTGGGCTTGGAACAGAAAGTGCTGAGGTTTGAGAGGGCTCCCAAGTGCTTGGAGAAGTTCTTTCCATACCCCCTGAGAAAACCAGCTTGCTTATGCAGCTCAGCTTATGCCTGACAGACCAGCCACCAACCTGCTTCCTCCCCAGCCCTGAGCTCAAGGCTTGACAGAAATGGCAACCAGCATCTCAGTTTATAACAGAAACATTAAAAGGACTGCTGAATAACATGGAAAGCTGTAAATCAGCCTTTTACCATGACAGAAAAGGAAAGGGATGAAGTGGGAAGTTTCCCTCTCTGACATCCAGATCTCTAGCTGTTTCATTCCCATTGGCAGTCCTTATTCTGCAGTGTTACTTCAAGCCAACCAGCAAATTCTATAGAAAATTGAGACTGGATTGAGACATGCAAAATGCAAGCCAGAAGAAAGGAGAAAGAGCCAAATTCATAACTGCTAGGGATAGGAGGAAGATTTAGTAATACTGACATGACACAAACAGCAGAAAGAGCTATCAATTCTTGTTAGGATCAATACCTTACCAGGAGAATGGAAAACTGTTCAGAGAAAATTAGAGGCTCCACTGCAATGTCTGAATCTAGTGATAAGAAAATTTCTCAAGTACTGCTGTAATGGAGTTGTGTACACTGCATTAAAAAAAAATACAAAAGGTGGAAGAAAGCTTGTGAAAGCTTAGGAACTCACTGTTATGCAGCAACGAGATTCTTTTGCATAAGACAAAAAATTGCTCCAAGGTGTGTAGTGGTTACTTAACTTTATAAAGGTCAAATTACACAACAGCAGATGAGTGTCTTGACTTGTGCCTCTTTCCCTGCTTCATGCATTGACAGTACATTCCAGCACATTTAATATCTGTATTTAATACTCTGTACATCTGCAGTAGTCAGTGTCCTTTGTTTCCTTTCTCACACACTGAGCTGGAGAAAATCAATCATCCCCAACACACTAATTCTTGCAATTCCCTCTTAACAGAAAGGTGATAAATTTTACAGAACCTGGAACAAACTACAAAAAACCAATGCCACATATACATAGCATCCATACAAAAAGTAAACATTCACAGCCAGACTAATTTCTGCAAACATCAAAAGAAGTGAGAAATAACTCCTAATCAGGTTTTGGTATATGGTAAAACCCCAGAACGTTCCTACATTAGAAGCTAATACTGTTTTTTTTTTTTAAATTGCCTGCAACAACAAATAGAAAAAAATATAGGGAAAAAACCCTCCAACATTTGAAACAAAGCCTCAGAAATGCAATCTACAGCTATTTATTTCAATAGGATGCCAAGTTGTTCTGCAGCACTAGAGGGGCATTCAAAACTAAGAATTAAAAGCAATGAAGGCTGAGCAGGCCATGCCTGGTCAGAACCACTTCCATGACGATCTGAGCTAGCCACAGACCTAAACACATCAACAACCCGGCAAACAAAGAAATGCAGATGGATTAAGAATGAGCAGAGATAATTTACTTTTTGAAATGTTGCATACTGATAAATATTTCCCACCCTCGAACCCTTCTTTATTAGTGGGGAAGACTTTTTGTGACTAAGGCAAATAAATACATTTAGTTTTTCATCCTTTCATTAACTATAATTAAAAATAAAATTTTGTGGCTGACTTTACAGAATGAGTTTGTCACTTCCACAATATAATTCTTTCTTTATGTCACAGGCTGAAAAAACACTTTGACTTTTGTAGACAGATATTTACATCTTTATCAAATTTTATTTTAGTTACCTGTTTCCTATGTTGGACTGAGCCAAGTTGTCTCTGGCTACTGCTATAAGACATAAATTAATAATGATGATTATGATAATTCAAATTATTACTGTATCACTGGATCTTGATCACACACTTGTCACTAAATTATGGTACAATGATAAAGTTTATATAGGTCTCAACTGCCATTAAGGTTACAGACAGCTACTTAGAAAACATCTTTTTCTGAAGCAAAGCCAAAATATTTTGATTGTTTCCTTCCACAGTGAAATGAAACATTAGAACTCTTTTAAGGTTATAAACAATGGAACAGAAATTATCAACTCTAATAGAAAATCTGAATTTCAAGCCAACACTAGATCATTAGAGAAGAATTTTGCATTTTACTGGCAAACTCTGACTCCCCATCTGTTCCCTTCTCTCCCTATTAGTGAGCAGGAGCAAGCTACAAAAGCATGTCTAAAGAAGATGACAAGAGCACAAGCCTCTTTAGATGCTTAGGAAAGATCATGAGCTGTCCCCCTATGTTCACTGTCACACAGACAGGAGTGGCAGGGTCTTGCCTGCCAGACAAGGAATATCAGAGGGCAAAGCTTCTCTGCTTTGTATTAATCATCTGAGCTATGTATGGTATGTTCTTGTTCTTTACACAAATACCTCATGATCATCTGTATGCCACAAATATTTTCCAATACAGATCTCTGCCAGGACATGCTCCATTTCAGTAATCCCTTAGAGCCATTTCAGTGAAATAGGGTTGGAAGGCAGCAGAAAGATTCAAGAACTCAAGGCCCATTTTAACCGTGTATGCTCACAAGATGTCAGAGCTGCTCTCACACTGATCAAAGGCCAGGAAAGATCATACAGGTTTCACAGTTTGACTTTTGCTGGAACAGAACACACTCAACTTAGGCTTACACTTGTTTGAGAAAATGAAAAAAAGACTGACCAGTTATGCATGCTTTTCCAAGACAATGGACACAGCTCCTGAGAGTACATTAGACCTGGTTTTCCCCTTATGTTTCAGAAACTGGGATATGGTGCCTGGAGAAGTTTGAGGATCTTTAGAGGCACCTCAGCAGAAAACTAAACAAACAGCAAGGTGAGAACAGAACAAGCTGCACTGCTGAAAGAGCACAGTGGTGAATGCAGAGGCAGATGACTATGATGGGACTCTTCAGGAGAGGCATGGAGAGCTGAAAGAAGGGAGAGAGGCTGAGGCTCATTTAGCTTCCCACGAGGAGATCAAGAAGAGCTGCTGTCACTCCCTGAATACCCATGATGCAGGGTAAAGTACATCACTAAATGGGAGGGGAACTATTTCAAGAAATCACTGACCCCAAGCATAGACATGTATAAACTTGCCATTTCCCATGTCTTATAAGGATTTTCTTCAAGTTTCTAAGTATCAGGAATTAATGATATGTTTCTAGCATAGTTTTCTAAAAGTAGGAAAAATGCTGATTACTTGCAAGCTGAAAGTTTATAGAAGTAACTACAGCACTGTGAGGGACAAAAAAAAATCTTTCTGCTTCTTTGTATTTAAATTTTAAATCAGCTGGTTAAATTAAAGAACAATAAAACTGTAGATTTACCTTTTTTTAACCTCAACTTTTTTTTAAGCAAGGGATATGAAAGACAGTATCAGACATTTTGGCTTCAAAATAAATGTTATCTCTCCTCTTCTCCCCTCTCATTTAGATCTTCTGCTTGTAAAAAAGACATGAAAATATAGACCTTTCCACTTAGTGCTAAACAATGGAGCAGAAAAAAAAATTAAAATATTTAAACTAGCTATATAATTAAGAAATACTGCTTTATATTAAGATATGTTACTCAAGCAGAGCATACAGACTGTTACATTAAATCTTCAACACTTAAAATATAAGCCAATGAGGGTATGATTATGTTTTCACAAGGGGTTTTTCCAGTAGTCAAAACAAGTCAAGTAAGAACACTGTTACACTTTGATAAGCCAAGAATATGAGTTTCAAAGAAAAGGAGGGAAAAATATTGTACAATCTGCTAGTCCATAAGTATGACTTTTTAGTACTATTTCCAGAACATCAATGTGTGCAAAAGCAGCATTGCTTGAAAAATGGAAAGCTACTAACAGCAGGTCACAAGCTCAAGCAAATAAAAAATCTAAAAATGCCATTACTTCTGCATATAGCCATATATTAGAGCAACCATAATGCAGAACTTGCAGCTGTAGTGATATTAGCAGGATGACCTTCTCCAAACCAAAGAGAAACAGATAGGTTTTCATTATTTAAACACAAGTTCTGCCGCCTTTTAAAAGATCTGAAACTGAATATGTGCTATGTTTTTTGTTTGACTGGAGGTGCATTTACCAACTATATCAATTTGCTATCGAGTACTGTATAGAACTGTAGCTATCTCAAAAAGGAAATCAGTATACTATCTCTCTCCCTTATTTGGAGTATGAAGTATGTGGGACATATGGAGTACACAGGAAATGGAACTATTAAATCAAAAACCATGTATGAAAGCACAACAGGCTCTGTTATAGAGATGGAGATATATTTTTATGTGTTTTATACATGTGTGTGTATATATACACACACACACATATGCTATGTAGAGATTTAAAAATAAAACCTAGTGAGCCCATTTTAGGTGGTACCATTAAACTGTGCTTTGAGGATTGCTATCAAACAAGTCTCTGTGACTTGGATTTTGCTAGGAAGCCAATTAGAATGCAGATTTGGTTGCTTTCCCACATTTCTTTGGTAAATGAACCAACCCTTTTCGTGGTAGAGCTCCATAATTACAAGCAAACTTTGACAAATTCCCTCCTCTTACACTACCCCAGGCTATGTGGCTTCCACTTTTATAGGCAACCACAAGGGCAATTCCCAAGACTGTAAAACCCATCTCTCAGGCATATTTTTCCCCTCCCCCAGCTTCTGTTGGCATAAGAGTCCTATGAAAGTGTGGCTGCATTGAAAATTGCATCTGTCTGTGCCCCAGCCAAGTGTTATCAAGACAGTCAAGGCAAACACCTACCACAACAACCTCTCCTTTGTCAGTCACAGGGATCCCATGAGAAAGCACCAACCAGTCCACAATTTTGGCAGTGTTAGACAAGCCTGGAATACAAAAGATAAGGGTCACACTTTATTTCAACTGACCATATAAAACCAGAACTGAGAGTTCCATTTTGCCAAGCAGCTTTTAAAATTTTGTGATAGTACAGTCCTAGCAGACAAAATTTTGTGGTGGACGTGGCAGTGCTGGGTTAAGAGTTGGACTTGATGATCTTAGAGGTCTTTTTCAACTAAACAATTGTATGATTCCATGAATTCAGAAAACAGCAACTGGCAGGAGTCCTACTTTCACTGCAAGCTATTTCCCACTTCTCAGATTTATCCAATAGTGTTTTTTCTCAGAAATAAACTATCAGCTGAGTTCCTTTCCAACAAATACTCATAAAACTTATTTACACAAACTGAGTATGTAGATTTTAAACATAAAATCTGTCTTTTGTTATCAAATATTAAAAAGAATGCAGCTTGGAATAAGTTTACAGCCAAACACCAAATTCCCATTTTCCTTATTCATCATAAGTTTTAGACAACATGCTATTTAAAAATATTTGTAATTATTGAAGTCTGCCTTAACATTTAAAACTCCTAAAAATAAGTATTGCTACATTCTCATTCTGCAACATTCTCATCCTCCACTGATTTCCACTTAGAGGGAGATGTGATATGGGAAAAAATATCTACCGTACTTCTAGAAAAAAACAAACAGTAATTACTGTTACTCGGGCAACCAATGTTCGAAAAAAGCTCAGATACATGTACTCCAAAATTCTAGGCTACTGATCAGTTACTCAGCCAACAGCTCTGTCGCCAAAACAAGGTTCCCCCCTCACTTCTTCCACGTCCTCTGTACTTCAACATTCCCCTCCTACTTCTTTAAAACAAATCTTGCTTGAAAATTAGGAAAACTGACAAAAATTATTATTGCCCTCTTCCTAAATTATCTTGACATTTCAGGAGGAAAATAAAAATTTATTTTCATTATGCTCTACCTACTTGTAAAATAAGAAAACTGTTTCCTGTACCTTGGGGTCAGAAGGTCCATGGGATGTATTAGATTGTTAACCTGAACACCACAGATTATTACACATTTTCCAAGTGCCCTGACAGCAAGATAAGTAGCTTTTACATGGATAACAAATACTGCCTAGGCATACAACCTGCCTTGGGCTGGAAACCTGGAGAGATTCACCACTTTCTCTAATGGCAGGAAGGGCAATTTAGTGGTTTGAAGAGCTACAGCTGTTTACCTTTCCATGTAGCTCTTCAGACAGTGTTTCTAGTTATATTTATCACTCTCTAAATGGGAGGAGGAAAATTAATTTAAAAAGGAAAGAATTGAGTACAACACACTTTCTTGTCAATGCAGTCTCTTGTACAGTTAAGGTATGGTATGGTTAGTGCTTAAGTTGCTTTCAAACTCATTTCCTAAAGCTCTACCATAGATGTTTTTCTTCTCTTCTGCCAGCTCTCTTTCTTTTTAGCACACAACTTGTCCTGGGCCAACACTCTCAGTCATTGCATCAGCTTCATCTGACTTATGCATCTCCTAATCTCTTTCTTCCTCTGAAAACCTTGTCCTTGCCAGCCCCTCGCTAACCTCTCTACCAGCGCTGCCTTCCTGGGCCCTCTCCCCCACTTGTAGCTCACAAAGGCAGGAGGCATCCTGAGGAAACAAACAGTTCTTATCAGCAGGATTTGTCACTCCTCCTGCTTTCTCCTGGGCAACCTCTTCCAACCACAGAAACTCAGTTTACCCTCTCTACAGAAGGACCTCACAGATTTACCTCCTACTCCAAATCTCTCTCTCCCCTTATCCAAAGTGGAAATTACAACTCTTCTCTCTGAATTTCCTAGGAGTTATCCAGCTATTAGGTTAAGCTCTACACAGATGGACAAACCGATTATCTCCCCTCCTTCCCAAGAGTCTCTTCTTAACAAGTCAGCATCCTGCCAGTCCCCCAGCCTGCAGGCTGATCATTATATTCAACATGAAGCTGTATGTCTAAATCCTGTAGAAAGAACATGCACATAATGTACATAAAATGCAGTCTTTTTTCTGATCTCTTACACAAATAAAATGGTTATCCTGGTTTATAAAATGGGATCCTTTTATCCTGAAAGATCTTCCTCCTTTTCTCAGGCTTCAACCAAATGAATCCAATCTCAAGAATTTCTGAAAGGACAATGGTCATATCCTGCACATGCTGCTGGGCTATTTTAACTCTTTTATTGTTATTTAATTCATGTAAAGTGTCCCCCCAAATGCTTTTCCCATAGTTTTAATAACCTTCTCTGTCTTCCTAGCCTTTTCTTTTGATCATTTTTTACTGATGTTTTATCCTGCATTAGCAACTAAACAATTTATCTCACAAAAATGACCTGACTATCAACATTCAACATTTTTTAGACCTTTATCTTTGGATGATATGAAGTCTGTATTAAAATTATCTGGACAGGAATCCAGTATCTACTAATAAAAATGCAGGTGGAAAAAAAAGCACTTGCTCACACTCCACCCTTTCCATATTACACAATTTCCAGGAATTTTTTCACCACTAATAATTATTGTGGCTCTTTCTATCCAACTGAGGGTTTTCAAAAGACCTTTTAAAGATGTAAAAACTAGGATCAGATACAGAATTTGAGTGTTATTGTCATTTGTAACACCTCTATCATGCCAGGAGAAAAATGCTTATTGTATAAATCCCATCAACCAAGAATTAAATTAGTTCTATCTTCCCTTCCTACAACAGTGCACTGAAATCCAGCTTGATCCCAACACTTTTGCAGAGTTGCTGTTCTCCTCGATGCAGCCCCTCATGCTTCATGTCTGGAAAACTTTTCACCAAGAAACCCAAACAGCTACATCCTGTATACATACCTTTGGTTTTACTCATCAAAAAGAAATAAATCATTCTTTCTGACTGCTTACTTATTATTGCAATCTGGTAAACAGCATAACTGCTGTTTATGAATGCCTTTTTTTTTTTTCAAGCTTCTGTCTTAGAAATGAAAATGTTAAATGGCATCTTGCCTAGGCCCAGTCCTGGAACATTGTAATTCACAGTTTATTTCCCACAGATACCTATCTACTTGTTTATATTTTACAGCTGGCTGCTGCTCCATTCACCTGGCAGGCTTTTGCTGACGTGCTGTAATGGTTTCCAACAAGAACACTGTACAGTACAGAGGCACAAACTGATGGGCAGAAGAATTAAAAAACCTGTGTCAGCCTCAGCAGAGGACCAGTGGCAGATGTGGAAAGAAAGGCTGTGGGATCTACTCTATATTTGTGTGACAGCCCATGGGTCATCTGTTTCTTTGTGTCAGCCAAGAGTAGCCAGGAGGCACAAATGGCCGTGAACTCATCTCTCTGCACTTCATCCTGTCAGAGCTCATGATGCAGCTCACAGCCTGGCAGCCACAGGGTCCAAGGACAAACGCTAAAGGGCACACAGGAAAGAGGATGAGGTTTGACAGGTTATACGCACAAGAAGGAATTTTAGCTTTGGATTCTCACTTTACTTGCAGTGGTGACAACTTGTGATTATGCAAAACATATCCTCACCAGCCTCCTTAGCTTTGTCAGGAGACAGCATTTCATACAGTCCTACACTGTCAGCCCTAGTCACAGGGGGAAGGGAGAGAAAGATGAGATCCTTCAGCAGCACCAGCTCCCACAGCAGCCAGGGACACAACACAGCTTTCAGAGGGAAATTCTGCCGTGCAAGAACAGGCCACAAACAAATTGAAGCCCTGTGCCAAGGAGACACTGAGCTACATCCTGGAAACTTAAGCAAAATTTAAGCATACAGCTTAGAGTAGAGAGAAGCCCTTATGAACTCTGGGTAAAGCTCTTTGCTGCACAGTGCCAGCTGAAGTATGCTGTTGCTCAAGTCAGGAGATGAAATCCCCATGGATTCCCTGAAGCAGAGTAGGAAGCTACCCACCTGCCCCAGTCCCTCCCCTCCCTTCCCTCTGATTCACATATCCCACACCATTTTCTCTTGGCAAGAAATATTCAGGTTACCACAGCTGAACAGCTATTTGACTGGCTGGTTCCCAGCAGTGAGGTGCTTTTCATCAGATCACACGTGGGAAGCTCTTTAAAGGCTTTTTAGAGAAAGCAGCTACATGATTTCATGAAGACAGAAAAGCTCAAAGCACAGTGATAAAAGGCATTTTAATAGATCCATTCATACTAATACAGGAGATAGTGGGTGCTGAAAACAGCGAAATTTAAGACATTTCTAGCATGATAGGCCAGAAGATTTAATTGCTAGCTTTGCTTTGAACTTGACAGCTATTACTACTCTACTAACTCTTGGATGGACTTCTAAAGAAGCTTTGTCATTTTAGATTTTTTTTTTAGGAAGAGATGGTTGGATTTAACTATCAGGTTTATTATAATATATATAATAGAAAAGCACACAGAACTGAGCCTTTGTGAGAAGACAATTCCCCACCACATACACACTTGCTTATTAAAAAGCTGGAATGGAAAATGTCTTCCCTGTATTTATTTCTCCCTCCAATGAAGAACAAACAATCAAAACCTATGGTTAAAATAATGAAATCACAATTACCTATTCATTTTACCAGATAAGCTTTTCTAAGCTTTCCAGAAGATCCCCAAATGCAGTAATGTTGACTAAATATTGTATTTTTTCCTATAAAAAGGTAGAGCAGGCATATCACACCACTTAAAAAAATAATATAATTTTTTGGGAAAAAGAAATGCTTTTTCCACATGTCTAGTCTAATTTCCTAGGGAAAAATATTAAAATAATTTGACCATAATTGGGATCTGAATGAGGTGTAATAACAGTTTAAATTCTGCAACTTTCTCACAGTTGTGTGAGAAAATAAACCCATTTTTAATTCCCTCTTTAGCAAATATTTTTAAAGTTATTGTTCACTTACAAGTACTAGAGAGAAATTAAACTAAAAAAGAGTCTAAGGTTCAGTCTGACCTAGAAATCAACACAGACTTAACCTGACCTCATTTTGTCAGTCAATCACAAATGGACCAAAGAAGTTGCCTGTAATCTCAGATACATTGAAACACACAAGGTATTTGACTGAACATAGATTCACGTTCCTTCCCTCTTGAAACCTAACCACACAGGAGATGTACTGGGTGAAGAGAAACACACCGGGCAACTCCTTTCAGGCTACAAAGTGGCCCCACAGCACAGGAAGAGGCACAGATGTGGGCTGAGGTACAGCTGCATTTTGCACAGGCTAAGCCAGATGGACTGACTTGGCAATGGTTCCATCACTGCGACTGGCAGCGAGCTGCACAGCCAAAATAGAGGCAAAACAGGAGGCAAGACGAAATTGATATGATGGCATTACCCCAAAGCGTGTACTCCCTGGAACTTTTGGGGACAGTCTCCCCATGCCTGTTGGATGAGAGCTGTTTCAACTCCTCTATATCTTGTTCTATATCAGACATTTCCCAAAGGCACTCTATCAGTTAAGAGAGGACTGTGGTTCTTGGATGGAAAAGGGAATTATACATGCAAATTAGCTTCAGTTTTCTGCCTCAAGATTCCCATAGAATCTCAAAACTAAGTCAACTAACCAACACCCCTCTCCTAACACAGGAGAACACAGGGACAGAGTGAAAAGGTGCAAACAGGAATTATCTTAAAAGAAAATACAGCTCCACATACAGATTAACCAGCCCCTTCTCTGTGTGCTCATTTACGACAGGGCACGCAATGCTGCAATTCACAACACCACAGTAGCCAAAGGCCCACTCAGCCTGGCTGTCTTCATGGCTAGCACCAGACAACCCTCTGAGATTCTGGAATAACTCACATCTTTCCCATCATACAGCACTGCTCATTCACTGGCAGGCATAGCAAGCCTTCACACATTAGGAGTTCATACGATTTAAGCTGTACTGTCAGATGCCAAACATTTGGTCATTTTGGGACACACTGCCCCAAAGCCACTCTTTGCATCTGCATGCTTTGCATTTGTGGTACTTTCCTGGAATAGATGCTATCTACAAAAGTATACTGCATTGAGAGGAAAACCACTGTATTTACATTATTGTTTTCTAAGGAATTCATATCTTTTCTAATTTGACAGTTTCATTATACTCCTTAACTGTTAACATCCAAAGAAAATGTCAACATTCAAATCCTCCAAATATTTTTGGAAATAATTTATGCAAAGTACCCCTATTTCAAAATATTCTCATTTCCTTATTTCCATGTACTGAATGGCTGCTGAGTAGGAAGAAGAATATGAAGGAGAAGAAACTGGGGAGGGCTTTTTGCATTATTATGAAAAGTAACTTGTTTTAAAGAAATATGGACACAGTATATTCAGGAAAAAACTCTCTCTGCTAAATGAGGAATCTTTTCACATCCCTGCAGCCTTTCCAACACTGTAGATATGTAATAGTTTTAAATAACAGGAGCCACCTCAATTAAAGAGAAAGTCAATTTGGCACTTAGACTCCTGAAGAACATAATGATGCAAATCACAGAAGGTTCTCTTACAAAGCCTTTTTCAGCATTCAATAAATGCATGAAAACATGATGTGCTTTACCTGATGCACATATTAAAAAATTAAGTGTCTGTATAAAATAGGAACACAAGTCTTTAAAATTATTCTTTATTTTCTTTTTACAGCATTTACTCTTTTCAGGTAGTGGAGTTCTACATATTTTCACTGAATGAGAAAAATCAAGCCTGACAAATGCCTGGGAACAATCTTGTTGAGTAACCTCCGATATTCTCCCACTCAAGCACTGAAACAGCTGGACAGCAAACACAAAGACTTTAGCTAATATGAAATACCTAAACTCAGGTCTATAGCTCCCACAAAGCATTTCCTACACATTTCTAGGAAGATCTAATTGCTAAGGGACAGATACTAACCTTCTGCAGCCTTTCAGCAATTTCCAAGAGCTTGGATACGGTCTTTCATTTAAGCCTGCTTGTTTTAAGTCTCTTTAGCTGTAAAGATTTTTTTTTCTTTTAAGAGAATGATTTTCTCTCTTTCCTATAAAGCTGCAGATACTGAAAATTCTTCATAACCAGTAGGGCTGAGTAAGTCCCACATTAAGGCAATCACATGGAAACTCCCTTGGTATTGAGAAAACAAATGGATTTTCACATTAGTTTAGGTGATTTTGATAGGACATCCTTATGTGCATATATTGTTTTACCCTGGAACTCTCCAGGTTATAGTTTTAGTAACATCCTGTCCAGCACAGCACAAAAAGTGTTTTGTTTTGCAGGGTTTTTTTGTGGTTTTTTTTTTTCCTCCAAAAATAGCACCATCTTTGCCCTTCCACAAGTTCAAGATCAGAAGCGGTTGATAGCAGAGTGAAAATACACTGTCATTTCAATGAAAAGGTTGGGCTCAGTGTCATAGAGTGAGAAATGAAGCTGCATGAGAAAAGATCCTAAGGCGAAAGGGAAAAAGCAGAGATCCTCACTGCCCTTGCAGCAATCCCTTCTGAAGCTGCCACGAACAGCAGTGTTGCCAGCCAGCAAAAAGGTACACCACTATTATTAGCACAATGAAGGGGCACAATGTTTTGACTCTTCCTTATACTGGCAGCTGTGGTGAATCATCTCATCCAAAAGCAACCATTCCTATTAATAAAAGTTACAAGGACATGCCTGTGTTGGTCTGAAGACCAATACAGCAGAACCATGGAGGACAGGAGACAAAATAAAACCAAAGAAACTCTCAAAAAATCCCATGCAGACCTTTCAGAGAAGACAGAGCAAAACAGTAAGCTTTCCAAAAAGAGCAGCCCCTGAAAACACATTCATCTGTAACTATAAGAAAGCTTCACAGCAGTAGTCTAAATTGAAAAGCAGGGAACACAGTCAAATTGTATTTCATTCTAATCTGTGAAGTTCACCTTTCTAAGGAGCTAGTGGAAACATAAAGTGACTGATTCAAATATTTAGCACTGACAGTTTGCCAAAAAGATATCACATTCTTTGGATTTATGAGTTGTCTACGAATTTGTCATACCTTGATTTTTGACTAAGTATGTAACATGAACTGAAATTAGAACTACCCTGTTGCTCCCACTGAAGTGAGATTTTAAAACAATGACAAGCTAGAACAAAAGAGAACAGAAGACAGAGAAATGGCTTATCACACTAGTGACTCTACAGATGCAATGGGGTTAAGACAGTAAAACTACTAAAAATTATTGTTTCACCCTCAACAAAAGCCCTTGGTAAAACCTTTAAGAGTGGATTTTCAGACATAAATCCATGCAAACTAAATGGCCAATGCTGCTGCCCCAGTGAGACATCATGCAAGAAAGGAGATGGTGACTTGACATTGCATATTCTGAACACCACCACAGCTGATGCCCAGTGACAGCAGCAGTTTGATGGAGCCAAGCTGTTTGCTGCAACAGGCAGGAGAGGTGAAAAGCTACAGTGGAGAGAAGGATGAACTCCCTCTGCAGAGAATGGCTCCCTCAGAGCCACAAGGATCCAAAGTACAGAGCACAACCAAGCACAGAGTGGAGCCACCTACAGCATGGAGAGGCGCCAGGGTCAGCAGCACTGCTCTGAGCAAGCTGCACACAGCACCAATTCTTCCAGCACAACCTTCCCCAAGGCCAGGGGCTGTCACATCACATGGCAAAGAGAAAAAACAAGGCTGTAGCCTTGAGATAAGCTTACATCCTGCAGGTGAGTATGGATGGATGAGCACCCACAAACTTTGAAGGTCTTTAAGTGCTTACCATCAGAACTAGGGACAGTACATTCTGCACCCTTAGGAAGCAGCTGGCTTCAGCTCCTGTAGCAACTACGAGGTTCATAACCATGTTGTGCTTAACCTGTATCAGTTTCACTTCTCAGTGATTAACAGGAAGAGAGAACTGCTCTGTTTTACCTGAGGCACAAAGCTTATGAGGTCAGCTCAGTGTTTGGAGCGAGCCAGAGCCCAGCAGGCTCCAAGTGTGGTCCAGAGGAACAATGAGACCAAACAACAAGATGGAATACACATCAACAGCCCATTTGAACTGGCACATGCATCCTACAGCTTTCCAGCAACAGTGAAACCTAATGAATATTGTCATATCTTTGCTAGAAAGCTAGACACACACACACAACTAAGAAACAGTAACTGACACCAGCAAAACCTGGTGATTTAAAGTAGAGAGAAATCACCAGCAAACCTTTCAAAATACAAGCTGCCAATTAATATCAAGAGTACAAAGAAAAAAAACAAACAAACAAGAAACTCTAATAACAGTTCGGGCTTAGTTTGGTTGGTTTTATTTGAATATGATCTGCCTTTCCACAAATCTAACATACCTTCTACACCCTCAACATGTATCTTTTGGTCAGCATTTTTTCCATTAAAGTAAGAATAGACAGTACACATCAAAAGTAAAAGTAATGCATAATTAATCTAAGAAAGTAGGTGTAGGTGTCTTCTCTAGGCTCCAACTGCATGACAGGAAATGCATTATTCATGAAGGAAGATGATGGTACAACATTAATCAAGTCAGCGTGACAAGACAAACAAAGACCACAAGATGTATTCAACAGATAGCAGTGTGCAAAAGTGATCAGCTAACTGAAAGGTTCACACAGAGTCTGTTTACAGAAAACAAACACAGAGGAGAAATACAGAAATAAGACTGAACTGTTTCAGTTTGCATCCTATTAAGTCTTGTTACATTTGGAGAACAATCTTTATATGATACAGCTACAAAGAAAGTTTCTGGGTGTCTAAAGGGCTGCTATTACAAAGTAAAACTAAAAAAAGATAAGAGTTAAAATAATTATTTTAACAAACAGGAATTCACATAAGCAGGGCATGTATGAAGAACAATAATAAAATCTTTTTAAAAACCAGTGACTCCTTCCTTTCTCATCATGCATTTTTTGTCATATTATAAAGCTACTTATAAAGACTAAACACTTGCCCTTCTTCATACTCAAAACTGTGGCAAAAATACTCAGTAATGAAAGAAAAGTATATTTTGAAACAGTGTCAAAAAATAGGAACACAATGTAAGCTGATTTGTAAGCAAAGGGGGCAGTAAACCCAGTTTCCTAGGAATATGTGTCAAAGTTGCAGGAAGAGTTCAGATTTCAATCTGTCCTTCAGCAGGCATCTTTCCATCTGCCAAGGCTACCTACTGCCAGAAAAGGTGTAGGTTTATCGGCCATAAGCTACCACCCTCTCACAAATGCAACTGGAATTGCTCCAAAGGTTTAGAAATTAAAAGCAACAATGAAAGTCAGACATTCACAGAGCTGCACACAATATCTATTTTCTCAGAAAACCAGGCTAGAAATATATACATACTGACTGCACATAGCTTGGTGTTGAAGTTGCTGTTACCAGACTGCACTGGAGACAAGAGCCTGACCACACAAGTCGCAGAGCATTGCTCTCATTCTCTCGGGATGGATGTATTTCTTACTAGGGAATAGAGAGATGAAGGGAAAACCATAGTAATAGAAGGAAACCCAGACTTAAAAAACATTCATTTTCCTCCTAAGAGGACAAACACTGTCTGAAGCATCAGCCCCAGAAAAACACAGCTGCTTCACAGAATGCAGCAAGACCCCTCCTGTCAGCCCAGGGAGGGGACATTTCAGCAAGGAACAGACTCTGCTCACCCATACCACCACAACCATCCTGTGTGGTCACTGCAGGGAGGCAGCCCTGACTGAAAATATTGTGTAGGAAGACAGCAGGCAACCACTTCTGATGCTTCTGTCAGACCTGCCCCCATCAGAGAAATGAAAAGTAGGAGAGATTTATTTATATACATACATTGCATAAAACGTTCTATATAGCATGTATTTTATATACATACACACAAAAAAGTATATCTAGAAGGAAATTAATAGCTGTGAGATTATAAAACTCACACATAGATCCTCATCAGTGATCAAACATGAAGCAAATCAACCAGTGAACAACAACAGAAATAATAAGCATAGGAAGTAGCTGATCACATGCCTGATTATCAAGGGCTAATAACAGATTTTTGCCTCAATATATTTCCCTAATTCATTTTCATATTCCTTGTATTTTATTTTCCTGGCTAAATATAAGAGTTGTCTGCAAGGACTGGATGTGTAGAACAGTATACAATTGTTATGTTCTATATGATCTATTTAGTAGAGAGTAGAGTTGAGACAAAGGCTGGTCAGCTGAAACTGTCTCCAAGAACCACAGTGGAACTTTCATAGCCTGTAGTTCATACTGGAGTTTTATGGTTACAGGAAACAACCCAAATACTCTGGAAATAGAACAGCCAGTAAAATTTCCAAGTGAAATTCAAGAATAAAGACTCCAAAACTATGGAATCTGCTTGCTCTCAAGCAAAGCAGTGATCAGTGCAAATAAAGCTGAACATTGATAAGTAATGAAAAAATTACACCTGAACCTAGTAAGTTAGAACTTTATTTTCCAGACAAGCTGCAAGACATGCCCACATTCTGAAGTATTTCAGATGATCCATTGGACATCATGAAGAAGAAAAAGTTTCTATTTAATAAGCTTCAATGCATTTTTTCAATCACAAGCCATTTCCATTCAATATAAACAGGATGAAGCTGTATTAAACTGTCATAGTGGTACCTGGAGGATAACAGCAAGGTGTTTCAATGCAACAAGCTACCACTGACTTGATATTCTATGAAAGAAAAGGTGAAAATGTTGCTGTAGTAAGGAAGCAATAGTCATGCTAAGACTAGAACAGTCTGACAAGATAGTCTGTCTTCAGAGTAAATAAAAAGTTACCAGACATACTGGTTCACTTTCTCTGTTCCTCTTTTTCTTCAGCCTTTTAGAAAAGACACTTAATGGTATTACCACCATAAGCAGCACCATCAACAACCAACCTATTTGAAAATCCATTTTATACTATTTTTGCCAGCTCCAGAATTTGCTGACTGCATATGCAGAAAAACTGTAAGCATTTCTGATCCCAGTTGATTAGGAAATACAAAAAACATATCACTTTGCAGCAAGCAGCCAGAAGAGCAAGTCTATTTTCAACAGCTTCTTCCTCCCAGCCATCAGAAGTGAAAAACAGACATTATCATTATGATCTTTTTGTCTGATCTCCTTCAAAATGAATTTTATGAGCTTGTTTCCACAAAGCAATACAGAAAAGGAGCATGCCTTATAAAAAAAACAGCTGACCACAGCCTAACTTAGACACAGCAGACTCACTACACCACTCAAAATGAGTGGTGGGTTAGTTTGTAATTGTTTTCTATTTCCTATTTGTAACCCAAGATGTAAAAAGGAGCACAATGAAAAGCAAGTCTTCTAATCAATCCACAGACTACTAACTCAACTGCATACCTATTGATACTAACCCATAGGAAATATGGTGCTAAGTATAACAGGCTCCAGTTCCCCTGCTACATCAGGTCTCTGAGGGAGAGAAAAGGTCTGTGCTCGCTGACCAGGCTGCAGGATGATCAGAGCCATTATTTTTCCCTGAATCAGCACTGGGAGGGCAAATACGAGTTTTCTGCCAGCCTATGAGAGCATTCTTGTAAATACAGCAGATACACTGAAGCCATTCATACCCACTGTATGACACTGCAGCCAAAACTCATGTTTAAGACAGCAGCTTTGTCCCTTGGCTTAACTGAAAGAAAAGTTGTCAGAAGTTATAAAAAACCCCACATGAAATCTGACAAATACTTGGAGTATAGTTTTGGGGAAAAAAAAAAACATAAAAAAACAACCCACACTTAAAACCAAAGGACTTAAGCAACTTTATAGTCTTTTTCCCCCTACAAATTATTGCCTTAAAATACTGAATGAGGCAAAAAACCCCTCAACTTCTAAGTGTTACTTCTAATAGCATAAAAGTGTAACTTTCAAAACTGTGCTTCAAGTGCAAAAATCTACAATAACTGCAGACAACAAACACATGATTTGATCTAGCAGTTCCTAGGATATGAATCATGGTGATTTAGATATGAGGAAAATCAACCCTCTGTTTTATATAAAGGATGGCTTATTCCAAGTAGCTATATCAAATTGAAACACCTAGTATTACTTCAATCATAATTGGTTTTCCCCCTCAAAATACACAGATTGCACAAGAGGACATTGAGACATGATGGTCAGGAAAAGGGGGCAGTAAAAACTAAAACCTCATCCCAGGGGCAAAGATGGCTGTGGGGAAAATCCTGTCTTTTTCAAGACACCCCTAGACAAAAGGAACTATTTTTCCCTCCTGCCACTACTCCTCTCACTTGATCTTGCTTCTCTTGGGTATTTAACAAGCCTCATATTGGGACACCTTGACACCTCACAGGAAAAAATAATCTACGTTTTCCCACACTGTAAAGTCCCAATAAAGTATAAACTAACCATTTTCATTAAAATGCACAAATCTCCCCCTTACTGTACTACAACCCTACACACTCTTTCACCCCCCAATCATCCCCTCAGTAGCCTCTGATGCCTGTGAGAGAAGCACACACCAGCAGACAGCCCAGCCACCAGAAGTTTACACTACTGATGTAATCTCTCAGTAGCACTCTGCCCAAGAACGTGTAACTTCAGCTTAGCCACTCCTGGGCCGGCACTGATAAGCTGATGTGAAATGAAGCAATCCATTTCCCAATGTAAACAGTTGTTTGGCGACACAGGGGACAATATAAACAAATGAATCTATTTATAAATCATTATTTATACTCGTTATAGAACAGGAATATTATGTTCCAGGGCAGAAGTGGCAGTATTTCCAAGAACACAGTAAAAATTCAAAGAGCTGGTATCTTCTTCCATCAGCCTGCCCTGCTGACACACCCTGTTCCAGTACTACAGAAGCAATATACACATGATGCAGGGCCTGATCTGTTCAGGAACAAGATACCCTTGATCCAGCGGGTGGGAAGACACCTCCTTATCGTACCTATGGGTTCTTCCAACAGCTCAAAAAAAGTCAACGGCGACATCACTCCAGCTCCGGCAAGGAAAACCCGAGCCTTACTCCCGCTTCTTCCAGCCCTGCAACCCAAACGATCCGGGCTCTCCCCAGGCTGCACACTCCGCTTGTGCTGAGAGCACGGCTGGGGGCGGCACTCCACAGACCCCTGCGCGCATTATTTCCCGCTCCCCGAAGAATGGCTACCGCACTCCATTCATCCAGCCCAGTAGCTGGGCTCTTTCCAGACGTTTTCGCTCCTTTATGGGAACCCCAAGACAGAGCACACACGGGGCTGAGCCGCCGCTGTCATTACGCCCCCGACGCGGCGCTCCGCCGGCGGCCGCGCTTCCCGCCGGCAGCCTGGCCCCGCCGTGCCCGCCCCGCAGCCGGCACCGCTCCGGGCACAGCGCCCTGCCGCCGGGGGCTCCCGGCGGGCGGCAGCGGCAGGGATACGAAACGCCACGGGGAACGCCGCTACAGCCCTTCAAGTAGAGGGGTCGAGGGTGCCCGTGCGCTCCTGCGCCGCCTCCCGCTACCCCAGCGCCCCGGGAGGCGCCCCCGCTCCCGCCGCCTTACCGTGCCGCTGCAGCCCCTGCCGGCGCGGGGCGGCCCGCGGGCGGTGCGCGGCGCTGTCCCGCGCTATCCCGCGGAGCCGCGGCAGGACGACACCGCCGCCCCAACCATGGTCTCCACCCCCCGCGGAGCCGGAGTGTGCGCAGCGGGCGCCGCTCCCGGTCTTTTCTCCGGCGGGGGAGGAGGAGGGTGGAGTGAGGGTGGGGTGAGGGCGGGCGGGGGCGGGCGCGCCCGCGGCGGGCGGGCGCCATTAACGGCCGCGCTCGCGCCGCCGCCCACTTTGAAGCGGCCGCGCCGCGCCAGGCACAGCGGCGCCCCCTGGCGGCGGCGGCGGGAGGCGCTTCCCGGGCGCGGGGATCCCGGGATTTCCCGCTTGGCAGCGCCGCCGGCCCGGGCGTGCCGAGCCGAGCCGAGCCGCCGGTTGTACCATGAGGCTTTTTATCTGCTTGAAGCTATAGCACTTCGGGGTGTCTGAGCGTGATGGGCCGGGCCCAGCAGGTCCGTCAGCGGCAGAGAGAACAACGGGGCTGGTTGTGCCGGGGAGGAGGGGGGCTTGTCCTGCCTGCCGGGAAAGGAAGGAGAGGAAAGCACGGGAACCATGACGGGCACGGCTGTTCTGCGGGAGCTGTCCGAGCCTCCCTGCTGCCGGTGTGTGTGCGGAGCAAGGCCCGGTGCTCCTGCGGCAGGCGCGGCAGGAGCCGCACGGAGCTGTGAGGCGGATTCATGGGGCGCAGCCCAGCAGCACAGCGCGGCAGCCCCGGGCCCGGGCGCACAGCAGCTCACTGCGGCACGGCTGCCGGGCCCCGCACAGCGCCGCAGTGCGCGGGGCAATCGCAACGCGGGGTAAAAAGCCGAGCATCCTCTCACACAGCCAAATACTGTGGAAAGCTCGATTTGAGGTTGTCTAGTACAATAGTTTACACCGAGCCTGAAGATGGAAGATGAGCTTGAGAAGATGCTTGTCTTCAGTCTTCTAAATAGACTGGCTTTTCTCTCTTATTTACCAAAACAGAAGATAATTTTTTTTTGTCCTCAGATATTTATGGATAGCTGTGCCTTTCGCGCATCTGAGCAGCACAAGGTATTTGAACTGTCCTCTCCCAGCACAGCCCAGTCCACTCAGCCTTGTAACAAGTGCCTTTCATCGCGAGGAGAATCACCACCATTGTTCTCCGTTTCGGCCTCCATGCTGCCCTTGGCACCGTGCAAGCAGCCCCCCTGCTAAATGCAGACTAAATGCCCCCAGAATTACAGATCTCTTGTGAATGCAGCCGCACATTCTGCTACTATGGCTTGTATTACAGGAAAAAAAAATTACAGACAAACTTAGGAAAATAGAAACATTTATTGAAAGGTGCAACACACTCATGAAATACTTAGCATTAATTATTTGACACTATCAGTCCAAAATTGATCATTTGTAACATTCAAATATACGAGCGTCCTTCAAACTGAAAAAGGGCATCCTAAAATATACGAGCATCCTTCATACTGAAAAAGGGCATCCTAAAGTGCATCTTAAGTGACAATTTTACTTGCTACCCAAGGTATAGTCACAAGTTTATCAGAAGTCATCCTTCCAAACACTCATTCTTTACATTTTTTTACAAATAGAAACAATTGTATAATGTTAGTGGAATACAGTGCCAGTTCCTTCCCAATTCAGCATCTTTAGCAAGTGCTTAGCTGCAATACTATGATATTATACACAAAGCTACAGTAAAGCATATCCGTGCTCATAAGACTTAAATTTATCCTGACTTTTCAGGATCACAACATAGCTGTAATCACTAAGCCTGGGAGTAACCGTGTTGAATTCTGTTTTATTTTTCTAGTCCCATACTGAAAGGTAGCCCCTACTACATAATGAAAGCTCAAAGTCCACTTTTGCTCCAATATGAACTGTGTTTATAATTTTTTAAAAATAAACTAGACTCATCAACTGTAGCCAAATTTTTGTTGTTTTACACAGCAATAAATTTTGCATACAAAAATGCCAATAGCTATTCATTAACTTAAATTACTCTCCAACTGTAATGTGAGATTCTTAATTTCCAATGTACAGAACTCATATTTCCTTTGAAAAGGAGCATCACACAGAGGAGAAACCTTTTACTAATTATGCAGATGAAATCCCTATCATTTTAAGAAGGTAAGCACATAAAACCTTCTAACAAAAGCCATCTTAAATGTCTGTACATTATTTACTGGATTTTGACATTTTCATCTCCTTCTTGTTTCTCCTGCAGTTTCCTCTGTAGGCACAGAGGAAGCAAAAGAACAGCCATTTACAGGGTCAAATGCAAAGCAAAGAATGGCAGGATTTCTGGATGTGAACAGGAGTTTGTGTGCCTCATATCTGTGTGCTGTGCTACAGCTGGCATTTTTTGCAGAAGCTGCAGGGTGGTAGATTTTTTGCTACATTGATCCACTAAATCTTTCCCCATCCTGGGACTGAGACAGCAACAAAGAAAAATGCTTCTTTTCTATCAGTGGGGTGTAGGTACTGAGGAAGAGACTAGATTTAATATTTGGGCAGGGGAAGTCAAACCCCAGTTACATAAATTTGCACTGCCCATAGAGCCAGGGAGAGCTCCAGCCAAGGTCAGTGAAATAGCTGCCAAAAGACTGTGGGGTTACTGTGTGTGGGCCACATTTTAAATGTCACTTAGTGTTAATACGAGAAAAAAAAGTACTGAAATGTCAGTGTCTAGGAAATGTTGTGACTGCAAAATGCAAAATACAAAGGGACAAAAGAGCACCACTGAGTATAGTTACAGTTAGGATAGTAAAAATAGAAACTGAAGGAATTATAAATGGAAACATTTTCACTGAGTATTCAGAGCACTTTCCTTTACACAGAAGTACCAGCTCCTACTTAAGCATTTTCCCCCTTCAACTTTGAAGATGCATTAGGTGAATGCAAAACATTTCTTTCATGCAAAAATGCAAAAAGCTTCTTTAAAAAAATCAATTAGCATTTCCAAAAAAATTGAATAAGGTGTCATTTTCTCTATGTGGTATATTTAATGCATGCTGGCTCCCAGCTGCTGCAAATATTTAAATGTGTGAGACAGTCCAGGCATTGAGTTCAGGGACAGGATTAATGAGTAGTGCCATCTCACTTCTGCTCTGTGCAGTGCCTATCACCATGCCCTTCAGACAGAGGGAGGATGGGACTAGTTAAATTTGAAAAACTGCAATTATAAAGCCATAATAATTGCCAGAAAACCAAGAATGAGGGCAGTGTATTAGATCGTTTTTCATGTTTTGAGGATTTTTCTTTTAATTTTTTGTATTTTATACTGATGCTACTTGCTTTTAAAATCAAAGGTAGCTCTCACAAAAACAAGTTAGTTTCATTTAAAATCTGCAGGTTTATGAACAGCAAGCTAATTAGTTGCTGAGATAAGCAACCTTGAAAACAAGGTTGCTTGATACATGAACTTTGTTGTTTGTAGTTCCATAGCTTAGCAAAATAAAAACCTAGTATGCAACAGAAGATATATGTTAGGTTGTTCTACATGGTATTAATTAGTTTAAGAAAGAGTATTCATCAGAACTATATGCCCACACTTCAAAAATAGTTTAAAATAATAAATCAATATTTGCAGATGAAAGGAAAATTGAGATACTAGTAAAATAAAAACAATGTTTCCCTGTAAATATTTGTTAGAACAAATATTTGAAGGACATTTCCAATGTGAAATATGATGTTTATCATTAGGTAAAATGCACCTCTAGGTTTTAGGATGAATGAATATAATATTTTTTCATGACTAAAAATATGTTTTCACAGAAAATTACATGCCCCAACATTTTTGCAAATATCATGTGTTTATACAGAGGAGAGGGAGAAGATTCTGTTACAAGTAAGTCTTAAAGAATAAAAACTGCCAATTTTTCCTCCTTGATTTTCTTTTAAATACATCATTACTTAACGATTCTGACCCTCTATTACTCCGGAAAAAAGCAGAAGTTGCTTCCAGAGACCTGCCAGCTGGCCCTCCAGTGATCTACCCAGGAACTGCAATCCATCTTGCCCTGAGAAACAGGCAGAATGTGTGTCCTGATAAGAATTTTGACTTCTCCATCACTGCAGCTATTTAGAATGAATTAGAGTTTGGGATTTTTTTTGCTTCTTATCTGGCATGCACACTCATGTAGTATTTTATAAAAACAGTTTGCCTTTTAGTCCTAGGTGCAATGGACTAGAAAGTTTATTTCAGAGATCTGTTCATGTAAAAGCTCTGAAAGTATTTGGTCATGCTCAAGAAAGTAATAGACAATGTAATCTGCATTTAAAAAGCATGTAACATATTCACATGTACAGTTATACTGAACATCAGTCTGTGTAAAATATCAGGTGTAATTAAAAGCGTTAGATACAAGTATACACTCACCTATAAGATACACCTATTTTCACAGAATGCACTGCCCTAACTCAGTATACTGAGTCACCAGTCCAGTTTCATATCTGCTTTACTCCACACATACTTTCCTCCTCTTTTTAGGAACATCTTCTCATCAAATCCACTGAATTTTATAGCTTCTTCTACACCAACATCCAGGATGGACTTGGAAGGTTCTTTCCGCCCATTTCTACAGTTTAGAAAACGCATCTGGAATGTAAGATAGATAAGATGATAAGATGTTAGAAAGTCAATTTGCAAAAGCTTAAGTTTTCTACAGACTTAAGCAAGTTGCACTGCAATTCCACCAAAGCCTATGTAAGTGCATGAAGAGGTTCACTGTAGTCCTCAGAAGGCTCAGAAACTCATGGTTAGACATGTGACAAATCTTATCAGGAACAAAGCAATATCGTAATTCTTGAAGATTAAATGCTGTCACTTCAGTTACATGTAAACTAAGTTGGCACTCTGAAACTTAACTTTCAAGGGCAAGTTCTGCATTTTTATATTAAAGAAAAAAAGCAAAGATGGCCTGCAAAACTAGACATCTACACCTTGAGATTTGTGATGCAAGGATTATGTGTGCAGGCTGATGGCAACGCCTCCTTAGGTCATGCTGTATTGTAGTTCACAACATATCTGATGGGCATAAATCACATCTCTTCCTTGCACTACATGGCAAAATTTTTTTATAGAATGCAGAGTAAATTAACTGGTTCTCACTGTTGTATACATACATATATTAACATACAAATACCATGTATCAAAAAAATACTTACATATTCATCCAGAATGAGGTATGAATCCCTCATCTGTAATAGACCAAAAGAAAAAACTAAATTAATGTACAAATCAAAATTCCATTCCACTGAAAAAGGAGGGACAAAACAAGCAACTATTCATTCAAGGTCTGATACAAATCTTTGAAACAGTTGCTGTATCACCACTGTTTCAGTGAGCTTGGATGAAATTTATAGAAATAAATGACAGAATTGCTAGAAAAACTTTATGTATGAATAAATTAGTAATTCCTGGAATATTGCCTCTCTGGTGTCTAAGTGAAATGTGGGTGCCCAACTGGGCAAAGGTATTTTAAATAACATCCAAGTTTTCTATTAACTTCTACACCAGAAGAACTTAAAGTTTTGCATGCTGGAATGATTATGCCATTTTCCAAACAAATGACATGACCATTTTAACTGGAATGTTTAATTATAACCCCACCAAACAAAGGTACTCTGCTGGCTCAAAGGTAAAAAAGCTCTCAGGTCTCCACAAAGAAATATGCCAACAGCTGAAATAAGGCATGTTTGCTTAGCTAAGTGGGCATCTCCTAAATCCTCCTTAAAATTCTCTGGGTAGCTGGGGATTGCTGCTGTGTAGAACAGGAAATCTGGTCAATTTGGTGTTCATCTTTCACACAGGTTTACCACAAATCAGAAACAGTTTTCTGGAACCAAACCTACAATGGGAAGCCTTTTTTGTATGACTTCTATTATGAAGGAAAAAAAAAAAAGAGAAAGTAGAAACCGTTCTGGGTTCTCATCTTAACCCTTTCTCTGATGAGTGCTCCCTCTCACCAAATGCCTCAAATGCTAGCTGCACAGCCCCACTTTTAGGTCTTACATAGCAAAAGCAACCCAGTCTGCTCACTTAACCTCTACATACATTAAGAAGTAAACTGTAAATAGAGTTTACAGTTCCAGTCCTTATCTGTGGAAAAGAAAAGGAACACAAGATGGGAGATTTAATGCATTCCTGAACTTGGTTCAACTTGCTATTTCTTCACCTAGTTCATAAACTTTCCTAACAGAGTGTCTTGTAACTCCCCTCATCCCATCTTTAGGATCTGTAGGCATTTACAAAATGGCCTGAACCATAGGCACCAAAGTCCTTTAGAGTGTGGTTAATGTAAGCTGGATGGCAGCTGATCAAGTTAACTGGTAGGCTTTGCAGGAGCACAAGGAGTCTTCTCCTGATTAAAGAGCCTGAGTGTGCAATCCAAAGGAGTTCAGACTGAAAATGTTAAAAATGCAACTTTATTGTGAGAGGGATTACCCAAAAGCACTATTAGTTGGGTACTGTTCCTCAGTACCCAATACAATGCTGGTTGGGATGCTGTCTTGTTCATGTAGGTTGGTGACACTGGCACAATGTGACATCACAGTCAATCTCCATTAGGAAACTATACTTAGACTATAAAGTGTGTTTACATTAACTCTGAAATTTTCAGGATCTTGTGCCCAAGTCAGGAAGAGTATCCACAGGACTGGGAACAATGGGTTTTTCCATTAGTATCCACAGGACTGGGAACAATGGGCTTTTCCTCTTCCTAAAACCTTTGTTGTCAATGAAAAGCCTTAAAGAAAATTTTAAAAATTTAAAATCTTGGCTTCCACCATAACAAAAGCAGTTGCTGATAAAGTTGTACTGCACCTCTTCCAAGCCACTATTAACAGGGAGAGTATTAATTGCCATGAAAGTTTTTGTTCCTTTCAAATATTCTAGCAATATTTAAAAATAGAGTTACAAAGGGACAGTTTCATTTTTACCTTCTGATTAGATTCAGGTACCAAGCAGGAGACATTTTTGTGGCGATCCAGGAAATGATCAAACTCTTCATCACTGATAACAAATTTTTCTGCTTCTCTTAGAGCATCCTCACCACTGTTCTCCCCTTCGATAAGCAGGCACTGGAATACCTGGACGAAGAAAGCACCTGGGTAAGACGTTATGTTTTCACTTGCCTTGAGGATAAGAGATTTCAATATCAGCAGCAATGCCTAATTTTTCTGTCAGTGGAAACAAAATGACACAACTTGTGATAACTGAATACTCCACAAAGGGCATGGTGCAGATTTACTTTTTGTAAATTAACATTACAGAGCTCTAAATATTATAAATGGTGATTTTCCTTACTATCTGAGATTTCACTTACAGTGTTTTTTGTTTTTTTTTTTTTTCTTCTGAGTCATTCTGTGTCTATAACAATATCCATGAGACATAGAATGAGAAATTAATCCACAAGTTCTCCCATATTTATGTCACATTATACCTACCCATTTTCAAACATATTTCTAGTAAAAAAATAATACGTGTACACTACCCTCTAATACTCTGTAAGAGAAAATTATTATACACCTATATCTTGGTAAAAATCTATTTACTTTAATGTGTCATTGTTCAGTAATTTTTCCTAATTTTCTCTACATCATAACATATTTTCACATGTTAAAGGTTTCTGTGCTAATTTTAATATATTAAAACAACCTAGATCTAGACACACTGAAACAGTAATTTTCTGTACATAACACAACCAAAAAAAACCATTCTTGATCTACGGGGCTCCATTTAAGTGCTGAATGAGTTAGAACCTATCTCAGCACCAGGCAACATTGACAAGAAGGCTCCTGACACCAGCCCAGGCCGGAGCTGGAGTCAAGACTCAGGTCAACAGAGGTTCAGACAACTCCAGGACTTGATTATTACTTTTCTTTGAACAGGAAACATGTGGTATATACTACTTTCTTACCTTCCAGCGCACAGGGTTCAGTGCCTTGATCTGCTCATTCATATCTTCCTCAACATTAAATCTGTTGATGACTGAATTTATTTTAAAAGCAACAGCATACTCTCGGCACCACTGCCTCAGTTTATGGAGATTGTCCACATGGTTCTTCTTTCCTTGACGACGGCCAATTAAAACATTGACATCCTCATCAAAACTATCGCATGAAATTGCCAGAATATCTAAATATTCACCTGAAAACAAGTTTTAAAAATTGATTAATATCCAGTCCATCAGCTAAAAGCTGTCAGGACTCTAGTCATTTTCACTTCCTTGTCATCTGACGCAAAATGCCAGTAAATGCAGTTCTGTGGAGTCATCCCATCAACCACAAAAGCCACAGCAACAGCAGCATAGAAACACATAGTTTGTGTGTGTGTGTGTCCCCAGCAATATGGAAACAGGTGGAACATATGGAAACATTTGGTATAATGGTGTAATTATTGTTTTATTACACCATTATACCAGAAGGATTTTGTGGTATAATGCCTACCTTTACAGGAGATAATCAACACTGTTTCACTGGCATTTACATTTGATTTCCATTTACTAAAAATTAAGCACTAAGAAACCATCTCCCACTTGCCCCCCAGCCCATCCATGGGTGAGGCTGCCCCATGGAGGCTCTCCAGCCCTGCCAGTGCAGCTGTGCCCATGCTCCCTCCTTACCGTACTTCTCGAACCACTGCTTTCTGATCAGGCTGCCATTGCTGACAATGCTGACACTAGGGAGCTCCAACTCCTGCTTGCAAAACTGGACCAGTTTGCCTACAAATTCGCCTCTGTCCTGAAGAAATGGTTCTCCTCCCGAGAAATTGATTTTCTCCATTCCTAGAGAAGGACCGAAGAAAGATGCTATGAACAACCCCTGCTGCCCATCGCCTGCTCCTGTTCAATGTTATCAATGCCCCACGACAGCGGGACAAGGGACATCCCCGGGATAACTTTTTCCACGGCACTTGGTCCTGCGGGGTCCCTCTTCCCCGGTTCCCTCCGGACCCACCTCTCCTGCACTCACCTCCTTCCTTGAGCATCGCCAGCCCCCGCTTGGCCTCCTCCAGGGGCAGCACGAAGGAGGTCTTGGCCGTGTGGAAGCAGAAGCCGCACTTGTAGTTGCATTGCCGGGTGAAGTGGTAATTGACGCTGGTGGGCGTCGGGGCCGCGTCGTCCCCTTCCTGCTCCCGCTGCGGCCGGGGGGACGAGTCCCGCCAGCCGGGCAGGGACAGGGACAGCGGCAGGGACAGGGACAGGGGAGCCAGGCTCCAGCACAGCGCGCCCAGGCGCCCTCGCAGCGCCGCCAGCACCGCCCGCCCGACGGACAGCAGCCGGGCCAGCAGGACCGGCTGCATGGCTCGGCTCGGCTCGGACCCGGCGAGATGCGCTGCTGCTTCGGACCCTCCTGGGCACGGTTCGACTGGACTTGATTCGGCTGGGGTCGGTTTGGCTGGTCTCGGTTCAGTTCAATCCGACCCGGCTCGGCTCGGACCCAGCGGGATGCGCTGCTGCTTCGGACCCTCCTGGGCACGGTTCGACTGGACTTGATTAGCCTGGAGTCAGTTCAGCTGATCTCGGTTCAGTTCAATCCGACCCGGCTCGGCTCGGCTCGGCTCGCAGGCTGCAGAGAGGTGTCGGCGCTCCGCACTTAAATGTGCAGGGACCGGCTCCCCTCCCCGCCCGTCCCGCCCCGCCGTCCTGCACGGCGAGGAACAGCTCGGTTTCGTTTTCCCTTCTCCCAGAAGCGAAACTTGGCACCGAGACGCGGTGATTTCCTTCTCCCGCCTGCCCCACCCGTGACTGCAGAGTCCCCACGCTCCAGAGCCGCTTCTCGGCTGGGAACAGGGACTGGGAGCAGGGGCTGGGAGCAGGTTGGAGCACCTCTGGGTTTGAGCAGGTCTAGCATCTCGGACCCCTTTTGGTGCGTGAGGTCTCAGTGACTTTGGCTCCTGTCGTTAAACTCGTGTAGCAGAGGGAAAACTGAGCTTGTATAACTGCACTGCACCTTTGTCAGGCATTCAAGAGCTCCTGTAAGTTTAAACAGTTTTGCATGGAAAAGCAATCCAAGTGAGGAAGGCTGATGACTTCAGATACATGAAAAGAAAGTAATTGCGGGTTCTTTGATTCTTGGTCTCAATGATGCTCCTCAAGCAAAGCTGCTGCACCAAGTTGAGCACATGGTTAGCTTTAACAGCAGGAACAGTTGGCAGCCTGAGGTGAGACATTGGTGGCTGCCCACTCGTTGTAACACCAGGAGAGACCAGGACAAAGCTGCCAGTGCCCATATTCCTCAGTTCCTTGGTGGTACAACAGGTACTGCTGGAGAAGGATCTCCTCCATGGTAATACCAGTGCTATCTTCAGTCTTCCAGTGTGTTCAGACACGCCAACAGGATTGTCACAAATTTTCAGCCTCGCTTTGTCTTCACTCAGCCTGTCCTCACTCTTGCGTGGGCTGTTTAACATTGCCACTATTGCCAAGGTACAGAGTCATGCTCAAATCTTAACACCTTCCACCTGCATGTTGTCAATGGCATAAAATGGAGCTTCCCTCACTTCCATTGACCAGCCCAGCCAGAACCGCTGGTGTAGCCAAGAAGTCTTGCCCTCATCTTCCCTTCTTTTTATTTCCCTTTTTTCCCCCTTTGAAAAAAGGGGTAGAATTATCTTCATCCTGTGCAATTTTCATGGGAAACAAAACCTGCTTGTGAATAAGAAGTGTTAATTTGGTTTGTCATTGCCTATTGTGGAATTCCCATCATCTTTCCTTCATTTTCCTGGAGGTGATCTACTGGCTGAATAATGTCTGGATCAGCAAAAACCATTCTGCGCAGTTTTTATTGTTTGAACAGTTTTTATTATTGTTTCTATCAGCTGTTTCTTGCTGGCACAGGTTCATACTACTAGGGCAGGATGAGAAACTTCTTGCTGTGTCTGGCTCCAGTAATGCCCCCTCACATGCTGCAGCATGATGTGAAACATCTCACTTCTGAGGCTTTCCAAAATGGTCTGAGAGGCTATCAGCAGAGATTATTCCAGCAGGAGTTAACGATATGCTCTTCCAGTTCCTTGAGCTTTATGTAAGATACAAGATCAAGGATAAAAGCAGTATTTTCTAATAAATAAAGAGTTTGTTGATCACAAACTTGAAAATATTATTGGAAGGGGAGGTGGACAAGACAATGCAAATTTAAACTGAAATCTGACATTGGAGTTGCTAATTGGTAGCTTCAATGTTTCAATTAATTTGGAGAATTCTGATATGCCCTCTTTCTTCCTCACTCCATACATCCCTTCTGTTGCATGGTAGGAATCCTACTTCATGTGTTACCTTCTCTAGCCCCAATTCACATTCCTTGTTTCCTCATTCATATCCCTTGTTTCCTCATTCATATCCCTTGTTCATGTCAAGTTAAGCCAATGCAGGTGTAGGAACTACATTCTTTCTCTCTTCTTTGAGATGGAAGGCTCATGACTAGCCCTAAGCTTGTTGCCTAGTACCTCAGCTGGCCAGAAAAATTAGGTTCAAAATACTTAATTTCCTAAGTCAGTAAAGAACCCTTGATGATTACCAATTTCTCTCCACACAAGAATTACATCTGATACCCAAACATTCCAAAAACATGTCAGAAAAATATTGCTCTATAAATCAGAAAATGAAAATATTAGCAGTTTTGGACTGTTTTTCTTTGAAAACACAGATCTCCATTTCAAGGAAAAAAACATGCAGAAAACTTTGCACCCAAGCATACTCAAGGCTTCTTGTTCTTTGCAATCCTATCAGTGCTTTCTTAGAAAAAGGGAAATTATAGTTCTTTTTACTTTTTTCCTCAAAAAAGTATGTTTTCAGATTACACTCTCTGCTTTACTGTAAAGCCTCTCAAAGTAAACCCAGACCAGGATGTGGCCCCTTCCTATATACAAGATCCAGTAGCTTTCAGAAGGACACTCACATTTTACATCCCAAACTGTCTTAGCTCACAGGCTCTATGGTAAGGCCTTTAAGAAAACACACATGTGCATTTTTATGCACAGCTTTGAATCTATAAGAAATATTGCAAGCTAGAACTGTAATGAAATTTTCTGTCCTGATGCCTTCAGGAAGAACCTCAGAAAAGCAAACATAAATATTCTTTGAAATTTGTAGGAAGTACGATTCTTTCCTCTAGCTTCCTGTAGAAGCCCTCTTACACAATGGAGTCACAGTAATAAAAACGTTTCTGTATTCCAAATCTGTATCTAAAAACCCTTTAAAGATTAATATAATTTTTCAAAAATTATTGAATAATGTTATTAATGGTGCACTAGATAATAAATAAGTACACAACTAGCATGGAAGAATCCAAAGGGATAAACATAGATAATGCTCTTGTGCCTAGTTGCTAGGAAAACAAAACCTGTATAATATTTATCAAATTAATGTAATTTTATATTTGAAATAAATGTATTGCTTCTCCAGAGGGGCCATTTGGCAGTTCCAGTCAAACAGTATTTTGCTAGGCAAACGAAACTACTGATACAAACCAGTAACATAAAAAAGGTTAAAAGAGGAGTCATATCACATCACCTGGGAGGACCAGAAACCATCCAAGGACAACTAGACAACTCATGCAAATCAAGCAATGGCAGATGCAATTTTAGCATTTGGTAAATATATTACTTTTTGCTCTAGTCTCATCTGGAAACTATTGCTTTCTCATTGCATCTGCAGCACTATAAATGCAAATCTGTCAAGAACCTTGTACTTAGAGTGACTCAGCTCTCCTTTGGATGAAAAAATCCAAGGGGAAGTTACCAAACAGAAAGCTCAAACCCACATGCAATTAAATTATGAAAGACATATGAAACACACAATATGAATATAGATACAGATTAGGCACATTTGAAAGAAGTCCACCATGGACCCTTAATAGTGTAGATGTGAATTCCCATTCAAGATGTATTAAAAAGATGATTTCTGTGGTCTAGGAAAAGATCACAGACTTTTAGAATGATAGAATACCAGGTTGGGAGGGACGTCAAGGATCATCAGATCCTTTCTTGACAAAAGTATGTTGAGAGAAGGATTTTTCTGTGTCCTTTCTGTAACCTCCCCCAAACATCTGGCAGTGGCCACTGTCATGGGCAGAAGAGGAATCTCTCTTGGCCTGACACTATACTGCCTTCTGTGTTCTTATTGTCTTCTCCCCAGATCTTTTTCTTTACTGGAGGGCCATTTATTGATATTCTTTAAAGTTTATTTTGCATTAAAAGAGCAGTTTTATTTATGTGTATTCCATGTACCTACCCATTTTATGTGCCTTTGACTTAAGTTTTTCCTGCTTGTGTATCAGACAGCTGTTTACAGGACTGTACACTTAGATATATTCTTAAGTTACAGGCTAATTAATTTCCATGGTTTGGTTTTGTATTTTTTTTCTCTTTTTCCAATTTCTGTGGATCAAAAATTTTTGAATATTCATATGGCCTCTTCTTGTCTCTGTATCTCATCCCTATAGCTCTATGTAAGCACAGTAGACACTCAAAGATGTAAAAATGCTCCTGAGCAGTGTTTTGTACATAATTAGCACATTTGTTCTTCAACATTGCTTCATATTATACAGAGGAAAAAATTATAAAGGTCCTTGCAGAGAGGCTGAAAAAGTCATACTGTCTCCACTGATTTTAAATACAACAAAGCATCTTGGGCATAAAAAGACAACTCTCTTTTCCTATATTTTTACTTGAATCCTGAAAGAGGGTACTTTAAAGTAATTAGGCAGGAGAACAGGCATCACATGCCTATTATGAATGATCTCATAAGCCTACTATAAATGAAGGAATCACCACCAGCTTGGTTCAGGAATAGTTGTAACTAGGTTATGAGATGGGAAAAGGGAAAAGAGAAAATGAAAGTGAGTTCTTTCAGTTTGTTCAGCAGAGAGGGGAAAGGCAACAGTAGCATTGGAGAAAAAACAAACAAAATAAGCCAACAAAAAAAAAAAAAAAAAAAAAAAAAAGCTGAGAGGTCAGTGAGGGAAATGGCCAGGTTTACAAGCACTTTTGAAATGAAACTTGGCTGCAAGTCAATTGGACCTCAAGCAAACAAATAAACAGAAAAGTGGCAGGTAAGTTTCAGTACAGATAAAGGTGAGGCAGTGCAGATCCAAAAGAGTAATCGAAACCTGATGCTGAGCTCAGCAGTGGCACTTGTGCTCAGGAAGGACGTCTTAGTCACTGTGGCTTCCCCTCTGAAACCAATGGCTCTGCAGGAGGAAGCAGAGAAAAAAAGTCAGCTTAAAGCTTAGTGTCACCCAGAAACAAGGTAGATTGCATTACTCTTCTAGTCTGTGAAACTTTGGTAAGTGTAACCAAAGCCTGACTAGATGTCCAGTTCAGGTCTCCACATCTTAGCAGGACCTCACAGTTAAAGAAGTTATCCTTGTTTCTAACTGATCAAGGGGATGAAGCAGCTGCCTTACCAAGGGATAGAGGCTGTAATTTCTGACATGAAAAAGCTGAAGGCAAAATCTGAGTGGTCTTTAAAAAAATCCTGTATGTAATAAATAAACTGAATGTTGAACTGTTATTCACCAAAACTAGTAACATTATTAGAAGTGGCACTTGTTGAAATAAAGATGTGTGTTTAAAACTTACAAAATTTTTATGCAACAGTAGGTTTGCTGGGATTGGAGAGCACAGGGGTTTGTGGAGGTTGATTGTATCGCATTTAGCCAACTCCATGAGCAAGGAACCACAACAGGTGCTGAAAGATGAGGATGTACTGTTCAGCATTCCTGATTCAGTGACTGTGGAGGCTGGAGGAGCACAAGGACTAGTAGAAGGGACCATGGACAAGCCAGGCATGTACAGCATGTCATTCTGCCAGACAAAATATTGGCTGACAAGAGCCCCTACTCTTAATCAGAGTGTATTATTATGGTCTTAAAACTATCTATGGGTTCCTGTACAATGAACCATGTTTTACCCTGTGTCTTCTGGTATCCATACCCAGATGCCCTAGCCGTGTGTTTGAGTGACGTGGAATAGTGCTGGAGTTCTCAGGTATGAAACAGCCTTAAAAAGAACCAAATGAATTTTGGCACATGATGCTGGGACTGTACTGAAGAGCTTCCAAGGCTATGTTCTCAGCTGTGGCTCTGGCCCAGACTTCCAACAGCTTCTTTGGGATGGGCAGTTTCCAACCAGTACAGATGATCTGCAACTGGTACTGCCTCCCAGCTGCTCCCCTCTCCCTGCACTTACACTAAGTAAAAGGTATTTGTGCAGGCGTTTGAGATGACCAGAGGAAGACAGGTTTCCAAGGATTTTCTTGCAGAGTCTTTTAGTTCAAAAAACATGTCAGAAGTTTAACTTTAGATATCTCTAAGTGGCAGTTCTCCAACTATTGTAAATGAGAAGTTTCCTAAAGAGACGCAGGTTCTCCAACATTTTAAGTTACATCTTCTGAAAACTCAAAAACTACATTTTAGGCAATGTTACTCATAGCAGCTGTCACAAGACTAAGACTGTGCTATTGCTATTTGCAGTGTTCATGGTTCATACATCTGAACTGATGAAAGCTGAAATTGGCCTTGGCAAAATTGCTTGGAAAATGACAACAGCCTTCTAAAAGTCCAGTTTACCCCCAAAATTATTTGTGCCTGTTGGTCTTGATATCAAGGCACTGAATTACCAAATAATGGGGTCAAGTTACTGATATGCCTGACAGCCGAGCGTTGCTTGGGCACTGCAACTCAACAAAGTAGTTCAGTTTGGGTTAGGACTTGTTTGTTATTTTGGGCCAGTGGAGCATATTTTGCACATCTAATTTTTTTAATTTTTTTTTTTTTTAGAAGATCGCCAGGATTCAGCCACGGGAACCCGTGGGAATGCGACCCTTTGCTGCTGGCGGGCCGGATCCCGAGGCTGGTGAGACAGAGCAGAGATCCATTCTGAATTAGGTGAAGTGTCTAGGAGAGGTGAAAAGTCTGTGAGGCCAAAGCTGAAGGAAAAGCCGCATTCCAGAGACAACAAGGAGACAGAGAAAGAAAAATAGAAATGACCACAAGGTCAATTTGCCCCCCGACCTAGGAATTCCTTTGATAAAGAAGAACTGGCGATAAATGTCACACTGAATGAATATGTATGAACCTATTGTGAAACTGTATGCATATGCATTTGGAAGGGGGATAAAAGGAGACCTGAGGTCTTCAGGGGTACGCATGCCTTTTGGGGAGGCTTGCGTCCGGCGCGCGTCGTAATAAAGGCATACCGGGCTTCACAACTTTTATAAAGTTGTGAGGTTTCTCCTTTTCTCCGCAAAACACTGGGACCTTACATCCCGCGATTGCTGCCGCCCGTTCCCCGCAGGAGCGGGCCCGTTCAACCCGGTGCCAGTGACGCGGGGCGGGGAAGGCAGAAGGGCGTTCCGAGGAGCTGCCCCCTGCTCCGAGGAGCCGCTCCCCGCGGACCGCCGCTTTCCCGGCCGGCCGGGCCAGTTTCGTTTCCCGCTGGCTCCTCCTCCGCCTCCGCCCGCCCCCTTCGCTGTGCCGCTGGTCGGGATCGCCGCTCCCGGCTCCCGGCTCCCGGCTCTCTGCTCCCGGCTCTCTGCTCCCTGCTCCCGGCTCGCTGCTCGCTGCTCCCGGCTCCCGGCTCCCGGCTCTCTGCTCCCGGCTCCCGGCTCGCTGCTCGCTGCTCCCGGCTCCCGGCTCCCGGCTCTCTGCTCCCGGCTCCCGGCTCTCTGCTCCCTGCTCCCGGCTCGCTGCTCGCTGCTCCCGGCTCGCTGCTCGCTGCTCCCGGTTCGCTGCTCCCGGCTCGCTGCTCGCTGCTCCCGGCGATGCTGGGGCGCTGCGCCCCGGGCTCCCCGGGCCCGCGGTCCGCGGTGCGCGCCCTGCCGCCCTCCGCCAGCGCCCTCCGCCAGCGCCTGCGCCAGGTCAGCGCCGCGGGCGCGCAGCCCGAGTTTGGCTCTCCAGAGCCGTGGGGCGGGAGGGTGCCGCGGGAACGGGGGATAATCGTTTCAAAGGAAGGGAGGGCAGGTTCTGACCAGGTGTAAGGAAGAAGTTTTTTACGGTGAGCGCGGTGAAACACTGGCATAGGTTGCCCGGAGAGGTGATGGATGTTCCACCACTTGAAACATTCCAGGCGAGGCTGGTCAGGGCTCTGAGAGACCTGATCTAGTTCAGGATGATCCAGTGCACTACATGGGGGTTGGACTAGATGGTCTTTACAGGTCCCTTCCGAGCCAACGCATGCTGTGATCGCTCCTTGCAGTGTGCAGAACGGATCCCAGAGGCTGAGGCAGTACTCGACCTGCTGGAGAAATGCCCAGAGCACCAAAAAAAGGGATCTTTTCCCGTCATAGTTTTTGAGGGGCTGGATGCCACAGGTAAGAGCAACGTGTGGTTGAAGAATCACAGATGAGAAATTGTTGAAAGGAGCAACTGCTATGTTTTTTATTAGACATCAGGCTTTAAAATAAAATTTAAAAAATCTCGGAAACCTGTGACAGATATGGAATTAATAATTACAAATGCCAATCTGTCTTCTCTTACTTGTAAAAGATTAGTGTATGCTAATTTACATTCAGTAGTTTAATTCCTTACCTATGCAAATGAAGGAATACAGAGTGGAATATTGAAAATTAAATTTCTTGTGCAGATGATGAAACATACTTTTACTGGAGAGTTTTCAAATAAATGAATTAAACTAGTGGTAGTCTGGGGAGCTGCCAGCAGTTTGTCTAAAAGAGAAATATTACTTACTTCTGGCTAACTTTGTTTTCTGACTTGTCAGTTAAAGATAACTGAAAATCCTCCTATAAAGAAGGAACTGGATGATCAGCATGGCAACATTCACATAAATTGCAGCCGGGAAAAATGTTATAAATTAATAGATAGGGAAATTGCCATGAATATATAGAGAAATTGCCGTGCACCTAATGCATTTAAGGAAATGAAAACTGAAAGCTGGCTAAAGGAAGGACTGGAAGGCCCAGAGATCAGGAAGAGGAGTAATAATTCCTGCAACCAGACTCAGAATCATTTTCCACTGGAAACCTTATGACAAGATGCTCGGGTTACATATTCAGATGTCAGAACCTGTATTCCACATGAACAGACAGGAGCGTTTTTCAGTTTTTAAACTCAGGTGTATCTGGTAAATAATATAATTAATGTTTCCTTCTGTAAATGAAATGCAGGCAAAACGACAGTGACCCAGGCTGTTAAGGACACCCTGAATGGCATCCTGCTGCGGTCCCCACCACCCTGCATCAGCCAGTGGAGGACTGTATTTGATGACGAGCGAACACCCATCAAAAGAGCATTTTATGCTGCCGGCAACTACATTCTGGCTTCAGAGATAGCAAAAGCATCCACTCAGGCACCTGTGATCATAGACAGGTTTGTGTATTTAAGAAGCCCTCTTATATCAGTGCCATCATACAGTTGTTCTTGCAGTGTTGCAAGCAGTCAGTGATTGTCTCTGTGTTTCTTCAGGGGTTTTGTTTTGGGTTTTTTTGTAGTTTGTTCAGTGTTTTTTTGGAAGCACTCTGCAGACAGATAAATATTATATCTTTTAAAGAGTAACATTTATGATAAGAGTAAAATAGGGAACTTCAATTAGTGTAATACTCTTAACTAGCTTTAGGAAACATGAAAATTGTTACATCTTCAGTTAGGAATAGTGAAGGCACAGGCTGTGCATCCTGAGCTAAACCAGGGTTTTGTGACAAACCAGAGGAGACTGTGGGCTGCTGGTCATGGCTGTCTCCAAGATGTGTCTCACATATGGGTGGATTGGAATGACTGAGTGTTAGGTAAACTTACTCTTTGTGAATTTAAACACAGAGATATACTTCCTACTTTTTTGAGTTTGTGTTATTTCTGGTTTTCACTATATGTGTAGGCAGCTTACAATATTACTGTTCATAAAAAAGTCTAGATGTACATTGAACCCTCTAGCTTATTTCAGTAGGTGTTACTGTAACCTCCTGCTACAAAACACACACAGACACACATGCACACATGCCTTATTTGCATGTTAGTGCTGTTTTCAACCAGCCTCAAATCCACTGAAATCTATCAAACACAGTGCCTTGTAGTAGGGACAATATTAAAAGCAAGTGAAATTAGTAACATTAGTAATGCCTGTGTTCGTTCACATGTTTGTGAAGACTGCATGTTCACTACCAAATCTATTGCATTAAGTAGGATGGGAATCACAAAAAAGGGGACTCAGAGTAAAGGATTTTGAGATATATTGTAACTCTTCTTTGACCTGTCTCAATATATCAGGAGACTTTCTTTTGATAGGAGTATCTGAAACAGTCTCTACATAATGTTTTAATTAATAGTTCACATTAACTCTGAATAGTGCACTGACTATTATCATTGTTAAGAAATAATGGATAGCACAGAACTGTTATTTCCCTTCAAAGCCATGGTGTCACCTATCTCATCATTATTGACTTCTTGTTATAATGCCAACTGTCTCCTATATTACTGAAGAATTAATGTTCTCTTTAAAATTTCTCTCCCTCCATTTTGTGTTTTCCTGACAGATACTGGCACAGCACAGCTGCCTATGCAATTGCCACTGAAACAAGTGGGGAAGTCCAGGATCTTCCACCAGCTCAAGATGAGGTGTATCAGTGGCCTGAAGATCTGCTTAAACCTGATCTTGTGCTTCTCCTGACTGTTGACCCTGAAGAACGAGTCCGGAGACTTCAGCATCGGGGGCTGGAGAAAACAAAGGAGGAAGCTGAGTTGGAAGCTAACAGCTTGTTTCGCCAAAGGTAATTCCTTTAATGGGGAATAAGAGGCTGGAGGCAATCTTGGTCCCTCTGGGATCAATAACAAATGTGCCTCCCATGTTATTGGGACAAGAATTTCCACAAGAATTTCCTTTGTATAAACTTTTGTTAGGTTTTTGGTGGGTTTTTTTTTGAAAGAATGCATGGCTGTCAGGGAGGGTAAATTCTCTCACTGCTAACTGAAAGTGTTTGAAAGATGCAGATGTATAATTTCATTGTAAAGGATCTTTGAGTTAAAATACTTCTATTTTGCTTTGCTGCTTTTATTCTCGCATCTTTCTTATTGAGGTCATGAAGGAAATGGACTTAAGGGTTCCAGGACTAGGAGGCAAGAAGATGAAACACACATTTCCCCAGGAAATTCTGGAATTGAGCTCCAGATTAAGAGAATAAAATTTAAACATCCTGTTGTAGATGTCTTTAGTTGTACAAAGTGTTTCAGGTACCAGTATTGTCACTACCTTTAATGGAGCCTTCAAAGTGATTTATCTCACCACTGCTTTGGAGCTCAGTGATCTAAACTTAAGTATCTAAAACCTTTTGATATGAGATGTGATGTAGAACCTGTGGACACTTCCTGGGCTAGAAACTGGAAGCTAAATGAGATAGTCCAGAGCATCTCAAGCAGTACTAGGTACATTAATTTAAGCAACTGAATGGCTCCCTAGGTATCCTGCTTCAGGGTGTGCTGAATTGCTGTCTAGGCTCTGCCAAATGTATTGATTAGATCATCTTTGTCTAAGGTGGAAACTCAAATACTCAGTGTTCATGTAGATACCTCAACAGAGACACCTGAACATTGGTTTCCATATCTACAAGCAAGGCTGAAATCTACCTTTAGGATTATAAATTTCTAGTGATGGTATACCTTAAAAATGTTGTAAAGTCAAAAGTGGTTATAATTTGTAAAGCCAAAGTGGCTTTACAAAGGGGAGACTTTGCCTGAGAAATTCAACATTGGTGAATGGAGCAGATGATGATATCTGCCTGGACTTCTGCAAAGTGTTTGACAGTGACATGACATGTGACAGTAACATGCAAAGTGT
This sequence comes from Melospiza georgiana, assembly GCF_028018845.1. NCBI lineage: Eukaryota > Metazoa > Chordata > Aves > Passeriformes > Passerellidae > Melospiza > Melospiza georgiana. The sequence goes on from NC_080432.1 coordinate 93,497,332, forward strand.
TTGACGTGACATCCTCATCTTCAGATTTGAGAGACATGGATTTGATCAATGGACCATTCAGTGAATGAAGAATTGGCTGGATGGCAGCACACAATGGCTTACTATCCACATGGGAACCAATGACAAGTGGTGTCCCCTGGGGTCGCTGCTGGGGCTGATACTATTCAGCATCTTTTTGGTGACATGGGCAGTGGAAGTGAGTGCACCCTCAGCAGCTTTGCTGACAAGACCAAGGTGTGTGGTGCAGTGGACATACTGGAGGGAAGGGATGCCATTCAGAGGAACCTGGGCAGGCCTGAGCGGTGGGCCTGTGTTAACCTCATGAAATTCCACAAAGGGAAGGAAGTACAATGTCCTACACCTGTGTTGTGGTAATCCCGAGCACATCTACATGTTGGATGGAGAAGTGATTGAGAGTGCCCTACAAAGAAAGACTTGAGGGTGATGGTTGATGAAAAACTCATTACGAGCTGGCAACATGCACTCACAGCCCAGAATGCCAACCGTGCCCTGGGCTGCATCTGTGCACCATGGTCAGCAGGTTGAAGGAGGGGATTCTCCTCCTATACATTGGTCTTGTGAAACCTCACCTGGAGTGCCGAGTCCAGTTTTGGTGTCCCCAACATAAGGAGGTCATGGAACTTTTGGGGCAAGCTCAGAGGAGGGTCACAGAATTGATAAGAGAACTGGAGCACCTCCTCTACAAAGACAGCCTGAGAAAGAGGAGGCTGTTCAGCCTGGAAAAGAGAAGGTTGAGTAGACACCTCATAGCAACCTTCCAGTATCTGAAGGGGCCTTCAGGGAAACCAGAGAGGGACTTTTCATCAGGAACTGTAGTGACAGCACAAGGAGTAATGGATACAGATGGAAAGAGGGGAAATTTAGGTTAGCTATTAGTAAGAAATTTTTAACTTTGAGGATGGTGAGCTACTGAAACAGGTTGCCCAGAGATGCTGTTGATGCCCCAACTCGGTCAGTGTTCATAGTCAGGTTGGGTAAGGCCTTAAGCGACCTGGTCTGGTGGGAAGTATCCCTGACCATGGTATGGGGACTGGGACTAGATGAATTTTAAGGCCCATTCCAGCCCCTTAACATTCTATGATTCTGTGATTGCCTAATTTTGACAGAAACTCTGTGTGGACACCCAGCTCATATAGTGGGACCTGCAGAGGGATGAGTTAGCTAGGGAATATACTGCCATTTAAGCATCTTTTACATTTTAATCCTGTTACTGCATATTCATGTCAGAAAGCTTTTAGTTATTTCTACCTGTTCATTTTGTCAATTTGAATATGAGAACATCCAGAATCTTCCTTGATTTGTCTTGTGACTTTTGTCCTGAATGGCATTATGGGAACATAGACAATAATATTCACATCCCCGTTCACACCCTCAAAGACACAATGTGGGAGGGTTCTGCATTATGCTTATGGCCTAAGTGAGGAGGTTTTCATCCTGTACTTTATCCTGTTATTCATCTGGTTAGTTGATCAGAGGAAGGGGTTGAATGATATGTCAACTCAGTAATCTAGTGAGTCAAAGCTGAGATCAGTAAATGAGCACAACTACACAATGCAATGCCATATAGTTCAGAGATACCTTAGCAGAAAATGAAGAAAATTAATTCAGGTGCTAGAAGAAAACTGTCCACTCTGCTGCTGTACCAAAATGTATCCAGTGACAAGCTGTAAAGAAAGAAATACTTTATGCCATGTCTTGTTAATAGGGCTGGAGCTCTGGAGATCAATGTTGAGGAAACTGCATGGTTTGAGATTTACATTGTAATAGTTCCTAATGGTTTATTGCTCTTTGCTGGAGATTTCATTCTTAGCTTCATATTAGATTTTCTATCCTCTGTCTCTGCAGTGTAAGCGCTGTCTTCTGAGACTGATGACTAATTTCATTTCATATCCCTGCATTTTGAAGTTTAATTTCTCTATTTTTCTCTGTTTTGTTTTTAGAGTTGAAGAGTCATACAGAAGGATGGTGAATCCTGCATGCCAAGAGGTTGATGCCAGTCCCTCCAAAGAAGAGGTTCTCAAGACTGTTCTACAACTAATTAAGAAGCACTGTGTTTTTTGAAAGCAACTTTTGTGTAGTAGCACTTAAAAGATACTTTTTATTGCCCCACTGTTTTGGTACCTGAAAATGTACAGTGATTTGTTTTGTCTCACAGAAATACTGAACACGGTTTTATTCTGTCAACAGTAATCTGTGCAGGTTATCTGTTTTGTGGTTGCTACTCTACTTTTCTGTATAAGGCAAAATACAGAAAAGTAGTACTCACATCATTCAGCATTCTTTGTAAAGAAACGGACATACTACAGTCATGCATGAAGTGCCTCAGAGTGCTTTCTGACACCAGGACATTTTGAGATCCTATCATGTTGCATCTTCTTCACCAGGAGAACCTATTCCCCAATCCATTGTGTGCCAAAATTTGCTGCACTGCATCAGGAGCATTAGATGCCCAAGGAGAGGCTAAAATATCATAAGCACTAAAACCATAAAATGATTGTAACATTTAGGAACAGAAAATCCAGTGCCCAGTGTTGAGGGGTTTTTTTGGTATAGAGGATGTGCAGCTGGTGCTATGATGAGCATCGTGGAAAAAATGTGTTGTAAAAAAGTGCCAGTAAACACCAAGGGCTCTAAGTGATAAAGTCCAAGCCTGTTTATATATTCAAATGAAATATCTATATATATGAATATTTTCAGAGGGAACCCAGACAATGCCAGCAAATGAGAAACAGAGACCCGAGGAGAACCGGAAACTAAAAACTTAAAAATAATCACTATAATATTTTTTACCAAACTTTATCCTATTAATATTTGTTAATGAGAACTAATCTTCTTTTGAGAGAATGTGAAATGAAAAACCTCAGAGATTCTGAGCAGTGGGAATGATTGCACCTTTTGAGTTCATCTTTTCTTTCTTATGTGGGTGTTCAAACAGGTTGAATGTGAACGCAGAGACTTCAGGTCTGCAAAAGCTTATTTTTATGCACATTAGTTGAACTCCTAAGTGTAAAACTAAACATATGGATAAGCTTTTGTGAGGTCAGAAATAAAGCTGCAGTTCCAGAAAAAAAACATCTTAAAATGTAAATTTGATTTAAAACACTTTTACTTACTTTCCTGTTTTAAGTGAGTGCAATTATCAATGAATCTGTCTTCTAAATAATAATATACTCAATACTGTAGTTCCTGTGTCCAGTCTGTATATACAAGGTGATAGAAAGAAAAACTTCTAAAAAATACATTTTATTCATGCACTGTTTAATGGTTTTGAGTATGCTATTAATATATTATATAAGTTATACATTCTATAAATTTATAAATTCTGGAAATGGATGCTGTTTTGTTTTGTATGTTATTTGTATTTCAGCAGCCTTTGGATTTGCCATACATGCAGACTGAAAATGCATACTTGTAGATGCTCCAATTATTTTAGAAATTATAAAGTATTCAGGTACTCAGTCCTGGATAGAGGAAATTCTTATATTAAAGACACTACTGCATATGAATGATCAGGGTGCAAATATGTGCCTGTCCTAAATATTGTGTAGCCTTAGCTTGTGCAGGTAAAAGATCACTCATCCTGAGAAACTCCACTTGCCCTTTGTCCTTACGTACACTTGCACATGAAGCCAGACTTTCTGGGTTTTGATGCTGGGTTCTTAGAAGTTTAGGTTCATATTTGAAGTGGTGCAATAATTGTATATATCTATATATCTGCAAAAATTCACATCAGATATTATCAATTGCACACATGCAGAATATATTCATAGTCTAAATTTTTCTATAACCCAAATCTACTGATGCAGACTAGGAGAATAGCAAAGCAAGGTAGACAAAACAAACATTCCCTTTCTCTTTGTTAGAATTAAAGGTCTGCAAGTAGCTCTGTGCCACATGCAGGATGTTAATGTGTAGACCCACTCCCGTGCTTCCCATTTCTGTGGCATTTCTGGAGATTTTTGTCCACAGTGTCTAAAAAGACTTTATTTACATTTAGGACAAATCACAGAACAAAAAAAAAAAATTGCTTAGGTTAGAAAGGACCTTAAGGATCATCTATTTCTAAACCCCCTGCTGCAGGCTGGGATATCACCTACTAGATCAGGTTTCTCAGGGGCCCATTAAATCTGGACTTGAACACATCCAGGGATGAGGCATCCTCAGCTTCTCTGGGCAACCTGTTTCAGTGCCTCAACAGTCTCACAGTAAAGAATTTATTCCAATTATCTAATCTAAATCTCCCCTCTTAGGTACTGGAGGGCTGTTTTAAGGTCTCCCCAAAGCATTCCCTTCTCCAAGCTGAACAGCCCCAGCTCTCTCAGCCTGCCTTTGTAGGAGAAGTGCTCCAGCCCTCTGATCTCATTTGTGGCCTCCTCTGGGCCCACAGAGGTGTTCAAATGTGAGGTTTGTCAATGGCTCCTGGCACACAGGCAGGTCTGGGAGCAGGAATATACAAATTACCATCCTGCACCCAGCTAGAGCATCGCCTGGATTAGAAACTGACAGAAGTTTTGCTGGACAGTTTGATGGCCACAAGAGGTCAGGATTTTAATGTTTAAGTGTCTGAAAGACCTGTAATCTCCCAGGTATTTCCACGCAGATTCAGAAGTCAGTTCCTTGGAATGTAAATGTTTTCCTGCGGCTTTGGAGGGTGCTTGCTGTGTAAGACATCCTGTGGGAAGGAGGTTCAGCCATGACACAGCACTGGCCCATGGCCACCAGCCCCTGCCAGGCAGTCCTGGGTCAGCCCAGAGAGCATCCCTGCTTACCCGCAGCCAGCCCATGCTGGACAGCAGGAGTTTGCTAGTAACAGAGAAGGGCTGCTCTCTGTCAGTCACCCTCAGGACAGGAAACATGCCAAAGCCTGTTTCATTTATTACTATTATTACATTTATTACTATTACTATTAGTCATTTAATAATTTATTGATTTGCTAGCTTTAGAACATGGTCCTGCAAAGACTGATGCTACAGTCTTCAAATCTGGGGAATTAGGCCAGTAAATAACACAAACAGAAACTGAATCTCAAGCTTTGCAATTATTCTGTTCAATTCAGTGAGTTCATCCCTTACTGAACAATAAATGCAATTTATAAAATTCAGCTGTTTCCGGAAGAACAAAAAAATACTTTTGTTGTTGTCAGATTAAGCTTTGTATACTTTTTAGATTATTAAAAATTGAATTTTAATGAATTTTTCAATAAATTCTATTTTTATTATTTTATTTATTCTATATTGTGCATTTTATTTCATAAAACACACCATAGTATTTAAAGCATCTGCATTCTCATTTTCAATTTCATTTACTTCATTTTTTTTGGTCTAGAGGGGAATAGATGCTAAAATAAAATGATATTCAGTTGTCTAAACATAGACATCCACAGCAGTTAGTCTCCCTGAGGTATCTGAGATGTCTGTGTGGGGCTGCCAGATATGACAGGAGACATTTGGTTGAGCTGTTGATCTGCAGAGTGGCAGCTGGAGGCCTGCAGGGATACCATATGGTGCCTAAAATGGCACTATTCACCCATTTAAACAGTGAGAGGGTCAGAAAGCAGCAGTGCAGCCTCTTTGGGTTGAGTCTACATTAGCAGGTGGCCTGGAACAAGTAGGGATGATCTGTAGCATAGAGGAGCTGGCACAGGGGAGCAGTGTGTGCCCTCTGTGTATTTCAGAGGTTTATTTTAGACCAGCTCTAATCTGGTCACATTGACTGGCCTCATATTAGCAGCTGTAGTGCAATAAGTGCACTCATACACCAGATTTTTTTGTGTAGCTTTGTCTGGATGGAGTCCAGTTGAAGATGCCAGGACTGTTTCAGCAGGTGAAGCAAAGCATGGTAAGGAGGGGTGGTCAGGAGGAAAGCTGCCACAGCACTCTCCTGATCCAAGCTGAATTTGGATGTATTGTGTACAAGAGATGTAGAAGCAACATAGATCTCTGGGAAAGGTTTCCTTGGAGCCACAACAGACTTTGGGGCCAGTTTCATTGGTGTCCTAACTGAGGGCTAAGTTGGAACGTGCTACAGTTCCTTTTGGTCCATGTTCCTGGGCTACCTGCCAGATATAGCCTATGGACAGGCACAAAGAGTGAATTTTGGTGCATGTTTGACCCCATCCTGCTATAGCATGAGGTGTAGCCATGGGCTCACCCAGCGTACCAGTAGTGAGTGCTGCTGTCAGTCTGGGAGGTGAGAAAACTACTTGCAAGCAAATACCAGACTTCAGGATTGAAATGTCAGGCAGGTGTTTAGCCATTCCCCTCCCAAAAATAAGTTTGCAAGACAATTTCCCCAAAGTCAGATGCTAGGAGGTCACAGGCAGGCTCTCTCAGAAGGCATGAAATATCTATCTCCACTACAGTTACAGTTTCAAACTCATGATTTTACAATTATTTTCTGTAGAGTTACCCAGCAATTTTATAAACAAACTGATATTTTATCAAGTAGGACCTCACTAGCACCTGGAACTAGCACATGGAATCTAGAGATGCCCGTTCTTTGCTACATTTTCTTCACTTTACTGTGCCTTTAGCATTAGCAGCATTAGCACAGCTTCTAAAAATTTGTCTAAAAACTGTGCATGCTGCTTCTGCTATCAATTCCTGCCTTCTCAGAAGCAGGAGAGTCAGGACACTCAATGGGACTTTGATGAAAGGAAAAATGTCTCTCAAAGTTCATGATAACCAAAGCCCCAAGGAGTTTTTATTTTTATTTTCCTTTTTTCTTTTTCCTACTTGTTCAGTCCCAGTTACTGTATTTCATTAATTCGAATAGTTGAAGAAACTTTTAAGTTGTTGCTGCAGGGGGCTGCACTGACTTTGATCTTTTAAATAGAAAGCTTTGTTCAATAAAATTAAATCAGCTCTTTTGTAAAGACAAAGATCATCACCCTCTGGCTTAATTTAACTAAACAGATGTAGGGTTTATGTAAATATGCAGTCAGTGCAATTTTGTGAAATAAAAGCTAGAATACCTTGCCATTAGTGTAAAAATGCATTTTGTGTTACCAGCTGGCCAGTCATGACCTTTTTCTTCAGCCATAAAGACAGTGCATGTTGTGTACTCCAAAGCAGGGGAGATATGATGAAAAATGCTATGTCTGCAACCTCATTGCTTATGAAAATACCCAGACAGAAAAGCTGCACTTTAAGCATGTGGCAAGTACAGAATGAATTCCAGCAGGGTAATTTACTTTTCCTGCTGCTCTCCCCCTCACTGGAGCCAGCCACACTGGTGAAAGCTTAGTGCAGGCTGCAGAATTGCTGGGGCTTTCACTTTTATTTCATGAAAGATGTTGTTAGCAAGTAGGCACTGCTTTCCCTGAGAAGGCAGAAGACACAGTTTTGCAGATGTTTCAGACCACATCCCACAACAGTAAATCTTCTGAGCCAGTGCTTAGGCTTTTGTTGGTGATACAAGTGCTACACCTTGAGTACTGTGCTCGAGAGACCCTCACTACAAGAAAGGCATTGAGGTGCCAGAGGGTGTCCAAAGAAGAACAACAAAGCTGGTGAAGGCTTCAGACCACAAATCCTGTGGGGAGTGGTTGAGGGAGCTGGGGACATTAATCCTGGAGAAAAGGAGGGAGGCTTGGTGGGTATCTTGCCACTATCTACAACTACCAGAGAGGAGGTTGTAGTGAGGTGGGGATTGGTCTTTTCTCCCAGATAATAAAGCAACAGGACAAGAGAAAATGCCTTAAAGTTGTGCAAGGAAAGGTTTAGATTTGATATCAGAAAAAAATTCTTAATGGAAAGGTTTGTCCAGCATTGTAACAGGTTGCTCAGGGAAGTGGTGGCCATCCCTGGGGGTACTTAAAAATTGTGTACATGGGGTATTTGGTGGTGGTCTTGGCAGTGCTGGGTTAACAGTTGGACTCAACAATCTTAGAGGGCTTTTCCAACCTAAACAATCATATGATTCTATGATTCTTTGACCATTTCCGAGTAAGTCCTCCTTGACTCTGGTGTTGGTCAGATTTGGAGGAGATTGCAGTGATGTACCAGGTTAAGGAGGGAGCCTCATCTGCTGATGGATGCAGATTTCATACTATTGATACACAGACAATATTGTGCTGCTTCTGTCTCTGAAGTTTGGTCTGTATCCGACTGCACGTATTCCTTGTTCCCAGCCAGCAGACTTTTGGGGTGAATACTCCAGTTGAGGATTGCAGCTACCAGAAACTGTGTTAGGTTGGCAAAAATATCTCTGCACTGATATTTTAATTTGAAAAATTCATTCACTCTACAACAATATTTTACTAAAGTTGATTATCTAAGTGTCAAACAAGCTATACAGACATTTCTTTGTAATGTAGTTTGTGTATCATGTTTATATACTATGTATGTGTATTGCCCAAACAATATGGGTTTTGCTCTGCTTTTCCAATTTCCACATGAGATTTATTTGGTAAATGGAACATAGATTATTTTAGTAAAGGAAGAGTACTTACAGTTAGCTTTTATTTAGCAGTTCACAGCCTCTGAACTGCTGTCAGGTTGAACTGTGATATTTAAGATCAGAAGCCTTGAAGTGGGTGTGACTCTGCTTCCCCATGGCAGTGCAGCTCAGCTCCAAGCAGCATTCCCATATGACTCTGGTAACACAGCAGAGTTCAGCTCTAGAGTTCATCTACTTTAGAATTACAGCTGCCTCCTCAGAGGATGCATCATCTGTGCAACAACCGCTCTCAAAGTACCGTGAAAAGCCTCTCCTGTTTCTGAGTGGGAGTTTCACTGAGAAGACAGCTCTGAAATGATCTAAATGTGGGCTCTTCACAGGAAATCAGGACTTAGTTATCTGCAGCTGCAATTCAAAAGAAGCACCTATATGTAGCTTTGCCAGCCATCCCCCAAAATAGATTCACTTTCTCAGTTACTGACCTTAGGAAGAAATCTCTTGTTATTTTACAAACGTTTTCCTATAAATCTAATTCTTTTGGGAGAAAATATGTTATTTTTATAAATCTCTAGAACCACTGGATCTAGAGTGTGGATTTTCAGGACAATTTCACAATTATGAGAAGAGACAGATGTTGTTATCCTTCTTTTTTCAGGGCAAAACAAAAGAGCAGCTGTAGAATTGTCCCAGAGAATGAAGCAGAATGGTCTGCAGCCAGTTGTACCCACAAATTCACCAGCCTGCCCACAGGCACTGCCTTAGAAACCAAATGAAACAAGATTGCAGGGGGCTTCAGAAAGCCCCTTGAGGAGGACAAAAGCAAACAGGAAAAGGATCCCAACAGAAACAAAACAACCTGGGACCTGCTCCAAGTTTGCAGCCCACCAGGCAGAGAGGAAATCTGAGTTACAGGGGAACCAGCAAGTGCTGCACTCAGCCCATGCCATTACAAAGAATTTATTACTATTATTACATTTATTACTATTAGTAATTTAATAATGTAATGATTTGCTAGCTTTAGGATATGGTCCTGCAAAGACTCTGATGCTACAGTCCTCAAAGCATCTGGGGAATTAGGCAAGTAAATTACACAAACAGAAACTGAACCTCAAGCTTTGCAAGAATTCTGTTAAATTCTGTGAATTCAGCCCTTACTGAACAATAAATGCAATTTATTGTTCCCGCAATTTGTAAAATTCAGCTCTTTCTTGAAGGATAAAACAAGATGCAAGGCTGAACTGGATGCACCCCATCCTGAACTGTGCACATGTGTACTGCGTGTGGGTGTGTGTGCGCACACATGTACGGTGGGAAGGCATAGGGAATTACATCTGTCTCTAACACATGGCTTTGTTATATTATGGGCATTTTGTTTCAGGTGTCTCATGCCTGGAAGTTTAATTTACATCCCTAAGAAATGGCAACTGTAGGTCAGTGGATCCCAGCCATTTCCCTGCGCTGCGTTCCCCTGTAGAGCTCACCAGTGAGAAGAGATGGTCCAAGCATAACCTGATTCGTGCAAGGGATGCACCAGTGGGTGCAATGATCTGCATAGATAGTTTTGGCTCTCTAGCCCTCAATGCCATGTAGCACACTTCTAAAACCACTGCATGTCATCCTCAGAAAGCACTGTGATCCCTCAGTAAAGCACGACTTCTTTCTCATACCAAAGACAACGTTTGTGATTTCCCAATCTTCTCTCCACAGAGTTGCAAGAGCCAAAACTCTCTTATTCCCAAAGCAATTTCAGCCTGACTTTTACCAGGGAAAAGTGACAAGGGATTGCACCTTTGAAGGCAGAGTAAGGAACTGACCTGTGGTTTATGTCTTATTGGAGTGTATTGTGTCAATCTGTTGTAAACAGAAAAAGCATTTCTGTCCCTATTCCTTCAAGATAGGTGGGTGAGCCCCAGACAGGCTTTTCACTTGGAGGGTAACACCAAAGTAAGGTTGTGCTCCTGGGAAGATGTGAGTGGTGCATCTGATGACAAGGTGGATCTAATAAGGGCTTTCTTCTCAGTCTTTCCACTTTGATATTTTTGGAGACCTTTAAGCTGTGCATAATTTCTGTAATGAGTTCCTTGATCAAAACCTACTCTTTGCAAGTAAAATGTAGATACCTATTCAGATTTCTGACATCATCTTTGGAAGACAACAGAAAAAATGATGCGTTGATTAGTTTTTAGAGATTAATATTAATTAGTATTGATTAGTATTTAGTAATAGGCATGGGAGATGTATTCTGGAAAAAACCAAAACTCTACAACCAAAATTGTAGCCCACGAAACTGATCAAGAAGCTTCTGAAGCTAAACTTCTCTCATATCTCTCCTTGCCTTCACCCAAGACTACAAATGCTGAAGCAGTAAGATATCCTGCTCACAGAGGGGTATGTATCAGTAAAATCACAGCAGGCTTGAAAGCTTTGCAGGAGGCTTGTTCTCACCATTGTTTCACCTCTCTGTTTGAGGGTTTGTTTTTGTTTTTTTTCCTCACAGCTGTACTTACTGAGAAAGACACGAATATATTGTAGATGGTGTTGATTCATATCCCGCAGGAAAAATTGAAGAGGTGAGTGATTTTAGCAATTCTTACTGCCAGGTTAAGGAGCAGAAAATAGCTGCAGAATTGGAGGTATTGACATAAGAAGGGGTGAGGAGATGACCAGTGGGAAGGAGGAGTTGAAAGATTTCTGTAATCAACGTCTTTGTTCTCATTCCAACTCTGCAGAGGAACAGCTTTTGCCTAAATATCAAACCTCGCTTCACTTTTGTTTACAGTATCGGAAATAAGCAGGAACGTACTAGCACGCTGCAGGAGAAAACAATCATGTCCTTTGCTTCCAGCCATGCCAGTGGTACAGCCAGTTGTGATAGGGAAAGCCTGTAATCCAGTTTCAGTAAATCAAGCACAGCTGGGGCATCAGCTAGTCTGTGGTTTGCTTTTGTCCCCTGGGACTGCAGTTGTGTTAATGTTGCATGCACAGCCTGTGGAGCTGGGCTAAGTCACAGAAGTCTGGATCTCGGTCTGAGCTCCTTCAGAGGTCACAGCTGCTTTGGCTGGGGATTTTGGGTTAGGCTCATTACAGATTATCACTCTGAGCTCTGGTATTCTTTCTCAGCGTGGAGTTAACAGGATCCACATGGTGGATTTGGAATCTAATATTCAGATGTGGAGAGCCCTGGGCACTAAGCCCCGATCTTTAACAGGAGCTGTGCACATGCTGAGACTTGGGCTAGCAGGTCCTGCATGTTGGTTAGCAGTGAAAAAAGGTCTCACTCTGATTCAGACAGTGGAAGGGGTTTAGAGCCTCAAAATATACTCGTTCTCAAGCACTTCAATAAGAAGAATCAAATACATGAAGTAGCAGAGCATATGGGAAATACTTAAATGAATTTCAAAGGACTTCCCCTCATCATAACCTGTTCTATAGAATAAAAGGGCATGGAAGGAACAGTATTTTGTTCAGACAAATAACTTACTTGTTTTGTCAAACCTTGTCCTTTGTAAGGGCTGTCTGCCCATCACTGACAGGAGCAGAGATCTCAGATTGCATACTTCTTCCATCTGGCTCTCTGCCTGCATGCCTGACCTATTGATGTCCATGGTGATCTGTGCAGAGACTTGCACAGAAAGGAACAGTGTCTCTTGACATTGAGATCCTCCATTTGGACCTCTGGGGAAAAGGTATTTTAGAGTGAATTTTGCCTGAGGCGGGCTCAGGACAATGAAATCCTCTCCTTACAGCACCATGGGGGCCCAAAGGGAGATGCAGGGAACTGGATTCTGCTCCACAAAGTCAGTGAGGAGGTGGGGAGGGAGGGCAGAGCCCAGCGACACACAGGAGGTGACCGGGTTTTGGCAGGCGCCCGCAGAGATCTGCAGAGCCTGAGGCTTTATCTGCAGGGTGGCCAACATCTGGCAAAACAATCTGCTGGGAGGCTCGTGGAGGGAACCTTGCAGACTTTCCTGATGCTTGCCCAGATTTCCCCACACAGGGAGCAGATCTGGCACGAGCCGTGTGAGCAGTTTGATTTCCAAATGCACCGTGCCATAAATTCCCCCAAACAGGGAAACACTGCAGAGGAGCTGGTGGGCTGCAACCCACCCATCTCGCTCCATTTGTGTGCCTAAACCAGCTGGGATGCCAGTTCCTTCTCTTTGAGACTCTTTTCTTTATCTCCTTCTTTAATCCAGTGTGCCAAGCAGGCTTGTGCATCAGGGAAATCTGCAGCGCGTCAGATGAATCTGTCTCTGCAGTGTTTGTGCGAAGCCACCGCTCGGAGCCGGTGTGCCGGGAGCGCAGAGCCACCAGAGGGAGCGAGAGCACCGAGCACGGCAGCTCGGGATCGCAGCTTCAGGCGATGCAAACACAGAAATCATCCAGAGCCAGGAGGAGAGGAGGGCTGGCTCAGAATCTGTGTGGTTGCATTTAGGTGGAGAAACCCCAAAGACATTTTAAAGCCCATTTTGATGCATTTGGTAGGTGTTGGGGTTTAGGTTGTTTTGGTTTTGTATATTTTTTTTCCCTAATCCTAGATTTCTTTTTGTAATCAACACTGGGATTTTTGTTTTGTGGGTTTTTGTTGTTCTGTTTTTATTTTGTTTTTGGTTTTTTTCCTACTTCTTGATTTCTTTATGTAATCAACAGTGGCTAAACTGTATAAGCTGCCAAATGTAATAAAGATGTAGCTATTACAAATACTTCAAACCATTCCTCTAAGAGAAAGGCAAAAGTGGACTATTAAACAAAGTGACCAAAAGACTCTCAGTCGCACAGAATTTAAACACAATACTGTATCTTTACAAACAGCACTGCTGAAGGTTTGCTCTTCTGTCACTTCTTCCTTGTGTGGCTGTGTGCAAATCACCTAAACCCAGATCCACTGATAATAAGGAAACTTAACACTCTGAAAAACAGCAGAACCTAAACAATACTGTAGCCCTATTTCCCCTGTGCCCCATTTGCTCTATGTGTCTGAATTGCAGCTTCTTTCCCTCACAGAAAAACAGCCCATGTTGTAAAAAGTGCACTAAAGAGTGAAAGATTTTATGTTTCAGGGACCTGGGGCTCAGGGCTTTGATTGTTACAACTGGCATAAGATAACTGGGACTTTTAACAACGTTATTTTTTTTTCAAGGATGTCCTGGGCTGGTTTTCCATGCAGCCATGCAGAAGGCATGCTGCTGAGGCTACAAGCCAGGCATTCTGATTAAAAAATCAAGATCTCCAGAACTCTGCTGCACAGCACACACAGCATTGGTCTGTCTTGCTGTTACAGATGTGACTTTTATGTCTCCTGAGTTTTATCTGTTTCCTTTATTGTACTGGGTTCATTCAGAATGCAATAATTAAGGGTGTGTCAGATTTTTCCATTGCAGATCTTACTTTTCAACAAGTTACAAAATTTCATTATTGGCTGTAACCTGACATATGTAGTTGAGAAGCTGCTGTTTTTAAAGCATGCCTTGAAGAATTCTTTGAACCAAATTGGGCCATTAAGAAAAAGGGGACAGCACTCCATAGAAAATTGGTTCTAAAATTGGAATTCATCCCCATCCTTCTCCTGATATCTATCAGGCCACACATAATGGTAGTAGTAATATGCATTACTGGTGTTAAATATCATAGGATCATTTAGGCTAGAAAAGAACTCTAAGTCCAACCTTTACTGTAAAACATACAAGTTCACCACTAGACCATGTTCCCAACTGTCACATCTACACATCTTTTAAATACTTCCAGAGGTGGTGACATAACCACTTCCATGGCATGTTCCAATGCTGGAAAAACCTCTTTCTGTGAAGCAATTTTTCCTAATATCTGATCTAAAGCTTTCCTGGCATAACTTGAAGCCATTTCCTCTTGTCTATCACTTGTTAACTGTTAGAAAAAGCCAACCCTCACCTGACTACAATCTCCTTTCAGGTAGTTGTAGACAGCAATAAGGTCACCCCTGAACCTCCTTTTATTCCAGGCTAAACACCCTCTGCTTCCTCAGCTGTGCCTCATATGACTCATTCTCCAGGCCCTTCACCAGCTCTGTTGCCCTTCTCTGGACTCACTCCCGCCCCTCAATGCCTTTCTTGTGGTTAGGGCCCCAGAGCTTAACACAGCACTCGAGGTGCAGTCTCATCAGTGCTGAGTATAGTGGGACAATCACTGCCCTGGTCCAGCTGGCCATACAGTTTCTGATACAATCTAGGATGCCATTGGCCTTCTTGGCCATCTGTACACATGCTGGCTTGTGTTCAGCTGGCTCTCCTCAACCCCCCAGATTCTTTTCCACCATCCAGCTTTCCAGCCACTCTGCCCTCAGCCTGCAGTTGTTATGATCCAAGGGCAGGACCTTTAACTTGGCCTTGATTGGCCTTGGCCCATCACCACTGGGCAGCTTTCCAACTCTCCAGCAGATCAACTTTCCAGCACTCCTGCACAACATGGTGTCATCTGCTAACTGACTGAGTGTGCCCTGGATCCCCTTGTCAGATCATTGACAAAGATATTGAACAGGACTATCCCCAAAAGTGAGCCCTGGGGAATATCACTAGTGACTGGATACCAGATGGATGGAACTTAATGCACCACCACTCTGAGCCTGGATGTCCATCCAGTTCTTTTTCATTGTCAACATAACCTGTAGGCTCCATAGGTAAGGCTTTATTGAATTTTGATTTCAAAGCAAGGGAAAGATTTACTGTTGAAAAATTAGTTGTAGTGCCTCAAAAATTACAGGTACTATGTAAGCCCATGCCTTTTCTAAAACATATAAATAGTGGTATTTATGGTGAATGTTGTTGGAAATGTGTTCTTTTAAGACACCCTTTTTAGTTTCTCATAACTTTGCCAGTTTTTCTGAGTTGAAATATTGCCTGCCTCATGCTTGCTCCAGAGTTAATACTTTTTGGAAAAGTGTTATCAAAACATTCAGGAGAAACATTGCAAAACCAGCGCACTGACTTCCCAGCATGGCACATAGGAAAAGACAAGCTGCTTCACCCATTTTAGAAAGTTTCGGCCACCATTTGGTTGAAGGATGCTCATCTCCATGGTTTGCACTGCAGCAGAAACCTGGGTTATGAGCCACTCCTGACTATGGATCAGAAACATGGGGGCAGCACTCACAAAAAAACCCAACCCAAAGCCTACCAGCATCTGGGCAGGTCATAAGCCTCTGCACTGCAGTGACAGCAGGGCTGTTATAGAAACCTGACCCTCCTGTGGGTGACCATGGTCTGGCAGAGCTGAGCAGAGCTCTCCCTGCAGCCTCCTTGTCCACATCCAGCACTGGGCATCAGCACCATGGCACAGGGCTGCTTCCACCAGCTTTCCCAGCTCACTGGGAAGAAGTTCTCCATGATATCAGCCTAAGGAACAAGAAGTTTTGGGATGACCCAAAATCAAGGAGCTAGGCACTTGAATGTGCACCACAGAGGACTCCTCTCTGTGCAACCAAATGACAGATCGCTCTGTTTGAGACTCATGGGCTGGTGAACAAGACAGGATTCGCCAGATTCAGCCTGACAAAATGTTTTCGTCTCTATCTCCTCTTCACACAGTACAGGAGGTGGATGGGATTCAGGAAATGGCCCAAGATGGGGTTTTGGCAATGCCTTGTTAAAAAGGCCCTTCATCTCACTATAGAAATGGAAAGCAGTGAAGGTATAGCAGCCACAGAATGGTTGGATGGGTCACTGTGTCCTCTGACCATGAAACCCTTTGCCATCCTTGGTGTGGACATAATAATTTCCTTACCAGCCCCTCTAAGGAAACAGGCTAACAGCAGATCCAGTGTGGGACTGATTTTTTCAAGTATTTTCAAATTCAAAGCAATCTGCCTAGATAACCCACAGTTCCCAGAGCTGTCCCCTGAGGAGCCACCTCCTTCCTGCAGCACATGCCCCTTGTCCCCTGCCAGTCACCTCCATCCTTCTCTTTGTACAGGCAGATGGGCCAAGGCTGGGCCAGGCCCAGCCAAGCACCAGTGCCCTTGCAGGGTCAGGTCACCCTGGTGTCCCTGAGCAAGGGACACAGGTCACTGTTTTACACAGGTGATAACTCTGTGTGTGTGTGTGCTCCTCACTGCAGTGCCCTCCGGGGGACACCTGGTGCCTGGCTGGCAGCAAGGCTGAGCTTCCAGGGAGAGTCTGAGTCAGCGGGAATTTTATACTGGGGTAAATGAAACACTCGACCATAAATACAGCACCTTTGAACAACACTGATTGAAAAATCTTGGCATTTAAAATCAGGATTTAACAAATGAGGAGGAGGTTCTGATGTGCATTTTGCAGCATCCGTAGCAGAGAAGGGGAAGGAAAGGACTATTAATGTCATAAGGATGCTATGAGGACAAATCCATTTGGAAAGCCTTTATATACTGCTGTGATGGACCCATAGACAAATTTGTCATGAAATGACTGATTTGTCTCCCATGACTTAGGCTTTCTTCAGAATTATTCCGCTGAATTTTTTTTCAGGACAAAGCATACACAGTTTTTGCCACAACTAAAAAAAGAAAAAAAGAAAAAAAATGGTTTTATTTGTAAAATAAAGGTTTTTATTTATTTGAATAGGAAAATTTGCTCTATACAGGTTTTTTTTTGGTCAGAATTAATTAATTTTTTTTCCCTGCAATTCAGTAGAAAGAATTTGAAACGTCAAAAACTTTGTTTAATTGGGAAAAAAACCCACCAAAACAACAAGCCAAATAATTCTCTAAGAGATCTATTATTTTGAGAAAAAAATCTAGGAGCTCTTTTTGTCAATGGCTACCTTCAGATGACTACACTGGGACTCGAATTTTGTTCTTTGATCTTGTAAATGCATCCCTGTCATCAAAGGATGTGAAGTCCTTAGTAGCAGCATTTCTGCTTTCAGATTTGCATAAATCCAGGAAAGAGCATAACATTACAGCTCAGTGTCACAGATTAACAAGGTACCATGTTTAAGCAAAGTGTGATTACTGCTGACCAAAGTGGATAAAGGAATACCTGTGAATAAATCAAAGGGGTATATATAATAGCGATAAAAGTAAAAATACAGCATAATTCTGAGTTACTGAGGAATGAGGATCTACGATTCTGCTCTAGATGAAAATAAGGATTAAGTCAAGTAAATTAAAATGGTATGGATGACAAGAGAATCAGACAGTTTTTTTTCAGACAAGCTAGAAACAGCTTGTAGTAGGTTTAATTTCAGTCAGTACTTCAAAATGGTGCAACAAATTTCAGTTAATTTTTATATAAAAAACAAGTCAATCTAAGTAGCAGGAATAAAAACAGTTTCAAATGGACAGTAATTTGGATCGGGTAATTTTCTTCAGTTATGTTTCTCTGGCATATATTGTTGTTTTATTGAAAAGAATACACATGGTTTGAAATCATTCTGTTTCCCATTGAAGACAGATCTGACAGAATTCCTTATAAAAATATTTCATATATTTTCTGAGCGCTTTACGGCTGCCAGAATCGGCTAGGGTGCATTATCTAGAGTGCAATCAAATGTCACGCTAGAAAAGCACTAAAGCCTTTTTAATTAAAAACGTCATAAAGGATTAAGTAAAATTATAACCGCTGGTTACTGTAACCTTCTCAGAGGGGCACGAGTGCATGCGTGTGTGTGTGTGTGTGTTTGTGTGTGTCTGTCTGAGTGTGTCTGTGTGTTTGTGTGTGTTTGTGTGTGTCTGTGTGTGTCTGAGTGTGTCTCTGTGTGTGTGTCTGTGTGTGTGTGTGTGTCTGTGCGTGTGTCTGTGTGTTTGTGTGTGTCTGTGTCTCTGTGTGTGTGTGTTTGTGTGTGTCTCTGTGCGTGTGTCTGTGCATTTGTGTGTGTGTCTGTCTGTGTCTGTGTGCCTGTGTCTGTGTGTTTGTGGCTCTGTGTGTGTATGTGTGTCTGTGTATTTGTGTGTCTGTGTGTTTGTGTGTGCATCTCTGTGTGTGTGTGTATCTGTGTGGCTGTGTGTGTTTGTCTGTCTGTGTGGGTGTGCGTGTGTCTGTGTGTTTTTGTGTGTGTGTCTGTCTGTGTGTTTGTGTGTCTGTCTGTGTCTGTGTGTGTGTCTGTGTGTTTGTGTGTGTGTGTCTGTCTGTGTCTATATGTCTCTGTGTCTGTGTGTCTGTGTGTTTGTGTGTGCATCTCTCTGTGTGTGTATCTGTGTGTCTGTGTGTCTGTGTGTGTTTGTCTGTGTGTTTGTGTGTGTGTGTCTGTGTGTTTGTGTGTGTGTCTGTGTGGCTGTGTGTTTGTGCATGTGTCTGTGTGTGTGGCTCTGTGTGTGTGTATGTGTGGCTGTGTGTGCGTGTGTCTGTGTGTCTGTGTGTCTGCGTGTGTCTGTGTGTGTCTGTGTGTCTGCGTGTGTCTGTGTGCGTGTGTCTGTGTGTCTGGGCCTGTGTAGCCAGGCCCAGCCGTGCTGGGAGCATGGGGAGGGAATTGAGCGCTGCCAGGCCCCGGGGCTGCAGCCGAGCTCAGGCTCCGGCCAGGCCCAGCCCTGTCCCCCTGCCCTGCCTGCCCACCCTGCCAGGCCGCGTGGGGAGCACAGGATGTGAGTTTAGCGAGGAATGTGTGGCTGAAGAGCTCCCGAGGGCCGCTGGCCGGTTCCATGCGCTTGCAGGGAGCCGCTCCGGCCGCCAGGGCTGCCCTAAGGAAGGCGAGGGCGCTGCCAGGCCCGCGCAGCTCCGGCTGTCTGAGACACGGGATGCAGGCAGGGCATCGAAAATTGCTCAAGGCGGGCTCAGAGCAGGCAGCTGCCCTGGGACAGAATATCCCAGCTCGCACACGCCCAGCTCCAGCCTCCACAGGAGGGCACCGGACCGTCACTGCTTGGCATGCGCTGCTCCCACCCACATGAAGCTGCTGCCTCTGTTCCCACCTCTGAAACATCCGGAAAGGAGGGCATCTCCGCTTGCAGCCTTCTGCTGCTTTTCCTTTCTGCCACAGTTTTTTCCTTCGATACCCGCTTTTTTCAGCTCCTTTCTTTGAAACTTTTTCCTCCTTAAACTTTCCTTTCCCGTTTTTCATTTTCTCCCCACAGCCCCAAGACAGACTGTGCCACCACTCTGAAAACAATAGTAATACTGAATTTTGCCTTGAAAAACTTAATTATTCTGCTGCAATATTCAGAATTCCCACTTTACATATGCTTGGCCATTGTATTATTCAGCACCACCATGAAACTTCCAAAAGTAACCATTCGTATGTTAATGCTGAAAATTCAGGCATCATATAAGTATGAAGATTTATTCTTTCAAATCCAAGCTGTGGGTTTTTGTGAAACCCATGCAAAGGGGTGGATAATGTTCCAATGCCCCAGCAGCAGGCTACGAGGCAAGTTGAGTCACTCGTGGTATAATTTCGTTTATGGAGTGTCTGAATCCTATTGTTCCCTTGAATGGCTCTGGAAACTGCACCACAATGTAGCCCCAAGGAAGTTTACATATTTTGAGAAACAAATTACTGGAGTAACCTGTTGTAAATTTGTTACAAATTCATTGAAACACGTGTTAGATGTGTCAGTACACAACTAATCACACAGAGACTGGTACTCTCTGCTGAGTGTGTATTCTGGATAGAAAAACTGCACCTTGTCATCTTTCTACTATTGCATTTATTTATATAACCTTTTACTTTTCTCAGTTTAATAAAATCTTGGCCAGGTTGACTTCATCCAGGTTCCTCACCAGCATTCTCTCTCAATGCATTTTCATCTGCATTCTATCAGATGTTCAGTGCAGATTTAAATTAAAAAAAAAAAAAAGTATTTTCCCCACTCTACATTTTCCATTGCGCCATTACAAAAATCCCCTGATGGCTGAAATGTGTGAATCGGACAAATTTTATATATTACTATGAGACAAATACTGTTTTTAAGCAGTATTATCTTCCCTTCTGCAGTAAACAAGTTCTTTTTTTGCCACCAAAATAATTTTAAATCATTTTGATTTGCTAAGGTGAGTATACAATGGACATAAAAATGGCTTGGTACTTATGTTCGAGTTCATCACCTATTAGAGGCCTGTTTACCTGCAATTCATGAATTTAAAATTATGAACTCCTCGTACCAAATGCTTCCAATGAAGCTTTTGCTTCTTTTCTTCTTTTCTATTGAAGGTAAACATGAGATGCCACAATGCTTGAGTTCAATGCATAAAAAATTAGCAACATTTTAATAGCCCTTATAGGGTAAGACAAGACTAAGATTTTTATTCAAACTAGGAAAATTTTTTTGTGCTTTGATAAGCAGGACAAACTTTTCTCTGGGACAAACTCTGCAAAGGAAGATTTGTGATTTCTGAGCTGATCCAGCCTGGCTTGGAGAGAATGGACAACAGCTGTTGGAGAAAATGAGGCAGAGACTTCATCTGGGTATTGCAGTGGTTTAAAGATCTGTCTATGGCTTGTACAATTCAAACAGTTACAGTTTAGGAGCCTTTGCAAAGCACCAGAGCTAAAGGTTGAAAATATCAAATACTGTTTTTTGGAGTGGCAAACAGTGTCTGGTAACAGTCAGAGGAGGGGTCTCTACGGCTTCTTGAGTCATCTGCTCTCCTCCTGGAAAGAAAATTATTTTCTATTAGTCCATTTAACATTCTCAGAACAGTGCTAAGAATTTAACAGCAGCTCAGCATGCAGACGTAGCTCAGATCCTATTCTGGGGTAGCAGTCTCTGC
Organism: Melospiza georgiana; assembly: GCF_028018845.1. Lineage (NCBI taxonomy): Eukaryota > Metazoa > Chordata > Aves > Passeriformes > Passerellidae > Melospiza > Melospiza georgiana. The sequence continues at coordinate 93,518,409 of NC_080432.1, forward strand.
TTTCCCAAGAGGTACATGAAAAATATCTGAATTCAGCATTGCGGGACACAAAGCATCTGTTGGTCAAACTAAGAATGTGCTTTGGATTATCCCAAGTAATATAAATTACCTGATTTAAAATCCAGGTTTATAAATCTTACATCACCATCAAGTCTTCCAATTAGTGAAAGGACCTTTGAATTTTATAGGATATGGAGGGAAAATAGAATTTAAAGCTGCAAAGTTTCTCTATACATGATTAGTTGAAACATCTACACTGTCTTTGTCATCAGAGATATCTGAGAACTTCTTAGTTCACTGCAGCGCTGAGAGCCAACCCCATCCCACAGAGGGGAAGCAAATGTCTTGTGTAGATTCACTCTTATAATTTGAGAATTATTTTAAGAAATGAACAATATTTGAAGTCTTAACCATCTTAACAAATTAAGATAATTTCTGTTTCCGGCTCCAGTGAAATTATTGCTGATATTGCACTCTTGCACTCTTTCATTACAGTAAACTGTTATGAAATCATAAATAAAACAACATATCTTTGGCATATGGAAAACACTTTTCAGTTTGACATAACTGAAGCAAGTTCAGTGTTACAGGTAGTTGCCCTTCCAAAGACAAAGATCATCCCCAGGCTGCTGTGGCTGAAGCATGAAAAAAGTCAGCATCACATCTGAGCCTCCACAGGCTGACAGACTTCCTCACTTGCCAGCTGTCTCCTTGGAAATCTCCAGAAAGCAGGTGAAATTCATGTGCTGCTTGTAGTCTAGACTTCACCTGGGCATCTGAACCACTTCCAAAACAGTTTACCTAGACCTTGGATCTCTGCCAACAGCAGCCAATCCAATGTAGGCACCTACCTTGATACAGTCTGTGAATTCTTTCATGTCTTCTCTGGTGAATGACTGGCTTTTGTAGTACAAAGGCTTTTGAGGAGCTGCATCAGCAGAAGCCATAAGTAGTAAAGACAAGTGTGACATTTTTTACCTGCTGTTGAAGTGGAGGCACAAATATATGATGAAGGGACTGTCTGATATATGGGAACATGTTGGGTGCACTATAGTGATAAATTGCTTCCCTATTACACCTAGGAGAGAGAAGTGATGCACATGCAGCATCCTGGCATATTGTCACTTCTGTTCCCAATGCAGTAGGAATCTGTGAAGGTAACAACTCTTCTTATTTGGTTGTGCCAGTGCTGGTCAATATTAAAAATCCCCAAAAAGAAATAATGGCTTTGCTCTTCATTGTCTATGTTTTATTTAGGCAGGGCCTTATCGCATTTTATGACTTTTCTCTTTGAACCAGCTATAAACTTTCTAACCACAGGTAATTCAGAATGAATTTCTAGACATTATACAGAGTGAATATATAATCTGATTAGAAACTGGTACTGCAGGAAGTCTGCAGGCAAATGCAATGACCATTTTGTAAGTATGTGTAAATTTGAGGTTTGCTTATGCTGAAAGAATAAAATGTCCCTTCCATCTTACATCAAGAGGGTAGAAACACTGAAGGTTATCAGGTGGGTAAGACTGTGTTTGACTGCTCTAACTTCATGCCCTCAGTTATAGTGTAGGATTGGATTAGTCTTTAATATGAGACTTGGAATATACTGTACCATCATTATCTTCCCCAGTGTGTCAGTGCAGAATATTAATAATATTCTTTTTTGTATGATAACTCAGCACAGAGCATAGACTAATTTTTTTATAAGTAATTATATGTTTAGAAGCTGCCTTCCAGTTACATGATTAGACTACAACCAGTATTGCTATCTACACTTAATCAATACCACAGATATCGCCTAATTGTGGAACAAATATCAGCAATGCTCAGGGTAAAAAACAATGTCACAGCCTCCTAGCTCAGTGATGACTCATCAACCAAGATGTGTTATCAGTCCTGTACCATAACCTTTGAGCTTCACAACACTGATCAAAAAAAGCTTTGGTTCTTCATATATTTTCTGAATGAAATAATAATGCTTTTTTTTCTATCTTCCCTCTCCCACATTCCAGCGCAGTATCAACCAGGCAGAAATATTTAGCATATTTCCAGCACTAGGCTGTAATTTTAATTTTTCTGCATGCACATCTCTAGACAGGTGTTTTGAAATGTAAATAAAAAGCAGTGTAGTGTGGGACTTAGTACACGAGCTGCTGCAGAACACTCTAGCAGGTTGAGAAGCACAACATCTATCTGCTTAATAGAGCAGCAAGCTTGTGTAATGAGCAGAAACCACTCATTTAAAATCTTTACTACAGCTCCCCAGCTAAAATATAAAACACATTCTGAGGAAGCAGGAGGTGGAATAGCAGAGCTCCAGCATAATGTGGAGGGCAGAGCAGCTCAGTAAAACCCCCTGGGTGATGTGCAGGGGAAGGGTGTGCCAGGCGCTCTGGCAGGGCAGGAGCCAGCAAAGAGCAGCGGGCAGTGTCTGCTCTGAGCCGCGATGCCGAGCAGCCAAAGGCTGTGGATGTGTCTCAAACGTGCACACTCTGAGCAGGTCTCTAAGCAAGTTATCCATTTCCAGCATTATGTGCCTGTGGTTAAAAGGATTAGCCAGTGGTAATCCAGTTCTGGGGGAGATTAACTTTCAAAAATAAGAGAAAGCTTCTGCGGTGGACACATTTTTGGCTCTGCTAACTTGGGTGGAGAGTTAGGCTGGGTGGGGGAGGGACAAGGATGAATAACCTCCGCTCTCTGTTTATCTCCCCTCTAGAGGCCTCTACACAGCTGTCAAAAAAAGCTTTTATTGTCAGCATATTTTTAGGCCACTTAGATGACAAAGTGCAGAAACCAGTTAGGCAGCCTTCTATAGAAGGTGAAGCCCTGTGCAAACAGAGCTCCAGGCACAAAAGTGCCCCTTAGGTAATGAGGATTTGCACCATTGTCTGGTTGCAGTCCTAGAATTAGTAATATATTTTTACTTAAGGCTTGATCATGACTTCACATCAGATAGGCTTGTGCAATGTGATCCCACTGCCCTTAATTATGCTATTTTAGCTGATATTGGTGCAAGCAAGGTGAAAAACAAGGATATCTCCATGCTAAAACATATAAACAGCAAATTAGATTTCTCTGTATATTGTTATATCTTTTAGCTATTGTTATCTTGAAACTACATTGAACTACATGAGCTCTTTGTCTTCCCATTAAAGCAATATTTCAAATGGCTCTTACTTCCAGAAGCTGCTTTTCAGTGCTTCAGCTTTTCAAGCAGAACCAGTGCTGATGCTAATGACATGATGTCTATCCCACAGACCATAGAAGGTCTCTAATTCCATCAAGAGAAAGACTCGAGGAGTTGGCTAATGTCACCAGAAAACCTCAATGGAATTACAGCTGCAATTGTGGGGGTCTGGAGTATTTCACTTGTTGCAGGATGGGAATGAAGTGCTATCACTCAGCCGCCTCTCCGCTGTTCTCCGAAGCATGGTCTTATTGAACTGCTTGGAGCAGTGTGGACAGATGAGGAGGGGACACATCTGTTACCCCTCAGAGTCAGTGGAGGTGTCTCCTCAGGTTTTGTAGGCCCAAGAGAATTAGGGGACCTCCAGCCACCAACCTTCAGCCTGGGCAAGCCATGGTTTGGTTATGAAGGACTGGCTTCTAGTCAACTGCAGTCTTGTGGTTACAGGAGCTTTCCACTGGGAGCAGAAGGTTAAATTCATTACATTGCCTCAGACATTTGGTTTAGCTTTCTATGTGCCCCTATTTGTTATGTATATATACTGACAATATTTTTTCAAGATTTTTTGCAGCTGAAGTTGGTCTTTGTCTGTTTCAGCCTCTCACTTGCTGTGAATGAACTTATTTTTCCTCTCCCCATCCCACAGTAGGAATTTTCTGTGCACCACTGTTCAGATTGCTAAAGACTTTACTGTCCTTCTTCTGCTTCTTTCTCCTTGGAAAGAAAAAAATTATTTCAGAGGGAACCTGGACATATGTATATTTATGTACTCTGCCATGTGACAGCAGCAACTATACACACCTATGCAAGCCCTGCCAAAAACGTAAAGGAACAAAAAACATCAAGACCAGTAACAACAACAACAACAACAACAACAACAAAAAACCACAAACAAAGCAGTCTGTTAAATAAAAAAAGGCATCAGTGTTACATAGTTTCATTAAAATCAGAAAAAAAAGACATATGGGCTGCATCTGCATCTGTAGATGTGACCTCGTTCTCCCCCCAGGAACTTACAGCTTTCTCTTCCTGCTGTAGGCAGAGGTCAGTGATCATATTCTGCTTACGATTTCTGAAGGTCACTTCCATATAAAACCTGCCCTCTTCCTCCAGATTCTCAGCACATGTTGCCCAAAACTTTCTCAGCAATGCTACCTTTTGAGGAATATTATAATACCTCCTCTGGCCTCCCCATCACCCTGTTCCGTTCAGACTGGCAGAGATGTGATCATGCTCTCTTTCCTCTCCTTTAATTGAGGGTCTTTCAGAAACTATCCTTGAAGCTGAGTTATGCTCCCAGGCTCCTTAAAATATCACAGATTTTCAGCACAAACTGAAGCCTAATAACCCTAATGAACAGAGAGCTTTTATCTTGCTTTTTTGCCTAGTTCAAGTATTATTGCTTAAACCTTCATAATTACCCCATCATTTTATCTGTGATTGCTTAGCATGATGATTTCTTGAGCTTTCCTGGGGAATAGGTAATCTAGCCAAGGAACATTTTCAGGCTATCTGGCAGCCTTTCTTTTCAAAAGATGTATTGTTCCTATTGGGGTTTACTATTTCATCCAATTCATCTTGACATTTTGCTGCCTGCATGGTGAAGTCTTCAGGAAGAAGATGGCTTAGTCTTTTGTCCTCTTTATCTCTACCCTCATCTTGTTTGTTGTAAGCCTTGAAAGCAGAGCAATGGCTATCTATATGCCAAAAGAAAAGACAACTGACTTCCTTCTGGGTTTATCTGGCCTGCTTCAAGCTAATTTAAAGAAGTAGCCCTGGCAGGCCACATAAATGAGGATATAAATGGTCATAACCTGTCTAGGGAGACTTTTAAATGCACCTAGCAGGTTTAAGAGCACATATCTAATTGTGCCTAAATCACTTATGTTCTTTTATAAAATTCCTTATCTCCAGTGCTCTCCTGCTGTAAAATAATGAGTCTGCATGGACAAAAGGAGGCAGAAGGATCTTGGGCTCTGAGACTGTTCAATTTCTTTTAAATATATTGTTCAAGAGAAGGAAAATTAAACTTTGAAAAAGACTAGCATCTCTCAAAAAAAAATCTTTAATCATAAATATAGCCTCTTCTAAGATGTACTTTAGGTTTTATTTTTCCCTAGCATAATCTTTTTCTTGCAAACAAAGCAAAAATCTCAAGTTTAATATATCTTTTCCAAAGTGATCATGTGCACTTCTTTAACAAAATATACGGAAAGCATTATATCCCCATGAGAAACTGCATCATTTCCCATCTGGAAAACTCTTGCAGCTAAACTTGAGAAGATAGAACTGTTTTCCCATGATATTTTCTTTTAAACATCTCATGCCAACCTAAAATGGAAATTTTGAATTTCATGACAGACTGAATCTTTTATTTTTAATTATTTCCCTCAGTTTGGAAACATCAGAGCACTTATTGCATTTTATTTTGAGAATGTCAGAAAGTTTCAGTTCAGTAATATTAGAGGATTTCATTTAGACCATGGGAAATCACAGTATAAAATATTAAATACTCTAGATATGTTATATAGAGGATGATATTAATATTTAATCCTTAGGTCAGAGGGAAATGCATGAAAACAATAAAGCCAAATCAATTTATTTTATACCAGTGAAGACCTTTATGTTATTTAATTGAAAGAAAAATCTATTAGTGATTCTGACTTTCTTTTATTGAGAGTGAAAGTTTTAGCTTTGCCAAAAATGCCATCTTTACTCTTGAATATTCAGACATGTCTCTGTCTTAAAAATGAAATTTTAGTTCTTGTAGAAGCACAGAGAAGGTCAAAGAAGCTCAAGGATGTGGAGTGGCTATTGTGATCAAATACATGTCTGGCATCTGGAAAGGGGGATGAAGGAAGATCTGGCTTTGTGGTGGCCTGGAAAAAGTGTATCAGAATAGATTATTCATTTCCTCTGCCAGTGAAAGAATGAAAAAGACTGTTGGTGGAATCAAAGTAGGAAAGAGATTGTTTTCCCTGAAAAGTACGCATAACCTCACACATGGAAGGATCAAACATTTACTGAGCAACTGAACAAGCTACATGTCAGGCTCAGGACACGGAGGTGTTGCCTCTGGTTCGGGAAGCTCCTGGACTGTGAATGTCAGAAGCCAAGGGAGAGTATCCAAGTGTCTCCTTATCTGGCCCTCCTTTGGCTATCTGGTCTTCTTAAAGGGATCTCAGAGTCAGATTCTACAAAAATACATGGAAATGCCCTTGGCCATAGCAGCTGCTTGTTCTGCACGGTCCCCACAAGGCAGGCTCCCCATGAAACCCAATCCTCACCCATTAGTGAGGGTGCAGAGAGCAGTTGTGTTACAAGAAATATTCCCTAAAGGTATGATGCAGAGGGCTGGCCATGCCAGCTCATTTTCAGGCTGTTATCTCAGGCAATGAGGCAAGCTTGGGATGCAGACTTTGGACAGTCTGGAGGGAAGGGCAGCGTGTGGTTAGCCAAGTAACCACTGGATGCCACTGTTGTTCCACACAGCTACAGCCAAAAAACTTCATCTGGCAGTGGAAATGTGCCTTGTAGAAGAGAAGTGCAGATGTGGGGTTTTAAGTGTTTAGTGTATTCTCTCTCTTAGTGCAAGGGGCAAATTCATTGCATTTGCCTTTGTGTATGTCCTCACAATTAGATGCTGGCTTTCATTCCTTGGCGTTTAGGTTAAACAGCCTGATTCAATCTGCATTTAGCCACTACTGCCTGCGTTCTCCAGATTCATAGCAATGAAGAAAATAGTAACTTCATATGTCACACAGGGCAGCTTTACTTACAACATCACTAAGAAGATTAAAAATAAATTGAAGCATATGTCACTTCAAAGGGGGCAAGAAAAGGACATCTGCATTATTTGATGCATTAATGAGAAAGTTCTGCCGAGTCTTGATTTGAACTGTATGGGAAATGATGCGATTGGTAAGCTTGCAAGTTAAATGTATTTCAAATTAAATTGTTTCTGAAATTTGTATTTAAGCTAGGTTAAGGGACACTTGCATTTTAAACTTTGCCTTCTGATATCTTGTTCATAAATTGAGCCTTACCCTTTTAACTTGAGGAGTTTACAATAAAAAAAAAATCAAAGCAATTTAGCTACAAATATCTAAGGCTGCATTTCAGTGGAGTAAGCAAGAACAGCTCTCCTGCCTGAGGCAAACCTTATCATCCATGACCATCTGTACAGCTACAAACTAACTACCTCTGGCACTGCATGATTCTGTAGACACTGGGCTATGGACTAGCAAGCTAACATCCATCCAACCTGATTCCCATCTCCAGCTCCAAATACTCCCTGATACTCTAATTTTGTATCAAATATTTCCAAAAATGTGGAAGCCCAGGTCATTTTTACCTTTCCCATCTTTTCTATGTGGATGAGGATAAGTAAAGGTCAGTGATGGATGTTAGAGATGCATGGGCAGAAACCCTCATAAAAAATTCACGAGGAACAATATGAGTTTCTCCACGCCATCTTGGTGCTTCTGGTTTGTACAGCTCAGCTGAGGAAGGTTTCTTTGCTTCTGAAGGAAATACGACTTCCAGGAGGCTAATGTTCTGTTTAATGCATTAGCCTTTCCCCTTGGGACTCAGTTACAAATGCAGCTCAGGCCAAATTGATGAAATATCAGTTAATATGTGAATCTGACAGCTTGGAAAGGACACAGCTGCAGTGAGATAGGATAGTTTTAAGGTGATAGAGAAAAATCTAAATATAAGAACACCATTATTTGCGTATGTGGGTCTTTTAGAGGGAGACACTGACAGCTTGTTAATGAAACCAGGAATAATCAGTCTGCTTTTCCAGAGACCATTTCTCTGCAGTTTGTCCTATGGGGGAATTTGACACTGTATAAAAAAAAAAAACCTGGCCTAAACCATAGTCCATTTGCTTTATTGTTACTATGACATTTTGCTGCACAGAGGTTTCATATATGTCAACCTTTTCAGCATAAGCATATCACGACTTTGTGAAAAATTGGTGTGGACACTTGCCAGATCCTAAATAAAATGCTTTCCATTTGGTTTACCCTGAAGCCATAGGGATTGCTCCAGCAGAATGGAAGAAAGCCCACTTTCAAATAGTTTCCCACATTGCTGTGTTCACAAACGTATTTTAAACTCATGTCAAGGAGCCAACAGAAATTTGTCTTTATGTATGGATTAGCCAATGCAGGTGGCTAAATAACATATGCAATCGGATGTAAAAATGTTTCCAACCATTGCTCTTAAAATAAATGAGTAAAATAATGTGCCTACACTTGACTGACACTGTGGATCCCCATGAGGTTCTAGGTCAAGTCCTCCCATCAGTCCCTTCAATGGTGGCAGGAGCACAGACCTGCCCTGTGGGTTATAGTGGTCCCCTCCTGCTGTGGTTTATCAGTGTGGTCATGTTCTGTGGTGTCCACATGGCTCCCTAGCATGACTTGGAATGAGAATTCCATTAGGTGTGCTTGGGTTCAGAGTCCCTGTGGAGGCAGGGACATTCCACACTGACTGTGGGGACATTCCACCCATGGGAGGAACCTGGCGCTGGTGAGGAAAGGAGCCCTGCTGAGGCCACCATGTCAGGGACTGCTGTGCCTGTGTTTGCCATGGGAGCAAAGTATAGATGTGTACTCTTCACTGACAACCTGGTGTGCTGTACATGTCTCTATCAAGTTATGTGTTGGCCCAGAAAACAGCTGAGAGATCTGTATTTTGAGGTTACACCCTGCAGATGGAAACATTTAGCCAGAATACTACAGGGATTAAGAGAAGCCAGAAAGAGAAAATCCCTCAAACCTGGAAACTGCCTGTGTGTCTTTGGAAAGGTGGGAAAATCAGAAATGTGATCTCTTCTGTCAGTGTTTCACAGATATTCTAAAATGATATATGAATGAATTAGTAAAGTATTGGAGAGAATTTAATTGCATTCAGGTTTCAGAGTAGATATTCCAAAAGTTAGCTTTTTTAATGGAAGTTATGATGAAAAGAAACAAGAATTGTTCAGAAAAGAGAGGAGAGTATGAGTCTTAAGCAGAGATTTAAAGAAATTCCTTCTTTCAGGTAAAAGGACAAAACCAAGAAAAAGTCCACTTAAAAAATAAATATTGTGCTTACGAAATCCGGGGCAATTTATTTACTGAATTATGTCTGATATAACAGTTTTAGCAATTTTCAATTCAAACTGCTGGCTTATAATTTTTCCTTGATCCCTCCAAGTTTACAGACGCTTAAAAATGACTGCAAAAATTACTAGATTACTAAGGAACTCTTATAAACCATCCCAAACATCTTACCAGAATTTGCAAGCGAGATTGCACTGGTGAGATGATAGAAAAAAAAGTAGTTATAAAACAAGTCATTTGATGAGAAGAAAATTAAAACATTAACTCAGACAACAGGATTTAGAAAGTCAAGCTAATTGTATTATGGCCTGAAGTTGTGTCAGGGGAGGTTTAGGTTGGATATTAGAAAAATGTTCCTCTCCCAGAGGGTGTTTGGGCACTGGAACAGGGAAGTGTTCACAGCACCAGCCTGGCAGAGCTCAAGATGCATTTGGACAATGCTCTCAGGTACATGGTGTGACTCTTGGGGATGGATGGTGCTGTGCTGAGCTTGATCCTTGTGGATCCCTTCTAACACAGTTTATTCTAAGAGTCTGTGTTTCTAAATTTCACTTAGAGAAGTTAGCAATTATTTGTCATTTAATGAAAAAAAACTTCTTTGAGTGCCTCTGTTTTTCAAAAAATAAATGTTTTGAAGGCTAGCTTTCCATAAAACTTCTTCAAGCAAAGGGATTTCCAAGGTCAGAGCTGCTAGAGAACACAGGCCAGGCTTTCAGTCAGTGTGAAAGGCCATCATTTGAAGGAAGCTGGAAGTAGTTAATTTATACCATCTGAGGGGCTCACTTCCTTACCCAAGGTAAAGCAAAAACAGCAGAGCTTTTCTCATTAATACAATAACGTGTTTTCTTTTATTTTCTTTTCTTATCTCCAGGCTTTGGTTCTTCATTTCTCTTTAAAAGTGTAAGCTTCTGTTTGAAAACTACGTTATTATAGTATTAATAGGAAGGAAAATAGTTGCTTCAGCTTTGGTCATGCTTTCAGTACAGCCAGTACATGTGCAATCATTTATTTTCTCTGCAATCCTGCAAAATATTTCTTTTTCCATTGTACATATGGAGACACTGAATACTGGGATGTTTCTCTATGACCATTAAATAAGTTACTGTTAAAAACAACCTTGTTCTCAGGATACACTAGGTTTTTTCCTCAGTTGGTGATTTCAAGTAAGGTTAAAGCAGAAGCCTACACTTAAGAAATTACTTTGCTTTTTAATCCACTTCTGCAGAGGCATCAATCATCGCTATACATTATATCTTCTATTCCATTTGCCTCAAAATATAAGAAATAAGATTCTGCTATGACAGCACAAATAGCCATTTGACAAAAGGGTATGTATTTACAAATCATCCTTAAAGCTCTTTTTCACCTGTGTAAAAAAAGAGACATGGTGCCAATATTTTGAATTCTCTTGCAGTTTAGTTATTTCATGTCCCCATTTTAGTCTGTACTCAGAGAAGAAGACTGAGTTGCACTGTGTTTTTGCTAGATGGTGCCAGAGTACATTCTCATTCTGCCCAGTTCATAGAATTGGCTGGAGCAAAAATCTAGCTGTTTATTGGAAAAATCCTACAGCAAAGAATGAGCTGTAGGGTCCTGCTGATCTGCACTGGTGCCTGGGCATAGCAAAATGCTTAGCTCTGTATAGAAGAGACACTTCTCTCTGTTAGTAAATTGTAAATTGTTAGAGCAAGAAAGTAGAACCATTTCTCTATGTTTGAAATAGGAACAAAAAAAGATTTTGATCCATTAGCTCATGTTTTGAAACTAGGAATCGAACTGAGCAAATGTTTGTAAAAACAATGCAAACAGCACCTATGTATCTATAAATTACCAACATATAACGTACAACTAATGTTGATAAGTCATTTGCATCAGGGATCATAATTTGTTGGGGTTGTTTTGCCTTCTCCCCTCTCTTTTACTTTTTTTTTTTTCATTCCATTGCCTTTACCACAGGTCTGCAAGCAATTAGCATGGATGAAGAAAGGGCAGAATACAGTTTTTTCTTGATGTGCCTATGTCATTGCCATAATATTACAGGAAGTGTAATAATTTAAATGGTGAAACTAATTACCTACAAAGTGACAGTGCTGAATGTGCTCTTTCATGGACGGTTCATTGTTGACAGTGGCCCATTAAGTATGATATTATGTCAGTCTTAGCATCTCTACAAGAGAAACTGTCTTGTTATTACTGCACTGTATTGTGAAAAATCATCCTTTGCAGGTCTAAATGCTGAACCTCTTTTTGAAAGGTAAGTGCAGGACACAAAATACAGTTATGGGGGGGAAGTACATTGCTGTACTGAGACCCATTTCCATTGATGGAGCAGAATGAAACATTAACTGTTCAAATTAAAATAACCAAAGAAGAAAGCCTATTCTGAAAATATAGTTCTTCTGGACCAGCACCTTTTTTTTGAAGAGTGCTTGGCACAATTTGGGAACAGAGTATAAAAACTGCTTTAACAGGATTCCTTTTTTTTATGCTTTGTTTTTTTTATGCTCAGTTTCAAAGCAATTGGAGAAAGTGCCCTCTTTCTCTTGGCCTTGTCAACCTCAGAGGGAGAGAGCAGAGTTGGAAAGATTAAGTTCTCCTGAACACCATAACAAAATACACAAGCCAGAAGATGACTCCTACATTTTCAGATAGTCTGTGCATGCACAGATGGATGAAGAGTGAGCACACCTTAGAACTGATGCCTGTATTTAACCAGCTCATGTACTAGTATTAAACAGCTAATGTATTAGTATTAAAACAGCTAATGAACTGCACGAAAGGAAGCAAATCACAGCAGATACTGTGTACAGGGCTAATGCATTCTTACTGCATTATAAATATTTGTATTTTTGAAGATTAATGGACTGAAATATTTTACAGTGAGGTCCACTGTTTATCTATGAGCTGCAAACACGAGAGATAGCTGCAGTGTGAGTTTCTCCACACCATCCTGTTAATGACCTCAACTCTGACCCTGGAAGTCCTCTTGAGGGAAAAAGGGAAATTTGGTCCAGATCATTTATGGCCATTTCCTGTGTAAAGCTGTGCAAGGCACTCACTGCTGACATTGTAGTGTGAGCTACAAGCAACTGCATGATTGCAAATTTCTTAGCGATTGAAACAAACCTTGGATGTACCAGAAACTGTAAAGCTAAAGACCCAGAAGTTATCAGACTAAATGCTAATCCTTGCACTAGTACAAACACTGGATCATCCTCAATAGCCTGAGAAATACAATGTGTAGCTTAACCTGAACTGAATTAACACTTGACTGTACCACTGTTCATACAGTGATTCAGTTCCTTGTCCTAAACATTCTGCCAAGAATTCCTACTAAGGTGTAGTCCAAAGCAAGATGTATAGTTTGAGGATGGGAAGAGCAATGGGAGAAGATTAGGTCTAGTCTGCTGCAATTTCTTATCAATTGTAGTTTGTGACTTGTTGTTTGACCACAGGAGAAGACTCAATACAAGCAAAAAGAATCAATATTTTTAATTGCTATCTGAATATGTGATTCACTCAGATATGGAATGCAACTACTTTATGCCCTTTATGGCCTATTTTTTTCAATTGTGGTAACAGAGTCAGGTACCCTGACTGGCCAACAAGCAATAGTTCATTAAGTGGTGGTAATTTAATTGATTTTCTTCACTAATGCATATCTTAAGATAGACTGCCATTACAGGAAGGGTTCAGGAGGTGGTTGATCCACATTAAAACCATGTGATTATGCTCTAAGTTTCATAGCTTTACAGCGTGACCCTAACCACTGCTGGATTCTATGGTGGTGGACCAGCATATGCTATAAAAAACAAAGGGGCAAGATGAGATGAAGGAATATTGGTAGGAATTCCCAGAGGATGGGGACTAAGGAACATTAAAAAAAGTTGGAAGAAAATATAGTTACAAAGGTTTCTTGCTATGGTCTTCAGCACTTCTTACACAACCATTCATGGATTTGTACTTCCTCTACTTTTGGAGAGAACATAATTTTTCACGTTTTTGAGATAAGGAACTATGGAACAGGCTGGATGAACTCATCTTTCCAATGTCTCCTTTGATTGGCCCAGGAATTCAGCCTGCATGTATGCAACCTGAATATCACACTCTAATAATGATGACATAGATCCATCTTTTGTCCTGGATAGACATTATCCCAGGACCAGAAAACTATTGCTCTGCTCTGAATTGAATTTTATGATTTAGAGAGTGTAAAGCACTAATGAAAGAAGATTGTCCATTTGTTTGGATCATTTTAATTTAAATGATGTCTGAAATACAAAAGTAATTCTACAGCACCAACTATGCATAAACAAATAATTGCGAATTATTTAGTAACTTTTGAGACAATTGGACATTTCAACAGGTGCAAATTTTCAAGCAGAGGTTCATATATAATTAGTTTTTTCTCTCCAAATTGCTGTAACTACAGAGAGAGTACGCACAGGTGTGCCTGGTAATGGTGACTGATGTGATCTGGGAATGGGGGATGGTGGTAGAGACATTGCAGCATTTCTGTGTACCACAGTTATTTTTTCCTGTTACTGCTACAAAGACTGCTCCTGGTACATCTTGATTTACCTCATCTTATTTGAGAGGATGGGGTTAAACCACCTGCAGACATATATCATCTGCATTTGACTCTTGAAATGTCAAGGCAGGAAACACATTCTGTAAAGAAGCAGTGCTTTGGTTTCCTCCTTCTCACTTTTCAAGATGTGTAGTGGTCACAAAGATCATTGCATCAATAAGGGATGGGATTTGTGTCAGGACCAATAAATAAACACAAAGAAATTATTATTCTTACAATGATTTTAGGACATGGTCAAGTAGCAAAACAAATATTTCTTCATCAATCTTTTAGCCATTAGCTTGACTGAAATGTTGAATGCTTGGGTTGTGCTGCAATGAGGGTTGATCAAGTCAGGTCAAAAAGATGGAAATTTTCTCATTCTTTTGAATTTCAACATTTAGAGGTTATTTTAAAACTATTTCCATCTGAATATATGAATGAAACAAACAGAAGCAAAAAAAATTTTTTAAAAGGTGGCTTTCCTCCTCTTGCCACAACACATCCTTCCTGACTCTGAAAAATGTATTTTAATATTAAGTTAGAACAGATTTTCAATTCTTTAATATTTACATATGTAGTAAATAACATACCCTCCTATTTCAGTGACACAAAATTATCTCCACTGTGGATTTTACAACACCAGATTTCCTAACCTCTTCAATAAAGCATGGCCTTTTGTATAAAAAGAGGAAGAATCCCATGGTATTTAAAATTTCTTGCTTTTGACCTTACTTAAAGGTACATGCGATTTGCAGCACTGTATAATGTGCTAGCAGCAGGCAAGACTACATCTTGAAAATCATTCAGAATTGATAACATGTCCCTGTGCACATGATCCTCATACACAATTTCCCTTTTCAAAGGAACCTGCTAGGAGTCTGAGTTTGCCATTTAAAAACTGACAATAGTGATGCTGTTTGGTTTTTTTTTCCTTTTTTATTTTGTTCTGGGGCTTTTTAAAGGTTTCAGTACTCAAAATATTTATAAAATAACAAATTAAGGTGGTAATACTGCTGTAGGCTACACAGAAAAAAGCAGGGGCCAATGCTGCCAAAGCATAAAAGATTCTTTAATCTGTATATCTGAGTCAACTGCCTCTGTGACTATATCTGATAGGCACTAGGCAGTGCTTTTCCTTTTACATTTTTTTTTAAAGAATTTCAACACTCTCTTAAGCTTTCATATGAAAAATGCAGAAGCAGGGCATATATCAAGGATAAAAGGATATGGTAGAAGAAAGACACCTTTCCATTTTTATTGCTAGTATTTCTTTTTTTCTTTTGTAAACTTTCTGTGTCACAGGCAGTTACATGAATATATTCGCAATCCAGTTCTTTTCAACAGCTTTCATTTGAACTGATGCACGATAGATTTATATGGTCATAGATTCTTCATGCTGAATTTATTCTTTATATTTCTATAAATTAATGCCATTGCTGTAAGAGACACCTCCTGACAATAGACTTCCCTGTTCAGGACCAACATTTAATGTTTTGTGTGTACATATGAGCTCCCCATAAAAGTACAGAATAAGAGAAAACCAGGACTGAGTTTTCATCCTCTTAAAAAAAAATCACTAGAAGGAACAATTCATGATAGAAAAATGACTAGCTCGACAGCACATAAGATTGTTTTATGAAAACATTTTAGCACTGATAACCACATCTTCGATGCAATCCACAGCTGATGGCAAGCCATCCTTGTATCTGTTCCCACTGCATGTAATTAGCTTCTAACACATATCCACATCACGCCTTTTAAATCTTCCTTTCATCTTTCTACTGCAGTACTGATGTCTCCAGCAACAGATTCTTAAGCAAGCATTTTATGACAGATGCTCTACATAGTCATTTTATATCTGTGGGATCAATAAAGCAATAAAACTTAATTGGTTACTTCAGCAGGAAGAAGCATATTTCTGACACCTTGAAGCTGGAGATTGACAGGTTCACTGATGGGGAGAGGAGGCAGGAGAGGGCGGGTCAAAGCTGGTACTGCTTTGTGAATTACTTCTTAGGGTGCTGGCTTGGCAATCACTCTGCTGATAGATGAACCCTACCTCACTTATTTTGGTAACGTTGGCACAGCCGTGGTGTGCCCGGCTGGACCAGCGCAGCTGAGTGCAGCTGGGTCAGAGCTCCTGAGGTTTAGGTTCTCCCTGGCCACAGACCCCCCAGCAAAGCTTTCAAGTGCTTGAGTTTATTAGGAAATTTGTTAATATTGATGACCAGTGGGATCTCTGTCCTAAAGTGCAGTATGCTCCAGCTGATAATTGTAATGGTTGAACACAAAACCCCCAGCCACACCGATTCCGGTTTTTTGATGAAGGTATGTATATACATACATATATCTTTATCAAAAATGAGGTTGTCTATAAAGAGTCTGCGCTCCTCCATGGGGTGGACATGTTGATACAGAAGAGAAGTCCTGGCTGTTCAACAAATAGGATAAAGATGGTTACATGCAAAAATAGCTTTCAAGGCATGATCTGACCTACTCCAGATCATGAAGCAGCATTGTGCTTATACCTCTACAATATTTTAAAAAAACAATTGTTTTATAATTTTTTATAGGGCAACACAGGTGTCTTCTATTTGATATTAAAGTAAAAGTCCTGCTAGAATTTTGCAAATATTCCTAGCATGCTCTCTGATTGAAACCAAACCAAAGCAAACCAAACCCAGGAAATTTATTTTCTGAATGATGGAAGGAAATGAGACTTTCAATGAATGTATATCATCCCATCCTCAGATTTTTTTCTTATGTTAATAAATTACCAGGATTTTATTATTTCCTGTTCATTTCTAGAGAAAGAAGATGAAAAAGAAAATGTGGGTAGAACCAAGGTGATTTAGAGATAGTGATTGGAAAGTTTAATGCACACTGAATTATGACTGCAGTTTATGGCTATTTCTTGTCTCCAGTAATCTGCTAATTTAAGTCATGTATTATTCAGCAATGTTACTTGGGTTTTGATGGGGCTTCTGTAAAGGTTGAGAATGAAGGTAAGATTTTCACTGTAAGTTAGCACATATCACATTGCTGCTGAATATAGATTCTTTTTTTTTTTGGCAAACTGCATCTGGGAAAATTTCTCACATAGTCCTGAACTTCTATGGTACTTAACTCCATCTCTGACCTCAGGCATCACCTGTTTTCACAACCTTTTGCTGCTGTTGTTAACTGAAGGGTGCACTCAGAGCACTTGAGCAATGTCAGAGAGATTGAGCTCCAGGCAAGAAAACCTGAAAAGAAACAACTGACCTGTCCTGCTTGGCAGAGAGGACAGCATGAGCTGGAAGGGCAAAGACTCATTTCCCTGCTGCTTGCATGGGCCACAGGGACTATGGGGGAAAACTAAAGAGAAGCCCAAAGACTGCTGTGGTCTACCTGATTGTCTCAATTTTTTTCCCTCATGTCTCTCCCTATCCCTGGCTCCCACCAGTGTAGGCTAGCACTGACTTTGAAATGGAGAGCTGGATGATAAAGCAGATCCTCTGTGCTGCTGGAGCCTCTGAAAATCCATGGCTCTCCTGAAGGGCTCAGGAGATAAGCAGATGTTGCCAGCACCATGGGCTTTCTGCAGCCTCTGATGAGAATGAACTGCAGCTCTTGATTTCAAGCCCATTTTTAGTGGCAATGGCTTAAGGATCTTTGCACCAGCTAATTTTCTTTTCTGTGCCCATGTGATGTTCAGTGGGATGGCACTGATGGAATAGTGTCTTTTGCTCTAAAAACTCCTGGAAAAAAAAAATTGTGAGGCTTGCATATAAATGAGGAAGTATTAAAAAGCATGTAGATCTCTATGTAGATATGTCAGTGAGATGTACAGAAAAAAATTGGTCAATGCCTTGTGACAGCCTGTACACTTATGCAGTGCCACAACACTCCCAAGGAAGTGTTCCCTTCAGCTGTGTAGTTCTTCCACAGCAAAACCTTTAAAATAAGAAAGCACAGGTCAGGACTTGATTTCATTAAAATGAGCAGGACCAGAGGCTGTGATGTTATTCACCAACCAGCTGAATAACTAGATAAAATTGATGGTTGCCTTATGGTTTGATTAGATTTTGTGTCAGTTCTTACAGTGACAGATTCACAGAAAAGAAATGAAAAGACAATGTAATTTAAAAATCAATAATGTTGTGGGGAGCAAATGCAGACCAGGAAGTTTTGCATAGGGGGTAACATTGTATTGAAATGTTTAATTTCTTCTTTTATCCTTTTATATTTATTAACATTTAAACAGACTTCTAGGGATTTTTATCTTTTATAATGACTACAGCCCTTTTGCTGAGCTCATTTCCATTACACAATGTTATTTCAGCTGCTAGGCAAGAAGATAATGTGCCCTTCATTAAAAATAGCTAGGAAGAGAAGAGTAGCATACCCCCCTTTAACAAGCATTTCTTGTCCCTTATCTTTTTTTTTTTTTTTTTTTTTGCTCTCTCTCTTTCCTTTTCTTTTTTTCCCCCTTAACATGCTGCTCAGATCTTTTGTCTGTGGAGAAGTTTGATTATGCCTTAATCCAAATGGCCAGTTCAATCTATTTTAATCCAATTAACCAATTCAAATTATGCTGGGTGTCATAATCCATTTCTTAATCCAATTAGCTGTTGTCGTTCTGACTGTGGGTGAGGACTTTGCAGAGCAGAGGCTGTTGTTTGTTTTCAGTTTCAGAATGCAACATGATGTTGCAAGCTAGTTCAGACTGCTTCCCTGGTAGCCCAAACAAGGAATGAGAGATGTCAGCAGCATTTGCATCCTTCTTGGGTTTGATCTATTTTATCAATAAATAAAGTTAGTAGGATTTGATTCTCATGATCAAATTGGATTTGTCTCTTTGATATTTTCTTTTCATGAAACGGAATATAAATATACCACTTGCTGGAGACAGGCAAAAAGGACTTGTAAATGTAGCTGCTTTAGCTTGGGGTGCTAAACCAGCTTTAGATGGCTCAAGGCTTCTCTGTATTTTATGAAAATTAGGCCCCTTTTAAGGAAATGCAAAGTGACTCTCTCAGTTCCCTAATCAGTCGTGAAAATCTTGCCCTTTGTATTTTGCCTTTTCAAGCTAATAGGCTGAGCAGTTTAGCTGGGGAAGTGCAAGCTTGGATCTCATTGAAACATTCCAAATACTTTCCTGTCTGACTAAGCCTAGAATATTTATGAACATATATTATAATTCCAGCATTATAATCAATTCTCATTGAATATTAACATTACAAGTAATATTTAATTTTTGTTTTTACCCAACATGGAAAAATTACTGAGATTTTCAGAATTTGTGTTCTAGGGAGCTACTGACTGCATGATCGATCATCAAAAGTATTGTAGTGGACGCAGTCATTCCAGGGCTTGCTTTGTTAAAATCTTATTCAGCTTTAAGGCAATTACACTTTCTGGTTTGATTTTCCTTTAGACAGGTCATATGGTCTGAAAGTCATCTGATCTGAAAAGGACTTGAAGTTTTTTTCTATGGAAAATCAGGAGAAGGGTTAAGTTGCTCTTCATCTGTTAAAAACTCTCCTTCATGGTGTAAATATGTACTTGAAATATGAACCAAAAAATGGTGAAGTGTACCCCTCAACAACATATGCTTCTTTTATAAATATTTCCCTGATCCTGGTATCAAAGGATATATGCCTAACTTTGCTACAGTGATATTTTAAAAATAAATTTGGATCTTCTTTTTCTCCCCAGCTTAAAAATCACCATATTTTCTGTATAAATTATGTGCACTCCACGTTAAAAAAACTAACAATAAAAAACCAAACCCAAAAAGTCTAAAACCACAAAACAACAAAAACACTGTAGCACAGAAGAAAAGAGATTACTGTAAGCAGGCAAATCAAAAATTACCTCTCAGAATTTCAGCAGACAGGTTGATTTTCTATTTTATTGTCATGCTTTCTATACTTATGACGTTGATATTTTCTCATCATGAATCTAAGTCACATAAAATGGCTGGAGAAATGGAACATTTAATTGTCCCGTTCCTCGGCTGTTCTAATGGCCTGGAAAGGCTCAGGATGACCTTGGGGCAGCCCGCACTCCAAAGGACGAAAGGAGTCTTCAGGTTTTTCGTTCTTCAGTGTTGTTTATTAATTTTTATCTACAATATTTTCCCCCGGCCCGACAGAGGTCCGCACAGCACACCAGCCATGAGCACACTGACTGTCCTCGGGGCGGTCACTTATCTTTATACCAAAAACTACGTATATATATTTACCTTTTCCCACCAATACCTTTCACCCTTATTGACAAGTGCACATTCAGTAAGAACCAATCCCAAAGTGCCACCACCACCACTGAAGATGGATGACAAGAAGAAGAAGAAGAAGGACAGGACACGCCCCAATTCCTCCATCTTGTCCCCATAGAACCCCCCTGTACCGAGATTCTAAAACCTGTGTTTTGCACCATAATTAATCTATCCCTTCACCATTTATCCCCGAGTGATCCTCCCATCCTCATACAGCTGTCACGTCCTGTGCAGGATCAAAGTCCAACCACCAAACACTTCTGGCAACGTTCCAGGACCTCCGAGCCCCCCAAGGGTTGTCTCAGTGACTCTGCACACCAGGACTGCTGTGCTGAGTTCCCACATTTAATCACACAAAGCTGATCATAAAATTGGTGAAATTTATCAACACAGAGGAAAACATTACTTGAAATCATCAATTTACAAACAAAAAATAGACTGTGTTCATCAAAATTGTTATGATGTTAATGGAGAATTGATTAGGTGCTAGATTTATTTGGCATCTGCATCAGGGATTCTCCAGGGAGCTGAAGGCAATAACATTCTGGACACCTCCATGGTTTGGGAACAGTGCTCCTGTTTCTGCAGGATCACACCATTGGTGTGTGAGGATAATGGAGCCTGGCTGAAGTGGCAGTGGGTGGAGCTCAGCTCCAGATTCAGTCACAGATTAAATGTCTGCATAGATATCTCTGGGCTGTGGACCTGCATCAGCCTGTTGACTGGCCTCAACACACATGGCAGAGATAGTTGCAAAGACTATTGGACAGAATCATAACATGCAAGTAAGAATTTTAATCCCATGAAAGGAACGCGTCTTCTGGCCATTGCTTTGTGGCCGTGTTTACACGAAGCTCCTCCATTTCCTGCAGATCATACAATGTCCTTCTGCATTGCTGAAGCTTCATAAACAAGTTATTTTCAAGAAGAATGTGCAAGGACACAGTAATGGAGGTTAGCTGCAGCTATGAATTTTATGAACAGTTTGATGGAAACCACATTAAACGGCAACATCAACCCACAAATCAGCTTTGCAATACTCTTACTCCAATCTGGTGTTGAGGCTGATTCACTGTGAATTTGCTTTTCACGGCCACCATTTCATGCAGTGTCATTTATCAGTATACCAGCCTCTTGTGCTGCAGGAAACTCTGGCATTACACTTTAGCAGTGTTAACAACTAACGTTTTTACAATGCTGCTCCTGTTAGCAAAGTAAGTACTGTAAATAACATCACAAAGACTATGGTGATTGCCCTTTTTGTAATGTGCCTGTTCATTGTGCTATCACCCAAGTGATAAAGCTGTCACATTCTCTTCATGCATTGTCTTACAACAGTAGCACAGTTCCTCTCACACCCAAATGGGTCAAAACACAGCTAAAGGTGATCCACAAGCAGAGGAAGAGCTGGATGGTACAAGGAAGACACAGTTCCACTATTATCTAAAGTAGGTTTGATCTAAACCTACTCTCTTTCAGTTTGAACCTACTCCCCTTTGTCCTGTCACTATGTGCCCTTGTAAAATGTCCCTCTCTGTTTTTCTCATAGGTTCTCTCCAGTATTGGGAGGCTGCAATTAGGTCGCCCCAAAGTCTTCTCTCTGGGCTCAGCAATCCCAATTCTCTCAACCTTTCCTCATAGGAGAGGTGCTGCATCCCTCTAATTAACTTGATGAACCTCGTCTGGACTCATTCCCACATGTCAAGGTCCTTCCTGCACTAGGAACTCCAGAGCTACACTCAGAATTCCAGGTAGGATCTCCCTAGAGCAGAATAGAGGGGCAGAATCAGTTCACTCAAAGTGCTGTCCACACAAAAAGCTGACTGAAAGCCTTCTAGTAAGAGCATTGCAAAGCCTTTTAGAAGTAAAGCATCAAAGAAAGCCTTAAACATTTAAATCTGCAAATGTAACATATATTCATATGAAGCCTTTCTCTCCAGCTTGCTATGCACTTGTTCTGGAAAGGCACCGACATCCTAGACTTTTCTATAGAATCTGTTTCTTTCTTCCTCTGCTTAACCTTTCAGTTTGTTTCTTTAACCCTGTTCTGAGGAGGATCCTATCTTTTCTTCTCAGGAGTCCTTTAACTACTCATTAGCCTTTATGTTTTCAAGTTCTGAACTTGGAAAAATAAACATACATCTTAGTAGATGGGGTACCATGCACTTGAGGTTAATAATTTTGCCCATTATTTTTGAAGAGCTGGCATAAGTATTTGTTCTGGGAAGCCAAATGTTGCTTCCTAATTAGTTTTCTATGTATCCCACTGTAACTTAAATCAATATAGTTACAAAGGAAATTCCTGAACTCAGTAGAATATGTAAAGCTTTCGTTGTAATGGTACTAAAAGTAGTCACGTTTTTTGATTCTAAGAAATGAGATCAAAATAAGTGCACTTCAGCAGTAAACAAGGAACCTTTTTTTAAAATCATTTGAAGGCAGCATTGTATCCCTCTTTTATGCAAAGAGAAGTTGATGACCTTGCCACAGCCTGTTGCTGTGGAATAGAATTTGCATTCTTTATATAATTTTTAGAGAGCCTGAGTTTGGTGGAAAGAAGTAGCCTGAAAAATGCTGTTGCTTAATGAGAATTTTTAGCCAAAGATTCTTCAAAAGAGTTATATGCCTATATTACAACACTTTGAGCTTGATTAAGGTGTCTACACATAAATGTCTAGGTTTCTTCAGAAGCCTTGGGATATGGAAAATATATATGGGCTCTGGACATAGGGCAGAAACACAGATGAAACCAGGAAACACTTCTCAACCAGTAGCAGGTAGGACACTTCAAATAATATATAATAAGTTACATTTAGGGTAACTATATCCTATCTATCTATCTATCTATCTATCTATCTATCTATCTATCTATCTATCTATCTATCTATCTATCATCTATCTGCCCACATCATACTAGGTATAACTGAAAAATGTATTTGAGTCCTTTGTGTCCTGCCATACCTGTTGAAAATGAGGACAACAAAAAATATACAGATATGAAAGAAATATATATCTTTATAGGCCTGTGTCTGGAACAAGTGGAATGACTTCTTCAGATTTCAAAAGAAACTTAGCCTCTAACATGGTTGAACAAACAATAAGTAGTTCTGTAGCCTTCTTTAACCATGCAGAATGTCCACATCAGAACTGGTTTTTCACACTTCTCTCTGTTTAAAATTTAAAAAAAAAATACCATGATTTTATTTAGCTAAAGAAATGTGCTTTTAGCAATGTAATTTTGTTGCATGACATTGATGCTGGATATTCAATATTTAAGCTCCCCTGTGATGCTGGCGAGATATAAGTGTTGGATGACCAAGCATGCATAGAAAAGTCAAATAAGCTATTAATCTTTTGAGCAAAAATTGAAGGGAGTAAATGCAGCAGAGAAGACTGGGGAATTTGAGCAGCTTTTTTTTTTGTTTTCAGCTGTAAAGTGTGTTCAGAGACACGGTATTATGAATAACTATGTATAGAAAGCTGCTTCAGAAAATAGTATGAAGGTGTTTCTCAAGTAATTCTAATCACCATTAAGTCTGAAAGAACTTTCCAGGTAGTCTAATTTAACTTTCTGAGGTCTGGGGGGGGGGCTTGAGATAGTGTTTATTGGTGGCAACTAAAACCTGAGCTGGCTCTTTTTCCCCTTTAGTGAAAGGACTACACGCATAAATACAGTACATGATACACACTGAACAAAGGGCTGTGGTCAGGAGGGGAAAAATAAAAATAAATATCTGCATATTCCTGTCCAGGTGGATGCACTCTGGGCCTGGTGGAAGGCTCTGAAAGAGGAATGAGGAGGCAATTGCTTCAGGAAAAAAGCCCAAAGAAAGATTTGACAAAATCTTTTGAATCTCGAGTCTGGATGCAGGCTGAAGATTATGTGCAAAATATCAGCCTTTGGAATTGGATTGTTTTGAATGCAATATGAAGAGCTTAGCCCAGTGCCTGGCATGGTTTGATAGTTAGTCTGAGCCAGACGCTGTTCCAAACAAGCAGTTTGTGTGTGGAAAGTTTGCAATTTACAGCCTAGTGGAAATGAGCAAGGCTGGGGTAGATCATAAGAAATGCTGAGTTCAGGCAGGCTGGGGATCCATCTTACAGCATTTGTGGAACGTCCTCTTTTATGTGGATTCAACAAAGACAAGTTGACAAGGGATAAAAACTGATAAAAAGAAAGTAGCTATCACACCTTTCACAGAATGTGTGAGAGCTTGGGGTAGGGAGAGAAGAGTATATATGGTTATGTCTCTGCTTGTTTAGTGAAAAATCCACAGAGTATAATAAACCTCATTTCCATGAAATTAGCATACGGGTAAGGCTTTGTAGGATCTAAGAAAGGCACTTTGTTTGAACACATAGGGTATCAAAATTCTCATTTTAAATCTTTAATTAACTTTTCCCCCTCTTCATTATCAATCACTTATTTCAACTATTCATAGCCTCAATAAGCTTCCTCTGGTGGCTAAGAGATAAGACATTTAAGAAATAAAAAGTCAAAGTCTGTGTTGCTTTTATTTGTATTGCATTTGAATTTGACCAGAATGCTTTGGGGTTTTTATCAAAGATTTGAGTGAAGGGAGTACTAAAGCTGATTTGGTTATAAATTTCCTGGGGATGAAGAATATGAGTGTTCACATGTAGTCTCCAAATGAAAGCTAGATAAACAGGCGTAGACTGAGATTTTAATGTCATGTAATGCACACAAAATTTCTCCGGGTATTGTTTTAACAGATTCACATGAAATCTCTCAGGGTGTTCTATTAACAGATGCAACCTTGGAATGAGATTGAGGAAATGGGGGAATATATTGTCATATGACTATCAATGATTGTTCCTGAAAAAAATCCCAGTGTTTGTGTTTATTTTAGTAACTTTTGCACTCTCTTAACAAGTAAATACTGTTATCTTTCGTATGCAAAAAACCCCTTTTTCACTGTATAACATTGTTAATTTCCTTGCTCCATGTCTATTATAATTTGTAAGTCTGATTTACTAGTCTACAATGTAGACATGTAATATTTTTGGTCTTGAAAATCTTGAAGACCCCTTGCAGTATGGAACAAAATTGTAAATGTCAGAACAAAAAACAACCCAAATGTTTTGCCTTGGTAAAATCCTGGAAGATTACTGTAGTCAGATGGAGAAAAATGCAAGTACAGCAGCTGACTTCAGGGAGCATGTGATTTATGAGGGTCAACATGTAAAGTGAGATCTAGGATATCCTGAGAAAAATAATTCCAGGAAAAACTGAGCAGCGTTTTTACCAGTGTCATATTCCTCATATACTGCAATTATGCAAATAAATTAAACAGGACCTAGACATGGACCAACGATGTGACCTGGGAAGGATTCTCAGGACAAAGCTGAAAGCCAGGGTAGTGCTTGCCTGTGCAGAAGGGAGCCATGCCACATCAACTAATGTCCCTCACAAACAGCTGATTTACCAATACAGACATGGCCATATCAGGCAAATTAATTCATTGTTTTAAATTAAATGCTTCTGATTGTTACAGTCAGGAAAGTTTCGTTCAGAGACCCTCCAGATAAGAGATACTAAGGGATGACCAAGGAATTTCAGAATTTAGTTTAAAAAAAGATTAAAGGAGCTTGGGTGGTTTAACTTCACAAGAGGTTTACCTAAAAAATAATGAAATAATGCATAACAGAGAGGTAAAAGATGTATTTTCAGTAAAGAATGGTATTGGTAAAAAAACAGGTAAGTTCAGATAGTGTCTACAAACAGAATTTTCACAAAAGATGAAAATTATAAGTTTTTTCCTACTCTCTGCCAGACTGAATGGTCATTTGAAGCAGATTTCTATTTGGAATAGTGGACAGAAGGTAAACATTGGGTTCAAAATGGTAAAATCATGGCTAGGATTACACAGTTAAGATTGGTACTTGCAAAAAAGATGTCTGGATTAAGTTGACTGAACGAGTTATTTTTGTTTTCAGCTCCATGGTATTGGATATTAAAACAATTGGTCAGCATATGTATTTTTTCATAGGCTAATTTGTGAGGGAATATGTTGAATAATCTTCCACATTTAGACTCAAACCACCAGTTTAATTTTTGACTACAGTAAAATTTATAGTTCCATGTAATCATTTTGGAAATGCAGTTGCAACTTCTGCAAACATGATTTTTTAATTCTGTTTAAAAATAAATTCTTTCCTTGTTTTACTAACTGCTGAGAATTCAGTGTTCACAAAGTAAAACACACCAATAAATTAATGACTGGCAATTTCTCTACATAATATAAAAGTATCTTTCTAAAAATCTCTCCCTTTTCAGCTCTGATTTCTGATTAAACCATTAATTTTGATCTACAATGTAGACAAATATTATAGGGATTATGCATTAATGAAATAGGATGAAAAGTAATTTTTAAAATAGAAGCCTTTCTCTACCCTCAGATTTGAAGCACTGTCCATGACCAGGAAGTAGAATAATTTATATTTGTATTTATTTAAAGGAGATTTTTAGATAGTCACTTTACTCTAGGAGCTTGGACCTTGGGATAAACACTAGAGCACTATGAGATATGCAACAAAATTGTTCTAGACTGCAGCCCAGTTGTCTTGCAGTAACTTGATTTAAGTATTGGTAGATCACATTTAGCCCCAACAAATTAATTAGAACATGATTTTTCAGCTCAAATTCAGATATTCAGGAGAACATCTTTGCCTTGGAGGAAACCTCAGCTGAATCTGTTTCTTGCAGACCTGTTATTGGAATGGAAGGAAAATTTTGGTGAAGAGATAAATGAGCACAGCTTTAAATTCAGATGAATAATGTATAGTTCTAGTCACAATTACCAAATGTGCTTATTGTTAGAAAACAGAGGGTGCAATAATCCCTTGTTTATGGAAAATTGGCACATGCAGTGTATAGCTCATGACATAATTTATAGAGTTTTCTGTGGAGTCCTGGTAATTATTACTGAACTATTCATTATCGATCTCATTTGGAATGTTAATGAATTTAAATCCAGCTTGTTGAAATGCAGAAACAACCACAAAAAAATCTATTGTTTTTTGGCAATTCTGTACTCACTGAAGCCAATGGAAATGTTCCCACTAATGTCAAGGAATACTAGATCTATCTGAATGTGGCTCCATGGTTGTTTTTATGCCTGCTCTGTTACTGTTTAACTCCATGATGTCTTTAGTAGCTTGTACCTGGCATGGTCAGCATCCCTAGGCCTGCCTCCTCCATAGGTGGCACCAGAAAGAAGGCTGCAACTGATGGAGAGACACAATTTACAAGGTAAAATAATCCTGTATTGCCAGGACCATAAATAGTCCTGTAGTGCCAGGACAAGAGGGAATGGCTTCAAACTGAAAGAGGGTACGTTCAGGTTAGAGACTAGAAAGAATTTAAATTGAGTGTGGTGAGGCAATGGCACAGGTTGCCCAGAGAAGCTATGGATGCCCCATCCCTGGAGGTGCTCAAGGTCAGGTTGGATGGGGCTCTGAGCAACCTGGTCTAGTGGAAGGTGTCCCTGCCCTAGGTGGGGGCAAAGAGGTGAAACAAAGTCATTTTTAAGGCCCCTTCCAGCCCAAGCCATTATGTGATTCTATGATTTTCAGAGCTTTAACAATGCAAACAATTATGTTGACTCTTTTGGTCACTGCCAGAAGGGTCTCAAGTCAAGATGTTGGGGACAATGTAACAAGGATATGGAGAATATCTCAATTTCTTAATCTCCCCGTAAATTAAAAGTATTGGTGATTTATAGAGCACTGTGAAGTTCAGCTGGAGCATGGGAATGAAGTTATGTTGTAACCCCCTAAAGGAGTGGTGTACATGCATGTTTTTCTGTGGATCTGGAGAACACGCGCAACTCTAGCAGCACAACGATAACTGGGTTTTTTGGTTGGTTGGTGGGGATTTTTGTTTGGGTTTTGAGGGGGTGGGAGTGGGCTGTTATTATAATTTTTGCTAATTTTGTTGGTGTTGTTAGTATCATCCTTGGATGCAAAATGAGAAAGTTTTAACTAAGGGTCTTGAGGTGGTAAAATAACAGGAGCTAAGCAAAATATTGATGACTGTAATATATTGCTGTTATATTCTGCTTTCAATTCATTGCTGTAAAGAAAATATATTTTTAAATGGCAATTTATGTTCTCAATAAAAGACTTACAAAAATATTTTATGGCAAAAATCCCTCAATTTATTTAGCTTGCACAAGAGGTATTTAAGAGGCAATTAATTACAAATATGAAGTGCCTCCATGAGGATAGGGTGTCAGTTAGTAGGAAACTGTTTGACCCTGCAGTCACAGACAGTAAAATGTACTCCAAACAGATGAAAATTAAAGGTAAAGTAATTTAGGCTGAAAATAATGTGCATATTTTAAAATCAAGAATGTGCTTAACTATCAAGGCAGCTTGCCAATGGACATGTAGAATTTTTCTTTCTTCATGTTGTCAAGTAAGGTGGCACGTGTCCAAACACACATGCTAATTCAAGTTGCATATAGCTGGCACTGAACATGGAAATTACTGAATGAGGTTTTATGGATTGTTTTACTCAGAATGACAGATCCTGTTGTGCTTTTTGCCCTTAACTGTAACACTCTGAGAATAAGCTTTTTCCATAATCTGGCTGATAACATTAGTCATATTTAGATCATTTGTCATAACGATCATCATACTTTTATAGCTTTGTAATAATGTAATTTGCCAAACAGAAAAAAAAGGTAAGTAGCAAGAATACTCTTTCCTTTTCATTTTCTTTGTTACTCTGGGCTCAGCACTAAAGTATTCATATATTTTCCAGTGCAGTGAAAAACATGGCTGTCAGCCTTTAAACATCTGTTCTGAGCAGTTTATATTTATATTCTCTCTTCACCAGGGAAAGTGTGTTCAGAGTCTTGTTTTGTTAAATATTTTTTTTTAGTGGAAGGGAGAAGAAAAATAAAGTCTCTTAGTGAGGAGATGTTTTGAGGGTTCTTTTGATTCTCTCTTAGCGTTCAAGTTTCTTAACACTGGTGTAATTAATAGTTTGAGGCTTATTCTTCACATGCTAAATAAAGCAGTTATGTTTATAAAAGCCTAGACTTTGGCCCTAAATGCCATCATATTGGATTACTCCCTTCCCAAGAAAACTTGACTCTGACACAGAATTGCCTGCATAATAAATTGTGACCAGGCATGGGATACCCGAGATCAGATGGGATACATTAGATAAAGAAATTTTGTAGAAAAGGAACTGTGGGCAAGAAATCGAACATAAGTCAAGGGTGAGTGTTGTAGAACTGAAGGCTGACAGGGAGAACACAGCCAGCCAGTCCAGGAAGGTGATTATTCTCGGTTGTCTCTCCAGCATTTATGAGGTTGCACCTGATTTACTTTATCTAGTTTGGGGCTGCCTATCATAAGATGCTGAAGGAGCAAGAGTTTGAGGAGGCTGGGTTTGACCCACTTGGAGAAGACTGTGGGGGAAATGTAACTGTGCTGTGTTTAGCTAAACCAGTTGGGTGGGTATAGAGAAGGTGGAGTCAAATTTCTCAGAGCCTGATACAATGAAAGGATGAGACTCAGCAGCTAAAAATTGCAGAAAGTTAAGTACTATATAGTGATAAGAAAAAATCACCCTGAGTGGTCACAGACTCAACTAGGGAGCACAGAAGGATTTTGCAATATTTGTCCTTGCAGAGACACAAAATTTGATTGGACAATGCACCTAAATTTGAACCTGGATAAACTTTGACTTGAAGTCGCACTAGATGACCTTTTCAGGTATCTTCTGGCTTAAGCCATTCTACAAACATAATAATAATAAGAATCACAGTGGGCTGCAGTCTTTACAGGTTAGGAGCATGTACAGAAGCAGCTTGGTCTGGCCCATAAGATGTCAATTAGATATAGTTATGGGCAAGGGTAGGGAGATCATTATATTACAGAAAACTGGTTTTCATCATAAAACTTTATGGCAACCTTTTCATTCCTGAGCTTCAGCCATGCTGTATCCTAAGGAAAGGAATCAGGACCTTGAACTTCTTTAGGTAGTCTATGGAAAGGTAAGAAAAAGCCTGGCAGATACATCTGATAGGTTTCCAGGGGACTGCACTGTTGAAATGAGATGTAGCCTTCTTCAACAGCTGAATTTCTGTAAGCACTGAAACAGTATGACCGTTTATATTGAGCGCTGAATCACTGCAGTCTAAATGAGAAATGACAAAAGCATGAATAACCGAGGCCAGGTCACTGCCTTCCAGGAAATACTCTTTTAGCCAGCTGGAAAGAAAGCTTTTTACTGGTGGTTGCTGTTATGTAAGCCCTGAGAATCAGTGAATAATTTCATGTGCTTGCAAAGATTTAAGACCAGAGTGAGCCATCAGATAAAGTATTTTGAATCGCTACTGGCGGTTTTCCTCACATAATTTGTTTGGGTTTTTAGATTACTTCTTTTTTTCCTAGAATGACATCATACATTTAATCAAAAATATTAGGAAAGCTATAAAAAATACCCACCACACTGGTTGGCCCATTGTCCATCCTAATTTTTATCATCCACTCTTCAACCTCAAATTTTAATTTGCCTAACTTAACTTTACTATATTGATTCTTTTACCTTTTTCTTTGTTACATTTAAGAGCCTGGTAAAATTCATAATTGCCTTCTGAAGTTACTTCCTCAAGTCTTTTCTCAATCTTCTTTCCTTGAATCTTTCAATAGGTGAATATTGCTGCAGTTCTCAAAAATATTCATAGCTTTTTTGAACACTCTTCAACTTCAAAAATCCTTTGATTATGAATATGAAATTATATAATCTACTGATTCTATCTACTACCAGTTTTCCTCCACACACTGTGTTTGCAGAGTTTAAATATCTAACTCACAGAAATAAACTGTTCATAATTTCCATTTTACTTGAGTCATTTCATGTATTTATGATAACATTTTAAGGGGGATTTGCACTGGATTGTTAATCTCAAATATTTTCTTTCTCACTAGATACCAGGTTGGAGCCCCTTATTCTGTAAGGGTGAGTCCTTTTCCCTGTTGCTTTATGACTTTGATTTCTATTAAAAAAAAAAAAAAAAAGAAAGAAAATAGTTATGAAGGCAATTCCCCAAGAAATCCAGTTAGCTATAATTTTAGCATTTTGACCATCTCATTTACTGATATTTGAAAAAATATATGGAAATTTGCACTGCATTTTTATGACTACTTATTTCAGTGTCTTCGAGACCTTTACTGAAGAAGATCATGAATGTCCTGCACACCCGAGGTGGAGCCTTGGTGAAAAAATAAAACATTGACGGTTTTTTCTGGCCAGTAACAGTGCACTGACACTTGTCAACACTAATGCTAAATGAATGAAATATTAATTAATTTAGCAGGTGTTAGTGGTGTTGTTTTGCATTGTGTTAATATTTTGACTTAATGATATACACTCCAAAATGGCTATAAAATCTAGCTGTGGGCTAATGTGGTGTGATGGAGTAAGGACCTCCTTAATCCAGCACGGAACAAGCTGGCTTCAGGGAAAAAAGCAGAGAGGTGCTGTGCCTTGGCTGGTTGTTCTTTCTAAGAGGAAAGCTGATCAGTGTGGCTGTGGAGCTGTGCAGATACATTCCTGCAGCTCCAGGAGTGGAGAGCATTGAGATGGGGCATTACTCACTCACTGGCAGCTAAGTATAAGTAATGATGTCATCTCTGCACGTGGCCTTTATCAACCACAATTTTAATACTATCAAGGTTAGATAAATTGGAAAGAGGTATCTTTTTTTTTTTCCCCACAGTCAGATTCATTTGTTAAATCCTCAGTCAGATATTTTAGGATTTCTGTTGAGACTTAAGAACAATCAATGTGGTTTCAGTTATACCGCTCTTCTTTTTTATTTGTTATATTGACATTGTTTTAGCTATTTTGAGGCTTCCTAGCATTTTTTGAATGTAGGTATGAATAGATATATATGCAGTCTTTATTATAATTTAATATCAATGAACCGCAAATTTTCTTAACCAGCATTTTATGACACGCTGATGCAAATGTTTTAGGCCTCCTGATTCAAAACTGTTTATCCTAAGTAAATGTTGTCTAACTTCTTCTTAAGGATTATTAATAGCCTAGAAATTGCCTCCCTGTCCTCATATGGTATGAATGTAGCACTCTGCTTCTTTCCAAATATAGAGACACAATATTAATTAAAAACTTCTGTTCTTTCCATGTCATCATTGACAATTTTACAATCTGCATTTTTTAATAGATCTTTCTATAATTTATTTTGTTCCCAATACATTTTCAATATTTTTTTAGAATGTCTTTAATTCTTATGGTCTGTATAACTGCTGTTCAAAACTACTTTTGACAATTCATAGCTCCTATTTTGTTCACAGCTTTATATTTTTTCACATATTTTCCTTAAAATGTGGTGCTTTTGTCCTTGCCAGTGAATGAAGACAATATTCAAGCTAAAGTCATTCCCATTCTTAACAGTGTCTTGGAAACTCCAGAGGTTTTTATTAATTTCTTTGCCAGTCGACATTTCCCTTCTAATCAGTATTTTCATTAATTTATTCAGATGTTGAATATAAACTGGTTTTTACTATTATGCATTTTCTTTATATATCTATATTTGGGGTAGTGTCTGGTCTTATTGAATATGAGGTCATGATCCACAGTTTCTAGGCAACTGCTAACTCTTAATACCATGGTTTTTCTTCTTTATCTGGCAGAATTAAGTCCAAAATTATCTTCCTTTTCTCTTTCTCCAATCCCTTGTGCTTTATAAAATCATCATACATATTTCTAGGGATTGTTTAGAAGTTCTACCAGCACTATATGAAATCACCAGTCTTCATTTCTCAAATTCAAGTTCCTGTAACAACTTGATTTTTCTTTCACATAATCAGCAGGTGCTTAGGAAGAAAAACATTCTCATAATTCAGAGGCCAAATTAGTCAGTGGCAGGTTCTCTTTGTAAGTTATGTTAAGTAGAACATCGATCTATGTGCCCGCATGATCCCTTGGTTTGAATCACCAATCAAACTGAAACAGATATTACTTTCAAGGGAGAGTTCAGCTTCTATAATCCCATTATCCATTTTACTATTATAAAACAAATTGTGTGAGTTTCATGTGCCATTTGAGTGATGCATCTCAACAAATTGTGACAATGTCAGATGAAACACATTTCTTCTTCATCACTGAGTGTTTATAATTCCCTTACAGTGTATCCATTCTTACGAGGAGTCTGTAATAATCACTTCCAAACACAGTTGTCAAGTACAAATCTGTTTCCATATATGTTGCACAGAGCTGAAAATTTGGCATCTGGGTCACGTACTTTGGTCTCCATTATGCCCATCTAGCTTGCCTTAGTGCTGAAAATGTCTAAAACCAGATCATGGAAAGAATTTCCTCATCTTGTTCCTTCAAACATATTTAGAGTCAAGTCTAAATATGAAAGTGTCATATTTTTCCTGCTGCCAAGATCAGGACTTTGCTTTCAAACTCAGGATCCATTTCATGTGCCTCGGTTTCCTGTTTCCTTTCTGAGTTTTCTTTCCTATTTCAAAATGGAGTTCTGTTTTGTTTTTTTATGGCTGAACATCTATACTTCTCAATTAATTTTCCCTTTTATTTGAGTAGTTTAGGTACAAACTTGAGGCTGTGAAAACAGTCTTGAAGGGTACAATTATCATTGTAGCCTATATATAGCATCTGACTCTACTTGTTGCTGGAAACTACTGTGAAACATTGTGAATCTACAATTCTAGGGTGGTGTTAGCACCCTAATGGAGAATTAACACTTCAGCAGAGAGGCCTCTATGCAGGACTTCTGATGAACCATCCATGTGGGGTGGGATGCTTATATGCCATTAACTACTGCAACCCACCAAAACTGGTGAAATAGAGGGTTGATTTCAAGAGGAGTGTGTGGAACAGCATGGAAGATTTTAGGCAGAGATTAAATCATCAACATGACTTTCTTGAAATAGTATAGCCTATACTACTCCTGAATCACACAGGACTACACTTGCAGCATACTTGTTGCTACTAATGGCACAGAAATCTAAAGACATTATCTGAAATGAAGACCCCAAACCAGTGTTACCACTGAGAGAAGGTGAATTGCCACAGATAGTAATATTTTATTAAAAAGGGGAAAAGGAAATCAATAGTTATATTGCATTAAAGCACAGAAGATGGCACTGCAGACTAGATGCTTAAAATGTTGTTTCTTCTACCTTACAGCAATCACTGATGTTATGAAACCACAAGAATATCCTATTATTTCTCATTTCTAAGCCACTGTTCATACAGAAGTGAATACCTCTATTCTGTACTTTTAGTAGATGCAGTCCTGAAAGGCAGTGTCATCAGTGAAGATCTAGCATGATGATTTTTGCTGCTTGTTGAAACTGAACAGCTATAAATACTTGTGAGATTGTAGCTCATTTAAATAAATTTTATACAAATGTTCTTATGATGTGCATTAATAATTTTTTTTCACTGTCCAGATCAATCTGAAAATGACTACAGTTTCTTTTAGCTGGATGACTTTTTCTACAGAAAAATGACCAAAGGCTTCTTTGGAAATTACAATTTGCTTCAGCAATATTATTGATAAATAATAATCTAGAATAAATTGCTATTGAACCCTAGAATGAAAGCCAATTCTTTAATGTGATATTAAAAGTTAATTTCCTGAGGGTATGGAAGAAGAATTTTACACAACCATTAAATGAAGAAATTATAAAATCACCACATGGAACCCCTCTAATGATAGATGTAGTGCATTCATGTAAAATGGCTTGATTAAAACAACCTCTGAAGTTTGATGAACATAAGATTTAGATCCTGTCTTTTCTGCTGGCCATGTGACAAAAAGAGTCCTTAAATTAAATACTGATGGTGATAGGGAGCACTTTTAAAAATATAAATTCTTGTTCTGTGAGAGGTGGGTAAATAAAGTGCATAATATAAAGATAGGAGAGCTTGAGGACTTTGATGGTATTGGGTCCTCTTGACTTTCTGCCATGAACTGATTTTGCTCTGGTAAAAAATCTGTTAAATTCTCAGTTTACCATGGTGAAAAACCAACGACGGACAGGGAAAAGAGTAGTTCTCTAATTTTTTAATGCATTCCAATCTTCCGTAAATATCATCATATAGAACAAAAAATGGCAAGAATGTCTTAGTATCATCAACCCCTGTAGATTTTTCCTCCATCAGCGTGACTTGTGTTCCTTTGGCAGAGGAGACAACATGTTTTTATCCTCTCAAAGTGTGTGTTTTTTCACACCTCACCCACCCATAGGATTTGCACTCTCTGTTCCCCCCTGGCTTGCGCTCCTCTGCCACCCTCCATCTGTGCAGCCAGCGCCCAACAGCCCGGAGTTCCCTGCTGTTGTGCCAGTTCCGTGGCCATGCTGACTGCACTGTCCAGCAATGCAGGCAGCAGTCACACTCCTAAAGCTCACCTCCCTTTGCATGATTCATTAATGCTTTTTGTCCTGAAGATCACAGGTCTCACTTTCTTGGTTGAAAGATGGATGCCACAAGCATTTCTAGGTCATGGAAATCTGACCTGCTCTCAAAAGCCTCTCTGAAAGGTGAGGTGAAAAGGCTGAGAACCAAAACAGTGATCTGAAGCATTTCCAAGGCAATAATAAAACCCAAGAGAAAGCAAATGCACAAAAGTTGTGCAAGGACTTGACACCCTCCTTTTCCCATTACTGAAAGTCTGCTCATTTTCTGCATGAGGTGATGTATTTATTGCTAACTATCTGTCAGACTGCAGCATAAAAATATCAGCCATAATTACATTCATGCTACCAGCCTTGACATTAAAGTTAATCTGAAAAACACTCATTTTCCTATACTACCTTATGTAACCAGGACTCAGATGCAGCAATGGTTCACTGTCAGGTTTTATTCTACTGTGTTTCAGTGCAGGGAGTTACTTGACAGCTGTGAAAATGTTGGCTTGCCCTTTGTCTTACAAAGGGAAGTATTAGAAGAGCCTGACATTTGTCAAATGAAACTCTTATCAGTGTGACCTATTTTTAGGTATTTTGAAACCTTATGATAAGTACCTGAAAACTAATGATCCTTCTGTTTCAGAAGAGAACATTGAGGAATGGCTTATTAGAAGAGATAGACACAGGGCTGGAGAGACCCTGGCAGGGTGTTGTGCTATGTTGTAAGCTTGAGATTCTATAAATTGGTTTTATTTTTAGAAGCAGTTTAGAAAACCAAAAAGGTGCTGTAGACTGGTTGTAGACTAGTCAGGTTGTAGACTGAGAACTGGGTGAGTGGGGAAAATCATGGCCCACAACTCAGTTTATGTAAGCTTCTTGATGAATTTAAATTTATCTTCAATAGGGATAATTCATTATTTTAATTATACAAATATTTAACTGCAGACAGACAACTCCTGGGTTTTGGGAGCCTGTAGACTAGGCTGGAATCCAGCAGAGTGTTCCACAGAGCACCTCTGAGGAGGAGGGTCATATAAATTATCATAGCAATTCAATTATAAGTGTTTTATGGAGCTTTATATAGAATAGTTAAGCACGTGTCGTTCTGGGGAAGGAGTAGTGTTGGATGTACAGTATTGTCCCTTTCTGTTAGCTGAGACCATGGCACCTGGTATACAGGATGAACAGAGGAAAGAGGGTTTATTTTGTCAAAAAGAGTGGGTTGTAGGGTGCAATTTACTAGGAGAGCCTTCAGGTTTAATGCTACTACCAGTACTCAGGATATCAGATCATTGTATGTACACTTGGGGGAAGTTTGTTTTCAGAGATCCCAAAACATATCAAATTGTGGTCAGAGATCAGGGATCAGTTATATAAAGCAAACTGGAAGTGTATGGCATGCATGGTGTTGGTCACAGAATCACAGAATGGTTTGGGTTGTAAGGGACCTTAAAGACCATGCAGTTCCAGCCCCCTGCCATGGACAGGGACAGCTGCAGCACTTCAGGTGGGAACCATGAGGGCAGAGCAGAGGGGGGCAGACAGAATCATGAAGCCAGGGAGATGCCTTGTTGCTACACTGCAAATATCTAAGATGCAGACACCTTTTGTGTAGAAGCAAAGCATGGAAGTCAATGGGATTCGATGAGACTTACATACAAAGCATGTTACTTTTGGTAGGTCAGAATTTGCCCTTGACAGGAGATGGGGATTCTCTCCTGGCTCTACTTCCTCTCAGGGAAATATTCCTCCTCACAAAAATCCACTAATTTGATTTGAAGAGGCTGCATAAAGTCAGCTGAGTGTCCCTTGGAGTTTCCAGGTAAACCTGTAATTTACAAAGTATGAGAAATGTTACTACAAATAAGTAATAATTGTACATAAACTGAAAAAGAATCGAAGCGTCTCCCATTTGCAATGAGTATGATTTGTGATTCTCTCCATCCACTGAGAGGCAGATGGCAACGAACTTCCAAAATGTCTAGGTACACATTTACATCTTGACAGGTGCATTTTTCAGAGATAGATCAAAGATAGCCATGAAATGCCTCAAGGTTTCTCAGCTATTCAGGCAAGATTCAGCTCTGATGTCAAGGATGATGGAATAGTTTTCTAGGGAGGAATAAGTTTATGGGGGAGCTGCTGAAAATTTGGAGAAAGTGTATAGGAAAGCAATGGATGGAGACACTTCCTATAGCTGAGGGTTGTCGAAACGTAGAGGTAAGGTTGGTGTTACGGTTATGACAGAGAAAAAGGTCCTGCTCAGTGGGAGTGAGAAGGACCCTCAAAGGAAGGACTAGGTTGCAAAAAACAAAAATTCTCCCTGGAGAAGGCTGTCATCAAAGCCTGGAGACCCAGCTGAAGCATGGTTGGAAAGGATATCCATAGGAAAGTGTAGGCTGCAGATCTTGCAGTAAATCCCTTCTCTTAGAGATTGCCTAGCTTCAGCATACTCTCCCTGGAACCAGGAATCATTTTCTTCTTTCCTTCTTTCTTCCTTCTTCCTTCAGCCATTCTTATTCACCTCTAGTGTTTCCTGGGCTTTCAGAGGGCAGAATATGGGGTGTGGTTGCTGATGCTCCCTACTGCTGTTCAAAACCCTACTGTCATCCCCTGGATACTCTGACCCATCCTGCTGCAATGGCATCAAGACGGGAGAGTCTCAGGGAGGAAGAAGGCTAGAACATCCTGTCTTTCTTTCTTTTGCTAGACAGTTTCTACTTAGCTGTCTAATTTGTCTGTGCCTTGAGACAGCTCTTTTCCAGTCAGTTCAGACTGAGAAGTTAAATGCAGAAATAGCTGAGCTGTTTTCAGCCAGTCATTAGAAGAAGTCTGAGCATGGCAGTAAGGAGTCCCTGTGGGCTAATTTTTTCCTGTGTTTCAGATACTTGCTGTGTCTGAAAGATTGCAGCAAACAAATGAACCTTCTCATATACGTATTCATTTTTGGTTGTTCAAACAGTGATCCATATTCTGTGTGATCATACTTACACCAGGTCTGTTTGCAATCTCAATTTAAAACACACATTTATCAGCAAATTATGTCACATGCAAGTTCAAAATAATATTTGATCACAATTAATTCACAAAGTAGGTGCATCACCTCCTCTAGCTGTGATACGATATGGTTTATGCCATCAATACATACCTGAGATTAATGAGTCAAATCATAGACTACAGAAAAGTCATTTGTCACCCCAGATAGCAATCTAATCAGTTGGAAAACTGACCAAGTGAACTTCCAGCATATGGAGGCCTTATTAGAATGATTTTCAAAGTATGGCCTGAGGTTACAGAGTTCTAAATAAAACTTTTTTTTTTTTTTTATCCAGGTAATCTATTTAGGTTCCTCTGTGGATGCAGAAGGTATTTATTCTACTACAGACAAGTCGGATGCAATAGTATAGGATCCTATTCCAGTAACTGTGCCATACTTAATTTTAATCTCAACATAAAATACTGAATTTGTAACACTTTGAGATTTTTCATTGTTTTCCTTTCAACAAATAGGCTACTGAAAAATTCCATCAGTAGATTGCTACAGAACATTTTAAGTTGCTATCAGGTTGACAAAACAGTAAATGATACGCCTGAAAATGACCCAGGTTATCCAGGGTGCTTAATTTCTACAATGGAAGAATTGTAGTCCCTTCAAGTGGGCCAGCTGGTTACATTTGTCTTACTCTGCAGGTGCTTAACATTGAAGTAGAACAAAGAGTTCTGTCCCCAGGCAGTGTTTGCTCTGGTGAAATCATCTCCCGTGTGGAGAGATGGCATCCATTCCATTCCATTCCATTCCATTCCATTCCATTCCATTCCATTCCATTCCATTCCATTCCATTCCATTCCATTCCATTCCATGCCACTTTGGCTGTTACTACTGGTAGACTACAAGAGTCTCAGAAACTGGGAGCACAGCTGGTTTTAAAGGAGAATGATACAGTCACAATGACAACATAAACCTCATCAGTATCTCTAAAAAATCTAGCTCAAAAATGTGTCAGTCTCTTGAACTAATTCCCATTTAAAAATAAGTGAAAGAAAGCTACACTGGAAACTTTAGAAAGCAGGGCTATTTTTATAAAGCTTGTCAATTATTAGAAATTATTCACATAGTGTTAATTAGGGGTCTTCCCAGCACCAGAATAACTTTGAAGTGGAATCTGAATCTCCTGTTCCAAGTGCTAAGATTGCAACAATGTGAACCTCCTCAGCTTCCAAGGCTGTAGTTCTGAGGATTATGGTTTCATCCTCAATAGTGCTATACCTTCTAAAAATGGTTTGGGTTTTTTTCTACAGAATATTTGAATTAAATTGTTAGTATTTTAAGCCATGGTTATTGTGTTGCATTCTAGATTAATTTCACTGGAGTAGTGTGAGATGAAAATTAACAGAAATAACATATATGGCTGGATAGTAATTGCGACAACTGGCTGGAAACAAAAACACTAATCACAAGAGGTTGTGAGGTTGATCTGTTACATTATGGGGGTTTTTTTATGCACTGGCTTTGAAGCTCCTCTAGAAAAGTTACAATTAAAATGACAAACAGACAGGACTGTAGTACAGTTTTGTATTTGACCCAGATGGCAGTGCTGTCAGCAGCACAAAGCTCTGACTACCTTGCAAGAGACATTGACTGTATTGCCTGAAGAAAGAATGCCTTACATGGAGAACAATTCATATTGCTTCTAAACATTCCTGGCCATCTTTCCAGCCTCAAACAGAATACTTCAGATCTGTCTGCTCAGCTAAAGGGGTACTATTTTATATGAACCATTGTGATTTATGAGCCATTTCACGTTAGGATGATCCAGGCTCTCAGTGAGTGCTGCTGCTGCCACTGGGAGTGGAAAACACTTGCCATTGCTAGTACTGCTTTTATTCATGAAAAAAAAGTGCCTGGGAAATCCTGAGCTACAGACTAATCTAAGATATGCAGAGATGAGCTAAAGTACTGCACAGTACTTAATGACATTCAAAAGTTTTAATTTATACTGTGTTACATTGTGAAACTTGGCTTTGGCCCCTGTTATGACATGGATTAAACTGCCTTTACATGTCACCTGCATCACATTCTACCCTGGGGGTGGCTCTCAGGTGTGTCAGTCACCAGCATAGCCCAAATGAAATTGCATGTATATGCAATACAAATTCACATTGCTTAACCAGCCTCAGAGAACAAAGATTTCATACTTGTTCCATATAATATGTTCCTGTGCTGATCTGTCATTAAGGCCAGAAGTTTATCTAACATCCTGTATCTCATTTACTAAATCTTAACCCATTTGGATAATAGCCAAATGTGGTGGGAATGTCAATAGTTGATCATCTTTAAAACATCCTTATGTATATTGTAAAACTTATGCCCTATGCAGTGTTGGAGGACTATATAATTTCAGTAAAAATCCTACTTCAGGTTTTTTTACCTGTAACTAGCTGTTCCTACTGTCTACTCAGTGCTGACATAGTGTTTATGTGAAAAAAAAAACCAAACCCAAAACCTTCATGAAAAATTAAACCAATAGGGAAGGTACAGATGAGAGGAAACAAAGGCTTTGGCCTGGGAAAGATATTGCTTCTGCCAAGAAGAGGCATGGAAAAAAGAGTGTGTATTGTATTTTCTGGACTAATTGGATTTTTCAGGCTTTGCTCATTCTTTTCTCTAGGTATAACTTTTTAGAGCTTTCATAATGTGGGAAGTTCAAATGATGACACAGTTCTCTTGATGTGGCTTCACAAATGATTCACAGAGCAGGTTACAACTTCTGTTTAATAAATATCATATGCCAGTCAATACAACAAAGAATAACTTAATTATTGTCACCAGCTGGTTGACTTACTAATAAGTTTGTAACCTGTTAAGACTTGTTTGCAGTCTCCTGTCTACTCTGACATTTTGCACTTACTGTTTCTCTCTCCTGAGAAAACATTTTGTACTTCATTTAATTTCATTTACTGCATACAGTTCAAGCATTTCTCATTTTTGTCTTCTCTGAAGTATTCACAATCCATCAAAACTTGTGTCATGCACAACTCTGTATTGGTGCTGGATTAGAAGTTTTAATTCTGTATTTTCCCCTAGTTTTCTTCAGAAGTGAAGCACTAGCACGAATCTTTGATCTTGAGGAATATTTCAGTTCTGGCAGGGAACTGATGTCTCCACTGAAACTTCTTGGGCCAGTTTCCCTTGAGTCACACATCTCTGAATGCAGAGCTGTGGCAGAAGACAATGCTGCTTTCCCCTGCTCCCTCAGATGTGCAGAGTTTACTGCTGCTCTGTGAGATCATTGGCTGGCTTTTAAAAGTCTGTAATTATCTCCACCAAGAATAGTATTAACTTAGAAAACCTCCTTCAGCCCATCCTTTGTCTGCTGCCAGCTGCTATAGATCTGTCTGTCCCACTGAATTAAATTAGCACATCCAAAAGCAATGTCTCTCAAGTGATTGACAAAAATTCTTCCACTGCTCTTAAGGGAAATAGGAGTAGAAAAAAGGCTAAAAGCAGCCTTCACTGATTGTATTTGTGAGACAGGGAGACTGTACCAGATCCTCAGCTGTTACAAACTGTTATAACTCACTGAATACAAATATAATTGAGCTATGCTAATGTTAAATCATTTGAGAGCTTGGCTTAGAAGACAATTAAATATATAAAGGCTGAAGTAATTGGTCCACCACAAAGCATTAATATAGGGGTTTACTTTTACCATGGGCTGCTCACATGTTCTAGGTAACTATAGTTGTGTTCTTATTCAACCCTCATGTCTCTGTCATCTATGTAACTATTTTGTCAGATGTTGTTAGGCAACAGAGGTATCTGGGTTCAGTTCCTGGGTCTGCCTGCAAGAAGTCCAGTAGAAAGACAACCATTCTAAAATTTTATTGACACCAGTTTTAGCATCCACCTCCAGTCTTGGCAAACTTTTACATTGCCTGAATTATGGTCCATTAGCAGCACATTTGCAATTTCAGGCAAAGATTTTGAACAGCAGGATTAAATCAAGGATTCATTTTATTGTGCTAAAAACAGTGAAGTGTTAGCTTTAGGAACTGGAGAGGAAGAGGCACGGTTGCTTAGGATGCACTCCTAGCAGTGAGGGTTCACCAGAGGAAGCTGCTCTGCTCTGCTAGACAATTACAACCTCAGTTAATTACCCTTGTGGTGTGGAGGTGGTGTGCTAAGCAAACCATTTTCTCATGCCTAAGGCATGGAGAGTTTGGGAATGCTCTGCTTCCTATTACAGTGCTGCTTCATTTTTGAATGGGAAATCAAGTGGTTTTGACTCCGGGGTGTTGACATCAGAGTCATTGCCCACTGCTCCTCTGTTTCAGGGTTTCTGAATGGTAGAGCCCTGTCTGCAGCCTGGACCATGGGAATGTTGTTTCTGAGTTTCCCAGCAGTGCAGCACTGGGATCTCTGCACCACTCTGTACGCCTCGTTAAGTGTGTGCAGCTCTTAAGTAAAGCCCCAGCTGGGCCCTGGATTGAAAATCTGCAGCCCAAAAGAGTCCTGGTGACCATCCCTCAGCTGTTGATGCCTGGTGCAGCATTTCAGCTCCCCTGGAGCCCTCTCTGAATCTCTGTCCCATGCCTCTGAGCACCTCACCCTCCCTTACCTTCTCAAAGCACGTAGAAGCACTGACTCTATGCACTCTGGGTCTGTCATTTCCCTTGTCAATATCTTTGTGCATGTGATTTGACCTCCAAATAGTTATCTTCTCAGAAGACTCCTTTCTGCAGTTTCCAGGACTCTGAAGAGCTTAAGGTTTTATGGTAAAATTATTTGATTTTCCTAAAGGATTTGGAAAGCACCCAAGCTGTTTGGCATGCAAAGGTTGACATAAGTGGGTCTAACCAGTGATTCCCCAGCTGTAGGGGCAGCATGCAGAGAGGTTATGAAATTTTTAGCAAAGTCTCTGTTTTGGATGCAGAGATGTTGAAGGAATATGAACATAGCCCTCAGAGAAAAGAGAAGCAAGACCTTCTTGGGGCCCAGAGCAAGCTGCAGGGGCTGGAGTGGGGATTTCTGAGTGAGGAAGCTGTTGCCTGCTATTTTTTTCTATTCAGAGAAACAAGACCGAGTAAAGGCTGTGTGCAAATAAGACAATTTACACAGAGAATATATATCTTCTTATTCTAAGAGTTTTGACTAGAGTGAATAAGATTGGGAGTTGCATTTCTTCAAACATTATTAACCTGTGTGAGTATATCAGTGGTTATTTCTTGGGGATGGAAGGTGTTGTGCAAAAGTGTTAGGTGAGTGTTTATCATTGTATGTACCATTTTTGACTCATTTCAGATGCACTGCCTCTTTGCTATAGGATGAGATTAGAATGAAAAACATTGGATTTTCATGTAACAGGATATTTTGAGTTTGAGAAAAGAGGTGAATCCCTTCTAAGATGATCAAATAATAACTTTTGCTGCAGATTAGCAGGAGTTGAAGATTTAGAAAGCAATGAGCTGTATCACGTCCCAATTTCAAATTCCTTTCACATGTGCTGCAAAGAAGCATTGTAGATACTGAAAGAGAAGTAATGAGAATCATTTGTACAATAATGCAAGCCTGTTTAGATCCTACTTGTCTAGTTATTTTTTTGTTCCTGTTGCTTATCTGTAGTGTAATGCTCTAAATATGTTATTTTAAACACTGTGAAAGGAACCAGTGAGAGCAACCATGTCTCCTATCTGATGTGATTTAGTCACCTGCAATAGTCTCTCTGGTTCAGATCAGTAATGGGATCTCACTGTTAGAAAATCAGGAAAAATTGACTGGAATAGGAATTTTCAGAAGGCTATTAGAAAGCAAGTCCTAATTCTTGGGCTTTGTTGTTGTGGTTTGGAATGCCTTGAAAGCAAAAAGGGAAAGGCTGAAGCACAGGAACGAGGAGTGCCAGGCAGGGGATGAGACAGAGCCCTGCTGCTGGCACTGGCACTCGGCAGAAGGGCTCACCAGTCACCATGTCCTGTATGAAATCCAACAACCTGC
Organism: Melospiza georgiana; assembly: GCF_028018845.1. Lineage (NCBI taxonomy): Eukaryota > Metazoa > Chordata > Aves > Passeriformes > Passerellidae > Melospiza > Melospiza georgiana. Next base: position 93,562,983 of record NC_080432.1, read on the forward strand.
TGGCTTAGACCGCTTAATATTTATGCACTTGAATTATACTTGCTGTTCCTTTGGCAATTCACAGGTTTGACTAAAAAGGGAGCGTAGAGGATCACTCCTCAAAATTTTTGTATTGTTTTAGAGTAAGCTTTTGGCATAACACTTTCTATTTACTAAGAGTTTTCTGCAATTTAACAATATAATAATTTGTTTCCTGAATCCGCAAATAGTGAAAAGCCTGCTTTTACTCAGTCAAGGATTGTAGGAAGAAACGATACATTTTATTATCTCGCCTCATCTACCTGGAGAAAAGTAGAGGTTTCAGGCACACAATTTCTCCTTCAGGACAACATATGTATTTGCAAATGTATACATATATGTACATTTAATTAATTTTTAGATTCTTCGTTTGCTGACAAATGGCCCTCTTCTGTTTGTGCACTTATAACATCTCCATTTTAAGAAAGGTGCTCCTCTGTATCTCTGCTGCATGCTTTGAACTGTTCTTAATTTCTTCATAAGGATCATCTCCTCTAATTGGCCATTTCATTGTCTGAAAGGTGGCCTGGCTGGGTTTATGTATGCTAAAAATATTTCCATCTGGTAAGTGAGTCAGTATATGCCTGACTGGAAGTTCTACAGTGAAAGAAGTGTCCTTGGGAAATAAGTATTTGAAGTATTTGATTTGGTTTTTCCCTAACAATATAATTTTTTCTGGCATTTCATGAATGAAGAATTGTGTTTCCCAGTATTTCTTATGACAAGTGATTTAAAAACTATTTGAAAACTCCTGTTTGAAATAGTATTTTCCAATTTATAGGCATTATTTTTACAGTATTTCATTATTTTGTCACTTGTACATAAAATGCCATTTAACAGTGAAGTAGCTAAAATAGCTCTTTTCTGTTTTGCATTGAACATTTTATAAACAGTTAGCCTTACTCTGAGACCAGAGACTCTGTAATACTTTGGTATGACATCACAGTAAGCACCACTATCTGTCATGAAATTCAAAAAAGTAATAATCTGAAAAACATCAATAGTAATACTTTAAATATTCTTTATTTTTGCTATTAGAGCACATATTAAAATATTTTACAACTTTCATTTCATTAGAAAGAAGATATTTTGATAAAATCATGTGTTCAAAATTAGAAATTAAAATGCCAAAATATTTTGTAAGGTGAGCACTTATAATTTTGCTCCATCTCTCTTTAGTAGCACATAGGGTGTTGGAAAAGTTGACCAGCTTAATGTGAAACCAATACCATTAATAGACTTGTTTGTTAAAAATCAATACATTGAGTAAGCAATACAGATTTCAAATATCTTAAACAGAGAGAGCTGAAAACCATACTTTGTCTGCGGCAAATTTTTCATTATCAAAGACCTGCTCTTTCTTCTTACCTCTTTTTTTTTTTTTTTTTAAACTAGCACTGGAAAGTTAAAAAGATAATAAAAGGTCTTCTCTTGGGGAAGGCTTACCCTGCTGTGAAGGAACATGGCCAGATTTGGGGAATGCCCCACTGCAAGGCACTGGGGATCAGAAGGAGTGCTCTGTTGCTTGCAAACAAACATCACACCTGGGTTAGGAAAATTTCCATTTATTTTAGCTGTGAGGCCAAGGAGAGCCACTCATTTAATGAGGTCCTGACCAACTCTAGTTAAGACAGTCTGGCATTTGTTCTTTCTTTTGATACCATTTCATGTAAGGAAATCTTCAAGTTTTCATGGATTACAATTTTTTAACTCTGAAGTACGTTTCACTTTACTCACTACACATGAGATTTAAAATTTCTGTCTGTGTGAAGAGAAACTTTTACCAGAGTAATGGTAACTGTAGTTTTTCTTGTCTTTAGCATGGTTTGAAACTGTGGGAACCTGTGTTTAAGGGACAAGGAATTTCCTGTAAGTCTGTATTGGGTTTGCATGGCAAGGTTTTGGTAGCAGGGTGGCTACAGGGATGGCTTCTTGAGAACCTTCCCTGTGTCCAACAGAGTCAATGTCAGCCACCTCCAAGATGGATCCACCACTGGCCAGGGGTGAGCCCATCACCAATGGTGATGATGGACTATCCAAACTATCCACCTTTTGGACAGTTGCAAAGGGGAAGTAAATCCAGCACAGCACCACTTGGCAGAGAGAAGTGGGAATATTGAGAGGAGCAGCCCTGCAGACAGCAAGGTCAGTGCAGAAGGAGGGGAGGAGATTTCCATGTATTGGAGCAGAGATGCCCCTGCAGCCCCTGGTGCAGCCCATGGGGAGGCAGCTGTGCCCCTGCAGGCCATGGAGCTCCATGGTGGAACAGATATCCACCTGCAGCCTGTGGGGGACTCCTCACTGGAGCAGGGGATGCCCAAAGGAGAATGTGAGACCTTGCAGGAAGATGCTGGCAAGACCTGTGCCCTCATGGAGGTGAGAGCACATGCTAGAACAGAGTTGCTGGGAGGACTTGTGAACTTGTGGGGGACCCACACTGGAGAAGGGAAAGAGTGGGAAGGATCCTGCTCCTGAGAAGGAAGGAGAGGCAGACACCACATGTGATGGACTGACAGCAGTGCCCATTCCCCATCCCCTGGACTGCTTGGAGAAAGAAGGCACAGCAAACTGGAAGTGAAGTTAAGTCATTAACTTGACCCATGAGCCTTTGTACTATTTTCTCTGCCCTGCTCAGCTGAGGAGGCAGTGATAGAGTGGCTTTGGTGACCACCTGGCATCCAGTCAGGGTCAACCCAGCAGAGGGATATCACAGGATATGTGTTTAACATAAAGCTTTTTTTAATGTAACGAAGGAGCTGAATGAAGAAACTTGAGTGTTCATTTCCAGCAAAAAATGAGGACCAGACAGGGTCCCTGTTCTCTGTGTCATGTACTTATGCCACCCAAAAAAATCAGATATGATAGTGACAAAAAACAAAGCAAAGCAGGTGGTGAGAATTCCAATGAAGGTCTGCCAGGACCTGCTGGAGAAGGAGATCCCCAAGGAAATAAACATTGCACTCCTCAGACATTTTCCATGGTGCCTTGGCTTTGCTCTGACAATGAAAGTCATTCTTGACAAATAAACTACAAGCTTGTGGGCAAAATGATTGTCCATTTCTGAACCTAACTTGAACCATGTGGAACACTTACTGCTCTGAGTTCACATCCCACTTCAATGTAAATGTGGAAAGACAGCTTTAGAGCAGAAATTGATAATCAAGGGGGTAGGAGAGAGACTTGGACAAGAGGGGAAGTCTAATTAAAAAAAAAGGAATGCAGTATAAACTGGTATGTTATCTACAGGCCACCCATTTGTGCCAGCCAATTTTTTAACGAAAAACACATGCTTCCCTTTAGCAAGTAAGAAAACATGTCTTATTCTTAATTGAATTATACTCAGAGGATGTAAGAAAAAAGAGGAGTGAGGTGGGGGAGGAACATTGTTTTAGGTTACAGGGGAAGTATGTTCAGAAATGGAGCCTTGCACATCCCACACACACACTTGGAAACGGCCTAGGACATTTGGAATACTTCTGGTGCTACTATGTTCTCACAGCTGTATCATAAACAGTTGTTAAACACCTTATTGCCTCTAATATTACATTGTCATGGGCAATGGCCTCTGCTCTCGGTACAAAGCCTGGGCTCTGGTTACTCTCTGGTTACATTCTGGTTACTCTCTGGTTACTCTCTGGTTACACATGCCGCGGCTACTCTGGCTTGGATGGGGTCTGCAAAGAAAAAGGCATGGGGACATACACACTTGTGCACTAGAGCTTTGCAAACCCATCAAGGCACTCCCAGTGGCCTAATGGTGTGGGGTAACAGGCCCATCACCCTTTATATTGGCTGGAAATGAAAATTGCTGTCTTTTAAATGATTTCAAATTAAATATAGTTTATTTGGACCGCTCCCATTTCTATGTTATTTCTCAGTGGACATATTCCAAAGACTGATTTTTCCTTGAAGACTTGTATTTGATGTAAAATTTCATTTTACATCTCATTCCTTTTGGAGCAATTTTCTCCATCTTATTTCATGTTTCTCTTAATCATTACGCTTCCTCCTGGTGATACATTTTTTTAAAATGGAATCTACTTCCCAACATCTAAGCAAAGCTAATATAAAACCTTCAAAATTTTGCTTCAAAATTTCATGAGGAAACCAGTTTTCTCCTGTGATAAAACTGTAACACAGAAATGCAATCATTGTTGAAGAAATCTTTTTCATTCTACATTAATTTTTGTTAAGGATTCTGTAGAGGGCACCAGTAATATACCAAGAAACTGTGTCAAGAGAATAAAGAAACCCAGCTGACTGTGCCCTATCTTTTGAATCAGTTGGCAGCTACATGCAAAAAATAAACCTAAGGAAACACAAAGTATATGGAATAATATAAGTTAAGTTTTTAAATAGTTCAGAAGCATGCTGATATTTATTTTACTGTGACAAATATGTTTGTGCTGCAGTTGGAAAAAGGAGATTAGCTGGTTGGAAACAATTAACCAAATAGGAAGAGGCACTGAAAGAAAGGCAGGAGGGCCAGCAGAACAGGAGGAGAGGGAGCCAGATGTGTCAGGGGCCAGAAAGGGCATCCCGAGGGAGAGGCAGCAAGTACCCAGCTGGCCTGGGCAGAGGGGCACTCAGGGCAGGCTGCACTGTGCAACCAAAGCTTTGCCTTCAGAGCTCTTCTCTGTGCTGGGGTACCTCTGCTCCGCTCAAACACTTCTTCACAACCCCTGTGTTAATAGCAAATATAACTTTGCTGTATTTGCCTGGGTTTGATAAGTTAAAGAAAAAAAAAGATTTTGTTTTATTAGCTGCATTTATTTATGAAGTGTGAGCTTTCTTAATAGACAGAGTGGGAGGCAGGGGACTATTCCAACATTCAGCTAACACAGAATCTCCTACCTCAGAGTAAAAGCAATTGTTTTTAAGAAAAAACAGACCCTAAGAGCAGTTTTCAGTTGTATTGTGACATAATAGCTGTATAAATCATGGAGAAAATGAAATGACAAAACTATCTCCTTGCTATATAAGCAACTTTTTTTTTCTTTTATATCATGCTGTATATTGTTTGCAATCAGAAACCTACTCACTTTTGCACATTTAAGAAACCCATGACAGATACACTCATGTTACTTAACAAAAGTGCAATAGATATATAAAATATGTGACAGAATATAGAAAATATTTTTTTCTCCTGAAAAGGATTTTTACTAGATTTTTAATTTAATTTCTTTAAATTAAAAAAATAGAATGGCTCTTGTGAGCACATTTGACTTTGCAGAGTTCCTAATTCTACTTTTACTTATTTCCAAGCAGTAAATAATTTAATATGTGGTGGCGACCGATTTAATTTATATCGATGATAACTATATATTGAGTTTTAAGAGATCCCTGAAAATGTGTGTTTGGGTATATATATATATATATACACACACGCATATGCATACACACACACACACACATATATATATATATATATGATACATATTTGATACATAATTTTTTTCTTAAATGTGTATAAGATTGCCTTTTTTCAGAATTGGAATTTTCATTACGCTGGACCAATAATCATCATGTGAAAGTTCAGTTGTTATGGTTATGGTCAAGTTTAGCTTTGAGAAGTATAAACATCATATTTCTGAGAGGAACAAGTGTCTGAAGACAATAGAAGGACGTGTTAATCTTTTGATACTTTAGTGGAAATTGCTGTGCAGCTGGTGGAAAGTCCAGCACTGACTACAGTTGCCAATAGATGTTTTCCTGGCCTTTGCATAATCTTTACTCTTTGGGTGATTCTTGCATTTTCTACTTATAAATTTTAAAGGTCAAATTTAACTCTGTTGCTGGTGTAAATCAAGTCAGGATCAAAACTCCTATTGTTCTCAATGGTTCAAAAATTTCTTAGGGCTGTCCTTTGCAACTATCTGATTTCATGTTGCAGAGATTCATGTGAATCATTTTAACAGTCTTGAGTGGGTTTACAGCCCATCATTTTGATTTGAATAAACCTCAAAGTCCAATAGGAATTTCATCTCAAACCTTAAGAACTGAATCAAGACTATGCATAATCCATTGTAAACCATATGTCAGCCTACTTTCCCTGCAAACCTCTCCTAGCATTGTGAGAGGATTTGGAAAGCTCAGCAAACCTTGAACAGAATCTAGTTTCTTGGCTTATGACCAAACCTCAAACCTTAGAAATTGATTTTCTTTTCCTTGCAAAGGTTTTACACAGTTGCCATTGCCCTGCAGTTGTGTTCAAGGCAATACTTTGCTTTTCTCTGCATGACTTCTGTGCTGCTTCTGAAGTGAAGAAAAACCTTTCCCACAGTGAGTAGAAAACTGCCTCCTTCACAATTAGATATTTGCCTTAGAACAGTACCCATAAAATAGAACAAATTCTTGGGACAGATCTTTAAATGTATAATGTGTATAAATCTCACTATAAAGTTGTTCTAAGTTTTATACCTTACCTTTATCTCTTCATATATCACTTATGATGACTTCAAGCTGCCTTCAAGGTAGACTATATCTTTGTGTTCATGTAGTCCAAAACACAGCTGGAACAGGATCCTGTGTGGGGCCTCTGGGTACCCCTGCAATATAAATACATAGTAAAAATAATAATGCTAATAATAGTCTCTTGTACAATTTATGTGAACTATAGCTATGGCGTAAACCTGCCACGAGCAAAGTTTCTTGGTGCCAGACTAGTTTTTGTTGGTCAGGAGTCTGCTCTGACTCTAACAGCTCACAATTCTGGGAGTAATTCTTCATGCCAGCCATCCCTCTTTGGGGCTGTAAATTCTCCTCTTTGAACCTTATAAATCCATTGACCTCTGTAACTTGGCACTTTGCATCAAAGACCCACCTGCTAATGAATTTATTGAAACAAGGCATACATTTTGCTGACATGACCCCACGTTTTTCCAAATGCTGACTTAGAAATCTTTAGGGAAAATCATCTGCTTTAAAAAAAGAGGCTTTCTAAACTAATTCCTTGGTTTTATTTAAACATTTAAAATATATGTTGAAGTGCTGTATGAAATAGTGCCAAAAAGTGAATAATAGTGGATATTATTTTTAAATGCTCATCTGTAACTACATTTCTCTAAACTTAAAATTTATGCTTCATGAGAGGTTTTTTTTTCAGGGAGCAATGCATTATATTTTAAAAAGAAATTAATGACCTTCTGTAAAAGTAGAGATGGTTGGCAACTCTGCTTTGTGTGTAGTAATAAAAATGGTTTATTGGCCTAACGCAGTTAAACGCAGGAGCCAAATTATACTCAGGCTCAACTTCATATCTTGTGTGACTCTGGGGGCATCATTTCCTGACCTGGATTCCTCCCTTTCTCCAATCCCACCTCTTTTTCTGCCCGAAAGCAAAGCTTAGATGAAGGAAAGTAAATAGCTTTTCTCTCATTTAGCTGAATTTGTTTTTCATTGGCTCCTTTAAAGCAGCACCAGTAAGGTCCCCAGAGCTCCCAAACCCATTTATTTTCTATCTACTACCTGCCAACTTGAAGCCAAAGCTAATTCACCCCAGAAGGTTTAACTCCTGTCAGCTGCAGCATCAGGGGCATATCAGTGCCACTGTGTGTAGGTGAGGATCAATAGGCTCAGGAAGTGTAGAAAGGACGTGACTGCAGAAAAACAGGGTTTAGAGGCTGATCATGAAGAAATCAGAGGGATCTGATATCTGGGTTTGGCAGGGAAAATTGTTTTGAAATAAAAAGGAATATTCCACAAGGAAAAACAGAAACTCAAGCCTATTGTAAAAATTGAGCTGCAGTTTAGTATTTTCTCTTTTGACTTACAACTCTATTAAGTAGACCTCATAGTCAGGTTACAGAAGGATTTTCTTGGTTCTGAAGGACTGAAACCCTAATTTTCAAACTATGCCTTAGCATCTTGAAGCTTCTCTTCCTCAGTCTCTTTCCTGGAAATAATCTGTGTGTACAGGGACTTCACTTTATGGCCTCTAGACTGAACACTTCACGTAATGTCAAAGGTGACAGGAGCTAGTCAGAAAGATCCAAATCCATATAGGTTATTCATAAAAGTATAAAACCATCCCCAAAGGAAAAGTTACATGAAACATTTGCTATAAATTGGAGTGGTTACATAAGAGGAGAAATTTGGTCTGGAATCCTTGTGTTGCGATCCCTGATGAAATTTTTGGCAACGTTTTGAGATTTAGTTTATATTTCCACAATCTCAAATTTAGTTCATAACCTTTAGCAGTTCTAACCTTGCTGCTGGAGTCCTCATTCAAACTGTCTGTATGTTTTCATTACATTAATTTAAAAGGACTACAAGATCATCTGATCTTTTATGACACTAATTTTTACTTCTTCTCAAAGAATAGATTTGATGTAAGTTAAAGCAAATTTAGGGAAAATAAACTGTATGTTAATGACACAGAAGAGGATAGTCCATGGTGCTACTCATGTCTGAACTGTCCCTTTTGCAAGAAACTGAATGTCCACAACAGACATAGGGAATCCCCAGGAGCCAAACTACACTGTCTGTACAGGGGAAGGCAACTTGCATTGTCCTTGAAAATCTTGGATTTAAAAAACTATTTCCTCCAAAATTTTCAAAATCAAGAAATTATCATGACCCTTAAAATCAGTGTGGCGCAAGAGCAAAGTCCACACCATCTGGGCATCTGAGAAGCAGAATTCTCTGCATTGATTTTTTTTCTTTTCTTTATCTGTATGGATATAGTTTGTCCTATGCCCCTTCTTCAAATGGGAGGATTTCTTAGATGAAGGTAGAAAACAGCACAGTGAATGCAAGAGAGATAATGGTATGCTCACAGAAAAAATTATTTCTAACAGTTTAAGGTCATTCTTTGAGGCTTGAGAGATGACATTTGCACATGTTATGAATACAGGCAAAATATCAGTAAACCCATTCTTTCCAAGTCCAAGGAAAAAAAGGATAAATGGGCATATGTAAATCCTGTTGGATGGGGAGATGGGTGGGCTTCCCTAATCATCCAGCTCGATACAAATGTATCTCACTGAAGATCCAGTCCTCAGACATCATTATATCCCCATGAGAAAGCTGGAACAATCCTTGAAACTGTCACATTTGTTTTCCTCCACATACCATGGTCCAATCAACATCCCAAGTTCTCTTCAGTTAACTAAGCAGCAGTGTTCCACAAACCTCACAGACACCTATCCAGCAATATGCTACCAAAATGCCCATATTGATGTGACGTGCTCAGAGAGTTGAGATTGTTCAGCCTGGAGAAGAGGAGGCTTCAGGAAAATCTTGGAGCACATAATTGTTCCTAAAGGGGGCCTACGAAAAAGCTGGAGAGGGAATTTCTGCAAGGTGGTGACAGGACAGGGGAGAACAGCTTTAAACTGAAAGGGGATATATTTAGATTGGATATAAGGAAGAAATTCTTTACTGTGGGGGTGGTGAGGCACAGACACAGGTTGCCCAGAGAAGCTGTGAGTGCTCCATCCCTTAAAGTGTTCAAGCCCAAGTCTGGATGTGGCTCTGAGCAACCTGGTCTCGGGCAAGCTGTCCTGGCCCACAGCATGGAGTGCTGGAACCAGATGATTTTTGAGTTCTTTTCCAACCCAGGCCATTCCATGATTCTGTGGTATATTCTTACTGTGTGAACTCTCAAATGTGTTTGTTCCACCTAATTTAGACCTACCTAATTAAATGCCTTCAGTGAGGCATCTAATTTAGAAAAATATACCTTGGACTCCTTGGTGTCAAAGCAAGGGTGCACATTCTTTGTATATGTCCACATATTCTATATATTTCACAAGTTGTTTAAGTACTGCAGGATTGGAACAAATATTAATGGTAGAAGGGTTGAAGTCAGATCAAGAACTGAACAGTGGCACTCACAAGGAAATCTTGATAATGATATTCTGGGGTGCAAACTCACTTCCATTTATATGATATTCCTCCTCTTACATTTAAATTCATTCCCTATGCAAAGACACCTTTATGCTCTCACTCTGTATGCAGCAGCTGCTTGCCTTTGCCTCCTCATTCTCAGTTTCTCAATAAATTGTGAATCTCTCACTCAGTTTCTGTATCTGAAAAAAGGGATGGGATCTCAAACATTATTCAGTTCCCATGTATAATTTTTTTATGAAAGCAGGTGGGGAGAAAAGGAAAAGGGTTGAAGTATCTCCTTCAGCGAAAGAATAGGTTACAACATAGATTTACCATTTTTTTGATACCAAAAAATGCATTCATGAAAGAAGTTTTATAAATAATTAGCTTGGCAAAACTTCAGATGGATGTCAACCATTTATACATATTAGAGTCTAGTTATCACTAGTAAATGGGCTGAAATTGGTTAAGAATTCCTTATCTATAAGAAATAGTCTACATGTAATTCTATGTCTATGTATAATTTATTACTATAAATGTATATTTATTGAAACAGTGAAAATGCAAAAATATTTTTCTACATGTTATCAAAATTGGCACCAAAAAACCTTATGAGTTCAGTGGAAAGGGAAATTGTCTATACTACTGAAAACAGGAGGATCAGGAAATATTTTAATAACATTTCAGCTACCAAACAGATAGTATTAGCAAGAATGTGTTTGGAATAAGATTTTTTTTTCTGTGAATATTTGACAAACCACCCACTTCTGCACATACACAGATCTCACCTCTAACATTCAGATTCCTCTTAATCAAAAACTGAAGAGCTTTTTAAGTTTTTGATCTTTTTGATCTTAAATTCTTACCAGTCAAAAAGCCACTTCTTTCCTGGAAAAAAAAAATCTTGAAAACATTTTGACCAGACAAACATTCATATAAAGACTGTAGCCAAGTTTAAGCTATTTATGGAAAAGATAGATATTCTTGATGTCAAACTCATTCTCCAAATGAGGTGAGGATGCTACAAATGAGAGAAGATTAGCAAAGTGACAACTTTAGAAAACTGCTGCTGCTGCTGCCACTGTGTTCTGCTCTGGCATGGAAGATATTTGAAATTATGACCATGACCAGGGTTGTGAGACTTGTACAACCCTGCACATGAGACAGGCAACTGGTGAAGGTTTGGAACGTTTTTAAGAATGGGTTCTGAACTTAAAACTGAGTTTAAAGCTGAAATCTACTTTGGGTCCCTAAAGTAATTTGAAGTGGTGTGTCACACTGAACTCTTTAAATGATGTAAAAATTTAAATCACTTTAAGAGTTTAACATGTAGTTGGTAGAAGAAAAAAAGTCCTGTGTTAGGGCTTTGAAGGGGAAGATGTGGGTACGATGCAAAGCCATTCATGAGACACTGTTACGGCATGGCACTAGTGCTGAATTTGGGATGACTCTTCTGGTCTGGGTTTATGTCAAGATGGTGTCTCTGAGACAGTCTGATTTTTATGGAAGTGGTCCTCACAACATCCATTTATTCCCATTGAAATTGCCAGACCTCTTGCTGTATTAGATGTGACTGGTTACAGACACATGTCATGTTGCTGAAGGAAGTGCCTGGGCATTGCTTTAGTTATTTCTATGAGACTGAATACAGAATTATCACTCATTTATGCCACCCTCAAGGAAAAGACTATTTCCAAGCACTAAGTGCTCTCCTTTGCTCTCAGAGATTTGGTAACTGGAAGAAAATGTTTTTCCATCTAAATCCAATAAGGATGAAGAATATGCAGAAGGGAGGAAGGAATTGCTTTGAGGAATAGAGTTCAACAACCAGCACCAGGAAGCTTCTTGCTGGAAAATGGGGAATAATTCACTGAAATCAAAGCAGTTTATTGAAGCAAGAATTTGAACCCAGGATCTTACTCTTTTCTGGTGAATATGCAGGTTTAATCAGTACCAGATATTCTTAATGACCCATATTTGCAGCATGAACAGTACAGACCATCTTATAAACATTTCTGTCTGAACTGGGCTCCATGTGCTGCATCCTAATTCAAAGCCAGCTCTCATACAGGTGTGGATGCATTTTGCCTGAGGTAGAATGAATCTATTTATGTACTTTACAAAGTGCAATAGTTTCTTCTCCCAAGCAACAGGACTCACAGGGCAAAATGTCAGACACAGACGACCTACTGAACACAAGTTAACAAGATCTTGAACAATTTTCTGCAGAGCAGTGTGATGAACCCGTTATAAGGAACGATGTGGGCCCTCTGTGGGCTCTCAGTGTTTCAACTGTATCATTATTTGTCATATTTACAGTATATGACAAATGAGCTAAGGGGAGAAAAACCTGGACTGGAAAGAGATTAGATCATCTGGGATGAAAAACTGCCAACACTGAGGCTTTACACCAAAAGAAAAATAATAATCATGCCTTACATAAAGCATATGTAATCTCTGCAGCTACCTTGAAAAAATGCCCCCCTTCAGGACATTTCTTACCCTTTCTTCTACACACAGTTACCCCATCTCATTTATCTTTGAGGCAAATATACATTTTCAGTCTTCGTTGTCCTCTTCTGCAGAAAGCACTGTATGCATCATATGCAGAAACATGAGCAAGCTGTGGTTTGAATCCCTTCCACCCTTCAGAAATTATTAAACATCCAACCTATGAGAAGCCATGTTTCTAATCACTTTTATGTTCCATTGACCAAGCTCTTTTCCCAATAGCACTGTCATTTAATACAGAATAATATTGAAGCCTGACTTTGCTAGAAAGGTTTTTATTCACCTTGATTTTGTTTTTTTTTTCTCTCTTGAGGTGCATTTCTGCTTCACCTTTGACATCTGTGTATGCAGCCCCATACCAGTACAACCCATTTTAGAAAAATTTGTCCTTACATGGCTCTACTCAGACTTCCAGACCTGTTTTGCAGATACTCTGAATGATACAGAGGGTAGATGGCCCTTTAAAATGCGACCTGAACAAAACACATTTATGAGACCTCAATGGCAGAGTGTAATGTACAATATGTAAGTATTTAAAGTGTATACTACAGAATGAGACATTTTACTGGCTGAAATCACATCATTCAACTTGTGGCAATGACCTCCTGTGGTGCAACATATTTTTTGTGTGCACATAGACATTACATGGGAGGAAAAATCATACTACAGGCAGCTCTAATAAGACCCAGGTATTCAATGAAATTCAATTCCTGTTTTCTGTAGCACTCTTTTTACCACTGAATAACTTCTTTTTCATTATTCTTTTCCCCCTCTCCTGAGCTCTCATTTCTTGCAGAGTTCAGGGCTGTGGTGTTGGTTCCTCTCCTGACACATCCATCCTACAGTGACCATAAAGAGCAAGAGGCTGACAGATAATGTCAAGCAGCTTTCCATGGGAACTGGGATTATGCAAGTACAGTTTGATCTCTGCAATGGTTCAGAACCACTCAGATACACATTGTGCACTGCTGCTGAAAGATTGTCTCCAGGCTACTAGGAGAGATATTTAAGGCACTGTGATGTTTAAACAGAAAAAATATGTCTTTTATTAATCATATTTGCACAACTGATCAGCAAAATTCATTTCTTATGTTTTCGGAATTAATTTTGTGGAGCAAAGTGAAGTGAGATTAACCTACAGACCTAAGCAAAACTATGGCTTCTTTGTTTCAGGCTGGAGAAAGGCCAAATCACATTATGGCATACTTTACTGGTACTGTTATATATTAGCAAAGTCCCAAAAGGGTTTGAGAAGGAACCAGTACGTAACAGAGTTAGTGACTGGCTATACAGCTCTATCTTGTACTCTTTCCAGATTCTTACACTATAAACCACACAGTTATCAGTTTCATTGTCACTCTGATTCCAGATAGACACATACATCACACAGGCACTGTGCTAATATTTTGATGAATGAAAGGGTCACTTTTTGCCCAGACAGTCCATATGTAGAGGTGATAGAAAATCTAGGAAAAAACTGTTGGAACACATCAGCTTCTATTTTTCAAGTATTGTGCATTACTTGCTTTTCTATTCTTTTTTTTTTTTTTTAATTTCTGTAGGATTTCTTTCTCTATTCCACTGTCTTTCAATGTGATTAATCTAAACTTATTGAATACAAATTTTATCCAGACCCATGGTTTCTAGCTAAGAGTCCATTGGCTATTATATGTAAAGAATTGGGGCAAAATTTTAAAATATGCTCTCATATTTAGCTAGGACATTTTACTTAATCAACCAATCTTTTCTGTGTTTACAGAGGTACTGAGAATTGTAGTGCCTGCTGAAGTTAGTGGGAACTTTGCCTGCTCAGTATGTCTAGAAACTGGACTTTAATTTATGTTCTATTGATTACCCAGCAGCACAAAATTCTAGTGACTTCAGTTTGCTGGCCATTTACAATTGGTGTGGAAAAATAACCATAAGAAGATGGTGTGATAAGGAAGTTGTTGCTTTTATTGTAAATCCTTACTCTACATATCTTTTAACCCTAATTACGTTCTATTGCTTAAACAAAGTTTATTTTGCATATGGTATCCAAACAAGATAACATGTAAGGATTTCAAAAATAATTTCTTTAGCTACACTTTTCAGTGACAATGACTAACTAAAGCTATGTCCTCACTGTCAAGTACAACAGTTCTAGCTTCCAGCTGTCACCTGCCCCTTTGAGGAAAAGGCATAGGAAAAAGATGCTTCCTGCATACCCTGCCAGTCACAATGATATCAAAGGCATTGGTTCTATACACAGTGAGGTCTGTATTAAACCAGAGGAGACCATGTCTTCATTTCCTTAATAATTAGAAATCTATGCAATGGTATGTTCATTTAGAGAGTGGAAGAGAAACTTCAAGGTCTTTATTTCATGTAAACATCACAAGGTAGTGCACTTTCTTTACATTTACACAACATAGACATTTGATTATTCTAATATCAAGGGACTAAGACAAAAAATTTTGGAGTACTGGTCTCCATATAGTTTTTTTAGATTTTATTTAGAATTGCCTTCTTCCTATACAGATCAGTACAATTCTACCTTAGCCCTGCTGTGCCTAGCTTCATTCAAAATAATGTGGAAGCATAAGCAGTGTTTGGATGTAGAAGGCATGTGTATACATTACTATTGGATTTTCTAATTATTGCAAGGTTTCCTGTTCATCAGAAATAGGTGGAACTACTGACATTCAAGTCTGATTATTATTTTGAGCATGTAGAAGTCTGAATATATTGCTTTTGTTTATTCCATACGTAATTTCAGGAAGATTGAGTCCCACGAAGCATTGAATCCCAATCACTTGCAATGAAATCAGGAGCTAGCAGTTGGTTGGGATCCCTCATTTTTACCTTCTCCTCAAGAATCAGCCAAATGACTTGCAGTGGAATTTTCCAGAATTAAAAACCAAACCACATTAACAAACAACAATAAAATCCACAGAAACCTCCAAGCCCACAGCCATCCATCTCAATAGATATTTTTCATTTCCAAACAATAAAAGCATCAGGCTTAAGTATCAGAATTAAAGCTGTCAATTTACTGGCCAAAAGAGATGTTATTGTTTCACATAATCTAATGTATACATTTAGACAGTTTCATGGTTAACTTAGTTCCTGCAGTTTCTTTTTCATTTGGGCTCCATTCCAGTCCCTGACTTTCTTTGGCTGTGGAGGCTCCAACAGCAGCACAGCCTGGGTTGTGCTGAACCTCAGGATACCCATGCAAGTCTGGGTGATCCAGGAAGGAAAATCTCTGAAGCTCTAAAGGTATAGGGTAACTTTAAGGCAAATACATTGGTAGTAGAAAAGACCTCACAAAGGTATTATTAATGATAAGTTTAAAAGCCTCCCTTCTCAGCATTTTCAAACCAACATAAACATGAATTCTGCTTTATTTCTCAGTGTTATAAAACTTTAACAGCACTGAACTGTAAAAATAACTAAATCTATCTTTTTCTTTCCTCTCCAGAGTACTTCCAAATCCTTCTGTTAAATTTCTACACTCTGTCACAGACATATTTTTATATTTCTCTGTCATTTCTTTGTCTCGACTCTGTGGAAAAGAGAAATGATCCAATTATCTTGAGGAGAGGATTTCTAATAAAAATTTATAAAGAAACAGTAAGTGCTGTCACCTTCACTCTCTCTTTTTATTTTTTTTTTCCCTTCTCTGTTGTTGGTCAAGAAAGAATTTCTTATATTGACGTGAACATTTTTGTGTGTAAATACAGGCAAAGCTGGGCAAAGCCAGGTTTTATACTGATTCCTGTAAAATCTGTTACTGGATCAGATGTGGCAGTAGTTGTATCTGGGCAGAGTTTTCCTCAGATTGTTCTCTTGGAGTAGACATGGGATTCATCCAAAAGGGGATTTGGTCCCAGGACTCCCAGGGGAGCAGAGACACTGATGGGAAAGGCTGCTCTGGAGGCTGCCAGCTCCTCCACCCCCAGGCAGCTGAGCTCCCTTTCCCCTGGCCTGAGAAGGTTTTGAAAAAGAGTCAATGCAAAAATAAATGCAGTGTTTAGTTTCAAACTGCACTAACATCTGGATACATCTGAATATGATTACTGGATGGAATATTGCATGTGTCTTGGCATTGTTCTCCTGGCTCCCAGCGTTTTTCTGCTCCTCGTCACTGACTGGCTGATCCCTTGATGCACAGGTAAATACAATCACACTTGCATACTTGACTTTTCTGCCAGTGTTAGAAGTCAGGAATAATAATTCTTATTTTCACACATGAGTCAACAGGTTTGAATTTTTGCAGTGTTATTCTGGTGTTTTACCTCTTCCTGTGGAGCTTTCCTGTCCCAGTGCCTATCAGAATGTCTTCCTGACTTATTCTTTACCTCAAAATTCTATTCTTCTGCAAGGCTTCCATAAAGCTCAGAAAGGACAATATAGTGAACATGCTACATGTCCAACATTATTCATTCCTTTCTGATTATTAACATAATTAATTTTTCATATACAGCTGATTAATGCATTTCTTTGCATTAATTTCTTAATTTAAAAAGTCATTGCGGTTGTTAAAAGTACATGAAATTAATTAAATTATTAATACTTTTGTCCTTCAGTTTACCCACTGACTAAAAGTTTCAGATTTTTTATGAAGAGACTCTTGGGTAGTTTTGAACAGGTCCTTTTGCCCCTTGACAGTTTGTTTCACTTGCTCATTTCAAGACAGGTCTTAAAGTCTTATTGTTAAACTTCACTTTTTGAAATGACACTACAATGAAAATGTAAAAACCAATGGGGATACTCTAGAAATCAGCCTAAAAGCAACTTGCTGATCAAATAAAAAAACCTCTCCTACCAAGAGCTGGATTGTACTTAGTCTCCTCTTGAGAGAAGAAGCTGTAATTCCTGTTCCAATCCCAACTTTCATAATTGCAAAACTGTTCAGAACTTAAGAAATGTAGCTCAGTTGTTCTGTAACCTTAATAATGGGTATGTTTATACAGAGAAAAATTCTTGACTTCGTTTTAATCCAATATTGACAATTTTGGAAACCAATGCAGGATCCTTTTCTGCCCCTCTGTAACTAAACAAAAAAAAAATAGGTGGTCGCTCAGGACTGCATTTCTTGCTTTTATGTAATAGGCAATGTTTAAATCTATGTTAAGTTTCTACCTTTTTGTTTGGGGCACATTTATTCTGTACAATAAGTACATATTACACGCAGAGGAAAATTAATTGATTCTAAGATAAAAGACACCAACCTAATAGTCATCAGACACAGCAGCTAAGAGTGACTCATAACAGGCAGAACAAGGTTAATGCACAGAATGTAATGAATTTCCTTACAGGCAGTTGTAAGTAGGCTGCACTGAGGGGTTGTATACTCTACTTGTGTATACTACATTGGGTGATTGAAATTCCTGCTCTAAGTTCTTATATATAAATGTTTAGTTGCTTATCAGCAGAATGAAAAAGGTCTGGGTTTTGGTGACATCTGAAATAAAAAGCAGCTGCCTGGTGTTTTGGGATCTGCCTTTCACTAGCCAGCTTATAATCACTGCCTCCCTTCTGTGAAGCTCAGAAGTTTTTGTATCCCCAAGGGCACCCAGAAATTAAATTTGCCTGTTAATAACATTGTGCACTTGAAAAGTATACAGATAAAATGCTTTATATTTTTTCCTTACCTGCTTGCTTTTCTGTTTTTCATTCAAGATCTCATAGAATTGTGGTAGAAACATGTGTTTTAATTACTGTCATTTTCATGTACCTCCTCAAAAGTGAAGTACACTCCCAAATTGCTTTGAGTGCTCATCTGATTTGTAGGTTCATAAATTAAATACGATAAATTAAGCAGTTTTTAATTTTTTAAAATATATTTTAGTAGTTGCTCTACAGTCAGCTCTCTGCACAGATATCCTCTGCTATGAGACTGCTCCTTGCTGCATTGGAACATTTGTCTGTGTGTGCATTGCATGCAGCAAATGGCATCCTTATGTTGTCGGTGAACTCAGGGAAGGTGAACTCAAAAATAGTGTTGCACATATTTCCACTGGACCTGCAAATGTCATGTATGTCTTGCATAGGTCTTAAGCTATATTTGCGTTCATGAATCAGCTGGAAAATTTAGGATTTCAGTTGTGTTGTGCATTTTGAGGGAGACCATCCTTGAGTTAAAAAAGTAGGTGTTAAATTAACAAAACAAACTTCAGTTTTTATCTGTCTGTGCATTTTTCAACTTACTAATTTCTTGTTCCCTCTGCTTTTTCTAAATTCCAGCCCTTATTCTCTACAAAGTAATGACTTTAGTTTGCTTCATATTTTAAAGGAAGAAATGAGATATTGTAATGCCATGAAAAGGGAACCCAAAAATCCACGCAAACCCACTTTATGTGGGTTTTATATCCTTTTGCTGAGGAAAAAAAAGAAATAGACAACGTTATTTTGTTTGGGTTTCTTTTAAGATATTAATTAAGCACAAACTAAATTCAAAAAATTAAATAAACCTTCTGGGAGTGGCAAAATTGAAGCTGTCTGCTAGAACGGAGTTCTAGTAAAAGAGGTTTCCTTGAGGAGACTTCCTTACTTAATGCAACCATTGCCAACACTATAATCTCTTTCAGTGCCCACCACTCTGACACCTGTGTGTGTCCTAGTATTTTAATGAGATACAGCAATGAAATTAGAACACCTTCCTTTTTTTCTTGCTCCTAAAGGTACTATGACAGCAGAGAGTGATCTGGGAATTTGGTTGTTGCACTCAACAGTCAGTAGCAGCTCTTCACTTTTTGTAAAGCAGCCTAGTCCTTGGACCTTGAAGGATTTCTCACCTGCACAGCTTGTGACGCAAGACTCATCATTTGCCTGATGAGTCTATTTTTTAACAGCTTATCTGGAAGTGTGATCCTTGGGAATATCTTCCCAGGACTGATTTGCCTTGAGTCAATTATTTTTAAGCAAGGAGCAATGCGAATGAAGGGATGAAAACTCATGCTGTTGCCAGAAGAAAGACTGAAGTAATCTTCAAATTATACAACTGCATCTAGAGATGACACTAATGGGCTCCTTAAAAATGCAGATAGCAACTCATGCAATGATTAGCTGGTGTTATTGATGCGCTAATATTGAGTTCAAAAACATAATACACTCTTTCACATCATTCCACGATGCACATTTCCAAGTTTCAAGGTAATTATAAGTGAAGATGAGACTGTGTTTAAAATAGAATTTCTCTGGTTGGAAACAGACACAGCCTTCCATGTTTCCCAAATGGAACTCTGATTATGGACATAACATAGGAAAGCTTTTAAAACCAATAAGTTTCTAGGCAGTGTTATAGCTTCCTTGTTCATTGGATATTGCCTATGTACGAATGACAATGAAAAGTGAAGTCTGCTATTATTTGTCATGCCTACAACAGCTACTCTATTTGTTGTCAGATTGCATTTTATGCATTGTGCATCTTTTAACAGCACTTAGACAAGCTGACATAAAATACAAAGATGATCCCATTACATTTTCTGCAACTGCATCTCATTTTGCTAATGCTTACAAATTAAGGGTGTCTATCACCCTGTGCATGAGACAGAACACAGATAGCATTTTAAATCCCTTGAATTTTGTAGTGTACGCTGCTTAAGTACAGAAGCAGCCCTACTTGTAAACAATTGACATGTAGCTCATAAACTAGTCTAGTCAATATGAAAATGCAATCATGTAGTGCATACTGAAATTATTCCTCCTTACTGTTATTTCTTAGTTGTAACATTATTTATTTGTAGCAATTTGGTTTTGGTAACTTATTTACAAGAGACAGCTTAAATATACAGCACTAGTGCTTATCTTCATCCACAAATCTCAGTGAACATGTCTTTCCATGGTCAACAAACTCTGGAAAATCCAATGGACCTTTATAGAAGGCAAACTGCTATAGGACAGTCATTCTGTTGCTATTTATTCATATGTCACAGATTTGTATGAAATAGAAGAATCTCAGAGGAGGAGACTCACATTGACATTGCCAGGAGTGACCAAATGGTGTGGCAAAATCTTAGCACTATAAGCTGAGTTTCATTAGATGTAGAGCTGCAGTTGAAATCCATGTTCTGTGGTAGGACACATCATGCAGGACTTCACTGAAGCAGTTTTACTCTAGAAACAAAACAAGACCTGAGCTGTATAAAGTGCTTCTCTTTCCACCTTGGACCTCCTTGTTGTACTGAATTCTGCCTGCTAGGTGCCTGTGGTTGTTATCATTCTCACTCCCACCTCATGCCTACGGCCACTGGACTGAAGGAGAGTTCACTTTGTTATCAATGCTGGGCTGAGTTACCCAGTTCAAGCTGTTCTCAGCAAAACTCTGGAACCCCTTGGGATGAGCACAGTTTGGAGTACAATGTACAGACTCTCCACATCTATCAAGTTCCACTCCTTTTCCTAGCAACATTTTTGTATAGTGGAGAATGGCTGGACATGGACAGTCCTGCTGATTTCCCAGGTCACTGCTGTGCTCCTGGCACACTTTCACAAGAGAAAGAGAAAGGAGAGTAACAACAAATGCCCCAAAGTGCTTTTCACACAATAGTGCAAAAAGCCAAGAGTTGAGAGCCATGGAAGTCTCCATGAGTGGCAGTTGCTGTGATGTTATTCAACTGCTTTTAATAATTTTTGCACCAGATGCTGGAAGATTTTAAGCATGATAGGTTGGGAGAGTTTGTTCCCCTGTTTGTCTTTGTTCTTGAAACTGCCTGGTTAAGCAGAGCTAATAATCTACAAGACTTTTCCATAGAAATCAGTCATTAGAGGCTCTATGACAGATTCAATTTTTAGCTGAACAGTTGTTTATGCTTTTCCTGTGATTTCCACGGGAAGTGTATGGCTCTCTATCTCATTTGCCTTTGAAGAGGAAACTGAATTACCTTAGTGTCAAACAGCTCAACTGCCTGTTTTACTTTTTTGTTTTCATCTTTATTTTTGTTGCCATTAACATGGTTACATATGGGTAACCGTATGGTGGGATACAAGTATCAGATGGTTGCCCAGAAGTCTGGCATCTGCAGAAATTATTTTATTTCCAAATGGGAAACTAAATCTTTATCAAATGAGTAATTATGGAATACATGGAAATCATAGTTGGACAAATAACCCAATGCTTCTCCCCATTTCAGAGCATGTCAAACTCATATATTCGAATATTTTGAGAGGTGATGTGTTACTCAGCCTGTGCAAGACTATCAGGAGTTTTCTGCATAGAAATTTCTGGGTCTGTGAAAAAAAAAAAAAAAGAGTATTAGAAACATACTATAGTTGAGTTGACTTATTGGTGTTACTTCTGTGCTACGGAGTCATAGTCATAACCAGTAGCCCCAAGAGGCCCCAGCCCAACAATAAAGACATTGTTATAACAAACACAGCACAGATGCTCAGAGCTGTTTACAATGCACACAGTGGCATAGTTTACAGTCAAAAGTTTTTCTGCTATGGGATTGATTTTTGTTTTCAATATTTCACACTTATTTGCAGTATCGCAGGAGTTGTCTCTGCTCCTTTTCTTCAATTCTTCTTTCTAATATTTGCCCTATTTTTCTCAATTTTTACCAACATAATAATGGCAAGAAAAAGACTCATTACCTCTACTCAGACTCCTTTCTGTACAATTCCTCTTCAATAATTGTTCCTCTTCATTTTTAGGCCAAGGAGTAAAAAATGCTTAGTTCTTTTATCTGTATAATAAACTCCCATCATTCAGTCTGTATTTGCTGCAGGGATGTTTTCTCTTTAGCAGTGGCTTCAATGCTAGAAATAAACCCAAAGGAATAGAGAGAACCAAAAACCTTCATGGATCCCAGGCCAAGAGCAGCTTTGGATGGACAAAGCTGAAATAAGGGGAGATGCATGAGGTATTTGCTTTTCTAGAGAGAACATTTTTCACTATTTTACCTAGAGCATCTCCAGTTCTCTGCAGATGTGATTCTTTAGTGACCAAGACACAGAAGTGAGGGGTTTGTACAGTTTTGTACAGCACAGTTTTGGTGGCTTCTTTCTGTGTTACTCTCACTGTTATAATCAGATGAGCCGTACAGAAAATCTGCTTTGCTGTAATTGAAGAGGAAGAAAAATATTAATAGTTCTGGTGGAAAACTATCCCCAGTGTGTTTATAAAGCCAAGTCTGACTTGATTTTTTCAGATTTGATGCAAACTGTGTTCTTCCCAGTCAGAATCTCTGGATGAAATTAGCATTTTCTAAGACTTGCACTGCTATCTACCTTTAAATAATATTGGGGAAACTGTCCTAATTTGAAAAGTCTGCTGTATGTAGGATGTCACAGCTGGTCACATTTTGGAGTGTCAGGATGAAGGCCATCAGGTCTCCCCAGGTCCAGGCCAGCACCAGGAGAGCTGGTTATCCTGGACCCTAAGAATTGCTGGAATTAATCATCTTGGATGGTTTTCACTGAACCTGACTGGGTCCTGACTGTCCTGGGGCCCCAGCTTAGACACAGAACTTCCACTGCATAGTCAAAGATCTGAAAAGTCAATTGCAAAGCTTTCAAACCTGCCTGGCAAAAACAGGGCTCAAGTAGTTGTTTCTAGAAAGTTTTGTTAAAATAAGCAAAGTCCAGGATAAAACTTGCTTTTAGATTGTTTTTCAATGTGCTATGAGATATCCAGAAATGTGCATATAGATCTTTCTCCACTTACAGTAATGGAGTACTTTTTGAATCTTAGTTTTGTACTTAGTAAAGTACAGTAGTGTGCACTTTTTGGATCTTAGTGTTGAACTGGAAAGGGTGAAAACTAAAATAATTTGGAAGACCTGGATCAAGTTTCACTGTGTACTTTGTCAATTACTAACATGAAGATGAACTTGAACTGGTCTCTGTTTTATGATCAACTACTCCAGGAAAGGACTGATAATAAAAATACCCTTTTGGAGTATTATTTTTCATTATGACAATGTTCTTTTCTAATGAAAACATCAGTCTGATCAACTCAAGTGTCAGGTCTAAAATCAAATTGTTTTCCTGTTACAATTGGGAAAAAATTGTGGAGGATTCCTGGTCTATTAGGAGATGAGTCTTTCAGGCTTTTAAAAATTTCCTTGTCTGAATTTGATCTAGTGGAAGAGGAGAGTTAGAATGTTACTACATCTACCCATGCCAGATTTTCATTTTCTGCAGCAGTGAAGCAGTGCAAAGACTGAGAATTCATGCAGTGAGAGACCTTCGGTGGTGTGCAGAAATGTGTTGCAAGGCTAAAGTTGAAAGCAGAGGCTCTACATGTGGAAGAGATCACGATGGATCAGAAGCTGAACTCTGACTTGACAGAGTGGTATCCTTCCAAAACCAACAAAGGCAAATGTTACTCAGAGCAAATTAACAGGAATATTAAATGCAAGAGAGAGGAGTCCACCAGCTGTCTGCTCAGCACTGATCAGTTGTCTGCTGGAGTCCACCAGTGTGCTAAACCACCATATTTTAAAAGTTATGTAAAAGATCTGAAAAACAGAAAGCAAACACTGTGGGACATTTAAAAATGTGGCCTATAAAGAAATGTTGAATGAACTGGGCTCGCTTATACACAAAGGGAAATGCTCTGGCAGACCAGGTTTACAATTTTGTATTGTTTAAAATATTGGTCAGATAATCATGTCAGCTAATTGGCAAAAAGGATATAACTGCAGCAATGCAAATTTGAGTTATATTTATTTTTTAATTGTCTTTGTAAAGGGATAATAAGCTGGAACAGCTTACAAGTGGAGATGATAGACTTTCCCATCTGAATTGGTTGTACAGATCTCTTCCATGGATGATTTCTGTAGGACAGGAGGACAAATTAGAGGGGACAATCTGAGAACAGTTGTACATAGAAGGGCCAGGATTCAGAGATCCAGAGCTGCCTCGCTCTGTCAGGGACTCTTTTGGTAAAAAGGGAGTGAAGGAAAAAGACAGAAAAAGAAACAAAGATGGAAGGCTGCAAGTTCTAGATCTAACCTGCTGGTAAAATAAAAAGTATTATTATAAAGCATTCTGCAGATCCTAAAGGATTGACTCAAGAATCCTGTTATGCCAGGCCTAACATGGATCTAGACCTGCATCTTGCTCCTGCTGCCTCTCCACAATTCTTCTGGAGCACACAAGAGGAGCAGCTGGAAGCTGACTGACCTCTTTATTTGAACCAATGCTATTTTAATTGAATCCTAATGTCTCCTCTACATTTTTGGCAACTGTCTATGTATCCCTCCACCTCCCATACCCAGTTCTTTTTTTCCTTTTGGCTGAGCAGAGATGTTTTTTTCTTCTGAGAGAAAAAAAAAGACTGGCATTGTGATGTGTCAGTCAGAGTTCAGCTTTTTGTCCTTACCTCTCTGCTCTACAGCTTTTTGTCTCTTACCTCTCTGAAGGTCTGGCCTACCAGTCCCAGCTCTGGTATAAAATAGAAAGCAAATCTGTAATGCACCAAGTATCCAGTAAAAAAGAAGTGCATTTATTTCGCATTGTTGTGCATAAACATAGCTGGGAACTTAGTAGGAGATTTGGGGATCTGGTTACTTGAGGCTAATTTGTTTGTGTTCTTTTTAAGAACCAGAGCAGAACTGTGCTACACCATGAGCCAGAGGGCCAGGCAGAGGCTCTATCACTAACCATATATCAACTCTTTCCCCTCCTGAAATGTGACAGGTAGACAGACACCTATGACAGATCTGTGCCTGCCTCAGAGTTTTAGCCTCACAATTCATGGTAGGAGTGCTGATTTTCTATATTTCAAAACTCTTAACTTTTCTTTTTCCCCTGAACATTTTGATTCAAAAATACTTTTAGCGAGAAAGTGAGCATTGCATGGAATACTTAATACTTGCTAAACCGAGGAAGAATATAAATATTACTCAGTTTAACTGTTAATGATTAAAAGAGTGGAATTCTCTACACAAGGTGTACTTTATCTTCCTTTTTTATTGGGCTTTGATCTGTTAACCGCTGCACATGGAAAAGCTGTTTTTACAGAAGCAGTGAGGCTGGAGTGAAGTTCTGACGATGGCAGTGCGAGTCAAAGGTTTCCAAGCTACCGAGAGCATCATTAGCGTGCTCCCGGCGGTGTGAAGCTGCGTGGCAGCGAGCCAGCAGCGCCGGGTGCTGCTCGGTGCTCTTCCTGGCTGCTGCTGCCGCTACCCATCAGTGCTGATGATGGCATTCACATTTAGCACCGCTGCTGATCAAAGTACCTGCAATTACTGCAACTGCTGATGGCAGGAAGAGTTTGTTAGCCCCGCTGTAAATTACTTCCTGAGGCTTCCTTGCCAGCTTGTTTTGTATTGTGAGCAAAATGCAGTCTCTTGGCACTTAGAAAGAGCTACATTAAGCAAAAGTTGTTTAAAAAGGCAGATATTCTGAGACTAAGCCATATTGATGCCATAAACAGAAATTCAGCATTTCCCTCGTATGGCTGATGCTGTGTGAGCCAGCCTGAACCAGGAAGCAGCATAGCTTGATGCAGTGCCCAAGCTAATCTGCCTTTTGGCAGAGTTGACAGCACAAGGCTATCCTGATCCTGGGTTCAATTTGATTGGCTCAACTTGGTTCTGGTATCTGAATGGTTCTATTCTCCACCACAGGAAGCTATGAAGTTGGATTTGCATTAGAGATTGGGAACGTCTAACATCATACTCAGTACATTTCACAATACAGATAGACTGGAATATTTATAACAAATATTGACCTAAGGCCAACACAAAATATTTCTTAAAAACGAGGCCAGAAACCAGGTCCACATGCCACATTAAATCTTTCTGTATAATGCATTAAATATTGCTCCTCTTTCACTAATTTCAATACTCTGTATTTTTTATTTTACAGAAGAATTCTCCAGAGACTGACAAGGCAAAATGTGTGTTCCCAGGCTGGAGTGATCCGTACACCTGCCTCTAGTGAAGTCAAAAGATAAGGATGGCTATATCAGTCTAATCCATCTGCTTTTCAGCCAGTGTCCTTTTCCAACAGTGGCTAATAGTCCTGCTTGGGCAGATTTTGTAAATGGGGCTTGCAGGCCTGCTGCCACGATCTGTGAGTTGCTCTGAAGCCTCAGATGCCCATACTGCTCAAAAGTACATTCTAACTTGTTGGTGTTGCACAGTCAAGGAGGAAGAAGTTTTAGGCTCAAAGTGGAACTTCTGCATCTTCTTTGTTAGTGGAATGGCTCCTCCATGTACCTGTCTGTCTGTACCTCTCAGTCTATCCAGTGTTTCATTGGGGCCATCTCTGCTGGTCCTCCCAGACCTTCTGAATGTAATCCTGAAGCTGTGAAATTACTTAGCTCAAGGGACAAGCAGGACTGGCTGTGATAATGGGGGGAAGGTGAGATAAAGACAGAACCTGCACAGGGGTTTCTTCATGTGCTGCTCTGTACTGGTTCAGTCTTTTCATGGTTGGTTTTTGTTTTGTTCTTTTAATAGAAAAGGCATATCAGGGCATTTTGTGTTGCCACTACCCATCCCTTCCCAAAATGTTGTGGGAATGAGACTGTCAGACCAAGGAATATCTATGCTGTTTTGTACATTTCTATAAAACAGAGTAAGACAAAGAGAAAGAAAATGGGATTCTTAATTCTTACTGTTAAAGTGACAAAATTAGCCCGAGCTATATTCACTTTATGGGGAAGAAAGGGATTAGAAAGCAATTTACAAGTCAGAGGAAATGTCCACTTGGTGCTTCTCAACAAAAGCAGGGATCAGGATTATTTCTCCTTGTTAACCACTGCAAACAAAGAAAAAAGATTTTTAAGGAACAAAAGATATAAGGCAACAAGAAGTGTTAGCCCATCAGATGTCCTCCCACACTATTTTTTCTGCCATTTGACAGATCATCTGGAGCTTAACAGTAAACCAATAATTGTGACATATGGGTACAAGTTATTTGAGCCAGTGTGCAGTGAGCAGAAAACTGTAGGTTGTTAATGCAAGTACATGTACATTTTATTGTCTATGTGAGTGATCAAGCAACTAATTTGCAGCTTTGTGTGTTTTTCTTAACACATAAATACAGTCATGCTTGAGACACCAGAGAAAAGTTAAATCCCTGCCAGCAGGTGCTGTCTTCTTGGAAGAAAAAGGCCATACACTGTTAAAAGAGTCTTGCACTCTAAATTTAATGTTTAAATGCACAGAAATGTCTCCTTGTTGCATATCTTTCGTTATAAGTCTTTTGTGTTTGGAGGCTGGCTAGGAATTGAAATTGCTGTTTGGATAATCACAGCTTTCTTTGGATAGTAATTTAGGATTCATTCTATTAACCCCCTGCATCTCTTTGTATACAGGACATTAAAAACTCCTTGCCAGAAGCAGTTAACTGTTAGACAAGTGGGCCAGCAAAATGAGTGCTTACAAATAAATGCTGGGATTAAACTGCACAGAAAGACAGGCTAAGATTTCCTTTCCATTCTTTTAGTTCTTTTGAGCAGTTTCTACTTTTTTCACAAATTATCATCTTTCAGCTCAGATTTTGGCATATCTAAAGTAAACTGGAAAAAATAAACCAAAACAACTGAAAAATAATAACTTTGGGGAATACCATGAAAACACTTCAGCCACTGGTATAATAGGAAAGTAGCTGAGAAAGCATTTCTTCCATTACTGCTTGTGGATTTAAATTTATTTATCTTTATACAATGTTATTTCTTAGGCAATTTTTTTGGAAACTTGAAATCTGACAAGTGCATAAACACCAGTTCAGCAAAACATTTTTTCCTACACATATTCAGAAAACAACTATATTGAAATCCTGCCGATATTTCACATATATGCCTAAACTACGTATGCCTACACACTGCTCTAAATATCCTGTTGCATTGATGGCATAAGGTAACATGCACTCTCCCTTTAGATACCTAATTTGAGCTGTAGGACTCTGATGTCTTAGAAGTTAATTTTCCTTCATCTCTTTTGGTACTGCACTGCCAGACCATATATATGTATGTCCTATAAATATCAGTGGAGAGAAATAGTTGCAATAGCTACATTGGCACATAAACTGATCAGTGACAATAGTGCTGTGACTTTCAGTTGGTGCATTGCTGAAATTCTCTTCTGATCTAGGTGAGTTTCAGGAATTTGTAAACTTCTTTTGTGTGTGCATTTTCCTGCTTAAAAATAACAGACTGATTTTTATTTTATTCGATAGATTTTAAACATGAATGCAGCATGAAGTTCAAAGCATGCTGGAAGACTGAGAGCAAAAATATCACATAGCTTCATTTGATTGAATGCAAATGTACACAAGATAGAGGCCTCTGTCTGAGCAAATCATTCTAAACTTCCTTTATTGGGAAGAAACAAGCAATTTGAGAATGTTCTTCTTGGAGTCTGTTTTAGACATTTACTGTATAAGGAGAAGGAGGTTTTACTGTGTTATTACAGCTACATGAGTTAAATGAAGTTTCATACCTAGTGAAAGAATTCTCCAGAATTGGTACACATGAGGTTGAGAAACCTTGAGATTAATTTTCTCTAAAATATACTATGATCTGTGTAAGTGAACAAAGTAAGTTTTGGGGTGTAAGTGCCAAACTCAAGACTAAATTTCTTTCTCTAATTCTTATCAAAATCTTGGGCCTCACCATGAGACTGTGTCCCAAAAATATGTGTCTGATGAATTTGGGTTCAAGATCAGGTGACCAACTCATCTAGCATCTAACAAGAAAAGGCTGAGCAGGTCATCCACTCTGTTTTCCCATGCATGATCATCACAGCATTCAACACCGTTGATTCCGCAGTCATCCCAGGTGCTCTAGCTACAAGAAATAAACCCAGTCTTTAAAACTCTGAGTCTCTGGCAGAGTGAGAGCAACAGTGCTGCCAGCAGCAGTGGGGATGTTACAGGATGCTGATCAGGTGAAACATGCCCACCACCCCAGCTGGAGGCAGGCACTGCTTGCTGTGCAGGCTGGCACAGACACCCAGTGTCCCTGCCAGCTCCCAAACATGAGAAAACAACTGTTTTCAAGTTTGTGAGCAAGAAGTGTCTTCAGGCTTTTAAAGCCTTTTCAGCTCTGTCCTAAAGTAATGGTACATCTTGTCTAAGGGCTTTGGCCAATCCTTGATTCTCCAAGGAATGAAGAAAACAAGCTTTTCTGAACATGCCTGACCAGCTTGCCTTGGAGTTGAACTTGGAGAAATGGAATTCTTTCTCTGCCACCCTTCTTGACAGCCTTAGGATCTAAAGCTGGAGGTTTGCTTAGAGTCATGGTTTTAATAGAAAACCAAAGCTGTGAGGAGTGCTTTGAGACTAGTAGACCATCTGTTCTCTTTCCGGTCTAGAAAGTAAGACATGAACATGGAAATTTGAGTGGAATAGGGGAGCTTTATTCAGCAGGCTCATTTAATGTTAATATTTCAGAAGACTTTGCATTTGTGGGCCAATTAGAAGCTACCTGTCTTTAATTGCGATCCAAATTATCATCATTCTACAATCTAGTAACATCCAGTTTCCCATATATGTAAGGTGGAGGTGTCTTCTTATTTCTCCAGGGTTATGGAAGGATAAAATGCATTTTTATGTGTGAAATATTTAGGTATTACATTTTTGTAATCCTCTGAAGCACCATCTAGGGAGAATCCTTAGCAGAGGAGCAAAATAGATGGTAAGATAAAAGCTCTTGCTGTTTCTACAATTCAGTTTCTTGGCAGGGCACCTTTAACCAGTAAATTTCCACTCCTCTCTCTCTGCAGGTGCTCAGAACCATGCCATATTCCTCTTGCTCTCACTTGCTATTTCTCATACAGAAAGTAACAAAATAAAAAATATTTTAAAAAAAGCCTACATGACAAATGCACAAAGGACTTGAGAAGAAAAGGAGATAAAATCAAGGCTATCCACTTTTCCACTTTTAGTTCTCTCTTGAAAGCTAAACAATGACCAGCAAATGAATGAAGGGAAGAGGAGAGTGCCAAGTGGTCAAAATACTCAGCTTTTAACAGCTGAGACATATTATCTGTGATGAAACCTGTATTTAAAATGAGGCCAAAGTTCATAAACCCTAAAAAGTAGCATGCATTCAAAGATCAGATCTGATAATACACAAATGGGAAACAGATATACAGGTTATTTTGGGCAGGTGGGTTGCAAAATTATCATTTTAATTTCTTTAAGTTTCCCTGTGCCGCTGTCAGTCTAGGAAAGGAAATTAGGAAATTAGCTATACAGTTTCAGGTCAATCAAGGTTGAAGGTGAATATCCAAATCCACAATCTAACTTCCTGTGGCACTATCAAAGATAACTCCCTATTAGTGGGATGGAACTACATGCGAATTATTTTGTGGGCTTTATCTACAGATACAGACACAGGCTCATAGTCAGAAAGAATTTTAACAAGATTTGAATGTTCTATTCTTTCTCAGATTTTTCTCTTTTGCGTTTTTCAGATTTTTTTTAAATGGTACCTTTCTTTCTTTCTTTCTTTCTTTCTTTCTTTCTTTCTTTCTTTCTTTCTTTCTTTCTTTCTTTCTTTCTTTCTTTCTTTCTTTCTTTCTTTCTTTCTTTCTTTCTTTCTTTCTTTCTTTCTTTCTTTCTTTCTTTCTTTCTTTCTTTCTTTCTTTCTTCCCTCCTTCCCTCCTTCCCTCCTTCCCTCCTTCCCTCCTTCCCTCCTTCCTTCCTTCCTTCCTTCCTTCCTTCCTTCCTTCCTTCCTTCCTTCCTTCCTTCCTTCCTTCCTTCCTTCCTTCCTTCCTTCCTTCCTTCCTTTTGACTTCTAGAAAGATACACAAGAAGTTAAGGTACTAACTGTGAAGAAATAACAGAAGTTGAAGAACTGTATATTGAAACCTGATAAAAGAAAAATGGGCACAGTATCAAATTTAATCACATTTATATTCACAAGTTGTTGAGAGCTGACACTGATTTATGATCTATCAACAGTCACTAGATTCTATGGCTACTTTATACAGATACAAAGAGATGGATGGATAGATAAACAGACAGTGAAATAATGTAGCAAATTTAGTAGCAAGAGACCTAGCTATAAAAGATAACTCATCCAATTAATTTTTAAAAATATGGAGATTTTTGAAGAGCAGATCTTTGGGAAATCTTCTAAAGTATGAGAAGTTTTGAGAAAGCTAAACTATCCTGTTACTGTTCTTTGTTCAAATGTTATTACTCCAGTACTACAACAAAACAATCCCACTTTACAGACAGTTCCCCCAGCACTCAACAGACAGGAGAGAGGGAGTTTCATGCAAATATTTTGTGCCAAAGCACCACACAGAAGTATTACATTAAAAATAATCCCTTCCTCTAATTCATACAATGAGTTCAACAGGGAACATGCTTGTGAGCAATAAGAAAACAAGAAGTCCAAGAACATGAGTGATGGAATGAGGTGAAACCTGGACAGGGGAAGAAAAGTAAAAAGAGTAATGTAAATGTAACTGAAAACGACAGGACCAAAACGCATGTCCACAGCCAATCACAGATTTTTCTTTGCACAGTGTCCTCCCTTACAGACAGTTTGTCCTGGCTGTATTAATTGATAAATTAATGGAGGTGTCAGACAAGGTGGAAGTTCCCATATTGACCAAGAGGAAGGCAGTTCTTCATGGCTGTCCTGGCCCATCTTGCTCTGTAAGGAGACCTTTGTGCCCACACAGGGGTTGGGGTCACCACTAGCCACGCTCGTGCCTGGTGGCACAGCCTGGGCATGAGGCTCAGCCGTGGGCTCGCTGCTGCTGCTGCTGCTGCTCCCATGGCTCTGAGAAACCCCTGGCCCTGGGGAATACAGGTGCAAGCAGGCACTGGGATCATGAGCATGGTCCCTGTCTGTAGGAATGAATTCCCATAGGGCCATGTGGGACCATGATTTTGGAAGTAGTCTGGCCAGAGCCTGAATTGTTTGCATCTCTGCTCAGTCCAGACTTTCAGAGGACAGCACCTACTGCAGTGCTTCTGTCCAGGCAACAAAGTGACCTACTCTTTTGGCACCTTATCTTCAATTACTCAAGTTTCCTCATCTGTGATATCAAAACTTTTTTAATTTATGGAACAAAGTCACTAATAGCACTCAAATACTGTGATAATAGCTCCCTATAATTTAATAATAGGTATTACTCTTTTAACTTAACTTATGATTAATATTAAATTCTGCAGCCATTATGTGAGTAGCCTCAATGACGTCTTTCCATAAATAATGTCATATTTTTTTCTAAGTGCTGAAGTATCGTGTCTTCTTGACTGACCATGGATTTCAATATATTTTCTTGATCTACAGAAATAATGACTGTATTTGTCCTTCATCTTCTTTATTAGACTCAAAAATAGAATCATTACAGAGTCCAGGTTTTCCATTAATTTTTTGCTAGCTATTTCAATGTTAGTTTTGTGAGTCTAGACATTATCCCATTCAAGATAACACAAATTCACTCATTGCAGCTAACATGTTTGGAAAAATATGACAAACCAAAAAAGACAGTTTCTGCAAATTTTTGAAAATATGTGTATTTTATTCTTCTATCTATTTTTAGTAATTAAGTACAGTTCCATTTAAATCAGCAGTTCTACTAGCTCAAAACATTTACTGTTATCTATTATTCAGATTTCTCTTAAAAGGGAGAAACTCTGCAAAAAACATGTTTATCAGTAACCCGACCTTTAAAGAGGGAAAGACTACCTCATAGAATTTATGTCTTAATCAACTTGGAAAAGAGATTAATAGCTTGATATGCCTACATATGCATTATTCATATTTTTCCAACATAAACTGCCCATAAATTCACCCAAGAAGGTATTAGGCACATCTAAGCAGTCAGGAAAGGGCATCTCCCTGCTTGTCCTCAATTGTCCATATTGCTTACATGCAAAGAATTGCTCAGCAGAGACCTCACCTGTCCTTCCAGAGAGAAATCTCAAACCCACTCAGCATGGATTGGCAGCTTGGATGGATCAAGTCCTTGTGGACTGAGCATGCACACCTTGGACCACAGAGCATGCATAGAGTTCATGGAAAGATCTGAATCCAAGCCATCTGTCTGTGTCAGACTTAGGCCTATCAAGCACATCAAATGCTTGTGATGGCCATGTATTGCCACTATCAATTAGATTTCACTTCTATTTCCTGGAGAGATAAGGGGTTTATTTAAAAAAAATGTTACTATTTCTGAGATTTTGTTGATTCTGCAGTGTAATGATGGCAAGTCTTGCTCTGCCCTTTATGACCATTTCAGTGAGTAAAGGACAAACTGCTCTTTAGTGAACACTGAGTAGGAAAAATGTATTTAGGGTGTACAAGACAAGAAACAGGAAACATTAAATCCTGAGCAGGGACATATGAGAGGAGATAAGCAAGGAAATACTGCTAGGGGCAGGAGCAACAGAACTACTTGAGAGGAGAATCTCAGCTCTACTTGAAAGGAGAAGCTCAAAGATGAAAAAACTCTTCTGTAATTTGATAAATCTCAAAACAGATAAAATTTGAACATCCCTTTCAAAGTTCTCACTGAATCACATCCTATCTAACAAACCAGAATGCCTTCCTGGCCTTGCTGTACTTAGCAGGGGAGAAGCTGGTCAGTTCTTGGTCAGAAAAAAAGCTTTGCAATAATAGTTCCAGTACTATTTCTCACAGTATAAAGCACCTCATGATTCCCAAGTGGATGAGGCTCTGGTCATTGACCTCTAGTCATGCCAGTGAAAATAAGTCCAAAATGACAGGAAAGCAAATTCAGATGACATTTGTGAAATGTTTTAGACAACTGTTCTGCATTTTCCCATGTTTCATTGTTCTTTCATGAGCAAAAGCAGAAAATTAAGTATAAACAAATTTCAAGTCAGAGCTGCAATGTGGCTGCTTTCTTGTTAATTTTGTTTTTTAAAAAGCTTTGCAGAAATTGTAGACAGTTCTTTCAAATGATTCTACAGGATGCTGACAAAAAACCAAATTATTCTTTGTATATGAGTTGCCCTCTATCTGCATATAAACCATGTGATTTTCCAGTAAGAAAGAGTAGCTGGAGCCTTTGTGACATCTGAGGGACAGGGGAAAATGCACAGAACAACCAGTGGCTGTTCAATGTCTCTCAAACTTCAGAAAAAGACATTATTCCAGAAATAAAATTGCCATGTTGTTTGCCAGTGAATCCTCTGGATATGAGGAACACAATTTATAATCTCATAATGCATAAACTTTAACCTGCTGACAAACTGTTTGCAGTACCTGGTAGCTCAGTGTCTCCTGGTACCTGACTGCTTTCTGCCACTGCCCCACTGTCGGCCTAAAAATGAAATGTTTCCCATTCCTACCCTAAAGGAAGAGTCTGCTTTAAAATTAAGTAATTTTAGTCAAGGAAATATTCTCAACACTTGGTAGATTATAGACAAAATTAATTCTCCATTTTTTTATGTGGGCTTTTTTTTTTTTGTTTGTTTGTTTGTTTGGACAGCTTGGAAAGATCATCTAATCCTTTCTCCTGCCCCATTGCAGCATCAGAAATAGTTGTCTGTTTCTTAGGGCTGTTTGTTTAACCTGTGTTTAAATAGCTTGCTTGGCAACAATTCAGTCCAGCATTCTCTGTCCTACAAATAATTTATTTTGCTTTCTATTTTCTCACCAAAATAGCTCTTGATCAAAATTGTTCCTAACACTTCTTTTCCTGTCCACTCTGTGAAGAGAGATTATTCCCTCTTCCCCCCGCTTCCCAAAATCAGGCTTTTTTGTTTGAAGCCTGTTGGAGTGTTTTTCTTTAGCTTTAGGTTTTCTCCTGTAGGATGAATTTTGTATATGCTGTCCTTTTTGGACTGTGGTTGGGGAGCCCATGCTTTGCACACTGCATAGTAGAAGGGAGCTAATATCCTGTTTCTTGCTTTTTCTCCTGTTTTAAAATTCTATTTAGTTTGGCAGAGTGTCAGAACCATAGACCAACAGAAAAATCTGACTATCAGGGAAGGAAAAGGTATAAAGCTAGGAGAGATACAGATAGGCCAGACTGACCTTCAGGATTTGAGTAGCTTTGGTGGTGAGCAGTAATTATGTGGGTTATGTACTTGATTAAAGGAAAACAAGGAAAACTGGAATGAGAATTTATATATGGGTGGTGAAATGAGCTAGGTTAGCTTTTGCTGGGTAATTAGCTAGTTACACTTGACCGTATCGCCTCCTTGCAGCAGGGCATTAACAGATGGTGTACAGAGCTGTCAGAACAAAAAGCCTTGCCTTCCCCCATCAAATGCTGCTGCTGCTGAAGGATCAATTCTTCAGTGCAAGCACTGGGGGGCTAATAAAGACTCCAACCCTGGGAACAGGAGTGATTTACAATTGAACTTAATCTATTTGAAAAATTCTAGCAACCGCATTAAAAAAACCCCAAATCTCATCACGCACCACCTGAATTTCCTCAGTGCCATCTGTCTGCTGCATTAAACAAAGCCCCGGAGACCCTCAGAGGGAGAGAGGCAGAGTTTTAATGATTAACCTAACCTGCCTGTCAGAACGGATAGCTTGATATATAGGCCCTGGGTTGGCAGTTTCTGCATAGCTGGTCCCTGACGCTGCAGAGGAGATGGAAGCCAGCAGGAATTCCCCTCTGCTGTGGAAACCAGCGCGAGTTCCCCCAGGAGCAGCGTGCGGAGGCGTCGCTCCCCAGCTTTGGGGGGACTCCCAGGGGGCTGGGCATGAGGAAGCACTGCCTGTAGCTTACACCTGCAAAGGCAGCACCTGGCCATCAGCCATCAATAAGCCGGGAAGCTCATCTGCACCTGAGTTCTTTGCAGCAATATGGCACAACGCTCCCTGGCCTTATTTCTGCTAAAGAGTTCACCTGCGGAAAAACCTTGAAATGTTTTCAGCTTGGCACCTGAGCATTTACCTTGTGGTACTGAGGCTGATGGAGAATATCAAATTGCCAGCCTCAATTTCATGAGCTGAGATTGTAGCTTTATGAGATTTCTATAATATTCAGAAGTGAATGTGGCATTTTGATCATGTCCATGTGATCCAGACAAACAATGCCTTTCTTGGCATCAGTCTCAAACTTGGATTTACAGGAGATGCCAAAAGTGAGAGCTTTTAGTTTTATGAGAGCAATATTATTTTAATCTCTCAGTAAACATTTTCCCTCTGAATAGAAAGGACAGCTTTTCAC
This sequence comes from Melospiza georgiana, assembly GCF_028018845.1. Classification (NCBI taxonomy): domain Eukaryota; kingdom Metazoa; phylum Chordata; class Aves; order Passeriformes; family Passerellidae; genus Melospiza; species Melospiza georgiana. The sequence goes on from NC_080432.1 coordinate 93,599,412, forward strand.
TATAAAAATAATTCTAAATTATGGGTGGTATTTTTCACTCATGCACTCACTCTCTCTCTCTCTCACACTCACTCACATTTTTCATCTCATACTGATGTTCTTGAAATATTTAAATTAAATTGTTATTTCTTTGTATTTGTGGAGAGGATGTAAACAATGCAGCTTTTCTGTTCCAAAATGTTTAAGAATCATCAAGATATTTGTGGGTGTTATTTAGTGAGCAATCATTTTACTTCTTTTGCAGTAAAATTAATGGTTCCACTTTGCAGGTAAAGAAAATGAAACCTAAGCTATCATTTTACAATAGATTTACCAGAGCTAGCAATTTACATGGGAGTAAAGTAAATATAAATGGTGAAAACACATTTCATAAATTAAATATGTCTGAAGGCTTAAGGGAGCAAAACATAATCTGACAAGCAACAACGAAAAGTATAAACTAATTCAGTGAAAGATTCATAATTAAAATAATATTTCCTAGAATTAGTTAAATTTTGTATTCATCTGGATGCTTATACATAGCTACAAATATCTAAATTATGAAATTATCTGTGTTTTATGCTCACTGTTAGGCTTGCCTAAGAAACCTCTCCAGATCTGTACAATCTTCCTGAAAATCTTTAATAAAACTCTGCAGTCTTAAAGTATATGTGAATTCTACACAGATAAAGAACAAGATTAAATAATGTAGAAGTCTATTATATTATTTTATTTGTTAGTAATTATCATTTTTATTAATTAAAAAAACAGTTCTGATGTAAATTAACTTTCTGGAGAAAAAGTCATTTTCTGTCGCTTTACACTTGGTCCCTGTAGTCAATCCCCAGCATCCAGGGATGAGGAGAACTGATCTCCCAGCAATTACTGAAGGACTCTGGCTCTCCCAGCCAGAGAAGGAGCAGGGCTCATGTCTCAGCAGTGTCAGGGTAATCCTTCATCACACAAGTTATATACATTTCTCAGAGCTGGCCCCACTCTATCAATCCTTCTGAAATATGAGAATCCCACTGAGGTCCATTTAGTCATCCTGCATCCTATTGTTAATGAATATGACAAAGCAAGACAGATCCTAATACCAGTATCTCCAGGCAGGCTGGCAGCACTATTGCGTTCATTTTTGTGCCCTGCTAATACTTACCAGTGCCATTTCACGATTGCTCTGAAGTGTGCAGGCAGCAGGGTTCATATCCAAGCAAATCTGAATTCTGGGTATGAAATTTCTTGGGTAACTGCTCCTCATGATTTACTAGGAATTTATGTGTATATATAATGTTTTATAAGTCTCCCTTTATAAGTCTCTCTTTTCAGGTAACAATAATAAAGAATTAATAAAATGAAAAATTAGTTCCTGTTTTAGTAGTTCAAGACTCTTCTGATCCTTATTCCCCTCAGGTACTTAGCAAGGATTTCTGCTGCACTCTGCTGAACCAGAAAGTGGTTTGCCTTGGCCATTACTGTGTTAGAAAACATGGACACCACACTGTTTGTACATCTTTTGACTCAATTATCTGGCACAACGAAAAAAATTTCTGGGAGTGAAAAAATAAGTTCTGTGCCATTTTTCCACACCCTTGTTCCTAGGGTCACTGGAAATTTGTCCTGCTGCGTCATTGCTGTTAGGGTGATGGAAGACACAGAAGTAGCCCATGTTCTGCTCTGTCATCCATGTGCTGTCCATATCCTGTGCCACACTGGAAAGAGAATTCTACTGCTAAGAAAATGGTTGAGGGTTTTTTTGCTAATCCAGCACATCTCTTATTTTCTGCTTATATTTCTTCTCAAAGTGTACTATGAACGTGATGCTGCCTTCTAATGAAAGTAACCATGGAATGAGTGACAGTAGGGATCAATAAAACTGAAGGCAAAAGGAGAATGATTTTTATAATTTCCCTTCCTTGAATCTCCCTATTCCTTGTAAGTTTATTACATGATGAATTTAGGCCAACGCTCTAACAAGAATGACCATGATATTTCATGTCTTGGAATAAGCAAGGATTGCTTACCAGCTAAATGTTTTGACAAACATATATATGTTATATAAGATTGTCATGCAAAGGTTTTTGTGCTCACCTTTTCTGTCAAATGAAGGTTTTGATCACAAAATAATAACTAGTAAGTAGTCTGAATTAATTTTCATTAAAATATCTTAAATAAAACAAAGGGTCTTGAGTCACATTAAAAAATACTATGCATATTCTTTCACCAATATCTGTTTTATTATGAGAAAGAATTAAGTTGTCTAACTCAGAGCAGTAATTACACCTACTCTGTTCAAACATTCTTGCTACTAAACTCTAATGTACAAATGCAGAAAACATTGACTCCTTGCTAGCTTTATTTTAAAAATGTATTTTGAAAACTTTTTTCCATCGAAATAATTTTTTTCACAATAATGTGGGGTTTTTTTCAAAATAGTCAAGGCTGTTAAAGATGCTGGTAGACCTTATTTCTCCAATTTCATGCTCTTTAAACTTGATCTAGAATTATAGAACTTAAATAAACCTCTTAAATAAACCTTATTTACCCAAGTGCTGCTTTTCTGTAATTGCCCTGCATATTACATGTTAAAAGACTTTAGTCTTCAGTGGGCCTGGGCAACAAAGATTACTTGGCTAAGATGGGTTTTGTCAGACAGAAAAGAAGCTGAAAAAACCCACCCATAGGAAAACTAGCCCCATGATAACAAGGCTCTTTATCATCTTCTAATATCGCATTTATGTGTTCCAGTGTTTCATTTAAATCCTACTGATCGGAGGTTAATGCATCATAGTTGGGGTAGAGCTGGTGCCCAGAGAAGAGGAAAGGGCAGCAGGAGCCCCTGTAACCTGCAGAGAGGGAACTGTGACCCAAGGACTCCTTTTAGCCTCCTCTCCTTTTTGATATCCAGTCCATGTGCCTCAGCAGGACCCTTTGCATATTCTCATCCTGCTCACTCCTCTCTGTCTACGGGATTCTGGCAGTGGCTGAGATTCTGGATCTGTTCTGTTAACAGGAAATTTAATGGGTGCAAACTTTTCACATCCAGTTGTGCTACCTGTACTAAACTGCTGCTTCAAATCAAGCTAAAGCTGGTCAAAACTTGGCTAATGCCAGCTGTAAAGCAACTCCTTTCCCTTCCAACAGTTTGGAAAGGGCTTAACCTGTGAACTGGTTACAGGCGTCCTCATCTCATAGAGTTTCTTGTTGAATAGTTTAGATGAATTGCCTTCATTCATTACTCATTCATTCATTTTCTCTTACTACTATATATTTTTTTTCATAAAGGAAAAATTGATATTGTCCCCTGCCAGGTGACGGATGAGCAAAGTGCAGATAATAGAATTCCAGAAATTTTGTACTTGTTTTCATACCTGATATGTCTGAGATTCATAAGGCAGGAGGTTTCCTATGCAAAGTTCTGAATATCAATGAATAACAATAAAAAAGTGTGAATTCAAGCTCCTATGCTGTGGTGTTGTTATTCACAAAGGATATATTTAGATAATATTTTAAAATTTCATTATTTAATCTAGTTTCAGATACTGTGTTCTGCATCTCTTGTCTTTGAATACTGTTCTTTTAACAAGTTTCTATCCTTGGAAATTTCTGATTTTAGGTGTGACTTTTTTATTTTATTAATGTCACCATTACAGCTCTTTCTTGGAACAATTTGGAATGCCCTAATTTTCAAGTGCTTTTCTGGCTTGTGTGATTTAATCCAACAGTAACTCAGACCCTACAGCTACTCCCTCCTTTCCCTACAGTGGGATGGGGGAAAGAATAGGAAAAAACAAAAACCTCATGGGCTGAGATGGAGACAACTTAAAAGGAGAGGAAAGGAAGGGAAAAGGAAAATGACAGTAGAAGCACAGACAACAAGTGACACACAATTCAGTTGCTCACCACCCTCTGACCAATGCCCAGCTAGTCCCCAAGAAAGTGGCTGCCACCCCCAGCCAAGTCCCCAGTCCAGCTGTTCAGCATGATGCCACACGGTCTGGGACATCCCTTTGGCCACTGGGGCTGAGCTGTCCCAGCTGTGTCCCCTCCCATCCTCTCGTCACCCCCAGCCTTCCCTCTGTCAGGGCCACATGAGAAGCTGAAAAGTCCTTGACTTTGAGCAAGCCCTGCTCAGCAACAACTGAAACATAAATGTGTTATCAACATTATTCTCATTCTAAATCCCAAACACAGCACTGTTCCAGCTACTAGGGAAATAATTAACTCTATCACTGCCAAAACCAGGGTAGCTGAACATAAAAGCCTTTCCTCTGTCCTTGTCATGTACCTCCCTCTCAGAGAATTTAAACCTCCCTTTAACCACCAAAATCACTACATTATTTTTGTGTTGGAAGAGTTTTAAGAATTAATTTTTTCTCCTTCGCTTGTCTGAGGGTTTAGTGTCTTGTTTTATGGTTAAAAAATTCTACATTTTATTTGACTTTAGTTCCATTTCTGCCTCCTTAACTGCATGCTGACAGGGAGCATACTGAGAAAAAAAAAAGGGGCCATGCCATTTAGAACTGCTTCTCATTGACCTCTTTCTATCCTTGCATTTTCAATGCGTTCTTCTGGTTGCTTTTCTACGTTAAAATCTGGGTGAGAGGCTTTGAATGCTGAATCTCAAATGTGAAGTCACATTAGCTGAATTTCACTGGAGTAGTTTAGGTTCAAAGAGATGAAGTATGTGCTTTTTTTTACTCTCAGCTGAATAGCTCTGTTCTTTGAAATCTCTATTGAAACTGTTTTGAATGAAAAGTAACTGCATTACCTAGAAACACAGAATCATAGAATCACACCATCATGGAATACCAGGTTGGAAGGGACGACAAGGGTAATCTGGTCCAACCATTCTTGGCAAACGAACAGTCTGGACAAGACTGACCAGCACCCTCTGTAGCTGAATTTTAAAAAGTGTCCAAAGCTGAAGAATCCAACACTTGTTTAGGGGCATTATTCCAGTGGCTGATTTTTCTCATTGTGAAAAATTTTCCTCTTGTATCCTGTCAGAATATCCCCAGGAGTAACTTATACCCATTACACCTTGTGTTTTGTTGTTTTTTTTTTTTTTCCTGTGACTTAGAAAAAGAGAGGCTCCATCTTTTTTTTTGTAGACACCCTCTATATACTGGAACATGGTGGTAAGCTCTCCCCTAAGCCTTCTTTTCTCAAGGCTGAATAAACCCATTTCTCTCAACCCTTCTCATATGGGAGCCTTCCCAGCCCTTTGATCATTTCTGTGGCCTTTCTCTGGACCCTCTCCAGCCTGTCCACATCTTATTGTTAAACATACCTGTATAAATTGGGGTAGGTTTTGGGTTTTTCCAATATAATGAAACTTCTGGATTTTTCAACATCATCTTTTGGTCTTAAATGTGCAGAGCTTTGGTTTGCTTAAATAGAGGCTTGCTAACAAAATGAGTGGAAGCAGATTTGGTTTATTGTCTTCTTTTTTTTTTTTTTTCCTCAAAAGTAACTGGTGATTTGGAGTCTGGATATATGACTGTTTTCAGAAGTGTAGGTGCAGTTCATTTGACGAAAAGGTAAACATTTTTTTCATAGACACACAAGTGTTTGCCATCCCTTTTCAATAAGTAGAAGGAAAGAGGTATTCTTAGGGAGTAAGCTATCTCATCATGCACAAGATATCTGAAGATAGGTGAATAATTTCCTGACTTGACTCTCTATGGACTCTAAGGGGAGCCTGAAGTGTTTAGATCACATCCAGGACGTACATGAAAACATATGAAATCCAGTGGATTCCAGTGGATAATTCAGAGTATGTCAGAATCCTCACTCCTCTCCTCTCCTCTCCTCTCCTCTCCTCTCCTCTCCTCTCCTCTCCTCTCCTCTCCTCTCCTCTCCTCTCCTCTCCTCTCCTCTCCTCTCCTCTCCTCTCCTCTCCTCTCCTCTCCTCTCCTCTCCTCTCCTCTCCTCTCCTCTCCTCTCCTCTCCTCTCCTCTCCTCTCCTCTCCTCTCCTCTCCTCTCCTCTCCTCTCCTCTCCTCTCCTCTCCTCTCCTCTCCTCTCCTCTCCTCTCCTCTCCTCTCCTCTCCTCTCCTCTCCTCTCCTCTCCTCTCCTCTCCTCTCCTCTCCTCTCCTCTCCTCTCCTCTCCTCTCCTCTCCTCTTTGACTTTATCCATCCTACACTGGCTGGATTCAGTCAGTATTTTTGGAAAAGGAGCCTTTCCTGCTGTTCCTGGCTCTGAGCATCTGGGTGTCATGGGAGTGAGGATGGCTCATTGCTTAGAAGTGCACATTTCTTTTAAAACAATCATCATCCCTTTTGTCTCAAAAATTTTTCTTCCTTGGAGAAATTGCTATGTAGCAAGCTGTTCAATGTCTCAAAGTCCAAGACATTTTACACTAAACTTTTTTTTTCAAATTCAAATTAAAAATAGAAAATATGTTTTTTCATCTAGACAGAACTATTGTCAAATTTAATAATTTTCATAGTCTAGTAACAAAGTTATACTCTTCATCACCCAAATCTCTCCAACAAACAAGGCAGAAGTTCCCAAATAGTACATAATTCACAAGTGCAATGAGACAGATGATTTGCTGGGAAGGGAAATTGGTTTCTGAACAGAAATAGTCACAAACAGCATTTTAGACAATTATCTCTTTCCGGCATTTCAGCCAAAACAATGTTTTCAGGAAGCAAACCTGATAATAACCTGCCCTGTGAATTTAGTCTCTTTAGAAAGATTAAAGATCTTGTTTAAGAAAAATACTCAGATCACAAACCTAATTGCAATATATCTTTTTTTCCAAGAGTGAATGATGCTTGTACCCTTAGGGTTTATCTTCATGGAGAAACCATTATAAAATAGATGTAAATCTGTTAGAGGGTGTCCAAAGGAGAGCTACAAGATGTTGAAGGGCTTTGATGGGAAGCTGTGTGAGGAGTGGCTGATGTCACTTTGTCTGTGACAAAGTGACAGCCTGGAGAGGAGGAGACTGAGGGGAGACCTCGCTGCAGTTACAACTTCCTTGAGAGGGGAGGAAGGACAGGCACTGATCTCTGCTCTGTGGTGACAATGACAGGACCTGAGAGAATGGCCTGAAGCTGTGTCAGGGGAGGTTTAGGTTGGATATGAGGGAAAGGTTCTTCCCCCAGAGGGTGGTTGGGCACTGGAACAGGCTCCCCAGGAAAGTGGTCACAGCACCAGCCTGACAGAGCTGAAGAAGTGTTTGGACAATGCTCTCAGGCACATAGTATGACTTGTAGGGATGGTTCTGTGCAGGGACTGGGGCTGGACTTCGTGATCTTTGTGAGTCCCTTTCAATTAATCTTATTCTGTGGTTCTGTAAGACAGAAATTTAGAATTCAACAGGGATTTACACTGCTATTCTTCACTAAGAAATGCACTTTATGTTAGCACCTGCACTGAAGTCAGTCACGTCTGTTCTGGACCTCCAAGGCCCTTTTAAGAATCAAGCTGTCTCTGACTACAGAAACAAGAAGCAAAAGACAGCAAAGCAGGAACTCAGAATTGCAAAGTTCCAGCTGCTGAGGTCTGTAGTTACAGAGATCCACAAATATTTGACAAGTTGATATTTCAGGTTCCTTCATAGATCCTGGCATTCAGGTAGGAACCGGAGGTGTGGTTGGAGAGTTACACAATGTTGAGCTTAGGTGCTCTCAGAAGAGGGGGCTGGAAACTCTGGCCTGCATACGACCTTCAATATGTGCATAGACATACAGAAAATAAAAGTATTACTTCCAGCTTAATTACGTTACTATTATTATTATTATTATTATTATTATTATTATTATTTTACTATTTTAGACTATTCCTGCGTGTCAATAAGCCCTTAGTAAAAGAACTTGCAAGAAACATTTCAGAATGACACCTGGTAGCACCTGTCAAAACTGTGCTCATCAAATCCTGCCAGGGAAACTAATTTCATTAGAGATGAGGTTGAAATTGTCACTCAGCAAGTTTATTAATTCTCAAATACCAAGAGTGAAAAATGCACCAGCTGGGTGATAATCACTGAACATGTATAAACAAGCCCCATGCTTAGCTGATCTTCACTCTGCTGCTGGTTAGGGGCCCCGAGCTTTTAAAATAATATTTAATAGACCAGATTGTTCCTCAAGGTAAATGAGGATATGAGATTTCTGACAGCAACTTGCTCTTCATCACATCTTTGTGCAACACATATGGACATCTTACCTGGCCATAGAGTCGTAAGTTCTCCAGGTTCAGCCTCTGTGCAGCACTCAGAGCCACAACTCTCAGTACTCAGGTGTTTCTGAGCAAGAGGCCCACCTGAGCAAGGTGGTCTCTCAGCTTTAGGGGAGCCTGGAGAGAGAAGGGATGTACTTGACTGCACAGAGCAAATCCATCACAGCAGCACCTGTGCCCAGCAGCTCATCCAAGCACACTGAGAGGAGACTCTGTGGTGTAGAGTTGTCTCATTGCACAGTAGATGTATTACTGCCTTGCAGTGCATTCTGTTAATTCTGTAAATTAACAGAATAGCACAGAAGAGGAAGGTCAGACTGATCTGTGCTGAACATACTGTGAGCAGTAGCTCAAAGGGGGCATTTTCAGGGTGGTGGCTGTTTTTGGAAAAGTACCCCTGGTTGCACTGCATTGTCTCTGGAGTGGGGCAGCACCTTTGTGGCCAGCACAAATGGGAACCTTCCCTTTAGTTCTGCTGCTACAGAGTGAGTCTTAAAGACACACAGCTTGAAATCTGCAGTGAGGTTCAGTGACAGGCTCTCTGCCATTTGCTGTGTGCAGTTAAATGCACAGAGCTGCAGATAGGCACCAGCCATGTGCAGTTCAGTGTATAATGCTATTAATAATTACTTGGTTCCCCTGTGGTCAATGATTTCTAGTAATCCCTCTGTTTTCTCCCTTGTTAGATTTAGATATATCAAAGGCTCTTTGCCCGTAGCGAGGCCACACGGAAAGAAGCACCATTCTGCAGTCAGGGGTTCTTCACAATCACTGGCTTTGCACAGGTTTTTCAAACTTGCTGCTGGATAAAACCATCAGAATTTTTAACATGCAAGCGTCCAGCAGCAGGACACCATCTCATTAACTCTTATAGCTCCATTTTCTGAATACTGCTGTGCAGCTCATTTATATTCATGTATTCTTCCTCCTGCTGTTCCGAGCATACAAGGACCGAGAGCCCTCACAAGGGATGTTTGCATTAAAGCTGCACATTAGCTTCCAATGCCCTGAGGATCCTTTATGTTTTAAGGTAGATACAGCATTTTGTCTTTTACAAAAGGTTCTGCTTGAAAGGTTCAGGGTAGGAAACCTAGCTTTGTCCCAGGGCTGACAGATGTACTAGCCAATTTAACAAAAATATTAGCTGCCAAGAGGCTTGGCAAAATGCATGTAATGTCCCAGCTTGATGAGAAAAAAACTAGGATACACATTGCTTATCTGTGGCAAGCTTGTTAGTAAGGTCTGGTTGAAAGTACTTAGAGAAAAAGTCATTTTGTCAAATACCCTGCAGTACCAAAGATAAAATATTTCATACAGACATAATAGTTTTGATAAGTTTTTTCACCTTGAAGGTTTCTGTGAGAATCCGTATTTTTCTGATTACAACTGAAACAGCAGAGACAGGTAAGGGTGAAAGGCAGAGGAGAGAATGGAATGATTTTGAAAAATCTGAAGACAAACTGTCTCAACAAAAGTCTATTTTTACAAAACTGGCTGAAGAGTCTTATTTCCCAGAATGGAATTTGAAACCTTGCAAGCCCTTACCAAAAGCCAGTGCCATCATTTAGCAGGCTTCAGTGCTAACTGTATTGATCACATTACCTGTGACACTACTCAAACAAAGGGACAGATTTCAAATATAGATTTGAAAGCTATTCAAGGTCCCAAAGCATTTCAACAGCACTAAAATCAATAGTATAATAGACAGAAGAGTGGCAGTTGGTGAGCTAAAATGAATTTATTTTTCTGAATTGAAAGTTTGAATTCCACGGGTTAGTTTCTACCTACTATAGAGAAGAGTTAGTGAAAAAGATGGAGAGAATCCAGGTTCCACAGCTTGCTGGCAAGACTGGCCCTTGGACCAGAAGAGCTCTTCCTCTGCATCTGCACCAGGTACTGGCTGCCACCTCCCCTAAAAAACTCTTGAACATCCCTCCAGAGCTTTCCTTTGCCCAGCTATGAAAACACAGTTTTTCCATCTGAGCAGTTTGTTGCAGCGTCTACTCCCTGTACTTGCATTAGGACTGGCTGAATTGCTCTTGCATCAGAACATTTTACACTGATCTTGTTCTCCATGTCATTGTATGAACTAGGTCTAATAGGAGTATATATGCTTGTATTCCCTGTATTTCCATATATTTTTCCTTAATATTTTATTACAGGTTTTTTTAATATTTTTTGTTTGGTTGGTTTTTTTGTTTTTTTGTTTTTTTAATTATTACAAGACTTCCTCAAATGTACTTCATGTCTTTGACTGTATTTTATACAAGGAATAGTATTCAGGTAATTTTAATACAACAGAAGTCTGCAAAATTCTTTAATGCACTTTAATATCAAGGCAGAATTTAGTTCCAGTAGAAAATAGAGAGGAAAGAAGAAAGGTTTGGAATTCATAGGATGGATATAATCTAGTAATAAAACACCTAAGCAGCGGACAGGAGCACAGATTAGGCTTTGTCAGTGGTACATATGGCCTGAACCCAAAGTCAGTTAGTCATAATAGCACATAGACGTGTTCCAGATATTGTTACAAGGCAGAATGGTCTATAAATGGCCTTCTAAAACATCAATCTTTTGCCTTCAGAACTGCTTATTAACTGAGCTGAGGAATACATCAAATATGCTAATAACGTAGTAACCAGCAGCTAAGGAAAAAAAAAAAATAAACCACCAAATGTTCATTTACATTAGGATCACAGCAGCAACAGCATACTGATAATTTAACCCCCTCTGCTCTGGATAACAACCTCACTGTGACACTAAGCACAGGCTGTAGTGAGAATACTGCAGTTGAATGACCTCATTGTCAGTTTTAGACAATTAAAGATATTGAAATAATTTAAAAGGACAAGTGGAAGCCTGTTTGCTTCATCTAAGGCTACTTAATAATCAGTTTTATGCACTGAGATAATGAGACATATTAGCCAGAGAGTCGAGGGGGGAAGTTCAGTGGAAAAGCTCAAACTCTCTTAAAGCCTAAGGTCAGAGGGAACACTTGGCTTTTCTTGCTTACAAGGAGGAATGTCACTCTGCAGCAAATAATACATAAATGAATGAATGAATAAATAAATTAAAACAATAGAAGGCAATGATTTGCATGCATGTTATTAAGGGACATTAAGTTAGTAATTTTTCCAATCTGTGCTTGACATTTTGGAAAAGGTTGGTGGTCATTCACAAACAAATCCTGGGCTACCTTGCTTTGCACCATGTTTGGCAGCAACTGCTATAAACTGCTCCCTCCAATATATATTTTTTAATTCATCTCATGAGTTATGCATGTGAAATTTCAGAATCTTTATTGTCATCAGAAACAGCTGCTCATTACAAGAAGATTATTGTTTTGAGATATATACTGCATTTGTGTTGGAGTAATCAGTTAACCCTCCATGTACATGAGAGTATTTGATAATGCAGCTCCAGAAACAGGCTGTGCACATATTGCAACTATACAGTCCCAGAATTTTTAATATTATTTTTTGTTTTCTATCCAGAATCATACCCCTGACCTATCAACCCTCCTTTCAGAACCTTCATATTTTCCCACTCCATGTAAGGGTATGTGAATGCCTCCCTACCAATCTACATCATGCACTCAATGGGTGAATAAGAGGACGTGTGGATTTGAAATCAGTTTGGCCTCTTGCGTTCACAGAATTATTGTAAGAAAATAAGTTATTTATAAAGAATCAATATCAAATCAAAATGTCATCAAAATGTCAGATATTTTTGAACAGAAAACAGTTATTTTCTTTTATTCATATATTTCTACATTTATTTTTAATTATAATTTAAAGAAATTTACAGGAAACTGTTTATGATCTGCAATATTGAGTGCTCTGCAAGCAGCATGAGAAGGTCTTTGCTACTTTCATGTGTTTTTGTTCGTGTTGCAGGCATTTATTCACCCTTGTATGTTGACAGCAGCGGGGTTTGCATTACTGGTTGGTAATGCACTAGTCAATATATCCAAAGTTAGGTCATACCCCACAGCTCTCTGTAGAATCCAGATAATTAAACTTCAAGTAGATCAAGCTAAACTATAGAACCAGTTTCCTTTTTATATCATACATGGTACATATTATTTTAAAAGCTCCAGTCCAGCATAGGATGGGTGCTTAAATCCCATCAGTGCAGAGGAAGGTGCTTATATCCCTGAAGAGAAGTGCAGGGAGACAGACACAGCCCAAGCTTACACGATGCAGCAGCAGCAGAGCAAGGTCCTGTTTCAGCTTCTCTCATCTCAGCTGTCCAAACGAGCAAGGTGCTCTCCACAAGCTCAATCTTCACACACAGATTCATTATACCAGGCCAAGATATAGTCAATAAATGGGCTTCCACAGGGGGTTAATGAAAAACAAGCATTTTCAAAGAAAATCACTAGATTAAAGAGGAGTGAGGCTGAATGTGAGGCTGGAGATGAAGAAAGTGATACTCCCAAACTACCGACATATTGCAGTGTGAAACTGGCTCCTCCAGGGTATTTGGAGCTGGCTTTAATTTTGAATCTGCCCCACTGCTCTGAATTATGACAGATCATTATGGAGTCCGTATCTGCCTTCCTCTCACACTTTCATCCAACCAAGCAAGATGCTACAGTGTGGCAGAGCTCCAGAACACTGACATCTTTTTTTGGCAAATAATTAATTTCAAAGTATTTTCTCAAATACGTGTAGGCTTCTAGTCAATGAAAATATGAGTTTGCCACTTATTCAAACCATCTGTCTTTATTTTTTAAATTATAATTGTACAATATGTCCATTTTCCAGGATTATTATTTCATTTTTTTAAAAGATTACTTTTAGGTATCTGAAGGTTTTATCTGTAATTAAAATATGTACACATGGTTTGATTAAAGTTACTCCATCCAAGCAAAGAGATACAAACTGTTTCTTCTAACAAAAGAAAAGCCCCACTGCAGTGCACAAATGACGTGTCTTGCATTATGTAGTGCAGCAATAAGTCAGATTTAGGATCCTGACTGTGTATAGTGGCATTGAAAGAAGTTCATTAAAATGGGAAAGTGGAAAGATCTTCACATTCAATACTCAATTTATATTAAAATCTCCTTAAAATATACCACTGGGACAATGCAAGGTGTTGATACACTTAGCAAGTGACAGAGGTCATACCTTCTATATTCTGCTTATTAAAATACATATTTTATACTGGATTTCAATAATTTCCTGCTTTCTAAAGAAAAATGTAATTTTGGAAAAGCATAAAATGATGAGCCCTTTGACCTCCAGAAAAAAATAAAAAAGCATCTTGAATTACAAATCATTTATCATTCATATGATCTTTGCTGCCTGAATACAAGACTAACTGACTTTTGAATGCAAGCTGGTGATTTCTGAATGCAAGGCTAAGTGTTCAGCTTATGGTACAGCTGGGCCATTCTCACCATACTGCAAAAAAAATCAGCTGAAAGACTGCTTTTCATATATCAAGAAAATGAAAATGGAATAATTATTTTTCTTCTCTAAGCTAAGAAAAATATGGCAAGCATACATTTTGAGTCAAGAGTTTTACTGAATACATTACCATTATTTTTTCCATCAATGAAATATTGAGTATTTAGCAATAAATTGAAAAATATGGCATTTATTTTTGTAAAGGTCTGCTTTGTGCTTCCTGGGTAACAATTGATAAGTTGCAATTCTGAATAGATCAAAAATGTCATCAGGAAGGCAATGGGAAAAATGCCATGATGCAGGAAATTATTTAAACTTTGTTTAGTTTCTGTTTAAAAGCAGACCTATGTTTGCTCACATCAAGATACAAAGGGTGTGCTTTCTGTGAGACACTGCTGATTCAGAAAAAAAATGTGGTTTTTGAATATTGCATCATATTCAATAGCATCTTTTTCCATGCAATTATTGAATTATTTTATCTTGATAATGTCAAAGGCAACATGTTTAAATCTTGCTATACCATTTAGACTTCTGCATTAGTAGTCAAAGCAACTAGAAATCATCTGATTTTAACATGATGAAAATTAAACATTTACTTCATAAAAATGAAGGGTTGTGGAACTTTTCTTTCAATTTGAGCAAAAAACCCCACAGTCTAACTTTCTCAAAACACTGCTCGTAATACAATGGAAATTTTGTTCAAAATATAGTTGCTCAGCTGATGAGGAGACTCACTGGCTGATAATGTAATGACTCATAGGCCACAAATCCAAGATTCAGGTGCCAAAGAAAGAAATCTTGTGTTCAGCATCACCACACACTCTTGGAGGGTCACCCTTGCTCTGCCCATGACCTCCTTGAGCACACACTGGTGGCCATGCAGAGGTGAGACACCACGGTGGCCTGGAGGTTATGCTGAACACAACCCTTGGGGCTGTTCTCCAGCACCCCCTGAGAGCACCAGAGAGCTCCTGGCCGGGGCTGGCAGTGCTGAACTCGGCCACAGGGGCTGGTGTATCCCTCCATCCCCAGCCTGATGCAGACACAGCGCCTGGCCCTCCATCTGCTGAGCTGAAATTGTCACTTGCACAGCCAAGGAGCTGGTGTGCCTGACCAGCTAACCCAGCTAAGGCTCACAGCAGGCACCTCAGGAGCTTCAGATGCTCAGTAAATAACTGTGGTTCTTATATTCGCAGGCAGAATTTAATGTTTTTCTGTCCCTTATCATCCAAAAATCCAGTATTTTTACTACACACCCATATTATCTGACAAGTCTGTTGCAAATGAAGCACTTTTTTAAAACTAAAAATCCAGATTTGAGAGTCACAAGAGTGGAAATGTGAGGAATAACAGATCCATTTTTATCCAGGAGCTCTGCTTGCTCTCCCACTCACTCAAGCAAGCAGCGTGCCCTTGCCTCTTCCACTCAGCTCTTGGTGTTGTGTTGAGGTGACCATGGGGAGCTGGGCTTGTTTTAAGTGCTTCAGGAAGGAAGCCCAGGAAGGGACTTTTGTACTTCCTAGAGTACTTATACATCTATTTGAACTCTGCATTGTAGGGGGATAGAATATAAGTAAATAAAGGTAGTATAGAAAGTAATCTTATCCCTCAAAGAGGTGCAGCTGAGCCAATTACTAAGGATTAGGAGCAGGCCTGACGTTAATAGGCCACAGCTGCAGCCATAAGAAGAGCGTTATAAAAGAGTGGATTGGTTGATTGAGGGAACTGGAGTCAGATGGCTGCTGTGAGGACAAGGAGGAGGCAATGCCTGGAGGAGCTGCCTACAAGAAACATCAAGGAGATGCAAAACTCTGGCAATATGGAACCCTTGCAATGTAATGACAGTAGAACTCTTGTACTGTAATGGCAACACTACATGATAACAACTTTTATATTTTTCATGTTCCACAAATGTGCTGATTGTATCTTCAGGTAGTGAAAAGCATCTTTGTGTGAAATGATAAATTGATACATTGATTTGTACCATGTTTGCCCTCCTGTAAATGTCTATGCAAAGTTGCAGGAAAAGAGAGAATCGGAGAGATTATTTTGGGTTCAGTTTATCAGAAAGTTTATCACACATCAGAATATGTGTTTGTATGTACACTTGGAATTAATTAGTGCACATGTATCCTTAAGCCTTATATAAGTATATAGATGCATGTGCACACACACTCACCTGAACCAGTAGTAATTAATCAGATTGTCAAATAAACAGAAGGGAGGAGCAAAGTTCACAATATCTGTACTTGAGAGGCTTGGGATTTTCAGCAGTGCCTCTGAAGAGATGGGATTTAAGGCTGCTATGGGTCCTACAAAAGAGCATAAAGGGGGGAAAAATGAAGTCTTGTTCTGTCCTGTGTGGGCAACAGAGCCCTTTGTGAAGCCCATGTGTGTTTTTGCAGTCCTGGTCTGGGCCAGATGTGAGAAATGTGAGTGTACTCGCCTGCAGCCAGGGTGTAGCAGGGGTCCCTGGAGAGCATTGCATTGTGCATGGCACGTACTCTCCATGGCAGATTGTCATGCAAGTAAATGCTGACAGATTCACTTTGCACACCCACCCAGTTTCTGCATTCCCCTCCCGAGTCTGAGCCAGATGTGCTGGCTGTGCTCGTGGCAGAGAGGAGGCTGAGATACTTCATGCTGATGCTGTCTTTGGGTTTGGGGCCTGCTTTTCCTATGAATCTTAATAAAGGCTCAAGAAAACTTCATTTCCAGGCATTTGACAGGCTACTGCCAGTCCAGAAGCAACAGGGGAGCATGCTGTGCATGCTTGCTCTCAGCTGCCCTGCTGGGTTTTTGCTATTAATTGTTCTCTCATGTGCTTTCATATTCTGCGAGGGGGAAAAAAATAGTATCTCTGTGCTGAAAAGAGATGCTTTGGACAAAATGGAGTCAGTACTGTTCTCCTTTGCAAATCCTTGCTCCTTCAGGGCCTATGCTTTCAGAAAAGAGACAGACTAGAGATAATTCAGTGGAATTTGTTGTGTTTAAATTACCTGACAACCACCATGAGTTTCTGCTTTTCCTGATTACTGATCTGCCATCATCATCTGTTTCTCATTTAACTGATTGTGGTGTGAGCATGGTTTATGCTGCAGAGGGAATGCCACTTCCTTCTCTCCCCCATGCAGGTCACTTGGAGGATCATTGTCCCCTCCCACTTCAGGAGGTCACCGGCACTGCACTGGTGTTGAGCAAACGGGAGTGAAAGAATCTTCTTGCCTGCTCCTCTCCCACACTCTTCAGTGACCCATCAGCTCTGGCTGCATGCAGTACAGCTAGGTGCAGAATAATTTGCAGGAGATATTGCTTCTGAAACTGCTGGCTTAGCAAGCCTTGAAAAGAAAGCCAGAAAAGAGGGCATGGTGGATGGTTATAGAGATATATACTTTTAGAAAAATAAAAAGGTTGAGAACTGGCACATTGGAACATGGTTCTGCCCTTTCCCCATGACTGGTTCAGCTTTCCTGGCCAGCAAACTGAATCACTATCCAGAGCCTTTAAAAAACCAGTCATCATCTATTTTCTTCTCCTGGCTTGCATGACTTTGCTCCTTTTCTGGAAAAAAATATGTATACAAAACCATCACACTTCCAAAAGCATGCAAGATGTTAACTATGTGAATTCTCTTGTAGCAGCGCAACATTTGGAAAAATGTCTTATTTCAAAAACATTGTTTCTTTAACTCATAATGAAAATAGAAGCAACCAAGGCATGTATTGACCTCAGCATTGGAAAGCTGGGATTTTTAATATTTTTTTCAATAAATACAAGAATCTGGCCTTGACATTCAAACTGTGTAAGATTCTTTACAGTTTCAAGCCAGCAGGCTGATTTTTTTCCTTCTGTTATGTTCTTTAGGAACAGGGATAATCCTGGAGCATTTACTGTAAGGAGAGCTGTCATTCCAAAGAAATCTTCCCTTTTACTACTCTCATTAGAGTAACATTATTTGAGTTCATAAAAACTGCAAAAAAAAATTATTTCCATGGCCAAATTCTTCCTTCTCAAGTAAGATGTGGATCATAAAAGCAGAAAAAAAACCTGTCTTATTTTCCAGTAAAACTCTTTAGGAGTCGTTTAGGCATCTGCTCCATGTCCATCATAGTGTAATACCAAACTAGCTCTAAATGGACAAGACTGACACAGGAAACCAGGTGCTTAGTTTGCAAACCAACTCCTCTAAAAAACATGTCATTGGAGATAATTTAAGGATATATTGAAAATGCAGTACAATACAAATGCTTGAAAAGAGTGGTTTAGATTTCATCATGTGAGCTTGACACTCAAAAGTAAAGTGTATTTTTGTCAGATGATCCTCTGTGATAATGATGCCTGGAGATGAGAAATTGAGGCTAGTGGTATTAAAGAGTTTATTATTCAGTTTGCCGGATATTTTGGAGAACCTTAAGTGTCCTCATTGGCTTTAGCAGTGAGTTACACAGAATAGAGCATGCATTATTGAGCTTTACAGTCACTAAATAGTGCAGAGTTTCCAGGTGGTTCCTTCCTGCCACATTTGGCATGTCCAGGGTAGCAGTCACCGGAGGAGGATTGTGTGTGTTGAACATGCAGGAGGACTGGGGAGCAACAATATATGAATTACCATCCTGAATAAAACTCTGTGCCATCAATTCCAGGTTACCACTGCCACACATCTCATAGGATGGGAAAGTAATGTGTCACTGGGCAGCTGTAACAGAACCTGCACACAGACCTTCATTCCAGCTCCTTGATGCATATCCAAGAGTCTTTTGGGTTCCTGTGGTGAACTAAAGAAAGATTTCTAGATCCCTCTAGATATGCACAAGTTTATTAATCTTAGCTGTCTTTGTCTTTTTGTGTATTTTAACAAGTACCTGGTTTAATTCATGTGTTTGCGGGCTGGAATTGTCTCAGGCCAATGTGTGAACAACACCTGAGCTGGCTTTGGTCTCCTGGTCTTAAAGGTGAGCACTCCAAAACTTTTATTGATGCAACTGTAACAATTAAGGAACAGGTAAAAAATTTAAATTTGTACTTGAATAATTAAAGAATGGTTTGTAAATAAACTTGCTCTCTGGACCCTGTGTAATAGCTCCTTCTATCACAGTTTCCTTGATTAAGCAGCTCTCAAGGACTTTATGGGTTGAAACCATTTCCACAGAGCCTCCTCTGCATCCTTAGCAGAGTCTCTCTGTCCATTGCTGCTGAAGTCTGGCTGTGTGTATATGCTCTCTGTTTATTCAGGGGGGCACAGCGTGGTAAAACAAACCAGTCTGACAAATGCCTCTCCTTGTTCACTCTATTTCTTTAGTTTGGTACTTACTGCAAACCCATGGCATTGTTTTAGGAGTCAAACCAGTAAAGAACTGACCCAACAATGATATAAAGTAGTGGTAAGGGTGTCAGCAAGTTTAGCCATCTGACCCAGCCCACTGAAGGTCAGATGGATGCCAACACCATCTCAAAGAATATCTAGAGCGGTGGTGGAGTAGGGATGCCTGGTTTTGGTTGATCATCTCATTCCTACTCCTAAACTACAGACTTCAGGAGTATTTGGAGTCTGGCTGACCAGTGTCTGTCCTTCCCCAGCTGTCCTAGCCTCCCTGCACCTCAAAGGTTAAGCTGCTCTTGAAGAATGGTATGGCCTTACAGGACCCTGGGGTGTCAAATGACGTCCCAAACCACCAGCCATGCTCCTAGTTCCTAGATGGTCAGTGAACTGTGCATTATAAAACATATGTACCTCCATTCGGAAGGCTTTGTCTCTGTTATGGTGTCCCCTCTTTCTTGCAGCCATCATCTTGACTTCCACTGCAGTCAGCAAGCAGTCTTAAAGCACTGTGATTATTTGGGTAGTAAAACAGAAATCACAACAGAAAAATGCAATTTGTGGTCGGGTCTATCTGTGGTGTGTGCATTCAGGGTATCAATTCCTATCTTTGTTTCTGAACATTCAGCCACAATCTTTAGTGATTAATAAAAATTTCTGCTAGAAAGAAAAAATAGGGAAAAAAAATCAGCATAAATTTGCCTCAGCATAAAATTCATACTCCAATGAATTACTATTATGCTTCAGACAGCAGTAACAGCATGTAAGCCATTCAGTGTTATTGTAATGCTGATGGTTATTGTTCGTTTCTGTTCACCAAAACAAAGAAAATCAAAAAAATTGGCAACTCTCTTCAAACCCACCTCATATTAAATCCCTTGGGCTGCATTCCCAACCTGCACCTGCCTGACATCAGCGTGGGCCATTGATTTGCATGAGGAAACACTCAATTTGCATCGGTGCCTACGACTGAAAAAACAGGTCCTGGCTTTTTGCAAGGTTTGGCATAGTGTCTTGAAATCAGACAAAATTAGCCTGAATTTGTGAATTGGTTATTCTTTGCCTGCTGAAACGATGCAATGTCTGCAAGCGCTGCTTTGAGAATCTGTTCTTTTTGTCTGAGAACAGATGTCTGGGAGGGGTTTTGGCAGGACCCACTCTGTCAAACAGTCCAGCTTTGACAGTTACTTGCTTGAGGGACGGCTAAAATGCAAAGCATTTCTGATCAGAATATCATATTCATCTGGAAGTTAATTACTGTGTCTGCCTTGGTATAAATAATTAATTATGCAAAACCCACACAGCTGTGGCTGGACAGAGTTAAGTGACTTGCTGTCACTGTCTCACGGCTCTGGAGAGGATGAAGGGATTTAGAAAATAAGCTCTTTAACTCTTGGGCCACGCTATTGTGATAGCCCCTTCCTGATCAGAAGAGAATATGATTATCACTGAGCATGCTTTTCTTTACAAAAGGACATTTCCCAGTTCAGCCTGTTCAGGCCCCAGTAATAATCTCTTCTCAACGCTCTGGCTGTGTCAAGCTAAGAAGTCAAATGCTGATTGTTTCAGGGGAATGAATTTGCAAAGCCTCTGTGCCTGCACAGCCATGCTCAGAGCAATCATCAGCCAAAGCAATGTCTGCATCCAAGTGTGGATGTGTGCATGAGAGAGAGCCAAGAGTGAAGGCCCATGGATGCAATAACCAACCTGTCCTGCTTTATAGGCCACCAAGGGAACGAGATGACCAAGTTTACAGAAATTACAAATATTTTTGAGAGCAGCAGACCTGTATCTGATCTGAAAAATGAGCAGGGTCATGGGTTCACACTGTCAAATAAACAATTTTTGTAGAAGGCAAGGGTGGAGAAATTGTCTTGCTAGACACCCTTTATGTTATGTATTCTCCAGTAGACCATGGATTTTAAATGTACAAATAGAAGTATCAGCCCATATTCATTTTTGATAAGTGGATTTCTGCATGTAAATATGATTTGCCAAAATGTTTTTAGCCTGTAGCACTAGTAAATGAAACAAAAAAAAAAAAGAAAAGCTTTGTAAATGTGTCAAATACCTTATTGTAGGCAAACACTGCTGAAATTACTGCAGGAAAGTATAACCCAGAGGACATATATTGTACCTTCAAAGGATGAAACACCACAATTCATAGGATGGTAGGAATCTCAACACTTATTTAATTCCTTCCTTTAAGTAATGTAAAGCTGTGTAAGCATCTATCTACTCAAATGAATGGGAAGGAAAAAAAGTTTGTGAAAGCATTAGATGAAGAAGATACTTATTTGTGATTCTTTCCAGGATTTGGCTATATTATTAAAACAAACTGAATTCTACATATGGAACTTTTATATAGAAATTTTCATCCCCCAAGGGTCCCAAAATACATAACAAACTACAATAGAGATTGTAAGCAAGTGCAGAAGCAATGACATGCTCAGCTGTAGTTTAGATATAACCTTAGACATTACAAAATGTGAAAAGGAAATGTAGTAGGAAAATGGCTTGTCCTTTAAAATAAATGCTACAGGCCTCCTATCTACCACCTGGCAGGGTATTGCTGACAGACATGACAGGATATTGGCTCAAAGAAAACAATTTATTTATTTTCTAGTGTGCCATTTTCCCCATGTGCTGAATGCAGTCTAAGCTCTGTGTTTGATTTTGTGTTCTTGCCACAGAAATTAAAATTATAGCCTGATCCATGCAAGGTTTCTGTCAAATGAGAGACAGTAACACTTGGGCTCCAGCAAGAAGCAAGGCTCCTGTTGAAGGTCCAGGCAGTAGTTCGGGATCCTCCACACCATTTAATTGTTAACATGCACCTTGGCACAGCTTTGGATGGTGCAATATTTGCTTTCAGTTCAAGGACTTTTCATAACAGGCAGGATTCATGAGGTTGCTGAGGTTTCTAGAAGAAATCTGTCTGGCTGTGTGGTACCTGTCTTCAGCACCAAAGGATGGACCAGGCTTGGGAGCAGCCCTGGTTCTACAGAAGGCACAGACAGTTCAGTCACTGGCTCTTATGCAAGAGTCACTGTCTATCAGTAAATCAGTTCTAATACTGAACAGAAATGATTGCATGTGGATTGTGTTTGGTTTAAAAATTCAGCCACAAGCATTATCAAAAGTGGTGGTAAAACTCAGAGCCTCATATGACCTCTGCCAAGGGTTGCAAGAAAAGATGCTAGTGTCGCTTTAATGCTGCCAAAATTGGCACCTTAAAAACACACATAATTTTTTACATTGAAGAACTCCCTTTCTGAACAATCCTGATGTGTCTGCATGCTGTCATTTCTGACAATGGCAACACCTCAAATACCTGTAAGCATTGTTCAGCAGTCATCTCCTAATTTATTTTAAATGTCTCTTGGAATTAATAATAAGACGGACAGGAAAACAAGAAAGAAGAACTGAAGTTTGAGGATCCAGAAACAGAGTCATGTTGCTCTTGGTTGTCTTTGGTTTGTGAGCGGTGACAAGCATTGTTAACAAAGGTTCTCAATGTAAAGATTATATTGGAAAGTAATTTCTTATCTCAAATTTTCTTGAATCCTAGATTGTTGTTGTCCTGAGTCTAGCAAGATGGAGGTAACGTTCCCCATGGCAGTGCTGTGTTTTGCATTGGTGGCTGGAAAGGTGCTGATCTCACAACAGTGCTTTGGTGTCTGCTGAGCAGGGCTGGAACCATCAGTGCTGCCTCTCCAACACTCCATCCTCACTGCAGGCTGGGGCGGGCAAGGTCTTGGGAGGGGACATAGCCAGGACAGCTAACTCACACTGACTACAGGGATATTCCGTGCTGTATGATGTCTGCTCAGCCATAAAAATGAAGAGAAAACAATAGAAGAGGAGGGGGAATTTGTTTTACTGTGTTTCTGTCTTCAGGAGCAGCCACTACAAGTATTGAAGTCCTCCTTCCTGAGAAGCAGATGGACATCTCCTTTTGGCACGAAGAGGAGAATAAATCTTTGCTTTTACTTTGCTTCCATGAATGTAATTTTCTTCTGCTTTATTAAACTGCTTTTTTCTTGATCCACAAGGGTGTTTTTTCATCTTATTTTCTTCCACCTGTCTTGCAGAAAAAGGGAGTAATAGACCAGCTTTGGGGGCACCTGATATCTAGCCAAGGTCAATTCATCACTATCCTTTTTCTTGCCCAATATGGGACATGAGGAATTTGAAATAACAACAGTAATAAGGAGAGGCAACAGGCAAAACATGGACTGAACATATTTAGAGAGTGAAAAGTAGAATAATCATGGAGAATTTCTGTCATTAAAATTGTGGTGAGGTAAATTGTCCACTTTTTCTTCATTATGATAATGTTCTTGCGATTTTGGTGTGGGGAATTTTTTTTTTGTTGATGTGAGTGAAGCTTGTAAATAATGTGTGATGAATGTGGATTTTATAGCTAATTCTTGAAGACTTGATTCACAGATGTAAGGTGTGGTATGTATTGGGTTTGTGTGATTTAGTGATGGGGGCACTACAAGGGTGACTTCTGTAAGAAGCTTCCAGAATCTTCCCCCATGCCCAACAGAGCCAATGCCAACTGCCCAGCTGAGGAGTGACAAAGCAGCTTCGGTAGGCACCCAGAGTCCTATCAGGGTCAACCCATCTTCCTGAGATTCTCAGATTCTAGGCAGATTACAGTAAGTTTTGTGATCCAAAGTCTTCAACTTTTCTGGCACCACTCAGCCTACTCATCTTTCTCCTTTTCCCCCATTTGGTCTTTTCCCATCTTTTTTGTCCATGTATCTGTGCTCATTTACCTTCTTTCCCCATCCCTAAGCAGAGATCTCTCACCATTCCTTCCCTTTGGGACAGTACCTTAGCACAACCTCTTTTTTCTCTCATCCTTCTCCCTTGGTTTAGTCCTTCCTCCTTTGCAGATCAGCCATGCACACCAAGCACCATCCATCATCCATGCAGGCTCAGCAATGCCAGCCCTGCCTTCTCTAATACCACTGCTTAAATAACACCCCCCTGATGTCCCCCTAAATGGATCAGTACCTGTCCCCTGCACACATCTCCCTGAGCTACCTCCTTAACAAAGGCTCTACAGATACATGTGAAGAAAGGGAGGGTTACAGTGGCAGGTACTGATATGGTTTTCTGTTTGTTTTGGGGTTTTTTCCTTTTATATCACTGAAGAAATGACAAAGTGTATTTCTATATTTAATGTAACTGTCCA
The DNA here is from genome assembly GCF_028018845.1 of Melospiza georgiana. NCBI lineage: Eukaryota > Metazoa > Chordata > Aves > Passeriformes > Passerellidae > Melospiza > Melospiza georgiana. Next base: position 93,623,525 of record NC_080432.1, read on the forward strand.
TAAATGCATGTAGATAACTTTCTCACATACATGTACATATATGTGTGTGTGTGTGTGTGTATATATATATATGTATGTATATAGACACATATATATTTTATACTTTCAGTATTCCCAGAAGGCCATTTATGTGGTCTGTAACAGGACTCTTGTCATTCAGTTAAAGAATAAAAGAAATAAAAAAGAGATTGAGCTGAAAGCTACTGATGAGTTAACATTTCTGCAATTTCCAACTTCAGCACTTAAATCTTTCTCATTCTCACAGTAGACTTCTTCAATGTTTTGTGGAACGGAGTTCAAGTTCCCCATTTGTACACAATTTAAAACCCAAGGTTATGAGGCAAAACTAAATCTTCTGGCTTACTGAGATGCTATGACAATAAAGCTGTATAAAAACAAACTGTAGATGGGCAATTCAGCTCTTACATCCTATGTGATTTGGGGTGCAATTTAGGAGTTTATCCTGAGTAACATCCGTTTCTAAAGCTATATCCCATTTTACTCCTTTCTTTCTGATGTGTTTTAAGTCAGTGGCAAAAGGTAAAATGTATAATCTGTGCCTGGGTTTGAAGCTCACACATTTGAATTGGGCAAAAGTGGAAGTTTTGTGGAGGCTTGTCTTCGCACTTAGAGGAATGTCCACCTGCTCAGAATTATATGAAAGCAGCCCTGGTTTGCTACAAGATTTGGGTCAAGGCTGCTTTCTCTCCATGTATTTTAAATCCTTGCATGTTTCCTAGAATGATCTCAGGTCCTTTGGAATAAGAGAATGTAGCAACTCAAGTCCAATCCCCACAGACCTCTTTCACCATGTGGTTCTTCCCCCACACCTTGGCCTGTGGAAAGCATTACCTAACTCACCTCTAAGGGAAATGTTCTTAAATTTATGGGCATGCATTGCTGTAATGCAGCAGATCTGTGGGGTCACTGAGTGACACTGTCCATGCATGTAAACACTAAGCTAGAGACAAGTGTCTTCTCTGAAGTAACATCATGGGCAAATCTGCCTCATCCTTAAAATCAAGCCCTGGGAAATCCTTTCAATCAGGCCCCTATACCTTAGCACACGATCAGAACCTTGTGCATTACAGTATGGGATCTCCCTAATACTCACTTATTTCAGAAACATTGCCTTCTGTTTCCAGGAGCTTCTGATAAAGTGACTTCAGCACGTTATACCACTATTAGCAAAAAAAAACCACTGTGCCTTCCCTGTTGGAAGCCTCAGCTCAGAACTCCCAGCAGGAGCAAGGCAGGTCACTGCGTCACTATTAACCAGCAGCTGACGGCTAATTGATTTTACACTCGTGTACCAGCGCTTGCAAACCATAATTTAAAAGCTAATTTGCTTCATACTTTTAATATCATAGGCAGTTTTGTATCCTGTCCTACAAAGCCTGAGCTAATCACAGCCCATCATTTTTACTGCTGTTGGCCCCAAATCTGGTTTTTTGTACATTCATACTCTGTGAGACTCTTATCTCTTAACCCAAATGTGAGAAACAGCCCTCCAGCGCCAGTTGTCTCGTGGATACATCAAGGGAGAGTTTTCAAAACCGAAGCCACTTTAGGGTAGTTTTAATGAGGCCGTGTTTGCTAAAGCATGACTGACAGAAATAATAAGTTAGCATTTGTGAGGGAACCCTCAGAAACTGAGCTACAACAGGCAAGAAGCCAGCAGAAATTGTTGTGCTGTTGAAAATAAGAGAGCTTTAGAGCTCCTAAAATAGCTCTCCTAGCTCAGCCTAATGCAATTAAAGTTACTGATGTACATAATATGAAAACTGGGAGCTCTTCCTGTTAATAGCCACTGTGTAACCAAGGTAATCCATTTCATTAATTTAATATACACTTTTGTATCCCCCGATAATAGACATATAATTAAAGGGATAGGCTTTGCATTCCAAAATTAAAATTTGTAAAGGGCAGTTATACAAAAACAAGGCATTTTGCTTAATTTTTGTTCAAAATCACCCTGGTTAGCACTTTTTTTATTTTATTAAAGTATCAGTACTAAAATTCAGAACAAATTGATATAGGTACTGATCAGTTTTATCAATAATAAGGCATGCTGTCTGGTGAAGGTGAAAAAAGAATAAATAATTGTAGGATGTGTGGCTGGTGTGATTAAAAATACATATTGAAGTGGGAAAGGCCCGTATTTAATTCAATATTCTATACTGTGGTGATGTAAAATACTAAAAAGATTCACAGTCTTTTATTTTTCAGAGTATTGATCAGAAGTTATGGCAAGGTGTTTGCTATTTTGCATTTCTCAAAATCTTTGGCCAGAAGCGAAAATTGTGTAAAAGCCAAGAAAGTAGATTTTCAGTAGATATACAAAATACATTTAAAGGAACAATGAAACAAAAGAAATTGTGTTTAAAAATGTAGGAGTTTAGGTGATTGATTAGAAAATTATTAAATTGAGAAACAATATTCCCTTAATTGAGTCAAATATACTTGTTTTACAGAGATACAAGTCTCATGACATTTTATGGATAGGACCAAAGAAAAATCTGTAGCAGGATGAAAGGTGAGTGTAGCAATAGGAAGATAAATGTGTAATTATAATGAAAATAAGGAGGCAAAAATGGAGATTCAAAAAAGCTAAATATTCATGAAATTAAATGAGTCAAATTGTTAATTATGACAGGGGGAATAGATATGCCAGGATTCAGAAACCATAGTAGTGTTGATCTGTAGAGATTTCAATTCATGATTATATAATAGGTGATATCACAAATATCACCTGTTACATATGGTATTATATATCACATTATATAGTGTGATATTACAAAGTGTGGCAAGATCATCATGAAGTAAAAACATTCCCTTGTAAAGATGAGTGCACCTGAAGGCTAAGTTCATCCTTACACCATCTCTGCAAACGAATAGAAGCATTTAATATATATTTAAAAAAAATTTCTTCCCACAGCTGAATTGAGAAGTAAAAGTGCAGTTCTTTCTTTATGGTTATTTACTAGCAATAAGCCTTATCAACAGCTTCTGAATAGTGTGGTGGAAGCGTCAATGAGGAAAAACCTGGTTATTAATGGAAGTATTAATATATGTAATATATTTAAAGGTAAACTGAAACAGGATATCCTGGAATACCAATTGTTTAGGGGTGCAGAAGAGGGACTTCTCTATGGCTGTTTTTGTTGCCTTCTGCTTTCAATTCAGAGTCTTGTCAAAGGAACTTCCATAAGCCAAGACCAGGCTTTGCTTACCCAGTGCTTGCATACATCACCTCACCTAAGTGATTGGAGAGATATTTTTCTCTCTTTCATTTTTTATGGAATTAAAAATTATACTGTGGAATAATTAATATACTTAAGGAATAATTAAAAGTACTGTCTTTCTTCCCTCTGTTTCTTTCCATGTTTTTTTACCTTTGTATTTAATAGGAAGATGTTTTCAAATGTCTTGCGTGTGGTTGTCTGTGCAGGAACCTGGATTATATTGTTAGTGAAGAATCTGGATGTTAAATCTCACATAGTTGGTGGTTGCCCTGTGCTATTTATCAAGATCTCTCTGTAAGGCCTCCCTCTCCTTGAGGGAATCAACAGCTCTTCTTAATGCAGTGTTGTTAGCAAATTTGCATAGTGTGCACACAACTCCTTTATCCGGGTCATTGATAAAACCTTGTAAAGAACTGGCCCTAAAATTGATCCCTGGGGAACACCAGTGGTGGCTGGCTGGCTGTCAGACTGATGTTGTCCCAATACAGCAACACTTTTAGTCCATCCTTGCAGGCAGTGACCACCCACCACATTGTGCACATGTCTAGCTGGATTTTCTCCAGAAGGACACTGTGACAGACGGTATCCAAAGCTTTGAAAAAAATTAAAGAAAACTTCTCACACCTACTGCCTTGTTGTATTTTGTTCAGTCTCCTGATACATCAAGATTTTTCTAGTGCTTTAACCTCAACAAAATCAAGATTCAGTTAGGGTTCTTAGGACAACCTGTTAACTTTGCCAATTAGTGTACAGGAGGGTAAAAAATTTATGAGGTAGGAACTAGATCTGTATTCAGTCAGCTCATTAACTGATATCATTATCAAACTGATACAGGAATCATTAAAAATGTATTGGATGTAAATAGCTTTCAATCTATATTCAGTTGGCTGGATTTACACCAGTAGTGCTAATATATACTCTAAGCCATCTGTTCCCTTAATGAATAGTAGTAGCTGTGTGCACAATTCTTACTTTCATGAACACAAAGTTGGCATAATAATTAAGGACATGTAAAGCATAGAAAAACAAAAGCATAGAAATTAACATTTGAGGTACCTATGTACGAAGAAAAATATGCTCTCTCTTAGAGATATAGCTATCACCAATAGGAAATTTCTCCTGGATCATAAACGGCCTGTTGCAACTCTACCTTGGCCCCAGGAGAACACAACCTTCCTGTACACTCCATCCCAAAGCAGAAGAGTCTAACGCACCATTTACTTCTACCAGATGCCTAAAAATCTGCCAGTTACTATGGCTGTGGTCTGACATGGGCTATATGAGGTTTTGGGTAAGGCTGAAAAAGGGAGAGGAGAATGGATCTTCCTAAACCAGGAATTTCTTGCCTGATTCTCCAATAGCAGGAGGAGGTGCAAGCCTACTGACCATCCATCTTCTGTCCCAGCTCTAGCTTTGCTTCTTCCCAGCACTACACTTAGCTGGGGCTCACACTCACAAAAAGGCCAAGGATTTTATATCAAACTGCTATTTGATATTAATCACTAGGAAAGACCAACTTTATTCCAGGTTCCTGTTCCTACATTTACCCCAGTATAAAGACATGCAATCTCCTCCTCATTATCCCCGTTCTGTACAAAGAAAATAGAAACCAAACAAAACAGCTGAAAAGAATCTGAAAAAACAAATCCAAGCCCAGAAAACCTCAAATTTGGAGAAATAAAGACAGCAGGAAAAGCCCTGAGCAGTGAGAGTTTGGCTTACTTTTAAAATACAAGCTGCATGATATATTTTTTGTGAGTAGAAATGATTATTGTGTTATTTTGTTCAGCTGGCCTTTTTCTACATCCTCTTAGGGAGCAGTTCAAACTTGTTCATGCATGGATTTCTTTGCAAACTCCTGAGTGTCTTATTACTGTGAAACAAAATTAACTTCTTTCACTTGAATGAAAATAATTCATTTTTGCAAGATTTTTCTATAATAGCTATTCTAAATGTGCTGTTTGGTTGTCAGGTGGTATTTTCCACACAGTGGTACTTACTGTGTAGCATGAAACAGGTGCAGTCTTAGGGGTGTATAAACGGAGAGCATTGGTATTCATTCATTTTGTAGTACAAAGAACTGTACTTCATATATCTGAGTGAGGAATCAATAAAATGCTTGCAAACTCTGGATGTGTCAGTGGATTGAGATAAAGATGAGAAAAACTTTGTGAAAATTGAATTTGGGACATTTTGGCACGCTTGAAGCCTAGGTTTCCATCCCTCTACTCTTCAGAGGTGAACTTTTCCTATGGTGCCGAGATAATAAGTAAACTGCAACTATGTTGTCACTAGATTTATAAGTATTAAAATAAACATTGCTGCTGCAAGTGTAGGAGTTGACTGCATGTTGAGATCTGGCTTTTAACTTTCAGTTTATCTGCATACAGGAATTATATTCTAAATCAGATGTATGGTCCCTTGAAGTAGTCAGTGATAAATTGCAGAGGAATCCTGTAGGTATGAAGTGTGGAAAAATCCCTCTCACTTAGCTTTTTGCTCTTCACCTTGAATAGCTAAAGCATAACATATTCTGAAAGAGAAAAGTTACTTATTGCTTAAAAAATGTATATATGAAACTTTATTTTAATTTATCAGTTCTTCTATATACTTCCATCATTTCCTGTGAGTTCCATTGCTTCCTTACCTGCTGTTAATTACCAAAGAATACTGAGAGATGAATGCATGGGAAAGAGTTAGAAAACACAACAAATCGAACTGACAAAAATGCCCAAAACTGTTCTGATTTTCCCAAGGAGAGAATTAAAGATGCATTGCATGATCCATTGCATTTATTATCTCACAATAAAGAAGTAAATGCCAGTCTTGAGTAAGCATGAACTCTCTTATTTTTAAGTAAGTCCTCAGTGATATTAGGTATTATACCTTGCAGATACTATGTTTGTGGCCATCTGAGCAGCTAAGCTGCCTTGCAGGAGTCACACACAGGTCAGAGCCTCCGTGACCCGACTTCAGAAGCAAGTATAGACACTGCTAGGTCAAACCAGCACAAAGGGTATCTCTCTTCTCACAAAAGCTTGTGACAAAGCAGGGGCAAGGTAACCAACCCCAAAAGAGGGTGATGCTACTTAGCAAGAGGATCAAACAGAATGTCTTTGTAATAGGCAGATCTACTTGACACCTCTGAGAAATAAAGGTCTGAATCTAATTCACTGCGTCAGCTACTTTCACTAAAATCATGGAAAACGTATTACAAAAAGCAGTTAGCTTCAGAATAACTCACCACAAAGTCTCAGACATCTGGTTGCAAGTCCAAACGTGAAATTCTGTTAGCTATAGCACTTTGACCAGCTTGATTCAGCAACTCTCTCTCACTACCTAATTAGACTGGAAGTGTTGCAGAACCTTCTTTTGCCACATCATCTCCCTAACCCTAGCAGTGCTATTGGCATCTTGATTACCACCAGTTCCCTTTCCAGTTCATTTTAGCCTGGAAAATGTTCCCTGTTGTGCATGTTGAGTGGTCCCCAGGGAAAGCACAATCCTCTGGTCTTTCAGGATGGCTCCCCTAAGCCCAGGGTGTGTTGTAAGCATAAGGCAAGAGTTACTTTATCTTTGTGACTCAGCTACAGTCTTTATAGGAACCAAATAGACAAAAGAGGTCAGTCACCTGAGGTGTGCATATGACTACAACCCATTTCTGAATATATTCTCTACTTTCTTTACAGACACAGGTGCAAACAGATACCGGGATCAATGGCTTGCATATATGGCACACACTGGAGGCAACTCACTTTTCTCATGGAAAAAGCAAAAGCAATTTTCAATGATCTTCCATAGAAGGCAAAGTCTGGGATAGGACAGAGAATTGTCATGGAATAGCTGGTTTGTACTAACTTCCTGGTCTGTAAGACAATAATAAATGGCTCTTATGATGCTTTGCTGCATGCTCTTTAACATCCACTGTAGTGTTCATCAAGCACTGAGTTGGATACTCTGGGAAGGCCCCAAGATCTAGAAAAAGTACAGGGAATGTACAGTCCAAGGTTGGAACAAATGATGAACTAAAAGGCTGGAGTCTTGGCGAGAGGAAAGAGTGGTGAGGAGGCATTTTGTGAGAGTCTGGGCTTGGTATGGAGGCTCCATCAGTAATGTGTCCTGCTTTTAGGGCTTGCTAGTGGGAAATGGGATGTATGGCAAATGGATAAGAGAAGTAAGGAAATGAGAAAAGGGGGTGTCAGAAATGCATGGCTCAGGCCACCGTGGCATGGACAGGTGCATGGCTTAGGCCACAATTTTGACTAAGCAGAACAAGCAGGAGAGATGGGAGAGTTACAGGGTTACAGGTAGAGATGAAGAACGAAGTGGACTCTTGAGTGTCAGGATAGCACAGATTGTCTTGTCTTGATTTGCTCAGGTCCAGTTTGAAAGTTCTAAAGAACTTTCCTATAAATCATGCCTGGCTCATTAGTCTACCTTTCTTTTCAGAACTCAGACCTGAGTAATTTCAGCTCTGCAAAAAACCCCTTAGACTCACTCTTTGATATTTCTCTGAAATTAGCAGCTCAGTGTGCAGCAGCAGCCAAAATGTCATCATGATGCTGGACATTGTCAGATTAAGCATTCAGAACAAACCAGAAGACACCATTTTGACACTACAAAAAACCATTGATTTGCATCTCTGGCCACTACATCTCAAAAGGAATATGGTGGAGTTCAAAAAAGACATAGGGAGAGGCAGCTAAAATTGTCAAGAGAATGAAGCAGTTGTCTTGGGAAGGGGAACTGAAAGAAAGCTGAAAGAAATCTGTATGGGGATATGAAGAAAGTTTACAGAATCACAAAAGCAATGGACAATCTGAATTAACTGCTGCTTCAGTTCTCACTGTGTGAGTCAGGGAACACTCAATAAAACTAAAAAGGGGTTATTTAGAAAAGATAAAAGAGAGTACATCTTTACACAGTGGGTAGAAAAGTTTTGTTGTTACAGGAGGTTGTAAGACAGATAGCAACGGCAGGGCCAAGGAGGATTTAGAAAGATTTATGGACAGCAGGTTCTGACATGGATGAACTAAGAAAGGTTGCAAGCTCTAATTTCCCTAATACAGGATTTTGAGATGCTGGGGAAATATGACAGGAACAGAGAACAAAATATGGCCAGGCTCATGTGCTGTCCTTAAACACCATGTCTTAGAGATCTTGAATTAATATTATACAAGATGAGCCATTGTGTTACTTAATAGCACATTTATTCTGTTCTTATATCCTTGCTTCTTTTCTTTTGTTATACTCTGAGTGCTTCTTTTTTCCCTGTGTATTATATGGAGACCCTAAGCTCACAAGCTGTCAATGAGGGCTGCAGTAAGGCATAAACTACCTCACAGAAAACAAACATTATTCTTGGATCATACACTAAACATACCAGACTATGACTCCCAGAGTACAATGAATATAATTAAATTTAGCTGCAGCAAAAGTGCACGCTGAGTATATGTGCACATATAGGCTGTTTGCAGGCATTTGCGTGCCTGTGTTTGCAATTCACTCTGTCTGTTGGCATATTCTCCTGCTATAACTCATGTGAAGGTGGAAGTATTCTCTCACACCAGCCTGCTTTACAGGCTGAATGAATCTGATAACCTTGTGCCACGAGGTGATGGACAGCTCGGTGGAGGGTGGGAGAGCAGTGGGTGCCATTTACCAATTTAGCAAGATTCTGACACTGTCTCAATGGCATCCTCATGGAAAAGCTGATGAGGTATGGTTTTGGTGGGTGGACAGCAAGGTGAGTGGACAGCAAGGTGGGTGGAAAACCGACTGAGCAGCCAGGCCCAGAGGACTGTGATCATTGGTACAAAGTCAAGCTAGGGACATGCCAGTGACTGGTACCTTGGACTAGTAACTGAGCAAGTGGAAAACCTGGTTACTATGTAGTCCATGGGAAAGAGCTCCATAGTTAGATGATATTCAGATGCTTTTTTCCCCCTAGACTGTCTCCTTTCCAGGTAGTGTTTGAGTAAGCTGTCTTCAGACACAGGAAAAAAGTGGATGATAGAAACATGAAGGTCAAATGACTCTTGTTCCAGAATTATAGCAGTACTCTAATTCAATATGAAAAAAAAATTATGATGCCCTGGCAGATGGATTGTTCCAGCCACATCCTATCACCAGAAAATCAATTGCATAATCACAGAACTTATTAATTTTCTCTGGTATTTAATCACAGTCATCCATTGGACTGATCCTATAAAATTCAGGAAAAAATACACAGACACAATTGCATATTACTAGAACACAGATGATTCTAGGAGCAAGTTCTTTAAGTGCATTTTTCTTAAAAATGCAAGAACCAAAATGTGTATTTTTGTACACTCTGATATCTTTCATAATCAGAGGGCTCTCATTCCTGCAAAACTTCCTTGGAGTTAGCTGAAGTTAATTCTGTCCTCAACTCTCTATCTTATACTTCTCCTGGAAGTCAGTGCTCACATAACAAAAAAACAGTTTCTGAATCAGCAGTTCTGAACTGCCATTGTTTTCAGACTGGAATATTAAATAAAAAAGGCATAAAATTTTCTTTTTTATTTTGTGGAAGTTCTAATTTGGTGTCTGCCATGCAGGTGTTTTGAGTTGGAGGGGAAAGATGGTGGGCAGCTGCAGAAAGGATACTGTAGGTTCTTCCCAAAGTACACCAACCCTGCTTGTAAATCAGAGACAGAAGTCAAAGCTGAATGAGAGCTAGCAGAAGAACAAAATGAACAGATGTAACAAAAAAAGTTAATTTCTACTCCAAATAAATAGGTGTCTTTGTAGCTTGGCTGCAGTGCAAGAGACATGCTTTGGAGAAGGCAATTCCCTACTGGAAATAGGTGGTATGTCAAAACACAGTTCTGAGGAGAAAGGATGAGCAAAGAGAGAAAAAAAATAATCCAGGAAACTCTATCATATTACTGTCAACTGGAGGAGATCAGCTTGGAAGAATTTTTTGATTCTTTTTCTACTCAGGCAAAGCTTATTGTTTGCAATCACTGAATAATGGACTCTGTTTTCCAACATAGTTTTGAGAAGGTTTTTGATTTGATGCATGCTTGTATGATTTGAACCCTGGACTCTGTCAGGCTATGATAAAAGCTGCCATCACCTCACTAGGAATTTCCTGTAATGTATAAACACTTGACTTCACGCTAACCTTCCCTCCTGTCTCTCCCACGTCCTTACATGCATATCAATGTCTTCTGAAAAGGGCACTGCTGTGTACCAAGTCCTAGTCAACAGACAAAAATGACCATGGTCTAAGGATTACTGCAGCACTGCTAATCAATAGATATTGAGTGCAATCCCCTGCTCTAAATTCAACAGGGTTAATAAGTGTCTACAGAAAACAATGCTCTGAAACACAATCTCCTTCAGTGAGGGAGGGGAGGTAGAAATGTTTGCTTCAGCAGCTGCAGATAAAACCTGTGGGAGGCAAAGCTTTAGCTTTTACCCAAATTTGGCCTGAAGCGTTCTTGATTTGCTAAGTGTGCTGTGCATTACAGACAGCTTTGCTGCTGACAAGAGAAATACCACATATGATGACATGTTTCTGAGCTCCCGAAAGTCTTCGTTTGATGTTTCACTCAGAGATGGCATGTGAAGCTCCTTATGGTCCCATCTATTAGACCTTTGGTTTTGCTTTTTATGCTTTGTATGCAAGACTAAGCACATGCAGGATGGAGGAAAGGAATTCAATTTAATAGCTGGCCAAATGCCCTTTTCTCTTTTGAATAGGCAGCGATGCTATCTAGAGATGAAAGGTGACACTTAAACAGAGCAGCAACACTACTTGTAAAAGGTCTGAAATTCTTATAACTTTGCTTGATGGCAAAAAACGAAGCCTTTCCCATCCCCCTGTTTTACATGATTTATGGAGTGAACTCCTAGTACAGTGTAAGATACTGAGTGAAAAACCCAGTGCTGAGAGACAGCGTGCCAAACCCTCTGACTAAGAGAGCAATAGTCAGCCAAGTTCAGTATCTGCTGGCTGATGATGAATGGTGACGTCTCAGTGCTTGCTCAACATCTGTCTGCCTACTTCACTTCTAATTGCAGATAACTGGGAAGGGGAAGATGCTAGATTTCACAGAAGCAGCGTAATGGGACTTATGCATGAGTGTGAAGAATTAGGTAGGTATGTCTACAATATGTCTATACTGTGTTTTCAAGCACACCTTCAACAGATGTCCAGCACTGTAGAGGCTGGCATGTGTGGTTCAGGATTATTGGCTGGCTGAGCCTCTTTGTAGTAATGCAGGAAAGGATCTTTGTCACCATGGCTTTCCTGAATTCCTCAGTGGGAGGGGTCAGCAGAAATGCTGCTTCTCATCAGCCAGAAGAGCTGCACTTGTTAACAGATTATGGAATATGAAGATGGATGTACCCTGACATGTTCGTCACAGGTACTTTCTCAGGTTGAGACAAATATATCATGCTATATGCTGGCATATACAACTGTCACAAGACACTTTAAAGCACAAAAACTACAATTATTTATTTTTTCTTTAGAGCTGTCTGTTATTTTCCTTTTCTGTCATTATGTCTGCTTTTTATAATTTCATAGGGATTCAGCAAATGTTACTTCTAAATGACAACTTCTGTCATTCCCTTGTGTTGACCTAAAGCTAGAGAACACACTTTGTATTCCTTATTTCTGCTGTGTAGCATTTTTTCCATCAGAATAGAAACATTAAACTGTCTCTATATACAGGCAAGGAAAATGTGTAGCTGGAAATAGAGCTTGCTAAAACAAGGCCCTCTATTATCTGCTACGAAATTGTAGGAAACAGGGACTTTAAGAAGTCATTTTGTACCCTCCCCATTGTCCCTTATGCTTTTCAACTCATCCTTTTCTTTCACCCTTTTACCCCTTCTTTTTTACCTCTTTCTTTATTTTCTTTGTCTGATCCTCTCTTGTGTCTTATTTAAGCTTTGGGCTGTACATATCAAAGCAGGCCCACAAAAAATCCTGACTCACAGACGTAGCCTCGATGATCGTAAAGGTACCAGGCAACTGTGACTCTGGTTTGGGAATAAATGGGGAAAAAGTCTCCAGCTATGCTTTATTTCCAATGCATAATTCTCACAGAGGAGTTACAATGAAACAGTGATGACAGATTTATAATAGTGGGTTTAAGATTTTTGGTTTGCCAGTATAACTCCGAGTCTCTGAGAACCCAGTTTGGTACTTGGGGGAATTGGGGCCTTTGTATCCCAAGACAAATGACTTCCAAATTGGAACACAGCTATGGACTCAGGCTCTATTGTGAGGGTTAATTTTGTTTCACTCAGAAATAATTATTGCTGGCTTATCTAAAGTAGCAGAAGCTTGGAACAGGAGAGTACTTCACTCCTCCTGGCACAAAGACAGTTGTGATAATGTAAGTTATATAAAAGGTGCCAAGCTAAGGGAAGGGGTAGGGGGCGGTTTGGAATAAAACCATCAACAAAACAGTGACTTTAGCCATCTTCCCACTGTTCAGATTATTGTTCCTAATTTTTTACATTTCTATTGACTTTTCATTCTAACCAGTAGCTTTCAAGAAATCTTACATTGCAATTTTCCACCAGGAAGAAAACACTGACCTAAAAATGTGGCATATTTTTAAGAACAATTATTAAAATTGCATGAAATGTGTTAGTCCTTGAACAGCAGAAATGGCCTGAAGCAAAGAATCCTTCTTTAGGGAGCTCAGCCCAAAAGCTAATACCCAGTTCTCAGTCAGCATTGATGTAGATTCTTCCTATTTGCCCTAAGAATTCCCTGACAACAATTGCATAAAAACACCCCTCCCCTGAAGAACATGGCAATATTTATGGAATTAGTAAATGCTGAAGTGTTGGGATACACTCCTATGTGTGTGCACTCTGCCACGTGCCAGCTCCTGGGCTGTGGTGGGCACCTCTCACTCCCACTGGCACTCAGGACCTCCTGGCTGTGGCAGGAACAACAGGCAGATCTCTAGATGGGGCAAGGACTGAATTGGCACAGGATTAGAAAGCTGACATTGTAAAATAGGATTAAAGATTTAGAATGAGTAAAAATTGTTTCTGGGAAAGGAGTGGCCCCAAGACATTTATCTGGGTATCAGGAAGAGAGGGAAGAATGGAAATCAGGGACAGATTGTCAGCTATCAGTTTAGTTCTGAGCATCTTCTTTAGGAAGGCAAATGGTTTTCATCACACAGGTAGTGAAGACCAGTTTCTTTCAGATGCTATATTGAATGGTTTAATGGATCAACAAAGATCTGAAGAAAAACATTATTCTCTTATTATTGTGTATTATTGTCCGGCCAGGTTTGCCTAAACTAGCCACTATCAGTCTGCCACTCTTTGTGAAACACTCACAACCAATCATTCAATCATTTGGGGGGAAAAAAAAAAGCCAATCTAAACCACCTACATCTCTGGAGGTTTGGTCTTATCTTTTCAGTCTAGACGGACTGGAAGCTCTTATGTGGGTCTTCACATTTCCATTTCACATTAAAGCACTGGCTTAGGGCAATTACTCCCATGATTTGCTTCTTCTTTGTTTTACCCCTTTGCTACCTTTCTTATACCTGCATTTGCAAATATAGAGTTTGAGAGTTTAACCAGGTGGTGGCAGTGATGAACTGATGTTACCTATTTCTACAAATCCTGTTGATGTAACAACAATAATAAAGAATGTAGGCAAACAGGTTAGTCCTTCAGGGCTCAATTTTTAAAGCTGTGCATAGGGATTTAGTATGGTATTAACTGGAACTGCTTGGTCAAATCCCTCCACAGTACTCTGACAGTTTATCCTGGACTGGTGAGAGTTCAGCTCTAGTCCTGAACTTTGCATTAATTTTAGATAGGTTATAGCAAAGAAGATTGGAATGTACTTTGAATATGTTATGGGTGAATAACAGTCACAGTGAAGGCTGTCCTTGGGCACTCCTCAGTGACTTCCCTTAAGGCTTGAAAAGAGTTTTAAAAGAAAAATACTTCATCAAATGTGTCAACGAACAATTTAATGTATGTTCTGAGTATATTGTAATTACATATAGAATATTTTGTCATTATTTTGATTCCCAAATTACTTTCTCCAAGGAGTTGAAGAATAATAACTCAATTTAAATAATAGATACCTGCAATACCTTGTCTTGCAACTAATGTACAAAATGTGTTGTGAAAAAGATGGAGTTCTTCTGAACTTCCACATAATATATTAGTCTCTTGAATTCAAAGCAAATTTCAAATCTTGAGTTTATTTCTAGTAATCAATAGCTTTATTTCAATAAACACTTCAGTTCTGACTTTATAAGATACTCCTCATTCTTCACACATTAATGTTGCTCTCCCACCTTGACAAATCTTTCATAGATTTGTGTACAGAGAATGAGAAACATCCACTTGCATGAGACCATGAATATTTGTTTGCAGATACAGATATGAGACGTCCAGTCAGATGGAATCAACGCACAGCCCCCAGCAGGGCAGCTTGTGGGGCTGCTACCAGCTACAATTCCAGTTGTCAGTGATCTAGGGCAGCATCCCATACCCCTCTGAAGGTCTGCCACTGTGGAGAACTGATGCCGACACATTATTTTCATATAATTTGATATGAAGGATGTCAATAATATTTTTAGTCTTCATACAGGAGGGCTAACTTGTAAAAGTGTTCTTGTTGCTACTGTCCTCAATGCAGCCTACTCATCTTCCCCAGCCAATGCCTCTGCCATGCCATAGATTAATAGACTGCTTGCAGTCACTTGCAGCTGCATTCCTGTAGGAGTGACTGTCCTGTGTTGGTGACAACCAGAGAGACATTTTCTTCACAATTTAGAAGAAGGATGTGCAGGAATTTCTAGAAAACCACAGTCTTTAGGCAGCACTTGACAGGTAGAACTTGAAACATCAAGAAATCTCCCTCTGGAAAAAGTCAGTTATTGGCAGTCATCTTTTTGTTTTAGTCTAGTTGGAATTACTTTTACCAAAATTAAAAAAAAAAAAAACAAACCAAACAGAAAAAAAAAAAAAGAGAAGATACGTTCCTGGGTAAACAGCAACAAACTTTATGAAGTTCTGGATCTGGACCCTGTTGTGCTGCACAGCTTTTCATCTTTCCTCTTAATCCAGCCCAGGCACACTAACATCTGTAGGGATTTTTTGTTGTTGTTTTGGTTTGAGTTGGGTTTTTTGGTTTTGTTTGTTTTTCTTTTTTTTTTATTTTGTTTGGTTTTTTGTTTTGTTTTTGTTTTTCTTTTTTCTTTTTCCTTCTTTTTTTTTTTTTTTTCCAATTCCCAGCAGGGCAGAACACTGACAGAAACAAAGTGTAGGATGACTTAAAAGCTGAAATACTTGTCTTCCTTTCCACCCCCTCATTTTTATAGCAGTTAACTAACTTGTACTATAACCACTATAATCAGAGAGTAGTTACACAGTTCTGCTGATACAGTATATTGCTGGACTTGGAGCCAAGAATTGATTTGTAAATCCCCAGAGACTTCAATTATTAGATACAAACTCTGCTGACACCAAGACCAGCACTTTTTCTGTGGGTGGAAATGGCGGAAATGAAGGCTGATTCAGGTCTGTGAAGTGTGCTCAGAGTGGAGAGGCAGGTAGCTCATCCACCAGGGCTAGAAAGGACTCTTGTTTTCTCTATGAGCTCACCTTAAAATACATAAAAATGGTGCAAGGTGGTTCTGTAAAATGCTTGCACCATCTACATTTTATTGTGTCCAACCCTAATCTGTGGCTTCAGAATCTGTGCTCCAGTTCACTGAACACCTCTCTTACACAGACAAACCCTGTTATCTACACAGCAGGAACAAAATCACTGTAGACCTGTAGTCTTAAAACAGGCAAGTTTTTCAGAGAAAGGTGGTTTCTGGAAAAGCAGACAAGCCTCTGGGCACAGGCTCTCAAAAAACACCAGTTAGACTGAAGAATTAATGACTTTTTTTCTAAATACTACTTGCTGCCCCCCACATGAACTGCACCTCCAAAAAATTAATTCAAGGCAGGACCACACCCTGCCCTCTTTGAGACAGAAGAACAAGTCTCTCAAAGCCACCAAGAAGAGTTCTGTGGCTTTAACTGCTGGAGGGGGAAATGTGATCCCTGACCCTTTCCAGAGATTTGTGAAAATACACAAAAGGCTGACTGGATCCACCTGTCTGGTTAGTACTTTACCCATTTTTCCACAGTGATATTAACTGAAACTAATTTACTTGAACAAGCTTTCACACAAACATGGCTGTGAACAATTTCACAAAGAGCAGATCATGTCATCCCTATGCCTTGATCAGGTCGATGTGTGTCATTCACGTGAAAACCCAAGGCAGATATGGCAGGGTGTGTTTGTATATTTGCCTACTTAATGCCTTTTAAGCTGTCTTTTGCTAGTTATCTGGTCCAAATATCTGAATAAATGTAAAGAAAACGTGAGAGCAAGTCAAAAGTGCAGAATTATTAATCAAGTTGAGCAAACAAATAAATCTTAGTTTGGTGGTTACCCACAGACACATTTCTAGGACTTGTGCAAATGAAGCCAAGGAGTTATACAAGCTCTGCTTCTTATCAACCTGCTTTATCTCTGTTTCTTGCTTACTCTTCATTAGCTCTCAGCAAAAGATGAAATTGGATTGTAAAGGATGCACTAGGCTCATTGTCTGCTTTGCTTCTAATTGCTGACACCGTTCATTAATCAAACAAAGGACACCACTGGGGAGGGAGCAGGTTTGGGTCTACCTAGCTGACTATGCTGATGTCAACCAGTTTCTGGAAGTGCCAGTCAAAGGCACTTGTGTTAATCTGTGTGAGCTGTTGTGACAATCAGAGCACAGGGTGACAGCTGGGGAGTTGACAGTGTCATGTCCCACTCCCCTCTCCCCTCCTGGGGAGCTGGGACACATGGCCAGGGGCTGGGACACATGGCCTGGGGCTGGGACACATGGCCTGGGGCTGGGACACATGGCCAGGGGCTGAGAAACATGGCTGGGGGCTGAGATACATGGCCTGGGGGCTGGGACACATGGCCAGGGGCTGGGACACATGGACAGGGGCTGGGACACATGGCCAGGGGCTGGGACACATGGCCAGGGCTGGGACACATGGCCTGGGGCTGGGACACATGGCCAGGGGCTGGGACACATGGCCTGGGGCTGGGACACATGGCCTGGGCTGGGACACATGGCTGGGGGCTGGGACACATGGCCTGGGGCTGGGACACATGGCCAGGGGCTGGGACACATGGCCTGGGGCTGAGATACATGGCCTGGGGGCTGGGACACATGGCCAGGGCTGGGACACATGGCCAGGGGCTGGGACACATGGCCAGGGCTGGGACACATGGCCAGTGGAGCCTGGGAACGTTCAGCCCATGCATTCCCACACCCCGCCAGGTTATGGATTTCAATTGATACATTGCCTCGGTGGCACAGGGGGAAGGGCCAAAAATAAATTTTAAAAAAAGAGAGAAAAACAGGCAATTAGGAGTCAGAAAAGCAAGAAATAATTTATGCTGTGACTTAATATGCATAATGAACAAAATTGCCGGCTTTATTCATGATCTTTAGAAAAAAGGAAATAATGTATACTTAAAATATGCATTATTACTTAAGGTCAATCATTTCATACCCCTCATAGCATATTTCAGGAATCTCCTAGAAAGACTACCATTTCTTACGTGGGCTCAAAATTTGAGAAGCATTAGTATTTGGTGTCTTTGCACATACTAATAATTCCTGTTAATGGAGGGCATGGAACCTTTGCAGTGCCACGAGACTCAAAGTGTGGCTAACCTCTGCCCTTTGCATGCTGGCATGAGGGATGGCCAAGGTTAGCAGAGCCTGCTGATGAAAGACCTGCTCCACAAGTTCTTCCTTGGGTGATTGGTGCATTGGTCTTCCAGCACATCCCCAGATCTACAGGAGTGGCATTCACTACTAAAGAAATAGTGAGAACAGATTATAAAATTTTTCAATTACATTAATTTGACACAGCTGCTGATAGGAATCAGGGCCAGAAATTTACTACAGGCTTCATGACATTATAGCCTGTAGCTTACACCAGGGATGATGCTCAAACCAAACATCTCCAGGCTATTGACAATCTCCAAACAGAACATTTTTAACAAGTCATATGAACATTTCTACTCTAAAAGCCTGGCAAATGTAATGTATTTAAGCATTAGCCAATAAGTTGTGGGGGATTTCTGCAGCCAGGGCTGCCTGGGCTGCCATCTTAGAGACATACTCACCTGTGAATAGTAATAAATAGTTAGGAAAGGTAATTTATTAATATTTCTTTGTTTGAAAACACATTGATCCATATACAGCCCCTTTTGGGAAAAGTGGGAGCAATATCAAATTAGGATACTTTATTTTTCTTTAGGTATCCACCTACTTTTTATTTTAGTGGGGGAATAAATTTGTTTATTTCATCAAACATATATTTTGGAAATACAGGGAATAAATATTTGAAATTACTGCATTTTATGTTATAAAAGCTGAGCTCCATTATATGATCCATGATGGCAAGCAATAATTTTTTTTCTCTGTGAATACCTTTGTAAGACAGGATGGAAGAAACAAGTGCTTTCCTCATTCCTTTGCAACACAGCCTGATATTCCAGAAAAGTCTGGATGGAGCAAAGGGGTTCAACATGCATGTCATAAATGAACTACAAATTAGAGCTCCTCAGCATCTAACATTGAGATGCTTACAGGGACAGTCCGTGTGCTCTTGTACCTCCCTGCTTCTATTGTAAATTATGTTTTATCAGGAAGGAGAAGAAAATTTAATTTTCTATCAGTTTAACTCACATTATATGACAGCCAAATCACTCCTTCGTCTGTCACTTTTTTCTAGCAGGAAAAGATCTGAAGGTTACTGCTATTAGAAGGGACTGGTGTCACTAGCAATCCATGTAACAATGATATGTACTTCATCTCTTCTCCAGCCTATACTACTGGTATTGACCTGATAACTGAGGCAGAGCCTGCTGTGTTAACATCCTTCTCGTTTGCTGTGGCATTACTTTTCTGTCTCGAAGAACTGCCTGAAATAAAGAAAAAGAAAACTTAGAAAACAAAGTCATGGTTTTATTTTTAGTTCATAACTTAAAGGGACAAAGTCAGATTTAGCATGTCAAAGATTCCCACCTTAAACAGAGCATCTTAAACTCTATTTACAGAGCTTCTCACATTCCATTGAGATCTAGACTGATTTTTAAATAGCTGTGTTCCTATGCAACACCTGGGAACACTGGCTTTTCAAAGGGCAGCTGGAGGTCACTAGTTAGGTAGGAGAGTGAGTCCTGGCCTGGGTAACTGTGCTGGCAAGTGGTCCTTGTCATTAGCAAACAGACCTGCTACTATAGCAGCGGGCTACCAGGAGTATCTTCTACAGTATCAGTCTTGCAACTTAGAGCAATTCCATTCTGCTGGAGTGGATGATCATCCTCTTTGGAAACTTGTCACCTGCAGAGGCTGTACCCATTTATCTGTCCCAAAAAGTCCTTTGCTGCTCTTGCAAGTGACTTTTCCACAAGATGCAATTTGCCTTATTCTGATGGGTGTTTCCTTTGCTTTCTGGCTTCCACCATGAGCTTTTAGGAAGCTGGGAACCTGGCCTGTCAAGGTCAGATCCGATCAGACTGCCTGATGCCCTCACACCACCTGAATATCTCCCCATGTAATTTGCTGCCCATTCTCTGGAAAGAGGGCACTCCACGCTGGGTCTCTGTGCCTGCTGGTGTTGGTTTTCCCACGGGACACACCCGGGAGCCCCCGAGCCGTGGCAGAGCAGCAGAGGGGAGGCAGATCCAGGAGAGGGAGTCTGGCTGGGAGCTCTGCACAGCCCCACAGCCCCTGCTGGGTCAGGTACTCCCCCGGGAGGGAGCAGACAGCTCCTGGCCCATTTGCACAAAGCTGGGAGACTTCAAACTCTCGTCCTGTCACTGTAGTCAGGTCTGTAAAATTTCTTTCTTACTTCTGCCTGCCAGCCTATCTCTGGCTGTCTTGGTGGTGCCTGTTGCCTTGTTACTGCTGTTGGCACTGGTGTTTTATTTCTTATCACTGCTGGGAGCTGCCTGTTTTCTTTTTGGATTTATACAGATCTAAATCCTACATTTATCTTTCTTTTATCAGCAGCAAAGCTTGCAGATACTTCTGCCATCAACCTATACTGAGTTTGGCTACATATTCACTTGTTCTCCATATTTAACTCATGTTTAACTTACATAGGTAAGTTAAGAAACAACATTGGGATATTAGACTTTTGAAGTTCTCACAATAGAGCCAGTGGGTTTTTTAGTTTAATTTTCCCTTGCTTTTAACTTTGAGAAGCAAAAAAAGTATCATTACTAGGATAATTAAGAAAAATCTGAATTTTTCAAAAGTATTATGATAAAAATGACATAATAAGATATTCATAAATCATGATAGAATTTTATTTTATATAATTTTATACCATCAAATACCAAAAAGATTGCTATATAAATTTGCAAACTCTAATTTAGGAAAAATGTATTTTAAAAGTAAAATTTATAGTTTTAATGTTTTTTTATTTCAGTAAAAATTCTTTTCATTGATCTGTGCTTTGAATCTTTAACATATACAGAGAGCTTGGAAGATTGTCTCTCAGTATCAGAGGCTTCTTCTGCTAAACAGTTTGCAGAACAAGAAACCCTCCTTGGCAGCTGCCCCGAGACAGATTGGATGTTGAAGGAAGCTTACATAAAGGAAAAGAAAGCACTGGCACAGTGGCTGACAAATCTACTCCTGCTTCCTATAAAATGCTGAGCTGAGGGAAAAGCCACCATGAGATCTGCAGTCCTCAGGAAGGAAAGACAAGTCCCAAATGTATAAGACCACATTACCACATTCTTTCACCATCTCTACCGATGGGCTCCAGAATGCCTCGAGGACAGCTGATATTAATGACTCACCTTTCGCTTTTTTCACTTCACTTTTCATGAAGATTTTCCAAGTCTCTCAACTTTTTATAGAAAATAAATCTGTCTCCTGTTTCTGCAGTCTCATTGAACACATTCATGTTGTTTTCTCCCACAGGTGTGACTCCAGTAAGAAAACAATGACTCACGTCCTGGCTTTGGTGTCAGTGCTTTGGTGTCATCCATGTGACATCATCATAATGGGTACATAGTTTCTGGAACCCGGTCTGAATCAGCTAAACAAAATGTTTTAAAGAGATTGCATGGACCAAAGCCAACTCCTTTTTTCCTGAGCTGTGGCTCACCTGCAGAGTGGATCCTGATTGAAGCCTCCATCTATCAGGTGACAAACAGAGAAGTATCTCTCCACTGACAGATTCCACAGTGAGGAGACATCCAAAGATGCATTCTCTGCTCTCTTCTTCTGTTAACTGTTGGACAAGCATCCCAGAAACATCCCATCTTCCCCAGTGAGTCAAAGAGCCAAATCTGATATGACGTTTCTTGGGGATGTGTATCTTGTTGTCCTGCAAGAACTGTAGGAGAATTGTTTTTTAAAGTCATGACTTGTAAATGGAACATCGTGTTCCATTTCCTTTCAACTATTTGTTGACTAAAGAATTCTTATTTACCATAGATAATTCTAATATGAATTCCAGTTTTAATCTTTTAAACATCTCCTATACTTTATTTTTAAAAGTGATCTGTTACTTTTTAGTTAATATGATTATTGAAGTATCTTTTATATTGCCTAATTTAGTTTTGCTTTAATGTATCTAGAAAAGAATTTGGAGTTTCAGCCTCCCTCAGGAGATCGAAGATTACCTGATTAACAGATAATGTCAGTAATGGAATTTTAAGTCCAGCCAGAGGCAACCCAGACATGAAAAATTTGATGTTTTTATTTGCCTTCATATTTTTTTAATCTTTGATTTTGTTTTTATTCCTTCTTCTTAAGAAAGTTATCAATGAAGTGGCAACTGTTAAGAAAAAACTGTTCAAAGCACCATTGATGTTCTTAAAGAAGTACAACATTTGCAATAGATTCTGTGTATAAGGGAACAAGTGTCTGGAGTTCATCAGTATAAGGGTGTTCAGTGTTAGTGCCAAGACTAGCACACACACATACACACACATGCAGGCTATGTCTGCTCTTGTCAGGATATGTCTATTCAAAGAGGCAGGATATATTAACTCCTGGAAAATTTCATGAGGAGGTGTCAAAACAGCTTTGGTATTGATTTACCTCTTGTTGACTTGGAGCAGAGGCAGCATGAACTCATAGTGCTCTGCACCCAGGCAGGTAGATGTTTTTTATGGACAGCCTGGTCATCAGCAGGGATTGAATGTAACTCTGTCATCACCAGACATATGAATCCTTTTATGACTTTCAACACATTGTTAATAATCTGGACTGTAAAAAAATCAATAGAGAGACATAATTATAAGAGCAGTCAATAAATAGTAATTTTATCCTATAAGATCCTTTATATTTGTGGTAGAAATATGTGGATTTCTAAATTATTTAATATGGCCCAGTACACTTAAATAGAGTTCAGTTTCATGGCTAACTTTATTAAAGCTCAGTACTGAGCTAAAGCACTAACCTGAGCAGTTTGAACTTAATTATCTCACAATATCTACTATTTTACACCCGTGCCCAGTTTAAGATGCTGCTCCTCTTGACAAGGATGAATGATGGCAACAAATCAGTTCTTTACATAGTGACCCTATTCTACACAACAAAGAAACAAAATATACGTTAAAGCTGAAGTATTACAAGTGACCACATATCATCTGTCAGAGAGAGATGTGAAAGGACCCACCTGAAATATAAACTCGTTATTATGTTAATTTTTTCCAATTAAAAACCTACCTTTGATGGTGTCTTGGTTTAGAAAGACAGGAGTCTGCTAAGGAAGGCAGGAGCCTCCCCTGAAATGGAGAATATAACCCCTCCCCACCCCTCCAAATTGCTATAAATTTTAAATTAAGGGGCTCTCAGGCAAAAATATGGGAGCAGGAAATAACAGTTCTTTAATAAGGAAAAGAAAAAAAAAATAATAAAATAAACAATGCAGTACACTAGAACAACACTGACAGAGTCAGAACCCAACCTGACACCCTGTGGGGTGTTGGTGGCAGTCCAATTGGAAATGTAGCTGCAGTCCTCCTGAAGTGTCAGGTGTGGTTCTGTTGGAGTGAGTGGGATCTGTAGAGAAGGATGTATTCTTCCTCTGAAGATACAGTGGAAGAAGAGACAGTTGCTGTTTCTCTGGGGAATCCCACGGAGAAAGCCGTGCCAGTGTCTCAAAATCTTCTGGATTATATCTGGGTAGCAATGCTTGGCTCGTCCCTCTGGGCGGAGCATCTCACAATGGGATGTTATAGTTCTTACCAGTCATGCAGTGGCATTCAATAGTCTGTTATCAGCAATGTTCCCTCCTGAGGGGATGTGGTCACTCAAAGAGAGAGATAAAGCAAACTGTCCACTTGACAAAGGTAATCTGCCATACAGAGGGTAATGGAAAACAACTTGCATTGCAATCTTCAACAGATGGAAATGCGGGCACGTCACACAATGTGCTGCAACACAGTCACTGGCTGGAGGTGATGGTTTACCAATCAGTTCTGTACAGTCAGCAAAATGCATTGCTGTGGATATTAGCTGATGTTAGAGCTTGGCAATCGTTTGTGTTGATGTGTAACAAACCAGATTCTGGGTCCAGGCTTCTGTCATTTTTACCAACCCAGCACTGCAAAGCCAGGGGGCAGCTGCCTTCAGTGCACCACTGCTGCAGCCTCTGGGCAGGGGTTGGACTGTATTCTTCATTTCCCATGGGCAGACAGAGGCCATCAGGAATAGGAAAATTATGTGGTGATCTTTAAATGCACATCTCCCTTCCAATCTGAGGATTGATTTAGCCAGTGACAGTAGAGATGTCCTCAAAACAAAGAGAAGTTTGACACTAATAGTCAATTTCTGATCAGGTGAACAAACATCATAAAAGAGCAAGACATAGCATTTCTTCAACAAAATTTTTTAGAATTTTTTTGACAAACAAATGAAACTAATAGACACAACTGGGAGAACATATGTTATTGAGTTTCATAAAAAAGGACACCTACCCTTAAGGCAGAGCACAAAGTCATATCGGATAGCCAAATGCTAGTTCTGAATCATCAACATTTTTTAAGGACTGAAAATATCAATAATTCCATAATTAAAACAAATAGCATTGTTTAAATCTTCAGAGTGTCTTAGGAGACTGATTCAGCTAGAGGTCATAAGAATTGCACAGGTAAAATTTTGGACCTGACTTTGAAGAGTCAGTTCAAGGAATACCTATGATTAGCTCAGGGAAAAAGAGTGCAGATAAAAGGAACATTTACACTAAGCTGTTCCTTTTAAATGTCACTAGAAACTGTTTTTTTTACACCCTCACCTCTTGTCTTAATTTGTTTCCCTCCCTTGTACACTTCTCCCTTCAAATAGTAAACACCTTGAAAGTCCTGGCAAGAAAACTTCAGACAGATAAACTATCCATTAAAATGAAGTGGAATGCTTTGATTTTTGCCTGAAGGGGAGGAGGAATGGAGCTCTTTTCTGTATCAGAAAAAGGCTTACAGGTGAAAAAGAGATTTAAGAAGGGTGCCTCTGGCTACCCAGCCTTGTCATTTCAGGAACCTTCCAACGCCCACACATTTTGGTCCTCAGAAGTGAGGCAGTAAGATTTTTCCTCAGACAGAAGCCCCCAACTTTCTAGTGCAGTAAGTCATCTGGATAAAGTTATTAACAACAGCACAACTACCCTTTCTTTGGGCCCCAGCTTTATTTTACAGGCATGCACTTAGGGTAGAAACAGTCCAACAGGTTCACACAATATCAATGGTAGTCGTTGTGCTCCTCTTGTAAATGTGAAAACCAATTACCTGTAAACAAATATGGAATGAAGACTCAAGTTCTAGAGGGAAGAATGAAATCAGACTTTTAAAAAAAGTTTTCTGTGTTCTATGACAGGCTGAGGTGAAAATTTTTCTAGTCTGTATCTAATTTGTACCGTCTATTTGTTTTTGTTTTTTTGGCTACAATATTTATCTTGTTTTCTATTTAGGATTAGTTTAAATAATTTGTACTACTGGTAGGAAAGTAGGAGTTGAAGACAGAATATGAATCTTTTTTTACACTATATAGTCTTTTTAAAAGTTAATTTATGTTGTTCTGCATGCATGTAAATATATGCAGAAAAACTTTTTCACAGGAGGAATGAGGACTATAGTAACACAGTGATAAGCTCAATTTTATAGCAATTAAATAGATTGAAATTGTCTGAAGATGACTTATATTTGTTAAAACAGAAAGTTGCAATTATCTGATTGTTCTCAGATACTTTTCAGAGATTTTGTTTGGAATTCTTAGGTCTGTGGTGGGTGGATATACTCTATAGCCAGGAGCTTGAAAAAAAATAAGCTACAAAAGAAGTTGTTGGTTTACTGGCTGACCCAAGGGACAAACCCAGGGGAAAATGAAAACATGCCTGGTTGACTTTTCCATCACAAGACTGTGGGTACTTCTTATCTTAAAGCCCTATTGAAGCTCATTGACATCAAAAACTGAAGTTACTAGGCCTTGCATAACCAAATAATGACACACCCTGAACAGACAGAACTGGGGGGGTCCATTATTTTTGTGGCTCAGAAATAGGGCCTCCCCGAGGATATGTTGACAGCACTGAGACAAGTGTGAGCTGCACCTGGAATGACTGGAGTCTGAAATCAGGTGCTGTTTATAAGCATTGCCTCATAAAAAAAGAGCTTACAGGGGACAAAATTTATTTTGTATATATTAAACAGTCAACAAGAAAAAGAAGAAAGCATGCTGTTCTGCAGGTCAAAATATTACTCATTACTCTAATAAGCACTTAACTCTTTTTGAGAGTGCAGCACAGGCAGACAAGGGATTTTCTTCTGCAGTGCTTTAAGTCATTCACTTGATTTGTTGCCATTTACTGCAGTTGTGTAATGGCTATAAAACTGGAAAAAACATAAAACATAAAAGAAAGGTGTTGAAGTCAGCCTTAAGGTACTAAATTCCTGACAGCAGCTTGCAAAGGAGTGGAGATTTAGGTGCTGTAAGATGACACTGGAGGTTGTGGTAGGGGCTGAAGTGATGAGTCCATGACAAACCGGAATTACGCCACTATGAAAAAAGGACCTGGGCACCTCCTGCTCCCTGCTCATTCCTGGCGGCACCAATGCTTCACAGATGATTTTCATTCGACATGAATGGTCTTCAGACATCAAAAACTCCTGGTGCCCAGAGCTACACCTAAATTCAGCCTGATCTGACAGGCGTTTACAGAGCACTGCTGTCAGAGTCTAAAAGTATGAAAAGCCATACAAAATATAAATGGGCTTTTAAATTACAGAAAGTAATAAACAAATAAATAAAGTCAGTGATGTCCTTTCATGTAATTTTTTTTCAGATCTGTTGCTAGAAATTAGGGAGCTGAGCTGTGCATCATGAAAGGACTCAGCATCACATATGTTTTAAAATGCCTGCTACCTCCCACGTTCAGCAGTTGCATTCCAGTAAGGCATATGTTGAAGAAGGAGAAGGCCTTGGTTCAGCCCCTCTCCCTTAGACTGAAGAAACTCAGCATTTTCATTTCATCTCTCAGGAAGATTTTCTACCCACCTGGCTAGAGGCCACCCAGTAACAAAATGCTTTGACTATTGGATCTAATCCACCACAGAGCAACCAATTTAAAATGCACTCTGGGTTGTAAAGAATGAGCTTCTCTCTTAAAGCTGGTGTATTCAAATGCATTTAGAGTAATGCTCATTTTGTGCTCTCAGGAGTCCCTGCTCCATGGGGTTTTTTTGCTATGAAAAGCATGAGATTGGTTATTAGAGATTCAAGATAAAGCCATATTTTCAAATATAGCTAAAATACCTTTAAGGAAATTGTCAGAAATTGGCTGTACCATTTGAATGACAAGAAAAAATGGGAACAATCAGTGATTTTTAAAGGTAAGGAATTCAAAAGAGGCAATAAGAAATAACTTTCACAACATAAGGGCTATGTTGCCACCCTGTTGCCAGCCACAGAAGTTGGGATCAGAACTTGGTTATCACAATGTTCTCAGAGGAGAGACAAAATCTTATACAGCCTGGATTTCAGACCAAGTTAGCTGAAATCCTTCACTACTGGATTCCAGTACCTTAAAGTACACTGCCACCATGAGAGTCTGGACGCTAGGGTAGGTATGACTGCAATTATAATGCAGGGTGGTCGTGCCTCTACCCCATTAAAACTCTTTCTATTGCTATTATTATAATTCACTGATGGACTGTAAATACTGTACATATTTATAGACAGACACACATATAAATGGAGCAGATTAGTTATATTGTGTCTTGATTTCAGGTAGGCTGTGGTCAGATGCCAGGAATGAGGGGAGAGGGAGTCATAACAGGTATATTAGATGGGTATAACTCTCCCCTTCCTCCCAGTAGCATATTTGAATGTGGTTAGTGACTTCTGTTACAGAGTAGTGAGCTACTGTGCACACTTGACCTTAACTAGTCCTGTCAAAGTCACTCCTCCCATGGTTGCCCTCCTTCACACGGAGCGGGAGCTCTAGGCAATGCTCTGATCCTGCATGGCCCCTGCCTGGTTAGGTCAAAAAAACACTTGGGCAAAAACAGAGCTATGATGGTAACTCCTAGTGGACAATGGCCAACGTCTTTTTTTAATGCAAGAAAATATGTCTTATACTCCTTTGATTCTCAGCAGTGAGTGTTGGAGCTCATACTCCCAAGTCATGTCCTGTAGGCAGAGGTGACATTTCAGAAGTTTTTGCATGATTCAATCTCTCATTTCAGTCACTGAACAAGGAAATAATTTCCCACAGCCCTGCTTGCTGGATGTCTCTCATATTCCTTAGCTGTGTCCTGTTTCGAAATTTCTATCACTATTTTGCTATTAAATGACAACTCTTTACCAACATTACCTTTTAATATGCTTAAGGATATTACGTTATTGATATGAGTTAAAATACACCAGAAGTTCAAGACAGATGCCTTTCATAGGACCTTTTCCATCCACCATCAAATTTACTGCTGAGGTACACATATATATATATATATATATACACACAAACTTGTGTATAAGGAACTAGTGCACACAGCAGTGCTTAACATCCTATTCCATAGCCTATGATAATCAGTGACAGTCTCTCCTGTGGCTTTTGTGGGATGTGGATTGAGTTTCAAGTGCCAGCAGTTACTCAAATTACATATAATTGCTGGAGTAGGGTCTTTAGTAATCTGACTGCTGGTTATTGAGGCCAGAGTTAGGTCTCAGACTCCCTGCTGAAAAACTGAGGTAGAAAAGTAAACTGAACTCAAGGAGCAAACTTCTGCTAAAAGGACATTGCAGTGGGAGAATGGAAGGGTGAAAGTGTGCACAGTGTTTTCATTATTCGAGACTGCTGCTTAATTGTCCATGTTGTTTCCAGGCAGTTTGTCATGCAGTATCTAGAAAAAAAGTCTCTTTTCCATAGACTAAGCAAAAGGAGAGAGTGAACAATGCAATACATCCATTAGCACTGCACAGTGCAACCAGTTTACTAAATCCTTTAGGAAAAACTGTCTGACAGTACCAAGTCTGTAATATCCACCCTCTTGAAATATCATATTTACTGTATAGCATTTAAAACCATTTAATAATAAAACTATCCCAAGAATGATGGTCATTTTCAGCTGATATCTCTAAAGTAATTTTATCACCATTTTAATTTATAATTATGGAGTGGCATAAGAAACTAAACCTAATTCATTACCTGGGTGAGAAGGATTGCTACAAACATATCACATTACTCTCCATTACTTATGGGCACATTAGTGCTCATAATATATTGTTTATTTTCAAAGCACAAAGTCCTACCTATCCTTAAGTATTGTCATGATTCAGGTAAAAGCCAGAAGAGTCTAGAAATGCAGAATTAATACAAACATAATGGGATGACCTCAGTGGCATCTCAGATGATTCAGTGCTATAGAAAACATAAGTGAGGAATATTTTGTATAACAACTTAAGGATATGGAATCGAACAATGAATCACATCCTGGAGAAGGTCCTTTACTTTTTCTTTTAAATTAATACCTGCTTCCTTTGGCTTTTGCAGTGATGTTTATGGCACTTGGACATCTTTACCTGTACAAATCAATAAACTCTTTAGGTTAGGACAATTGAAGCAATGGGTAGGGAATGGAGTGGAGCAGTTCCAAAGCCAGCAAGGCTGGGAGTGAAGATAAGTGAATCTAAGTTACTCATCCTCGCTGAAGTAAATTAGCCCAGATGAAGAGATTCATAGTGAATTGAAGAGGGCAGTGTGCAATGGCAGAACCAGCAGGGAGCAATTTTAAGCCTCCATCCTGCCAGCTGTTTTACATGGGTGGTCCCTAAGCATGCCTGGTATGTAATTAACCTGAATCCCTGGATAGCATCTGTGGCACACACGCTGGTATTGCAAGCTACCATTTCATCCTTGCTTCCCTGCAGGTCTGACAAATGATTGTTGTGTTGCAATTACAGCAGACTGAAACCAGCCCTACATTTTCCTGCCTCTCTTTAGAAATAAGGAACACTCTTTTCCATTAGCTGCCAATTAAAACAAAATTTACTTAAGGATTAAAAAAAAAAAATCAGCTCCAGCTGTGAAACAGTTGCCTCTATCCCTGAAAGGAAGTGTCTAGAGCGGAAGGAGCACAACTTTTCACTCACTGATGCTTGTTAAGCAGAAAAAATTTTCATCACATTTTTAAAAATCTATCAGGTCTTTGATCTGGCATATTTCTTAACCAATGATCAGTTTTCCTACATAACCAGTGTTACTGTGCTCAGGTGCTTCTAGTTAAACGGTTAACTAGACCAGGATGTCAGTCTTGCCACAGACCAGACTTGGTTGTGCACCACGTCCCAGTGTCTGCAGTCAATGGTCCATGGGCATTAGAGTCCATTGACTCAGGACTGGGCAGTACCTGATGTTATGCAAAGATGATTGCTTGCAAAACACCCTAAACCCCTTATCTTTCAAGCTGACACAGATTTGCTTAGTCAGAAAGTTATTTTAGGGGTCACTAGCTGCAATGAGACATTTTCTTGAGCAGGCAGCACACTGTGTATATTGTACAGTCCAGATATACTGTAAAATGTTGACTTTATTATGTTATGGTTCCACTGGTTGTACTACCATTTTAGCTACATTTACCATCTTCTATTAATTTAAAAAGAATCTGTTTCTCATGATGACAGATTGGCTGGCATCATGAAAGTGTTTGATATCATAAAATCCTGTGACTTGTGAAATGATGTGATTTAACCTACACTTACCTATGCCAATTTGTGAGGTCTGATTGACAAGAGACACTTGTGCAAATAGTGAGGTACTTCTAATTAGAAGCACTGTAAAAGCAGCAGAACAGAGACAGTGGGGCACTGTGCTAGCATTTTCAACAGTTTTGGCTTGATCCTCTAAATACCTGACTTACTGGCAAGTTGCTCCTTTTTCAGGGAAGACCCATGAGGCATATCATATTGATGAACTCTTTTTTCCCCGAAACATTCACAAGAGTGGAATTAACGTGTCTTGTTTGTGCAGCGTGGGATAATGGGATTTTCTTGCTGGGAATTTAGGAGGAGTGCTCCTGGAGGACTGCACGACTATGCAGGGAAGAGCTCAGCTCAGCAGACTAAGGCTTGTTGTCTAGTAATGTTATGTATAATGTTGGCTTGAACCTTTTTTTGGCTCACAGAGATGATTTCCAGATGCTGGGCCAGAAATTTTTTTACAACTCCAAAAATGAGAGAAGGGGGAATCCACTTATCTGCATCTCAATGATTGCACACACTAACCAAGAGAGATTTGGAGCTTCCCAAATTTTCTCAGGGACTTAACCATGTGCTTTGGCTCAGGAAGAGCAGAGACTGTTTGCCCATGGCCTGAAACATTTATTCCTGGCTGAAGCTGAAGTGCTCTGGCATTCTGCAGCTGCATGGGAAAGAAACAAACTCCACCTCAAAGCATGAGCTTTTCTATGCTGCTTTCACTCACCCTTTCCAAATGACGAGGGTTTGCCAGCCATTATGTGCATGTATTTGTAATTTTCTGGCCAGCACATGGGTCTGGCCATGCATTCTACAGCATGTGTTCTACACGCTGCTGCCTGACACTGGCTGAGGTCTCAGCCCTGCCCCTGGGGATCTGTGCTGCAGCAGCAGGCGTGCAGTGCCTGCCTGCTCCTCAGTCGCGCCTCCAGAGAAGGCAGGGGATAGCACAGCACAGAGCTTTCCCCAGTGGCTGGCTCTGCTTCCTGGGGAGGATAGTGGGGTATCTCTGTGGGGGTGATAGTGCAGAGTCAGGGGCTGGGGCTTGCTTCAAATGAGCTCGCTGAGGTGCTGGAAACAGCTTTGTGTGACATTTCTCTCCTGAGTAAATTATGCAGCTGTCTGCAATATATATGTACTCTGTAGAACTAGGGCTGTCGGTTTGCCCTGTTTTCTCTCATTAATATATTTCCTGCAATAGCTCCTCCCTTCCCCATCTCTAAATTATATATATAAAATTTTTTTTTTTTCCCTAAAAGGAGAAGCATTCTGTTCTAGAAAATTGAACAGATTTCATTGTCCTACACCTCTTCTTTTTTTTCTTAATCTCCCAGAATTTTAAATTCACTTTTTAAGAAAGATTCATGTCTTCTGAGAAAGAGATATCTGGAGTATGAGTTTTTCTCCTCTGTTATTTTTTTAGTTTTTTAGGGCAGGGAAGAGAGTGCTCCTATAAAGTAACTATATTCCATTATGGTTGGTTGAAATGTTTTGGTTTTTTTTTTTCCTAATATTTTAAGAAGTAGAAATAAAAGTTTTGATAATTTTCGTCTGGCTTTTATTACAATATGTATATTTTTTAAGAAATTGTGGAAATACTCTATTTTAAGTCACATCTCTAATGAAACAGAAAAGACCAAGAACAATATTTTGTATTTTTTAGAATCTGCACATCAAACCAAATTCTTCATGGTTCTTTTTTATAAAAAGTTGGAGGTTGTTTGTTGCTTTTTTCCCTCCTGCCACAGCCATTTGCTGTTACAATGTGACAATTTCAATGACTGTTTTGCATGTTGATTTAGTTGAGAATGACTGTTGCTCTCTTGGATGCTGTTCGCATAATTAATGCCTCCTATCTGTCTCTAGCAGAAGGAAGAAAATCTTTCTTATCTCTGATGGAAATGGTGGAGAGGCCCTCTGGGGCCAATTAGATCATCAAATGGCAGTGGCATCCTGAAAGAAACCACCATGGTGCATTTTCATCATTCTTTTCAGCTAAGCAGGTCGGAGCATGGGAGGAAGGGAGAGGGAAGGGAAATGTCGGGGTCCCTGATTAGAGCATTAAATTGGCAAATAGACCACATCTTACTTCCCAGTTGAAGGTGCTGACATGACACCTCTCATTTTTTCAACCTTATTTCTTCCTGGCTAAATAAATTCATTTCATTGCTGTTTTGAAAGCACAGTGTCTTGATGTCAGTCTGAATCCATACCCATTTAATTCTAGCATTTCTTGTGTCTCTTGACAGCAAGCAGACAGAAAATACTGTTTGAGATAAATGACATTTCCGTCCAGTTCAAGTTGTAGTGCTTTTTAATCAGAAGGTTTGAAACAGCATCAAGAGCTGTAGTCAAATTGTTTAGGGTTTTTTTTCTCATTGAAAAATTTAATACCATGCAAGTGTCTGATGCTTTTAATAGCATTACTGTAATTCCTGGTTTTAGTGATAAGACATTTAGTAGAATTATCAACTATTGCAACAAAGCCCTAAAATTCAGAACCACTTAAAATTTTAAGTTGTATCCTGAAACCATCTGTACAATATAGTGGTAATCTTTAAGTGCAATAAGTTTATAAGTGATATGCATGTCATGCTGTTAAAATGAACATGTCTGTTGCCTTGACATTTATAAATGCTAAAACCTTTACCTTGTTATTCAATTCACAGCAGGAGATGATATTTAAAATGGTAACCTTCTCATGCTTATAGATTATTGCTTAATTTTATTAGTCTTTTATAAAAAAAGTCACAGTCATCATAATTTCTCCAGTGTCAAGGAGCACAATTGTAAGTTGGTGTATGATTGTAATTTATGAGACCTAGCATAGTAAAACTAAGCTTAGGAATACATATCTCTGATGCTGTTCTTAACTATCAGCTTAGGAAGCATGTCAATAGATAAGAAAGATGATGTTTCATTATACAGATGATACCAGTCTTGTAAGTAACAATAGTTTGGTAAATCTCATATTAATTCCTCTTAAAAGACACAAAGGGGTAATATGTAGCTTTTGCAGGATTTTCTCAAGATAGATAGGTCAAATATGACTCTTCATGTAACAACTTCACATGCTGAAGACCAGACTGTGTATATGAAGTGCTGCCCCTCACATGTGTACTGTGCCCAATTGTTCTCACCATCCAAGGAAACATTTTACTGAAAGTTAACTGTACTTAACAGTCTACTGGTCCAACACAAGTCATCCCTCACCCAAGGGGACCTGGGCTCAATGGAAGAGCCCAAGCAGTCCCTGTGTATGTATCAGTCCTGAAGTCATTGATGCATCTTGAATCCAGAGTACAAAATCAAATTAATGCACATTAGGCCTTGTATGCTCAGGAGATAAAAACCTGCAGGAACCACAGCAAGGTAAGGCAGTCACTTTCTCATTTAGCTTCATCCTCTCTCCATTTCCTACCTGTGAAGTTCAGGTATCTATCTGACAGATTGCAAATCTTGGTGGGTTGCAAATCAGGTGGGGTGCAACCTCTTTGCCCACTCTTGTCGCTCTTTATCATACACTTTGCAGGAAAACATAAAGTCAGTTAGTGCTAGAGATTTTCCTAGACGAAGGGTCAAATCTGGCAGAACTGCCCTCTAATGGGAACATGTTGCAACTTACAGAACTAAAAAGATATCATAGCTGATTGCTAAGACTGTATAAATACTGAATCAAAGGATTGTGTACATGATGGTTGTGCCTCAATTTGGGAGAGCCTGAGGGCTGTCCAGACTGAGAAACCAGCAGGAAGGTGCCAGCTCCTTTCTTGCTGAGACATCTGAGAGGTGGCTGTATGTTCCCAGCTCCCACCCCTGCACAAAGCCACACTGGCCAGGCTGTTCATGGAGGGGTCAGGCTGTGGGATGCACAGCACACTGTAATCACAGCTGTATAAATTTTATTCCAGGCTAAAACAGGCTCTGCAAGTTAAGACAATCTCTACAGGTTTCAACATTTACAACTGCCTGTTGACAGGAATTAAAAAGTTGATAGACATGAAAGCTTGAAGAAAAATCTTAAAAGTATTCTTGGCTACAGCTGCAGATCTTAGGGGTCATGGGGCCTTGTCAGCCCTCAGCAAAATCTCCTTTCCTCTTGCACTGCATGCAAGAAACACATTCTGTCCACTGCATGCTGTGCTGTGTCTCTGCAATATCCAGAGAGATAATTCCACTGGATATTCCTAAAGCTGGGACATACTTGCAGCAATTCTGCCTAAGCAGCACACAGCAGGACATTGGATGGTCCTGGCACCCCAGTTGTCCCAACAATTCACTCGTGAGCTGAATGGTGAGAATTCATGATATAAGTTTGTCGTTTTGGATTCCATTTAATGTTGAAGTTGAGTGAAACAGATATGTTTTGGTTTTTTTCATGAAAACACCTTACAGAACTCTGCATTCATCACCTGCACAGTCACCTTCAGTGGATTTTTGCCGGTGCCCAGCAGCTTGGGGTGCTATTGCTGTATTTGCAGTATAAATAGCAAATTGGTCATATTGGTGTAAATGACGATTAATCACAAGGCAACATCCTTTTTTTTTTCTGTTTTCAGGAGTCATCAGCTACAGATTATCATCTTGTCAGCATTATCTACAAAATTAATAATTTCTTCTGCTCTTGTTTTGTTAGAGATTGTTCTCTCAGATCTCCATTGTGTTATGCATATGTGCACAAAACTACACTCCTACAACAGAACTCTCAATTTGGATCTCCTTGAAGGCAAAATGTATTAGACCCACCATTGCTTAGATAATTTGTTGTTGATATAGACCCTAGGAATAATCACATTTGAAACTATAATCTGTTTCAGAAAAAAAGGGTTTTTTCCATGCTGACTGCTCTTGAAATGGATAGAAATTCACTGAAATAGTTAATACTGGTATGAATTTTTCCAGCATAATAGTTTTAGGGTCACTTAAAAATCACTGGAAATGTAACCTCTTGCACTTCCTGTAAAACACTGAACTCTGGATGATAATCAAGACCTCTAGAAAATTGTGGGCTGCACAAAAATTGCAGATTTTGCAATTTTCTGACCACTGTGTAATTTTCTGGCACATTTAAATGTGTGTTTGGTTCAGTGCCAGGCTCCTTCCTCCCCCAAACACCCTAAAATTAACTAGGAGCTTTGGGAATTTCATCTGTCAAACAGAGACAGAAGTGTCCAATCAGCCTGGAGGAAGCATGGCTGAGCAGTGCTGACCCAAAGCCCTTTTCAAAGAAGGAAGGAAGGAGAAAAAGACAGATGAGCAACAGTCTAGGAGAGAAAGGAGAAGGAGGACAAGAACAGAAGGGGAGAAAGAAAAGCTCTGGAGAAAGGGTGAAAAGGCAAACTTGTAAGAGAAAGAAAACAATAGAAACATTTGGAACAAAAGCTTGTAGCTCTCTTATAGAGTTGTGGGCTTTTTGGGGATTGAGAGTGGGGAGATTTTTATGCTAAAAACCCCTGCAGTTTCTTCTCTGAAAACTGAAGCAGAGTCTAGACTCTTTCTAGCCAGGTTAAGGAAATGCTGAGATACTTCAGAAGCATATGAAGTACTGAATTTCCACAGTGAATGTCCAGGTCACAGTGAATTTACAGCTGAACTTTGCACAACTGATGAAAGCTGGTAGATGACAGGTGTATTAAGGAACAGGCTGATGGCAAAATGGGAAGAGAAGCTGGGATATCCAGTGCCAGTGCAGCACCTTTATCACAACATCACATGCACTACACAGTTCATTGTCTTTCTATTATAATATTCTTATGGTCCTCTAAGACCACTAGCTGTTGTGAAGCACCAAAAAATGTTTTATACATCCTGTATTTGTCCCAGACATCCACCCAGCTTTCCCCCATTTGCTATGCCATCATTCTTAGCAGCTGTGACTCACTGAGAAATAAAAAATTTCTGTTCTTGAAGCTGCACACAGCTCACACTGGTGAGCTCACACCTCACAGGACTCACTGCTGTGACAAATCAGGTCCAGCAGTACAAGGCTCATGGGCTTCAGGAGCAGCTTTGTGAAAGTCTTGAGGAAGAGGGAAGTATTTTAAAATGGGAAGAAAAAGGGTTTTAAGGAATGACCAGGAATTTATCAGAAAGGGCCAAGGAAGAAATTACAGATTCCAGGCATATCACCTGACTTTCTGGGTAGCCAAATCGTGTCCTTTGACTAGGACTACTGTTGTTATGTTAGTATAGCAGCTTTGCACTTGGTATTTGGGTCCTATACAATCAATTTCAGAATGGAGTCACACTTTTGTCAGGTTGAGAAATCACAGCCAGATTTTCAGAAAAAAACGGTTTAGAATTATAGGTGCAAGTGATTTTGAGACTGATTCAAAATCTGACACATTTCTAGTTTAAGTCAACCTTAGTAGGTTGAAAAAAAAGATTAAATATTTTCACTAATATACTATGGGATGTTTGGAAAAGTCCTCAGCTCTCTAAGAATATTTGTTATTTTTGTGAGATCTAATTTACTCTAAAAGCATGATTAGAAGCTCTACATCAAATATACCATGTGCTCGTTTTATTCCTACAAGCAAATAAAAATGCTTCAGCTTTTCAGGAAATCATGCACTCCCTGCTATTATAAAACTTTCTGACCTCAGTGGTGGCATGAACAGTAGCTCTAAATTGCCTTTAAACAAAAACAAAAAAAAAGGGAAAAAACCCCAAATGCAAAACCAAAACTCCCTTCCAAAGTAAAAAGAAAATTAAAAGAAATTCAAAGAGTTTGAGATCATAAAAAATTAGCTAAACCATATGTTAGGAATAACTGTCAAGCTTCAAATCCCTCAAGATTCAGAAATTCATGCATTCAAGGTTTCATATACTGATCTGAACACTTTCTCAGATTTGGAAATCTCATGAGGACACGATCTCAGGAGATATTCTGTTATTATGTTTTCCAGTTTGGGGAGACATATGGCACAGCATGAACAGCTCTCCTTCCAGTGTTTGGTTTCTGTTACTCAGCCATGAAATACACAGTAAAATGATACTTCCTCCAAACTGCAATGCTTGAAAAATGTTCTGTTCTAATTCCAGTTGTGCTTTGGGGTCTGATCTGCTTTTATTTTCCATGTGGAAGGACTGATGTGTTGTAGTATGGGATGCACATAACCCAAGATGTTTCATCTTTAAGCAATATCTGTCATTGCAAGTCACTGATGTTACACATTTGCAGAAGAGGAGAGTTTGTCCCCATGCAGGGCAGCTCCTTTGCTTTTCCTTGAAAGGTCTTACTTGTAACTCTGTTGTTTTTAACCCAAATAGTTAAGGACCAACAACATGCCCCAGGCTACTTGCTTCCTTCTTTCTATCCTTAAATTTCAAATGGCTGAGTGACTTCCAAGAAAGAAGCAGGGAAAGAACAACTCACCCACTGAGGCAAGTGAAGATACAATGTACAATATTCTGCACCTTGCTCTGCTTTATGGCAGCATTAGTATACAAGTTA
The DNA here is from genome assembly GCF_028018845.1 of Melospiza georgiana. NCBI lineage: Eukaryota > Metazoa > Chordata > Aves > Passeriformes > Passerellidae > Melospiza > Melospiza georgiana. The sequence goes on from NC_080432.1 coordinate 93,661,543, forward strand.
CTTTTTCTAAAGACAATATGCACTGAATTTTTCTACATAGTCAATTAACTCTAGGCACAAAATGGCATCTTTGACACCCATAGAATATTCACATCCCCTGCTTATTTTTGGGTCCATGCTTCAAAGCATTGTACTACTATATCTTCTCAATAAAAAGGTTGTAAGAATTTCTCAATGTGGACACATGTATGGCCTTTATCCTGGTCTCAAAAACATTATTTAAATAGTTTTGCAAACTTTTTTTTTTTAATTAGATGAGCCCGAGGCAGACCTCTAATAAGTAAAATTAAAAAAAAAAAAATATGAGTGCTTCAAACGTGGGTTTTTAATTGACAGTGTTGAACAATGGTGACTGAATATGCAGGTATTGTTATGGTGGGTAATGTCAGAATATGTATGGAAAAACCTACACAGCATCTAATTTTAATGCTCTCATAGCAAAAACCATCAAACATTTTCCAGCTAATAGTGATTATTTCACTCATGCATATTGAGTGAAGAAAGGTCTCTCATATTACACCAGACAGTGAAAATATTTCTCAAATCCTTTCCATAAAAGCACATTTTGTGTTTCTACAAGAATATTTTATTTTTTCTTAAAAACATTTTTATGAAAATAAGTGAAGATTAAAAATAAAAATACCCTCGGGAATTTCCTTTCATGTAAACTTGTAGTTCAGTTTTACTTGAAGGGATTTCTAGCAGCACTGCCTGTTCTTGGCCTCACCTTGAGAAGCTGTCAGATTCTCACTTGCTAAATGTTCTCAGAGGTCTCTCAGCTTGTTAGTGCATTGTGTGACTTCCCAGGTCTAGCTTTTGCAGCGACTACAGAATCATTGTGGCTGTAAATCCCATGTCATGCTTAAATACTTGAGAGTGTCCATGAACTGCTGAACTTGTGATTACAGCTTCCTCCTTCATCCAGAGATTGTCTATGAGAAAAATTATATTTGGTTTTTCTGTGATAAAATAGTGGAAAGCAACCCACAAAGGCTCTGTTTCAAAGACCTATCTGAGCAGAAGAATCCTCTTTTCTCCCATATGGCATCTCCAAGTACATTTTCCTGGAGTCAGGTTAAACTATGCTCTAAGGAGTCCCTGCACTGGTGGAAACTCTGCACAACCCCTCCATGGTCTGCATCTGTGAGATGTATATTTCCATGATATGTAAATGTATTTTATTCCAAAGAACTAAAACAAGGCTTGAAACCTTTTTATTTTTTTTTTTTTTTTGAGGTGCCTGGGAGCAGATGAAAAGTCTTAATAGGAACGTTGTAGGAATAGTCCAGTGGAGGAGCTTAGGATGAATGATGCCACTTTATTATGAGCCAGGTGTACAAAAAAGGACATGCTGAAGTCTCTGCAAGGCTTAATTATATAAAACATGGAGGATATGAGAGAGATTTCTTCACCTTGCCTCTCAGTGCATCTACCTTCAAGGATCAGTTTGTCAGTAAGAGGGTGACATAACCTTTAACGGAGAAAAAATAAGGCACAGACTAAATGCACTTTGGGTGCCATCTTATAAAGTATTCACATGAACATGTATGTGGGGGTTAGACTTTCATAATCTTCTGTCTCACTTAGTTCACTTTGTTTCTCCTTTGAGAGCTGAACCCACATTTACAGAGTTTCAGGAAGATCTAGAGAATGTCCACAGTGAATGCTCATTCTCAGTTACCTTAAAATAAAAAGAAGACTTATGTAACAGACAGCAAGATATAGTTGGAAGGCATAGATATAGGAAGGTACCTTCCTCCCTAGTCTTATATGAATAGAATCACAGAATCACTTATAATAATTCTATATGTATTACAAAAGTTATATACCTTGCCTTTTAATGTACTTTCTGAATCATCTCTGCATTTTTTTCAATTCATTTTAAAAAGCATCTTCTTATTGCAAATGGAAAAGCTAAACAAATTTTATACCCCAATAAGCTAAAACAAAAACTGATGAAACAGACGAATAATTGTGTTTTTTGGATGTATATCTACCCATTTTTCCTGAGTCCCATAAGCTGGAACATTTTCTGCTTTGAAGATCTCATAATTTTTTCCTTTATCCTGGCTCCCAATATTTCTTTTCCCAAAAGAGCTGAGTGAACTCACATTTTCTGCCCTACATTAAATTCCATATAATCTTCCCCATTATGAAATGAACTGTAAGCCAGCAAGGTACTGAATTAGAGGCTACTTTTTTCCAGGCAGAGCAGACAATATTGTGTTCAGCATGAAATTAGCACACATTCTTTCATTGAACAGCTAGATAAGGTTAACTTGTTGCTCCCCAATCTTCTTACTGTCTGCTAAAACTTAGAATGAAGTGAAATGGCCAGTCTGGAGTAATATCTTTCAACAATGAGAATGAAAAGAAAAAGGGAATATCCATAGATAAAAAAAACTCTCTTTCTTTTCTTTCTTTTCTTCCTTCCTTCCTTCCTCCCTTCCCTTCCCTTCTTTCCTCTCTTTCTTTCCTTTCTTTCCTTCTTTCTCTCAATGGTTCAATCATATTTTGGTCACTGTTGTAGTTAACATCAGCAGCTTTGTTGGGGACATTCAAATGAAACTCAGGGAAAAAGTAAACATAGATTAAATTGCTATGCATTACTTTCTGATGCACAGCTATACATCATTCATGATATCTTAATAATGCAATAGTATTTGGATGTTTCGGTCTGGAAAGGAGCCCAAGTGTTTCCAGGCACACTAAAAGCACATGAAATTATGATCGGGGACCATATTTAAACCACCTACTCTAAATGTCTAATTTAGGCATTGCCACTAAAATAGTGTTTAAATTTAAGAGTGAGATGAGTGATCCAGGCCTGCCAGATCTTGCCTCCTCTACAGCTGGTGGGAAACAAATAGCTATGACTCCTAATTTGAGCACTGGAGATAGGATTCATCTCACCTAACTTATAGGAAAAATAGTTTAAATCTCAGCTGGCAGTCCTTCTTTCAGTGGAGAGATGGAGACACCTCCACAGTGTCTCTCCAGTGTCACCTGTTCCAGAAAGGGGTGAATTTTTCTCCAGCAGTCCTTTTTCTTACTTGATAAGCTTAGACTCAGACAAGTCACTTCTGCATGCATGGCCTGAGATGACTACACTTTTGGCAGTCAGTGTAGGCAGGAAGGAGTGGCCACACCATGCCACCATCTCCACAGGGTGCTGAATCACAGCCTGGGAGCTGCAGGCTCTGCTCCACAGGGGCAAGGGAGCCAGGAATTGGGGTGACAGCCAGGCTGGACAGACAGGACCTGACTGGTCCCAGACAATTTAAAAATGAGATGAAAACAAAACTTAGTGAATAGATGTGTGATTTTTAAATGACAACTTTAACCCAGTCATTCACATTTTTCACTTAGGGAGAATTTTCTATATTAATAGACTAACTGTTCTGGAAGTCCTGCCACTTTTGCCAAATATTAGGAAGACTCTTGCCTATGTGAATCATTTGTGATCTTGTCATCAACTTATACCAGGAGATCAAAGTGGAGGGATGTGAGAGTTCTGCCAAAGCTAACAAACCTGGAGGCGTTATATAGTAGGAGTCTTAGTAAATTATCTGTATTGTATTTGAATATCTTTATATAGGCCTTGCCCTGATAAGCCCCAGTTGTTCTTAACAGGCTGCAGCTGTGATATCCTTAATTGGGCTGCAGCTGTAGCTCGTGAAGATAACTGTGATAAAAGGGAGTGGGCTCGGCTGCTCAGGGAGAGCCTGGAAGGAGGCCTGACTAAGAAGCAGCAACAAGCAGAAGAAGAATTCTGTTCAGAACTGCCCCCAAGAAATATTGCCCAGAAGGTAGAAGACTTTAGAAATATGAAATGCAGCAATAAGATAACAACAGTGCTATGATGAAGATGCACTCTGAATAAATAACATTGTCTGCTTGTGACGTGTCCAGCCCTGGGCCAGCACCTGGGCTCAGCCCCACCTCTGCTCCCAGACAGCACTGCTTGGCTATGAGTGAGCGGGTACATGGTGCCAGATTCCCTTTTCCTACAAATCTAACTGTATCTAGAAATTTGTGCTGAATGGATCGATCAAGCCTTTCCTACATTCCCAAGTGATTTTTGAACTGACACATATGAGAAAAAAAAATCCAGGGAGATGAAATTTTAGGGGAATTCAAATAATTGTGTATTCTTTCTGAAAAAAGCTTGTGATCTCATGGCAAATGTAAGGATGCAAGTCCTGAGTGCCAATATCTTCCTCCAAAATCTTCCATGACTTTAATCTCACATGGGCTTCCTTTGTTCTTGCTGATTCCCAGAGTTTAGGTTCTACTTTAAACAAACCAGCTCATGAATACATGAGATCCATTACAGCTTCCTGGAGCCCACAGTTTTTGTATCTAATTGTACCAATCATACATAAACAAGAAACTTAAAAAATAATAATAAATTCAATTAAAATGTAAACCAAGTGTAAACCAGTAAACTGGAGCCCAATAAATCAGCAGTAAAGAAAAAGAATGTCCAGGCAGAAAAGAGCAATATTCAAAATGCATAAATCAAAAATTACCTTGATGTCTACCACATTTGTGCACTAATATTCATTCAATTAGGTTCTGAATTCCTGGAAAGAGGCAGTGGAAGGAATAACCTATGTCATCTTAGGGAAGAAATCTATATAATTTTCCATGCTATGAATGAGTTTTCCTCCAAGCTGCTGTAATAGAATCTCACAATTACTTAACAATGAAAAAAAAAAGACAACTAGGAAGGAGGATGTTGAAATGCTCATTTAATGAGTCATATTTTGGATTTCTGGCACGTCTCTTTCTTTTGTTCTTCCAAGTATTTTGATGGCCAATGAGATTATGGATTGTCATTTCAGAGATTTTACAACTGTATTCCTATTTCCAGCTTTAATGTACTCCTAATCAGATATTTTCTCGAGGCTGGTGAATATTTCCCTTCTCATTTGAGTACAAAATTTTGGCTGGGTAAGTGAACAAAATATGGAAATGCTCTATGGAAATGATGAATTTAAAAATTTACATTTAAGAGACTCTCAAATGTCACTTTTATAAACTTGTGTTCTATATTTTTTTAATAGTTTCACTATAAAGTACATGTGGATATTTAAAAAGTGCCAACACTGTTAGGCACCTCAATGTGTTGTACTTGTGTCCATTCAATCCTTCACTAAAATTACAAATGAAAGTTCTACCTATAAAAATTTACAGTTTACTTGACTTCAGTTGACCTGTTTTGCTCACAGAGTGCACACAAATGCATGGTCTGTAAAACCCTCCCTCCCTGAGGAGCTATGGTAGTCGCTTAAAATCTGGGTCCTTTGTTAGCAGATTTTGAGTAAAATTCTTATTTCCCTCTGTGTGATGTCACTGATAGTATTTTATGCTAAGAGGCAGCTTCTGAAAGCATTTTTTGATTAGCCATACTTGTCATTTTCTCCTGTTGCAAATATATTTGGGTGACAGTGATGTGAGTGAAATCTGAAGGCTCAGTCTGGTCCTGTCTCATCACTAAAGCTGTCATTCACATGCAGGATGGAGGAACCACGCTCCCCAGACGCAGCAGAACTGTGAATTGCTGTGAACGTGCCTCTCAGTGAAGGTAAAGAAACTTGTGACAGCCGCACCTCTTTGATCCCAGTCTCTGACCATAAGATAACAACTTCTAACCTTGGAGCTGTAATAGCATATTTCAAACTTAAAAAAAAAAATATGTGGAGCCTCATTAAACTTTGGGAAGCTCAATACAAGCACAGCTACCAGCTCTGATGTCTATACATTTTGAACACATTCTGTAGAAGGTCCCTTTCCAGAAACATAGTCTGTTGTAAATCAGAGTAATAAAAAGCCTGATTTCTGATATTAGGTAACCAGTAGATGTTGGGGGATAGAACATAAGTAAATAAAGGCAGTATAGAAAGTAATCTTACCCCCTAAAGAGTTGCAGCTGAGTTAATTATTAAGGATTAGGAACAGGCCTGATGCTAACAGGCCACAGCTGCAGCCAATCTGAAGAGTGTTATAAAAGAGTGGATTGGTTGGTTAAGGGACTGGAGTGAGTCAGTTGCTGCTGTGAGGACAACTGCCTAGAGGATCTGCCTATGAGAAACATCAGGGAAGTATGAAACTCTGGCAATATAGAACCCGTGCAATGTAATGTAATAGAACTTTTGCAATATAATGACAACAAGTAGGTGCAGCAGTTTCTGGTTTCTGCTTCCAGATCTTTCAGAAATGCTTCCTAAGAATTTTTTGAGAAATTTTGGTGTCTACTACCACTGGGAAAGGGTAGCAACAGTGAGCTGAGTTAGCTAGCAAGATCCTGTCACTTCTAACAAGCTCTGTCAGATGTTCTTGGTCAAAAGATGCTTTTCTGTTTGCTGCTAATTCCTGGTTTCGAAGAGCCAAGCACCCTCCCAGGAGGTGCTAAGGAGAGACCTCTATAACTATGCAGAAATAGGCATGGAAGGGTGGGGGAAACGCTGCTGTACACTCTGTGTATGGGTGTGATGAAGAGCATGGTCCCCACTGACTGCTGGAATTCTGCCTGGTGTGCCAAAGCTGAACTGAAATTGAGCTCCTAAGGGAGGATGCAGCCCTGAGTCCTGGGCTTGCGGGGATGAAGCTTCCACCTTCTCAGGCTGGGGAAGCTGTGCTCCTTGCCTGCAGGAGGTGTGCACTGGGGAAAGGGCTCTGCAGTCAAGCAAAGCAGCTGTGGGCAGATGTCACCAGGCAGTGTAGCACTGGTGACCTCCTGTGCTGGATCTTCTTCACAAGTGCGAAGATCTAACGGCATTGAGAAAGGAGTAGACCAAGGAAAGGAGTAGAGCTTACTATTGATTTCCATGATGGTAAAGGCTGGAATCCTGTGGCTTCTAAAACTGGGACGATAACTCCTCTGCCATCTGCAGGTCTGCAACTGCAACGTGGGTTCAGTGCCCAGGTTGCACACAGAACTAACCCTCCCCCCCAAAAAACAAACAAAAATATAAACCATGATCATAATTTGTCAACCAATCATCCACCAAATTTTTACATTGTTGTAGCTTATAAAAAGTATGACTGTGAAGATGTCAAGATGGCTGCCATACACACCCAAGGACAAAAACTTAGTCCTAACCTTACTGTTAGTTTTTGCTAGGTATATGCATGCAAGTATCTGTGCTCCAGTGTAGATGCCCTGGACACCCTAATTAGGTAGATAAGAGTGGGTATCAGGCTCACCGTGGCTGTAGCCCAAAATGCCTTGCAATTGCCACACCCCCACTGTGTCCAGTGAAGCATCTGGGCAGTTTGAGCCTAAGACTTGCAGCAGCATCAGGAGAAAGCAGAAGTATGAGCTGTGGAAATTCCCTGCTGCTGGGGATGGACACCAGCATCTCCTGGTCTGACCTGGTGTCTAGGCATGTTTGCAGCTTGTCAGGAATTTGGATCCAGGGCACAAGGTTGCCAATCTGATCCTCAGATTATCCTCCATTGCTGCCCTTCTCTGTGGGCACCAGTACTTGTAGGTGAAACCCAAACCATAGCAAGCAGGACCTTGCATTTGAGGTAGAATGCCAGAACCCAGGGGCCCAGCTGGCATATCCTTGTTTCTTCCAGTGACAGGAAGGACTTGATGAAAAATGGATGGACCCCATGAGTCAACAAACTGTTGTATAGCTAGTGTTGACAACAGGGATAATCTTTTACAAGCTTGGGATGCTCTCTGTGATAAAAATATCATCCACCTGACCAGTTGCAGCAAGTACCAAGAGGTAAATTATCTTTGTCAGCAGACTGGCCAGCCGAGGAGGAAAGTTTACACTAGGAATAAAGGAGCAGGCAGGGGAGATGGTGATGACCCACACCCCATTGAAGAGGTCGTGGACTGGAATGGTAAGAGGGCACAGAGTAAAGGCTGGCAGAAGAGACTTTGAAAACAGGATAGAAGGAAGAAGGATTGTGAAGGGCTCATTGATTTTAAAGGATCATTTTCCACAAGCTCAAGTTTTATCCACCCTTATGGGTGTTCAAAAAAAGACAGCAGGAGACCTGCATGGATGAGCAAAGACCTCTCAATTTTAATATCAGAAACAATTGAACAGAAGCTGGTGCTTCTCTAGGAGAAATTTCATTCAGAAGGGATACAGAGGCACTATCCTGCCTCTGTGCAGTGTGCAGAGGTGGGGTTGGAAAAGCAAAAGCCCATTTAGGGTTGCATCTAGCAAGAGTCATAGAATGGCTGTAAACGAGAGACTAGTTAGACTGGGACTGCAAAAATGAGACAGAGAATGCATGCTCTTGAACCTAGGAGTGCTGGTAAAGAAATACCTGTAAAGGAATTATATTCTATTTAGTCATGTGTGGGCCCAAACTTTCTGTGCATAGACTCACATAGCCACAGATGCAAGTAAATAAGGGGTTGCTTTAAGCTTCAACGTGGTTAGCATGCAGTAGACAGATACTTTCAGAAGACCATTTATATTTTGCATGGGCTAACCGGTCATTTTACCCACTGATAGGTGGAAGAATCAGATTCATATCCCTGACACCCTTGTTGATTTAAAAAATTTAGGGTGGATATATGTGGTCCTGAGTATATTTCTTTGAGAAAGAAAGTAAAATTGTAATGCCTCTTGGTATTTTCCTTCTGCTATTTTCAGACAACTCAAATGGATGTGATCATCCTTCAGTCGGAGAAGGATGTGTATAGAAAAATGAGGAAAAGTACAGCAGCAAAAAAAAAAAAAAAAAAAAAAAAAAAAAAAGGAAAAAATTTAAGTTCTAGGTAGATGGAGCCAAAAGGAATACAAAATAGGGTTTCTGTGGCCTCAGTCACCTGCCAAAGTGTAATGCCATCTCAATTACCCTTCATCTAAGTCTTCCACAGGGAAATGGAAAGCACTTGCCTCCCTCAGAGAGGATTATGTGTGAAAAGGATGGCAAAGGTGATTTTTTTTTTGCTTTGCTTTCTCCCTCCAGCTAAATCTTGGATTGCACAGCAATTGTCATATTTTACTTGCTGGCCTCTGGATAGTCTGGTTTTCTCTGTGTTCTGCAGGTCAGCATTTCAGAGATATGCTGAAATATCCATGAGACTCAAAGTGTAGGACTCCCAATGTGAGCAGAAGGCTTGGCATGTAGAAGAGTCTAAGAACAAAGCAGCCAACATCCTTTCTCCAGAGACAAAACACATTTTGTCTGTGACATTCTTAGTCTCCATCTGCTTGGGAGAGGGAAAGTTTCCCATATGGTACTGCAGTGGGCTAGTGATTCACTCTATTGACTCACTCCACAAAATGCACAATTGAATGTTAAGTAACTGAAGTCAGCTTTAATGGATGCAGCATATGTATACTTCATGAATGCAAAATATGTAAACTATTATTATGTCACCTCTTTTTGTGCTGATAGTACTGCATTGATTACTGATTGATTCCTAATTGCTTATTAATCAGTTATCATGTTCTGAATTACTTGCATTTTGAATTATCAGTTTAGAATCAAAATTAGAAGCACATCTGTTTCTGCCATGGCATGTTATATTTTACATTTTTCATATTATTTTCAGTAATATCTCGAGTCAAACATATTAGATAATCAAGATATTAGTGATTTAGCTCTGATGTGAAAGCTTATATTTCTGGAGAAAAGGATGTCTCTCAGTTAGTCTTGTTCATATATCACAAATTCTTTGTTTTTTTCAAGAACATTGATTTTTCATAGATCTGTGAATGTGAGGATCATCCATAAAACAGTTTATTATGAGATAGTCAGAACAGTCAGAACAAGTTTAAGCAGCTGATGCCTATCCTTATGGACTGCCAGGCTCATGATACCATGGTGATCTTAGTTAATGAACTGCAGGAAACTGCAGGACAAGAGAGACTTGAGGGAAAATATTCAGTTTCTGACAAGGATGTGGGGCTGAAAGCTGATTAGTCAAGTTGCAGGATCATTGCAGAGTTGTAACAGTGACAGCATGTTTCAAGTAACAAAGAAAAATTCATGTCCAGGATTCCTGGGGAAAAGATTAACCATAATGTATGCATGTAAAGCCATGCTAGTGCTTGGCTTTGGGATGCTTTAGTGTGTTTCCTCAAACAATGGAAATGTCTGTCTGATCCATCCAAGCTGTGAAGTCTGGTGTCAGTGTGGAACGGACATAGGAAGTAGTGAGATTTTCCTGATCATTAAGTTTTCAGTCATTTTCTCCCTCACTTCCTTGACAGCTGCAACTGAAGCTGAGCAGTGCTGGGCACATGAGACTCCCCTCTGAGTGGTGTTGCAGAGATTGCCAAGCACTGAGGCCTGTGCCCTTCATGTGCGCCTCTGGGGTGTTCACCAAGGCTTGTCCATCTCCTAGCTTGGCAGGATCCCAGCTAACACCATCCCTCAGGCGAGGCTGGGCGTGCTGGTCCTGCAGATGGGCTCCAGCTGTAGCCCCAGCTGAGGCAGGAGGGATCCTGACCAGTTCTGGAGTACCCCAGCAGTCAGGGTAGACACCTGCACTGAAATAAGTCCAACTAACCATGCACAGCTTCGGCAGACAAGGCAAACAAAACAAATTCAAATTTGTAAATTTCCCTCCTCCACTCCCTAAATTATCTGCAAGTAATTGAGCAAAGTCAAACATCTGCCTGTGGCACCACTGCTTATAAAAACTTGGCATACCTCATCTACTCAGGAAGACAATTTTTTTCCTCTTTACAAAGAAGTTACAGAATTTGCCTGTCCCACGCAGAGATGTACAAAATGCTCTGATGTACCCTCTGTATCAATGGAAATCATGAGAAACTGCTGGTAAAAAGAAGGTTATTTAGTTGTGAAAGCCCTTGCCTTCAGTGGAAGCTTTGCTACACCTTTTTAGTAACTGATTGCAGAAGTGGGACTGGGTGTAAGAGAACGGCTTGTTTGAATGTGAGATAAAAATCTGATGTGGTACAGCCAGTTGCAAGGATGATATCTGGAGTATTAAGAAATTGTGTCTTGGGGAAGGAAGGAACAGACTACTTTCCAGATTCAAGGACTCAGAGTAAATAAGGGAATTTAACAAAAAAGACCAACATTTAGCAAATTTTAACAAAAAGACAATTTTCCCCCCTTTTTTTATTAAATGAGCACTCATGGCATCCCATGCTTAAGTGGAAGTAAGCACCTAAGATTTGTAGATGCTCATGGTTGAAAGCACAAAAGTTAGAGGATGTGCAAAAGCTTAAAATGTTTATTAATAAATTATACACTTGGTATGGAAATTGGTATAAATCAGTCCCTTATCTCTTAGTTTGAGCAAACAGCAGTGGGTTTCAAGTAAAAGAGTAGGGTAAAAGAGAAGATAGAGAGAGATGAATTAAAGAGGGCGAGACAGAGAAAAGAAGAAAAGCAGAAAGAAAGATCACCATTCCTGGTTCCAACATTAATCAAGCTGATGGAGTTTGCAGAGTAGGCAAGTTCTTGGGCTTGGGATTACCATTTTATAGAAAAGTTTTCCCCACCCTAGAGATAAGTTATTTGTTTTCTATGTAATTTGGTTATCATGTGCAGTCCATTCTTTTAGACCTTTCGGGAAATGGCTCAGAGGACTACAGGAGTCATTGGTGCTCTTGGTTATCCTCTCCCAGGCTGGCTTTTTGTCAAGTGCCTGTAGCAACCGAGGCACAGACTCAGATTGGCAGGGAATCTGAGACCTTTATTCAAAGAAACAAAAAGCTGCTTTTATACATTCTTCTAGACACTTCTTAATTTCTTTATATGGTATTTTTCACTAAGCGACCTATCACACACTGCCATGTCAGTAACTCACTCTGAATGCCCTTATGCCTGGTGATTGCACCATCCAGGTGTTTGTCAGGCTCCTCTCCATGGGGTGTCCACCCTGCAGCATCTCCTCCCTCCAGGGCCACGCAGAGACAAGCCCCTGTGCATGGCCATGGTGCTCTGCAGGCGCATCCCAGAGCCTGCAACCCAATTCCATCTTGTCTCTCTCCATGGACAGCAGCCCATGCCCACTTCTGGCCCTCATTCCTGCACTTGCATGGTACTGGGTTGTGATTATCTCCAGGAGCCAGAACAAGAAAGTGCTGTCTCGCCTCTGCATGGCCCCTTCTCCAGCCACATCCTGTCCTTTCTCACAGCATGTCACTGCCAACAATCCTTGGTTGGCTCCACAGCTATCTGGGTATGGGTGTTTGAGGCAGGCACATTAGTCTCTTCATCTTCTAGGCTTCTACAGCACTCAAAGTTTTTAGAAGTCTAAAGTGACATAGCTGTTGGGCTTCAGCCATGGAAAACATCTTTTTTAATCTATATAAAAATTTGAAATTAAGTTAAATTTACAACCCTAAAATGAAATTAAATTCAAAACATGAAGCAACTGTAATTCCACTATACCTAGAATGTATACGCTACATGTATTTGGAATCCCCTGGGGCTACTTTATAATGACTATTTACATGGGGATGCATTTTTTCCTGTTCTTCTTGTGGAAATGTATTTTCTTAAATAACTAAATTATAAAATTTGAAACCTCTCTGATCTCAAAGTCATTTTTTTTACTAGTCACAAATATTGTAACTTTCTACCTTCAACTTTTTCCCATTTTATAAATAGAATCAATACATATATGTATACATATATGTACATATATATATATATATATATACACTCACATGCGCATATTTATATGTATAAATACTCTAGAGTGCAAGAAAACCCCATTTATAACACAGATATACCTGTCAATCCAAGGAAGAATTTTCACTATGGTTCATAAACATACCTAGCAGTGCTTCCTTTGTAATGAAAATTATACACGGTGCAGTTCTTCAGGAAAGAAATAAATGTAGTTTTGTATAATAAATCCCTAAAAAGGAACACATTTGCTTCCAAGTCTTTTTTCAAAATGGATGGGAGATGCAATCACATGTTTGGGGTTTTTTTTGTTTTTCCCTGAAGTTTCAGTATTTTCAGGACTTGCACATCTTTACGAATATGCAGTAGCTTCTCTAAGCTTTGCTGGTGTGTCCCCTTAGGATTTCTTCTCCAGAGCACCTGGATTCTTGGTAAAGGTACAAGATGAAGCTCTGTGGTTTGAGTTTGTGCCTGTGCCTGTGTGTTAGGACATGCAGAGCTCAGTGGTGGTGGATCAGCTGATCTGGTTCTTCCAGCACCAGCTCTGTTGGAGAGATGGCTGGAAATGGGCTCATGGCCCCTGCCACAGCTGAGTCCAGGAATACACCTTGTCCCCACTGCTCTGGTGCCCCTGAACATGACAGCCTCTTCACCCACTCTTCCTCAGTTTCCTTCAGTAAGGAGATTTAAAATATCTCAAGGAAATGATAAGATATTGTGGTCAAAGCATCTGGATTTCACCAACTCCTGCCCTCTCTTTAGCTCTTTAGTGAGATTTATTGAGGTTGCATTTGTTCCTGCTGAAAAAGTGTCACATGAAGGCTTCCTCTTTGTTATAGTTACTTAATTTAAGCTCCACAGACAGATTCTGTTGTCAACTTCAGAAAGTTTTTGTTCAGAATACCCGACACACATCCTTCCACCCTCCTCACTCCAATCAGAAGGATTTTTGGGGCTCCAAAGCCTCCCATTACCAGAAATTGTTTAAATTTCATGTCTTTATAAAGTTACATAAGGTTCAAGTCAGAAAAAAAATATGATAAAACACTGAAATAATAATAACTGTTTAATTCTCAAAATTTAACATGTCCCTGAAAGTTATAGGAGTTCTGACTTTTATTTTTAAATAAATAAAGCATGCAATGGAAAACAAAACAAAATCAAAAACCCCAACAAAATTGATCCCTCCTGCTAAACAACAACTTTGACCTCTTTTAAGACTACCAGCCCATCTGTTCTAACATGCTGTCTCTCTCTGGTTTCAAATGGATACAAATAAAGGCAGACAGTGTTCCTCCAGTGTCACACAGGTTCACACTTTGGTGGCATCTAAGGTGTGCAAACTTATGAGCAGAGATTTAGAGAATAAAGGGAAATTAATGCTTGAAGGCTGTGTTTTTAAAACAGCAAACCCTTCCCTTATGTTCTGGTGAGATTTTGGGCTGTGCACCTTGTATACCAGATGGGAACACTTTTCTGTTTGCTTGGTCTTGGTAATTTTTTCTGTTTTCTTAGCTGGTTTCAGGTTTCTGTGTAACAACCTTTGCCTTCACTTAAAAAAAAATCCAAACACCTGACCCAGGCTACACGTTAGGAGGCCTGTTTGGTGGGAAGTGAATGCTGGAATGTTTCAGTTTTCAAAACTGCAATGACTCAGATTTATAGTCAGTCTGTTTATGTTCTATCATATCATGTGTGGTAGCATAGGATATCAAAGCAAGAAAGCCTACAGGGATACCACCATTTGAAATGAAAAATAGTTCCTATGTATGGCATAATGCAGCACAGATGGAAAGTTGTGCTTTTCTGTTTTACTGTTTCTGTACATTGCTCAGGCAATAAATACTGGACAAATCAAGCAGTCATTTCTAAGGCTCCATATAACCTATTTTACCAGTATCAGCTGCTATAGTTTTATATTCCCTAGAGAAAACCTGCCTGGGTTCCTGAGTTTTATAAGGCATTTCAAGGAGACCTCACAAATAAAAATGGATGGAAAATATGTTCTGGCTTTTAATAACAGTATAGTTAACTCTGCATTTTTGTATGATAGTCAAAGCTCTCACTAGTGTGTTGCAGCCTTATCATTCTTCAAAGCAGCATTTATTTAATGACTATTACTTTCTTATTTCATCTGCTATGAATTTTACATCATTATTTCAAGGGCACAGCACAACAGGAATACACTATAGCTGTGTCACTTCAGGTCTGGGCTTCATAAACTGAGAAGGATTATTCCACATCTGGTGCAGCCGACATGCTCTGACACCTTCTCTCTGAAGGTGGCCACAAAGGAATCCCAAAGCACATTTGCAAGGCCAAGTAGCCTAATAATATTTAAAGCAGTGCCTGGGCACTGTGGGACATAGGTTTGAGGAGAGCTTTTGCTCTGATGCAAAATACCTGATGTATGATGGAGCTCAGGATAGGAAAGTCTGTCACCCTCTCTCCATCACCTCTTCTTGTGGCTAGAAACCACAGAAAGGGACCAGATCACCCACGACTGCCCAGCACCTGTCCTGACCCTGGGCTATTGCACTGGGAACACACAGGTTAGGTTTGATGGAAGCTTTTCTATTGCTGAACTGAAAAAGAGCTGTAGGTAAAAGAAAATTACTTTTCTTCAGAGCAGGCACACCTGTTTGTGAAAAGTTTTTAAAATTAAGGGCAAGATATCGTCCAGGAAAAAGAGACACCCCCAAAATAAATACTGACCAAGCTGTCAGACTCCTCACACAGGGTCACAACTGCTTTGCTCTGCAGTAGGAAGCAATAGTATCAGTATTCTTTTCAGTGGCTTTCAGATCCTAACATACCAATTAAATAATGGCCCCACAATATAGAAAATCAACTTTCCCCAAGCCTTTTAGGACTTCAAATCACATTATCCATACCCAGCAAGGTAGTTGCCCCATTTTCTCTTCTTTTTCAAAGTACCAGTATTTTCCATTTCAAAGGAAATACTAAAAGTAAAAGGAAAAATAATCTCTTAACAATATTTGTTTAAATAGAAGGAATGATTACATATGGGAGTTTGTGCTACAAGATTTTGCTTGTAGACTGAGTGTAAAAAACCCTGATATTTGTAAAAACAAATTTATAGCAATTTTAGTCATATCAAGCTTCCTCTTCCGTGATACAAGCTGACTTCTGTCCACTTGGCCTTTCCACCTCCCAGTTCAGCAGGTGTCATATCACCCCTGAAGCTGAAGCCAGTTCTGCAGAAAAGGAAGAAAATCCAATTTCAGCATCTGACAACAATCTCTCCTTAAGATAAGTTTTGGTGAGACAGAAAGTAGTTTTTGTCATTGCTATATCCTGTGTGGTAATTTCAACAGAACTTTCCGGGACTCAGTTTGGAGTGGTCAAAGGCTAATCAAGGAAAAACGAATCTTTAGTGGGTTTTATTTGTTAATATGCTTCATATAACAGATATTAATTTTCTCCTGTTTTCAAGACTATTAATTCCTCATGTATCAACTTAATTTATTACTAATTATTTTTTAGAATGGTTAGATATTTCTTTTCAGCTGATTTCCAGGATCTAAATTTTAAAACATTCATAGTATCATGTAATAATAGAATCTTTAAGGTTGAAATAGACCTGTAAGATCATTGAGTCCAACAGTTGGCCCAGCACTGCCAAGTCCACCGCCAAACTGTGTCCCCAAGTATCCCATCTACACATTTTTGAACACTTACAGGGATGGCGATTCCACCACTCCTCTAGGAAGCCTGTTCCAATGTTTGACAGCCTTTCAGTGAATAAATTTTCCCTAACATTTAATCTAAACCTCCTCTGACACAACTTGAGGCCATTTTGTCTTGTTCTAAAACATTAAAGCAAAAGGATATAAAGGTAAAAAAAACCCAAAACAAAAACCAACAAGACTTTAATTATATATTGAACTGAGGATTTGGGTTGGGGTTTCATTTCTTTGGTTGGATTAATTTTTTGTTTGGTTTTTTCTGAGTGTTTATTTGTTTGGGGTTTTTTTTAAGATCGACTGCAGGACTGTACTTAAGGCAACTTCACATCCAAGGCTGAGTATATACAACCAATTTTACTTAAAGTCAAAACGAAGCCAATAGATAATTCAACGTGGCCACAAAGGTTACAGTGAAACTAATAAACTAAACCAGGTCGGCACACAGGGGCCTGAGTATAGAATGAATGCAACCATTCATACCGTGAAAAGTTTCACACAGTTTTGGTCTCAGCCAAGTAGTGCTACAACGAGGAAAATCTGGGAGCCAGCTCAGGCCAGAAAATGCTCTCCATGGGCACTTTGAGGAAGGGTTAAGAGTTAAACTGTATAGATGTGAGCCTTTCCATACTATTTTTCCAAAAGCAGGCCCATGATGTTTTATTTGCCTCTACAAAGGCAGGCAGGGGTGACAGGGGTAAAGGAAGTTTTGGGAAGGACAAGAGGTTTGGTAGGAAACTGCTGTGCCAAAGAAATTTATTGCACTTCAAGGTCAACTAAACCTACCTTTGGTTTAAGGTCAAAATACCAAGCACCATTTTGAGAATTCCAAGAAACTCAGATTCTCTTCTTGTTCAGAGTTGGAGACATTTTAAAAAATATTCTGGCTCCCTAATACAAAAAATTAATTCAATCTTAGTCAAATCATCAGGACTCAGACATTTTCAGCCCTAAGTTTAAAGTTCCCTTTCCCCATGTTTTAATTAGAGCATAACTGTTTTTCTTTAATTTATTTAATGTAGAGTGGTTTTATTGTTGTGGTCTGCTATTTTTATTACAATAGCAAAAACATTTAAAAAACCCCAGTTATTGTTTCCAAGATTCAGTAATTTTTATAAGCAAAAAGCCCTATAAATGGTGTCTGACAAAAAATCTTGACATGAATAAGGGAGTATGAGGCCCTTCCCAGAGAGGTACTGAGCAGCCTTGTGAATGTTGGGCCAGATGGCTTTGTTAGGGATAAACAAAAAGAGTGAAAAGAGAGCAAGCGGTAAGAACCATTTAAGGACTATGGAAACAGAAGAGACTGACCCCTGGACCACCTCAGACTAAGAAAAAAAGGAGGTTTTTTTTTTCAGAAACCATTCTGTGTCTCAGATGACTATATGATCATGAGAGATACTCTTACCTAGGTCCTTACTATGCCCCTTTGTGACTTTTAAAAGACTTAAAATAAGAAACCCTTTTTTTTTCCTGCTGTGTCTCAATTCCTTCTTTGGGAAAAAATCCATTTTAGCCTCATCCTTACATCATTCTGCCCTAATGCATCCCAGCTGGAGGGACTTTCCCTCATAATCATAATTTTCCCCAATTTGAGGCAGATCCACTACCCCTCCCTGACCTGCACTTGTCCTGCTTTAACTGAGGATGGAGCTAGCACAGGATTTGGGCAGCTCTCACCATGTCAGTGCTGCAGTGCTTACCTTATAAGCATCTTGAGGCCCCAGAACAACATCCAGAGCTCAGAATTGCTCAAAAGGAAAACGAATGAAAAACAGTAATAGAAATTCTGCACACTGAACGAGGGCCACTTACATGCTAATGAAGAGAAATATTCAGCACAAAGGGGTAAAATTTGTCACTTTTTCAGTCTTTGAATACCTTAAGTAAGGATTTTAGGCAGGCATCTTTATCTCCTGTAGTTCAACACCTTATTTTGGGGAAAGGCACCTACAGTTGCTACAGATCATAGACCAGTGTTACCAAAATTAATGATTTACAACCTTGTTTCTGCAGTTTACACAGAAAACCCATCATATTTGATTTTCCCCTTCAGGAGAGATCAGATATCTGGGTTATTTCTTTCAGTTCAAACTCCATGCTGGAATTGGCCTTTTTTGATCATTTTGGGCCCCTCCCACAACCTATGAATGTTTTGTTGCTTAGAAGGGCAGTCCTGCCAGAAGGTCAGGGAGATGCCCTGCTACATCCAGGAGTGTGAACTTCCTCCTGGGAATGAGGATACGAGCACCAGCCCCTTCTTAAAGAGACATTTAAAGAAGCCCTGCAGAAGACAAATTTTACAAGTACCTGTCGTAATTTGGAATCAAATTCTTTGCTCAAAACCAGGAATTTTTCAATTTCTAGAATAAGAAAAAACATCCCCCAACTATTTGGGTTATTTTGCTTTGGTTTGGGGTTGTTGGTTTTTTTTTTGGAGGAGTGGGGGTTGTTGATTTTTTTTTTTATTTTGTGTTCTGTTTGTTACTTTGTTAGCTGGTTTGGATTTTTTTTGTTTCTTTGGTTTGGTTTGGGGTTTTTGTTTGTTCAGGGTTTTTGTTGGGTTTTTTTGTGGAAGGTGATTCATTCTGTGAGCACAGCTGAGGAGGGGAGGCAAGGATGGCTTCGGCTCGGGTGCAGCATCAGCTCATCAGCTCAGCCAAGTGTGCGAGCATTGGCATACGAGCAAGATGCTGCAGTCTGAATGTCGACACATGGTCAAATACTTCTCAGTAGCCCAAGTGTGATGTTTAAAAATCCCTTTGTGGCTAATGTCTAGTAAAAGGCTACATTATTGGCTAGAACAAAGAGTGTTACACTACAGGCAGAAATGGAACATCTCCAAGTACTCCTGTTGTGCTGTACAAAGCAGCATCTCTCTTAGTCTGTGCCGTTTTCCCTTGTGAGGGAAAAGACTTTTCCTGATACAGGGGCTACAGTAAACTGTGCAGATAATGGAATAGCAGAGAGGATTCACAATAAATTTTTGGCTAGGCTTTGGGCTGTGAAAATGGCTTAGTTGGGTTCAGGACAAGTTTCATTCCCTGCAGTGGGTCTTGTGCCAGCCTTATTACTGCACTGCCATGTGGAAAATACTTGGAAATAAAAAGAATGATCCTTTGAAAAATGCTTTAGTGGAGTTGATGAGACAGAATAAAAGAAAGGACAAGTTATGATGGATAGGGATAGGGGGTGCTTGCTGACTGCCTGCAGGTCATTCCCAAATCAGTTGGAACAGCTGCAGAGGGGAAAAAAGCAAGTTAAAAATAAACAAAACAGATTTGCACCCATTACAATCACTGCCTTTGCCAGTCTTTGCACTCAAGCCTGGCTTCCTGGAGTGAAAGAAGAAAGACTTCAGATTTCACAAAGGAATATTAATAGAAGTAATAGATGAACTTAAGAAAGAAAAACGACTAAGATGAATACAACTTGCTTTTGGTGCGAACAGATGGGTCATGGAATAGTCTGAGGGGTAACTAATGGGACATTGATGCTTAATTGAACAAAATAGACAATTAGCAGCTGAAGAAAAATCTGGGGAACAGTAAATAATGCTAAGACAAGGCCAGTTCTACAGAGTGATCGAGATTCATTATGAACAGTACTTAGCAACTCACATTTTAATATATTAAACTACAAGGAAATCGGTCATATTTATAGGGCAAGATTCTATTTTAGAAATCAGTGATGCTGCAGATGATGCAGGGTCACTGTAGCCAACCAACTGAGCACCCATTTCCAGCACTATTAAGCATGGAAAGACCCCATGGGAACTTTTGAAGTGGAAACAAGGAAAATTGTAAAGCAGTAGTAGTGTGGCTCTCCTTGGCATTAATGAGAGCATTACTGTCAGTACTGGTGTCTGTGTTAAAGGTTATTAGAAAAGGCTGACAAGAGTTATAAAACCCACTTGCATCCAGGAAAAACATGTTTTCAGCTGGAGGATAAAAAAGTTTGATTTCTTTAGTGCATCCAAGGGAGGGCTAAAAGGTGACTTGTTTGTAATGTTCAAGTACAGCCTTTGAGAGATTGTTTTTGAGTGAAAAAGGCTCTTCATCCAAACACATAACATACAATTTAGTAGTTTGAATGATGAAATTTTAAATAAAAATACGTTCTCCCAGCAGTTAATTTTATAAGCATTTCACGCGTTCATCATCGCTTAATTTTTCAAACAAAGACTGGATAGATTTCAAAAAGACAGCTGCTCTATCTCAACCAGGAATTATGAGTTTTATTCAGGTATTACCAAGCAATATTCTCCTTTTTGTGTCGTGTTGTACATTAAGGTAGCAGGGGTAGAAGTAATTTTGGACCTTAAAATATAGGTCAGCAGTGGGAAAGCTCCAAGTACATTGCAAACATACAAGTGGCAGCAATTTCTTAATAATTCTCATCAAAATGTCAGTTGTGCATAACAAACATCTGCCTCCATTGGTTTTTAATAAGGTTTCAAGGACCTCATTTTAATTATTTTGAGCCTTAGAGATGCAGAATGAGAATCCAGCTTAATTTTGCACTCAATAGTTCTGCTCTGCTAAAATGAAAGTGATCTTTGCTTTATCTTTCTGCACTGATCTCCATCAAGTACATTTCTCACATTATTACATGAAACCCCTTGACTAGCCCTTGCAGGTTCAGGAACGTAGCAGCCTTTAAAAGCCCTCAGAAAAAAAAAGGAAATCTGGATCCCTCTCCTTTTTATTATTTGGAAAGGAAAAGCATTCTCTTGTCAATCCATCATGAACCATGATTTAAGCATTAGCTATTAAACCAAGTAATGACATGAGCTTAGGTGATTATATACTTGCAGATACCACATGCTCATCGTTAAACATAAGGACATACCTAAGGAGCTGTGTAATCCAAATAGCACCAAGTCCTTGTGACCATCCAGTTGCCCTATTTCTTTCACATTTGATTTTATTTTTTAATAATGCTGACGCCGGAGGTGCTACTTAAGAAGTTCAGAGAGGCAGGAGCAGCAAGTTCCATCAGCTTTATAATAAATGGGTGTGTGAGAGGAAACCAGCCAAAGGGCAAGCATTTGGAGGTGAGATATTGAGAACACCTGCTCCTCCCTCAGCACACTCGTGATTAAACATTTTACTTAGTATGTGAACTGAAATGTGTTATGTTAAACCGGGGTCAGAAGGCACAATGTAATTATGGTTGTTATTATTACTACAGAGGCCAAACAGAAATCATATTGGGAATGACTGTGTGTGACTGTGAGAAGGAGTAAATCTTCTTGGGTAAGGAATTGCATTTGGAGTGGGGAGGATAAAGAATGTTTTACTGGAATTCTCCAGATCTGTAATAGTTAGGTTTCTCTTCAGGAAAGCATTAATTTCTTCTGTTGTTCTTTAAACTTGTCTTAGTAAAACAAAAAAATAAATAAAAAAAACAACAAAACTAAACCTCTTTGTCCAAGTCAGCATTCTTTAATGTATTCTGATTTCTTAACACATTCTGAGTATTTTTGTGTGAGTCTGTGCTGAAGTGTTGCTTTATTTCCTAGGAATTTTTTCATCTTTCCTTGAGAAACACCTACAGGGTGAGTTTCTCACCTCAGGGCTGGATGACCCATGGCTATTGTGCCTGAAGATAGATCATGGAGCACAGACACACAGACACATACACACCCTCCAAGTCACACACCTGGTCTGTAGTTAAACATCTTTAATGATCCTCCATCATTTCATGATATAAATTTAAAGATTCAGACCATTAAAAAAAACCCCAACAATTAATTAAGCTAGGGTTTGAGAAGTAATTTCACACATTTCTTACTGCAACAGCCGCACAGTTTGGAGTCAGTGCTCTCACAAAGTGCAGAAGAGCTGGAATTAATGTTCTGGTGTAGTGTGGTTTAACCCCAGGTGATAGCTAAGCACCACCAAGCTGCTCACTCACTTTAATCTGAGAAATGGTGAGCTGAGCTAGAGGCAGTTCAGTAGGTAAAGCAAAAGTCAAGCACACAAGCAAAGCAGATAAGGAATGAATGCAATACTTCACATCCAGCAGGCAGGTGGGCAGCCATCTCCAGGACAGCAGGGCTTTGTCATCCACATTGGTGGCTGGTGATGACAAATCTCCAGTCAGCTGGGGACAGCTGCCACAGCTGGGTCTCCGCTCAGTGTCCTGCACACCTCCAGCCTGCCACCTGTTCAGGGAGGGCAACGAGCAGAAAAACCTTGGCTGTGCAAGCACTGCTCACAGTAAAGCTGTCTGTATTATCAGCACTGCTTTCAGTACAAATCCAAACCATAGCCCCAGATACCGGATACTGTGACCAACAGTAATTCGATTGCAGAAAAGCTCAATACATTCTTCATTCTTTTTCAGATGTATCTATTGGATTACGGTTTTTAACATAAAACTCATGTTTGTACATTAGTATATATGTACAAGCTCTTAATATTTGCAAGAAGACTAAACTCTCTAAGTAAATCAAGTACAATAAGAAGCAATGACAATGAAGCTCTCAATAAATATGGTAAATAATTGCAACTCCTCCCAGCACAATATTTGAGTGCATGTTAGAGAAGCTAGCAATTCTGGTTTCTTACCAGAAACTTTCTTCAAAGTTCAGGGACAGAGTACATTTGTATTTTACTGACTTTATTTATCTTGAACAGTACTTTATAGAGCAGGACAATTACTGTAAGGGGTGAGATGCTACCAACCTTTTTTGCTGTAATCAGTAGAAAGACTTATACAAAATGCAAGTGTAAAATATGGTAGATATCAGCCCCCATCCCTGAATCTTTCTGTCCCTGATTTAAAAAGAAAAGACACTGTAATTAATTTTGAGCAGCCTTGTTACTGGAATGAGAAAGTGTATTTTTTTTCTGAATTTTACCTGAATCTGACTTTAACAATTCTCTATGGTGATGTCTTACCCAGTCTAATTGCAAAATTTATAATTTAAAATACATGTGTTGGTTTTGAAGCTTAGCCTTTTTTAATTAACTGAAAGGTAACTTGCCTGTACTATGTATGTACTATGAGTTAGGTTGTGATGCCTACTATCAGTCCCATATGTTGATAGAAAGGTTTAAGTTCCTTAAATTTTATGACTTTTTCTGTTTGCAATTAAAATTTTCCCTGTGTCTGCCACAGCTTGATTTTACAACAAAATGACCCAAACAAACAGACAAATAAAAAAATCCCAGTTAAAACAAGAAAGCAGTTTCTTCCAGTGACATATACCCTGTGTTTTTAAATGAAGTTTTTTCTATGACTGGTTATACTGAAAAGCCTGAAGAGGGCTTAGCTTTTGGGCAGGAACTGGAAAACTAAAAGGCTGTCTTGGTGTCAAAGGTGTGTCTTTATCCCTCCTGTCATAATTATTCCAGGTATGATGAAGTTTTGAATTTCAGGTTTGAAACCAGCTACTCATAGTTAAGTCATGCTCTGCAGAGCGTATTAACTGAATTCTTAACATACCATCCAGAATTAAGTGCAGAAAGTTGCAATATAATCTCACAGTTGCAAAAATACCTATATACAGGAGTTATTCCGTGCCGGAATGGAGTTGACGCATAGAATTAGCACTCTCCTTTTGCTTATGTAGTGATCTTTAATTCTATAACACTCTATTTTTTTTTTTTGGCAACCTTTAAAGCACAGAGGAAAAGTAAATCAAATCAGAATAAACATTTAACTTGTATTTTCATTTATCTTGCTAAGGTCAGCATAGTCCTTTTGTATGAGTCTCCTGCAACCATTTCTCATTCTCCCACCATATAAACTTTTTACTCGCTCCTCAAATTTAATAAAGTAGAATAGGACAGTCTACCACATGTAACTGTGATATCTACACTACAGAAACATGAAAAGTCATAGGTCCATGTGACCGTGGTCACAAGGGTTTGCAGGTGAAGAGAGAGGCAAGAATGTTGATTCCATGATCAGAAGGCTTGATTTATTATTTTATGATATATATACTACATTATAACTATACTAAAAAGAATAGAAGGAAAAGTTCTCAGAAGGCTAGCTAAGCTAAGAATAGAAAAGAATGAATAACAAAGGAGCTCTCTCTGACTCTGTCCCAGAGAGAGCTCAGTCCTTGATTGGCCGTTAATTATACACATCCAACATGGGCCAATCACAGGTGCACCTGTTGCATTCCACAGCAACAGATAACCATTGTTTACATTCTTTTTCTGGGGCCTCAGCTTCCCAGAAGGGAAAATCCTAAAGAAAGGGTTTTTATGAAAAGTTGTTTGCGGCGGGCCCATCCTAGAGTGTAGAATCCTGACTGATCTGTTGGCCTAGCCTGTGGCGGAGTGGCTGCATCAGCAGACAAGGGATGGCATCTACGCACATTTCTACAATGCCTGAAAGAGTTCCCCACAACATTCTTACCCCTAAACTGGAAAGATTTGAGTTTGATAGATGGATTTTTAGATGGATAATGAGTGACAGTCAATGGCTCAGTGTCCAAGTGGAGAAAAAAAGCAATGAAGGGGATGTGTCTCAAGAGTCCATACTGGGACCATTCCCACCTGACACCCTCATCAGCTACACAGACAGGGGTCAAGTGCACCCTCAGCAAGGTTGCAGATGACACCAGGCTGAGAGGTGCAGCTGATTTCCTAGAGGAAAGGGATGGCATCCCAAGGGTCCTTAACTGACTTGAGGAGAGTGCCCAAGCAAACCTGAAGAGAACCAACAAAGCCCAATGCAAGGTCCTGAACCTCCTGAACATTGGAGGGTGGAACAACCCTCCAATGTCAATAAAAACTGGGTAATCAACTGATTTAGACTCATTATGCAACTCTTCCCATGATCCATTAAACCCAGATCCTCTTAGATAGTTCTGTAACTGTAACTATGTTGTTCTTAAGATGCATCTGAATTCCAAATTAGGGTTTTAGAGTTACTTTCATCAAAAAATTGGTCTACCATTAGTGGTCCGTCAACATTAAACTGATAGACCCCACAATAAATATAGAAAATATTACCTGTCATATACAATTAAAATATTCAAATAATCCACAGATCAACACACTTAATACCAGAAAACATGCAATCCTCTAAATAAAATCAATATTCTCGGCCATTTAGATGAGCTTGCAGATAATACTGCATTTATTTTTTAGAAACAGTCACAAGAGCAGATTTACCAAGACATTAAAAAACTCTTAGCAGGGGGTTACTTCTCTTGCAGAATAGATTTTAATTTATTCGTGTAATTATGTAAGGAAAGAAAAATTTCAGTAACTGTACACACCTGTGGATGATTGAGCAGCCAATAATAATGAAATCTACAGAGAAAATAATTAATCCATTTTCATTTACACTGAAAGAAACTAATTCTTTTAAAATAATATTATTACAAATCTCCCTTCTAAAACACCTATATAGAAAAAAAATTCTTCTCTAAAATCACTGTGATCATAACTTCTAATGGAAATATTAAGTAGAACCAAGTCTTGTTTAAAGTGCGATCATCCCATCTGGCTGAAAACTAAAAAGTCTTTCTTGTGACTCTTGGAGTGAATTCTTAATGAATAAATGTCATCAGTGTAGAGATGATCCATGTATTTGCAGGCTATAAGAGAAGGTGGAACCGGGCAATGAAGGAGTTTAGGATGTTGCAAACCTGTGTTGCTTCCAACAACTTCATTGATTCTAACCTCTGAAATCTGCTGTTTCCTCCTGAAAGATGGTGAAGTGAACCAAATAGCCCCAAAACACGTCTGCTGCTACCAGCAAAATCAGCTGGAAATTCTGCCTTCATGCACAATGGTCAATATTGTACACAGCAGAAGAAATGAAACCATGCTGTTTGCTTCTGTGAAGGTATTATTTTATTTTAACCCTCTTGTTCCTGTTCCAGACATCATGTAATTGTCTACTGTGGTTATATTTGTGCTTCTTTTTCTTCTGGGTACAATCCTAAATTCAGAAGTGTAGTGAAAAACCCTGCCTCATGTGGGTTAAATCAGAACATCATAAGATTTTAAAAGCATGCTGGAACAGGGCTGTGCTTTGGATTTAGGGTGAGCAAAGGTTTGATGACACACCAATATTTTGGTTGTTGCTGAGCAGGACTTGCACTAAGACAAGGGACTTTGCAGCTTGTCATGCTGCCCTGCCAGTGAGGGTTCTGGGGATGCATGAGGAACTGGAAGAGGATACAGCCAGAGGATATGACCCTGACTGACCAGAGGGATATTCCCTGCCACATGGCATCATGCTGAACAACAAAACTTAATGGAACTGGCTGGGGATGATGGCACTCTGCTCAATAACTGGTTGGGCATTAGTCAGTGGCTGGTGAAGAATTGTATTTTTCATTACTTTTTTGCATACTCTTTTATCATTATTATTTCCCTTTTATTTTTTCCTCTTTTTTCATCATTATTTGCCTTCATTTTCTGTGCTATTAAACTGTCTCTATCTCAACACAAAATTTAACCTTTTTTTCTGATTCTCTTCTTCATCTCACTGAAGGGGAGTGAGTGAATAGCTGGGTGATATTCAGCTGCCTGTCTGGTTAATCACAACACTAGTGAACTATTCTGCTCAAATGAATAATGTCATTGGAGCCAGCAGGACTTGGAGGGGGTTAAATTTAGCAAATCACATATGTCTCTCTAGGGCTGGAGCCATAGCTTGTGCAGCAGAACATTTCTAATGTTCCCCAGGACCAGCATGGAAAATTGACATGAACAAATCATTAGATGGCCATAGAAAAATGACTTAAGGATGTGACCCTCACAGACCTGACTTCCTGTAGGCTGCAGAGGAATAGTAGGGCAAGCACTTAGAATAAAAGCTGTCTGTTTCTCTAGCCTTTGGAAAAAAAAGTTTGGGACAATTTTCTTTTGCTTGCATTTTTTACTGGAAAAGGTAGTACAGGAAGGTAATTCTGCCAAAATATCTTCAGGCTTAAACAATTTGAAACACTATTTTGGTGATTTTTATAAGGTCTAGGTATTACAGTAGGATACAGATAGAGAAACTAGCTTGCAGCTAGTTTCCTGTACTCCCATTAGCAATTTGAAGACTGTTATGCAGAAAATACAACAGTGATGTCAATGTCCTTGTAATATTCATAAAGGTGCTGTCTAGGTTCAGCTGCATTCTGATATTTGCACCCAGGAGCTATTTTTTTCCCCTTATTGTTATTTTTGCAATTCTAAAACATGAATCATAAAAAGAGCCTTTTGCAGAAGCACATTATTATCCACCAAGAGCAGCTCCTTCCATTTGCCACAACATTCTCTCAAACCATCTATTGTTATGAGTGTGCTGCTGTTGGTTAAATGCTATTATATAAATAATATTAATCATATATGCCTGCAGTTAATTTTAATTACCCTGCTCTCTGCTTCTCTTCTCCTTTCCATGTCTTTCCTCCAGTAATTCAGCAGAGGAACTGAAGACCCTCTGTTTCTGTGCCCTTCCTGAGGACCAAAGGAGGAACAGAGCAGTCCCTCTGTGAGCTCTGACAGCAGTTAAAGGGGAAAAAAAAGGTGCTTTCAAGTAAGGGAAATGAGAATCCCTCAAAAAAAAAAAAAAAGAAAAAGTGTTTTGAGACTGCATTGACAGCAGGAGCAATATTTAAAACAGTGTCTTAATTCATTAAAGCACCAAAACTCACAGGATAGCTGCTGCTGAGAGTGGCCACACACTACCCAGTTGTGACTGACTGGTGGTTCAAAGGTTAGTGCTGAGGATGTGGGGAGAGGGATTGCTGATAAGCTGCACCATCACTGGGCCCCAATTCTCTAGGCTTATACTGGTCTCATTGCTCATGGTTCCCGACATGTATATATACTGAGTGACCACAGCTTCTGCCCTCTGTAGCCAGGTGAGTGCCCTCCACATGAGGTAATTCCTTGCTGGGTAGATCTGCTGGGTCTGGAACTCTTGGGAAGCCCAGGCACCCAGACACTGATGGTGAGAATCACTGTCTCTGCATCAAGAGCCAAAATCTCTGAGCGAGTATTGCTTGTCTCCTTTTATAATAACTTGTCTGGTTAATACTACATCTCTTTCTTTTTTTCCCTTTCTTTTTCTTTTTTATTAAATTCAATGGTAAAGAGCCTCATTTTTATTCTTTGATTATTAAGTGAGAGTCAAATGCCTGGTTTGAGCCACTGGTATCTCATATTAAGGATATCTGCCATGGGCCAGAATCATCCCAAGCCTTGTGTGTGTATGCCAAGCATGTCTGAGTGTCCCTCCACAGGATAATGAGCCAATCACCCTAGGCTATTGACATGATGTAGGATTTAAACTTTTAGAACACCAGTGAGTACCATCAAATCATTAACTAGAATTACAATATGACTGGTACTGTCCTTTCTCACATTCCTGATGCATCCTTAGTTCATTTCTTGCACACTGAGCCACTTTCAGTGTGTTGACCACTGTGACATCTGCCCAGGGGGTCAGAGTGAAATCAGGCATCAGTTCCTTGCAGAGCTTTGTTTCTTGAGGGAAGACAGCTTTGTGTGGATTGGACTGAGAACAAAGCCCCCTTTCTTTATGCTTTCCTTCTTGTTAAATTCTGTGTCCCTGCAGGCTCATCTTTAATGCTGAAAGTTTGTTCTGAGTTCATTCTTTGCTTGGAGTGTTTATAAAAAATTGGGCTTGACAACTTTAGAAGGCATATGAATACAACCATATACCTTAATTTTCTTTTTGAAGTCAGTTCAGACCTATGATTTTATACTATCCCTCATGTCAGGTCTGTAAGATTTTCTCCCCAGCTTTCTGCTGAGGAAGGTGTCTGAGGAGTGGCCAACACATCCCAGTTTGAAGAAGATATTTATTCCTGCGTGTCTTTGTCATGTGCAGATAGTAAATTCAGGCTGGTTGTAGCTCTGATAACAGCTATGTGCTTCCTTGACTCCATTCTTGAAGGTAAGGAATGATGCCAGTTTTCTGGAGGAAAGGTCTCCCTCAAATGATCAAGGTCAATTTTAAAAGCTTGGCTTTTTTTTTGAATAAAAAGAGATTATTAGTGTTTTGGTGCTAAGAGAGGATTGGGCAGCAGTAGTGCCTAGGACAGCCAAAGTAATAAAAATTTTATTTTTCAAGCATAAAATTAGTATTTATTTCTAAGATATAGAGGAGTCATAACTGTGGATGAATTAACAGAGCAGAAGAATGGAGGTTTTTTCCGAAGGACAACTCTTCTCACACCCATTTTTGCCATTTTGTAATTAGTGTGAGAACCTGCTGTGCAAAGACTCCATCTCAATTTCCTTCACCTACTGTACTTAGCAGATCTATGCCACTCCTGGCTTACCTGCATCCATTTCCTCAAGTGAGAATCAGGCATTTCTCCAACCAAAATGCTTTCTGAAACCTTTGAGGTGTCAATAAAGTGTTTGGCACAGAATCATCACAATGCTGATAACTTCTTCAAATAATCTGATCTATCAGCACCTTAGGCTGATATTTTTGTCTGGAAATTGAATTCAACCTGTTTGTATACGTGCATATATGTATTGTTGTATTTATGTAGCCCCTCCCCAAATGTCAGCTGGCCTCCACATTCCCTGTCCAGGTTGCCTGGTTACAAATGACTGTTCGTATTACAAATTTGAAAGCATTGGAAACCGAGTGCTGGAATCAAGGTGCTGCTCTCACAAACAGTGGGCTGCAAGACGCAAAACTGTCCTATAAAAACACACCTTGTTATTTCACAAATATTTTGTTCTATAGTTTCTATTACAATTAAGTTCTAATACTACTCAATTTTATATAAGCTTTTTTTTAAAATATAATTCGGTTTATGTTCAACCAAAACCATTGTGCACCTAAATAATTTAAGTATCGTAAAATTTCAAAGGTGCTGGAGTGGCCAAATGTGATCCTTAACTGTGCCCTTATTTAATTAGTGCACTCCCAATATTTCAAATTTTGGTTTAGCAAGAAAGAACTATCTTAAGCTACAATCAGAAATATACATTCTGCTCTGAAAGGTATCCAGCCCAACCTGATTCTCCTTTAAGTGGGAGAAGTGCAGGATGATTTAATGCGTATAAACTTTCAGCTAGGTGTGAATAAGTCACCGGCATGCCATGCACCACTCTCCAGTCTGTGTTCAGTGAAATATTTAACTTTTTCAACAAGACAGGTGATCTTCCCCTCATTGGCAGTCTCCAGCTCCTGAACAGCACTAATCCTCTGCAGGGGGTTTGGAGTGAATGCTCCATCTCCATGAGCTTTGTGTCTCATCAGTCTATGTGGCAGGCTATGATTATTGAAGTAATGATGATTAAAGTGGTATTAAGGCATAAACGAGGAGAGAGGAGATATACCTGTTTGTATGCACACTAGTGTTTGGTAACCTGTTTGTATGCACACTAGTGTTTGATCTGTGCTGGGATAAATATTATTGTTGGCACACTGAAGCCCTTAAGAGCTTCATCAGAAAACTAAATGCTCTGATGATAAGTTCGTATCTCAGTCCATGGCTGGATGCTCTTAGAGATATGTCTGCCAGGGAAGTACTCAAGAACCTTTGTAGAGGATCAGACAGCGAGCAGCTCCAGCTAGTGCTGTGTCCCACCACCAACCCAAAGGGTCAAAAGGACCATGAAGCCCTGACTAGCACAGAGAAACGTGTGTGCAGTGTGTTTTCCCATCTCCCAGCAATGTGAGACTCTTAGGACTTGTGAAGTAGAGGTGGTGTCTCTGCTTTGCAGTCCTACCCTGACCTACCTGGCTCAGCAGGCCAGGGGTGGTTGCTGTGGCTCTGCTGAACCACGGTCTGAAGTGCCAGCCTGAGTGAATGTCTCACTGACTGGTCCTTGCTGAACTCTCTGATGTTATTTGCAGTGAAATAGCAAGATTAGGGTTGGCTGTGTCTACACAAGCCACAAGTGCCATCACACCTTACAAGAGGTTGTGGCAGGATTCACGGACAGATGACTTTGAATAGCAGTTCCTGAAGAAATACATCTGGAATTCCTGGATTCAATAACTTATTAAGTTACAATCCTATTTATGACCATTTAAAGTCACTTTTAATCACCTCCTCAGAGGTGCTTTCAGCAGAAGTCTCCTGCAATTTGGGGAATGGGGGAAGGGCACAGACAGAATTAGGTTTTGTCATTCTTCCTATTTCTGCTCATCACTACAGAGGTACATCATCCAGTGTGATAGCACTTCACAGCAAAGACCACCCTAGAATTGTCACAGGGCAGTTCTCTGAGATGCCCAGGTCAGAGGGAGCAGTGGCCTTTGTGAGCCCAGTCTCAGCTGGAGCATGGCAGGCCCGGGCTGGCTGCTGGGCCGGGCTGCCCAGGAACCCTGCACTGTCCTTACACCAGACGGAGCAAGGGTCAAGCTGATGCCATGATGACACAGCGCTGCTCTCCTGACTTTTTAATCAAAATGTTGAAAGCTCTTACCCTTGCTCTACAAAATGGAAACAAAGTCTTAAATATTGATATTTTTAGCAAAATGAAATTATTCTTTCTGAGCCAGGCCCAGGCAGGACTGTGCACTATGTTTTCTCCCTAAAGAATATGAAACTTTTCCAAAATTCACTTCCCTTTTTGCTATTTTTATTCACCATGGAGTAGATTCATGAAGAGTTGATGACACCATAATGTTTTCAGTTAATAAAATCTGAAACATATCACTAAACTCTCTTCATGACAACTTTACAAGCACAAAAACATCAGAATAACCTATCCTGGGGCAGTGCAATTTTGGTGCACAATTTGAAATATGATTTACTTGCATTCAATTATATAATTACAGGCTTGATATATATAAATCAAACTGAATATATTGATTTTCAGGAGTAAAGATGATCAGTTTTGACTACGGAACATGTGGAATCAATGTTCTCTAGAAATCACAGCTTAGTAACTCAAATATATTTACTTATTTTGGGAACTAACAGCCTCTCTCAGGATAATTGTGGTGTATCACTGTCAATTTTTCTGGCCAGTTTAGAAATCTAATCCTTCTATTTTTCACTGGAAACCTACATTAGCAATGCTGACACTGTTCATTTATTGCATCCAATTATAAATATGGGGAGGAGAATACCTTTGCTCTAGTAAGGGTTAGAAAATTAAATACTTTAGAATTCATATTTTATTTATAATCTTTGAACAGAACATCAGCAAGAAAAGTGCAGTGCTATGCCTTAGGATCAAAAATACGTTCTTCTTTTCCAGGGGCTGCCAGTAATCTATTGCTGACTAAAAGCATGTGAATTCCATGTTCATCTTGAAGATACAATATACAATATTTCACATCTACTGCACTTAGATTTCAACAATCAGCTTCTTTCAAAGACACCCTGACAACTTAAATGGTGAATTATTAAGTCAGGATAACAAGGACAACATTCACTTTCTTTGTGCAGCTCCAGCTAGAGTAGAAGACTCTATTAATTATCAGACCAGAAATGGGCTGGGATTTGCTTTGTACATTGCTAAGCAATTTAACTGGAAAAGATGGGTTATGTATGGAAATAAATGACCTTTCTAAAAGCTTGTTTTTCCACCAACTGCTTGTGTTGAAACCAATTGCAGAAGTCATTCAAAATGAGCTGTTTATTGCTTCCTAAATGCATTTACTGCATGCCAGATGTCCATTTCAAAACATTCTGCTGTGTGCCTTTTAACTGACCCTGCCCTGAGATGCAACTGCCCATAGCCATTATCCTGGAAATGCTGCTCACTTAGCAGTGGGCTGCCAGCCCAGCAGGCACTGGGACAGACCCTCTTCAACACCACAGATATTAGGAAGAGTAAAAGCTACTCCTCAGAGGAGATGAGTCCATGTCCTGCTCAGATGGGTGATTGCATCCCAGAATAAAGCAAACTGTCAGTGTTATCTCATGAGCTGGCTGATGGTAACAGCAAACACATGGCAACGCAAACTCCCGGCATGGGATGCTTGCAGGGTTCCTGAAATTGCTTCCTCTCTTGTGCTGTAGAGTTACTTTTTAACTGAGCTGTGTTTTCTAGAGTGCCTGTTACGCTGGGTAATTCTGCTTTGTCTCCTTAAACTCTTTTGCCATGTTCCTGGAGCTCATCATTCTGCCTCACAGCAGCCACCAGTGGCAAGACCTAAATACACTTACCCTCACTTGGTGCTTGCCTTTAGGTGTGTGCTCTCTGGGATATCACAGAGCCATAGAATGTTTTGGAAAAGTTTGGAAAAGACCCTTAAGATCCTCAAGCCCGGCTGTTAATGTAGCGCTGCCAAGTCCAGCACTGAACCATGTCCCCAAGTGCCACATCTGCATCTCTTCAAAAGATGGAGCACTGTGCTTGGCAGGTGTTGGCCAGAGGAGCTGCCTGGAAGGGGTGAACATCTTGGGCCCAGCTCCCCACTTACTCATGTCAATGGACTCAGCAGAGCACTGATAGTAACAGCATGGCAATTTCTCCCTTTAGTGCTCCTCAGCAGTTTTATAGGCTTACCACACCTTGGAATACACTAAAACTTCTTAAACTTCGCTCTAAAATATTCACCTGGTCCTTCAATAAGGCATGATTTATATATGGAGGTTAGGTGGTCAGTTTGGTTGGTTTCTTCACTATTCAACATTTTTTTCTATGAGCAATTTCAAAATAAGTTACTTTATTGCTCTCTCTTTCAGCCAGTTCTATACTAACTCCCTCTGCTAACACCATCAGGGATTTCTTATAGTAAGTGTTCATATTCCTTTAGTGATATGCTACAAGTGAGGCTTGGATAAAAATGAAAAATATGTTAAATTAAAATAAATTTTCAATCTAAATTAAGATTAAAAGAAAAAAAGTTGGGGAAATGTTTTCACAGTACAATAACAAGGAGATTAAAGTCATAGTAATCTAAAGTTGTTTTGCGTAACGCTGACATATATAGAAATCAGGAAGAGAAATTAATTTTACATATCTAATTTCAGTCCCAATCTAAAAAAGAGTATTTTTTCTATAACTGAGTGTAGTACATAAGAAACCAATGTGAAATTTTGAAATAGAATGTCTTTACCAAATGACAGGAATTATAGCAAATGTGAAAAATAAAGAAAATCTATCATATTTATTTTATAAAACTGAAAACCTTGATACTCAATCCATTATGAAAACAGTTTTGGTTTTGATGAGGGGGAATTTTCAACAAAGATTTAAGTCCGTCTCCAACTGGACTTGTTTAATTTCAAATCGGTCATACTGCAAAGCAAGGAAGTTATCTCCTACTTGCCTAGGAGCACAGAGCTCATATTAAGCATAGCAAGGCCACAGAGAGCTCTTCAAGCTCATAAGGTACTTAATGTAACATTTATTTCCACATTTCAATATATTATTATATTCCTTGCCATACCTCCCTTGCTTCTGACAAAAACAAGACAAAACAAAACAAAAACAAACAAAAAACCCCCCCCAAAACAAAAAACCACAACAAGTTGAAATAAAGCAGATGAAAGTAGTTAACTATGTCTAAATTTCTCTTGTTTTCCTTCAATGTAAATTCACTTAAATCCTGAATTTGAAATTAATCCTGGGCTAACTACAAATACTTTGGCTTTAATGCAGTTTCATTTGTAGTTATATAGGATGAAGAAGAATTAGAAAAGCAATCATAAAAGACACACACAGGAAATTTTTGCCATAGTACTGATTTTTCCATGAACATAGCTATATGTCAGAGGTGGATTTTTTTATTTACTTAGAAATAAAAATGTGATTCTTATCTGTGTAAATTATATCTTAACTAATGGCGGAACACCTAGTCTGTTTTTGCAATTATAAAAAACAGTTTAAGTGAAATATTCAGAGGAAGTTTCCAACTGAATTACATAATTTTAATTCCAAATTCTGTTACTCTCAGTAAATGCACAAGAACACAATTCTTTTGGTAAATTAGCAGTGTTGGAAAGAAAGCAGTTACACCCACGGTGGCAAATCAGTTTTCCCAGACTGCTCAAAAGAGCTGAAATTGTCAATCACTCAAATCAGGCTGCAAAGGTTTAACATTGTGCTGGCATACAAACAAGAGGAGCCGTCTGCAAGAGTAGATCTGTTCTGCAAGATTAACAAAAGTACAAGGAATGGTTTGAACTATCATTAAAGTATAAGCCCTGGAAATTATATCAAAGGAACAGTGAAAAAAGCACTTGGAGAAAAAGCAATTACTCCATGTAATTCATGGTTTTACCATGGTGTCTGAGAGGAAAAAAATCTCAGAGTGTCACCTGGATAAAGTGACAGGGAAAGATCCCAATGTCAAAGTGAAAATGCAACTGGAGATGTTCTTCTAAATAGTTGCTATTAGTAAACACTCTGACAGTGTTATGAGGCCTCAAAAGAGCTGTGTCCAGATGCACCTTTAAGACTCCCAATTTTGAGGCAGGCAGTGCTTGTTCTTACCTTTACACTGAAGATTTTGCAATGTGACTAGTCTTAAAAATAACTGTGAAGACAGCTCTCTACATCTCAGAACTAGTCTGTAATCTCTTTGCATACTTGAACTACTGTTGTTCCAGTTGAGACTGGAGGGTTTTACCACTTGATTGTCATTTTGGTCTCATTCAGTGTAACCTATTCTGAGGTCTGACCATCACTTTAGCTGTACATAGCTCTCTCATTTTCAGGCCAGATCTAGAGTTTGAAATCCTATGGAGCCTGACAGCAATTACCCCAGCACCTCTGGCATATCCATCATCTGGATGACTCCTCATGCTGGGAGCAATAGCAATTATAGCCAGAGAAGCAACAATCTCCTTAAAGCAATGTACTTGGAACAGAAACATTGAGAAAAAAATTTAGAAGTGTTAAAATAATAAAAATCTAACTTGTCAGCTAACTATGTTCCAGTGAGATGCTGGTAGCACTGAGATCTTAAAGACCCTTGAAATCTCAGCTGGTATATTCTGTTCTTTCAACTCACTGTTCTCACTTCCACCATCTATGTTTGAGGCTTCTAAGGGTCACTTTCTTTTATCATGTTCTTCTTTGCCAAGATAAAGTCACTGTTTTATTACCCTGACTTCTTGTAGCCCCCAGCTTTAGAAATCAGGCCAGTAATCCATCGGAAATCTGAAGTAAAAGCCTTATGGAAGATGTTTTTAGTAGTGCTTTTTTCTTGAGCATTTCTATGGGAAATAATTTTCTTCCCTTTTGTTTTTGAAAAAATCTCCACAGTCCAATAGATGCTAATTTTACTTCAGAAGCATGGTCATGTAAAGTGGGATTCTCCTCATCTAATTTTAACTGCCTTTAGTTAATTGTCTAATTTAGTCAAACAGAGGTTCCTTTTATTATGGACAGAAAGAAGTAGGTGTTATCAGAAGATAACATGTTCCTCACCTGTGGAATTTACCTAAGAATTGGACAGCTTAACTTTTTAGTACCTAAGGTGGTAGAGACTCACCCAGACTCCCACCTGGAGTATTGATTAATTCTGTTCCTTTTTAATAGTCTTTTGCTTATTATTTACACATTTCATATTTTTAGACATTTCAGTAATTAAAAAAACAACAAAATGCAACTCACATTTGAGAGGAAATCTTACAGGCCTGCTGGTAACTTAATTTTTTTAAATTATTAATCTATTTTTTTGTAATGGTGGTGGTGGCAGTGTTGGACATTCAGACTGACATTTGTACCTTGTGATACCTGTTGTTCTCAGCCCTTCTGGGTGCCAGGCTTGTAGGACACGGGGGGATGGCTTTAAACTGAAAGAGAGTAGATTTGGATTAAACATTAGGAAGATATTCTTTGCTGTGAGGGTAGTGAGGTGCTTGTACAGGTGCCCAGACAAGCTGTTGATGCTCCATCCCTGGAAATGTTCAAGACCAGACTGGGGCTCTGAGCAACCTGCTCTAGCAGGAGGTATCCCTGCTAGTGGCAGGGGTGTGAAATGAGGATCTTTAAGGTCCCTTCAAACTGAAACCATTCTATGATTGATTCTATGATTCTATGATTTATTCAGTTGCATTTTACAGTGTGCAAGGCACATGCTGTCATTGGTTGCAAATGCTTTGCAAACCAGAAGATTCATTTTATGATACTTTATCAACTCTGATTTGTAGAAACCTCAAACATTCAGGTAAGTCTTTTATTCAAGACATTCCCCAGGTTCTCAGTCCAGTAGCAATACATCTTCTGACACCAGGTAGTGCTCTTCTGATTTCTCCATCAGATAACTGGTCAGCAGGCTGCCACCCCATTCATTTGCTGAAAATTTGGAAAACTGGCAAATGCTGACAACTGCATTTGGCACTTGGGGTTATGATGTGTTTTGAGAAGCTGAGACTGCAGAAGCCAAGAGTAAGCCCCCCAAAGAAGGTGTTTAATGCTCCTGTGTGTAACTTGAATCCACTGCAAAGCTTCGTCACTTCATCATGAGCCTAAGATCTTACCTAAAGAAACAGGATCAATTGGGTTTATCTTCTGGATTTTATTTCTCTTTCATCTACTTAAAAAGGATGAGCATGCATTGAACAGTCAGTAAGTAGAAATGCCAAACAGAACTGCCACTTTGCAGCTATTGAAGTACAAGGAGGAGCAGGCTGGAATTTTACCTCCATATTCCAATTTCTGTGGAATCCAAATATGTTCCAAAATGCTTAATTAGATGTCATCAATTGAAAAGAAACTGTTACCAGCTGCTGGAGTTGGTGGTTGAATTCACAAGGCATGGAGGTGACTGGGGAAATGTACCAGGAGGTGGGATTTCCAGTATTGCTGTCAATTCAACCCTCTAGCCTTTTTTTTTTTTTTTTTTTTTTTTTTTTTTTTTTTTTTTAACTCAGAGACTCTTATTCTGCTTTCTGTTTAATTCAAATTATATGTCCAAACTGACAGGTCCTGCAATATTTCTGTCTTTAATCCTCTACTGGTCTATATATTCTACTCTATGCACGTGAGGTGAGAATGTATAGGTATAGGAAACCCAGAGCAGCTATTGCAAATCCTATTGCAAAATTCTTCATCACATAGTGCATCATTTGATTGCTTCTTTGCAGTATAATCAAGAAGTTATAGTGCTAATCTGGGAACCCAGATAATCTTTTGAATATTTATCTGCTGAGGCTGCAGATCTGTCAACAAATTGATAAGAGATTGTGGGACTATTTTTCAGGGAACAATCTGGTTTCTGCTGTAGAATACCTGAGCCTGTGTTTCCTTAAAGACCAGAAGCTATGCAAGTGGTGCTGCTCCGAGGGAGATTGCTGTTAGCTCCCTGCACTTTGGCAGAAACTCACATCAGTTGGTTGAAGAAGCAAGAGGGAACAATGGAAAAATAAGCACGCAAAAAAAAAAGCTGTAGGAAAAATAAGCTCTAGGAATCAGGGGACTGAAAGAGAGAAATATAGCTTTTCTGGTAAAGCAAGCACAAACAGCCGAAGATTTATTGATTGTAACCCATATTGCAATGGTCCCTGAGCTAACACTTTAATAAAACCATGGAAAATGACAACCAAAAGGAGCCCCAGAAATCATAAATCTCAGCGTACATGCAGAATGGTGTGGAGAAAATAATCAGCAAAAAGCAATCAACTCCATCTCAATTTGGAAGCACAGAAAGTGTCATTTGGGGAGGACTGAGGTGTAGAAAACCTTGGAGTGTTCAGTCTTGCCTATTTCAGATGGCAGCCAGTGCCAGATGCTTCAGAGAAAACATGTAGGAAATTCCACAGCACTCACATGGGGGATAATCTGTCCCCATCTACTTGCCAGGAAGATCTCATGCTAATCTTTAAAATTTAAGATGTACTTACAACTTGAAACATCAGGTTTTATATTACTCCCAACATTCCATTTAAATGTTAACCAGTATAACTGGATAGTCACATTTTTTTGAAACCTGCTAAACCTAATTTTTCTTGGAATTATGTGCTTATTATTTATATTTGATTTATTATTCTTATTTCTGCAATGATCTGAGCTAACCAAGTTTTTTCTAAGCAGCCATTTCTCAGTGTTCAAAATACCAGTACAAGAATTATAAAAAGAAAGCACTCCCCTCATTTTTCAGGTTGCAGCCTATGCACCATTTTCTTGCCCTTCTCAGTATTCTAAAACAGAGTATTGATTTCAGGGATGTGGCTAAGTCTGTGCCTTTATGTAGGATCCAGTTTGCCTAATTTCCTCCAGCTTTTTGAAGATGCAGGATACACCTATGCTAGTAAATTAAAAGGCCTGAGACAGGAACTAAGTATTGGGATTTTTAGATTTATAGAGTTTAATTGGCAGAATGATCCCAGAAATATTTTCCTCTGACAGCTAACACTTTTTCAAACAGAGCCATTGAAGAATTTGCATGATGGCAGAACCTAGGTGGGATAAAAAATTGCCATTGGTGTTTTTGGGAAGCTATCCAGTTTTGGAGGGTAAGAGCTGACTGCAACTTGCACACAGGCTGTGCCCTGTCAATCAGCTTCAGTGACAGAAAGTTGTCCCAAACAAATCCATCCAAGTGTAGGTATGTAGCCTTGAGAACCCATCTTCCACAAACAAGTACATCGTATTTAATCAGTAAAGGCAAGTGCTCTTGAACTCTCTCCTGAGAGGCTGTCTTATATAAATTGTGCAACAGGTTTTTCTCTTGGGGATATCTGCTGACCAGACACAGATCTCCATCTATTTTAGTCCTGGTGCTTTGTTAGCACCTGAAGCTACATTGCAGGTCTAATTAGGTGGTGTAGATCTAATGCTTTATTGGCTAACTCAAATAACTTTGGTATCAGGAAATCTATGGTCATATTTTCCTTTAATTTTTAATCACTCTGTATTGAAATGGATAGGGAAAATGTAAAAAACTAAATCTGAGTTTGTAAGCTGTTATCTAAGTAGAAATGGAGGTGTGTTTTTAAATTAATTTCTTCTTTTAGAAAGAACAAACACAGCATGTTTCTGTTGTGGCTAAACATAGAGGTGTCAGTCAGAATTCAGGTGCCTCTGAGCAAACAGGTACAACAAAAGGGCTCCTGTCCCATTGAGTTTAACCTGGAAATGAACCAAATCATCAAAGAGGGAAGAATAAAACAAAGACCTGGAAAGTACAGTAATGCGCTTGAGATCAAGAAACTGACTAAAATGTGCTTAAAATGAAGAGATTTAGAGCAACAGAAGAATTTAATTAATCAGACTGTCAGAACTAACTGCCAGGTAAAATACATCTGCTGATAGATGTATAAGTGCTAGTAAAACACATCCTTCACTTCAGCAGCAGCAAGGGAAAGGCAGAGGAAGCTCTGGAGGAGCACTGGCTGAGGTGTGCTCTTAGCTATGCTGCTCAGGCACTGCTGATTGCAAATCCTGACATGTGTGTCAGCACAGCCAATGAGCAGCAAATGCTTCATTAATATTTAGGATGACACATACTCATATTCATGTTAATCACAGGTACTTTGTATTGGGGAACAAAATCTACATTGTGTTTAATGGTTTCTTGTCACTGCTGCAAAATACCACTACCATGTGCACTACCCTGCATACAATGCTTGGGACACTGCACGAAATCCCACCTAGCTTCCATCTCCACTTTTGGTATCACCTGCTTTTCAGTTTCTTAGTTTTGCTTTCTTTACACCTTACCTACAAGTCTATTAGGATTTTGAAGATTTTGAAGTTCCTCTTATTCTTAAACTTTGATGGCTGTTTTCACCTGAGGTTTTACTTTGGTTGTCTTTTGTTCTCTGAAATCTTCATGAATGGGTAGCCACCTGGCAGTGGTGTATCTGAAATTGAAAAGCAACATACTCTTGAGTGCATTTTTTCCTGTTTTAAGAAGCAGTATTTTATAGCCGGTTATTCTTATACAGACTGTGAGGATTATTCTGCTATAGTACTAAAATTAAGAGTCAATTAATCAAGCACTGCTAATAGGTACTTTAAGATGCTTAAAATAGGGAAAGAAAACAGATCACAGGCTTATGCCTAAAGCAGAGGAAAATTTGTTTTAACTAGCAGTTAATGCACAGAGCACCCTTATCTGAAACTGAAAAACACTAAGTAGTTATTTGATTTTGAAAAAAAACATATTTTACTTTCTCATTCCTTTTTGTACAGATTTCATTGCTGAAATGAGGAATAAAGTTAACTCTCAAAATTATCACTATACATTGAATTGATGCTGATCATAAATCCACTGACCATAATATCTATAAACTTCTGTTTCTTGCCCGCTAACCACTACATTCTCAATATGCAATCAGCAATCAAGAAATGGAAATACTTCAAGGTTTAGCATTTGGAGATTCAGGTCTCCTTCTATTTTAGCAATCTTGCTACTAATCTGTGTAGCTGGGCTGGAGTTTGTCTTTTTTTCCTATAGCCCTGAGTTTTCTATATTCG
Source organism: Melospiza georgiana (assembly GCF_028018845.1). Lineage (NCBI taxonomy): Eukaryota > Metazoa > Chordata > Aves > Passeriformes > Passerellidae > Melospiza > Melospiza georgiana. The sequence goes on from NC_080432.1 coordinate 93,703,148, forward strand.
GTTCAGCAGCTAAACTTCTGGATGAAACATGATGGGTTCTCAGGTCTAGATTTGCACACCCTTCATGGTTACGAAAATATCCTGTAACAAGGGATAGCATATGTATATATAAACACACTCTTAACTGTTACCAAATGCTGGCTATATGTAAAAAAAGTAGGTCACAATGAGAGTCACAAATTATGGTAATTGTCTGAAAAACATTAGCAAATGTTGTATGGATTCCAGCTTATTATTTGAAAAACATTAAACACCTGTATAGAAGTAGGAGGTCATGATAATTACCCAAGATGAACATCAAGTCCTGGAAAGTTTCTGCAAAAACTGTAATACTCATCATCTTCAAGAATGTTTCCCATAAGAATAATTTTGAAACTTGACTTCAGAAACATCAGTGTCAACATCTGTGTATCTTTAATAGAATGAATATTCGGAAGCTATTAATGAGTTTTGATTGCTGAACATCAGAATTGGAATGGAGAAAAAGAGAGAGAAAAAGTAAGTAAAACTGAAGAAAGACTTGGAGCAGTGAAATTCTGTTCTGCAAGTCACCCTGCAATATCTAAGAAAACCTGAGTGGAATAAACTATACATTGATTGACTGTAAAAAAAATTAAATTCTGTTTTTCTAAGAAAACCACAGCACCAATGATTTGAAGTGAAAATTGCTTTTAACTGATACACAAAAATGTATAAAAACAATAAAAATTGTTATATAATTAATATTTACTCATTCAGAATGCTTTTCTTCAGGGGAAGCATGGTATTCCTGAAGTGAATGTGTAAAGGTATAAATGTCAGACAAAAGTGATTGCAAAACCATTGCAGGGAAATGCTGTGTCTGAAACTGGGAACACTGGGCTGCACTGACTGGTTAGAGGTGTCACTATTTGTGTGCCTGCACACTGGCCAGGATAAAGGTGAACAGCCAAGGAGCTGAGCCACAGCACTGCAAGTGTTTATGGCTGGAGATATCAGAAATGTCCTTTTTCAGGTGGCAGTTTCCTACATGGAGAGAAAAAATTTAGGAGTCTGTTAGATGGACTTCTGAAAATTTCTCTGCAGTGGTTTCTATCTCTAACTCTAACTGTTCCACTAGCTTGCCAGAAGTTACCATCCCTGTCACAATGGTGGCATAGGAGTATTTGAGTTCACATTTAACAAGTCCTGTCTGTATTCTGTGTCCTTGTCCAGACTGACTTTTGCCCATGCTATGGAAGTTCAGATATCAGCTTGGAAATCACTGTGGCTAGTGCTGCTACTCCTCAAAATCTGACATAAGGTCTGACACAAAGGTGGAAAGGGCAGAAACACCTAAAACACCTAAAAGCTCACTTTCAGTTTGTTTCAAGGCATTTTGCTTTCCTCTAAGCAATCTGGCAAGCATCAAGTCAACAGCTTCAAATCCCTTCCTGAAGGAGATGTGACAGCCTTGCTTGTAGTGCAATTGTCCTATCCCCTTATTACTCATTGAGGCATTGCAGAAGAATGGTGCTTACCCAGTGATAATTGATTGCCTTAATTCACAAAGGCAAAAGTTACACAAGTAGGCAAAAGTTTGGAAAATGAATGAATGCACTAGAGGTTAATTTTAAAGCATTCTGAGTGCATCACTCAAAAAATGGTGACATTGATTTTTACTACATATATTCCATTAGGAATAATTGGGTCAGGAAGACATTTATGCATTTAATATACTTGTGTGACTTTCAGTGATGAAACTGGGAGTTGGTTCAGATTTGAATGTTATTGGAAGTGCCTCTTCACCAGGTCAAGTTCTAAGAACAGTAGAATAAATATGACTTAATGCATTGCATTAAATTTCACATCTTTTATTGACTCTAAAATGCTAATGATGTCCAGGAAATCCAGACTTGAGAAAAATTGCTGTGATGTAACAAAAGCTTCTTCTATAAAAGTTATGGAACACATATGCATTCGTATTCCAAAATTTTTTTCATTGTAACAAATATTCAGAGTAAATTTATATTCTCTAAGTAGATTTTAATAGACCTTTGAAATTCATTAGGGTGTTTTAGTCATCCTACCAAATAAAAATTAATGTCTTCTGCCTAAGGAACCAAATCCCGGTTGTGGGTCAGATTGCAGTAGGAGTGTGATGGATCTTTCAGCTATGTAAACCATCTGTGCCCTGAGTGCAGCGACACAAGAGACTATTGACCAGGTGCACAAAGGAGTGAGACATACCGCTTACCACAGAAACCTTGGGCTGCAATTTCCAGAATGATGTTGTGTCAAAAATGCCAGCAACAAAAGGTGGAAAGTGGGAGGATTTCAGGGGGAGGTGGGAACTGGTGAAAGGAATTCTCTGTATTTTCCCAGACAGTCCTATGGTGACCCCAGTATTATCTTCTGAAGTTATCCTGTCGCAGACATCTTTTATGAAAATCCTTTTCTTAGGATTTTTTCCTGCTGAGAAACTGAGAAGCTACAGCAACAAAATGTAAACAATGGTTATCTGCTGCTGTGGAATGCATCATGTGTGTCTGTGATTGGCCCATCTTGAATGTTTACAATTAATGGCCAACCTCAGACCAGATGGCTTGGACTCTCTGTCCGAGCCACAGACCTTTGTTATTCATTCCATTCTATTCTTAGCTAGCCTTCTGAGATGGACCTTTCCCTTCTATTCTTTTTTAGTATAGTTATAATGTAATATATATATCATAAAATAATAAATCAGGCCTTCTGAACATGGAGTCAACATTTTCATCTCTTCCCTCATCCAAGAGCCCCTGTGACCACTGTCATATTATCCCTGAGAGTCAAGACCCTGACAGAGTTCTCACACATGTGGGCTTTGCCCTCAAGCGGGATAAAATGTTTTCCAATGTAATAACCTGAGAAAAAAAAGTAGTTGCAGAGTAAGTAGCAGCTGCCCATCAACATCTAGCAAACAAATCTTCAAAGTTTTCTCTCTCTTTTTGTAAACATTCTTAAGAAAAAAGAGAACATGAGAAAGTTTTGAAAGCACTGGAATGTTTTTTATAAATGCTTTCAAGAAAAAGATCTCTCCTTTCAGTAAGATCCTTTGTTTCAGTTTTTCACAAATATTGAAAACAGTGTTTGCATTTCAAAACTGAAGAGCCTTAAAAGTAGAATCACAGAATCATAGAATTGTTTAGTTTGGAAAAGACCTCTGAAATCACTAAATCCAACTCTTAATCCAGCACCTCCAATTCCACCAATAAACCATGTCCCCAAGTGTCACATCTACAAGTGTAAGTATCCCCAGGGATGGTGACTCAGCCACATCCACCGGCTGCCTGTTCCAGTAACTCCTGGTACAGCTTGAGGCCATTTCTGCTCATCCTAACTCAAAGCCTATTCTTCTCATCCCAAAGTTATCTCAGCTTTGTGTCCACTTTTACCCTGCCCCATTCAGCAGCAGTCCCACACTCTCTTTGTTCCTCATTTTGTTACTAATGCAGTGATAGAAGCTCTTGATGCCCTCAGTATCCCTTACAAGTCCTATCTTCAGCTGGGATTTTACCATTCCCACACAACCATGCAATATTTCTAAATTCTTCCTTTGTAGTCCACCTTTGCTGCATTTTTGCGCTGAAGTGTAGTCATGAGTTCCCTGTCAACAAAGCTCTTATCCTGCCAGGTCTACTTGACATTCTGAGTACTTTGATAAACATTCTTGCTGATGGAGGAGGTTTCTAAGTCTGTCACTCCACTCTGACTGGAGAGATGGCTGGACCTAGTTTCACCATTGCAAAACAGGTTCATGTAGCTCAGTAAGTCACAGCAAAACAGAATATTTGCCTATTTGTACTTTAAATAATTCACTAAAGAAACAGTTATTCAATCTGGGTTTTTTTATCTTATTTAATATACCTATAAAACTATTGTTACTAATACTTTATTATTATCAAACAACTAAAATTTTAGGTAAAACCTTAGGTAGAAATGCTGTCTTTGATACAGGAAGACTTCATAAAAGTACTGTTTCTGCTTGTTCCCAAGCATGAGTAGGAATGTGTATTTTGAGTGTTTCTGCTCCTCTTCCAAGTAAAGTTGATAACAGGCTGTGTTGGCCCAAAACTTATCTTTCCACACACAGCCTGTTAATATCTGCTTCAGCTATTCCATCTAGTGGAATTTTACCTCTATTGTCTTCTCCCAGCTGAAATGTCATTAACCCTGTCAGGATCACTTGTTGTTCTTGTGCCAGTGCTTGAAGGAGGGATTTCACTGGTGCAATCCCACACATCCTGCTCAATCTGCAGGAGATGTCCCTCAGCTCCTAAAATGAGCCCTTCCAAATTTCCTCTCTGTAAGGGAAAAAAATTAGAAAAATTTTGAAGTATGTATCTGTAATTTTGATATTCATGTTCATTTGTCAGACTTGGTAACTTTTATCCTCACAAATGAAACCCTATTCAAGTAACAGCTGCATGGCAGTAGAGGTGATTACAGCCAGGAATTGCCTTCCTATTAGTGACTCTTATCTTTCTGCAGAACTTAAATGTTCCATCCCAGGCTGCCAGCCTTCCAAATCTTTCTTGTCCTTGTGCCAAAACTCCTCTGTATTAGTAGGTATATACTTCCAAATGTAATGTCAAAGTGAAAAAGTAGAAAATAAATTATCTAGTGTCATTTTACATAGGATATTAGGAAAAAAAATTCTTAAAAGAAAGTGTTGTCAAGCGTAGAACAGGCTGCCCAAGTAGTGATAGAGTCACCATCCCTGGAGGTGTGTAACAGAAATGTAGATGTGGCACTCAAGGATATGGAAGGATATGGCTTAGTGGTGGACTTGGCAGTCTTGGGTTAGTGGTTGGACTTGATAATCTTGAAGATATTTTTTCAAACAAAATAATTCCACAATTCTACAGTGTCAATATTTCTGGGTCAGCATCTCATCCAGAGTCCACAAGAGCAGAATCCACTTAGAACAGTCCTTTCAAAATCTCAGTCTCCTCAGTATCTCATCTCCTCTTCTGCTCTCAGTCTTCCTCTCATTTCAATGCTTTTGCTCTCATTTCACCCATGTTTTGCACCATCTTCCCATCTTAATGTCAATTATCACTCTCTTTTTGTCTTTCTTAAGAGAGTGAGCTGTGTTCTTAATTCAATGAACACAAACAGCTTCTGTCAATAACAAAATCCTGGGCTTGGGGTCTGCTCCTCAGGGCAGAGCCCACAGCCATTATGAGACATAAGTGTTACAAATATCTGAAGATTTTAGTAATAATAAATTTCCAATATTTAACAATTTCTATTAAGCAGTTGTCTGGTGGTTTTTGTTTTTCTGAAACTGTGTTAACATATTATCACTGTCAGCATCCAGAAGACAACTTGATTATTGCTAATTAACCACCTACAGAGCAGATGCTTAACCTGAACAACACCTTTCAAAGGAATATCCAGAGGCTGAATTTACCAGGCACCTTTATAAGTATTAAGGACCTACCTTTACCATTAAGCAGTAGCAAATTATTTCAGAAATGCTCTAGGTGAGGGAAAATAGCTAGTGGAAATAGAATGTTAATTAGAGTCAGGAAGTTCAGGGCCAGATGTTTCATGGCAGGGAATCATGCTGTCTGCATGGTAAGGTATGGGAGCACTGCACTGTGAATCTGTTTGTGTAAATGTAGGATACTGAGGCTTGCAGAGGTGTTCTTCTCTCCCAACAACTTTGTCAAATCTATTGTGCTTAGCTTTGCAATTTACCAAGGTGGAGTGGCGATGTTGCATAAACATTTCTTCTTTTAGCCACTTCTTGGGGTTTTGACTTTGAACCTGCCACCTGTTGTGCTTGTTTTGGCTGGGGTAGAGTAAATTTTTTTCCCAGTGGCTGGGGCTGTGTATGTATGAGGCTGTGTTTTTTATTTGTGCTGAATACAGGGTTGATAATATAGAAATGTTTTTGTTATTTCTGAGCAGTAAAGAAGCCAAGGCCTTTTCTGTTTTCGGTACTCCCATCCTGGCAGGGAGCTTGGGGGTGCATGGGAGGTTTGGAGTAGATGCAGATAGGACCCACCATTAGGTGACCCAAATTCACCATTGGGATATCCCAAACAACATGACATCATGCTCAGTATTTAAATTGGGGAAAGAAGGAAGGAAGTGTATGTGGGAACTTTTAGAGTGATGGTGTTTGTCTTCCCAAGTCACTGTTACTTGTGATAGGGCCCTGCTCTCCTGAAGAGTCCTGAACAGCTGCCTGTCCTTGGGAAGTGGTGATTTAATTCCTTTTTGTTTTGTTTTCCTTCTGTGAGGGGCTTTTGCTTTCCCTATTAAACTGCCTTTGTCCCAGTCCGTGAACTTTCCAGCTTTTACCTTCTGATTCTCTCCCTGATCCCATGGGTGGGAGTGAGTGGGTGGCTGCATGAGGCATGTCTGATGGCTGCTGTGAAACCATGGCACCTGTTCAATATTGTGTTATTGGAATTGCAGCTGGGATTAATATTGGGGAACATGACTACTAGTGCCAAGGCCTAACCTTCACTTTTTCTCCATTTACAGAGTGATCCTCATAATTAGGAAGATTTTTTGTCGCCAAAGAATTTCTGGTTCAATTTTGTCCTACAACACTGTTACACCTCAGTCTTTTACTTGAGTTCCACCTTTCTGACACCTGGTCTCTTTGTAAATAAGGATCATGATTCAGAAGACAGAATGCACAGTAACCCTGCAAACAGCTCTCCTCTTCAGTGCTCTTTTACAATAGAGAAGAATCTTTTTCCAACAACAAGGATCAGTCTTTTGAGTTACATTTGCATGTATAATTTTTTGCTCCATTGCCCCTAATGTGCACTTACAAGGTATTATTTTTGAGCACGGCTATAACTGATTGGAACACAAACCACTGGGTTTATCACCTCTTGGACTTAGATTTGTGTCTTATCCTTAGACAAATGCATATGGAAAGCTTTGCTCACTGCATTGCATATTGCAGTTTGCTCCCCAACTGTACAATACATAATTCAACAGAGTCTGGTGTAGTTGTCAGCTTTTCCTCAGAAAGAAACCAGCTGTTTAAAAGGCTGAAGGAATAAAACATTTTTGGAAGAGCTTCCCCTCATGGATTTCTACAGCTCCTCTCAGCTCATATTACTAAGACAGATACAATAACAAATTTACAGAAAAGAGCTGAAATCTGGACTTAAAGCCAAATGAGGGTTTCTGCCTCCAGTGACTTTCCTCACTCTCTGATTTATGGTTATGTGTGTGAAATGGAGTGAAAGAGAGCAGCTTTGTGTTTCTTGTGTTAATTTACACTTTCTGTGTCTGGAGCTCTCAAGGACCTTTGTGTGATGATGAGTGAATCCCCGAGACACAGACTTATAAAAGTAATTTCATACACCCATAACATGAAAACCTAGAAGGTATTTAGGATATGCCTTCACTCTCATACCAGGAGGGAGCCCCTAGCCCCCAGTGCAGTCAGAGTATCTCATATGTGTCCTGCTCAATGACTTTACCTTCTGGAATGAACTCTTTCTTCATGTGGGGTATTCATGTCACAAGTCTTTGTTTGATGGCTAGAGCATAGCCCTTTTTTTTTTTGTCTCTCTGCACATAAGCCTTCACAGCTCTCATAATTTCTGCATTTGTGTCCTACCACAATTTTTGTTGGTGGGAGTGTCCCATGTATGCATTCCATGCTGGCACATTCTGGGTTAGGGCACTTCATGCCACACATTGCTGAAAGGCTTTCCTTAGTGCTCTTCAGTGCTCAAGTAAAATTTTTGCATGTGGCTAAGAAAGTATAGCCAAAAGCATATATCTTGAACCCTCATGGCCATCAAAACAGCTGCTAAACACAATGTAGACAAATATGATGTATAAGATATAAAAATGCCTTTCTGAAATCTTCCTCACAAAGGCTAAAATACTGATAAAATTCCTTACCCTCCAATTCCTCTTACATAGAAAATAAAGAAATATGAATTATGTTTCTCTTGTGTCTTCCTCTCATATTTCCCGACTATAAAATACCATGCTGATAAACTGTAAATTAGTTCTCCCAATTCTCACTGCTATTAAAAAAATAAATACATGAATTCACATCTCTCTTCTTTCACCCATGTGTGCAATAAACAATGATATCTCTTTAAAGCATCCATTACTTTTGTGAGACTTATAAATGAGTCTTTCTCATCTATACTATCTGTGGTGTTACAACTGAGTCAAACAAGCAAAAGGAAAAGCTTCTGTAAGGCCAAACAGTTAAATTCCTCATGTGAATAGCCAGAAACTTTCAGCAATTGTTACTCTCCCATAATTTTGTTACCTAGATATGAGACACTGAGACAGTCTGTGTCCTCCTTACTGTGTCTGTGAGAGACAAAAATACCCAAGGACCCCAACCTCTGATGGGCATATAGAGGGCCAGTTTATCAACAGAAATACAATTTAAAATAGATACATATGAGATAATTTAAGTGAGAAACCACTCTAATGTAGAAATAGGTATGTGATCATCCTGACCCTAATTAAAAGAAATACCTTCTCCTGCTCATCAGTGTGCTGAAGAGGCAATTTTTTGACAGAAAAGAAGGGGAAAAAAGGAGTATATACTTCTATCTTCTCTGTTCAAGGCTGCATAATGGCAAAATTGATCTTTGGGATAAAGAGATAATATCTTATTTGGGGGTAGCAGTGGATCAAAAGAACTTTTGGGAGGGTAAGGACAGGGGAAAGATGGACTCATCATAAGAAAGGCATTGCCTCCTTCTGTAATGTCCTAGTCAAGATGCAGAAAAAGCTAACAGGACTACCAACACCAAGCGCCAGTCCATTCCTTTCTGCTTCTTTTGAAATGAAATCTCAAAAGAATGCTTCCTCTCTGCAGAGCTTGTCTTCTGGCAGCTGAGATGTGTGTCAATGAGCTTGTATGATCATGTATTTTGTGGAGCAGATCCTCCAGAAGAATTTGGCTGGATGATGGTGGCCATGCTGCTGGGCAGCAATCAGCAGTGTTAGAAAATGGTAGCCAGGGCCAGGATCTCACCTTCAGATGTATCTGTAAAATTACCACGAGAATCAGCACCTAGACACACACAGGATGTTGCACTGTTGTCCATCACTTGCCTCCCAGGAGTTTCTTTCCTGCCATCAGCAACAAAACCGTAACTTTATTTATGGTTACCTGAATTAGATGTTTGCTTGGCAATCCCGTGTGAATCCTCCCAGGCAACACAAGAAGGAAAGACTGTGATACAACCTAAGCGTTAAATGAGGTGTTGGCCAGCATCATGGTTTTTGTGTACCTGAGGGCAGAACTTCATGGTGAGTCATAAGTCAGAAAAATGGGGAAATCTACAGGCTTAAGATTAGACAACAAAGTTGGAGGAAAGTAATGTTGCAAATCTACCTTGTGACTTTCAAGCACTGAAGGCAGAAAGGACCAATGGTGTAGCTGCATAAACTCCTCTCTTCCCTGCTCCACATGAACTTGCAGAAAATCCACACTGAAAGGCATTGTAGCATGGGTGTGAACAATATCAGGACTTTTCATCAAGAAACAGTGGAAACACTTGTAAAATTATTTGGTTTGGAAGGGACCTAGTTCCAACTCTCCTGTTGTAGGGAGAGATACTTCCCACTAGACCAGGTTTTTCAAAGACCCATCCAGCCCGGCCTTGAAAACTTCCAGGAATAGGGCATCCACTGCTTCTCTGGGCAGTTACAGCCTTGTCACTCTCACAGAAAAGAATTTCTTCATTATATTTAGGACTATCATCTTTCAGTTTGAAGTCCTTGTTCTATCACTACATGTCCTTGGGTTCTGCAATGCTGAGCATAATGATGGCTTGTTTGTATTCTGCTTTTCTCAACTATAAAAAAGACAAATACAATTGAACATGGCTGCAATGATTGACTTATTCATGTTTGTGCAATGTTTTGACTGAAGATACAAATTACCAAGGCAGAGAGACTCTGCAGAGACACCCCAATAAATTAAAGGGCTGGGCAATCAAAAAGAACATGAAGTTTAGTAAGGGCAAGTGCTAGATTCTGTACTTGCTACAGGGCAACCTTGGATATACAGACAGACTGGGGATTGAGATTCTGGAAAGCAGTGCCATAGAAAGGGACCTGGAGGTCCTGGTTGGCAGCAAACTGTGTATGAGCCAGCAGTGCCCTGGCAGCCAGGAGGGCCATCCCTGTCCTGGGGACACCAGGGACAGCATGGCCAGCTGGGCAAGGGAGGGGATTGTCCTGCTCTGCTCTGCACTGGGGCAGCCTCACCTCCTGTGCTGGGGGCAGCTCTGGGTGCCACAGTACAGAAAGGATGTAAAGCTGTAGAGAGAGTCCAAAAGAGGGCAACAAAGATGGTGAAGGGCCCTGAGGGGAAGCTGTGTGAGGAGTGACTGAGGTCACTTGGTCTGTTCAGCCTGGAGGAGACTGAGGAGAGACCCCACTGCAGTTTCAGTTTCCTCATGAGGGGAAGAGAGGGGCAGCAACTGATCTCTTTTCTGTGGTGACAGTGACAGGAATGGAATGGCCTGAAGTTGTGTCAGGGAGATTAAGTTGGATATTAGAAAAAGGTTTCTTCACCCAGAGAGTGTTCATGCACTGGAACAGGCTCCCCAGGGAAGTCACAGTAGTCACAGTGGTCACAGTACTGGACTGAGAAAGCTCCAGAAGAGTTTGGACGATGCTCTTGGGCACATGGTGGGACTCTTGGGGATGCTGCTGTGCAGGGCCAGGATTCTGTGGACTGTGATTCTATGCTTATTGTTGTTAAGATAGACTGGGATTCCTGTTGTTCTAACCTTTAACCACATCCACTTACAGTGATTACTTTTTATCAGTCTTTAAAAAAACATAGCCCATTCTTAGATATCGCTGCCATTTTCAATATATCAGTAGTCAGACAAGCTTATCAATTACCTCAAAGTCAAACAGCTTAACAGCAAAAAACAGAAGTAGCAAGATTTAATTTGAATCCATCCAATCAGGCCCTACCAGGAAAAGACATACAACTTTAATGTCTGCTGGGACTTCATTTCTGCTGCTGGATAGGTTGTTCCTGGAGGAATATATAAGCACAAATTTTGCTTTTCATAGCTTCATGCAGTTCCATTGACTTTAATGAGACTGGAAAGATTACTTCAGAAGCAAATGTGGTTTTTATCTTTTTTCCATTAACGGGCCGTACCACTTTAATAAAATACAGGGTGAAAGTTCTTTAGGAATGGCAAAGCACCTGGACATTCTCAAACTGTTGTCTCTGCCTGACTGATTTGTTAGCCATTCTTTTCACTCAAGTAATGTAAATGATGCTGGGTGTCTGTGGCACAGATCTGCTATGTCAACTATTAAATTCTTCATGTTAGAATTATCACTTTATGTTAAAAAACAGCCTAATAGTGTTTTTGCTGTATCTCTTTTACATCCATCAACATGATACTGCCAGCTTTCCCTCTTAAATTACATTTTTGAGACCATTTCTTCTAGTTCAGATTCCATGCTTGTTTACAGTGAACACAAATCTTTTTTCTCCTTTGTGCTGTGTGTGAGGCATGAAACATCCTGCACAGCTTTGAAGAATATCTTGTACATCTTACTATTTTCTTGTTAACATTTCTTTTTCTTTAAGGCCAGATTAAGAATGGATTTTGTGAAATAAAATTCAGTATCAGAGCATAGCTTATATATAAAGCTGTTCTAAATCAAATCTACAGCAACAATATCATGTTAATACAGATGCATTGAGGAATTATTAATAGTAAAAAATGAAACATGCATTTATAGTGCAAAGTTTCTCTCTGTTTATCTGAGTTTTTTCCTCTCCTCTGCTTCCTACTTGGCTTTAAAAAAAAGTGCCACAGTAGACTTTTCAGCATTCGGTTTGTAGAAACTCATAAAAGTGACGTGATTGAAATTCTCCAGGCATGGCTTGGCTTCAAAATGTAAATAATGTTCTGATACTGATTTCCAGAAGCTGACTAAAATAATTAAATTTGCAGCTTAACTGTTCTGGGGGAGAGAAATTTAAGAGAAAAACAAAACAAAACAAAAACAAAAACAAAAACAAAAACAAAAACAAAAACAAAAAAAAAGAAGAAAGAAAGAAAAAGAGGGGAGGAAAGGAACTATAATTCAAGGAGGGATGAACATTATAGTCTCAGCAAATTCAATATTTTAAAGCTTCTTCCCTAAAGGACAAGCTTGAGTTAGCCTGAGCATTTTCCCAACCATTTATGTTTGAATTCACCATGTCTTAGCAAGATTTTGCAGTCTGTTCAATCCAAGATCAGGCTCAGATAGCAATCAAAATAAATACTGGTGGGTAATATTGACTGGAGGTCAAAGTACCATGAAATAATAAGAGCAGATTTGTCATATTATTATTTCTTATATAATTATTATTTTTGCTTACACTTGCTATCCATTTAGATTTAGAAAAATTATCCACTAATATGAGTGGCATATAAAAAAGGAGGCTACACAGCTTCAAGTATCTGACAGTTCTGAGGATTAAGAGAATAATTTAGTTTATTATGACTGTCTGAGTAGCTTGACTTAGCTGAGATGTGAAGGAGCATGTGTTGGGTACCTTATTTTCCACTGGAATTGCTGTAAGTGGGCCAAGAGGGCAGAAAGTCCATTGCAGTAAGAACATTCATTACCATTCTCTGGAGCAGGAGGAAAAGGAGAATAGTGACAAGTGAAAAATGGAAAAAAAACCGAAACAAAGCAAAGCAAAACAAACCTCCCCCACACGCACAATTTTTAAAATGAACATGTATTTCATCTGTAATATATCTCCAAGCACTGATCAAATTTTTTGTGACCGTTTTTAGGGTCAGCATGGTTATCTATAGGGTTGATGATGATCTATCTATCATCTGTAAAGAAAGGGCAGGTCAACCTCATCCAAAAAATGTTCTCTATAGTCTAGTTCATCTGTCCACACCTGTCCTTCACTTAAAACATAGGGACGGGTGATGTGAGTGTTGAAAGTAAATTTTTGTGTTAAATATGACAGACTTTCTTCAAACACTACTGCAGGACTGATTGTAGGTATCTTTAGGTCTTCGTGTCTTACTCTGGTACTCTTGTGTTAGAAGCAAATTAACCTGGAAAAGTAGAAACCTCCAGTGAATTCTCTCCTTCCTTTTATCCTCTTTCACATTTTTGATTGTTCCATTGAACTTAAATGAGCAGTGAGGCAGAGGCATGTGTAATGACATATGAAAAGTGTTTTCAAACATGGGGTAGTCTGACAGTCAGTGATATCTGAATGTACTGAATGTAGTTCTTAGCTCTGAGGTCCTGATTTTCTGTCACATACAATTTTGTTTTAGTATTTTCACGAGTGCTGGTGAATATCAGTCGCTTGCTTTCTTGCCTGGGAGCGTTCTGGATCCTGTTGTCACTTGCTATGTGAAGAATATCCTCAGTGATGGGAGAACAGTGAACCCCGCACAGAGACATTACATTGCTAAACATACCTCTGTCTGCGTTTTTGCTTCTGTTGCTTAAACTGGGAGGTAAATCTCTGGATATGGCTACACCTCCCATTTGGTGAAGAAACAAAACCTGGGTTCCTCCTGAAGCCTAACTTCTTGCATAGAACAATCTGGCCAATGATGGAACCTACGATGTTGATGTTAGTGGCTGGATAAATCTTCTTACAGTACCTTCAGGGTATATTATTTCCATGATGTTATTCACTTAGTCCTAAACTAGGCACCAAAGTAGGTTAAATGAGTCGATGTGCTACAACTCATGGGGTTGTTTCTTGCCACAGCTCTAACAAGAGCCTTCTGCTATGACCTCATTCCTCTGCAAGAGTTCAGATTTAGGCTGATACAAATCCCACCAGATGTGCTTGCATCTCCCTTGTAGGAGGGCTGAACAACGATTTTCAGAATCTCTGCCTGTTCTTTGGTAGGTAAATAGAAAATTTCTAAGAGGGAATTCAGACCAGCCTGTGATGAGCAGGTGAGATAACTTCCATCAGACCACGCACAGAAAACCAAGGCACACACACAGGACAAGGAGGTGTTGCTTTGGTTGCTCTCTGGGAAATAGACTGCACCTGAGCTTCTCCCTTGGCACTGTGAGCCAGCCCTGGGGGATTGGCCCAGGATGTAGGTACCATGGGGAGCTTCAGCTGGTCCCTGCTCAGCAGTGGGGACCCAGGCTTTGGTCCCAGACAAGGCTCTGCTGTTGTGTCGGCTCTTCCAAAGCAAGGGCGACGAGGACACAGCACAGCCAGCATTGCTGGGGGCAAGGAGTTCATACAGAGTCCCTTATCTTCCCAAACAACTGTTTATGCCATAAAACTAATGGGTTTAGTGAAAGTGAAGAAGCAGATATCAGACTGTAAACAAATAGTTTTATTTTTTTTTCTTGGGGGGATGAACTATAAGCAAAGTAGAAAATTTCATTCACAGTAGAAACTGGAACAAGGTCTATGTTTTTCTTTCTTGCAGTAGGTATGTTTGGAAATCAATTCTTTCTGAAGGCAAACATCACTAATTCAAGAAGAAAGAGAGGATTAAAAGTTGCCTCATAACTGATGTTGCTCATTTGCTTATTGTAAAGGAAGAGAAATACAAGGATCTTTCTCTAAATATCCTTCTCTTTCATAATTGATATTATTTTTATTCCTGCCATTGCTCTATTAACATGTGTTCATCTATTGTTAACATCATATCAATACAAAAGCAACAGGCTTCACCATGTGCTTCAGTCCCTAATAGCACTAAAAACAAACAAATCCTGAAATTTAAGATTATAGTGGAGAAAATGTACATATCAAGTAAATTTGTTTATTGTGGGTGTACTAACTTTTCTCTGTTTTAACAATATTTATTTGGGGTTTCTGCACTGGACCACCAGCATACTTCCTCTGTTTTACTTAATCTTTCTTTTCCCTTCCAAACATAATTCTTTTCAAGGATCCTCAAGCACCATTCCTCTGCAGTCTGAAATTCAGTATCTGAGTTATATCCTGGGGATTGCAGTGGTATTATATTGTCAACAGGGCTGCAGCTGTTACTATCATGTGCAACACTTGTTTAGAGTACAACTTTTTTCCTTCTCTCAATTGTTTGGGTTTGGGTTTTTTATCTTTTGATGGCTTCTTGGGAGAAAATGAAAAAAAAAGAGGAATTAACTGTAATCCCCAAACCACTAGATGAGTCTTTCAGAT
Organism: Melospiza georgiana; assembly: GCF_028018845.1. Lineage (NCBI taxonomy): Eukaryota > Metazoa > Chordata > Aves > Passeriformes > Passerellidae > Melospiza > Melospiza georgiana. The sequence goes on from NC_080432.1 coordinate 93,718,299, forward strand.
GAAAAATTTTAAGTACTTCAGTTGAGCACTAAGTGGGCAAAGATCCACATTAAAAAAAAAAAAAAAAAAAAGAGTGATGTCACCATTGCTCTACTGAGAAAATGTAAGAAAGACAGAAGGAGCCTGGGGATGAACTGTGAATGTATAATTAAGGAGTCCAGCTGAAGTGCTTAAACTGAGCAAGTTACAGCTCTTCCAACACCATTCCCCTAGGGCTTTGTCCCTTCCTGATTTCCAGTCCAGAGTAGGGAGGATGAAACTGCTGCCCTTGCCATGTCACACACCAGCACTCCTGTAGAAAGGAGCTTGTGGGAACCTGATCATTTTCAAATGAGGACTAGCACAAATGGAAGTGTCTGTGAAGCCAAGAGAGGGCTCCATTGAAATACTAAGTATGGGGGAAAAGGACCTAGAGGATGGTTTAAGATTAAAAAAGTAAAATTCTCAAACAGCAGCACACTGCTATAGAAGCTTGTCTTTCTTACAGATAAGTAATTTTTGTTGGGTAGTCTACCAGCAGTCTGGGAGTTGTTTCTAGAGAGATGTGAGAGGTAACTAAGAAAAAAAAAAGAAAAGACAAAAAAAAAAAAGACGTTATCAGAAAACTTACATTCATTTTCATTCATTTTTCAGTGATTCATACTTAAAACCAAAATATTTAGTTAAAAAAGAGTGAAAATTACTGTGACTCAGTAAAGCAAAGCCTAGAATAGATTAAGTCCTTCTGTTGTGATTTCCTGAAATAATATCTGATCAAATTTCCCTTTATTTTCTCATGTGTTTAGTTCTGATGGCAAGATATTTCTCCCAGGTATGGAGAAGACTTGAATGGAACTGCTCTGACACTGGAGAAAGAGACAAGAAAAAACCCTATCATTTTGCAGAAATAGGATGGTAAACTTGAAATCTGAAAATCCTGTGACTGAACAATAATAAAACAGTAGTGGGCATGTGACTGAAACCCATGTCAACTTGTAAAAAAACAAACATTAACAAAAATAACATCTATCTTTCCAAATTCTGGATTTATTTGGAAGCCAAAACAAAATGAGAATAATTGTTTTCTTGCAAGACATGGTGGATGTCAATCTAAGTGTACAAAATCAGAGTCTATCTTCCTATATCAGCAAGAATAGAGGAAAAAAACCCAAAAAACAAAACAAAACATTGTGACAGATGATCTCCTATTTCCTTTCTCACTGTTAGGTAAAATGGCTGAAATTCCAGAAGGTAGGGTAAGAGCTCTATCATGATCCTTGACTTTCTGAAAGGAATCAGACAACATTTCACTAAGGATGCTGTGAGGAAGAAGCCTTTAATGAAAACCAAATTAATTTTTAAAGGAGGCTTAAAATAGAGTGATAGTTCTGAGACACTTAGAATTATAACAAGACACTTAGAAGCAGAAACAGTTATTTTCAATCTATCCAGATGGATGAGTGAAACTGCACAAATGTAGCTTTATTTTAAAGAAACTATCTAATCATAGATCTAATGCAGAAGTCCATTGCTCAGTTTGGATTCCCCAAGAACTCACTGCATCTGCTGTGCATACCCCAGGCTCACCAATGCACTAAAGCAGAACAACCCCTAGAGATACCAAGCATGTACTTATTTATTAAAACACACAAAAACCCCACAAACAAAGCTGAAATAAAACAAAAACCCTATATTATATCAACCATCAAGTTGTATGCAAAATGAATGTATGTAACTACAGGATTACATTCTTGCTGCTGTCCTTCTCCACCATCTTGAGAACTCACCTGTATTTTATGGACTCTGCCTGTCTCAAATTTTTGCATTTCACACCAGTTTGCAATATCTTTAGGAGAGAGAATATGATTTTTTTCCTTTCCTGAGATGGATTAGAAATCCCCAAAAATGAGACTCTGGGCTTTTGTGGTTAACAACATTAGAAATGATAATATATAAGATACAGGAACTATCTTGGGAGCTGTACTTTTTATCTAGTGTTTTAGTGTTTCCTTTTAAAAGAAAACCTGGAATGCTTAGGAATCATCAGACTCTCTAATGACACATATTTGCAAAAGCCACATAGAGGAATACTTTACTGTAGTGAGTCACTGTTGTAATCAGTAAGTAATTATTATGCATAATACTTTCATTGGGGTTCTGGTGATGACAAAATTGGACAGCAGCATTTTTCAGACAGTGTTACTCTATCTCCTTATGGCTCTGAACGTTGGAGTCAAGAAAATAAAGTTATTGGCTCAGCAGACTGAGCTGTCTTAGTCTCTCTATCCACTCTTCAGCTTTTCCAAAGAATTCTCCTGCCAAATGAGATAAAACTAGTATTTCTAAAACCACTAAAACCTCATCTTGTAATGTCTGTGTAGTAACAGATTCAAGCACCTAATTTTTTTCTTTCACATTTCGTTTTCTGCAGGCAAAGCAGTTTGCCAGTAGAAATGGTTGGAACAATGGAAAATCAACATCAAGGATCCTACATTGAACCTGCCTTGAAGCCAAAAACTTAACTGATCTTTTCCATCTCTGATTCTTTGAAACTTAGCACTGTATGAGAACAAACTTTGGTTTTTATCATTGCAATTAGTATTAGTATATTTTCTGTAATCTTGGTAAATACAGGATATATATCTTCCTTCTAAATGTGAGACCTCAAATTATTTTTTATATATTTACTGATATACCTAGCAAATAATCTTTTGAATTGGTTTAGGATAGAGCTTGTATGTAAAGACTTTAATGAATGGACTGTAAAATTACTAAAAAGAAAAAGGGGGAACTGGTGCATTGGAACAAAACTGATACATGTGATACCTACAATGCTCTTTCTGCACAGGTTTAGACCCACTAAAAGTCTGTCTAGAAAAAAAAGATGGAAAAGAATATCTCAGGATAGCGATATTTCATCAAACACTATACAATTCAAGGATTCAAGAAAATGGGACAGACAAAGCTGAGCCAGAACTAGAACACACTCACTCCAAGAAAGCACCTGTTGACTGTTGTCAGTAGTCCTTGGGGAAAGTTCATATGTGGCTCTTGCATTCAGTAGCCCGCTGTGAAACTGTCCGCCAAAAATTTGGCTGGTTTCTTCTTAAAAACATTTATTCTCTGGTAATGAGTTCCACAATTTAAGTATACCCTTAGAAAAAGTACTTCCTTTAGTTTATTTTCAACCTGCTGCCTGATAATTTCATTGACTGTACCTGTTTGTTTGACAATGCCAAAATTATTCATTTTGACAATTTTTTCATTGATATCAGCTGTTCTTAAAATGAGTAGAAAAGATTTTTCAGCACAGGCAAAGAAAAGAAGCTTTCCTGAATTGGAAAAAGTGTTTTTTCCCAACAGATAACAATTTTAGAGAGGTGAGACAGAGGTACCTAGGCTAATAACCAGGGTAATATGGAAGGAATCTGGCAAGACATAAATGCATGCCAGTAGTCATTTGGAATTCCTCATCTTGTTACATTTTTCTTCAAGAGCTTAATTCTTGTTAGCTGACAAGAACAAGGTCCTTTAGTTTCAAGGACACTGCTCACTACATGCCATTGCTACAGATTGGAGAGTTGCCTGATACCAGAAAATGCAATGATTGAACATCATGGTTTCACACCCAGCATGGGTCCAGCCTCAAGGAGAGAATTCAAATGTTTGACTGCCATGGCACATCCTGGAATTTTATATTGTCTGTGGAGAGAAACCAGATAGGGGGGAGAGAAAAGCTAAATTTGTTAGTAGAGCAGCAACATGCAATGAAGTGTAGTGTAGGCTTATGTCTGTACTGAGGTAGAAGAAATGTTTGTCTCCACTGCAGGTTGTTGTGATCCTGAATACAGTTAGACTGACTCGTGTTCCCTAGGATACAGTAAGGAAGAACTAGACTAATGAATTTGCTGCCTGACACATGTTGGAAAGTAACGTATTATGGGACTTTTCATATTGCTTTTTTATTTTACAGTCCCAAAGACAGTGTGCATTGAAATGAACTGCTGAGTACAGCAAATGATGTTCAGAGAGCTGCTGTGTTTAAAACAGAACTCTTGGATTTTGCTCTGTCTGCTTTTTATAACAATTTTAAAAAAAACTTTTTGCAACATTTGGTTATTTTTACTTTTTTTTTCTGTTTAGGACACTTTTCAAAGGACTCCACAGATGTTCACTGAGAGATTTCTATGTCTATTTTTGTCTCAGGAATATATAAATATCAGTGACATAAGTGCTTGGGCACTGACAGTCCAACTGAATTTCAACACTGCTTCTCACTTATTTGCATGGAAAAGGTTTACCACATGTAAAATTACCTGCTAAAAAGTGTTTAATCTGTGCTTCTTATACAAGATGCACATATGAAACCTTGGAGAAAAAAAATTTGCTCATCACTTTTAGGTCTGTGTGTTAGGACAGGATGAAGTGCTCCTTAAATGAGCCCTTTCCTCCTCACCAGCAGGGTGAACTCAGGTCACCACGTTCCTCTGCAGCTAAACAGCTAAAGGTAGCTAAGGTGACTTCTGTCCTTTGCTCTAATTTCTCCCAGTTCTGATTTTCCTTACTAAGAACCCTTAAAAGGTATTGCAACTCAATCAGTGAAACAAATAAAGAATTTGGTTAGCATACAAGTAGTGTGATTTAAAAATGTCTTTTATATAGTGTCTTTTTTTTTTTATTATAAGCTCTAAACCTTAGGAAGCAATCAACACACAAAGAGCTGCATATTCTTTGTATTACACAAGGAGAAATTAAAAATGGTCTTTCAGTTCTGTCCTCGTGTTGTGGGGCACATCTTAAAATCATGACATGCATGGATTCAAAATACATAATCCCTTTTTAGGAATTCACACTTGAGGTTTTGAAAGGTCTGAGTGAGCTTTGACTCATAAAATAGGTGGCCTCTGCATGTCATGATGGATGACATTGTAGAAGACTTCAAGGAGAGTGCTGACACTAGAGATTTGTCTATAACAATTTCTATCTGCTTTCTCCATCACTGGAGGACTAACTTTCTTTCAGTAGTCCATAGAAAAGGTTACATTGAAGTCTTAAAATGCTGAAACCATGTCTTCACTAAATTTGTTTCCAACATGTTCTGTTTGGGTGTGGTTTACTTATTTTCAAAATGAAATCTCTTGGGTATGTTGCAAGAACTGTGATGTCAATCAGTCTGCCCAAGAGAAGTGTACCTCTGTAAAAGAATAAGAAAGGACAATTATCGTGGAAACATTGCATCTGAATTAACTCTACTTACAAATCATAATTCTCAGAAATGCAGTATCCTGAAAGAAGCCTTTTATTTAATGACAAGGCAATGTATCTTGATAATAGCCTTATGTATTTTTCATCACAGATCTGAAACAGTTTTTCTCCCCTATTTCTTGTAATTCCACCTCTTGAGTAGAAGGCAGAGCCATTTCCAGTGAAAGCAGTCATGTCATCTGTGCAATTATTTACATTATATTAATGTCAGTACAGACCTGGTCCCCTACCAGATAAAATTTTGGTGTAGGGCTCCTGATCCTTCTCTTCTTGAGGAACTGAAGCTGTCACACAGACACCACCATGCAGCCACCTCCTCTGCATTGCCCATCCTTGGCAAATGCAGGGAAACTGCAGGATGGAAATGTCTGAAAATGTGCCCTGTGTGCTATTAAGAGCAGGATTTTAATCATTTTGACATTAAAAATTGATTTTTCAAAGCAATTCCAAAAAGAATTTTTTTGTACACATTTTGTTCACTGTTTTGAAGACAGCAATATCATTACTGCAAGCAGCCCTTCACCTGCAGTCACACAAGAAAAGGGTGGAGGGGGAGACAGAAAGAAGCTACGTGAAATGCAATAGTTACAGCCTCCAGCAGACTATCAACAGCTGCAAGGTTAATTACACATCTTACCAAAATATATTTAAAAAAAAAAAAAGAAATGAAAAGAAGGGGAAAATCTATGCTTCAGAAATAAAAGATAAGAAATTCTTTAGAGTAATTATAGGCTGTTGAGGCCTTATGGTAATAATAAAGAAAAACATCTGACTGGATTTATGCTGGAGGAGACAGTGACAAGAGGAATACAGGTTGAAAAAATAATTAAAATCAGCTATCTTGGGTAAGCTGTCATTCAGTCTCAGGAAGAAAAGAAATGCTAATAAAATATTAATAGGATCTTTTTAAGATTTTTAATAACATTCTTTTATACACAGGTAGCACTGCAGTTTGTCAGTCAAGAGCATCAGACACAGAAGTACCAGACAAACAAATGCATGAAAAATGGGAAGAAAATAAAAGCTTTTGGGCAATAGGGTTTGACCTCAGAAATAAACCACCAAGACATTCAGGCAGGAGCTGTTTGGAGAGCATTTTGTGGAAAATCACTGACTCTGCTTTGCTTCTTAGAGGAAATTATAGCAAGGAGGAAAAGTTATTTCAGACTGACAGACACCAAATGTCAGCAATCATGATATAATCAGTGCAGGCTTTATTATATTTAAGTGGTTTGAAACTCGGCAGATTTCAGACAGCTTCAAAATCTAGAGGAAGAGTGTGTCTAAAAGATGATCTTATGAATATTATATGCACACGCTCTGTGTAGCATCACACATATTTTTATGTGATAAATTCTTTTGCGACTGTTTCTGCAGCTTCTTCTTCAGTGGCTCCTTAACATTGAGTGCCTTTCTTGAGCTGGCTTGCAGCTCCTCTGCCCTCCCTTCTCTCAAGTCTTTACATAAAGCCACATCTTTACTGCTGACCCAGCCCTCCTTTGTAATGAGCTCCAGAGAAAATAGTCTTTGCCAGGCCAGAAAACCACTGATGTCACTGTGCTCAGACGAGTTAAAGGAAACTTTTCAATATTAAAGATATGCTGTGGGGTTTTTTTCTTCCTTGTAATTAGACCTTACTAGAAAACTGTATTACCTTAGGGGTGGTTCTCAGTCCAGTTGGTTTCAAGCAACATCTAGGACAGGCTTAGCATCAGGTGCTTTTCCCTGCACAGATGAAGCTGCTGAGGATGACACACGCCCTGGACAGGTGACACAGGGTGACTGCACCCCGTGTAATCTGCAGCTGCACCACATCTGTCACAGCCGTGGCAGCTACTGCACACCTCAGCACAGATGCCATTCATTTTAACTCCACACCTGCAGTGTGCCTGATCTCATAAAAGACCCTTTAACAACCTCTTTCCTTCCAAATCAGCACACTTCCAACTCAGCCACAACCAATTAAACTGGCAAGTATTCTAAGGAGATGCAAGGGGAAACTGAGGGAAATAATTAAGGTCCTGCCCACGGAAAGTGTCGCACGGTTTGTGATTGTCACTAATGACAGGTGTGTATCTGTGCGTGGAAGGAGAATGGATATTTATTCATTACTGGAGTAAGCTGCCTTGGATATAATGGCTGTTGATAATAGTGCCTATTTTAGGATTGTTTGACAGTTCTCATCAAGCAAAAAAAATGGTAAACCTCCAAAGCAGGTTGTTTCTTTGGAAAAGAGCAGGGTGAGGGAGGAGTGAATGTCAGAGCAGAATTTAGTTGTGTCTGGGAAAAAGGCTGCGGGGAAACAAATTGTGTTCCTCATGCTGAAAATTTCTGGTGAGCATCTCTTATGCCACTGTGATTTATCAATTTGACAAAGAGGCCATCTTTGTGAAACAAAAGCGACCTTTACTGCAAATGTGAGAAGCCAATCAAATATTGGTAAATCCTAAAAGCCTGTAAAGCTCTCAGGTCAGTTAAGATTTGGAGCTAAATATTTCTGGAAATGATACCTTCCTTTAGCATATTTGGCCAGACTGCTTCAGTAGTGACCAAAACAGGTCCTGATGTGAGCATGGACACCCTGTGCACACATGTGGGCTGTGCACCCATATCATCCCACACCTTCTTCTGAGAACAGGCTCACTACACACATTCCACACTAAAAAGTGGAATATAGTCCCCTTCTAACCAAGAACTACATGTCTGGCTGGATGGGTGAATGCTGATGAAAAGAATTTTGTGTATGTCTACATAAAGAGATCAGAGAGTCATGAGGGACAAATAGTTGAGAAAGAGGCTGTGGTGACACCACACTGCACATGACACAGAACAAAGATGAAGGTTCCTGAGGCCTCACAATAATATTGTATTGCTGTGTCCTGTACTGATGGGGTCTCGTCTGTCAGGGCCATATGCAATACCCTAAGGGGGAGCAAATCATCTGGGGAGCAGAAGTTTGGTGTGGCAATAAATCCTTTCCAGTCTCTGGTTCCCAAGGCCTAAATTCACAGCTGAGTCTGGAGGACATGCAGCAAATATGATATTGAGTCATTGTGCACTGAAGGATGAGAGAAAATTCTACAGAATTTGATAAAAACATTTATGAGTATTTGAACATTTTGATGCAATGTCCCCTGTTATTCTTACAGGTTAAAAATTACTGCTTGAAACACAGGACATAATGAAAACATGTTCAGGCAGCTAAGCTCAGGTTGAAGGGCAAAGTACTCAGGTGCAGGGACAGAGAGCACACTGCTCTCTCCTGCTGGATGCCAGCACAGCCTCCAGACCTCCAGCCCTGCATGGAGACAGCTCCTGCCACCTGAACTGCTGCGAGAGGCTCCTCCACCTGTGACCACACACCACGCAAGTCTGTGGGAAATTGACACATTGTTCTGCCTCAAAACATGGTGAAGGAATGGAGGAGACATCCATCCGCAGAGAGCTGATTGTATGCTGGCCTTCAGCAGAGGGTTTGTGGTGGCCTCTGTTTCCCATCCAACCTGAACACAGCAGACCTGTGTCTGCTGCTTAGAGGCAGCAAAACTTACTGGTAAAGGGGGGGACCAGATTCAGGAGTTACTGAAAAAAGTACTGAAAAATTGTGTGTTCCTGGACCATCACATGTCTTGGGAGTGAATAGTGACAGAAGACCCCTTGAAATGCAGAGGGTCAAATGAGATGGCAGGCTGTGATTGCTTTGGCATCTGAAGCCCACGATGTGCTGATGTTCTACGTGCAAACTGCCAGACTGAATCAAACCAGTTCAGTGTCATGCTCTGAGTGTTTCCACAGATCCAGGCCATTTTCTTCTGATTCAGATATGGGTGTTAAAAAAGAAAACAAACAAGCAGACCAAGTAACAGATTCTGAGAGAAGCTGCTACCAGGGCTGGGATTTCTGATGACTCTTATTGAACATTACTTACCTTTTGAAGCTCAGAAGATTAAGTGCTTTCCAGAAATAGTAGATTTTAAATTGCATTTGCTGTAATAGTCAATAATGATAAACAAGCAACTGACACAAGTCTTAGATAAGCATATCTAAGATTTTTTACATGACAGTTATAAGAGCAGTATTTATGACATTGGATAAGATGACATCCAGGAATAACCAGTCCCAGAGACAAAGCTCTAGAAAATTCTTGTCATTTTTTTGTAAATGTACCTCTATAATTTAGAATTCTACTCCACTTAATTGCCAGAGCTATTAGAAATTCAAATATTATTTCACAATTATTTACATTGATGTTGGAAAAGATCACAATAAAACGTAGTATTAGTATGATTACCTAAGCAATTAAGAAAGATGATGTTTTGAAACCACCTTCTAAATAATGTACATACATCATCCACATATCTGCATCACACTGATTTTCCTGACATTTTGAATAATAAAATGTACTGGACTCTGCAATGAGGATTCATCTCCCCACATGTAGCTGTTTATGGGTTAGGCATCGGTACCTTAACTATTCAACTTTGGCCACTTTTGAGACAATAAAAAGGAACTAAGGGATGACTGACCTTGTCCTTAAGCATGCATCTAGGGTGGTTAAAAAATTAAACTATTTCTTAAAATATTTCATAATATATTCTTAAAATATTTCTTTTTCTTTCACTAATTTACAGACAACCTAAGAAATATATCTGTTGGCACACCCCTTGCATGAATACATCTGACAGTAATTGTCCGAAAATAGCAAGTATTCTATTCCTACTTCAGTTCCCCATATAATTCCAGAGCAAAGTGGAAAGCTTAATGAAATTTCAGGGTTTTCTATGGGATTGAGTCTGTGAGATATCTGAAAAAAATAAAAGTTTTACTATGTGCAAAGTAATACAAAAATGTAATAATTGTTTTGTGAACCCCACAAATGCAGTACTTGGCAGGCATTAAACCTGCAGCAATGAACCTGCTGGCTGAAAGTGGAAACCTGCTCCAAGTCAGAAGAGGCTCTAATCAAAATGGAATGTGTCAAATATCACTACTTCCTGGTGCATGAAGATGTTTGTGATGGCTGGAGGCTGCTTTAGAGAAGACACACCCCTTTTTAACCAGTTTTGAAAAGTCTTATCTTGTATAATATAAAATATGGCTGTTGATTTTCTTACTTAGGAGAGCCTGCAACAACAGCTAATTACTGAAAACAACTATGGATCTGGGATTTCTGCAGGAAGTGGGCAGTAAGCTCTGAAACTTCTGGACACAAGGAAACTCCAGAACTCCAGATTGCACTCTGATAAGCAGTGTAAAAGCTCTTCTTGTCCTCAATGTAAGGGCAGAAAAATTTTCAGAGTGTTTAGTGGCCTCATGATGGAACACAAGGACTGACCCCCCCCATGACAGCAAGATATGTTTCATTTCCTGAGAGATTCTCTTGAAATTTGTTGAAATGGAATTTCAAAAACACACCTATAGGTTTTTAATATTTTTTCTTATGCTTCTTTCTTAATAGTAATCTGAGAGGAACAATGAGGATAATGAAACCCAATAGACACAGCAAATTGCCCTCATGATAAAAAACATTTCTGCATCAAATAAACTATAAAGATAATATTTAAAATTTCTTCTATGTTTTTATTTTTATCCAAAATTATAAAATCTTTAAAAGAGTTAAAGGAATTTTTGATTTGTAGTAGGAAAAATGAGTCTCAGACCTAGTCAAGGTCAACAGCAGTGCCTCTGCTGATCCATATTATTTACTTCTACACTGATTTGCTGCCTTGATTCTCAGCTCATTTAGGCTGAAGAACTTTCTGGAGTGGCTTCTGGATGGGAATGGCTGGGCCTCATCCTGCTGCAAAGCCAGAGAGCAGATTCAGCCAAGGTCCAGTGCTTGAGTCAGTAATTTCTCCTTCCAGGGTGTTATCCAAGGTGATCCCAAGACTCAAGCCTGGCAGAGCACAGAAGATATTGCTATTCTTTTGTGGAAGGAAATTCTTCTACTCAGATATATTTTTAAAATATCATTCAAATTGACAGATTAATCACCAACACAGTTATCTTCAGACTTCCACTGAACCCTCAATCAGAGCAGGTTTTACAGATATATAAGAAGAAATTCTAGTGTAACTAAATTCAATGGCATTTCTGTCCTTTTGTATGGGGGCAAGTTTTCAAGCTGTGATCCAGGAAGGCATTAAAACAGTACAAGAAGTAGCATTATTCTTACAGCACAGAGGACTTGCACACATAAAATATGTCAGAAGAGATGCCACCAATCTGTTTTATAGCTGCTTAGATACTACAAATGACTCTAACAGAATTTAGAAGGATGCATGTTCAAAATGTCAAAGTCAAGCTTTTATCCCTGTTAGTAATTATCTCATATGAGACTCTTTCACACAGTGTAGAGTTTAAGTTTAAACAGAAGAGAGCATGCTTTATAGATGCTATTTCATGTAACATATTTGTAAGGCTTAACATGTTACAGTCATAACAAGCCATGCCTGAATTGCACTACTTCCCTAATTTTCCATCAGTCATTGCACATATTTACTGTCCTTACTCTAAGTTGTGCACTTTATTTTCAAATGAAAAGGTATTTACATATAGTGTGGCATTTAATTTCTTAAACAGACAATCAGTGTGGGATTCCAAATTGTATATTCTGGATGTGGCTACAAAGTTGCAAAGCTTCATAAATCCAGCACAGAGAATCCTGAAAGCAAATTGGACAAAGGAAAATTTTACACAGACAAACCTGAAGGAAGAAGATGTGAGAGAAAACATTTTTTCGAAGGTTTACCTCCTCTACACTGATCTCTGGAAAACTGGAGAGAGCAACCCAGGAGGAAAAGAAATTGAACTGGTCTTCAGAGTCAGGAGCTTTTCAATGCACTCCAGATGTTTCTGAGGTATGGTAGTGGTGGTGTTTAACCCTGGTGGGCAGCTCAGTCCCACACAGCCTCCCACTGACTCCCCCACGGGTAGGATGAGAGAGAGAACCAGGAGGGTAAGAGCAAGAAAATATGGTTTAACAAGTAAAGAAAAAGCAAAGTAAAGGAGAAAAAGAAATTAATTTACTAATTCTCAGCAGGCAGGTATTCAGGCATCTCCAGAAAAGCAGGGGTTGTAATGTGTGATGGCTACTTGGGAACATAAATATTATAATGCCAAATGCCCTCCCTTCCTTCTTCATCCAGCACTTATTGATGAGCAGTGTCATTTGTATAGAACATCCCTTGGGTCACTAACACATTTTTTGTTATTAACACATTTTGTTTTAATCACAAATCCAAAACATTGCACCATGGCCTGTAACAGATATCTTTTCATTAAAATCCTTTCTTAGAGTTTTTTCCTGCTGAAGCTGAGAAGTTTCAGCAACAAATGTAAACAATGGTTATCTGCTGCTGTGGAATGCATCAGGTGGATCCGTGATTGGTCTGCTGTGGATGTTTGGATTTACTGACCACTCACAGCAGAGCTGGGTCTCACTCTCTGCTGGGACACAGCCCTTTGTTATTCATTCTTCTCTATTCTTAGCTTAGCTAGCCTTCTGAGAACTTTTCTCTCTATTCCTTTTTAGTGTAGTTATAATGTACTATATATACCATAAAATAATAAATCAAGCCTTCTGAACATGGAATCAACAGGAATCAACATTCTCGTCTCTCTCTCACCCTGAAAACCCTTGTGACCACCGTCACAATGGCCAAAGTCAATACAGATGCAGAGATCCTGTGACTCACCAGCTTTATTCCCCACTTCTCATAACACAGTCTTTGAGGATGCATAATCCCATTTTTGTGAAGGTAAATGTGTGGTGATATTATCCTGCCCAGTACACACCTGCATCAAGCTGTGTCCACCCAAGATGTAGGCACAAGGTACGACAGTACCATCCAATGCTGCGTGGAGGAAGTTTGCAAGAAGATAATGTGGGCATCACTTGTTCTTTTGTCAGATTGTTTCACTTCATCAAGAACAGAGTTAACCAGCCTGGCAATTGCGCACTGCCTTGGAAATCACTGTCTTTGGAGGACTTGAGCAAATTCTTACACCTCACAGAAGTCAATGCCATCACTACTGATGGTGGAGGTTTCAAGTTTCTCCTTGAGGATCTGATCAGGAAAACACTTTGTTCTGTTCCTTTATAAATGAAAGAACTAGAGGATTTCGGGATATTTTTGTTTAAGCCAAGACACTTGCAAAGACATCTCAGTGCTTTCTAGCTTAGGTTGATCTCAAGAGAAAGCTGTGTGGTAGACTGCTGTGTGTGCATGTGAGTGTGAGTGCACTTTCATGGGGGAATTTTTTTCCGTATGCCAGAGCGTATAATGCCACATGTTTAGGAGAATAACATTGTACAAACTGAGAACAGATTAATAAATTATCTCATTCATCCTCAAGATAATACTCAAAAATTACAATATGTAGTTCTTTTACTTAGAAAACATTGAAAACCTGTCAATACTTTTTAAAAAGACCTTGTTCTTTCTGTTTTGTACCTCTTTTTATTTTTTTTTTAACTTTTTAAGGTTTCATCAAGCTTTGCCTATCAATGCATTCCTGAGTGAGCTAGCACAATTGCTGCTGTGTGAGCACACAAATGCACAAGAGCTCTGTAGAGCATTCAGTTAATTTTTAGTGGGGAAAAACCTGTTGAAGCACCTTTTGAGTTTTTCCATGGTACCTCCCAGTAACATGTTACCTTCTAATAACCCTATAAGTTGTCTCTCTGATGTTATTCTATTACTGCATGTCACTGTTAAAACAGACAGAAAAGAAAGGCTACAGCAACTTTTGTACAGCTCTGATAAGGACAGACCTCACTAATCCAAAGTAAGGGCTGCCCCTGCTCATATGGGGCCATGTTGGTGATATATCCATGTTCTTTTTTTTCTGCTTATAGAAGTGTTCAAGATGGAAAACCAAACATGTTTAAATTACCAGCACTAGCTGTGCCAGTTCTGATTAACTCCAACATCTGTAGATTTTCATCACCAGCAAAATTCTTGGCACATGAGTATCATGGTACTGCTCGTGGTGTTTCCACAGCTTGAACTCTCCAGCCCTTGTATTGATGACCATTATGTCAGATGGTAAAGAGCACAAATATTTTCTGAGGATCTTATCTGAAACATACTAAATATAGCTGAGATTGAAGTACATATAATTTGTAGGTTCTGCAGAAAATGATTGTAAAACTGCCGGTAGTAATGCCAGAAGAAGCGACTGTGTCTGTTGCTCTCTTCTCTACAGTGGCGTGAGAAATTTGTCAAGCAGAGATAAAGTACCTTGAAGTTTCTTGCTCCACCCAGTGCATCTGCATGAGAAATCAATATTCACAACAGAGAACAGGACAGCAGGGCAGAGCTTGGGAGAGGCAGAGTCCCACAACTCCTTCAGCACTAGACCCCTTCAAGAGAGGCTCCTGCACGCAGCAGCCTCACGTGGAAGGGGAAATGCTGGAGCTGCCTCATTTCTTACCGTCTCTGTACCGTGACACTGACTGCACAGCACATCTCCAGTTTCTTCGTTGCCAGCACAGGGAACATGTGAGGCACAAGTTGATTTGGGGAAAGCATAGGGCAGGACTATATCTACCAACCTCCCAGTTCCTAAGGGAAGCCTAAATAATTTTCTGATCAGCTCAATCAAAGAGTGAAATATGTCCTGCCTATGGTATGCTGGTTTCAGTAACAAAGTCGTCTGAAAGGGTCTGTGAGATTATACATTAGTTCTTAAAAAGGAAATAATGTCAGAAAGATGCCAACTTTTAAGTGGGTGAACTGAGACCCTGCTCATAACAATCATCAGTGGTATACAGATTACATGATTTTTATTCATAAACTCTATAGGCATATCATTTTTACAGAAAAAAAAAAAGGTAAGGCAATAATAATTTATTAATTTCCTAAAGTTGCCAGTTTAATTCTGCCAGTGAATCCCTGCTGCTCTATGATGAGTTTATTGAAGGTTGTATAGAATAGCTGAAGTATTCCTACTCAACGTCACCAAATCTATAATGTGTTTCTGTCCAGAAGATGGCAAGGGAACGACTTTAGGTGCCTTTTTTATAAAGGCTTCAGGAGATGGAATTTTAGATTTATTCTTATTTAAATAAGATTGCTATTTTCTTTTAAAATAACACTTCTTATTTTTGAAACTTCTCAAAGTGCCAGTCATGTCTATCACTTGTCTGTCCCTGCTCAGAGCTTAATGCAAAGTCTAGAAATTCTTTGTATGAAAATTTCATGCCTCCAGGTGCTCCATTGATTATTCATGAAGCTTTTGGAGCTGTCACCATGGGAGCCAATTGGCTACAACTTATTTAGCATATTAATGACCTATATGAGTTAGTGCATGAGGAGACATATCACGCCACCTGGAATGCAAGTGGCAAGCTGCTGCTGACTCAATCAGCTTTGCAACGGGAAGTAAGGAATTGGAAATATTTTACACAGAAGCAGCAAATCCCTTGCATGCCCAAATGCATTCTCTCAAATTAGCATGCATGGCTTCAATAGCTTGTTTTCATAATATGTTCCTTTTATCCTCTGTGCATTTGGCCTCATTACAAAGCTCTCCCCTCCTGCCAGAGCACATGCCCCTGGAAAGGTTTAATAGGTGAGTCATGTGGTTTGTGAGACATTACATCAGAATGATTTAATACACCAAGGGCAGGGCTGTATGTCAGGTTCAGCTGCTGTTACTGCCGTTACAGTTTGTGTAGCAGGTAACTTGATGGTCTCCAGAAAGCAGCTAGATAATGATAACAATTAATTTTATGGCGGCAAGAGAGGGACTTCAGCTGAGCTAAGCACCTTTTTTATTTTCCTCCATTTGCTGCGGCGCTTTTACACCCAGTCAGCAGGTGAAGCGCTGCCTTAACATTTTGGCAAAATTAAAATGTTAAAGCTAAACAAGGGAATCGCTGAGGGGGAGCCAGGAAGCAGTGGTATAAAAAAGCTCTGGCTGAACCAGAGGCAGCTCCATTAAATCCTCAGACAAGCAGTGTGAGCAGCACGCTCTGGCAGGCCTGTGCTGGACCCTGGGGTGAGAGCCTCCTCCTCCCCCGGGCACTGCAAAGCCAGCATGCACGGGGGGCAGGAACCATCTCCTGGCACCAGCAGAAGGCTCAGCAGCCAGGCACTGCCTCTCCTGGTCACCACTGCTGTATATCACTTCCCGAGCAATCCTGCTACAGGCACGGAGAAAATAGCTGTGGGTCAGGGTCAGTCAGAATAGCACCATCTGACCTTTACGTGTTTGAGATACTGAAATGCATTACTAAAGATTTATTAAAATTATTTGAGGCCACCTTTGGGACAAAAGAGATTTGTTATACAGAGTGCGTGGCTTTGGCTGGCTGACAGGGATTTAGGGCTCCTATTCTCATTCTGCAGGACCCTGAGTCCCTGGGTGAGGGCAGGGTGACGAATGAGAGTGAAATAAATGCATAGCTGTGAAAAATCAGTCTCAGCAAAAGTGGCAAAACACTTAAGCACATGCTCAACTTATTTTCACTTCCTTCATACCTACTGAATATTTTCTCTGATCTGGTACATTCATTGCTTAAAAATATTTCTTGATACTTACAGTTAATTTATTTAGTAATTAAAACAAGCAAGAAGTGAGGCTGTGCTCACACACACCCACATAATGTGTATAACTTGCTAAGAAAATGCATGACCTAATACCCACGTAGCTTCTTCCTTGTGACTCCAGCACAGTTATAATAATCCTTCTGCAATGAAAGACCAGTACAGGGAACCACAGACTAAAGTACAGCTAGATCTGGGAGTAAACCCTAATGCAGAGCAGTTCAGATAAAAATACATGTGGGAGAAAACTCCACCGCCCATAGGACCTCTGTGCTGCCCCATCTCTGCGATTGTTGGCCAGACTAACAACATGGAGCACCGTGTCTCTCTTGCTATAAAATGTGTGTTGAACTTTTTCAGGACGTAGGAAGGGACCTGTTGCCCAAAAAGACAGAATGTCTTCCTTATCCCATGTACTAACAACAAAAGAGGCACTGGAGAGAAAAGCTTACTTCCAGAGATCTGTCAGATTCAGCTGGATACCAGTTTCCTAACCTTGGGGAGTAATAGTTTTTCCATAATGATGTAAGTGAGCTTTCTGTGGTTAGTTCCCACTTTGATTCTAATTTTTAAATGCCTAAATTGGTCATAGGCGTAGGTTCCTCTTGGGAGCTGAGATTTTGAGACTTCAAATTTTGCTTATCCAAAACTAGGCAACTACATACCTTTGAGCACAGTCATTGATTTATTAAGCACTGACAACCCTCAGAGAGGAAAGAATGCCAGACACCACAAAGGCTCTTGGGGTCTCATACACCTAAATTTCCCCACACACATCTTTGTGAAATGAGAAAAATATTAGAACAATTAAAAGCTCTGTTCTGGGTTTTGAAAGTTTTACACCACTGTTCTGGATCCAGGATACCTGTTTTCCAGCAGGCTTGGCACGACAAACCTGTTCTTGCTGCCCATGTACACGGTGTTCTGCACTCACACAAATTTCATCCAAAACTCTGCAGAAACCTCAGTGCCAATAAGGCAATTGCCCATCTAACTGGCCACCATTTCTTCAAAACAATAGGGAGAGAGAGAAAGAGAGAGCACACAGAGAAAGAAGCTCAGGGGCAAAGAAGAGGCATAGCAACAACAAGGGCCCATAATTCATAAGCCTCAGCCCTTTGTTTTACCCACCAACATCACCAGTACCCTGCCAAGGTTTTTCTGGACATAATAGAAAACATCGCTGCAATGAGCTATTGGTGGCCCACCTAAAGGTTAGCTGATGGAATGGAAGTGCAAAATTATTTGGGTGTTAGAAGGCTTTTGGATTGGCAGTTTGAGCTGATGTAGCTGTTCATATTTTGTAGTTGCTTTAAAAGAATCAAGGCTGGTTTTCTTTGGTGTTCTTAATTGTTGTTTGAACTTAAGTAAAGATTGCATGTAATCCCATGCATATTGGTGAATCCACAGAATTTACTTTGTTCCAGTGTAATAAAAGCTTCCTTTTGACTGTTCAGACCAGTGGGGAGATAAGTTAAATTTATGTATTATAAAAAGAAGAAGAAATTTGTCTTTTTTGGAGGTTTTTCATGCAGGGATTAACAATAGCTACAGGTACTGAGCAGAATCAGAGGCAATGCAATGACATAAGGATTTAAAACAACTGCATAGAATGATCTGTGATGGTACTGATAGCAGTATAGAGTTCAATATTGAAATATTAGCCTGGTAAATAACCCTTTATATCTAAATAAATTCTGATTGCCTATTCACAGCTTAGATTTCATGAGGCCTTCTTCATTACAAAATGAATAGCTGTTAATTTGTTGCATGTCTAAGTAAAGTTCCAGTAAATTATATTTAAAGGAGGGAGAAAAGAGGCCTTGTTATGAAACAGTCACCAGCTGGCCATACCATTGCAAGTGCTATTTTCTTCTCCTTTTAGAAATTCAAATTTTTTGTAAGACTTTTTTTTTAACTTAATTTTTTAACTTTTTTTTTTGTAACTATGAGCCTGTAGTGATGCATATAAAGATAAATGAATACTGCATTCTCATATACAGGGATTTGCATATTGAGGACATTGGGTTTAGGCTGACTATAACAGAGATAATCTTCCTGAATTTGTACAATATACTGTATAGAGGATCCTCGTTGTTGCAATATCACCTGAAAAGTAATAAAAGTTGAGATGGAAACATTTAGAACCAAAACTTCCTGAAACCAAATATTACCCTGTAGAGAAGTCCTGTTAACTCTAAATGTTTTTCTCTTTAAATTTTTCTGTCTAAATGCCCAAATTGTATCTTTGTGCCTGATTCAACAGCCCACAGAGCTGTCAAAAGGGGCTGCTTTCTCCCTGCCTCCCTGTGCTGTAGCTCTCCTTGTCCTGCTCTTGTGCTGGAAAGGTAAATTCCCACAACTCCTTTGTGCCATTTCTGCTATCTGTAAGATCTTTTATCCATTCAATTAATTAATTTAGCAGACAACAGCTCAATGCACAGAATCGGGAGAAATTATTTTCTGTGGCACTGAGCCATTCTGCTAATCACTAAACTATCCCTCAGAAAAATCACCTTGTCACCAAAATAAAAGCATCACAATCCTACCTCCTTAATCCATTTCAAATATACTTCTGTCATGTTACCAAGTGACAGAGTTGCCACATGCACTATGTTTGCTATCAAATATGATGGTATATTTACTTAATATCTTCTTTCTGTTAGAGAGACAAAGCATCTGCAGCTGCTAAAGACACTTGGATCCCAACAACAGACTGTAGTGTTTCTTCAAGATTCAATTCCCTGTGTATTCTAGTAAATACCTGGTCTGAAGTCTGCAGATAGGGACCAGGGAAGCTCCTAGGTCTCAGATAAGCAAAGATATCAAGTAGAGAAGTGAACATGAGGCTTAGATTCAGCTGAGGACACTGTGTTCAAATGCTCAACTTCTCAGACAAGGAGGCCCCTTGACTGTGCAATCTGGAGTGGGTGTCCCATCTTGAAAGACTTGGAGTTCTTTTTACTAATTTTTTACTAATACATTTTCCAGATGCAGAATTATGCCATTGCTTTTCTTCTTCACATGACCTTTCTTTCAGTATGTATCTTGCAGGTGCTGGAGGGATAGAGGGAAAGATCTAGAGCAATAACCATGTTGCAAGTAATTTGTTTTAGCATTCAGCTGGGCCATTAAAGGTGGAAATTTCTTGTCAAGCTAGGGCAAAAATGCATCTGGAATGAAGGATCTCAAGAGGGTATTTTCTCAGCAAAGGTTCATATGGAAGGCTGCAGAAGAAATGGGATGTTGGTCTGAACAAGGTGGTCATGGTGGTGGGACCAAACAGCACTTCGTTAAGCAAGATCAGAGAGGAGAGGGAGGAAAGCTCTTCCCCATCAGTGCATCATCTGCATCTGAGGAGGTCTGGTAGAAATATCTGTGGGAAGGGCAGGGTTGGAAATGTGAAGGAAGTCAGGGGGGAATTTCTGGTCTGCCTCTGGAATGAGGAAAAGTCAGACATCAGCTGGGAACCTGGACTTGTTAACAAGAATATATAGGGATTTGTGAGTTGTGGGATTGAAAACAACAAGTGAAACTCTGTCAGTATCTAAGCTCATCCTTTGAACAGGGTTGAGATGGAAGAGAGGAGTGTGCCAAGACCATCATTTATGTGAGCAGAAGTTTCATAGTTTGCAATTTTGCTGACAGTGATAGAAAGCCTTGCATCAGCCTCACCATACTAGGGCTCTTCTGTAATGAGTTTATCACCCATACCAGGTTTATCACTATAATGAGTTTATCACCCTTAATGAATTTATCACCCACACTGTTTGGTCAAAGCTTTCATAAAACCTGGTAAAGATACATCAAAGAGTATCAGTTTAATCCTTTTAAAACAATCACACACATTCATCTTTAGAGGAAAATTCGAACATGGTCAAAACAGCTTTTCCCTAAGGAAATCTCCTGTCAATTATGGGAGGTGTCCTGACAACCTGTACTCCTCCCCAATATCTCCTAACACCTTAAGCAAGAGGAATAAAATGCTCTTCAGGATAAATAATAATAGTAGATATTAAGGGGAATTTTCTGACACAAAGAGACAGAAACCTTAACTGCCCACATCTTGCCTCTCTCCTTCTGATCTGTGCCAGCTCCATTTCATTCAGCAGTCTCACTGGTGCTGTCAAATGGCTGAACTGACCATTGTCCCCCCTTGAGACAGTGTACTGAGAGCAGCCAGGCTGCCAGTAGTCAGCCCTGATGGTCTCATGTTAAAATGGAACCCTCTTGTCTGTGACAGCAGATGATGCTCGATGGATGGGCTCTGGCTGAGGTGCATGTTCCCATTCCACAGCATTTGCTTCTGTCCAGCGCTGGATCTTTGCACAGCCAAAGCAGCATGGAGGACTCTTAATTCAGGCAATAATGTCACCAGATCAAGTCTCAAGAGCTGCTGTTGAGGCTGTTACAGCTTGTAATAGTCAATCTTTATTTTACTACATACTTCTATTTGTTAGGATTTGGAAGCTTTATGAACACGGGTGGCCAAATTAATCAGTAGTGTAACTCCCTGGATCCTTATTTGTCCCATGAGCTTGTATACATTTAGATTTCTCAGCTGAACTTCTTTTGCTGAAGACATTTTTACCTTAATGAAGGGCATAAAAATATCTAGCATCACCATTTCATCTACTATATTCTCTCCAGTGCCATTTTTTCTGAAAACAGTGGGTTTCAACAATTTACTCCTTTTATTAGAAAAAAGATAATTAAAAGGCAGCACAATGTTCTTTTTATTATTTTTATTGCATAGCAAAAATCTAAACTACAATGGCAACTGATTTCTCTGTTTCAAAGAACTACACACTCACAATTCTCAAAAAAACCCCATTCATAATATAAAGTATTACAATATGAATTTATATGCTAGCCTTCTTGATCTGTTTTGTGTTCTGGTTGCTAGAAAATAATGGATCTGTCTTTAATTATTCCAGGGCAGTATTTGAGTCAGGAACTAACATCCAATCGCAATTCCTTAATTGTAAGCTTTTACTACAAGGTCTGTGGTGCCAAAACTCCTTGCAAGCTCTACCAAGGATGCTGCATTTTTTCACATCTTTGCATTGTATGCTTTTAATAAAGAAAAATGCACTATAGGTGTAATTTCATAGAGGAAATTTGAACAAAACCTCCTGAAATACTTTGGAATTGCCCAGCATGCAAGAATTCAGATTAAATTGGTTACCAAAATAGCTATCTTGTCGTTTGGGCCCCCCCAATATGCAATCATTTACATCTCACCAATCTATCGTCAATTTTCAGCTGGCATTTTCTCTGCAAGTAATAACCTGCAAGTGATGTTTGCAGCAGATAAAGACAGCTGAAAGAAAAGGTAAAAGGATGAGGAAAAAATGAAAATAATAGTTGGCAAAAATGAGAGAGAATAATATAATTACTTGTATTTCAACAGTATCATGTCTTCCCAGAATTCAAGCTGTGCATAATAGCTATAGTGGAAGGGCAAAACAGAGAAGCCCCAAGGAAATGGGATGCAGAGAGTATTTTTTTAACCTTTCTGGGGAGCCTTACTCCACAAAGATTTAAAGCTTTTTAAACATCATGAGAACGTGTTGGCTGGAAAGCAGTGCATTTCAAAATGAAAATGCATTAATGAATGTCTCTTGGAAGAGGACAATCTGAAATATCTTTCTCTGTGGGAGTAACTTGCAAGCTGATTATGTGGGCTGATAGATATTCCATTGGAGAATGTTCAGGGAATGTTAAGGTTGAACGGTTGAGCACACAGAAGTTAGGAAATGCCACATTGCAGGATTCAGGAGCATCCTTAACTCTGCCTCTGGTGTGTATGTGCTATAATGTATTCATTACATATAATCTCCCAGACACTGCTATAAATACATACTGTCGTCCCTGATCTTAGATTTTACACATATCAGTGCATGCATTAAGTATGTGTACAGCTCTCCACCACAGCTTATTAAAACCTTGTATAAGACAAGTACATAATAAAATTTGTCCGAGCAAATAGTGCAGATTAAATATCACATTTATGATATAGAAAATGGCAGTCATTTGTTTCAATACATTATCCTGTGAGCTTGAAAGACTGAATGCTACATGGATGCATGCAAATTAGCCATGTAGTTAGCTCCTTCATTCCCTGCAAAGCTCAGGAGGGCTGGCTTTGTTTCTGCTTGAAAATACACAGCTCAGGTGCTGCAGCAGACTGGGGCTTTGGCCATCCCCAAATCAAGCAGGACAAATAATGGGAAGGGATCCCTGTGACCTCTCATGAACAATCAGCTGACATGGTTTTCTCTCTGATCCACAGGGCTTTGTCTGTCCAGTGAGTGCAAGAGAAAATTGTGATTCAATGTGGCCAAAGTCAGAGCAGGAGATGCATTGAAGAGCTGACAGCAGGGCAGTGGTGCACAAAAGCTATGTGGCATTGGAAATGAAGGAGTAAAAGGAGATTGTGAAATGTAAATGGTATTCACAATGAAAACAAAGTACATAATTAGTAAGGTTAAAGATCAGAGAACCCTGAGAGAGTGGAGGTTTTGCAAAACCCTCAAAATGTATAAAACCCATGATTTTTTTCCATTTAATTGACTCAAAATGCAATGAAAGCACGTTTCTCTAATTAAATAAATGTCTTGTGGTGTGTAGAAATAAATACCAATGATTCTTAAATCATTGGCTTTGATTCTGAATGGAATGTGTGTTTTTTATGTGAGCCTTAAAGGATGTTTTTTTACATTGTTTTAGTTTTAATGGGTACTTCACTTTGTTCTGAGCTTTACCTGTCTCTCCATTCAAATGAGGGTCTAGTTGATTTTATTCAAAAGTAATCCTGTCCTGCTCTTTTTCTTGCTGACAGAATGAAGGATCAGTTCTTTCCTCCATCTCTGCTGATTCTCCTCTCTCAGAGAGCAGCCCTTCTGTACCAGCTCACTCCTCTCCGTGTCAGCTGGCTGCTCTATGGAACTTGCCAGGAAAAGGAGGGCTCAGGTCTTTGCTACCCCACAGTCTCTGCATGAGTGTGGGAACGTCTCCTTTTCCCCAGTGCCCACCATGAAGTGTGTAAATGCTGCCTGTGCTCAAGCAAAGCCTTGTGACTTTCCCCAGAAAAGCTGAAATCTAAGGAAGATGTGGCCCTTCTCTTGCTACCCTACTTGTGACCCTACTTGATGGGATTTATCAGTACTCTCCTCACTAAAGTATCCTGCTTTTATTATGAGCTGCTTCCTTTCAGGTGGTTTCTTTCCTTCTAGCACCAGAAACAAAATATTTCTGCAAAATAATCTCCTAGAGCGTGTACTTTATTTTTTCTTTTGTTCTTTAAATACTTTTATTTTCAAAGTGACTCCTGGACAAGTACCTGGTCTCTCTAGTTGAAAGGTCAGTTGGTGTACCAATCTCCTGTGTGAATCTGCTGTTATGTCACCTTCTGGACACTTCAAGGAAGATCAACACATACTTCTGTGTTTAATGAAAAATGGTTGTACACAACAAATTAAATAAGTTTTATCTCCAGATGCAATTGTGTTTTTCTTTGCAGGACCTGCCAGCTCTGTGGTCAACGCAGTGGAAACCACTGCCTTCTCTTCAGATTCTTCCTCCTACAGAAAAGCTAGAAACTATTTTCATTTATCCCAACTATTATTTTTTTTAATATTCAAAGTACGTACACAAGGGCAATACTTGGTCTCACTTTCATCACTGAATGGGATTTCCAATAAATACATGCCACTCC
This sequence comes from Melospiza georgiana, assembly GCF_028018845.1. NCBI lineage: Eukaryota > Metazoa > Chordata > Aves > Passeriformes > Passerellidae > Melospiza > Melospiza georgiana. The sequence goes on from NC_080432.1 coordinate 93,742,818, forward strand.
ACGTGGTGCATGTGGAGCCCAGAGAGCTGCTCTCAAATTGCTCCCTTTTGCACAGCACTGTCCCCAAACATTGTGAAGACTAGTGCATCTTCAGAAAAATAAGATTTAGATTCAAATTGACTGATGGTGGAACTCTGGAAGAATTTAGTAATGCCTTTAGCCTGCTCCCTTTGTGTATCACTGTGTGGGGCGTCATTCTTTTCAGCATCCACACTGGAGGTGTCTGGATCTCTGCTGGCCACCCCCATAGCTCCTGCAATCAAGGGAGGGAGGCAAATTCTTGCAGGGTCTGATTCAGCTCAGTCTGAAAAGCAGAAAGATTCACACCTGACTGATCATCTCACACAGCATAGAAAAAATGGGTCAGGTACAAGTCACTATTATTCATAGAATATGGACAACTTCAACAGTAATAGCTAAATTAGAAATAGTGAAATGCAAGCACCAAGCTAGCAGAAATGTCACTTTAACTTTTGCTTTAGAATATAATTCTAATCAAGTCAGTTTTTTTTTGTTTGTACACTCATGTTCTTGGAGGTTTTAATTACTCACTGGTTGACATTGTTCCAGTTTACATAAAAAACATCCTTGAGGACTAGATATAATGCAATGTAGGACAGAGATACTTTTTTTATCTTTACTGCAGCATATCAGAACTAAAGATCTGCATACTTTTCAGTACATGCACCAGGAATATGCATTTTTTCATAGTTTAAAAAAATTCAATTTTTCAAATTAATTTTAAGGAAAAATAATGAAACATATTAAAGAAAGACATTTTCTTTAAGGTAAACCTTTGCTGTCTTAATTGTGTTCACAGTCATAATTTGCATTTTCTTTGCCCTTGTAGTTCTCATACATATGTTAAGTATCCATTAAGAGGTTTTCTGCCAGTAATGATCTTAGATCCCAAGAGTGGACTTCTTCATGGATTCATCTCCATACTTATTATAAAACTCTGTTTATAATTACTCACTCTACAGCCTCTTGTTGCACTTATTACAGGCACGTCCTTCCAACCTGTGCTCAAAAAGACACTTTTTTAGATCAAGAAAGAGAAAAAAATAGCTACAATACTTTCAATTAATTATTTTAATGATTTAATGCTTACTATAATGGATTATTTTTGTCTGTTCTTTTTCCCGTTGATTAGAAAGTCTTTTACCTTAAAATACAGCTCTATTTTATTAACCTCACTTCTCTAGTCACCTTTACTGTCTAGGAAGCATTCTTTATCCATGATTATCGCTCTGATTCTGAAAAACAAGTATTTTCTCCATCCCAACCCCAGACTGCATGAGTGATTGTAATTTTTAACTTAAAACCAGAGATACTCCTCTTCAAACACACCTGAAAAGCAGTTGTGTCATAGGCTTCATTCTTCTGATAATAAGATGGAAAAAGGTTAGAGTTGGCATCTAACGGAAGGTAAGAGAAAAGAAACAACAACTTACAAAAGCTTGGTAGACAAAGCTAAGTTAAAAAAAAAAAAAAAAACAGGACAATAAAACAAGCAATATGAGAGTTCCAGAATTTGTGTCAGACACGCAGCTTGTTTGTCTAGTATTTTAATTATACTTTATCATAGCAGAAGAAATGGCTAAAGAAAAAGCTGTGCAATGGTTACTGCTGCAAACTTTGACCAGTTTCCTCCTCAACCCGCTCCTTGAAACTCAAACTGAAACTCTTTTGGTGCCTTTGGCTTTGCTGTGCTCCAGGAAGATCTAGGCCTGCCAGCCTAGCAGTGTGCTGTACTTGGCACACTTGTTGCCAAGGGAAAAAGAAATGTGGTAGGCTTTTCTAATGACTAACTTACACCAGAGATGCTGGCCTCTGTCGCTGTTTCTTTGTTGTTTCTTGATGACAAGTGTGGTGTGTGCACACATATACACACGGGGCAGACTTAAATAGCTCAGGATATATTTAGATCTGCTGGGGCGGGGTGATGGGGAAGGGAGGGCGGTGTGGGTGAGCCAAAACTAACACTAAAACTCTTGTCTGAGTGTCTGTGTTGTTCAGATGACCTTTTATGAGTCTTAAGTGTCTTGTTAGTGATTCAAAGACACTTTTCTTTCTCAGCATACTTAATCTCAGTCTGAATATCACATTCTCCAAACATTCATAAAGACATGCTCCTTCTGATACAATTTCCATAGATGGTCTTTCTCAGATGATTCTCCAGTATGCTTTCAGCCTCATTGTCAAGTATCCTGTCACTGTCATATTTTCTGAAAAATCTCCTTGCCTGAGATTTTGCTCCTGGGAAGCTGAGAAGCCTCAGTGAAAAAGGAAAACAATATTATTTCATTTGCTTCTTCTGTGTTTTGCTGCTTTGGAATGTGTTTGGATATTGCTTACCAACAAGTGATTGTTTCATTGGTTTCTGGTATGAATGTTTTCATTCATTGGCCAATCAGTGCCAACCAGTGTCAGGACTCTGGAAGGAGTCATGAGTTTTCAGTAGCATGTTTCTAGCCTTCTGTCTGTATCCTTTCTGTATTCTTTAGTATACTTTAGTTTAGTATTCTTTAATATAACATATATCATAAAATAATAAATTGGCCTTCTAAGAACATGGAGTCAGGTTCATTCCTTCCTTCCAACAATGGGGGTCCTAGAAAATACAACAGTATCCCATACCTAAGCTAAAAGCTTGCCTTGACTAAATGGTTCCTCATGCTGAAGGTGGTATCTTGTACAGGTCTCCTGGCACACGGAGGGGGAAAATCCACCTCTTACTCCTGATTGTCCACTATTTGGACTGGTGAGATAATTTTTGGTAGCACAGCAAAATTTTTGGAAGACTGAGAAAAATGACAAATGGGTAAGGGCTCTCTAGTATCACAATCACAATAATCAGGGAAAATAGAATTTATTGTAAATTTCAGTTGGCTTTGCAAAAAGCTGTACTCCAAAGTAATTTCTAAAATGGACATTTATGGTGGTTTAGGCCTAAGTAATCCATAATATGAAAAAAAAACCCCAAAAATATTTATTTTGAAAATATGAAGCATTTGGTGAGTTTTATGACCATTTCTAACACAGAAATAATGAGGGATGAAGAGGTGATATTTGACAGTTTCATAGCCTGCATTTTGACAGATGTGGAGCTGGTAGGGAAGGGGACAAGGCAGTATATGTACTCAATTTCTTATTTGGCTTGGGTTTATCTTTTTCTTTAGTCCTCCTGCATTTCTTTTGGCACAATGTGCTTTGCAGATTGCAGGTGATAAATCTCCCTTGCCACTGGTTAATAGCACACAGCTTTGGGCCCGTTTACCTAGGAGGAGGAGGAGGAGGATAGATCACTTAATGTCCTTTGGTATTTCAGTACTTATAATGTGCTCTAATTTCCTATTTGGTGTGTCACACTCTAAATATTTACAATCAATGCAAATTTGTTCCTGTGGAAAAAGAATAAATAGCTGTTTTAATTTTTTTTTCAGTCTTTTTTACAATGTACCTGTTGATATGTAACTAACAATATAAACATCTGAACCTGAAAACCATTGCTCATGCATTATCTTTTGGTTCAGCTTGTAATTTTCAAGCGTTATATTTTTTATACGGTGTAACCTTGATTCTCACTTGAGATCTATTTGCTGCTGAAAGATGTGGGGACGTTCAGACAATGAGACAAATCTCTTTAATTCTCATGGTGCCATGGTCAATATCACCATAAATGATGAAAGTTATTTAGGGGTTGTCCTAGATTTTGGTATTTCACTTCTATGGGATCTACTCTGTCATATTGTACCCCCCCAAGATATTGCATCATCTTCTGGTGGGACACAAAGACAACTGATGCAGAGTCTGTTTGATTAACTTCATCCAATAGGTATTCACTTCAGTTTTCAGCTGAAAGTTTTGTGCCAGACACTTGAAAGGGAACATTTTCCTTTTCTTCTAATATATTATTCATTATGTCACCAAGAAGAAACATTATTGAAAGTAGTAGCACAGCACAATCTCACTTGTGGAGATAAATTTATGACAGGCGAAAGCAGCTGGCACGTGTGCTGGGGCAGCCTTGGTACCTTGGTACCTGGTGGACAGGCCCCTTCTGAGCTGAGCACTCAAATCTACATCCAACATGAGTCCCCTTCCACAAGCTGCAGTCATACCACTGACTATTTGGGTATTACCTCAAATGTACTTTTCCAGGTCTTTTCCAGCTCTTTGTACATGTAATCCTAATTTAATTTTCTTTCTGAAAATTAAAATCTTACACAGAAATATGAAACAACGAAACGTAGGAAAAATGTCTACATTTCCTCAAAGAATAGCTTGTTGGAAAAGGATGTCAGTGTGTCAAAAAATCTATATAAACATTTTTATCTCTTGTTAAAAAAATAAGTCTCAGAACAAAATGAGAACTGGATAGAAAAAATGCATCTTTTTCCTTCCATCTTTTTGTCTTTTTATTTCACCAATGCAAGACTTCTTTCTAAATGGTTTTCTTTCTAATGGTAATATCCTTTTTGCAAGGCTTTTAGCACAGCCCCAGCTCTAAGCTGATGAAACCAGTCAGAAGTGATTTGCTTAAGGCCAGAGATACTGTTTTTGAACTGGTGCCATCATCTATTTATAAAGTGATGTGGAAAATGTCACAATAACCTTAAAGACTTTTTTCTCTCAAATTCTGTATACATACATGTATGTATATCTCTCTATACATATATATAAGATGATTGACTAGGACTTTGTGAAAGTGGTCAGAAGGTACTATTTCCTCTCAAGTACAACTGTTCAAAGTCTCTTTGTTTTCTCACAGGTAGAGATATAGCATTCCTTTCATCTGGACTGCAGATATATGTACAGTTTCTCCTTTGAGCAGGAAAGCTACAGAGAATCAATGAAAGTGTCAAATTCCTTAAGAATCTCCTCCTGCAAATGGAAAGGTGCCTACTGTTGCTGAAGCAGTTTGCATAGGGAGAATTTTGCTTTGGTGGATTTTAAATGCAGGCCAGTGATTGATGTTCAGAGACTTTTGTTTTATACATCACATTTTGTGTGAAATCACAGGATCAGGCCATAAAGGTCTCATTCACTCTGGTTCCGTAAGGTTAAAAAGGAGACCAGAGGGAGGGTTGTATGGAGTGTATTATAGGTACTTAACTGTGCAAACAACTCTGTCAAGGACTATTGGGAGCTTGTAGTCAAATTTTCCAAGGGAAAAAGTCAGTCATAGAAGACATCAAGCTATATAAGCTAAGTATGAGCTTGGTGATGTGATCTCTTCATGTGTGGGCAGGAGGAAATTGAATTAGATACCTATAAACATGATTCTAAAACCAAAAAATAGGTCACAAAAGCCATTCAGATCTGTCATATCTCCTGTAAAACTCCTGTGATGAGGGAGCAATTCTGTTGTGAGCAAATTGAAAGGCAAAAAACAAAAAAACCCTTTCACTAAATAAGTCCTTACAGCAATGACTCCTCCAAACACAAACAACATCACCTGCTGAGGTTTCCCAGTGCTCAGTGTTTATAACAATGCAGAAAGAAGAAATTTTGAGAAAAGGACAGAGGACCTTGATGCCTTGATGGCATCTGTCTATCAAGACTTTTCATGGCTCTTACTGTATTTTATTTGTAATTTATGACCATGTTTTACTGAGATAGTTGTAATAATCCCGGTTGAGCTCAAGCCTCAGTGTGCTGCACCCTAACCCAACACATAAAATGAGTGAGGACTTCTTGAAGATCCCACCTACCTGAAGGAGCTGTTACTGGACTCTGGCTCAGATTTTTGTGTGCTCTTGGTCTTCCCATAGTTCAGTGCACAATCATTTTGAATATGGCAACAAAGTAAATAGTCAAGACAGACAACCATATTCTAAACAAATAGGACAAATAAGAAAAACATCAGAAGAGAAAGGATAAAACCAGAGAAATAAAAGGATTTCCCCAGTATCACAATAAGAGGGAGAAGTAGAAGTAAAATCCCTTTCTTTTCTCTGTGAATCAGTTCTGAGCATCACCAGAGTTCTGGGCAGATACAGCAGAAACTCCACATAGTACACATTCCTTTCACTTTTTTATATATGTTTTTTTAAAGGCACCTATGCCTGGATGCTTCAGGGTTCATAAGGACTCGTCTGTCACTGAGACACCATCAGTGAAGTGGCTCAAGAAGGGCTGCACACAGAAAGGTAAATGAAGGTGGCAGACAGTGCTCTGCTTTTCTGTTGAAGTAGACACCCCTTTGGTCCCAAATGAAAGTTCTTTAAAGCAATGAAAACTTGATTTAATTAAAATCTTGGATTTCAGGCTCATAAAAGGATGTGTGGAGGAACTGAAAAGAGCAAGGACAGCATTCATCTATAATGAAACTTCATTGAAACCCCAAGAAATTTACTGAAGGTAAATTGGACCCCAAACATTTGCATATGGAAACATTTGGTATCTTTCACTTTTTGCTTGAAAACAAGCATTCAGTGAATTGTAAAACTTTTTATTTTAACAAGCCTGAAATAAACAGCATCAGTAGTCTTCCCTTGCTAGTCTGCAGCTCTACTAAGAGTTTCTCAAAATCTTCAGAGATGCATTAGGTGTTTCTACTACTTCTTTGTTCTCTTATGGGAAAACAATTATGGTACAATTTCTTCTCATTCAGATTTTAAATCATGATTTTCTAATTGCATGTCTCTACATGCAATCTGGCCTTCAAATAAAAGATACTACTTTGTGCACTGCATTAAACTTTCTAAGTTACAGCAGATAGTTCAATTTTTATTTTTTGAACTTGTAATTATGGCAATCAGCTTACCTGCTCTTCACCTCAATATATTATACTGCCCTAAGTGATGAATGTAATTTTAATCAAAAATCTTAGGGAAATCTTCTGATCTAATAGAATACTTCAGAAAACCTGTTGCCTCAAGAAACCTCTAGGAATTCAGACTTTCTTTTAGGATGACTCCAAACTAGGTTAAAGCTGAGATTGTGACTGTTTTTTTTAGATCATGATGACATGAACCCTCAAAAACACTAGCACTGTCCCAATAAAAAAAAAAAGGAAATCCATGTTAAGATCAATGTATGACCATTCATTTCAGACTCTATATAAGGAGATCTAGATATAAATCAATACAATTAAAACATAAATCAGGATTACTTAATGGTTAATAAATCTTGTAATAGAGGCTTTCTCAGATCTCAGTTCTGAAGACAGCAGAAGGAAAAAGCACAATGAAACAGCCTTCAGCCATTACTCTCCAAACATTTGGGGATGGCTAGAAGGAACAGTGCTATACTGAAGAGTTTATTACTTAAAAAAGTGAATTCAAAGAAAGAAAAAAAAAGAAAACAAACAAAAAAATTAACAAACAAACAAAAAAAAACCAACAAAAAACAAATCACAAAAAACCCCCACCAACCGAACAAACCAAGAAAACCACAAACTGCTTTGAAATTATATTCACGGATAGAGAGTTTGGGGAGTAAGTTGGAGCATGGGAGGTTAGACCAAGTAAATAAGTGACTGGTCATGGCAAAGCTAGGTCAGTATATAGAAGAAAGAGAAACAGTGGTGTGTTGAACTCCTCTGAGAACTTTGGACAATCCAGGTTGTGGATACAAATCATAAACTCTTTAAGCCATGCAGATTTGATGTATTTTCCTCTCTTTTTTTGCCTTTAAAATATCTACAAAGTTAAATGTATCAGTATTTTTAAAACTGATAAAAGGTGGAATTTGCAGTGAGGACTGTATTTTCTGCTGACACAATTTGACTGAAACCAGATTAATTATACCAATAGATGTGGGCTCTGAAAATCAGGGAACACCAAAGTTAGGCTGAATGTCAGGCATTGTCACAGTATTTTTGCAGTACAGAAAGCACACTTATTTTCATTCTCAAACAGCTGGAGTAAGCTGTCGAGTAATTTGAGAGGGTTCCCTCTACAGTGCTTTCCAGCTCCCAAGATAGCCAGAGAAAATCTCATGATAATGCAAGTCACCAGTGTGCTCAAGTGACTACAACAGGAAAGGATGAAAATAGATGTAGGCTATCTAAGAAGAATGCTCTGAGAAAATAATCTCCTGTTTTTCTACAGGCATTTACATATGTGCCCATCAGTATCTGACTGCAGCTAATTCATGTCTCCATTTCATGAACTAGTGTCATTGCCTTTAAGTCAGTAACCTTACCATCAGAAATTCCACTGGATGTTGCAGATACATAAAAGCTGTAATAACAGCTTTTTAGAAATGGGAAACTGGTAAAAATATAAGATGATTAAAACAAATTTTTAGGGATTTAGACAGTGTTCACTGTTATTTGTGGGAACCAGTACAAACTTTACTTCCTCCCCTTGTTTCACTAATTTCTTTGTGTGTGATATTTGGAGATTTTTTTCTTTATTTTTTGACATGCTCATCCCTGAGAAAAAATACCACCATTACAAGCTACTAAGATCTTCTAAAACAACAGGAGTTTTACAGTTGTTGCACTCATTTTTATTGTATATAACTGTTGTGTTGAACTATGTCCATCCTGCTACCCAAAACTTTGCCTGCACTCACAGTTCGAGGGGCAAAACTTTCAATATCAGAAGCTCCCTTGTGGAGCTTCAGACAACATAATCCTCTTGAACTTCCTCTGTCAGTGGGATCATGGAGTGGAAATCTGAAGCAGAAAGGCCCATTTTCAAGCACAGGCTCCTGCTGTGCTGTGCACTTCACCTACACCCAGGAATTGATACTCCCTGCCCCAAGGAAAATACAAAGGACGCGGGCAGGAGAAAAACTGGATTCTACTACAAAAGCACTCCACTGAGAAAGTGAAAAGCACTTCCTCCATAGTGTGCGTGATGGAGAAAGAATAAATGCATATTCTGGAAATACTAAGGGCAAGGAAGGGCCTTGTCATTTGACTGGTGGTGAAAGTCTAATCCTATTGCTGAGGATGGAAAGTAGGATGGAAATTGGATGTGAAGGACCCTGCAAGCTCAGACAGTTGCCCATGATTTACACGATAAAGGTGTGTCGGGAGACTTTACCTCTAGGGTTTGTGCAGAACTGTCTCTCTGTTCCATTTTAAGAGGAACTGTGCTTTGTGTCTGTGGGGAAAAAAAAAAAGGAAAAAAAAAAAAAACAGGACTCAGATATCATGGTTGTCATTATTTTCCTCATTTTTGCTGTTTTTATTAATTTCTTGTGCCAGCTGCAAATCTTTTATAAAGTCTATCACAAGAAATACTAGAATTTTCCTGGAAAACCCAACCCCAAGAATTTCCACTGTTAATTAAAATGTCATATTTCTAACAATTAATTAAACAATTTCTAGAGAGAATATAGAGGAGAGCAGATCTCTTGAGACTAATTTTTTAACAGTATTTTAAACCACCTAGGGCAAAATCAGGTGAGTTTCTCAGTGGAGAGCACCTGGGTTATATAGCATAGCAAGTAAAACTCTTGTCCTCTGTGAAAATTCTCATTTATAAGGATGTGTCAAGACCTTCTTTATGATTCTTTCTCAGGATTTTCCCCTGGTCTAGTGTCAAATTAGTTTTCTTCATTCATGATCATCTCTGATGTTATCCTTCGTCTCTGTGAGCCTGAACATAATTAGAAGAATTGATTCTTTCATGTCCTTCAATAATATATGTAATTTAATTGCATTCCCACTTGACTTCGTTTTTATTTTGAATTTCTATTTACAGCATCTAGCTAGCAGTATGTTTCTCATCTTTGTTCTTTTGACACCCAGACACCTACTGCCAACAGATAAATGTTATATCTCTGTGAAATAGCCCACAGCAGAAATCAGTAGCTAACACAGTAGTAGAAGTATAGGTTTTTTCAAGAGCACAAAAATGTGGCTTCATATTTTGTGTGTGGTGTTCAGGAAAAATCTTCCATATTTTTATATTTTCAATTCCTTTAACAATCTGTGTAATTAAGGGAATCAGTATTAGTAATTAGCAATTAGCATTCTGAACTTCACAAAATTCACATATTTGAATCCTAAACCAAAAATGTGTTCCTTCTGCACTGGGAATTTTCCACTCTAAACAGTAATTTCGTTCTCTCTGAAGAATTGAAAAAGTATTGTTCTCACTTTCAGATGAGGTGTAACTCATGAACTCACTTGGTGTTTGGCAAGATACATCCCCCAGTCTCACCTATTCCCAATGTGTCCAGGTACTTTCCAGGTCTGATTGGGATTTTTGCATGTTGGGAACCTGGACAATTACTTTGTATGTTCCTCCCTGAAATACCTTCATTCATAGTTTCTTGCTCCTCCTAACAGCTGCTTTAGCATTTTGTAACTAATTATAATTTACATTAATTGTTCATACCAAATATTTTGAAATAATTTTTTATATTCCCAAATCAAAAATGAGATAGCAAGAACAGAATGAAGAGACAAGCATATTTCGTTTGAAGTTTTTATTTTGATGTATTTTGCTGTACAAACAAGACTTCAACAGGCAGTTTAGCATGGCAATCTAAGAATCTGACCTTGCTATAAAATTCCTTGGGTAAAAAAAACAACCAATCAACCAATCAAAAATCCCCAGGGTTTCTATTTCCACAAGTTCTTTCCATTGGAAGGCTATAAGGAGTTCTGCCTATGGAACATCAAATAAAAACTGTCAATTTGAAAGTCATTACTTGACAGTTTTGGGGAAGTCTTAGGAAAGTTTTACAACAGTAGAATCTTGACATCTAACATTTTAGAGGCAGTTTCCTAGAAAGACAAAAGAGAGAAACAGAGAGGTACGCCTTAAATTTAACAAGGTGAATATCAATTACTTTCCTTGATAGTCAAAGAAGAGTGAGAGGCCACTCTTGAAATGCTTCTTGCAGAAAATCATCATAATTTGGACTCACTCTTCGGAACAGTTTTTCTATTCACAGCTTAGAAAATATTGGAAACTGGCCTCCTTTTAAAAGTGTAATTAATAATTAAACTGCTGTGTGAGAAATTCCACATTTTGCTCCTCCCTGTTTTTTAGTGGGTTTTCATTTTTATAAAAACATATGTTTTGCTCAAATACTCTAAATTATAATTTAAAGGGAAGACACATGAATTCTTCTGGTTTGAATTTCATTACACATTGCAATCCATATGTATAAATATTTTTATTCTATTTTGTTCTTGTAACCAATGACAGAAAATCCCAGTATAATAACTGTAGTCTTGATTCTTAACTGGTTTTCAGTGTCTTAAGCCAGGAGATTTTTTTCCCCCTAAATTTAATAAAGTTTCACTGGTGCTGAGCCAATATTAAATATATCATAAGCAAATTAGTGATCTGTCAAAATAATAGAGATAAAATTATCTCCTTTTTTTTACCAACAAACAAACCAGATGGGCCCCAAAATACCCTATATCAGCGTCTCTGCTAGTCACTGAGAATAACCATATTAGTGAAATTTTGTCAAAACACCCAGTTTAAGATGTCTCCTAGGCATAGCTGATGAGTTGTGACTGAACTGTTTATTTCACTCTTGAAGGACAGCATTTATAATTCCCTTTTACCATCACTTTATCCTAATTGTATCATATTATCACATTTATCACATTTTATCATCATTTTTCAGTCATCATTTTGCACGTGTTATAAATGCTCTCTGTCCAAGTCACAGATCCCAGTGGTCTCTAAGAGGTTTCAGTGTGGAAGCCTGAACCATGCCCAGACCCTTTCTGATCTTGGGCCAGAACCAGGGAAGAGTGGAAAATGGGCAACCACACCAGGGACCTTCACTTCTTCCTGGACAGATTAGAACATGAGGAGATGAGATTTAATCCTGAGATGGATTTGGTGTTGGGAAGAGTCCATACCTAGGGGAAAGGGCTGGGAAGAGTATTTGATATTCTATATTATTTAATAAAGCTGGGCAAATGTGTTCTTAACTATAACATTATCTAAAGTGCTTCAAAATTAGAGGGGAAATAAAAGTATGTGAATGAGTTGTTTGAAAAAAATAAACCAGATTAAATGAAACTATTTTTCATCCTTTTTAATTAGTTAAAATAAATATATTTTTACTCTTTTGATTGTCTAATTCTTTTAGAACAAAGATAAATCTAGACACAGTACATAATTTTGCCTTGAAACCTTTCATTTTAATGTGTAGAACTTAGATAATTTAAAAGCTTTGTTTATAAAATTTGAATTTGCAAGTATTAAAACAGCCAAATTTTGCCTTCAATCATCCACTAAAGTGTCTTTCTCCAGCAGGAAAACATGCAAATAAAATTTCTGAATTCCACACAAGTGCCAGAGAAGCTATCAGCTAAGAAAAAGTACCAGTCAGGAAACTGTCCACATCTCAATGCTTGTCCAGCTTCCAGGAAAACTCCAGTGACCGTCCTGAGACCTCCTCTGCCTGCAGGAGGTTGCTCTGCAGGGCACAGAGGGAGGTGCTCCGGGAGGACAGGCTCTCCCAGGACACTGGGGAGGGATGTCACACCACCCTCTGAAGGGTTCAGTGCGGGCTCATTGCCCAGCTGGGGACAAGGGAGACCAGAGAGGCCAAGGAGCTCCTCTGCCCTCACCCTGCAGCGACCAGGCACGCTGGAATGCTCACTGCCTCCCCAGCACCCGGGCTTGGGGGCAGATGGGAGGCTCCTCACCTCTCTGCTGCCCCTTTGTGCCTCAGCAGAACCATTAAAAAAGGATTTGCCTTATTTAATGCTGCACACTGAACAATAGCCACGAGTCTGTACATGTGGCCTCACCCACAATCTCTGCATTCTCCCTTTATGCTTGCTCTGCTGAGGATCACCTCCGTTTGCACAGAGTGAGACATCTGTAATTTCAATTCCATGAAAGAAATAGAACACAGCAGAAAGTCCATTTCCATGAGATAACTGCATTTTTCCACTAAATTGAGTTGTTTTGTTTTCAGATTTAAACCTTGCATGCTGGCACAAACTAAAATACTAAGATAAAAGTTGGTCTCTAAGAGATAAGTGTTATTCTTATTGATTATATAATTATCTAGAAATACACCACCACAAAGTCCTCTAGGTTTAATCTATGCCACATCAGAGCTTTATTGCTATTGCAGTCACTCTGTGGTACAGACAGACTGAGTAAGCATTTAATCAGAAAATGATATCTAGTTTCACAGCAGGGTGGGTTTGTGAGTGTGCATGTAAGCGTGAAAGTTTTTTCACTTGACTTAAGGGGGCCAAATGTTGCTCTTGGATATGTGCATGCTGCTCCTACTAACATCTGCATTTTTGCATATATATAACATTTCTCTCAAGGGCTCCAAAGGGAATGGTTTTCAAGCCCTAAATGCCTAAATTATTATGCATATTATAAGCAGTTATTTTAAAATACTAACTTTCTAAGCTCAAAGCCATCTACTGTATGAGCTGTTGAAACAATAAGGGTTTAGAAAAAAAATTCTTAAAAAAAGAAGTGTAACTGAGAATTTGAGTACTTTACTCAAGATCTTACCAAAACTAGACTCAAAACTCACTAGTTTTTCTGTAGAAGGAACCATTCTGGAATGGCCAGACCTGACTAACTCACTAAAGGATTTCTCATATTTTAGAGAAATTCTAATTTATTCAGAGTTTGCTTACTTTATTTTAGATTTAATTGCAAAATATGCCCTTGTTCTAAATTAAGTGCATCAGTTCACAGTGTTGCAAGAAGAGCTATTCCTCTTTAAACTACTATGCCAGAGTTGGAAATTATTTCTTTCTGTAGATATACTGGTAATGAAATCAGCAGAATTGTAATGAATTTGGATGACTTTGTAGCAGTCACATGGCCCCAGAGTTACTTTAACTTCTTGCTCCATCAAAATCTACTGCCATTTATTTATTTCTATGTACATTACCCTTTCCAATTAAAACCTCTGTGCTACACATGTAAATGATGCTGCTCCACTTGGAGTTTACCTACAGGTGGATGGGGGTCTCAGTGCAGATGCCCTGGGTTTGCAGCACACCCACAGCGGGGTCTGAGCCCTGGGCCAGGGGGCTTCACCTTCCTGCAGGTCAGCGGCCCTGTGATGCCTTGTGAAGGCTGACCTAGAGCAGAGACTAGACAGAGCTAAAGAATAAAGTATGTATTTATTAGGAAGCCTCAATGGATACACTCTGGGCAGCACAAGAGCCCAGCCAGGGCTACACTGCAGGTGAACCCAGAATGGCCACAAAATGCACAACCAGTCTCAAGGTCTCTCACTTTTATAAGTTCTGGTCCATTAGCATATTGGAGCTAATTGTCCAATTACAGCTTCAGCCCATGAAGTCCCATCCTTCTTGTTTTTCTGTCTTCAGTCCATGTTGTTTATGCTCTTGGGCCTGAGATCTGGATCCGCCGTACTTGGGTCCCCAGCTAGAGAAGGAATTGTTTTGTCTCCCTACTCTGTGAAGAGAGCTCACCATCCCCTAATATTAAGCTCAGAACTACAGACTAAAGCAGCACAGAATCTGAAAAATATAAAAGCTAAAGCCTGAGGCATCACTACCACATTTGGGATGAGCCATAATGTGAGCAGTATGTGAAGGTGACAGTGAAGTCACTGTCCTCTGTGCCCTGGGAGCAGCCCTTCCAGGTGAGAAGGGACCAGTCAGTGACTCTCTGAGCTGGCACCTGACACCTCCCAGGCCCATGGTTGGAGAGAAGACCTATTTCAAGAAAAGGCAGAATTGACAGATCTCACACTAAACAAGAAAATTTTCCTTTAGACTGTGTAAAACAGTTGCAATTTCCTATCAACTCAGAGCTAAAAATGTTTGAATGGCGGCGAAGGCAAGGTATCTGCTTTGCTGGGCTTACAGGGTAAAACACGAAAACAGGCAGGCAGTGATAGGGAGAGACACAGAAGTAGGATATTTAGGTTTTGAGGGGATTGATAGTTTTGATTTTTTGTGTTCTGAGTGGAAGCCAATTACAAGTCCTTTCTCTTCCCATGGTTATTATCTTTAGTCCATCAGTAGTTACCATCTTTCTGTCAAGACCTCAAGCAATTTCTAGAGAAATGTGAAGAAAAACCAGCTATTAAATCAGCTGCTACCAGTTCTAGTTTTAGGTTTTGTACTGCACAACTTTTTTTTTCTGAACATGAACAGCCACACATGTAGATGATTCCTTCACACAGAACTCAGTCTTGTGACTCATTATGCTCTCATAGGATAAACCTGGGCTGCCAGCAACCTACTCTTTACTTGACTAGGAGCAAGCAGTAAGTAGATAGGTAACTGGAAGTGGTTTTTTTGGGCCATCACAGCAAGTGTCTCAAAGGCAGTGAAGGGATTGACTGAAGGGGAACTTCCCAGAGATTTCATCAATTCCAGAACAGATGACAGGACTATCCAGTGTAGCCAGAGCAGCCTAGATTGACTCATCCAAGTGATGATGTGAACTGAGGAGTGCAATGCTGGAGAAAGTGAATCCATTCTGGTTCTGTGATGGAGAAAGGCTTGCAGAAAATAGGAGCATTAATAAAAGCCTCTCTTCGTTGTAACTTTTGTCTTGAGAAAAGGAAGAATTGTGAATCAGAGCTGAAGCTTGTAGAGTAGAGGTTCTTGTATAAATTAATAGAGCTTAGTTTGTTTTATTATCATTTTCTACTCAAACATGACAATTTAATTTGGTTGGAGAAGCATTTGAAGAGGTCAGTTTGGGTCCTCACTATTTTGTAGTGTCTTTTTGATGTGTGCTGTCAAAAAATAATCACTTTAACTTTATAAGGAAAGAGGGGGTTTTTTTATGCTGTGCCCAACACGAAATTCAGTGAAACGATGCTGCACTTAGTGAAGTTGTCAGTAAGAAAAATATTATCATTGATACAAGAGCAAAGCCAAGAACTGGAGTAAATGAGGATTAGTACCACTCTCCAATCAGCAAAAAACAAACATGAAGAAATCCAGTTTGTACAGTCAGGAAAAAAAAAAAGACAAATATTGAGTCCACATGTAGAGGTATCCCTGGGGATAAATAAGAGAAAACAATAGCAAAAATCTCTAATGGAAATAAAAAAGGAAAGAGAAAAAAAATGCATGCTACTGCTACAAGCACTGGAAGAAAAGAGATGAGTATTTAATGCTGTTTTGCTGTTTGTCAACACTTACCAGAAAGGAAGGCACAAAAGAGGAAAGACCTTTCAGTTGCAGGGTGAATAAGGGTGCCACACATATGTCATGTCACAGACCAGGATTTCACCATTAGAAAAAGGAATATTTAGATGTTTTTGACCTACAGCTGGAGCTAAAGGAAAATAAGAAGCTGAGCAGAAATGGGCAGGTAAATATTGTGATGAGACATCATAATCCCTGGACTGCAAAATGGCTCCTTTGACACCACTGAATCAGCAGCCAAACATTGGTAACAAAAACTGTAAACAAACTGATCATTTGAACTGTCTCCAAACAATCAAAACTACTCTGAAAAAACACTCAGTACAAGGAAATACTACTTTTAACTGAACTTTATATTTTAGTATCTCTCTGCTTTAAAGGTCTACTTACTTTAGCCATGTCCAAAGTAATTTTTGATTCATGATGTGAGGATGTACAGGATGGGCCATTTAACCCTGCTAACATTTGTGATACCTTTGGTCAGGTGCTGTTTGGTTTGGACCAAAAAAGGTCTGTAGTGGCCTAAATAGGACACTAAAAGGACATTCAAGGACTAAGGTGGTAGTGCAAAGTTATTTAGAATGCAGAGTTAGTGCATCCTGGAAGTTAAATGATGTCTTTGGGTTCCTAATCAGGCAGCAGCCAAATTTCACCATGGGCAGCACCCAGTGTTGCTTGCCTGGTGTCTGTAGTACCACGCAGTGGTGGTGGTTCACAAATGTCAGTCCTCTCCCAGCTCTCATAGGCTGCCTGCCCCAGAGCAGAGGTAAAAACTGTGTTTTGTGCCATGAAACATCAGGGCCAAATTGTCCTCTGCAAAACAACCCAGGCACCCAGAAGCCTCAGCAACTTGTGCAGAAATAAAGAGCAGCATTCATTTTGTATGTAACCCGTAGAATCCAAATATGTTGTGCTTATCACTGATTCCCTTTCTGAAAGAAGACATAGAAAATTATTTTTAAGGTACTACTTGATTAAAAAATGTTTACTTTACATTTTCCATGGGATGGAAACAACGGGTGCCTTCATTTCATAGGTGACTTTCTTCGAAGCCATGCCCACTGGCAGGCTGTGATTCAATAAAAGCAATGATAAAGCCTGAAAGGTTCAAAACTCCAGAGCATATATGTAAAAAAGCAAAGTGTAAATAAGGCACCATCCTCAAGCTTCATTGTCCAGACACTAAGGCCTGAGTGCTAGAAAGGAAGCCCCAGAGCAACACTGATGTGAAGTCATCAGCCCAAAACATTTGCTAGTGCAAGCATGACCTGGGAAAATTTTAGGCAGAAAGGAGCTGCCAAGCATGGTATTTGGGACAGAGCAGCTCCATCAGTTCCCCTTCAGAGGAGAGGGGCAGTGTGGGACTTGCCATCAGACAGCATTAGGGAAAAGCCTCTGCTGGCTGCACCTGACTGAGTTCAATTCCAGCCTGTGAAGCTCCAGTGCTGCAAGAAGAGGATGAGAAAGCTGCTGAAAAGTCACTGCAAGTGACAAATATACAGAGCAGAGACCTATCAGAGCACAATGTTAGGTACAAACAAACTTCCTCCACATGCCACCCTCTGGCTGCATCACTTATGGGAGGTTTGGGGTTAAGAGCTGGGTTGCTTCAAGGTTCTCAGAGTGCATGTTAAAGGGATTGGCCCCTGAATTATTTTTTGTGTCATATGTTTTGCTTTTTGTTTTGTCCAACAGATTAACAGAAGTATCCCAAAAAAGTGTGTCATATCATAGAAGGAAATGCAAAAAGTTTCACATATGAACAGTTTGTATATTTTACGTAGAAATCTGTGTTTTATTCCAGTGTGTCAGGGATACTGGAGTGAAGAGAGGTGTCCTCTTCAAAATCCACCTGAATCTCCTTAATGACACAGCAAAATATCTTGTTTGCACACTTTATACTTCAGTATATTAATACCTGAAATTCAAGCTGCATTTCAGATTTTTAAAGTCTGATGCTATCGAGATGTAAAATTAACTACTTCATAAAAATACAGTCACAGTGCTAGCCTTCAGTCCAGGTTTGGGACAGCAGTTACATGGCATTCACCCATTCCATTTGAATTCATGGCATCTCCACTCTAGAGGAAGCACTGCAAGAAAGTGCTTTAAAAAATGTACTGCATTGTGTTTGAAAGAACTTAAAATTGGGGGAAAATAATGAATAGATTTTGTGCTCTGTTTCTTCATCTTCCGACGCAAGCAGAGGATATTTTATTATAAGATAAATGCACTCTCTACAATAAAATTTTAAGATACTGCTGTAAATTTGGATAAAGAAAAACAAGAAGTGTATAAATAAATGTTCCATTAAAGAATAAAATGTGTATCCCCATTTTATTGCATTCTGTAACAGGCTCCAGCCACATGGTAATATTGCCCTAAGCTATCCCTGCTGTTGTTTAAGCAGAGAAATTTTCCAGGTAATCCTATAAAATGTAGCTACTCTACTTGGTTGAAAATGCTGTATATTTTCTCTGAATTGTTGGAATAGACTAAAAAGTAGGTATCTTTCAATGTTTTAAGTATTCTTATGTCTCTTTTTTGGTATTTTTATTTGTTAAAAGTATTTTTTTGGGGAAAACAATCCTTTTTCAATTTTTTGTCCATGCACTTTGTTGATGCTTGAAAAAGAAAATGCAAAAACAACTACAGAAGGTTTTTTATACTTCCAATTATTTTTGTTTAAAAATAACTGTTCAGCTAGATTAAAATATTTTTTTCTGTTTTTTCCAAGTTTTTTTCAAAAACTAAATCCAGACATTTCCATTTTCTACAAAACAAACCATTTTATACAAAAACCTTGCATATAGATACCTTATGGTGAAAAAAGTTCTAATCAGTGCACCTAAAGTACATTGCTTGTACTACATCTTTACAACACAAATGAAAGCTGTTTAAATCTTGAACACAGGATATCTCAAAGATATGTGATCCATGTAATCATTCCCAAATAGTGCAATCACAGTTGTCATTCTGAAACAAACTGAAAGATTCTCTAGAAAAAACCTGAAAAAACAACCTCTGGTAGCCTTTCCTTGCTTACAAGGAGCATATGTGAGTTTATTATGAGATATTGTAAGAAAAATCCTTAAGAGCACCAGGTATTATAGAAAAAAATCTTTGTAACTTGACATTAATAGCATGGACTGTGTTTTATGCAGCCTGTCTACTGAAAATACATAGAAAATCAGCATTTGGAAAATGGTTGAAATAACCACAAGAGTGGTTATTAGAGAAGTATCCATGAAGATTCATGTTACATACATGGATATTTGATAAGACATTGTTTTGATGATGTCTGACCAGACTTCATTGTTCTAGCATATGAAAATTCCAACAGAGCATAATCAAGGCAGTTTTCCTTGCTGGAGCAAAAGTCAGATTTTCAATGGACCATCACAAGGGACTGACAGGGAGGATTCTTGATCACCAGCAGTGACAATCACAAACTTTACTTCTCAGCAATCTCCATTTTGCTTTCTGTGTGTTTTCCTTCTAAATTCATGTGATGTTTCGTGTTTACTGATACATTAATGTGGAAAGATTTCATGCTAGCTTTTTTCCCTCATGATTGTTTTTCTTTTCAGATAGTATTTCATTCTGTGTCTTCCAGTCCAGCTTTTAACTTTACTCCCATCTGCCTAGTAATGTGTAGATTTCTTCTCCAGTGCCATCTCTGCCCATAGTTACTTTCACAAGGGCCAAGACATAGAATATACATGAATGTCAACACAATATTTCTATTCACAGGTCATATGGGTGCTGGAAAGGTGATTTCCATGCTTACCAACTGCTGGTTCATACATTACACTTTTATCCTTGACCTATCTATATTAACAAGGGAATAATCTTTGTTTTATTTTACTGCTCCATTCCTCTTCAGAATATGTGATAATTGGTTGTTGTCTTCTGGTGGGAACGACAAAGAGAAAAGATATTATCTGGCCTTTTAGGCCTTTCCACAATTGTTTTGTATATTTAAATTAACCTTTTGCCTTGGAATTTATCATTACCTTTTATGTGAAATGTAGCATTTATACAATGCGTTATGCATTTTGCCAGGTCTCACCTGAATATACTTCTTATCAACCCTGCCTGTGCCTGCTCAGGAGCAGCCCAGAAGTTCTCACTCTGAGTAGCTGATCCCATTCCTGCAGCGAGTCCTTTGACTCCTTTGGCTGCTCACAGATGTATCTCCCCAGCACCAGCCACCTAATCCCGTGCTGGCTGTGCATTTCTTTGGGACCAACCCACCAGTGAAAGCTCAGCTGCACCTGTGGCCCTGCCTCAGTCAGGTGGGAGGATCTGATCCGAGGGATGGCTTCGTGCAAATGGGCTTCGTGTGTTCAAAACATCACAGCCAGCCTGGCAGCAGATAAAATGAAGTTGCCCAGGGGTGGCTTAGTGGTGCTCTTGACAAGGTGGCAGGGTTGAATTTTAAGTGCCCATCCACCCACTACAATTCTGACTTCATTCCTAAATTCGAGTCTTGGAGTGTAATTATCCCCGGAGCCACTGAAGAAAAATATGGGGAAAACATTTTTCTTTTAAACTGCAGCTTTAAGGATGGAAAGCATTTTCAGTGTATGGAAATGTCTTTTAACCTAGCTCTGCTGGGTATAAAATGAACTTTATTTTGAGTGACAGTCTGCTATTTTCTTCTCAGAATCTTCAGTCTAACTCTATTTCATGGTGTGTCGACTCTCTATATGATTACTCCAATATTCAGGTGCAGAGAAGTAAATGTTTCATGAAAGTGATGTCCCTGTCAGTAGTGTGCATATCATCTGGCCCCCTGAGCTGTCAGTGAACAGATTGTAGAATTACCATTAGAATACAGGAGCCCATAGCTGCAGGCAGTAAATGGAGAGCCGGTAAGCATATGTCACCAGCGTGATATTTTAGCTTCGTATGAATTTGTAAAGTGGAAATAAGCCAGCAGTACCACAGCAACTGCTAACTGTTCTGACTATCCATGTTTCCACATTACACCATATGTTCACAAAATTTGCAGCAAAAAGGAATAAAAACTGCTTTCCACTTTTGTGAAATATAACTTTGTGAGATGGGGTTTAAAATTTCATTGGTCTAATGCTTTAGAGATGTGTTTACCCTGATTAAATTTACTTTTTAAGATATCACAGGATTTCTGTCGATGTCTACCTAGGAAATTATGTTTAGCTGCCAGCAGGATAAAAACAAGGCACATCTGGTTGGATCCTCTAGGGAGGAAGGTGTTAGATATGTTTGGATTTCAAAGTCAAATTATGTTTTTAATCATATTCAAGTTGCGGTTGGATAGCAGTCCATCCATGCAAGCAGAAACAGAGTTCAGTGTTGGCTATCACTTTTTGTTATTAACCTTGGAAAATTTTGTCATTTAAATTTGCCACAAATGTTTTGAATCAAAAAGAAAGGCCCTGGGTCAGTGAAGAGGTACTTTTGCCTTAAATGTCAATTCTTTGTTCTCAAATGCTCATTGGACAAATTACAGGAAGACACAGTAATTCTGCTGGGTCTTAAACCATCTTCAAAAAAAGAAAAGCTAGTTACATTGCTTCCCGTAGCACATATTATACATTTTCTCATTGGTAGTAACATTTATATTGAAGAACACCAAGGCTTCTCTTTCTAACTCACAACACCTTGTACAAAATAGCAATTGACAAAAATGTTGGTATTTGGACACATATTAAGTCTGAATTACATTCTGGGGATACCTGGGTCTGTCTGCCTATTCTGGGACAGGAAAAGAGAGGCACACCACGTTGGGAGGACATTATGCTTTCAAGAAATGCAAGACACTTAGAGCTCAAAACAAGATGGTGTAAATTTGGGATATAGAGGTGAACTAGATCAGGGCCTTGCTTCTTTGGATGGATAAAGCAAATGATGGTCCCTTTACCCCAGAGCTTACCTGGGGCTATGGCATGGCATTATTATTAGATGGTGAGAAATAATTTTTTTACACTGTACTTTGACATAGAACATTAGCTTTTGGTCACCCATTCCCACTTGCAATATGCAATTATTCATATTGTCTTGTAGAGGCCAACAGGCAAAATTGTAATTATTGATAATGATTCAACCAATTAATAAATAGGTGGCTATTTTCTCGGTTGGAATATAATAAATAGTAGTGACATCAGAGATATTTGAGTCTTGATAGCTAACAAGGTCATACCTTCTGGGACACATAACATACACAAAAACTAAAGATGAATTTAATTATTTTCTTTATGAAAAAAAGAAACAGACGACCCAGTCAAGCATCATGACCTTCTGAGCATCTTTGAAGAGTCATTTATATGATAAAGCATTTGGGCAAGTTCAGATTTTATTTCTTGAAGGTCAAAAAGAAAACATAACTAGCTGAGTTAATTTGTTCTCTCTGTGGGATTATTGCTATGCTGTTTGCTGGCCATCATTTAGAATTGTAAATCTAATTAATTTTATGTGCACCTATAACTTTTCTATGAGTGTCTTTATACAGCTTAGCTATACATAAATGCAATAATAATAATGTATAAAAATAAGGCAAGACTAGGAAGAGATTACAAAATAAGACACTCTGAAAGACTAAGATGATGAATTGGCAAACAAAACCAAATCCTCAGTCACTGAGTGTCCTGTGAGGTGATAGTCTCACTGAAATCTGAATTTTCTCTTTTTTCTTTTTTCTTTTTTTTTTAACCTTCTTTATGTGTGTGCTTGTGTGTGCATTCTGGTCCATGATCTATAACTGCACCAAATCTGAAGGTTCTAGTCAGTGGCATTGTGAAAAATCACCAATGTGCCTGCAGCATACTTGCTTGCTTTCAGCAATTTTCTTGGCTACAATCAGATAAAGAGATTTGATGACCTTTATTCACCTTAATTTTTCCAAACTGAAGGCTTGCTGCACCTTAGTATAGATAGAAAAGAATTGGTTCACACACCATAGCTGACAAATACATAGTTCAGATTTGAGGCAAATAGCTGAAAGGTCAGTTTTTACTGTCAAGGTAGTTTGCCTTTCTCCACTCATAATGATTGCATAAATGAATATACCACATCTCTTAACTTGAAGTAGAGAGACTAATCACCATGAAACACACTTGACAAGCAGCTCTATTGTATGGATAATAAATAATGTGTGTTTGTTTGTGGTTTTGTTCATTGCTACAGTTTCAAAGCAAGCACCTGCAAATTTGATTATAATCTTAAGAGCATAGCTGAGCTTTGTTTGTTCTTCTTGAACTAATCAGAGCAAATTTGTGGTGTTGGTTTTAGTTAAAGGGCATTAGTCCTAGAATTCTCATGCTATATGACAAGAAAACCTTGCATTCAAAAAGGTTTGTAATACGAGAGGAGATTAGTGCTTTCCACCCTACCTTTTCTATTAAACTTAGTGACCAACTTATTAGTGCATCAGATGGCATGAAGGAAACTCTGTAAAATCTACATTTTGAATCAATATATTCCATTATTGTCACATTCATATATAACATGGTTGTACAAAGATTCGTAGAGAACTTTTTTACATCTATTTAACTGTGTCTATATAGATATATAATTTTTTGGTAAAAAATCACAAAGTTTTTAATTGTGCTCTTGTGTTTCAGGTACCCACCATACAGACTTTCCACATAACCCTGGGTGCTGCTGGACAATTGGTCTTAAGCCATCAGTTGCCATCAGTACCAAAAGTGACAATAACAAGCCAGTCTCAAAGGCCCTTTTTTACACACAACAATATCATGCTTCTCTCTGTATACATAATTGTATGCAAAGAGGATAGAAATCTTGCATATACTTTTAGGTTAACCTGACAATATACACTTGTAGCTTTATGTTATCTTTTCTGACATATTTTTAGATCTTTTCATTGACTTTGAGAATAAAATTAGTATTCGGTTAAAGCTGATTGACTCAAACTTCAACTATGCTGAGTAGGGACATAATGTAATTTATCTCATTTGTTTTAGGTAGAATTATTTTCTTGCAGAAATATCATGCAAAACAAAGATATTTGAGGAACTTGATGTGATAATATTTTTTCCTTTTTCTTTTCCTTTTTTTTTCCACTTAGAGACTCAACTAGCAGAATCTTTCATTTTGACCATTTTAAAATGAAAATTGTGATTTTCTTCATTTTGAATCATAGAATAGTTTGGTCTGCAAGGGAATTTTGAAGATCATCTCGTTCAACTCCCTGCCACAGGGGCTCGTCCCTGCACCCAGGATTTCATCCAGCCTGGCCTTGAATATTTCCAGGGATGGGGCATCCACAGCTTCTCTGGGCAACCTGTTCCAGTGCTTCACTCCATCAGAGTAAAGAATCTCTTTCTTTTGTCCAAGCTAACCCTGCTGTCTTTTAATGTGAATATGCACTGTCCCTTATCCTGTCACTACAGGCCACAGTAAAAAGTCTATCATTTTTCTTACAAGCACCCTTTATATACTGAAAGGCTGCAATGAAGCCCCTTCTCCAGTCTGAGCAAACCCAACTCTCTCAACCTGTCTTCACAGTGAAGGTGTTTCAGCCTTCTGGCCAGTTTAGTAGCCCTCCTATGGACCTGCTGTAACAGATTCAGGTCATTCTTCTGCAATACTCTTCATTAATCTCCTTTATTTTGTATCTAGAACTTAATTGCAGAAGATTTTTTTTTTTTTAAATTCTAGTAAATAATCCCCCAAACCCCAAGTATCTACCTAAGACTAAAAGTGGGAAAGTAAGTGAGAATAAAACCATCTTCAAGTAGCCCAACAACCTTGTACTGGAGCAGCAAGGTGGGGGGAGCAGGGGGCAGTAGAGGGTTTCTGAGGAGGACAGGAAGAGCAGAAGGAAGGTTTGCTATGGATAACACCTGCCTAAAAGGGGAAAGGCTCCCCGTCTTTCACAGCCAAACTCTTTCACAGGCCATGTCCATCTGAATAAGGGTCTTTCCACCAGCTATGCGGGAACAAAAGAATAAAACAGAATCTGATCATTTAAGTCCAAGCGCCAAGAGGAAAATGACATATTTCCTACCATGTCTGCAAAGTGTTGAGATGTTCATGAAACCTTACCTCAGATGCCATTCCAATATCACCAAGGATTGCAGTGCACCAGTTCTTGCAGTTCTCCAACTCCTGGAAGCCTGGAACAGCCAAAGAATAAAAGAGTAGACATGATATTTCCTCACTATCAAAAGAAAAAAAAACCCAAAACACTGAAAAAAGTAGACTATGCTGGGCGCTGTAAAAAAAGTAGACTATGCTGGACAAGGTGAGTCATTAATTCATTAATTTATTTTCTGCTTTTTTTTTTCTTTTTTAACTTAGGTATTTCTGTGAAGTAAATTTTTTCTTAAACCTGTACTGCTTTTTAATTACAGCATCACAAATAAAACTTTGCAAAACATTTGTCTCTGTTTGTGTTTGTACACATTATGAAGCAATACTTTAAAAAAGAAATCTATAGAGGATTTGCTACCTGGGCTGAGGCCTCATTTGCCAAATTCTCTCTGAGATCTAACCTATAGATGTATAACAAATCCTGGAGATGAGGTTTGCTCTGGAAATGCTGACAGAACTTTTGCCATAATTACAGCATGTTATTATAAATACATGTATTTGTAGCATACACATGTACTGGACCCACACACATATGCTGTCTGCAGGGTTTAGTCATAAGGCATTTCATGTTTGATGATTTTTCAGGAGTAGAGATGCCACCGCTGTGTCCTGAACACATTCTAACAACAGAGACAATAATATGATTATTACTACATGTATTGTAACAGATTCACACAGCTGCCACTTTTGATGATGTATTGATACAACATACTGCAAGAACAAGCAACTAACTAATGTATATTGCAAAAGATAAACCTGCAAGAGCAGGAATTGTGCTTTATTTAAAGAAGAAAAAGACAAACATGCAGATGACAGAACTATCTCAATTACATGTTTTCTAGCATCTCACATGATTCTCTCCAAAGCAGTTTATAACCACATTTATGCTTTTTAGGGAAAAAAAAAAAAAAAAAAAAGGAACAACAACCGACTCTCCAACCACCCCCCTCCCCAAAGTTATTTAGAAAGAAAGGAGCATCCGCTCAGGTGCCCCAGCACACATTACTCCTGCTCTGTGTGAGAAGGAGGCAAGAGCTCCATTACAGTGTGACATCCCTTCGGGGCATTGTCGCCGTTGTCAATCAAAACAAGTTTTTCACGAACACATTTACTAAGAGAACCTTGTCTTTTTGCAAGGGGCCACTGTCAAGACTTGTTAAGAATAAACAAGGCAAGACCATTCCCGTTTACATTTGACATCAGAAGGATGCACATTTAGCTGTTTCTCCAGCTCAGCCTCTCCAGTGGGCAGAATCCTGGAACATGCAGAAGCAGAAAAGCCTGATATGTAAAGACAGGCTTGGAGTGAGTCAGTGAAATATAAAGAGAGCATACAGGATAAGGAAACCACATTAGTGTGGGGAGGCCAGCAAGGGAGCTTATCTGTTTTCTGTAACACTAATTGCAGTTTCTTTCATCAAGATGAAGACATCTCAAAAGATAAACTAAATAATTCTATAAAGCAAAACTGTAGTAATTCCTGATGGCTAATATACAGCTTACTGCTCTTATTCTGCAGCTCTGGAAGGGCAGAGCTTATTCTAAATCACCAGAGTTGTTTTTATCTTGAGTTTTAGTAATAATCAGTGCTTAGTCTTAAAGAGTAAATCCTCAGAGTCATGAGTTCCTAAGATAATCCCGTGCTTTATTACAGTAAAAAGCAGGATTTTTGTTGTTATGGTCAAAAATTAGCCTTACAGTTTCCCCAGGGTTCCTAAATAGAAAGGCAAGTAAAAAGAGCCAGAAAGCTTTATTCCATTTTAAGCAAAATAATGAGTTTCTCTTCTTTTTGTACAGGCAAGCAAAGTCATAACTCAGACAGCAAAACCAGAAGGGAAAAATTGCAGAAGGTCATGGGAAAAAAAATGAAATTGAAGTAATTTTTTTCTAACTATCCTACCTTTAGGAAGATAAGAGATATGAGAATGACATTGTTGTTGCAAGAAATGCCTGAAGCATGGAGCAGCTGAGCAAGACTTTTGATAAATCCAGACAGAATGAGACTACAGAAATATCAACTAATCAATTTCTTACTGAATCAGGTTGGTGCCTTAGGTCACAGCATGGTTATTTATAAGGTTTGACCTCTGGATTTCATTCTTACTACCTATGCAGATACCTAAAGGTTTTCCCCTTTCCTTGATGTAACAGCACTATCTCATGGAAAAATGCAGGAAAACCTAACCTCATATATGTAGAAGACATATGTATGCAGAATATATAAAAAAAAAAATCAATCTTATAAACCTAATCTTATATATAAGTTCTTCTAAATTCTTATTCCTAATTTTACAAAAGAGGTCACACCATCAATAACTACTATATCTCACTTTCAGAGAAATTATCCCTTTCAGATATTTTCCATACTTTCTTTTAAGTGTATTTACACTGGAAAGATTCTGATACTTTACTTAAAGACATTTGTATCTGCGTATAAAGGCAGCAAACTGTATTTACTTAAATCTGCATCAATCTTTAATCAGTAGAACAAGGCACTATCACACTATTGTAGTTAAACCAATTATTATTGATTCTGCATTTCTTGCAAAATACCATCATATTTTTGTATCACAACACTAGAATTAGTGAATAGATATTGCATTTAATGGTTATAGTAAACATTTCTATCACATCTGTTCTATGAAGACCCTTACAGTAAAAGATAGAAACATTCTGAAGTCTTGTTTTCTTCCATTTGTTTTACAAGGTCTTATACTGTGACTACATAAGAAATAAGAGCTACTAGGGTATTTTTTGCTTTGTCTTGTTGTTTTCTTTCATTTTCTCCAGAAATCTGAAATTCTGAATAAAGACTGAACACATATTCAGAACTGTAAACAATATGTGTAACTTTGTAGACATTAGATATTCCATAATTGAATTTAGGATTGTCTCTGGGAAAAAATAGTCCAGTTTGCAGGAGGCATGCTTGAGGGAGACAGAGCTAGAAAAATGCCTCCAAAGAGCAAGGACAGCTGAATTGTTCAAGGGAAAAAGGGCCAACATTATAATAGCCATTAACAGACAGCAAGTACACCACTGATTGAGCTGAAGTGGCAATGCTGGCACAGTCCTGCACTGGAGAAAGCAATACAAAAATATGGGGGACTGGGAAGAATTAGAGGTAGGAGAACTGTTTATAACCTAATCCCATAATATTTTTGAAAGACATTCCATAAAACACAGCACACATCTATGCTGCTAAATGAAAAAGTGCCAGGCAGTGAAGTTGAGCATTGGATGAGACCACCAGCCTTGTGCAGTGCATAATTGCTAGCATATTCCCTGGCAGGGTTTTTGCCTTTCCCAGTTAAGAGTTCTCCAAGACAATGACTGGGCATAGTTCAGGGGATAACTTGTGCCAGGACCATTCCCAAAAGGCCACATGGAGAAGAATGTGGTGGTTTGGGTGTCTCCCACCCTACACTTTGCAGCAGTCAGCACTGTACCCTCAAACTCTCCTCTTGCCACAAGACACTTCATGCAGCACATTCCCACAGCTTCATGCTATAAAAACCTTTACTGTGGTAGGTAACAGTCTTCGTGTCCTTTCATAACCTACAAGCAATTAAATATTATAATAATGATAATATTTTTTAAAACTTCGAAGATGTTACAGGGGTCAGAAGATGCCCATTAGACCCTTGGGCCCTAAGACTATGACAGTGGTCTGTGGCCTTGTTTTATTTATTAGTATTGACAGATCAGAGAAATCTTCACTGATATTTATGATGCATGCTACCAGATACCAGACCTCTCAATACACATACTGTTGGGAATTTAGCTGACTAGAGACTGGAAAAGTACAAAGCCGTGGCTAATTCTAAGTCCTGCACCTGCAAGATAGCGTGTCCTTGGGCCTAGCTGTAGTATGATAACAAATAGTGAAAGAGACATGAGAAAAGAGAGATGTAACCCCTAAGGAATGGGGAAGAGCTGATGGTGTGGTGTGGCCAATGGACGGTGTAAATTACAGAATATTCATGAGCTTATTATTTGCCATATAAGTGTTTGATGCTTTCTTCAATAAACTGGACCTGTGATGAACCATCTGGTGTCCTGGTCCCCTTCCTTCGACAACATACAGTACTGAAAATACCACCACACATTTTGGCTTTTGCATTTGTGTGATTACATCAGTAGCCAATTCAATAAGACAAATCAGCAATATTTGATGGGAGAAATTTGATAAAATATCAATTAAATGCAAAATGACATTCTGAGTGCCACAGGCTTTTAATAAGAAACCCACAAAGTTCAAGTCATTATCACCCGAGGTCCCTGGCAGCTGACAGATATAAGACCAGCTCCTCAAGACAGCCTGGTAATAAAATCAATACACAGACTCACAGTGGTGGCTGTATGTTCACCTAGGGCTATACGGCCTGCTGTGTTATGATGCATAATATTTCCAATTTCAGTAGCCACTGGCAGATAAAAGAACAATGTGGCTAACAAAAAAATTCAGTGCTCTTTTTGATTCCCCAGCTGAAATGAAGAAGAAAGCTTTTCCTAGCTAAAAGGAAGCTAACACTCATAACAAGAACTCATAGAGAGCAAGGGCACACGCTGACATTGCTGGATATATTGCACATTTCTTTAACCACCCAGCTACAGCAACTCATTTCACTGCACCACGGTACCAAGCAATTTACTGCACAAGAAATGCAGGAGAACTAGCACTGTGGGTCTATGGCATTGTAACAGAGCATGCCAATGTACAAAAAGAAAATAGTGCTCTTGAGGATATGTTGACATTTCCTAACTTTAAGTATACATTTGCTGACTTGTAAAGTGAAAATTTTCATAAACTATCTGGAATACCCTGGGTCCTGAGACAGCACTCTACAACAAGGCCAAATGCTAACCTTTGGCATCACCAGAGATTAGAAGATAACTTCACCTGCCACTTCTGAAACTGCAGGAGAATCATTCTATTATCTTTGACAGAATATATTGTGGCAGTGATTAATTCTGCAGAATTAGCACATTTTTTCATCCATTTCCAGAATAGCAAAACAATCGAGAATTATCTAATTACAGGAAATTTATGTTTATTTGTATTGGGTTTGCATAGCAAGAATTTTGAGAGGGGCTACAGAGGTGGCTTCTATCAGAAACCGATCAGAAGCTTCCCCTGTGTTCACCTGAGCCAATGGCATCTGGCTCCAAAGCAGGCCCACCTCTGGCCAAGGCTGAGCCCAGCAGTGACAGTGGTGGCACCTCTGGGGTAATGGTGTCCTGGTTTCAGCCAAGGACAGGGTTAATTGTTTGCAATAGCTGACAAGAGACAAGGCTGAGGGGGCATGGCCAGACACTGATTTTTATTCAATACTATCTCACTTCATTGCCAGGGATGGGTAAAGAGACTCTCTCACTTCCAAGAAGAAGAGCATCCTTTTCCAGGGGGGATAAAAGGTAGTGGGGAAGAGCTGGTCAGCATTTGTTGCCAGCTTTCCATGTAAATAATTTCTTTGCCTCATACTTTTTGTTAGTAATATTTTTGTTGTTACTGTTTGTCCTCTTATCTCATTGTTGTTTCCAGTTAATAGTTCTTATTATTCAAGCTGTGATTTTCTACTTTTCTCCAATTCTCAACTCCATCCTGCCAGAGCAGAAAGGAGGAGGGGAAGGGGGTGCAAGTAGTGATGTGGTTTTAGCAGGATTACTAAATTGGAGAATACCAGTCCTAAACCACAATGCACAATTGAGAAGGGAGGGAAAAAAAAAGTGCACAACAGCAGCAGAGAGAAAAGTGAAAATATGTGAGAGGAGCAGTCCTACAGACAGCAAGGTCAGTGCAGAAGGAGGGGGAGGACAGACACTGCAGCAGAGATTCCCCTGCAGCCCCTGGTGCAGCCCCTGGTGCAGCCCCTGGTGCAGCCCTTGGTGGGGCAGCTGTGCCCCTGCAGCCCATGGAGCTCCATGGTGGGGCAGAGATCCACCCACAGCCTGCGCAGAGCCTCAGACTGGAGCAGGGGGATGCCTAAAGGAATCTGTGACCCCATGGGAAGCCCATGCTGGAGAAGGCTTCTGGAAGAACCCGTGGCCTTGTGGAGAGTGGAGCCCACTCTTGAGTAGGGAGGACCCCATGAGGGACCCATGGGGCTGGAGCAGGCTGTTCCAAGGAGTGCACCCCATGGAAGGGACCCATGGGGCTGGAGCTGTTCACAGAGAACTGCACTCTGTGGGAAGGACTCCTGTTGGAGAAGTTTGTGCAGGACTGCCTTCCATGGGAGCGACCCAACAAGAGAAGGAGCAGCAGAAATATAATGTAATGAACTTAGCACAGTTCCCATCCTTTCTCTCCTGTGCCACTGGGGAAGAAGAGGTAGAGAAAGCAGGAATAAAGATGAGCCTGGCAAAAGGGGAGAGTTTTGGGGAAGGTGTTTTCAAATTTTGTTTCATTTCTCATTATACTACTTTGATTTTTTGTTACAAAATTGATTTTCCCCAAGAAGAGTCTGTTTTGCCTGTGAGAGTCACTAGTGGTCTCTCCCTGTCCCCATCTCAATCTGAGCCTTTCCTTTTTTCTTCTCTCCTGCCCAGATGAGGAAGGCAGTGATAGAGCAGCTTTGGTGGGTGGCTGTCCCACAGCAAGGGATAACTCATCTCAACTCTGCAGGATCTGAACAAGAATGTCTACTGCTTACAGATTTTCCTGTCTCTACTGCTTGGGACTTTTGGCTTGATCTCCCTGAACTTCTGTAGCTCTGCCTTCTGTTTGGTTGCTTGCCTCTTCCTGCTCTTTCTTCTGCTTTTGGGCAGCTGCTGGTCCCACATCACTGCATTTATTCTTCCTCCAAGCTACTACTTTGCTTTTTTTTCTTTTCCCATCCTTGTCTCTGCAACACTTCTCATGTGCCCAAGGGCACTGTGGGTGCTGCTTTTGGGAAGTGTTCAGAAATGCTGTGTGACTGCAGGGCAAGGATGACTCAGGAACAACTCTGGCACACAGGAGTAGGTGCATGCTCAAGGCCAACAGAAACTTCAGAAGATGTAGCTGTCATCTTCAGGATATCTTTAAAATACTAAATCATAAGTATTTTAGTTACTTATGATTTAGGCATACTGGAGCAGACAGCACACTGAGACAACATAACATATAGTTCTCCTGCTGTTACCAGCTTTTAGTCAACAGTGAAGGCAAGGCTTCCAGCATCAAAAAAAGGACTATGAGAGGTGCTTTAACATTGGAATGCAGGACAGAGCCAGTCTCACTGTGAAAATGGGGGTTGTACCCTCTCTCCTTGACGTGAGTCATGTGATGGGAGTGCAACCTGTTCCTCAGAGCTGAAATTCAGGATGAGCAGGAGCACCCAAGACCATTCTCCAGCCCTACCACTTCACACCACCTCCAGGTCCTACTTCTTGGGATGTCTGACCCCCCTGCTTCAGTTTTGGGATTCAAGCCTCTGCCACACCTGTCACTTCCTCGATTCCAGGGAACCACTCCTCTACAGGCTGTGCTAATGCTGCTGCCACAGCCTCCTGAGAGAATACAACATGGAAGTTAAGGTAGGAGAAAAAGACTGCTAACATTTTCCTACCACTACTTCCTCCATTTTCCCTTCTCACAAATAGCCCTGCACTCTACTTACATGTTTGCATAACTGTGTTCAAAAATAACTGAATTACTTTAGAAAACATTTTCCGTCTTAAGGCAAAGGATGGAAATTTTTAATGTAAGCTGTTAAAAGTTTCAGGAAATTATATAGGGATGTATAATGGAAAGTTTCTGGTTGTTGTAATCTACAATAAACACATATATCACAGAATCACAGCACAGTTGGAAAGGACTCCTAGAGGGCATCTGGTCCAACTCTCCTGCTCAAGCAGGAACATCTGAAGCCAGTTGTCCTGAACTGCATCTTGATGGCTTTGGCGTACCTCAAAGGACAGAGACTCCACAAGCTCCCTGGGCAGCCTGTGCCCACGCTGGGTCACCCTCACAGTAACAACTTGTTTGCTGATGTTTACACAGAGGCTTCTGTGTTTCAGTTTGGACCCACTGCCTCTGGTCCTGCCAAATAAAGAGGTTGTAATGGCCTGTGGTGAATGAAACATAGGGATGTTAATGTATGGATTTTGTTCTAGGGCCTAACCAAACTCTGTGGCACAGGACAGTTCCTGGAAGAATCAATTGTGAGAAAGAAAGACACAAGTCCTGCAGTTCAAGATGAAACATCCTGAAACATGTCAACCACTCATGGCTTCTGTATTTGGCATTAGACATCTTTAATTCCAAAGCTGTGAAATATTACATCAATTCAACAAGCATTTTTCTTCCAGAATTAACACCTCTACTCACACATTTCAGCATGAATTACCACAAAGAATTTTGAAATTATGTTGTGGGTAAGACCTGCAGCAGCTTTTCATTCCCTTTAACCTTTACTGAGTTGCTGTTCTTTAAATTGCTCCTACAGCTATTTAATTTCCCTCCCCAGCATTACCAGTCATTTTTGTTTGGTTATTATTATTTTTATTTGTTTTGTCTTGCTTGAATGGAGGAAGATAATAGCTGTGTCTCAGTGACAGAGCACTAACCTGAGCACCAGCCCTGGTGCTGCTGCCTCCGTGTCAGAGGGAGCAGAACCTTGGTCCGCCTGGGATGGGCACTAAAAGACTGCACCAGCCCAGTACGGCCATGGAGGACACAGGTGAAAGAAGCCTGAAAGAAGAAGGCAGGGAGGACTGGGAAGAATAGGAAAGTAAGGTCTGCCTGTGGCAACAGAGGAAGGCTGCTCCTTCCTTGCTTCTCTTGTACACTGCACATAGACACTCAGACAGGGATGTGACCAGACCATAGCATGCTTCTGCCTTCTGTCCTGTGCCACCCAGTCAGAGTTTTGTCAGTGCTCTGCAAGACAAATGGGCACCCTGTCATCATCTTACAGGGGTCTGGAAGCTTCCCAAAATCATGGGAAGAAGCTCCATTCTCCCTGCTTGGACATGGATTGGGCCCCCAGATGAGCTCCTGACACCAATCCCTAACAGTGTAGTGCCATGTCACAGTGGGCAGGACGATTGTGGAGGCCCCTGTTAGAGGGGACTGGTGACATGATTGGCCCAGGAGGAGGGTCTTGTAACTGACAAGGAAATATGAGCTGGACAGTCCTTATGTGAGGCTGGGAAAGCCTCAGACTTCCAGGGTGGAAAGGGTTTCTCATATTGACAGAGGGTGGCTGCTCCATATGTTGACTGCTGTTTTTGACAGCCAAAGCCCCAGAGAGAGCCACAACCAGATTGTGGCACTTGTCTGTCCTCTCCCTCCTCCACCACTCAGCTGGAGAGCACTGCAGAGAACTTGGGCTAGGACATCAACCTAAGCTTCAGGAAACACACATATCTTCATTCTGTACCACATCACAGTCCTGCGGGTGGCTAGAGGGTCCCCACAGCTGTGGATGAAGGGAGCTCCACAGCACCCACCATCTCTGTGCCCTGTCATGGTCACAGAGGCAGCTGGAAGAGCACCAGTTATGGACACAGGCAGCTCCACACTACCCCACTTTCCTTTGTGAAACTTCTATGTGCCTAACCTCCTTACAAATACGTGAGGAAAAACCAGAACTCACCTTGTGAAAAAAACGTCCCGAACTTCACCAGCATTTTTTGTCTTAATAAAAAATTGTAAGGAGAGCATCTATGTACTACATACTAGGGCTGAAATATCTGCCTTAGCTATTTCCTGTTGATTTCCTAGACGTTTGTTCTTACAGAGAGAAGAACAGCAATTTATTAATATCCACTGTTCAGCCCTGAGGACATATTTACACTTCCCAGGAGAGAGTGCGTATATACATATGCATATCTACATATGTATTAATGTATGTGTGTGTATATATAGATATTCATTTACGTGTATATGTTAAGTCCATATTATGCACATAAAGGGAAAGTGACCAAATGGAAACAATGTCAGATTTTGAAGGCAACTCACCTAACAACTCTGAAATTACTGTCCCTGCATCCTTAACTCTCCCTGCTGTGTATGTGGATCCATTAGCTGAAAGTGTGCACAGAACAAGAAAGAATCCATGGTCTATGGCAGTGGAGATCAGTTGTGCCTGTTTACTGAAAGAGAAGATTTCTTTTTCTTTTACTGTTTAATTTTTACCTTATTGATTTTTTGCTTTTTCTATTTGATGAATATTGATTGTACTCGTGCAGTGTTGCACTCATACTAGCACTTTATTTCTCCCTTGTTTATTCATTGTGGTAATTTACTTGGGGTATGAAAACTGCTGAGTAGCACGGAATTACAGTATCACACAGGTTGGAAGGCACCTCTGGAGATCACCCAGTCCCTCCCCAAAGGAGGGTCAAACACAGCAGATTGAGTGTTCTATCAGCAAATCAGCACTGTCTGCAGACACACCAGAGGGTCGTGTTGCTGTCCAGAGGGACCCCAACAGGCTGGAGAAATGGGCTGACAGAAATCTGAAATTCAACTAGGAAAAGTCCTGCACCTGAGGAAAGACAACCCCATGCCCCAGTATGTGCCTTGAGCCATCCAGTTAGAAAGCAGCTCTGCAGACCTGGGGGTCCTGGGACACCAGATTGGACACGAGCCAGAAACCTGGCCTTACAGACAAAAGAGCAATGGTATCCTGGGCTGCATTAGGGAAAGCCTTGCCAGTAGGTCGAGGTGATTCTGCACTTTTATTCAGCTTTGGTGAACCACACCTGGAGTACTGTGTCCAATTTGGTGTTCATCAGTACGACAAGGAGCCGAGTGTGTTGTCACTTCATCAGATAAAGGGGGGTTAACATCTCCTATGGGGACTAGGGCCTACAACCTTGAGCTTTCTTCCAGTTGTTTGGAGAAGGTTCTCAGCAGTCATCACGTGTCTGCAGGTAGAGCTCTGCACATCACTGCTGCTCTCACACATAAAGGGCAAATCTTCCTCCTCTCCATCCCAACCTATCCTTAAGAGCCTGTACCCTTCCATGACAGCGCTCCATCTGTGTGAGCCATCCCACCACTTGTCTGTGCAGCTAAACCACAGTCCTGCACGCTCCCCGTGCTGCAGATGTAGGCACTTTGCACCCAGCCTTTCCTGTGCTGACTCCCCAAAGGGCATGAGAGCTTCCCCATGTGAGCCACCCTCTCAGCATTGATGTGCCTGTGCTGCAGGCAGGCTGTTTCATTGTTTCCAAGTTGTCTCCTGCCCACATCACACTGCACCCTTTGCCTAAAATTCATAGAATCATAGAATGGTTTGGGTTAGAAGAGCCCTTTAAGATCATCGAATTCCAACTCTGCTATGGGTAGGGATGCCACCCACTAGACCAAGTTGTTCAAAGTCCCATTCACCTCGGCCTTGAACCCTGGAGACAGGATAAAAAACCAGTCCACAACCCCTGCATCTCCCTGCTGACCTTCTCTTTCTTCTCTTCACCCCCTTCCACTGCATTCCCATTGTAAATCTCTACACTCCAGCTTGCCCAGCTTGTGAACAGTGATGGTTCTGCTGCGCCATCCAGGTAGATCCTGTCCCTTTCTGCCATCCCCACAGACCATCCACGGTCTCCGCAGCCGAATCCCCGCCTTCGATGCCGGCTGTGCGAACCTCAGGCTCCCCGCGGCCCCCGAGCCCCCGTGTTGGCAGCGGGGCCACGCCGGGACCCCGCTCCGGGAGGCGGCGAGAGGGGCCGGGCTGTGGGGCCGGGATGCGGCCTCGGGATAGGGGGTCGAGATACAGGAACAGGAGGCGGGATAGGGATACAGGGTCGGGATGCAGGATCAAGATGCGGGACCGGGATGCGGAACCGGGATGCAGACTGGGATGCGGAACCAGGATGCGGGCTCGGGATATGGGGTCGGAATGCAGGGTCAGGATATGGGGTCGGGATGCGGAACCGGGATGCGGGACCGGGATGCGGGGCCAGGATGCGGGATGGGGATATGGGGTCGGGATGCGGAACCGAGATGCGGGGCCAGGATGTGGGACCGGGGTGTGGGACCGGGATGCGGGGCCGGGATGCGGGACCGGGATGCGGAACCGGGATGCGGGGTCGGGATGCGGGGCCGGGATGCGGGGCCGGGATGCGGGACCGAGATGCGGAACCGGGATGCGGGGTCGGGATGCGCGGCCGGGATGCGGAGCCGCCGGCTCCCTCTCCTGGCCCCGCGGCGGCACGGCGGGACACTGCCGCGGGCCGGGACCTGCGCTGCCAAAAGGCAAGAAACGCTCAAGATTTCTGCCTGGGGTTTTACATTTTGGTTTATTTTTTCCCCCGAGGCATTCATATACTCCGTTAAACCCCTGCTTCCCATGGCGGTGTCTCCCCAAAGCAGAGCGCCTTTTCTTTGCACACGTTAATTCAACACAGATAGAGTTAGCGCTGAATGTCTCCTGATTCCTGAAGGGGAAAGAGAAAAAAAAAAAAAAAAAACAAAACCAAAACCTGCTGAGCTGGGCATTCTGAGCAAGTGGAAAAATTGGGTTCAGAACCTCTCATGAGGAAGAAACAAATAATTCCTTGTCCTGTGTTTTCTTGATATGTGCACTAAACACCAATCTCTAATGGGAATGGGAACAGCTCCTGCATTTAATGAGTCTGTACTCTGCTTCCTTGCCATGCTGGCCTGAAATTAAGCTCCTGCTTCTGGATTACAAGTGGGGAGAAGCAATATGCAGTTGTTAGGAATTATCAGAGGGTCAGAAAGGGCTGGCAACTCTAGGGAAAAAAGCATGTAAATAAAACAAATCACTTTTATTTTTTTTTAATCAAATCACTAAAAATATGGAGAGAATTCAGTGTGATAGTAGTTTGCATACTCTCAAAAAAAGTCAGGAATATTCTCACACAGCTCCAGTGTGACTGTGTGTGGCTGAGCAGCAGGTAGGTGGACATTATTTGGTGCATTGACCCCATGAGCTTTATAAAACTTATGCAAACAAGAAAAAAAGAGTGACTTTATGACAAAAGATTAAGGGTTTGTCCATAGGGAAAATTCAAGAGAGATTCACTCCTTTAAGTGGATTACCAAAACCTCATTAAGCTTCTTTGAGAATCCCCTTATTTAGTAATAAATTGTCTTTATTCTTACACTAAGAGTGAGTTTTAACACTAAATTCACACCTTCAGTGCATTTGGATTGATTTTCCTCAGTGTCCCTGTTAAGAAAGATCCCAAGCAATTGGATTTTAGGCAGTTTGCAACAGCACAAAAGACTTCAAGATTCATCCTCTCAATCCAGGACCGAGGTCATTACTGTCACTGTGGTGAGGAGCCTTTCCTGTGCTGTCTGCATTGTAATATCAGATCCTGTCTAGAGGTGCAGACTCAAAAGCAAGATTTCTCTTGTCTGTATGAGCCCTTAGACCTCCACATGAAAGGTAAGGTGACAGGACAAGAGGAAATGGCCTCAAGTGGTGCCAGGGAAAGTTTAGACTGGATATTAGGAAAAATTTCTTCACTGAAAGGGTGCTCAGGCTTTGGAACAGTTCTGGTGGAATCACCATCCCTGAAAGTCTTCGAAAACACATGGATGGGGCACTTGAGGATATGGTTTGTGCATATGATGGTGCTGGCTTAATGGTTAGACTGATATTAGAGGTCTTTTCTAACCTCAGTGATTCTACGCCTGTTGAAGTTAGCCACTGTTCTGAACTTCCTTGGAAATATAGGAGAATTCTGGTATGGAAGTCTACAGGAACTCTCCCTCTTTAGGATTTCACTGACCGCCTGAGTCCCCACTGCAGTCACTGAAGCCTCCACAGAGGTTCAGCCCCTGGAGCTCAGTCCAGCCGCCTGAACTTGGGGTGTCTCACAAGACAATTCATTTTGAGACTTATTCAATATATCCTCATGAGGACAGCAGATAAGAAGGACACATTCTGAATGGAAAAAGAAGCCACAAGGGGCCCCCAGGTGGAACTAGATACTGTTGGTTAGGTAAGCAAAATGTGCCCTAAGTCTTTTATGCTAGAAATAGCTGATGTTTTGCTTTTATTGACCACAATGGGAAGTCAGACATATTCTGTGCCTCCTAACAAATACATTTACAGGCTTTAATTTTGAACTTAATCAAAGTTCAAATCAGTGGGTTTGGTCCTGTTTATTTGGGGCTTTTTTTTTTTTTTTTCATTGATTGGTTGTTCATTTGGTTTTTTTGGGTGTTCATAGGGTTTTTTGGTGAACACAGATAAATTCATGTAGCAGGGTTTTAGGCACCCATACCCCTGAACTTGTATGACCAAGAAAGGGTATGATAATCTCAGTCATGAGGAAGAATCTTATGAATTTTGTGTCTGCAGAGCTAAGCAATTTGTAACCCTATTCTGAACACGAACTAATTTTAGGTACTAACACTCCAGAGTAGATGGAATTGGAGTGGGCTGGATCTCCTCTGGTATATCTGTCTTTCAGACTGGCACATAAGACATAGGAATGCTTAAGACAGTCCCCACTGACTTATTTTACTCTTGCTGGAGTTTTGTGGTTAAATAGAGGTTTCTTAGTACTAAAATAAACTTCCGAATATTTTTTTATTGCCCTGTTGCTCAGACACACTCTTACGTCCTACATGAGCAAATTCTTACATGGACAATACCTGTGAGGAAAAAAAAGTTACACACCATTTCTTAAAGGACGCTCTTGTTGGAATTCAGTTCATCCCTCTGGCTGCCCCGGATTGCCAGGACCCCTGCCAGGGGGCTCAGAGACCCTGGCACAGAGCCCAAGATGCCTGTGGTTTTGATTATGACCCGTGGAGCAAGTTACCGACCTTAGATGAAGATCTGCAAGCCACAACAATTTAAGTAGGATAATAATTTGCTTGTCACAGGGTGAAAAAAAATATTTGGGTTTTTTAGAATGAGGGTTCAGGGGGCAAGATGGAGGAATCTGGGCATGTCCAGCCTTTCTCCTTCTTCTTCTTGGCCTCCATCTTCTGCTGTGATGTTGGCACTTTTAGATTGGTTTAGAGTAGAAGCTCACTGTCTAACATAGGTGATAGGTATTGGAAAGTAATTGTAAATATTGTATATGTAGTTTTTAGTACAAAAAGATAACACCACCCCGGGGGCAGGCAGAGTGCCTCTGACCGTCCTGCTGAGTGGGCCTCGGCAGGTCAGGAGAAAGAATTTTATAGATAAGATACAATAAACAACCTTGAGACCCAGAAATGAAGAGTTCTGACTCCTTCTTCGACCACCAGGCTGGGAAAACAGACTTTCTAATGTATCTCGGGGTCACTCTGACCAGCTAAGTCCCAAAACCCTCTCTTCCTGATAGGTCTTTTCAGACAACTCAGCTTTTTCTTTGGGGACAAAACCAAATAAGGGACCAATATCCCCTGATAGTGTTGGCAACAGTGCAAAACTAGCGGAAGAGACTGGGGGACTTTCCTCTTGCGACTTCCACGGACGCCTTGGTTTTGTGCCGAGCTGCAGAAGGCAGATGTGCTGCTGCGGTTCTGCCCCGGGAGGGGAGCGAGAGGAGCGGGAGCGGCTCCGTGCGCGGCCCCGCGGGCGCGGCGGGGCGGCAGGGGGCGCGCACCGCGCGGGCTGGGGCTGTGCCAGGGGCGATCCCGGCGGGACAAAGGCGGCAGCCGTGCCCGGCATTGCGAGCCTTGGGCTGGGGCTGTGCCAGGGGCGATCCCGGCGGGGTGCGGGACAAAGGCGGCAGCCGTGCCCGGCATTGCGAGCCTTGGGCTGGGGCTGTGCCAGGGGCGATCCCGGCGGGGTGCGGGACAAAGGCGGCAGCCGTGCCCGGCCCCGGCATTGCGAGCCCTGGCTGCCGTCCCAGCCGCTCTCCGCGCAGGCAGACTCGCCCCGGAGCTGCCGGAGCTGCCGAGCGGAGCTGGCGGGGATCGGGTTTCAAAACTGGGATCTAATTTTAAATGAGATGTCAAAAAGCGGGACTGACAAACAGTGGGGAAGGCTGTAAAGAGGCAGGGCGCAGGTAATCTCTGTGAACAGCTCGGCAGCCATGCTGACAGCCGGGAGCGGAGCCCCGGAGCGCTGGGCTGGCCCCTGGCCTCGGGCGGGCTGCTCGGCGCTTCTGCCGCCAGGTGCCGAGCCCCGCCCGCAGTGATGCTGAACAGCTCCGCAGGATCAGGGGAAGCCGGGAATGTCACTCCTTCCTCGTGAAGCACTCGGTAACCTATGGGAGCCATTTTCCTTCCTCACTTTCTCTGTGCTTGAAGAACCCACCCCATGGAATAAATAAAGCCAGGACTGCAAAGGGTTGCAGTACTCCCTCATGGAATAATGCGCCTCAGTAGCATCGCTGCCCTTGACTGGGGCGCTCGTGTTTTTAGTCCTTACTCTCTTTGGAACATTTCAGACTCTTGAGGAAGTCTCCAAGCCTCCAAGAAGCAGGGAAGTCTGGCAATGCCAAAGGGAAGAAAAGTGGCTAAAACAGCCAGGCAGCCATCGTCTTGGAAATACAAAAAAGTATTTATAAAAGCACTGAATTAAAATAAGCAGTGTCCAGTGTGTTCTATGTGATTAAATAGTCTGGATAAATTGAGGCGCTAGGCAGATGTAACATCACCAGCTCAGATGAAGCCAAATCATCTGCTGTTTAGAAACTCAGGTAGCAACCTTGAGCTGGGCAGCTATGCCGCAATAAAAGGAAAATTCATTTGTCAAAGATGAACCAAGGACTTATCTTTACTCACCTTTTTCATGTTTCTTTTTTTCCTCTCTTGTGGGTTGTTTAATTTTCTTTCATTTTTGGGGTATTTTTGGGAGGGTGGGGAAGATGCTTTTTTGTTTTTGTTTTTTGGTGTTGTTTTTTTTTACATATGGAGTTAGAGAAAAGTATGACAGCAGAGCCAGTCTGCTTTACCTGACTGCTTGGAGAATGGTTGCCTGATTGCTTTGAGTCCTAGAGCAGGGAAGGCAATATGTAGTGCAATGGGGATTTTGATGGGGAAATATCTCTCATCATTTGTGTAATTTTTCCACAGTCAATGCTTTTAATTTTAAAAAGATGTTTTCTGCCTTGACTGAAGAAGATGCAGACGTTGTAGAAGATACTAAAAAGATGCAGTTAATTAATTTCGTCTGTAACCTCAGCACATTTCACATTACTTGTATGAGTGTCTTTCCTCACTTCATCCCCTTCTAGACATGGGACCAAAACCCAGATTTCCCTCCCACATGATTTCCCGCAGTACTCTCAACTCTATTTTGGTTCACTTTCTGCCACCAGATTATTTGGCTATTTCTGATCCATCTCAACTGGTTTTTTTTCTTGTTTCTTTGTCTTTGTGTATGATGAGCATTTTCACAAAGATTCCTGAAGTGGAAGTTGACTTTCAGATCATTCCATATGTCAGGGAATAGAAATCTGGGCTCAGGCTGCAATACAAGGACTTTTTTATGTTGTCAGATTTTTCCATTATCTTCATCTGTAACATTGCAGCACCAACACACCACAAGTGTGAGCAGCTCACAGGTTTTAAGATCACACATGTTAGAGTGACTTGCTGAATTAGAGATTAGAGAAAGCATTTGATATTTCAGAGATCATTAGACTATCTAGAGGTAGAAGCTAATAGCAAATAGTTAAAAAGAAAATATAATCGATTATGCTTTCATTAAAGAGAGAAAGAAAACCAGAGATGTTCTTATCAGTGCCAATCAACATTGGAGACTGAAATCGTGAACAACTCTGAAGTGAGGAATTTGTTTTCAATCCTTTCCTCATAGCAGTATTATAGAGACTGAAATCCAGGTCCCTGATTAACCCCTGAGTAAAGAACAACCTTCACCTAGAGAGCTCTGCTTTCAAAAGGATTGGCCCCTGTAACTAGAGCCTGTTCAATTATTCTTCTTCAAAGAGAGCAGGCACCCAAGAATGTCAGCTTCATAGAAGGAGCTATAATTTTGAAACTACTTCCTGTTTGTCAATTTATTTATTTATCTCGGTGTTGTAAATGGGAGGAAATGTCACAAAGAAGATTTTTTTCCTTTTTTTTCCTGTTCCATGTTACATTTTGC
This sequence comes from Melospiza georgiana, assembly GCF_028018845.1. Classification (NCBI taxonomy): domain Eukaryota; kingdom Metazoa; phylum Chordata; class Aves; order Passeriformes; family Passerellidae; genus Melospiza; species Melospiza georgiana. The sequence continues at coordinate 93,785,952 of NC_080432.1, forward strand.
ATTGCAGAAGCTTACAAATGGAGTGTGTTTTCTGTCACTGTTTACAGATTGAAAGTATGCAGACTATCTATACATGTGTAGCTACCAAATACATGATGAATTCAGATTTGCAAGATAACATATTACGGTGTTCTCGTTCAAAAGCAAATAACGATTTCCACTTGAAAAAAAAAAGAAAAACCCAAAAAGAAACCCCGAAAAAACAACCTGAAAATCACACACTAGCTACTATTCAGTAGAAAAAGAGACATAGCTGAAGCTGGGTTTAGGCATGAAGTGTATCCCTGGAAGAAGTCAGCCTGTCAAAATCTCTCATTCTTGGCAAGATACCAGAAGGGGAGTATTTTCACAAAGATGAAAAGAGTGTTAAATGCTAACATGCTTCCAGATTGGATACGCATTCCTTCTTATACATATTTTTGTTATGAAACAAATGCATTTTGGTAAAATTAGGGATGTGTTTCTGCCTCTACTGTGTATTTTGTGTGATAAAATGGCACTGATTTCCTATCTAATTTAAAACAGTTTAAAATAACTGGTAACATCTAGTAGCTTTCTATTTTTCCAACCTTTATTTTCTCTTCTGTGTATTTCAATGCAGAGCAGGGACTTGGCAGGGGTTATTTTCTTTTCGTTACTTTTCTGTTTTAGAATAAGAAGACACAAGTTTTGACCTTCTCCCTTCTGTTCATGACTTCCTCACCATCACTATGCTTTTCTGTTCAGTGTCTCAAAGAGCATGGCAGAAAGAAACATTTGGATTTAAACCCTGGTGCTTTATGGTCTGAGATTCAGTTCTTGAAGGACAACAAAAATCTTTATTAAATGATACACTGGTTCCTTTCAAACATTCCTCCAGTATTTAGAAACCAGGAGATACATGTACTCTGTTTTCTTTGTCACAGCCTTTGTATTTCATTGTGTATTTCACAAATCTCTGATTTGGGGGGACAAAATTAGTGTTTACCTATGATCTCAAAACAAAACAAAAGCAACAATAGCATCATCAACAACAACAATAACAACAAAAAGAAGAAAATAAAATAAAAAAGAAAAGAAGAAAAGGAGAAAAACTAATCTTCTCCCAAAATATGTGTTCTGTGTAACTTCAGGACAAATGAGTAAGTGAACAGTAGGTACATGGACAGACACTTTCACAAATATCCCTATAAACCTAGATCATGCTATTTGGGTGTACAGAAGCTGTGTAGTATGGGCAGGCTTAATCTCAGAGGCTGAAAAGCTGCAGCCTGGTAGCATTCAGCATACCCAGGCAGTACTGGATACATGTACTGTGCAGATATCAGGTGTGACTCTCATTAGCAGGCTGGACTTTTGTCTTGTCCTCTAAGCTAATTTTAATTCCTTTCATTTCTTTTCAAATGCTTATGCTTTCCAGGAAAATAATTTCTTTTATTTAGCCTGTCTTTTCCTAACCCCTTTTTTCCCTGTATGGTTATTGCCATTTTAAATTAAGTATTCTTCACAAAACAGTTTCAATGAAACAATCAGGCTTTCACAGATTACAAATATTAGGCTACAGAAATAGGTAGAACATGGTTTGAAAAAAAATACACTAAAGAAATTAAATTAATGTGAAGTATTACCCTCCTGTATCTCTCTGGAAAACAATACATGTTTGTTTTAAACACATTCCAACACCCAATTCCCAATCTGGGAAGGCAAACCCAGCCTCTACTTTGTGTAAGCTTCAACTCCAAGCAAAGCTTCCACCAAAGCAATTGTAGCTGACATCCCCTCAGGATCACTCCTAGCATGTGCAGCCTGCGAGTTTCCTTGGAAACTGCCATGCAGCAAGCATGAGATTATGGCACATGACTGCTAAACTGCATAGCTTTACCCAGGAAAATAAAGGAATGCAAGAATGGGGACCAATCCACCTCCCAAGGACAGTAACTGCTGATTTTCAACCTGAGGCTTCTAGTGGCTGATGGATTACTTCTACACAGCCAGAAAAGATAAGGAACTAAAGCAAATCTCTTTATTATGAGCTTGTGTTTATTCCATTACAGCCTGTTTTCCTGCTGGGAGGGGGCAAATCTGAAAAGCAATCTGAAAATCACCACATCTACAAAGACCTTCTGCAAGAAGTCAGCTCGGAGGCTGTATGACATTTTCCTTAGACTGAGCTAACCTGGATAGGATCCCTCATATGGACCCTTTCTAACAGAGCCATTCCCTCTCCAAATTTCAATGAATATACAGTGTTGAAGGTGAGACTTTGGGAATAACCGCAGTGGCTCAGCCACGTAACTAGCAAACTCACCAGCCTGTACCTGACACAGACAACAATAAATAAATTGAACAAGAATATAAGCACAAGGAAAGCACACAATTTTTTGTATTCAGGCACCCTTGACAGATTTGCCTGCAATGGACTTAGCCATTCCTGACCACTAATAAACCTCTAGTCCCACCCTTATCCTGTGGCAAGCAGTCCTGCAGCATACATCAACACTTGGTGAGGAAGTTTTTCCTTTGGTTTATCACGAATTGCAGCCCTGCTGGTTTCCCTTTGATGGCTCTTAACTCTTGCATCGAAAAGACAGTGACCAATTGCTACCTATTCACCTTCTCTTTTCAACTAATGATTTTACAGCAGCTTCTCTATCAGATTCCCCTCCAGTCATCCCAGTTTGAGGCTAGAGAGGAGAGCACTAGACTCATTGTTTCACAGTTCACTTTTACATGCACTTTGTCTATGGTGATGTCAGCTTGGAACATGCATTTTCTTGTAGTGTTATTAGGCAAGACAGATTAGCTGGATCCTCAGATATATAATTTAGCCTATGGGCTTTGTAGCCTCCATATGAATTTGACCTAGGATATACAGGTCACGGGGAAGCTTAATGATTTGGGTATTTAGATGATCTGTGGGAGCCAGCTTTGCTACTGCTATCCCTTCGTGGCAGTGGTTATTATACTTGGCCTCAAATTCATTCATATTAACTTATATCGACTTCAAAGGTTCTGATTTAAATCCCACCTCCTGTGGCTGATATCTTTCTGGGAATCTGCTGTGTCCCGCCAGACCCTGCCAAGAGCCTGTGGCCCTGGAGCTGCCAGAGCACCCACCCAGAACCATCTGGCGTCTGCCCGCCATCCTCCGGGGCTCTGCTCGCTGAAGGACAGCTGCCCAGAACAAATGGTGACCTCTGTCATCTGCACCATCAATTGTTACAACATCTGGCAACTGGCTTTCTTATGAGAACTGACATTTGGTTGCTTTGGACCGAGGATTTTTAGATCCATGGGCCACAGTAGAAAATGGAACAGATCCCAGTTTTGTTTTTTTGTTTGTTTTTTTTTTTAATGTCTTGCAGTCACTTGAAATAGCAGCATAAAGAACTCAAAGCAAATAATCAACTTATCACTGTGAAAGAATGCTTTTGACAATTTTTTGCTGGTCTCATCCCATTCCTGCCTTGAGTTGCTACCTTGCTGCAGCCCCAACAACTCTGAGTTCTGTTAGAGACTCTCTCCTACACCTTAGAGGTGCATTCAGTGAAACAGAGTGACTGCATTTTTGTAGTTGTCTCCACTGAATGTGGGTGCCTGGCCACATGAGTCAGTATCCAGCTTTACGTCTGCACCCATGTGTACAATGCAGCAGGCTGCTCTGACTCCCTATGCTCCCTCTCTCTTCTCATAACTTTTCTTCAGAAGACAAATACAACAAAGATAGATGTTGATGTACATCTAAATTTAAAACATTTTAATGTGCTATAAAGTGTCTTTGGTCTTTTGCTGCATTAATAAAGCAATTTGGAAAAAAAAAGAGTAATATCCTCAAAATCTTGGCAAAGCTAATAGTGAACTCTGGAAAATTACATTCAGGTATTGTATACAATTTATTATGTTACTTCAGTCCCACAGATGGCTACAAATAAAATAAATGTTTAAAATAAAATATTTATTTTGAGCTACAAACACTGTTTTTAAAAGATTCCTTCCCTAAACTCTAGGCAGATTTGACATAAAACAGAAAAAAGAAAGGCAAATAACTATAAAATAAGTAACTAAAATAAACTTTAGGAAAAAAACTTTCAAAATGAACGAATAAATCTTACTACCCACAAAGTAAAAGAAAACCAAATGAAATACAACTATGAGAAATATGTAGGAATAAAGAAACATAAAGATTGTTAAAATATATAAGAATAAATTTATAATTTAAAATCTACTAACTACATTAACTAATGCAGACTTTTAGATCTAATTGAACTAATCAGCATGAGCAGATACTAATGCACAGTGGCTGCACTGATTTATCAAAACCCCAAACATTCAGAGAGTTAATTCCAGAGGAAGAAAAAAAAAAATCTGAGTGCAAATACTTATATTTCTCTGTGTTGAGGTTTCATCTGGGCTCCCTGTGAAAAATGGAGACGGAAAAACAATACTGTCGAGCTCCAGAGCCCCATTTCAAGCACCTCGCTGCAGCAGTCACTGACGGAGTCTGAAATGGAGTTAGGCTTGTTTAGCATGCCTGCAGGGTCACACCGACTGACCCGGTCCCCTCTGGTTTCACTTAAAACTCAGATTTTCTCCATGAAGATAACATGTTCCTGTGATATTTAGTTACCTGGTCTCCAGAAAGATCTCATTTTTCATGGTGTAATTTTTAACCTTTGTTTAAGATGTCTTTTTTTTAGCATAAACTCTTTAAACCTGATATATTTCCTCAAAGAACATGTGTTTGCAAGGAAAATGTTTGGCTATTAAAAAATCTTAACAAATCAAAGTTCACTGCAATTTTAGCTTGGTAGGTTATAAAGGAGTGTTAAGTCTATCATTAAGGGTTCTTTCTTTAATTTCTTTTGATATTGTCTAGTATTAACATGAATATTCATATAGATAAACTGATTCTGTGTGTGCTTATACTGAGAGCTTTTGTACTGAAATAAATTATGTGCTAGCAGTTCTGTGGCTTTTTTTTAATTCAGAAAAATGTAGTATTTATGATATACATGAAAATTAAAAAAAAAATAGATTAAACTGTGACAGAAATTTTCACGAAAAATGCCAAAAAAGAGCTTGACCACCTTCTGAGTGTGAAATGCTTCAAAATATTGTTTGTATACTGAAGAATTTTTGAGGAAGCTGGAAACTTATGTGACCAGAGCTTCCCTGGCATAAATTAGTTTCAGTTGAGGTGTAGGTTGGCACTTGGAGAGGACCTGGCTGAGCACATTTGGTTGAGGACTTGCTGCTGTTTGTCTGACAGCCACAAAGGCACACTGGATCCAATATCTGTGCAAGTGCTTTCTGCTTATCAGAACGGCAAGTCCCAGACCACCTCCCTGTCCAAGTGCCCCCTTGAGAGGCCAGATTGGCATTTAAGGAATGTGAGGATTAGTGATGTAAACTGCAGCAAATCCAAAGTTTAAAGAGGGCAAAATCTACTTAAATGTGTCACTGGGAGTTTGGAGTTGCATTTTGCTATTTTGCCTTCTCCAGTGTTGTCTTTTTAAGCCTCCTGACTAGTACTTTAAAAACTCTGATTGCTGTCCCAGTCGCAAAAGCAGCCTCCCACTTCACTGCTCCTTAACATCCCCATATTATCCATCCTTCCATGCTCTATCTGTCAATCTGCTCATTTACTTTTATTGTTAAGGGGGAGATAGAGGGGCATGATGTGTTGTTCATGTTGTAAGGCAGCTGCTTCAGGCAGTGGGCCTTTACCTGAGAAACCACAAAGAAGCACTCAGAGCATCACTGCCTGCACAAACATAAAACATTTTCACCCAAGAACTCCCCAAATCCTCCCCCCATGCCCTCATCTGTAGAATCCCTCCCTGAGAAAACCACAATTAATAAAATCAGTGCAGCTACCCATCACCTCTGAGACCATGGTTTAACATGAGGATTTTGCTGGTGGGAAGACAATTTAAGAAGTTTCATCCCCTTTTTTCCTTCTTACCTGCTCATTCCTTTCTCTGCTACCCCACCTCTCGTGGGGGAATTTATCAGTCCTTCAGCAAGGATAATGGGTTCATTGGTATTGCTGCTGACAGCTGGAGTGATGCAGGCTAATAAACAAAGAAAAGCAATATGTGAAGAAGGGTGGGAGAGAGTGTCTATTAGCTTAGATCATTCCACTCAACCAATTTTTAGTATGGTCATCAGAGAGTTGAATTGCTACATTTGAGTACCAACACAGGTGGGGAAGACTGCTTTTAAACTGGCTGTGCAACTTTAAAAATTATAATGTGATATCTCAGCCTGGTTTCTTGGGTGTGTGGAGTAATATACATTCAGGAATCACATTACACCTGACTAAAGGCAACCAAATCTGTTGCATAACTACTGCTTTTGGAAACATAAGATAACAGATTCTGATAGAACCTGCATGGAGATGTTGAGACTTGTGCAAGGGCTGATTCCTCACTTTCTGTTCTCAGGAGCATTGAGGCATGGCAGATTTTATATTCCACTTACAAAGGCAGTTCTGTTCCTCCCCATCTGAAAACAGGTGTCAGAAAAAAAGAAAAAATTTAGAGAGGAGCAAAAAGGATAACCAACGGAGTATAAAGCTTCCATGGAGGTGAGAAGGAAATGAACTAGGTGACAACACTGTGGAAAGGGAAAAATTCTAGGGGGGTAGGAGAAGTGCTCAAGAAATTTTGAGTGTTATTAAGATGATACATAAGGATGGTTTGCTCACCGTTTCATCCCAGTAAAAAAATAGTGGCTCACCAGAATGAGTGAGATGTAAGCTGAATACAAGCAAAATAAAGTACATTTTCTCGCTGTATGTAACCAAGATGGGGAACTTGCTGCTGCTTGCTGGATGTTTTTGGTGCTCAAAGCTCTCTTAGATTCAGAGAGAGAATGAACAAGGAAGATAAATCTAGGAATGGAAGCACCTAGAAAGCAAACTTGGCAGAGGAGGCCTCTGAGGTTCAGCTGGTGGAGCGTGTTTGGGGAAATATCAGTGCATGCCTCCACCTTCCTCTGTACTGCCCCAGGCAGCCACCTCGACACTGCCAGAGGTGGGATGGCAGGCAGGATGGGTTTGGACCTTGTTCAGCACACCTGTTCTGATGTTCTGCAGCACTACAAAACTGTCTAAACTGGGAGGTGCCCCTGTGTTCCTACATGTTGTTATGCTCCTACATGGACAAGGCAGCGTCTCCATTGTATCCACAAGACAGGAGTGTGGATCTGCATCCACATCCCGAGCTAGGGAGCAGAGAGGGCTGTTTCCCTGTCCCTGGAGCCAGCACAGGTGGGGACCAGTGAATCTGGAAGTCTGGTCCTCCTCCTTCCCTGTACAGGAAGAACTTTTAGGGAGTAAGATAGCAGTAAAGGGCTCTGTTCCGTAAGTGATTGGAAGCTAAGGGAATGTTATATTTTTTAGGAGATACTACACACACGGGTTAATCCATCCAAACAGTAATTTTGGTGTGGTTGGTTCCACCTATAACCTCTCAAGTGCTTGACCACTGTGTGTTTGTAAAATAGAGATCCTTTTAGAGCTTATTTGAGTTTCTCACAAAGAGCATTTTGTGACCTTAAAATTGATATATTTAATAGATATGCAAGGACATCAAATGTCATAGTCTATCAACACTGGTAAAGCAATAAAGAAAAGGATACATGCTGGTGTTTGGCTAAAGCTTCTGTTTGAACTTCTACAAAAAGGAAGTACTGGAAGAAAAGGCTTGTGTTCATTTGTATTTTCCTTTTAAAAATAATCTTGTCATGTTTAATGTTGCACTATCACATAGTTCTTATTTTGCATAAATACATGATGATTATAGCTGTATAACCTCGGCAACATACTGTCCTCATGAGGCAGCCTGAAATAGAAGAGAAATGCAGATTATACTACACAACTGCTCTTTTGGGAACAATATTTTATTATGTTTTATTTCCTTTCCATAAAATTCAAAGAAAATGAAGGTAATTTGGGTTCCACAAAACCAATGATAAGCTGTTGGAGAAAAGTCCTAAATCACGCTCAGGCACAGCCCTACAAATAGGTGTAGGCAAAGGTGAGTAAGAAGATCAGGCTATACTCGCTAACACCTTGAATCTGATCATCTGAACCCGGACACTGGACATTTCAAGCAGGAACTTGTTTTAAGATGAATAACTGTGTGAAAATTGTGGGGCCAAATCTCAGACACAGGAAACAACTTTATGCCATAGCTTACTATTGGGTGGAAAATGACACATGGAGTAAAAGAAATACTAAAAATGCAGGGTCCAGTTGTTCATTAGTTTATACAGCCTGAGAATGTGGCCCAGGGAGTGTCTCATACTGGCCATTAGGGCCATTGTAAGAGCCATTAGGGCTAGCCTGTGATGTGAGAGATAAGCTCAGCTTTCATTTAATAAGACAAAATAGAGGCCTTTTTCATGGTGGAGATAGAATCTCAGCCAGTTTGCCTGCCACTGAAGGAAAACAAAACTAAAAACCTTTCATATAGGCATGAAATTTGCTATTTTTTGACACTGAATTGACTCTTGGTCTATTATCCAGGGCAGACTGAACTATCACTTCTCATAACCAAACCAGTACTCATTTGTTTAGGAGAAGTGATTTCTGTTTAGTGCTTCATCAGAAGCAAGATGAAAATGCTCTGCAATGGTGCCATATACATAGACATGCAAATTATGAGTTTTGCCTATGTGAGGAGAAAAGGGCTAAGCCCTTTACTATTACACGAAAAGGATAAAGCTAAACAGATTGTTTGATGAATCAGTGATATAATCTATGAAAAATCCCACAGGATTTTTCATAGATAAGGAATGGTGGAGCTTCAATTTTACCATTGAAAGTCTGGCACTTTTAGTCCTTGGCATGAAAGAGTGAAAGTGAAAGAGTGCTTCATTGGCACTCATAATGTGATCCCATCAATCTTGCATTTAGCGTATGAACTCCCACATGATTTGAACATCTGCCTGGAAGGTACCTCTCTGGTTAGCACAGATGTATTTTTCTGGAATTAAAATAAATACCAAAGCATATTTCTGTCTTTCAGCTTACTTTCTTCATATAACCTGTGTTGAAGTAATCATGGATAAAATTTGTCAGGTCCCAAAGTTGTAAATGTTTCATTAAAAAGGCACACAGTAGTAGGGTAATGCAATACTATGTCTATGGGACATGTATCTACAGGTTTATATTCCTGTTCAATCATGGGAACACCTGATACCACTGGCAAACCCCTTGCCTGCAGCTTACAATGCAAGGAAGTTTCTGCTTAATGCCGTAATATTTAACAAAGAGGTTCCTTCACTGCTTTAAAGATGACACTAATAACCTAAAAATTGATGACTGAGAAGTTTTGAGAATTTCCCTCTGCAGGCTAGCCTTGAATAATTACAAACCAAATGTCCACCTTCTGGCTGAAGCTGGCTTGACTCATAAGGGACAAATCAGTGACTGGCCACCAGATTTACCATGAATCAGCACTGGTGACTTCAGAGGCCATCTCCTATTGACCATAAATTTACTGAATGGTTGTCAGCAATGGCCTTGCAATGACAGACATTACCTGGAGCCCATGTAAGACTGCTGTGACTGGTCAAGATAAAGATGACACTGCCTCCTGTTTCCAGAGTGGATTCCTGAATGCACAAGTTTTTGTGAAAATTGAAGTTCTTTTTACAGTTTGTGAGGGCTTTAAGGGCAAAAGAGTGAAGACATCTCTCTGTGACGCCTCTTTAAACAGAAGCAGCATGACCTCATAAGGGGAAATCATCTAAGGGGAAGGATGTGACAGAATCTGCAGCCACAGCTACACTGGCAGACCGGAGATGGGCTGAATCATGGAATAAAAGGTGTTTTGTGCACATAAGCCTGAACTGTCATCTGCACACCCACTGAGCTTGAGTCATCCATCCCAGATAGACATTGACACTATCTGTTCAGAAAGGCAAGGGGACTAACGGTGACAGTGTGCTAATATTGTTCTATCCCCTATATTCCACATATAGAACATTCAATTTCTCTTTCTTTCTAAGAGTCATTGTTTCCCATCTGGAATGATCCTCAGATGAGATAGACAGAAGATTCAAGGTACAGCAGCAAGATGCATTTTCTAGAATGAGACAGAGGAGAGTGCAAAATGGGATGGTTTGTACCTTCAGACTTTTGTGCCTGTCCCACCAAAGCAAAAGGAGATGAGGAGCATGGAGAGGAGGAGAGGAAGAAATATACTTCCTATACTTACAAATACAAAATCATAGTTGCTGGCTTTTTGAGTGACAACAAGAAGAAACTATTTTTTGTAGGATTTTAATATGACATTTGATAGATATGTTAATCTGTGTATGTTATGAGAATCCATCACTCATCCTGGTCATGGTTTTAAGTGAAGTCATACAGGAATTTTTATTTTAGAAGTAGAGTGAGTAAAAATATCATTGTTGGTGCAAAAAATAAGAAAAGAAGATGATCAAGCTGAAAAGTAAAAAGCATATTGGTAATCTCCTGTCTCCATAAAGAAAAAAGTAAATAGGCTTTCTGATTCCTAGCACACCACACACACTTTGTTGTAGAGGAAAATCTGTCAGATATAATTCTGATTTCCAAAGGACTGCAGACATTCATGCCTGTTTCTGATCTTTCTGAGAAAATATATCCTATGATGTGGACTGGCTTACCTATAGTACTTCTAGGCAGGGAAGGAAGGTGCCAAGGATCCAGTCTATTTGAATTTCTGGTGGTTTTTAGCCAGAATGAGAATGAGAGAGGATGACCTGCATTTTTTACTTGTTCTATTAGTTCAGAAATTCACTTAGTACTAAAAATCTTAAAATTTCTTCTTCTCTCATGAAGGATTTCTGTAGAGTGCGCTCACAGGTGATGCACAATTCTCCATACAACTCAGTTACAATTTTGCAGCCTCACATAGTGCATGATATAACTCATTAAATAATGTGTTCCTCTATGTGCAGAGCTAAGGTCTACCCTCACTTGCCAGACGTGACACTTGCCCATCACAATAATTACCAGCAGCATTGGTGTTGGTATTTGTGCTGGTATCAATACCACCCTTCAAACCACAAGCACAGCAAAAGGCTCCACTGGTGACAGCAAAAACACATGCCTCACTTTTTGTATGAAGGACACCCAATTTGTTTTGCCACTGTTTGGAATTAATATCAACAATAATATTAATAATTCAAAGTGTCAGGAAAGTAGTAATTGCTTTAGAAGTGCATGGGGACAAGCAGTTAATAGACTGAAGAATTCAGAGAGAGATAGCTAATATTACTGCACAAAGTTTAATAGTATCAGCAGAACTATATGCTTGTCTGACTGCCATTTCTTTGCCATGCACAAAAACCTCATCTCTTTTTAGGGAGGTATTTCAGTCTGCAGTGTTCAGATTGGATTTCCCAGAAATAGAATCTGGGCCAATTATGATAATTTTCTTTATCTATATTTAAATTTAATTTAAAGGAAATGGTGACACTTAAATGCACCTGGCTGATTAAACCATAGTCTGCAGCCAACTGGACTTAGCAGAAAGTCTTTTATTGATTTCAGTGGAGTTCAGACCATGATATTTAATCCATTTTGCTTATTGGTCTCATTTATCCCATGAGTGAACACAAGTTGAAAAAAGAGATTGGATACAAGTGAAAAAGGGCCCAGTGAAAGTGTCTTAGACTCTATGTGAAAGAAAAAAGCAGATTGTACAGGTAGAATTGAAGTTATTTAAGAGTAAGTAAAATATCTCACACTATTTCCTTTGTCTTTTTCTCTTCTTTCCCTTTATTCTGCATAAGGACTGTGTTTTTACCTGCACAGCAGAAACATTTAGCACATTGTGGATTCTTCCGAAATCCAAGCGATAACAAATGGTGATGCATCATTCTGCACTCTTATGAGTAGCTACAAAGAGCCAGTAAAGGGTTCACAGAACATTGTTGTTGACATCATTGTTCTGGGAGCTTTTAGAGCTTTTAGAATTACTCTGAGATTTGATGATGAGCTCAAAAGGACACTTTTGAGGCTTCCTTTTTTCTTAGGATTTCTTTCACACAGCCTTTACTGCAGTCTTGGCAATTCTAGAAACATGTAGGAATCAAAAAAACCTGTTGGTTTAATAAGTGTTAGTAGATGAGTTGAACAGCTAATTACAGACTGGACGGACAGAACAATACAATATATGAGCTATACCTTCCTGAGAGGTTCTTCAATACCAGACACTACAGGATCCCAGTGTTTTGTGAAGACTTCAGAACAGGGTTAAAATAGAAAAAAACATATGAATATGCAGGTCTGAGTCTTTTGAAACTCCCATGAGAAACTCCCCTGGATACTTCATTCTGCAGAGTTATGGAAAGCTGAAAGTTGAGTTTCCTTGAATTTGCACTTTTTAAATTCTTATTCTCTTTAAATCCAAGTGGTACAGACAGGTTTCAGTGAATCTGGAGAAATTTTTGCATATGCTTGTAATTACCTTTTAGACAACCAGGCCATACGTGGTGCTAGACTAGAATTGTTCCCAGTCTAAGTATAAACATCTGATTCTTTTGTGTGTATACCATCTTAGGAACTGAGCTTCAGTGAAGAGAATACTCAAAACTTCAAGGGAATTTAACTTCTTAAACAGCACTTCAGACTCAAAACATTCTCAGTTCTTTTAGGCAAGCAGAATTTCTCCCTGTTGCTTACGGAACATTTAGGAATACAGTTCCTTGTGGCAGAGTGCACTTCTCAGCTCCTCTGCTGCTCAGCCTTCCCCAGCACCCTCAACACACAGACTACACCAAGCAGGACACTGTGTTATAGAGCTACTTGTTTCCACACTTGGAGAGACTGGCTTTGACTCAGTGTTGCTTTCCACTTTGCGAAATTTTTGTTTTGTTTGATTCAACATGAAGTTAGAAGTGAGATATTGCTGTGATTTCAATGCAGTAGTAGAAGATACAGAGACGACAGGGACAGCTTTGGAAGGAGACACACAGACCAGGGGCCAGCCTGGGATAGATGTGGGTCCTAATCACCATCTAGTGCCTACACAGGTGAATGAAAATACTCCCACTGTTTTCAATGTTGATTTTAGTTTGGCTGCTAAAACTAGAACAGGCAGTGGCTCCTGTTTCATCTGCCATAACAGGAAATGGGATAAATTTTATTTAACTCTGATCTGCTAGTCTGGCTTAAGGCAAGGACACAGAAAGGATGTAGGAATCACCAAAGCATACAGACTTTGGTCACAATTGCTTGTTATTAAAATGGACGGGAAAAAATAATTTTAATTTTTGAAAAGTGATCTCTTTCACTCACTTTTCTCTGAAATAAAAGCAGAAATTTTTGGTCCCCAATAAACAATATTTTAGAAGTAAGACATGGCAATTCTGTCTGAAGAAAGTATTGTTTTGTTATGTAATTGACCAAAAGCCACAAGTTCTCTACAACTTCAGTTTTGATTTGGTTTGGTTTTTTTTGGTTTTTTTAATTATTTTTCTTTTAATTCAAAATCACTTAGGATTTAATTCAAAATCACTTAGGAAGTTTGAGAGTTTCTATTGCTTTTTATTGAAAAATCGTCTTTTTTGCAAGAGGGTGCACATTGATATTGAAAAATCATCTTTTTTGCAAGAGGGTGCACATTGATAGGTTTTCCCTAAATTTCTTTCTGCACTGCCACTTCACTAGTTTGTCCACCTTCTAGCATTGAGAATAACATTCTGGTAATTTTTGAGAGCTGCCAATCCAGAAAGAATTCTGGATTGTGTCCAGATGGTTCTTGAATAAAGATGGAGACTCCACGTTTGCTCCTCTGGGCAATCTGTTCCAGTGCTCAGTCACCCATACAGTAGAGAAGTTCTTCCTCATATTCAGGTGGAACTTCCTGTGCACCAGTTTCTGCACGTTGCCTCTTGTCCTATTCTTTGGTGTGACCAAGAAGAGCCTGGCCCATCCTCTTGACACCTTTCCTTCCAAAGCTTTGCTTACTTGCACTAAATTTTAGACACTTAACTGATGTTCTCCACTAACCTCATAGAGGCAAAACAAAAGAGGAAACACTTTCAAGAAAGTATTGCAGGTTGAAGATCTCCAGCTGCTTACTTCTGGTGGCTGTTTGATAAACCCAAACAGCTCCATCCTTAGCCTCAGACAAGCAGTGGAAGGTCAGGTTGAAAGATTTCAAGTTTAGGAAAAACAGGCCATTTCAAAACTTCTCAGGTGACAATATCACCTTTCAAAACTCTGTGAAAAAGCTTTTGAAGCAACATCATTCAGGGAATAGAGAAGGATGCATTATCAGATGAGATGTGCTGCAATGACTTTGCAAGTGAAGCACTTTGATAACTCTACAGACATAAGTCTTGAGCTCACTGCTCAAAAGGTTTATTTTCTACTTTGAGCAACTGGCATGTTGCCTTGTTCTGAAGCAAAAGAGCTGGAAAGACATGGTTTAATATATTTTTTTTACAATCAATCATGCAACAAGAGTTTGAGGTATAGTGTAACATTGATGATCTTGTCTAATGGTGAAACCATAGTGTCTTACCTTCTCAGTTGTCTTTATTCTGGAACAGCCCAAGCATGTTAATGGCTCCTAAATGAAAACCCACCTGTCTTTGACAGCAAAGTCCAAGCACATATTGGTTAGCAGTAACCACAGCTAACAACTGCTGAGTCTCAGGTTCTTTGAAACTTAGCAATATTTCTCTGGCAATGTTACTTAGGTGAAGAAGACATTTAAACAATCATTGCATGAAACTAAAATTTATAATCCTTAGGAAACCAGTAGGAGTGGTGATAAGAAGCATAGGAACAGAGTTATCTTGAATTGTATATCAAAACTGTTCCTCCTCAATTTTTCATATTATTTTGCTGCTTTGGTCATACATCCCACAGGATGTGCCAGTTTACACAAAGGACTTTACCTTCATCCTGTTTGGGTCTATCTTCCCCTACAGAACATAAGGGTTTGAAAAGCTCCTTGACTTCAGCAAGAGTTGTTACTCTCATAAGAGATAAGTATCTGATCTCAAAGCTTTCTGAGCATCTAATATTTCTACAGCTACACCCACACTGCTTGGGACATTCATCCCAGTCCTTGATCCCCAAACTCTGTGATTCTGAATGGCTCATAGCCATGAACCTTGCTGCTAGCTGCTTCAAGAGCAAACTGGTTACATCTAAAGTGTGCACTGTTTGAGCCAGATTTCTGCTAGCCCACCTGTTGGGGTTTGGTTTGTTTGTTTTGGTTGAATGGTTGTCTGGCTTTTTGTTTGTTTTCCCAGTTCAAGATGTTTGAAATTATGTGACAAGTATTTTACAGCCCAAGAGAGCAAATGTTCTCGGAATTGCCACCAGCTTTCATCCTAGAAAGGCCTAACTGCTTTACTCTGAAAGAGAGTAAGGTGTGAAGTACATGCACAGGGAGCATGATGAAGAGATTGGACTAAAGAAGGGAGCTGACTTTTATGATAGTGGAGACACACATACACTAAAAAGATATTATAATGGATGTTTTACAAGTATCTGAATAACCACAAGTAGTTATCAGTCTTGATTCACAGATATGTTTATGGTTTTCCTTTTACAGATTGCTTGTATCTTGGTCCAAAAAATACTTCCTCTTAGAAAACAGTCTTTTTACATTCCTTGCTCCATTGCCCTCTCTCAAATGCAGCTATTGCCTGTAATACAGGAAATTCCATTTAATTTTAAGAAAAAGTTTTTTTTATTGTAAGCATGATCAAACACTGGCAAAGCTTGCCCAGGGATGCTGTGGAATTTCACTCTTTGGGGATATTTAAAACCTAACCAGATATGGTCCTGAGCAAGATATGGTCATGCTGTAGGTGACCCTTCTTTAAGCAGGGGTATGACTTTATCATTCTTTTTTTTTTTTTTTTTCTGAAGAAAATTCTTGTTTTTTCATAGTTTAAGTCACATAAACTTCTTAATATAAACAGTGGTCAAAAAGTGTTGATTTATACCTTCATGCTATGCTGGTGTTCAAACAGACCAACAGAGGAGGAAAAGAGGAGAGCAGGGCATCTTAATCCATCTTTTCCCATCTTCTTTCAGCTACTTATCAACTCCCATATTTTGTATTCAGAAAAGTAATTAAAAAATTAAGTTTCACTTGGTCTAGATGGTCTATGTCAATGTTTCTACTAATGGAAGTAAAGCAAAGAAATTACATTACTAATTGTGCACATGTATCACTGTTCTTCTCTAAATTGTGTCTGCAGTACAGGTAGATGCCCCTGAACATTCTTGTGTTCTGTGCCGGTTTGCCCTCTCACGGACCGAGGGTGAATGTGGATTGTCAAATGCTGCACAAAAAATTTTAATTGCCATAAATGGCTATTAAATTTTTGTTGTTCTTCAAAACTGTGGAGTAACACTGATAACACACAGTGGACTTGTGATATTTTTAACACATTGGAAAAGTTTTGTTTTTGAAAACTTTCTACCTATGATCTTTTTAATTTCCCTAAGACGAGTGTGTTGCATCTACAAATTATAGTTTTGATGAATAATCAAGAAGCATTTTGTATTTATCTAGATGGATTTAATAACTCCTAGTGCAGAAGTAGAACAATAGTTTTAATTTTAAAGATATTTTAAAGACATTCAGATGCAAAGAATCATTAAAGAATTTTAAAGACATTCAGATGCAAATTCAGATTTTATGGACCCAAAGACACATTCATTATTAATTTAAAAATATTTAAAATAGCTTCAATTAAATCATCTGGAAAACTTATAGAAAATAAAACCAGATTAGGGACACCCGAAATCAAATTAAATAGTTTAAAACCATCTCCTCAACTTCATACTGGTGGCAATCCCATATAAAGGGCAGTTTGTTTCTACTGCAAATGATTTTGTGATCCACATGAAATAACAAGGAACTTATCTTAATTTTGCATTGATTTGAGAACAAATTTTCTTCAGGGTCTAGATTCACCAGTAACTTGGAATATCTTCATTACAACATTGTGTCCCAGATTTTAAAAATAGCACTGGATAATGATATGTAGTGTCTTGTCCTCTGCAGTTGCATGTTGATTTCAGACTGTGAGAGACCTTATTTCAAGGGTCCAGGTCTGTCTAAGAAGAGCTGCATGGCTTGAGGGTCAGGTCTGCCCCAGCTGTGGCAAATGGCAAAGGTGGACCTGAGTAAGTGGCAGTGAGGAGAAGGACAAGACTTTCCTTACAGGTAGAAAAATTGTTCAGCTGCGAGGAGCAGTAACAGCTAATTGAATTTATTTGCAGCTTAGATATTCTTTTGCCGAGTCTTTTAGTATCTTGCAAGCTAATTGCAAAATGAAAGCCTTATTTTAACTCTGAATTCCAGGAAACATGTCTTTTCCTCATTCCCACCTGATCCTTTAGAAACAGTTCAATTGCTGTCCAGTGGTGAAAGCTCCCAGTGGTGGGACCATCATTTCATATATCTTCAGGATACAGAGAAACACTTAAGTATTAATCACCCTTCTCTTTAAGATAGCAGTTGAGTGTCTTCTGCTAATGGCTTAGAAAGTTCAAAGGCACTTATTTTCCACAGCAATTAAGTGAAATGAATAATGAACTACATTTATTTGGGTTCTTTCTGCTCTCATGCTTATTTTCCTCTGTGCAATTCATTGATTTTCACAAAGATATTCCTGTCTTAGTCTTTTCTGATTGGTGACCCTGCTAAAAAGAGAATTAATTAATGTCAGATGCAGTGGAGAATCACTGCCTCTCAAATGGGATTGACATCATCATTTCCTTTCACCTTGAGTGTAAAAATGTCAAAGAATCAAAATAAATTTTGAGTACTTTCAAGCAGCTCCATTTTCAAAACAGTGACCCTCCTGAATAGAGAACAGATATCTAATTAATTATCATGTTTGCCTAAAAAAAAAAAAAGTGTTTTCATTTGTAAAACATCTTATTTAAAATATAAAGTGAGAGTGTGGCAGGCAAAACCAGTCCTTGCATTATATTTAGGACTGAAAGTTTTAAACTTGCTGCCACCCTTTATAGAAAAACAATGAAAGCTGCTGGCTACATACTTTTATTGCTTTGATTGCTGCAAATTAATTATCTTTTCTGCTACTATAACTTTTTACCTAGATACATAACTGATGTGACATATTCTTTATCAACCCTCACATTTTCTGGAGGAAAATCTCAATTAATTAATGTGTCTAAAAATGCAACTATATTTTTCTTCAGAGGTAATTCAGACACACTGAATGATGAACAATTTTAATATGTCATAAGAGGAAACTGTGTTTTCATGAAGCTTTATTGACAAAACCTGATGATTGTGTACTTGTTAGAATCCTGTTATTGGGTTTTTAAAACTAAAAATGGCAAAGCCACCCTTTCAAAGTCCTTCACAGCCTTCATTTATGATGTATGTTTTTTTATCCAGTGAGTGTATCATCTTCTTTTTTTCCTGTTATAGCATGTGCAGAATACTGGATGACAAATATTTTTCATTCAGTGTTTTGCTAGCAGTTAGCAGCCCTACAGCTCTTGTGCTGAGTAGGAAAAAGGAAACTGGTATTGAGCATAATCTAAAGCTCTGTGAGCAAAGTGAGATTAAAATAATGCAAAATACAGTTCCAAAGAGCTGGCTTGTGTGCATGCAGATTATCCCCTAACAGATGACAGAGTGCAATTTGCACTTTTTACTAGGAAAAAGAGGAAGGAGAAGGGAGTAACAAACAAATAGGCTGACCTCTGATGAAAATGTCTGTGCAATGACCACTGCTTGCTCTATGCATTGAGGCCTTTGCCTCATTTTTTCCTTCTGATCCCGTTCTGCTTTTGCACCTACTCATTCCATAAGCCTTGTGTGTAGCTTGTTGCCCATATCAGCACATACAGTCCAGTGAAAGACTGTGTTTTAAAACCTAAATAAATTCCCATATGAAAGCCTTGATCAGGCAAATTGCAAGGCTAAGAAATATTACTTTTTCAGGTAAAATCAAATTAAAATAATATGGTAATTTCCTCTATAAAGGTCCTGGAAAATTAACCAAAAGTTACCTATAACTATAACTAGTCACATTTGGGGGGGGAAAAAACAAAATCAAAAAGCTAAAATTAGGGACGCTCATTACAAATTTTGAACACACCTTAATGTATAGTAGCTCTGACACAAAAAACTTGCCCTCAGTGAAGTGATATGGGATCATGCAGAAATGTAAAAATGTTTGTGTCCACCAATGTTAACTCATTTTATTAGTGACATTTTGTCTTTATCATGATCATAATTGTAATATGCTGGTGCACCCTCTCAGAATTTTTGCCAGAGTTTTAGATAACATAGGAAGTAACATTGGTGGAGTGAGTACGATATCTAGTCACTGACAAAAAAAATAATGCAAATCATAAATTTAATTTTTTTTTTTTTTCTTAGAGTCATCTTAAGCTGTTTTGGGGGTTTTTTTGCTATTTCATTTATTCTGAGTTATCTCTCTTACTTTAGTCAGCCCATTTTAATAAACTTTTTATTAGAAGTAGTTGGAGATAAAATTTGCATATCAGAAATTATTGATTAAGGCTGGGAAAAAAATCTTAATCTTACAGAAACATTAGTCCAGAACAAAAATATTTTCAACCCAAAAAAATCTGTATTAAAAAGAGGATAAAATAGATTATTTATATAACAAGTTTTATAAATAACAAGAAAAGTTTTTATATAACAAGAAAACAAGTCTGTTTTCCAGGCAGGTCAGGATCTTCGAGCAGACCTTTCATGTAATCTCATGAATTCAGAGGGTAAAAAGTATTTCATAGAGGTCGAGATCCCTCAGCCCCACTGCATACTGTAGTTAGCATGACTCATTGGGAAAAGAAAAATGTAGGTCATGAATGCATCCTCGAGCCTCTGAAGCTGAACATACAGCCTCTGAAGACAGGCAACATGCAGAGGACATGTAAAAATACAAATTTTCTATTTGTTTTTCAATATAAAAAACTGCTATGCGAAGCTAACAATCTCTTTGAAACCTAGTCAGCAAACACCTTACCACCAGAAAAGGGTGTCAACAAAGGGTTTTCAGACAAAAAGCTACATCACATCCAATAATAATCTTTGTCTGGACTCCTAGAGCCTGATTCCCTCTCTAGGACTGACCGCACTCCTCAGTAGTGCTGGATAATATCCTTGACTCCATGATCTTCTTTCACAGAAATTAAAGCACTGCTAACCAAAATGTACTTTGTTGGCAAAATGGAAGTGACTAGTGCCTACAGTTTATTCAAGACAAATTATAAAAAGATAAAATTTTCTCAATGAAAAGAAACTCACATACCCCAAACCAGTTCAACAGCCTGCTTTTTTCTTTGGGACCATATTAGTCACTACAATTTTATCTCACCTCATTTCTGTGACTGAAGATTGAAGTAAAAACCAAAAGGAACAGAAATGGGAATGCATGAATTTGTTCTCAACATAAACATTGAAAGGACATGGATTACATCATTTTGGCAGAATAATAAAGAATTAAAATGGTTAATTCCTCTCCTTATCGTTACCCTTAGAGTAGATTCTGCAATTTTGCAATTTTTGGCAGCTCCTGCATTAATGCATATTTGAACAAATGCCAGCTAGTTCTTCCTCCCCAAAGTCTGCCTGGGATCATGGTGCTTCATGTCCACAGAGACAAGAGGGCTGCCCTGTCCTAGATTAATGAAGTTATTTGCTCTAACAGCAAATTTCCAAATGAGGAAAATCAAGTCATTCTTATATGAATTTTCCCTTGTTGTTAGGTTTTCTAGTTCTTTCCTGCTATACAGGAATTAGAAGGACATTAAGAATATAATTTAGCATCCTTGAAAAATGCCAAGGTAATTTTTGAGTCTCAGGTAAAATGTACCACCAAAATCAATTTTTCATTACTCAGTGCTGATTCACTGACAACCTTAGGAAAAAGAATTAGATATATTTGTGAATTTGTATGTATATAACTGATTAGAAATAATTCTTAGTTTAGTAATGTCAGGTCAAATCTAGGAAAAAGAACTATTAGAGAAAACTGCTAAACTATCAATTTTCTTATCAGAAGGTTAAGCCTCAAGTAATTGAAATTAGGTTGAAGTCACTTTGTTGTTTCATTCCCACAGATCAGCCTCACTGAGCATCTGATCTGCTGGGATATTGGCTCTTTTGGCGTAGCAGCTTTCTTGGTTTCTCTGCAGAAAAGTTATGCAAGAATTGTTTTTGTGCTGAGAAGATGAAAAACAATAACAGTTAAAAACAATTTTTCAATCTGAGTAAACCCAATTCTGTTAACTCAGCTTCAAGAAAATCGTGTCTGCTATTTCTCATATTTAATCTTGCATAAGTGAGAAAACACTGCAGAAGAATCTGTAGGAGAGACAAGTGAGAGATCAAAAGCAATGTGAACTAGGACCAATGCTACACCTCTTCTTACAGAATGACAAGGAGAAGAATAAAGAATGGATGAAAGAGAAAAAAAAGAAATACTGAAATAGAAAAGGAAAAGTTGTGGAAAGCTTGGATGCATGAAGACAAGAAGCAAGATATAAAATTTGAAAAAATGAAAACTGCAGCCTTTTGAATTTGGACTTTTATCTTTGATTCTGTAATCAGATATTTGTCTTCAGGCTTTCAAACAAGTGTCATGAGAACTATTATATGTGATTATAGCTATCAAGTATAACAATTCACAAGAGACAGTAGAAACTTGGAAGGGATATGATACTTTCTTCTTTCATATGAAATAACAGCAGAAAGGAATTAAGTAAACAGGAATACAAAAGAGATTAATTCTTGAGAATTTTACTCAGTAATGTGCTTCATGAGGAGAATAGGGAGAATGAAAGTGTTGTGGTGAAATCAACTAACTTTTAATGTATTTATTGTGAGCATAGATTTGCATTGTAAGACCTGGAAGACTTGTAAGACGTTTTTTGCCAGGTTTTAAAAAAAAAGACTGATTTGTGGAATCAATAAATACTTCAGCCACTACCTTCCTGCATTTGCTGTGAGAGTTCTTTGCAATTTTCTGGCATAAATGGCCTTAATCCCACAATTTCCCCAGCAATTTCCCAGTCCCCTTACTCATTACAGCCAGAAAATTGTTATCTCATCATCTTCATCAGATTCTTTTACACGGACACTAACATATGGCAGGACAGAACATTTGCAGGCTTCAATCATCTTCACATTTAGGCTGAAAACTAGCAAATGACTCTTATTATGTCTTAGCCTCCCTGATCTTTTCCAAATGACTCTCTATGAGAGAGAGAGAGAGAGAAATAAGACCCAAACCAGAAAATTTGCTTTAATATGAGCTGTTCCAGTTCAAAATCTCTTTTTTATCTCCAACTTTTCAATCTCAAATTTGAAAATTACCTTTTTACTTTTTTTTTTTTGTGTGTTTTTTCTAATACCCATACTTTCAGTTTTAACTAAAATGAGGCTCTTTGGCAGTTTATTTTGCATTCTTCTGCTGCTAACTTTGAAGTTTCTTGACTCACTTTATTTGAATTCAGATACTTAATTTCTAGGTATTATTTAATTGCCTACATAACACTGACATATGAGGAGCATGCATACATGTGTGTGGGGCACGTGTGTGGCATTGGGGACACACAAGAGGTTTACAGCAGAGGGCACAGCCTCTATTTCAGCCATCATAGTCCTTGAGGAAGTTTCAGGAGGTCAGAATCGCAAGATATTACATTCTTCATTAAGGCACCATCTGTTTTGTTATGCAAACTGAAGGTTGAGAGATTTCAATTAATGATGATTGTGAGGTCTACTAATATTGACTGCTGTCTCCACTATCGATCTGGAGTGCTAGTAAAATTCCCCCAGCCTTCCATGCCAGGCAGGTTTTTGAGAAGTGCCTGCATTCTCCTCCTCCTGCTGAACTGCAAACTCCCGCATCTCATTAAAATTAATGACGATTGTGTGCCCAATGACGGCAGGTTGACTTGCAGTTTTGCTGGCTTTGTGGGTAATTTTCCCAACCATGCCTCCTTCAATTATTTCTTTGCTAAATAATTCATAGCAATCTTACAAAAGTAATAAGCATACTTATTGCTTTTTAACTGATATTACAAATGGAAAAGGGGAAAAAAAAAGAGAAAGCTGAAAGAACAACACAACATTGTCTGCTCATATGCTGTCTTCTGGTCTCACACTACAAATGCTGGGTTGTAGCTGGGTTGCTGTGTGCTGGTCACTAACCAACCCTCCCCCAGTTTTGCTACACATAGTTTGCATGAAGTGAAGGATTTTGGATGTCCAATATTGACAGCCCTGTGTGAGTTACTTTGTAGTTTGAAGCCGATGACTGAAATTAAGTGCGGCTGGAATTTTGAAAGTCCTTAGAGGCATTAACAAAAATAAACTCATTCAAATAAATGGGCATTTGTAAGAGATTGAGTCAAAAAGCCTTTGGAAAAGAAAGTCTATTTTAATAAATACCCTTTTAAATACATAAATGGAAAACAATCACACAGAGCTTTTCCAGTAAGGAACAAGTATTCTGTAGGCAAGACCTGCAACTCTCAAGAGTAATTTTTGAGATTCCAATAGTCCTTGGATCTGACTCAAATTATTCTTTAAAAATAAGATTATCTCAAAATTCCTACCTCTGTTTTACAGTTCTTACAAAATTTACGTAGTCTAACTGTTCATCCACACGTGCTCGTGCTCCTATGTAGAATCCTACATTTTTTCCTGTCATTTGCACAAGACATGGCTAGTCTTCCCACATGAGACTGTGGCCACATAAGGGAACCAGACCACATAAGTAATGGTAGCAGACCAGTCAGAGAATAACTGAGCAGGAACATCCTCAGGGACTTGCCTTCCAACCCCTTCATCTCTGCTGCTCCCTGTCCCAGAAACACAGAATCACTTGGATTAGAAAGGACATCTAAGTCCATCAAGTCCACCACTAACATAACACTGCCAAGTCCACCACTAAACTATGTCCTCAAGTGCCATATGTGTTTGCATTTGAAATACTTCCATCGAAGGTGACTGAACCACAGACACCAGCAATCTCAGGAGGAATGCTGTAAAGGCCTGCAGACTCAGGATTTGCCCAGCTCACAGAAAGATATCAAAGTCAAATAGAAAGATCTTGTAGAATGTGTTCCCTAAAGATAAACTGGCTTTTCCAACTACAAACCATGTACAGAGTAGAAGATTCTTTGGAATATTCTTCAGCAGAAAGGGCTTTGGAGGTGAAGATTTTCCATCTTAAGACACTTCAAGTGATAGAACAGATCTTACCTCTCAGCACAGAGCTATGTCCTGTACTTACCAAACAAAACATTTTGTGTTTTTCAGACACCAAGGAATCCATCAGGCTAGGAATTAGTCCTAATCATACATAGGAGGAGCTCTCCAGATATGTGTTTCCAGTCGATATTACATATTTGGACGGAAACTGCATGACCTTATTCTCCTACCTTTTTTGGCTGATTCCAAGAGCATTTCGCAGCCTTAATGTGGAATTTCTCTTGGCTTCAGTGAAAATTTCCTAACTATGAGGAACTATTTATATGGGATTATCAGACCATTATCACACCATTCTCAGCATTATCAGATCATCCTCAGCAGTGACACCACTGTAATGGGAAGGAAAATACCTAAAGAGCACAGAGCTAGAGAACCAGAGAGGACAAGTAGGAAATTCACCACAATTTATCTTCCTTTCTCTGGAACTTCTAGAACCACCAACTTGATTCTGAGATCTTGAAAGGTGGGGGTTTGTTTCTTTTCTGAATCTTGTATTAATTTTTGTTGTTATTGTTTTTGCAAAAAATCCTGATGCCTTTTGTTATTTTGGCTCCACAGATTGCTTTTTGTTCTAAACAATTGTTTTCTGAAATTTTGCAACAATAGATTTGATTAAAATCCCAAAATCTGGAACTCAGAACTGGCTGAGCTTAAATCTGGAATATATTTTTTCAGCTGAGAGGCTGAAAACAAAAGCCTAGACAGTCAAGAATTTACAGTGGGAATACAGCTAGAAGCACTACATGGTGCACAAGAAGGAAGATCTGATCCCATTTTTAATTTTCAACAAACTCAGAAACTCACACATTAATTAAAAAGGATACATTCCTTTATAAGATTTTTAAGTGTCTGTATCTGATTTGGACAGAGAGGTAATCAGCCTATTTCTTGGAGACACAGAGAGAGCACTTGGCAGAACTTAAGCACAAAGAGCTCAGAAAGTTTTTTTATATCAAGTTCCTTTCTGTTCCCTTTCTCTTTAGGGTACATGAGAATTTTGGAGGCTCTGAAAGTTAGTGGCTTTGTTAAGAAGTAGAGCTGTTAAGGTCCTCTGATTTTGAAGACAAGAATTATTTTTTCAAATATTCTTTCAGAATTTGTCTTCCAGGTTGTTTAATTGGGAAGGAAACATTTAAGTCATCACATTATTCTTCTAAGAAAGTATATTTCTGTATGTCCTTCTTCTTCCTCCTAATTATCTTTGCAATGATTTTTCTCTAGAGGTCAGTGAAACTAGAAATGTTTTTTGCTAAACATCTGTCTGAAGTTTGTCTCTCAAGGACTATATTTATCACTTTTTCACTTCTGTTTTGTAATTATGAATGTTCTGCAGAGATCTCCATGGCTTAAAAGGTTTTAGAATGTATATGAAGATAATTTTAATTTTTACCAAATATACACATGTATGGCTCCTCTCTGGATGGAGAGGTTCTTTGCCTTTTAAGATTGTTCTGACTGACATCCTCCAGAGTCACTTTCTCAGACAATGATCACATGGGATTCTCACTCCTGAAGAAAGATGGTAGATTTTACAGTAATGGTTCCCTTCGCATCTTGCAGCAGAATTTAAAAGCCTATATGGAGGAACAAAATGTGAATTTTTCAGACAAATTCTCTTTGCATATCTTCCAGCAGTTTTGCAAGGTGATTCAGGAAAAGATTAATTTAACTGAGTGTCAAAGTAGATTCCCTGCCAAAATAAATAGGTGATCCTGCAGGATCTCTGCAGCCAGAGAGACAGCTTGAGCAGAGGAGCCTACTCTGAAAAAGCTCTCTTTCCATAGATCTGTAAAAGCCTTGCCCTGTAGGTGGGAGTCACTCAATAAATCCTAGAATCCTTGAATATTTCAAGTTGCAAGGGACCCACAAGAATCATCAGACTCCAGCTCCTGCTCCTGCACAGCACCATCCCCACAAGTCACACCATGTGGCCTAGAGCATTGTCCAAAGATTTATAGAGCTCTGTCAGGCTGGTGCTGTGACCACTTCCCTGGGGAGCCTGTTCCAGTGCCCAAACACCCTCTGGGTGAAGAACCAACCTAAACCTCCCTGACACAATTCAGTCTGCTCCCTTGAGTCCTGTCACTGGTCACCACACAGGAGAGATCAGTGCCTGCCCATCCTCTTCCTCATATGAGGAAGCTGTAACTCACCTCAGTCTCCTCTTCTCCAGGTTGAGCAGGCCGGGTGACTTCAGTCACTCCTCACATATCCTCCCCTCAGGGCCCTTCACCATCTTTGTTCCCTCCTTTGGACACTCTGCAATAGTTTCATGCCCTTCTTACATTGTGGCACCCAGAGCTGCCCCCAGCACAGGAGGTGAGGCTGCCCCAGTGCAGAGCAGAGCAGGACAATCCCCTCCCTTGCCCAGCTGGCCATGCTGTCCCTGGTGTCCCCAGGACAGGGATGGCCCTCCTGGCTGCCAGGGCACTGCTGGCTCATGCTCAGCTTGTCACTGACCTGGACCCCATCATGAAAGAGAGTAGAGGGATACTGCATGGGATGTAGGGTTGAGCATCAGTGACTGTCACTTGCTTGGCTGTAAAAAAGCATAAGTAACTTACTGAAAACTTCTCACACTCTGTTGTGCTGAGGGGTACAAAGTAACTCCAACAGCAAGACAAGCAAGAGATGAGATATTGCTAGATTTTTAATTTACCTTTTGGATTTTCTTATTCAGAAGATAACAATCACAGAATCATCTTTGTAACAGAGACTGACCCTGCAGTGTTCTTTAATTTATCTTTTGCTTCCAGAGCTATTCAGAAAACTGCAGAAAATATATTTCCTTACAGACACCTCTTTACATAGAGAAAGGTAACAGCAGCTTTCCATCAAAATTATATGGTTTAAAGTATGCTAATAATCCCATTCTTTCCTTTTCCAACACACAAAAAACCCACCTCTATTTCCCCAAGGGAAATTTTTGTAACCTGCCAGGACAACATTACGAACATTTTTTGTCATCCAAGAATCCCACTGTGCTTTGTAGAATTAATACAGTCTATTTCAGAAGAACCCTATATCATACAGTGACTTTGTATATATGTGCTGTTCTTAGATGTGAAAACTGAGACACTTGTATTACTTTATCATTTTCTGCTGTTTACAAAGAATTTGTAACTCAACTGTCTGAGTTGCCTCCTCTTCCAAGCCTGTTATTTAACCACGATGTGGAAACCATTCTCCAAAGGCTATGAGCAGTGTATCTTAAGTCAGAATTATTTAATATGCATACACATCTAAGCAAGAGTTTTCTAGCAGCCTTTCAGGTATGGCATGCATTTCCCTTTCCAGACATTCATTTGCAGAAGCTCTGGAGAAGGGTAGATAACATCTGACTGTCAGCAGGGCACATCACGGATGCCAGTCTCAACATGTGGATTATTCCAATTTGCAAGGTCAGAAGATGTTCCCCATATTGTGGATAACAGAATGGATTAATGGTGGGCTACAGTCCCTCAGCCCTTTTCACAACTGTCTGAGAAACACAATGCTGCACACTGAAAGGGAAGATAATGCAACAAAGCTCTGCTGCTGCATGCTGTCCTAAAGGTATAAGTTGACAGCCCTAATGAAGGCATCATTCCCTAACTCAAACCTCTTAATCAGTAATACTTTCTAAAATTATAGTGATTTTTTTACTTTTGAAGAAATTTTCCCAGGTCTCAGGTAAATTGTATCTTTTTTTGTTTTTCTTCATCAATATGGTGAGCTAAGTGAATAACTGTAAATTTTCATGCTAAAGGAAAACCAATTGCTGCATAAAAACCCTAAGTTTCTAAGCAAAGGAGAATACATTTGATACTGGTTTTTTTTCCTTTTCAAGGGAGAAAGTGCAGTGCAAGAACAACAGCCATGCTGTACATTCAGGCAAAGTAGTAAGGAGCAATTGTATTGCCACACGTTTTGTGGTGGTAAATTTTTCTGCATGATTTTCTCCAAGATTAGGGCAAAGCTGTCTTTCATTCTGGTTTGGTTTGGTCTGCTTATAAAGGGGATTTCCATATTTCTTTGTTTTGCTTCTCAAAAAAAAAACCCAAAAAAAACCACCACAAAGAACCTCACACACAAAAAACCCCAAACAAAAAACCCCCCAAAATAAAAATGAAATTTTCTATAATTCTTTAATTTTAAGCATATTCCTTTGTATGATTTTAACCCATACCAACAGTTATTGTCTGTGATATTGCCTGGGCAAGGGTCAGAATATAGCTCAGGCTTTAAGAAAAAGAAATTATTTTACCAGAAGGATGAGAATAAGAAAAGCCTTATTGGTAAGGGTTACAGAGTTTTCTATGGCATATCCTAAAAGCACAGTTGCCTGCTATGAAAGCTGTGCATTTAGCATCAATAAACCTGCACACCTTACATTCAGGAGTTCTGAAAGAGTTGACCAAGCCCTCTCCAGACCAGTACAACTATCTTAAAATAACATTTGAAACTGTAATACAGACACCTGGACAAAGCCAGTGCTGTGTGAATATTTCTAAAAGCAGAAATAAGCAGATCCAGGTGATTACAGATCTGTCAACCCAGCATTGATCTTCGACAAAATAATGGAAAATGTGCTATGAGGATTGACTCATAAAGAATAAATGCAAGGAAATGCAACCAACTCCAGTAAGCTGGGAAGTAGATGTGATCAAACTCACTTGATTACTTTTTCAGATTAGACAGGAAGTGTGGTTTGTAGAGGCAAAAAGGCTGATAGAATACAGTTATGCCCAGGATTGGTACTGTATGACATTTTATTTGCCAATAAATTCAGGATTATATAAAACTGAGTTGGCATACCATATAGATTAGAAACAAGCTATTCATCAGTGTTAAATTGTAAACTTATATGAAGAATTATCATTAAGCAATTATGTTAGTTCTGGGAGATTTACGCTGCTTAAAAAATTTATTAACACAGGCTGTGCAACAACTTTAAAATCATTACTAATGAACTTTACAAGTGTCATCAAAATAAGAATAGCAAAGAAGAGCAAAAAGAAGAAAGGACCCTGGTAATTGTTTAGCTAGTTAGGTGAAATCCATTTATATAAAAAAAAAAGTCAGAAAGAGCTTGGGAGTCACCAAGGACAACCAGCTGAACATGCTCTCTGAAAGCAACATGCTGACCAAAAACATTAATACTGTCCCTTGGATAATTGGGAAGTATCCGTTAGAATTACTCAGCACTGGAACCAAAGCTGTGGAAAACCCTGCCAGTAATTTGTGAAATGGGAGAGATTTGAGGAATGTCATTAGAATAATAGAGAAGATTGAAAAATTCACCTGCTTTTTCACACCGCATAAATTGGCCCAATAGTGGATACTGCTTCCCTGTATAAACACTTCTTCTGTTTAATAGTGAAACCATCATAACATCAGCACTATCTTAATGCAATCATAGAATCATCAAATGGTTTCATTGGAAGGGATTTTAAAGATCATCCTCTACCATGGGCAGGGACACATTTTCAGCAGACCAGATTCCTCAAAATCCCATCAACGTGACCTTTACCACTTCCAAGAAATGGGGCATTCTCTGAGCAACCTGTTCCTGTGCCTCACCATTAAGGATATCTTCCTAATATCTAATTTAAACCTGCCCTGTTTCATTTTGAGGCCATTGCCCCTTGTCCTGTCTCTCCATGCTCTTGTAAAAGGTCTCTTCATTTTTCTTGCAGGCTCCCTTCATTTAGTGGAAGGCCACAATTAGACCATTCAAAAACCTTCTCTTCTCCAGGCTGAACAGACTCAGCTCTCTCACCCTGTCTTCTTAAGAGAGGTGTCCCAGCCATTGGATCATCTTCATGGCTCTCCTCTGGACTCAGTCCTACAGGTCCATGTCCTCCTCACCTGGGGACGCCAGAGCTGGATGCAGCACTCCTGGTGGTGTGTCATGACATCCCAGAGAAAAAGAGTTCAATATGCTCAATTTTATCAAAGGTATCTTTTATGTAAAATACATAAAAGAAACATTAGATGTGAAGTGTTTCGTCCAGAGACATCACTGTGAGGAAAGAAACTTCAACAATGTTGAGAAAGGAAAGGCCAAGGAATCCAGTAACTGGAAGGCACAAATAGACAAAACGAGAGCAGTCCTTGTTGCCTGCATTGTGGGTAATGAAGAGGTGACTGCAGTGGTCCTCCAGACCCTGAACCCTACCAATCTGTACAGAAATAAGTTTTCAGTGTAACATAGATGCCAGGAGGCCAATTTCTCACATAATTGCTGCTAGTCTTAACAAAATGCGACATATGGTTTCTTCATAAACAAGAATCTGCTGTCAGTTTATACTTTAGATTCTGTTGCATTGTCATAGTTTGTCATAATATCACTGTCTACTATGGCTCATCTCACCAAATATACTGTTAATCCTCTATTTATACTATTCAAGCAAAATGATGAACAGAGAGATTTAGTTTATTTAAGCCAATCTTTATTCACACTCTCTAGACATAGCCTGATATATTGGTGACCCAAAAACGATCTTTTAATAGCTTTTAAAAAATGTTTGAATATGAGTTGATGGGGTTTTTTTTGTAATACAAAGTGTTCTGTTGTCGGAGGAAAAGTACTTACTATTAACTCTTCATACTTAAATAAGAACCTGCCTACATAATTCAACATTTGTTGGAAACGTAACTAAAAGCAATATATTTGCTGTCCTCACCAATTGTCTTTCAGTGCAATTTCTGGAATACCCAGGGCATTTGTACCTAAACAGCTGTGTTGAGCAAACTGATACTCTGTCTAGTAGTCAGTTCAGGTTATTATCATATAATCATTACTTGTTTGTACTTATGTCACCTAGAGGTTTCACTTGAAATGAGAATCATTGTTGGAGGAGCTGCCTTTGCCCAGACAGCTTATGGCTTAACAGTTGAGACAGATGAATGCACTTCGTCTACAGTAATGAGGATTTTGCAGAACAATTTACTTTCTGTTATGCTTGATTAAACCTATTATGCCTTTACTGACACTTGTGCAACCCCATTACCCTTTGTAGGTTTACACAGGTATAACAGGTTGGACCTCTAACAGGAATTAATTCTGTGATTTCTGCATAAGAACAAGTAGGACTCAACTCACTCTGTCTTAGCTGTAATCGCCCAGCAGGATGGACAACAGTGAAAATTACCTGCAGTGAAATGTATTTTTGGTTCTAAATTACAGGGATGGGACTAGATGTGAAGAGTGATCTCTGCTGAACTGAAAGATACTTTTGTTATACTTAAAAAATAAAAGATTTTAAATAGCAGGAGAATTCTTCAAGAACACTGAAGTAGCTCCATGAAGTAACATAAAGAGTAAACAAAATTGCTGCTATTAGGTTAAGGCAGCAATTGAATCAGTTGGCAAATCTAAGTAGAACTGATATTACAGGTTTAAACTAAGGGATCTATTAAATCTATAAACAGATATTTCAAGATCAATTTTGTTACTGAGTCTGAGAAAGCTATTTTCTTACTTCCCAAGACATTTTCCATAGTTAGGGAATATATATGTAATTCACTGCCTATTTCTACTCACACAAATATCAAACACAAAACCTTGAACTATCTTCTATGGGACAAATAGCAAGTGGGCAATATTTAATTATGTAGGATTATGTATGTCAGAACAAATGTGGATTTTTAAAATCTGTATCTTGCACTCCCAAATCCTTGTGTGCAAGGACTTAATAAATAAGTGTCAGTGCATCATCACCCTAAGGCAAATATTTAACCAGTATAAAAAATTACTTGACTTACATTAGCTTTACTAAGAAAATCACTTTTGAGCCATTATTGTACATAATCATGTGTCCTACTTTGGAATAGGCTTGTAGACAATATACTAGCACTGCTAAGCATAGCAATGTGTATCCATTTAAAGTTTATTCAATGTGAACAACACAAAAATTCCCAAGTTCCTACTGAATTTGACTGCAAAGGTCACTGTTATTTATCCACATCTCCTCTTTCTGCAAAATGAGAGGCATATGTGGTGAAGAGAGCTTTTCAATAGGGAATTAACTGACATGAATAGGTATTTAGCTGTTGATCACAACATGACAAAAATTTGTTCTATTTTATCATCTGTTTGATACAATTGGTATCATATGGAAGCTATATCTGCCTCAGCAAGCAGAACTGATCAAGAGGAGCAGTCTCTAGGCAGAAATGTATGGGCTTTGGTACCTTACATCCACATTTTGAGAGTTTTTTATTTATTATTAGACTAACTCTACTCTGATCCCATAGCCTGCATGCCAATTTGTGGCTGGAGTGCAGTGGGTGTGCCTCTGGAGCAAATTTTCCAGTATAATTTCACACAAAATGAATTGAGCGTGGCACTCAGAAACATCTACATGCTGTGAGCCAGAGTAGGGACTGCTGAGAGATGTATTTCAAAAGTACTTTCCTGGTCTGAACTAAAACACTGATACACCAGATTCACCAGAAGACTGTGCTGCCATTGAGCCAGACCTGGCCAGGCTGGGAAATTGGACAAAGAGCCCAATGAATTTGAACAAAGGCCAGGGCAGGGTACCTGAGGAGGAATAACTCCATAGACCATTACAGGCTGGGGACTGATCTGCTGGGAAACATCTCCATGGAGAAGGACCTGGGGGGATCAGATCCACAAGCTGTCCTTGAGCCAGCAGTGTGTCCTTGTGGCCAAGAAGGCCAAAGGTATCCTGGGGTGCACTGGGAAGAGCATTGCCAGCAGGTCACAGGAGGTGATCCTGTCCTTCTGCTCAGCCCTGGTGAGGAGCATCTGGAGTGCTGTGTCCAGTTCTGGGCTCGGCAGCACAAGAGAGACTTGGAGCTCCTGCAGCAGAGCAAGCAGAAGGAAAATTATGAGGGGACTGGGGCTTCTCGCTTACGAGGAAAGGCTGAGGGAACTGGGCCTGTTCAGCCTCACCAAGAGGTGACTGAAAGGGGATGCATAGAGTGTCTTAAGAGCAGGTGTCAAGAGGACAGGCCAGACTTTTCTCAGTGGTGCCCAGCAAGAGGTCAAAGAGCAACAGGCACAAACTGAAACACAGGAAGTTCAATAGGAACATGAGGGCAAACTTCTCTACATTGAGGGTGACCAAGCGCTGGAACAGATTGACCAGAGAGGTTGTAGTGTTTCCTTTGGAGTAGATGTTAAAAACTTGTTGGGCATGAATCCTGTGCAACCTGCTCTGGGTGAACCTGCCTTGGCAGGAGGGGTTGACTAGATGATCTGCAGAGACTCAGCCCTGCTGTGATTCTGTGAAACACTAATGCACTCAGAACGTATCGGTGGAAGTTCCTGGTCTCAGTCAAAAGGAGGAAGTGAAGGAGCACACAGAAAGTGAAAAATAAGAAAACACTCAGACATCAAAGAATAGTAAAATGTGTTTATCAAGTTCATCTCAAGTTTAGAAATTGAGGAATTCGTTCTTGTTTATCAAGTTCATCTCAAGTTTAGAAATTGAGGAATTTGTTCTTGTTTATCAAAACTTATACATCAGTTGTTGCAGGAGAAACATAGCTGAAAGAAAAAAATCTTTGCTTCACTTGCATATGTCAGATGAAATTGACAAAAAATGTTCATAAAGGGACAAGTGAAATTTGTAATATGCTTTAGGAAAAGAGGCTGAAAATATTAAGGACTATAAACATTTAATTTTGAAACTGTACATACCAAGATTGTTAAAAACACATTCTAGAAAAAAGGAATTTTGTTTTGAAGTGTATCTATATCACTTTTTAAGCATCTACTAAAAATTTTTTGGGTCAAGTACAAGAAATTCTGTCTAAGTTCTGTAAGAATTTTTAAGCATTTATTATTGCAAATGTTCAACTAAAAAAATCCAACCACAAATTGTCAGACCTTTTTCCTGTAATTTTTCATCGTGTTAATTCATACTTCTTGGTCAAACCAAAAGTTGGAAACACATAAAGAACTCAAAAAGAAAAACACAGTTTGGTTAGGGCAGAGCAGTGGTTACAGCAGTGTTTTGATTTTGTGCAACAGCTTTGCCATGGGGGAGGAATCTGAGTAAAGGGGGTGGAATCTAGGTAAGAAATAAAGCTAATCAAAATCATAATCAACTGATTTTTAAATTTTATTTTTAAAATATTTCTGGCTTAACCCCTGATATTACTGTGCAGGTTGCTGTATATTGTATAAACTGCAAAATATTCGCAAGGATACCTGAATAAAACGGTGCAGTTTTTTTTTTTTTTAATAGATATGCCCTTATCTGTTCTTTTTTTTTTTTTCAATGTTTTTTGATTAGGAGAACTTACTATGAGACAAATAACATTGTCTGTTATCTGGTTCCTCTTCTCCTATATGACTGATTTATTCTGACTGGGAAAGCTTAAAGCAACAAGTAAAATATGATAAACAATATCTGTCACCACATAGGCAGCTTGGCTAAAAGGTTCCTGTCACTATTAATAATAATTTTTGGTTTTCAGCTCCCTGTTTATTGCATTAGTAG
This sequence comes from Melospiza georgiana, assembly GCF_028018845.1. Taxonomy (NCBI): domain Eukaryota; kingdom Metazoa; phylum Chordata; class Aves; order Passeriformes; family Passerellidae; genus Melospiza; species Melospiza georgiana. The sequence continues at coordinate 93,820,663 of NC_080432.1, forward strand.
CAGATGTATAATACTACGAAAAGTAAACAACTTTCAGTAGATGCTACCTGTAAAAATCTGGCCTCTAAATGCTGATATTTAAACTTCTTCTAGACAGTCACATAAATACTCTGAAGGAAAACCCTCAGGGATAGTGCATATACAAAAAAAAAAAAAAAATATAACTAGCTCAAACTCTTTGTGTTGTGTTATATTGCATGTCAAGATGCCTCATCCTATACCACCAGTACAAGAAAATATCCCTTGGCACCTCCTACATTTATATAACTTGTCCAGAGGTAGCTGTTTTATGCTTATTTCATCTTACAGAGACTTTAAGCCACATACAGTTTAAAAGTTTTCAGTTACAGACTTAAAAATTGTAAACAAGTACAGAAGATACTATTATGCACCACCAAACTTGGTTTTGAGGGGAAAAAAATGATGTGCTTAATTTTAGACAACTGAACAGGTCCATTGCAGTATATTACTTCTTTAAGTGAAGCACATTCTAATGTGCTCTGGTGGAGTGGGACCACTCTGACTCCCACAGACATGTAAAACGACTAGAATTCACATTCTGCACTGACACAAAATCTCTAGAAAATTTCTACACATTTTTTATTCACCTGTATATACAATATTGCAAATAATGAGAAATGTTCTATTTTTTGACATATATTAAAAGCTTCACACAACTAACAATTTTCTTCGATTATTGAAGAAAAGAATAACTGCAAGAGAAAAATAAATAACTTTTTAGTTAATTGAAATAGTGTTAGATAACCAAATAAATTCTTTAAATTCATTTTAATGCTTTTAATCTGTGGTAAGATTTTTCATTCATATAAATTTCATTGTGAAAAAAATCTTGATTTATAAAAGTTTAAAAATAATTGAGACAAACAAACGACTGCATTTCATGGATAAGTCTAGTACTAACATATCTTTTTTGTTTTTTGCAAATAAACTATGCATCTAATAAAATATTCTTCTATATTAATAGGCCCACAAATTCCCAAAATGTGTCTCTATGGAACAACATAGCTTAAGAGTTATTGTATGATCCTTTTCTACCTTTTATGGATAGAAGTTATGTTTCTATGAATATGACTATCTCAAATCCATATGGCTGAACAGGGAAAAAAATCCCCAAAAAACTTGAGATGTTCCTACAATGTCTACAACTGTAGATATACTTGATTTGTCTTGAAAGAGATCATAGTAAATGATAGTTAAAGATAGTAAACGATAGTAAAAACAACACAAAACAGTAAACGATAGTAAAAGATAATTTTAATATGCTGCTACTTCTTTCCTGGAGAAACTTTCTTTAGCAATTAATATTAATTTATGATTAAGTATTTGGTGAAATTACATATCCATTTTAATTAGCAGTCATAGGACTGTTCTTGGTTATTTTAATCTGGAACATTAATGCTGGACCACTTTCACACTGGGCTTTCAGTAGTCTCTTTCCTTCTGTCTCACTCACGTCTTCATATGTATATAAAGCTAAAAAGATACACCAGAATTAATTACTTTCTATAATTTAACTGAATTAAAAGCACTGGTGGGTCTTTTGAATGCACATGTAAGAAGCAACCCAAGAATGTGTGGGGATGATATCACTAAAGTTTCCCCTGATATATCTATATATTTATATGTGTGTTTGGATTTGTATGCATATCAATACAGAGAAATAGAATTGACACAAGCATTTAACATATGAAACTGCATAGAGAAAACCTTGAGTCACAGGAACTGCACTACGATGGAAATCCTCAGTTATTTCAGTATTATAGACATTCATAAAATTTTCCATTTTCCATTAATAAAATAAGTTTCCACAGAACCATAGATTTGGATAAGACCTTAAAGTTAGCCTAGTTCCAAGCACCCTGCCATGGGTAGGGACACCTTCCATCAGACCAAGCAACTCCAAGCCCCATCCAACCTGGAGTCCAGTAACAATTTTTTCACCATATCAGCAGAGTTTGTGTTCTAGCTAACAGTCAGACTTCTCTGTGGATGTTAAATTAACACTAAATGACTGAAGTTCACTGGTAAAACGCATGTCATGAACCTAAAGCCGTGGTCTAGAAGTGCAAATCTACAGTAAAGTACCAGTGAGTATGGAGAAAAAAAAAATGTATGCCTTTGCCTTGGAGCCAGGATGGCTTCTTATCCAGTGTTTTGTGTTGTTTATCAATCTTATTTATCCCACATCCTCTTTATGGTACACAGTTTGCATTGAAAAAAAGCGTATTGTGTATGCATTGAAAAAAGAGGTCATACAGACTCCCCTTAGCTATTATTTCACACTTCGTATCCAGTTACACAGCGCGATGTAGAGAACCACACTGCAATTTGAAAATATCACATTGTGTATTTGATAGGAAATATATCTGTCAATCTGATGCAAAATTTAATTCTTCATTGGGGCATGGCTGGCCTTAGAAGGTGGAGAGTAAATATTTTTAAATAGACGTGTCTTCACAGAGTCAACACTTTTAAAACAAGTAAAGTAACTCAGACTGAAGATTCCCTTCACAAGGTCCAAGAGCACTATTTTCTTTGTGATACCTACAGGACAATGTAGGTCTTAACAGCTATAGTCAAGGGAAAGGTTAATATTAATGTGAGCAGCTGGATACAGTTGGTAGAAATGCCGTGCAGAGTACAATTTAGATGTGGAATCAGGTGAAGTTTGTAAGAGGCTCTCACTCTAATGGGGCATCCTGCGAAACATGGAGGAATGTGTATTTTTGAAGCACTGAATGAAATTTCAGTAATGGTGATTGTAGTGGTTGACATAATATGCTGAAAAAAAATAACATCAGAGTAAAAATGTTTCTCCAGAAAGGTATATTCATAAGATGTAAAGAAACAAGGGAGAAGGAATTGAAACAATATTTGGTTTTGGATAAAAACCCCTATGTTAACAGGCCAAAATATATTGTGGGAATTCTGGAGAGTTGATAGGAGTTTATTATTGATCTGGATATGAGAAAATATTATTGCACTTTGGTTGGAAAGATATGTTTTACAGATATGCATAACAGAGAATTATCTTGTGAGGAAAATGTCTTACTGGCTCAAATAGCATTGATGCACCCATCTGAGTAAGAATTGTTGTTAACTAGCAAAGCCTTCAGTGTGCAGCATTTAATTTGTTTTAAAAAGAACAACAACAACAAAAGTTGAAGATAATAATGCAGTTAAAACTGCTCAAAGTGCTTAATTTCAAAAAGGCAGCATTTCGCCTAAAGTAAGGATGGCCAGGAATACTTCTGAGCCCCCAAATGTGGAAATAGGCCTTGGCCATCTCCCAGGGGAATGAGGGCAAAGCCTTGGCAACACGTCTGCTCCCTTCCCTTGCTGAACTTTGATTTTGATGAGAAGGAAATCTGGGCCCATGAATCAGGAGGGAGAGGCACCTCACTCTGACACTGTGCCCTATCTGGGGATCAGCAACTGGGACTGCAGGCACCGCGCCGGGTGCGCAAGCTGCTGAGTTTGGATGCAGCCCAAGGTAACTATTTAGGGAGACCAACTGAACTAAGGAACTTGGGGATTAGATTTTGGAGGCAGCCTGGAATGTCTCCATGTCAAACGTGCTAAAGCTATCTGGAATCTGTATGCCAGGCAAGGAGAAAAAAATGTTGTATGAGAACTTTCCAGACCTAACTGGAAGAATAACCATCTTGAAAATGACATTAAGCATAAGTTGGGAGTCTACAAGGAATGGAAAAAAGGACTGATCACCAAAGAAAACTATGACTTCGAAGTCAAGAAATGCAGGTTTAAAGTGAGACTTGGCAGAAGTGGGACTCAAACTGAATATGACCTCATAAAGGAAATCAGGTTAAATAGTTAAAGTTTTCTTTAGGTATGTGCTTAGATGGAGAAAAGGCAGGAAGTTTAAAGACTGCAATGAGGATGAGGTACACTTGAAAGCTCCATATTTGATTTGAGTCAGCTTATATTTGGTTAAAAAATCTAGATATTACTTCAGTTTCCAATAAAATTCATGGTTTTGAGTGTGGGACTACACACCGGGAAGCAAATAGGAAAGGATTCACCTGCAAGCAAAGTGACTATTATACCCAAATAATTTATTAAAATAAAATTGAGCTTCCTCAGTCCAAATTTGCTGTCTCACAAATTTGGAAGAATAGGTGAGTGAAATTTCCAAATTCCCACAGCAATTGGCTGGTGGGAATTTGGTGGAATCAACCAGGTGGCTGTCTTCATAACAGGAATACACAAATGCAGTATTTGCATTAAGACTAGTCATCCTAGCAACTACAGGGTCCCGTATGCTGAACTCCGCAGTGCACATTTTGGTGACATTACACCTGAGGGTTTCAATGATCTTGTAATATTGTTTTTTCACAATAATGCTCTAAATTATACTCTACTACATACTGATACCTATTTTGTATTTTTTTTTAGCCAGGTAATGCCTACACTATCTCTGCAAAAATAGACTGCTTAAGAAATTTGGATCAGCAAAAAGGTAGTATGGCACAGAAGGGACTGACAATAAAGTTACCAGCACCAGGCTGCAGACAAAGTGTGGGGCAAGGGAAAAACTCCTGCAGAACCACCTGAAGTGTAAGTTTATATTTATCCTATTTAAATTTTCCTGAACAAGTAAATGACAAACAGTGTGATCATACTGCTGAGGAAAGTAAATTAAAGAGATACCTGGGGTATTCACAAAGACTGACTTAACTGCAGTGGAAATAATTTCTCTGGGATATTCCTATGGCAAATGACAGATTAACTACAGCAAGTACAATTCATATGAGGTGATGAAACTCTTGCTCCAGCTTGACTCCTAGATAAGTTCTTCTCCTTTCCTTTGCCTCACAGGCAGCCTGGAAAGCCTAATTTTGCTATACTATAGCTAGACTAAAGCTGGTCTCTGCACTCACACACCTCTTCTGTTGCTACACTTCCTTTCTGTGCCCTCCACTTGCATTGTCAATACAGTATTAGATTATTATACAGGAAAAGCAAAATGACCTTGCAGACTAGAAATAGGATGAAATTCAGTAGCACAAAATTCAATAGCTGCATTGTTTTTATAAACTGGGAGACCACTTTTATTTAGCCAGTGGGAGGAGGGTCTGGGAAACCAGTAGGGAGGTAGCTTAGCAGATGTAATCTAGAGATATATAAGTAGAATTATTTACACAGCAGCAGATATTTATGAGTTGTTCTCTAAAACCTTGCATACAATTTTGGACATTCACATTACAAAAGAAAAATTTAAATAGAAATAGACTAAAACAAGCTTATGGGAAAATCAGGAAGACAGAGAAATGGCATTTTCAAAAGAGGCTGAAATTTTGGTTTATTTGCTCTAGCAAAACAAAGTTTGAGGCAAGAAGTGAATGCCATATACAAACGTATTAGGGAAGTAAAAATCAGGGAAAAGAAGACTCTATTCAAACTAAAAGGCATTACTGGTGAAGGAACTAATGGCTATAGACTAGCTATTAATAGCTTTAGGATGAAAATTAAACTGTGTTTGTCTATAGGAGCATTGAGATGAACATGCCAGGTTCTGAGAGGGGTGTAAGAAAGAAAATGTATAGCCATTTCTGAGATGGCAATGACACACTTCACAAAATGTTGCACGCGGTAACTCCCTTTAATGATAAAGGGAAGACTCCAGGGTGCAAGTGTGTCTCACCCAGCCCAAACCTGCTCTCCATCCCTAAACATACTCTCTGTTTTAAAGTGGTGAAGGACTTAGTCCTGCTGAGACGGGAAATTTGGTGTGACTAGAAATGAAACCTGAGTGTTGGATGCTCATTCCCTAAGAGAAAAGAGATTTGAGAGCACTAGCACGAGAAATCCCAAGGGTCCCTGAGGAGCTTGCTGGGTCTGCAGTGCCCTTCAGCAAAGGAGGACACAGCGAGTGCTTCAAGCATCCTTGACAAATCCACCCCAGCTTCCAACCCATGCTATGGCTTTCAGCATATCTGTACTGCTCACCAAGTGGCACTGTTCACTATGACTTATTTTATCAATGATATCTGTAGTCCATGAAAGGATCAGTCTGCATAAATTTTATGATTATTGTACCAAGAACTTCCCAGAACTGACTGCTCCCTTAACAGACATGACATGTACTGACAGTGCAGAGAACTAAGAAAGCTATGGACCCTGAATAACTTGGAGAATTTTTCATACTTCAGCCATGGAAGAAAACAGATAAAGAATTATTCAAAATAATTAAACCTTATAATTTTGTCTTGGTTTTAATTAATTAGAATTAAGATAGAAAATCACCGTGGCCTTTGAATTTTTTTAATAATATGTCAGAAATTATCCTTTATTGTTTCAGGTGAATAATACTACATTTGTTTCCTTTTCTTATGACTGTAGACTGCTAGGCAAGTTGGTTTCTTGCCAATAGTAAGTATTTTTATATTGCTTCAGCCTCAGAGTGGTAGAACAAATCAAGCTTCAAATTTAAATGTTATTCAGTTTGTTGTTTTAATTTAAATTTCATGTATTGCATGTTTGGCTTTTTTTTCCTTGGCTACCTTTTTGGCAGTTCTTAGAAACAATTCAAGTCTATTTTTTTTTTTACCTTAACTGCATTGGCATAAATACCACATGCAACATATGCCTCTGCAATGCATATGAGTGCCACGGAGAACAAGATTTGAAAATATGAAATATTTCCAAAGAGGAAAAACCCCTATACAAATGTATTCATTATATCTCCACCAAGACTGTTTTCTTATGTAACTATTATCCCATAGCCTGGCTTGATTTCTTATAGTTCATTGACCCATTTGGTAAATTCACAGACAAACTTTGGCAGAGGTGTAACTTGATAATTAAAAAGTATGTTATCTCTTGCCAGCTTGTTATAGCCAAGTGTAAGCTGAACGCTAGCTTTCCCTAATCCCATCAACCCAGTCTGTAGGAAGGGTCAGGGGTCAGTAACTGCTTCTAAAAACACTGTTCAATTGAATCCAAACAAGCTCTTACCTACTAAGCAGCTGCTCACAAACAATTCGGAATCTGTCCTCATTACCAATTGTTAGGGGCTCCTGTTGCAAGAAAAGCCCTGTTTTGAATAGGCCTCTAATGCACCAGCAAGTCTTCATCTGATAGGCTAAGACCTAAAGTCAGCAAATTTTTTTACTTCTTTTTCTTCCTTCTAGCACAAAGAGAAAAAATTAGAAACCAGCTATTACCAGCTGGCATATCTACTGTCTCTGGTAGGAGGCAAAATGCTAATTTTCAAAGCACAGTTTTGTACATCAAGGAGGACTTCTAGGAACTGGGGGGAAAAAGAGAATAAATATAATAATATATGGAACATTGTGAATATTTTTCAGTGACTGATAGAACAAAAAAGATTGTGCTAGGAAGAAAGAGTTTTAGAATATCTCTTCAGGAAATTTCATTCCAATATTTTATTCACTTTTGAAAATAAGAGCAACATCATTATGATCAATGGTCAGACCTAGTTTTGCTGATTATCTAAAAGATCCTGACCCTATTGACAGGATTTACAGACTTTTTAATTATTTTTTTTACCGTGTAAAATTTTTATTTTTTAATTTTTTAAACTTTTTTTACACATTCTAGTAAGCTAGAAATGTTTTTGGAAGGAATAGGTGAAGATGTTTGATATCTGAAAACTTGTAGAAGAGGAAAATTTTACTTGCAGTAGAGCTTGTTGCCACCTAAAAATCATAGTTTCCTGATTTAAACATTCACAGATTTATTCCCATGAGTTTGCTAAAGTTTGTACCTTCCTTTATTAAAAATTAAAAAACCTTGCATCAGTGACCAGCTATTGGAACAGGCGGTATGTAGGGAACCTCCACTGGTGTAAACTGGGAGCCTTGCAGTACTCTCTCACTAGTTTCAGGGTAGGAAAAATTAAACCCTCTCTGACTGCTCTTATTTTTTCTGTTTTAAACACAGTTGGTTTTTTTAAAGTCTTTTTATAGATAGCCTTGAGAAAGACCATCATAAGCTGATGGATGAGGGACTGCACAGAGGTGTCTAATCCTGACACCAGCTTGGTGAAAAACACCTGCATTGTGGGGGCTCAGACAATAAGGATGTGGTCCCAGACTCCTGAGATTTTCAGTATCTTTTTTTTTTTTTTTTTTTTATTCCTGAGGCCAGTAGCTTTTACAAGCCTGATTTGTAGAGCATCTTGTCTCTCTCTCCCTAAGGTCAACCTGCTGTCTTGGTCAGGAAAGTGAAGTGCACAACAAGATAAAAATTTAGGAAGATTTCCTAACTCAGGTGCAGAGTTTTATTACAGCAACACATGCAAAGAGCTTAGATGCCTTACACCTCTTTATGTCCCTGTGAAGATGCATGATAGCTCTCCTAATTTTACATTTCAGTTCTGGAAGCTGAGAAAATATGTTTCTTTTTCTGTGCTGCCATTTTTTTTGCTTTTTGCTGTGAGGATCACAGTTTATTGTGGGAGCAATTGATTTTCATTATTCTCATAGTTTCAGATGGAGAAACAAATATTTTAGGTAACTTTACCAAGAAAATATAGTCACTGTGTGGAGCAGGAGAACAACTCTTGTGAATATTCTTGCAGCAATTGCTGCATATATTTAAGTTGCCCATCAGACACAGGACAAATATTAGCTTTCAAATGCATACAGCTTATTAAATGATAAGTGAAATTGCTGTAGAAATAGTCATTATTAGAAATATTCCACTGAACAATATTTTTACTTTTTACTTGAAGCCTTAAGGATATACAAATTCCATTTAAGTGATATAAAAGTCTCAGACTTCCAGAGGCAATAGTCATATTCAGTTCATAAGTGGACTTAGTATATTAGGCCAATATTCCTAACAGTTTAAACAGGGAAATAAAAGAAAAAAGAAGATGAAGATGAGACTTACTGGTTTCCAGCAGTTATGGCATGCATGTATGCACTACTGGGCTGGTTGTCTCTGCCAGTTCAAATTCCTCCACCCTTGACAAAACCCCTTTCTCTGAGTTCATTCTATGGGATTCATTAATGAATATTTTTCTAAGGGCTTTGGATGTTGTCTTTTCTCTTTTTTATGCACTCCCTCAAGAGCAGGGATGAGAGTGATGCCAAGGTCTGAGCTTCCCTCCATGCAGTTTCACCACTGTCCAGCCTCCCTTGCTGACTCTTCTCTGGCTCACTGGCAATACTCTCGTTATGGCCTTTGGCTGGCAGGCAGGCAGGCATTCAGCTACTCCTTCAGAAATTAATTTGCCCAGTGGACTCTGCTTCCAGAATAAGAATACCAGAATACAGTCCAAATGATCACACTGCTAACTTTGAAAACATCAGTGATAGCAGTCAGTTGTTGAGAAGCAAGTCTGTAGTCTCATCATATTTCTCAAGGTGGGTATTTGTGTACCCAAAATGCCATCCAGAATTGGCAGGCTTTGGAGGCTGACGATGAAGGGGCTGGGACTGTCCTCTCCCCCATCAGGAAAGACATTGTGGTGCTTCTGTTTGCTTCTGCTCCCCATTTGACTACCTGGTCCTATGCAGAGGGATGGGAAATGGGTTCAGCTATAGGGGCTTCAGCCCCAGAGTACATCAGAAATTCCTGTAGTGACGTTTAAATGGCTCCTGCTTGCATTCTCCCCAAAAGGCATACATTTTCTCTTGATCTTACCTACTTGAATAAAAATGCAGAAAATGTAATTTTTTTTGTTGGACATGAAAGTGATTGAGATTCAAGAATTTGTGGGAATTAAATTCACAGCATGAATTCAGGAATTCATTCATTTTCTAAAAATAAATTAATTTGGGAATAATTTCTTATTTTTTTTTCTCCTTTTTTTTCGATGAGTTACTAAATGTGACTGCATTCCCCATCCTTAATTGTCTCTCTGGAAATATTTAGTCAAATCATGCTTTCAGTCACCCTAGTATAAAACCAGAGTAGCTCCAATAAGCTCAGAGGAAGAAGCCAGATTTTTATTTCTACAACTATGAAGAAAATTTTGTTTAGGGCTCTTGTATACTGTTCTACATAGGAAAGTTCTGATCAAAATACGAGTTGAAGTTTTCAAAGAGATTGTTTTCATAAATCAATATCCCAGCAAGCCTAGTCAGTTAAAGAAACAAACAAACAACAAAAAAACCAAAAAAACAACCAACCCAAAAAAAATGCAACAAAACTGCCTCGCTTTATTTTCCTGACTCTGTTAATCTCTTTTCTCTGAATTTTTCTTTTTGTTTGATTTTGAGTCCTAACTGCAACTTGCTAACAGCATGGGCTTGATTTAAAACTAACAATGACAGTGTAAGCTCCCCTGAAAAAGGGTTAAACACAGACTGCACATTAAAAATGTCTGCTTAAAAAAATAAGTCTTTAAATCATTTTATGTTTAAGAGAATTTCTTTTCACCCTTCCCCCTTTCAAAAAAAAAAAAAAAAAAAAAAGAAAAGAAAAAGTGAGACCATCTTAACTGTAAGAGCAAGTTTATTCAGGTGGTATGAATCAGACAGGGCTCACTGATGCAAACTATAGCCTCAAAAAGCACAGCAGGCTCTGAGCCTCACAGGGCTGCCCCACGAAAAGAAGCATAACAAAAACCAGAGAAGAACAGGCCTGCAGTAATCTCCTTGGCCTGGCTAGAAAACAGGGGTGAAGGAAAGCTGCCCTCTCATTATAGTTTTGGTCTCAAGGTTAGAATTAGACCCTTAGGGTAAGCAGCTGTCAATTAGAGATAACTCCAACCAATGCTGTCTGAAATCTTGGACTTATCTCCTAGCAACTCCCCTTCTTTCAGGGCAGCAACCCTCCACTCTGCCTTCAGCTCAAGAGTCATCTTGAAGACAGCGAAATAACCTTTTCAATTTGGGCAGATGCATAAAAAATCCAGCTTCCCGAGCCTGCATGAAGCCTGCGCGACATTTGACTGAAGCTGGGTTTTAATCTAGGTTGATTATATATTTGCTTTGTTTTTCATGCTGCAGATGTTGAGAGGTGATTCTGCTAAAAGAGCATTCTCAGTTAATACCTACAAATTCGGTGGGTTTTAGGCATATGGTGGTTTGCTGAGAGAGACACAGGGTTATCATGTTTGTGCATCTGCTGATGCATCTCTCCTTCCCGCTGTCTTTCACACCAGGAGAAATTTGCCAAGAGTGGTGAATGAGGAGTGGCCATGGTTACGGCCGCAGCTCTGGAGTCCCCTCGCTGGCGTGGCAGGGTGTGCAGAGTGAAGACAAGCATAAATCCTATTAAGAAAAGCGAGAGGTTATGCACCATTTGTGTAGGGAACATGACTGAATTTGAGGGGGAAGTTTAAAACACACCAAAAGGCACTGCTACTTCTATTTTCAGGGCTTACCATTCATTAGATCTTATTTTAGATCCGTAGCAGTCCCTTTTCCTAACAAGGTGAAAGGAGAGAGGGAGAGGGGGATCAGAGAGAGGAGGAGCAGGGAAAGAGAAAAGGGGTGCTCATGGAAAAATAAGGGGGGGGGACACACACAACAAGGACGGAGCTCATCTTTGATTCAGTTGGGGTCCGTATTCACAAAGAGATCACTCAGAAATTTTGTACAAATGGCAGGAGCAGAATGTGAGCGCAATGAGGGGCCTAATGCAGGCACTTGTCCTGTAATCAAAGATTCAGCTCAACATGAGTCCTTTGTGAGACAACAGCATCATTCTCCACCCAGGCTAACCCCTGAATGCAGAGCAGCTCTCTCAAGCAAGGCAGGCAGGATGAGCTTCGCATTTCTTTGTCTTCTTTGGAAAATATGATCTTTTTTTTTTCCCTATTCCTCATTTGCTTCTCTTCTAAAGAAAACATTTTTTGATATGCCTGTAGTAAGGCAGAGGATGTTTGCGTGAGTGGAGGCGCTCTCGGGGCGAGGAGGGAAGCAGATGGGCTGACATGGTGGAGCGAGGGCAGCTCCAGCCGTGCCTGGGGAGAGGGTGCAGAAAAATGGCTGACATCTCCCGCGCGCGAATGCATGATGGGCGTCCTGCTCTGCGTAAGCACAATTCCCCTTCCCCGGGCTTCCCCAGCCCTGCTTAGACAAAATGCGCAGGGGTTCCTTTCCCCCTGCTTACAGCCATTCTGGGGTAGAATTTCACAGCATTTTAAACCACTTTTCTTTTAAAAAATGTTTTACCATTTTGTTAAAATGAAGCAGCGAATTTCAATATGTGTAAATGGATTTGTGCAGTTGGGTTGCATTAGGAATCCATTTTTTGAGTTGCAAACAGTTTTTCCTTATATGTGTTTTAAATTTCATGGTAGAAAATTATTTCTGCAAAAATATAAAACGGTATTTATCTGCTTCCTGATATTTCTGCTCAGTCTGAACATTACCTAATATGATGGGTATAATATATTCTTTTCAGAATTTGGCTCTTGAGAACTGGAAACAATATGCAGAAAGTAAGACTGATTTTCAATCCTTAAAGCTTTACACAGAAACAATACAAAGAAACACTATTAAAGAATTGCCATGCAGAGAGTGAATACAAAACTAAATAGCCCAGTTGAACATTTTGTTATTCTGGGGTTACAGCAGTCTACAGCAGCGTTAACCAGCGTGGCATTGTGGCAGGGAGGCAGGTCCCAAATTCTTAGGAATCCCATTAATTCTTTGCTTTCTTCAATAGCTTAGTGCTTATCTCTAAAGAGAACTGACTGCTACCTCTAGCATTGCTAAAGGTGTTTGCTGAAAAGGCTACCCAGAAATGGGTCAAGCCTACATTCCTTGTTGATATCACAGGGAGTCTTGGAAGCAAAAGGCGGACTGTTTAAATTTCAGACAGGCTTACTTGAGACACAAATATAATATTAAATAACCAGAAATGCCAGTATTACTATTTTAGCATACAATGTAAAGTTTAAAATATTTCTCAACACCCAGTGATGATGAAGTAAAAAGGGAAAATATTGTTTGAAATAACAGACTTCTTGATATAAACTTCAATTGTAAAAGATAGAAAATATTACTGATAAGGTAATCTTATTGCTAATTTAACTGAAAATGTGTTTGCGATATCTGTTTGGTTCATAGCATCCTCTTTTTACTTGATTCTCCAAGACATTGTTATGATTCACCTGACCTCTGTATGTGTGTCAGTGTGCATGTGTGTGTGTGTTTGCATGGGCATGTATCCCTCAGCTACCTTGCAGCAGAAGATTTTAAAAGGCCAAATTGTGTACTTTTCTATCTGGTGCTGTATGGAAGTGAATTTACCTACATTTTCATGTTACATATATCCAAAACACAGAGCAAGTCTAGTTGAACATTTTTAACATAAGGCTTTATCAGATTATTACATAATAAATTTATTTTATATTTGTCAAAAGTGGGCAAATACGAACCCCTAATGTTTTCTTTTTTTCTTTTTTTTTATATGGCATATGTGTGTTTTCAATTTTGTCTCATAAATTTGTGACATTATAAAAGATTGCAAAAAAGTTTTACATTTTTCATACTAGGCCTGGCTTTAATTCTGGTTATGATGCAATCGCTACCATATCCCTTCTTGGAGAATGAAACCAGCAAGAGCCCTGCAGCTCTGCGGCCCTGTCAGGCTGCCCTGGGCTCTGCTCTCAGAGCTCCCAGTGTGATTCAGCACTCTGCCCCTATTCAGGGACAGAATAAGAATGTGCTTAAGTGCTTTGTGCTTCGAAAACATGCTTAAATGCTTTGTTGAATTGAGAACTAATTAAATGACTGAAAGTTCAAACTTAATATCTCAGTGTATGGAATGTGTGAATTTTCCCACAGGAAAGAATAGCATGCTCTGAAAATATCGCCAAAAATTTTTGGTTTTTTTCCTTAAGTTTGGTTTGTTTTGTTGTGGGCTGTATTTTTTCTTTTTTGCTTGTTTGGTTTTTTTCAGTAGGAAATAGAGTATAATAAATTTTTAGGGTTTTTCCTTCTAAAACTTTAGAATATTTTTTAAAATGTGCACAAGATAAATTGAGAACAAAATTAAAATATACATGTTCACTAAATTAATCTTGTAGTTGTGGTTACGTTTTATTTCTGAAACCTAGCAAATGCTACTGTGTGTGTGGGGGGTGAATTTCTCTTTTCTCAAATGTTAATTTTTTCTTTTTCTTTGAAGTGCCTCACAGAAGGGGTTGGCAAAGTTCCAGAATAACAGCTGGAAGTGAGAAGGAATGAAAAAGTATATCATAGAAATTCAAATGAGAAATAGGATATACATTTTTAATGGGTATGGTTATCATTCATTTGAACAAATTATAAACATATAAATGAGGGATTGTTTTTTAGATTTCCAGATGTCTTCAGCTCAGCATTGGATGCCTTTCCAATAGATAAATACAAGCGATTAACTTCATTGAATATATATGACTTCAAATTCAAACAAAAATAAAATGGTACATTCTGGCCTTCGGAGCTGAAAGCATCAGAGATAGGAAACACTGTAATTCTGGACATAAGCTCATTTGCAGGATGTGTGGAAAAGATACTTCATTTCATGTCCTGAAAAATGAATAATTTCTTTTTTTAAAGATGACTTTGGGGTTTTTTTTCCTGTTGGCTCTGTTCAAGAAAGAACACATATAATATCAGAGAGGGTTGATGTTAAGATCAGATCTATTGACATAATTAACTTATTTGCAAACAGTTTAATGTATTTTTGTTTGAGTCTGCCTTCTTGCACACACCAAAACTACTCTGATTCAGCTCCTTGTGAATTAGGGTGTGCAGCAAATAAAGGAACAATCATCTCGTCCAAACATATTTGCATTCTTAATATGGTGCACACATTCAGGCAAGTGGCAATTTGCATGAAGACCATGAGCCAAATTCAGTTCTGACAGTCGTAGGCATAACTTTATTCAAATCAGACAAGCAGCAGGATTTACAAGGGGCAAGAATAGGTGCTGTGTATTTGCTGCATGTCCATGCTCCAGCATAACTGCTGTTGTGCAAAACTTCATATTTTTTCTTAGACAGACCAGAGTTTATCAAAACTAAAGGCCATTTGCAGCTGCAGGTTTGGATATGCATGCAATATCTGGCAAGATATATGGCTTGCTTTTACACCTAGGTTTCAGTGTGAATAATAATCATACTTTTAAAAATTATTCTCTTTGCAAGCTTTTGTATCTGGGATTAAATGATAAGCATCATGCCAGGATGCCTCTGGCCACCTTCAAAGAATCTTTATAAATTCAGCCATAAGCATAATCAACTTCATTCTGTCCAAACTATTTAGCATTTTTAAGCGTTTGTTTTCCAAATGCTCTTACTAATACTTTAATGGTGGTTGTATACCCCAGTGGAGCCAGTGAGGAGCTGGCTGATGTGTCTTGCTGTGTTTCAGCGAATGTTGTGAGGAATCTACAGCAATTAGCTGCTCATGCCTCTGCTTTCCTGTTTTGTGCCTTCCCTTTCATGTATCAGATGTTTGTAAGTTTTCCATTAGACATTTCCTGCTTCTAATAGATGTTTGTGAGGCTTTTGCTTTGAGCTATCAAGGCTCCAATTTGCGCTGAGATGTTTGGTTTTGTTTTAGGGCTGAGGGGTCTTTGTACTCCTTTCTTCCTAGAAAACATTATAATCTGGAAAAAATAAATAAATTGTACTTTGCAAAAAGTGAATATGACTCCTTCATCTAAATGGCATGGTTTGCACATGTCTTTTGTCAGCAGATCACTCCTAAAATAAAAGCACTTAAACTACAGTTTCTGCCAACTTATCAGACACCAATTGGTGACAACATATATGTATTGCAATTTCTAAAGGCAGCTTTGTACTCCAGCGTTTTCATCTTCTTTGCTTCTTTGCCCTGCTTTTTTTTTCCTTTTTAATTTGAAACGGTGACTGATTTCTTTTTCTGTTTCCATCAGCTTGGAATGTACCCCAAAGTCATCTGCATGTAACAAGTAAGTATCTTATCTGCTTTTGAAAGAAGAAAACACCTCTTTAAAAATGATTCAAACAAGTGTTGCCCAATATGAAGTGGCTGCCAGAATTAACGGGAAAGGCATAATTGATTCTCCAACAGTCATACATGAAAACTAGCTTAAATTTTACAAAACCACTTCTGGCATTTCAAATACTTAAATAAATGTGGTGGTGATCTTTTAATCCCCTCTTCCATCTTTAGCAGTGAAGCAGCCTACCCAGGCACCAAAGAAGGCAGCTCCATCCTCTCGGAGGGCGTTTTTGCAGCCAGGCGCTATCCGTCATTCCTCCATTCACATGGTACCAAGGTTTCTGGATCTGTATTTTACTTATCAAGTCACCAAACCAATGCATCATCAAAGGGAGCTGTCAATTCACAGCACATCACCCGTGCTTTGAACTTAGGAATGAGTCAAACATTTTGGAGTTTTATTTATTAAGGTCAAAACTGGGTTTGAATTGGCAATGAGGGCAGGGGAGTGGTGAGGGGAGTAGAGGATGGCTGCTGACTCAAGAAACCTGCTGGGACTTTGTGGCCCACTGCTAGGCAACAGCCCATCCCCACCACAGCAAACATACGGCCACAAAATGAATGACCTCATCTACAAATCAGCTATTTGATATGCAGATCGGACTGCCGGCCTCTGCCATAGCACAGCGCTGCACGGGCAGCAGGTGCAGCAGGAACAACTACATGGCCTCTTCACGTTTTAAGAGGCAGGGCTGGCTTATGCTCACCCACTCCCTCTGGTCCTTTGCAATTCCTGAAGCTGTATTGCCTTCATTTTTTATTTAGACTCTCCATTTAAAGAAAAGATGGCGACTCCTTTCTGCTTCGCTCTGCGCGCAGCCTTAGGCCCAGGGAGGAAGGGGCAGGGCTAAGAAGCCTTTATGATTCTCTCAGCATCCAAACACACGACATGAAAAAACAGGGGGTGTTTTAGGAAGGAATTGCAATTCCCAAGGTTTTTGTCTTCTCAGATATCGTGTCTTTGCAAATGATTATCATAGCGTGGTTTGTTGTTGTTTCTCTTTCAAAATGGAGACCCTCTTTGTGCAGACAGTGCTGTGGAAGACAACACATTTCCCTGTGCACGTATGCTCCCCTTTAACTGCATGGAGAGTGCTGTTTGCAGCCAACAGTGAGGGGAATAAGTGTGATTTTGAGGGCAGACTCACAAAAAAAGGAAACACAGCATTTGTAACAGAATTAGAGTATTTTTCAGCTGTGTGTTAAAAAGAGTTGCTACTCTGGTCTATGAAACAGCACTGAGCCTCTTAGTGGGCCTCAAAGAGCAATAAAACACAGTGTAATATAATTTGTATTGTCTGTGGTTGCAGGTTATGTCCTGAAAGCCGTAAACTATTACAGCTTTATAGCTATGCTGCTGGTATTAACTAAATGAAAGGGCTATTTGTTCTAAATCTGTAGCCTGCATGATAGCAAATCTTAAATTCATCAGAAGCGATTGATGAAAAAAGGGGTAAAAATGCAGCAGACCCAATAGAGTCAAAGCTCTAATGCAAAGAAAACAAAGATTTGGTGTGTTGTCTGACCCCTTCAGATTTCTGCCTCATACTTCTGGCAGGCACAATTGATCATCCCCAAGACTACAAGGTATATTCAGCTGATGGGCCTGAGGGAAGCCTTGGGCTGCTTGCTACAGGAAACTATGAAAAAAATAGATATTTACATTATTGTGTCTAGATCATTCTGGAGTCTAAAGAAAGATCCTGAATTTGCTGAAATATAGGAGCTCCTTCTTTTTACCTCCTTAAGCAAGATTTTTTGTTGAAAAATGCACCTCTGGGTAGCAAAGACAGTGATTTAGGGAGCCAATCTAACTACACCATATCTTTCTCCTGAAAGCTATGAAAATGTTTAGGTTTTAGCTTGAAACCTTGGAATTTCCTGTTAAAGAGGAATTGTTTTCCACGTGTAGCCAGTTGCAATGCTTTAGCTTTATTCGGACTTGAATTTAAACATGGATGAGATATGTGTCATTAAATTTGCTCAGGGTCATGAATTATTTGTCAGATAATTCAGCAGCTGGTTCCTCATCACCTTCAGCTTCTGCATAAGGCATTGGTTGTGATGCCAGGAATAGGTTCTGGCTGGTCATGGACTCTCAGTCACTATGAACTTCTGTCAGGCTTGTGTGAGACAAACACTTTAGAGTTCAGAATGCACTTCAAGTTAAAGCACTCAAATACTTCCTTAAAATTGGCCAATCCACAAGTTATTTTTTACTAAAAGCTCACAAGACTGTTCACAGCAAATGAATGCTAATAGGAAGGATGCAAAAGGAAATGGGTTTGGACACTCAAAGGAATGTGGATGACACAGTTGTGATTATTGCCCCATTTCTTTCAAATGGGCTTAGCCTAGATGTCTGACTGTCAGACCAATGCCTCAGGGTTCACAAAATGTTGTCTTCAGGGCTTGCTTCAGGGCAGAGCCAAAGTGCTGCCAGCCCCTCTTTGTCCCCTGCCTGGCAGAAAGCCAAGCCAGCAGTTTGAAACACTTTGGGGTTTGATACCAGGGAGCTTGAACAGGTTCTTGAGGCCTGAGCAGGTCTGAAAGAGGACACAGACCTGCCCTCCTGATGTAGTGCAGGTAAGCAGCAGGCAATGGAAAGGGGGAGTGGGACTGTCCCCTCCCATGTCACAGCCCTGCTGTGTTTGCATGGTTCTCTGAGCTTATGGTGGTTCACTTACTTTCTTCTGCTTCTCTGAAGACAACCCAAGTTGCTTACCTAGGAGAGTGTGCAATTCTAGGGGCTATTTTCAGTGCCTTTTGTCCAGGGGGTTGAGGCACATTTTGTTACTCAGGGGTAATATATCTGAAAATTGCCTGGTAGTCTGTTTTCTCAAAGCGGGCTCCCAAAAAGTCCTCAATTTTGCAAACTTCCATGTGCTTGAAAGTCCTTAGCCACCCTTCATTGCAACACTGCAGTTATTTGGCCAGATGTATACCTAAATGTATGTTAAGTTTTGAAAGTATTTGTTGCTGAGAGCATTAACTTCCATGCTCTGTCAGTGATCACATTGGCAGAGCAGGGCTGGGTAGCCAAGGACCACTGCCTCTCCAGGACCGCTGCCTCATGGTGACACCACTGAAGCTTTGGGGTACATCCCAGGCTCCTTCTATTCCCAGCTATGGTTCAGCTTACCAACAGCTTCTCCACAGAGACAACTTCTGTCTGGCATAGGTGCAAAGATAGAGAATCATGGAATGGTTTGAATTGGAAGGGATCCTCAAGTTCATCTAGTTCCAACCCACTGCCATGAGCAGGGACACTTTCCACTAGACCTGCTTGCTCAAAGCCCAATCCAACCTGGCCTTGAACACTTTCAGGGATAGGATGTCATTAACTCCTACATTTAAAAGGACATGACATGAGACATAGAAATTTCCAGCTGAAGGCAATTTGTTCCAAGTGATAAATATTAGAATACTTTTGACTGCTCAGGAACTCTCTTCTTGTGGTTTTAATAGCAAAGCAATGTCAAGAAGCCAGAGTGGGCGAGAGAGAGAGCAGTCTTGGTGACAAGCTGGATGTGAACATCTAGGGCTGGGGCTGGCAGAGCTCTGTGGCACAGCTGCAGGCTATCCCCTGCCTGCTGGACCCAGTGCCAGAGAATGATCTGGACCATTTTCACATAATATTTGAATGAGGTTTTAAATAAAGATGCCACTAGTGTGCACAAGATCACAAAAGGCAAAGCTGTTGGTATGCAAGGGATTTGGGATGAGCACTGGATGCTTGGACAGGCTGCTTGGGCAATAGCTAGCAACAGAAGAGCAATTTCTGAGCCAGCTAAGTGGCATCTGTTCAGATTTCTTGCGGAGAGCAGGCTTCCCTCCCCTGTGACAAGGCCAGGCACATTCCTCCTGTCCTGCCTGACAGCACAGAAGTGGCAGTGGCTGCTGCTGTCCCTGACCCGGGGCCCCACAGGGGCAGAGTCTACTGGAGTGAAGCTGCTGCTGGGACAACGTGAAAGAGTGAAATTGTTCTGATATGCAAACAGGGAGCCCTGCTGAAGCTGTGCTGCCTTGAATTCAGGGAGAAGAGCAAGGGTGCTGGTGGAAGGAGGACAACAAACCCCAGTGTTAAGGCTGCTCTTGCTGAATGCATCCCACTAAAGAACAAAGCAAGGAGAGCCTTGCTCTCACAAGAATTTGATCCACCAAGCAAGGCTGCTACAGTGTTAACCCCTTCGTGGCAAGTTGCTTAGGATGTAATTTAACTGGAATGCCATTGAAAAGTGGCAGATTGCTATGCTTTTACAAGCAGGAAATACCACAAGCTCTGGAAGGGTATCACTGGCTCTAGCATGTTAGTCTCTGCTTTTGCACCTGATTTTCTGGGGGAGGTGTAAGTGAAAAAATTGTGGCAGACCTGTGGCATTGAAAGAGTTATTACAAACCAGTGGATAAAATGTCAATGATGCCTGATGTAAAGAAATGTGCAGCATTAGCAGATATGTGTTGCTGATCTGGTAACAGCTAGCCCTCTCCATAGCAGTGATATTTCTGGGGATATTTCTGGGTTTCAGTAACCAGCCCCATAGGAGGTCTTCCTTGATACCTTTAACTAAATTGTGGTATTTGGCTCCTGCCCAGTGAAAGGAAGCCAGCAGAGCTACCAGCCTTCAGGAGGGGTTTGGGTAGGCATTGCGTCTGAGCTGGCATGCACTCAAGGGCACGGCACAGGCTCCACCAGGCACTGGTAGGATGTGTTAGCCTTTTTGCGCCAAGGCAGCCCTTCCACACATTTTCTAATCCCACCAGAGCGGATAGATTGCATTCAGGAAAGACATAATTTCCATATCCTTTGAGGGTGATTGCGCAAGGCCAAGTGCAGCGTGTCTACTGTGCCTGTAGGTCTCAGCTCAGAGAAACTGCAGTGTTCACTCTTCCCCGGTGCTCAGCCTCCCCTGCTCTCCCTGCCTGCGGATATTCTGCTGACAGCTCCATCTTCCTCCAGCCAATACACTCAAGAGGCTACAGCCATGGTCCTGGCTTGTTTCTGCAGCCCCAGTACCACAGCCCTCACAGCTCACAGCCAAATTTTTTGGTGGAGTAGTTGTACTGAGCTTTGCCAGTGGAGTGTGACTTTGGAATTAGGAATCACTGGACTGTAACTGCGTTGCACTGTGCTCTGTACTCATTCACTGTGATACTGCTGCTGCTTGTGGCATCCTTGTTTCTAATTCTGAGCTATAAAGGTCATTCCAAGGTAGAGATCTGTGCTGGATGGGGTTTGCTCCTGTTGCAATAGTGTTTGCAAGTACTGACACGCCATGCTGGTCAACATAGGGTTAATACCCCTGAGACCTCCCCAAGTGAATAAGCACATACAGAAGCGAAGCATGCATGTTTACTGCAGAGATTTTGCCAATCACCTCCTGACAAACTGGGGGTTGGTTGTTTGTGTGCTTTTCTTTAACTTCACTCTCCACCACAAAACTTTTAAGAATAAACTAGATTTAAGCTGTAGCTGAACAACTGTAGAGAGCAACACAAATATTTGTTTCCAGGCCAGAAAGTACTTGAACTTATTTTGTGATGCTCTTTCTGCATATTGCTCTTCTTTTGCATATTGCTCTTCTTTCTGCATATTGCTCTTCTTTTTCCTCTTTTTTTCTTTTTTTTCCTTCCCTAAGGAAGACCCATATTGTAACACTTTAACAGAGGAAATTCACTCTGCCTCTGCTTTCCTGCCTGGTGTATATTCAAATAATTGCTGCATTTTAACAAGCTGAATTGCATTCCCACCAGCTGTCCCTCAGACCAAACCTTCAAGGATATGCTAAACAATAATGACTGCAACAACAGTAAGCTCAAAAGGCCTCAAGATCCCTTCAAAGATAAGATGTCTTGCTGTTTCCCTTCCATATCCAGGCACTTTCATGCAGATTAGCAAAACAGCATGCTTACAGCCTACATAGGCAAAGCAATGCAGAATGGGGGTGAGTTTGACCCTGTGTGAATGTAGGGAAGGAAAATGTAAAAATCAGAAGATAACACTCCAGAGTAAGCCAGCTGGGGCTCTGCTGAGCAGGGTACGCTGTGTCGCCCATGACCTGGCAGACATTAGCATTTCACATATCCCCCCCTTGGTCACAAATCACCAGAGAGATGCTTTTCTGCACATGTCATCGTGTGTCCTGCAGGGCTGTGACCGATGGCCTTCCCACGGTCTGCTGCCGGGATTGTCCAGTGTGGGGACAGGCAGCGGGGACAGGCAGGGGTGGCATGGACAGGCAGTGGGGCAGCCGTGCAGGAAGGGGAGCTGTCAGGAGGAGGCAGAGGGCACAGGAAGGGGACAGGCAGAGGGCACAGGCAGAGGGCACAGGAAGGGGACAGGCAGAGGGCACAGGCACAGGGGACAGGCAGAGGGCACAGGAAGGGTACAGGCGGAGGGCACAGGAAGGGGACAGGCGGAGGGCACAGGAAGGGCACAGGTGGAGGGCACAGGAAGGGGACCGGCGGAGCAGCAGGCAGCGGGGCAGGCAGAGGGCACAGGCAGAGGGCACAGGAAGGGGACAGGCAGAGGGCACAGGAAGGGCACAGGCAGAGGGCACAGGAAGGGGACCGGCGGAGCAGCAGGCAGCGGGGCAGGCAGAGGCCCAGACCCCTCATGCACAGCCCCGCGCTGGCCCACGGCAGATGGGGAGGGCAGGAACCGGGATTAGCGATTCCTCCTCACCTCCCCACCCCTTCCCCGGCCCCAGCTGGCTGTTTAAAAAGAAAGCCATAAACCCATTAGTACAAAGACAAATGAATCTCATACCCTGAGGCATTCCTTCATTCAGAACTGGCCTTAACTACTTTTCCAACCTTCCTCCCCTTAACCCCAATCTCTTTTGGCTTTTCTTCAGAGAAAAGTTGTTCGGCAGAGTTCGGCAAAATGCTTGACAATACGGCCAGTTAGGAAGTTTTTAGTAAAATTATAGAACCTCACTTTGTACGCGTGCAAACGTGTATATTTTCATATACATACACGTGTATAAATATCTGCCAGCATGTATATGTACAAATATATGCGTAGATATGTCTTCCACATTGTTTACATACATATAAATATATACATATTTTTTTAATTCAATATGTTAGGCACATGTAGTGGATATTAACACTGGAAAACGGCTGTATGTTGCAGCTAAGTTTCATACTGTATGATTTTATGTGTCCTTGATTTTACATTAATGCTAAGCACATGTGAGCCTGTGGCTGCAGCCAATGTGAATTATTTCCCCTTGCATCTACACAGGATGTAGAAAATAATGTGGCAGTACTGTGGTAACTATAGGGGACTTGCCACAGCAGTATAGTGGGAATAGTGGGAAGTGCTCAGAGGAAACGGCAAGTGAAAATAAGGTTTTATGAAGTTTATGTTTGTTTGTTTGTTTGTTTGCTTTCCAATTAAAGGAACTGCTCTACGTATAGGTGAGATAGGAAAGAGGTAACTATACTGCAAATTGTATAAATGGTAATCATTTAGATGGTGCAAATAAATAAAGTTGTTTAAAGGTGAATCCAGCTGAATTAAATATATCTGAATAATCAGACCTTTTGGAACTGTTCCTATTTGAATGTGTAACTAAACTGCTAAGATAAAGACTAATGGACACTTTTAAAGTCTCTTGCTTTTTAACTTTTTGTCCCAATCAACTACTTCCTATTCATCTGTAATTTGCAATTTCCTTCTGTTGATAATATACATATATGTATATAAATAAGTTAACTAGTCCATAGTTTAAAAATGTGTATTTAAACTGAGTGGAAAACTTAATCATCTTTTATATTAATTTGATCTGACTTCTTCTTGGCAATTCACATCTCTCCCCAATGGTTTTATCACATTTTGACTTTTCAGAGATTTTCTTGGAGTGTTTTACTTTCCACATGTAAATAAAATTATGGCCTGTTAGTGGTAGATTCTGTTCATGAATCACACACAGGAGTTTCAATCAAAATCATATGGATTAGTTTAAAATGCTTTTAAAGTAGTAGGCCCCTTTAGTACAGTCTGACTGGAAGTGGAGCACCTTATGGTGCATCCCTTCAGAGCAGGCAGCAGAATCAAGTGTTAATGCTTGGTTAGGTGCTGTGAATATGACCATCTACTTCATTAAACTCGGATATAGCCATAGAGACTTCTTTAAATCACAGCTATTTCCTAATCAAGGCTCCCATCATAGTCAATGAAGTTATAGATTAGTAAAGATTTTGCCTTCAAATCAAAGTCCTTGTATTTGGTTTACATAATTTATAAAATTCTGGCAGTCCTTGGACATATTAAGTATTCTTCTCCTGTGTGAAACCCATCCAAGGGTAGATGAAGTTAGTTTTGCTTTATGTCATGTTGCTTGTCATGAATAATGCTGCAGTCAGAGGTGACAGACACGTGACATGCGGCTAAACGTGAGCGGAGGCTTTTCACGCAGCTGGGGCACCCAGAGGCTCAGGATGCCACTGAGGTTAAATGGAGTTCTCTGAGTAAGGATATAATTTGCCACTGCAGCTAAGTTATCTAGATGTCTTAGTCTTGATGAAAGACTCTCAAATCTCTTCTGTATTTTGGAAAATTGTGACCTATATCCCTTAATCTTCTATGGATTCTCCAGCTGTATGTTTGAAGCAGAGGGCATGCCAAGTTGATTATGTTTTTGTGAAACAACCTAACTTTTCACTGAAAGGAGGCTAAAGAGGGCAGTGCAGCACAAGGTGACGAGCTCCAAGCCTCAGAATAGTCACAGATTAGCAAAAAAATGCTTTCGTAAACAGGATTTTGCAGAGACTGAAGCTGTTAATTGTTATTGTAATGCACCACATTTTAATTGAGTTAATTGGCACAAAATGTTTATCTCCATTGACTGAGATAAAATGTCAAAAGCTCTTTGATGGCAATTGGAATTACAGTAGGCAACCTTGACAATAGAAGTCAATGTTTTACAATGTGCTGCTGTTTAGATCTGTTTGCTTTGGGGATGAAGCATAATGTTTATTATCACTGAGGTATCCATTTTGCCTTGGGAAAGAGTGTCCCAAAGCACCACTGCAGCTTTTTTTTTTATGCTCCAACTGACTGTAGAGAAATGTGAAAGACAGGCTGATTCAGGTTAATTCCACTTCTGAAGGGAAGCCCCATTTTCACACTCTGAGCAGAAGCCAAACCTTTCACAAGAACACTCTGAGCTTGGCTGTGCCTATCAGCCACGGCTGTGTGCCTGTTCATTCTCTCCAAGGGACAAACAGACTTTGGGAGGCAGGACAGTGCTCAGCAAACAGCCAGGTCCATCCCTCCTCTCACTGCCAAGGCCTTGCCATGTGGTACTAGGAAAGCACCAACAAGATGTGAAAGAAGAAAATACAAAAAACTGGTTCACCCAGTGGGATCTAAAACTGGGAATCCCAAGGCTAAATGTAACCATGAAGTGCTGCCTGGTTTCTAAGTGCTGCCAGACAAGTCTGACTGCTCTCTTTGGAGTTGGATGATCCTTCTGGCTCCCAGCTCTCTTCCACTGTGCTCAAAGGGCAGTGCTTATGGTCACTTAAGCTCAGCTCCTCTGTGTGCATCCAGTGAAGACCCTCAATTGAAAAACAAGCCAAATCAATCTGCCGCAAAGAGAAGTGCAGCTCCTGGCCCTCTGCAGAAGTGAGCCCCTGAGTACTGAACTGAACATTTGGGGCTGTTGCCTGTATTGAGTCATTCCTGGGTGCCAGTGCCACCCCAGTGGGTCAGACCAGCACCTGCAGGCAGGCAGGAGATGATGTGTGAAGAGCAGACGAGGTCAAACCTCCTCTTCCTCCTCCATGGGACAGCGCTTGAGCACTGGTGATACTCAGTCTCTGCTGAAAGCAGGCAACTGAACCAAGTTCAGGAAACTCAAGCCAAAATATAGCTGTGTCTTTCCCTTTTTATTATGGCATATTGTTTTATCAGCACAGGGGGGTTCAGTTCTCTTTATAGTTATAATTTAACTTCCAGAAACACAACCCCCAACTTTGTTCAGAGACAGAAGTTCTCAGAAGTGCTTCAGTATTGGAGAGTGCTGGAATGCAGCCACAGGTCAGAAAGCACTGCCCAGGAAAGAGGGTGATGAAAGTACCGACACTTTTATTTAAACAATTTGCCTTCCTTTTCCCCTCGAGGAATAGTTTATAAATTGTATACCTGTCAAAGCAGTGCCAACACACTACTCAGACAAATTTCTATTTTTGACATGAGCATGTGTTTGGCTGCACTTCCAATAGCTGGCTGAGGCTGCCTTACTATGCCATACATCTAGACAGAGCATCTCTGCATTCTAGCAACCACTGGCTGTGACTGGGCAGGTCACCCATTCAGACTGGAAGTCTGAGGCCTGATTCTCAGTCCCTTGTTAATTAAGAAACAGCTGAGGCTTGGTTTTTTGGGCTTGGGGATTTTTTTTCTTTTTATTATTTCTTCTTCTGACAGCTTCCAAGAACTCTTCCAGCAGACTAGAGGGAAGGAATGGGCCTGAGCAATATAGTGAGGCTGAGGTTCCTGCAAGTAACCAGTGCATTATGTTTCTATGAGACTAGACAATCCAGTTCTACTAACTGATGGTGAGAAGTGGAGAAGCTCTGAGGTTACTCCAGTTATATCTGTTCCTGAAGGAGCTGCTTTTCTTTACGTATTTTTAATATCATCCACCTAAGGTCTTGTCTGGTTGCTCATATACTACCACCATCTTTCAGGAGTAGAAGGAAAGAAACAGAAGGATGTCATAAAACCACCAACACCCTAGTTTCAGGAAACAAAATCTACATAAAATATTTTCATAAGCTTTTCTGAATCACTTGCATCTCTTCCACCTTTTATTCATTCTTCTAGGTTGAACTTTTATGAAAGAGGTGCCTGGTGACATTTTTCATTGTGTTAGCTGGTGTAGTGTCCAATAAATGAAGTGGTTTAGTAAGCAGAGTGCCTACCAGGCCATCAGTACTAAATCCACAAAAGGTTAATGAAGCCTGAAACTACAGTAATTTTTGTGTGATGGCTCTCTGCTACCTCTTTGAAGGAGACATCTCTGTGCTGTGAGCTGCAGAGAAACCACTCCAGTGGAGAGACAGCTATGGCAGAGTAGCAGGGGCAAGCTGGGAAATAATGGTGGGAGCAAATGCAGGGGGGAGCTCCAGGATTTCATTTTTAATGTGAATTGGGGTTTTAGCCTCCTTTCTTCTACAAAATCCTGCCTTCTCATGGCAATCTAGCATGAAGACCTTTAGTATGCTTGTTTATTCCTGCTCTTAAGTTTGATTCACATGTTGATCTGTCTCTTGGAAAAGATCTGATCTTCTTTCAGGGTTTGTGGGTTATTGGGGTATTTTTTATGTCTGGGAAGTAAAGTGGAATAATTTTTCCATCAGTTGAGTAAGTGGCAGCTCCAGAGGTGGTTACCTAGGATGCCTGTGCTTCAAAGACCAGAGAAGTAAGATGTGTCGCACAGTCATAGTGTAGGATAACATGAAGGTGCAATATGATGGGTCTGAGTGACCTGGTCAGCTGTAAAAGTCAATGCAGATACAGGCCCAGTTTTTATACAGCTTTTTCATTGGCTATTTTCAACTACTCTCCTTTTGACATAATTAGTATGTGGGCAATATCCAGCATTGCTTTTCCCTTTGTTTCTTTTAGTAGCCTGTGTTGCTAAATGGTTGCAACAATTGCACTTTACTGCAGAGGGCAAAAGAAAGGTTTATAGTTAATGCAGTTAATTGTACAGGAGAAAGCATGGCCATGGATCTTGGTAAAAATTAAAGTGATCTGACATCATAGCAGTCACTTGAGTGTTCAAATGTTACAGGCTGGCATAGAAAGCAGAAGGGCAAGCAGGTAAACAGGTGAACATGCATGGGGGGGGACAGAAAGAAGATATGGCTTTGCAAATATGTGACAAGAACAAGGAACATAGAAAAATATGTTAAATGGTCAAAAACAGGAGATGATAAGATTTTGTCAGCTGATATTTAGAGCTTTTTGGGAGAGAGGATTGTCTCACACAGCATTTTTATATATTTCTAAAGCAGGTTCTGAAATCAGAAAAAGGTATTTTGAAGTCTCATCTATGTGCATCTTTATTTATCTAAGTACCCTTCAGAAAAGGATCCAAAGTCATGCGGATTTAAAATCACCTCAGATCTATAAATAAAGAATGATGATAGATGGCAGAAAAATGAGCTGTGGCAGGTAGATGTGCTGTGACCTGAGGGACTGGTCTGTTCTTCTTTCGCATCCACATTAATTATCCAGAAGTGGGAGTAAATAGCATCTTAATTGAGAAATATTACAAAGGGACTTGGAGAAGTTGTAGAGATTAATTAGATAATCTTCATAAGACATTTAAAATATGAGTACTTCCTTGCATACTTTCACTTAATTAAACTTTTATTTCATCTATAAACAACTGGTATTTTTATCAGTCAAATAAGCATGCAAAAATTTGATTTATACCTATTTTTTTTTTCTTCATTCTAAATGTACATAGAGGATATGTCTCTGTGGGTAGATGCCTGAGTGTATGTATGTGTATATAGGGGAATAATAAAATATGTGTGGAAGTATATGCACACTACCCCTATTTGGACAGAATTAAGAACCACATTCTTAGGAAACCCAAGAGTTTCCATCATCTATTTTTTGTATTCACAGGTGCAGCAAGAGAGATGAAGAATGGATATATACACGAGAAAACACTTTCCATTTTACAGCACCAACTCCTCTTTATTAGAAACAGTATAGCAAAGAAGAAAATAAAAATCTATTGTTCATTTTCACTTTGATCATCATACCTATCATTTTACACACCACATGCTTTGCTCTTCCAAGGGCATATATTGTATTTATTCTGCAGCTGCAGTGTATTGATTTTGGACTACTGAGTTCAGTGCAGATGAGTGACAAACTAAGCTGCTGGGTGACTGATAAGTAACCATGTTTAATCTCTTGGCTCCAAAATGAAATCCCAAAGCTCATCTCAACAATTTTAGTTTTGGTGCTTAGTCAAGAGCATACACTCTAAATAATACTTTTTTTCTTATACATGTAAAGATCAGAAGTAGAACAGAACTTTTCAGGGAAACTGCTGCAATTCTTCATTCTTTCTCTACCCAATCATACACAGGATTGTTACAGATTTACACTAATGCATCTGTATGAATCCAGCTGATAGTTTTAATTAGATGTAAATATTTATCTGCCTTTCCATTGCATTGTATTAATTGCTCATTTTAGCAGCTGTGATGTTTCCTAAGCCTTCATCCACTGAATGAACAATAGACTGCACAATTTCCTAATTCAGTACTCTGGGTTTTAAAATACAGACATACCTTCTTGAATATAATAATAATAATAATAATAATAATAATAATAATAATAATAATAATAATAATAATAATAATAATAATAATATAGGAATGATAAGAATAATTATTGTTGTTTTGTTGCTATTGTACTTCTATAATTATTCTACAATCATGTATAAATATAATTATTTTTTTATTTTCTATTATTTTCTTAGGTCTTCTAAAAATAGGAAGAATCCCATTATTTATAAGCAGTGTTAAATTGCGTACATCTTGTAACATGTACAATGAAATCTAGAGGCAGTAAAAAGTGAGGTTTCTGAAGTGCTAGCTACAATATCTAACCAAAAAACTCATTGAGAGGAAAGCATTATAAAGCCGGAAAGTTCTTCTCTTTCTTGGCACAGCTGGACAACACACCAAGGAAAACTTACAAGCTGTAGCACAACAAGTGGCACCAGGTGAATATTGTGGCATGAAGGTACCTGGGAACAAAACATATCCATGAAGTCACAGCTCGTGCAAGCTCAAATGCTGCAAGCCTGGATGAAGCCAAGCTGAACCTGCAGGGAAGGTGTGGCTGCAGTGTGGCCAACCATACTCAAACTCATTTTTTCCTATGAGAGCACCAGTGAAGAGCTCCAAGAACCTGACACCCTGATAGATATATTGCTGTCAAACCCTGAATTTACTGAAGTGCAGTTAGAGCTACCCATAGGCAGAGGTGGATTGTTGCCACCTGGCCTTTTGTCACTGAAGTGGAGCAATGTAGCTCTCCTGCTTGTAGGTGTTTATTCAAAGAGCCATTTTAATGGTTTTTTTTAAAATATGATAACAGTTTTAGAATATTGATATCTTTCATACAGAAAGGCAGTAAAGGTATAATATTGCCTAAGAAAATAAAAATTTCCACCTGCAGTTTGGAATAGGAATATGTGCAATCCAATAATGTGACTGACACCTGACCAATGGAGTGGTGTGCTTCTAAATTACTTTTTCAACAAAACCCAGTAAAATGGCATTGATGAAACAATAGTTTAAGAGTAATTAGCCAGGGTTTGTTCCCACTTTATGTGTTAATAGATAAGAATCAACACATAAGGGCTGCTTGAAAACTTCTCATTAGGCAAATATGCAAGGGTTTTTTTTATTTTATAGTTAGGCAGAATTCATTGTCAAAGCTGAGGCAATGGTAAGCATCTTAAAAAACATTGTTCATTCCAATAACTTCTGGCTAAGTTTGAGTTGTTTCCTAAGGAAAAAATTCATAATAGTACAGTTTGGACAATTAAAATACAGTAAGATTCACAGCAGAGGTGACTGGCTGTTTGAAAGTTGCTGCAGCACACAATTTATGACATCCTTTATTTTAACAGTGCTCAGTATATCCTGTAAATGCTTTAATGTGCTTAAGCCAGTTTATTTCTTTGTTAATGGTCCATGATTGCAATCAGGCATATCCTATAGAGAGCTTCACACTTCCGTGTGAAGTGTTATTTGATAAAAAACCTAATCAATAAATCTAATTTCTTCTCTTGCCAGATACAGTTACATAATGTGTTTTCAATTTGGGCCTGGATCCGTTTCCCCAAATACCCAATAACCTATGAGAATTCATAAGCTTTGTACCAAGCTAGCATTCAAAATCATTATGAGTGGACTCCTAGACATTGCTTTGTAAAAACAAAAATAGGGCTGTCCTTTAAACAATCACATCTTTCCACAAATTTTTAAGGATAACTGAAAAGTTTATAGGATTAAACGAGGACAGCAAATGTAATGAAGAGTGTAGCTTCCAGGGTTTCCTTTCTAACCATGTGTTTTGTATGCCATCATATATTATGGAGCTACAGAATCATAATCCAAATAAATGCTATACTTTAGTCTAATACTGAGTGACTACTAGAAGGTGGTTAGGTTGATAGCACTTTATTTCAAAGAGTATGAATTATGACAAAAAACATTTTGTACAAAAATATGACTGTAAATGTTATGAATCTTCCATTTCTTTGGGGAAGTGTTTAGATTAGTCCAGAATAGATACACTGAAGAAATGAGAGCTGCTAAAAAATGAAGAGTCCTTTAAATAGGAGTTGATTTTTATTTGAAATGTCATTATTTACTTATTTTTCATTAATTATTGTTTTCACAATAGAGAAATGACATTGAAATGTCTTTGGAAACATAAATTCTTTTGATAAATATGTTAAACTGAAATCAGCCCTTTAGACTCATCTTCTACTGAATATTTAATCCCTTATGAATCATGGGATCTTCTTTAAATTGCTTTTCGCTTTCCAGCTGAAAGGCAGGAGTCATGCTGACGGAGGACAGGGACACCACATTTAAAGCCCAGACATAAGGATTCCAAGTACTATCCAAGGGATGCATGGGATTCCTCATGTTCAGCACCTACATCTGGGTCTATTCTTGCATCTTTTCCAATGACTGCCAACTGTAAAAATACAGAAATAGTCTTTTGGCCCGACAGATCGGGCTGCACTGGACTGCCTTGAATTAGTACCTGGGGAATTTAGGTGCTTCATACTTTGTATCTGTGCTGATACAGGGATTAGATCTCTTAAAATTACGTATTTTATCAGCTCACATGAGAAAGAGTATGAAATAAATAAAATATCAGAAAAGGGTGATTTATCTTACATTTAAATAGTAGTTCAGAGAGGACTTCAGTGAATGTCTGGGAGAGCCTGTTCTATCTTAGTTGGCTGTCAGAGGAGTTCAGCCTCCAATTAAAATGATTTTTAATCTTTCCAAGTAGGCAAGACCTCATTCATCTATCTTATTGTTCATTCAAATAATGACCACAAAGAGAAATGTTTGAAAGAGGATTTTTTAAAATAGTAGTAGTAGTAGTAACAGTAGCAATAGTAGTAGTAGTAGTAATAGTAATAGTAATTGTTGCTAGTTGTTATGGACACATTGTTACAGGATATTACTGTCATAATTACATGCAGGGATTAATACCAAACTCCATGAAAGCATCACTCCTGTGCCTAGGGCTAAAAAAAACACTGTTTGAAGAGTTCTGTGCTTTGCTTATCAACACTGCTTGAATGAGGGTTTAGTAAATTTATTACACAAAAATTTGCAAGGTAATGAATCGTCAAGACTAACATTCAGTTAGAACCATGTTTTGACCAGAAATGTACAGCAGATCAGTGTGTCTTCAGCACACAGCAGACACCCATGTCCAGGGCATGTCACTGAAGTAGAAAACCCTACACAAAGCTGTTTCCATCTGTGATCTTAGTAGCTGGCTGGAAATTTGAGGTCTTGAAGGTTATTCCTGCTGGAGGAAGTTATTGATGCTACTCTGTCAACAAAAAATGTACACAGTTCTATTTTCTTTGAAAACAGAGTTTCAAGCAACAAGAGGCCATTTCCTTGCCAAAGGTATCAAAACGCTTTTCTCCGAATCCTTCAAAACTTCTTTCAGGGTCCTTCTTGGGGCCGGTGTTGTTGTGAATAATCAGGATTTGTTGGTAATTCCTCTGCAGGCTGTTTCTGAGCTGAGATTTGCAGCTTGGTTTTTCTCTCTTGCATGCACATATTTGCACACATACATCCATTCATCCTGCTGGACAGTAAAAATCCCAGGGAGGTACAGCAATTTTTTTTGCTGCCTGATGTAAAGATCACAGAATATTCTGAGTTGGAAGAGACCCACAAGGATCATCAAGTCCAACTCTTAACGTTAAACCCATCTGGGGATCAAACCCACTTACCTTAGTGTTATTTGTACTATGCTCTACCCAACTCAGATATCTTAGACAAGTCTTTAGATTTGGAAAAAATATTTCATTTATCTGCATCCATAGAAGAACCTAGTGAAATTTAAATGAAAAGTAGTGAAGGCTCTTTCAATTAGATTTTAGCCATTCTACAACAATATTCAATATATTTCTTCATTGGAGTCTTCAGGGGCCATTCCAGTGGACTATACCTGCTCCTACATCACTCTCAGAAGAAAAACTCCACCTTTGGGTGATGAAGGCTTGCTTATTAGAGGGAAGCTAGTAGCTAGTTAGCTGCTTAAATATCACTTGGAAATAGGATTTTTCTACATGAAAGCCTGAGGTTTTTGACAGGTTATAGGTGTGTGTTCTTGGAAGTTTCAAATATATTGGTTAGAGTTTCTAACCAACATGATAGAGATCAGAAGTTATGAAGATAAAGGGTCACATCAGAAACTTTGTATTTCAAGGTACAGAACATACTTCAGTTAAATTCACTCACCAGATATCAACACTAGTGTCAGAGCACTTAAGAGAAAAAGCACCCTTCTGCAGTCAAGTGAATTACAAGTATAATCAAACAAAATTCATTATTTTGCAACCAAACCAGACAATTTAAAAGAGAAAAGCAACCTCCTGATGTTTATGCACATTGTTTTATTTCCAAACAGCCAGTCCTAAGAGCACTGTACAGGCGACATAGAAAAATGCATTGCTACAAGAAGTTTAAGTTTTGTTGACTCTTTAAAATTAAATTGTGTTTGTAATTCAGATTTATTCTTTACTGATGACAGAATTTTTGCAAGCCCAAGTTACTTACAGCCTGTCCCTCCTGGAAAACTTTGTTTTCTGATTCGGTTCCATTCCATTTTATACTAATCCTTACATCACTCTAATTTCATAATATTATGCAGCTACCACTGACAAATATATCTGTAGAGTGCTATAGGGTGGTAATCAAGAAACCCTCAGATAATAGCGCAGATATTCCATATAATTTTTAATTTAGTAAAATTTCAGAGCAATGTATTTCCATTCAAGAACACTGTCAATTTACAGGTATCTGGTGATTTCTTTGGGACCTTCCCACAGTGGAGGATTTAATTTTTAATATATAAAATGTGGAGGACAGAACATGGTTAGCTATGTAGTGAGAAATAATGGCATGGAAAGACTCATTTTAAATGATGATATTAGAGTTAGAGCTTTCCAGAAAAATCAAAATTTTATCATTGGTTGTATAAACTCAGTGTATGTGCCAACACTTCATCACTTTACAAAGAATGATGAGAAAAGAAAACTATTTATTTTCAGATACTTTTTGGGGAAGATAGTTTGTATGACCAATATATAAGCAGGATGCATAGACATGCTTTGGCAGCAAATGACATTTCTGAGAGGAAAGACCCTAAAATCAATGTCATATACCATGATATCATTGAATGTATTTTCAGGTGACTTTATTTTCCTGTAGAAAGGCTGATGCACGTTATTAGCAAAATTGTTTGCATGATGTGATCACAGTTGCAAGCACATTCATACAGGCAATACATTACCTACCTTTACACACTTCACACTTTACTGCACTCTGGTGTGTCCTTCTGGCCAGTCTCAGCAGCCTCAGACACTGAGATAAGAGAACAGGACCTCCAGTCAAGCTTTTGAACCATATTAGGATGATGCATGTTGATAAAGGGAAGCTAATTTATGGGCAAGTGGTACCCTCCAGTGCTGGAAGCCAGGGCAGATAAGGATCTTATCAGTCATATGATCAACCTCAGATTTCCTTGCACATCAGTCTTACTTGCTCTGTACTTTCCCAGCTGCAAACATATCACAGAATAGCTTGAGTAGCAATGAGCTATTCCCAAATTGCTAGTGCCACGGCTGAATTGTAGAACTTGGGCTCCAAACTATTCACTCAAGAATGTCTTGGATATAATATTGTTTCACTGAGCAGGGAGGAAAATAAGAGGAGCATTGATTAAAAGCTCAAGCCTTGTGGTTATTAAGTCTTTCCTTTCTATTAATAACTATATTTTCAGTTATATCCTAGTAAAACCATTATGTATAGTGTGTATAACTTTTTCTTTGTATAATACATAAATATATAAATACATAAATGTATTAAATTATAAAGATGTATATATACACATCAGATTAAAAATTGAGTGGTTTATGAAACCCAAACCCCAAATGGTTTTTATTTCACTTTGTCTTGCCAATAATCTGATTGGTACCCAGTGTCAATTCATCTGTTTTCTTGGAAAATGATTTGTAGAAATCAATTTTACTTGCAGCTCTTTGGTTTTCTGTGGGCCTTACAGAAAAGTCATTAGCACAGTTGACAAATATTTTTGCCTTTCCCGTTGTCTTCTGCTCAGCAAATTGAGAGCTTGCTTTTAAGTTACTTGATGCTTACAGTAACATGAGACAAGCAGCATCCATCTAGCAGCAGGACTTCAAAGAGAAATCACTATTTCCCCTGACAGTCCCGCCCCATGCACAGCAGCTCCTGGAAGCAGCTGCATTGCTTTGAACTCAACTTTAACTTCAGAGCCAGCTTAGGGCTCTGAAATGGGATGCAAATTGGTGTAGCAAGGTGGTGTAACCCACTGGTGAGTGGGTGTTAGGGGGCCCCCTCTGTGCAGACCCATAGCATGTGTGAGTTGCTTCAATCCCTGACCACAGCTTTCTGCTTCTTTAGTTTGTGCTGGGGGAACTTATGATTTTACTTCTGCCCATCCCCAGCTGAACCTCACTAAATCACTAAATCACTGCAAACTGCTGGGCCACCTGGGGTTCAGATTTGGGGGACCCTGACTGATCAAATTAAAGTTCTTTGAGGAGAGGAAATGTGAATGTTTAAATACCAGTGCCAAGTAATTTCCTTCCTTGCATTTTTTTCCATAGGTACTACTCCCCTGACCATCCGTGCTCTATATCTATTGATTGCTGCTCCTCTTGAGCTATATTTAGGATTACACTAGTTCATTCCTTCTGAGAGGAGACTGGCTGTGGTTATATAGATTATTGCCCTGGGAGCTGTAATGCAGTCTTCACCTTACTTCAAGCACTTTGAACTGAGGAAACAGATGGGTGCCAAATGGCAAACAGAAGCGGTCTGGGTCAAGTGATGTGCTGGAGATCCAGACAGTTCAGTTTCAGTGGGGACAGCCATGGACAGAGGCAGTACAGACCTCCCATTGTCAGGACACCAAAGGTTCTGCCTCAAAGAGATGAGCTTTAGCAGCAGATATATGCAGAATATACTGATAATTCATATGAAACCCATATCATTTCGAGGAAGTGCCTCAGTTTCTCCTGTGAATGCTCCAGGTCCAACATTGCCTGGCCAGGTGGATCTGTTCCCTTCAGGGCAAAAAAGCTTTTTAAAACTTTCATATGGAATACAGGGAGTGTGGGGGGGAAAGGACAGACACAACTAGACTGGTAAATATCAGTTGAGAGATCGTGAACAGAGAAGAAAAAAACATGTTCTATTTTCTTCTGAGGCCTATAATTAAATCATCTACAAGTGACACAAGGAAAATTTTCTGGCACATTCTTGCATAGATTTTTAAACTGGATGTCCTAACCCAGAGCTCATGATCTTATTGATTCCCACCTTGATCCTGAATGTATACCTTCTTTACTAAGTCTGAAAGTAGATAGCTATGATTTAGGTTATAATCTCCAGCAAAAAAAATCTGTTCGCCTGACTAAGCAGAAAATACTTTTTAATTGATTTCTTCACAAGCATAATATACAGGAAGAAAGGTCCCTTTCTAGCAGAAAATTATATGAATGTTTTATATGCTTTAGATACATAGTTCCTACTATCAGTTCCCACCAGCCCAAGAAGATGGAATCACCATGTGGATCCTTAACAAAAAAAGATAGAATTGCTGTCTGATTCAAGCCCCTAAGGATTTATTTGTGTCGGAGCTTCAAATGCTACCTAACACCTTCCATAGGCCCCACTAAGACAAGGCTGGACTGTTGTATAAATTAACTGAAAAAGAGAGATCTTTTCTTGGCAAATAAAATAATGTATTAAACTTGAGAAGCCTTAGAAAAATGAGTTAAATCCTTTTTTGTATTTCATCTGAAATGAATACTGGCTTCCCTAGAGAATTCAGTGGGAGAAAATCAACTTGCAGGAGGCATCAGAGGTGCAACTTCCCAGGGTTTGAGCTGCACCAGAGCTGCCCAAGGCACCTGCTAGCAGCAAAGGAGGTGCTGGAGGGGCATCACCAAGTTTGCAAAGCCCCCCAACCACACCAGCTCAGAATATGGAGCCAGACAAATGACTAATAAGAAATAATAATCTTTCAGCAAATTAATATCAAACAGCAAGACCCACAGGTTCCTGATAATCTAGAAATGGAGGTTAGCTGTTCAAGCAAAGCTGAATCTCTCAATGTCTTAACTACCAGTTCAGGGGGGTCTTAACTGGGGCATAAACAGAAATGTATGGAAATTACAAAAATGAAGAAAAAGGGCAGAAATCCCAGAACTGAGAGGATCTAAAAAACTAAATGCAGGTCTACAGTACATATGGGATAATTGATTTGTTAAACATCAATTCAGCTTTACTTATACAGGGAAAGCATTACTACTCCTCTCATTATGGACACAGTCATATCCAGGCAAAGACCCCATGTGCAAAATGGAAACATTTCATTAGCCCTTTAGTTTGTGTTGGTTTAATTATTCATATACCTTTCAAAAAGATATATTGGGTTATCCCTAAACATGCAATCTCTTGAATTTCTCCCATTTCTTTTAATGATGGTCATAATTTCTATATTTGCAGTGTATTCCTGCGGTTTGAGTCCCCTTAATGTGCCAGACAACAGCTTGTCACGGAAGGTCACAGAGCAGGGAAGATATTGTGGTTCTGCAGAGCAGCCTTACAGGATGCACTTAGCGTGCCCCAAAGGTCCTGCTCCACCCTATGACCCAAAGAGCCAAATTCAGCGCTGTCACATTAGACAGCCCAGCACAATCCAACACAGGCAAGCAAGAAACATTAGAAAGATTTGGTTAAGATGGTGCAACTTCTGTGGGTTGCTTAGATGAAAAAAAAATTAATTGCAGTCATGAAGAAAGAAATTTGTCCTCTAGTTTTGGTTATTGCATAACTCAGTTGCAGGAGCAAAATTGCTACAATGGTGCAGCTCCATCATTTTACATGGACTCAGGACCTGTCCATTCAGTATAACTTAGAATTTTCCAACCCCTTATTCAGCAGAATGCAGTCCGAGGTGACCTTTTGCACGAACCTCCAAAGGCCACAGAAACTGAATACTTCCAAGCTGACCATCTGACTTATCCTTGTGAAAAGTTACTCTGTATTAAAAGGTCAAAAGAAAAAGAAAAGAAAAGGCTCCTCAGCAGGGAGCTGCCCTTTGGGATGTTAGGTAATTTAAATTAACTGGCATCATGCTGAGTAGCTTACATTTCTATATCTGTATGTGAGTGGGAACAGCTAAGGTTAAAGGGTCAGTCTCTTCTTCAGCAGGAAGACATCCCTTTGCTGCTCCTACTTCGGTGAGCACAATGCTGAACACCAGCAGTTTCTTTTGGAGTCTGTTCCTGCATTCTGCACGTCATGGCAGGGGAACTGAAAATGTTAATGTGACAACAAAAGTAAAAATAGATCTCTCTTTTCCCTGACTCTTACTTTCCAGGGTTTGTTGTCAAAGTTGCTCAGCATCCTCATACTTCTCCTCAGGATATAATGCCTAGGCCCTATAGGTAGGAGGATATTTTGTAGGACATCTAGTATTAGCTTCTGCAGCTACTTCAGTGGGGAAGTTTGTGGTAAATGGAAAGAACAGAAGCTGTTAGGAGCTTGTTTAAACATATGTGCTCTAGCTATTAAACTAGGAAAATAAATTGCAAAGGTGAAATAAGCTATCTGCTAAAAGCGCAGGTAGAATTTAAATGTAGCCTTTCCTCACAGGTCTAGGAGTCAGGGTCCCTGGTTCTATATCAGGTTTTCTCTGTGACACTGAATTTCTGCAGGCTCTGACCAGTATGAGTAAAATGAAAGAAGCAACAATTTCAAGTGATTTTGCAAAATCCACCAGTTTATTTTTGGAAAGTACTTTGATGCTCATGTATAAAATCAGCATATTGCTTCAGAAGTGTAAGCAGCAGTTCCAGAGGTTTTGTTCTCATTCAGATGCAGTGACAGGATTTTTTGCATATGCTTTAGCCTTACCTCTCTTCTTTCCCATGGGATAGGAGAGGACAGAATTTGTATGAGTTTTTGAGTTTTGGGGACTTGATTGTTTTTCATACATTAATGATGTGCCATACATTTCACTAAGGAGAACAACAGAAAAACCTCTCTCACTTGGAAAGAAGGACAGGATGATATCCCAAAGCAGAGTCGGTGAAGTTTGTGATGAATAAGAGAATTACCTATTCATTCACTGATTCGTTGAAATTACCACTCAGAAACACAAAAATTATTAACACATTTTGTACAGAACATGGCTGCTAGCATAATTAATGAGTTAGCCACAGAATAGCTCAGAGGCCACCTTACACAGATTTAGTAATTTAAAAATTTTTCTTTAAAGATTCCTCAAATTATTATTTTTTTATGCATTTCTTGAGACCACACAATGCAGTATTGCAAATTAACATACCGTTCAGGTTTTTGAAATTATTTGGTTCCACCTGGTGTTTCACACCACATCAGAGGTGTGCATTATCTCACTGTAACACGGTCCTGCCATGTCTCCTTGCATAATTAACTTCCTGCATACCAACGAAATCAGTTAATGGATATATTACTGATAAGTTTATTAATAGAAGGCAGGGCAAACTGATTCAGAGGCATTAGCATATCTCTAAGCAGAAGATTGCGTTAGAGAATGAGGGCAGGACTGTTTATTTGTGTAATTGCCCTATCACCAAACTATTCACTAGTGCTGTTTTGTAACTCAAGGAATCTTTACATTATTCTTGCAAAACTGAAGAAGTGTATCACAGCCTTCAAAACGCTATATATATATATATATATATATTAGGGTTCCAGTCAGTAACCAGCTGCAAATGGTTTCTGGCATTCATTGTAAAGGTGAGGTGAATCACCCTCCAGGTTGCCCGTTGCCTTCTTTCACTGATTAGATGAGTCTTGAGTGGCCAATTTACATGAGAAAAGAAGAAAAATTCTACCCTATGTAGAGGGAATTGCCTGCTAAATGTTCGTCTTCCCCACAGTGAAAGGTTTACTCAGTCCTAGGGAGAGGCATCCCTAGGCTGACTTGCACCAGCCCTGGAGCCTCCCTGGAGAAGCCGAGTCAGCGCAGCTGCTGCTCGGCTGAGACACGCGGGACAAGCAGATGGCTTCACCAGCCTGATGCCTTTGTTGGGGGCTCTTGCTGGGTTTGCAAGATGCAGCCCCACACTTCAGTCCTGTCCTCCCCTTACAGAGTAGATGGAACCTAAACTTGTGACTCACCAGGTCTACAGGGAGTGTGTAAATCTGTTTTATCTTCCATTGACCACTGTCGATTTTGCTCTTGTCAGACCATAACTTCTTTCCAAATCAAGCTGTAGCTATTGAATTGAAAACAGTCTATTTAACAAATTGTGCATGGGGATATCATTCCCACCAGGCTCTCCAACCACTGGGAGACACATCTGTCATTCTCCTGTGAGACAACCGGCAACCTCGAGAGAGGTTCATGAGTGTGTGTGGTGTCTTGGCCCAAAAAGCTGACTCATTCATTTTTCTGTAATGCTAGTCCAGTTTACTTGAGGATTAAGATGAAGTCTGAGATAAGCAACTTGGTTCAAGAGATGCCATCACAGACTAACCAGCCACAAGCAATTGCCAGATGATTACACTGAAGTTCCTATCTTGATTTGTAGAAGAAAAGAGCTAAAATAAAAGAGCTCCTAAGTGTGTCTCTCAGGAATCTAGGAGAAAATGTGATAGCCAGACTGAGTTTAGACATTGTCCTAACAGCCCATCCTAAACCACTAACAGCTTACATTTACCTGATCATTATATCGTGTTAAAATACAATTAATAATTAATCAAATTCTAACACCTTTTCTCTTTTTGTTTGGTTTTGGTTTTGTTTGGGTTTTTGTTTGGGTTTTTTGGGGGGTTTTGCGTGGGGTTTTTTTGTGGGTTTTTTTTTGTTTTTTCTTTTGTTATGGGAGGACAACACCTCTACTAGAAGTTTATCCAAAGCCTAGCATGATGGTATGCCTAAATTTCATCCATCCAGCCACTCCTAAGTTTCATCCATCCAGGTCTGTGTATTTTCTGTAATTGCCAGGAATGCCAGGGTAGAAATCAGGTTGCAGAGCCCTTGCATTCACAATGTGGCCTAAAGCAGTGCACAAGGCAACCACTAACAAAGGGGTTTACTGTTCACCTCATCCTGCTGTGTCAACCACCTCCCCCTTGGGCTTTCACAGACAGATGGTTAATATGTATTAATTATTTTGTTATAAATCCCTCTTGCTTTTCTTTCCATTTTTCAACTTAGTCCAGAAAATGCTTTGAAGAGATGGTTGAAATCTCAATGAATGTCCACACTGTAGAAAAATCTTCCATTTTTCTCTACCATCAGCTCTTAAAAGTTATCTAATTTATGCTGTTGTAAATAAAGCAAAGTCAATGAAAATTGCCGTCTCCAATGCAAAAATGGTAGAAGAGAGCCTTCCATTACACTCTCTGCCTGGGAAATTGAATAATCTGTTCACATAATCTGTGTCAACTGTGGAAAACTAACCAAGAAAAAGTACACATAATGATTAAAGATAATAGTTTCTTATCACTGATTCCAATTATAGACAATTTTTATGCATTAGTATGGGTACATGCAACTTTTCCACTTACTGTGAATGCGTCCTGGAATACTAAAAGTAATATGTGCAAGTGGGGCACACATTACATAGCCACCTAAATTTACATATGTTTTTATACTCAACTAATTAAAGATTCCCAATCCCAGGACATAATAATTTCTTTAACCCTTTTCTGTACTTTGTGATATTAGCTGTGATATATGTTACATAGAGTAGAATTGCATGTACTTTAAATATACCACTTGGTCATGGGGCATAACAGTGGAATCAAACACTATCTAGAACAGCAGACAGATTGTCACATACACTGAATTTGAAATAATTAAATTTCCCAATAGAGAATCAAACCTTCAAATACATTTTTGACTGATTTTTCTCTTCAATTTTACTGCAATAAACTCGAT
The DNA here is from genome assembly GCF_028018845.1 of Melospiza georgiana. Classification (NCBI taxonomy): domain Eukaryota; kingdom Metazoa; phylum Chordata; class Aves; order Passeriformes; family Passerellidae; genus Melospiza; species Melospiza georgiana. The sequence continues at coordinate 93,862,925 of NC_080432.1, forward strand.
CCTTTCTAAACTTGACCGCATACCTTAGTCTTGGGAAAATGGAATCACGGAACATATTTTGCTGCTCTTCTATACAGCTGTGCACACCAAAATAATCCCCAGTTCATTACAAGGTACAGGCATGAATAATATTCTCTGAGAGACAAAGATACAGACTCTATGTGCTCCGAATGTACATAGGACTACATCTATAACAGGAGAGACATAGAGACGTACTGCAAAGGCTTTGCAGTTAACTGACCTGCATGTGGATTTAAGATATGACATGTTTGCTGAGAAAGCAAAGCCAAATATGTGTATAAGTTAGAGCTGATTTACACCCCACAAAAGATGGGGCACCACAATCTCACACAGAGAAATGCTGACCATGACAATCTAAAATTTGGCTTGTCTTTACAGAAGGTGAGTCAAATGGGAAAACTAAACAGTAATGGAGTTATCTGGGGAGTTGCGTCCTCAGTCAACAGCTTCCTGCAAAGCTGCATCTGCTAGTGTTGGTCACCATGTGTGATGTGTGCTGCTGCAGTAACAACAATCAGAATTAAAAGTAGCTTGTTTGCCTGAAGCAGCAACCAAAGTAGCAATACAAGAGAAGAACTGATTTTTTTGAAAAGAGTTGGGGCATTCTGTATTCCACCCACCTGCACGTTATAATGATCTGATAAATGTGGGGAAACACATCTGAATCTCACACCTCAGCAGCGCATTGCAAATTGAATTAGGTAAATGAAAATTAGCTTAAGCAGATATTGTGGCTGGAGCTGAATGAGTGACTGACTGTTTTCAGATGAAAGAAGCTCCAGTCCCCTTTAAATTTCTCCTAATGGTACTTGTTTTGCTAATAAATGTGTAATGGAAATGTTGAGCAACAAGGAAAAAAAGGAAAGAGGGACTAAATGGAGAAAGTGAGGGGGAAGGAAAAGGAAACATAAATTTGGGAACCCTGAAAATTCAGATTTATTCATGAATGCCTCTTGTACCTGAGGATATAATACATTATTTCAGGAGTTAAATGAAGCTTAGAAATCCAGTGGATAGCTGAAAAAATCTTTTGCTGCTGATTTCACAAATACAAAACTAAATTCACACTACATCTATACTCATGAAACCCAAAATAATGAGAATAGTTGCACAATTGCTAAGTGTAGCAGTATTTACATTGAAATAATAATTATGTTCCAGTTGTGTTACTGATTTTTCAAATAGGTTCTCCTATTCCTGTTTAGGAAGAAACTCTTTATTACTGTCTGCTATTTTCTTAGTAAGCATAGAAATTGAAGATCTACATACGATAATAATTTGGGAATATATAGCTCACAGACACAAATATTTACAGTTGTAAATTTAGTTTACCTGAGGCAAAGATCCAGAAAGCTATGAAACATCTTCTTGCCCAACATCTGTGCTGATCTGTGCTGAGCTGTGTTGTGGAGTGTCAGGAATACGGATGGATCAATTTGGGAACTTTATTGTACAGCCTGTGTAAGAAAGTAAGGCTCTACTGACATACGGCCTATGGCTTTCCAAAGCCATAGATTAGTCCTGAGTCTCAGCAAATTAATCCCTAGAAAGAAACGAGAATGTTTCTTTTTGGTTCCCATCAAGAGTGTTCCATTCTATAATCTTTATCTACCATGGTAAATCCTTGTCTGATACTATTTTATCTGAGTATCTCAAGTACGCTGCAGAATTTAATTTCCACAGCAGCCTGTGAAGCAGGTAAGCATCACCTCTATTCTGTAGAGGCATGGAGATAAAACTGGGAGCAATTCTGGTTTCATCATGTCCCAATTTAGTGGCTTATTCTACTTATTTCATATGAGATACCAAGTGCAGTGAGGTAAGAAACATTCTTATACAAACCATAGTTTATTCCCAGACTATACAGGATGAAGCAAATAATTTTTACATTATTTTCTTACAAAGAAATGCCCGCATTCCAAAAAAGTAGTACTTTGGAGAACTCTATTTTTCAGCCAGAACCTCAGCCAGCGAAGGCTGGAGTTGATAAGTTTGGGGTTTGTTGAGCTGGTCTCTCCTGACCAAAGAGCATTTCAGTGGGAACCCCCAGCCAGCCCCACTTGGCTGGAACTATTCTCTGTCAGGCACAGCAGCTCTGGCCCAGCCAGCACACCCTGGGCCAAGCTGATTCATTCCATCTCCCCATCTCAGCCAGAGGAATCCCATTTCAAATCCTGTCATTTCGGGTTTCTCTCCTGGTAATTATTTCACCATTAATGTGGTCCTTGATGGCACTAACATATTTAGAAATCAGAACACATTTAGTTCAGATGCGTGTGAAATTATTAGGATTATTATTAAAGCACTTTTAAAAAATCAAATTGCGTACAATGTAATGTGATAAATTGAAATAATCTAGGTGATAGCTGGGAAAAAAATAAATAGGAAAGTACACAAATTTCCCAAAGGATTTCATACGTAAAAATTTAAGAGCATGAAAAGATACAAAGATCATTAATGATGCCCATAGTTTTGTACAATTACTAAGTCAGTATCTTTCAAATTTCTCCAGTCTTGCTTAAGCAAGGCAAAGAAACTGTGCTCTCCTAAAACACTGACATGATTTTATGGGACTTATTTAGAAGCAGAAGTATTTATTAATACTCTGAAGAACTCTAATCACAATTTGTCATCATCAAAGTAGAATAAAAACTCTGTACCTAATGCCTTGATTTACTCCTAGAAAAATTCTCATTTACTTCACTTGGCCAAGTAAGGGTAAAAAAACATGAAATGGATGAACTAATTTACTTTGAGAAAAGTTATCTGTTTAAATGGTCATCTTAGGCAAGACACAATTAGAATTACATTGGTCTTTTCTCTTGATTTCCGGTCTCCCAGGAGTGTATTTATGAATCTCAAGAGGGATGCTTTTTGTCCTGTTAGCCTTAATTGCATTTTGTTTGGCTCAATGTTTTAAACAAAAAAGCTCTTCCCAGCATGGCTGAATTTATGAATCTCAAGTTTCTGTAAGGATGCAAAGTTTTTGCTATAAGTTGGCTCTTTATACATGTGAATTTTTTTGGATCAGCAACATCTTAACCTGCAAATGGAAATCTGACATTGCAACTAAGGGAAAAATTTATCATTCCAAAAGAAGCAAGAAAGGTTTTAAAGACTGAGAAATAGAAGCCAGGCTTAAGTAACATTTTCTATCACTTTGATTTCATAATTCAGCCTAAGTATGATTGATAAATTAACATAATAAAAAGCAGGACAACATCTGTTCTGCACTATGGGAATAGGAGGGAATTTTGACATTTGAGAAGTTGCTGCGCAGATATTACATTCTACATGGGAACATATGAAGAGTGTTTACAGTAAAAATAAACTTCTGGTGCCTACTTGTATTCCTTTTTAAATGTACACATCTGCCTTTCAATTTTAGCACACAGACACCGTAACTTTTATTCTAGATTTAGTTTTGAAATCAGACTAAAATAAATGGATGGAGTAATTAGAAATGACCCATGTACATGTTTTTATTTGTTGAATACTTTCATGTATCTTGTTTAGTGAAATAGCTTTTTCATACTCTCACTCTACCTCCCTCATTAAAAATAAAGGCTTCCTCATTGTAATTCAGATAATATATGTCTGGCACCAGTTTTTAAAGCTTTCCAACCTTGTATTCATTGCAAGTTAGCTAACCACTTATTATTGCTACTAATATAATCACATGGTACATTGATTTATGTAGGTATTGCTTAATTCAAGATCAAAGCCAAACATTTTTATTCATATCTTAAGAGATGAAGGATGTAATTGAATTCATATATGGGCTGTTAAGTAACTTGCATATTTACCTCATACCTAGAACCGCTTCCTGAGCTGGTGTGCTGGCCCTTTAATCCAGGGTATGAGGTTCAAACAGGAACACCACTGAAAGGGAGCTATAAAGAGAGATAGATTGGGAATCCCTGCATCCTGATTACCCAAGATAAGAAGGCATTTGGGAGTGGAAGAAAAGGTGGTGAGAGCTAAATTAGCTGTCTTTGAGATAAAAGTTAATTTCCTTAAGAGCTCAGTTAAGACACTGTCCTGTTTAAATCTAAATGCTCACAGTAAAGGCAGCAGGCAACTTTTAGGTTCACTGGAGATAATATTTATGGTTCTGGTGGTTGCCTCTGCCGAGGGGATGGCAGGCAGTGGTATATACAAACACCTTAAGAGACAAGCATCTGCAGAAGAACGCAGGCCCCCTGTAAAGCATTGGGTACTGAAACAGAGAAAGAAATGGAATTATTATATGCAAAAACCTGTTTTCACTGTGAAGCTAAAAATATGCAGGATTTTCTTAGGGAGCTCCAGAAATCATTATAGATGATCAGAGTGGTATCTCAGAGAAATGCCAATTACTGACTTCCCAGATTGCTCAGCATAAGTGATCAAGTGCATGTTGCAGCTGATAGATCTGCACAAAAACATTTTGCACACATGCTGCAGAATTCAGACCCTGAATATTGAAACCTACTTGTAAATAATTTGTTCTGATTTAAACAATGTGTTTGTCTTTGGAAGCAGCTGGTGTTTAACTGTTATACTGATTTTAATGTTGAGAAAGTAAACAATTTATGATTGATGCTAGCAGTAGTTCACTATGCAGCTTCATGCATGCTTAAAAAGCCTTTCATATTATGGTAAATCCCCATACACAGTAGAAGAAAAGAAAAGGCAAGGAGACTTGCAAGTATTTGTGTCAGATAGGATTTTTCTTTGGATATTGCACTTTCTCTCTGGTCTGAAATGCCTTCTTACAGATGGGGCTGGCAGGAAGGCCAAGGTAGGATCCCAGGAACATTTAAGCACACTTGCTTTCATTTGGAAATGGCTTGAGCCCCAGGCAACGAAATAGTGGAAACTGATTTCAAGCACTGTTGCATCCTGTCTCTTCCCTTGCTTCCTGCCATCTCCAGCTACCCCAGAGTCTCGAAATTCTTGCCCGTTCCACTTTTCTCCAGTCCTTCCATCAAGACCCGACCAGATTCTGATTCTGGGAGCATCCTGGGGTGCAGCTGGCTGCCCCCTGCCCTGAGACTCTGGCTAGAGGTGCCTGGGGAACTCTCACCATGGGCCAGGCCTTGGCTGAGGTGTTGGCTTCAATGCCTCTCTGTCCTTTGCTCATTGAATTAATTTGTGGGCTTTCTTACCTAGTTCAGAGGTAACTATATTGCTCAGACCTATATCTTAAGCAATGTGCTCACAAGCTTACTTTCAAAGTCATGGAGACACTTGAAGAGCTTAATTTATAAGCAAAAGCATAAGAAAAGCCCTATAATTTTCTTTATATTTGATTAAAAAAAATATCCTGCCTAATCCAGGTTGAAACTCAGCATTTTCACATTCCATTCTAGTCTTGCTTGGGATGCTGTTTGCCTTGCAAGCACCCTGTTGTAGCTCCATGGGCTTCTGCCTGAATAGAGACTTCAGTCTGTGCCCTCTCATGTTTTAGAACATAATTTTTCCAATCATCTAATTAAGCAAACTGGTTCATTATAGGGAGCGCTAAGGTGTTGATTCAAATTCCTGCCTCTGATTTTTTTTTTTCAAGGTTGTTTACCTGTGAAGCCATGTGTAACTAAAGAAAATCCCCACAGCAAGTGGTAGAAGATTGAGAGAGAAGAGGCCTCACTATTGCATTTCTTTAAGCTTTAGTCCAAAATCTCCAAGCCCCCAAGGTTTAATTATCGTGTGCAGTCTAGTGTTGAATAGGAAAAAGGGACTGTAGCACGAAGGAAAGATTTTCACACTGATACTCACAAAAGAACAGGAGCATTAAATGAAGAAAAAAAATGTTCTAAGGTTCTCAGTGCATTTGAAGTGAATAAAAGGGAAATAACTGTCAGAGACCGAGCAAATTATGAGTGGAATTATAAATAGTGCGTTTTTATACATCTCTGCAACAAGAAATGCATCTTTTGGCTTATTGCAGCAGAATAAATACACCAGAAGAGTACAAGTTAGAGCTTTTCACGTTTTCTTAGGCCTTTTCTTTATCTTATTTCAAATTAGGTTACTGGCTTAAAAGAATTCAAAAGGTGAAAAAGACCTCACAGTATTATTCACTTTAGCACATATGTGACCTGAAGAGGATTAAAGGTTTGTTCAATCTCTATTCATAGTATTCTTACAGAATTTTCAAAGGACCTTTTAAACAAAGGTTGCCAAACAAAGCACTTCTTTTGTTGCTACTTAGCTGAGGCCTATTGTCAATTAATAAGCAGGTTTTCACTTCAGTGTAATTGGGGCTTTCAATTCCAATTACACTGCATACATATAGAGAATGTGAATGCAATATTAATAGCAACATAAATTTGTGCATATGTGTGTGTGTGTACATACATACATATGTACACATCCTCCACAAACATGTCTCCATGTAACACCACACAATACCCTTTTACAGCAGGTGCTATGTTCCACCACAGACTTGACTGCATTTTAATTGTACTTTTAATCTGTATCTCTACAAAATGCTTTGATGTTTTCAAATTTGATATTACAAATAGCCTGCGTAGATAATAATTATAGTTAAAGCAGGAGTAGATACTACTATGGTTACATTTATTCCAGATACCAATATAATTTTGATATTTTTACTTAATTTTATTTTGTAGACTGAAATTTTGTTGCAGTTTGAGTTTTTGGAAAAGTTTGATAAAGGATTTTCCACTCCACTTTGGTGAATTGAAAATTAATATTTATTGTCTTTCCAACCTTTTCTTGAATGAGCACATCTTGAACTGCAGTAGCTCATAATAAATACCATTTACCATGATAAAACAATCATCTTTTAGGGCAGGAAGGAAATTTCATTTTGAGATAATCACATTATGAGATTTTGAAAAATTCCTTCCTTCCTTCCTTCCTTCCTTCCTTCCTTCCTTCCTTCCTTCCTTCCTTCCTTCCTTCCTTCCTTCCTTCCTTCCTTCCTTCCTTCCTTCCTTCCTTCCTTCCTTCCTTCCTTCCTTCCTTCCTTCCTTCCTTCCTTCCTTCCTTCCTTCCTTCCTTCCTTCCTTCCTTCCTTCCTTCCTTCCTTCCTTCCTTCCTTCCTTCCTTCCTTCCTTCCTTCCGCCACTTCCTTCCTTCCGCCACTTCCTTCCTTCCGCCACTTCCTTCCTTCCGCCACTTCCTTCCTTCCTTCCTTCCGCCACTTCCTTCCTTCCGCCACTTCCTTCCTTCCTTCTGCCACTTCCTTCCTTCCTTCCTTCCGCCACTTCCTTCCTTCCGCCACTTCCTTCCTTCCGCCACTTCCTTCCTTCCTTCCGCCACTTCCTTCCTTCCTTCCGCCACTTCCTTCCGCCACTTCCTTCCGCCACTTCCTTCCGCCACTTCCTTCCTTCCGCCACTTCCTTCCTTCCTTCCTTCCGCCACTTCCTTCCTTCCGCCACTTCCTTCCTTCCTTCCGCCACTTCCTTCCTTCCTTCCTTCCGCCACTTCCTTCCTTCCTTCCTTCCGCCACTTCCTTCCTTCCTTCCGCCACTTCCTTCCTTCCTTCCGCCACTTCCTTCCGCCACTTCCTTCCGCCACTTCCTTCCGCCACTTCCTTCCTTCCGCCACTTCCTTCCACCACTTCCTTCCGCCACTTCCTTCCTTCCGCCACTTCCTTCCGCCACTTCCTTCCGCCACTTCCTTCCGCCACTTCCGCCACTTCCTTCCTTCCGCCACTTCCTTCCGCCACTTCCTTCCTCTCTCTAAAAAGACATGCATATTCCTAGAATTGCTGTATCTGGGTAGATATAGACATTTTTATGCACACATATGTCTTTACAGATAGATGCGTGTGTGTTATAATACTCCTTGTTCTACATGCATAGATATCCATTGTGGGATTTTTCAGAAGTCAATTACTTGATGACATAAACCCAGAATATATGTGTCACATACAGCCCCTACATGTTTGTATTTGAATGGTGCATACGGATGAAAACCATGTGAATGGAATCCTGTGTTTATGTCATTAGCCTAGAGGATTTCTTAACATTTAAATGAAATACCAGTATATAATTCTCTTTGACTTTTTTGTATGATGCAGACCTTGTAAAATGTAGCTCTCTAGATGTAATGCAACATTGCCCTGAAGATTTTGAACCCATTAGAAAAAAAACTATTTTTGTATAATACTCTTGCTGAATGTACTGAAGTTTCCAAACTGAGTATAAATCTGACAAAAATCCTTAATGCATGTTTGTATGCAAGCTCACCCAAGAGGTCACAATCTTCCATAAAAATTCACCTTTCCATAAAAAATTCATTTGGTTTTGATAATATTGAAGTTCAAATATATTTTCTACTTTAAGGATGTACCAATTTCCCACTAAATCTGAGGTCCTATTGTTAAGACCACCTCTGACAAATACAACAAGAAATATGAGGTAATTTCTATTAAAATGTGACAAGATATTCTGGACATAGCTCCCATATCAGACTCAGAACTTAAATAGTTCCTACTCAAGAATTCATAATACAACAAGTAGTAGCAATAGTCTATAGCTACTCTTTAGGATAATATAATGGCTTGAGTAAAAAATATATCGGCTTTTGGGCCAGAGTGTGTATTTGTGTTTGTGCCTTATGGATTTAGAATAATCCCTTCTGACAAGATATAACAAATATAAGTCTTGAAAGTTATTTTCCCCCATGTGGTGTCTACAGATCTTGCCCAAGAATGCCAGATGAAGCTTCTAAAAGTTACAAATGTGATATAGTGCATGACATTTAAGCTAAAAACCTAAAAAAATAGGTTAATTACTTCTGCTGTGTGAGAAAGAAATAGTGCAAGATGAGCTGACTTTTTTATGGTATACATATCTGTAAAAGAGGCACTTACTTTGTTTTGGGTCTTCTCTGGGATCCTCCTTGTATGGGTGAATGCCACCAGGGACGTAATATCACTACAGCAGACCTTTGGTTTTGAAAGTCAGAAAAATGTTCAAAGTGTTGTGTAATATTTTTCAATATGATCTTAAGCAAGTTATTTCAACAAATCTCTTTGTAGTCATATAAACCAGCTCTGTCTAATAACCTGCAGAAAGAGAGGTTTCTATTTATACAACTTATAAGGATGTGTGAGCTGTGAGGGACTGCAACATAGATCAGGGAAAGGTCCAGTTAGCCCAATATACTGCATACAGAGGTCCAAAGAAATAGCATTTTAAAAGAGGAGCTCTAGACTGAATCTTAGTGCATCAGATTTTGAGTCAGCATCTTCAGGAACTAGAAGCTTGAACTACAGGCTCTATCTAGTGCTTCATTTAAGAAGTTTATGCAAAAACTATCTTCTGCGACATTTTCTTGCCTTTTTGCCCTCTGTACTTTTGAACCCTGCAACATCATGTCACTGTGAGATCCATAACTCAGTGCATTTGCTTTTCTTTCCTTTGTTTTCAGCCTGCCACCTGAGAATGCCTTAGTTTCTCTCACCACTGTTCTCCAGTCAAGTTCTTCACACCCTCAGGATTTTATTTAGCAATAATGTGTCCCAGCCACCTCTTTTCTACATCTACTAGCTTTTTCCCATACCAAAATCACTGCATATTTCCAATCATATTGTTTGCTTTTCCAATTGCTCCAATCCAATATCCTTTGGAGAGAAGATGGCTGGAAATACACACGGTGTGTGAGACATTGGCAAAACAGTGCATAATGATGATTTCTGTTTTCTCTTTCTTTACATGGTCAGGTTTGTGTTTGCCTTTTGGCTACAGCCAAACACTGAGTCAGTGCTTTCAAAAGTTTATGCATCACTGCCCTAGGTTAATTTATAGCGCTGGTTGTACTTCTATAAGTGGAGTTATTCCCTTCTTCTGCATACAAGTGTGTATTCATCTGCTATTTTGTTGTTTAACCAAGTGTAGCTTTATTTGATTTGTTTTGTTGTTTAACTGCAGCTTTTTGCAAGCAGGTTTATGTTTGACCCTTCCAAGTCAGTTTATAGAATTTACAGTTTTATTAGCTCCCTCTATGGTCTTTTCCACATCATTTACAAGTACATTGAATGGTGTAGATCACATCAAAGATGAGATTTCTGAACATGTAAAGCAAGTTCAAGGAGAATTTATCTCTTCTGTGATTTTTCTTCTCTGTTGTAGCTCAAAAATGGAAAAGTCAAAGCTTTAGCAAGTCCATTGCTTTTTAAGAATGTAATCCCACAAAATATGAAAAGAAAACAGTGCTTTGAACTTCTAAATACCTAAAATATGGAAAAACGTGGTTATGCAGTGTATCTTTAGCCTGTTTTCTGGGAAAAACAACAAACTTTGAGACAACGGTCTCTGTTCATCAGGACACATTTATGGAATTAGTTACTGCAATATTTTTATGTGTGTTATGTACAATAGATAAAGTTTACAGGCTTCATCTGCCAATCTGAGCTATTTAAATTTTGAACTTAGGTGGCAGTTTTCCTGATCATGTTTAGTCACTACAAACTCAGGTGTATGTCCAAGCCCTGCACAGAGGTTATGTCTTTATTAGGAGAAGACAAACACATCTAAAGGATGTTTCAGCCCATTCTAAAACAGGTGTCCCAGAAAAGCAGGATGAATCACCATCTGGAATAATGTTGCCTTATTTCACTGACTACAGAGTGCACCTAAACAACTAGCTGGGCTAGTTGCTAACTTGTAAATTATGACAGCCAATTGAGATGAATTTTACCACACACAATTAATTTATTACCCATCATAGCTACAGACTGAATTTTTGCAGGCACAAGGAGTTAGGTTGATGGCTATTAGGTAAAAAGACATCTGCAGAATTTATTTTATCAGATAGAGACATTTCCTCTGAAAAGTTTTCCAACAAGTTTTGGATCCTAAAGACTCACATACATGGAAAAGTAAGCACCCTTGACAACTTTTCCATGTAACTGGAAATTATGCCAGTTTAATTAGGCTCATGAATTCCATGTGGAAATTCTTACTTTAGAATTAGAAGGGATTTTTACCTTCAACTACTTCCAGACAAACATTGCTGAAATTTAAAGAAACATAAAGAAAACACCCTTAAGCAAACATATCACCTTTTACAACTTAGGAATATGTTTGCTGATACAACTCAAACATTTGATTTATCATCTCTTTTAGACAGCCACTCTCACAAAAATAAGTGTAAAGGGACATAGAAGTGCAGCACTGTAAACAAGTACAAAAATTTAAGATTTTTTTTGTGAACTCGATAAAAAGTCTGTTTTTCTTTTTGTTTTTTTTTCTCCTGTTAATCAGACTGCTTCACAATGAAACATCACTTGTGAATTTTTGACTTTTGAATGACTGATTTCATCCTTATAGCAACTAACTTACAATCTCAGCACGTTCCTTTTAACCCTCAGCAATATGGAGTCTAAATTTTACCTCTGATTTTATAAATTTGTCTTCCCACTAGAAGTGGGAAGTAGTGGCAACTAATGTAGAAAGAAATGAGCCTGCCAATTTACTTGCTACTCTGTCTTTTGGCTCTGGTACTCCAAATTATTTAGGAATATAAACGTCTTCCTTTTCATGAGATGTATTTCAATGGCCAGATGCTGGGGAAAAGAATCAAGAGAAACAGAGAAAAGAGATGGATATCACTACTGCTTCAAGCCTTTTGTTTATGCAAACAACCTTCCAGCAGTCTGTAGCATGTCAGTATGGAGTCAAAGTCAATTTTCCAATCTGCCCTTGCTATTTGTGTCAGAGATCAGTGCCAGCATACACATGTTTTTCAAACAGACTCCTATGTTAAATAAGGTACCTCCAGGTTGCTGCTGGTTGTTTTTCTTTCCTGCAGCTGCCTTTCATTTAATAATAATACTTAAAAAAAGAAAACCACCTACAAACCAAATATTTCACATACTAAAAAGCCAGAAGTGCAGATACCTGCAAAATGGTAAAAATACCTGTTCCTGGCAGTAGAATAAGCTTTTCAAAGGGAGAGGATGTTGTCCAAGCTGGCAGTGGGTTTGGTCATGTAGGTGAAGGCAAATACAGCAGCAACAATTCCCATTTCACCTTTCTGTGCTCTCAGGGCCTTCTTGCAGCCCTTGTAGGAGTCTGAGAAGTTCAGGGCAATAGGCTTGGTCCAAAGACCAGACAAATTGTTTATTACCTGCAGCTGCAGAAGGGATCTTCAGGATCCCATCAGAATAGGGCAAGCTACATATCACCTCTAAAACATTTGCAGATGATTCTCTGAGAGCTCAGAAAGAGAAAATCTTTACTTCCAGGGAAACCCCTCACTGCCTCTTCTTCTCCTGCTACAGCATCCAGCCAAACTGGTACTGCAGAAACAAACCAGCTGGAGTGACTGCCATCATAAATTGTTATGGATGCTGTGTTTGGTTGTTTGAGAAAAATCAATCTACATACATATTATTTCTCATGAAGTCAACTCATAAACAATAGGACTACCAGGGACTACCAGAATGATATAGATGTAGCCAGCTGGCCAACTTCTCTGGAAAATGTCAACTCTATAGCCTTGTATCTGCTTTATTGCTCTCAAAGAAGGGATTCATACCTGTTAAAAGACAATCATATCAGCATGCAAGTGATCTGAGATGTCAATAGAGCACCAGACACTCATGTGAGCAGTCTTCCCATGCACTAATGTACAAATTCCAGGTGGAAATGGATTCCAGAAAGCTAAATTCTGTCCTTGGTGCTTTGCAGGAATTATCTCCACTTAAGTATTCATTTGTTTAATACTTTCATTGGATAATGTGTCACTTCACTGAATCATATTCCTTGTCTTCCATGTAACCTTCCCCTGTGTAAGACAAATTCCTGACTCATCATTTGTTGTGGATGTAGAGCTCCATGTCTTAGCTGATAAAACAGTATAGTTCCTTATACCAGAGCATTAGCCTGGTTCCTGAGATTTACTGCTTGTCCAATGGCTACCAAGCAGAGGCACTTTTAGTGCTGCACGTGTCAGTCTTTTATTATTTTATTTTGTTTGTGCACTTTCCTTCATAATATCACCATCTTATTTGTGTCTTCCTTTAATTTACTGCTTTGAATCTGTCAGCAAAAATAATTTGCTTTTACTCATCAAAGTCTCCTCAATATCCCATGGATGAAGAAAATCTACTCTTTTTCACTAATTTCTAAGCCACATAGGAAAGATGGTAAGAGTTCAGTGGTGTAATTGTTCAGAAGTATCAATGACTGCAAAGAAGCCCTGCAAGATTCATTTTGCCAATTATCAGCAGAGGCTGAACAATCCCTAATGGAAGACCAGGGATGGAATTTTTTAAAGGCAACAGAAGAGTATGGATGGAGAAAGTCCTTGGGAGATTTTATGGCATGAACATGATATTGATGGAATGAACAGGAGAGAGAAAGCTGAGGATGACACTGAGGCACATCATTGGGGTGGAATGGGCATAAGTAAAGCCCCTTCTTTCCTTTTTCTCTTTTCCTTCTACTCCCTGTGGTGTCTCTTACATCATCAAATAAATAAAATATCAAAAATCTAAATTGAAGTAGTTGGAATGGGTGTAAAGGTATTTAGAAAACGGGATGTTTTCCAGGGTTAAAAAAAATTGGTTATGACAACAGCCAGTCAAAGCTTCAGGAACCAGTATATAAAGCAGACGCATCTGGTTTAAAACAAAGAAAATTAATCAAGGTATTCTGAGTTTAAAGCCTTGTATCTTTGTTTTACCTAGAAGTAATAGTATTTTCTCTCTAATATCTTTATTAATTCAATCATATAATTAAAAAATGTAATTTTTCCCTACACAAATTCAAATTCTCTCTCAGTTTAAGAAAATAAGTCAATTTAAATAATGAAATTTTATTCAAAATACAAAATTCACCCTGAAAAGAGGAAAACTACAGAAAGCTTCTAGGTGCTCCATTATTTTTAATAAATTCGACATGGAAAACACTCAGATTACAGTGTTTTGTACAACACTATAAAAATGAAAAAGGATAATAGAAGAAAACAGAGAGAAGGGGGCTTATTACTTTCCCTTGGTACAGAAGCAAATGGGCATTCACTTAAAACTTAAAGGTGACATATCCAAAATTGATGAAGGAATCATTTCTCTTCTTGACAAGACACTCTTAAGACTAAGGCCTTGGGATATTTTCCATATCAATCTGAAAACTGATTGAGAAAAAACCACATATAAGATCTGCCTGAAGATTTTGATTCATTCTGAGCATGAACAACAAGAAATTACCAGTATTAGTACTTATGATTGAAGTGGAATCTGATGAAGTGAATACTCTAAGTGGTTGCTCACACTGTAGATCAGGAGGCATGGATAAGAGAATAACAAATACGAGATCTTTCCTGACGTGCTCTCTATTTAAAAATAGTAGAAGGAATGGAATTTGTGTGGCTGACTCCCAAGTTAATTTGGAAATCTTTGATTAGTGGATATAAAAATATTATTTTCCTAAGTAGGAAGAACATCAGTTGTTCAGCATTAAGAGAATATCACATTTTTTGTGCTTCTTTATCACTGTTATATCAAAGTCCAAGCTTATTGGAAAAGTTTCACTCCAGCTGTTTATAATGAATGAGACAGCATATATGTATCTTGCAAAACTGGCTTGCCATGGGTTCATTTTCAAAGAATCCATCAAACCATTAGGTATGGAGCAAAAATGCCGTCAACTGCTGTCAGAGTTGGAGAAATATATTGAAGGGCAGAATTTTTGAATGGCAGAAGTTGTGCAGTACATAGTGTGACGTAAAGAAAATCAATATTTGCATTCCCAGTAGCAGCCATGTGCACCTATTTCCAGGACTCCTAAGACACAGCCCTTTCAACAGTTCCCAAAACACCCTGACGCAATGAGCGCAGAAAAATCAGACAGTGTTCATAGAAATTCACCACAGGAAAGATGTCCCACAGGAATCCTGTGGTGCATAGCCTCTTCTTACTTTCTTTCCCTCAAGGTTTATATTTTGTTTACACAGACTGGGGACCAAAGAGGATTTTTATGCTCCCCTACTTTTAACTGTGTGGAAATTAGACATCTAATTTCATGCTTTGTGGTCAAAGGAGACCAGCATCACTAGAGCATAGTTTATGCCATCTGTCTCTGACATATGTCTTTGGATGGGACAGATACCCTTTTGTAATTCCTGTGTCTGCTCATTAATTATCGAGGGAGCCTCCTGGAGTAATTTAGACTGGACGTATCACTTTTACAAGGTACAGCTAGGTGAGATGGATGGAACTCTAGCTTCAGTGATCAAGACACAATTCCATGTGCAAGCTTTCTATTAGTACCAAGATTTTGAGGAATCCTTCTGTGTTGGCCAAGAGGGTGCACATTACGGGTATTCAGCCACTTTGGGTACCCATAGGCAAGAATAGAAAAGACAGCTGAAAAAAGTATTCTGAAAGATTATAAATAAATCACAGTCCATAGAGTTAGATAAAGCTGAGCAAATACAAACATTTTCACAGAGGCACTAGAATGCTATTCCGTTTTCTAAAACTGCCAGATCACAGTGAGACTTCAAGAGTTTTGCTTTACCTCTCTTTGTACCTTATGCAACTACAGGTTCACTATATTAACATTGTTCCGAATAAACTCATGAACATTTTTTCTATTAGGACATTTCCATATTTTTCCCCCGGAAACAAATTCATGTATGAGCAGAGTTCATATTTTCTGATGGGGAGACTGAAAATAAAACCCTGACAATATTTCATAAAATTTCATAAGAAAGCCTCTTGATCTTTCTTTCTAACCTTGACTCAGAATGACCTTTCTGTACTTCAGGAAATTTATTTGGACTCTAAAGAAGAGTGTTTGGAATATTATTTCCAAATGTCTGATGATTTTTGTTACAAGTGCATTATTTGACAATTCTAAGCTGAAAGGTAGGAATATGTGTTCAATGAGAAATCTATGCTCTTTGACTTGTCATCCCTGCTAAGAATTCAGAAAGCAATTTCGAAAGTGTCAGATGACTTCCTGCAACAGGGAAGATCCAATTTTAGAACAGGGTGTCAGTATGTTACAGCATGCTTTAGAACCACTCATTGTGACGAAGGCCTCATCACACTGCATGCTACAATAGGAGAAGGCAGTCCCTACACAAATCAATTATGTGTGAGATAATCACTGGCTCCTCCCTGATTTGGAGATAGGATGCAGGGGAAAACCTGTCTGTTCCAGGTCACACCAGAAATGTGTGGCATACCTGGAGCAACACTCTGTTGCTTTAACCACAGGATGAGTTTTAGGGTCATGCTGAATATAAATAACAGTAGAATTTGGACTTAAATGCTATTATTATGTTTTAAGTTGTGAGTTGTGCTTGTTTGCACAACCAGAAGTGGTTACTTTTAAGAAGGTACAGTTCCTTGGATCACTGTTAGGAGAAACTTCTGAAACTCATGGTTAAATGCAAGATGCCAGATGAGGTAATTTCTAGATGCTTCCCACCACCTGAGAAGTCTATGGAGATACATACTTTCAGAAAGCTCAGGTTCATTTCTGGAAGTTCCCTGCTTACAAATAGTTTCCTGCTGATAACTTAGATGCAGACTTAGGTTACAACAGGCTTTTTTACCTTTTCTGGTAGAGACATATCCACATATGTGTGTATATGTTTGCAAATGAATTATATAGTTAGGGTTACGGTTACATAGAGAGAGATGTATGCATACATATATGTACTTATCAAACATATTTTTCAAGTTCAATAATAGCCTAGGAAAGATCTCTGGCTAAATTTTTCCTACTAAAAAAAAAGTGGTGCTTGGAAGTGCTGGGTATGGGAAACCACATCTTACTCAAAATGCAAAATGCTGACCTGACACCATTAGGGCATAGCTTTTACTTGGTTTCTGGCTGCTTTCAATGCAGATTTTAACTCTACCCCTCCTGACATCATGCTGGAACCTGACTAGTTTACTCAAAGCCAGGTTTCTCCTTCCGGACTCACATTGCTACAGCTGGGTAAAGCCCTTAACTTCAAACATATGCTGGAAACTCAAGATCATGTCTAAAGTTCACCACATGCTTATGCAGATCTTCAAATAGGCCACCAAGAAATGTCTTAGTCTGTGTTTTTTTACATTGTTAGATCTCGCTGGTGCTTAACAGACAGGATTGGGCAACTCACCAACAGTGAGGTAAGCTTTACCCGGGAGCAGAATACCCCACTCAGGTGAAATGTCAAAGGAATGCAGTATGTACATGACAGAGGTGTAAATTAATTGTATGTAAATACACTGGAAGAAGATTTATCGCAGCTGCTAATATTGCAGTAGCAGCAGGATTTTTCTATGGGGTTTTGAAGGTCCTTTGGGATCCTGAACATGCCTCAGAAACCCACATTTTGGCTGCACTCTAGTCTGCAGCCAGACAAGTCAGTGAAAGCTTTCCCAGGTGTATTCACTCCATCTCAGCTGTACTTCTGGCTGCTCTGCAAGGCATTGCTGCAGAGAGCTTCCTGAACCAACTGCTAAAGAGTTCAACATTTGCCTTCATCCTTGTGTCATATTCAAACTGGTATTATGGCTCCCCTCACCTTTAGGAATGTTAACACACTTGCAGGAAGCTTAGATTTAAAAAAAAACTAGATTAAAAAACTATTCCCTAATGTATTTTGTATTTTCAACTACTGTCCAAATTAATCCATACAATTTTCCTCTCAAGTGCAAATATGCTGTTAGCAACCCCACATGATTTTAACATCTGAGCTGTTGCATAAATGCATTAGCACAAATATTTAAACTGCATTTTCCTCCTCTCTTACATTTTCCTTCCCTCTAAATTTTTATTGGGCAAAACATGCAGACTTTCAGACTCCCATTAGAGAGGAGCCATGCAGCTAATCTTGTAATTACACTCAGAAGATAAAAAAAGAATGTGCGAGGGACAAAACTGTATTTTAAAAACAAAACTCAAAATTGTTTTGTCATTTAAAATATATATATTTTAATTGTTGTTTTTTTTTTTTTTTTGTTCTGTTTGAAAAAGAAGACATCAAACACCCAAAGACCAGTAACACTTATAGGACTAAGGCTCTCCCTAAAAAGCTAGTGTACTACAAAAGTCAGGGAGATTCTTCCATCACAGATAACAGAAGAGTGAACAGGGAGACAAAGTGACACAGAGAGAGTCACACTAAATTTCTGTGTCAGGGCACAAAGTCCATCACAGCTCCAAGAATAAGTCCAGTTTTTAACCACAAGTCCATACATCTTCCCTTGTGAAAATCCCTCCCTTAATGCTATGTAATGCATCTCTTCCATTTAGAATATTTGAATTCGATATTCTCTTTCAATCTGAGCTTGCAGCTGTTCATGGAAATGTATTTGAATTCAAGATGAAAATTAACAATCCACTTCACGTTAATAATGAACTCCAATTCTGTAGCACTGTTAAATTTAATATTGAAGTAAAAGTATTTTCTGTAATCTTTCACATTCACACTCACACTCATTGCAGCTCTCAGCTGGCTCATACAGGTTGGTGGGGATCAAAAAAGGAGCTCCTCAGGCAGTGAGGGACTTTGCAAACTCTTGGACAAAGAAATCCATTAGGCTTGTGGGATAAGCTCAGGGCCTAAAGAATGCCTGAAGGGACTGCAGAGGATCTACTTTCAGGAAACTCTTCCTGGGCTGTCTGGAAGCCCAGACAGATCATTCTACCCAGGCAACAGCAGATTACATATTTTCAAAATTGTTAAATCTGGAATCTACAGTAAATGCTGTGACTGTACATGACATTAGCTGTGGGTATGAGCAACACTAGCAATATTCATATTTTATGTTTATCTGAAAGTTCTTAGTTTCTTTGTACTGCAGAACAAATGGTCATTGGGCACACGGTGTTATATATACAGAACCACGGAAATCTGATCTAAGTAGTCTTAAATAGTTTGTGTAGAATGTAGAATGTTGTGTAGATCTATCAATATTATTGGCTACAATGCCTAATGGAAGATTTTTAGAACAGGCATTTCTTGTAAAACTTCAGCACCGCAAAATTCATTGTGTTTTGGCACTGCTAAGCAGCATCCCAGCTGCTGGCTTCCCTGAGCTGCCATGCAAACAAGGGGCCTGTTGTCTGCAGGAGTGGGGCTGGCAGATGTGGCTGTGCCATTCCCGCATCCCTTGACCCGGGTTAGGCTGTCTTGGGTGAACTCTGATTAATACTGCTTTACGACAGTGAAAGCAGCACAGTTGCACAGAGCTGTGATGTCTCTTTTTTCAAAGTTCCTTTTCATGTTTATAGGAATCAAGGCAACATTAGGAGTGACCCAGCCACTCGGCAGCGATCACATCTCATTCTGGTTTTGATTTTACAACACACCAAACGAATTTCTTCTGACAAAACTCATGCAGGATCTTTTCTTGGAATAGCCTCTAATTCACCACAGATGGAAGCTGCTATGTTAGCTGCAGAGGAAGGCTACTCATTACTTGCTAAATATATTTTCTCCTATGTGATGCTCACAGAAAGCAGATGTGCTGCATGTCAGTCCTATACACGCACGTGTTTGCTCACAAATACAGCAGTGCATACAGGAGGCCTGCAATAAGCATGTATGCACTTGTCTTTTTAATGAAGTTTTATCTTCGCTTGTGTCTATAAAATTGGTTACTTGGAAAAAGTACTTGGGATAAGGATGGCTGAAGGGACTGGCAGGTCCCAAAAATCCTTTATGTTTGTGGAGTTTCAATAAAGCTTCAGACTCAAGATTTAGTTTTGTGAAATGTGCAGGAGATTTTTTTTAAAGTATATCAAAGATAAAACACAGGGTTAATTAGAACAAAATATTGATTAGGTTGGCATACTGACATTCTCTGATCAGTGTTGCAATTATTTTCAGGTATTTTAAACAACAGTTACTCAAAAGATATTACATTAACTTCTGTGTCCAAAGGGGCTTAGTAAAAATAATTTTTTTTTCAAGATGCTATTGTTTTCTGTACAGATAGGAAGAGTTGACTGGACAACAGCTGCAGGAGTGTACCTAATTCCTTGTTCACAGAAGCAAAAATTTTAGTTCTTACAGGGACATACACATTTGATTTAGCAAATTACTCTTTTCTCTCATAAAAGCCAAACAGATTTTGATGCACAGGAATTCAAACTTGTGACTATTCCCATGTTCTGAGGCATTAACCTGTCATCAAATATCAAAATGGTGCAAAAATGGTCTTCCACCAAAAAGAAATCCTCTAAAAATTAAGATATCATGGCAGTTGCTTTGACTCCTATGAAAATAAAAGGAGATATTTTTTGTTAGGCTGATAGAAGCTGCCTGTTAGACATTGACACATCCTAGGTGAGGTCAGGTGGGCTTCTGATCCTGTGTCCAGTCAACACCCACCACAGGCTGACACTGACAATGGTGACAAGACTCTCTGAGGTCAAAATGCATTTCTTTTAATTGAAATAATTCCTTTGTAAAATTACTTTATTTTCGGCAAGACACAACAACCATAAAAATAGCTCCAGACTGGCCTCTTGGCCACCTGTAGCTTTACTAGTAAACTGAGAAGCAGGGATTTAGTAAGTGGAAGGCCTGGGTAGAGGGGTGGGGCTTGCAGCTCTTTTAAAAGTAGCCAAGTACATACTTAATTGCATTTCTGCAGGGAATACATTCCAGAAATGTGGGCTTGCTACCAAGAAAAGTCTGTCAGCAACAAAACTGGCTTGTGGTTAATGCACTGGACTGTGACTCAGGATATCTGGGTGCTAGTCACAGCTCAGCCACAGGCTTCCTCTTGACTTGGAGCCAGTTATTTAATCCTATTTTCCCACAGGTAAATCAAGCAATAACTCTCTATCAGGAAGGTTGTGAGGAGAAAAGTTCATTAGTGTGTGCAAGGTATTCAGTTTCTACTTCTTAGATAAGCATTTGGGAGAGAGATCATACATCCAGCAAAAGGAAGAACTCTACTGGGGTCTCAAAGAGTTTCCACAATATTAGATTATATGCAAATCATGGTAAGTGAACCAGAAAAGCCAATAAATAAATAATGCTTTATTTAATCTCATAGCTAGTTGGAAGACAGGCTTCTCTAAATCATGTTGCTACTGTTTTGCCAGCTGCTGGATTACTGTGCTTTGGGGTTTTTTGCTTGCTTTTCAGAAGTGAATAATTCCTTTTTAACATAATTTTCATACATGAAAAGTGAAGCAAAGAAAACTTCTTGGTACACACCAGGAAATGATTGGTAGAAACCGTGGTGCCCAACATTATAATGGCCACATCTCTTTGTAAAGTTGTGGTAGAGAACAAAAATAACTAATTAGAGTGAATTTTTTGCAGCTTACTTTGTGTGCTGGATGCCAAAGGCCAGCTAGTTGCCCATGCTGTGCTGGGCTCTGTCTAACCAAGCCCCAGAGCCTGCTCTGGGTAAATGCAGACAGAGCCACAGCTCCCACCTAGACTGTCGTGCACATTTCTTACACAGACAGATGTGCAGCACTTCTGCGAGACAAATTCACTCTGATATGAGTGGCCAGTGCCAAACAGGAAGATAAATCACAACAGCACAGGCTCTGTTTTACCCCTTCTGAAGGTCTCCACCAGAGATTTGCTCAGGTTGTAACTCCATCAAAAGAGACATCCTGATGGACACTTCCTTAGTCAAGAGAGACTGTAACACACTGGCTGACAGCAGAGGAGGGGAGTTTGTGACTATCAATACTTATCTTCCACATCATGCATCATTTTGATAGGTGTATCCTCAGATGCTGTCTTGTTGCTGTGTCCTCCCTGGCAGAAGCAGCAGGGAGAAAGGGAGGGCTAGCAATAAGGCTGCAAGGAGAGTGTTGATTGAGGACACACACCTAAAGTGTCAGCTCCTGGGCTGGCAGCACATGCCAATGGAAAAGTAAAAGATGATGAAGTCTGAGCACCCAGGTGAAGATGGGGATTCAAACCACCAAACCATAAAGGCTGTTTTCCTACTCCAAGGCCAAAATCTGAAAAGTCAAACAAAACTGAAACGAATCTACTTTTATTCTTTCTGGTTTTCTGATTTCTTACTGTCAGAAAATGAGTGTGGGTTTCCTCCTGTAAAGGCCATACTTAGATCTGCTCTGCTTTACATTGATAAATCTGGAGAGCCAAATGCTGCAGAGCTGAACGGCTCAAGGAGAAAAATGATCTGGGCTCTGTGTATTCGCAGGAAGGTGTGAAATTATTGGTGTATGTTTCATTCTTAGCAACAGGAAAAAAGCTTTCCTAAAGCTATATTACACTCTAATGACTTTAGGAGGCCTGAGTCTGTTTCAGTTCTAGCACTCTTCATTCAAAGTCTATGTTTTTTTACTGCATGCCCCTTAAACCAAATCTGCCAGTCTTTTGAACCAGCAGAGAACATATGCTCCACACCACACATCTTCCTCTACTGGTTTCCTTGCTTTTCCAAATTCTGACCACCCTCCAAATTGCATGTCCCAATTCCTCAAAAGAAAGCTAAAAACACTGGTTTGATTTTATTGCAACTACTTGAATAGTTTGCCTGTCAAAATTTGCCAGGACCTTAGCTAGGAGAAACACAGCCAGCAAAAGCTTGATGGAATTGCCTGCCCCCTAATATCTCTTTTGCTTCAATGCAGAGAAGTAGAAGATACCAGCTAATGTTGTTTACATTAGCCTTATTTTTTTGACTATCTGTCTGTATGGCCACAGAGCATGGGACACGCAGCAGGATCCACTAGATGTTATTTTGTGTAAAAGCCTGTAATACAAAACAGTGGCTTAAAGCACAAGTTCTTGCCTACACCGATATCTATGGAATAATTCTGTGTCTAAAAAATATTGTGAGAAGGACTTCTGGGTTTTTGACTGAGAACTTCTGAAATAAGCAAGGAATATCAGGAGATCCAGGACAGAATACCAAGGAAGGGGGCATAACAGTGATGAAAGATAAAGAGTTGCTAGGAAGCATAGAACCTTGAAAATTAAGATTGTTGCTGCAGTGAAAAGAAGAACAAAATCAGGAAATAGTGGAGAAAGGAAAGAGAGGGTAGACAAAGGTAACATATGACTGGTAAGACTATTAGCTGAAGAAACATAGTTCAGCCAGAATATCTACAGAGCAGGACAGGAAGAGGAGAGAAACTTCTTTCCTTTATGGTGTCTTTAGTTTGAGTGAGAGCATTAAACTACCTACTGTGGCATGTTAATTAATTTTTTACTTTGTTTTATTCTACCTTACTGTGCTACTATTCAGGCCTGTATATAAAATCTGTGAAGAAGTATGACTGATTGTCTGTTTGAACTTTCAAACACTGTGTTTGTTTGGTTTTGATTGTTCCTTGCCAGATGGTTAAGCATATGTTTAGCAGTTTTACAGGGAGAGGAAAAAAAACCAACAAAAACCCAACACATGTAGCATACAGTTAAGAGTTTAAAAGGTACTGGCAACATTTATTAGCTTCTAATGCAAAGCTAATGTTAAAAATAGTTATAGTGACAGGATACATTTTAAGGCTGAACAGACCTGTGCTTAGTTTCCTGTACCTCTAGAGATATGGGATCCAAGGACTTGGAAAAAATTGATTCACTTAACTTCAACAATCAAAAATTTAGCTGAGTAGCCTGAAATAGTTGCATGAGACACCTTTCTTTCTCCAGTGATGACAGAGTTATCTCTGGGGAATTTATTTGCCTGCCCTCTCTGAAACACCTACCTTCAAATAGGAAATATCACCCTGGGGAGGTGTCTGCTTCTCCTCTTTGATTACTGACAGAGACTAAGCCGTTAAATTGGATTGAACACCCACCTTTTAGAGACTAAATTTATGTGTAACCTAAGCAGTCCCATCTCATTTTATAACACTGCCCAGGATGATTGCCAGATATTGCACAATTGCAGCAGAGAACAGAAGGATTCCCCTGTCAGGAGAGAGACATGAGTAGTTCCTGTTTCTTGTGTTCCTTTACTTGAGGTGCATTTCTTCTGCTTTTTCAACGTTTTACATTTATTTCCAACTAGAAACCATGGCCTAGACGAATCCAACCTCCTTACAGAGAGTTCAGTGAGTTATCTAAATGAGGAGCCCGGTTGGCCTTGCACCCTGTGTAGGTAATCAGGAGAAGGAGGCCAGGGGACGGCAGGGCAGCTGCAAGGTGCCAGCCTGGCTGTACAGCCTCTGCAGGGATCCCACACCGGGAAGTCCCCAGCTCCAGGGCTGCATGCCACTGGTGGATGCTAAATAGGAAAATACTGTGTTGTGACAGCTGCTCATAACCACCTGAATTCATCATCCTTTAAAGGTCTGCTCTAATGGAAGGAAGCAATGAAGGAAGGTTTTTAATCCTTGAAAGAACTAGTCTTTCCCTCTAAACTGTCAAAAATAGGGAATTAATTATTTCCCAAAGGGAGAGAGAGTATTTCATGCTTGACTATGATGACTCAAGGTAATCATTCTGATTTTGTCCTACAGTGTCTAATAGGGACATTTGAGAGTGTAAACTGATGAAAGAAGGAAAAATCAATAACAGCACAGAACACAACTTTTTGCAGATGCTTGTATTCAAAATGTACAAGGCCTGACAGCTAGGTTGCTATTGGCTTTTTCATTCCTAAGAGAGTTCAAAAAGGGGAGAGGATCCTCAAGGGTGAGGAGATTTGTTTGATAGATGTGTGTGAGCTTGATCTTTCAGGGGAATCACTGGGAATTAAAGCTCACTTTAAAGCAGGCTGTTGCAGAGGAAATAGGTGTCTGGTCTTTGCTAACCCAAATGAAACCTTTCCCTTTTGGTGCAGAGATAAAAGTCAGAGTTTCATTCCAACACTCAGCTATCAGGAATGTGCCTTTCAGGACTGATAAGTGATGGTTTCTACACACAACATACTGCAAGATAGTTCAGTTCACACTCTTACAACTAGTGGGGCTTTGAATCAATAATGAAGCACTCGCAAATTGTTCTACAAAACTGCACCAGGGTGAGAATTACGGAAAAAGCTGGACAGTGTTCAGAAAACTTGCTTTGCAAAGCAGCAGATACAAAAAATATAGTGTACTTTAAGAGAGAAAGAAAGGTGTGGGGGAGAAAAGAGGAAGAAAAAGGCTTTCAAAACATATCAAATGAAGCTTGTTTGACAATAATCGCTGCAGGTGGGGAAGCTGATTTTAAGTGTGAAAATATTTAACATTTTACTGCGCACAAATGCTTTCATAGAGCAGTCGTTTGTGCGCGCGTGAGTGCGCACGCGCGTGCACATGCAGCAAACAGAAATCTATTGAGCTCCACCAGACCAGACGTCTGCATTCTGGAGGGCTCATTGCAGCCAATAAATTTGACTAAAACTTTTTTTTTTTATTTTATGAATTCTGCTATAAAAGCTAATCCTCCTTTCTAGACTTAGCATAATTACAAGACACTATTCTGAGTGCCAAAAATGTCAACTGAAAGTTGCAAACATGGGCACATTTAAGCAGAACCATATGTTTGAGTGCAAGGCAAGACCTGAAGTAAGTTAATCAGTTTACCTTTTTCTGAAGAGTCAATTTATAATGCAACTTGAGGTCTAAGAAAGAATACAGTCAGTGATAAATTACATTGCTCAGTCATTTATTAATAAGCTTCACTGGAAAGAAAGATTTTATCGATGCTCAAAATACACTAAGTTACAAAATCACAGATGTTCAGGGTTCTGGAGCCAGAAACCTACTATTAATGAACTCTCATTAATACCTAATCAACGTGTTATATTTTGATCCTGTGAGAGAATTGATGGCCAATAAAAATAAACTCAAGATGTCTTCCTCTCTAGGAAAAAAAAAAATTATAAACCCAGGAATGCACACAGTAACCATGATGCAGTAACTAAGGTTAAGCAGCTGGAGGCTAAATGTTAATTTTTTTTTTGGTACAGAATGGATTTATTCTGTCACCTAGGTAATTTCAGAGTCTTACGCTGGAGGATTTATATAAGTGTTCAGACTTAGCAGATATATTCACGTGCAATACATTAAACATGCAAAACTGCTTTCCAGGCTCTTCTGGATTAGGGTCTTACAAACAGACCTCTCTGGAAATGAAATCCTTAAAAAAAAAAAGCCCTGTTCCTCTCTGTTATTCTACTGCACTCAAAGTTTGGAATCTACTTAAACACATATGGCATTTGAAATTAAATCATATGCATTTCTCTGTAAGAATTTGCTGGGTTTTTAACCCCTCAGTAATGACAAAAACGGAAGTGCAAGTGGATTTTAGACTTGAAATAAAACCACAAAATTTCTTGCAGTACACCAAGGAAATGATCCATCTGGTCTACTGTTCTTTCTCAAAGGTGGCCAGCATCAAGTTCTTGAGAGAAAATCATACCAATCAACAATTACAAAAAACCCTCAATGAACAAATGTATTTTTAAATCAAGTAAACTTATGCCCTTAACCTATGTGAAATTCTAAACCATATATTGTAAATATGCAGAATTTTATCCAGTTTATAATTATACAGTATGATTTTAACCCCCTTAGTTTTTTTCATAAACCCTAGGACACTTAGAGAGAGGCCTTTAGAGAAAGAAACAGAGCCACAGGAGGCTGGCATGCAATACAAGGAAAACAAAAATCCTGAATTCTCTTCTATGTGAGCTAGCCAACAGATTCCCTAAGCATCATGTTTGGAGTAAATAGGAGTATTGACACTATTGCATATTATATTATAATACATCATTAATTCAATGACTGGATTCCTTCCTTCCTTCCTTCCTTCCTTCCTTCCTTCCTTCCTTCCTTCCTTCCTTCCTTCCTTCCTTCCTTCCTTCCTTCCTTCCTTCCTTCCTTCCGCCCCTTCCTTCCGCCCCTTCCTTCCGCCCCTTCCTTCCTTCCGCCACTTCCTTCCTTCCTTCCGCCACTTCCTTCCTTCCTTCCTTCCTTCCGCCACTTCCTTCCGCCACTTCCTTCCTTCCGCCACTTCCTTCCTTCCTTCCTTCCTTCCTTCCTTCCTTCCTTCCTTCCTTCCTTCCTTCCTTCCTTCCTTCCTTCCTTCCTTCCTTCCTTCCTTCCTTCCTTCCTTCCTTCCTTCCTTCCTTCCTTCCGCCACTTCCTTCCGCCACTTCCTTCCGCCACTTCCTTCCGCCACTTCCTTCCGCCACTTCCTTCCGCCACTTCCTTCCTTCCGCCACTTCCGCCACTTCCGCCACTTCCTTCCTTCCGCCACTTCCTTCCTTCCGCCACTTCCTTCCGCCACTTCCTTCCTTCCTTCCGCCACTTCCTTCCTTCCTTCCGCCACTTCCTTCCGCCACTTCCTTCCTTCCTTCCGCCACTTCCTTCCGCCACTTCCTTCCTTCCGCCACTTCCTTCCTTCCGCCACTTCCGCCACTTCCGCCACTTCCTTCCGCCACTTCCTTCCTTCCGCCACTTCCTTCCTTCCTTCCCCCACTTCCTTCCGCCACTTCCTTCCGCCACAGGTGCAGTTCCAGAAATCTTTCTGAGTTCTGTGTATACATACCTGTAAAGAAATCAGAGCATCCCATTTAACAGGGAGGGGAAATCTGAGAGAAAGATGGCAGTTCTGTGCCATAGCTTAGAGAAGTCAGCTGGGTGAAGCAGAGGCTGAGCACAGATTGCAGCTACAGTTCCTCACAGTGTTTCCCCATATGAATGAGGGGAATTTGCCCTGCTGGCCTTCTGTGTGACCTCAGGATGAAAATGCACCTTCCATTAATGGACATACTGAAAGGAGTAATAAGAAACTCATAATGTCTTTACAAGTAAAGCATATTAGACTAGCATGTATTTACTATAGAAAATAACCATGTGTGTCAACAGCAAAGGCCCTGGAAACAGCATGCAAGATAACACCATGAGGCACCTCAAACTGTTCTTTTTTGCATTAAATGGACTAAGTGAACAGGATGATTATTCAGCTAAACTATTGCCTCTTGCAGCTGAACCTCTGTTATCAAGCGTGGTCCTGGTGTGTTTGTCAGTATAACTGGTAGAGCTTCAAATCTATTTTGCAGTACCCTCTGGAGCACCTCCAAAGAACATGAACCATTCTGAACTATTTTACAACAGTGCAGCAGCTTGTCAGTGCTTTTGTTTCTGAACAGTGTGAGAGAAGTCCCAAATTATGCTATTGTAAAATATAAGAGTGCTTCAGCATGTTGGGGAACACAAAGTGGCTATTGGTGTGACATTGATTGATGACTGTGAAGTGTTAAAATGAGATATTGAACAGTCAGCCTTGGATTTTGCATCAATCCAAGCAAAAAATTATGCCTTTAAGGGTAGTTCCAAATTCCAACCAGTTCCAAAACAATGGCATCATGTTTAGTTGGTTGTCTGGTGCTTTGTTAACTAGTTCTGACCTGGTAATTACTAAAGAAAAAGAAATTAACTAAATAGAGAAAAGAAAGCCAAAAGGGCCTATTGGTATGAAGATGAAAACAGAAGACACTGCTCATGTGACACACTTGAGATTTTATATTTAAGTGAGCTGGATGTTTTTTTCTATCTGTGGTCTGATTTTCCAAATTGGGGGTCTAAAATTTTATTCACCCTCAATACAAACAAAATGCAATGACACATTATCTAATATTTGTATGGCTCTGGGAATATGCCACACGTGATTATATTTATCAAAATATAAACTAGAGATAAATGAACCCAATGGCACTTTTAAAACTCAAGATGGAAGCAGATAAGGAATGGAAAACCAGAATATTTTATCTGATGCATGTAAGATTTTTATTTATATATACAAAACAGCAACATGTACTTCCAAAGCAGTCTGAAATTTACACACTTTAAAGGTATTGAAAAACAAGTTCCTTTTCATTCCAGATACACTAAAAAGAACAACACAAAATGCATCTCTTGAAAATGCTGGTTCACTGTAGAAACAATTCATTTCATTAAGATATTTTTTTGATACTGTTTCTTAATTTGTTTTTGTATATTTGAATATCATGCATTTCACAGTATAAAAGTATCATCCTGAAACATTTACAAGTATCATACTTTAAAACTATCAACAAACTAATAAAATTTTTCAAATATCTACACATTATTAATTTTTTTGCATTTTGGTATCATTGTAATGAAATGAGAATGTAAAATTAATTTTTTACTTTGTTCCATTTAATGTTATATTAACATAGAAGCCTCCTCATCATTATGCAATTTCCATGCACAGCAACAATCACCAAGAAAAAAGGCTGCTACCACAATTGTTACTGGTAGCCAGACCAATGTTCCATTGTGCTAGCTACTGGACTTGCAGGCACACCTCATCCCAAAAATGTGGTAAACTAGGAAAGCAGTAAAATATTGAGAAAGCAAACACCACTGTCCCCTTTCCTTATGTGTAAACTAAAATTAATGTATTATTAAATTGTTTTACTGAGAACACTTAGAAGTTATTTCTCAGCTGCAAACCTGTTAAGACTTCTTCTATAAAGGAAATATACAAGTATAAGATCTATTAAAGTACGGTGTGGTTTTAGGTTTGTGTGCAGAATGTACAAGGCTTACACAGAATCATCTGTCTGCATAGAAGTGGAAGTTGTTTAGTAGGTGCCCAGTTGAAACTACAGCCATTAATTTATGCTCTTAAAAAAGTTAATATAATTAATCTGGCTGACAGATCAGTAGTATGACAGATCTGTGAAATCTGGAATTCAATAATTACCATTATCATCAAGAATTTGACATACTAGTAGTTACCAACTTTCATTTCTGACTCAGACTATGCTTTGATCTTTCTAACTTAAAAGATAAAATGCACAGGTCTGAGAATTTTAGGGGAGATTTTTTTATAGGCAAATAGGCACATCTCAGATCAAGAAGAATGACTTTGTTAGCAAATGTGTTTGTGGCAGCAATAAATAAGTGTATAAGGCAAACAACTTCTAATGATTAGTGAGATATAAACTCCTACTTACTGTGCAAGTTAAGCATATTCATTTTTTTCCTCAGCTTGCTTAGTTATTGAACATGCAATTCAGAATAGTAAAAAGTTTTAGAAAAAAATGTTTATAACATTAAAAGCTTCATAACCCCCAGAGTCTGTAACTGGATTCAATAAAACTGTGAAGTCAATTTGGATGATGTGAATAATAAAAAGATTACTAATTTGAAAATCTCTGCTGAGATGAGAAACCATATAAATTATTTGGCATGAGTTAATTTAGGAAAAAATACTTCCCACAAATATTTGGATAGTAAAATATTAATAGAACAATCACATTTCTGAAAGACATTTTTAGAATACAGAGAAAAAGTAGTAATGGTATCATAGATTAACTAAGACAACTCTTTTGCCAAATAGCTTCTCGGCTATGAGCTGAGAAGAAACAGGATCATATATGTACCACAAAACTAGTTGTTATGTTGGACCTCAGCACTACAGTTTATATTAAAGGTGTAAAAGAATGTTAGAAATTAAATGCTTTGTATTTCCCTAAAAAAGGAAACAAATTATTTCTTTCTTGCCTTCTGAAAGTAAGACTCTGGCAAGGGTGATGTAGTCAGCTGATGGTGAGGAGCTCTTGCAATAGAATCATGGAATCACTGAATATTCTGGGAAGGAACCTACAAGGATCATTAAAGTCCAACTCCTGGCCCTGCACAGGACCCAGGAATCACACTGTGGACAAATGAATCCAAAGCATTCTGGCAATCACCAACTGTTTCTTGTCAGTTTTGGCCTGAGCTACTCAAGCTACCCAAGGGTTGGTGATGATCCCCAGTATCTTGTCTGGACAGTGATCCCTGACCCTTCTCAATCACTTTTGCAGGGAAAGCCTCAGAGACACAGAAGAGAGATGGTGAAACCTACACAGTTTCAAATGTTAAAGACAGACAAAAATGGCTAATGTAGGAGAAGCAACAGACAGGTGAAGGTGAAAAAATGAGGCCCAGAAATAAACCTGGGGGAGATTTCAGAGAAGAAATATTGGAACATGAAGGAAAACAGATTAAGATTTTGGAGGATTAAAATGATACATTTCCCTCTCCTTGGTTTCTCTAAGTTCCACCACACATGAGGTGGGATGATATGACTCAAAGGATTTATGCTCTACAGTCTACTGCTTTCAATGAGTGCTGCTTTGTTAAGAAAATATGTTGACCCTGGAACAACACAGAGAAATGGCAATAAGTCATTTTAAAAATCTCTGCTGAGAACCCGTTGAACTGAATTGATTACCTTGGACTTGAGTTTAAAAGTGTTCATAAAAAAATCCCACAGCTATCAATAAAAAAATAGTTTGAATTTTACTTTCTCCAGGCAAAATGCTAGAGAACTGTGCTGCAAATGAAAGAAGATGATGTTCACACATGTGCTGTGTCTGCACACTGTGTTTTCATAGCAGCACCTGAAGCAAATGAGGGTTTAGATCCAGTGCAGAGACTCTCTGATGTAGCCAGCTACAGAAACATTGCAGCAGGGGCCACAGGGGATATTTAGCTCTGCTGTCAAAGCCTTCACTCTCATTAGTAATGAACTGACTGCCTCAAAATCTATTTGGTTTCATTGAGTTTGAAAGACCACAAAACGTTACAAAGTCCTAAAAAACACCCCCATAAATTTGAATCCGTCTGAAACATAATTTACATTTTCTGCCAATTCATTACTGAAATCACAAACTGAAATTTGATGGATTGATAGATTTATTCCCACAATTCATTTCTAATCCATGGTTTCAGAAGTATTAGTATTCCTTAGCCAATCAAACAACCTGTAACAATTGTTTCTGTTTCAAAACTGGTTTAGTTTTTGCTTCTCTTGAATGGCTGCATTTGCAGTAAAGTAATTTCCACTCAGGACCTTTGTTTCTCTGTTATTATTTTCTTTATTTAAAATCCTATTTTGAAATCCAAATTTTGAATTCCTTTTTAACCAGGAACTTCTGTTTTGAATTTAGAGTAAGTCTAGAGATGCTCCTCCATCTATAGATGCTCCTCTTCATGTCATACATTGCAAATACACGGAATAACCTTCCTTTAAATTATTTCAATTAAAAAAGTAGATACCTTTTAAAAGGCAAAGTGGCATAGAAGTACCATCTTGTTGTAAGGTCTGAAATGGGTTCGAATTACCTCCTGCATCCACACTCTCACAGTACAGATCACTCGTGTAAAAGCACCTCCTTTTGTCAGTGGTCACCACCTTCGTGGGGCAGCCTCTCTCCCTCAGCTGAGAGAGCCCTGCTCAGTGTGTGCTGCTGCCCTTGGTGGCTGCCCTGCCAGCCTCACATCCGTGCTCTGATTGATCTTTGAACCATTGAATCATTCACATTTCAAAAGAGCTCTAATATCATTGAGTCCAACCATCAAGCCAACACTGCAAAGCCCACCAAGGCCACACATGTCCCCAAGTGCCACATTTACACCTCTTTTAAATACTTCCAGTGGTAACTCAACCACTTGCCTGGTGAGGAGCCAGTTTGCCCAGGTCCATCCACAGAGGGAGATTTCAAACTGGTTTTGTATTACCTGTAAAGACAGCCTAGGAATAAAAGATCAGAAATAATTATCAAAACAGAAATGTTTGCTTGCTGTTGTACATCTGCTCCTATGTTAGATAAGACTTACGTTTTCTCTAAGAAACAAATGTTTTCTCTCTCTGTATGTCCTCCAAAACTTGAAAACTTCCATTTGATGTGTGCAAGTTTCACAACAATCCTCAAAGTGAAACTGATGAATGAAACTGGAATTTAGAATAGCTTCAACTACTAAAAAGCTCCCCCTCACAGATTCTCCAGTTTTCTCTGTGATGGTGTTTCTGCACAGCATCTTACTGTGCCAGAAAAGGTTTTTGGATTTTCTTGATGCATAGAAAAGCTTCCTTTGCCTAGTTTATATAGTCATAATCTTTTTCTTCCATAAGTTTTTTTTTTTTTTGTGAATTAAACACACAAAAACCTCTACCAAATGTAGAGAAACAGTAAACATTCCGTATTTTTATCTATGTTTAAAAACATTTATGCATGTTTTATGATTCAAAAATGTTAGAGGCATTGGAGAAGCCCTCATAACTTCAGCAGGCCTTGGCTCAGTGCCATGGCTTGCTTGTGTAAGCACAAGTTCATGCTACTTGTCCCCATTTTGACCTCAGACAGAAAAGATACCATTTGTGGGGTGCCACAGACACCATGGGCAATGCAGCTGCAGTGTGGGGTGTCTGAACCATGTCCATAAGCAGATGATTCTTAGAGAAGAAATACCTGAGAAGAAAGGACTGTCACAGCTAGAGCTAGAATAAATGTATTTTTAATGAGAAAAAGGGGAAAGGGACGTACCAAGGGCAGTAGCAGCAGTCAGGGAGATGAAAAAGATGCAAATTTCTTGTTGGAGTGGAGGAGGTTTCTTTTTGGTGCAGTGGTTCAACACTCAGGCTGAATGAGATCAACAGGGAGAGAGGAGCCCTGCTCAGCTGGCTAGTAGTGAAAAGGACTCTTACAAATCCCTTCCTGTAGTGGGGATAGGACTGACCTCTCAACAAATAGAAAGCCCTGCTTGCTTCTGCCCAGAAAAAACTCTCAAAAACCAGAGCTTTTGATTCTATATTACCAGTTTAGGAAGAGAAAAATGGGAAAGGAGACATAAGGACTGTGTTATTTCAGGTGTGTTCTGTGGAGTTGATAATAGATTATTATTTATGATTTTTCAACATCCAAATACATACTGATAGTTTCCTGCACAAATAAAGAAAATACAATTCTGAAAGCAGCCTCTCTCTTGTGCATCCTTGGCTACTCAGGGATTAAATATTAACTCCCTCAAATAATGCTTCCCCCAGCCATTATATTACAATTTAGTTACACCCCAAGTATGACTTTACATTTCCCTTGTTATGTGAAATTCTCACTCTGCAGATTCTATTTGCTATATTTGGCAATATAATTACTGTTGCCTTAAGCACTTTTTTCCCCACAGAATATTTCCTCCTCATCTATATTATTACATTCCACGAGAGTTTTCAGGAGCCACAGTGAGTTTCCTTGTATTGCCTCCAAAAAAAGTCTAACTTAGGCTATAGCTTCTGGACAATAATAGTGACAAGCCACAGATGTTTCAGAGTTGTGTTCAGGCAGTATATAAGCATAATTATTGTTGTTGTTGTTGTTGTTCCTATTGAGCCTCTTGGCTGCAGTCACAGACAAGGCTCTATTGTGTTAGACATTGTTATACCATGTAATAAAAAAAACCAATTATACAATCCCAGACTGATTAATTTAGGGACTAGCCCTAGCAGGTGCTGAGCAGTCACACTAGCTGGATGCAGCATTAAGAAGTACCTTACACAGCAATAGCAAAGACACGCCACCTACAGCAGCTTGGAGCTGCCCAGTGCTCTCCTGTGCTCATGGTATCTAGTGTGTGTTTACACTCTAACAAGTAGGCTAGCAAAGAGGAAACGCTATTACTTTTTGAGGCTGCTCTTTGCAAAGTGTTTTAATTACCGTAGATGACCATATCCTTGGGTGTCTGTCCAGGGCAAATATTCTGGGAGCATGCAGAGCCCTTCAAGAGGACATGACATCAGGCTTGGATGGGGGTTGCAAGCCCCAGGTGGTGTATTTACATTTTGTGCTTTCATCTCTCTCTGGGAAGATATGTGTGTCCCGTTGGCCATGTTCCTAAATTTACATTTAAGGTATTATATGAACAGTTGATACACTTTTTCTTTGGCACTGGAATATCAAAATGATAAATGGTTTACAGTCAACTCTTTCATGTGTAAAACAGACCCACATGGCTAACCAGAGTTTCCTGCTTAAGGGAAAATTAAAGAATGCTTTTCCTTGGTGTCATGTCTATGTTTTCTAACAAAGAAGGTCTCAGATTCACTTTTTGGCCCTAGATCAGCAATGTACTTGAAAATGTGCTTAACTTTAAGCACTTCCTCAAGTTCCATTGAAGTGTACTGTCAGCACTCAACAAATAATAAATCATAACAACAATTGAAGCTAATCCACTTTCCTTTCAGAAAGCTACATGATAATGCCATAGAGCAAATATTATATGCAAAAAATATTTCTTTGTGTAGTCACTCAATGGTACTTCAGCAGGGGCTTAAATGATTTGCTGAAACAGGGTTTCAAATGAGTTTATATAATACAACAAGATCAAATTGCAATGTGTGTTTTTCAAAATGTCGTCCTGATCCTGAAAATTACTAGGTGAGTAATTTAATCAGTGTTTTCAGAGTGTAAGTGTAGGCTGCAGTTGAAGCCAGAAGGCAAAGGTGTCAAATCCCATTAACAAGTACAATCAGTAGTATAGGTGATTACGGTAGCTTGCTGAGCACCTCCTGGGAGATGCTGACCTCCAGGGATTGAACGGGCTGTACTTCCCAAAAGATACTTGCAGTAGTAGAGTGAGAATAATAAAAAGAAACATCCTAGTCTGTATTTCAGATAGAAGTTTATTGTTTGTGTGGCTTGTAAGGAAAACTGCAGTTGCAGCTCTTTGCCTCAGTGGGAGCCGAAGCTCCCAATATGTTACAGAGCTGGAAGTTTGTCTGAATGGTCAAGTCTATTTTTTAAAAAAAATATTTAACATGGTCAGATGACATTTTAAAGGAATGCCTATACTAAATAACACCAGCATTGAGCAGTGGGCTAACTCAGCTCCATCTTTTGCTCCTGCTGGTAGAGCTAAATGACTTATGGCTCCTAAACTCACCAGTTGAAAATCAGACAATGGGAAAACACTGACAAACCTTGCACTGTGGTGTTTTCTTCGTTCTGCAGTCTGAAGGATGCTGGAGCTGTGAAGCTCACTGTGGGGTGTGGATCCAAGAGGCAGCATTGGCTGCTGCCTGGGAAGGGCAGTGGCTGCTGGAGATGCCTGGCTGAGGGATGGGATCCCTTGGTGTCTCTGTGGGTGCTGCTCTGGGCACTTGTGAAACAGAAACCTGCAAAGCACAGTAACAAGAAGCTTTGTGACCTTGTGGGGTTATGTTTGCTGGGGAAAGCTTTTTTAGCTGAGTTTCGAGCAGCACTTTTGTTGCACGAGACAAATCAGACCACATATGGGGGGGCAGTGGTACTGGTGGTTGAGCGGGAGAAGAAAGAAAGCGAGGAGGGACAGGAGTGCGGCAGGGGAGTGCGATAAAAATCAAACGGCACTTGTGGTTTTCTCACATGGTAATTACTTACTTCTAAACAACAATATGAAAAGCAAGCACAGCTGGAGGTTTGGCACTTCCAATAGCATTCTGGGGCCACTTTGGGTTCCCTCTGCTTCCTGAGAATA
Organism: Melospiza georgiana; assembly: GCF_028018845.1. Lineage (NCBI taxonomy): Eukaryota > Metazoa > Chordata > Aves > Passeriformes > Passerellidae > Melospiza > Melospiza georgiana. The sequence goes on from NC_080432.1 coordinate 93,899,107, forward strand.
TGTATAAAAAAAGAGGCAGGAAGCCTGTGGGTAAATCTCTTCTCCTTGATCTCCCATCTCTCTCCCTGCAGCATGCTAAGCACAGGCCCTGCACACACTCTGGGCAGGGCTACCAAGACCTGCTGGCCCCACATGCCCATCAACTGCATCACATGATGAGACACAGTCACACTCACCTCCTGAAATTAAAGAAGGCTTGCTGGATTCTTTTAAATTTCTAATAAGGCATTAGAGAGCCAATCAGTGTTAAACTACATCATTAGAGTCCACTGTGTCAGGGGGTGGGAGGCAGCAATTCCTAGCTCCAGAGTACAATCTGGGAATGCAGCTACACCCTTCCTCCTGGTGTTAGGACATGCTCTGTCAGCTGTGTCCTAGCTCTTGTCCCTTTATTTAGCATTTGAGCATTGCCTGATCGCTCCCAGGCACAGTTATGGATGCCCAAGAAAGGCTTTGGAGAAGGCAGGGTACCCTGCAATCCACAGAGGTGGCAGAGTGCATGGCTAGGGCCATGTCAGACCCACTGAGCAGGGCACTGCAGGGTTGGGAAATAAAAGGAGCACAGATGATAAAAGAGCAGAGCTCAGCTTCTTTGCAGGAGCTGAATATGGAGATCCAGGGTATATTAGGAAGTATGAGTTATTAATAATTCATTTTTACTGAGGATAAGCCCTCAGGATACTTAACTGATAAAAAATATATTATTACAAAGATGTGATTTGCCACATTTTGTTGGACTTCTATAACAAATCAAAGCTAAAACTGTATTGAAAATGGCACATTTTGGTTTATTCTGTTCTCTTGTGCAAAGCTAGGAAGCCTGAGCATTGTTGGAAGACTTGTGTTCAGAGTTTTTACTATCAGCTAAAACCATTTTTTCCTTTGTATTTCCTCTCAGAGAAGTTAACATCTTGAGGCTGAAAAACAATAAAGCAATTTTAAAATTTAAAAGATCAGTTTGAAGAAAATGACCAGTATTTAAAGACTCAATTAATTTTTATTCTAGTTGAGTTCAATTATCAACACACTGAAATCTCAGATGACCAAACAATAAATTCTTTGACATAGTGATGTTGTTAGCATTTTAAAACATAGGCTGAGTTAAGTGAAATGGTTTTCTGGAAAATGTATAGTTGAAACCCTACTGAAGTACTCTCTACTGGGGGTTCCTTCTGCTGTTCCCTTTCCCATTCCTTCTCACAAATTATCAAAATTAACATGACTCTCTGGAAGGGCTCATTGTCACTGAATGTCTTTCTCTCATGAAATCCAGTAAAAAATTCCTGCCCCTCATTAGGTAAATAGAGTATATTTTTTATCACCTATCAGAGGAGGCAACCTGAGCTTGTAGGGATTTCCCTCCAGCCTGGGTGCAATCCAGGGATCGAGGGGCAAGTGCATCAATGTGTAACTCTGCCCACTAGTTATTCATGCATGTCTAGTTTTATCAAGTACTAAATTGGGAGATTCTAAAATGTGACCCTCAGACTATTTCAAAAGCCAGATGGGCAGGGCAGGGCCAAAGGCTCTTATTGTTGCAGCAAATCTTCCAGTGTCTTTTCCTTACTTGTTATGGAAAAATCAGCACAGATTTAGATCTCCCAACCCATCATTACAGGGGGGAGGGATATTGTATGAACACAGATTCGCTCTCAACACAGTGAAATAGAATGATGCTTTAAGACAGAACTATCTTTTTATTCTGCATCTGTGTAGTCCCTTGCACAGTGGGAATCCCAGGCTGACTACAAGCCCTACTGTTTTGTGAATAATATCAACAACAATAACCATTCCAGCTATTTCTAGTAGGAATGGGAGTGTAATTGCCAGTTGCCCATTTGATAGCACAAAACTGTTTTGAAAAAACAAAAGAAAAAATCCAATACTTACAAAGCAAGAAGAATAAAGTTGATTAAAATTAGCTTTACACCCTTCTGTATAGGTTCTTATCCATTGCTGGCTGCCTGTTCCTCTGCATGATTCCTCCATCTGTCTGACAATTCTGCTTTTACTTTCAGTCTTTATTAAGATTCTTTCTAGTAAAATGCTTTAGCACTTTTGTCAAGAAGATGAAGTCTTAGAAGTAGTCATCTTTAACAGATTTTTATGCTAGTAGATCTTTGTATCATGCTGAGATATAATGAAGAGGCCAGCATTTAATTTACACAGGTGTATAGCTTAGCCAAGTGTGAACAAATGCATTTTTATTTTATACTGACGAGCTTGCATTAGCTTTGAATACATCTTTTATAAGATAATGCCTAGATCTCTGGTGATTTCTATATTGTCTCATAAAATGAAGTGAAATATTTTATTTTGTTGGCTTGTGCTGGAAATCTTATTTGCTACCCTTCACTCAACATCTTTAACAGCAAAAGAGCAGGAGTTATGGAATTACCTTCCTGGGCCATTTTGTGAAGTTTTGGTCACTTGTGTGAGATGTTCTGAGCCCCCTCCACAGACTCAGACTGCAGTGTGTAAAAATTCACTGAGGACTAAAACTAAATATTCACCTAATTCCTTTGATTCAAGGGAATTACATTACTTACCTGAGTAATTAATATGAATCTTTAATTAATAATTTTGCTTTCACATGAGTTATTTTTATTATACTTTTTTTTTCCTACAGGAAATTAAAAACTTAAGTAAAATTTTCAGGCAGACCAAAATGAGGTTACTTTAAACCTATGCTTTCTCAAAGGGTCTGCTGTTTTAAGGGTCTCTCACTGACCTCTCATTGACTTTCTCCAATGTTATACTGTTATGTCTAATAGAAGATAAAGCCAGATTAATAATAGCCAATGACTGGGGTACTGAGTCAGGACTGAAAATAGCAAGTGCCCTGCACAGGTCATGTCATATACAGTGTATGCAAACTGCAAGGAGACAAAGAAGATTAGAGAGCTTAGATAATAAATAAAGAGGAAATGGATCCAGTCCTCTACTTTTAAAGCTGGATTCATTTGAGAACTCAAATGTACCAAAAAGTCTGAAGGAAATCAGATATGGATAGTTGAAATAATCCCCAGTTAGTTCAGGATGGGGTTCAGGGTTAGTTCAGAGAGAGTTCAGAGGAGTCTCCAAGCCCAAATTCCCTTTCCCTTTATTCAGAGGCTCCCAGCGTGGGGCTCCTGAGCAGAAAGGTCACCAGTCCAAGCCAGAGACTAGATGAATCTGGTGATAAAAGTTTGCCTTGTCCATGAAGGTAATTGCACTTTCTTTTAAAGAAGATGAACACAGTGCCCACATCACTGCCCTGAAATGTGCCTGGAGAAAACACAACATTATCCTTACAAATATTTCTTATATGAGATTCACATTAAAACATGTGGAAATGCTTCCTAGCAATTGCCAGCAGCCAAGGGGCTCTTGTGAAAGCCCTGCAGAGCTGCTATGAATTTGTGTGAGGGGGTGGCATTGACTCCCTGTCAGGAGGCAGGTTCCGGGCTGGTTAGGAAGCCCCTGACGTGAGCTGCCACCAGCACCCCATAACTGCTTCTGTGCAGAGCACAGCACCCTCATTTCCCCATTCATGGATCAGCACATGCAGAGTGCCAGCTGTATTTCAGAGTTTGTCAGCTGGAATTTCTCTGCTAAGAGGGCTCTAAGCAGAGTGCAGTGGTGTCTGCAGATATGCCTGCAGTGACAGACCCATAGGCTGCTGCAGACTGAACACTAAAATGTGATTTATTTCCCTTGGTAATTCTGGCATATCTCAGTGTCTGGAATACTTACATCATTATTATTAGTGCTCAACTCTGTGTTTTAATGATTTGTAGGAAACCAGGAAAAGAGGATGCGTGAAGTAACCATAATTGCATAAAGACAAACACACGAATTACAAAGCATTTTGTTAATAGAGTGCAAGAAGGTCTATTTATAATGAAGCATAAGTTCAATGCTGGGGTGTCAGACCTCTAGGAAAAGGCAGGGGTTGGACTTCCCAATAGAGAGCTTTGGTCAGTAGTTTCTGATTCATATGCTTACTCGGGTTGGTGCAGGAAGTGCATGAACAAATTCCATCCCATAAATAAAGGGATTTGTGTGCCTGCCTTTTCCCTCCCCCCTCCCCTGCAGATGCCCCTCTTTTAAAGTATTCTTGTATTCCTGTATTCTTTTAAGTTTAGCAAACATGAAAAGAAATTGTTAAACTCTGCTAATAACTGAAGGATAAAAGTGATGTATTGTTTCAAACAGGATTTCATTCAGCATTAATAATGACAACCTGCACCGTTATTAATGGATATGAGAATCCACCGGGGAAAAAAAGGTGGATTTGGGTTTTTTTCCCCTTAGTTATTGTAAATTTTTCTCACTTTCTAAAATGAAAAAAGAAATAAGAATAGAGGGAAATGTGTCCACCTTTGTGAAAGAGTCCTCACTAATTCACACTTTAGTAGGTTGCAGCAAGGTGGGTGTTGGTCTCACCTCTGGGACAACCACTGTAAGGACAAGAGAAAATGGCCTCAAGCTGTGCCACAGGAGGTTGAGGGAGGACACCAGGAAGAGTTTCTGCACTGCAAGGCTGGTCAAACACTGGAAAGCACTGCCCATGGAATTGGTGGAGTCACTATCCCTGGAACTGTTCAAGAACCGACTGGATGTGGCACTCACTGCTATGGTTTAGTTTACAAGGTGGTGTTCAATTAAAGATTCACTAGATGATCTTGGAATCTTTTCCAACCTTAATGACTCTATGATTCCTTCTATCCAAAATAAGGGAAGTCAATCTGTTTTTACAAAATTAACAAACTAATTTAAATTCATTTTAGGCACCCTAAACCAGCCCATCAATGACTAAAACACCTACTTGTTTTAGTCCACAAAATCCAAAGCTAAGCCAAATATTATGTTTTATTGTGTCAGTAACTCACAATGTTACTCAAAATTATGCTGAAGAACTGCAGAACCCTTGTCTGTAACAAGAGTTAATGTCTGCTAAGAGCTAAGAGTTTCAATGATACGTAGAAAATTCTGGTCTCCTATTCTTACTTTTTTCAGTGATGAAGTAACATCTTAACAACTGAAATTGTTTTAAAATAACAAATACAAGTAGTTGAGTTCAACTCTGTAGGTGAGGGCAGCAGGATCTGGTGTATAACTTATAGGGCTCTGATCCAGGAAAAAGCATAAGCAAGTGCTTAAATCCATTCCTTCTCAGGAAAGAATTTCAGCACATGCTAGATTTTAAGCATATGCCTAAAGTTAAAGTCAAGCATATGGTTAAATGTTTTCCTGAATGGAGGCTTTCCCGATTGAAGGCTTTATAGGGCAACGTATGGCATTTTTGAGGAAACCTAAAACATTCTCACTCTTCACAGAAAGGCAGAGAAACAGTACAAATCTTTTTAGAAATACCTGCTTTATCGAATTCTATCAAGGAAGGATATATTTGGATTTATTGAATTCTGTCAAGGTTTTGTGTTAAACCTATGAAGTGCAAGAACAACAAAACCAAAATATTAATGTTGTAGGCTCATTCAGTAAGCAGACACAGATCTCTAAAATTTTCAAAGAAGATAAATTAGTCCCTAATGCACTCATCAAAGGGAACAGAAATGTTACCTAGTATGTTTTGTATTAGCCTTTCACTTTATCTCCTTTACTAGAGTTTTTTCTTCTTACCTTTTTTTTATGTTTGGTGAGAAATTAGGTCGTGACTGCAGTCAGGGTACACACAAGACATGTAAGTCACAAATCTCCCTACTGCAAGCTGTTTTCCATTCTGTTCTCAATTTATTTCTATTTTGTTAATAATAACCCCACGGCCTAATTCAGCACAATAACGTGGTGCTGGGCTGTGACCAGCCTGGAACAGACGCACGTGATGAGCTTCTGAGGAAGAGGAAGGAGCCTTTGCTTCCAGCTCCTTCCAGCTGTGGCTGGCCAGCACAGGCTTGGAGCAGACTCACACGTGCACGTGGATGCTCCTGTGTGCAGCTTGTGGCCCCGCTGACCAAACATTGCAACCACACCAGACATCCTCCAGAAATCCCCCTCGCTGAGGGGAATAGGGAGGAAGGGACAGGGAAATCTCCCTTTTTTCTCACTCACAAATGTTTTGGGCATGGCTATCATATGCTCCAGCCCAGAAGGTTTGGTTATTGTTAGCGTGTTTACATACTGTTAGGCTCCCTTTCAAATTGAATTGTATTCAGATAATAATAACAACTTGTTTCTAAGCCTTTGTGGAAGAAAACAGACATCTTTTCAAGTATCAGTCCCACTGGATTACTCAAGAGAGCCGAGGTTTGTTTTGTGTATTTTGTTCATGACCACTCCAGCTAACATAAGGAGGACACCATAAGTTACATCAGACACCTCACTTCCAATTTGTGTCTTTAATTCATCGCAACTCAAGACAAAAAGTACCAATGAGGATAGCAGGGAGCTTCTCTAATTATTATCATTATAGCACAAATCTAACAAAATATTTAATATTATTACTAAAAAGACTTATTTTTTACTTGGTCCTTACATATTTCAGCTGTGTTTTTCTTTAAAACTGCTTATTCAGGCTGCCTTTCATGTCGTGTATTCAGCGTCTCTTTTCTTTGCCCCTCTCAGGAGATCTGTGGAGCCCAAGGGTCCCAGAACTAAAGATGTCTGAGGGTGCTGTGGGTGGAGGAGGAAGAGAGGACAGATTTACATCAGGTTTCTGAACTATGCCTTTCAGGACATACCTGTATAATAATGAAGTTTTGTTTATTCCCTGAAACTTATCAAGATTAAAAGTAAATCTTAAATCCTGATTGATGGAAAATCAAGGCCCACTATGAAAATGAGTACTGTCACCTCAATAAAGACCAGTTAGGTCTGTTGTGACAGACACATCCATCTGAGTTATTTAATATACACATTTAAATCAATGTCTCAATAGAAAAAAAGGGAGTCGAAACAATTTCCTCTAAAGTTTCTTACCGAAATAATGATTATATTGGAGCAGGATGCCCATTCTGAGGGTTTTGGACAGAACTCCCCATCTAGACTGAAAATCATTTCCAATAGAAATGTGTTACAAATTGATATATTCCTATGAAAACCCCTGGGTTTTCTCTCCCCATTAGCATTTTCTGATGAAAATAGGAAAACATTTAATCAAAAAAACATCCTGTCAGTTTCAGCTGATAATTAACATCAACAAATTAATGTTCATCCCTCTCTATCATCCTTCTACCAGCTCAGTGTCTGCAGAACAAAGCACTGATTGCAGATGAAGTGTAAGAACACAAAATACACGCAGCAGTATGTCCTCTCCCACTTCCATTTGTGTTTCCAGAAGAAATTTGCCATGACTTCTGATCATTTCACCTTCTCTAAGTCTGTTGTCTGAGCTCCCTCAGGGAGTGATAAGGATGCTGTAGCACCCGAGGTACCTTTTCTTTGTGGAAGAAAGAACTATAGCAGGAAGCGCAGACACGAGGCCAGAGAATAGAGAGATCATTGTCACTGTTGTCCTTCCTGTGCAAGCACTGACTCACAGGAAAAGGCACTGCTCTTCATTTCTTTTCTCTCTCTGAACCATGATCCTGCTGATGTAAATCACAGATTTTGTCTTTGCTGTTTGGCTGCTTTTTTTTCCCCTGGCGTTCCACTTCTGTCCAACTCTACCTGCTTTGCTCCAGCTTGGGGTAGTTGATTATGCTAAAATGAGGCAGGGCAAATTGCTTAAAGATGAGGAATAGGGGAAAAGGAGACTGTGAGGACAGGAAAGGAAAGGGAAAAGCACCACTAAGATAAATGCAAAACTAAGAAATACCAGAGCCAGGGTGACTTCTCGGTCATCCTGGGGTCAGAAGGACAGAGATGTTATCAGAGTGAGGAACAGTCTGAGGAAAATGGAGGCAAGGCAGAAAGAGGCAGAGAAAAGTGTACTGAGAGGGCTGTGACAGGGAGGAGGAGCAGGCAGAAAAGAGAATCAGGCTAGGAAGGAGATATGCAACTGAGGGAGGCTGCTGGGGGGCAGGCACGCCTTGGTGGTCCTGGGATGATCTGTCCAAAACGGGGGAGGCAAAGTGAGGGATGCACATGAAGGAAACTGGTACAGTAAGGAAATGTTTAGTGCTTTTCTGTTCCTCTCCAGCCTATAAACAACCTTTTCTACTGCTATCCAGCCCTTCAGTACTTTTTATTACTGGTATAAATAATTTTTAAACCAAAATGGGGAGGAGATGACTTTGAAACTAAATATGGCATATTTCTCAAAAGAAGAATGCTTCCTGGGAGGTGAAGAAAAGGAAGGTGGGACTAGGAGGACCTTGTAAAAGAAAAATAGTTACAACAAAGAGTAAATATTAAGAGGGAACAGATAAAGGAAGAAGATGAAAAAGATAAAAGTGATGGATGAGAGGAAGAAAGGAAATAGAAGGAGCTAAAATAATGAGAACAAAGGAAAAGAATAAAGAAAAGGAAGCAGAGAGGATAAAAACAGATCAAAATGAATACCTGGGGTTTTTAATGATTAATATATTTTCTTTTACTGAGAATAAATTTATGCTGGACCTAAATAGTATATTGAGTCACCATTTACACCTTTTCAAAACTAGATGTCAAATTCGAGCTTTTTAGGGTTAAAGTGCTCAAACTGATTAAGATCCATTTTCAATGGGGTATGCCATGTCCCAGATGCAAAATTAATATTTTCCTCCTCTTCCATGGACATAAGAAGACATTAAAGTGAGTGAAAGGAAACAAGTCTGTTCTCAGTTATACTTTAAAATAATTAACACAATGATAATATTTTACAGGTATAACTAGATTTGAGTATTGGAGGGAATCTAACCAGATTTATATTTGACTACCAACAAGTAGGAGGTTAAAGAGAAAAAAAAAAGGGGGTTTATTATGTGGTATCTTCAGCTATCTGTATTGCCCATGGCATGGCTATCCGTCATGAACAATGCATTCAGACTTTATAACCTGAATATTCTGCAAACAAATAGCACCTTAAAACATCAAACCAAACAATAGAACAAGGATTATTGTGTCCCTTCCTTTTCAGCAGTATACACAGCAAAGAAGACATAGGAGGAAATCAACTGTAAATGGCATGTTCAGTAATGAAGGGAAAAGCTGGATATCCACAAGTCTGTTTCCTAGGCAACTGAATGGAGGGACAATCAGAATCTCTCTATTGCACCCCATTATAGATATTTTCTACACAGACCAGTAAAAGGAAGAAAAAGGTGATTGGAAAATCTTCAGCAAAAATCATCCTGGAGCACATTGAAAGCATGGGGGAAGTGAACAGATAATACATAAAATGGCTGCCTATGTGTAGCTCCTGATTGCAATCATCTTCAGAGCTGTGAGAGGAGGGATCACAGGAAAATCATGCATTTAAAAAAGGTCCCAGATTTCATCCCTGACTCTCAGGATGGGGCTGCACTGACAATTGTATTTTATAGGAATATCTCACAAATGGACCTTGACACTGTGTATAGAGGGATTATTCTGAAATATGCATTGTGAATTCACTCTCTGCATTGTGCTTTGGCACCCCACCAACGTAATGGTCCAAGATTGTCAATATGACCTGATGAACCAGAGCTGTTGTTGATCCACTAATATCTTTTCTCTGAATAATTTATAGAATGCACAAACTTAGAAATGAAATAAGCATATGCCAAGGGAGTTCATTTTTTTCTGCACTGGCTAATCTCTTAGTACCAAAAGTAACAGTACATGCTTTATTCAGGAACATACTGGGGGAAAAAATAGATATGTGAGTACTTAGAGGATAAAAATATTACAAGGTATCAAAGCTAGACGGAAAAATGAATGAATCTAGATGAGATATATGGACTTATTACATCCCTATATGTTACAGCATTGCAGCTATCCTGGCCGTCCGAGGAAATGTTCTGGGTAAAGCCCAGCTAAGGAAAGTTTAAATTACTTATTATCATGTATGCCTTCACTCTTCTTTTCTGCCCTGTCCCAGCAGATTTTCTTTTTTCACTTCTTAATTTTTTTGTCTGATTTTTTTGGTTATTGTTATTTTGTTGAGTTTTTTCTTTCTATTTTTTGTTTTGTTGGGGTTTTTTTACTATGAGCCAAAGGTCTAATAAACATCATACCAGTTTTCTAAGGCTGACCATACCAGCACAACGTCATCATAGAATCACGGAATCATGGAATTATAGCATGGAATTATAGAATGCTTTGGACTGGGAAGGACCTTCAAGATCATCTCATTCCAAACATCTTTCACTAGACCATGTTGCTCAGAGCCACATCCAACATGGCCTTGAACAACTTCAGGGATGGGACATCCACAATTTCACTGGGTAACCTTTTCCAGTGCCTCACCACCCTCACAATAAAGAATTTTTTTCCTAATATCTAACATAAATCTACTCTGTTTCAATTTGAAGCCATTTCCCCATGTCCTGTCACTACATGCCCTAGTAAATAGTTTTTTCTCCATCTTTCTTGTAGGGTCTCCCTGGATACTAGAAAGCTACATTAGGTCCCCCTGAAGCCTTCTCTTTTCCAGGCTGAACAATCCCAATTCTCTCAGCCTTTCCTCACAGCAGAGCTGCTCCATCCCTCTGATCATCTTGGTGGCCTCCCCTGGACTCACTCCCACAGCTCCATGTCCTTCCTGTGCAGGGACCCCAGAGCTGATGCAGCCCTGCAGGTGGGGTCTCAGCAGGGCAGAGCAGAGGGGCACAATCCCCTCCCCACGCTGCCTCTGATGCAGCCCAGGGCACGTTTGGCTCTCCAGGCTGTGAGGGCACATGGCTGGGCCATGTCCAGCCTCTCACCCCCTCACACCCCCAAATCCTTCTCAGCAGGGCTGCTCTGGATCTGCTCATCCCCAGCCTGTGCTGATGCTGGGGCTTGCCCTGACCCAGGTGCAGCACCTTGCACTTGGTCTTGTTAAAGTGCATTAAATTCCATGGGCCACTTCTCCAGCTTGTCCAGGTCCCTCTGGATGGCATCCTCTCCTTCAGGAGTGTCACTGCACCACAGCTTGGTGTCTTCTGCAAATTTGCTGAGGGTGCACTCAATCCCTCTGTATATGTAGTCTTTCTTTTTAACACAGTTAGAACTGCACCAAGCCAAGATGGACCCTACCACCTCACCTGTCAAACTTTTCCCTGCTTAAAGTTTTCTAAGAAAAAAAAAAAGTAACTTATAATTGGAAACATTATATTTCCTGATTTGGACTGTAAGAAAAAATATATCTTAAACATCGCAGCAAGTATCAGCAAAGTACAGAAAAACTTTTGTCAATCCTGACTGAGTTCCTTTACTGGGGATTCCAACTAGTCCAGCACAGTAAAAGGACAGAGAAACGCTGTCAGAGAGGGCTTCTGGGTAGTGGTAGGAATCAAGTTTATTTTTCTGGAATTTCAGGACTTTATATATTTGTGTGCAATTCTTGTCTGATCTTATTTCTCACAGAGGAATGTGAGAACAAATTAAACCTCTTTACACTCTGCTTGTCTTAGGCTCTTCAGTTTCAGAGGAAGTATATTTTGGTTCATTTCCAGGGTTGGTTTTTTTGTTACTCTGTAATTGCTTGGTCTGCTTTACTGGGTGGAGTTCAAAATACTGATATGCATTGTAAACTTTATGATAAGATGGGATAGCAAAAGTACAACACAAAATTGTGTAGCAAAACTTATTAAAACATGCAGGAAAAACATGGAAGGAAACAAAATATGTTTCAAAATATAATATTTGAGAAATATTATATATGAGCAGTAGCTGCATGCATCCTTTTGATGTGGGAAATGGAAAAACTTTTTTTAAATTATCAATTTTTATCCACAGCTAGAACCAAACACCCCTTTTAATGAATAGTTCAACAGCATTATTTTCTCTGGGATGGAAAGACCCAGATTAGTTAGATGATAGATAGATAGATAGATAGATAGATAGATAGATAGATAGATAGATAGATAGATGGATGAATGAATTCTGGGTAAAATCTGTCTTCTAAAATGAGTAAAAGAAACAGACAAATCCTTTTCATATGAAAATTTTAATTTGAAAAAATATTCCAAAAACAGAAGTGCTCAACAGTAGCATTGCAGCCCAGCTTATATGCAAAACTGCCACTAATTTCCACATTTACTACTAAAAACCCCCTCCTATTTAATCTGAAACAGGTGGTAGAAAAACTAGCATTTGGGCAGCAGTTCTATCACCAGCAGCATCTCATCATACATTAAAAACAGAAAAAACCAACTGATTGAACCAAACCTGAAGCTCTCCACCCACAGGAAGACAGTTCTGTCAAGTTCTCTGGAGTGGCAAAATCCTCTGTATTTGTATTTAGTAATCCACTGCTATCTTATTTTCTTTTTCATCTTGTCTAACAATCCCAAATGTGTTTCTATTTAGCAGTTTGATTTAGTTTTATGGCATCACTATGCCAATGTTGGTGCAGCTTAACACTAACCTGTGTTAGCGGTATCCCCATGAAAACTGTTCCCTTCATCATCCCAGAGAGAAAATTCATGCTTAGGGAAGTATTTCAGCTTTTATTATTTCTTTTTCTTTCTTGTTAAGGCACAAACTGGACGAAATCTTGAAAGTGAAGGGAACAAAATTTTATTCAGGGAAGAAAAAAATGTAATTAAGCATAATTTTGTAAATCAAATGGATGAAATGCAGGAGCCCATACTCTAATTGGCCATGGAACATGGAGGAGACATGGCCAAACCACCCACTGCTCTGTGTCTACATTAACTTTTTGTAGGTTGTCTCCAGAAAACAATGCAGAATAAAGGTGATGGAGGTAGGACAGCATCCAGAGACCATCTCGGTAGAATAATCTAAAAAGCCAGATAGAAAATACTTGGGATATATTCCCGAGAAAAAATCAAGGGAGGAAGCTTTTGGGTAGTAAAGTAGCTGGAAAGAAGTCTCAGAACAAAAGCCAGCTTTCAAATACTGCTCCTATTGCAAGGGTGAAAAGGACATTATGTGCATTATTCATAAATAAATAGCTTTGCAGTGTGCACATCACTTATTCACTGAAATCATCAATAGGCTTCCCTTCCAAGCTCTCAAAGCTGGCCAGGGCTCTGTGCAGGAAGGATAGTGCTATTAGTACAGCAGGGAATGGATTTGTTTCCAGTGTACCTGGCAAGCATCTGTACAGACACACCATGACATCAGTCACAGCCAGGACCACACAAGTATATTCACATGTAGCTGTAAGTCTATTGGACAGCCAGTACATATGGTTTATACCCTTCTTCCTCTCAGTCAGGAAAGACTTCAGCTATTTTAAGGCCTGGATATGCACATGGCCAATACAAGGATATTTCTTGTGCAAAGGAAGAGAAGGGAATACTGAAATTTTTCAACATGCTCTCTTTAGTAGTTTTCTTTTTCCATTGTTCTTACTCATTCTTTCCCTGGAACAGTGAAGGGCCATCCAGGAGCTTTTGTAATCTCCAAAGTTTGAATTAACACCCACGAAATCACAGAGTTTATTTGTTAGTGTGCATTGTGAAGTGACCAGCTGGGACAGTGTGCTCACACACATGCAGTGCTGCACACTCAGGTTGGTAACAGCTGCCTGGGCAGAGCAGTCAGGGGACAAAGCCTACAACAAGGAACATTTGCACCAAGGTTTATTATTGCACCCAGGTTTAATAATATTCCTACAAGAAGGAGTACTAAACCACCTTCAGACTATTGTTCACTCACCTCAAGAGTTAAGCGGCAGTGGAGATCGAGCAAATTTGTAATTCTCACAGTTGTCTAGAAGTTAACTCCTAAAAGAGAAAAAAGTGGTTAAATCCTTTACATAAATTATTTCCAATTGTCCATCTAACTTTTGTTACAATAGGGACCATGACAAAGACCTTGGAAACCATGATTCATGAATTTTCCAGGAGCAGCCAAGGGCATCATCCTCTGAAAAGAATATAAAGGAGGAAAGTTTACATTTGTGAAAAATGCCAGCCATTGGCATGCTCTTTTCTCACTTCTTTAAAGAAAAGTAGCAGAAAAGCAGAAAGTGTCTGCATAGAGGAGACAGAGACCATCAGTCATTAAATGACTGCCTCAGGTTGTGTCAGCCTCAATGCTGTATGTGACTGTACCGAGAGAAACCAAAGTGACAGTTTCAACATAACCTGTCCTTTAATAAGGCGTAACTGTACAATATGAAAATACATGCTTTGGCTGCTCTTTTTATCTTTATTTTTAGATGAAGCTGAAAATTGAAAAGAGACTAGAGATCATTTAGCTCCACACAGAATGCCTTTGCTGATACTTTCTCAATGCCTGAGAAATACTTAGAAAGAAGAGTACTAGCTGAGTATGTTTCCATTTCCCATTTTCAAGCAAAACCATGGTGATTCTAGGCCACTTAATTTAATTTAGTGTCACTTGTTGCATCACCTCAGAAGTTTTTTTTCAAGTAAAGTGCTTTGACCACAGTGATAGGGAGTTGTAGCTTAATATTTGTCGTAAGGCAGCTTTATTTGTATTTCTACAGTTCTTGGGAGATTTTGAAAAGATGACCTTATAAAACAAAAAATGAAATATCTTGTTGATAAAAACTACTCATATTCAGTCACCAGTCAAATGGCACAGGCTGGACTAAAAAAAAAAAATCACATAGTGATCAGCTTACTGAATCCATGACTCTTTGACCCATGTACTTAAGATTTGTCAGAGGCAAGGTCTTTCACACTGGGCCCTGTACAGATGCTTTTGAAGTTTTTAAGAAAGCTCAGAAAGCTCACAGTCACAGTGGTTCTGGTGAAAGTACCCCTCAGAGATACTTGATCATTGTTCAAACTGTATTTTGTTTGTGTTTCCTCCAGTAATTAAATTCTGGGTAACTTCTCCTGTTTTAATTTCTAACTTCTGATGTTCCAGAAAATTAAAAGCTTTGTAACAGCTTTATAAAGCTTTATAACAGCTGCTATTGTTTCATTTTATTACAGCATAGTAATGGGTTTTAAATGCCATTATTATTTATAGGGACATGTGTTTACATATCATATCTATCTATAAAAGCGTGTTGATTTCATCATTCTGTTCATTTCACCAGCCCCCACTGTTTTGCAGCTAACTTTAACTTCCCACTGACACATTCTATTCTGTAGACCCTATAAATTATTGAATATTAGAAACTTTTCAGAGCTGACCCTGATTTTTCTTTCTTGTAAGAATTCTTAAGCTAGCCTTGTATTTTATTTGTCTGTATTTTGAGGTTACTGTAATGCACATTACACAAGAACACGATACGGGTACACCCCTCCAAACAAAATTATTTGGTATCTGCTCTCTCTACATTCTGGAGCTTAGTCTTTCTATGACAATTTCAGACTTAGCAGCTTTGAGGAAGAGCAGCCTCCAGAGATGATGGATGCACAGCAGTGTTGGCTGGGTGTCACAGATCAGCTGCGGGCACGGCGGCTCCGACAGTGCCCGTGTTGGGCACCAGAGCTCGCTGCTCTCCCCGGGCAGGAGAATCAAGCTCTAGTGCATCGCTGAACCCTTTGCCAGATGGATGTGCAACAGCTCTGACAGGTCCCAGGGCAGAGCTATTACCCAAATTCTGGCAGAATGATGGCTTCTCCAGCAAGTGACAAGAGTAATAAAACCATCTGGCTTTTCAGAGCCCAGCAGGACAGCGGCTTATATGTTTATACACACCAATTTCCTGTTTTGCCAAACAACTCTTCCTGTTACAGAAAGCCATCCTGGTACTTTCTATGAAATTAAGATACAGGCTATTCACATATCGCACTGTGATCCTTTACAGAGCAAGTTTTTCTGAAAGTTGATCCAAATCTGGGAAAATAACTACATGATGGCAAATCATTTCACTACATTGTTAGTGATTATACCTCTGAGCCACAGACAAATATGGCCAGGACAGAAACTAAGCCATTGACTAGCCAGAGCCCAGTGTCAGAATTGCATAAAAGTTCATGAAATACTGCCTGAGTAGACTTCTGAAAGATAAACAAAAATTGCATAGAGTAATGAATAAAAAGAGTGGAAAAAATCAATCACAGAAAAAAACAGAACTGAAAATCAGGTATATAAGACATTACTGTCTGAGAAGCGAAGTCCTCCAACAAGACTGGAATTTAATCATGTCAGTCTTTGGATTACAAGGGTGTGAACAAAAGCTACAAAAACAAATCCTGCCTTAGAAGTTTGAAATACTTCTCCTGAAGATATGGATTCTGTAGCTGTATCTAGATCTAATCTGAATCTGCCTTAATAATCTTAAAAGGACTCTATAACATAATTATTATTATGCCAAATTAGACTAGAAATTTGTTTAGGCTAAAGCCATATATGCAACTATGGACAATTCCATAAATTTTAAAACAAGAAAAAATTAATCACTGACTCTCTGCAAAGCCATGATAGGTGAACTATAGCTGTTTCCCACAGTGATTTGAAAGACAACGCCTTTTACACAGACAACTATATTTAATACAATGATGATGAAGGTAGACATTACCTGAGAACAGAAAATCAGGGAATCACCATTTGGAGTAAAACTGACTGACTAAAAAAAATTTTTTAAAAAAATCACCTTTTTTAAAAGATAAAGTTTTAACTGGATTTTTAGTCCTGAAATTAGGCTGGCTTAGAGAAGAAAACTGGTTGATGTGACCTCCAGAAGTCCCTTCCAAATGAAATATTTCTGAGGTTTGATCCTTTCAGTGATCCTGTGAATGCAAGAGCTTTACCACATAGTCTGTCAAACACTGTGGAGCAGTGAGACCATGATTAAAGGCCAGATGTGTTAGATGCCAAAATAACTGCTGCACAACTTTGGAAAATGAAACCTGGAATAGGAATCTTGCAGCTGTTTCCAAGATATGTGTACCATTAAAAAATAAAACCATAAAACTTTTGGTGTGTATGCACGCAAAGCATTTCCAAGGTATGTCTACCATTAAAATGTAAAACCATAAAACTTTTCTAGCCATGTGTATGCCCCCACAGCATTCCTGCTCTTGCCAAGGCACCGTGCTCTGACCCACAGAGAAAAAGCATCTGCACACCAGGCAGATAAAAAGGTTATTTGGGAAACCTGACATAATCTGTGAATTACTATTGAGTTAATTTTATATAAGTTTTCTTTTTGCTAATAGAGTAGCTTGAAAAGGAGAGATTTAAACATATTTCTTACAATCTATTAACTGGAACATTTTTGCTTTTCTTCATGGTCATTCTCAAATTTACAGAGCTGCATTGGAGTTATCTTTGCTTCTACATCATATTTTCAAGCATGATCTCAAGACATTCCTAATAGGATGCTGCAATCAATCATTAGGTAAATTATGTGGCTTTAAGGGACCAGTCAGTTTCCAGTGAAAATCCTTAAAAAGTGTATTTTTTAAGACAAGTGGATTTACCTGAAGGGTAAGTCTGGGTCTCTGCCACTGTCTCCTGGCACAGAGCATGCAGCTTCATGGAGCCTATGATGTATGATTCCTCTTAAAGGAGGACAGTGTCTGCTCCTGAATCTCAAGTGACCTGAGCATCCCAACCTGGCTCTGACTGCCACTTGTTCTGTCATTAAAACTAAAGTGGGCAAAGATCTTTCAGTTGAGCCTCATCAAATTCTTATTTACTCTTCTCCTAGCTGTAATTTATCACATTTCTAAAATTAAAAATAAAAGAAGCTACATCTGAAGTGATTGCAATCCCAAATAAACTGAACTGGCAATCATCTCAAAGGTAATTATTCCAATTCACTATTCGTACCCCACTGTTCTGATGCAAGGCTAGTAAGACAGGCACTTCTAAATTCACTCAAATGAGTAACAAGAAACACCAAAGTTTTGAGGTTTTTTTCTATGGTTTCTCTATTCTATGGTAACTTAGCTCCTTTTCTTTCTCTATAATTTTATTGTTTTCACAGGCCATTGTTACTATTTTACATTACTCTCCAAGGCTAAAGTGCATACCTAGTTTTATGGGTATTGATACAGTAGCTGGGCTTCAATGGCACTGTATTCATTTGCTGAATTATGCTTGTCTTTTGAAAAAGACCTGCTTTAAACTGACCAGGAAAATAGAGAACTCCCACAGTAATTCCTAAATGTCATTGAGTAGCCAGTAATCCTAATTCTGAAATTAAAATCTCTGGCTGCCCTCTCAGACTAATATCATCACCCAAAGAACAGGACTCAAAAGTCAAGTGAAGACAGAGGGTTCAAGAAGATGGATGCCCAAGCTCTAGAGATGCTGACAATATTGCTCTTCCAAACATTTTGTTTCCGAAGACTGTGGACAATATCCATTGTTTCTGCTCAAGTTTCTAGTAAAGTCATAACAGTAATTTTACAGGATGGACTATTTTCCACAGAAATAAAACTGGCAGAAGGGAATAAAAATATGCTGATCTACAAAGGAAGAAAATTATTCAGTGAAGTGTGCAACTCTTGGCCCTTCATTTGGTCCTCTGTCACTCAGAAAGCCAAAGCTGCCAAGCAGCAGCACAGGGCTCATACTCAGTGGATCCTTTTAACTTTGCAGCATCTCCACTTGCACTGACATCACACTCCTCCCGTCAGTATCAAGGGTGTGAGCTAAATAAGAATTTGTTTTCTGACAGAAGCATCTCTGAGATGAAAGGGCCCCATGTTAACTTTTAATATGCCAGCCTTGCTAGTCCCTCTGCGTTGGTGGCTGATAGGATTGTGAGCAGCATTGAAAGCTATCACTAAAACCCTTCCTCTCCACTAGGAGCAAGACTGACATGGTTTTCTTCCCAGTGACAGCACGTTTCCTTGTTTAAAGAGTGGGTTTAGAGAGCTGGACTTTCTGTTGCCAGAGTGTGCAAATGCACTCCTACTGAAGAAAGTAAGGAGCAAGGAAAGGATTTAGCCTGAAACAGTTCATTTCCTGGCCATCTCCTGGGGCAGCACTCACACATGCTACTCTTTAAGGGAGACTTCAGCCTTATATGTTAGTCTTTTATTCAGAATGGCGAGATCTCAGCCAAAACTAGTATGAGATAATAACAGGTATCGCATACTGCTTGTGGTTTCATAGTATCCAAAGTCTGCCAGACTAGTTGGATTATGGGCATTTTAAAGTTAATAAAACCAATTTGTTTAAAAAGAAATTACCCATTTGGCTCTTGTTGATCATCCAGTTGGTCTTATTTTTCCAAGAGGCAGAACACATCTGCATCCAATTAGTATATTAGCTGGAGTGCCTCTGCACTGCTGCATTGCAGTTCCTGTGCATGGCTTGAAAAAATATGTAGGAGGTAAACTCTTCTCTCATCTTGTTGCAAATCAGCAGAGGCTTTTGTGGAGCCACAGGACGCAGGGGGTGGGGGAGAAAGAGGGGCTTGAGTGTGGGGGTGAATACCAATGGGATTTGGCTCAGCTCCTTGGGCTCAATTAGGTTATTTTTGTATTAAAGGTAAATCTTACACTTGGATTTTGACATAACAAAGTAAAAAAGAAAATCTCTGTTTATTTTAGTGGAATGTAATTTAAGCTTCACATGATCATAAATAGAGCAACATTGGTACAAAACAACAGTACATTATTGGTTCTGTACTCATGTCTGCCTTCTCTTTATCCTGCCTAATCCTGCTGGGATAGTCAGAGACACATAAATATCAATTAAAGACACAACTAATACAATTAAACCAAAGCAGCAAGCTCCTTCAATGGTAGTTTGTATTTAACCATCTTATTTATGGTATAACTTCACTCTCTCTTTCCAAACATCACAGTCAGCCTGAGAGCTGTCACTGCAGCTGCTCCAGGCTAAAGGTCTGTCCACCACAGGAGTCAGAGATCTCATGGCTGTGCTGAGGGATGAGCAGCATGATAATAACAAGGGAATTTGAGCAAGCTGTAGGATGAGGAAAGCTTCAGGCTTCAGCGTGAATTTTTAAACAAAAGAGGGTGAAATGACACAAATGGTAGTCTCCAGGGCTTCAGCAGGGGATGAGATAGAGTTGGAGAGGTGAGTAATTTCCTTGCTCCAGGTGGGCCTGCAGCATCCAAGAGATGACCTGCCTCCTTTGCCCATCAGGGCAGCAGCATCTGTAGCAGATGCAGAGCCTGGTGGAGCTGAGTGCAGCGCACCAATATTCTCTCATATTGACAGGCCCAGGCTGAAATGCCTGTCCCCTGTTGTGGATTGACACTGATCAGATGCCAGGCACCGATGAAAGCCACTCACTCACTCCCCTCTACAGCTGGAAAGAGGAGAGAAAACTTAGTGAAGGGTTCATCAGCTGAGGGAGATAACGACCAGGAGAGATTGCTCATCAAATACCATCACAGAAAAACGGGCTCAGCTTCAAGAAATGAATTGAGTTTATTGCTAACAAAATCAGAGCAGGAAATGAGAAGTAAAATAAGACCTTAAAACCACCTTTCTCCCCATGTCTCCCTCCTTCCAGCTCTACCTCCTACCCCAGTGGTGCAAGGAGACAGGGAATGCTTTTGAAGTCTTTAAGAAAGCTCAGAAAGCTCTTAAAAAGCTCATCACCTGTGGCTTCTCCTGCTGCTCAGGGAGAGGAGTCCTTCCCCTGCTGCACCGTGGGGTCCCTCCTACAGGAGACAGATCTCCATTAACTTGAGTGTGAGTCCCTCCCACAGGCCACAGCTCCCTGGGGCTGCTGCAATGTGAGTCCATCCCACGGGCACACAGCCCTCCCAGACTGCTGTGGCATGGGTCACTCTTCCATGGGTGCAGTCCTCCAAAGACAGGCTGCTCCAGCCTGGGATCAAGGGGCCCTCTCCATGGGTCTCTCACAGGGTCACAGCCTCCTCCAGGCCTCCACCCACTCCGGCATGGGCACCTCCCCCACGGGCTGAGGGTGGATCTCTGCATTCCCTGTGGATCCCCACGGGCTGAGGGTGGATCTCTGCATTCCCTGTGGATCCCCACGGGCTGTGGGTGGATCTCTGCATTCCCTGTGGATCCCCACGGGCTGAGGGTGGATCTCTGCATTCCCTGTGAATCCCCATGGGCTGCAGGGGCACAGCTGCCTCACCATGGTCTCACCACAGCCTGCAGAGGAATCTCAGCTCTGGAGCCTGGAGCACCTCCTGCCCCTCCTTCTGCACTGACCTTGGTGCCTACAGAGCTGTTCTTCTCTGCTCTCCTCTGGCTGGAATTACACCTGCACAACAACATTTGTCTTGATTTCCCCTTAACTATGTTATCCCAGAGGCATTACCAACATCTCTCATTGGCCCGGCTTTTCCCAGAAGCACATCTGTCTTTGGAGCCATCAGAGATTGGCTCTGCTGGACTTGGTAGAAGATTCCAGCAGCTTATCCCCTGTAGCCCCTCTGCTACCAAAACCAGACCACGCAAAACCAATACACCCCCACTCAACCTCCCTTCTCCAGCCTCTCAGGCTAGGTGATTCTCTTTCAGTATTTCTCTCTGACACACTGCCCTCCTTGCCATAAAATAAGCAAAAATAAATCATTGTGTAAATTAAAGAGCAGAGCTCATTGCATTCTTATATGTGCTTAGGGAAGGGCGAGGACTGGAATCACCACCTCTACTGTGGTAGACCCCTGTGTGCATCCCACAGGTACATACACAGCTCTGGGAAGCAGAGCCTCACCCCTGGATGCCCATGCTCACAGAACATAGAGGCTTTTCTGAGCAAAGGTCTAATGAGGGCAGCCTCCTTCAACATGTGGCAAAGAGAAGCCACATTTTTAAGAGGCTCTAAGTCAGTTTCTGTGTTGGGCAAAGGTTGGTGTTGCTCAAGGCACAGCATATAAAATTCGAATTCTGATAAAGCATCAATCAGACTTCTTGACTCTGAGTGATTGGAACATATTCTCAGTCAGGAATGAAGAAACATTGGGAGGATAGCCTGAATGATTGAGATTTCTAGCAGTGTGGAGATCTAAACAGCTTTACTCTTTACTCTGATTGTGCAATCTGGATGCACATGCAAGAGAAATGTACCAGAAGGTAATGTTATTTCTAATAACACCTAGTGCTCCAAAACTTTGGGAGCAATTCAGATGTTTACATGTATGTTCTTTGTGCCATTTTGGACACTGTAGGATACCCAAGGGTGGTCATTCCACATTGAATCATGCACAGGATTATTATTACATTTCAGTTAATATTGGTGAAGGAGGCCAAGAATGAAACTGATGGTATGATTACAACCCAGTGCAGCTAAGGCATATATCATGGACTAAAAATTGCTATCTTACACACACAATCTAGCTCCTTCAGAAGATATCATGGAAACCAGAAAAATAGTCTTCTCTTCCAAGGTGAGTAGAGGGTGTAAGAGTGTTTGTTCACAACAGATGAGCCCCAGAACAGATTTACCTGCTGCTCCACAGAAGACTAAGAGAAACACTGCTGTACACAAAGCAGCACGGAGAAGCAGAGACTTGAAGAGCATGTCTTCTTTGAATGGAGATAAGTGTGAAGATATCTTCCTCTACTGACTGGCTCACATTTACAGGTTTAGTCTAAAAGGCCTTACTTTCAGATGGCTGATGGTGTGTTAGAACTCTCCCACCAAAGGAGCACCACTTCACTTTAAATTATAGATATCAGAGAGGACGCAGAGTTTTAATGTTCCTTTTTTTTTTTTTTTCTGCTTGAAAGGGGATGATGTGAAAAGCTGTAACTTTGAAGGCTGAGG
Source organism: Melospiza georgiana (assembly GCF_028018845.1). NCBI lineage: Eukaryota > Metazoa > Chordata > Aves > Passeriformes > Passerellidae > Melospiza > Melospiza georgiana. The sequence continues at coordinate 93,921,728 of NC_080432.1, forward strand.
TGTGAGGCAGCTGGGCCAGCTGTGCTCCACGGAGGCTCGTGTTCTCCGGGGCTGGCTGCCTGGAAAGCCGCCCTGCAGGAAGCCGACCTCCGCCAGTCTCCTCACCTCTGAGCAGTCACTGAACACAAAAAATGAAACTGAAATCTTGTTCCTTTTGGTTAGACAAATTTCCTGATAGGTGTCAGGAGATGTCTGAAATGTAAAGTAAACTGTTGTCCTTTCTTTCCTCTAAGTTTTCGTAATGAACTGCAGCAGACAATATTTAAATATTTTTATAATTTCTTTTCTTTCTTTCAGTTCCCGCAGGCATTCACATCGAAACAGGGCCAAAAATTCATTTGAAGAAGACTTCCTGTTCTTTCCAAGTTGGGTGGTGTGCATTAAATTGTGCAAAGTAGCTCATGTTTGATTCCATATCTACCTGAATTTAGTTAAGTGTTGGGTCATGCATGCCAGAGTCTATTAAACACAGTCGTTTGTTTAATCCTAAATTAAGGCAGGCTGGCAAGATTGAACGCAAGAAAAGCAAACTTATTCTTGTGACCAGCTGGAGAAATTTCCACAGAAACCCATCTGCCCTATGTCTTTGGGTTCATCTAATGAATTCTATAATTCCAAACAACCATTCAGGGAGATGGGAGAAAAAGAGCATTCAAAATGAAAAGTCGATAAAAGAATATTTTGGTTGCTAGTTAAAAATAATACTTGTCTCAACCAGCAGCTATTTTTTTGGATGGGAGGAATGGACAGAGCAAAAGCAAAAAGGAGAAATTTTTCAAGGCTAAAATATAATTATTCCATCAATTTTTATGTTATGAAGATTTATATGAAGAATTATGAAGATTTATAACATAAATCTTCAGTTTATGCCTTTACACTTCTTTTATGGAGTGGACAAGATGTGATCAAAGGAAGAAAGAAGGACAGGAATGGTGTGGATCATGCTTCCATCAAATTCCAAAGTTATCTCCTTGACAATACTTATTTTTCTCTTATTTAAAAAAAATAAAAAAAATCAAAAGAGTAAAACCCCAAAGTTATCTTTCAGAATTTTGTTTTAGTCTACATAACTTTATTCTTTAGTCTTCTTTATACACATGAAACTGCATTACATTTTTAAAAACTCTCTGGCAGGACATTAATAAAAAGTTGTAGTTTTCAATTCTACATTTAAAATTTAATGTCTTAAAATTGTATAATCTTTTTGTTGTTGAATCATTCATAACTTCAGAGGAATATGCCTAATGAGAAAGAATGGTTTTAATTAGTTTGAGTAACACTGGAATTTATACATAGCTTTAGCGTATGGAGATCACATTGAAATTCCCCAATCATAAAAGCAAAATTAGGAGGTACAAACTGGAAGTTAAAAATAGAAGTGCTTGTGTACATGACTGATTTTTTTCAGTTAGCATCAATGATACTTCAAATTTGAGTATTTTCCTATTAGTTGAACCCCCTTAAAAATGCATGAAATTAAAGAGCAAGACTGATTTTCTTGTCCAATGATCCTCTGAAGAAAAAATTATGATGATAACCCATCCTTGAGAAAGCTACATACCTTTAGCAGGGAACAAAAAAAGAAAAGAAAAGGAAAAAAAAAGAGAGAAAAGTAATATCCAGGCTTTCACAATGCATAGGAAAGGAAGGTCTATCTGACTTGGTCAAATATCTTTTTGATATCCAAGAAGCATATCAGAGACTTTAACTGCATAAAGGTGGACAAGTGGATTTCATTACATTTTGCTTTCATCATTATCAGAAAAGTTTTACCATTTAATAAAAACACTGTGATCTCATTTTATTATTTCCAGGAGCTACTCCTTATCTAATGGCCAAATTTAGGGGCTGAATTTGAAATCTGCTTTCAAGTGAAAAATTTGGCTAGCATATCTAGCTGCACAGAATGTTTGCAAGTGTTCATATATATCCTGGGCTTCCTGGCTGCCATCTAGGAAATGCTGTCATTATTTGGCTGTTTTATCTTTGCCTACAGATGCTCTGAGTGGTGGAGTGTTACTACATTCTGAAGAAGGGATTTTTAGGAAGTGCAACCAATGTAACATGATTTTGAGGGCTATTGCAGTTTTTTAAAATGAAGGATATTGTACCTGTCAGAAAAATAAACCCCAAAAAAATCCAACTGAACTGAAAAAATAAAAACAAACATCACCAAAGAAACTTTAAGGACTAAAAGATCACTGTTTATTTTGTTTCCTGATGACAGCTATATCTGAAGTTAGATCATTCAAGCAGCCCATCCATACAGATCTGCTCTTTAGCATAGTGGCTGCAAATTATTGTCGTGCCTGTTACTGTGTTGTTGTTGTTGTTGTTATCAACAAGAATTATAATCTAAAGTTCTAGAGAAGCCTGCAGTCGTTTGTACATTTTCTGAATTTATTATTTTTTGTCACAAAATTGAACTCTCCATCTTTCTCTCATAATCCAGTAATTGGAGCAGTCTCTTAGAAAACGAAAACTGTGGCTTAAAATCTTTTCTCTACTGAAGATTTGAATGTGACTCTCCAGGTGGGTGTTTTAAAAGCTGTAGCTGGAAGGGTCAGTCCATCTCCTTGTTTCACTCTGAGCATAAGTGAAGGAGTTCAGTTGCTTATTTCCAAAGGCTCTGAAACCAAGCAGACACCAGCCTGTTTCCCTGTTGCTCAGAGTTACCCAAGTATTTCTTACTTCATTTTTTTAGTGGCAAAAGGTTGTAGTAATAAAAATCCAGAGATGACCCAGGCTCTCTGTCCTGCTTCAGAAATATTGCAGACTGTCCCAGCTGGAAAAGGGACTGTTTAGTTCTGGTGGTTTGTAACAACACCAGGAATGTCAAGTAAAAGTAGCTCATAGATACAGATGTAGATATGCTTATATATACATATCTATATAGACACACACACTTTTGTACACACACACACATATCCATCTATCTATCTATCTATCTATCTATCTATCTATCTATCTATCTATCTATCTATCTATCTCTAAGCTATCTATCAGTGTTAAAGGAGGGAGCTCTACTTACCTCTGATAATCTGGCTGGAGAGCATCCCCACAATGTTCAGCTGTGTTCCGTGCCTGATCTAGATGTGTTCAAGCTCCCTTTCCAGGACTTTAGCAGTTATGCACGTTCAGTTCAGAATGCAGCAGACATAACTTCCATCCTGTTGGATGTTCCTGTCTGTGGTGGAGGGTTAGATGAGAGGCTCTTCAAAGGTCCCTTCCAGTTCAAGCCATTCTGCGATTGATCCTATTATTCATCCATTATACAATCTAAAATGTGAAAGTCAGGGCTAAAACAGAAAAATTGAGAAAGTTTGCATCTCCTGCCAAGGTGTTAAATCAGTTACCCAAATTTGGTTCATATTGAATTCAAGGATCTTCTCTCTAGGGTGTGATAGTCCTGTAATGCTCCCTGAAGCACAACACCACATCTTTATGTCAAGGCATTCGTTCCGGTAATCTTTGCTTCACGTGAGAGCTCTCTTACCTTCCTGACACACATGGTTCTTCCAAGTGAATTAAATCTGGGTTGTGGATGCCTCACTGGGGACACACTCTTCTCATACCAGAAACTAGAGTTGCAAACTTGGGCTGGGAATTCCCAGGAGCATCACTTTTGTCCACATCAACTTAGAAGTAAAATTCTCTTTGTAGGTCTAAAGGAAGATTTTCAAAGGTGAAAATGTCAATTATTTATCTAACTCCATGTGAACATCTGCCCTTGAAATGCCCGGTTTTGTAACATTTTCCATTAACAAAAATTAAAAGACCACATAAAACATTTTATTTTTGTAGTTGACTTGATATACTGAATGTGTCAGGGCACTTTTATCAGTAGGAACTATTTCCAGTGGTCTTATAAGGAATAATTAAGTGACCATCAAGACCAAGGCAGAAACATCCTAAATAACCTTAATCCTCTGCATAGTTGTATGGGATGCCAGCACTCTGGTTTTAAGAGTGAAGGCCACTGTCAGACTGAGAGAAGAGTTTGACAGCAAATTGATAGATCATCACAGTTGCACAGTCTGTTCTCCCTGTTGACAGAAGTATTTTAGTCTTCTGAGGTGCTGCTATATAATGCAACTGCCTTACTGCTGAATATACCAGCAATTCTACACTCATTTTCTGAATTTCAACATTTCAGCAATATTTCAGCATTTCCCAAAGAGTTAGTGTTATATGCACTGTACACCACAAATGCTCTATAATTTTATGAGCTACTTGAGGAATATTAGTCCCTACATGTCATACACAACTTACTAATCTTTGTCCTTGCATGTCTTTGAGTTTTGATATAGAAAGCATTTTGTCTCTGAGTAAACAAATCATGGAATCAGGATAATGCTTGCCATTTTAGATGCTATTTTAGTCAGTTTTCCAAAGAAGAATAAAGTCCCAAAAGATGCTACTGGCTTCAGGACTGTATTTTTATGCTGCTTGGATATTGCTTTGTGGAATAAAATTTGCTGCTAATAATAAACCAGTGTTTCTTCTCAGCCTTTAGTGATTCTTCAAAAGCATCTAAGAAAAAGCCTGGGGAACACATTTGCCATTTTTGAGGCTTGTGTTTAAAATAAAAAATGCTGTGGTGATATTTCTTTTTTGTCTTTGTTTAATGAGCACCTTGTGACTCATTGAATATGTTCACTAATCCCAGCAAATGACAAAGCAGCTCAATCACCTCCACAGTCTCTTGCTTTATAATTATCCTTCCATGACTTGCTTCAGCTCAAAAGGGGAGACACACAGGAAAAGATCCTCATCTATCATTCTTCTGTCAATATAAGAATATATGGTAGCAGGGAAGTATTAAATATATTAAACAGTGCAATCTTCAAAAGTGACAACAGAGTCACCTTGATGGCACAATTCTGAAACTGGCCTTTTGCATTAAGGGATCATCTACAGCAAAGGCTTCTCTTTGAATACCCTGCATTGCTTTTCCTGTTGTCCACAACAAATGCTGCTACTTAGTGCTTATACATGTATGCCTTTTACTTCTGCCTTCATCCTATTTACCTGGAAAACATTTCCAGGCCAACAGTTGGCAGCCAGCTCCTCACTGAGGCTGTGTGGTGCTTCTGATGTTATCTACTTGTGCAGAATTGCTTTTGCTTTCATGGTAAGCCTTGTGTCTTTATCTATTCTATATTTGCATTAGGATCCAATTCTATAAGAATTATGAAATTTAGTGTTAGATTTAGGAGAGTGTTTAAGACCTCACCTAACTTTAGACTCATTAGTTCTAAGCATTGAAGGGCTCATCAATGCTGAAGTGATAAGGAGTAATAGGTACAAACTGAAATAAGGGGAATTTACTTTAGATATATGGAAGAAATTCTGTAGTCTGAGGGTTATGAGATACTGAAACAGGTTACCCAGGGAGGTTGTGGATGGCCCAACTCCAGCAGCATTCAAAGTCATGTTGGATAAGGCCTTGAGCAACCTGGTCAAGTGGGAGGTGCCCCTGCCCATGGCAGAGCAGGTTGGGTTTAGATGGTCTGTAAGGTCACTTCCAACTCTGAACATTCTGTAAGTCTATGACCCTTTAAGGAGAGCTAAGATTCTATATATATAATATATTATATGTTTGTATAATGTGTACCTTACTCAGTCTGTGTAATTCAATCAATAACACATATGATTAATCCTCTGTTGTATTAAGCAGAAGCAAATCCGATGAGAAGCATATATCTCTGAGACTAAAATAAGTTGTTCTTCCATTTATTATCTGTTATTGATAAAATACAGTTTGTCCATACTAACATAAGGATTTTATGTAGATGGTGAAGAATATCAAAATTATGGATAATAATTAGAACTGACATTTTACCGTTCAAGCTGGCAGAAGAAATTTGAAGTGCAGTTATCACTAAGGAATTTAGCAGCAAGGAATAAATATTTGAGGCCATGAAATACTTCAGTCGATCTTGTGCGGAAAATCACACTAGGAAAAGCCAGTGTTCCTATAGGAGACAGAGGAGTCCTGGAATTTTATTTGAATAAAGGGAGAGACAGCCCATACCCCCGTAGGCTTTCTCCCTCAGGACGAAGCCTCCTTTTATCCTAAACTCCTGGCTGCATGTTGCCCTCTTCTTTTCCCCATTGGCTGAAGTACTAGGAAGGTACAGATTTCTGAATTGCTTACCACATATTCCTCCCTTGAACCTGTCATTTTGCTCCAAAGTTCAGAAGTTCAGTCTCTCTGGGTTCTAAACAGACTTTGTGCTGACACGTTTGTCTATTACCTGAAGTTCAGGAGTCAAACTCTGGCTTCTGTAACAAACTTGTGCGGCTTGAGGTTGGTAGAGACATTAAGCCCCATTTCAAAAACATTAACACCCATTTCTCCTAAAGACCTCCCATCGAGTTGTTTGTAAAGACATTAGCACCCGTCCTTCTTATCAGTCTTGAGCTACATACCAAATCTTGGAACATTACAGCCAAAATCACAGTTGCAGATACTGTGATTTCGGCTGCAGATACTGTGATTTCGGCTGCAATGTTCCCAGATTTGGTATGTGATCTGGTCCAAAATACAACCTCTGCTAGATAAATGAGCTGAAATTTCATTCATATTATTTTATTTAGTGAGATTTGTTTTTCAGGAATCCAATTCAGACAGAAGTGGACATTTGAAATATGCCCTTCTTTCCCACCCTTATGACTATAATTGATGTAGATTGAATTAGAGCTCCAGTCTTATCAAAACATTAACAAAGTTACTACAGAATCATTGCCTCTTGGCAGGAATATTAAAAATAAATCTGTTCTTTTTTGTTAAGTGAGGCCTTAATATACAACAGTGAAAATATGTTAAGTGACTGACCAGAACAGCAGTGGCTGTTCCTCTTAGCAATAATGTATTAGGGACAGATAAATATTACTGTCTCTATACAAAGGGATTTTTAACTACTTCCAAATCAAATGAGGTAACAGTTGAGGTGCCGAATTTGTGATATGTCAGCACGGACACAGCAAGCACAGAAAATGCAGTGCTAATAATTTTGTTATGGTGGCCAAAATATTATCTAGAAGAGATAAAAGCAAAGGTTCTATGAGAAAACTCAGAAGACCTTTACAACTTCACTTGAAGCTGGAACAATATTCAACTTAAGAAATAAGAGTGGAATATATTTCTCATTGTGATCACAAGTATTGACAGAGGGTACAGCCCAGGATTCAAGGTACATGTTTGTCTTGATTTAATGTAAAATAACCCACATTAGGCTCATATGAATAGCAAGAGGAAAATTAACTCACTCTGTTGTCTGAATGTTGCTGTTGGGTCACGCTCCAACATTGTACACTGTTATTTTCTTCCTCTTTGATCTAGATTCAGCTTCTATTAAAGATAACAGAAACCAATGAAAACTGGATCAGGCCAGGGTGTTATTAGCACCAAATTTCCTCCTTCATTTGCAGCTTCCATCATGTGCATACTGAATATCTCCTCATCACTTTGCAATTTGAGGGCACCCATATGTTAATTTGCTCCCCAGACGCTGTTTCAGGATGTTTTTGCTATTTCATGCAGCCTGTCATTTCAGAGATGCTCAGACTTCATTTTGGCCTCTAAGGGGCTGAAGGAGCCTCTGGAAGCTGTGGAGGTTCAGAAACAGAAGAAAGCCTGAGGGCAGGGAGCGTGGTTTCTGGGCAAGCTGGAGGCAGTCAAAGGATGTGGTTTTGGGGATGGAATACAAGCTGGATGGAGCTCAGGAGATGCTCTGTCATAAAGAGGTCTGACAAGACCCAGGGCCATGGTTAGTGATAGTGCTCTAGTTTTGATGCTGTTGCAAACTTAGGCATACATGTTGCTGGTGCTGAATGAAAGGAGTTGATTAGTAAAAAAAAGGAAGAAATAGTAGCAAACGGATCCTTTCATGAAATAATGAGAAAAAGGCCAAAATATTTCTGAAATAAAAAACAGGCTTTTTTTTTTTCAATCTCAGAAAGTAGAATTAAATCACTGATTGAATTTGTATTGCAATAGAAGCATCAAGTAGAAGGAACCTACACAGGAACTGTAATAGAATTTTAAAAATTCACACATGTCGAAAAAATACCATATTAAAAGCAAGCTAACTCTTTCAACAACAGGATAACTTCCCTACATTTTGGCTTAAGCAATAAACACACACTTTCCCTCTCCTTTCTATGTACTGAAGCTGCCTGGCTGTCCTAAAGTTCTGGTTTCAACAATAGTTTAAACAACAGAGCAATGCATTTTCTTTAGAAAAGACATGGAACTTAAAAAAGAAGTGAAAGCAGTAAAAAATGAACAGAATTTGTAGTGTCCACTTTTGGCCATCTGCATTAATTGCATGTGTGTGTATTAAAATCAATTAAATGAAGGCATGCCTTCCTTCCAACACAGAAAATAATTAGGTAATATATTAAAAGTAGATAACCTTGTTTGCCTCCCACTCAACCTTTCTTCATCATTCTTAATAGCAAACATCTAGCTATTGATCGGTTCATTTTAAATGCTACCAAGGTAAATGCTGTACTACTTTGAACTGATGGAAGAACTGAACAAAGACAATCATAGTAATTGTGGCATGTTGAGGAATGTAGATTGCAAGAACTGAATACAAAAATGTCTAATGCAACATTTTCTATCATGTAAAATATTACAAAAGAAAGACAACCCAGGTGTATTTCTCTGCAGTCAGAGAAATATAGTTTAACTCAGGGCAGATCACTGTCATCTCTTTCATTCTGCCTTTGTAGTAAAGACTGCAATTTCATTCTAAATCAATACATTTTCTCAGGCAACATGATTCTATTATAAATCATCATTTGTACAATGTGTTTCTGTGAATAAATCTGCAGCTAGAAGGGATAAAAAGGAAACTGGTTAACAATAAACTGTGCTGTTAAACTAGGACAGAAACAATTTAAAACACAAGGTTATCACTGAAGCCTGTATCAACAATATGCTCTCAATGTCAACTGTTGTGGAATTAAATGTACTTTCTCTTGCAAATAGCTGTCTATAAAGTTAAAGCTGATGCTCAAGACAATGAAAATGCTGAACCTAAACTATTCATGAAAAGATGAGGTTTAATGTATATAATTTTGCTACAAACCTGACCAACAGCATTTTGAGCAGATTTTTCAACAACTTCATGTAGCAAGGCAAAATTTGACACAAATACATATTTTGTGGCTTGGATGTAACCCTAAGGAACTGATTACCCAATGGACTAAAAATTTCTTTTGAAACCTCAAGTGCATGCTCAATATAATCTGTTCAAAAGCTAAAATGACCAAACTGGGTAAAAAAGAAAAAAAAAAAAAGGAAAAGGCTGATGCTAGTATAAACATTGAAAATCTGTGGATTCTGTAAGTTTGGGGATTATGCATTTCTATTTGGAACAGAAGAAGTACTTATAAGTATGTTTCCGTCCTGACAATTTTCTCTGCGTGTATCATCATACTCCCTCCCCCGCAAATTAGGAACCTAAAATAACATTGCTAAATCCTAATTTAAGAAAAGGTTTACAAAAACATAACTGAAGGCTCAGAAGCTCCCCAAACTGGAAGAGATTGATCCAAGTCCTCAGACTACTCTAACTTCTCTTCTTGTCTTTGAAAACCATTCTTGTGGGCTAATGCACCCCAAACAATTTTGCTCTATGCCTCCTCTCCAAAATAAATTCCCTTTTTGACCCTTCCCTTTCTGATTATTATTACCCTCACACTTTCATGCTTCCAGAACTGTGAGCAAAGTTATACAATAATATTATCCACCACATCAGAAAATATAACTTCTAATAAACGGGTCCATTTTCTATTAATTTCAGTATCTTTCAACTTTAGGTTAGTAGAGACATTTCTTGCTTATAAATCTGAATAAACTTGGGAGGCTGTGTTTCTTTAAAATCTTAGAAAAAGCCTTCTCTCTTGGTCTTTGGATCCATCAGTAATACAACAGTGCACATTATAAAGTGGGTGTTGTTTAAGAAAAGACCAGATTCTGCTAAATTTATCCACAAAAGGGAAAGGTATTATGCAAGTAAACAGAACATATTCAGTTTTATTCATTAAGACTTCCTCTATGGTAGTCAATGAACAGAGCTCCTAGATTGATTTATTAGTGTTAACATATCTATTCACATTTCTAGTTTGTTCAGACATTAGAAAAGCTCAGATACTTTTGTGTCTAATGTCACCATGTCTGCCTGAAAAATCTCTGTGTCAAGGAAGTTCTGTGCAGCCCCTACAGACAGTTTCTACTTCCTTATTCAGGAACTGAACAACACAAGTCCAGTCCTGGGCCAAATATTGCCCTTGCTTGATAAATTTGTTAATCACCTCTCACGTCTCATTGATTCAGTGTCAATCAAAGGCCATGCTACTGCTCACATACTTGCAGCTGAATTGTAGCTCTAAGCATAAGCATTAAGTGCTTTTTTGGATAGATGCCAGAGTGGCTTGGGTCCTTGCCATGTCAGGCCCCTTGTGAATACATTTTTCTCACGTGAACAGTGCTTTCAGGATCAGACTTGCATCTTTCAGCACATTGACAGCTATGCAGCTCGGCACAGGTGAGTAGGAGCTCTCCTGTGATGAGAGCATTTGACTTCTTGCTGTGTGCAGCATTTGAGACTGGACCTACAGATATTTCAGGATTCAAAGGTCAGTGAGACTGGAGAATCTATTCTCAAGTGAATACAGCCCTCTGTGTTACCACTAAATACCTCACAAACACAAAAGACCATGTATTTGAGCACTTAGAGGAAGAAGCAAGGCATAGACATATAAAAATGAAGAAAGAGTGTGAAAAAATACTAAAATGAATAATTTTATAATTGTCTGGGTAAGATCATTTTTTAGACCAATATCTGATTAAATATTTTCCTTAGACTATCCTATTGTGCCTGTTTAGGTGGTAAACTAAAAATTTATCAATTATCCACAACCTTAGACATATTACCTTGTATTTTCTAAATAATTTTTGAGGGTCTGGCAGCCTTGTGTGAGCTTCTGAGCAAAGCAACCAAGATCAATTCTGCACCATATGTGCAGTGGGACTGCACTGGGCTCCTTGTGCATGTGGTGTACAAATCTGATACACCACGGAGCTGATCTACATGTGCTCCTCAGAGATACCCAGGACACAGCAGATTGATTTAGTGTCATGCTCAAACATTTAGCCATGTCAGGTATACCCAGCCACTAGCTCTATATACATTGGGAATTGCATCCATGGCAATGCTGTGTAAATAATGCATAAATAATGGGACAATTAAATCCAAGGTTTCAGATCTGGACCCTGAGGAACAGGGTCTTTGAGCTTCTAGCAAAATATTCTTTCATGTATGTATTCCCCTAATGCAATCTGCAAACTTAGGGCTGTTTTCTATGGACAAAGGTAGGGAGGTTGCCTTTGGAGCTGTAGTGGGTAGTACAAGCCATTCACTCTGTTGGTGGAAGAGGAGCTCAGGTTAGGCTCCACCTGAGGCATGAATATCATGCTCTCTTGGAGGGGAGGCCCATGTGACATGAAAAATGCAGAAGAAATGCCTTTGGGGTTTGAATGATTACTGGAGAAAAAGAATATTACCATCTTACCAAATATCCTCCTCTTAGTATGCTCAGCTAGTCAAGATAGAATATTCTGTAAAATATTTAAACTGCTTCCTTTCAGTTGAGGGAGTGATGCTTGACTAATAATGCATTAATTAAGATTCAGGAATTGCATGTCAATAACTTAAGGAAATAGCATTTATTTTTAGAAAAGGTCAGTATTACTAAGGCAGTGGCATATCTTACAGCTTAGGAAGATAAATTTATGCAAATATTGACTGTAATCTTTTTATAAACCATGAAGTATATATTAAGTTATTTTGCCTACAAATTTGTAAGCATTTTTTTCAAGCCAAGTCTCCTCAGTGTGCTTTTGACTGATAGGATTCCCTGTTTGTTCTACTTGCTCATGAAAAGTTAACAGTGCTAGTGCATAATGCTTATTCTTTACAATAGAACAGTATCAAGGAAGCAAAAGCTTTGGAGGGCTCTGAAGCTAGAAAAATAAATTACAGTGATGTTAGAAATGTCATACATATATATAAAAATACACACAGGATTGAAAAGAGGACTGAATTCAGTACATTTCTTTTTCAGAGCAGCAAATTATTCACTAGCTTCAGTGTGCTGTTGCAAAGGTACAAAAGATACATATGTTTTATAAGTACATCTGTGTTTTCACAGTGTGCAGTGTATAAAAGTGATTGCTTCAGACACCATACAGACATGCAGCGGTGACATTTCCTTCTCCCAGAGGTAAATGCAACTCTCATGTGAATGAGAGGAAGGCAGGACTGCCTGGCAAATGCTCTGTCACAGGCCACCCAGTACATGTGCCACTTTGAGGCTCACCTAAGCCTCCCTCCTCACTCTATCTGTGTCTGTGCTGTCTGCTCTAATGGTGCTTAACAGACCCTGAATCCTGGGAGTGAAGGCTTACTGTAAAAAAAAAACAACAACCAACAGGGGCTAAGGTACATTACTAGCATGTGTTAGATATCAGCACACTATTTAGGAGTCTGAGCTCTGAGTCTACATCCTCTGTGCTAGGAAACTGGTGCTCCTTCACAACTGGAACTAGTACCTTTGGCAGAGCAGCAGCAAACTGAGTGGACATGAAATACTCAGGCCCTCTTTCTGGTCATCTTTCACCAGCACAGAAACCTGTTGGGAAGATAATGTGGCAAAGTCTACCTTGCTTCTCTTCCTGGTCTGTAGGGAACACTGACATATCATTCACATCAACTGAGCAACCCTTCTGAAGGTCTGATCTGAAATTTGTGTTTGATCTTTGGTGAGTATTCCATCTGATTTCTGAAAATAGTGGTTACACACAATATTAATCAAGATGGGGGGAGGCAGGAGCTTTAACTGTCAAAAGAAAACTTATATTTGAAACCCCTCAAAATTCTTCCAGCATTTTAAGCAACTCCAGTTTACTCTGGTCATCCCTAAAATCAAAGCTGCTTTCCAGGAATTCTCTGTTTTACCAACAATGACATCCCACATACTTTTAATCAATTTCCAAGGTCAAAACTGAAGAAGAACAAAGCTTCAACAAGCATTAATTAAATATTATTAATTTATTTATCTTGATATAGATCTGCTAAATGAAATAGAAAAATCTCATTTCTGTTTTAGCAGTAGGAGAAAAACTAAAACAATATGGGATTTAACAATGTTCATTTGAGAGAATGAAATATATGCTAATTTCTCTGAGCTTTTATGCATTTTTCATTGCTCTGCTGGACTTTAATAGGGATTTTCTTTCCATTCCTCTTGTATTGGACAGTAATATACAGCATATAACCTCATTCAGTAAGCCAATGATTCATTACGATTAAGATTTATCTTACAATTGCATTAGATCAGATAATGAATTTTAGCTTCTTGTATATTTTCTTCAATTTGAATGGCTCTTCACTTCTTAGCTCTGCGATGCAGGAGGATTCCGCAAAAACTGGTCTCCAGTTTCATGCAGATTAACCACAATGAAAGAGCCTCCCTGACAGGCACTGCCCCTCTATCCTATTCAGAAAGTTATTTTCTCTCTCTGTTATAACACACCCATAGAGAAGGGTCTAAGCCACAATCTTGAATTTAAACACTCCCTAGTTTGGGGTGATCTTGGATCCGAACCAAGACTTGCAGCTGGGACCCATCTGTAGTTAAAATACAATATCAAATAAGTCTGCAGTGGTGTAAATTGGCACAGATTCATGGACTTCAAAGGAAGCGTGCCAGCTTGCAGGAGCAGAGAGTATGGATAATCCTACCTCTGTGAAGAAAGCAATGAAAGGTTTTGGGGAAATCAAAGTAGATAGAATAATTATTAAAAATCCAGTTCAAACTGAAAAGCAAAATGCCTTAAAAGTTAGAAATGTAGTGTTATACAGAGGTACATACATGTTTGAGATACTTTACAAGGATACTTGGCCTTGTCTACCATTATTTTTGCTGCATTTTATGTCCTCAGGATGCAAAGAACGCAACATTTTTCATACTGAATTTCTCACATAATTACTGCTTTAACCATTTTCTTTCTTTGAGTAAGACAAAAATGATCCAAAGGTTTGAGAATCCATCAGTAGTATTCCCTCTCCAGATAACAATTAGGTCACTGTTTCATTCTCAGAGCTGGAGTGCATGTCACTCACTCTGACCCACTCCTGCCATAGGGCACCACAACACTCAGCAATTCTCATCCTTCAATCAGTTTTGAAAATATTAACTAAACTTCTAAAAACTTCTTATCAAAAAATGGATTGTCATATCCACAGTTTTAGAGTCACCAATCCTGAACAAGGTGAAATAACTTGAATGAACATAGAGAAACGAAAAGACTTCCATCAGGTATGAAACTCAGATGTTTTGTCTTACCGCTTCTGACATCACTGAAATATTATTTGAAATATTATTTTCTTAATGAAGATGGAGATATATAATTATTTGATCCTAACATCCTGCATTTATATTTGGAACATTAAAAATATTTACCAGGATTTTATGATTTTTTTATAACAGAACTCAGTCTAAAGGAGACTGTATATAATCTTTACTCATGATGTTTTGCCATATTATTTATCATGTTGTTGTTTGAAAGGAATAGGCATGCCATGACTTATCTCTTAGGATATGCTTGGATAAAAGGGACTCTGCAGGAGTACTTTAGTAAAATTCATTAATATAAATTAAGTTACTTTATTTTAAACAAGCCATTCTGTTTTTAACAGTCTTCTTAAAGTCCTGTAAAACACTTTAACTGCATCTTAAATATTCTTTCCTATTTTGTAAATTTCAATTTCAATAAAAATAAGGAAAATACAGAAATAAATAAATAAATTTAAAAGAAACATAAAAGCCAAAGAGTCCTTTAGTGTCCCATTAAATCAGCAAGCAAGGGGCATAGAGTGCAAATATAAGAAATAGCTATATTAAGTCTGACAGATTCTTTTTTTTTCTCAAGTGCTTTTTTAGAGCTTTGTTGAATATGAGCTCTCTTGTTTCCTCGGTTAAATGCTGCCAGCTTGGTTCTTCCCATTACTTTTGTCTTGTAAGTTCCCCCTGGCTGCCATCCTCCTGCCTGGACCATTGCACGTCTCTGCTGCACAGCAAAGTTCACATGCAGCAGAGATGCCTGGAAAAAGACTCATGCCTGCTGCTCCACAGCATCAGCCCCAAAGCACAGCTCCCACACACCCATTTCCTTCAGGATGATACCAGCCACCTCATGAGTGCAGCAGCATTTTGGAAATAAAACTGTGTGAGCAGCAAGGTGATCTGAGCTCAGGTGCCTGCATGCTCACGGCTGAGAGGAGGAGCTGTCTAGAGAATTATTTAGACTTGGATTAAAGGTTTCACCCCATCTCTGCACAGAAATATTTAGAAGACAATTGCTGAGAGGAGATCACAGAGCTGTGTGCTGGTGAGCATCAGTGAAAGCAGGCAAAATTAGCATTTTGTACATGTCAGTTATAACCTTTCCCTTGTCATAGAACTGCCAGTTGATCTAATTAGGCAGAGACAATGAAAATGCAAAGCTGGCACCACAGATCTAAGACAATATATACCATAGCCTATGTGTCATCTCCTCTGCCCTTGTAAAGGCTTGATCTGAACCATTAAAGAAAGGACTGGTTTGGGGAAAGAGTAAAATAACATTTTATGCTTCTTGAAATGTCAGTTTTTGGTGAATAAAATAAATTTTAAAAAATCATAACTGATGCATTCATATTCTATATATGATTTAAGAAAATTAACAAGGCTTCTGTTGAACTATTGAACTGTGTCCCAAACACTCCTTGAAATATGGATATTACTTTATCTGTTCATTCCTCTTAAGTATATCCATCTGGCAGCATAGATAACCTCTGTGCACCTGCTCAAAATGTAGCTTTTTAGGTTACTCTTTGCATTCTACTTTCCTGGGTATGTGTCTGAGTAGTGTGCAATGCAAGCATGGGCATGAAAAAGGGCTCCAGGCAGCAGCCCTGTGGCACAAGTCTGCCCTCAACAAGTAAGAAAAATAAGCATTTCTTCATTTGTGGCTTAAAGCAAACTTCACAGGGCACAGCCCATGCAGGCAAGGCTGGGTGGAGAAATGTGAACTGGGTTTCTTCCCTTGTTCTATACCATCTAGCAAGGACTGGAAACACACATACACACGAGCAGGCCTGATTTTAACAGGCCACACTTGTAGCCAATAAGAATGTTATAAATGAGTGGATTGGTTGGCTCTGAGGGAACTGGAGTCAGTTCCCTACTGGGAGGACAAGAAAGAGTCAGTGCCTGGAGGAGCTGCCTACAAGAAACATCAAGGAGGTACAAAACTCTAGTAATATGAACCCTTGCAATGTAACGACAGCAGAACTCCTGCACTGTAATGACAACATTAAGTGAAATGGGTGATTTGTAAGAACACGTCTCTGCAGAAAATAGGACTGCCCAATTGAAGGAGATGGATGATTCTGGAAGACTACTGGATTCACTGAGAGCACAATCACAAAATAATTCCAATCTTTCTGGAAAATTATCTAGTTAAAGCAGAAGTGGTGCCATATGAATGTTGTATTAAGGAAGAGAAAAAAGTTGTGACTGCAGGATTTGTTAGCCACCAACTGATAGGCAGAGTTTAAGAAAACAAGCATTGAGAAAGAAAGGAAAAAATTAAGTTCTTTAGAATATGTAGAGCTAGGTGATAGGTAATTGCCATATAAATAGCTGTATACTTTTAGATTGAAATATCTGTTATTTTGTGTGTGTATTCTCTGAAAAGACAATTTTCTTAGAAAACTGTTATGTGTCGCAGCTACTTCTTGATCTCAGTTAAGCATGTGACACTGTAATCTACTGTGTAATACTATGAGACTTTTTAGTTAAACTGGAGAAAATAGGGATCACAACAGGACAAGGTCATAAAAGAGGACTAGCCAACTTCTAGTGCTGAACATGAGAAATAAGCGTCGGGTGTAATGTATTTTACATCAGGGAGGCTTCTACTCCTCTTCCCAGGCATGAATCCTTAGTGCTGATTTAGTGTGTATTTTTTTAATGCACTTGGTAAAAAATAGTTGGTGTGGTGCTGATATGTCCTAGAGATACAGGGTTGGGAGGGAATATGACTCTAAGGGATGGCTGGGATGGAACACACAGGAAGAACTGCGTGACGTTGTAGGCTGGAGTAATTGAAATTCAATACTACAAAATGCAAGGTCATGCACTTACGGACTAATAACAAAAGCCTCTGCTACAGGCTAAGAGCTCATTTGTTAGAAATGACTGAGGAAGAGAAAAACCTGGGCATATTAACAAGTCACAGGATAACTATTAACTATTGAAGTAATGTACTTGCAAAAAGCCAATGCTGACAGGAGCAGTATTTCTCGTGTGGATAAGGAAGCAGGTTCATGCAGTAGAACCTGGCTCCAGCTCAAAGACAGTGACAATATAAAAAGCCAGTAGCACACACAACTTTAGGTTAAAATTCAAATATACTTGAAATCAGTAGAGCAGTGAAGTGGTCAAACAATTTCTGTCAGTAGCAGGATCTGCTGAGCTGGAAACTGACCAAATAATGAAAAAACTTATGTAATATGTATATAAAAGGTCATTTGTAATATGAGGAACTAGATCTGATAGCCTAGCAAGTCTATTCCAGCCTTCAGCTCGGAAGGATTTCTCTTTCTGCCCTCATGAGACCTGCAGTAGCTGCTTCCCTTCCCGTGCTCCCCAGAAGGGCTGACTGGGAGGCAGTGTTGGTGTAACACGATGCAGACCTCCATGGCTCTGTGCCCAGTGCTCTCCCAGGACAAACCCATGAGGTCTCTGTGGTAGCTGCAGCCAGGAGGCACAGAATCCCAGTGTGACAGGGTGCTAATGCAGGAGGAATCCTCTGTATGTGGCATGCAGATGGAGAGACTTCCCCCAGAAATATTCTCTTTTGCAAAGTGCTTGTAAAGGTGTGAATCAGACACCTCTGCTGGCTACTTTATATATATACATAGTTTCCAAGTAATTTAGAGCATCTAAATAATTATAATTATATATTAATAGGATTTTGGTCCCTGACCAAATTATTTTCAGAGTAACACTTTAGGGCTGCTTTCAGTTTCCATTCCTTCTTCATGTTTCCTGCTATATTTATTTTTTCCTTTTACCACAAGCAGCTCATTTGAAGGGTTCTTAGTATATAAGATTGGATATGTTGCTGAAGATATTTATTTTTTTGCAAAGCAATAAGTATTCATTGAATATGAGGATGCAGACCTAATAGACTTGATTAAGTAATGAGTTTTCTTGGGATTAAATGTATAAGGAAGTACTGTTCAAAGTGGGAAACTTAAAATCATGATGTGAAGATTTAAAAACACCAGCAAAATAAAAGTGATTCCTCTGGTACAGTTTTAGACATTGTGAAACATGAATGTACTGCCAAGGAGTTCAGTGTGAGGTTTGGTTTATATGTCTCCAAAGGCAGTTTGTTAGGAAGTGACTGGGGGGGATTAGTGAAAGGATATGAAACATTTTAGTTGTAAGTCACTGGTTCAAATCCTCTCCAAGGCAGAAGTGAATGAGGACCTGAAGCACTGGAATTGATGGAGTTGGTGCTATGGCTGATCTTAAAGTTATGTATGTGCTTAACAGCTCTGTTGGACAGAGGCTGCAAAGTCAATGTTATTTGTTGGCCCATGTGAAATAAGTTGATGTCTCTGATTCAATCCCACTAAGTCAGCACCAAAGGATTAAACAGCAATGAAGTGCTTTTGCACATCTGGTGCTTCTCCCACTGGAGCATGGCTGAGTGATAGGCAGGGGAAAGCCATACCTGCCTTGGGTAGAAAGGATTTTAGTCTCTAGTACTGTAAATCTGGCACCTGTCACAAGCACTAAAGCTCACATTACATAGGACAAACCTGGGGCTTTGTTTTTCTTAAGTGTTTTCACAGCTACATCTAATCAATATAGCCTTCTCTTTGTTCTAGGAAGAAGTAGTAATTAACTTTCTGTCTAACACAAGCACCCTCCCAAGCTGCCATAGAATTCTGAAGAAGAAAAACAGTTGTGCCCAAACTAATCAGTGTCTTTTGCCAAACTCATACAATTATTGAGAGTACAAAAAAAAAAAAAGAAAATCAATGCTGCATATCTTCATTTTATTACAGGGAAACATTAAGGCAGTCACAGAAAGTCCAGAGAGACCCTGGTCAAGCATTCATCAAGGTAACACTTTCAGGATTACATGGGTGGAAATAGGTACTCATAGTAGGATTAAACAGCAATGTCACAGTTTTGTGATTTGCCTCTGGAGAAGGAAAGGAGATCAAGAGCTTTTATTGTGTTCAGGTGCAAGCCACAGGAAATTAGGCTTGCTTTATAGACCATGATTTCCTGACTATACAAGCATAACAATAATTAGAAATCTTGCAGAGGAGATTATATACTGCAGATGCAGTTGTTTACCTCTAGGTTCCTATTGTGAGATGAGTTTTCCAATGCCATTAGTTATACTGCATATTTTTCTTAGCTGAAACAAGAAGAAAAAAGTCTACATATTATGAGACTTCTAAAGCTGTATGGCTCATGAAGTCAAGTAGATGTCATCGGACAATAAAATAAATTAATTACAATAGAGGAGGTGGCAAAATCAGAAAAGAATGTAATTTTATGGCCATGACATTGGCATCTATCTGCATGTTGTATCTATCTCTATGTCACTTCTATCTATATTCCATTTTCTGTAGCTTTTGGATTGTAAAGTTCATGCAGATCAGAACCACTGTAACATGTCAAACTCTTGCTGTCCTTGGAAGATAAATCCAGAGAAATTTGAAAAAAAAACCCCAAATTGACTCAACATAAAGAAGAAGATAAATATGTGAGATTATACTTGGCTTGTGAAAAGACTGGGCGTATAATGGATTCTGAGGTGATGTCGTCTGACTTTGAAATATCTGAAAAGATTTTTAGTGACTACTAGAAATATTATTTAGTGGTGAAGACAATCTACCTTGAGATCTTGTGCTAGTCATCCACAGATAAGTGAAAGGTAAAAATGCCAAAGGCACATTTCCTTTTTAAATGGAAGCTACCAAAAGTTTATTGATGACCACAACATTCATTTGCTGTACCTACCACACATGGATGTTATCAGATTCTCAACCGCCATGTGATATTGTGTTTAGAAAATACACAAACTTAAAACCTCGTTACTGCAACATATCTTGTCCAACACACTGAAGACAGCCTGTCAACTTCCCAAGTGTTGCACTAAATCTTGTTTTAGTTCAGCTGAGCCATTAGATTGTTTCAGAAACACATTGTGTGTATTATTTAGACACATGCCAACAGCAATAAGACACTTAAGCGTAACTGACAGCTACCTTATCATGCAATGAATGGCAAGGTGTATGTCAGACAGTCTTCAACAAACAGAAGCCATTGTACACAGTAATGATGATAAGATTTCCACAGAATAAATGGTGCAGTTGTATTAAAATTCTATCTGATTAGATTAATCAGTGAGTTTGAATTGAGAAGGTAAGTTCTAATAGCTTCCCTTGCTTTGATTAATATAGTATTAGTTATTTATTAGCCTTTGTTTGGTATTTCACAACACAGATTCCATTGCTCACTGTATTTTTCTTGGTTTTAATATTAATTATGAGATAATCATAATATATATAAGATGGGATTAATTTCACATTCTTTAATGATGTAATATCTAGATATCCACTTGTGTCACCTCAGAGTTCATTATCACTCTCTGGAGGACAATTCAGATTCTCTGCTTTAGGTACCATTTTCTCAGGTGCAGCAACCTGAATGATGCACTTTGCTAAAGCAAGATGAATGCTACCCATAGGGACAACCGTTTCATCCTTTAAAGGTGAAGATGAAATGACCCCTAGAAAAGAACTCATTTAAACTCAGGTTTATAGAATAAGGATAAAATTAATACTAGTGCCTTCCAAACCATAGAGAGTTTCAGTACAATCCTCACTGGAACCAGGAGGTCACCCTGAGCCTTGGTATGAAAGGCCACCACACACTCCCATCTTCCTGTTAGCAACATCAGATGTGAGGAAAACTGTGACTGTTGTATCCGTTACATTATCATGGAATCAAGTTTTTGATTCCTTTTTGCCAACAAAAAGCAACAGTGAATGTGGAAGTTGGACTGCATGGTGGAATTAGCAGTGGTAAGGACTGAGACCTTCCTGATCCTAATTGCCTACATGTGCAGTGCATCTACAGACAAGGATACATTACTGATATTTAAAGCTACCCAGAAACCATGCTGAACACTGCATTACTAGAAGACAATGAGAGAAAAACACAAGCTCTTACAATAGGAGTTAGTAGATGACATAAAGTTTCATGCTGGACTTGATTTTGACTTCAATTGTGTGGGGTGGTAGTATGGTGAAAAGTGAAAATGATGCCTCACAAACTCATAATTGAGATATGTAGATCAATACATCCTGTATATTGGAATTACATTGTTAGTTTTCTTTTGATAGCTCCAAAAGCAGTTTTGTGTGCTTCTCAAGTAATAAAATTATTTTCACATTGGTCAGTACAGCGAGGTGAGAGGCTCAAAATGACTCTGGTGTATGCGCCTATTCTGTCTGCTGGAAGGAGATCTCTTTCAGTGACAAATTAAAAGAATTTATCTGATTTTCTTCTAGGAATACTAAAATGATCTATGGCAATATTGCTGTAATGGAGATGGTAATCTTCAGGTGACTAACAGTAATCAGCAGCCAGGTCAACTTTTTAGCAGTTGCAAACAGATCCACAGTGGTACCTTCTTTGTGATTTGGATTCCCAGAGAAGATTTTCAACTGTCTTGTGAACAATTCCTGTAAATATTGCACATTCAGGACTTGTTTTCCTGTAAAGCCTTGAGTGGAAAATTCAAAAGTTATACAAACAGGACCCTCTCATTTTGCTCTGTGCTGTGGAATGCTCAGCATCTAGAAAAAGCTATTCACTCTTATGTCTAGGGAAATCATTCCTTTATGAGAAAAATTGTACATCAGATTAATTTTATGAAAATGAATGTGAAAATCTAAAAATTGGTATTTAAAATTTCTCTCTCTCTTTCACTTGTGTCAGGAATTTTGTACCAGCTGTTCTGTGGCTTAGGAAAAAAAGTAATCACAGCCATTGTCATCAACTTAGTTAACCTGAGGTCTGAAGCATAATTATTGTCTTACATGTGGTTTATTGATATTTGCTTAAATTATTTTAATGAATTTTTATTCAGGCACAGTATATCAAATTCTGAATAGATTCATTCTCAGCTAAGAGAGAAGGACATAATGATCAAAAGGAAAGATTATCTACTTGTCATCACTATTAGTGGGTTTACTCACTAGACAAAATTTGGTATCTTACAATTTGTTTTATGCAAAAAGAGAAATAAATTATGAAGAAAATAACAGTTTAAAAAGCTGTACATAATGTTTCGTCAGGCATGACATATCTGAACACAAATTTCACTATTGACAGTCTTCATGGTTTTTAGACAGCTTTCCACTTAAAAAAACCTTATCCTGTATTCTATCACTGTAAGCATGGCCCTAGAGCCACACAGCATTTCCCTTCCAGCTGTGCCAACCCCCTTCCCTTCCTCTGTCTTGGCAATTCTCTTTGCTTTTCAAAATCTAAACACATCTATTCAGGTAAGGATGATTCCTGAGCCACCTTACATTTGTCTCCAGATTGAACAGTGTTTTGTATTTATGTTTTGCTGTTTGAGATTTCTACTACTTCAGCTTCCTTCTCCTTTAACAGTGGTTAATGACTTTTCAAAGTTATCTTAAATGAAAGGTGGTTAAGCCTAATAGTTCCACTGAATTTTAATCAAAGCTATAAGAATGTTTTAAGACTTTCTGAAAGTAAGTTTAAAGTTTTACAGGGCTATTAAATGTTAACCTGGCCTTTGACAGCAATAGTGTGGTTTCCTCAGCTCACACAGCAAAGAATTAAGGAAGCTGGAGTGCAGAATGAACTTCCCATTCCCACTCCCACTCCCATCCACCAGTACTCCATTTGGGTTTTAAATACTACTTACATGTTACTGTGAGATCTCTGGAAACCACAGGGAATCCTACTAGCAGTCCTGCTGACCTCCATCACCTCTTCCCCTGCTCTAAAAAAAAAAAAAATTGGCATCAAATGTTTCTCTGTCTTTCTGATAAGCTTGGCAGGTTCATTACTGTTCTTTGGTTTGCTAAAGCTCAGAATAAAAGTAGTCATATAAAATTCCTAAGCAGACATTCAATTTCATTTATACCTCTTGATAGTACTGTGTTAACACACAAACAATTGTACAAATATGCTAGCAGTTTTTCAACTTGGACTGTTGAAATTAAAGCAAAGAGAGGTGTATTTGGACATGTTTTATGCCAGTAGAGAATGCTCTCCTAGAATAGTTCTTTGTCAAACCCAGCTTTTAATAGAAGTGGTTGTAGAGCTCCCTTCATCTAGTAGGTTGACAGGTCTGGTGTTAGGTTTCATCCTGTCATGCTTACTTATAATCCTTGTGCCAAAATAAACCATTCCTTTCAGTCATGGTATTTCCGGTTTGCAAATAATTATGGTGTTACCATACCCATCTTAAGTCTCGTTTGGTCAGTCTAAAAGCATGTAGAATTTTTTTCCTCTTTCCTTGTAAAGCAACTTTCCCAGTGTCTTTTCCCTCTACATTATATTTTTCTGAATTATTTACAATTAATCAACATTATTCCAATATTCATTTTACCCCATGTTTTACACGGTTTTTATTAATGCAGGGAGAATTTAGATGAGGGAGAAGTGTACAGTACCAACCATCACAGAAAAGAACTAAATTTTATCCCAGCTAAATAATTTATCCCAGAATACAGAAATAAGCCCTGTTTCTTGAGTAAGATACAAGAAAAATGTTTGTCTGCCCAAGTCAGCAATTCCCAAACTCTGGGTCACAGCTGTGAGCAATTAAGGTTAGTGGGTTCAGGAGCCCCACAGATCTGTGGCAGGCAGTAGGGAGGGTGGTGGGTCAAGGAAAAAAAAACAGTTTTAGGCTTGAAGTAACCTATGCCTACCATGCTGTCCAGAACTCCAAGGAGCACTGCCATGAACAGGGAGTGCTTCTGAAAGGTCTCTGTTCCCCATCAAACCCCAGCCTGACTTCAGACAGCTGAGTCTGGGCCAGCTCATTCCTGCTATCTGTATTCCTTGGAGAACAGAAAGAACATGAGGATCATATCAATCTTCTTCCACTTCTTGCATGCCTTCATCCATTCCTTTCTAACCTTTTTCCTCAGATATTTCCTTTCCACTGAAGGACAGGTTACTGATTCTTCAGGAGCAACCTACTCGGTGTCTGCTCCATCTGAGTCAGAGAAGGGACAAGAACGGCTTTCCAGCCACTCTGCCCAGCCTGTCATTGCAAGGGTTTGTTGTGGGCCAAAGGCAGGACCTGGCACTTGGCCGTGTTGAACTTCACATCCCTGGCCTCAGGCCACTGATCCAGCCTGTCCAGGTCCCTCTGCAGAGCCTTCCTGGCCTCTGGCAGATCGATGCTTCTGTCCCATGTGGGGTCATTTGGAGCTCACTGAGGATGAACTCCATCCCCTTGTCCAGAGGATTGATAAAGATATTGGTATTGTTAAAATCCGAAAGTTACCATTTCTTTGTCAGAGAACACAGCAGAGATCAGCTAAACCTTGACAAGTATTTTAATTTAAACACTTCACAGTGAAAAAAACTATTGGTTTTTAAAATAAAACTTTTGTAGTGTTTCTATGCTCTTATTTGTCTAGATACTTTTTTTTTTTTTTTGTCTCTTTACCTGAATTTTTTTTCCTCTGGGAAAATGAGCAAATGAAAGTGCTCTGGGAAGTTTTCTCACTTTTTGAATTTTGTTTCTGACACTTTGTAACTTTTCAAAACTTCCTCAACTTTGGAAGAAGTAAAGCTCCAACAAGTAAAATGTAACTCTGTAACTTTGCCACTTTATAACTTTTCAAAAAAGTGGAAAAGGTATTTCACACGAAACAGAAAGACAGAATTATAGAGTTTCAGTTTTCTATTACTTTACACTTTTCCAGAGCTAAAAAGGTTTTTTAAATTTACAGAGGTGCAAAAAGGAAAATGTAAAAAATAAGAATAGGGGGAATAGAGGTCACAGTTTTTAATGCGCGTTTTATAGAATGGGGAAACTTTGGGGAAAAAAACATAGGACAAAGAAAAAATAAAAGTCAGATCTGAAGTTATGCAAAGAAAATTGCATCATTTGGTACAATATAAAATAAAATATGATTTCCATTTACTATTCATGCATCTTCTTAATAAATGCATTCTCCCTTACAACTAGAATCTGTGGATCAACTAGAAAGCATTCTACAAGGTCCCAATTAAAAAAAAAAAAAAGCATATCCATATTTATCTGAACATTTACCAGGTTGCAGTGTCTGGCACTTGGTTGGAGGCTGTAAATAGCAGTGGAGCTCGCTTGTGAAGGAGACAGAGCATTCTCAGAGGTCTCTGCTGTGAACTCACTTCCCCAGGCACTAAATTTAAACAGGAATCCCATCACCCTCTACCCCAAGAGGAAGACACATTTCTTTGATGCTGCCATGATTTATACAAATAGCTGTAGGACGGTAAATATCACTGTGCACATTTTTGTTTTGCCTTCATGAATCTTGTGCTGAGTGCTCATGGTCCAGCTCCAGCAGCAGAGATGGATCTGCCCAAGCCCCAGGCAGGTCTCCAAAGGCCCAAGAGCTGCAGAAAGGTGCCAGAGACAGATCTCCCACAGAAAAGCAATTTTTCTAGGAAGGAACCATACAAATTATGTGTGCTAAACATAGTGATCCAATTGATGTAGGGCCCCTCTCCTGTAACCTTCCTGAATTCCCAGAAAACCAAGATATTTGCTCTCCATGGTGCTCACTTAACCACAGCTGGGCAGGTTGTGTAGCCATCCCCCCCAGTGCTGCAGGAATGTTCTGTCCCAGAACAGGATTTTAACCACCTGCAGTGTTAGGCAATGATGAGCTTCCTGACACCAAAAGCACTTTACCTCCTCAACAGGGATCTAGGTGTGTGTACATACTCTGAATAACACCTGAAATCTGCAAAGCCCAAGTGATGCAGGCATCTAAATCCCAGAATAATTTTTGAGACTTGCATCAGGGGAATTTTCATGGGGCAGAAAGGTTCCCTGGGACTCACTCTGGCCTGGGGACTTGGGAGTGGTGGCTTTAGGCCTTGGGAGTGGTGGCCTTGTCTCCCTCCTAGACTGCTGGAGCCCAGCCACACTCAGCCTCTGTGCACTGGCTCCTCACTGCCCACGCTATCCCATGCCCCCTGGGACTGCAGGAGTCTTTCCATCTTGCTCTTGAAAACAAACCCAAAACTGTAGTCACACATGGTTCTATAAAAATTACAAGAAAGTGACTGCATAGAGTTGGATTTATTCAAATTTATTCTGTATCCATTAGCTGCAAACATAAAGAAACAAATACAAATGGGGGGGCACGGGGTGTGTGTTTGTTTTTCAGATGGCAGTGCTTATTGTATTTACCTGTGAAACTGGAAAGACCACAGGAGATGATCCAGATTATTGGGTAAATAATGCATGTTTAAGAATATGACCCTGACTGTCCCTTTTGCTGGTTCTTCATTTTGTTGAATGATTTATTTATAGCATGTCTGTGAATCCAGTCCCTTCTGTGGGTGATGTCATCTTTCTCATGTATTACACATGCTGCACACCAGGGGAAAAGGCAGCAGCAACATGATTCAACGTTTTACTCTTTCTCCTTCCTCTTAGTACATATATTTTATATACACATTTGTTTCAAATGTCACTGAAGCATCTGTTTTAAAATATACATTTATAGAAAAAAGAGGAAAAGATTACAGATGCCCGTTCAAGTTCATTTTCTCTGTTACTGACGTCTCAGATAGCGGCAAGCTCTTCTGTTTGTGCCGTTCACTTAAGCCTCATTTGTAAGGAATTCCCATAGTACTTTACATGTCTGACGGCCAACACTTAGGTTTTGAGAGATTAATGAAGGCAAGGTGAAATGGTGATAGGGTGAAATAATAGCAAAAAGGCTGGAAAAGAGAAAGAAGCTCAACACCCACCCCCAACAAAAAAACAAATAAAAAAAACCCAACCAAACCAAAAAGACAACCCAAACCTGCTGCTATTTTCCTAAATGGAAAAAAAAAGGTTCTTAAATATTGATATTTTCTCAGTAAGAGGTTATTTTGAAGGTTATTTTATTTACATTTGTTTGTATTTATTTACATATATGAAATATGTAAATCTTTAAATCACATCAAAAAGTTACTGGAAAGGAGGGTGACAATTAGAATAACTGTCTGTATTTTGGAGGCAACCTATTTCTCTGTGCTGCACTGGGAAATCCATCCCACACATCAACCTCCCAACTGAGCACAATATAAGGAGCTCTCAGGAGGCAATGAAAATTTCCAGTCCCTGACAACTTTTATGAGCTGGGATTTGGTGGCTGCCCTTCAGTAAAAAGCTGTGGCTTCCCTTGAAGAAAACATTTCTATTCTATTGCTACCCTGTCAGTCCTTACCAGATACTCCCTCTGTTTAAAAGCTTGTCAAACCTTACGATGGAATCAAACTTCTTTTTTTCTGCAACTGTAATATTCAAGTCAGCTTATATAGATAGAACTAAGTGCCTGCTTTAAACCACAATCCATATAAATTAAATTGAAAATAACTTTTATAATAATGTATTTATACGTAGTATTTGAGTACTTGCTTTATGTTTCATACAAAAGACAAAAATTCTGAATTCTGGGAATCTTTTCTCCAAAAGCCTTTTTGCTATATATCGCCTCCAACATCCCAGTTCTTTTACATGCAAAAAGGACATTAATATGAATGAGAGTGATTTGTACAGCTAGGAGACTCAGAACCAAGATGCGTTAAAAGGTTCTTAGAGGAGGATTTTAGATAGAGGCAAAAATCATGGAATTATTCAGTTCATATGCATTTGACTAGTCTATCCTAAAATAAAGTATACAGTAAGTAGTTTCTGATTCTTAATGCAATATTCTAAACCAGTGACTGTTGAACCAAGTAGTGAATATCTCTTTTAAATCATTTGTGCCTGAAAATACTTAAGTTAAAATTGATTAGTGTTTTATTTCTTATATATTCATAATGTCATATATGTGTGTATATATATGTGTGTGTGTGTTTGTGTGTGTGTGTGTGTGTGTATAGATACACTTCAAATTTTATAGAGAAAAAATATATCTGGCCAAAAAATTATGTATTATCACTGAGGAAAATAGTGAGCTAAGCTTCAGATAAATGTATAAGGTTCTGTCTGGAAAGACTGAATCCATTAGTGAACTGAACTAATAGGTCAAGAAAAGTAATAGCCAAATAAATATTTTATTAGCATTTCGTGAAATTTGCTAATGGTTAAGGCTACTAATCCTGCACTAGTGGGAATCTTTATTCAATATCAGGTCATTATTCAATACATATTGTCTCCAGTTTCATACAAAGTGACTTTCTGAGCGTGACTGGAGAAAGGTATTTTCACATTAATTGAATACTCTAGGATACCATGGATGAAGTCTGCTGCTGTTCTAACATTTTGCTGGTTAAATGACCGGGGGAATCAAACAGAGCTGCATGAAGATACATTAAAAAAAAAGGTCACTTTTATTTGCAATAAATTTTCATAACTGAATTTTCTCTTGAAATCATAATTTATGAAAAGGCTGGTGCCAGGAAGTGGGAACATTCCTTAGCTCAGGATCTCATTTTCCACAAGTGCAGTGTGGAGAGAAGCCCTCCAAGCACCTCCAGTCAGTTAGGAGAGGAGTTGTTTGTGAATGCCAGCGTGGATGTGGGATTAGCATGGATGTGGGATTGCATGTCCTCACCCTCATCATTTGTAAATCCCAGTTTTACTTTTTGTCTTTCCCTTGCAGTCAAGTCTCTCGCCAAGAGAAGCTGGTGGGGATGGGAGTTGCCAGGTGCCTCCCATGAAGCTGCAGGTGGCACAAGGCAGCCACAGTTCCTCTTGCTGAGTAGTGCTCTGGGCACACACATTTCTCAGAAATTGTTTAAGTAGGACAGATCCTGATGGATCAATAAGCAGAAGCAGCTTCTCAGTGGTCAGGGCACACTGGAAATTATCCTGTTGAGGCAGCCCTCTCATACTGGTGCTAAAAACCAGAAAATACAGAGCTCAGTGGGCAGCTCATGACAACTGTCTTGCCTTTCTGTTTTAAATTTTTTACTTTTATTCCTGTTGTTTACGAGGCAAGCCTACTCTCTACTGTTTTTCCTGCCTGTGTCTAAGTTCATACTCAGATGAAATTTATTCTGTCAAAATCACTATTAACACCAGTGGAACATTTTTAGATTAAGAAAACACTGAACATCAGAAAGAAGCATGAGATCTGCTGCAGTGCAGATGCACCATTTTGGTTCAATACCAGTAAAACAACCCAAATGAGTCTGAGATTTCTATCATCCTTTATGCATTTTTAGCTTCAGTTTAATCCCTTATCCTTAGCATTTGAAAAAAGGAGAAAAAGATGCAAAAACTTTCATGTTTGAAGACAGCACTTTTTATGATTCAGTAATCACTGAGGTTAGACCATAACACTGATGTGCTGACCAAGGGAGTATTCCTTTCTCAGGACATTAAATCAATTTTACTAATTTATGTTAATATTTGAGCAAGGAAAATACTTAATGATTCTCTCTTATCTAGTCCAGATGGATTGATTTCTTTTCCTAAGAGTGCAGTTTATGAAAATATTGTCTAAACTAACTGTGAAGTGCTAGAAGAACATAAACTGCATGATTCTTATGTATAATTTAAAAAGCAATTTCAAGGCTCCAGTTCTATAGCTGTTCAACATATAAACTTCTCACTCAGCTCTGCAGTTGGAGGCGATTCAATAGAAGTGATTTTACAATTGATTTCAGTAGGTGTTTTGACTACAAGGGAAGAACAAAATTGGGCAACAATATTTGTAAAGTGATTTTGGATTCTCGGAGTGAAGGCACTACAGTGTAAATTGTTATCATTTTTATGAGCTGGAGCATTCATCCTATCTGAAATTCTCTAAGAAATCCCTGAGTTTTAAAGAATTTGCATCCATAGTCTCATTCTTTGTTCCCCCTGCTAAGAATGAGCACCCATGTAGATAAGAATGCCACAGCTGTAGAACTGACACTGTATATAATGAGAAGTAGTACATGTCAGTAATAGAGCAGAAGAGGTTTTAGGGCAAATTCCTTCTTGCCTTGCCTTTAACCTCGTGATTTTTGCATTCCAATCATACACAGTGGTGACAGCTTCTCTCTGGGACTATTCCACAGATTGAGGTTTAGGTATTCTCCAAAATTATCAGGGATTTATGGTCAAAATCCTCCAGAAATAGAGTTTGTAACCTGTAGCTGTAGTAAATTAAACCAAGGTCTTTCCCTAGCTTAGAAGCCAGCTGGCATGGTCTGCCCACATCTATGCTATTAAACTCTCTTTCCAAAACAGACTGTCTGAATCCAAACTGCCTGTTGGGAATGATCTTTGGCCCATGTTAATTTCCAAATTGTTCCAGTGATTTTTTGGAAGAGTGCTAGCATTCACCAGCCAAAACCATGTCAGGGATTTTGTCTTCTAGCAATTTAACAATACAGACAGCTTGGACTATGTGCTGACTCTGCTTTAGTTTTTTATTCTAGATGTGCTTTCTATCTATTCCCGGTGCTTTCTGTTTCCTGAGCACATGCTCTACCTACAGGATAACATATCAATGGAAAGTGTTTGTGATCTGCCATCAGAATAAAACTATTAACTCCTTGAGCCCTTCAGTGGACAGAGATATCTAATATGCAATCCTGAGCTAGATGCTGGGGACACCAAACATGCCATTTTTCAGTGAAGCTGCAGGCAGCTGCTCACACAGCACAAAGGGTGAGTTCAGAAATCTACCATGGAAGGGCAGCTGATGCCAGGTGTCCAACTTCTAGGTGCTGAACTACTTGGGACACTTTCTCTCATGGCAGTATATGTACTTAAAAGGATTTCAGTAAAGTTGCAGTTTTTCCTTAACTTTGCATGACTGTTACAGCAGCTTTAGTAATATTTGCTTAATTGCATTTGTGCATGAAAGACTGTGATATATATCAATATTTATATCTGTTCATTTATGTAAAAAAATTACATGCTCAGGAAAAGGCTAATGGGAGAACGTGTGCAAGAGATTGATATGGGGAAAGCAAAAATAAATATTTTTGAAGAACTACTGCCATAGCTGCTCAAATGTCTTTAGCATTATTGTAAATATTTTCCATTTGCATATGACTTTGTATAAATTTTTGCTTGTGTTTCCAATAAAAAATACATTTGTGGAAACGTGATATGTTACATCTGACTGACTAATATAGTAGAAATATACAAAAAACTATTTACAAAAAAAAAAGTCTATTTACAAAAAACTCTTTGGGACTGGAAAAGTCTCAGGTCATCACAGCTACATCAGGATTGACATTTCAAACAGGCAGTTATCTGGGGAAGGTGGTGATGGTATTTTTGCTCTTATTTTCCCTTTTACAGACAATAACACTTCACCATTCTGTTTGTGGAACAATTCACATCAGCTTCAAGCAAAATGAGGACGGATAGTTTTAGCAGTTTAAGTAGGAGCTTTTCAGAAATCTAGTTGAATTCAATGAATCTTTTGCAACACTGTTGGCTTTGATAACCCACAATTGATGAATGGCCACAAATAGATGAGGAAAACAAAACTATTTTCAAGGTATGGCTGCCCATAGCCCAAAAAAGAGATTGTAGTCGAAGTTTCCAAGGGCAAAAACAGGTGGGCATTTCTCACTGATTTGCTACCCTTTTTCTACTCTTGAAAAAGCGTGCTACTGTTAGAGAAGCAGTTTGCTTCTGATTCCTGAAGAGTATGAGCACTAAAACTCAAAGAACAAAGTGAATGAAATTAGGTGAATGAAAGGCAGGCTTTAAAGAGATTTTGGGAGTATTATTACAATAAGATTACACTGACAAAGTAAGTCTCATCAAGCAAAGGCTAGGCTCAAGTGTAAGCTACTTTACAGACACAAAATCAAAGTTCTTATAGTACTGACTTGAGAAAGCAATCTCAAGATGAATTTGTTGCATATTTATTTATGCATATTTGATGTCTTAAAGAAAAATCCCACCTAGTTGTACATGCCAAAATGTCACATTAGTATCAAGCTTAGCAGGAAAATTATAACTGAGATCTAGATTTTCTTTTTCACTATGCCTCTCCTGGACTATTTTGTTCTTGTGTACAGATGAATCCCGCTTCATTCCCCGTGTACGCTTCAGTATTTGTTAACACTATATTTTGAGAAAGTATGTCTTGTATTTTAAAGTATATATGTGAGTCAATTTTCTTGAAGATGATCATCATCTTTAAACTGAATTGGCAGAGTTGTAGAAAAAACTGATCCATCATAGATATGCAAAAATCAGAGTAATGCCAATAAATGTAACATGGGATTTCAGAGGAAAGAGCCAAGATCTTTTTATTCTGACTGTTGTGGGAATTATTTGTAGAGCTGGAGATATTTTTGAGGGTGGTTTTCTTGTTTGGTTTTGTATGATTTCATTCTGGTTTGGTTTTGCTATACATTTGGGTGAGGGGTTTTGGGGGATTTTTCACTATTCTATCAAAATGTGATAGAATAAAAAAAATAAAGAAAAGCTATAAAAAGATTGTCTTAAAACTTACAGAACTCCAGGGACAACACTTTAGGACCAACAGATGAAAATGTCATGAAATTCTCAGGACTTAAAGGACTTTAATGGACATTACATTATAGCCATTTAGAGTGGTCCAGCCAGCAAGCAATTTTAATGAAAATCTATACACATATGTATGTGACAGTGTTAAGTCTGCAATGATGCAAATGTGTGTAGGTAACTGTGTGGGTCTGTGTTCCCTACAGTCCATGTTTTCACACATTTCTTCTAGGGTTAAATCTAACATTCAAACTTGAGAATACTGTATTCAAACTGAAATACCAAGGGCTTCTTTTCTCCAAACACATGCTTCTATCCTTTCTTCCATAATAAACTGAGCCAACACCCAGGCTGCTCAATACATCTACAGTGATAGTTTTAAGATGTGATGACTTGTGGTTACCAATCCAAAAACACTTTCAAACACTAGATATGGAAAATTCCCAACATGTCATGCAGAAATTCCCTCTGGCATTAAGACCTGACACAGAACTGAAGCTTGACTTTCCAAAGCAGTAATAACTGCTCTCACTCAGGAGGAACCAAAGAGAAAACTTCAGCTAGACACATTTGAGACAGCATGGAGGTGACCTTAGTCTGTTCTAAAAGATTTCTAGTTTGTCTTTGGTTAACTGTGATAGGACTTGAATAAAAAACTCTATAGGAATTAAAACAAACAAACAACCTCCGCCTCCCAACCCCCGAACAAAAAAAACCCCAAAGTATCAGGGAATACTCTCAGAGCATTGTTTCAATACCTTCCAAAATACCTTAAACTGCTTTTTGAAACTTCTTTGATATGTACAGAAAGAATAGTGGTATGGTGGCTGTATATAAAGATTTTATTTCATTGATTTACAATGATCAGCTTAAACTTCCTATGTTTACCATGACATGTCACATTCAAACCCTTATTTCACATCAGTTACACATCTCCATTCACACAAAAACATACTACTACAACAGACTCCTGAAATGATAGATTGCTTTCAGTGTTCTTAATAGGTCTGATAAGTTAAACAGAAATTACTTGTCATCCAAGAATTGCTTTTTGAAGAAATGAGCTATTCAGCTAACTGTTGGGACAAGGAAGGAACAGGAAAATGGGAAGAGCTGTGCTCAAGAGTCATACAAAATTATCTGGAACTTTTTTATTTATTGAGTTGACTCTCCCCAGGTCTAAAGGTTTCTTTCAGTTACAGCTGAAGTTGATTAGAATTTTTCTGTTATTTCCTAGGTATTAAGGGTAACCAACAACCTTCACTCCCTCCCCCTCCCCTGCCCAGCAGAAAGGAAGGAATTATCAGTTGATATTTTCAACCCTGTGTAAAAGCTTGCAAAAGTACAGACATTAAATACAATTGAGAGATGTGTCTTGTGTATTTCCTGGGAAGTGGGCATATGTCTACTGGCAGGAGCTCTAGAAGGTTAATTTCTGCAATAGATGGCTTGTATTAATTACAAATTTTGAATTTGTAACAATATAACTCCATCATTTCTATAAAACAATATTTAATATACAACAAACTTCCACCACATAAACACATTTAAAACACCTTTTTATAGTTTCAAGAATTGATTACAGGTTTCTCATAAAAACATTTTCATAACTAGAATCTTAATACAGAATGATTTTTTCTATGCCAAAATACATTTAGATGGTAAATTGTTTGTAGAAAAAGATACAGAGAAAAATGGGGTTTGCTGGCATGTAATCCATTTTATTTCATTCTTTCATGGTCAACTTTAAAACGAAGTTAAAGATGTTTGTCATAAAATATTTTATTGTTTTAATCCAGAGTCTTAACCAGAAAATAAGAAGGAAGCTAACTGACTTATTCTGTGTTTCAGTGTCTCTCAGGCCTGCCCAGAACAGCACTTAGCACACACTACCTGGACCACAAAACCTGTCAAGGGTTTTTTTGAAAGATATAACATTGCCATTATCTTTGAGCTTTAGGCACCCACAGAATGAAGAGTGGATTCACTGTTATAGCTGAATTGCATTTACCAAATGCAACACCAGAAAAAGAAAAATCCACATAAAACCACATAGGAAGATTGATCACACATTTTTATTAGAGTCTTTTGAACAATTGCATTTTGTTGTTCCTTTATTTAAAAACTCTTGCAAAAAAAGACATTGGAGTGGACTGGTTTCAACCCTGAGCATTAACACTGCATATCAAGTACTGTAGTAAAGAAGCTGGTTAAGTTTGTAGCACTAGCACAAGTCACTGATATTAATCCTCTAGGTGATCAGGTTTTTACAAAAAAAATACATAGTTTTCAATAAATAATGCTTAATTTTACAACTTTGATACAGCAATGTCATACACTGTTTTGACACATACTAAACTCTGCATGCTATATAGTCTACTAGAAGACAAAACTTTGCCATGCATTTTCTTTTTCTAGTGCTAGAAAACACTTTGTCCTCCAGTGCATTGCCTCAAGCAGCCTTACCATCTTCTTTCTCTCACAGCAATAGGCCGTGCACTGGCATGCAAAAACCTCAAGAAAAGGTTTCCCCCCCACCATCACTCAGACTTCTAAACAAAAGTACTTTTCAGCTTTTCCCCCCAAGACCTGGAGTGGCTATGAAAACTAATTTCATGTGGCCTTGAAAAGTCTTTGAAATTACATATTTTAAAAGTGTCATGCTTGAAAAACTGCTCTAAAACATTCAATTTCCCCCACCTGTGGCCATCATGCAACATCATTGAAATGTTGTAACCATCAAAAGTCCCACACTGGAAAACAGGCCTCCATTTTAAAACAGCCCACCAAAAACCAAAAGGAAATAAGAAAAAAAGTATCACAGCATTTATGTAAAGACTCCAAAACGCCAACATATATACAAGAGCAAAACCAGATACAAATTGTAAATGAACTAACAATGGCATATAACTCTTCTCCCTGGCTTTGCCAGGAGCTGAGGCAAATTGGTTTTGGAGATAAGCAGGACGATGGAAACGAAAACAAATTGTGACAATGGGAGTTCCCGGATTAATCATTATTACTTGATCAAATTTCTTCAAGCAGTAAATCAATGTCTTGATTTTACTGGAAGTGTGAATTACCAAAATCTAAATCTTTACTCAATAATTCTAAATCAAGCCTGCCTCTGAACTTTCAATTCAAGTCTTAGAATTTTGGCACCCTTGCACTTTTTCATCCCGCAAGATTGCACTTCACAGAAAATCCAGATGTAACTAACCACAAAAGAAGAAATTTGATTAATTAATAAGGATTGAAACCTCCATTCTCACACTTCCAGGTTGTTGTTCATCATTGAAAACCATTCACCCCTTCTTATCCATATTGCTTTAGGGGTTTCCTTGTATCTACAGAAGTCATTCCTTTTAAATTGCTGTCAATCACAATTTTTTCTAAGAGTTTTTAAAATATTCCTATCTTTGCACTGGCATAAGTATTGGGTTTTCTAAGAGAATCTCACCCCAAAGAAGGTATTACTTTTATACATGAAATATTACGAACTTTTGCTTCCCTTTTTGTAAGTCATTCTACATTTTCTGCACATTTGTGCTTTATATTGAATATAAAAATAGGTCTTTAAAACTCTATTTACTTTAAACTCACTAAAAAACTACTTGCATGTGGAATTCTCTTACAAATTCACTGCATCCATGTAGAGAAGATAAAACTAATTAGGCAGTTAATTGGTATAGGTAGTGTGCAAAAAAATTTAAAAAAAAAACAATCACAGCCTTGGATGTGAGTGAGGGGAAAGGAAATTAACCAAAGAAATACAACTGTATAGTAGGGGAAATGTAAGGCAACTCATTGTATTAAGTTTTTGTTGTTTATTTTTTCCTGGCCATTCTTACAAATGAAGGTTAGGAGGAGATAAGACACCTATCCTGCCAGCAGCCCTTGAGGCAAAAACTCCCATTAAGCTCAATGAGAATTTTTTCTTTTTTTTTTTTTTTAACCAGAGCAGGTTTAAGGCCTTACTAGGCAACAATTGTGAGGATGTAAAACAGAATTCATGAACGGTTTTGATTATCAAACACCTAAAACTTACATGGCCCTGACTTTGACCCCACACCAGTTTTCCCCTGGTGTAACAACAGAGTTGCACTTTGCTCAAAAAGGCAGGAGTGAAGGATCATACTGCACGCATGCAAATCACATTCAATAGACTTGAAGTTTCATCTGAATGTCAGTGAATGCCTAAAGAGCATGTAGCACTTAAAGGACGCTTGGAATGAGCTTTTCTACCACATTTATAAAAGACTGCACTTAAAGAGAGAAAATGTTTCTTAATTGTGGTTATTTCTAAAGGAAGGGGAAAAAAACAGAGTAAAAACATCAAAAGGGGGGGGGGGAAAGCTTGCAAAAAATGATCACCTTAAAGATAAAAAGAATCAGCACGTTTGATTAGGTTTTACATTGAGTTGACATCCTCAGTGTTAGTAAGGAAATTGTCTTTCGACATAGAAAAGCTCACTTTCCTCCCTCCTGTCACTGAGTCCTATTACACGTAGAGTAGTATTGTACAGAGACAAATGCAAGGAATGTGGGGAAAAAGGCCACGGGAGACACCAGGCCTGCAACAGGACTGCTCTAGCACATCAACAAAGATTCCTATGTACACAGAAAACAAAAAAAGGAAAGAGAAACAAAGGTATGAATATTATTAATGACAAAATAAAAAAGAGTAGCTTAGCAGATGCTATTTTTCATGAGTAGAAGATTGTTTTTACTCTCACTGAGACCAGTAGGAGCTTAGGCATTCAACAGCATCAGACTTCAGCCCTAACTATGCAGTGGCTTAAACAGAACACTACCTAGTTTTTCCTTGAATAATATGCAATGATACACTCAAAAATAACTGAGGTGTTTGGCCAAAAAAATGATTTCCCTGCACCATATACCTTCACTCAAAATATTCCTCTCACATAGTACAGTATAATTCCCATTTAGAAGAAAGAAAAGATACTTTTGAGTGGGTATTATATTATTTGACTAAAGTAGACCTGTTGCTCTTTTAAAATATGCCTGACTGCTCTTTAATTGGATCATTTAAATCAGCTATCCTTGAGTTATATTTTAAATGGCAATTTTAAAAACAGCTTCCAAAAATATATGCAAGTCAAAACTTTTGTAGGCTGAGACACAGACCTTATTACAATGCTAACTAAATGCAGCCTGTATTTGACCATAATCATTCATAACTCATTGAACATCTGTAAAGCACAAATGTTTAATGACACTGCCTATTATCACTTTAATAAACAAGGATGCATATCAGAAGAAAGGGTCTGAAAGAACAAGTCACCCTACTCTCATGATAGCTTGAAGAATTACTAAGAGAATTTTGGCTCAGTTTTAAGACTTAGAACCTGATCAACTTACTCCATCATCCTAGCCCAAAACAGGATTTTCGATAGCAGGATAGTGAATGGCTAGGCTAGAGCACTTCAGTGTAACTATTTTCTTTCAGTCTTTTGCCTTAGAAGAGATAAATGTCATTTGTTTTCAATCTGATTTCTAAGTTATTACATGGAGAACACACTAATCATTTGAGACCAAAAACTGAAAATTCAAGAAACTCTGTTTTATTGAGGACTATCCATTGCCAAGGATATCTTGTATATTGTAATTAAGTTTGTTTTAAAACACAGTTTCTCATAAAGAATTATCACAATGCAAGACATAAATTTGAGTTCCCAGATATGCTATATCTCTTTTCTGATAGCAAAGATTTAGGCCAAACAACTTTTATTTAGAATCATGAGTGTTTTATTATTATTATTATTATTATTAGAAAGAGATCAGATTATATTAATCATTTTACTACCAGTTTAACTAACCTAAAGTAAGATATCTCACCACTTAAATGCCTAAGAGTTGTCTTTGATTAAACATAACATGCATGCAGGTTTTAATGTTATGTTTTATTATGCCTTACAAATGCGTATGCAGGATTTTCATTTCAGCAAGTCTGAAAGCCTGTAGCAGTGGTTGCCACCAAAATACCAGCACAGTGAATTGTCCCTGTAAACAGCTGGATCATTAATTAGCGGAGAAAAAAAAAAAAAAAGGTAGTAATAATTTACCAATGCCTATCAGATAAAAAAAGTAAACTTCTTGAGAAACAAACTTCCACCTCGTGAGTCTGTTTATTGCCATCAGCAACTATTTCAGAGCACACCACTGAAATCCGATGGCTGCTAAAGTCAAAAAAAAAAAAAAAAAAAAAAAAAAAAAAAAAAAAAAAAAAGCACACTGACGAAGTCTGCTTGCCTGCAGCCGCAGCTCGTAGCCCTTCCCTGTTCCCCTGCCCTGCCCTGCGTGCCCGGAGCGGCGGTGCCTCCCCGGCGGGCCGAGCGCCGCCCGGGCCGGAGGAGATGCGGCACCGCTACCCTCAGCATCTCCACCTCCTCCATGAGCCTGGCCAGGTTACTCATCGCGGACGGCAGAGGGGGAGGAAAAAGCGCAGCGGGGAGAGCCCGGAGCACGCACGCAGAGCGAGGAGAGTCGCCGTGCCGGCGATGCCGAGGGCGGGCAGCAGCCGCAGCCCGGAGCCCCCCGCCCGGAGCGGAGCCAGCCCGCCTGCCGCCGCCCCGAGCGGCACCGGGGAGCCAGCGAGCAAAGCCCCCGGCCCCGCGGAGCACAGCCCACGGTGGGAAAAAGGCGGCGAGAGGAGGAAAAAAAAAAAAAAAAAAAAAAAAAGGCAAAGAAGCAGTCCTGACTCTCCTCCCCCCTAGCTCTGACCATGCACTACAGCCTACAGCTACCGCTCCTCCGCGGGCCACGGGGACAACACGGCATCTCCAGCGCTCCTGCTACAGACACTAATTGCGATACGAGTTTCTATCAGTTCCAGCTGATTTATTAAAATTGTAAAGATACAGACTTTCAGCATTAAAAAAAAAAGGCTATGATGTTGACAGTGCACAAGTCTGTTTTTGCCATCAATTGCTACAAAATATGCAGATGGTCTGTACTTTAGATTATATTGCACAACATGAGAAACTTTTTAAACTATGTGCCTTTTTTCTTTTTTTTTTTTTTTGCTAAAATCGAGAATCCAGTTTCATACCTTCCATCTGGGGCCCCATCCACATATCACAGCGTATGAGATACATAAAATCCTACTATAGTACAGTACATATACAATCTTTTAAACTAAGATAACAGCTCTGAGGTCTATATCACCATTTTCAATAAATCTTTACCTACAAATATTGAACAAATCTGAACTATAGCTGTACAAAAAAAGTGTTTGTTTCTTTTTCTTTAAACCACAAGGCCTTTAGATGCAAGGATTATTTTTTAAAATTTTAATCCTTTTAAAACCAGGACGTAACGTACCAACAAACTTGCATGCTAAAAACAGAGAAAAACAAAGAAAATAAAAGGGAAGAAGTGCCTGAAAAGTCTTACTGAAAAAACACAGCAAGAATGTTCCCTTTTCACTGTACAAAAATACGCCTGAAAATATATTAATTTTTAAAAAAGACTGAGGTCTGTTATGTATCAAAAATGTTTCAATACCTTTTTGTACTGAGGTCTAGGCTGTCTGGTATTCAATCAAGGAGGTATAAGGGAACAAGTTACAAAAAAAAAAAAAAGTTGGCAAGTAGAAATCACATTTGTAAAACCATAAACAATTTGATCTGAAAAGTAAACTCTGATCTTAAGTCAGTTCAGTTATTTGTAAGCGTTTGTACAGTCTGCATTTTTTCAAGCTCCCTGCAGCTTTGTTAAGAATCGGATGCATAGAAGACATCAGTTTTCTCCCTCCAAAAAAAGTTGCAATGGTCCCTTTCGGAAAAAAAAAAAATAAATCATAACAGTTCGTTAAGATCTCTCACGGGAAAAAAAAATAAAAATCCACAAACCCCCTTGAGTAACAGTTGTGCTGCCAAAAGACTTCTTTGCAGACCATCTTCCAGACTTCAATCAGAGACCGACAAGCTTCAAACAGCGCCTTCTGTATCATTTTTCCCCCAGTCCCATTTGCCTTTGCTGCTGTTGTTGTGATCACCAAACATAATAAAAATTAAAAAAACACAAAAAAATATAAAAAAAAAAATCACAACTCCCGGGCTCGGAACTAACTTCGAGATTTTTTTTTTCAAAGAAAACAAGACTTATTTTTTAATCATTATCATGATCATCATCATCGCCGGCGTCGCGCCGCTGCAGCTCCGCCGCTCTCGCCGTCCGCCCTGGCCGCCGCCCCCGCTCAGTACGTGAACACCAGGTCGGAGAAGTTCGCTTCCAGCCAGTCGCCCGCGATCATCTCGCTCAGCTCCGGGGTACAGTAGTCGGGGAACTCGAAGTGGGAGCCAAGGCTGCCCTCGCTGAAGGAGTCCAGGTCCTTGTCCACCAGCGAGAGAGAGAGGTTGCCGCCGGCGGCGCCCGCCCCCAGCTCGGCGGCGGCGTGGCCGTGCTGGGAGAAGTTGAGGCTGAGGTCGAAGAGCAGGTCGTCCGCCTCCTCGCTGCCGGCCGACGAGGTGGAGATGGACCGGGAGGAGGCCGGGGAGAGGCCGGGCGGCTGCTGCGGCGGCGGCGGGCCCTGCTTGGTGATGTTCTTGAAGCTGTAGTAGAGTCTGCTGCCGCCGCCCGCCGCCGCGGCGCCGCCCCGCACCTCCTCGTACAGGCTGGCCCCCTCGGTGGACTCCGCCGAGGAGCTCAAGGTGGGGCTGGCCGGCACTTTGGCCACGTTGTACCGCCGCAGCTGCTGCGGCCCCGGCTCCTCATCCTCGTCCTCCTCCTCCGCCTCCTGCTTGATCCGCAGCTGCAGCTCGTCCTCGTCCTCCTCCTCATCCTCCTCCTCGTCCATGAAGACGCACTTGACCGTCTTACTGCTCACTTTCAGGGTGCCGAAGACGTACTCGTCTCCCGCGTAGTCCCCGTGGTGGGCGGTTTTGGCTCCCGGCTTGGGCGGCGAGGAGCCGGAGGAGGATTTCAGCTTGCTGCACTTCTTGCTGGAGCTCTTGGCGCTCTTGCTGCCGCCGCTGCTGGCGGGCGCGTTTTTCTCGGGACTTTGGCTGGCGTTGGGCTTGGCCGACGGGTCCATTTTGGGCTTTTTCCTGGGACGGTACTTGTAGTCGGGGTAATCGGCCATGTGCTTGAGCCGCAGCCTCTCCGCCTCCCGGATGAAAGGGATCTTCTCGCTGTCCTTCAGCATTTTCCACCGCTTGCCCAGGCGCTTGGAGATCTCCGCGTTGTGCATGTCCGGGGACTGCTCCATGATTTTTCTCCGCTCGATCTTAGACCACA
Source organism: Melospiza georgiana (assembly GCF_028018845.1). NCBI lineage: Eukaryota > Metazoa > Chordata > Aves > Passeriformes > Passerellidae > Melospiza > Melospiza georgiana. The sequence continues at coordinate 93,963,849 of NC_080432.1, forward strand.
CCATGAACGCGTTCATCGGTCTCTTTATGTGCCCCGACGCCGTTTTGCACCAGTCCGGGTCGCTCTCGTCTAAAGCGACGGGGCTGCAAGCCATGAACTCGCCCTCTTCGGTGTCCATCGCTTCCCGGGGCAGGTTGCTCTCCGCCTCCGTACTCTCCGCCTGCTGCACCATGGTGGGCTCTCGCCGAGGCGCCGCTCCCCTCCGAGCCAACAAAGCCGCTCCGCAGCCGCCCCCTCCCACCGCCGCACCTTGCCCCTGCTGCGAGCAGCCGTGTGCGCGGCGCGGCGAGGCGGGGCCGGCCGGGCGCGGTGCCTGTGCCGCCCGCTCCGCTCCGCTCGCCGGCGCTGGGGCCGGCCCGGGCCGGGTCGGGCGCGGCTGGGCTGGAGCGCTGGGCGCGCGCTGTGCCCGTCCCCGGCCTCGCGCCGCCGCCCGCCCTGCGCGCGCTGCCCCTTCTGCGAAACTCCCGGCTCCGCGCCTCGCGCGTTATCAGCGCCTCATATGGGTGACATCACCGCCGCCGCCGGCCAATGGCGCCGCTCGGTGCCGCCCGCCGCCACGCCCCCCCGGCCGGGCGCTGACACACCCCCGCGCGGGGAGGAGGCGCCGCCGCCGGCGCTCCCCGGCCCTCGGCGGAGCGGCTCCGGCGCGGTCCTCTCCTCCGCCCGGGGGTCGGCAGGGCCGCCGCGGGGGCTTCGCCCGCTGGCCCCCGCCGCCGGACGCGCAGCGTTGCGGGGCGGTGCGGGGAGGCGGCAGCGGCGGCTCCCTCGTGTCTCGCTGCCTCCGGAGGCCGCGGCGCCCCGCGTGGCTCGGGGCGGGCGGCAGGGGGCGCTGGCGCTCCGCGGCTCCTGCGGCGGCAGCCCCGGAGCGGGAGCGGCCCCGCCGCGGGTGCGGGCGGATCGCATCGCGGCGGGCATGGCGCTCTCCGCACATGGCCCGCTTCCCCGCCTGCTCCCCTGAACCCCCGCAGGCGCCTCGGCCCTCCCGGGGCGTGTTTCGGTGTCTGGTCGGGAAAGAACGGAGCTGGGGGTAGAGCCTGGTGCGCTCCCGGCTCCCTGCGGATGCGGACGGTGCCTCGGTGGCCCCGGCCCGCCGGTCGGTGGTGACCGCGGTGGGGGAGGTCCCCTTGTCCCCGGGGAGGCGCGGGCTGTCCGCAGGAGGGACGTGAGAATCGTCGCACCCACCTGGAGGCACTTACCGCGTGGTGTAGGCAGAGGATAAAGGCACCTTCCCCAAAGTACAGCGTGAAAATATACAGAAGGCGTCGAACAGTGATGATTTTCTGTTTGTTTGTTTGTTTGTTTGTTTGTGTGCCTGTTTTCTCGGAAGCACCAAGTTATTCAGGACATCCGGATAATCCCATGTTTGATTTTATCACAGAATGTCTGAATTCCAAAGGTTGACAGTGTGCTACGCACCTCTGGTCATTTTAATTGCAAAAAGTATGCTGGAAATTAGTTCGCATGCTGTTTTATGTGTTCCTTTGCGCTTTTCCAGCTACAGTTTGCAGCTATTAGAAAAGGGAAAGTTTAATAAGTTTTGTGATGGTTGCTGTCTGTATACGGACACAGTGGCAGTGAGAGGAATGAGCTCAGCTTCTCCTCCGCCCGAGCACGTCCTATGAACTGGGGCTAATGGGGCAGTAGGTCCCCTGGTACATCATCCTCTAATTATCCCAGTGGTTCATTTTCCTCAGACTACGGCAAAATGACTGTGTTTGGATGATGTGACTCTGATATCATAGGGCTGCAGAGTGGCCAGAGCTGTCACAGGAACAAACCCAAAAAAGTGGAAACGTCTCACACTTCTTTTAGCTGTAGAGACAGGTTGGGGCTGCCAGGGCTCAGCTGCACTTGTCAGGAGTCAGGTGGAGCTTGAAGGATACATTTGAGGCAGATACATCGTGTTATGTCACCTTCCTTGCCCGACCCCAGCTGGGTGTACAGAGCAGAGGGAAGGAAAAGGGCATCGCTGAAGAAGGTTCAGTTGCTTCATTGTGAAGATGGATTTTGAAAAATAGTGCTGTGCCTCTCCATGACTGTGCCCAGCCGTGATTTCTGCTCTGAGGCTTTTGCCACCTCTCTCTCTCCCTCTGACTGCACTCCGTGGTACAATCTAGCTCCATAATAATGTCTATCCTTTAAGACACGGGGGATAAAATGGAAAATTTGGCTGGCAGGCCTCTCAACCTGACATAAAACGTTAAAATTTAGAGAAACCACATGAGAAGAGGGTGCAGTACCTCTGGGAGGGAGTGCCCGAGTTCCTGTCGCAGCTGCGGTCAGCTGTGGTCTGTCCGGGCAGGGCTGCTGGCAGCGCAGGGCATTCCTTCCCAGAGGAATGAGTTTGGCACTTCCTGCTCCATCTGGGCGAGGACTCGCTCACACTGGGCACGCTGTAGCGCCTTCTGGGTCAGCAGCATTCTGTAAAAATTGAGAGGGTGTTTCTTGTAAAGGAGTCCCCGGCGTGTGGAGGTGCCTGACTGCCTCGGGGGAAGGCAGCCTGGATACTGCTGGGACCTTCGCTAGGCTGACAGCAGAATACCAGTGTCTCACCTAACCCTTTTTCTTAGTATTCCTCTCTAAGTACCAGCATTCAGGTACCTGGTGAGAGATTCTGCAGTTTTACATGCATTTTAAATACAGACAGAAATAATGGTGTAATTTTGCAAAATGAAAAGTGTCAAAATGTTTGAATTTGTTGTTGGCATTTATGGGAGATTTCATTATGTCATATAGTTGCATAAAATTCAAGCTGATGAAATGAAAATTGAATCTTTATTTCCTGTGAAGTGAATAAAATCAATGAATTTTCACTATTCTTTTTCAAATAATTTTACAAAAGCCATAAACTATTTTGCAAAAATTTCACTCAATTGCAATGGAAGGCATATAATCAATATTGATAAGACTGGGACTCAATATGCCAGGGTGACAGAATCTGACATTTAATACATTAAGATCAGGTGAGATCATTTTTAATAAAGCTTTGATGTCATTTGAATCCACTGTCATTACACCAGACTTCTGGGATATTTCCACTCCTTCATGTGTGTCCCTGTGAAGATGTGTATTAATGCTATGGGCATCACATAGTTTTCATAAATCTCATTTTTCTATTTTTGTGTTATATCTCATTTTCTGAGTGTCTTGACAGCATTTCAGCTTTTCCTCAAAAGTGATCTGTTAAATATAAACAGCATTACTGTTTTCTCATGCTTATTCATGTTATGTTTTGGTTGGTTTTTGTTGTATTTTAAGGGTAGTGCTAGGAAGATAATGAAGCTAAAAACAGACTGAAAATAATAGCCACACTCTATAAAACAAAAAAAATCTCGAGGATTTTAGAAATCTGATTAAACATGTGCATGAATAAGTAGATATTACTGTTAAAATTAAATAATTTTATGTTCTAAAAGCAGTCCAATAATTGTGCGTGTGCATGTATATTCCTATTAGAGTGCAGCAGTTAGAGCTAACAGCCCACTACTCGTTCTTTTGAAATTCAAATGAATAATCATCTTCCCATTATCTAGGTCAATAGGAGGCTGGGCTACCCCAGAAAGTGGGAAAAAAACCCAGGTAAAACAGGATCCACTAAAGAGCTGAATGCTTTTCTCCTTGGATGGAGTCTGTCTGTGTGGATGTGCACCTACCCTGGGTTTCCCAGTACTCTGGTTGGGGAGGTGTGTTATTCTGGGTGGCCTGAGGCGTGTGCATGGCACTGGAAGCACTGAGGTGCCCTCGGCAGGACGCTGGTGAGGTGCCTGCAGAGCCTGAGGCAGCAGGAAACTCTTCATGCAGGAACACAGGTCCTTTGCATGTGTCCCAGTGTGCCTCCATCTACCCCCATCGGTGCTTAGAAAGGCAAAGTGAGGTGTGTTTTTAAGAGACTGACCTTATGCAGTCCTCACAAGATTTTGACTACCAAAGAGGAACTAAAAATGAGCAAAGAAGGGTTTGTTGTTCAAGAAACAGTGTTTTAGAAAAGTGGAGGATATTCCCTCTCCTTACAGTGCCTGTTCTCTGTGTTAAATTTGAGTAAACTGAAAGCCAAGATTTTCACTGTGCTAACTCTGATGATAAACAGTACTATGAGTACAGTGTTCTTTTGGCTATTTATTTCTTGCTTGTTCTGAATTGTGCTGCAGATTTTTGCCTGGGGAGCCCAAAATGGCTTTGCCTGGGGAACGTGTGGGAAAGCCGGAGTTACGCACCTTCTGCAAGGTGTGGGAAGTGGCTTCAGTCACAAGCTGTGGATTCAGAATGCAAGAAGAGAGAATTACAGTGTCAAGAGGGTTTTGTTTTAATAGAAAACATATGATGAATTCTGAATGGAGGGGTCACAACCAAGGTTAGTTCACAGACATTTCCTAGAGATCTTCCCTGGAATAAACATAAATTCCTTGAGTCTTGCATTCATGAGGAAAAAAAAAAAATAAGCTGTGGTCTTACTTCATGTTAGCTAAACATGGTAAAATAGTGAAAAGGTACACAGGCTGTGCTTTTTAAAGTTTGGTAAATCTTCTCTGCCTTAGTGTTTTTATCTTAAGCTACTAATTCACATGGAAAAGCCAACTTCCTTGTCATTGCTAGGAAAATGGCATCCTCTCCTCTCTTTTCAGCATGGTATCCATGCTCTTGGATTATGTAAAGCTGGTTCACAAAAGGTCTTAATTTTGAAAATGAAAGTGCCCAGAGATGACAGGTGTCCCAACCAAACTTCAGCTGAAGAGGTAAAGTGGGCTCATTTAACTGAAAAAGAGTAGTCATTTGAGAGGATATACTAGTTTAACCATAATCTAGAAAAAATTTATGTCCAGTTTGAAACTCAATGCAGACAAAGGTATCCAGATATATTTCTCCTTGATTTTGTTTGAGAAAAATTTTTATTTTGTCAAAAGTATGTGCATCAGATACCACTCTGGTGAGGGCAGTCTGAGGGTGGTTTATGGCTTCTCAGCACAACGTGTGGCATCTCCTCAGGCAGTGTGGTCCTCTGCTGCTGGAAGGGTCCTGCTGGAGCCCAGAGAAGTTGGTAGTGGGAGCAGGAGCAGCTCCTCCTGACTCACCTCCTGCCAGACCTTCATATTCCACTTACTCATCATCCAGTGCCCAGCTCTGGCCACCCAACAGAGCTGTGGCACAGGTACTGATTTTGAGCTGCCTGCTGCCTGTAGGTAGCCCCAGAAACATTGCTTGCTGTTTGTTAATGCATGATCAGCAAAGACATCTACAGACAAAGTGATTGTGTACATGGGTTGGAATAATCCAGGACTTAAATCTGCAGCAGAAAGCAGCCCTATTCTTGCAGCTCTGTGGTGAGTCCAGGTCTGGCATCCTGGAGTGTGTTGTGGCTCCAACACCCTCCCCTAAGGCATTGTTGGATGACAGTGCTGTCTCACTGGGACAATATGGACAGGCCATTTCCTCTCAGCCCGACATACTGATCTTACGCAACAAGGTGTTTTAAGAAACCAAGATTCATCACTTGCTGATTTTTTTTATATCTTAATTGGAAAGTGCATCTTAATTTAAAAAATCCAAATATCTTATTGGAGCAACATGTACATTCAAAACCATTTCATGCTCTAAGAAACAGCATAAAAATAGCGTTGGGATGTTCCATGTACGTTGCACCCGTCTCAGATTTTTGTTTTCAAGGCAAATACTTTTCTTATTGGTTGTGAGATTAAAACCTGGCTCTGTGAGTCAGGCAGGGTCCCTTCCGTCCCACAGATCATTGTGGTACTGGTGGTTTTGCTTGGAGATAATTTCCTCAGCCACTTGTGTGTAACCCCATTGATTTGAACGTCTACCCCAAGCAACACCTGTGCACATTCAGGGATGGCACTGGGATTGCACAGATGCCATGGAGGGCATATTCTGGCATATAGGACGTTTATTACTGGTGGTGATGCATGAGATGGAAGGGCTCCAGGACTCAGGCTGAGTTTGTGCAGCTGGCAGTTAGAAATTTACTTGCAAACTGAGCTCATTGGGTAGAAAAATCAGTGTGATAATGAATCCAGAGTCCCCCATGCCATTTTTACCAAATCACTTTAGGGCAGAAGAACAATTTAGAAGAGATGTATCTCTTATTAAAAGTCTCTGAAAATCATACTTCAAAAAACATGGAGAGAATCCCATAAGAGATTATATTGCAGATATTTGATATAAGAAATTACTCTTTCTAGGCTTGTTTAAATGGAAATGTTTACTTGTTTCTGCTGAAAAATTGATGCAAATAAGTTTAATGTGTAAATTTAAAACAATTTTATCTTAATATTAATTATTCAGCCACCAGTTATACAAGATTGGATGGAAACCTCTTATTTTTAGCATGTTTTATTTTGATTGATATGAAATCTTCCACAAAAATCAGAACAATTCAAAGTGACAGAGTTTATTCATAATGCTATACATTTCTATTGCTGGCCTATAGACATTGAAATCCACAGTGTTTTAGCAGGTCTCATAGGAAAAAGTGTTTTCCCCTGTACCAATTATAGACCCTTTCTGGCTAAACTGCAGAGCCACTTTGCTTAATATGGGTAATTTGATGTTGTAAAGTATTTGTCAGTACCCTAGGGTAGTCTCTTAGGGCACACAGGTTTCACTGTGTAATATTTCACACTTGTGTGCCAGTTAGCCTGCTTAGTGGCAGAATATTTACAACTCATATAGGATTTATTACATCATGTACTTAATTTATACAATATGCCTAAAGCTTCTCTTCATGAGGTCTAGAATGACAATCATACTTATTGTAATGGATTTGCTTACTATTTTGGGTGGGAGAGGGGAAGGAAGTCTTTTTACTCCATCACGCTCTTTGGAATGTGGAAATTTAGCAAGGATGTGACAAAAATGTGTAACAATGTATTTATTAGGCATCACACCAATACAACCATTAGAGATATAAAGCATGTGCATAGTTGAATAGACACAGACACAGAGATTTGTCATTTAGATTTTCCTTCCTCCTAAAGAACAGTGGAGGGCTGCAGCTGGCCTAGCCCTCAGTGACAGCCAAATGACATTGGAACCTGTAAAATGGACACAGGGTGATTTCTTTGGGTCTGCTATCATGAAGGAGGCAGCAGCATGACCTCCTGCAGGAGAGACACTCAGCAAGTCTCATGTCCCACGTGCTCACTGTATTTGGATCTGTTCCTCACTGCCCATTGGATACACCACTATGGAGTAAGTGAAAAGTCACTCTGAGGCATATGCCTGAGAGATCTTAATTTGCAGGACTCACACAGTGAGAAGGATTCTGCAAAAATCTGCAGGGGTTTTGATTAGAAGGGCCTTGCCTCAAATGTCACCTGAGTCCTGTGCCATTTCCTAATCCTAAAGAAAATGGAGTACACCCAAGGGCATTGCCATAAAATGTGACCTCTCAGATGAGCAGGGAGCCCCCCAGCAGGGCCCAGCTCAGGGGTTTGAGCTGTGCTCTGCCTGGAGTCGAGCTGAGCTCAGTGCTCTGTGCTGCCTGCACTGGGACCTCCTTCCCAGGGAGCTGTGAGGCTCCTCAGCCCCTGGGCAGGAGCCACTTGGAGCATGGAGCCAGCACATCCTCCAGCGCCCTGACTGCGCTCCCATCTGAGCCACCTGCGCCTGGCTTTGGCCGAGCTCGGCTTGGGGAAGCTGGGATGGGCTTTGTGGGCTGCCCTGACTCCTCCCTCCAGACTGTTCTTGCTGGAGCCTGGGCTTGTGCAGGCAAAATCCAAAAGTGCAACAGCTGTACAGCGGAAATGGAAATTAGAGATTCATTATTGAACAAAGAAGCAAACCACATAATATTGGTTGTATAAATTTGGTGAAAAAAAGTTTATATGAAGTTCTTCATAAAGTTCTTTATGTCCTTGTTTTGTTATGTCCATGTAAATCTTTGTATTGCCATTGTTTTAAAAAGAAATAAATTTAACAAATGTTTCATTACCCATTTTTTTTTCCAAATGGAAAACAAACAAACAAACCTCCTAGTTATAAATAATATCATCAGTCAAAAGAAATCGTACAGTAGCTAAACAATAGAAATGCACATAGAAATGCTGTTTATTTTATTTCTACACAGAGCCCCACTGAATTCACAGGAATGAATTAAATATACTGAATGTGACTCTGGGCAATTAGCACTTCAGCACTTAATACTGGGTTTAATTTTATATTTTTATTAATTTATTAATTTATTATAAATTTGGTTATTAAGCTATTAGAAATGTATATACATATTAAAGCACATTACTATAAAAATAGCTTTGTGTTCTTTCAGTTCCTAAAAGAATATTACTAAATATTCACCAAAACCAGGTAACTGAAAAAACCCAAGCATATTGTTCCCCCTAACAGCCTTTGCTTTGTAGTGAAAATGAGAAACATCTGCTTATTCTATCACTATTTCTTATTTATGGATATGCTAGGAGATTTGAGGCACAGGCAAAACCCTGGCTGTACCAATCACTTAAGGATGGAGAACAAATTAATTTGGGGAAGATTATTCACCTTAAACCAAAAGCCCAAACTGTCTGTCCTCCTCCCTCCTCCTTCCCTTGCATTGCAAACTGTGCACTGTTACTGCGAGCACCACCAAGATATTCAATAACATTAGAGGCTTGAAGGTTTCCTGATGCTTTATTACACAATGATGAAAATATCATAACGCCTCTAACTTCATCAAATCAGGCATTTCATTACAGCATCTTGCAAGTATAGAAAACTGATTGTCTTGTGTCAGCATGGCCCCAATCCAGTTCTTGCATACAAGATATGGTTACTAATGATCTTTGTAAGTCTGATGAGACTTGGTCTTTTTTTTTTCTGTTTTGCTGTACTAGGAATTGTTAAGACAGAGCAGCAAATAGAAGGAGTTTATTACAGGTTATCATACAGTTTGTTTGACGAAGTGGTCAGTCAATAATAAACCAGAAATTAATAATTAATTACACTTGCTATTTGCACAGCAGCTGATATTTCATGAGAATGTGAAGTCTGAGGTAAGAAATTATTATTGGCAATTTATAGAAGGGAGCTGCAGTTTTGGGGTTCTCCCTGCACCATCAGTACCGGTCAGAAAAGGATGGTACAGGGAGCCCGAAACCTCTTCCCGATTTCTGTTTCCTGCTTTGCCTGGAAGGGCCTGGCTCTGTGACCCAAGGGAACATCTGTGCTGCCAGCTAGGCAGTGTGTACAGAGAACCATTTAATGAGCACAGACTTGCCCCACATACTGAGTACATGTCCAAAACCTTAATTCAGGTACAAACAGACCAGTATATGCCTCACCTTACAGGGTTAATTCACAATAAAGAATTCTGTCCCTTGAGAATAAGATTAACAGAGGTCTGTTCTGCAATACCTTGCATCTCCTTTCTCCTTCACTTCCCAAACTTCAAGAGAAGCAAGTGGGTAGCTAACTAGCTACACACAAGTTCAGAGTGCTCTCCAAGCTCTTCATTTGGCAATTTACAGAGAAACAAAACAAAGCAGGAAAGGAAGGTCTGAACTAGTGCTAAGATTATTTATCTAAGGCTACACAATGAGCCTGGCAGGACAGGAATAGCCCTGGAATTCTCCCCATTAGAGTCCTGTGGACTCTTCACTGCAGTCCTGAGACACTAAATGAATGAGTATGCTGAGGAGTCACGTTTGAAAAGTCAGCTAGTGCCATTCAATTGCTCCCATTTGGGGACAGGGTAAAGATAAAAACTGGAGCCACCCCAAGGAGAGAGAGATGTGAAAAGGAAGCATGAGATTTTTAATATGTGAACAGTTTTCTCTTGAAATAGATAATTATTTGGGAGAACCATCTACTTCTATTCTCCAGGAGGAAAAAAAAAATCCTGTCATGTTGTTCCATTTCTGTGTTATTCTCGTAATGTATTTTAGTGACTGTATGCATTTCTGATTATTCACAAGTACTTCACAGAGAGATTGAATTTACATTTTATCTAGACACTAGTCTTACCCAGAGAGATCTTTTTCATTTCAATGCTAGTTTGAAAATCCATTATTTGGTGTTCATTGTATGCAGGTTTTTATTTCCAGCAAGATTGCTGTGGCAGAAAAAATACAGACAAACTCAATGTCAAACTTTACTAAGTACGAGTTTTCTTGCAATACAGAAAAAGCCTTTCTATAGGCTTCCCTGGGCACTAAGCTTGGAAAATGTGGGCCTGATTCTTGTTTCCTTTTGGAAGACAGTTTAGCATCCTCACCTCCCACTTGGAATCTGCCTCTCTCCCACCTGGGCCCTTCTGGCTTTCAGAATGGCAAATATTGTTTCCCTTGTGAACCAAAATAATTTTGTATTTAAATCTAGGTTTCTGGATCAACTGGAAGCGCTGGTCCTGAAGCTCCTACCAGTGTAATCTCAGTGATAGGAGCTGCTTTACCAACATTCATCTTTACTGGTTTCTTCAACTTATACTCAAGAGTTAAAGTTGTTTCAAATACCTTTTCTTCCCGCAAAAAAATTAGCATTAGTCAATTCTGGTGGCCATGAGGGAAAACCAGTTCTGACTATTCTCTTAAGGCATCAACTCCTGGTCAGGCAATCACCATTCCACTGTTTCTCTCAGGAACCCAAAATATTTTTCCATGACCTGGTGCTTCTGTCTGGCACCCTGCCTAGCACAGGGATTCTTTGGTCCAGATCCAGTGTTCTTTGTTGCTCCCAAAGTGACAGTACCTGTAGTCACTGTGAATTTTGAAAAACTACCCAGACAAAACTGGAACTGCTGGTTGAAATACTGCTCATGAAGAGTGCTATAAAACCTCCTGATTTAGAAATGCTGCATGAGAGCATAGATATTTCAATTTGAAATAAAGTCATATAACTTTCTGTCAACTGTTCTATTTGAAACAAACTTAAATTAAATGAACAAGAAATGTGAATTTTAAGTTTATTGAGATTTTCTCATCTGTAACAGTAATTTCTCACTGCTGTTGAAAGCAATGAATTTTCAGTAACAGTATGATTTTGGCAAAATCATTATTTCTGAATTTTGCTTTGAGAAGAAAATGTCAGTCTTTTATATGGCACACCACTATTAATTGGTGGTCAATTCTACAATAATCCAAATAATTTTGGAGACCATCTTGTGTTGCTATTACCCATTTTATTGGTGAGCTAAGGAGGAATGAGAAGGGAATCAGGAGCTGATGCAATTGGCAAAGAGGCTGAAGAGAAAAGGTGCAACATGGAAAGAAGGAGGAAAATGCAGAGGTCAAAATGTGCAAAAATAGGAGTTTGGTGTCATAGTCCACTGAAAAATACTAACATTTTATAACAAGGCACTGAGCAGGTAAATCACATTGGTAACATTTACTGTGTATAGATTTTTCTCTCTAATCATTGTGCCAGTTTTCCTGCCAACACTGGCATAGACTTGAGGGAATGTAAGAAGCACAGAGAGCTGGACCATGCTTGTAATTCCCAGGGGAATGCAGTCCTTTCTTCACATTGGGGTTTGACACTCAAAGGCTGGAAAGTAGAGGAGGGAAAATACCTGAGGCACAGCAATAGATGTGAGCTGCTGCAAGCTGGTCCCCTCTTACCTCTCTCTTTGTACAAAAGGTTTCTTAACAGTAATGCAAAAAGCTTGTTCAAAATGTGTAAAACCCATCGAGGGTCTGAGCTGCAGTTACTTGGTCCCTTTGGAAGGCACAGGCATTATGCAGTGCTTCACAACATTTCACTGCAATCTTCAGATTCATCTGGTAGTGAAATGCTTACGGAAACAGCTACAAGAAAATGAGGTCTTAGGGTAGCTCCAATGTCACCCACAGGTACAGGACAAGGTCAGCAAGTGCTCTTCTAAGTGAAGGTATTCTGCTGCTCAAATGTGAAGTTAAATAGTGAATGCTTCAACACAGGCCATAATTACCTATATTTACAAAAAGACAATGCACTGTTTTGAAATACGTTTCTTCCAGCTTGCTATTTTTTCACCCACCATCAAAAAAAAGAAAAGGTCCCTTTTATACTTCCAGTCCTTCTGCTTTTCCTGGTTGTGGGCATTTGCTGACAAGGCAATGAAATCTATCACTCTTGCTTTCCAGAAATGTCCCCCTGCCCCCACTTCTCTTTGCTCTTGACAAGAGCGGCACAGAAGAGTGCAGCCTCAAAACAAAATTTTCTACAGTGTGTCATGTTGCTGCTGAAATTTAATGATATTCAGGCCTAGGAGAAAAGAGCAGCTGCCCTCCAGGTGGTGTTCCATAAATGCTCCCCAGAACCCAGCAGGAAGCTGTATAAGTTCAATTCAGTGAAGCAAATTCAATCATTTGCCCCTTTGTAAATGGAGCATAAGCAGGGAAAAAAAAAAATCTTTGAAGGATCCTAACACAACAACTACACGTACCTAAAAACTTAGAAACACATTTTTACTTGCATTTCAGATAAGCTTAATAGGAACTTACCTATCCAGCAACAATTTCCCTTTGCAGCACTGTAGAAAGGACAAAAGGAATTCCCATAAATATCCAATACTCGTTTCAATCACAATTCAAAAATTAATGGTGACTAAATTGCTATAAGTTTAAGGAGTTGTCTTCATAATGCTTTTTTAACAAACATTGTACAGCTTTCCCAAGGAATTATCTTTTTGTGGCAAACTTAATTAGTGGAGCCTCATTTGATTAAGTATGAAGACTGTTGTGGATTTGCAGTTCAGGTTATTGTTATTTCATTATAGATTGTACCTACAAATTAGAACTACAGGAGTAAAATTTTGAAGCCACGTCTCCTTTTAATACTAATTGTGTTAGTGCCTAATATTTGCAATTATCCATCACAGCCACCATTCCAATTTACAACTGGCTTTATTAATACAATATTCAAAATTATGTGCAACCATCCTGTTACAGCAGTCTACCAGGTCTGTTTTCTAGATGTAAATAAATGACAATATTTTTACCTTAAAATGATTTTGTATCTTTGAAATTCACCTTGTAAACAACTGGAAAATGAATGTTTTTCCTCTAATTTGCTGAACGTTTGGCCTGATCTGCTTTTTATCTGAAATAGGTAGAAATATTTTAGAAAGTGATAAAAGACATTTTCTGTCCTCATGCAACTAAATAGCTAAAAATAAAAAAGATCTTGGATTTGAAAATAGTATTTTGACAAATGATTAACACATTATCTCTTCTGATACTTTGAGGGAAAAAATTACAGAGCTAAAGTTGTGTGCTGAAAACCTTTGAATTTCCCAGTGCATTTTCTGCTGGTAATGTTCTAGAAGGGCTTTCATATTCTCTGAATGTATATATGGAGAGGAAGCAGCTGGATTCACCTGATATCAAACTAATGATCCACTTTTAATGAGTGCTTTTAGAAAGGAAGAAGGTCTGGTTGCATCTCATGAAAGGCTCTTCAAGGTCTCAAAGTCTGGTTTCGGTGTTTCTGAGTGACACTGCATTAAGATGGCAAACCACAAAATCTCTAGGCCATTTCTTGAAACTGTGTTTTCTTTATGGACTATTATGCTGTCACAACTCCACTTTTATAAGGTGCCTAAGTACAAATTTATACAACCATAAAATTTCTAAAGAAGCCATAAATGTCTAAGGGATAAATACGATTGTTATCACAAAAGTATGCATACTAGAGTATGTATTTCACAATATATGCTCACTTGCCTTTACCAAATCAATAGTCATCTATTTTCACACCCTTTTTCTAATGCAGCACTCTTTTGCAATAACAATTACTCTGCCAGCCAAGTGACCAAATTCAGGCTATCACAGGGTACATGAGGATTGCCAAATCAGTTGGAGCTCCAGGTCTCTCTCAGGCCCAGGCTCCTCCAGCATCCCTAGAGAAACCAACCTAACAAAGCCAGGAGGATGAGCTGTTTGGTTCAGACTGAGCTTCCCATTATCACCATCTCAAGCCAAGCCTTTGCAATCTACATTCTCATTTGGCTCGAGTCACAGGATGGCACAGGGTGACGGCATCGTCTGGCACTCTTGCATTAGCTCTTTTGCAGTACTGCAGTAATGTTCATCTGTGGTTGGAGTAACCTTGCTCCACTTAATGGAGAGGGAGTTATGACCATTACTCTGAATCTCCTTATTTTCTTTTTTTCTCTCAACTTCTTTCCTATTTGAATGTGGAGAACATATGTGGGTTTTTTAGGAATTCCCTGTTACAGAGCACACAGAAAACTGCCAAATAATGAGAATGAGCCTGAAATTGCTTCTGTTGTTGCTGGACCATAGTGTTGCCTGTACCTCTGCTGCCACGAAAGAGTCCTGCTTCTCAAAAGAATATTTCTGATGCTGTCACAGAAATCACAAGTTTTGTAAATTAAACGGAAAATATTTCTTCAATTGGCTGAGAGCACTAAGAACAACTGTTTGAGCATTAAGGCTATCAACTAATAACTTTGATACAAAATTCATGACCATTGGTCCAAATACGCTTCTCTTGCAAGTTATCTTCTTAGAAGATGAAGAGCACTTACAAGGAGCAGGAATAAATATTTGATCGGATCTGTACCTTTTTGCTTATGAAATTGAAGCTATCAAAGCCCCTGCCAAAAAAACCCAAAAGCTGCAGTTTATGATCTCTTACCCTAAATTTTCCATCTTTGTTGCATAAAATTCATGGAGATATGCCCAGTTAGAGTCTCCTCCTAGTAGGAAGTGGAAGAAGACAGAATTGTTTAATGTAATTTGCAATGCAGTCCGAATACAAGGATGTGAGCTGTGGCTTTGTCTCTGGAGCTGTATTAATTTCTGCAGAACTGTTGCTAATTTAAAACATTTCTCAGGATAATAGAGTGATTTGAATGTTTTGAGGATATTTTTGTGTGTGTTATCTGGGAAAGCATATGCTCGAAACAGGGATAGACCCTGCTAGAGGCATTGGAAAGTAGCTGTCCTTTAGAAGTGTCTTTCAGTGTTTTAAAAGTCTAAAAACTAAGCATGAAAAGTGGAATTGTCAAGCAAAATTATATTCTGAACCAAATATTGGATAAATGTTAGCTTGTGAGGAATATGTGTTTCAGCCAGGAAACATTTCACTTATCTGCAATTTTTTTAATTTATATGGCATTCCCGACTGATTTGCATACTGTTCAGTCACTGGGATAGGTGAGTGTTCATTTTTTGTACTCCTTGGCTGTGTGACTAAAGCTGTAGTTGTACATCTGTGGGTAAAATACACAGGGGTTTTCTGTTTTGTTTTTTTTTGTTTGTTTTTGGTTTTTTTGTTTTTGTTTTTGTTTTTGTTTTTTTTAAACACATTTACAATATTTAATAGACTTTAATAGAAAGGGTTTCAGTAACCATTTTTTCCCTCTCACAAAATCATTTATTCCACTACTCCCAGCGCTGATGCAGGATATGGAGGCTGTGTGAAAAACAAGTGTCTATTTACATCAACACCTTTACAAGCAGCTCTTTAAGCCAGAGTGCAGAGCTAAGTGTGCCTCTCTCTTTTCACCTTGTGCACCCAACACTGGCTCACTCAACCTTACCTGCTGAGTGCCTGACCCTCCACATCTTGATGGGTCACAGTTATTTCCTCCACATGGGACCTGAAGGGTACTTCTAGTAACTAAACCCCATTTTTTCCTAGTGAATTTCATCAGTGAAGTTGTATTGATACAACATTATTTTTATTTTTGTTTTTCTTTTTTCCCCCACTGATTTGTTGCTGTTTGACAGTTTAAAGAGAATTAATAAGCCTATCCTATTTTCTTGTTTTTTACTGCAAATGTTTCTTTGTTTTGCTTAGTATTTATTAAAAGGTTGCATGAAGCCAAATGTATTACACTAAATAATAGCTCTGAATAATTGATATGTTAAAAACATGTTACCCAAAATGCTCACAAAATTCCAAGCAAAGAAACATCATATCATTTGTCTGGCATAACACTATTTTGATGTAGCATGTCTGAACACCTCTGTTGGTTTTAGAAATTATTCTCATACCTGGCTACATTTGCTGATATTCTCTTCCTGGCAGTCAGGTTTTCCCCACTACAGATGATTACTACTTCTCCACAGTTTATGGAGGAAAGTGTCAAGCTATAAAAAGAGAAAACTCTCATTGTACTTGGGAAATGAAGAGTGCAGGGATCCATTTGCCTTTTGCATCACTTTATTCTATAATCCTTTGCATCCTTTGTTGCATCTAGCAAATCCAAATGCCATTTTGTGATTCTTAATATGTGCTTTTTTTCTGCATTTGATTTAAATTGAATTTATGGAGCATGGTGCAGATGCTAATCTGAGAGGACAGCAGAAAGAGAGGATGAAGTGCTAGTCCCTCTGCAAGCAGTGGGAAGCACTCAGTCAGACAAACAGGAGCCGAAGCAGGAGCAGAGAACACAGAAGCATGGCAGCTGCCATCTCCTGAGACCCCCACAAGTGTGTGCTGCTCCCATGAGACCTCCCTGCAATCACCAGGATGACTAAGAGCTTCTCCAGCTCTGAAATGTGAGCAGACGCTGAGTGCCCAGCTCCTGCCCCACCTGCCTCAGGGGTGTCACTGCTGTGCCACAGGGGTGCAGGAGGGTTTGTCCTGGCACTGCCAGACCTGGGCTTTCTGCGCAGCCAGAGCAGGTAACCAGCCACGTCCCTGATGGTAGCTGCTCTGACTAATTTAGAGGAACACATAAAGATACACAAGCCCAGAGACTCAAATATATACCCTCCTTTTAAAAACAGTGGTTTGATTTTTAATATTCACACCTTTTCTTTAACACCAGATCTCAAAGTATAGAGAATAATTACACTCCTGAACCTTTCTTTCAAGGAGAGTTACAGGCTGCACAGATCATTTCCAATGCTAACACAGAGACTAGTGGACGGGCTCATTTTCACTGGTGACTTACAAGGCAAATCCAGAATTTCAGGTGTGAGAATTTTTATTTTTTAAATATGACACCATGATCTAATATGTAAAGAAAGCAAACCTCCAAACCTCCAAATAATTTTCCCATTATAAACATTAGCCAACAATTTGAGTGCATGCTCTCTATCTTTAGAAAGAGTTCCTGAAGCCAGTATGACATGTCTTAGATAGATAAATAATGATAGATAGAAAATTATGGATTCACAAATAGAGATTTCTTAGATATATCTAAGCCCTTATTCAGTAAAATTTATATCTAAACTTAGTATTTTTCTAAATGTTATCTGGAGTGTTTTTTTTAACATCCAGGTTATAAATTCATGAAATTAGTGTTCATAATATGGAATTGTCTGTAAGCCTTTATTTACAGCAGCACTAGAAGATGCTGCAGTACTGAACAGTATCCTCTAAGCTGTTCTCATTCTGGTATTCCAATCATACCAATTTTTATCACGAGCCCTTTAATGCAATGCAATGTACAGTGTCTCTGCCACACAATTGACACACACATTTTTCACGTGTCTGTGTGTGAGCAGAGCTCTGTAACTGAAAGCATTTTATCAGCTCTGAGTAAAAGACATTAGGGTGGGAGGGAAAGGATTTAGGTACGTAGCTCTTGTTGATAATGAGAGCTTCACTGTTACTAAATGTTTACTAAAGATAAGAACTAAATATATTTGTGGCATGAACTTCAGATAATAATTTACCTACTCTTTGAGTAGGTAAGCAAAACAAACACTTGGCTTTATCATTTTCAGTAGTGAACAAAGCAATAATTTTCAGAGAAAGAAAGAAAAAAAAGATCAACCTTGACTCTGCTTAGGCTAAGCTAAGTGGTGATATTTAGAGAGGGGCTAAAGCAGGGGCAGGGCAGCGCCACACTTCCTCTGGGATATTTGAAAAAAGACTGCACAAAATGCCTGTGATGACAGAGATTGCTCCTTTGTGTGTTCTGGACATGCTTTGGGATGGGTGGGGAAGGGGTCCCATTACTTCTTTTTTCTTGCCAATCCTCTTCCTGAGTGTGTTTTCTTGGAGCTGCCAAATTCTGACTGCTTGCTTTGCTCAGCTAGGCTCTCAAATCCTTCTTTTATTCTGTGCATTCATCACAAACATAAACTATCTTAACACAAGCATTATTTAGCTAGTTCTGACACTACCTGAGACAGTCTGTTAACAAATACTGCAATCCTTGGTCACTGCATTTCCAGGGAATGCCCCAGCAGCTGGAAAGCCCCCAGGGTCTCAGGTTCCCTCACAGGTGGGTGAATGTCAGATGTGAGAGCCTTTTTCCTGTGCAGACAGAAGGCTAATTTATTGTTGCCATAACACTGTCCATGCTGCTGTTCACAGCTGGGCTTGGGGCCACCCCACCTGGCTGTTTGAGCTGCTCCCAGCTGACCCAGCTCATCAGGGATGGGCTGACCATGAATACCAACAGGTGTGTGTGTGTGTGTGTGTGTGTCCCTTCCTTGTGCCATGCCAGAATCTGAGGAAACTGTGATCTGTAAAGCCTAGTTTCTAAATTTAGTTTAGTCCTTACAGTGGCTCTTTGGAAACATGGTAAAAGAACCAGCAATGAACTTCTCTGCCACTGGGGAGCCTTACCTCCTCACTAGCCCCAGAGGGGCTTTCTCTGCATCCGGTGAAGAGAGCTGCCAGGGCCTCATGCTGGGCAGCCTTATTTACTCAAACATTTACCTGATTACTCACATGACAGTGATAAGGAGGGTATTTGTTGGCAAACAGGTGTAACTCATCAATAATGGTAGCAGAAGGTCATTTGATGACATGCTTGGACACACTGTGTGTTTGTTTAGTTTAAAAGTACTCATCTGTCAGGGGAAGGGCAGTTACGATGCACACTGCATAAATCAGAAGGAAGCCACTTTAGCAATCCTAAAATCCAACAGAAATTTTTCAGTGCTCGTACTGGCCATAGCAGTCAGTCACCTTCATCACTTACCAGGTGTGTTGGCTTGGTCAGGAAATGGACTTTTCACCACTGCTGGGAGGTCAGTGCAAGTGTGGCTCCTTGGGCAGGGTATGTGGTGCTGGGGACAGACACAGAGAGCCAGCAGAGCTGGGAGGTGCAGGGGCAAAGGCATGACCCACTGGAGCTGGCCAGCATCTCAGAGTGGGCTGGGTTCAAGCCTGAGGTAATTTCCTTGGGCAATTAGTTTAGAATGTGTTTCTCTATATTGTATGAAAACAGCAATTCATTATGGATGGTGCTGTCCTATCAGCTGTTCCAAAATCATGGCTCTGTTCCTGGCATAAGTTGGATCTATGATGAGAACAAACACTCTAGACCTTTACACCCTTTTCAGTTGTATTTGGTATAATTCCAAAATCACATATGATTGCAATGGACTGAGCAACTCTTCCTCCACAGAAAGTGCCACATTTCTCCCTGATGTAGCACAAGATCCCTCTCATTTTCATTCTATGGCCAAAAAGCATAACAGCTTTGCCATGTATGTCATTTTTCTCATGTATACTGACAGTCAATCCCCACCCTGATTCTGTAGGCAGCTGCATATTTAGGATGCTCTTTCTGTTAAATGCCATTGCACACCTACTCTTCCACATCAGTTTTATGTGAGATCTGTTAAGATTCTGAAATATCCTTTAGAGACCAAGCTGGTATTTGTAGATACAGAGAGGCTATTGCCAGGGTAATGTTTGTTTTAATCTTGCCTTTCTTTTTAATAAGCAACTGAGCCCTTCAGGTTGAGTACTAGAGATTCTTCTTATTTTGTCCAAACATCATTCTCCCAAAGAAGAAATATATATTATTGTGAGGCTATGATGAGGGTAATGCAATACTAACATTGATTTATTTACAATATAGACGTGTGTATGTTTGTATATGTATGTATATGTAAAGGAAAACATTCTGATATCAGTGTTGCTTAAAATGCAAAAATAAGCAACTGAAAATAACGTGTGAAAGACAAGCAAGAAAAACAAAAAAAAAGCACACCAAGTTACATTTTTGGTCAGTATCTATTTTTAGCATTTCCTACTAGGTTTGTTATGTCACTTGTTCTACAGTGGGAACAAAAAGAAATTATTTTACTGTGGGATTATGTTGGGAGCATGGAAGTAAGTGAATTTTAAAGATGGTAAGTCTGTCAATTTGCAGTCGTGTTTAGTATTTGATTTTAAAGATCCCATTTTAGTATTTCTTCCTCTACAAATTTCCTTCTCCTGTTCTTCTGCACAACTCCAGTTCTAGAGAGATGTAAACCTACTATAACTAATAAAATTAAATCTGCATGGAAGAAAGCAGAGTTTAAGACAGAAATTCAGTAGACACAAATTAAAACGGGTTATAATTTAAATGTGCCATAACAGAACCTTGAAGAAAATATTTAACTGTATGTGCTGCCTTCCCTAAAAGGAAGATACTTTTTTGCTTTAATAATTCTTTTTATAAATTAGTTTTTTGAAAGTAGCTATCAAGCTTTCTATCAAAGTCAAATTTACAGCAAAAAAATTCTGACTGTTTTTCATTTGTGTCTTTCAAGCTTTTGACTGTGTATTTAAGAAGCCCTCTTCAGAGCATGCAAATGTATAAACATGTATTCAGGTATACATACAGAGGGAGAGAGAAAGAAATAGGGAGACAGCATCAGTAACTGATCCCATTCAGACATGTCAAGAAAATAATATTATTTTCTTATTTGTGCAGTCCAGAAAAGTGTTCAGAATAATTAACAGAGCTACAGAAAGAAGTTCACTGTTGATTCACATTGTGGTGAGCCAGCAGCTCTCTTTTCTCACTGGGGAAGTCACAGAGTTGTTGCCATTGTTTCTCTCATGGCATTGTGGAAGAGAAGCCAAACCTCTGGAGTGCCAGTGTCAATGTAGAGGTTTGACACAGCTGTTTTGGCTGAGGGAAACCAGCAGCCAAAAGAAAGGAAAAGATTTCAAGCTGGAAACAGAGTTAGTGTATTTAAGTGTTTAATCTTTTCTCCTTGTGGATTTTGTCAGCAACTTGTGTAAACTCTTCCTAATCTGGTGTCATTGAAGGGGTTCCTCTCCTTCATCTTCTTGAAAACTATATTAAACCAGAAAATTTAAAAGTTCATGGACTACCTTGCCAGATGTTTATATTTTTTTCTCACAATTGTAGTGGTTACCTGAATTTAAATTATTGTCACCATGTATTTAATGTGAAAGAATATATAATATGTAATATAATATATTATATAATATATATTATATATAATAATTATATATAAATATATACAAATAATATATAATATGTAAAAGCATATATAATAATATGTGAAAGCATATATAATATTATATGTGAAAGTATATATACATACCTATGCCCTACATTCAGTAGGGTAATTATCATACTTCTGACAAATTTGCCCCTTTTCTGCTCAGTCCTTGTATATGCATGCTTTGTGCACCTTGCAGCAACAGAAGGTTTGTCAGAAAGAGTCATGATGAAGGCAGGAAAAGACAGAAAATTTTGAAAATCTGAGAGGAAAAAAATGAACAGGAAGCCACAAAAAATGAGAATCTCAAAAAGGATTGTAATGTAGATATGCATAGATATTGCAATTTGAGCCACACTAAACAAACTGCTTGGATTTTTTTGTAATTTTCTCATCATTTTGCTTGGAGAAAATTTAAAGAGTAAAATCAGAATCTTTCATATCATTCTTCTCTGAAGTGCTGTTTCAATTCTCTTGAATTCTCTCATCCTGAGCTGTAATTAGAAATGAATCATGACAGTGCAGACATCCCAGTTGATAACTGCACAGTCAATACAAAATTCTTTCTATAAGGGGGGAAGCAATTGCCTCTAGCCCTAAAGGAACCTGAGGGATTCTGTTTCCAAGTTCATTCAAGTTCATGAAGCTCACCAATATCACATCTAAGGAGAAAACCTTATCAGTCACCAAATGTCTGTGCACAGACCCAGAGTGATTGCTCTGAAGAATCATTTGTGATGTCTGAGTTGATTGTATTTGAAATGTTTGCTGTAATTTCCATGGTTTAGCAAATATAATGGCTGTAATAGACTGCTTTATTTACAATGTACAGGGATTACATTTTTGTTTCCCTTGAGACCTAATTTAAAGGTCTGATTTTCCCTCAGTTCTCCATCTACTCATGTTTTAAACAGCAAACAGAACTATTCTGTTAATTCATGAAATTCATAATCTTGAATTAAAATCTCCTCATCCCTGCTTTGTTCACAGAGTAACCAGTGGGACCTGAAAGAGCAGGAATGATTTCAGGATCTCTGTCCTGCTGTTGTTGGAATGGAAAATTTCAGAGAGGTAATTCACTTGGTCCCACCACAAGGCTCTCTAGCAACAGATCACTCTCTGAGGAGACTGTTTACTTGCCCTTGGATGGCACAGATATGAGATAAAAACAAGAGGAAACACAAGTTACAATTGCAATTCCCTTGACTCAGTTACCCACAGAAGACATTATTTACTTGCTGGAGCTTATTTTCATTGATTGATTTTGTGTTTGAGCAAAATGCCATCTTGAAAGGCATCTTTCCCAAAGAGGTCCAGTGCTGATCACCAGAGTGGATATTTCATCCCTTTCTGATACCAACTCTGCTCTGAACAGGATCTCTGAGGAACCATGTAATCTTTATCTTGGATAAAGGTAAACCTCACTGTTGCGCAAGGAGAATCTACTTATCAAAACTGGAATTCAATGATACTTAAAAGTACAGTCTTCTACAAAGGATAAATTTCACCTCATGTTCTTTCCTTTTTATTCCATTGAGAGAACCAATAGAGATGATGAATTGTGCCACCAGAAGTTTTTTTTCAGATGTAGTTTTAAACCCAGAACACAGTTCCAAATTTCTTTTGCAGCTACTGTATTGATCAATACAAAAGTGTGTAATGAAAAGGATGATGAAACAACTTTGGGGGAAAATATTGAAATTATGTATTAGCAAAGCAGCGCTCCAGCACATTAGAAAAAAGCTGATTTGAAAATGTTCAAGGCTATGCATTTTTTCTTTCTCAGGTGAATGCATCTCAGGTTAATACATCTCAGTTTACATTAAAAAAAATTCTAACTTTTATATCAGAATATTCCTAGTACTCATAAGGAAGATTCTCTTTCCCTATAGATATTAGTCCTACCTAAAAAAAATGAAAAAGAGTCAACCACAATGCAATCTACAGTCATTAGCATGACTTACAGCAGTTCTGCATTAAAAATGTTACATTTCAATGTATATTAGACCTTTTCTGTCTAGATCTTATTTCTGTAACATTTTGGGAAATATTTTAGACAGAAAAGCATTTTCTCAAGCTCTTCTTAAGTAGAAAAGCTGTTATGGAGAACAGCATAGCTATATATTTTACTAGGATTGCATCTTCCATCTGATGAATTTAAAGTGAAAGTCTAATAGCTAATGTCTATATTGCTCTTTTGAAACAAGCTGTATTTATTGAAACCACATAACTCACTAGGAGAATCTGAAACAGGTAACTTCAGCTATATAACAGTACACAGAAACAAAGATCAGTACCTTAAAATAAGGAAGAAAAATGGATAACATAAAATTGAAACTTCAGGAGTAATTTACAAAAGCAGAATATAATTACATGAGCTAGAGTCTAGCTGAAAAAATTGGCATCAACACCATTCTTGGGATATGTCATGAAATATTTAACAAGTTGCTACCCCAGAAGAAACAATCCCAGGACAAAAATCTAGTCTTATGTTTCTTTAAAAAAGTTGTAAAAATGTAAATGCAGAACTGCAATTTTGATTAAGGCTATAAAATATTTTTAACACATTTGTGTACAATATTCGGAACCCGTTCCCACTGTCTCTGAATTTGTCTCTGCAAGGAAGTGGACAGGGACAGCTCTAGTGGAATAAATGAGTTAACAGTAGTTAAATTGGAATGACTCCTTTAATTGGCCTTGTATTTTAAAATACAGATGATTTTATTCTGGAATAATTGTAACATTTGCAACATTCACCAAGTGATTACAAAAAAAGCAAACAACAACACACAAAAACACCCTGTAATACAAAATTGATTGTTCACAGATGAAACCACAAAAAACTATTCCAAATAGGTATCGTAGCACAAAGTATTTCACCAGAGCTCTTCTGGCCAGCGCTGTTATTGGAAAGAAGTCTCAAAAATATGGTGCAGAACAGACAATACAGATTCTGAAAGATTAGTGTATCTATGTAAACTATATTGACTCTCAGGATTTAAATACATGGCCACATCTGCTTCACTTTTCTGAGGTTCTGTACCAGAAAGCCAGTTTTAGTGTTTTATCTGGTCTAATGCAGAATATCACACCTATGTACAGCCCTTTTAAGACCACTGGTCTTACACCATGACAGCTACAGCAAATTATTACCGGAGGGTTAAATATAGAAGGATTTAACTCATGAAAATTGTCATGTTCTTGACTGTCCTTCAGAGGATGCTTTAATCCAGAATAACAATTCATAGTAAAAACAATGATTCCTAGTCTGCAAATCCAAATCTTCTCCTCAAAAAATTAGTAATCACAGAAGTAAATATAAAGAACTGAGGTTGATAAATATCTCTGCTATTTAGGCACAAACAAATTTTTCCACGTCTTGTCCAAAGTTCTAAAAGTGTAACTCCAAAGTAAATAATCGCTACCAATTTTAATCAGGCTTATTTTGTTTTCTTCCTATGGAATCTCTTACCTGGCCTATGGGCAGTTTTAGATACATACATATCTTAAAAACTTGATTGTGAAATTATGCCTATCTACTGAAAAAGCCACTCCTTGTGTGCAGCTCTGACTGTCCTGCAGGCAAGAGTGGAAAATGGCAGAGAGAGCCCTGACTGTGCAGCGACTGCAGGGTCATAGATGTACGTGGAACTGTCAGCATTCAGAGTCACTTGGCTACCCACACCCTACTTAAATCTTCCTGCTAAAACAGAAATTCCCTGCTGTCCTATTTTTAGTGCAGAGTCACAATCCCTGACTTTGCTTACCCTGATGTCACTTTAGATGTCTGCTGTGCTAGGGTGCAATTGCTTTACTCGGATATTATAGAAAACCATTGTTAACATGTTCACTTTTGGAAAAAAAAGCTCTGGAGCCTTCAATAGTTACAAGTAACCAGTTTTATATCGCATGGAGGTTCTTTTCACATTCTGAAAAAGTTTAACAGTCATTATAGTGCAATTTGGAATTACACCAAAACAGAAAGACTGACTGGCAGCTTTCCTTTTAGTTGTTTAGATCTCTTGCTACATAGAGACCTGAGTGCTCTCAGCAGCTTCAGGAAGAAAAACTGTGCAAGCTACCCAAAGACAATGCTCACAGGAGAATGGGAAACAAGTGGTGGATACTCAGCTGAGATGGTTCAAGGCAAATCTTAACATGATACCAGTCTGAATGTGAAATAGTCTCATAATGGAATAGTTTAAATTTCTATAATATCATTTATAATTTATCATCACAAAGCTTCTAGGAGTACATGATCAACAAAACTCCATTGGAAAGTGGTGAATTTGTTGAGGCAAGAAAATAATGTTTCAGCAGAAAGTGCTTGACTTCTGAAAATATTTTTCAATTATTTCAGAGATTCATAGTACGAATTTACCTATTTAAATAGGTACCGAGGGACTTTTAATAGTCAGTAGAAAGAAGTAGATGATTGTAGGATGTTATTCATCAAATACTAATGTTTTTGTGCTAAGGTAAACATCTAAAATACATCGGAAATTTTTTTCCAATAAGTGACTCTCTCTCTTGAGTATTGCATTGTGTTTATGTACCAAGGTTTGGGTAGCAGGAGGGCATCATCACTAAAGCTCAGCAGTAAGTTAAATTCTCTGTAAATGACGGTGTTAAATAACATGAATCTCACCTGTTGTGCTTACCAACTTTGTAAGTTAGGAGAAGTGGAATAGGCCACACCTTATCCCCCTGCAAAGGAGGCAGGCACAACTGGAATTCAGATGTTTTAGGAACTTTTCCTATCTGAATGAGAACAGATCTGGCCCATCTCATTGACTGAGGAATCTACTGGAGCTCTTGGCTTCTGCACACTATAGAAGGAATGAAGCCACTCCTTTGGTCATTGTATGATCACAGGAATTTCAGGATTAATTTTTCTTCACACAGTCTCAAAGTGGAAAGCTTAACTCACCTTCATGCATGTGTATAAACAGAAAATAAAATAAATAAATTTGATCTACTATGCATTCATAGCTTTTTTAAGCATCTTCTGTGTAGCTGTTTGCCCATAATAGAGCAACTATGTTTGTTTCAAGACTACAGTTAGATAATTTTAAATTACATTTTTGGTTTTCAGTTAAAACATTAATGCTTTGGAATAGTCTAATTTAAATTATTTTATCAATTAACATTGATATGTAAATACTTTTATTAAATAATTCATAGCACTTCATATTTCTTAAAAAAAAATCAGATTATGTTTTGCAGGCTTTTTGTTTGTTTTTTGGTATTGAGTGTATTTATATCAAACATGCCTGAAATTTTTTGAGAGAGGCTCAAACTGGTTTTGGTTTTTTTCTCATTTTTTTGTGTTCTCTTTGAAGAACACAAAATTGAACATCTATTCTACAATTTCTTGCTTTCTTGCACCTGGGTATAAAGTGAAGAATGAAACAAAAAAGCAATTGAAAATAACTTTTCAGTATTCTGTTAACTTTCAGAAAGGTAGATGGGCCAATTTGCAGTGCTTTGTTTTGTTGTGCTTTTATGGGTTTTTTTTTCTTTTCTATAACTTTTTTTAAGCAAAGGAAGCTGAGATGGTTAAAGAAAATAAAACTGAGATGTGAGGCGGGAAAATCTATCCTCAGCTTAACAAGAACAGGGTTGAATACGGTTTCTCAATAGTAACCTAAGGAAAATATAAAGGGGGAAATGTTTATGATAATTTGAACCTCTTCTAACTCAAAACCAATGTTGTGCAAAGGAGCAAGTTCATCAGGGAAGTACAGCTCCATGGAGGTCAGTCGTTCAGTGCTCTGCTGCAGAAGAGTCCTTTCCTTTGATGCAAGCACAGTTTTGCTGACTGTGGCAAAACACCACTCAGTTCAGAGCATCACTGATGAGGACAGGTTTAAATTTAGCTTTAGAGCCCTCACAAGGATTATTAAGAGGGTGATGCTTCTGGGCATTTTCTAGCTCATTGCTGGCCATTTTGCACGACTGCCTGTTCTCTGTTGCAGAGGGCAAGTGTCTCTTCACAGGTTGTTACTTTTTGTCTGGCTTATTTGGAAAGAAGATGATCAAACAAACAAACCACTACCAACTTCTTTGCTTTGGGGAGGTTTCTGGAAAATCTTTTCTCTTTACTGGCCTCATAATTCTCTGGAGAGGCCTTGCATTGCTGCAGCAATGCTTGGGGAAAGCTCACACAAGGGTGATGAACTACAAGATGGAAAACTGCTGTGGGGTCTGTTGAAAACAACACAACAAACTTGTATGTTTTAACTTAATTATCTGCTGAATGCCTCTCAGTCTGGTTATTAATGGTATTCAGAACATAATTGCAATCTTGATTGATTCACTGTTTTCCCCTTTGCAGGTCATAGTAAGCACTAACACATTTTTATGATAATCATCTGCAATTAGTGAAGTGAATGAGGTTTTGAGTGTGACTTTACATTTGTCTGTTATAGCTGTCTATTTTCATACACCTATTCATAGAGTGTGGTTACTGTGAAAAGCAAGAAAATATAATTAGAGCTATTTTGGTTAATGGAAAGCAGAAACAGCCTTATAGCAAAAAGGCCAAGTACATTTATCTACTAGGTGAAAATCATTGTGTATCTTAAAGGGTGAATATTTTTAAGCACAAGGTTTTTGTACTGGTTTTAAATGTTGGAGGAAAAGGGGAGAGTGTGTATTTCGCTTTGTGATTTTTTTAAAGTTGGAAGTTTTAGGTAATTCTTCTGCAAAATTTGTTGGTTGTCCTGAACATTCCTTATGGTAAACCCATTTTTAAAAATACATATTTTGAAAGGAAATGCTGCAGAAAAGAATTGTGGAAACTTTAGTGGATAATTTTCTTTTGAAAGAGCCCTACTAAAGGAAAGAGAAAAGTGGTGTATATAAATTGTTGATTGCCCCTAACTCCACATTGTTAGAAGACCATTTCAAATTCTGTCTCCCTAGCTCCCTAGGAGTCAATATTGGCTGAGGCAAAGTGCCTGGAGTTATGAAGTAAGACATATAGTACCTTAGTCATTTTGAGTGAGTTCTGCATCAGTGCCCCTTGGGGCAGGACTGTTGTAAGTCACAGTATCAGTATTTCAGTAAATATTTTACTGTCTCTGCTGTACAGAAGATTTTAGTTCCTCCTCCTGCCTATGTGGTGACAAGGCACGTCCTCCCCACATTGGGATAGGCTTCTCCCAGAAGAAATAATTTTCCACTTTTAGCCAGATGCATGAGCACTGCTCCTGGATGGATCTGAAAAACCCAAAGGAAAAAAGAAGGCTGGCAGTTTATATGTGCATGGTAAAAGGAGGGAAAGAAATGGGCATCAATCCGATGCCTTGATCTTGGAAAGCGACTAATGATTCCTATAAGGTATTGGATACACCTAATTTACAGGACAATCTTCATGAGTAGTTACATACCCACAACAGTGCTTTCTCAAAGTTGACATCAATTAAAATTCAAGTTATGTTTGTAAATGCTGCAATAATTGTAATATTTTTCATTTGCAAATAGGAAACTGAGGGCCTGCAAGAATCAGGACTGGATGCAGATAACAATACAAGTATAAACAGTTTGTACAGGATACAGCAATCTCCTGTAAGGCTGAGGGACACAGGGTTCTCCTACAGGGCCAAGAGCAGTCTTGTTGCTATGGGCTTAAACTGCTTCTTTTCTGCTGCTTTAATATACAGCCATTCCACATAAAAATGAAATATGATTGAAAAGAGTACCTTTGACCTACGTATGTTCAACATTTGCCAATACTTAAAAGTGCATGGACAATCAGATGGAAGAAGGCTACAAAATCACTTTTCATGTAAAGCCATAGAAAATCATCTAAATACCAGGAAAAAGTCCAACAGTTTTGTAGGTGGTTTTGTTGTTGTTGTTTTCTCTATCTTTTTCTTTCTTTCTCTTTCTTTCTTTCTTTCTTTCTTTCTTTCTTTCTTTCTTTCTTTCTTTCTTTCTTTCTTTCTTTCTTTCTTTCTTTCTTTCTTTCTTTCTTTCTTTCTTTCTTTCTTTCTTTCTTTCCTTCCTTCCTTCCTTCCTTCCTTCCTTCCTTCCTTCCTTCCTTCCTTCCTTCCTTCCTTCCTTCCTTCCTTCCTTCCTTCCTTCCTTCCTTCCTTCCTTCCTTCCTTCCTTCCTTCCTTCCTTCCTTCCTTCCTTCCTTCCTTCCTTCCTTCCTTCCTTCCTTCCTTCCTTCCTTCCTTCCTTCCTTCCTTCCTTCCTTCCTTCCTTCCTTCCTTCCTTCCTTCCTTCCTTCCTTCCTTCCTTCCTTCCTTCCTTCCTTCCTTCCTTCCTTCCTTCCTTCCTTCCTTCCTTCCTTCCTTCCTTCCTTCCTTCCTTCCTTCCTTCCTTCCTTCCTTCCTTCCTTCCTTCCTTCCTTTCTTCCTTCCTTTCTTTCTTTCTCTCTTTCTTTCCTCTCTTTCTCTCTTTCTCTCTTTCTCTCTTTCTTTCTTTGTTTTTTGTTTCATTGTCAGGCTTGGATTGTGTCCATATAAAGTTATCAGGATTATCACCTCTGTGGAAGTGTCAAAACACTTTTCATTTTAAGCCTGTTTTATATAAAGCTGTTTTATTTTGCACTAATTATGAGAAATTTCACCTCTGCAGGCATGAGGATACAATTAACAGATGTGAAATATATAATGCAAGAAAACAAACACAGTAAGTCCCCCAAACTAGATTTAGAATCAGTATTGACACTGACTGTGTGCAATTCAGCTTTCATTTACTCTTTTCTCACATTTGCATGTTCTTATTTTTTAGATTAACTTATAAGTTTTTCAGAGCTTCATGTTTTATTACCTCTAAGCTGTTTAAAGTTTTTCTGAAGTTGTGTTTATGTTTGGAAAGAGTCACTTTGTCTTCCACCATTGCATGTTGTCACTGGCTCAACAGTGGGGAATTACACTCTGTTGCAGAAGCGGCTCTGAACAGCACAAAGCCTTTACAGGGAAGCTGTATGTCCATGCCCAGTGAAGAGTTAAGGCTTGAAGCCTCTACTGTTATTAGGTTCACAAGTCCCTGCTACCTAAACCAATACTATAGGAGTCCACAAGTCTGCCAAAGTGGCCTTTGCTCTTTATTAAATTCAATAAATTTAATAATTTTTTTCCAGATGGGGTGCACCCAAGGGGAATGAGGGAGCTGGTAAAAGAGCTCACCAACTCACTTTTACTCATTTTCCATCAGTCCTGCTTAACCAAAGAAGTCCCACTTGACTGGAAATTAACAAATATAATGCTCATCTACAAGGGTTGGAAGGATGACCTGTGGAATTACCTGCCCATCAGTCTGATCTCAGTACCAGCAAGGCCATGGAGCAGATCCTTCTGAGCACCACCACCCAGCACATGCAGGAATCAGGCTGTGCCAACGTGTGTTTACAAAAGTCAGGTCCAGCTTGAACAATGTGATCTGATTCTATGACACAGTGACCTACTTTGTTGGTGTGGCTGTTGTCTGTCTAGATTTCAATAAAGTGTTTGACACCATATCCCACAGCATTCTCCTGGAGAATCTGGCTGCCCATGGCTTGCACAGGTGCTCCCTTTGCTGGATTAAAGCTGGCTGGCTGGCCAGGCCCAGAGAGTGCTGGTGAATGGTGCCACAGCAGCTGGGGGCTGCTCACTAGTGGGGATCCCCAAGGCTCAGCATTGGCCAGTTCTGTTTAATATCTTTATCAAAGTTCTGGACAAGGGGATCAAGGGCACCCTCAATCAGTTTGCTGATAACACTAAATTGGATGAGAATCTTGATCTGCTGGAGGGAAGGAAGGTTCTGCACAGGAATCTGGATAGGCTGGATCAGTGGGCCAGAGGTTTGAGGTTCAACAAGGCCAAGTGCTGGGGCCTGCACTTGGATCACAACCACCCCAGGCAGTGCTACAGGCTGGGGCAGAGCAGCTGGAAAACGGCTCAGCAGAAAGTGACTTTGGGGTGCTGGTCAGCAGCCTTCTGAACCTGAGCCAATGTGTGCCCAGGTGGCCAAGAGGGCCAATGGCACCTGGCCTGTATCAGCAACAGTGTGACCAGCAGGACCAGGGCAGGGATTGTCCCCTGTACTTGGCACCAGTGAGGCCACACCTGGAGTCCTGTGTTCAGTTCAAAAATGACATTGAAGAGAGCATCCAAAGAGGGGGAATTAAGCTGTCGAAGGGTCTGGAGCTCAAGTCCTGTAAGGGAACTGAGTTTGTCTAGCCTGAAGAAAAGGAGGTTCAGGGTTGACCTCATTGCTCTCTACAATTGCCTGAAAGAAGGTTGTAGTGAGGTGAGGGTTGGTCTTTTCTGTCATGTATGACCTGAAAGCATGACAGAAATTACCTTAAATCCCACCAGGGAAGGTTTAGATTAGATATTGAAATAATTGAAAAAGGGGTTAGGAATGAGAATAAGTTGCCCAGTGATGTGTTGAATTCATCGTCTCTGGAAGTGTTTAAGAGGTGTCTGGATGTGGGACTTGAGTATATGATTTAGGTGTTTGTTGATGGTTGGATTGTATAATCTGGAATGTCACTTCCAGTCTTGATGATTCTGTGGGTCTGCAATAGATTAATCAAGTTACTTCATGCAAACTGGAATGCACAAATTGCATTTTCAAATGTTTGTATACAAGCACGGTAGAATTTTGATCTGCCATTTTTGAAGCCGAGAGTTTCTTGACTGATTTCTCTTTGAATGAAGATTTCCTTATTCTTATGGATGTTTGCTGTCTAAATGAAAACCTCATAAGCCATACAGAAACATATCTTTAAAAGATTGAGCTTTTTAATTTTTTGCTGTAATACAGGAAATAATTTGCCTCTGAGATTATACTCCTAGTCTCTAGAACAGTCTAGAACTGCTAGTCTCTCCTTCCACACAGAGCTAAGGCCTCTGTTCCTGGATTTACCACTAAAATCTCAGAAAAGGACGGCTCTTTGTATGGCTGCATTGCCAGTAAAGATGACCATTGTTGTACACATGTACAGGTATCCGGAGAAGGAGGGGTTGAGCTAAGAGGAAATGACAGGGTTTGATGCTGGGTTAGGTTGTCATTAGGACAATTAGCTGTAACATTATCAGGTTCCCACTGCTGTAAATGTAACCATGAAGAAAAACCCTGATGAATTCTTGTTTCTACCAAAAAGGCAGATATAAAATTCAAATTATAAGAAGGTCAGGCTGTTTACATTTAACCATAACAGAGTCTCCATAGCCTAAAACCAGTGATGATTTAAAATAAATAAATAAATAAATGTTTACACAAATTTTTTTTTTTTTAGAATTCAAGACAAAAAGAGTAAATAGAAAATAAAAATTCCCATCACCATTTACTCATCTTTGTGAAATTTAGATGAGTTCCTGTAGAGGCAAGTGAACAACTTCTAGCATAAACCAGGAGGTCACCACACAGCATTTCTGATAGTACCAGATGACAGACATGATAATGTCTGATGACAGACATTCTAATAATTAACTTTTTCTCTGTCTTTGCAAAGACATCTTTGTAGATTCATAAAATCCTTTCCTTGTTCATCTCCTTTTTGCGTCATTAGCATTTCAATCAACTGTACCTTTTATTGGAAGCCAAACTGAGAATGTGGGGAATTAAGATTTTTAATATCTTCTTAATAGGAAAAAAAAGTTTTTTGAATGACTGTCAGATGTCTGTTGCCTTTTTTTGTTGTTGTTATAATTGAAATGGCACAGTATGGCACAGTGATGTATGATTTTCTATGGTTTTTTTTAATCAAGTCTGATGTAATCAGTCTTAACAAGAAGATCAACACCAAACAGCATTAAGAATTCAAATAGAAGAAACGTGAAAATTCATCTGTGGAAGGAGCAGAAGATTATAATGCCAGTGGTCAAGAGCCTGAGATTTTCGGAGCAGTACATAGTACATTTAAAGAGAGAAATCCCAGTCTGCCTTTTCATACCTTACCAGGCAGTATACCTACATCCTTGTTGCCACAGGGCTCTGCCTGAAATGTCTCCTGCTGCCAGTACTCAGGACACCTTGTCTGGAGACCATGGCTGCACGATCTGGTGTCTGCCCACAGGCCAAGTCAGAGACTGCTGGCACATATTCACCAGAGGGTTACAGCTCCAAGTGCTTAATGGCAAGAGCAAAAATGCCAGAACTTTCCATTTGGACAGATTTCATATTTTGTGTGTCCCCTATGCACTCTTTTTTCTATTCCAAATGAGATGTTCTAAAGTGAGGGAAATGAAGAAGAGCGTGGATATAATGAGCATAAAGTATAAATAAATAAACAAACAAATAAATACATGTAAACATACTGTCAAATTAGAAGTTATTTCAATTCTCTTTTTCATGGAAACTCAAGCTGTTATATTAATTTATTTAAATTGACTCAACAGGGGGCTT
The DNA here is from genome assembly GCF_028018845.1 of Melospiza georgiana. Lineage (NCBI taxonomy): Eukaryota > Metazoa > Chordata > Aves > Passeriformes > Passerellidae > Melospiza > Melospiza georgiana. The sequence continues at coordinate 93,997,310 of NC_080432.1, forward strand.
GCAAGGTAGGTCAAGGTGGATTTTCTGGTAGGAGAACTGTTCTGAAGTATTTAGTGGAACAAATTTCCCAGAAAATGAATTATAATGCTTTAATATTCACATTGGACAACAGAAATATGATGGAAAAGGACTATGGCACATTTATTAGAGATCTGTGACCCATGTACAAGTTTCACGCACTTTTAGTTCAAATGTATATTTCTCCAAAGAAAATTTTGGATTATTTAAAAGAAGTAATTAAAATCTTTCAGAAAAAGGAAATTAAAAATCTTCAGCTAATCAGCGAATGAAGTTAAGACAGCTGCATATACAAAATATACAATTTGTTATCTGAAGTAGTTAGTGGAGAACCTTTGCGGTTTTTTACATAATTTTAGAATTGATGTTTAATTTTTTAATAGGAATAGCAATCTTGGTCATCTTTGATAAAAGGTGGCTGACTGAAGGGGTTAAGAATGTGAAATGTACAGTGAAATGGTAAAATAAATGTGTGTATCTCACTCCCTGTTTGGCTTGTAATAACTATACAAAGAATACGATGAGTGGTAAATAAAATGAAGTATGTGGTCTTCAAGAAGCATGTGGAATTCATTGCCACAGGAGGCTGTAAAGTGGTTGTAAGGTGGTTGTATTTAAAAGAGGATTATTTTACAAGCAATAACACCGAGCTAAATTGCATGGAGCAATGGAGCAGCATTCTTCACAAGACCCCTGAGGCTGGCTCAGCATTTTCAGCTCTCGCAGCAGAGCATCTCATGCCAGCGGAGGGGAGGCAAAGTGGACACAGAGGTGACACAGCAAAGAGCTAACCGAAAGGCAAGTAAAAGGCAAGAGAAGTGGATACATAGGAAGAGAGCATAAAAAAACTACAACTTGTCCAATTTAGCAGGGCTTCTGTTCGTATGCATGTCTTTTCCCCATGTTTTCCTGTTAACTGACTCAGAGCTGCAATGGCACAGGGCCAATGGGAAATTAGGCCCAGGAGCCAAGGTGGAAGCAGTCTGGCTGTATCTCAGCATGGTGACTCAGCTTTGGACTGGGAATTCTTTATTCATCTGCAATTTTGAACTGACTGACGCTTTACTGTGCAGGTATCCATGCACTGGAACAGATTGCCCAGAGAAGTAGTGGGGTCTCCCTCCCCCACTGACACATTCAAGAATTGTCTGCACCTATTCCTGTGCAAGGATAATCCTGCTGGACCAGGAATCCCAGGTACCACTGTGATCCCTTTCACCCTTACCTCTTCTGACATTTTGCTGAAAATGAGGTGAAAGTGACCACTTGGGGGATGAGGTGTGGGCAGCTTGGAGAAGGCATGTATGCTGAAGGAGGAAACTGTGCAGACATTAACAAGGAGGGTCATCTGGGGCAGAAAAGCCCACAGCTAAAAAGCCCTTTCAGAAATTAGACTTCCTCTCCTCTGGGAATGTTTGTCTGCACTTTTCTCAGCAGGTTGCTGCTTCTTTTTTGTCCATCATCTCCCTCTCTTAGGGGCCACAAATCTGTATTTTGGCCCTTCTTCCATGTCTCAGCCCCATAAGTGTCTTCTTAATAACCTGTTTGGTCACTCTCTTTCTTCCCAGCTGGCTTCATATACTTAGTGAGCAAAATCTGGCTGGGGAAGGAACAGGACAAAATCCTAAATGGAAAATTAATTATGAAGTCAGTAAGCAGGACCACAGACAGATAAGAGATTTGAAGTCTAGAATGGTGTGAGTATGATGCTTAGTAAATTAGCAGCAGTGTTTCCATCATGTTTGACTTCCAGAACAACTGTAGTAATTGTAACTGTAAGCAGGAGTCCATCCTCAAATAAACTAAGAACTGTTGGCTAAGAGTTGCAGCATTTTCCATGTGTCTTTGTTTTTTCCCATAAGGTTAAAGTTAATAACTAAGAATACCACCTAGGAGTATGCTAATTTTCTTCCATTGTGAAAAGTAGTGTTGCAAGCCCTTACTTTGTTGGCATTATGGGCTTAGGGAAATAAACCTTCAGTCATCTTCATTGTGTGGTCAGTTACCTAAATCAACATGCCCATTTCTAACATTTGCTACTATAAAGATTTCTCCAGTTTTCTTTTTATTAAAAACATGATAGTAAGTTGTTGTGTTATGTGACCAGTGAAAAATCTAGTTTTGATAAATATTCATCTCAAGGTTCGTTTTTGTTTGAACAAGAGTAATTTTACATACTCACATTGCTTATAAGAAATCTGGGAGATAGCAGGTTAAAAATTCACATGGAGAAAGTTGCATATGCCTTATTCCCACTTACAAAAAAAAAACCTGGAGCTATTTTAATGTTTTGGCATATGGAGTTATTGTAGCTCACTGAAAAAAAACCCCAACCACTCAGCCCTCTGTTAGATACCAGATCTCTCTTACTATTACGTAATGCAGGGAAATATATATACAGAGTACAGTTATTTTAAATACAAAGTTTAGCCAGAATTATTGTAGCTTATATGGGAATGGAAAGTCTGAGAAGTTTTACAAGTTTCAAAGTGCTGTGGCTGATGCGAAAGTTCCATTTATTGTGGGCCTATTTGCAGCTGGGAGTTCTGCAGGAACTGGAAGAGACAGAAAACAGTGAAAATGCAGACCGAGTATGTAAAAATACAGGCAAACTCTTTGTGCTCTTCCGTGGCATTGATATGTAAGGCTAATAACAGCAACTTCACTCCACTCTTTTCCTGTCCTTAACTAAGAATAGATCCAGATGTTGCAAGAACGTCATGGCAAGGAAGCAGGAAATGGAAGGATGAGTTTGGGCTGAGTGTGTGCTGGGTCAAACTGCTGAGCTCCATGGGGAGATATTGACTTGGGCTCAGGTGGGCTGGTGGATGTTTGCTCATTTTGACAGGGTTTGGGCCATTTGTACTGGTTGTGCTGGACTGTGATGACATAATGGCACACCTGGCACTGTGGAGCCTGTGTTGTTTCTGGTCCATACCAGAATCATCTTCTTTGTAAATCTGAAACAGTTCTGCATTTTGAATGCAGATGGTAACATGAAAACCCTATACTCAGAAGCTGATATTATAACACTTCACATTGTCCCAAGATGTTTCATGCCAGAGGTGAATATCTTTACACATATAGTGGGCGCCAACATATGGCAGGTACCAGTGTGTTGGGAACTGTGCCCTTGACACTGCTCAAGTGTTCACAAAACAGCAGCAGGAGCTGAAATCTTCTATCACCCTTCTTGAGGCTTTTGCTCTATAAATTTTTCAAATGTATATCTCCCATGGTCCAGAAGTTGGATTATTTGTTAAAATTCACGGTTCCCTGTCAGCCCTCACTTCTTAAAGATCATCTCTCAATTCTGTCACAAAATTGATTCAGCTATGGTTAATTTAGGCCACCAAACAACTCTTTTGTAAGACAGCTGTAAGCCCTTTTGGGTCATATATTTTGTAATGATATTTCTTCTGTTTGTAAAAGGCTTGTTTTCAGACAATCTATTTTCCCTACTGATAACAGTGGCTCTGTTCTCGGTTAACCCATGGATGATATCAGTAAATTTTTGAAAGATCATATACACGGGGAAATGAACAAGTAAAAGCAAATCAATGGAAGAAAATTAAAAACACAACAGCAGCTGTAGAGCAACACACATCACCCAGTCTTGCATAAGCCTTGCATTGGCTTTTGTTCTTCTTCTAGATTTTATAATTCATTATAAAAAAAAGTACAGTGGAAAGTATTTTTATTTTAACTACGACAGCCCAGTGGCTGAATTTTCTGCAGAGGAATAAGAATTTTCTCAAATGACACCAGCAACCATTATTTGAAATTACTGTCTTCCACTCTGTTCTCATTCTACACTGACTCATGAAAGTTTTTCAGAGAAATACTGTATATTTAGCTATTAGGTGTGCAAGTAAAATCAATTCCAGGAGTCTAAATGGAGACTCTTTTATGATATTTTTCCTTTCCCCAAGCTGTAATCTCATTTGTTTTTCCTTCCTGGTAATTTTCTTCTAATCCATAGCATCTTCTTTTCCTTTTGTTTATTCTCTTTCCCTTTGTTCTTTCTTTTCCTTGGAAAGGTGTTTTGCTTTGTTTTGATTTTTACAGGATATTACATTTCCTTTTTTCTGTTGTTTTCCCCCCTCCTCTACATTACCTTGCCCTGTAATCACTTCCCTTTATGTTGCTATTAGTGATATAGCCTTGGCCATTTCTCTATAAGCTGGAGACAGCAGGTCTCTATTAGGCATCAGCTAGTCAGGTGCATGAGCTCTGATGCCATTTCATCACAATTCACCATGATCTGATTAATGTATTCTGTGGTCACCAACAGTAATTTTTGGTATTTAATTTGGCTCTACCTGAATGATAATTTATAGGAAACAGCAAAAAGAAGGCTTCAAATCTTACTCATTCACTTTTGACATATTTTAAATAGTAGATGAGAGGGAGGCTCTTGTACTAAAAGATGTTAATCGCCCTTCCCTGTTGGCTTCAGTGAGAACTTGGTGTTGGACAGCGTAGCAGTGTCTGTGCTGGCCCAGGGAAGCAGCTGGCTGTGCTGCTGGATTGAGAGAAGGGTCTCTGGCACAGCCTCTGCCCGCTCCTGTGGGAAGGTCTGTGTGTGGGCAGCCTGGTTTGGAGGGCTGTGGGGGTGGATGTGGCCAGGCTGTGCTGGCCAGGTCAGGGAAAGGCTTTGCATGCCTTTGCTTTCTCAGAGAAGTGGAGACTGCCAGTGACAATCTGCAGGGTCACAGCACACGGATACAAACCCGGCACACCCTGAGTGTCTCATATGGGATATGCACGAGGAAAAATGCCCTGGGCTTTACCTGCAAGAGTTGCACTCACATGTGACCTTTTCACAGCCAGGCTGATTCTCAGGAAGGGCACTTCTGAACTCACCCTATTACTAGGACTACAGCTACAGTCCCTCACCTGTGCACCTCTTCTCTGTGTATTTTCAATGCAAAATTATAACACCTGGAATACCATGAGTGCTCATTCCAGCACTCGCCTTGCCAGCAATCTCTGAATTCCTTCAGCCACAACTCTTGAAACATGTCCTTGAAACACTTCATGGCTGGGATTTGTTCTCATGTCTCTTGTCAGGCCTCTGTGAATTGCTGTGCACCCACCTCCTCAACATGTATCTGGGATACACGTGGTAGGCACCAAGTAGCAGAGGATCAGATGCAGTAGCTTCCTTAGTGGTCTAATTTTCAATGTAAGAAAGCCAAGTTATGTTACAAACACCAGTAAAAGGGAACTGCTCCCACTAAAGGCACTGCTCAGGAGAATGGTAAGCACACACTGAACACAAGGAAGGCTATCAAAAAAAGCAGGAAAAATTAATTCAATATTGAACTTGTGCTTGATTCATTTTTACTTTATTTGCATTCAAGAGAGGTAAACATTAATGAAACTGCTTATTTGTCTCACAGACTGAACCATTTATTTAGCAGAGAATGAACTAGCTAGTTTGAGAAGCTCAAGATCTTTTTATATGATTGTGCCCTAGAACCCTGTAAAACAGGATTTCTTCTGAAAAAAGACAAGATATCTTCTATAGCCATGCCAGTTCAAGTCTAGCCTTATATTTTGTGATGGAAAGATTTTTTGTGATGCTTTTCTGACATGTATCCAGTTTGAAATCAATGTATCATATAATTTAGTTTTGGCTAGTTTCCTGTATAAAGAAAAACAACCCTTATTGTCATTGTAACTGGTCTGCATTGACAAATAGTCCCAGAACTGGAATATAATTTTCTGGCATCTAATGATTCATTCAGAGACTTCTCAAATGAAGAGAATTTCTTATTTTAGAAAACTTCTTCACTTAATGGAAATATGTGAATAGAAACAAATGCATGTTTCCTGATCTACATTTGTAAAAAGAAGTGACTGAATTGTATATTTAAGGGAATCTGTCTGGAGGATGATAGGATCTGTGACTTGAAAATGTCATTAAATACTGTCCAAAAGGAGGGCACTTGTAACCTACTATTAACAAAAAGGTGATGATGAGTGTTGTTAACTGTTCCCTTTGCTTGTCTATTTCTTTCTCTTAATTGTTTTGACTTCTAGTCCTTGGTGTCCTTATGACTTGGTCCCATATGAACCAAGTCCCATTGTCTGCTTCCAGTAGATCTGTATTTTCAGGTGTATAATTAAATGCAATATTGACCTTAGTGTGATTGCAAACATAGCAGACATTATGAGAATCCCACCTTTAAAATTTATCATAAAATATCTTATAAAATATATTTTAAATGTTATAATGTGTTCCCTCATAGTCTAGTTAAGCTCTACAGTTTTATGACAGATTTAGTGTAATTGCAGTTATTAAGTAGGAGCACAGTTAAATCATCCAGGAGTGAACCTTGACAGTTGTTGTAGATAAACGTCAAACTGAAGCAACAGATGTTTTGCTCTTTGTTGATTATAATTAGGATTTTTACAAATACAAAAACTTTTATATGTTTTCTTATAAGTAGAAGATGTGTCAGGTCATTACTATTTGTCCATTTCTAATTTGAGAATCATTATCTAGGTAGCTGCCTTAATAATTCTCAGCAACCCATTGCAAGGGGCATTTTGTCTCCGCCTGCCAAAGCAACATTCCTTCCTAAAGACTTTGCAACCCTCAGAGACAGGTACCAGCGCTGTCAGATACTTGTGCTGTACTGTGGCCTAAACTTCAGCTTGTTCCAGACTTCAAGAAAATGCTTCTATCAGCAGCTGAAATATTTTTTTTTGCTCTTGATTTCTTGCAAGGAAGTCTTCACTGCCAAATGGCAATTTCACTGCAAGCAGTGGAAGCAGTTTTCTTTGTGTAGCTCTCCATAGTGCTCCATGGGAGCTGAGGTTCTCAGCACCTGGGACTGGGACATGCCATCAATTTGCAACTACAGTAAATTATGTTCTTTTATCTAAATAATTATTTTTCCAGCCAATGTGTAGCAGCTAACTGACACCTTTTTATCCTACAGAGCTTTTCAAGTCTAGGTTCTGATGTATACTGGGTCAGCCTCTAGAGCCTTTTTGCCACAACCAACTACTGCAGCAATTGTTAGTCCTTGAAATATTAGAAAAGATCAGAAAATCAGAAAAGCCAGAAATGGATAGAGTTAAACTAACAAGCAATAAAATGTGTAACAATAAAACATTTCATAAGCACATTAGCAGCAAGCAAAAAGTGGGAAGGACACAATGGGCCCACTATTTAAGGGGACAAGAACGACAGTTGCAAAGAGTCAAAAATATTTTATGCTGTTTCACTTCAGTTGGATAACATGATCCTCATTTGCACTCAAAGGGTAAGAATTCAAGCCAGAATAAAGAAAAACAAGTAAGAAAGTACCTAGATAAGCTGGTTTTTTTGGGTCTGATGAAATCACAGGGGGCTGCTTGAGACCATTTTATACAACACAGATGAGTTTACCGAAAACTTAAAAAGAGCAAACAGCTGAAATTTCACTTATCTAGCTTTAGACGTACAGAGTGGATATCTATGTCTGAATAGTTAATATAAATAAATTGGCATCTTGATGTTGAGCTTCTTTTGGCCTTTTATAGACACTGGTTTAAGGATTTTATGAATAGTGCCCTAGCCCCCACTGACTTTTGACTAAAACTTATCTGATTTGGGTGCATAATTTCTTTAAAAATGGTCCTTTACCAGTATTTATCAATTTCTTGCTATTAAACTTAAAGGATGTATGAGGAGGATGTCACTAAAAATCTGTCCCATGTCTGGTAGATTTTTGGGTGCCTGCATTATTAATGGGACGATATAGACCAGGGAGCTGGTCTACATCCTACCACTTTGTCAAGGTGACTGTAACAGAAATAGCTCTGTACATATCAAACTGAGCATGTCAAACTGATCCCTACAAACTAGAGAGCAAGCCTGGGAAAACATGGATGAAGTCATTGAAGACCAGTGCAAAATGCTTTACCAAGGTCAAGTAGTCGACTACTCAAATATGACATAGGCACCACCAACAACCTACAGTTGTGGAAATAACACAGCAAAGCAGACCAAAACCCCCACAGGTATCACTTAATGAACAAACACGACTGCATCATCTAAAACAAGCAAAATGGTGCTTCTGATAGATTTAGCACTGATATAATTTCACAGTTTCCCAGGCTGAGACAGCAAACAGAAAACGTTTCCCTGTGTGGGTGTGAGGAGTAATTGGTATGAGACAGGTTCGGCAGAGCAATTTGGGCACCTCCATCCTGCAGCACTCACCACATGGGATGAAAAAATGTCATAAGTTCTTTGGAAAGCTAGTGTATTGTAACTCCTACTCATCCCATCTCAGAGCTCATAGTCATATGGCCCAGAAGACAAACAGAGCTTCAAGAAGCACTTTGCTGACCTGTTGGATTCTCTGGCAGACTACAGGTATCCTGGCCTTGATTTTAGGGGTTTATTTGGGGTAGGGCGGTTTTTACTCTGTCTTTAGAGCCTGTATAAGAACCCACTGGTGTCACATAAAAATGCAGGGACTGGTTCCTGTCTTCTGTTCTGGAGGACGGGAAGGAAACCTTCCCCTTTCCCGGGAAGATTTCATCCACCAAAATTCTACTGAGCAATTGTATTAAAATGTAAATAATATTCTAGTTCATTTTACTTCTCTGTGATCATCTGGTTATTTTCTAGGGCTGAACATTTGATGTTAGAGTCACCATTAGTCTTAAAATTAGGATAATTTTGAATAACTATATTTTTTTATCAGCCTTCTAATTCCCAAGTCAAAAATGAAGCTGCAGAGTAATCAATAGTCTTGTTCAGTAGATACAACTGTCTTTGCAAGGTAATGGTCAGGTCCTGCTATAATGAAGGTAATGACAAGTTTCTATTCACTTCACAAGGAATAATATTGAACCCTGAATTAAAGAAGTCCGCCTGAAGCAGGGTTTGTAGGGAGAAGTAATTATTTTTAGACTGGTCTGAAAACCGGAGAAATTTTGTGACCTCTTTAGATCTGGAAAAGATGTGCCAAGCTTCAAGTTCATTTTAGGAACTATTGTTCATGTTAATAAGCTTTGTTTGTTTGTTTTATTCTATTAAAGGCTTTAAGACAAAAAGAGTGACAGCCATCAGGAAAAGGAAGGATAGACAAGTAAATGTCATAAAGAACTGGAGTTCAGGATTGTATTTTTCTCTGCTTTGTATTCAGCTAATTTAATTTTTCAGATTGTATTTACAGTTTCTTGACACTACTATAGCAGTTTTCATTTTCACTTTCCTCAGGACTGTTGGTTAAGTGACACTAGGACATAAATGTTTGGATGTGAGGTTAAAATCCTTTTATTTGCTTCTACAAGGGCTGAGGCGCCATCACTCAGTTTCTGAAATTAGGAGATGTTTAATTCAGAATATTCTTCCACCTAAAATAAGTCAGAGTTTGACAGTGGAAGAAAATCATTATTGCTGTCATTGTTTTTCATTGTTATAAACTTTATAGTCGTAAATCTTTGGATCACACAGCACAGACTAACAAGACACTTCATTTATTACTTTGTGACTGAATAAATCTCTTTAAATGAGAATTTCAAAAATTATTTAGGATGGAAACTACTTTACACTGAGGTCTGTTCAGTGTGCCCCTAAGATACTCTTTGCAGTTGCTGTATATGTTAGATACTTTAGCTCACCACAGTTGCAAATCTGGCCTCTTTAATTTTTGTTTTATTGTGTTACCAAACCCATCTCTTGGAAGATGTCAGGGGTCACTTTGATATTTTTAAAATATTTTCAGTGTAGTCTATTTTAAGATTTCCTGAGAATGAAGATTGACTAGAATGAGGCAGCCATGTGATGGACAAGATCTTATATGTGATGAGGATTACACCAATGTGTATTTTAATATCATTATTCATAACTGGCCAGAAGTGAAAATCCTCCTGTGGTAAGAATAAAATCTTTCAGCTATTTTAAAAATGTGACTCAGACTGCAAGTCTTTTATGTGATTTAGCCAAACATAGTTACATTGCTCATAGCTGGGAATCCAATGTGTATGGGACACATCCCTTGCCATGGAAATTGCTGATCCCATGGTTCACAGCTGTAATGTGCACAGCATGTTAGCTAGTAAAATAGCAGCAGAAGTTAGTGATAAAGTTTCATTTAAATATCCCTAAATGAATGCCCAAATAAGTAAACATAAAGCATTGTATTAAACAATAGCTGATAACTCAGCTTAACCAAGAGAGCCTGTGCCTCTGTGCAATGCAAACCTGCCCTGACCTCATGGTTTGGAGATTTGCCACAGGATTATTAAGCAGGATAAGAAGTGTGAAGAGTCCTGTGAGCAAGAAGATACTCTGTGCATGCATTTCAGAAACCTTCAGCTCAACATGGTGCGGAATGCAATAAAAAAGTTTATGGAATGATGCACCAAAATGGCAAAGTCCTCCACATCAACTCTGTTGGGGAGGGAGGTGCTACAAGCAGGGAGAACTCAGGGAGGATCTGTGAACAAGGTGATAAATCCCAGCTCAGAAAAGAGATATAAATGAGCAGCAGAATGTGGGAGTTCAGGGAATCAGCACAGCACCCACACCATGAGCATTTCAAGGCACTTTGCCATCTGACACAGCTCAGTGTTTTGGATGCAGGTTGTGATCTGCAAGGAGCCCACTGCAGGGATGGAAAGGATGAGTGTGAGTCAGGCTGCTTACTGGGCTGCCTTCCTGAAAACTGAGATTCAGCTGAACAAGTCACTGAGTCTGCCAGTAGGACATGGATTATCTCCCTAGTAAAAGTTGGTTTTGCTGGCCTGTAGTTCAGTTTGAAAATGAGGCCCTTATCAAGAATATAAGATGTTTTAAGGAACAGGAAAAGGTTATCTGGCATCAAAGGCATCATTTTTTTCAGTCTATCTTTTTTTTTCAATCTATCAGAACTTTTTCACTGTGCTTCATAATCTTTTACTCCTCTATGAAAATCACAGAATCACGGAATCACAGAATAAGCTGAATTGGAAGGGACCCACAAAGATCATCAAGTCCAGCTCCAGTCACTGCACAGCACCATCCCCAAGAGTCACACCATGTACCTGAGAGCATTGTCCAAATGCATCTTGAGCTCTGCTGTGACCACTTCCCTGTTCCAGTGACCAAACACCCTCTGGGTGAGGAACATTTTTCTAATATCCAACCTAAACCTCCCCTGACACAACTTCAGGCCATTCCCTCGGGTTCTGTCAGTGGTGACCACAGAGAAGAGATCAGTGCCTGCCCCTCCTCTTCCCCTCACAAAGAAGCTGTAACTGCAGTGAGGTCTCCCCTCAGCCTCCTCCAGGCTGAACAGACCAAGTGAACTCTGCTGCTCCTCACATGGTTTTCCCTATAGAACTTCACCATCTTCGTTGCTCTCTTTAAGATGCTCTCCAACAGCTCAACGTCCTTCTTGTACTGTGGCACCCAGAGCTGCCCCCAGTGCAGAGCAGAGAGGGACAATCCCCTCCCTTGCCCAGCTGGCCATGCTGGGACAGATGCCCCCAGGACAGGGATGGCTCTCCTGGCTGCCAGAGCACTGCTGGTTCATATTGAAGAGAGAAATGAGAACAGAGGGAAAAAAGATCCACAGAACTGTCTTTCAACTAATTTCTGTGTTTTGTTGCAGTTGCCTTTCCTGCTAACTTATTCCACATATTTATTAAGCTTTACATAAAATAGTTGTGCCTGGCTTCTTAGTTCCCTCTTTATTTGAGGTAATTTGTTATTTTTGCTTAGTGCCTAATCAGTTTTGAAACCATGCATCAATTCTACCCATACTTGTATGTAAGCTATATGGATAAAATATGTATACAAACATATATATACAAACGTAAATATAATTATATTTCCAGTTAACCAGGCTTTTGTTGTAAAAGTGGCAATAAATTTAACAGTTTTAACTTTTCATTATCAACTAAGTCAGTGAAACCAGCTACTGCTTTCTTCATTTTGTGAATTATGTTTGAAAGTTATTACCATTATTAACAGAATACACAGTAAAATATTTGATGCAAGCATGGTTTGCAAAGAATTTGCAGATGGCAATTCAAGAAAAAGAAAACCAAAAGTGAATCTGAGAGATTCATGCAGAAAAGCTAGATTTTGAAATAGAAAATGTCAGGTTTCAAGGCAAGGTTTTGGTTTTGAAATTGCAAGAGCAAATAATAAATGGAACTGCTTTTAGTATGTTACTGAGAAAATGTCTAAACTAGTACTATGCAGAAAATGATACTTACAATTTGAGGACAAGAAAAAAAATAAAGCAGCAAATATGTATTTTGCTTACTGATTTATTTTTTTTAGATTTTATTCTGATGTCACTTCTTCCCCTGGAAGAAAAAACTAAAAAGGCAAAATAATCTCATTTCCTTTAAAGATGGAAATCAAAATTTTTCAAACATTTTGTTTTAAGACATAATTTCTATCATTAAATAAGTTACTATATTACTGTTAGCCAAGAGAGTTTTTCTTCTAGCATATTTCTTGTTGAGGTGAACCTAGCAGAATACCAATTTAGAGGCTTCTGGTGAGAGCACTTGCAGCTCTGCCTGCAGACATAGTGTAGGGTTCTCCCTCTGTAAACCACTCCAATTTGACAATAGTCATGGATTTGTGAAACCAAAGATGGCCATTGGTAAACCAGACCCAGACATAGTGTAGGGTTCTCCCTCTGTAAACCACTCCAATTTGACAATAGTCATGGATTTGTGAAACCAAAGATGGCCATTGGTAAACCAGACCCAGGCACAAATGACTCTAAGAGAGGCTTTCTGGACATTAGCCACTCTGCTGATGGACAAGAATTATTTTCAGTGTTTGTTAAGTTCACCCCAGTCAACTCATGTGTGTATCTAGAAGGAGTTTGAAAATTAACTGCACCAAAATCCTTTGGATAGTTTTATATTCAGCTTGTACCAGCTGATGGGGTGAATGTATTGGAATGCTATACCCAGTGATTTATAAAGAGAATGAGTCTGTAATCTTTCCTCTAGCTTAAAGCCACCTGGCAGCTATGATGTGGGGATCTGCCCAGGACAGAGTCAGAAACATTTACCCACAGATAGCATTTCAGCCCAACAAAACCCCACAAGATCATTAGTATCCATCATCTTTTTGAAGCAGAAACACTGTATTTATGTGGTAGATTCTTTGTCTTTCGATGTTTAACTGCCCCTTCCCATCAATACATCAAACATTTTTTTGTTTATCTGGGCTTCTCTTGTGGGTGTGCTGTGTAATATAAGGAGATCTGAATTCTCCTCAGAAGTGTCTTCCCACTGACTGCATGGAGAGCCTAGCATAATTACGCTGTTAACTTAAGAGAGCCTAAAGTCACGGAAGCTGAATTTAACATATTGAGGCTCTTTGGAAAAGCCAAATCCAGAAGGACCATGCTGACCTGAGTGAAGTGAAATGAGCTGGGACACGGGTCCTTGCCCTGGCACACAGCTGTCCATACAGTTTCCCTTCCAGCATCATCCCTGATGCAGGTTTGGCCATGGCCAAATTCAGAATTGAAGAATTAGAGTGAATTATGCTAAGAGACAACCTTTTATTTTGGATTTAAGTCTGATTCCATAAGTCATAGTATTACATTTCTGCACTTGCCATTTGAAATAGGTGCCTTTTATAGCAGAGAGAATTTTAGGCCTATTATTTTGCCCATACAAGACATCTGTAAGATGATAGCATTTATTTATAATGTTAGTACTTTATCCGGCACAGAGCTAGCTCATGCTGGTACCTTTCTCCTTAGCACTCTGAGAATTTCCAGCTGGTGACACCAAATAGCCTCCATTTCCTCATGTGGAACACTCACCAGTTGTTTTACCCCCTCCTCCTTTCCTTTTTATTTTTGCTGCTGGAAGGATGTGGGTGATGATTTATAGAGCATGTCCAATTGGCTCTGTTTGCCTGTGCTGGCCTGCTTCATGCACACTGAGGTCAGTGCTGTATTTGTAGGTAACCATCCAAGGAAAACACCTCACAGCAGGCAAAAATGCTAACTAAGTAAAACAAACTCAGGAATGTGATCATCTGTTTAGCAAAGTTTTCAGCAGTCTTTTCCATTGCACTAAGGTTTCAGTCCAGTTCTACAAATTCAGAGCATGGTACCGAAATATCCCAGGCAAACTCAAGTGTATAGGAGATATGATTTGATATGATATGAGTGTCTGAATGGGGAAACACGGGTAGCTCCTTTTAAATTATGGAGTTAGCAGCATGTACATTTTTAGTCCTGAATGTCAAAGGAAAAAAAAATGTAGGTATGAAATTAAAGGCTATGAGGTTTGTTCTAGTTTTACAAGGCAAAACTAGAATTACAGAATGAAAATTATCTCCTGTTGCCCAATTGTTAACTGCATAGCAGGCCCTTTTGCCTCTGATCTTATCCCCAGTGAGAAATTCTGCTGATATTAAGGGGAGTTTTGATGTCATTTACAGAGCTGGGAGGTGACACCTGTCTCAGGTTTTCCGTAGTTGTAAGGCCAAAAGTATCTTTCATCATGATTGAGTACAGAGTGCAAGAATTCCCAGTTCTGCAAGAGGGCAAAATGCATTGGCAAGCCCTGCACAGCGAGCATCCGGAGAGGATGCAGGAGAGGGAGAGGCTGCGGCGTGGGGCAGCCCCGGGGCAGCGAAGGGAGAAGTCATTGTCACAGCTTTCGTGGTGAAGCAGGCTGGCCACAGGCAGAGCCGCAGGTTGTGTTTTCTGGTGAGCGGTTTCCTTGAATGGGTACAAAAAAGGGCTCATGGGAAGATAATTATGTGGAAGCATGTGAAGAGTTCTGTGGCATCTGATCCGCTGCCGAATTCCCTCAGCACGGAGTGGCCAGGCCGGGCGGCAGAGGCGCACAGAAGTGGCAGGGACACGCAGCCCATGCCCAGCCCTGGGAATGAATGCCCGCTGGCACACGCTGTGCTCTGTACGAGCTGCTGGCCGCCCGGCTCCCGGCCCTCTCGGAGCTGGGGAGTCACACTGTGCTCGGTACGAGCTGCTGCTCGCCAGGCCCAGCTCCCGGCCCCTTTCGGATCTGGGGGGGGGTCAGTCACACTGTGCTCGGTACGGGCTGCTCCCCGCCCGCCCGGCCCAGCTCCCGGCCCAGCTCCCGGCCCCTCTCGGAGCTGGGCAGTCACACTGCGCTCGGTACGAGCTGCTCCCGGCCCGGCCCAGCTCCCGGCCCTCTGGGACCTGGGCAGTCACGCTGCTCGGTACGAGCTTCTCCCGGCCCGGCCCAGCTCCCGGCCCTCTCGGAGCTGGGCAGTCACACTGTGCCCATCTGGCAGCACGGCGGCTGCACCTGGCAGCTCTCGCTGCTGAGGCGGCTGCGCCCTCTTTGGTTTGCCGTAATTAGTTTGTATCTGATTTCAGCTCATATGGAAGGGTAGAGGGATAGCAAATTACTTGCAAGTGGTTTGTAGACTCCGTGAAACCTTTTTTTTTTCTTGCCCAGTACTGCTACCCAGCTGAAGATCTATCCCTGCAAAAGCAGGTTCTTTCTTTTTTTGTAAATAACTACAGCTGTGTATATTTCTCTGTCATCACTATCCCCAACTCTGATTTTATACTCGCTTCCAACCCTCTCTTTCCTCAGCAAACTTGCTTATGAGACAAGAAAGGCAAACATTTTTTTTTTTTTTTAGTTTTATAAAAGCTCCACTGTTTTTCATGAAGTACAAAAGTTTTGACAGATGAATCTTTACCGGAGAGACCTTGTCTTCTAATTCAGCAGCCCTGGATTGCAATAGTCTAATTCTTAAAACCCTTCTTAAAACAAGGCAAACTCTCCTAATGCAGAGACAAAATCACTTCAGATAATTCAGAGGAATTTGATCTGGTTTGTTAATATTATGATTGATTTTTAGAGACACTTGGTGAAAACTAATCTATCAGGTCTATCTGTGCAGCTATATCAACAGTATTTGGGTCCCAGCTATTACAGAGGCAAACTGGCACAAGCCAAAGGAATGAGCTTTGCTTTAAAGGAGGCTATGGACCTATATGATAATATAGGAAAAGCAGGAAATCAATTGCTGCTGCCAGTCCACACATTTTTCTGCATTAGCAAAAGATTTAACAGCAAGGAGTCTTGCTGCCCCTCAGTGTGTCTGTGTCCCTAAATCAGGGGGCTTCATCCTGCTTTGAGGCTTTTCACATCCTTGGCTCCGAGGTAGGTGGCAGGCATCTGCTAATGAACACGTGGCTTTATAGAAGTGTTTCTATCATCAAATGAATTCTTTTTAAACTTCATTGTTTTTGGCCATAGAACTGTAGGTGCTATTGTGCTCCAGGAGCCAAGTCTGTTACCAGTAGATAAGAAAGAGATGGATCAAATTTGCATTACTACATGTGCAAATGAGAAGTCCCCAGCTTCCCCTCCCCCTCCCTTTCTAATGCTTGTCTTTGCTTTTTCAAATCTCCTTTTTTTTTGTCTGAAATACTTGCCACGTGGTTAAAAACCTTGCTTTTCTCTGTAAACACGGTGTAATACAACACAATGCACTGTTATGTTTTCAATGATATATTGGTTTCTATGTTTTTATAAAAATAGTAGAGGCCAGAAAAAGCATCTACATGCTTTCTCTCAGATTTATTGCATATATTATATGTTTTCTACTTCAGTGGGCTTCTATCTCTGTGCTGAGCAGAACAAGTGCCTATATGACAAAACCCCTCCTTCTTTTGCACACATGCACGTACATATGAAACCGAAAACCTGCTTTTCATTAGCATAGCCAGCACAATGGAGGCAAGAGTGGAAGCAAGGAGAGAATTTGAGATTTATGGCATCAGACATCTCATGTGAATGAATGTTCATGCCTTAATGTAACTAGCCGCAGATAGAAGATAAGCCCAGCACTGAAAAGAAAAACTGCTGTTTCATATTGTGAATGTATGCACTTATATTGAATTCTTTCTCTGGGCAGCTTCTTATTTCAATCTAATTTACTACTTACAACATGAATCCCAAAGCACATTGACTCATTCACGCTGGATACAGATGTGTGCACGGTAAGAACACATGAGGAAAGGTAAAACTTCTGCTTAGCTGAGGGCAGATTTGTCAGCAAAATGGCTGCAGAGCTAAAGGCTCCAGGCTAATGCATAACAAATACAGAAAGGCCTGCGTGCATCTTACTCTGTTTACAAAAAGTGTGTATAGTAATTTGTCTTCATAGCGAGAAAATGCATTATGCATTTTGCATAACCCTACTTTGCCTCTCAATTTTATTTTAATTTTAGACATCAAATAATAACAGACAATATATTTAACAGGAAAAAAAACAGTATTAAAAAAGGTAATATGTTTTTTTTTCACATTTAGCTACAGAATAATTTAGAAAATCTCTGATATCCTGCTGAGAAATTGAACCAAGACACGGTTCAGTTATCTGAGTACAGCATCAGGAGTCACTAATTCTTGACTTTCCCTGGAACTGTGTTCAGGTTGTTTCTCCTCTTTGTACATAAATGCTTTTTATAATATAGCAGATTGCATCCACATGTTCTGAACATCCATGCATTATAGTTATTAAGGAATCAGATCCAGGCTGCATGCAAATGGATTCAAGTTCATGAAATTCAATGCTATTTAGTAAAGTTTCAGCGGCATATCCGTCTTATTTAAATTTTTCTCAGTACTGGCAAAGCAAGTTTGAAGGTATATATTGTTAAATACAATTTTTAGATTAAGCTTACAGGTGAGCCAATGTCCATTCATAGTGAGACAATCACTTGGGTAAATATGTAGTTATTTGTGGTTTTATTAGTTATACCAGAAATTAATGTACCTTAATAATTTTCAGAGAAAAAAGTTATTATGTGCATTTCAAAACTCAATGAGGCTACAGAAAAGGGGGAAAATTGTCTTCTTTTCCCCCAAAAATCAGTGCTGCTTAGCTGAACTGTAGTGGGTTCAATAGCTACACTAAGAATTGTCTGCTGGACTCTTTCAAAGTTTTGCTGTTACAGTACTCTCCCACTGAGGCTCCTTAACCTCATGGCTTTCAGTCCACAGCAGCCAGACCTCTCTCAGGGGAGCCTGAAGCAAGAACTAGTCTGTGTGGTGAACAAGTGTGGTTTTGGCATACTAATAGAGCTGTGTAATATTTTTAAAAAGCAGCAAATTCAGCCAAAAGTTGATTTTCCCCTATGAGTCTGAGTCAAGCCCCCAGCATGGCTCCAGCTGGCCAGAGCTCAGCCACTTCCATGAGAGGAGAAGTGAAGGAGGAGGTGAGAGCTGGGGTCATCTCCTTCCCTAGCTGTGGCTTGGAGCATCTTTCTAAACCACCACATGCTGCAGCAATGATGCTTCCCCCTAGAAATTTTCTGTTTCTTATAAAGCACTGGAAAGGGTGTTTGATACAAATAACAAGTACCAGGAGAATGCACTAAGGCATGGAAGTCTGTCACTTCCACGAGGCTGCCTGGGTGCCAGCCCATGCACACATGTATGCACTGAGTGAGGCAGCCTCAGGGAAGGGGACTGACAATGTCCTGCTCCTGCACAGCCCATGCTAGCCCAGGGAATAGAGAACAGTCCCAACAGTGGGACATGGATTTTTTTTCCCCCTTAGGAGCCAATGGAGAGGTTTAACATGAATCTTTTGTATCCTGAAATTAACACAAGGATGCAGTCTCTGCTTTTTGCTCTCTAATTTCTGTTTAGTTTTATAATTTTAGACTATTTATTTTGCTATTCTGAAGTGCAATTGATCCCTTCTGCTTTAGGTAGTCTGGAACATTTCTTTTAAATGCAATTTTAGGGGAAGGGGGAGTTAAGAAAACAAGAATTGGTTTGATCTGATTTTTTTCTTTTTCTTTTTTTTTTTTTTTTTTTCATTTAACAGCCATAGTGAAAAATCAATTATTTACACTGCACAGAAGGTTCATGACCCTGACAGAGATCTAGGGCTGGAGCAGAACCAGCACAGAATATGGTGCAATCCTGCATTATTTTTTCATTTAGCAAACACCTCCTGATTGTATGACATAGAAATTTGGCTTTCATAGAAAAAGTAAACTAACCAGGTTCTCTCTTTTTCCCCAATTGATATTTGAATGAAAAACACATTATAAGTGTACTGTTATTGATATTATAATATCCATGTACCAGGCTCATGTTAATGTATCTTTCTTTACCTTATCTGATCACCTTCTCTATAAGTTCCAAGCAACTAGCACTACAATCCTGGCAATCAGACTGGTAATAATAACAGATCATTGTGAATGGGGAAAAAAAAATAAAAATTGTTCTCTTTCTGCTATTCTTTCTACATTTTTGTTATAGGTCATATACATAACTATAAAAGAGATATTCTGAAGACTTGCAGCAAAGATAATCATAGAACCACAGAATATTCTGAGTTGTAAGGGAAGGGAGAAAGGAAAAGAAATGCCGAGAAGGAATTCACCCAGTTGTGAGTTTGTATGGTGTCACAATACGCACATTTTGCCAGAGAAAAGGAGAAAAAACATTGATTTCTCTATAGAAAACTAAGACATCTGAACAATGGGGTCATCTTGAAACATTTCCATTTCTTCTTTCTAACAAAAAATGTAATTTACTGTTCACAATAATACTCCATTTTGATCTAGTTGTAGCAATCAAGATCAGAAGCCAATGATGGAGTTGATTAATCCCTCTTTTTTTTTTCTGTTTAACAAACCTTCTTTGTATTTATATATAGTGTTGAGAATGACTCCTTGCCCTTGGGCATCACAAGAATCAAACAGCAGAATTCATTTTCTCTAACCAAACTTCTAAACCTTGTCTAACTGGAAGTTTGCCCCCAAATACCAAGATAGCTGCTCTTCAGCATCATATCCCAGGCATCTCCTAGGTGCTCTCTGGTCTTCCTTGATTTCCTCTGTTCATTCTGCTACACAGATGGACTCAAATCAGTGCCAAATCAGTGCCATTCAGTGCTGGACCACTTGGATAGCATAACAGCATATATTCTTTGGAAAACAGTTTTCCATTACTTCATCTGTCACCAAACAAAGGAGCAGCTAGTTCTTCCATCTTGTAGCCCCTGCAGAAATGGTTATAGCCCAGGCCCAATCATAACATGAATAATCTTATACTATATAAAATATTCCAAGGAGAATATTTATACTGCAAAGATGAAGACCCCCTAACTGGAACCTAAACCTAAACATCAATTAAAGTAATCCTTTTAAATTAGTGAGTATTAGTTTTATGTAGCTTGTTGCAGTTTAATGCAGCTTGTTGCATTCTTTGAAGATTTCTAATCTGCCAAAGTTTAAGCCAAGTCAAATAAATGTAATTATTTTTATTAATTTAATTTTTTTCCAGAAGCCTTACAGATTTCCACCTCTTTCTAGAGGTATCAGGCAAAAAAGTAGACACATTCAGAGCAATGGCTTTATTCAATACCTGAAACTGAGCATCCTAAGGTGCACCTGAGCACCTGAGGTGTAAGACACAGGCCTTGATTAAATACATTACTTCAAGATTATATTTAACTCTGAACCACAGGCTCCCTGTAAATGGTATAGAAAATTATCTCTCAAGTTTACAATATGATCTTTCAATGTGATTTGGTTATTCTAAACACAGATTCCCACTTTGAAAAAATAAAGCCCTGGAATTTGTAACTTGACACTTTCAGTTCTGTGGTAGCTGTAACTGCAAATTAAAAAGGGATATTCACCTTTCAGATCTGTCTTAGATTTTATTAATACAATGTTGCAGATCATGAGCACTGCCAGATTAGTACTACCCTATGCTTGTCTGTGGAAGTACAAGAAACCTCTGTAATGATTAGCATCCAAATAGTCAAATGATAACCGTATTTTGGTATGAGAACTAAAACTAATGTGGAAGTAAGGCAGAATGAGTACTGGGAGAAGTCAGCCTCCTGTTTCTTAGTAATGTAGATTTTTATTTTCTCCAATATGACAATATTTCTGATGGAAAGGAAAAAGATACATAATAGTAGTTTAATGTGAACAAAAAGAGGATGTGGTAGAAAATTAGGAAGTCAACATAGCCTTGATGATTAAGTGGTGACTGCTTTGCTTGGACTGTATTGGTCCTGGAGTTCTCCTTGTGAGTACCCAGCCAAAAGGATTGGATAGGCTATTGCTCCTCCTCTCCTTGACAGCAAGGTATGGAGGGATAGAATGTAAGAAAATAAAGATAGTGCAGAAGGTAGTCTCACACCTGAGGAGTTGCAGCTGTACTAATCACCAAAGATTAGGAACAGGCCTGCCCTTAATAGCCTACAGCTGTGTCCAATAAGAAGCAGAGTGCTACAAAAGAGTTAGAGGGTTAGCTGATTGGGAAGAGAGAGTTTGTTGGTTGTGTGGTGAAGAGAGATGGATTCTGATGGCTGTACTGTGAAGAAGGAGGAGTTAGTGCTGTGAGGAGATAGCCATGAGAAATCACTGAGAAATGTATGGAGGATTTACAATAAGGTGACAACAGCAAGGGACACAGCATCTGCTCTTGATTCCATTTTTCATATAGTGTTGAACTGATCTTACAGACAGTGGCAAGGGGCCCTGAAGGTCCCACATACTCTCCTAGCAGGCACTGGGGTGTAGATGAGGATGTGGCTGCACTTTCCATGAGACCACTGTGGTTGCAAGGCCACATGTGCTATGGCACTGGCAACAGAGGTGTCATGGACAGTGTAGCTGTCTTGTACTGCCAGTGTCAGTGCTGTCAGCAGGACAGCTCAGGTCACCTCCCCAGATGTGTATGTCACCCACAAGACCAATGCAGTATGTTTCAGTACTATCTTTTGTCATCCTGTAATGAACAACCAGATGCTAACCACAACCTCAGCTCACCCATGGCAGTGTGTACTACCTGTCAAAACAGGGTGGGTCTAGGATGAATGGAGATAGATTCAAAGAATCATAGGGTATCCTGAGTTGGAAGGGACTCATCAGGATCATCAGGTCCACCTCCCAACCCTGCACAGAACAGCCCCAAAAACCACACTATGTGCCTGATAATGTTGTCCAAAGGCTTTTTGAACTTTGTCTGCCTTGGGGCTGTGACCACTTCCCTGTAGAGCCTGTTCTAGTGTTTGACCAATCTTGTTTTGAAGTGTCTGACTCTTGTGAGGTCTTGCCTAGAAACCCAGGCTTTCACCCAGTGCTGCAGAAGCTGCCAGTGGTGTTGCTATTTATCACTGGAGTGCCATGATTCCTTAGATATTTTTTTTATCTGCCTTAGCCTAAGCCTTATATTCATGAATTCACTGATTGTGATGACAATTTCCATTCAATCTCTCTCACTAAGGTATTTTGGGACTCCTGATAGTTCATTCAACTGAGAACAGAAAATAACTGTTACTGTGGTGAGGTGATACAAGTAATAACTGTTAATAGATAGTGACTTTAATAGCAGTGCTGGGCTAGACTACAAATTAATGGCCTGTGCTGAGCAAGGAACTGAGCCCCTGTAACAGATTAAGAAGGAGCCTGTGCTAAGACTGCCCTAAATGAGACTTTCCAGGACATCATCTGTGCAGCCTGGCTTGATGGGTCCTCAGCTGGGGTTTCATGAAAATCTGGCTACCGTGATCATGCACAAAATTGATTGTATTATACTGTTCACAGTCATAAATGACTACACCCTAAGTACACTTGCATGTCTATATCTTGATCATAAAATAATATTGCCAAATTCCATTACTTTATTCTAAGTCTTGTGATATTTGGAAGTAGGTCTTCCACTTGAGATCTACATAAGACTCTTGCACTGCGCTTCTTTTTAATAAAAAGACATACGTTTTGTTACCAAATTCAAAAAGAAAAACCAGTACAACCATGCTCTTGGGGATCAAATATTACAAACTGATAAAACCTGAAAGAGAAAAAAAAAATATTTAAAGCAGTCTTAGAAATTTTGGACACTCAAAAAGTTTTGAATGTTTGAAATTTCAACATTGATACGTCATGTAATCAGCAAAAACTGAATGTGTATGTATTTTATTATTTTAATTTTTATTTGTTCCTAAAATAGATATATACAGAGTTTGAACTTTATAATCAATTTCACATAAGAGCTAGGGGTCCTCAAAGTGCTCTCCACAAAATGCTGATTTACATCCTTCCATACAGAATGACGTTTGTATCAACTGCCTCCACGGAAAGGGGATTGGTGTGCAATGATTTGGCACATTCTACCTTTATTTAACCCTATTGATTTTAGGTTCACTTACTGTTGTTCAGTCCTTCTGGCATGTTCCCCTTTGTAACTAAAACCCACATATATTTTTACCCATCCCACACTGTGATTTGAGGAAAATAATTTTATGCTTAAAGAACTATTAAAATATTTGCTTAAGAAGTTATCCAGTAAAATATTTGCAGTGGGCTTGTCTGCAGGTGGCCTGTAGCTAGTATGACAGGATGCACTATTGTGAAGAGATAAGGTTTTGGAAGCACCTTTTTTTGACAAGGTGGGCACACCACCAGCCCGCCACCATTGCTGCCAGTTTATCTAGTGCCTGGAAGCAGGCAAGCCTGCCTTACATGTGGCTTCTCAGAATTGAAAAACAAGGCTGGCTGGCTGTTCTTTGCTTCTGTAAAAGTAGGGGCTCCTGAACCAGCAGGAGCTGAGACTCTCCTTGTACTGAGGAGCAGTTCCCCAGTGCCAGGGTCATCCAGCCCCCATGGAGATACAGCTGCTGGACTGGGAGGGAGCTGAGCCCCACTGGTGACTGTGCCCACAGCTGAAGATAAGGCTGCTCAGCTGATTGCAGGCATCTCTGCGGGAAGCAGACACTGATCTCCAATATCTCAATCTGACATAAAGCTGGAATTTGTGGCTACTCAGGGAGTTAAGCCTTGTACCAACTACAGACAACAGCTCTTTTCTGAGGGGGGCAGCTATGCCTCCCTCCTCAGCCACTCTCAGTTCTTGGGCAGCCTGATTCTTGCTGAAATCAGCATCATTCCATATTATTTGGAGCACTGCATGTACACATTTGGAGTCAGGTTTTCTGCTGCTTTGCATCTTGTGTGTGTGCTTACACCAGCGCAGGATGGATGAGGAATGCTCTGCTTTATCTTTCAGTAGCATTTAAAATTCTTCAGTAATTTAAATGAACACACAGGATTGAGGGCAATGTCAAATCTAGTCTGTGCCCTTTCAATGCACATCAGCTATGTTCACAGATATTAGAGTGACTGGACAATATTAATATTTTTACTTTCTTTTTTGGTAAGTCTTTTCATTAACAGTAAAATAGCATAAGCAATTCCTTGAGGGATTGAGGGTTTACCAAAGCTCCTTTGAAAATTGGTGAAGTAGTTTTGAATTTTAGAGCTGCAATTAGCTTCACAGATCTGTCATAAGGCTGATTTACAGAAGCACTGAGAACAGATAGCTCCTATAAGCTCTAATTGGAGCCATGGGTTCTTAGTCTGAAAAGTCAGTCCCTCAGCTGAATATCTAAAAGGTAAAGATCCAAATTATAGTATTAACATAATGTTGTGGAGAATATCTTAATCAAGTAATAGGGAGAAGGAAAAATGCATCCTCACACAAAGCAAAAAATAAAAGCTATGTATTGCACTTCTTATGAAGATGTAAGAGGGCCCCCCTACTGCTTTTACCCCTCAAAACTATTTCAAATTAAGCTTAAAATAGAACAGAAAGGAACTAAAATTAAAAAGCAACCAAAAGGTTTGAATCCCCTTGTTCACTCGGTTATTGCTTTCATAAATCAAAACTAGACAGCATATGAATTGGCTGTACTCACATTGTTGTTTATTTGCCATGCAGTTATTGGGCCATGGCAAAGCAAAACAAGATGATCATTGTTTCAACCAGACCTAGAGTCTTTAGCCTATCCCCTGCTGTCTGTTCTAGCTTTTTGGTCGGACTAGCAAAAGCAAGAACTAATGTGCTGTTTGGCTGCTGCTTTATTTTCACTCACTCTCAGATCCCTGATTGACTTGACTGTGATTTAAAGGAATTCAGTTTTGTTGTGGCAGTTTGGGAGAAAGTCACATAACAAATTCCAACCTTGCCAAAAATGGCAAATGCCATGAAAAGCACTGTTGTTTGAAGAGCCAAAACTTGCAGGTATTTATGGAAGGTAGTGTAATTGTAAGCATTTTAAGAACAAAAAACTGCCAGAAACTAAAAACAAGACTAGCAAAATGCCTTCTAGGACCTTTTTATTACTTCTACATAATGGTTGCTTGACACTTAGAGCTGAAATGAAGGATGGCATGGACAAGTTAAACATACAGGCAGATAAGATGAATTGCCCTGTCAGAGTGTTTCTCCTCATCATCCCCAAACAGCTCTGCAATTAAAAAAAAAAAAAAACCAACCAAAAAACCCTCCACTGTTTACTTTTGTGTATATAAAAAGGAAAGACCTTCTGACGACACCATGAAAAACTTTAGTTTTTGTTATGGCTCCAACCTTCTGCCTATCCTCTCTCATGGGCCCTCAAAGTTTACTGAGCTCTCAGCACAAGATCAAGACCTCTCCTGAGCTGTTCTTTTCAATTGCTAGCACTAGGACTTTTCCCCTTCTCTGTATTTGGGTCTCAGAAACATATGGCTGGTTTTGCTTGGCCATCATGAATGATACTCACATATTGTCTTAGCTGTCAACTTGCACAGAAAAATTCTCAAGTGTCAACTTGTGTTTACTAATATAAATAAACAAAATTAAGAACACAGACTCCTCCCCAGGCCTTGGCAACCCTCCTAAAAAAACAGCTTTGTTTATGATCTCTGCCTCAGTTGCTCTCCTTTCATGCTTGTTTCAATACATTTTGTTGAAGTTGTATACCCAAAGCAAATATTAAAAATTATGGGGAAAAATTAATCAACATCAAAAATTGCTCAGAGGATGCATCAAGTGTATTTCACTCACTGTATGATTTCAGTTTTAAGGGAAAGTATAATTTTCATAATCAGCCATCTTTAAACAATGAAGGATTTATTGAAAAAATTTGGAGAGGCATGGGACAATGTAGTTATTTACTTATTTTTAAAGTATTAAGTTAGGCATTTCAAGGGTAGGTTCTTCACCTTTAACATGTGGTGAGTAATGCCACTAACTTGAATGGATTCATTGTGGATTTTCAGGTAGTTTAAGTGAAAACACATTTTGCCTTTAATATTAAAACATGCTCATTAAAGTTGCTTTTTACTGTGTTTATACCTCTCCCTTTAGCAGTGCTGCACTCTCTGGTGTGTCTTTTTTCTCTCAAATAGTCAAAGAGCTATGAAAGGGCAGAAAGCAATTTTACTGTTCAAAACTCCATTATGCCTGAAAAAGAAAAATAAACAAACCTAAAGACAAACCCGTTCCCGCTGCATTCAATCACCATGATGAGAGAAAATGCACATTTTTGTAATCAAAGCTGTATGAAGCCTTCAAGTTTCTGTGACATGTGGATGGCAACAGATTAGTGGGTCAGCTCACGTGATCTGAGCTGATACTACATGCAAACACGTTTCTCTAAATATTTCCACCACTTGTCAGTTTTCTGTGGCTACCTGCCTATTTTCACTTAGTAGGAATTAATGTAGCAAAGGTGCAAAACTTTCATCCTCTGGAGTTTGCGGTGGGGTCGAGACACACAAGTATCTAGAGTTTGTGGGCTTGCTCAGATCATCTGTGGAAACTGTGGAAACTAAATCCACAGCTTGATTTTGTCTGAAACAGATTAGGAAAGTTAAAACCAACTGCTCTGCCAGCAAAAGTATGGGGGCAGTAACTCTGGCAGGTTTAAAGAGTAACTGGGACATAGTTGGGAGAAGAAATCTTATTCCCTTGCATCGCTGGACCTGGAGGAGCATGTCTGCCGACAAACAGAATGACTCTGGATAAGAAGAGCAGCTCTACGGTGTCGGGAGTAGTAGCTTTCCAGAGCTGACCCGCTGTCCTCAGATGGATGGACTTGAAGCAGAACAGGCTTGTTCATTCCTGGTCTGAGACAATACCCATTCAAATGTAGGGAAATATTCCCACTAACACAGTCACGCTGAGCAGCCTTTGGCTACTTCTCTAAGACTGTTGACAAGGGCCAGTAGTTACTGTGGAATATGTGGTTCAAGATGAAATCCTCTCAGTGATTTTGCTAGGGAGAGAGGCTGAGAACAGGGTACAGCTGGTGCTGGAAACAGCTTTGAGCCCTGCCAGTTGGGATGAGGAGTTTCTCTTTGCTCCTGGGGGAGCAAGGCCCCTGGGTGTTGTGCAGCAGCTGTGGTCCCCGTGCTCCCTCCGGGGCTTGGAAAGTCGGGCTCGTAACCACTAACACCTGACATGCGCGAGATTTAATTCCTGACTTGGAGGTGAAACACAGCACAATTACCGAATCTGTTTCAAATTAAAACCCAGCTTGGGTACAGTCTGCAAATTACAGCTCTCCTTGCTCAGCATTTGTCCACGGCAGACAGAAAGGCTTAAATAAAGTTTATATATTGAAGCCAGCCTGACAGCAGCTGGGAAAATGCTGGAGTAGGACAGAGTGTTGCCCCGCTCTCGCCTCCTCTCAAAGGAAGCAAGGCAGGAGTCAGACGGAGTCTTTGCTAGAGAAGCATCCTTCCCACCCTGTCCTTCCGTGGGGCAGCATGTGGAGTGCCCCACCAGGGAGGAAGGCGCTCAGGGGTGCCCACACCACCGCAGGACAGAGCCCACTGCTCCTGCACAGGCCCAGCCACAGGGCAGGCCTGGGGCTGGCCCTGCTGGCCACCAGCAAGGCTGGGCAGCATGGAGGAAGCAGCCTTCCCTCCTCTTCCTCTCCACCGGGCCTCTGCTATGTGTCTCGGGGGCAGGGCAGGCACTGCTGTGGGGCGGCCATTGGGGCCTCCGCGCTGTGGCCGAGCCCGGCTGGCCCTGCTGGCAGGGAGGTGGGGCCAGGCAGCACTGGTGCACGGGCGGCTCTGTCCAAGCAAAATCCCTGAATCCCACACACTACTTGCAAATCCAGCTAGAAGCTGAGGCATGGTGCAGACACTGCAGGGTGTTTATTCCCCAGCACCTCCCTGCTAGTTACTAACAGCGTGTATCATTTTGGAGAGGTAGCCCAGCATCTAGCTCCTCCTTGATGGAAAGGCACAGAGGCACAGCTGTGCTTGAGGAGTGGAGGCCCCTCTGCTATTGATTCCTGCCCGTTCAGCCCTGCTGTGGTATATAAAGTAGGTTTAGTGTGAGCTGTTTGCACCAGGGTTAGATTTATTCTCCGTGAGCATGGCTGTGCCTGACATTAGGAACACGAGTTGCACAGAATCTCATTTTTAACATCCGCTGTAACGTGCTTTGTGGTAAAGTGTTCAACAAAGAAAGGAAGATTTTTGGGAACAAACAAAAAGTTAAGCCAACGTGTTACAGCAGTTTCTAATGTAGGATACCTGCAAAACCAGAGCTCACCATATGCTAAAAGCATCGTATATTTCTTGTACCTGTGGGAAAGATTTTTCTCTTCTATCTGAAATGGACTGTATTACAAACAGCTTGTTAAATGTGTGACAGATTGGCTTGAAACGATGGTCCTTGTACTCTACAGGCCTGCACATTTGCTAATAAACTGACTACATATACAAACAGTCTGTTCCAGGGTTTAAGCTCCTATTACACTGGTTCATGTTTCAACATGCAGCCACTCTGTAGTTTGTGTTTTCAGCAGAACGAGTAAGTGGATGCATATGCATTGCAATTCCAGACATCATTCCATACCAGATGTGGTGCCTTTATTTTTAGTACTGCAGGAGTGTCTGCTGACCCTTTCTCACCCCATGTCTAATGAAAGATTGACTGCTCTGGGTTTTCTTATGTTGAATTATATATTAGAGGACAGTGGATTTAAAAATTAATTCAAGATTAATTTAGGGATGACTGCACATGGAATTATTTGGCCAACAGATGAAAAATGAAAATTTCACTACAAAGAAAAAAAATTGTAGAAGTGTCAAATTTTAATCCAATTTTCTATAAAGAATGATCATATTCTGAGACCCTTCTGAGGACTACAATTAATCATTAAGAGTGATACCCCTTTTCCACTTGCTATGCAAGCTCCCTTCTGAGCCAAAGCACCATCCGTGCTCCTCTGAAGTAGGGATTCATGTGCTCAGTCAGTAAAATAAATTAGCACTGTACCAAATGGCTACAAATTCAGGAAACACAATGGCTGAAGCGCACACTTAGGTGAAAGGAAACACAGCTTTTTTTTTTTTTGCATGGACTAAAAGGGAAAAAAATCTAGTCCCACTTCTAGCCAGATTTACAGCTTCTACAAAGGCTTGTAACTTTTTAGGCAAATGAGAAATGAATCAAAAGCCAGAAAATGGTTCTCTTTCATTTGAGGCTCTGTTAAATTTTAATGGAAGTGCCAGATGTAATACAGAGACTGCTGCTTCACTAAATCAAAAGGAGCGCACAAAAATTGACTAAATTTTATTTTCTATCTTTAACTGTTGTGGGATTTTCGTATTAAATAAAATAAGAAGCGACTATAATGAAAAGCAGGCTAAGCAGGCTAATGGGGTGGATGCTTGGAGCTCAATTTACTGAGTAAGGATACAAATGTTTCAAAAATGAATAAATAATTCCTTTTAACTAGTAAATCATATTTGTGAAAACAAGACTGTTAACTAAAACTCTCAAATTGTCATTATTCAATGATATGGTCCCATGTTTATTTTCTTTCTGATTATTCTGATTATTTTAATACTATGTAATTTTTTATTGTTTATTGGAATCCTTTTCTGGATATAAGGTAGATGGAGGATGAAAAGAGAAAAACAGAGATAATGCACTGTATTCTTCAACTGGCAGAATTATTTCTGGAGCTAATTTTTTTGTATTCTCATATCCACAGCTTCATTTGTTTGGATGTTTTACATCAGTTCTTAAAATTTTACAGAGCCTATTTTTCAAAGTGGTGACTGAAATGTAGATAATGAAACCTCATGCAAATGAAACTGTAAACTGAAAAGAATTGTATGAAATTGAATGCACTTCCCATTGTGGATCGTAGAAAATTTAAAGGCCCTGCTGCAATATATGAATAGTACTGAGCACATAGTATATGTTAATGACAAATTAACTGGGCAGCAGTGGGTGCAGGATAAAAATTGCATCAAATCAGAGGTTGCAGCCTGCAGGAACAGAACAGCTGATCTGCATAAGCTCTCCCTATCTCCCAGTCCATGTGGCATGTTTCTCTGGTTTGTTACCTTATTAGAGAGGAAAACATTTATAAAGCAGCTCCTGGAGGCTGGCTGATTTCTTGCTGAATCAGCCAGCTAGCTATTGAATTGATTTCTACATCTTCCACCTAAGGAAGGCTAGAAAATGTTTTTAATTGAACGTTCCCTTAATTTACAGGACATGCTGGTGCAGAAAAGGCTGAGAAAGGCAACTAATGTGACGAATGCATCCTCTATTTATATACATAGCAATGATGAGGTCTTTTATATATTGGAAATGAATGGTTATTTAATATGTGTTATTTACTGAAAAGCAATGCATAAACCATTAAATGCATGTAACAGAAGCATAGATGAAGTAGCATTTGATTCTGAAAAATGGAATCTAGTGTGGGGGGAGGTTTTGAATAAGGATTTGCTTCCAGTGTACGGTGAATAAGAATAGGGCCCTGTTCTTCCTATGATCAAACACCAGTGACACTGAAAATTGTTTTGACAATAAGATCACTAGTTTTCAAATTAATCTGCTGAAGCTCAAATACATTTCATTGTGCTAGCAGGAGAAAGGTAATTTTGCTAACTCTATTTTAATAGATCTTTTTCTGTCAAAAACTTCTAATTTAAAAATGCTTCTTAGAGTATTTAAGAAAAAAATGCAAAAATATCTTGTGCGGTGCAAGATATATAGGTCTATTATTTATAGCTTTATGATAATTGTGTATAAATCTGAAGTTTCCCCTATATATCCAAAGCAATTTCTACTGGGAGGTCTGGCCTCCCATACAGTCCTAGCCCAAAATTAACACAGATTTTGAGAAGTAATACAGGTTGGATTTATTACTACCAAAATTACCATTTGCCATTTTTTGGAAGTGTAGTATTTTTAGATTAAAACAGTAAAATATACTGACCTCTGCAGAGTACTTGAGAGGAAAAAAGGGGAAAAAAGGGGGTAGTCAGTCTTACAAAATTAACATTTTACACAACTGAAGTGCTTTAAGATGTAACATCATCCTCTAATACCAGCTCAGGGTAAGCAGGTCCAAAGTTTTATTCCAGCCCCTGCTACCAGTCCACTGTGTAACCTTGGGGAAGTTTGAAGCATGGGGGATAATGATTACTGATCTGTAGCCTCATTGACCTAAGCATTTGTATTTTCCTGCTTTTTCAGTTTTTATCCCAATCTGTAAGCTTACAAGGCAAGGACAGCACCTGACTTCATAAGCAAGTGTTTTGGGAGGGATATAAATCTCCAGGCTTTAGGGCATAAACCAGCCTGCAATGCTAAACAAGGGAAACTTAGCTTGCAGGCAGATTATCTCCAAGCTGCCAGATGTAGCATTTCTTTGTCTGAAGCAGCTGGTACTGACCACTCTTGGAGATAGGGTACTAGGAGAGATGGATCACTGCTTTGATCCACTATGGCAATTCCCAGGCTCTTTGACAGTGCCAATAATATTACTGGCATTCAATAACAATAATAAGATTACTGGTGGGAATTTAACTAATGAGATCAAATAAAGAATCAAAATTTGGTGGGTTGGGGAAGGTTCCTTATATATCCAGATGTCCAGAACATATTGAATGGAAGGAAGCTTTTTTCCCCATTTTAATTTTAAACACAGATTTTCAAGTTTCTACTTTTGGAGCCTCCTAAAATAATATTAGTGGTTGCATAAAAAGAAACTTGAGAAGGGGTGTGATGTACAATTAGTGGATAGGAAAGAAAAGTGGGAGGAAGGAGTAGAAATTTTGCAAAATTTTGCAGAGTATAAGTGTGCAGGTTGGAAAGTGATGATCAACACTGAATTACACAAGTAACCACGAATGGAGAGGCAGGAAATAGAATAGAAGTCTTGTTGCAGTGTCCTCAGAGTACATTATAGTGTGTTTTCCAACAACAGAGTCTGGGAATCAAAATTATGCCAGCAGTTAGCAGCTAACATCTGAAAGTTGCGAAGCCCTGAGTTCCCTCTGATGGAGGTGGGCATTTGGAGATTATGAGCACTAGGAGGATTTGAGCTTTGATTAGGGGCAGTGGATTTTGCTTTGCTTCACTTTGCTAGTAAATTCTGTTGTAGGACAGGACGGGGAGCCGTGGCTCTGCTGGAGCTGCGTTAGTCTGTAGGTTAGAGTACTGCGATCCCAGATGGTTGAAGCAACGCCAGCTGGTAGCACTTGGACAAAGAGTTCAGTCTGATGAAACACAGCCTGACAGCTGGTATCAGATGCTGGAGAACTGTAAGTTTCAGTGAACGTGTTGCTATTGGAGTCATGACAGAAATTTCAAGGGAGGAAAAAAAAATTAAATTTGAGAGACATTAGTAGAGGATCTCATCTGCATTGAAAGAAGAGCTCAGCCATGCTTTGCTGATGTTGCCAGCCGAGGACTTGGCCTGAAGATTCTAAGGGCCTGTTTACACTACAAAATAGCAGGAACTTAGTACGATTTCTTGTTCAGAGGAACCACTGACACGTTCCAAAAACAAGCTTTTACTTGAGGCCATTAGCTCATTTGCTAAACACTGGATCCAGTTGCATTACAGTCTTTTGGCAATGGTCCCTTACTTTCAGTGGTAGTGCTAAAGGGACAAAAAGCCAGGATTCAAACTTTATGAAAATTATAAATTAAAAGTCAACATTTTTGACTGCACCTAAAGATTGCCAGAAGAGCAAGGAGACATATAAAGGGAGTGCTCTGCGTGGGGATGTAGCTGCATTTTGTGACATTTGGGCTTCCAGCAGACACAGACTTTAATAAACTATGTCATAGGTAATGAAACTGAGATGTCTTTGAGACAAGAGACCGCTTTGAAAGAAAAGTCTCTTGGCTTGGCACAGGCAGAAAGACAACCAGCCTCACATTTGATGGACACTGTGCCCTGAGCATCAGCAGTTTGGGTGGAATCCAAGGTACACTTCCCTTACTTTCTTTGATCATCTGGGTCCGTAGTTTCTGAGTACTTCACACTTAGAGGTCCGCACCCCTGTGCCAATACTTCTGATTTTTGACATATCATCCAAGACTCTCTGTCTTTCTTAAGCAGCCTACTGCATATTTAAGAATATTAACACCTGTGGGGCTGGAATTAATCTGAAATTATTTTTACATTACATTTACATATTTACATTTAATATTTTACATTTATTTTAGTCTAAATGCTAGGCATCAAATCTAAGCATCTGGACTTTCTCAATAGCTAATTGAGAGAATAAAACATGATTGAAATAGGTGGCATGAATTGCCATTTACAGCTGCCTATTGCCCTCCTTTGGATATAGAAAGAGTATAATGGCCTTCTCGGTGCAGATGTTATTAGAGTTTGTTTAGTTAAAGTCTGGGTGGGTCAGTCCCACTGTGTTTGATATTTTAAGGCATATCCCTCTTGGCATGATTTGTTATGTAGGTTAGGTGTGTCCCCATTCATCACATCATTGTGGTGGCTCCTGTTTGCCAATAGCTAAGTCTTTCCTTTCATTGTGGGAAAACCAGCATTTTACTTGGGACTGAGACTCTTGTGGCAGCACTGTGCCCTGAGATATCTATGCCCTTTTGTGCACTTATCTCTAAATACCAAACAAACAAGATCTGGGAAGTCTTAGAGCAATTCAAAAGACTGGATACGAAAGGAGGCATAAAAATATGTGTCCAGGCTGATGCACCAGGCACATGCCTGCCACATACAATGTTCTGACATATAAACTCAGTTAGAAAACCTCTTAAAAAATGGATTATGAGTTAACCTTGGCAAAGGGCCACACACCCATCCAGCCACCCAGTCACTCCCCCTCTGCAACAGGACAAGAGGAGAAAACAGGATGAGAAAAGCCCTCAGTCAAGAAAAAGAAAAAGAAAAAGGTATCACCTAATAATTGCCATTATGGGTAAAACAGACTCAGTGAAGGGAAAAACAACTTAATTTATTGCCAGTTAATATAGATTTGAGTAGTGAGAAACAAGGGAGAGCATTAACCAACACCTTTCCTCTTCACTTTCTCACGTTCAAGTCCAGACCCCTCTCACTTTCCCAAAGGCACAGGGCTGGTGGAGGAGATTACAGCCTGGACAGAGCTCTTCCTCTCTGCAGCTCCTTCACATTCCCACCTTTCCTGTGCAGGTTCCTAGTGGGCTGCAGCCCTTCAGGAAAGACCTACTCCTGTGTGGGTTTTCCATGGGCTACAGCTTCCTTTGAGGCACATCCACCTTCTGAGGCACAAGCTACTCTGGTCAGTAGTGTGGATTTTTGCTCCACCATGGTCTAACAACGGTTGGGAAACATCTGCCATAGAGCTCTTCCCAGGCACCGACAACTGGTGCAGGGGGTGCAAAGAAAGGTCTTCCACCTACTTACTGTAAAGACACTTCTGTTTACATATTTGGCTTTCAAATTCTCTCTTTCTAAAGGTTCTTTTCTAATTCATGTTTTCTTTCCTTTTTCATCTTTTCCATTTGGCTTCAAAAATAAAGGGTGGAAGACAAATGGCACACCCCAAAAGGAGAAAAGCAGACAACTTATAAAAATGAAAGCTTTCAAAACAAAGCATTGTTTTGCAGCTTTGTCTTAAATAAAATTTAAAAAAAAATTAAAACCCTAAAAACCCCACAGAACTTTTCCTAGAAAATATTCGACATTCAAAAGTGGGTTTTTAAAACCATGTTGCTATGAAAAGCCAGCAAACCAACCTTTCAAAACAAAATAATGAATGATATAGGGAAACCTTTTATCTCCTTCTTTAAGAGTGTCATCAGACCAAAAGGGCAACCTCATTCTTCTTCCAGAGCTCTAAGGACAAGGAAACTTTTATTTTCCTGGATGGCGCCTAAATGTAATGAGATAATACCCAAAAGCCAATCTTAGAAAATCAACAACAAAATGCTTGCTTTCTATTCTATCTGTATTTTTCAATTACTCAGAGTTATTCTAAGTCAATAATCAATGCCATTTATTCCAGTGAGAATTATTTAATGGCTGCGGGAGATCAAGTCATAACTCATTCAATAAGTTGCATGTATTTCCTCTTTGCCTCTCACTGTTTGTCACATGTATAATGTTTTAAATTAAATGGAGAAATTGAGGGCAGGAAGTTTGACTTGTATGTCAGTTTATTAAAATTCTCTTTCTCACTGGTACTTTTAGATGCTGTTTCAACTGGAACAAAGAAATCTGGCATAATTTTAGTTCACTTAAATAAATGAAATATTTATTACTGGAGTATTAGTGGAGTTATTAAACTGGATTTTCCTTATTTTTCACTGTTTTATTTTCTTTGGTGAAATATGTTTATTTATTTTTTTAAATTAATTAATTATTATATTTTTGCTAATCATTGTGCGGGAATCCTTGTGTTACACTACACAATTTTATCAGCATATAAGCTTTTCTGAAAAAGCAATAAGAGAAAATGAGATCCTAACACAGCAAATGTGCACTTAGCAGAGCTCTATTTAGTGCAATTAAAAGAGCCATCGTTTTTCTTACCACTGCTTGGTGGTAGGCACCAAGCTGCCGCTTGCAGAGGTGCCAACAGCACGCACCATTGAGTACCCTTCCAGCAGATGCCTAATTTACCAGAGCTCGGGGCTGAATGAGGTGACAATGGAAGCAAAAGCTGAGCAAAATAAGAGAAATCAACACTGACCTTTGGCACTGCTAAAGTCCTTGCAGGGAGAGGTGGGGATGACCCCGTGATCCACCCGTGGAGGGGACAGGTATCATGGCACTCTGGAAGTGCATTACAGGAGAAAAGAGCAGACTGCAAGCAGCAGCAGGAAATGCAGTTTCAGGAGATTTATGAGCAGAGGTGTCCAGAAACCCAGTGAGGAGCCTCTTGAACTGCAGAGCTGTGTTAGGAGCAGCTTATTCCCTCCCTCTTCCCCAGCATGGGCACACTGGGCAGGTGCTAGGACATTCTCATGTCTCGCCTTGATTTATTTATTTGATGAAAAATAATGAAAGGGATGATTCTCAAGAGTCCTTGGAGATTCCATTAACTCTGCAAATTGAGCATATTGATAAGTTGGTGATTATTTTGAAATGAACTAGAGAAATTGAAAGGAAAAATGATTGTAGGAAAGGCCTGTTTAATGTGCAGAGATTTTAAAATGTAGGTAATATTTCAAGTGTATCAAAATACAGTAAAAAGACCAGGGGTTAATTATACTGGCATGATAGTTGGAACCACATTATTATAATTCTCTTGGAAAGCACTATGGAGCATATGGAGCGAATGAGGGGCCTATGTGTGCATAATAAGTTCTGTATGGGGATAAGGTGAAGGAGCAAGAGCTCTCTCGTGTGTAAGAGGCACTAAATAAGGGGAAGAAAATGATTTAACTACTTGATGAATCAACTTTGTACATAGCAACGCATTTTCAGTGCCCTATCTCTTAAATAGCAACATACATAAATTCACTCACTGCCATGATTCATCTTTACTTAACACAGCAAATACTACCCCAAACAGTCTAGAGAGCACATGCTGGAGAATTGGCTGCTCAAAGACATGATTACGTGGCATCAGAAACTTTGTATTTTGTGCTGTGCAGAACTGTTAAGTGTTTGCATTACAAGCCAGCTTCCCTGCTACTGATTTTGTATTTTGTTATTTCTGAATATATTTTGATGTTTCCAGTTCTCAAGTCACTGGAATTTTTAGTGTGTGCAGGGATCTGACTTGACTTTTAGAGAATCATCTCAGTAATGGAGACCAAGAGAAGACAAAAGACCTCCTTGAAGTTACTCCTCGATTTGAAAAGATTCTACTG
The DNA here is from genome assembly GCF_028018845.1 of Melospiza georgiana. Lineage (NCBI taxonomy): Eukaryota > Metazoa > Chordata > Aves > Passeriformes > Passerellidae > Melospiza > Melospiza georgiana. The sequence goes on from NC_080432.1 coordinate 94,034,243, forward strand.
GCAGCTTTGAAGTGTGGGTATTTGCTCACTTCACGGAAAATTAATTTTAAGCATTTAACAATAATGTGTCAAAAAAAAAATTAAACCTCAAACTCAGACTATGGGACTAATTTTTAGGTGACTAAAGGTAGATGCCGTGAATCTAACCCAAAAGACTGATGCTTGTTTAAAAGGAGAAATTACAAGAGATGAAGAATACGGAGAGAATTTGCAGAAAAAACTAACCATAAAGTGAGTCTTCAGCCTAGTTTCCACTCAGTATAGTCTGTGCTGAGCAGAACCTTTAGTTCATGAAAAAAAATAGTTTAAAAAAATAAAAATAAATTACTCAGGAGATGTGAAAAGTAGCCCAGTTCTGTAGGTGGAGCTCTGAACAAGGGTCTGGTTGTACTTTTAGACCAGCACATCTAAACATTTTTAAATCTTCCAGGGACTCGATCATATAATCAAATATTCCATGATGTGAGATTCAGTAAAAAAAGTGTGGAATTAAAGTAACAGAGGCCACCTGGAATTTTTGCCACCTATAGAGTGACTGGTATTGTTTCTCTTATATTGTTTTAGCAGAATTGTTGCATGCAATAACTAATTAGAATAAGGTGCAGAAAGGCAGTAAATGCAGTGTTCACTGAAAATATTCACTGAGCTTTGCCAAACTAATCTCTCATGCTCAGTTTATAGAATTTATAATACATTTGGGACTATATTTCTTTTCTTTTAATGTCTTCATTTACTTTCATCTCTAATTAATTGAGAATACCAATATTGATATTTTAACTGGTAAAAGTCTTAATTTACAGCATTTCTGCTATAAAATAGAAAAAAAAAAAGCTTCAAATGCTTTAGAAACCAAAATCTGTTACAAAAACTCACCATGTAGCTGATGCCACTTCTAGGAATCTGCTATAATTGACTTAATCTTTTACTACCAACAAAAGAAGAAAGAGGACCTGGAGTTGTTTATAAGACTGTACCATATAAAAGAACCATATTTAGCAGTTTATCAGAGTTAAATTTGGGCACATTAATCCAACTGCCATGAAAAGGCCAAACTATGTGGCACAGAACCACTTCAGTAGTAGGATTCTTCATAAAACCAGTCACAGAAAAAAAAAATCTATGTAAATCCTTAAACATTTTCTTTAACTAAAAAAAAAAAAAAAAAAAAAAAAAAAGATAAACCCTTACTAGAAGAATTTCCAGGCTCAAGAACTGAAATTCTTTCTCTGAAATCAGTCCTGTCTCTTGTTGAGAGAAGAAGAAAGCAGGTGATAAAGCATAGGGTATATGTTTTAAACATTTTAAGCTAGTCATTGACCTTAACATTGTCCAAGTATAAGCTGTTACAATAATGCAACATTATTTTGTGTAAATAGGTCATTGCACTTAGGGTTGTAGCTACTGCATCTCATCAGTACTCAAATATGGTGTCCACTGGAAATACTATAGTGAATTCTGAAACAGATGGACAAACAAATTAGAGATTAGAAAATAATTGAGTAAATAAACCCAACATGTTTGGCTAGATGAAGAGAAAGATGAAAAGTAACTTGGTCACATTTAGGTTTGGAAGCTGAAAATAATTAGGCAAGGGCATTTCAGCCTTTCTGACAAATGTATATTTATCTAACCTCAACTTTCAGCCAGTGTCTGGAAGCTGTTCCTTATGTAAGTCAGAAACTGTCCAGAGATTGGAAGCTGAAGTTAAACAAATTAAATCTCAAAATAAGAAGATATTTTGTAACAGAGAATGTTAACTAAAGATCAGAACCTGGTTTTTCTTCACATGAAGATGGCGAATTCACCATTAGTTTAAATGCAGTTGTAAAGCAGGGACACATTAATCCAGCTTCTGAAAGAAAATGTGCAGCCTGTGGGAAATGCTGAAGAGAAAGGAGTGATGGGTATTTGCTACAGGCTCTCTAATGGATTCCTTGTTATTGCAAGGATACCAGGCATTAATGGAAACTTTAGTCTTGTCTTGTTCCTCTGAAGTGCTTTCATCTTACTCAAGTTATCCGGCATGAGTAGATAGGGATAAGAGGAAGAAACGCAGTGGCTTCAGAGTATTGAGGTTAGAGTACATCCCCCTGGACTTGCCAGCAGTGAAATGATGGATGTGAGAGATCTGCAGCAGATTTACAAGGAGTCCTTTATGCCTGAGCCTTTGCACACCCACAGGGTACACAGCTCCAGCTGGCCCACCGCTGGCCGTGTTGCTGCGTATCACTCGGGCCGTCCAGGTGGAGCTGTGTTCTGTACCAGGTTCACATGTCATTAAGAGACCTACCATTCTGCTGACAAACTTCACATGGGTTTTCCAGTCAGAAACACCCTTAGGGATCCAGGAGCCACATTTTCCTAGAGATTAAAACAAAGATAAAAAGTAAAGCAAGGGACTGGGGAGAAGAAGCTGAAGTTTGTTCTGTTTCAACAACTGGAGGCCAAAAGGGAGGCACCCTATTACATACAGTGAGACTAGTGCTTAGATAAGCAAAGGAAATGGGGGAAGAAAACAGATGCAAAATGCCTTTCCCAAGATCACACAGCTGGCCAGCTGGGAGCCCATCCGGAGCCTATGAATCCTCCAGCATTTCTGGTGCAAGCCATTGAGTTGAAATATATTTATAGTTTTGACTCTTGCAAACAGAAGTAGTCAAGGAGAAAATGTCATCATTTGCATCAGCTAGTTTCCATATCTGCATAAAACAAGTATTAGAGACCTCAGGAAAGACATCCTGACCATTATGAATTTCCAGTAATGGTACAGTGATGACCTAAATAAAGGCAAATAATTGATAGTATTTGTTCATATTAAAATTTTGCCTTCCCCTCTCTGGTGTCTTTTGTTTGATTCTTAGTGTAAATAATTTGTTGTGTTGTCTAAAGCATATACTGTGTTTATTGGGTGGAGCATAAAACAAGACTCCAGATGTTTGATCTGGAGCCTCCTTGTTCTTCTCCCTCCCTTATTAATGAAAACATTGAAAGAAAAGGCAATACTAACAAAAGTAGAATGCAACAGAGAGAGTGTGTTCAGTGATCCCCTGTACCCCTCCCGTACGCTCCTCCTCTGTACATCCCACTGTAAGTCACACACAAGAGCATTTGTAACACATGCCTCTAGCCAAGGGTAGGGACTGGCAGGCATTCCCAGTGTGCTGCAATGGGCTGCAGCTCTCTGGAAAAGTGAGATTTCATCTTCACAGCTATGCTGAGCCAAAGAGGGAGCGGGAGCAAGAAATGCTACCAGGCACTCACTCTGAGCTCCTCTGCTTTGGCATGGTAACACACTAACTCAAAGTATTGAGAAAATATTACTTTTAAGTAAAAAAGCTTTGTAGTTTGGCTAGAATAACAGGGAACATGACACTGTCTCTTCTCTCATTATTTTCAAAAACCTCATTTTGGAGAACCAGAAAGACAACTTTAACTTAAACCATGGGCATTCTCCTAAAGTCTTGTCAGGCACTCAAGCCTTAAGGAGAGTCAGTTCCTTGGCTTTCCAGAGGTACATTTTAACTCTACTATTCAGCTTCACCAAGGACCCTCCATAAACACACAAAATCCAGCTATGATTTGATCCATACAACCACCTTTCTCTGGGACAAAAGAGGGAAGTTTAAGGAAGTAAACTTTTCAGCCTGTGTTAACATATTAATTTCACAGCTTCTCAGCTCCTGTGCTGCTACAAATTTACTACCAAATCATGCTTGATGCACCTACAGAAATGAGCCCTGCTTCCTAGAGGCAAGGAGAGCAGCTGCAACTCCAGCATGGGAAGGGGACTTCCCATTTCTGTGCTGCTGCCTGCTGCTGCCCTGTAGACTCCCACTTGGCTTTGTCCTGGCAGACTGGGCTGTGCTGCGTGGGCTCTGGGGAAGGAGGCTGCATTCCCACACGCCCAACCCTTTCCCACCTGCTGCCCACCCACTGCATTGCAGGAGCCTGCAGGAAACTCCAGAAAAGGTATTAATAGGCTATCTCAGAGTAAGGGTCAACACACACTGCTTAAATTAGTGTGCTATATTTACAGCAATAATTGCAAGTTGCAGTCACTGGAAGCCTCTTGAAAAGATATGTGGTATGCCCATGACAAATCATTATTTCTTTCCCTGAAGTTACAAGCATGGACACCCACACTAATGAGTTATCAGACATTTTAAACTAGGATCATATCTGTGCTTCTTTTTAAGGATGTGGAATATAACTCTGACTGATCTCAGTAGGAGATTAGATAGAACAAAGCATAATATCCTAAAAATTACTAATAAAGTCATTTCTCAGTCATGAATAAGCACATAAGCAGGCCTAAGAAACCTTTTTTTTCATACACGTGAGGAAAATAAATTATGTTAAATGAAACAAGTGGAAATAGATAATGAGAATTCAGCATGGAAGTAATTTCAAACTTTTTTTTCAAATTCTCACAAAAGCAAAGCCCTTCTAATTTTACTATATTTTACGCACCAGTTCTAGAATTTCAATGAACCTTGTGTGCTTAGAATTAGCTAAAGGAGTGCCATGTCTGCTCTTCTTACCAGCATCCCAACTTGCAAACTTTGCTGGTTCCATGGCACTGTGGTGAAAGTAGTATGAACACAGGTATTTGCCTGTGAGGAGATATAATTTGGCAGATAAAATAATTATAAATAATAAAATAACCTCAGTATTACTCTTCAATACTTGTTCAATTAACAGATCTGGAGGATTTGATTCCTGACTCATAATAAGCTCATAGAGGAAATGGCCACCTTTGGACCATAGAGAGAAAATAGATTACTTGAGACAACTTTTGACCATACATAAATTATAGAAAAGGAGAGTAAATGAAAATTCATCTAGAATGGTTGATAACTTTCAGTTTGGAAACTCTGAGCTCCTTTTGTTTTTACAGCTGCCATTGGAATGTCAGAAAATAACTTCTCAGTGCTGCAGCATTCTCCATCTGGTCATCTCAAGCTTTGTCCATTTTAAGGTATAGAAATAAGTTGAAATGGTGACATTTCATGGGATGGTAAACTGAGCTCCAGAAACTTGGACAAAGTTTGACTTTTCAGTCTTTGGCAAGATGTGAAAACAGAAGTATAATGTCCTCATATGTAATTTCCTGCTTCTATAAGCTTGGCCTTTGTCAATATAAACCAAGAGAAATCTAAGCCCAAATTTCCTCCCACCAAAGAATATGCATGAGCTTATCTGAGAGCAGACTATGCTGCTGTTCTTTTTATAAGAAATAGCTCAGGCCACACCTTAATACCAAGGAATGAACATTTGTGGCATTTGAGCAATTGATTTCCCAGACAGCATTTCTTATGGTGACTGGCAGAGAATGTTGTGTGGGTTTTCTTTCTCTCCTCGTCTTCCCCCACTCTCCACCCCCACTGTTGGTCTTGCTGCTGTGTCTTTATCATACTTTGTATGGTGGCATGTCTACTTTGGGAAATGATGATTCCAGTGTGGGTGGATGGAAAAAGATCTGCCAGAGGGTGCAAATTTCAAATTGCTGCCACAGATACACCCTTCTGTGCTGTCTTCTCAAGATACCAGAAAAAGTGTCTAAGGAATGCCTGGGGCTTGACTCTTGGTGTAAAGATAGACATCTACACCATGCATTTTTCTTTCAATATTAAAGAAATAGGCAACATAAATAGAGCTAGTGAACTCAAATTGCCTTAATCACTTTTTCATGGTGGTGGCCATTATGAAATCCTTAAAGGAAGTAATGCAATATTGGTGTATTTGTTTCATTATTGGTCTTGGAAAATTGTTTAAAATGCTGCTTCCAAGTCAAAGTGACTCAGCATTGGTGACTTTTACACTACAGTCAGACCACGTGATTTTAAAATATGGAGAAGTACAATGTGTAGAAATATTCCAAAGTAGGGGGTAATGTTTATAACTGTAAATGTTTTGTTATGTGAAATAGATGAGAAATAGAAACATCAGGGAAGTAGAAAAATTGCCTGAAATAATGTTAGCAACAATATACCATACCTACCTCAGCAAATAACAGGCTTTTCTCAGATGAGAAGAGTGCCTGTGTCTAGCTGAGTAAAGTGATTACTCTGGTTTCTGGTTCCCTGCATATCTGTCCTTATTAAAAGGAAGTGCAGAAGTTCAGCTGTGCTGTAGCCTGTGCTGCTGACTCTGTTTCAGGAGCAGGGCTGGAGGGAGATGATACAAGGAGGAAAACAAAGATTTCAGAGACAGAATATTTATAGTAAAGCATTAACTCAAGAAGTCTCTTGCTTAGGAAATATTTTGCTTAGATTAAAAATATTTACATCCCTACTTAGGGTTTCTTTTTCCTCAGTGTGATGTGTACTCAAGTGGATGTTTCGTTGGAGTTCTGAGTAACCTACAATGTCTGTGTGAATTTAATATTTTGTACATGAAAACCTTTGGCTGATGTAACTGTAAGTCATCTTCCTTAAAGAACAAGACTGGTAGTCATGAGGACAAAACTTTTGAGGTGGGGTCAAGCCAAATACAGATCTGTGACATTGGCAGGGAAAGGGAATAGAAAAAAGGATAAGCAGAGAACTAATGAGCTGTGAATGTTTTAAGTGATTAATTTGTGAGTTTCCACTGGTGTTGAGGTAAGACCTTAGTAGCATCAGTATTCTACTAGTAAAGCTCTATGTGTGTAGAAGGGCTATATCTGTTCATTACACATATCATTAAATTTGTGTGCCCATGAAATATATTTTTGATAAAGATATACAGAACATGGTATCTCCCCATATGTTGACTCATATATGTTTGTGGGTATGTATATATATTCATGCAACTAGAAAGACAAATATATTTAAGCTGTAAGAATCAGACTTGACAGCATCTGTGATACAACACAGCTGTTTTAAAGTGGTTAGATCACCACTTATCTGTTACAGCCAGGAACAATATCATTAGGAACATTATTATTGTATTATAATAGCTCGAGGTTTTCCAAGTAGAAGAAAAAAGGGAAAAAAAGGCAAAGGCAAGTGCATGCTGTTTAGGAATGAAAAAACTGTGTGACATTTTTAAAATATGACAGACTGTACCTGAATTCTCAGTGGAACCAAGAAACAAAGCTATTGACTCTTAGTGTCCCAGTACAAATAAGTGCAAAACATTTGTGTTCCAGAAACAATTTCTTCTCTTCACTGACCAGCGTGCTGCTAAAATGTCCTGCTTCACTTGCATGGAGCTACATGAACTGTGAAAGCAACCTGCTGCAGTGCTGCTTCTTTGCTGTTTAGTAGCTCTCACTTTGAAAGACTCAAATTTGAAGATTTTGGCACTTCTCCAAGCAAACAAGCCCTTATATAGTCCATTCAAGCAAAACCTCAGGACCCTGGAAAAGTCCAATGGACAATTCATATACATGCAGAGACTTTTTGAACGATTTCAGTAGGTGTTTGTATATCTTCTTACTAAAGACATTTAGAAAACCATTGCCATTGAAACAGATCACCCAAGGTTGATGCAGTTAAAGCTACTTTACTTCTTAAAAATATTTACTGTTGACACAAGAAAACCACTTTTTCAAGTCACCCGAGTTTTGGACCATAAATGTCCCTGAATCTTAAGTTAGTTAACTATCTGCTTATGAGAACTTTAACCCCAGTAAAATGTGAATCACAGAGCCATATCAAAGCACTTTTGCACCCTCATATTCAGAAGTTTTTGAATAATTAGATTTTCTCAAAATCTCCTGAGTCTGAAATAAGTATACTACTACAATATGCTGACAGAATTAAAAAGACTATAATAGGATATATTCTTACAATTATAAACAACTCAGTTATCACAGTTGACAAATTATTGCTTATCAGACATCCACAGTGTATGAGTCTATGTGAGCTGCTTGCCTTGTGCCTGCTGCAGTTGTAAAATAAAATCCATGAGCATAAACCTCCTCTTTGGTTTCACTTTGTTTTGGCAAGAAGGTGAAACGCGCAGATGAGCCATTATAGCGTCTTTGTTGACAAGTCGTAACTAAGTTCTTACAACTGGATTGCTTACAATGGTTATGTCTCTAACAAATCCTTTTCTGCTACAAATTACATGGGTTTTTTCAGCAAAGAATTATGTTCCTGAAATTTTAATCTTCATCCAATGAAAAAGAAGGAAGAGCTTTTTACCTATTGATGGAAGCATGCTTTTTATTTTCACATGAAAGCAGAGCTCCTGAGAATGCTTAAGAAAACAGATTTAAAAAATTTGGTAAAATTTCGCAGCCCCAACCAAGACTTTCCCTCATAACATTACTTACAGCGAACTATAAGCTGAGATACAGTTTGCTTTACTGAAATCCAGCGACATGGCTACACATTACACAAGCAAAAGTTAGACATAGAACATTAAATCCTTCTTGCACTAGACAGCTACAGACACTGACTTAAAGAATCATCTTCTCCACTGAGACACCTTCATGAAAGCATGGTAGAAGTGGTACAAGAATGTGTGCTAGCTACTAAGTTTTCCACTACAGGTATTCCTGGAGGTCACTGGGCTCTCAGATGAGCAGAGTTACTGTGATAGCCCTGTTCTGCTCACCTTGTTTGGGGGTCTGAGATGGGGTCTGTGAATATCGTACCCAGTTAACCTCACTATCCTGCCATGCTCCTGGTGACTCTGCTCTTGTAGGGAAGTCTCACCCCTACTATTCCTGGACAGGACTCTCTTCTAGAGTAAAAATTCATTTTTATTCTGCTCTGCATTGTGAACTTAACAATTATTCTTGATTAAAGTTACTGTAATAGCAAATTTCTTAATGTAGACCAGATCTAAATGGATTTCTTATTTTTAGAATTGGAGGTTTGATGGAGGTCACCATCTGTAATCTGGAAAATCCTTTGCAGTATGGGTATAACATGTAGAGAATTAACAGTAGAGTTGTGTGAAGCATTTGCAATGAAGCTAGACAGTACAAAATTGACCTCTTTGGGGGTCTCACTACAAAGTGAGAAAAGTAGGAATGTCTTGCCAAGAATTATTTTAGTGTTTGCTGGTGATACAGGTCAACCTTGACACCTTGTGTTTTGCTTTGCAAGTCAAGCAGTGTTTGCAAGTTCTTATGGCTTTTATGCCGCATATTGATGTAATATTTTGTTAATGCATTTTGGTTTGTATTGCTGAACAGATTTCAGCGAAGGGCTTAGGAAAGAGAAAGTGAGTTTAAATAGCTTGAAATTGAAGGAAAATTTGTCAAGATCATCAATGAAGAAATATCAGAATGTTTCTCAGAAAAAGAACAAAACCACGTATTTTATCAAAGACAGCAAGTGGGATAAGCCCAGGTGTCTATTAGTTTCTTTTCTGATATCAGTGAGAGGAGAATAATAGAAAGGATTGTATGGAATTTAATTGAAAAAGAATCAAAGGATCAAAATATATTTAATTTATATAAAAAATGCCAGACAACAGGATCTAATAGAAAATGGGTCTTGTCATAAAAACCTGAATTCATTTTTTGATGAGAGTTCAAGTTTGATTGACAAAGAACCTATGTAGATGCAACATTCTTAGAGTTATGCCAGGATTTTACTTCCTGGGGTAAAAGGAATAAAGTTCATGGCTGGTGGGCACTCAATGCAAATTGGACATCAACAAATTGACATTCAATCTGGGCAGGCTGGACCGATGGGCCAAGACCATCTTGTGTGAGGTTCAACAAGGCCAAGCGCTGGCTCCTGCCCTGGGGGCACAACTACCCCAGACAGTGCTCCAGGCTGGGAGCAGAATGGCTGGAAAGCTGCTCGGTGGAAAAGGACCTGGAGGTGCTGGTGGGTGCTCGGTTCAACATGAGCCAGTATGTGCCCAAGGAGGCCAATGGCATCCTGGGTTCTATTAAAAATACTGTGGCCTGCAGGACCAGGGCAGGGATTGTCCCTCTGGACTCTGCACTGGTGAGGCCACCTTGAATCCTGTGCCCAGTTCTGGCCCTCACTACAAGAAAGACATTGAGGGGCTGGAGCATGTCCAGAGATGGGCAACAGAGCTGGTGAAGGGTTCAGAGCATGAGTCCTATAAAGAGTGGCTGAGAGTGTTTAGCCTGGAGAAATGAAGGCTTGAGGATGACCTTATTGCTCTACAATTACCTGGAAGGAGGTTGAACCCAGGTGGGGGTTGGTCTCTTCTCCCAGTCAGCCAGCAATGGGATAAGAGGAAATGGCCTCAAACTGTGCCAAGGGAAGTTTGTGTGGGATATCAGGAAGAATTTCTTCACTGAAAGAGTAGTTAAGCATTGGAATGGGCTGCCCAGGGGGGTGGTGGAGTCACCATCCCTGAAAATGAAGAAACGACTGCACATGGTACTTAATTCTATGGTTTAGTTGACAAGCTAGTGTTTGTTCAAAAGAAAAGATAATCTTGGATTTGATAATCTTGGATTTGATAATCTTGGAGGACTTTTTCAACCTTAATGATTCAATGGTTCTACTCTATAGCATTTGAAAATGTAGCTCTCTATGGTGACCCATCATCAAAGACAGAGCTAACTGGAAGAGTTCTGCCAGGATCAGTTCTATAGAACTGGTTCTATAGAATAACTTTGTCAGTGGTTCTAAATATACAGATACTAGTGATAAAGTTTTCCACAAAGAGTAGTGGAATAATAAATAACAATTAGAGCAAGGAATTCAAATGGAGACGTCTGCTCTGCAAGATCCATGGTTGTGACTACCTCATTGAAAGCAAGATTCAGAGTGGGTTGATTTTATTGTAAATGAGTTTTCATGGGAAGAAGATGATAAATCCTGAAAGACAGTTTAACTGGGGAAAAAATCAATGATAGAGCTTTTTAAGTCAAGCAAATTTGCATTAGAAAAATTAGACAAAAAAATTGATTATTTGGGTAGTCCTGTTCCTTTTGTTTATATATATATGTAATAAGACCAAAGGGAATGGTTCCTAATGCAGCATTTGTGGCAGCTCCATGAGCTCCTCAATTTGGTAGACTGTCTTAATTATAAGTCTGTCGCAGATATTTTTCACAGAAATCCTTTCTTTCAGATTTCTGTAGCTTCTGGGACGCAAGGGCCCCCAGAAGAAGAATGTAAACAATGATTATCAGCTGCTGTGGAATGCAATAGGATGCACCTGTGATTGGTTCATATTCCCATGTTTATAATTAGGGGCCAATCACAGGAGCAAGCTGGGGACAGAGTCCCTGGACACAACTTTGTTATAGATTCTTTCTTTCTATTCTTAGCTTAGCAAGCATCTGCAAACTTCTCTCTTTATTCTATTTAGTATAGTCATAATGTATTATATATCATATATCAATAAATCCAGCCTTCTGATCAAGAAACAAGATTCATGTCATTCTCTCACCATGGAGACCTTCAACAGGTCGCTGTAATATAAGTCTTCAGGAAATGAATTACGTCTGAAGATTTTTCAGCAGTTTACTCAATTTTTACATTCAGCACAATGTCCTTTAAGCCTTTTAGTCACAAACAGTTGTTTACAGTCAGCTATGCCACCCTTTCACCTGTTCTTACTTGTCCTAGCCTGTTACAGAAGGATGCAGAATCTTTAAGAAATATTGATAAAAATCTTGGTTTAAAATGCTTTTGAAGCATTGTTGAGCCATTTTCCCCTTACAATGATATAATTGTTTTCCTTCTACTATCATCAGTGGCGAAAACTTGTTAAAATAAAATTTTAAAGGATTTGCTTTAAAATTCTTGAAAGCTAGATAAGGACTTTAACACAGCACCTGTAGCAGTTAAGGTAGTTTATTAATTTTTAAACAAGAGATTATTTCCTTCTGGGATACATGAGGACAGTGTCTTCAAGACCTTGAAAAAATTGAATGTTTGGTCTCATTAGTACTGTCAGGCAGCAAGATAATGATTTGAGAAATAGCTCATGAATGAGAATATTTTTTAAGTAATTCTTTTGTTTTATATTTTAAAGGTTATTCTGAACAAAGAGAATGTGCAAATTCTGTCTTTCACAAAATTTATCAATATTAGAATAGGAGAGTGCTTTGCAATTGAAACTAGAGTAATTGCTCTGGCAGACCATGAAGCTGTAGTAGAGACCTGGTCTCAGCTGAACTTTTATTGAATCCTGATTTTTTAGCTGGAAGGAGACCTCAAATCCAATACTGATTGCAGTCCAATAACCTTTAGACCCCCAAAGTCTCTCCAGGTCAGCATCACAGTATATTACTGTAGTAAAACAAAAGAGTCAGCACAAAGAGGAAGCGTTCCCTCTTGTCTGTCACTGCTGCTCTGCTTGGTTGTGTCTTCAGAGGGTGAGGAAATGAGCCCCTTAATTTTAAGCATAACTAGTTCAGATACATCACGATAAAAGCATGGACAAATTTGCTCTTTTGAAACACAATGCAAATTTTTATTTTATATTTCATCTCTATTAAATATGAGGGAAAAAAACCACGAATACCTGTACTGAACAAAAGGCAAACTATTTTAGGAGAGCCCATATGTTAAAAAGAAACTAGTTATTTTTCTGGACTACCATAATATCCCTTAAAGCAACCTAATCTTAAAATACATGTTGCTCAGTTTGGTCTGAAACTTAGGAGTTTTTATAGTCTGTCCTCTGTACGCTCAAAAATGGAGGCAACCAGAATTCCTAGGAATCCCAAAAATGTAGGTCAAGAGGTATCATATGGAGTTAAAGATTCATTCTCAATTCTTGGTAATAATAATTATTATTAATCGAGACGATGAAATCATTGAAATATCTATCTCATACCATTTGTTTAACAAGGCAGTTTAGGAAGGCTGCCATCTGTTATTATGTACTACAGTGATTAGAGACAGGCAAAACTGAAGTCCTCCCTTTCAGCAGTCTGCAGATCATGAATATAAGTCATCCAAACATACTGAGCAAAAAAATCTGCAGGAATGGGAAGAAACTACTACATTCAAGTAAATAATTGTACAGCATCTCACCCCTGACTATCTAACTCCAGAGTATAAAAAAGAATCTAATTAAAAAAATCTTCACTTATGACAGTGCCTTACAAAGTTGTGACAGAGTTATGGAGAGATATAACTACACTATGTTGTTTAAAAAAAACCCCAAACCAGCAAAATAAGCAAATTAGTTAAAGACAGTTTCATTTCCAGCAAGCTACTCAGAAAGTTTTCCCCTCACCTATCTATCTAGACTGTTCTCTCTTAATTGAACCATGACTATATGAATGGGAGAAAGAGTGCATCTCTGTTTTAAATTTCAGCCAGGGGAAGTTCTAGCCTACAGTTCTGAGATCTTTTTCATCTACAACAGAGTGGGGATGCACGGTTAAGGCTCAGCCCTGTCCTCAGGAAGCCTTAGGGCTAGGAGTGAGGTCATACCCAGTAGGAGTGGGGCTACAAATGAGTCACCTGCAATCCTCAATCTCAAATCTCAATTTCTTACACACTTGTGTGTTTTTTAACTCATCCCACAGAGTCAAGCTCAGCAAGTCCTTCCCAGGTCTGCACAATAAGGCCTCATCCCTCAGTGGTTCTGTGTCCCCTGGACACAGGAGTGCTAAAGGTTTTCAGCTCTATCACGTCCTCTACAGAGTCTCAGCAGAGACAGAGCAGGAGGGCTGAAGACCACTGGCCACAGTTTTTGTTTAGGAAAAGTACTGCACAGTATTATTATGCTGGTGAACTACTGATTTTGCACTGGAGGTCTCATTCACACTGACTGCCATGGGAATCCCATTGCTGTCACCACATCACCCTTGTTCCATCAGGCACTGGAATCTAAGTCTGACCCAACTGCACTGCCTGGTTCAAAGAAAGATTCAAGCCATAGCTGATTTAGAGAACATTTGTGATGTATTTATCATCAGTGATTTAGATTTTCAAAGCATATGAACATCTCATGAAAGTGGTTGTGGAACAATCTTTTAAATTTAAAATACTACTTCCCCTGAAATGCAGCCTTTTCTCATTTAAGACTAAATTTACACAAAATTCCTCATATGACAATGTTTTTGTACCATCCAGGAGACTTTGCTTCTGGAATAAGGCTAGACTGTACCTAGACACCAGCTCTTGGGGCAAACACAAAAAATTATATCAGGCTTATTGTGTTATTTTATGCAATTTTATGCAGTCCTCAAAAATGAGAGTCACTGCAACTGTCAGTGCTCAGTTTGAATGGAGTCTCTACCTGTTTGGCAAGACCCTATTATTTTCCAAATACATTGTTGGTCTGGTCATAGTCTCTTGATAATGAACTGCATAAAGCAAGGATTAATTCATTGTTAACTGCTTTATCTCAAACTATGCAGACATTGCAAATTCATCTGCATTTCAAAGCAGGGATTTGCTCAAAATGTTCATATTGGCTTGAGAACACCTGCTTTTCAGATGCAGCAAATAAGGTACACACTGTTTCTGAAAGGCAAATTTCAATCTTATCATGAAATTCAGTATATCAGAAACAGAAGGATGGAAAAAAATTTAATAGTAAATAACATCAGTTTTGAAATGTGTAAGCAGCATTCTAGAGATATTTTTTTAACCTCTATACTAATGCACAATTATATATTGGAGACTGAGGATTTTTGCCAGGCCTGAAAGTCACTTCAGCAGCAGGACATAAGCATCAGCAAGAGGGGAGCAGCATGGGGTTTGCAGTGCTCCCACATGACCGGCACCTCATTGAGGAGCTGCCCAAAGAGAAGCTGCAGAGAAGAGTAAATGTGCTGCCCCCCAGCTCCTCATCTTCCTCACACATGAAGACAGCACATTAAAGGAAGAAGACAATAAAAATGCAAACAATATTCCAAGCAGTGCAGGCAGAAATGTAGAAAACAGCAGAAAACCTTAAAGCCTTCTACATAGTATGCATAGGAAGCACAGAGTGGAGGAGTGCCAGGGCATCTGGAAATGATCTGGCTGAATTTTTAAAAGCCTGGAAGTAACCATCAGGAAATGTTTGATTCTAAAATGTAGAATGACACAATTGCATTTTTCAAGAATCCAGAAAACTTAAATTCTGTCTTTTATTTGACTAAACATTGATATATAAATAAAACTGAGTTTTGTCTCTTAACTGTGGAAAAAATAGATTTATTTTTTTACTTATGTGCAATTTTATTTAATTTGTGTTTGTGTATTGGGAGGGGGACATGATGACTCAACACCAAGAGATGATTGTATCTCTGATACAATCTCTGATCTCATAATATCTCTGATTGTATCTCTGATATTCTGTCTGTCTTTTTGAGACACTGCTTAACTTTTGCAGCTAACCCTGATGTGTTTCATTTTACCCCTTTCTGAAGCAGGGATATTTATCTCAAGAAGATAAATGAAGATTAACCATTTATGTTTAATGAATACTTGGACAGAATGTATTACGTGTATATATCTCTCTGAGTAGAGATTGAACACCACTTTTAATAGAGCCAATGTTATAACAGTCACTGCCAAGTAAAAGAAGCTGCCCACAATGCCGCTGAGAAGCCACACCAATGCTCAATGACATAATCCTTTGCAATAACTTAACTGAATTGAAGATAGATGTCTCCAAAAGCTTTCTTGCTTGTATATGTGAAAAACATTAAGTATTTGACTGTGATGACTTAAATACTGTGCATGTAGAATCACAACACTTTTGAGGGAAACTTACCTTTGAACTGATTATTCAAATCTAAGATGGCTCAAGAGACATTTCAGTTTAGACATGGCTGGAAAATTGAAAGAAGTCTTAAAAATATATATGATTTAAAAATATATGATTTAAAAACCAAATTTTCCTGGCAATCAGGAAAATTTCCCCGATAGGGAAATTCTCTTGGATCTCATCCATTTATTCCTCAAACTTTCACTTGGGTCACAAATTGGTGAGATTATTGCATCTCCAGGAGAAAAACTGTGGATGTAGATGAGATTGCTGCCATCAAAACTGGGGCCACAGGCACCTGAGTTACAAGGACAGCCATAGGTTAGGTGTTTTTCTGCACAGCCCTCTGCAAGAGCCTTTCTCTTCAAATATGAGACTGAGAGAATGAGTTGACCATTTCTCATTGTTTCCCATAATTTACCTCACTGAAATTTTAATTTACCTCACCAAATTTTAATGTAGTGATTCAAAAACTGTATTTCCATATGTAATTCCACAATCACTTTGACTTTCTGAATTTGAGTGCATGATAGCACAAATATGAGAAGAAATACGTCTTCAGTGAGGAAGTATATTTGTTTTCTAAGGGGACAAGAAGTTTGTTTGTTACTTTTTTCTTTAATCACATCAGTCAATTTTAGACAATTTTCTGAGGTCCCTATCAAAAGATATTATTCCATTATTCTGTTTTAAATAATAATGGCTAGAACTAGAGTTCTCAAAAGTGTTTTCTGCCTTATGAGGGCAAAATTAAATTTAAAAAAAAGACAAAATAACTTACCAAAAGGACAGTTAGAATAACTTTTTATTAATTTTTTTTCCTTAAATGATATGTGGGAAACAATTCAGGGTTGGTGAATAAAATCCAGTGAGACTAAACTTTTCTAAAAGTTTCACAAGTTTGAAGTTTAGTGTTCAGTATTGTTTTAAAAGGAAATCCATTGAAATTCCATTTTTCAACACAAATTTCTTTTTCATTTATCTTAACCATCTGAAACGGGAAGATATTTTTACTGGGATGAGGTTAGATTGCCTATCACATGAAGATTTCCCATTCAGTTTGAAGGCTTCTCTGAAAGGCAGACTGCAGTTCAAGCAGGCATTGCTGCTAAAAAAGGAGTTACCGGGTGAGACTCTATTGACTGAGTCAATCAGGTCAGACTACATAATTATAATGACAACTTTAGCCGTAAAAATCTATCTCTACCTGCATAAACAATACATCAAGCATTATACATGATGCATAATAATTATATGATTAATTGTGTCTGATTTTCTTTACATATGCTTACTTTACATACTTACTAAAGTTACTCCTTCATAAAGGTATGATGTTTGGAAAATTGAGGATATCAAGAAAAATGGGAGCCAATGTGTTGCACATTCATGAACTGAATGATAATTTTCTGACTGATATTCTCTTTTTCAGTTGGTTTTATTCATGTTTTTTTTTTTAGCTGCTGAGAAGTAGATACCAGGATAAACTAAAGGAAATTTTTTTATGTAAATGTTCTCATTTCTTTTCCTCTATTCCAGTCTTTCTCCAAGTTCGGAAAGGGACTCAGTGTTTACCCACCAATGTAATTACCCATGTCCTCAAAAGAGTTCAGAGCTCATTTAATCATGAAACACAAGAGTTAGACTTTCAAAAATGTTCTTTTTTGCATAACCCATGTTATGAAAATCATATCTTTATAGATAGGTCTGAGCTTTGAGTCCAGCAAGGGTAAAAGGATTATGAAGACAGGAATAAAAACATAGATGAAATACCACTAAAAAGAAATAACCATTTTTGCAGGTAGGGGAAGAAGAAAGTTCTGCAGGAAAACCACCCCATTACCAGACTGAAACACAGAAACTGGGAAGTATGAAATGCACAAGAGCACTCTGCTAAGCCTTGCAGAGGCTGCTATGAGCATGAAGACTTGTTTGGGGCTCATTTCTCTGGGAAAAAAAAAACTGAGCAACACTTCAGAGGCATTCTCCAGACTCTTCCGATATGTCAAAGACAGGTTTGGCATTACTATTAGAGGTAAAAAAAGTGAGTAACAGAGAAAGGCTGGTCGACTCATGCAGTCAGAAGTGGAAATCAATGGTTTCCATTAAAGATATTGACAAAGTTTAGGTAGATTTCAGTAGGAAGGAAGGATGTCAGTGATCAGAATATTTCAATATGTGCTTCAACAGAAATAACCCCTTGCAAAAGATATTTTAATAGAAAATATCTGAAACCAAATAGAAACACCAGCATGAAGAACCTCTTGGAAAAAATGCTGGGGAAAAAAAGGGTCTAGTTTTTTTCTAGATATCAGCCCCCATCACAAAATCTGTTTCTACTAGAAAAGCATAGAATTGCCACTTTCAGGAGAAAAAAAACCCTCTACAAACCAACACAAGCAAACCAAATTAAAACAAAATAAAAGCCCATGAAAAAAAATAAAGGAAAGAAGGAACAAACCATGCTGCCAGGAGGTATTAGGAATTAAAGATAGAATCTTTAAACCTGTCAAGCAGGTGCTTGATGTACCAGAAGGGTGTTATATGACATCTGGCATGTGGCCTTCCAATCCTGCTCCAGAGATACCATGAAAAGATTTGTCATTTATTTCAGTGGAGTCCAGTAAAAATCAAGGTCCAGATCTCCCCCATTCCACCCACGCAATTTAAGCACCAATCTCCAGTTAATAGCACAGAAACCAAAAGCTTCTCTGTGACATTACCTAACCCTGGAGACCTTTGAAACTTGTTGGAATCTTCCTGATCAACCTGAAAATTCCCAAGGTTCCTCAACTTGTGTCCCTACATGTTTTCAGGAGCACCTGGCTGGGGATTTGGCACTGATTCCTACTTTAGGCCCACTGTGATGAAAAGTTCAGGTGGAGAAATCCCTGAGGCTGCAGCTTTGTATAGTTTTTTGTGTAATTTGGTGGTGCAGATGGCTGAGGAAGTTCCTCTCCCATCTGTCATTCTTACCCCAGCACTGCAATTTGTTTTCTGTTGCTCTCCTGCAACTATCTGTGGGCTTTACTGTAAGTGGGACTTTTACAATGACCCCTCTTTGGAAAAAAAAAATAAATTAAAAAATAAATGCTTTAGTATAGCTTACTCTTGCAGTCTGGTTTACAGCTTTGCTCCATTTTCTGAATTACATCAGAAAACTGGAGCAGGCAAAAGTCTATGATGCTAAAAGAAACACAGTGGCAAGAGGGAGGCCAACATGGTCAACAGGTTTTGCCATGGGAGGGGGTCACAGCACAGGTGCCCTGAGGGACCCAGGTCACCACCTGTACCCTCAGCATGACAAATTCCTGCTGTCAGGGCTGTGGGCATTTCCACCCCAACCCACGTTTTGTGCAATAGTCATGAGGATTGATTTTGCAGCCAACAGGTGTCCATTTGTGGGGTTTAGGCCTTGCCTAACATGATGGAACTTGAGACATATATTTTGTAAAATACCAGAATAAGCAGGTGCAAGGTCACGTCCAACTTGTTGAACTGAAAGTTTAGCTGCTTCTGGTTTTTAGTAATGTCTGTGCAGTGTGAAAGGGGAGCAACAATGAACCGTAGCCCAACTCTGCTGGAACTGCAAATTTGATGCTGGAATTTTTTTTTTTAAAGCCCTGAGTTTTACCTCTGCAAATCATCATAAAGCAAATGCTGCTTTCTGGGCTATTATGTCCTTGCAGAACAACTTTTATGGCAAAGTTTAAGTCAACACTAAGAGCAAGTGTTGGTTTTAGTTTTCTTCATACTGTCTTGCATGAGGTTATGTGGTGGACTAGTGCTGAACACAGGGCCGATAATATACAGATGGTTCTGTTATTGCTGAGCAGGGCTTACATAGAACCAAGGTCTTTTCTGCTTTTTGTACTGCCATGCTGGTGAGGAGGCTGGGGGTGCCTGGGATGTTGGGAGGAGCTGGGACAGATGACCCAAACTGACCAAAAGGATATTTCATACCAGATGACATCATGCTCAGTATATAAAGTGAGGAGAGGAAGGAGAAAGGGGGGGATGTGTGTAGTGAGGGCATTTGTCTTCTCAAGTCACTGTTATAGATGATGAGGCCCTGCTCTCCTAGAGAGAGCTGAACACCTGCCTGCCCATGGGAAGCAGTGAACTGATTTGTTTTGTTTATATATGTGTCTTTTGCTTTCCCTATTAAACTGTCTTTATCTCAACACATGAGTTCACTAACTTTTACCTTTGTAATTCTTTCCCCAATCCTGCTGGTGGAGGAGTGAGTGAGCAGTTGTGTGGTACTTGGCTACTGGCTGGAGTTAAACCATGACAGAGCAAAATCACTATTTTTTTATATCTGGAATATGAAAAGGAATGACATTTTAAAAAATAGGATCATAATGTAATTCTGCCCTTACCATGACAGCCAAAGATCTCAACAGCAGTAAAATATAAGACCACATGTGAGGCTTTCCGTGCTGAAAACTCAAAAAAATTGCTTATCCTTTTGGGGCACAAGAATGAACAGAAAGTGGGAAAGAGGAGCTGCAATGGCAATGCCTGAAGTCACGTTCTCTGGTGAGTTACACTATGCTAAACATGGGCTATAAATGCCTTGCAGCAGACTGATTTGAATGTTTCCATGTACTGCTGCCTTCCAGGTGGATACTTTCTGGCACAAAAAGTAGGTTGGAATGAAAACAGATTTGAGGAGCACGGCCTTTATGTTGAGTTGCACAGTTAAATGTGCCAAACTGTACTTTCACACAAGTATTTTCAGGTCCAAGTTTGGTTTGCTCCAAATGGAGATGGACTTGCAATTGGCATGAAAGATGCTGGCACAAGGCAGTGATAGCCAGAAATGAAATCAGGAGTTTTCTATTCAGCAGAGTGAGCAGCACGCCATGGAAGAGAAGTCCACCTTAAGGACCAGAGGCAGCATTGTCTATCTCTGACAATTATCTCCTGTGCTTCCTCAGGGTGAGCCATACAAACATCTCTGAATGGCATTTTGCTTGCTTGCTTGTTTGTTTTTTTTTTCTGTGTGTTTACCTAAGATATACGATGCGGGATGAGACCAGAGAAAGAGAGAAACAACCCCACTTCTGAAATAACTGAAAATCCCCAAAGCTCCTCAGGATATTGGGTGATCTTATCCGAGTGTATTTGTCTGAGGGCAGTTGTTTTTCTAGGAGGAAGCAGGGAAGTTAATTAGACTTTACTGAAGTAACAATGAAGATTTAAATCTCCTTACTTTGTCATTCATGAGCAAATAGGCTAAAGATGGTTCAACCTGATCTCACTGGGGCAACTCACACATGCACCTGGTAGCTTTTACTTCAGCAGATTCTGAGCAGTTTTTCAGTTATGGTTTTCATAATTCTTTCAGAGCATGCTACTCATTTGGATAATCTACATGTTTATTTACATGTACATATATGTACTTAGAAAATAATTAATTGGCTGATGGAACTACTGGATGTATTTTTATTCTGTGAATACATGACAATATTTTGGTTTTAGTTATTTCAGATTGACATCACATATTACAATACAGCCAAAGGTATCAGAAAGTACTGCACAGTATTTTATTATTTTCTGTCACTTCTTCCTTACAGAGCAGAATCTGATCCTAGCCTGGGAAGGAGCTCAAGGGTGACCTGCACAACATTTCCCACAGGAAAAAACCTGAGTCACAATATGAAGGTGGCAGAAGGCATCCCTACATCACAGAGGTACATTAAGAAAAGTCATCTTTCATTACTTTCAAGCTAGGTTTTTGCTAACTAATAAAGTCCTGCTTCATATATTCAGTGTCTAGAGGACAAACTGCCATGCAATGTACAAATTACACCTTTTTTGGCTGACACAAACAAACATAATCTGGTTTGGAGGAGCTCTTTACTGATGTTCATGCTAGTTACTGACCAGTCAGAAATTTTTCAGAGAAATATTTTTGTGTCAGAAAAGTGCTGATGCACTGAGGTTGCTCCTCTTACAGGGAAATGCTGAGGTAGACAGAAGTTTCCATGAGAAGGGGTGCTCAGATGCACTCTGCTGTCTTATCAAAGTCAAACATTAAGAGAGAGGGTGAAGTTTTGTCACTTCATCCTCTCTCAGTGTCAGGCCCCAAGCCGACACTTTGCAATCCCTTGTGTCTGCCCTGGCCTCTGGGGACACATCAAGGCCCCAGGACAGAGGGGCTCTACCTCCTCCATGGGTCTGCAGGGTCCATTCCAGGGCTTTTCCCCAGGGCTGAGCCACCTCCTGCACCCCCACACATTGACCTTGCTGGGGAGCCCAGTGGTGTCAATACAAAAATGTCCTGAATGTGGCATAAGGAGGAGACCCGTCACTTTTCCAAAATATTCATAAAGCAGGGAAACAGATTCTTGTTCTGCTGTGACCACAGTTTATGGAACAGATTAGCCGTGGTGGTTCATACCAGACAACCCCTCCCAAGAAATTCAGCCAGGCAGTAACACTTGGTACTGCCTTACATTTAATGAATGTTTTGCACAGGGCTCTTTAGGCAAGCTAGACTTTTAAAATTAGACTTTCAGTCCACACAGCAGATTGAATAATTCATTCTGCTACTACATAAATGGCAGTTTACTAATTTCAGTTCCTGAACTTGAGTGTTGTAAAGAACCTTCTGGACCATTTCTCAGCAGTCCCTCCCCACAGAGCTCTGTGGAGGCACAAATATTCCCTTCCCTGGCTCCAAGCATCACAGCCGTTTCTCATATATATGTGTATTAATATAGACATACAGAGCACAGGCAGGGACACATCACTGCACAGAAACAGCTTGGCATACTGTATGCGGGTGGGGAGTTAAAGCAGCAAAGGGGTGGTATGAATATACAATTTGGGTCCTTTTAGGAACATTCCAGACTAACAGTTTCAGATGTAGAGCCTGGCTGTGATTTTTGTTTAGTTTTTTTCTTTCCCCCTACTATTGTCATAATTCTAGAAGCACATAAAAAAATTCAAAATTAAAGAAAAATAAAAATCAGAAAGGTGAATTTTGTTCAAACACAGTAACCTGATACTCTTCACTGACACCTCCTACATTCAAGTGATTTTTCTGAAGCTGTAGAACTTGTAGTACATGGGCTTTTTCACATTTCCTTCCTGCAAAGGACTCCTTCACTCTAAGATCTGCAGTGCTGTGACATGGACTTGCAACTGGGTCACTGGTAAATCCTCTCTACACTCAGGACCTCAAGGCAACATGCAATGCAAACTCAATAATTCATAAGCCCCAGATCTGGCTTGACTGTGGCTCCTGGACCCCTAGTAGGAAGGTTAGATCTCCCAGGAGCCCCCAGGGTGAGCCCAGGCTGTAAGGAGTTTATAGTCTCACATTCATGGTCGGAAACTTGTAAGAACAGCTCTTCCCATGGTCTTCATACTGCTTCCAACATTTGGAATTCCTA
Source organism: Melospiza georgiana (assembly GCF_028018845.1). Classification (NCBI taxonomy): domain Eukaryota; kingdom Metazoa; phylum Chordata; class Aves; order Passeriformes; family Passerellidae; genus Melospiza; species Melospiza georgiana. The sequence continues at coordinate 94,057,243 of NC_080432.1, forward strand.
GGTCAGTCTTCCAAAGTTTACAGTTCCAGGGCAAATCTGGCAGAAAGATACCCCTCAGTGGGTATCACAGAGCCTTCAGACTCTAAGAGTAGCTGATCCTACCCTTTAGTAGCAGCAAAATTAGAAATGCAATCTGCAGAAAGGTTTCAGCAGCATGCATTCCCTCAGAACAAATAGCGTCTATCAAAATGTGGATGTCAATTTGTCTTTTTTTCAATTACTTGAAATAAGCACATTGAAACTGCCTAATTGCACCTTCAACTGACTGCTCTGCATGCCCAGTCACAAGCTGTGCAGGAGCAGTGAGGTTTTGGTGTGGAACCCCTGATCAGCTCCAAGGTGCACACTGGTGGTTTCCAGGGCAAGCCCATGGGATTCCTTTGGGACAAGAGGACACAACAAGAACTGTTGGAGGTGCACTGAGCCTGCTCCAACCTCTGATGGGTCCAAAGTAGTGACCAGGCCTTTGGACAGCTTCAAACCATATGTGTCCTGGTGATACTCAGCCTTCAGTGCAAATGAAAGCCCCTGGACCATGTGTGGTGCAGATGCAGGGGTTTCAGGGCTATGATCCGCTGGTCTGCTTTTATTGTGCTGAATTGCATACAAATAGAGATTAATTCTTAGAGTATTACAAATATAGGTAAAATCTTAGAGAATGGAAATTCAGTCTGCGCTGAAAATCTCCAGGTTTGGCAAATCTGATCAGTTGTAATCTGTCAGTCCTTCAATGCTAATTCAGAAAGTGTAACAGAAAGTTCCACCTCTTGAAAAAATAGAAGTGATTTCCATAACCCATAGTGTCATTTATTTTTTTTCCTGCATGTCAGATGAATAAAAATGGTCATATAATGATAGTGTTATCCACTAAGATAAATCAGATCCACATTCTCTCTAAATTCAGAAGAAAAGCTTTAAAAAAAACTTATGTCTTTTTTCTAAATTTCCATTACATTGCTCACCTATAATCTTGGGCAAAAATACACATTTATTAATAGAAAATATTCTGTATCAAAATCCCTGTGTGGAGTGCCTGATTTCCTAAATTCATAAAAAACTATATTGGCAACATTAATTTTGTTTATTACTTTTTGAGGAATCTTGTTTATCTGTGCCCTGTACCACTTACTATTTATTTATAGTCACTACATTTAAAATGTTTTGTGATCCATTTAAGAAGGATAATGCATGTGACTCAAACTGAAGACTGTATACATTTGAAGGATTAAACTAAAGTTGTAAAGAAGGGAAATGTAAGTACCAAGTCCTACAGCACTTCTGTGCCCACTCCAGTGCAGTGGCAGTGGCTGGGAGATTTTCTAAGTGCATGCCACGAGGTACCAGCTTTCCTTCCTCCTTCCTGGGGGACATTGTTGGGCTGCTGCTCCCTCCCACTCATCCTCTAAGGTTTGCCCTGAGTGTGCCAGATCATTCTCAGATCACTGGGATATGATAAAAAATGTTTAAGTGCTGCCTTAAAACATTTGGCAAGCAAATGAGCCTGGTTTGTGAATGAATGGAAAAAAAAAAAACCCAAAAACAAAAAACAAACTTGAAGATAATTCATAATTTGCAAATTGTTTGTTTAAAGTCATCACTGCATAATTCTGAATAGCAAATATTTTTTTAAAGATTCAGAACTCTCAGAAGTTATTCATGCAACCCAGAAATCATCCATATTACCAAGGAATGTTACTCTAGTCAGCTGAATCCATTCTTACTGAGTCTGTAGGCATGTACAGTGGTCACAGCTTGGCAGTGAGCGCCAAGTGCAAATAAATATAACACAGACAAGGGCAGCTAATTTTAGTAATGTGATTTGGTCTCTGAACTCATAACACCTTGGAGTGATTTCTCATAGAAGCCAATGCAAAACATAAGATATCTATTTTGTCTGAGTTAAAACATGGGAATACAAATACCTCAGCTATTATATTCCAGGGAAAGATGAGAACAGTTAGTCAGGAATATTTAAATAGCACGATCTTGTGGACAAAACTAGTGTCATACCAGACTGCACTAACAGAAGCATACATAGTCTATAAAACAGATTAAATCCTCTCAGTACTCTCTGCAGAACAGCAAAGGCTTCAACCAAGCAACTGTTCAGTTTTGACCACAGGACTGCAAGGAATAAAAAGTACCCATCACAGATGGAAGAAGCAGAAATTATGAGAGTTATGACCATTTTGCATTATATTCAACTATTGCCTGATATAAATGGGATTGGTTAATCTGAAAAAAAAAAGAAAACTGTTAAGAATTTTTAAATATGTAATACGTTGCTATGAAAAGAAAGAGAAAAATAATTTTCTTTGTGCCCTTGGCAAACACAAAAAAAGGATACAAGTAAAGAACAAACATTCAGGAAAGATTTCTAGGAACAGTGCACCATAAAAAGTGATAGCTGGGAAAGACTGAAGAATATGCACCCAGCAGCAGTTTGTAAGGCTGCACTGGGCACGTGAAGGCTGGGAGTGACAGGAGAATGGCATCCTGCCTTGGGACAGGTGAATTGGCTAAATGGCTTCTCCATTGAGAACCACTTTGATTGTCTCTTTCCTTGATTCTTTTCCTTAAGCCCACCATAACCAAAGTTCACTGACTCCCCCCCAAACGCACCCGCTGCAGCCCAAAGCATCGGCACCGGAAAGGTGCTGGCATTGGTGCAGCCTCGCTCACAACACAGGCCACAAGAGCTAGAGAATGAAAATCTTTAGGCACATGGGTAACAGTTTCAGGATATTCTTATCATGAGAACTAAAAAATGTGTTGTTTTAAGTTGGCTGATCTGTTAGCTTCGGTATCTCATAAACAAACAAGGTTAAAAAAAAAAATTACCCACTTTGCTCCCCTCTTTGGGAAAGGAGCCTTGAAACCTTCACTTGATAATTCAGCTTTCAGGTAGTCTTTGACTCAGTGCAACTTTTGGCTTGAAAGCTCTGAGAAGAGCACCTGACTTCAAAACAATTTATTGTCATTCAGCTACTAGGTGGAAGTTAAGTGTAGCTATGCATAATACACAGCACTGAAATCTTTGATCTTTTGTATTTCTGTTCACATTTACAGTTGTGGAAGTTATACATACAATTCATTTCAGATGCTTATGAAACTGTTTCCTTCAGCCCTCAGGGATGTTGTATTTTCCTAATGCAAATGTATTCATTTGTTGTCATATTTCTTGATTTGGAATTGCTTTCCACATACTGTCTCTGAAAAATAACGAGCATGCACACTTTATTATTAAAATCTCCCATACCCACTACCATTAGCAATGGAAGTTAGTGTCAGGGTTTTCTGACCGACAGTAATGTGTGAATTCATAACAAGATGTAGTACAGTCAGATTTTAGCATCCTGTCAAACATGTAAGTAGAATTTAATGTATTCAAATCCATGTTTTACAGTGCTCAAGTTTACAAGCTTATTAGCACTGATGGTATGATTATATAAACCTTTTCAGCTATTTGTACTGTAAAATAGTGAGAAAAAATATTTGATAATTAATTACCTATTCTTTCAAAAAGCTCTGTCTATTTCTATTTCTCCCTCTCTCCCTAATTCTGTATGAGATTTATTTATCTTTTCTGTTCATTATTATTCTTCAGTTCCTATTATATTACTATTACTGCCACCAGTTACACTGAACAGCTGAATTGAATATAAAATGACATATTTTTTTTCCAAATCAGTAAGAGTGCAACTACAATTAAGTTTTGTTGAAGGAAAAATACAGTCTGTCCACTCCCTTTATCAGGTTCATGGCTATTCAGGTAGCAAATGTTGACAAGTTTGTTTCTTTTAAATGATGTGAGGTCTTTTTTTCTCTTTAATTATATGTTGCTTCATGAAAACTGGAGCTTTTCCTGTAATTTGTGGAGCTTGTGGCATGTTTTTATTGCCTCAGATATGGATTACTATAATATGCTGCCCTGGTGCTTAGTGTAGGCACATTTGTGAATGGCACTTCTTGTTGAATAAGGCTCCTTTCTTATAATAGGAGGTTCCACAGGAAAAATGTGTTTCACCTCTGCTCCATAATATGCACTGACATCAAGTTGATTTTTGGGTAGAGTTTAAGATGACAGTTGTATTCAGTCCTAGCCATGTGAAATAATTCCATCCCTAGTATTGCCCCAATGTACCTGAAATTGCATCCCTTAGATTAAATGAGAAATGTTCTTCAGTAGGGTCCCGAAGGATGGAATACCTTTGTTTGTTTGTTTGTTTGTTTGTTTCCCCTGCATTCTGATAGAGCACTTTGTAGGTGCTTCAGAAGCTTTTATATATGTTTGTGGGAAAGCATAGTAAGGCCATCTTCTCTTTTGGGATACTTCTTAAAACTGGTGAGTGATTAGTTCCAAGGTACTGGGGAATCACATCCCTAGCAAAGAGATAGCAAGAATCAAGTTTTGCAGGGTGACATTCATTACACTGGAGGGACTGGGAACAGTGCTGTCCCCGCTTCAGCCTGCTCAGATCAGACAAGGTTGAGGTTATGTGTCTCTGTATAAGATTAATACTCTGTGCTTCAAGTACCAGATTGATTGGTTTGATAAATATAGCAAAATCAATCAATCTCTCAATCTTTCTTCCTTACAGTTTAGATTTATTACACCTAAACTGGAATTAGAATAAATCCTTTTCTGTATTAATGAATGACTAAAACAGGCCTGCCTGGACATCCAAAACCTGGGGGATTTAAGACAGAAACTAATTTACAGAGGAATTACCAGGATCTTTTCCATTACATGTCTTCCAACAATAGTTATTTAATTATCTTTGCAAAAACAGACATTCCTTTGCATTTGTATTGCCAATACTCATGGAGAAATTAGATGTGAAAAAGACCTTATGTTTCTCCTCATCTAGCCCCATGACAATGCAGAATAGCCCACACAGAATATTTATTTATTACTGTACTGTCCAGTCTGGTTTTAAATGTCACAACTGATGGAGTTGTTCCTTTCCCTTGGGATATTATCACAAAGCATAATAACAACTACTTTCAGGAGGTTTTATTCAGTGTTCAGTCTGAATTTTCCCTTACTCAGCACAATCCTGTAAAAAGCTGTAAAACCTTTCACAAACAAAACAATCCTGCTACCTCATTGTAAATGTGAGAAAAATCAGAAGCTGGTAACGAAAATGCTGATATTTTCTACAAAAAATTATTTTCTTACTAGTGATTTAGAGGAGAAAATATGTGTGTGTATGAATACACATTTTTATCCCAACCATTGTGAAATCCAAGGGGTTTTTGGCAACTGACTAAAGCTGGTCCAAATTTTTTTGCTTATATGTTCAGAACTCCACATAAAACAGGGATGGGGCTTCAAAATGCTCACTTGTGCAGAAGATGAAGACTACATCCCATCAGATGCTTAGAATTTGGAAAAATAACAAGCAGTGCATAGAAGGTTTCCTTTGCTTCAAGAGTCATCTGGAAGTCTCTCATGCTGGCAATCCTTTGGTACACAACAATTTCAGGTGGCTCCTTAGGTCACCACCACAGACAGTACGTGACAAAAGGAAGGCTTCCATTTAATCTTTGGTTAAATTAATTCTCTGCACCAGTTTTATCTGATTTTTGCCTGCCTCAAGTTACTTCCTGGTTTGGTTTCAGTTTTCCTTTTTCTGTGATGGACCAGAAGAGAGCTGTGCTCTCTTGGACAAGACTGAAACTGAAGTTGGTGGAAATGAGAACTGATCTGTTTTTATACAGGTTTTTTTTAATGACCCAGACTAGACATTGAGGATGTGTTTATTCCCAAACAGAATGATGTCAGCAAAATGAGAGGAATCTAGAAAAAAAATTTATGCTTGTTTACTGTTCGGATTTCCCTAAAATCTTTATTCCCCTTTTAAGGGAGATTGAATGATTTTGTTTGAAGAAAACTTTTTGATATGCAGATTTTACTGGATGTATGTGAGAAAAAGCAACATGTCCTATGGAAAGCAGGAAGATATCTATTTACAAAATATATCTTCAGTCAAAACTAGATTTTGATGGAAGCACTTCACTGTTACATCTTACCCTCCAAAATTTTTATTTCTGATTGTATTCAAATGTTGCTGATTTATTTCTGCTACTCTTGGCTGTGAAGAGAAAGAAAAGATTGGGAGAATGGCTGGGGGGGGGGGGCACTTTTTATCCATTTCTATTTATTTTCTTTATTTCATTTTACTGGCAGTTTAATTAATGCATTTTTGCTTTCTAAAACTTCCCGAAGAACATCAGCTGAGCCTTAAGCAGGACTCAGGCTCTCATTTGACTGCACAAAATTTCTAGACTGAGGATTGCCAATACTTCATTTTCCCAGCAAATCACATAAACACAACAATCCCTTTTATAGGAATATTTACAGTCAGTATTCATACCTGTAAGCTGTCTTCAATCTGTATCCAACAGCAGAAGTTTACCTTTACTACTAGATTAACTGATAAGAAGAGGATGTGAAATTTCAGAAGTGCCAGCACAGGAAATCTAGTTTGAATTTTGACTGGAGTACTCTGTCCTCACAAAGAGAGGTAAGTACAGAAGGAGTTGTTTGAAACGAAGCAAGATAAATCATCTTAGGGAGAGGATGGAAATGGCTTGCTGGATTTTTTGAGTCTACACAAAGATACTATCCCCCTGGAATATGAAACCCCTGAAAGGTTATCTGAATCATAAAAGTTTGTGCCTCTCATGTTCAAAGGAATGCAATGTTCTAATAAAAACTGTCACCTCCCAGGTGTCACAACCAGCTATCCACAGGAGCAGCCATGAGCCTCGTCTACAGCTGAAAAGCACAATCTTTCTTGCAGTGCCCATCTAAATATGTTGTTTGGACAGATTTGGGATTTTGTATTGAACACACTTTGAAAGCCCCATGACATGTGATAGCACTTAGCTCAGCAGCAAATTCTCACAGGAAACTTACGTTACATATTTGACATCCCTAATGTAATTATCAGGCCAAAAAATATACGGGGGAGTAATGAAGCTTGACCACTCAAACATTGCATTGCCAGTGCACGGTGTTATTCCTGACAGAGCCAAGGAGGGAGAGGAAATTCAGGGAGTGCTGGGCTGAATTTCAGGAGCAGATTCAGATTAATGGCAGATCATGGTTGGCTAACAGTGAGCTGCAGCCTCTGCCTGGCTGCTGGTCCGTCTGAGGCTACAGCACGAGGGCTTCCAGCAGGGCTGATGGCAATTCCTACTGCTAATTTATGATTGACAGGGACCTTTTGTTATGGCCACGCCTTCTGAGGTTTTTTATTTGTTTGTTTTCTTGGGTTTTTTTGTGTGTAAAATCCAGGAAGCACAAGCGAGTGTGTGCTTTGAAAAATCGCTGCAAGCAGGCTAAACTGGAGAGAGGATGTACCTAATAATCGCCAGCACTGACTGAAGCGGGGAAAAAGGAAGACTATCAATGTGGCTTTTATATATGACTATCAGGAATGAAGCTCTTCAGCTAAACCAGATAAAACCAGAAACAAAAGGGAACTGGAGTTACACTAGCAGCAGCTTAATAGCAGCAATTATCAACTGGGCTCCCAGTTGGAATTACCACCCATCAGAGCCCTCGGTGAAAAATGTCAGGGGAATGGAGTGAAAGGCCTGCCTGAAAATGCAAAACCGCAGAGCATTCACTTGCTAAAAGACTTGGATGAGCTACTCGTTCTGGTCTTTGTGCTCTTTTAAATACAGCCATCTAGTTGTCTTGGAGACAAGCACGTGGGGAAAAAAAAAGCCACTCAATATTCCTATCCCTGACTATAATCCCCTGTTATGGATCAGCTAAGTAATAGTCTAAATACAAAATGTATAAAATATTAACCTGACAAACTGCTCTGCTTAAGTCAATGACATATGGATAGAAGATGTGGGTAACAAGAGGTTTATTAAAATGCTCCGGTTCAGCTGCGGCAGGAGTGACAGAATAAAAGCATGACTTGTAAAACAGAAAGGGTAGGGAGATATTAATACTGAAGTGCAGATGAGCAAATTTTCCTGGAAAAATCAGAGAAGCCAACAGCAAATGAGGTTGATTAAAATTACTGTAATTGTGGTGACAAGTTGTACACCACTCGAACACCCTACTGTACATAGTTCCAGATGCTAATTTGGGCTCTAATTTGCCCGTCCTTGAAGACAGTGATAAAACTCTCCTTGACTTCAAAGAGGAACAGAAGCAGACTCTTCAATTCATAGGAAAGAAATAAATGTCTGGCTTTAACGCCAAAAATCAGCAGCTCTAAAATATATCCGGAAAGCATCCCTAGATTTTATTGACAATAACATCGTATTGATTGCTTATCAGTTCTTTAAATAAATTGGAAAACTTGAGTTACTTCTTATTTGCAGATGGTAACTTTGTGTAACCAAATTTCACCAAGCATTTGTATAACACTTTCCAGGAACATTCAGGAGTAGGATCTACATTTTCACAGGCAGTGACTCTGGAAATTCATCTCTAGCCCAGAACTCTGCTTCAGGTATGTAAAAGGAAGTTAGTCTCACACAGAGCTCTCACCTTAAGGAAAAGGCTTTGTAGCAAAGCACTTAGAAGTCATCCAGAACCATTAATCACTTGAAAATTCTTGGCAAATACATTTGTTTTACCAATTTACACCAATGGTGTCAAGCTGCATCTATGTTAATATACTTCTGTTTAATTCTGAGAGGGTCACTGTATGTTTCCCATCCATAAGTGGAGGTACCTCAACCTCCCTGAAGAGGACAAATGCTTTTTAAACACATCTAGATAACTGTGGTGGAATTAAATGAGATGCTTTACTCTTAGCTCTTTGTATTAGAATTTTTGTTACCATCAAATACCAGTATACTTTTCTTCTTTATATCTTCATCCCACAGAAGTTGTGTGCATTGCCCCAGCCTTTTAAATAGTGTGCTTAAACCTACTGTTCATAGTCTGCAAACTATGAAAGCTATCTTAAAAAACCCAAACAATTAAGCTAAGCATTTGCTAGTGTTACGGATGGATAATGTGATGATTTGCTCTCGCAATTAAAAGATAGCTATTGTGTGAATATTAGGAGAAGCTTTAGTGATGTATAGTTATGTTATTGTAGTTTAGATGTCCTCTGTTCTCCCTATAGTTCCCTTTTCCCCTCTGTATTGTTGTCTAGGACAGGTAGGGAGAAGGCTGCACAAGTGCCCCTTGCATGGGGCAGTTGGGAATGGAAAAGTTGGTGCTTAGGGGGTGTGCCACGGCAACACCTGACCTCCAATCCAGTTACAAGAAAGCACTCTCCACCGATAAATGGCAAAGAAAAGCTGACTAGCAGAGTTTGGTAGGGGCCAGGGCTGGCTGATGCAACCCCCAAGGGTATAAAAGACTGAGCATCCATCTTGAAGAAGAACTGGTTGTGTGGTATTCATGAGGGCAGTTCTCAGTGCTGCAGATTTTTCCTTATGTGGTCCTTTTGTTGTATTTTTGTTAAGGTTTAATAAACCTTTTTAAATTTTCAAAGTGAGCAGTTGTTTCTCACACTAGGATATTTTCTCATCTGCCATCAGGAACCATTACACTAGTTACAAAAGTTTGTGCTGTCAAAGCTATGCTGAAGCAGAAGAAAGGAAACCGCAGTTAGGTTACTTCTTCTGGATGGCATTTGTGCCTCATCTCTTCACTACATGCAGTGCTTTGAAATGAGTGAACTTCTCTGAGATGCCATGGTATAAGAGGCTCTGTTTATCTCAGTTTAAGTCTACTGAAATTAACGGAGATGCAGAGTTCTGATATTTTCTTTTGGTTCTCCATAAGCAGTCTTAATCACGTAGAAAGACCAGTAAAATCCTGCCTTCATCAAGGCCTGTGAAATTTGAAGGCCATGAGGATATGCATACAATGACTGCCATTTCAAAAAGAGCCTGACTGCTAATGAAAAATAGCCCTGAATGCATTTCAAGGGATATTCAAGCTTGTGGTTAGGTTGAGGCCAGATGTTGATGCAGAGGAAAGGGAAGTTGGGGAAATTTAGGAAAAATAGGTACATGAACCCTTGGAATATTGGGTTACCAGCCAGCTGGGAGACACCTGGAGAGCAGCTTTTTAAATGCGTTTGAAGTAAGGGTCTCTTGTAGAGGGATTGGCCAGAAGGTCTGGAGAGCAGAGACCCTTCTGCTGCTTCCAAAGCCTCCTGCTGCCCTCAGCCTGCAAGGAGGCACTTCCAGCCCCCAGAGCCCCGGGAAAGGGCCGGGCAGCCCGGGGGGAGGGATGGATGGAGGGATGGAGGGATGGAGGGATGGAGGGAGCTGGCAAGAGGGGAGAGCTGGTGCATCGCCACCTCCTGCCTGCCCAGGGCAGGGCTGTGCCACTGGGCCCTGCCATAGAGCGCTGGAGGGACTGAAAGAGCAAAGGTGTTTTCATCAACAAAAAAACCCCACTTTTAATTTTTTTAAAAATTCTTTTTTTCTCATTAGTTTTATTTTCCTCATTTCTATATTATCTTTACATTAACGAGAAATTACTTTGTGATTAATTGCTGATTAGTCGGCATTTATTTCTGTAACTGCTTCAAATGTAATTTCACTCACCTATATCCAAAAGACTGCTGACAACTTTTATAGATTTCTTTTTTTCAAGGTCAGAAAATGCATCTGCATACATACATAAATACATAGAGAAATAGATAAAATTTGGTTAATTTCTACTTGTACTATTTATATATAGATGTATAATTAAATCATTCTAATCTCCAGTTGCCTGAATTGCAATCTTGCTTAAGAATATAATCTTTCATTAAATATGTATGATATAGATTATATATAACATTTTATGCATTATAGCTCTCTCCTTTATTCAGATTTGCATAGAAAACATTGAGAATTGAAAGGTAGTGCATTTTAAGGACTATAAAAGCAAGAGTACAAATTAAAAAAATCTGTATTATTTACAGAATTCACCCAAATTCTGTGACCTTAAACCAATTCAGTATTTAAGTAGAATTTATTTTATCCCTACCACTGATAGCCATGAAGCATAGGAAAGCCACTTGTTTTTTGGAGACTGCCTCTCCAGGGAACTCATTTTGATCACAGGCTTTTCCTGCCTCAGTTCTCCCCCTGTGAAACGGGGATAACCATTTTCTCTCTGCCTGTCATGAAATGCTCTGAGGAAATGTGCGTTCAAGAATATTTGGATATTAGAACAAGGAATCTGCGTAAACATTTCAGAGGGAGGTAAACATAACAATCCAAAGCTGAAGTGCATTAATTGATTACTTTCTGCTTGGCTTTATAGTTTTACTTTTTTGTGTGTCTGCTTCTTGCCTTTGTCTCTAATTTTGCTGAAGGGATATGTTTCTATTTAATGAGAAGCTGAGTTTTCTGATTGTGGCTCAGCATTTGAAGCCTAGCTGATGCACTTACTATTCTCAGAAACACAGTACATTTTTTTTTTTTTTTTCCCTGGGAAATATCTAATTCAGAGTTTAGATAGACTTTATTTTAGCTGAACTCATTTTGGTCACTTATTCATGCAAATGTCTTTGCATGTGCCAAGCAAAGCATCCCAAATACCAGGTGACACAGTGGGGTGGAGAACTCTTCAATTGCTTCATCTCCAGCTTGTGGAGGAGGATGTTCAGATACTCACTCTCTTTTCTCCCTTCCTTGCTGTTACTTACCTTTCTCAAAGACATCCAAAGGTAGCAAGAGACATAAGGTTGCTCTTCTAAAAGGGCTTTTGTTTTTAGAAGGCTCTGCAGTTTCTTTAGGTGAATATAACAATTTCTTTAAATGCCTTCCTTAACCTGAACATTTAGCACACCACTGAGCACTGCACAACACCATGCCTGAATCCTTCTTCTTCCTTCAGGACCTACCTGCCCCTTCACCAACTTCCTTGCCTTACACTCCAAATATATTTTCTGTCACAAACCTATGTCTCTGTCCCAAAAAGGGCCTCCATATGTGGAGTCTCCCTGCTTGGCAAAGGATGTTTATGGCATTTTGGAGATAGCATCACATTTGATTGTAAGTGCAAAAATTAAGAATATTTTTTAATACTTTTTGGTTTTACTTGAGGGACATTTTGTATAGGTAATAGAAACTGTGAAGCATTTAATTCCCCACAGGAAGTACTTTAAAAAAATTCTCTAGCTGATGATATCTGCTTTCCGTAACCCTTCCTGATGTACACTACAGGAAGATGTGGCTCTTTTGTAAAGTGATCCAGTTTTCAAAAAGACCACTCTGATATTAGTGCATTTTAACACTGCTTAATGGGTTTATAATTCTATTCAGCATTTTAACTGGAAGGCAGGAATAGGAAGTAGGTGGGAAAATATGCCCATGTAGCCCTCCCTCTTATTGATCATTCTGCACCAAACACCAGAAAGATGAGCAGAGGGGAGGGGGATCTGGTGTCAGTGGACAGGTAGGAGACACCAGAACATTAGTGATCATTTAAAACTCTCATTTTGAAACCAAAACAGCTGTGAATCCTCTGAAAAGACTGAATATTTTAACACACATATTCTGCTCATAAAAATACTCCCTCTTGCCAGCGCTGTAATTTTATCTACATTAACAAAAACATTATGAATACAAGTTAAACTAGCTATTGCAATAAATGAAAATGGCAATTCCATTTACTTAATTGGCAGGCATCCAATATCTTTTTATTCTTAGAATGAAACAGCTGGGATCGTGAAAAGTAACAACTACTCTGTAATAGCTGCTACATGATATCATCGCTTTCATAGGAAGAAGACAGAGGTTCACCTGGTGGAGAAGAGATGGCTAAAATACATATTAAAATATGAAATAAAAATCAATAAAATCTTTTGTCCATCCTACTCTTTGGGGAATAATTTTCTGGGTAACAGAGTCATTACTTTGAGCATTCACTTCAAGACCCATTTTGTCACTGTTAGCCCTGATGAAAACTGTCTATTCCAGAGACGGCCTCACAGGCAGAGTTTGGGGTTTTTAACCCTTTCACTTTTCATACTGGCTCATTATTCATTACAAAAAACAATAGCCTTACTGATCAAAAAACTTATTTGATGAGTAGACTATTATCTAAATTAGTGAGGAGTGTATTAGAATTTGTTCATATTGGTTAATCCTTTTGCTTGATCAACTCCCCAGGTTTCATGGCCCTGCTTCTGGGACAGTTAGAACCATTTTTAGCAAGATGCCAAAGAAGGACGAATACCAAATGTTACATAATTAATGATACCAGTGTACAGATAAATGCAATGCATTTTCATTTTCTTCTTGATATCCCATCCCTCCTCAAATCCTTTAAGAGGAAATATTAACAGATTACAGAGGAGGCTTGAAGCATAGACTAAAAAAATTCCTGGAAGATTTTTCTCCAAAGATTTGTGGCATTTTGGACAGCTGTTGGAATATTTACCATGGCCTTTTCCATTCTCATCATATCTATTTCATAATTTGGTAGCTCTTTGGAAGAGGAACTGTGCATTTGGGGGCTCTGCCCTAACAAGGGTCTGGCCAAATCATTTGGGCATCCCTACAAGTAACATCATTGATAGCATTAGGTAATGTCATAATGCTTTCTAAATACCCAGCCAGAGCCAGTGCTGCACCACCACCTGATTACACATTTCTGATGATGTCAGACTAGTTTTGACAGTTCTCTGGAAATGTTTATTACTCACCCTAGCATACTTTTGACCTACCTGCAGAACCCCAGGTGCATGTGCATTAATAATATAATGAGAAGTGATATTTTAAATAAATTCATAACTTCTAAGACCAAAGGGATTGTAAAGTTATAAGGTTATATTTCCTATGCATTAAAAGTTATAATGGTTTTCCCACAAAATTGGGAAACTTAATTTTCATACTTTATTTTTTTCATGCCACATCTCCAAACCCAGGTTAGTGCATATATACATATACATATACACATACATATATATATATATATATACACATACATATATATATATATATATATATATATATATATATACACACATATATACATACACACATATATACATATATACATACATAATACATAATATCTAGTTTTGGCATCTACAGTTGTATAGCAAAACACATCAAATATTGACTTCTTCAGTATTTACCAAAAGTTGCAGCCAAGCAGAGCAAAGAAAATGGTGCAGAGGACCCTGCATCTATCCCAGATACATTTTGGGATGATTTCTTTGAACCAGCTCTAATCAGGTTGAATGAAAACTTCATGGTTCTCACAATGTGAGGTGTGCTTCTCTAACACATCACCCAGGTTTGTTTATTTTATGTAAAAAGGGGACCATTTTTGTGCTTTTTCTCAAAATATGCCAAAGTACAGTAAGTGCAGGTGGTTTGCTTCAGAGATGCACTCTGGAAGTGAAGGAGAGCACATGATTGAAGTGATGAGCTTTAGGACCAGTAGTGAGCTTGTAACAGACTTTGAGAATAGGGGAAAAAGGAACAGGTTGCCAGATTATGTAATGTCAGAGTCTTTTTTTCAGGTTTGCATTAATATAATTGGGTTGAACTGCAGATTTTAAGGACTGACAGTCATTTAGGTACGATCTCAAAATCGTATTGGAAAAAAGTTAATTACTCTACTGCTGGTGTAATTTTTTTTATGTTAGACTCTCTGTTTTTCAGTCATACAACAGATTCCAACAACAAAACTGAGCAAGGTGGTATCCATAATCAATATTCAACTAGTGGTTTTAAGTTCTGTACATCTGAGTGAGACCATCTGGCTAAAATTTTTAAAGAGAAGAACTGTTTCATGGAAATGTCTCAGAACATGGACAAGCAATTATGTTAACGTTTGCCAAAGTCAACGAAATGAACGAAACATCTTCCAAAACCAGAAAACCACACAAATAGCAGCAAAGCTAGTTGCTTCAATGGGAAAAGTATAAGTTTAACTGCAAATGACTTATACCAGAGGGTCTTGGACTCCCTGACAATTTGTGCATTTCCTGATAAGGTGAACGAAATAGTGTGTCAGATCTACTTTGCTGACAGAAATTGCATTAAACTACTTTTACTGCTACAAGTAAAATGTTACATGCCCCCTTCCTCTAGAGTTTGGACACAGAATTGAGTTAAGGATGTAAAAGAGGTTGTCAGACATTGGATGATAACCATAACTGCTTATAAATGTCTCTATCAGTTTTGGTCTGTTTTATTTGTGATGTAACGGGCCTTAATCTAAACTTCAGAGAAAGAGGTTAAATTACATTAATGTGCATTTGGCCAGTCTGAGAGCAGAGACTCGGAAATTCACTGCAGTGTGATTTGTGGGCAGAGAAGCTTCTTTAACATTGTCTTCTTCATGCTCCCTTCTTGTGGAAGAAAAAATCCTCATATAAGAACTGTTGTACTGTATAGGTATTAGTGAAATAGCTTATTCTCACAGAATAGAAAAAGGCTAAATGTTTTATTGAGAAAACTACAGTAAAAACTGGTAACAGTATCCAAAATCAGTGGGAGGTGGAAACATCCATGCAGAGAAGACAGGTGATTTGCAGCTGAAGGAAAGATGTTTGAGATGCGAACAACCATCCACATGGACCTGACGAGAGTGGAATTTCCAGACAATATCTGTTTGCTCGTTGAGAGTGCCAATAATGTTTTGGGAAAGACTTTTCTCTCGTGCAAGAAACTGCAGGAAAGCAGTCAGAAAAGATTCAGCACTTGGGAGAGACAGGCACTGCTGTTGTGATGGCTGTGGGGGAAGCATCCCAAGCCCAAAAGGAAGCCCCGTGGAGGCTGCGGGGTGCCAGGAAATGCCGCAGACCCAGCCGGGCAGGCGGCAGCTCCGGGTGGGAAATAGGCCAAAGCACGGGCAGGGCAGCCCACAGATGGGAAAAGCAGAAAAGCTTGCGAGTCAGGGACTGCCCTTCTTCCTCCAAACCCAGGAAAGGCGGCGTGCTCGCAGATCCACAGCCGCAGCACCGACACCCGCTGCGGGCCGGGCCGGCAGCTCCGCGGAGAGCGGCGGGGCCGGTGGAGCAGCGGCGGGGCAGAGGGAGCAGCGACGGGACAGACGGAGATGGAGCAGTGGTGGGGCAGATGGAGATGGAGCAGCGGCGGGGCAGATGGAGATGGAGCAGTGGCGGGGCAGAGGGAGCAGCGGCGGGGCAGACGGAGATGGAGCAGCGACGGGACAGACGGAGATGGAGCAGTGGCGGGGCAGACGGAGATGGAGCAGCGGCGGGGCAGATGGAGATGGAGCAGCGGCGGGGCAGATGGAGATGGAGCAGTGGCGGGGCAGAGGGAGATGGAGCAGCGGCGGGGCAGATGGAGCAGTGGCGGGGCAGATGGAGATGGAGCAGCGGCGGGGCAGATGGAGCATGGCGGGGCAGATGGAGCAGCAGATGGAGATGGAGCAGTGGCGGGGCAGATGGAGCAGCGGCGCCGCCCCGAACACCAACACGTCAAGGTTCTGCCCGAGCATCCCTGCTCCATCGCTCTCTACAAGTTCCTCTTACCTATCACTCTGTCCTCCAGAATCTTCACCCATGTGTTTATATTACTTTCCTAAAATAACAGTAAACCAGTGCATTAACGTCTGCGTAATGGGACTGCAAACACATGGGGGGTTTTTTGTTGTTGTTTTATATGCAGCTTGAATTTGAGCTTGCAAGCATTTGAGCTCTCTGATAACATTGCCTAGTTTAAAATTCTGCTGATAATTTCCCTTCAGTTTTTACTTATAGCTAGGAGAAAGTAATCCCTGATTCTCCAATAAAAGATATCAGGCAACTTTAAAAAAATAAATTATCAAGTTATCAAAATGAAGTTTCAACACTTTCAGGAGTCATTCTAATTGCTTTATTTAAAACTATGCAACAAATTTATGTTACTCCAAGTTTGAAGAAGTCTTTTATTGAATGTCAGTATTTTTTTTTCATTGCATCTTTTAAACATGTTTCTGACAACATTAAATGTGTAAGGTAGGTAAATTGAGAGACAATTTTCTTCTGATACTTTTATGTCATGCAGTAAAATTGATAAAGGTAAAAGCTAACTATCTTTTTTTGATCTGGTTAAATTGTTAAACTGATTAGGAAAATACCTAGATTAAGGAAACCGTGTTGCCCTGCTATGAACAAATAACCTGCTATGAACAAATAACTCCTTGCACCAGCTTGGAAATGGAAACCAAGCTCTACATATAGATTTCAGAAAATACTAAAAAAAAGAAAGAAAAAAAGAAAGAAAAAAACCCAACACAAATCAATACAAAAACAAACAAACAAACAAAACCCCAAAAAAACCACAAAAAAAAAAAAAACACAATAAAAAACCCCAACCTTATCAGACAATAACCTCCTAGGTAAAAAACTGAGGTTATAAAGTCCAAATGAGATGAGAAGCCAATCCACAGACAGTAATTATGCTGATTTTCAGTGATATTTTAATCGTAAACCAGTTGCCTTAGTCTTCTGTAGCCTGCAAGATCAATTGCTAGATCAAAGTGGCGTGTAAAAGAAGATAAATTGCAGCTGGTGTTGAAATTTGGGGAACAGCACAGGAAGGGCAGGCAGGTTTGAGAACAGCTTTAGAGCTCTCCACAGCAAGGCTCAGAGACAGGAATGTCTGTCCTGCCCTGTGTCCTTCACTCCTGGTGGCCTCTGTCTGTGCCAGCACCAGTCAGTGCTGCCGGGATATTGTGTAGCTATTGCTGGCACGCAGCTACTGCTGGTGGTAAGGAGCAATTCTGCTTCCTTCCTCACTGGGCATCACATCCCTGTGTTGCACCAAACGATGACGTCCCATTTCCCATTAAGGTTCCAATTTTTAAGCTGCAAAAAAAAAAAAAAAAAAAAAAGACTATGCAGATATATACTCACCCTGACCTCTGGACAGCTATGCTGCTTCTCTCTTCCCACCTGACTCTCAACTAGCTATGCTGAACTCCTGCACTCAGCATAGGCAGAAACACTTGAAGGCCTGATGGCAAAGATGCAACTCAACATCTCGTAGCAAAAGTGAACTCTTGGTGTCTTTGGATTCAGCTAAGTACCTGCACATTACAATCCAGAAAAGCAAATGCAAAAATCTTAAGCCTCAAAATCCTCCCCTTTCCTCCTTTCAGCTTTTTGAAACTCCAAACCTGGGCTGTTTGAAAGGAAAGGACAGTCTTGGAGGAAGCATTGCCAAGAATTATCCATGCCAAGATGGGGCATGTCACAGTCTGATGATTTCATTGCAGTAAAATTAAAGTACATAGGTGAAAATGCTTCCAGACAGCTGAGAAAATCACCTGAGGAGATATCTGGGCTGGAGGGCAGGGTCTCAAGAAGATGCAGAGGGAGAAAAGCATCTGGGCTGAGGTGCTCACAGGCAAGTCTGACCTTGCTGAGATGAGATATCCCATAGGAAAAGCAAATAGGTTAAAAGCAGAGGAAATGTTATCTCGTATTTTGATTTAATTCTAAATGTAGTTACCATGGCAGCAACAAGCAGTTTTGGGGCTTGAGTTCCTCTACAGACATGCAGACACCTTTTGAACTTCCCTCTTCTGCCATTGCAATATCCATCCCCAGGAGCACAGGCTGAAAACTCACTCATGTTCCCTTCCATGAGCAATGTATCGGCAATGAGAATAACAGTGACAAAAGTACTGTAAAACCTCCCTAAAACCATAAGGATAATAATTTTATCTTTCCTTCCAGAACACTTAACCTGACCCTCCCACTTCAGTCCTCCATATATTGCCAGAAACAGAGAAGTCACTGTGCAGGTTTTGCTCTATCCCTTCCTCATGCAGTTCTTGTTTTTAAGGTAAGAGAAATCCATCAACATCCACTGATATCTCTATTCATTTGCATAACTGAGATATTTCTCTCCCCCTGCAGACTTCTTCTTCAGACTCCCTTTTGAACACAGCATAATTCAGGACTCTCTTCTACTTATGGGTTGGGCTGACTTGGAGAAAAAGACTGGACGGGGAAAAGGGAAAATTCACTTTTCAAAATATTGAGCCCAGCTGTAAAGAGGAGAGAACAAGCTCTCACCTTTACAGGTGAGTCACCCAGTCATTTTGGCCATCAGCAGAATATGATTGTGAAATATGGACTATGAACCCCAACCTAATACTTAACAACAAGAATTTCTGATTCTTAGTTGCCCCTAAAGAATCTCTCTTCTAGAGTAAAATCAAAGAATTGTAGTCTTAGCTGCTTTTATCTGAGTGTAAGTTGAGAGAGCAGCAAAAGAAGTAATATGTGACAGAGTCTGCTTTCTTTTGTGCTACATCTGAACTGACTACAAGATAATACAATAAACAAGATAACAAGATCAAAGAGAGCTTGAGAGGGCTTCTTTTCCATTCCCCAGTCCCAAAGGAGAATCAATTATTTCTATACTATTCTTAAGAGATGTTGGACTAATCTGATCTTTGCTCTGGATGCCTGGCTAGTGTCCTTGATACACTCATGGTTTCTAGGACATTGTAAGGGGTTCTAGGCAATTAAAAGAAAAACACAAAAAGGTGAAAATATACTGGGGACAGTTCAAGTAGACAGGTATTTTATTTACTTAGGATTAAACCTAATTTTCATTATATTTTCAATTGATTCATTTATTAGCTAGTATGGTACATTAAGGCCATGGTGTTACCCTTGCCCAATGCTGAATCCCACCTTTCCAGGGCTTGCCCTACCCCCAGGAACAAAAAAAAAAAACCCAAAAAAACCCCAAAAAACCACCTGCTTTTCACCAAACCCCACTTAAAACAACTACTACCTTCAAATGCAGTTAGGAGTCAAGAATAAATGGCTGCAGTGGCTGGAGTGGCTGGAAGCCACTGTGCCCCAAAGAAGCAGCCTAAAAACTGTATGGGTTTACAGCATGTCAGGAACTGAACAGCAGCTCCTAGGTGAGCTTGTACTGTGAAGCAAAGGAAAAATGATCAGTTCCACTTTGAAAGCCATGCATTTGCAGTGAGCACACTGCCTTCCTGCTCCTGCATGGGCAGAATGTTTATCCAACACTTAATGCAGATCCCTTTCTACACTACTGGGTGCTATTCTCTTGATACACACACCCTCATCATTCATCCACTATTAAGTAACTGTAAATTGGTAACTTTAATTGCTGAGGTCTCAGCATTGCAGTTCTCAGCACATTCAAAGGAAAACAAAAAAAAACCCCAAAACCAAACCCCAAACAAAGAAAATTTCAATTCTCTTGGAGTCTCCCCTCCCCAGACAACAATGTCAAGTTTTCAGGAAAAGGAAGCATGGAAGTTGCAAACTCAATTAAATTCAAGCAGCTGGAATTCCTTGTCAAGGTGGAAGTTGCTTCTGAGGCTACAACTCATTCTGAGAAGCTGCTTGGATTTGGAGGAATACTCACAGTAACATTTTACAATATACTGAAGGTAAGGACCTGAGTGTAGCTCAAGGGTAAGGGTAGCTGGAAGGCTGGTATGGCTTCTCAATAAAGCCCTGACTTTGTGTGTCACACCAAATGATTCCAGCTGCTGTGTGAGGCTTCCCTGGTCACTGCATTGTTCTTCCATGATCACAATACTCTTGTCTCTCCGCTTTGCAGCCTGAAAAGTGTTTCTGCATCATTGAAAGCAAGAGGTCAGACATCCCATGGCCTCTTGCTCCTCTGCTCTTCCAGCTGCAGTCCTGGGTTGGTGGTCATGTGCAGATAATTGAATTTTATCAGCTGTATGCTTCTCACTCCAACAGCTATGAGGTATGACTGAGGTATAACATTTTTGTCTTTTTCTCACAACTGTCTGAATCTTGTCTTTCCTTATTATATTTTCCTCCTTTTATCTGAGGAAGTTCTTGGAAGATAAAAATTCTGAGCTCTTTTTCCTCCTGTGGAGAGAAGGTAGATAGTTCCTTTAAGGAAAGTGACCATCCTGTGGATGCTGCAAGATCTCAGCTTCCACAAGGAAAAGAAATGTGACAAGTGTTGGCATCAGGCCACCAACAATATGTCCATAATTCCCTGTGACCTCTCAGTGAGTTCCAAACTAAGATGACTTTGTATTATTCCTTTCTCAGGTATCCTTGACAAGCAATGCAAAGAAAAGTCAGGGAATTAACTTTGGGAACAACCTTGTCATTGAAAGGTGAAATAAAGGCTACTTTATCTAACATTTGCTTTACAGGGTTGTGGTAGGACTGATACTTAGAAAATGGGGTAAAGCAGGGGCTAGAAGTTGTGGGTCTGTATTTGAACATTGCTTCTAACTTGGGAGCTTTATACAACCTTTATTCTGTTTCTGGAGTGCTGGGGAGTGTTCTGTGGATACCATGAGTGAACTGTGCTTTTGGTATTAAACATTTATTGCATAGCTTCTATGTTTGCAAGGATCCAGATCAATGATTTAAGCTATTCCCACCAGATCTGTGTTTCTATCAACTGCTTTTTTCTTTTCTCTCAGAGAAGATACCTGAACCATGGTTTCAAATAGGGAAGCCTTCTGTTGAAAAATGCATTAAGAAAACAAAAAAAACTATTGCACAAGGGAAATTCTTCTTAGAGGGAGGGAGCCATGGACAACACCATGAGGAAACCTGTGATTTGAATGGCACAGAAGTTGCAGAAGACATTTGTGGGGGAAGCAAGGCAAACTAAGGCAAAGCATCTCGAATTATCTTTCCAAAAATTGCCAAATGCAGCAGAGAGCAGAGTTTTTAAATAAAGTGTGCAGTCACTTTCTCCATAATGAACACAAAGCTGCATCACAGAATATCACAACTGTAGAAGCCAACAAGCCATGGAACTTCTAAGAAGAGGGAAAAATACACATCAAAATTAAAGCATCCTGCAAGTTCAAGGAGTTTATTATTTCAAATGGGAGGATTCTTTCCACAAAAATTTGTCCAGTCTTCATCTATGTTTAGTAACAGTTATGTCTGTATTTTCAAATCAGAAACTTAAGTGAAATAACACAAGACCTAACTACAGGCCTGGCCTATTGTCTTTGATACCAATGACAACACCTATATTAGCAAATGTGTAAGTGTCCCTCCCTCATTCTTGAACTTCAGTGGCCTTCTGACAATGTATAAATGCTGTCAGCACTTTCCTCAGAACTCACAAAGACACCCCTGCCCATATCCTCCCTGTATCAGCCAGCTCAGACAGCTGGCAGCTGCGTAATGAAAAGGAAATGAAATTTTCCTGTTAGCAGCCTCCTCCAATTTGGGGGAACAGGGACAGGCATCTGCCTGCAGTACTCTCAGGCCTTCTCATATGTTAAAATACTTTCTTAGAGAGACTGGTTAAATGTGACTCTGAGTAGATGGGTGAAACCAAGATTCAGACTGTGTGGCTGGACCTTTAACATATTCTTTTTGGCTGCTTTAGAAGTTTCTTAGTATTCAGGTCTCTATCACTAGCTGTAAAAAGACAGGAAAAGAAAGGATGTATTTGCTGAAGTTCAGCCCTTACAAAAATAATCTATAAGAGCAAGTGATTGAAAGCAGCATGTTTTTGGAGAATACTTGTATACTTCAGAAAAAAATTAATCAATCTTTCAATATCAGGATGAGACATTTAATATTAAACTTTGAATAATTCATTTAAACTACAGCTCAATAATCATTTGAAGTAATTTGTAGCTGAAAAGAAAATTTAACATTGCCCTTTCAATTAAGAAGTGTGTAAGAGAAATGTAAAATGTGAATCAAATAAAATGAAGCGCTTTTTCTTTTTTAGGACTTGCATAATAAATAACAATGTTAGAAATAGTTATGCAACTAGGTCTTGTTTGGATCTCACTGAACAAAATATTACCAGCTTCCAAACAAATTATTTCTTTTGTATTTATTTATTTAATCTGTCCTTGGTTAAAACATTTTAGTTTAAAGTTGAGTCATGATCGTAAGTACATCTGCTAAAATGCAGTGTTGGAATATTTGGCTCAAACTCCTTTAAGCTACTATGAATTTATTTCAGATCAAATGAGATCAAGATCTCTAATAATAATATTGTAATATCATTGATAATGGAAATTCAATTGATAATATAATGCTGTGATTACACTACTCATGACAGTTTGGCCTCAACATATGTAAAATTTGACTTGCAAACAAAATGAAACAAGTCTCAGCTGTGGATTTGATTGGAGGTGCTGCTCTACCATGTCTGTCCACTGAAATTATATTCTGGATCTGGGGTTTGTTAAAAAATGCTCTTTGCCCACAACCAATCCAATAGCTTCAAAAGTGGCAGTCACCTATAGAGAAGAAGGAGGAGAGGAAATGATCCTTAGTTTTAATATGCTTTTTTCTATGTAGCTATCTATCTTTCAAATAGTCCTCTGCATTTTTAGTTTTCACACAAGATATGACCAACTCACACTGTAACGTTTTTCAAGGTAGCATTTTAAGAAACTAAGATATTTTTGCTGTTAAAATCTTTCTCAACCCAATTTTCCACCCCCTGTAATTATCTTCAAAAATCCTCATTCTGAAGGGTTGCACCCTTACACGTATTTCAGCCATTATTAGCCACACTGTCGTTATCCCTGCTGACATCGTGGCTTCAGGCTGTGCTAAGGGCCTGCATAATCTTGTTTTCAGAGGCTTCTGCTGCCGCTGTGAATGACAGGAGGGAAGGAGAAGGCAGGTAAGATCCAGAATTTCTTCGAGGATTAAAGCTCTAGAAAGCGTGCGGTAATCCAACATCTGTTCCTTTGCTCCTGGAGCTGCGGAGCTGCTGCTGCTGCTGTGCCATCTGCCAGGCGGCCGGGAGGAGGGGAGCAGGCTGCTCCCGCACCAGCGCCGTGACTGAGGCTGTGCCTGCCTGTTTGTGTTTGTTATGCAGCAGGGAAAACTGATTGCACGCTCTGAGCTTGGGCAATGCCACGTGTGATGTGTCAGAGGAGAACTGGGTCACTTTACCTGCTCGCATCTGGACAAAGCACAGGGAATAAATGAGGAAAGCAAAAGGCTTTCCTTAATAATAACACACAGTTATTAACATACAAATAGCATCCATGCTTCATGTGCAATTCACACCAAAGTCACACACCATTCTGATTTTAGGCACCCGACACAGCATAAATGTAACACTGAGCTTTAAAGCAGTTTTGGTTTGCCCAGTTGCGGTGACACAGACCTCTGCATCCCACGAAATAGTCTCAAAGGGAGGCATGAGGTCATCATGCGGTTTACCAAGCTTTAGCCCAGGAAAATTAGTGGTGATTCCTGTATCATTTCATAATTAATCTTTTAATTAGTGCAGAGAACAAATAGTTTTCCTGTATATACTATTAGGCATTGCCTGTTTCATCATCACCTCTAAAGTCTTTCAGCACACTCTGCTTCCACGTGCAGTGATTGTGCAAAGTGTTCATGAGTAGGGGCAAATCTTTTGGACCAACTCTGGCAGTATCTCTGTCCCCTAAATCATGCAATGAAAAGGTACCAGAATGAATTTAGAGTATCTTGCATGAAAGTGCACATATGTATGTGATGTCACTTGAATGATGTGTTGCTCTTCAGAGCTGGGAAGAATTCCTACCCCAAAGAAATGACACCTAGACAAAAAAAGAAAATGAAAAATAATATGCCCAAGTTATGAGCACTTTCACAAAGAAGGAACTGCCATCAGAATTGATTTCCAAAGCATCTTTGGCACAAACATTTATTTGTCAGCAGGAAGGATCCGTGGCTCTACCAGGAACCCACACAAAATATACAGATCTGTGTTAATTTCAATCTTCTTCTTGAAAGAAGGTATTTTAAATTTGCAGACTTTATTGGATTATTTATATAAATTGTTCCACACCAGAATGAAATGACACTAAATTTTCTCTAAATCAGATGTTTTCTGGAAGTTTTGGCAATTCCAGTGATTGGTACCCGAGTCAGAGATCTGAACTTCTGCACATGGAGAGCCTGACGTGACAACTTTAGGAGACACTGGGCTGTATGCTCTGAAGTCCAGACATGCAATTGCTGCTCATGGAAACATTCAGAATCTGGAGGCAAACTAGCTAGATCCAGCACCAGTCAAGCATAGTCGTGGTTGAAAAGCATCCTACTCGTTTAGGACACCCAGCTGCATGTTTGGTAGGCTGAGAGAAGGCTGTACAGAGCCTAGTTCTGGAAGTGGCAGCCACGCCAGTAAGGGTGCGTTCACCTGCTGCAGTTTGTGCAGCGAGCAGCTCTCGGGCACAGCAGGGAGTGAATTCACTTCAGCGGCTCCGCCAAGAGACTCGTGGTGAGTGAGAGCGGAAAGCGCCCTGGCATCCCTGCGAGCTGACGCATGTGGGTGGCATCTCCGCGCTGTTTCAACGCAAGAGCAAAGTAGAAAATAAGGCAAGGCTTAACAAGGCAAGGCTTTCACTTTTCTCTGTTCCTCTGCACCCAAGAGGCATCGCTGCCTTCCCGCAGGGCTCGATGCTCCTCCCGCCGCTGCCGGCACATCAGGTGAGCGGGCTGGGCTCAGCCTCCTCCCGCCACTGGCTGCAAGGCATCACTCGGGGCGGGGAAAAGAGCGGCGTGAAACAGGGAGACTTGCTCCCTTCTGGGGCTGACAGCCCTGGCAATCTGGCCCTATACTTACAGAAACACGAGGCGTTCAATTGCATGTCATTTTGATGCTTCTGAACAGCACCTCTCTGGAGATGAAATAGTAATCATCACCAGAGCTACAGATTAGCAATTGATAGAAAAAATAGGCATATCATTAAGCTTGCACGCTTCCTTGTTATCTCACCACTTCTCATTCAATCCTTGTCTGCAAACACAAGAAGGGAATCCCTGCACGGCTGCGCTGCTGGGTTTGCATGTAATCAGGTGTCGAAGCCTGCCTCGCTTAGACCTTTTGTTCAGCTGCGATCCCTACTGGATTTCTCTTAAGATTTGTGCTTTCACCTCTGGATAGTAACAAATAGCTCTTTGTCTCTTTAGGTTTGTTCATATAACTTGTATTACTATATTGACAATGTAATAAAAAGATATACAAAGAATCCTCTTGTTTTCCCCAGCTACAGCAAAAGCGATGACAATTATTTCTGATGTGAAGCAGGAACTGAGACTCCAGTGGGTAAATGTGAAAAAATGTAATTTTGGAATTTAGTTGTAGAAACAGAATAAATATCAGTTAAGCCTTATGAAGATATACTTCATGTTTAGTAAGGCCCTTTTATTTGGGCATTTATCAGGTGGCTTAGAGGTTAAAAATTAATATTTTTAAAGATATAATGATTGCAGCAGCGATGACATTTTGAAAAACTAAACAAAACCTAGTTGACTTTTAGTAAGTTTTGCAATGGAGCATGATTGTAAAAATAAGATATTTGAATGTTGCAAACACTTTAATTGAAAAGGTTGGTGTTAAATGTGATTTCAAAATTTATTTTGCGTGGGAGGAACATCGGTCTTGGTTCTGAGGATAGTTCTATGCTTTAAATCTTTATTACCAGAGATCCCAGGTCCTTTTTCTGCCCTAGTGTTTTCTCACAAGGTAGTGGTCACAAGGAGTGCAGAATCCTGTTTCCCTGGCAGCAGCACAGGATGTCCTTTCTGCCATCTGAAGAAGAATCTCTCTCCCCTTCTCTATTTCAGTCATAGCTTCTCCTGGTCCAAGTTTTGTCTGAATCTTTCCTTCTCATACCTTTGCTGTGCTTCTCACTCTAACACATAGGTACACCCACCCCATCACACCCAGGGAAGCTGGCTTTCCAAATAGGTCAAATTTCTAAGTATATGAACATATGCCTTTAAATTCCGGTGGTGATATACACTTGTATTTTTGTCCCAAAAATTATTGGGGCTTCTCAGGAGGAGCCTAAATCTCATCAATTCCAGCCTACCTCGGTGTGGTACCTGGTAAGGAAAAGTTCTGTGAAACTGGGAGGAAAAATGCCCTTGTTGAAAAATAAAAAGGGGAAAAAAGGAGAAAAAAAAAAAAAAAAAAAAAGAAGAGTGGGCAGCAAGGCTTAATAAATCAAAGGCAACATTGCTGACATATAAGAGTTCATATTTCCTTTTAATGAGAGAATATGGAATTCAGTTTTTTGGAAATCTGTTGCTGGTTCTGCTGTGGACTCAGGACAGTTTTAACAAGCTCTGAAAATCCTGAGTAATATTTACCTGCATCTCAAAAGTACTGTGAAACATTGTCGCCACTATGAATAGATACACAAATGGAACACTTGTCTGTAAGGAGTAGATTTCAGTGAAAAATTTTGTTTCACTGATACCAGTGGGAAGTCTGCCATTGAGTTTGTGAGGCTAAAACTGACTCCCTTTGTTGCTTTGGTGATGAGGACAAGAAGAGAATTTGGACAGTATTTGGTGGTCTGTTGTGTGAGGCAGGTGAAGAGCCTAAGGGAGCTCCCAGGTTTGTGCTGTGAAGAGGAACTTCTGAAATGCCAGCCTTTATGTTTTCCCTCCCAAATACATATTTTGTGAGGCAAGGCTACTACTGGAGACAAATTCCATGGAAGTCAGTGTGTACAACTGGTATTTGTACATCAAACATGGTTAAAAAAATGATCAGGGGATGAAGAATGCTACGTGTATTACCTTGATGCCTCATGTAATTTTTTAAGTATCCAGTATTGCTGGCCTTGAATATTCTTTCTTTTTTTACACTGTTTTAACTATTACTAATTTTTTAATCTCTTAAGTCATCCACTACTTTTATTTTTTGAGGATTCACTTCAGGAAGAGACAATTCGCCTTAAAAAATACATATAGGGACCCCTAAGAGTTGTACAAGCTAAATTTACTTTCCTCATTATATTAACATAATTCAAAAAGAATCAACTCAACAACTTGCCAGTTTGACACTCATAAGCCAGTCCTTAAATTACAGATCTAGTTCCTTATTGATGATTATTATTAAATGACATACTTCAAAGATAAGTCTGTAGATTCAGAAAAAAATGAAAAAAAGCCAAACTAAAAAACCCCAAAACAAGAAGTTTTCAGATAATATGATTATTATGTGGAGGCCAAACACTGTTGCTAATGCAGGCAATTTTAAAGCGAGTTGCTTATTTCAGCATTCTGAATAAATTTATTTTTATATCTTAAAAATTTAGAGAGTTTATCCAAAGTGTTTGGAAGAAAGTAGAAAAGATTAAAATAATCTCAGTGAGCTCTACTTGGTGCTAGAAACTGTGACTAGAACCAGACTTTTAATTGGTATGTCTTGGGTTGGTTTCTTTGTTCTTTAGGGGGTTTTGTTTGTTTGTTTTTTGATTTTGTTTGTTTGATTGTTTTTGGTTTGGGTTTGAGTTTTTTGTTGGCTTTTTTTAGGAAACAGTGAATTATTTGAAACTTCAGCTGGAAATTACTTAATCATCATTTGGCATGAATTCATTTAAACAGCTTCAGCTGGAAAAAGCCCCCAACCAAATAAATATGGGATCATAATCCACAAAACTTATGAATCTCTGTTTGTTTCCAATTGACAGAAGCTTGGGGATCCCCAGAGTTCCTGGTGGCCGTGGAGGAGAGGCACAGCCTTGTGTCCTGCAGGGTGGGCTGAAGGGAGGTGCTTGCAGCTGGTGCTGCTCCATCGTGTGCAGGTGGGGATCTGCTGGCTCAAGGGCCCCTTGGCCTGCCAGGCGCCCCTCAGGGCCTGGTGCAACTCCCAAGATCTAGTGAGGGCCTCCTCCCTCTCCTCTGCTGGTGCTGCCCAGCCTCTCAGACAACACGGTATTTCCCAAGCAACACGTGTCTCCTCTGAGAGCCCAAGCTGCAGAGTCACCTTCCCAGACCAGGGGGGGCCCAGAAACTGGGCTCCTGACAGCTTTCTGAGAGAAAGCACCTGCTATTTCTGATTAGTATGTAAGCTCTCAGAGCTATGCCTTATTTAATTAATTTTGGCAGCTAACAGAAATTACTAAATTAAAAAGTGGGGAAATCAACACATCGTTTCTGCAAATCTATTGACTGATTACCCTGAATAAATGAGTTGCAAAGTGAGTTTCAGCCTCAGGGAAGACATGTCAGGTGTCTTTTACACTTCATGATTCAAACTGAAACTCAAGTTGTGATGGATGAATTTCTATTTGAAGCAGAGATTGGCATTTTATTGTTTTATTTGATTGTAATCCTTCTGAACACAAAACCAAGTTGTCCAGAGATGTGGTGTTTCCATTCTTGGAATCACTCAGGATGAGATTGGACATGGTCCTGAGCCAGCTGCCCCAACAGACCCTGCTAGAGAACCTCCATGGGTCCTTCCAGTCTGAGCTACTCGATGATTCAGTGAGTGCACTCCTTAGCATGGGTTTAGTTGGCAAGGCAGGGTAAGGTCAAAGGTTGGGCTTGATGATCTAGAAGGTCTTTTCCAACCTTACAGATTCTGTGGTTCTGTGCTTGAGAAAAATAAAAACAATGACAGTTGTTTGAAATACTAAAACTAAAGGCCTTGAGTGCATTTTTGATATGACAGTTACTGGAGTGAGAAAGTAGTTGCTGGGCCAGACTTTGTAATATTTAATATTACAAATATAGAATAGAAAGCTATTTTCTGGCTCAGAGCTATCCTGTGCCCTGTAAGTGTATGTAGAAGACTTCAGTGATGATTTCCCTACATGCTACTGCCAAATAAACCTCTTTATCAAACAGTTTCTTCAGATGTGATTTCTTGTTGTTATTAATAGCATGTGGCTATTAAGTGCATGAAGAATTTAATGTTCTAATTGAACCCAGAGTGCACTCAGGTCACAGGTTGATTTCAGCAGTTTTGTAATGCCTTATCACATTGTTAATTCCCTGCTATTAACGGTAATCTTGTGCACTAAGTCCCAATATGATCTTGCATGGTTTGATCAGCATTTGTAATACATAATAAATGCAAGTAGGTGCTTGACAGGGAGAGATCTGTCAACAATGCAGTGTTATTGAATTGTAATATAAAATAACATTTCCATTTTCATAAAGAGGCTTTGGGGCTTGTAACTCACAAGTTTTTTTACATTTTTTTTCTCCCCTCCAGTTTTGTCAGTAAAAAAAGTTAACACAGAAGAATATGGTTTGTCATTTTTGATAGTTGGCTGGCTTCATGTCTTGCTAGAATGTCTCCACTACAACTCAATTCAAATGTTTGATTTGTTCCCTTCAAATTTTGGATGAAGATACAGTCAGCTTGAAGGTAAGAAACTATCACCAGGAAAATATAACTCACTGAAAGGTATATTTTTATGCAAAATAGGTAATTCTGATAAGGTAAAATTCCTTTTTCTTGGCTACAGCATGAGAAAATTGGTTGCATGCAGTTCCTGTATTGCTAGAGGAGAGAAAGGTGCCTGTTTCAGTTCATGTTAGGTATCTAAGGTGACAAAAAGTAGTTCTGGAGATATTTCTTCCTTTCTAATGGCCTACGGAACACCACCTTGGGCAAGGAAACTACTTTTAAGCATGTTAAACTGAAGGAGGTAAAACACACCCCTGGAGATTAAAACAATGATTTTTGTTCTTCTTGGAATTTCATCCCAAAATAAGCCCTGCCACTGCAAGTTTTTTAGCCCAATTATAGAATCATAGAAAACTTGAACTGGAAGGGGCCTCTAAATGTCAGCTGGTTCACTCTTTTAAATATACTCTTTTAAAAATACTCTTTTCACATCAAGACATGCAATTGAAAGTAAAAGGTATACATGTTTTAATCTGCTAAGTGCCTGTTATGCTGTTCTTTCATTGAATATATCTTCTTATCCAGTTTTAGGTTTCTTGGGGCATATCTTAATGGCTTTTATGGTTTTAAAAATTCCTTGTGCATTTTTATGGCTAAAAGCAGATATAAGTCAGATTTTCTGCTTTATACTGTTTATACTGGTTATATTGTTTTTTGAACAGTATGTTTTTAAAATTGAGATAGGCAATGGATGATGTAAAGGGAAAAGGACAAATGGAGCAAAGTTACACCTTGGGCTCTTAATCCTGGATTATTCCAGTTGTTGTTGCATAAACACTGCATTAGTAACAAGCACATCAGATGTACACCAAACTAACCCACATATGTTTCCTACATATCAAACCAGCAGTTGCCTTGGAGACCACCTGCTCAAACCTGAAGAAAAGTCAAATATTCCTTGCTGGTGGCACTAAAGCATGCCCTAGACCCAAGCAGCATAGTAACGAGCAGAAAAGAAGAGAGACACACTTAGTCTGTTCTATACATGGGATATAGTTATGAAGGTTATGGGATGATACTTCTGGGATAACAAATGTTAGAGCAGAAAAGAAACAACATTTGGAAATCCAGTGGCTGTGTGTTCTAAGCTTAGCCACAGGAACACACAAGCACAAAACTTGTTTTTACATTTGTATAGAATTGTGATGTTCTGCAATGGACAAGAGTTCCACATTGGGTATGTAACAGTTCTTATTCCTGCCTCAAAGAGCTTGCAAGGGACAGAGCAGCTACACACTGTGCCGGTGCCAGTCTCCCTAAATACAAAGCTTGCTTTCGTTTATGTTCTGAGAACTCCTGTCGCTGTCTCGGCTGTTTTAATGACCTGGAAAGGCCCGGGGTGGCCTTGGACAGCCCGCACTCCAAAGGACGAAAAGAGTCTTCAGGTTTTTTCTCGGTCTTCAGTGTTTATTAGTTTTTTATCTAAAAGATTTTCTCTCGGCCCGACAGAGGTCTGCACAGCAAGCCAGCCATGAGCACACTGAGAGCCCCCGGGGCGGTCACGTATCTTTATACTCAAAACTACGTATACAATATTTACCTATTTTCCCCAATACCTTTTACCCTTATTAACCAGTGCACTTTTAGTAATAACCAATCCCAAAGTGCCACCATCACCACAGAAGATGGAGGCTAAGAAGAAGAAGAAGAAGGACAGGACACGCCCCAATTCCTCCATCTTACTTCTCTAGACCCCCCTGTACAGAAATCTTAAACCCTGTGTTTCACACTCTAATTAACTTATCCCTTCACCATTTATCCCAGTGAAATCCTCCCATCCTCATACAGGTGTCATCTCCTGTGTAGGATCAAAGTCCAGCCACCAGACACTTCTGGCAACATTCCAGGACCTCTGAGCCCCCCAAGGGTGGTCTCGGTCACTCGGCACATCAGTCCTGAGGTGCTGAGATCCCACAACACCTAGGAATTATATTCTGTGCTTGAGAACCTTGGAGCTGAAGTGCTGAAGTGGAGGACAGACAGGGCTGAACTGGAAAAAAAACCTGAGGTTATAGACAAAATGGAGGTAGTGGAGCCCAAACTCTGAGGAAGAGGAAGAGATTGGCAGAGGAGAAGGGCTGTGGTGCCCACGCTGCCATTCATTACAGTATCTGCACGTCAGAGTGGAACACCTGCCCCCCTAAAAGTGTTCCAGTCCTTGAGCAGAGCAGGAGGAGTTGGACCCAGCTAGGGAATTTTCTTTTCAGAGTGATATGAGTGAAACAAATACTTCATAGTGCATTACTCCGAGGTGAAGATGTGTTCTGTGAATTTAATCCATTTGAGACCTAGGGGATGCATAAAAGTAAAAGATTTGCTGTTCAACAGCTTGTTCAAGGATATAATTTTATCCATTTCCAGGAGAATCAAATGAAAACAAAAGAAGGATTTCATCCACACAGAAACACACACTTGTATGGAGACTGGGGAGAATATTTTGCCTTAAATTATCAGTTGAAAAATCAGTTGAAAGGTATGAAGTGCCATAGAGTTAGCCATTTAGCTTCTTTTTGGCATAGTGAAATTGTGATTTCCTATGGATAATGTCAGCTAGAAAGGTAATTATCTAAGTTAAATATCATTTAATGAAAGCTCTTGGTAGGATAGGAATACTGATGGCAGTATGAAAAACTGGCTTTCTTTTCCCTGTATGATTTCTTAGATTAATGCTTCAGTCCTGCAGAGTGCACATACCCACCCCTCCCATGCCCACATCTTGCAGCTTCAAGGACACATGAATGCTGCATCTAGATCTTCAGATGACTTAATGATAAAAATAAGCTGCATGCTGATAACCAGTCTGCATTTTATTTTGCTTTCCAGTGTTTAAATTATTAAAAATACCCTAAAAGCTAATATAAACCAAACTGAAAAAACACATTTCTGTGCACCTGGAAATGCAATTCAGCATTGGCTAGGCTTTTTCTGCCTGGGTGTTCAGGAGCAGGATGCTCTATAGAAACTGTCGCTTTTGTGGGACTCCACAAAGAGAGGGAGAGTGGGCTAAATATTTTTCATTTTTAAACAATTCCCACCAAAGCAAGCAGCAATCAAATGCTTATCATGATATTGACCTAC
Organism: Melospiza georgiana; assembly: GCF_028018845.1. Classification (NCBI taxonomy): domain Eukaryota; kingdom Metazoa; phylum Chordata; class Aves; order Passeriformes; family Passerellidae; genus Melospiza; species Melospiza georgiana. The sequence goes on from NC_080432.1 coordinate 94,090,429, forward strand.
TTGTGAAGTGCTTTGGGACATGTATTGTTATTTAAATGCTGTGTTGTTATTATTTTTATTTCATTTTAATTGCATTCTGTTATGTGCAGAACTTTTAAATCGTCTGCCTCTCCAATCTAACATCTCCCTGCATGTTCTCTGTAGAACAGCACTTGATTTTTGTAAAGGCAGGGTAAAACATTTTCAGTCACTTCTGAATCAGAAGATAAAAAATGTACTTACAGTAAACCAAAGTCTCTTTTCTTCCTCATTGTTAAAGCTAACTGTGATCATATGGATTGAAAGGACACAGAGCAAAAACCTGTGAAAATTGACTTGGGAATAATTCCCATTATGATGAAACACCTTTGCTTGAGCTCGGCAAGGGGAAAACAAGGTTACAGGTGCTCAATCACATCAGCTAAAATCTGAGCAGAATCCCTTCAACACACTTACTGTGCCCTACATGATAATCAGGGTTAGCTGGTTTTCATTAATTAGGGGTTTGGGCAAGGACTGGGGTTTGTTCTTGGAACAATTTGTTCAAAAGACAGTCAATGACTCATATTCATAATGCTCCAAGGCCTGAAGCCCTGTTTAAACATAGAGTTTGTATTGCTTTAAATATTCAGGTTCATTTAAAGTAGTAAACTGCAAGTCACATCCAATCTTCCCCTTTTCAAGCCCAGCTACACTGATATAAAGTGATTATACCAGGGTAGTTGATTCCAGCGCAGAAAGGGAGATGAACAGGCTATATTGGTATTAACATGTATAAAATGGTATGGTTCTACCCATAGCAAAGGTTCAAATGGCCTGTGTGTAATGTTTAAAAATAAATCACATTCTTAACTGGAGCTGTTGAACTGATAGGGAAGCAGTTTTGATAGGAAATCTATTTTAGGTGCAGCTTTTTTTCTGTGAATGCCACCACTAGCAGCAGCAAAGGACCATAGAGGGGATCAAACACAGGGGTATTTCAATGCCATTAGCAGCACTGGTGAGTACCTCACTGATTTTAAACTTAGAACACACTTTGAGAAGGTTTAACCAAAACAAGAAGATGCTTTCCTCTCTTCCTGACCATCCAAAGAACAAAGATAGGATACTAGTGCTGCCTTTAAGAGCAGAAACAATTATTCTCTTTTTTTTTCCTTTTTCCCATAGCTTCTGTGGATATAGTATTTAACTTAGTGACCCGTTTCAGTCACCTCAAGACAAGTTCAATATTATGAGGGGTTGTGATCATTTCTCAGCACACAAGGTACCACTGTAAATTTTTGGAAATCACATTGCCACTGATCCTTGAAACGCCTAAAGAATGTGTATTACATTTACTGTTTTGATAGATTATGACCAGCCAACATGACCTTCTGCACACCACAGGGCAGAGAATTTCATCCTTGTCAGGTACTTTTCTCATTCAGCAGTTTCTTCTTCATTAGAGAGCATTGTGAACCATTGACAGAGCTCCAGAGAAGCGATGTCCCTCCCCACAGTCCGGTGTGAGGTGAGCCACAGCAAAAGCACCATCACATCTATGGGTCTGTTTTCTTGCATACAGTCCAAGAGGCCATGCAGTTTGTAAATGTGCCACAACATTTTCCTTTTGGGACTTTTTTTGTGAATTCTGACTGCAGCTGATTAATAAAAAAAAAATCTGTTTTCTTCAGGGTTTTGTTTTTTAATTAAAGGGAATGCTAGTTTACTATTTTATATGTTTCCATATTTACTTCCCTAATATTTTAATATTTTTTTAGCTTCTGTATTGTAGTGAGAAGCTAATATATGTGTGTATTATCAGAAACTGGCACTCAAAGAAAGAACTGCTCAAAATTTTACAGAAAACTCATCATTTGTCTTGATATTTTAAACACATCTTCTCACAAGTGATGCTTTTCTGAGAATGTTTCTGGTTTTCTGGAAGATATGGTATTAGTAATCTTAATGTCTAATGAAATCAAGTTAATGTGACTGATAGAACCAGACAGACAAATTCTGATCTTTTCTGTAATTACTCTACAGAGTCTAATGAAATTTCCTTGGATTTGCAGCAAGAGAACTCAGAGCAGCCTGTTCCCTGGTTCTTGCTGCTCAAGTGTGTGTTCTCTCAATGTAGGGTGGATAAACATTTAATCAGCTCTTAGACTTGATGTTTTGGTCACCATGTTGTCCACGTGTCATACCCCTTTTAATCTGTTTAATTTGCTTTTGATGTCTTTATTCTGATTTGATGACTGATTTTTTTCTTCAAAGTGAGGAATGAAATAAATACATGGAGGTATTGCCACTGAACACTCTCCTCTTTTTCAAACCTGAAGAAATTAATTAATGGGGGAGTGGAAATCTCCAATTTAAAATTTGTTCTAGCTTTCTTTTTTCTAAACAGATTCACTCACCTACAATCTCTAGTAATAGTTCTGGTTTTCCCATCATGCTTTCTTACAATTCCCACAATTCTTGAATATGTGTAGTCTTTTCACACTGAGAGATGGGACTGAGTAAGCATTGACACCAGTCTGTGCAAAATAATTTTTTCATAAAACCCCCAAAATTTCACACAGGACTATTGAAGGATGTGGAAGAAGGGCAAATCTAAGCCTTAGATAATTACTTCCTAAACACGAGGACAATTCCTATTGTTTTTAATAGTCTTGTTCAAAGGCTTGAGTTACCTGTGTAACGAGGTCTATATGATCAGGCCCTGAAAAAGTTAAAAAATGAGGGTACATAGTATTTCATAATTTCAAACATACCACTGTGTACTTTCAAAACATAAATTTTACAAATACTAAACTCAACACATAAAATGTACTAGACAAATATTCAAATAACAACTTTTCAACTGCTTGACCTAAAAAATGTCACAGTAAAAGACATCTACAGAACACACATTTTCACTTTACATTTTTAATGTATCCTGCTGGCTGCACGTTGCCCATCCTGCAATAGCACTTGCATTGAAATCAGCACAATGAAATGTGACGTGTCAGATCAATGAAATGAACAGCACTTCTCTGTGTGTAAATTGAACAGGCATGCAGAAAGTTTATGCAGCAAGAATTAACAAAATAGATAAATTATATTGTTTGGAATATTTTTTTCTGTCACTGATAACAAAAGAGTTAGCACATTAAACAGTAATATTTTTTGTTTCTTGGTCATATTTATGTCTTGCAATTATCATTATCAGAAAAAAAAAGAGAAATAATTTCTTAGGTCAGTAAAAATTTTGTCTTTCGTATTTCTATTTTTTCTTCTTAACATGTTTAACATTTTTTCTTCTTTGCATGTTATACAACATGTTTGTTGTACTATGGTTTTGTCCTCTCCTCTGGCAAAAAAAAAAATAGGAAATATATTCTACTAATAAACACTGTCTCTGTTTTCATCTATTAAAATGAAATGATAATTCCATTTAGTCTATTAAGGACATTTTCTTGCAATTATAAGATATGTATTGCATACCTTCCTGCCTTAAAGCCACTCCACACTCTGTTATTGTCCTCTTTCAGAAATGGAAGTGCTACAGTTATTCTTACTCTTTGCTTACACAGGATTCCTCAAAATATCATCAGCGACATCACACTTTCAAAGAAAAGACTGATTTAATAGCCATTTTAATATAGATATTGTTGTTATTTTGAAATCTGATATTAAATGCACTTCCTTCTTGTAACACTAAAAGAACAGCACGTACATTAATCAAAGCATAGGAGCACATTGCTGCTTAAGGCTTTGAAAGCTCTCCTATTCATTCTGTGTACTTGAGAAACAAGAAGTAATTAAATGGTTCTTTTCTTCAAACTAAGCTAATCTTTAAAAAAAAATTAAATCACAAAACCACAGCCCAGTCTCTCGCAGTGGAGTCTTTTATGCCTGTGGACAAATACAGAAGTAAGCATTTTTACAAATATTCCTTCCTGGAGAAGGCACATTGGGATTTAATATTTGCCCCCAACAACGGGTTCACTTGGCTAAGCATCACTGAGCATCAATGTTTAAATCCTGCACTCTCATTCAGAGCCACTGCATTTCCACAATATAAGTGCATGAGACCACATGCTGGTATTCTCCACAAAAGTCACTTGTTATTTAAATCAGAACTACAAACCTGCTCCCTCACCTCCCCCTCTCCAGCCCCTAGAGGGGCATATTCTCATTAACATTCTTAATGTTAATTGGAATTACATGTGCACATCAAGAAGAGAATACACCTCCAGATGAGATATTTGCAAGCTTCATATTGAGCCAGGCTGTGTTGAAATAAAACACAACATTGAACACACAGTCCTATCTTGATATTGAACAGTAATATATGTTTTTACATACAAAACCAGGTCTTACAAACAGAGAAAAATTAATTCAGTATGCTGCAACCACATCCTCCATTACTGTAGCATCTGATCTTGCCGTTTCTCACTCATGTGAAAAATCCTACAGCCTACGAGGCGCATATAGGCTTATGATCCAGCACATTTTTCTGTAATGGAAATTAGTTGCAGATCTGAACAATTTTAAAATGGTGACAAGAGAGCATAGGTTGGACTCACTTGTTTGGAAAAGGAGCTTCATGGTTCACTGCAAAAATTAATTTTTAAAAATTACAGGTTAGCACGCATATTTTCTAACCTTATAAAAATAATGCAATTTTGAAATGAAAATTTCCAGTTCTCAAAATATAATCTTCTCAGAAATAAACATGAAAAGTATAAAAAGTAGCCAATACCAAACACTCTTCACAATTCTTTTAAAATTCACTGTAGTTTAACAGTCTGAATTATGTTTATGTTACATTGCCTACAATTTATGTTTTCAAAATGTAAATACAGAGTAGATTAGAAAACAGCACAATCTGAAATCAGGAAAGCCCTAATAGGTTAGTTTAATCTTTGCAGAGAATACATGGTAGAATAACCTTTTCCTTACTGAACCTTTCCAGTTCCATGAAATGGTAATTTTCTATTGTTATCAAATCATAAGCATCTCCAACAGAATTAGATAAAAGCTCAGTCCCAGAAACAAGGGACAGATTTGACTCAAAAGGCATAAACTGAGGTTTTATTCCTTTGAAAAAATTCTTCTAAAATTGTTACAGAAACATATATTGAAATAATGTCAGATTCTACTAGAAATCCTAATAAATAAAACCATGTGCTGAAGCACCTCAGCTAGAATTTTCCAAGGCTATAAAACTCATACATACAAGTCAGACAATATCAAGGGAAATGGGGTTGGAGCTGAGGAAAATATTCATTTAGTAATGATCTTTCTTCCTGTAGTGACACGCTAGGTTTAAGCCCCTGACATATTGGAAGTACTCATGTAAAATCTGATTTGCCTGTTCTTCCTTGCTATCAAAGATGGTCATCAAAATAAGGTTTGTTGAGGAATAAGTAATGCAAACATCACATCAATCTTGCTAATATTATAGGAATACAGGAGAGATGTACACAAAAATATTTTAAGAAAAGAAAACCCAATCCCCTCCCCACACTACATTAATATACTGAATGCCAGGTTTCAGGTATGTTGCAGTCACAAATGCATAGAAATGAGACAGAGAGAGAGAAAAAAAAGCCTTTCTAGGTCATCTATTCCATCCATCTGCTGGAGTAAGATCACTACCTACTACATACATGCTAGAGTTTTTCTCAGTCTGATTTTAAATGTCTTGTTTCCATCTGTTCAATTTGACCTTACCTATTTCATCTTGGATAGTTAAAATGGCTGCTGTATAGTGCAATAATTCAGGGCAACATCTAAAAAAATTTAAAAATCAGCATGCAATAGTCCTCTCATCCTTAGTGCAGCTAATTTTGAAGATATGTTTACCCTCAAAAGATCAAACTGGACAAACGATGCCTATAAGGCTGTGCCGTCCGCCTGCAAATCGTCATTTTTTACTGTATCATATGGATTAGACTCTGAGCTAATCAGTCAGTTTCAGAGTTGAACTGCTTTGGGTCCATCTTACAATGCAAATATTGGGGGGTGGGGAATGTTCAAACGAAGTCTTCTGCAGCTAATGAGTTGCCTTTTCCATTCTTATTAGCTAAAATACTTTAACCACTTTGGTTTTTAAAACTTAAACAACTATATTAGATGTAATCATTATTTTATTAACATTTTCCTCCAAGGATTTTTCTTTCTGATTATGAGTACTTTGCAATTTCAGACAGTATGATGGATGCTACTCTTCTATGACAAGAATTTTAACAGCCCTTCTTCAGCACTCAATGCACACCCAATTATGCGTCTGAGCTAGTAACCTTGAATTTATGTTACCATGGCGACAAACTGGTCATGCATTATGGATTATCATTGAAATTCTACACCCCTACCTAGCATAATGAGAGTTGGGGACTTAATCAAATCAGCCATTCTGTGTGACACAAAGTGAAGAACTAGCTCTTATTGTTCAGCCTGGAGAAAGGAAGCAGGCCTGATGGAGTGGCAGCTGCAGTGCCGCAGCCTGATAGATTGCCCTTATATACATTTGTGAATGTATAGACAGATGGTTTTCAATGCCTGGAATTTCTGGCTTAGGAAGCGGCTGTTGGGGTAACCTCTGCCGTCTCACCTTGTTGTCATGGAGCGTTGCAGGGAGGCTGGGAATGCGGCCGGGCACCCCGGCAGGGCGGCCGGATCCCCGGCTCCCCTCTCCCAGCGCCGGCCGCGGCTGCAGCGATGCCGGGCCGTCCCCACGGCGCTCTGCCGGGCCTGCACACAAAGACAGGCAACCCTCTCGTGGGGAATCCTTCCTGGGGGTTTAATCCTCCCTGCTACCTCTCCTCCACTGCCTCGCAATCATGGTGTGACGTGCTACTCACACACACTTCAGCAAAGGCACCCAGGTTTCAGGTTTCCATACTCTGTTCTGCCTGAGACAGAGCACCAGCTTTGCTAAGGTCACGCATGAAAAAGGTTCAATGCCAGAACATCAAACCAAATAGGTATAAAAATAGGTATTATATAAAATAGGTATACCAAATAGGTATAAAAATTAGCAACCATTATAGCCTTCTATGTGCCAGGATTATTTTCTAGCTTGCAACTAAAATTTCACTCCCTATTCTGAGAGAAAGCTAAAGAAATTGCCATGAACTTGTTAACTTCTTTTTTTCTTTTTAATGACCTTGTAGTAAAAGGGCTTTTTTAGAAGAATTGGCCCATAATGCACTCTTTGGTTAATTTTCTTTAGTGTAACCACTGAGTATTATGTTCCTCAGCAAAAGGAAGCTGATTGACTCATTTGTTATTTTCTTTATTTTTTATTATTATAGCCATAACATCATTATTTTCATCCACTTAGTTTTCCATCCCTCAAATCTTCAAAACCTTTAAAGTTTCAAGGCTTGTGATTCTTCATAAACACATACCTATTAAAAAAATCCTTTATTTTCCAAAATACCGATTAGCCAGTTATTCCACGCCACCCATATATTTTGGAAGTCCAGGTATTACTACTGCAATATAGCTTATTTACTTATTCATACGGGTAAGGTGACCATCACCATGGTTTCTGCACAAGGAGTTGCTAATGTGTCTGTCAGCCTTGCCATTACAGATTCACCAGACCTGTGATTTCAAAGCCTGCAACAGAATAAAACCTGGTATGACAATGCCGTTTCAAAGAAATTCTTTATTATAGATCTAACTGCTTCATTAACACTACTTTCCTTTCTGCCAAACTGTCTGTGTTTGTGTTTTGATGTATGAAGTGTATAGCATGCATATGTTATAAGATTTAATTTTCAATGTGCGTGCAGGGAGTGAATATTTCCTGCTAGCTTTTAAAATGAGCCAATATGCAGGTTTATCCAGGAGCCTTGAGGAATCATACTCTATCATCCATCTATCTATCTATCTATCTATCTATCTATCTATCTATCTGGATGGGTAAGTAAAAACAGTCCCTCATTTTCTCTGCAACTCTTTACTTCAAACAGAGCCCCTGCTGGTCTGTGTTGACCCATGAGATTGCAGTAGCTCCCTGGGAGGCTTTGCAGCCTATACACAAATGATTTGTGAACTGAAACCTCCCAGGAAAGCCTGGACACAAGAGACTGCACCCACCCGGGAACCTGGTTCTGCAAGTCCTCTTCCAGCCAGGGCTGCCAAGGAAATGCCCTCCTTTGGGGGGTTTATAATTTATGATTTGTTACGGCCTTGTCAGTAAATTCATCGTTAAAGCACACTGGCAGTGGCAGATTGCAATCGCTGTTTGCTTACTAAAGTATATCAGGAAACTTTCAGGATTTCTTGATTTCAAATACTGGTTTTCCTTAAAAAAAAATATTCACAAAAAATTATTAATTCACACAAAAGTGTCTTTGACAACACAGTGGCTGCTTGTCTGAGAGTAAGGAAGAAAATTCAGAGCTAGGAATTGATGGAATAAATAAATAGGCAGATATTACATAATATTTCTCAATTAAAGAATGAATGACCGTTTTTAATCTTTAATTTACAGTGCCTGGAATTTCCTTGTGTTTATAAATTTAAACCAAACCCTTAAATCTGATGTCAAGATCAACTTTACTTAAATTAAATCTTTTATGGCTGAGTAGATTTCACTATGTGGGCATTTTGGAAAATGATGTTACAGTTGGGTCTAGCAGAGTGAGCCAAGAAAAATACCAGTGCATGCTTTAAATTAAAATCTACAGACAAAAAAATAAGAAATAAAAGCTTAATATCGTGGGCACAGGGAAGGAAGTGCTTCCTTCTGTTTAAAAATATTCCACAAAAAAAGGAGATTTTAAAATACTTTCTTTATGTTTTAAGAAATCAATTTTTTATGGGGCAAGCTAACTTCAAAAACAGTGTAACAGGATGGTAAAGAAAATGACATTAGACTAAGAATAAATACTTGGGCCCAGTACTTCATTTATGACTAAAATTCATACCTCAAGGAAAAAAAAGAGGTGTGTTCCAAATATTATCAGGAAGGAAAAAACTTAATTTGGAGTCTATTTTTCCAACCTTTATTTGGGCTAAGTAGATTTTTTTTTAGGACATACTTCTGTTGATGTCACTAAAATTATTATCAGGAGAAATTTTTTCCTTAACATAATTTATGCTTTCAGAGTAGAATCTGAATATCAAAAAAGTTGTTTCTGAAACAGAGTTTCTGAAACATAACATTCTCATTAGCAAGAGACTATGAAGAAAACACTTCTGAGCTATTGTTGCTTTGCTTTACACTGACTTGTGTCAGGCTTTGCTAACAGCTCTGTAGATGGAAATAAGCTATAAGCATTTTCTTGGATACTTTAGATTTAAAATATTGTCTCTTAATCGTTTTAATCAAGAAATCAACCATAATTCCTCCCTCCCCCCCACTAATAATCAAGGATTATCCTTTTCCTTCATAAAAAAGCTTCAAACTTACTATTTTGTGAGTTGCAAGCTACTGAATTTTTTTCTTGAAACTTTCAAAAAGGAGATGGAACAATAAAAATTTGAGTTAGTACTTTAATTTTTTTCCCTGATGTTATAAATAAATGTATACTGGGAAGGGTTTTTCAACCATTTTACCACTTTCTGCTGCTGTTGTGTGGCCCACCATCAGCCACAGGGCTGCAGGCTGGGATCTCCCTGGGCTGGGAGAGTGGTGGCTGAAGTTCACCTCTGCACTGCCTCATCTTCCTGCCTTTGGGTCTTCACCCTGCACAAGGAGGCAGAGGAAAGGACACACCTCTCATCTGTCTTCTGCCCTTTTCAATGCAGTGACAGCCCAATTGTTAGCTTTTTTAGGGACTCAAAATATAACACAAAATTCTTAACTTTGAATGCTTTTTTAAAGAAATGTGGGGAGAAAAGCTACTTTAATTTTGGAACAAGAGATGAAGAGCTGTGTAGGATGCAGGTAGTCTTGGGATTTCAGGATCTGAGCAAAATGATTTTTCCATTTCTGAGGGGCTGTGACAGTTGGTGTACCAGTAATTGCAGGCTTACTTAAAGCCCCTAGCTCTGAGTATGGAAACCCCCCTGGTTTGCTTTAATTCACCCACCTAGTCACAACCAGATGATGTGTTTCCCTTCACTGTGAAATGCATTTAATAGCAAGAACTGAATGCTTGTGTAGTGAGAACACTTTTATAATCCGCTGTACCAGCTTTCTCACTTCCAGGATCTGACGGGTGCACTCATGAAATCTTTTTGCTGTCACACTGAGATGTTTCATTTCTAACAGAGCACAGCTGATGAGAAACATCAGAGTTTATGATTACTCTGACAGCAGGACTACCACAAAAATATAATTAAAATTATCTTCTTTCATGCATGCATGTGTGCAAGATGTTTAGGATGGTCACCTGAAAAGCCCACCCTCAACATGCCTTTTTAAGAGTAATTTAAAAGCTCAGTATTTACTGGTATAATTCAAACCACTGCTAAGAGACTCTCCTATTGTGTTTTGCTTGGATATTTGCTCAAAGCTGCATATGCTCAGGGTTCAGAAGTGAACTGCCCCCAGCCATACTCCCCTCACCCTGCCCATGGGTCTGGAGCCCATTTCAGCAAACCTCGGGGCTGTCAGTCTCTGCCCCAGCAGCATCTGCTCCTCAGCTCTGCTGCTCCCCTCTGCTCAGCACTACCAGGAAGCTAAGCCTTTTTTTCTAGTTTAACAGAATCCTTTAATATCTAGATGAAGTTTTATGCTGCATATTTACCTGCTATATCATGTTTTGGCATGTTGAGACACAAGAAAGTTTGCAGAGACATAATTTACCAATTTGTGAATCCTGTGCACAGATGTGTGTATGCACATCTCACTAACATATATGAATGCTCTTTTGGACACTTTTTTCCTCTGTGAATACTCAGACTTGTGGTTTGTATAAACGTTTGTTAGTTTTGTTCATCTTTAAGTCATTCATGTGCTTAAGGTGCAAATACATCTATGTAGTTACATATACATTAAGATGCTCCATAAAAGCAATCAGGCGAGGAAGAAAACACAAAGAGGGAGAAGCTGTTCCTTGGTTTGCTGCTGGCTGAGCTCTGGGCTTGTCTCATGGGTGAATGCCTCTGCCTCCACGAGGCGTCCTGCCTAAAACTGCTGGCTCAGCTCCAGCCACTGCCACTGATCTACAATCACTCAGCTTCTGATCCAGCAGGCCAAAAGCTGATTTTCAGAGAAAAAATGCCAGAGAGGAGCTAGAGGGTCTGCAGTGTAGCAGGCAGCATCCAGAGGCAAGAGGCTGCTCTGATTAAAAAAAAAAAAAAGTGATTTCTTTGGGAGTCAATTTGTGGCACAGTTTTCTGATACCAAACTACACGAGGAAACTCAGATGTCAGACTGCTGCAGATTTAATGAGGCTAATTGGGGTAGCTGAAACTTCAGTAATGCTGCAGAAAAGAGGCAGCTTGTGATGGTCATTTAATCTTGAAATAGCTTTAAAAACTGGAATATGTGTCCCTGAGGACAGCCTTTGCCAGACTAACCTTCTGGACTCTGCAGCCCTCTGTGAAACGGTGTTATTCTTTTACTTCAAACTTGTAAGAGAAAGGCAGGCAGGACAGGCCTGGAGACAGTCTGAGGCAAATGCTTTACAAGGAAAGATGTAGAGAAGGCAGGAGAACTGTGTAAACAACTCTACTTTTTACTTTAAGTTCAAAATTTTAAACGTCATTATTTCACTGTGGTTTTTCATTTAGCAACTCTCCTTACGTAACAGAGTCATTTCAGTTATTGTCAAGACTTATTTTTAAGTAAATTTTCTTCCAGTGAAAAAAGGAAAAACTTTCAAAATCACTTCTAGCTAGGCACAGACACAGAGTCTATCCACTTTTAACACCAGTACTTACCACTGTGTAATTCTCTGCCATACAAGCCACTTAGATAAATACATTGACACTGTGAAGTTCAGTGTGTACAGAAGAGACCCCTTGGCACACTAATAACAAATTAAGTGGAGTGGCATTAAACATGTCACTTCTACCAATGCTGGCTGAGTGACACCCATACACATTTCTTTTCAAACACTATTAGCCCTTCTTCCCTCTCCAAAAGATGGCTTCATAGCTCTGCAAAGTGTAAAGAAAGCATTAGGAAAATTAAAATAAAGTGGACTGTAGAATAAATATTGTATAGTAGACTAGATTTTAAACATCAGATTTATACAAAAGCGTTGTTGTTTCATGTGAATAGGCAACTAAATACGGTGATGCAATGAATGAACCAATGTAGATACTGGATTTCTTTTAGACACTCTCACTCCTACCTCACCATATATGTAACGTGATACAATAAAAGCTTTCATTTAGTATACAATGACAGAGCTTAAATAAGCAGGCCAGTTTCTTCTTATAGACAACTCTCATGAAGATAAAGTTTGAAAACAGATACACAGAGCTTTTCTTGAAGAAATAAAAAAAAGAAAAGAAGGTTTGGGGGATGAGCAGTGAGACCTGATTTTTCATTTTCTGAGTAAAATAAATGAAAATTTCTCTTGGATATAAACTTTCCAGGTGTTTTCTTTCCATAGATACAGATTTCATCTAGGAACAGGCAAAAAGAAATTATTCATTGGCCTAGTTACAGAACTAGTAGTAGAGATGAACCTTCGTAGCAAGGAGGAGCAAATCTGGTGTTGCAGTGCTCAGAAACTGTTTGAGCTCTTTACTGAGGCAGGAGTCACCCTGAAGAGTTGGGCAATGGGTAATTCTCTACTCTCTACAGAGAGTGGTAAAGTAACTTACACAAAACAAAACTCTAGATCATCTAGGAAAGGGCTCCTGAGTGCCAAAGGAGGGTGCAAAGAAAACCTCTTGTCCAATATTCTGGGAATACTCTGAAGTTTGTGGGATCATTAGTGAAGAGGAGACACATGATCCAGCCACTGAAATCACACAGCAGCAGACTTCATACACAAGTTAGCACAAGGGCTGGCCCAGTAAAATGATGGGGTAGCATGTGTAGGACTCATGGCAGTGAAACCAGCAACTAAAAAGAATTGGATTCAGATTTTACTCAGGTCTATATAAATAATGCGTCCCTAAAAGACAAAGCAACATGATGTGGATATGTTGTTTTTAAGATAAGAAAGGGTTTTTTTATTTTTTTGACTTTAACATTTATAAATTTTTTAAAGTGACAGTGGATTGGAGGGTGAAAGTGCCACCTCTCCAATGACGCTGGACAAATTAACAGTCTATCAAATTTCTCTTTTTTTTATAAAAGAATGCAAAACAATAAGTTATTTACATAAAGTGTGTGAGAAAGTTTGTTACAAGAATGTAAACATTAAAAGATTAAAAAAAATCTTAAAAAATCAGGATGATAATAATGCACAGCAAGTCAGTTCAGAGTAGCCCTGAATATTGTTAGAAATATTTGAACAGGTTGGAATTTCTATCAGTGGCCTGCTTAAAGCCTTTTGACCTGCTGGTTTTGAAAGCATGGTAATCCAGACAAATAGATAGTCCCCTCAACAGGGTTATGAAATGCTACTTAGTGCTGTACAAACCTACAGAGCCAACACTGCCAAAAATGTCTCAGAATTGCTGCCGGACCACAGTGCTTGAGTACTGTGAGCATGTGGGCTGTGACGTGCGAATGGGTGGAGAGGAGGGTGTGCTCAGCCATTGCATTGAAAATCCACAGGACTTTTAGGAGTTTTCAACAGGAGTAAGATCTTGCAGGTTATGAAGTCCTGGCTGTAGTTCCTCAAGATTTATCTAGCATTCATCTCTGGGGGGGAAACAGGCACTTGGCACGAAAAAAGGAAAAAAGAAAGCACTCAAGCACTCAAGCAATAATCTTACTTCTCTAGCCAGCAGGTCAGTCAAATTTAATGGAGTTTTTCTTAGAGTGAAGAGGCATTAAGCCTTTGGGTATTTTATAGTTTTTACATAGTAAAGGTGATTTTTAAAGATCCATAAAAGGAGAGAGAGTGGTGTTTGAGAAATACCATGCTAACCTCTCTTGCCAACAAGTTGCCTGTGCCTTGGCCTGCCAGTGGTGCCTCTGCCTGGGTGATGGGGATGTGACTGCCACTGACTGCAGTAGGTGGAGTGCAGGGATGCTGGAGCACTGAGCCTGTGAGCCTGGCCTGAAGGGGTGCCCACAGGGAGGAAGGGATGACCCAGATCTTACTATCTTCACTTTTAAGTTGCTTTTCCTGACTTCTGGGTGGAGTACTATTTGTATTTCCCAACAACTGTGTACCCTTCTCTCCATGTCACACCCTGTTATCCCTGGAGAGGGAGGAGGAACCACGGGCCTTGGTGGAAGCAGCTTGTGGCAGCTCTGGATCAGGACTCCATAAAAAAGATAAGAACACAGTAACTCCAGGAGCTACCTTTGCTCTCCCCAGGAAAGAGGCATACGTTTATAAGCAATTTTCTCTTCCTGAGTTCATTTCTTAAAAATAAGTGTCAGAACCATGAAATTTCTTGTTTCATTCCAAATATGTGACATAGCACATAAAAATGCAGAGGTTTTAAAACAATGCATTTTATTTGCACGCTTCAGTTAATTGATATTTATCCTGCCCTGCAAGGAAAAAAAATCTCATTTTGCAGCCTCTTTCCATGGTGTTTAACTTTGGTATAAATATGATGTGCAATCCTCATGTTAGTTTTTTTCCCCTTAACCAGAAGCAGTTGGGTGGAACATAAATTGATTTTTTAAAGACATAATATAACATTATGAGCTATTATACAATAAGAGAATTGGCTTGTGTCTCCTGCCTTATGTTCTTTAGATTGGGACCATCTTACTGCATCAGTGAATCTATCCCACTGTGTGACCTGCATAGCTGTAATCATACCTTGGAGTCTGATTACAGTAAAAGCTGATGCCATCATGAAATTCCCTTTTATACTTATGTTTTGAGACCTGCTGAAATGATGCAATGTCCTTCTCATCAGAAGTGTATTACCTCAGTGTGTTTGTGAATCAGCATCATTAGATCTGCATGAGTTCATCCTTAAAAGGATTAAAAAGTGTTCCCACTTCTGGGATGGGGGACAAGCAGTGCTAATAGCAATCTCAATTCATTTAGGGTTTATGACTTTTTTGTCCTTGTGCTGCTTTTCTTTCACTTAAGGTATTTACCATTTGAGAATAAAACTGGCCTATAAGGACGGACAAAGACTTTTTGGTGTCCACTGCTGTTTTTCTGCAAAAAAATCTTCAAAATTTTCTGTGTAGAAGGGAGTCTAGAGTGTATACATACATACCCCCCCCCCCCCCACACACACACATATATGTTTATTCGCCCAATCATTTTTTACCAATGCCTCTTAAATTGATTTACCTGTGTCTGCTGTCTGAATGTGCATGATGTGACTTCTGTGGACAGTAGTTTACTGAAAGGACAGCAAAAGAAAATATAACATCTACTCTGCTATGCAAGTGCTACACCAATAATTCTAGTTAAATGTATGCTTAAGCTTGTAGTGAAGCAAGATTTTGTTATTGTTTTTGTGTTTAATACAAATAGTTTAATTTATAATGATTTTTTTTTCAGTTAGAGAAAATTAATGTAATTCAGTTTCAAGAGCACATGACATTTTGTCTTATTTTTCTGTGCAGAATTTTGAAGCTGTATTATTTAATATGGCTCTTCCTGGAAAGAAAGAATTGTAACTTTTCAGTTTTATAGATCCTCTTTGAAAATACCTCAATGTTTACTGGTCTTTGCACTTGCCCCAGCACCCCAGAACATGAAACCAAAAAAAGAAGTTGTGTGTTCTTCTGTGATGAATGTCTTGTGATATATAGAAAGGCTTGCCTTGTGAATGATAGGTTGAAACAAATTTTATGCCCACATTTGAAAACATCATTATTGGTCACTGTGGATTAGCTCAAGAAAGGCAGTGTGTGTTATTCTTTATGTGAGCTCTACAAGCTCGTGCCAATGCGAATCATATGAATAACTCTACACTATTCTCTCACACTGATCAAAATAACAAGACACAATTTTCCCCTTGAAGCATTTTGATGGTATTTGTTTCCTCTGACTAACTTTTTTTTCTCACACTCTTTACTTCTATTGCTAGTCGGAGTTTTGACTTTCAAAAGTATTAGAGCTCAAGAATTTTTCTGAAAATTAGAATTTTTCAAAAGCATTGCTACTATTGCCAATTTTGTCAGGCAATCAAGAAAAGAACTAATATAACATTATTTTGTCAGAAATCATATGACAGTGTTATGCCATCAAGATATGTGCATCAGCCAGAATGTAAAGAGCAAGACCTGGTCATCAATATCACTCAGTTTCAAATCTGGATTTCCCATAAACAGTGTAATTACTGTATATTTCATCTATTTTGAAATAATTTAAAAGATTTAAAAAAAAAATCAAAGAAAGAAAGACTTCTGACTATACACCTAGTCATATATTTTGATTCAAGTGTAGTTTTTCTGAAAATCAAGTTATACCTGATCAAATTGGGTATCTCAACATTTGCTGTTTGACATTATCACATGTAATCTCATTCACATTACTGTGAGACTGAGAATGTCACTTGCCTGGTCTGACTGATACTGTAGTGGATGGAAATCCAATGAAACTGCTTGTGGAAGCTGTTCAGGAAGCAAAAACTGCACTTTTAGTGAGTATGAAACATCACAGATACTGAATATGTTTATACATGCATAAATTGATATGCTTATCTTTACAGAGTTTTGTATCAGTTCTGCTACTACTCATGATTTTTTTCTTGCTAAAGAATAAAAATAAATAGGAAAAATGTAACCATGCCAGTGAGCAAGTTTATTGTACAAGATGTGCATTTCTTATGAGTGGCGTTGCATGTACATGGAAAATGAAAAAAAGACATGAAAATGATACTTGCATTAACTACATTACCCTGCTCCTCCAAAACCAGTCACCAAACTGCAAATGCTGTATGAATACAACCTTCAAGGATCACCAATACTTTATTTTGCCTCTATTTATATCTGTAAATCACTTCTCTGTCATATTAAGATGTGATCTCCTTGGGGCGGAAGTCATCTTTTTGCCCTATATTTGAATAGAGGTGTACTCTGTGATAAGATCTCTGTGCACTGGTACATAAAAATAGTAATGTTACCAGGCACTTTGAAGCTAACAAGATCAAAAATGGCATTATGAATGCTCTAGATTTCTTGGCAAGGAATGGTTATTGATACAGGCTCAGACAACCATGCCCCAGCTCCTTAGCATTTTATCTGGGAACTACCACAGCAAGAACAGCTTTCAAGAACTATCTCTTTAGAAGAAAGGAGAATCTGATGCTAAGAGATCTTTTAAAAAGTCTGAGGGACAGATACTGAAACCTTCAGTGATGTTGAACAGGACTGGATTTTATATCTGATCTCATTTCTTCTGTTGGAAATGAGATCTCACTGCTGGCAGCTTTCCTTTTTGGTGAACTCATCTAGAAAGGGAAGTGGAACAGGGTCCTGATCCACAGGGGCTCTCAGTGCCATTGAGAGCATCCTTCCCCTCTAAGACACCAGAGAACACTATAACCTGCTTTCTTACTGACCATATAGCAAACCCAGACAATTGGGAAAGGAAAAGGGCCTTTAAATTTTCTAGGGAAAGGGAGGGATTTGTTTTAAAACATAACAGTGCAAAAAGCTATTAAAAGGCACAACTTTGTATATACACTTTTCCCTTGTAATAGTGCAGTTATCAGCTCATCAACTGAATAAACTAAAGGAAACTTCTGTATGAGTTTTCAGTAACACAAGGCTTTTTATTCTTCCTTTAAGAAGTGATATTATTCATTTCAGGACCTCACTAAATCAGGTATTTAAACTTGGTCATGCTATATAAACATGATATGAGAAAAAGTAATTGCTTATTATAATATAGTCTAGCTAAAATTAGACACTGATCCTTCAGTATCTATTTAGCATAGGCCATTAATTTTTAAGAACTGTTTTCAAGTTGATGTTAAATGGCAATAAAGCAAAATGTCATTTCCAGACAAGTATTACAAATGTAAGGCCATATATTTAATATTTTTAATTTTTCATTTTCTGGATTTAAATATTACATGGATTCTGCAAGGGTCCCAAAACCAAATGCTGTATTGTTGCTTTAATTTAAAAAAACCCAAAGCACGATAACTATAGTTTTTACCCAAGTAAATCAGAAAGGCACAAGAGATAAGTGATGTTTGCAAAGATTCTTTGTGAGGAAAAATGTTAATTAATTGAAGACAAACTTCCTCTAGGAATTTGACAGATTTTGATAGTCTTTTTGTTTGGAAAGACTGTTTAAAAGTGATGGCAGGGTCCAGTAGTCATCAGTTGGAATATACATTTGGCAACTGAGAAAAGATCATAGGAAGAAGTCGAACTTGAAAATAGATAAATTACCACAGGTACTGTCCAGAGTTATTTTATTTAAAGGGAATTGTTTCTAACTGCAAAATCCTTGCCTCCTTCCCTTCAGTAGTCAGCTACCATTAGAAATAGTTACAGATACAGAGTAGGCAATTGCCTGGTTGTGGAAAATGTCACAGCTTCCTCTGCAAAATACAAACAAAACTCCCATTGCAGCTCTGCTCAGTGACTGTCAGAAGGTGTATTCACCCCCAAAAAAATATCTGGGTTAATTTCAACTTACACAACTGAACTGACTGAACAAAGAAACATCAAACTGCAACATCCCCACAGCAGTGGTTTTTCCCCCCGAAGAAATCTGTGCTGTCAAATTGGAATTCATAGACAGATAGAAAGTAGCCTCATGATAATGGTGGATAAGAGATATAAAATGTTAGGAAACTGGTCATGTAGCCAGGAAGAGCTTAAAACACCTAAGAACAGAGGAATTGCAAGTTGTCCAAGGAAACCTCTTTATCTTTTGTGAAATGCTTTAAAATACCTTTCTATGAGTGTATGTCTCTCACTCTGACTTGTTCCAAGACTGTGAGGAGTCCTCCTAAGGCCTTGCTTTTTTCCTGGCGCTAGAGTCCACGGTAGGAAAAGACTCAGGTATGTGCTTGTACCCTGGGCTGTTCTGAGACCATTGCAGCAGAATTCCCTGTTTGTGTGGCAACTTGCAGCCATGCTGCATTCTAGAGGATCTCTATATTGCTACAGCTGGAGTTCCAGGTGGGTGGGACAGGCTGATCAGGGCACCTTTCCTGACAGACAGGCATGAATGCTCTGCAACAGTCCACGGACTTCAGCTCTTCAGAATGGAAAGACCATCCATCTGCCTAACACCCCTCTGGCTGTGAGTTATTCTCAAAGTTGCAGAGGTTATGGCAATCAAAAGTGGACAATGGTCTAGTGTTAACAAACAGACAAATAGGAATTGCATGTTTAACACAGAGAAAAACATATAGTGCTTCTTTCCTTGTGTCTCTCAAAAAGCACTGACATTTTTCCAGTGTCCCATTGCCTGAAACAAACCCCTCCAAAGCCAAACAGAAGAACAAGCAGAAAGGAGTCTGTACTGATGCTACTCTTGGTATTGAACAAACTATCTAAATAGCCTTATTTTCCATGTTCAGTCCGAAAGAAAAAACTGTTTTTCTGCAGTCTTCTCAATACCTAATCCATTGGTAAAAAGGGCTGAAAACAGTCAAAAGGATCACTTTGCCAGTCTCCTCAGGGGAAATGAATGTTCAAGTACTTCACCCTCCATGATGGAAACTGTGATAGAAGAAAGAGTTGTTCCATGGTGCTTTTGTGCCTTGGCTGCCTCCTCTTTCCCTCTGCTCTGCTCCATCCTCCTGCATGTTCGCTGCAGCTTCATCAGCAGCTGAAGCAGTGGAGAGCTTGACAGGCTGCAGGAAGAGCTGAGCTCCCCCACCAGCACCACTTTCCACGGTCACAAGTTCATGTGCATTGCTAGTGTTTCAGACTTAGAACCAAATGTCTGTGGGACTTTAAAACAATTTCCCTGTCTGATTCCGCCGGCTGCTCCCACTCATTGATTTATGCTTGTGATGCTTGGAGCTGTGGCATAAATCTGGTTATGTAATAGAAACTTGATAACAGAGAAAGTCAATACAGGAGGGCAACAGAGCTGAAATTACACACTGGCACTACTTTTATTAACCCATTCTTAGTTCACCTTAACTGCTTCTCACAGACAACTTGTCTGAATTTAAGAAAAGGGCTTTCTTGATACTTACAGCAACACCATATTGACAATTCTTCCCTCTGTCTTGCTGGACCAAAGCAAAAGAATTTTCTAGAAACGTCATCCTTTCGCAACAAAAAGCTTTTAATATATTTTATTCAGTTAATTATATAATGATAAATGATCATTTCTTTCACATCAGGTAGAGTTTCTTTATAAACAAATTGTTTAAACAAATGTAGATATTTCATATTTCAGAGTGTTTCCAGCTTGGGCAGGTTTTCTGAGGAAAGCTTCTTTACCAGATTGTTTGTTTGTTTGATTGATTTTTGTGGCACTTGATTAATTTCTTAGCCACAGTTTCACAGCTGAGCCGCAGGATCTGTGAAAGCAGGAGGCTTGGCAGGTCCACAGAAGAACTTCTGACTGCTACAGTCTGCATCATTCCTCATTTTAAGCGATAAAGAAACATTAAGGTTGCAGTCTTTCATTCATACATGAAATTTCCCCTTTATGTTCTCATAATCTGATTCCTGCTGTTATTAGAAACCCCGTTGTTATTAGAAACTCATTTATCACAGATCTTTTTATTCATGGCTTCATTATTTGAAGTCCTGATGGTGATACAATTTCAGTTTTTCTTTTTCTTTGACAGAAGCTAGGGGATTTGCATATTTGATATGTGGGATTTAAGAAGAAACATGGAGATGAATATGAATAAAATCATTATCTGTTCTTCAAGGTGAGCTTTGCTTCTCATGAATATAAGTAAAAAGTATTTGATTTTAAATGCATATGTTCTTTATAAAATTCTGGTAATAACATGTTCCTTCTGTTACTCAACATGAGATGACCTGAATCATCAATAACTGAAATATATGTGAAAAACATTAACAGAGTTGATATAAAACAATATTTCATTAGTGTCCCAAGAGCAGTATTAGGAAATATGAAGCTAAGACTGTTACGAAAACTTGTCTGGAAATGATTACTTGAAGACTGGAAGAAGGCTAAAAATCCCACTTTGTCCAGGTGTTCCTGAAGTTGCTTAGCAACTGCCTCCTTAATCATGTTCTCCAAAAAGGGAGGTTTGACAGAGGGTAGTAATTAGATGGTTTCTTGAGGAGGGTCAAGACCTCAGCATACTGTAGGCAGGATGTCATTTTGCCCTTCAAACAGAGGTGTTAATGAAATGTCCATCCACTGGGAAAGTGCTTCCTCACTGGCTTTCATGAGCCCTGTGGTTTCCTCACTGGGGCTCTTTACCTGCCCCTGGGACAAGGCACTGCCAAAATCAGCCCTGGATGTGCTCATGGCCTCTTGTTCTGACATCCCTGGTTGATGGCTGACAGCTTCAGATATAAATGATTTTGCCCATCAAAAATATGAAGACAAATTCACTAATTTCCTGTGGCACAGACAAGGAACTGATAGGGAACTCAAGTGTCCTGATTAAATTTGCCAAGCAGCTTTTAACTGTATGCATCACAAATGCAAATAACTATTCAGACAGAAATTTGGAGTAAAAGAATTATAGTGAAATACATCATGAAATGTGATTATTTGGAGGTGGAGGGTGTTAACACTTCGGGAAAGAGTTTCCTATCATCACAAGAAATTCCAAACTGTAATTTTATTCATGAATATACAAATATAATCTTGGTTTCCATGGACATAAAAGAATGAAGTCCTCTTCAGTAGTTGAAGACTGAGGGAAAGGTGACACTGAGTTCCTTAGTCTTACCTGTCTCCCTTGGCACTGAATCTCCATTCTCATTCAGCAACAGTTCAACACATTCCTTGTTCAGTCCTTTCCTAGTAATGTACAGTCTCTTCTTTTTGTGTACCTATGAAATCTCCAGTCCAGCTGAGCTCTGACATTTCTGGTACCTTCCTACATGAGCAGGCAACATTACTGAATTCCTCCTATGCACTGCCTCCTTCCTTCTGCCTCTTGCTTTTTTGCACCACTTCACACTGGATATGGACAGATCTCCTTCTCAGGTCCAGAAAGGGACACCAGCTTTACCTGACTAGGCTAATTTTATCAATGCACCACATGCATTAACGAGTCTTAAAAAATTATATTTGTTAGCTGTGAATGTTATTCTGTATTCCTTTATCCTTTTTTTTCCTCTTGTTTAAAAACCTTACTTTGTATTAGGGAGCTTTTTTCTTTGTTCTACTTCTTCTTAAGACAGCATAAGAGTTTAAAAAATTTATTTATTTATTTATTTATTACAAAGTAACATTTCTTTCTCAGTCGCTTGTAATATATTAGAGGTTTTCCTTCCTTGAGTTTAAATGCAGTACAGACAGCTCTTTTTACATGTGCTGGAAAAGCTTTCAGAATGTTGCAGAATATTACTGATTTATCTCCAGACTTTATCTCCTCCAGTTTATTTGAGGCCTTAAACTTCCTTATCTTTCTCATGCTTCATCTTCATGTTCTTCATCCCTCAGTCTCCATCTTCAGTTTTTCATTTAAATTAGGTAAATTTGTAAAATACTTGTGTGATCTAGATGAGAAATGCATTTTTACCTTGCGCAGCATTACAGTAGAAACTAGGATATTTGTAACACTTTGCAAAGGAATGACCAAATCTGACAAAACTGAACTAAAATATGTTTTTCAAAGTCATATCTAAATGCAACTTCTTAAACTTAGTACATGTGTTTATGCTGGCTGATCATACATAGAAAATACCAAACATAACCAACAGATATAAACCCATCAATGTTTATTGCAAGACACCCTTCATGTTTAAATGATTTCTCACTTTTCCAAGTCAATGACTGATCTCATTTCCAATGCCTGTAAAACTGAAAGCTCCAAAATACACCTGCAAGATGCTCTTCATTATCATTATTTTTAGTATTGCTATTCATTCCAGATTGTAAAGCCCCTTGAAGAAGATAGGCATTCTACCTTTTTGAGGAGAAATGCTGTTTAGTAGCAAAGTCAGAATCTACAGATAGAGCTCCAAGGAGCCTGTCTTGCAATGCAGTCAAAAACCTTGGAAGTTGTTTTGGAAGGATGCTTCCATAACTTTAATCAGAACCACAATTGTCTAAACTTGTGAAGGGAATGTTTCAATGAAAGGGGAAGGTTTCAATGCTTTGTGTGATTTAGGATATAATTGTTTACATTAAATTAAAAAGGCCTCTATGTGCATTGATGTATCACTGCACAGTACTAAGTTATTTGATGTGTACAATTAAAGGTAATCAAAATGCCAGTTCAATTCATCAAGAGAGGAAATAATATGCATTGTAATCAGAGTTCTCTACAGAAAATGTTTGTTGGTGTTTCTGTTGTTATGCAGGATATTTTGGATGGAGGTTGATTTAGTAGCTTTGTAGAGTAAGACTTTTTGTTGATAAAGTAAAAATTATTTTATATTCCCTTCCCTTTTTTTCTTTTTGTTGTATTTCTTGCTACCTGAAAGTGCCCTATTGATTTATTTGGAACATTTGAAAAAAATTCATTTTTTCCTAGTAAAGTACTAAGCTTATGACAGAACCTTATAAATTTGAAACTCAGCAAGGCAGAACTAAATAGAGCAAACAACACTCAGAATGTTTTATCCACTCACTAATGATTAACAAAATATTCAAAGAAATAAAATAACCAGCTATTTCAATTAATTTCTTTTCTTTCCCTTTAAGTACTGAAAATCTTTTAAGTGCATTGCAAAAATTGCAGTTGTAGGTTATGGCTGAGAGTTCCTTCTGGGTGTAAGAATTTATGGATAGTTAAGAGAAAAATAAGTAGGGAAAAGACACTCTACATTTATCATCTACTCAACCTCATCAGAAAAAATACAGACAGATATTTTCCTGTGCATCTTTCCTTCTGTCAATGCCCTCCTTTAAATGGCCAGTAGTAAAATTTTTCCTTGGACTCAATGGTATTTCCAGTGCCTGCTGGAGAAAGAAGTTTCCTATGAGTGACTACAGTCTTTAACAAATCTCAGGCTGTTTGCAGACTGCATTGTAGGGAGGTTTCTGTCTGTCCCTCAGGGAAAGTGGTTAGATGGGTCTGACATTTTTGTATTTAAGGTTTGTGCATTAAATCATGTACCATTACATCAGTAACACAACCATCGCCATGAATGCTCACGTGGATAAGGACCATTCGTTCAGTCAGTCAGACACAGTCAGTCACAGTCAGACAGACACAGTCAGTCAGACACAGTCAGTCAGACAGCCAGACAGTCATTCAGACAGACAGTCAGACAGTCAGCAAAGGCAGAACACTCAAAAATGTGGAGGTGGGCTTTCCATTTTAAACTTCAGCATTTCCAAGGTGCTTGGGGTGCATGAGCTCACCCACTGCAGTTGTCACCCCACAGAACGTGGGCTCTCTTCATGGCTGTGAGAGGAAAATGAGGTGAGGAGTTTGGCTCATTTCTGGAGGTGTCTTTCTCTACATTGACTGAAGGCCTGAGAATCTCTAAAATAGGTGCCTTGGTCTGTCTTGTTGACATTCCTAATTCATTAGAGTATTTAATTTAACCTTTTACCACTAAAAATACATGTTTGAACCTCCTAGTCTTATTGTTTCTTGAACTTGGATTATTCTTAAAGAATTTAGGAACTAGTACTTAGTACATTACACCCATGTTGGTTTTCTTCATTACGATCATCCATAGGCAGGGCTATCAGCTTCAGGAGGTACTCTTTCATTTTAATAATCTAACCAAGACATACACAAAACTCTGCAGGCTAAAAATGTTAAATCTACTTTTTATTATCCTTGCTTTTCAAAGTAAGATGCACACATGATCAGTTTTGCTAATAATTGTAAGGGATTTTGTTGGGTAAAATATTTACCAGTAATGATTAATAATAGATCATAATTTTGATTATGAATATGATAATAATTTCCAACACAGAATAAATTCTCATGAAATAATGGGAATATTGTAATTACACACTTACATTGGTATACATTTTATAATGAGTATCTATGAAACCTCAAAAGTCTTATATTTTCCATTCCACTATTATTTTGCTTCACTTATGGAGAAGCAGTATATTCCAATCATCTAATAATTATCACTTTTTCACAGAAAATTGTATATTGGAACACGTATTATTTATATTTTATCCAAAGTTAACAGTATCCAAAAATTGTTCCTGTCATTTGTTTGAGAGTTTCTTTTGTAATCCAAGTTGCTTTGTGGTATCCTAGAGTACAAATTACTAGTGGATCAGCTGTTCTTTATTAAATTAAATTGATACTAAGGTTGATTACTAAGATAAGGAGTTTATTGTTTAGAGAGTATATGTATATCATCAGACAGTACTAACAGGATGACCATCAAATGCATAATGTTGTCTGCCCTCTTGTGACTTTTCATGCATCCAGAGACTTTTTCAAAGGAACATTTAACAGCATGATTAACTTTATATGTACCTGCAATCCATTGAAGTTAATGAAATCAAATATGGATGGAAATCCACTTTATTCAAACACACAAAACTCAGTGCAGTGGTTAAGGTATTTACAGCTGACTTACTGGAAGAAGTACAATGGATCTAAAGTGTAAAAGCAGCTAAATAAAGAAAGTAAAAAAAAGAGAAATAACAGAAGACAGGCCAATGTTGCAGACATAATGAAAAGAAAAAAAAACCAGTGCACATTGGGTTCACCTCTTTAAACTTCCTTAGCTCTTAATAGCAGAACTATGTGCCAGACCATCTGCCAGCTGTGAAAAGAAAGGAAATCACACATACAGGTACTGTAAAATACAATCTAATTAGTGTACTAAAGCTTAATATATTTGAGAAATTTTTTTTGGTAAATATAAAAACAATTATAATGGGACAAATCTATTCCCGTGACAATATAATGAAGAGGCTTATGCTTCTGTAATGAAATGTTTCATTATTCTGCATCATGCCTTACTGAATATATTATATAGTCTCATGTACAGCAATTAAAATGGTAATATACAGGAGCAGACAGACAGAATCTGAATCACAAGAGAGCAGTGAGCAGACTACTGAGATTTACAAACTTTTTCATGGAACTGTCACTCTGAGATGTGGCTTGCTCAACATTTGTGGCTTTACATAGCTCTCTTCAACAACAAGCAGTAAAACCCTTGCAATATATCCAATATTAATTGTTTCTTCAAATTAAGGAAAGAAGATGTGTAACAAATCCCTTTAATGCATAAGCAAACACATTATTTTTCCAGCACTTAGGCCATGCACTCCAAAGGCTTGTGGACAAACCTACAAATCCACGTCAAGGAAGCAGCAGTGATGCAGAGCAGCCATGGAAAGCAGTAAATTTTCTTGCATTACTTGCAAGCATCAGTTTCTTACTCCTGGCCATTCAGGAATTATGAGACCCTGTGGGAGCTGGCCAACAGAGGCCCCAAGGAGGAGGGCTCTGTCTGAGCAGGTTTCAGTCTCCATGATAAGAATCACCATCCACACATTGTTTTAGGAGATCAGCATGAGATCACAAAGGTTCCACTTTTTGTTGGGGGTCCAGTGCAGTTTTTTTATACTTTTGAGAAGGTAGCTTTTCCCTGAACATTTGCGTAATATTTAAGTTCAGTTCTTTAAGAGCAGCAAACCTCTACAATTACTGTAAAGAAGGAGTTACTCTTAGCCCTTTGATTTAGATGCAATGTACCCTTTCTGTCAATTAAATATTGTGACTATCATGTAGCTTGGATCTGTAGCAGAGGACCACTTGGGCTTGATTGTCTTGGAGATCTCTTCCAGCCTAAATGATGCTATGAATAAGCAAGGAGGACCACAGGTGTGGTGCCCAGTGGTGAGGTATTTCTCCAGTACAAGGTATGTCTTGGCTTCACTTGAGTCACATGAGTGTTTCTGTTTTCTTTGCAAGGAAAATATATGAATACTCCAAGGACTCATAACCAGAAATATACTCCAGAGTAACATATTGTGAAATCTACATTAGGGACATGCTGTAAAACCAGTAACAAGCAGTTCTAGATGAAAGACTTTCCAATGGAGAATTGCTGGATCCCAAGAGAAGACCAACAAACCAGTTTCCTGGAGCTGATTTTTAATAACCACTTCAGAAACAGATCAAATTGCCTTTACAACTATTACTGTAAATTTTTTGGATTTGGAACTTAGTTGTAAAATGTAGACAATTTTGGCAGTCCTGTGGGGATGAGGGAACTACATTTCAAGTATTGCTGTACCTGACTTAGGTCTCTGAGGTCTGTGTGCTGGATGGTCTCCTGTGGGCTGTGCTCCCTTGGTGCCAGGGGCCGGAGCAGTGTATCAGCTGACATCACAGTGCATACTGCTTCTGCTGGAGCACTTGCTTTGGAATTTAGTCTTGTCTGCATGAGGCATCACAGTAGCACAGCAGCAGAAAACACATTGTATTTTAACCAACAGCTGCTCATGGAAGAGGAAGATTACCAGGCCTGTTTGCACAATGCACTCTATAAGCAGCCTTCTGATCACTCCAAAAGCAACAAAGGGCACTGTGGATTATGCATACTTTATGGCCCTAGGCACCAATATGAAGCTGAAGCCACTGAAAGAATAAATGAAACACATTCATACCCATAATTAAAATAAAACATTACCATTGGTTTTTTATAGGCCCAGTGCTTGTAAGCTCAACTGCAATTCTCCTGACAGCCACCTCCGGGGTACACCATGTGGTCACATCTCCTTGTTCTTGTTGGTGCTTAACATACTTTACTATAGTTTTCTTTTCTTTTACTTTCTTTTTTTTTTAGTAACCCAAACACATATATTTGAAAATCAGTACATTCTTGATGTACTTGATTCAAAGGGAATATCTGGGACAGTATTTGAGAGTGATAGAAACATTTTAGCTGCTCAGATCCACTGTGCTTGCCAGCTGCCCGAGAACAAACCAGATTTCCCATAAATTATGTTACTTTGCTACTAACCACAGCAAATAATTTTCTGGGAAAATTTAAAATTTTGTTCCAAATGGAAATAGATTTTGTAAAAGGTTTTACATATTCCTTATTATTAAACTTTATGGAAACTTCTTTATAACTACTTGCAAATAAAAACTATCAATGATTTGATTAATTTGCTGAGAAATGTTTTTAGTGTGCTAGTTGACATAAAACACATTCCCTAGAGAGCTCTTGGGGATAGAGGCAGGGAGAGAAAAAAGGTGTAATAAGAGTATCTAAAGAGAGGTCATTTTCCCATTCCCAAACTGGACAATGATGAATAAACAGCTGGGAGTGTCTTACAGCACTGGCAGCCATGGGCTGACGGGACAGGGATAGTGAGATGGAAATAGGAATAAGAAACAATATAGGGGATTGGAATGTCTTGGATGAGAATTGTCTGGGAAGGACTAATCTGAGATCACACAATGCTGGTGGCAAGACACAGATATTGAAAGAGAAACAGTAGTACCTGGAAAGACAAGTCTGGAACACCATGGACACTTTCCTTCTGTGAAGTGCATGCTGGCAATTCCCTCCTATGGCCAGATCTATTCCCACATCCGCTGTCTTTACGCTCCAAACATAACACTGTATAGATGCACAGTCCTGTAGCTTTGCTTAGAGGTTAGTTCTGTTTTAGTTCTGTCAAGTTTTTTGGTTTGTTTTTTTTTTTTTTTTTTGGTTTGTTTTTTTTTTCCCCTAAAAGTTAGTAACCTGGTTATGACAGCAAAAACAAAAAAAAACCCAAACACCCCCCCAAAAAAACCCCAACAAAAACAAAAACAAAAAAAAACAAAAAAACCCAAACAAACAAACAAACAAACAAAAAAACAACTCCAAAGCTTGCTTCAGGGAAATTATCAGAATGTAGCCTTCTTCCTTTTGAAATGTATTAGTCTGAGAACACTTTTGAAAAAGAGTCCATTTTACATTCTAAAACATAAATTCAAAATTCTATAAATTAAAAAATTATATTAGACATTAATGTCCATTTTCAGAAAAAAAACGCCACCAATGTCTGACTTTTGCTGCTGTTCTGTGTCTTGTTATGTTCTAGAGATCAAGGAATCAAAGTTGGTTTACTTTTCTCAAGATTTGACAACACACAAACCTTTTGGAAATAGAAGTACATATGTACATTATATTAAAATACAGCAAGTCCCTGCATGGAAAGGTTAAATTATCTTAGTGTGTTGAAAGTGGGTTAAGTTTATCGGAGTGTGAAAGTTAAAGAAAATGAAACCAGAATAGGCAGGATTCTCAATCTTTCTAAAAATAAACTGTAATATACAGCTTGTTTTAGCTTGTGGTGAAGGATAGTGGTTAGGGAGAGTGATCACAAGGCTTTTGTGGAAATGAGGTACACCAGAGTATGGTAGAAAGAAGAGATCCAGAGCATAACAAACCCATTGCTCAGTTTCTCCCATTCCCCTCTAAATGTAACCAGTGCATGAAGCCTCATCTCACTGTCACTGTGGCTTGAATACTTTCCAATCTTTGATATGTTCCAAATTATTATAAATTTGGCTTCCCATAGAAAAGTCAGAGCAATGTAACATGCTTTTGGTGTGAGACTGAAAGCAGACATGGCTACATCCCAGCTGGTGGAAATGTGGTAATGAATTTCAAATAAATTTTAAACATTTGTTAAACTCCTCCTGAACACTTTTACTTGCTACTAGTAAAATATAGATGCCATAACTGAGCATTCACACTGAGGATTTTAATTACACTGAGACTGAAAATAGAGTATAATATTGAAATAGTCTGTCTTCTGTTCTACTAGCCTGCTACCCTTAAAAATTTCAGAGTAAACTTTTTGTTTCTTTTCTTTCTCAATTTCTCAATTTATGATTAAAATCTACAGTTTCATAGTTATTGAAACTAGATGATTTGTACCTGATGATCTATCTCAGAGCTCAAAATCTTAACAAGTGTATTATAAAAATCTCCTTATTTTCTATTTTATAAATCTTTAAGCAGATTTCTTTGAAAACCAGTTTTCACTAAATTTGTATTCACATATTTATCAACTGCATTTTTCTGCCTTACTGGCTCATGTTAAATAAAAGCAATAAAAAAAATAAAAAAAAAAGGTGAGGCTCAAACAACAGGAATAGTTTAGCAGAAAAGGGCCTGCTATGCCAGCTCACTATTTAAGAGTGAGCCAGGAACTCAATAGAGTTTACTTTAACTTTACTTCAATAGAATTAAGCTGGTTCCTCCCAAAGGAGGTTTTGCCTGTGCATACAAAGAGCAAGTAGCAATCATAGTAGTTTGTAATTATACTAAGTTTAATTACATATGAAGTTTGGGAGCTGAAACATTTGATTTGGACTTGTAGAAATAGAATCAGCATGTCCTATTTTCAGTTGCCCACTTATGTTTTTGCTTCTTTCCTCAGTGTTCTGAAATGAAGGACACTCCATCCAACATCTATCAGCCAGAATGGAAGATGTAGTAATGCATATTATACTTTTGGAAAGTCAGTAAATTGCACTAGCTGCCAATGAGTGCAGTAAAGATTCTGCTTTTCATTGCTTCCATCTGCTGGTTTCCTTTTGTGTTGAACAGGCAAGACAAGCAGAATCTCATCATGTGGAACTGGTAAAATGTTATCTAACAAGAAAGCAGGACTTTCCTATTTTCTGTCATAACCTGCTGTACTTTGTCCATAAATAGCAAAACACAAAAGTGTTTAAACAACATTGTAAGCTGCTAGTATGTAAGTTTTAAAATTTAGGGTAGCATTTTTTTCAGTTTCCCCAAATTTTTTAACTAAGGAATCTTACACAGGAAAAAAACAAATTGGCTTAGTTTTCAAAAGCATGCTTAAAAGGTTTTGCACTCCTTGAGTATAGCCAGCATCTTAAAAAAGAAAAAAACCAAAAAATGGTAATTCAAGACATTAATTAGTTGTTTAGCTTTAGGCATCCAAGTCTTAGAAACTGCAGCTTTTTCTACCAGTTGTAAAAAGTATTTTAGTGAATTTTCAAACATATCAGCATTTCAGTGAAATACCACTATTTATTTAACTAATTTGTTAACTGTTTACTGTCCAGAACTATGTGCATAATTTCCTTTTGCATTGCAATATATATGATTAACTAATTTCAAATGTTATTTTTAAGAATTTTGTGAACTTACTCTTTAGTGCTAAAAAATCCACTCTTCTGACAGTGTGCAATATCTTCATCATACAGACATTTGAGTGATAGTGGTATTCTCTTTAGATGAAGCTTATAAAACTTGAATGTCTGAATATCAATTGGATGTGATGCCTATCTGTACACAGACAAGATTTGTTTATAAATGGGCACTCTAGGATGCCTCTCTCCCCCTCAATTTCCGTTTTAATTCCATAAAGAATAAAAGGAGACTCTAAATCATCAACATTTCTTGGGAAAATAGTCATCAACAGATAAGATACAATTTATTTGACCTAACTATAAACGTTGATGCAGATGCCTATGTCCGAAGTAGTTGCCTTACATCGCCTCACATGTAACTCAAGGAAAACATTTTAGGAAAAGAATTCAACTTACCCATTTTAAATGCTCTTTTTTTATGCAAAAGGAATTATTCTAGATAATTCTGGCTCCTCTTTGTTGTCTCTTGAGGTTGTAGGCAACTAGCTCTGATACACACGTTTTTCAAGCATCTGAGTTTGGATAGGCACATCCTGTCTGGAAGCAAGGTGATACTTGTTAAACCCTCTCTTGTCACCAATAGTGATGACAAATAGAAAAACAATCATGTGTGCCCTTTAAACTGTTTGTGTTTGGAGAAGCTAGAATGGGTCATAGTTACAAATACAAAGAAAGATGATGGGAGTTTTTCAGCAAGTTTTGCTTATACAGTTTCATTAAATCATGCTGCTCTCCTGGCCTGAAAACTTTAATGTAATTTGCCAACCACAAGAGAGCAAGAACAATATTTAGACCTATTACATAATGTAATCAATTAACTAATCCAAATAACTTAAAATTAGGATAAAGAATGGGTTTAAAAATTTTTTAATTGAATTTATTAATCATCAATTTAATTGCAAAAAAAATTACATTCATTACTATACTGTTACAACAAACAAACAAGCAGACAAAATGGAAAAGAGTAGTTCTAGAATGAATTTTGGGAAGATGCTTGGGAAGACCAAGCCCATCCATGCCTCATAGAAAATTCTTCCCACTCTTTCCACAGATATTTCTGTTTAATGTAATTATATCCATGATCTTGACCTGTTATTCACCTCAGCCTGATCTGAGCCAGTTGTGTTGCTAGATGGGTCCAGACTAAATAGACAGATAAATCTCAGTGTACAAGTGCAGCAAAAGTCTTTATGCAGGTCTGGTTATCCTTCAACTACCTTGTATTATAATAACCATATCTTGCCTAATTATATGGGGAAAACTCCAGCATCCTCAAGAGTTCACAAAAACTTGCCTCTAAACAGGCAAGGGGGAGAGGCTGACCCTGACAGTCTGAATAACAGGCACCAATCATTATGCTGTGGCAAATCTCTTCCTGGACCCTCAGAACCCCAGAGGGACATTACCACAACTCAAGAAGCCTGATATGAATATTTAATCTATCTAAAATTGGGTGATTATGCACATACTGTGCATCTGGGAGAGTGGTTCCCCCAGGGGCTTATAAAAATAAATACTGCATCTAAAATGTAACAGCCAAAATGCAGGTGGTGAATTCTCTCTCTGTCACTTACTTGCAGCACTTCTTGGCTTGTCCTGATGTGCCACTGAAACAAATGGTCCTTCTCTGAAAAACAATTGCCAAGGTAGATGCACCATCCACAAGGGATCAAGGGGCTCATCACTGGAATATGAGGTGTTCCTCCAAGCCATCTACTGCAGCATGGGTGATGGGTTTGATGATACAGGGAATAGTTTATAGGTTTTCTTTTTAGTGCGTGGTATATTAGAGTCTCACATTTTAATGAATTCCATAAATAAAAGATGATGAAATGCCAGTGTTTTGCGAACTACATGCAGCTAGTTTCATCTTGAAATCTGGCTACATAAACAATGTTGTAACCAACATTTTTTACCCTGTCTTCTGTGTTGATGTTCTTGGAATTACTAGTTAAACAGCAATAGATCACTTTCATTACCAAATATAAAATATTGAGCTAGCATCATTCTGTTTTTTGTACCTTCACCTCAGCTTCATCAGTCACGCTGAGAGCAATTGATCTGCTCTGGGTAATGCGGACCTGTCTTCGTGTGGGAAACAATTTGTTGTTCTAGCTGAGGTCTTTGGCACACTTCACTCTAGTGCTCTAAAAGGTTGTGTAAAGGGGACATTAGGCTCCATGCCAGCCACCTTGCTGTCTTCTCCATAGCTTTTGGTACCAGATTTCAGAAAGGGTAAAGTGGAGAAGAGAGGAACTGAGACCTAGACAAACCTGCAACAAGAGGGGTTTAACAGTGGCTTTTGAAAGAGTGTAAATCATCCCAGAAATTATCTTTTTTTCCCCCTTTTTGGATGAAAATAATGAAACATTCATCAGGGATTCTGGGTCTGTCAGGAACAAACAGCAGCTTGATGAGCTTCTACAACTGCTGTTCATGCACATACCCCGAGGAAAAACAGAGAATTAATAGCTTATTTGCTTTGCTTGGTGAGAGAGAAGCTAGGGCTTGTAGGAGAATAATTCAGTCAGAGAAATTGCTAATAAATACATAATTTCTTGCTTATTTTCAGAGAAAAAATTATTTTGACTTCAAATAGACTGATCTTTGTGAGGTATAAAAACATGAAGTGCAAAGAGACTGCTCCTGATGGTAGATGCTCTTAATCCCTTTAAAAAGTAGTGCCTGTGCTGCAGAAACATTCAGCATATTGCCATGGAGAGAGGAGAAAGCTCCAACAGTTTTCTCTCCCCGTCAGGTGTCTGGGCTGGAGCACAGTGTCGCACTGCTGATCAAAAGCAGAGTGTTTGTTCTTCAGCCTCTCTGCACCCAGCTGCAGTAAAGAAGCAAAGGTCGCAGAGCAGAGGGGTTACTCTATCTGCTACCCCAGCCCAGCCAGCAGCTAAGCCTCTAGCAAACACATTAGTGTTTCATTTGTGTTTTACATTAGTGTTTCATTTGTCATCCTCGTGGTGCAGCACCAGTGCCTGTGGCGGTCCCAGCGCTCCCTCAAGTGCTGGGGCAGCAGAGCAGGGAGGAGATGTGCTGGGCCAGGAAACCATCAGCACCAGGGCTGGCTCTGCATTCCTTGGCTTTGTCACCTTACCCTGAACACTGGGTTTCAACACACAGCCTTGAGGGGCAGTCGGGAAGGCACCGGAAGGCAGCGGCCACACCAATGAGTGGCAACTGCTGGTTCTCCAAACATCTCCCCCTCTCCTCCACCCTTGTCTCCATCCTCCCCCACTCTGCAAACAAAGAGTGTTTTGATTGCTTGGATGACAGCACAGGAATTTGCCTTTTCGAAAGCACTCGCTATATATACACAACCTAAGTACTGTTACCAGAAGAACCTTTTAAAACCATCATGGGTAATGGAAACTGTAGCAGTGACCAGTTGCATTTGGAACCAGGGTTTCCAACGAACACATAAACCACAAAGACAAGTCTGCCCATTAGTCCAATGGCATGATGGGCAAGAGTTGGTAAAAAATTATTTAATAGTTTGCCAAAATAGTTACTATTGCCTTTGGTTACGTTTGAATCCCTCCAGTGTCTCTGTTTGCAAAGTCCTATGTTTACAAAGCTGTCTGAAATATACCATTTAAATTCATTGCCTAATGCACAAAAATCAATTTTCTTGTTCTGCAGCCAAAGGGCAGGAGAACTAATTTTGTGTATTACAGCATCATTTCAAACTGGCCCATTTGTGACAGGTTTTCAAATGTGCATAATGCCAAATTAGATGAAAGGCACCACAGGGTGATTACATACATTAAAGGTATCTGGGACAGCAGTCATCTCTCTTGAAAGGAGAAAAGATTTCTGGGAAGTCTGAGAAGCATGCGGACAGGTGAGGAAATCTCCATGCTGCAGAACTGCTTAGTTTAAATGCAGTCCTCAAAATTGAACCATATTTTACAAAATTAACCTCCCTGAAAATACATGTGCTTTTCAGTTTGGCCACCTCCTGCTCCATATTAAGGCCTTATTTCTGATGTTCTCTGTTTTTCCCATCATAGTTTCCCTTGCCCTGTCCCAATCCTGATTCTCTCATGCCCTGCCTCTCTACTCACTTGCCAAACTTGTTTTTCAGTCTGTCAATCATTCTGACTCTAATTTGTTCTAAATTTAACTCCTGTCTACCCAATACTCCAGGTCCACAGGACCAGAGGTGCCACTGTCCAGAGCTCTCCCCCAGTCTTCTGCCCATATGGGTTTTTTGATCCCCCTTGCTATTCCTTCCCCTGCTCTGTTTCCTAGCTTTGCGGACATCACTTATTCCTACTCTTCATCTGCTCTGGAGAAAGTTCCTGAACTACTAAACTACTCATACTATTCATACTACTGATGAGTAGAACTTTTATAATGTCTTCTCTTCTGGCAGTCTGGTAGGTCTTCAGGTTTAGTTTTTGTCCTCTCCAGACTTTTTTGTTAAAGCTCTGTACAACCTTCAGTTTTCTTTGCTTAGTCTTTGATCTTTCTGGCATTTCTGGCAGGCTCATGCGCAGCCTATCTGTGCCAATGTTATTCACTTCTCTTTACCACCATCCACTACCACTACCTTTCCCAAATGGCTCAGCTCAAGACTACCTGCTTTTTTCTCAGTTCAAGCTTCTGTCTTTTTTGCCTCCATCCTGTCATGTTATCAACCACTTGCTTTATCTGTACTTTCCTCCTCCCTTAACCATACCTTGTTGAGCTCTTTGTCATTGCTGCATCTCACCCACTTCTCCTTGCTTGCTGTCCTTCTCTCTGTGTCCTCACTATGAATGGGCTCTCTCTGCCTGAGGACACACATGCTGTTCTCTGACTCCTTCCTCACTGCTAGCTAACCTTGATTCTAATCTACATAGAAGATTTTATATATATTTATAATATATAGTTATATAAGTAGCTATATATGTAGTTATATAGAATTTGTCTTTCCAAAAGTAGGAAGTTCCTTATTATCTACATGTAAAACAGGCTTTTCCATTATGATTATCTCCATTCTCTCTCCTGAGTTCACTCCCCAGCTCCTCTTACCTAGTTATTTGTGGAGTAAATATCTTTTAACTTTTTTCCTGCTTAAGATCCCATTCATAGAGCCTTCTTCCCTCTTCCCTCAATTCCCACTATGCCTGGTGTTACAAAAGGGCTTACCCTTTTGTTTGTACTGGTTCCTTACAGACAGTGAGGTTTTACATCATTCATGCTATTGGTTCTCATATATTGCTTAGCACCCACAAACCCTTCCTGGCTTCTCAATATTTTCTCCTAACTACCTCAACCCTTATTGAAGTTAGAGTATTCATGATAATATCTCTGCATCTTATTTTCATCTACTTCCTCTGCTTTTCCTGATTTTCTGGTAGCTTTTGTTGAAAAATTCTTAATTTCAGGTTATCTCCTACTTCTCTCAGTTCTTCCTCCCCATTTACATAGATCTCATTGAAGTTAATATACTTGCTATCAACATAACATATAAAATTCCTCTTTTCTCTTTTTCCCTTTTGAATCCATTTTCTATTTCTTTATTAACTCAGACCACATGTGTAGGCAACACCATGAGTTTCAAGTGAGGTTAAGACTGTAGAGTACTGAGTAGCCGTGGACACCAGGCTGTATGGATTATTGTCTGGTATTTTTGAAAGCTGTTTTGCTCCCAATGTAAATGAGAGTTAGGGATAGTAGACCCATCTATGTGGGTTTCATAATAACTTTCATAATAACTGTTACTGTTTGTTTAAATACTTACCTTACCTCTAAGCCTCCATTTGTTTTTCCTCTTCAGTTAGATGCCTCCTACAGCAGTGTTATCTCTCACACTCTGATCATTAAAAAAAATTACAGTAGCATTGGTAATCTGCAGGCATGTGTCTTAACCCTAAAGCCAAACACTAAAGCTGGGATTCTACAGGCTTCTTCTTCCCACTCATGCTCCTGAGCACTAGACAAATAGCAATTTGCTAAAATCTCTAATTTTGGCTGCATACCAGAAGAAATCCATGAACTGATTAAGAAAAGGTTCAGGAACTTCGGAAAATAAAGATCATATGGCAGTCACTAAAAAGTCCTCCACTTTGTTGTTCCATACTGTGTTGCTCCTGTTTTGATTGTAAAATTGATTTTGTCTCCTCAAAATATATTAGCAATATCATTATAACATAGCAATACTGAGGGGAAAATTAGGATAGTTGCAGCTGAGTGAAAAAAGAGTCTCAAGGTGTCAAGAATTTAAAAGTGCTTATTTCCTTTTATGGGACTTCTTTCAGATGGACAGATAAACTTTGGAGTGTTATTTAATTCTTTGTAAAGGAGATACAATCACATCTCTTTGACCATTGGAATGTAAGTTGGTGTCACTTACCCCATTCAGATCACATTCAAAGCCCTAATTACCCTGCTGTAAGAACTTTATTGTTGTTTGATCAGTATCTCACAACACATGGTTACTGTATATACTGATTTTATCCTATGACTATTTTAATAAAAAGGAAGCCTGTACAAACAGCTGATTTTACTGATATTATTAATGCTACCTAGCTGTTTTAATGGTCTTAGAAGTCCAGTAACATGGATTATTGTTATATAATTTGTGGGGTTCTTAGTCTATTGTATGGTAAGGAATGTGCTAAATGCATTAGCAAATAAAATCTGGAAGTACACCAGTGATATGCTATATTACACAGTCACTCAGATGCAGAAAAAGCCATTTTAGTTACTAGAAAGTCAAAACTAAGATAGTAAAAACTTTCCCGTGAAGCTCTGGTGGTTAATTAACAGACAAATTCTGATTTCACCCTGCTGTTTCAAAATGGAAGTGTTTTTATCCTAAATTAATTTCTTGCCCACAATAAATAATACTTTAAATTTCCTGCTAATCTTATGTAGATAGCAATCTAGCCTTTCAGTTGGCATTTGGAGGACAGAGACATCTCATATTTACAATTAGTTTGGCATTTTTAAAAATATTAATCTTTCTATAGCTTGCCAGCAGGATATAGAAGGAGGGCTTGGGGGACTTTTTGTAATCATTCTCATGCAGGATTTGTGTTTCATTCTCCCCATGATTTCTCTGAGCTTAACAAAAAACAGAGTTTAGAAGATTTGTTTGGTATTTAACTTGATTATTTAAATAAGAGATAAGCAATTGCCATTACAGCAGGTAGGCAATAATTTCCTGGGGTCAGGGTCTCTCCTCTCCTGTGTACACCTCTATTGTTAATGGAGCTGAACATGCACACAGGCATTTTTAGAAGGGAATGTCAAACAGTCCCCATTTATTTTACAGTGTAAATACTTACAAGACAAAACACAGACTTCAGGAGTCAGTCTGAAGACTTTAAAGAAAGAGCTTGAAGAACAAAGAGATTTAACAACCTGACCATTACTTTTCCCTCCCAAGTTCTAACTTTAGAACTGCAAAACTGTCCTTAACCATCACAACCCCACTTAGCTGTCTCCTATGCTCATATTGAGGTAGGGTCCAGGCATCAACTATTTTCTCAGCATTTCTTCAGTGGACTAGCTGAACACAGTATATGAAAACTTTAAGAAACACAGTATATCTCACTACATATACAGGGAGCTTAGGTACAGAAGAATATCAACCAAAAACTAACTCTTATTCTAAATTCCCTGAATGGGCATCCACCAGAAAGGTTTTTGTTCAGCTGGATGAATATCTGTAACAGTATTAGGTGTTAAGAGTCAAACTTTGTGTGCTCAGGGACGTTTGTGAGTGGTGCAGTGTAATCCCAAGAGGAGGAGTTTGCATCAGTCAGAGCCAAATCGTTGTACAGGACCTGAGCTTACAGCATGAAGCTGTGTCAGGGGAGGTTTAGGTGGGATATTAGAAACAGGTTCTTCCCTCAGAGGGTGTTTGGGCACTGGAACAGGCTCCCCAGGGAAGTGGTCACAGCATCAGTCTGACAGAGCTCAAGAAGTGTTTGGACAGTGCTCTCAGGCACATGGTGTGACTCTGGGGCTGTTCTGTGCAGGCTGAGAATTGGACTCAATGATTCTTGTGGGTCCCTTCCAAATAGGATAATCTATGTTTCTATAGCAATTTTTTTTCTCTTTAGTACTGCTTCTAGTTGTCTTTCAGATACCTTTCAACATCATAAAAGTGTGTGTTCCCTTGGTTTTCTAGTCTGAATTAATGCCTGCAGCTGCCACTGAGCTGAAAGTCAAAGTGCAGCAGGTGGTGGGTACTGTTATCAGGCCAGAGCACTGCTGAATCCCAGAGCTGAAAGGCTCCCATCCCACATTATGGTCACCTCTTCAACCAAAACAATAAACCTGGATTTATTACTTGTGCCTGGGGCCTCACTTAATAGAGTCCTCTCCCTATATACCTCCCCCACACCCAGGTTAGAAGCAACTTTGTCCTTTTTACTGTTGACAGAGAAATTTTAAGAAGCTTTTGATTAGTTCTGAGGGCAACTTCTACATTTTTAGCACTTGTATTTTCTAGAAGAGTGTGGGGTTTTTTACTTCAGGCAGAACAGGTTTACAAGCTGCAGTAGCTGAATACCTTAAAGATGCTTTGCAGACAGTTCTTCAAAGATCTGTGACTTAGGCAGAAGGAGCTTTCCTGAGGCAGCCAACTTTAAAATTGCTTTACAAAGAAAGAATATTGCCATCTTGACATTTATCAGTAGTAAAAAGTATGTCTCAGGGAGGAAAATATTGTGACAGAGTTCAATCTGCTCAGCATTAAAATGACAGAGATTTTACAAGTGTTTACTGTTTATCAAGAGTAAAGGTTCTGCAGACTTTAAGAAGACTTGCATTGCTAAATAACCAAGTAACTCTTGGAAATATCACCCTAATGATTCTTGAGGATGGTCCTTGTGAGAAATTACTTCAGGAGACTGGAACATGTTGCAATACAGTTGCCTCTTCTTGCTCCTAATAATTTTCAGCCACTGTGCAGAAGATACACGAGCCCTTGGCAGGCATGGCTGAAGGTCTTCCTGTGCATGGCACTAAATTTGGTGTCTTTGTTCTATTTTCTTTCTTTTCACAGTTTTACAGAAATCTGTGTAACTGACATGTGAACAAGTTATGCAGCTTGGAAGATGTGAAAAAGAAATGTAACAATGCTTGTTAAGCAACCAGGATTTATTTACTAGGATGATATGACAAGACTGTGTTAGGTAGAGTGATATTGTTAATCTTTAATAATGACCTAGAAGAAGTAATAATATACTAATGAAACTTCAGGTTTCATTGTGAAAGGTGTTCTTCTGTAAATCCTGTGAGCTGAATAATTGCCTGTGTAGTAGTAAGACAGGACAGAAAGATACTCTAACCCAAGTGTCTCAGGGTGCACACAAACACACACACTCTTGCACACACACACACTTCTTTCTTTATTAGAAATCCAAAACCTAAATTCCTAAACTGAAAACATTGTTATAATCAAAGAAATACTGAAAAGAGTACAAAACCCCCACAATCTACTTTGAAAAAAATGATATTCCAAAGATACAATATATTAAAACATAAAAACTTTGCAGAGGCTATGCTTTACCCTCAGAAAATGCATATTGTCAGCTATAAAATGTCATATATCTCAAACCAACACATAAAGTTTCTTACCATGAATACAGAGGTGTTTATCCTTTGTTATAGGACAACTTGTTAAGATGCATGAAGTTGTCACTCCAGCTAGAAGAGATATGCTTCATTTTGCACATAGAATATATATAAAGAGAACAGTGAGGCCACTTCCTTTGACAGTTAAAGCTGGTCTAGAAATAGTGAAAAATCCTATCTGTATCTCTGGATTTCTTATCTCAATCTCTGGACAGACTTTTGTGTGAAAACTGATATAAAGCTTTTCCACAGATTCTTTTTTAGATATTCCAAGCTTTCCTCACAATATGTGAGCATTGCATTTAAAATCATGAAGTTTTCTAAGCAAAGGATTTCAATTAATAGGATGAAAAAACATATGAGTGCATTTTGCCTGGTATCTATAGCCCATTATCTGAAAGATCTTATGTCTTTGACATAATAGACAATGCTATTTCTTTTACATAATAGACAATGAACTTCCTTCTGCTTTTAGTTACACTCATATAAATCTGGAGTAACACCTTTGGAATCTGAGATGAGTTCTGCCTCAATCTCTCTTTAGATGCTGGACCATGGCCAATCTTTTTACTTTGAATAACTGCCTCCAGTGTTTGGGTTGTATTCACAAGTAATCCTCAGAAAACACAGCTCTAAACTTTGGGAAATGCTGGACAACTGAAGTCCATGTTATATTAACCTAAAGTGTAGCCCACAGCTTTAAGGAAATCTATCCAACAGTGTGTCCTGTGCAGGCAGCTGGAGAGGAGATGTGCCTGCACAGGCTCTGCAGCTCACAGCCTGTCTGGAATGAGAGGCTGCTCCTGCTTCTCAAAAAGAGGCAGCGTCCCTCTGCTCTTCCCTTTTCACCTGCCTTGGTTTTAAACATACCTAAGTGAAACTGAGGAAACTATCCCAATCATGTAGAGCTTTAGACAACATTGTTAGCCATTGCAGGTGATAGCACATTTCATTTATTCATTCGTTTTCTCTGCTTAGAGGTGACAAGTCACACTTTTCACAGATAAATTCCGTTCTGTGCTTTTGAAGCCATGCGGTAAACCAGGTTCCTAAAATAATACAGATTAAAATGAAACTGAATAAAGTACTAGAAACAGAAGTTTTAGAGTCATAATCTTACTGCCAAATTATTTCATAACAAGCAACAGATTTCCCTAAAGTTTTGCAGATTCTGCCACTTTGCAACTAGTTCTTTGAGAAATACCTATGATGTAAAAGTCCACTAATATCTGAGGGTCAAAAATTATGCTGTAGGGAACTGACTAGACAGAGATCTAACCAAGTGTTTGAAGCTCTTCATGTCAGGATCAGAAACATCCTTCTGGCCCCTCTTGTGCACGTGTGTGGAAGTGTATGTGCTGTTTCTCTCCTTGATTGTTTATTTTTGCGGGAAAAAATCATACATCAGCATCATTTTCTAGTCATGTGAATTTCGACATTTTCTTTTTTATTAGGAATATTTCCTATCTATACTTATACATCAAGTCTGAAATGTCTTTTCTTGCATTCAAGGCACAAATGCACAGGAACTGCACTTCCAGTGCTTAACAACTGCAATGTGTTTCTCTTTTCAACAATTCCCACCACTCAGCTCACAGTTTCATTAATTTTTCAGGTGAAGTTTTGCTGATATGTGAGTAAAGGACCGAAAACATTGTAAAATATTACACAGTATAATTTCTCCACTACAAGCTGCTGTTGGAGTAATTTACTTGGTGTTAGTACAACATCTCTCCACACCCCCAAAAGTGAAGGAAAAATCTCCTTTCTGGAGACAGGAGCTGGTAAAGCTGTTCTGTACTAGCTCAGACAGACTTTTCTAATATAAACCTAAAAATAATATTAAAAATTAAAAGGGTCAAGTTCTTTAGAGAGTTTTGTTTCACAAAGGGAACTGAAACACTTTTGAGCTTCTATTTTGGGAAGCAAAGGGAAAAAAAGTAAGGTAATAAAACTGAAAATGTCACATTTGAATTGATAATTATTAAAAAAGAAATAAAGGCCTTTGTACTGTCCAAATGATGTTAAAGCAAGATTTGGGAGGATCTGAAGCTGTGTGGGTGACAGGGGCTGCCTTGCAGCACAGGGCATTGCCCCCACTGGAAATCAGCTGCCAGGCCCACTGGCCAGTTGGTCTCATCTGGAAGAATTTACCTGTAATTAGAAATCATTACAGCTCAAAATAGTACTTGTTAAAACAAAAGTAATTTTCTATTAATCAATCCATGTCTTCAATCCTTCTAGGCTTGTCAGAATCACTGGGCCTAATGCTGACATCCACATGTATCCTAATTTATACAGAATTGTGGAGAAATTGCAGAAAGAACAGAGTTTTAGATTCAAAATGTTGCCTTAAACCCTAAACTACCTGTTGAGACTGAATCTCTCTGGAATAAAATGACTTAATTCTATCTACTTCATTATGTTCTGGATGAGCACATTTTGAATGTAAGAGTATACCTTTATTTTTCACCATACATCCACCTGCCATGGAAACCTGAGTTACTGCCACTTAAGAAGGCAGCAGTTCCCAAAATATGGTCAAATAACAGTAACTTGCAATTCATAATGAGCAGACCAGTGACTGAAGAGGACAGAGTAAAAACCTGCATGGAATATTCTGGGACCAAGGTTATGCCCATGGCACAAGGGAATTGTTGAGTTTTCCAACACCTTGCAGTCAAGAAACATTGATGAAGATTTGGCTTTGTCTCCCCAAAATATCTAAATCTTGAGGAAAGACTTGCTGCAAAGCTGTCTTCTCAGTGACTGAATTAAATGTCCTGTGTGCCAAAACTTTGGTGTCTGTAGTGCTTGTGATGGAGAAAAAACCCAGACCACTCAATTTAAAATACTGTTGAGAGATAATTTAATAAAGAAACCCTGACTGGAGCAGTCCATGAACTGCTCAATATTTGAAGTTTTTTTTTTTTAATGTAAAAGCCAGAGCTGAATGGCAGATGTGTGTGTGCCTTAGCAGCAGTATTAAAATCTTCCAGTGAGTTTGAGGAGGTTTTCAATTTCAATGTGGGCATGGTTTCTCTTGGGCCTTCCTAATGCTTCCCAGGTGAGGCCATCCTGCTGCCCACCTGGGGAAGCAGCAGTGTGGTCACTGTGCTCCCATGCCCAGGGCTGCTGCACAGATGGGGGCTGCTGGATGCTAAAAGGGTGCATTACCTGCCCGAGTCACAGTGCAGCCCCAATTACCGCGGGGTGCTGGGTTCATTGTCAATTAGAGTGGCAGCAATGGCAAGCAGCAGCTGTGACAGATGGCCGGGCTCCAGCCACCTTGTGGGCAATGGGATCAGAGCCAATGCAAATCTTTTCTTCCCTCTTAAAAAAAAAAAAAAAAAAAAAAAAAAAAAAAGAAAAGAAAAAATAAAAGGGAAAAGACTGTCAAACCCCAACACAGTTGCTAGTTAGTTGCAACAGATAAGGGGGAAGTATCATATCTACAAAGGCAGTATTTATCTGTTCTCTATTAACCCTTACTTTCAGCTTTTTGAAGTCAAGATTTTGTTTATTTATTACTTACTTCAAGCAGGATGTTCAACCCAAAAGACAGTTTATGTTAAACCTTTGTTCTGAGGGGAACTTACAAGATGCTTTGCTCATAAAAACCAGTTTCACCCAGCTGTTAGATTCTTGATTGGATAATTTTTTCTTCCAGAACTGTACCAGTTTTGTTTCTGAGCACAGCATGTTAAGATAAACCTAAGACTGAACCAATTGTCTCCGATGAAATCCAATTCTGCTTAGTAGCTTAAGGTGATATTTACCCTGTGTTAAAAACTGGAATCATCGCACCCTTTCTAATCTCATCTGGGCAAGAGTCAAGGCTCTCTC
The DNA here is from genome assembly GCF_028018845.1 of Melospiza georgiana. Classification (NCBI taxonomy): domain Eukaryota; kingdom Metazoa; phylum Chordata; class Aves; order Passeriformes; family Passerellidae; genus Melospiza; species Melospiza georgiana. The sequence goes on from NC_080432.1 coordinate 94,134,988, forward strand.
TCAAAGCTCTTGCACTACTTTATTTCCCAATGATTTGGGGTGTTGAGCACCTCTTAGTTCCTCTCTAGGTTCAACCACAGCCAATATAATGTGGTCTTGAAGGCACCAAGGAAATGCCTCAGACTGTATCTCAGTAACCAGAAAGGAGCAATCACCAGAAGGGCAGCCAACATGGGCCACATCTTGACAGCATTCTGTACCAAATGACTTCCTGCACAATTCAGGCTGTGACCTCAAACCACAACACGGAATAGTCTAGTCAGATGTGTGCTTGAGGTTTATTCACACCACCTGTGGGACAGCAGCAGTAGCAAAATTGTATCTTTCTGAGGTGAGAGGGAATACACAAACAGGAATGGTGGTGTCCCATCAGAGGAGGTGGCCTCCTGTTTCACCCACAGCCAATGTGAAAAGACAAGTGTGGGGTAATTTAGAAATTGCAAGAAGACTGTTTGAGGTTGGATAAAAGTTGTTCTCAGGTAGTAGGTATAAATCAAAGAAGGAAACGTTTAGATTCTTTGTCAACTAAATTGCTAATTCTTTGGGCAAAGTAAGAGAAAAAAAAAAGAGTAGATTATTTTCATGCTAGCTTTAAACTAGGCACTCTGTAAGTGCTAGGACAAACAGATTTTCCCCTTAAGATACAAACAGCCAACCAGAGAATTCCATCCAAAAGACAAAGCATTTGACTATCCAGAACAAAGGAAATCTGTTTTCATAGAAGAGAAAAGTTGAGGTAGGTTAAACATGAACAGATCTAACAGGATGTGGGCACACTAAATTAGAGCAATATGTCACAAATGAAGGACTACAAAAGAGGCTTTCACCAAATACTGAAAAAGAAAAGGAGAGGAAAAAAATTAAACAAAGAAAGCCCCAGTAGCATTACTAATTGCTATATAATATATACTTATATTATAAGGGTGTCTTAAGGCCCCTATGTACAGTTAAAATTTAAGCTTCAGTTATGAGCTGTTGTGTGTCTTGTCAGTTAAAGCCCTGAAGGCAGTGAGAGAAGGGAAAAAAAGTTTAATCTCTGGCTGTTAATAGTGTTGACAATTGAATGCAATCTTAGGACAACAAAAAGAAATTTTTTTTTCATTTGTTTGTTTTTGTTACTGTTAATTCAAGCTTTGTGGTATCTTTTTGCTAATAATAAAATAATTTCCTCAAGCTGAAATCAAGTGTGGAAAAGGAGCTTAATGAGCTCTTACTGCTTAGTATTTGTGCTGTAAAGGTTTGATTGATTTACTCAATGTTCTCCTTATTAATGAAATAAATAAATAAAATAAAACCAGGTTGTTATCCTATTATATTATAGCTTTTATTGTTTTTCATGGGGAAAGAAAAATCTTTTCCTTTGCTTAACCTTTGGTGCAGAGCTTGGTTTTTTTGAGACTGGCAGGACAACTTTTCTTCTCAAGTATTCTTAGAATTCAAAACCATAATTACAGGTGGTAAATTTTCAGCAATCTGAAATCAGTGACATATGCAGAGTAGATGATCTCTTTTAGGTTTATTTTTGTTTTTCTGTGGACTATTCTATTCACAGTACACACTGTGAGCAGCCATTGTACCCTTTCTCAAAAACTCCAGAAGATTCTTGTGTCCCAGGTAGGCAGAAAAAGACAGAGATGAGGGCTGAGGGAGCACCTGCTGTTTGGGTTTCTCAGGCAAAGACTTGATACACAAAGAGAATAAAGGAAATGTCCGTGGTAACACAAGCAACATGAGCAAAACAGGAAAAGAAATGCAGTTCTTCCAGGTTCCTTGCAGGCATCCTAACCAGATAATCACTTCTCATACTTTGAAGGACAAGCAGGTCAAATAGTGAGTGAACAATACAAAACCTTTAAAGAGAAGTGAGTATTTGCACTTACTTGCATGGACTGTGGCTCATATCTCATCAAGAGGTGTATACAATTATTTAAGAAAAATAACTTACTGATAAAAATAAATTGTTCTAAAATGTAAACTTAGAGAGTGGGTTTGGAAGCAGTTTCCTATATCAGATAAGAACTAGATCAGAAATCCCTTCCTTACCTTCAAATAATAATCATGCTCTTTAATTCATTGAAATAGTGAAAGACAAATGAATTATTTTGAAAAGTATTGTTAAAAATGCCAAAAAATTGTTTAATAATTATCATTCATTCTACTTTGCAATCAAACTTCTGAAAAGGTGCTTTGCAATAACTGTAAATGTATCGAGGAAGTTCTCCACTGAATAGTTATATCACATCTGCAGTTTTAGGCAGAACAGAAGTTGAAATCTTTAAAAAGGTAAAAGTCAGATTTAAAATGAAAAGATATTTTCCATGTTAAACAGGTGAATAACTTTGCACATGAAAACCATTCAATTTGGCACTATTCATGTGTAAAATCACAAATCATTATGCTGGAGCTTAATCCTGCTAATCCTTATTTTGGGCTGGGTCACACTGCTAATTTTTAAGGCTCTTCATCCATTTCAATAGATATTCCTGGTCCTGAGGAAAAAGAGCTCATTTTAAAAAAATATTGTCAAGAAAACCTCCCAGTCCCTCTCTTTGACCATAAATAGGTAGATAAATAGATAGGCAATTTAGTAGTTAATTGGTACAGACAATATACAAATGAATAACCACACTGCAGTAATGAAAAAAAAAGGAGGCAAGCCTGCTTTTTTGTAGAAGGGCACTCTGTGGCTCTTTATTAACTTGCAGCCTCTGCAATATCTTGTAAACTGTTGACATTCCTTAGCCTGGGCTAACAGTAACATGATTACAGTCCTTCCATCACACCCTTCACTAGCTCAGTCAACTCTATTCATGTGTTACACACCTGTGCATATTTGCAGTCCATTTAACTGTGCTGTGAGAAATATTAGCTTTCAAGGTGGACTCAGTAAAGATATTTCCCCCCCATGCTTTTTGTACTTCACAAGCACTAAAAAAAAAGTTAGGAAGTCATAGGCCCTTGATCTTGCATAATTCTTATATTTGATGCTATCATGGCATTGTATCAATTTTACATCTCCAGATAGGTAGGGATGGAAGTACATCAACAGCAACCATCCCCTCCCTGGCCCCACCAGGCAGTTTTTGGATCTTCTCTCAGCTGTGCCAGATGGTCTAACAAGAGACAAAATTTCTTCCTCTCGCATCTGAGATTATTATGTATAATAAAATGTTGCCACCCTGAAAGTTCAAGTCTCATGGGAGCATCCTAGTACCATAGGGAGACAAAACTTTCTATGTCTATACATTTCAAAATTGTACCAAAACCCATGGGGAGTTCAGGAAATGATAAGATCATTAATGACAGCAATTAATAATTTATGTTAACTTTTTAATGTTTGATTCAAATATCTGTATTTGGTTAAGGCAGTTAAAATGCAGTGTATTTATTTTTTAGTACTAAAGCCCTCATCTACACAGAAAATTTAGTGACTAGAGGGAATGTCACTATCTGCAATCCATTGCAGTCTGCACTTAAATACAAAACACTTTTTACATTAATGTCTGGATGTCCTGCTGTAAAAATGTGGTGGTCCTGGAAGTGTTTGTATAGTCACTCATGAGAGGTATTTTGACAGTTAACTGTGTTTTTTACTGACACAATGGGCAAATTCAGCAAAATTTAACCCCTGAGTTGAATTAAGATTGAGGATGACCTGAAGTCTGTCATCTGACTGCTGCAATTCTAGCCTCTTCCATTATTAATTATTTGTTTGATTTGAATGAGTACCACCACAATTCCAATTTAACCAGAAATTTATCCCAGATAAAACCAAGTAAAAGTGCTCTTTTTTTTTTTTTTTTTTTTTTTGCAAGTGTAGGCAACAATTATTCTCTAAGACAAGCTCCTTTCTGCTGGCCACTAGAATAGTCCTAATTATTCAGAACTAAAAGAAAGTTAATGAGCAGGTAAGATATCTACTTAAGGTAATCTTGTACATAAATTACCTACATGTGTTGCAGATGCTGTTTAGGTGTCTGTGCTGGAGGAAACAAAATTTCAATTTATGCTTTGGGTCAACTGGTAAATTTAAAACTACTTTGAACAGAAAAACAATGAACAATTGCTAACTTCCTCTCTCAAGTGTTTGGTGACTTCTCCTTTCTCATGTTAATTCTCAAATGGCTCGAGGACACATGCTACAGCTACAGAAGATATGCAAAAGCCCTAATTCATGGTTCAAAGGCTTGCCCTTATCTCTTCCCTCATTTACCTTAGTGGTTTTTATTATTTTATCTTTAATCTTATTTATTATTTTATCGTTTATTACATCTTACTTCACCATTAGGGGACTGCTGTGAGTGGATTTACTACTGAATGAACAAATTAAAGAGAATGAAAGGTCTAACTCCTGCATGAAGAGCTACAAGGTAGCAGCTCCTGAGAAGTGAATGGACTTCCCCTTTTCTTCCATTCACAGAAAGAGTGAAATTCATAAAGACTTTTAAAACAAGGTCTTTATAATTTTAATATGAGTGAAAAAGAAAAGAGATTATAGACATTAATTCATCACAAGCTGGTATTTCACTAAATGAACAGATACATCTTTTAGTATTGCCATTTCATTGAAACATACCATAAAGTCACCAAAACCATTGTTAGATTACTGCAATGGGGACAGTTTCAAATGACAGCACTGAGAAACAAAAAATAAGAAGAACTGATACAAAATTAATTATTTGCACAAAACCCCTCCCAACAGCAGCCTACTTTCATTTTGCCTTGAATGGGTAAAATGGTTATGAAACTCTAAACAAGACAGTACAGAAATGGTCTATTATTTCTTCTGTGATCATGACTGAAGTGCAACCACACTTCTAAGTTTTAGGGAACAGAGGTTCCACAATTACTCAAGGGAGAATCATGTTTCAACCCTTCCGTGTCTAGACCACTTATTTCTGACAGTGACATGATGAAAATTAACTCAAAAAAAACCAATTTGAAAATTATTAATTTTTCACTGCAAATTTGTAACCTTACCATAAAGATGGCAAAAACATAAGAGCTTAAAAAAATAGCTATTAGATGAGCCTAGTTAAACTTAAAAGGTGCTAATAAGGAAATTTTAAAAGACTCTTTTACATAAAGAATCTGTGTGCTGCTCTGAACAGAAGTGAGGTCACAGGGTACATTATTTTGAACTGTCTATAAGTAAGATATTGTTACAACTCAGTCACTGGAAAGATTTTGAAATATTTGTGTTGCTATAAGATCTCTACAAACAGAAATGGCGTAATTTAGTTAAAGAATTTTCAGATTAGTTTAATAATCTTAATATAGGTGAGACTAAGACATCCCTCAGATCCTTTCCTTCACAGTCTCTGGTGTAACTCTAGTGTATCCCTAACAAATGCACGAATTGCTAGTCATACTGGTTGGGAATTTGGCCAATCACTTTTCATATTTTTTAAATGAAATTCAGATATATCTATAACAGATATTTAAAACCTGGTGGGTTTGACATTTTTAGATGACACATCTGATTTCAGCAAAGATATCCTTATACAACTAATTGATTCAGTAATCGCAATAAGCAAACTTGGAAACCTAAGGCAGGATTTAGAATAATAGAATGACTTAGGTTCAAAAGGACCTTAAAGATCATCTAGTTCCAACTCCTTGACGTGGGCAGGGACACCTTCCACTAGACCAGGTTGCTCCATACTCCATCCAAACTGGCCTTGTACACTCCCAGGGATGGGGCATCCAAAGCTTCTCTGGGCAACCTGTTCCAGTGACTCAGCACTCTACAGTCAATGATTTTTTCCTAAGATCTAGTCTAAACCTACTCTTAGGTTTAGATTAGATAGATTGAAGCCATTTAGATTGAAGCCATTCCCCCTTGTCCTGTCACTACATGCCCTAGTAAATGGCCTCTTTCCATCTTGTTTTTAGGCTCCATTCAGGTACTGGAAAGCCACAATAGGTAACTCTGAAACCTTCTCTTTTTCAGCTGAACAATCCCAATTCTCTCAGCCTTTCCTCACAGCAGAGCTGCTCCATCCCTCTGATCATCTTGGTGGCCTCCCCTGGACTCACTCCCACAGCTCCATGTCCTTCCTGTGCTGGGACCCCAGAGCTGATGCAGCCCTGCAGGTGGGGTCTCAGCAGGGCAGAGCAGAGGGGCAGAATCCCCTCCCCACGCTGCCTCTGATGCAGCCCAGGGCACGTTTGGCTCTCCAGGCTGTGAGGGCACATGGCTGGGCCATGTCCAGCCTCTCACCCCCTCACACCCCCAAATCCTTCTCAGCAGGGCTGCTCTGGATCTGCTCATCCCCAGTCTGTGCTGATGCTGGGGCTTGCCCTGACCCAGGTGCAGCACCTTGCACTTGGTCTTGTTAAACCTCATGAGATTCCCATGGGCCACTTCTCCAGCTTGTCCAGGTCCCTCTGGATGGCATCCTGTCCTTCAGGACTGTCACTGCACCACAGCTTGGTGTCGTCTGCAAATCTGCTGAGGGTGCACCCGATCCCTTTGTCTATGTCATTAATGCAGATGTTAAATAACACTGCTCCCAGTACAGACCCCTAAGGGACAACACTTGTCACTGATGTCCATTAGGACTCTGGGCCATTGACCACTATGGATGCTTCTAGGAGGATCTCTGCCGTGATCATTCCAGGAACAAAGGTGAAACTGACAGGTTAGCAATTCCCAGGATTCTCTGTTCTACCCTTTTAAAAGATGGATACAATGCTTCTCTTAACACTTTAAGGTGAGTCCCTTAAATGCCCTTAAATAAAGGTGATTTATGGTCATCTTATAATGTGGGAGCATACACCAGAGATAGTCAGTCACCTGAAGATTCTTTTAGAGTCAATGGATTTGGACCATGTTCAATTCATCAAATACAGGTGTCTTGGCATAACTTATACCATGCCTTGGGATCCATTTATTGTACTGACTCAATCTCCAGCTGCTACTTCAGTATCCTCACATGACTGACTCATATTTTACTGGCTACATTATGAACAACCATGGTTGGGGATGTGACTCTTACCTCTACTGTCCATGCTTGAAGTTCTGTTTAAGTCATTAGTACATTTGCCATGGAAAGTGCATAAGTTGTTTTGCCTCCATACATAAAGAAAAGTGTCTTTCAATTTCTCTACAGGTTTAGTGTTAGAAGCAGAATTCCATTGAAAAGGACCTGAGGTCTTGATGCCTAAGTCCTGGTGATTTCCTACAGAAATTCTCAATTATATAGATTTCTTGGTCCCACCATTGCTTAAGCCAAGTATCACTTCACGCTGCATCTGGAGCTCCATGTCTCTTGAACTTCAGCAAAGCACCTAATCTCTGATTTTAAATGTCTTCAGCTCATGCAAGCTCATTGTTCTCTTGCCAGCTAGGATCATAAATTATAATTTATTCCAATGTTAAATATATCCATTAGTCTCACAGTTAAGCAAGGCTGCAAAACAAAGAAGAAAAAAGAAATCACTGAAAATCACATTGTTAAACTGGCAGGAAACCCAAACAGCTCCAAGCATGTGATACCATGAAATAAAAGAGAATAGTAATGTAATTCACAATGAGTTTTCTCTAGCAAGACTGAATTTAACAGGAGCTATTGACATCTGCAGGAGAATAAAGCCTCCTAAAATTATCTATTTGATAATATTCAGAGAAATTGTACAAAAGCACCTGCCTGGGTTTTAAAAATGCCCTTGATATCATTTCAAGCGAGCTCCATGGTAACATTTTAAGATTCCTTTCCCCCTAAGCAATTCTGAAGTATTAGATTCAGAAAAGCCCTGTTAGGTCAGAGTAAATGTCCTCAAATCCTGCCTTGGAGAGTGGCCAAAAACAAGGGAAGAGATTAAGAACAGGGCAAAGCTGTAGCAATGCTTTTGCAGTGATTTAGTGCTAAGGGGCCTCCTGAGGAAAAATTATTGTCTTTGCATTTAACAAGTTCCAGTAGCCATTGCTTCCTTTAATTTATGCAAGTTTTTTTCTGTACCACATTTTTTTTCTTCAGGAAAAATAGAAAGAAACAATTCTGTATTGAATGCTTCAAGACACTCATGACTTTATATTTGTCTAGTTATATTTCTATTTTAGCACTTTCTGTCTTTTCTTTATAGGTTGTAGTCCCTCTATTCTTTCTTTATACAGATGTTAGTGTATAATTTTGACTTTCTTTCAGTTTTTTTCTGTATATTTTTCAGTCAACCCATGCACTTTTTAAGTCAAAGCAACCAGTTGTTAAAAAAAGACATGCATCCATGCTAGACCATATCCTAGACTTATTCTCTGTTTCACTACTTTTACCCTAATAATTTTTAACATTGGGTACATTGGGTTGGAGTTTATTTGGCTACTGATGAGTGTTAATCTGATGTTTTAATTGAATCATTATAAATAAAAATAAATAAAATTTTAATAAAATATATAATTATAAAGCAAAACCTGTAAGTTTTAATATATATATATTTTTACCCTAATATTACTTATTTTAGTTGCCCATTTTTAGTACCTTCCCAGGAGCATTTCACAGCATTAATTTTTATATTGATTTTCCTCCTTAGCCAAAGAAGAATGCTGGATACTTTTGTGGAGCAATACAAAGCAGAGACCAAAGCTCTCTTTCCCTCTGTACTAGCTGCAGGAAAAATTGACATAGATTAAAACCCTAATTTAGCTGATGTCTGAGACTGTGTAACATGCCAACCACTATCGTCCATGGTACGCTGATGGATGGAGATCTCTTTGTTTGCTAGAAAAGCACTTTCATATGTAGGATTAAAGTTATGTCAGACTAACAGAAAGTGTAAGTGCAAAGCCCTTACACTGGGCTTCTCTGCATAGTTTGCACACAATCATGCAAGGCTAGGTTAAAATCCCTCTTTCCATCTCAGCTTAAGTAATACAGTAGTTCGACCTCCGTCCCTTGTTAATATTTAAAACATTTTCCCTTGCTTCCCTGAGACATCTAATATAGTTATCTTTGACCTATTGACTGGCCTTATCTATATCAAGTATTGTTCTTGATGCTTGAGTAGTCTTGCTCAAATCAATAAAGGTAAAGGTGGCATAATCTGCCTACAAATGAAAGATGTCCTTGCATATTATATGCTCTGTCATGCTGGCTATGTAAACATTTTTAATTTCACAAAGAAATTAGGAATGCATTTCAGTGGAAATCCCCTGCAAGAGCCAGTTTTGCCTGTAAATGTTTTTTCATAAAAAATAAGCAGTTTTGATATTATCTAACACAATCTTTTGGTATTATCTACCATTATCTGTATGACAGGCCTTAACACATCATCTGTTCTAAGTTTCAACTTAATGTTGATACTTAAGCATCTCCGATTCATGCTTCACAAATAGGTTATGGTGCATTTGAACTCTGTACATTTTATTACACTTTGAAGTACTTTCAACACTAGTGACAAACAGAGTTGAGAAAGAGCTGCCTGGAATCTATGCAAGGTCAGATTACCTCCCCATGATTCAGTTTTTAAAAACATGTAAAATACATAGAGAAGTGCTCTCTGGCTGAAAGAATTTTATGACTTCTTTATTAATAGCTGTAATTATTTCTACTTTTTTAATCTTCAATGTATGGCAAGATAGCTTTTATTTAATGAGAAACTGTAACATGTAGGAAGACAAGAAAACATGTAGCAAAATGTAATCATTTTACAGACATGTTATCAAAAGGCAAATGTTTGTTGAAGTCAGATTGTGGAGGAAGAATCATCTATAGCAAAGGTGTCACAGCCTGGCAACAAACTGTGAAATTAGAGAAATTTCTCTGATAAACTGAGTTCATTTGAGAATTGAAGCCTCAAGGCTGAGATTGTGTAGCCTGCAATAAAACAGACTACCCTCCTCCTCAGGGCTTCCTATTTCCTACCACAGGTCAGCATGAATTTCAATTTTGCTAAAATTTCACTTCAGCAAAAGCAGCAGGGTTCTGGAGTGCTTTTTGATCCTACAGGCAAGGAACAGGGTGAAAGAGCAGTGACAGCACTTGGTGGTTTAATACTTAGAGCAAAAAGATGTCTCAAGATTCTGCTGCATGCTCAGTTTCTATCTTCCTTCTGGTTCTTATCCCTTTCCTGAATTCTCATGTGTCTAAATGCCATTTCCTGCTTGCATGCTTGACAGAAATTCTCCTATTAAAGAGAGAGAAAAATTGCCAAACCTGTTCAAGAAATCTTACATTACCTTGGACTGAACCTATGAGTCACCCATTCCTGGTTTCTCAGAAAGAAACTTAGGGATATGAATTAATCCATTATTCCAAGGATACCCTCCAGGAGAGTGGTTCAGCTTGCTCTCAAATCCTGCCCTAACAACAGCAAATTTAAATTGTCAGCCACATGCTTATCCCAGGCAGGAAAGAACAACAATAGAGATGGCAGTGGAAGAGTCTGGGTTACAAACACAACAAAGGAGATCTGTGATTGCAGGAATCTGCACTGAGAGACTGGGTGATGACCTTCAGGTAATGGGAATGCCTTGCATGAATAAATAAAAACTTGGCTGGTCTTGTGGCTTCACAATTCACAGAATTATTAAGAATATTCTCAACTCAGCTTTTGCTAGATATGATTCTTTCATGCACACATTGCTGTATTAGAAAAAGATAGCCATCTATTTTATTAACTATTCATTTATTTTACATTACAGATATAAATGTATATAGATTGTTTTAGCAGAGTAGCAATGGTTACATCCTATGGAGACAGCAGGTGGGAATACTGGGTTCACAAGTGTACTGTACCAAGAGCAGCAACCTTGTCTCATTTGGATCCTCTTAGAACTAGATTCAGGTAAATATTGGCAGTAAGAGATATTTTATTTATAATACAGGTAATAAACGTGGGGGTTTTTTTCTGTGTTGTGATCCCTAGATCCATAACAATTGACAAATTCATCAATTGCATGAGGAGTTTTCAGCTGCGTCTTACACAAATAGGCTCATATCAAATTTCAGGGTAACTCATCACAACATAAAAAGATTTTATTATCTTTATAATTAATAACTGCTCCAGTGCTTTCACTGTTTGGGAGGTTAATCTTACTTGAAGCTTTTGATTAAAAACCCAGATCCACTGTGGACTCTACATCTGTTTTAAATAGCAACAACATTGTTTAAAAGAAGTGGATAATTTTTGTGTGCAGTACAGATTAAAGTTTCCTTAAATAGTTGTCCCATGAGGTTATCTGTGGTTGATTCTTTTCTAAAAATTTTATAGAAGAACAAAACTATGTCAGTCAAACTGTATTTGCTCTACAAGACTATAAATAAATAATTACCTTCTGGACCTTAGAAGTATGTGGCTGGATGTTAGAGATCAGGCCTGGTTTTCATTTTACTAGGATGAACTAGCTTTGAAGCTGTTCAGTTTCCTATCAAGACACACTTCTACTACTAACATATAATTATTTATTTACTTTGTCTACCCAGTCTGCTTTTCCCTAAGATAATGGTGACATACCTTCAATTCCAGAGCTGACTTCTTAGTTTGCTTTACAAAACACGAGAGGGATGGCCATTAATGGCACAGAAAACAAAGTTCAAGGCTTCAAAGTACATGGCTTTAGTAGAAAGTCAGTCCTGATTATCTCATCAGTGAAACTGAATTAGAAACATTTTCTGTTTTCTTAGTGCACCTGTCTGTAATCATAAGATCAGATACTCTAAACTTGCACAGTGGATTTGACAATAATTAGATATCTGGTCTTCAAGAACTATTTTTATAAAGCAGATGTGAGGAGTTTTGGCCTCTGCCAATCAAAGTTATAAATCTCCTCAGGGCTGGCTAGGCAGGTTGTGAACAGCACTGGTTGTCTTAGTATGTGTAACAGTCTAAAGCTACAGCATCTTTCCTTAAGTTAGAGTTTTAGCATCTAAGGTATACTTAGGAATATTCATGCAGTAAGGAATTTCAACATTTCCACAAGATCCTTAATCCACAACATCTTTAATAAATTTATTAGCTCCTCTTCCTTTTCATAATTCTGACTTTTAATATGCTTGAAACCTAATCCATGTCTAGGAAGTTTATAAAACAATCTTTCTAAGAAAACACTTTCATCTGAAGTCAGGCATATAAAATTGAGAATGCTCAAATGTATGAAATGAATACTCCACCTTATTCACTATCTTGCCTCCAGTCATGGCCTGTAAAGATAATTCACAGGAAGAGGAAATATGTCTTAAGAACTAAATGAAACTTTCAGTTCTGCTCTGAGTGAAAGACAGTACCTGTTCTTCATTTGCTATCTATTTCTTGTTGCATTTTGCTGGAGGCATGATTTAGCCTTGAAAAACAGCTTTTTTAATTCATTGTCTCAGTGTCTTAATTCCACCTTGTTCAGAATGGGAAAATATAATGGGAAATTTCTGCATCTCTCTTTGAGAAGGTCAGGAGTTCACTTAAGCTCAAACAGACAGCATTTTGAGGCTCACAGGGGCCAGCAGCATGCACATGAATCATGCAGCTGATATTACCTCTCTCTGCCCCCACTAGAATGACTCACTGACAATATGCTAGGGGGAAGGTAGTGAGATGCTCAAAATTATGTCCTTAAAGAGACCATAGCTATTCTGCTTCTGCACTTTACCTTTTCACATGAAGCTTCTTGGTATTTTAACATTACTAGTATTTGTGGGTATCCCCCACTTTTATAATACCTATTCTTTCCATTTTTATATCTAAGCATAATGAAGAGAGTTTTAGGAAAGTGAGGAATAAGGCTCTGAAAGTATGGAAAATTCTTTGTAAAAAATGAAAGAATTGGAATTGGAAGTGGGCTGTGCATTGGAATTATTGGAAGAAAGAAGTGAGTCCTTTTAAAGACCTAATTGCAGTGTTTAATGATTTTTTCTGTTCTGTGTTTTGTTGCAACTTGCCTACCTGTGTTACTATAACTGTACTCTGTATAACATTACTTAATCCTGTTCTTTGTGATACTTAGATATCTTCTGTCTATAGCTATAGATAATTTAGGACTCCAAGCTTGCATAGCCTGTTGAACTCTCTTCTTACCTGAAATCCTTCTACCCATACCTATGAAAAAGCACTGTCCAATTCTTTATATCAGCTTCTTCAGCCTATCTTAGCTAAACATTTTTCCTCATATACATTTTAATTCAGGGAAAACTAGACACCACAAACTAATGAAAAGTAATTCCAATAAGCAAGAAAATATTTCAATGATGATTCTAGTAACTGAAACCTGTTGGGTTGTAAGTTGTTATACAAACAGAAATTCAAGTTAAAGCAAATGAAGCCATATACAGTAGCCCAGATGCAATTTATGCAGTGGAGATCATGTTCTGGATTAAGATATATAAAAATGTAAGGCTGATCATTGCCTGCTGTATATATATCACTGCATACCACAGACATATCTTGATTTCATCTCTTGTACTGGTTAAGGAGGGGTATCCTGTCTGGCTATACATAACAATAATTTGCCTTCTTGAATACTGATATCCTATATCAGTACTGATATCCCTTCCAACCCATCTTATTCTGTGATTCTGTGAGACAAGGTGGATTCTTCTTGTGTCACTCAGCTAATCCTCCACTGTGAGCTAAAGGGAGTTGCATAAATCTTGTATGGAGAAATTGGGGAAATGAGCTTCATGTTTATGTGTTGATGTAACTTCCATTGACTCCAATGCTGTGTATACTTTAAAAAGAGGTTTGTTTAAACTGCGAGTCAGATCAAAATCCTTAATGATTTAAAATTACGTGAATAGGATAGCATGCAGATCTGGCTCCAAAAAACTAGTAATTATTACACTATTTGTCTGATAGAGTTCTAAGCTTTCATCTGATCTCCACCGTGTTACTGACACTTTAGTTTGATTTTGTGTGATTCTTTGAAGAAACAGACCCATAGTCACTGATTTATATACTTTCTTTGGGTGCAGCAAACCCCTTCATTGCCTTTTTTTTATTCTAGGGCACCATATAGCTTTATGCACAAGCTTCTGTACTCTGTGCACATTTGAATCTTAAAAAAAAAATTTAAAAGAATGTCTGTTATGTTTGCACTTTTAATTTAACACTGGTTGGGATATCTGCCAATGCAGATAGGCACTTTTCTGTGCACTGGAAAACCCAATTAGGACTTGTTCTTAGTTTGATTATCAGTCAGAAACATGCATACAGAAATATTCATTAGAGACCTACTGAGAGCTGTGATAAAGCAGCAGACAGCTGAATTATAGAGTCTGTCAGTAACCCCACTACAATTTTACATGTGCTTGATAAAGGACAAGTAACAAAATATCTAAGATGTAATTTGGAGCCTACTGGAACTGTACTTTATTATGGTAGATATTGTTCTGACTGTCTTCAGGAGGTTGGTAAGTGTTTCATGACATGATATTGAGCACAAATGGTAAATCACCATGCTAAATGTTGCACCGAGAGGTAACACACATGTCAGCTGGAGATAGACTCCCAGCCACAGCCAAAATCAGCAATTTGTGGTTTGGAAACACAGTACATATTACAAAAGCTTGGACCCAAAACGTTTTTATGTTTAAAAGATGGTGACTTGATTGACCTCACTTCCACATTTCCACAGTTTTATACAGTGCCTAGAAAAAAGGAAAGGAAAATAATTCCTCTTCGATAATTTGTATAAAAAACTTCAGTAATGTTAAATAGATATATTTTTTCGCTTATAGAAATTTTGCTACTGGCTTCAACTTCTAGCAACCTAACATATTGGCACTGTAACACATGATCTGAAATTATATTAAGTTTTCAATAGAATTGGATAGGACATACGCATGGAACTATGATACCGGTCAGCTAACTAGATCAAAGTCTCTCATACAGTTTATTTAAAAAGCACTTGGGAAATCTGGTTCCAATAATGACTTCAACGTGTTTTCCTTTCTAAACAGAAACAATATCACATTTGTAAATGGAAAAAAATTACATTTGATCCCCTTATTGAATGTGGTGTTTTAGTAACAGAGTTGTACAAGATATATAAACTCCTATCTAAAATTAAATTATTTAAAACAATATTTTTTTTTATAAAAAGCTAATAAGAATGCAGAATAAAAGGTCTGTTCAATATTCTCAATAAGAACCAGAACCATTGGCACTGTATGGACTGCTACAGTTCCCAAATTGAGCAAAACCAGTAGTAATGTGCAGTGTTTCTTCAGTGATTGAGCCTTATTTGGACTAGGATTACTTATCAGTCTTTATTTTACAACATTATTGCATCATCAAGCTTAAAATAAACACATATCAAATCAAGTACTAAACAAAACTGTTGAAATATCAGTATCCATTTCCCTGAGCCGTGCTGGCTATGTGTGTATTCAATAATTGTACAATATGCTCTGATGAAGGATTAAAACCAGCTCACTCTGAAAATAAGAGGAATACCCATACCCAAATGAACCACTTCAAAACATGCATAGCTTTTGAGCAGAGCAGAATAGTAAAATACAAATATTTCCTTCTCAACATCTTAATAATTTTCTGATTGGGAACTATATGCATATTTTTGGCATAGTAGCCCAAGATGCTTGACTGGCACATCTTACTTCAGTGCTTGTAAGCCTCACAAGCTGTGAAAGCATTTTTGCTTGGAATATGTTTCCCTGTCATTTAAGGTAATGCAGTTTTCCCCAAGTTACCAGACAAAGAGCAGATGCACAGAAGCTGTGTGTAGGTGTACATTAGCAGGTACAGGCCGAACTGAAGCTTGGTCTTCCCATGCTGGTATTGGAATTGGAAATATGATGGGAAAAGGCACCAACGTAGGCGTCTGCATCTCAGTTTTTGATCCAGACAGTTCTAGCCACATGCTGCACCAGAGCTAACATACTGGGCTGAAAGTTGGGAGGCTGACTTCACAGCACAGGATGGGCCTGAAAGGATGGTTCAAACCTCCCCCTTTTCTGCCTGTGCGTTCTTCACAATTCCCTTTTGCCTGGCCTGAATTTAACTCAGCTGTATGGAAAAAACACAGAGATGTAACCCAGCTTAAAATGTGCCCAGCAAAGAAAAATTATCAGTTTTCAGTCATGTCAAATCCCTTCTTCATCTCACTGTGCAATGACATGTTTCCTTACACTGGTGCAAGGCCAGTAATGGGCAGCAGCCATAGCAGGTGGGTAGGGTTGAGCTACTTTTCCTGATAGCACCAATTTAATGAGGCATAAAAAAGGAACACCATGCATAATAGATTGGCATGGGTGTAGCACAAGACTGGCCCCTACCAGCTTGCCCAGGACTAGAAAAGATTCCTTTTAGAGCAAGACCTAGAGCCTGAAGATGAAACCTTGTCTTCGCCATTGTAGGCTACCCCTCTGCTCTCAATGACCTTCACTCTGTCTTGAACATCTGCTTTTTGGGAGATGTCATGACAAGTTCTCCATATATATTTGGAAATCAAGGAAAATTCACTTAGTAAAAGCACTTTTGATATGTATTTAAATTTAAATGTTTTGCTGCAGAAAGATGGTCTCAAACCTGTGGTCATTTGCTATCCTAAATCAAGAACTTCAGCCTCGATACAAAGTTCAAGCAATTTAAAAATGGAGAAAAGGCCTGTTGGTTTATGTGAGTCTCGTTCAAAACAGCTCAGTTCTCCAGCACTTGGACCCATTTTTAGTATATATTTAGAGCTTAAGAGAATGACACATTGCCTGTAAACTTCATATACTACAAGTCTACCCCAAATTTTGTGACTATGTTCAGTCTTCTTGTACAAAAGATCTTTCTGAGGATATGCATTTATATATGTACCTGATTATGTGGGACTTGAGTGGGATTGGCATTATGGTTAAATATGTACAGTGTAGAATTTAACTTTTCTGTCCCAAACTGGGTGGGGTGATCCAGCTGCTGGAACCATATGGAGTCTGTAAGGATATTTGCAAACATAGTTACTTACACATGAGGATGGTTAAAGTTTCTAATATTTTAGTGTTCCTGAATTCCTACTCTGGTTTAATTTTCATTTTAAAGAACCATACACTTTTATAGAACCATAAAGACACATATACATCTATATTAATACTGTATCATATATATTTTTTCCCAGCTGACTTTTACTCTGAGAAAAACAACAAAGCTACAGCTGAATACCACATGAAAAATATTTAGCCTTGCAAGCACTATTTATATATCAAAAATCTTGATTAAAATCATGGGAGCACACTGCTGAGTAAAAACATCTGTCACTTCCCCTCCATCTACTTTTTCCCCCTTAAACACTAACACCCACATTTCAAATGGCTGAAGAGTTTATTTAAGTCATGCTGAGCATATGGAAAGTCCCTGTACCATCCACACACACACACATAGATAGCAGTGAAACTCTGCATTGGAAAGCCCTAAAAGCACTAGAAACACTGCAAAAAGAGTGAAAGAAAATACAGTCATTTTACATCAGTGTTATACTAGATACAGTAGGTTTGACTTGAGTGTTGAGTGTAGTTCTAGATGACCTTTTGCCCTCTGCCATTACTAAAGATTGTAGATGGGCGAGCTGTCTTTCCCAAAATATATATTTATACTTTGCTGACAATGCTGCTTTTCATGTTTAAAAATAAAAATGTTCCTTATATTAGACCTATAATTATTCATACTCTGGAGGCTTCAGACTCAGTATGTAGAGTATTGGAGAAAAAAATGATAGTCTGCCTTGAATAGTTTATAATCTGCTCCATAAATCTGTCATTCAGTATAAATTCAAAAAGCTGGCCAAAGTTTTTACTCTTTTTTGAGCCTATTTTTGCTTATGTTGCTTGTGTATTGATGCTAAATCTCCAACCTCTGTGGACCTGCTCCTGATTTATAGCAGTGCACCTGTGAAGGAACACATCCTGTCAAATGTCTGCTTGGATGAGCCGGGCTACTGGGATGAGTGAGAGCTGGGCCACAGCACAATGCCTGGAGTAGAGGGAGGACTGATGGGGTAAAGCAGCAGCAGCAAGGATGGCAGAATGGCAGACTGGAGTCTGCCTCTTCACTGATGGGCAGATGAGGTCTCCCTGCTTCCAGCACTCTAGGAACCTCCCATGATTTTTAAGGGAAAATCCTCCTATCTGCAGCGACTGCATAATTCTTGATCAGGCATTACATGACACTTTTTTTTTTCCCCAGAACACAGGGACCTGGCCTCCTGCCAGGTATGCATTTATTTGCTGCTTCAGCCTTGGCCTATTTGGAGAACAAGAATGTGAAAAAAGTGCTATGCATATACTGTACAGCAGAGTTCCCAAAGGACAGTGGAAATGCTATAACTGTGCTTCTAGGCCACTTCTACATTGGAAATAGAGATTCTCCTCCCCATCTCCTTCTATAGTCTGTCTACACAGTTCTATAGTCTGCAAATTTTTAGGTGTCTCCTTCTAAAATTTTCTGATAAATCTTATTTTCTAATAATTTTCTCTTTCCTTGATAACTGTATGACTACCTCCACATTTCCTGAAGCTGCAGAGGGCTCTGCAGGAGATGGAATCATCTCAGACACAGAGAGGACTAGTTTGTTGTCTGGACTGATTTAATGCAGTCCATTAAGAAAGAAGTGTAAATTTTGTAGTTGCATTTTAAGTTTTAAGTTTTAGGAATGTTACTGTTTTTATTACTAAACCTTGCATGATTAAGGTCAATAAAGGCAAAAATAATTTTAACCTGGGACTTCTTTACATTTCATAAGAAAGATATAGATGAAAATTAATTTAGACTGAATTAAGAGCAATAATTAAGCTCAAAATATTGGTTTCAAATATTTTTTAGCAAACCAGACACAGTGAAAGAAAACTGTAGATTTAGACAAATGTTGGTGTTTCATAAATATGTCAGATATCAAGGTGTTTTCATCTTCTTAAAATCTGCTGTGAAATTTCTATAAGCCTACTTGTTGAAGTTTGTGGTTTTAGTCCCCACAAATTGTCTTTTCCCTCCACAGCTGTTATACCATGATATGCACTGTTTGGAAAAGAATAGACACAGCTGGCTGTTTCTTCCGTGCTGTTATTGACCCTTACCCTATCCATTAATTGTCCATCACTGATGATATCTGCTCTCCTACCTCCCCATCAAACACTTCCATATCCAGATGTGCCTAATCAGCTCTCAGAGACATGATTGATGGGAAGCCAGCCACAAGTGCAGGTCTAGGCCATGGCATGCCAAAGGAGCTGTTTGCAGTACAGATGATGTGCTGTCCACCTTAAGCAAACTCTCAGGCTGCAGTAGTTGGCATCTGTGATGCACGGAATCTGCAGAAGTGCAGGATGGAAGGGGAGGGAGTGGTAATTATTCTTTGAAAGATATTGGCAGGGAATGTGTTTTCTGTCTCAGAGTGAAAACTGAGGTGCTATAGAGTGAGCCCCAGTGGAGAAGGCGATGCACAGCTGTATGCACGTTTGAACAGAACAAGGTGGTCCTGAGAAGAATCTTCCATCACCAGTGGAAATAAATCAGTCTGAAACAAACACTTCTAAGGCATCCAGATTTCACTCCATTTTTATCCAAATGATAAAAAACTGCATCAAGTATGGTAAAAATCATCAAAGTATCCTTCCAAGACTACAACTCTATTGTCTAAACGTCTTTTTTTAGAAAAATTCTGGCATAGACATGGCACAGAAAAGCAAACAAATTGTCCTCCAGTCTTTTCCCTAAACAACTCCACAGCCTTTTCAAAAGAAAATTAGTTATTTTTTTTGAATTCATGGTCATTCAGCTTATCATTTGTTAATGCTTTGATAACACAGACGGCAAAAAATTTGGTGGAGCAAATAAATGGATCCTATACCTGATCCTAGGCGCTAAGAAACCTACGAGCACCTGAAGAAAAAACCCTCCTTACCTTGGCAAAAGGAGTGTTTGGAGTCTGTATTTTTATCTGAAATCTTGGTCTGACTAATATGCATATCCAATTACATGGTTATTCGTTGTGGCAGCCATTCTCTATTTATTTTTTTAATTTTTTCTTGACTTCAGGGAAGAGAAAAGGGCCTAACAGAGGACATGAGAAAAGGAGGGTGGAGAATGAGATAAGGTGAGCGTTTGTAAACTTGGAGTTTTGACCAGAGTATTTGTCACTGTGGATTTAAATTATTTTTATTTCTAACCTTTTCTTATGAAAAAATTAGGAGCTCAAATAAATGGACAGCCACATTTCATAAATAGTACCTCTTTTTATACTTATAAATTGTCCTTTAAATATAATTGTTTACTAAATATTAAATAATTATTTGGAGAGGGAGTTGCCCTGCAGACTATGTAATTATCTACATGTTCACAGCATTTTAGTTGTGAGCTGTTAGGTAATCTCACTTTGTTTCTTGTCCTATTCTTGTTTAATATTGAGTTGTTATTATCAAGCAGTTTATGCTATTGTTAAGCCACATTCTCTTGCAAAGAATTATGAAACAACTCCTTGCTTCCCAAACTAAATGGCTAATTTCACAGCTTGTTGTAAGACTAGAGAGGTATGTATCTTTCCCAGAGAAGATAGGGAATTGTGGGACTCACTACCAGACCTTGGGGAGCTGGACAAATTGGCAGTGTACAAAACAGTTGCTCTGAAAATAATTGTGTCTCTAAACCATCAATTCTCATTCATATGTAATGTCATGATCCTGCTTCTGCTGAAATAATTGGTAAAGCCTTTCCTAATTCCACCGGGACTAAGATTGGTCTTTTGGGCTTCCATTCTGCAAACAGGCATGCACACACTGAACAGACCTATTCACATGATTAAGTTAAGCATGCAAATAAGTCTTTTCACTTGCAGTTTGTACATTACCAATGTTTGGGAAATGGAAGAGCTCCTTTTCTTCCTGAAACCTTTGGGCTAAAAATTTCACTGTTTCCATTGAATGTAAGTAAAGGATATTGACTTATGAGCAGAAAACAGCCCCTTTTTGTCTTTTTTTTTTCTGTCTTTTTTTTTTTTTTTTTTTTTGCATGTGAGTGGGTTTATTTAAGCTCTAAATATGAGAAACAGTGGTAACAAAGCGCCTTTGTCCCCACACAAATTAGCTGCAGGAAGAATTTCATTAAGTTGCTTACTGGTCATGGCCCTGATCTTTCTAGATGGGTCTTGAAAATCCAGAAAACCCTCAAGTAAATATATAAATCAAGAAAAATATATTTGAACACAATAATTAAAAAAAAAGTTCTACCAATATGACATTGTTCAAAATTACTTGGTGAAAATTAATATCCTTCCAGGAACAGATTTTTTTTTGAGGCGCCATGTAATATAAAGAGGAAAAAAAAGAAATTGAAATGATGAAAGGATTTCCTAGCTTTTATATCTCATGCAACATGCTTATTTTCTTACATCTCTGCTCACTAACCACTCTTCTCTGAAAATGATTCACATCCCATTTTCTCACTTTGAAATCTGGTTAATTGTACATATTAAATTTCTTGAAGTATGTGAGAACTCTACCCACTAATCCGACTAAAACAGGAGGATTTATGGTAGCATTCCAAACCTTGAGTGAATGTCGATAACACCATTTTATCTAAGTAAATAAGGTTGTAAGGGATTTCCATTTTATTTCCTGCTTTCTAGGAAATGTGCAATTCCTTTCTTTCAGCTGATAGACTGACAGATATTGGAGAGCCAAACTAGTGAAAATTAATGTGGCTTATTATTGCTGGGGAAAAAGCTGTGATCAGAGATACATGCTCTCAGCAATAGCTGGTGCAATTCTACCTGTTTTGACAGGGACTGAATTTCCCATGGATGCTCTGCAGCCTCCGCCTGCCTGTGGGCAGTGCCAGGGGGAGCAGCTGGCACAGAACTAAACTCTTCATTCCTGCTGTAAATGTACAGGGAGAGACCAGGAACTTAAACATGGACCTGTGTTCACAAACTCAGATGGGACATGAAACCTGGATTCTCCCTCCCAGTAAAGGCTTGTTGATACATTTTCTGTATATTTAATGCACACTGTATTTTATAAAGGACTTGGGGCAGAGGATAACACCTCTGCAGCATGAGATATAAAATCTCCCTTGAAACACTTACGGATGGGTAAAGTACATAGGAGTCTGTGATTTGAGACTTCTGTTTTCCCATTTCCTCCCGTCTTTTCTATTGAAATTAGCCTTGGACTCTTTTCTACAAGATGTCTAAGTTTCAGCCACTTTTTTTTGTTGCCACGGTAACATATGTGATGTGAACAAATATTTTCCAAGATCACATGTTGCCTTCTGAGGAAGAGCACGGCGACCCAATTCTCCAGGGTCGCTCGGGCCAGTGAGCACGCAGACACCAATGTGGTGGACGGTCCAAAGGTGTTTATTATCTCTTCTCGTGGGTTTTATAGTCTAAGGGGGTCTCTACGTCAGAGGGGGTCTGCCTCTGCTATCTATGGTTAGTAAGGAGTGGAAAGTCACCAGGGGTGGAAAGTTACTGGGTGTGGAATGGAAAGTTACTAGCTCTACTGTTAGGGGGCTACTTTCTAGGGTAATTTCTTATCTTAGGGGAACAGGGGGTCCTGCCTCTCCGTTACATCGCGTCATCTTCCGATCGCCTGTCCCTATCTACCACAATCACAAACTTCAGTTTATTCAAAGACAGATTTTGGGTTGCTTCTGATCTAAAATATGTTTGGTCAGATTGGGTTAAGGATTTTGTACATTTTTATGGGCATTAGCATTGCCTGTAAAACTTTCAAAGTTTGTGATATTCATAGCTTTAATCTGAACTTCAGATGAGATGTCCAAGGATGAGACAATAGGTGTAGTTCGGGGTTAGGAAATGGGGACTTATCCTCTAAATACATACAAATTTGTTTTGCTGACACACACTGAGGTAACCCAATTTCCAAAAGTAGGTGCAGAGAATCAGATCAGCAGTCACTGAGGTTACTGTTTGTTTTCTCACCTCCATAGCCCAGAGCATGGACTCTGCACTGTGCAGAGCCTGAGGTGCCTGGCTCAATTTCCTAGGACATTAGCATTCCCAGTTCTCGGCTGGTGGCACAAGAAAGCTATTGCCTTATGTATTAAACACAGACTTTAAGAGACTTCTGGGAAAAGTGCTGTTGCCTGCAGAGTGTGTCATGAATAGCTGTCCTCACAGTGTTTCTGAATAAAACAGCCCCACACAGTTTCTAAGTTTCCAGAGTACTTCACTTGATGACTTGAATGGCTTCATCTCTTGCTGTGCTCCTCTAGTCACTTAAACTAGGCTGCTGGTTGGGAACTGAAATAAGCCTTTAAGATACAATTGCAGCTCAGCTTACAAAGAAATTGCAGAGTGATAGGAGTCAAGGTGGATTTATAAAAGATATTAGCTGCAGAACTTTGCTTCAGGAGAATTCGCAGTGCTGTTGAAAACTCTTCAGTAAGCATAGAAAAAAGCCCAAAAAGAGTCAGAAGCAGCTTTTGATTGGGAAGGAAAATTAATTAATTATGTATAGAGAGAATTACCTTGGCTACCAAATGGATTATGCTTTTTCCAGTCTATTACATCCCAACAGGTGGCTTTCTCCAAAAGGCACCCAAGGCACATGCATAGATGGATGAATTCCTGGGAGGAAGCTGAAAAGGGAGCTGAAAACAAGTGATTTGCCAGGTGCACCTCAGGATAAATAAGCCTTCCAAACCTGACTTGTTTCTTTGATTGCAAGTAAGCACAGAAGATTAAAGACAGCAGGTCTCAAACACTGATTTGTTATCCTCCAACTAAGAAGCTTAAGTTCCCAAAAGTGTCAAAGGCCTCTTGGGCTAAAGAATTTGGTGCTGGAGCTTTCTGCTGTTATTAAAAACATGTGATCTAAAGTCAGTCAAACCAGGCAAACACAACAAGGTTTGTCCCAATTTTTAAAAGAAAGTTTTATAAGCTGTTGGCTTTCCGTATGTAATTAATAGGATTGAGGATGCCTGATCAGTTTTTAGAGTTGAGAACATTGAATGTCTGATAGAAAATAACTTAAAATTCTATTCTGAATTTTCAAGTTGTTAAGAGACAAGTCGGCCTTTTTTGCTTTACTTTTTGACATGCCTTCAATTGAGGAATTTGTTAAAATAAATTATAGTTTATATCTGGCCTTCATGATGTAACTTTAGGGTCAAATTCAACTACTAAGATAGCATCTGAAGATTCATATGTTGTTACAGGCATTGTACCAAGTTAATATGAATCAGTAAAAATCTACAGCATAGAAAGAAGATGCTCTCTGTATGTTTCTGATGCATCACATAAACATACATTGCAATAATGTTGTTATAATTTTAGAGACTCATTCTATTATGATTCCATATCTGTTTACATTCTTTTAAGGGTTAGACCAGTTTGGCTGAAAGTGTGCATGTTTGTGTGAAGATATCTGAGCCACAGAAAATGATGCTTCATTCATATATTTATATGCTTATGTGTATGCAGATATATGTGCATGCACACAAACATTTTCACACTAGCTATTTTAAAACATTTAATTTCAATAGAACCTGTGTTTAATAGAATAACCCACTTACTGGTGGCAACCAGGTACCTCTGTGAGACTTTACATAATGTTTTTCATATTTGTCATGAAGAAAATGCATTTATTTATAGAGTATGAACCTATTTCCCCAAACATCTAACCTTATGAACATATCAGATCATATATTTTATTACTTAGTGTAAGATTACACCAATTTTTGAGATGAAGCATGACAAGACTGAGTTTTAAGTGGTAATCAGCAATAACATATAGCTTGTACCTTAACGTCACTATTGGTGATTTAGTGATTAATTATCTGACTGCTGTGTAGTGCTTAAAATAATCTAAATGCATAGGGTAAATTAGTTGATCAGGAGAAAAGTCTGTCATGCAAATTCAGTTCTTACAGAACCTTCCTGTCACACTCATCAATGACAGCCTAAGTGGGTCACCAGAGTGGATGGCCCCTGTTAATTTATTTTCTCAGACATGTAATACATATTCATGATATCCTGCTGTTTGTCTGTCACCTCAAAGAAACTCTCCATCTCCTCCAAATTATAATTAATGAAAATATGCACAGTTAAGCTTAGGGGCTTGGAAGAAGAGATATTGGTATCATGTTGCAGGGGAGTGCAAGGTATTGGTATCAGCAGTTGTTTGCTAATGTGGTAGAGGAAAAATATTATTTTGCCTGGTACAATCTTGTTCATTTTTTTCCAAGCACAAGGTTTAAGAGATCATGTATAAAAAATAAAATTTTAAAAAAGTATACGTATGAGAATGAAGGTATACAGAATCATTATTCACAGAGAAGCTTTTAGTCCATACTTTTCCATTCTTAAATATTTTTTTTTCTGGACAATCACCATTACAGATCTCTATTCAAGTTATCCCAAGGCACTCAGATTTTTCAAAATCCCACCTGCCTATTTTGCCTAGGTTGAGTATTTTTTGTTGTATTTTTATTCAGAATTATCTGCATTTTTATTCAGAATTATCTGTATTTATATCAGCCATTTCCCATCATTGCCATGGCATTGTATGATATGGGAAAAGATACCATATATGTGTTTTTATATTATTTTACAGACATAAACAAATGCACCTTGTCCCTAAACTAGTGAAAAGACAGAGGTAAAAACATGGAAACAAATGCACATTACAGCATGAGTAATGGCAAAGCAATGGGATAAATTGTATAGTTGTATGATAAATTGTTAAACCATTATATAAATTAAATTTATCTCATGCTTCTTCAATTTATCAGTTACTTCTGTCTGTCTGTCTCACCTTTTTCCTGCTACTAATCCTCCTCCAAAGGAGGAGGCTTGACTATCCCACACCTCTACACAGCTTCAGACAAACGTTTCTTAAGTAAGGAAAAAAAAAACCATCATACTACCACATATGAGATTGTTCCCTACGACCTTTTTCAGCGCTTACCAAACCCCAAAATGTGTAATTTTGAATCTTGGAGAAGTTGTTGTCATTGTATTTTATTTTGCCTTGTTCTTTCTGCCCTTCTTATCAGAAGCACAGGTTTACTTTCAAAACTTAGAGGTAACTACAGTGAATAAAGCCCTTGTTTCAATGCTGTCTTAGCTCCCTGTTCATGAATGAAATGAACTTAATATTTACCAAAATAAAAGTAGAAAATGTTAATTTTATGTACATATTTGCAGTATTTTTTATTATTTCTGGTCAGAAAGAGGAGAATTATTAGAGGAAAAAACCCAGGAATAGCAAAATTTTAATGGTTCTAGACATTTGATAAATACTTCTTCTTTTGATAGTGCGCAAGAAATCCATGAGAGTGAATTGGAAAGATTTTATTGCTGACCTGCATGACTTAGTTGTGGCTTTGTCACTCATAAATAATGTATTCAGCCCCAACTCATGCCACTAAAACATTTATACCACAACACATCACTGTGTATGTTATATAAATATTTATTATGATGAATTATTAAAATAAGCAATGAATATTTATTCCTCTTGCAGCATGAGCACATGCATGTATGTATATTTTGTGTTTATATAAATATGCACACGTAAAAATATTAAGTAGCTCTCTACACATGGATGTACATGTATACAGGTTCCCCATATATGTACATTTTCATGTATATACATCCATCCATACATAGAGTTATCCACAAACAACTGTAATTCTGGAAGGTTGTAAACATGCTCTTTAGAGATGTGCATTATTTATAAGTGGAAGCATCTACATGAAAAGTGGAATTATGTACATTTAGTATTTTTTTATTATCTATGATTAATTCTGACAGGATCGTGGCTTATACGCAACTATCATAACAAAGGCAGGGCAAAGGCCTCGGCCGAGCAGTATCCAAGGCTTTGGGAACATGACGACTTTCATTTGCCAAAATTTACAGCACAGGAGGTTCTTTCAGCTGCTGTTTTCATGTTCGTCTGCTTATGGAAAAAAAAAAAAAAAAAAGATATTTACTATATGGCTTTTGTGATACCCAAAATATATTTAAAGGAACAATGTTACACTGTGGTTCAGATGGCTCCCTGCAACACATGCCTGTTGAATCCTGGAGCCTGTCTTGGTTCATCCATCTAATCATATCTGATTTCTGACACTGTTGGCACATTTTTAAAAATTCTCCAGGAAGTCATATGATTGCCCAGAGAGAGGGAAGGGAGAGGAATCTATCTATGAGCAGTGTTAGGGCAACACAGATGAGGCAAAGAGCCTGGGAACCAGACATGAGGTGCATTTTCCAGTCTCTGAGAAACTTTTCATTGCACACCACAACATAAAACATTCCTAAGCGTGTTGCAGATTTGAAATATTAATGGGAATTCATCAAGCTCCATAGACTGACGCTTATTTCCCCATTTGCTATGTACAAAGCAAAGGATTAACACCACTGGCAATATTTGTGTCAGGCCATACTGATTAATTTAATATTCTGATTGGATGAGCGGCAGAGCTTTAACGGCTGTTAACTTTCTGGCAAGCGGGGCTGAGAAGGTGATAATGAGATTAACATTTGGAGGACCTGATTTGCTTTTGCGCTGTATTTAATTACTACTTTGACACCAACTGGTATGGATTGTGCAGATATGCTGGTAGATACCCACATTTGCTAAACTATAATATTGGCTTTAAAGAAATGTGTTAAATTCTGAGATTTCAAAACCACTTTGCACAGACATGAAAATTATGTAATCTCATGCTCAATTAATATCACCTTAAAGAGGATATTTGGAGCAAGCAGAGAGCCTACAGGAAATGAAGAAATATATTAATCAGTAATGAAAGTTGCACATTAAAGTTTAGGAAATATAGTAATAATATAGGCTGCCAAAAATTGATGGAGATGATCAAGCTGACTTAGATTTTGCAAATGAAATTAAAGTAAGTCTTAAAATGATCTTGAGCTCTATAAAATATAAACAGAACAGAGAAAAAAAAAAAGACATTAGCACCATCAGGTCTGCTTAAAGATTTTATAATTTCCTTCTTCCTCTTAAAAAAGAAACATGGTTTGGATGATTCTTCAGAAAGAGGAGTAATGTCAAGTTATGTAAAGCTTATGCTCAATGTTGAAATACAAAATAATTAAGAGCATAGGGTAAACAACACAGGACAAAAAAGTGTAATCTTTCCTTAAACAAACTCTAAAGTGCTGAACATGGTTTTCTGAACAAGAATGTGATATTGACCAGCCATAGATGAAAGGAGAAAAGACAGCAGATAAGACCAAACGGGAGTGTATATTTTATAGAGATGGTCAATAGTTCCTCTTGGGACTTCTCTCAAGGACTTTTTCAAGAAGATCTCCTAAAGGCAGGAAGACAACATGTGCTGAATAAAAATTTAAATTTATACATAAGAAACAAATGCTGTCACTGTTTGGTTTACCAGAAAAAAGATTATTAGCACTATAGCCCGTTTATGTACAGTTCAGAGTTTGAGGAAGCATAGGGTCTATGATCTAAACACATAATTTGTACTTGTGTGTACAAAATCACATATATTGTTCTCAGTTTTCACTGGCTGAACAAAGCATTCATTTAATGATCTTGACCTCCAAGAATGAAACTCCAGAGATGCCCCTTTTTAGACAGCTATTGTTTTGGGACCAACTGCAAGCTGAAACAATCACTGTGGGAAAAGCCGACCACACTTGTGCTGTTAATACACAGAGTGTGTCCTTCTGTAGTATCCCATGAACTCTCTTCCCTTGGTCAATCCCCAAGCCCTCAGCCCTGGAAACAACAGTAACTACTTACCATAGGGATAGCTCTCCTAGGGGAAAAACCTGACTCCCAAATGGACCTTTTGTGTCACAACTTCCTCTGGTTTCTCCTTCCCCTGTCATTGGCTTGGGTGGGCACCCCCCTTCCCCTTGGAGGCCAGCCCTGTCCCCTCTGCCCAGCCCTCAGCTCTGCCCCCCACCCCTTCCCCTTTTTAGGCTGCCTGCTCCGTGTGGTTCCCCCTCTTTCTAGCAGGGCTTTCCTTCAGCTGCTGTGTTACTCTGATGGAATAAAACCTTGCCAAAGAGCCTTTCTTGCCTCTGTTGCTGAGCCAGTTGCGGTGAGTGTTGAGTGGAGGTTTGACTGCATTGCCAGAATGTTAACTCCACTTGCTTTTTGACAGGAGCCGTTCCTTGGGGACAAGATATAGGCAGCAGCACCTACCATTCTAACACCCACAGTTTCATCCTTCAGAACCTTTCTCCTGCTAAGAGCAGTTGGAAATGTTGGAAGGCAGGAAAAAGAGAGAATCCAATTGACATATATATACAATAGCCCATTTTGATGTTCTACAACTGTAAATGCAATTTTCACACACTATGTAAGTTCATTTGCACTGTTAGTGCAGTGGAAAAAGCCTTAGGCTAAAGGAAAGCCAGGTCTTTGTCTTCAGGTACTGCTGTCTGCTTGCAATAACTAATTGATATCCTTTGCAGCCCTCTTTTACTGATGAAGTATGTTCTTAAGTATCAAAGGTCAGTGTCCCCAAAAGATATCCTGGGATGATTTCCTTCCTGTTCTATTGGTTATTTGTGATATATTAAGCATATTATTTGTTTTAATCTCACATTTATAATGTCTTTTTCCCCCACAACACTGAAAGATTTACTTGCTGGTTTGGGACTAATGATGTGAAATGACAGAACACGAGAGCTGGAGTGCAAAAGAACAGTTATCAGCGCTGCTGTGAAGTGGTCATGTGTAGATCCCAACTCCCTTTCCCATCTGATTTGTGGAAACTGGGACAGACCATGCAGTTCCAGCCTTTACTGTTGTTTCAGCTTTAGTGTCAGCTTCATGGAGCCTCTTGACATACCTTCAAAGCTAAGACAGTTAAACCAGACAGGCAGCCCTGAAACAACTGAAGGAGGACGTGTTGAGCTGCTGTGACTGGATATGCAGCACAGGAGATGGTGCTAGGTGCTTCAACAGCTTCATTCTGGCACGCTGGGCACACTGTGTCACCTGTTCCCCAAGTCCAGCAAAAGGGTGACAATTCTGACGCTTATGGGATTCCTTACATTTGCTCTGCATCTTTCATGGTTTTCATCTATACAAATGCAACCATGAATTTTAATTGTCTGTAAGGATAAAGGATATCTTAAATCTGAAGCTGATTAAGCCAACACTTCCCACACTTCCTTCAAATTTTTTTTCTGAATGACCAGGTCTCAACACTCCTCCAAATGCAAATCTATCAGGACAAAAAAGAGAAATAAATTTCAGCAAGGCAAAGATGGAATGAATAATCAATTAACAGTAATGTTTGAATTTGTATCACTTTGCTACATTTTGAACTTTTGGTCTACAGTCTACAGTACATTCTTTTGCTTCAAATCCCTGGTGCATTCCCAGGAAATCTTAAAGCTGTAAAAAAAATAGACCTTGGGAAATATCACAATACAGGTTGAAAGTGTCTTGACTGACTTGTCTTTGGCACCATAAGAGGAAAATTTTATGAACTGTTTTGAATGACTTTGCTGACTGATCATTGGTTGAAGTCTTTTGGGGGAAGCTTTACTGAAAAATCTGACAGACACTGCAGAGAGATTTTCTGAGCTGAAGACACTGAGTAACTGCTCAGTGAAGGAATGGTAAACATCATGACTCTGTCTAGACCTAGCAATCAAACCAAAAAATGCTATAAAGAGAAGAGAAAAAAATGTTAATAATTTTAAGAACAGATTATTACTCAACATTACAGAAAGTGTAGGCAAATATGCATTTGAGCAGCTGAAGTGGCCCTGTTGCAGATTTATATTCCTGACAGTGCTTTCCAGTCACACCCTGGACATTACACATCTGTCTGCCCACTATAAGCCTTTTTTTTCTCTTTTTGTTTACTTCCCTAATATTTGAAATGCAATCCAAGGCATCTTGCTTATTAAACTGGAGAGACTTCAAATTTGCTTTTGCACAATAGGAGCTAATTGTCTGAGACAATTTACATCCATCAGTGCAGTGTTTTATGGCTTTCAGACTCAGTGTAAAATGAATAAATAAGAGAGCTGAAATCATTACTCTCTTTTATTACTGGAGATGTGCTGGCTAATCTGAGAGTAATTTGAATGCTAGAGGCCTGTCAAACACTGGACATCTGTCAAGCTCTAGCTACAGCCCATAGTTCACAATCTGTGCCACTTTGTAGCCTCCTCTTTTTCCTATCCTGAACATTTTCCTGGCAAGACCAAAAGTTGGAGTTAGTTGTTTAGCATGTGTAATTTTTTTGTTTTTGTTTTAGAGTTATTTGGAGAGATTGATAATTTTACTGTTTGGTTAAACCTGGTTGTGACTTAATTTTCCTGCTGTTGGAGAGTGGTATTTTTTAATGACAATTCTAAGATTTCATTGCAATTTTATCATCATTATCAGATGGAAAAAAAGGCCATCTGTCAATGGCCACTATCAATTTCCCTCATCTTCCCAGAGGTTGTAGCTGCTCTACACAGAGCTGCTGAATTGTGCAGGGGAAACAACAAAAGGAAAAAAAAATGGGGATACACATCTAGGATGGATGCCATAAAAATAACTGTGGGGGACAGACAGACTTAGTAAAAGGACAACAACACTTGAGAGATATGAGGAAAATAAGGGTGCAAGATATTTTTACAAGAAAAAAAGAAATCTGAGACAATGTTTTTAAGTAAGAATTTGGAAATAATTGTTGAGAAAGAAGAGGAGGCTTTTTAAAAAGAAAACTTTAATTGGGAATAGAATGGGAAATGTAGAGAAATTTGTTAGCCAGGAATGAGGCATCGTAAGAATGAAGGTTTTAGAAACAGTTTGCAGATAAGTTCCAAAGATGAAAAAAAATTCAGTTAAGGAGATTATTATCCCTTATGTGAAAAAAAAAATCAGATTTTTCATTCTGAAGGAAACAAACAACATATTTTACTTAAGGAATTCTCTGAAAAATCATCACAACTGCAATGTTACAGTAACTTCTGTAAAGTTTAATTGGTACCAGAAATTCTACAGCAGACTCATGCTTATGCTGTATTCTCCCTATTTTTTTCCCCCTTCTCCAGGGCAACAGATGCTTCTATATTGGAAGATATCCTGAGAGGAGT
Source organism: Melospiza georgiana (assembly GCF_028018845.1). Classification (NCBI taxonomy): domain Eukaryota; kingdom Metazoa; phylum Chordata; class Aves; order Passeriformes; family Passerellidae; genus Melospiza; species Melospiza georgiana. The sequence continues at coordinate 94,166,987 of NC_080432.1, forward strand.
TTCCCCTTGTATATCCAACACTTTCACATGGCATTAATTTATGGCTGCAAAGCTCAGAAAAGGAACAGGCAGTCAGGAATCACCTGGCACCAGAGTGTCTCCCAGGTCCACAAAAGTACAAATTTCATGTTTGATACCAGCTTATGTAACCTTGATATTTCATGTCAAAATACAGGATATTCTTGCCATAAAGATCTCTTACTCTGAGGTGTGTTTGGGTTTCAGTATCAATCAGCAAGAAGACCACATCATCTTATGGTCTCATGAGATATATGTAATATAAAAAAAAAAAAAAAGTTAATAATAATAATAATAATAAAACCTATTTCTTTCTTTCTATACATACTATAAGTTTTTTTGGACTGGTTCAATCATCCTTGCCACCCTTCCCTATACTACCTTTTATTCTTCTGTCCGTTTAGACCAGGACTGAATACGACATTTTGGATACAGCTACCACTGAGATGGTTGAGATACCACTATTGGTTGAGATAAAGACAGTTTAGTATGTAAAGCAACAGCTGAATGCACAAGCAAAAGCAAACCATGAAATTTCATCCCTTTCCATAGGCAGGCAGGTGTTCAGCTGGCTTTATATGTCCATCATGGCATCACACTGAACGGAATATCCCTTGGGTCAGTTGTGCTCTCTCCTGGCTGTCTGCCCACCCAGCCCCCTGTACACCCCCAGCCTCTTTGCTGGAAAGGTTATATCAGGAGTAGGAAAGGTCTTGACTGTGCAACCTCTGCTCAGCAATAACAAAAACATCCCTGAATTATCAATACTGTTTTCAGCACAAATCTTAAACACAGCCCCATGCCAGCTACTGTGAAGTGAATCACCTCTATCCCAGCCAAAACCAGCACAAGGTGATTATCAGCAGCAATGCATTACAGAGCCTGTTTTCTGTGTCTCATGTTTCTCTATACATGTACAGTGTATGAGTTTGCACCAGGAGGTGTCAAGGTGGTAGAGCAGCCACCCACTGTGTTCGGAGTGAAGCCACCTAATATTCTCCCAGGTAATTCAGTAGTGCAGTTTGGAATTATTTGGAATTCCTGATGGAAGCGTGCATGGTGTTGCTGTCTTCTGGAGGGCAGCAGAAAGGGAGGAATGGCTGCACTCCCTGTCACCCACTGGCAGCAGCACAGCAAACTGAGCCCCCAGGTGTGTTACACCTGCAAGTGTAGATGTAGGCTGTGCTCTGGCTGATACACTGCACAAAGCAATAAACAGTTATTTCTGAAAGAGATTGCTGTGAAAGGTGAAGGAAGCAGTAACAACTCCTTCTAACTAATAAGGAAGTGTGAGATGAGTGACTGACATGTTTTGAAAATCAACTAGTGCATCAAAATAAATTACTTTTACAGAGCTAAGCTTACAGAATATATAGTCCTCTCCAAGCTCATCAGTAAATAACACAAGAAAGGAATAGAAAGAGAAAAAGCATTGGACTTTGGATAATCCTGAAAATAAACAGCCTTGTTTTGGTGAAAATAGAGTTGTTTTGCTAATGCAGCCCCAAATTACTTCAAGAAATCATCAACTGCATGGGGAACTGAGTCCTGTGTCCTGGATCCCACAGATGTACTGCTGACATTTGCAAATATTCTCTCCTTAAGTGTGGAGTGTGTGTATATGACTCAGATTATACACTGCTAAAACACAGCCTATATATATATATTTTAACATATTACTGTTAATGTGTCATAGGGTTTAATTTACAGTGTGTAAAATGCTCTGAGATTTTTAAATATTCAAAAATGTGACACTGTTTTTTTCATTGCACCTCTTTAATTATAATCCTTCAGTAACCAAGTTACAATACATAATATTTTTTTATTAACTGTTTTCTTTCAAAAATAGATCTATTTTTTTCTGCAAATAAAAAAGGAACAAAGGGAAAGGAAGAGTTTAGAAAATCTATTTTACAGATGATTTTCCACTGAACTCAAGCATTTACACCACTGTAGCTGTGATCAGATTAAAATTTATTTTAGTATAGATTGATGCTCCTTTAGTGACCTGTGCAAAGCATGGAAGAGAGATGACTAATAGCAATCTCTCTTTGAGAAATTATGTGTCAGGTACAGTATGAGGCAAATGATCCTCTGAGTTTGTGCATCAATTAGACACATACAATACATGTGCAGGGATAAGGATTTGTGAAATATTTTTAAAATAATCAGGAAACCTTCAAAACCTGTACAAGAACCTGCAGTTCTCAGTGTGCACTGAGAACACTGAGAATCCATAGCCTCAGGTTATGAACTGACTTTTAGTGGATCTGCAGATTAACAGTAGCTGAGGATCTGCCTTGGCTTATTGCATGGGGTATTTTCTGCCTCAGACACCAGGGATTATTAGATCTGTTTTATGCAGTGGTCAGGAATGGATACTTAGGGAAAGAGTATAAAATCAAGGTAAATATAGTTTCTTTTCCCTGCTTGCAAACAGAGCATTACATCTGAAAATGGATGCTGCAATTAGACTGCTAGGGGACAAGGAAAGGAGGGAGATTTTTCCACTTTGATGTACCACACAAACATATTTCATAATGCTGTTAGAATTTAACTGTGGAAATTACTACCAAGTTTTGGCCCTCCACTTGTCTACATTAAGCAAATCTCAGTTTATTTCTATCTCCAATATTGCAATGAACAGTCTTATTCCTTCAAAAAAAAAAATCCAAAATATGTATTTCTGAAAATATTTTGAACTAGACTGATTCTATCATTACCCTGTATAGAAAATGCCATATTTGTTTAACTCCCTTCACCATACTCAGTCTTCTAGAACCATTTCACTATCAAAAATTTCCAAAGACTCTCATGCTATAAACTGAACAGTGTCACACATGCTGATTGTTTCATGTTATAAAGACAGGAAAATTGGAAAGTGGTGTCAGCAGCATCTCTAATCTCCTGTATTTGTATCTAATGTCAGAATGTGTCTCAGCTCTATTTCTAATTACATTTAGAGAAGTAATATTTCAAATCAAGATTGCATCTAGAGAAATACCATGAGGTTACCTTAATACCGGATTCTTTGCTTGGGTTAGGCCAACACCTTTTCATTACTCTTTATTGCATAGATTGGGCTTTTGGTGGTAGCTAAGGCTGAGGATTAAGGGTCTGGTCTCTACTGATTTGAGAGCAAATCTGTAGCTGGATTTTTTGAGGATCAGGTAGTTAGGAAGATGGTGCAAAAAATTAGTCAGATTGTCTTTTTGTATAGAGATTAGTTACTATAATAGAAAGTTTCCAGATTAGACTACAGTTTGGGACTACAGCCTCTAATTATCTAATTTGTTACTGGATTCTCTAACGCCCAAGAACCATATAGAAATAGGTATTCAGAACTTCTAAAACCTTCTGGTTTCCTGTAATCTATTGTTAACTTTTGCAGGCCTCGGAGAAAGGGAATGAGAGACAGTTATGAGGACCAAGCTGCTTTTTGTTTCTCCTTTTTTATTATCTTTCTCTCCGGTTTTGTTTTTTTGGTTTTTTGTTCGTTCCCCCCCTCCCTCCCCCACCCCCACTTTTTTTTTTTTCTTTTTTTTTTGTTATATAGTTACCAATCCATCCTCATATTTGGATTAGATTTGGTGTCTGGATTAGATTTTGGCTTAGTAAAACTAGTAAGAACTGGTCTCTCTGCCACAATTAACTTTAGAGCTAGGCCTGCTGTTTTCTGCAGTATTTTGGAATATAAAGCTTCAAAAATTCAGCTCATTACTGCAGAGTTAGAAGTTAGGAAAAGGGAATGCTGTGCACAGAAGAGAGTACCATATGTTTCATTAACTGCAGGCTGTAAGTAGAGGCTGGAGTAGAGTGTGAGTTTGGGGAATGACTTGGGAATAAACCCTCAAAATTCCATTTTATTAACAGTCACTGAAGGACCCACAGAATTAGGTAAAGGTCCAATGACTCATGTTCTCTTTTAAGATACAACTAGTACTCCAATAATTAAAGTTAAGTTTAATTAGGGTTAGAATTCAGGGGTGTTGTTAGGGTTAGAATTTGAGAATGCACACATTCAGAGCCATGATTACTTCTGGATTCAAGAGTGCCTACAGGGCTAGGAAGAGGCCATAGTGTTAATAGGATTGAAATAATAGGATCTCATTTAGCACAGGGATTTATTTCCTGGCTCTAATTACCATTATAGTAAGGATAGGGTTAGGGATAAAAAGGGCTTGAAAAACCTGTGTTTTCCAGCTTACTAGTGAAACTTGCAAGGACTTGCAGTCATGTAGGAAGTCAGTTTCTTCATAGGCATGGGAATTTATAAGGACTGTGAGAATAGTTTAAGGGTGTTATGATTGCAACTTGATTCTCTAATTCATTTGGGAGCTTTTATTTTGGCATGAACTGCAGACTTCAACAGATTAGGAAGCTGGTTTCATAATGAGACTTATCCTCTTCCTTATGGCCATTTATTGAGGGCCCTGCACAAGCTCATAGGGTGTGAGAATTACAAGCTAAACTGCCCCACTTAACCAACATATGTGAATTTGCAGAATGCAAAAATAGTGTTTATAACCACCATGGTCTCTACTTTTTTAAGATTTTGGTTAGATACTTTAGCCATGGGCTTTGGGTTTAGGTGAGAGCAGTGCTGGAATTCAGTCTGGATGCTCACAGTAATGGAGAAAGCACACCGAGAAAGATGACAGTGACAGTTCTTTTACAGGTCTAATTCTGCCAGTGACCACCATACTGATGGTGAAATTAGTGGGATGAAGATAGTCTCCTGTTCAGGCTGGAGAGGAGTGCTAGCAGTGGTGATATCTGTAATTGAGCGTAAGATTTGATGATGTTTAGGATGGTTCTGAGAGTGATTTAGAAGTTAGGATCCCTCTGTTCACCTCGTAAGTATAGTCAACAAGGCACTTTAAGGTTATCAGATCTCCAGAAGATCCTGACCAATTTTGATTAGAATTAGGATCCTGTTTCCTAATTTCCTGTTTCCTAATGTTCTCTGTTTCCCAGCCTTAAATCATTCAAGCCATTGCACTCTCATTAGGCACTCTGAAATAAGAAGAGGATTGAACATGATGAAGAAGTACTGGTCAATTTGCTTGTGTAATGTTTAGATGTGAAGGTTGGAAGAAGTCAAAATTCCAGGGAAAGCTGGTACCTTGTAGCTTTGAGGTAACTTTGCTTGAGTCACAAAAGGGAGCACTTTGTCATCTCACCCACCCAATCTACTGAGCCCAGCATTTGTCTCAGGTTGTATTGAGGGCAACTAAAAACCTTCAAAAAGGTTTTTTGTTCTTGAAGCTCAAAGAGCACTTGTAGGGAGTTAGAAGATGAGGGTCTGTCAAGCCAATCATCTTCTCTCACAGAATTGTCATTTGTATTATTAGTAGGCAATAAAAAGATGTAGGAAGTCAGTGCATTGGTATATTTTTGCAAAGGATTCTGAGACAGGAAAAGGGCTAACCTTGAAAGTTGCCATTGTATCATCTTCCAGGTGATGGACTCATCAGTTCTGTATTATGAGCTTTAAAGGACATGTAGTCAGACTCAGAACTTGGAAATGCAATCCTTTTGGGAACTGGTATTGAGGGTATGCTGAACTCAGGGGGGTAGTCATGTTACCACCACCAGAGCCACAGCTGCAAGTCCTGGCAGATGGGAAGTTTAAGAAGAAGGTGAGGATTCAGATCAGAGATTGAGAGCTTATATATCACTCTTCAGGGGGTCTTGAGATGGAGTCAGAAGCTCTCTGTCCATTAATACATAGAAGACATCTGTAAAGAGCTACTTCAAGTAAATGGGGATAAAGTGACTAAAGCCAGATGAAAGAGACAATGCAATAGAGAAATGTGTTTCTTGATTCCAAAACATGTCAAAAATATTTTGATTGATCTGTCATAAATCTATAACTTCACTGATTATAAAATTTTGTTAAAGAACAGATATAAAACTAAGAAAACCTTAAGTGTTTAAGAATTTAAGACCAATGCAGCTTGGTAGCATCTCCTTTGCTGAGGTAATGTCAATACTGCTAATAACTTTCTTCTCTAGAAGTGCATTTTGGTTTTCTTTTGCCTTTATGAATCTTGGCATCAGAAGATTCTTCTTTTGGGTTAAAGAACACTCATGTGCATCTCCATTCTGACTGAATTAATAATCCAGTCATAGTTGGATTTCTAGTTCTCAGAGATTATTACTTCTGGTAGATGATGTAATACATTATTGACCTTTCCCTTCTGTAACAAGGGTGTTATCAGTATAGAGCTGGGTATATACCTGTGCACCTATTTCTAATATGTCTTTGCACAGACAAGTTCATCCCTTGCAGACAGATTTTTTACTGCAAGGTGTTTCTTTCCATCTCCAGCCTCATTGACTGGATAATTTCCATGATAAGACTGGTTTTTGTTTTTTTTTTTTTTTTTCTTTTCCAATTAGAGAAGTCAACCTAAGAGGGGAAAAAGAACCACAAGGTTTCTAAAAACAGGTCATTTTTCTTCACTGTTTCTATTCCACAATAAATACTGACTGTAACTATTGAGAAAATAAAATATTATCTTTCCTTATTTCACTGAAATAATCATTGCTCTCAAGTGCTGGAATTGAGATATTTACTTTAAGGAGTGCAAATAATGAAAATATTAACTTTTTTTATACTATACTAAAGTCATCTTCACACAATCTTCATTTTTCTCATAATTAACTGTCTTCAAGTATTTAAGATGTATTGAGAAGGCAGCTGGAATAAGAGTTTTACTGGGAGAAATGTTTATTTAAATGGTCCCCCATCAAGTGAGTTGCCATCTCAGGCTCTTGTAATTGTGTATAACATAGTCACATTAATATTTGGTGAATTAATATTGATCTTTCTACATTCCTTAAACAAAATGTATGGTGGATTAATTATTTTAAAGAGTATTTACCAGATTCCACTGTTATTAAACATTGGGGGTTTCCCAGTGTTTGCCATTGGATTGAAAGTGTTGAGTTTGTAAGACAGGTTATTACTTTAGACAATCCTGATGACTTTCATTGAGAAGAGTGGTCAGCAGCTGGTAGAACAGGCTCAGGGAGCAGTGCAAAATGTTGTTGTAGGTATGACTCACCCAAGAAAGGAAGATTTGCTGATTGCAAGGAGTTCTGGCCCTGCTGCATCCACTCTCCAGCTCAGCACCAGTACAGAGTAAGGGAACCAAAACTGAAGTTAGCAGGACCCTTGAAACTACAGGCATTCAAATTAAAGGGAAGAAAACTCTTAATAAAAAGGCAGAATCCTGGGACAGGTGAATAATTTCAGGCAGAGAAGTCTCTTTTCTGTAGCTTCTTCAATTTCTAATTCTGAAAATAGGCAGATTCCTCCCTGGAACTCTGCTATGACTGTATTAACCCTTGTGTTTCCTGTCTTTGGGATGAATCCAGAGGCAAAGCTTACTATTTTAGAAAAGTTTGTGTCTTACTATTGTAAACACTAAGAGTAGCAAGGAAAATGAAAAATCTCTTGTGATATTTTCATCCAATTTTGTATCCTGCGAAAAAGCAAATAGACATCTTTTTCATTTTACATCTTGGGATGAAAAAGGAGCAAATATTCACACAGAGAAGCATCTCACTTCCAGAGATGTGGGTGTTTGAACATTATTTTTTCTGACCTTGAGTCCTAGACTTAATTTAAATCTGAAGAATTAGGGTTCAATTTACTTATATATTCAATTTAACCAGTAGAGTTTGATGGAATAGCGAGATTGAATAGAAAGTATATATATAGTATTCCACTGATACAGGAGTGATTATCCCTCTTCTCTTCTTGTCTTTGTACAGCATATCTGCTATTTTGCCTGTGTTAGGGACTCTGCAGAAGATACTGACAGTTTGATCCTTTGACATTTAAATGAATAAGGCAAAACAAGACTTATTTGATTTTTAGACTTGACAATAAAAGATCAAAGAAGTTATAGAAGTGGGAAATGAAGGAGGTGGAGAGGAGAAGGGAAAAGAAAGTCATGAGTATTGAATATTCAGTCATCAAACATGATTAATGCAAGTGATTTAAGGGCAAAAAATGCAAAATAATAAAGCTTTGACTGCTGTCCCAATATGGCTGTTATTAAACATGAATCAATAGCTGATTACACACTTAGATCAGTCAAAACTTTCCAAGTAATAATAGGGTGTAAAGTTGATTATGGCAACACATTCAAACTGAATAGGACTTCAAATGCATTCCTTTTTGGCTATTTATAAAAAGAGATCAAAAGCACAAGCCTAGAAGGACTGATAGCTAAAAGTTAATACAGTCAATTTATTTGTAGGGAGGTCAACATTATTTCCAAGTTTTTTATTAATGATATAATTTGTCCAGAATTCTACACAAGAAATATATCTGAAGAAGAGAAAGGGTAGCAAGTAGCCTAGCTCTGCTTTACTGAAAACAAAAGGAAGTCTGAGAAGGGAATGTGTCTGGAATGCACCAAAGGAGACCAGGAAGACCATGACAGACCATGTCAAGCCTCTTGCAGATAAGAAGACCAGTTTCCAAAATAATGACCCCAAACATATTACACATCTATCTTTTGTTTTTGAAGGCTGCATTTTGCCCCTTACTCTCCCACAAAGCTATTTGATTCTAAGAATGAAATGTTTTTGAAGAGAAATGATCTTGTAGCTTTAGTCTAATTCATCTCCAATTTTCACATGGAAATTTGAGTTCTATCATGCTAGTATGTAAACAGCCTTTATAAGTAGAATTATTCTGATGTATTGAATCCTGCAGGTTTATGAACATAAAACCCATCACATCCCCACTGCTCTGATAACAGGAGGAAATTCTGAACTACAGTTTTCACTGCCCAGCTGACTCCACAGAGTGGAGGAGGGAGCTGTATATAAGGTGAAAATCCTATTGTGTCTTTAGTGTTGGTTTCAGGGTTTTAAAAAAGATTCTATTTTTTTTGGTGGCATATTCCAGATACATTAGATGAATCGCCAAATCAAAATAAGGACTGATAAAAAATGTTCCTTTTTACAAAAAAAAAAAATTATTAAACAGTTAGGAAGGTGAAAGAAAGAAGAAAAAAAAAAAAGTAAAAGGAATGAAATGGAGTGTACATGCTGAACCCTGTTAGCTCCCGAGTGCTGCACAGTTCAGTTTAACATGCTCTGTGCCTGTGTAGTGGGGCAAATTAGATTAGATCTTCAGCTTGGATCACTATTTACCCTACTGTAAATGACATAAAATCCCTCTGAATGACAGAGTAGCCCTTAAAATTAAAAAGCAGCCACCTAAGTGATGGCACAAGATAAATGATGACTAGGTTGAGGGAGGGGGACAGAGCACAAAAGGCAGCAGGACATAAGGGGAGAGGAGTGAATAAGCAAACCTGGAAGACTTCAGAGTGACTGATGGCTCCCAGTCTGTGAAAGGCACAGAACAGGATTGGCAACAAAAGCAAATATGGACTTCACTGGATAAGCAACAAATGGTAACAAAACAAAGGTGGTTGAAATAGCCAATTCTCAGAGCATCTAGCAGGAAATATTGGCATTAAGATGTCACCCTTATCTGGGAATGGTGTGCACTGATTTACAAAAGCTCACTTTTCTCACTTGTGGTGACTGAGAACACGATGTTTGCAATAATCAGGTAAAATGGTTATAAGGTATTCAGCATTTGAAGAAAAATGTTAGAAACCAAATGTTACAGTAATTGTGTATATCTGCTTTTTAAAAATAATTTGTTTTAATATTTTGAAGTAGTATGGATTTTCTAAGACTTCGGGGACACTGCAACACCAAAGGATGAACATGATTTTTAAAAAATGATTTAATTTTAAGTCTTTTTATTCAAGACTGGAAATAGATAGGCCTTCAATACACAATCAGCTACACACACTTCTCACACCATTAAAATGAGTTTTTCATTTTATTATTATTACTTCTTCCAAGATGAGTTTTCTGTTTATTTTGGGGCTAGGTTTTTTTGCCTTACGGCTGCTTTTGAAAAGAATATCAACCCATTCTGTCTGTCATATGGCTTATTTGAGAGGAGACTAAATCCCTCCAAATCAATACCATATTCCTTTTTCCCCCACAAATACTGATGTCTAGTTTCAGCAAGGACAGAGTTAATTTTTTCACAGTAGCCATGAGGGAGCCTGGATCTGTGTGAGCGTGTACATAGACAAAATAACAAAAAATTGCTTTTGAGATTTTGCCTAAAATTAATCAAATGTTCTAGGCTCTAAAAAGTTGGTTTTTTTGTTTTTAGGTACACAAATTTTACTTCATAGAACATCTGCATCCATGTAGCTGTTTAGATATGAATGCTGGCAAGTGCATGTTTTTGAAAATAGAAGGCCTGCACAAGTACTGTATATAATATAACTTGCAAAAGTTTTGCCTAAAAATCTGTTTGGTTAGCTGGTACTTCAGCATATTCATGGCTTGCACTTTAAAAAGTGACTTTTTTTAAGTTACTGCTTCAAAATTAACTCAAAATTTGATCTCTGAATAAAGCACAAGTTGCTGAAAAGTGCTACCTCATTTGAGGATACAAATGAAAGAAAAACAGAGCTTTGAGGACAAAGGGCAACCCAGGGACATTTGTCCATTTTTTAATACCTTCTTTCCCTTGTATTTAAATCCTTCAATTTTATGTTTTATAAAGGTAGTTTGGTGAAAGGCAAATTATTTCCTGATTATGTTTCTATAAATATCACTGTTCACCAAAAATTGTTTTCAACAAATCTCTCTGTCCTCTTGCCAACAGAAAGGCAACCACCATGATTTTTCTCAGGATAGGCCTATTATTTTTTGTTTGTTTGTTTGTTTTTGTCCTTTACTTCCACTACAGACAATTTCATTGCTGGCACCACCACTCATAGAAGCCTTTAGTACAGGAGCATGACCATCACTCCCTGTGGTTTTTCTCTGCTTGGTGTTGCACATCCTGTGCTGCAACATTTCTCCTGCTACAGGATCTACTTTTCCTGACCTCATGGGTAAGAGTTTTGTATTCCTCTGACCCTCATTCATACCTGACAGACTTTTAAGAGTAGAGACTTTATGGTACAGCAGTGAAATGGGAAGGCATTTCTGGCCTTTTACGCCCAGATTTATGCTGAGTGATAACATATGAAAAATATGCCTGTAGTTAGAAACTGTACAATAGATTCTGGGATACTAACACTGTTTTACTTTTTGTATATTGATATGTTCGTGTGTCACATGGAGAAAACCATAGTAATATGGCTTTATTGACCACCACATTCACATTCAAGTTATTTTTTCCTTTTGGTGATTGACCTAGAATTGTTGGCTCTAGGGCCTGTATGAATAATATCTGCCTCTATATATTGTATAAATGAGAAAAAAAATCTGTTTTTAAATATATTTCCCACTCTTTCACATGGATTTCTGAAAAGCTAAGTCAAAATAAAGCCATGGTTATACAATCCAAGAATGGACAAGGGAAGGACAATGTAAGGTAAAAGTGAATAGAAAAACTTATGGTTTGCATACCATAATGGTTTGTGTCTATATGCACAATAGAGCGAACTGCTGGATAGACCAGAAACTGCTTTTAAATAAAATCATTATGGCTGTGTAATAACAGCCTTCCTTGAGAAAAGGAGAGACAAACACAAGCATTTGATGAGCAGTGACATGCAGCTGTGTGTCCTCCCACTGACACTGAGGCTAAGAACAGTCCAGAGGGGTAGCAAACAGTGATGCTGCGTCAAGGAAGTTGGGGCAAACCAGGACATGCAGCTTTGTTAATGAATCCTGGATTTTTTTTTCCTGGAAAAAAGGTGCTTTCAGAACAGCAGATTCTGAACTTTTCATCTGCATTGCTGGGATATTCTAACTTATTACCATGTCCCAGACTCTGTCATATGCAAATTCCTCTGTGCCCCAAAGTCCTTTAAAAAAAGACAAGTGAATTACCTGTAGTTTATCTTTGGAAGTTTTCCCAGTGAACATATGCAATATTTCTCCCAGATTAATCTTTTCTCCTGTAAGAAATTGGTGTTGTGCTGGTTCAAAATGTGGAGGTAGGTAGCCCATTATTGACAGGTGAAAAAGAAGAATGTGGAATTGATTAGACAACTTGCTTCTGTTTTGCTTCCTAATTAATCGGGTGATAAAGCACTTTTAGGCTTCAGTATGATAGTTCAAGTAAATAAGAACATGGATAACTGATTCCAAGTCTTAAAAGGATTAGATGAGCTGTGCTCTGCTGAAACAAAATGGAATAGTCTCTGCTGACAGTTATACTCTTGAAAGTTACTTGGAAGCCAGGACTGTGTGATGTTTACTGCCACCCGATTTAATCCACTGTATTTAAATAAAATGGAAATTTTCTGACAATGGCAAAATATCTGACAAAGTAAATGCACAAGACTCCAAAGGAGCCAAGAGAGGTAAGTAGTTTTGCACCCAATAAGATTGCTGGCAGCAACATTTCAAAGGAATAGGATACCTAGACTTCGAAAAGGCTGGGAAAACACTAATGAGGATGTATGAAGGTTGTGTTCCAGATTAATATAACTCTTCCTTCCTTCCTTCCTTCCTTCCTTCCTTCCTTCCTTCCTTCCTTCCTTCCTTCCTTCCTTCCTTCCTTCCTTCCTTCCTTCCTTCCTTCCTTCCTTCCTTCCTTCCTTCCTTCCGCCACTTCCTTCCGCCACTTCCTTCCGCCACTTCCTTCCGCCACTTCCTTCCGCCACTTCCTTCCTTCCTTCCGCCACTTCCTTCCGCCACTTCCTTCCTTCCGCCACTTCCTTCCGCCACTTCCTTCCTTCCGCCACTTCCTTCCTTCCGCCACTTCCTTCCTTCCTTCCTTCCTTCCTTCCGCCACTTCCTTCCTTCCTTCCTTCCTTCCTTCCTTCCTTCCTTCCTTCCTTCCTTCCTTCCTTCCTTCCTTCCTTCCTTCCTTCCTTCCTTCCTTCCTTCCTTCCTTCCTTCCTTCCTTCCTTCCTTCCGCCACTTCCTTCCTTCCTTCCTTCCTTCCGCCACTTCCTTCCTTCCGCCACTTCCTTCCGCCACTTCCTTCCGCCACTTCCTTCCTTCCGCCACTTCCTTCCGCCACTTCCTTCCTTCCGCCACTTCCTTCCTTCCGCCACTTCCTTCCTTCCTTCCTTCCTTCCTTCCTTCCTTCCTTCCTTCCTTCCTTCCTTCCTTCCTTCCTTCCTTCCTTCCTTCCTTCCTTCCTTCCTTCCTTCCTTCCTTCCTTCCTTCCTTCCTTCCTTCCTTCCTTCCTTCCTTCCTTCCTTCCTTCCGCCACTTCCTTCCTTCCTTCCGCCACTTCCTTCCTTCCTTCCGCCACTTCCTTCCGCCACTTCCTTCCTTCCGCCACTTCCTTCCTTCCTTCCGCCACTTCCTTCCTTCCTTCCTTCCTTCCGCCACTTCCTTCCTTCCTTCCGCCACTTCCTTCCTTCCTTCCTTCCTTCCGCCACTTCCTTCCTTCCTTCCGCCACTTCCTTCCTTCCTTCCGCCACTTCCTTCCTTCCGCCACTTCCTTCCTTCCGCCACTTCCTTCCTTCCTTCCGCCACTTCCTTCCGCCACTTCCTTCCTTCCTTCCTTCCTTCCTTCCTTCCTTCCTTCCTTCCTTCCGCCACTTCCTTCCGCCACTTCCTTCCGCCACTTCCTTCCGCCACTTCCTTCCGCCACTTCCTTCCTTCCTTCCGCCACTTCCTTCCGCCACTTCCTTCCGCCACTTCCTTCCGCCACTTCCTTCCTTCCGCCACTTCCTTCCTTCCACCACTTCCTTCCTTCCGCCACTTCCTTCCTTCCGCCACTTCCTTCCGCCACTTCCTTCCTTCCTTCCCTCTCCGTTTCCTCTCCCTCTCTTCCATCCTCTTTCCCTCTCTTTGTAACTTCCCATTTCCTCACTTCAAAATTGTTTTAAAAAAGAAAGAAATTGACAAAGAAAGTAGCATATGGGCTTAACCTCTCAAAGCTATTTTTAATGTCAGGTCTGTGAAGACACACAATAGCTCTCCGAGGTTGCTTTTTTATCAGCGTTGTTTCAAACCTCCATAAAGGCAGATGAATGGCTACTACCCATATATAAAAGTTTTAGCATAGAGTTCCCCAATTGCTCTGCTTTGCACCTAGCTTTCTGCATGGTTAATCTGGGTCTAAATGCTAATCTGGTTGTGTAATGTGGATCTCACCCTACTTTAGACAACAGAAAATTAGGAAATTAGGTATTTAAGGCAAATTTATTATTCATGCTCCCACTGTGGTAAAGAGACATGCTTTCAAATGAATGATTCCACCTTCTAAAGGTACAGATATCTAAAGATACAGATCTGGTATCTGAGACTTGTAGGGTGAATTGTTCCCAGGAGATAAAAAAATTACTGTAACTGGAGGTGGCACTTTAGAAAACCAGCTTCCATTTGGGGTTCACATAAATATAAGGGAGGCAGACATCATCCAAAAACTCCTCTTTCAATGTCTTTATGATGTACCTCTCCTAAATTTGGAATGAATCTCATAAAATGTAAATCTTCATGCTGTACTTTGGTCACTGATTTCTAGCATGCTGGGATTGCAATGCACAACACTCTCTGCTTTCCTGGCAAAATGTGAAAAATAATCCAAAAATCCAGTGCCTTAGGAGCTCTAGGAGTTCTATTTTATAAATACCAGACCAGTTTTCAGATCAAGTAGTGACAGTAGAAGACTGACTGCAGAACACTACAGACCAGTGTGTTACAACCTGAATATGCATTAGTGTATTAGCACAGCTACTGACACCTCCATCCACACAAAATTAGTTCTGGATAAAAGCCATGCAAGTTATTAGGCAGAAAAGTAATAGCTGAAATGCAAAGCTGCATGGGCCTGAGTCAGTAAACTCTACCATCTCACTTCTGTAAGATGATAATTTTTACCAATTTTCTAAGTCAATGGGATAAAAAAAAGTAAGCATTGTTTCAGAGATTGATTCAGCTGAACAAATCCAATATTATATATTATTTATTGCAGATCTTGATTTGTGAAAATATGTTACTCAGACTATTCTCTCTTTTTGTTCTCTTCTCAATTACTTCTACAGGTCTGAGACATTAAGATGAGAATTTAAATATATTTTGTTTACATAGTATCATCATAGAGTACTTCACAAATTTAAGAACAGAAAGCAGAAATTCTGAATCAGATTGTAGCTGGCTTTTCTTACACATGCAGGGCCAGACCTTCCCCCCAGGCATCCCTCCTCCCAGCTGCAGTCCATGCTATCTTCTGACTGCAAAGAATATTACACACATATACCACCTGGACAGAGAAGTGGTAAAAAAGACAAAATATTGAATGCTGCCTTATTTGACATCAAGTGAGTGCTTCCTGCACAGGGGAGTGCATAAGCAATCTTCTCTGCTGTATACTGGTGTCATTTCCCCTCTAACCCATCCATAATAATCCTCAAGAAGGTCACATATATGTCTGTTTATATGTGTATGTGTACCTGTACATATTTATTTACTGTATTTACTTAAATACATATTCACTGTATTTTCTTCCATTTTCTTTCATCATTTAAAATTAAAACAAATAATAAAATACTAGAGAATTTTTCACAACCAATGCTTTCAATAATATGTTATAGTAACACACAGCATTTTAGGATTTTAGATTTCATTTGCTCTTGAAGCAATCAGAGGATTTTAGAGAGGTGAAATGTAATTATCTTTTACAAACTGCATAACAATTCTTTCATTAATTTCATTTGACTATTATCTTTCATTACAACAGCTCTACAGACTCTTGCAGGTATGAATTTTGAATTTTCCCACTTACTGAAAAGTGTAGCTTATAATCTTTTAAGGTTAACCTTAACTAAAAAGACAATACACATAAGCTTATGCTTATAGACTTGTAGTGGTTTGAGTCTAAGTGAATTATTACTATTGGCTAAGTATTCTCAATGTTCATTAACGGAACACCTAATAGTAGTAAAAATTCAGGAGGTCATTTGTGCATACAGTGTAACATTCATGTGGCTTCTCTGACAGATTGTTTGGTTATTTCCTGTTGTATATTCCTCTGAACTGCATGAACAGATATTTCTGAATAAATATATCTAATGAAAAAAACCCAAAAACACAAAAAACCAAAACCAAACAGTGAATAAACAGATTACTTGTGGAAATATACTTTTTGAACTGTTGAAGGAAATATTTGTTTAATTTGGAGGTATGTATTTGTGGAGCTAGAGCTTTTCCATGCATGATGCTGAAGTCAGTTTCCAAGAAGGATAAATTGTCTTTCTTTTCATCTGCAAAACTAATCTGAAATGCATGTAGGCTTCAAAAATAAATAGAATTCTCACCCACCACTGCTGAACTCAGAATTCTCTCAACCAAGAACACTGCTTTCCTTGGTGAGATTCAGAAGGGAAATGTCCATTTATGCCAGTAGGATTTACACGTCTAAAATGTTTGTTGACACTCACAAAACACAAACTGACTGAAAACTAAACTCAGAGAGGAGGTTCTCTGCCACAGGATTAAAGTAATGGGAGGCATCTGAATGGAAAGCAGCTGACACATTTCGGGCCAGCTGTCTGTAAATCGCCCCTTCTGTGCCCAGGCGCTGTGTGGTCTCTGCTTCCCTGCGCCGCTCTGCAGCCACGCCACAAAGGCACAGCTGAAAGGCAATATTCAAATGAGGCCCGAAACCGAAATACTGTTTTTCTCCATTAGAGGGTGGTCCCTCCTCATCATGGCTCAGTTGCACTGGCAGCAGAAGACCTGCAATGCAGTGAGCTGCGTCGGAGATGACACATGAATCAGGAGATGTCTGCGCCCTTCCTCCTCGCACCTCCCGCTCCCTTTGCCGGCGCAGCCAGAGAAAAGCAGCGTGCATGGACACGGGCCAACTCCAAACACACATGCAGCACCTGCTTTTATCCATGCATCGTGTGTGCTCACAAATACATGCTCACCTGCACATGCACGTAGTTGTGCCATGTAAAGCAACCTAAGAACAGCTTTGCTATAGCATCTGGAGCTGAATTAGCCATTGCACAATTTTTCTCCTGTCAATAACATCTGCTTGATTTCAGCCATGCTAATTAACTGTACACATTAAAAAACAAAAAACCCACGCATTTGGCACATGTATATAGGTGTATGCAAATGATCTATTAAAAAAAAAAAAAAAAGCCCTTTACATTCAGGTAGATTGTGATTAGGAATTTGAAAGCCAGAGAATACCAAAATGCTACTTGACAAACAAATATTGCTGCACTCTCATGTGAGTCTGAACAACATAAAAAGCCTTTCACAACATGATTGCATTCATTATTGTAATACCCTAATTCCATGCAGGCAACTCTATTCATTCACTTTGTTTTGAAGATTATATATACGTGAAGTAGAATTCTGCAATGTATTTTTACAGCTCAAATTCAATAAGAAAAAATTTTCAATAGAATTTCCTACTGTAAAGCATACTATGGAATAAGTGTTTGAATGAAATATAAGAAAGAATTGCTGCTGGCATAATGAAACCACTTACACTTTGTATTTCATTAGCTTAATTGTAGTGAACTGTCTCATTCACAGCATTGCCTATCACAGATTGTACACGACATGTAGAGTTCACAGAAAAGGGTTTGAAGTGGTTTCTTTTTTTTGTTTGTTAGTTTTTTTGTTTGCTTGTTTTTAAATGATGAAACCCCCAGAATTACCTTCAATAAAGGACAAAATCAAGACAGCTGATTGCCAAAGGAAGTTTGGACACTGAGCACTCATGAAAGCAGTGTTGCAAACAGATAAAGATGGAAGTGCAGGGTAACAATGCTTCTGCTTTAAATTGACATTGCTCCACTGCAGCACTTTGGACTGGCAGAGTCTGCTCCCACAGCACAGCATGTGCCTGTGAGCACATTCAATTCTACAAGAGTAATCTGCCATTGCAACCAGTGAAATAGTGATATGCTTCAGACTGCATGCATATTTCAATATTCCTGATCAAGAACATAGTACTTGTCTCCTCCTAGAAACAAGCTTGAACTGCCAAGCAGTCAAACAGATTTGTTTTCTGAATGTCAGTTTTACCGTCTAGTCTACATCATTTGGCTGCAAGTCCAGGGAGTGTGTCCCCTATGGACCCTTACGTGAGGATTTTTCATAAGGTTGTCATAATTCCCTCACCTACAAACCGAGAAGCAAATGCCAAAGGTTTTGTTATGCTTAGAGACACCTATTCAGAAAAGACACCAATGGAGAATAAGCATTTCTTTTATCCCTCTTTATTATTCTCCTTCATTGTTATGCTATAAGAGAGCATTTAATATGAAATATTTTCTAGATCCCTACCAGCGAAAATAAACAAGAGACATATATTTGCCTCAGTAATTTTGCATGGTCAGGTTTTGAGAACTAAAACAATCTTTTCAGGATTTTTATTCAGCCTTCAGATTTCAAAGCTGCATGGCACATGAGCTTGCTATCCATCAGCTCAGCCTGACTGTGAGCCTCAGACCTAACAAAAGTGCACTTTAGAAACATCAAATGAACATTTCCTTGTAGACAGTATGGCAGAGTAGCAATAATTTTTGAAAAATGTAGATCTGCACAATGCGCACTACAAAACAATTTGTGTGGTAGAAGTGTAGAGCAGTGATTTTATTAGAATAAGACCATTCTTATTCAGTGAAAGACTCAGACAGCTGTTGTATGAACAAAGCTTAATATTCCTTCATTTCCCATGCAAGCCTATTTTTCAAGGCCATAATGCCCCCAGTCCACCAAGTTACATTTAAAACTACCTGGAGAGCTTTTTCACGCAGGGCTTGTGTTACTCATTCTACATATGGTGTGAAGTTCACAGATGAGAAATGTGAGTGCCTAAAATAAATACTACATGAAACCTGAGAAGCGTGAGGGCCCTTGGGAGTTCAGCAAATGAAATGCCTATCAGTCTCTGACACAGCAGACGCTCCCTACAATTGGCAGCTTCATGCTTCATTATGCATGGATCAGATATATAGGTATGGCCCCAGGCAAACTCCCTGGTTTAAAGGAGAGGTGCATGCTGGGGAAAGGCAAATGTCATTTGCCTGTGAATTTGAAAGATGGGGGGGAAAGGGGAATAGAGTTGATTAACCAAATGTATGAGGGGTTTATTTTGTACCATTTATCCTAGAGTTTCCTCACTGAGAGTTGTTTCCAGCATTATATGCATTGCACCTTTGATGTTTTGTGGATTTAACAATGTCAAAAAATGCAATTATTCTTGTCCATCCAGCTGAACAGGTCCAAAATAAATAACAAGTAGTCACATTTTTTACCTCCAGGAAGAAAAATAAAATAATTTTTTGCTGTCTTTTGTAACACTTGTAATATAACCTATGTTTACAGCACAAGGTCAACAGACAGACTTGCTGAAATTGTGCCCATTCTGTTAAGCACCATTAAAACACATCATGCTGCCTTAATGAATAAAAACTATTCCAGAGACTCCTGCTACTGCAGGATGTTAGTCATGGGTATTTCCTGTACAGGAAGAAAAAACCAAACATCTAGTAACAGATCAGTTTGCTTCACATACATGTAGTTCTAATTAGAAGAAACAATGAAAACGGTAAATCCATCCTTACCCACTATTAACTGAGGTATAAGAGAGAAGAGGGAAAGAATAAAGGAGAAACTCATTACTGACAATCTCTTAAGAAAGCAAAAAAAAAAAAAAAAAGATTAAAATGTTTGTGGGAAAGGAAACTGTATTTCATCATTCCTGAGAAAATTATGACCCTGAGGGATCAACTGAGAAAAAGTGCTACTGAATATTGGTGTGTCTTAATGAAAACCCTTCTTTCCTCCTGCAGCGTTTCCATTCTGAGATTTCCATCATGCTATGTTCTGTCAATTAAGCTTTAAAATGTAATTGTAAAGCTTTTTTCTACCATACCAGTAACAATAATGTTAGATTTTCTTTGACGTCATTTATATACATGCATACATACATATATACACATTTTTTTACGTACACTTTTACATTAGTAAGTATCTCTGTGTATTTGTGCATCTTTTTCACTGCAAAAATTCCATGGAAGAATGGCATGGAATTGCTTGAAGCCTAAAAACATAGATGAAAATAAAGCAAACCGAGTCTATAAAACTGAGTGACTTAAGAAGATAAGCCTTCAGCAGCTGTAACAAATAGAATGACAGAGAAAGAAAGAGAAAAAGAATGCCACTAATGTCTCTCAATGCTCTCTCCGTGTGTTCAGACAAGTTACGGCTAGGAATGTAAAACTTGAATTTAAAGAAACTGCATCTGGTGGAGATTAAAAAGGATAAAGAGGAGAAAATCGGTTTGATGTACACTTCAAAATGCTGCTCATAATATAGTTTGTTCTATTACTTGAAAAGAGAGTATCACTGTTCTTTTATGTCTACTTTTTAATCCTATGCTTTTAAAGTATCTTTTATTTGCTCCTATTTGAGGTGAATTGCCTCACTTCAAAAACTTAAATCTAGTTTGAGGATTTTGACTTTAGTGGCTTTCTTTGAATATTCTTCTGAAGTTATATTTTATCCTCCATTTTAACAATTCTCAGGTTTTACTGGGTAGTTGTGAATACAAGGTCTTCCACAGTGAGAAACACCTGCAGGCTCAAGAATGCACATTTTATACTAAAGCTGCCAATGTGTTGTGTCAGGGTCAGGAGAGAGGTATTTTCTCAACTTTGCTGAATTGTAAACGTGAATATTGTCACACTGAGTCATGTAAACACAAATGTCATTTTTTTTTGCTATTTTTCTATTCTACGCCATGACTCTCTCATTAGCTGCTGCAGGAAAAAAAAAACAAACAACCTTAATTTTGGAGCTTGTTGAAATGTGAACTTTGCTATCTAATTGTGAACCCACAAATTTCATTTGAAATCAATTAGGATATTTACCTATTAGTATGATACTTAGTCTTTTATTAACAAGATGATAGAAAGAACAAAAAATATGAACTTCTGTTAATACATCATTTAATGAAGACCATTAAACTAGACCCAAAGGGCAAGATGTCTTTTTTGAGCAAAACATGGCAATCCTAATGGGTTGCTTGAAAGAGTTGAAATAAAAGCAGAAGCTCCCTTGGACTCAAAGGGACCTTGGATATGTTACAGTTTTTCATTAAAAACTACAGTGAAATTAGGAGTTTTCCTTTTAGGACTGTGTGTTCAACTATTGTGGAGGGTCTCTGTGATAGTTTCAATTATTTTTATTCTGTGTTTTAGCATCACTTTTCTTGGTGATGCTAATATGCTAAAGACAAATAAACAATTTTGGTAGATGACCAGTGCCTGTAGTTCAGATGCAGAAATAATAATATGTAAAGATAAACTATGAAGTCGTTGAAGCATGACCATCTGAGACTTGGTGCTTCTCACCAGATTCATTTATAAGTTCAAAATTCAAAATAAACACATGTATTGGATAAGATTGTCATGCTCATTTAATCAGAGTGGTGCTTGTCTTTCAAGTAGATAGAAATTGAATCCAACACAAAACAACTCTACACTGCCAGAATTCTCTAAAGCATCCTCAGTGAAAAGGAAATTCAGGTTATTAGAAGAAAGAATTTTTTTAAGTTTTATATTTTATTTTAACTGAAAAAAAATTTAACCATCTTTAATTTATCAAACTTTTTTAGCATGCTTCTACTCAGAGGCATATATGTTAGTAGTGTACAAATTTCACTATCAAGGGAAAAAGCACAGATATTTTGGGGTTTTAGAGGTAGAATAAATGAATGATATGAAGAACAAAAGATTTATATGCAGAAAAGGTATTCATAGATTCATATATTATATGAAGGGAGAGTAAAATGGTCATTTAATATCTAACCTATTTTTTAAAACAGTAATATTTTTTCCCCATTGGAAACCTATTCTAATTTTCTGGGGGCTATTTTTTCTTTCATAACAGAGACACCAACCATAGTGGCATAGATTGGTACAGCCACAGCAGGAGAGAGCATCAACCAACTGGCATTTATGTCAGTACAATACACACAGCTGTCCGTGCCATACACAGCACAGCAGTTTTACAAATTTTAATGCAGATGACATTAAGACAATAAGAATTGATTCATGGAAGAGTGCAAGACCTTTGTACTCCTGAGCTGCCACATCTAGTTCTCTTCTTCACAACTCTTAATATTCAAATGTTGGACTTCTCCCCCTCATACAGGGAATCTGGCCGCATTCTAGTTGCAGATACCTGCAAGACACAGCCACCTAATGAGCTCTCAGGCCTTATTGTGTCTTTCAGTAATACTCAAGTTTGGTTAAAAAAGAAAAAAATCTCATCTTGACTAATTTTAAGCATGACTTCAGCAGAAAATGTTTGAATAGATTGTCCTATTTTGCAGAGAAATTTGAGGTTTACCCCTGCTCTATGTCTTTTCTGCAAGCAGTACATCAGTTATCTTCCTCCACTGTCCTCAGAAAGATCTTTTTCTTTCTTTTTTCTGACTCATGATTTTTTCCTTGAAGTTTGGAGCGTTGCTGTTTCAGACTGATGCATATGACTGGCATTGTGAACTGAAATGAAGGATGGTTACATGCTAACAAGAGCACCCTGCTAGCTCCATGTTTCACACACAGTAGCAGCAGCAAGTGATTAATGGAGTGGCTGGAAGGGAGGTTTGTGTGGATGGCTGAAATCATCCTGTGCTGCTGTCAGGATCCAGGGAGAGCAGCAGAAAAACATCTACCTATGGTTACATCTCCCTGTGCTGCCTCAAATATTTACTGTGTACCCTTTGCTGCAGTTTAGCCCCATTCAATATTTTCACTCTCTCCTGTTCTCACTTCTACTTCAGATATCTGTTTTTCCTCTATCTCTCTATAACCTTTAAGTTTTGCTGCTACTTCCGAGTGTGCAGATATATTGGGTGAGCCAGAAGCAAGCACTAACCAGGTTCAGGTCACAATAGAAATTACTCTGCTTGTACAATTGCTTTAACTGTTAAGGAGAAGATGACTGGAAGGGAAATGGGGTCAGCCAGGACAACAAAGCATGCAGGGGAATACTTAGGACAGACAAGATGATACTGAAGATACTTTCAGCTCAGCTGAAAAAAGACCAGCTGTTCTCCTTGTTTAGAGCTGCTAGTGGAATCTCTAAAACCTGTCATCCATTATGAAAGAAAATATAATTCTCTTTTTTAATCTTCTTCATATATAAATTGGGAAGTACAACTCATCTTTTCATGTAGCCATCATCCTCAAACTTGCTGTCCCTGTCCTGTTCCCTTTGCTGTGAGCCCAGTTCTACATCATTGCAACATGCACAAACGCCTACTCTGCTGCTCCATGACTGGTGACCATGGCTCTACAGTTCCAGATTTGCAGACTGCACCACCTTTCATAATTAAATCAGAAGCAGTTAAAATGAAGTAATCAATTTTCCCAATAAATAGAGTGAAATTGCTTAGGGGTCTCTAACAGCTAGATTTCCTTTTAATATTTTCTTTTACAATATAAATTTCCCTCAAACTGGAAAAATACTTATTTCTGTCCTTCAGTGTTAACCTGAATGACTTTCTGAAATGTCTTGTTTCCCAGTGTGACTAGTGCTTTACTGAAAATCTTAATGCAGAATATGCAGAATCATGGTCACAGAATTTCTGCTGAAGAAGTCAGCCTTCGAGGAAATATCCTTACCCCCAACTGGAAAAGATTTTAAGGAATAACATTAGAAGTAAGTTATTGTCCATTTGCAGGTTGACAACCTTGCAAACTCAATAAACTTGGCAAAATTCCCTTACATTACCTTCATTGATATTAAGTTCAAGTTCTGTCTTCTATGTTCTCAATGTACAACACTCTTGAGAGAAACAAATGTTGTTTTTACCAAGCTAAATAAATAAAAGCCACTGTTTTGCAGAGATCTACATTCCAAGGATTTAAAAATGTATAAACTGGACACACATAATATATTATGCCAATGCCATTTCACTCACTGTAAAAGAGGCAGTAGCCATCCTTTCTTGTTCAGAAGGTCCTTTCCCAGGTTTCATGTTACTTCTCTGATTATGTATGAAAATATTTTAGCTGTTGGTTTCAACCTTGTTCTAGTTGCACTGATGTATGATCCCAAATCAGCACAATTCAGCATGTTTTGGAAAAAGTGCCATTCAGTTAGACTGTGAGTGCGAAGTGAGATTAAAAGAGAATGGGAAAAAATTATACCCTTTGTAATGAGGTGTTGTTTTTCTGCACAAATGACAAGGGTCTACCATGGCAGCTGACATCAGCAGAGATGTCAAACCTCTCTGATGAGCAAAACCCTGTAGAGAATACAACTTGCACTTCTCATTTATGAGCCTTGTTAAACCTCCCATCAATGACACATACACTTTTGGTAATAAAATTACTTCTGCAGCAAAAGTTAAATCTCTGCCTCTAGAAGGCAGCAAAATAATTTTCATTTCACCTAATATCAGAATGAATATTATAAATTTAATTTGCTTAGCTGCTGTGAGATATGTTTAGGGAAATCTGCTTTCAGGTCTTTAGAAAGAGCTTTTGTCATTTCCCATGATATGACATTACAGTAACTGGAGTTAGACTCTGTGTAACATTAGAAATGGATGAATAAACATTTACTCATTAGAACTCCAGAAGGATGTAGCTTTTTGGGGTAGTTTGGAGATTGTTGCTTAAGAAGTTCAGTGATCCTTAGTCCAAGAATGCTACTGCCTTAGAAAACTTCACTGGGGTTTTACTCTTTGTTAATACATGCATTGATGCTTCATTAATATATAAAGGGTAAATTAATGGGTTGATGGAAAAGAGATAAATAAATACTGCTTATTTACACACTGATCTTACAGACATTTGTCATATTTGCATGTGTAAAAGATTAACTCCCCAGTCACCACCTCAAATTTGATAGAAGGCTATCCATGAAAACAACTAGCTCACTTAGGTTAGTGGACTCTCCTTGAAAAGGGATTTGCCAAAGTCTTCCCTGTCGGCAAGGGATTTTTTTCTCACATAATGCATGATAAGTACTCTGAATCCTCTCAGAATCCAGGCTGGTGGTAGAGATGATCTGTTTGTCTGCAGAAAGCACCTGCAGAGATCTCCTGACACTGTGTTAGAGCTGGAATGTCCTGGCTATGACAAAGAGCCAAGCAAGTTCTGTTGCAGCACAAACAAATAAATAAGAAAGAACACATGAACACATAAAAGAAGAACCTTCCATCTTCATCTTTCCAGCCCACCCAGGGCCTTTGAGGTATTTTTCCTGTCTTCTCTTTAGTAACAATACTGGTTACTAACAGCTCAAAGACAAACAAAAGATTCACAGAATGACCAGGTTGGAAGAGACCTTAAAGATCATCAAGTCCAACCCATGCCCTAACACCTCAACTAAACCCTGGCAGCGAGTGCCACATCCAGTCTTTGTTAAAAACATCCAGGGATGGTGACTCCACCACCTCCCCGGGCAGGCCATTCCAGAACTTTATGACTCTTTCCATGAAAAACTTTTTCCTAATGTCCAACCTATATTTCCCTTGGCACAGCCTAAGACTGTGTCATCTTGTTCTGTCAGTACCTGGTGAAAGAGCCCAACCCCTACCTCACTACAGCCACCTTTCAGGTGGTTGGGGATATTTGAAAAAATATACCCTTGACAAAGCAAACAGTGCAGCCAGTATTAAGGAGCACTTGTGGGCAAAGCTGTTCTGAATTACAACTGGATTTGCCACCAACTCCTTTCCTGACTGAACAATGACAAATCTGACTATCTAGGTTAACCCTGACCACATTGGGGGTCCTTCCTCATCTAAACACTGCCTTGGAACCAATATCAAAGACATTTGGTTTTTTGCTTTCTGAGCTGAATTACTGGATTACATTGTGGTGCGAGTGTAGCAAATCACTTAACTGGAAACAGAAGAGAGAACAGTCCATGAATATGTCTCCATCTTTAAATATGTCTCCATGAGCAATGTGATACAGTGCTCACAGCATGGTGATGGCAAGCTCCTGGAAATCCAGAACCTTTCTGTTTCTTGTTCATAGGTTGCCTGAAAAATAAAGTCACTTAGCCAGAGCTAAGTGACTTAACCAGAGCTAAGTTCTCTGGTGCTCTGCTAGTGTCCCCAAGCTCTGTCTTTGCCTCTATGAAGACTCTACATTAAATTTTTCATTTTTCTTTCAAAGATCTCCTAATCATTATCTTACCTTCTGAAACATTTCCCATTCCAAATCTACTATGCTTCACCTTATGGGTCCACTCTAAAATAACAACCATCCCAGGGACTTACACCTTTGTCAAAAACACTCTGCTCTCCTGCTTCAAATCTGGGGCATCCCATCTTCCTGTTCCAGTAACATCATTCCTAAGTTCACCAAGATCCTCACTACTGTCCACAGATCTTACAGAGTCTTTCCTAACCCACAGGTTTAACCTTCCTTGATTTCTGTGGCCTAATGAGCCTTCCTACTGATGCTCTTTAGAAGCACATATGGTTAAAGTCCATTTCATTCAGTGAAGGTTTTCCTTTTTTAGGAGCCTGATCTGCAAAAGCTGAAGTACGGCTGAATTAGTGACCTTGTGCAAACATAACCTTCTTAGGAATTCATTTTACATCTAAATATCAACAGAAAAAAAGATGCAAAAGGACACACAATTAGGGAAATGAAAATGAAATGTAAATTTCAGGACCAGGTCTATCGGTCTGCATTCCCCAGCACAAGAAGGAATGTTGTTCTTAAGGAAAGAAGGAGGGTAGAGTGACAGGCTCATCCAGAGATCCTCTACTGGGGATGGATCTGTGCTGGAGGCCCTGTTGGAAGAATTGCAGGAACAATGCCTGGAAGGCCCTGAATGATGTTAACTTTTTAGTGAAAGATTTGAGGTCTCCGATTCAGAAGTGTTTACAATAAGACAGAGCACAGGCACCTCCTGCAAACCAGCTGACTTGCAGCAACTCATTCTCCCACATCATTAGTCCCTTATTGAGTCCAAGTGAACACTTTGAGTACCATTTTTAGGTAACTATTGCCAGACCTTTTAATAAAAGAATTATTGGTTCAGAACTGGAAACTCTGTTAGTTTTATTATATTGTGGATGTTAATATATTTTCTTCAAACTGGTTGATGACAAGAAAGTATAATTTTAAATGTTTTCAGCCAAATTCATGAATACTCTTCATCTACTTTGTAATAGCCTGAAGTCATAAAGCAGTTATTGATCAGTCACAGCACAACAGACAGCACTGACTTACTGTTTCCTTGCACCACTGGAGTGGTACAAAATAGCTAGGGCCTGCCAGTTAATCTCACTCTTTAGTCATGTTAGCATTGCAGTTCATCTACACCAGTTCTGAATTTTTCAGTATTCACAGAACTGCACAATTTCACAACTGGTTTGAAAACATTCATATGACACAGAGATATCTGAGGTACCTGGGTTCAGATCACAAATAACAGTGTTAAAGACTTTTCAAGTATTCTCATTTGTGTACAATGATGAGATTCACTCCACTATAACAAATTGCTAAATTGCAGGAATGCTCTATAAAAGTAAAAGACAAAATAACACCATTCTATATCTGTAAGTACTACTCAAACAGCTCTAAATTCTCTATAGCTCATACTGTGGTATTCAAGCTTTATGGGCTTCCAGAGAGATCTGCAGCTAGAATTATTGTTGATCTTTACAGTATGTCTCCTGACACTGAAATTGATGTGTACCCGTATTTAATTTTAATGGCATTGAAGATGATACTTATGTTGGTGTAATAAGTTTTGTCTTCAGGACTCACAGAGCTTTAGGCTGGATCAGAGCTCCCATTTAAGTATCACTGCTAATGCTTCTAATACTGATCCTATTAAACTGCACATAAACTGCTTTAGACAATTAAAAGATACAAATCTCTTCAGTAATAGAGTTCAGTGTTCCTTTGGACTGCTGTGTCCAGGACACCAGCAATATCTAGATTGCTCTTGGAAGACAATACATTCGCCCTTACTTTTTCTTCTGTTCTAGGAAATGATTGTAAATTATTTTTTTCCTTAGAAAAGAGCAGATTGCAGAAAATGGGATTGTTAGGATTGAATTTACAGTTCTAGAGAGCTTCAGACACTTGTCAGACAGATAAACATGTTTCACACCCTATCAAGTCTTCTGAAGTGTTTGACAACATTGTAGCATCTTAAAAATGTCCAGATTCATACTAGATTTTATTACATTACAGCATCTGTAGATGGGAGATGATATTTCAGTAATGCTTCTCCCAAAAATCTTTAGTTTATGGATTGCATGTGCCTTCAAGGACAACAATGTTCATTGCTAAAGAGGAGGACTATGCAATGAAAACACGGTATGACAAGTTATTTTGAAAGAAAAAGCAGCTCAAACACCTCAACATTTATTTGGGAAACTGCATTACTAAAACCACAGGAAGCTAGTGAAAGTGTCTCTCACAGAGGCATGGTGTACCTCACCACTTTCCGCTAGGTGCCAAAAAGGCAATGTCTGGTTTGGCTGTGAGAAAGGGCCTTCAGACTCCCCACTCCCTCTGACCTCAGTGGGAGCCTGGACCTCTGCATGACCAAACATCTGAGCTCCTGGGCTGGAAAGGCCGGCTCTAATTTCCTCCCCCTTTTATCTCATCTGTTTTGTACCATTTCAGGTGTGCAAGAAAAAGGGTTGAATTAGGCATGGCTTCAGTAGTCCCACCAAAACTGTCCAAAATGGTGAGATGAAGACCAAAGCAACAGACAGCTATGCTGGGTGCATGGGCCACAGACAAAGCAGCGTCATGGGTGGGTCAGGCTGTATTTACTGAGGTCCTGAACCTTTTGTGATTACCTATCAGAGTGGAAAGTGTGTGTGAACTCTTTCACACCAGCTGGCCCAGTTTGGTTGTCTTCTTAATCTTACAGGTTTCTGAAAGATCCAAATTATGGTCCCTTCTTATTTATTTGAAAAGCATAGTGAAAAGAAAGAGGCTCTGAAAAACCTGATGACATTATAGTAGCAAAAAAAGTCACAAGACTGCTAAGTACTTTTGTTCTCAATTGAGAAAACCTAAGTTACGCTTGTGTCTGAAACCCCGGGTGATCAGAAAAATTGAAGGCATCTGCAGTTGCAGGCTGAAGTTTCTGACAAGATTATTTACTGAATGTTTTGGAATGTGATTAAAAATTCCCTGTACTTGCTATCCCCCATTTTTGGTTATTAGAAAGCAGTGAAAATACTGAAATGCAAAAGATCACATCCAAAGAGCCTCGCTACCTGTCAGCAGTGCTGTGTGGAACCTTTGGAGGAATGATGTAAGGGAATTGTAAATGTATGTCATACTGGGAATACTGAGATGACTGCCATCCTCTGCCTATGGGAAAGTATTTGAACATCATATGTCAGCATCTTCTGTACCTTTTGAGGGTACTGAACAAAACTGAACAAACTGCTAGTCTGGGCATTTCTAATTAGATGTGCAGCACAGATATATTCCACACAAGAATATTTCATAGAAAACTATGCAGCTTATTTAGCAAAACTGCCTAGTACAGTTTGCTGATCAATACATATATATAAAACTTAAAACAATTTGGTTGGGTGTATCAGATCTCAAACAAAGATGCTGGGACAATTAAGAATTTAAACCAGAGAAGACATTGATACCTAAAATGGAAAGGAGATGTATGAAAATCCTAACATGAGGTACAGCCATTTGAAGCCTGAGAAGTCTGAACTCCAAAACCAGTTGCATTTTTGTCTTTTAATTTCCTGAAATATCTAGAGGTACACATTTGTAGATGCTCAGAATTTGCTTTGTCCTGGAAAGGATGATCAGAGGGTGTTTGGCACATCCTTATGCTAGCTAGCTGTGAACCAGAATGTGTGTCTTTGCCCTTATTACTTTTAAAAGTCCAAAGTAGCTTTGCAATCAGAATTTAGAAAACATACTTCTCGCAAACCTGTATGATACACTAGGTTGTAATTACAGATGCAGTAGTAGTTCAGCATGCATACATGCATTCCTGCCTGGATTTTGTCTGTTCCTTTCTTCCTCTGTGACCTATTAAAGAAGTGAGCATTATGAATTATACATTGTTCCCCATCTCTTATAAAATAACTTGCAAAATGATCTTTTGGAACTACTTTATTCCACATCCATGCTGTTAATGCTACATCATCTGGTACAACAGACCAGGCAGGATCCTGCCACCAGAACTTGGAAACGCCTGTTCTGGGAGAGCTTGAGTGCAACCACTGCCCCATGTTGCTTTTACCAGACATAATTGCAGAGACCAACACAATGACCCACAGTGAAAAGTAAACATCCCTGTGGCCCCTAGACACTAGAAAGAACTGGTGGCTCTCCCATAGCTGCAGTTGCTCCTACCAACTAGCTGACAATGCCTGCATGTTGGTTATACTCAAGCTAGGCATTTCCCTACAGTGAAAGTGGCTTTATGTCACTTTCAGAGGCACAAAAATAATCCTATAATCCAGTTCCCTAGTAGGCAGACCACACTGGGGGATCTTGGTGGAAACACGCATCCACAAATCAAAATTTTGGAGTTCCCTCCAAGGTGGTCATGTGGGTTTCCCCCCATTGTGCTATGAGAGTGTCCCCATGCTACAGATGTAGCCCCAAGCTTCTTTGCTTAGAGATGAGAGATTTCCCAAATATTATCACTGACATAATTAACTCATATAATTTATTGCATCGTTATATTGAAAACTTGGGCGCAGCACTATTTGCATAACCATGTTATTTCTAGAAAGGATATTTTTATGCTTAATATCATTCTGAAAGTGTGCTTGTACATTACACAGGCAATAAGAATTCAGTATCTGCCAATTTGTTCTAAACTATCAGTTCAAGGCATCAAAATTTTCTTGGACTAATTTTTTTTGAAAAAAATCCTTTTCTTTAACCTGTAACGTACATAAAATAAACTGTCATTAAAACACACATCTTTCCAAGTTTTTAGTTTTACTGCACTTCCATTTGAGTTGTAAGAAATCTGAAACAAACAGGGATAAAAGGTCCTTCCTGTGGGAGTAAATTTTATTTATGCCATCTACCAACCATTTTTACTGTGCCAGAACAGTCTACTGTAATCAGAACTGGGTGTTCTTTTAGCCTACTGGTTTCGTGCTTGCTCTGCCATTCTCTTTTGCTTTTGTGAAATGCCTAAAATCTCCTAGCTAACAGGCTTGATTCTTTGGTCTGCTGTATCCTCCTGATAGCCTTTTTCTATCATTCCAAATTCTTCATTTGTGTTTTGTTTAATGCGAAGTTTTAATTCCTAGGGCCCAGTGAGATGGACTGAGAGAATGAAAGAAGCATCCTGAGAGGAGGTAAAAACTGCTGCCTGAAGGTACCCATCTCTGTAACTTAGAGTAGAAACTTATTAAAATAGCTTAGACCTGACATCTAAAATTTTAGTGCCTGACATTTGGTGATGTGTACCCTACTGCTGTAATTTCTCTACCACTATTTAACAATTATAAATAGAATGAAAAATGAACATAATTTTTCACCCATCCTAATGTCATGGTTTAACCCCATAAGTACCACATAAGCATTAGCTCACTCCCCCACTAGCAGGATAAGGGAGAGACTTGGAAGAGTAAAAGGTAGAGAATTTGTGGGTTAATAAGAAAACAGTTCAACAGAGAAATCAAAAGCCAGCCACAAAAGCAAAGCAAAACAGGGAATGAATTCACTGCTTCCCAAGGTCAGGCAAGTGTTCAGTCATCTCCAGGAGACCAGGGCCCCATTACATGTAACAGTGACTGGGGAAGATAAACACCATCACTCTGAATGACCCCCCTTCCTCCTTGTTCCCCTCATTTTACAAATGATGAGCATGATGTTCCATGGTCTGGGATGTTCCTTTGGTCATTAGGGTCAACTCCCTCAGCTGTATCTCCTCCCAACCTTCCTCACCAGCACAGCAGAATGAAAAATATCAAAAACCCTAGCCCAGTGTAAATTCTGCTCAGCAATAACGAGAACATCTCTATATGATCAGCCCTGTGTTCAGCAAAAATCCAAAACATAGCCTCATACCAGCCACCATGATGAAAATTAATTCTACCCCAGCCCAACCCAGCACACTTAAGGACCATACATATTGTTTTCCTAAAATTTTCCTATGTATCCTCAGGAAGATCAGATCAAATTGTGAGAATCCCTCAGAGGTGATGCAGGTCTCCCTACTACATCTTTGGATTCCTGGAATCATGTGATAAGTTGAACCAAATTCAAAACTCAAGATTTCTTGTATTTGAGATGCTCTTATCCTCAGGAAAAAGACATAGGGATATAAAAATAAGAAAAGAAAAATCCTCTTTCAGTTAAAGAACAAAAATAATACAAATATGTTCATGGAAACATCTGAGACTGGAGAAGAGAACATGGGACTGTCCAGGGAAGAAACCCAGCTGTGACTTCTAATCATGGGAGCACAAGGAACCATTTAGAAAGGAAGACTTCTGTTCCTGTCCTTAACTAAAAAACTCTGCAAGCATTAAAGAGGAAAAAAGACCTTGTAAGTAATGAAAATGATGTAAGCAACTTAAAACACATTGAAAAAATTAGCCACTTTGTGGCCCAGAACCAAATACTTGAAAGAAAAAGCAAGTGAGTTTTGCACTAATGCCAGTGATTAATAAATCTCACTCCATGTAAGCAAAGGTGAGGGAATAAGTTCAGGATCTACTGATCTGCTACAATGATAGTCCCAAAAATTAGCCATTTCTTCCCATGTCTGATAAGAGATCTCCAGTTAAAGCATTTTTCCTGATTATAACAAAGGGGTGAGAAAACAATGAAATTGAAACTGGATTTCATTTTCTTCCTCAGCTTTCTCCAAAATCTGCTTGAGGAAATGCACAAGATTGCCTGTCTGTGTGTGAAAACTGACAGGGTAAACAGGCTAATCAGCTCCAACCATGCCTTTTGCAATCACAATCTCCTGAGGATTGCACACACTTTTTCCACCCTGTTTCTTTTGAAATTATGCACTCATATTACACAGACAATCTGCATTGAATTGGTGTCAACTCTGAACAAGCACCAATCCAACCAATTTAGGCAGGTCTGCTTGTCAGCTTTGTTTTTTAAATCTCTGCAATAAGACATGTGCCCCTTGCAGCATTGCCTGGGGCTGCTCTCTTAGTTTCTTAGGCTCTTTGGAATAGTATGCCCGCAACAGGGCACATTCAGGCAAGAAGTTGTTCAACTCTAATTACTAGCATTCAAATCTTGACCTCTTTCTTTCCCAAGCAGCAGAACCTGATGACTCAGAAAATACCACGGTACCTTGACAGTGTTTCTTGTGAGAAGAAACAGTGAATCTCTGTAGCCAGGACCTTTACCTAGAGAGCACTTGCCCAGAATAAGTGATGTGGGGAGCAGCAATATTTCCTTGCAGGGACCCCATCCCCACCAAGTGGCATCCCAACATGTGGCCACATCTTTTGCATGGCTGTGCCACATGCTGCTGAGGGACAAGCTTTGCAGGGCCATCACATACAAAATGTGGTCCCCCTTGGGACACTCTACTGAAGTACCAGATTTATCAGGTTTAGTTCAATCATTGTCTGACAGAATTCACCTGTGCCAAAAGGTTTGAGGGGATTCTCCTTCAAATAAAAACTGCCTTGGAAGACATGTAAATTTGGAGGTTACTTTCGTGTTAGAGACACAAAAACCCCACATCCTCCCCTCTTCTTTTTCCTTTTTTTTTTCCCTTTTTTTTTTTGGCTAGTATTTTTTGTGTTTATTGAGTTTTCATGTCTCCATTCTTTAGTCTTAGTTGAGGATGTTAAACATAATCCTATTAAAATTTAGGTGAATTTACACAAGAGGACAGGAATGCCTCAGGTGTCTCCTACAATCATGCTTCCAGAACCTGTGCTCTGTCTATGTAGAAAATTGTGTTGTGTCCTCGACAATGCAGTCCTGACCTTGAATGTTCCCATACAGAAATGTGCTGCAGTGCACACAGCCTGAGAAAGGTCCACATCTGCTTTTCCAGCGTAGGGAAATCCAAGCTCACAGGCTTGCAGCTGTCTGCAAATAGGTCAAGTCAATGGGGTTCAAAGCCACAGGGCTGCCTGCTCATCTTGCTGCCTTGGCTATAAGCATATCTTGCCTGTCAATATAAACTTTACTCCATTGCTTCCCCATTCCTGATTAACCCAGGTCCCATTTCAGTGAACTGGGATGTGGAGAAGTAGAGAACCTCTTTGGAAGTAGCCAGGTTGTACGGAGAGCCTGGGTAGTAACTGAAGCAGCAGACTTCAGGTGAATTGTTGAGTGAGGGCTGTTGCAATGCTTGGCCATCTTTGAGACTACAGTTCTCAGCAACCAGCAGTGTGATTTCTAGTTTATTGATCAACTCAGGGACATATAAAAGCAAAGTATATAAAGAATTAGAGACCTTTATTTCATCAGAGATATTTACTAGAATTATAATGATTCTATGTCATAATTAAAACCTTAAATAGAATTTACTTTCAACAAGGTTTTGACTAACTGCAGGTTGACAATGCTGTAGGGCCATCACAGTAAGTGGAAGGATATTTCTGTACTCTACTATTCTTAAAAGCACCTTTTGTATTTATTTATACCCTATTGTGTTATTTTACTTGTTGCAGTTGGAGCGATAAATTGAATAAAATGAACAATTCAATTAAAATGTATATATTTTATTATTACTCAAAAATCTGACTAAACAGAAATAAAGAAAATAAAATAAAAGAAAAGAAAATGTCAGCTTGTGAATGGCAAAATGTGTCCTTTTCTTACTCGCTTTTTTCCATCAAAGAATGACAGCTCTCCACAGACAGTATCAATAAAAAGCTCTATGAGCAACTTGCACTAAACCAGTAAAAGCTACAGACACGACCTACTGCATTTATTTATGTATCTTAGGGAACAAACTTGCAGCAAAATGACTTGGTGGGCTAGGAATCTGTCAACATGCTTAGCAGGCACCCCATGAGGAATTTTATGGGGCATAAGAGATGCCCCCTTCCACCAACTCTTCAGTGTCAGTCACACTAGCAAGAGGAAAGCTGTGGAAGGCTTCCCTACCTGCACTGCTTTCATCTGTTACAGGGGTATATACCTTAGAAAAGAATTCAGAAAAGAGCAAAATTGAGTCATGGTGAAGAACTGCTTCTGTTAAGGCTATATATGAGAAGCATTCTTCAGCCAAGATGCCAATATATTAAAATGGTCATATACAGGGGCTGGTGATAGCTGCCCATTTGTGAGAATGAGACAATGTATTACTTTCCCAAAAGTAGGCAGACTGCTTATTGCATTCAACTTACTGCCTGTGTCTTGTGGCAGTGCCAATGACAAAGAAAATTGCCTGGACTTGAGCCATATTGGAACAAGAAATGAGGTAAACAATGACATTAAAAAGTAATTCTCTGCAATGGCTTTTCTTTTCAGCAAGTCATTTTAATATACTATTCTGCACATGTAAAATGTGTGGTATTGTCATAAAAGGCTCTTGCCTTGCATTACTTGTATTATTTGCTGGACTTTTCAGGCTGTTAGTATAATGGATATATAGTCAAAGTGGCTAGGCACAGTTATTTTAGTAGATTGATAAATCTGTCAAGTAAAAGACTCTGAGGTTTTGAAGCTTCTGGTGTAACCAGCTTCACAGTACAGGGTATGGTGGATATTCATGCTACTAGAAATACACATTCTAAAGTAAAATAAGTACAGTTCATTTGAATGCAGAATGAGCTAAAATCCAAGCAAGTCAAGAAAGGCCTTGGTAACTTTAAGTATATCCTTTGCAGCATAGGAAGTGGATCTGAAGTCTTTTGCCCCCGGCACAGCACAAACTCCAGCAGCCAGGAAGACTGTCGTGGGAGAGCTCTGGTGACTGCACTCACTGATGCAATAACTACCTGATGGATCACCCCCAAAAAGGAGGAATTAAGCATCTAAATCTGAAGTTGAACTTTTGGCACACAAGTTCAAAATGATGTGGTTCTTGAAGACCTATCTGCAGACCAGACTTTTTTGCTTTAAATAGAGTGGGTTCATCTAACCAAGTGAAAATAACTGGTAACCAACATTTGTGCTTTCTTATGACTGCATTCTCAACTCACTTCTCCTGCCTAAACTTAATTAGTAAAGTCAGTAAAGAAATTTTATTGATTATTGCTTTAAAGTAGTCATTATAGTAGATACTTTTGAAAATATGCAGTTATTAATATGAGATCAAGAATCATCATAAAATAAGCAACAGCTGTTTTTTTTCTAAACGCTAGGTCAGGGTGTAAGGGGTACATACTAGTGTGGCCTAGCTGTTTCTTTGTTTCCCTCCTCAGACTGAGTAAAATCCATTATACTATCTACCTCTGATTGAAAAAACTAAACACAGCTTCATCTACCTTCCTATGCTTCTCCCTGTTAAAGAAGCTACAGGCATGGCTGGGGAGAGCAAAGCACCAATGGCTCCACCAGTCTGACTGCTTGACCACTACCTTCAATGAGAAATTAAAGAAGACATAGCTGAGAAAATGGGAGAAATTCCCTCTCACCTTCCCCTTCCGAAGACCCTGGTGTAAAAGAACTATTAGAATGGCCTGAGACTCATTGAAGTAGTAGTGCATCTGGCAATTCAGCCTAACATTTGTAATTGGACTCATGACTCTCTCTTCATGCCTGAGAGTAACACTTTGCCATTTGGGCAGTCATCTACAACAGTCCAAAGGGGTAGATAAATCAATGGTCTGGAAAATAAGGCTTCATGCCTGTTTTACATTCATTTTGCATAGGAATAAATGACTGCACAAGTGCCAATGATAAAGCATCAGATCTACACAGGTGTTAAATAAACAGAAAATAGTGCCCACTTTATTTCCAAGTGTAATCAGTTTGACTGAGTAGAAGAAACTTCAGTATAGCTCATAGCTAATACATAAATAGTAGTACATGAAAACAAACACTTCTATTAAATGCAAAATACATACATTTCTATAATATCTGAGGTCAATAATGTCTGGGACTGATATAATTTGTATTAATCCTAAAATTCTACAAATATTGAATGTTTTTTTCTGCAGCAGTTAGAATATAGTATGGGTTACTAAAATCAATAGTTAATTGAATTATAACACCATGATTACATTACATGACAGCCATGTACTTGTCAGTCAGCTGTAACTTGCTTTAATAAGATTCACAGAGCTCATTATCTTCTGTAGGCTGTTAATTTCTGAGAAAAGACCTGTGAACAGAAAAGATGTTGTCTTGTTAAGCAAATGCCAGATTGTTATTGAACACTCCACAGGAATCATGAAAAGAAATAATTTCTGCAAACAACCTGAAATTATTTGGTTGACCTTTATGATTTCTACTCCTTAACACAGACAAAATTTGAAAAAGGAAATCTGTAGATTCAAGTACTAAAAATCTTTCAGGCTTTTAATAGGTTGAGGAATAACTACTCTAGGAAACTACACTTTATACAGACTTTTATTTCTTGATGAATGACACTCAACTTGATAATCACAGAATCACAGAATGGGTGAGGTGTCTCCTCCCTGCTTAAACAGAATTATCCCAGATCACATTGTACAGGATTGCATCCAGACCATTCTTGAATATCTCTAGGCAGGGAGACTCCACAGCCACTCTGGGCAATGTGTTCCAGTGCTCAGTCATTTGCAGAGTGATAATAACCCGGTCTCAACTCATGCCCACCCAGTAATACAAGTGAAGTGCCTTAAAAAATCTATCTAAAGTGCATAGTTCATATCATTGTTATATATGTCCCTGTACAATGAACTTCCATTTTCTGCCTTCCTTTGCACAATAAATAACATTCACCTCATTTACAAACTTATGTACTCAAAACAAAAGTTCAAAAAATCTCAGAACACCACTTAAGAACATCAGATATGATTGAACACATGAACTACAGCTATGCTAGTGAGGAAAAAAAGTGATTCTTAAGACTCTGACCTTGGGAAAATAGCATCCTACTCCAGCATCTGGCAATCATTTCAACACTGAGCACCTGAAGGACACACCAGCTAAATGTGAGTTTTCCAGGATTACGATGCACTTTAGAGCACTCCACACAGCTAAAGTCTTGTGAATAATTCTCACTGCATCTGAGACAGGAAACCAGCTGATGGGGAGAGGGAAAAATATGATTTCCCTCATTTTTCTACACTTTCTTACATGTGATCTAAAGTATATAGTATTTCAGAAATATGACAAAATATTTTTTCAGGATAAATATATGGTTATGAGTGTTTATTACATTCTTTTAAACTTCTTTTCAAGAATATCAGAAAGTCTCATCTTTAAGATTTTATTTTGCACATCAAATCTCCTATAGTGTGTCATTTACACGCACAGCAATCTTCACCTTGAAATTATTTAGGTCCCCAGCACTCTTTTTAAGAAGTTCTGAAAATTGTGGATGTTATGATTATGAAATTTCTGAATCTCCAGGACCAATTTTATAATCTTTGCTTTTTGTTTGATTGTTTTGTTTGATTGAATTTCATTTTTCTCTCTTTCTGTATTAGAAGTGGATTTTCTTCTTGTACTTGGTCTGAAAAATTTTGACTGCTCTTTTTCCCCTGCAAGATATCACCACATTTCCCTTGCACTGGCTCACAAGGTGGTCAATCTCTGTTTGTTAGGATGGACCATCAGATTGTACAAAACACAAAGAGCATCCCATTATTTTGGCTACAGTCTCTCCTTCAACCAGTGCTGCTTCCCTGCAGCTTTGCTTCAGTCACTACTGCAACATTAATAAGTATTGACCCCAGAATCCTTCTTTGTAGGATACCTCTATTTTCTGATAGAGCTCCTTTTCAGTGCAGTCCACTGAGGCCTACCCTAAACAGTTCTTCGTTACAATTCTTACATTAAACCTGTTCACCCTCAACCAAATTGCTTAATCTAAGTCTTCATCTTAATCTCTTTTGCCCTGAAGAAACCCAAAATAAAACAAAACCCACTAAGTTTTATTGAGATCTAGTGGCACCTAGTCAGCATTCCATCCCATTCACATTATTTTCCATTGGTAGAAATTTTGTCATTTCTAAGACTAGTGTCTCATCCATAAATTCATAGAACATTATCCACTGGTCTTGCCTAAAGAAGAATCACCTGCTGAGTTCAAGCATGCTTTTCCAGTGCCTGCTAACATCTGAAATAAGAATTACTGCAAAGTAATATAGCCCATTATGATACTTTCACCTAATTTCAGAGTCTGGGGTCTTTTCCTCAGGATGTGAATTTCCATATATTGGTTTTGTGTCATTTGAAGAATTATCATTCTGAGCTCCATATGTCTTTCTGTAGAAGATAATTTTTCATAAATTTCTGATTGTAAAAAACTCATGTAAAAGTTGCTCAGGGGAATCTTCAGTCTGAAATGCTCTTATATGGCAATTTCTAACTGAGTTTAGGACTGGTAAATTTTGTATCCTTCAATGTGCTTTCCTAAAAGTGTTTTGTTTCACAAACTAACCATAACTTTATCAAGGCCTCTATAAATTAATGGAATTGCAAAGTATACCCTTCACCTTCAAATAATTCACAAATCCTTCTATATTTTCCACTGTTAGGTGTGTCTCTTGATAAGAAACATCTGTCAATACAAAGAGCACAGTACCCTTCACAATGAAATACAATTTCAAGAATTGCCTTCTCATGACTTAGTGAAAACTAAGAAATCATCAAGTGCCTCAGAAGAAGTTATTACAAACAAGGCTGAGTGTCTTCCTTCTGTTTGCACATGGTACAAACAGAAATTCAAGCACTGTTGACATGACAGGCATATGAGACAGTGGTTAGATCATTTCACAGAATCCCAGAATGGGTCATGCATGTTGGAAGGAACCACAGTGGGCCATATTGTCCATATTGTCCAAACTCCCCGCTCCAGCCCAGCAGGGCCATCCTGGAGCACATGGCACAGGATTGTGTCCAGACAGTTCTGGAATATTTTCAGTGAGGGAGACTCCACAACACCTCTGGGTAATATGTTCCAGTGGTCAGTCACCGACACAGTAAAGTTCTTCATATTTAGGTGGATCTCCCTGTGCATGAGTTTCTGCCTGCTGCCTCTTCTCTTTTCTATTTCAGCAGATGTTTCAGGACAAAATAACCTGTTTTCACCTAGTATCAGTATATTTAGTTTTTGGCAAAGTTAAAATTTGATTGAAAGCAGGCTCCTGATTATGACCAAAAAAATAATATTAGTAGTGGTTTTATATACCTGGTGTAATTAATTTAGAGTGCCAGTCTGAAAACACAAAGTGTTACATGCAGAAAAATTAAGAAAAATAATGTCAAATAAGTCAGCACTTCAAAAATATTTTTTAAAACTTCTTACCTAAGTCTGCACACATCTTTCCTAGCCAGTCTTCTGGAATAGCATGTGTAAGAAATATTTGTAAATCTAAGAAACAGTCCATATTTGTAAAAAGAAGGTTATATTAAATTAATTACAGAGTTCAATATTAACACAATAAATTGAAACAATGTCAAGTCAAAGAGTTTTCAGGCTCAAATAGCCAATTCTTTCTCTTTTATATAGTCACACTTTCATTGACACAAAGACTATTTCCCTTATATAACAATAAGACCTTGTATATATTTTTCTTTATAGAGGTAAACATTTAATACTTATTATTGCAGAAATAATTCCACTTTACTATATTTTCTTTACAAATTCTTGGGTGCTTTGGGGATATTCAGTCAGGTCACTGTAACAATCCATCCCAAGTCAGGTCATCAAGTTGCCTGGCAACCGTGTTCAGGATTGATAAAGGCAAACTACCTTGCCGTTTTTTTTGCCTCCCCTTTAAAATCAATATGACAAGCTTGATATTGGTGATGGGAGATTAGCTGAAAAAAATGCATGAAATTACTCAAGAAGTGCATTGCTCAAGATATTCAATTTTGAAGGCTAGGCCCAAGCACATCAGTCTAACATAAAGTATTATTTACAGAGATGTTATTTCATTTAGTACATGTGTTTCATCTCAACATCTGCTTTTATTTTTTATGGGTTTTTTGGTCTTTTTTTTTTTTTTTTTTTGTTGGTTGGTTGTTGTTATTGCTTGCTTGGTTGATTGCTTTTGTGGGTTTTTTGTTGGGTTTTTTGTTGGGGTGGCAAGGAGTGTTTCCTTCATAACACAGCTCAGTATTTCATTATAGGACCATTTATGATGTTTTGTCCTGAGTAGCAATTTTAGTGTCATTAGGAAGAGAAATTGATTGTGGATTGGGTTAAGGTAGCTTGAACATACCATTATTTTCTTTCTGGAATTCAATAAACTTTATTTTCAGAATGCAGCAAAATTCAGTGTGTACTGTTTATTTGTTAATCCAAATGCTCTTTCAGCCATGGAACTTTCTGCTTCTCCCAGTCAGTTTCCAAGGGTTTGTTAAGTATTTTCTTTTAATGCTGATGTTTTCATCCTCCCTTTAAGCTTCCCCAATCTCTGCACTATTTTCTATAGAGCATACAACATACCACTCAAAGATGGTTAAAAACCTCACAAACCTTCTTGTTAATTTGAAATTATTTATGTCTCCTCTTGAAACAAATACCACTGTTTCAGCATTCCAGTGTGGATCATTTTGGGCACCACCAGAGTCAGAAATAAATCAGGATCTAAGACAAAGTCCTTGCCCTAATTCCAGTTCACCACAGTGTCAGCCACACACCTCTAATCACACAGCTGCTATGGCCCTGACATGTAAGGGCATCTTCTGCTGCCTTTCTGTCTAATGAGACACGACCTTGATTACCTTTACCCTCCAAACCCAGGTGAAGCTGTTTTAAACTGGTTTTCTATCATCACCAGAAATTGTCCATGAGTTGTACAAGTATAACAAAACTGAAGTGTGGCAGGAAAAGATTGCATTAAGTCAGGATTTATTACAAGAACTTCCAGTATTACAGGATACTGTAGAAAGGAAAAAGAAGGGTAATACAATTTTGATTTTAACAAAACTGAGTCATGGTAGCTAGACATTGAATTTCCCCGTGTTTCCATTTGAATTTCCCTGTGTTTCCATTGGCTGTTTATGTGTAAGCTATGGACTGCTTACCACTTAATTGCATGATTGATTATCTTGGTCATTATACATTTTTTTTTCTTTGCTTTCTGGTCTGAGAAATGAGACTTGTAAGACAGGACATGAGCAAAAGACAAGGGATGAATAGTGAGATCCTCATTTTCAACATTCTGTTACTCAAGTCTGCAGGTAAAGATGGGTGTAGACGTACTCCTAATATTTTGTGTGAGCAAAAAAAGTCATTGTGAAAGATTTGGTAGTTAGCAAAGAGGCATAAATACAGCACATATGAGAAGCCATTTATATTCCAAATCAGTATTCAGAAAAGTTTTGGTAAAGGTTTGAGAAGCTGAGCTGAACCCAAAGCTTCACTATAGGTACTTTTGATGGAAAAGTATATTTGTTTATGCCCTGATAGTAGCTATGTTTCTATCTGGCTGTCATCTACTTTCACATTTCCCTTGCCTTCAGAGAGAAAAACAGTGTGTTTTTCAAAATTCTGACAGAGTGTAGCTGCCCATGCAGAAAAAATGATTTCTAGGCTATTTTATTTTGCAAACTGTGTGGAAAAAAGCCAATCATCACTCACTGCCCCCCTCTCCTGCCCCAGCTCCAGGAGGCCCTTTTCAGGTCCTTCTGTCTGGCTTCTGTAACCAGAGCTCCCATGAGAAAGGCATTTGCTCTCACAAGCTGAGGATTCCCTTCTCAGAACGCTGTCTAATGGAACCTAAATTCTTCTGCTAGCACTGATTGACAGCCAATAGAGTAAAAAATTAATCAGATAGAAAATTAATAAAATAAAGCAAAGACCCCTGTTCAGGACTGAAATTTCTAGTGGAACAAAAGCAGGAGATGATCAGCATTACATTTGGACATTTCAGTATATGTATTTTTGTACTAAGAGACAAAACCATTGAATTGGGTTTACAATAAAGGACTATATTATTATTATTATTATTATTGTATTTGTTCAAGCAAGAATAAACCATGTTAGATACCAATTTTTGATGCAGGTTTGCTTTGTAAATGTGTTCAAACTCAGAAAAATTTATACTGTACAGAGTGTTTAATCTAGTGAGCTTAAGTGATTTAGCTAGAATTGCCTCCTTGTGTGAAAAGCACAACTACAGAATATAAAATGCTGCTGAGCTTTGAAAAACAGAAGTTGCTTTCACATCTTCAACCACTAGAAATCCCAAGGAAAATCTAGATCATAGGAAAAACAAACAAACAAACAACAACAACAACAAAAATAAAACCAAACAAAAAACCCCCAAGATGTTATGATCATATTTTTTCTTTCTTGTTGCTATTTTTCTGTCTATATCTATTCACATTTTAACATTTGGAACTCATTCATGAGACAAACTGAGTACATCAAAGAATTTTCTGCAACTATTGTTTCATAAAACAAAATTAAGTTGAAACTTTCTAATCAACCACACCTCCTTTTAGAAACTACACAAAAAAGGAAATAATATATAAAGCCACAACTAAAGAGGAGTGAAAACTGCCAAACTAGTCTAATGCAGTTGATAAGTAACAATTGGTGACTGAGACTGAAGCCTTTCATCAAAGGTGATGGTGAAAACCCTGAGTTATAGTCTCAGCTTTTCCTTTGATCCTACTTCTAGGTGAAAGATTTTTTGAGAGTCTCACAATAATCACTATGAGTGAGAACATTCAGTTTCTACTAAGTGCAGAAAT
Source organism: Melospiza georgiana (assembly GCF_028018845.1). NCBI lineage: Eukaryota > Metazoa > Chordata > Aves > Passeriformes > Passerellidae > Melospiza > Melospiza georgiana. The sequence goes on from NC_080432.1 coordinate 94,210,774, forward strand.
ACAGGTGTTGGGTTTGTTGTTTTTTTGTTTTCTTTTTTTTTTTTTTTTTTTAATGCCTAAAATACAAGGGAAAAAATAAGTACCTATAGTAGTTGTGAGATTATATCTGACAAGTCACTCAGTTCTGAATAATGTAGCCAGTGAACTACTTAGAGACACACTGAACTTGCATTTCTACAGAACATATTACCCTTTAAACATAATATCCAAGCCTCACATTGCAAAGAGAAGTTTTATCAGCTTTCCATTTAATTCTGTCTTGTGCTATTAACTCAAAATGCAGTGATATCGGTGGCATTTTATGGTAAGTTAATAGGTATAGATAAGATCTTCTATAAATATTCATTACATCTCATTATTGCAAATTAATGAGCAAGATTCTGAAATTAAGGTTAGTCTAATTTGGAGATGTGTATCACTTTTCCTACATATGAGACATAAGAAATAAATTATTCTCTAAAGCAAAGTTCTAGTTTACTCCAAGGGTGGCCCAGAAAGATTGACAGCATATTGTAAATGGGGTAATCAGATTGACTGGAAAGCAAAGATTGAACTGCTGCTTGGCTTTAGGTATGATAAACAGCCTCCATTGTTTTAGTAGCTGGATCATTTCTTACATTCCTGTGTCTTATACTGCTGTGGTATCAGGGCTGAATCCCTGCCCTTTGCAGCAGTGGCTCAGAGGGCATGGCTGAGGTCATGGCTGATATTGTTCATATTAGTTATCTTTGAGAGAGTCATTTAGCTCACTTCTGGGTCAACTTTGTCACCATTTATCAGGGCAGGCCACAAGTCACCAGCTTTTTGAAAGTACCCAGATTTCCCTATCTTGCTTGTGGGATGCAGCTTCTTGTGTCTGATCTAGGCAGCCTCCACCTACATCTCTACATTTGCAGTGATGTTGAGTGACTTGTTCTGACACTGTGAAAGAACTTGGAGATGATCAGAATTCAGAATGAATATTGGGGGTCTGCAAGGGCAAAATTGACTCCTAGTGATATCTTTGCAGGACTACACAACTCTGGGTTGCCAAGAGTTTCAACACAAATGCTGTGTGGATGCCGATGTCTGCATTCACACTTCAGAGAGGGCTGTGCTTAGAGAGGGTGGACCCAGAGAATGGACAATGGACATAAGCTTCAATGAAATAAATCAGAATTAAATATTGGGGAAAAAAACCTTCAGGACAATTAATTATTAACTATTCTCTTGGAATAAGTTACTGAGAGAAATTGTGGAATAAAGTCATAGAATTATGGAATCAGTAAGGTTGGAAAACACCTCCGATATCCTCCGTCCATCAAATTTTTGCTCAAACACCACCTTGTGAGCTAAACCATAGCACTAAGTGTCACATTGAGTAGGTTTTTTCAACCATGTCCAGGGATGGTGATATCAGATATCACCACATCCTTGGGTAGCCCTCTCCAAAGGCTGACAACCCTTTCAGTGAGGAAATTCTTTCTGATGTCCAACCTGAACCTCTCCTGGCATGGTTTGAGGGACTGTCCTGTCACTGGTTGCCTGGGAGAAGAGACTGACACCTACCTAACTACAGCCTCCTTTCAGGCAGTTGTAGAGGGAGAAGGTCTCCCCTGAGCTCCCTTTTCCTCCAAGCTAAACAACCCCAGCTCTCTCAGCTGTGTCTCATATGACTTACTCCCTAGACACTTCACCAGCTCTGCTGCCCTTCTCTGGACATGCTCCAGCAACTCAATATCTCCCTGTTTCGAGCAGGATGTGGAACCTGGTGTCATCCAGAAATCTCTTCCAACCTAAATTATTCCATGATGCTGTGACAGCTCAGCTTTATAAATCAATGGCCAGTTCTCCAAAAGTGGGACGTCTGAAATTGAAATCTTTGATTGAGAAACTTCTTAGCTGCTTAGTATTTTAGGACTCTGAACAAATGAAAACAGAAAAAAAAAGAAGAATTTGGGATTATGGGGAGGAGAGACTTTTAATTTATGTAGAAATGCTGCAAACACCAGTCCAGTCTGAATAAAATAATATTGCAACTCTTATTTAGAATTAAGTCATAGTGCAGCTTCCACCTTAGACCCTCAACAGCAGTTGCACCATGGTCTCTAATTTCAAGGCTATTGCAGAGCCCCAAGATCAGGCAAAAATATGTCCAGTATTTCAGAGTACTATCACTAAAATGGATAAATGTATATTTATATACATTTGAAGCAGAGTGCTTCAGGTTCAGGAAACTCATCATTTAGGCTCACCATGCTCAGTGTTCCTCTGGGGCCCTCTGGAAGATACAAAGCTGTTCTTCCCATTTCAGAGCTTGCCATGGACTAGCTCTTTTAACTGTTTTGCCTTCTTGCCTGATTCTGTCACTCATCTGAAATGGTTTTTCTCCACCTCCTCATTCCACCCACTGCCTTTATGTGGACACATCAGTTTTCTGTAACCTCTGCAATGTGAGAGGGAAAAAAACAATTTTCTCCATTTTATAGACCCCTACATACATTATTTTCAAAGTTCACACAGAAATATTTCTCTTGTCATTTTTCTTAATACTATCTTTATTTCTTCTGTCTTTCTATTTTGAGTTTATACTATTACTTATGTCCAAAGTTTTCTCCTAATTAATATCTAAATAATAAATAAAACTATCTTTCCCTCAAATTAATAAAATAAATTTACAGTACTGCAAGGACTCCTACACTTGATAAAATTTTTCTAAACATTTTCACTCATTTATCTGAAATATAAACATGGAAATAGAGTTTCACTCACATTTTAGGAATCTGTTTTACCTTTGCCATGCTATCAGAAAAATGTGAGCTTTAAAAAATGAGATTCATATTAAGTGTCCATTTAAACCCCTGAAACCAGATTCTGTGACCTCTGTTGACAGGATTTTTGCCTGATTAATGAAAGAAGAAAAGACTGAAATATTTTGCTCATATTAATATCAGCACAAGAGGTACATTCATTCCATCCTCTGTTGTCAGTGGATGCACAGACAAACCTTTGTTAAATGGTACCCATCCTCCCTTTATATGGGTGATACAAATCATATCTTTCTCATGAGAAAAAACTCTTCTGTGCTGTTTCAAAAAGAGAAGTCTAATGCATTTTTGGAGGGCTTTCTTCCCTTTTTATGGATATTGCTGGTCAAGAAAAAATATGACTTAGGACACAGAACAGTTTGAGTGTGTAAACTTGTGGTGCTATACAATATGTCTTAATATTGCAGGTTTAATACTAACTGTGCCCCAGTAATTTAATAATTCTGTGGGAAGACTGCGAGGTTATAGAGGATATTTGTCTTGTGATTTCTTTCTGGCAAATCAGAAATTACAGCAGTGCTCAAAGGAATAGAAATCTTAGATACTCATGACCTTCACTGAAACCCCTTTCGTCACTTGTCAGTTCTTTAAGGGGCAATTTAATTGTAGCTCTTTGGCGGTGACAAGGTAAGTGCTGGCATTTTGGCACTGTCATTCATTAACCTCATGCAATGTCAGCAGCACTGCCTCAGACATGTCACCATTTCCCCAGTGATGGCAAGCTGACTTTTAGGACATATGTTTTTTCAGAAATGCCTACTAGACAAGTCTGCATGCTTCACATTCTTTTGTATGGCATCATTTGTGTATTGTTTATGCAGTTAAATAGCTTCAAGACTAAAACCAACTTGATTCAATCCAGGAAAATAAAATCTGACACTGACCTAAATGATTTATCTTGCTCAGAAATTAAAAATAAAACAAACAAACAACCCCTCCAAAAAAACCAAATGAGATAAAAAAACAAACAAACAAAAACCCCACCAACCAATTGAAAAAAAAGCAAAAGCCCTTGAATATAACCCATAGGGGAAAAAAAAGAATTATCACTATACCCAAAGGTTAAATTATACTCTTTCACATGTAAATTTCTTAAAGCAGAATTAAATAAATAAAATGCAGGTTGCAAGGCATATAATAATGTACATTATGAATAACATTATTCATTTTATATTTCATATTTCTGAATGTTTGTGAGAACCCTAACTACTAATACTAAATAAGTTGGGGAGATCTGATGCTGAGAATTATTTGCTGATAACAGCATTTATCAATGCCTAGAAAAACAGTATATGTTTTCCTGCACCTTTCCCCTGCTACTTTATTTGGACTTCTGAGTGACTGGTGTTTCTGCGCAATTCCACCATCTAAATAAATAAATATTATTATAATATAATCATTATAATGTAGCATGCATTATTATGTAACTATTACATATTTTTGTATTATTAAAAATAACAGCAATAACCATAAAGAGCTTGATTTTCACTTTGCAAATTCATGGAAGGAGAATTATGGATCACTCAAAAATAAAGCAGTTGTTAAGTCTAATCATGGATGACTCAAGATGCAAACTCCTGAATTTAGACTTGAAACCCCAGAAATTTAAATCACTTGGGTCTATCCTTTACATTAACAAAAAAAAAAAAATTCTATATCCAGGTTGAAGCTGGATGTCCAAGTGTTCCTATGTTTCCACTTACTGCAAAAGCCTAGTCTGATTTGTCTAGAGCTTGAACCAGCATAACCAGCATTCAATTATGTCCAGTTCCGGAAGCCAGATAGTAAGAAGTCAATACTTGGAGCTCATTGCTTTTTAAAAAAAGTTTAAAAATATTCCTTTCTCTAGTCAAAATGAAAGAGTTTACTGCTTTCACTGAAAAAAACCCTTTCCAAACAACAGATATCAAGGAGCAACCTGGTCTTAAAAAATGATGTAATTAAATTGACTAGGGACGTCTGAAAAGAAAGTTGAAAGAATTTCTACCAAAAACAACATGCAAGTTTTTATAAGAATTGCTCATACCAATGTGGTTTTTATGAAAAAATCCACAAAAAAGACATTTATTTAAATCAGCAGTTTCCAGAGAAGAAAACATTTCAATGACTTATTCCTATCAGCTCTACTACTGACTTTAATAGAAACTTGTAGGTGAAAGCAAGGGCATTGCTGAGAATGTATGAGAGCTGTGTAAGTGGAATGACTGAAAACTTGAAGTCATTCAAGAAGAAGGCAGATGAAGTGACAGAAGAGTTGCAGTACAGTGCAGAGAGCCAAACCAGACATTCCATGCCCTGTTTCTGTGCACCTGTTAAGAACAGTAACAACTTCTGTACACTGCACTGGATGCAAGGGTACATAGCATTGTTTTGCAAGTAAAATTCTTCCCACGTTAAAGGATATGTTAAATGCAGAGTGGCATCAGTAGGAAAGCAGTAATGACTGTAGCAGGGACATTTCCAGGCAAAGAAGTGGTGCTAGGTGTGAGGAGAAAAATGACAAGAGCACAATGCAATTAGATGTTGTAGTGTGTTGTTGAGTTTCTTGTATTGCTCCCCCATTTTATGTATTGTTTCCCCCTATTCAATGTAAATGGTTCTGCCCTCCCCGGTTTTCCCGCCTTAGCCCTACTGACAGTTATGTTACTATGGTTACCCCTGCCCTTGGTTAGTGTCAGTCACCTAAGTTATATAGTCCCTCCTCCCCTTTATTCCCTTATTTGTAGGTTTTCTCTCCTCCCTGGGCCCAGTCAATCACCCCCCACTCCTCCCAACTTTCCAGAATCTTCTCCTCTCTGGGGATTGTGGTTGGCTGTTCTCCCGGGGCCCCTCCTTTGCTTTGTATTTATTGGTTTCTCCTTTATGTCAATTATGTTAAGTTCATCCCTCCACCCTTCATGATTGGTTTAATGTAAACCCCTCCTTTGCACGCCCACCCCCTTTATAACTTCGTGTCACCTCCATTTCTTGCTCTATCCCTGGGGTTCTTGCTCTGCATCATGTCCTGTGGCTACTCTTTCAATGTCATCTTGGCTCTTTCATTAAACCAGACTTAACCCCACCGAGAGTCCAGCTCCTTCTTTCGCAGTTGCATAGGCAGTGAGACCGGTCCGTGCGAGCACAGCCCGAGGCCCTCAGACGCCAAGGGGTGCTCACACTGAATTGCAGCAGGGTGTCGGCCTGCCCACTGCTAGCCGGATACTGACCATCCCAGGCCAGATACGCCCTCACCGCAATTAGAGAGCTGGGATTCTGTGGGGTGAAAGCAATCCCGTACTGGTGCAGCAGGCAGCAGGAGTCCTGCTCTGCAGGAGCAGCCCTGCATCACTGAGCTGCAGCTCAGCCCACACTGAGAGCTGCACTTTGCCAGGAGGGCCTGCTGCACTTTCACACCACTCACACTAATTGATCCAATAGTCTTTGCTGCAGCAGTTTAAGAGAATTTAGATTCTCTCTGGATTTTGCTTTCCCTTCCCCCAGGGCTGCCGATACAGATGAGTGATTTCCTTTCGTCATACATAAAGATTTAGAAACACAACATTAATTGCTCTCCTGACAATTTCCAGTTAGATGAACAAAAAATTAAACCAAAGTAAAAGCAAGTGCAGGAATGATTGGATTGAAAGATTATGATGAATCCTTCAGTGTTGGGCCCCCTTTTACCAGTTGTCCTGATACCTTTCAGGAGCTTAACTACTTCTCACACATGTAGCACTGCATTACATAATTATAAGATTTTCTACTCATAATTTAAAGGCATTTATTTCACTGCAAAACTAAGTAAAACTGAATTCTCAGCAGAAGATGTAAGCTACAAATCTAACAAATTAATAGGCAAAGCTGATCCTAAACCATCTTGATGCCTTTTTTCCAAGTAAAATGTAACATTCTGCTCTACCTTACACTTCTATTGGTCCCCGCTTTCGTGCTATCCCACTTAAGGGGCTTCTCAGATGATCAATCCTTAGGTAACAAAGCACCAGATGGCTTTTATCAAGTCCTTTCCTCCTCTGAATGGTAAAAATGTGATACTACTGGCCCTTGAGAGGCAAGCAGGTCAATGGGAGGGCAGAACTGACTCATTATCTTTTTACACATTTAGCTAAAAAAGGTGAGAGAACCTAAATGAGATGGTGTTATGCCTGGGAAAGCTGGCAGGGCAGGAAAATATGGACAGAAAGCCTTGCTCTATCAGCTCCTCTCAATCAGCCTCATCAGCCTTGTTTTGCTTCTCTTTCCTGGGAAGATCTGGAAAAATGTAACAAACATTAGTTATCCAGGCATGCCTTCAAGAAAATAGAAATCAGTACTAGCTCAAGGTCGAGCAGAAACACAATGTGAGTTTTGTACCCTTCATTTCATGAGAATTAAGTGCTTGACTAGTCAGAAGAAGTGGTGAAATTTCTTTCCAGATTCTAGTGTGTGACTGCTCATTTGTAGGTTGCCTAAAGACAGGAGTCTCTACTCATTTGACTTGCTACAGCCCATTTCTGAGGGGAACCTGACAGATGTGACACAAGATCTGCTTAAGTCCAATGTGTTTTGGAGCAGCCCATGCAATCTCAATATGTGTCAGACAGTTCAGCATAGGTGAGTAACCCAGATTCCTGAACTTACCTGTTCATGGCATGGTTTTCTATGTGAGCTTTGAGCAGCTGCAGACAAGGGGAATATGGAGAGGAAAGGAGAATTCAACTCACCCTACAGTACTGACCCTCCTGAATTGCTTCTCTAGGCTTCAGTGACTGCAGTGGTCAGATCTTTATGGATTCTTGGAGAGCTTTGAAAACATTCTAAATTATTCTTAAGTTTCTTATAAATAATCTTATAAATATTCTGACCCTTTCCCTTCAAAAAGATTATCATCTCATCCTATAATGTCAGACCTCATTTTTCACCTACTGTGAATTAAAGATTATTTGGGGATATCACAAGTATATAAAATATATAAAAAAAACTGTGTTTTCTTTTCACAGGAAGTAATAAAACACATTACTTCTGGTTTTAGTTATGAATTTACTTCACAGTAGAACCAGCCAGTTACTTGCATTGCTTTATCTGAGGTCTCAAAGAACAGGGTAATATTTAGGTTACTGACATCTAATTCTGTTAAGACTCTCTTGAACTGGGCTAGGAAAACCAGTAATTCCAAATTTTTGCTGAAAAAGTTGAGAGCAGAAAATATCTAAAGGCTGAATAAAAAGAATAATCACAGATATAATTTTGGGAGTCTCAAAGAGCAGGTCAGAAAGGTTTAAATGGGAGACAGGAAGCCTGATGGATATTTTCATAGTAAAATAATCTCTTGTAAATGCAGGACCAGCCAAAATCAAAGTAAAGTAATCTACAACAAAGAGAGGGAGTGAAAGCCATGATTCAATGTAAAAGAAAACATTTATAGGGAAGAGGAGTCAGGGAACCATGAAAGGATGCTGTCTTTGGCCAAAACTCCTGGAGTGCTGAGAGGAAACTGTGATACAGAAATACCTGTAAGTGTGCTCATTGTTTTCTAGAGAACTCTGCACTTCTCATGCTAAAAAAGAACAAAGACGTCTAGAAAGATATACATTGTCTGCATGTTGTCTTAATTTGGAATTAAGCAGTAAAATTGAGTATCTAAAGATCTGTTTGTGCTAGTGTGCCTTGTTCTCTGCCTCCAGAGCCAGATGGAATGGCCCAGCTCACTCTGTGCAGTTAAACCATCCCCAGAACCAAGGCAGAGTGGTCACTGCCCTGCTCTGTTCCCAGGCAGCCCGAGGTGGCTGTGACCAGAGACGTGGTGTTGAGCCCAGCCCTGCTTCACTCACACCACCCATATACTCAAATGACCAGGAGAGTCCTGGAGAGGGGCTTAAATTACCAGGCAATGCTAAACCATGGGTGCAGGTGGGTGGAGCAAAAGAATGTTTTTGGTCCATATTTACAAAATAGGTAGAAACCCCATATTTGAGAGTATTTTCTGACCTCATCATATTTTCATGAATTTAATGACACTGTTGTTCTCAGGAGTTTGCCTGCAGTGAGATTATCAATGCAGATTATCCAGGCCATAGTGTGACCACCAAGTTCCAAAATATTTCTGCTTGAAGCACAGCACCACATGAGCAAAGGTGTGCTGCCTCGAGAGCAGTGTTGCTCCCTGGTCCCAAAAACCAGACAGGTTGAAACCTACTTGATGCAACCTACTTTTACGCAAAGCTCCTTGTTCCCAGAATAAGGTGGGCAGTCAAGGAGAGGGCAGTGCCATTGCTGACCACACTAAAATAAGGCAAGGTTCTGCTGGTGGTGGGTGCAGGGGTGGCTTCTCTGAAGAGCTGCCAGAAGCCTGCAGAGTTTTACCTGACAATTATTTACCTGGCTGGAGCTGAGCTAGATCTTGTATTTCAGTCAGACTAATGCTGATGGAATTTTTTTCAGCTGCTTTCTCAAAAAAACCTAAAAACAAACGAAATATTTATTATTTTCTGACATGAAGATTGATTCAGGTGTTGATTACACATGGCTTTATATCAAATCAAGATCTAAACTAACACATGTATCATTGCAGGCAAATCCAGATCCAAGAGGTAGTGAAACTCCTCTATTCCAACAGGTAGATAAAATCATTGTGCTCTTAACTTCTAGGCACAACACATCAGGTCTTGCTGTAATCAGAGTTCAGTGGCCTTGAACTGTTCTCTGTAATTCTTCAATTACAAGAATGCAGTACTTAATATTTTTTTCCACACTAGTTTATGTTTCTTTAGTTAATAAGTGTGAGCATCTTACCTGTCCACAAAGCCAAAGAACACCTTATTTCACAAAAGCAGCAGGAACCACAGATATCAGCCTTCTTTTTATCACTGTTTATGTCTGTGCCAGATGTAGGTGAAAATAGCCTGGGTAGTCTTGCCATTGCTCAATTAGCTGGCAGTGGATTTCTGGCCTTCTCTGAGTAGAGTGCCATTTTTTGAGAGGGATGCAGGGGGTGTTCTGATAAAATGCCATGTAGAGTTACAAGCAACAGCAAGAGGGAGGAGGCAGTGGAGAAATTGGTAAAAGGAAATTAATTTTTTTAATATCACGTAAAGATAGAACTTAAGGGTTCAAACCATCAAGTCTTCACTATAGTGAAACAAACCCTAGGTGTTTACCAACCTTGAAATAATTCTATTTCAGTGGTCTAACATGAACCCCATGAGCAAATGAAGAATCAAAGGTTGTAGTAGATTTAAATATTTTCATAAAATTTCTAACACTGCAGTGAAAATACAGTTCTTTTTTCTTCAGAGCTTTTGATTAATTTCCTTCTTTTTTATTAATTGTGTATGAATAAACTAGATCTTGATACTTTTCAATGAAAAAAAAATATTATCTGCTGTTCCTTTGTAAGTTCCAAATGGAATTATGTGTTTATAAACCAAAGTAAATAGATCTTTTAAAAATAATCTGTCATCCTATAGTATTCCTGATAATGTTTTTATTCCAACTCAATTCATCCTGATCTCTCTCACTATTCACTGTTGAACTGTTTAATGACCTGCAGGCCAACTGGTGTGAAGAGTGTAGGGAAAGTATTATTTTCCTGCACTATGAAGTTGGATGTCTCACTTTCATTATTCTCTCTCACACGCCAGGTAAATCCTGAGCTCTGTCACAGTGATCCAAATAGATTAAAATGCAAAAATGATACAAAAAAACCCCAGCAAATGAAAGGTTTATAGCAAGGTTATTAAGAAAATCAATGTAATACTTATATACTTTCTAGCCTTTTGAAGTCTTTGCAGGACCTCCTCTTTTGTAAAGTAAGATGATTTTTAAGGAAACAGAGAGTTTCTCAGTTCCATTGAGATAAATGGTGAAATTATGAATAAATTTGCCAGGGGCAATGCTTCTTGCTTACTGCCATTTCTATCAAACTTTCTAAATTACCTTTTTGCTAAACAAGATGACTGCCTTCAGCAGGAACAGTTTTCTCAAGTCCCCCAGTGAAAGCAATGTTCCTTTATAGAGTGTGTATATAGGCATACTTGGAAGCTTACCACTAAAGTTAGATAAAATCTGCACTTGATTAAATAAATAAATAACATCTGCTGAAATCTTAGAACAAGCATGACAAACTGCAAACTGAAACACTTGCACATACTTGATGATTTGCATCAGGCACATCAAGCATTACTCTATCAGTAGTTCTGAAAATAAGGGTCAAATTCAGCCAAATGAGGACCAGAACCAGAAGTGAGAATTATCAGCAGAAGCCCAGAAACTGCTGCTATGCATGTTAAGCCTGGCTTGTACTTTGAAGATGATTTTACTGAGCAGTGTAAATTTCAGTGTAAATGCTGATCAGAGTAAATTTCTTTCTCCAAAGTCTGTCTTCTTGCTTTAGAATTTTTTTCTCCAGTTCTTTGGTTCTAGGCTTTTTACTTACAGGCAACACTTGTCTTAACATATTTGAAATGCAACTTAACCTCTTCTCTGGTTCATCCAGTTCCCTCCTCCCCAGATAACTGAAAGGTAATACCTTCACAAAAGCCTCCCTTTCTGCCCCCCATCTAATTATCAAATTTCTTTATCACAATGAAAAAAAATAATTACAGTGGTCTTGCCTTTCTTAAAATATGTCATTGCTCTTAAGAGATTTTTCATGTATGTGAGAGGAGCTGTCTCTGTTTTTCTCTTTTGTTCCTGGTGCATTAGAACATACAGATGAGCAGAACTGACACATTTGTCTGGATCTATCAAGTTACAGTTACTAGTACAAGTCTTCTGTTGTCTACAGGACATCAACATATGCTATAATTATTGTTCCATCACTGCCCTCAAGAGTGAACATCTGCTCCTACCCTACCATCACAGTTTTAATCTACTTGTAGCTCCTGTTTCCTTGAAGAGAAATCCAAATGAGACAGACTCTGTCTTTTATTTTTCTCCATTTTTTTTAATAGCTTCCAGGCTTTCACCAGAGTGAAGTGAATACCTCGAGCTCCCACCAGTATTCATTTAAATGAAAAACTGAATTCCCTGTAGCTGTGTTTGTGCCTGTAAGCAGATGGAGTGAGGTGGGAATCCAACTTTCTCACAGGCACAAACACAGTAACAGCAAATTGAATGTGCTATTCAAGTGGTGGGGGTGTTACAGCTCTCAGAGAGCAGCCACAGCCTCTCTTCAAACTGCTTTGGGTGGGGAGCCACAGGATTTGCATCAATAGTAAGTGTCCTCCCACCAGTGCACAGACATCCTACTCTTTTACAGCCTTTCCCATCCTGTGATTGAGGGGCTCCATTTGCCCACTTCACCCCAACTCACCCCTGTGGTTTACGCACTTTGAAAAATTTTTTTTCTGTACCTTTTGGACAAGATAAATTTTACCCTTTGAAAGCAACAAAGTCAGGAGCAAAAATAAAGTATTCCCACAGCATATCTCAATTCAGTGGCTAAGAGTATTCACATAAAATTACATTTTGCATTGGTTTATGGTTGGACTCAATGATCATAAAGATCTTTTCCAACCCAAATGATTCCGTGTTTCTATTGCCAATAAATTTCTGTGGTGACAACGCATAACCAAACATGCACACCCCTCTTGGCAGAGCTAAGGAGTCTTTGCCCTTCCAGAACTTATCTGCACCTGATGAACACAGGAAGTACTGCACTCATGACACAAACCCCAATATCTTTAACAGAATGAGTTGCAAATTCAAGCAATGTAAAACTGACTGAAATCAGAGCCAAAATGTTAAATGCAAAAGCTGTATTGCCATCAAGCCCTTAAATTTGACAAAAGTATTCTCTTTATTTGCAGAAACCATAACTTGAATGAAAACACTCTGACATACTATGGTGTATGAAACCCTCATCTGAATCCCGCTTTCTGCTTTCTTCTCTGACTGTCCAGAATTTAAACTTAGACCAACAAGTGGCATCAAATGGCATTTTCTCTTTTGTTATTGTTCACCACTCTCTTCTCTACTACTTTGGAAAATGGTTTTGGAAGCAGTCTTCATAAAAAGTAAGTCTTCTATGCAAATCTCTGCATTTTAACTTAAAATTATTCTCTCATAATGAACCTCATTCACCACCAATGAAATAAAGCAGCAGTGACAATTTTAATATGATATATTAAACTTCTTAATTACTTGGGAGTGACAGCTGTCTGTGCTTGGAAGGGCATTGCATGTGTTACACTGCATTTTATTGTCATTTTTTTATCTCTTGCTTTACATTAAACTCTTCACAATACATTAAACAATGGAAAAAATTCCTTTTAATGTTCTGTAATAAAAAAATAGACTTTTCTGTTGTTGATGATAAAGACTGAATCAAAGGTACTTGCAATTGAAGACTTAATTTCTGATGCATTTAGACCTCAGTTATATCTTGTACCTCAAGAATGTCCTCACCATCTTAACTTAAAAAGAACTGAAAACTTGTTTTGAACAAAATTAAAAAGCTTATTTTAACCTGTTTCTAGGAAAAAAGCATATGTAATTATACCTCTTCAAGCCAATCTCTTAGTTTGTCCTTTGCTTCAGACCTTTTCACCAATTTCAACAGACTGTGATAGGAAGGGTAAAAGTTCAAGGGTATTAAACTCCTACTTAGTTCCTAGAAGTAGATATGATACCTTAGAGGAAAGAGAGACAGACAAATTTGAGTGATCACTGAAGAAGAGGTGAGGTCTGAGACAAGAGCAGCCACATGAAAAAGAGTCAGGCAGCAAAATGCCTGAAGTTCTTGTGGAGCAGAAGAACCCCGGAGCTTTTCAGAAGAACCCCAGAGTGCATTTGAGAGGATTTTGACACAGTAGATTTTATCATTCTCCCGATACACAGAGCACTGAATGAACGTATGGAGAAGGAGTGGCACAAGACAGGTCCTGGGGGCCATCTCAGCAAGGTGTCTGCCTCAACCTTCCTCTGCTCTCTATCAGGGCAAATTATGACACTCAAAGGCTGTGCCAGCCTTCACTCAAAGACTGAGCCATGCCCACCCTTCCCATGTGGCCCCATCAAAATACATAAAAACTTGTCTGAAATGGGGGTCCTCGTGCCATGTGTTTGTCACCTGCAAATGGTTGTTAGCTGGACAAGCACTTGTCAAGCCAAGTTTCAATACTCTGCCCTGGTCACACTGAGCTAACACAGCTGTGGCACATGCACAGTACAGGATGTTACTTTAGGTCACATCCAAGCAGGCACAGGTGTGGTGAGGCACAACCTGGCACAACATGACACCATCATCAATTCCTAATATTTTAGGAATATTTTAGAAGCAGCATGTAGAAATTAACATACTTCTGAAGAGAAATGTTTGCAAATCCTAAAGAACATTCATGGAACACAAATAGTAAGAATACAGGTTAGTGACTGGTAAATTTACAAGTTTTTAAATTACAGAGCAAATTCACTGCTTAAATAAAAGAGATTGCATTCCAAGTAGCTCCTGTGTGACCTCTGTATTTGCCCTCTCATTATAACCTTGCTGCATTGGTTTCCAAACTGATGTTAAATTTGCTTTTCCTTAAAATACCCCAGACCTAAAGCAAAGACTAATTTTCAGCATATATAGCTGGCTAGACTAGCCTTAGCTAACAGAAAAGTGATAAAAGGCATAGAGAATTTGTTGGTAACAAGAAAGCTGATGGATTCACCATCCTCCTCTAAAATTTGGAGCTCAGAAGAAGGTTCAGAGCAGGTGAAAAATGTGTCAGCAATTCCTTTGTGCGAGGGCGTACGTGGCCCTAAGTCCGGCTAGCTGGAGGAGAGATGGCCGACGCCCTCGCCGCATCTGAAGTCAGCCCACCTTGGCGTCCTGGCCTCGGGCTGGGCTGGATCGCGGACTTGGCGAGACGAAGAGAGGGAGAGACCACTCGCTGGGGGTTGAAGTCGGTTTATTGGAAGGTGGTAGGTAGAACTAACCGGCAAAGGACAACCAACAGATGAAAAGGACCCCAACAAATGGCCAGGAATGAGGGGAGAGGCAAGGTTTTAAAGGGAAGGGGTGGAGAAGGGAGGGAAGCCCAGCTAACCAATGGGAGAACATAAAGGGAGGTACTTAGCATAACAGACATACAAATATATCCAATAAATACAAAGTAAAGGAGGGGCCCCGGGACACCAGCCAACCACAACCCCCAGAGAGAAGGAGGTTCTCGAAAGCTGGGAGGAGTGGGGGGTGATTGACTGGGCCCAGGGAGGAGGTAAAACTTACTTATAAGGTAGAATAGGGGAGGGGAAGTTACATAACTTGGGTGATGACAACTGAGGGGGGCAGGGGTAACCATGGTGACATAACTGTAAGGAGAGCTGTGGCGGGAAAACTGGGGAGGGAAGAACCATTTTGCAAAGAGCAGGGGGGAACAATACATATAATGGGGGAGCAAAACAAGAAACGTAAAAACACACTACAACATTCCTTGCAGAATTTTCATGTTTCCTAATCCTCAGACCCCTCGTGCTCTCAGAGAAAAAAACATATGCTTATCATCCTAAACCAAATAAGTCACAAAATAGATAAATACTGCTGGAAACTCTTATGTTTATGACTTTACACCAGTTGCATGTTAGTTTAACCTGAACATTAATTGTCCAGTAGAACAGAAATAATATAAATTATTCAGGAAATTTGTTGGAAAAATAGCATGCACTTTTAATATATTAAAAGCCTTCATTTCAAACCAGAAGGGAACATATATTAAAAATTTAATCAAATAAAGCAACTTTCTGCACCCTTTGAAAAGACACTGATTTTATCCAGATTATAACATGATATTTTGGTGAGCTAGTTTCTTGGTGTATTTGTACTTGGTTGATTATTTTATCCATTGCCTAAAAAAATTACTTTCAAATATCAGAACAAGGTGTTTATCAGAGTCTTAAAAAAATAAAAGGGGACTGCTGAAGCCATTTCAACAACCTGGAGATAACTTTTTGCATAAACAAATTGGATTGCTCTTTGAAGCCACATAATTATAAGCTGCTGGAGATTTGATGCTAAAGTTACTCTTGCAATCAGGGAGCTCTCTTAATGAGTCCTATGTAAAAACAGGTCCTTTACAGGTCCTTTACATATGCAGGTCTGCATACCTGCTATGATTATCTTTAAAAAATATATTGTGAAAACAAAACATATATATCTCAAAAGATTATGTGTTGGAGGTGAACAGGAAAGATCTGCTAAATTCTCCCAACTAAGGCCATTTGAACGTCACTTACACTGTCAGTTGTCCATGAGGACTCTGAGAACTGTTTTGCAGCCTTGATGTTTGCTCTCAAAAATTCATTCAAATTTGATGCTATTTCCATTCAACTTGTATGGTCTTGGGGAAAATTTCCTGCTAGTGCAAGCACCATGGCACACTGCTCTTTTGCTACCTAAGGGTTAGAACTCCATTTTCCCAGGAAGTACAAAAGATGAACTAAAGAGAAGCATGACAAATGCTTAAAATGAAATACAAATACAGTAGTCAATGGACAAATATTAAGATGGGAATAATTCTAGGGCTGAGAACCTGAGTTGTATATACAGACACAAATAAACATACGAACACTTGTAGACACACCTTTCACTGCAGGTACAAAACCTCTGTAACAGGCCTTTCTGGATCCTCTGCAACATATGAGTCCAAGCATTTTGATGGTAGAACTATAGTGCTGTATATGAAGATTGTTCCCAGGTAAGCCATTAAAAAAATATTTTTTCCTGGATTTTTTATATGTATAAGATCATTTACTTTAGTTGCTCCAGAAACCACTCTAACTGGCTATACTGTACAAGCAATGTATAAAGAAGTGTTTCCTTACCTTAAAACCAATCATAAAATACTTGTCCTTAAAGATGAATATTCTCACTTCTCAGAGATCACCATGCATGCCAATAAGATGTAAAAGCAGCAAACACAAAGTGCAAAAATTCTCAGGCTCATGAAAAGTACTAAAATATTCTCACAGATCACTGAACTATCCTGCACTTCAATTGAAATCTAAAACCTGCTTCCTCCTTTTCTTACTCTTTTCTCTGTGTGCCATGATAGGGGCTGCTCTTTTATCTCCAGAGCTTTCCCCTTTTCTGTGTCCTTCCTTCAGTGCAGTGGAGTAGCTTCCCTCACACATTCCCTTTTACAATGCCAGGGCCTGGCTTGCACTGACTAAGGATGAGGAGCATGATTAACCCTGTACTTGCTGTAAAGCTTCAGGTAATTTGTGCCTATTATCTGACTGATCAAGAACATCCTCTTAGCTCCAGCAGAAAACTGGAGTAAAGGCTTGGAACATGTTTCCATGTTTGCTTTTATTGATTTTCAGAGTGTTTATCAAATAAAGGTATGATTTGAGAGGTTCTCTTGCAAACCAAGGAACTTTGGAGTTGTAAAAGTCATGACAGATTGAAAGAGACCTGAAAACGATGACAGCTGATTGCCTTTATGGCTTGCAGAACCTCTCATGGAAGAAAAGTATCACTTGTGTTGAGAGCAATAATGCATCCGTGAAATAGAGCTGTTTTGAGGGAAAAATGCAGCTAGAGTATTTTGTTAGTTTTTCTGGCCCAGTTAATAAGTTAGGGACACTGGGACCCCAGGTTTACAAAGAGAGGAGGGAAGATCTTTTTACTTTGTACCAGAGTGGCCTGCCTTCCTTTATACCTTAAATACAGTGGTATATTTTTGGACCTCTGTGGTCTGTCCTACAAGTCAGCCTGTTTGACTTCTCTGTCTGATAACCAAGTGTCTGATAATCAGTTCTAAGCCAAAGGATGAGCATCTTAACTACTGGAGCTGGGTTCAGGAGCCCAAACAAGACAATGGCACGTAGGTAACACACCAGTTTTTGTGTGACTAGGAACATCTCTTAGTACAAGTGGTCAGTGGCTTAGCAAAGTGCGACACCTCTGTCTGAAAACAGAAGACTATGATTTCATGTTTATTTGAACTAAATGTTCGTTTCAGAATTTGCTATAAACCTTTGAAAAGAGAAATACTGGCGCTCAGTAAGAGTTGTAGTGAAGAGCTTTATGTTGCAGTTATATCAATGGTTTTGGTGCTCTGCTAGACACACCTCCAAAATGTACAATTAACCAGAAGTGCCAAGAATGCTCCTTGCTTTAGGAGAAGAGTGTCACAGACATCTTTTGTGGAAAACCCTTTCTTTAGGATTTTTCCTTCTTCTGGGAAGCTGAGGCCCCAGAAGGAGAATGTAAACAATGGTTATCTGCTGCTGTGGAATGCAACAGGTGCACCTGTGATTGGCCCATGTTCCATGTTTACAATTAAGGGCCAATCAGAGACCAAGCTTTCTCTGGGACAGCATCAGAGAGAGCTCCTTTGTTGATTCATTCATTTTTCTATTCTTAGCATAGCAAGCTTCTGAACTTTTCATTCTATTCCTTTTATTATAGTCTTAATGTAACATATATCATAAAATAATAAATCCAGCCTTCTGATCATGGAGTCAAGATTCTCGTCTTTCTCTTCACCCCTGAGGAACCCTTGCAAACCTGGTAACAGAGGAGTAATGTGATGTATACAAGGACCCACCCTGGAACCAACCAGGAAAATAAGCACCCCAACAGTGATCTCAAAGAGAACTGAAAAACTCAACAAAACATGCAAGGAAAGAATAAGTCAATTAAGAATCCATATTTATTTTAAAATTCTTTTAAGTTTCCCCCTATCATTTCCTTATTTTATAATTTTTCATTAAACAGATGTAATTGGCAAGGAGAATTGCAAAGTTCTGTGAAAACTTTTAGAGAAAAATCTTACCCATAGCAATAAATACATGCACATTGCACCACAATGAATGACAGATAAGAATTTCTCCTTGCATCCACAAGTTATTAAGAATAATCTTCCATCAAATAATGCAAACAGTTTGACCCTATTTTGTTTATGATTTAGAAAATAATAATTTTAAAGGGGTCTCCAGTGCAGGAAGCGCATCAATTTGTTTGAGTGAGTCCACCATGGTAATTAGAGATGAAGCACTGCTCCTATGAGGAAAGGCTGAGAGATTTTGGATTGTTCAGCCTATAAAAGAAAAGACTTTGAGGTGATCTAATTGCAGCCTTCCAGTACCTGATGGGAGCCTGCAAGAAACATGGAGAGAAAATACTGATAAGGGCGTGTAGTGACAGGATAAGCAGGAATGCCTTCAAACAGTAGCCATTAAGCCTGCTTGAAACAGTGAGTTTAGATTAGATTTCAGGAAGAAATTCTTTGGTGTCAGAGTGGTGAAGCACTGGAACAAGTTACCTACCCTACCTACCCAGACCCTGTGTCCCTGGGAGTGTCCAAGGCCAGGTTGGATGGGGCTCTAAGCAACCCGATTCAGTGAAAGGTCTACCTGCCTATGGCAGGGGGATTGGAACTGGATGATCTTTAAGGTTCCTTCCAACCTGTGATTCTATGATTCTAGTAATAACAGAATCATAGATTCCTTTTGTTATGGTATAGTCCTGCAACAATACCATCACAATTTTGATAACAGGAAATAAATAATGTTGTAATATAAGCTTCTACATGAAGACGTTGTAACTGCTGGACATCACAGCTTCATAAGACCTACAGGAGAACATGATGACAATCAATAAGCCACTTCTCTTAAAAGTAAAGCTCTCAATATTGTCTCTCACTATACCTTGCAGTATAAAATATCCTTCACACAGCTGGATAAACATATCATGTGATGGGTGAGCAACTGGCTCGCAGATTGGGCACAAAGAGTTACAGTGAATGGAGTGACATCACACAGGTGACCCATCACTAGTGGGGTTCTGCAGGGCTCCATCTGTGATGCTGTGCTCTCCAATAGCTCCTTAAATGACTTAGATGCAGGACTAGAAGGGTACCAAAACTGGAAACCATGCTTCCTCTCTTTTATCATATGGTGCTTTACAGCTTGTTCTTTCTGTCATCAAACATAATGCATGATGAACAGATGTCATTTTAAAGAAATCTTGCAATTTTTTTCTCTTTATGTTAAATAAATTACTTTTTCTTCTGTAATGGAGGTAGACCAAGCTCTCCACTTAATATCTTTAAACTGTTGGCTTGAGGAGTTTCTGGACCAAATTTGATCTTCTTGTTTAGGTATTTCACTGGTTGGGGTGGAGAAGAATATCACTTCATCCACTTTCCTTGTCTGGAAGCTACTTTTCCATTAAATCCAAAAATAATCCATTTTGTCTATTCACTAAGTTTGAACAACAATTGAGAAGAAAATGTCTGCCCTTCTTGTCCTAAGTATTTACTTTTTGGGTTTCCAGAAGCAGTTCACTGTATAGAATGTGGAAGAGCAATAACTTTTACTCTTCCCATCTTTTCCCTATGATACTTTACACTGACCAACTGACCAGTGACACAAAGAAAGCTTCAGAAGGTTTGCCTACAATATGGAGTCCTTGCTAAGGAACCTCTCTGAGTTAAATGACCCAGTCAAAACACTTTTGGCAGCTTGCATGTAACTGCAGCAATCAAGGAACTTTGTAAGTTTATGTAATACTAGTTCTGGAGGTGATAAAGTCCTATCAACTACAACATTTCTTTTCCAATACACAGCATCTCACTGTTGATGTTTTAACAGCAACACTTTTCTTGCCTGAGCAAGCAGCTGCACTGACTGTGTGACAATCTCAGCATATAAAATACTCTATCTGGAGTTTATTTGGAAAAAAGAATTGTCTTTGCTGAGTCAGAGTATTTCAGTGTGGTTCCTGCAAATCTAGATGAACTTCAATTTTATTTTACTCCCAGTTCCAAAAATCCATGGGTAAATCTGCAGTAATTTTGGGTCAATGATGTATCCTGGTTATTTGAAACTACACAAATGAGAAATAAAGAACAATGACATTGTGCAAGACTGTCAATAGAACAGTTTAATCAGAACCTGTACCCTTGTGTTTCTAATTTTCTTCAATTTTTATTTCATAAAATTTTATAGGCTGGCTTTTTAGATGGCATAAATGTGCACTGATTTCTGTCTGGCATTGGTTATAACAGATCCTGCTGTGTGTTCACAGTACTCTCATTCTTTCCAATGGTACTATCATGTCAAGCTTGTGGAGTATCCATTATCTTGAAATGGAATATGATTTACAACTAAAATGTTGAGATAACAGATTTAAGGATAACATGTATTATGCAACAGAATGTGTTGCATTTATGGGCTGAATTCTGTCATTTGTTTGATCTAAACAGTGCTTAACTGCTGCTTTAGACTCTGAGCAGTGGTTTATGCTATGCAGAGGAGTGTGGGGTAGAAATCCCTGAATTAACTCCAGTACAGTGCTCAGCAGATGTGTGGTAGATAATGAAGGTAACAATTCTGCAGAGAACTGCACACCATGCTCCATACCAGGGCACGCTATCACCCAGATATGTTTTATTTATGAATCTCTAAACTTTCCACAATTTGCCAAATCTGTCACAAGATTGTTTTATCATCTACATGAGGTCAAAACAGTCTTGTTTTCTCTATTTGGACTTTTTCCCCCTGAAGTCCACTAGGATTATCAAATCCAGCTGATGCCTTGGAATGGCTACCTGAAACAGAAGCTAGACAAAATTAAGAGAATAAAAGGGGGTGTTTATTGAAGGCCTTCAATAGGTACACCTTGGGCAGTCAGGAGTCTCTCAGGGGCTAAACCCCAGATGGACGTTGGTCATGAGTTTTTCACAGTTATAAGTTTGGTCTATTTACATATCAGGGGTTAATCCTGCAATTTTATCTTCAGGTAATGAAATCATATATCCCCAGTTTGCCCCCCCCCCCCCTCAACTCACTTTTGTTTATACTTTCTTGGCCTGAGACAGTAAGGTGTGCTTGAGCTTCAGGCCTAGATGAATGGTTTTGTCTGATAAAAAGGTGAAGACAGTAGCTAACACTCTGTGTGGAATTTTATAGTAATACACTAAAGCAGTACAGGATTTGAAAAATGTAAAAGCTAAAATCCTAAGGCATCCCACCCATTAACCCAGAACTGCCAAGTGAATCATGCCCCTAAGTGCCACATCTACACAGCTTTTAAATCCCCCCATGGATGCTGGGTCAATTGCTTCCTTGAGCAGCCTGTTTCAGTGCTTAACAACTTTTCAGTGAACAAATTTTTCCTAATATCCAATCTAAACATCCTCTGGCACAACTTGAGGCCATTTCTTCTTGTCTTACGGTTTGTTATTTGGGTGGAGACTGACCCCCACCTGGCTACAGCTCCCTTTCAGGCAGAGAGTGATAAGGTCTCTCCTGAGCCGCCTCCTCTCCAGGCTAAACACGCCCACTTCCCTCAGCCACTCACCAGATTTGTGCTTCTGACCCTTCCCCACCTTCATTTCCCCTCTTTGAATGTGCTCCAGCAGCTCAATAACACAAGTTGCTATGTACTTTCACTGTGGTAAGTGCAAAACCCACCTCAAAGAGTATGAAATTCAGAATTGGGATTTTTCTGCCTGGCCTGGATCTGAACCTGCCACCATTGTGTTCAGTGAAGAAAAAGGTGGGGGAGGCCATCCACAGCCTCACAGAGCTCTGGCTCCTTACAAATGAGACATTACCCTGTGTAATGGGTTTCTTTGGGGCCCATATGACATTCATAATTTAGAGCAGCCTTGAGGGTTTTCTCACTTGCACCAGGCCTTGCCTTGATCAGTCATTGCTGGGGTAATCTGGAAACAGCAGAAGTTGTTTTATTAACAGATCCACAGCAAAGGAGCCAACTGAGGGATGTTGCAGCCCTTTGGTTTCCACAGTGTAGACACCAAAGCTCTTGGGCTGCTGCCCAGTGCTATATAAGGGAAAAATGGGTAAACGGTTCTTCACAGAAAAAAATGTCTTTTAGTGTAACTCATCTGTTACTGCTTCTAAATGATTCAATTTTTTAAATTAATGAAAATATGCAAATTAAGAAAAGGCTGTTAAAAAGGTATAAATATATTTCATTGCCTAAAGTAATTAGAATAAGTAATTACTTAAACATTATGGTTTAAAATTGAATAATATCTTTGATAGCAAGCTGAATAAGTAGAAAATGCTTAATATGCATGATATAAATGACTTTTCCTAGAGACAGTCCTTTTTATACTGTTTACATAAGATGTACATATGCTTCACAAAACCTTAAAATTGACCCCAGTAATTTTAAGGACATCTTTGCTTTGTTCATTTACCTTGTGGCTTGATTTTGTAAGAAATACAGCTCACTAGACTTAATTCAAGCAAGCAATTATACAGACACCTGACCATATCTTTTCAACACTATATGGACTATTTCCATGGCTGCATTTATAATTTGTTTCCAGGCTTTGCTGGGCCATAGCCACTCAGTAAAGGTAGTTCTCTGCTACTCAGAACAACTGATTTTTTTTCATTCCTTCCAGAAATCAATGAAAACCTACAGATCTTGTTAAGACGTTTTCCTGCAGACAAGCGTGTACATCACACAGTGTATGTGTGTCCTCAACAGGCACAGATGGAGGGCTTAATCTTATCCTCAGCAAGGTGTGGTGACTGCTCTGGTACTCTGATTAATGTCTCTTGTTTCTTCTTTTCTTCTTCATCTACTTCCTAAGAAACTTATGTCACTATATAAACACAGATTCCCACACTTTCATCCTCTCCACTGGTTTAAATGATTTTGTCATCTCTGGCGCTGTCTATCACTGATAACACCTTCTGCAATGTCTATGTTTTTCAAGCTCATAGACTTTGTCTAAGTGCTCCCTCAATGGTGAGGATAGAAATTTCCTGCTATCAGGTCTGTCTGGTGAACAGATGAGAGACTTCCCATGAAAATCAAGGGAAGCAGAAATACAATGTAGGAGAGCACTGAGTGGGAAATACGGATCCATTTAAGGACGTGGATGATTTAGTGGTGGACTTGGAAGTGCTAGACTAACAGTCGGACTCAATTTTGGAGATATTTTCCAACATCAGTAATTCTATGATTTTTAGATCAAGTATGGAAAAAAAAAGATTTTAGTAATAAGAAAATCAGAAAAGGATTCTGTCATTAGTTACACCATTCAGTAATTGCTCCTTTACTGATAGTTTTGTATTTTTCAATAGCCTAGTGTAATAGTTCTGCCAAATTAATTCTTACAACTTCTGTACTGGGAGTGTACAATCTCTAGGAGAAAAACCTCTTATACAAAAAGGGGAATCATTTTAGCTGCCTGACTAGTCACCTATTTTTGTTTTAGAATGTAGCCCATGCATGAATTGTCAAGTATCAGATGAGGTCTGGGTCATAAAAGAGTTGAAGAGGAACAGAAAACAGGGAGATTTTATCCAGGTTTTTTCAGCTATTACTATGTCTGTGTTATCCTGCAAGAGGAAGGGTAGAATGATGGAAGCATAAAGGTCTTCCTTGATTCTCAGCAGATGGCTTGTGAAATATAATCCTATAGGGAATACAAGGGGCCCCAAATATCCTGGATAAAGAAAAATGCATGACTGATCTGTTGAAATTACTTTGTAGAAAGAAATTTTTGTGAAAATAGAACTATTATTATGTCATTAAAATTTTACAGTTAAATACTCAGACTTACATTCTTTCACTCCATGGATTATCAATCCATATGTTTTGGACATCATCAGGGCTATTGCCTGTGGTCAGGGAGGAAAGACTGACTAACAGGCTATCTGACCAAACTGCCCTGAAGTACTGCACCAGAAAGGTGCTCAGAGCCTGAGAATTAAGGCACCTAATCAGCTCAGTCTGAGTAAATTAAATGATCCATTCAAGTCTGAGTATCAGAGACATTGCAGAATTATCATGCTCCATCACTGGCTTTGGGCAGACAGTCAGATCTCAGCAATTCATTGCAAACTATACATGTTTGTCTGCTGGCTCTCTGTTAGAAAGACCCATCATCACTTCTCCCCTAATTATTCTCTTGAGATTATTTCCGCAGTGTTTGGTGCAAAAGACATTCATAAATTTGCACCTGTTGATTTGTGGCAACAGTTTGATTTTCTCAAGTAATTCAATGAAGTTCTGCCAGCACTAGAATGTCAGAACAAGTGAAAAACCTGAATAGACACATTTGTCAATCACATTAGGTGTCCAAGATGAAATGAGTGAATAAATGAAAGCCATTTATCTAGTGAGCAGCTGCCCTTACCACTAAAGACCCTGTTAAGATTAAAGCTGTGCTGCTAGCAAATTTTTTTTTAGTTAAGGAAAATAAAAGTAGATTTAATAATTTTAAAAATTGCTCTAAAATAAGGTAGCTGAAAATACTTCCAAAGAACCAGATCCTTGAAAATAATCTTTTCCTTCACCTGAACCACAATGTTTACCTTGAATGTAAGAAAGTGACATTTAAGTTTTAAAAAATAAAATCAAAATGAAATTAAAAGAAAATGAAACAAAGTTAATTAATAGTAGCAATAAATATAATTCCAGTTGAAAAATCAAAATGTCATTATTTATTACTGTTTTTAAAAATTATTTTGTGTTTACACTAAAGCAATTGAGGAAGACCATTGAATATTTCTGAAACAGCTTGATACTGCCAAAACCAGAGGACTCACTGAAAAAGATGCTAGTGCAATGTCACTCAGTTTATATCAGCCCTCAAAAGCTTTGAGCAAGAAATGTAATTTCTGTGAATGTATTTAGTTACAGATGACAGCATGTGCTGAGCATAAAGATTATGTTTAAAGGTAAAATATTAATTTTTTTCTAGCAGTTAAAATATTTATTATTTCCTCAAGTGAGGGTGAAACTTAGTAGGGCAAAATCAGACAGGCCAACCTAACCAGGTGAAGTTTTCAAGAATAAGTATAAGCCAACAACATCCATAGCCATGCAGCTTTTG
Source organism: Melospiza georgiana (assembly GCF_028018845.1). Lineage (NCBI taxonomy): Eukaryota > Metazoa > Chordata > Aves > Passeriformes > Passerellidae > Melospiza > Melospiza georgiana. Next base: position 94,236,377 of record NC_080432.1, read on the forward strand.
AGGAAACACAGCTTAATGATGGATGATAGTGCCTTTCAATGCTGGCTTGCCATGAACCATGCAGAAAGCTGACCTTGCTCTATAGAAAGGAGAGAAGAAAAAAGAAATATATTTGTCATCAGTTAAACGTAAAAATGAAGAATTCTTCTGAAATAATAAGGGTCATGTTTTTAGCAGGCATAAATAGCCAAATACTACACACAGAGCTGTTATAATAGAAGCCCAAAACTTCATGTTGGGTTGCAGCAAAAAAATGACTGGGCAATGATAAAACATTATATATATATATGTGTGTGTGTGTGTACATATATATATATATATATACACAAATATATATATATATATACACACATATATACACTTAGCCACTAACCTAAAATACTTTAATCCAATTACACACATTATCTCCCTTGAATGTATACTTTTTCTGCACCTTTTTCATGTATAGACACATTCAGTCACTTATTTATATTTCAGAGCTGGCTTAAATGTTTACATGGCCCCAGGAAAGACAATTTTTTGCTTACAGAAAGTGTCAAGACCGTTCTGATTAAGGACTGGATTCCTTCACAAAACTCAGCCAAAATATTTTCTGTCCCCACAGCCTGGGTGATGCTGTGGTGTGAGGCCAGTGCTGTTGCCATGCTAAAAACAGCCTGGGAACTTGTAAGTCTCCCCATTTGCCTGATGAATAAATGCCTGCCCTAATCAGTGTGATTTTGTTTTAATTTTTCACCATGAGAAATCTTCACCATCTTCTAGGGTCATCTTTAAACTTGAGCTTGCCCATACTGCTTTGAGAGGATAAGAAGCCCATTTAAATGAAGTGCAGTTGATAATGAAGCTGCTCAGAAATGCCTTGCTGTGGTACAAACTCAGCCTGCTTTCTCCCTGTACATGTGTGGTTCTCTTTAATCTTAATATTTATATCGCAAATTTGTTTAAGAAGAACCTTTTTCTTTCATGGTCTGTCTTTACTTTTTCATTGATTTCATAAATTCTTTTTTAGTGAGGCAGCTGTTGTACCATGGTAGCCATGAAAACATCTGTGGCATTAATGGTTTTGACTAAGAAGCAGAGAAAACATTGTAATTTTCCTTAATCTTTCTTTGAATTTTGCGTTTACTGGAACCTGAAGCTCAGAGCTTCAAGCTGAAAAAGAAATTCATAATTTGTGGTATAAAAAAGAAATTCATAATTTGTGGTATATACTGGAACTCTCTGAGGTCCAGCATAATTTCCCAACATTTTAGGTGTAATTTACCTTGTAATATAGGTAATTTAGAAAGCATGGATGTGTGGGTCTTCCACACAAAATACACAAAATATTAAATGGATTCTGGAGCTGATAAAATGCTAATTGAAGATTGTTGCATCTAGATATGTCTATATCTGCATGACTTCTAGAAATTATGTAGATATTGAAGTATTAATACCAGGATTTTTGTTTCTAAATGAAGATAATATTTATCATAAATAAAGTAGATTAGAAAGGTATAGATGACATCTAGTAATTTTTTACCTTTCTTTGCTAAGTTTCTAGAGAATAATAAAATTAGAACCTGAGTATAATTTAGGTTTGAAGGGATCTCTGTATGTCCAAGCTACTGCTCAGAACAGGCCAACTTCAAAGCTAAATGAAGACTGTTGCCCCGTTAAGTTTAAACAATCTTAAAAGACAGAGGCTGTCCTGCCTCCTGACACTCTTTTGTATGTGTACAGTTGGAATTTCATTTCAACATGTGACCAGCATGTGTCCTTTTTGTTTACTCCTCAGGTGAAAGTCCATGTCCAGAAAATTTGCTAATTGCTGTGGCAAAATGTCTTCTTCACCACTGGGAGAACAAGTACCCATCAGCAGTCCTGGCAATAGCTGCAAGAGGCACCACACAGGGCTGTACCCAGCATCAAAGTCAACAGCTTTTGCTAGCTACAGGCTTTTTGGCTGTCACTTTTCACAATCTCTGTCTGTCTGTCTGTCTGTCTGTCCAGATCTGGAAAGACTCTGAAGACCTTCTGCTGGATTAGCTCTCTGAAAATACATCTCAATAGATCCATAGCCAATTTAAATAAAAAATGTACAGAACATTTTTTATTTAAATTGTTTAAATTTTCTTGGTGAAAAGTTTAAATTTTCTTGGTTAAAAACTCCAGCATAACAACAAAATCCATATCCATCAGAAATACTGTAGAGACAGACTACTTTGCCTTTAATTTGCCAAAATGTGAATTTGCAGTGTTAAACTGCTACATTATTTTTTAACAGAAGATGGCAAAAAACATACTGTATCCACTAGGCCTTGGCTGCTTTTTGCCGCAGAAGCAAAATCCTGTTCAAGTCAACCATCATTCAGAGCAAGGTACAAACACAAGCCATTTCAGCCCAAGAGTACCAAGGAAGCTGCTTTTTCAGACAAATGTTTTGGCTGCCTGCCTCTTCCAGTATTCTGAACTGCTTTTCCATTTTGCTCTTGTTCACATTTATAGCTCAGCGTTTTAAAATAAAAGTTGGCATAACTGTCCTCTTTCTCTTGCCCTGGTGCATTTATGTTTCCTTCTCAAGACATCTTTCTTACTCTTTGCACATTCAGAACCCAGGAAACCACTGAAATTGTGTTTCATACAGCCAGCTGCAAACATGCTGAATATTGATCACATGCTCAGCACTTTCCTGAGTTGCAGGCAATGATCTTCCCTATAAATTGTCTTGTTTTTGTGCATGTGACACCTGGCACCCTGCTCACCTGAGCTCTGAGAGACAAAGGGCACTCCCCAACCTTGATGCCTCAGCGTGCCCTGGCTCAGCCTGCCAGACAGAGTCAATGCTGGCACTACCAACAGCAAAGTTTCTTATTGCCTGAAGTTAAGGGTGAGAAGGGAAGTATTTATGTCTTGTTCATGTGTGCTGCACAGACCACTATACTTCAGAAACACCTCAGGCTAGCTCCCAACAAGTGCACTAAGGGCAATTTCCCTCAGCAGGAGCTCCAACCAGATTAATTTGTCTCCTGTTTAAGGGTTAAAGGGCAATGAAAGCCATGCTGCATTTAAAAGCCTGACTTAGATTTCACAGAGTACCTTAACAGCATTTAGAATATAAAAATAAAAGTTTCCCTTTAGTTAGATGTTCCTCTAGTAAGGTTAGAGCCCTGTGATTTTTAATTTCTCTTCATCCATTGCTTTTAGCCATTTTTGAGGACAGCTCATCTTTGAGCTATATAAAATGAATTTACCCCTTTATCCAAAGACATTCTGTAAACCAAGGAATTGTTTTGTTTTGACTATCAGTATTCAAATACAACATTGTTTTGTTCTGATTTAAAACTCCTAGTGCTGAGCTGCACCTTGAACCAGTGCCACAAATGGTTACCACAGCCCTCAATCACTGTGAGATCAGTGCTCTGTAGAAATATGGCTATGACTACACTAATAGGCAACAGAGTCTGTGCATGGACAGAAGCATCCACCCTGTCAGATTAGCTCCTGGCAGACTTTTGGATGTAAACCAATTAACACCATCACAAACAGTCCTGGACCATGATTTGGGTGGTGGTGCATTCTAAGGATTGCTCCCAATAGGCAGTGTGGATGTAGTTCCCTTGTTATGAGAATTAAGAGAGTTTAGCTGTATAAATGTGGGTTGTGCTGTATCATTTGTCCTCAGGGACAGAGAATAGTTTCTGGCCCATTTTATTTACTTGTATAAACAAAGCTTTTAGAAAAACACCAAACGTGGCAATAGTTTTTTATTTGCATTGTGGTTCCAATAAAACTCTTATTCTCTCAACAGCATTGTTATTTTTACTGTAAAGGCATTAAGCTGAACAGTTCTTTAAAAATGACTATCAAAACCAGGATTGCAAAGGGAATAGAAAGAAGCCAAACAGTGGATTTTTAATAAATTGGCCCTATGACATGCTTAAGATAATAAAAGTTAGTAATCTCAAGAGGAGGCATGTATGGATATATCTGTTTCAATACCTTAAAAAGTAACCTTTGATTAAAATACAATGCAAATAGAGCAGCTTTACAACATAAGTATTCACATGGGTATAACATATGAAATACAATTATGAATCTTCCCATCTTGTACCTAAATGTCTGACTTACGTCTTTCATGTGGCACAAAGGGGTTAATCAGAAACAATTATTTAATCTTAAGTAAAATTATACAAAATAAAACAACAATAAGGAAAAAAATGGAAGCCCACACAACGCAAGAAGATAGATATAACATGAAGTTTGTGCACACCCAGCATGATCTATTTAATGCAGGAGGAGGCCTCAAGCATAATCCCACTACATTTTTGCTCCAGAAAAGGCTGATGGCTTGAGTAGCAAATTGTTTCCTCTCCTGTTCAACCTAGCAGAAAATTGCTTCTTCTCCTGTCTTTGTTGAAAACTGTAGGGTAGAGTGCTGTGCAGAAAGACTTATCTGGGTGCAAACTACACCCATGCCAGCAAAGAAAGAGGAGGAGGCAAACTCTGTGAAAAAAGTAGCATGGGAAATGCTCCTGCTCCTTTCCTTCACCCTCCAAAGGAAGAGGAATGTTGTTCATATTGCCTCCTGGGAGTAGTGTCCTTGTGTCACTTCTGACCATGGCCTAGGAAAACGCCAGCTGGCATAAGTCAAAACCCTGCCTGTGAGCACATAGAGAATCAAGTATTATAAAAGCACAGATATCAGTCAGGCTCTCTGGAAAAACAAATGTAAGTATTTTTTAAATGGCAAGATGAAGATTTGACCCTCAATTTGGAAGGAGCTGCCTTTTTCTGGTATCTTCCCCATCTGCACAGTGTGAGCCCAAAGGTGACTGTTGACCTTTGTGGCTTGATCAACACACGTACTTGAAAGGATAGGATTTGGTCTACGGGCAAAGATACCATGTGCAAGGAATTCACTCATGCAGCCAGAAGGAAGTCAGTACTGATGAGGTGGGATGCCTGCCTAGAGAATGAAATGACAAATTGTAAGAAATGGGAAGAAGGCAGTGGATGGGGGATATATGATATGACAGCGATCATAACACTATCAATTATGTCAGATGAGGATATCGTTTGTTAGTACAATTTGCAGTAATATGCATCATTTAGTCCTTGCATGATTTATGTGATTAGTGCTGTCATTCTGTCCTTTGAGCACTTTACATTAGGTTTCCAAAATTGTTGGAATTAGCAGTTTTAAAACTGATTGTAAGTATTGTGGGAAGGAATACTAAATGCCTTAAAAATTACTTTTGAAAAGGGCTAAAATAATCCTCTGAATCACCGTTAAAATGACAAAACTCCATACCTGTTTTTTGAGACAAACCTGTTATTTTTTAATGTCTTAACACTTGATTTAATCTAGAAAAACAAGATACTGGTGTAAAGATTTTTTTTATACTAATAACTGCTGCAACATAACATTTAAAATATTTTATGAAGTAAAAAGAATAACATTTCTGAGGAAAGAGAAAAAATTTAACCCTTCAATCTTTTTGATTTTGAGCTGCAATGTTTAGCAAAAAAACCAGAAGTGAGTCCAGTTTGGACAGTGACTGAATAGGAAAATTACCACCCTAGTGTTTAGGGGTGAAAGACTATTAAGAGAGCCACTCTTGATCTTTCTAAATATCAGTCAGGGCAAAGATTTCAGTTATAGTGCAAACAAGGCATTGAGGATGTAGAACAGCATTGACAGCAAGTCCATTAGCTTCTCCTTCCCTGAAAACAGAGGTCCATAGACTAGGAATGCACGCACTTAACAGGAATAAGAGGCCTTGAGCTTTTATAGGGGTGGAATCTACCTCTTACGAAGGTGTTACAGGGCTTGCAAGGGTTCCTCAGGGGTGAAGAGAGAGGCGAGAATCTTGACTCCATGATCAGAAGGCTGGATTTATTATTTTATGATATATATGTTACATTATGACTATGCTAGTAGGAATAGAGAGAAAAGTTCAGAAGCTTGCTATGCTAAGAATAGAAAAGGAATGAATCAACAGAGGAGCTCTCCCTGATACTGTCCCAGAGAGAGTTTGTCTTTGATTGGCCCTTAATTGTACACATCCAACATGGGCCAATCACAGGTGCACCTGTTGCATTCCACAGCAGCAGATAACCATTGTTTACATTCTCCTTCTGGGGCCTCAGCTTCCCAGAAGGGGCAAAATCCTAAAGAAAGCATTTTTATGAAAAGATATTTGTGACACGAAGGGCTACCTTAGGATATTTCCTTGATAAAATGATTGTGTTGTCCTGCTTCAAGTATGGTATTCTCCAATTTAGAACTCCTATTAAAAGGACTCTCTCCCACTAATGGGAGGCACAAAAGGCAAAGATCATAAGTTAAGACCAATTTACTAGAAACAGCAATGAGATAAGAAAACCACAGTAACAGCAAAAATACTAAGAGCAAAAGGTACAAGATTATATATATCTCTATATAAAGAAAGTATTTGCACAGAAAATTGCCTGCCATGTTTCCTCTCCTGCCCTGACAAGGATGGGAGATGGTATCAAATGCCATCAGGGCATGTCCTCTTCCAGCTACTGCAGAAAGTTAACCCTGTCCTCGCCAAAGCCAGGACTGTTTTGAACTCAGCAGATCTTGAAAGTGGGAAAGAAGAATCCATGTCCTGCACAAAGCCAGAAGACAAGCATTTTGCTTTGTGTTGTGTAGGTGCCATCCTGAAAACTTAAGGACCCCCAATGCCTCTGCTTCCTTCCACCCTGCTTTTCCCTTTATAAGAAACTGTCTCCATCTGGGCAGAAGTGAGATGATTTAGCAGAAGAGTTGAAACCTCTTTATTGCAAAAAAGTTAAACATGCTTTTCAAACTGTCTTACCTGTTCATGATATTACTATCTTTGCATGGCTCTGTGGAGTTGGTGGATTTCAGGTTCTGTCATCCTCTCAAGGACACTATCCCAGTGAGGATTGTCACAAGAGGTGAGGGCATAGCTGTCCTATTGAGAGGCCAAGAATAGAGACTAATACACAAACTGCCAAACAAGAATACCTAAATTTAGACTTATAATAGAAATATAAAGGTGGTGTGTTATTCAAGTATTCCATAAGACTTCAAGAGGGATGAAGAAATGAATATATTTACTTAAGAGGATTCTCTGTCTCCTTGTAGAGAGGTTTCCCATTGAGCATCTTAGTTTCTGGACTCACATTGGTAGGCTTCTTTTAGGTGCCACCATTCAATCAATGCTAACTGGCAGCAGACACATGGCAGTGAAAAAATGACTTCCAACACAGTTTAATTGACCCAGAAGAATCACCCGAGGGTGAGACTGTCAGTCCCAAGGAGCAGAAGTTTTTTTAGACTCTGTGGTGGTAACGCTCATGGTCATTTCTGTGTTTCACAGGAGTTTACTTCATTGTAAGAAAACAACCACAAATCATTATAAGTCAATGCCACAAACGCTTATTTATAAAAGATTAATTTGATGCCTTATGATAGTGATCTTAATCAGAAAGGAATGGCAGCTTCATTTATATAAAATCCTTCTACATTTGTCATTTCTAGTAAAATATATGGTTTAGCTTATTATGAACATAGATTTTCCTTCTCCCTGTCAAAACTCAGGAAAGATATTAATCCCTTCACATTAGCCTTGGATCAGTACATCACCATTCAATCTGAACTTTCAAAGGGAAGTGCAGAGTTGTGAAGCATGGCAGGAGCTCCTGTGTGTACACACATGTAAAGAAAAGAGGGACATGCCTGTGTTGATTTCTGTGCGTGTGTTATGTTTGTGCACAAGCATATCACAAATCTCCAATCCATATTACAGCACTGAGCAGAAGAATTCAGGAAGTTTGTGTGAATGTTTGTATTTTCCTCCCATAAAGACATGCTCCAATTTACTATGGTTAAATATCACGTGATTATTTTTGGAAAAGAGTCATCAAAATTAATATTCCTTGAGGTACTAATCATAGACACAGAACACTGGAAATAGTTAACTTACAATTTTAGAACAGTTCAGAAAGACCAATTTAAATTGCTGCAATTTTCATAGATAATATATATATTTTTTCCTTTTAAGAAGGGAAAGCTTCTAATAACAGTATTGTGACCTTTCTGACATCAGTTATACAAGAAACATTTAAGAGAGTGAGTGCAAATGGGAGAACAAGGAAGAGGTTAGTTACTTCCTGGAGACTTCTCTTTTAACAACTACATAACCTTTGACAGTTTTGGAGCAGGCAGATTGATCTGGTCAAATGGGTCATTGCTAGCATCTCACTTTCTATTGTACCAATCTAGATCTATTTCCAGGCATATAGAATTTTGCTATAGGAGATGAGGAACTTGTTTGAGATGTGCCACTTGACAAGGAAACAAGTTTCTGCAGGGCAGAAATTCCAAAATGGAAATCTTCCAGGTAAGTGACTTTTCTGGTCAATAGTAGCAAAATTTCCTACCTGCCTATCTTATTCTAAAAATGGTAAAGGAAAACTGTAAAATAAACTATTTTTCTAGTCTTGAACAGATTTTATCCATAATCACAGAATAATGAGTCTCACTGATTCCCTGTTTATTAACATGGGGTTGTTACAAAGCTCAGGTCTATTAATCTGCATGGCATTAAGTAGTTCTTACTTCTCAGGTAGTGCATTGGAAATGTGTGAAATTGCAGAGATTTTCAGAAGACTTCTTAAGTATGGGCAAAAAAAAATCCCATTTTGACAAGTGATATGCGCATTCATATCCATGCAAGTACATGTCCTACATGCACACAAAACCAGAAATACTGGCAGGAAGGTATATGGAAATGGGACTTAGTTTTCCTTTGGCCACACAGAATTAATCCACCACTCCCCAGGGATGGAGCACGTTGAGAAGAGCGCCTCTTCTGTGTCCACTGTGTAATGCATTTGCATTTTCAAGAGAGCTGGCAAATACTTAAGATGTGCTTTTTCAAGAAATATATGTAGGATCAAGGTGGAATTAAGTCAGATTATTACCATGAATTCTCATATGAGAGATCAGGAATTAGTGGTAACATGAAACAAAGATAATGATTGTTGTCCCCACCACCTCTAAGACATAATCAAAGAGACCCACACTGTTTTAAGGACCCAGCAACAAAGGGTCCATTTCCCTTGTGGATCAGTGAATAAGTATGGGAAAATAAAATCAGAACAAGCCTATGTGCCAATTCACCACCTTCCCAATATTCACCCAACACCTGTTTTGCTCTCAGGAGATTCTCTTGAACCCATGCAAGCTCCTTGTGGCCATGGGACCCTTTGAGTGCTGTGTCAGTCCTGAATAAGATTCCAGGAGCACATGGCACGTTAGGATGGCATGTTAGGATGGCACATTAGGATAGCACATGCTGGACCTACATTTAACTGTTGCTTCTAGACATACCACAGACAATATTGATGACTTCCTAAACAAGCCATGGAATAACACTATTTAAGCTGCCTTGGCTTAGATAACAGCTGATCACAAAATTAAAGAGCAGTAATATCTTCAGTACTGTGTTCTTGTCATAATCACATGAAGACACCAGTCCTTATCAGTGATACTCAAGTTTGCCATTCTACATAAAATAAATAAAATGGCCTTAAAAGGAATATGTGCATCATTATTAGACAGGACAGAAAATAATCAGAAATGCATGAATGATGGCTGGATCTTTATTAAACACTCAGAAGACAAAGGAAAACTAAAAAAAAAAAAATTAACACAATCTAATATAAAGAGGATTAACAATAGCTTTAAAAATTAACGAAATGGAAAAAACAAAAATACTAGTAGCAAATGCAAATCAGAAAACTGGATTTGTAGAAAATGGGTAAAGGAAAGAAAATATTCCTAAAAAAAATCTATAGTCATCAGAGATAAGAGCAAGAGTGTGGAGGGGACATTTTAGAAACAAAAATAATTCCAATAGTGGCATTAATTCATTATTAGATCTGGTAGAATTCTTATTAATAATGATGAGATTTTAGGGAGGCCAGAAGTGGTCGGTAAATGCATCTCTTGTGCCCTTGGGAAAACCTTGATAGCGAGTTTTATTTCAGTCATTAATAACCAAACATAGAACACTAATTTAAAAAAAACATGTAGGATCAGCAAGTCTGGAAAATCAGTGCAAAAGAACTTCTAAAGAAATATTGTACAAAGGAGCTCTCTGGACTATCAGTGCTCATTTTTAGTATATCTTTGAAAGCTCTGAAAAACTTAAAAAAGATAAAATGTGCCACTAATTAGGTGGTAAAACCTAGGTTACTTATCAGGCTGTAAGAAAGAAACAAGCAGGCAAAATAATCGGATAAATTACAAGGTACCAGGGTAATAAAAATTTAAAGATTTGGAAGGTAATTAATGAAAATTCACAAAGGTTTATACAAGCAACTATTTTTTAACTAACTTGCTGGTTTTGTCTAAAAGATTAAAAGTTGTGTTATTAAATGCATATGTAATGGTGCTTCTGCCAGCATCTCACTTGGACATTCTGGACATTCTGATTATTTTAAAGAAATATAAAATTGGCAAGGCAAAACAAAATAAAACAATGTAACTCTGTTACATTTTGAGACATGCTACCTAATTCCTACTAAATATGAGTATTTTATTTATATATTTGCATTTCAGAGAAGTTTTAGAAGTTATCTGAACTAAACCAGAAAATCTCTGTTGATAAATGGTAAAACAGCATTAAAGTAAATAACAGACTCCGGACATTGTTGTTCAGGAAATATACTCAGAACAAAAAAAATGTAAGAGGCAACAGCAGGAAGAAACTTTTTTTTATTATCTCTGGAATCTAAAGTCCAGGAGTGTTTCTGAATTCCCAGCTACAGGTGCTGACCCCTGCTTCATCCTGGCTTTCCATTAGCATGCTATCTAGAAATCCAGCAGCCATTTCCCACATCCCTGTCTCCAGGCAGGTGAAATCTAAGCACATGATCTCGTTATACAAGGAGCAAGCAGGATCTGGGGTATCTCCTGGTGTTCCCTTGCAGTTAAACTTAGATGCAGCCTTTGAAAAGGAATTGCTGATGGTGGAGGCAATTGCAATTGAAGGGTCAAAAAGGTGATCCTTGGGTGTATAATTACAGAAGGTGAAGCAGCAGAGGGAGGTCAGATTGCATCTGCATTTGGCAGCAGTTAGCACTGGAATGCTAGCTCCTTTCGTCTGAGCACATTTCAGGGATGTTACAGATCTCAAAGATCCCACAGGAAAATTTCAAGGACACATTAAAAAGGGAAATGTTTCACTGCAAAATCAAAAGATGATCAGTCTGACTTAAAGAACTGAAAGATAATGCCTTACTTGGTCACATTCTATATACCTTATTAAATTTCTGTTGTCCTCGTAGAGCAGAAGTTAAAAGAAGTCTCCTGAATCTATAAAACTACCTCAAAATGAGATTATTAAGAAAAATTGAGGGTAGAGATGTTTGGCTACATTTAGACACGGTATTAAGACAGAAAGAAGATTAATAATGGATTCTATGGTTATAGGAGATGTCACTGTAGGTGATCACAGTGGACCTACACAATAATCTCTGGTACAAAACAGTTTTAAATCAGGTTTGAAACCTGCAGGTGCCAGGTCATGTAGGAAAAAACCAGCCATTCATTCCTTTGCATCTGCCCCCATGCTTCATCTGAGGTACACTGCATATAGCCTTGTACTAATAAGCTTAGCTATATTTTAATAGATATCTTAGTCAGTGTTTGAAAATGTAAAAAAAAAAAAAAAGACAAATTCTATCCTCAGTTATACCTAGTTGTCTTCATTAGGATTAATATGTCAGCAAGTATAAGAGAGACCAGAATCTGAACCTACGGTCATCACATGTGAACACTACATCCTTGTACCTAATTAGTTAGAACTAATTTTGCATATATTTCCATAACCTAGAATCACACCTATACAAAATAAATTACATATGTAGATAAACTATGTATCAGCCCCAGAACTGTGCTGTCAGGTAGGAATAAAATCTTCTAATAAAATTTTCTGAAAATTCATAAAGATGCAGCCAAAGCTATCTACTCCATTGACTGTGTTATTTTCTTGAGTGTATCTAATTATAACCAAATTAAATTATAATATTGTTCAGAAAATTTAGAGTATGGGTTATTTTCACACAACATGGATTGCATTATTATCTCATATTCTGCAATTTTTCTGCATTAGCAAAACCATGTGCAATAAGATTATTCTATCGTGACAATAACAGAAAACTGGTCATTTGCTTTCTATGTTCCCTGCAGAGGGTTTAGATTGTTTTCTCCAAAGGTGATGGACCAGTTTTTTAGAGGAGAAAAAATGGATTATATATAAAATAATGGCAGAGCAAAATAATCAAATTTTTTGGGGAAGAAAAATAAACAGGACTTTTCAAAACTCTAGAGAAATATTCATTTAAATGTAAAGCCAAAAAGAAATCACTATTCCATTTAGCTTTTTCAATATATTCCCACAAGGAAAATTCTGATTCCAGGAGCAAGATACATAATTTTGAATAAAACAGGGGTCCATGGGAAACAAAATAGGTGCAAATTTATCTTCACAGAAAAGATGAAGACATCCTTATCATTTACAGGATCATTGTTTTCCAGGTATACTTCTGTCTTCATCAGGGACTCTGCTTTGTAATTTCACCTTTCAGGCACATTGAAAGGGAAATTTGCATTCCTAATAAATAGCAATAAATAGGAGAGGAGGTTTTTTGGAGGTTTTTTTTTTTTTTGTTTGTTTGTTTTTTGGTTTTGGTTTTTTTTTTTTGTTCCTAAATCTGCAATTATTGAATCCAAAGGAAAAACATATCTTCTGTCTTCCTCTAAACTATGCTGCATATATTCACCTGGGTTAAATACATCCTGCATTAAGAATAGATGTCTGGAACTCTCTCTCCACCAGTTTTTATTTAAGTTCTGGAATAACTATATAGCAATTTACCTGAAATGAAAATGGAAAGGCACCTAAGGAAACCCTTTGGAGGTGCACCTTTGGGTGTGACATTCTCTGTGTCTCAGTTACCCATTAATATCTTGGGTTATAACAGCCTTTCTAAAGCAGACAAAAACTTGGTACAGAAAAACACATCAAAATAATTTACTTTATTAAGAGGTGTATTTTCTTTTTTTTAACTGTAGTGATTCTCTCTGCAGACCATTGAGCAATGCTTACAGTTAGATGAATTGTATTAACTTTCAAGGGCAGATTTATGTGATCAATTGTGCACAGCTCTGTGCAGTGACACCTTCGTGATCTGAGTGTCCCTGCTAATGACAAAATTTGTATGCAGGATCAAAATAACCTGAAGTGCACCGCTGAGTCTTGTTAAATAAATATGCATTTTTGTATTCCGTGGATTCTTTTTCAAATGAAGATTAACAATAGTGCTTATTTATTTATTTTAAAGTAAGTCTTTGAGACAGGAATATCCTGTGGGAAGTCAGAGTAGGAGTAACAGGAAAGTCTATGGGATAGGACTGAAACATTCTTTTGAGCAATGAGTGAATTTTCTCTCCCTGACTACTTGACATTTTCCAAAATCTTGCTATCATCAGAAAAGAGGGAAAAGAGATTTTTCCCAACTAAATTAGAGCACATTTTCCTAACAACACATGAACATGAGGAGAATAACCACAACAGTCTAAACAGGCTGCCATTGCTGCTATTGTATATAAAATATAAAACCATAACAATAATATTTAAAATTTCTAATTAAAAGAGGAAGAGATTGCTTATTTCTTTATGTTTATAGAAGTACTTGGAATGAAGTAAAAATAACTGATAGAGGAAAAGTATTCTTGTCTGTTTGTTTTAATGTGAATATTTTTCTCATAATAACTACATCTTCTGTACTTATCATAGAAGCTATAAATACAAAAATCTTTCAGCTTTTCAAAGATTTCCATATGCTTTCCTACACATGTTGGGAGAAGATCATAACGCTTCAAGTTCAGTATTTTATGTTAAAGTTAAAAGTTTTTGAGAAAACTAGTCAATGCAAACTGATTTACAGACAGTCCAGGCAACATCAAATCCTGATCTTGTTACTGAAGAAGTATCTCTGTTAACCATTATCAGGGAGCAAATCTTTCTGCCCCTCCCTTATGCCATACCTGACTTTACTTATCTTTATTTTTTTGTCCACTTAGTGTGGATTTTGAGAATTGAGTAATTCAAGAATACAGTGGCTTAGAGTGCAAAACAAGCCAAACTGACCAAAAAAATAATGAATTGCAGGACAAAGCATACACAGGAATAATTTTTCACCAGGAAAGGATTCCGTCTCTTCTGTGCTGCATTGAGAAAAGTATGCAATAACCTTACAAATCGTTTTTTCAAAAAAAGAGAGAAGAAAGACCTATCCTACCTATACAGATGCACTTTCAGAATATGTTGAAAGACAAGAAGTTTAAAAGCAGTGCAAAATCAGTAAGCTGAAGGAACTATCATCTAAAGGAAAAAATCACTGTGGAGTCCACTGATAGAAAATACTTTTACTTTTCTGCCAACTCTAGACAAGGAGTCAATTCTCTCAAGTGAGCTACTATAAATGTAAGAAAGTGCTCTGCCCCATGGATCTGTGTAGAGAAGATGTGAGGGAAGGAACCAGAATTTTATTCTCATCATTCCCATAAACACTAAACAGCCACAAAATGGAATCAAATACACCATATTATATCTTGTAATTGCACAACAAAATCACATGCCTATCCAATAATCATGGTCCCTTAAGCTCAAAAAGACATATTTGAATGCATATGCCCTTCAGCACAATACTAACCTTTATTTTGCCCATTGCAGTTTAAACTTAGATCTGGACATTTGCTGTTAAAGCAAATTGTAATTTAGTGTATGCTACAAGCTTGCTTCTATTGAGAAAATATGCCAGCTTATCTGACAGAAACTACTATGCAGTTTGAATCAACCTCGAGGTATGTGACCCAAGGTTTATTTCTGCAGTGCAGAGTCACTGTGCAATCAATGAAGCCAGTCACTCAGAAGTGTGCCAAAACGGGGGCAGGAGAGAAGAACTGACAACCGACTTCGCAGGTAATGGACTGTTTGGATTTGCCACTGGCAGGCCCTGAAACAGGGGCACAGTAGTGATGAAAATACTTTTATAAAACAGAGAAAGGATGAAAGAAAAGCAGGTCACTGCCCGTGTTATTAAAACATGTATCATTGCACATATACGCTATTCCTATTAAAAAAAATCCTAATTTTGCAACATTTTTCCATTTTTGTCATTTGCACAAGGATGAAACAAGCATGATCAAATTTTTGGTCATAAAGTAACTCTTATATTCCCTTTAAAATGATGTAAATACTTTAGTGATGGAAAGTTACATCCCTAGTATTCAATAGAGCAGCACTGACTATTCAGTAGTCAGAGCAAACTAAGGAACAGGAATTCATCCACAGGCAAAGAAAAAAAAGGCTCAGAATGTGCTTGGTAGAAGTGAAGGCAAAAAATCAAAAGTAGAATAAAGGGTAAGTGGATGCAGTTAAGTTTTCTGACTGTGGAAAGTACCTTCAAAGAGCCCCAAATGTCCAGCAATCACTGCTGCTCCCCACATTCTTCCTACATCAGAAAAAGTAGAATTTTAGGTGGTGGCTGCAGTTCTTCTGACTAATGCTTAGTGTGCTTTGTAGAAGGCAGTTTTGTTTTTCGCTTTAAAAAAAAAATCTCCTTCTGCATTTTATTATCTTTTTCACATTACTGGAATTAAGTAGACTTCTTAATCTATTATGGTTTGCACAGCAATGGCCAATATCTTTAATGCATAATTTTGAAAAGTGTGTTGAAAGAAATAAGCCACTGGATTTTGGTCCAGCCTAGAGACATCTGATGAGGCCAGATAGCACTCTCTAAATAGCTGTCAGATTGCAGATATCTGAGGTTTCTGAGCAAAACTGTGATCAGCATGCAGCTTCATTAATCTACCCCATTCCATTCTTTTCATATGTCATATAATAATGGTAATGAACCAAGAAGCCAGTATTTGTAGACTGCACAATAGACATAAACAATTTATCATTTTCTGTTTAATTAAAGAACAACAATAAAAAGAAAATTATCCATAGCAGTCCAGAGTCTGCTGAAGGATTCAAGATTAACATGCAGCTAAATGACTGTGAGGCCCTCAGTGACCTCCACAGATGAGCACTAGAAGATTAAAGCAGCTCTGGTGCAAGAAATTAAAAATTTTGTGAGCAATGTTGGTGTAAGTTTGTGATGGAGCTGTTGAATAAGTATAACTTACAGTTTGAAAACTAAGAGAAGCAAGGAGGGAAAGGAAATAGCTAATAAACAAAGAAAGTATTTTTAGAGAAGTATTTTCTCTTTACACACACAGAAGCATTCACACGTGCTCATAGTCTACATTCTGTGAAACAAATTATCCATTTAGGGGAAAAAAAAAGAAATCCTACCCCATAATTAGCAACCAGTTTAATTGCAGTCACTAAACTGCTCTTTCTGGCAGCACCCTCCAGTCATGTTTTTAATTGGGCTTGACTGTCTGGTAAGCACAGCCCTAGGTGAGGTGAGGTGCAGAGCACTGGGGGACCCTCTCTGGGAGAGCCCTGCTGCTGCCAAGACCCTTTTTACAGTTGGCTGCTGCCATTTACTGCCACACATTGGCATGGGAGTACCTCCAACAGCCAGGGGAATGCTTTCGGTCTTTGTTCTTCCCAGAAACACAGCATTTGAGTCTTCCTCAGGGGATGCCGCCATAGCAAGAGCAAGGGTTCAAAATGCATTTCTTCCCACACCTATTGGTTAAGCTGACTTTATTCATAGCTTGTGCTGAGTAATGAGACTATAAACTCATGCTGCATGTGAATACACAGCACAGCACTCATGCTTGAATGGAAAGATGCCCCAGGAAATCTAACTTCTATGTGAACTATATTTAACTTTTAAAAAACCTGCTGTTTATCAAGCTAGAAATCACAGAGGAAGCAACAGAACAAGTTGAGGACACAAAAGAAGAGTGTGTTACTTCTCTAGACATCCCTCAGCTTGCAGACTGCCCTTGGCACACAGAAGGTGTCAGGTGCCGCTTCCCAGAGTGAGCCAGGGAACTCAGGGCAGCCAGCTTCTCAGCAGCAATGCTGCTGCTTTTATTGCCTCTGTGGGCTCACTGAATATTCATTCCCAATTCTGAAAAAGAGCGGTCTTAAAACTTAAGAGCAGTCTCATAAAGAATATTCCTGGGTGCCAGAATTACGTCAGGCCTCAGTATCCTCATCTGCAAAATGGGATTCAAAACACAAAACACCCTTCAAGGACCAAATCCTTGAAGGTTTGTATTTAAGTCAACAGGGTGGCTTACCATTCAGAAGTGTTCCTGATTTAGTTTGTGCTACCTTTCCACAACAACACAATAATTTTCAGATGGTTCACCCCACCTAACAGTGGTTTTAAAGTTATTTGCCTGGTTTAAGCTCATCATCTAAACTTATCTCTGGTCAGTGAAGTGAGAGGGGCACATACAGGAGAGTGTCTAGTTCTTGCTCTTTGGGATATCTACTCTAGAATGGCAGAACCACTTTCTTCAGAGGCTTTCCTCTTGCCAGTGTAAACATGGAACTTGGATGGCACACCTTGCATAAACCAGCTGAAATTATTCTGCTTTTATTTTATCTGCTCAATGTATTCAACTTGTAAACTCAGCTTGTGTGCTGTTCTCCTTCATGAGTCAGGTCTGTGGTCATCAGTGGTTCATCTGATATTATATCTGAAACACACGATGGATGATCTTTCCACAGTCTCTATATTTGCATTTTCTCACTATGAAAACAAAAAGAGTGTGAAATAATAGGGCCAGTGTTGGTGTACAGCAGGATCTTGTGCAACATTAATGTAACTGATTCCCAGGCATATATCCAGAACCCTAAATGGAAATAGAGCTCAGCTTATACAGGAAAAGAACTAATGTTAGGTTAATTTCAATAAGCAAAAACAAAGGAAAAAAGCTGAATAGCCACAGATTAATTATAAACTTCTGGCTATGAGCACTCATCCTCGATCAGATCCTACATGATTATGATCCTGGGTATCTGTAAATATTTTACAGCCTGAATTAATGTAATCAAAATATCCACCAAAAAAAGACCAAACAGATAACATGACTCATTATGGAGTGACAAAGCAAATTTCCTTCTTTTGCCTTATTCTTTTGTATTATTGCTAATAGATTATTTAAAGCAAAGCAGTATAAGCACACTGTTGCATAATACTTACCTTACAATAATACAATAATCTTGTCAAAAAGTTAATAAAGACTCTGCAATCATTAATACAAAATATCACTATACTTAGTGGAGTATTTGATCATTTTCCATCTGCTTCCTTTAGCTTTAAGAGCATGGTGACTTCATCTGTAAACACGGAGAGAGCTCCATAATAATTGTCAGACAGTGGATGACTGAAAAGCATGTTTCAATAATAGAAGAGCTGAGGTTTTGTAAATGCAGCTCCTTGCCAAAGCACAATGGTTAAGGGCAAAACTGTGCCCATTTCTTTACCCCGTGTTTCTACCAGTGATTATCACCCTCAGAGCAGTGGAGATGAAATAAAGCATGAAGCTGCACTCCACCCAACACAGTCTGCCAGTTTAACCTACAGATTTAAGATGGATTTCCATTAAAGACTCCAGGCTGAGAACTGCAGCACCTGAAAGCTTCTCAACTTTATTCCAGCACAGGATGAAGAGGCTTTAGACTGGCAGAAATCCCTAACTGAAGCCCACATTCCAGACTACTCAGACCTTTTTAGTGTCACTCCTGGGGCACATGTCAGTGGCAATTGTCAGCACCACCACCACAGAAAACAAAGGAATAAAGTTTAAAAGGAGCATGTGAATCAGAATTAAAAGGTTTACACACTATAGTCCCAGACACACCTTTATTGAAAAGTTTCCAACTGAAATATCTTTCAAATTTTAAGAGGGAATGTACCCTGAAACTCCCAGTGTCCAATGATAAATTTTACAGATAAATCCCAATTTTCTTAGCTTGCACCTTAATATATATCAAGACTTTCCACCAGCATATCTACATATGTCTGAACTTCTTTGAATCCCAAAGGACTAAGGGTATCTGAAAACTGCCTTAAAGAAAAAAAAAAAAAAAAAAAAACAAAAAAAAAAAACCACCAAAACCAAAAACCAAGCAAAACCCAAAAGGGCACCCTCACTACACACACACTTCATCTGAAGCCCTCAATTACTCTGTGAGGAGAATTGCAGTCTCATCATTCTGGGACAGAAAAAGATATCATCTCTAAATATGGATGCTCAAATGCTGTTAGCCTCTGAAGAGCACTCCTCAGCTGGTCATAGACCTCACCAGGCATTCAGATAAAATATTTTCTTTCAGAAAATGAAAACCTCTTAGGGCAATTACCACCAGGTAAACACTATGAAAACAGAATATTCTTATTACACACAGACTTTTGCCTTCCACATTTTTACATAGGCAAGAAACTGGTAGTGGGAGCTGGGTGAGGAAAAAACCTATCTGCATAAAACCCAAATTCCAAAAAATTTTGGAAACTTTTTGGTCAATTTAACAAAAACCAAACCAACCAAACAAACAACAAAATAAAACAAACAAAACCCAAACAAAAAACCAAACAAAAAACCAAACAGAAAACCACCAAAACCCCCAAAAACTAATCAAGCAAACAAAAAAATCCCATTCAAACCACGAAAAAAAAAAAAGCAACCAAAAGCCAACAGCACAACCCCAAAAGCCTAAAAATCACCACCAAAAAGCACCCCAACACCAAAGCTCTTGCAAAAATATTTTAATACATTTTATTTTTAACTCCAGTTTTTCATATAAACTCCTGAAATTAAACAGTATTCCTTTATAATAACTAAAACACTTATGTTTATTCCTCTGTGTTCTGTGGATTATTGTCTTTAATTTTTATAAACAGGAGAAATGCAAAGATGTGTGCTTTATGTACATAAAAAGGTTTAATCAAAGCATAATTGCAGCAGAGAGCAGAATATGCAAATAAATTAGTATTCAAATATGGTATAGTCAATATGGTGCTTTCAGATTTTTGCCTTTTCTAGTTTCTAAACTCCAGGAACAGTGTGCAAGCTGAAGCAATATCTTTCTGCAGCATGCTGCTGCTCATATTACATAAACAGTGCTTGGCTGCTTTCTTCCACTGGAGCATGTGCTCAGCTGCCAGTCCCCAGTGAACCAGCTTTGTTTTGTTCAGGGCACCAGTGATGAGTAATGGATCTGGCTAATCCTGATAACGCATGATGCAATTGTCAGAGGGGTTTAATTATCAGTACTTCACATGTGGGATTATTCTGTAGTACAGTTTTTAGTTTGCTTACAGACGTTTCTAAATTTGCAAGACCTGGGATGGGTTGTGGCTATCCAATCAGCCATCATATTAACACATCTTCCTGCCATGTTCAGGGGTACAGAGGCGGCACAGAGGCTCAGCTTCTAACCTACAAAAGTAAATGGGTCTGTATCATTCCATAAAACTATCACCAGAGCACTTTTGGGTCTAACATAAATCCTACTCTCCCACCAGAAGTTAAAATAAAAATGGTTTTAAGGTTTCAAAATCACTTGGCAATCAGACAGGCAGTAAAAGTTTTTTCTGTAAGTGAAAGTGATGATTAGTCACTGTTAGCCCTCTGACAATGCTTTTGAGGTCTGACCCTTGAACACTCTTCTTCTTTGTTGCAGGAGATTCTAAGATTGAGGAAGGACTGAGAAAATGAGATTACTCTCTACCTTCCCGTTAAGGGCACAGAAAAAGGTGCTGTATGTTTGCAAGCTGTTGTGTGATGTGACAACTGTCATCCACAAGAGACAGGAACCAAGGCAGCATCAGCAGAGTCACACAGAAACCAGTGGGATGGCTGGGACTAACAGGAAACACCAAAATCAAAGTGGCTAAAAGATGTATCTACATAATCTAGTTGCTCCAATGTCCCCCCTCCAATGTCTGAAACAAATCAGCTTTCCCAGACCTGAACAATAAACATTCCCTAAATTCTTGCTGTCAAAAATTCTTGTTGGCAGCTTTTTGCCAGTTCTAGCTGTGACAGAGTATTTATCAGGTAGCCCTCAACAATGCTCCTCACTTCCATAGTCAGGAGCACAGGATGTAGGAATACACTTGGGATTAAATAGCTCAAGATGTATGTCTGGGCTTCTAGTTTCCCCAGTGTTGCCCCAATTTTGCTACTGACTTTATACCACATCACCTGTCCAGGCTGTGTCTCCTCCCAACCTCCCATGCACCCCCCAGCACCCTCACCACTGGGGCAATATGAAAAGCAGAAAAGGCCTTGGTTCTGTGTAAGACTTGCTCAACCATAAAAAAAAACCAAAACTCTTTATTATCACCACTTTGATTAACACTAATTCAAATCGCAGCTCCATTGGTTCTCTGTCTCATGCTGGTGAAAATTTAACCATCCCTCTGGTATGTATCTCAATATGTCACTCCTGCAATAATTTTATATAGAGGTGAGATTTATATTGTGAAGACACTAGGCACTAGAATAAGAAGGATGGTGTGTTATTTCCTATTATTTCATTGTGTATAAACCTATCAGCTTAGAGAATGTGGGCAAAATGTGGTTATGCCTGAAGTTATCAAAAAGACTACATCTGACTTAGTAGGAACTTCCTTTTGTGTAGTGAATACAGTTATTTAAAATACAGAATGATGTTCCCTGAATTTTTTATCAGGTATATATTTAAAACATAACCTCTGAGGATAATTCATTTAATTCTCCTGAATACCATCACATGCTTAAAATCATTTACTTTGGAGCAATGGGCCAGTTAAAAAAAAAAGCTTTTAATGGTCCAAGTGCTAATTTAATATTTTCCTCTCCAAACTGGCTACACCAATCGATAATATGAATTCACTCCACAATCTGTACAAAAAGAAAATATGGCTTTTATTGGCTGGAAATTATATTTGGAGGAATTTAGAAAGGTTTTTCTTAATATGAAACCTACCAATGCAGTAAATTAGTGAAGACTTCCTCCTCTTCACAGCATCAGAAAAAAAGCTGAGTTTCTTTTATATGCCTTAAAATAGTCTGGGGTAATTGCTGAATCTGAGTAGTTCTAGAAACAAGGGAAATCTGAGCAGGTCCTGTCTTGCCTGATGATGTCCTCCAAGGCAGTGGCCTAGTTTACTCACCTTTGTGAAGCAATGTCTTTAAACTCTCACAAACTCTTCAACCTTTGGTCACTTATCCTCACTTTTGCTTATGCACCTCCTCGATTACAACATTACATGGCAGTAGCTTTCTCAGATATTTCAGTCTGCTGAATACACATAGAAATCAGTTTGGCATAGATTTATAGAGCAATTCAAGGTGTCACATGGCAATAACCTAAGGCTGTGTGTACAGAATTTTTTTTAAAGGTATAATTTTGCCATCTTAATACTGCTAATGTAATTTGCAGTTGCTGAAGGGACTGGCAGTCTAATTCAACAGTAATTTGTGAGTCAAAGGTGTTGAAAATCCATCTCTGGAGAGCTGGTTCTAGCTTCTTGCAATCTTCTAGCACTTGGAAACCAGGTCTTTTCTAGGGCTGATACTCCTCTACAGAAATTCAATATCCTGAATATTTTATAATTTTATTTGTGTTTCACTGTAACGTAGATCTTTTTCCACAAAAATCTTATAAAAATACTTTATATATTTCATTAAATCAAACACTGTCTGTCTTTAAAATAAACACTAAAGGAAAAAGAACCTTAATTTCAAGTATAAGCCAAGAAAAAGAAGTCTCTAAGATTCTTTCACACTAGACCAGATTTTAGTATCCATTTTCCTAATATATTTTAAAAGGAGTTCTGGTATCAAAGAAAGGGCACTCAGTCCGATGGTCCTTTTATCGCTTGTGTTGTAGCTCACATAACAGATAATTTTAGAGCAAAGAAAAGGTGTTTTTGCAGTATTTGAAAACAACACATGAGATCAAGCTTACAGATTATAAGAAGCCTCAAGAACCAAAGTCAGAGGACTGCTAAAAATGCAATTTATACTGGCTAGTATGAACTTTCCCTATAATTTGATTTCACAGGTCTTCCTTCTCTCTTGGTGTTGCCTAATGAAAAATTAAGAACTAAATCAGAAACCAGAGCTAATTTTTTCTTTGCTCTCTTGATGATTGGTGACAGTATTGCAGCTCAGGTCTATAACATGAATGTAGGGCTGGAAGTGAGTTTGAATAGAGCTAAACTCAGTGCCCAGCTCTTGCATCATGTAGTCCCTTCATAAACGTGTCAAGTTTAGTTAAACAAACAGTTAGGTTTTTCTTTCTCCTCCCATGGGAGGAACTGAGTTGTCTTGGCACATCACTCTTGTACTAGTTAGGGACTTGCTTCTTATTTTTCTGGTTGACAGTCCAATATTTTCATACCCATTGCTCTGCACCAGAAGAATCCCTTAGCTTCAGTAATTTTTCTCCCTAACTGGTGATTATTCTACTATAGCAAAGCTTGAGAACGTATCATCTGGACTGTATCCATAAATAACCAGGGATAGTGACCCAGAGAGAGAAGCTGACTACTCAGTCTTGTCAAATAACCTGTGTGCTTTCCTCAGCATCTTCTTCTGCCTGGCAGTCAGACCCAGAATTCATCCATGCACATGTAAACCACAGCATCTCTTAGTAAGGTCCTTTTCTGTCCATACCCCCAGATGTTTTATCAGTGTGTTTGATCAGTGTGCTATTGCCTCAAAACACTGCATCAGTCTAGTTCCTCACCCATATTAATGCCATGGGAAATCGATACTTGGAGCAATCTGCTGAGTGCTCCACAGGAGTGTGACAGCCTCACTGGTGTATCAGGCACAACTATCTGTAACTGTACAATGAAGATGAAAGACAAATGATAATCAAAAGAAAAATTGATCTGCTGACAAGTATAAAATTTATTCTGAGTTCATGCTATATTTTGTCCTGAGGAGTATTTCTGCTTACAGGGACAATGTTTCTCTTGTTCTAAGGAGCTTAAGACATTCTGTGGAGAATTGAAATTCATCTGAGTTTTGAGCTTTAGGGTCCGTAAAATGAAGATTTTTGAGCACAGATTTAATCCCAGAGCTGTTCAGTTTATGAGTCAGTCAAATGGGGAGAGTAAAGTTAACCCACCTTTTAGAACATTTCAGTGGGCAATGCATGTTTAATCAGTCACTCAAAAAATCAAATTGTCACTTGAGATAAATTTCTGCCATCAGAGTATCGCCCACAGAAGGAGGGAGATTCTTCTCCATAGCTGAGAGATGTGTGCCCTCAATGTTCAGTTAGTTTCATAGAATATAATGGAGCATACTCTTTGTAACACCTTTACTAGTTTATACCATCTCTTCTCTGTCTACTCAGAAGTACTCATCTGAGAATCCATGACCTCTGCTAAACTTTTCCTCCACAAAACTGTATTACAGTGTGAAAGATCAAGTCTTCTAGATTGAGCTATGCAAGAAAGTCCCAGGATTAAACAGATAATCAAATCACATAAAATGCTTCAGTCAAATACAGTTTTCTGCTGTCAATTCCCTTTATTCTCTCTGTCTTAGCAATGGAAGGCAGCAGAAAAGAAATAAGTTTGAAGTTTTTCCTTTCCCTAAGATTTTGCAGTGAGCCTTTAAATTATACTGTAACTTTCAACAGACAGCACAGTTCTTTTTCCAATGGGATCTAAGAAGATTATTGTATAAAATCATGGTATCTTCCTGAATCAGATTGTGTCCTGTACAAATGACAAGAAGCCTTCTTAAAAACACTGAAGAGGCTAATGCTATAAAAGCACATAAAAAGCTGAAGTTGTCATCAGATGTCATGATTGTTGTCTTCTACAATTGCAGAGGAGGTATTTTAATAAAAGATGTGTATGGCTCTCTAATTCAAAGGCGTCTTTGTCATGCAGTGAGGGTGACCATGGGAAGTGAGACCCTGCTGAGTGTACGCCCCAGCCAAGGGGACTGCTGGACTTGTTGTAGCAGAGCCACCCCAACGTGGGCACTGTGGGCACGCAGCTGGCGCTCTGCTTTGGCTCTGTCCCTGACAAAAGGATTGGAACAGGTGATTCCTTAAGTTACTCTGACTACAACAGTACCACAAACCTAATCTAGTGTAGGGAGAAGTGAGAAATACACTTACTGCTAGCCCTCATCTGATGTTGTGTGTCACTGCACCATGTTTTCTTTTCTCAGTATAACGAAATCACAATGTTGTGATGCAATCAAACACAAAATTACATTTTAGGATCAGGTATCCATTATCATCTTTCAGAGTAGGCTTCAAAGCAGATTTCTGCTGGAAACAGCGGCTATTATGAATGGAGAGCTAGATAATTAAAACTATAGTTTAAAAAGAATCCATAAATATTTCTTATTTTTTCAAGTAAGGAAAACCTTTGAAATCCCAAATTCCTCATTTTCCAGGACAAAAATTTGATATATTGGACCCTTACTGCTTACTAAAAGCTCTGCTTTAAACTGGAGATAGAGTTTATTATATCAACAATGTAAAATATAACCGAAGGCAATAAAAGTCATTAGAAAGAGAAAAGCATTAAAAAAATTGATTAAATTTTTCCTTTTAAAAACTGCTATCAAACTGGCAGAATTTCATTTTATATTATATATACATGTATATATGCAACCATTGAAGTCTTCTCAACTCAACGATTTTTGTCTTCCTTTTTCTTTCATTCTTCCTTCTTTCTTTTTTCTTTTTTTTTCTTTTTTTTCTTTCTTGTGTATCAAGTGTATCAAGCACACTTTTGATATCCAGTATCTAGCTTTCAGATTTATCATAGTCTTAATTTAAAAGACAATACCCATCTTGAATACAAACACTACTTGTAGTTGTGCAATACTAGCTGAAATATACCAGTTATGATTTTGACAAGAATCCTGGATTTCAAAACATGTAAGCATGCATTTTTCATTGGAAAAACATAATTGCATTCATTATGCTCCATAGTCACAAGTGAGGAGAGAAAAAATATTATCTTTACTATCAACTACTTAATTGAGGCTTCTAAAATGAGCTTACACAGTCAAGTCTCAAGCTAAACCAGATATAGTCATTAAAAATAACATCTACCATCATATAACTGGATTTGAACTTAAGTGCTATTAACAAGGTCACAAATCTGTTTCACCACATTCCGCTAGTACAAACGCATGCATCTCATTTTCTTGAAATGTTGCAATCTCCAGAGCTCTATAGGCCAATAGCTTTCAGTAAGATACAGCTACTAGGCTGTTTTTAGGGTGACACAGATTTATTCTGGGTATAACAGTGAGAAAATTTGAAAGTGGACTCAGTGCATTTCTGGCAGCAGGTAAGGGGTAAGGTTCACCCTCTCAGGCACAGCACCGAAGCAGCAGAGCCACGCTGCTGCTGCTGCCTGATCCATGCAGGAGTTACTCTGGTTTGCAGGACCAGGCACAGATGTGGTTTTATGCTGCTAAAGCTGCTTGGACACCGCCCTTCTATTGCCACCACTTGGCCTCACACACCAGCTCTCACCCATTTGCAGGCAATACTGAACCAAGTGTAATGGGGAGAAATACTTGTGAGAGAATTACTGCAACAGGCTCTCTAAGGGAGGAGAGCCTGAGAAAGGAATTCCCCATGCGACATCTTCCAGCTGGTCCCAGATCTCCACATTCCTGCACTGAATGAAGCAATCATTTAGCAAAGAAATCAAAGCAAGATATTTTTTTCTCCATCTTTGGGTTTTTTATCTGTGCCCACCGAGAGAAAGAGTGAGCATGTGTCTTGAAAGGTTTAATTATACAAAGAAATTGGGAGCTGGAAAGCTGTGATTGATTTTATTAACTTTGTGGTAATATTTAACATCCTCATAGGTCTATTAATATTCCTCTTTTCCAATAAATTATTGCTGAAAATTGTTGAAACCATATTCAATTATTGTTGAAACCATAACTCTATCACTTATTGATGTTTGCATTCTTATCTGAGATTCTGTCCTAGAAGTAAATGGAGCTTTAAACAGAGCAACTGCAAGAAATAATAAGTATACTAACACCAGTAGCCTGCCTAATGGTAAGTTTCTGAAGTACACCTCTTTTTAATGGATTAAGTTTTAACTAAGCTGTCTGGAAAAAGAACCCCAAACATTAAAGATTCATCAGAGTGGACACTAAGGAACAATGTACTTTCAGTTTAATTTTAACCCTCCTAGTCTAGTGGAATACTTTACTGCTACGTGTTTCCTCTTCCTATTATAAAACATTGAATTTATTATAAGAACCACAGAATTTAATTAATGTAATTCCAACCATGCTACTATATAACAATAAATAATGAATAAAATTCTGAACAGATAAAAGTACCCTGTAGTAAAATTAATATATCAAAAGTAAGTAAAGAAAGTCAATAACAAACTACACAGAATATAATTACCACCAAAATATTGCCATCTGAAGGAAAAAAAAAAGAAAATTATTGTGTCTGCATAACCCACCACACTCAAAGAATACCCAGCTGATCAACGATTTCAAAGCAAGTGAGTAACTTTCTCATTAATTGTGTTATGGTTTTAAATTGCAGGGGCCAGAAGCATTGCAGGCTTTGAACTGCATTCAGTATTTATACTGATAATGAGAACATTCATGATTCCACTAGAGAGAGTCAAATGATTTTTAGATGAGATATAGACCTGAGGGCTTCAGAGCAAAAATCAGCCTAAAAGTAGATAGGCTTGAAAACTTCACACAGTTAAAATGGGAGTATTTTACAATTAGGTAAAAGAGAATCTATCTACTATCGTTTTAACACACACCAGTATCCAGCATCCAAATTCTAGTCACAAATAGGTTATTTTAGAAACACTGTGTACATTTAGATTCATACATACACATATAGATAATAATAGTAACTGTCTCCCTCTAAAAGTACTCATTTCACTATGAGCATTAAGGCAATTTCCAAGTAAATAAGATATTTTAAACACAGACCAGTTCCTCTAAAGGAACAGAATAATAATACAGGCTAAGATAATTTTTTTTTTCTCAATTTCTACAGGACTAATGCAAACTACAGTAGAAAAACTATTTTTTTCATAGCAAGTGTAATGCCACATTATCTTGCATTTTTATTAGATAATTTGGAAGAATTAGAAATAAAAACAAAGCAACCAACCACAGTTACTTGCACCACTGATCCACATTTGTAGAAAAGCAAAGTTTTCTATTCTCTTCATGTAATTTCTTCTTTTGATAAGCAAAAACAAAAATAGAGAGGTAAAATAACTAACTGTTTCCAAATAATTTACTGTTTCTTATCACATGAAAGCCCTGCATTTTTTTCAGTGGGATGCCTGGTCCTGGAAGCAGAGCCAGTGTGCTCGAGGTATCACCTAAAAATACATGAGCCTTGGCTGGTAGATCTCACTGAAATCCCACTCTGATTTCTGGAAACTCCATTATGATTCCATGTTCTTTGATCTCAAATGTCCAGAATTTCCTTGCAGCTATAATTAAGAATTATTTAGGAATAAGGTAGTGGAGTTGTGTAATCTGAAGTCCTATAACAGTATTCTAGGCAATATTTATAAATTTATATAACAGGTTTTCTTTCCTTTGTGTGTCCAAACATCAGCCCTCTATGCAGGAATTTATGAAAATCTGGCATTTACTGTGAAAATTTCATATAAAAATATTTACTGGACAATGAACTTAAAGACGGGTTTGTGTCTTTTATTTTATTAAATGACAATTTTTTTCTAATTTCAGCTTGTAAGAAAAAAATGAACCTCCACTTAGAATACTACTTTCAAATACACTAGAAATATTTCAAATTAAATAAAACTTTTAAATGCTCTATCATCCCAATTAAAAAAAAATTAGTGAAAAGGTATTTTAGATGTCTTCATAGAACAAAATTTACTTTCTCTTTTGGCCTGATGTAGCTGCATGTCTCAGTTTCAAGTGTATTTGATTTCTTCATATATCCAGGTATGATATGCAATGAAGAACAGAGTACTAATATCTGCTTAGAGAAGTGAATGCATATTCAGAATACACAGCTGATGAAGACTCATATATACATTTGCAATAGTCTATTTTTATGTGCCAAAAATGCTGATGATCTTGTAACTAAATAGTGCAATTTTCTATTAACCAATATTAAAATTATATACATGCAACAATATACCATTAAAAGAAATCCCTTCTACACAGGACATTATAAAACAGCTGAGTAGACCTCATATTTGCATTTTCATCTTCGTTGTCATTTTGATTCTTCCAATTGCTTATTTCTTATTTTCTATTTGCAGTTTCTGCCTTTTTTTCAAACAGTAAAAGAGTCTTCATTCTTTGACTGCTGAATTTCATTTCCCAAGTATCAATGAAAACAGAACACCAAAACCACAGTGTTTTCACTGAGTTAAGACATGAGTTTGATCCTGAATCAACATTATGAATTTATACAAGTCCTAGCCTGCAGATGTCTCCAACAGGAATTCTCATAGTAGAAACAGGATAACTAGAGAAGAATCATAAATTCTCATAAAATAATTTTATACCCTTTATATTACTTTCCTAGTAGATATATTTACTCAAACAATTGCCCAATATTTCCAATCTGTATCTCACTTCTTCAGGATGGATTGGTCTGTCTTCTACACTAGCATAGTAGGATGGATTTTTGGTGAATTACCTTATCTTTCTTTGGAAGCAGGGATATCCTGCATGTTCCACACTGCATCAGTGCCCAAGCACAAATATATAGATTAGTTCAGTGTAGCCAGTTTCCAGTAAATTCTCACCTGTACTTCCTGAGAACTAATTTCCCACATAGACAAGTTCTGACAGGCTCACATGATATCAGTGATTTATAGAAGTTGTTCTCAGCTATCTTCCCTGCAGAAATTAAAAGTAAGAGGTACTTCCCAGGCTTGCTATACTGGGAAGTAACTCATTAAAGGTCTTAAGATTGTTCAATCCACCTGACTATTATATGAATAATCAAATTTGCGCACTCATGGTTTCACATGGAATATAAAGCATAAAAATACAGAAGGAATCTATAAATACAGTCTGGACATTTTCCTTCTTAAAGAGTTCTCCCACCATCAGAATCTCCTCTAATATTTCTTACTTACTCATTAGGAATATCAAGGCCAAACAAAATTTCTTTTGTAAGTGAATAGTTCTTGCAATAATCAATGGCCTTGGCACTTGTCAATGCTATATGAATGACAAGTCCTCATTCTACTTTGCTGCAAATGTTCACTTACCTCTCCTGATTTTATTTTTTCATTCGTTCAATTTTACCTTAACCCTACTGGTTCCTTAATCATGTCCTCCTCGAATGGAATTCAAGCTCCTCATTCTTCCTTCCTAAACCAGTGTAAGATGCCTGTTAGTGTACATTTTATGCACACACTTGTTTCCTGTGTTATACTATCCTCTGCTCTGTGCTCAGACATTGTTCAACTGATAGTGGAGCAGTGGGATAAAAGAGCTGGATGGGGACATTTCTACACATGTGAAACTTATTTCCCAAGCAGTGCGACTGCCATTCCTACTACAGTTTGAACAGTGGTGTCACAAAAACCCAGCTGAAATCAGCGCCCTGCTAAGCCAAGCGCTGGGAAGAATGATAGCAGGTTACCATCTTCGTACTGACAAGCTCCCAGTAAAAAAGGACCAAAGTTTGGAAGGTTTATGGAGACACATAAACTGGAAAGTAATGCAACAGATCATGCCTTAGACAGGTCTGATCCTTGACTCTCTGCCCTGAAGTTGGGTAATATTGTGTTTCTGTATTAAGCAAAATAACTTGGAGACTGGGCTGGCTTTTCCAAGTCCTGAAGCCAAGAACTTCAGAAGTTTTAAGACATCTGAGCAGCTGGCGGACGACATAATATTTTTGTGACTTCTGCACTCTACATTCTTATCTTTGAAAACTTTCATATTTAAAACATATTTCAGGATGTTTCCCTTTTCCTATTTTACTCCCTAGAAGAAACAGATAAAAATTCTGTGTGTGAATCAGCACCTTTCTAGATTCTGCTGCAATGCAGCTATTCTGAGAATGAGGATTTAAAATAAGTGGTAAAGAAAGTTCAAAGAAACAAGGATCCAATTTCCTGTAAAAGGGATAACTGTATTACTGGCATAAAAACTAACAAACTTTTTAATGGCCTAAAATTAGGTTTATTCTGAAATCCCATTTTTTTACGTCTTGTTATAAAACTTAAAAAAACCCACAAAACACATACCAAATTATCTTTGTTTACTTAAGAAGAGATCAACTACAGAATCAGGGATCTTCATATCTGGTGAGCTCAGAAACTTGTACAACATGACCAATAGGTGGTTCATGCTGAAATTATCCTGGAGAGATTCCTTCAGGGAGTCATTACTCAGTTGTTTGGAAGGTGAATAAGTGCCTCTCATTTCAGCTAAAGCCAGGACCTCAATGTTATGTCTTATGAGAAAAACCATTAGAATACACAGGAGAATAATATCTTGCCACATGAGCCTAGAAATAATTTTGTGAGAATGGAAAATTTCCTCAGTTTTTCTAGGAACATCTGAGTAATACTTCTAAACCCCAGAAAGAGACAAGATAGAGATTCTCAGTTCAAGTAACAATCTTGTACTTTGTTTCCTTTTGGATAAGTTTTATACCTTTTTCTTGTTCTCCCAGGAGTCAGGGCATGGCTGGTTTGAAAGAGTAAAAAATGAATTATGATGCTGCTATGGAACAAGAGTAGCTGCATGAACCATTTCTTAATAGAGATTTAAGGGTACAAAATCCAGGGATGGTGCTCCTATGCTATGGTTAGTGGAGGCATTTCTGCATACTTGCATATAGATGTCTAAGTTATAAGATCATGGAATCATAGAATAATTTATGCTGAAACGGACCTTTGAATACCTTTTAGTTCAAACCAGTGCTCAAACCAGAGACAGCCTTTAAATCAGACCAGATTGCTCATGAATTTGTTCATCTAAGTTTAGATAATTTAAAAATTAAATTTCAAATTTAATTATTTGAAATTTTAATGCTTAACAGATTGTAAATTGGGATTTTGTAGAATTTTTTACAATGAGAAAAGAACGACTAGATTTAAAAAAAAATCATACTTGAATAAAGATATTGTTATAAATAGATACTGATAAGTTAATACCTTCAATACTCGTTACAAATATATTTAATGATATGGATGTACATTATGAAATATTGAAATTATTGTATTGTTACATTGAAGCAAATTCAAATTGAGAAGCTTTCTATGAAGTGGGCAAATCCTTACAAGATAATTTAATTTACACACAGGATAAACTTAGCTCTAAACGTATAAATACAAGTCTCAACAGGTAGCTATGGTGAGAAATTTAGATACAAATTCTTGCCTGTGTGCAAAAGTATCCATAGGAAAAAAGTTCTGAGGAAAAAACATGGTGGATGGTTATTATATGATCCCCTTGAAATGGTGAGTAGGGGGTAGTTTTAACAGTTTTACTGCTAAGCACTCATGCATCACACAAATTCACAGAAAGTTGAAAGTTAATAGTAGAGGTTGGTTTTACAGTATAAAATCGATTTTGCCAGAGATGGAGTGACTATTTTCCAATGTTTATTCATCTTCTGCTGCCTTCTAAATTGATACAGCAGTAGAGAAAAGATAGAGTTCAAAAGGTTGTCTGGATCTCCTTTTACTCTCTCTTTAAAGAATTTATGGAAACTGTCACTGGCAATACAAAGAAGCTTTTTCTCTAGGTATGATTGTGGCCTGTTTCGACTATTTCTTGATTGTGTGTGGAGCAAAGCAATTCATCAGTACTTTTTAGGAGAAGAATTATTAAAGGGTAGTCAAAGAAAAGAGAAAGGCTTTGAATAAAGTGAAACATTCCTTAAAGGTAGAGGATTTGCTTGAGTATGAAAGGAAGCAATCTTAGGCTCAAAAGGTTATTAGAAGATCTAAGAAGCCCTGCTGCCAAAATCTCTATAGCACTATTAATAAACATACTTCAGTGGGAAAATATGAAATAAGATTATAAGGAGAGAGAGCACAGATCCTTTGCAATACCTAGTTTAATTAAAAGTGGCATTACTCTTGATTCTAATGCATTGAAGTTGAACATGGATAAGGTTTCACTTAATGTTATTAAAAGCATGCTGATATGAAGTAGGTTATTTTTAAAATAATTTTAAAGACATGGTTCATGTTGGACTAAGACTGAAGTGGACAAAGCTCTGCAATTCTGTTGCTTATTAGTGAATTTGAAGAGCACACATTTGATTTTGTGGTATCTTCCCCTGACAGGTTTAATAGGACTTATGGATTGTATTTAATAATATGAGCAACAAACACATTTGGTAATATTTTTAAGCTTATTTGAAGCAAGAGGCAAAGCTCATCTGTTTCAAAGTCATAACATATCTACATCAGAAGAGATTCTAGGAATATTTTGTTCTAGGAATATTTCGTTAGATTTTGTGTCTGCTACAAGTATAAATTTTAATCAAAACATATGATATTATAAGATTAATCTGAGCCAATTTTTGGTTGAATATGAAGAAATTGAGAGGAGAGGGGAATGAAGAAAATATTCCCCCCCCCAAAAAAAAACCATAAATGGGAATATTTACCATTTCTGTTTTGGAAAGGATTTGACTAAGCCTGATTCTATATTTAAAACAGGAGATGGCATTTAAAACATCAATGGCATTGAATCCATGTAAAATCAAATAAGGAACACCTGACAGTGGGGAAAAAGTCACTGTGGAAGAAAATAGTTCTGACTCCTGAAGCTGAGGATTACTCTGTGCAGTTGTGCTGACAGGAGGCCTGATGGAAGCAGGAACTCTTATACAGGAAGAGGCAGAGGATGTCCTCTGCATTGCTAAGAGCAGTATATGTATGCCTGTTTGAGGAAAGTAAGTCTTCAAACATAATTAAGACATTTGTATATCCATTTAGAAATAGAGGTGTGTGTGTAGCATAGGAGGAGAACAGCCTTTAGCCCTGTGCTGCAGAAGAAGGAGATTTCTTCTCCATCTGGCTAACTGGTAGCTTGGGTGAGGAAGCCTCAGCCTCCCCATCTCCAGACAGATGAGCATCTCACCTGAACACAGATGGCTAAAACAGAAGCACAGCACCTGTCCCGTAAGTATTTGTTCCCATTGCCTAAAAGGAAGCTTAAGAGAACTGTGTTAAGGACCAATATTTGCATTAAAAAATGCCTAAATTCAAGTAAGACTAAAATTCTGCCTCCCTGATGATGCTCAAAAAATTTGTGTCATTATGGGAAGTTCTTCAAATAGTCAGTAATACAAACTGGCCAGTCAGCATAAAGTCATCTGTAATGTGTAGACTGCACATATTTTTCTGTCCTGTCACCTGGGTTTGTGTTCTTTTACATGCAACCACTTTTTCTCCTCACTCTTTCAGGTGTTTATATTCATGTGTACAAACAAGTCCTTCTGTGTTTGACTTGGTGTACCTCTGCATGCATCAAGAGTAATGCAACTTTTAATTAAACCAGGTATTGCAAAGGATCTAAGCTCTCTCACATGTATCCTTATAACCTTATTTCATATTTTATCACTGAAGTATGTTTATTGTTAGCTTGGCTTCATGCACCCCTGCATGTGCCATCTGTGTCATTGTCCTTGTCCCTACACCTCTTTCAGAGGTTTTCTCTCCTTATTTTGAAAGAAGGTACACTGTATTAAAGAACAGTGTTCCATGGGTAAAACTAGGCATTTTAAAACTGGCAGAATCTAGTCTTCAGAAACCTGTTCTTTCACATACATTCTTCCTCTAATGCATTACAGAAAGCTAAAGTATGGTGACATTTCAAGGCAAAAAAAGAAAAGAAAAAAATTCAAGTCTTAGATAAACTGAATTATTTCATAATGGGATCACCCATGGATATTCATTCCAGCATACTTAGAGGACTGGCTGAAGTAATTCCAGAGCCATTACTAAAACTGTTTTCTGAGAAGTTGTAGTAGACAGAAGGAATTCAAAAGACTGGTAGGCCAGGAGATTATAGAACAGTTATCCTAACTTCAGTTCCTGGGAAAAGCCAGGAACTTTTCAACAGAGAGAAAAAAAGAAATTACTAAAAGGCCACAAGGAGGTAAATAGCATCGAGGGTGGTCTTGTCAAAAGCACATGTCAGAACAAGCCAATTTACTTTTAAGACAGGATAACAAGTCTCATGGACATGAGAAAGCCAGCAGATGTCATACATTAGTGTCTCAGGCTTTACACTCTTTCAGACAATACACTCACAAAAGCAGAAAAAATGTAGTTTAGAAAACAATCTACTGTAAAGTGAATGCACAGTTGTTTTGTTGGGATTTGTTGCAGAGCAGTTATCAGTGCTGCAAGCCAACAGATGTGGTATGTGGGGTCTAAGCTCGGTTGGTTTTATTCACTATTTTCATTAGATGACTGAGTAGACTACAAATACTACATTAAGTGAAAAATGATAAGTCATATTGTGAAGGGCTGCCAGGTTAGAAGTTCATCTACCCTGACATGCTGTAGAAAGATGCAAAAACCAGAATGAAGTTTCACATGCACAAATAAATACCTGTACTTCAAGAATAACTGTGCAAGTAGGACAGGGAATAGTGGAACAAGCAGCAGTTCTGTAGAAGTAGAATGGGGGACACAGCTGCCAACTAGAACTCAGGGGTTGTGGCTAAGGGTGTAACAAAAGCAAGTCCTTTTCATCACTCTGTGAAATTTCCTAGCTGGCAAAATGATAGCAAAAAAGTGCTACTGACAAAAGAGAACTGTGATTTGTGCAGTGCCTGAATATGTGGATGGGGAAAAAAATGAACAAGAACCTTCTAAATATATTACTTCTATAATTATTTGTCTTTGAAATCAACAAAATAGTGGTTTCGCTAGTATTTAATTTAGCTTTGTTTTCTTTGCTTTTGAGTATTTGGTTTTGATTCCTAAAATAGAACACACTAATTATAATCTACAATAAGCTTTCTCTTTACAGAGCAAATGCAGTTTTCTTCAACTTCAAATTGTTAATTCAGCCACAACAACATGTATAGAAAAAGTTCTGATAGTTTTCTACAACTTTATACTGATGTAAGTGATTGTAAAAAGTGACAGGTTGTGGACATATGGAAAGCATGAGCTTTGTTTACTCAAAGTAGTCTACATCCAAGTGGGATGCCCAATGTAGTCTCTGAATTTAGCACAACAAGTAACCAGTAATTTCTGGGCTTGCCAAAGAGATGCAAGGCTGGTGCTGATCTCAGACTGTTACTGTAAAAATTTCAGGTAAATGGAAAGCAGTAATAAATAAATCCCAAACATTTCCTAAGAGAAGTGATTTGTTGCCAGATTAAATAAAACTAAGTATCAAACAATATGCATTACATATAGCACAAACATCTTCTTGTTCACAAACTCTTTGGCCAGGTTTCCATTTACAAGGCAAGAGGGATTATTGTGGCTTGTATAATAGTTTCCATCCCTCAGTTCCCTCTTCATTTGTGCACAAACTCCTTTCTCATATGATATCTACTTCCATTAATTACAGTATTTTTAACAGGCTCTTGACTGTGCTTAAATAGCCTTGAAATGGAAAAATACAGGTAAAATTATTATCTGTTTAATTTAAAATTTATTTCTTGAAAATTCTCTGTCTACAACAACTTGTTAATGACAATATCATTGATACCTTTTTGTCACAAACTCTCATCCATAGTGAGTAGGTATCTGAGACCAAATTTCTGATAGTGTAGGAAGAGAACGTTCTTTGTAAGTTTGGTTTTGTTTGGTTGAGTCAGGATTTTTTTGTTTGTGTTTTTTTTTCTTTAATTTTAATGGATCTGAATTACTTTGAAAGCTGTGCCCAGCTTGCTTTTGTCCAGACTGCCTGCCTTGAGTCTACCTTGCATGTCCTGCAAGAGTGCTTGACTATCAGAGGCCAAAGCCATGACAGGGAATAAAAAATTAACAGTAAGGACTGTCATACATAGTTCTAAAAAGCACATATTAGCTGCTTTTTTATTTAGGAGTAAGTCAGAAAACATCATAAATGTGATCCTTGATTTGAAATTGAAGGTAATGTCCATCATATGGACAAACTAGAATATATATAGTGACACATGAATTTATAATATTACTGCACATCTGTAATCTGGCACATTACAGAGAGAAGAGATCTTAATAGAAATAGCTAAAATATTTTATTCTGGGTCATGCTTGTTTGTTTTAATAAAACAAAACTTTAGTCTAGCCATACTCAAAATGAACTGGGCGATAGTCCAACTATGTCCAGGTCAAAGAAAATTAAAAATTCCATGAAACAAAGTCACATTCATCCACCTATGTAAAACATTCAGGAGCAAATGTGCTGATCCTAAGCAGAAATGCTTTGTAATTGGTCAGTATATAACTGATTTAACTTAATTTGGTAAGGAGTGAGACTGAAAATGAATGCAGAATTTCCTTTAAGCATTCAGCAGAAACAAGGGAAAACTAAAGAAAAAGTATTTTAAAATAAATCCTGCTGTCTTAATAGTGCCTAGATCTTTAATACAGAGGCACAAGAAAGCCTCTTTTTTTACATTCCATACTGGGATCACTGACGGCTGTCAGACTTTATTCCTTATGGCAGTTTTGTTCAGTGTTTTCTCCCTGCAGCAGTAGAAGACCTGCGTTCTAACTACACTTTTGCACAATTATTCCCAAGAAATTTGAATTCAATTTCAGTTACTTTCACACTGTATTTTCAGAGAGACTAACTGTGTATTCAGTTGGAAGCATTAAAAAATACAACCGCGTCTGAAAAGAATGCTTTTTCCTGTGACCTCAGCCGTCAGAAGAAGAAAAACACAGCTGGGAGCAGTATCACAAAGCAGACGACCTAGAGGAAGAGAAGGCTGCAAGCTGTGCCTCAGTAGGGCATGGACAGCTGCAGAAATGGAGCCGTGAAGCAGCCGCTTGGAGGAAGCCAAGCCAAGCAGTAGCGTCGCTGCGATAAAGCTGTGGGAAGCTTTTTGAAGCTCTGACACGACTCCCCAAGCAGTTTGGTCAATTGAAAGAGAAGCACTGCCCAGGGCTCCGTGGCCCGAAGCTCTGGGGAGGAGAGGCAAAGCCTGTGCATGCCAAAGGGCAGGAGACAGCTGGCTACAGCAGGCATTGAGAGGAATCACTGCCTGCCTGCTGAGCCAAGCAGAGGGAGAAGCAGCAAAGCCAAGGCTACCCTCAAACTTAGGGTAAGTAAAGGCTAGAGTAAGTTAAAGCCCTTTATGCAACTGGTATGAATGGTATGCAAATTCTATTGGGCTAATGAGAAAGCAATTCTTTTTCCTTCTTATATTTTTCCTTTTTTTAAATGTGTATTTCCACAGGACAGTTAAAGGAGACTGGCCAGGGAGACCGAATAAGGTTGTGGCAAGAAACACAACAAGACTCAGCAGAGACTGCTCACTTTAAATGGAACAACACCACTATGAATATCATCAGAAAGCAAGAATTAGCCTTGATGACAGGCAAAATCCATGTTTCATGATCTGAAAGCAATCCTGCACGGCTGGCTGGCTTTCCGTTATGATTTGTGGCAGTGGTCTTTCCTATACCTATGACCAAAAAAATGGAGAAATGCAGAATGCCTTGGTAATGGATACAAGCAGAAAGACCCTACCTGTGACTAGGATGACAAATGTATTTGGAATATTCAGGCTTTGTAAGGTGAAGTCATACAGAGACCTTAGACTTCAACCACCGTGGCAGATACATTATAAGGCAAAGTGCCAGGGCCTGCAATTGAGTCACAACAAACCCACAAAGTGCTGCAGGCTTGGGAAAGAGCAGCTGGAAAGCTGCCCAGCAGAAAACGGCCTGGGGACATTTTTGACAGCAGCTAAACATAAGCAAGCAAAGGGCCCAGGTGGCCAAAAAGGCCAGTGGCATTGTAGCTTGTATAAAAATAGTGTGGCCAGAAGGGCCTAGGCAGTGATCATCCCTCTGTACTAGTGGGGCTGCACCTCAAATCCTGTGTTTCATTTTTGGGTCCCTCACTGCAAGGACATTGAGGGGCTGGAGTGAGTCCAGAACAGGGCAAAAATCTGGGGCAAAGACTGGAGCATACATCCTGAGGAGTAGCTGAGGGAGCTGGGCTTGTTAAGCCTGGAGGAAGCTCAGGGGGGACCTTATTATTCCCTACAGCTGCCTGAAAGGATATTGTGGCAAGGTGGGGGCTGGTCTCTTCTTGCAAGTGACCAACAGTTGGACAAAAGGAAATGGCCTCAGTTGCACCAGGTAGGGGAAGTTTAGATTGGATATGGGGAAAAATTACTTAGCTGAAAGGGTTGTCAAGCATTAGAACAGGCAGCCCAGGGAAGTGGTGAAGTCACTGTCCCTGGAGGTATTTAAAAGAGATATAGATGTGGCCCTTGGGGACATGGTTTAGTGCTGGACTTGGCACTGCTGGGTTAGCAGTTGGACTTGATGACCTTAGAGGCCTTTTCCAAACTAAACGATTCTATGATTCTATAAAAACATATTCAAGCTGACCATGAAAAGGGTCAAATCCAATCCTGGGGAGAAATTTAGCATGAACACAATTCAAACAGAAAGTTGCAGCTATTCATTCTCCTGTAATACCCTCCCTGCTGATTTCTCTGCCTCATTTACTGTAAAAGCTGTTCAAAGCATATCACTCCAGGGTTAGGGTTTTTTTTTTTCTGTAGTTGAGAAGACAGTCTGATAGTAGCAAACAATAAAAATAATACATAGAGTGAAAATATGAACACCTCAATACATTTTTAGAGCCTTTAAAAGTGGAAAGAGACTTATTATCTTTCTAACACAAATGAAAAACAAGAGGAATTGAAATAGAGGTTTATATACCACAGGATCAAATAAAGCTCAAATATGAATTCTCTGAAAGATGCTGCAGTATAAATAAGATTCTCCACAAACTTACAAAAATTAGTTCAGACCAATTTAAGAGATGTGCAAATTACAAGAGCTACTATTAAAAATTAGTACTTATATGTGTTCCCAACTGCCAAGCAAGAGTAGTCAGAAAAAATAGCCTGTACTTCTACCCCAGTTGTTTCAGTCTTAGGCAACACAGGACACTGTATATGGATAATTCTTGAATATTTTTTATCTACATAAAGAACACCTGGAAGCCTTTCAGTTTTACCTATTCTTACACATTGGTAAAACTGAAGACTGATTATGTTAGATAGGAGCTTTCCCCTGGATTTCTTTTTTTTTTCTTTAGGTTTTATTAGAAAGTATCTGAAAATGAGACATTCCTTGTTATTTTTGCCCTTGATTAAGAAAGCACTTTATCCAGCAAATAATTTAGAAAAAGATACAAATCTTTTTTTATCTATGAAGTAATTGGTGAAATGCTTGTAGAGAAGAAAAGAAACCCTAGATATAAGTAGAAAAAAAGAGATGCATTTAGACTCTGTGGTTGTTTGTTTCTTGGGAACCTGTCCAGGAATTGCAAGCCTTTCTAGGAGTGGTTGGGTTGTGCAGGTTGTGCACAAAAAACCTGTGTTAAGCTACAGATTTTTAATGAAGCCTCTTTATGAAGCTCTAGAAGCGACAATTGATGTGGATGTCTGAGTGCCAGGCTGCTTTACAAGAACTGCAAAAAGCCTTAATGGCAGCACCTGCATTAGGGCTTTCTGATTTAACCAAGCCCTTTGAATTGTTTATACATGAGAGGCAACAGTATTTTCTTCTTTTTCACTAAGAACAAGCTAAGAGAATCTGCCCTCTTTGCCCACTCACCTTATTAGCTAAGTCCCTGAACATCACTGCAGTATCTGTGAGCAACATCCTCTCCAATTGTACTCACTGTGGACTAGATTTAAAAACAAGGATTTAGAGAATGCAGTTATACCATCCACAAAGCCAGACAAATTTTATTTTTTACTTACTGTGGCAACACAACTCAAGAGAGCCAAGAAGAGTAAAGTTTGCAACAGAACATGTTTTTTTAGCAACAGGACTACACCAGCAGACCAATAATAGTGCTGAGTTGTCTTTCTCCATTTACCTAGAAGAGAATTAGTGTAGTGACCTGAATCTAACATCTCCATCATACATGTGATTTGAAACTCTCCAGAGGACCAAACAGTGGAACAGGCCTTTTTAAGGATTCACAATGTGTTTTGTAGGCACCTTCCAAGCAGTTTCCAATTTAGTTTCCCCTAGAAAGAACTGAGTTACTCTGTACCAAACACATGTGCAGTAAGTAAATATTATTGGGCGATTTTCCTGGATTTATCCTGTTATCTGGACTTCAGAATAGTAGCATACATGACTTCTTAATCATCTGCTTCTGTGGTTGACAGGTGTGACTCCCCATGCAATTAATAGAAAGAAGTATTCATAAAGTCTTGAGTTATAATTTTATAGTGAGCTGTTCGAATGACAGCTGGTTTAGGTTTCTTTAGATTCAAATTTAGGACTTCTGC
Organism: Melospiza georgiana; assembly: GCF_028018845.1. Taxonomy (NCBI): domain Eukaryota; kingdom Metazoa; phylum Chordata; class Aves; order Passeriformes; family Passerellidae; genus Melospiza; species Melospiza georgiana. The sequence goes on from NC_080432.1 coordinate 94,277,872, forward strand.
ATCCCAACTCAAGTATTATTTAATCTTTAAGCTGTCACTTCTGACATAAAGTTTCTGGGTGGTACTGACACAGACACCCTTCGTCAGTGTTTCTTGCTGCTTAGCTCAGGTGATCTCTGCTGTGCTTCCTGGCTTCTGTCAATCACATTAATGCACACCTTCATTTATCTAGAGATTTTTCAGGGAGCCAAAGTCATTACCTGATGCCTGATGACTTTTCTATACTGATTATGCACTTCCATCAGTTACTGCATCCCAGTCTTGGTGTCTCCTGGAGTACTTGATTTCATTTAAGTGCAGCCAAAGGTTCTCATCTTTGGACCATATGGCTTCTTTAATTGTTCAAGGACATGCGAATTAAGTCAGATTCTAAGCAGTTAGCTCTTCTGCCATTGGCTTTCTCAAATTTCCATTCCCTTCCTTATAAAATCAATCAAACTTCAAATATTAAAAAAAGTAACATTTTTAGCTCTTGCCTAAATGTGCAATAGCTTTAGGGGTACTTCAGATTCAAAGATCCCAACAATTGAACTTACCCCATATCCTAGAAAGGTTAGCAAAGTAAATTAGAGATATTGCTTGGGGTCCTTACTTGATGGCTGAGTTTCCACAAACATGAACCACAGGCTTAACTTAGTAATGAAAGTTTCATGAAAATCCTTTTGAGAAAGCAGCTGCCATACATAAATGGTGCAGAGAATCAATCTTTTGTAAAATTTTGGAAGTGGAAAAGTCTCTTCAATTCCCATGGTGAAAAATAAATGATAAAACTGATAGGTGTTACAGTTTAAGTCATGTTTAGGGAAAAAATCCACTCTGAATGATGTAATCTACCATTATGTCTGATGAATAATGACAGAGGAAGCCATGCCAAGACTGTACAAGACTGTACTGCAGCAGTTGTGGAAAGCAGACAATGTTTCAGCAGTCTGTCATTACTAGCATGAATCCTATAAATCTGTAATATATATATATATATATATATATGTGTGTGTGTATGCACACACACATATATCTATATCTATATCTAATCTATTTATATCTATACCTAAAAAACTGTTTATTTATTTATTGAGTTTTGTAACCCCAAATGGCTATATGTTAAATTGCGATTTCATTGAGGAGAGGAAGAAACCCATATGGCCTACAAGCTAAACCAGGTGTATTTTAAAATTCTGCTGACTTCTATAAATTAGTTTAACACAGTTGCAAAACAGTTTTCCATGGTTCAATACATTTGAAGAAGTGCTTTAGCCAAGGCTTTGGACAGCACAGCTATTTATTGTAATGTTAGTCTAAATGTCAACAGAATTTCTCACCTATGTTCATCTAACACTATCAGAAGGTCCACCACCAAAATGCTGTACAATGGGCTCTCATTTTTGCACATGGCTCTTAAGGTCACAGAATCAAAGACTTCACTGTGTACTTCAGGGAGAAGAAATAGCATAAATGTCTAGCTGGGATCCAACAACAAAGCACAAAAGAGAGAAAAAAAAGAGGTTTTAAACTGAAAAACTGAAAACACTGAAACTGAAAAAAACCTTGGTAAAATGTTAATGTACTGATGACTGAGGGATATCACTCACTAACAAGCAAATGGAAAGCTTCCAGAAGGGAGGCTGTGTTGAGAAGACGATGTTCTCATTTACAAGCATTCTGGCCTCTGTTCATTTTTTAATAGATGCAGCAGTTAAAAAAACAAGATTACAGAGGCCTTGTGTAGACCCTGTGGCATCTGGTTAAGTGGCCCACAAGCTGTCTTTTTTTTTTTTTTTTTGAAGGCCTACATCAAAGATGTGCCCTATTTATCTTTGTGTATTTGCTATGCAAGTGACCAGACTTACCATTTAAAAACTTGACTGGATATGTGGCAAATTCCTCCTGGAGGAATCCTTTTGCCTCCTGTAGGGACATGTTAAATGGATCTCTGGCTTTAAGTCTTTCTCCTCAGATTTTGCAAAACAACTTTCATTTCAAAGGGTTGTAAATGAACTCTGGCAGTCATATGGCTGTTGCATTTTCAATTCCTTGACTGTCAGTCAGTGATGCATTATAGGCATACAAAAAATAAAATCACAATAAACTCTATAACATGAAGATACTGCTATTCCAAAAGATTGAAAATTCTGTTTTTAATTTTTAGGATAATCAAGCCATCTACAGGAGAAAATCTACTTTCTACTGCTCTTACTTCAGAGAAAAATTCTGATTCATTTGGTGGGAAAGGATGTGTTTCACATCTAACTGGTAAAAATCAGAACATGCAGAGAATATTTAATTGGGAAAATTAAAAAGTAATTTAATCTGCAGACACAGTGCAAAAGGAGTTTAAAATGTATAGTATTAATATAGGTATAAAAAAATGTATCTGCATTCCCTTAATTGTGTGTGAATTTTTTTGAAAATGATAGCTGTCACACAATTTCAGCACAGTGTATCAAAAAATAGACTACATTCTCTATTAAAAGGAAATAGATATTGATGTAGGATTAACTGATGACAATGAGACTAATTTTGGTGGGAGCCATGAAGTGGGCCATATTTATGATTCATCTGAAATCTTTAATTTACCTCATAAGATGGATGTGCCTCAAAAGAAAAGTAAGGAGTGCATTTGTGTATCACATACCTGCTAATAACATTGGAAGCTGTTAGTTTTTTATATCAGTTTGAGAAAGAGCAAACAGAAAAGTAAAAATGTCATAAAAATACTCAAAGAAACAGTCAACCCATAAAATAGATTTAAGACTTGCTCTTTCTTTGCACAACATTAACTTATTCTTTCATCAGTAGACATGGGGAATAACTGCTAACTGCAGGCAACTTAAAACAGAGGTAATCCAGGGGAAAGATAGTGTTGTGATGGTTTCAGTCATCTCTTTATTATTGCTACTGACAGGTAACTGAATTTCTCCTTTGCCTGAAGCCATACCACCTGAGGTTTTAATCTTGTCAGATTTTATGTGCTAAGCATGTATGAGAGAGCTCTAAGGAATAACAGGTACTGCTGGAAACGGTTATTCCTCCTCTTGACTGGTGACATTTGCCAGTGCAACACTTCCCATATGCAGCTTTCCCTCCCAGTGACTCAGTACTTTCAATGGCATTACAGTAATAAAGGTACAGAACAGCTTCAGTGCTATGATCTAGGAGACAGGCCAGCAGACTTAAAATCAAAAAGTATCAGCTTTCTCACAATTTTGCCCATTTTGCCTGTTTGGAGATACATCAGGAAAGGAAAAATCAGGAAAGGGTGACCAAGCACAGATACCCATGGGTCCCCTCATGCATTTGTTGTGTAATTGCATAATACACCCATTCTGTAAAGAGAAGATTCTGACAGCAATCCACCCTTTCATCTTGTACAACTTGTTATGAATTTACATATCAGTCTAGATTTCCCACACGATGATCAAATTTATCAGAATATTAACAACTGAGAGTTCATGAAGTGAATTCCAGCTTTGGGCAAAGGGAAAGAAGATTAAATATCTGTAGTGTTATTTACATTTTTGTGCTGCATTGCTACATTGAATATTAGAAAAGAGACTTTTAATGATATCAATGTTTTTTCCAGTGTGGCAAACAGTGATGATGTCTGTTTATATTTTAAAGGGTTGATTATGTCTGATAAGCAGACAAGTTCTCAGAAACCTTGGTCTGAAGCCACGGGAAGGAGTATGAGGTGTTCAGTTTCTCGGACTGGGATTCTTCCTGGAATCATTAACTGTGATTTTCCTTTCCCTTCATGTTTCTTTTTTTTTGGGTTTTTTTTTTTTGTTTTTTTTTTTTTTTTATTTGTTTGTTTGGTTTTATTTTGTGTGTGTGATTTTGGTTTTGGGTTTTTTTGTGTTTGGTTGGGGTTTTTTGTTTGGTTTGGTTTGCTTTGGTTTGGGGTGTTTTTTTGCTTGTTTGTTTGGTTTTTTGTTTGTTGTTTTTTTGGGGTTTTTTGTGTGTTCCTCAATTTCTCTCCATTATCATTGTTGTGTGTTATACATTCTATCAGGTCATAGATTCTTTCACAAATACCAACAGTATTGCTGGAAAACTGCAACAAATTAATTAAAAGACTGCCATGAATCCAACTTTGGATATCCATTTAACCTTAACATGAGGCTTAAGTTTTACCAGGGGATTAAAAGGCATCTAAGAAATATTCACATATTTTTTTTCCCACTAGCTTTGCCTTCAGATCAATAAACTCAGTCACAGACACTGTTATAAACAACTAGAAGGTATTTTAAACACCAAACTTTTTCTTGCAACTCATGCATGCCCCACTAGCCCAACTTCTTGGCTTTAATAGTGCCATTGTAAATCTAGAATGCAGCAATGCCAAACCTTGGTTCTACTGATGGAAATGAGAAGTTGAAAAGCCCTGACTGGCTGACTGTATTTTCTCCAGCCTGAGTAGCACTTGCACTTTTACATCATTTCCTTAAAGCTGATGAATCTCACATCATTAAAGGGGAAAAAATTATTTGCATGTCATTAATTTGACCATCACTACCCTGTACCTACCAGTGTCTCAGAAACACATTGGCAGGCAGCTAAGACACCTGAATTCTTCCCTTTTCTGTGCTGTTATTTTGGTTAAGTGGTTGACTCAAGAAAATGTCATGTCATTATTTATGTTGTATTATTTGATTTCCTAAATTCATTGTTTTAATATTTAATGAAAAAATGTGAATTTCAAGGTAAATGTTCCAAAAATTTACAAGGCTTTATTAAAGCATGTACAAAGTAAAGAGGATATGAGAATATGACATATTTGAGGCATGGAATCCCTGTCATAGTCTAATGAAAGAGACGTTTAGTCTTGGCTCCTCAAAGTCAATACCAACTCAAACCCATAAATATTGTAATGTATACTCTCAAGCAGGGGCTAAGATCAGGTATGGATTATATGAATTCCACAGCTGCATGGCTTGTTGTTCTAGGCTGTGGGTGTTGAATGAAAAGAAAAATTCTGTGTGTGAAGAGACTCACTACCACTCACCATTTGTAATGGTCTGCATAAGGCTAAATGGTAGACCATAGTCATGAAACTAACATCTATTAAGACAAGATAGAAATGAAACTGTTGAGAAGAAGAAAAAAGAAAAAGAAAAAAAGAAAAAGAAAAAGAAAAAGAAAAAGAAAAAGAAAAAGAAAAAGAAAAAGAAAAAGAAAAAGAAAAAGAAAAAGAAAAAGAAAAAAGAGAAAGAAAAAGGAGAAAGGAAAAGACCACCCAGGATTTAAAGATAAGATTGCTTTCCCAGGCTAGAGCCTTCTCTAAGGTGGAAAATTTGCATAAGAACTGAATATCTGTAGGAACACCTGAAGGATTTATGAAACAGATAACAGAAAGACAGAGAGCTTTTCTTTCTACCCTTGTGGGAGAGATAAATATTAGTAAATATCTATTACCTTATGCCTTGCTTTATTCTAATGTTAGGAAAGATGTTATTTGCATTAAACTTTTAAAAAGAATTTTTGTTTATTTTTACTGACTGAAAGCTGTGATAAAAGTGATGTAAGTGCAAGTGGCAAAACTGTCACGCTGGAGCTGTGACAATCCTCAGGAATGGGGAGCTGAAATTATTCAGTGTCACAGTACCCAGTACCACAACACACTCTGGTGCTTACATGTCTCCAAGTGACAGATTTAATCCCATAATCCCATTGTGACATTCCTTCTACACCTCTATTTCACTTCTCATCGTTCTGCTGAGCACTATAAAATACCTGGGGCTTTGGAAAAACTGACTATAAATGCAGAATGCTGTGATGAAGTAACCTAGTAAACACTAAGTAAATCATGCACAATTCCTTGAACAGGTTTACTTACAAACAGCAAACTGGAAATGTTCTTTTCTAGGAATCTTGATTTGCTGTTATTGCCTGGGGGTAAATCGGATTACTAAAATTGCAGTGAAAGGGAAGTGTGGGTACAAAACAAGATTCTTTCCTGCCTGCCTTAGCTTTTCCCTCCATAAAGCTTAGCACTGTCCCCCTAGTTGAAGCATGTCTTCCCAACACTGGAACCTTGTTCTGCAAAAAAAAAAAAAAAAAAAAAAAAAAAAAAAAAAGTAGATGATTATGTAACAGTGCCACCTGGTGCTACCTGCCAAAATAAAAGCTTTAACATGGAGTGAAAAAATCCTGCCAAAGAATTAATAGGGATCAACCTGTTTTATGACATTAACTATAGAATGATACATTGCTCCAGCCCTTGTACTCCACTACAACTGCCTCTTGCATTTTATTTTGACTATGCTTGACTATGCTTCACATTGAGAGTGTATTTAATTGTTAATTATTCCGAGAAAGAATTCCTATTAGTTTGGACTGAAAACAAACAGTAAAATCTCTGAGACAGTGTAAATTATAGATAGAGCTATTATACCAAAAAATATGTTTTGTCTTATTCCTAGTATCAATAATATGTCCATTACAGGCCCTAATATCTAACTACCAATTCAAAAGCATATAGGTGCTTGTGTGCCACTCAAACAGAGGTACTGGCAAAGTGTTTCAGAGGAAAATCTCATGGTGAACAAGTTCAGCAAAAGCTTAGTGTCTGCTGAAAATTCAGGCTTTAGCTAATTATCATACTCTAGTACCTTCAATATAAATCATCCCAAGCCAGAGAATAGCCTAACACTGAAGCATAAAAAAAAAATTATTTCTAAAATATAATTTTATAAATTCCCTCTTGCAAAGGTGATTTCTTTCTCAAGTCAATTTGGATTTATGTTTCACTTATATATTTATTTTATGTATATCTACATACACAGGCATACACACAAAATATGTGCAAGAAATGAACGTCAGCCACTAAAAAGGTACTAAAACTCCTGCTAACTCAACAAACTTATTGACTTCACATGGAAGCATCATCTGAACCCCAAGAGGTTTTCTTGTTTTCAACCTTCTGTAATAACACGAAGCACAAAAATAATTCATTCCAGGCACCAGATGGGCTGGTAAGTTTGTTCTAGTGTCTTGCCACCAACTTGCAGACACAACAGACTACAGATAACTGTCACTAAAATCAAAATACTTATTGGCTTTTGAATGATTGTACCAATCTGTTGCTGCAGTATGTTTCTGTTTGTCCATAATTGCACTGAACCTTTAGTTCTTGTAATTGCAGAAGCTTTAAGAGATATCATAATAGGGTTCTCCAGGGCCATGAGTTTGTGCTCTGCTGTCTTTGTTTGTACACTGTCTTGCATGGCACCAGTCTAAAGTGAGCAGCGCTCACTAGAAATGGCAGACAAGACAAACTGACTTTAAAACACAAGTTCTTCATAGGGGTGTCCCAGCAACTTCCATGTCCTGGGGTTTTGCCTGACTTGTGTTACAATGTCCCCCTGCACTCGCTCTATTGCTTTGCTCTTTTTGAGGACAGGCACCATTTTCCCACCTATGAAGGGAAGTGTCACTTTAGTTCTCATGCAGAAGGAGAGTCAGATTGAGATCTGCTGTGGAATAAGCACCTACAATCAACAGATGGCCCTGGGGAGGCTCAGCAGCTGATATAAGTGCTAAGAGTCAAATCATCCAAGTCTGATCATGCCATGTTTGCTATTTCCTACTCCCAGACTCAAAGCTGATGAAACAAGTTAGAGAGCCACCATTCTTCCTATAGGTCCATGAGCCCAAACCCCCATTTTTGAGCTCAAGGAGGATAATGATTGCAACATCTTTCCTGGAGATAAAAAAAAACCTGTATTCTTCATTTTTCTTCACTGGGACTCAAAGCCAGGAGTTAAGTGTCAAGAGAACCTGACACTGAGTGTGTATTCTTAATTCATGCTGGATTTATATCAGATGGGATAGCCCAACATCCAAGTGTTTTTCTTTCACTTAGGAACTTTATTCCTATTTTTTTTTTCAGTGTATCCAATGTTTTTATTACTCCTAAAATCATTTTCTAGTGCAGGATTTTTTTTCCCCTTTGAATAATTGCTGGAAAATACCAATTTTAAAAGAGTAAAAGGAATTACAAGTCACATTTTGTTTATGTGAATATTTAAATGGACTGGTTCTAAAGCTGAAAATTTAGTGTAAGAGAGAAAAAGAACAGACAAGGTTGAAAAATGGGTTATTATTCAGGGATCACAGACCTCTAAGGGCTAATCATTGACTGCTTTTATTATGCAAAACGGCATCTGGTGTTCAGCTTCCACATTTGGAAAAAGTGTTGTCTAATGAACCTCCTATTCTACATTTGCTTTCTACTTTAAGATCCCGTTAAGCACACTGATGGCTTATCTGCAGTAAGAATCAGAGTTTTAAAAGGAATTAAATTAATCCATCCAAAGGTACAGAAATGTAAATCCAGTTATTAGTTAGGCCATTTGACCGCATTAGACTACCCATTAGTTTGCTTTTTTTTTTTTAGGAAGAGTAAGAGATGCACAGATGTGAAAGGGGAAAAGTGTCACAGTTTTGACTTACTTTCAGTCTTTGCAGCACGGTGTGTTGTGCTTTGTACTCAGAAAGGAAATCCAACCCAGTGGGAAAAGCCCAATTAAAGACAAAGACTGTAATGCCATTTTACTTCAATGTGAGTGTTTTTTCAGGAGACCTGTCATGTCCATTAGAGCAGCTGCAAGCAAGACAGGTAGTGACATTGGTTGTGGATTATGTGATTCAGTAACTCCAATTAAGACTTAATATATTTACCCCAGTTCTGTCCTCCATCTTCCCTTTTCCTGAAGTACACATCATTGAAGAGCAGTAATGAGAGACAGACAGGTTTTTTACATAGGACAGTAGGGACATGAACTGTGGATGAGACAGATGAGACAGGGTCAAGAATTGAAAGGGATATGGTCTGGGAGTTCATGGCTTGCTCAGCCAAGCACAACCACAGGCTGGGCAAAAAAGAGATTGAGAGCACCCCTGCTGTTAAGGACTTGGCTTATCTAGGGGGGATGAGAGGCTGGACATGAGTCAGCAATTTGCTCTAGCAGCCCGGAAAACAAATCATAGCCTGGGCTGCATCAGAAGAGGCATGGCCAGCAGGTTGAGGGAGGAGATTGCTCCTCTCTACTCTGCTTTTGTGAGACACCATCTGCAGTGCAGCATCCACCCCTGCAGCCCCAGCACAAGCAGGATTTGGACCTGCAGGCCAAGTCCAGAGGAGGCTAGAAAGATGATCAGAGCAGGGCTGAAGCACCTATGAACACTTGAAGCATCTCCTCTCTCGCAGGCTGAGAGAGCTAGAGAGGGCTGTGGGGTGGTGGTACAGCAGACGGTCAGTACCCAAAGTCAGGCTGCAGAAAGCTGGTGAGGGACTATTAGCAAGACCATATAGTGACAGAAGAAGAAGGAATGGTTTTAAAACCAAAGAGAGTAGGTTTAGCCAAATATTAGGAAGAAATTCATGACTGTGAAGGTAGTGAGGCATTGGCACAGGTTGCCCAGAGAAGGTGTGTATGCCACATCCCTGGAAGTGTTCAAGGCCAGGTTGGATGGGGCTTTGAGCAGCCTGGTATAGTGCAAGGTGTCTCTACCCATGGCAGGGGAGTTGAAACCAGATGATCTATAAAGCCCCTTCAAACCAAAGCCATTATATGATTTTTTGGCTTTATGTTACAAGTTCAAGTGAAAAGCATTTAGACTGTAAGGAAATATGGGTGGGACTCCAGCCTGTACTTCCTTGTCTGTAAATGAAACAGTTGTCAGGAACCGTCTCATGGAACAATAAAAGGCATGCCAGGAAAATGCTGTCAGGCTTTGATATTGCCCTGTGAAGGCAATAGGCAAACTTATCTGTGAGTCACTCCAGGGACCATTCCACTGGGCAAGCACATGATTACTTACTGGCATGGTATGGGTTTCTGACAACAAAACAAGCCAAAAGATACACTGCACAACTTGAGTTTTGCAAGTTACAGGATGCAGGGAAACAAAACATCACTTCCTGTCCCCACTGAAAAATTTATATAAGCACCTAGATATAGTGTTTGCACTCCCAGAGGGATTAATCTGACCAAGTAGAGACATTTAAATATGCTCATTTGATCATGAACTGGTTATTTTAATGGATGTCCTGCTACCTAGTGACTCAAATAGGTCAGCTGAAACCCTTTTAAAAAGCATTTATATCTCTCTGTAGACTACAAAGTAAGTCTCAAGTGACTAGCTCAGATGTAGATGGCAACAATGAAAATGTCTAAAGTTAATGAGATGAATCTCAACCATAAGTGCCCTACCCACTCAGGAACAGAAAAAGAGTTTGGTAGCATCTTAATAAACATATGAATGAAAATGTTGTTCAGTTACAACACGAATTCCAAGTGTTCCCAGAAGTGAGACTGTAAAGATCTGTCAGAAAAACAGTTTAGCTGCTCTTAGAAAGCACTGACAAGTTGACAGTAGTGTTGCTGCTCCTGTAGCATTGTTGCCACAAGTACAGCACCAATCTTGGAGATGAGATGAGGCTTGGGGGAAGTATGTGCCATTCTGACAGTCACAGTAACATCCCCTCCCCACACGATGGGCTTAGATCTAATGCATTGGAAAAGAGGTTCTCACATTAGGAAAAATTATCACCTTGCAACACAAGCTAGAAGAACTCATTTTTCCATTTACTCCTTTCTAGTTTGAGTTTCTTCAAAATAGAAGACATAATAGGTGCAGTCATGCCTGAGAACTTAGTTTCATATTAGATCCATTGTTAGTGGTTCAAAATCATCTACACACTTGTGTTTTATTTAGTGGCCAACAGTCCTTTTATTCTTAATTAAAGTTTTTGTTTCATTTCATGCCTATTTCATTTTCATAATAAATCAAGAAGTTGTGAGACTTTTTATAAATCATTTTGTTCTTTGGGGAAGCCAGACTGAAGTTATACACCTTTATTTGAAATATATCATAAAAGACAATTCAGTTACTGATGAGGCATGAATGTATCTAATGACATACTCTGTAGGGTGATTTGTTTTAATTGTCACAGTGGGACCTGTTATTACACAGTGGTAGAATGGGTCACTGCGTGATAAAATTAAAGCTGATGCAAGGCATTCATTTCTAGCTTATTTGTAAATTCAAGTATTTGGGATAAAAATATCCTGACTGTAAAGCCAGTGTATGGCAACATGCACAGCAGTGGCAAATGTGTCTTAGTAATAAACAGCTGTGTGAGGTCAGATGTTAAGGAAATGCATGGGAGTGGCACACTGGGATTTTGTCATATGTGCATTAGCCCACATGAAGTCAAGGGAAAAGTATCTCAGAGTAGGAATAATTTCTATTACCAGAGGTTACTCTTCAAGGACAATTAAATGTGCTGGCTCATATTCATGTTGCTATGCCACAGGATGTGCAAAATAAGCCAAAATCTGTTTTAGAATGGAAAGCATCGCAATAACTTTGCTCAATTTTCAAAGTTAGTCATTAATTACTGAATCAGTGAAGAAACGATGGCTTTTCTGGTTTGTTGGGATTTTTGGGGTTTTTTTTTTTGGGTGCTTGTGATTTTCATTTCTGCTTTGTGATTGGATTTGATATTTTGCACCCACAAAAATTTCAAAAGCATGTTGTCTGTTTGTGTATCCATCTGCTGGTCCTTGCTGAACTGGCAGGATTTCTTTGATATGAACATCTCTGCTCAGTTCTCACAAAAATGAAAAGAGGAACCTCTCTGCTCATTATCTCATATAGTACTATTAGTTCCTGTAAATATCAAGATGAAGATTATTTTAGTCAATACTCAAAATTAGTGAAGACACTGATTTAATTTAAGTCTTTCAGCTGACCTCAGAGAGTCAGATTCTTTGCCTACTTATCCAAATTCCATTATTTTTTCAATGAAACATGACACGAGACATGGGAAAAAGCTACCTTCAGAGATGATTTTACCTAGTATCTGCTACAAAATCTTGTGTTATTGATTTGCCCCACCCTAAAATTACTTTGGTTTTCAGCTGAAATACTGTATTATGTATGGAATTGGCAATAAACTGAATTCTTTAATGGACTCTCCACTTTCCTGAAAGTGAATGTTGATTTGAATGACTTCATAACTCAGATACTGTAAGACAGAGGTTACCTTCTGTCTTTTGTAAAAGCTTACTGCTTTTAAATCCTATGTTGGGATTGTTAAAACGCCAGGAATAATGCAACTTCTATTATTGAGCTGCAGTAATGTGCAAAAAACAGTAAAAATATTTCTTTAGAAATATTTTTTTTACTACTCTGGGGAATAAACTGTTTCCTTAGCACAAAAAATCTGAGGTCTTTATTCACCTGCAAAATATTGCCAAACCTTAGAGTTGGTCTGCATGTTTATATAGACATATCCATAAATGTGTACATTTATAAGCAAATATGCTTATCCAGGGAGCCACAACACCAACAGTGGATCAGACCCAGGTCAATATCTTTCTGTTCCTGATTCTTGCTTTCTTCTTTTTCTATGTCCTATAGCAATCAGGACTGTACTTCTCTGGGGAGGCTTCACATCCAGGAAAGCTGACTGCTGGTGAACAATTTCCAGTGCCATGGTTCAGTAGAAACATCACTGCGCAATCCAGTGTCCATTCCTATTTCCTAGAGAAAAAAAAAAAAGTGATTATTTTATGTCATATTCTTAGAAAATAATTTTTCATTAGTGTCAAATACTCAAAAAAGTATTTTTCTTCTCTTATGGCACCTACTAAATAGCAATGCTATGTTTCTGGCAACAACCAAAATTCTCAGGAAAAGAGTTTCATACTGGCATACTGCATTATTGGGTTCACTCTATGCAGCTGATATTTAACTACTATATTTCCTACTTTTCTTTCTCATTTATCATTACTTCATTATGATAAATCATCTAGTCATACAACCAGAGGTGGGAAAGATCTATGTGATCATTAATGCAGCAAAATTTTTCTTCCTTTCTTCCATCTAGCTTTAAATAGGCTTTAAAATGAGATTCTATCCATGTATTTTGAAAGCTAAAAAACATTATGGACTTCCCAGCTTCACTTTTTTAATCTTGGCAGGGGTTAGCTCTTAGTACTACAAATACTTTACAAAGGGTCTGTCTTTTTCCACATGAGATTTAATGTGTGAAAAGTGAGGTTTGGTCTCTTTCTCATATTTTGATCAGAGGGAACCTGTAGAATAGCTGTGGTTTCTCAAATCTGAAAATACATGCCAAAAAATTTCCTTCTCTGTTATGCTTCATTTTAATCTTTTTGGTTGATCTCATTACTAAAATCTTACAAATTTAGATTTTTAAAATTTGCATTGAATCCACTTCTTATCCTGTTAATTTCTGGCACCTTGTTTTCTATGGAAGTTTCTCTGCATTACCTAATCTTTAGAAGTATTATCACCTTTTCCTAACATTCTCTGTCTCACATTGCTTTTTCAGTTCTTCTCAGGAGACTGCAGAAAATTAAGGAGAGATGTTACCAGCTATGACAACTATCTAGGATCTGCAGATAGAAATACTTTCCTTTCCCATTTTGGATGAATTGTGTACTTCTGCCTGTTTTGTAGGTACCTGACAGCATGTCTGTTTTCTTCACAAGGCAGGTCACCTAACAGGTCAATCTATTATTGCCCTGAATTGAATTTGTTTTGTGGAATTGTTCATTGCACTGATGTTTTGTGCCTTTCTTCTCTGTTGCCTTTCCTTAGCTTCACTCATGTTTTCTGGAAAAAAAACAACAACAACAACAAAAATATATTATTAGGTTTAAAAATACAGATTTATCAGGAATACCTCAAGTAAACCATTAGCTTTTGTTTCAAACTGTTGTACAAGCCAAAATGGATTCAGATCGGAGCACAATGGTGACAATGAAATATGTGGACAAGTTTTTCTTATAAAATATCAGTCTCTGATTTCTCACTTATCAAGCCCTGGGCAGTCTGTGGAACCTTTTACAAACTTGTTTAGTTATATATTAAAATGTTATTAGAACATTCAAATATTTTAATTTGCTTTTCCCTGCTAATAAGTGAGATGCTATACAAGGTACCATTTTCTCAGCATTATCCTACAGCTGCAGCAGCTGATCTGTACAGAGTGAGAAAGCTACAACTTGCAAGACCTAGTATACAAAAACTGATTACATACTTTGCATACTGGTAAAACCAGGTACATGCAAAATGGGATTTAGGTGAACTCTCTCTAGAAAACCACATAGGCCTCTATAGGCAATAAGGGAAGTTCAAAGGTAGAATTTTACATAACAAATAAATCAAATTAGATGTGATTCATTGTAAAAAGGTGCCATCATGATTTTGAAGTTAGGATTGGATTCTGTGGTGTTGGTTCATCACAGATTTTTGCTTCAATCTACTCTTCAAAATCGTGCAGTGAGATTTTCTGCACCCTGCTCTGAAGGAGGTGTTATCTTTTGCTGCAGTTCGATGTTCTCCATTACAAAAGTTCCAAAGAATAAACATGGCAACCTTCCCTCCCTCCACCCTTCTAAATGAGAGTTTGTAGAGCAAAAGCCTTACCATTTAATGAAAATAAAGAGCAAAACAATGAGTTTAGTACAGAAGTCTCAGTATTGGCAAATATAAGATAATCAGCATATTCTTCAAATCTTCACCCTGAAGTAACCTCTGGAAGGCTTGATGAAGAATCTCTTCTCTGTCCTAGTAGTGCTTAGCTCATTTTCAGTAGCATTCTCTCATCCTATTCAAAAAACAGATTAACTCTATTCAGAAAATAAAAGCCATTAATTTTGCTGTCAACAGCAATGCAGGTAATTGTTAGTTTTATGCCTCCTTCACAGAACCATATGATTAAAATTTGTCTGCAAAAGATTCATACAAAATAAATGTAGATGAGATATAAGTAATTTTGGACTGACAAAGTTTTCTGAGGAATTGATCTAAACCATTACTTCATATTGAATTTAATGATTATGAGGTGATTGACTGACACCACCGAATAACTTAGGAAACCCTCTATCTCTCAGGACACTGAGTTAGTTGTCAGTTGCCTTTCTGAAATGACAAGTTCCTTCATCCTTAATCCTCTATATCCAGGACTGTAGTGAAATTTTAAAATTCCTCTCTTGAAGCTTTTCAAAATACAAAAACCTTAAAAGAAGATTCACAGTGCTGAGGGTTCTTCAGTGCTAAAATATCTTGTCTTTTCTTCTTGCCTTACATCTTTGGTACTTTTCCTTATATTACAGAGCCAAAATATTATGTCATCTCCATCAACCCTGTCCTGTGCTGCTTCCCAGGTAGCCTCACTGTCATGTGGCTCTATCCTCAGTCAGGAGTTCTGAGCATTTTTCACAAGAGAAACCTGCCAAGAATAATGCTAAATATTTGGGGTGGGAGGGGGAGTGTGTGTACAACTCTGCAGCATCAACCTCTCTATTTGTAAAACTTAATTTGAGGTAAAAGTAAGATTTAGCTTGTTCAGAAGAGAGAAAACAGTTAATATCTGCACTAATCATCTGAAATATATATTGAATATGTCAGTACATTAAACATACATTCTAATGCATCCTAGAACATAAATTATCCATTCTTTGCTTCAGGTTCTTTCTGGCATTTATAGTAATTGCAATAAAACATACACTAAGTTTAATCTTGGATGTTGATTCATTAAAAATAGGAAGGAAGGAAGTGGCGGAAGGAAGTGGCGGAAGGAAGGAAGTGGCGGAAGGAAGGAAGTGGCGGAAGGAAGTGGCGGAAGGCAGGAAGTGGCGGAAGGAAGGAAGGAAGGAAGTGGCGGAAGGAAGTGGCGGAAGGAAGTGGCGGAAGGAAGTGGCGGAAGGAAGGAAGGAAGGAAGTGGCGGAAGGAAGGAAGTGGCGGAAGGAAGTGGCGGAAGGAAGGAAGGAAGTGGCGGAAGGAAGTGGCGGAAGGAAGTGGCGGAAGGAAGGAAGGAAGTGGCGGAAGGAAGTGGCGGAAGGAAGGAAGTGGCGGAAGGAAGTGGCGGAAGGAAGGAAGTGGCGGAAGGAAGGAAGGAAGGAAGTGGCGGAAGGAAGGAAGTGGCGGAAGGAAGGAAGTGGCGGAAGGAAGGAAGGAAGTGGCGGAAGGAAGTGGCGGAAGGAAGTGGCGGAAGGAAGTGGCGGAAGGAAGGAAGGAAGTGGCGGAAGGAAGGAAGGAAGTGGCGGAAGGAAGGAAGTGGCGGAAGGAAGGAAGTGGCGGAAGGAAGGAAGGAAGGAAGGAAGGAAGGAAGGAAGTGGCGGAAGGAAGGAAGGAAGGAAGTGGCGGAAGGAAGGAAGGAAGGAAGGAAGGAAGTGGCGGAAGGAAGTGGCGGAAGGAAGGAAGGAAGGAAGGAAGGAAGGAAGGAAGGAAGGAAGGAAGGAAGGAAGGAAGGAAGGAAGGAAGGAAGGAAGGAAGGAAGGAAGGAAGGAAGGAAGGAAGGAAGGAAGGAAGGAAGTGGCGGAAGGAAGGAAGTGGCGGAAGGAAGGAAGGAAGGAAGGAAGGAAGGAAGTGGCGGAAGGAAGGAAGTGGCGGAAGGAAGGAAGGAAGTGGCGGAAGGAAGGAAGTGGCGGAAGGAAGGAAGGAAGTGGCGGAAGGAAGGAAGTGGCGGAAGGAAGGAAGTGGCGGAAGGAAGGAAGTGGCGGAAGGAAGGAAGGAAGTGGCGGAAGGAAGGAAGGAAGTGGCGGAAGGAAGGAAGGAAGGAAGGAAGGAAGGAAGGAAGGAAGGAAGGAAGGAAGGAAGGAAGGAAGGAAGGAAGGAAGGAAGGAAGGAAGGAAGGAAGGAAGGAAGGAAGGAAGGAAGGAAGGAAGGAAGGAAGGAAGGAAGGAAGGAAGGAAGGAAGGAAGGAAGGAAGGAAGGAAGGAAGGAAGGAAGTGGCGGAAGGAAGTGGCGGAAGGAAGTGGCGGAAGGAAGGGGCGGAAGTGGCGGAAGTGGCGGAAGTGGCGGAAGTGGCGGAAGGAAGGAAGGAAGGAAGGAAGGAAGGAAGGAAGGAAGGAAGGAAGGAAGGAAGGAAGTGGTGGAAGGAAGGAAGTGGCGGAAGGAAGTGGCTGAAGGAAGTGGCGGAAGGAAGTGGCGGAAGTGGCGGAAGTGGCGGAAGTGGCGGAAGTGGCGGAAGGAAGTGGCGGAAGGAAGTGGCGGAAGGAAGTGGCGGAAGGAAGTGGCGGAAGGAAGTGGCGGAAGGAAGGAAGTGGCGGAAGGAAGGAAGGAAGGAAGGAAGTGGCGGAAGGAAGGAAGTGGCGGAAGGAAGGAAGGAAGGAAGTGGCGGAAGGAAGGAAGGAAGTGGCGGAAGGAAGGAAGTGGCGGAAGGAAGGAAGTGGCGGAAGGAAGGAAGGAAGGAAGGAAGTGGCGGAAGGAAGGAAGGAAGGAAGGAAGGAAGGAAGGAAGGAAGTGGCGGAAGGAAGGAAGGAAGTGGCGGAAGGAAGGAAGTGGCGGAAGGAAGGAAGGAAGGAAGTGGCGGAAGGAAGTGGCGGAAGGAAGGAAGGAAGTGGCGGAAGGAAGGAAGGAAGTGGCGGAAGGAAGGAAGGAAGGAAGGAAGGAAGTGGCGGAAGGAAGGAAGGAAGGAAGTGGCGGAAGGAAGGAAGGAAGGAAGGAAGGAAGGAAGGAAGGAAGGAAGGAAGGAAGGAAGGAAGGAAGGAAGGAAGGAAGGAAGGAAGGAAGGAAGGAAGGAAGGAAGGAAGGAAGGAAGGAAGGAAGGAAGGAAGGAAGGAAGTGGCGGAAGGAAGGAAGTGGCGGAAGGAAGTGGCGGAAGGAAGTGGCGGAAGGAAGTGGCGGAAGGAAGTGGCGGAAGGAAGTGGCGGAAGGAAGTGGCGGAAGGAAGGAAGGAAGGAAGGAAGGAAGGAAGGAAGGAAGGAAGGAAGGAAGGAAGGAAGGAAGGAAGGAAGGAAGGAAGGAAGGAAGGAAGGAAGGAAGGAAGGAAGGAAGGAAGGAAGGAAGGAAGGAAGGAAGGAAATATAGTCAGTGGACTTGAAACTGATAGAATAAGCAGAATTTAGTCAAAATCAGCAAATCCCAAACTCAAAAAGAGTGATGGTGCTGACTATAGCATAAGCCAGAATTTAAGCTTTTAGCTGTTAAAGTATAATTTATAATCCTCATTGAGGCATTTAAACTAGAATTAGGCTTTCCATTTCCACAGCCTGAAACACTGCATAGCCAAGACAGCAACAGGAAAAGAAGTTTCAAGTTTGCATTAGTTCTCTTAGATAATGATAGGCCTGGGTTCTTGTCTCTGTTTCAGCTGCTTTTGCACCATCTCAAGCATTCTTTACTATAAAATGCATAAACAGACTCTGGAGTAAATATCCTTCATACCTTCCTTCTGTCATAGTCAACTAATTTCTTTGATGTGGTTGGTGAATCAAGTTTTTCCTTGCGTGTTCACTGCCTGAATTCCTGGAATAATAAATTTTCCATTCCTTGAAAGATGTGGGCCAGCTTCAACAGCAGTGATGGAGGCTGATTGTGTAACAATCACAGCTCTACAATATCTGTGTCTGGATCACCATTTCCAGGTAAAGTTCTGGTTATAAGGAATTAGTTTGACTATGAGCATCATGTTTGATATCAGCTACATTTTTTCAGGTCAGCTATTCAAAGACATTTAGAATCTTACTGGAATCACAAGTTATGTGAGATTTAACAAAAAAACCCAAGGACATAATTTTTGTCTTCTCTATACAAATTATGGGGCACTAAGATATCAAAATTATAGAGGTTGTTAGCCTAAAGAGTTTTCTAATGAACAAGTCCTCTTTCCTTTACCACTTATAATGAAATGTTTAGATTAAGTTTTATCTCTGCTATCAGGGATAAATTGGGAAGTGTAAGGCAGTATTTTCCCCATCACCTTTCATGTTCCTCTCTCTTGACTCATTTTAATCAATTGTGAAAGCTCTCCTGAAATATCATGAGTATTAAAAGTGTCTTAGGAAAAAAAATCTCTTATTTTCAAGACTGCCTTCTCATTGGTTTCCTGACAATGAGGAACAGCTACCAACCCGGAGGAGAATACCATAAATATGTAAATAAAAATTCTTTTTTTTCTGCTGTTCAGTTATCTTGTGTCTTCTTTGCATATCACATTTCACTCTACTGAAACTATTATTAATTTGGACTCAGATCAGGTGTTTCTTACAGTGATTATTTTTGGTAAATTTGTTTACTAGATTGTCTTTGCAAAATGACACTTGACAGTTATTTGATTTCATATTCTGAAAATATGTTTCTTCTCCTATTCTTAAATACTGACTGTTTATAATAAATTATATTGCTTTTTTATAAAATAAATATTTATTTTACCTTTACTATGGTGCAGAGCCTAGGGGAAAAAAATTCACATCTGATAAAATACTTGAACAGGTTGTCCATGTTGCTTCACCTCTCCATCCTTAGACAGAGTCAAAACTTACCTGAACAGTGTCATAGGGAGCCTAAACTTAAATTAGTCCTCCTTTGAGAAGGGTTTGGCCATCCCAGAAAGTCAAAGGACGTGAGTATAACCCTCTGGTCTCATGACACCCTTCTAGATTATTGTGTCCAGCTCTGGGGTCCTCCCAGGAAAAAATGGACATCAACCTCTTGGAGGGTCCAGAGGAGACCACAAAGATCTCCTCCTATGAGGAAAGGCTGAGAGAATTGGGATTGTTCAGTCTGGACAAGAGATGACTTCAGGGTGACCTAACTGCAGCATTCTGGTACCCAAAGGGGATCTAGAAAGACGGGACCAGAGAATTTTGTGGGGCCTATTGCAACAGGAAAAGACAAATATTTCAACTGAAGGGTGGTCAATTGAGATTAGCAATTAGAAATTGTTTTTTTACAATGAGGGTGGTAAAACACTGGAACACATTTGCCAGAGGATTGGTTGACACCCCATCCCTGCAGATATTCAAGGTCTGATTGGATGGGGCTCTGGAAAACTGAAAAACCCTGCTCATTATAGGAGGTTGGGCTAGATGACCTTTAAAGGCCTCTTCCAACCTGAACCATTCTATGATTCTATGATCCCATAGCACCCCTTCTAACTAACTGTCCTGTGAGTCTATGATCCGAGTTCTGTGTGAAGAAATCAATTTGACTTTTTCAACTGAATTTCTTTATCCAGTGTGACGCAGACAGGCTAATCTTCTGGAAGCTGTAAAATATGGGTTTCTCTGGACAGTGACTTTCCTGGTTTAGACCTTTACATCTATAAATCCCAGAAATATTGTCTATGGTGTAAGGTCACTGTTCATAGCTTCAGAAATAGTGAACTGAAGAATATTGCTTCACAAAATTGAATATAGACTATACCTATATAACTAAATGGAGTGTACATAAAAGGCATAGATTTATTTTTTTTTTAGCAGAGAGTTGTATGGCTTTTCTAAATCATTCTACAAAGGTATACCATAAAAAAAATCTTCTACAATATTTCTTTCTTGGTCTATTTTCCGTTTCCAGTTTCCTCATCCCTCTATCACTTCAGAGACCTGTTTTAAAAACTTCAACATTGTTTACCAAAGGGGTTAGAGCATCAAAATGAGAAAAGGAGGCTCACTTGATCACTAGGGACCAGACTATGAAAAATATACAAATAATGGTTCTCCTCCTCAAGGTTAGAGTGGTTCACCAAGTCCTGCATACTGCCCAGAGTGAGTACATGAACGTGGACCCAGAGAGGAACTCAGCTGATAAGTGGTCATTCATTATTGTGTTACTTAACTATGTGCTACAAATTGTAAACTGAAATTTTTATTTAAAAACAAACAGCTGTGCTGTCACGTATGACTGAAAGCAACTTCTTTATAACACTCAGCAAAATATCTACTGGGTAGGTACTAGGAGCCATTATAGACATGGTAAAATAAAACAAACTAAATAAGTAGCCAGTGAAAACAGCAATAAAAAATAATCCTAGTATGCATTGCCTGCTTTTTATTTCCCAGGGACTTGAAATAACATTGTATAGATAAGGACTTTTCCCATTTTTATACCCTCACTCAGAAACTGTGCCACCAGGTATTAATTAGCAAAATCAATATATTCACACCTGTAAAACAGATGTTGCTGAGTATACAAATGGAGCCACAGTAATTCACGCATTGCTATCACATTATAGGCTTGTAAATCATTACACTTTAGTGTTTAAAAAAATAGTAAGATAATAAAAGAAAATCTCTCAGCAGCTGTCATTGTGGCAGGAAAAACACACCATTGCTAGACAGCATTAGAAATCTACTAAGTCTCAGTGCTTTGGACGACAGCCAAAAAGCTTAGATCACCATTTTTGATGTTCTTATCCAACGGGTTTGTTACAGTAATAATGTAGTTTATAAACTATCAATGCAGGATTCTGTGGGGGCCTGAATATATGCAGTGTTATGGAGAGAGTCCCTGTTAAGATTTATGTATTGTAAGATCTAGGTATTAAATAAGTGGGTCCTCATGGGTAGAGTCCCTGTAAGATCTGTGTGGGTCCTAGTTACTCCAAACTAGCTACAGCTGTGAAGTCCTTAGTTGTGCAGCAGCTGTAGCTCGTGAGGGTAACTGGAATAAATAGGGGTGGGTCGAGAGCCCAGGAGGAGCCCCTGAGAAGACACACGAAGAACTGTGCCGCAGAGAAGAACAGCTTGGTACAGTATGGGACTTGAGAAATATGACTACAACTAGAATACAACAACTGGTGACCCCGACGTGATGAAGAACACGCAGCCAAGCATCGAAAGAAGGTATGGAACCCCTTGACATCATAGAAAATAGGACAGCTGAGAGCTGTGGCAGCCTGAGACCTGGGACTATAGAAGAAAAGACAGCTGTGAGCTGTGGCAGCCTGAGAGCTGGGACTATAGAAGAAAAGACAGCTGAGAGCTGTAGCAGCCTGAGAGCTGGGACTTTAGAATATCATATGGCCTTTTGATTAAGGAGCTGTAACAGCAGAAAGCTGTAAGAATACGGCCTTTAAGGAAAAGAGCCTTGAAACATCCAGGGATTTGTATGTGTTCAAAGACAGCCGAGAGCTGTGGCAGCCTGAGAGCTGGGACTGTATAAGGATACGTATATATTCTATGTATGTATCTAAGACAGCCGAGAGCTGGGACTGTATGTATATTGTAATTGTATAATTGTTAAAAGAAAAGGGGGGACAAAGAAAGAAACACCCAACATCTGGCATGTTGGTTTTCTTCAGATATTTTTCCACAGGCTTCCCCAAGGTTCCTTACAGAACCAAATGCACACGTACAGAAACGTACTGGCAGCTCCTCCACACACTGCAGGGTATCAGTGCCCCCTGGCACACAGCCCTGTACATTCAGACTGTGGGAAGCATTTGTGTAGTGAGTTACAATTCAGGGCAAGCACCAGAGCCCTGAAGGGATATTTTATTGTTAATAACAGTGACACCCAGAGACCCTGTGCATGGTGGCATTAGAAGCTTCAGGGAAGCTCAAGTTCTGTTCTGTTTTTACTTTTGATACATAGATGCTTTTACCTATTATTCATTTGAAAAACCATATTTCTTGATTATAAAACAACTTTATCGCTCTTTTGCTGTGGCCTCCAAGTCCCCAAAATGTGCCTCAGAGCAGGTGTTTGTATTCTAGCCAGCTGTGTCTAATGGAAAATATCCTTTGGTGTTGTATTCATATTTCTCAAGTCTCATACTGTACCAAGCTGTTCTTCTCTGTGGCACAGTTCTTCATGTGTCTTCTCAGGGGCTCCTCCTGGGCTCTCGACCCACCCCTATTTATTCCAGTTACCTTCATGAGCTACAGCTGCTGCCCAACTAAGGACTTCACAGCTGTAGCTAGTTTGGAGTAACTAGGACCCACTCAGATCTTACAGGGACTCTCTCCATGAGGACCCACTTATTTAATACCTAGATCTTACAATACATAAATCTTAACAGGGACTCTCTCCATAACAATACTTATATTCTGGCCCCCACATGATTCTTTTTAAAAAAATGAAAAAAGCCTGAAAAAGCAGTCTCTGGAATCTGCACATTATGACATGGAGTCAGTTAATAATGTGACATTCAAATACACAGAGCTAATCTAAAGAGACTGTTATTAAATTATACTTCATCCCTTGGTAGTGGGAACAGGTACATCTGAAGTCCCTATTGTGGTGAATTAAGTTTCATTTAATAAAACCTTCATTATTTCCCAATTTTATATGAAAAGAAAACTAAATAGATTGCTTCTGGGCACGTCATTGAAAGTAATCGCTGTTCCCTGGAAGTGACAATGCCCTGAACATGATTAACACTTTTAGATTTGTTAAACTGCTCCCATAGCAAAGACTCAGGTTATTCTCTTGCTATTCCAGAATCAGTGATGACTTAGTAATGCAGGACTGTTTCTGAAAATACTGTCTTTAAGCTACAGGAATGAGTAATAAACATGCTGCTCATCACCTAGAAAGGAATGACTGCATTTTATGCCTGAAGATAGGTGGAAACCTCATCAGTTTAAGTAGATTATGACAGAGAATTAGGTCAATTTGCAGTGAAAGTGTAATAAAGCTCCTTTGTGATCTGCTGTCAAAACCCACCAAAAATAATCTTGCTCATTCAGTAAGGTGCTGTTTTTTCTCCTTGTTCATCTTCTTCATGGTTTCATCAATTTTATTCCTTTTCTTGATCAAAATAATCATGACTTAATAATTTTCTCCTTATTAAAAAATACTATCTAGTTATACATAGAAATATGCATATCAAGAAAGAGGAGGAAATACTTTTGCAGATTTTTCCTTTCAATACTGGAATTTAGCCACTGGGGCTGAAATATAAGGATGATTAAAATACTCAAAACCATACAAATCATAATACAAGTCTAGGGAACAATGCAAGGAATATTTATAAATTTCAATTCTAAGAGCAGGATTCTAGAAATGTGCAATGCATTTACCAAGTTTGATATTTAGTACAGACACTACGGCAATTTTTTTTTCCTTTTTGAAACTTTTCTGTGACAGGAAGCAGGTACTGTGTCATGGAGTCGAGGTTTATAACATTTTAAGGTAAAAAAAACCAAACCTGTAATTGATATATGGGCATTATGCATCCAGGTCCCAAGATACTTGATTCCAGGTTCTGAAACAACTTAACTCCGACTGGTTATCCTGTACAGAATGGCACGCACATATAGCAAGATGGCAAAATAAAATTTACACACGGGATAATTTTTGGACTTTACTATCCTGCTAATTAAAACAACTTCTGCAGACTATTTTTAAAAAGCATTTTAAAAGCATCTGGGCAACATTCTGAGACACTAGTAAGAGTGTTATTTGCAGAACTTTTGTGCCAGAAGCTGGTGCTTAGGTCTCAAGGAAAAGAATGACCTTTAATAGCTACATGAAATTGTCTCCAAGAATAATACAACTATCACAAATGTTGTGACAAGTGATAAATCCTCTTAAACAAAATGTGTGCCCATTAGGCTGAAACAAAAGGAAAACAAAAATTATTGAGTTACATTAGTTTGATGACACGCTGATTTCTGAGTTGCCCTCCACTGTGCTTTTACAGTGTTGAAATGCAAGTTGATATCTATGAATATATCAGAATTGCATAAAATACAGCAATAGCACGTACTGTGCAGACAATATGGGATTTTTTTTTCAGAAAATAAACAGTATCTTCTCACTCAGAAGCTTCCCCAAGTGCCTGGAACAGGGCATACCTATGTAAGGTGTTAACTGGCAAAGAACTGCAAGGAGTGGCCTGGACTTTGACAGGTTGGACAGATGGGCAAAGAAGAATCTTCCAAAATTCAACAACAGCAAATGAAGGGTCCTGAACCTGGGAAGGAATACCCCATGGACCTGTACAGGCTGGGGTCTGATCTGCTCAAAGCATCTCTGTGGAGAAGGAACCTGGGAGTCCTGGTGGCCAACAAGCTGCTCACGAACCAGCAGTGTGCCCTTGTGGCCAAGAAGGCCAAAGGTATCCTGGGGTGCACTGGGAAGAGCATTGCCAGCAGGTCACAGGAGGTGATCCTGTCCTTCTGCTCAGCCCTGGTGAGGCACTTCTGGAGTGCTGTGCCCAGTTCTGGGCTCCTCAGGTCAAGAGAGATGTGGAGCACCTGGGGTGGGTCTAGCAGAAGACAACAGATCTGATTAAGGAACTTGACCATCCTACTTAGGAGGAAAGGCTGAGGGAGCCGGGCCTTTCAGCCTGAAAAAGAGACAACAGAAACAGTCCCACATCAATGTCTAAGTGTCTGAAGGGAGCTGAACAAGAGGATGGAGCCAGGCTCTGCTTGGTGGCAAGGGTCAGAAACTGATGCACAGAAAGTTTTCCCTGAACATGAGAAGTAATTTTACTGTGTGGGTAACTGAGTACTGGGACAGATTGTATAGAGAGGTTGTAGAGAACTGTCTGGATATCATCCTGTGCAATATGCTCTAGGACAGCCCTGTTTGAGCAGGGCTGAACCAGATGGCTCACTGCTCAACCTGACCCATCCTGTGAAATGAACAGGCAATAGCCAAACACAGTCAAAACTAAGTCTCTCTCCAATGAACCTGCATCCAACTAAAATAATCAAATACTTTGTGTATCGCACATTTCCATCTTCTATGAAAAAGGTGCAATTCAATGACCCAGAACTAGGCTCAGAAATGGATTGAAACTGGCTCTCCTGTTTTTTGTTTTCAAGAGCACATGGCTAAATTAATAAAGCCCTTTTAATTTGAATTGCTCCAGCAAGAACTGATCCTGTATCCCCAACTGTCTGTTCTGTTTATGATGGCTATTAAAGCTGATCAGCTCTGATTTGGACCAAAAACCCAGAAAAAACACTTGGAGCTCATCCCTCTGGCCCACTGGAGCTGGGGCAGGGCATTCCAGTGCTGGAGAGAGTGAGAGACATTCAGTGAACCAATAAACAAGCACAGAGGACTCTCTCTCTCTGGACTACAGAAGGGTAGTACAGCTACATTTGCATCACTTTCTGAATTTGCTATCTCTTCAGAACAGTGAGAGAGTTTATTGTTTAATATTCATTTTTTATACCTGTGGCTACTTTGCTTGTTAAATTAACATTTTTTCCCACTTTTCTCAAAGGAGGTTTATCTCCTAAATAGGTGGGGGGAAAGGCCACTGAATATTGCCCTTTAGGGAATGATCCCTTTGGAAATTCCCTCCCTAAATTTGCCCTAAACCAGGACAGTATGTATCTGTACAGCTAGAATTTTTGGGGAAAACACACATGAGACACGTTTCAGTTATGTAATGTAATAGAATTTGTAGCAGTACAAGCTGATTTGTACCGAACATTAATCCAGTTATAAATAAGAAACCTAGCCTAGTTTCATAAACCAGCCTCTGGGCTGACTGACAGAGGTTTCAACAAATAACACTCCTAAATTACAAGCATGTGACTGGTTCAGAGTCTGGGAGGTGTGGAGATTAGACCAATGACAGCTTAGAGCCAGGAGCTTTGAATTGCCCATAAAAGCAAGCCTGGAACAGTAAAACAGGCTGTTTGGCTGATGAACAATGGAGGTCTGTCGTGTGTTCCATCTCAGACACACAAACAACAAGTGTCAAAATTTAATAGATTCCTCATGCAACTTTCTGCTTTGCATTTAATTTCCATCAAATAAGTAAGTAGAAGCAGTCTCTGTCAAAGGGCAATCATCATTGTTAGTTTAGTGATGATATTAGGTTACTTTAGAACATTCACTTGCATCACTGTCCAATAGTTGTTCATAGAACGCTTTGTAACAAGATAGAGTGTGGACAGAAAATTCCTGGAGCTGGCCATATTCTGAGCAGATGTCTGCACAATGCTTGTTCTCACAGTTCCAGTTCGCTCTCACTCTTTCTAGGTTTCATATGTCAGATTCATAGGACTTTATCCTGTCTTTGATTAAGTAAGTATTATGGTGGCAGGACTTAAACAAATGAAGTACAAGAGCTGAGTAGCTATTAATAATCCCAAAGCAAAGCCTAGACTACTCTATCCACTTTCTCCAGGATGAAAGCAGTTTGCTTTTGTCTTTCCAAACTCTGTTTCTAGAATATGTGCAAATGTG
Organism: Melospiza georgiana; assembly: GCF_028018845.1. Lineage (NCBI taxonomy): Eukaryota > Metazoa > Chordata > Aves > Passeriformes > Passerellidae > Melospiza > Melospiza georgiana. Next base: position 94,304,798 of record NC_080432.1, read on the forward strand.
CATTGGAAAGTGGAGGAAACACAGATTGATATATCCAACACTTTTTACTCCTTCCCATTTTATCTGCATTGGAGAAAGAGTGAAAATAATTTAAAATTCTATTGATAATTCAAAGTGCTGTTCCCAATAAAATAAACAGACAAAAAAAAAAAACCAAAAAACCCTAATGGATGGTGAGAGGCACTATTTGTGTTTTCTCACACCAACATGAATATTTTTCCTTTTTTGTGGCAGAAAGGTCACACAGTTTACATAGTCTGTAAATCTCACCATTTAGGTGGAAGAATAGTAGTAATCAAAAATCTAAGAATATAACACAACAAAAAAGCAGAACAGTTCAAGCTGCCAGACACCAATTCTGTGTCTGCAACAAGGAGAGTAATGTTTAAGGAGACCCTGCATGGAGAAAATGATGACTGCTATCTGCCATGCAGTCCAATCTCCAGGTTACTTTTATGTCAACCTGCATAAGCAGTCTACCAGAGACAGAGAAGGACAGAAAAGTGAATGCTCTGCTGGCTGACTGCCATTCTCTCTGCAGTGACTGATAATAATACTTAATCAAATTCCTATCTGTGGTCTTTATCTTGCACCAGTGTATGCAGTCATTCACTTATTGTTTGGATCACATCTCCCTGTTGCTAGTAACAATCTGAGAATGATAACATTTGTTGCTATTTTTATTTCTTTTCCAGTGAAAGATAGGTTTCTACCTCCTTATCCTCCCCTTTCACTTCCCCAACACACATATATTGGATTATTGGCCTTCAGTTGAACTCTATAACAGTGAACAAGCTCCAGTCTTTTTCTTGCAGATTAACTTTTTAACAGAAATGTTTCCTGTTTATGAAAATGGCAAATTTATATACACAGCTGAACTTGGCTGCATAATGGCTTCAATGTTTGAGAGGAAGAAACAATACTGGTTTACTGTTAATAAATTCTGAACATATATCTTGACAAGGAAATATCTCCACATCACCAGAACCAAGGCATTAGTCTAAAGCACACAAGGTAAAAATACTTGGGTAGCAAACAAAGGTGGAAATTTAGGAGGTACATTTAGTTGAGCATTCCAGAATCTGCTTAAGGCTGCCACATTAGCAGTCCTTTCTTCTCCTCCTTGGTAGATTGAGTCCATGTTCTCCTTTATTGTTCATAGTCATTCATGTGACTGCAGTCAAGTCCTGACTCAGTTCAGGACCTACAGTAGGAAAAACTGAGTGAACTATTTAATGAAATAAAGTATAAATGCAACTATAAATGCAACAAGACTAAGCATGTCTCTGTATTCAGAAGGAACTAGAGATGTCCAGAGACTGAAGTTTAAGTTGGCTGCTCAATATGTTTTGTGTAATATTTAGGTCTGACAGCATTGACTTCTGTTTATCACTACTCCCCTGTAACATGCAGGGACAGATAGCTGAAGATCAAATAATGTAAATATCTCAGAGTCAAGGTTTAATGGTTAATTATGGTGCAAAAACATTCACTCTGCCCAGGATGGCACAGCACAGTTTGCCTTTTCCTTTCATTGCAGTGCCCCACTCATTAAGCAAAACTGAGGTGAAAAGAAGTCATGTGGACCTGCAAAGAAAGTCCCCTGTTCCTGAAGGGGTAGAAAGCTGCCCTGGATTAATTTCTGGTGGAAAGAAGATTCTGTCCTCCCTTTTCTGAAGAAATCAGACTTTGTTCTGGTTTTCAGAGCTCAGTCACACAACAGTCCATTGAAATTCTATGAAGATTTTCACTAGGCATTTTTCAAACATTCACGAGCACTGGATTTATACCTTATTACCTTCTTCATGTGAAATAGAGTTAAGAAGGCAGTGGTGGTTTGTGTAAGTTCTTACTTTGCATTCATATACTTCACAATTAGCTGCATCCTTGGTGGGAACTGGCCCCGACCCTGAAGCTTTACGTTACATGATGAAAAGGGAAAACTGAGTATCCTCACATTGTATCCAGCCACAGCAAGAGAGGAGACATTTTTGGCAGGAATGGACAAGCTAGCTGGGAAAGTCAGCAAAACAGTCTGAATATCAGACTTGTCTTAAACCACATATTAAGCTTTTTTACCGTTTTTTAGGATACTACCTTGAGCAAGGTGGGCCCAGACCCAGATTTGGGGTTAGGTTTTTTTTTCTCCTAAGTAAAAGTCATCATTTAAGGTTCAAGAGTCAATGAAAGGTGAATTCTGACCCTAGAATAGAGTTATTAACAACTACTCTTTCTGAAAGATTTAGAAAAAGAAAGCAGAAATTCACAAATATCCAAAGCATATTGAAATACTTGTTTTTCTTTATTTGCCAAACCAGAGAAAACTGTAAATGAGAAACAAAGGTCATAAAACCTAAATACCAATAATTACATCTTAAACTGCTCATTTGAGTCTTAGAAGGGAAAATAGTTGTGACCAATTAATATGCTCTATCACTGTATGTTCCATAAATAAAAGAAAATTATTCTAGAAAACAATCCAGCATAAGACACAGTACATTGTACCTTGTCCTTTTGCCTTAATTTTATACCTACCAGAAAATAGTTTTCCATTAGCAACATGCTCAGATGAAAAGATCTAATATCTTTAATGTAAAAATAAGGTAGCAATGCACAGCAATAATCTTAACATCATTAACTTGAACAAAAAAATAAATTGGTTAAATTATAAACAGTATTCTCAATTGAAAGTCTTATGTCTCTTTGACTAGATCTAATCAGCAAGGTTCTAGCTAAACAATTGTTATTTTTCAAATTTTTTAGCCTATCACAATGATTTTATCACTGGGGTTGTCTCTAATACTCTGTAATACATCAAGTGTCAGTGGCTGCACTGAGATTTCATGGATCAGCTGAGAAGAACACTTATGGAAGTTGATAATAATAAAAAAAAAAGAAATGGAAGTGGATGAAAATTAGCATAGGAGATGGCTGCCAAGTGCTTTGTAAGGATAAGAGTCCTAAGCAAGTCATTCAAAGTCCATTGGTGTGACATGAAACAGATAAATTGGAGGTGAATTCACAATTGGGAGATTGGAGTCAGTGCTTAGCTAGCTAAGGAAATGCTACTAAATATAATTGATAAGAATTGACATTCACTTTAACAGAAGTCAGCTGTCTGAGTTCAGCTTCAAAAAACACAATATTTGAAGGGAGAGACTCATCCCTGTGTCCAAATTTATCTTCAAAACTGGCTATTTCAAACACATGGACAGGAAAAACATGTAACAATAATTTTGTTACTTCCAAATGATTTTGACATGGAAAATTAAACTAATATTAATATTTTGTGACCATATTTAATAACATTTATGTGAGACTGTATTTATTTTAACATTACGGATATCATCACTAGTTTTCTTCATACATAGTCACAATAAAATATAAGATGTGAAAGTACAGTAAAAGTTCATGCTATTCATAACTCTAATATTCATCAATAATTATTTTCCCATTCATCTAAGAAATCTTGTAATCACAGAATCACAGAATCACAGAAGTTCAAGGCTGGAAGAGACCTATAAGATCATCAAGTCCAGCCCATGTTCTAACTGTAATGATTTCATTGTCATGGGTATGGAAAAGTGTTCATTACCAGCTACATATGAAATGATACTTCTGACATTCTGAAGTGGTAGTAACTCAAACATTAAATTATGGCAGCTTCTTACTCACTGGTTTCTCCAGAAAGCAAAGTTTTGAAAGCAACTTAACTTAAAGTATTAACATATGTAGTTGAAAAAGTATATCTTTTACCTATCTCTTTGAAATTACAGTTTATCATTTTTTATGCATATAAGGTCTGTATCCACTTTTCCCCTAAGTTCTTACTTTGTATTATTCACAGCCAGAGTGGGCCCATTTTTATCCATTTTCATTGTCTTTGTATAAATACATAAACTTCAACCACGCAGATCAATGAGTTTAGCATTTCCTAGAATGCATCAATCTCTTTCTATGAATTCTAGAATAGCTAATGGAAATTCTAACTTTGGTGTCTTTAGAAGATTACTCAATACCACTGAAGTTAAGTGAGGTGAAAACACAGACTACAGCAATAGCAAGAAGAGATTTGCGACATGAATTGTTTACTCTATGATTTCAGAATTCCGTGGTGTTAGACTAAAGCAAGAGTAGCTTAAGTGGGTGAAAAATATGGTATCAATAAAAAATGCAATAATTTGTCAATCAAATTGAAAATCAAAATGAAACAAAATAGAGAAGGTAGAATAAGAAATACTATAAATGGTATGTGCTAAATAGCCATAAAATATTAATCCTTAAAAAACATGCTATGAATTCAAATCTAACTGAGTAGATATCATTCCCATCATCAGAAACATCCACTTTCAATTCTTCTAAAACACACACTATTGTACATGGATTTGGTTACTTGTATGTAGATTAATCTGTTTATATTATTGCTGTGTTTGCGGTCAAATTTTAGTAAAATTGTTCCTAAAGTGTATTTCCCTCAGGATGTGCTCTGTTTTATCATATAATTTCCCTAAACTTGTCTTCCTTGTCTTCATGTTATCCTTCTGTGAAATTTTGTTTTCAGTTTGTAAACCTGTATTCTGAAAATAAAGTAATACTTTGGCAATACAAATGTCTGCTGGGGAGCAAAAATCTTTTAAGAAAAATACAAAAGTATTCTTTCTTCTGCAAATGGTAATTGGAGGATTAGGCTAAGCAATTTATTTCCAAAGAAATAAATGTCACTTTCCCAGTGTATTCAAATAGAAACATAAATTTCTTCACTATATGGAAATATTAATTCATGAACATTGTGTACAGTTAATAGAGACTTGTTTATTCAACATTTTTAGTAGACCTGATACCTTGAAAAATTTACAGATGCTATTAGGAATTCTTTAGGTCATTTAGTGCAAGAGTTTTTTATACTTTGTCAGTGTAATATTAAGAAGTCATCTCCATCATCTTTTGCAATGTTCTCATTTCAAGTAGAGAAACTGATAGCTGTGTAACCTGCTCAGTGATGCAGTGTGATACAAATAGGAAAAATAATAGAATGGGTTGAGACAGAGTGAGAAAAACAACACATCTAATCGAAACAGCAAGAGTTAAGCAAGCAGAATGGCATTTATCTCATCTGTGTTTAGCTATTTTAGCCCAGCTGTTAGTAAGCATGCTTATCCATCCAAATACTACTTTGCTCACAAATAATGGAGTCCACAGTTTCATGACTTGCTGGAAAATACAAGGCCAATCTGATCTGTGATCACTGCTGTAAATAAGGAATAGGTTCATTTAACCCAGTTGCATTCCAGCAATGTAAAGCCAAGCAAGACCCAGAGATCCCAGTGAGTTTCTGTCTCTAGCACAGGTCTCTGCTGTGAAAAAGCAGGTATGTAAGTGTACCCATCACTCAAATAGTTGGGATTATCATAACAACCTCCTGACCTATTCAGAAATTTCACTTTACATTCCTGTCTTCATGCTCATCAGACTCCAGTCTGAGTATTTTCAGAACCTAGACTAAACATTGACTTTCAGCTAAAAGTAGTCCTCCAAAAAGTCTTTATTTTCCTATAAAAAAGTCTGTAGGAGTTCTGCCATCAGTGTCCTACCTCAGAAGCTTGTTATGTGAAATACGTTTTTGTAGATGTTCTTTAACAGCTAATAAAATCTGAGGATCCTTTTTGTTAACTTTAGTGGGAGATGGAATGATCTCTCCTGCACCTAAGGCAAAGCAAACTAACTTCAAATGGACTTTGTATTAAGCCCCAAAGGGAAAATAGCACAATTCAAGATAATACTTAATCTAAATTTAGTACAAATGCTAGTGTGCAAATCCAGTGCAGCCTAAAATTGAAATTACATTTTCTATAAATTATGTAAGTTTTAAATTATTTTTGTTTATAAATCATAAAGATAATATAAAATGTGAATTATATAAAAATACATATTTTTTTAAACTACCTTATATAGCACATTATAAAGACTATTTAAATCTTTCTTAGGAAGCCCTTAGGTAACAGCTAGCTATAAACTGAAGTGTCCTCTGGAAGTAGGGATATACAGTTGTCTCAGTTTTATATCCTTACAAAGTGTTCACACTAACACAGGTAGGGGCAAGATTTTACTTTAAAGACCTGTACAATTTTACAGTGGAAACTTAGGAATATCTTGCATTATGAATCATTGGAATGAATAGTCTTGACCTGAAAGGGTAATTTGGCCATTATGTGTACAGATCCAGCTTTGACACTCTTTGGGTCCCTTTTTTATCTATATTATATATCTATATCTATCTATATCTGTATCAATATCTATAATATTGAGATATTAATCCTGAATTATTATTAGTTCAGAGTGATGAGAAAATAATCAGGGAGTCTTCACTCAGGCCTTTAAAAATTTAAGTCTAATGGAAGCGTAAAGCCTAAAATGGGTTGCTATCAAATATTATCAACATTTAGGGATACTTTTTCAATGCTCTCTGAAGTGCAATGATTTGAGTAGCAATCAGTTATATTTTGAAAGGGAAGTATCTATTTAAACACTGAATCCATGACAATGAAGGCAAATTTGTTTGTACTAAGCTTTATCTATTACCAGTACACAGTCAGTCAAGAGCTAATTTAACATTTGTTAAAATCTCTGTTCATGATTAGGGGAAGAAAGGATGTTTTTTTTTATTTTTGCAGTAAAATAAACTTTGGCTATAGAGTTTTTATGTTAGGGTTTTTTTCATTTTTCAGTGATGTTCAGATAGGTAATCATTTAAGCTTGTACAAAGAACAAGATTATATATATATGTATGTATAGACAGAGGACTTAGCTCAAACTCTTAGAATAAAGAAACATATGTCTAGTATCTTTTTCTCTAAAGAATTATTAGTAGCATTATTTCATTTTACATGTTTTGATCACACAAAAAGGAAATGGAAAAAATTTGAGATCAGCAGGCCACATCCATTTTCCTGAAAATTCAGGAAAAATACACTTGGGGAGAATTTGACCCAGAAAATCTGAATCTTTTTGCATATAATGAAACTGATTAAGGTCAACACCTGAAATCAGGACTGCTACAGCACAACCGAAATTATTCCAATAACTTCCTTTTATTTTTAAGACAATTGCATTTTCATAAAGTAATCTCCTAGTGTACTTCACTCTTTTTTTTTTTTTAATTGGATATAAATGTACAGAACCTTTAAATCCAAAGTATGTTATTTCCCAGACATCAAAATACAGATTTTAACTTAAAAATACTAAGGTATTTTTCACTCTTCAACACAGATTACACAAAAATTTAAGATGCACAAAGCAGAAACAAAGGCATGGCCCAGCAATTTTAGCTAAGCAGCTTTTCCTTCCTCTTAGCCTGTGTGGAGCTGGTCTTTAGTTAGCACCAGTTTGCACAGCTGTCCTAAAGGAAACACACATCTCTAATTCACCTGAAAATCTGATGCTGTGTGAATGAATTGGCACATGTGCATTTTCTTAACTGTAATGTCTACCTGATGGAACAAATAATTCAGATCCAGTGCGTGTTAAACACTAATGCTTGATTAAGCATTTAAACTGATGCTGCTTCTTTTTCTTTTTTTTCTTTCAAAGCTATGATATAAAATAGACACTAAAGAACAGATTCTGCAAACAGGTTGGGGTTTCTTTCCTTGTAAATTAAGTTTTAAACATTTAAACTTTTTTTTGGTCAAAAATATTTCCCTTAAGTGTAAATTAAATTTCCTTTAAAACTACCTATTTGTGATATGGTGCATGGAATACCTAACAGACAGAATGTTACTATTTAATTTACACTGTCTCTGTGCCAAGGATATAAAAAGATCTATCAAAGGTATTTCTGTATCAGCTTGACAGTGCCACATTTTTTGTGAAATGCTACCAGTCAGCTAACAAATTTTATTCAATTCTCCTTAAGGAATACAAAAGCATTCTGTAACACAAATTATTTGCATATAGATGACTATACTAAACTTGCAGAAAGTAAACAAAAAATTAATACTTTCCAATGTTATGAAAATTATTGTAGAGGTCTTTAATAGACCTTTTATTTCCCCTCCACACTAAAGTAGCAGTGTTCCCAGAATGATAATAATCTTTTTTTTTCCTCACACTGCTGAGCTGGGAGTGACCTCACCTGACCCAATTGAAATTGATTTTGTTGTTGAACTCCTTGCTAGTGCAAATTAATCTTAGATCCATACAAGATCAGGGAAGCAAGACACAGACTACAAAGACCTCAACTACTGAGGGAAAAAATTAGCTCTGGAAAAAGTATTTTAAGTTTGGAAAGATAAATGGTCACAATGAGTTGCTTTGATAGAACATCTGTAGAATAGGAGAAGAGAATGACAAGAGCTCTGTGAAAAAGCTGTAACTTAATAGCCTAATTTCCTGCCTAGCCCCAAAGCAATATCTGTCTGTTTCTGACAGTTGATGAAAATGCAGCAGGGTTTGATTTGCTCACCAGTGTGGGACAAGTTCAGTCCCATCTCTCCCTCCGTTGCCTTGAGCTACATGAATGCAGCAGTCAGGTTCTATTACTGGTTTCCACCTTTTTATTTATAAAGATATGACTTGCTTTTCCTTTTTTCCTAAAGATATACCTGCCCCCTTTTTTATCTGTTTCAGTATTTGTCTTTTTCCCTCCATAACAGCTGATCTCCCTTCCTAGCTGTTTGAAACAATATGGATTTCAATAAATTCCCATGTCTCAAGAAATGTGTAAAGGCAAAAGGAAGCCTTACACATGATGTCATTCTCACTTAGAGCATCTGTGCTGTGCTGCTTGGGTCTCCTGTAGTGAATGCCCAATACAGGCAGCACAATGACCTGACTTTTACAGTCTGTGTAGGATTCCTCTGCACACCACAAGCTTTGACAGAACTCAAAGGTATCTGATAATGCAGAGCCTCTGCAGCTTGTATTCCTATAACTGAGAACCATTAATGTCTGATTTAACAAGCTAAATATCGAAAAAAGAAGTGTAACAAACAACTTCATCGTGAGAGTTATGTGCTTCTTCTTGAAAAAAAAAATCGATGATAAATGTTATATCCTGAAATAAAATGTTCCAGTATTGTATAAATAAATGCTAAATAATTTAAATGGAATAAATTAAGACTCAGCCATTGTACAAAATCATTGTAGAACAAAAATATTGTAGATTTGAAAAATATCTGAAGCTAAAAAAAGGGGGAGGGGGCAAGGAAAAAAAGCCAACAGCTTTCCTAATTTCAGTGTGTGAACTGAATACACCTTGATTTGCTAATTTAGGCATTGCACAAAGAGATATAAACATGAATACACTTTTTATTCATTTAATTTTGCAGTGAAAAAACATTTTTGCTTTAAAACTAGAACAAATTTGGAAGTAACTTTTGAGTAACAAATAATTTAAATATGAAACTTGAAATATAGTCAGGAGTTTAAGTAAAGAACACAACAACAGAAAACCCATACAGCATTTCGCAGACTGGTCAGGAGGCCACTTGAAAACCACATGAACTACAGAGCTATTGATGAATGTGGACTGAAATGTAAATCAGGGCTGAATTAGTCAGAAACTTCAATGTAATCCCAATGTCACAAAGAGGAAGGAGTGAGGATGTGATAGTTTCTAGAGAAACTTCAAATTCCAGTCAATTCAAACATAAATTATGGAAACAATCAGCTTATTAGATGAGGAATATCAAGCTCCAGTAGATAAATAGTCAAATCAGTTCACTTTTGTCCCCTTGTTGTTCTCCTTTACTCTCTCTACGTATTTAACACACACTTACTTGCATAGACCTGCTTGCTCAGATCTCCTGTTTCTTGCTGTTCACCTTCCACAGCAGAATTCTGATCTTAGTCATAGGACATTATTTTGTTGTTTGTATTGTCCCACAACCCAGAGTTAAATGAACACTCACTGAATTATTTCCAGATTCCTTTGAGCATGAAAGATGGAAGAGAGATGTGTGGAAGGGCTGCTCCTCACCAGCAGCTGACGTGGTCCTACTTGTAGGTCAAGATGTGTTCCCAGCTCTAAGTTACAGCTCCTGCAGACACAGAGAGCCCAGAGAACCTGACAGGCAGCAGCCTTTGAGGACAATGCTGCCATCCCTCAGTTTATGTACAGCCCCCATCTCTGCACTGAACTCACAGTAACTTCTCAAAGGGTAAATATGAGAAACTGAGAAAAAACTAGGACAGACAGAGGCAGGTCTTCTGGGTTGACATGATAAACTTAAAGGGAAATCTCCAAAAACTTAGAAAGTTAGGATGTATGAGGCAAAAAGCCAAGCATTCCCACAGAATGAACCTCAGATCCAACAAATATCTGTACTTTATTCACACATGATTTTCTTTCAATAGCTTAAATAATACTTTATTTATGGGAGACTGGGGCTATTATAATGTATTTCTAAACACAGTGATGATGAATATAACAAATGTAATATGTTAAGAGTTAACAAGAACATTCAGTAATAAATAAGCAGTCTATGCCTTTCTCTTCCCACATCTAAGGATAAGCTGAAAAATATATTTGCTTTGCATCATGAGTGATAATTTTAGAAATTGGATAATATTTCATGACAAGGAAATTTGTATAAACATTATGGAATGCAAATTATGAAGCAATTTGCTTGATACATTTTTGCAAAGTTCCACTTATTTCACTGGAAATATGCTAGCTTGTGCCTAGGCAGAATTATTCTTGCAATAAATGTGTTTAATTTCAGAAATTTGAAAGCATTACTAGGAAAGCACTGTTTATAGGAACAGTTCTAAAACTATCAGTATTTAGATGCACACTAGAAAAATGCAATTCTCCTTCAGAGAATTTAAAAGATTTTAGAAAATTGCTAGAAAATAAAGGATATTTATTGATGGGTGTCTCCATTCCGTGGCAGTGCAATAGCTATTCAAATACTGTTTTTTAAAATACTAGAGATCATGTCTGTGATGACAAGTACTGAAGTTTAATATAAAATGAATCTAACAAATCTGGCAACATTATCTTCTCAAAGACTTAGATTGTCTCTAGTGTTTGTCTCTATCCCTTTTAAGGATTGTATTCATCAACTGTCAAAACCAAAACTGATGACTAATCCAGAATTCACTGAACTACATCACTTGTCTGAAAGGAGAAGTTTAAACTGAGAAGATATCACCCATGCATTCATTATGTCTACAGAAGCAACAAATTCCTTTTCTCTATGTCACTCTCTAAAGAGTACAAAATACTAAAGAAATCAGAAAACACTTCCTGATTGCTGATTTAACCAGTAAAAACAGGTTATGTTCATTTAGAAATGGACTAGTCGTAGAGATCTAATCAATACTCCAATTACTATAGAGAGGGAAGGCAAAGAGGAAGTCACAAAAAGTTATTGTGAACATGTCTCTGTTTCTGCAAATTTTCCCCACAAGTAGTATAGCTGTTTATGAAACAACTATAGAGACAATAGAGATGTCCCAAAACATCAGGGTAATTAAGAAAGATATTTAATTTTTTATATTCTGAAATATCTCCAAAAAGTTCAGTAAAGTATAACTATAAAAATTCATGGTAGGAATAAAGAATTAAAACACTCTGAAAAAAATTCTTAAGACTTTACCAAGTGTAAAACATCTGTGGCATCTAAAAGTTTAGGAAAAACACAATAAGGACTTCTCCAGAGTCTAGTTGCACTTGTGTTTTAAAGGGAGAAGCAAACTCCAAATATGGGTGCTATGAAACATATTTAAATCAAGCCCCAGTCCACAGAGCCTCACTTTCCCAGAGTTTGCCATATTGTTCTGAGTATCAGTAAAATCAATTGGTTTGATCAGCTGAATGTTGTGAAAAACTCATATTTTTATCAGTTCTGCCTTTCTTGATGGAAAAAAATGGTCTTGCATGTGGCCTGTGAAACACTCTGTCTTTCCTCATGATGAGCAATATATTGAGTTGTTAATGAGGTTAGAACAGAGCATTAAGGTGCCACTCAGGTGGGTTCCTAACACTTTTTCAGGCTTGCTCTTTGAGTAGTTAAAAAATGTTGACTTGAAATGCCCCTTGGATCTTGGCTTATTTAGACCATAACTGATCTGCTGGCTGACCATCTCAAGATGGGAGTGCATTGCATGACCAGGACTAAAACCAACTTTCCAGAGGTAAAGTTAATTCAGTCATTTGGAAAAGTGATCTTCAGCTTGTCCAACACAATCATGGGAAAACTATGTGGGAACCTCTTCCAGTATTAAAGAAACAACCCAAAGAACTGACCTACCAGTAGTTCACAAGGTAATTTTGGGTTTAAAAAATAGGTAAATTCTGTTGTGGGATGACAATACACCAATAGGCCAAAATCTATTTAAATCAGTGATTGGTAAGAAAACAATCATAATTTCGGCTATCATAATTAGGTCCTGAAACAAATGGAGACAGTTTCCAGAACTGGAACCACAGTAGCAACGGATGATATAAGTGCAGGAATTCAGTTATTAGTCTCAAGCCACCAGAAATAGTCATACATGTTACACAGGGATGACAGAAGTTCTTGTTTCCCTGAAATTCTTCTTCTCCATTTTTACCTTTAAACTAGTATTCCCTGTGTAGTTACTGTATCAAGTGATTAAAGCTCACTGGGCATACAGAGCTGCAAATCTTCATAATATTGTTTTCATGTATCCAGATTTGAATTAGCTTCTGTTATAAGGATTTGGTTCCTTTCCCTCATCATCCATATTGGAAAGAAATTGAATTATGCCAATTCTTGTTCAAAAAGCCCTTCAGTATGGTTTTCAGTGTAGCTGGTCTGAAGCACACAATATCAGTAGCAGGTCTGACTCCCTCTGCCATACCTTAATCTCATCAGAGTTTTGCGTCCTTAAACTCCTTCACATGCCCTCATGGCACAGGACATAACCCAGGGTATGCAGAATGCATGCAGGATTTTGTGACATATACAAGCCCAGTTGTGTTCCCTTCAGCCTGGTGCTATGGTTTGTTGCGAGAACTGAACATATTCCCTGGGAAAGATGAAGGTGATGGTGGTGGTTCTGTCCAAGGTGAGTTCTAAGCGGGAAGTAGGACAAAATGGTTGAGGCACAGTTGTGAAGGAGCTGTGACAGAAGGGAGAATATCCACAGATGAGTCACTTTGCAGTTAGTCTATCCCCCATTCTCATAGTACAGAATTCTAAACAGCTTATATTGGCTGATATGAAATGGGGATATCAGCCCTTGGGGGATAAAACAGGATGAGGTGTTCCCAGCTTCTTCCTCACTCCACTACTCTGTTTTATGAGAACATAAGGGTGCTAAAGACATGATTCAAGGGAGAGGAACTCCCTTCAGTGGGGAGTGGTGGAGTCCTTTATCTTCCATCCATAGGAACATTTCCATTGCTTTAAAAGTATTCTGGATTAGACCCTACATCTCTGTCTCTTTCCAGACACAGAAAGTCCCACTAGCACTGTAACTAAGCGCAGTGTTTTCCCTCTTTCCATACAATCACAGCATTTTTTTGTGGCCCCAGTGATATTAGATGCCGTCCTTAAAAGGGCAGACACAAAACACTCCTGTTTGTTACTGCATAGCATGTAGGCAATTTTTTCTTGACAAGGCTTTAGTGTATCGATGGCTGTTAAACACACTTTTGCCAAGGATCTGCAAGGCATCTAATTTATGGCCATTGCCTAACAGACTGTTTAAATGTTAATGAATCAGGTAGCTGAATTACATGCATGAATTGCTGCATATAGTTATTTTAGACAGGCTGCAGTGGATGGAATTACCAATGCAACTCACCTGCCACTAATACTAAAATTTGAAATTTGTTTCTAAGTTACACATGCATATATTCCAGCTTCAGCATCAGCAGCATTGGATAAAACCGTGTGGTTGCCAAGTTAATGAATTTTCTCCTGCCTCTTTGTATAAGCCTTTAATCGTGTGCTAAGAGGGAATTGCAGGCAAGGGAAGAAATTGCTTTACCCCTCACTTTCTCAGGTGGAAGGTGGGATTATATGTATGAAGGGTATACTGAAAATTAATTAAATATTCAGTTTTAATAATTTTATTGCACTATTAATGTAGGATGTTTCACCCTTCCAGGTTAGAATTGCTCTTTGTTTCCCTATTTCTTCACCTTTTAATGCAAATCCCTAACTAGATGGGTGTTTTCCTTAATCATATGGAAACACAGAATCAATTTGTTCTTGAGGGACCTCAAATAAAAGTTATGAGTTTTATGGTCGATTGATCATTAAAAATATTTCTGCAGATGACTCAGAGGTCCAGAGCAATTATAAAATTCTACAGGATTCCAATTTGAATAGCTATTTTGAGAGACAGAGTCTCAAAATACTGTGTGTTGATTGAACACAAACAATTACACAATTACATTGCTTTTTTTTTAAGCCCAGAAGGAAGAAAAAAAAAAAAAGGAAAACATGGAAGCTTCTAAACCCTCTTAAAATAAAATTAATTTTAATACTTGATTTAAAATCCTGCAAAAACACATAATCACAGTTGACACAAAAATCCTGTGTACTTAAGTCATCTAAGTATATAACACAAAATACTAGAAGGAAAAAACCCAACACATTCCTCATAGGCAACCACAGATTATTACATCTAACAAAGTTCACTCATATTAATCTTGAATTTGCACATGCAAATCAGGCACTTCTTGGCACCAGTGAAGGGAAGCCTCATTAAAGCTGGAATAAAAAAAAGCCTAAAGGGGAAGCACTTTATTTACTTGAAAAAAAAATCATGAGTATTTTGGCCTTTTCAACAGCCCCATCTGTCCATTAAATGCCATCCATTAAAGAGACATACAACAGAGTGGATATAAAACATGGATGCAGAATTTTCCATGTTTTTTTCCAGTATTTTGAAGATTTCTGCTCCAGTAGGTTTTTTTTTCTTTCCTCCCTCCTCTTCTCTGCATCCATTGCTTTGATATATTCCCATATTAATCTCTTTCACCACATCTCAAGCAGTGCTGATGCTTTGGTATTTCCCAGTTGCTCACACATACACATTTAGGCACCTATGATGCAATCCCCCTTCCACCAGACAGGGTTAAGTGTAGTCTCAGCTCCTCTTCATGCATTTTCATGTCTAATTGCTTTAAAAGAGGAAGGGATTGACAAAACTAATTTGATATTTTTCCCCCTAAAGAAAAAAAAACCTAAACAAAAGGCAAAAGGCTTAAATATCTTTCTTATATACAGATCCAGCTGCATACAACTATTGGCTAAAATAAACACAGCACAATTCTTTATTTATTTATAAAATAAATTATGCACAGGGAACCTTTTTTTCCTAAAGAAGGCAAACAATGAGCTACCATATTATTGAAAAAGGTTATGAACATACAAAGTAACAATGCCAGTGGCAGATGCATATATTATTCTTGAGGAATTAAGAATCAGATTTTCAGGTACCCTTGGGAATCTGAGGATTACAATAGGCATCAGTATTTGAAAACATTCATGGTCATCTAGCCTTTATGTATCTGAAGGGATGTGAACTACTTAAATCAAGACAGAGCTTTTCAAATCCTACTTTGCTTTAAAATCTGGTCTTAAAAGTTAGTAGAGACTTTACTAGACCTGCAACATAGATCTTCTGTAAGCTGGCTGGAGCAGCATACAGCATGAATTCTCATAAATCTGTGAGTGTAAAATTCAAATATTGATCTGCAAACAATCTGCAGAGATTGTATGTAAGAAAAGTTGGCAACAATTAAATGTTGAAAGCCTCCCTCTTCACTGGCAAAGTCCTAGCAATTTTGCCGACTTTTCTTCTATCCACATGCCCGACCATTGCCAAATACCTGGTACAGCCATGGGATTTCCAGGTGAAGATGTTCATCATGGAAATGATCCTACAGCTGCAAAACCCAAAACACTCTGTAACCCTTGGCTGCCATGCAGAGCTGCTCCCTTTCAGAAGAAAGGAATATGCACAGATTGAGACAAGGAAAAGCCATTTATCTCACCCCTAGGCATTAGTCATGGACATTTATAATTACCATTCTTTGCAGTTTCTCCTTGATGGTGCTGCTTCCTTTGCAGCAGCCCTCTAATTCATGCAGGAATTGCATTTAGGTAACTGTTATTCTCGCCAAGTCTCATGATGCTAGTTCTGAAAAAAAATACTGACAAGAAAAGAAATACCATGATTTGGTTTTGCTTGCATCTTTCAGAGTTTACCCTTCCCTCCAGTGTTAGCTCTTCTACTTTCTAATAGAACCTTTTAATGAATAAGTAGTTGACCAGGTGCATAATCTCTGGTGAGAGCATAATGCCCACTCACTTTTCAGTTAATGCTGCATGCACAACACTAGAGAGGAAAAGAAGCATCTTAATAAGAAATGCATGTACTGACAGAACTGAGAAATCATTATCCAAACAATTTTTTGCAGAGAAGACATTAAGCCAAGATATTGAGATCCTTATTCAGAAGGTTTTTAGCCTATAATTAGGTAAAACTGCCACCAAATCAATTGATTTGGTGAGGAAGGGAACAATGTAAAACATTATGGGAGAATTTAAGATATACAAATAACTCTCGTGGACTATATTCTGATTTTTAGTTGTCCATCCCATGACTAATTAGAGGACTTTCAAGGGTGAAAGGCAGAAAAGTATCTGCAGGACACAGTAAAAGATTAAAACAAATATTTGTGAAATTAAAGGGTGCTTGAGTTTCCATCCAGAAGCACACTGCTTCTGGGATGCCAGACAATGGAAAGTTCTGTGCTCTGAATGCCAGAGGGCTTTGCTGTCAATTCAGACAATTCTGGAGGCCTTCATGCTGGGTATGTACAAAACTTTTCTTTTCCAAAGTGAAGATAACATAATACCTTTCAATTTGTATGTAGCATAAGAGCCTCATAAAGCTGCATTGATAAAATCTTTTATTTCCTGGGTGAACTTCCAAACAGTTCAAAAGTGCTTTTTAATACAAAGTAAAAGTTCTTAGTATCCATCTGTAAGTGTCTGGTACAGAAGTACCAGTGTGTAATTGAAAACAATTTCCTTGTTTTGCAAATAAGTAGAAAAAACACATTCACTGCTACACTTAAGCAACAGCACAAACAGGTAATTTCAGACTCCAGTCATAAAAAAATTCACATGTGCCAATACACTAGTACTGAATGGACATGTACACCATTCACACTGAATACTGATACTTTGGTATTTTACACTGGGACTATTCTACCCAGCTTGCAGCTTTAAACTTAATAAACTTATTTAACTTATTTAACACTTATTTTAAAGCAGTTCTCTTGTGTGAGTGGCCATTGTTTCAGGCAGGACTAGTGCATTACAGATACACAAATAAATGTTTCTTCTGTAACTTCCACATTTGATTTGTGATTTTAAAGGAAAACCAATTTAACTTTTCATTATTTAGTCAAACATAGGGACAAGTGTAAAGTTAAAATGTGATTTCCAAATTCATCTTTACTCCTGCTACTTGTCAAACCATTTAAACCCTAAGTTAGGAGGAGAAGGAGAGTTGCAGGCAGACATTTTATTACTTACCAAGAAACACCCAGACAGACAGTTATGATCTGCACTTGCTAGGTCCTAGCAAAATAGGAAGTCTTAACAATCCAGTCCTCCTTAGATGCAGTGCCTACTAACATATCAGGAGTCTGGCAAAGGTGTCCTGAAATAAGTTTCATGTAGGAACACCCGAGAATGTTTGGAAAGGCACATCAAATGAATGCCATTGCACTTGTTAAATCAACTATGAACTGCAAATATGCTTACTGAAAATTTTAGGTGCAAGGAGACCAAATTTTACTGAAAATTATGTGTGGCATGCAAATAAATAGCATCTAATATAGTTTTGTAAACTGATGATATTGAGAAGATCATCAAAGCATTCTTGCTGTTTCCTTGCACATTTTTTGTAGAACCAAGCAAAGCTTAGAGAATCTTTTTCAAAACTTTACAAAGAGTTAGTTAAATTTGTCATCAAAAAGTTATTCAATGCTTAAATTATTGAGTATAGCGATGAAAGAATAACAGAAATAAATACAAATGTATATATTACTTAAAATCTTTCTTTGGCTTCTATCTCTCTTCTATCTTCCTTTATTCAGTCTGCTATCAGTGATTGCAGTAATGCCTACTAATTGGACAATTAACTAATATTTTTACCCTCACTAAACCTACTACAAAGAAATAAACTTCATTTAGATTAACATGGCTACAGGATTAAATCTAAATGGGTATGAATAATCTTACTTGCGCAAAAGTGACATAAATATGCAGAAGATCAATCTAAAAATATACACTTTTCTGTAGATGCTTTCTGCCTGATTCTCAGCTCAATAGCAATGGCATTGCTTCACTGTCCTTGCTGCAGGTACTTATGAATTATTTTTCATTTATTCCAGAATTAACGTCCGTGTTGTCATAGTTAAATTCTAATTTTACATAGGTAGTGCATAAAACAAAAATGCTGAAAACAAGATGGCAATGTGACTTCTAGGCAAAGGAAATTCTAATCTGCCATTTCTGACACTTTTTATTCAAAATTACCTTTGCTATTTACAGTGATAATATACTGACTGATTGTGAGATCTACCATACAATAATTTTCCAATAGAAATCACTGTGCTTTTTAAACATGGATTTCTTTTCTTAAATCAAGCTTAACAAAGTGTGAAATTAATCTAGATAATTATTTCTTATATTTCTCCCTTCAATGCTTCCTAAAACTAAAAGGATATCACAGTTTCCACTTATTTCCCAGTGTGCTGGTATTTAATAAAAGGCACATGCACACGTGCAGAAAGCAGAGACTCACCTGCAGTCAGCAGGAGGTCAAAGGGCCCAATGGACAGTGAGCTGGATCTCCCTTCCTGGTGGTCTGCAGCAATAAGAGCTGAAGTTGGGCAGTAACAAGATCTTCATGAGTACAAGGAGTTAACCTTCTCAATTTGATGAGATTTCACTCCCATCTAGAAAGGGACACAATCACTTCTTTGTACAACCACTATGACAAATTCATGTATACTTTCTTTTGACCCCTTTCCAAACTCCACAGTCAAGCTCTAAATTTTTTTATTAATAACTAAAAAAATGTGGCATGAAATGACTACTAAAGTAGTCAAACTTGCATAAACCAGGTACAAATACTGTGAGCAGCAGAGGGAAGTACTTTTGGTGAACTTTGATTGTTGCTGAAATTTTTGGAGTAAATAACTGCATATGATATCAGTCAAGTTTGGGATGCATAAAAATCTGTCTTGGAGCACAATTTCAGTCCACCTGAAGTGTCTGTAGCAATATGCTCTCTCAGGGCCACATTCACTTCTCTGTTTCAATCACACTGCAATGCAACAGTAATGCCAGACAACACTAAACTGAATTTTCTCATCACTTAAGACATTTCACAGATTTTCTTCACACAAGAGACATCAGAAGCGTGTATGAATACAGCCTTCTTGGGGACTTTTTACATTGAAAAAATGTTAATATGTCACTTCACTATCACTTATCACCATTCACTCCACTGTGTCATCTAAATTACAAAAAGGAAACTGCTCACCTGACTACAGGATTTTTTCTCTTTATGTCCCTTTGATTCCTCACATTGGGCAACAGGCAATTAAAACAATCAACAGAACAGACAGGTTGCAAGGAGCCAACTTAAATTTCACACTGCTGATTAAATCTGAGAGAATGAACACTACCAGAAATTTCATTTTATTGTCATATCTTCACATTTAACACTATCACGCTTCTATCATTCATTCTGTGAATATAATGTGCTTCTTCTTTGTACTTAACTTCATGTTTTAAACTTCTGTTTGCCTGCTAAGAGATATCCATATACTTGTTGGAAGAGTATGGGATGAACATATTTTGTGTACACAAGTTTCAAGGTCTAATATCATTCAAGTCGATATCCAGCAAGGCATGTCAAATTGTAAATCTTTAAATGCAATACAAGCAGACAATTTGCCCGCTGTAGTCAGGACATTTGAAAGAATCAGTCTCTGGCATTAAACAGAAAACAAAAAACTGTATAGAGATTTACTGCCTACTCAGGGGACAATTTCAACTTCTAGTTTTCATTTCTGCTCTAGCATGCTGTAAGGAGAAAATACACTGGAAGCAGTCCAAATACATGGAAGATAGGAAAGGAATCATACTATTAGGATGAAATAAATTACCCTCTAGCCTATCTTAATTGACACAAGGTCTAGGCTAATACTGAATTAGAATTTCAGGAAAAGCACTTATGTTACCATGTCTTACTGGCAGCAGGCATATGTCCAAGCCAGCAGAGATCTGAGTCTTTAAGTAAAAAAATGGATTCTGCGACAAAGGAAAGGATGGTTCCATTCAAAATCAGCATATCTTAGTCATAAGTCTCAAGAGTTCAGGAAGAACTAGGAAAAAGGGGTCTCCATGAAGTTAAAGGACTTTCAGAAGCTGCAAACATATGAAATCCCAGACAATGAGATGTCAAAAAGGTGATATTATTAAATGGGTTTACAGGTATACAATGCACTTGTAAGACAAGTAACTTAACTTTCAAGCTAATGCCATCAGGGTAGAAGCTGAAAACAAAATATATTTACATGGTGAATTATTTTATAATAAGCGGGTTTTAGCCAGGAAATACAGACTCTTTAATGAAATCTAGAAGGTGATTAATAAACACTAATTTTTAAATTAGTAGCTCATAGTATTTTATTATTTTAAAATCAAGGAAAAAATAAGATGACAGGTTTTAAGTGAGTTGAAACTCACTGAAGTATTTTCAAAAAGCGATCACACATAGAAAGGCCTGATCCTATTAGTATCTTATAACAGTTTCAAAACCAGCTTTCATTCAGCTTCTTCATAAGGTTTACTACAGTGATTTGCCACAAGTAGGAATAAGGATTAAAGGTTTCCCCCATTTGGTAGATTGTCTTTTGGAAAGCAATGATTCTATGAATTATGTCAGGCAATAAACTTACCATGGCCCTGCAATGTAGTGGTTCAGACAGAAAATCAACTGCAATCCCTCAGTGTGAATGAGAAATTATATACAGGATTTGAGGGATATGACTCCTTTGTATATAGGAAGAACATTAGTGGAATGCAGTGTTTAGCTCTAGTATCAGGTACCTGAAAAACCGATTGACAAACAAGAAAGTCTGCAGAAATGGAAAGATAAAAAAAAAGGATTAGGACAAAAATTGCTTCACTAAATACTCTTTTAAATGAAGAAAATGTCCAAAGATGTCTTTCAAATTATCTACAAGTTGTTCATGAGAGAAAAAAGATATGATTTAACAGCACTTTTGAATTATTATCTGACATAATCCATAGAGACTGGAATCTGAGGGCAGATCAAATCAGATTGCAAATAAACCAAACAATTTAACATCAGCAGTAATCAATCATTAGAACAGTTTACCTAGAGATGTGATGGATTAGCTATCATTTGACATATTTACTACCAAGTGTAAAGTTATCCATCTACAAACAAAAAAGAGAGGTCACTCAGAGTGTGCAGGTCAAACACACAGGATAGGGACCCTATCCTGACATGAGATTGCAGGACTTTTTGAGATCTTAGTCAATTATATGCAGAACATGAGGTCTTTATACAAAATGCTGCAGTCAAAAGAGCTAGCATGATCATCAACTGTATAAATAGGACATAAAATAGAAAAATGGACCCATTCCCTATTCGTCACTATTGCCACAATGTGACACTGGAGTGATTTATCGAAATAGAAAATTAGTGAGTTCAAAAGAGGCAGGTAGAATCGTGAGTCACATTAAATTCTTACCTATTCCAAAAAAGAAATTATGCTGCTTTGCACTGAGTTTAAATAAGAATTAAAAATATTTAGTGTTTATTTCTGGAAGTTCTCCATTATTGTAATGGTAGTTTTGGATCTTATTTGCAATCAAATACACATTGTTTCTTTTCAATGAGTATTGTCTTTGTTCACACAGAAATGAATATGGGGAAAATACATGTCCTGTATTATAAAATATGTCACACTAAATATCTGTGAGGGTCAAGACTCTATGTTTTCGAAAATAATAGCCCTTTGATAGTGAGTGATGCATATGACCACCCACATGGGGGAATTCTATATCCAGGTTGTCAGATACAACACTCTTTTTCATTCTTGGCTTTGAAAAAAAAGGCTTTCTTAGGAAGAAAAAAAGAAAAACAAACTAAGGTTTTTTTATTATTTGTGGAAAAAAACTAACACAGAATCTACATAATTAAATGAAAAGCTTGTGTCAAAACTTATTTATGAAATAAGGTTTTTCTTAAATAAGAGTCAAAAAAATGTCTCTTCAAATCATCAGGTTCCTCTAGGTATTCAGCCACAGAAATAGAAAATAGGTAGTGGTTTCTTACCTCATTTAAAAACATTTTTAATAAATAAACTTTTTTTTAAATAAAGAAAGCCATTGTTATTGAAAAGTCAGCCTTTGCTCATGGGACATTTATAAAATAGTTTCTTTGCTAAATTTCTTTCATTAAAAAAGTCAGATTAATTCCACTTGCAAAACTGCTTAACAAGAGTATTTTGCACTGTAAGGTAATCCATAACACATTTATTCTGCCTACACTATGAGCCACTGGGAGGAAGTGAGCCCTGGCCCCAAACCTGCCTGTGTCCTCAGCAGGGCACACTGGTGTGCCTGCAGTAGTCTGTCCATCCTCTAAGGGGACTTCACACCATCTGTGTATGTGCATGTAACCTCTCTGGGGCTGGTTAGGGCAGTGAAGGCCACTTGGGGCTCTCAGGGTCCCAACCCTTTCAATTCCTCACTAAAAGTGCCAAAAAAAAAAAAAAAAAAGAAAAAGGAAAGTGAGGAGCTGAATTAATTTTGTGCTGAAGAATTTGATACATTAGAAGCTCTGCCTTATTTGACATGAAATTATTTCCAGATTTGAAGGTAAACATTCATTACCTTATTTATGTCCCTAGATTTCCTTTCCTTTCCTTTCCTTTCCTTTCCTTTCCTTTCCTTTCCTTTCCTTTCCTTTCCTTTCCTTTCCTTTCCTTTCCTTTCCTTTCCTTTCCTTTCCTTTCCTTTCCTTTCCTTCCCTTCCCTTCCCTTCCCTTCCCTTCCCTTCCCTTCCCTTCCCTTCCCTTCCCTTCCCTTCCCTTCCCTTCCCTTCCCTTCCCTTCCCTTCCCTTCCCTTCCCTTCCCTTCCCTTCCCTTCCCTTCCCTTCCCTTCCCTTCCCTTCCCTTCCCTTCCCTTCCCTTCCCTTCCCTTCCCTTCCCTTCCCTTCCCTTCCCTTCCCTTCCCTTCCCTTCCCTTCCCTTCCCTTCCCTTCCCTTCCCTTCCCTTCCCTTCCCTTCCCTTCCCTTCCCTTCCCTTCCCTTCCCTTCCCTTCCCTTCCCTTCCCTTCCCTTCCCTTCCCTTCCCTTCCCTTCCCTTCCCTTCCCTTCCCTTATCTCAGAGTTGGTTTAAAAGATGCTTGCTGTTATCTAGATCAAGATTGAGATGATTTCCAAAAAAAAAAGTTTAGAGAAAAGCAAGTTCAGGAATATTTTAATACATGGCCAAAATATGGCTATGGAAAAATACATGTTAATGTTTGGTACATGGTTAAAGGGAAGTCTCATTTCACTTATGAGATTACTGAGCCCATATGAAGTATACAATGAGACTGAAATTGCTACTGCATCGCTGAGGATAAGAACAAAATGTTGATAGAATAAGAACAAATTTATGGAGATTCCTTTTTCCCCTGATTATACATTGTTAGAGAAAATGGATTAAAACAAATGTCAGTATAATGGACCAGATATAGTTAAAATAGATTTTTAATGTATTTTGCCACCAACTTCTTTAGAAAGAATAAGAAGATAAATATATTAAAATAATTAATACATATATGGAAATAAATGCCAAGCTCTCACAGAGTCTTAGTGACAAAAAATAGAAGCATTATCTTGTTATTTGCAAGGTACAAACAAGAGTTCCTTTTCACTTTCAAAATGTAACAGAATACATTTTGAGGTCTTGTTCTTAAAATCAAACACAAAAACATATCCAGAACTACCAACTTCAGTGAGAGGAAATTCTTGAAGAGCTTTTCTGATTTCTTAGTGCTTACTGTAGAATTGGGAAGTTTCAGGTACCCTTAATAGCTACTAAAAGGTGTTAATGGATAATGAATTTAATAGTGCAGCCATTTTGCTTATGTACCTACATTAATAGCTTCAAAAAAAAATCTGATTTTAACTACAGACATTTCAAATTGTAACTTTGACCTAAATCTCACAGATGCAGCAATTTCAATCAAGGCAAGGAGTCTCATGATTGTCTGGACTGTTTGTTCGCCAGTGAGCCCTATTTCGGCAAAAGACCTGTAGTGAGTAAAATGTACAATAAATTGTCTTTGGGCTTGCTTTTTTTCCCTTTTTGTTTTTAAATACATGTGCACATCTGAGGGCTGTCAAAATGATCAGCATATAATAGCAGAAAAAAAAAAACAAACCAAAGCACTTTAAACCCTTTACATGAAGTTTTTAATAAGACTTATGATAACAAAAAGACATCTATTGAATCTACTTATCATCTCTGAAACAATTAATTGTTCCAAGTTTCTTTATAAAATTATGCAATGAGTGAAAAAGTACTTGTCAAATCACTTTGTAATTAAATTCATGCATTTGTTCCTGTTTTAAAAATGGCCACATATTCCATCTGCCCATGCAAAATGCTTAAGTATTTTCAGCCAACTTCCCTGAGTAAAGCTGTACACCCATCACAGGCAGCACACTTCACTGTTACAAGGGCCACAGGTGCAAAATGTCCTAATCAAGGACAAGAAAACACCTTTCTTTGTTGTTCAATTTCTTTTGTTAAGAGAATTTCAGAAGGAGAAAGGTTCAGATCATAGACTCTTTTTAGAAAAGAATTGTTAATATTTTTTCTGGAGCTGGCTGAAACTGGTGTGTCACCTGCTTTGAATGCAATAACGGAGATTTTTTTCCAAGCCTTTTTCTAAAAGGGAAGCTGATCAAGGAGGGAGAAACAGACTTGGTGCAAGCTACTTTGTACTGAAATATTCTCATGATTGTGCACACATATTCAAGGCTTCAGGAAGTTCTGCCTAAAGGTGGAAACCCTGCACAAAAATTATTATTGAAGACCATGGGGACTCTTGTCTCTTTCTCTGCCTTTGGTATTTGCAGATGCAGTTTTGGCATTTGGTGCAGTTGGAAGGACTCCCCAGAAATCATCTTCTCTAAGAGCCCTCACTTCATTTGCAGTTCTTCAGTTAATGTCACAAAAGCCAAAAAGCACAGAAACTTCAGCAGCCTGTTAAAACCTTCAGGACTTTTATCTGACGGAGAAACAGTGTGAGCTGCTCCCTCAGATCAGAACAGGCAGAACTGACCTTCTGATTACTTACAGGGTACCCTCTGAAGAAAACTAAAAATCAAAGAACCAACAATAAACATGAAAAGGAATCTGAAAAAAAAATTAATGTCTTAGGTAATGAACCCTAGTGCTGTGGGTAAGAATGAAAAATCATTACAGAAAGCTCTGAACACCCTGGTAAATCACTAAGGGCTCTCTTCAGCCAGGCAGGCAGAAGTGCTGAGCTGAAATGATTCCAGATGCTACTCTGGATTTCCAGTGGTACTGTAAACCTTGGGGAAAATTATTAAAAAAAATTTCCCCAGATCTGCTTTTTGCATATCAACCCAGTGGTATTAAAACTCTCAATTCAGCATTTCTTGGTGCAAAACAGAGGTATGGCAAAGTAGAGTGTATCCACACAACCACAGTACTAAAGTTGGACAGCAGCTGTGGAGATCATCCAGTCCCATTCCCACTGCTCAGAGTAGAAGCTGCCAGAGAAGGTTGCCTAGGACCATGCCCAGTCAGGCTTTGAATATCCCCAAGCATAGCAACTCTGAAATCTCTCTTGACAGCCTGTTCCAGCATTCTGTCACCCCCACCACAAAAGATTCCATCAGAGCTGTTGAAGTCGACAGCCAAAATAACCTTAAGAGTGAACCAGCTGAAGAGCTAGAAGGTATGTTCTAATTCACCTTCTGATTCAAAGTGAACTGATTCACTTTCCAAGCTCCAACAGAGATTAATACATGTATCTTTGTCTCTCTACAAAAAAAACCCAGAAAAACTCTCCAGCTGTTCACTTCACAGCAACACTTAGAGGCCTCTACAGTATCTTTTCTGTTCATGATTCCAGAAGTATACTGCAGCCAAGCAGGTATCAATAAATGGAGGTTTAATGCCCCAAGATTCAGTTTTCTGGGGTTATTGCTCAAAATTAATGATATAGAGCTGCAAGAACCTAAAGCAATCTAGTAAATTTTTTTAATACTAATTTATAATCAATTTTTTTTCATGAGCTTTATAAAATAACTCATAACAAAAGCATAGAACTACATAAAGCAAATCTATGCCCACATACTCCTTCTTTCATAAGTGTCTGGTAACCTACAACAAATATTTCTGATTATATTTCATTGGCCAAGCATACTGGAAACTTTTGTTTCACTGGAACAACCATTCTGGGGATTTCAATACTTGTTGATGGGCCATAAGGCAATTTCTCAGGTACAAACTATTAGGTTGACAAATTGTTGACAAAAAAGAGTGTGGGATGTAGGGTGGCAGACTGCAGAGGGCACAACAGAATGAGAAGCAGACAGGCAGTATAACCTGCCAACTGGCAAGTTTCTGAAGTGTGAAGGTTGGTCTCACACTCATTCTAACACTCAGTGCTGTGAATTCAAATACTTAGCCCTGAGGTCAGCATTTGCCAGGAGTAGGAGTTAGCCTTCCAGTTCAGATTCACAGTACTAATAGTAGTATAAGGAGGTAGAACAGACAAAAGAGATCCATGAATCACCACTCTTAAGAGAAATAATGAAGGAGATCCAGAAATACATAACAAATACCGAAGTAAAAAAAGATGGAAGGCCTTTGCGAGACATTGCATCAGCCTCAACCCTCTAACTATATTAAGCAAAAGAGTGAAACCAGTGATAAAAAATGTAGACTTTTTATTAATAGAATCATAATGTGCTGCAGAATAATCTGATATATTTGATATGAAATTGCATGAGATAAATGCACAATGGATAAAAAGTACCTGTTTAGTAAAATGGCAATGATTGAAGAAATCATCTACTAATTTTCATGGGCCTATTTCCAAGTTCATTAGAGCTGATGAGATTTCAGTCATTAGTATAGCGAGCACTGTTAGATCTAGTCATGGACTGGGGTTATATTGGCTATGGTGTTAGATAAGGATGTTCAGGTTAAATGTGAAATCAATTAGAAACAAATTTATTCCCTTAATCAAACATCTGTGGCAATAATCACCTGTATGTTAAAAGAGAAGGTAATCAATCAGTAATGGCCATATTTTTTTTCCCCCCAGTTATATAATGCAAATTTATAGCACCTTAGGAGCTAGCTCAGAACATTTTGGTGGAACCTGTGAAGTCCTGAGTTAAGCAACACTCAAAAATCATAAATTATTGGAAATTAACCACTTGTCCTTAGAAGTTTAAGCAGGGAAATAGCAATTGGATATTTCCTAATCCAGGTAATTTTTTGTTTAAGGAGTCTGAGATACTAATTTCTAAGGTAAAATCAAAAAACACTATAACAGGAAGTTTTTATGGACATAGTGCTGGTCATTTTGCTTCAGTTCATGTTTTGCACCGTGCCAAAGCATATTGCTCTTTAATCCTGTCACTTCTGAATCGTGAGTATATATAGCCAGTTCAATTCTGAGCTCCAAAGGAGGAGATTTTTAAGTCAACAAGCTCATTAGCTCAAAAGTTAATTTTTTAAATTTTACATAGGTCTGATATTTTAAAGCATCATCTAAACACACGTGAATATAATTTAATAGGACCAAAAGTACCACACATTTTCTCTTACTATAACAGAAATCATTTGCACTTAGACTAGTCGAAAAAAGACATCTCCTAATGAAAAACTGGAAAGGAGAAGCATATTCAAAATACAGGCAAAGTTCTGCCATCCAAGAATACCACTGATTATGTTTACAGGCTGTATGTTATGTTTAATGAGTATGCCTACTAAGACGTCCAAGTTTGTCCACTTTGGCGAGTGCCTGTCAGATTCCAAAAGCTGGGTGATTTTTATTTTGCATTTGCTCTTAGTTGAAACTCCAACTTTTTTTCTGTTCAGGGCACTGAAATACTATTTCCAGGCGAATTTGACTCCTGCACGGAAGAACAGAAATTGAAGCCCCCAACCTCATTCAAAATTGGCTTATCAGAAGAAGGTGCTCCTTGCAAAAAATGTGTGGCTAATTTTCTTATCTCTTATGTCTGCACTGTTTTCTTCTCATGGTGCAAATCAGAGAATAACAAACAATACTGGAAACAAGAGCTATTTAAACATCTCATTTGTAGAAGGAGAATCACAAGGTAATGTAAGATTTCTAATGTCAAAGTGTTTTCAGGGGGAAAATCTGATAGCTAAAGTAAACCCCTTCAGGAAGGGCAGAGGGGAGGGAAGGTTAAACAAAGGTGAATTCTCTGTTGACATCTGGTTGAGTGAAGAAGAGACAAATAAAAGGTGTCACTCACCAGGCCTGAAGCAAACTTGATTTAGATATGCTGTGCTATTATGTGAGAGGCTTTTCTGTTAAAGAGTCATATTGTAAACTAGTGCATAGACATTATGGTCAACCAATGCCCTAAATGTTACTGAGGTACAGGGTAAGTGTAATTGAAGATGAATATGAAGGTCCAAAAGTTAGCACCTGGAAGAGAAGTGAAAAACAAGTCAGGGATTTGTGCCAAGGTCTCTTGCAAGGTGTGAGAAGCATTTTTTTACATGGATTCTATAATCAGAGAGGCAGGAAAAGAAACTACTTATGAGCGTAATTTGAGATGAAAAAGTGCTTCGTTTCAGTGCTGTCTGCACATTTCCAAGGGCCAAAATACCAAAAGTAGAGTTGCACATTAGTTTACTAGTGTGCCTGAGAGTAAAGAACGGCAGGAGGCACAACTTTTGGTGTGGTCAGCACAGGAGGTGCTGCACTATGTCCCTAGCAGGAACAGCTAGTGGAAAAATAGCTCAGATCTTTCTTCTCAGGAAATTGTGATAAAGTAAAAAAGTGGTTGAAGATTAAAACAGGAATAGAAAAGTAATATGTTCAGCCTTGCAGTTGTCTCATCAAGAAACAGACTATTGTAGTAGTTAAACAGAGTAAAAAAAAAAACACTTCCTAAAATGTATCTATAGAGTTTATATTATTTTTAGGAAAGCAACCACCTGTTAAGCTCTATGGTTTATGGTTTTTAGTAGCAGAAAATTACCTCATTGACCACCAGGCAACAAAGTCCAGTGGGTGAGGAAAAACTGGTGCTTTCTGCAATTCTGTTAAACCAAACATAGACTGTGCATTGCTCCTAATCAAGTTTTGGGAGACAAGCATTTCCTTTGCTTCAGCTTTTGAGTTTTCCTCTTTTAATATCCACAAGTAACAGCAAAAAGAGAGTTTTTTCCCTTTCTTTTGTCATGCTCCTTGACAACTCATCATGCAGTTCAAAAAGACAGAGTTGATTTCTCAAATAAAAAGAGTTACCTTCTCTACCCTGCCCTTCTCCTTAATTGCATGATCCTGTTCTTTTCTGCAGCTGCACTAGATCTACTCAATTTTGATTCAATTTTGTTCACTAAGCCAACAGAAAAAATATTCCATTCTTTCAGCTTGGTTTTTTTCTGCAAGCCCAGTGAGCTGGATTGGCTTGTCAAAGGGTCAGGCAGTGCCAGAGCAGCATGAAGAAGCAGGAGTACATAGTTGAGAACAGGAAAAGAACCCTTTTACTAGGAAAAAGACATTAGATAAGCTTAGTCATCTCCTCACACAGCACCCACACAGACACAAAACTCATAAGCAGGAACGACCTGAAGTAAACCAGTACTGACCTCACCTAGAACATGTCAGCTCATAAACTTCAGTATTTCTGGAGCTGTTGAGCAGCAGCTAAACTGTCCATACAACAGCAGAGGGTAAACTCTTGTCATCTCAGTGTCATTCACCTTTGTAGATGAGGCAAAACCCCAATAAGTAAATAAGAGAGGAAGACAAATCCTGTACATCACCTAAGCTTTGCTGACCATCCATATGAATGATCTAAAACTTCACATTAATTCAAGTTGGCTTAGTCTTCTCTTACTGAGACAGCATTTGCATTTGCTGGGGCTTAGGTCACATACATGGACAGTTACCATAAACTTGCTGACACACAAGTTTGCTTGTGCATCCAAGCCCTCAGAATTAGTTGCTTTGTTTTGGGTTTTTTTTCTCACTATTTGCTCACCTTCTTTCTCTGCTCCATTTTTACTTTTTATGTTTCCTGAGGATGCTTCTCTGCTACCCATTAGCTTCTTTGCTGATCTTTGAATGCAGAATATCGTATTAAACCTGACATAGATGTACACTTGAAGGTAGCATGACATAAAGTATTCCAAGTAAAGGTTGGCAAATATTTTCAGCTGGTACTTTTTCCAAAAATAAGCCCAGTGTAATGTTAGGCAATACACTTATAATCATCACTACTTTCATCTGATTGCAACAGCAAATTAAAATGGAAAAAGCATATCTAAATAAACATGCAGCAGATCCCAAAAAGAAAATTATAGTTTTCTCTTATGGAGGTATCAATGCACCTTTGAAAAAATCTAACCATTGCACCTGTTTTAAGCTTGTATAACACTATCGTAAAGAAATACTGGCTGATTTGCATCAAGCTGAGAGAAAAAAGATCAGGGCAAGTTCTGGATACTGTAAAAGTCACTAGCTATTTTAATTGCCTGGATAGAGACCTTAAGCAAGAGGAAAAATATCCTGGACGGATAATTGTATGTGCATGCAAGAGATTAAAATAATTAAATAAAAAGTTCTGTTTTTCCAGTAACCAAACTATAAAAGAATGGATGGCACCCTGAAATACACCTTTCAAAACAACATGAGGAGGCTTGTGTTACTTTCACTGCTCAGGTGCAACTGAAATCCAGATGTGGGAATCAGTTATATGAGGACGGTGATTTTGCCATCAAGAATTGATTAATAAGGATTTTGTTTGGAACAGCCATTTTTCATAAACAGATAATAAGAAAGAAAATATTTCTGATTTCTATTAGATATGCATCTTGTAGTTCCCTAGGCCTTATTCAACTTATACTATGAAACACCACCAATGCCTGCATTAGGGGGCCCAAGGCTACGGAATGGGTACATTCTACCTTTCACAACTAGTGAAATTATTCTAAAATGAGATTCTATCTCCTTCCTTAGTTTTACTCTTCATTACAAACAATAATTTGTTAATCGTTTTGCACAGTTTTGCAGCTCTTGAAAAACTGTCATATGCTGTACAGAAAATGTACAAATATATAGAAACAAGGTCACGACCCCAGAGCTCGTCACTTGACTACAAAACAGACCCAAGAAGAGCTACAAATAACAGCACAGGATTACAAAATGATAACAGCATGCTTCCTCACAAGTGACAAGGAGGCTGATCCAAACCAGGGCTCCAGACACCATGATGTAAAGCCTGATGGTGCCTGCTACATTTCCTCCAGCTGCAAAGTAGAGTGATAGGTTTTCTGTTCCACTAGGTGATCTGCTGCAGGTGCCAACATGCCTAACCTTTGACTAACAGCCAGATGGATACTAAGGCTTTTACCCATGCCATCCAGCTCTCTCACTTCCAAACAATGTCTCCTGCTCAATTTTGTTATTCTTTCTATGCTTTCTCACTGCTGTGATTGCCAGGTTGATAAATACAAGCAGCTGAGATGCTTTGCTTTTCCCTTACTAGTAATTTATTCCATCTCTCTTTTTTTTTACCAGATTGTGAGTATAGTCTGCAGGAAAATTGTTCTTACCTGGTATCCCCTCTAAAGCTTCATCTTTGCTGAAGGCAACTCCTCATCAGTGAGAAAACACACAGCACAGAATATCCTGAGTAACACTTTTGTTTAGGGGTGGAAATATTTATTAAAAACAAAAGAAATCCTGCGCAAAATACCTAGAAGTGTAATGTATTTTCCTTTAATACCAGAGCAATATAGAGCTGTAGACAGGGTGTAGAAGAGGGGGAAAGTCATGGGCATTTCACTTTCAAATGATAAGCAGAAATGTGCAGGTGTTGTACATTAGATGACCTTCCCTGTGTGGGTCACCATTCATCAGTACTCTGTGAGCAGCCTTACCTAGGACAGCTTGATGTGTCTCATTTCTCATGTCTCCATACAGGAATGATTACAATCCTTAAGTATGTTTAGGTTGGCTTACAAGCTGCTGAGCAGAGAAATAAATTTATAAATATTTGAGAGGTGTAAAAGCCATCAAATGAGAAGAATTACGGTAATAGGACTAAATTAACATCAAAGAAACGTGGAGTATAAAGTCAAATCTACCTAGTAGTTGTAATAGTTTCTCACTTAACAATATCTCTAGTCCCTTTGTTATTTTCTCAAGAAAAAGAGGATGAAGTGTGCATGCATTTGCTCTTCATTCCAGGCATAGCATATAAAGAGGTTATGGTGACATGACACTTGTGCTTGTGTATGCAGGTCTGTGACTCAGACGTCTTTCATCTTGACAATAGAAGCTGTTAAGTGACCTATAACTGATACTGCTGATTTAGAACATCCTTTAGCTTGGGCTTGCTTCTGTAGCTTTTATACAACGGAGGAATTGGAGTTCTGCTACTGCCTGGAAATATTTGTGACCTAGACAGCAAATATCCCTTCTGTGAGACAGATGACTTTGCAGAATGTCAAAGAAATGTGAGCAGCTGGAAAAATAGTATTCCCACCACAAAAATATATTAGTAGTTAATGAATATGAAATTAAATTATTTTTATATTCTACAAACCATAGTTTAGAATTTTTATGTGGACAAGGCCTGAATTAACTTGGACTTCTGGTTTGGTTTTGGACTTAACTCTCTAATGTGAAAAGAAATAAACCACTTCCACTTAAGTTTATTGTAGTGTTCATGTCTGTTCAGGAAGTTAAAATAAAATTCTGAATTAGATAACAGTTACCCACAAAAGAAATTCATCTCAGATTTTGAACTAATACAGATATAATAAAAATTAAACTTCTAAGCCCTTGCAGCAGATGTGACAGCAGCAGGACCTGAAGGTGTCCTTGCTTTTCCACTGAAAGCAATAGGAGGCTGCCTCTTAAACAAAAGTCTGTTGGCTTTTACACTGTACACAAATGCAGGACAGAATCATTACACTCCAGTATTTATCAGAAAGAAATTAACAGAAACACAAGCAGTCTTGGCTTTTTTTTTTAACTTTCTCTAGCTACTGCAATATTCTGAAAAAAAATTCAAAATGCAGCTGTGCTTAGGACACTGCAGCAATTTGAAACATGACTATGCAAAGGTAGGATTTTTATTTTTAATTTTTTAAAATTTCCTATCCTTTCCGTTTCTGTGAACACCTCTGTGGTATATGGTGTTCAGCAAGTGTGGCTCTGCAGCAGTATGTCTGCCCCACCCTGAGGGACTTCTGAGACATGACACTGGATTCCAACCCCACAGACTGAAAAGCACCTTTGTTTGCCTTTAAATACCCTGCCCGGCAGCTTTAATGTTTCACCACAGATCTCTGTCCTTCCATCCCAGCAGCTATAATGCTTCCTTCCCATTCCCTAGTAAAAACAAACAAACGCGCCACAACCCAACAACAACAATACTATTTCTGTAGGGGGAATGACTGGAAACTGCTGGCTTGTAGTATCAAGTCTGACATATTGTCTGACAAATCCAGCAGGCTGGGTACAATCCACAGGAAACGTGTACATTGTGTCTATTTTTGTAAATAGAAATGGTCTACCTTTGGGGAGAAAGCTATTAAAAATTAGGGAGAACGCAAATTGCATCTGAAATTATTTGCAAAGCTCTGTGTTGGGATCAGTAGAATAAAGTTGCCAGATTTGGTAAATGCTTCTTGGATATTTTTGAGCAAGTTATTTATAAATATTTGCCTCATTTTGCTGGAGAAAGTTTCTAGCCTTTTTCTCACCTAGGTGAAACTTGGGCTCAGCTGTGTTTAGGAGAAGTCTGAGATCAACCAGTGCCTCAGGTGAATGCTCTGCTGGTGACATTAATAGTACTGACCATGAAAACCAGAATGATTTCTGTTTAGTGGGTTCATGGAATAAATCTATATACAGTTAGCAGATGTTCAGATAACAGCTGAGTATTCATGAGTATGTTTGTAAATCTTGACACTTTGAGGAAATTGTAATGAATGTCACTGCCTTCCTATTCACTACAGTCAGATTGCCAGTCATCTTACTGTCTGCAATTTGACAGCCTTCAGAAAGAAAAACAATCAGACATTCAGAGAAGTAAAAAGTTGAGGTGAACAGTTCAGAAACAAATTGCAATCTGGCCAATTTGCTAAATCTGAAAAGTCTAAAAGACTTAGCAAATACTTACAAATACCAAATACATTCTCGCTTTATGGAAATAGTTTGGAAACTATTCCAGAGGGAAAAAAATGAAAAGCTAAAATATCTTTTTTTTTTTTTTTTTTGGTTTGACAACTACACTTTGAGCAACTCTTAGTATAAGTAATCACAGATGTCTCAAGAAAAAAAAAAGTCACTCGTTGTGGGGTTTTTATTGTTTTAATTTCTTTCTTTTAAAACAAAATGAGAAATGCCAATTTGTCTATGGATAATTACACAGCTTGACATTGGGTTCTGACTTTTACTTGATGATTGGTCTTGAACAAGTAATTTACTCATGACTTTATCAAAATAGCAGAGCCTATTCCACCCCAAGCTGCTCAAGCAACATCTGTAGGGGGCTTGGAAATCATCAGAAGTGAAAACAAGGTGTAAGAGTTACAAGTCACAACAGTGGAAATTCCAATTAAATGTAAGAAAAAAATATTATATGAGAGTGGTTGAGTACTGCATGCTAAGAGAAGTCTCAGAATCTCTGTACTTGGAGATTTTCAATACTTTCCTAGCTCCACTTTGAGCAGGAAGCTGGATTTCATGTCCTCCAGAATGTCTCCTCTCACTTAAATTTCCGATGTTTAGAAATCTAGCATTGTAATGAGGGGTTTTTTTTGTGTTGTCTTTCCAGTGCCTGAAAACAAGATGGATTAATTCATATGCAAGGACTCAGAAGTGCCCTAGCATGTATACAGGATGACAATAAAGGAAATATGAATCTAGGTGTCTGCTGAATGCCAAAAGAAGCAGCAGGCTTCAGCATACACCCAGTTTTCCACATTGTTAGGTACAGCTGCGAATTCTTTTTAAAAACCTAGAGAAAGGCATGCATCCTTCAGCCACCAGTGTAATACCTATTGGCTTTCACTGGAAAGAGACAATAAAAAGACAGAGAACTTAGGGAACATTTTCATTAATTTTTGAGAGTTGGATGAGTTTGCATCAAAAGGTCAAGAAGATATTTGTGGCCTAAGTAAGTAGGTATTTCCCAGAAAAAAAGATAGATTCCTATTACTCCTGCTGTTAACACAGTTCTTTTCAGCATTCAATCTCTGCTGGGTAAAAAAAAACAAAAAACAAACCTTCACATCAAACAGGAAACAGACTAAAAATGTATATCTAATTTACCTGCAGCTTGACATGTGTAACAAACCACTCAGAGCTGAGGTACAGTGTTGCATTTTTTCAGGAGTCTTCAGTCGGGGCTGTACTCACTAAAGCCTGCATGTGACTTTTGCCTGGAATTTAGTGAATAGAATAGAATAGAATAGAATAGAATAGAATAGAATAGAATAGAATAGAATAGAATAGAATAGAATAGAATAGAATAGAAGAATATTTCAGTTGGAAGGTACCCACGATGATCATCTAGTCCAACTGCTTCACTACTTCAGGGCTGACCATTGGTTAAACCACGTTGTAAAAAGGCATTGTACAAATGCCTCTTAAACACTGACAGGTTCAGGGCACCAATCACCTATCTAGGAAGCCTGTTCCAGTGTTTGCCCACCATTGCAATAAAGAATATCTTCATAATAGCAAGTCTGAATATCCACTGGGGCAGATCTGAACCAATCCCACTTGTCCTGTCACTGGATACCAGGGAGAACACCTCAGTGCCTCCCTGAAACCTTCCCCATAACCCACCAAGTGGACCAGGGCATTACATGAAGTCCAGACCTGCACAGAGCACTCCAGCACCAGTGCTGCATCCAGGGGGACAATCATCTCCTTTGACAGGCTGGCGATGCTGTGTTGATGCGTCCCAGGGTGCAGTTTGCCCTCTTGGCTGCCAGGACACACCGGTGATTCATCTCCATCTTGCTCCTAGGCATGAACACAGCCCTGCTGAGAGAAAAGTTGGCTCAGTGCCCTGCAAGGCCAATTGTCTGACACTGCATCTGGGAAGGCTGAGAAGTTGTAAGCAATGACTGGTCCCCTTCTCAGACAGCCTTGCTGAGTAACAGGAATTGCCTCATTGTGTGAGCTGTGATACACAATACCCTGGCAAGGTCTCCTCTGATTTACAGTCATCTCAGACAGACAGAAAAGAGATTTAAGGAGGCAGACAGGCCTAAGAACAGTTTACTGGAAACAGAATCCCAGAGAGGAAAAAAAATCCAACCCAGACAACAATAAATCATCAACCTGTGGAGTCACCATCTCTGGAATTGTTCAAGAAATTACTGGATGTAGCACTTAGTGTAGCGGTTGAATTGACATGGAGGTGTTCAGTCAAAGGTTTGACTTGATGATGTTGGAAGTCTTTTCCAATATTAATGGTTATATGTTTCTGTTCTATAAATTGCAATTTGATATTCATGCACTTTTCTCATACAGAATGGTTATTTACATAAAGTTGTTTTCTGTTAAAGAGAAAAAGACACCATTAGGAAATATGGCAGGCAGGACTCCTAATCCCACCCACTATAAAAGTACCGAATAAGGACTTTGATACATTGACTGTTATGGGACTATTTTCTTTAACATCTCATACAAATGACCAACAGGATCAACACCAGCCATCCTCCAAAAATTCCCATTATTCTCTCCCACATCCTTGGAACACACTTTTTGAGGGCAGCCTGCTTGGAATGGTCCTGATTCTCCCTGGGCTGTAGCCCTTCCTCAACAGTGAAACTAAAAAATCTTCCTATGTACTACCCATAGCTGAGATCCCTTCATCCTGCAGAAAATGCAACTAACAGAGCAAGATATGTTTCTGCCTCTCAGCTCACTTGTTAGTATTGAGGTGGAAACTATTTCTACTAAACTCAGTACAGCTAGAACTGATTAGCACCAAAGTGAGGGATTTTAAAATCAACAGCTTTGCAAAGGAGCGAGGATGGGCAGCTCATGTATTAAACATCTTTACAAGGCAATAGATATTTCCATTGGGAAGTCCCCTTAAGCACAACCTGAAATTACAACCTTCTGAGCCTTATAAGTTCCAGAAGACTTGTGTATATTTTTCTTAGGTACATTCTGTCTGCATCTGCAGAAATAGTAAGATAATTTTCTGCATTGATGTCTATCACACATTGTGCTTAGGACAGTTTAAATAGAAAATTCCAAGTATTTTCCTCTTTTACCCCCATGTTAAAGCAACACCAAATCTTTCTAGCCATTTCAGTTACAGTTTCTAAAGTAAAGTTTAAAATATTATTATGGATACTGACTTCAACCTGACCTTTATTCTTAGTGTTACAAATAGAAAGTTAGAATATGACTTTGCCCCTCGGAACAATGGATATTCCAGAAAATTGAGCAAAGGAAATTATTTAGACTTTTGTGTCAACAGCGTTTTTACAGGAGGATGATGAGAACATGATGACTGTTCAAAAAGCTTTCATCATTAATATTCTCAGATAGGTTTCATGAGGTCATTTATGAGAAATAAATTCAAGAGGCACTAAAACCAGAAAAGATTACTGTAAAAGTATATGGTACATATTTCTTTTTAAAGCAGAAAATATTTTCTTTTTTAGTGGGTTTCTCTGAATTTGTGAGGTCCCAAGTTTAGCTAATAAGTGTGACAAAATTTCATTATGGTCTTGTCATGGTTTGACATTGCCCCAACACTAGGCATCCACAAGAGTTACTCATTCACCCTCCCCTGCAGCAGCTGGGTAGAAGAGAAAAAAAAATTAATGAAGGGCTCATGAGTTGAGATAAGGACCAGGAGAAAACATTGCACAGGCAAAACTGGCTCAACATAAGGTTGCAAAGTGAATTTATTACTAACAGAATCAGAGGAGGATAATGAGAAGTAAAATAAGCCCTTAAAACACCGTTCCCCCTCCCCCAGCCCCTCCATCCTTACCACCAATAGCACAAGGAGACAGGGCATGGGGTTTTGTTCAGTTCATCACCAAGATTTTCTTCTGCTGCTCAGGAAGGAATCCTTCCCCTGTAAGACTGTGGGGTCCCTCCCACGGGAAACAGTCCTCTGTGAACCTCTCCTGCATGGTTCACTCACAAGCAGCAGCCAAACCACACCTGCTGCAACATGAACTTCCTGCCATGGGCAGACAGCCCTCCCAAAACCACTGTGACGTGGGTGACTCTTCCACAGGGTGCAGTCCTCCAAGGACAGGCTGCTCCAGCCTGGAACCAAGGGCCCTCTCTCTCCAGTGGGTCTCCCACTGTGTCACAGCCTCCTCCAGGCCTCAACCCACTCCGGCATGGGCACCTCCCCCACGGGCTGAGGGTGGATCTCAGCATTCCCTGTGGATCCCCACGGGCTGAGGGTGGATCTCTGCATTCCCTGTGGATCCCCACGGGCTGAGGGTGGATCTCTGCGTTCCCTGTGGATCCCCATGGGCT
Source organism: Melospiza georgiana (assembly GCF_028018845.1). NCBI lineage: Eukaryota > Metazoa > Chordata > Aves > Passeriformes > Passerellidae > Melospiza > Melospiza georgiana. Next base: position 94,343,643 of record NC_080432.1, read on the forward strand.
GAGGGTGGATCTCTGCATTCCCTGTGGATCCCCATGGGGTGCAGGGGCACAGCTGCCTCACCATGATCTCACCACGGCCTGCAGAGGAATCTCAGCTCTGGAGCCTGGAGCACCTCCTGCCCCTCCTTCTGCACTGACCTTGGTGTCTCCATGTTGTTTTCCCTCACAAGGTCTCACTTCCTCCTCTTCTCTGACTAGAAGCAACACTGTGTGAATTTGTTTTGATTTTCATCCTCAATATGTTACCACAGAGACATTACCAACCTCTCTAATTGGCCCCGTTTTGGCCAGCAGCATGTCCATCTTCAGAGCCACCAAGGATTGGCTCTACTGGACGTCGTGGAAGCTTCCAGCAACTTCTTCCCCACCGCCAAAAACCAGACCATGCAAAAACAATACAGGTCTAGAGTGCACACAAAACATTCAAGGCATTTTATTTTCTAAAAATAATTCCTATGGAACAAAAATATGCATATGGAATAAAATCTTTCAGAAGCATTAAAGAGAAGCACTGCATGCCCAGGTTATATTTTTTTGAAAATGGAAAAGAATGTGTTTTTCCTACAAAAACATTTGTTAGTAGCTGTCTTCATAGGACTTTTAAAACCTAGCAACTGGAATTGGCACTTGAAAATTACATTTATATATATAATTATAAACATACATGGAAATGAGAGATACTGGACAGCATGAAAAATCTGGTGTATTATTTATTTATCAGCGTTGACAGTTGGCTCCCAAGGGAAATGGATGTGCTTAATTAATTAGATGCAGAAAAAGATGCACAAATTTGCATTCATCAATTGTTTTTAAGTGTTCTTCAGCATCATCAAAGCAAAACCTAGAAAGAAAGAAAAACAGTGTGAGGCTTTCTAATGTTATATATGTGACTAGTCCTCCACAAATCTATTACATTAATGCATCTTTAAAGATTTTTTAAAAAAATCAAACATATTTGCATCCAGCTAACAGGTTTTAATTGATACACAAGAATTGGACTGTTGATGTAGTCTCAGCTTACTCAACTGTGTAATTTGTATGAAAACCCAAGATAATTTGTTCTGACACCATGATGCAGGGAAAAGCATTTGTGAGACCAGTCTAAAAGACCTGTGTCACTCCAAGTGTCACACTTTCAAAACTAGCATCTGTAAAAGTCAGTGAATTTTGTCTTCTTGCTCTGAATTGAAAGAAGGTTAATATTGCATGGTTGTATGCACCTGCTAATGATGAAATCTTTGTCCATTAACTGCACAGGAAGAAACAAACTATGGCTTTGAATAATAATTTGTATGAAACATGGAATATTTATGTAAAAATATTTTGTCTTAAATAAGAACAAAAGAGGGATTTTTATGTATATTAAGGAAGGTAAAGACAGGAAATCAAGTTATACACAACAGAAACTAACAGAAAGACACTGACAACCAATAGGTGTTAATTCTAACTGTCCATATTTGTCTTCTAATTGCCAATTAAAACTTTCACAATGTATTTAACAGTCACTCTCTCCGTGTGTTTGAGTTGAGGAACAGAAAACAAAATACAGTTTTAAAAGTTAATGAAACAAAGTGAAATGGAGAAGATAGCACAATGGATACAGCAAAGAATTAGGCTTTTTCACTGAAACCAGAAAGAGATTTTTCTTAATTACTTTTAAGTGACCCCTTTTCCTTCTCCTCCCCCACCTCCCTTTTTATTTTTTTCGTGGCACTCTTGTGCTGTCTGGAGCACTCAAGTTTTGCATAGAAACCACCTGTAGGCACTAGCTATCTCTGTCACTATTCACATGGTTCAAATTTCCTGGTATTATCCTTTGCTTTTCTCCTCTCCTACTCAGTCTTTCATGCCCAACCCCCCTCTATTTTTTTTTTGTAAATAAAACCCCAACGAGTCAACCTCTTGTCCCTTTCAATTTCCTCCTCTACTAAGAGCAAATCTGCAGGATTATTGGGGAGAATTTGAGAAGAAATTAGAGTAAACAATACTTTGGGGCCTATTTATGGAAAGGGAATAAGGAAGGAGAGGATGAATCAGCCCACATAAACTGAATCAGTTCCTCTCGCCTTTCTCAGCAGGCAGGTACAATAATGATTCATGAGCTTTTGGCCTAAGGGAGTCAGAGCAAAACTCGAATGCAACAGCCTGAAAAACCTACAGTTCTGTAAAATACCTGTGGGAAATACTTTGTTAAGAGGTGTCTCAAAAGTCAGTGTAATTGCTTGAAGTCAGTGAATTGCTTGTAATTGCTTGCTTAAAGAGGAAATTGCCATCCTTTAAGAACCATCCCGAAAAGCTTAGGGTTTGTTTTTTTTTTTTCAAAACTAAAATTCATCTATAATCTAGACTTGGTTGGCATTTATTTTATTTAATCATGTATTCTATAGTTCTCATTTCAGAGTTTAGATTTGAGGGAAATTTCCTGTCATAAGTATTTATTACTTTTTACCAGCTTTGCTAACTGAGTACCTCTATGCAATTTATTTTATCTTTTGAAGGTTCAGTTTAACACATAAGCAGTCTGTGATCTGTACTTAATTGAAATATATTGCACACCAAGATACATGGTAATTTGAAACTAAATTAAATGAAAATACAGGCTCATACTAGAAAATCTAAATTAATTCCTTGATATAAGGAAGGATTCTCAGACTGGAATAATTTTCTAAAGAAAACTAGTCAGAAGAACAGCAAAAGGAACAAAAGATTTTATTTCAATAAAAAAAGAAGAATAGCAAAAAAATAAGAGCCACCCAAAAGCTTGAATAAACCATTAAAGTGCTAAGTTCTTCAGAGCACATTACCACCTAAAACAGCATTAGTATGTGGTGATTGGAAGGTAATAAATGTGGTGTCAAATTGTAAAGTAATGCCTAGGGAGAAAGAAATCAACAAAGTAAAACTTCCATGCCAAATAAAATGGCTGAAATTATAAGAATGAGTAGAATTAGTAGATGTTAGATAACTATGATATGATGAGAGGAAAAATAGCTTGGATACTGTAATGGAGAATCACTTGTTACAGGTGTGTTAAGTGTTCTTGGAAGAAATAAATAATCCAATGAGCAACAGCAAACCCTGAAATCTTGGAAAATTATTTTATGAACAGTCTTTTCAAAAGTCTAATTGAATTAATTCCTGGTTGAAGGATAAAGCAAAAGGTTTTGATGACAGGTTTTGTCAATAGAAGTCCCAGTTAGACCCTAGTGGCATCTATGCCTGGATTTAGTTTTGATTATACTGAGGTAGAAAAGGAACAAATAGTGAAGTGACTAAATTTATTTACATATTATTCAAGCTTTGATATACATATAGAGTGATGAGCTCCACTCTTACTATTCCTATTCAAAAATGAGATTCTAATAATATTGAAAATAGTTCTATGAAACAACCATAATATTAATAAATAAATGTTAGGGATTATCAGAAAGCAAACAGTGAAAGACAAAAGAAAACATCATTACCACTGCTTAAATCTATAACACAAATACATCGTTCTTATTAGATGTAACTATTAATCCTGTCCCACTATTAAGACATGAGAAAGATTAAAAAAATACGGTAAAATATCAAAATGACTGTCAAACCCCATGTGGCTTTCTGCAATACTAGGAAATGCAAGGTCTGATACTAAGGTAAGTAATGATTGTGTTGTCATTTATCCAGTAATGCCTCATATTGTCAAAATGTTGAGCGTCAAATAAATAATTTCAGAATTATTTCATTCTATTTCATATAATTGCATCAGTGTACGAACTTCACATTCCATGTAGCATCTATTGTTGAGGAAGAGTGTTTAAAGGAAGAGTGGCAGAAATAAGTGTCAAATGAAAGTCCTACATCTTGTTTCATTTGGATAGGAGATTATCAGGGCCCTTTAATAGAGCAGATGCAGTAGGAAATTTTGAGAATTCAGTGCAATGTCTGAATGTTTTTAGGTATCTGATCCTGCTCTTACTATGCTGAAGATTGTCATGGGAAATGAGAAATAAAGCAAGGGAAAAATTATCTCGCTAAACATTCTCAGACAGAATGGGAAGGCGTCATGAAAACAGACAGAAAGATCTCAAATGAAAGTCAGAGATTTTACATTCAGGACTGCAAATCAATAGTGGATAGTTATGTGGGTTCTTGGTAGATCTTAATCTCCATCTCTTCAGATCTTTCTAACTTGAAAATTAGCTCTATTAAACTGCAAAAATCCCACAAAAGGATTTGATACTAAACTGATGGAAGGATAACATGATTAAATCATTGATTAACCTGAATGACTGCAGGAAATTGAGAAGGAAACTAGTGCTGAATTAAAAGAAATGAAACCCTTTAATTAGTGATCAAAGATAGAAATGTATCATGTGATTGCAATTTTGAGCCATGTATCTGCATGGAATTACTTCTTTAGTTCTTTGAAACTTAACTAGAGGATGCCAAATAAATACCTTCATAATCATACCCTTTTCTATAAAATTTTCAGCTGTTTTGTGTTGATTGTGCCTGTGGATTTCAAACTCATTCAGGAGTTTCAGTCAGGGTGGAAAGTTTTAGAAAGATCATGGCTAATCAGCTGATATTTACACAGTTATTTTAAAATGTCATAAAATCATAGACTGCAACACATTTCTGATTTTAAGACACTACACCATTTTGCACTATAATCCATTCATTTCTGGATCCTGTGATCATTCAGAATCTCCAGGCTGAATTAGGGAAAAATAATGTCTCTTTTTTTTCTGAGGCTTTATGAACTTATAAGAAAGAAGAAGAGAGTTAACAAGTGCAAAATAAGATAACAAATACAGATATTTCATTCTTTCATAACAATGCAAAAGAAAATTCAACTGTACCTAGACTTTTTTAAGAAACAAAACCTCATGCATCTGTAAACTTCATCATTTAAAATCACAGGACACTTTCATGGGTTGCAGACATCCAGGCCCCGGCAGCAGCGGCGGCTTCATGAGGGGAGCTGGGGCTGCCTCAGCTGGACACGGCCAGTTCCAGCCGGATCCAGCCAGATACAGCTGGTTCCAGTCAGATCCAGCCGGTTCCAGCCAGATCCAGCCAGTTCCAGCTGGATCCAACCCCCCACCACAGGGCGTGGCAGAGCCCCACACACATGGTGGGAGTGGCACTGGGGAAAATATTTAAGAAATGGCAAAATCATTAGATGACAGAGAGAAGCAGGGGGAAAAAAAGGAAGAAACAGCTTTGGGAACACTAAGATGGGAGAAGAAGGAACTGGAGAAGATATTCCATGTGTTGGAGCAGAGATCACCCTGCAGCCCATGGAGAGACCATAGTGAAGGAGGTGTTTCCCAGCAGCTGTGGAAGCACCCACAGAGAGGCAGGGGAAAAGTGTGAGTGAAGGAGCTGTCAAGCAGAGCTATTATGGTCTTAGCACAACCCTCATTCCCCATCCCCCTGTACCTCATGGAGTAGGGGAGGTAAAGGCCTTGGCAATGGAGTGAGATTGAGCCTTACAGGGGAAAAGAAAATGGTGGGATGGAGATGCTGATTTAGTTGTTTTTCATTGTACAAATAATTTTTACTTCACAATAAACACAATTGCCCCCACATTGAGTCCGTTTTGCCAGTGGTAGTAACTCGCAAGCAATTTCTCTGTATTTATCTCTTACCTTGAGCTTTTTCCCCTTTCTTTCTACCCTCAACATCCTGTTGAGGAGGGGCAGTGAGAGATCACATGGGTGATCTGACTGCCAATACCATGACACTATACATGTGTCGAAGCTGCCAGTCTAAAATCCAAGCATGGCCATCTGTGAGGACATAGCAAGATTGATCTTGAGATGTCACATATAAAATTTTAATTCATGTCTATGTGTAGATCCAACTGACAATAAATTTCAAGAATTCTGAGAATTAAATTTTGTGTATGAAATGCAAGCTAAGGATAACATGAAAATTTTACTTTGATTATGACAATACAATGCAACCCTTAATATTTTCTCTTTCAAACTTCAAAATAAAAAGATGTGAGTAATATTTATGTCTTATATTCAGGACACTCCATTTACATTTTCCAACAAATTTTTCAAGTCTCTTGGGAAACATTTGAGTTTTAAGAATCAAAGTATTTCAGTTAGAGTTATAGTGAAGTTATTTTAACTTGCTGATTTTAAGTTATACTTCTTTTTGCTCTTAAGTACAGGCAAGAGAAATATAAATTTAAAAAGTCATAAAAATTGGATACCATTCTATAACAATTGTATCAAGAAACAATGGCAACCAGCAGCCATTATCATTTAACTAAAAATAATTGCAGTGTTAGCATACTATAGATAAAGGCTTTTCATATCATAAAGTGAGATGCTCCAATATTTTAGTATTATAGCATTAACTTTAAAAGCATTAGACTGTATGGCAATTATTTTCCATGTAGCAGATAGTTGCATTTTGCTGTTGGATCCTTTGGAGGAGCACATTTTAGATTGTAAAATCATTTTGGAGCCTATTACAAGCTATTACATAGAACAAATATTATTAAAATCATATCAAGATTATGGCTGCAGTTGATGGAACAAAATATAGAAGTTGAAGGATCCCCATGAGTGTAATTACATTCATATGGGGTGAATGTAAAAAAACTGGAGTGGAAGAAAAGTGATTCCATCTCAAAATATAAATGGTGAGAAGCCCTTTGGTCTCCCATGGATGATAATAATGATATTTAAAATTAATTTCAATCAGAAATTACATTTTCAATTTAATTTCTTTTTTAATAAATGGTGATACTATCATGATGAGGGTCTAACACAAATCCTTGAACCACATGATATATCCCCATGTAGTTACTGGTACTTCAGTTACTTGTTACTGGTACAACAACCAGAAAAACAATCCTAATATTCATTAGTTTGAAATATGACCTTTTAGCTTTCATTTCCATTGACAGCAAAGGTCTTGAAGAGACATTTTATTTGCATCTTTACTTATTGTGAACTATATACATACACAGATGTAAATATGCCAATGATCTTTCTTCATCTTTTGTTTATTATTGAATATAGTAACATGTTCACACAAAATGAAAAAACTGAAAAAAAATATCGTTTCAGCTATTTTGTGATCATGAAGAAAGCAAGTATGCAAAAAATACACATTTCCACATGGGAGGTATGAGACATGCAATGGCCAATATTTTTCCTTCTGACTCAGTAGTGGGTTAACGGATCAGCATACTTAGATAACACACCTCATTCTGCTGGTTAACTAACGCTGTGCCAACACCTATTCTGTCTTCCCAAGACTAAAAGGAACCAAACTGTGTCTGCTCACTCCCCAGAATATCTGGATTTTTGGGAATGTTTCCTTCCCTATGTTAACTCTCAAAATCTGCAAAAAACATCTGGGAAGATTGCCTGGAAAGATTCAGGCCAAAAGTGTGTCAGTAGTCATTCCAGAAATATTGTACTACTGACAAGAGTACCTGGAAATGCTTAACTGACTAATATAGACATAAATTGTTCTTCTATAAGGTACCTACAAATTTGCTAAGTGTTCTGACTGCCTGTCATTATAACCTATGCCCTAGATTTTGCACTGATAGATATGGCCTGGGCATTCAGTATCCATGGATGCTGAACTCCAGAGATTCTCACAAGTTTCACTTCTACTAAGTGACCTAAGGAACAGGCACTGTGATTGATGCATGCCAAATTTTTCTTTTCTTATCCGTGTCTGTGAGAAATAGGGTGGGATATGCTTTTTGAATTTGTTTGTTTGTTTACTTTTATATTAATTCATTTTCTGATATGCATTAAGGATATAATACGCATGAGAAAAAAGATTGCTGGGTCAGTGGGAGTCATTCTCTGCCTTGCTGTCAGATGGCATCAACTACTGAGAAAGTTTTCTATCTTGCAGAAGAAAGTTATGCTCTCGCTGTTCTGCGTTCTGAAGCTGTACATGGTGGTACCCAACACACAAAGTTAATCGTGCTATACCTTTAATGGATCTTTTTATATAAGTGCTTCTGAGTACAGGAAAATGGTTTGGTGAATATATACTTGGATGACTTCCCATCACTTCTAAATTTTTTCTGAACAACAAGGAGTCTTCCCTCATTCCTTGACAGCTCTTTAAAAACAATTTCGATACCAGTGTTGGTTTGGCTTTGAGATCAAGTTTAGATGCTTTGAATAAAAAATTTTTGCCATACTTGAAAATCTCTTTCTTTATACTATAAGCACATTCACACATCTCATCCCACTCCCTCTTCCTTCCCCCAAAAATTTTTCTACCCTTTATTCAATTTCTTGACTAATTCTGTAACTTTATGAGCATGGGCAATATTAATAGTATTTTTCAGATTTTTACTCAAGTCACTAGTCCCTACAGATAATGAGTTTTCTAGCAATGACCCTTTGAAACTGAGGGAGGAACTTCTACTCTTCTAGAATAAACTCTGCCTGGAAGGAATGCCTTTGAAGTTTTCAGCAGGGAGGTCTTGACATAAGTCTGCAGTCTCAGCATTTGGGTAAAAATGGAAAAGCCCCCAGATCCACAATTGGAACCATTCTTCAATATATTCAAATTACAGTTTGAGTACAACCCTCAATTTTGAAATATTTTCTATTTTTATACTTGCAAACCAGAATTATTCACTGAACTGATTTCAGCCATAATTGAATGGCTGAAAAGAAAAATAGCTTCTGAGAATCATCAGTACTTCAGATTAGCTTTCTGGCATCATTGCAGTTTCTTCACTCACAGATTTGGACTTGCAGAAAGCACCTCGGGAGAGCTGATACCAAGAGGCAGGAAGTTTACTGCACATTTCACATTCCCAATGTCCAATCCTGCAGAGTGAGGTCACTGAGTCCTGGAAAGACATCTAAGAGAATTGAGCTGGTCTCATAAACTGACATCATCTGAGAAGAATTAGAGAAAGATGTACAGGAAAAATAAAGCCATTAGTATTATAGAAAAGCCACATAACGCAAATAAAAACAAGCATCTAAAATGCCTGCAGGCAGCTAAAATGATAGGCTGAGAGATACTTTTATAATTATCTATGGGATGTTTTTTGTTTAATTATGACTTCACTGCATCAAGTTGAAAGCTAGCATCAGTATAAAAAGCAGTAGGAAGCCAGTTTTAAATGTTCAGCTTAGGAAGCTGAGAAATAATGTCAGAATCATCAGCTTAAGCCTGACAAAATCATACAGACTGAAGGAATTCAAAATGGGTCATGCACTTCAGGTGACCTCCCCAGAACCCTGTGTATTATATATGTACTATATGGCACAGGGACAAGTTGGTGGGGTTTGTTTTGTTTTTCTTATACACTACACTGTATTTATGAATTTAAAATAGGAAATTCCCGAGGGCAAATACATTCACAAAATATCCATGTCATTTGGTTTATCATAAAAAAGGAAAGAGAACTTTAATCTCAAATCTGAACAACACAGCCATTATTTTCCCTGTGACTTTGTAGCCTAATACAATTAAAACCACATTATATTGGTGCAGCAAATCAGTTTCTTTTATATACATAACAACTTTATTTATAAAATGAAGCTAATCTGAAGGCAAACAAAAGAGACACTGGGATTGTGGCAGTGTTGAAAACAGGGAAGCGTCTGTACAATATTTGAACAAATTTTCACCTCTTCTGAAATCTGTATCTTAATTCTGACACAGAGAGATATGGATGAGATTTTTCATATCTTTTCACATCAGGAGACACAGACCACGATATAGTCTTGGATCAGTTAGAAATGAATGGTTGACACAGTTAGGATTAAATCCAAACAAGGTGGACTGAATGGAGCCTCTGTGGTGATAATGTGCAGTTCTTTTAAAGTGCCTGCTGAGATGATCCTTGTGAAGGATGTTCTCTAAATGTGAAATATAAACATTGTCAGAGCCATGGAAAGTATCCATTGGCTTTAAAGATGTTCAGAGTACAAAAGACCTTCTTTTCCACTGTCCTGATAAATTGAATCTTAGTGTCAGCAGGGTGATACAGAAGATTTATGTAGAAAGCCCTGGCAGGTAGAATCAGCTTTAGGTAGAAGACACAACCATTGATTCTTCAGAGATCTGAAACAAATTCATCATGCACTGTGGCATCTATCACCACAGTCAGGGAAGAGTGAAGCATCAAATAAGTAGACCTCTAATATCATAAACTGAGATTAGGCTTCACCAAATAGCCATGGCCAATAAGGCTGTTCTGTGCCTGGGGTCTGCATGCTGCTGATAGCAGGATAAGACATGACCTAAAGTTTCCAGCATCTTCTCTCATCCTTTGAAATGGTGTTAGAGAAAGCAATTACACTGGATGTTGTACAGTTTCCTTGGTAAACTTTGCAGTCTGGGTGGAGAGCAGAGTGTTGATCTGCTTGCTAAATTATATCTTGAAGAAAAGCAGATGAATCTAAAGGATTAAGTTAGTTAACAGCCATTCAGAAAAGAATAAACTTAAACACTTAGATTTAGTAATGCAGAATTTTTACAAACACTGAAAAGGTAAAAGTAATTTTTTTCTATTGGTAGTATGACTTTAGATTACAGTCTTGAGGAAACTCCTTATATAGATAAATATAAAAATATTTTTGGAAGAAAAGCACTGAAAACTCATTGATAACATTCACAGAAAATGTTACATTTTGAAAGTGGAATGACATATGAAACCTGAAATAGTGAACTACATCAATAAACTACATCATAAAAATAACTACATCAGTAAAACACAAATCAAAGCTTTTTTCCTTAGAACTGTGGAAAAAAATGAAAAAAAAAAAAAAAGATAGCACTGTCACTTCATATACAGACATTTTTTAAGTGCTGTTGGAAGAAAAATATTCAGTACTGGTTCATGAAAAAATGGATGAGGAACCCCAACCAAGAATAACTAATCATATTAAAAATAAATGGACTAATAATTAATCATTTCAATCTGAAGGTTTGTGGGATAGGCAGTTTGGATAAACACACTCAGGTTTTTTGATTCCTTCTCATACATACTATAATCTCTACATTTCTTATGCATTACAATTTAATTTGTAAGCTATAAAAATATTTTAATTCCATATATTTTTTGGAATCTCAAGCAGGGGTTTTTGATTTTATTAGTATCACTGTACATTATTAGTATTATGTACAAAGTATCCCTTACTGTTAAGACTGTTTATTCCAAAGTGATTTGTAGTGATGTATCCAGGGTGGCTCCAATTCCCTTTCATCAATATTTGCTATCACATGAAAGAGAATAATTTCTCAACACTCCTGGTATGGGGACAGTTAATCTTATTCATTTGAGAGACTAAAGAATATATGGAACAATGTTAGCTAGATTTACTTGATTTCTGAGAAGTTTCTTGAAAGCCTCTTTCTCCCTTTCTGCACCTTCTCTCTGAATTTTCCACTTCATTCTTTTAAGACAGTTGGACAAGGTGAGGGTAAGCTGATAAAAAAAAAAATTGTAATGTGTGTTAGAGTGGGAAAAGAATGTACATCAGCTCCAATATCTATCTACATTTTCAAATGGCCTTTTCATCCAGACTGGTGCTGGGTAGAACAGGAGGAGGCAGTGCTGCCTCATGTCTCTGAAATATTTCACCTTGATGTTAGTGAACCATCCTGTTATATTGGCACACACACCCCTAAATTTCTCAGTGCAGATCTAACCCAGACCAGAAAAGCAGTTTTTCTCATTTTGAAATTGATATCTGATGGCTGATAAACTGAATAATTCTTTGGAATCCACTGATCATGTTGAATAATTTTAAAAGAACTGCATAAGAATTTAAGCATGTAGCATGTACATGTCAGTCCTTAAATTTAAGAATCTGCCTGCCAATCATGGCCTTGGGTCTGTAGTAATAACCTATGTAATAGAGGTTCAGTTCTACTGGAACTGTAATCTGCAATTTATGTACTCCAGTTCTGTAAGAACAGGAGTTATGGAGAGCATATGTTTTACATACTAAGACATAAGGCTACAGTTATTATAGCTATTGAAAATAAAACCAAATTTTCTGCTGTCTATTCATATTAATGTAAATTACATAGATTTCCAGTTAATCCAATAGTTTTGCAGTGGTTTTACTCTATCATGAAATGAAAGAGGCTCCAAAAGTTAATTCTTCTGTCTTCTAGGCTGGTTTTACAGAATTGGATAAATACCACAATTGGAGCTTTGTTAATTTCAGCTGCATTACTTCTGGTTTACATCTATGCAACCAAGTAGAGAAACTGAGATGGAGATAGTTTTTAAAATAATATCTAAGAAGTACTGGGTATAAAAAAAAAATCACATCAATTGAGAGTTTTCATATGCAGACATTGAGAGAAGTTTTAGCAATGAAATATAATAATTCATCATTTCAAGTTTGAAAAATCCAACACCCAACTGAAAAGATATTCTAATTTCTATTTGCTCTGAATGGTTATTTTTTTGCTAATTTGGGTATTTACTAATTTGAGGCTCATTATACAGAAGCACAAAGCAAACCACTATAGCATAACATTATATGATTTTTAGAATATTCCTAGCATGGCAGAAGTGCCCTGCAAGGTATTTGCAGGAAATTCTTACCTTTCATTGTGATGACTAGAGAGGTTACATAGAACAGAGGCTAGACAGAGTTAAAGGAAAAGGTAGTATTTATTAAAAAGGCCTTCATAGGATACACCTTGGGCAGTACAAGAGCCCAGCCGGGGCTGTGCCCAAGGTGCAGGATGGATCACGACTTTTCACACTTTCCTAAGTTTGGTCAATTTGCATATCACGTTTAATTGTCCAATTACAGCCTCAGGTAATTTAATCACATTCTCCTAGTTTACCTTTTGTTAATACTTTTTGGAGACTGAACCTGTGATGGTTCTCAGGCTGGAAAAGGATTGTTTTGTCTGAATAAACTGTGAGGAAGACTTACACTTTATATGAAGTTCAGAGTTACACACCAATGCAATACAGAATCTGAAAAATAGGAAAGCTAAAACTTAAGGCATCACTTGTTCATCTTCAGACTTCAGGCTGATTTTACAATTTAAAATAGGCTCCTTTTTAAAAATACATTCCATTGCAGATTTTCATTTTAATTTTGTCTTGTATAAAGTTGCCATTATTTCTTTTGTTGTGATGACTATTATACTGTAGCATTAGCGGAGAAACCAAAGGAGTTGGAGTTTCCTAATTTTCCATTGATTTTGTTTGATTCTATTGCCTGATTTACAGGGTGCCAACAACTTTCTTGCACCTCTCTTTGTAAATGCAGCCTTTTTCACTACTTATACAGTCTGCCAAGTGAGGAACACAAATTTACACTCCTTACTTGACTGCAAACCATTACTGTGAGTTCAATTTCTGCTCACTTAGGAATCAAGCTGTTCACTTGAGAACCTCTAAATACCAGCATGAACAAAACAATGCCTTAGACCCAGCAGCTAAACCAGTTTGTACAACTTGAGAACTTTCTGACTGATGGATTGTATACCCATATTATCTAACTCCATATGCACACAAATCCTGTCTCAAATTATATATTTTAACATATGAAACAGTACAAATAATCCAAACTTTAAAATATCAGTTGTTTTAAGTCAGAATATTGTAAAAATATACTTGTGGCAGAACATGGTAGGTATTTGTCAATATGTTTAGGCAATCAATGAGGACTCCACTAATGTGTTTGCACTGCACAGGTTCTTACCTCCTTGAGTGCTCCTGTGAGGATCAGAAGGACTGTGGAAAATCTGTCACTGAATTGCTCAGACATTTACCTGGAGCTCTGACAGCCTCTAGTCTGTTTCTCCTGATGCCACTGTTCTCCCGGACTGGTCTGTACAAATCATGTTACCTTCCTGGGCAACAGTTCCACCCTTCTGGCAGCCTGACAGAATTACTGCAGTCACATGCCTGAAGAAAAATATTACTAAATGTGTCAAGGACATATTCTAAGGCTTTTTTTTTATTTATTTTTAAAGCAATAGTCATTATTTTTAACTTCATTGTATATGCTATTTTTGAGGTTGATATTCTGAAATGGTTTAACAGTTTTGCCTAATTTTCTGGCACACTCTCAAGAGTTGAAGTCTCTGGATATACCCCTCAGATAAATCCTAAATGTCATTAAAACCTCTGCATGGTAAAAAATCCCAACAAAAACAGCAAATTCCAAAACACCACCAAAATTTTAGAAGTTTAAAAACAAAACCTCAGAGGTGGGCAGCTTATCTCTATGAGAATATTTCAATGTCCTTAATGCTGACCGTGCCATGGAATCAACAGAAGGAAAAGTTTCTGCTGTTTAAAAGCTGTTTGCTTACCTTCAATGTAATTCTAGTTAGACATGCCACCCTAGTAGATCAGTGACTCCAGTACTTCTACCCAAGACCATGATCTGACAAAACAGGCCTGAGAAAACAAAATTTGATCACGAAAAATTTTATAGTGGTTATAATTTCCACTGGACAAGTCTGCAGAGTGTCCTTGGAAAACTCTGCTTTTTGTGCCAGCTGTAACTAAATGCACATGAACTGAGAATGAGCTGCCAGGTGGCTGGGAACATAGCTTTTACAAAAACAGAGGCTGCACTGTGCAGAAAAGTACTTTGCACTAAAGGCTGTAGCAAAATGTGATTATTTTGAAATTTATTATATTATATACAGTTAAAGCAATTTTAGTCAATTTAGACAAAGACAAGAGCAACAAAATTAAAGTTGACTCATAATACCAAATAAAGGTGTTTAACCAGAGTAAATTCTTTGTACATAATTTTAGAGATGCATCATTTGTGTGCTTATTACAATGTTATCTCCCAAATGGAATAGATGCCAGCTTGTGACATTCATTTCAGCACCAAGGTAACAAAAGGAAAGCAGTAGATCCTCTGCCAAGTCCCTGCCTAGTCTCACCCCAGTAAAAGAGAGCAAATTGATGCAGTCTTCAAACACTTTTGATGGGGTCACAGGAGAAGCAGGTAGGCTCTGCTTACTGCTTTCAACTTCCCTTTTCATTGAAATCAGCAAGAAGATTATGCTGGTTTATTGTTCTTTAGCTTCTAGAAACTAGGAAAGACATTTTTCTCCGTGGATTTGTCTTTGCTCAGGGCATATTGCATAGACACAGCCAGTAAAGCTCATTTCACGCATGCAACAGCCAAATATACCTTTAATGAAGACACCTCAAAACACTAGATACAAGAAAGTGTCATCTTCAGGCACACAGCCTGACTGCAGCTGAGACTCAGAAATTAGTGCCAATTTTTTTTTTGCAACATTTTCACAAGAGCTAAGTCTAACACCAAGACGTGGAAGAACCTCTCTGCAAGACAGTCTGGTAGTTTTTGCTATAATTTTTTAACATTTGCTGTGATTTCTGAGAAGGTTTTTGTTTAGGTGACTACTACTGCTGTATAAAAACAGATTGCATTACCCCTGAGGCAGGGGCCTGAAGCAGGGAGCTAGACAAACTCAGGGAAACATATCAGGTCCCATATACAGTTATTCCCACTGCACTGTGAAACCTCTGTCTCCGTGGGTGCTGTTCTCCAAAGATGCAGGCTATGTCTGCAGCCAGCAGTGCCTTTGCTCTCTACCAGGGTAGGTTCTCAGTACTGCATCCCAAGTTACTTTGAACTCACTGGAAATCCAGAGAAATGTTCTGCACTCCCAGGGTAAAGACTTTGCATTTGGATGCTGGCAGATACCCAGCAGAATGCAGGACCTCAGCAGCCACCCTCTTTCCTTGCTGATGATGCTCTCCCTCAGCCAGCAGGACCCACCATGCCAGGCGAGCTCAGCAAGGAGGGGAGGCAGCTCTGTTCTGGCATTGGTAATGGACTTGCCAGAGCTGGTAACTCAAAGCTGCAAGGCACTTCTGATTTGCTCCCACCTCCTGTCAAACTCTGCTGAAGCTGGAATCAGACCCTGCTTTGAACATGGTGCTCACTGAAGTTATTCCTGAAAGCCATTTACATCTCATTGATTAGCTCAGATTGCATTACTGTTTAGAGACAGCAGAGCATTCAAGATTCTTGCAATTATAATGTATTCTTTAAAGCTACCAGACATCCTCAGCAGTGAGAAAGTAAAGATCAAAAGCCATGAATTGTTGAACTGTACTTCCAGAGATCATCTAATAAAGCTGAAAAACTCACTGGCAATCAAAGTGTTAAAAGCAGTACTTCTGATGCAAGTCTGCTGCAGGTCCCTATCATATTGCCTGACCTTTGTACTGAGCCTAGATATATGAGGTTTTCAAGTCCACAAGCTTCAATCCCACCCTGAGAAGTAGGATAAATCTGCACCATCGTAATATATTTAAGCATGTCCTGAAACACATCTCTTTGCTACCTCTTTTGATATAAAAAAAAAAAAAATATAAATTTGCTTTTCTTTGTGCATCATTTCCATGCTGATTTATGGTTTATTTCAGAATAATAACTATAAGATATAGGTAATTCTAACTGTCATTGTATTTGTTACAGGACACAGACATTAGCTAAATGTACTGTCAAACACATTCATTTTGCAGCAACATGATGTTCATATTACTTTCTTTTAGCAATAACATGTTTTTTTAAAATTAAAACAGACAATAACAGTCTTGATACTGATTCAAGTTACAGTCATTTTTATAAGATTTTTACATACCATCATCCTGCTATTATAAAACCTTTTGAAGGAAATACTGTGTTCAAATATCCAGCCCCCTCATACCCTCACTGTTCAGCACGTGGACAGGAATAGTTATCACACTTGCAATTCATACCTTACCCTACACCAAAAATTAACTTAAACTAACTTTGAAGTGTAGAAAATCTCTATTCCTGCATAATAAATTCATAATACTCATGAATTGTTGTATAGCAATATGTAAAATTACTTACAGCAATGTATGGAACTCCTTACGCTGGAACATGGATATTAAAAATAAAAAAACTAAACCAAAACCCAACTTCATATAGTTTTGATAAGTGTATTGGAATAAAATATGCATTTAACTTCTGGAAACTGCTGAGATGTCAAGTCTCTTAGCTGGAAATGACCAGCTTGTAAGGATCACAATCTGGATGTTTGGGAATCAGTAAGGGCAAAGAGAATAGAAATGCTTATTTCAGGGCTAATAAGTATACAGTTAAGAGATGTGCTCAGGAAAACAGTATTAATTATAATCTCCAATAGTCCTTTAAAAATTCCAGTGATCTTTATCAGAAAACTAAATTGTGGGACTGAGGAGAGACTGAGAATATTTTTTATCCATTTATAGAATAGTGTGTATATATATGTGTATTATTTCAATTATAGAAAAAATTCTTCTTATTGACATCAAATTTCTTTTGAATTAAAAAAAAGTAAAACATCAACTTGTTTTTTTTTTTTAATGCATGAATTACAGTTTAGTAGGCTTATGGGAAAAAACTGGTATGCTTCAAACTGATTATTTTGTGCTAAAAAGAATAATGTAAATGGGCTATGGGAATAAAAAGATGAAACTTTCATATGAAAACTGGAAAGAGCTGTTGTTTTACTTACTTTAGGTCTGTCACCTCTGGAAACTATTAATGTTATAGAACACTAAGAAAATTTTACATTTTTACTGTGTACAATATTAAATTACTGCTGATAGGGATTTTCAAGAAAACACACATGCATTGGGGGTTTTTTGTATCCATTAGAAGCAGAGAATTACAGAGTCAGGCTTTTATATTAAAGTCATTGAAGCAGGAGTATTGTTAAACTGCTCATGTAAAGCTCCAAATGGGCAAAAGCTATTGCAATCAAGTGCACATTTCTACTTGACATACAACAAATAAATATTGGCCAGAGGCTGATAACCACAGTGTCCAGGAGAAATAATACTGCCAAAATGGTGATGGTGAAGCAAAGATAAGACATCCAGAAATTCAGTGGCCCACTGTCCACAGGGTATGTATAGTTCTTATAATTCTAAAACTTGCTAAACAATGCCAGAAAACTGCACAAAGATGATGTACCTCCAACTGTATTGCCACATACCACATGCTCTAACTTGTCAGATCAAGGCACTAAAATGTGTTCAGTGTCTGAAAGCAAAGCTAAATTAATACTACAGTCAAGAGGTACATTTTTAAATTTTAAGCGTGATTAAGCACATGAATAACTTCTTATAGATACAGTGTTTTCTTTCTCACTTAACGCCTTTCATACCAGAATGGCTGTACCATTCTCAAAAGATATGCTTTAGATCACTCAAAAGACATAAATATGTCAATTCCATGAACTAATTAATGAAATTGTGTGGCTTGTGTGCAGCACAATCATAACCTGTGGCCTCAAGGCTTAAAAAATCATGAAACCATTTACAAGTTATTCTTGCTTAGTCTGATTTAGAGTTAAGGGATAAAATCACTAATAAACGCATATGGGTGAAGAAATCATGTGAGGAAAAGGTAAACTTCGTCAAATGAGAAAAAATATTAAAATATTTTTTAAATGAGGTTTACTTTCATGCCCTTCCCATGATGAAAATAGCATCTTCATTAATATTAATACATTTCAGGTAATGCTATTTGTTGTTTGACAGATGTTAACACAGTGCAACCAGTAAGGAAAAAATCCAAATAAGCAAAGTGAGCCTATTAAAGCATGTGCAAACATGCTGTGTAAACAGCTGTTTATTATCTGCATCAAAGCAAATCCTCCTATCTCTTAGCAACTGAGCCCCTAGAAGATCTTCACCACCATGTCAGATTTTTCACCAGGCAGAAATGAGCTGTATGTAAATAACAACAGTCTGTCACTCACAGTGGTGAGGCTGTCACCTTCCATGATAAGATCTGTTTGACCATTAACTCTGGGGATAATGCAGGACTTATTTTTTAACTCCACTGGATCTATACACTACTTTTTTTATAATACCTGAAGGAGGCATTAATGAGAGGATTTCATGAGACCACCTGTGGGTGGTTGGTAGGCAGGAGCAGGCTGGCAGCTAACTACTACTACTTTTTATTTTCAGCTAGTAAATTGGAATTAGCATAATTATTATCAATTATGTATTTGTAACATTGACTTTACCATCATTCTTTAACTATCTAGGATCGCACCTACAGAGTCTGAATTAATTGTGTTTAACTTAGAACAGAATCTTAAGAAATTACTGAGTCCACCTTGATTAAAAAATATTGCTTTCCCAATGTTGACAAGCTTGAAGTTACTTCAGTTTGAATTTGTTCTAGTGTCAGATAGCCAGATGTCAAACTTGGCCCTATCACTATCTTTTTAAAAATATGTCCTATATCAGAAACCTTTAATCTTCTTAGACACAAACACTTTTGATTTCCAGAGCAGAATACTTGCATGGCAAGAAGAGATTTGTGGACCCTTAGTAAGTTATTTTTCAAAACACAAGAGGATAAATTAAATACACTGGTCTTCCTCAATTTCTCACAGTAAAGACAAGTTTTCTATGTCCCAAATAATCCTTGTAGCCTTTTCTGAATCCATCTCAGTGTGAAAATCAATCTCTGCATTTTTCCTTGTGTGGATGCCGGACTTGGACCATGAGTGCTGGACACATCCACACTATCACCTTTGAGTTATCAATCTCAGAAAGACAATCTACCAACTTCCACTTCATATTTCTCAGCTCCCAGCTGCTAGCAGTATAAGTCTCACAGACTGGAAAAACAGCTTCCAGTTCCATGTCTGCCTTCAATAATCCTAACAACATATGGTTTCTCATTCAGCCCTTGGTGTAATTTATCTCAGAAGAATTGTTTCTAAAATTGTTCCACCACCTTGGATTCATCTGTTTGCAAGACCACACTCTCTGCGCATCATTTTTGATGGATGTGAGCCAGGTCAGGTATTAGAAGCTGAATTTATTTCACCTAGGGTTTTCTCTATGTTAGTGGATGGTCTGCTGTCATGCTAGGCAATTTACTGATTTCCCACAGGTCTGAACATCAGGACAGAAGGTCAAGCAGCAGTTTTATTAATGCAGTGCAGAGAAAATGGGGAAAGAAGCAACTAAAAAATAAGGAAAACAGGAAATAATTTCATAAATTGAGACATAATTTCAGAAATAAAGCAAGGTAAAGTAGATCAATGTTCTTGATTTCTGATGGGTCGAAAATTTCCACTTTCATTCATTCATTCATTCTTGTTTAGAGGATGACAACATTCCATGTGACCATATCCCCAGTTATGACGAATGACCCTACCTGAAATAGTATTTGCCATGTGTTTTACCCTTAACAATTAAATGTGTAAGCTCCTGAAATGTCCTTATACGATGAGTAGTAAGTCACAAGATGGGATATGGGAGTCTAGTCTCCATGAGCTGCACACCTTAAAGGCCACAAACTTCCTAACCTATTCTGCCTTCCTAACAAGTATGCAACCCTTCTGTGTGCAGAGGGCAAGATGGGAAATGTTCATGGCAATTCTGTCAGGATAAAAAGTATTTCCAATGGAATTTTTTTTCAGATAATTTCCTCTGTTTTTTTTTCAGGTAGCTGCAGGATAATTGTACTTGGCATGAAAAAGGGCATGAACCCACTTTCCTTGGCGCATATTACTAATTGAGTTTTGCCACCACTACAATTGCTGAAATTACCATTATTATTGTATGTTAGAATATTAGGCTTGTCAAAGTTGGAAGTGACCTTTAGAATCATCAAGTCAATCAACCCAGTATGACCATTTTAACCCCTGAAGCACAAAAACACATCACCCAGTGCCAGATCCAGGCATCTCTTAAAGACCTCCAGAGATGGTTACTCTACTACCTGCCTGGGCAATCTATTCCTGTGCCTGATCACTCCAATAGTGACATTTCTTTTCTAATAACTAATCTGAATCTCCCCTGTGTCAGCTTAAGATCATCTCCTCTTGTCCTCTCACTGCAGGCACCGCAGAAGAGACCGACCCTCACCTCACTGCAACCTCTTCTCAGGGAGTTGTAGAGAGTGATGAGATCCCCCCTGAGCCTCCTCTTCTCAAGACTAAACAAAACCAGCTCCCTCAGCTGTTCCTCACAGGACAGGTTCTCTAGTCCTTTCATGAGCCTTGTTGCCCTTCTCTGGACATGCTCCAGTACCTCAATACTTTGAAGTGCGTGATCTTCAACTGAATGCAGTGTAGCCTCACAAGGCCAAGTACAGGGGGATGACTAATTCCTTGGTCCTGCTGGTTGCACTGCTCCTGGTCCAGACCAAGATGGCATTGCCCTTTTGCCCACCAAGGCCCACAGTGGCTCATGTTCAGCCATCTGTCAACCAGCACCCCCTGGTCCTTTCTGCTGAACAGCTCTCAAGCCACTCCTCCCCCATCCTGCAGCACTGCCTGGGTTTGTTTTGACCCAAGTGCAGGACCCAAACTTTGCCTTATTGAACCTCCTGCAGTTGTCCTCAGCCCACTGATGGAGTCTGCCTGTTTCTGTTTATTGAGCTGTCCTACCCTCAGGTTGTTAAGCAAACTCTGAGTACATTAGGCCATTAGAGAGCTCAGCTGTAAGATCTACTTGAAAAATCTCAGGCAGCCTTAAGTAGAAGACAAATGCTGTCTGCTACTTCCCAGAATCTTGGTGCACCCAGATTTAAACAGTTCTGCCTAAGGAAACTTGATAAGAAATACTATTGCCATGGGCATTGGAACAATTTGATTTTTGGGGTTTGTTTGTTTGTTTTCCTGTTTTTCTGTTACTGCGAGACTGAAATACAGCACAAAACTGCTTGTAAAACTTAGTCCAAGTGGTCAGGCTATAAACCACTCAACAGTTACAGTCATTGGCACACTTACATGATTATTCTGCAGATGACAAAAAATAATAACACCAGTCTTCCTGTAAGGTTCTTTGTGCTATCCTGGCATCAAATGTAAGTATGTTGTATGTTAACAAAGGCATTCAAAGGTCATAGTCATACAGGAAAGAGCACATTTATCAGAGGAATAAGCCCAAAATTTCAATGCAAAGAGCAGCATTGGAAAGAGCACTGGGATCATCATCAATACTTTGTCTGGTCTCTGGTGACTTTATTATGCGTTGTCTATCTT
Organism: Melospiza georgiana; assembly: GCF_028018845.1. NCBI lineage: Eukaryota > Metazoa > Chordata > Aves > Passeriformes > Passerellidae > Melospiza > Melospiza georgiana. The sequence goes on from NC_080432.1 coordinate 94,365,660, forward strand.
TTACAACCTGTCTAACAAACCACTTGTCTGCCACAGTTCCTGATTAGGACAGTAACTATTCCACTGACAACGTCCTAATTAGGGCTAAAATTCATCCATTGAGACTGTATTTCTCTCTGGTGAGGCAGTCACTAAAAGAAATGTTCACATTCTATTGTTATCCGCTCCTGCTCCACTCCCCCTTATTCTGACTTTCTCTTACAGAATGCATTATTTGGGGAATGTAAAACACCTATCATAACCAAGTCCTAATACTGTATAGGCTTAGATTGTCAGTGAAAAGAAAAATTGTAATTAACATTAACAACGAAAATTGGCAAAAGCAGCTGTAAAACCCACAGTGGAGAATTCTTATACAGTTCCCATGAAGATATTTAACTGGCACAAGTCTATGAAACAGTATTGCATATAAGTATTGCCATTTTTCTGCACATTTTCTCTTTAGCCTTTTATGTTGAAGGTGGAGCCAGTACTGCTAATACTGTGTAAAATTTCCCATTGTAAAATCTTGGGATTTGGTTTTTACTTTTTGCACTTGGAGTATTCAAATCTTTCCCATGGAGCCTCAAAAACAGGGCTACTGAAAGCTTTCAACAAAAGAATATCGCTGTTTCCACAACAGAAGCTGAGGACATCCAGTATCCAAATGCCTGTTAGGCTGTGAAAATCCTATCCTCATTAAGATAAAGCTGCCACTTTTCTGGCATATGGATTTAGCATTTTCCAAATGTGAGGTTTGCCGCTGTTCCAAGCATCATTGTTTCTTTGCTCTCAGTGAAGCCCTGCAAAACCCAGTGGTGAAACCTGTGTTACCACCTCCTCGTGGCTGACACCAAAACCATTCTTCTGACTGGCTGCAGTGATGAAGGGCTGTGCTAGGAGGCTGATGGCCTCTTGCAAGATCACAGTTCACTCAGGGTATTCCATAATATCTGGTCTTAGGCTTTTCTGCTTCAACAACATAGAAATTGAACACAAAAAGGTGAGATTAAATAGCAATGTTAAAATAACACAATAGGAACTCAAGAAGAACCATGATTTCTTATGGAAATCCATGTGAAAACCTGCATTAAGTCACTTGCTTTAATTACATAGTTATCCTAATATGTCTTTTGGGATAACTGTCCCATTCCCTCAAGAATACAGAGCAGCCTCAAGGGACTGAGGGAAATCTGAATTATGTTCCTTACTCCAGGGACTTAATGTATTATGGAAGTATTATGCAAAATGCAGCAGCATATTTTACAGCAATCCTGAAAGAAGTAGCAGATCTAGAAACAGACAGAGGATAATTCATGTTTTTGGGGACATTGGGAACTCAACTAGTTCAAGTGTTTCCTCAAGGTGAGACCAGCACCAAATTAAGACTATGCTACTTAGAGCTTTGTTTAGCTATGTCCTGGAGACCGCTGGGAGCAGAGATCCCGGAGATCCTTGGGTTGCCTGGTCCCTTGTCTAGACATACTCATAGTGAACGTTTTTCTGTATTTACTCTCAGAACTTCCCTTTATTTCAGTTTATAATAATTGATTCTTGTTTTCCTGCTACACACTTTACTAAATACTTGCCTTCTTGATAGCCTCCCCATTGCTGCTGGGTAGCTCCACTTAGGTCCCCTGAAGCCCATTTCTGCTCCAGGCTGTACAAGTCCAGCTCTCTCAGACTGTCCTCAAAGGATAAGTGTTCCAGACTCCCAAGCATCTTGGGGCCCTTTGTTGTTCTCCAGTTTTTCAGTGACATTCCTGAACTGGGAGCCCAAGCCAGCTCCCAGGCGTGGTCTAAGTCACAAGAACAGGAAGGGCAAGCCCTGCCCAAGCAGACACAAGCCAGCATGCTGCTGGCCTTCATTGCTCACAGAACTTTAAATTCTAGCTGAAGTTAAACTTGAGAACTAGGACCACAAACCAAAACTTTGTCATGACAAAACACTGATCCCATACACAGGAAGATGACAGAAAAATAAATTAGTTTATTTTGCATTCTGCCTTTTTGGTCTTTGTTTCAGCCTTCTGGCGACATCCACCATGTTTTGCTACTGGGTAAAATGTTTTTGTAATATGTAGCACCTCTCATTTTCCTGTTTATATTTTAGGCATTTTAAACCTGAGGTGTGTGTCTAAGATAAGAAAATGTTTGGTAATTAATTTTTTTTCACTAGTATGAGAACATAAAAGACTTGACTAAGCATCAAAAGATACATATTTTCCCTGGAAGCAGAGTCTTATTTTAGTGTTTGGCTGTATGTCAACCTGTTTGTCTTCAGATTCTACCACTGTGTCCAACACCACTTAGCATATTTGTCGGTACAAGCAATTTAAAAAACATGTAATGGTTCTAAATAATTGGTTAGCAGATACAAAGATGTTTTGGAGGTATTCTGGCCAAATATATCGTTCTTTTTAAAGTCATCACAAAATTCCAAAAATATAACAAAGGCTGCTTTCAACTGTTGTAACTACTTCTGGTTTTCATCTCTTCAAATTTCATTTAATTTATTTTTCCTTTAATGAATTTTAAAAAGCTTATTTTTTACTAAAAATACATTATTTGCAACACATTATGTGCAGTACATTATGTGTATCTGTACTTTGTATAATTCCAAAAAGCTGCCCTGACTAAAACAATACTTGAAGATTTGCCTCTGAAGTAGAGAAATACTATCAGACCACAGATTATTTTTAATAACTATATTAGAATATTAATTGTTCTTCTTTAAGAAGTTCAGCCAACTAGCACAAGCTATGGAACTCATATTTGAATCTTTATGTAAATAATTATTACCTTTCAGGTCTAATAGACAACAAAAAGGGTGATCATGAAAATATTTTTACAGTAATATTTTATTGATTTATTTGATAAATAGATATTAACTAATGACGATGGTAGGTCCTTCCTTCCTTCCTTCCTTCCTTCCTTCCTTCCTTCCTTCCTTCCTTCCTTCCTTCCTTCCTTCCTTCCTTCCTTCCTTCCTTCCTTCCTTCCTTCCTTCCTTCCTTCCTTGCTTTTTCTCTGCATTTTTCTTTCAGTTCCCACTACTACAAAGCTTGTGGATCTGAACTTGCATTTGACCACAGGATTTAATAGTTAAGGAGGCATTAGAGATTTATATTGATGGAGAGAATATGCCTCATGTTGTAAAAGTCCAAATGCAAATCATTAGTGTTTCTAAAGTCCTATCAGAAATATATTTTTTTCTGATTTATGTTGTATTTATTAATTTGAGATAAAATGATCAAATTATCTCATATGTGTTTGACAGGAATGTTTTCAACCACTTGAAAAATCCTGGATCAGTTGCCATCAAATTACACGTGTGTATGTCTGATTCAAAATCATAGATGTACAGAATCAAAAAAATTATTTAGGTTAAAATTTTGTAGTCTCTAGATTAGAATATGTCATATACGCTCCCTCTAAAGAGGATCAGGGCAGACAGTGCCTTTAATGAGCATCAAAGATGATGAGCATGACAGTGCCACTGATGAACATTTTAAACCAAACTTCATTAGTGGTACAGAATATCTGGATGCCTGATGGAATGTGTATATTAATTTCTGTCTATCTTTACTATTTCTCAGACCAATAAAATACCAATCAAATTCAACCTAGAGGGAAAAGACTTTTACAAAGGCATTTCATTCATGGTTGATTTTCAGGGGGTGAGGAAGGATTAGAATAATTGAGACTGGATCAACTCAGTGAAAGATTTGAGATTGTTTCTTGAAGACCTGTGGACACACACAGTCATATTAGAGCTGTATTTAAGAGCTACAACTATTTCAGAAAATAATATAGAATAAGAATTTTCCTCACTATTCCCTTTTCTGTCAGGTCACAATGAAGAAGAGCTGTGGTCACATCCCTCCTTTGGGACGAAATGATGAATGCAAGGCTTTTTGAGGAAAATGTGTACTATTTCTACTAAATATAGGGATATAACCCATCTGGCTCGGGTGCATCTTGATCAAAGACACACCTATTATCCAGCCCTTTAATATACCTCCTTAAAACAATATCAGATATCCTATTATTTATTTTTAAAAGGCAAGTTCAAGACTGTTTTCCTTTAGAAATGAGAGTCTAGGGAGATAGTTGACCCATATGAAAACCATGCTTCTCAATTTCTTTTGGGTAATATACTTCTACAGAGTTAGGTCAGATAAGGAATTAAGGCATTGAGGTGTAGGTCCTAGCAGAAGAGAATGGCAACTTCAGTCTTCTTGTTCAGAGTTCTGCATAATCAGCAAGCACAGAGTAAAGAGTATAGCACTATTCTGGGTACCCCATGCTCAAACTAGCCTATTTCGTTGTCAATTAACTTTCTGCTTCTTTGGCATGTTTTTCCTCTCTTGTTAAGATGCAAAATAGCTTGTTTGCAAAGAAATAATCCTCAAGAGCAAAGAAGGGGTTTTTTTGCTGCTATCACCATTTACATATTGTGACCTGAACACTAGACAGAGGTAAAGTGACCCAGGAAGCCAACTGGAAGTCAAAGTTTCAAGCACAAACTCTACTGTCTTTTAAGCTCTCTTTTTCTTGCTATCTCCTTCACAGCTGTGCTCCTGTAAATGAGGTTTCCAGTGCTTAGCAGCTTTAGTCAGTGATTAGACAGAAATTCTGAGCAAGTGGAAGTTGAAACTGTACATAGCTTCTGAGGAGTTATTATTTCTATTTACTTTCGTGTTTTAAAATAGTTTGTACTGTTTTGTTTAGTTTGTTTTTCTTTCCCCTTCCTTTCTGGACACATTTACTGCAAATCAGGTTTTAATCTACTAGGAGCTTGGAAACTTCTGTTCTACAGCCTGAACCTCCCACTCATATTCCTCAGCATACCATAACAAAGCAGAAAAATCTTCACAAAGGAAGCTTTTCAGACCTGAAGGACATTCTCCTGAATTTGAGAATGGTTTCTTAGAAAGGAAGACTACATTCCTATTAGAGAAATCTATTTTGAAGTTTACTGAGGGTAAGGCTGTGGCTTTTAGCATGGCCTTGAGCAAAGAACCGATGACCTGAAGCACATGGCTGGGGAAGGGACTGATTATATAATGTATATGCTTTAAAACCTCTCCAAGACAACAGTGTTTTGAGAAACAGGAACTATAAATCTACTAAATCCTTCTCTCTTCCCCAGTTTTGACCCCATATTAGGTATTAGGAGGATTATATTTCTATAGTTACTCTGATCCAGCAAGAAGCAATAGGGGAGCTTTTTCCCCAACACCCCAGGTCATCAGTCTACTGACCAGCTTGGGATAAATTAATTGTGTTTCTGTACCACCTGTGCATGAAAACAACAGTATCACTGAACCTAACTTTTTGAAGTCTAGGGCATATTCTGTTAAGCAGAACCTCCAACTATCCAAATTTTGTGCTTGAGAAAGATTTTCAAATGCAATTTCTCACAAAGGCTTCTAACAAAAATCAAGGGGTGGTAAAGAGGGATGAATTTATGGGAAAAAAATAGGAATGAGTGTATTTTTTTTTTTTTTTTTTTTGTAATTTGTTTCCTTCTGGTTGGATACTGGGTAAATTGCATGGTCACATAACAAAGTTGTCTTCCTCTTCCTGCTGGTCTCTTAAGAGAAATAAAGAGAGCAACTGCTCTGGATGCTTATCCTATTAATGAAGTCTATATTATTCTATTTTTGGAAGAAGATTTCCAATGCAACTTTCCACTTTCTGCCTTTTCACTGATAAAATCTTTTTGAGTCACATTTCAGGTAAGAAACAACAGTCTCTGCTGCTAGCCTGGGTTCTCCTGTTGTACTGTGACAGTCTAGTGAGCAAGAATCAAAGTTGCTAGTTCTCAAATAATGAGAACTACTCAAGATTTATTAAAAACCCCTGAAAAATATACAGAAACTTTCATGTGCAAAATAGAGTATTTTTATAAAGAAAAGATAACATGGAGAGCTATCTGTAGAAAAGTATTCATGTAGTGAGCAGATAAATGGATAAAATATGCAACATTGAGGTAATATATCCTTTTCTATGTGTATAGCATAGTGTGTGTGTACATATATATATATATATATATATATATACACTATTATCCTATAGTATAGTATATATATAGATCCTAGATATATCCTATTGAGGAAATATATCAAATTTTGTGACAGAAACTATAAAATTAGGCCATTCACTTTCTGATTTATACAAAATATACATGTGCCTGACAGTCATACAGAGTCCCAGGCTTATACACTTTCATGGAGCTGCACCTCCTAAAAAGGGGTCTTTCATGGTATCATAATTACTATTAATACAAAATTATTGGCATGACAGAAAGCAAATAAACTATTAATCATTCTCAAGGTCCTCACATAAACACTGAATGAATTCTTAAAACTGCAGCAAAGTACATGCATGAAATCCGGGTCCTAATTCTGCCCTTAATGGTACATTGCTTTCAAGTTCAGGCAATCTCTTTCCTTCCATTAATATATAATCCCCGGTTCCATTAATATATAATCTTTTCCACTTGTGTGTATGCAACACATGACTTTGATTTATCTCAGTCATAAATGTAGAAAGCAAACTGTAAAATTATTGGTTCAGGAACAGTTCTAAAAGAGAGTTTAACACCAAGTACTGTTTTATTGCCTTAGAAAATATATGAGACACCAACAAAGTCATTTTTTGAGGAACCATATCAACTCATCAAGGTCATTGTGAAACAGATTTTTAGTTATGAGAATGAAGAAGTTTGGTTGCTAATTGCCACTCAACTGCAGTATACTATGGCCTGTACATGCCTAGGATTTTCTGTTCCCCCACTGCAATAAACACACAGCTGTCTGCTTCAAAATTCACTAGTAGCTATAAAATAATGATACAAAGAGCAAAAGTTTTTTTATTCTATACTAAAATAAGAAAAACACCCTATTCTATTATAAAACCATAAAAAGAAATAAACGTATTTCAAGTATTGGAAACTTCACAGTAGTCATGAAGAATGCAATCACACTTGACACGTTTCTTCTGTGAACAATGAAGCATGCAGTCATAACCAAACTGCTATGTCTGCATCCTAGCAAATACATTGACTTTTACTATGGACCAGATTGCATCTTTGCCACATACCCCATGTCAGAATGAGCAAGCTGAGAAGTGCTTTGATGGTTGCATATGTTGTTATCGTGCAGCCCCAACGAACAGCAGTTTCACGAGAATGAACTCTCAGTCTATTTAAATACATGTGCCACAGTGCAACCTCTTTCTAGTTCAGCATATGTCCTATATTGGGTTTTATATCTCCCCATGGTGGTTAAACCCTGTATTTTTTCACGACAGAGCTTCTTCTGTGGAAACAAATGTACCCATGAGAGCTAGAGATAACACTATATCTAAAGGAAATGTCACACTACTTCTGAGACAGCACAAAGCTTTAACTTCATTTCTTGGCTTGGTCCTGTCAAGCAGAGATTCAAATAAAGTCTTTGATCAGTGAGAAACCATAAGCAACAGCCAGAAAAGTAGATGTGGCTAACAGCTGACATCACCATTGCTGATCCACAGGCATTAAGTGCTCACCAACATCATGGTGGAAATAAGGCAGACAGTGTCTCACGTAGTGAACAATATTGTCAGCCCTGCCATGCGAGGCTAAAAACAAACTATTCTCAACTGTCACCATCTAAAATCCAGGCAGGCCAGCTAGCTAATAACAGCTGGAAACAGGGAAAACAAAACAAAATCAGTTAAATTAGCTAAAATTTTCATTACATTTTTGCATACCAGTTTGTGTACCAAGTTAACTTTTTTGGGCTATGATACTTCCAAAATTTATGGGCAATAAAACAGCAGTGTTGAGTGAAGAATGTCTTCAGATAGTTTATACTATACTATACTATACTATACTAGTTATATAACTGCATAACTGGTACTCAATTTTCTATTTTTTTTCCATAACCATAGGTATTCTTTATAAATACATAGTAGCTGTTTGAAAATGTTCATCTACGTTGTTGTTATATTTCAATGTAAGGGATTAATTCTCTTTAGGGATATTTGCTCAACATTCTTGAAGCTCAGTATTTGGGTTTGGATTTTTTTGTTCTTGTTTATGTTTTTTGTTTGTTTGTTTTGGGTTTTTTTTTTTTGCAAAAGAGGCCATTGTTTATGTAACACCAATGCCATTGCATAAAAGTGCACTATTGCCCCACAGCTGACCTTTCCTGAAGTAACAAATGCTAGGAAGAGGGTTGAAGTTCAGCATGTTCCTCAGATCTAGCTCCACCTGCCTTATTGACCTTAAGGGAAAATTGAATTACCTGAATTCCGGTTTCTTACAAAACCAATTTGCTCTAACAGTAGGCACATCCTCTTAAGAAACTTCTGAGGTTTGTTTGTGTGTTTTTTTGTTGTTTTTTTTTTTTGTTTCGTTGGTTTGGTTTGGTTTTTTTTTTGTTTGTTTGTTTGTTTTTTGGTTTTTTCTGTTTTTTGGGGGGTTCTTTTTAGTCAGAAATCAGATACATGGAAGCACCGGGGAGTATATGTAAAACAAAGAAAGAAGAGCTGTAGTGAACAAAAGCAAGGATCTTTTTCCATTTTATAAAACCACTCCTGGTTTTAAGGATAATAATGGGATTATATCTCAAATATATATATATGCTTATACTAAGCATGCATATGTGGTAATCTTGGATTGTCTAAGACTTCAAGAAATTATTTCAACAAATATAGTTTGTGTAAATTTGAAATTTGTTCCTCTTAAGTGTCTGCACTGGTAAACCACAGATCTCATATATAGAGGCATCTTGGCTATATTCTTTCTAACTAATTTCCAAAAATGTTTTCTCCATCTGTTCATTACTAGGAAAGACTCCCATTCTATCATAACTTTTGATTAAAGGAGAAGCAACATTGCATCAGCTACTGTCATTGTGGAATGCATAAATCCAGTAAGAATCTTTCAGTCTTTAGGCAAAAGTGATATAATTCATAGTGCTTAAAAATGTACAGGCTTAAGTGCTTTAAAATGTATTTTGTTTAAGAGATGCTATCTTCCTATTACTTAAATGTCTAAGACACATCTCAAATTGGCATACCATTTTGCTGAAGTTTGCTTTTGCATCACATTTAGTAGCAGCTAGCAGTCTTGTCTCTCCTTTCTTTTATTTGCTATTTCATCACCTTAAATACATATCACTGTCTTTTCTTTAGTCTTGATTACTGTTTTCCTTTTTCTAGTCACACTTTATAAATTTTGGTTATTACTTCTGTTTGATTTTTAATAAGAAGGCAAAAGACTGCCAACATTAATTTCCTCTCTCAATAATTCTAGTACTTGTCTCATTCATACTGTAATTATTTTTTGTAAGACTTATGAAAGCTGCTACTATTTTGAGATAACAGTAAATCAGTTTCTGCACATTTTTGGTTTGAGAAGAGATTGAGCACGACAAGCATCACCCAGAGTCAGTTTTTCTAAGCACAATTGCAAATATAAGCACTTGAAACACAAAGCTTGCAAATAGAAAGACTCAGAAAAGATGACTAACCCTCCTAAGACAGTATTACCAACAAAATTTGAGCTGAGGAATTGCCAGTTTCTAGCCCTGAGGACAGTCTAGTGAGACATATTGCCTACTGCAAATGAATGTTTTTTCCCTATACTGACTAAAGCAACCTGAGTATGCAGGAGCATGCAGATCCTGGAGCTCCCCACATTGTAAAGAAACCACGTGAAATATTGAAGATTAAAAACTAGGTCAGACTTAATAAATGCATTTTTAAGTAATCCACACTTCAGATCCTGATATGAAATGGATGAAATCTGTAGTCTGTTTAGTAACTAGAGATTTACCCTTTTGGCTTTTATTATGCTAAAAATCTTGTGCACACCGAAATGGCTTATGCATATTTGCATCAAAAAGGAAATTAAAGAAGCTGCAAAATTAAACCCCCAATTCTAAATAAGAAAACTGCACAGCAAAGATTGGAACAGAGCCAAATGTAGTAAGAACAGTCACTTTTACCTAGCAGATATTATATGTGGAAAAATCATGACCTTGCCTAGGAACAGTGAAAACGTCCAAACGATTGCTTTCTGGCCTTCCTTCCTCAACTGCAAATAAAACACAATTCTTATTACATGCAAAACAATATCTTTCATTCACTATTAACAGAATATTTTTATGGGCAGTATTTTATGACTAAAATATAATGTATAATCAGCTGCTCCACAAATCTTGCTTTGTGCTAGAAAGAACTATAAATTGTAGCAGTTCTGAGTGCTGAATCTGCCTCTGGATATTGACACTGGAGCTGCTCCACCTTTGCTTCTTATTCCAGATATGAAGCCAAAACATCCTGTTGTTAATGGCAGATATAAAAAGAAGCAAAGGCAGTAGAAGGATGGCAGCACACTCTCACTTGGAAAAGCAAAGGTTTTGAAACATGATTGTGTTCCACATGGCAAAAATATGATCTCATGAGTCTCCACTGCTCTTTCATTTGCCTGTATTTACAAAGTCAATGCTCAAGGTATTTTTATACAAGTCCTTGGCTCTCAGTGGACCTCCCAGGTAGTTCATGTGGGCGTTCTGCATAATACTTGGTCCCTTGCTTTCATGAGCAAACAGACACAGTTTCTAAAGATGCCTGTAACCTGTGAAACCAGTCATGCCTTTAGGGAAATTCATCGTAACAAACAGAGGAAAAAATGGTCTGGTTGTGTCTCTATTATTGACAGCACATCAGAAGCTTGGGATGCTTCCAGAGGCACAGGAGGGCTGATACTCCCTAATACGTAGAAGAGATCCCTCAGGCATCACACTCAACCAAGACATACACATTGTCCTCACCTTTAAAAAGATCTTTCTATTGTCCTTATTGCTTTCATCTTTATACTGATACATCTCTGCAAGTATATATACACACACACATATGCATTCCATTGTACCAATGTCCCTCAGAGTACGGGAATTAAATTTTTTTTTGTATGCTTAAATTGTTAGAGCATCACCACACAGTTTTTTGAACTATTTGCACCCTCTTCTTTAGCACATCTGGTGAGTTAAGCATGGCTCAAGGACCATGTTTAGCAGGGATGTGCAGATTGCACTTATTGTGAAAAGTAAAATAGGATGGACTATAGTAATAAAACAATTATTATTAGGGCCAGAGAATAAGTCCAAATACCATTTGGTTTTCTAGTAAACAAGTAATATTTGGGTCTCAGAAGTAGCACAAACAATGAGAACTTCAGGGAGAAGACTCTTAAAAAGGTGTTTTTCATTTTAACAGATGCTATGAGTGTGACCATATTCCTTATTTCATCACTCCTTTTCTGGAACTGTAGTGAAGTCACTATTCATGTCACCAGAACTCTCAACACAGTTGAAAAATGATGAACCAAGCATGTTTTCCTCCATAGCATTGAATATTTGCAGATCTAGAGACTTTCTTTTCATGTTTACAGTATTATTTCATTGAAATTAATGAGATTTGGGGGCCATTAGAGAGATGTAATCAATCCAAAGATCATAAACAGCCCCTACATTTCCACTGACTTTGAGGGTACTGCAGCAGCTCTCCAGTAAGACTCAATCCCTTGAGGGATAGTTTTACAGAGTTCTTTATAACCTACACATAAATTTAAATTTCCCAAACCCTGATAAGATGTTGCCCAGCTTTTCTCAATAAGCAATTATATATTTAGGATTTCCAAAGCATCCCCTGTGCTTTATGAATGTGAGTTCAAGAATTATTAGAATAACTACTCTTTACATATAGACAGCTGAATAGGCCCCAGAATTAACTGTTACCAGAGAGGCAAGGGATTGAAACAGATCAGACATTATAGCACCTATACACAAGAGCAAGTGGGTAAAATATTTCCCATGCTAGCAAAGACTGAAGTGACAATCAACAATTTGCAACATTTGATGAGTGTTAAGCTTCCATAGTTCCTTTTGAGAGGGAAGCAAGTCACAGTTGCAATTTTAACAAAGAAGCCAGTGTTGAGGTGAATTTTTTTTTTTGTTTTGTTTTGTTTTGTCCCTTTTTTGTTTAGTTTGAAAGGGTGGGGGCACTGGGAGCGGATCAGATGACCCACTGTGGCTTTTATACCACAGCAACACACAGAGAAAGCACAGGATTCTCTGAGTGCAGTCCTGAGCAGACCTTCCCCCTTTTTGCTGCCATCCTGACGTGGCAGAATGTCCTTGCTGCAGAGAGCCCAGCGGGGGCCAAGGGCAGAGGCAGCCCTGACACCGCGGCCGCTGCAGGGCCAAGAGTCGTGCGGCGCTCGGAGAGCGCGACTGTCACTCAAGGAATCATTAGCAATGAAAAGAGGCGGTGAAGCTTGTGGTGTTGTCATCACACTGTAAGAAGGTTGGCTGCAGCCCAAATTAACTTGCTTAGGGAGTGTGAATCAAAATGACATGCAATCTGAATGTTAATGAAATTTTTTTTTTTTGTGCTTTAGACTTTAGATTCCATCCAGAAAGCTGTCATCTGGAAGACATCATCTCTCTTTCTTTCCCCTTGCTCTCTTCTTAGGATATGTATTGCAAACATAAATGAAAAGAGGAACTATTTATTTCTCTTAAAACATGTGCTGCTTGGATCTCAGTTTCCAGAGCACTGTATTGTTTCTGGAAATTTCCCTGTGTTGTAGCAGATAAAAAAGGAAGGCAATAGAGAAAGCACCCTGCTTTTCAGACAAGAGAATTGCAAGGGTTTCACAGGCAAATAAGTGTCATACCTCTAAGTGCTGCTTTACAGTAGTGCAGCTGTACTGTCACAGAGAAGGCTCCCACTTATGTCTCCAAAGGACTGGACTATTCAGGTGTGATTTGTGATATTCACCCATGTAAGACTGTGTCAGTGAAAATCACATGTTTTTCCAACCCAGACAATAGAGCTACTCCAATGTGAAATCAGTCTACAGAGATGGAAATAGAAGGGAAGCCTTTGAAGTACACAATTGTCCATTTCCTGACTAATGTGCAGTCATATGCCTCACCACTTGGCAAGGAGCATAGTTAATTTTAATTAGCGTCATTTTTTCCTAACAGCTATTAGAGACTCTGGGACTGCTAAATTCAGAGGTCCTCTTCTCTCCATGCACTTAAAAGGCAGCTCAAAATTTAATTTCTTGTCACATGTTGTCCACCACGAACTTGTGTTCTTCACACTATATTTCAAGGCAGCTGCTATGTGTTGCAAAGCACACATATCAATATATGCATGTTATCAATAACTAAAAAAAACCTCTCTTTCCTATCAAAGTCAAAAGAAAAAAAAGAAAAAAACTATCTTGAGAGATTTGAGATCATAAAATGGTGAGCACTAGTGGTCAAAATTATAATTTACTCATTAATCTATCCAAATCCTTATTTTAAATCAACAAAAAAAAAAAAAAAATAGATTCTGGCTTAAAAAATAACATGAATGCCTTAATCTAGCAAAAATAGTCTTAGCAAATTGAAACCATTTTTTCAACACAGAGACACTTAAAGTCAAGAAAATCGAATTTATATCCCTTTAAAAGCTGTTTCTAAAGCAGGATCACTGATTTAACAGATGTATAAAGACTATGTACAGAAAATGCTACTGTAAAATTAAATAATTTATGATGAATGTCAGCAATTTTTCTTCAACACAGAAATGTGAATACAGTGATATCACTGACAGACAATTCAACATTTTTTAAAAATAATTAAGAACTGTAAAAGAATTAGATAAACTGTGTTTTAGAATCATACTATTAATCCAAAAGGATTCAGATTTTAATAAATATCAAGACATAAAGAAGTATTGATGAACTCTGAACATTCTGTATTTGGGCTTTTTTCAAGTTACATATTTACACTTCCAAAAAGTTGGTTGGAGAAACGATTTCTTCTGCATTAGAGACAGTAGCACACTCAAGAACTGATGCAAAACAGACTGAAGTCAATCGGGAGTATTCCAGTTTGGAAAGGGTGGCTGTATCTTCTCAAAGTTGAGTTTCTGATTCAGTATTATGTTTGGTCAGTGTGTACACTGTTGTATTTTGAAATACTGAACCAAAAACTTGGACTGGAATACAAAAGGATGAGTTAGGTCACTAAATAGAACTTCAAATGTGTTAGTTCAAAAATTTAAAACTGTGAAGTCCTGAGAGACCTCGATGTTTTCATAGGCAAGTAAATTCATCTGGGCTGCCAGGCATGCACAGCTGCACATCTCCACTTTTACAGGGGCTAAATCAGACCTTCTCTGAGCAAACCACCCTTAAAGAAGTAAAAATTGACTAAAGAGAAAAAAAAAAAACACATGGACATCAGCAATGAATTCAGTTGGCAAATCTTTGAGGACAGGGTACAATTCTGGAGAATAAAATTCATTGTTCTGCATTTTTGTTTTTTTTTTTTACTTAGCAATAAGCTACTTTAACCACTATCCTCCCTCCATTGTGACACCTGCCCATCCCAGTGCACTTCTTTGTAGGAACACATTATAAACCAGAAAAATTAAATTACCCAAACAAAATACAAACATTTTGGGGAGCCCTTTTGTAGCTCACATCATTCATTGAGGCTGTCTCTAGGACAATGTACAGTAGATCCAACAGCATAACCAAAGGCAGCAGAAAAGCAGAATACTTGACATTCTTTTGTTTTCTTAGGACAAACTACTTTCTTGTGGTCCTAAAACTCACAATTTATTTCTTTTTACTGTTTAAATCTGGTCACTAAATTTTTTGGGGCTCTATTACCAAGGCCACAGTATTACCTAATCTGTACCTCTGGTACCTCTTGTGTGGGGAAGGGTAAGAGTTGTTTCTCTGCAGCTAAGGGCAAACACAGTTGAAAATTTCATGTACGGTTCAGCCTTTTTTGTAGCTCTAGTGCAATGTCTAGACGTAATGATATGAAGCTTAGACGTGATGATCAGATAAATTTGAAAGTGGGCCAAATTAAGAAGCAATGCATGAGGAACTGTGACTCAGGCTTGCTTGCAGTTACTTAGGTCTAATTACAGCCACTTTACTGATGTGAAAGGTAATCTCATTATAATTTACATGCTTAGAAGCCGGAAGGAGGTGTAACATAAAAGAGATTGGTTACTTAATTTCCATTTCTCTGTATCTCCTCAGCATGCCATTTAGACTGAGACTCCTTAACACATGGGTAGAGATGGAGTAAGTGAGACTTAAAGTCAAGAAAATCTAATTTATATCCCTTTAAAAGCTGTTTCTAAAGCAGGATCACTGTATTTAACAGATGTATAAAGACTGTGTACAGAAAATGGTACTGTAAAGTTAAATAATTTGTGATGAATGTTGGCAACTTAAATAATTTGAAAGAAATACCAGGCTTGTTTTTCATGTAGGCAACTCATTTGCTCACTTGTACACCTCTACTAAGCAGAGAAGAGAGGGATCCTGTGGAAAAGATGCTATATGACCCCACAGAGAAATTTAATGTATTCAAGAGGTACAACGAGCAAGAGACATATTCTAATCTTCATGTGCTTGATTATGAAGGTGAGGAAACAATGTATTTTTATGATTACACATGAATTTCCCATTTTTTTAGTGCTAAGAGGAAAACTTGATTGTGTTAAACCTCATGCCATCCCTGTCATGCATTGCTGATATCCTTCTATCCTGAGCTTTCAGCACTGCAAGACAGCTGTGACAGAAGTCTTATTCTGTACCCTGCCACTCAAAGTAGGTTGCTATTTAAGTGAGAGCACGGCATAACCAGCTCTCTGTCCTCTGCTTTTGCTCTTGCTCTGTACACCTAAGGCTATTTCCATCACCATACAAAGCTGGAAAGCCTCTATACAGGCTGAGATGTCCATGTATGCACAAAATAGGACGTAAGTCAAAGAATAAAATCAGCAGTTGCCTCTCCTCCCCTTTCCTCACTTCTAAAAGGTCTTCATCCCTTTGTGTTCCCTTAACCAGAAAACTGGAGTGAACTTTTACGGCAGAGTTTAATGGAGAGAAGTAAATTTCAGGGCATGAAATAGCCAAAAAAAATTCCTATGCCGTTTGGTACCTTCCAAGGCTGCATCTGTGCCAGAAATAAAAGGGGATACATATTATTCTATTGTCCTGTCACAGCATAGCTTGCTTTTCCATGGCTAAGCTATGTCCTCCCCAGGAAGAGGTGGCACCCTTTGCACTGCCTGTTGAGAAGAATTCTTAGTGTGTACTCTCACCAAAACCCATGTCTAAGCCTGGTCTGGTCGGATGATAATTGTGACAAGGCACACCTTTGTGAGGTGCCATCCCTGCTAAAAACTCAGACAACTACAAACAATGGTCCATGTTACTGCTCATTGGCTTGTTTTGTTATTACCTAGGACAGATTTAATAAAAATATGACTGAAGAAAGAAGAGTTGTCTGCTCTTCTCCCTTCTGCCATCTCTCAGCAAATCCTGAGAACTTTCAATAGCCTGTTGTTGCTGCTCCTACTGCTGCTCTGGCAGTAATACAACTACAGCTGTTGGATGTTCCTATATTTAGACATTATTTCTACCATTGCCAAAGCACGCCAAAGGAGACCAAACTAAAGTAATGATGATAGAAAACTCAGCAGCAGCTCACTAAATAATCACAGCATTAAAAACTCACCACTTTACTTCTTGTTAAGCCTAAGGGGATTTCTTTTGGCAGCAGAACCTTGCACCTGTAAGACTTTAAATGAAAAGGTAGCGACAATCATTTATGAAGTAGAACAGTAGGCAACTTAGAAAAACAGCTTCTATTTGTGTAGTCTAGGCCCATCTTTGCCAGGTAATAGACAGATCCTTGACTTATGACAGCTGTCAAAGCATCTTAAAAGTACAGAGCAATGCAGTAGATCCATGAATCAATATCAGTGCATTAGCCAGCATCCTGCTGCTGGAAGAGTCCTCTCTCAGGAAAAGTAGACAATATGTCAAATGTTTTGCTTTTAGTTTTCTCCTTGAGCAAATCAGTAGGAGGCAGAAATACAAAGATTTGACTACCCAGAACTATTGCAGGATATTTTAATTTACATATGCTTTTTGCAACTTCACCACGTCTTCTGGAAACCATGGACCAGCAGTGATCACTGCTGCAATCTCAAACCCACGCTCTTCATGCACAATCATTGCCAAATGCCCATACAACATTATTTCATGCAGAGTTAGTGCACAAAGCAATAGGGATCACATCCCATATGGCCTCATTTTGTGCCACCTCAGGTTTCAGTGCATGAACTTCAGTCCAAGGAAGCTTAAGGCCAGTTGACATAGGAAGGATATGACTCAGTTGCCCATAATTACCAGGTTTTATGTCATTGCTGGGACTGTCTTGTCTGCAAAAACAGCTGATGCAGACTACTACAGCACAGGCAAATTTTACATTTGCAGGAAAAACCCACGGTTGAGTTCTTTAGAGACTCTTGCCTGCTGTTTCTGCCAGCACAGTTGTTAGCTATAACATTTGGACCTGAGTATGCATAATCAGAAACAAGAGGGAAGTCTAAAACTTAACTTGTTTAAAAGCAGTTCTACAAAATCTCCCAGAACCTTAGAAAAGCTCACTGAGAGACCCTGACAATCGTAGACTGCTTTTTGCAAAGGTTTAAGCAAGTACTAAGGGTACCCTGGAAGAAGTTGAATATCTAAACCATTTCCAGATGCTCTCTAAGCTGCTTCCTTTTCAAAACACAATATCTTTGAGGAACTTTATAACTGACAATACTATTCCCAAACTCACTTGAAAGAAGCACCATTTATTTTTGAAGTGTACCTTCTTGATATAGTATTATGAAATTATTTAGGTCTCTTATCAGTGAACTTAAGTAATCTTTGATGGTTAAAATTTAGCCACTTTCCAAACCCAAAATTAAAAAAAAAAACCTAAAGAAAAATAAAAGAAAATAAAAGACAATTAAAATGTAATATTATGACTGATCATAGTTCATGGTAAGCCTTTTCTCTCTAGTCATAGTTTCCTTGATAATCATCACTTGTCTACCCTTCACTTACTTGGCAGAAGTGCTTCACTCAAAATATTGAAAATAAGTAAAAATGCCTCAGCTTTTCTTCTGCAATGCTAATTTGGAACAGTAAAATTTAATTAATTATATCAGAAAATACAAGAACGACTGCTTCTTAGATATCTACAATCCAAAAAACATCATTACTGGATGTTTTGAGGGTCAAAATACACACACATCCACCTCTGCCAGCTCATTGTTGATTGTGTGTCTGTGTGACAGAAAAAAAAATACATTCTGCAACCTTTAAAACTTAATCTGATGTCTTCAGATGTCTTTGCTCTGGATGTTTGAGAGAAAAGACCTTCTGAGTGCTAGAGTAAAAGAGATATTCGGAGATGGTGTCCAAACTAGGAGCCATTCAATAATTAACATTCAATAATTAATTATTTAAAGGCTTTAAAAGAAACACTTAAGCTTTCTGAATATATTTCCCAAAGCCTGTTGGTGGTCACTTATGTTGGGTTATGCTGCATTCTATCTGAAAGGCTGAGAAAAATGAGCCTTTACGTCCTCCTGCAATGATGGAAGTTCCAGTGAGGCAGTGGCTACTGTCAAGAGAAGCACTTTGGAATTCTGCAGGACATCACAGGAGATGGCCAACAGGCAGGATAAGTCTGGGAGAGCAGAGTCTTACACTGGTTGAACAGAGGGAAATTAAAAACTCACAGGAGGCAAATTGACATCCATGCTTACATTCATCTTCATCGCCAGCTGTACGTTGCACAAAACTTTTTCTTAGTTGAACAGGTAAGTATACCTAAGTAGCCAAATTCTCAGACTGTTATGTCTGTAAATGTGTCTGTCTAGTGGCTGTATTCCTCTCCTGTACTCTCATTATGCAACCCTTCTCCCTCATAAAGAAGGTCAAGGCATGTTTTAATTGCCTTTGCTAATTTTCAGGCCAAGTATAGCTAAAGAGTTTAAATCTTTTTCCTTGCTTTTTTGTGGTTTGTTTTTTTTTTTTTCTTTTTCTGATGTTTCCCAAATCCATAGGGTAGTATCATGGAAAGTTGTGGGTATGTAGATTTTTGGTGGTTGTTGTTGTTGGTTTAGTTTTTTATCTTGCATCTTCTCTTGGAAATTTCCACTTGAATAGAAGCTATTTTAAAAGTAATAACCAAACAAAATTTTTTGTCGCCAGTTGTAATTTGACTTCAGTTTTGAAACCATTCAGATTAACTTTGAAAATGTTAGTAGCCTCACTAAATCCACCATACATATCTGTCCAAATGTAAATTTAATTCACTTTCTCTGAAAACCAAACCAGACAAGCAAACAATAAAAAATGATCATGCCTTGTAAAAGAGAGTCATAAAGCATAACAACTAGAAATGTTAACAGAGGAGAAAGGGAGAGAATGTTCTAAGAATCTATTCTCCTTGACAAGTGGTATTTATTTAAACAGTCTTCTGCTTCGTTCTCCTGATTATTACACAAATATTTTATGCTCTGGTTGTTTTACAAGTGCATTAGCTCTTAGGAGAAGTATAGTTCTTTTATTAGTGCTCTATGAGACTGTTATACAAAAACCCACCTGGGAGGTTTAAATTTTATATCCCCAGCTCTACTAATTGTCCTCTAAGGGATTAATTAGGGTAACTTTTTAGCTTTCCAACAAGTTTGTATTCACACTTATACTGAGTTAAGAAAGAGCTTGCACAGTGATCACAGAAAGAATCCATTTGTTTCTTTAATCTATCTAAACCTTCTGATAGGGCTCAGAGTGGTTCCAGTAAAAATAAATGTACATACAAACATAAGAGTTTTAAAATAACCTAATCCCATTTCCATTTGATTTTTTCCTCTGAGTTTTCTGGACAATGATAATTATTTATAAATAATATAAGGAAGCAGTTGAATGCAGTTAAAAGTCATTCATGTTTGCGAAATGTTCTGACTATTCAATTAGTTTGCAAAAGTATCTAGCAAAGTTATCTCTTGTTAGTGTCTTTCCCTGGATGTCCAATTGTGCTGTGCTTTTAAGACTACCACAGAGGAGGCCAAATTAATAAATTATTTCTTATCTTTAGTCACATGAATTAAGCCGTTAGCCAAATTTCAAAAATAATTTGTTGAGATCTGAATGTTAGGTGTGTATTGGACATTGAAACATCTAATTCATGGTCTGATATTCATACATGCAACTATTCTATGTGCTAATATAGACTCCCAGCTCAGAGTCCATATTTCCAGTGTAGTTTCTGAAAGAAACCACCTTTAAAAAAATTATTGACCACTATACTCCTTTAAAGCCCGATGGCAATTTAAAGAGGGAAAGATGATATTAACCAAGAAAAAAAGATGTTAAAATTCAGATACCGACAGTAAAACTCTCTGTTGGAAATGGTCCCTGCCTGTGCTAGGTACTATTCTGTGCCCAACATTAGTTTGGGACTGTGAAGGTCAGTCTGGTCCAGGACCAAGTTTGGGACTGTTCAAACAATCAAACAACAAAATTCTTAAATTTTATTATTATCTGTGCCAACTCAGTGAAGCACCTTCCGGTCCAACCCAGTCTCTTCCATGGTAGTTATGAATATCCCTTTTGGAGATATTAAACTATCTATTTTTAAGAGTGTTCAAAAGCAATTTCCAGTTTTGGGTCCTCTCTTATTTTCTGTTGCTTACTAGAAAGATGGTAGTCAACATTTGTCATGGGTGAATTTTCTGCCAAACCCAGGCTATGAAGGTGGCAACTGACAACCTAGCTCCTGCACCTTTGTGAGGAAAGTTCTCACTGTCCCTGGTCTTCCTTGCAATCAAGGAATCTTGCACCTTGATAGCAATCCTGTGAATCTGAAAAGTGAATCATTTTTTTGCTTGCCAAACAAGTATGGCAACAAAAGCACAAATGCTGAAGTAAAATTAAGTTAATTCTAAAAGCATGTCAGCAAAAAAAGTTAGCTTCTGCATTCCAAAACAGGCAGAAGGCAATCATAACAGAAATTTTCTTTATATTTGTCCATATTAAAATTTAATTTCAGGATCTTCTGTGTTTTCATTAAAAAAATCTTGTATTCCTTTATACTTAACCGCTGTCCATTGGAACTTCTGATTGACCTGGATATAGCCTTCAAGGATGGACTTGGATAAAGGTACCCTTTATAAATCTCTCCAGTCACCGAGGATCTCACTGACTGTGTAAACATCCTAGGGGTATTTCTAAAGCCTTTAATCTTGATGCAGTCTGACTCTAGCCTGTTTCCTTCTCTTTTTTTTAACAAGGAAAATATGGCTGGGAGGTACTGATGTGAAGGGAGACACCGCGCTGCAAGGCACGCGGTTTGTGAAGACTCAACCTAGAGAGCAAGGTCAGGTTTATCTTGCAGACTGCATGTAGCTTGTTCAGAGTCAGTTTACATATTTCCAGGCTTTCTGGTGTGTCGGAGGCCAACTTCTCTGTGAAGACTTTTCTTCATTGAACAGTTTTGTTTATCTAACACTTTAACTCTTACGATTTTTTTTTTCCCCTGGAAGGTCTCTGGAGTCTGGTAGCTATGGCTTCAGCAGCTTTACAGAGGAACTCGTGCATTACAAGAAAGTCTCCCTCTGGTGATCCAAGCCCACAGTTTGACCTTAATGCATAGACAAGTTCTAAAATAGGAGGTAAAAGTTGTTTAGATAAGGGCCTTATTCTGTGGAAACACATTTCTGTGAATTTTTTCACTACTCTTTAATACAGTGCCAAAATGCTTATGCCCCTATTAAAAAAGAAAACTAAAAACAAAACCAAAAAAAATCCAAAACCCCCAAAACACCCAAACCAAACCAAACCAAAAAAAAAAAAAAAAAAAACCCCAGACACTTTAAATTATTTCCTCAGAGTTAGGGGAAACACCAGCTCTCAAATCTGAAGAGGGTGTAACAAGCAATTGCATAGCCTGGAAAGGCAAGCAAAGCACCTTTTTAGATTGTGGAGTTTTATTTTAATGAAAGGAATCAGAGCCCTTTAACATTTATAATACATTTGAATTATGTTGTAAACATCTATCCACTGGCAAAAATATGAAACCTTGGACAAAGTTTAATTTCATGATTTACAATAGTACACTCAGCAAACTATTGTAAGTAACTGTGCCACTGCATGCAGAAGCTGCCACAAATGTCAATTTTACACTTGGAAAATTTGGGAACCCTAAAGATGATGTGCTTTCTGCTTTGCTGTATAAGAGCTTCCCCCCATTGGCAGTCAGAGTCATGATGTTTAAATTTAATTTTCTCTAATGTAATCATTTTTTGTGTGCTATGTTTAAGGCAATTTGAATCAATATCCCATGCAAGTCATTTAGAGCCCATAGCTATAACCATTGCAGGCAGTGAATGGTCTAAAGAACAAATAATTTGGGCTGAATTTCCTACTTTCTCTCACTGGCTATATATATAGTATTCACTATTATAATAGTATTCACTTTGATTTTATTTGGTTTTTTAAAAGAAAAAATAATAGTATGTTTAGCAATAATTACATAAAAATAAATGCTTCCTGATCTGCTAATCAAGCTTGAATAAAAAAAAACTTAATTGAAAGAACAAGTTCTGCTCACTTGTCCTCCAATTACAAGACACAAGGTAATGGTTTAATTAGGTCTGTCAAGTCTTAGACTTTGCATTTAGCTCAAGAATCCATTCACATAACTTCCCAGAACATGACAGTTTCCTAGTGCAACACCTGTGGCTTCTGGACCTCTCACAAGGAAATCCCCAATATCCCTGGTGTCCAGTGAATGGCTTCTTTAATAAGGAAAGACCAGGACACCAATCAGCCACATGGAAGGTCACATACTTGCTAAGAGGGCCTAGGCCAAGGAACAAGCTTAGATCTGTTTTGCCCCTCAGTCTCATGCAATTGCAGTGCAGAAGGTGAAAGACGGTTCTCATTCAGCAGTCAATCTTTTACTCAGCAGTTCATAGTGGGGTCATGTCCCTGCCTCACCTCTCTCCAGAGGAAAAAGCATTACACCCCTTCAAAAACAGTCTCTTCTCAGAACAGAGGTGCTTCCAAATTGGCAGAAGACACCAAACACTGGACTATGCATGTCTTCCTCCAGAGAGAAATTGTGTACAAAATGCAAATCCCCAGGTTGTGCTGCTCCACAATATTGGGCATTCTATGAGTACTGAGGGAAATAGGTCAAGATATGACTTGACATATTATAAAGTGTCAAGATGACATTTCCCCTAGTGTCAGAGACTTGCATATTGTCCTTAAAAGAAGGGGTGCCCTACATCGTTATATTGAAATAAAGACTTTGGCTTTGGTTTGAAAATTAAATTTTCAAAGAACATTTTTCAGCAACACAACCCACAGGTAGACAAGAGAAATGCTTGTAGTACCAACCTTCACTGCAGCACATGAGACACATTAATTTAACCAAGCTGTTTTTCTTCACTCAAAGATCAAATTTTCCAACACCATGTACAAAACATGCCAAAAATTCATGCACTGAAAGATAATGCACATATATGTTTGTTCTAACCACTAAGTGGGATGACTGGGCACAAAAAAAAATTGGCTTATGAGCTGTCCAAGAGAATTGAACACGATTCTTATTCCACTCAAAATTATGAGACGTAAGAATAAAAAAAGCACCAATGACTGTTCTTTACTCCTGAGACTTCATCAGAAATAGGATTAGAGAAACACAGGCATAGCTTCAACAGGCAGCATAGACCAAAAGAACACTCAGAGGAAGAGATATCAACAAGCACTTGAAGAAGCTGTTTGTCTAACCTCTTACTCATGCTGGTTTTGTCTGTGATAGATCAAACTAATTAGTGACTGGGTTAAAGGATAAAAAAATCTTTTATGAATCTTTGACAGACATAGTTTAAATTAGCACTACAGTTTTCATTCCTTAACTGTATGATTTTATAATCCCAATCTTTAAATTTAATATTCTATGAATCCTCCAAAATGCATTTTTTAGTCAGGGACCACAAACACAGACAAAAACAATTCCTGAATTATGCAAGACTTTGTGTAAAGATATTGCAAATACTGAGTTGCACTGGAAAAGTCTTTAAATTGGCAATCTATTTTACTGCTGGGAAGCAATAAAATTGTTGCATACTTTCTGGTATCTAATCTCTTAATCAATATGAATTCCCAGTAACAAGCAATGAATTCCAACCTAATTGAAACAATTAGCCTAACACTGTTGTCAAGAAAATAAACTATTATAAATCATGACATATTAAGTATTAATTTCTTAATCTGATTTGAAGTATGACTGCACACAGCCTCTCCATGATACTTACTGTTGATAATACAAATGCTGGCTGTGAGCCCGCAAAACTCACTCAGTGTGAGTTTATATTGGCATGTAGGGTCTGCAGATTTACATTACTTTGTAGAATGTAGCGTACAGGGAAAATAGAAATGAAGAAATACTGAAGAACTTGTTTATGGTTGGCTTTTCCAATCTGGAAATCTTTTCTACAGAACTTAAGATCACCTCTGTAAAACTTAGGAAACAAGGCTCTGATGCATGCAGAAATACCTTTGAAATAACTTGTTACTAAAACAAAAATGATTCCTAATTTAGTAATTAGGAATAATTGTGTTATTCTTAATTGTCAAGAATTTAATTCTTAAATTCTGAAGATGGAGCTCTTAAACTAGAAGACTAGAAGTTAATTGTATTCATCCTTGTATTATGTGTTTACAAAACATTATTTCTATTAGGTGAAAGATAATAAAACATAATAAGCCATAATAAAAGACAACTCCCTGTGTAAAACACAGTCTCTAAAAAGCTAATGTAAAATAACTAAGGTAATAAGAAAGAATGAGATTCTCTGTAATATTTTAGAGAAAGGACAACAGAGAAATCAATTTCAGCAAGATGCCTCTCATTTGCACTAATGCATATAACTTGTCCTCTAAATTCCTTCATAGCAACAAAAGATCTAATTTCTTACCTCATATGTACTGTTATCTCACCCAAAGGTGAACATCAAAATCAGCTCAGCAAAGCTGTGCTATAGAAGTGCCTGTTATGGGAAATATTGTATTTTTAGGTCACATCTACTTCTCTGGTGTCCATAAGTAAGCTGTGTCAATCAAGGAAACCTAAGAATACTTTGCTTCATCAAATTGTTACTATTAAAAAACTAGATATTTTGTCTTAGCTATTTTTCTTTGTTCTTACTATAGTTAATAGAGAAAGAGCAGCACCAAAAGGTAATCTTCTTGCCTCTGTCTTTGAATGAGATTACTTTCAGGAGCTCACACAATGCATTTTTGTTGCATATGTCTTAGGTTAGAGAACCTCACACTCTCAGGCTTACTCAAGCCTGTGCAGAAAAACTACTGCAAATTAGGAAATCAAGCAATGTGTCAAATCCCAGATGACTGTTTCAGCCAAAATAACACGTTTCTTTTCTGAGGTGTCTCTTTTGATTTGCTGCCTGATAAAACAGTAGTGAAATAGTGAAATATAAAGGACCTACCTTGTATTAGGAAGATCTTAAAAATTCTTGACACATAAAAACATCTGTATATACACCAAGACAATTTTTGGAACATGTAAAATACAGCAAACTCTAGAATTATATTTTATATAATGTAATAATGAGCAGAATATTGTTGCAGAGAATGGCAAGCTTCATTTCCCAAGAAATTTTTCATAAGCTGGCATATATCCTGAAAGAAATTGTATGAAGCGCTATGTCCAGTCGCTCCTGTGACCACACAATTTACATTTTATTTAATTTAGCAGACTTATTGGCTGTTTTAGGAACCGCTGATCTAAAAACGTAGTAAAAGTAGATAAGACCATTTTTAAGAAAATGATTGTAGAATAGAATACTTCAGTTCAAAAGAAACTACAACAATCTGATGGTTGTCCAACTGCCTGACCACTTCTGGGCTGACCAGCAGTTAAAAATGTTGCTGAGGACATTGCCCAAATGCCTCTTAAATGCTGACAGGTTTGGGATGTCGATCATCACTCTAGGGAGCATGTTGTAGTGTTTGACCACCCTTGCTGTAAACAAATGCTTCCTAATATCCAGTCTAAACCTCACTGGTGCAGCTTTGAAACAATCCTACATGTCCTGTCACTGGATACCAGGGAGTATAGCTCAGTATCCCTCTCTCTCGACTTCTACTCCTCAGGAAGATGCAGAGAGCAAGGAGAAGAGTCATCATTTTATGCAAAACCAAAATGTTCCACATGACACATCATATTTCACCAAAAACATATATCTGGACCAGTATGTCATAATTGCTGCATAAAAAATTATCAGGAAAAAAAAAGTAGTAAGAATATTGGAAATGGGATGATTCAAAATAGAGCATGTTTTGTTTTGTTTTGTTTTATTTTGTTTTGTTTTTGTTTCAACGCATTTTCCAAATCTCTACAAACTCATGAATTCTTGAGTTATATCAGTCAAACAATCCTTTATCCTTAATCTAATTGCATCTAACGTCTTTAGAGGAATCTGTACTTAGTCCATGATTCTATATTGTCATTATTACTGTTAGATTCTTGCCACTAAATCAATAGCAGCCTAATCTGCCTCTAGAGATCACAGTATTTGCAAGAGCTTACTCTTGTTCATGGGTCATTTGAGATCTATGTAGAGCTTTCATGTCAGTAATGGTGAGGTTTGGGACGTAAGAGAACAGCCACACATAATTTCATGAAACAGTAGTCCCTCAAATAAACAGCTTCAAATGCAAAGCGGAGGATGCATGAAAAAAAGACATAGCAAAGGTTTAAAGATGTAGAATCCTAAGTGCATTGGAAACTAAGCAAAAAAAAGACAACTTTCAGCGTTGATCTAACATGCTAATTGGAGAGATTTTTCAAAATATCTCTCAGAGCTGAAGCGTAATTCTGCTGTAAATTAATGGGAATTGTGACCCTAAGCCAGGTAACCATGATAAAAATTGTAGACTGTGTATGACAAGTGCTGAATTTCATAATGATTGGAAGGGTTCTATGGAAGTAATTTAGTCCAACTCCCCTGGTCAAGTAGGGCGACCCAAAGCCAGTTGTCTGGGGCTATATTTGTAATATCTCCTGGGATAAAGAGTCCACAGCCTTCATTAGAAACCTGTTTCCAGTACTCCATCACCCTTCCACTAAAAATATCTTTCCTGATGTTCAGACAGCTCATCCTGAGTTTCAGTTTGTGCCTCTTCTTCGTGCCACTGGGCACCACTGGAAATAGCTTCCCTTCAGATATTCACATACATTGCATCCATCTTTCAGGTATTTACATAGATTTATAAGATCCTTCCTGAGCCTTCTCTAGGAACAATGGTCCCAGCTCTCTAAGCCTTCCATCACATATGCAGTACCCCAGGCCCTTAACCACCCTTGCATGCCTTTGTTGAAGTCTCTTCTGTGTGCCTGTGTCTCTCTTGTACAAAGAAGCCCAGAACTGGCAGAGTACTACAACTGTGGTTTCACCAGTGCTGAATAAAGGGGCAGATCACCTTCTCTGGAATCTGATGCAACCCAGGGTACCGTTTGCCTTCCTTGCAGCAAGGCTCCCTCGTTCATGTTGAAGAGTCGTGCATCAGGACCCGCAGCTCCTTTTTGGCCATGCTGCTTTCCAGCTGATCCCCAGCACATAATTCTGTACAGAATTGTTCTTCCCCAGGTACAGAACTTTGCACTTATCTTTGGACTTCAAGGGGTTCCTGCTTTCTTTAGCCTCTATCCATTTAAAGGAATTTTCTACTACGTTAAATGTTTTGCTCCTTGTAACTGAAATTGAACTCGTGTTGTTGGATCTCTTTTCTGAAAGATAAAAAAAACCCACGGTTTTCTTCCCTTCATGGACAAGTATATTCTCATTTCAGTAACTTCCAGTACAAAACAATTGAAATTGTAAGATGTGAGTACCCCCTTGCCTGTGTAACTTTCAAAATATAACAAAACTTTTCCATTTTCAGGACATGGCAGGCAGAAGCTCTCCCCACACACTTGAGAGAAGTGATGGAAAGGACAATTACATTTTGGTAGCAAACAAACATTCAGACATAAGGTAAAATTATGCTTGAGTGCACAGAATTTATTTTTTCCAATAAAGATTTAGTAATAAAAATGATGAAAGACTTATTAGTCCTTCTCAGTGGAAAAGTGAATTTTATTTTATGATATGTTACAGATTGCTCTTCAGTAATATGTAGAGCAAACTACTTGAACAGAACAAAAGTGTCACATGAATAAAATGCAAATAGCCTGCTGGGGTGTATATAATAATTCTCTAGAGGTTTTGTTGTCATTGTTGTTATTGTTTTTTGATTGGCTTGTTGGGAGTTTTAATAGAGCAAGTATCCAAATGAAAATAAAGCTACATTAATGGGACACACTTGAACTGGACTGGGACCTCAAGAGGGACTTGAGGGAGAAGAAGGATCCATTAAAGCCATTCAAGCCCACAAGCACATCTCTAGATAGTTGAGGTTTTAAATTGCCGTCTTCATCCTCACTTCATTGGTGCTTCTACTACTGAAAGAAATGGCTTCAACATGTACATTATCTGATTAATTCCATGGTACTTACAAATTTGATTCCATTATAAATTGCATTGCAAAGTACTGTCTTCAGCTAAGATGAATACATAAACATGCCTAAATTTAGTGGCTAGACCTGCAATGCAATAAAACAGTGTTGATCTGAATGTTCCTGAAGAGCCATGAAAATATGTATGCTAGCAGGTAGCAACAGCTAAAATGTCCTACACCAATACAGTTCTTCTTTAGTTCCAGCCAACATATGGCAATGTAAAATTATAGTAATTGCCTGATCCTTGCATTTCAGGGTAGGCAATTTAATGTATTCAAATTAGTGGTTTAGTAGTTTCCTCACCTCCTGTTTTGTCCTAAGCATTCTGAATTCAAACCAGGTAATTGAGATATCAGTGCTAAAGGAGGAAGCTAGATTGGCTTGATGGACTTAGAACTTTCTAAACATGAGAGAAATTTCCAAAAAATTAAACTTTAAGAAAGAGAAAAAAAATCTTTTAAGCATAATTTTCACCTCCTCCTCACATATAATAAGAAAGCTAAATATAAACTATCAAGTTATAAAAGTACTTCCCTCAAATCAGAGGCAAATTGCATCAGGAAGAATTTATTCCCAAGACACTTCAATATGTGAAATCAGTGAATTTTAAAACACAAATCAAGATAGTGGAAGATAGTGGACATAATGTCATGAGACATTTCAGGAGTAAGGAAATTTGTAGGAGTTTCCTTCTCTAAGGTATACAACACCGCTTTTTGTTTATTTATTTAATTTATTAACAGCTGGAAAAAATAAGGAAATCTTACAATTTCATTTCTTTGAACTGTGTTTTGGCATTCAAAGCTTTGCAGCTGCTAATTGCAGTATTTTGTTGCAAACCTCCTTTTATTCCAAGCCTATTTTTTTTCTTGTCCCATCACATGAATACTCCCCAAAGAGAGCACAAAGGGGTTTCACTGTTGAGCTTTCTGCAGAAAGAAATGCCTGCCATGAACACCTGAAATTTTTCATCACAAGAAAGCTGTTTTAGAAGTGAGCATTCTATATTAATTTCGAATGTCCCTTAAAATAAAGCAAAACTCACAGAAACTTTTTTTTCTAAATATCCCATCACACTAAATTTGTGTCCATTGTCAAAATTTTGAGTCTTGTGGCTGACAACCAGAAATGTTAGCCCCCCTACTAGGAGGCTAAAATAATCCCTAGTAGGATTATTTTCAGTGTCTGAACAAGTACTTTTCTGTTCTTGCTCTTTGTGACTGAGAAGTCCCCATAATTATCTAAAGTATCATATTATCATCTTGAAAAAAACTCTTCCCTCCATCTCCTCTTTTCCATGACTTGTAGAAAAGCAATTAACCTGTTACACTGATTAAGCTTAACTCTTTGCTTTTCTATCTGTTATCTTGTTTCTTATATAGACTGTTCAGAATACATTTTAATTTTTCTGCCAAATAAATTTCTGAGATATTTTCTCTGTACTTTATGCAACAGCAACAAAACACACCAGTAAAAAATTCTGGACAGGTTCCTTTGAAGGAGATCTTTTAAAAAACTTATTTTTTGAAATTACATATTTAGAGGAATCTTGTATTCCCTATTGCCCCTGTCTATATTTCACAATGGGAGAACGACTCTGGTTTTCCAGTATAGCTCTGACATTTTAAACTCTGGAAAAGTGCTAACTGTTAGACAGCATTAGTAAACAATTATTTGTCATTTAAAAAATCACGTGGGCTTGAAAACAAGGGGTTTGGAGCCAGGGAATGCCTTCTGAGGATTTATTGTTGAGGAGAATCCCTCAAGAGACTGATAGAAAACCATTTCTCCTAATGGAATCTTAAAGTGTAAAATAATAAAATATATGACAGGTTGTACTTTACAGGATAATCTGAGTAGTATAAACTAGTTTGATTTCCTTCTAGTTTTGATTTTTTACAACTAATAATAATAATAGGAAAATTAGTTACACTTAAAAGAGTGATACTCAATTTATTTCTAGAATAAAAATAGGAACCTCTAAGTGTTACAAGAACTCCATATGTATTTTAAATTTATTAGCAAGCAACTGAATGCTTGAAGTACACTCAAAACTGGGAAAAACCTAGAATGCAGGGCCACTAGACTTTATATATGTTCATTCTCAGTTAGGGGAGAACGCACCTCTTTGTTCAGCCAGCCAATGTGTGTTGCACTCATTTTCACAAAGAAAAACTCTCAAGATTTAGAAAAAATAAGAATAATAATGAAATAAGAGTAAAGGGTCAGTACACATTCCTGGTCAGATCAGCTCAGCTTAAGTGAACCATAAATTAATTCTGTCAAGAGAGGAAGTGTCTCAAGCTTGTGAATGAATTACAGTAAGTTGGTCTGTTACATTGAGTGCGCTTAAATTTAAATTAAAGTTTCTGTTTATAATCTCTTACATAACAGGATAATTTAGAAATGCTAATGTTTACCATAAATGACCATCTTAAATGAATTTTAACAAGCAGGCAGGTGAAGTAGAATTTCATGGTGACTGCACCATATTTAAAGCTTTCAATTACAGCAGTATATTCAAAGATTTCATCTTGTTGTTCTGAATATTCACATTGTTGATTCTCACAGGATTAATAAATACAACAATTCACCCTTCTGAAATAGTCTTTTTTCACATTTCTCTATCTTGGCCTCTTTGGTAAGTTTGATATATGATTCCTTCATACCTTAAAGTGTAAAAATAGGGTGACTACTGAAAACTGTACAAACATAAAACTTCATAGGCTACAACATAACATTTTTCCAGGCAAGAAATTAAGAAATTAAGGTTAAGGGAACTATCTCTAATACACTTCCAAAATGTCAAATTAAATTTTCAGGACTGAAGCCTTTCTGGTTAGTTGTACCTTCACTAAATTTACTTCAGAGACTGTGGTCACTCTAGCAAAAAGTGTGTGATCCTACACTTCCTGGAGCAGGAAGTGCACATGAGGAAAAGAAAATAAACAAGCTTGAAAAATCTGCTACTATCCAGAACAATTCTTGCTTGACATTAAGTTTATTGATTAAAAGAGTAGCTTCAATTATCTTCAACTGGTTCAAGCCCAAGCTAACTCTGTCAGTTAAACATGCAATTACCTCTGGTCCTTTTCCTGGTCCTGTAAAATCTAAATCTAAATTACTTTTTCCTCATCTATGGTGGATAAAGTTACATGTTTTCCTAATGAAATTGAGGTCTTTGATTTTGTTGCTGTTTAAGTTCTTACAAAGTCAGTGTGAGCTTGTTTTCCTGGTTTGTACTGAGCAAGCTAACGTGATATGGACTTAGCTGCCATTTGCATCAGGAACCTTTAGACCTCTGTTAAGACAGCCACTATTAACTTTCTGATTTTTAGCACCTTAATGTATGTGAGAGGGTTCTTGTAGGGTTTATTTCACACTGTAAGAAAATTATGACTTTTCAATCAAAAATTTAGATTCAGAAAATGTTCAAAAGACATAAATATTTTTTCCCTCTGTTACAGAAGAAATGTTTTTGTCAAATAGCCAAAGAAGAAAAAAAATGAGGTATTTGTTAGAACTATCTGACCTGTGATTTGTTTTTCTTCTGATCTAATTCTTATCTAAATACTCTTGGTTTGCTTCCAAGAAAACATATTTTGCCTACTGTGAGGTTTAATTAGCTATAGCTGGCATAGCACTTTGAAGATGTGAAGTATTCTGTCCAGCCTAAGTTACCTCTATCATCTCTCATTTGCTGCCTGTCTAAACTAAACTAAATAAAATATCATGCTATCTTTTTGTTTTAAAGTATTATTCTGGAAACACACATCCTAAATAAAATGCAAAATATTTGTGGTTTTGCATAGTGGAACAGTATTATTCCATAGATGCATGTCCCTTTATTTACCATTCTCAGTCATCAGCAGCAGAAACACCAGCATTTCCACTGAATGCCAAGAAAGCCAATATGACATGATTTATTTTTATTGGTAGTACTGAACCCAAGTTAAATCACAGTCCTGTACCAGACATTGCATATACACATTCAGTCCCAATCTGCAAAGCTGGCAGTTTAAAGGGACATCATAAACTGACATAAAAAGGGAACTGAGGCAGAAAGGTCAGTCAAACAACACTTGTCCAGTTCACACAGCAAGATTTGTAAAACTGAGATTCAACCTACCTAGATTTCTTGGGGTTCAGATCATGGTTTAACAGCAACACCTTAGGCTGGAATGTATCAACTGGTTGGGGAAAGAGGAACCTGAAGGTTTATTAATGACCTACAAACAGAAAAATAAGGATGAACACAGCAAGTCTAGTCCTTTGATGCATCAGTAATATGAATGTGAAACCACAGTTGTTCATCAACTTGGGGAAACTTAGTTGGAGTCAAAATCCATGCTAAGACACTTCAGGAAAACTTTGAACCAGTTAGTGTGCAGTAAGAAAACAGGAAAAGTTCAGAAAACATTGACAACAGCACATAATAAAATAATGATGGATGTAAGCTTATTTAATCTAAGAAAAGAGGAGGGAGGTTGTGGTTGTTCACCCTTGGCTAGCCACCAGGTGCTCATCCAGATGTTCTCTCACTCCCCTTCCTCAACATTATGGGGGAAGAAAACAACATGAAAATTTCATGGGTCAAGATAAGGACAGGGAAATCTCTTAATTATTACATGGACAAAACAAATTGAACTTGGAGAAGATAAATTTAATTTATTGTCTATTAAAATAAATAGCACAGATCAGTAAGAAACAAATCAAAACTAAAGAGACTTTCGATGAACCCCACCTTCCCTTGTTCCCAGGCCCACCTTTACTCCTTCACTCTTGTATCCTCTATCTGTTCCCTTCCTGAGCAGCACAGGGACCCAAGGAATAGGAGTTAAACTCCAGTCATAACTCTCTTCTCTTCCTTCCTCACACTTTTTTCCTGCTCCAGAGTGGGGTCAGTCTGACATGAACTCTTTTCACAGGCTGCAGTTCTTCAGGGCAAATCCATCTGCTTCAGTGTGGGGTCCTCCACAAACTACAGAGCAGATGTCTGTTCTGTCGTGGTCATCCATGGGCTGCAGAGGAACAAACTGCTCTTATTCGTGATCTCTGTGGAATCTGTGGTGCCTAGAGCACCTCTTCCCCCTCCTTCTTCCCTCATGTGGGTGTCTAAGGGGCTGTTTTTCTCCTGCTTTTCTCACTTATTTTTTTCTCTCTCATGGTTTAACCCCAGCCAGCAACACATCCCTACACAGCTACTTGCTCACCCCTCCTGGGTGGGATGGGGGAGAGAATTGGAACACTTAAAAGGAAAATAACTTTGTGGGTTGAGATAAGGACAGTTTAATAGATAAAGCATAAACTGCACATGGAAGAAAGCAAAACAAGAAATTCATTCACCACTTCCCATGGACAGGCATGTGTTCAGCCATGCCCAAGAAAGCAGGTCTCCATCACACAGAGCAGTGACTTGGGAACAAAAATGCCATCACTCCAAACATCCCCTTCTTACCTCTCCTTACCCCAAGTTTGCATGCTGAGCGTGATCCCATATGGTGTGGGATCTTCCTTGGGTCAGTTGGGCTCAGCTGTCCTGGCTGGGTTCCCTTCCACTCCTTGTGCACTCCCAGCCTCCTCATTGGTGGGGTGAGGAGCAGAAAACGCCCTGATGCTGTGTAAGGGCTGCTCGGCAACAAAAACACGCCTGTATTATCTACACTGTGTTTTCAGCACTGTGAATCCAAAACAAAGGCCTACAGAAGTTGTTGTGAAGGAAATTAACTTTATTCCAGCCAAAACCATTATGCTTCTCTCTCTTGCAACTGCTGCACAGCAGTTTTTACTCTTTCTAAAATGTTAAATAGCGATAACATCAGGTACATTACATTTATGTTGTATGCAAATAGCAGAGTCACCACCAACATCACTGATGGCTCAGCTTTGGGCAGCAGTGTGTTCCTTTTGGAGCCAGCTGTAACTGGCTTTGTCTGACACGGGGACAGCTTCTGGTCTCACAGACGCCACCCATGAAGTCAATCTACTACTAAAAATTTGCAACTTAAACCCAACAGAGGTGAAGTTTTCAATTCTTAAACTCTATTAAAATTTATGTAATGGAAGTTAGTAAAGAAATAAACATCATGAAGCTCAGGAAATCTCCTGTGCTGAAAATGCACAGAGGCCAGGAAATCATTCGGGATGAATTATGGATGTTTGCCCCACGTGCTGGACCTGCCACTCTTATTGAAGGACATGCAAGTCAGAATACTGGCTAAGTGGTCCACTCTAAACCAGAGCATCATCTCTTCTTAAATCCCTTTATTCAGAATTTTATAAAACCAATCTGACATTTTATTACTCTTCTTTTAAATGTCATAAATAGAATTCAGCAATTTTCCCTTGCTATACCACAAAAATCTCAGGATATGAATACATCTCTTATGTATCAGACTAAGGACTTTTCAAAGTACATAAATAGTTACAAAGAAAGTGCTATTTACTCAAAACAACCAATAATACCTATTAAAGGGGTGATGCTTCAAGATAAATACATTAACCTAAGGATTATTCTGTGTTCTGGGATAAATGAGTCTTCCCTGTTTCAGAAATTCCATCATTACTGGAACTGGTAAAATCTTGCTGAAGTGTCCTGAAAGGTTAGGCTGGTCAGAAATATCATCATTGTACATGCTCTTACACTTCTTCAAGCTGAAATTTTTAAGGAATAGAGCATTTCAAACCTCGTGAAAAAAAAAAAAAAAAAAACCAAAACAACTAAGAAGTTAATGAAAATATCTTGGATTGAGGAGGACATCTGGGCCTTCTTTATTCACATTCTTAAAATGAAACAAATGTTTAAAATGTTCCTGAAGTGTGTCCAATGTAAATAGTGGCTAAATCTTCAATCACTTCCTTGGGTAAAACAAACCATTATAATGAACCATCTAAGAAAGACGTAATGGAACAAAAGACACACTTGTACTACGATTATGTGCATTTTGCCACAGGCTAAACCCTGAAATTTAACTTATGCTGAAACTTTACTAAAACCAGTAGGGACACATTTAAAGAAGAAAAAAATAAAAAAATAAAAAATTATATTCAGTAGCCAGGTTTTCCCCATATTCCTAAAGGGAATTTTTTTTTTTTCTGAAAGGTGCCTGCTGGACAAAAGATAAAACAGCTTTCGTTCCTCCCCTTCCCAAATAACAGAATCATCAAAGAAAAGCAGCTGAAGCTTCTTATTCATGCTTCTGATACTTCTTATATCCTTATTCTTATGTATTTAGTAACAAATGGCATTGATATGCAGCCTTTTAGTACTACTTAACATTTGCTAAGTCCTTCTATAAAGTAACTGTTCTGTTACAGTTCTGTTCAGGGATACCCAGGGGTTGGTACCAGGAAGAGTAAGCTATTCAGAATTTCTAATTTGCATTAGATAAACACAAAAAGATTTAGAAAATGTTTAGCTGATGCTTCACTGTTTTACTGCAAACATAACAAAAATAACAGAAAAAGGATGAATGAATATTATAACAGCAAAACTCAGGATAATTATTTATTGTTTATTTAATGGTTATTGAAGAGGTAAACTCAACCCCATAGCAATACACTTTCAAAGATTCTTCTCTCCCTCTCAGTATTTCCATTTAAAGTGTGGTCATGCTGTTGACACACAGTCAGCAAATACCAAGCACCAGAGTTTTAAATTCAGTCAAATCTGAGTCCCACTTTTGCATTCCACACTCACAAAAAGAAGTAGGAAGCTGCAATATACCCGCTGTCACAACTTCAAGCTTTACTTATTTATGCTTCCAGGAACACTGCTGGAAGTCTTAAATCATGTTAAAGTTGGTCTCTAAATAGGATTTTCAAACTTCAGAAGAAATGCATAAGCAGTGTAAAGCTCTTTCTTCTTATCTTGCATCACCAGTGCTTACACTAATTTCAACAAAATAATCTCTAAAAGGCACAGATTTCATAAATTAGCAACACAGTACCCATTGGAATCCGTCCTTTAGATCATCTGGATGCTTTGCATTAAAAGGAAAAAAAGGAGAACAAAGCAACAATGTAAAAGTTAAATCTCTGCCTGAAGCACACAGTGTGATATGAGCATTGATACCAGACTCTGTTTTAAATTAAAAGCAATTTAAGGAAGTTCCTTATAAAGTAAACCAGCTAGGCTGCAACTGAATAACATAATAGGCTTTTACTGCACTGTTTGCTCCTGTTGCCATACTCCTGTCTAGTGTTTCTCAGGATTTATAGGACTTTCTTGGAGGTCTTCTAAAGAGTTTTGGATTTTAGTATTTCTTTGCTTTTCTTCATCATCCTTTGTAAGTGACTGTTGTCATGTCACAGGACCACAACTGTTTATTGTGGAAAGTCACTAATGACCAAATGACCCTGCCACCTGGGGAACTTACAGCCTCATGTTAAACTCCAGCTATATTTTAAAAAAAAAGATCTTGCCAGGCTATTGATTCACTGGCAGTGTTTGATTGTACCCTGGAGGCAGGTGACAGGAAGGCAACTGGGCTCTTGCTGTTTTACACTCCCTATTACACAAACCAAATAAATATTCTCTAAATGAATTCACATTTTTTCTCACTTCTGTGTGACAGTTCAGTATTGAACAATCTGTATACTGTTTGCTTCTGGGATATTGAAACCAAAATCTTCATCATCTTCATAACAACAAATTTCTAGACCCTCAATTTAGCATTAGGATAGTGGCAGCATTTGTTGTGCTCTACAGTCTCCAGACTTTTGAAACTGTCAGGTCCAAAGCATGACTCCTTTAATACTTATCACTGTCTCCTTGTGCTACCCAGATTATCTCATTTTGGAAAACATTTCCACTAACTAGAAATATGGCAACTCCTACAATATCACTTGTCTTATACTGCGACTACAAACATAGCAAACTGGCCTCATAGGGAATGGAATGAGAATTTAATGACCAAGCTAGTCTAGAATATGAATGTCTTGAAGAAAACCTGTAAGATTTCTTCAAAAAAATAAGTTGAAAAAAAAGTTGCATTAACCTGCCAGCTTCCCCAGAAGGAAAAATAACCCCAAATTTATGCCTAAAGAACCACAGCAAGAAAAAAAGCAAAGGATTGCAGAATCTGACTGAATAGATGTTCTGAGAGGTGCTAACATAAAACTTAATTTTTTTATTTTTAATTTGAAAATCTCACTCAATTTAGAGTATACAGTGTCCTTTACTTCCTGATTTAGTGCACCATAGTGCATATAATGGTGGCCTTAAGAGCAAAGTCATCTTAAAAAAAGAGCTGCAGTAATGAATAAGCAATTGGAGTCACAGGTGTGGTCAAATCAGGAATATTTGAATATTCAAAACAGATTTTCTTGAAAGACTTCTCTTCTGATTGCCTGTTTTCTCCAGCTTTTTTTTCACTGTGCTTTAAGCTCAGTTTCCTTTTCTGCCTAACCTGTGAACTGGTCATCTGCCCTCTCTCACCTTTCTTCTGTTCTTTTGTCAGTTTATGTCTTTCTAATTCCCTACCTCCAAAAACCCTTGTAATAATGTGGGTTTCTTGGCATTGAGAATCACTTTTCTTTTTTAATCTTGAAGCCTTTTTTCGCCTTGCATCTGCCATCTGTGTTTCCATGGTTTAGTATCTTCTACGACTCTTTAGGTGCCTCTCTGTGTGACCAGCTGAGTTTGGTAATCAAGCACAGGGAATGGCTTCTCCACAACAAATCCTTGTGTAGCTTAGGCTTCTTCCATCTGGAGAACAAACAGTTTTAAGGAGGCCACAAAAGAGGGTTTCAAACCTGCGACTGATGTGGGTGGGTTGGGGTTGACCAGTCACAGACTATTTGAAAAGAAGGTGCCCCCAAATGAGACCCCAAGGAGCAAGGCTGATCAAAAGGCAGAAGTCCTTCCTGCAGCCAGCAATAGATCTGGAGAACCCTATCAAGTACGTGTACACTATCTCTTTTGTTCATAGCCACCACTGGAGACAAAATATGGACCTGATCATGTCCAAAACAGTTTTTCATATTAATATCAACAATGTCAACTGCAATGAGATCGTTCTTAAAGGCTAGCAACAAGCTAGAAAAGACTTGCGAAGACAGCTAGTAAAAAGCAAACAAGCAAAGAAACAAAGAACAACCAAAAAAGACCCACCAGAACAGAACCATTTTTATTTAAATTTCTGCCAAAAAAAGAAATTTCATTGGAAAACTTTGTGTAGTCCTACTCAATGGACTACAGATAAATAAATTAGTTAGACAACAAAAATATATTTAGCTGAATTGAATAAACACTCTTTCATTGCATATTTTGCAGTTATTTCCATGCCTTTTGTATATTAATCTCACAGTTGGAGATTTAGAACTTGTCACCACATTTGATTATGAGGTTGTTTGGACTGAATACAATGTTTAGTATACAATGACCACTTATGACCTTCTGTCATCAGTTCTGTCTTAATATTATGCACATACTTTATTTCAGCTCTTTGAAGTGCTATTATTTTAAAATATAATAGAATGTTTGTCATTTGCCCTTTATATGCACATTGCCTCAATTATGCTACTGTGTCACGACAATTCTCATTTAATATAAAGTAATTTAGGCTTGTAAAGGGAAAATATGCAGCTAGCAGGATGTTGTGTTACTATAAACAGAGGTTGCTCATGTTTTACCCCTCACGTTTTGAGGAGGCATCAGCTGCAGGAAGTTGTGTTAAACCAAAGAATAGGCAGTATTTCAGTCCCATGTACTCCATTTGCTCTGTCTCCATCATATCTGCCTAAGACAGTCTAAGGGCTAGAGGTATTTGAGAAAATTAAAAAGTCCTGCCTGTACTCTCACTGCACCTAATTCCAAACAAAAATGGCCACCAAAATCCTAATTGTTTCAGTAATCTATATTTTTTAAATTAGTCTGAGCCCTGTCTTTAGTTTGTACATGTCATTAACCAGTATTTCACATTCAAATACTGAAGTTTCAGCCTTGATTTATGTTATACAGGAAGTTAACTAAACTCACTGATGAATTTGTATTGAGATTTTCAGCACTGAAGCAGAAACCCACATTTCTTTTTTTAAGTTTCAGGTTGGTTCCACCTCAAGAAACCAGGTATGTTCAAATGAGGATTTCTAAAGCCTACTGGAGTCTTTGAAACTGTTTAAAAGCCTGTAACTTTCCCTGATGAGGAGGGAAGGATAAAAGGCAGTAAAAGTTCTGAAATGAGGACATCCTGTGAAGGGGAGAAAGCATAGTATGGGATTATTTAAGAAAAAAGCTATGCACTGCATTGAAGTGTCAGTGAAGTAAACTCAGTGTTGCTGAGGCTACTTTGGATATTCTCATATTTCTCATCATCACAAAGAAATTCCAATAAAATACAGAAAGAATTGTAGCTAAATCTGTTTACCATGATACACATATATGTGCATGTGTTCATATCTCTGTATTCATATTTATATGAAAACATCGATTCCATTGCATTAATTCCTGCCAGGAAGTACCAATTCATTTTACTTGAACAGATGAAGTTATTTTAAATCAAGTAATGGAAGTACTAGCTCCTTTTGAACTTATAAACTTCTCTCTCCTCCTATGCAACCTGGTCAAGGTAAAGGAAGATGCAGCAGTCTTTGTTCTTTCAGACAGAGAGAGCAAAAAACAGGTTGCATCTACTCGTGGCAGACTACAAAGCTCCCTCTCCCTCCTCAAGAAACCAAGTTATGTAGGCATATAACAGCAGTTAGCTCTGCTAACTAAACATTTGCAGCCACTTCTCATCAACCTTTTCTGAGGAATTCAGTTGTTTAGATATAAATTATAATAATTGTTTTGTGATATTTTTTTACTTTAACTGCATTTCCAGAACAATAAGTATTTTAAACACAGACTTACACTTGCCTCTTCTCAGCCTTCCAGTCTCTATTTGGCCCTTGCTGTGGCTCTGGGATGTCTGAGCTCACAGGGTAAGAAAGCTGCCTTGGCTCAGAGGAAGCCACTCTGTGAGGGCTAATAGCTGCAGAAGCTGTCCTTCACTTTGTAGGAGCTCAGGCTAACTTCATTCAAGCTAAGAACATTTTTAATGTAACTCTCAGTGCATTACATCTTTTCCATTTGGTAAGTTGACACATTACAGAAAATACTTAAACCTGTTAAACCTGAAATTGACAAATCCACTATCCCAAAGAAAGGGTGCCTAATGGTGTTAGCATATAACCTAACTATCAGCAGTTCTGCAGATTCCAAGAAAAGATAGTAAAATATACTTTATTTACAGCAATAGAGAAAGTATTATTTGGCATAACAGGTTTTATAAGTCAGATATGTATACAACAGTACAATTGACAGACACATCAGAGAGGATGCATTGCTTAAATTCATGGTATCCTAAAATTGTCTTTCTTGAGAGAGAAACTATTTAAACTCTTGCCATGCTCACATTGAAATATGAAGCGGCTAGTATAAAATCAAAAATTATGTACTCTTTCTTTAATCTTTCTTTAATCTTTAATTTTTTCAGGACTAGTGACAGTCTTTAATGCGGCATTTATGCCATTTATTCCATGTGTTCACATGTCCCTTCTTTTGACCACAGAAATGCTTTTTAATTATAGAGTCAGAAGAGAAAAACACACTAGTGATTTATGATCTATTACTATTAGATGACTTGAAACGTAAATAAAACTGTCTTGACTTACACTAGCCAGAAATCTAACTCTAAAAAAGAAAGCTACCCTAAATTTTCCAATTAAATTCCTCTACTATTCCATGTGAAAAGTTACTCTGCTTTTTCAAAAAGTAGTTTTGGGGAGAAAAGATGGAATTTGCTATATGAACTGAAACTGTTTCACTAACAGAGGAAGAAATATTCTGACTTTTTTAAATTGAGTGATTAGTAGAATAAAACCTAGTCCCTTATAACCATGAATAGACATGAAATGGCAGACAACATGAACAGCTTCCCACAAGATGCAACACTTAAACAGATGGCATGTAAGAAGTGAAATTTACAAGTAGCTTTAAAAGACCATGTAGACAGTAAAGCAATCTAATATGGAATTGAAAACAACAAAAAAAAGGCTTTTAAAAATTATTTAATTAAATCAATCTTACTTTTAAAAAATATTCCTTCATGGTCATCTTAGTAGGTAAAGATTACGAGAGTGGAAAAAGTGCAAAAAATTATGTAGAAGACTTCTTGAAGCAAAACAAAAGAAAACAAGCAAGCAAACAAACAAACAGAAAAACCCAAGAAACCTCTAATCAAAACAACTAAAAAACCCCCATTTCTACTACTTTATGATTCTTAATTTAGGCATCCCAGCCATAGCCACAAGCAGGCTGTCTTGGATGTTTGTTGTGGCTCAGTCATTCTCCAACAGCTTTTTCTGGTTCATTTTTCTACTCAAAAGACAAGATTATCCAGCTGTTGATCATTCCCGAATTTCCTCTTCCATTAAGTGGCACATGCAGTCCCTGGTGCTCAGAAAGAGTTTCTTCTCAGAAGGAAAACCACATAATTACAGTGCCTACTATCCATGCAGTTATGCTGGCTTTCAAAATGGAATTTGAACTTCAGAGAGTATTTTCACAAATGCAGACTGGAACCTCTGAGTCTCTTGCATTTGTCAGTTGAGTTTATTAAAAAAAAAAAAAAAAAAGAAAGAAAAGAAAATAAGAGAAAATGTATATAGCAGTATATAGGATTTCTATGCAACTTGTTCACCCAGTGCTAAGCAGCCAAGTCATTACTAACAGTGTTAAGCTGATATAATATTATTATAATACTGTGGTCAGATGACCTCCTCTGGCTCAGGTACCCACCAAAATTCTCTATCACTTTTCCCTCTACCAGTAAGACAGAGGGGAGAAAACATGACAAAATGTTCATAGGTGAAGATAAGGACCGGGAGATTACTTACCAATCACAATCATAGGCAAAACAGGCTCCACTTGGTGAAATTAAATTTACTATCAATGCATAACAGAATCAAATAGCAAGAAATAAGAACAAAACTAAAAAACATCTTTTCTCCACTCCTCCCTTCTTCCTGGGCTCAAATTCACTGCAAACTCTTTTACCTCCTTACCCCAAGTGGCACAAGGGGACAGGGACTGAGGGTCTTTGTCAATTCATCAGAATTTCTCTCCTCTGCTTCTTTCTCCTAAAGAGGACTCCTCTCTCTCTTCCCCTGCTTCAACGTGAAGGCCGTCCCACGGGAGAGAGACCTCCATGAACTTCACCAATGTCAGCCCTTCCCACAATCTGCAGTTCTTCATTTTCTCCACGGGTCCTTCAGACACAGGCTGCTCCAGTGTGGGTTCCCTACAGGGTGACAAGTCTTGCCAAGAAAACCTGCTCCAGCATGGGCTCCTCCCTTCACAGGGACACAGGTCCTGCTAGGAGCCTGCTGCTGTGTGGGCTTCCCAGGGAGCCAGGGCCTCCTCCAGGCATCCATCTGCCCCAGCATGGATCCTTCATGGGCCTGGGTGGGTCTCTGCTCCCTCACAGACCTCTGTGGGCTGCGGGGGCACAGCTGCCTTGCCATGGGATGCACCAGAGGCTGCAGGGGAATCTCAGCTCCAGTATCT
The DNA here is from genome assembly GCF_028018845.1 of Melospiza georgiana. Classification (NCBI taxonomy): domain Eukaryota; kingdom Metazoa; phylum Chordata; class Aves; order Passeriformes; family Passerellidae; genus Melospiza; species Melospiza georgiana. Next base: position 94,408,722 of record NC_080432.1, read on the forward strand.
CCTCCCCATCCTTCTCCAGTGACCCTTGTGTCTGCAGGGCTGTTTCTTTTACATATCCTCACACCTTTCCCAGCTGTTCTGTGCAGTGGATTTTACCTTATCTTAAATATATTATCCCAGAGGCATTCCCGCTGTTTCTGCCTGGCTCAGCTTTGTCCAGATGTTCCCAATTTGAGGGAATATCCCTCTTAGAGGCAGCTGGCACTGACTGTCACACGTGGGGGCAGTTTCTGGTGTCATCCCTGCAGATTGCCCCACAAAACCTTGCCGCATCAAACCACTACAAATGCAAATGTAGATGTATCATATTGCTGATGTAATAGGCTTTAAGGTTTTCTGAAGAGTAATATCTGCATATCATCTCAATTACATTATATTGCAGTACCACACACATGAATCATGCAAAGATAATATAAAGTAAGCATTTTTTATCTCATGACTTCATTTGGCTTTCATATAAATGATTTGGCTGCATCACAGGGCTAACAAATAACACTGAATCAACGTGCATCTAAGCCAGTGGAAAAATGTCTATTGATTGCAATAATCTTTGCACAAGAAATTGAGCGAACTCACCACTTGTAACTTCAAAAGAGATTATAATGAAAAAACCTCAAAATCATGGAAGTTAAATTTTTTTCAATTTTTTCACCTACCTCATTAGTAATACTGATTTAAATAATTAATGAATTTTAACATTCTCTAATAATTTGAAAAACAGATGCTTCAAATAGATCACATGTATGGCCATGGGGCCAGTGCAGAAAACCATTTTATTTTATATGTGCAGTATAAACTGTCTTAATATTCATGTAAAAAGAAAATGCTTAAGTGAGCTTTTAGTAACAGAAACATTTTGATAACAGCAACAAATCTGGAGAAGCAAAGCTAGGAATGTGAACTCTAGAAAAAATTTCCAGATACATATGTTGCTATTTTATATATGTTGCTCTGTTAATTAAATGAGTAGTCTTGATGAGTCAAGCCTTTGGGGTCAATATGGTGACAATCAAATTTTATATAAGGTATTCCTCCACAGGAAAAGGATAATGTGGCTTTCCAGTGCAAAGGCAGCATCAAAAATTCTTACATACTCTGAAACAGATACATCCAGGAAAGCCACTCAAATATGCCACCTGGTAAATGTTGGACTGCTTCACATCTAACCACAATATACTATCAAACAAAAGATGTTTTTCTATTTTAAGATGTCCAGAGACAAGTTAGGGCTTGTGAGACTTCTTCCTATCTTAGAGTTTGCTTGAAGATGAAGCTCTAACTTGCAAGGAAATTGACAGATTTAGATTACAAGTAGAATTCCATTTCATGGGACATACAGTTATTTCAAACTTTGCTTTCATTCTGTTGCAATATGAATCATCAGGTATAGTTTTCTACAAGAAAATCTGTCTGAAAGTGGATTTTGATACACATTCATAGTATTCCGTGTCTCATTTTATTTCTGTTTCTTAAAATAAATACATATATATATGTCCACAGACAGTTTTATTTCAGTCTCATCAGGACAACCTTTTCAGCTAGGTCTGAAAATGGCACTCTAGCTTTGAAAGGATATTAGATTTAATAGACTGATGTTATTTTGTTTTGCTTTTAACAATCTTTTGTTCTATTGTCAGTCAGCAACCCACTCATTTCTATAAAATTTAGTTATATGTTAATTCGTTTTTTAACTTATTGCTACATTCATCGCCTCCCAAATATGTGCATGGAATTCCCAAGCAAAACTTTTATTCAAATTTTACTTTTCAATGGCTTCCCTGGAAACCAGGTCAATCACAGACATTTTGGTAGAAGTGAAAATTTACAGGAAGACTCAGCAGATGTTAATATATATGAATTGTACTTGAAAAACAAAAGAGTCCACAGATCCAGTGTAAATTAGAGGTTTTATAAACAACTCATCAAAGTTAATTAAATTACAATTAACTTTCATTGACTTCAATAAGCTTTAGATCAGTTGTTAGTCAGCATATTTGATACTTCTAAAGCAGATGGAAGGTACTCCTTTTTTTATTTCTTTGAACTTGTACTTTAGTAGGTGGTGTATTTTTATTAGGATTTTATCAGGTGTCAGTGTTCCCAAGGATCCAGGACAAGATTATTGCCTCTTAGGAGTATCTATGATACCAATATTTTGAATTGTGTAGATCCCAGTAATTAATGTTTTCTATGAAATAAATAGATTTTTCATTTTAATAATGCTAGAAGTGGCATATTATTGCTCTCCAGAAGTTTTTTCTCTTGTATTTGTATGCATATATATGCACACATATGATATATTTGTGTGCAATATATATCTTTCAATATATTGCACACAAATGCACATAAAAACAATATATTTATTGAGTAATATTTCCCTATGGGAAATAAAAAAATACTTGTATAAACTCAAACCATACAATAATTTTGCTTAATGTATTTAATTTTTTTATAGAATACTTGAACAGTTTAAATTGCCTGGTATTTCTTTTCCATTTATGGTTGATACAGTAATAATTTTATCTTCTTGTAGAATATTATATTATATTATATTATATTATATTATATTATATTATATTATATTATATTATATTATATTTAGTATTACTAAATATTGTAATGTCTTTACACAATCCCAGACAAATCATCTATACGGCCCATGTTTCTTAAATTTAACCAAATCATAAGACCTTTTTTTGTCCTCTAGTAGTTTAACTATAAAATATTCCTTTTCAAAAACAGCATCTGTTAAGCTAATGTACAGAAAATGCAATTTTTACTTTAGTTAAAGTTTTGAAACCTAACAGTTTGCCCTGTACAGATGAATCTTCTTAGTCTAAAGAAACACTTCAGGCATACTAATAAAATGTGATCAGTTGAAGTCCTTAAAAAGCAATCTTTATTGTGCCCACCTTGTGTTAAAAAACTCCCTAATTGTTGCATAGAATTGATCATTGGGTTCCTTTTGTTCTCTCTCTATGCTAAGCATATAAAAACTAGATTTTAAAAACCATCAAGGGCTTCCTAATGGGATACTCTTGACTAAAAACAAGCTTATGTCATCTCAAAGCTACTTCAGTGTAGCTGTTTCTCATGCAGCAGAATTTGGGGAGCACTGGTTCAGGAAGCAGAGTTTCTTTAACTTTCCCTCTTGGAAAAACAAGTCTTAACTTTATCAATACATGTAGACATTTTTGTCTTAGAACTCCTTTTGTCTCCCCTTGGATTTTCTACCTAGGGTAATAGCAGTGGTGATAGTCATTCCTGTTCCCACATCAGAAGAGTACAAAAAGGCAATTTAAGATGGTTAATTTCTCTTAATACCCGGAAGAAAAGAACGTTACCTCAACATCTCTCCCAACTGAGTCTTGTTGATCACTGCTACCAATCTAAGCTGTAAAATCAAGCTAAAAAATTATCCATATTCATGAGAGAAATTGAGTCTGTGGTAGCCATGAAATTTGGGCATTTGAGGCTCATTCATGTACTAATCACACTAGCACAATACTTAAAAGAAAACTAGGTGTTGAGTGCCATTTTATTGTTGCTAGGTTGTTTGGGTTTTTCTTTTACATTACAGTTGATTTCAGTCTTGATTTGTGTTGGACCCTTTGTTGAAAAAGATAAAGGGAGGGAATACAGCATGTAATATCATTTGAAACCAAAGGCTCTGTATTTTGGTATGGATGGCACTGGAGTGAGAGCTGTAAGAACTACGTTATAAAACAGAACAGCTCCAGAGTTAAACAGTGTGATATTGCCAAATACTAGGAATAAATGTCCCTCTTCCTTAAAAGGGGAATTTGAAAAGGGAAAATAAAGCTCTCCTGAGGGTTAGGCAAGTGTCTTAGGAGAGGAATTATATTTTATCCCCTCTTATATAATTTGCTACTTGTACAACCACCACTGTCTTTGCAAAACTGTTGGTCTGTGGCCATGCATTTAAAAGTCATTGCCATAATGCATCCACAACCAGAAGAGAGCTGTCTGCACCAGTTTCAGAAAGCAATCATGGGCACAACAGACCCAGTGTGCCTGCATATCATATGGTTTCCCTCAGAGTCCCTGAAGTCTACATTTGAAAAACTGATGCAAGCTGTTGTGGTTGCCTGTGCAGATACTGAACACGCTCAGATATAAGGAGTCCTTTGTTTTCTAATGGGTCTTCTCCAGCTGCTTGTGGTTATACAAATCACAAACACAACTTGCCTGGTCTTGAGCTCAGACCGGGCATAAATCTCAAGATGAAAATTACAGTTAGCTAGAGAAACTCTAATCTGCACTATGTAAGTGCACTATGCACAGACAAAGAATACAGTTCTCCCATTTTCAACAGCTTCCTTTGGTAATGGAAAGGCCTTAAAAGAAGCAGTTTGACCTCAGAAGAGGAAATCGGGAGAGGAGAGAATATCAGGAGATGAAGGAAACTGCTGTAAGCAAAAGGAGAGGAAGTCATCAGTTAGAAAAGTCACAGTGACCTCTCTGGGGCAGTCCAAAAACTGAAAAACCAAAAAGTATTTAGTCATATTCCTTTTCTGACCACACAAAAAATTACACAAAATTTGACCCTTGCTCTGCTGGAAGCATCAGCCATCTAGCTGCAATATAAGGAAAGCAATGCTTGCTGGCTCTCTAAGAAAGCAAGCTGCAGCTGTAGCTGTGCTCTGCAAGGCGGGTGGGGGCTGCCCCGTTGCTCCGCGCAGATTCCTGTCTGTGCCTCCAATCACGTCATCTCAGCAAGCACCCATGAGTTATGGTTCTGCAGTAATTCTCAGCTTGTCATGAGAGAATAAATGTACAGCAGGAGTGAATTCACTACCCTGAGACCTGGTTTTAGCAGCTTCAAGAGATACAGGTAAAAAATATTCATATATAGAAATGATGAGGTTTTGCATCTTTGTGCAATGGTATTTTTAAGCCCTGAACCTCTGACCTACACTCAGGCTCACATTCCCAATGCTAAATGCAACAATGAATTGTAACAAATTTCCTTCCAAAATTTGATTTTCTGAAGCAATTATATCACTGTTCTTCACACACATAGAGTTTCAGCTGGTACACCAGAAATTATAAGCAATGTCAGCTGCCAATGAGATTCTCATACACAATAAATTCCTTCTTCAATAAATGAAGTATCTTAGTTTCATTCCTGAAATTCATGCTTCTTGTGTCCCAAAGTGATTTTCTAATATGCATCAAGAGAAAATTAAATTTTTTAAATCTTACAAAAATTAAAGCAATTTCTTTCCCTTGTCCTTACCACTCAAATTTGGGCCAAAATAAATCAATCACAGGTGTGGAACAAAGGTTCAGAAGTTTCAGATTAAGAAACTCCACCTTTTAACATCAAAATTACACATTTAGAAATCAGAATGTGTCACAAACTGGCACTTATGAGAAATAGACATTATTAAAATATCATAATCAGTATTTCCTCTCTAGCAATTTTTGTATTTCATTAGAATTTTATATTTCTTTGAAAAATGCTAGAAAATTTTTCCTTGTGTCTATTATTCAAAAGAAGTTATGCATATATCTAATGCATGTTGCCAACCAGGGAGCTTTAAGAAAATGTTTACCACTAAATATGGGCATATTAATATTCCTATGACTTTCCTCATTACATTTATTCTTCAAATTTCCTTTCAAAGGAGTTTCAAATAATTTTCTGTAGCATGCAGAAACCATGCTCAGTGATGTATAGCCTATTCTTCACGTAGGTTTATAAAATACAGATTGTAGGGAATAGCAGTTTTAAAGAAGTCATATACTGTGGGATCGTATGTGTTAAATTATTCACATACAGTAGTGTGGTCTTTCAACAGCATAGCTACCTGGAATTCTGGGGTGGTTTTAGATCTTTGAAGGAACCATTCTCAAGACACTAGAGATGTAAACAATAGTTTTCATTTATTTTAATATAATATTTTCTCAGCCAGTAAGTTTTTCAGCCATTGACAGAAGCAGAACAAAGAATTGTGTGTGTGTGTGTGTGTGTGTATGTGCGTGTATGTGTGTGTGTGTGTGAGTGAGAGTATGCAACACTGATTAATGCATCACTATCTGCAGAGCATGCTTCAGTTACAATGTCTCACAGTAAATTGCAGAAAATCATCATAATCCACTGCTTTCAACCGCTGGGGAAAAGATCCTGAAAGTAAGGAAGATGCATGCATTTAAAAGAAGCATTTACAATGCATTCACAAGAATAAGGAAGATATATATATGCCAAGGTTTACTAATGACTGTGGCTTTCATGGAGAGATTGGTATTAGCTAGATAAATCATCTGCATTCCATTTTATCAGGCTTTCAAATGCAATTGATATCATCCGTCTAGACCACACAGGTCTATACTTCAGGTAAAAATCAAAACAAAGCTGTGTGGTCTAGATTGTTAGCACTGTAAAGACAACTTATTGTTAAGCTTAAGATAAGCCTCTGCATTTAAATCTATTTATAGCAGTCTTCAATAAGTATGCCTGGGTTATTTTTTACTTTCCAGGTCAAAGTCACAAAGGCTGTCACAGGAAGGTGTAAATTACACTCCTTTGCTACAGCAAATCCCTTTGCATAAGGGATGGAGTACATTTCAGCTCAAAACAGTGAGCTATTTCACTGCTACCTTCTCTCAAGATTTCTACTACAGAATAGAAGAGTGGGCAATTTAATTTTGATAAAGCTGTCAGTGGAAGTCATTGAAGAATCACAGACCTTGACCACCCCACTTTTATGTCAGAATTGCCTACTTTTAAAAGCTTATCCTAGCCCTTCATGCCAGGTAACAAAGAGAACTATAAAAAGAGATTGCATCTTGTTTGTGATCTCATTCCCTCTAAGAAGGGCAATTAAAATAGCTTTCAGTTGCTTTCCAGGGAAGAGAATCAGTAAAGTGAGAAGAGTTCTGTATGAATCCACTCATTTAACATCTCTCATGGAACTGAACTACAAATGTAAAAATAAAAAAAAAAAAACATTACCATTAAAACACCTGTGTCCAAGTGTCTATTGACACATAATAGTCCTGGTATCCTCAACAATGCAAATTTATTTTCTGCCATGTCACCCTTAGTTCTTGGTAAACTATTCCTCACCCATACACGCTCGCTCTCTGTCTCCCAGCCCAGACAATGGAACAACAGAGAGAATCAGACTTCAAAATACTTCAAAAACTCACAGTAACTCAATCTGTCTTGTTACAGAAGAGAAAGCTACCTCAAACTGAGAGATACTCAAGACTTCTAAAACGATTACTTGGAAAAGGAGAAGAAGGTGCTGAGTTCCATTTCCATCCCTCAGAGCCTTCTAATGAAACAGGACATTTCTGGCTGAGTTTCCATGTGCACACTGGTGTGCTTTGGAAAGCCTGGGCAGATGACCAAACTCAGTTTGCAATCCTTCTTTCACAATTACAACTGGTCAAGGGGGTTGACTTATGTCTGCTATTTATAACTTATGCCCCATGGCTTCTTGTTAGAGAGCCGGCTGTGCTGAGAGCCGCGTGATTGATAGTGAGTTAATGATTCCATTGTCTGCAGTAATGCAGAAAGTACAATTCTCATGCATCAAACTGAATGGGAGCTTTATCACCAAGGCTCTGTGCTTTAAAGTGGTGCTGTCACTAACACTCCCGAAAGGAACAGCAACCAGGACCAGAGGCACTAGGATGAGTCTTTGATATTCATGTTATTAATACTTCTGTTAACTCCTCAGGGTACAAAAGTTGTGGAAGAGAACTCGTCAGAGTTGTTATGATGAGTGCATTAGGATGAACAGAAGAAGGGCAGTTTTTCACCTTGCCTAAGGTAATGTCTTGGGGTTTTTTGTTCAGCACAGCAATTAAGTGCTTGCAATCAGTTACTCAAAATAATTGTTACAACTTTTTAACTGCCTTTACTCAGTGCATGCATTGTGGTTTTCCCCCTATTTTACCAGCCCTACAATATTATACCTCCCTCATGATACTCACCCTCAATAAGGTAACTGGCAGTGCACAATGAGTGTCTTAAAATTCAAACATTTCTACTGAATACAGGGAGCATCACTTTTCCTGGACAAATTTCACTTTTGCCTTTAATAAGGTTCTTACCCTAATTTCATTGTCACCATTCGGCATCCTCTTCAAAACTATCGACAAACCACAACTCTGCACTGTGTGTCAGGTACAGATGAAGAGCTGGAAACTGTTCTCTTGACTTTCATCTGTCTGCAGAGATTTCTTCACATGATATGGAGCAATATTACAGCCACTCACATTGGATCTGAAGTAATGCCTCCAAGCATCTGGAAGTGTCACTAACTGTAACCTCAAAGGCTTAGAACTACACATCTGTCCTGCTGAGAGTATGATTTGATGAAAAGGGCAAAAAGCCTTAATACCCTGTGTTTTATTGCTCTGTACTGGGACCTGGGATTCACAGAAATTCATAACCTTAGAAAATTCATAGATTTGTGTAGATATACATTCCATCATTGCATTTTTTGAATGTCTAATTCTGTGAATAAAATGAAAAACTTCCTAGAGCTCTATATGTGAATAAGATTTAGTTCCAATACTTGTTTCATATTTTTGACCAAAATAATACCAGTAAACTGCTGCACACCCGATTCTTGCTCAAAGTGACGTTCAGTGTTATAAGCTTCTACCTTAAAAAATAAATAAATAAAAAATTGCGCAGCAATTTTTTCCACAGAAATATATTACCCAGTGCTGTGTAGAGTGTTGGATTTGCACAACATTTCCTGTGTGTGCACTGAACTCCCCTGAGCTCAGACACAGCAGACGTGTTAGATACAGCCTTCATTCCTCTTAGAAGTATCCATATGTTTCAATCTCTGCCCAGAAACAAGCTTCAAGGCATGTTCAGGAAAGTCTAAAGGCATGATGCTCCTAATAAATATCAGCATCAGAGTTTATGTTTCACTTTTATTTGCCTATCATAATTTTACATACAATTTTATCTCCCACTGTGAAGAAAGGCAGTCCTGAAATGTTTCTATAGACAACATAATGTGCAATTGTGTGGGACACAATAAAAGCTGATCCAAAGCCCCCAGTGTTGACATTACTGCCAGAACCAGATAATGAAAACCAGAATTTTTTGGTGCTGACATTGAAATTTTCATACAATGCTAGGTTGAAGTTATGACTGACCAGGATGGGATCCTTCATACCTAGGTACTAGTGCGTTTATGGTGCTAATTCTCTTTAAATCACATACATCCACAGAAGTTAACACAGAGTCCCCCAAATGGTGCATTACACAGAACTGCCAACACAGCAAACAGGGTAAATGTGAATTAAGCATAATAACAGTGGTTGTGCTTTTCATAAAGGTATAGGTGACAATAAAGGAAGAAAAAGAAACTGTCCCAGTAACAATTTTTTCAGTCAGCAATGATGGAAGAAAACCAAGCCCTTCTTATACACCCCTGTTTAGCCCATTATTACCAATATTTGTGACGGCAAAGAACAAAACCTCAACTTCCTCCCAGAAAGGAAGTAATGAGTTTATCAGTCAAAAGAAGAACTTGCAAGGGACTAAAATAGATGAATAGGAGTAAAATAAACCCTGCTAATGTTTTGTTCTCCAAACTTCCCAACTCCATCCTAAGTATTATTCATCTTTATAACTCCACTTGTCATGTCTGAAATGTCATCTAGATTTTCCTGTTTTCTAAAGATTACTTTATTAAATCCATTGACTAAAGAAAAAAGTGTGTCTGGAAGAAGTCAAATTTCTTTGAAGTAGGCATACTTTATAGGAGTTCAAAATTTGAAATGTTTTCTTCAAATAAATACTGATTTTTTTGGTTGAATCTCTATAATTTGTAAGGTTTGGATTGATACCTCATTGAGATAGAAGCAAGGCTGTATAGAAATGTTAAAAGAGATCTCTTTTCAGAACACTTTATCTTGATTAAAAAGTTTCTTTTACCATGCTCCACCCTTAGAATTAATTTTAAAATAATTTTAAAATTAAGAAAAAGAATATAGAAGCTTTTATTACATGTTCAGTGTTAACATTAAAACCATTAAATTCCCAGAGAAACAGAATTTACTTTTTCTAATTTGATCACCTGCTGCTGCTTTAGGATGATATGCAGATATGTGTACACTGACATCTCACTTTGTTCCATCACATGTTGACAAGAACTGAGAAGAAGGTGAGAAACACATTTCTCATCTAACCTTTCTATAGTTCCCAAATAAAGTAAATAAAGTAGTAAAAGACTTACCCTCCATTCACATTAGCTTCTTTTTAAAAGCTGGAATAGAGGTTTGCTTCTTGGCAATGCTAGTAATGTTAGGACATCACCTTAGGATAACAACTTTAATTGTACAACCATAACCTTTCACCCCAATTATGTTAAGTCTGAATTTATTTGTTACTGAAGCCTGATGCACTTTTGGTACTGTGCTTTTTATTTTACCTTGCCTCTTTCCCTTAGAAAATATGTAATGCCCCACATACAGAATCATTAAAGGTCCCTTGATTAAAGTTCTTTCTCTTTGACAAGTCTGAATACAATTAAAGTGCAACAAAGTCTAGAGAAAACTATTTCTTATTCCACCTTTATTTGCTGATCATGGTTTTTCTTCTCCTTTGGCTTTGTAATGTCACTTCCCATTTTCCCTCCATTCTGTGAGAAAAAGCAGCTCCAAAATAATTCTATCAAGACCTACAACTTACTAACAGTCATTTTATGTGGTGTCACATGACAAACATAACCCAAGACAGAATAAGATGGATATACTGTGTGACTTATTGTCATGCACATTAATTACAGATTTAAACCAAAGCAAAACACCTTTTCTCAGAACACTTGGTATCTTCACCTATTCCTTAAGCCTGAATTTGATTGCTTGTCTCCACTATTACCTTGACTGACTGCGCTGACTTTAATTATTCTGACTTCAGTGTAATTGCTGACTGTTTATTTTCCTGAGTTATGGGAAAGCAGTGCATGAACTCAGAACTAGAAAGCATTTAGCCACTTCTTAATCTCTTTTCAAGGATGTTTTTGTTATAGAATTTCTAATCTTTTTTGGAGGACTCATTCAATCTTGGAATACAAAGGACAAAGAAAATACCTGCTTTCTCAAACTTCAGGCACAATGCATAAGATTCACATGAAAAGAACAGAATCACTGCTCCTGTTCTACAATGTGCTGGTATAAGCTGCACCCACGTTAAGCTAGATTTACCTCAGAGGGCTTTTGCACAGGCACAGCAACTCACTATTAAGCTGTAAGTAAGGATATTTAGTCCCTAGATCCCAGTTTGCCTAATGTCTGTGTCTATAGGTGTCACACCAAAGACACAGGAAATCCAGATTTTCTTTTAAAAAAGGACAGAGAGACCTTTTACTGGATTGTCTAAGATGACTCGATTTTGTGCAAACATCACTGATTTCAAAGGCAGAAAAAGGATACTGCCCTGGAGTTATGAAATTGCAGACATAGTTAACATAATTTTTTTGGCACCAAGTTTAATTCAAAAGGATTAAATAAGTATATTCACAGATTTTTAAACCAATCAAATCTAGAAGTCGTTTCCTGCATTAATTTCCCAGCTAACTTAATTATACAGCTCCAGGCTCTGGCTCATGATCAATTAACAGAGCTGTAAAAATCTGGAGCCCAAGACTAGCACATATTAATCACCACATCTGATGTAAGGAAAACAGCCTTTATTGTGGTTTCTGGATTTACAATCAAACCAGTATCCACAGCTGATATAGCTCTGCTCTACTTTTAAAAAGAAATTAATTAGTATTTTTCATGATTTAGAAAGATGTGGGAAAGATAGTTTGTCATATGCAAAACAGGTCTGAAGAATATTTAAAGTACAAAAATGTGTTCATTGTAAACTACTGAGAAAAACTATGCATATCTGCATATCTGGAGGAAAAGAGTTCACCAGTGCAGCCCACCACACAGAGCAATACTGCAAGTGCTTAATTGTTTTCCTCTATGATGCAAAAGCTGTTTAGTTCATGCTCGCCCAGAAAATTAGTCATAACAGCATGATGAGCAACTCTGCCATGGGAACCAGTCTGGAAACACATTCCCTTTGTGCCCCACACACATCTGAAAGTTCACAGTGCTTTTCTAGGACAGTGGGTGCAGTTTTCATTCTGATTTCATTTGTCTACCTTAAAAGAGAAGAAACATGCAAGTATCAAAACAGTCTGCAGGGAATTACACAACAGCTGAGGCAAACTTGCATGTTCCCAGTAAATTCAGGTGTATTTAGGCTTTTGCAGAGGGAAGATGCTACCATTAAGCTACAAATGGACTCTTCTATAAATATGTAGCAAGCTTCAACAATGTTAAGGGAGAAGGACACCCAACCTTTGTGGTAAAAGAACCTTTCTGTGGTCAGGCTGATGCATGCTGTGAATATGTAATAGCCTGACAGCATACAACCAATGAAAAAAATCCATAGAAAGGAGAAGGGGGGGAATTAAATACATGCAGACAAAGTTCTAATTATACTGAAGATTGCTGAAATTTCAGGACAATATTTTCAAAGTTGAATCTCCAAGGCTTGATTGGCAAAACAGCAGGGCCTTTTAGACTGCCCTGATCTAAAGGTGCTTTGGAAAGGCTTCTAGGGATGCCTCCTAGCCGCAAATCATGCTTGTGATTTGCATACATTTAAATGTTATGCTGAACTGGTGCCACAGACACCCTGTAGAGACCAAAGGTGAACCATTATTTTAGAATACATTGTTACAGTACAGCTTTTCCCAGTTTACTTTGTTAAGGGACTTTGAAATGTCTTGTGCCTTTCTGGAAGGTCAAGCAGTTACACATATATCTGAGAGTCAGGAAACAAATCATTGAGCTATAAAGTAATATTCCAGGATGCACACATACCAGGAATGCCTCCTTAATACTTAGGTTCTAAAATAGGTGATACCAGATATGTTAAGCTCCTCAGAGTTAGATGCCTTTGTATTTAACTGTCTTTACTCTTCAACAGGGCTGAAAAAGGAAGCTAAATCTTCTATTTTAAGCAACTACAACATATCAGGAATAAATGGAGCTGTGACCTGATGAGATGACTACCTAGACTTCTGTGAGGCCTTCTGCCTGTTCCCTCACAACATCCTTATCTCTATATTGAGGAGATATATATTTGAAAGGTGGACCGTATGGTAGATCAGAAATTGGCTGGATGGACGCAGCCAGAGAGTTGTGATCAATGGCTCTGTGTGTGTCCAGGTGGAGGCTGGCACAAGTGGTGTCCCTTGGGGCTCTGTTGTGGGACCAGTGCTCTTCAAAATCTTCATCAATGGCACAGGCAGTGGCATTGAGTACAGCAAGTTTGCAGATGACACCAAGGTGATCAGGGCAAATCAAACACCTGAAGGATGAGATGCCATCCAGGGAACCTGGATGAAGCTCAGAAGCAAGTTTGGAAGAGCAGCATGATGTTCAACAAGTTCAAGTGCAAGGTAATGCAGATGGATCAGAGCAATCCCAGATATGAGCACAGACAGGGAGAGCACATTGAGACCAATCCTGCAGAGAAGGACTTGGGAATGCTGGTGGAAAAAAAACTTGAGATGAGCAGGCAAAGTCTGCTCACAGCCAAGAAGCCCAACAGCATCCTGGGCCGCATCAAAATAAGTGTGACCAGCAGGTTGAGGGAGATTCTCCTTCTCCACTCTGCTCTCAAGAGACACCACCTGGAGTGCTGTATTCACAGCTGGAGTCCCCAGAACAGGAAAGACATGGAGCTGTTGGAGCAGGTCCAGAGGAGGCCACAAAGATCATCTATTACCGCACCTGAGTGGGTGCGGCTGGTGAGAGAGAGACGGTGAATCTTGTATCTTGATCAGAAGGCTTGATTTATTAAGATATTATATATAATACATTATGACTATACTAATAGAATATAGAGAGAGGTTTGCAGAGCAGCTAGACTAGCTAAGAATAGATAGAAAAGAATCTACAACAAAGTTGTGTTCAAGGACTCAGTCCCCTAGCTTGCACTGGTGATTGGCCCTTAATTATAAACATAGGAAATGAGCCAATCAAGGTGTCCCTGTTGCATTCCACAGCAGCTGATAATAATTGTTTACCTTCTCTTCGGAGGCCTCTGGCCTCCCGAAGACGCAGAAATCCGAAAGAAAGGATTTCTGTGGAGAAATGTCTGCGACAATCATCCAAGGGCTGCAGCATCTTTCCTAAGAAGGCTGTTGAGAGAGCTGGGACTGTTCAGCTTGGAGAAGAGAAAGCTCCAGAGAAACTTCATTGCATCCTTCAGTAATTAAAGGAAGAAAGATGGGGAGTGACTGTTTACATGGGCAGGTGGTAGGACAAGGGGGGAATAGTTTTAAAGTCGAAGAGGAGAGATTTGGATTAGAAAAAACTTTGTAACTCAGAGGATGTTGAGGTGTTGCCCAGGGAAGCTGGGGATACTCCATCGCTGGAAGTGTTCAAGGACAGGTTGGATGGGGCTCTGAACAGCCTGATTTAGTGGAAAGTGCCCCTGCTTATGATAATGGGGTTGGAACTTGATGATCTTTAAAATCTCTTAGAACACAAGCCATTGTAAAATTTTATGAGAAAAAACTTTAAAAACTCCATGGTTTATTTTTTTGCTAAATGACCAATTGTGTGAACTCCATCAGTTCTGGGATATCTGGAATTTTATATATGAGATCACCCTTGGTCGTTTCATCCTAGAGTTGCATAATGAATAGATCTTATCATGTTCTTGTAGAGAACAGAGTATTTTAAGAAAATCTCAGTGAACACATATTTTTTGGGCATCCCTATTCTTAAATATACATGGTTTCCTAGTAATAATGGTGCCAGATTTCAGATGCTATGTGACATTTAAAAGTAATGCCTTCCTAGTGAGTAAAGACCTCAAACACATCACCTCAGATGAGTTTTTATTTTGGCAGGAGGAGGAAGTAATTACTCTGAATCTTTACATGGCCCTTCACTCAAAGGATATATTAATAGAAGTTTAAAGCAAAAGCAGTTTGACAAAATTCCCTTCAAACTGTCTAGAAAATCTTCAAGGTACATAGACAATTAGAAAGGATGAGGGGCAGAAGAAGGTGTCCCAAACCAGTATTTCAAGTATCCAGGAACATGACCTAAGCATCAAACATGAGATGTGAGGACAGTGCTCCACCATTCCTAGCCATGCTAGACTCTGCACAAAAGGACATAAAAAATTTAGGATATTTTTTCCCAATTAATACTGGAAGTGATCTCTTAGAAGCCCACAGAAGAGACGTTGGACACGGGAGCCATAGATTCTGGGCTCAAGCCCAAGGACTGCTGTAAGCCTTACCTCTGTCTAATAGCTAGGATATTTTTCTTGGAAGTGAGGGTTTAATCTCCCTCTGCAAGATACATTTCATATGTGAGTATTCAAACCAAAAGACTATTATAAATGGTTTGCAACCATTGGACAGTACTACCACCATTATATTTTAAAGTATATTAGTTACCCAGTAGGACAACTCAGCATCTTAAATTATATGAAGATTTTAGGCTGTGAATTTCATCCTCACAGGCACAATGAAGAGCATAAAACTCAGGAGAAAAGTGGGTTTCAGAAACACTTTAGTATTCATCACTTGCTGGTTTAGATGCTCAGTCCCATTCAATGCTGACTGTTGTAAATTCCATTCCTTGGCACCTTACTATCCTATATATTGCTCAGGGACTGCAAATATCTATCTGGGGTTATGAATTCAACTCCACAATGTTGGTATGCCAAAATTCAGCTAAATTCTGTTGGCAAGGATGGCTTTTGGTGGCTCTTCTCTACATTTCTGTGTACAGATCCTCAGCAAGAAGGGTAGTTTTTTCTAGGTTAGAACTAATTAGGAAATGTCAACGTTGGTGTAAAATCCGAGATGTGTCTGATGTTCCAGCCTCAGAGATCTCTCTGCCATTTCAACTATAATATTTCATAGAGCAAGTAAAATAGGAAAACACCTTGTTCACTTGCATTTTGACAAAGATGTAAGTGGAAAAAAAACTGATAAGTGCAAGCATTCTGACTGTTAAACCAGTCATTCTGGTATTCAACCCATTCTCATGCTTAATTTCTCTCTGTGACCCTTTCTCCATGATTTTGTTCTTCTGCCTGTCCTTCATTATTAGCTGTCTCGATGTTGTCTTTTTTCCATAATATAGTTAAAATCACACCTTATTTTTCTAGTCTACATCTCCATTCCCAGGCAACTAAACCCTCTCCATCAAACATATCTAATTAAATTATTTTTTAAACAACCTCAGAAATTTCTGAACTATCTTTTTCAATAGAAGATAGTTCTATTAAAACCCCAAATTAATCCTGTTCTTACCCTCCCACAGAAGAAAATTTAAATTCATGCTTTCTGCCAAAGAAGACACTCAACCTACATTGATTGGGTAGTCAGTAGTCCCAGAGCCTCATCACCTCCCCTCCCTTTGCTTGTTCTGGCACTAGGTGGCCAGACAGATTCTTGGTGGGTGACAGATGAGCATCACAAGCCATCATGGGTCAGTGTGTGACTTCACCCAGTGCAGGGACCACACTGTGTTTTGGTGCTTCTTTTCAATTCTGTCTTCTCTGTGTGTTATCTGGAACTTCTTCCTCATGTAAATTTACCCTCTTGGGTTTGTCCTTGCTCAGCAGCAGCTGGACTTGGCTGGTGTTGGCTCTGTGGGACACGGGGGGAGCTTCTGGCAGCCTCTCAGAGAAGCCACCCCTGTAGCCTCCCTCTGCTACCAAAACCCTCCCACAAAAACTGAATACAAGGCATTCAAGGGTAAGGATGTTGCCAAGACATTGATACAGCAGCAGCAATATCACCAATATTTCTGACTTTGTCCTGTGGGTGTCACAGAGCTTCCAAACCTGTGAGATGAATATCTATAATACATAGAAATATTTTCTTTTTCTCGGTGTATTGGCAAAGGGGTAGAAATTTGGCATGTTTGTGTGGCTATGAATGTATCATCTTTTAAATTTCAAGCATCTGACTTACTGAACCCACTAAAATTTTTTTATTCCAGTTCCTGCATAATACATGTGAATTTCACATATCCTAAATATACTTTAATGTCTTCTGTTATTTTTCTTATGTTGCATTTCATCTGAGATCAAAAGTTGTGAGATCTTAGCACAACCACTTAAAAATATAGAAGATTGGGGGTTAAAAAAATTTTCATTTTATGAAGACTGAATTAGAAGAAATATTCAACCTATTCAAAGTTATGTACTCTAGTTTTGTCTTTTTGGATGTTTGGGGGTTTTTTTAAGAACACTCTCATGAGGTTTTTTTGCACTCAGTTATCAGGATTCAATATCTTGCTCTCAAATGGCAAAACAATATGGTCTCAGGTTTAAATGTTGCAAAATTAATTTTTCTGACTCAAAAATTTGGGGTGAAATAGAATTAGTATGAGCTCAGAGTTGTACACATCTGCTCTCAAAATCTATTACTTTATATTTTTTTAGAGAAAATTACCAAAGCCGCAGGCTTTAGAACAAGACTTCAAACAAAAAGGTAGTAAGCAAGTTTACAAATCTATTCAAGCAGTAATTTTCTTTTCTTTTTCTTTTTCTTTTTTTTTTTTTTTTTTTTTGAATGCGTATAATAGCTTATTAATATAAAATAATCCCATTTTCAGAGGTTTCATGCTGGTAAAATTAAGCTAGTTTCCATTAGTTTTAATAGTACCTATGCACAGTGCAATTGATTGGTTTGGAGCACAATGCTGCAAGGTGCACTAACTGCCCTGAATACTGAAATGCAAAAATTTTGATAATAATGTAGCAAGACAGAATAGGTTTTGTACAAAGGTACAATCATTTAAAAGTAGATTGCTTTTTAAATTAGCATCATTCTACAAATAATATATTTTGTTTTCACATGAATTTTGTTTCCTTATACTTGTTCTGCTTAATGAAAACATATAGAAAGCATTATTTTATCCTAAAGGAAAAGAACCTGAGCTCAGCAGAAATAACTTTCTGCAAAGTACCATTTGAGCAATTTTTAAAAATTATTATTTTTTTTTACTTCAAAGGCTTTCTCTTTTTTTCTGTTATATATGTATGTATGTATTTATATGTAAATTTAAATTCCAGAGATTTTCACTGAAGATCTCATCATGCAACAACTTAGTACAAATTGATTTTTGCACTGTTAACCATAGCTATAAATAAAAAACCCAAACTCTTCAGTGTGAAAGAAATGAGTCTGAAAGAAAAATTAGTCAAACTGTAATGCATCACAAGGAAACCCAACTTAAGATCTGCACAATATAATTTCTTTCACTTTAAAAGCCATGAAAGACCTTTTAGGTTTAAAAACATAGTTCTCCAGACTTCTGGTTTTCCATTTCTGAATAGTAGCTTGGGGTTTTTTCACTTTTTGTAGTTACAGCTCTAAAACTGATCAAACATACTGTTTCTGGTAATAATGCTTTCCTTTCCTCTCAAGGGAATGAAAGACATCTTCAAGATGTCTCCAGGATCCTAAAAAGGATCAAAAGAAATCCAAGCAACTGAAACAGTCATTCTTGAGCACTCTCTTATTTGTTCCTACTGAAAAGTCTATATATTTTTCCTATGGTAAACCTTTTACTTTCTCTGTATCACTGCAGGTTATTGTGATAATAATGTAGTTTGCTGTTGGTGTTGCTCTGACACTATCTCACTATGCCACATGAAAAGAGTTTTTAGTGCTACAGCTGTGCCATATTTGCCCCCAAATTCACCTTTTCAAAATGGTTTGACTGCAAAGAATTCAGTTGTTGAAGATGGATCTCCCCAAAAGCAGGCCCACAGCTGTTTGTGCCACCTCAGTTACCAGGGGGCTGGGTGGCTCCTTTCTCAGCCCCACAATTTAAGAAAGGCTCAGTAGAATAGTGGTGGTGCCAAGAAAAGGCTGCAGGGTCATCAGAGCAGGAGGGAAGACAACAGAGTCAAAGAACATCTGTGTCCATCAGAAGCAGAGATTTTGTGAAATTCTGGTGGCTGGGAGGGAGACAAGGGGCTGCAAGATGCTGCTGGCCAGCAGAAATGAGATGGGTACTGAAACAGTAAAAGTTCCCATTCCAAGAGTGGAAAAACGACTCTGGTGAAAAACTGAACACCCAGTGAAGGCTTCAGTACATACTCCAGAACATGTATCCTGCCTCCAATGACAGACACTTTGTTGTTAATATATTCATCACATCAATTTTACTGATTCAAGGATGAATTTGGGCCACTGGTTTTGAGATCCAAACATTTTCCTGTGCCAAGATTTATGCATAGGTATAAAACCCTCAACAAACTTTGTTGCAGTAATAGTTCTTTTACTCTATGATGTAATCTTTGCTATTCTTGCTAGCCCTTGCCCCTAGATCATAAATCAGCAAACTCAGTTTTACATCTCCTCACTGGATTTGTTACAAGTTGGAAAAAATTTTTCACAGTCTGTTTCAACTACCAAAGGTCCATAAATAGAAAGAAAAGTTAATAATTTACTGAAAACAATAGCCTTCCATCTCTGCAGCTCCACTAAAAACCCTATTTAAAAATTAGAAATTCTAGGATTATACTTGCATAAAAAAATTCTACTTACAATACATTTTTCTTACTATGCCTCTGGCAAAGTAAAACCAAGAAAATATTAAAGAACATATCTATACATAGTAATGTGATTAATTTTTTAGTGCGGTCATTATTTTCAAAAAATATTTTGTCATAATTCTGAAGAAATATGTATTTATAAATGTAGTAGATTTCACAAGAATCCTGCATTTTCCAGAAAGAAAAAATACTTTTTTTTAACCACATATACCACATATCTCTCTCTCTGTAAATCTGAGGATTTAACATAATTTACTGTCTTACTTTCTCTCTGAGCAAAAAGAATGTTAACCAGAGATTCTTAACTCTGAGGCAGAAACCCAGTAAGACTTTCACCACAGAAGTTGACTTTTACACTGTGAATTGCATTTTGTGCACTTTGTCTATTAAGAACTTCAGAAATGGCATGGAGTGAAATCAAAGTTCTGTTTTGAACAAAATCTCCTTTTTTAATTTCTGGCCACATCTTCAACATGACCCATATATATTTAGAAAAATAGTTTAAGTGGGCATTACTTTAACGCTAGAGGTTCTTGATTAAAGATCAAATTAAAGATGAAGCTACAGTTTGTTAATATCAAAACCTCACCCCTTGTTCATGAAAGTTGTGCGAACCCTATTTTAAATGCCATAACATTTACACCATTCGATTTCTATCATCCTGACATTTGAGATAAGTTCTCCAGATGAACCTTTCACTGATGTGAGCTGCAACATTATTTGATTCAGAAAATACATTCCTCTGGTTTTATATCTGATCTGAAAAAAATCCGCAATGGACTAGCAGGATGAAAATGTGAAGATATCATTCATATAGAAGTCTCTAAAAATAAAATTTGATGAAAGCCGTGCAAAGTATGAGGAAGGAAAGCAGCAATTACTGGTGTTTTCATGTATATGTGTGATCAAGGTCACACATTAAGACACACACACCATTCAAATGCACACACGCCACAATTTCAAAGGAAGTCAGGAATGCATAGCAGTATTTGAGACCTAAAATGACTTAATCCCTCTTACTCGTTTTCTATATAACCCCACCACTCTTGGGATAATAATTGTTTCAAGGTGTGAAAACATGTATAAATGAGTATTTTTCTAGAACAAATATAAAATAAATCATATTATGCACACTCTGCCTTTAAACTTAGGCAGATCAAAACCCCAATTGAGTTTTTGAGGCCAAGGAAGAATGAGAGAACTGTAAGTCTGGATTTCAATTGAGAACAGAAATAATTTGCTTACAGAGATGTAGATTCATATTCTTTCCTGGAGTGTTGCCTATTCTAGGATTTTCACACTTCTCTGGCCCCCACAGAGGATAAGCCAGATGTTCAACAGCCCATGTGTAACACACCTGCTTCACACTGAAGGATTTTGCTTTGTTAATACCAAAGAATGGGAGGAGATGGTGAGAAATGGTGGGAAAGAAATTATGATTTTAGGCACCCTGCTGGGAAACCCAGATGCATCCAGAAGCTGGAGACAATGGTTACTGGATGAAAAACTTACTATCTACTGGCACTGCACAGTCAACTCAGAGGAACAGTAGTTCTTCAGGACTGGGAAACTCATACAAGGAGGACCTGTGGGTTCCACTGCCTCATTTGGGACATATTTTTGTGCTTTAACAGCACAAAATCAACAGCTGAGTGAGGGGCTGAAATTCTATTGTGTGCAGTGATCCCTAGACTCTTTCTTGAGTGGAAGAAAAAGTGCTGTTATTTGTCAGTGATGGAGAGTTGGGGTAGAGCATGCTACTTATAACAGCCATGATACAGAAACTGGGAACTCAGCCTTAACAAAGACTGGAAAACATATATATATATATATATATAAACTTACATATTTATATATTCTTTCTTTATTTATTTATTTATTTGTTTGCTGAAGTTTGAAAGTGTAAGTTTAATACTAGAATGTTTAATTAAATATGCATACTAGCAGAGGGAAAGTCTGAATATAAAACAGAAGTGAATCTGTTGCAGCATCGTTTAGGAAAAAAAAATAACATTCAAATATTTAAAATTTAAATATCTGCTAAATATCTGCAGTATTTCCCACCCAAAATAAGCAATTATTTTACAAAAAAACCTGAAAAACTGAATACCGAATACTGTGATCATTTCTAATTATGCAAGATTCCTGTGCAGAGCCCTCCTTCCCCCCAGCAAATCAACACTCTCACCCAACTTGGTGTTGTCAGCAGACTGACTGAAGGTGCACTTGATCCTCTCATCCAGATCATCAATAGATATTAAACAGGACTGGCCAATGCTGAGCCTTGGGGATCCCCACTAGTGAGCAGCCCCCAGCTGCTGCGGCACCATTCACCAGCACTCTCTGGGCCTGGCCAGCCAGCCAGCTTTAATCCAGGAAAGGGAGCACCTGTGCAAGCCATGGGCAGCCAGATTCTCAGGAGAATGCTGTGGGAGGCAGTAACAAAGATTTACTGAAGTCCAGATAGACAATACCCACAGCCTGTTCCTTATCCACTAGTTAGGTCACCTGGTACTCAATGAAGATCATGCTGGTCAAGCAGGACCTGCCTTTCCTAAACCTTTCCTGGGCCTGATCCTCTGGTTGTCCTGTCCATGTTGCATAATGGCACTCAAGATGATATGCTCCATGACCTTCAAGGTCACCCTGAAGCTCCCTGGATCCACTTTCTGACCCTTCCTTTTGATGGGTTCCACACTGGCATAACTCAAGTGTTCTGCAACCTCCCTAATTAACCAGGACTGATGATAAATGGTGGAAAGTGGCTTAGCAAGCTCCTCTGCCAGCTCCCTCCATACCCTTGGATGAATCCCATCTGGCCCAATAGACTCTTGTGTGTCTCACTGACTCAGCAGGTCACTAACTGCTTCCTCCTGGACTGCAGGTGGTACAGCTGCTCCCCATCCCAGTCTACCAGCTCAGGGGCTGACTGCCCTGAGGATAATCAGCCTTTCTGTCAAAGACTGAGGCAAAGATGTCATTAAGTACCTCAGCCTTTTCCTCATCCTTAGTCACAGTGTTCTCTCCCACATCCAAAAAAGGGTGGACATTTTCCTGGGCTGTGCTTTTCTTGTTAACTTCTTTAGATAAACACTTTTTATTTTCTTTCACAGCAGGTTCAGTTGCAGTTGAGGTTTGGATTTCCTAATTTTCTATCTACATGGCCTAACAACATCCTTGTATTCTTGCCTGCTCCTTTTTCCAGACAACTTAAGTTCCTTTCTCACCTGAGTTCCAGCAACAGCTCCCTGCTCAGCCAGGAAGGTCTTCATCCCCAACAGCTCATCTTTTGGTGCATAAGGGTATCTTGCTCCTGTGCCTTTAGATTTCCTTCTTCAGTTGTGTCCAGCCTTCCTGGACCCCTTTGTTATTAAGAACACTTTTGTGAGGACTCTCTGAACCGACATCCTAAATAGGTCGAAGTATGTCCTCCAGATGAGGTAGAGGTTTTGTTGACCTCTTCCTTACCACAGGAAAAATTGAAAACTCTGGCATTTATGGTAGATATGCCCAAGACAGCCTCTGAGCAGCACAGTTTCCACCAGCCCTTCTCCATTTGTAAAGAGTCAGACCAATTAGGTCCTACCTTTGCAGGAAGAAAGCATCTCTTCAGTGGCACTTTGGGTGGTCTGTGATTCCCAGTGCACTGCCTGCCTGGCACCCCACAGTGCTACCACTCAGGTTCCTGAACCAAATATGCTACTCAGAAATACATTTGCATTTTTTATGCCTTTGCTGAGCAAGTACAGGGCACGACTTATAAACACAAGTTATAGACAAAAATTACTCTGATCAAAGAAGCTTCACGTTATGGACACTCAGAACAGGAACCACAAGGTTACCAGGCTGAGATATTAGCCAGGGTATTGGTGCCAGATTCATTTTCTAACAGTGAACAACCAAGTGCCTCATCAGTGCCAGAAGTTAGTATTGCAGGATGTTCCATGGGAAAGGGACATGGAAAATCTTTTAACCAAAAGGAAAAAAAAATGCAGACTTTGAAACAGAGGCTCAATTTGGCTTTTTATTGATGCACTTAGTCAACCACATATATATATATGTATTAAATATTTTGTTTATAGTCTTTAACAGTAATCCTGTCAGGGGCAAGGGAGTATTAGAAGGGCAGCTGAGCAAAATTGGGACTAGCAGCTATTAGTAAGGCAATGTGTAAAAGTGTGTTTTTTCAGATTTTATCTGGGTTGTTTCATGTGAAAGGAAGCAAGGGGAAATGGATTGATACTTTCAGCAGCAAGGAAACTTGTTTAAATTTTGCTTTGAAGAAAGACAAATGCTGCTCCTTTGTGGAAAAAAACAAAACATAATGTTTTAAATAAAATAGTACCACTGCTCATGACAGTTTGATGACAGAAATGCAGATATTAAGTAACAAACGGAGACAATCTGGTAGTATTAATGTTTTTGCTAAAAGCAAACTGTAGGGCGTAGAGAAATGCTGGCACATTAGTCTCCCCTAGGTGACATATAGACTTGACAATTTAATTCCCAAAAACGCTAGAGAAAGGTAGGAGAAAGGACTGAAACATTCTAAGACTTCAAAAAAATTTATATCTGCTGTACCTCCAACTTCACCAATGATCTTGTAAAGGACACAAGAATGAAGAGATCATTTAGATATTTAAAATAGAAGACCTTATTGTTTGATTGCCTTGAAGAATAGTCCTTAGCCTTTGGGAAACGTGCCCGTAGGTGCACATGGATGATTTGCTCTTTTTTTTTATACATATCTATATTCTTTCCAGACTTTACAGAGCCTCAGTAGTACTTTCTCACTAGGAATATTTTGAATAGTGCATAATCATTTAAACAATTTGTACACCAAATTCATCAGGGTCAGGATAAACCAAACATGCCTAAGCAATGTAAGGAGAATGTTGCATATAAGTGAGACATAGAACATTGAATTCTAAAGATTGCTAGTAGTAAATAATAAATCTGTAACTAACAACCAGTAAATCTATTTGCAGACAGTACCACAAAGCTTGAGCAATATAAAGCAATTGAAAGTAATTGGCAATTAAATATCTAATTCCAAAGTTGCTTCCTTTAGTGTTCATTGTACGAGTAGATCCACAACTTTCTCACCGAAGACAAAATTATGCTTTTAAATATTTTCTAAAAAGGTAAGGTTGATTTTAGGGACACTTACTAGTTAGTAACTGAACAGTTAAGAAGTCAAATGAAAAGCATGCAGGAAAGACCTTAATGCTGAAGGCCATCAGCTGAAGCAGGGAAAACAGCAATAAATATAGCAAAAAAAAATAGCAATATTTTTCTTTAGTTCATTTTTATTTATTAGAAACTTTTGTACTACATAAGAAAATATAAGGACTGTCTTATATGCTTGCATTAGTGGTTTTAATAATGAGACATCGAGGTATGAACCATCTAAGAATCCAAAAGACCGAAGATCTTACTGAAGTAAAAATATGAAAAACTTCACTAAAACTAAAGACTAATGAGTAGCAGAAGTATATGGGAAAAAATAAAGAAAATATAACATGGAATATATATTACAATTATAAAATACATGGGGGAAAGTTGTGTAAAACATTAGATAAAAGTGACAAATAGAAACAAATATAATGAGAAAACTGAGCAGCTAATGGACTTTAAAAGGAAGAAAGAAATGTTTATAATTTTCTTTGGTTCAGTCTTCACAAAAAAAGCTGTGTCCAGAGGCTTAACTTAGTGATTATTAATGAGGATATAGCAACACCAGCCTGAAAATGTAACAATCAATTAAATAAGTTGAATATATTCAAGTCGTTATGTCTTGACTAGAATCACCCCAAAGTACATACAGAGTTAGTCAAAATCTTTCTTTATGGATGCAGGAGAAATGACAGAGGTCTGTGGAAGGTGAACAAGTTCTAGAAAGTCAGAGAACAAGCATGGGAAGTTAAAAAAGGACACAGGGAACTACAGAAGAGTCAGCTTTTCTTTGATGGAAAGATAACTGAACCAAATTATTAAACAATCAATTTGTATTCACCTAAAGACAAAATGCACCAACATGAATTTGTCAAGAATAACTCATGTCAATGTAATTCAATTTCTTTGACAGGATAACAAGATCTGAGAAAGTAATAGATGTCAGACTCACATGCTGCTGTAGAATCTTGCCCAGAAATCTTGATAATGGCTTGTTGGAGAATAGATAGAATATATTACATAATGCCCTTCACAAGACTGACCTGATATCATTCAATATTTTAACTAATAATGTAGGTGTATGTAGAAAGTTCATGAATGACAACAACTTGTGAAGGATTTAATTTCAAAAGGCAGAATTAGAATTCAAGCTGATTTGAAAAAATAGAGATGCCTCAAAGATCTGAATATAGAAATACACATAGTACTAAACATGGAAAGGACAAATCAAATGGACAAGGAAAGGACGAAAAATTGGTTGGGCAGAGAGATTTCAGAAAGGTGGAATGTTGTATCAGAAAGGGGGAAATAATACTTTTATGGACATTAATGATACATATGGTCATCTGGGAGGCTTGACTGTCACTGTTAGGGCATATTGAAAGGGAGTTCACATCTGGTATTGGTGAAGTCAGTATAAGATGGATTGAACGTTATGGGACGGAAGGGAACTCCAGACAAAGACAAAAATAAAGGTCAAAAAACATTCTGAAGTTTATGAATAATGATTGAAAAAAAAGGGTCCATAAAAGAGAGAACTGAGGGCAAAATTTAATATTAAAGTGGTAAATAATGAGTCTTATTCACATATAGTGAATCTGGGACAAGAAATGATTGCTTTCCTTACAAGCAAGGAAAATTGAAACTTCAAGTATAAAAAATTCTATTATAGCAGTTATGTAATGGATGAAGCTACATTTGAAGGTGCTGAAACCAACATCACAGGAGGCATTTAAAAGATGTGCATATCAAGTACAATTACTAAAAAAGTTGATTTCCTTGCTCTGAGACAGAATGATTGCTAGATGACACTTCACCTCCATATTCCTTGGATTTCTTTAACCATATGAGATGCTGCCTAGAGTCTACATTTCTCACCTTTGCAGTACTTATTTGTGATTTTTTCAGACAAACAGTGTAGCCTGTTGGCCAACTATTGACCTCTGCAACTGGAGGTTATTAATACCATTTAAAAAACCTTGTCTACTTTTCAGACAATAATCTGTTAATATATATAGATAAAAATTGCTTACCTACACACTAGGGAATGCTTTGTTTTGGGATTTATGAAGTGACATAGATGTAGAAGTGACATTGCATTTCTGACAAGACTGCAATTTAATCACTCAATTGTACAGACAGCAAACAGCGTCTGGAGCCTGATTAAAGTGTATCCTTTGTCTTGAGTTCATCAAGAATTTCCCATTATATGCATGGAACAGGCCTGCACTTCACTTATAACTACACAAATTTTTAGGGAAAAGTTAAAAACTTAAATTTAGCAAAATAAAACAAAAATCCTAATGAATGCCAATAAACCAGGAAATTAAATATCGAAAGACATAAAAAAAAAGTACAACCAAGATCAGCCAAAGCCAGTATATATAAAGTTAATGGTGAAACACCTTCCAATGGAGTAACACCTAATAATATTTTAAAAACATGTTTTTAAAACATTTGTGTGTGGTTTAATATATTTCAGGTTTTCATCAGATTTATGTGATCCAAAATGCTTTAGTTTAGGGTGGTCTATGGATTTCTAGAAAATCAGCGTAGAAATAAACATTACTCTTATATTTTTCCAAATATGGATTGAGCTGCTGTTGCCCCTCAAATGCCACTGGTCACTAATCAGGTAAAGGAAAAACATCTCAAATAGGTAAATGTAACCTTTCAGAAAGTTTTTGTCCTAGATCAATATCAACTGCATGAGTCACATCTATCATGTCTGTAATTCATCTTTAAACTGAAGTCAGTCAGAGCTTAAGTCAGACAGAAACCCTCCAATTTAGGATTATGTGGACTTCGCTCTACAGGTCCTGGAATGCACTTGTGAAAAAACAGAATAATTTAAAACCAGATGAATTCTTGGTGAACAGATTAATTTCACCTGAAACCCTATAAAATGCATAACCCATCTAAAAATATTTCTTTCCCTCCTCTTTACCAGGGCACAGACTGCTCCTCACAGAGGTGTGCAGAGGTGCCATACAAAATGATGCTGATCCAGTGCCATACACAGCATACAAACAGGCCTGAAAAAATTTGAGTACTTCTGACTGGTAAGGAACATTTTATGCGAGTGTATATGAGATTTACATTTTCACCATTTGTGTGAGATTACAAGGAATTCTGCAGGGAATAGTGAGTCAAATCCTACTTTTGTAACAGGCAGAATCTATTTATTTTACCAGCCTTCACAAGCAAGACTGCACCCTACAAATTAGTGATTTCAGTGACCTGTGTAAATTTAAGAGTGCCTTCAGGTCAGTAACCCTGCATGTAGTAGACATATGTAAAGCACTGTTCATTCATGCCTAAAACTTGCAGTCTAAACCCAGATCCAATTAGTAATAGCTAAAAGGATTTACTTCTCCAGCTTTTAAAGAAAACGGAACTGAATTTAAAAAATTAGACTAACAGGAGTAGTAAAAACAAAAAATAAAATCTTTAGTTAATACTGTTCTTCAGGGTGCAAATCAAATAGAAAATAAAACAGGAAATTAGAAACATTTGGTGCAAATTCAGTTCAGCCCCCTTTTACACAAATCATGAATTATATACCAAGAGATTACTTTACTCAAGGGATCATGGCCTCAAATAGCAAACTGGACTGGAAATTTTCACTTAACAAGCACACATGTAATGTTTGGTTTTACTCCAAGGCTGACTTGTAGTCTCTTCTTCCTTTGTCTCATTCCAAATTTAAAATTATTGAAGCAGTTAACTATCCGTTAGCAAGTAGCAATATCTCAAAAAAAAAGCCAGGAATAGAATGGATTACCTTTTACAACTATATGCATAAAGCACAAGAATGTTACTGTGTTCTAGTAGTACTTTGTACTGCTGATACTAGGGTATCAGCATAATCACAAAATCTGACATGCAGCACCTTGTTGACATTCAGGTTGACCCCCAAGAAGCTGGAAAACTTGAAGTCTACAATAGCACATTTCTACACCTTAATTTAGCTCTTGAATATGCTGGGAAATTCACTATAAAAGATTCCTCATATTTTTCTGTTTGTAAAATGTGCACTTAGTGTTCACAGAGAAGAGGGCTTGGTAATTTCATGTCCTTTTACAAATTTCTCAATATCTTGACCTCCTGTTTTCTACAAAGGAACACCAGTGACACAGTCCCTTTGCTCTTGGGAGATTTTTGTAATCAAAATAGGCCAGACTTCACTCCATAGGAATCTGCCCAACTCTTTCATCTGGATTTGTTGCTAGTGCTGCAATAAAAAGGAAGATTAGCCTGAGGCAGACACCTGGTGTGGAAAATTCAAGTCCACATTCCAGTATGAACAAAAAAATTATAAGCTATGAAAACCAGAATTTTATTGTAGGGAACATCAGACTCTCTTAATAATTCTACTTTTTAAATATAACTAATGGAAAATAAGGTATTCAGAATCCAATTATTAACAGACAAAATTTAGCCAAGTAATAAAAAATTCCAGCTGAGTTTTCATGTCTTTCTGCACCAAAGGTTTTTAATGAAAGGAGAGTGGATTCTATTTTAAATGAGAATGGGTGAAGTAATTAGGTAAATATCTTTATCCCATGGAATCGCAAACTGATTCAGTTTCAGTTGAAGGATAAATACAACTAATTCTACAAGAAGTTTCACAATGTGTCAAGTAATTGTTCTTAATAGGACCTCACTAAGAAAGTATGAACTTTGTTAAAGTTAGCTAAATATATTGGAAGGAGACACTGTTGTCTCTGTTAACCTAGGGTACAAATTATCTCAAAATCATGGTTTATTTGATGATGAAAGTTTGGCTGAAGGGATCCACGTGTGCATGGAATTATTTCTGTTCCCATCGTGCTTTGATTTAGAGAGAAATTCTTGGAAAAATTATAAAAAAGAGTTAACTTGCAAAGAAAACTACATCTTGGGAGGCCAGAAAGTGGAGGGATAAAGTGAGAATTTCCAGCAGTCAAGCTGAGTTAGACCTTGCAAAGGAAATGAAAACAAGCAGTAAAAGGTTATTTAGTAACATAAATCAAACAAGAGAACCTGAGCTAGTAAGCGGTGCCAGTGGATTTGAGATTAAGACTTTATAGGTACAGACCAGAAGCTAAGTGAATATTTGACTTCAAGCTTTAGGATGATAGCTATGACAAAATCAACATGGATAACAAGTATTAGAATTGGAAAAAGAAATTATTACCATGAAATTGAAAATAAAAATCAAATCATAACAACAGATTATTTCTGTCACTGAATATAAATTACTGGAAAAACTTAAATCCAAAAAATGCAAATATGATAGCGAAACTACATCTTCAGAGGGAACAGAGATTTTACTTTGCTCTGTAAGAACTGAATTGCAGCATCAATTTTCAATTTATTTTGTTCAGGTCTCCAAATAGCTGTTAAATCATGAGACCTTTCCTTCTAAGAAAAGCCAAAAGAGTCAGTAAAATAGAATGATATATTACAAATGTAGATTAGAAATTCTTTCCTTTTTTGTGCTTTACTGCACTGCATTATTCTTGAAATATAGCTTTAAATTGTGTTGAATTTAAATAAAATCAGAATTGTGTCTTGCTTCTTATTCTTGGGAGTTCTATTTGAATGTCTGTTTCACTAATAGTACATGAAAAGGATTATAATAAGGAATTGTATCTATATAATATCAGTGTGAAATGTTTTATTTTTGAAACAAGTTGCATTTTCAAGGGATATGAATTTAAAAAGAAGTCATAATGTTTTGCTGTGACCTTGGTACCATGGGAATATTAATTAACCTAAGAATTTTTTTTTTAAATTACAGCTAATGATCACTAACGGGTTACTTATTTGGAAGTAAACAGAAGAAATGTCATATTTCAATTCCTGTTGGTGTTCCAATGAATTTTGAAGGTGGAAATGAAATGGTATCAAATAGATGGGAGAGACTGATCTGTATTTCATGACAAAGTGGTGGATCATCAATATTGCCAAGTATAAAAACTAAAACTAGAGCTCACTGTGCAGGCATACAAACAAGCAAACATTAGCTGCTCTAACAAGAGTAATTTGCTTGATAAATTTTCTCAGTTACTTTTTTCCAAATGTGTTTTCTGCAACCCCTTCTCTACAGAAAAAGATATTAAGCAAATTTTATAGCAAAAGAAAAAAAAGCTTCAGAAACCACTATTCTAATGTTTAAGTGTAAAAAAAATTAAAGCTACCTGTAAAATTGCAGCTACAGGGAGTGGTCTTGTTGTGCAAAATGACATCTTTGAAAGCCAGTGAAAGTCAAATTAAGTATATGATGATGGACAGACTAGAAAAGCCAATCTATTTCTCGATGGAGACTTAATTGCATGAAAGATACAGTTAATTCACTGATTTACAACATCACAGATGATAAATGCTCCCTGCTGTGAAATATACTTATTTTCTGAGAAAAAAAATACAGTAGATATAATCTACGAAGAGGGAGGAGTTTTTACCAGTCTTCATTCAATAAATATCTCAAGTTCTTACAATGAACTATAAGAAAGATAACAGAACACACTTCTGTTTATACTGCTGTAAACAGAATGAAGTTAACACTAGAGTTGGAATAAGACTAAATCTGTCCAGGAGTACATCTCAGCCTTAC
The DNA here is from genome assembly GCF_028018845.1 of Melospiza georgiana. NCBI lineage: Eukaryota > Metazoa > Chordata > Aves > Passeriformes > Passerellidae > Melospiza > Melospiza georgiana. The sequence continues at coordinate 94,440,110 of NC_080432.1, forward strand.
TCCAGCCATCCACCTCACAAATTCAAAAACTATGTGTGAACAGCAGTACACACGCATAATTAAAAGTGTTCAAATCATAAAACCCAATAAAACAGTTAAAAACTTCAGTATTGTTCTAGAATTATTTCCAGTTTGGCACCTCCTAGAATCAATAAATTTATTTTTATCTCAAACAAATCAGACATGACTATATAAAACAGAACACTGAATTTGCTGCTGCTTCAGAAAAGATGCAGATATAAATTATGCTGAATGGGAATTATTGTTGATTTTAGATTTCCATGGGTCTTAGCTCTGAGATGCAGAAAAGTTCAAAAGATCAGTATCTGAGGTGAAAGGTGAAAGATGTACAGCCAAGACATTTGCAAATGTTCCAGCAACATGAAGCCAGGGGTAAACAGGCTGGTGTGCTCCTCATTCACACAGCATACAAACTAGCTTTTGAGAAGGCAGTTCTTTCAGAAATTGGGATCTAACCTCAGTAAAACTGGTTGATTTGTTTGTTTGTTTGTTTTGTTTGTTTGTTTGGGGTGTTTTTGTTAAATACAGACCTGTTGAACAATACATTCAGTGGAGAAACAGAACCTCACAAGTATCTTTCTTACCTAAGAAAGGAGGAAATGGACCTAGATTGGCACAACTGTTGCCTGTCAAGGCCATCTTTACTGCTGTGCCTAGGGTGAAAACCCCATCTACAGTCCCATATTTTGGCTGTCTTAAAACTTATCAGTATGGTGTGGATTCTGGAGAGAAACAAACAGGCAGTGTTGTGGAGACTCCCCAGAGGGGACAAGTTTTCAAAGTAAAATCCTAAGGCAAAACTTTTAGGGTAATATTATGTAAATAAGCAATAAGATTGACTGAGGTTTCAGCAGTAGTGCTCTGTGATTTTGCTTTGAAAGTTTTTGCTTTTTGGAGTTCACTATAACCTCATTATGCTTTGCTGGCACTTTCTCCAGGAAAAGCAACAGCTGCATAATACTGATAAACCTTAGGAAGGCCGACGTGCGTGATTGTGGTTTGTGCTCCAGTCTAAGTCAACCATATGTAAAAGCTCTAACCTGGCACCGCTTGCTGTCATTAAATCTCTAATTCTATCTTGCAATGTAAAATGTAGTTAAATAAGAATAATCATCCATAAGAGCAAATCTCTAAAGAAAAAATAGTTAAAAATATTATTCCTTAATGAGCCACACCACTATTATTATAATATACTTCTATCAATATTGACTGAATGTGAAATCATTGCAAGGGAGTTGACAATGAAGAAAAATATTCATCCATTCATTGCTTTTTAGTAGCCACAGAAATGAATAGATGACACTTCTAAAACCCTTCTGAATACATACCAATACATTAAAAAATGTATTGTGACAAAATCATTGATAATCCTGGTAATATTCAATGTTGAAAAAAAGAAAAGATATGCTTTTGCTGAATATATTATTCCAGGGCACAATCGTCTTCTTTAACTTGAATGATTTAAATGAAAACAACAAGTAATCTTTTATTCCTTGCTGAATCAGCAAGTTAGAAAATTCAAATTGTCCTATTTTTTATCTTCCTTTCTATGTATAGAGAAGAAAGAAGTCAAAAAGTACAGTCATTTACTAGCATTGTCTTATTAAAAATGCTGGGATAGGTCCAGAATTTCTCCCATTATCAAGATAGAAGAAAAATTAAGGGTGTGAGGAGGACACAGATAAAGTACCAAGTTTTCTCCATATGTCATTGGCCTGTGGAATTATTAAACCATACAATTCATTGGTTCTAAGAGTTCAACACAAGTGAAAAGGGATTTTTCACATTTAATTATCATGGACAATTATGACTAAAGAAATTAAAAATATAGGAAAGGACAAGAAGTCCTTTGTTTCCAAATACAAACCAATCTCTAATTGAAGAATGCCTCTTGCCTGTAGTTACAGTACTGATTGTATTTGTGACCCACTGTGAGAAGTATCTTTGTGTATAATATCAGTAAGATATTGATATTTTTCCATACTGATTTAGAATAAGGTCCCCACCATTTGAGATCTTTGAACCTTTGCAAGATAGATCCTAACTGTACAAGGCTTTGTGCAGAAAGACTGGTGGTGTCTGTTGTCACAGACATCTTTTGTGAAAAATCCTTTCTTGGGATTTTTCTCCCTTCTGAGAAGCTGTGGCCTCAGCAACAAGATGTAAACAATGGTTATCTGCTGCTGTGGAATGCATCAGGTGGATCCGTGATTGGTCCCCTGTGGATGTTTGGATTTACTGACCACTCACGTCAGAGCTGGGTCTCGCTCTCTGCTGGGACACAGCCCTTTGTTATTCATTCTTCTCTATTCTTAGCTTAGCCACAATTAGGTGTCCCCAGAGCCTTCTCTGGCTCTTCTCCAAATTTGTTTGGTAGAAATCATAATTTGATGCCATAATAGAATGACTCTGAGGAACCAGATTGAATTACAGGATCTTTTAAAGTTCTTTAACAGTGCTGCTATGATTGAAGGTGGTCTTAGGGGATTTAAATGGAACTGGCTGTAGCTACATGAAGCTGTAACCTTCTCTCACTCAAGCCTTCTCTGTATCCAAGATAATACCACATTAAGTAATTTTGAGGCCAGTTTATTTAAACCACAGCAGTCAAAACAGCCAAAGCTAAATCAACATACACCCCCTTCTCCATCTGCTATAAGAATGTCTACACAAAAGATTAGAATGTCTGCACAAAAAGACTACTTATGTGCCTGAGACATGTTCAGTTTTTACAACTGTATCAGCTAACCTAATAAGAGATTTTAGTTCTCTCTAAAAACCTTGCAGGTTACTCAGCAGCAGCTTATATGTAAGTTGTTCTGTGACCAATGTAATTAGTGAAGTATGTGTTCAGTACAGTTTAAATTTCAGAGTGATCTCAGATGCGCATTCTCTGATAAACTGTGAAGGATGAATTCAAGCCCTGTTTCTTTTACAGAAGCCCCCCTTTCCCAACATTGCTGGAATTTACTGTGTTTAGGACTTCTACCTCCATCTCTAAATTCAGCTTCAATCTATAACCAAGGATAAAAGATGGTGGCATAAAGACATAGATAAATGCGGCAAAAATGCTCCTGAAATTATGTATGTATGAAACATGTCTGGTTTTAGTCTGAGGACTTTGGCATGACAAACAGAAGAGAACAGAATCCACTGTCAAGCTTGTGGTCAATTTAGTCAGTGTTTTCTGTGTGCACTTCTGTGGTGTGTTGACCCTGGCTGGGTGCCAGCTGCCCACCAAAGCCTTTCTGTCACTCCTCAGCCGGGCAGAGGAGAGGAAATACAACAAAACCCTGGTAGGTTGAGATTAGGGCAGGGGGAGATCACTCACCAGTGACCATCATGTGCAAAATAGACTTGAGTCAGGGAAATTAGTTTCATTTATAACCAATGAAATCAAAGTAGGACAATGGGAAATAAAACTAAATCTCAAAAGAACTTCCCCCATCCCTCCCTTCTTTCTGGATTAAACTATTTTCTCTACCTTCCTCACACAATGCCTCTGCTGCTCTTTCCTCCTCAGGAGGAGAAGGACTCCTCATTCCCTACTCTGGGATGCATCCTTCAAATGGAGCTTCAGGAGCAGCTGCTCCAGCATGGATCCCCACAAGCTCACAAATCCTGTCAGCAAACTGCTCCAGCACAGGCTTCTTTCTCCTTGGGGCCACAGATCCTACCAGAATCCTACTCCACAGCGGGCTTCCCACAGAGTCACAGCCTACTTTGGGCATCCACCTGCTCTGGTGTAGTGTCCTCCTACAGGTGGGCTGCAGGCAGATCTCTGCTCCCCCATGGACCTCTGTGGGCTGCAGGAGAATCTCTGCTCCAGTGTCTGGAGCGCCTCCTCATTCTGCACTGAACTTGGAGTCCACAGGACTGTTTCTCTCACACATTTTCGCTTCTCTCAGCTGCTGTTGCACAGGGGTCTTTAACTATATTATCCCACATGTGCAACTGCTGTTGCTGATAGGCTCAGTGTTTGCTTGGCTTGGAGCCAGCCAGGGCTAGTTCTATCAGGCGTGGGGGAAACTTCTGGAAGCTTCTAACAGAGGCCACCCCTGTAGCCACCATGCTACCAAAACCTTCCCATGAAAACCCAATGCAATTTACCAAAGAGGAAGATGCTCTTTGTGTTCATGAGCTAGAATAAAGGAAAATAGAAGAAAATTCAAAGAAAGAAGCAAGGATGGAATATCTGGGATGGGAAGGATTCATGCTTGCATCTTTCTGCATGTTTGGTGTTGTGATTTAACCCCAGCTGGCAACTAAGCTCCACACAGCCCTTACTCACCCCAACAGCTGGATGGGGAAAAAGAATCAAAATGGTAAAAGTGAAAAAACCTCATGGGTTGAAATAAAAAATCTAACAAATAAAAAATATACTGCTGATAATAATAATAACTACAATAATAGTATTAATAAATATCATAGTAATAGCAATTATAACAAATTAAAGTGAAATAAAAATAGCAGAGAAAAATGAAACTTAAGAAAGACAAGACCATGTAAATGGAAACAGTTGCTCACTACCAACCAACTCATGTCCAGTCAGTCCCTGAGCAGTGGTTCCCCACATTCCAGGCCCTCCCCCAGTTTTATATGCTGAGCATAATTCTAGGTGGTTTGGGTATCCCATGGGTCAGTTGGGGACAGCTGTCCTGGCTTTGTCCCCTCTCACATTTTGGGAACCCCCAGATTCCGCAGTGGTGGGGTGGGGAGAGGAGTGGAAAAGTCCTTGACTCTGTGTTAGTACTGCTCAGCAATAAACAAAACGTCTTTTTATTACCAGCATGGTTTCCATCACAAATCCAAAACACAGACTGATACTAGTGACTGAGGAAAATGCACTGTTTTTCAGCAGTGTATTTCAAACAATATTTACTCTATATGGTCAAAATGTTAGAAACAACGTTAACTGAGAGCAACCTGGACAGAAGGTACAAATGAGCCCACATAAATTTGAACTCTGAATGCCACAGTTCATGCTTACAGAGCACGCTATGCTGCGATTTGGCCCTGGTCTTTTGCCTGTACATCTGTAACTCTACACTTACCCATTACTGTCATATCTGCTGCTAAATTTAGATCTTAGCTGGAATTAGTAGCATCCTCACCTTGTTAAATCAAACCACAAAACTGTGCTTATTTTTCTCTTCTTTTATTGTGAGGTAGGTTTCTCTAGTCAGTGGAGACAAATGTACCTTCAGGGGACAGTAGATGCTTCACCTCAAGTCATCCAAGAGGAGGCAGAAGCTCTGGTCAATTCTGCTGCTGGCTGAAAAGGTCATGTCAGACAGTGGGTGCACTTTTTCACCTTATCAGAGAGGAAGCCAGTGGCTATTTCATGTGTGAAGTGTTGCTCTTGATTTTAACTTCTGCTGTCGAATAACAAGAAACACTTGAGCAGATTTTAGGGGGACCTTCAAAGCATCTCCTTCTACCAGTGACACACTGCACAGTATGGAGAAGAACCCCTATGCACAGCCCAGGGTAGGAGATGGTTTAATGCAGCATGAGCATGGAGCCAGTTTGAGTCTCATGTGTGTAATGACACAATCCTACCCTCACTACAGCATGACATGGTAGACAGACTTAAAACAAAAATAGGCTGGCTATTTTTCTGCTTCACCATTTCCTCAATAGATCCTATAATTGGTATAAATAGCCTTAGAAATCTTTATAGGACTGACTCAAAAAGCAGAATACCTACAGCTTACCTTCTGATGTTATTCAGCAGTTATTGGATCAAAAAACAGAATAGACACAAAGAAGTACCACTGTAACAGTAGCTTTTAAACCTTACAAGTGAACCTATGAAACATTTTGAACCTATGTTTTCCACTTTTTATATTATCTTTCCACATCTAACTCCTTACTCTATAGAGGAGATTTTTCCTCACACAGCTTTTCCTTTCAGGTTACTTTGATTCCTTGTGGAAGCATCTGCCTGTTGACTATATGAAGTCTGGGAAAACTACTTGGTAGTCTGCGTTAAACCTGATGGAGCAGACATCACATTTTCAAAAGGGCAAGGAAAGTATTTGAGGAACTGAGACTGTAAGTTTCAGTAGCTTGAAAATGCCTACATAAGTCAAAATCAATCAGCCAGCACAAATGATAGCATTAATCACTGCATGGCTCCCAGAAATAAAACTGTATCTACTTCTCTCATGGAATTACTCAGTTTCAAGTTTATTTATTAGAATACTTTTTCACTAGTCCCAATGGCATTTGCATAAGTACACTACTGCAATTGTCCAGTAGGGAAGGTTTTCAGGTGGCTTTCTTGTTATTTATTTTTACTCTGTCAATTCTGCTAAAAACTTCACAAAAAATGTTTGTACATGTCTTGAAAATATACTGAGTGAACACTGGTTCTCCTGCAAGTTGCATCTCAACATAACATAAATCAAAAACTGTTCTTTGTGTCTGTACCCTCTAATAAGAAAAAGATTCAAGAGAGATTTTTTATGGACCTGTGCCATCATTAAATATATCAAAGTAAGTTATAGTGGCACTGATGAATAACCTCTACTCCTTCCTATAGCAAAGTTGTGCCAATTTCATTTTAAAAAGATAACAACAGAGAAAGTGGAAGAATAACACTTTGAAATAGCTACTGACAGGTGACTTTCCTGCACTGCAAATCTCTCAGCATCATATTTTCCCCTGTTTCACTGATTTTGCAATGATAAGTGCAATAAGACTGATAAGGAAGCCAGCTTGTTTTAGAACTCTGAATTTCACTGTTTTGATTCTGTTGAAATCTTCAAGGAAGTCCTTTATGTACTCCTCAAATCAAGGACAATTCAACCTGAATGAACTAGACTTTAAGTCATGATTTTTGTTTTACTGGGTAGTACTTTACTACATCTATCTATCTATCTATCTATCTATCTATCTATCTATCTATCTATCTATCTATCTATCTCCATAAATATATATATATATATATGTACACAATAGGCATATACAGAAATGCATATGTATGCTTTTATGTGTGCATATACAAATATATTTCTCTATATTAAATGGAAATAACTTATGAGTATTAAAAATTAGGAAAACAAAATTTGGTAAAATAGTAATTTATTGTGTTCTCAGAAACTGTGAAGTAGCAGATCACAATGTAGTAATTAATACTCCCGATGGGCATTACAAATATTTCAGGATGAATGAAAATTTTCAGAGAAAATATCAGTGAACCATTTCTCTAAGATCATTGCAATTACAGGGAATTATGAGTTCCATGCCAAAGTAATATGGAGGGAAATGCTGATATAAGAAAAGATCAGCTGATAGCCCAATAACAAATTTAAAAATCAAGATGACTGTCCACCGTCCACTGAATATTACCATATTACCTTCTGGAAAATCCTATTCTCAACAGTTTGAAAGTACCATTAAATTCTTCTATAATTAGGTAGTCACCTAAATTCAGGAAAATTTGCTTTTCTCAGATTAAGGCTTATATAGACAAAGCTTCTTCACAAATCACAATGAGAACAGTGTCAGACAAACTAATTGTATGTGATAGCCACATGATGAGCACTGTGGGCAGAAACAGAATTTGTCACAGTGAGTTTAGCATTTTAGCTAAAATCATTTTTTTTCTAAAAAAATGTAATATTAATAAAATTAATTTTGATTGTGCCATGGGAAATGTAAACCATAATTACTCTAACAACGAGAAATCTACAAAAATTAGAAATACTGTATCATATATATCTTTGACATATTTATTTAGAAACATAATATTTCAAAGATCTGATGTAACAGAAGACCAGAAAAAATGAGTCTTTGTTTTCCAGTATTGATTTACTGCAGTAATCTGGTACTTGTGTTCTTCATCAGAATAGAACAGCTTCTGCACAATTAACTAACCTGGACCTGGATAATTACTAGTGAGCTTTTATTATGTGTATTGTACTTCAGAGTGTCTCTTACTGCCCCATTAAGCAAATTGCTACTTCTGAGTACAACATCAAAATTAAATAGGGTTCCTGTCAAAAGTCATTTATCTGTCACACATGCTTCATAACTAGTTTTGCCATGCCACAGCCATGAAGTTAAATATGGTGCATAGCCTTGGTGCTGCTGTAATTAGAGCATTGATTTTACACCATCGAGGAATGTACTACCATTCTTATTGATTTCAATGAGTAAATCAAAAAGACATTTCTTTTTGTAGTAGGTCTCTCAAATACCTAAAAATACTAAAATTGAAATGCCTAAAAAAAACAATAGAAAATTTCTTGGTAAAGAAACTTTATGGTAGTTATAAACAGTTAAAAAATCAGTCTACTGTACTAACTATTCATTTAAAGAGGTTGAACAGTTACCTAGTAGTGACAAATAACTATCTTTTCTCCCTCCCTTTTCCTTTCCTTCTAAAGCAGGTTTTTTTTTTCTTTTAAATACAGATGAACACACATAGAAAAGGTGCAATCTCAAGGGGAAAAAAAAAGTAAGACCAAAAATATCCCTTACTTTCTCTCTTTATAATTCACATTTTAAAAATGCAACACTGGTAGAAAAGCAAAGAGACATTAGCATTAGAAATAGTGTGCACTAAAGGTTTCTGAACTACAGTTATCCCCTAGTAAGTCTCACAATGCCCACAAAATACACACAGACCTTTAAATCAATGCAGGTGCTCAGGCTTTTTCCTCTGTGAGAAGTCACACCGGCTATTGATAGAAATAAGGACTTACTGACCTCTGGGTCTAAAACAGAAAAAAGATATAATGAAACTAAACCAACACTAAACAGCAGACCTCATGAAAACTCTCAGGTAGTATAAACCAGGTCTAAATGGACCTGGAACTATTAAAGATGAGGGAAATTATTTTTTCTTACCATAAGGGCCTTTCTCAAATATTTTCTGCACTAAAGGTTTCATATGGTACAAAAATGTTTGTAATAATAATACAATGACATTTGATTTTTAAATATATTCAGCATGGTCAAGTTGAAGAGGGCACATTCAAGCTCAATTTTTTTTCTGTGTAGTAGTTGGTACTAGTAGTTCAGTACAGAGATTGTGTGTTTTAATGGTTGAACAGTGTACAGCGAATGCTGGAGAGAAACCTTTTCATTCAAGAACCAGGCCTAAGACCAGACACTTCACAAACAGGAACTCTGTATTCAGGAATCCAAATGAGTTCAGGAATCCTAATAAACTCAGGAGTCATTCTTTATTCAGGATCCCTGTTCAGGAACCCTATTGAAATGAATGAAGCTCTGTGTCTGTGTGCAAGAGTCAAGGGAGCGGCTTATGTGGACGTCTTTAATTCTTTCATTCACGACATCTGTGTACACATCAAACAGTTCCAAAACAATTTATACTATTTCCCATAACAGTCCTACAATTATTCCAGGTAAAATCGACTTCACAGTCAGTTCGTCACTAAAGTGATCTGTGTGTTCCTCATAAACAAACCTCACAAGAATAAATTTATTCCGAATTTTAATTTATACCCTTCATAATGTTAAGATATTCTAGTTTGGAAAACAAATATAATGTGGCCTCTTTAGGAAAAAGACCACTGCAGACCTTTATCTCCTTAGGGTGAAGAACTCAAGAACAAGTATTGCTAGTGAAGGCAATAGCATGAGTTCTTATAGGAGTAAGAAGCAGTTTAGGTGTGGATTTCACTAATGTCGCAGAATTTCCACTCTAATAACAGGAAAAATTCAGTGTCAGAATGCCCTGAGGGTAGAGTTGAGGGAAAAGCATACCATATAGACACAAAAGCTCTCTCTCTCTCTAAATATATATGTGCGTGTGTGTTTGTGTCTGTGTGTGTGTGTGTTTGTGTCTGTGTGTGTTTGTGTCTCTGTGTGCATGCATGACTGAGTTCTGACATCAGAATTTGATTTGGTTTTGAACCTTGTTTGTTAAAGAACAGCATTTAGTCATTGAATGTATCATGTGCCACTAGTAAATGAAACATTTTAAAACTGTCTCATGCATCTATTGCTATTACTTGTACATTTACAGAAATATTGGCCTTTTTCCCTTCTCCCTATACGTCTTCCAAATCTTCTCAGTATTTCACCTTCTTGACATGTTAGGAGTTAAACATCTTTTATTTATTTGTGTACATTCTAGTGGAGAATGTAATGACTGACAGATTGCCTTAGTAGACTGGAAGACTTTGCTGGGTTGCTGCCTTGAACAATGATTCTCAATCTCACTTTTCCTTTTTCTTTCTAATTATACATTACTGGACTCATGTTACTATTAAAAGGTTTGTATCTCATGTTAATGGTTAGAAATAAAAAAGCTTGTGATTTCTTCCCTCCAGAACAAATTGATATAATTATAGGCTTACAATTCATGGCTATTGATATAATATCTTTGCATTTTCATGTTGTCTTCACACATGCAGATTTGTATTTGGGAAGCATGTACTCACAGCTTTAATAGGCAGAGTGAATACTCTTCACATTATGTATTAAAAGAAATTTCCAGCTGTTAGCATTATGTGAGTTTTTGGGCTCTCTCATGTGATTGTATCATGCTGAATTTAATTTTGGAGGAATTTCTACTTTAGGGCCTTCTTGGCATAAAAAAAAGACTAAGTGGTGATGTTACCTGAAATTTTGCTGTAGTAAAATATTTCCCTGAGCTTCAAGTAAAGGGTAGCATGTAATTTGTAATGATAAGCACAGCAATGAGTGCAAATAGTAGTCAGCTATTAGCAGCCATAATTGGTGCACCTTTCATCTCCTGTCAAGCAGAGTGGCACCGATTAGGACCAAAAGAAAGCTATCAGGTCTCTCATTTCCAGACTCAAACAAAAGGAAAAGAGGTGCCTGTCTGAGCTGATAGCTTTTGGCCCTTTGATCAGATCCTACCCGAAGTCATCCAGTCTCAGTAACCTGATTTCTCATCAATGGGCTACCGTTTTTGATGTAGGTAAAGTCCTACTGCAAATTGCATTTATGAAGGGAAAACAGCAGGACATAATCAGGGAGTATAGCTACCAATTCACATGGAAAGGTTGTTTTGGCATCCTAGTTTCTTTCAGGGAGGTAGTAAATAAGTTCTACTAATATTATGGAAAAGATATTTCCATAAACAACTAGCAACACAGCCCTTCAGAAAGTTGTGTTTGCCCTCCCCAGTGTAACAGGAACTTAGGCGTGGTTTAGTGTTTACGAAAGGTCCAAGCAAAATAACAGAAAATCGAATTTACTATTGACGGATGGGGAAAAATTTCCCTGCTTGGAAGGAAAACATATTTGGAAAATTCTGCTTCTAAATAGTTAGACAAACAAAGTACATTTCAGAGAAAGACTTTTCATGATTTACTTTCTGTCACTGTAAATCTGCAATATCAAGTCTAGATATGTAAAATGTATATCAATCCTCTTTTATTTTATTAAGAGTCTTTCCAGGAATTCTTCTTTACTGTTGATATCACTGTTAGTGGGCTACAGAAAAAACTTCATTACATATTCAAGAAGATGCTAAACAAGGTTCTACATGATGTAACTAACAGTTGGAATACGTACTCTGAAATCACCCATATTCCATCATTACATGAAAAATTTTGGTATAAAAATGTGAAGTCTTCTCAATTTCACATACAAATACTATCAATTTAATGTAACAGCTGTTACTCTCCTCCTGATGAACAGATACTCAGTATTTTGTGAGGAAAAAAAAATCTGCTTCAGAGTGGAAGAGTACTGCACTGTATTTCACCAGAGCTTTTTTATTTTTAATCTGACCTCAAAAGACCTTGGTCTGTGACATCATGAAATAATCAACTTTTTGAAGTCTCTAACTAGTTAGAGAGGTAAATAATCTTCTGCTTGATCTAAACTGTTGAATTAAACATCTATCACAGTTGACAAAATGTGACAGTGGTACTTTTGTAGTCTAGCATCCTAAATTTAATCTTTTTTTCCCAGTTAAATTAGAGCGTGATGTCTGGCAAGTTGCATAGAGCAGAATAGCTTTTGTAGCATTAAGAAAATACTTCTCTGCTAGGAAAAATGTTAGCCTGCACAAAATTCCTAAACTTTAAATAATATATAACCATTTAAACACAAACAAGATAAAACAAACAAAAAACAAAAAGCAGAACTCCAACTCTATCAAAGGAAAATAAAATTTTGAAGAAGTTAGGATTTCAGTCATTGTTATAAAAATTAAATTCACTTTTGGATTACCTTTTAAATGTATTAAAAGTTAATCTAAATCAGTTAACTTATTGTATGTGCTAAGGCTTAGAAAGAGAGCAGTTTACAGCTGAATGCCGCCCTGAGTATTTTTCTCTAATTTGTTCTCAATAAAGAAAATTGAAAGTATGCGGATATAAATAATGGATGCTGAGGATCCAACTGACAGTGGCAAAAAGTAATTATATTTAAGGTAAAGTAGAGGATAATTCTGACAATGTTTGAAATTTATTTTAAAGTCATTCATGTATGTATTTGGGCATTAATAAAAGTATTTAAAGATATACAAGGAAAAAAGACTGGCATACTCCTCCAAAAACCTAGTCCTCTTATCTGAATACAAGTCAAATATTTAAATTGATCTATTAAGATAGGAGACATCTATTTTCTAAAAGACAATAAAACACAGTTAACCTAATTTCCAATAAATTGAATGGCAGTCACTCAGGCAGGGTTGTTTCCCTCTGTCTGCAGCTCTCCAAAAGTGTGCCAGCAGGCTTTGCACCAGTTCACATCCAGACATGTAATTCATACATTCAGCTTCATGCTACAGAGACATGTGCTCTGCAACATCAATTTCATGTTATTTGAGATGGACTAAACTTAAAAATACTGCAGAGTGTCATATTTTGAGGGCCAATGTGCCCCCAATATGCCATAGAGCCCAGAAGGAACTTACAGACAGGTGCTGTGGTATGTGGTGTCTGCTTTAGGACAGACTTCCTGAGCAATGTGGATGTGTGTCAGTGGATGAATGCTGACTGTGTTAGAAGTGGTCTTCCTTCCATTCAGAGGAATTTTTGAACCACCGGATACTTGTAAGAAATACCCAAGACATCGAGCAGTTGAATTTTGAAAAGATGCAGTCCCATTCTTTTCCAGAAATGAAGAACCTCAGCATGGTGACAGCGTGGGTCTGAGCAAACCTGTGTGTTATATACTATCACAGCTCAATAAATTGTATGGACACCATGGAATGACAGGGACAATTTAGTTACACTTCTGGAAGATCCCAAACCATCTACATTCCTATACAACAAGTGGCACGTGGAATATTTTGTCATACAGAGTATCAAGACTGGTTTGTTGTTTTGGAGCGTTGTTTAACAGAATTATTTTTCATATGGAACAGACCAGAGATACTCACCAGCTCTTCTCTGACTTGCCCAGATCCCATTAGGAAATACAGGACTAGAGAATTAGAACAGCACACTTGCTTACAGTCCTGCCATTTTGGGTCTTTAAAATTTGACTTACATGCTTTAATTGCTGTTTTAAGGATGTTGGGCTACCATTGAAAACCTTGCATTTAATTTCAATAGATATTTTTAAATATTAACAATTCTTTTTAATTTCTAATTTTAGAAGAATGCTAGTTCATGTCTACAGCCTGATTAATGTAATGAATTATATCAAGTAATGCTGATTGTCTTATGGGATTAGACATGCATTAGATACACATTTAATTGAAAAATCTCAGTCTCTACTACAACATATTCAAAGGTTGTTGTGTGTTTTGTTGATCTAGATTGCTTGGTGACTTTTCTTAAATACTTAAATAAAAACTTTAGATGCAGTTCCAGCTTCTCATTTCTTTGAATTTGCTGCAATTTCATCTTCCCAAAAAGCTAACCAAGGACATTGAGAACGATAGAAAAACAAGTTTAAGGATGGGATAAGCTCTCACTTTCTGATTGGTTCTAGGCAGAGATGGAAAGGTCTTTTCCTTTTCATTTGCCTCCTACTATCTAATTGTTCTGAAAGAGAAGGAAATGGATGAAGGATTTGAAGAAATTGCATTATTTCTGTATAGAGATGCCGGGTAGCTGGAGATTTTTCTAAGCTTCCAGCTTGCAATTTTTGTTTGAGATATCAGCATTGCAGCTGTATCCTGTTCTCTTTCCAGCTAAGTAAGATGATATTAAAATTCATTCCTGATAAAATCACAGGAGTGGTGTATGTACTTAATTGAGCAAGACTATCCTGTTGTAAATGTCTAGAGCATAATTTCAGGATTTGAACAAAATAAGGACTAACTAAAGAAAAATACCCTACAAAATACCAAAAAAAGGAGTTATAGCTATTACCAGATATAGAAAATTGTAGAGGGAAAAAGGGTTGGCATACTGGAGCAGTGCTAATGCAGTCGACTTTTTATGGCACGAGCTGGCACACAAATTGCAAACAGAGGAGATGGACACCAACAGAGGAGGGGGCATAACTTACACATGGGCTCTGCTCTGCTTATGTTGTGGTGCCCTTGGGAAACAGTGCTGTGGCTTTCAGGGATAGGAAATAGCTAGAGTGGAGTCTCCTTGGATTATTACTATCAACTGCAGTGAGCCAAGGGATTTCTCTGCATATATAAGCAAAATAATTCTGTGGTAAAGCCCCATGTTAAATTCTAGACCTCAAAGAAACCTTTGTTGTGCAGATCTCATAAATTATCTTCAAAACTAGCACCAGTCTTCTCATAGGTTTCTGCTAGGGCTAGATGACTGTGTCATCCCATCCTTCTCTGTTTTTCTTGTCGAAAATCAGGTTGTCAGTAGAGCACAAACAATTAAATCTCAGCTTTAAAACTAGAAAAGAAACACAGTAAGGATATGACTAATACCCAAATGCCCTACCAAATTTCTGGGATTTATTGTTTTGGGATTTTTCCTAGTAAGATCTGTTTTAAAGATCTTTATTTCTGCAGTTACCCAAAGATGAGCAGCTTAAAAGGAGGACCAGTGGCTATCCTGTTAAATACTGATTCTATCTAGAGTATTCGCAGACTCTCTAAGGGAGCAGACTGACATTTGTTGGTTTTTGGTTTGATTTTGTTTTTTAAGTAATTAAAAATAGGTTTCTCTAAGTAATAGCCATCTCTGGTACTGCTTGAAACCCCATTAGATTTCAAGAAAAACATTTTGTCACTTGTGATTTTGACAGGAAACATTTAGCTCTAGCAGAACCCTTGTGGCCCTAATCCCAAATATGTATGTAAAAACTATTAAGAGACTATGAAAGGCCAGAGGAAGTAAAGAGCCTTCTTCTTTTATCAATTAACACCACTTGTATTCTATATAACTGTTACATTTAGTGGAATTGTTCCCAGCTGGCAACTGCACAAACAGCAGTGCAATCAGACTCCTTATATCCAGGCTTTGCAGAAATATACTATGTATGTTTTATCACTCCTCTATTAACTCTCCTGTGTTAGTTAGGCAATATCTTTCCAGGACTATGCCAGTCTCATTGATGATATTGGTGCATAAACAAAGCAGATGTTTGGGCAGAAAATCTTAAAAACTGGCACAAGAAAATTTTGAGTCCTATCCAGCTAAAAACATCTGTGGTCTTAAAGGTTATGCAAGGCCCTGGCTACAGATGCTGGCTGTTCAACAAGTCCAAATATTCAGACACAGGTTGGCCTCCAGTGTAAGGTCAAATAAAAGTGTCTCTGTGTGTGGTGGAGAAAGTTTAGCAAATGTGAAGGAAAGCAATATCAGAAAACTTCTATTTTATCCTGGTGATCCAGATAAAATTAGAGACACTTTGTACTGGTACCTGTAAGGCAGAGTATCAGCATGTATTGGATCGCTTTATAGTTAAGATATATAATGTCATAGCCAAGAACTTTTAAAAGTATTTATTCTCACAGCATTCTCATTAGGTATAGAAACCCAAAAGAATTCTCCAAAGTCCAAGCACATCACATCCACCTTGAGACAGTTGTCTCAGGTGCAGAAGACAGGAATCTTTACACCCAATAAATAGTCAGTGGTTCAGCCCATCTGAATATCCCTGACCCAGTGGAAGTGTTTGCATTTTTTCTCCATTGACAATCTAATCTTACATTAGTGCCTAAATTTGATGTGAGGAATCCAGACTTTAGTGATTTTTCCATGACTTCACCAGCTATGGGAGAGACTAGAGGCAAACAGAACAGTCAAATCTCCAAGGTCTCAGGCTGGAATTACTGAAATGCTCTGACACAATGGGTGGGGAGAGTCAAATAAGAATAGAATTGTTGTGACCATCCTAAGATGACCCACATCCTATATGTCACAAATATGTATTCTGCTGGTTTTCTTCTTTCCCAGAATTATTCCACACATTAATAGGTATTTCTTATATTTTATTCAATGTTGGAAGCTTATTTGCTCTTTTCCCTTCTTACTGACCAATTAAGGTGACATAGTCTGTTTGGGGCCACGGGATCTCTGTGAGGGATTTTCTGGAATCTTCTTTCACATCCAGTAATTTCTGTCCAGAGTTTTCTTTAGGTTCTGTCTGGTTTTTTGAAGCAGTAACACAAATGTGAAATATTCCCATGACTATCTCTCTGGGATGAGAGAGATTGATGAAGAGACATATGGAAACATAAGCAGACACCACAGATCGCTGTTATTTTTGTAATCAACTGAGTTGAACTGTCTTCTCAAGCTACACTAACAACTTAGAGACTATCTCAAGTGTCTTGCTCAACAAAACTGGACAGGAACAATGGCAGCGCAGGACTTACCAGAGTACAACTGACAGATATATCTGGTATTTTGATATTTTGAATATTTTTCCTTGGAAAAATATAATTAAAGCATTGAATCTCACAACTCAACATGGAGGAGCCAGTAAATAAAGGAAGATTTCCAGTCCTTTTACCAGATTCTTGAATGTTGACTTGAACAAAATGAAGATCTGTATTGACTCCTCATACATTTTTAATATGCACATTTCTTTGGAAAGAAAATATGCTGGGCAACTGCTTGTTATGTAAGACACACACATCACAACTGAAGATTTGTTTGTCCTAAAAGCTGGATCTGGATCAGCTGAGAACAGAAAGGTGTTAAAACAGTCAATAGCTTTCTAATTAACATATTTATGTGATTACTGGAGCCCAGAAAACCTACAGGGAATTTGAACAGTACAAATTTGACCTGATTTGAATAGTAGAGATTTTTTATTTTTGAAATAGTTTCCTTTTATGCATGAGTGAAGTTATTTGAAAAAAGTTTTACAAGACATTTCTCTATTTCTTCTCAGGCTGCCCAACCTCATAATATTTCGAACTATTTTCACATCTAGCTGTTTATTTGATATTGTGCTACTGATTAAACAGGACAGAATTCTTAACTATGCTAAACTGCCAATTAGGGCTCAATAACTTCTTCTAGCACTACTTTTTGTGAAACTGTATTTATTTAAAATAGTTATGTTATAATTACAGTTATGCTTGACAATTATGTATTTACTACTGTCTTTTTCCTATAACTGTTACCAACTTCATACAAATTATCAACATCATACAAACTATCTTAAATCAGAAAATTGTAACCACTGGTCTCAATTTATGGCACACTGTAAACTTACATTCAGCCATACAGCCAAAGCAATAGAGTTCTTAGTTTATTCAGCTGAAGAAATACAGACAGGTTGAACTGTTTGGTCATAAGAAGGGAACACACTTCTCTAGAAATCTAACCTGTTCAAAAATATGAGGTACTTCACACAAAACTGAGGAAAAAAAAAATTGTTTTTGTCTACATTTGGATCCTTAAAGAGCTCAAATTTTTTCCAAGCAATTATAATGCAGACAGAGTTTCCAAAAAGGGTTAGGGTTCTGTATTTTAATTTTGATGCTACAAAGCACAGCAAACTGCTTTCACATAAACACAAAAAAAATGGAACATCAGACTTCTGAATTGACAGACGTTTTAACATCATAACTCACAGGATGGTTATTAGTTTAAAAGGGAATAAAATATCATTCTCTTTTAAGTTAACAGTTCCTGTAATGTTCTTATGGAAATTATGCAGTATCTGCACTACCTAGATGCTATAAGTCTATGGTGATATCTTCTGCTAGAATGCAACTTTGAAAACCATTGAAGGAAATGGTTCTTTTTCCAAGATGGAGAAAGAGAAATGCTGGATTGTCATCTCTTCTCCTGGAGTCATCTTGTACATTTTCTGCTTAGCAGTTTCCAGTTAGACAAATCAGCAGCTTTAGGAACTGGGATAGAGGCCAGAATTCGTCCACCACTTCATTTCAGAGAGAGCCTTTAACATGGGTGTGGGAAGAGTGTCACCTCAATTTTATAATCTTTTCTGTATAAGGGACAGATTTGGTAAGAATGATGGCAACATTCCAGAGTATGCATTAATCTTTGTTTAGAGAAGCCTTTGGAAGACTGGACATCATCATCTTGTGGGAACTTGGGCACTGCTGGATTGTGTCCAGAGAAGGGCAATGAAACTGATGAAGAGTTAGAGAGGAAGCCACATGAGGCGCAGCTGAGGGGAGCTGGGATTGTTTAGCCTGCAGAAAAGGAGGCTCAAAGGAGACCTTAATGCTCTCTAAAAATGCTTGAAAGAAGCTGTAGCCAGGTGGGCGTCAGTCTCTTCTCCCAGGTAACCTGCAACAGGACAAGAGGAAATGGTCTCAAGCTGCACCAGGGTAGGCTCGTGTTGGAGGGCAAGCAGAATTTCTTCACTGAAAGGGTGGTTCAGCATTGGAACTGGCTGCCCAGGGAAGTGGTGGAGTCACCATCTCTGAAAGTGTTCTAAAAACTGCAGATGTGACACTTAAGGATATGGTTTAGTGGCAGACACAACAGTGCTAGGTTATTGTTTGTACTTCATGATCTTGGAGGTCTTTTTCAACCTTAATGATTTTATGATTCCATATTCAAGCCACTTTAGGGGAAACAACAAGGAAAGACTTAACCCAATTTTTTTGTTTCTCAAGAATTTTTTCTAACTTTTCTTATTTTTACTACCCCTTTTGTTGTTTCTGGAAAAATAAATGTGTATTCTGAAATCTAAGATAATAAATGTTTATTAATCTTAGTTCTATACCTAAGGGTTCTCATTATGTGCATGTTGGGTGTCTGAAAGGAGATAGGAAAGACACATACACTAAGGAAAACCCCCATTTGATCTGGGCCCTCTTACTTCAGAAGCACCTGCTAGTGTCCATAAAGATTGATCACATGTCTCAATCTGAGTGGCCAGGACTGGTTAATTATTACTAAACAGAGAAATAAACTACTAAATACAAATTACCTGAATCCAGCCAAATTACAAGTAGTGAAAATAGGGTTTTAAAGTTTTTTCAGGTCAGAAAACTATTTCTTATGCTAATATCCTTTGCTTTGGTCACTTTGACCCCACAAATTCATCACTTAAAACTCAACTACAGGACCTCTTATGTAGGAATGAAGGCCCATATATAAAAAGATTACAACTAATGCAAAAATAGCAATTTATCAATGCACCATGGACAGTGTAAAAGATTATTTTAACCTTGAAAGCCAGATTCCCATGGCTCACGTTAGATTCAATAGAGAGACAAATACTGCCTGAAAACCCTCTCAATGTGATTTCCAAGTTCTTCACCCATTTTTTAAAACTTGTCTGCCCTTTTACTTCATATTCCTTTTCACAGTCTCCATCATAAAGCCCTGGAACTTGCATAGTATCTGTACCAATATGAGTCTAATCAGATAAATTTCTCCAAAAGTTGGTCAGCTCTTACAGGAAAAAGTGGTTTGCCTGTATGAAATTTCAGAGACATAAAAACTTTTTGAAAGCAAGATTTGAAGGATACATCACCAAACCAATAGTGAGCACTATTGTGACCCTTTCTAGACCATGTTCTGTTACTCAGAGAAGATTTCTCATCAACTCTGAATCTGAGGAGAAATATAGAAAGGGAAATATAGAGAGAGAGATTATATCAAACACAGTGAAGAAATATGCCCTGCTAATTCAAAAAGTACATTAAGTCAGTGAAGGTTCTGATTTATACATCCTATTCAAAAGATAGAGTGAAAAACTGAGCAGCAGTCCCAACCAAGTTAAAAGTTCCTGTTTCATAACTAGAACTGTTTAGATTTCAGGTTACTTTTTGTTATTAAGCTGTTCTATGAGGAAAGTTAGTGTAAAACTCCATGTATGATCCTATCACTGTGGACTCCACAAATAAAACATGACACTAAAGAGCAAAAATATTTCAAATATGTATTTAAAAATGTGAAAACACCAAAAAATAAGCTTCAATATCTGTTAGATTAAAAAAAAATCATCTCTTTCCCCCACAAACCATTTTTTCCCCAGAAGTGTAATTTTATGTAAAAATTTACAGTAAGCATGAAAAATGTTTACAATTTCAGATCATTATTTCATCTCATCCCTCGTATTTTTTGTAAATCTGTCTAGAAAGCTAAACTTTATCTACCAGCATTCTAAAAACATATTCAATTAAAACACTTTCTTGTGAAATCACTTTTTTTTATTAGATAGCCCTTTGGATTTTTAAGTGGGAAAAGTTTCTTTTTAAAATACTATTTCAAACTTGATTGTCATTCTTGTGCAGGGTTAACTTTGTGTTGGGCTATTTCATATCAGAAAAGCTGAGTGATTCAATAACCAGCAAGCATGAAAACTGTCCCCTAAAATCATATTCACAGAGCACTGGTACCCAACATTATCTCAGCTTCCCTTTATTCTCATTAGTGATGGGACTTCACTTTTGGTTTTACAGAAAGCTCATTATTCCCAAAGCATCAAAAACCCCTTTAATATAAACAGTGTATGGCCTTTGACCTGTGTTGGTTTGAGAAATAAGATGGATGACCTGCCCTGTGAGACCTCATACCAATTCTTATTCCACAGCAGAGCAAAGATGTTGCTTCTCACTGCATCTGAGAAATTGAAATTGTGAGAGTTCGCAGCTCCTTTTACCTTTCTGTTAGGCTGGACCGTCGTCTTCCAATTTTTTAGTACAATGTTAAGTTCACAATGTGTGTCTTACACTAAAATATTCACTCCTTCATTGTTCTAGCCCCTAGAAGCTCTTCTCTTTTCCCATACAGTCCTCCTCCCTGATCTTCAGCCAAAATAGTTTCTTTTAAATATGTGCCCCTCTCAACTTTTACCACTGAGAAGACGCCAAAAACTAAGAATTTTTCTTGATTTTTTTCTTCCCTCTGGCACATTTTGTTGAAGTCCACTTTCCCGAGTCTATTTGGGAACTACTGCTCCCAAATTCCCTTATTCTGAACTGAAATGAGGAAATACTTTGAGTTGGGACATCTAAATAATTTACTGATGCATAGAAACATATCACTGGTTTCAATGAACAGAAAATGGATAGAAAATTGAAATATCAAATTACATGTTATAGATTTTATTAATTAAATTTTCCTGAAACCATGTATAAACTTTCATGAATAAAAAAGAATTAATTAAGAAAAAAGCAATCCCACAACTAAACTGCTCTGACACTGATCATGAAACCACAACATTTACCAGAAATTTTGCCATTTGTCTGACAATAGTTTTAAATGGTGTGTGTAGTTTATTTAATATAAATATTAATGAGTGATTAAACAGTAGGTCACAATAGTAATTAACAATAATAAATAAACAATAGGCCAAAGCTTAGGGAAATCCCTAATAAAAATGTGTTAACAAGAATGAATGTTGCAATGATACAGGAAAACATACTTAAAGATGATAAAGATGAAGAATATGGGCTCTATTTTGGATAGGGAGCATTTTGAAGAGGATATTCTATTAATTAGCAAAGTTAATAATTTAAATATCCTTCATTGTGAATCTTCACATTGGGGCAACACTGCACTTAATTTCAGGCAGAAAACATATTTTGATTTTTTAGTAAACAGACAAGGTTCTTTGTATTGTTATGTATGTTCATTACACAAGAAATTTCCATTCTACTTCTTCAAAACTACAGTTAACCTGAGATTTCTACATGGATTCTGTCTACCGTAACATGACTTGTGCTCTTTTGCTTTGCTTCACATGGAAGCAGTTTTTAGGGTGGTCAGCTGGTGAGTTTCAGAAAAACAACATAACCTTTGAAGTGCTAAAAGGTATTTGTGCTGAGTGTAAGGCGTATCCCCACCTTCATTTTTCCCAAAAGTAGACCACCTGCTGTGCCTTTCTGCCACAACTCCATTTTCTCTTCATATCTGGATCCAGAATAGTACAGACCCAAAACCATACAGACACTGTAAGGAGAGGAAAAAAATATCTGAAAGGGTAGGAAATATGGTCTGTAGGAGAATGGGCAATAAGTGTTCATCTGAATTAGAACTGAGATATACCTAAAAAAAATCACTAAAAAATTATTAAGGATAAAATTCCCAAACAAAAATGGAAATTTCTTTACATGATTAATAGTCCAACTGCAATTCATTGTGGTCATTTGCATACTGACAGCATGATTAGCCAAATTCATGGATGAAAAGTCTATTATTGATACTACTGGTGGCCAGGAAATCCCAAAGACACAAATGATGAAGCGTGGGACAGTGCACCTGGGAAATAATGAGAAATTCCTACTGCATTTTTATACTTTTCTCTAAGGGCCTTCTTTCAGGCAGTGCTGGTATATAATATGATATACCAGCTGATATATAATATGAGGTGGGTGGAGGCTGGTCATGTCCTAGGGTGCCTATTGAGACTTTCCTGTTCTGATCAGACTTGGCTGAACGTGCTCTAGGCCAAAAGAGCTAAGGCACTCTCCCTCCACTATCCTACCACAGTAGTACAAAATTATTAGGGATTTACTGAATGTAATACTGGTATTTCTGCCTCTGCATCTTTTACAGCACATAGACGTCATCTTCTTCATCTTAGCTACTGTAAACAAGTTCTACTCAAAAGTTCAAGCCAAAGAACGTTCATGACCTCTTTGTGATCATAAGCCCCAGCTGGCTCATGGGGTACATTTCCAAAGAGCAGGGATTTTCCTACATTTCTGGAGTATTAATTGTATGTTATTTCTTTGTATCTCAGTTTATTGTTGGAGGATTCAAAGGTATGATAATTTGTATTCCAGATACAGCTGTAAAGTCAAGACCTTCATTACCATGGACTTGTCCTTAAATTTCCTTTACTATCTAATAGTTCACAAAATAAAAGTTTTAATTTGCAAATATGTTGTTTTTCTAGCCAGATTTTGAGAGAAGAGGGGCTACAGAGATAATTTCTGTGAGAAGCTACCAGAAGCTTCCTCTGTGTTCAGCAGAACCAATCCTGCTGGACACGGAGGAAGATAAACTCCAAGATGGACATGCTGCAGGCCAAGGCTTAATTGCAAGATTTAATTGCAGCCAGAGCAAGAGTGGGATGAGAACACTTGTTGAACTGCTGAAAAGCCCTGCAGACAGCAGGGTCAGTGCAGAAGGAGGGGCAGGAGGTGCTCCAGGCACCAGAGCTGAGATTCCTCTGCAGCCCCTGGTGCAGCCCATGGTGAGGCAGCTGTGCCCCTGCAGCCCATGGGGATGCACAGGGATGCAGAGATCCACCTGCAGCCCATGCAGGAGACCCACACTGGAGCAGGGGGTGCCTGAGAGGAGGCTGTGACCCCGTGGGAGGCCCGTGCTAGAGCAGGGTCCTGGCAGGGGCCTGCAGACCTGAGGAGAGAGGAGCCCATGCTGGAGGAGGTTTGTTGGTGGGACTCTTGACCCCATGAAGGACTGGAACATCCTGTCCTTGAGTGACTCACACTGCAGCAGTTTGTGGAGGACTGTGTCCTGTGGGATGGACTTACACTGGAGAATTTCACAGAGAATTATTGCGTCCACTCAGGGTCTGGCCTGGAAGGCCAGACCCCTAGACTGCCCAGGAGATTGGCAAGAAGTCGCCAAACTTGGTGTTTAAATAAATGAGGGACAGGCACAGATTGGTGACCTGAAAAGAAAAAAGGTTTATTAATACGAAAATAGCAAACTGGTCAAAGAGGAATGCAGTACCAAGGGATGCACCAAAAGGGCCAAGATAAGCACAACTTATTTAAAGTAGGATAGAGGTGGGTGAGAGTCCAATAGGAAAGAGGGGTTACAAATATGTAAAACCTTGCAATACATTTTAACCAATAATCTAACAGAGAACAAGGAACTTTCTAGAGATAATTACCATATATGTATAGGGAATGCTGGTAGTGAATCACTTTCTCACTGTAAATAGGTGGATCTTCCCAGACCACACTGTTGTAGTTCTTGGTACTTTGCTCAACCCCAACAAAATTTTTCCTGTAGGAGGGACCCCATGCTGGGCCAGGAGTCCTCCCACTGAGCAGCAGCAAAAACAACCTGTGATAAACAGACCATAACCCCCATTCCCTGTCTCCCTGCACTGCTGGGAGAAGGGTGGGGGGAAGGTGTTTTGGAAGGTCTTATTTTACTTTTCGTTATCCTGCCCTGATTTTGTTAGTAATAAATTCAGTTAATATCTCTAATTTGTGTCTGTTTTGCCCATGAGAGTATTTAGTGAGTGATCTCTCCTGGTCTTTATCTCAACCCATGAACCCTTGGTTTTATTTTCTCTCTCCTGTCCAGCTGAGGAAGGGAGTGCCAGAGTGACTTTGGTGAGTGCCTGGCATCCAACCAGGATCCACTCACTAGAATTCTACAACAGCTGCATGTCCCATGTGATACTGTAAAAAGATGACATTATTTCAGAACCTATTACGCTGAAGTATCCTTCTATGTGTTTAATATTCCTAGCGCATAAATGTTGTTATGATATTATACTGGCTGTAAACTTGACCCAGCAAGTCCCAAGATGGCCAATAATTTTATGTACCTCTCAGTGGTGTTGCCTAGGCTGGAAATAAATTGTAAAACTGGGAACGTGATAAAACTATGAAAAATAATGAGTGGGCCATGGAATACAGAAGGGAAGATTATGCTCTCCTTGTTTCAGAATACGTGAAACACAATGCTTTCTGGGCAGATGGAAGAAGAAAAAAATCATAACATAGATGAAAAAGAATTTTTTCATAGTAGCAACTAAGATGTGGATTTTTTTACCTCAGAAATACTTCAGAGAGTGCAACTTCATAATGTCCAGTACATAATAGGACATGTATAAAGATATAAGAAATCCATAGAATTATTATTTTAATTCCAAGGAACATTTTAAAATGGCTACTAAAACATATCTTCCTGGGTTCCAGTCAATTTATTGTTCAGAATATGTTTTTGTAGAACAAGTAGTTATTCTGCTGTCTAATGAAGCATCTCTGTTACGTTATAACTCCGGTTCAAGACAGCAACAAGATACAGATGGGACAGATTATTCTCACTATGTAGTATAAGAAGACCTACCATAGAATCATAGAATCATTTAAGTTGATAAAGAACTCTTAAGATTTCCTGCTCACTTCTCCAAGGCTTGAAAACTCAGTCATTTAGAGATTGTTGTGCCCAAGGTGGCCTCTGACCATCATATGACCCATCAGTCCTTCCCTGTTTGTGCCAAAGAGCTCCAGCGAGACATCTCCCCTGGCTGGCTCACTCACCAGGAATGTTAGGAGCTTCCACACACTCCAGGAACTTCCTAGACCGTTTTCTCTTTTCTGTGTTGCATCTGTAGCAGATATCTTGAAATTTGAAGTATCCCAACAGAACAAGGGCCAATGATCATGAGACTACTCCCAGGTGCTTGTAGCATATTTCATCTGCCTCTTCATCCTGGTTGGGTGGTCTATAACAGACTCCCACTAGGACACCTGCCTTATTGGCCTTTCCCCTGACTCTTACCATAAATATGCAACCCTATCATCACCACCATCAAACTCAAGTCAGAATACTGCCTAACCTACTGGGCTACCCCATCACTTCTCCTTCCTTTTTTATTCCTTCTAAAGAATGTATAGCCATCCATTGCAACACTCTAGTCATGCAAGTCTTTCCATCATGTTTCTGGGATTGCAAATTTGCCTTAGTTTTCCAGTTGTACAATGGCATCCTCCTGTTTGTTGCCCATGCTGTGTGCATTGGCTGATGCACTTCAGTTACGTTGTTGATCCCACCAGCTTACAGGGGGAAGAAGCCATGAGAATTCTCAGGCACTTCCATGATTTCTATCTCATCAATAAGCCTGATGTCTTTGCTGATACATAAATCTCCATCCCCCACCTCTACTGATCTGGCAGATTGAAGGAACTTGCTAGTACACCATCCCTTAAACAGTCACCAGCTGACCCCAGGCTAATTTCTAGTGAGCTTGACTTTTTCCCTTTCCCCTTCCCAATCTAGTTTAAGGCTCTTTCTATGAGACTTGCCAAGTCCTATGCAAAGATTCTTTTAACTTTTTTGAGACTGGCGTACCCTATTGTGGCATTCACATTCTCTGAAAAAAACCCCTTCACCCAGGGTTTTTCTCCTGGGAAGCTGAAAGGAAGAAAGCGAAGCCTCAGAGAAAAGGAAAACAATTTCTCATTTGCTTCTCATGTGTTGTGCTTGTGTGGAATGTGTGTGGAGATTGTTTACCCACAGGTGATTGTTTGATCTCCGATGAGAGTTGTTTTAACTCATTGACCAACTGGGGCCAAGCTGTGTTGGGACTCTGAAAAGAGTCACGAGTTTTCATTATTATATTTTTAGCATTCTGTAAGTATCTTTTCTGTATTCTTTAGTATAGTAAAGTGTTCTTTAATATAATATAGTGTAATAAAGTAATTAATTAGCCTTCTGATAAGATGGAGTCCTCCTCCTGAGCTCTCCTGGACGCTGGGCAAAAATATTTACAATACCCTATCTGTCGTTAGCAGGCCTGATATCTTTGTAACTGACCCATGTTCAAAAAGCCACTCAAATTTTACCATGCTCAGAGCCAAGTGTAGATATGCTGTATCTTCCTGATTTTTCACTCATCATTCCCTGCAGCTGGAAGAATAGAGAACACTTGTGCTTCTGGCCTCTTGGCTGGTCATCCCAAAGCCCTGAGATCTCTCTTGATTGCCCTTCTTGTGGAACCATCTCTGCTCACCTGAAAAATTCGCAATGGATGATAATCCAAGAACTGCATCAGGGTAGGAAGCTCTCGCTTCATGTATTTGTGTATCTCTCAGTCACATTCCCTGATACTCCTCAGTCAGGTCTCCTCCTCCTGCAGCTCTGTTAGTGAGCAGAAGGGTTCCTGTGCCCTCGCACAGGGCTGCTCTCTCTGCTGGCTGTGCTGACAGCGGCTGGGCTCACCCTGCAGCGTGGCACTGGGGTAGCAGCGTGTTCCCAGCAGAGCTCTGTCTGAGGAGCTCAGTTTGTTGTGGCAGGCACAGAGCTTAGAGAGGCTATGGCCCTCTGCCAGGCAGATACTGCTGCTCTCTGGTCAAGCCAGCAGAGCCCTCTGGGTGCTTGCCCTAGTCATGGTGCTCTCCAGGCATTGCTTTACACATGTGGTGACTCGGTCACCATTGCTCCTGATCCCACTCATGTTCCATCAGCCACTCTCACTCGAGCTGTGGAGCCTTGGCTCACCTTGAGGGTCCCCTGTTGAGAAAATCCCCTTGGGAACCACACTGGAGCTGGAGAGCTCTGCTGCTGATTGAGTCAGCACCAGAGCTGCTCACCCCAGCATATGAGTGACAGACAAACACTGTCAACCTTGTTCCAACAAATTTAATATGTAATGATGTATCCATAGCACAGATCTAACTGAGTTAGTTTAGCTACTTCTAATTCTAGTCCCTGATTTCAAACCAGTCTCTGTTTATATTTTTATACAAGCTAGCCAGTATATTACAGGGAGAGGTTCAGTGGAATGGTTATATTCCCTGCTACCATCCTTCCCCCAGGAGTATGGACAGTTTGAGTGAGACAATGAGCAACAAGCAGAGAAGCAAATCTCCAGTGGATTTGTTGAAATAAAATGCACCTTAGGCATTTTAGTTTTGACTTTGATTGCGAACCACAAGGCATCCCTGCCTGTAGGAACATGCTCTCTTGGCCATGTGAGTAAAAGACAAGGAAATGACGTTCAGATATTCTCCAAAACCATGATCCTTGCCAGTGACAAAAGGCCTAAAGTTAATGCCTGGCCAGTCCTTCCATTAAAAACATCTTACTGGTGGAACAGTAGGGGAAAAATAAGAAGAAATTTGCAAACTTTGTCTTCCGTTCCTTCCCAGAAGTATCTCATATCCACCCATGTTTGAGAATAGAATTTTAATTACATTCTCAGTAGAAAGTCCAAAACAACGTACGTCTCCTGCACACAAATATGTTGCCAGGCACTCAGTATTGCTAAGTAATTCCTGCTGGGTAATAAAAACTGAAAAAAATACATTTTTGACAGGATATTAATTAAGTTTTCAGAAAAGGAAAACATAAGAATTTTATTTCTGTGTGCACAGGTGTACTCATGTACAAGAAAATTGAAGTTTAAAGGAAATATTGGAAACTATTTGAGCAGTTTTAAGATGCTGCTAAAGATAAAATAATTGACTACTCAAAAGTGCAAAATTAAATTTGATTAGAGTACTCAAACCAGCAAGAGCAGACCACTAACACATCAAAAGAATAGAAATAATTAATTATACATATGTATAATTTTATTCTGAAGAATTCTTCATCTATCCTTGCTGTTACATATTATTAGGGTGATCATTTGGTGGCAGTACTAAAAGCTTGTTGGAACTGAGGATGGTTAAAATTCTTTATAAAAATACAAAATGTTGTTGCCTTTCTAAGTCTTTGTTTCACTGAACTGTATAGGTGAGCTGCCTTAGCTGAATATGATTCTTTTTGCATATATTACCTTTATGCATCTGAGTCTAGGCAGACCTTGAGTTTTTCTCCTCATTGGAGAGGAGAATTGAAATCCTAGGGGTTAGGATAAAATTAAAACTTGAAAAGTCAGCTCCAAAGTTAATACTTGATATAGAGCAGACCATGCCCCACTTCTAACACTGCAACTTTCATCATCTTTCATCATTGCCTTTCTTCTCAGAGTTCTGGAAAGCAGCTAAAATGGTATCCAGCCAGGAAGGAGAGAGCCTTTGCAGGAAATCAGCACATACTCCAAAGCTAATCTCTTGGAAGGAAAGAATAGTGTTGTTCTTCAGGGACTATGTATTAGGTTATTCAGCGAGATCTTTTTAATTTAATTTGTCTTTTATGTATTATTCATTAGAAAAAAATCCCATGACATAGCAATAAGAAGGTCACTATGATAGCCAGGCCAAAATAAAGGTAATTTTTTGCTGGGTTATATAGCAAAAAGATGAGTAATCAGTGTGACACAAAAGAAATAGCTGCATAAGGATGAAAGACAGTGAACCAACTATTGTTAACTAGTAGGGACAGAAGTTATAATCATCACTTAAGGATGGTTCTGGTATTCCAATATACAGTCTTATGATACAGTCTAAAAAATTAATGGGCATCAAAAAGCAGAACTGCTAGACAACAGTACACATATGTCTTATCCCTTTTAAAACTGATGTTTGCTCATGAGGCTCATGATTATTGAGAGTTTTACAGAATCACAGAGTGGATCAGGTTGGAAGGGACCACAGTGACTCATCCATTCCAACCTCCCTGCTCAAGGAGGGTAATCCCAGAGCACATGGCTCAGGACTGTGTCCACATGTTTCTTGAATGAAGTGAGGGAGAATCTACAACCTCTCTGGACAATCTGTTCCAGTACTCAGTAACTTGCACAGTAAAGTTCTTCCTCATGTTCGGGTGGAACTTCCTGTGCATCAATTTCAGTCCATTGCCTCTTGTCCTATTGCTGGGCTCCACCCAGAAGAGCCTGGTCCACCCTCTGACACTCCACTTCAGCTTTTTCTGTACACTGTCTTTCCTCAAGGCTGAACAGGCCCAGCTCCCTCGGCCATTCCGCATAAGAGAAATGCTCTGGTCTCTTAATCACCTTTGTATTCCTCGGCTAGACCCGCTCCAAAAACTTCATTGCACGCCAGGTCTCTCTTGTCCTGAGGAGCCCAGAACTGGACACAGCACTTCAGATGTGCCTCACCAGGGCTGAGTAGAGTGGCAGTTTCTTTCAGAGACAGCTTCATTTTCCTAATATTCATGTATAGTTTCTACTATTAATTATATGCAATTTTTTACTATTAATTATATGCAAGTTTTCTACTTTGCAAGTTTTGACATTTCAGATGGTACTGATGTTAACAGTATGGACATAGGCATTAATTTCTGGTTATATCAGTAGAGTAGTAGGTCTGTAATCTCATCTTCAAACCATCACATTGTCTTATTATTGTACAGCATTTTTCTATTGGTACTTGTATTTGAGAGAGTATAGGTCAGTTCTTTCTCAATTTGCTTAAGAAGTCTACTTTTAAATAAATCAGGGGTTGTATTTCTCAAAAAATGGAAACTCATCAAAAATTAGGAGATAAAGAAATATTTAGATCAAGAAAACAGGATATGCTTATTGTGCTGAAAAGTATATTTGGCTTCCATTTAATTTCAAATATTTTTCCTACTTACTTCAGAAGAAATTATTAGATATTTACATTTTGCTCTTGTTCTTTTTAAAAAAGAGGAATGCATTTCCATAAATTATAAGGAGTTGTCTTAATTTGATTTCACTTATTATCAACATAAAATTTAGCTATTCCACAGGATTAATTTTCCTGTTAATAAAATGACAGTATTTCTTATCATTCATTATGATCCAGTTAAAGAACTTTTGATTATGTGCAATTTTTTTCTCACCTCCTTTATAGATTATGCTTCCATAGTCTATAAAGTCTCTTTAGAAAAGTCTTTACAGTAAATAAGGATTCTTTATACACATTATTTATTGGCATGGATGATGGATTTTAACTGAACCCCAGTGTGGCTGTTTACTTTCAAATAAAAACAATCTGCCTAGAGAATATTCTCAAAAAATGACTTGATAAAAATGTATATGTGTTTTCTTGCACTTACATCTTTAAAAAATGCACATAAGAAAAAATGCTGTGTTTTTTCTTGTGAGGCCAATATTGGGGAAATTTAGCAAATTTAAACATAGCAAAAAATATTAACACATGCTCGGCCAGTCTGTACAGGTTATTGAACAGGACCCAAAGATTCTGTCCTTGAAATTGAAACAAATTGGAAACACTGCCTGATTAAGGACGACAGCATCTAAATCCTTGTTTTCCTGTTCAGCATCATTTTGTGTGGGTACCTGGGTATACAGAGAAAACAAACAAAATAAAACTTGCTGGTCTCAGGATTCAAGAGAAATACATGTAATTGGAAACAAAATCAAAGGTCTCTGGTCTAAACAAAAATATAACCCTATTTCTCAGCAAAACAGAGTTTCTAAGAAAGTCTACATGAGGCTGGAACAGTGAAGCAAGGAGACATCAGAGTCTCTGATTTGTATTTCTGCTCGATTTACTTGAGCAGGATCAAATATGCCACTGGCAGACCAAACTGTGAATGCTTTTAGTGCCCGCCTAAATCCTGTTTGCAAGACTCAAGTGAGGCATAGGCCTTTACTGGCTGTCAAAACAAAGACAAATTTCATAGTTTATGAGCAAACCAGGAAGAAATGCAGTAGAAGACATAAATAATTTTTCTAAGGTCTAGTTTTAAATGCAGGATTGTTTGTACCGAAGCAGAGAGTATTGAGGGAGACAAGAAGTTCAACTGAGCAGATATTTCTTAAAAACTGTTTTTTGCCTTCTCATTCTTCTGTGTGAATATTATCCTCCTATTGTTTCTGCAAGAATTTTGAAAACTGATTTGAGTGGCTTACAAACACAAAATATCTGTAATGTGGAAATGGAATAGTGTTTTTCTTTTCTTGGAATTACCTTTTAGACTACCCGGAATAAGGCTGAAGTAAGAGCAGTTTCAATACTAATTGTGTTAGCATAGGATTCCAATCTTATAACATTTCATAGGCATCCACAGATCTGTTTTTCATTTAATAGAATCAAGTGGCAATGCATCCTGCCCTAAGTTATAAATTGGCACCCCAATTTTTCAGCAGTAATAAGCAATCTGAACAAACAGCAGACATGTCTCTTTTGCATCCCAATGCTTGCTTTAACATTTCGGCATTAGCAGCCTTGTGCCTGGTGTGTAGGTTGTGAGCTTACACTGCCACTTCCATTTTGTTCTTATTATGTAGCTCTTTGCCTAAAAACAAAGAGCAAGAATTGGTATGGTAGGATAGGAAATATGAATTTCTGTGTCATTTTCTGTGTTTATGCAAACACATAGAAAACAAAATAAGTGCATTTCTATAGAGGAGCCCCATAACCACTATGTGTCATAAAAAAAAAAAAAAAAAAAAAAAAAGGAAACCAAAGAACCCCAAAAATGTCACAAAAATATTAAACTAGACTGTGGTTTTCTTCTCTTACCTTGAAAAACAATGACAATTAAAGATCAGCACCACCCACATCCATGCATCCTCCTCACACTGCAAAATGGGAAAATGGGATTTGGTGACAATCCTGCAGATGATGTCTAGTCATAAAACCAAACCTCAGTACTTCCCATCTCTTTTAATAAAGGCTACAGTGTTCTACAATTTTATAGAAATTAATTCATGATAGTTGCAGCTCATAACTTCATTAAGCTATTAGCTCAGTGGCCTGTGCCCGTCAAGAGCCACTAAAGAGACAGCAGAGCAGATCTAAGAGCTTGTGTTCCTCTTCAGGGCCAAAGGTGCAGACAGAGACTTTGAAGCTGTATTACCAAAGCTGAACACACACCTCGGAGGAGACTGATCCTGGCAACTTCCACACACTGCCACAGACATTCACTCTTGCCCTTCTCACACTGGATGGAGTAAAAATAGAAGGTTGAAAGGCTTGTAGATCTTGATAATGACCATTTGATAATAAAAGAAAAACTGTGCACACAAGCAAAGCAGACAGAGGAATTTGCTCAGTACTTCCCATTAGCCCCTTTCTGGAAAGCAGGCCCTCAGTACACGATACTGATTGCTTCAGGACAGAAATGCAAGAGGAGCAGACTTTCCCTCCTTCTTCTTCTTTCCCACAACATCTTGTCATACAGAATATCCCTTTGGGTCAGTACAGATCAGCTGCCCCCTCACAAATTTTTGCCCACCCCCTCACTAAGAGGAAAGAGGAAGGAGGTAGCAGTCAGGGAATAAGAGAAATCCTTAACTGTGTTCAAGAAATATTTAGCAACAGCCAAAACATTGATAACAGCACTGGTTTAGACACCAGTCCAAAGCAGAGCACCATATGGGCTGCTATGAAGAAAATTAACTCCATCCCAGCCAGACTTGGCACATACTCTCTGAAACTAGAGGGTAGTAAGTTCACCTCTGTACCCTAAGATGGAAAAAAACCGGAGTGGTCTTGTATAACTGTGTTGCCATGCATGAAACAGCAGAAAGGAAAGAAACAAGGGTAAAGAACTCCCTGCATCATTGAGTGGTTTGAAAAGTTATTTAAAATTGTGCCTGAAACTATGTTCAAATGTTGTGCTAATGCTCAATGTCTGCTAATTTAGAAAATCATACAGTCTTCTGTCCGAGAAACCTACTGGCAGCTGTTACTACTGCCCACATTTGTGATGGATCATGAGGCTGTTAAATGTAACACTGTAAGGCATTTTTCTTCCAAAAGTATGTCAGGTGTGAGATTCTGGTCCTAAAATGAAGTTGAGATGCAGGAAAAAATGTTTTGCTTTGTTTTTAAACAAAGTCCTCCTAACATAACAGCCAGTGGTGTGTGCATGTATTCCCGAGCATTGCTGTCACCTAGCTGGGGTGGGCTCACACCACCACAAAAACCTGCTGCTCCTTTCCCCCACACCAACTTCACAGTCCTGCAAACAATTCTTGTATGAACAGTTCTGCTTCAAACTGCTGAACAGCCTCAATGAATTTGGGAAGCTCAGAGTTATCAGGGCTCTAGTTATCAGGGCAATATTAGGGAGAGCTAATATAAGAAGAAAATTACACAGGCATAGAAGCAAGGAAACAGTACTATAAGGGAAAAAAAGCCAAAATATATTTTATTGTTATTTAAGTTGCTCAAAAAATATTCACTTAAAGCAGACAAGCTTCCTGAGACAAAAATGCCTGAAATACCAAGTAGATATCCACGTATCTACTTGGTATTTATCAAAAATAAATATTTCCGTAGTTTCACTTATAATTAGCTCTACAGTGAGTGTCATCTTTAAATTAAGCCCTTAATGCTTTATACTTGCAAATTCCATATATTTAAATCATGATATTTAGATAGGAAAGTGCACTGATTAACCTGTGGTCTTTAGTTCATCAGGGTGTCAATGCTTTAGCATTGAGATTTTCTGAAAATGCAGCAATTGCTGTGAAGTTACCCTCTGAAAATTCTTAAAAATAGAAATTACAAAGACACATTTAAACTAGACTGTCCTCCTCTTTTTCTGTTTATTTTGATTAGAAATGCAGCCTGTGTGCATACTGTTTTGAAATTCAAGCTTTTTATATTTTAACATTCACATCTTTTGCCAATGTCAATGGCAGGTGTCATTCTGGGACTTAGGAGTCATACATTTTTACAGCTAGAATATGCACATACTACAGGCTTCTAAAAGTTATTTAGTTTTAATATAAATAATTGCTTGAGTTGTGCTCTGCTTATAGAACCACCACTCTTTTCTGTGGAGCAGGATTTTTTACAAAATGAAAGATTATGTCTTATAATCTTGTAAAGACAAGTAAGTAATCATATTAAGATCACAGTTTTAATCATCATAAATTTTTCCTGTGTCATAAAGAATAAAAAAATCACCCTGTGGAAATTGACTGATCTAATAGCTACAGTATTTTCCAAAATTTATTCCTATTTGAACTAAGGCTTATCTTTTAAAAGAACACCTATTTGTAGCCTAAAAATGTATTATTTTTATTAATAATAAAATTCATAAGAATAAGATGAAGAATCCAAGTGCAGAAGCCCTGCTAAATTGTGCCAGAGGGATTCTTCCATCACTATCAGAAAGTCACAACAATTGTTTTCTAGTGGGAATTTATCTAATTTCTTCCAAGAGGTAGGCATTAATATATATTTGCCTCCTAAATTAAAAGAGGGCCTCTTAAAAATTTCTTTTTACATTATTTACTGGGTGCAACTGGTTCATACTTCAGACATTAAATTGTAGTGAAAACACTGAATTTTGAACTATTTTCTAAAAAAAACTACCCCTCTTGGGTAATATTTTCCTAAAAATAAGCAGTTTGCAAGACCGAAATGGATAAAGTTCTCATAAACCTAGTCAGATACCATAGCTCACTCTGACTTGAACAGAAGGTTAGAGACCTTAAATATTCAATTATCTCATGAATTTTTAACCTCATGACCTTTGCCAGTTTCCACAGTGTCGACACCATACTTCCTTGGGTTCATCTTGGCAGTTAAAGGAGGGAAAGACAACCTTGATTTTATTTTTTTATACACACAAACAGAAACACACACACACATATATATAATTGACAACTATTAATTGTCAGTATATATATATTTGACAAATATTTTGAACTAATAGAGAAGAATTAAAAACTTGAATACCCTGAAATTCATTTCATTAATTAGCACTGATCATCTTACTTCAGTAGTAAGTTTTTAGACTCCACACTTTTTCAAATTGCATCCCCAAGTTAATGAAGCTTAAAACTCTTCCTTATTTGAAGGAAGGTTAAGCATAAACTACTGCTACATCCCAATTAGACTCTCCTGGGATATAATAAATGGGATTTAAATTGTAAACAGAGATCTACACACTTGTGTAGGAGAATTTTTATCCATGCATAGTTTTTCACTGATATTGCTCATACCGAAAAGGTCTCTGGTCTTAAGATAATAATGAAGAAAGAGTGAGTACTACATAATTTAACCTCATGAATACACTGCAAAAGCAAATCCATATATATATTACCCCTGTAACAAGAAGGCTGTTATCTTTTGGCTTTCTGTTTAACATTAAGAGTGCTAGTTGATTAAAAACCACAACCTTTTGAGAATGAAAACTGCAAACAGAAAGCTAGACATGATAATAATTGTACATGGTTGTACTAAAAAGGGGTTGAAATCATCAACAAAACTGTAGTAGAATGACTTGCCTGGGTAAAACTATGTGACCTGCCTGGGCTTTCTAATGGACTATGACTCTCTATTCAAAATAGAGAATAGAATTCAACCATCTTCATCTCTGTGCTCAAATGTTCCCTATAAGTTTGGTTAAGATGTGACAAATGATAAAAGCACATTAATTGAATTTCTATATATCAGCTGCTCCATCAGTAAGGAGAAAATCACAAACACAGGAGATTAAATGAGCAGTGTGATTAAAATGCTATCCACGTGCTTGAAAAAATCCTAGCAAATGTTAGGAATGTTAGAAATTTCAAGATTGCATCTATCCTCAGACTAAGGTGGTAAATCACAATATCTGTAAAAGCTGAATGAGCATCCTCAGACTGCTCAGTGCACTGCTAGCAATCTTATAGCACTTGTCACTGAAAGTGCTCCAAGCATTTTAAGCAGGATACTCTGTTTCATTAGCCTTATTTTACAGTTTATGGAACAAACATAGTGAGAAAGTGGCAAAAAATATGATAGGAACAAGATCCCTACTGAGTTCTTACAACTCCAATTTCAGCTACTCTTTATTATACTATTCTTAGTCTGCCTTTTAGCTGTCCTGAAGATTCATACTGTCCAGAAAAGAGAGACATAAAAATTTATGTGCTTCTCTTATGGCTTTAGGAGCATATGTATGCAGTAGTTTCTTTACATATGTGTGCATAGATATGGGAATCCATATCAAAATTGCTGCAGTGATGAGAAGTGGATTCAGTATTAGCTGATCCTCATACCTATTTCCCACTCTGAACCAGTCCCACACTGAGTGCAGTCAGCATTCTATAGACACAGATTGCATCTGGCTTTGGGATCCCAGGTTGAGGAGGAAATCAGTAAACAGCAGGGAGTTCAGTGGAGGACTAACCAAGGTGGTCAAGGATGAGAGCACTTATCCCATGAGGACAGGCTGAGGTGGCTGTTCTTGTTCAGCTGTCATATTGTAATGGGAAATATTCTGGTTTTAAAAGGAAAATATTACCATATATGCAGGCTTTGTAGAATGGGAAAGTGCAGGCTTTGTATCTTGTTAGTATCATGATACCATTGATAAATAACAATATGCATTCCTTTACCTACTCTCCTCATATTGTATAAATTACTATGTCAACAGTTTTAGCTGCTAATGACTGGGGATGTATAAAAAGGAATTTAATGACACTTAGAAAATCAGGACGTGGAGCCTGGAATAAGTTTTTTGTTAGCCTGGAAGCAGAGATGTTCATTGTAGGGGAAAAAGGATGAGATTTTTCCCATATAAGTATATTGTTTATAGTCAAAATAACATAACAATCCTGTACAAGAATTAAAGTGCAGAATTAATAAATTAATGATTTTTTTTCCATGTTCAACACTGTAAATATTTCAGTGCTATTGAAACTACAAATTTTAAAGCAAAACAAAAAATCTGCTCCTCAACACCTCATCATTACAAATGTATACATGGTAAATATAACATGCAGTAATTGACAGATTGTATTGAAAATTATTTGCTCTATAGAAAAGTGTTTAGAAAGGAATGTATGCAAATCATGTCTACACCTTAACTTGAAAATACCTAAGCACATGTATACCTGTGCCTGTGAAAAATTGCATGAATGAGTCAATCTATTAAGCTTACAACAATGGACTAAAAAAAAATGCCAAGAGAAGCATTTATATATAGAGATAAAGCAATGATGGTTTTAGACTGAACAGACTTAAGTACGCACTCCATTAATTTTCATGAAATTCTGCGGAAGTAGAATACTCGTGCACAGCTTTAGTGTCATCCCTGAAGTCTACACGATTAACAAGTAATAAAAACTTGATATGACGCATACTTCTGGAGGAAAGTATATCTTCTAAGGGGAAATGGGAACTTAAAATGGGCCTTCAGCATGTAGGGAACTGTGAAAATCCAGTACCAGATACATTGGATTTACTGTGCACAGTGCAGCTGTTCTGAGTACATGCAGCACTGCTGTGTGTGTGTGCAGACACCCCAATATTGCACTCTGCTATTCCATTCTTCTGTATCTACATTTGCACCCCAGCCTCTGACTGATTCCCTCAAGATAGCTCTGCTGGTGAAACTGTCAGTCTTGGCTCCTGAGCAACTTAGTGACTTCATTTCTTCACACACAATGGTTTCAGAGAAATAAGTAACACTGCAGTTTAGACCTTAACCATAAACCTATTGGCATACAAGGCCAACACAAAGAAAAAAACAGTGTACATGCAGTTTTTTACAGTATAAAATGGGATATTGAATGCAAATATTTCTTGGTATTGTTTGGATTATATAGGCTGTTAGAATTTATGATTAGTCATATACCTTAAAAATAGTAAACTGTTAGGTAGATAATGGAGATCAACACATACACCATATAATTATTACTGCACAGAGGATGTAAGAGCTACAGTATCAGAAACTGTATACGCATCAGTTGCAAATGAAATGATCCTTTAATCATTTGGGCACTTATGGTACTGGTTGTCTAGATTTTTTTGTACGCTCTGCTAAAAAAAATCTTTTATTGGATGTTATAATCACATTTATCTAGAATCTAGGATGCTATTTGAAATCCTGATTGGACAAAATAACAAGAAACAACCTAACTTCATGTCCCAATAGAGTAATAGAACAAGTTAGTAGAAGAAAAACATAAAGAAATGTAAAACCACCGAGAAGAATTTATTCAAGAAAATATAATTTCTTAAGACCAAAACAAAAAACAAGCTGTCTGTGATTATGAAGACTAGACAAGCCAATTGTTTGGGGTTTTTTTTAAGTGTTAGAAAGCTACTGGATGGAGAAAAATATTTGATAGGTGCAGTTGGACAACTTGCGTTGGAAATCTCTTTAGATAAACTATCCAGTTTACCTTGGAAAACTCTTCAGATGATTCAAATTTAATCATTCACACCTTCAAATCAGTGAACAAAAAACATACAAAAAATTTGTAGCATTTCAAAAAAAACAGGAGTTTTTCTGAATATGGTGGTGTCCTTGTTAAAATGATTATCTTATAAAAGTTCTGCTATCCAACCTGACATGCATGCAGACATAAAGCATACTTGTTGCCTTTATCGCTGTTTGTTCAGGATTTTGAGACTTTTTTTGGAAGAGGAGGGCTTACAGAGTACCCTAGTCAAATTTTCACTGTTTTTCTATACATCTATGCTTACCAAACTATCTTTAGAGGTGTGTCTGTATATTCTGTTGTGATGAACTAATAGGATCCTACCCTCAAGGATTTCAGCATCAGGAATGATAAACAAAGATGATACACAAAGGTAAATTTTCAACACAATTGGGAATAGGCAGAATCTTTGCCAGTTGAGCATGTATTCCCTGATATTTTATGTTAAAAAATATCTGCAATTCACCCACATATTGTACATTATCAACAATTCTGTTATGAAAATTTGATTTTCCAATGGTTTTGCATGTCGTCCTCTGACATATGACACAGTGAAGTGATTTTTGCAAAAAATACTTTGTAAAACACTCTCACTTGGAGTCAGTGGATTGCAAATTATCTGCACAAGCAGAGTTCTCTATTACATGCCTGAAACCAATAAATAGCAAAAAGGATTTCAAACCCTGTCAGGCATTCAGTAATGTGTGACTGATTTTATTCTCAGTGCAAAAATGAATTAATTATAGCTTGAATCTTGTGTTTTGTATGAAGAGAATCATAGAATCATTAATTTGGAAAAGATCTCCAAGATCATGAAATCCAACCGTTGACTGAACCAGCATTCCAACTAAACCATAGCATGAAGTCCCATGTCCAGCTTTTTCTTAAACACTTCCAGGGAGGGTGACTCCATCACCTCCCTGGGCAGCCTGACCCAATGCTTAACCACCCTTTCAGTGAAAAAATTCTTTCTGGCATCCAACATGAACCTATCCTGGTGCAGCTTGAGGCCATTTCCTCTTGTCCTGTTGCAAGTTACCTGGGAGAAGACTCCAAACCCCACCTGGCTAGAGCCTCTTTCAGGCAGTTGTAGAAAGCATTAAGGTCTCCTCTGAGTCTCTCTTTCCACAGGCTAAATAATCCCAGCTCCCTGAAGAAGAAGGAAGAGGAACATTTGCAATGATGGTGTTTGTCTTCTCAAGTCACCATTACATGTGATGGGGCTCTGCTTTTCTGGGGAGGGCTGAAATCCTGCCTGCCAACAGAAAGTGGTGAATTAATTCCTCAATTGGCTTTGCTTGCCCACGTGGCCCCACTTTACCTATTAAACTGTCTTTATTTCAACTTCTATTGTCTCCCCCATCCCACTGGGGAAAGTGAGCTAGAGGTTGTGTAGGGCTTAGTTGCTGGCTGGGATTAAATCCCAACATTGTCTCAAAAGTGTGTCAAAACACAGTATGTCAGATTCAGCTTCCTTTCACAAATATATCACAGTCTGTTTTGATAAGAAAGGGATATAGTTTAATTATTTGGTTTTGACATATGGCACCTAATTGAATTCTTTTCACTTGTTCAGTTAAAAACAACCATCCACAAAGGCAGCATGCAATTTCTGGACAAAAAAATTAACACAGAAAACTTTGTGTCATTTTACAAAATAAATCAATCTGTGTGGAACACCTGAATTTTGGTTTCATAGGTTAACTGCCCTAGCAACTGTAACAACCTGCTAGCAAACAAACTTTTTTATTTATACTCCAGAATTTTTCCCCTGCCACAGACTTTAATGATCTATCAAAATCAAATAATTATCAGACTCCATTACAAAAATGCAGGTAAATACTGAAAAATCTAAAATCAAAAAGGAAAAGGACATGTAAGTTGTTTTCTTACTTAGACACTACCTTCTAATCATTCAGTCAGACTTTTGAAAACTAGAAATCCATTCTACAGCATGTAGAAATTCAAGACATATATAGCAGCTGGGGTTATTTCAAATGGAGACATATGACTTTGCTTTTTCCATCCTGTAACACAGATAATCATTCATAATTTAGGGTAAGGCATTCAGAGGGGATGAGTCAAAGAATCATAGAATGGTTTAGATTGGAAGGGACCTTAAAGATCATCTAATTCTAACTCCACTGTCATGAGCAGACATATTTCCACTAGAGCAGCTTGCTCAGAGTTCCAGCCTGGCTTTGAACACATCCAGGGATGAGACATCCACAACTACTCTGGGTAATGAAAGTCAGCAAAAAAAACCCCAACATCCTCTTCAAGAACAATACATAAAACACAGTTACCATCACGTGCATCATGGAGAGTTAGGGCAAAATAATGGTATCATGAACTTGCATAGCACATTTCATCTGGGCAACCAAAAGTACTTTACAGACACATTTTTTTAGGCCCTGCAAATGCGTTCTTCCTATGGGTTCTCTAAAAGATGTATTTTTCTTTTGCTGAGTTTCCCTTTATATTATTTTTGGTCACCCTCTTTGACCATGGAAGCAAGCAAGATTTCAGTCCCTGAAGGACAAACCAATCCAGGGGAACAATATCTTCAGTTCAGGGAAACAATATCTTTTCTCGAAACTTTTCTGCATGATATAATATATCCCCAGCCTGAGAAAGAACTTGAGTTTTCCAGCAGTCATTTTCCTAAGCTCTTCCATCTCTCTCAACTCTTACTACTATTTTAATGTGAAGCACCAAGCTCCAGCTTTTTCTGTAAGCTGTGCAACAGAGAACCAGGTGATTCACATGTCAAGGAAGAGCTTGGGTCTCTTTTGCAGTGGTCAGATACCATGTTTAGAGTTCTATTTTAGCTCATATGTAGGTGGTGGTAAGCCAAACTACAGCAGCAGCAGTAGAAAATCTTATTGTACAAAAATTTTTCAACACTCTTTTGAAAAGAATATTTTAATTGAATGATTTTACTGTTACTTGAGAACAAAACATGTTTAATTTTCCTTAGGAAGCATATTATCAAACAAAGGCTTCTTTATACTAAATGGAGTATGATAGATAAAATTGTCAAGTAAAAACAAAAATTCAAAGGGCTTTTGTAGCTCTTCAGACATCTAGAAATCTCTTTCTTATATCTTTAATATTACAAAGGCTACAGATCCTCTGTTGTTAATGTTAAAGCACTGAAGAAATCAACAACTCTGGGAGGAATGTGTTGTAATTTGATGAGACAATTCTATAACTTGGAACCTTCAACCTAGAGAACTGGCAAGTTTTGCCATAGAGTGAATATACTCATTGATTTTTCTGCAGTTCAACTACATAATTCTTTGTCTCATTAAAAAAAAAAGTACCTGAGGCTATTTAGCTGCCATTTTTTGAAATACCTTCCTTAGTGTTGACAGGTATTCAGTATAACTTCTGCTAGGGCTGAGAATGTTGTCATTTCTTCCTAAGGCATGAGGATACCTTTTAATAATAGTTGTGGCTCTCTGAAAATTTTCCAGCACAATACGACAGTATCCCATATGGCAATATACGGTGATGAAAAATTCCTGCAGTCCTACTCCAGATGCAGTGGCTACTACACCTTTAGCTTATTACAGGTTTGTTTACAGTTTTTACAACCATCTTACACCTGACAAACCTGCTATGCAGAAAGCAGATAAAAAAATCTAGAAAACTGAGACATGGTAACTTTGAAACCTTCTCAGTGGCAGACAGCATGGCCCAGGAAACCACAGGCACAGGGGAAATGCATTCAGAAAACTTCAGTGGTTATCCAGTGCTCTCTTCTTTTAATTCATCAATCTTAGTTACATTTCTATCTTAAAGGGTCAAACACAGAGTTTTCAATCTTGCCACTGAGATCAGCTCAATTGGTTAGAACCCAGTGCTAATTGCACCTAGGTTGTGGGTTCAATCCTTATATGGGCCATTTACTTAAGGGCTGGACTCAATGATTTGTTCCAACTCAGAATATTCTGTGATTCTGTGAGTAACACTATCCTGTGTGAAGTTGCTCTTCTATTCATTAGTGCATTTATACCACTGATATTTGGCCAGGCTTCATGTTCTTCTTGACCCTATATTATTACTTGTGGTAATGGTCCCCCTTTCTTGTGCACCTTATCTGTGATATTACCTTATCTTCCTTTGCACTCCTTCTTCTAAAATTAAGAAGCTTCTTTCTTCCTTTTTCTTTCTTCTTTTTTCATGAACATTTTAAATTCATATTTCTTCATTTCATAGAATTATAGAATGGTTTGGGTCAGAAGACACCTGAAACATCATCTAGTCCAAACCTCTGCCTGTCACAGGCAGAGACACCTTCTACTACCTCAGATTGCTCAACGACCCATCCACTCTGATTTTGAGCACTTGCAATGGTGAGGCATCCATAACTTCCCTGGCCAACATGTACCAGTGTCTCACCACTCTGCCCATGAAAAATTTCATCCTTCCACTACAGTAAAAAGTATCTCTTCTTCTTAGAAGCCCCTTGTATATATTGAAAGGACACAATGAGTCTTGTCTACTCCAGGCTGAACAATCCCAACTCTCACAGCCTGTCTTCACAGGATTGGTGCTCCAGCCCTATGATCATCGTGGCCCTCCTTTGGACTCATTCTGAGAAGTCCCTGTCCTTCTTGGGATCACAGAGTTGGATGCAGACCTCCAGGTGGGGTCTCATGGGGGCTGATAAAGGTCCAAAATCCCCTCCTCCCACACTACTTAGATACAACCCAGAATACATTTGACTTGCTGGACTTCAAGCAGACATTTCCAAGTCATGTCCATCTTTCCATCCACCAACACCCCAAAGCTCTTTTCAGCAGGGCTGCCCTATGCCCATTCTTTGTCCAGCTTGTGTTTGTGCTCCAGGTCACTTGCAATCCTTTGGGATTCCTGATGTGTATGGCGGGAGGTGGTGGCTGCTGTTACCCCTGCCCACCGCAAATGTGCCTCCTCATCTACTTTTGGGCCAGATGTTGACTTTGGGCATCTCTTGGCATTCCCTTGGGATTTCCCCACCTCAGGAACCCCCTTCCCTAAACACCACAGCCTCTTTCTCTCTCCACTGTGGGATCCACCTTCTACAGAATTGAGAAAGCTGGAAAATAATATTTTCCCTAATAAATAAGGTTTTTCCTCATGAAGTACAAATTCCTGTTTCAAAAGATAGAAAACATTAAATAT
This sequence comes from Melospiza georgiana, assembly GCF_028018845.1. Lineage (NCBI taxonomy): Eukaryota > Metazoa > Chordata > Aves > Passeriformes > Passerellidae > Melospiza > Melospiza georgiana. The sequence goes on from NC_080432.1 coordinate 94,484,297, forward strand.
GTTCTAAATATATTTTTCGTGTGTAACCTGCAATTTAATGGTTTTTGAATGATGGTCAAAACGACCATGGAATTTATATTTTGCATTTTTGTTTTCAATAAATATGAGTTTCAGGAAAAGCAAAATCCTTTAGTTATGACCCAACAAACAATTTTAGTAAAGGAATGAGTACATACATAAAAAGTTTCACACTGCTTAAAAAATTTTCAAACCATCAAGATTGTCCCATCTTCTTTAACATTCAGGAACTCTATGAAAAGTAAAGCTAACTGAAACAGTGTTAGATGAAAAAATAAAATTTTGATGACAACTGGAAAAAAAAGAATCAAAATGGAAATTTATCAACTATGGCGAAAAACATGATAAGTTTTGAAATTCTTTGGTGGTTTGCAGATAAACCATAGCAAACCTAAATTCAGCTGAATAATTTTTGAATCGTGTACTACTGCAGGATGTTGCATATGTAATAAGGTGCAGATTTGTAACTTCCTGTGTTTACAAGGATGCATCTCATTCAAAATGGAACAGCCAGCACACAAAACTGAGTGATATAAGAACAGAATAGGAACCAAAACTGCACTTTGTCACACCCTGTGTGCAGCTACAGTTTAGTTATTTAGCGATGGCAACACTTAGGAAGAAACTGAAGAAGCATTTATTACCAAGAGCAACAATCTGATTGCTTTATAATATGACTGTTTTTTCCACATTATCTGGAATTAAAGTTCAGAGATAAGTAGTTCTGGTATGGTCTTCCATGGTGTTCAGCTGTGGAGAAGAAAAATTACTTCTTATGTTAGTTTGTTGGCTTCTGTATTAAATCAAGATGTTTGTTGCATTTTTTTTTCTTAGTATTATCAGAAATAGACCACAGATGTTTTTTTCAAGGAGATGGAGGAGTAAAACTATTGCTTTTTATACATGAACTTAAAAAGCATAACATTGTGATGCAAACCAGCAAGCTGTTCAAAAGTTTTGTTCAATATTTCAGACTTCTTTGAAAACCATAAATAATGAGTTTGATTTTATTTTACTACTTCTGCTTTCTTTTTGCTCAACGTGTAGAATATCAGAAAGAGGATTATGCAGCTATTCAAATGTCCATAAGCTGAGTCTGTCCTGCTGCCATCACAAATCTGAATGGCATTGCCAAAGTTGACAAATGTTCGCATGTGTCAGTGAAGATGTTTTCACAGATTAGGCCTTTCCACCACAGCAAGTTCAGCTTGGTGCAATAATAATAATAATAATAATAATAATAATAATAAGAAGAAGAAGAAGAAGAAGAAGAAGAAGAAGAAGAAGAAGAAGAAGAAGAAGAAGAATAAAGTGCATGTGTGTGCATGTGTGTATCTGTATGTGTGTGTGCCAAAGGGAAAAGCAAAGCTTTGTGTAGCCTTTCCCTCACCTGGACAGGCCCAGTGCAGGAAGTAGATCTGCTGCACTGATTCTCATTCTTTTAAAACAGCGATCAGAGACCAGGACTCAAAATTTACTCTTTTTTTTTCCTTTCATTTTCATTTTGATGATATTAAAAGGTTGCAGCACAAGGTAAAATGTTCTGTCCCCACACCTACCAATGGGGAGAGAACTTTTCCTTGTGATAGGAATTTCTAGTCCTTAATAAAGAAGCGAAGTGGAATAAGGTGCTTTATAATCACTGAACTGAATAATAGTCTAACAACACCAAATACCACTTCATGCTACCTGCAGAGGGGTAGCTTTTTCAGAGGACTTGCAGGGTCATGAAATACTTAAAAGCAACACAGTGGGTGAAAACATAAAACCTCTGCATGATGAGTTAGTGCCTAATGATCTTACCTGTGACCTTATCTGTGTGCTTTTTCCCACTAGGAAACCACTTCAGCCCTCAAAATCCAGAGTTATTGACTTGGCTCAAGTAAAAGCAGATAGGATGGAGTCTAGTCCGATAAATAACCCACATAAGGAAGCTGGAACCATGGAATTTGCTGAAATACTAACTGTAACCATTGTTGCATGATTTTGTGTTGGTATTTGGAAACAATACAATAAATTGAAATCCTGACCTCATGCAAGAAATAATTAAAAGAGTGGATGAAATGGTACTTCCACTGAAGTCAGCACATATAGTTTGATTCCAAGTATGCAGTCTTTTTCTTTTCCAAAAAAATAGATGGAAATACTTATTCTTTGAAGTCTATATTCATTACAACTGTCTTAAGACATGAAAACAGCTATATATGGTACTAAAAATGCAGTGCAAAGCTACCTAGATTTGCTGACATTATATTTTGTGCTGAGATTTCTGTTTGAAGATGAAAATGCACAGAAATATTTCAAGTGAAACAGTAAGCAAGAATGTGAAGAATAAGGAAACTTCCACCAAAAGTCACAACAACAAGCCCATGTGACCAGTTTTATCTGATCCCACTAGACCTGTTAAAGCTAAAGCATAAAAAGGTAAAAAAAAATCACTAAAAAACCCCCAACAACCAAAAATGCAAAAAAGGACTGCATACCTGCAGTATTTAAAATTTGATATTTGCACATGAATATAATGAATAGTACAATTTAGTATTACTTTGTATTGCAGTACTTCAACACTCTTGATACTGATTATTTTCCAGGTGGGTGGTATTGTTGTTCGGCACTACAACCTTACTATTGACAGGACATACATGACAGAATCACAGTAGGGGAGAGGTTGGGAAGTATCTGTGGAGGAGGTCTGGGCCAAACACCCCTTATCAGGGCAGCATCCTTTACAGCACACAACTCAGGATCACATCCACTCAGACATCATGCATGAAGACTCCATGGCCCCTTTGGGCACCCTGCGACCATGTTGGAACACCTTCTGGGTAAAAAAAAAAAAAATTCTTGTATTTAAATGGAATTTCTCATATTGGATTTTTGTTCAATGCATCCTATCCTTTCACTGATCATCACTGAGATGAGCCCAGATCCGTATGAACTTTTATGATTCATTTAGATATATATTCCTCATAGTCATCTTTTCTCCAGACTGGAGAGTTCAAGCTCGCTCAGCACCCCTTTGTTCCCCAAGTGCTCTGGCCCATTAATGATCTTTGTGGTTATTTGCTGGACCAACTCCACTATCTCCATGTCTCTGTTCTACTAGGGAGCCCAGAAGTGGATACAGTACTCCAGGTGTGTCTCAGCAGTGCTGAGAGGAGGGGAATTATCACCTCCTTTCCATGCTACTTACCAGGCTTCCTTGCTGCCAGCACACTTTGCTGGCTTAGGGACACCTTGATGTCCACCAAGTTGTTCTCCATCATTGTCCCCCCGCTGTTCTTTTCAATACATGGAGTTGGAGTTACTTCTAACCAGGAGCTTTTCTTTTTGTTCTGCTTTATTTTTAGCCCATTTCTTCTGCCTGTTGAGGTCACTTTAAATGGCAGCAAACCAAATATATTTTAGCATCTACTTGAATATAGTTTAGTTAGGGTATTAAAACCCCCAACCAACGCTTCATGATAAATGATAGAATTGCTCTCACCGTGCAAAATACTTGCAGTCTAAGTGGAGAAAACCTAGTGAAGGTAGGTAAAGAGGGCTGTCCTCAGTTTGGAGAGAAGAGCAACTGAAGCACAGAAATTGAATTTTCACCCTAACTTTAAAAAGAGAGTCTGTGGTAATGAATCTATGTAATATTCCCTAGTGGGCTCAAATAATCAGATAATTTTTCTGCCTGAGTACTTCAAAATAAACGGAACATGCAGATCATGCTGTACAATGTGCAACACCAGAAAATTTGTGAAGTAGACCTTGATCACATAAAAATTAGGAAAAATAATCAAAGACTAGGAGCATTAGTAGTTCTCTTGCAAAATTGGAAAATAAATTTGACATAGGGATCCTACAACTGTTTTCAATATTTGAAAATCCAAATAGAGTTCAAAATCTAAACATTAAAATCTCTTTTTCATTTAGCAAACAATACTCTCTGTGAGCAATTACACAAATAGGTCTTAAGGTGCAAAGGAAAAAATATGATCACAAAAACTTCAATTTCATCTCTGATACCAAGTTAATACATTAACCTATATCTCAGCTCATTATTGTTTAAAAAAAATCAGATTGTCAGACCTTTTAACTGCCCTTGTAAAAACCTCTGTTTGATAATGTATGTATCAAAATCATGATACATATTACTTCTCACTCTGTACTATAACACTTACTTAACTGGAAAATAGTCATCTCACCTGCATTGTGTATAGAAAACATATATAGCTAATATTATTTAAGTAATGGCAACAACTTTCTGTACACTACTTATATGAACCTACAGATAACAAAAGAAGATATTCCAAAAGGAATATTTATTCCCTGTTTCTAATCATTCATCTTTTACATGAGAATGAGGCTCTTTAGATCTTAAAAGCTGAATCTTCTGCATAACAAACATTTTTTTTTCATCTTGTATCTAAACTATTCAGAAGCATATTTCTTATCAGCTGAACACATGCACAAACAGCACAGGATTTTATATTGTATTATGCATACACATACTTCATCAGTATGCTGAAATCAAATGACCAAGTAAATATTTATAACAATATATGCACACACTAGGGAATTTCTTTTTGGATGAGTGAAATAAAAAACCCTCTCATAGAAGAATGCAATATGCTGTTTAAATATATATTTGCAAATTAAAAGAAATTTTAGATTGTACTGTGCTGCACATAGGGTTCGTGAAAATTATGTTTCTTGTTTTCCATAAAATTTTACACCAAAAGACTGCAGCTGACATTCTTATCAGAAACAAGCTGTGCTCTGCTCTTGCCAATTAAAACCTAAAAGAGACGTCAGTCCTCTTATGACTCATTTTAGTTTGGTGTTACCTGGCAGGATATTTCTATTCCTTTTTAACAGAAAACAAAACAGCACCTGACAGAAGTTTAAAAGACATAAACTTTGCAACTGCAGAATTCCTGCTGGACCTCATCCCCTGCCCTTGGGCAAGGGCACCTTCTCCAGGCAGCGATCCCTGCAGCTCAGGAGAGAACAGGCCCAAGAATCTGCTGCTCGCAGCTCACTGGGGCTCTGCTGCACTTCAGTCTGCGAGCTGAGGGGTCAGCCCAGCCACATCACACACCTGAAGACGTAAGACACGGCTGTATTTGGGCAGAAGTAGTAATTAATAAACTAGGAGACTAACGAAAATAAGCCAAGCAAATGCAGGATGAAACGAGATGCGTTTTGCACCTTCCCCCACCTGAAGCCAAGCTGCTGTGCTGAGCCTTCTGCTGCTACAAAAGCATTCCCTGCTACCAGGCCTCCATACAGGAGAGAGATAGGATAGGAGTGAAAGAGCAGCGGATAATTCACCTAACTGCCTACTCTTATCAAATAGCATAATTAATCTACCTTAGCAACTGGCCCTAATGAAGATAAGGTATCTAAAATTATTCTTCTGAAGCAAACAGGGACACAGGAAATGAAATCAATTTTAATCTGAATCTGAGCCCACTGCAGTCAAAACATATTTGATTATCTCTCAGCAGAAGCCAGAAGAACTTCTGGAAGGTGTCAGTAGCCAAAGGAAAAGCAGGATACCCAGAATCTTGTAGAGCCTGGATAAATAAAAATGTTTTGCAGTAGATAGTGAAACTTATATTAAGCAGGAGGAAAAAAATAAATTATTCTGTGCTGAAATGTGTCTCTGTCTTATTACAATCTTCATCTCCCTGAATAAAGTTCACCAGTAGGCAGAATCCTCAATTCTAACCTGAGTCAATGACTCAGTCTGTGACCTTGAGCTAATCACTTGACCTTCATCTGAAGCAGTCAAGCCAGCTAGAAAATTGTGTGAAAATATCACATTGCTGAAAACCAGACTCTGTACCTAAAATGAGATTTTCTTTAGAAAAAAAAATGTACACTGCAGGGAAGAAAATAAATTATTATTTATCCTGAACTCTGGGTTAGAAGGCCAAACCAATAATTTCCAGTGTTCACTCTATAATGAGGGGATTCTTGCCTCATAAATACCATGACACTGTGTAAGATACATATAAATAAATTCTCTGCAGTTACTTTTTAAGCAAAGTTTATTCACATGCATGAAATTTTAAAGAATTCTGTCAGTTGAACTCTTCAACATTTAAAATAATCAGTGTGCTCAATGATTGCAACAACCTTGCAGAAGAAAGAAAAAAGGCTGAAGGTTACTAAAATGTATGTAATTCACAGCAGGGTTCCAAAGATTTTCCCATTTCAAACCAGTGAAGTTCAAATGAGAATCCACAGTTAAAAAAAAATCACTGAAACCAGAAAAAAATGTAACTAAAAAAAAACATTCCTTTAATGCATTCATTAAAGAGTCGGAAATAATATGTAATGCATGCAGGATTATCTACCCTTCAGTTGTTTTCAATTATTGAATTTTCTGGTTGAAAAAAAGCCAGGGTTTTAACATATTTTGTTTTAAATATGCTCTGAAAGTTTAATATTTCAATCTGTGAATGAAAAATCTAACATAAAATGATTTGATTGTCTGAGATCACAATAGTTAAGTAGAGGGGTATAAACATAGTCATAGAAAGAAATTAATATTTCAAATATGCACAGCAGATTGAAAAAATGGCCAATAGTTCTTCATCTTTTATTTTCTTCCTTCATCTACTATATTCTTTCCTTCATTTTGCAATACACAAAAAAAAAAAAAAAAAAAAAAAAAAGTAAAGAAAGAAAAAGAGAAGTGGGAAAAGAAAAATTTAAGTAAATGAACAAAAGAGTATTATTTTGAAAATTCAAACATGAAGCATGTAATACACCTAAAACATGAAGCCTCATTTTTGTATTGCGGCCCTGAAATGAAACCCTTCAATCTCTAACACTTTAATTTCTGAAAGTATGGTTGTTAAATGCATTTCCATTTTCTCATACTACTGTGGGTGCAGGCATGTGGCTAGATTATATTTCTTTCTAAGAAGGGCAATTAACTAACCAAGATCTATAATAAAAACATAGGAGATTTGTCCTCATGGCAGGGGAGTGTGGTGAGGTGGAGGGAGAACAAAAGAGAAAAATTGCTTCTGAGAAAGAGTGAGAACTTTCAATTTGCCTTGGATATACAGAATACTTGAAAACAAAACATCAAAACTTCAAAGTTTTAGAAGACAAGTCACTATGAATGATATCCCTATGAGAAATATTTGAGAATTCTACTTATGCCAACAACAGAAATTGTGATTCAGAAATTGTAAGTAAATTGAGAAATTCTATCTAAGGCAATCTCAGGCAAATGCTAAAACATCTCTGGGTAAAACATCTGGAAATGCATGGAATTGATGAAAGATAGTAAAGAAAGTCAAGTGTTATTTAAGGTGATCTTTGGTGGTATGTAAATATTCGCCCACTGCATCCATTCCAGCATAGATGGTGAAGAGAAATGGTTTGGTGAAACTTTTTGAACAAACAGCCTCATACTCCTGGCTAACTGGCACTGGATTGTTTACACTTCTAGAAGTTCCCTTATGCTCTTGTTCAAGCGCAAGGCTCTGCTTTCTCTGAAATTAATGTGAATGGCTATGACATGAGAAGAAAAGGAATATGCTCAGATCTCTTCACACAAGTTTTGTAGGACAGGACTAGAAGTGTGAAAAGTGTGTCTCAAATAGTTTGGTTTAAAGTTTTAATATTAATTTCATCCGAGAAGCAATTTGTTGAATTAACATATAATATGAAGCATTGGCCACTCTTACTGAGATATATTGACCATAGCAGTCTAACATTTAAAAAGGCTTTACCTCCCTCAAAAATAATCTCCTACAATCAGCAATAAATCACTGTTGTTGGCCTCCTAAAAAGTCAATATCTATTATTAATCATAGATAAAGTAGTTTGAATCATATAAACTTCTTCTACCTTCATTTGCCAGCTAAGCAGCTGATTCTGCCCTGATTATATAAAGTGGAAAAACTATATTGCTTTAATTTATTTTAAGAATGAGGAGAATTATTTCAGCTAGTTTTATTTATCTTTTATTTAAAGAAATATAATTCAAGTGTTACTTTATTTAAAGGAATATGCTTCATTAAATGGGAGCGGCTACTTTAATATTTTAAAGAGATAGCTTTGATTACAAAGTAGAAGTTATTTGCAACGTCTTGCCCTCTATGCAATATGAAATGGAACTGTGTGAATACTAAGAAGGAAAATATTCTGCAATGTGTTCTCAGTACTTTATCAACTAAGTCTTATTAGAAATGTTGATTTTGTACATATAAATTCACTGAATATTATTTTTGCTTTTCCTAAACATTAAAAAAGAGTGCTTACATCTTGATTAATATTTCTATAATTTTATTCTATCTCTCAGATATATCCACAGGACACTATTAAATAGAAAATTATAAATTTGACCCCAAGACACCAATTTGAATTCTAATCGGATGCTCTGAGGCATTATATATGTGATCTTTAAGACCTGAAATGCTCTGTAAGTTTTGATACCACTGGTGGCTCAACCAACATGCACACACTTCTTTGTGTCCATGTGTGCCAAGGAGCTTAACATCCACCCAGTCCATGTTTTCTGTTGTGATGTTAGGAGAAAAAAGTTAAACATATTTGAGTTTATCTGAACAAAAGAGAAATCTAAGAAATGTCTGCTGCAAATCAAGGCTGTGGGGCAGTAGTGATTCTGCTATCACTGCCAAGAACAAGACTACCTTATCTTGCTCAACAGGTATTTTTTTGTCTGCTCCCTAGTCACTGCAGCTTGGGATGTCTGACCTTACAGAACACACTGTTTGTTTCTTGTCCTGCTGCACATATGTAAATCCACTCTTCATTGGCTAAGCTCCACCCCAAAGCACCAGTGTCACCTGAAGACCATCTAATCTTATTCCCAACACTTTCTTCCAGGTGTTATGTGCAGAGCAAGAAACACCCTCTAGTCCCTGTCCTATATAACACACACCACTCTTGTGGCTTGGTATTAGTACAAACTAACAAGGCTTGGTTTTCATGGAAGAAAAAAAGATTTACATATTCGCAAGTAATTGTGAAAACTGACAGATCAAGTGTTTCATGCTCTGGGAATAGGAAAGCAATCATGATTGAAACTACAGAAAGTGTTATAATTGTTTTGGGGAATACCTTAGAGTAGTCCCTATGTTCTCCACAAGTATTTGATATTCCATATCAATAGTTGGTACTTGCCAGCCATGTGCTTCAGCAAGGTGTTGAAGAAGGTATAGACCTTCAGATAGGTAAATTTAGATAGAATTTTCCATGTATTTAAATTTATTTTACAGAATTAGATGACTCTTTACATACCACTCTTCACATAGTCAAGTAGCTTGAGGAAATTTTGATACAAATAAACTGCAATGAAAGAATTAAAGCAATGTAGCTAATCCAGTCAAAGACAGCAGAAATTAATAGTTTATTCTCTAAGTCACAGAACATCTCCACAGAGTCTTATTGTTGTCATATCTGCTATTCTGCCATAAAACAGGGAATATCAGTTAATTTTTCACTGTTCAAAACTTTGCTCATGTAGCTGTTTTTATTTACATCTGTTTATTATCATCACTTATCTTTCACCACAGAAGATGCATGCTATCAGCAAATCACTTGGAAAGGATCGTTTGACTAAGAATTTTTTTTAAAATGCTTGAACCATGCTAATGACAGAGAAAATAGTTTCAAAGTCAAAAGCCATGCTTATCATAATTTGCAGAGGGAAGAATATATCTCCAAATTGTCAGGACTGTAGACAATAGTCTACAGTCCATGATTATTCCTCCATTGAACTAATGTTAAAGTCTCTGGGACACCCCCTGAGCAATTTTTAAACCCTCCCAATTGCTGTTGTTTCCACCAAGAAGCAGTGATCTATTGTTCATCCCTCACTTCCATCACTTTTCAGCTTGTGGCCTTTGGCAGATACCAAACTCCTGCCAGTGCTGAACTGGCAATATGTGTCCACTGACCATGGTCTCATGAATAAATCTCAGCATCTGAGACAATAGACTTGTAGAAAAAAAAATTCCAGAAGTGTTATAGCCTTGTTTCCAAGATCTCTGTTGGTCCTCATATGTAGGGGACCAAAACACTGATTTAAGAGCAGAAAAAAAAAGAAACAACAAAACTGCTTTGTTCATTTGACATAAAAAATTTCTTTATTAGAAAAGGTATTGGTTCAGACTTATGTGACCTTGGTCTAGCATTGCAGAATTGTCTCCAAGGGAAAGTAAGGACCATTTTGTGACCTTCCCCTCATGATGCACTCACTCTGTGCTCTGCTTTCTCGATTGTACTGGCCAACCTATTGTTTCTCTGGATGCCTTTCAAACTCAAACACACCAGGCTGCTCATTTTCAAACTAGAAGAAGACAAAACAGCAAACACAAAACAGATGTTAATCCTTTTGCTTAATTCAGTTCACAGATACACTAAGACTTTGATATAAGAACCTTCACAAGCATTACAGAATACACAGTTACTAATGAGTCTAATTTTATGTTACCTTAAAAAATAACTGCTTTTAGAAGGGCTCCACAATATCCAACTCTTATCCATGCCCTTCACTCAGTAACTCAAAAAGTCCAGGAAATAGAGTAAATGAAAGTGAGACATGAGAAACTTCATGCTCTCTGTATCAATTTAAAAGCTATTGAGAAGTTCATGCATTTTCACATTATGCAGTGGTGTCATTTGTCTTTGTTTGGCACCAATTCTCCAGCAAGCTTGTCTTTTCGCCATATAAATGGCTCTGATGCTGTATTAGCACAGGGGACTAAGCAAAAGCAGCTCTGTAGTACTACCCATGCATTTAAAATCACTACCTATTTCAGTAGATGTCAAAGGAACTGTCCCACTATCAAAACTAAAAAAGAATCTGACCGTAATAGATAGCTACATTCCACTTGCAGTGAGTAGAAATAAATCTACAACAATGCCATTACCAATATATTTTGCTCTTTTGCCTCTCAAAAGAGTGTTTTGTGCTGCTTATCCTATGTTTAAATTTATTTGCAGTAGTGAAAAATGCAGCTAAAAGATTTTTATATGGACAGGAGTACTGAAAGAAAAGGTACATTTGAAACTTTTAAATCCATTCATATACAGGTCCTTCCTTCCTTCCTTCCTTCCTTCCTTCCTTCCTTCCTTCCTTCCTTCCTTCCTTCCTTCCTTCCTTCCTTCCTTCCTTCCTTCCTTCCTTCCTTCCTTCCTTCCTTCCGATAAGATTGGTTTCCTGAGGGGGAAAATGTGATTAAAAATTAAATCACTGATAATTAAATCGCCTACAAATGACTCCATAGAGATGGAAGAATTTTTTCAGTCTTTGTTCCTTTTTTCTGACCATGTTGTTTTGTTTTTTTTGTTATTCATATTGAAAGAAAAAAGGTACACATTACACCTTTCAAATACCAATGTTAAATTCACCTTTTAATTAAGAGATGTATTCTCACTTGGTACAAATATGAGAATCTTACTAACACTCACCTGAGTGCTGCACCCTTCTGGACAGCAGGATAGGTCTTTTGCATGATTAAGTATATATAAGGTTAAGTTCAGCGTAGTTTTAAAGATCTAGAAACTTCATTAAAAGAAATCCACCATTAAAAGAACAAAATATGTGCTTTGAAATTTTCTTCAATAAAATTTATGTTTGGTTTCATTGAAAAGCTTATTCCCTTCAGCCAACCAGTGTCAGCATTCTTAATAGTAGTATTTATATAGGACAGACTTACTACAATGACAAATTATATCATTTACAGCAGTGTCCAGAAGTTCCCTTGCTACAGAAGATACAAAATTATGCCAATTATTCATCACTTTCTTATAATACCTTCCTGACACACAATATAAATTTGCCCATAAAAAACTATGATTCCCTTTCCACTTCACCCCTCAACATTTCTTTGAGAAGGTGATATGACTGTGGGTAATGGTTATGGGTCCTAGCTTTTGCAGTTTCAATGTTCATACTATAAGGAAAGAGGGAAATTAGAGGTGCATCTGAGCAGCCTATAAGATCTGAGTATTAATATTTCAGCACTGGTTAATGCCATTCTGAGAAATGCAAATTTTCCAAAAAGACCTGTATCCTAAAACTCTTGATGACAACAGAATTTTACACTTATACTGAAAAGTGAATGTACACAATTAAACATGGTTCTTATTCCCTGAAACAATGCAATGGTCTACCAGAACCTCCAAATATCTGTCCCAAACAAATTACAACTTAAACAGCTGTTGTGGGTTGAATGGAATTCAGGGAATTTCCCAGGATGTTGATATTTTAAGTAGATGTTTCTGCCTTTCTCTGTACCAGTATCTTCCACAAAGGTAGGAGGAAGGGGCAAATACTTCTAGCTGTTCTAATCCGGGGGCATATATATTGCAAATAAGTAAGGCTTAAAGAACAATAATGATTCTGCTCCTCTGACGGCAATTATATTTTCTCTGAAACAAAATACAAGAAAAATAAAAGCTTTGGATGCTGCTCCCTTGAAAGCATTCAAGGCCAGGACGGATGGTTCTGAGCAACCGGATCTAGTGGAAGGTGTCCAAACCCTTCCGTCAGACACTAGTAAGTGTCTGAAAGTCCCGTGACATGATCACTTACTGAAAGATTCCTTCAAGAAGAAATATACCTTCATTACAAATAAGGCTCTGTGACTTCACAAAACCAGCTGTGCACATGGTTAAATGGAAAAATGACAAGAATGACCTACTTATCTAGGACATCCAGTAGAAAAATAAAGATAAAGTGTGTTATCCTGAGACAGAGTTATCTGATTTCAATAAATGACAGTTCTTTTGTTTATTCTCCTGCACAGAAAACATGAGTACTGTCTAAATAATGTAATGTATGCTAGAGTAATGACACAGGAAAAAAATTAAATTAGAGACTACCAAGGCAAAAACAGTAAGTTTAAAAGTTCTGCTGAACATTCAATTTTATTTTTATTTTTCATTTTACATTTACTTATAAATTTAAGTTTCATTTTACATCTACTTTTATCTGGTTACCATGAATTATTGAAATAAAGTTAACAGAAGTACACTTATCCAAAAGACATGTTTAGAAAGAGAATTAATGTATTATATTCTGATCCAATGACACTAAGGACACTGGCAAATCGTCCTTTCATTTCAGGGCTACAGGGTCAGACCTCTGGCAAGTGGAAGAAAAAGACACAACATATTAAAAATGATGTACTGCAGAGTAATTACATGTTCTTGTAAATGATTCAATAATTATACAAAGTAACTCCAAAAATAGTTTCACTTGCTCTTTCAGAGCCCATGATAAAACCCTTCTTCAAAAGCAAGAAGTAATCAAGAACATACCCAGTACTTTTAAAGTACTGATTGCATTATGCTTAAACTTGCAACATATATTTATGTTGTCACCACAACTGAGCAGTTGTTGGAAGAAAATTCCCAGGAATGGTCACAATTTATTAAAATATGTTCTACCAGATCTATGTCTCTTTCTATGGTGTATCTTATATATTTATCTTCCTAATTAAGATTCTTAATACACGTAGAACATTAATTACTAGTTGTTGACACAGCTTCTTGTATTTTTAAATGAATATGCTGCATTGTAATAACAGGTACATGTTCTAAAAGTGGGTTTAATTGTTGAATTCTGAGAAAAATAATTAATATATATAAATATACTATTTCAAAACCGTAAAAAAGAAAATTTACAATTTACTTGCTACAACAGATGAGATAATTTTGAAAATGAGGGTGTTTATGGGTTTACAAGAGACACACAAACTTAACCTCTATCACTGAACTTTTTGTTAGCCTCCAACACAGAATGACCAGGTGAACTACTTTTGTGAAGAGTCTCCAGATTGAGTTAATTCCAAAACAGTGCTTGATGTGTATTTGGAGAGTACTAAGTGACTCATGCCAAAACCTTTTAAATAATTTAACCATTTAATGGTTGAACCACTTGAATAATTTAACAATTTTAATGAGAAAATTCCAGTAGCTGGAGGCATGCCTTGATGGTGTTTAATTTGCCAGAGCAGACAGAGACCTAAAGTTTATAAACCTGTTTCCACAGATGATGACCACAGACCACTACTGTGAGTAGCCATGACCTCCTTGGCAAGTGCCAAATGCATTTTAAAGTGCAGTGCAGTGAAGTGTAGAATTAACATGTTAGCACTTGAAAGCTAAAAAAGCTATAGAAAGGAAGATCCAGAATTCCTATGAAGTATTCACATACAGAATCATACTCACCACTACACTTGGAAGAGAGGGTGAACACCTATGATATCTGAATTATAGATGATCTGAATATTGCTTTATTTTGGAGACCTAGAAGTTCCCATGGCTTTAGAATCTGATATTAGATTGTGGCTTCTCAAATTATACTAGAATACAAGGAAAACAGAGGGAAAATATTCTTGGCTTTGCCAAACATCAACCAGTCTCTCTCTTATCCTCTGCTCCTGAATGGAAACACGTAGAGAGCAGATTGCTTTAATTTTCAGAACAGAAGTTACCACAGCTGCATTTCATTCTATCATGAGAAAGGAATTTAAACGAAAGAGTAGGTTTTGGATCTAGGTGGATATCAAGAACAATGACAGTGTCTGCAGCAAGAGAAATGGGCACCTGTATGCACTGAAGATCCCTGCTGGTGACTGAGGTTGTGCCTTGACCTGTTTATTTATATTCCACTGAGCTGTACACAGGTTAAAGATAAATCCTGAGGCACCACCTGTGTCTCTGAACATTTCAGAGGACAACTGCTCACAGCTACAGCACACATACATATCCCTTTTAAAATGACTAAAATCCTTGTTTGAGGACTCCTGAGGAAAGGAAAACAAGCAGCCCTTGAAATGTCATGACTGATAACTTAGTTGGCTGTACAGACTCTCAGAAATCAAACTGTATCAGTCTGTTTCTAGTGGCCTACAAGGAACTAAAGGTCTGGCGCACACATGCATAAGAAATTATTGACAGGATTACCAATACATTACAGATTTCTTCTTCCCAGACTACTTTATTTTTTTTCTACAGAGGAAGAAATGGCAGGCAGGGTGAACCTGAATGTTTTATTCATTTTTCTTTTTTTAAGCCATATCTGATTCCTGATTCCTCAAAGTAAAGCATCTGGTTGAAACTCAATCAGAGTTGTAGATAGAATAAGGGCACTTCTAGTTTGGGATAGGAAAAATATTTGGGGAAAACAAAAATTGTATTTTGTTCTGTAACCTTAAAATGAAGGTCTAGTGGTAGGCTACTAGTTTTCTTGAGTCATCTTCAGCCTTGTGTGGTTTTTTTCTGAACTTACAATGAAGCATTATGTTCAGCAAAATTCACCTACCTCCTTAGATCCCTCTCTTATTCCTGTACACTATTTGAAAACACAGATAGCAAACTGTGTCCACCCAAAGATCAAGGTATTAATGTGAAGAAGTTTGAGGCCCATTACTGCTGCCATCATTTTTTTCCCCAATTCCCTCATTTTGTTCTCCTGGACCTACTTCAGGAAAACAAGTCAGAGTAAAGTTTGTCAAAGAGAGGGCTTTTGAAGTTTGCTGTAATGGGAATTTTAGAGTCTTATAGATAAGACTTATCCATACTGTATTTGTGTGACTTAATTTTTGAATACTATATATAACACTTCAGCTGAAACTTTTTAGAAAATCAAAATTTTAGAAGTAAGAAGTAAAATGGACTCACTACATAGACATCAAATTTGCTCTTGGTTAATTGTAATGGATTAATATCTTTGCAGATTTGGCAAATTGAGTAAATAAAAAAGACAGACCTGGACTGTAAGAAAACTGTTGATAGCCTATCAATAAAAAACATATGACATTAACAATGCAATAATGATTTCAAAGCTCTGTTTGATCTAAGGCAAATGACAAATGAGACACTGAATAGCATGTTCATTATGGACAGGCAGATTTTGTAGGTAGAATCAGTCTCCTTTTACTTCAGGCATTTATATCTTATATTTGTATTTGATATTTTTGTATTTTTGTATTTGATGGAGATAGAGATTTCTGGCATGCAGTTAAGCTGACACATTTCAAACATCTACTTTAGGACATATAAATACATATCCAAATGTGATTCTTCTCCTTCTCTGCCAATAAAGACAATCTAATCTATCTAGATATTTAACATTGACTTCAATTGATTAAATGTAGGTAGTTAAAAGAATTAAGGAAGATCCTAACTTAGATATCCATATAGTGGATGAAAACTTCTCAATGACATTACAAAATATGCAACATCTAAAACATTTCTAGCAATTTCAGGAGTGATTTCAGCATCTTAATGCATTTTACATTAGGACTTTTATTGTCTCAGCTCAGAGATCTGTATAATGTGGTGAATCTCGACTTCCTTTTTTTTCCCCCAGGAAAAAAAAACAAACCAACTTTTCAGTTGAGAAGATGTACATTCAACATTTGGTTTGTTTGTCTTCCAAAGAACTGAAAAATCTCTGGGTGACCAGCTATTTGTTATTGAAGAATAAGCTGATTTAGCAAATTGTGAGAGGTCAATATATTAACAAACAATCAGAAAAAAGAATAATAGGAAAGTGAAACTAACTGAAAAGGCCAACAATTTTTAGTATAAACATTTTTTGTTTTGGTTTGGTTTTTAACTCATTAATATTCTTATGAGATACATGTATCCTAACACAGTTGGTTCTAATTATGCCTAAAAAAATATTTTCCAATTATGATAAGGTACACTGCAAATATGGTAATACAAGAATTGATATTATTTTATGCTGCCTTCATTAGTTACCTTATGAAGTGACACCAGTAGGGAAATCAAAAGCAGCCAAATAAGGCTGATCAGGTGCTTTATATGAGTGTCATGCTGCCCTTATGCAGAGGAACATTAATGTCAATGCCAAAGCCATACTGCACACAGCATCAATATTTATGTTCTTGTGAACCTTGATTCTTATTCATGTTGCAAATGACATGATCAGAAAAAAATAAAATACTATTTGCAGTGTAAGCATAATGACTACAGAAAATAATAATAATGATGTGAGGATAAGTAACACAGCTGTAACCATGGTATCATTGCAGAGTGAATAATTCACAGCAAATAACATACTTGATGAAGTTAGCCTACTTTTGCTGCAGTGGAATGACTGGAAGCAGATTACAATTTTCTCTTCAAATATGCTTCAAAAGTACCTGGGACATACAGGAATATTTTGCATGTGATACTCAATATCTTAAAGTAAAGTTTTTTGGTAGCTATGAATGCAGACCAGACTCTTTTTTTATGCTCTCTGATCAGATGGGCATCTATTTCTGGTTTAATCCAAGTTCCATTAAATTCAGGAAAAGGAGATACCTATCACATTGAGTTAGAACTGGATCAATAAGGAGTTTGAATTTATCTGTTTATCATTAATGATTTTTGCTCACAGAATTGAGTAACTAGCCATAGAACTGTAGGCTCTCTATTCATGAAATAATTTATCTCTTATTTTCTTTTTTTCTGCATGTAGACAAGAAAGAATGTTCTGATTCTTTGACATCATTAGGAAATATCTTTTCGACACATCTCTTGATCCAAAAGCTGAATGTGAAGGGGATTTGGAATGGTGTGCCCAAAATTCAACTGGCTGCTCCTGGCCTAGCATGCATAATTAAGACATGTAAGATTCAGTAGCCAGCAGCACATGAGGTCAGTAAAAAACAGTAAAGTTAGCATCACAAAAAGCTATTTTTAATCCTCAACCCAGGCAGGAGTTCATTTACAGATGGATCAGCTCAGGTAAGCTATAGATTTACTGCACTAGCTCACTGGCAAGTCCACATTCTGTGGATCGTAGCCAGAAGGCTCTAACATTCTGCTACCATGCTATCCCTTCCTTCTTTAATCTGTCTCCTTGGCATCCCTCAGGGCCTGCACACAACCTCAGACTGAGTATTTATATTTTATTTGTATTAGATTAGCCCCTCAGGGACAGCTCAGGAAAACTATTTTCCGGAAAGAGCAGATGAAGTTTTGGCCTGGTTTCACCATAAGTGTCCCTTTGCCGTTCTTTCCTTTCTCCCTCCTCACTCTCCCAGACCTCCAATTTCTCTAACTTGCATCCTCTGCCGGCAGCTGGAGAAGAGACTGTGCTTCTCTGCTGCCAGTGGGAGAATCTCACTGAACATTTTGCTCCAACACGTGCTGGAGACTTTAAAGATACAATTTCAGGTAAAGCAATTTTAAGTTTTCTTTGAAGGCAATTTTCAGTTGGCCATTGTATAATCAATCATTTAAATCCAAATTGAAATTTACACCTTGTAGCCTTATGAATCATTCTACCTGCTTATTTTAACTTAATAAATTTTTAATGAGTCTTGTTCTGCACTGAAGTTCTGAAAAGCAACTACATATAAACAGACTTTTCCAAGGCAGAACAACTTTACGATTATGTTACATATATCCCCAAAATGTTTTGCAAGTAAAAATTTAGTCCTTGTTGCAATCGAGGTTTATATTCTTTATGGAGATTTTTAAAAATCACCTAGCAGCAAAAGAAAAAAAAACCCCAGACAAACAAAAAACAGATGTTTTCTTTGCCCTATATCAATAATGCCATCATCCCTAAAATCTTCACCTGAATTAGCCTGAATTTTGTTGAAGGCCTGCACCAGCTGTGCCATTGCTTTGCACATGGCACGGAGAATGCCAAGGAGCAGTAATGCACCTTATCCATGGAAACATATCACCTTGGGAAGGGGCTCCCCTACCAGCCTATACAATTTAAAGCTCCTTTGAGAGAATTGACTTTATGAGGATTGTAGGTAAAGCAATACCTTCACAACTAAAGCTAGACTTGACTGGCACAGAGTTTAAAGGAGCTTTATGCCTATTCCTCCTTTTACAATGATAATACATCTGAGCTCTCAAGTTTGGAACTGTTCTGATCAGCAAACTTCAGTGCTCCTGCATCTACCAGGAGGCCAAAGAAAGTTCTGATAGATGGGTAACACAAGCTGGACTAAATAAGTCACAGAATCTGAGTATGGGTTGGAGACAGAAGCAATATTTCTAGCTATTTTTGGCTCTGCTTTTAATTAATCTACCATTTTACATCATACAATGCTTTGTAAAATTTTGTACTGATCACTGAATATGAACAAATAGATTTAATTTAACTAACATTTGATATTTTCAATTTATTTTAGAAGCATGATAGTCTGTTTACTAGTTTCATTAGTGACTAAGCTCTTGGCTAGCCTAAGAAAAGTGTGTAAAAATTGATTGACCTAAATTTCTTGCAAGAATCATTTTTCATTCTTTCCTATTTGTATGTGCAAAAGGTATTGAAAAATATTTAATTTGGTAGACCGGATAGTAGTTTATAATTAAATTAAATTTTCTGCAAATATATTCTGCTTTCTGTTTCTCTGTTGTGTGAAACGACTGAATATTACCCATTGCAAAAGAGCTGTTTTCTCAAGATTACCTGAATTTCTCTAGTTACAAGACATATATTTCCTAAAGGTAGATAGCTAGGTTAAAGAAAAGCTTAGCAGAGTATTCCTTTGTAGTTTTGAAATGCTATGCAAAAGTCATTAATTTCTTTTGCACTTGGGAACTATGCAAACTAGCTTTCATAGTCTGCAAGGCCAGTTGTCAGGTGTCATTGGTACCAGTGCTGCTGCCACTTCATTTTTGTCTTCTTTTACAATAATGATAATGATGCTGAAGCTTACAATCATAGCCTTATATTAGACACCAAATGAAAGCCTCCAGTGAGTGGATTAACATATCAGGACCGTTGGCTGATGCATTTCAAGAAGCCTCTGAATTATATATGGCCCCCAGTGCCCTTATCATTAGGCAAAGATGTACTTACAGTTCATTGAATGGGACAGGATAAGTGAAACAGGACAGCTTTGCTTGGTGATTGGTAGAAGGGTGTTATGCAGCCAGATGAAATGGATTGTTGATTACATTCTGTTTTACAGTTCAATAAATTCATCCCCAGAGCCTATATTGGTGTTACAAAGTAATGGATTACTCAGTTGGTGCACTGTCCTGGCTGTATTTAATATGGTAGAAGCCTTTATGAGGTGGTCAATAGTCATAGATTTATACAGAAAGGGAAAATAGCCTTTCACTTAACGGGAAATACTTAGTCTGTGCAGTATTTTAAAACAATCATTTCTTAGCCTGAATAGATTGCTGATTGCTGAAGGTGCAGTTTACTGGTCCTTCGACAAAAGCGGTGGGACTGTAGATCAATTAAAGCAGAGCACCAGGCAGAGAATGGGCAAGAAATTTAAAACTCAATATATGGCTGTTTGCTGTCTGTTCATGTTTCCTTAGTTAAAAGTGAATTTCTTTTGTGTTCAATTGGGAATTCAGACTTTTTGTTTTTGTGAAAATATGATCTTATCTCCCATTCTCAATATTAAACTTGTGGCATGGAACAAGTATCCTGAGAACTAGGAATTTAACTTTTCTGAAGTCATTACTTTAAGCTTTAAGTTTATTAGAAATACTGCATGATGACTTTATTTTGCGCTCTTATTCAGTCATTTTATGGTATTTTTTACATATAAGAACATAATTAAACAATTGGAATTAAAATGATGATCCTGTATACTTAGCTTTAAGGGTAAAATCACAGCAGCATTGCAATTGTTATGAAAAGCTATTTAAAACCAGAAAATTCAGCTTAACTGCACAGAAAAGACATCCAAACATGTATCAGTAAGAAATACAGATTTAAATTGTTCTAGTGGCCTTAACACTGCCTTATGGGACAAGAAGTTCAACATTAAAAAATGTGGAAGGTAAAAATCTAAAAATAAATTTAAGAATCAGTGGGTTACATTACTTCCTCATGGTATACCTGCAGGGAAAAAAAAGTGTAAATATCTCTATATACAAATGCTTGTGGTTTTTATATGAACATGTTACATTTTATCAAGTCAATTTTTTGATAAGTTCAAAACCCTTTTCATATTTCAAGGCCAAGAGTGTTGATATACATTAACACTAGAGTTTCAGAAATACTTCTGTGTCCAAAAATGAGTTTTCCCAAGTAAAATTAGTTGGTCTATTAGAAAATGTTAAACATTAATAAGGTTTATTTTCCTATGCATTTTTAAAAATTACCTAATTATTATGTATTAGTTATTTATGTCTTGAAAGAAAATCATTGCCTTTATGAAAATCATTGAACTTCAAAGAGACTCAAATTCAGCAAACCTAAAGTTTATCAAACATAAAATAGTGACTATTTTGTTAACATAGGCAAAATTTTGGCTTCTGCTGATGGAACTGGGGCAACAAAAGATGGAGTAATTAGTGATGTCACTGCTGAAAAGCAAATGTCCTGATTTTTATGTTCTCACATAGCATATACAACACTGACTGGAGCCACATCTTGAGCTGCGTGTTCTGCTCCGTTTTCAAGGATGACACACAAAATACAAAAAATATTAACAAAATTCTTATGAACAGAAACAACAGATTATAGCTATATTTTTTCCACATTGAGCCCAGTGGGAAAACTTAGCTTTACTATGTGTTAATGCTTTCTTTGCTATTTTTCTTCCTTCTGTTTTCCTTTTGGTAAAACAGTTGAGAGAAAAGGAAGTGACCTCCACAAACTGTAGAACCACAGGTACTTAGTCAGCCACCAAATAGGCTGCTAAGCAAGGGGGAGAAAGACAGAATTAATTGTCACTGGTTTTCTCTAAGTCCAAGAAGAGTTTCAATAAACTACTTGTGGTGTGGCAGAACCTGCACCTGGTACCTTAATGTTTCTGCAGATATTAGGAAGGGAAGAAAATGAAGCTCCAAACAGAAACCAAGGCCTTCCAATGTTTCTTGGTTTTAGTAGCTTGATTTCATGATTCCCCAGTATCTGAGAAATCAGTGTGTGATTGGGTTATTGTTGCTGCAGGAAAGGAAGAGATTTGGTATTGCCTGACTCCCTAAACAAACGAGACAACTATCCTTGTTAAAAGGGTTGCAAAATGGATGAGGTTTTACTGCCTACCTTCTGTTTGGTATAGCCTGGGAAGCCTAGTGAGATTCTGTTGCTGGAAACACCAAGAGGGTGTTGGAGCTGCAGGAAATAGCGAGAATGGAAAGTGCCGCACTGAACCAAGGCAGCAGTACGGCTCTCCTTTGTCCTCACCTCTGACAGCAGGAACAGCAAACAGAAGTGGTGCTTCTTCTGGTTCTCCTGCTCTTTTTGGTCTTTTTCCATGACAGTAGTAGCTAAATCCTGGACAAAAACTAACATTTGCCTACACCTTTTTTTGCCACATTTAGGTAGGCTGTACCATGGAGATAAGTGAAACATGATGTGCATCTGTAATTACACCTATCAGATTAACACTCTGAGTCTCTCCTCCTTATCAAAGCTGCTCTCTTACACATTCCTGATATCCCATGTTCATATACCCAGGTTTTATACCTGTGGTGTGGCTGTGAGTAATCACGCAGAATGTTCAGAAAAAAAAAGGATAACCCAAAAATTTTGGCTGCCCTTTTTCAAGATTGGATGCATAATCCTCCCTGTCTGCATGCCTGGTGCTTTAAAGTTGGGCTTAATATGCACATAACTTTTAGATTCAAACAAGCACATAACTTTTAGATTCCAACAAGCTATAAACCGTATTGTTATATATTACATTACACATATATAAATGTGTAGGAAAAAAAATGCATTGGAAACATTTAACGCAATGTAAGTTCCAAATTTCATTATTCCTAACAAGAAAAATAAGAAAAAAATCCCCTAAAGCATCCCCCAAAGATTTTGCATTAATATTTTAGTTTGTTGTTAGTATAAAGAAACTGACCATATAGTCACAACAGACCATAAACCAACATTCCAAGAAGTTACCAAACCAATCTTCTGTTTAAATGCAGCTCATCCTATTAGAGACAAAAGTGAGCTAACAAAAATATTTCTGATTACTTTTACAGAGAAATAAAAGCAAATTCCAGATAACTTCTTTTAGTGAATATAAAAACTATTACAGATTTTAAAAACCTTATCAAAGACATGATAGGGTAAATGAGCTTCTAACGACTAAGAGATTAAATGAAGAGTGAAGGTATGATTGGTACGTGCTAATTTTCTTATGACACTCATGCACTATGATTACTTGGGTTGCGCTTCCTGGGTAATGGTTTTAGAGCATAAAAAGCCTCTTAGCCACATGCCATAGAGTACTGAGCCAGCATAATATCAGCCTGACATATTAATGGTTACTAAAACAAGAATTGAGGGATTCATTTAAATTTGGGTGAACTTAAAGTTTATTTAGTTTTGCCAGTCTTGCCTCTACTCTGTATCAATGGTTCATGCTCAATTTGCAGTCCATTTTCTTCTTCTCAGAACTGCCTTGTAGGACAATGCCCTCCTATATATTTCCTCATTCTCAAAAAGCTCTGGATTTGTTCATATATTCAGTAGTTCTCTACCTTCTGTAACACCAGCTTGTTCCCTGACGACAACAAGGCAAAGCCAGATCCTGATCAAGTGAGAGATCTCAGGAGCCACCCAGGCTGAAAGTCACTTTGTGTTCCTCTCTGGTCCACAGACTCCCTTCACTACAGACTTGCATGGACTGGGAACAGAGATGTCTGTGCAAAGAACTGTTGTTGGGAAGTCACAGAACAGTCTCTAAAAGGCCATGCAGATATGTCACAGACATAATTTTAAGCACACTCTGTGAGAAGGCTGGGACCAGGTCTCTGCATTCAGGCTGTTTCTGTGTGACAGAGACAGGACACAGGCTTAGTCACTGTCACAGTCATCCATCCAGTTTAGCACACTGCCTGACTCTTCATCCTTTCTTCTTGGAAAGGGTCTGGCAAGACAACACAACACAATAACTGTTCCCAGCAATCAGTATGAATTAAGATATCTATGTTTTTTTCATTTGAGCAAAGATAATTTAATTTTCTGGGTATGAGTCACACTGTGACACCTGTCCTGAGGATGAGATAGTGAGCCTTGATTAATTTAAATCATTAGGTGGGCTTCTTGTATCTCATTTTCCTAGCATGTGTCTAACACCAAAAAAGTTGTTCAGGGTTTTGGAGCAATCAGGAACCCCTTCAGTGCAAAAGCAAATAGTCCTCAACACTTTAGAATGGAACTGCAGCTGCAACTCAGGTATCCACAAGAGCTCAGCTTTATAACCACCACCCTCTAGCATCTCATGCCTTCATATAATTGAATAAATTTTGCAGAGTTTTTTCCTAAAAACCCAGTTCTGCTTTCCTATTCTATTCTAAACCCAGATGCAGATACTGAACTGAAACAGCAAACAGTTTTACCTGGTGGGGTGAACCCAGGACTCTTTTCAGATTTTTCTCTCCCTTAATTTACAATATAATTAAAGGAATGCATGCAATCTCTGACTGAGAATTTAAAAGTTAACTGTGTATTTATTAATGAAATTTATACAAAATAAAAGGAAACTTCTAAGTTCTGTGCTGAGCTTCAGTGTGCAGGAGTTAGATGGTTTCTTCCAGACAGTCATAGCTCTAAATCTAATAATGCTTCCAAAACCCTTAGGGGGCAAAGCACAAGTAGCTGTGCCAAATGGGCATGCACTGAGTATTTGTTCTTTTTGACTTGGAAGCAAGAAACTACATACCCCTTAGAATAATTGTTAGCTACAATATTTTTCTAGGGATCATTTGCTGAAGTTAACTGGTATTTTTGGCCCTTATGCATCTTCTTCAAAATCCAAAGAATCCATATGATTGGCTGGCTTGTCTTCCTGTACAAACAGGCCTATGAGGAACCCCTGGAATTCTCTGCATTAGACCTGTAATTTCTACTTGAACTGTACTACATCTTCCCTAGATGACTTTTAAATGTTGTGGATTTACAACCTACCTCTTGGGGTAATTATATTTCTGCACAAAAGTCTCATGGATGCTCACATTTCATCTAAGGATTTGATATTAGCCT
The DNA here is from genome assembly GCF_028018845.1 of Melospiza georgiana. NCBI lineage: Eukaryota > Metazoa > Chordata > Aves > Passeriformes > Passerellidae > Melospiza > Melospiza georgiana. The sequence goes on from NC_080432.1 coordinate 94,509,252, forward strand.
TAATGTTTGTTTTGTCAAATAGGATGTCTATGACCTTAAGACACAAGTTACTTTATTAGACTCTGAACTGTTCTTATGGTTCCTTTAGGATCCATCTCATTTTTTTCAACATTATATAGTGTAAAGCAGTGATATTCTCCCTTTAATCCTACCTGATATCCCTTTCTATCTCCCAAGGCATTCCAAAGAACTGATTTCAAGACAGTCTTTTAGGCTGCAGTGCTCAGCTTATGAGAGCCAATGTTAACACCATACATACTTGGATGTGCAGTACCATTGCACAACTTTTCCCAAACCAAGTCTAAGTCAAATTTAGCTTTGTGAGAAGCATTGTATCAAGTATTTTTTACTAAAAACATGAATTCTGATCTGATTTTTTAATCCAAATTGTGTAATTTGTCTGTCATTAGTATTTATCATTAACTAGTGAATTTTTCAGCACCAAGAAAAAAAAAATCAGTACAATTTTTTTCTTCCAGATCATCCATATTGTTAAGAACTAAATACCCACTTAAGTCATGTTTCATTTCAAGAAATTTGCACTGAGGGATATTTTAGTTTAGCTCAGTTTTTCTTTACAGAATTTCAACAATATTATCCTCAATATGCTGAAAGATACCCATTTTGTATTACAATTAGGCAATGATCACATTACATGAGAGATTATCCTTCCTTATTTACAGTAAATAGCTACAAGTTAAAAGAAAATAGAAGCTCTATTCATGAATGATTTACATGCTGTTTCTCAAGGTTTCATTTTATTCAAGTAGAAACTCGTGCCCAGAATATTAAAGACATATTCTAACTTGGTGTACACAAACAAAGCTGACTGCTCGCAGTAGTTTCTTTTGGATCTGTCTAACCCTGGCTATAAAGTTCCTCACCTCTCTTTGAGGATCAGACAGAGGAAATCAATAGCACTTCAGAATGCATGGTATGTCAGGTATAATAATATTAACATTATTTCTGGTAGATCTGAAAAGGCATGGATGTGTATGTTCCAGTGGAAGAAACAGCTTCTTTACTATCTAGCAATTATTTAATTTCCTTACAGGTAAATGAGAAAGTCACTGTGACAGTTGTCTTGTTATTACTTCTTACCTGAGGGAAAATTAACTTTTTGAATGTGCTAAATAAAAACTTAAAAATTCATTTTCTGACATTTAAAACAGTCTGTTTTATTGAGGAGTTAACTCAAGGAATTAATTGAAGCTACATTTCAAGAAAAAGGAAAATGTTTTAAAAGACACATTGCAAACTGGCCATCTGTAAGAACAATGGATAATATAGTATTCAGTGGATAATATAGTATTTTTTCAAGGACTCAGAAACAGAATGAGACTACTAATGTTTGATACTTTGTCTGTCCCAATAAAATTTTAATCCATTTTTCTGTGCATAAATTACCTAACTGCCAAGCATAGCAAATATGATGTCATTTAGGTTTTTGCTCCACCTCCCCACCCCCATTCTATGTGGAAAGGAATGAATTACTCTGGCAGAGGAAGAGAGATAACTGTGTGATGGTGACTCACCAGTGACAGCCACATTGCATTTGTTTTCTCAGAAACTTCTAGCTCTCACTCATATTTTGAGAGGAAAGCTTGCAGAAGGGCATGAAATCAGAGAAGAGAATGAAACCTGAATTCCTATTCTCTTGTCACTACATTAATCTGTCCTTCAATTTTTTTTTCAAAGTCCAACAAAGTGTAACAAGATCTCAAGGAACTTCAGTGCCAAATCTGTCCAACATCTTTTCCCCCAGGAAAAGTTTGAAAACTAACGATGGAAAGGAATAATGAACTTGTTTATGAAACAATCTCAGTAAAGTATTTGGGTTGCATTGATCTCATGTTCCACTAGGCTTTTGGAACTAAATACGTAAAAGAAGGAACAATGTCCTAACTCATGGGATCTTTCTTCCCTTGCTTATGGAAATTGCTGAAATTTCAAAATTTTCCATACAGGATGTAGCAGCAAGATCACCCTGTACTAACTGACAAATACTGTGACTCTGAGGGAGCTACTATGCAGTTACCTTTGCCTAGTTCTTATCTTTGCTTTAAATATGTTTTCTAAGTCTCTAATATTTAACTGGTGGTGGGTAGGGAAGGTGAATGCAGAGTTAGCATTCAATTAAGATTTAATGTACAGTCAGAGATTTTCTGAAACCTTGAGCTCTCTAACCAGCGATGGGAAAGGTAAATAAACTTGGTTCTGAATAGTTTACTGATGTATGAAGCAATAATGCAGAAAAACAGCACAAAATGGTCTTTACATGAATTTTTTTTTTACTTCTTAGCATCAGACAAAGCATAAAAGTGAAAAAAAGTATTAAAAAACTGGAACATATATAGCATAAGAAAATTTCCTTCTTGCAACATCTGCCAATTTCTCTTTTTTTAATATCCCAAACCAGAAGAATAATTAAATAAATACATAAAGAAATAAAGAAATGCATTAAATAAGGCTGTTTTGTAAATATACAGTCTCATAAGTTTGACAATATTGACAGAAATATTTATGAACTTCTCAAAAATCCTTACAAGATTTCTAACAAACTCAGTTCAGAATTAGTCTCTTGAGTTTTCACTGTACTTTTATTCCAGTAGCAGATTAACAGGATTTAGTTAACATGATTTTCCACTAAAGGCACAGTGAGAGGGTGGAGATGGGGAGAGAGAAACAGAGTAAGCAAGGAAACAATCAAGCTGCATTATATAAGCATGAAATAAGAAATTCGTAGAGAACTGTCACAAATTTATTTTGTTTCCTCATATAGCTCATATTCAGCTCCCCAAACAACTCTGCTAAAAAAGGTCAAGAATATTTTCAATAAAACTGAATACAAGTAAATCCAATCCATTTTTTTTAATAACAAAATCCTGAGAAACAGAAGAGAATGCATATGTTTCTTTAATTTTAAGTCTCCAGGGCAGATTTTTGCCTACTTAGAGGTTGCTTTGCTCCACACTGCTAAAATATTCTGGGCCCTGATTTGTATAACTGACCTTCAAAAGATACTGTCAAGTTAGGAAACCTTTTACAGTCTCAGAGCTGGCACAAGAGTTCTTCTTAATCCTGCACTAATCAGCCTAATTTGGAGTAGCCTTTGTAGTGCTCTAATTTAACCAAATGACTTGTATATTTTTTTTATTTTTTTTTTTGTCTTATGCATTATGCTTAAAGTAATTTTCATCCCGTTACAACTTGATTTTAGGCAAAGCAGTAGATAGCATCCCTTTGAACCCATTGACTGAAAAGCAGATATTAACATTTTGCAGTTGCATAAGAATAATAAAGATTAATAATCCACAAAAGATAAAAGGAGAACAAAATGCTGTATTTTGCTGTGAGTCATGAAATATTTTGAAATTATCTTCTTTAAACCTTCTTTCTTTTTTTTGAGTATGTTGTTTCTATCTCCCCTGAAAATATCTGACATCCTGTCCCACAATAATCTATTGTTTCAAGAATAAATATTATTTTCATTATGACAGTTTTATCTAGAATAGAAAAATTTTATTATATTTTCATCATAATTATCATCTTAACCAAAAGGAAAGTTATAATTATACAGAACATCACTGTTCACCTATGGATTCCATACAGAATATTTTGCTTGGGTTAGTGAAATATCAAGAGATTTTTGACATTTCTTCTTAGAAAGAACCTTATTTTTTTTCCTTTAAATTTTGCTAATAAAATGTTAATTAAATGTATTCTATTTAACTAATTAATTGAATTTTCTGTGACCTGTATGTAATTTGGATGCAAGGCAATAACTGTATGTAATGTGGAAAACCTCTAACAAGGAAAAAGTTGAAGATAAATTTTTGGTCATAAAGAAAATGTCTCAATTTTCCTTCCAGAACTATATTTAAAATATCTTTCTAAATTAACTAAAACATAGAAAAGCATGGAATAATGATAACTTCACTAAAACAATTTTATGCCTGGCTATGAAGACCGAGCAGGAGAATGAACCCTTTTCCTGCTTGAAGAGTTGTGCCTCTGTATGTCATGTAAGCAAGGAAGTGTCCAACAAAACCACTTTGAATAGAAACAGCACTTTTAGTTACATTACATGTGATCAGAAAGGTTGACTTGCAGAACAACTCTTAAACTACAGTAACTGAAATTTATATTCCTGACTTCCCTCTGAAGCAGCTGTGAAGATTAAACTGGGGAAGAAATGAGGACATTGAGATTTTTCTGTACTATTTTATCTTAACTTTATCTCATGACCTGTGAGCTCTCTAGTGTCACCACTGTTTGTATAACATACCTTGGTCTCCTCTAATCTGTTTGTTTGAAAGAATTTCCCACAGTGAGATATTGTTTGATTTATTCCCACTGTTTATACTACTGAGAAGTGACCTACACAGAACCAGAGGCCTGGAGCTGTGTCAGGGAGGTTTAGGTTGGATGTCAGGGAAAGGTTCTTCCCCCAGAGGGTGTTTGGGCACTGGAACAGGCTCCCCAGGGATGTGGTCACAGCACCAGCCTGACAGTGTTTGGACAGTGATCTCAGGCTCATGTGATTTTGGGGCTGTCCTGTGCAGGGTAAGGAGTTGGACTTTGATGATTCTTGTGAGAGCCTGCAAACTCAACATATTCAATGAGTATAATGTTTTATTTGGCAGTAAAAAAAGCATAAAAATTCATACTAATTCATACTTTTTTACCTGCATAGTACTACAAACTACAAGGTTTGATAATCATGTCGTAGCAAAAAACGTCAGCAACTTTGTTTTATTTTACCAGCCGTACCAGGCTTATACAAGCCTATTTTTGTAATATGTTTTTTCTTATTCTTTTCTTTTTTTCCTCCCTTATATTTCTATGAAACAAAAAGCCTGTTTTAAACTCCTGGGGTAAATCTCTTTCTTCAGTCAGAATTCTCCTGTCAGAGAAATGTCTTCTCAGATTTAGAGACAAAATAACTCTCAGTAGACATTGGTACATAAACATGAAGTATTACTCTTAGAGATCCAATTTACTAAAATCTTTTCAATAGTTTTGTTTTATTAACTGAGTTTTTATTAATTGACTAGGGAGGGCACGTAGATTTAGCAAGACAATCTCAAGATGAGCTACAGCACAATGCAGTGCCAGAAAAATTAACTGCTGGAAGATTAAAATCACAGCTTTGTTGTTTAGAGGGTCTTTCTTTTCACTTTTACCTTCTTATGTATTTTTCACCCAATAATGCAAATAAATTTGGGTGGGCTACATGACATAGATAGAGTATAGGTGAGATGAGAAGACACCCAATGTAACATAGTTGTGCAAGTAGTTTGTGCACATTACAAATCAAGCACAATTGTAAATAAAAATACAAAATTAAATATATTATCTGATTTTCATTTATGGATTTGCATTGACAATACAGCCTGCAAAAGCTACCAGCTTTATGTAATTTGTCTTGTTTTAATCAATAACTCCTTCATTTAAACTGCATCTAAAGTTTTAACATGATGATGTTTGTGGTTTGAAAGAAACACATCAAAAACTAAAATTCCATTGTTTGTCTATGGAATTCTACGTAACCTGATTGCTTGTTACAATTTGAAAAGAGATATATAAAATGTAAAAAAGGGAGAAAGATTAATATGTGATTCAAAATAACTTGTTTGCAGCTTAACTCTGCAAGACAAAAGTTGACCTCAAATTGATCTGCACATGAAATGAAAGGGGCCATTATGTGAAAGAACACAGCTCCAAAACAAAAAAAAAAAAAAAAAATTAAGAGTGTCTGACTGTCTCTCTGTCCAACCAACAGTCATGAATCTTAACCAAATGAGTGAAAGAGGCACTTATTCCATCAAAGATGAATATCATGTTCAAAATACTGAAATTGAGTCTGAAGAATTTTGACCACTTTAGAATTTAGAAATACACATGTCCTCCCCAATGCCACTGGTTGATACAGATTCTTGCCACATTATGATTGAAGTTGCCACTTTCTTAGATTGCTTTTCCAGATATCCAGAGGTTCCAAAGTCCTTGGTAAAGCGTGAATGGGAAACTTCATGAGGGCTCCTAATTGAAATGGAAAGACAACGCAGAGAATCTTCATCAGACTTGGAGGACGTAATTGGATCTTCCAGAAAGTGAGTAGAGGTGCAAATTTCCCACACTGTCCAAAATATATGTCTGAAAGTATATACCTTTTTTCTCCCATTGTCTCCCATATTTGTTTATTTAAAACTAAAGGTTAGTTCCTTCAGAATTTAACCCTGAAATAGTGATTGCATGCTAGGCTCTTCTGAAAGAGAAAAATAACCACATCTTCAATGAGAACATGTTTTAGTATTTTGATTAATTTTCACTACGGTATTAAGAAGTTTTGCAGCCAATGAGTGCTTTAGACTTCAATCACTTCCTTAATTAATTGTTATTCAAGTTTTATGAAAGACAAAATTGGGTAGAGTTGTTGAGATCTGTTCTTTAGTGACCCTGTTTTCTTAAAAGATGTTAAAACATATTTAATATTTATATTAAATATTTAATATTTAATATTTTTTCATCTATATAAAAATATTTAATATTTTTTCGTCTATACCCAGTCTTCTAGCATGAGTAAAATACAATAAATATAAAGTTTTTCATGGAAAAAGAAAGTATTTTGGGAAATGAAACATATACACATAAGAAAACCTGTCCACTTATCATCCCATACTTTTTAGGGAATTACTAGAAATACATTTATTAAACTATTTTGAAAAAGTTGTGGAGGGCTAAGGAGATGCTAGGGAAAATTGCAGTAATTAAGTTTGAGGAATGAAAAGCAAATACTGGCAATTGCTATCTTCATGTTTCAACTGAAACACCTAGTAAAATCTTCTGCTTTTAAGAGAGAAAAATGTACTGGCACCAAAGGCAATAATAAAACTAATTGCTGAACAAAAGAATAAATCTTGTAATTCGATAATTTCTTTGATCAAATAAGCAAACAATAATAAAGTGAATCAATAAAAATATAAAAAATATAATAAAATACCATATGATATAACAATAAAATAAAAATGTAAAATATATAAAATATATATAATATAAAAATATAATAAAGCTAGTAAAGCAATCCATAATAAATTAGCGAAGTATAAATTAGTGACTAGACTAGAGGCTTGTACTCTAGATATAGACTTTCAAATTGCAGCTCACTTCTGTGTGACAGAAGTTATTTAACTTTATAAGTCATGGTCTTCTCTATCTCTACTCTTATTGTTTTAGAGCCCATTATGTCCCTACCTTTTAGGTGCTAAGTAAAGAAAAAGCCATTAATGATTACAAGATGTCCAGATAAAACTCTGACAAGGGTCATAAAAATGAGCAGAAAGGTAATTAGTACGGAATGCATTACCACACATTAAAGATGAATGTAATATTATATGAATAAATGTAAACATAATGCCTAATAATGGCCTAATGTTTAATTTTGTTTCTATCTAACCTTTTGAAATCAAATTAAAATTGTCTTTTGCAGCAAATATGAATAAATATACCTTTGGCCTCTAAAATTTCAAAGTTCTCCAGAAGACTGGGTTTGGTAATACTTTTGTCTTATTGGGAAACAGTACAGAACTAAAGTTTAATTAATCTGGTCTGTGGTTCAGAACAAAATGCAGTACATTGAAATGCTGAGTTGTATTGAATACAGCTCTGGGTTCACTTATATAAAGCATAAAGCATTCATTTGAGAGTAGGATGGAATCAGGGACATGATTATTAATGATATTAGGAGAACAACTGAGTGTCATATTTTTTGAACAGACATGTTTCATTCAAAGGTCTTCCATGTATAAAATCACACAAAGGAGAATGAAGATAGAGAGTTTAAAATCAAGACCAAACATAAAAAAATCAACTAATTGTAGATAATTTTGATGATATTTATTTATCCTGCAAAAATATCTGGGTATTCTAGGCAGCTTAAGTGGTATATTCAATTTGATTGGTCCCAGAACATGCATATCAATGTATGTTTTGTACAAGGCTACTAAACGAGCTTTGAAAATCATTATGAAACTAAGGTTAATTTTCAGTATCTTTAGGCAAGTCTAATGATATTTAAACATAACTAATGTTCGGTGTTGTTTTTCTTTAAAACAGCATTAAGCCAATAATCAGGAAGCAAAGACAGGAGAAGATACGACATAAGTGATATAAGTAAGGGACTCACTGATATAATTTTACTTCTTTATACAACCTTTTTAAAGTATTTGTATACTCTTTTCCCATGTGTGGTTTCCTGTTATGACTTTAAATTATATGGGACCCCTTTAATGAAAAAGTGAGGCACGAAAAATACATAGTTACTGAAATACATGGCTGTCATAAATGCATACAGATTTTGCTGCATTTCTGATTTTCTTGGGAAGTTTTCATTGGGTTTTTAAATTATTTTTTCCTATATGACCATCAAAACCATGTTTACCAACTTTATCTCTCATATGTTTGGTCTAATTCAGTCTAGTTCTCTTGGTTAAACTACAATCTTGCGTGTGAGGAGGGAGTAGGTTGGGTTTTGTTCAGAGGAAAATCACCTGTTCTATACCTGTTTTGACAGCTATGAGCTTAATTTGAAACATCCAATGCTTTCAGATGCTACCATCAGAAGTGTGAAGATGTACAACTCTAGGTAAAGGAGATCATTGGGGTCTATTTTAAGACATGAAATAGTTGGGATCCATGACAATACATAAAATTGATCATAAGAAAAAGCAGACAAGCACAAAATTTTTGTGGTGCTTCAGTAAAGCAGAAGACAAATAACCTGTTTCTTTTCTCACAGTTGGCTGCATACTTGAGGTAGTAAGTCACTGTTCAATGTTCTTCCCTCACCCACAGATGATTGACCCCCTTGTCTGAAATTTGGTGCTGTTTTGCCAAGAAAATGTGGTACTAAATTGCTTCATACCTCTTATTCTTACAAAAAGTGTAAAAAATTCCTTTTATCACCCTTAGTTATGTCTGTAGGAGAGGACAATAGGCCATTGACAACATTCTTGCATTTTTCTATACAGTGGATTTTCTTATGCGCTAATCCTCCAATAGTTCATATTTACTGAAGTTAAGGGAAAATATTTAATGCACATTTTGTGTTTCAGTTGGTGTACATGTGTTAAAAAGAACTGCAACAAATGAAGGTCACTTTAAAGGAACAGGAGAATCTGAATTACATTATGGATTTCCAAGTGCTTAACTCTAATTCCATTACACAAACACTGAGCATTTTCTTGATCATTGCTAATTAGATCTCTAAATACTCTGCAAGAAAACACAGCCATGTCAATGCAAGGAGAGTAAACACAAAAGTTGTATATTGGTCTTGTCTTCTCTTGTTCTCAATCTAAAGGAATAGTCTCCTAAAATTAAAATGTTGATTCTTCTTTATACTGTTCATACTGCTTTTGTGCTGAAGTTAAAATAACATCAACATTTAAAAGAAAAAAAAAGGTATGGTAAGTTTGGTAAGTGCACCAGGGAAAGTTTCTGAAGTTTCTGTGTGACAAGTCATGAGAACCTTTTGGGAAAGCTCAACCTTTCCTAAACTATAATTACAGTGGCACACAGCTGGAAAGAACTTTCAGCAGAGAACTCAAGATCCAAAAGGCATTAAAGCACTCAGAACAAAAAACATTTCTCTTTGATCCTCTTCAGGATGACAGAATACTATATTTATGTAAATAAACAATATTTTGTTTGCCATATAGTTTAAATATAATTTCTTCTTGAAGGCAATCTACAGGATATTAATTAATCTTGCTTGTGTCTCCAGAAAAAGTGGCAGAGTGGCATATGAGTGCAAAGTAGACACACTTCTGTCATGATTCTGTTTGTCCCTCTTTTCTGAGCTGTTCCATAATTATTGGTAAAAAACTGTTTATTTAAATGTGAAATAGTGACAATTAATGTAATAAAGTTGTGACAATTATGGCAATAAACCAGTGACATTTCACTAATAAAAGTGAGACAGATCCATATTGTCCATCAAGTATTCACACTCAGTCTGGCAGGTTAAATAATAGGATTTTTTTTTTTTTGGGGGGGGGAGAAAGGGAAAATGTTATGACTTCTCAAACATGTCCTAACAAATACAAATGATATCTAGGAAAAATACAGTACCAATGGAATAGGACTTGAACACTCAAAACCAAATGAAAACTAGTATGGGTGGATCACTCCTCCACTACAATTTTCTTGGGAAAAAAAAAAAAAAAAAAAAAAAAAAGAAAGAAAGAAAAAGAAAGAAAAGAAAACAAAAAAATCAGCATATTCCGTGTGCAATATTGACTAAAAGATTTTACTCATGGTGTTCCATAAGGTCATTGACATTTTGACTCTTAAAGCTTTCATTAAGATAAAGATTAGTTTATGAGATGAGACATTGTCTACCCTCAAACCATTTGCAAAGAAAACGTTTCTAGTCAGTACACTAATTAATTGTATTGAAAGTAGTTATTATAGCACAGAACATAAGGACAGTGACTGAGATGCCTTATTTGCCTTATATTAACATAATTAAATGTCTGTTCTGGGGATACAAATGGGGTGAACACATTTGGACATACCTTTAATTTCCATTAAACCTAGCACCAGAAGTACTGGGAAGAGCATGAGGATTTGCCAAAGGCCCTTGGTTCCAGGCTGGAGCAGCTTGTCCTTGGAAGACACTGTTCCCCTTGGAAGAGTGACCTATGCCACAGCAGTTTTGGGAGGACATTGTGTCCAAGGGGGAAATTCACATTGCAGCTGTTTTGGGAGAACTACTACTCATGAGATTGGAACCATGCTGGGGAAGTTCACGGGGAACTGTCTCACATGGGAGGGACCCCACGGTCTCGCAGGGGAAGGATTCCTCTCCTGGAGCAGCAGAAGAAAATCTCGGTGACGAACTGACCGAAACCCCCACGCTCTGTCTCCCTGCACTGTTGGCAGGAAGGAGAGAGGGGCTGGGGGGAAAAGGTGTTTTAAGAACTTATTTTACTTTTCATTATCCTCCTCTGATTTTGAGGAGGATAATGTTTTTGAGTCTGTTTTGCCCTTGGAGAGCTTTCTCCTTTTCCATATTTCAGCTCATGAACCCTCAATTTAATTTTCCTCTCCTCTGCCCAGCAGTGGCAGGGGAGGGTGAGTGAGCCTGGCCTTTGGCAAGGCTCAAACCATGGCACAGTGACATCAGGGAAAGGTAGATAGCTGGTGGCAGAGTGAGCTGCCACCCGCATTGCAAGCTCCAGGTGTGTGAGCTCCAGCAGAGGGGTCTGAGTGAAGCAGCAGCTCTGGTCTGTGCTGTGAGGAGCTGGCAGCAACCCCACACCAGAACATTTTACACCCAGGGCAACAGTCAAATCACAGCTATATGGTAACAAAATTGGGGTCTCACAGGAACATCTGCAGATGATTTTCCAAACCTTACTTCTTAATACCAAATAGACTTTAATTAATGTCATATAATTGAGATGCTATTATAAAAGTCTAGATGCTAATTAATCTACTGAAATTGATGATATTTTCAGAAATTTTTTATTGTAGAGATTTTTTTTAATTTACAGAAGAAAACAGCAAGAAAACTAATATTTCTTTTTATAATTCTCATAGTTTTTAACAGACTTGTGAAATGCTCTTTTGAAAGCATCTTCTCCTACTAAAAATGTGTTCTCTTGAAACATTGTCTCAGAGAACACAGACACAATAGAATTGAGCACTGAAATTACCAACTCCCAAATACCATGCTTTGTCTCCCCATTAGTCAGGTCAGTTACAGAACTATTTTATTTCATCTACTCATGACATTTCAGACTTCTTGTCTGTCTTAATCTGTATAACTAGCTGTCCCCTTCTACAAAATGACTATCAATGGTAAGGTTTTTTAAGGGACCACCTTGAAGTTCAGTGTTGCAGAGTGCCTAGAGCATTGAAATTTCTGATTTCTTTAATGTATTCACATGAATTAGGTTAAACAGGTTTAAAGCTTTGAAATTAAACAATCCTGTACCATGGGGGACTGAATCTCTGCTAGACTGGGGAGAGAGATGGGACCAATATTTTTTTGCTGTCCTTTCTTTTGTGCTAGAAGGACATATTGAATTTTTAGGAGAATGGGAGTTTTTAATTAGATGGCTTAGTTTGTTCATGTTAACTGAAAGGAAAGAAAACAGAGAGCAACTGAGGGAGTACTTCTAGGATTACAGGTTGATGTGATATCAGCACTTTGCTCACAGTAATTAAAGTGCACTGGGCAAAGGCAGTGCAGTCTGTAGGGGATAGATGCCTGCGAGAGGAGGTGGACGAGGTGTTACAGAAACAGTCATAGAGTCCCCATCCCTGCCTAGGAACAGGAAGGGGGGGTGGTTTGAGAACTTACATGTATTTTAATCATCAATTTAAACACTCGAATTAAAACAGTCAAATTGGTTTAGACAATGGAAAGAAGGGATTTTATAAGGTTATATGAGCATAGTTTCTCTTGCTTTCCATCTGGGAATAATTATATCAATTTTCCTCTAATATATCAACAATAACATACTTATATCTGTTTAACTAAAATGGTCTGTTTAACTAAAACGGTTTAAGTCCTTGCATTTCAAAATGATCCAACTGCTAGAGCTGAATAAATTTAGCATAACACTACTCCGCAGCTGTGTAGGACAAGGGACACAGTAAGTCACCCAACAGATGATAATTCATGAAGTGGCAGTAAATCTGACCAGTTTCACACACATCACTGTAGCTTTAAAGTGACATAGCTGCATAATTAGATTGCTCACTTCTGATATATATAGGTACTTACAGCACTCTTTATAAATATCTGTAAGTAACACTGTGCAACAAACCATAGATGAGAGCAAATGTTTGGCAGCTGTGCGAAACAGTTCTTGCAGTTTTAGAATCATAAAAAATGATCCAAAAAAGCCAAATAACTAGACACTGGTAGAGGACAAAACTCAATTAAAAGCAGAGCAAACAGAAGAACACTTGGAACTGAAAAGAGACAGACATGAGCAGAAGTAGAAAAGGCTGCAGATTAAGAAGTTAGGTCTCAATCTTCTCTGAGTCAAGCTGAAGGCATAATCTCAGAGTATATTAGCAAGATGTAAGGAAACATATATTATAATTCCAGCTGTTCAAAGCACAAACTGTAAAACAACACACTTAAGCAAAGTATATATATTTACTGCAGTCAAGTCTAAGTATTTTCACCTATTTATAGAGAAAAATGGTATGTATGTTCCAACATACGTGCAAAATCTGTGTAAATCTAAAATAATTTTCAGGACATCCCCAAAATCTGATTTTTCACAGCTGTAGGTAACATTCCACTTGCATGACAAGAAATCAATTGCTAGCAACCCAGCAACGGTGAGAGCTGCCTTATTCAAAGTGTTACTTTGTGAAAATGCTCAAATGTCACCTGGTTCAAATATTTGGCTTATCAAACACTGAATACCAGGGTTATTTGCTAACACGATAGTGGCCTGGCGTTAATGTGCAGTGAGAAGCCTGTGTGTGAGAACTGGGGTAACTCATGGACACTGAGCTGTCTGCCAGCTCCAGAGAGCAGAAGGTGCCTGCCAGAAAACAGTGTGCTGGCCCCCTCCAGTGTCACAGCAAACTGTGTACCTGCTGAGTGTGTCAAACAATGTGCCTGCCACAGACCGACCTTTCCACACTGCCCTGGGCTCACAAGGCACTACAGCAGATAAATATACTGATCTGCAGCAGACATACTTGCAAAAACAAAAATCCATGTTAAAATAGTGGACAATATTAGGTGCTCAATCTACGCTTAAGAAAGGAATATAGCAAATAGTTGTTCTTCAGGGAACAGATTAAAATGTGAAGCTGGTAAGTGACATGCAAGATACAGCCAGGGTTTGAGTAAATCTTTTAGTACTCTTGTCCTTCCTTGTTTCTGTTCTATCACGAAGCATTGTTTTCTACATTGGAAAACACTTTTAAAAAGTTTGTTTGTTAAACTTAGTAGAATTCATTTCAGCTTTCTACCTACATGAACACTTATACACCTAATTCTATTGCCATTTCCCTCCTCTACAGTAAATAAAATACTAAATTAGGAAGAAAGCAGTGAAAATCTTTGTCAAGACACAAATAATACACATTATAAAAGTGTTTGCCTCCTAATCTCTGTCCCAATAAACTAACTTCACATAGTGAAAAATCAACTGAGCTTACTTTAGAATATCACACCACTTCTGGGGCCTTACTGGGAAGAGCACCATTATGAACTTCAGGCAGCTGAATCTGCCCCCATAAACTGAAATCCCCTCCCTGAGTTTAATGAACCAAGGCACTGAGAAGAGCTCTTCATAAAAAGGCAAATATGTGTTCCTCATTTTTCTCTGCAATTCTTGCTACAGACTCAGAACCAATGCCTAAGGAAGACTGCAAACATTAAATAAAATACGTCTCTTACTCAAGGCTGGCAAAAGCAAGAAGAAGGGCTTTCCCACTGCTGGAAGAAAGGCTGGCAGATTGTGCTGAACTCCCTTGTACAGCACTCCTTTCTCTACAGCTGTCATTACTACCTCTGCTACCAGTCGATGGGGTTTGTATTTCTAGAAGTGTCACAAGTGACCCAAGTTCAACTGGTTGCAGATCACAGTTTGACAAATCACCTAGGACCATCTCTATCTCTCCATACAACTTAAAACATATCCCAGACCTGGAAAATCCTGGCCAAAATATACAAAATGGCAATTGCAGAAAACAAGATTTTCCCAAACTCCTCCTAGCATATCTGCAGATTTGGGCAGGAGCAATTTCTTTGAAACGTACAAACTTGTGGTCAAATATTGGAAAGGACTTTTTTCAAAATGTATCACAAAGGTACAGCTTCATTTATAAGTCACCCAATACACTTTTTCCCAGAATTAAGAATATGAAAATTTCAAAGTATTTTCATTAAAGTTTACCTTATCCCTTGCCTCACAATTAACCATGAAGTCCAGTTGTCAGCCTCATTCCAGAGTGGACAGCAAGGTGGATAATTTTTCTTCAAAATCTTTCCCACACTTACTTTAGTTACATTTATGTAGGGACCTAAACCCCAGCAAGATCATTGATCTCTTGTTCACTTCCTCTGACAGGTTATAATTATGGCTTTTTGGGATTTCAGTTGCTGATTGAAAGCAGATGTTGAGATGATTTTTGTGACTGCAACTGCACTGTAATGGTACCTGATATAGGGATGCTGTGGTTTTGTGTAAGCTGAGCATCCCTTGCAGGGCACCTGCTATTCCTTCTAGTGCTGCAGTCCTAAATGCCAATCAGGTTTTTGTCAAGGAATGGGCATAGTCAGGGTAAGCCCCAGGGTGCTACAAATCTGTGCTGTTTACAGCTGCTGCAGCATCCTCTGGACCATTTGTGGCTCTTTGGGTGGCCTTGCCTCTGAAAGGAGCCCTCAGAGGAGGGGACTTCACCAGCTCCTCCCAAAGCACCTGCTGCTAAACCTGCAGGTAGTGGGCAACAGATGAGGTTGCCCAAGGTATTACTGCTTTGTTGGATCAGCTATTTGGTTTGCTACTTATAACTCAATAGCAGCGTGAGAGGAGAGGCTGGTAAGTAAAGCAGCAAAGATGAAGTCAAGGCCAGACTCCAAAGTCATCAGTCAGCTCTGGTTACTTGATATTTGCTTTGATGGTAAATGCCCAATGGATTATACTCAAGTGATAAAGATTCCTTTTCCAACGTTATCTTGTATTTTGGCACAAGGGCATCCCCCTTGGCTGATATTTCCGCTAAATCTGAATGGGTCTTTCTACAGATTTTGCAGAAAGTCATAAAATGTAGACAACACACATCATTTGTCTGGTACAGAGTTTCTCCTCAAAGGATTTTGAACATGGAGGATGGTAAGAAATAAAACAAGGATTATACTTTACTAAAATTTTGTCAGGTTTTCATTAACTGAATGATAGACTAGAACTGCAGTGTCTTTCAGATGACTTCTGCAGCCAGATGGGTTCCAGCACTCTAGGCAAAAAACACCAGTTCGGAGAAAGACATAATTGGCTGACATCTGCTGGCTGCATTTGTGTATCCCACCACTAATTCCATCATGTGACAGAGAACATACAGTAGGCTTTTATGGAATATTTGTATTTATGTATAAGACAGTAATCTGAGGTACAGAGTCCTTCAGGGAAAGGAAAAATGTTAATACTTTTCTAAACAAGTGTTTTAAATTAATTTAAAATCCCTCCCAAACTAATTCTACCTTCATCAAATCATATAATTGGCTTTATATTTTCTCATTATCCAGTAACTAGTGATTTTTTAAAAGACACTAACAATTTAAGGGAACTATAAAGTACAGACTGAATATAGAAATAGGTATTTTGGCAGAAATATGCAACTTCTCTAGCACTTGAACTGATTAATTGGCAATAAACTATCTAATAAAACCATGTTATGTCCAATAATAAAAAAGTGTTCTACACAGAAATGTAAAAAGTAGGGGAAAAGTGAAAGAGACATACCCGAAGGGAAGAAAATACACATTTTAAGAGAGAGGGTTTCTTCGCAGTCTCCTTTCTTTGATTTATTATTATGCCCAAATAGTTCAATTATCTAAGTTCCTGTGGTAAGTAAGAATGCACAGTACATTATATAACTGATTAAACACATCAAAAATTATGGAATAGCACTATTTTAGTATAATGATTTCAATAGGTTAGTTTCACTAATAGTGCTTTGACTTTGACTTTTTTGCCAATGGGTCGCCGACAACCCATTCACAAAATACACTGAGCCATCATCTAGTGAAAAATCTTGCAAAGAGTAGGAATATATATCTTATTTAATTCATGAATATTTTGACTATTGCAAAAGATAAAACTAAGACCTTACCTTATGCCTTTAAAATAATTTTACAGTATTTATTGCTGCTATTACTCACTGATGGGTTACTATCATTCAGTGACAGTTACCATGATTTAAGATAACTTCCATTCTTAATAGCATTTCCTAAAAGAACCATTATTACTATTAAAGCCTTAAATAATACTTAGCCAACGCAATCTGTTAAGTGCTAAAGTAAGTTGGTAAAGGAGTGCTTTGATAGTTGTACAGTTTAAACCAGTCTGTAAGGCAGAAATATCGATACCTAACATCAAAACACCTTTTAAGCAGTAGCAAAACACATAAAAAATTTTTGATTATGTAAAGAAATCTTTTGAAATGCAGAATCTTGTGGTGATTATGCAACTCTTATTAGGCATACAGTTAACCCTGGACCAGTGTAATATGAGTAATTTAATTTTATATGCCTAAATTTTGCCTGTAATTTCCCTGCCTCTAGTAGGTTAATGATACTATATTTTAGGCTACTTTCCACCAGTGCGTGACTTCAAGGAAAGAAGAAGCATCTTCCACCGGGGTGAAGACAGCATTTGTTTCCAAAAAATAGGAATGTTTGTTTATAAAGTCTATTGGCCTTGGTCAATAAAATATACTTGGAACTTTTTGGTAGGAGATATTCACTGCAAATATAGAAAGGTATGGTGTAATTACAAGATTAATTTCACATTCTTAATATCTTTATTAAATATCAGTGGAGGAGAATTATAACAGATATTCATTATGATCTGCTATGGTTTATAATTATGGATAGACATCCACCTCAGGCTTCAGTCACTGCCTTTTTGCATTTATTCCCTTGTAAGATGGATTGAAAAAACTGCTGCTTTTGCTTTCTACAGAGATCTGCTAAGTGGCACATAAGCAGGAAGACGCTTGTACTCTCAGCCCACTCTTTTCACATCCCAGATATAAGGCTCCTGCCATGGCTGGATGGCACCATGCTTCCCTCCTGCCCCACTATCCCTTGTGACAGAGACAACTGACTGGTGGTGACATCTAGTGCAAAAAGTCAAAGAGAGGTGGCAAAGAGTGTGAGGCTGTTCTGCATCCCAGGAACCACAGAAGAGCTAGACCATGGATCACCCAGGGTGGAAGTCCCTCCTGTCCCATGGCTGTGCTCTGTGGCGTCAGCCTCAGCCACTGAGAAGCTGCTAGCTTACAGTCCAGCAAAAGCCATAGTGGTGTTGATGGGTTTGCAGATTTTGTTACTCTTCATACATTCCATGTCTGTATATTTTGATGACACACAGCAACCACAGAAGACAAGGCACAGAGCTGCTATTTCCCTTAGACAGGTAGTCAGAGATACCTCTTGGCCTCAAAGACTAAACCACAGTCTGATACTTCCCATGGTGTTTCAAGACACCACTATGCATCAGTTTTTAGAAACTAGCTCATCAAATAGTGGTCTTCACAACCAATTTTGCTTTCTCTTTTTGTTTGTCCTTTTCATGTCATGAAGTCAATATTCATTAGTGATGCATTGCAGGATTTAAGTGTTTCACTGGTTTCCCTTTCCAGATATAACTTGCTTCAATCACAAATTAAGTATTTGAGCTAAATTGTCCTTTCAAATTTGCTATAAGACAAATTAACACTCTCCTAAATCCAGAATAAAATTAGAACCAAGCTTTGTGTTTCTTGCAGAAAGCTTTAAAAAGTCTATTCCAGGCTGAGAAGCATGTGCTGAGAATTCCTGAGTTTTATAGCAGCTTGTGCCAAATCACAGTAGCACCTCAGAAGCAACCTTCCCACTCTTCCTTAGCAGGATGTGTTTCACATTAATATAGAATAATCTGCCAGAGAACTGCAACACTGTCAAGAGGAAACGGTGAAGATTGACACAGTGGAGCAAATAAATTATATTTGCATATTAATATATACTTGTTTGCTTGCTTTCTTTGCGTATGATCTGGCTGCAGACAAATACATAAAGAATAGCTCATAATGAGTTAGAGGCCAGTCTCTAATTATAAAAAATTGAAATCATCGATCATTTTTGTTTCATTGTGAGCATTAGATCTAACTTTAAAGCCTGTATAAAATTACATTCAAGTAAAAAGTGACACTTCGTGCACCAGAATTCCCTTCTATTTAAATTAGCTTTAAATTTTGAGAGTTGTCAAACTAAAAAAAAAAAAAAAAAGGTTTTAGTAAGAAAGTGTTTACAGTTCTCTATTTAAGATTAGTTTTCTAAAAAATTGAAGGTCAGAGGGGGTTTTTTTTCTTGTGAAAAGATATTTCTGTTTGGTAGTTAAGACTGGTCATATTTAGGAATGAAGTATGTATTCAGGTAAGTAACAAACAGCTACTTGCAATGTGCACATAAAGTTTATTGAAAGAAATAAAACCAAAAGTCATTTTCATTTGTCCAAACATATTAATTCACAAAATATGAAAAATAAATTCTTTTATTTGTAGTAACATTCCAAGTACTCTAAACAGACTTCTGTATAGATTTATTAGAAGACCATTTATTAA
The DNA here is from genome assembly GCF_028018845.1 of Melospiza georgiana. NCBI lineage: Eukaryota > Metazoa > Chordata > Aves > Passeriformes > Passerellidae > Melospiza > Melospiza georgiana. Next base: position 94,528,623 of record NC_080432.1, read on the forward strand.
TATAAACAAGCAGTTCCAGTGTTTGGAAATCAAGGATGTCATTGCTTTCTTCCTAAATCATTGGTGATTGACTTGGGAGTTGAGGTCACTATCCTGCCATCAACCCATGTTTTCTAGACAGATGGCAACTACAGATATTCTTGGGATAAAACAATGTACTGATGTAAGGCGTAATGAATATGTGACAAGAATAATACTGGGTGCCAAGAAAATTCACAAGACAGTTCTAGAACTGTTTTTCTAGGGAAAAGAAATGGTCCAAGCAGTTTGAGAGGAACATTTGCTTTAAATCTTGTCAAAACTCCAGATGGGGTAGCCAAAATAGTGTGCATTTCATTTTAGCTTGTGGGGGAGTTTTCTGCTCAGTCTGCTTCTGAAACCAGGACAAGCTGTGGATATCACAGATGAGATCACAGTACAATAACATATTTCTGTTTGAAGACAAAGGCCTGTCATCCTAAAACTCACTGCCTTTAGGGGTTGATTCACAGGCAGTGAACTGTCAGACTGGGGCCAGGGGCCTGGGTGAATTTGAGGGCTGCAATTCAACAGAATGGCTTTGCTTTACATTGCCATAAACATTTATGGTCTAGCTTTTCTTTCTGTCTCATCCTTTCCTAGTCCATATGTGTACTGAGGAGTAGCTTCAGTGCTGTAAACACATTGTATTTTATCACTGTAGCCCCCTGGAGTTTCCCTAGAACTTCTCTATATAAACTCACCATCATAGCTGTAAACCAGGATGAAATCTGAAGTGGCCAAATTCAAAGCAACCAGGAAGATGAGTTGCAGGCCTAAAACATTTAAGCTCTTCAAATAAAGATTAATTTAGTGTCAGAAAAACTTAATTCTGACTAATTTGGTTTAGTTCATTGCATGCCTGGAGAGCTTAGGGTGGCACAAAATCTGAGGCTCACTCCTTCCTTGCTTTCGTTCCACTCCAGGGAGGCAATAAGTCACTATTTGCACTTCAAAGACCAAAAGTCAACCTACTCCTTTGGGCAGGGAACAGGAGGGCTCTGGATGGAAACAAGGATTATCCCATTTTTCTCTGCCTCTTGCCATCCATCTTGACTGTAGTAAGAAATGCATTTAGAGCATCAAGATGCAAGAAAAAGTACTTCCCAAACTGTCACAGTGGGATACAGAGGCCAAGGCATCCTGAGGCTATTTCTCTTTTTCTGACTTTCCTCACTTGCTGCGCAGCCATAATATGCCAGCATATGCTGGCATATGCTGGGTAGGCAGTGTACACTTTGTGGCAAAAACGTAAACATCATGATTGGGAAACAAAGAAATGTGGGGTTCAGAGTATTTGAAGCATTTTCTTTGTTGACCAATGATAATAAGAAGAAAATAAAAAATAATTACGAAAGTTAGATGAATTTGAAGGCAGATTTGAAATGCCAGCCACCATATATTTAGATTTTTTATTATTTAACTTGAATTCAGAACATTTGCAGAATTCTTAGGAAATGGAAGGGAAAGAGCGTAGTGGTACTGAGACCTTATCCTCATCTAGTGAATTTCTGTCCTTGCTTTGGTTGCTGCTGTTGACCTTCAAACATCTTTTATCACAATATATCCATAAGTTTGTTTTATTATCTTCACTTGGTCTAATTACCTGGATGATTCTATACTGTTCCCTACAGGGAAATATACTGCTGAAGTTTGGGTTTTTAAATACTAATTAAAAAATTCATTAGTGTGTGAATTAATTTCCACTCTTTGTATTTTCCTCTCTCTCTTGATAGCTATCAGAATCTGATAGCAACATGGTTGTTGCCATACTTTAATTATACTGTTAGAATTCCTTTATCCACCTGTAGTATGAAGAAATAAACTTTATTACACACAGTCTAAATGCAAAGCCATCTAAACTCTAGATCTAAAAGGTTTAAATATAAATAAAATTATTTTGCCTTGTATAACTATGTCAACTATGTTACAAACATTTAAATATGTATTTAGTGCGTGGAAAAATATTTTAAACTATCTGTCTCAAAAGTATTTTCAGGCACTATATTGAAGGCTGGGTTCATAAATCTTACTTGTTGAGGTAAGTTGTAAACAAATGCACTGCAAATGAATGTCAAACCACCCCCAGCTCCTTACTTGAGGCTGATGTTCACTCAAGTCTTACATGGTTTTTTACTCACTTAGTCCCATGCAGGTGCCTTTATGTCTGTGGGTACATTAGTTGTGGCTTTTTGTTCCTACAATTGATATGTACAAGTAGTAATTAGCCCGGTTTAACGTGTAGAATTCACATTTGTTATGGAAAAATTCAGGTATTTTTGTAAAAACAAGATCGAGAAACTTTTGCAAAATTACATAAAAATACCATAATAATAACATCCATGACTACTGAGCCTCAGAAACACCAGTGTGTCATAACTGATTCAAGAGGAACACCTATTCATTGTATTCTTTAAATTCTGTAAACAACAAAACCAAGTATCTAATCAGTGATGCATTCATTTTCCACTCAACACAGCTCCATTAATTTTGCCTTTTACAGTTGTGAAGTTGAGTGAAAAAAGCAACAGAAGAATTCTTTTGTACAGTATTTCATTAGGGTCTCATCAAGTTGATGTATATCAGTCTGTGTTTAACAGGAAAAAAGAAGTGTCTTTCTAGATTAGGTCATTGTTCATAGTCTTCATATGAAAAACATAGAAATGGCTGTCATAACTAATGTGCCAATAAGACTAAAGTAATTTTAAATCGCAGCCTTAACCATTGCAGAATAGAAAAGTTTTTCAAAACTCATGTAGTATGATGGGATCATATTGGTGCAACAATGGAGTCTAGCAGTAGTAACTCAGGTCCATAGTATGAACACTGATTGTTTCTGAGTTTGACAGTGGAAAATTATAGAATTGCTGCTGCTGATTTTGCATTTTCTTGCTCTGACTCCTGTTTCTTGAATTGTTTTCTGTTCATATACAGAGACTTAGGAAAAGTTAAAGCTGCAGATCCATTGCTCAAGCGTACAAACTAGAGATCTGGATCTCTGACTGTGAAGGAGTACTGGAGCCTGGAGCTTTGCATTCCAAGTGACTACTTCATTTGTCAGGATGTTATAGGCATGTAATTACAAGAGGGTTTTCCCTCTTTACTAGGGAAAGTTTACTAGGGTGTAAATCCAAGTGCAAGTCTCAAAAGAGAAGGGTTCCAGTCACTTCCTGGCACCACCTGTGAGCAGTTTAAGCACATCTTTGCCGCTGACATCTTTTTCAAGTGCTGGCTGAATTACCTTTGGACATCCATAGCTTGCTCTGCGGTCTAGATATGTAAGGAATTCAGAGAAATAATTTACATTTGAGGCTCAGAACAACCTAGATGAGGAGCTATCTAGATGCTTCAATGTAATGTGTGATGATACTAAATGCCAGCATCCCCAAGTTCCTTGGTATAACTGACTGTATATCCCTTTAGAGCTGTGTTTCAACCACCCCCTCCCCCCAAACAGACTACTTTTTGTAGAATTATGTATTTCTGAAGTCTCTCTGGATTTTTTCAGAATCTGTATAAACACTTTACAAAAACTGGCTTCAATAGGACAAATTCAGAAATATCAAAATCCCTCTCATTTCTGAGATGTATGTCTATCCACAGATACATGTCTATCTTTATGCACACACACACACACACACACATAACTGTACAAACATTCCCCAGTACACACAAATATAACTTCACACACTTAAATCACTTTTCCTAGAAAATAAAACTTTCAATGGTTTTTAATGCTGATACATATAATTCAGAAGCTTATGAGGAAACAAAGTGAAATAGCAACAGTTAGATCCTTCACACTCTTATTAACAAGTAACTAAATAAAGGTTTCAAAAGACCAGACTGTCCATGATAGTCCTTCTGCTGTTGCCGAAGTCCAGAAAAAAATTAACTATAGGAGCATATTTGCATTCCTTCATATCAAGTTGCATTCTCACTATCACACAGAAGATATACAATTTCCTCTTATACTGAGCAGAAACTGGTACATTTCAGTGATGAATGTATGCAAGTCTAAAGAGAGGTCTTCAGCTGGTTGTTATCTAGCTGGGTCAAGGTTTAAATAGGGAGGCACAAAAGTCAAAAAGCAACAAGCAGCATAGGTGGCCTGTGGATAAAGAGGTTCATTCTTCTGGGCAATCAATCACATAAGCAGAGAAAACAAATACATATATGAATGAGAGGGTGAAACTAGCTTTGAAGAGAGATAATTACATTTGACTGAGTAGTGACACACTAGCTTCTTAAACATCCAGTTTAGTCTGCAGCACATAAATACTCTCTCAAAGGACCATTTAGACTGGTGCTTTTCCAGTTTCAGTGAAAAATTCTATTGATGAGTAATTATTATTCAGGAAAAAAACAATTATAGTCTCATATAAGGAAACTGACAAATTTAAAGGCACTAAATAAATCAGAAAATATATCATTCTGTTTGCAAGGAAAATTGGATTCAGTGAAAAAAAAATTGAGTAGCTAATAGCTGGATTTTTCCTGGGCCTTGTGCATTCTTTATAAGAATACAGCACTGAAAATGTTTTCAAGAAACTGGTCCCAATACTAATATTTTCAAATCTGTAGACCTTGTACTGATTTCTTAAGCTTGCACTGACATATATGTGAGCAAGCCAGTCCCTTTATTTTATGCAAGATTGGATTCAGAGACATCTATTGCATGATCACAGCATGGATGAAGTTGGCAGGGATCTCTGGAGGTCATCTGGTACAAGCCTCCCATATCAAGTACAACCACACGGAAATATTTGTCTGGGCCCATGTCAAGACATGTTTTTTGTCTCCTAGGCTAGAGCCTCCACAGCCTTCCTGGGCAGCCCCTGCCAGTGCTGGGACACCCTCACAGTGATGAAGTGTTTCCTGAAGTTCAGACAGCAGCTTCTGTGTTTAGGTCTGTGCCCATTGCCACTGCTCCTGTCCTGTGCACCAATGGAAAGAGCCTGGCTCACAAGGTCATTGCTTTGCAAAGCTCATTTCTAGCTGGGTGGTTCCCAGCATGTGATGGTGCCCAGAATTGTTTCACCCCACTCAGAGGACTTTGCACTTCCCTTTGAAGTGCATGAGGATTTTGTCAGTCCATCTCCAACACAGGTGAGTCTGAGGACTTATCTCTCTAAAGAAACCTGGGATTAACCAACTCTTCCATCTTACAAAAAGTGAGGAGAAGATGACCCTCCAGTAAGAAAAGGACTTAGAAAGAGTTGATTTGGGGAAAAGTCTCAGAATAAAGAACATAGATTTATATTTGAGTATAGACCATGGCTCTGGTTTTTAACCAGTAAAAAAAAAAATCTCCTCCTATCCTTCCAAAACCAGGACCAATTCTGTGCCCAAAGAACTGAGAAGAAAGAAAGGAACATTAACATAACCAGGAATAATTTGAGATTTTCACTGGTTTTAAATGCCTGCAGTTTTCCATAAAAATCCAGAGCATCCAGATACACCTGCATGCTCCAAAGCTGGGCTTGCCACCATTTTGCTCCATTGCAAGTCTGGAACCCCTGTAGAAATAAAGAAATTAACCACAGAGAAAATGGTGCTTTAACTTCAGAAGTGATTTCCAAGCTGTAACATTTGTCAGAAAACTTGTGATAATGATTAAAATGGGGGGAGGGGGGGTGAATAGAGCATGTGTTTTTACTTTTCTCTTCATTGTGTTCTACTTGCAAAGATGAAAAGGTCACTTATATATTCGAACAGGAATGATTGCTCTTGACATATAAGTCAATATAACTTCTAAACCATGAGGAGGTATAATGTGACACAAAGATCACCCTGCAAGTTTTTGCCTCAGTTCCTCTCTAATAGTGTGAGGTGAATAAAATTTAATTTTCTTACCTTATATCCTTTGCTTATTTGAATGTTAAGATTCTTTACTCCATTTGCCTACCACAATGGAAAGTGTCTTATTTGGTGTCTCTAGAGTTAAAAAAAAAAAAACAGTGAATGGCTGTTCTGAAATTACAGCCTCCAGCATACTTTTTCTTATCAAAATGCAAGACGAATTTTGTAACCCATCCCAAATGTCATATCTGGGCTATTTTGGCTACTTGCAAAAATATATTTGTGGACTAAAGAATTGTAACAGGAAAAATTTCTGCTGGAATTCCTCTCATATTTGAAATAGTGACAATATGCATCTTTCCCAGAGACAAGTGTTGAATATACATTCTAGCTCTTTTACCAAAACTATAAAGAATGAAGGTATACTTAATCTGAAAGGGAAGTGGAATAAATGTTTATGAAGGTTCTAAGGTGTAAAAGTTGCATAAAACCAAAATTCAATATTGCTAAGATTGTCGTCAGTTAGTAATATGAAGACACTTGGAAATGGAATTTTTAACCTACATCAGTGTTAAAGAACCAAGCCAAAAAAAGGTCTCAAAACCAGAATACTATGTTAAACCTAGAACAAAACTTACTGACAAATAGTACAATTCAAGTAAAACAAAAAATCTTGGCAGCATGAAGGAACAATTTGACAAGGGAGCCACTTTTTCAAAATTATGATGGAATTTCAGACTTGAAGTGCTGACAGTCTTGGACTGTATTACACATATTCTCCTGAATGCTGAAAGGATGTATAACTGGGAAATTCCAAATAAACCACTGTCCTGTCCAGGCCTACTAAGGACAGAAAAAGAGATTTTTGATTACTATTTCTGCAAGATGGAAATACAAAATGCAACACTACCATATAAGCTAGAAATAATTGCCTGTCCTTATATTGCATACAGCACACTAACAGAAGCAGGCCAAGACAGGGTCCTTAGCAGATTTTCCAGTATAAATGTCATTCCACCTATGCTTGGCTCTCTTCTGTGCTCCCATATAACCAGACATCGCTGGAGCATTCATAGCAGTGCCAGGACAGGAGCATAAGGAGAGATGTTAGCAATAGAACAAAACCAACAAAATCATATATAAAGAATTTTAAAAACAATGACAGATAAACTTGGTACAGAGTACGCTTCAAGCTGAAAAATGAGGAAGGTCATTTGAGATCAAATGAGGAAGAAAACAAAATTGCAATACATGAAATGAAATGTTATTCTTAGAATTCAAAAGAGAGTCAAAAATACAAACCAGCTTTCGTCTGGATATTTGATGGGTAGTGTAAACAGTCACATTATGAATTAAGCACCTGTTTCTACTTCAGTTACAAAAAATCAATTTACTTTTTCAAGAATATAAAGTAAGAAATTATGACACAAAGATATATATTGCTGGACAGTACTATCAGATAGTTGTAAAAACAATAAAATATATAAAGGGTAAAATAAGACCAAGGTTTCAAAAAAAAAAAAAAAAGCACTGTGAAAACGATCCATGAAGCAATAGAGGAAAACATTTAAATCACTACAAAACAATTATCATTTGCTTGTTCTGAATATAGTTAATATTTGATAAGGAAAATGCATAGGGAAAAAAAATTCTACGAACCCCAAAAGAAAGGCTTACAAATACTCTAGAAAGGAGATAGGATCAATAAAAAAGCAATTGAAAAAAAACTCAAAAAAACCAAAAAATCGGGAGTTCTAGTACCCCAAAAAAATGGTCTGTGAGGAAATGAGGTGCATTGCAAAGGACCAAAAGATGCCAAAACTAAGCTCACAGATGTTGCAAAAGCAGGGGAAAAGGCCAAGGAGGAAGACACAACTTGGAGAGAGAGATATGAAGGATACGGCATGGATAGCATAATAACAAAAAAAAAAAGAGAGAAAAAAATCTCTCCCAAAGACAAAGCAATCAAAAGGCATGGCATGCCATCAAGTGCAGGGACATGCACCAAAGATTCCTCTCTTGGTCTCCATTGAAATCGCAAGATTCCTTTTCCCTTCCTGAAAGGAAATGAAATTTCCTTTCAGGAAGGGAAAAGGAATCTTGCAAACCGCAAAAGAAAGGCTTGCAAACACTCTGGAAAGGAGATAGGATCCAATGAAATGCAATTGAAAAAACCCAGAAAATCGGGAATTTTAGTGCCGTCAAAAGACGGTCTGTGAGGAAATGAGCTGCATTGCAAAGGACCAATAGAGGCCAAAACGAAGCTCACAGATGTTGCAAAAGCAGGGGAAAAAGTCAAGGAGGAAGACACAACTTGGAGGGGAAGATATGAGGGACGTGGCAGGGATACTTGAAATAAAAAGGGAGAAAAAATCATTCCCAAATTCAAAGCTATCAAAAGGCAGGCCATATGCCATCAAGTGCAGGCACATGCAGCAAGGCTTGCCAAAATTGATCCCCGCTGAAGGCCCAAACAGAAAAGAAAAACTTACAAACACGCTGGAATGGAGATACCATCAAAGGAATTGCAGTTGGAGGATGAAATATAATTACTGAGAAATTTTTGACATTTAGTGACTATAAGAAAATTGCCGGGATTAAATCAGGTGCAGTGGATTGAGACCAAAACCTGCCAAAACTCATCTCACATATATTGGAAAAACAGGGGAGAAAATCATGGAGTAAAACCCAATTTCTTGGGGAACATATATGGGACATGGCATGGATACTTACATAAAAAATTAAAAATAGAGAAAAAAATCTTTCCCCATGTCATAGCCATCAAAAGTCATGGCAGGCCATCAAGTGCAGGGACATGCACCAAAGATTCCTCTATTGGTCTCCATTGAAATCCCAAGATTCCCTTCCTCGTCCCGAGTTAATGTCCTTCTTAATTAAATCAGATTCCTACTTCTTTACCCCAGAGATTAAAAAGATTGATCACGCTCTTTTTTAAATGCTAATGACTATAAACAGATAAAATCTTAAATCAGAATGCTTTATTCAGTCCTGCTGCTTAATCCATTTGGATCCTGTTCACATTTTCTTGGGCAGCCTGCTCTTTTGTATCTGTGAAAATAAGCACAGATGTTGGCTCTAGCTCCCTCAAAGCAAGTTTTGCCTAATGACCATTTGGAATGTATCCCGCTTGCACCTCTTCAGCATTTTAAAGTAAAGTAAAGTACTTGATTTACTCCGAATATCTTGCCCAGATTTTCTTAACTTGATATGATTGCCATAAAAGACAAGAGATTTTTTGTGTTATAGCCACAGTATCAGCTGGAGTAAGGCCAACCTCATCATTCCTGGAAGCATTTTTTTGTTGCTGTTGAAAGTCTGACTTGGGAGATATTGCAGATTAATTAGAACATTAGATGGCACTACTGCAGCACTGAGGTGCACATAAAAGCAAAGATTACCATATGCAATTATTTATAATGTGCCAAGTACACAAAAATGCTGATATTTAAATTGTCACATTGATCTCAGTATGACATTTCTGCAGAACTGTTCTTTTTTTATCAACAGAATGCATTAGCTATCTTGTTTAGTTCCTCCTCCTGCCACGGAAACTATCAAATTTATTTTCATGTATTATACCTCCTTCCTCTTCCATTACAAATGTCTGAATTCCAAAATATTTTTTTTCACAGAGTAGACCAAATCCTACCCTCATTAATTTTCTAGTCATTCTCACAAGGCTTTCAGAGGGAAAAATATTTTCATTTTTACTTTCATAAATATGAATAAACTTTTCTGAAATCAATATATCTACTCTGGTTTCACAATACACAAGGTGAATTTAATAGAATCATGGAATGTTAGGTTGGAGAGTACCTGGAATGATCATCTAGTTCCAAACCCCCTGCTTCACTCGGCCAGGCTGCACAAGGCCCCATCCAACCTGGTCGCAAATGCTTCTAGGAATGGGGCATCCACAACTTCTCTGGACAACCTGTCCCAGTGTCCCACCAACTCCATAGTGAGGAATTCCTTCCTAATATCTAAACCAATCCTCTTTTAGTTTTAAGCCATTCTGCCTTGTTTTAACTCTACATGCTCCTGTAAATAATCCTTATGCAACTCTCTTGTAGCCCCTTTGGGTACTTAAAGCTCTTCCTTGAGCCTTCTCCAGGATGAACAATCCTAACTCTCTCAGTCTGTCTTCACAGGAGGAGACATGCTTCTTTGAGAACCTCTATGGCCACCTCTGGGCTCACTCCAACAAATCCACGTCATTCCTGGGTTGGGGACCCTGAATTTGGTCTTTAATGCCTAGCAATGTATATTATCAAGTCATTATTAGCACTATTTAAATATCCAAAACCCCATTATTTCATAGCAAATGAGATAAAAATTTTTTATTGCTTCCACTGTTGCACAGTTCTGTTTGAAAATAAAGTTCCTTTTATGAAATGATAGCAAAAAAAAAAAAAAAAGACACATAGTTAAATGGGGGAAAAAAAAGCATTTTGGTCTTTAAGCACATATGTATGTGACATGACATTTAGGAAGTAGAACCAGAAAGCCATTCTGCCATTCTGCAAGGTATCACCATTTTGTTCAGAAAAAAGTGAGACAAAGGTATCTTTGGTGGGTTCAGTTGGCCAATTACCAGTATCTTTTTATTACCAGGAGGCGTTTTTTTTGAGTTTTCTTCTCAGTTATTATGAAACAATTTAAAATAGTGCAATGTTGCCATTTTGAGTATGTTGTACTCAAATAACTATTGGAAGATGGTTTTGCAAATCACTGGCAAGGTAACACAGTAGCTGCTCAACTTTAGATTTTCCATCTAATTAAAGACTGATTGCAGTTGCTTAAAAATTATGATTTCTTTTTTTTTCTCCACAACATATCAAATAAAGGAATATTATACCTCTTTCTTGATTTTACAATTCCAAACATTTTTTCCTAACAGACTCTTGTCATGTGAATTTTATATTGCACAATTCTGCATGTATATACAAATTATATATTTGTGTGTGTGCGTCTGTGTACATGTATTGTTCAAAGAAAAAAATTACTTTATATTGCATCAGATAATAGGGTATAAATTGCTAAGAGATTCATGACCATTCACTGCACCATGACAAATGACATAATTTTATTTCTCTTGAAAATTAAGTAAATGCAGAATTCTTATCAATTCCTAACTATTGCATAATTTTAAATTATGTCTTATAGCAAGCATACAGGAAGAATAATGAACTCCTTTCAGAAAACCATCATTAGAGCATTTCCTGAATTGATGCTTTCTTTTGTTTCTTTTAATGTCCTCCCTAAAATAAAATAAATGCAGATAGGTACACATCAGTTTTACATAAATTATCTAGTATTACATTATCCACCACACTTTCGAATTAAGTGCTGGCACATCATTACTAAAAGTAATAGAAAAAAATTCTGTTCTTTAGGTGACAAATGGTTAAAGTGTGATACTAGGACATTTCTGTATGCTTCTCTAAATCATCTCACATCTTAATGCAAGGGAAAATCAAATTATTTACATTGCAAAATTATATCATAATGCAAACGATAAGAATTAAAGATTTTTATTGATGTAAAATTTCTGGTAGCCAGTGCTGTCATTTGTTATCATAAAATATCTGACCACCACAGTGAATATGTCTACTGAAATTCTCACATATGAAGAAAGATAGAGGACATGCTGTGATTTGGTAATCCTTTGACTGTCCATAATTTGAAATTATATCTGCTGAAAAATAGTAATGATCCTATTAAACACAGAATAAATGCATTATAGTGGCTAAAAATTATTCAAAAGTACACTGATACAGAAATTAAAGTGTCACTGGCAAACTATCAAGCTGCACCTTAATCAGTCAGTTGAACATAATGTTCAGTAACACAGCATTGTATTTCATACTAGACATTTTTTTAAAATTAGATATATTGCATCTTCAGTCTTCTGTTAGCTGACCTGGCAATAAATATGATGTATCACTAATAGTACATAAACCCAAGATTATTATACAAAATTATTGTCCCTTTTTGTCTTCACAGATGGTTGAGCTTATAAGGACACAGACCACTATAATAGATATCAAGAACCTGAAGTCAACATTTTCAAATTTTATTTCAAATTTGGTTTTGAGTATGATTTTTTAATTTAAAAAAAAAATCTTTGAAAGACCCCAAACAAGAGTGCAACATAATTCATTAAGAGGGAGAGAGGTTATTTTAAGGCACATGTATGTTAGAGGAACCCAACAAAAGCAGCCAGACATTTAAACCCTGTGGGTGAAGGCTGTGTCCACCTTTCTTACACAGATGAGCACAGGGCAGCCTGATTCTCAGCTGGATTAATTTGACATAGCTCCTCTTTATTCAACAGGACTTGAAAATATTTATATAGTTTTATAAGCTATGGATCAAGTGCAGAAAATAGGAAATGTTTAAGCAAAAAAAATAATGTAATAATTCTCTTCCTAAACTGGGATGAAGATCAGCTTCTGGAACTCATGCACCTTTTCCATTCTTATGTCACCCCATTCCTCATTTTGGTGTATACCCATTATCTTTTCTGAATACAGACAGTTTCCTCCACACAAATACAAGTTTTCACATTCATAAAAATGCTTGATAGGCAAGGTTACTCCAAAATCCTATGGGGTTATACATCCAAATGACCTGTCAGCTGCAAAAGTCAAGACTTTAGCGTCAGCTCCACTATGCTTTTCCAGTAATTGGTCCCTAGAACTACCCAGTTAAACTCTTCATTGAGGAAAGTCCTTTTTGGTTAGCTTTTCACCAGAGGATGTGTCATGAAAAGTCTCAAGATGATGAAGATATTCACAGAAATCAAACAAAAATTGCATATAGGTTGTGACAGTCAAAGTCAGCTGGCACCGTCCCTGGTTTCTGCTAGCTGCCTGGCATGTTGGATTGTAATCTTAAGGGTCTGACTTTAGAAACATTACTTGCTTTGGTTTTTTTTATATTAGGCTTTTTCTGGAAATTGTATTCTGATTATTCTTGGCCCTATATTTCATGCTAAAACATGCTAAATTTTCCTAGAAAGGACTCTTGATGTGTACATAAAAAAATCTATATCCATGATGAGAAGAAATCCCTACTTATTTTTAGTGGTCATACTGTGAGAGTCTGTCCAAATTTTCCCTCATCTGCCTCACGATTGTCATTGGGGGCCCACTGAAGAGAAGACCCCCCCTGTCTAGAATATCTGGCTCTGAAGGAGAAAAGTCCCATGCCAAAGGCCCTGAGACCTGAGAGTTCAGTGTTAAGCTATTTGTTTTCACAGGAGTGTTTGCTGTATGCTAAGAAGGGGGCACTGAGCCCCGTTTGCAACAACAGCAGCTCTGGAAGCTGTCCCACCTCTCGGCCTGGCTGGACTTCTCCTGAGTCTAAGATGGTCTCCCACAGAAGACCCTCACCTGTTTTATAACCACTGTGACAGACAGACTGGGATGTGAGAAGTCTCTCCATCAAGGACTGAGACGTGAAACTCCTATGTGAAAAGGCCCCTCTCCTCCTTCCAAGGGCTGGGACTGAAACCTCCAGCCCGGGGGAGGTGTGTGGGGAGGCAAGCTGGCCAAAGGGAGATGTTTGCCTGCAGGTTGTGACCACTGAACCAAGAAAACAATGGCTCTCGCTTACTGCTGAGAACACGGACTACTTGTTACATCTGTTCCCTATTGTATCTGTTTCCCCCCCCCCACAATTTTCAGTAATAAAAACCTCTGAGTTAGCTAGAGCCTTTGAGATCTCCCCAGTGTAACAGACGGATCCTCGACTGGACTGGACCAAAGGACTTCGTCTCTGCGTTGGTAGCGATATCCCCTCTCCCTCCCTCTCTCTCTCCTCTCTCCTTCTCTATCTCTATCTTTTTCTCTCCCTTAATCCCTCTATTGCATTTTTGCTGTGGTTATTTCAATAAAACTGCGTTTGTTTTGATTATCACTGCAAACCCCCTTGTGCTGTGTTGGTTTTTGCACTCTGAGATCACTCCTACGAACCATCAGGTCATCTGCTCACTAGGACAGATCCGGACACATATGTACAATTTCTTGTTGATTTGTATAACTCCATTGCTGCAATTATTTATTATGGATAAGTTTTATTACCAGAATTCTTAAAGAAAGAATTTCAGCTGGGATCTCTGAGCTGAAATACCTTTGCAACAGCATTAGCTGAGACCTTGGAAACAAATCATAATTTTCAACTACTTGGATGACATAAAGATATCTGACAATACTCTATTCTGTTCACTCTATGGTAGTGTTCACAGAAACAGTCAAATTTCTTCTTTCTAGGTTGTACTGAGATGCCTTATCAAGAGAGGAACACAAGTCACTTATCAGCCTTGACTGACTAGAAAAAAACCACAGATATTTGTGAATAAATAAGTAAGTAAATGTAAATCCTTAAAACTTAATGGATTGTTCAGTTATATAGTCTGATTCTTTTATATAGCATAAAGACTGAATTTTATCTGGTAGTTCTTGCCTTATACTTTCTCTTTGCAGAAGTACATATTCCAAGAGGATACTAGGATTTAGTTTGAATTAAGGATTATAAAACATTAATATTATCTTTGAACTGTAACACCATAATTTCTAGTATGTTTTCCTCTGCAATACTTTAAATAAGAACACAGACTTTCACTTTGTGGGATTTATCAAACATAGTGAAAAATGAACAAATAAAATTAAATTATGGAATATTATGCACAGATCTTAGAATAAGTGCTCTCTATGACAAAAATAGAAAACAGAGATCTAAAAATGAAAATTGTAAGGAAGAAAGAAGTTGTATTATTGAGCCAAGACAATCTCCCAGTAGAGTTTTAAGCAAAATATAATCTTCACTGTGTATCTTTTTAGGTGAATATAAGTATAAAGGAGTCAAAGATTGTGATATCCCAGAAAATATTACTGTCATCTTTGTCTGCCTTGTCTCTTAAGAGTTCTTTCCAGAGATTCCTGAATTGCAAATCCTAATTAGATATGTTATTAATCTTATTCACATGAGAAAAGTTAGATATGTGCACAAATATTTGTTGGATTAGAGCCATAATATGCTTCTGGTGGGTTTTGGAGCATAAGATCCCTTTAATTTTCTAATTCATTGAATACACTCCATTTCACTATTAGAAATCTTAGTTTCTGGCTGGTTTTATGATCTTTTTGCAAGCACGTTTAGTTTTATTTTGCCCATGATTTAATAAATATGCAAAATGTTGCCCAGTGATAGTGAAGAAAGTAAATTTATGCTGGAACTACAGTAATGCTGATAAAACAGATGCTGCTTAAAAAGTAAGAAAAGTTCTTCAGTCATAAGGGCTGAAAAACTTTTGCCTTGTACAAATAATAAAACATCTCCAGATGAGGGTGGGACATTTTAAAAACTAATCTAACACCAGTGAGGGTGGGTTTTAATCATAAAATAAAAAGAGAAAAAATTTACAGGACCTGCACATGTGGGAAGAGTTGCATTTAAACTACTAAAATGATGAGACTTTGCGTCTGAATACCAGCGTGCGGGTCAGCTTCATTCCACACTGTAAAAGGAAAAAATCTAAAATACATAGCCCCAGTCACACATCCTGCATGGCTCTATCCACTGATTTCCATAGAAATCAAATATTGGAAGGAAACCATGGTGAAGCCCAGTCTCAGATCTGGAGAACCAGGAATCAGGATACAAGTGAGAATCTGATGTGCTGTGAAATCTAGTTGTATCTAGAGATGCCTGTAAATAGAAGTTGTCGTTAATGTAAATTATGGAAGGGTGTTAGAGAAGTAATTATTTCTTTTTTATAAACCCATTATACTAAACTGGGAGTTCTGCTACTGGTTCCTAGAATCAGGAAGGTTAGGAAGAAATAATTTGTAAATTACCCGTCCTTATTTATATGACAGTCTTTAGTCCTTTAGCACACAGCTCGGTTTTCAGACACTTTCCCTTTCCTAGAAGTGACATATGACTATGTGAAGATAGAGACACCAAGATCAACTATCAACCTTTGTAATTAACAACCTTTATGCTGATTCATATCTGATTTATGAATTTCAGCAAAAATACTAAATTTTAAATGCATTTCAAGGCAGCCATTGATTTTTTTCCCCAGGAGAAACTTGAAATGAGCAAGCACAGCTTTTAATGGTTTGAAATAATTAAAGCAGACCACAGGAAAATGCTATTCACTGAAGTTCTCATACAAGAAATATATCCTAAGAACAAGCTAACTTCAATACTCTAACCTATTGAAACAGAAGGAAAAGTTGTTTATTTTCTGTTTAAGCAACATTTAATGCTAATGTGCATTTAGCAGAAATATTCAACAGGAATCTAGTTTTTATTGACAAGCTATCACCAACATATGTTATTAATTTTTTCTTGTTATATTTTCCTTGGTAGGGAAGATCTCTAGGCATGGTGCTAAAACAGTAAAATCATAAAATCATGTAATGATTACTGTTCAAAAAGGCCTCGTAGCTTCAAGCCACCTGTCATGGCAGGGCAGGGAAACTTGTACTAGACCAGGTTACTCTGAGCCCCTAATGAGATGGAGAAGATAACAACATGGTGGCTGTTCAGTAGCCGAAATATTGCAAATAATAGTACTGATGGACCCCTAGAAATTCCACCCACCTTCCTTATTTTCTTCCTTTTAGATGCCAATTCCTTTTTTTCTTAAAACTACAATTCCCACAGAAACAACATGGATGGGACTGGGAGCTCTCTTGACATTTGTACCGTGGGTCAGCACTATCCATTTTCAAAATCCACCTCTTCTGCCATAATTTTCTTTAAAAAAATTCATTAAAACCTCTTAAACACTTAAAATTTCTGCCCCCTCAGGCAACTCTTCAGAAAAATAGACATTTTGTCCTGATTATTTGCTTGCTAATAAATATGGTATTTAAACCACAAAGAGTGAAAATCCAAAACATAGAAATTAAATGCATGTTGATCACAGTATTGAAAATGGCTGTAGAAAACTTTCTTTATATCTGTTATGGACAATTATATATATGCACATGTTCGTCCGAGAGTGAGCATGAATAAAAATGCTTCATATTCAGTACCAAAAGAGTAGGTTTTTTTTACAGCAAGACTGTAGAGTCTGGGCTGTAAGAGATTAGATACATATTTGCAAACACACAACCATCATTCCTTATTTTTCTATAAATACAGCCTTCATGCAATTTGTAGATTAGAAATTATTTTTCACATTTCTGCATATGAAAAATGGCTCAGGCTTTTTAATCTTGTTAGCAATGTATCATTCAATTTGTTGAAGCTGTATTTTAATTGCTAAATTGCTTGTCATTGGTTACACTAAACACATTCTCATTTCCATTATAGCCATGAAAGACTTTCAAAGGTTTTATGGAACTTCCTCTCTGATAAAGGTATTCACTTTTTAAAGTAAACCTTAAATCTATGTATTTCACAGGAGATACAATATATCCAAGAGAAAACCACTTACTGTATTTTACATAAGAAAGCTGATGTATAGACAGAGCAATGCATTCAGCTTCAATTTTGTTTACTGTGTGTTTCTCATTCTAATGTTGACTCTGCATATAGCTTCTGGTTTTGCCTCTTTATTCCTTTCATATTTCTATATATGCAAAGGCATCATGGGGCACCAAATAGAACCAAAACAGATGCCAAATGGATATTTCTAGTTAGACAGAAGTCAGTGCTACAGCTTGAAGGATTTCATTAGAAATACCCCAAGAAGAGCATGGAATTTACATCTAAGACATGGCATATCAGCTGCTGAAAACAGATTTGGTAGCAGTCTTAGTTATCAGACAGAAGACTGTCAGCATGACAGCAGGCCAACCTTTTCTTAATTGAATTTTCCATTGACTACTAAAATACCTAAAATGTGTATAATATTAAAGGCAAATATTTGATTCAGTAAGAGACACAAGACATATAATTTATATTCTGGTGTGTTGGTATTTCTCACTTTAGTTCTTTTTTTTAAGAAACACTGAACTTCACATCACCCAGATTGTACAGGGAGGTGCCTAGGATGATAGGAAATGTTAGAAATTATGTTAGTATCGATGATAGGACATGTTGGGAGCACGTGTTCACTTTCATGTCTCTTCAGATTAAGTGTCTTATTTAGCTGAATGGCAAATTCTCCCTCTGGTCAAGGTATTCAGCTCAAATTGTAGGAGCAAAAGTCAACCCTTCCTATTTCAACATGGCCAGAAAATAAACTTGTTCTTCTCCAGTCCAATTGTTTAACACCTTTGGAGATCTAGCTCAAATTTCTGGCCATACTCAAGGACCTACAACTTGAATCACCACTCTCAAAGTAAAGTAATGAAATGATATTATGCACTATATTGAAATACATGTCAGCAAGAAAGATACTTCAAGTGAAGTAATTTTGCTTCATGGGGAATAAAGTATTCATGGAACTAATTTCAAAGCATTTCATTTGTCATACTAGGTTGAATAAAGAGGACTGACATCTACTTAAAACTCTTTCCACAGTCAAGCCTCAGATGAAGCACTTTATGTGGTTTAGTAAATGCACTTCAAGAAAGGTGGAAAGATGTTGGACACACTCCAGAAGAGAGCAAGAAGAAGAATTAGAACTTTAGAAAATATATGGAGATACTAAGCAATCTCAGGTTATTTAGGTTAGGCGAAAAAAAACCCCAAAAAACTATAAATTGCAACTCTCTAAAAATAATGTGAGAAATACTGGAAAGAAATTATTCCCTGTGGTTACTTTGGATGAAACAGGTGGTTCAGAAATTTTCAGAAATGCTGACTTATGTAAGATATGAAGGGGTAAGAGTCAACTTCTGCTTCACAGACTTACATTTCAGTGGTGAAAACAGGCATCCACACCTCAGCTGGGTGCTTTGCTACCATCACATTCAGTGCAACTTAGAGAGCTCTTCATCTTAGCCAAAACTTGACATTTACTTGTGCTCAGCTGACTAAGTCCCTGTACTCTTCTGACTCTATTCACTAGATTTTCACTGAGTATAACAGCTGCTCAAATGCAGATGGTTCTTTTGTGTACACTTAAATGAGCATCTGAATTGCAAGATGCACCCTGGTGTAAGAAAAATTCTACAAGGGAGAATGGTGAAGTTCTGGAATAGATTGTCTGTGCATACTGTCTCGAGCAGTAACAGCAGAGTGTGGTTTACACAGAGTTGACCTTTCTTTGGGGCAAAGCTATTCTGTAAGCAGATTAGTCCAGTTCAATAAAACTTGATATTATGGCTTCTGTACTAATGTTAATCACTGCCTACAACAAGTTCTGTTCATTCCTTCGTCTGTGGGGAGCCACACAGCATGTGGCAGAAACTACAATTTTCTCAATGTACATGTCTTATAGCCCCGAAATTTCCTTTCGGGAAGGGAAATGAAATCTCATTATATCACTGGGGATCAATTTTGGCAAGTTTTGGTCCATGCCCCTGCACTTATGGCATCCCATGCCTTTTAATGGCTTTTGCTTTGGCAAAGATTTATTCTTTTTTAAGTATCCATGCCATGTCACTCATATTTTCCCCTCAAAGTTCTGTCTTTCTCCTTGATGTTTTTCCCCTGATTTTGCAACATCTGTGAGGTTAGTTTTGGCATGTTTTGGTCCATGTCCCTGCACCTCATGTAATCCCAGTCCATTTTCTTGTAGTCACTAAATATCCCAATTTTCTTTTTTTTTTTTTTTTTCAATTGCATTTTCTTTGATCGTATCTCCATTCCAGAGTGTTTGTAAATCCTTCTTTTCTGTTTCCAGGATTTCAATAGGGATCAATTTTGGCAAGCTTTGGTCCATCTCCCTGCACTTCATGGTATCCCATGCCTTTTGATGGCTTTCAGTTTGGCGGAGATTTATTTTTTTTTTAGTATCCATGACATATCACTCATAACTTCCCCTCCAAATTGTGTCTTCCCCCTTGATTTTTTTTCCTTGCTTTTGCAGCATCTGTGAGGTCAGTTTTGGCATGTTTTGGGCCTTTGCACTGTACATCATCTCCTCCCAGACCATTTTCTTGTAATCACTAAATGTCCCTATTTTCCGGGGTTTTGTTTATTTTTTTTTTCAATTGCATTTCATTTGATCGTATTTCCTTTCCAGAGTGTTTGTAAGTCTTTCTTTTCTGTTGCGCAAGATTTCGCTTCCCGGGAAGGGAAACAAAATCTTGCGATTTCAATGGGGATCAATTGGGCAAGCTTTGGCCCATGTCCCTGCACTTGATGGCATGCCATGCCTTTTGATGGCTTTCAGTTTTCACCTCACACATGCTGCAAAAGCAGGGATAAATGCAGATGGCACTACATCTCCTGTTATTGGGACTGATTGTATTAACTAGGCAGAAAGTCTGTGGGCAAAAAAATTAGATTAGATCAGGTACCTTCCTACATTTGTCTCTGAAGGGCAGCAACAGCTTTATGTGCAATTTTGAGCAGAGTCCAGTTCCCAGCTCAGGTAATCCTTAAACTAATATCTTGTACATATAGGTAATAGAAAGACAAGGTTGTGGATCTTGATAGGGTTTAGGTACATGATTATTAAGAAACTACTCAGTGTTAGGTTTATTCTTTAATTAATTAATCCACTTTATTTATGTAGTTTTTTAAATTTCAGATATCTTCATATTATTAACTTTAAATTTTCCTTATGCAACCTGATTTCTATACTGTGTTAGACATCCACCTCCATAATCAAACACAATCTAAAATCCCATTTTCATCTTTTGAAGTCTAAAATCATTTATGTCACCTTGGAGGACCATAGAGAATAGTTCAGAGAATAGTGAAATGGCAGACTCAGCATTGAAATGTGAATTTCACCTTATCTTACTTGAGAATATCTGACTAAGAAATCCATTTGACTTCATCTGTCATCAGTGAAGAGAGACAGGTCCCAGATGGGCAGGGATCCATACTGAATGTCTAAAATATTAGGATGATTACTACCACTGCTTTCTGCAAATGGAGTAGGAAACTGTAGATTTTGGGAGATAATTTTTCACTGACATTGTTTAACTGTATAGATCAAATGTACAATCACAAATTTAAAAACTGCTAATGGGTTTGGTGAAAATGTCCTCTTTGATTCACTACGGACTGCTAAACAGAAAACTTCAGATATTTTTTGCTTTGACAGTGATTGGCAACCTGTGGTATAATAATTGCTGACTGTGGAAATTATGGAGACACAGATCTGTGTTATATCTTCTTGTTTGTGTTTGCTAATTCAGTCTTTCCTATAATTATCATATTAGAGATTGTAAGACAAATGTAGTTCCCAATATGAACTGATATTGATTCAGAAAAGTACAATGTACAAACACTGACATCACTGCCATTATCTGTTCTGTAGTGTTATATAGTACCACAAAACTTTTCAACTGACTGGGTTTAATTAATCTTTCTAAAAATACTTGGGATAAAGAGAATCTGATTTCTTTGGTTAACTTTCAAAATATACTAACAGTTACAGATGGAAATGCACATTAAATCCTTCAGTTAATTCATTGATGCTGTGTAGAATAACTCCAGTTCAGCAAAGGATATCCTGTTGTTTTTACTTCTAAGCTACGTTTGAAAAAAAAAGTAGATTAGTGGGTTGAAATAACATGTTAAATATTGTTTGGTTTCATAAATTGTATTTAAAACAGTTGTCAAAACACATGCTTGAGAAAAAGTATTTAGAGTTTAAAATATTGAGATTTATTTGGTTTATTTGCTCTTAATTTGAACAGTCAGAATACCTCTATTAAAATTTTCCTTTCTGTTTATTTTCTTTCTTTATCCTCAAAATGAATGAAAAAATAAACCATACAGAAACATCTGAATTTTTGTATTAAAACATTCTATTCATAAATTTATTTACATTGTTTGAAGCACTTTATTTTGATAGTAGCAGAGAAAAATTGGGCTAAATTGCCTTTTGAGTAAAGAAGAATAGGCTTCAACATGTAGAATAGTATTACTTGTTCAACGGGCTATGAGTCACCAATTAGTACTGCTTTTTTTTTTTCCTAATTATCATAGGCTTAGTCTATCAGCTGGATAGTAAACAAGACTCTGCCATCTTAGTCTAGTGTCCAGTCTGGTTAAATCATTTTCTAGAAATAACCTGGCTTGAAGGTCAGGAAGGACACTCATTCCAGGACTCTAAGTGGGCTACTTGAGCTTAACTGGCAAGAAAGATCCTCTGTTAATTTGGTACGTATGGGTGAGTGCAGTCAGAGCCACAAAGGGCTCCATTATTGCCATATCAAAGTAAGTAGCTGAAAAAAAGTGAGTCGGAGATGAATGATGAGTTAAGTGTTAAGCAGACAGTGCAAACAATAAGTATTACACAGTTGCTCTCAGAAGGAATGTGGAATCTCTTAACTCCTTAATTTCTGCTGTGATAGATCTGGTTTTCTGCAGATCTCTTTTATCCTGCAGGTCCTTTACTACTCATTTTAATGAGAATTTTCAAACACTTTAATAAATTAATTTACATTGTGATGTCTGGAAAAAGCTTTCCTGCATTAAAACCTATCTTAAACAGGATATATTTTTTGCATGTGAGTTTATATTCATTGCCAGGAGATAATGTTGAACAGGTGTATATCCTTCTCTGAGAATATGACTGACCATTGTACAAATTTAGGTTTCAAAAAGGTAGCTCTCACATGTTTGGATTTTCATAAACCATCATATGGGACCTGAAAAGCATCAATTACATATAAAAGTGCAAAAACCAGAAATTGAATGAAGAGGTTAAAGGAATTTCTGCAAAAGAAATGTAAAGTGAGTGAAAAACTATTTATAAAAACTGAAATGAAACAGTTGTCAGTAAAAGTATTAAGAAACTATTTTTAGGACTTAGCATACTTAATTTTATCATTATTTGTCTTTGCAGGAAAATGTACTTATGAAATGCATTGATAACTTACAATGTAATTAGAGAAGACAGTTAAGTATCATCCAGAGATAAAACTGATGTTGAGAACTAACATAATGAAAATATGAGAAATGCACTGTTGTGCATTAGGGAACATAGATAAAACTTTTGTGTTCAGTAGGGAATTCAGTCAGGTGCAAAGGCAGAAGGAATAGTAGACAAGACTGCATGAATTAATCACTGAAAGCACCCATGCAAAATTACACTTTTTGCTTTGTTGCATCAACTGATTTATTTTTTTGTCATACCAAAAAAGTAATAATACTATTCTACAATGAATGGATAAAAAGTACTCTAGCAAGGGATGTTGTACACATTTAATCAGAAATATTGAAGAAACCTTTGTACAAATAAAAGTAATATAAAAAGGGACTGCTGAGAAAAGCACAGAATATGTCTGTCATATAAGATGGACTAAAAGAGCTTGGCTTCTTTAGCTTAAGCAGATAAAGTGGCTGTGAGCATCTTCCTCAAGCAGTCAGGATGTGCAGTGCAAGCACAGGAAAAGAGTGGAAGAAAATATTGCATGAGACAGTACGTTTCAAGAATAAGGAATACAAGCTTATACAAGCACTAGAAAAATATTATATACTTATAAATTATCCTTATATAATAGTTAATAAATAAATTTGCACAATAATTAATAAAGATCTGCAAATATTCCTCAGAATGCACAAAAACAGTCAAAAAAACCTAAAAGCTGATTCTCTTCAAATAATTCTAACTTGTGTTCTATGAATGAGTGACTTTGCTCTTTAAATCTTTAATTTCAGATAAAGAAAAGGGTTATCAAAATTGTCTGTTTATATTAAAAGCAGTCTCAGAGGAACAGTATCTCTTAGGGGACAGATGCCAGAAATGAAGAGAGAGAAAGATCACAACAAGCAATACCTTGATAAGTGATCTACAGATTGCAGCTGGATGTGCTGATGCACAGTGTTAACATTGCCAGGCAGCTCATGGGTGCATCAGAGCTCTCCTCAGATAGTTTCTAGGGAGTCTTTTTAATTATTTCTTTTTCCTACTCTTCTGCAATACCAGAAAGTGGATCTATGATAGTGGATTGCAATTATACACATCACTGAATTGCAGAATAGTTCTCTTTGGAAGGACTCTAAGCATGTCTCTAGCTCATGCTGAAAGCAAAGTCAGCTTTGCAATCAGACTTGGTTGTTCAGAGCTTTATCCAAGTATGTCTTGGAAAATCTCCAAGGATGGAAAATGCACAACCACTTTGGGCAACCTGCCCACTGTTTGGCTGCTCTCATAGTGAAAGAGTTTCCCCTTACCTTCAGCCTGAACCCCTCTTGTTTCATCTTAGGCCTGATGCCTCCTGTATCCTGCCACATAGGGCAGTGTGACAGCTTCCATCTGTTCTGTCCCCTCCCCGCAGGCACTGAGGCTGGGCTGGGCTTCCCCAGAGCCCTCTGCTCCCAGCTGCATGAGCCAGCTCCCTCAGTCTCCTCTCAGAGGCCAAGTGCTCCAGTTCCCTTTGACCATCTTCACTGAACACACTGCAGTTTATCAAGGAGTTTATTGAAGTAGGAGCTCAATATTGCATGTAGTTTCCTAGATATGGTTCAACAAGTGCTGAGCAGAGGGAGCTAATCCCCTGGTCCTGATCTCCTGGCTATGCTCCTGCTGACAGAATCCAGGAAAATTTTGTCTTGCCTGTTACCAGGTCTTACTGTTGTCTTAGGGGCAGTTCATAGCGCACCAGGACCCCCAGGGCTTCTTCAACACATCCACACCCTGTACTGACAGGCTCCCCCACCTGTACCAGTGTCAGAGGTCTTCCTTCTGACATGCACTTTGTCCTTGAGCTATGTGAAGTTCTCGTCAGCCCATTCCTCCAGCCTCTCTACAACTCTCTGAAAGGTAGGCACTACATCAGCCACCCCTCTGCTATTTGATGCCATTTCTAAACTGGAGGAGCAGGCAGTCCATCAGCTCATCCAAGTTTTGGATAGGCATATTGCATAAAGAAAAGTTCCTGCACTCATCACTGTGGAGTGCACTTTTTTATCAGTCTCCTGAAAAAGTATGATTCATTAGCCAATAGACTGTACTGAAATAATTTTTTAGAGTTTTTTCATTATTTTTTCTAGAAATAAAAGAAAGTAAATGTAAGCAATTTACTAAAAACTTGCAAGCTCCCAAATGAGAAACAATCACATCATGAGTTTAATTTTCTGATCTCTCAGACCAGAGACTTCAGAAATATACTGGGAGAAAAAAAATCAGTGAAGAGTTTTCAATTTAGGTTCAAAACTTTCATCTATTTTAAACTAACATTGAATTTGTAAAAATTCTAGGATATACCCACAGAAACAAAATGATGAAAAATGTGGGTGTGACTCTTTCACTGAAGCACAGAGAGAGAAATAAAGAATAAGAAAAAAATACATTGGATGATTTAGACTAAAACAAAATAGGAGGGAAGAGGAAAAGTATAGGAACTACCTAGTCTTCAATATGCATAAATATAGCCACATCTGAACATGGTGTCATCAGGGTAAGATTGGCTGTGCCATATTCAGCACATGTTAAATTAAAAGGTACTCTGAGAGAAAAGAGCAGGTTGGAGACCTGTTCACAAAGGTCAAGCTTGTGTAATCACTGACAATTTGATGTATTGCTAGGTATAGCTGTGAAAGCTGGATCCTCAAGGCAGCAAACGTGAAGTTATCAGAGTCCTTTGAGATTCTGTGTGGCTAATATACATTGAAGACATGAGAGCAGCAGAGAAGACAAACGAGCATACATTGCAGCGGTGCAGAATGAACCATTACTGCTCCCAGAACATCAAGGAGAGCAAGCTGAAATATTTCAGGGACATTCCAAGGAGAGATGGAGATCGATCAGCAAAAACAATAGTGTAAGGCAGAACTGCAGGCAGAACTGGAAGCACGGATTGGGTCAGCAACACAACAGAAGGGAAATTTCCGCAAGCAATGAGGGGATGTCAGGTCTTGTGAATCATGATGCAAAGGGCCACTGACCTCCAAATTTAAGGCAGAGCTTGATAATGATGGATATAGGTAATTCATCAAACAATAATGTCAACTAGTAAGCAGCCTAGTTAAAAAACACATGAAATGTAGCCTCATGCTTCTGACCCCTCAAGCACCACCCAAATATAGTGCTTTCTTCTAATAGAAGCTGTAGATTTCATAGATCAAAATTCTACTTCATATCAATCCATAAAATATATTTAGACACTACTCAAACACAAATGGACATAACATTCTTTTACAGTGAAAAATATAAAATTATATAAATTAGCTAGAAATTTTTATAAAATCTGTGTGAATATTCTTATAATCAATAGTTTCATTTTACATGGCAGACTATTCTTGGTTATTCTACAAGGGTTTTTCCCCTAAGAATTAATAAAATATGTAAATATGCCATTATTTGTGAAATTCTTACAAACTTTTCAAGAGATCTTTAAAGACTTTATTTAACTTTAATTCACTCTGATTATTACTACATTTTAAAACATCTTTTCTCTAAAAGACCTATTTTAGTCCTTCAGACTTACATTTCAGTGTCTATCTGGACCATGTTCATTTACTTTCTGTCTTTCACATACCTCTGAGCTCAGTGTTTCTTTGTGTGACCAAAATGGGCTTCTTCACACCATCACATTCAGCCTAATAGCTTTAAACAGGATTTAATTCACTGAAAAACATGGTTATGTAAACCTTAGCCAACACCAAACTTCTTTCCACACCATGTTATTGTTTCTTTCTGCACCACAGACAATCACCAGGGCATAGTCTTATCTTAAATCTGTAGAATTTCTCCATTGCCAAAGAGTCATTATCTGTCAAAATTATACTTACTCTCCTCTGCAGGCTTCTGAATTGTTATCACACCTAGCATGAACAAAGACATAAAATAATAAATTGGGTTATATATACATGATTTCCACATTGAAATAATCTCCTACCATCGGATTTGTTACACAAAGGTTATGCAGAACAAAATTAATTGCATTTGGTCCAACTGATTGCTCATAGAAAATAAAAATAATGCTTTATTATCAGGCTTAATAAACTGTGAAAAAGACTTTTATATGTGGCTAGTATTTTTTCATCCACAACCTGGCCTTACAGCTCTGCAAATTAGGATCATGCTTATGAAGAAAATTAACATCTTTTCTCTGCTGTGCCTACTGCAGTGTCTTAAAAAGGAAAATACTCAGGGGACATACTAGTTTCTCTTTTCACCTAAAGGTGACAAATTATAGATGCAAAAATTGCTGATGCTCCCAAATATTGTAAATGTGCAGCTGGATATGCCCTTAGTTAAAAGGATCCTGAATGGGAGAGGATAACATTCAGTTCACTGCATTAGCTGCACCAAGCAAATTTCTCTATGTACATTGCACTTGATAAATTACAGCTTCAAAATCTGAATGAACCGCTTAAGCTACCTCTGTCTACATGTCATGACTCCTTGAAAAGCAAGATATATTGCTTCAAAGATTTTTGTGTGGTTATAGATCAAAAATAAATAACACTATCTCATTTAGTTAAATAAAGTGAGTATCTATATAAATCAAGAGTCCTCTCAGCTTTCAGGAGACAAGCTGGCAAGGCATATATAGTCCTTTACAATCAGAGTTCATAAGTTCATGGCACTTGAAACAGGCATGTCATGGGAAATAGTCAAACTCCTATGTATTCTGCTTGGAAAATGTTTGGTATCAGAAATTTGTCAATAAGAAGCAAATCAACTTTGTGAACAGGTGAAAAATGTATTTAATCCATGCTCAATTTTGATGGCAATAAGTCAATCACTGTAATTTGTTATACTCAGTTCTGGCCAGCAAGATCTGACTCTCACAACCCTCAGGAACTAAGGCAGCTTTAGCCTTGAGAGCTCTTCTAGCCTATTCATTACCAACACTGCATTTTTAAAGCACATTGTAAAACAGACAATAAGGGGGTTTGGTTTTCTTTAAGGCAGAAATCTCAACAGAATTCTTGGGAGACAAAAGGCTATATTGCCTCACCTTGCATCACTTCAACGTCAATATTTTTGAACAGGTGCAAAAAAAGATTACAACAGAAGTAGTCCAAGGTATGGGAATGGTTGAAAAACAGAAGAAAGAAGTGGATAAGGTTAAGGTAGAGCAATGTTCATTTATATGAGTGAATGTCTTCCTATAACCTTTGACATTCATTTCCATATTTTACATTTCCACTTCTCTAATTTTATTTTTTGTTCTTTGCATTGAGCAATATTTTTAATGGAATTTTAACTTATAATTGGCAATGCATATACATAATTACTGTTGGTCTAATCACATAATTAGAACACATATATTTACATAATTGCAATACCTTATTAGAAAGTGTAGTTACAGTGTTAATGGAATTATGCTTAATGTCATCTATGGGAAAAAGACATAAGAAAAAAAACTATAAACACAGTTTAAAATTTGCTACCTAAGCCCTCCCTCTCAGTGTTATATTAGCAAGTGCACATTAATTTCATTATCAAAAATAGAGATTGTCCAAGACTAACAATCTTTTTTAGAAGTCCAGAACTAACTATGGAAGTGTGTTTATAAAACTCTTAAAACCATCTATTTATTTAACTAAGGATTGATATTTGAAGGGAAAAATGAACAGGAATCAATCTTTAAATAATATACTTCTAGAAGATTCTGCCCTTAGTATTGCAACAGAAACCAATAAGACAAATTAAACTCTGCAAAGACCTCCTAAGTTGAAGAATCTAATAAACTGAGGAACGCTCAGATGGGTTATATTGATCAAATTTTATTTGAAAGAGGAGCCCTTAAATCCTATTGTAAGTCCTGTAATCAGCTCAGTCTTTCCTTCAGTGTTAATAAATATTTGACTTCTCAACTCAAGATACTTTTATAGAAGTTTTGTTCCTCAATTGACTTTAAAGACAAATAAAACAACCTTTGACTTTTGTCATTGATTGCTGAAACAGTTACTGGATGGATTCAGACTAAAGCTTTCTTTCTGTCCTCTCCCTTTATATTTTTCCTGAAAACACAGTTGTGTGAAATGTGTACCTGTCCTGATTTTCAAGTAATATGCTTAGAAATAAGACGCCTTAAGACTACAAATAATGTGTGTTTTTGTGGATTTGGTTTTGTTTTTTATTTTGTAAGACTGTGTGCTACAGAATTAAATTTAGGCATAGTAAGGCATATAACATATTTAATTTTTCCTATGCAAGTATACATGGACAAATATTAATTATATTCAAGCAGGATCTCATGGTTTATCCCTAAACTTAAAACATTAATTTAAAAGAGTTATTAGTATAGTAAGTATTTAGATGCTGCCTAAATGTTCTTAGGAGAACAGGCTGGGCTGAACCAACCACAAAACATCATCCTGATAGTCCTCTCTTTGCTTACATGCCTGTTACAAATATATTCAAAGTTATAACACTGCAGCATGACACCCGCAACCTGTCTCTGAAATGACTGTCTGTACATATTCAAGAGAAGTTTATAATTATGAACTTCGTATTCAAGACTCACTGTAATTTGACGACTGCTTATCTGAAAGATCCTCATCTTACCCAATAATAACAAAGATGATGCATTACAGCCATTGTTACTTTTTTACGCAAATGATGGGAGTGTTTGAACCGTATTTCAAATCTGAAGAAGATAAATAGGGAATTTCCTGAGAATACCATTCCACTGGCAGGATGTGGCATTGCATAATAAAACTTAAAGGGGTTGTCAAGAAAAAATTAAATCTGTGTTTATTTGAAATTAATATACCTAACCAGCCCCAATAATATATTCTTTTGTAAATGTAATAATTAATAATTTATAAATGTTAGATTCAAAACTAAACTTTAGAAACCTGGTCTTCTCACATGCAAATGTTTGGCATCAGTTATGTTCACAAACAATTTTAACCTCTTCCTGAACTTCAGCTGCTATACTGAAAATGGGCCATAGGCCTCTCAACCTTGTGCAGAAGTCTAAAAGTCTAAATGGCATTAGAAGCTTACCCTACCTTACATATCTATAACCATATGGAATTGGTAATGAGATGCAACTTAAAGGGGGTTTTTGAGATAATTCTGCATCTTTGCAGCCTAGAAAAGTCATACACACTAAAGTAATTTTAAAAAATTTAAATATTGAATGACAGCTTGGTTTTGTGGTAATTTTTTTTAGCCAAAGCAAATTATTGATATTTATGTGTCACGTGTTATGTGCCCAAACAAGAAAATGGCAGCTCTGAAAAGCTATCTCTTTCACTGAGAAGCAGTCATGCAAAATTATCTCAAAAATAAACTGAAATACTTAAATAGCATTTCAGAACAGTTTAAAATTTCCAAATCAAACTCCATATAAGGAGTAGGCATTTAATTTCTTTCTAGATTCAAATCAATAATCTGAAGCCTTGTTTTTTTTGCTTTCATCTTTCAAGCAAATTGGATCTTTTTGCCTTCCACCCTGTAAAAAAAATAACTTAATTTTACAGCAGTACTTTTTGAGAGCCAGCTACTTTCATCACTTGGCTATAAAAATCCAATATTTATTTTAAAACACCTCAGTTTATGGTAAGATCTCCTAAATTAATGAAATTTCTTGCAAGATAATATTTCGGACTGCCTACTTGCACACAAAATTTGTAAAATATTTAAAAGGATAGAATTGGTGCTTCTAATGCTCTTTATTAGTATATTCATTCTGTCTTCATTTATCACCTTATCTATATGCAGATATCGCTCTGCAAGCATAGAGGGTACTCAGTACACTACTGTAAAATACTCACAGAAATATCTTGATTTTTCATTTACAACAGAACAAACTTGCAGAGCATAAAATTGAAAAACATTTCTCCAGAAGAGATTTCCACAAAAAAAGCTGTTTTCCTTCAAACCTGCTTGCTGAAGCAATGCTGCCCCTACTAGAAATATCCTCTACTTTTCAACCAAAGAAAAAGACAGTTTGTGTACATGTCATAGAAATCCTGTAGAGTGCTACAACTAATAACTATAATATGCAAGGCATTTCTCTGAATTTTCCAAGTCCCAAAGAGATAAGGAGCTTGAAAATAATGAACTCACCCTTCTTAAAGGTATTTTGAAGTTAATATGTTTTAAAACAGTAACAGATACTCATGAGCTGTGTTAGTTTTAGGGGTAGAGTTAATTTTCTTCATGGTGGCTGGTATGAGGCTGTGTTTTGGATTAGTGCTGACAGTGTCAATAATTCAAAGATGATTTTGTTATTTCTGAGCAGCGCTTGCACAGCATCAAGGCCTTTTCTGCTTCTCCTACTGCCTGAACAGCGAGGAGACTGGGGATGCACAAGGTGTTGGGAGGGGACACAGCTGTGACAACTGACTCCCGCTGACCCAAGGGACATTCCATTCCATATGGCCTCATGCTCAGCATATAAAACTGGGCAAAGATCGAGGAAGGGAAGATGTTCAGAGTGATGGTGTTTGACTTCCCAAGTCACCCTTACATGTGATGGACTCCTGCTTTCCTCAAGATGGTTGAACATCCGTCTGCACGCGGTTAAGTGGTGAATTAATTCCTTGCTTGTCTTAATCAGGTATGAATTTTGTGTAGTATTTGTACTGTGGATTTTGTACAGCCCAAGCTGTACAGACAAAACACAGACTCTTTTGATCTTCCAGTTAGATTATTGCCAGAAAAGAAGATCTAAAACAGATAAATTAAGCCAGAAACATAAGTGCAAAGATGTAAGTGAAAGAATATTTGTATGCTTAGGACATGCATCTAGGACTTTGAAAGTTTACATTTAAAACCTAGCTCTGCAGCATGCCTTCTGTGTGAGCCTGGTTACCAACCTGAGCCCAGTTTTATTAGTCATTATGAGAGCTGCATTACCTTCCCAGAGAATAGGCTGCAACACCTGATGAATGTTGTGTTCTTCTGCAAATGACATTGATAGTGGAACCCTGGAAAAAGTTAAAGATAGAATCTAAAATGTTAGGCTTTGTGCTTTCCCAGATCAACTGCACCTGCGTAAGCAGTATGACAAATTATATAATTGTTAGATGTGATGATTGTTTAGTAATTAAATGTAATTATTGTATAACCATAAGAAGAATAGTGAGAAACTATGTTGGAAATTCAGAGAAGGGCTAAATTTATGTATACAATAGAACAATATAAGTTTAATAATTAACATGAAAGTTATGTAATGATAGAGTATAAAACATGATCATTTTGGATGTATGGTCGGAATCAGATTTGGGTTGAATATACCCCGATTCCCAGAGCTCTTAATAAAAAGCACCGCATATAGTCCCCGTGATTATGTGTTTTTGAACGCTAACAACATCAAAACATAATCACCAAAATGGAAGGTGATGAGCATGACATCACACTCAAGATACCCTGTGGATTATCAACTCTAGTCATCTGTTAATGAATACAACCCACAACACAATCTTTTTTATACATTGTTACAGTTCCACGAAAACAAATCAAGATTTTGCCTCCTTTCCTCTAGAAGATTGTTGTTCCAAATTTTCACAATATTCACAGAAACCCCAGGTTTCTCTTAATTTTTAAATTAATTTATGTCCTTGTCCAACTCTAGTTTAACTGAAATACATCTTCTCTCTTCTGCCCACTGGTGATTAATCACACCTTTTTCAGTCTCCATTTTGCAAAACTAAGCAAGCAGGTCTCCTTTCCAGTCTCTCCTCAAGGAAAAGCTTCCTGGCATTTGACAACCTTTCTTTCCACCTGTTCCTAATTTTGTAAATGTGTCTTTTAAAGTTCTGAACACCAAAACTCTGAGGTTTTATGAGACAAGTATCTGTTTACTACCACTAGAAACACTTTGCTCAAAATCTGCTCAGGTAGCATTTGCTCTTTTCATGTCCACTTATGCCTATATTTTTTTATTCTATCTTGTATAGAAAAGGAACAATTACCTTAACAAATTTCATTCCCTAGCTCATGATTGCATTCCCTGTCTATACTCATTCCTTATAAAACTATTGTGCTCAGTTCTTGGGGTCATTCAGTTTTCCTACCAAATGATATTCTCTTCCTACTTTTTTTTAAGGTTATTTTGTGACCTTAGTAATTTTTCTAGCAAGTATCTACTTCTGTCCACTTTATTTATGACAATATTAAAGAAAATTGTCTGAAGATGAATCTTTGAGAAATTTCAGTATGATGATTTCCTTCCAACCCAACAGTTTCAACTTCATCCAACATAGTCTTTTCTACCCAAATTTGTACATACATTGAACTGCTGTTGTACTAATAACCTCTTATGAGGCACTACATTCAAAGGCTGTATTGTATTATAGATAGATGAGATCTGCTGCAGTTCACTTGTCTGGAAAATCAGATAAAAGATTATCTTCTCTTAGGAAAGTATCACATTGGCCTCACTCCCTCTCTATTTGTTAAAACCATGTTATGCCTTACCTCATCTTTTATTTACTTCCTCATCTCAAGCTCTTCACTTCTGCAACTGTTCTAAAATGTTCTGTATTATTAAGGTTATATTGACAAGTCTGTAGCTAGGAAGGCAGTATTCTTTTTATGTTTTCTTAAATTTAAACACATATACACACTACATTTTTACCACTCATACAGACCATTTCCAATTCTACAGATACTATAATTGATATTCTTGACATAAATAAGCAATTTTACCTGCAAACATCTTCAATGCTCTAGTCTTAAGGCCATTTAGTCCTAGACATAGAAGTATGGCTCTAAATCAGGTATGTAAAACAGAAGGAATTCTTCTTCTGATAATCTGACCTTAACTATTGATGATGAGTGCTGTTCTCATCTCCAAAGTGTTTCCTCTAAAACAGATTCAATCTATCTATAAACAAGAAAATAGATAATAAGTCATTTTTGTCCAACTACATCTCTAAATCTTTCCAGTTCTTATGTATAAAATATTTTAGAAATGTTTCTCAAATGGCTTCAAAGGTATTTTAAGAATATAAAAATGGAATTATGAAATTAGTTATTCTTATTGTGCATTGTTAACATTAATTGTTATGGTGCATAATTAGAAAAAAAATCAAGCAAACAAACAAAAAAGAAAAACACTGGAAGAAGATATGATTACAGCATTGAAGTACAGGAAGAATTCAAGACATTTAAATACTTGAGCAAAGTAAAGAAATTGTAGTGACTGAAAGTCAAAGCACATTAATTTAAATTAGAAACAAGATGCATCTTTTAGCAATGAAGGTCGTTAAGGAATGGAGCAAAACCTCAAGAAATGCCATGAATTTTCTGTCTCCTAATGTTATTAATAGAACTTTCTTGGTATGGCAGAGGACAGCAGTCCTGGATATAACCATGCTAAAATTATATAGAATCTCTAATCATGCTAGCATGCTGTTAGTGGCAGAGCTGTTGAGTTCTGTCACACTTCTGGAGAGCCAGCAAGGAGAACTACAGTGATCAGCACTCTCCAAGAAAACCTACCTAAAAATTTTTGCAGTTTATATTAAAGAATATTTTTCAAGAAAATCAAGATAGAAGGAATTTCAGTCTAGGTAGCAGAGGAGCACTTCTCCCTGAACCTTTCCAAATATACTGATGGTAAAGTGGCACTTTAATTAAATATACAATTACACATTTTTTAAATCTACAGAAGGCTGAAAGATCAAAAATTGCCAGCATCAACTACAAAAATAAAACAAATACAATTTCAGCTGAGTGTTTCAGAAGCAAAAGAATCCAGTAAAGTACAGGTATTTCAGAAAGAAAATTATAAAATAATAAATATTCTTGAAATAAAGTATCAGCATGCAGGAAATGAGGAATCAGACCTTTATGAAACACAGGTCCTTCACATAGCAGAAAATAGGTGCCGTTTTTTAGAAGTCATTAAAAATTACAGAATGTATTGGCAATGTCTATCAAGAAGAATGACAATTAGAGCATGGTACCACCCAGAGCACAGAAACATGGTGGTAAAAGAGCTCCATTGATGAATTTATTTCAGCTCATAGGACTCCCTGTGTGCATGTGCAATGCCACAACTTTTCTGTCCCATAAGGAGACAAAAGATTACCTGATAGAATTTTTACCCTGTTTTAAAATTATAAAACTGCTGACATCCTGTTTGCTATTGTTGCATGACCATGTGGAAGGGAATGGTAACTTCTGGTTGCATCTGTACTGAGAAATTAAAAAGTAATGAGAGCTATCCTAGCCACTGATTTTCTTTGCTGTTAAACTGCTGCCACTAGAATTTTGGCCCATGTTGATATGTGAGGGCCAGGAATAGCCCCAGTTTGATAGTGAGGGCCAGGAATAGCCCCAGCCAGGGACCATTCTCAGAAGATAGTCTGGATGCAAGAAACCTTCTTTGGAGTTACAGAGATTTTAACATTGTGGACACAGACTTTTCTATGACATTTTTTACTAGCATCTTTTCCATAGTGATAAAGGCACATTTGTGCTAACATGATTCGAGACTCTAAATCATTTCAGCACGGTGCTACAGCCAGGACCACTGTGCTCTGCAATACCAGGAGGGTATTGACAATAAAAAACTTTGTTTCATTGTTTCTAATTAATATTTTGCTAAAAGATAATAAATAAGATAGAGTGAGTATCAGATATAATATCTTTGAGACACAGGGGGAACTGTTCTGAGTGACAACTGAACTACACAGAAATGGCTGTTCTCTAAAGCTAAAAGAAAAATAAATATATAGACACAAGTAATGGACAACTCAGAAACAGACTCAATAAGAAATTGCTACATTTAATATAAATTAATCAAATATAAGTGACAAATTTGCAAGAAACACTGATGCAGATGCAAGACCAAAGATATGTGTGTGTGTGTGCATGCATTTACATGAAATGACATAGTAATATAAGATTTTCAAACTATTAATTGCACTTATGCTAAGAGGATGTTAAGTACCCAATGTGTTTTATACCTGAATCAACATCTTGAAACTCAAATGGATGTAGTGAAACTAGCAACAGATTTAGTGATAAGTTTGATGTTATGGCTTAGGTTCCATCTGTCGATTTTCTCCCCCTTGTGACTGCTCTTTTAGTTATTTAAAAAATACACTGAAGTTAAAGTTTTATTCTTCACTAGCTGAGACAGAGTCTTACTGCTTTTAGCAGTCCAATGACAGAGAACAAGTAGCCTCACTGCAAAAGGAAAGGTTTCCTGAATCTTTTGGCTATGGCTGATAAAATGCAGCTTCATTCACCAATTTTCTGCCGTCCTTCCTGGTGCCAAGGTCTCTGGTTGCCAATCTAAGCATAACCATTGTTCATAAGGACATGCTGGCAACCTATGAAAGCTGCAGTAGGATGAGAGAGAACAGGTGTTTCAATTGCTTCAGACCACTGGTTTAGGATAGTACGACTCTGCATGGTCCAGTTGGATGCAGCATTATGAAAATCATTATCTTGCTTCAAGTGTATCCAAAAGAATTCCATTGCTGCTGGTATTTTTCTGTGTAAAAGCACTTAACCA
Source organism: Melospiza georgiana (assembly GCF_028018845.1). NCBI lineage: Eukaryota > Metazoa > Chordata > Aves > Passeriformes > Passerellidae > Melospiza > Melospiza georgiana. The sequence continues at coordinate 94,564,886 of NC_080432.1, forward strand.
TTCAAGGCTGCTGAGGAGAGCAGGTAAACAGTCACACAAGCCAAGACATTTTGTTATAAAAATCTCTACTAAAAGAAAGACAAAGGGAAAGAGAGAACTGACCTTTTGGCTCCTGTCCTTCCCACTGCAGAAGACAGAACCAGGCCAGGGATAAGCTCTGATATGAAAGGTGGAGTAAACAGGAGTATTCAATACCAAGATCTAGGCAATATTTATTCAAGCATTACAGGGTCAGCCTCTGTTCTCTGCAGCTGTTCTTCAGCTCTGGAATTTAATCATTTCCACCACTGCTCACTTTTGAACTGCAAAAGTTCAAAGGAAGGAGGTTGTTGACAGTGCAGGACAAGTGGATGCTGCAGCTTTACTGGCCAACAAATCGGACAATTCTCATCTCTGAAGCCAGTAACAAAAGTATCATAAACAAATAAAAGCAACAAAACCTAAAAGCTGTAAAGAGGTTCTTGAGAAGAAAGCAGTTTACATACAGCTTCAGCAGTAACTGGAAATGAGTCTTTGACAAAGGCATGTAAATTATAAAAGGAAGGCTGTCTTCCTTTGATGGACTGACCCTGGTTTTGGGCCAGGTACCCACCAAAGCCACTCTATCCCTCCCCTCCCCCAACAGGTGCAGGGAAGAGAAAATATAACAAAGGTTCATTAATTGAGGCAAGGACAGGGAGTGGCCACTCAACAGTAAAAGTACTTACAGTCACAGTAAATCAGACCCAGCTTGAAGAAATTAATTAAATTTATTACCATTCAAATAAGAGTAGGATACTGAGAAGTAAAACAAATCTTCAGACCACCTGACCCCCATTTCTCTCTCCTTCCTCTCCCTAACTTTATTCCCAATTCCCTACCTCCTCCCCCAGTGGTGGAGGAAGATGGCAAATTGAGGTTGCAGGCACTTCATCACATATTGTTTCTGCCACTGCTTCCTTCCCAGGGAGAGGAGTCCTTTCCCTGTTCCAGATGAGGGGTCCTGCCCAAGGGAGACAGTCCCCTCCATGAGTCCTTCCCATGGGCTGCAGACCTTTATGAAGTGCACAAGGATTTCCCCAACCAAGAATTCAGTTAATGGCACTGATTCAAATTAACAGCATTTTTCAGGGCAGTTAAAAAAAAAACAAAAAAGAAAAAGAAAAAAGAGGCTTTCATAAAGGTAAACCCATCATGAATTTTTTCCTTTTTGCTCCTTGTTACAGAGCATTCTGGATGAATAATTAATATTTCTTTTAACATTTAAGCTTGGAATTACTTTAATGAAGCACTGTTGTGGTCTTCTAGAAGAAAAGGACTTGCAAGTGCACTAGGCACCCAGGCCTAGAGGGATAACAGATGGGCAGGCAGCACGGGTAAAGTTACACACACTTTTCAGGCAAAAAGACATCACTGTGTGCATACATGGAGCAGATACAGGCTCCCACTGTCCATGCCTAGAGCTGTGTAGCTGCTCTCCTGCAGGCCTGAGGCCCAGTTTATTCTCAGGCTTAACATCAGCTGGGTCACTGCACAAAACCAGTTTCTCTGCTGGTAGTGTGAACTATGGGCAGAACAAACTGGTATCTGCCTGCAGAACAGCACACTGACAATGCCTCAGGAGGGAGTGGGACACTTGTTTTGGGTCAAAAGGGAGATAACACAGCAAAACTTGCAGTGAAAGAGATGTGTTTAGAAGCAACCAAACAAAGTTTAAAGTGTCACTGCTGTTTTTGCTATGACATGAAAATTTTAGTCACTGTAAAGCATGGAATTACACTGTAAATATCTCAATGGACTTCTTAAAAATAATTTTAAAATAAGATGTTTGAATTCAAGGTTTAAAGTTTTCATTTAAAAAAATTTGTCACAGTATTAAACTAATATTAAAAAGACATGGAAGTTCATGAAGTGCAACTCTATCTCAAGTCTACAGAGCGCAGCAGCCTCAAATCATTTGTATATGTTCTGTGTTTAAAGCAATAGAAATCAGTAAGAAACCTGACTATATCTTGATAATCCATATGGAGATTATTACTGATCATTAGTCACTGGAAGGAGGATGTTCTGTTTTTGCAAACAGTCTACAACTACCCTGAAATGCAGTTTCTTCATCAGAACACTTTCTGTGGTATATTCTGATTACAGATGTCCTATGGTAGTCAAACTTTATTGTTCTACTGATGATGTGCTGACTGGCAACACTCACAAGAATGTCTGGGTTGTCCCTCTCCTTCTTTTTCATACTTTATATATTATTCTGATTTTTGAGTGTAGGAAGATGGTTCATGCTGCAGAATTTTCAGAGCTCACAGGAAAATCTATTCTCTCTCCACTGATGTTTATTGCAAACACTGTGCTGATGACTTCAAAGTCTAGCACAAGGCTAAAATGACATTTTTGGGAAGACAAAGAAAATAAAATTCTGAGTCAGAGCCAGGACTTGGGACCCTAATCTGGACTTCCCAGTTCAATCAAAGAGCATTAGGGAAATGAGAAGGAATGTGTTTCAGTAAATTCATTCACTCCATGGAAAAATGATGTTCCTTTGAAAGACGAGTGGGGAAGGAGGAATGAAAAGGACAAGAGTGTTTTTTCCCAAAAAGACTAAGGTGTCTTTGAGAGCTAAAGATATGCCCATAAGGTATTGTAGGGTATAGACAGAGTGTTTTGCTTAAGGCCTACTTTTCATTGTTCAAATAAAACTCCATCTTTAACGGAGTTTTCCATCTGCCAGCTTTGGACTGAGAAGGATGATTTGTTCAAATATGAGGTCATACTTCTGATTAAAGGTAGTTGTGAAACAAGAAAAGCTTTTATGCATAAGACAGAGATTTTAACCAGGATTGCACAATTTTCTGGTTATGTTGCTTAGAAATACTGAATTTATAAAATATTGCAGCTCATATCTATGACAATCAGAAATATGACACAAATACTGAATAACGATTATAAGAAATCACCATGGGTTCTGTATTTGAGTAAGGCAACAACTTTGATGAGACTTATGATGTAGATGATGTATTATTATTTTGACAGCTGCTTAGTTAATTTCCTAGTCATAGACCACAAACCATTTACATCAGACACTATGAAAATACAAACTGCTGCCCCAAATGACAGTTTAAATAATGTGGTTTAAATGAAATAAACCATAATAGCTAGACTAGCAGAGACAGTGATTCAGAAGAAGAGTCAGAGATGGTACCTGAGAAGTCATTTGGTACCAATACAATATCCACCCAATCCCTGTTCTCTTAAGTGCAGAAATTGAAACCTGATCTTTATTTATCTTGAGCATCAAATATAATGTTGGATATTTTGCTCAATCTTTGTTTAGAACATGTCATAGTCCATAGAGTGGCATGCTTCAAAATCAAAGCTCTTCAAAAAAAAGACGCATGATTAAACTAAGAGCTTGTTCTGAAAGCAGTAGTGTAATGAAGAGGGCCTTGGCCTTTTTCTCCTGGAACTGAAATACGGTGTAGCAAAGTTTATTTGTGTCATGGTTTGACACTGGCCCTACACCAGACACCCATGAGAATCGCTCGCTGACCCTCCTCTGCCACAAGTAGGCAGTGGAAAGGGAAATCAAATTAATGAAAGGTTCACGAGTTGAGATATGGACCAGGAGAAAACATTTCAATGGCAAAACAAGCTCAACGTAAAGTCACAAAGTGAATTTATTGCTAATAGAATCAGAGAAAGATAATGAGAAGTAAAATAAGCCCTTAAAAACCTTTTTCCTCCCAGCTCCTCCCTCCTTACCACTGATAGCACAGGGAAACGGGGCATGGGGGTTTGGTCAGTTCATCCCTGAGATTTTCTTCTGCTGCTCAGGTAGAGGAGTCCTTCCCCTGTGAGACCATGGGGTCCCTCCCACGGGAGACAGAGTTCTGCTGTGAACCTCTCCAGCATGGTCCACTCTCACAAGCTGCAGCCAAACCACACCTGCTGCAACATGAACTCCCTGCCATGGGCAGATAGCCCTCCCAAAACCACTGTGACGTGGGTGACTCTTCCACAGGGTGCAGTCCTCCAAGGACAGGCTGCTCCAGCCTGGAACCAAGGGCCCTCTCTCTCCACCAGTCTCCCACTGGGTCACGGCCTCCTCCAGGCCTGCACCCACTCCGGCATGGGCACCTCCCCCACGGGCTGAGGGTGGATCTCTGCATTCCCTGTGGATCCCCATGGGCTGAGGGTGGATCTCTGCATTCCCTGTGGATCCCCACGGGCTGAGGGTGGATCTCTGCATTCCCTGTGGATCCCCACGGGCTGAGGGTGGATCTCTGCATTCCCTGTGGATCCCCATGGGCTGAGGGTGGATCTCTGCATTCCCTGTGGATCCCCATGGGCTGAGGGTGGATCTCTGCATTCCCTATGGATCCCCACGGGCTGAGGGTGGATCTCTGCATTCCCTGTGGATCCCCATGGGCTGAGGGTGGATCTCTGCATTCCCTGTGGATCCTCATGGGCTGTGGGTGGATCTCTGCCTTCCCTGTGGATCCCCATGGGCTGCAGGGGCACAGCTGCCTCACCATGGTCTCACCCACTGCAGAGGAATCTCAGCTCTGGAGCCTGGAGCACCTCCTGCCCCTCCTTCTGCACTGACCTTGGTGTCTGCATGTTGTTTTCCCTTGCAAGGTCTCACCTCCTCTTCTCTGACTAGAAGAAACTAGAGAGGTTGCACAAACTGTGCAACTTTGTTTTGATTTTCTTCAATATGTTATCACTGAGACATTACCAACCTCTCACATTGGCCCAGCCTTGGCCAGCAGCATGTCCATCTTCAGGGCCATTAAGGATTGTCTCTGCCAGATGTGGTGGAAGCTTCCAGCAGGCAGCCCCCTTGCTACCAAAAACCAGGCTGTGCAAAACCAATACAATATGCCATTATTTGCAGACAGTGCTGCCGCAATTTGCCTATCAATTAAGCCTGGGACATAAAGAGGGGCTTAAAAATTAACTTGATTAGTCTTAAGCTCTGACCAGGGCTCATTCTTGGGAGATAGCTGCTGCTGTATGCCACATAATATGTATTTGTAACATCAAGAAAGCTCTTTAACACTCACTATAATATTATATTTAAAAAAAATAATTTTATTGTACTGTATATATTGGCAAACTCTTCGCAGAACCTCACTGCACTGTTGAGAGATGAAAGCTACCATTGTGATTTTGACTGTCTTATACAATCTTCAAGACTATGAGACAACAACCATGTGTCTTCAGATAGCTTTTACTTATTTGTCAAGTGCAAACCGTTGAAAATATGTTGACAGAAATGGACAACATAAGTTACAGTTTCTGAAAGTATCACCTAAGAATTCATGCTAGGTGTTAATTAAATGAGTGAGAGAACCTGGATCTTTTCTGAGCCCTTCAAGCAGTCTGTTACTAAATACAATCATCTAGGGCCCACTGTTTGGCCTGAAGGCAAAGAGCAGTGTAGCTTGAGCTCTGATGTCATTCTTCTCAGCCACAGAGAGGGTGGCCCATCTTGAGCCAGAACAGCACCCTAATAGATAAATCATAGGGTCAATCCTGTGCTAATTATCAAATGCATGCCTGCTCTTATATACTTTTCCACTCCAGATGTAGCTCGTATTATCTTTTTCAGTGGAAAAAAACCCAAAACACATTACAAAAAATTTTGACTTCAAGGCACCTTTTTAGCTAAATGAGTATCTGGTCTTCCTACAGCCTTATGCCTAGCTCAATCAGTACAATCCAGTCTTTAGCAAACTCTAGAGCTATGAATTGGTAATAAAAAAAATACAGCTGGCTCCTCACCTGACCTTGTCTCTTCAGCATCACAATCAGTTGGAAGTTTGCCAGACCTCCACTTTGAATTTGATAGCTGCCACTGGAAACTTCCAGGAGTCAGAAGACTGACAAAATTTTGCACCATCTTCCTCTCCTATCTACACACTATCTAAGATTAAAATTTAATCCACTATCAATTTATATTTCATTAATTTTATAAAAAGAAAGAAAATTAATAATAAAATCAGAAGTAACACATGAATAATTGTAGTTGCTTCCATGTCTAAGTCAACATCTTGCTGTTCTTGTACAATTTTAATGTCTAAACTCCTCTTTTCAGGTAGAACCCAGACATGGTAGCCTGGTACAAATTGCTACCCATGAGGTCATCGGTCTTGTAAATTCACATGAAAGGGCAAACAGCATGGGGCCAAATTAAGTGTGCAGCTTCATACACTGACTGCACATGTCTGATGTCACCACTGATTTACTTTTATGTGCTGTCAATCTATACTGACAATATATGACAAGTAGGAAAACTTTTAGGAGCAGCTTAATTTGCAAGTTCGGTGGTAGTCAGTTTTCTTGGACACAAATACACAGTAATGGGAGAAGTATGTGCATATTTCCTGTGCTGATTAGCTTCCCATGGGCTTGATCCAATTTCAACTCAAGTCAGTGGGAATCCTTCCACTTTCTTCAGTGGCAGTTGGCCCACAACCTCATTGAGAAGCATACTGTGCAAAGCAGAAATTCTCCATAAGAAAAGTCACTTAAGGATTAGAGTCTATCTACAAGGGGAAAATGGGCATGAGATGTCCTACAAGTATGCTGACAAGACAGTCACAGTGAAAAATGTGTCTCAATAAACTGCAAGCCTCATTTGGTGAATTGTAGACATAGGTATTCAAATTTACAAAATAAAACATGTTACTTGTTGCACTGAAAACTTGATAATGCTGTCGGCAAATTTGTTCCTTTAGGTTAGATGAATCTTGTCTGTTCCAGTTTGATAATACTATCACCTTATGGTCAGGTAGTTTCAGTGTGATTTTTATTCATGTACCAGTTTTAATGGTGAAGTTGAGTTTGTCCAACAAACTCAAAGGGGTGTACTTTGGATTGAGCTAAATTAGAAAAACTGGGGTTTTTCATCACTGAAACAGTTAACAGGAACAACAATTGTGGTTGGAAGTGGAAGATTAATTTTCATGTGCCTTTAATCCTCAAATGTTATTTTGACAGTAAATAGGTCATGTTTAGAAAAAATGTTGACAAAACCTCACTTTATTCACATTTTGATTAATATAATTCACAATATCAAAATTATGTGGTTTTTAATGGATTGATTTTATTAAAAATTTTCCCTCTCTAGCCACCACAGTTTAATAACTAATACTTTTTAATTTTCCTGTCTCAAAATTGAAAGGAAGAAATCCATCTACACCAATAAATGACTACTACAGAAGTCAACCCAAAGTGCAGTGCAGTTCTATGGTATTCTGAAAACTAGTTTAGAAGGGTTATGTACCCAAGCATGATAAGTAAGGAGTGAAATGCGTGTCAGTAAGCAATACTCTGGGTCTGAAGTTTATATATGCCATACTATTCCATATATCGTGAAATAGAACAGATTTCTAAAAAAATATTTGGAAGGCCATCTAGTGTTATTCAAGTGAAATGCAAGATATTTAATTGCTTAAAATGCATGCGCCTGTTCTCTCATAGAACAACTAAAAAATGACAAATATTCACCTTTGTTTTAAATTCAACTGATCATTACCATCTCTAGAGCATCACTGACATTTTGCAAGGAAAATGTGTTCATCTTAACCATCACAAATATACAAGATTTTATAAAAGGATGGAAGAAAATATTACTAAAAGGAAAATATACCCAGCAAGTAAAACAAGTGAAATTTGTGTCATTGTAAGGCTTTAACAACTAACATTAAAATGCCAAGATGTAAAGACATATAACTTTGCAAAATAGATAATCAGGAAGATGGTGTGATACCAAATCTGTGTGAGAAAAAAAATTCATCCAGTCACAGTGTAACAACACAGCAGTGGAAATGTGTTAACTGCAAATGTATTCTGAGCTTGAAAAAGTTTTCATTTTATAGCTGTTCTAAATATGAGTGAATAAAGAATTAAATAAATACTATCTAGTCTATTTTAATTTCTATCCACTAAACACACATGCACAAACACCCTTACTCATCCTAAGACCAGAAGGAACTGTTCTAATTACCTGCTCTTATTTAAAAAAAAAATACAGGCTGCATAACCTCAGTGTATTCATCATACATACAGCACATATAAGAAAATAATGACTTTCACGTATCTTTTTCCTTGTTTTATCTGCATATGAAAAGACTTTCATACATGTGATAATTTAACTTTCTGGTTTTAAGATAAAACATTTAATCCTAGTAAGAAAATAAACTGAAGAAATCATTGCAAAGCAGTAAAAACTGTTTCTTTTGCGACATACCACTCATTTTTTCTGAGATCCTGTACACTCTTTACTTCAGAAATGCTGGGAGGCAAACAAATTACCTTAGTATTTATCTGAGATTATATGCTAGCCTAATGGCTAAAGCAGCCATTAAGGTACTTAAATTAAGGATTTAAAGTTTACAGCTCCAGGCCTATGATGCTATATAAAAATTCATATTAAAAATTACAACTGCTTTCTTATTTCACTAATGAACTCGCAGTGGGATTTAAAGTGTTTGTAAAACTTCTTTTTTCTTGCACATTTAATCATAAGTTATATAAGATAAAAATCAAATACAGTAGTAGTAGTAGTCAGTGCCACAATTTACTATGGTGTCATCTCCTAATTTAACTTTTTCTATTAAAATTTATCAAATTCACACTGCTTTACCAGTGGCATTGTCAAAGTATGACAACATCTGAAGATGGGAAGAAGCATTCTGTGATGTTGGTGGCACGGTAATGACTTTTTTCATTAGTCTGTATCTGTGGAGGTCCTTTCCAGATGTGTCTTTGTCACAGGACAGACATGGGTCACAACAACCTGGAACTATGCCATCTTCTTATCAGATCCAAAAGTAGTTAAGTCACTGCTTTTTGGCTCCAGTCTGACGAGTTGAAAATTGCATCCAAAGAATTTTACCGTTAAGATACCAAAAAGAGTAGGTAGCAAGTTTTGTACCAAATTTCCATTTTCGGCCTGATTCCATCCCTAATTCAAACACCTAATTTCTATTTAGATCCACACACTACTGAACTCCTAAACAGTTGCAATGGTTTTGGATGAAACTGCTACCAAAGCAACAAAAAGGTCAGGGTTCTTCCTTCTGAGCAGCCTTAGCAATAACACAAGGCCTCACTCCCTGTGTGTTCACACCACAGAGGAATCTTCAGTGGGACTCCTCCTTTGGAAGAGCCAGGCTTTCCCTGGCAGACACAGTGATGAGCTGGTGCTGGTGCAGTAGCCACTCAGGCCTATTATCCACATACAGAGCATCTACCTCCCACCCACCCTTTGGTTTACAGGGACAGCTTGTACTCCCAGAAAGGGTCTCCACGACCATTAATAGGTATCCCAAAAATGGGATGCAACAATAAATTCTATATATCACATATGAGCCCAGGGCAACACCTTCCAGTTTCACCAGGGACTCTGCCTACTGCCCCAAGCCTATTTTCCCATCACCTTGACAGCAACCTGCTTCCATATCCCAATGGATCCTCTACCTGCTCAGTCCTCTTTGCCCTCTCCCATCAGCTGTAAAGATCTGACCCATCAGTGTCACTGCTCTGCTCTCTGATACATGTGAAAGCAATTACCTACTTGTAGAGGTGGAACAGCTACAGGAGTGGTTTCATCTAAGTAAAAAGTGCTAGCTCTCCATCCATTTTCTCCTCTGTATTTCCCCCCACTAATATCCACACAATTCTCAGCACTATTGTTCATTCTCACCCAGTGCCTGTCACCTCAGAGAGCTTTGGCTGTTTGCCACAATCAATACAAAGTGCATTCCCAATGAATTAATGAGATAGGGATATAAAAAATTTTGCTATGCAAGAGAGCCTCAGGGGGTCAGGACAGAAGAGTCTCCTGGGTACTTGGCCAAAGCAGTTTGGAAAGAGACTCGGGACAGGTTTCACATGAAGAGGTCTGCTTCTGTGCTATATAACCCATGCTATATAACCCATGCTATATAACCCATGCTACATGCCAAGGTATAGGTGTACACCTGGGTGCCATTTTCAGTAGCTTCCTCACTACTTCTGAGTAGCAAGGTCCTGCTGGAAGAGTTTCAACCCTCCTGGGATGCCAATTTAGCAATTGAAGTATTTTCCAACTACTCCAGGGAGGGGACACAGTGCTCTGGCAACCACCACAGCATAACAAGCCCTGAGACCACTGGAATTGCCCAGAGGTACACACCTCTTCACAGGATGTGTCCGAGATTGCTCAGTTTATTGCTAGCAAGATTGAGGTTCAAGTGAGGCAACCTGGGAATTACCAAGGTTTAGACTGACTGTCCAGGTGACAACAGAAACAGGGGTTGCCTTCATTAAAGGTTTCCTAGTCCTGCCTTTTCTTCACCTGCATCTTAGACAGCAGCATTACCCTCTTCCTCTGCTGACAGTGGCAGACACATCCTCTCTGGGAGTGATGTTCCTGATTCCAATTACATTATCCTTTATGCTGTGTCCCTGCAACATACCAATGTTTGTCCCGCCAAACTATAGAAATATCTGCCATTCCAAGCTTATTTCAAGCCTCTGGAGAAAGAATAATTCTAACATACAGTGGTTAGTAAAGTCTTTATCTGGCAGAAAAAATACCAAATATATTGTCTTCTACACCTGAGGCACTGGAGCTTAGAAAAGCTGACAGTGATTGGCATGTCTTTGTCTTGTCTCAAGAAAAGCAAAATCCACTTTGCCTTTTCTGAAATTCCATCTGCAAAAAAGGGCCACAGTAAGTGCAGATACCTTCTGTAGAAAGCAGTAATCAGGGATGCAAGGAGGTGCACAGCAGTTCTGAGGTGATGTTTTGGACATAAACTTTCTAGGCTGCTTGCTATGCAGTAAATTAAGGTATTACAGTCAAATGAATTATGAGGAAAGAGCAGACCTGAACTACCTTGATGGACAGAATAGGTAATATCTTCTGTGGGATTCTTTCTTGTTTCAAGTCAAAATTATGGCTTCAAAATCACATTTAAAATCTGGCCCTATTTTTAAACCCACTGACAGAGTAATAGCAAAAGAATACATAAAATGTTTGACTTTGAAGTAGCTACACTGGGCCATGTTCTACAATGACTGACTATTTTCAGAATATTTTAGGTTTGTGTCATAAACAGAGGTGCCTTGAGGTTTTTACACATCACAGTGGAAAAATTAGGTTGAGCAGTAATATCTTGCCTACTAGATTTGTTTGAGAAGAGCACATACAATATCTCAGATATTTTAGTATACTTCCTGTGACTAATGAGCCTTGCATCTGACATATCTTTTATAATTTTCATCTGGAGATTATTGTCTCCAGAATTTCTGGTGTTATCGTGTCTGTGTTATGAGTTGAGCACAGAATCCTCCTTACAGGTTTTCTTCCTTACAGGTAAACCTATAATTGGACAAGGATGCATCATATAAATAAACTTTGAAAACAGGAAAGATCTACAAAGGTAGATCTCCAAAGATCTTCTGGAGAAATAATTGGTGTTTATGTGGTACCCCGTAGGCTCAAAAGTGTCTATGAAGACAGGAGTACCAAGATTGGGAGCCCTCTTACCATCGCCTTAGTGTTGCCCTGTTGCATAATTTCATTGCCCATCAGGATTGTAAGGTAAGACCAAACCACTGATGGTCCTCTAAGGAGCACAGACTGATCCAAGCTGTGTAGCTTTCTAAATTCATAGTGCATAGCGTATCATTACATGCAGTAAAAGCAAATGGATATATAATTATTTCAGCATTATATGTACCATAAACATACTCCATAACTATAGCCTATATTTCTTTTAAAATTGTGGTGGAATTTTATTTCTGCCAATAAGAAGAGGTTTTCAGGTGTGTAAATTGGTCTCTTCAACCAGCAAAAAACATTGCTTAATTGAGGACAACAGCAAAAGCACTGTTCATGTGGCAAATATGTTCCACAGTCATTTAAACATGGTTCTGGACATTTGCATAGTCCTAGCAGCAACCCAAGCAGTGGCTGCCCATGCAGTCAGGGAGATATTTCAGTTTCTGGTGCCCACTTGTGCAAGATAGGCTTGTGACAACACCAATAAGTATCTCAAGAGCCTTAAAGTTCAGGTCCAGGGCTGCAAGAGCTGCAGCATGCAGTATCCCACTACACAGGGGTCAGCTGATTATTTCCCTGGCACTGGACTTGTTTGAAGAAAGTCAATAACTGAATCCAGTTGCTGGCACCACTTCTGAAGTCATGCTACCGCATGTGCTATTCATGTATCATGACATTTTTTGAGTACTAATGACGTAGTGTTCTGCACTTCCCTTTAATCATGTCAGAATGAAATAACTCCTGTTTTGACATAACCAATTTATCATCACATTGGCAGAGAGTGAGGAAAAAAGCAGAAGTTCCAAAGATTTGGCACATCTCAATGTTCATATACACACAAAAAGAGAGAGATTAATACATCAAAAGTTAGGTTTCTATTATTTGAAAAATAGTAAGTTCTTGACAGGAATTATCACATTGAAATCTCTTTAATTTCATCCTTCATTTTAAAGGATGTCTTATAAATAAAATTTTATTTTGAATACTGCCATGGTTTAGGAGCTGTATTCCCCAGTTTAGTGTTCCCACTGAAACACTCTGAACTGTGTGCTTCCTGCTTTCAAACAACGATGGCCCAGTACCAAACCCTGGGCTCTACCTCTAGTGACCAGCATCCAGCTGGTCATTTTATCAACACTCATAATCCTTTAAGCCAGCAGTTTAGATAGTTTTCAGCCTGCCTTGCCCCCTCCTCTAACAGAGTCTATGCTTCATCAGTTTGTGTATGAGAGTGTTATGGAGGACAGTGTTCAAACTCTTGTAGAAGTCAAGTTAAATGTTCTCCCATGTTTCTCCTGTTTCCAGTAAGTTGGTGATTTTATTCATGGAAGGTTATCAGGCCATCAGTCATGACTTCTCCTTTCTTAACCCATGCTGACTATTTCCAGCCATTATCTTGTTCTTCATGGTTTGGAAAGTTTTCAACATTAGTAGTTCCATCACCTTCCCAAGGACCAGGTAAGTCTAAGAAACATGAAGCTCTCCAAATCCTTCCTCAAGCACAAAATAGCACTTAGCTCTCTCAATCCATAGGACCTTCCCCTGGTAGCACTGAGTATTTGTATCAAACTTAACTGCTGCTGTGATTTCTAAGGAATTGACCTTGACCTTAAAAATAGCTTGTATTTTAACACTTTGGTTAAAACACCATGGAGATTAAAAAGCACCCAAGAAGATGGTTGCAATTACATACTTAGCAAAATTATTTTTAAGAAACCACTGGCGTGGAAGCCAAGAAAGAGGAAAGAACAAGTTTTTCAAGTAAGGTTCAAATTCACAGAGTATGAGAAAATTCATCATACAGTGCTGTGGCTTAAAAGTTTATGAATTAAACCAGTTTGTAAACATCTGGGAAATAAGATAATTCATGAAAATACTCAACTATTGTGAACAGAGCACAGCTTTTTTTTTATGGTGTAACTTCATTGGCGAAGGATGGGGAATGAATGGTTGTGATATATCTTAACTTTTGTAGAGTTTCTGACACCCCATCTTATGACATTACCACAAGTGAGCTAAAGAGATAAAATCTAGTTTTAATCATCCATGAAAGCATAAAAACTAGAACATTCTTGCAACAGTTCACAGTCTTATATGTAACTGCTTCCAATATGTTCTCAATGTCCTTTTTCTGTCAGGTGATGTTGATAGAAGGAAACATCTTATGAGTACCCTTATGAGGGTGATTTTGTGCAGAGATATGGATGAAGATGGCTTCAAACAAACATACAGGGGCAATTTTGTTCCTAGTCTTTTCAGCACAGTAATTCTTGCCTTGGCTGTTTCTGCAATTCCCCCTGCAGGCTGAAATCTCTGGCTCGTTCCATAATATGGCTGCAGAGATTTATGCAGGAATATTTTCAGAATAAGGTTTTTGTTCACTTCACCAATGCAGTAGGATTCTAAGATGATTCATACTGATAGAGAGATTTTTGAAATAGGAAGACAAATTATTTTGGTGTTTAAAATTAATCACTGGTGCCTTTAATAATTTTTATTACAGCATATCACTGTATCATTTGAATTGCTCATCCCTGCTAAATATAATATACATTCAGACATAAATATAATATACATTCAGATATAAATATAATATTTCAGAATGCTGAGATCTTACCCCACTCTCACCTTCCTCAGATTTTCTTCCATTCTCCAATCCGAGGATGGATCAATGGTCAAAGGCAACAACAGATCATGAGCCTTCTCTCTTGAACTCAGGTCAGCAGACAAGCACCAGTGAGCTTTCCATTTGGAATTATTTGTTCAAAGCAGTTGGTAGTAAGTGTACAGCGTGCTGAAGCTCTAGGAATTATGTTCAGGACATCTGGCTTCATGTCCAACCTCTCCATGTGAACTTCCCTGAAAATAAAACACCAGGAAGTATAAAAAGTATTATTTGTCTGCAGAAAAGATTGGCAGGCTGTTTGTTTTCTTGTAAAGTAAAAAATACCAAGGTTGATTTGAGCAAAGAGAAAGACATAGAGACGCTAAGACCTGTCAATAAAAAGACAAAACATTATTGAGTTACAAGTCATTCCACTGGGGACTATCTCTAAAAGCATAATTTGTTTTTGACATCAGGTTTTAAAAAGCTGCTTAAACTTTTCTTAAAAAATGTGATAGTTTACAAGACTTTATGAAGGAAAGGATCAGAGAGCATCTCTAAAAGCATCTTGTTTTTGCACATGAGGGAAGAGCAAAACTTCACACCTGTGATCACTGGGGAGCTGAGACTTGAATTGCCCAAGTAACACTAATTTATATTTTCTTATAGTTCATCTGTTGGGCAAACAAGTTTTACCTTTCAAAAAGAGCCAAACAGTGCTTCTGCTTTTGGACAATTCAGTGCTTCCTCTGCCAGAGATTTTAATCATAAACTGTAATTAATATTGCTTAAAAGTAAGCCAGTAAAGAAAGCCAGTAGAATCCTTGCATTGCCTTTGTAAAATTAAATTTGGCTCCCCCAAGATAATAATTATCAACTTGAGGTGGACAAAGTTAAAGCTTTAATTGTGTACATTACTAATTAGTTTCAATTCATATCTCATATGATAGCCACCTTTCTTTACCTTATGGAATTAGAAAAATCAAAATTATTTAAGTATCAAAATTTTAAAAAACTGGAAAGAAACATGACACTTCCTGACATGGATTTGAGTACATGTATATGAGTACATGCAAAAATACTGCTGGAATTCAGGAGATATCAGAATTATACAGACTTGATAAAACATCCAACCTACTCTGTACAAATCGGCAACAAAAACCTATAAAACCCAAAATAAACATCTGTAGGAGGGAGCTATAATTCTCACTTAGAGAAAGCAATTCTCTTTAGTTTTCAAACTTAGTTCCTAAGAAAAAAGTCATTTGCCTTAGGATCTCTAGGCTATAACTGGTGACCTTACCATTAGCAAGTGGTACTTCAAAAATCGTGCAGGAAACCTTTTCTTTCTGTCCAAAGTTCCAACGTGTTGCCTTATTTACTTACCCCCAAATGTGGCAAAAGACAATAATGCAGTGTGAAAGCTTCTAGGAGGTTCTCCACGACCTCCATAACTGCATCTGCCCCTCCCCATATCTTGTCTGCAACATCTAGACGGCATTCAGCATCATATCTCTGCTGTGAAAAGCCAGGAACAGCTGTAGAACTAGCAGATGCCAAGGTATTAGTACTTTTCATGATAAATATCCAAACCAACAACAAACAGAATGGTCTCAAGGACAAGAAAATTACTTGATTCTTTTCTCCCATTTGCACTGAGTATTTTGTGTTTCAAGAGATGCCAGTTATCTGGTGTATTTGTCTTCAATTTTCAATAACTACCCAGTTTTCTAGTTTTGACTTGATCAAAAACAAAAATACAGAAAAACTGTAATTAAGGACTGCTTTTATAATCTTTAAATAGACTACTGATTAGAAGGCAGAGACCTCATGAGGCAGTAATATCTATTTAACTTCTTGTCTCACTGACAATAAACCATGAGATAAACCCAAAAAGAAACCCTGAATACACATTATCTTAGCAAATAAACCACTTTTTAAGAACAGATGTATTTTAAACGTACTAAAGCCCTTATCATGGAATTATAGAACATTTTGCTTGGAGGGGACCTTAAAGACCATCTAGTTCCAATCCCATGCCATGGGTAGGGCTGCCACCCACTATTAATTATTAGATCAGGTTGCTCAGGTCCCTATCCAGCTTGGCCTTGACCACTTCCAGGGGTGGGGTAACCTTTATGGGAAAATGAAAGGATAATAACGATTTTTGTCTTCAAATATTATAAATACAGTATTTGCTGTTATAATTAAGGAATTAACTACATCATGATCCTGCAAAGAATTCAGTCACTATTTATAAAGAGCTTGGTTGTTCCATTAAGGTCATCTGACTTACAAATGAAATGAAGCACACATGTAATAGTATATTCAGTAACTGCATATTATAGTTTGTTATCAAGACATTTAGAAAATATATTAATAAATTGACTGTTAGAATAGATTATATTGCATGTTAATAAAAAAGTAATTGAGAGTTATCTGTGATTGAATGTAATTAGTATTATCAAGAAACTATTAACATCATTAAGAATGCTATTTTTCTACTATAAAGTCAAGATTTCTATTGTATTACAAGTAGAAAGCCTAGAAGATACTTTATTCAAAGTAATTACATATATATTAATGCATATCATCTCCTTGTAAGGAGAATTTAAGTCCAAGAGACCCAAAATTCAAAGTAAGTGAAAAATACATTGCTATTTTCATGCATTTTATAGGCATTCTGAACTGCCCAGAAAGTATTAACTGGATGAGATCTTACAATTCTACAACAATTTCCAGGAAAGCCCTTTGCACTCCCTGACTTGTTCCCTTAGCGATTAATTTAATGCCCAGAAGAAGGAGATTGTTATTTTATGACATTAGCTAGCCTGTAACTATTGTTGTTATAACCAAAATAAAAGCTTCATTTATGGTCTAATAATACTTAAAGGGTACAAACAAATGGGGAGCCCATTGTAGTCTTTGATGTTACAAACAGACAGTTCCTTCCCTTTAAGTCATACAAAAATGAGCTCCTTATTCATAAATGTGAGCAGGACTTTTTCTGAATAAAAATATGGAAAGGAACCAGTAAGCCATGAAGTTTCATGGAGAGAATTAAAAAAATAAAGACGGCTAAGGAAGAGGGAGTCTGAAAACCAGAGAGGTAAACGGAATGCAACAAATCTGAGAACAACAATCAGTAAGGTTCAAAACGAGGGCAGGGTATGGGAGACATAACCAGGATTTGCTGTAGTGGAAGAAAGCAAAGTAGTGGTAAGGGAATGCCCAAGTAACACTGGTTTATTTATAGGCTGAGGAGGGATCAGAGGCAAAAAGAGGAGTGACCATGATAGTGCAAATAAAATGAATACTGAATAAAGGCACTTGTAGGAAATGATTGTAGAAAGGACTGACCAGCCAGGGAGCGGGACTATTCTGAAATTTAGCATCAGAACACAAGATGGGAAGGAAATTGCAGAACAGGTTTACAAGAATAGGAGGTGAGCGGTGTTAAGGGATCATTCTAGGACAAGGGAGAGAAGCATAGATGACAAGTTCTTCCTGCCTGTTTTTTAAAAAAGAGGGGCTTCTTACAAGGAACCAGAAACAATTTTCCCCAAGGCTGTGTGCTTAAAAGATACAGATCTCCATACCTTATCATCTTTGCAATACCAACACTAGCTGTTACCAGGATTCCCAATGCTCAATTGCAGGAGAAATTATAGGTTTCAAAATTTTTTTACTCAAACTGTGCCCTTCCTGGAAGTGGGAGGGAGGATGTATCAACATGTCTTTGTGCCATCGCTGTCACTAGAGTCTAAGGCACACTTATCTGACCTGCCTTTAACAGGTCTTTGTTTTTCCTTCCTCCTCTACGTAATCTCTACTCCCAAATTTTTGATGACAAAACATAGAAGTTCCCAACTCTTACAAACTGTTGTCAAACTCACTTCCCTTTCATTCTTCTCTTCCTGGCTCCTTTATTTCTCTCTTTTTAGTGGACTGCTTGCTCTCTCCTCTGCTGTTCCTTCTCTTTTTCCCCTTGGAAAGATAGTTTTTTGCAAATAGAAAAGCATATCTATGAGTACATATTATCACCCTTTTCGCAGGAATATTTACCAGAATAAAATCCATTTTATCAGCACACTTTGCATCTGTAAAAAGAAAAAAGATTGGCCAATGAATACTATTCTTTCTCTCCCTTTCTTCTCTTTCCTTGTTTTTAATCCCCGCCCGGTCTCTCTCCTTTCAAATACCAATCAAAACACACAAAACTCCCTGCATTCGGAAGTTTTGTTCTGCACAGCACAGGTCAGATTAAATTACTTAATTGTTGTACAAACATCACGTTTACCCATCACTAGTCCAGGATGAATGAGGGGGCAGGACCTATCCAATGGACTTTTGTGATGAGAACAGACTTGTGCCAATTACAACCTGTGTTATTTCTGTTATTGCACTCTTTCTCAGCTTACAAAGATCAGCTCTGGCTGATCTTCCACAGTTTTTTAAATTTTCCTTTCCTTTGAAATTTCCCTAACCTAATGCTAGTTGTTGCATCCAGATGCAAGACTGACAAAATTTACTGTGTGGCCAATAGGAGGATTTGGGAAGAGCAGGCTATAAGTAAAACACAAACAAAAATGAAGCCTATGAAAAGAAATCTCTGCAGAATATTACTTTCATATTTTTAACACTGAAGCATCATGGGTGTTTATGTCACAAAGAGTTTAACCATCCCCTAAACTTTTCTTGAAATGAAGATGGGAATTTTATCCGATAAAAGCAATGATTTAAGTACCGATTACATCAAAATATGTGAATTGGAACAACTTTGTTAATATTGCAGAGTGAAACACTCCAAAAGACACTAAAAATGAGGACCAAGCTTAACTAACAGTTTCATTTTGAGTTTTTTGAGCCCTTTATATCAAAACTTTCATTCACTTGACAACTCACGCTGTTTTTTTCCAGGATCCACTCCAGACTACAGGCAGTACATTAAATATTACTCTACATATAGAGTATTATATTATATAATAACCAAATTTATTCACTGAACAACAGCCTGGGCATGACCCTGGAGGTTGGAGGTTAAGGACAACCAAAAGGGAAATTAAGAATTTGATTCCTAATCCTACTATTATTTTGAGTTCTTTATAGAAAGCAGAAGAACATCAGTAGGATAGATTGAAATACACTGACTTAAATACACTCTCATCTATTTGAGATGGAAAAGCTATTTCAAAAGACTTTCTATCCAGACTCTAGCCACTCTAAGCATTTTATCCATTGGGGTTTAGTATATTTTTGGTCAATCTCAACCTGAACTTCTTATAAATAAATAACTTTCCCAGACCTGCTGGGACTGGGAAAGTATAGGTTTAAAAATCTGTAGCAGTTAATCAGAGGAAGCAATCTCTGGTATAGCTGACAGTATATGGTAAAAAGAAGAAGAAACGTGTTATTATATGATCTTAATCTGGATGCCTTCATCTGGATTTTATAGAATAGTATACACCAGACTTCATGCCACAACTTTACCTCATTGTTCTAAGAATAAAAGAAAGAAGAAAAAAAAAAAGAAAACAAAAATTACAAAAATATTTACTTCTCTCAGAATGCTTAGTCCTGCATGGGGCTTCTGACAATTTCTTTCACCAGAAATTTGTCCTACCTAATTATAGGCCCTGCAGAGCACTCTGTGCTTATACAAACTAATACACAAGGGTCTTATTCTCAGAAATTTCTATTTTTGACCTTTATTAATATAATTAACCGTAATAGTTCCATGAAATCCAAAAGAACTAGTCTCTATCATTTTCTCGTTCTGAGAAATGGTATTTTGCTCCTCTCACTTTAATGGATGTATTTTACCTTAATTTTTAGGCTCAAGCTATGAACTTCTATCAATTTAGATTTTAAAGTATAAAGAGATATTAGAATATGCAATAAAAAGGGAAACCTTGGCCCCTGGTCTCTTAAGAAGTGCCAATCTTTGTAAAAGAATATTACCCAAAAGAGAAAATCCCTTTACTATTCTTTGTATTTTCTTGACATAAATAGCAAGAAATTTTAATTGACTTGTGCAATATCAAAATAAGTCAGGAGACGAAGTAATTCAGCTTGTAGCTGACTTAATTAAAGCACACAAATTATAGTGTAGCTATCAATGTAATATAAAGTATAAAATTTTTGATTTATGTATATGCATATGTCAAATCACAAAACCTCAGTGGGGAACACAGAAGCATATCCCACAGTGGACTTTCTCCCATTGCAATATTAGCTTACAGTGATGAGCAGTTTTAGTGTTACAGCTAAAATATAAGATTTGGGGAAAAGAAAATTCACTCATTAAAGATGGTTTTAAATACTACTTAAAGCCTGCAAAGGAATCAATTCCCTCAGTTTTCCTTCCTTTGGTTTCATCCTCCTGTGTTAAACTAAACAGCAAATCTAAACAGAAAGCTTAAAAACACAAAGATTTAAAATAAGGCGACCGTTTTGAAACCCAGTAATATTCTCTTAAGTACAAGAATTAGAATTACAGCCATTACAAGGCAGAAAATAATCAATTAAACACTTAATAATCATTCAATAAATAATGGTTATCATCAGAGTTCTGATCTTTTTTACTTAATAATAGAAAAATATATCAAAGGTTGCCAGGCAGACACAAAATTGGGCAGGGTTGTTTTGGGAGTTTTATCATGCTTTTTTTCATTAAGTATTATTTCCCTTAATTTAATCAATTCATTCTGTTTACTAATGAAGTATACAGGATACAGTATGCTAAGGTCAGTCCATTCCCTGGTCAGTTTTTGTTATGGAGTGCTTGAGAACTTGCATCTCCCATCAGAATTATCCATCTAGATAAGAACACTAGAGTAAGGAAGCCTTTGTGGTGAGGTGCCTCACCAAATCCCTTTTTTGGCCAGCAGGTGTAAGTGAGACAGTGCAGCTGCTTCGAGCTTAAAACAGATCCCCTCATTCTGCATGGAATGTCCCAGCAGCTTCCACATCCTTATCAGTACTCACCCTCAGAGTCAAACCCTTCAGCCAGGGGATGACAGATTCTAAAAACAAAGAGATTATGTTGTCATACGAGTAATGACCCTGTGACAAACTATGGAATGCTCTGGGATGCATTTTTGAAGGGTAGATGGGAACTCATCAGTGAAATTTTATTCTGATTTCTTGGAAGGAGAGGGGAGGGTTTGAGGGGGCTTTGGCCCCCTCTGGTTTCTAACAGCCTGGTCAGCCTGGTTGGTAGAAGCACATGTTGTACACTTTCACTGCACAGAGTGGCCCTTACTGGTGCCAGCTGTTACTGTGTGCTCTGAGCAACTCATCTCTAAGCATCCTGAGAGCCAACAGATAATCATCAGCTAAGGTGTTGTTCAGTTTCTGCACTTGTGGGAAATTTTTACCACACAGTGGGAGAAAAGGATGATATAAAGTTGTAGATATGGAAAAGAAATTCCAATCATAAGATCACCCTAGAAGCAAGTCCTCTTTAAAATGTTGGAACCAATTTTTGGCATATTGGTTTGAAGAAAGTCTCACTACACCATTTCCTTTTTTTAATTTGATGTTACAGCTAAATTGCTCTCTCTCCTGAGTTTTTCAGAACTTAGACTGAAACAGAATGCTATCACTGACTAGCTAGACCATGACAACATATTTTACTCCAGCCTAGTACATATTTATCCTGTCAAATCTTCTAACCATATACAGAATTTTAAATTGATTACAAGAGAAGTTAGAATTTCTTTTACAAAATCATGTCTCATTTAATGTATTTAATACAGAGTATTTCAGATAGATATTATATATATTTTAAATTGTATATTTTTCTTTATAGTTTGGAATATTTATTTTAATTCAGAAAAAGTGCTATTCATTAAATAGAACAAGAAAGGTTGAACTCCAGCAGAAAGGTCTGGACCCTTATTTAGTAGTGAATGAAAATATTACATATCATTAACAGGCTTGTGTTGTGCCTCTGGAGATCTCTCAGGTCATTAGAATTTTTGTCACCAAGAAAAATGACACATCAGAAATAGCTAAGTACAGCAGTCAAGACTAAAAGTGACTTCACAAATTACAAGGCAGTAATAATTTCTTCCTTTTTTTTTAAATAACTCCTAAAATCCATTGCAGATATTTAAACCTCTAGACATTCTGCAATGTCTTTTGAGGTGTTTTTTTTTTTTTTCTTCTGTGAAAAGACATTTGAGTGTTCTATATGATAAAAAACTTTCATAGTGGAAACAATAACTGACACTACCATATGACTTTAATATCAAGGTCCTCTATTTTTAATGCAGGTTTGGACTCAAACCAGCATGAAAAATATTTCAAAAACTGATACTTACACAACATAAACAAAAGTTGTTACACTGAACATTTAAATGTTTCACAAATTTACAATCAGCAATCTCTTTGCAAGATAGCTATTAAAAATAGCACTTCAATTGCTTTTCTTTCTTGCAAAGAATGAATTTTGCTGAGTTTATTTTACTATTTTATAATTATATAATGACTAAGTAGTTCTGTTTCTATTTATAGATGCGTCCTTCATATAACATCAAACTTTGATTTCAAGGATATACAGATTATCTTTTATAGTGAGAAGCAAGCACTGAGATATGGACTGTGGCAGAAGAGATAACATCTCTGTACAGACTCCAAGAAACTTTATGTTTTCTGAGTCATATCGTATAAATAATGGTAAGGGTACATGCAAACCAGAAATGAAACATTTTCATATTATAATTTGAAATCAATGTAATACGTATATTCAGAGAAACCTACTTAACTGCTGGTGAAGATGCAGAAGACATAAGAGAAATTTCATTTCTTATACTCTGACTTCTGTAAGTTAAGCAAAGAAAAGAACAAATCGAAGCTCTGCATTAAAAAGCCACTATTTTTGTCATCAAGTTTCAATTTTAGCTCTTTCCCTTATATATCAGAAACAGCAGTCTTAAAAGTGTATAAATTTCTTTTCCCAACTGATCACCTCAAGTGTGAAGAGGCCAGATTGGAAAATTGAAAGGCATCCAAGGACAGTAGTTTATTTTATTATATTGTAGCTTAAATCTCCTGCATAAATGTGTGCCAGTTAACAGTATGCAAAAAATACATTATCTATTATCCACTCCAACATGCCAAGCCATCTCCTAGTTCAACATGACCTATAGTCATATTGAAACTATGGCTATAGATGTTGGAACCTCAGCTTGTGAGAATTTTAGTCTTTGTGTGCTGACAGGCACTGACCCCAGAGAAAACACTGCATTTGACCTGAGGCTGTGGAGAAGGCTTCCAAAACTGAATGACAGAACTGGGATTATGGGTGTGTAGCTTGAATAGAAGTGTGCAATATCACATGGTGAAAAACTTAAGAGTTTAATGTTTTAGAATATAGTAATATATATAAAGCAAGATGGTTCACCTTCTTCTTCATGCGTTTGGGTGGTATTGTGTAATTGGACAAAAAAGTCCGCATTGTGGGACACAAGTGATTAGTTATTGGGTTAAAAATAAAAATAATTTGGGTGTCGTTTCTTAATTGGACAGTTTATCCTTAAAAGGCCTTGTAGAGAGAGAGAGAGATAGGGCTCCATTTTTAGTTTGCTAGAGTGAAGGGCTGTAGAACTCACAGTTAGTGAGACTGTAATATAGATAAGAGCTAATAAACATCTGAGTCTGAACAAGATGCACACTATCTCATGCATTTAATCTCAACCTTGGCAAAAAAGAAGCAAAGAATACACATAGTTTGTACACTGGTGCTTTGATCAAGGGCAGAGAATTGAGAATTAGTGATTCCACACAGCAGCAGAAGGTAGACCCTGCCCTTCTTGCTGCCTGTGTAGTACTTAAAGAATCACTGAAAAGACATCAAACATTATACTTTCTTGTGATATGCAGTATTATCTGCTTCCCAGTTTTGTGGTGTGTCAAGGGCTGGTGAAGTGACTTCAGTCTATTTCTACCATGCATTGAAGAATAAAAGAGCTGTGAGCAAAAGTACTAGAAGGCTGAAAATCTAGATATGTATGAATAAAGGAATGATGTCTAAAATGAAAGCTTCTGTTTATTGATCACAAGCTTCTTTCTGTAGCTGTAATAGCTATAGCAGGAAAGTATTGGAATGAACTCAGCAAACAATCGACCATTTGGACTAATGTTAATATTCAAGACTGTTTATGGGGTGAATAGCTACCAAAACAATATTTCTATATTGAAACCAGTTTATTTTTAAAAACAACATGGCTCAACTCTCATTAAATCACTTGGGAAATCTGTCCCACTGACCTGACCAATATTCGTGATGAAACCTCTCCTACCTGGAAATGTCCCATATAACTGAGGTGGAGCCAGAGCTGGCCTATTAATCCCCTAGAATTAGAATAATCTCAACAATAAAGCAAAATTGAAATACAACAATCCCTCTAACTCTACTGAAACTCATTATCATGTTTTTCTTGTCTGAACAGACATCTAACCGTGGCCTGCAAATTATGGGTTTCCAAAGAATGTCTTTACAGAGTATAAAAGTCTATCAAATTTCTACATAAATCTGGCTTTTGCATTTTAAGCATTAATATGCTGTTTTAATCTAAAACATGACAGCTAAAACAATAAAGATAAAAGGCCACTGAAGAAACAATAATGAGGAAGGACCGGACACACAGGTGTCCTGGTGGTTAGTGCTAGGAGAAAAGTACTGTGGGATGCATTACCATTTACTTAAACTAATGTCTATACAGATAATATTCATTTAAAATTGAAGATTCTTTTGTACATACTTTTCTAAAATAATTAGTGATTCCATTTATTATGCATTACAGGAAGAATGGTAAGATCACTTAAAATGGATTTGAAGCTGCAACAAAATTAAAGCAGTCTTGGTATGACTCAACAGATAACTGGTTTATATTTTAATATTCCAGGAGAAGTAATCAGCAAGTTTTTATTTGCAATATATTCTGCTCTACTCAGAATCTCAATATATCATACATTTTGCTTAAAACTTCAGTGGAATCAGACTAAGGTGAATTGATCATGTAACAACTCAATATCTTTATATTCCAGATGGGAATTAACAACCACTTCTCTCAGACTGGATGCACACCATAGGGACAACCATTCAGTTCAGAAGAAAGGGGAGGGGAATTCAGCCAAAGTGTCCTCTCCATTAGAATGCCCAAGGAAAGGATATTTTGTATTGGCTACAGACAGTATAAGAACTGGGAGAATAGTACTTCATTCTGTAAGTCAACAAGATTCTTCTGTGCTTGCAAGCCAGCAGCCTATTCAGTATGCATTTAATGCTTTATAAATAAGCAGAAAAATCATATTAATGTGCAAGATAAAGGGTACTTCAGATTGGACTGAATATCCTGATCCTCACTACTTGACACATATCCCTGACTTTACATCCTATTTAATGATACACAAAAGATAATTACTTCAGTCTGAAACATTTGTAAGTGCTGATCACGCTCCCTATTCTCCACTTTTAACCTGCTTTACTTAAAGCTAGGCATACTGCTTCAGCTGTATTTATGTAGTAAATGCAGGGGGGCTTAATAGTGAAGAATGGTTGTATCATGCATGCGAGGATTAGTCCAGCATGAACAAAAAGTTTCAGGCTATATTCACAAACCTGTGGGTCTGATGCTTCAGTTCTCAGTTGGTCGGAACCATTTTATCCAATCATCTCCTTTCATAAACGAGTGGCTAGTTCAAGTCACTTCTAGTCTCTCACTTCAAGTGAGTGGCTTGAACTTTAACATTAAACAAAAAATAAATTACAGACTCCTCAAACTAACAAAAATTAAATATTATAGTTACCATCACACCATCATAACCTATAAACATAGCAACAATGTAGTTCTGAGAGGTAGTAATTTTTTGTACTTTAAAATGATACTGAGTTTGGTTTTTTTTTAATTTGGGATTCTATTAATTTGTTGCCTGGACAATGAATTACTTAGTTCACGTGACTGATTAGCAAATTCATCCAAATTAAAACATGTTTGTTCAAGTTTTATCATGAATGCATATTCACAGACAACATTAAACATCATGACTTAATCTGTTTTAATCCAGACATAAAATATATAAAAAAGGTATCTGCTAAAGAGACATCAATGTGTTCCATCTCTGATGGCAAAATAATTATTAAGCCACTTAACTCATCAATATGCCTGACAAGAGATTAGTATGGACAGGGTCACTGTAGACATGTCATGACATTTTCTATATTTTTTTCTGGTTAAGAAATTCACAGCTATTTTCTACAAAAGGAGTAAATACTTGCCAGCTTATTTAGAATCCTTCACCCTTCTAGTGTTTCCCATAAGCCTTCTCTGACATTTGACCTACCTCTCATGGGTCAGGACATTTTATCTGAGTTGGGAATAATTACAACTGACAGCAGCTCATAGCTTTTTTCCCCTAGTCTTAGTTATAGAGAAAGAAGAACAGAGACAACAGATTAGAGGATTGTTCAGCAATCCAATTTGTGGCCTATTAGAGTCTTGAACAATCTTTTTTCCTTGCTGGATGGGTTCATTTATAAGTTTATCTCATGGAAACTTTGGTCACAAGGAAATGCATGTGACAAGAGACTTGATAAACAATTCTTAAAGAATTACAGTCAGAAATCACTTCCATGGAATCTGAGGCATTATCGGAGCACTCAGTACAAGGAACGATGCTGGTACTTTTGCAAGTAGGCATTTTCTAAAGTACTACTTAAAAAGGACTTTGAACTCTTTTGAAGACTTTCATTATACCTATTTTCTTCCCAATGTGTTCATCTCATCTTCAGATGGGTCCTGTCACTTTTAATTTAAAAATTATAGTAGATACAAGCTGATTCATTGTCCAATTACCTTTTATAGCCAGAGTTTAGCATTAGGATTAAGTATGGCCCACATTAAAATAAATTCATAAGCCTAGGCATTAAATTAGAAAAATTCTCGATAACAAAAGTTCACAGTAGTTCTTCAATCCAGGATAGGTTTCCTTTTTTCTGGGAGAATATTTTTTTTCATTCTTCCTATTTAGATACCTATATTTGTCCTTACAAATAGCAGAGAGCATCTTAGTAGTTCAGCATCTTCTAATCCTTGATGATTTTCTTCTAATAGAATTCCTCCATCATTAGATGAAGACAATTAAACAGCATGATCCACCTCTCAACAGCTATCCTGCACAATTCCTAAATACTTCATTCTCTTGTAGAGGAATTTTCTGCAGTCTATGTTAGAAGATTCTGTTTAAACTATACAAATGTGTAATCACGGGAGGGCCTCTCCAGCACCATCCTCCACCCTCTCACTGAAGTGGTGCAGTAGCTGTTGGATAGCCACCTCATTCTCCCTCTTCCAAACTCAGTTTTAGTAACACTTGAGTATCCCACTCGGCCCAGAGGGAAGGCAGGTTCCAGTCCTTTCACAAACTTGCTGCAAACAGAGAAGCCCTACTGCCTGGCAGAACTGCCACTACTTCTGTCCGAGGACTTAAAATTAAAAAAATTAAAAGCTGCTCTTCTTAAGAAGATCATACTGTAGGAAAATCACCTGAAAATCACCTGAAAGAGCGAACATTAATTATTACAGGTATTATCATTCAAGAGTTTGTGTCTCTTTTACTCAAATGTATAAGAAAACCTGTGCTTTGTCCCATTAACACCGTTCCCAGCCTCATTCATCAGGGTACACTGGCAACAATAACTGTTGAGAAGAGCACAGAAAGTTACAAAAAACTTAATTATGAGCATGTCTTCAGCCTGAAGCCTGGATTTCCCCTGCTGTGAAAGTACAGCACATGCAGCTGCCTCTTCCATTTTGTTGCATCCACTCCATGTATGTGCAGGTTTTATGGAGCTTTTCTTGCTCTGGCATTCACTCATCCCACTAGTCCATGGCAAAGTGGGTAAGTGTAGGACAGCATGAGTTTGGCTTTTTTGACACAATCACGGATCCCTGAGGAAAAGCAGTTTTGAATTTTTGTGCAAGAGATAACTGGTTTTGAATCCCATTGTCAAGCTAAAAATGCAGACTTACAGCCTCAGTTGAGAAAGTGGAAGAGGCAAGTTGTGTTATGGTTTTCAGTTATTACTCTTTTGGCTATAGATAAAAACCAGGTTAACTGTGTGGCTGTTTAAAAGGTCCCATTTAAGCATTAAAATATTCATTGCAACCACAAATAATGAATAAAATTACCCCATTAATTGGAGAAAACAGGTATTTCAGCTGAAAATCTCACTTCAGGAAGCCACACAATTACTGACAAATGACATAGGGCAACTAGAATAAGAATATTTTGAAATGTTTTTCTTAGAAGAAGGAAATTATTTAGCTATGGTGTGAATTAAACAAAAGAAAATCAAATTGTCTGATGCAGTAGAAATAACATTTTCAATTACTGTTCCACTATTATTCTGTAAAATCCCATCTTTCATGGGTACACTCTTTGTGTCTAAATTGTATAGAATAAAATATTGCATGACAGGTCTAAATAAAAAAGAAAAAGGAATTTCAGCTTGACACTGAGATAGTTTCTTATCATTGTAACAATGCTAACATCATTAAAAATGTTCTTAACTATTATTACTGGACTATTTTTAATATCAGAACTATAGTTTTAACTGTATGTGCAATTTTATGTTGCTTAATACATTTACCATGCCATTTCACCATAGCACTCACTGAATTTGATTAACAAGGTATGTGACCAGTTATTGAAAGGGGAAATATTTGCTAAATGGCAGCAAAATAACTCTGACTGAAGATCTGATGAAGGACCATAAGGAAAGATACATATCACAAAACCAGAACAATTAATAAGTCTGTAGTGCATTTTTCATTTATTGAACTTTACCCTTTCATACTGTTAAGTGAATGTAAGGAGCACTATACTGACTTTCCATCTATTCTATTTGGGGGAATATTTGCTAGCACAGTTGGATATGAATACCTTAGTAATTTTAGAAGAAACTAATATTTCTTTCTGTCCTTCACCAGGTGAGAAATTACTTGTTTTTTTTTAATCTGCCATATGACTGGAGCAGATTTTCTTAGTAGTATTGAAGTTTTTGCTGCTCTGATGAAGTGCAGAAATGAATTCAATGCTGAAATTCAGCACAGTCTATGCGTTCTGGGTAGCAGCCAGTGAGGCTGGTAATTCCCTTCTCCGGGGAATGGCAGGTGTTGATGATGATCACACTCAAGACAGGTGTGCTAGCTCAGGTAGATGAAGTCGTTTCCATGGAGACCTTTGGAAATCACAGTTAAAGCTTTAAACATGGGCACACTGCATGCACAGCAAAACCAAGGGAGCCATCTAAGCTGGGCAGTAGGAACAGCTAGGAGCACTTGGGCAAGTTCTTAGCACAATTAGGTAGCTTACTGTGCCAGGAAGAAGCACCTAACACCTCTGAGGATTCACAGCTCCGCATCCTCCTTTACAAGTTATCAAGGGTATTGCAGGCATTTGCTACAGCACTGCTGCCCTCTTCCCTTCTCAGAGGCCAGCACACAGAGAGCAATCACAGCCCATGTGCAAGGCACAGGCCTCCCCCTTCTCCCTTGCCAGAATACAGATTTAAAGCAGGACTCATCTACCCATAAGTACTGTGTTAATACCTTGGGGTTTTTCCAGGTTCTTCTTGTGAATCTCCTCTTTCTTAAGGAAACTGAGGTATCCTAGAGGACTGTTTACAACAGCAAGCTAGATTTACTTTTCCTTCCTCAAATCCACCAAAGCCTAGGAGAACTTTGGAATTCTGAATCCAATTCCCTGCTATTCAGTCACCAAACCTCTTAGTAACTTGCCGATTTCTACCTTAGCAGAGCTTAAAATTTTACTACTTCTACTAGGAGGCAGAAATTGTTTCTCTAATGAGCTAGAAACTTTCATATTTCCAGTCTGTGTTTTTTCCTGTCTGCTATTTACACTCAGTTTTTTATGTGTCAATAGTGTCTCATTCACTGCCCAGCATATTTATATTTGGTCACCTTATGCCTTCTTAGTCCCTGTTCTCTTAGGTCAAACAATGTTGTCCTTCGGGTGAGCAAAAGTATGGTTAAAACAAATGGAAATTTTTCCTCTTCCTCCTTTATTGAAAGCAAAGTAATAATTCCCTTTCTTTTTCATGTTCCCACAGCTCCCCCTCCTGTTTCCATTTATTCAGGCCCTTGGGAAAAGGCAATAGCACCTGAAGCAAACTCCTTTCCTCTGCCACGATATGGGAGGCAGAGTGAAATGCAATCTGTCAGTACACGGTGAGTTTAATTGTGCTAAAATTCAATTAGGCTCAAAGGCAGTTGAGGAGCAAAGACACCAGGCCAAATCCATCCCTTTTGTTCATCTGTGAAGCCATCAGGTTAAATTGCTTTCCCGTATATGTAAATATGACTCTGGGTGAGTGTTGCGTTGGTGGGAGAGCAGATTCACCCTCTGACCCAGCAATGTAGGCTCCCACACCTCTTGCAATTATCTCACATCTGCTCAAAACAGAGCTGACTTGTATGTGGGTGAAGGTCTCTGCCAGCTGATGTATTCCCCCAGGATGAATGTCATGTCATCTCATCCATCTCATGTTGCACTGGTGTGAGACACAGGCACAGGGATGCTTTTATTGTAAGAGCTGGTGAGCACTGTGTTCTTTCAATTTAGCCTTTACTGTAAAGCCTAAAAATTCCAAGAAGTTGCAAAATGCATTGATGGTTTCAATGTTTAATGCCAAAATTTTCAAAGCCATGTGTTTTCGAGTAAAAGTAGCAAGAACTAGAAGGAAACAACAAATATGAAAAATCTCAAGCAAATGGTTATTTTAAATGCTATGTTTTTAAATGCTGAAAAATTACAGTTTTTAAGTGATTGATATAAAAAAATGCATTTATAACATTTGCCTCCAATCCTTACAAGTGGGGTTTTGTACCTGTAAGTAAATACAGAGTCATTTCATAACCTGTGAGTTTTGTGCTTTTTACCTGCAGATCTTTATCACAATTTCTCATCTTATAGGTGTTATAGAAATATTTGTATTATTACATATAAGGGGCTGTAAGGATAAAATTGCATTTCCCATCTACAGTTCTTCTGTGAACAAGAATCTAAGTATCTATCAGCTTGAAAAGTCACACCTAATTTACTAATACATAAATTATTTTAGAATCCTGTTGTGCTACTGACCAAAAAAATGGAGAAAGAAAGGAACTGAAAGAAACTGGAAAGTCTAACTTGGGTGCAGGCCTCAGATTAACAAACCTCCATCAACCTCCATTTCTAAAATTGAGAGCACTTCCCTGTTGCAATATGTCTGCAACCATACTCACTTCTGACAAGTTGCAGAGGACACAAGGAAAACTAGTATTCAATTAAAATCAAACATATTAGAATATATAACATTCTTCCTTTTATAAATATCAGCAGCCTGAACTATCTGCTAAATAACATGCATCCCCATGACTGTACCATTTTTCTGCTTTGGGCCTATGTGTTGCCTTTTTTTTTTTTAATGTCATTCTGATGACCAAAAATTGTTTATTCAAATCAATAACACATGTATGACAATGAGCCAGCGATCAGGAATAAATCTTTCTATGCTTTCTGCTCTAACAGTTTAACTCCACACGTGCATTCTGCATCCTGCAAATGCCACATATTACCAATACATCATCAGACATTGCAGCATCTACACCAAGCTACCCAGCACAGTGACTGGGCCTTATTTGTCTTTATTATTTGCTAGGTACTCAAACATCTTATTAAATTTCAACAACACATTTCCTCTAGCCTGACCCACCTACCTTTTCAGTATGGACTGTTGACCAACACTATGTGTGATAAATATAATGGATCAGCTGCATCAGTGGACAAAGAAAGGGCTACAGATGTCAAATACCTGGACTTTTATAAGGCCTTTGGCAGGTCCCCACAATATCCTTCTCTCCCAGCTGGAGAGAGCTGGATTTGATATATGGACTGTTTGGTGGATGAAGAATTGATTGGACACCAAAAGATAGTGGTCAATGGCACAACGTCCTGACAGACATCAGTGAAAAGAGGTGTCCCTCAGGAATCTCTATTGGAACTGGTGCTGTCTAATATCCTAATTAATGAAATTAACAAAGGGATCAAAAATGTGCCCTCTGCAAATTTGCAAGACAAGCTGAGTGGTATGATTGACACTCCTGAAGGACAGGATGCCATCCAGAGGGATCAGGACAAGACTGAAAGCTGGTCCATGAGATTCTCACGAGGTTTAACAAGTCCAAGGTGCTGCATCTGGATTGGGAAAACCCCTACTATCAGTCCGAGGGTGGGGGATGAACAGATTGAAAGCAGCCCTGCTGAGAGGGATTTGGGGGTGCTGGCGGGTGAGAGGCCAGACATGACCCAGTCATGAGCTCTTGCAGCCCAGAAAGCCAAAAATGCCCTGGGCTACATCAAAAGTAGAATGGGCCAGCAGGGTGAGGGAGGGGATGCTATCCCTCTGCTCTACCCTGGTGAGACCCCACATGGATGCACCCAGGTCTGGTGTCCTCAGCAAAACAGGGATTGCACACTAGGAGTGGGGTTCATCTCATATAGAAGCAGAGACCCTACTAAGAAATTATTCTGTTCAGGTTTCCTAGGTCCTGCATTCAGTCAAGAGGGAGAGGCAAGAACATCCATCAAATCATTCAGCCCAGATGTCTAATTGCTTTAGATGGATGGGATTTGTGTTTTGTGCCTATAAGAGACAACTGCCCTAGGGAAGGTGCATATGTGATATCAGGACATAAATCCTATGCTGTGGCAGAAGTTTCCTCAAGGCATTGAGAGTCCAGTGTAACTAACTCCTATTGAAATCAGTGGAGGACCACAAAGACTAAATGTGTAATTAGCTAAAATAAAACAGAAGTTATAAAATTATAACAGCAAACATTGATAAATGTTGCTTCAGTACTTGTATATTGTTTCAATGAAATCCTTGCTTTACTCCAAAATGCATCTAATGCGTTCTATTATGGAATAACCAATCACAGAACTGTAAAGGACCCTAGATGCATGGTGTAGAAATGTAGATTTCATAACTTTTTTCTTTTTCCATTGAAAGAACTTAATACACATGTATCATAAATGAAAGACACACATTGCCTACATTCCAGATGTTCTTGGTTTCTTTTATGGGCTATCCTATTTGCTGAAAAAGACTTCTTGTTCAAGAAAAGCATTTGATAATTCTTCACTGGTTGAAGGGTATCATCCCTGTCTAATGGATACTAAGTACAAATGAACAAATTAATCTCTTTCAAAAATAAATAGAGCTTGCAAGTAGCAATCATAGATCTAAATGTTAAAATATGGAGTTTTTTGTGGTCCCTTACTTCTAGGTTAAGGCCTGACTGATTAAATCTCCATCAAAGTTTACTATTTCAGTCTTATCATCTGTTAATAAAAAGAAAATAATATTTTACTTCCCAGACTATGTAGAACTCATGAAGATGAAGTAATACAAATTGCTTGTTCTTTCAAAAGGAAGTTTTTGCAAAGAGAGAGAAATGGAATATAAAATTGATAGAAAAGACCTTGTGATAATTATCTGTCACTAACTATGCATCCAATCTCTAAAAACCAGTAGGTTAATGATGGTAACCTATATAATGAAGATTTCCTCGTACAAGTATGTGCACTCTGAGAAACCTTTTAACTCCAGCTTCCACCTCAACATGGCAGAATATCATATTGCAAATGCCCAGGGAACAGTTGTGAGGTAGAGGAGGAAGTAGTTCTCAACCTGGTAAAAGCCATTTAACGTGATGCCATTTCAAGCCAAATTTGGACAGCCTAAAGTAAAGATTTGTTTCGAAGAGCCAAGAAAGCTGACAATCCCATCAGAGGAACAGCATATAAATGCCAGCAGCATTTCTGTGATCTCAGATTATTTGCACTGCCAGACAAAGAAACTGCTGATTTAAAACTGTCTCTGCTGTCTCAATCGAACATAGGATTCAGCAGCACCAAAGAGTTTGGTGGTTCCAAATGTACCACGAGCACACATGATGGCCACCAATCCAGCGGCCTGAAGGAGTGGGAAGTAGTTGTCATATAATCAACAAGAAATTAAAAAAAAAAAATTAGGGGAACAGAAAACTAGGGGAATGTTGAGAATTTGTATTTCCTCATTATAGAGTGACCAAGTGGGAACCAGCAACTCAAAATCACAAGAGACAAATCACTGGCAATTTTTCTGACAGTGATATATGTACAGTTCAGCAATCTCTTACTCTCAGAAAAATAGATATGGGATTGACAAGTGACTGGCAGGAATATCTATGAAATAATTGTGGAAGAGTAGAACAACAGGCATCAAGGAAGGCTTTACTACAGAATGCTACTTAAATAAAAAGGAAGGCTCCAATATTGAAAAACTTCATCCCAGAATCTGCAGCGTTTCCAAAATGGGCAACACTTACACATCCTGCACTCAAAGATTTTAAGGCCTCTTTAAGTCTTTAATGGACTGTTCTCATCATCTTCTCTGCTTGCCTGCACAGCACAAGCTGTAGCATTCCACCTAATGACAACTTGTAGAATTAAAACATATGTAGCTATTATATCTTCTTTCACACTTGACTTGACGTGCTGTAGGTGTTTGTAAAGCAACATGCAATTAAATGAACAGAAAGTGAAGATACAGTCACCAGCAGAGTCTATAGTAGCCACAGTGCCAAGACTTCCACCAAACATGGGGAGTTTAGCTGCTGAATTCTTATGTGCGACTTTAATGCATATTACAAAAGCAACTAAAAAAGGCACAGGGTTTGACTATCCACAATACATGTGACTGAGTCTTCATATAAAATATAGTGACTAATTTGAAACTCTCTAAAGGAAAGTGGACACATTTTTGCATTCCAGAGGGGTTTTTATCTCTTACGTATATACAGTATTACACATAGGTATGGCTCTTCTATCTGTATTCTCTTACAGATTAACTATTTTCATTAAGAAATATAAGTACTATTCTAGTAGTTGCAGTGATACTCTGCACCATCTAGGATTTTGTCTGTGAACATAAGAGAGACCTCAGAATCTACCAAGTGAAAGATCATAAAAATTAATTTTCCATAATGATGACAAGACAAAATTCATACGCTTGGCCTAAAATCAACTGCCTGCCTTTATGCCATGTGACTATTTTATTACTTCAGAATAACATCTTTTACATTCAAAACTCTCCTTTGAGTCACTATACATCACGCAGTATCAGTCTACACATCATTCACCCAGGAAATACAACATGTACAGCCAACAGCAGAAGTGGTATTCTGCCCCCATACCCTCTTCAATGAAAAAAATAGGGGTTTCTGTGCTGCAGGTGGTTTTTCTCCCCTTTTATTTTTCATTGTCTTTAACTACTAGAAAAAAAACAATGGATCTTCACACATTAGTACATCTGAATGGATGTTTAAGATCTAAAAGCACAGATGGTATTGGAGGTGAGCCAACTTTGAGGCTTATTTTGTAGCTTGAAGCTTTTTTGCACAGCTGATCTGCATTCAGAAGGCACCATTGGGCCCAAGAAGCAAAAGACCCAGAGTATTCATGGGCATAGGCAGAGATTCTTGTCTCTGTGTAGGCTGCCTTAAGATCTATGCTGTAGCTTTGCCAGATTTCCAGCATGTGGTTGGTATGCAACGACACATCTGCTCTGACTGAATGGCAGAGAGGGAGATGCATGAAAATGGCTACTATTTCAAAATCGTGCTTTTCTCTGGTGGAATCAGAAACTGCCTGGAACAGGAGATATGAATTTTAGAGGAAGAATATCCAAGTTAGTGAAGGTAAAAATAAACATGGAAAATGGTTTTACTGTCTGACTTTTATTGAATTTGTATATGTCAGATGCGAAACATTTTATCGGAGGAAATTATTTTTCTTTCCTAAATACTCTTCTTTTGTTCTATTTAATTTAATTTTCATGCACCTTTACACTCACAATCCCTTAGCCAGTATCTCAGCACATGGTTACTGTGTGTTCAGCTTTCCCTCAGAGGACAAGTAGCACAAACATTAAAAAGATGTGCAGAAGTACTAGAAAATCTTAATTTCTGCTTTGTTACTGCCATGAATTTTCTGAGATTTTAAATATGTATAAAATAGTCCTTCTGTGCTTCCCTTATTCTTCTGTAAATTTTCTGCAATTTTTATTTCATTTTTAGTGCATGGAGGGTCAAATAAGATTCTTCCACATAAAGGACAGAAATGCAGAAATAGACAACCTTTGTTCTAAAACTATCATAGTATTAACAGCTAGAGTACTAAAAATTGTGAGGGAAAAAGAAAAAATTCTCAAGGTCCAGGAACTTGTGTAATTTACTCAAGTTAACATAAAAACCTAGGAAAATTAATCTAGATGGACCACTTGAAGATCAGCTGAGTGACTGTGTCTTATCCACTAATAAATTATAGAACAATCTAATTCAATTATAGGGATATTGTGATATTAAATGAACCTATCTAAAAACAAGAGACAAAAGGAGGCATAGAAATTTTGTAAAGTACATTAAATTCAACTTTAGTCAAGGACTTGGGAAATTAATCTCTATATCACACAATTCCCACATAAGGGACATTGATGTTCCAATGCCATTGCCTATATAGGAGAAACCTGATGGTCAAAATGTTTCCATAGGCAGAACTGCCTTGCTAGAGAAGAAAGGACCCAAAAAAATGTGCCTGCATGGCCAAGAAGGCCAATGGCACTCTGGCCTGTATCAGAATAGTGCGGCCAGCAGGAGCAGGGAGGTCATTCTTCCTCTCTCCTTGGCACTGGTGAAACTGCACCTTGAGTTCCGTGTCCAGTTCTGGTCTCCAAATTTAGTAAGGATGTTGAACTGCCAGAGCATATCCAGAAAAGGTAACAAGGCTGCTGAAGGGTCTGGAATCCAAGTCCTGTGAGGAGTGGCTGAGAGACCTGGGGTTGTTTAGCCTGGAGGAAAAGGAAACCCAGGGGTGAGTTTATCATGCTCTAAAACTACATAAAGGTTGTAGCCAGGTGGGGTCAGTCTCTTCTCCCAGGCAAACAGTGACAGGAGAAGAGGACACAGTCTTAAGCTGCACCAGGGGATTTTAGGTTGGACATTAGGAATTTCTTCACAGAAGAGGTGACTGGGCATTGGATTGGGCTGCCCAGGGAAGTGGTGGAGCCACTGTCCCTGGAGTATTTAAGAAAAGACTGCATGTGGCACTCAGTGCCGTGGTCTAATTGACAAGGTAGGTCATAGATTGGATTTGGTGATCTCAAAGGTCTTTTTCAATCTAGTTGATTCTATGATTCTGTGATCTTCAATTTAAGCATTTTGTACTCCCCTTCCAAGTAGATAATGTCCAATAGAGTTATATGGTGTCCTGATTCTAGATTTCTGAAGGTTCTACATCATCTAATATAATTTTTAAGCACTAATTTATGAACAAATAAATATCCTTCAATCCTAAGGAGAAACGCATTCCTTACTAGTGTGCTAAATACTGTAACAATTAGAAATGTATGTGGGCCTAGAAACCAAACTTCATCTCTGATTTTTGTTTTAGCTTAATCTGATTTGCATACCTAAATAGACAGGATGTTTGTGAAAAAAAGAGAAAGGAGTGACAATTATTGCTCACCACTCAAACATCTCCAATTTTATAAGGTATTATTGCAAAGCTACTAAAAATCCTCTGCTGTAATTCATCCCATGGATCTAATTACTTGATTCTCCCCATTGAGTCCAAAATTTTCAATCTTTCTCTGTCATCATGTGTTATCATTGTTGCTTTGATCTAAGAAATAGCTGAATAATGTCTCTTTGAAGTTCATCAACTCTCTACTGATTCTTAAATGTTAATTAAATGCATTTTCAGCCTCACCTGAATGTTTCAGCTTCCCTAGGAATTTTTCTTTTCTAGTCTAAATAATTTAATTTTGCAAGAAATTTTCACATGTTGTGTATTCATACAAAAACAATTCATTGCATTTCAGTGATATATAAGAAATGTGCTAGAAATCATCTGTAGCTAGCTTATATTTGCTTAAATAACCATATGTCAAATCATTCATTTTTATCTCAAATTCATAAATTTGGAATAATAAAGCAGTTGAAATATATGTTCTTTTAACAACTGTACACCAAATAACTTGCAGATCAAATGTACAAAGACAAGGGAATTCAAAGGATGTATTTATTATGTCACTGCAGATCAGTTAATAACGCAGATATCTAATTATGTAATTAGATTTAGCATTCAGATGCCACACACAATTAACTTAATTACAAAATGAATTTAAAAATCAATCCTGCAAAAGGTAAACTTTTACTACTATAGGGCTGCTCAATAAATTTTTCAAATATTGCAGACAAAGACATGAAGTATTTAAGACCCACTAAATGCAAATTAATGACAAAATAATTTTATGTGTGTTTCTTCTTAACAAAAACATACTCATACATCAAATTTATCGTCCATTACCTTGTCTAGTAGATAGCAGTAATAGTGAAGATAATGCAGAATTCTAATTATATCTGGAATAGGATATAAAGAAAAGCACACAATTGTGTACTTAACGCAGTCTTGTCTAAAGAAAAGCAAAAATCCCAGTTGGTCAAGAAAATGCTCCATGTTTTTGTGATAATGACCTAGAGACTATGCATGGTGATTCTTATTAAAACATGAAAGAGCTATTTCAAATCATGTAATTCAGTCATAAACTGAAATTGTAATTTGTCTAAACTCCAATAATCATCAAGAATGCAATAGGATAAGTTGACAGATTTCCCAGCAGTATTTCAAAATGACCAGGGAAATCTTCAAACTCTGATCATAATTTGAACTCAAACCATTGCAAAAACAGATTGGTGTAAACAAGCATCCAGATTTTATTAACAGATACTGAAATAAAGGTTTCAAAACTCTTGAGTAAAAATGTGCTTCACTGAGAGTGAAATCAAGTGACTCTCTCTATATATGATGTACCAAATCCCAAGGAGTTTTCTCTCCATAGGAGTTGGAGAGAAAACTCACCAGTGTCAGTGTGCATTTGATCATGTGGTATCGGACCTCCCCAACAATTATAAAGTGGTTATTTAAAAATTTTAGCTTAAAGTTAAAGCAGTGGGGTGAATGGTGCCTGACTTCGGCTCCAGTATGAGCTGCTCAGGACCATGACCTTGGATGAGGCAGTCTGAACTGGCTCCATAAACTAGCTGTTAGCATCACCACTGATTCCTAGATGCATATTTGACTAGTCAGAGAAACCTGCTTTTTTCTGTCCCTGATCCTGGAAAGGGGAATCCAGCAAAATATCACCAGCTACAAGTGTCTCTTCTGTGAGACTCTCTTTATTCCTCTCTTTTCCCACCTGCTTAAGCTAGGCCTCTAAGAAGCTCTCATCATTCATATGGCCCATAGCTGAAGGTTCAAGGATGCAGAAACCAATTATTATTTAATTAATGAACAAAAATCACTGAAATGTTAAGGCCTGATAAATGAAAATTGAAGATTACCCATAATTTTGCTGATGTGAAAGGAAATACCTCTACTGGAAGAAGGTTAAGGGAGGTGAATGGGATATTTATGACTTTTCCCACATTAATTATACAACACCTACTCCAAGAAAATTTCACTGTCACCAAAATTATATTTTTGCTGCAAATGGGACTCATGCTAAGTTTAAATCAGGCCAACTACAGCCTTGTGTTTGGGGCTACATGCCCTTGAGTTCTGTGGCAGAAAAGCTCAGCGGTGTGAACCTGCAAAACAGAAAGTAAAAACTTCATTTCTTACTTCATCCAAAAACTTGTGGTCAGCAGATCAAGGGAGGTGCTTTTCCTCCTCTACTCTGCCCTCATGAGAAGCCACCTGAAGTACTCCATCCAGGTCCAGGGCCCTCAACATAAGAAGGACCTGGACCCATCAGGGCAAGCCCAGTGGAGGCCACAGGAGCAGAGGAGCGCCTCTCCTGTGAAGGCAACTCACTCTGCTGAACAGCACAGTGGGGAGAGCATTCAAATGCTTCTTCCCATCCCTTGTCTTTGGTGTTAACCACTGCAGTCTGGAGTGCGGAGGAAATAATAATATTGCAGTTCAGAGCCGTTAACACCCACTTCTGCATGAACCATAGATAGAGGATTTTTTTTTCACTTCAAGAGTGTAAAAATCATACACTCTATGCAAATTTGCAGCAAATTTCTGTCCATTTCAGTCCCCTGGTACAAACAGCCTGTTTAGTAATAATGTGTTTGTGTTCCAGTTGTGGATTCTTCTTTGTTGGATGAAATTGTGCTCATTCTTTATATACTTTATATACCTATTTTTTTTAATTCCTTGGGATTTTTTTATCTTAAAAAAAAAAAAAAAGGAATCTAAATAAACTAAGGGTATCCAGGTAGGTAATTGCTGCTGAATGAAAATCCCTCAATAGTAAAATTTCCTCCAAAAGCATCAGCTCATGAAGCTTTAATTAAATTTTACTTTTTGGGAGAATCCACCGACTAGACAAAATTTTCAAAGAAAATCTTTGAAATAAAATATTGCTGTCATTCCTTTCTGAGGTTATGTGGTTCATTTCAATCTTTATATTAACCTTAATATATACTTTATAGCCATTACTGTAAGTGTATGAAAGAATCAAAGAATCAAAATTATACATTTGACATATCTTTTAACCAAGTCAAGAAGTAACATTGACCAAGAACATGCTGTAAGATCACCAAGCTGAGAGGGGGGTTGAGATTCCTGCTTCCCTTTGATTCATAATGCAATTAATTTTTAAGATGTCAGAATTTCTTTCCCAACTGAAATGCCAGGTCCTGACCAGATGGGCTGATTAGGGAAACAATATTTATTCCTGTAGTTTGCTGTCTGATTTTGCTATCTTTTGAGTGTCAGAG
Source organism: Melospiza georgiana (assembly GCF_028018845.1). Taxonomy (NCBI): domain Eukaryota; kingdom Metazoa; phylum Chordata; class Aves; order Passeriformes; family Passerellidae; genus Melospiza; species Melospiza georgiana. The sequence goes on from NC_080432.1 coordinate 94,605,936, forward strand.
TGAAACATTCAGAATAAATGATCACTAAAGGTCATCCAAAATGAGTTAATATTTTTTAAAAAGTCCACAAAGTTATAACTGAGACTCTGCTTCTTCTCTAGTGACATCAGTTGCCTGCTTACTTTGAATTCTGCTCATTCACACTCACACTCCCACCAATATTTAGCTGGACACCTACCCACACCAGAAATAAATAACAGCATAAATAGACCAGTTATCATTAGGTACACTGTAAGAACTGTTAGATGTGCACATCCTGAAAATTTATTTCAGCATGTAGCTTTTTGCCAAATTTTGAATTAAAAAAAACAAAAACAGAAAATAAAAAAAAAAATCACCTTAACAGAAAAAAGCTTTTTTGTTTAAAATTAACATTGAATAATGCTGATGGCCAGAACTAATGCCCTCTGATTTTAAGTGATTTTCATTTCCCACGAGGACATATTCATAATAGCAAGAAATGCTGATACAGTTAAAATTCAAAAAGGAAACCCTGTCCCTGCAACTGAGTACCAGCACTTTCACTGTGAACACACCAATATGTCTTGCATCTCTCTGCAAAGATGAGATGGAGCTTAAGACATGCCCAGCTGCATCTACACCACCACCAAAGTGGTGAAATTAAAGCCAGCTGTGAGCTGCTCCCTGCTGTTCTCTTTGGAGCACCTCTGTGCTGAACTGGCCAGGTATAAACAGTCCCTGCTGCCACAGGGGGATGCTTTCAGACAAAGATTTGTGAGGATACTAAGTCAACTAATTTAAGCTATTGTCCTTTCATCAGAAAATTATATTAACATATAAAATGGAGGAATATTTTATAGATGGCTGTTTAATGAGTCCATGAGAGGGTATCATCTATTTTAGTCTTATGTGCAGATCAGACCCATCCTAGTACTCCTCTCTTCCAACTATTAACAGCAATTTTTTCTGACCAAAACTTTTTTTTCTTGCTAGCACAAAACAGGATGTTTAAATTCCCCAAACTGTGAACCTGCTTCAGTATGTCAGGCTTGCCATGCTATCTATAGCACATCCTATCAGCATGTTAAGCTTAAACTAGTGTTTTAGGAAGCAAGTCATAAATTCTTTCTTCCTTTTCCTCTGCCACCATTCTGCTGCTCCTGTTTGCTCTCTCACCAGGTAAATATTGTCCCACATCTCCAGCCCTGGCTCACTCACCAGTGCTACCTAGTTCCTGCTTACTGTGGCTGGATATTCAGCTGACCCAACTGAATTTAGAACCCCTGGCAGAAGTCTGGACAGTTCTTAGCTGTCAAACCAAACAGTTGTCAAAGCAATCCATGAACCTTTTATCAGCAATAATCCTAAAATTATAGCACTGGGATGACTGAACACTCTGGTTTTACAGATTTACTGGATGTCTTTCAGATCTAAACAGGTACCCTTAGTCTCAGTGCAAAAAAACACCAGGAAAAACCTGCACCTGTCTGTCTCTTGAGGTCTCCTAACCCAGCTCTCCTGAAAACTGGGGATCAGTACTTCATTGTGCCATGGTTGAGCTTCCTTATGGAGGTGTAAGTTTTCACCTTGTGTGAACACTTAAATGTAAAAGCATTTCCCTAAGGTGACAAATAAAAGTCTTCCTCAGCTTCAGATTGTTTAGAGCTTATCTTCCCACTCCCATAACCACATAGTCAAGGAAAGTCTCCTTGAACTTCAGGTTCTGTCCTTGATAAGAATGTTCTTCATGTCTCACATTGAAATGATGTCAAACTGCAACCAGGAAGAAAAGAGGGCACAAGGGAGAACATGAGTGGGTGATGTCTGCATAGCATGAGGTAGAGAAAGCATGAGTTCTGGCTCCTAAAGTATTTCAGAAAATTAATACTAAGTTTTTACCTGCTAGGAGAATTGGAGCATTTTTCCCAGAAGTAGTGATTAGGGCTTTCTAAATGGAAACAGGATTAAAGGATTCAAATCTCTTCAGAGATAAGAGAGAGAAGGTTTCCCTTTGCCACCATGAGTGTTATGATTACTTGGCAATGATGACCACCACACAGTCTGAATTGATTCAGATCCGTCAGCGCCTGTTGGACAGCTAACACTGACAGCTAAGTTCTGCTAACAGTTACTGGATCAAACTCCTGGGGACACTCAGGAAAAGAGGTGGCCTGAACTACAGAAGGGTGCCTCACTCACCTGCCCAGGAGTCATCTGAGTAAGGATGAATAAATAGATATGCTGAGGGAGATTTCAGGTTGGCCGGCAAAGCACCTCCCGTGCGTACTAATGAGAAGCCCAGAGCCTTCTTTTCTGCAGGGACTGGGGAAGACTACACAAGGCAGCAAAGTGTTATCAGCTGACCAAGCCCCTGACCTGAGGAAGGTAAACCAGGTGAGACTCTAAGGCGGCACAGTCACTTTCTCATAGCACTGGGTGCTCTGGATCACATCCCATACTTCAGCAGATCTCAGTGCTGCACTTCCCCAGTCATATCCTTTCTATATTAGCACTTTATTGGGAACCTAACAACTTGAGTGTGCCCACCAATCTGCACTGTAGCTACCATTCAAACTACCTGTTAAACAGTGTATAACAATTTTTCCAACCAGAGAAGGAAGATAATGCATCCTGTGGCCCAAAGGGACTATTTTACAGCCATTTTCCTTGTATGTACAAATAACCTGGATACAGCATATTCCATTTTTCCAAAAAGTCTGGTACTGAGCTTAGATCTGTTAAAGGACTGTATTAACCTTCACACTGTTATTTACATGAATTTGTCATCTTTTAATTACTGCTGGTTCACCCACAGAAAAAGCTGCCCTCTTCTTTTTAAGTAATGGCTGGATACAGGAATTATTCGTGGCTTACTGAACACATCCCTAGTCATTAGTCTACAGTTCACTTCGGAAGAGGTTGATTACATTAACAATCCAACCATCACAAGAGACTTAGAAACATAGTAGGTTTTTGTTTATTGTGTTGTTGGTTTTTTTTAATAAAAACCCACACCGCAAAATAAAGCAAATGTAAAAAAGTGCATTGTGCTTTTTTGTACCTATGTACTGTCTTGAAGGTTCTCTGAAGAAGACAAATATTTTCTTTAACTTATGTAAAGGGAAAACATCAAATACTTGTATGCACTTCAATATGCAATCTATGTAAGCAAAAAATTAAAGGAAAGCCACAGTCACAGTGCAAAGGAACATACTGCATGGAATTTGAGACTATTTTGTTGATTTGTTTCATACATACCTGTCGTTTTCATTGCTGTTTACCATACCTAAATAGAAAAGCATGTGTCTGCAGCAAGTGTCAAGTTCCACTTTACTGTATGTTTTATTCACCAACCTATATCCACATAAAATATGCTTATTGATTTCTTATATTAAAGACATAGGTGATATCAACAATTCTGTACCACGGACCACGGGATAATCTTGTACTCCTGTGCAGCCTTCTATTCAAGAGCTTCACTTCTATCACACTGGGGTTAGCACAAGAAGTTGTCTTCAACCCTGAATATCACTATCTCCATTCAGCTGTCTTCACATTGACATAAATGAAAAACAAGTCCTGTGGAAGCATAAACAAACTGATATAATAACTGATAAGCTTAAAAAATCTGTTCTTTTCTTACAAGCTTCTCCACAATTTCTTCTGAGATGGAATCGGGTCATTTGAAGCACATACAGATTACCTTTTCCCAGGTGTCCCTACTTAAGCACTATCTTTTCAATACATTATGTAGATTTTCATTAGAGTTAATTAATCTATTTACTGCCAATACATTGCTGGTTGAATTTGGCACTTTCTCCATTAATGACTCACCCAGGAACAAAAAGTCATCTTTATGGATTTCTTATTACATATGATTTTCATTTTAAATGGTATGATTTTCTAAATTTTGTTTTAGTGTTCTGGATATGCTGATCAGTATTTTGTAGAATTAGTAACCTTATCTAAGATAATATTTTTTTTCTAAAATCATGAACTAAGGCAAGAGAATCTCTAACTTAAAATACCTGTTTACATTTATTTCTTTTGGGAAGTTACTTACTTACTAGAAGTATTGTATAAAAAATGAATTTCCCTGATGCTGAACTGTTCAGGTCTCTAAAATTTAAGAAAAATGTATAAGAAGAATAAGCACCATACAGATGCTACAGAAGTTGGAAAACCCATAATCTAAAATAAACAGGTTTTTTAAAAACATCATTTTCTCAATATCCTTTTTTAGTCACAGAAAAGTCTCTTAGAATATTACTTAGTACTTTTACATATATTTGACCCTTTGAAAAAGAAATCAAATGCTGAATGCCACAGGTATGAAGAAGATAAGGTGTCTGAGTTTTGTAATGCTGTGAGGGGAGGCTGCAGCCTGGCTGCTTTCTCAGAAGTTGTGGAATGGTAGGAAGATTGTCCTCAGGCAAAGGGGGATAAGGCAGGCAAAGGGCTATCACAGACCAGTCTCTTTTCCTCCAACATATATGTGATACACCTCTAAAAGGAATAGCTTTTAGATTGAATATGTTGTTAGAGTAGCCATCAATTAAATATTTTAAAAGGTGATACATGGTAACTTACTATAATAGTAGTTAAATCTTTTTCTGATATTTAACCTGTAGCCTCCAAGGAGCAAGAATCTACCAATCCATTTTTCCCCAGAAGCACCTTAAAGAGTCCCCGTTGACGCAGCAATCAGCTGCACACTGAAGACTTTGTTTTAAAAGATCATAAGAATAATGAGAACATAACGCTAACTTGAGTATTTAGCACTAAACATAAATTTTATCAAAGCATAATAACCATTCAAACATTGAAATCTGTAATTAATCAGGAATTTATAAATCAGTAAAAACCTTCATGTTGACCAAAGGAACATCAGTTTGCCTCTCTGTGGGCTATCCCCAGCTCCTCAGCAAGAATACCCACAGGTGTTGGTGCTGTGTGAGTTACAGCAGACACATTGCATGTACTTTTCACAATCATGCTGATGTTTTTGTCACTGTGAAGAAAGATAACAGCATTACACCAGGAATAAGAAATTGGATCAAAAATACACAGACATTTCAATATAGCTTTTTTTTGGGTGGCCTGGTTTGAATTAAACAATATTATATCTTGAACATATCAAGGTGCAGAGCTTTCACCATTTATTTTTGCATTATGCAAGCTAGAGTGATGTTTATGCAACTCTCATCAGTTATTAATATATTTGAAGAGACTATTTAAACAGTTTTTACTTCTAAGTTACTTTAGTATTTTTCTTTTATAATTCCAGCAGATATTATTGCTGTCATTGTGGCCAAGGTGAGTTACAGAATCAGAGGCCTCTGAACATGACCTTTTTTAAAAAATGCAAAAAAAGGTCATTAGGAGGAGCTTTGTCAATGGCTTCACTGTGGCCAAATCATCTTTGAGAAAAGTGAGCTGTGGATTTAAATTCTTGCCTCCTAGACAGCAGCAAGGTCTGATCCTTGACAGTATTGAATGAGAAAGAGGAGGTCACTTACAAAGTCTATAAATTAAAAGCTCCACTTAAAACTTACAGTGCATAAGACTCTTTGAAACAAGGGGAAATAAATATGATTTAGAATCAAGACTACTATGAAACTCATCAGGGAAGATGATCAGGAAGACTTACATACCAAAAGCCCTAGTATAATATGGAGAGCACCTTGAGCTATCAGAGTATAGAAGCAACATGCTGCAAAGTAGGATCATATCACTGCATGGAACAAAAACAAAAGTGGGACTAGAAGGAGACAACAGAAGGCAATGCTCATCATATCTGTTAGCATAAACTGAGCTGCCTTAAGAAATAATTCACGGGCATTTAGGCTAAATAGTTTAGTGTCTCTCTCCTATGATATATTAATATAAAGAATCTAAAACATAGTTTTAAAAATGAAGGTTGCTAAGTTACAGCATACTTTATCATCTAATTTAGCATTTCTAAAGACTCATATTGAATGAAACAGATAACAGTGGTTATCTGTCCTATCACTTTCGAGCAGATAAAAATTATTCTTCTCTGGTGTGAAAATTTAATTTTAAAACAAACTAATGTATGTGCTTTTCTGGCAACAGAAATGTAATTGTTCATTTACATGCTGAAAGTTGTATGATTTTAACAGGAAAATACATTGTTTAAAGTGTCTCTCAGTAATGAGTTTGGTTCTCTGGATATTTAAAAAAAACATATTTAACCTTTTCCATTACTGTTGTTACTAATGTACCAACAGTATAAGCCACTGTGCTCCTAAAATGCAGATACCTGTATAGATTTTATTACCTCTAGTATAGCCGTGTTGGAAGATTTCTAAGTTACAATTTCTGGAAACAGCACAGCTGCCTAAGGCCTGGTCAAGCCTCATACAGTCACCCAAAGTTACTAGTAGCTCAAGGACATTATTTCAGAATATTCCACTCTATACAAGAGATTTCAGTTCATGCTTCAGCAAGGTGATATCTTTACATCTATTCCTAAACTCAAACCAAATTGCCTTGATATGAAACCCATTGGAGAAAAGATGTCTGGGAAAAGTTAGAGGCAACAGACAAGTTACATTCGCATCATAGCAGATGTTATAACATCTGTTATATGGAAACTATAGGGTAAAATACAGTTGCTGCTCCCTAGATGGAATGTGGTTGGCATGCTCAAAGCTTGAAAAAATAATATGCAAAGATTTTCCCCAAGATGGAGGGAAACATTAAGGAAAAGAGGAAGGTCAGACAAAGATAGCTGCTCATGATCTGCAGTTCAGACACAGCCAGTTGTCTTTGCAAATTTGCCTTGCATTCCCTACAGCTTCAGGATAGGACTGGCAACTTTCAGGACAACCAAACAGATAAACAGATACAAAAATGGAGTTTGAGGAGTGGAGGATTCCATGTTATAATTTTAATTGTAACTAATTTCCAGTAATATCTATTCAAAAGACTAACAACAAAAGTTTTGTACTACACTAAAAAGCAGTGTAGCATTTTTATCAGTGCTGAGTTTCATAGTATTTTTGCACAACTGTTTTGTCCATGTCTTTACAGAAGAAGGAGTTGGTTGTGAACAAATCAGAAATCAGTATCCTTTGGGTCATTGGAATAGAAATATACATAGAAAATAATTTGCTATATAAATATTAGGTATACTTAAAGTAGACAAAGCTGCAGGACCACATAACATGCAAAACTAAACATTATCAGATGTTTTCTAGGAAACTGGTGAACCTTTTAATTATATCTATAAAAGTTAAATAGCTTTAAAGGAGATTAAAGAGGAAGCCAATTCTCTTGATTTTAAAAGCTATAAGAACAACATAAGAAATTAAACAAGGTGTTTTAAAATAAGAGCTCTTATTGAGAGAAATAATCTTAAGAAATATCTTAGAGAATAAGCCATATTAAAAAGAATAAGAAAGTGTGTTGAGGGAATAGAGAAATGGTTATTCATTAATAACTCATGAGTTTAGAAGCTGTAGTTGTGTTGGTGTTTTGTTTGGCTTTTTTTCACAATACACAGAAGGTTAGTAATCAAGGATAGTGAGATGAGAGTTATGTGGTTTATATCACTCTGGGGCAACGTAACCTCAGCATATTAAAAAGAAACTGCAGGAAGTCTTGGACTTCAGCTGTCCATAATTGGAGGGTTCACTTCTGAGAAGAAAAAAAAGTAAAACAGCAGGACAGTTCTAATTCTGGAGACAAATTATGTGGTTTGGAGAAAGAGATTGAGACTACAAATCCTTCTCTTCCTATCAAGTGAGAAGCTAAACAAGGATGCATGAAGAATGTCTTCCTTCTTGACTCCACTCAGGCTCACGGAAGTGAGGCTCACTGTGCTGTGGGAAGGGCTCTGCTTCCCCAGCTAGAAAGCTATAGAGAAAAGACTTCTTTATTCTTCCATTTTAATAGATGGTTTCAGAACTGGCAGAATCTGGCAGACTGAATGTACTGCTACCAATTGTCAAATTTGCAGGAAGAAAGAAGCAGTGAGTTTAGCACCAGAGTTTCATTTGGATAGCAGAGTTTTTGTACTTCCATGTGCTTTGTTTGGAGAGTGAAGTAACTCATTACGGCTTGGCTTAGTTGAGGAGAATCTTAACTAGGTGAAATGAGATTTATTTCATTTAGAAGATTTCATCAGTTTCAGGAAAACTGCACTGGGAGAAGCAGCAGAAGGAAGGATCAGAAATGCTTTCCCCAAAACCAAAGGAGAGGATCACAGCCTAAACATAGCTTTTCACATGTGGCGCAGCAAAGACTGATTTCTATGACTGATGTTTTAACAAATAAGATAACAATAAGTAGAGATCAAAATTTAAGACTTAATTTATTTCAGATATTAATGCAAAGCATAGCATAAACTGGTTGTAGAAGAATGGCTGGTGACTGGGAGAAAAATAAGTTTGAAATCAAAATCATTGCCCATAAGTTCAAAGACACAGCATTTATTATTAAGATCTGTATCTATCTTGACTTCAACATAATATTTGTGAAAAATAAATTCAAGCAAAATTGAAAATATGAGTATCATAATTGAAACTCAAGGCATTAAATTCAATTTTTTCTATATATACTTGGAAAATTCTATTCTGTCCAATTAAAATATGACTAATATAAATAATAATAAATAATAAACTAGGCTTTAACATATAGTCTTATTATAAATGAAGTTCAATTCCAGATAATTTTTCTCTCAACATATTGTTTCCTGCATTAGGAGATACCAAATCTTCCTTTGAAAACAATTTCAAGACTATAAATCACCAATTACTATATCTATACCATGAGATAAGAAATTGAATATAATGATGTGAAAATATATTTCTTATAATGTCATGTTATTCTGAGCTCATTATTTGTAATGTATGGTTTTTATGCCTAAATACAAACTAAAGTATCTTATTTCTATACACAATATGGAAAAGTCATCACAGTGCATGCTGACCCACCTACTACACAGTGAAATGGTAACTGAGGGTTTCTACATTATGGATCATTTAAAGCATATAAGCATGCCACCAGCAATCAGGGGTCAAATATTAAAATTTTTCTTATATTTAATGGCTGTTTGGGCAAACACTAGTGACATCAAGTCATGTCATACTGAAATGACCTTTTAACAAAAATACCATTAATAGATGGTGTTTTAACACATACTCATCTTCTGTTTCTAAAACGTAGAGTATGGTCACATTAGCGAGTTTGTAAGAGCTATAGCTGCATCTAAACCTTCCTCCTGCTCTTTGATGTTGTACAATCACCAACTGCTCCTTTGAAATGCAGCAGCAGCTGAACCAAATCACCCTCAATCGACATTAGTGATAACCCATTCAATCTCCTGTCCCACAGCTGACCTCAGTCTGGTTTTGATCAGAACTAGTTTGGTTAAAAAAGCATTCACCTTCACACTCTCACAAGGAGAGTCAGGTAAATTGAAAGCTATTTTTGTCAGCATTTCAATATTGTATAGCTATTACAAATATCTTTATAATCAGCATTACATAAAGTAGATTGTATGTTATCTGAACTTTCAGCTGATAAGCAGCTGATCAGAGATTAATATTTTAATACACAGCTAAACAAATTCATCAGCATAAAGGCTTTTTTTTTTATATCCTGGGTTATAAATTGACATCAGCAGCAGCTTTCATGGCAATGGTATCAAATATGTGATCAATGCTTGTGAGAAAAAATTCAAAGTGACTTTAGACAGCAATGTCCTAAACTACTTTACTCTGCTGACTGTTACAGGGTTGTGGATTACAATATGCATTTTAATTTGACCTTTTACAGCCACATTACCCTTTCACCAGTGGTTTTCATCTTCTCTGTGCCTGTTTTGGATTCTGAAGTAACCCTGTCCAAACTTAGGATTTGGTATTATCCAAAATCACCACTATTTCCCTGGAGCTAAATGTTTCTTTGATTCTTCTAATTAATATATGTGATTATATGACAAAAGAAACATTTCTGTTTCAAAAAAATTTGTCTTAGAAAGGTTTAAGACCCTCAGTTCTAGTAGGCTGGTGTTGAAAACTGTATTTTTCTGTGCAAAGCTGGGGACATTCTAGCCAGATTTCAAATACACACAATTGTTTTCTCTGTAATTTTAACATAAATAGCCTCTAATTTACCTGACTATTTAAAATAATATGTTTCAGTCTCAAACTTAGGACAGGAAAATCATGTGTTTCCAGAAGCACAAGACATAGAACACTTAGTTTTCAATAAATTAATTTTGTCATATGGGATATGGCATCATATTAATACTAAACTTTCTCTGTGTCATCCACCAGCAGAAACTAGATTCTAAGGACACATAAGCAAGTATCAGCCATCATTTATGGCCATGCATCCCACTGCTTTTGGATGAAATTGCACTTTTATGATTGGCAGAATTTTTCTATTTAATGTAGCTGCAGACAGCTCATTGTCTTGGTGATTACAGGAGGTTTTCCTACAAATGCAGATTCCAGTTTACATAATATTCTTAGAGGCTGTCACAGTTACCTCTGATTGATGTATGTATTTTTGGCTGCATTCAAATACTGTAAGCTGGAAAAACTGTCAGAAAAAGAAGCAAAACACTCAGAAATCAAAATATCTGAAGTAACACCTAAAAAGACCCTAACAGATATAATAATGACCTGTCCCAAGGCCAAATCAGCTATATCTGTCTCATATCTGAGACTTTTTTGCTTAAAGACCTCCAAGCATGAAGACTTTGTAGTTTCTTCCAAGCAATATTTTGCAGCACTTATCTAACCCTGTTCTTAAAGTGCTATTCCTGATTTCTGATTTAAATCTTTCTAGCTTCAGTTTCAGCCCTCTGCTCCCCATCTCCTCCACCTCTCCTTAGCTGATGGGCAGCTCTTGACTGACAATACTGGTAACACAGTTTAGAGAGACCTGGGCTGGTTTAGAACCAGACCTGTTACAGGAAGTGGAGGCAGGAATGGTTTATCTCAGAGATAACCTTTGTTCTGTCAATCCTGTTAAATATAAAAGAGTCTTGCGTGTAAATTTGTTAAATGTGTTTAGAGCGTGAAGTGTGTCCTTCCCAATAGTACATTTGTAAATTTGTGTTCTTCTGCCATGAAGAATCTTGAGCAAATATGCACACATTCACATCTATTCCCAAACTAGGCATATATGTAAAAATATTTTAATTCAATTATTTGAGTTTTAAAATTCATACAGCAGCTGTGTTGATTAGTATCAGACACCTTACAGATGTTGATTTATGAAATCTGCTCCCTGCTCTTTTAACAGAAAAAGTGCTACTCTGATGTGAAAGGAAGTGTTATTGTCTTAATACACAAATTAAGCATTCATTTGCTTTACACAAATTTTTACTTCTCCTAATTTTCTTAATTTCTTCCTGGGTATTTACAGAAACTTTGATTGTGTGTAACAGTTGAAGTTACAGTAGTTGTTCTGTTAATCTTCCCACTCCTCCCTTCCTTCTTTCCATTTGATGATAGGGACACTTCTGCCAATTCCTGGCTTTCTAGTGCATTAGCTGTATTATACAAATCCAGTGTAACTTCTGATTTTTATGAGAGTCCCTCAGTTAGTCTCAAATGCCCTAGGAAGAAGTCCTTTAGGTCCAGTGATTCAAAAGTATGCAACTTATTCAATCAACTTTATAACAGTTCTGGAAGAGATAAAAGCAAGGTAGGCTTGGGAGATGGCTAGGCTAAAAATAATCTGGAGTACACAGCAAAACCTTTCCTTTGATTACAAACCAAGAAGCAGTGAGCCATTAGCACTTTCTGCTTCTGAAAATATTTTGTCAATATTCTATCACTGAAGCTTCTTAGAAGAATCTAAATTCCTTAGATTTGCAAGTATTTAAGCCTATATAAATTCACATCCACTATTAATACTGTGATATTTCTTAAATGGATGGCAAAATACCCTGGCAAAGACAATTTAATTTGGGCTAGGAGGAAATAATTATTAGACAGGTTGGTAGGTCCTGCAGGAAGGTGGAGAAGCTGAAATAAGATATCAGGGGAGCAGATATTTCTGAAAGTTTCTAATATGCAGAATAATTTATGATTTTTCTGCCATAAAATATTCTAAGAAAAATTTACAAAGTGTTATGATTATTACAAAGAACAGAATGTGATCTTAAAGGTATGAGACACATGTAATTTCTTTTCCCTTAAATTGTGTAAACATTTATGTTTTATAAGCACTTAAGATGGCTGGTGTGTGCCAAAAAAATGTCTTTAAAAGAAAGCATTAAGGCCACAGTGTCTTGGCCTAAAAATAGCAGATAGTCAAAGTTCCTTTATCACCCAAAATTATTGGAAAATTTATTTTTAAAAAAATAGTCTCCATTTTTCTTTTGAGTTCTAAATATAACAGAAGCAACGTCGATAGATGCAATAAAATTCAAAGCCATGGAAAGATGCCATTTCCCAGACATCACTGGAAAAAATATTCCGGAAATTGTTTAAAATTCCTCACTCCTCTCCCAAGTATCAATAAAAAAATGAATACAGCATTTCATTTCTGCTTGGCTAGAAGTCCTGGATATTCTAAGAGGCTATTAAAGAGATAGCTTTAGCACATGAAAAATGCATGCTAGTTGTTTTGTTCTTATGTCAGATATTTAGCACACTATATATAAATCAGCTTGCAAGATATAGAGTTTAATCTTTTCTGGTTTTATTGCTTTACCATTTCACTGTACTTAAATGGCATTCTGTGAAGATGAAACTTTGATTTAAAATTTTGCGTTTGTAGGCCTGAGTGTTAATACTGCACACACAACTCAGACAGTCACTGATGGGAATCACACCATTAGGCTTTACAACCAACATCCCCTCTATGGATTAGTGTAATTTGTATTCCCAAATGAATTCACATTGAGGGTACATACAGGACAGTAATGTCCTTTGGACAAGAGCTGCTTCTTGTTGTCCGTGCAATATCAAGCACAGTGTAGCCTTTCATGTTCAGAGTTTCCAGGTGCTATTACATAATTTATGTTCTTTTTGGGTTTCCTCCCCTGCTGGTAAAAAATAGTAATTTATTCATCCATTATATAGCTGTGGTTTAAGTCCTTTATGTTCTCTTATCTTTAAACACAACATAGGGACTTAAAATGGAAAGGTTTTCTGGGGGCCACTGTCCTCCCACTGTAGCCACTGAGCCCTAGAGACCTTTCAGAAAACAGATCAAGCAGGAAAACACCTTAAGCTCCACCTTGCTGGCAGGCAGTGACATTTACTCACACTGTGCTCTTTCCTGTGCTAGTTTTGTTCTGATTTCCAAGTTCTCACTTCCCTTTCCTTTTATTACTACATACAGGTGTCTCTTTTCCGATTTTTCTTTCTTACTATCAGCCTTCATCCTTGTTTCTCTCTCCTAAGTTTCCTAGAATTATCTTCTTCTCTGGGATTGTCCAAGTACCACCACTTCTCTAATACAGAGTGTTTTGTGTTCACATGTTTCAGATTAGTGTTATCAGGGTTAAAATATCTTATCTCATAGGAAAACTTATAATCTTAATTTTAAAATCTCTTGCCATTAACTATATCCCCCACAGTTAAAGCTTCCAGCAGTTCTCTTTTATTTTAATAACTAATAATTTCTTAATCACACTACATTTCATTTATACCCTGAAATCAATTTTCTCTTTTAATGTGAACTTTGCATTTTGTGATTTCTGAACGTATCCCATCAAACATTTGGTTTTGTTGCATTATTTTCACATGTTATGAGTTATGCATGAACATGGGATGTCACATTGCACAAAAGGTCCATGAACACCTTGGTGTCAGTGACACCTAGAGAAAAAGTTGGTCCCCATCTCAATATCTAATTTCCACAAACCTGTCTTATTTTTAAACAAAGGCTGGTCTATCTTTATACATCTAAATACATTACTACAGTGAGTAATTTACACATTCTGAATCCCATATGGCAGACATGCCCAGCAGTCCTGAACTGCAACCTCAGTATCAGACAAACCCTCTCTCCTGAATTCTCTGCCTGCTGTCTGAAGCTTCCTGCTCCTCCCCACACCCAGTACAAGGAATTTATATCCCTAACAGCACCATGAATTCTACCCAGCTCTCAGGCTGGCTCTCAGGCTCTTAGATTGCTAAGGATTCTACTTTCCAAGCTTCCTTTACATTTAGCCTGAAGTGTTTTTTCATAGACTTGCATTTGGTACAGATGGCAAGCCATAAAACTGTTAGAAAGATTATTTATTTTGAGGTATTTCATCAGGAAAAACTCACCAAGATGACTCAGTTCATTTCCAAGGCTATCCTGAGGCAAAATATGTTGGTAGTAAAGTCAAATAAATCACACATACAGAAAACAATTACAAGCAATTGTGATTTTTTTGTGGAGAATAAATTTTAAAAGCTGTAAAATAGGAGCTAAACTCTCCTAGCATTAAAATTTGTTCATACATTCTAATCCAGGCCAGCTGTTTAGCATGCAGAGTCTATTATCTTTCATAATCATTAGCCTGTGCCTTGAAACTTACTTTTTAATGCTATAAATCGCCAGAATACCCTTTTAATAATTACATATTGAAATATTAAAGGTACAGACCCAAATTCTGCTAAGACATGCATGTGTCTCAGAGCTGTATTCACCCACAGGAAGGCGTCATATAGAATAGGTACGTCAAGTAGGTATTGTGACTGGTCTGAACAGAAAGGAAATTATGTTTCTGGTATTCTCTCTTAGTAGCAACAAAAGATCAGCATTAGCTGACATAGACAAGCAATAGTTGAGTTGCACATCTATTTCCTTTGTAAGCGTTGCTGCCTTTGAATTTTTTCCCATGCTTGAACTGAAGGCCACTTTTACTGTGCATCTGGGAATGAGATCTCATAAGCAGCATGAACACTGAAGTGACTCATGACCACTTTTCTCTTTCAGGCAGTTGATACCTATCCTGAGTCCAGAATCACTACAAATCCTGTCTTCTCCTGTGGTCAGCAAAAACCATGTCTAGATCTCTAAGCATGCTCTGTGATCATATTATGGAGACAAAGGAGATAAATGGAGACTATTGGTATTGCTTAAAAATACCCAAGGCAGATAAGAGGGCACCATGGAGCACAGGGAGTGTTTCACTACCTGCGTACCTGAGGTTCACACCATGAGGACTAAAGAAATCCTCACAGTGCTTCACAGAAAGCAGCAGCAGTGAATGAATCAGGCCTCCAGCCACATCCCCTGCCCAGAGTGCAGACTCCATGTGAAAGTTCACAGAACTGAACAAGGCAGAGCCACAGCTGCAGGGACAGGCACTTTGGACTGTATTAAAAGACAAAAGTGTCTTTTCTGTCTGGTACTTAAACTACAGAGCACATGCCTGCATGTCAATGTCTCTCCCACCTGACTTAAACAGAATTCCTCAGTGATAATGCTTAGCACAAGTAGCATAAGAACAGAAAGATGCTTTAAATTCTCCATGTTCAGGTACCACAAATATTAAACTCTTTCTTTGTGGCAAGTCATTTAAATGGTTTTCATTTCTATTATACCAACATTTTCTTATATTATCATATGTATTATAAATAAGTTATTTGCTTCATTTGGCACTAAAAAATGTTAGTTTCAGAGGGAATAAAACTCCCAAGGATGATTAATTCATTGTGATTTGGAAAATAATTCTAAGGAAACATTTAATTTGAATTTTAAAAATTTATGAAGGATTTTCTCAAATGCAATTTGCATCCATAGTGGGTTGGCTTTTGCTCCTTGTTGTTTGTACAAAACACAGATCTTGGGTAACAGCACAGCTTTCATGTAAACTTACATCTAGGCATCTTATTTTTTCATACATTCTGGGTTAAGTCCTGAAGGAAATAAATGCCACAAAGTTAATCTGATTTACATCAACTGATATGGCTATTTACACTATGTGATAATTTAGCTTGCCTTAATTATTTTGAATTGCTTCAATTTATCCTGCACATCCATGGAAAATTAAAAATACAAGAAGCGAAACTTCCATTTTCAGCTCCTTTTGACTCTTCTCTACTGCCCTGATTTGCCTGTAGTGAAGAAGATTGTATCAGACAGACTAAGGGTGGATCAATAGAGGCAAAATGACAAATACCTGAATGTTTCATTCATGTCTGACAGCTCTGTGTCACATATTTTTTCTGAAATTCCTGTTAGGAAGCATAAGAGATAAAACTGTGAACCTCCAGAAGAAATAAACACAGCAGATTTCTTTTACCTCAAGATTTTCAATATTAAAAAGTGGAATGAAATAAGAATATATTGGCTTGTTACTTGTGTGGTGTAGAGCAGTCTAGCACCTTTAGTTTTAGAGTTGCCTTTTCAACTTACGCCAGAAAATAATTTGGTATTAGAAAGCCTGTGATTCTCTGAAATCATTAAATCTCAATAGAAAAATTTACATCATTAATTATCAGCTATATCATCAGACTTTCTGGAATCTGCTGGAATAAGAAAGATGTTGTTGCTAATTTGCAAAGAGTCTTATTTTCCAACCACAGTGATGCAACAATCTTCGAAAGAGACAGTTTAAAAAAGAAGGCAGCCAACATATATTTTTAGGTATTTCATAGAATTTCACCTCAGTTATTTCATAAGCATCAGAAAAATATCAAAAGCAAGCTCCCTTCTGAGAACAGAGAAAACTTTAGTATGAAAGCTCTCCAGTCTGAAGTGCCTTGAATATTTCAGTATCATTTTGTAACCTCTCTTCAAATATTTCTGTCCCTAAGGCTTCAAATTCAAAGGCTCAGAAATCAGGGGCCACTTAGTCTCCATTTCCTTGAAGGATTTTTAAATAAACCTGAGTCTTTTCCAGAAGAAACATTTCACACTATAGCAAAAATTTCCCAGAGTCAACAGAATTT
Organism: Melospiza georgiana; assembly: GCF_028018845.1. Taxonomy (NCBI): domain Eukaryota; kingdom Metazoa; phylum Chordata; class Aves; order Passeriformes; family Passerellidae; genus Melospiza; species Melospiza georgiana. Next base: position 94,622,783 of record NC_080432.1, read on the forward strand.
CAGAAGTGGAGGTTTTGATTTGCTCAATTTTCTTTTCTGAGTGCAGAAAAGAAACAGAACTTTACCCAGGATTTATATTAATTTCCTGAACATTTGGAACCTTCCCCTCTTTCCAAATGTCACTGGGTTGATGGGAGGATATGCATGGGTATCTCTAGCACAAATATCTTCATGTGCTACCCCACTACCCTTCTTTTTAGAAGGTGAAATATTGGGCACACTCAGGAGCCTGAACACAGCTGTTCCTTTCAGGTACATAGTTTTCACAATTTGACTATTAAATGTATTTGATTCATTCTGCTCTGACAGGAAACTGCAAACATGATCTCAAAGCCAATCCTCAAATAATGTTCTCAAAATTAGGACCTCTGTGAAAAAAATATTCTTCTTTCACAAATTGGAAGTAACATTCCCTCCAAAATTCCTCCAAAAGTTTGTTAACAACTCAATCTTCCCTATGCCTTCCTTCTGTGAAGGAAACAGAGCATTTCTGAGGTCTTAATATAGGATTTTAAGAAAAGAACTGCACTGGGAAGGATGGTCTTTGTTGACAGCAAGTCAGTAGACTGACAGACACTTCCCACTTACTAATTTTCCTATCATGCTTGCAAGAAAACTCTATGAAAACACTGACTTATTTTCATTGCTCCAATTCTTCTTGTAATCTTGGCTTGCTCATTCAGTCAAAATGAAAGCAAACACACAGATGGAGGTGGATGTGTTCATTAGGAGCAGACTCTGTGTAGTCCATCCCTTTGTGTCCAAGCACTCGGGGCAGTGTGCTGACTATCTAAGGATAGACTCTTGAAAAGAAATGTGAGTTCAGCACCATAGCATGAGGTGTTTTTTTCAGTGCCAATGTTAAACTAGTTTAGATGACACAAGGTAAGAGAATTGGCAGAGCGGTGTTGATGCCATTTACTTATTAATATGGAACCTCTAATCAAAATAGCTTAGGAAATAAATGACTAAATATGTTCTAAATGTAAAATAATTAAACATTCAGAACATGATATTTATATGACATTCAGAGCAAGTATGTATATTATATTAAATATGGTATGCAACTTTATCTAAAAGGACAGATTAGGCCCAATGAAGGAAAGCAAGAAAGAGAAAGAAAGGAGATAAAGAGCAGATGGGGAAGGAATTTACTAACAAAAATATTATTCCTGGAATAGCACCAGAAAATCATGGTACTCACAGTTATATTTCCCCATGTATACTACATGTTATTTAGCAAGAATAGATGGTAATGTAGCAAATGAATACTCATTTCATAATCTGAATTCCTTATCTTCACAGTCATATTGCACTGTTTGACATCGGCCCACCTATCCTGAATGCAGGGAAATCATGCTGGGCTGAAAAGATCCTCCCTTAGCTCCTTTAGAGGACACTGACACTGCCTGAAGCAGAGCAGCACAGAACACTCCAGGCAGCTGCAGTGCACAGGGACAGCAGCATTGCTGCACCACGGCATTCCTGCAGCTGAGCCGAGCATCTCTGCTGGTACAGCAACACTCTTCTGGGACTGGAACTTGCTCTTTCAGCCCGTGCTCAAATTTCCCCAGAGAGTACAGCAGGAGCAAACTCACAGCTGGTACAGCAGCCAGCATTTATTATTAGGAGTGTCAGAAGCATTTCTGAATATAATCTGAGCAGTGCTCTTTGTATGTTGTCCCTGCCTCCTCTTTCCAGCAATCTTGAAGTTATTCTTAGGTAACTCCAAAACCCTTCACAGGGCTCTCAGAGGTGCACAATAACCTTGGTACCACTGGTACCTCACGTACGTCTGAGCTAAACAACTAAAAAGGCCAGTAGGCATTGCTGCTGGCAGATTATTGACGTTCTTGTGATGTGACCTAACCTTTACAGACAGAGAAAAGATGCCACACTGAAAGAGCATACTTTGTGCTAAATTTCAAAGCTCTAAAAAAGCCCTAAGTGTTTTGTCCCTATTTCTTATTTCCACGTGTTTAGAAGTAAATCTGTTTGTACATTGTGAGGAAGGAGATTTGGGATTTTACCCACATATGTACAAGAGACTAAGGTTTTCTGTCCGTTTTGATTCTGCTTAGCTGCCACAATGTGAGTAAAAAATATACAAGTATAAATTTTCCCAAAAACAGATAAACAAAAGGAAACCATCTGGGCAACCTTCATAGGGAAACAATGGCTGGGCCAACAATACACTGGATTTTGCTGCATCAGAAGGATGCTGTTAATCATTAATTGTTCTCCTCTGCCCCTTCTTTGTAAAATAAACAGCAAAGGAGTTAAGATCAAATAGTAAATATTAATTATATCATCAATAGTTGTTAAATCAATAGCTATCTCTGATATGCAGTAATAATTATTTTCTCCTCCTGCCTTTTCTTAATTCAAGTTCCAAATAAGTTTTATTAATTGTGGATTTTTCATGTGGCTTTTTAAATGCATTTTTATGTAAACTTCTCAGAGGGACATTTTGTAACACTTTCATAGCCTGGCTGAAACAGATACTTTGTAGTAAGTTAAAATTGAAATAAAACAAAAGCAGTTCAAATCCTAAATGTTATTACTGCAAAAGGCCTTCATTATGTGATCTGTGTTGATGCTCTGCTACAGTAGAAGAAAACACTAATATGAGGATAGGGCATTTTAACAAAATATGTTAGCAAGCCCCAAATATGTCTGAGTTAAGCATATCCTGGTTGTCTTCACTTTAAAAAAATATTTTAAAAAATAGGTTTTTTGAAGAATTAAGTAAGAAATGGCTTGAAGAAAAGGCAGCCTTTCAGTGGTATCTGCTGTAAAGCAGCCAGGTCCAGCTGCAGCCTCCAACAGGCATCTCCTGTTTGGTTTTCCATCTTCTTTTAAGGGGAAGCCACACTGTGGGCCAGGATTGTTCAGGACAAAGAATCTGATCCAGTGGTATTGCACATAGGAGGGAGAGATTAGGTTTGGCCTTTTTCCCAGACAAACATGGTTCCAGCACAGAGTCAAGAACTGTCAATGAACTCCTAATCCAAATTCCCAGCTCCAAAGTCTGCACTGTCCTGTTGAAGGTGACTCTTCCTAACTGCAGTCTATTATATAACAGTGATCTTCAGTGCCTGAAAGCCACTAGGAGATTGATTTCAAACTTAGTACTCACTGGAAAACCTGAGATGTATTTTTGAATGGTTTCTCCGCTCCCTGTGTGACTTGTTTAAAATCAAAATTTGTAATTCTGTTACATACACTTCCTCTGCAGCTCCATGAAACTGCCTATTAGCTACAAAATATGAGAACTACTGGACAGTTCTATACAACCAAAATAGACACTCCTGAAAAGGAGGGTAAAATATGCTGGTGCCTAATATTATAACTGTAACATATATATATATCCTTAATTGAAGGTATCATTTCAATCCTTTACAGCACTTTAAATTTCTAACATATTCTTTTTATAATAAAAATGAGGGGGAAAAGGTCCTGACCCCTAATCATGAATGAAACTTAGAAACTAGGAAAACAAACAGTTACTTCATTTCTAGAGTGATTGAAAAGCACACAGACAGAAAAAAACCTGCAATTTTTGGGCCTTTTTCTGTTCTGTGGCCAAATACTTTTTCCATCATTGTATATAAAGGCTGGATATTAACAGACGTAGCAAAGGTGAGCCTGAATTTGATAAATAAAACCAGAATTATTTGAAATATCTATCTGACTACTGGCGATCAGGGAAATTTTTTTAGAATTCCAATGATTTTTATCTTGACAGTGCCTCTTTAATAACTAAATGGTATTCATATTAATTATTTATCTCCTTTAAAGTGCACTGAATAGCTTTGCTGAAAATTACCACATTTATATTTATAGAACACTAGAACGTGTATGGATAGGTTCAAAATTCATTATTTATACAGTGATGGCTTTATTTATAGGAATCAAGTTCAATAATTAGCATCAAGCACAAAATCTCCAGTAGTGATGATAATATTAATGGAGATAGTGCTCTTAGGTTTGCTTTGTCACTCCTGACTGTTTTAGTTCCTTACTCTTTAAGACTTCTAATCAATCTTGTTACCTGGGCTTCCCTTGCTGCTTTGAAAGATGTGGAGATAAGCTCAAAATGCAGGGAGCCCAGCCCTGTTTTCAAAACTACTGACTTGTTGAGGTGCATAAGGATAGTAGTATGAAAAAAAAAATGAGGAGCAATTTCTTCTAGCCTTAGAAAAAGTACAACCATTCTCCATGTCTGTGAAATGAATGACCTCTCTGTTATATGGCATTTTAGATGCTATTAAGGTTTTGAAAAACCCCAAACAACCTTCACCCAATATTTCCAGGTTATATTGAAATTGGCCTGATAAATACAAACCTTAAACATTCAGGTGCTTGCAGAGAAAAAGCTTGAGGCTGTAATCGTGTGGCCTTGTACCCAGTAAGACTGAATTCAGTCCACTTTTATTGCCATCATGTAACTAATGCACCATCAATATTTCATGCATGTAATTTCAAATGAGTAAATAGCTTTCTGCAAGTTGCATAATTTGCTCATAATCTCAGTGCATCTTGTTCCATTTAAAGCTAAGTGCTCCCATTTTCAAAATGCCCCCGCAGGAATGATTCAGCCTAGCCAAGAATGATTATATCCTACAAGGTCCCCAACCTCACTTCTGCTGTTACCCATCCTTACTGCCAGGGTGAACAATTTATCCCAAGGCAAACACCAAAACAAAGTCATGCAACAGACCTTACCAAACCTTTAGTGTTGCCACTTTTTTAGTCACTAGGCAGAGGGAGGAGAGCAAGCAAAAAGCTAAGCTGTGACATATGAGGTGTGATGCATTTAGTGAAGGTAATGAAACCAAGGGCTCAGCCATTAACCTTCAAGGAAGAAAACCCAGGCCCACTGCTTTAAAAATTGCTGGGACCAATCTTTCACCATGACAAGCATTAGTAATGAATAATTAAGCATTTAATATAATGTTGCTTTGGTGAAAAATGATAATTTTACAATGATGGCCCCAATCCTATTCAGTGTTATTATGGTGCAGTAAAAGCAGGAAGAGAGTTTTGATGAAATGCTTGTTTTCCAGTGGAGTGGGTTTTCCCCTTTGTTTTTTTTTCCTGACGGCTGGACTGAAGCAGTTATGGTTATTAGGTTGAAAATCCTTTCAGAGCTGAACAGTGGCCTGCTGAGAGAATTTCATGAAAAATTTAAAAAGGAAAATTCGACCTGGAACAGTTTCACATCTCATGCCAGCCTGCAGGAGGTTGAACTCTGTTTTTTCCCATAATATTAAGCTAATGTCAGGGATATAAATCATTCAGCAGATGCAAATGCTGAAATCTTCCTAAAGGAAACCTTAATAGCTCTAGAAGCTATTTCAATTAAGTGACATAGTTATTTAAAACAATTTAACAGATGCTCCCTAACAGTTCCCCATAATCAAATGTTTATTGCAAAAGAACTATTTGAGTAGTAAATTATTTGAACTGTACTTCAATATCTCTCTTTGCTGGTAGGAAAACTGAAGAATTAAGCTGCAGCAGTTCCTCACAGCCATTTTTCTCCTCTTTTAGACCTTACTGTTGTTAGAAAGAATTTTACGTCTAGATTATCACAAAATACAAGTTTTCGTAGGTTTGATGAGGCAATGGCATATTTTGTCATCACAGTTCAGACTAAATTATTGTTCTGCTTCAAATTGGTTCAAACACAGCTCCTTTATAATCCACTTTCTAATATAGCATGGAGGTACTAAATAAAAAATTACACCTTTTACCAATAGGTAAGAGGTGATGGGAAGTCTTCTCTCCTTACTGTCATACATTTAGGTATGACATTTGTCAGTGACATCAAACATTTAGTTGGACTTCTAAATAGTGGCTGGACTTCTCAGGCACTGTGAGTTTTCAGTGTATAATGAATTATCCCTGAGAAGCAAGAGGCTAAAAATTATGTATCTTCTCCTTCAATAGCAAGATTAAGGCTAGATTTTCCTCTCTGTGGAGTAGATTATTCTCCTAAGCTCACAAAAACTGAATTACTTTACATCTATGGTATACCTTTTCTGACTTTTAAAAAACACCATAGACTGTGGAGAGTGTGCATACGTGTGCACACACACGTTTAGAGTTACTAATTCCTGTGAAGTAAGCATAAATAAAGAAAGAACATGCAGCTAAACTATTCTTCAGAGAGGTTGCAGTCTGTAGCAGTTGTGTAGAAATCGCCACTAGCTGGTTGCAACAGCTTCTTTTCCCAAGGTTTAAAAATGCATCAGCTACAGGAAAATCTACTAAGCAGATTATTGCTGAAATTCAAACCCCAATCAGTTCATAAACTAACTAATTATCCCAGGCTCCTACAAAAAGAAGAACTGCGGGTTTTTCTGAACATCTGAGAAAACTTTCTAAACTATCTGCAATAACCAGAGATGGAGCATTATGAGTCTCTGAAATATGCTTTCCTCTTGATAAAATATACTTCAAAATTAAAAAAAAAAAAAATCAAACCAAAAAAACCCAAAAAATAAAACCAACCACCACCAGCACAAAATGCTCAAGAGGGAGTAAGCTTTTCCTGTCCAAATCTGTTCTTGAAAAGTAGACACAGTAACTCCACCATGATTTTAAGTAGATCTTAACTATCACCATTCCATTTTGCAGTAGAGATGTGGAGATACAGAGCTTGGGGTGAAGTTATCAGAGGCACAGCAACCAGTGCTACCTCATTTCCCCTCAGTCCCAGGTTTTCTGCTTCTTCTGTCATACAGCATCATCTGTGTCTTATTCTCCATGTTAATCACCACAACGCCCAATTCCAGCAGCACATTTTGAAAAGAAACATCTCAGGATTTCCTCTGAGTGCGTTAATACAAAGCCTAACAATTTATACCCTAGATTTAATGGAATTTATACAACAGTACAGCACAACTTAGTATGAGATTAACTGCAGGAAGCTGTCTATCTTCTTTCAGGAATCTGTCTGTCTTCTCCCAGCAACATAGATTTGGCAATAAAAATTATTGTTTTTATCTTCTTACTGAAAATCTCTCATGGAAAATGGCTGAAATTTGAAAAACCCAGATAAGAAGGGTGCTGACAACTGAAGATATTAAATAGTATTCACCCTATTACAAAAATAATGCTAAAAGGTACAGAAAACTCTAGGGAGGGAAGGAGAAAGTCAGTTGTGTATAGAAAGAGAAGTTAACTTGCTCTTGCTGTCAGAAACAGAAGTGTTTTTTCTCCAGGAACACCTTCTTAAGATCTAAGAAAGAAATTAAGTTCAGCACTCATTCTCATTAATCAGATAGGTATATCCAAAGATAACAAAAGAAAAGGAAATCTTTAGGAGTACTTCCTCCATGTATGGAACCAGCTCCAGTATTTATACACCATCAATGATTTCAAAGAATGAAAATGTAGATGGAAAACTAAGACATGCAGTAGAGAACAGAAGGGAACATAGGCTCATATAAATGCAATGAAAAATTCTTTGGAACTAGTTAAAGCTTGGGGAACCTTCTTAGCAGAGATGACACAAACTGAATATATTTACTGCTATTAACACCAGAATAGAGACAGAAATTACAAGGGAGCCTTAGTACCTCACTGTGAAGAAAAAATTCCATAAATTTCAGCATCATAAGCCTTAGGGAAGGAAAGACACAACTTGGAGAGGGATTCAGCTGGATGCCAGAGTAAAACAAAACAACAGTACCTCAGAGAAGCTCAGCTGTCATCCCAGAGGAAGCAGAAGTCTGAAGCACCCTTCTTCTCCCTTTATTCCTCAGGATTTTTCATTGACTTCTACCCAGCCAGTGATTAGAATGAATAGACAAACTTTACTGAGAAAGCCATTTCTGCACAAGCCAGGTCCTTCACATTTGATAAATTTTTTGGTGTGAATGCAAGCAGCATGTCTCCCTTTACCAGGGCATCCTGTCACCCAAACCCAAGGGAACATTTTCAGTATATGTGTCTGCATCCTTTTCAGAAGAGAGAAACCCAATGTTCTCAATGTACAAGACACTAGGAACACACCTATTAATAGGCTGACCAACACCATTTTCCATTATTGATGTGTGTTTTTACATAAATATCTACACAGTAACATAAGGCAACACTGCATATTCATAGAATCTAACACTTGATTATAGATGTAAGATACAGTGTGACAATCCTCCTTCCACATTTCTTGGTAATTTCTACTAGGTTCACCTTTCTATCCAGTAATAACTTGATTTGAGAAATGCTACTATATAAAATAAAATCTATCTAAAACTATGGGAGATTACATTACTTGGTGGAGGTTTGGACCTCAAATACTTGTGGTTTGGTCTTTGACAAGACACAATTTTATTGTGTTACCTCACCAATTACTTTAATCAGTTCCCTGCCAGTAAAAGTGGCTAAGACATGGTTACCTAAATTGCTGCACTTGTTCCAGGGAATCAAAGCCAATAGCAAGCACAGATGGATCAGTTACTTTGGTGAATACAAACAAAAAGGTATCTAAATAGAGTGCCATTGTTACTGGATAAAATTAGGGTAAATGTATCTCATAGGCAATTTTGGACATGATGTTTATAAATACACTTATGTACATATATATACATCTATTAAAAAAGTAAACTAAATAAACAGTATGAAATACTGAATAAATGGTATGAAACTTTATGAAATGCAGTTTCTAATACAGAGTTCTAATGCAAATTACAGTCCTTTTCAATCAGAATCTTTTCAATTGATTTACTTTAAGTTGACCAGAGGGACAGATCCAATACATGAACAAAATGATCAAGGAACAGCCACTGAGAATACACCCAGTGTGCATGATTCACTGTCTTCAATGAAGCAAAACCAGCAGTACTTTTAGTGTCTTTCATTTTGTCCATATAATTTTCACTGTGCATTTTATCAGGTCTGCAACATCATCACTCATAGTATCTGCTGGAATTTGCAGGAAATATTTCAGAAATTGTTCCTTCCACCAATACCCCTAGAAGAGAAAGAAGAAAAAAAACCACAGTTTTGGTGGTCTAAGCATATGTGAAAAAGGGTTCATTGTCGAATGTGCTTAGATTTCACAGGACAAAAGATTTCTGCCTCAATACAGGGACCATCCAACCCTGAGATCCCTGTGGATGAATCAATACCTTGAAGTGTAGCCATGACAACCAAAGAGATCAAATAGGCTCAGCACACACAGTATTCACAATATTGATTTTTCAGCACAGGACAATACAGTGCTCTCAGTGCCTGAATATGGATGAGGAGTAGCTGGCTGAGGCAGACTTCTCCTGCAATGTCTGAAGTGATGCTGCTGAGCAGCGAGCAGCACTTGCAGGAATGTCACATAACGATAGTGAGGGTGTCCATTCTCCAGTCAGTAAGACAGACTGCAGCCTTTGTGTCCACAGCTCACAGCCCCAGGTTTCTAAACAACTGGTTAGCTTTGATCATGAAAAATAAATCTTTAATATTCCTTTTTTTTGCAAATAAGTATCACTGAGATGCTGACATTAATGAGCAGGGCTTTGGATCTGCAACTCTTGGCATTTAAAGAATGAAGCTGCTGCACTTTAAATAAATAAATAGCATATATATTGAAAGTAAAACACCAGCAGCAGTCCAGAAAAGCAATTTCTCTTCTCAACAGAGGCAAGAGAATTCATCATTGCAGTTTTTGGGCTCTATTCTGCTCATGCTAGGTAGGGCCTAGATTAAGAGATTTAAAGTTTGCAAACTCCTCTAAAACAATCAATATGACTGTGATTTTGAGTGGTCTGGAATGCTATGTTAATGTAATTAATGGGCACCACACCCCATGATCATCACTTTTAACAGTTAAATTTTAATGGAATAACAGAATAGCAAATTTAAGTGTGTCAGAAAAAGAAGCTCTTAAGAATATGGAACACGTTCATGAAACCATAATCACTTCTAACATAAAATTTTCCTCAGAAAATTTTTTTTTAAATTACCAATTGAACACAGGGCATACAGGAGATGTGTCCTTTCCTCTGTCTTCTCAGTCACTGACAAATCAGGGATTGACATTTCACATCCTACCCCATGAACCAAATGAGCTACTGAGAAACCATCCACAAGCATCCAAAAGAGCTGGAAGAATTATGTTTGTGAGTAACCACATAGGGAGTTAAGGCTAGGTTCAGAGATACTAAAAGTTAGATACTAACTGATATCTCATTCTCAATATACATAGGTAGCACATGTTAATATAGAACCCAGTCTGACTAAAAAATGTCCAGCAGGCTGATATATTAGTACTATTAAGGAAAAAAATCACACACAGCTGTGAAGCAGAAGTCTTACTTGGGGAAAAGCTAATTTCCAAAAATATTGCCATATTCCATACTCTAAAATAACAAACCTATTGAAGTCTTTGAGGAATGAACTGACTTGCTTCTCCGCATGCTTCACAATGCACCTGTGATCAGTTTTAATGGTCCATGACATTTATGCACCTGTTTCCTTGCTACTGATTTGCATTCCATTATTAAAAATAATGTGATCTTGTTCCTAATTACATGCATCTGTCCACAGTTCAAAGACCTTAATTCTTCCCTATTGCTGGTTATTTAGAGAACCTGTCTGTACAATTCATGAATTCTCTGTAAGATTATGATCTCTGAATATGCCTATGCCAGAATATAAACTGTTGTATTCAATGAGTTTGCCTGTGTATTTTTTGTTTCCTGTGTTGCATACTATTCAAGAATAACAGATAAGTTCTAGCAGAAGAGGATTGTTTTCTTAAGTATTCCAGCACTGAAACACATTTAGCATAGACGCAAGTCAGTTACCACCAAAACTGGGTCTCTGAGAGGTGGTCATGCACATAATGTTACTTGCCTGTGTTTGTTATGGCCTTAGGAAAAATGATCCAAGCAGCACCTGATTAAGGGTTTGAAAGGGTTTGGACTTTCAACAAAGTCAGCTATTGTTCTTCACTTCATTTTAAGTCTAAAACCATAGGAGAGTGAGCTGTCTGCCCTGAGAACCTGGTGAAGTGAAGAAAACACTGATATTCTAGCAGGAAGACCTCCCACAAGTTCCAATGAAAGGATTTATTAGAACAAGGAAGTTCATTGTTTGTTTTATTTTTCCTAAAGCAGGACCAACTCCTGTAATTTTTCTTCAAGAAAGTAAAAAACTAATAAAAAATTGCTGAATCCCCCATTCAGTTTTTCATGTGTTTTTCATATCCCATGCTCAAAAATATATCAATAAAACACCACGAAATCATTCCAATATCTCTAGAGTCTGTGAAAAAAGGGTTCTTAAAAAGCCTTGTCAATTATAAGGTCAGACACCAGGAACATTACAAGCCCACTGAATTTTGTTTGGAAGGAATGTACAACTATGCCTCTATACCTAGCAGTATTGTGGGGACAATGTTTGCAAGAGCTATCAGCTTAGATTCAATCTTGTGAGTCACTAACCTTCCCTAGAATCCTTTTCACTTTTCCTGGTCTGTATTTCTCCATTTGATAGACCTTTCCTATAAATAGTACTTGGCATTCATTCTGATTAAGCAGCAATTTTCCTTCAAATTCATAGAGTTCAGTTAGGTCAAGGTAATTATGAATGTCAATTCTAGATTCCAAAATGCTGAAAAATTTTTTACTGAAAAGTTTATAAGTAAATTCCTGCATATTATTTACATTATATATACACCTTGTATAAAATATATATAAGTATAGAATCATAGAATTGTTTGGGTAGGGATCTTAATGTTTATCTAGTTTCAAACCAAATGTATGTACATAATGCAGCATAGTCAACTACAGGTCAAATAAATAATTAAAAATAATGCATTTTCCAATATACTGCGATAGTAGTAGTGCTCAATCTGCTTAAGAAACTACACAGCCTATGATGGGCAGTGACAGCTTTTAAGTCCTTTCAGCAGTGAAGCTTGATAAATCTAACAGTTTAAATACTAAATTCTGATGTAAGATAGAGTTGGTGATCGCAGTGTGAAATATAGGTGCCAGAACACTGATTTGTGACGCATTTTTTGGCTAAAGATCAGCTAAAAAAGAAAAAAAAAGAACAATCTTTAAAAAATATTTCCTAGTCCTATGTCCTCTCCTGGGAGACAAGTTTCAGTCTAGAAAATTAGTGACTTGCAAACTGACCTGTTTGATTCTATTTTCCTGCAAGAGGGCTACCAAGGGTTAAATTCTATGCAGTAGTTAAGAACAAATTTCTGTGTGAAAGAAAAGCAATTAGTTGGCAACAACAAGGGAAATATTTTCAAGGATTTATAGGCAAAATTCACCATTTATTTTGCTGACCAGGAAGATGCCTTGAAGGTACTTTTCTAAACTCTGAGGGACCTACAATCCAGCAATAGAGGTTCCCTCACTAATAGAAGCACATGTTACAAGTGACAAAACAAATACAGTTCATAATAAAAAAGACTTCTTTAATTATTTTATTTCCTCCATTTTAAAGTCCTCTGCTCCCTTTAGTGGCCCTCAGGCCTCTACAGAGGAGTTTGTTTACAAAAATAACTTATGTATTCTAACATAAACTGAACTTTCTCATTTTAGCAATATGCTCCACAGTCCATTTGAAAACTTAGATCAGGAACTTTGGCCGGGATTTTTAGTTTTAATCTAATAAGGCATTACCCTGGTTTATACTGTTTTGAACTTGGTGTAAACATCTTCTGAGTCTCTGATCAAAGAATATTTGGGCAGAGAAAAACTGTAAGTGTTAAAATAAACAAAGAATCTCAGTGCCTGGGAGCAGGTGTCCCAGCTGTTTGGTAAGATTTGCAGGCTCAAAAGATATTACTTGCTCTTATCCCAAATGTCAGATGCTTGTTACAGTAGGCATATATTTAGTAGAGGAGCTTAATCCTTCCTGCTCCATCAGTGCTGAAGCTGCAAACACTTCTGGCTTATGCCAGTGCAAAGTCAATTCAAAGGATACCAAATACTGATGAGCCAACTACAGTGGCTGGAGAGCAGTAGTAAACCATCCGTAACAGCTTCTGACAAACTGCTGAGCCTTGGGAAATTATGAAAATTAATTCTCAATTCTTGAATATTTCAGGTTTCCCAAGCACTGTTGGCTATAACTCTGATCACAGCACAGAAAAGTTTTAATAATGTGACAGGTAAGGTGAGAAAGATAAAGATCATAAAATTGTTTAGAAAATGGCTTGAGGTTTTTCATGGAAGAACACACAGACAACAGGCATTTCTGCCAACAGCCTTTGCACATCTTTGCTTGCACAAATCATACAGGAACAGCAAGGTCCAGCTGAAGTGCCCTGAAGGCACTAATAAGCCTTAACAGGTTGTGTCTGACCCTGGTTATCCTCACCAGCCCTGATCCAGAGCTGTGGCCTGATCTCCAGCCCCAGGAACCTGCCTGCTGCTCTGCCCTCCTGACCCAACGTGGCCCTGGTCTCTGGCTCTGCTCCCTTGCTCCTTGCACCTGGGTCCCTGCTGCTCTGTTGCCCCCTGAGAAACCTCCTGTGTCTCATCTGGCCGTTGCTGCTCCCCTCCAGGGACTCAATCAAGTCACACTCAAGTGAGTAAAACAGAAATAATCTACATCTCTTTGTACCCATTATTCCACATTTAGATTCCGTATCATAGCAAGCACTTTTAAAGATCTGTCAGAATGTCTCTGTTGACTTTTATAGTGGAAGAAAGGATTCAAAATTATTTTATATTCTCTTGTAACTTTCTTTAAACACTTTCCAAAAGTTATTTAATTTGTACACTTCACCCTTCTGGTGGTTGGCTAGAATGCCTGCTAAAACATAAATTTGGGCTGGCCATTCTCTGTAACCTTGGAAAGAAACCTACAGCAGTGAGATACTGTGAAGAGAGTCACTGTAATACAACAGGAATTTCTAATGACTGGGAAGTCAGGGAGGGTGACAGCCATGACTTAGTGTGACCTGCCTAACAATTCTAATTGTCTTGTTGCACAAAGTCCTTACTCAATCCCAGGTGACAGTCTTAGGAGTAGCAGCTCACAAGGTCTATTATTCTGCTACAAAAGGAAATTAATCTAGGTTGGTTCAATTCATTTTTGAAAATTGTACATTTCTATTCATTTTATTATGTTCCTAATACTTACAAAGTCTTGATTTGTTATTTGTTCCAAAGGTTTTGCCTAGAAAAAAAACCTGCTTGACATATGATTCCTTGACTCTCCTTTTTGGTTTTCAAAAGATAGCATGGCTTACTTCTTCACTTTTCTGTCAGTTATCCTTCACAAAATAACCAGTCAGAGTCATTATTCCTTTTTTAACTAGCCTATGTTGAACCTTGTCAAGGAGTTGATAAGAAAATATCTGCTTTATCTATCCACACGGTACCATTTTTTTGCCTGAGCTCTTTCAACAATTTGTGGTAATAATTGTACTAAAAATCTTTTCACTATTTAAATTTCTTTTTGTGAAAACCAGTAGAAAAAGCAGATATTAAACATTGCAACAATTCAGCATCATCAATTGTCAGTAAAAAGGCAGAGATCATCCTCAAAATCTCTTTTCCTCATAATAGAGTTAAATAACTATTTCCTTTACACTACTACTTGACCTATATATATTCTTTTATAATTTCCTTATGCACACCCTTAACATTTTACTTGGTTTATATTTTCACCTACTTTTTATCCTTTGATGTCAGTAATGAGTTTGTGATTCTGCCAAGTCAGTCCCTATTTACTCATCTTACTTCTTTTTCCTGTAACTAGTACTGTACTTCTGAAAATAAAAGGCTTTTCCTCTTTTTTATGTAAGATTTTCCTCTAAGATCTCACCCAATTTGTTCAATTTAATTACTTCATACTGGTTATAGTTAATTTATTTTTACCTTTGTAAGGATTCCAAAATTAAGCATACTTTTCTTTAGCCACACTGCTTTCCTCCTTCAATCAATCACTTCCTTTTGGGTAAAAACTGTAGATTTTGACTTTTGGGCTACGGAAAATGAAGGGGATGTTAACTCATTGCGTATCAGTTACTATGTATCCACTGATACTCTTGTGTTTGAAATAGTTCAAGAAATGTTATACAATAAGGAGCCTTTGACATTAGCCTTTGGAATCAATAAAGTGGCATATAGACCCACAATATATTTAATTTTAGAATATGCTGGGTAGTATATTGTATAATATTCAGAGGTGGAGTTCTTTACTAAGAAACCAGTGAAAACATCTATTTATATATATATATATATATATATATAGTCATTTATGTCTAGAGTACATTGTGTGTTACATAAATTTTAAATTTACATTTATGGGACTGAATAACGATGGCATTGGATGTTATCTCTGATTTTGGTCCAGGTTCTGTGATTCAAATATAGGCAGCAGATCCTACCACACAGTCAGTAAGAACAAAGAGTCACCAGGCAAGGCATGACAGATGGCAAAACCAACGAATGGTAGAATACTTGAACAAACAGAAAAGACTGACGAAATATCCCTAGGCCTGGCATCTGCCATGACATCTCCTACGTCTGTCGTACCTGGCCTTCAATCAACTGAGCAGCATTGCACTGATACAGGGAAAGGATGGGACAAGAAATGGGGCCCTGAGGTCAGGCAGAGATTCTATCCTAGCAGGGGAATACCCAGGGTAAGTATTGGTCTGGTGAAGAAGTGCATATGGATTACAGAAGTGTTTTTCATTTTCAGAAGCACATTTTGGAAGAGATTTTGTCCTCTGACATAAGAAATAAAAAGCACAACATAAGGTAAAAAAGCTGGTTTCCATCCAGACTAAAATGGTAAAAAATATATAACAGCTTGGCTTTAAAAGGATGTCCATCTGTTAGCAAACTAGTGATCATACCATACCCACAATGGTCTAGCAAACTAACAGCCAAAAAATTTATTGTCCACGCCCACAGCTCAATAAATATTTTGGGCTGGGGTTGTTTTGGGTTTGTATTATTTTTTTTTTTCTACAGCAACACCATTTTAAGTAATGAAAACTTTTGCCTTTTTAAAATGTCTTTAAACTGTCTAAATCTTACAAAAGCATCTTACTGAAAATTGTTCCCTGTCCTTTCAGGTCCTGGGCACACAGCAAACAAAAATGTTCTTTTGCCTTGGTAAGAGAATCTTGATCTGAAACCTGATAATAGTATTTAACATTCAGTGCAAGAGGTTGTGGAGGTAACAGTCTTCCACAAAAGTGTACTTGGCTAGAAACGGTGTTCTTGACTGACTTATTGGAACACAAGTTGAATATCTGCACTACCAGTTTCAGCAGATTGAAGATTGTCTGGTTAGCAAACACATGCCAAGGCCTTTTCATTGCTTGCCATGTCTAAGCCAGCTAGATCTAAAGCTAACTTGGATATAGCATCCAAGCTGAAATCGTGTTCCTAATACATACAAGCCCTTCAAGGCTTTATCTCATGTAATTTCAAAAAAAATTTTACACCATTAAAGAAATGGTACCAGAGTCTGGTGGTACTTGAATTTTCTGAGGATTCAGCATCTCCTGCTAGTTTGCAAAAAACAAAGCTGAAGTCTCAGATGTAGGGGTGTTTACATTTGCTGTACTTCATACAGCACAGGCCCCGCACTGTTCCATGTGCAAGGAGAAGAACACAACACATGTAGAGCTGTTCAGCTGAAATGTCAGCATGAGAACCTGTCCCTACTCCTTCATATTACACACCTGAATTTCACAAGGCTAGAACTGAAGCAGCAACCTTCAGTTGTTGTCATTATAGTACAAGAGTTCTATTGTCATTACATTGCAAGAGTTCCACATTGCTTGAGTTTCATACCTCCTTGATGTTTCTCATAGGCACTGATTCATTCTTAACCTCACAGTAGCCAAGTGACTCCAGTTCCCTTCAAGCAACCAATCCACTCTTTTATAACACTCTTCTTATTGGCTACAGGTGTGGCCTGTTAACATCAGGCCTGCTCCTAATCCTTAATAATTGGCTCAGCTGTAACTCTTTAGAGGGTTTACTTTCTATACTAATTTATTTACTTATGTTCTGTCCCCCTACATTCAGTAGAGTACAAGCAGCAATATTTATAAAAATTGCTTTCTTGCTATATTTTTGTTTGACTCTCAATTTATCAATGTTTTTTTAAAAATGTGTGAAACATGTAATAGTATAAGCCTCATATTACAACACACAGAGTGTTCCTCTTGGAATGGTTATAATGATTTACTAGTTCAAGTTTGGTGCAATAACAATTTGTTTGGATCAGTAGAACCATAATTCAACTGTCATTGTCTGGTTGGTAAACATAATCCCATACAAATTAAAATGTCTTTGTTGCCTGGCCTAAGAATGTGAATGACGATTCTGGAAAACAAAAAAATTCCTTCTATAATACCATCCCAGTATTGGATTTTCCAGACTTTTGAAACAACACTGAAATTGTAACAAATTCAGAAAGGCTAATTCATAGATATGTATAGCCTATCAACCCTCCTTTGTGAGAGTAATTTCAACAGGCCTTCAGCTAAGCCAGGTGTATACTACAGTGCATACTAGAGATAAAGCTGGTCATATCAGCACAATCTATCATAGAATAGTAGAATTACTTGGGTTGGACCTCAGAGGTCGTGGGCATGGACACCTTTCACTACACCGGGTTGCTCAAAGCCCTATCCAATGCGGCCTTGAAGACTTCTAGGGATAGGGCATCCACAACTTCTCTGGGCAACCTGTTCCAGGCCCTCAGTATCCTCTAAATAAAGCATTACTCCCTAATACATAATGTAAATTTACCATCTTTCTTTTTAAACCCATTGTACCTTGTCATGACACATTTCCCCCCTCTCTGGGGCTGCCTGAGCCAGGACATCACAGCTGGCATTCAAGCGTAACACAAGCCTGCAGAGTTTTCCTACCTGCTGCTAACAATGGCCCACCTAGAAGAGGAAAGGCAGAGTCCTTGGACTTCTCATTATATGCTTTGCAACAAAACTGGTGCTCTTTTAAATGTTGTATCATGACCTTCCAAATGGTGCCTAATTTTAAGGAAATGCTTTATTGTATTAATTTATAGAAACAGGAGAGTAGAAGGAACCTGCGTCATCCTGTCTAATCCCCTGCTATTACAAGCAGTCACATCACATAATCCTTTTAATAAACTGAAGTGTCCTTGGATACCATGGTGATGGGTACTTCATAAATATGGATATTTGTGGCTGAGCAGAAAATAAAATGATAAAAAAGTAGAGTGGAAGAAAAGAAGGACTATGAATGACAAAGGTGAGTATAATACACTTCTAAGGATATTACAGTTTTGGATTTTCCATAAGAGACTAATGAAAATTTTACTGAAACTTTCACACCTCTGAAGTAAGAGTGATGCCAGCTAGGGAAGGGGTCAATTTCACACAGGACTTATGAGAAATACAATAATGGAAGAAAGAAAATAAGGATAGTAAAGAACAAAAGAAAGGCCACTGTCAATACAGAAAACTTACTCAATTCTTCACAGTGCGCAATGCAATGGTAATAGCTCAAAAGAGCAAAATCACAGCCATTTACAGATTTATCCTGAGGTTATTTAATCAGTCAAGTTTATAGAAGAAAAAATAACTTCCTTACTTTTGTACCCATCAGAAAACCAGAGACCCAAACCAGACCTAATTTAACATTCTTAATCACAATAATTCATTTTATGCATTGTGCCCCTCTAGTTTATTTTCGTATGCTTGGCTTTCTTCTAGTTCTAGAAGATAATTCCTTTTTTAATGAAGGAATTCTGGTGGAATATGTAATCATTTTAATTTTTCTTTCAGTAGTGTTGATCGGTTTCAGCATAAAATGGAAATCCTCTCCTGTATATCCTTGATTCCATCTCCTTCCATGCAGGATAAACCTTCATTTGGAAACCACACCTTTACCACACAAGCTGCCAGAAAAAGGAATTAAATTTCCTAAGGTAAACCTTCTATTTACAGCCACAGGGAGAAGTAATGAAATTTAATGAAAGCTGTAGCTCTAAATAAAAGCGCAGGGAATCTCTACCCCTATCCTGCTGAAAATGAGGTTATGGGTTGAACACAATGAGTAACATTCAAACTCTTTGCAACCCCATTGTCTCCAAAGGACTTACAACAGAGATATATTTGACATAAATTTTATTCCAGAGAGAGGAATGAGGGGTAAAGAACTAATCATTTTCATTCCTGCAAGTGCACAAAAGGAAGAATTGGAAGAAATGTTACAACAGGTATGATCATAACACAGTAAAATAAAGTACTTCTCAGCTTTTCTTATTTTTTTAATATTATATACATGTTTAGTTAAAAGAAAAAGTCTAAATACAAGCTTATTTGTGATTTTCTAGGAATCCCTAGCAGGAAAGATGAAAGCATTTATTATGGGAAAAAATCCTGATCTCTTAATTTTCTATCCAGTGCAACTTTTCTGTTGAAAACAAAGAAAGCAAAATAAATTTAAGCTGTATCACATAGGATACGTTCTCTGTTGTGCTATAAAAAACACATATGCATTCCCTTGAGAAATTAAAGAGATCATTTTGGTGACTCTCTGATAGAGATTGAGGTTTTTTTAAAGCCATTGCAACAACTTCCTTTAGTATGAAAGGAAGTTTTGAAGATTGAGAAGGGAATATATTCCCTTTATAAGGGAATTCAATATATCACAATACATCAATTAATATTTTTAATCTACTTTTATGAAATAAAGTTATTCAAGTAGGAAAGGACAAATATTTAAAGTTCAAACTGTCGGGGGTTTTTCAACCAGATAATTTTTGTTGCAAAAGTTGCTTCCTATTGTAGGAGAGAATCAGTTTAGTTCAGTTGAGTCTTAAAACATGAAAATATTGGCAAAAAATCTGCAATGACTCGGTGTTACTATGATGTCTTCTTGTTTGCACACCTGTTGCTTGCCCATATGTCCTTCCCTCTCTTGACCCAGCCCACAATCAGGATACAGCCTCTGCCGCATGGGACAACCAGAGGCTTTGTGAGGTGAGGCTTTCTCTGTCAGTTCAGATGTAGACTTAGCAGAAAAACCTTTACTCCCTGTCAAGAAAGGTCAATAAAAGAAAGGAAAATATCTGACAGGTTCTAAATTTCAAAACATGTTTGAATTTGCCAGGCCCTGTGTGGCAAAAGCCCACAGTCTGGACAGAGTTATAGGCCTCGCTACTAGGGTGCTTTAACAGAAGTACAATGTGATGGCCATGAGCACTCATCACTAAACAGGACCTGACTCAAGAGTACTGGGTCTTAAAACATGTCCTTAGCTAAAAGACTGGAACAAGATCTTGAGAAGGATTCCATGGCTGCAGCTGTGCTAACAAATAATGTGGTGGGTTGACCATGGTGCCCAACATCTCTGCTCCATCACTGGCCTCCTCAGCTGGGCAGGGTAAAGGAAATACAATGAATAAATTAGTCAAGATAAGGATGGGGCAAGACTACTCAGCACTCACTGTCAAGAGAAAAAAAAGACTCAAGCTTGGAGAACTAAAGAGAAATAAATCCAAATCTTAAAAACTCTTTCCCCTCTTCCTTCTTCTTGGGCTTAAATTTGCCCATTATTTTCTCTATCTTCTCCTCCCTGGCAGAACAAGGGGATGGGAAATGGAAACCATGTAGTGGAGGAGTCCCCAGTAATCATTGCATAGAATTAGTCCAGTGTTCCACATTCCTCTGATTGCACACCAAAGGCATTCCTTGTATTTTGATTAAAGTCTTCTCCTTTCTTTAAGGCCATTTTTATGCCATTGTCATGTATTTATACAATTAGATGTAATTTATTCTATTAGACCTAATTACTTAATTGTTGTAGCGTACATGATGAAATAATGAAAATGTGCAATTAAGTTGTGCAATTACATAATTACAATGTGTAATGACATTAGGTATAAATATCCTAAAATGTTATGGATAAAATATACTGTTGAAACAGAAGAAACTTTTTAGGTACTACATCAGTTTTAAAAAATGCAGACAAAACTGTGAAATCATTCCTCAAAGCTTTGGAATTTTCTTCTTAAGACCCCACTTAAGCCACTGCCCATTTTTAGCAGGAAAATTTATGTTTAATACGAGCAAAAACGGTGGGGAACTGTATGGAAAAAATTATATATACTGGAATAACCGAGGTTATCTTTTTTGCCATATTTTTGAACATCAGTCTCCAATTTCCGTGTCTTTTTTAACAACCTGGAGAAAAACTGTAAATTTAACTCTTATATACAAACCACATATCAACTTTAGAATTTGGTGTGGCTGTACAACATGCAGCCAATGAGCTAACACAGTAATAAATGAAATAACTAATTCCAGCCCTGCTGTGAAGCCTGGTATCAGCTTCTCTTAAAAACACACAAACAGAAAAGTATCATGCCCTCAGGAGCCTCCAAAAGTATCTTTTTGATCTTCCCAAGGTTTGGAACCTCCCCACCAGCTCCTTCTACCCTGCCCCTGAGAATTCCCACGGCTGCCCCCAAGATTTGCTGTAGATCCCCAGGAACACCTTCTACTGCATTCTCAATGGGGTATCACAAAAGGTGAGATTTCTCGCAGCTGTTTATTTGTTAACATTAGATTCCTGTACGCATTTTAAACCCCCAAAGATACAGAAGGGTGAGATGCATCCCACTGTACCTAGGGAAACTTCATTGCTGTTGGTAACATACAAGCATCCCAGACCAACCCTGAGCTCCTAATGGAGCTGGCAAGTAGAGCAGCAAGAATTTTACAAGTAAAATGAGTACTAGTGATTAGAATTTTCTTTTCTTCAGAAAAATAATCTTGAAAAAAGATTTTGACTAGCTAAATTTGAACTTCCCGAACACACTTTGGTAATATTCCCACTCTGAAAATTCAAAACAGAAAGTAATTTTCACCTCTCAGTTCAGACTGTTACTTCATGTTTATTTAAAAAGCATTTTGTTATAATATATCAGTTCTGACGTCTTTTTACTTTCTTCTCTGGGAAGCTTTATTTTCAGGTATCTTTCTGTTACCTTTTAATTTCAGGAAGGAAGGGAAAAGGGAAGGGAAGGGAAAAGAACAGCATAAATACAAAAGTTTGGTAAAGTTTTCATGGCCAAAATACTGATGTGAGAACTGACTGAATGCTGTATGTTGATTTCTACCATCAGTATCTGAAGTATAATATATGAAGAGCATCTGAAGTGCTAGAAAGGTAGACATTATTTCTCCATAAGAAATACAAAGAAGAATCTCAAACACCTTGAAGTGGGTGGCCATTGAGGGATAAAAGGATCAATGGAAGGAGGAGGCTGGGGGAGCCTTTACTTGCAGTCCTAATTTCTAGCTCTCCAACCCCAAGACATGGGAAACCCATGAAACACTGAGAGCGGAGCTGCCAGAGTTACACAGGTGCACTTGGCTCCCTCCCAGCTGGGTGGTCTCTGTGAGGAGGTGTTGCACAGGTAATTAGGTTGGTAATTTGGACCTCACAGCATCTGCCAGTTGCAGTCTTTCCTGAGGCAATAAAGCTTCCCATGACATAGCAGCAAACCCAACACCTACACGATAGTGAAATCCCAACTGGCCATGTGCCTTGGAGCTTGAGATTTGTAGGCTTTGAAATTTTGTTCTGAGGAAAACAACTTTACATGCAGCTTTTATAAATCTTCCATTATGCACCTTTCTTTTAAAAAGTAATTTTATTTCAAAACAAGTTATAAACTAAAATAATTTTCCCTTATTGAAGAGTTCTCAGGTAATAGTACTTAGGCGTCTCAAAATGTTCCACTTGCTTTCTGAATATTTCAACCTCAGCAGCTCTCCAATGTCAGACTTGAAGGCCTGTCTAAAACCCCAAGATCCCTCTGTAACAAATGTGTACATCAGGTTTCAAAGATTATCTGCCTTGTGCTAGTTCTAACTTGGCTTCTCTGATGCTTCTTCATCCTTTTTGTGGCTGCACATCTTAATATCAGACACATATAAATGTAACACATCCTCAAACCTTTAAATATAAATTTAAACACTTTTCATGATTGAGATTATGCTGGCAGAATAGCTATAAAAATGGGATCCAGTCAGGAGATGTATGGTTGCCAATTTTTCTCTTCATTTTTTTCATTTCCTGACAGATAAATCCTTATTAAAAAAAGACGAGGAAGAAATATTTATCTTGCATTAATAGTTTCCTTAAAAATCCTAGAAACACAATAACAAAGACATTTTTGCTCCTGACATCTAAAGAAAGACTAACTTTCTCTATCTGTCAACCTTGCCAAATGATAAAGTGACTTTGTGTGTCAGATCATCAGCAACATTCTCATAGGGTAGGTTTGCATTTTATGTTAGATTAGATTATCATGATATGTCCTTCTCTTTTTTATTTTTGCCATTTATGATAACACTTGTTTTAAAATGAAATTTAAAGGAAAAAATAGTTTTAGCCTGAGAAATGCATTGGCAAACTTAATTACTACCTCAAATGTGATAAAGCTGTATAATTCACGTGCTCATAACTCCTGTATTTTTATGCTCTAAAATCTATCACTGACCTTTATTACAGCTTTTCTATTGTACAGGTGAAAGAAACACATCAGGTGAAAGAATTGTTTGTTTCACCTGATATGAGGCTCATGGAATTATAAAAAAAAAATCAGAAGTAAAGCACTGTTCATGAAACCTGGTGGGGTATGTAAAATTTGACTGCACTGTGTATTTTACCCTGTAGTTGGTTTACAACAAAGCCAATCGTGGTCTGAATACTGTGGTGGAAAAGAACACATCTTTCATCCAATTAGGCATTATATGGATGCCTGGGACTACATGGACTGCGCCCTGGAAAGCAATCACACTGCTCCCAAAGAGATAAGGTAATGCTGGAGGATTTAGCTGGTCCTATGTTTATACAGGGAGTTCATATGGCCTGAGTTCTTGGGGCTGCTCTGGCCAGGTTTTCACCCCTGAGCTGAGCCAACTGCCAAATTACCTAGCAGGTCATTCTGTTTCACATCCTTCCTGTTGAGCACCTTTGAAAGAAAGTCTAAAAATTGAATTAAAAATCTGTTCCTAGAGATGATTCAGTGAATTAGAGTTACTACATAAATATCTCACCTGAGCTTTTAAGCCAGACCTGAAACCCTCATAAGTAGAATGTTCACTGTTTACTAAACAAGGTGAAAGATGAAAATTTATTTTCTCACTTGTTTTTAAGAGGCATAACAACATACAAACAAAATTTGCCTCTTGAATATCTACCTCATTTAGCGTGGACACAACCAGGACAACTGACCCTGAGTGATCGAAGAGATATCCCATTCTCTATGCTGTCATGTCCAGGATATAAAGGCAGGGTGGAGAAGAAGGAAGGGTGAACACATTCCAAGCAGTGGTGTTCTTTCTTTCTCAGTCACCAGTACATGTAATGGAACCCCAGTTTACTGGGAATGGCTGAATTTACCTGCCCATGGAAAGTGGTGAATTAATTCCTTGTTTTTGCACTGTTTGTGTGAGCAGTTTTTGCTTTCACTATTAATTTTTTTTTTTTAATCTCAACCCAGAAGTTGTCTCACTTTTATCCTTCTGATTCTCCTCCCCATCCCACTGGGAGCAGATAAGTGAGCAAGTGGCTGCATGGGGCTGAGCTGCCAGCTGGGGGTAAAACCTTCAGCTGTGGTGTTGTACATTCACAGATACAGTCCAGCTTATATCCCCCCAGATCTAAAATGCTGCAGCACTGCTTTCCCCCTTGATCACAGGCACACTTTATCAACCACTTCCTCTCATTAAAATTAATCAAGTCAGCTGCTTGGAGGAGCTGATCCAGTCGAAATGAAGCCCAGCATGAGAAAGTTCTTACCCTTTAGTCAGGTAGTGGTAGAGCCAACACATCCAGGCTGGGAATACACTTTCATTTTAGGACACTTGTGAGACAGAAGAGTAAGGTAAAGAGAGTCTAAGGGCTTAAGACACACGTGCAACATTTGGAGCCTCTGATGGCAGGGAGTTCTTTTAAATGCTGATCAGCATTTGACAGCACCAGCAGTCTGTGGAAATACTGAAGCATTGGGCTGTTATTTAACATTTACTAATTAATACTGCATTCAAGATAATGAATGGCTTGAGCACACATGCTTTCACACACCACCTGTCCATTCCCCTCTCACTTCTGTTGTTTCTTCTCACTCTGAAGATAGCTTGCTAATTGCTATGTTTGTATGTAATATGACATGGCCACAGGGAATGGAGAAATGGGAGGAAAGGGGGTGAGAGAGACAGAGACACAAAGAAATTGTGCTTTGAGTAACTACTTCATCTTGTCTCTGGTGGTAAGAGTTTATTGTTCTAACCCCTTGGTCACCTCTTAAAATATATGAAAGGGCAATGACAACAGTTCTTAGGCACTGCTGAGGCAGACCTGTAATATATAGCTACACACCACCCTCAGTTTCATCATTCAACTGCTCCCTTTGCTGGCATTCACAACTGAAACAACCAAATGTGTCTATTAGCACCCATCAGATGAGCACTCAATCAGTAACCAGTGAGACCCATGTGTTATAAAATGAGATGAGTGCTCTGGATAACAACTTATTTCTGAAGTTGCATCATCAGAAGGAAGAAATTATGTAAAGTCAGAGTTTTGCAATAAGATGCAACATTCAGATAGAAGGTAATGTGGTATCAGTAGGGATTTTTTAAATACCCACAGTGCTTTTTGGAAAACTGCAAAATTTACTAGGGAAATTGATAAATATGTGTATATTCTAAACAATAATGTTGTGTGTGACATTTATTTCCAAAAGAAAGCACACTAATGTTTCTGCTTCATTGATAGTAATGATGACAAACTCTTCCACAACTTTCAGACTAAAACATTTTTCATTACAATACTGCCATTTCCATGATCTGATGCTTTTCTTTCAATCTTAACAGCGAAAAAGTATTCGACATAAAAAATATTAAGACATTTCTAAGCTATTTGATCAGGAAATATCCCCAAGCAAGAGTATTTGTTTTGGAATGATGTTCTGTTAAGAGCACACTTTAATCTATGTCACAAGAAGATATTTCCATCTCAAAACATCTGAGTAAATCAAAATATCTAATTTACATCAGAGATAAGTTTACATAACTTTGTATTTTGTCAGCTGGGACCTAAGCATTTTTCTAGATGCAGGAAACAGAGCATAGGCAGTGTTAGAAAGGTACCCTGAGCACACATTGTGAGTTAACCACGACATCCATTATATGACTACCATATTAAATGGGTGGCTCTTTTATTTATCACCCCAAGTGCTCCCTGTACAGCCTTAACTTGGTACTTGGAGCACTTCCTGATCCATGCTGTCAGTAATACGAGACAGGAATTTTTAACACATCTCAGGAATACTTAACAAGAGCACTTAGTCCTTACTTGAACACAAAAACTCACCCTTCCTGGCACTGAACCAAGCTAAAGCTCTAGTAATGTGTATATAGTAACAGTATAAACCAAAATATATGCCTTCTGCATGTGCTGCACAGGTATTACACACGTAAGTTGTAACTAGCAAAAGCAATAGAAAAATTTAAGTGCTTCTGTGTGAACACTTTTTTCTTGCAAGCTGGATTTAATTTCATATGGGTAGTGAATAGCAAATCCTGCTGAGGCTACTAAAATCAGGTTATCTCTCTGTTATATCTGTAACTTTAATTACATTTTTGGGTCCTGATTTTTTTCCTGTATGGAGATATTGTTTCCACCTGCAATAAAAATGACAGTTAGTAGAGTTTTCCCTTTCTGTCTCCATGTGAATATCTGCTGGCACTTCAGAACCATTAACACAGCAACATATTTCCTGTGCTTTTATAGGAGACTGGAGACCAGAAAGATCAGTATTACAATTTTATGCTGGTGTTTGCTTTACCACTTGTGTGCTAACCCGATTACAATAGTAAATGTCAATTTGTCCTTCAGAAATAGTGCACCCATGTTCTTTGGGAAAAATTTTCACAGAAATGTTCAATTTTTATATTCAGAGTTCTTAAAGGTTTTAGATGTTAACATTCTACAAACTGTATAAGAAATGGTAACAAGAAGAAAACCTCACACTTGGTACATTTATTTGTGTTCTTCTATGATACTTTCTCACTTAAATAAATGAATGAATTTATGTCCATAATACCCTTGTGATTAAAACATTCCCATGTCCATTTTTGTCTGTACCCATGTAGATGTTTGAAGCTTTTCTTCTTGGCTTGGGAGAGTAGGGAGAGGTATTCATTTGCTGAGTGGATTTCAATTTCTGTATAGAGCAGCTGGAGACTAACCTATATTTTAAAGCCAAAGGAAAGCCCAGGGAAATGTACCATATTTAAATTGGAATATATCAAAGCTGACACTAAGCAGGCTCTCTTCCTTTTCCACCATCTCCTTGCTCTATTTTACACTCCTCTTATATATCCTTAAGTTTTAATTCTTTTTATTACTTATTATCTATGCTGCTCAAAATATGCTAGGCCTTTTTAGAGACATGGAGACAGCCCTTGCCCTGAACAGCATAATGCAATAAAAATGTGTAGTTCCAAAATGCCATTTCTCCCCCTATTACTATTCTATCTGAGCAGCTCTGAATTTAATGCATTTCTCCTCATCTCCTTGTGCCCCAGGGAAGGACCACCATCTCCACTGTACAGATGGGAAACCAAATAGATCTATAGTGTACACAGAGCAGAGTTCTCAAACCAGTTTTTCTAGTCTTTGGTCTCATTCTGATCTGATCCACTTGGAAATGGGCTGCAGGGCCCTGCCACTGACATCTGCCTTAGCAGCAATTCTGTGTCATCCTCAGATAATTTTTATAGAGCTCCCGGTGCCACCTGTCTAAAGGGCATCTGAGTGCTCACAGAAAAATTGATTTGTGGTTGCTCTCTTAAATAATTGAATTAAGACACAAGCATCCAGCAGCTGCTTAGGCTCTGAGCAAGGTAAAAGGGAGAATCAGATTCTAGCTCCCACAGACACTGTGTCTGTCCCTAGAGGTTAATGGACAGATTCTTGGGAAATTACATATGTATGTGTGTATCTATCTATCTATCTATCTATCTATCTATCTATCTATCTATCTATCTATCTATCTATCTATCTAATCCCTTTGAAGACTGAACATAAATTATTGGGGAAGTCACTGGATGAAAAGTAGCAGGGCATTTCAAAGCCTGCCTTACAAGAAGTCAATGAACTATCCCCATCTCAAGTCATTAGGACACCCAAACACAGGGATCAGCTCTGCAAAGCTGTAATATGTAAAGCTGTTTGCACAGGCTGCCTCTCTTTCCCCATTCTCCCCTAGGCAGTAACACCTTCAGTCATGCACTGCAGAGCCACAAAACTGAGGTATTTGCAATCCATGGAACAGCTGCCTTTTGAATTTCTTTTCCCTAAATATGCTCCTCTGCCACTGGAGTCTGAAAGTGTTGCTTTTGATTATAAACACCTCCTACACCCCTGCTGAGCAGATTGCCATTCTCCCTCCCAGACTACCTCTGCAAGTACACTGGGAAGCCTGCCAGCATCCAAGGTTCCCCTTCCTCCTTCTGTGAGAAAACTGAGAATATATTCCTGAGAATATGGTACAGGTGCAGCTTTCACAAGAAACAGCTCCCACAGTCAACTAACGTTGCTTTAGTCAGGATGGAGACTTCTTGGGGATTTTCCCTTATTTTCTAAAACCTTAGTAACTGTACACAAACACATAAAGCTCCAACCATTCTGTGATAAATTAACATATAATAACTCTGAGTAAAAATGGTTCTATAAAAGAGATATTTATTAATAATGTCTTATGCAACAGTACTTACCTACCCTCTTTTACAAATCATTTCCCTTTAAATTAGTGGGAAAAGGAAGAAGAGAAGGATGGAAGAAATAAATAAAATACAGAAAAAATTTATTTGCAGTTTACTGGGATTCGTTTTTTCCAAATATCATCACATTCATCATTAAATATGCTATATTTCAAGACAGACCTGTGTGGTCACATTCCTGTAAACTCACTTGTTCTCACATGCTTTATTCTCTCATTTGTCTCACAGTCATCTGGACTCACACTGCCAAGTCTCATGCAGTGAACATGATAATAAAACCAATAATGTCTCCTACAATCCAGCTTTGCTGGAAGTGGCTTCCATATGCATGTGATTCCAGTGTCTCTCTCCCATACAAACGTGAAAAAAAATCTTTTTTCTGCTCCACAGCCCTCTCTCCCAGGCAGTGGATTTAGCAGGGCAATGTGACCCACTGCCTGGATGTATCCAGGGTAAGGTGAAGTTGCAGAGTAAGGACAGGACTCTGACTGTGACTGTTGTACAGCCAAGAACATTTCCTTGAGCAAGAAATCAAACACAAGGGAGGTCAGCTGTATGTAACGTCCAGAAGGGATTCAAACCTCCTGCAACCACCTTACTGCAACAGCAGGACTTGCAGCAAATATTCCATACGGAACAATAGTCAATGCTGCAGCCCAACAATACAGTCAGTTCTCCACAGGATGGTGATCTAATGTTCAAGAGAGACCTAGAATAAAATACAACAGCAGATGACATAAAATAAGAAGTGTTGATATTGGCTAGCATAATACATACAAAACATAATACAAGCAAAACCAAATAAACAACTGGTACCAGCCCTCTGAACTTAAAAAATTGTTATCAGCTCTTGGAAGCACCACTTCCAGCCATGTTTTCCCACTGTTTCTAAGCATGTGCACTCATTCATAATATGGCAATCTCTCTCGTAGAATAAAGCTTCCCCAGTTCATTCTTCTTCCTCCATATAACTAAATACATATATTCCATTAGAAAGCATAGTCAGCGACTGCATATCATGATACAGCACACATAACTGTGTGTTGCAAGCAGCAGACTCCTGATTCAGGGAATTTCACTTAAGCAACTGACAGTTTTTAACATTAAGTTCTAATTACTGATGCTGGTATTGAAAATTCCAGAAAGCAAACAATTAAGTCAACACTTTGCCTCCCCCTTCTTCAGACTCAAGTCCAATATCTCTCTGACCACTTTCCCAGTCTCACTTTCCTTTGTTTTTCCAAACCCTTCAGTGAGATGTTGGGTGGCACAGGAGCTCCAGGTCAGTGCCAATTTCATCTCCCTTTTGCTTCTTGCTGTTTTTCTTCCACTGCTCCTTGGCTCTTACTGCTCCTCTGCCCTGGGAGGGACTCTCCATCCCTTCACGGGGGTTCCTGCCCCAGTGTGAGGGTCTTCATATGTGACCCCAGCACTGTTCCCTTCCACAGTGTTCCCCCACTTTGTCTCCCTTTTCTCCTTGTAGGTCTATTCCCTTTTTTTTCCCCTTCCAACAGGGCATTATGTTATCAAACCCTGCTGCTGCTGCTCCATGAACAGTGCTGTGAGATTAAACCCATTAACAGTTCCACTTGTTATATGTTCTAAATATTTCACATTCCAAGAATGTTCAGTGGCACTGGAAGTCCCATGGAAGTCACCATGACGAAGTGCTCTGCTTTTCACTCCCAAACAGGGGTTTACCTATCTCCACCATTTGAAGAAAAAGGTAGTATGGTTTTTTCAGGAATTTTGTGGTTGCTAACCCCACAAAAATGAACAGCCAGAATCATGGAGGATTGGAGATGCACAACTAAATTTTGGGATTTGCTGGTATGGTTTGAAATTAAATTCTTAGCTGATAGTGATGGTGAACAGGATCTGCTGTAAGAGAATCTAACTTTCTTTTATCATTGAAGTAGATGTGGAGTTTAGGGACATGGCTTAGTGCTGGACCTGACAGTGTTAGGTTAATGATTGTAACCAATGACCTCAGAGATCTTTTCCTACCTTAATGATACTATGATTCTATGAAAGAATTCACTACCTTAATCTGCCCTGAATTTATGTGTTGCATACCAAAGTATTTATTACATCAAAAAGACATGTAAGAAATGGCAACTAGGCAGCTCATCCTACTAAAGTATCTACTGAAATCACATCAGTGCTTTGGTTATTAAGCTCAAATAAATATACTGCCTGGCTGTGTCTGGGGAATTTTTGAGGCTGACACTGCAGGACCAGTGACAGTTTCCATCTCTGTTACCGTGGTTACGGTAAGAAAAGACTGAATTCTTGAAAAGATAGATTTCAAACATTGAATGTCCCAGTTCTAGCTCTTGATTAGTTTAGATATTTGTAATACTTGTCTTTAATCCTGGACTGTAATCCTAATGCAAAATACACGTTTCCTTTTTCCGTGTGAAAAAGATGTTTGTCTTTTTCATCACTAAAAAAAAAGCATTTTTCACCATTTGAAAGACATTTTTTCATTTCCCTGCACTAATTATATGACTACCAAAATATAGCAAAAAATTTGAAAGAGATCTCTGTTTACTTTAAGTCTATCAAAAAATAATTGGGACAAGGTCAAACTACATACTCTGAGGAGAAATGTCAGTATTCTTTCTGAAACAAATATGCCTGAATGATGTTCTGCACAGTTACTTTTAAGAGTCATTTACTAATAATGTTTTTAAATTAACAGAGAACTTTGTATAAAGCATGAACATGATCTAAGTAGTGTTGACATTACATTTATGATACTAATAATGAATGGAAATTATATGGTCAGGCAAAAGAATAAAGAAAAATAAGCTACTATACTATGGTTTCTAGAAGCCAAAACCTCTGGTAATTATTTTTCATGAACCCTTCATTTTAACAGGTAATACCACAGTGAAGTATTAGATTCATTTTGACATGAAAGCTAATTGCATTCAAGCATTTGAAGGATAAACAGTAGAAAATTGTAAAATTTAAGATAGGTGTATTGGTGTCCAGGCTTTCGTAGCAGAATGGCTTCAAGAGTGGCTTCTATGAGAACCTCCCAGAAACTTTCCCCATGTCCAACAGAGCCAATGCCAGCCAGCTCCAAGGTGGACCCACCACGGGACAAAGCTGAGCCCACCAGCAGCAGGTAGCACCTCTGGGGTAATACAGTTAAGAAGAAAAAAAAAAAAATGTGCAGCAGCATCCAGAGAGAAAAGTGACAGTGTGTGAAGGGATCAGCTCTGCAGACACCAAGGTCAGGGAAGAAGAAGAAGAAGCAGGAGGTGGTTCAGGCGTCAGAGCAGAGATTGCCCTGCAGTCTACAGTGAAGCCGTTGGTGAGGCAGCTC
Source organism: Melospiza georgiana (assembly GCF_028018845.1). Lineage (NCBI taxonomy): Eukaryota > Metazoa > Chordata > Aves > Passeriformes > Passerellidae > Melospiza > Melospiza georgiana. The sequence continues at coordinate 94,654,921 of NC_080432.1, forward strand.
TTCCCCTGCCGACCATGGAGGAGCAGAGATCCACCTGCAGCCCAAGAAGGAACCCATGTCAGAGCAGGTGGGTGCCCAAAGGAGGTTACACCCCATGGGAAGCCCACTCCTGGCAGAACCTGTGTCCCTGTGGAGACAGAAGCCCATGCTGGAGCAGTTTGCTGGCAGAACTTGTGAGACCATGGAGCACAGCCGACATGTGATGAACTGAGAGCAGTCCCCATTTCCCTGAGATGCTGAGGGGAAAGAGGTAGGTAAAAGCAAGAATAAAGCTGAGATGGGAAAGGAGGGAAGGGTAAGGGGTTTTTTTAAGATGAAGTTTTATTTCTCATTATCCTGCTCTGATTTGATTGGCAATAAATTAATTTAATTTCTCCAAGTGGAGACTGTTTTGCCCATGATTGCTATTGTGGAGTGATCTCTCCCTGCTCCTGTTTCAACCTTTTCATTACATTTTCTCTCCCTTGCCCAGCTGAGAAGGGGAGTTACAGAGCAGCTTTGGTGGGTGCCTGGAATTCATCCAAGGTCAACCCACCACAACAGGACAAAGAAAATATGATGAGGACTAAAGGAATACAGTTAGAGAAAAGAAAATATGTATCTGGAGTCAAATCAAATATAAAATATCAAGTCTAATCAAATGACAAAAATAATTAGAAAAATTGTATCCCAAAACTCAGCTGAAACAGGAATAATCAAAATGTTTGGTACTTTACTTTGTACAATAGTCCTAAGCTAATAACAGAAGGATCAGTGTTCTGAAAATTTTTAGCATCTTCTGAGATAACTCTCCTCAAGTGAAAGGCCAGTATGACATTCCCAACTCCTTCAACTGAACATAATTCAACAAATCTTCTGACAGGTTGGAGAAGTGTGAACATAACACCTGTTGTGCTTAAGTACACATATGCTAGAGCTGTAACAGCCCACTAAACAGGGCCAGAGCACAAGCTCAGCTGCAGCTGGTTCCCTTATAGGAGCACTTAATGAGCTTTCATACTCCCAGATATCACCAAGATATAGATTTGAACACAAAATAGGCCAACGAGATCTTCAGACATCCTGCTTTGTGTGGGAAGAAAGTTTAGGTATCAGCATACAAGTTGTGCCAGCTAGTTACCCTGAAAGCCAAAATGATGTTTATTTTTTTTACCAGGATTCATATAGTCATGGAGTTTCAGAGCAGTAGGGCATAAAAGTAAGTCCATGCCCTTCTGTTGAAATCCATTGCGAATGGTTTGAAATCCATGAGACTTTTCTGTTTCGCTAAGGAATAATAAATGAAAAAATACTCAAAAGCAAAGAAAAAAGAACACTGCTTTTTATTTTTTTAATAGAAAGCTTAAAATTTACTAAGAATGTGTGGCACATCCCTCAGGAATCATTTAGCTGACACTTCATTCACTTATGCTGATGTTTAATTCTGTGTAGTGCTTTCTGAGAAGACAGGATTTTATTCAGCCTGTGCTTCAGTGAGGAAGTTAATTTGGTAGAGGAAGGGGATTTTAACCATTATATTCAGTTAATTTTGTATAGGAAATACTGTCATAATACCAGGAGCTTCAGGAGAGATGCAGGCAAGGAAGACTGGTTGATTTATAGGCACTGTAAATACAGATTCTAATGAGTCATTTTAAGACTACCTGGACACAAAATTTGCCTCTGAATTTACACATAAGACTACCCGAGTAACTCCACTGACAAAACAGCACCTTGAGCCAGTCACATATTAACATAGTTCACAAAGTGGTCCACAGGACCCTCTGGATACTCCAGCTTAACAGTAGGAATGGCAGTTCTGTCTAGTTCTGGCTGACTAACTAACCTTGACAAAATATTTAATCTTGTTTCACTGATCCTTTGCTGAAAGAGGATTTGAGTCCTTGACTACCTGACATCTATGTATGAAAATGTGTGCAAGTATATAGCAAATATGTATTATTATATAGTAAATATTACCATAACAAACCATGCAAAGGAAAACCCCTTTTGCATGTTAACTTAAGGCTAGGTCAAAATACTCTTGCAATGAGTTTCTGTTTTTATGCTTACTTTACAATAAATCAACACCATAGCTGTCAATACTCCAAAACCTTGATGAAAACTGTGGAACAGTTTGACCAGTTCTAAGCTTTGCTGCTCTGTATTTACATTCACAAAAGGACTCAGCTGACCAATTGCAGCCCCTCCTCTAATATGCATTAACCTAAAGCTGAACAGCTGCCAACGTGATCTCTGTAAAGCTTCATTGCATTCCCTGCTTAGTCTTCATTTTGTCACGTTATAGTATTTGTAGATCAAAAACAGCTCTCCAGCCCTGCCTTAAGCAGTGGATAAAGCAATTTCCTTTAAGAGTTTTAGGGTATTACACCCAAGTGCATTTCTGAAAAGTCTCAAATGGAGCAGATAAAAGGGCAAGCAATGGATATAAAAAGAAGTCATTTCAACTTGATACCTGGCAAAAGGGGGTGATTTTTCTGTCTGTTGATTTCACAAATCATTAAACTTAACAGCAAACATAAAATGAATGTTTCCTGCCCTTTTTCTGAATGTGGAGGCGTACAGGCACTTGTAATGTTCCCCTATGTGAGTGGCCATTAGACTGAGCATTGCAAGGAGGGCAACTGCATAAGTGCTCTCACAGCATCATTGCCAGACACCAGATGCAGTTGTTGTGGCCCCAGGGCCAGAAACCACAAGTACTTACTGTGATTGCAGTCAGAGGTCTCATCTGTGTCCAGGTTATTCTTTTCTTCTCCAGCAGAAAACATCAGTGATTCAGCTTCACTTAAACTATACAGTGCTTATATAGAAGATGACATCACTCACTTTCTCTACATTCATTTCAAGAAATCTCTCTTTAATGCACTCCTCTGCTTTGCTGTGCCACTCCTCAGCTGATACAAGGGGCTGCAGCTGGATGCCTTTTTCAGCTGACTCCAGCTAGCCTGGTGCTTTACCTGACAGGGAGCTATCTTTTCAGATGCTTTTCCAACTTCCTTCCTTCCTTTTTTCAGATGTTTTACCAACTTCCTTTTCTTTGAGAGTAGCCTTCACCAACAGTGTATTGCAGTAAAGACTTCCTCAGGCTGTGCTTCAACAAGACACACAAAGTAATGAAGAACAGGTCCTGGATTCCACAGCCCACATTTAAGAATACCCAACCATGACAGTGCACCATATTATTGCAGTGAAGTTTAACCCTTATGCCCAAAACTGGCCTGAGCACCTTGCCCTCTAGGCATCTGCTGTATAAACACTGGGACTCTCATATTTGTAGCTTCAGATGTTTGTCATGGTGATTCAATCAACACTAAGGAGGAACATCATTGTTTCTTAGAGTATCAGCTCCAATGCTTCAAAGAAAAGTAGAACTAAAAAAGAAACTGAAAAATTACCTTAAAATGGAAAAGCCAGGATACAAGAGTTTGGAATCCTATATAGAATCACATTTTAATGAATTTAACATTGAGTCCTGCCTTTGATGCTTTTGATTAGTACATAGTAATTCCCTCATGAGCTTGAGTAAACACAGGTCAGAAAAATCAGGACCATCATACTGGTTCTAAGACAGAAGTATCCTTTCTCCTGAGCACCAAAAATTGATTTTTTCAACATCTTGTACTTATACTAAATCTCTAAATTACTAAATTACTAAATCAGTAATACAAATTAATATTTAAAAAAATTAAAAGCAATTTTTAAAAGTCAAAATCTCTTTATTCGCTTTATTCTTGGTAGTTTTGCTTTTCTTGGCGGTCTTCCAGATTTATATTTTCTGCTCTTTATCAGCAATCTTTTAACAAGAATAGTTTTGACAGACTGAATAATAGAAAACAGTGTATGCTGACAATCAGATGAATTAATGGACAAGTATTGGTACTTAAAGCTTACTTTTAATACTAGCTCAGACTTGTGTTACAGCACTGAAACACTAAATCACTGTGGACAGGGACAGAAAGTGTGCACATTGGCATCACAGCATTGCATTAGCTCTAACACTTCTGTTACTTTGCTTTTTATGAACTATCAAGATCCTGCACATGGTATTTGAGAAATTAAGATCATGTTGCAAGGAAAAATTCCTTCTGATTATGGTGATCATACCATAAGGTACTTTTGAATGTCATATGTTATTTTAAAAAAAAACCAAACAAACACAAAACAAAACAAAAAACACCACAAGAAGGGATGAGTGCTAGAAAGTACTGACTGCCTGGAGTTAGTCTTTGCAGGACCATTCCCTGAAACTGCTTGAATCTCTAAACTTGAATCACTGTAGGAAAGAGAAGCAGATATACCCATGAGGTTTTGATTCAGAATTTGTAATTCAGCTTTTGTTCAAGATTTGATTGGGAAAAACTGTTCCTGGGACTAATCCAGAGAAAAGCTAAGTTTTAGAGAGAGCCCCATAACTCGCTGTGTCATTTGTACTGATGTCAGTGACAATTTGTGGTGTGAATTCCACTCAGTATCACTTTAAATATGATGCAGCAATTCTCATTGGGAGCACCAAAGTTCTTTCACAACACAATCTGCTGATTTCCCAGGATTTGGCCTATTAAAAGCAGACTAAGAAATTAATAAGCTGTATCTCAAAGTGCATATTTTCATTTTTACTTCCACTAAAATGATATGAGACACAGACCTTAAGGTCCAGCCTGGCTCAGGTAGCAGCACTGCACACAAGGGGTGGCAGCTGCTGTGGGTGTCTCAGAACTGGGCAGAAGCAGCAAGGAACAAGCAGTCCCTTGCAGCTGACAAGTTAAGGAGCACTTGAAAGGCATCACAAGCTTTTCTGTTCCTTCAGCAGCAGTCAGGCCAGTGCCCCTAACCCCAGGAAGGTCACACACTGATAAGTTACAAACTACTGACCAGCCTCCGTCACTAATTCCGCTGGCGACAGGTTTGGCTGATTTGCACTCGTAATCATGCAGGCTGCTATGGCACTGGTAATATGAGAACTAATGAGGCAGCAGTTGCTTTGCTCAAATTATTCCCCATCCTTCCCTTCCAGTGGTTGCCTGACTTAAAAAGAGAGGCCCTGAAGGCACAGAACATGCTGGATTCCCAAGGCCCATATATCAGGGCATCCCTTATGCAGCCATCATCCCTCTCTAACTCTTGCTGTAACATCCAGCAAAATGCACAGCTACTTCTGAATTATTTTGACATATCATTACCTTTACATTGCAGCTTAGATTTCAAGCATAGCTTTTAAGCACAGATTGATTTATAGGCATATAGGCATATGTTTTTTCCACCAAAAAGAAACAACTTGATTTCTTAATTAATCAGTCTTTCCAAAGACGTTGAGATGTAACTAAATAATTCAATACAGTATCAGGAAGGGAGTGCTGAAGGACTGGAGGCCTCTTTTCTAAAAGAAAACTGCACCTAGGACCTGAGTCATGGGACATAAATTTAATACTTATTTTGATAACTTGAAGGCAAATAAGGTTTCCTTTGCAAATGCTGGCTTACCAAATAGGCATGCAAATACTCCAGGGCAAACACTCAACAGAGCACATGGAGAGTGTGAGTTATGAATATACCACAAAATTAAAGGAGCAGATGTATATCTCTGGTGCTCATTGGAACAGTGAGCCTTCTGACTGCAGACATGCAGCCACTTGACATTTTTGATATGTGTTTACACCACTGGAAGGGCACAGAGAGAATGGATGGCCAGTCAGTGTACAAGGATGAGACAAATGATGCTTTGAGCAAAACCTACATGCACCAGGAAAAAATGCTTGCAGCCTGAAGGGGAAGTATAGGATGGCGTTGTTTCCAGGCTAAAACAAAGGTTAAACCACAGAGGTTAAACCAATGAGTGAAAAGCAGAGCAGCAAAGCAAGACATCAAACTTTTCTGTCTCACAAAGAATCATAGAATCACTAAGATTGGAAAAGCCATATGTGATTGAGTCCAACCATTAACCCAGCAGCACTGTGTTCACCACTAAAGTGTACTCTCAAGTGCCACATCCACACACCTTTTGAATCATCTGTATATCTCCTACACCATCATCTATTTCACTTCTGATTTTGGCACTCTATGTCTGTGACCTTGGAGCAGAAAACAACTCTCAGACTAAAAGACCAGGAGATGCATTTCTTCGTGTAAACCACACAATAACCCCAGATTTAGTGATTTCCTCCTCTGCCCAAGAGACTTGAGAATAAATTTGATTCACAGTATTTTTCACTAATACAAAACCTATCAACAAAAATCTCATGCAAATCTCTTAAAAAGCCAGTTATCCTGGAAGTAGGAATCTTGTAAGTCCTCTAATCACCTAGCTAGCAAAGTCATCCCATACCCACACACATCAACACCTTTCAACAAGTTTATGATTGCATGCAGAACCCTCATACATATACATATACTATATAATAGATAAGTTACATATTTGTGACATGTATCTCTACGTGCCACATAACTAATACAAAACCGTGACTCTAATGTAAGTCTAATGTAAGACTTGATACTTCAAAGACCCACTTCCAACTGCATTTTATTGTACTCAGGTAGCTGTTACCTGTACTCTGTGCACCTCCACATTGGTATTCTTAGATTTGGTAATCTTGTCCATGTTTCCTTAGGCTGCTCCTGATGACTTATTGGTATTTCTAGGCCCTATTATACTGATTTGTGAACAGTATTTTCCAGTGCTCATTTGTTGGACTGGGCTAAACAGGGCAAGGGATGTCATTGTTATTGGCAGGGCCCCTACTGTACATGGTGGCTGCTAAAAGGAACCCACACAAATAATGTGAAAAACAGTTTAACCTTGGCTCCCCTAGTCCTTAAATTTCTACAGTGCTTGCCTTGAACCCAGCCCTCCTGTCTCCTCTGTTCAGAGCATGCAGGTTGTGGGGCTGATGCAGATGGACTCTGCTCTCTTCTGGTGAAGCTCCCCAGCCTCACCCTCTGCCCTCACCCTCCTGCTCTGCAGCACAGAAGTGACTTTGCAGGCAGCTGCACAATCCTATGGTGCCAACATAAATACATACTGAGAGCTATGGAGTGGCTCTCTTAGGGTTGACGTATTTGTTTTGCCAGGTGATGCACATTTCTGTTATTAACTGAAATTTGAGAACAAGCAAACAACCTTCTGGGAAATCATGCAAGAAGGAGTGCTTTTTCTCATCTTGAACTTTCCACTGTAATAATGTTTTTCTCATTTACCACAGAATGTTCAGAAGATGTTTGTCTTGTCAGAATAAATTTCTTCAGTGCGTTTATTACTAGTTCTGCACTGGACTATTATAAGCAATATAAGTTTACCTTTGACTGGCACCTCAGATTTGATACAATTTTTTAAAATTAAGACCTTTCACACTTTTGGCTGTGAAGAGCACCTCGCTTTCTTTTCCAGATTAAAAATGTTTAAAGTAAACAACCATTTGCAAAAAGGATACCAAATTTGACTTTGCATTAAAGTAAGCAATACAGCAGCAATGCCCATTCGTTCTGAGATGCTTTGCAGGTCAAGGAAATAAAGTGCTAAAGTGCTCCTGTTTCAGACTTAAATTATGATGGAGCTGCTGTGCCGGAGACCAAAACCTTATTTTAACTAAATTTAAAACAACATAAGAAGGAAAGAGAGGGGGGGGGCGGGGAAGGAAAAAGGAAAAAAAAAAAAAAAAAAAAAAAAAAAAGGAGAAAAGGAAGAATCAGTGTTGCCATTTCTGCAGGTGATCAGTTAGCACGTTTAGCCATTTCTCCACGAGCGGGCAGCCCTTTGCTGACGATGCGGGCGCTCCGCCCGCTCTGCCGGAGCCGGTGCGGAGGAGCAGCGGCCCCGAGCGGCCGCACGGAGCCACCGAGCATCCCAAAAACACCTGCTGGCATCATCTAACAGCTCCCGGTCGGCCGCCTAAACCACAAACAAAACAAAGCAAAAATATTTACCTCTAAACCACCACTTTGTAGAAACGCCTCGTTTTAATTCTCTTTTCAGAGCTCTGAGAAAGCTCCGCGTTAGGTTCAAAAGTGCGGTGTGAATTTGGTGTGTATTTTGGGAAAACACGTGGAAGCCTGGATATTTAAACCTGAATCCAGCGGAAGAAGGCAAAGGAAATTAATTATGTGTGCACATACAAAAGACCTGGAAATAGCACTGCTTACCCAGTGATTTTAATATCTTTGTTTTCATAGGGCTTGGCTACACAGCCTAGTACAGTGCACTACTCCCAGGGCTAAGGGTAAGTATTCTTCATTTCTTGCTAGTTTTTCTTAGAAAAAATGCTGCTTTATCCCTGCTCAGTTTTTCTGCTACCCAGCTGCTCTGCTCAGTGAGGTCTCAGAACTTGCTCATGGAAACTGAAGTCCTCTTTGACAAACTGCATTTTTTGACAGAACCAAGTTTGCCAGACTGTCAGACTGAGACAGCTGGAATGAGGGATTTTTTCAAAATGTTCAGGAATGACAGACAAATTATGTCATGAAATAGCATCATATTGAGGCATAGCATTATAATACATAAATTCTCATGAAATTACAACAGTGCAAGCATTCTTGCCTGAGAACAGTCTTCACAATTTTAAGTCTACTCCAGACTGGAAACTACACTGATTTGATCACAATCCAGTTTTATCTTGTGATGTATTCTGCATCATAATTTGGAAAGTCACACCAAAAAATGCCTGAATTCTTATAAAACAGTGCTTTATATAACATAGAAAAAGTATTTTACAATATTTTGCATGCTTAGCAATCACACTAACAGCAAAATTCACTGAAGGAGGTTTTTACAATCCCTCATAAACAGAGAAGGAAATTAAATATTTTAATGCTGTTATATGAAGTGATTATCCTTCATCATCTGGGAAAATGATCTCAGTTCTGGTCATCTAATTCCATTGGATCCAGCAGAATTTAACAGAAGTCTTTGCAGAAGTTGCAATATTCCAAGAAATAAGTCTCATAAAACAGTAAATTATTCCACAGATCCACGCTAAAGCTAAAGGTTAAATTCCATCACAACAGGTAACTGCAAAACTTGTTTTTCACAGTTGAAACTTGTACAACTCAAGCTACAGACATGAGTTATTAGAGAGGATCTGATATAGGTTAAAGAATGTAGAGGAGCACCTAATAATGACCACTTCTCTGGGGGTCATTTCTCATCATACAAAGTTAAAGGGCAATTGGTGACATCAAAATGCAAAACAAGGGTAAAGAGATTGTTTCAGCTGAAACAATATTATTGCAAGGGCTACCACCTCAAATGGTGCATATGCACCATACTCAGACTGGGGGAAGGCATTTCCCCATGAGCCACTCTTCAGAGAATTCTGGCACTTTGAGCTGACTCTCTGGCACCAGACACTGCTGAAACAGGACACCAAATCTCAGGTTTGGCACAGTATAGCAGATCCTGCATTCCTAAAATTCCTGTTTAGTCTGTGCAAATTGGATCTAACCAAACGCTCCTGCTGGGCTTACAAAAACAAGGATAAAGTCTAAATTAGGCAATGGAGTTTGGCAACTGTATTTAAAGCTGAACTATGTGTAAGCTCAAAGTAAAATTCTACAAGATAGTGGTGCTTCTACTGTCTTGGAAGAACACATGCAGCTCCAATGGCCAGCATAGGCACTACTACAGAATTGTGTGAAATTGTTTATCTATGCAGCCCCAAATTAAAAAAAACAAACTCATACCATTTACTCTGTAAAATTCCATGTAGGGTTTGAAATTAATTTCAGAAACTATTTGTACTACCTATGATGCATACAGAATTTAAAATTTGGCTTTACAATCTAGACCATCAATTCAAGCCACTAGAAATTAAAACCATGAATAAATAGATGAAAATAGATTATACAAAGAAGATTGAGGCCATCTGTCTTGTCAAAGAGGAAATGCTTGAAAGACAAACCCCAAAAACTTATATGGAGTACAAAACTCTTTCAATTTTTTTTTTTTTTTTTTTTTTTGTTAAACTTAAATTGTCTCAAATGTGAATGAAATCTTATAGTCTACAGACTGTATCTGAACTAGATAGAATGAGACTGGCTGTGTTACAATCCCCACCATGATTAAGGGAAAGAGTCATCCAGGCTCGTACTACATCCATACACTTTTTGAGGGGTTGTTAGTTATTCAGCTGGCAAAGTAAGGCAATGGATCTATTCTGCATTTCCTCCTTGTAAAAAAGCTGGCTCATATAACAGTATTTCTTACTATGAATATAGAGTGTGGGCAGGAAATTCTCTCTGTGTTAATATTTATTTCAATATTGCTTTAAGAGGTCCTTCCTTTTTATTTGTACTCTGATATACCTACCATTATACCAGGTATTGTACAGTTGAAGAATTGCAAGACAACTTCTGACCCAAAGTGTTTACTGTTGAAGACTGAAATGAAAAATAAAAACATCATTAAGGTTAACTTCATTATGTAAAGATGCTTCTTCAAAACCTCTTTAAGTTATATATAAAAATAAGAAACAAAAATTAAAACTATTCGTTTTGTAACTATCAAAGCAATAAATATTTTTATATGTTTAATAAATATTAAACAGAAGTCTGCAATACAGTTTTGAACTTTCTGAGACACTTTTTTTTTCCATTTTCATCAGTTCAGTTTTCTTACCTCTAAAGTGGGAAAACTTTATCAAAACTGGCAAACTCATCTTTGATTCATGTTATTCTTTCTGAAGCACTTTGATAAGGTTAAGCAAACATCATTGTGGGGTAAAATTAAGCATTCATTGTTTTCTTTATTTTTAAAATGCATATTTTATGTGAAGGTACAAGATTTTACACTAAAAAAGCAGATGAAAAACACAGAGAGAGAAATAACAAAGAGATGGATATATATGTGCTTCTCAGATATCTTAAAATCTACTTATATAAATTCAAGCCTGGAAGTTAAAGCTGAACATAAATACTCTAACTAAATTCTGAAATAATTTCTCCAATGCCTCCACAAATAAGTCAAAAGTTTGTTATAACTATGTATGCACAACAGCTCCATTGCAAGTGCTATGTGATTTCCAAAACAGATTATTCTGCATGTTTTCATAACAAAGAGAACAGACCAATGCCACGTTTCCATTTTTCTAGTATTTTTAATCAACACTAGCAGGTAATTTTTTCCGAGTTTCCTGGACAACAGTCTTTTTTTTCCCTAGTTAAAAGACCAATTTTAAACCCCAAAACATTAAAGCACTGGAAGGAAAAGAAAATGGTATGAAAATGTCTTCTAAAATCCTTTTAAATTTCCATTTCAAGCTTAGATGTAGCTTTTCCATATTTAATCAAAAGCATTCAGGTGTCTGCTCTCAGAGAATTTAGCAGAGAATCACATTCCTACTATCAGCAAGTTGCAGTCCTTCCAAGTGCTTTGTGCAGTGACCTTAGCAACTCAGAGGGCTGAGGAATTGAGGATTCTGACTGAAGCAGGCTCTGACTTCATGAAGCATGGTCTGAATTCTCAAAGTATTTAAAACCAGCACTTACCAACTAAAATGTAGTGAGCATCATTCCACTCCACTATTTCCGAATTCAATTTTACTTTCCTCTCTTCAAATGGAATTGAATATGATCAGTTAAAAGATATTATTAAAGGAGGCATCAAAGAGTAACATTTTTAAAATAAACAGTATTAACTTGTCATAATTTTGTGTTAATAAAAATATCAGGCTATTGCAGTGTAGAAAACACAGAGTAAATGTGAAGTAGGTATGGAGAGGAAATGTGTTGGAAGTTTACTTTGAATATAAAAGGAAATAGTATTAAGAAGATCATGTTCAGTAAAGAATATCTATTACAACATCATGTAGCTTTTTATTTTGTGTGGCTCTTTTATGACAAATTCCAATATGCAAACCTTGGCAGAAAAATAATCTCTACTTAAAATATTTGTAGTTGTAATTGCATTTATCTGAAAGTATCCCTGTATATTGTAAGGACCCCATTTGGGTGCCAAAAATAGGCATCTAGTGCCATTTGAAACAGCTTATTATTTTTGAGATATCCACATGTCAGATATGCCACATATCTTCCTGGGACAGCAGTTGGAGGACAGATAGGACAGCATTTTGGAAGCTTGAGACCACACATATTAAATGTTACTATTTATCTGTATTTGGTCAATTGATTCCAACTTGAGTCACACATCAAATAATTGAGAATAATTACCAACTGAAGTTTGTCAATCAGGCAATAAGGAAGCAATTCAATGTACATAAATGAATAACAAGCCAACAACTATAAAGAGGGTTATAATTAAAGATGATACTGCATTAAGTTTGAAAGTCTAATTAGAAGTCTAAAATTGTTTCCTGATAAATGTGTGAGTTCCATTTCATCCCCAATTAGTCAAAAATTTTCAGTTAAACCACCTATGATGATTTTTAAACCTATAATTGAAGACTCTCATCAGCAAATTTCCAGATTTAAGCAGTAAGCAACTACACCTCTTCACTCTTCTGTTCAAGATAATCCTCCATAAAAATGAGGATGGTTGGATATTAGAAAAATATTTTTCACCCAGAGGGTGGTTTGGCACTGGAACAGGCTCCCCAGGGAAGTGGTCACAGCACCAGCCTGACAGAGCTCAGGAAGTGTTTCAATGCTCTTAGGCCCAGAGTGTGACTCTTGGGGATGCTGATGTGAAGGACCATGATTTGGACTTCAATGATCCTTGTGTGTTGCTTACAACTCAGCGCATTCTGTGAAGGTAAAAATCCAATTCAAATTAAAGCATGATTTAAGAAACATTAATGTTACACTAATTCTTTCAAGGCAAGCTTTTGTTTCCAGGCAATTAGCCATTCTGTCTCCCATTCATGTAGCTTTACACACTTACTACTCCAGTTACATTCCACAGGCACTGGAAAGGATGCATGAGACATGAAGTTACTTGGTGTGCACTTCACCATAACTCAACATTTATGTATCGTTTTGGAACTATATGTAATAGTAGTGCTGGCTGCCATCAGCAGAGAGAAACAAACATTCTAGGACATGACATATCCTAATCTGTCACAGACATAAGATTAGAAGAGCCACATCTTTTCCACAGTAGACTATGAAGGCAATGTAGACAACTATCTCTAATAGACAACTGAGTTACAGACTATAGAATCATAGGATGGTTTGTGTTGGAAGGGAGTTAAAAACCATCTAGTACCTACACATCTGCCATGGGTAGAGACACCTTCCACTGGACCCGGTTTCCCAAGACTCCATTCAACCTGGCCTTGAACACTCCCAGGAATGAGGCATCCACTTCTTTAGGAAACCTGTTCCAGAGCCTCACCACCCTCACAGGGAAGAATACCATTACACCATTTACTCAAATAAATCCTGCCTCTGCTACCAAAGAGATGTTTTAAACTGTTACAGTGAAAATTTTGCAGTTGAAACTTTCCTCGTTGCAGCTCTAAAGAAGACAAACTTTGATTTACAAGGATGAATAAAACAAACTGCAGTTGCCTCTGAGGCAACTGCTGCTTTCCCTTTGGCTAAAGGATATATTATTTTCTGTTGTGTTTTAAGGACCCTGGCTGTATCCATATGACACACTGAAGTAAAACCCTTTGGAGTTATTACATTCTATCAGGTAGCTAATATGTCTTTTAAAAATACTCTAAATGTGTTTACAGGCTAGAGACTAACAATCTGTCAAGTAATTCATGTTTCTGAAGTCTCTAATATGGTACATACATTTGGTAGGATTTCTTTTTCCCTAAGGAAAAAAAGTGGCAGTCTTGATTACATCACGCTAGAAAAATTGCCTCTCTAGCTTCTTGGCTGCATTAAACAAATGAAACTACTGTACATTATGTAAACACTTGTAAAAATGTCAGTGGAAATTAAACAAGTTTTTTCACCCTCTTGAGGAAGATTTCTGCAGGTATTTCTCAATATAAAGTATTAGAGCTGCCTAGAGAACCTCCACTCTCACAACTTGCACAGTCTGATTTCTTTCAGCACTGAAATGAACTGAATAAAATGAAATAGTGTAGGAAAAAAAAACCACTTAGGGGGCAGGTATCTGCTCTGCTTTCTCCCTACAACATTCTTACACTCCCTACAAGAGCCAAACATCATACACCAAAAATCCTCCTTTGTCAGAATGTGACAAAATGAAAGGCTTTGACATGCATCAGAACATGACTGGGAGTAAAAAGATAATACTACAGAACTTAGAGGGGAAAATACAGTTGCTACTCCCTGGATAGAACACTACTGGTATCCATCCTCTCCCACACAATACAATCTAAAATGCTAAATAAATGGAGGGTGGAGCCGAGTGGAGACATCCCAGCCAGGGCCTGTCAAAACCCTTGAGAAGAGGGAACTCGGCACTTCCCAGCTGATAAGCCACACAATGGCTGAAATCCATGGGAGATAAAGGAAGATGTCCTGCTGTTCAACCAGCAACCATGACAAAATTGCTCTCCTTGGACTGGCACACGTCCCCATCCCAAGGTTATCTCAGATACTATATTGAGATATCTGCCCCAGGGTACAAGTACCCTCACTGAATTAGATGTAGGAGTACAGTCACTCAAGCTTCTCCTAAAACAAAGAAATGTTATTAGAAGTTAGTTAAGAGTGGGGAGAAGTTGGCAGAAGGCTCCATCATAGCTTCTGGGAGCAGCTGAACCTGTCTCCATCATAGGAACATCATTTGGTAAGAATTGTGTTCTCTGCATGATGGATGATTATCCCAAGCCAATTTTCAGTGGGGAATGGAGCTTGTCTGCATAGTGCTTTCAATTAGGATGCTGCTTTGAATATATTTTTGCAGTCAGGTACTATCACTGGCAGTCTTCAAACTGTAACCTGTCACTACTTTATTAATGAAGAGTATTGTTCTGTAAACTGTTAATGTGAAGCCTTCAAAGGGACTGTCATTCCCTGGCAGTGGGTAAAGGTGTGAGACCTGGGAGGGGGTTTCTCTTTTTGGCACATGACTCCAAATAAGTCAGTGAAACTACCCTCTGATGCAGCAGGACTGCTTACTGAAGGTACAGAGTGCCCCAAAGGGACACGAAGAGGCAGGTCAGGCACAAGGGCCTTCGCTTTCCTGGGGCACTGACAGACAAATCAAACAATAAGTGTTTGAGTCAGTCTCCCCTTTTCACTGGCAGCATACCAGCAATCTGCACTAACAAGGAATATCTAAGGAAGCCCAATACACTCTATCTCTTGAAAATAACAGAGCATTCAACACAGGCCCAGAAGTCAGAAATTCTCATATCTTCAGTCTATAAACTTATATTTTGAATATGCATCCATGCATCTTTCAAGCAGGAAAATTATTCACAACATCCTGACTATACTCATTATTCACTCTCAGCTGCTTGTACTTTAGTAGGACAGCAGACAAAACTTAACATTTTTAATTTCTTTCACAGTTTTAAAAATATGGGGGGGGGGAAGAAAAGATAATTTGTGGTGGTGTTTTTACAGACCCAGGTTATTATAATGATTCAGTCTTCTATGCAAGCACTAGTAGGGAGTAGAAAATATTTCTGCTAGTTATTCCAGAAAATAAAATATTGTGTGGAACGAATTTCCATACTACAAGAGTAGTTTAGACTGCATAATTTAGTCCTTGTACCTATGTTCTCCTACATACAGTAAGTATTAAAAGAGTAGCTACAAAGAAGTCAGAGACTTCCTTTTTCACAAGGGATCACATGGAAAAAAGATAAGGGGTAATGGGTATAAGTTAATCCTGGTGAGATTCCATTTGAACACAAGAAGAAAATTTCTCACAATGAGAAAAATCATCTGTCGGAATACTCTTCCCAGGAAAGTGGTGGATTCCCCAACACAGGACACTCTCAAAATTTACTTGGACATGGTCTTGGGCCACCTAATCTAGACTGTGCTTTTACCAGGAAAGGTTGGACCACAAGATCCTTGAGGTGCCTCCCAACCTAGTATTCTATGATTTTCAGCTAATGATGGATCTGGGTTTTAATGGTCCCTAAATAATCAAGGAACCATTCTAAACACATATTTTTAAGATATTTTTTAAAGTAGCATTAGCTGTTCTTAATATAATTGTTTTTAAAATTGAAGTTGTTATCTCTTTGGAATTTTGTAATTTCACCCTCAAACCAAGCATCTCGACATTCACAGCACTCCAAAGACCTATGAATTCTCTCCATAAAAACTGCCACCGCTGTCCAGGCTAATTTAAAATTATGCCTTTTTCCTCTTAGGAGATCTTCTGAAATTAGAATCTTGTCAGTTGATTGGCAATTGGCATTAAGCCAGGATATAATTCTCTGGTATGCACCATTAAACCTCACAGTGAGAATTAATTAGTACTGCAAAAGCACTTTGGAAATGAAATGCGCTGTGTACTAAATAATTATTATTTTTATTATTATAACATTGTAAGAAAATTAGCAAGTGACTAAGAGACAGTTTACAAGACCTCCACTGAAAAATGCATTAGATGACCTATTTCTAAGAGATCATCCAAATAAAATTATCCACCTCTATATACATCTAAATCTGTTTAGATGTATATAGAGGTGGATAATAAGGTGCCATAATGGAACAGCACTGGTAATATAGCTGGGTTTGGATATGGAATCAGTGAAGAAAAAGAAATTTGCCAAGTAATTCACAAGACAGCATTATGATAGGGTTTTCTGCCTATTATCTGCTGTAGCCATATATATTCATATGTGGGCAAACATAATTTGTAAATATCCATGGAAAATAAGCTGCAGAACTCACTTTGATTAGTCACTTAAATTTAATAACTAAATTAGGAGCTTAATCCCAAAATATTCTTTGCAACATCAAGCACAATATTCGCTCAGATCTCACAGGTTTAACACAGAATCTAGATTTTTCTTCATACTGACAAAAAACAGATTTTCCATGATTCAGACAATACCCCTCTCCTCAAAGGCTAAATGACTCACCTGAGATTTTTGCACACAATATGGGCTGATTTAGAGCCATCTTCATTATCCAAAATATTTCTTACCATGTCCTTAGATGCATACACAAAGCCAAATGTGTGATTTCATAATCCTGCTCAGCTATCACTTCGAAGACTTCCTTCATAATTATGGAAGTTAGAAACCAACTTTGCCAAGAGTGGGAACTGAGGCTTTGGATAGGAATCATTGGGATAATTTTGCCTACATTCCTTCAACTATTCCTTTCCTTGTTTCCTTGCTCAACAAAAGAAAAGGTAGCAGATTATGCATTTGCAAACTCTAGGGTAATAAATGGCAGTGAGATATGAATAAATTCACACAGTGAGACAGAGTAGAATCCTCAACATAATCTGCATGAAAAATGCAGTTTTGAGGCTCTGATTCAGACAGATGTTGTCCCATGTATTTTTCTTCATATTCTTCAAACTGTGTGGCTATGCAGATAAAAGCAGAATGGCCCAATCTGTCTTCTCATTGCATAATCTAAGCCTTAGCTCCAGAAGGACTGGTATTTTCTCATTAAACAAGTATGCATAAAGATAAGTTCAGCTTAGACTTTTGTTTGTCTTCTGCTTTCTAACAGATAGGATGCTTTCTACGGTATGTATTGTAAATTGATGGAAGTAGTAATCCAGTTATTTTTAGACACCATTAGTCAGTTCCCTGGTTAAACAGGGGCAGTTGCATGTGCAGCAAAGAAATCTGTGATGGAAGTTATGAAGGAAGCACATTCAGCACACTCTGTGGAAGAAAATAGGAATGACTATCTATCAAAAGCCACACAAAATGCAGGTCTGGATCTATGACAGTATGTGAAATTTGTAACGGTAATGTATAGCCACAGAGCATGGAAAAAATCAAATGGCATGCCATTCATACATTATTTATATTAGTTTTGAGGACTAGCAGACAGACTGCTGCTCTTTGGAGACCCAGGCTGTTCATCCAGGTTAAGTCTTGGTGAAAAAAACCACGCAAACTCTGGCTCATAACTTTCCTGCCCCTAAAAGCTTCTTGAGAAATGAACAGATTACTCATCACTGACTTTATTTTGATCTCAAGACACAGAGGTTTATACACACTTGGTATAACCACAAGAAAATTTCTAGAATAATTTGGAATACAATAAACCTTTGGTTGATCATTAATATGTTAATTTCCTCCATATTGTCAGTGATAATTAAACTAACCATTCCAAAAAGAAGATTCTTAACCTTGCCCATCTCCTCCATCCTCATCAAATTCCTTGTTAGATTTAATTTCTATCAATGTCTTACATAATATTTACCCCACATATTTCCTCTGTAGTTTTTAAACAATTCTTCTTCAACTTTCATTTGCTAATGGAATTGATCCTTATCCTCTTCTGAGCATTTCTTAATGGATTTATTCTTCCCTCATTATTTATTTAATTTGAGGTTCAACTTACGTAACTAGTAGAATATCCTAGCATGGAATACTTAGTCAAACACTGGAAATCCTGACTAAAATCTCAGTGTTGTAAGGTGCTAAATGACTTCCACAAGGGGAATAGGGCTCTCAGGTCTTTATCCAGGGTCTAAAAAGATTTGGAAATGCATCAAAGATATTTTGGTTGTATTTGGGTGTTTTTCATACATCTGTCCTGCGCCACAGAAATCTTTCTCAGGTTAGGGTCAAATACATGTATAGAAAATTTGGTGGCATTTTATTAAATCAGAGTAATGGATGCAGATGGATGAAAGACATCTGTAACTGATATCAGTAATAATGAAAGAAAAATTAGACTCCCTTAACCTTCATTAAGCTACATAATTCTTTTGTTTGTGAAGTTTTAAAAACAAGATATTTTCACAGAAAAAATAAGTTGGAATTATATCAATCCTTGAAAAATAATTGCCATTACAAACTCTGTAACAATCATTTTAATTCTTAACCTGAGTTTTAAGAAATCAAAGAAAATAATTTTAAAAGTAAGAAAGATTTTATTTGTTAATCATAAAATACCAATTCAAAATTAATACTGTATTCAATTTTTAAGAATAGTTTTGAAGAAGTTTGATCATTTTATGTAAACTCTTAAAATGTACAAAAACTTCTCTGTGGCACTCTTTTTAAAAACCAAAGATTGTCAGCTAGACACAATTCCTATTGCCATATTCAGATCAAGACATCAACTCTTAGATAAGGTGCTCCAAAAAAGTGTGGTAAGTTTATAAAAATTGCATAAAGGCCATACATGTTGTCCATATGTCATGTAAACAACTTCTCAAACCAGTTTTCAAGCCATTTAAAAATACTCTAACTTGTGAGATTATTTGTATTTTAGTTCATTTTCTAAACCACTGAATCATCCTATATCAAAATTTAAAATGGTTGCTTGAGGAAGCGAAGGGAGACGACCACATCCTGACTGATCAGCATCGAACTCCGATTTGTTGATCCAGCTTACACACTTTTATAGTAGTGTTAATTAAGCTCATACATATTGCAAAACCCGAGCTCATCATTGCTTACAGATTACACACCAACCCCTCCTTTGTTGCCAATACTTGTGGTTTTCTTGTTGAGGCTAATACTTGTTTTTCTCATCCTGTTGTTGACTTGTTATTTACCATTCTCAAGCCCTCCATGTTTTCCACCATGCCTTTTTCATGACTTTACTCAAGGACATGGTGTTGACTGTTTAAGGGAAAAGCCTGAGAACTTGCTGCTTACAGCTGTCTTTTACTTTTTAACCAGCTGTACATGATCATAGCCTTTCTATAAGCCATGTCTGAACAAAATTCTGCAACAGTTGCTGAACATTTGGAGTACAGTAATGACCCTGTCGTGTCTTCTTGTGCATATGCTCTTACTATGGCAGCTCATAACTACTTATTAACATTAGCAATTCCATCTTTCAGTGCTGGTGTAAATGATTCCAGCCTACAATGTTGCACAGTCTATGAGGGGACTGTATCAGCCATGTGCATTTATTGACAGCACAGATTAAGTTAGCATGCTGACGTGACCATGAGACATGACCAACTCACAGATTAAAAACACACTATTTATTGAAATACATTTCACAAAGCAGAAAGTTATGAAATTATTTATGGTTATAAGGAAGTTCAGAAGGCCCTCTGGTCCAACCCCTGCTGAAAGAAATATATTTTGACTCCTGTCTCTCAAAAAGGCAAAGCTTGATAAAATGAATCAATCCACTGTATTTTATGCCAGCTGCTGAAGAATAGGGAAAGAATCTTAAAACTTCTGTAATTCTACATCTTGAGAATGCATTGACAGAACAGGAGTGGTGGAATCAAGCCAGTCTAGCCAAAGGGACATACTCTGGGACTTTCTGCACCCTGAAACTCATCCAGAAGAAATGGCCCTTCATCCGGCAAAGTAGGCAGCCTGAAAGACAGGTTTCTACAAACTAACCTCAAAATATCGTATTCAATATACTTCCTTCCATACAGTCAAATGAAAAATAAATTGTATGAAATACTTGAAACTTATAAAATTATTTTGAAAAGTTATGTTTAAAGACTACAATACTATCTTTACTCTTGTACTATAATGATTCTGTACTCATACTACAGTGCTGACATATATCTAAAACCCAGAAGCTAATATAATAATTCCAGTGAAAAATATAAGTTGACAAATTATGATGTAAAACTGCTTCACTGTAGTTTCTGAAGAATGAACAAAAGTCAGACTCTTTGGTGTGGACATTCTTTCCTAATATCAGGCAGATAAATGAGAGGCATAACGTGATAAGCCAGCTATTGAAGGTCTATTTACAGTCTTTAAAATTAAAATTAAGACTTTCAGAGAATTGTTTAAATTACCTAAGGTCTAACTTGTTCTTTGTCTCTCCACAGTCATGGCATTTCTGCCCCTTATTTTACTGAGTTATCTAAGAATGTTGCATTATGTGATTTCATCTGATAAGGACTGTGTGTCCTTCCCTGAATTTTTGTCTTTTGGCTCCAAATCCATAGAATCATAGAATGCCTTGAGTTGGAAAGAACCACCTAGTTCCTACCTCCCCTGCCATTGTCCAGGACACCTGCCACTATTCCAGACTGCTCAGAGCTCCATCCAGCCTGGTCTTGAATAACTTCAGGTATGGGACATTCACAGCTTCTCTGGACACCCAGCGCTCACCACTGTCACAGTAAAGAATTTCTACCTAATATCTAATCTAAATCTACTCTCCTTTGAAAGCCATTCCACCTTGTCCTATCCCTCTATACCCTTGTGAAAAGTCCCTCTCCAGACCTCTTATAGCCACCTTTTAGATAGTGGGGGGCCACTCTAAGTTGTTACGTTTACAAGACAAGTAAAGTCTCAATGCTGACAATTTCACCGGCATAAAGATTTCCCCAAAAGGGACAAGAAAATTGCTATTTATTTAAAATTTCCTCTAGGAAAATACATACTTCCTTCACAGTTTAGCAAGTGTTTTCTCATTTTCCAGACATTTCACATTCACCAGGATTTAATGTATATTTCTGTTAGTGAACAGCACTCAGTACAGTACTTCTACAGCATCCTCCAAGATGATCCCTGTGCCATGACAGTAACCCTATGAGCCTGATTGTCATTGCTTCAACTGCAGGCCATCCCATAATGTGACTGCAGAATCATATTTACCCTCTCCTCTATAGCCCCAGCCAAGCCTCCCTTGTAAAACTGCTTCAACTACAGTCAACAGTGAATTTTCTTAATGATTTATGTAGTTAAATTATTGGAGGGAAAATTAATAAAATCTTCCATAGCACCCTCACTTTCACTCTCCTGCCTAAATTTTCCTTCCTGGGTAAAAAAAGGCAGTATGTCTTCAGAAGCTGAAAGGAGAAAATAATGCAAATAAATGACTGACTTGAATCCTTATATTTGTAAGGAATCAAAGAGCCCATCATGGATACCAAGCTTCCTCTACATATTTAGCTTTTGTTATTAGATATTGTGTTCCAAATGTGTCTTAGACAATGACTGAAAACCTTGGTTTGATTTTTACTGGGGGGGCAATCAAGACATCAAGACTGATTTACATCAGGTGAAAAAAGGTTTTTCCTTTTTAAGTAATCTGGGATGTATTGCAATGGTACAGTGGTATGTATGCTTCACTGTTGAGTTACTTCCATGAATAACTACCAAAGTAATTTCATAAGATATAAATTATTACTAACCCCAGGCTACAGTAATTCATGAATTCCAAAGCTTTTTAATTTAATATGCATATTTTATGTACTTGAGGATGAAAAGCACACTTTTTAGACTGACTCTGTTTTGATTTACACCCTTAGCACCATGCCTGAGAAATGTTATTTCACACACAGTGGGAGGGAGATTATCACTGTATAATGTAAATATTGTATATATTGATGTGCAAAAAATAGATTGTTTCTTTTCACATAGTATCAATGCCTCTCAGTACACAACTTTGGAGATTTGAGATAAAAAAGGAAAACTACTAATTGAAAAACATGTAAAAAGACATAGTTATGGGAATTTGAGATATGATATTTGTACAAAATTATTGTGATGAAGGACAAGGGGTACCTAATTAACTTCATAATGTTTGACTGTGTGCTACTGCTGAAAATGTCTAAAAATAATGCCTTGAAATCAGACTGTGATAGTATCTGGAACTGATGTTGGGAAAAATGCTCCATTTACACATAAACTTACCACAAATTCATCAGTGGTCATTCAGATCACCACAAAATTACTCGGGTATAATTACTGTTTGTGAAGAAATAGAGCTTTCTGCCATGACAAAAATTCTACTCCAAGCCAGACTTTGATAAGCATTCTTTTAAGTACTTAGAAGCAATTTTTTCAAAATCTAAAGAATTTGAAGGGCATTAAAACCTCCCTTGTGGGTCCCCCTGATGGGGGGATCCCTAAAAAGTTCTGTGCCAGGAATAGAGACGGGTGGGACTTTTGGTTTCTTTGGTCTTCGGATTATTGTTTATTTTTCTCTTATCTGCAGTTCTGCATGCCATCTACATCTCAGGCTTAGTGTACAATAGGCAGCAAAAAGTCACAAGACACAAAGATTTGAGGTCTTTTAAAGCTATTTTGTCCAATTAACTCTTTAAATGTACTTTATTTCTACCTTCCTACCAATAACAAATTTTTCTGTCTACCCAACATCTGCACTGCAGTTCTTTCTGACCAATTGCCCTGTGCTCCCAACACTAGAGGAAATGGAGTAGATGAAGAACAAGAAGGAGATCAGACAACATGCAAAATCCTCCATCTTATTTCCTATCTACTTCCATACTAAAAATCCAAAACTCTAAGTTTTTCACCCTGTGATAAGATATATTGCTATCTATTTCACACACTTCCAATTCATCCCAAAGTCTGGGAAGCTTTCTCCACAGATGAAGGTTAAAAGCAGTGTTTTCCTGGGGATCGGGACTTCTCAGGACGGGCAGAGAAATATTCCCTAGGCCCTGGGTTCCAACAGTAGGGTTTTATTTAAGTTAACACAAAAACTTTCAAATCAACCGTTTTACAATTTATATCACCCAAGTTCATTGAACGAAAGATCTGAAAAAGATTAAGTTTTGTCTAGACAGGATGCAAATTGACATTTCATTTTTAAATGTCAGTTTGAAGTAAAAATTTTGTAAAGTTTTTACTTTGTGTCCTTCTCTCTAAGTTAACATTTTCTGATGCAGACTTCCTATGAATTTCTGTGATGGTAGGAACTAAATGCAATTTGGGGTTCTTTCCTGATGGACAGGAAATAGAATACTGCTTCACTCCAGGCAGAGGCCGGGGAACAAACTGAGGATGCCAACCTATGGTGGCTGGCAAGTTTAACTTCAGTTAAACTGAAGTTAAAACTCATTCTTCAGTCAAAACTCATTCTTCAGTCAAAACTCATTCTTTCACCTACTATCCAGCTTACAGCTAATGAAACAGATTTGTACCAAAAACTTGTAGCTGCCTGTTCAGAGCACAAATGAAAGGATGGCATCTGGGGACTGCAGTGCTGGGAGGCACACGTTGCTTAGTCCTCAACCACAACAATAACAACAGCAACTTATATTAAAAAATGGGGGAAACCATTTGGAAGAGTCATCTGCTAACTGTCAAGGGTGAGCAGCACCACCAGGAACCATCCAAGTGCAGACTTTAATCACCTGCACAAAGAATACATTCTCATCTTCCTCCTTTTTTGAGAATTTATTCCATCATGCCTCCAGCTAATGCCACTGGTCAGATAGCAAGAAACAGAAATATAAAAACTCCCTCTTCATGGTCCATTTGCCAGCAGGAAAAAGTGTGTTTTCTTTTTGCTGTTGTCAAAGAGACAACCTCAGCAGGTTCAAGCAAGCTCTTGATGGATCAGTCAGAAATGACCAGCCTCAAACTTTGAACTGTCAGCAATTCACACCTGAAAGACACATGTGGAAGTGACCACTTTACCATTACTAAGTCTTACAAGGAGGCAGAAAGCCTAAGGGCAGGATTCTCCTAAGCAGCTGTGACTTTGGCATTCTCAGTGTCAGATGGACATTTTTGTTAGCTCTCATGTAGCTGCACAAGCTGCTTGGTAGGTATTGCTGCGGGAATTTGAATGGCACAACAGAAAGGGAGCAGAAACTAGAGCTGGAGCTAGGTCTTTTCACTTAAAGTGACTATACAACATAGATTTATTAGATAATACCAATTCTTTTGTTAACTCTTTATTCAAACATATTTCTTCTCTTTTTGCTAGTCTTACTTTGCTTAGCTCTATAAAGATTTTCTTAAGGAAAATATACTGGCTTTAAAAATACTTTTATGTGAATACCAGAGATCAAACATAGGAAGCTAAGTCTTAGCATGCATTTGTTTATGCACAGAGACACTGTGGCCACCTCTGGTCAGTGAGGAAGAGAAAAAGAGAGACATGATCTCTGTTCATCAGCATCATGACAGTGGCAGGATGGCTTGGGAATTTAGAGTGGAGGCATTAACAGAAACACTTTCTGGTTAAAACTTCAGTAGAAGAAATGTGATCTTATGGGGCAGAAAGTCTTTGCCAGCCCAAGAGTCTGAATCACAGATATAAGGATCTCTTACTTGATATTTTCAAAGACTTTTCATTTGATGAATAATTTAGATCACACTTAGAGGTCTCTGGAAGTCATGAGCCTCCAGAGCTGTAAGTATAAAACTGCTCCTTTTTGTGCTTAACAGATAAGAACTAGAGTTACAAAGCTGGACACACAAATTATATTTACACTTGAAAATTAAGCACATCTAGGATCATGCCTTGGCCTGGGAAATCGTGGCCTGACCCAGTTACTATCACTAAATTCACAACTTCCAAGGCCAGATAATTTCTTGGTCACAAATTACCATTGCTGAGCAGTTAAAATTTGAACTTCTCCTTCAATGCAAACAGTCAAATGGGAGCAGTTCTGCATCTGTGCAAATCCCACACTGCATGAAGGAACAGGTCCTGGTTGGCATCATCTGAAAGCATGGTCAGCAGCTCCTTGCCAGCTGATCTAACTCACCTGCTCAAGTACATTCCCTTGCACTGCTGAAGCTGCTGGTGCTGGCATGGCCACAGAGAGGGGCACAGGTATCACTTGGTCAGTTGTCACAGTGATTCATTTTTCCACTGGGCCTAGATGAAATAATTTTTTCTTCATCTTCCTGCCCTGGTAGTATTGACTTATTCCCTGCCCACTTCTGTAATGTGCAAGGCCGATCACTGAAACACCATAAATCTCACATACAATGAGAATTTTCAAAGTTCTCTGGTCTTTATATCCTGCCTTTCTATACCCCTTTTTTTCCTCAACACTTCCTGTCAATAGGCAATGAACTGACAAGAGGCAGAAGCTGAGACATTCTGCCAGAACAAAACCATCTTCAACAGGAGCTGCTCAAGAGTGAAGTGCCAGCTGAGCTAGAGATGGGAATAGAGTACAGCCTGGGCAAAGTAAGCCAGGAAGGAACCCCAGGAACACATCTTACATGTAGGCTGAGCTCCCACTTCTTCCAGTTCTTCCTCAGCACCCAAGAAGAATTCTGTATGATGCCAATATATTTTTCTCTCTTTAGTCATCAGACATAGCAATTATTTTCTTTTTCCCTTGTGCAGGGCTGTATTTTTATAACAGTTTTTTACCATGATTTACTACTTCAGTGAGAGCAATAAAAGTATCTTTCCTAACAGAATGGCACATGCATGTTTTACTTGTAAAGTGAATTAATGACTTTGTTTATGGCTACTGTTTTTAAGCTCTCTAGTCACAAAATACACTATTTTTATCATTTCATCCCCTCTATTTACCTATGGATTATAATAGCTTTCGTCATCACATCCAGTCATCAGAGAGAAAAAGAAGAAAAGAGGCATTGTCTGTCAAGTTTTGACAAAATAAAATTATTGATTTCAAAAGCATTTCCAATGATTTCATTCTTTATCTCAATAATGGCAAATGTATCATGTCAATGTTCTACACCCTGCTAAAACAGCAATGGATGATACAACCCATAAAGTGGAAAAAGAAACATTAGGGGTTAGATAATATTAATTCAGACATAAGCACACATAAAAATGTCCTGGTATTCTGCATTCTTGCAAATCATTAGCTCTCTGGAATAAGGACTGTGCCTTTGCTTTGTTCTTCACACAGTATAATGGCACACTGACACTGATGGAAGTTTCCAGGCAGTCACAAAATGTAAATAACATCACAATTAAATTACGATGGCTATATCTTTTGGTTTTTGAGTATACAGCTGAAATGAGCTCTATTGTTTACCCAAAAAAGGAAAACAACTGTTTGTTTGATGCAACGTTTTATATGATCAGTGCCCCTGGTGTTTCTGGTGGGTAGAAATAAAGTCTTTATTGTTTGAACAATATCAAATACATAAATGCAGCATAAGCATATATCACAAGAGAAAGGAGGTTGGGATGGGCCCTTGAATTAGTAAACAAATTAGGGCATATTGAAGGTAGTTAATGCCCAAGTGTTCTTTGGAGACTGAGGATTCAGCTGAAAGATTTGTGACTCTGCTATTGGCTGTGGTGACTACTTTTAATGATGCCACCAAGGCTTGTTCAGCACAGTTCAAAAGCTCTGGTTCAATTCATGCTCCTGCCAGACTACTGCAGTGCATAGCAAGCCCAAGATTAGAGGCAGAAGCCCCTGTATCTTGGCATGGAATACACTACTGAGGGGAAAAGCACAAATCATGGAATCCTAGAATTAGCTTATGTTGGAAGGAGCCTTTAAAGGCCATCCAGTCCAAGGTGCCTGCAATCGGCAGGGACATCTTCAACCAAATCTGTTGGCTTAGAGTCCTGTCCAACCTCATCTGGAATGCTTCCAGATATGCACCTGCTACTTCTCTGGGCTCCCTGTGCCAGTGTCTCATTATGTAAAAATTTGCACGTAAGCCTTCAAGTAAAAATCCTAATCCAAATCAACCATTCTCCAGTTTAAACTGTTACCCCTTTTCCTGTCACAACAGACCCTGCAAAACACTCTGTCCCCTTGTTTCTTATAGATCTCCTTTAGGTATTAGAAGGGTGCTATAAAGTCTCCCCAGAGCCTCCTCTTGTCCAGGCCACAGAATAAACCCATACTCTCAGCCTTTTCTCATACCAGGGCTGTTCCAGCTCTGTTATCACCCTCTTGGGAGTACAAAAAGAGGACAATCACTATGGCTGTCAACAAGAACCTAAAAAGGCTGAACCTTCACTGCAGGTGTAACTACCACAGTGAAGCTGCACTATGTTACACCATAGCTTTGCATGAGAGAAAATCATTTCCTGCAAACCTAAACCTCCCAAGCCCTGGTCTACAATGAGCTCTGCCTCATAATCAACTGGCTGTTCAGTGGAAGTACATAAAATCCAAGGCATGAACTTATTATATAACAAAGAATTATGTCAAAGACAAAATTTAATAGGGGCATTAATGTGTTGACACATAGCGAGAGAATACAGTCCAACTGAAGGTTTCCCAGTGTGGGATTTGCAATATTTCTCTGTTATGTCAAATAAATCCATGACCCTGCTGCATTCTTTCAGTCAGTATTAGGGTCTCACAGAGAAGTTTTCTCTTTGACCACCAAAATTTGTAGGAATTTATTGTTTCTGAAACATACATCCCATTTGCTAGAAATTAGCCATTGAGCAAAAGGCAAAAGGACAGATGTGGAGACAATACAATCCCATACACTTAGTTTCTATAGAAAATGAGGCTAACAATCATAATTGTTATGAAATTGGTTTGGGTTGTTTTGTGTAGATAATTGCATTTTCCTGGTGTGTATATTTCCGTCATTATTGTTTAATGTAAATCACTCTCAATCTGCCCAGCATGATTTACTGATAGGATGTTTAAAAGGGAAGAGTAAAAGCCTGAGCCTCTATGCAAGGGATAAAATACATTTCATATAATTTCAAGTATATTGATTTTGCTTTTGAAATTGAAAAACATAATTTAGGAAGGCATGTCTATTAATTTGACTTTAGAAATAATAAATATGTCTCATGATTCCCTGTCCTTGTAAACTAAATTATAACCATGACTTTCTGAGTTGCATTGTTTTATATGATGAATTTTTCCACCAGTCATCCATTTAGAAAATCTTACTAAAGCCTCCTAACAAAGACTAACCCACAAATCTAGTAGAACTGTAAGCCTTACAGGGCAAGAACATTAAAAAATTGCAAGACAGGTATAAACTGAGATTACTTTTCAGTTCCCCACGTGGCATCTGTCTTGGCAGTCTGGTTAAAAGTCTCCATTAATTTCACAACACAAAATAAGACTAAAAATGAGAAAAGCAGTCTAATAAAAAACATGTTTCTTTCAAGCCGAAAGAACTGCTTGATTTCCAAAAGTTCCCATAATTAAAGGGAAAGCAAACAGTCATGTAGATTACCTTAAAGGTCATAACTTTTGAGGGTAGATTAACACAAATTATAAATATCAAAACTATTAATATAAAGGATAAAGAGTTCTCTTTTCCTGAAATCATACATATCATTCAAATGCAAATGGTGAAACCTAAATTTAAACATGCAACTACTCATAGTAATAATGGTGCCCAAAAAGTTCAATGAAGAGGTATTTACATCTAGCCACAGTAGCAAGCAATAGAATCAAACACAGAAAGTTCTCTTCTGCAGTCTAGCTAAGAGAATGATGTGAAAGAGCTTTAAGCAAAGGGGGTTTTTGTTTGTACAAAGTACTGAGGAATAGTAGACCAGGTGTTAAAATAATTTGGCCAAACATTCTTATGCTGAGTAGCGTTGCTGAGTAGCAGTGCTTTCTTATTACTGCCTTTTCCATGACAGCAAGCTATATATTTGGGATATTTCAGCACTGATTTTCTCTACCAAATTTCTCATATCTTTGAAAAATATGCTAATATCTCATATTCTTTGAAAAATAATTGGGAGTGATGACCCTGAAGTCTGAATTTGCCCTCATAGAAATGAGAGAGACAGAAGAATTGATACTGCTGTATACATTCAGTGGAGTACAGGGCAGGCTCAAAGCCCTTTCCCAGAGGTTCAAGCAAAAATTGGCAGTAAATTGGTTACTCTCGCACTTTATGATTTCGCAGAATAACAAAAAAATTGTTCAAGACTCTGAAAGGTTTGGCAATTGTTGTGGTCGTGTCTTTTTTTTCTTCAGCAGCATTTTGGTCAGCCCTAATATACTGTTTGTTTTGCCTATGACTGAGCAAGACATCTTGTTATAACTGTGCAATGATATATCTCTCCCTAATGTCAGACTGACAGGGTTATCAGTCACAAAGCAGGCCATACTTGAACTGAGTTAAAACAAAATACACATCACTGAGCAAGACTTCTTTTATGTTCCACTTTGCTGGTTTTACCATTCTTGAGATTATTTGACCATTTATTGAATTCAGTGTAATAAATGAAAATATCTTTGGTTTCTCTATTTTTTCTGTATACCAATAGCTTCCCTTTAACTAGGAAATTGGTTACTTATATGCTTATTGTCTCCCTTCACTAATTTAATCTTATTAAAATGTGACCTTCTTGAGGCTCTGAGGAATACATCCATTTATCACTTGTAATGTGAAAAATGTTCCAGCTTTCTATCCCTACCTTTTGTTAATAGGTCTCCAAGTTCATATGAAATTGCTGTCCAATATGTTTTGTGTCATTGGCAAGCTGTTAAATGAGAAACTTTCTCACAGAATTTTGTGAGAATAAAGAAAAAAATTACCTCAAATCTTTTCTGTCAAGTTTCTGCTTCAAAATATCTCCAGTCATGAGGACTGATAGCTTCCTATTGATGCTTTCAGTCAACCAGACACATCTCTTTTATTCTTAGTCTCCACAATGCACTGGACCTTTAGAGTGAAACTTCTGGTTCAGTTCTAACCCATTCTTAGCTTCAGTAATCAACACATGATATAATTTCATATAGAATTAATATAATGAGGGAAGATGAGTCTACATTAAAATCCACTGCCTTAATTACAGTCCAAATATTCAGATTTGAAACTGGAAACATTAAGAAAGCATAGCAATAAGGACCCTCAGAAGCACTCATATTCCTGAAATACAAGCCCAGGATTTTTGCTAATATTTACCTCTGAAAAAAGACCTTGTAGTTGCAACACTGAAATAGAGAAAACTGGTTGTTCTGGGAATGCAGAATGCCCACTACAGTCGAGACCACTATCTTTCTCTAAGTGAATACATGCTCAAGGAATAATTTCCTCTGATACTGAATGCAAAATGCAAAGTAATTACCTATTGATTTGATCTTTGAATTAAGTTGTGATGATAGGGCTGATATTTCTGGTCTTGAACTAAATTTATCTTAGAAAAAGAATCCAGAGAAAGTAATGAGTTTGACACCTATTCACTTCAAAGTTAATGCTAAAGTTAGGCTTAGACACACTGTAGGTAAAAATACAAATTTGTTAAGTCTAATAAGACAAAATCTAAAATGCCTTATAATTAACAAGAGTAACAAGATTCAGGACATCACATGGACTAATCAGTCTAACTCTATTCTTTCATAGAATATAAATACTATTCTTTCATCTTCTTGCCAGCTGATCAATCATAGTGACAAGGGCCAGACCAGAGCCATTCTTAATTAAAAATCTATGGAAAAAAATCAGCAAACTTAAAAAACTGAGGAAAATAAATGCCACCTCCAAGATGATGAATAATCCTGTCCATAGAAACTGCTAGAATTTATGAAAAAGAGAAAAATTTTAACTATTTAAAGAGCATTGATTTTTCTTTTTTCTTAATCATGGAAGTATATGCTTCAAGAAAGAACATAATACCTTGCTTTATAATGTCTTGATGTTGATCTTACTGGCATGAGTCTATCTTACTGTCTTCCCAAGCAACAGTGTCTTAATCACAATACCTTGCTAGATGATTTAATCAACTTCCAATAAGATGGTAATTGATTAATCAACAAATAATATTATCACTTTTTGCTGTTCTGGCTCCATGCAGTCTTCATAGTTAGTTACATTAAGAGACAGGTGCTCACAAATCAAGTGTTTTAGCTTTATTGACCATGACTTTATTTATACTGCCTTAGATGGGGAGGTTTAGTACTAGGTGAGAGGAATTCCAACCCAGCTGTCACCAAAGTGCTCACTCTCCAGTAGCCTACCAAAATCAGAATCCTGTTGCAAATATTTCTGCCCTCTCACTAACAAAACAAGCCCATTTACCAATTTCTGCTTGAGGGAGATTCCATTTCATCCCTGTGAACACCAAAAGAGAACTTTCAAACACTGATAACCCCAGGCAGACACTAAACTTGAATTTCGTTTATCTGGATATTCATAGGTATGAACAGAAACAGACACAACTCTTGCAAAATTATGGCTCCTCTTCTATTAGGAAAATAATTTATGAGATATATGACTTCAGCTGTGTTCACTTTCCACACACACAGAGAAAGCTCCTTATGCCTTTCTGCTGCCTTTCCTTTTAAGACTAACTATTTTCCAATAGTTCATGCTTTTTACTATGGCCAAGGTCCTTTCAAAGGCCTTTTTGCATATTCATTATAGTATAAAGTAAAGTATAAAATGTAAAGTGTAAAGTATAAAGTATATTTTTCAAATCTTACATGCCATTTCCCTCGGAACCACTCTCCAGCTGTGGTTCTTTCCCAGAATCTTCTAAACATGCAATACTTAGCAGGACAATCCTCTTGCATTAGCAAGAGGAGGCCCAGGAAGAAAAACAACCAAACATAAAACAAACCAAACCAAAAGAGAAAAATCAGAGTAAAGTGTTTGGAATTAAATAATTTCTGAAATATTCCAATCTTTTAGAAAAATCGATTTATAGTTCTTTGGCAGCTTGTAGCAGAAGTTCTAATTATTTCTTTCTGCAGAAGGTAGCCAAGCAGTGTGTAAATTCCCAACAAGGCATCTATATTCCATGTACTATGTAACATCTCCTACAAAATCCTTCTGCCTTCAGTGACTTACATTGGCTTAACCTCTGGCTATCCTCATTTGAGTCTGTATTAAAATATGACTACTGAATACTTCTTTAAAGAAAAGCAGCACTGTACTCAGCATATTAATTCTGTTCATTTATTGAGGGCTTTTTTTATCCTTCATATCCCCCAGCATTCCTCAGAAATATCATACAAAACCTCTTCTGAGACTCAGCATCAAAGGTCACCAGTCATAGAAAGTTCCAACTCCAAATTCCATTTTGAAAATTACAGGGGGTTGTTCTAATAGATTATGTATCTTAGAAAGACAATTTTTTCTCTGAAAATCTTCTACCAAGATTCTAGCAATCACTGCACTGAGGTAAAAATGACTACTTGGACCAGAGGGATTTGTTACCATGTACTTCAGTCTTGGTGAGAATCTATACTATACTATACTATACTTCATGAGAAATGTCTCATGAAATATCAGTCGTGCATGCCAAAGGCTAATTTTCTTCTTTTTTTTTTTTTTTTTTTGTGATTTGTGGCTCAATTTGCACGATTTTGCATTCAGTCTATAGTGCAAATTGTCAAATAGAAGCTGTAACTCACAATTAGCACTCTGAAGAGCTCAGATTCATTGGAAAACCTGCAAAATCAGTGTAAGGTTTCATTCTCATGAAAGCTGAACTTTACCTTTTAAAATGAGCTCCACAAAATCCAGAAAAACTTAATTTTACATGAAATTGTAATTTTGAATGGTATTTCATAATATGTACCTAAATAGCTGTTTGCTTTACTTATACTCAAAAACCTGTTAGGTGTAAAGCAAAGTCTTATTTGTCTTAAAAATGTGGGGATTTTGTAAATATTACAGCATGCCTGCCTGTGGTGAAGGGACAGTTGGAACTCTTTTAGGTTCCTTCCAACCAAGTCTGCCTCCTGCTGATATGAACAGCAGCCTGTAAACCTATGTGTGATCAAGTGCAGTAATTAATTTTAGTAGTAAATATGGGATTTGGTCAATTTTAAGAGCTTTTCCCAACCTCAACAATTTGCATTATGTTGATCCTAGACCGGGACCAATATTTTTTATTTTAAAAGGTGAAAATTTTATACTTACTGTAAGACTATATCTTATTTAGGATTTTTCACATTTCATTTCTTATATTTTGACTTGAAATATATTGAATTTTTTCTAAAAATACTCTCTGCTTTTATGAAGGTCATCAAAGCACAACAAAGGATGAGTATGTTATCTTGGTTGGGTATGTGAATGTTATTGCTTTATTCTACGTAATTTAATCATCAAACTTATTCATCGCATGAGACTGTAATTTTCTTTCAAGTGCAATTATATTTCACAGTATGCCTGCTGATTAGGCAGAAACAGAAATAATTCATCAGAAAATTACAAAAAGAATTAATCATCACCGACATGTAAAGTAAAAATATGATATTCAGCAGCCAATAAATAATTAAATCCCTTCTTTCCAAATCCACCAAAGCTTCATAGCAGGCATCTATACATGTGCCAGTAAAAAATAAAGATCATATAACCACCCATTAGGGGTTTCCATTTTGAATTGTGCAAAACAGATGGATAATTTATTGCTTGTTTCTTTACAAAGCACTATTTTAACAGATTATGTAGAAGACAGCCCCTTCTAGTATAAATATGTATTTTATTGCAAATTGTGCCTCAATCTGCAACACTAAAATCCTGAAATGGAAAAATTAAAAGGCAGTAATAAAATAAGAATTACTATTCTTACATCCCATGTGACAGTCTCATGGAAACAAAAGTCCCAAACAATTCTTTAGACAATTGTAGCCTGATCATGTAAATACATGCACATATGTGCACATCTATTAGTTCCTGTAAGGCTACTCAACAACAGTCTCAAAAACCTTTGCAGGAGTCAGGCCTCAAGTTCAGTGTCTCCAGTCATTATGTCACTTAGAGGCAGGAATTGTTTCACTCATGGTAAACAGCTTATAAATTAGAAAAGCCCATCAGTATATTCAAAGTCCCTGTAAGAGAGAGCAAACAAAAAGCCACCTACAAGACACTAAAGAGTTAATTTAGATTACAAACTAAAATGTCAGATTCCTAGAAGTTTGTCTTTCAGAACAATTTTAATTTCAACATATGTAAGCTGAGATGTCTTCAGGCACCTTGAGGTTCATCACAGCCCTGATCCTGTTGTTGCAGATGAAGTCACATAACTGGCAGATACAGCACAGGAGTCAGGGCAAATATGTACTCAGAAACAAATTCATGACACAAGGTTACATTAAAAATCTTGCAAGTGGTCACTGGCAATGATGGAAAACAAGGATGTATATGTGCTGTTGAACTGAGGGCCCATTCAGACTCTGGAGGAGATGATGGCAAAGGGACAGTACAGTGCAGTGACAATAGAACTCCCCATCACAAGTTGCCAACACCTAAAAATAAATGAGATGTACAAAGGAGCTATGTCAAGTAGCTAAAAATACTATTGAGAAGAACAGAAAAATTATAGAAGTACCAGCTCAGAAGTAATAATGGCTTTTTTGCAAAGATACACAATATTTTCATTGAACTCTGGAGACTAAATAAACCAGAACTTCATGTGAAATAATGTGGAATGAGCCTGAAAGTACACGCTGGAGAAGGGGTAAGATTTTTATCAATAGCAGAAAACATGTATCTTATATATATTTTACTCATATAAATAACCTATTTCCATGAGATCTATTCATTAATCCCTGCGTAATAATTACATGTTAACATATGTATCTTATGTCTCCTTTTCCTCATAAATAGATATCAGCTTAAGTTCCTTGGCAAAGTTCTTAAAAGCCCTGAAAGTAACAAAAATAGTAATTCCCAAGAATGAGTAAAGGAGAAAAGCAGTGTAAGAGCATCACACTGATTAGATAATAAAGTTAAACCCAATGTTGGAAAAATCACACAGAAGGGATTGGCTAAATAAAAAAAATCAGCAAGTTATCTCTCAAAAGAAATAAAATATATTTTATTTAAAAGGAAATTCCAAGCTTTTGACTTTATAAATAAATATATAAATATTATAAAAATGCATTACATAAAAAATGTAAAAATACATGACAGTCTAGATTTGTCTATCATTAAAAGTTACATAACAGTTTTATAACAAAAGCAAAAAAAGGTTTCTTTTTATAAGTCTACCTGCACAAAACACCTGCTTACAGCATCTGTGTATTTACACATGGTGTAAATACATTTGAGATTGAATTAAGCATTTCAAACAACAAGAGATATTTTCACTGGAAAAATATATTTGCATTATATTTACAAGAATGCAATATAATTAGTAACATTTTCTATATCAATCCTTATTTTTGTACTTCATTTCACTGCTTAATTAGCCTTTTTACCAATAAAAGGTCATAATTTATTACAAATTTGCGCTCATAAGAAAAGAACTAGCAGCATCCACTGCTACAGTATGAATTACAAATATATGCAAAATATTAAAAGACTGATATACATGTCATGTGGTGTGGCTGTAGGTACTTGGAAACCTATATAATTCAGGTTATGGTTCCGAAATTTACTTCAAATATATTTATTTCACATCCAGCACCACAGAGTCAAGCACAAGTTTTGCACTGTTAAACCAGGGTCTTAAATATCACTAGTAGTGGTTAGAGTGATAGAACTGGATCAGACCAAATGGAAATGTGGAGAAGATTAAGCCACATCCTGTGGATAAAAACACAATGGCTTCAGAATCTATAGATTCAAAATGTTTTCTAAGCACTTTAAAAAAACTCATCTGAAATCTTTCAACAGTAAAAGGCATGCAGTTCTCACAAATTATGAAATAAAAACATGAAGTTCTACCACACTTAGTACTGTGAAAGATAATTCATATCATCTGCTGCAGCTATCCAAAATAAAAAGTGATTCTGTATGTAGCTATCCCAACCCATACCTTAAAGTGGAAGCATGGAGCTATTTTACATTATATGGCAAAAGTATGTAATTCACAGTTATGAAAGAGCTAATGCTCCATACTCAAATTCCTTCTGATTTCACCCTTTATAAGGGAAGTAACAGTGCTGCCTAAACTGGGCCTTATGAAAGTTAGACTAAGCTACTTGGCCCAGCTCCTTATATATACAAAGGAGACTTTGCCAGATTGAATCAATTCCAAGAGAGATTTATGTCCTTATATCTTTTCCTAAGGTATTCATAACAGAAATACAGCTTCTGCTATGAAAATAATAGATACACCATGCAAAAAATAAATTTTCTGGACAATATTAAACCTTTCACTAGTGATTTTTGTATTTGAAAAAGAAAATGGACTGCATATAAAGGACTTTGACATTGGGCAAAACAACACTCTGATTCTGATCTCATTAACAGCTCCTTTAGATAAAATCCATATTCACAGTAAGATTAATTCTTCGTGAATTGTGTTTTACATAAAGATGCTGAATTCTTTAATATAGATTTGGAATTATTAATCAGCCTTGGTATCCCAGGCTTCTGTTGATATCTCTGCATAACAAAACCTCTTAGAAAAGACTAGAACCATTTATTTTGCACCCAGCACATTTCATATCTACATTGCACCATAGCAAATGCATGTTTCTTTTATTAAACTGACTTACATTATCCAGAAAGAAATGGCAATGGAAGTAGAAGTGCAGTACATTTCTTCATGTAACAAGAAGAAAGAAGAAAAAAGGGATAACACCATTTATTTAACTTAAATAGGGGTTTTTTTCTGTACAATGGAAGTGGCTGTAAAATTAGACAGTATTTAAATAACATCAGAGCTAACTCAAACTTTCAAAATAGAAAAAAAGTCAACGGAAATGTCAGTGTAATCAGACCTTTCATGAGCTTCACTGATCACTTAGCTGTTTTTTCAATATCTGTTGCATCCAAATACCTATCTGACTTACTTAAATAATTATTGACAATTAGGAAGATAACCTATATTAAACCTGAAAGGGCATTCAAAACAAATCACATTTTTTGCTGGGATCTAAAGATATTTTTGTCAGTCTGAAAACTCATACGAAAGTGTGACTTTTAGCTATTTTTTAATACTGAAAAGAGTCTTAGTGTAACTAATTTAAATCAGCAAAATATCCTTCATTGCTATTAACTTACTTAATTTGTGAAATCAGTATGAACTTCATCTGAAAAAAAAAAGTACCATAGACTTCTGCTTGTGTAAGCCTTCCTACAGTTAGGGGTGTGTCTAATCCAAATATTGTGACCAAGAAATATAGTATCCGACCTTCCCTAGAACAGACAACACAAATTTGTTTCAAGCTGATAATTTTGAAACCCTCAATAATTTGAATACCCTCAGTACAACCTGCTACCTGCTATCTTAGAACTGAATGTTGTGTACATTTTCAAAAATACTGATCTGCAAATGAAAGAGGAATAAAGGGCCCTGTTGACCTGTCTGAACTTACTATTATTGTACAAAAAAAAATTGGTAGAAGCACTCATGTACAAAATTCCCAATGCATTCTTTGTTTTATGTTTTGAATGGATTTTAATAAAATCTACTACTTCTACACCAGAACTTAAATTGAACATATTCTGCTACACATTTCTCTATGAAAGGAGCTATAAACTGTTGAAGTAGAACCTAAAACACTTCTCTTTCTCTCTATCATTTAATCAGTCTGCAAGTTTTACCACCCATTGTGTTACTTCCTTACATGAAAATAATTAAAATTACAGTGTTACAACTTTTACTAATTTCATTAATATGTAACAGCCCAAACCAGTGTCTTGAGCTACATCTATATTTCAAAAAGGACATCAGGGAGGACTCAAGGAACTACAGGCTGTTCACCCTAAGCCCCTGGAATGGTTAAGCAGCAAACTCCCCAAGAATTTATTTCAACAGACATGAAAGACATGCACTGTCTACACTAGAATGATTTTTTACCTCCTTTAAAGCCCCATAACCCATAATATTAATAGAAAAGAAAAAATAATTTATTCAAGGTTTTACTGAACTTTTATCTCTGTATTAAAGTTAACTAGAAATTCATTTATATGTACAGGTACACACTGACCTTTTTGCTATATTAAATGAAATTTTTAGTTATGAATATATTTTATTTTAAAAATGTGACTCAAGAAGTATACATAAGATATGTTTCTCAATTGTTCAGCTTACTTAAAGTTGACCAAACTTCAGGTGCCACAGCAGAAAGTAGAACAATTTAGTTATCGAAAGGGCCAGTGTTCACGAAAGTGTAAACTGTGTTCTTTGTGTACTGATTTAGACTGAGTGCACCTGTGTAGGGGAAATTAATCAGATTTATAATTGAACTGAATTATCCAAGGTAGTTTATCTTACAGTGATGTTTTAGCAGGTGGTGGTTTGTTAACATGACTTTCTCAGATACAGTTTACAGTCTGTTCATTAGTGTCAGAGCACCAAGCAGGTGCACTTCATTTGCTTGGTTTGTCTGAAAGTGTATTCTGATAGTTGAGCAACATGGTCATGGGACAACTTCTGCCCAAGTGATTTTGTATATGCAATGAATGAAGATGAAAATCTGCTTGCATGGACACAAGTTATTAACAGGAAGAAAATTACCTCACTGACGGTAAGAGAAAAACACAGTCCAACTTCTTGATTGTACATGTCTGAAGTGTTTTATACAAAATATTTTAGATTTTTTACTTGATAGAGTTTAATGTGTTTCTTCAGAACATTTATATGGTGTTTCTTACTAACCATGTTCTATTTTGTACAGGTTTTCAGATGTTTACTCTATACTAAGCTGTATCTTTCTCTATTCTTTTAATGAGGAAAAAAGGTAGAAAAGACACTTAAGAGAGCTTCAATGCTTACAGAGCATTGTACAGATTAGAAAACTAATCATATTCCTTGAAAAATTGGATAGAAATACAGGAGGTGACCCCTGTGATAATGAAGTACAGGAAAGCTATTCCTTATTTCTTTCAAATTCCCTGGCATGTGATGCCAGATCCACTATAAAACCTTGAGGTGGAGCAGGGAATCATAAACAAAAAATGACTTCATTTGATCTGATTCAGGTGGCTGATGTGCAAGAGCATTATGGCCACAAGCCAGGCAAGATTTACGTCCAGCAAGGGGAACCCTATCAATGCATACATGATAACAGCCCATATATTAATTGACATCTCCGTTGTTCTCATTAACTATTAATAACATTTTGATAGATAAGTGAGGACAATGTCCAATATTAATGCAGCAGGATGCTGAGAACTGAGTGTATGACCTGGAAGACAAAGAGTTAAAATCGCTTGAGCGAATGGAGCAAGTGCTTCATTCGTGCCAACTGCTTCAGTTAACTTTTGGCCCCTGGATGATAAGCAGATGCTGACCACTCACTTTGCAGTTAAAGATCACAATAAAAACAATTTGGGTTTCAATGTTCTTAAAAATCAAACTTGGCGACTGGTCAGCAGTGTGTGGTCCTTTGGTAACATTTACCCTGTTCTTAAAAGATCCCAGACTGCAATGAACTTCCTTTGTGTGGCACCTACATGTCCTGAATGTAGCAGAAATATCCCAGCCTTTCATTATCACCTGCTACTGGTTTTTCCACTGGGTGTTGATGAAGTCCTAAGCAGGCTGCAGAGGATGAAGAGGGACCTCAGGACCTTGGGATCTGGAGCACAAGCTGTGTTCTCTTCTGTCCTGCCAGTTACAGGGAACGAGGGCGCAAGAAATAGGAAAATCATGAAGAACATGGCTTTACCAGTCTCAAATACCTGGCTTTGAGACAGATGTTATTATCAGCACGTGAGTGGTTTGATTATGGGTTGGTATATATGACACTGAGTCTGATGGCAGCACACAGGATCCATGTGTCTCAAAGGGAAATAAGATCTTAATCTGCATGTGTAGCAGGACTCATTGAGAGAGTTTTAACTAGATATGAAGGGGAAGAGGGACATTGCCAGGCTTGGCAGATGTGAGGTATGGGAAGGAGAGAACTATTGCAACCACTCAAGTAGTAAAATGAAGATTAAAAGAAGGGACAACTCCAGAAAACACAAGTACCCAGAGGCATAACAAGAAAAATGTACTGTGGGGCATCACTTTGTAGCCTCACTGGGATATTGACAGAAATATTTCTATAAAGCCCACAAATGCACACAGTATGGAGAACAAACAGGGAGAACTAGAGATCTGTGTGCAGTCACAGGCCTTTGATCTGACTGCAGTTACAGAGATGTGCTGGGACAGCTCACATGACTGGAATGCTGTCATGAACAGCTGCAAGATCTTTGGAAAAAACAGACTGGGAAAGAACAGTAGTGGAGTTGCCCTCTGTGTGAGGCAACACTTGGAATGCATCAGGCTCTGCCTTGGGGTGGGTGATGAGCAAATTGAGAGCCTCTGAGTTAGGGTAAAAGGGCAAGAGTGACGCTGCTGAGGGTGTTTGCTACAGGCCCCTGGTCGGGGCAGGGAGTGGGCCAGGCCTTGTACAGGCAGCTCGGAGCAGCCCCACAGCCACAGGCTCTGGTTCCTTGGGGGGCTTCAACCACCCTGACATGGCTGGAGAAGTAGCACCATGAAGCACAAACAGGATGGGAGGAACCTGGAAAGCACTGATGGCATATCTCTGACACAGTGGAGGCTCCCACAAGGAATGGTGTGCTCCTCAACCTTACCCTAAAAAACAGGGAGATCCTTGTTGGAGATGGGTCTGACAGATACCAGCAAAGCTGACCTACCATAGTTTCCATCAATAGAGTTCCCTGTTTTACCAGGTCATGTTTGCTTGTTACCTGCCAGAAGTGAGAATAAACTATGTCGTCATGTTAATTGGTAATGCAGAGGTAATACAACTATAAAAATGACCCACATTTGATTATTTTTCATAATTCAACAACAGAAGCTCTCATAAGGGCCTCCTCCCACACACATTATCTTCTTCATACAAAGTAAAATGAGAAAATCCATCCCTGAGTTCAGACAGTGATGGTAAAAACAGAATTAAAGGACACCATACTTTCAAAGTCATTCTAAAAATACAGCAGTTCTCTTAGCATATCATTATTTTAGCTTCTGATTTCTAGATAACTAGGAAAATAATTTTGTCTCAATACTAATTTCCATATTCTTAATTTATGATCTGGTTGAGAAAGGAAAATCAAATTGTTGGAAAAATCCACAGGGGTATAAAAAGGTTTGAATCCAAAATGATCCAATTCCTGATTGAAAAAGAAAAATGGTCCATTGAAGAAGAAAAATGGTCAATTGAAACTTAGACTCTCCACTAGAAAATTGTGATTTTTAATCACATTACATTTTCTCATACATTTTCTCAATTTTTCACATAAAACATTACCATTAAACCTACTTATTGCTCTGCATATTACTACTGCTTATTAATATGATGTTGTGTTTATCACCATATGCAACTTTCAAAACCTTTATAGAGGCATTGCTTGCAGGCTTTCTTACAGATGCACAGGTTGGGAGATTTAAAATTCCAGATATGTCAGTACCCCCACACATAACCTACAAAGTAAGAAAGACCTTCATCCCAAAGACGTTACTTACTAAGTATATGCTTGTAACAATAGTCCAGATTTATTTATGCTGGATATGTAATAGCACTTCGTGTACTACTTTTTTCTATATTAACTTATGTTTACATTTAGATATGCATTTACTTATCCCAAATTTGCAGTACTTCTTTTAGCCTGCTACCCAGAATTCTTCTGTTCAGAAAGCAGTAACTGTGTTTTTAATTAAAACTTTTCCTGAACATCCTCAGAGACAGAGTATCCCCTTCAACCTATGCCAAAAAGCATATAGCAGTTAATCCACTGAATATTTAATTGAAATCCCATTATCAGCATTTTCAACATTGGTTTCACTTGGAATTTTACCCATTGAAAATGCATGAATAAATAATATTTACTTTCACATATGCAACTGCTGCAATCACAAATTCTTTCAAGTAACTCATACATTTTTTAAAGGGTTTTAATTATTTCTATGCCATTCCTACCACTTTTTCTAAGAGTTACAGAAATATACCAACCAAAGTGCCAGTAGTATATGTCTGAATATGCTGAATCATAACTGAAATTTTTGCTATAAATATGTATGGTTATATCTGCATTTGTGCATGAATATGCACAGTTATACCACACAAATACAGAATGCCAAATCCTATCTTTGGATTCAAGTTTGAGATCAAGACTCGAGTTTTGCTGGAATCAATTTCCTAAGTACTAGGAGATAGCATAAGGGGCTTTGCCTTTCCTCATGTCAGAAAATGCAATCCCAGTGAGTTCAGCTTGTAGCAATAGTGGTAGGCAAGGTGGGCTACAGCAAAAGAGACATGAAATAGAAGACTATCTTGAAGTCCAATAGTTAGTTCCCAGCCCAAGGGACCATAATGTTGTATTTCCTGCTATAGTGGGCATTTACTTAATCATACAAGGAGAACATAATTTCAGTTAAAAGTAAGTGGAAAATATTCATGACCAACTCCCACAACTCAGTGTCTTAGGACAATGTAATAAAGCCTGAGTTTAAATCCATTCATACTAAGGGCTAGGACTTGTAACACCCGTCTTGCCCCTATCAGTTCAGATGACGCACACCTGGAATTCAGGTTTTTGTGGATCACAGTCTGAGATTCCCTATTTTCCATATGCATTCTACAGAAGGCTTAAATGACCACACTGAGACTAAAACCGTGACTGAAAACACCATGCTTTAAAAGTACATGCTATAATTATGATCATAAATCTCCTTTGTGAATCCTGACCAATTTTTTCGAATCATTGAGTAAACTAATAAATTGCCTCAGCATCAAGTAGCATAGCCCTTCCCAGGTCTCAGTCTCAACAATAATTTTCTGTGGATATATTCATGTTCACATAGTCAAAACAGTGACAGTGCTATCTTTAAAATTAGACCTGCTTCTCTTTCTCAATTCATTGAATTAAGTGTACATAGAATCAGTGTAGGCATTCTTTCAAGCATAAGTAACACACAGACAAATGATTAATGACAGAGAAATTCTGACATATCTATGCTTTTCAGATTCATCTTTATCTCATAAAGCATATGTGGTATCATTTTATTCAACTTGCTAAAGACAGTTATAAAGCACACACTATTTCTGATGAAACCAAATTTTCTGCCAGGGAATTC
The DNA here is from genome assembly GCF_028018845.1 of Melospiza georgiana. Lineage (NCBI taxonomy): Eukaryota > Metazoa > Chordata > Aves > Passeriformes > Passerellidae > Melospiza > Melospiza georgiana. The sequence goes on from NC_080432.1 coordinate 94,698,484, forward strand.
ATTGCATGACCCCTAAGAGGTGCCTTTTCTCTTCCAGCACTGTTAAACAATGAGTCAATTCTAAGTCAAGTTTGTAAAAGACAAATTACTATTTAAGGTAGAATGAAAATAAATATATCCTAATAAAAATACATACATAAACAGACTTATTTCAATTGCTTCCATAAGTGTTCACAAGAAAATCCGTGTGGTTGTATTGCATTTCTTTCTTGGTTGCAAAAGGAAAAAAGGAGTGTTGCCAGTATACACTAGCTTAGTCAAATGGATTTAAATTTTCAGTTGAAACTGATTTAATGATGTTGGCATTTCATGAGTTACTCCTGTAATAATGACAAAAATTTGATTACTGAATCCTACAGGATTCCCATCATCATTTAATCATACCAATATCCTAAGCAAACAGTTCATTGAAATTTCAGCCACATCAGTATGAAGCAAAAAAACCTCACCATTCCACCCCTTAATCAAAACCTACATTAAATGGTTTCATGTTCAGAATCAAATGCAAAATGCTTCACATTCTGCATGAAAAATCCAGCTCGCATTTAAAATAGGCCAACACATTTAAAAAGCAAGGAAATCTAACATCATTCAGTACTACTGGCATGTGCTGTAATTTCTACTTGCACATTCTCAGGTGGAACCTACATACATAAAAACCAATTTAGCTCTTCCTTGCAGACTTTGTATACTAGTTATTAACACTTTCCTCACTCTTGTTCCGTTCTAACTTTTACTATTATATTAATCTTGGTTTTTTCCTTAATTTTAAATTAAATTCAGTGTTAATATACAAAGAACTAAATACTAATTCTTTAATTTATGAATCAAAATACCTACAAAATATTATTTACATATGTATTATTAAACAAAATATCTGATCTGAAGGCCTTATTCAAGTCAAAACTCTGCTTCAGGCATCAGTATAAACTTCAGCAAGGTTTTTACTTAAATAAGAGCTGGAGGGTCTGGCTTAAAGTAGTAAAATAATGAATTATGCTAATTTCATATTCACAAAGACATTCAACTCTTATAAATAATTTAGCCAAATCGAAATTACTGTTGGTGTATGAAAGTGAATTAGAACAAGGGTAGGGAACAAAAGTATCACAATTACAATACTAAAACCATTATAACCTTATCCCACTAAGGACTAACATTTATCTTATAAGATTATTGAGAAAATGGTCGTTTTAAAGAAGCAAAGTATTGTAACATCATTTTCAATCTTTTTTAAAATTTAAATGAATTTAAACAAGCATCCTCACCAATAGAAACACAGACAACATATTTTGTGCATTTTTTAGGCTTTTAACAAAATCAGTAGCTCTTTCCTGCTCTGCTCCTGCCACATAGGCTAAATATGCTGAGCCACATTCAGTTCATATCCTTTAACAGGCAGACACTGCAACTGCATTTTGACTAACAGAGGACAATAAGCAGTAGTCTTGAACCAAATGCTTTGAATAGAGTAATAAACCCTTATCTATGAAAACACAGAAGTTTTACTTCTCAAAGTAAAATGCAAATGTGTTGGATTGGATAAAAAGGGTTTACACACAAATATTCATCAAACACATTGAGTAAAAAAGGATAAGAGGCAAAGAAATAAAAATTAACTAGGAGGCTTTGTTTGAGAAGAATGCTGCAATACTCAGAGGAAAGTACAAGAATCTTATTAATTAAATTAATAAAATATATATTTGGAAACTACTCAATAGACATACATTAAAAAAATCATATAACAGAATAAAAATAAACAAAAATTAAGACAAAAGGTTCTAGCAATGCAAAATAATTTTCTGAAAGATTGATCTTATGCATATTGGTTCTCCAAGCAATGAAAAATATTGATGTAGTCCCATGGCTGTAATAAAGAAAAATGAACATCATGATAGTGTATAACAAGTATACCCCAAAAATGAGCACATTCTTACATAAATATTTATTGTGCCCTCATATGCATACTTAACATTCTTTATTATTTATTTTAAGTGTTTCTATATTTTTGTCTAGTATCTTTGTTTCCATTTCTGAATTCTCCAGCTCTATTTCCATTTTCTATATTCTGCCTATCCCATGCTTTACTGAATTATAAGCTTGCTACACTTTCCTTCTTTCTTATTCTTCCTCCCCTTCCATGTTCCATCTTTTCCTACTGTACCATCTAGTGTAATAACAATATACTGCTGTCCAGTTTGCAGCTATCTGACAATGAGTTACTGTGGTAAAGATCATCTCAAAAAGATCCAGTATAGATATAAAGTGGCAGCACAAAATCTCAATTGACCTTACACAATGGGTAGTCAAATGTAAACAAGTTGAAAACAACTTCATACACACAAAAAATAAAGTAGGAAACTAAGTTATAAAAGCTGATAAACCTGGTGCTGCTTTTAGTTGTAGTGAGCAACTATCTTTTAGACTTTGTTGTGGTTTTTAAAATTATGACCTGCAAAATCAATTGTGAAGCAACTGTACTTTATTGCTAAGGCTTGTGTGAACTTTCTAGTAAAATCTTAACTGTTGATGTTACTTGATGAGCAGCATCTCTTCTGTGAACAGAGGGCTTCACCTTTCTGTAATGTCAGTCTGGCACCTCTCACAAGCTTTGAGTCTCCTTTAAAAAACAAAAATAAAGATTTCACTGTCAAAACAGGTTTGACCTGACAGATAAATTGAGTGAGAGATTTCAGAGATGAAGACAGTTCATTACCCTTCAGCAATCTCTCTCATCTGGGCTGAAACTGAAAGACAGTAGCATATTAATTAGATGCTTTTGTAAAAAAAAAAAAAAAAAAAAAAAAAAAGGAAACATAAAAGTCATGTTTTGTCTCAGTCCCTTCCAAACATAAATAAAGATAAAATAAAATACTACTGCATCCTGATTTGTATGTTTTCCATTCTTTCCCCCTATTTTTAAAGTATCTACTACTCTTACTTACATGTTTGAGCAGCTTATCTAATATAGTAATACCAAGGACATCTTTAATATAAAATAAAATAGTTATTTTTTTTATCTTTTAAACAACACATATATAGTGCTCTAAAATTTTAAAACAGCTGTTTCTTTATCGTAACCACTATAAAAATGTCTATGATAGAATATCCATGCATATAAAAGCCCTATTAATTAAACTAAATATAAGGAAAAAATGCAATAAATAAATTTAATGAATTAATGATTTAATGACAACATCATGATCATGAGCTAACAGCAGATGCAACCATTTTTCATATATGGTCTTCTCTATTGGTGTTTTAAACTATACATATTCCTGTTTATTAAAGCTTTTATTGAGGAAAATTATTTGCTCTTAATGATCACTAATATGATTTCTGATTTGTCAGTATGGATAGAATCATCTCAGCTTTTTCAATTGACAGGGCTCAAGGTTCTATTAAAAATGCATATACATCCATTCAGCATGACACAAAAAATTCAACACAACTTATTCCAACTCACCCAGAAATGAAGCAAAAGAAAACCTGAGTATTTTCTCAGGCTCACTTTTGAGTATCAGTCTGGTATATACAATTTTGCTTTTTCTCTACTATGACATTAACATTCAAAAACCAAATCAATCAAAAAAAAGTTGTATGAGTTCATGGCTGAGTGGCCCTGGTTTGATTCCACTATTTTATTAAGAGTTTAAAGGAATACTAGAAAAATAAATCCCTCTGGTGAAGACTCAACATATTCCCCCACATTATCCAACCAGCCTACCTGGCTGCTTGAGCAAAGACAACCCAAGAAATTGGTCTGACTTTTCCCCAGCAAGGAGCAAAATCACAGCAACTTTCCAAACTATATTATGAGAACGTTATCATCTCCACCTGTGTGTAGTTAGGTGATCCTCTGGTGTTAGTCAGCCAAGTGACTTCTGTTAAATTTACATTCCAGCAAGGAACAGCTTCAGCAGATTTTAGCAGTCCATCATACCTTTGAATCTTAAAGATAATGGCAAAGTGGATATTGCAGATATAATTGGGTTTTTTTAAACATTCTAAAAACACTTTAAATCTTGAGAGGGGGAAAATAAGAACTTCAAGATAAATAGAAATCTAGGAAAAATAAGAATGACAAAACTATTTTAAATGTATTTATGAAACACAAAGTTTATGTTCTTTACCTTCTAATAGCATCAGATACTTTTGGTATTTTAAGTCAAGTTTTGCTGTACAGTGGCACTAAGTGTATTCTTTTTATTACTGTATATCTGCAGAACAGAGCTTATGTATATTATTTCTGAGATCTATAGACATCCAGCTGTGCAGCATCAACAGAAAAAAGAATTCTGTTTTAAAAGATTAACATTAGAAGAAATTACTCGTGTATTTAAACACTATTTCTTGAACAGGTTCATTAAACTGCAGTTAACATTATCCTAAAGAAAATTCACAGCTCTGCCTTATTCTTTCATCCCAAATGGTTGGGTATTTGTAGAGATAGAGAGTAGTTCTGACAAGCACAAGACTGAATAATAATAATTCCACAGCACTTAATCTCAGAATTTATTTATATTGCCTTAAGTCATCAGCTATATGTTATCTTGGGTTACCTTTTTCCGTAAAAGTCTGGTTTTCATTTTTCAAGTGCTATTTTTGTATTTTTAATGGATATTCCTTGAGGTCTACTGGAAGGTTCCTGGTACTTGGTTTTGCTGACTAAAGAAACATAAACAGAATTTGTCAAGATAGAGACTAAACAGTTTTGATATATTGATAACTATGCCAAAGTAATTTGTTTCCAATTGTATTTAGTGTAACCAATATCAATGTTCTGATTTATCACTTCCATAATCTTTTTTACTTTGATTTCTAAATTTATTTTGTCTTTGCAAAAGTGAGAAGCTGCAGCTCTTATGCCTATATTCTCATATTTCAGTCACTGTGTAAAATGACTGACTGCAGGTAGCATGCACAGATCCTGTTAAGAAATGTTAAACTATTTTTGATGAAAAAATAAATAATTTCATGCAAAACTACAATTTGTTCTTTCGATTTCAAATGTCATTAACAATTTGTTATGGCTCCTTTCCAAATGCAGGTAACATATAGACTACATAGTATTTTTACATGCTACTAAGTTGGAAGGACATAGCCAGTATGTTCCCAAATTCTCATTGTGGCCCTACTTACCACTAACTCCAGTAAGGGGTTATTCCCCCTCTGGGTTCCAGTTCCCACTTCTGAAACTATTTCAGTCCTCAATAGTAAACATCAGAACTAAATAGTATACATCAGGATTGTAAACAATCCAGAATCCTTACATCTTCCCTTTAACTTTAAGAAAAGCCTGGATGTGGCACTCAGTGCCATGGTCTGGTGGCCAAGGTGCTGGTAGATCATGGGTTGGACTCAATGATCTCAAAGGTCTTTTCCAACCTGGCTGATTCTCTCACTCTGTGGTGCTGCAAGGCTTGCTGTGACTAGATTTAGTTTGCAATTCAAGAATTGCATCAGGCCAAGTTTTAATGTCCCAATGGATTACAAGTAGCCAAACTTGTGTAATATCAGTGCAGTGATATTTCTAATATTATGATTAACACATATGGCACTGTCATATATGCTAGCAGAAAACAAGAGCGAGGAAAAAATGAGAAAAAGCCAATTTTGTAATAATAGAAATGATTGATATAAAAATCCCATTGAAGGAAAAATGTAAACTCATTTTCATCATGACAGTATGTCTTATTTTTATAATGTGATCTTTGACACGAAGAGAAATTTTAGAGAATGTAGCTATGACTTTAGGTATGACACAAAAATAAAAGTAGGATTGTAATAAAAGCCTATAAAATATTAAGTGAACCACAGATGGCATTCATCTTAATTCAGGAACAGCAGACTAACCAATAAAATTCCAACCTAGATGGAAATAAATGTAACTTTTATTACAAGACAGATACTTTCCATGTAGTTCTTAATGTTTAAAAAACTAATATCTCAGTAACATTTAGAGAACAATTACGTTCATGCACAGCTACATTAACTTATTAACTAAAAAAATTTATGAGATAAATCCAGCATAGAAATCAAACTCTGACTGACAGCATTAAAGGAAAAATTGCTTTATAAGTAGTACTGACCTCCCTCCATGATGACCCAGCTCTCCCCAGGTGAGAGAAAGATGGGTCTCAGGTTCAGGTACTCAGTGGCCTCATCACTCTTCACTAAAGTGCGTGCTGTGGGTTTGAAACCAATTAAGCTCAGAAAAGATGAGGAACTCAGGACTCCCATTTTCCATTAAGTTAAGGCCTAAGACAGTTAAACAGTTTATGAAAATATTTCTCTCTTCTCTTTGAGCCTTTTCTTTGTGTTTTCTAAAAGAGGAGAGTGGTCCAGCTGTCCATAAATGGTAATGGGACACAGACTCAAAGAAAGTATTACACCATGTATCTCCATTTATCCATGGTGACTCTTTCAAGGCTTCTTGCCAGCACCTTACTCTAAGAAATTGGCAATATTTCCAATATATTCCTTTTATTAGTATATTCTCTAGCTGGTTTATGCAACATTCTGTGTCAGCTGCTGAAAGTCCCATCATGCAAAGCCCACAAATTTCCTTGCATATCTTTCTCCAGCAATAGTTGCACTGATTGCAGCGGATAGTCCTGCACTACAAAAAAAGGCAGTTCTAGTAAAACTGTGATGAAAACTGCCTAATCCATTTAATCAAGCTTACTCTGAATGGAAAGAAGGAGAGTTATGAAGGTGACTAGTGCAGGAGCACAAACCAGCAAGAGGAGCAGGCTGGAGGCAGCAGCCTCTTCAGTGCCATTGCTACAGAGAATGACTAATGCTCTGGCCTAGGTGTGAGTTACAGCTTCTAAGCCAGGTCTAGATGAGTTCACTGGCCATGTCCCAGCTCCGTGTCACCAGACACATGTAATCTGAAAAATACATGTGCACCTTGTCCTGGTTGCCTTATAAAAGGGCACTGAACAGGCTTGGTTTAGAGGATGCCCAGCTGATCAATGCAAACGACGTACCCACTGTTTAGATGCAGCATCTCAAGTGCCACTCTTCAAAATAAGCAAAGAAACTACAATAAATAATTTTTAATTTAATTTCAGTATCTGGGCTCCCAAATAGGTTTGATTTCTTTATTTTCTTCTTAGTATCGAAATCTCTGAGTTTATGCCAGAGGTCTTTTCTATAAACCTCATGATATCTGTAGGAAATCAGGAGACCAGGAATCTAGAAACATTGTAATCAGTGTATTTTATCCATCACTTCCTTACAAGCTTAACAAGAAATTTAAAAGTGGAATAATTTTTTCTTTAGCCTGAAATATCCCAAATGAATGAAATAATTTTATTTCATCTTCTAAACATGAATATTAAATCACTTTTTTTAGCAGAGGTCAGAGAAGTAATAAATTAACCATGAAAAAACTAAGCACTATGAAAATTTGGTGACGAGGATAAATGCAAAAATAATATGAAAAATACACTCATTTATTTTCAGTTTTAAAGCATATAGATATGTTTTCCGTCTACATTTTTATATACTTAAAATGCAAATAATTAAATCCACATTATCTGAATTCAAGCTTAAATTACAGCAGATTCATTTTGTTGCCAGCTATTTTTGCAATATTCCATAGCTCTGACAATGTATTTTTTTATAAAATACCTGAAACATACCCTAGCCACATCTTTAAAATGTATATTTAAAATTCATTTTTTCACTACCTCTCACCTTTTTTAACTTAGGTCCTCTGGAAATTGTGTTTAATAATCCTAAAGGGGAAACTATAAATAATTAAAATTAAAATTATAAGTAATTTTTGGAACACTCTCCTCTTTCAGTAATTTTAAGTAATTGTAGAATGGATCAAGACTAGCCCAGGGGAGAAAGACTTGGTAGTGTTTGTGGGCAAAAACTCAACATGACCTGGCAGTGTGCCCTTGCAGCCCGGGAGGACATCTGCATCCAGAGCAGTGTGGGCAGCAGCTGAGGGAGGGGATTCTGCCTCTCTGCTCTTCTCTGCTCTGCTGAGACCCCACCTGCAGGGCTGCATCCAGCTCTGGGGTCCCAGCACAGGAAGGACATGGAGCTGCTGGAGAGAGAGTTGGTGGCAGGGCTGGAGCACCTCTCCTAAGAAGATGGGCTGAGAGAATTGGGGCTGCTCAGCCTAGAGAGGAGAGGGCCTGGGGGAAACTTTAGATCACCTTCCAACACCTAAAGAGATTACAAGAGAGATGGAGAGGGACTGTTCACAGGGTCTGTAGTGATAGAACAGATAGAACAGGCCTTTAAGTGAAAGAGGGTAGATTTAGATTAGATATGAGGAAGAAATTCTTTACTGTGAGGGTACTGAGGCACTGGAAAAGGTTGCCAAGAGAGGCTGTAGACACTCCATCCTTGAAAGTGAGCAAGGTCAGACTGGAGAGGACTCTGAGCAACCTGGTCTAGTCGTAGATGTCCCTGCTACATCAGGGCCTTGGAACCAGAGGATCTTTGGGTCCCTTCAAACCAAAACCGTTCTATGATTCTATTATTCGAATTTGATAGTTTTGAATGCCAAGCATTACAATGAAAATCTATTATCTTTTTTATTAATTTTAAATAAAAGTAACAGTGCTAATAAAGTCTCCCTTCTGATGCCTAAAGAGGCTACCTAGAGAGTGTTAAAGGAATGAAGTAGGTATTTATTATAAAAGACGTCAAAGGATACACCTTGGGAAGTACAAGAGCCTGGCTGAGGCTACACCCAAGATGGATGATGGGTCACTAGTTTTCTCACTTTTATAAGTTTTGGTCCATTTACGTATTGGGTTAATTGTCCAATTACAGCTTCAGGTTATGAAGTCCCATCCTCCCAGTTTGCTGTCCTCAATTCACTGTTGTTTACACTTTTTGGGCCTGAAGCTGCACTGGTGTCCTTGGTTCTTGGGCTGGAGAAGGATTGCTTTGTCTAACTAAACTGTGAGGAGAACTTGATAACTTCACATGAAGTTCAGAGTTATGTACTAACACAGTACAGAATCTGGGAAATATGGAAGCTAAAACTTAAGGCATCACATCCACCTACTGAAGAGATTCAACCAGATGAAAGCATTTATAACATCATTAGATATTATATTAACCTGGAACTTAAATTTTAGATGCACTTTAATGGTTTCTCTTCTATATGAGCTATTTGCCCCCTGCAAATGGCACATACCAAATAACTTCTAAGTGATTGGTTTATAAAGTTAAAAAATAGACCTTCAATTAGAACCCTAAATCCTTCTCATTTAAACATTATACTTGAGTATTGTAAAGTTGATCCAGTTAATATAGGCAGCTGTACATGTTTTGTCTCATTTTTTTCCATATACCATAATTTTTTTAAATAAAGGTTTTCCCACAAAAAACCAGCATAATTTTACCCAAGTAGTGGCAATATAATACATGTCATCATGAAGAAACTATTGCCTTTTACAGTCAAATTTTGAAGAAATCGTAAAAATTTCAATTAAATCAGCAGGGTGTCTTCTGAAGTACATAGGCACTGCTGTGAAACATTTTCTTAAAGTATTTAGACATTGGCAAATGGTGTGAAACCATCAAGTCACTTGATTTAGAAGCCTGAAAGACTTCCAGGTGGTAGTAATTTCTGCCTACCATAAGTCTTGTCCAAATTCACATTCCTTATGTACAAGTAAGAGCCTGAAGTGCTACAGAGCAAACTGCTTTGAATTACCAATGTTCAATAATTATATGAATTCATTTCATAAACTCATCAACTAGACATCAGTTTTAAAATACACTCAAATGATACTTATCACAGTCAAATATAATAACTGTTGTAATAAAAACCAAGTTATTTATGCATTTGTTCTAAGTCCAGAGGAATAAAATTATCTTATGAATTGTTTTAAATCTAACTCTAAGCAATGTAAATCATTATGGTTTTTATTTATTCAAGTAAGTACTAACAAATAGATAATTATATTTTGCAGTCCATTTTTAGTACCACAGATATCTCTGTTTAATTTTTTTAGTTCTCATATTTTCTGTGAAATTAATTTTTTGGGAATCTGTTCTTGGAAGAACATATGATATTTTGTTAGGATCATGAATTGCTGATGGAAGTACATTAAGAAAGACTGGGAAGATTCATAGATAAATGAATGCCTAGTTTGTAATTTTTCAATTAATTCAAACAGTTCACAAATTTAGAAATTTATTTGTTAGATGATTCACTATTTGCAATATATGGTCAATTGCAATATAGATAAAAGAGTACTGTAAAAAACAAACTTGACTTTCCAAAGAAAAAATATTAGGAGAGCTAAAAAGAATTATTACTTACAAATGGAAGTTTAGTAGTCTGAGCAAAAATGCCAAACACATCAAATCAAAAATGCAATCAAACTATAAAGGTAAAACACATGCCAACCCACAAAGGTATCTGCTTTCAGAAACTGTGAAAGCAGTTACAATATTGTGCCAAATCACACTATAGAAGAAATGACACATCATGCACGTAATAAAAATAATATTGCAAAAGGTAAAAACATGTTGCTTTTCATTAAAAAAAATACTGCCTGGAAAAAGCTTTCAAACAGAAAGCTTTATTGTTAAGTCAGAATGTGAGTTCATTGATACATCATAATTGTAAGCCTTAATCTTTTCAGAAACTATAGCAAATAGACTATATCAAGACTATATCAATAGTAAATATAATATCCAAAATAAGTGCTTTTGAAAAACAACTTGATAGGCCAGCTCGAAACCTCCTGTGTAACCTACCAAGACCACAACTAAGTGCAACTCTGTCTGATCCCAGAAATCTGATGTCTTTATCAGATTCATTCCTGTTTGACTGGTATCTCACATTTTCCTTCGTTTGGACTCCCAGACTGGACCTATCACTGTTGGCAGTCTGATGCACAGTTTGTGAAAGTGAATCCTTCAGTCTGTCTCCAAATATGTTTTAGCTCCCATCACAAGCGGGTGTGTAGACATCCAATATGGGTATGCAATATGACAGCAAGGATAGAGACCACAAGAAAGCTTGTAAAATGAGGAAGCTGAGTAAAATAACCATCAGATTAATTCTGACTAATAAAAAAGTCCAGATTCAATAAATAATGTAGCATGACAGGCAGGCAAGTTAATCACTGTGTCATAAGAAATGCTATGAACCTTGACTACTTAGATGGAATGATGTCATTTGTAAGGATGCATCTAATCACAGAAGATCCATCTTCTCTCAGCTCTCAGAGCCATCAAACATCCAAGCCACAATATGAATAGAGCTGAGATTTCAGCTCATTGAGTGTTGAAACCATTTCATATAATAAAACTTCTAAAAAATCACTGTCTTCAAAGGTAGGACAAGATTCTGTTGATTCTAATTGCTGCAATGTGGGATTAAAGGGATGTAGTATACTTCGTAAGGATTCCCAGTGCTTGCTTTAACTCCCAAGTTCTCCTTCAGTGTAGAGAGTTGAAGGGAAACATCTGACAGAAACATGATGAGAATAAGCCTCTTGCAATTCCATATATGTAAGCTAATTTCTCTTAAGAAGACACTGTTTTGAAAATCATGCAGATTTCTAAAATACAGAATGGGACTCTATGTTTGATCTTTCCATATCCAGCAAGTAACTGTTGTACAACATGCTTCCTGTAAAATCGGTTCTAGAAACTTTCTCCAGATCAAGGTCTTTTTGATCTACTCATCTGGTGGACTTGCAGTAGTCTGGAGTCCATCTGTGGGGAACAAAAATACCACAATAAGAGGCAAAGAGGATTTTGAAAGTGTACAATGCTTGTAACAGGTTGTTCTGGCCCAGAAGATCCCTGAAGAAATTCCAGAAGTTGCCTACAAACATAGCTTTCAGCTGCCTAACCACTGTGCCCAGTGCACTTTCAGGTACCTGTGGAATCTGAGCCACAGAACTGGTGGGCTGCACGACTTCTGGAGCAGCAGCTGGAAGTCAGGTAGAACAAACCAGAGGATTTCAAGCAGCAGGAGATGTCTATTAAAAATCTCATCTCGGATGTCTATACTGTCAGCAATACCAAACTGTTCTGATAAAATATTCAAGATGTGGAAAGATGTCTCAGTGGGGAAGAAATAAATACGAAAGTTTTACACAACAGTAAACAGGGGAAAGCAGCTTGATTCAGCCAGCTGACTGAAGGGAACTGAAAGGGAAGTATATGCTATGCCTCTTTTATAGCAGCATTAACCCCAAGAGCTGGAAAAATGCTTTGGGAATGTTTGAACATCGTTCTCTAATGCCTGTGTACAAGGAAATTATGACAAGAAAAGTGGAGGTACTAAAACTGCTTCCATCTAAGAGGGAATGGTGGATGGCTGACAAAAGGCACCTTGAGGAAATGTCTTAGCTTGACCACAAACTCAACATGAACCACACTAACTATCACTGTGACCCAGCTGTGATGTTAAAAATAAATGATGGGAGCTGAGATGCTTCTTTTTACACTACATGTGTAACATATGCAAGAGATGAAGAAGAAATATGTCTTCAGAGCTAAAAGCTCCAAAAATTTCACTTACATACTTTCCTTCAAAAGAGAAATAAACTGTCTGAGACATACAGAAGTTAGTGTGGCTTAAGCATTGGTTTTTTCAATGTTTCACAAAACTGTGGTTCAAAAAACCAAAACGAATATGTTAACAGGGTTGTAAAAATCAGGTTCCTAACTAAAGAATAAATTTAACAGGCAAACCTACTCAGCCTATAAGGCCTCCAATGGATAGCAAGAGAAAGGGGGCACCATATTTAAAGAATAAAACATGCTGAAATTGTGAAACAGTCTCTGCAAATGGGAAAGTAAAATTTTCTGTGGTAGTGTACTGGTTTACAGTCTGCAAATCTGAACTCCTGAAATATTGTTATCAATATGATACCAAAAAAAAACTAATAACTTCTCAAGAAACACAGGCCCTGAGAGAGATATGGCAAAATAACTTAACAAATTTCAGTGTAATGTTATTTTTTTTATTTGCAGTTTTTAGGAACATTGCTGCTGCCAGACAAACACTTTCAACATATGGAAAGTGAGCAGAAGAGTTGCTTAGAAAGACTGAGAATGAATCATTAAGTCATGTTTAAGTCAGAATAAGTGAGAATAACATTTTTTGTCCTCCCTTCAAGATTTTTGTATTTAAAGGCTTTCCCAAAGACTCTCTAAAGTGTAAAGATTCTGATAATTTAATAATTAGAGGAAGGATGCTAAACATAAAGGAAAAGATATTTTATTATCTCTGACTTGAATTGAAGATTTCACAAAATAAATAAATTTCCATTAACATCCTGGGAAATTAAGAGTTTTATCTAAATGGGTAGAACCCTTCTATTTTGTTTTACTTTATTTCTCTAGTGATACACTACAAGCTCACCAAGTTGCTTACTCTACTTTTTATTTACAAACTGAACAAGATCAAAACCAAAAAATAACAACGAATAATTAATTCAAGGAGAAAGCTGGCTGAACTTAAATCATCTGTCTATTCAAACATAATTTTAAATTTCAATAGTTCATTTTAAATCCTAGTGTGTTTCACCAAATTCTAAAAATTATTTGAAAAATGTGGGGTCATGTCCTTAATGCCTGTCTGACATAACAGATGAGTCAGCAGTGGAATACATTGTCCTCCAGACTTCATCTGCATTCTTTTTGTGTTATTCAACAAAGTTATCATGATTCCTAACAGAAGCAAGGTAAGTTCATGAAGACAGCTAGCAAGACAATAGTTTTGTGCATTTGTCGAGCTCAGGGCTCCTCAGTCCAGCAGAGGTGTGGGCTTACTGGAGCAAGGCCACAAAGACAGGGAGTGCCTTGGAGCATTGTCACTGACATCTTTTGTGGAAAATCCTTTCTGTGGGATTTTTCCTTCTTCTGGGAAGCTGAGACCCCAGAAGAAGAATGTAAACAATGGTTATCTGCTGCTGTGGAATGCAACAGGTGCACCTGTGATTGGCCCATGTTGCATGTCTACAATTTAGGGCCAATCAAAGACAAGCTCCCTCTGGGACAGAATCAGAGAGAGCTCCTTTGTTGATTCATTCCTTTTCTATTCTTAGCTTAGCAGCTTCTGAACTTTTCTCTCTATTCCTTTTAGTACAGTCTTAATGTATTATATATCATAAATTAATAAATCCAGCCTTCTGATCATGAAGTCAAGATTCTCTCCTCTCTCTTCACCCCTGAAGAACCCTTGCAAGCCTGGTAACAGAGCATATATTGGATTATGAGAAGAAGCCAAGACACTGCGAGTGGAGATGGGAAGGCTCAGGGGATTCTTAACAATGTGTATGGATTCCTGACACAGTGAGTGAATAAACAGACCCTTTGCAGTAGTGTCTGGCTACAGGAAAATTGTTACAAACTCAAAGATGGGAAATTTCACTTAAGCATAAGAAAAATCCTTTTTTCACAATGAGGTTGGTCAAACTCTGGTACTGTTTGCCCAGAGAGATTGGAGATATTTCAATCCAGAACCTGACTGGGCATGGCGCTGGGCAACCTGCTCTTGTTGCCCTGTCTGTGAACAGGGGTTTGGATGACCCTCATAAGTGTCCTCCATTTTTAACAGTTCTGATTTTATGTGATTTTGTCTCAATGACAAATTCTCAGAACTCATTTCTTCTCCTCTTTCTTTCCCGTTCATCATACACTGTTCTACCAAATACAAATAAAACTAAATCAGTAGAAAAATACTTGGAGTTTTTTCATACTCTATGTTATATTCTGCAATATCCTTTCCAAAGGCTGTGTTTTCTAATTAAAAATAAATAATTATGATAAGTCACCTTCCTCATATCCATATCCAAAATAAATAATTAAAGTCACCTTCCTCCCTTCCATAAAATATCCATTTTCCTTGAAACTCCTCTTCCCATTACTTCCTTCTGTCTATTACTTCCTATTACTTCCTTGAAACTCCTCTTCTTCCCACAACTGTAAGTTTCTTTTGGACCTTCTGCAGATTATCCATAACTCACATAATATTTCCTTCCCTCTCCTACATCACTAATGACACTAATTTTAATGCCTAATTTTCAGACATTTTCATTAATTTTCATTCATTAAATCTTTTCTCTGTTTTGATATTGAAGGTCAACTGAGAAGAACACATATAAAAATTAACTGGTCTTCCACTGTAAGTCCAGCATTTTGAAAGCAGATTTCCTTGTCTTGTAATATGAAGAAGGGATTGAAAAGAAAAGAGCATTAATAAATTAACAGCCAAAAAATATCTGTTTTTAAAAGGAATTTTTTAGTCTAGGCTTAAGTCAGCCATTTCACTCTGATAGTGCTGCAAACCTGCTCTAAATTGCTTTAGAAAGTACCTTCTGTCATCTTCCATGACAAAGTAACTTCTAAAAAATTGTCTATGTATATCAAAAAGAAAGCTGAAGCATCTTCTGTGTTACATAAGAAATCTAACTCTGTTTAGATGTCATAAAAAGTAATTCATAATTTACCAATGTTCTATATGTACTATTGGGATCTAAATGCTTTACACTGAGAAGGTCTCTTTCCTCCTTTTCTTTTTATTTAATATGGAATATTATAATGTACTTTGTTGTTCTAGGACCAAGAAGACGTATTTTAATGATCTGTTTATCTTGCAAATTGCGAAATATAACTTTCTGTGTAGGTAAATACTATGTCAAGAAAAACACTTTCCAGGAACATGTGTTCTTTTTTTTTTTTTTTCTTTTTTTTTTTTTTTTTCTTTTTTTCAGTAAATAAATAAAGCTGCCTGGGGCAAGTCCTAGCACTCCTACCACAGTGTGTCAAGTTCCAGCCAAGAGCAAATATTTATGTCTGCATGCCACATTAAAACATCTTGAAGCAATAAAGCTGTGTTCAGAAGAGGTTTGGGGCCATCTAGTGGAACTGAAGTCAGGCAAACCCTGGGGATCGTGGCCATGAAATACAGTCAGTTTGGCAGAAAGGGAGAGACTTCATTTTTAGCAGTTTTTTTCCTCAAATACATCATGAAACTTGAAAAAACTCTTGTTATTGAAGTTTAAGGGGAAAAAAAAGCTTTAAAAAGAACTTAGAATTAACGCAAAAGTTCAAACCCGTGGGTTGGTCTGAGGGTTGATGTAGAAACAACATCCCCAGAAATATATAAATCCAGAGTAACCAGGAAAGTGTACTGCATACTGCAAGTGTACTGCATGGCAGCTGCAGGAATTAACTGAAACACTTAAATTATTTCGTTTATCTTCAAATTCTGTTGTTTAATTTGCAGGGGTAGATAAACAATGGTCAAGAATAATTCAATTTAATAATTATCCACTTCATTTCCTTGAAGAAGCAATTCACATCACATGTCAGACATATTCTTCAGCTTATACTTTTTTAATTGGCTCTTGATTTTAACATTGTAATCATGTATGATTGCTTGATTACAGAAATGTTAAACCTTTCAACATTAGCCTTATGGCAAAATTTCCTACATCACATGTGCACGCAGAGAATCACATTGGCTTTGTATTTACTTCTGCGTACGACTTAAACATTACTTGCTTAATGCACAAACCTTTCCATAGAATTTACCATGATTATTTCATCTATGTCATCAATAGAGTTTCAGATAACATCACACAAATTTTGGGAGTTATCAATGTACCCATATGCAGAGAGAATACACTCCATTATCAGTGTTGTCTTCGAGGATAGAATAAATGCTACAGTTTTCAGAGTCCAAGTCCATTGTTTTTCAGTTAATGATGAGAACATAGTTGGTCCTCCTTCTAATAATAGACAAGATTTTAGGTGGAGATAATAGAATAGGTCATAAAAACCACATTAGTTATAGAATGACGCTGCAAAATATGCAGAGAATTTTGATCTCTCTGTATTTGTAACTTCATAGAGCTACCTAAATATACACAATTGTGACAACAGTAGCTTGAATTATTAGGAGTTAAGTTGAAAGCAAATTAGATATTAGATAAGAAACTTTTATAAACTTTTATAAACTTCTACTAAGAGTCCTTTCCCTGGTTATATTATTTTGAAGGTTCATCACTTTAAATAATAGTTTCTCCATTAAATAAGTCTTAACATGAAAGATTGGAAAACAGTATATTATCTTTTTTTCTTCCAAACTCCCCCATTCTTGCAAGTTGAACTGGTTACTGTCTTTCTGCATGAGAAGCATCAGAACTGCAAAGAATGTGGCTTTGCTTGAATTTTATACACATTACTTGAGTAAGGGGCCTGCTGTTTAGGGCCATAGTCATAATAAGCCCCTTTGTACACCCAGGCAGGGTGACAAAAGACATGTGGAATATAGATATTAGTAATTTTTCTGTTTTATTATTAGCATAATATTATAATATATGAAAACCTTATGTAATATCAGAAATTTATAGGAAACTAGGTTTCATTAGCAGTTCACAGAATTAATTTCTCACATTGTGTATTTGTAACACTGCTGTTTTAGAAAGCTCTGTGGTGCTTTGTGGTTATGGGATTTTTTCTAAATAACCCTTGGATTTCATGTTATCTATGATGCTTAAACATTGTATTCTAGAAGTTTCTTAAATATTATATGATTTTTTTTTTAATTTCACTAACATAACTATGCATTGCAGTATATCATCACTCTCAACTTATTTCCTTCCTTAAGACTACTTTGTAAAAATTAAGCCTACTGCCATACCATAATAATTTAATTCATGGTATCTGAATCAAAAAATTCACCATTCCAATCTCACCTGATTAACCAGAGTAACACTACAAACATTCAGTCTGTACTGGACCTAGACATTTGGAAGTTTGTCTATGTTAGAGTAGAAACCTTAAAACCAAGAAAATAGTCTGATTTATAACATATTTACTTGATATTATGTGACTTATTACAGCTAAATTGCCATCTGGAAGGCCCACAGAAAGTACTGTGAATTATTGATTTAATCTGCAGAAAAATAAATCATACATCATTAGCTGATGCAAGATGTTTAAAATATTTTCTTCTCAGAAGCATTCCTTAAATATAAACACTAGTCCCACTGTCAAATACTATCTTTGTTCAATGCAATATGTTACTTGTCAGTATTTTGGAAAATCTGTCATACTTGAGGAATTCCAAGGCTTTCCCTGTTACATGTCTTCTATCCTCAAAAACCTGTGTCATATTCTTTCACCATTTGTCCAAAAGACTTTTCTGTTTGGAAGTGGCTGGCACAATTTAATCAACCAGAGAACTCACTGTCAAGTGGCCTGATTCACTCTCTCCCCTGAGAAAATAAGCTGCCACCACAGCTTTTCCACTATCTGCTAAGCCAAGAAGTGAAAAATTGAGGTTTGGAATTAGAAAGGATTTCCCACACAGGAGTTCAAACTGGGAAAAAAAAAGCTGTTAAATATTTATAGTGATAGTCAAGTAACTCTAAAACCTGCTTTCCTCACCTACTAAAAAGACATTGCAGGCACCATTTGGCTTTAATTTATGCTATATAAAACCCTGGTATCATTAATGATGCTGCAGTGATTGTAAACCTCTATGCAACTTCAATCTGTTCATTCAAATAAATTTGTTTATTGATGAGGGGTCAGTGGAAACAAAGATAAGCTGCTACTGTAATGGCAAGGGTAGGAAAGCACAGATCTTCTCTCCAGCATAAGATCTGTCCTTAGATGCAAAAGCTGCGTGTGTTACATGGGAAAAAATGTGAATCATGAATAATGAGACACAGTTCTATACTGGCGGGATTCTATCAGGAAATGTATAGGGCAAGGAATTTGTTAGACATAAAAATCTATGTTCTCTCTTTCAACACCCACATTGTCTTTAGCCTAGAGTCAACCTCACTAGAGTACCCATACAAATAACCCGGGGCAGGAACTGTGAATATCAAATCAAGGACTTTGAAAGGGTGCAAAAGGGCATTCACCCAGCGTATGCAAGGCACTGCACTAACAGATTGGAGATTTCATCCTACCCCTTGCCAGTCCTTAGGACCATGCCTTGGCCCTGTTCCATGCAGTGTGAAGGTGCACACTGATGCTGTTAGAGTTCTAGGTGGAGTATATGTTAAGTGGTTGGCAATGGTGTAATTTAGGTTTACATTTTAGTCCTTCAATTTCCATTATAGCTACCCTTTTCCTAGTTTTAAAGGACATTTGTAGAATACAGCAAAGTTCTTGAAGTGGAAAATACTACAAGACAATTCCCAACAAAATCCTGGTCCTTCAAAATATCAATACACAACTTGCTACATTTAAACTACTGAATGAAACAGTGGCAATACCTATTCCCCAGTCTCAAAATCACATAGCATCATCTTCTAATCCATCAAATTTAGCTCAGTGCATCTTCAAAATGAAGTTTGTGCCTATTGAGAATGGTGTTTGGTCCATCCTAATGTCTAGGCTGGGAATTGGGGTATGAGCTGGCACAAGCCAAAAGCATGTCCCAGTACAGATAATTGAGTTCTGGTACCCCAACACATTGTAGGAGACAGGTTAATGTACTGATAAATATGCAGCCAGAGACAAACAGACAGTGGCACTGTGGATTATTGCTATTGCCTAGAGGTCTCTTTCTGACCATGTCCCTGTACTATTTCAATAGAAGAGAAAGTACAAGGAGGGGAGATAATAAATAAACTCCAAGGTTGCATCATGATGTACAGACAAGAGTGACCACCTCAGCCCGAGGTGTTCTCAGGTACTTCAGTCCACTCTAAAATCACTTAGATCTGGTTTTCCTGGCTTTCAATCAGGAACAAAAAGAATTTGGCTCTAAATACAACTCAATAGAGAGAAAACAATAAAGTATATTGTGATATACTTCCAAACTGATATTTTGTAAATCCTCCCTATTCACCAAGTGCTCTTATAAGGTACATCACAAGCAGCCGTACAAAGAGACATGCTACTGTTGAAATTAGACCCAAGTGTTTGTTTCATCAAAATAGCTTTTATAATTCAGGTGTGAGAATATAAGCTTACTGTTGTTTTTTTATTCACAGTAATTAAAAATGTTAATTTAAATAGGAGATATTATGGCATTTTACAAATGTGTAGCTTAGTACTTTCTACCAAGTAGGTATCAAAGCAATAACACAAGTTCCAAGATTTATATTTCTTATTTATACAAGAAATTGGGTGGGATTGACTTCATTTATTAACTTTAAGGTTAACTTTATTTATTTGATTGTTTGTTTGTTTGTTTATTCTCAATAAGAATGGCACAGTTTCAGTAAAGTCAGCAGTTTAGCCCAGTTCATTTTCACTATATCATTTTTACCAAAGCAATGATATTCAAAATGTAGAAATTTACCAAAGGCCTTTCCCTTTTAACAGTTATGAATTCAATCCTATTTGCCTTCAGTGCCATATGGGGGAATGAGAAGATCCTGTTCAGAATGATAATGGCAACCTCTGACTGGCTAAGCCTGTCCAAAGGAGCTCTGCATGTGGTGCAATCTATATCACATTGAGTGAGGCAACACTGGACTCAAAATCTTATATTCAGTGAGATGGGAATATCCATATCCAGTCATTTGGACTCTGTCTTCTCTTTAGAGGGAGAAAACAGAAGAAACAACAGATTAGAGTCATTGTACATAGGTTGGCCTTGATGATCTCAAACGTCTTTTCCAACCTAGATAATTCCATGATGTGTGAAACAGATTTACTCTGCATGTGCACACAGGACTCAGGGCTTCCCACAGTCTTAAAATAATCCATCTTTTGGTTTGCTTAAATTCCCACTTGAACCACTTTGGTTATATTTGTAGGATATAAATGGGACTTCAGTAGTACCACTGTTCCATATTGTCTGTCATGTCCCTGTCTGTAACAAGCTATTTTAATGACAAATACAGCAGAGATGTCACAATGCAAGTGTACATGTGCTAGGTCAAACTGCCAAACATGACTACAAAAGGATATATAGTTTAACATTGCATTATCTCTATCAATACTGTCATAAAAACTCCCTGTAATCCATACTAGATGAATTACACACAACTAACACTTAACTGTTTGAAAAATAAACTGCTAGAAAAATGGGCTATTATTCTGTGTGATGAAGTCATAGAGATTTAGGCTTATGACTTATAATACTTACATTCTATTTTGAATGTTTCTTGTCCTCTGTAGCAGTTCAAATAAGCTAACTTAACAACACCTATGTGATTTGGTCAGGCTCTGACTCCACATAAGCCAAAAAATGAGCAAATCTTACTTATCTGGCATCAATTTCAGCTGGGATGAAAACCATACAAGATCAGATAAGAAAGAACAACTCTTTTTTTTCAGCGTGGGTGGTCAAACATTGGCTGGTTGCCCAGACAGATTGCAGTCTCCATCCATTGGATACATTTAGAACCGAAATGGACAGGGCACTGAGCAACCTGCTTCAGTTGTCCCCTCAGTCAGTCGGGGTTTGGACTGGATGACCCCCAGAGGTCGCCTCCAATGTCAACAATGTCATGATGCTGTGATTAATCACTAAATGTTATCTATAGTTTACACTGCCTGAACTTCTACTTTTACGCTCTACAGCAAAGAATGTAAGAGAGTAATAATTACTCTTAATTCCTGAAAATATTTATTGCCAGTCAACTGATGTTTAAATAGTTGTGCAGTAAGGACAAAGGAAAGTTAGGACAGAGTAACATTATCTTTGTATCCAAAATTTTACATAATAAATCTCAGGTAAATTGATATTATTATCATATCATAGTCTTCCCTGAAATAGCATACATTAACAGTTAAACATAAATTATACAAGTGTAAAGTAATGAATGGGTATTTTTTCATAGTAATTTAAACAGGCAGTATTCATAATTAAACACTTACTATCATTTCTTTCTTTTTCCCCTCAGGCTTTTTAATTCCTATTTCAATGTAACTGTAGAGGGAAAAAAAGACACGGTAGATAAAGTATGTTCATTTGTATTCAAATTGACAATCTAAAAATACTTTGGCCTAACTTTGAAATCCTCATCTAAGGATTGAGGGGAAAAAAAGAAGAAAAGGACATCACTTCAACTTACCAGAACTGCAAACTAATTGTAGCACATTGTCACCACCACAGAGTCTAAAATCCCATCAGGCACAGGCCTCCACAGATTGGAGGCTTTAAGCCACTTCCAGAGGGCTGCTCAGAAATCCCACTCTGCCATGAATTGCCTGCAGACAGCCAGCAAGGGATACAAGCCACGTGTAGCAGTACCAAACACAGCTGCACACACTAATTCACTGAGACAGGAGGGAGAGTGCCCTCTGCCAGCTGCCAGCCCTGAGCCTGAGCTCTGCCTGCAGAGTGCTGTGCATCTCCTCATGGCTGCAGCTGCTGACAGCACCACCAGCTCCAGCACAGCAGCACAATGACTAACACACTTGTACTCAATCAGTGGGGTTTAAGTTCTAGTCTACAGTCATTTTCTTGATGTCTACTCTGATACATTGCATTTATGAGTATACGTAAGTATACAGAGTGGGAGTTTCATGGACAGATTTATTCGGTTCCAGAAGAGATTTCTGTAAATGGTCAATTAAAATATGGTTTTTGAAAAAAGGTTTTGCTGTCTGAAGAGGGTGATCCAAGGAGATATTATGTGTATAACAGAAGACAACCACCATTATATATATGCCAGACTTCTTTTTCAATGAAATCTGACCAAATTTTCTGTGCAATCTTCCATTGAGCTAAGCAGCAGTACATGCTGGATATCTAAATTAGTTAAACTAATTTTACTCAAGTTGAGATCTGCCAGCTAGCTAAACTTGTTCATGAACAAAAAGAATTCCTTAATTTCACAGGAAAGTGATAGATTGCGTACAGATGTGGCATATTGGTTATTCAGAATTTGAATTCAAGTTACTGAATTCTGTTTTGCAGCAGTCCATTAGGTCTACCACTGCTAAAAAAAAAAAAAAAAAAAAAAAGGAAAAAAGGCCACTGGATGTTTTTGTTGCTCCAGTTTCCCTAAGGCAGTAGCAGTAGCAGCAAAGCATGCCTGAAGATTATGAGGCTCTTGACTATTTCTGCTGTACTCTGAGGTTCTTCAGAGCAACAGTAAAACTGAATAAATCTTACTGTTTTGACTTGCTTGACAAAACAGAGACCTAACAGAGTTGTCTGTACATTTGGGAAGATTGTTCATTATTTGCACAGAATTTCAGGATAAAAATCCTAAAAGCTCTTGCTGGAATTCACTGCCTGCTGTGAGCACCATTACTCTCACTGGTGAAAAAAACCACAGTTTTATCTTGCTGCTACTGACAGCCTTGTTGTTGCCTTCTCAGAGTAGGAACAGCTGAACTCTGTTATAGCACCCCACATGAGAGCAGACAGTTCTAAGATGAGCTCTGAAAAGCTTTTCAGGGTGACAAATTAATTACTGTATTAAAGAAAGGAAGAAATAATTCCTTTGATCATCACTATTTTCCAGAGGAGAAACTTGGCTGAATGAAACTTAGGTGTCTTCTCAAGCAAGCAATTTGCCTTTCCAGTGTAACACATGGTAGGGGAGAGTATTTCCATTCCTCCTCCTCCTCCTCTTCCCTTTCCTGTTGCAGTGTGATGTCATGCCTCAGTTTCCCAGTCCTTCCCCAGGCGCCAATCACCACTCCTTGCCCCCTCCCTTGCCCCCTGTGGAGTGCTGTCTGTCAGTCCTGGCATTCCAGAAGGGTGTTGAGTGATTGGCAGAGTTGAAAAGATGCCTCTCAGCCCTGGGCACATTGAGCCATCCAGATGTCATTTGTCCCCTGACATTGCCACCCCTCTCACCTGGTTGGTGGGATCCCTACCCCTTTCCTTCCCCTCTCCCTGGGGTTAAAAGACACAACAACCATGCGGTTTTGGAAGTTCTGTTGGAGCTGTTGAGAGATTCAGAGGCCTGTGTGCCAGGAATGAAGCTCTAGATTGAAACCCTCTAGCAGAACTCGACTCCTTTCCTTCACCTTGCCTTAAAGCTCCTTCACCAGAGGTAAATCTGAGCTCCTGCATGTCTGGACTTGTCCCAAGCCCCCAGCTGCAACATCCAGCCAGCCCAAGGTGTCTCTGAGGTGAAACCACCACAGCTTCCACCTTTGGTCAAGCACCAAGGGCCAGAAAAGCCAGGCATGTCCCATTCGGTTATATTGGTAATTAATTCCAATACTTTCCTTTTTGCATTTTCAAGCAGTAATTCATAATGACAAAACCCTGGCAATGCAAAGGCAGTTCATAAACTCCCAGACCAGGGCTGCCCATCCACAGAGACAGTTTAACTGGTCCAGGACAAAGGCCTGGGAAGAGCAGTCCCTCACAGGCTTCATGAAGGTTTTCTCCCATCCCTCATCCCAAACCCTGCTGGTCCCTTATGACCCCAGCAATCCCAGGGTGGGGAGCAGACAGCCCCAGAACCCTGGAGGTTCAGCTGAGGCAGTCAGGAGCCAGGCAGTGCCCTCCTGCTGCCCATCCCTCCTGCTCTGCCCCAGGAAGCTGGAAGTGTTGGGTGGTTTGCATGTGTGCTCTACACACAGACCCACCTTTGTGGGTCTCCACAAAGGTGGTGGGAATACTAAAACCTCCTGGGGTTAATTGCTGAACATGTCAAATGTCCTGAATAGCAACACGTTCTGGGCTGGATGTTATAGAGCACTTTGCAGTAATAAGAAAATAAGCTTTTAAATTTGATAAGTCCTCCCTGAAACATGAGGCTTTTGTTTCTCTGCATGAGTCATTCCTTTCTCCTATTCTGTGTTCCTGTTTCACAGCTTTTTCTCTAGCAGATGCTGAAGTGCCTATGGAGTGCTGAGGAGGGCAGCCAGCTTCCTGGAGCAGCAGAGACAGTGAAGATCTGAGGAGTTCTGAGCTGGGGATTGTGTGGAGATGCCTTTCCCTTTCCTTTCATCACAAATTTAAAATGTCACTTCTCTTGAGCTTCTTATTTCATCTAGATTTCCTCAACAATTTTACTCCTTTGCAATAGGACAGTCAGCACAGAAAAGGGTTCTAAGGACCAAAAGTCTTTACATGAAAGACAATATCTAAAAAGTGGCATTTGGACTAGTAAAACAAACAGCGACTCACAAAGTTTGTCCTTACAAAAACAAAAATGTTATTCTTATTTTATAAACAGTGAAGAAGAATTTAATTAAATAGAAGCACAGAAAACAGAAATGCAATAAACTAAAAGAAATATTTTTAATGATTGTATCACTCACAGCATCACAGACACAAACAGTGGCATGAAGCAGGAAGGAATAGAAGAACAGCTATGAAAACCAGGCCATTTCTGGCAAGAGATACTAAATATCTGTGATTATTGAGAAGGAATAAAAGTCCTATTGCTAATCTGGCTCTGAAGATGTGGAATTAAATATTGTATTTTCTACAGACTTCCTGTTTACTGTCTTTATCTCACATTGCTTCTGTCTTAGTTCTCTGGACAAAATAGATACTCTGGCATTTACCTGTCACACAAAGTGTTCTGAGCAGAAATATGTTATACACGAGGGCCATTTTACTACTTTAATGTTATATTGTTTTTGTTACATGGTTACATAATCTGAATTTATTATTTTTAAAAAAATATTCTTATGTGTGTAAAAAAGCAAACTACAGGAATCATACTTTGTGTCAGAATTCACACTGCCATATACGTGCATAAAACAAAGCAAACTAGATAACAAAACAGCATTATTCAGGATTGATTTTTTTAAATGTATAAAATGGCTAACTCTTCAGTGATTTTTTTTAATCTCCATATAATACACATTCACAATATACCTTAGTAGTATTTAAATTGCATAGTGCTATTTAAAATGCAAGTTTGGAAAGCACAATGTCATATGTTACATTGCATTTTACAGCAAAATAAGTGAGCACCATTATTTAAGGGGATGTTGATTTAAAATAATGTAAAGACAATATAGAACTTGCATTCCATAGTTATCACACAACTAACGAGGGATACTGCATTTCATCTGAATGGTCAAACTGAAAAGTACATGGAAACATTGTGTATGAAGGTCTGTCTGAGGTATTACCTCCAATGGAAAAAAAAAAGCTTAGCTAATTCTTTTAAAGCACCCAAGTTCTTTGGTTTTATATTTTCTTAACAATTAAGGTCCTTTTGCCAGGTATGGGTGTTGGAGAATTTTGCTCAGAAATGGCTTATAGAGTTTTGTTCAGACATGCCATAATCATATACAGCTGATGGAAAAGTAAAAGGCAGCTGTAGCAGCAGTTCCCAAGCCTGTTTCTGTAAACAACAAGATTCTCAGGCACATTTATGTAAACAGCAGAAGTTCTCAGGTTGTTTTTTAATAACAAGTAAATATCTTGTCCTTGGATAAGTTTTGGGAAAGCAAAAGTGACAAACATGGGAGTTTTGAGAACCATTCATATCAGGGTGAGAACACAAATCTTCGTTTCAATAACAAACCACAGGTATTGAAAACAAAAGGAGGGGTTAGTGTTTAATCTGTAACCAATGATGAGCTCGGGTTTTGCAATATGTATGAACTTAATTAACACCATTATAAAATGTGCATGGTTGATCAATAAATTGGAGTTCGATGCTGATCAAAGGATGGGTCGTCTCCCTTCGCTTCAATATATGGGAGATAAGACAGGGAGTACAATGGAACTGATAAAGCAGCCTGATATCTTAGACCTATTGGGGAGATTCCATGGGAGAGACAGACACATAACTGATCCCTGGTGTGGGAGTGACCAAGAGACCTGTTGTGAAACCTTGTCATGCTTACCAAGTAACTGATGTCATAAAGAATGTATAGCCAATGGGAAACTGTATCAAAAATAGAATCCTATATATCAGTGTCATACAAGTAAACCCTATATAAACCCTTTGTATTCTCAATAAAATGGCTTCTGCTGCAGCTCAGTCATCCCCTTCTTCTATCACTGATGCCCAGGCACAAAACATCCCCTGGCAGTGAAGCTGCAGTAGATCTGCCAGGCAAGATGAAGATCTCAAAGGGAGCTGTGGAAAAAAGTGTTGAAGGAAAACCACAGCGGTACCCAATACCTGCACGGGCCAGGCTGTGTTCAGACTGTTACATCTCAGCTACCAGAAGACAAAGAGGCACAGAGGCAGATTTGCCCTGCACTAATTCCACAGTTTTCTTCTGAGGGTGGTACATTTGTTCTTACAGATGTAGCTCAGGAATCCTCTAAGGAAAATGGTTCTCTGTATGGCTGCTGGTTGCTGGCCTTGTATCCTATATGAAGGATTTTTCTTCTTATAGCCAAAAGGTGTGATCTTCAAAACACCTATTAATGGCAAATGCTGCATAAAACATATGTGTTAAAAAGCAATGAAATCAGCAGCTCTTTCTTCCCTCTTCATTCCCACTGCCATTTTGTCCTTGGTAAGACATAGCTATTGCAACACTACTTTTATCCAAACATCAGATTTTAAGGAATTAATTACACCAACTATGAACTCTAAAATCCAATTCCTCCAAAACAGCATATCTGTGGCCTTAACTATACAATATAAAGGTCCAATACCTCTTTCTCTGTGAAGTCTAGCAACTTCTCAGAAACTGCTCTTTTACCTTGTTTCAAAACGAATTTTTTTGTTGTTGTTGTTGCTTCAAACATGCTGTTGAATTGGTTAAAGAGGAACACAGTTTCCAGCAGAGAAAAGTTAACTCACAAGGACAGATAATGCCAGGTTCTCCCAGCTGGGTAATGGATTAATCATACCTGTTAATGGAAAAAGATAGAGAATATGTGTTTTCTTTTGTTTGTAACTAAAATAGAGAGATATGCACGGTCTCTAAAATTAAAGGCAAGTAATATTTTTAGCACATGAAAGTGTGGCAACATTGAGAAATGCAGGTTGTGAAATAAAAATCAAATTATGCCTGCAAAGTATCCAAAACCCCCATAATATATCCCAATTTTCTTTTAAAGAATTTGTATGTAGTCAAAATTTTCTGAAAATATTTCTATTAGAATTATTTATTTATTTATTGTTAGGGATAGCATTCCAGAAAACCACTAGACTAGGGAAAAGGGGAATGGTCGAACTTTCTTTACCTTTAGATGTGAAAGGAAAAGTTTAATCGAAAACTTCTTGAGAAAAAAGTATGTGACTGTCTTAAAATGTAGATGTGTGTGGTTTAAACCACATTAAGTATTCATAGTAAGCATTAAAAAAAAAAGGGAAATGTCTTCATGGCAATCCTGAACTGTGTTTAGGAAAGAAGTTGAAGATTTGGTTGCTTTTATCTGGACTTTTGGACCAGTTTATTTTATTAAAATTATTGTTTTGAACATTCACACTAAAATATAAATTTGAGTAATTAAATTGTTCAGTTGCAGACCTTCAGTCTGAATGCACCTGCATTTTGAAATAACCACTATGGCCACTGTCAACCTCAGGAAAATTTTTAAAGTTAATATATTTCAGTGCAAAGCAGGAAAAAAATTAGTATTTCCTGGCTCTAAGGATGATTTTAGAATAAACTTGTGCCACCACAACAAGTATCAGATATACATAAAACTCTTCACAGCCCAACGCAGATTAATTTTATCCACTGTTTGAACAGGAGAGTGTATAAAGGCTGAAGGTCTGCATTTGCAGTGGACCAAAAACAAAATTTCTGCCTATATTTCTTTATCATTGCATTATGTGAAAAATAACATATATGTGAAGATTTTTACTTGTTTTTTTTTTTTAGATTTGGAACTTTTCAGAAATTTCCCCAGAGACACCAGAAAATAATGGATTTGACAGGATCAAAGCATTCTGAAGGGATATGCCAATTCAGTTGCAACCCTTGAGGAAAATCTATTCGTTTGTGGTCTCTCTGCCCACTGCCCATCTCCTGGTTGCCTGGCTGCTAAAGTCCTTTTTCCAGCCAGCTCCCAGCTGCTAAATCTCTTGAGCTCTATGGGGTTTTTATAAGCAGTCTGCTTGGCAGAGTTCTCAGCCACCATCCAAGCTCGCAAAGGAGCTCATAAGGTTTAGCAATTCCCTGGACTGCTGGAAATCAAGATAATGCAACAAAAAGATCTCTCTGGAGCTACTGCCCTACTCTGCAGCCAACTGGCTCCTCATTCAAACAGACAGCACCAAACATCCCACCCCAGCAGCTTCCCAAGCTCTCTGAGCTACGTGGGGAGCGAGTTCCTCCGTAACTCAGCTGTGCAGACATTCCCAGCAGTTCCTTTCTCAGCCCTTCACCTTACTGGCAATACTGCTTCACAGAGGCTCTTTCACAGGAAATTGAAAAATTCATTTTAATTTTACCTTTTTTGTCCTCTATACATTATTTCTCAGAATAATTGTTGTGCTCCTGAAATTTTGTCCTTGTGTTGGATTTGGTTTTAAACTGGAAAAAAAAAATGGGGTTTGCTAGGGCCTGCCAGTCCTCTGGCCAACTGGAGGTTAGTTTTGATCTTGGTAATTGTGAAATTTCGTTGTTTCTCTCATTTATCACCTTTTAATTCTCAAAGGTTTGGCAACATTCCAAAATATACTGACCTGTTTTGCTTGTCCAAAGAATAAGAATGCCACTGAAACATTGTCATTATCAAAAATAAAAGGGGATGTTGGAGCAAGAACACAAATATGGTTCAAATAATTAGCACATCCTCTACTGAAATTTGCTCACCACATTCTGCTTCATTTCACAGTCAAAGTGAGCAGTTGAGGAATGCAAGTTTAAAGCTCATATATTTTCACTCCATCTACAATTTCAAAATCTTAATTGTCACACTGGTTATCATTTTTGTATCTTATTGATTCACCCTCTGGAATCATTCATCCTTAATAGTTGGATTTTCTTTGGGGAGCTTTTGTTTCTTGCCATATTTGATGACAATATTGGAGGTTTCAAGCTTGCAGTGGATCTCCAGGACCACCCATAATCTTCAGGGGGGGTTGCATCTTATATTACCTCTGCTTATAGAGAATATGCAAAGTTCAACCCACCCCACCTGGAAAGCTGAGAATAACAAATATGAGAGGTAAAAGAACATGAGTAAAAAATCCTAACATTAATTGTAGAGTTGACAATTTCTGTGTAACACCAACATGACACTAGACATGTCAACTACATCTTTATGCACATAATGATTACTTCTTGTCTCACCCATCCTACTTTTTTTTGTAATAATATGCAAACTCTCTACTTTGGGAAAACTGAGCATCAGTCTACTATACCTTTAATGGCTCTTCTGAAGGAGCAAAAATCTCACCTGAAGTAAAAAATGTTTATCAAGAAAAAAAAAGGAAAACGGAAATATAATAGTTTGTGAAAACTTGTAAGTAAAACAAACAAACAAAAAGCACAGCAGCTTTCATTTATGATCACTCACTTCTCACTTAAAAAAAAAAGCACCGTTTTGTGCCCTGTGTTCCTACTCTTCAAAAGTGGACTAGTCCTGAAGATCACATGAGAAAGAAAAGCTCCATTAAATTAGTTTACAGATTAAGTACTAATATGTGCCAGTACTCATGCCACGTGTGAAGCTGGCCATGCTTTGAGCAGGAGCTTGGGCCAGGTGACCTCCAGAAGTCACTGTGACCTCCCCTGCAGGGCAGGGCAGAGCAGCACGGGCACACCATCACTGCCAAAGCCTGATGAAATGGGGCACTGCAGGAGCAGGGCTCTGCCCATCCCCTGCTGATAAGGACATCACTAGCCAAGCTCCTCCTCACTTTCTGACAGAAACTGCTGTCATTATCCCAGCAGTAAGAACTGGATTAGTATTTTGCCCCAGTCTCCCCCTTTCAGAGTTTTAACCCCACCCATTGTGAAGAGGGAACTGTGTCCAAATGCAAGCTGTGGCCAGCAGTGGGCACAACCGGTTCCATATTCCTCCTCTGAGCAGAAGAGGAAGCTCTGCTGTAAAAACAGGGCAGGCAGGAGAGGCAGCTTTTGAAACTGCTGTAGCTAAATCTGTTACAGCATTTTCACAGGTTTTGAATACAGACAGGAAGGGTAGTTTCTAGCCTGCAGTCCCACAGCTGTCTGCATATTTTTCAGGGTCATCAGCTTCTGTGTGTGCAATTCCTACTTCTAATAAATTCAGTTATTTCACATGACATTTGCAAAGAGTTCAGCTCCAAGATACACATCTGCCAATAATAGCAGCCACCTGCCACTTCTCTACCAGCTAGTTTGATTTCTCCCCCTCTGGATTTTTAATGATTCAGTAATGCACCATAAACCCAATCTTTTAATTACAAATAATTTTAAAGAATAAAGTCTCTCTTCTTTCATGGGTATAAGCATGGGATTTCATATACAAAGCAATTCAGCCAGATATTTTTTCATCTTTTCATTAAAAATCTCTCTCTTATAGTACATAATTCCATTTACTTCAAAGGCACATAAAAAGAGGGGGATTATGCTACTATATAGTAAAGTACAGGGAGGAGAGTGTTTTGCCAAACAAAAATTAACTTTCTTTTTATGAGCTCTGCTGAAGGCTATTCGTGCCCATCCTCAGAAGACAAGAACCTAATTTCCAAGCTTTAAAATATTCAATATAAAATTCAATGAGTTATATTAGGAAAATTTCAACCTGTATATCTACTAAAATTGCTGAGAACCTCTTATTTTAGGAAACAGCTTTAATTAAAGAAAAAGATGATGCTGAAGACTTTCAGACTTTATTCTGATTTTTACCACAGGATTACAATGATATGGTTCATAAATCTGATTATTTCTTTGTGCCTTAGTTTCTCCCACATGGAAAATTAGACCATTACCTAATTTACAGGGATGTTGAGAACCTTAATTTTTACAGTCTATAAAACACTTTTTGATCTTCACCTAGAAACAAAAGTTTATTTTTTGTCTATGTCTTCTTTTACATATAGTAAGTCAGATAAATACTGAGTTTTCTGCTTTGTGAAGATCAGACTATAAAAGGTCACTTGTTTTGCATGTCTGCAACTTTTTCTCTGCCCTTTCGGCGGCCAAGAAAACTGATTTGAGTGGAATTAGTTGTTAGTTTCAAAAAGCACTTAAATATCTACTCAAGATACTGCCTTACATGTTTTACAATGCACGCTACAGAAGAACATAAGAGGCATGCATGAGGTGACAAAGAATTGCAGAATTTAAGTTTTTAAAAATCATATTTCCTTCAAGTATGTAAGGCTGACAAATAATTATGTTTTAATTGCAGAGCCATATTATAAAAATACATACCACAATCATAGTTTTTGCTAGTAAGGGCGATTCTCATATTCCCACTTGACCAGATAGGAAGGACTGTTTCAGAACCACAGGGCAGGAGGGGATCTCAGTCCATGGCCTGCATAGCTTGGACTTTAGGATGGCCCAGGTTTATTCTAGGAAAGGTTTTTGTGTAGGTGCAGGACATTGCCTGCGTCAGAGATGCAAGCAATAGATTTAGGGAAATGCTTTGATATTTTTTCAATCAGAGACTTAGTAATTTACTTTCAATGTTTTTGTCATCAGTTGCCAGAACAGCATTTTGGAGAACATAAACTAAAGTGATGAGTACAGGGCAATCCAGGTGGAGATTGGGAAGCCCATGGAAGCCTTCTAAGAGAAACACCCTCTGTATTAACTCTGACCCTTCCTTTGGCTGAGTCCAGCAGTTGATGCCATCCATCACTTGCCTCAGGGCAGTGTGGGAGAAGGAGCAGGGCAGTGCCAGAGGGAGAAGAAGTGATAGGGTCATACAGTCGTGGAACAGGGAAGCAACATCTGAAAAGAGCAGGAAGAGGGATGAGTTACAGTAATGGTCTCAGGATTTGTGGGAAGCACCAAAAGTATGGAAAGGACCCACTTTTCATGAGCTCTTCCCATACAAGTACCAAAAGCTATCAGATAAAGCTAGCTGGAATCATCCTCAGCAAAAGAAAATGTTGTGATGCTCTACTTGAAACATTTACAAGAGTTCTTTGGCATTACTTTAGAAAACAAATATTTACGTTGAACAACTAATTCCGATAGAACTACCCTTATATTTCTATGAAATGCAATTTAGCCCCTCAAAAATATTACTTAGAAACCTTAAAATAATAATTACTTTATGCCTGCTGCCACTCTAATATCTGCCAGAGACTGTCTGTTGGGAGATCAAAGTCTAGAAAATATTATGGAGATCCCAAAGCAAATCTACACCTCTGAGAAGCAAACAATCCCCGGACTTACACTTGACTCCAAAATGCCAAAAAATTAACTGCTTATATTTCCTTATTTTGGAGTGATATTTTATGTGTGTGGGTGTAATTCTTTTAGCACTGTAAAGACATATGGCTATTTATATCTCAGCATTGCAGGAGTTAGCCTAACATGCTTACAGCAGGATTTCACATGGGGCACATGCTCCTGGCTGCCTTTGGCCTGTGCTGCACCACACCAGGAGCAGAGCACAACATCAGCCACAGGAGCTCAGCCTCTTACTGCTTGATTTGCCCTGGGTGCTAAGCTGGCCCAAAGCAGCCTGAGCTACAAATGAGAACTGCAGGGGGTTGGGATAGGAAAATCAGCAAATTCCTCGCAGCTACTGGAAGTCAATACAATTGTGCATCCTTGATGCTAGACAGGCACAGGAAGGCAGCCAGATCAGCACACAGCTGACTGAGAAGGCACAAAATCCTTTTTTGCACAGTTCTGCTTTGCACTCATTATTAAGTATTGTCACAGTAAACTCTGACAGTAAAAGAAGCCATAGCATCATGGCACTGGACACATGAGCCTGGAAGGAACCAGATTCAGCTTATCTTGTCATTAAAATAAGGCAAGAAGAATTTTTTGCAAATAATGGGGCAATATTTTCATGAAGAACACAGATGTTTGATAGTAATAATAACAATAACGCATAGATAGCACTGATTCACTGTAAAATCTGTTTTAGAGCTTGTGTCCTTTTGTTAGATTTTTTTCTGGTATCTTAATCAAATCCTGTTGGCTTCACAGTTAACTTATCTTTTCATGTCACATTGTGAGCAGACATTGTAAATAATCAGTTATTATCATTATAAAAACTCTTCATCATGACACACTTGCATCATACACTTCCTTAAGTCTTCTCTAGATCAAATAGAGCTTATTTCACAGGTCATATTTGTCAGCTGTTCATCAGTGTCATTGTTTCACCTTTGGATTCCCTACACTTTGTCTGTATCCACTGCTCAGAAGTGAGTCCATTATTCCAGCTGAGAACCCAATTATACAATGAAAAGGAAATTAACTCCCTTCCATGTCCTTTATGAGTATATCCCAGAATGAAATATCTTGATAAACAAAAGAATCTTTTAATCTTTTGCAATTTAGCATTGACCTTAGCCCTAAACCTCCAAGTCTCTTTTGTCTTTCACTTATTCTGGGTCATCTTGTCACTTTTTCTTATGTACAATACTTTTCCCTTTCCGTTATTGCATTTCATTCGTTGATACCTGGCAATTTTCCATACAGTAAAAATCAATTTTAAACATGATACTGTCTCCCACAGTTCTTGAAGTCTTCCTTACTCTTTCATTAAGTCATTGAAAACAACAACATGAATACTGAGTAGAATTGTGGTCGGGATAAACCTCAGAGAACTCTAACTTCAAACGTCCTCTCGTTTTTACCCCAAAGCACTGATGGTGTTTCTTAGCAGGATTTTTTAAGCAGTGCACTCACTTTGTAGCAATGGATCAAAGCTATACCCCATTTGACATGCGAGCATCAAGAATACAACATCTCACTGTTTTTCTACATCTACCAGATCAACAAAGAAGCCAAATATATAAAGGAGGATTCAGCGAGATTTGTTCTTGACAAATCCACAATTATTATTTCCACCACTTTATGATCCACTTGGTGCTTTCACTTATTTTTTAGACATTTGCTCTGGTAATCCAGTTTATTTGCCTGATGAGTTACTTTGTATTTCTTTTTCTTTAAATAAAGGAGGAGAAGATTTCTCTAGGGCTGTGAGACCTCTTGGTCCTCCACAAGCATCTGAAGACAATCACTAATAGTTCAGCAACTGCTTTGGCAACCTTCAACCAGATTTCACCTGACCCTGCTGACTGGAACATTTCTAATTCATCCAAATATTTTTTAACCTGCCCTTTCTCTCTTCTGACCTGTGATTCTCTTCCCCTGTTAAAATTAATTGCATCAAAGATCTGATTGCAATTAACCTTGGGAGAGTGAATCTTTCAGCCTTTCCTGTGTCATCGCAGCATACAAAAGTTTATTCTGTCAAATTAAAAAAATATATATTGTCCATATAATACCAGCACCTCAGCAAAGCATTTTCATTATGCAAAGCCAGACATTTGTCCTCTCAACAGTTACAGTAGAGTTGTGCACCCCAGTGATGCTGCTGCATTTGCAGGCCTGGCCCCTCTCTGCTGACCAGCACTGACAGGAGTGCAGGATGTCTCCTCCTGTCACTCCTCCACAATGGCATTTTACCCCAACACACACCTAACAGGGCAGAGATACCACACACAGTGTGTAGTGTAGGAGATTAAAATACTATTCCCCAGATCACAAACAATTGTTTGACTTTACATCTACAAGCAGGAAATCAGTAATCTTTTTAAAACATTCAATATGGCAAGTTCCCATCTGGGCTATGGAGCACACACACCATCCTTCTCTGTTGAGTTTTTGCTACTGAAATGAGTAAAGTGAGAACATCTGTGCATGGAAGTCACTGAAATGGTCTCTGCCGTGTCTATGCCTGTGGTTTCTTCTTTCTGGTGTCCATTGTCTCTCCTTGAGATGCTATTTATTGCTTTGCAGTACAGACAAGGAAAGGCAAACATCACAGTTTGCAGGGAAGAAAGAAGCAAGGCCAGGCAATTGTTATTGTCTCTCTCTCTCCTGCAAGAAAGAGAAGTAAGAACAAATTCAGCTTGCCTCTCACACAATGATCATAACTGCCAGTTTGAGAGAGAAAGAAAGGAGAGTTATTTTCTGTAGGCAGAGCATTGATTTTTTTCCTGAGTGTGACTCATGAGTCGGCACCACACTGGGCTGCATGATAGAAGAGGCATCTGGATCCACCGTGTGACAAAAAGTCACCTGTCGCAGGTCACGCTCTTCTTGTGGATGTCACACCTCCTTCAAAACCTTTTATAACCTCTCCTCATTTCCTTACACGACAAGCACCACTGGTCAGCAAAAGAAGCATTTGAGTGGCAGCTCCACATAATGGGGATTTTGTGATGGAGGCTGCTGAGATTTGATGGGTGGGATTCATCTGGTCAGTCAGAAAAGTCTGCATTTTAGCTTGTCACCTTGACCTCACCTCGGGGCAAATGAAAGAAATGAGGAGTCAGAACAAGGAACTTTCCTATCCCAATTTAGACATCTAAAATAAGACAGATGAATCATATCCTGAATGCACTTATTTCTCCCCACAGACTAGAGAGACAGTGTGACTAGCTCAGATGAATATCGACAGTGCAGATGTTTAAAACTGCAGGAGACAACTCCCAACCACCAGACCTCAGCCAAGGGTACTGGCAAACCCAGAAGGCTGAACTGATCATCATGATGGACTCAGTTCAGCTGCCCTGGGAACCCTAGGATATCCAAGACATTCAGCAAATTTATCCACTGGCCTCTCCCCAAGGGATGCAAAATTTGACCTTGGTTAAGCAAACTACCAGGTCAGGCTGCCCCCAGCAGGGCTGCTCCCAGTACAGTAAACCCTCCACACTGTCACAGCAGGTGAGCATCCTCCATCACAAGATTGGTAATGAAGAGGGATAGAGATCATGCAGACCAACCTGTAAGAATAAGCCAAAAAACAGTACCTAGTTTGAAGACACTTTTTAAAAAAACAACACTTCAGGGCAATTAGAGGTTAAACAGGCTCACGAAAACCCTTAACAGTAAGGAGCAGCCCAGTTACTTATGCTCCATGATTATTTCCTTGTAATCCTTTTTAACATGTAATACTACTTTCTTATTTTCAAGACTAATTTCACACATAATACCTTAGTTAATATTGATTTCCACTGTGGGATTTTTTGATTTCTTCTCATTTTAACTACATACCTAGCAATAAACCTAGTCTGCATAATCATTATCATACTTCTTAAGACCTTTAAAAATTTCATCACAGGTTTAAATATTCCCTTCTGTAATCTTATGACAAATGATTCTTCCCTGCCTGCTCACTATTAAAAATGGGTTCCTGGGAATGCACTTATATGTAGTCTCCAGTCATACATTACTTATCCAAACAGCAGAAAAGGCCTTTTTTATTTCCTATATCCCATCTCCACATGAACAAGTAAAGAGTAAAGGAAGCAAAATACAGCCATTGGGAAAAGGCATTATACATTGCATACATGCAAAAATAAAGCATGCAGAACCCATCCAGCAGAAAAAGTGGGATGCACAGGACTCTACTGCCCAGCTCTGTCTTTCCCTTTCTTGCTCCCAGGAGAGCTAGGACAATGCTGAATGGTTTTGAAAATTCCATTTTTAATCTCTGGTTAGTGGTCTCAACAATGGAGGGAAAGGCATAGGATCAGTGTGGGAGTAAATAAAAACGTGATCAAATATCATTTACACTCAAATCACAGCAAAGCTGACTCAAAATGGCATGGATGGAAAATGTTCTCTTCTAGGGTGAGAGGTGATCTAATGGTCCCTTTTCCCTGCAGCCAGCATAACATCAACTGGACATCACAGAGCAGGTGAGTTGTCTGGTGGGCATCCAGCAGAAAGGCTGGTTTCCTATAGTATCCACCAATATTAGTTCAAGTCTTTCAGTGCCTAGAAAGGACAATTTCTCATCAAATCTTTCTTGTGGTTGGGATTTTGTATATTCTATTTCCAAGATGGCTCTCTGATGTTTAACAACAGGTGAGTTCCCACTGCAGCCATCTCCTGGAGCAGGAAAATCTTTGTTTACTACCCATTCACATTTTTACATAAAAACTGCAAATCCCAGAGACTTTATGTCACACCTGGTTGACAGTGGTTAAAAGGTTCAAGAGCTATTTTAAGGAAATATACCATACAATCACATTAGCTGTGTTCTTCAAACAGCAGGTTAACACAGCTGATCAAAGGAGCAGCCAGCACCTGAGGCAGGCACTTCTTGATAATGATCTGCGAGTGGCACCAAACCCAGAGATTTGGGCCTGTGCAAAACTGGCCCAAAAAGCCCCAGACCAGGTGTCTCAGGTGGCAGCTGATAGGGGACATGCAACAGTACAGCCTGGGGTCAGCAAACTCAGGGCCTGCTTCACCTGACATTAAAGGTCAGTGGCCACTGACTTCTCCTCTGCTGGAAACCAGCCCACTTGGGCTTAACTTAAAATCATAAAGCAGATTTGTCTCATGGGTTAGCAAAAAAATGTCAAGACTGAAAGGAAATTTGCCTTTGTTAACAATTTAAAACATACTTTCAAAGAATCCTCTTTAAATTGCTTATGATTGAAACAACTGCACAGGCAAATCAATTCCCAAGAAACTACAGTATGGAACATATCATAAACACACACAATTAACTCCACTTTGGGTCTGACCAGATGCAAAAGGAAGGTAAGCTTTAAGAAGGAAACTGGGGGTACTGTGTAAATCAGGACAGTAGTCTCAAAGAATGTTTTTATAAGAGAGAGGTCATCACACCAGCTGTAATGCATTTTTACTTTTGCAATCCAAGCTTAAGGGATACAGCATTCTATCTTCCACTTTCAGAAGCTGTAGACAAAAATCAGGACAGAAAAGGAATTCCATGAATCAAGGCCAACTGTAAGTTTTCTGCTAACTCAGCTGGGGATATTTGGAAAAGGTAGTGAACTTTACCTAATATGTCACATATTAGATTTATTTATGTAGAACAGAAGGGTTATAATGCTGGGGAAGAAGCAGGGAGTTGGACTAAGTAAAACAAGGTAACATGTATATGTACAGGGCATTTTGTAATAAGGAAATTAGTATTTTACATTTTTATACCTCCTTTTATTTCTGTGTTTTACAAACACAGTGGACTTAACATATTGCACACTTTCCCTCTTGCAGGATGACCACATCATTCATTTCATACTGAAGAATAAAGCAGGAACAAAGCTGGATTTGTGGTTCTTTAGATATGCAACAAATCTTTTCTTCACTAGATGGCACCCTGTCTTCTCCTATGGATAAATGTTGAACGTGGCAAAAAGCAAAGGTTTCATTTTCACAGAAGAATATAAAATTATAGAGGACTTATTCTTTGTGCTGAATGATTTTACTGCTTCTTTTGTGTTCTACATTGTACTCCTTGTGTACTTGCAAGGATAAAGTTCTCCATCATAGACCTACCTCAATTATTTTACATTCAATATTTGTCTCAAAACTGATTATTGCCCAGAAATCTTCATGGGAGATGCACCCGTTACAGTGGCTCAGACTCTGAATTACATTTAAAGAGCTCAGAATAAATTATAAATATAAGAAATACTTCTGTATTTTTCTTTCCAAAATAAGCATAGGTCTAGAATTGATGACAATACTGTCTCAAATTCTCAGCAGGTATAAATCAATTTGGCTTCACTGGAGTTGATTGATGCCAGGTGAAGATCTGCAACTGCAATTTAGATGCTGTCCTGCAGAGCACAGCTTGACTTGTTTTCTTTTTCTTCACTCCAAGGCATGATAATTGAGCTCATTTGGGCACGCTTCTCACTTCTTAGTCAAAACTCCCACCTGAGAATCGGACTTAAAATCACTGCACATCTCTTTGCAATAATTTAAAATAATCTTTCAAAAATGGGGGAAAAAAAGAAAAAGAAAGAAAGCTGACTAAAGTCTTAAAGACTTCAGAGCTCAAAAGTCAATACAACATCAGTGATTACAGCATGGCAACTGATGCAAGCAGAAGCAAAACACCACTCAGCTCCTTCATTTTTACTCTTACTGCCACTAGATGATAGTATGGTAACACCTGTATGGTTCAGCTGCACACCAGACCTTCTGTTGCTGAATTCCTGGCAGCACTCACGCTTTTATATGTAAAGAATATCCAGAAGCTCATCAATACTACATAGCTAGCCTTTGAATAGCAGTGCTTAATTATATCCCCTGTGATTTCATGCATTAATATACCCAGAGTGTGGTGGATGCTATTATTTGTCCTTAGACCCAAACTGGGCTTTATTTAGGCACAGAGATAATGCTAAATTGATCACCTCACTCTTTTTGTGAGTTACCCACCCAGAGCTGTAGTGAGACATTTTGATGGAAAGGGCAAGATAATTACATTTCCCTAGCAGGAAGCAGGGGAATGGCTGCAGGTAACATTTACATTCCGCCTCACGGGCATCCCACTCACTGCCAGTCATGCACATCCACTCACTGCTTCTTCCACCTTTTCCATTTTGAGCTCTCCCTCTTGAGAGGATTCCCTCCTCATCCAATAGAAAAGCTCTGGGCTAGGAGGAGACTCTCATCCGGAAAAACACCTTGAGCACACAACTGTGTCCTCTCCACAAACGCTTTCTCTCCCTTCTCACATAGTTTGTACTCTCCTACTACAGTAAAATTAAAACCAAACTGCTCTTTCTCACAGCTACTCTGTAAGTAAATAGTCAAAACCCTTCACTGCACAATTTTTTCCCTAAGTAAATCTTAAAACTCTGGTTTCTTTCTACCCACAATAAAATGGTCAGTTTTTCTCTTGGTAGGCTGGACTGACTCTCCCTGGCCAGGAATATGCATCCCAAAGGAGAGGTGAGTGGCCAGCTCCAGTTTTGCACAAAACCTTCCCCTTCACAGTCAGTTTTACAAGCACTTCCAGGTCCCCACAGTGGAGAAAATCTCATCTCTTCTGGGATTTTGGGTGTGTACTCTGCGGCAGACATGTAGAGTGATGAACCTGTTGGCACCACAGGCAAGCCAAAAATTGAAAACCAGAATCTCCAGCGAAAAGACATTGGCCCTTGGACCAACAAAGACTAAGGGGATGCAGCTCAGAAAGTGCAAAGGGTAAAGTCACACGTCATTACATTGTTGGCTAATTCTCTGCTCAAGGATTTGATTCAGTCATGATCATTACAAGTCACTGAGTTTTCCACAGAAACTAGATCTGGATATAGGGAAACCCTGAATTTCTGCATTACTTTGGTTATTTTGACAAATTTTTGTTTTAATTCAGGATTAAAGTATATTTGTAAGATGTGCAGGTTTCAAAAGGCTTGTATTTATGTTATTTACTTATTGGTTTGGACTTCTGGAATAGTGCATAAACTACT
This sequence comes from Melospiza georgiana, assembly GCF_028018845.1. Taxonomy (NCBI): domain Eukaryota; kingdom Metazoa; phylum Chordata; class Aves; order Passeriformes; family Passerellidae; genus Melospiza; species Melospiza georgiana. The sequence goes on from NC_080432.1 coordinate 94,739,652, forward strand.
AACTATATGGCATAATACTTAAATGAATAGTTTTCATAATCAGCAAGAATGTTTTCTATGTAATGTAGGTTGAACTATCTATTGTTTTGTACTCAAGGCATTTACAGTGTCATTGCAGGCCCAGGAGGAAAAACAATTCCAATGTCACAGTATTTTAGCATGTCAAACATAAGTCTTAAAAAAATAACTTGTTCCCATTGGAAATCAAGATGTAAAGAATAAAGTAAAATATATCAAACATTATAGAGATCACTGTTACTGACATGGTGTAAAATATATTAACAATATTATAAAAATCAAATCCCTTTATGGGTGAAAATAAAGCTTTAGAACTTGGAAATTCAATTCTAAAAAATTCTAAAAGTAAACATCTTGAAAAATGTCTACTTCAAAAGTCTTCCTCCATTATGAACCTTCATCATATTTTACAATTAAAATTATTTTAATATAATCTTCTTTCGCTTTTCATAAAGAACTGTAACAAAACAATGAACAATGAACTGGCATCATATTTGAACTGGCATTTCCTCAGCTTATGAAAAATGAAGCACTCCATTTTACTTACATGAATAAGGATGCTCTATATATACCACATATGAATATTAATTTTTTTACAGTTCTTCTCTGTGATATAAGAATGTTTAAAACCCACAGTCAGGGAGAAGTTCTGCTGCTAACAAACCTGTAACAAACCCATATTTACAGGGATAATCATGTCAGCTGTCACAGCACAGTGAGGAGCAGCTGGCTCACGAGGGATGGTGAGCCAGGAGCGGAGCAGAATAACAAGGCAAGTGGGAGCAACACTTTCCACCAAGCAGTGAGGCTGTGGAGTGGCAGATCGGGATGGTGATCAGGATCAGGCATGATCCAGCGCTCTCCCAAGATGTCCCCTTGGACTGAGCCACTTAAATGCTTTATCTCCTCCAAGCCCCCTCCCAGAAGGGCGGTGCACGTCTGCCCTGCCATCAGTACTGCAACACACAGCTAAAGGTGCAGAGTACAGCTGAATGAAATCCACATTTTATGTGAAGAAGTCATTCAAAAACCTGAATGGGTGACTATATTAAAAAAGAAAAAATACTGCTATTATTGCCTTTTTAAAATGCCATAGAATGCCCTTTATTCAAGAATAAAATAAAAAAGGGCTATGGGGATATATTTATGAGGAAATATTATTTATCAAATATAGAGCATATAAGAATAGTCTGAGAAACACTTGTGCTTGCCAGACAGACATGTTCCAAAGGCTTCTGCAGAGCTACACAAAATGAGTAATTATATTACAATTGCAGGTTTTAATGCACATGGAAAACACCCCGAGTAAAATTAACTTATCACTCATTTTATTTTTTAAAAAAACAATAGTACCAAATTCTAGGGAGAATAATGGAAACCTTACCAAGCATGTCAGCAGGCTTCATGCAGGCTGAGCACTACATGCAACATTGATTTCTGCCTCCAGCAAGGGTCTACCTACAGGCATCAGCAACTAGAGGGTGAAAGAAATTATGAAGGGCTCATTCATTTCCAATGCCTCCATCATTTCCCACCCAGTTCCTCAAAGGGGTAAATATCAGATGTGCTGTTGTTTCCCCTTGCAGGACAGCTACAGACCTTACACACTAGCCCTGCTCCCTTTGCCCAAACGGTGAAATAAAAGTTGCTGCAGCCAGCATACAGGTATCTGACAATGAAACTAATGTACTTTCTACCTCACATATTAAACACTGAAAAAAAATATCCTGAAGAACATGAAAACTAGGAAAAAGAAATGTTTTTCCACTGCTTTTACTTTTTATCCTAAATTTTAGTAGAAATTGAGACTGTTTAAATGCTACACATATCTAGGAAATCTTTAAAACCTGATGTGACTTCAGCTAAAATAGGAGCATTTGGCACCTCAAAAAGCTTCCTATCTCCCTAAAAGGCCTCTTTTCATCTTTCTGAGGAAACTGAACAATACAACAGAAACCTTCAAAACCTAGGTGAAAAACAGCACACATAATGAGGGAGCTTCAAATATCTGTATCTCAGGTTTGGACTGTTTTAATATAGCAACAATGATTTGACAAAAGTATGTTGGAGATTTAAATGGTTTCTGAGGATTTCTATAGCAGGCAGGAAACAATCATGATATTCAAAGCACTACTCTAAACAAATTGCTCTACTGGAATTGCTAGCTTCCTGCAAATTCTATAGAGTCTTTGAATATTACTGTAGAAAGAGATTCACATTATTTAATAGATTTCAATATGCAGTTGGAAGAATGACTAACACACAGGTATTACACCTATCTTTATTAAAAGAAAAGAAAGCAATCAAAGGAGCCATTCATTTTGAGTGATTTCTCTGGAGCTGGGCTGATAATCAAATACTATAGGATACTATAGTACTGCTAGTAATTTCAAAATTAATAGCAAACATATATATAAAGGAGTGAGATTTACAGAGTAAATATATCAAACAAAACAGTTTTTTCTCTTAGGTATATAAATCAAATAATGTCAGTGTCTGTGGATATGAACAACATTGTATGGTCATTGATTGTTTACATGCTGCAGCACAGCAGAGTTTATGAGTTGGTTTCCTTGCTGTAATGAAATCTCTGGGACCACATGTCAAATCCACTGTGGATACCCTATACATCAATCTGCCATAATGATCAGATATGTACTTTGACCAGAATGTTATGCAAGGATCATTTATCCTTAAAAATTAGCTTAAAACACTGGGCAAGGTATTCCTAAAGAAGTACTGTTAGAGATTTTGCTTTTTTTTTTTTGTTTGTTTTTCCTATGCCTAACAGTGAGATGAGGTGGCATGCAACTGGCTCCTGGGAAGATTTAAAGTAATTAATAATTTATTTATTTATTCTGGGTTTTTTTTAATCTACATCCCTTTTTCGATCACATGCAATTGTAAATTTGGTACATAAACTATATGTGCAAAGTTATTTATTACTGCTATATACACAGGAAAATTTTGGAAACTTTTCTGCTTTTCAGGGGATTGTTTTAACAATCTGTGTAAACATGTAAACTGTTTTTTTACTAAAAGGAACTGATCCCTAATGTGTTTTCATGAGCTTATTGCATATATATGAAGTCTGCCTTAAATTGTGGAGGGCTGGTAATTTTGCTTGTTTTGTAACAAGATGGACCAAGATTATCTTAAAGAAATGTGAAACATTTACTTTAGGAAATTATTTAAGGCCTGAAATACTTCATGCACTGAATCATTTTCAACTGAGGAATGAAGAAAATCAAATTGTTACTTTTACATTTAGCCAACCCCAAAACACCATCTGGATGGAAATTCTCTAAGTACTAAATTATAAGAATTTTCATAACATAGAAGCATGGAATCATAGAATAGTTTGGGTTGGAAGAGACCTTAAAGGTTACTTAGTTCCAAGCTCCTGCCATGGGCCGGGACAGCTTTCACTGGACTTTTTCCTCCCACAGCACTAAAATTCAGTTTACTTAAATGCTTTTTGTCATACATCTGTGAACAGTTTAATGAAGAAACATTATAAAATTGGTAGGAATCTTGACTTTTGGTTTGCTTTGGCCAGTTAAAAAAAAAAAAAAAAAAAAAAAACCAACAAAAACAACAAATTGTAACATTCAAAAAACTGACTAATATTTGTACTTATTAACTGGAGTATACAAAATACGTCTTGTTGCCAAAATATCCCTGTAGCACTACAAGTTATTAGCTTTTATAACTACAAATTTTACTAAGATAAAAGAATATCAGGAACCTAATTCTTACCATTCAAACTAGAGGCCAAATTCTGCCTTCCCTTACAGTCATGCAATCACAGTTGTTAACTGTTGTAAGGGCAAAATTTAGCCCCAAAGCACATTTTTATCTAAACACATATATTTTCCTACAAAAAAAAAAGCCAACCAAGCTATGCCTTATTACTGCTCTTCCCTTCTGAAGGGTAAATTCTGATATTTGAAATACCTCAACTGTATTTACAGCTGTACAACTCCGACACTGCATACTTGCAGAGCTTCACTTGTTCTCTATAAACATGGAGTAACTTGTGCCATCGTCTTAAACATTTTTCTTAAAACAGAGAAAGAGCAGAGCAGCTTAGACATTCTCTTTGTCAAACTCGCACACGAAATACATGGTAATGTGACAGGCAACATCATTCCAGCCCCCTGAGGCCACCATCTCCACACAGTCCTCCTCGTCGTAGGCGTTGTTGGGCTCCCCGCTGCGCCATTTGTTGAAGGTCTGCATGGGCGACCGGTCGGAGTAGACGAAATTCCCCTCCTTCTCCAGGTCGTTAATCCCAATGAAGACCCTGGTGAGCCCAGCTTGGTTGATGTACGAGGCGATGAGGCTGTTGGCAGTCTCGTCCTTGGGCATGCCCAGCGTCCCTCCTCGCCCGTGGCAGTACAGCTGGGCCTCCTTGTACCTCTTCTCCTCCTTGACCAGCAGGTAGATCTTATTGTCGGTCTCGCGCACGCCGGCGACAGCTGCGGGGGAGGGCAGTGCTGAAAAGTGAGCACTCGCGTTTCTATAAACCAAGTCACTGCACACCCCAAAAGAGCTTCACAAATCAGAGGTGGAATGGCGGCACTCTTTACGAGTGGTTACACCGATAAAATGGGGCAAAAAGAAAGGAAAGTAGTTGTATCAAATTAACCTACCATTTTTTATGAATTTTAGTTCTGTCATCAGCTGGGCTACTTGAATATCCATTTCACCAATAGCCTTCCTTAGCTGACTGCACTCACAAGGGATGCCTGTGAAATGATATAGATACACCCAAATAAGAAAGCTACCTAATTTCAACAATTATCTTTATGAAAAGGCCCAGCGTGGCAGCTCTGGAGAAAGCTGTCTTGCAAGTAACAGACAGAAAATTAGAGCCTTCACTACCCTGCACCATTATATGATTCTCAGGGGTGTCTGGGCCTGTGCAGAACAGATCAGTTCACTTCCTCTGAATCTTCCATCCTGAATAATTAGCACTAACCTAAACACCTAACCTAAACACAGATAGATATTCTCTGCAAAACACCCACAATATTTTTTAACTAAAAATGTTTTCCAAAAATTCCCATTTTCAGTAAAATTATATTCCTTAGTTTTCTCAATGATTTCTTTCACAGGAAAAACATTGTTTGCAAGTTCTTCACAAGGAATATATCCCAGCAGATCCAAAATTCCAGCACATATTGCACATAATTACCTGCAAAATGAAGGTCTGTGTTTTTGAAAGTACAGAATTTACAATACTTCTGACAATAAAATTAGACACTAGAAAATCGTCTATTGACCCAAATTAGGGTATAGGTTTGACAAAGATAATCTGAATGTGAATACTAAAAGAATAATTGTTACATCTCTGGCCACAAATCTCAAAATGAGGATCAATTACCATTTGCATCTATTACAGTTTGCAGTTCTGTATGTATTATAAAAATCTGCATTGGACTACCCAATTACTCTGCTCAGTTGTGTAAGTCAGTCTAAGCACAGGGTACCTGCCCTGCAAAACTGTGCATGCTGGCCAGGTGCACAGCACGCTGGCTCAAGAATTACAGTGACAAATAATGTTCTCATGAGAAATCTAATCTGTGCACCCCCAATGCACTCTGCCAGGAAGGGATTAATTCAGTCCAATCCAAACCTGCCACTCTTGCAAGGCTTGCACTTATGCTAGGCTGTTTCCCTGGAACATTTTACACCTCTGGAAGATCCATGCACCTCCATATAAGAATCTGAAGAGAGGGTGACAGGAAGACTGAGCCAGGGTCTGCTTGGTGGTGCCAAGCAATAGGACAGGAGGCAATGGGCAGAAACTGCACATTGCACAGGAAGTTCCTCCTGAACATGAGGAAGAACTTTACTGTGTGGGTAGCTGAGCACTGGAAGAGAGTGCCCAGAGGAGTTGTGGAGTCTCCATCCCTGGGGATATTCAAGAACTGTCTGGACACAATCCTGAGCCATGTGCTCTGGAATTACCTTGCTTGAGCAGAGGTTGGACCAGCTGACCCAATGAGGTCCATTCCAACCTGACCCATTCTGCGATCTGTATTCTTGACAATCTCCTGCTCCTATAACTATAATCCATGGATGAGCAGGAGCATCCAACCTGCTCCTTTGTGTTGACTGGAACACAAAGAGAGATATGCAGAGATATCCCATTGCCCTGGTGAGGAATGATGCAGACAGTTTGACTTCAGTTCCCACCAGGCTTCTGGAGAGATTACTCCTCAGAGATAGTATGAGATACTGTTTTAGCATATACACTATAAGTCCAGCAACTGCTGCAACTTCAATGATTTTAAGCCATTTGAAAATATCACAGTGAAATATTACAGTTCCAATGAAAAAAATAACTCATTATTTCCCCCAGTATGTAAACAGATGTATTTTTAGAGATGTCTTTCACATAAACAAGGTGTGTTATGGATTACCTGGGTCACCATTAGGACCTGGTGGTCCTATGTCACCATTATCTCCTTTTTCACCTGAAGACAGGAAAAATAACATAATGTTAATGCTGCCTTTTCTGTCAATAGTTCATTTAGCATTTATCTATTTTTTCACTAGTAAAATTCAAACGTGGAAAGTAGAAATATGCCCAAGCAAAAATAAAGACTTTTCTGTCCCAGTTATTCCACAATAAAGGCCAGCCATAGCTATGAAACTTGAACCCAAATAATATGCACCAATATCCACTTCTTGACATTCATAAACTTCACAGAACCAGTAAATTCAGATGCTGTAGAGGGAAAAAGGCTGGATTTCCCTAAATTTTGAATCATGATCTGGATTATTAGGTAAATGCTGGTCCAAATGACTTAACCAGTATCACATAGGAAGCCTATGGAGTAGTCAACCATCTTCTAACTCTTAAAAGTCTGCCAAAGTACAGCACATCTTCCCATCTTCTTTAACTGTCCACACTTGTGTGACAGTGCAAAGTTCTTTATTTATCCTCAAACCAGGATACTCACAGTGCTTTACGACTAAATATGCTGATGTCACAGCAAAGGTAACTGGTTAAGAAATCTCAGTGACCTGGCTGACTACAGTGTGAGAAAATTCCTACTAAGGTAAACTGTGAGACTTGTTAGCCATTTTTCAGTGGCTAAACTTTTCTCAAACATAAATGATTGCATATTTTTCACCTGAAACACAAATGGAGAAATAGAATTAAACCTACCTTTTGAACCAATAGGACCAATTTTTCCATGACGTCCTATGCTGCCTTTCTGTCCTTTGTCCCCCATTTCTCCTATACATAACAGAAGGATGAAAGGCACAAGGTAGCAATGTAGTCTGATTCATTCAGATTCTACTATGTTTGCAATATCAGTTTTTAAAATGAACAAATTCTATACCCCAAATATTCATTGAACTCCAGAGGCCTAGCTCAATCCTTGTGAAGAACTTACATACAGCAACCTAGATAGTGATTTTATCTTTGCTAAACAATTGACATTAACAAGGCATGAAGGTGCACTTATCAACAGTTCTTGTTTGAAAACCAGTGGAAAAGCTTTTCCAAACTCTTTCAGTGGATCATGACAGAATTATGTCGAAAATACAGAGGATTGTTGCATTCAACATGGATCAGCAGATTAAAATTATCATGGAGTTGAGAAGACCTAAAGGATCCAAGCACAACTGACATTTCATCTCAGACAGAGATTCCGCTGTAACTGAGGGCTGGCTTTGGGCTTAATGACCTATTTATACAACACAAATACTGTCATATGAGACAGGTTTCCCTCTGTACCACACTGTTAGAGGAGAGCAGGTATGGAGGGGCTGCAGGGATGAATGCCTGCTGAGGCTCCCATCCTGCAGAAATCTAAGCCCAAAACTGCTTCAGGAAATATTTATGAAGTTGTTTTCAATGACTGTTGAAAAGATTGTTTCTTTGCTGAAAGCAACCTCTGCTATGCTCTGGTCTGCTACACAGGTGCAAGGAAACAATGAGACAAGCTAGGAGGAAAATGCACCAGAGGGATCCAGCAACTGGACTCGTGCAAACTGTCACAGCTCAGCCTCGGCTGTGGATCCATGACAACTGAAGATCTGCTGCCCCCTGTTGCTATTGCATTTGGAGAGACATTCGTATTTTTGAAAGCTGGATAATTTTATTAGCCATTTTGTCATTACCATTAACTTAAGGTGAAATCAATAACAAGTTTCAGAATATAAACTGATCACTGGTGGGGTAAGAGATGTTATATCTATTACTCCATGAAGTCTCAAGCAACCCTTGTCCCTTGATGGCATGAGCCAGAAAGAAACCATTTCCTCTGAACTGAGAGAAGCTAAATGTGAGTGGTTTGTTGGTATGATTAATTATTGGCAAGTCCTGCAATCAATCATTTTCCTTTGTTTCTAACAAGTATCAAATTCAGACACTACTGGACACAGGCTTTCACCAGAAAACAAAAATATATTTCTCTTATCTATTCCTACTGGAAGTACCAGCTTGTAATCAGTTTATCAAGTTGCTCTGAAAATTATGTCTCTTGTTTTGCATATTATTTAATTGGGATTACCACATTAAAGATTATCAGATGTTTGAATTCTTTCTCTTTTCAGGCTGCTATACCTGAAATTGAATAAACTCATTGATCTAATCTGTAAATAAAATAAAATATATAAAATTATTTCACTTTCTTTCTAGTAGACATTGCCTAGAAAATGAACTGCTTCTCAGTCACAGCCAGTAAAACCCATGTGCTCTGCTCAGAAGTAAAAGGAAGGTGTGTTATCTCTAGCAATGAAGACATACATTAAATCTCCTTTCCTCATTAAAAGAATTGTTCACACTTGGGTTTCTCTTACAGTGACTAACCCCTGCTTCCACTCCAGGGGCTTGCTTATTCTGCTTCCTCTGCAGAATAAATCACAAAGTTTCAAGAGAAACCCATCTGCCTTGAGGGTTTCAGAAGTTTTAATACCTTTTGTAAAGCCCTTTTTAGTGGCCCTATGGTTGTCAAAAATGCAGTCTGAGGAGTCTTAACGAAATTGGGAAGTGATAGCTGGAAAGAAATTGGGACAATAAAAGAAATTAAGTCTCCATAGACCAAAAATAGGAAATCAAACACAAAGAGTGAATAAAGAATTGAAGAAAGTCATCTGACATATCTCAGATGAAGGTGGCATACATTGGAACCAATTATAGAAGATTTAAAGGATTTGGGAAGGAATTGAAGAGAAAGAAATTCTAAATTATCTTCTTGGTGGCTTTTTCAGGCCCACAAACAAGTGAAGAAATAAAATTCCAGAGATGAATGGTGGGCTGCAAAACAAGTGAAAAAACGAGGCATTGCACTCTGTGCCATACTATAAATGGGGGTCACAGAATATGAGCAATCTCATCAGGATTATTTGGAAGAGACAAGAAGGTATAAAACTACCTCAAAAATAAAAAGGCATCTAAAAGACAAATCAGCAGAAATGCAAATTCACCATGTCACAGACAAATTTAATCGAATCATGGTAAAAAGAAGACAGCAGTGGTTTTCTTTCCAAACTTAAGGATTTTAAGACAAATCAAATCAAATCCATGATTTGACATAGAGGACATCACAGACACCTACCTAACAAGGAAAGTAGAAGTGTACCAAACCACACCAAAGGCCTCTTGAATCTAGTGCCACCTTTAACAGCAATCTGCAGAGGATACTTTGGAAGAGAACATAATATATAGATGAAGATTAAAAAGTCTTTCCCCCAGTACACCTCAATAGTCTTGCAGCAGTCAGCATTCCCAATGCAAATAGATTGCCTGACTTGAATGAGAATGATATTTTTAAAGGATATAATGATGCTACTGTAGTAATCTGCATTCAGGACACTTCATTTTTAAAAAACTATTGGCAACTGGAAATCAGAAAATTCCAAATATGTCAACAGGCTACAGAACAGCTTTTTACTGAAAAATATAAATTATCCACACTAATGATGGTCAGCGATTGGTGAGGGAACTACCAATTGCTGAGGAACTTGCTCTCAGTAGGTGGCTACAAGAAGTACATCTTATCATAGAATTATGAAATGAGCAGAGTTGGAAGCAACCTTTAAGATCATCTAGTACCAACCCCCTTCCATGGGCAGGGACACCTTCCACAAGACCAGGTTACTCAGGGCCCCATCCAACACGCTCTTGAACACTCTTTGAAGGATGGAGAATCCATAGCTTCTCTGGGAAACTTGTTCCAAGGTCTCACCATCCTCACAGTAAATAATTTATTCCTTATATCTAACCTAAATTTGCCCACTTTCAATTTAAAGCCATTCTTCTTTGTCCTATTATGACATGCCCTTTCTGGCTTTCTTGTAGATCCCCTTTACTGGAAGAGGCTCTAAGATCTCCCTGGTGCCTTCTCTTCTGCATGTTGAATAAGACGAACTCTCTCAGCCTGTCTTCAAGGCAGAGGTGTCCCATCCACCTCTGATCATCTTTGTGGCTGTCCTCTGGACTTGCTCCAGCAGGTCCATGTCCATTTTATGTTGGGGGCCCCAGAGCCAGGGCTCTCATGAGAGTAGGGTAGAGTGGGAGAATTATTTCCCTCAACGTGCTGCCCATGCTGCTGTTGATGCAGCCCAGGATGTGGTTGGATTTCTGGGCTGCAAGGGCACATGGCCAGCTCGTGTTGAGCTTCTCTTCAACCAACACCCCCAAATTCTTCACCTCCAGACTCCTCTCAATCCATTCTCTGCCCAGTCTGTGCTTGGGATCGCCCCAAAACAGATGCAGGAACTTGCACTTGGTCTTGTTGAACTTCTCGGGTCCATCTCAAGCCTATCCAGGTCCCTCTGGGTGACATTCCTTCCCTCCAGCGTGTTGACTGTGCCACACAGCTTGGTGGCATTGGCAAACCTACTGAGGGTGCACTCGATCCCACCATCTGTGCCACCAACAATGTTAAACAGATATTCTTACATGAATGAACAGTGCATAAGCACAGGAGGCATTTTATATAGCTGGGGCAAAAAAATTTCATCCAGCATCAGCCACCCTAAAGTTCAGGATTTTAATCTAAGATATTTATCTAAACTCCCACAGTAGGCAATGGAAAAATAAACACCTCTGAGTAGGGATCCCTCCCACTCATGTTAGACAGGTATCATAATCAGAATAGTTAGAAAATTTGCAAAGGAAACTAAAGCTAGTGAGAAAAAATCCAATCTAGAGAGGCACAGAAATGTTTAAAGGATTTAAAAGTACATTCAAAGCCAAAATAGTACAGTACATTCCTGAATGGACGAGTTTCTATTTGGAGGCAAGCAAAGAAAAATAAGAGCCCTCATGAAACATTATCTCACTAGAATTATGTTAACAACATATTACCAAACTTCTTCAAACCAGTGGCCCCTCTACCCCAAGCCTTTGTTTCCTGTGATGGCAGCAGAAGGTGCAGTCCAGAAAGATCCCACAACCACAGCCACTATCTGCAGGTGAAATTGCTGGATCTGTCCCCAGCAGCTTCAGAGAGGGCCTCCTGGTCAGGTATGATGGGATCCGGTGATTCTGTAATCTTGATTATAACCTCCTCAGACTACTCTGTACAGATACAAGAGTCTCAGTCTGTCCAGTTTCTCCTTATGAGGCAGCTCCTCTTTTTCACATTTTGGTGTCCATCTCTTACCTCTCAAGTCTTTTTTGAGAGACAAAGGCCAGAAGAACATTCTTGAGACAGTGCATGTCAGGCCTTTGTACAGAACAAGATCAGCTGCAAAAGAAGCTTCCTGTTTTGTCCTTTGTCCTTTTGTCATCCTTCTGTGATGATGGGCAGTGTTCTGTTGGCCTTGGGACTCTTGCTAATGACTTCAGAGCAATCCTTGAGTTTTAAGTGACAGTTTGGGGTTTTGGCATCATTTGACATGGATTAAATCATGCATCCCTGATTTCCCCAGGCAATATATTTATTTACATTGAAGCCCATCTGCCACCTTTTTGCCCACTCAGTTTAGCAGTATTTTCTCAAAATCCTATTGAGTTCAGGTGGAACTGAAAGACAGTTTTGAACCAGATACCCACTTTGTGCATTCACAGCTGTCAATGTCAGGACTTTTATATGGAATACTGCCTGCAGCACTCCTTAGCGAGCAATAAATTCATGTAGAAATTGACTCAGAAATGCAAAGGATTGATTGATTACATATTAATGAGCAATCAGTAATAATAAAATATAAATTAAGATATTATTACCTCTTTTTAGAATTTGATTATACAAATGACTGAGCACTCTGGCTCCAATCCAGTTAAATTAATGAGTCTTCTCGTCTACTTAAGAAGCCATGGCTGTATTAGTAAACTAAATGCCTGGGATTATTTCCTGGCAGTGGGAACCAGGTAGTCAAGAATGGGACACCTCATGATACTAAATTGTCTTACTCTTCAAGCCAAGATAATCTTGCAAGCTGCTCATTGTGTTAGCTCCCAGAATATACCTGGGAAAGTGTTAGCTGGCAAAAGTCTTCTCGTCTACTTAAGAAGCCATGGCTGTATTAGTAAACTAAATGCCTGGGATTATTTCCTGGCAGTGGGAACCAGGTAGTCAAGAATGGGACACCTCATGATACTAAATTGTCTTACTCTTCAAGCCAAGATAATCTTGCAAGCTGCTCATTGTGTTAGCTCCCAGAATATACCTGGGAAAGTGTTAGCTGGCAAAAGCCAAAATCACTGTGTTAACACTGCAAAGGTAGAGACAATTGAGTTCCAAGCCCAAGAACAGTATGTCAGACTGCATCACATACCATTATAGTTGTATATAAATTAAGTACAATGTATAAAGGCTGAAATTAAAATACAAAAATAATATACATTTTAATTGGTTATGGCTCTAAGAAAATTGAAATATCTTGAAGAACATAATTTTAATGTTCTGTTCCTTTAATGTTACATTCCAAGTGTAAATCCATTTTGCCCTCCTTATTTTGATTGCTGTAAGGCACTCTGGGAATATTCACAGAATGGTACTGGTACAGAACTGCCTGTGTGGAATTTGAAAACATGGAAATTATGGCCTCACAGACTGCACCAGGACTCAGTTAAATAACTGAGTTTGCTTTCATCATGGGAGAGCACAGAACAGCCATCAGTGCAAGTGGGGAAGTTCACAGCCTAAAACTTACACTGCTTTAATCTGAAACAGCCATTGTACTCAACCCAGTGCCCCATGCTTTACATAAGGCCAACACAGTTTTATATTCTGCTGACATGCCATGCATCATAATTGACCTATACAATTAATTAAAAGCAATGAGGAAAGTAAGTGGAATTTAACCTTAATCAGCACCCAAAGACATCAGTATTTCTGATGTCACCCTGAAGCACCAGGACAGTCAGAACAAGATTAATTTCAGGTAAGCACCAGAAAGTTTTAATTTTTAATCTTTCTGAGTTACCAAAATCTGAAAATATTGTGAGGAAAGATATGATAAAAACATCTGCAGCACTTTCTGATCTTGAGCTGTTCAGGTCAAATATGCCATAAGAAGATAGTTTGTTTTGTAAGCTATTTTATGGTTATTATACACCTATGAAGTTCAAAGAAACTGAGTACATTTTCTTAGATGAACGTGCTAGAAAATGAAACAGAGAAAGGGGAAAGAAAAAAATAAAAGAAAAAAGATTGGTGTGATTTTGATGATGTAAATTAAGACCAAAAGTAGAAAACTCTACAAATGTGGCAGAAGGATTACAGTTTCTCCCTCAGGTAAACCATCATTTACTCAAAGAGGAGAAAAGTAAAATGGAATTCAGCAGCTTGCATCAACAGAAGGACCCAAATATTAGACCAAGACAAAATTATCAAGCTTCAAGATAAATACAAGGGGTTGAACACATGCTCACACACTGACTGAAATTCAACAGATTACTGCATAGAAGCAGGGCTGCTGTCTGTGGGTGGTTTTAGGGGAAAATGCAAAATGAAGGAACAATTATTTTTGCCAAACATATTGTTATATTTTATTTTTGTCTCAATGTTCCACCTTCTGGATTAGAAATAGGAAAATCCTTGGTCTGTTGGAATAGAATGTGCTCAGTATCATGCAGCTTGAGAGTCTAGAAAAGTATTTATGCAAGAAGTCAGCTACAGGTCTGCACATTACACACAATCTGTGGAGGTTAACCAGAGACTGAAAGGTTTTTCCAGGTCAAAGTTGGATATTCTTCTGTGTCCTTTCCATAGACCAGAAGTTACATCTGTGAAGTCTGATTGCTTATCCAGTCAACACTGTGACATTCAAAGTGTACTGGATGTAGTATCATGATGAAAAGTGGTGCCATATAATCCAAATTGTTTTTAAGGTATCTGTGTTATTTCCTTTGACAAAGCATTTGTGGAAAGGAGTTGATCAAGACAAATATCTACAAAATGTGGAGCATTAATGAAATGACTAGTTAATTAGGACTTACTTTAAACAAGAGCTTGTTTGTAGAAATTTCTGTATGCACAAAAGAAAGCATAAAAATATATTGCTACAGAAGTAGCAAGAAATTTTGCCTGTGTTTAGTTGAAAGTACTAACTGGAAAAATACTGATACAGCATGCACTAGTATTCAATTTTCTTTAATCTCTTTTCTGTTTCATTCACATTTTCTCATAGTGTGTTTCCACTTCAGTGTTTCTTCTTTCAGTCTCATCAGAATTTTGGACTTTTGCAGGTATGAAAAACTAGAAAATTACCACTGTTATTAGCATTAATCAAGCCTACCTCATGAGAACTCTTTTTCAAACAAAAGTAATTTTACAGTAGAAAATAAATAAATGAAGTGCCACATCATGGATTGCCCTGACTGAAAAAGTGTACTTCCACATCTCAGATGGACAAAGCATTTTGAAGTGACATGACAATATGCCAAGATATAGAAACATACAGGACAGCGTGATGAGAGGGGTTCTGAAGAAGTTGTCAAGACAATCTCATGCCAAAAGACACAAAAAAGGCTGAGGCACTTGGTGCTTTCTTTGCTTTGTCTCTGCTGGCAAGGGCTGCTCTCCGGCCTCCCAGTTCTGCACGTCTGGTAGCAAAGATCTGGGGAGGACAAGTTACTCATGGCAGCTGAAAATTGAGTGAGGGACTGCTTCCCCTGGATGTACGTGGGCCCATGGTCCTGCCCACAAGGCATTCAGGGCTAGCTGGTGCTGCTGCAAAGCCCCAAAGTCTAACCAGCAGCTGCTAGGGAGTCCTTCACGGCTGAAAGGGAGGAAGAAGTTGTTGAAAGTGAAGGGAGACATCATCTTTGTTGATCAGCATCGACTCCCGATTTATTGATCCAAAAGGCACGTTTTTATAACCGTGTTAATTAAGATCATACATATTGCAAAACTCGAGCTCACGATAGGCTACAGAGCAAATACTAACCCCTCCCTTTGTTTTCAATACCTGTGGTTTGTTTATTGAAACCAAGATTTTTGTTCTCACCGTGATATGAAAAGCTCTCAAAACCTTTATATCTGTTCCCAGAGCAGCCAAGGACAGAATGTTTACCTGTTATGAGAAGACTGTCTGAGAATCCTGCTGTTTATAAAAAATGTGCCTGAGAACCTAATTATTTACAGAAAAAGACTTGGGAACTGCTGCTTTATGGCTGCTTTTGACTTTTCCATCAGCTGTATATTTTCATGGTCTCTTTCTTTAAGCCATGTCTGAGCAAAATTCTCCAACAAGAAGTAGAAGATGCTCCATGCTGGCAGGAATGGTTGGTGCATTGGAGGGCGGCCCTGCCAGTCATGAGGAGCTGGACAAGCTGCAGAAACGCATTGGCAGGAGTATCATGGCTTCAGCCAGACGCTAAATTCCTTATCTGCAATACTTTGATGAACTCTGGCTCACAGCTGGGTAAAAATCTCCTTTGTCTTAGAGGACCCAGAGACTTCTGGGCCTTCATACATGAGAAGCAAACTGAAGTCCAGCTGAGGAAGATGGGCTTACTTAGCTTGGAATACAGAAAGGTTAGGGGGAATTAATTGCAAACTTCCTCTACTTACAAGCAGTTTCAAGAGAAGATGCAGCCTTTTCTTCTCAGAGACACACAGAGAAAGAGAAAGATGCCCTTGATTACAAACTACAACAGGTCTTTCACAATGACACCAGTGAAACAGTCTGATTAAAATTTATGTGGAATCTCCATCCTTGGAGACTTTCAAAAGTCTACTGGACAAGGTCCTGAGAAATCTGCTCTGATATTGAAGTCTGCCCTGTTTAAAGCAGGATTGGACTAGATGAGCCATTTAACCTAAAATATTCTGTTACCTGCACTTCAGGCTGCATTGCCTTACAGGAACCAAAATTTTAGTTTCCAATATTTTTTTTTCAAAGAGTCATCCTTGAAAATATGTCTACATAAGGGAAATATACTGACTGAACACACACACCCTTCATGGAAGTTATAAAATGTATTGTAGGAGGAAGAGCTCTAGCTATGAATTTTGGTCCCCAGGTAATCAGCATCAGACTTCTGTAACTGCCTAGAAGAACAACATAATGGATCATGCATCATCACAAGGAAGTATAAATTATCTCTATAGTTGCTTTGAAAGAAAGATTGCAAACTCAGTTCAGTAAAAGCTAACTCTAACCTTCTAATGACAGGGATGTCAATCTTTAATTTCAATATTGAAATCAAAGGATTTGACTCCTGCTAATTTCAACCTTTCAGAATACAAACCTCCTGGAAAACTTATGAAGGTCAAATTTCCTCCTTTCTTCAGGAGGAAAACAAATGTGAAAAAACAGAATTTCCTGCAAGACAGTGCTATGTTTTCCTCAGCTGCATAACTGAATACTGCTGAGCACCATTCTTCTCAAGACTTCAAAATATTTTTGAACTACAATGCAAACAAATTTATCACCATTTCACCATATCCAAAAAATGTGGGAACACTCATGTTCATCTTTGCCTATTATGGCTTACTGCGTTCCCTCAATGGTTTTAATTAAGATGTTGTGAGTGTTCAAATTCACAAAAAAAGAAACAAGAAAATTGAGCCTTGTGAATTTTTCCCCTCTGATCTGAGGTTTTCATTTGCAGAAGGCAAATTATGAAGGAGATATTATGATGCCTTTCTTCACAGAGACCTTTTTAAAAAACTGAGATTTTTTTTTTATTTCCAAAATATATCTTTTTAACCAGAAAAAAATACTTAGTCTACAAAGAGTGCATATAGTTGTACTGGTTTTGGCTAAATTAAATTAAGTTAATTTTTATCATTGTAGCTCTGAGGGTGCTATATTTGGGACGTGTGACCAAAGCAATGTTGATAACACAGAAACATTCATTATTGCTGAACAGTGTTTGCACAGAGTTAAGGCATTTTCTCCTTGTCACCCCACCCCACCAGTGAGGAGTCTGAGAGTGCACAAGGAGCTGGGAGGGAACAAAGCCAGGACAGCTGACCCAAGGGAAATTTCCCAATGTGCTCAGTATGTAAAGCTGGGGGAAGAAGGAGGAACAGGAGGACATTTGGAGTGATGGTGTTTGTCTTCCCAGGTCACATCATGTGTGATGGGGCCCAGCTCTCCTGGGGATGGCTGAACACTGAATTCATTCCTAGTTATGCTTTGCTTGTGTGCATGTGGCCTTTGCTTTCCCTATTAAATTGTCTTTATCCCAACCCATGGTTTTTTCACTTTTACCCTTCTGATTCTCTCCCCCATCCAAACCAGGGGATGTGACTGAGTGGTTACATGGGGCTGAGCTGTTGGCTGGGGTTAAACCACAACAGCACTAAGCAGAAATGGCCAAGGATGAATGGCCAAGGTCACCCAGTTAAGGGAGCAAGGACCCCCATTCTCATCATCTCACAGGAAAAAGCAGCATTTTCTCAGGAATGACTTCCAAAATATCTTAACCAAAGTTACCTTTTTCTCCTGGAGGTCCAACTCTGCCTGGACGACCTGGAGCACCTTTCTCCCCCTTTTCTCCAGCCTCCCCTGTTGATACAAAAGTAAATAAAAAGAAGAATCATATTAAACCAGGACTATTTTCTGTTAGCAGCCGTGACAAGAATGCCATTCTCTCCAGTGAAAAAAATAGAAGCAGATGTGATCTGATTTAACAGCTTTGCTTGACTGACAGAAAACAGATTTTTCTTCAATTGATGCAGACACTGTAAAACCCTGTCAATACATTACTGAAGTCTCATACAACAGGTCTAGTTTTGTGGATGTTACTTATATCACTGACCTTCAAAAAGCCAACAGCACAATTCACTTAAGCAGAAGCTTCAGAATCAGCCCCCAGCTTAGCTCAAAAACTTCTGTGTTCACCAAACTCTTTCCAAGGCTCTGCTAAGGACGTCTTTAAGTCTCAAGTGAAAATGGCTTAAGTATGACCTCAAATTAAAAGAAAAAAATGCCATTTTTGAGGCCTATAAGAAAGCACTGCTACATCCATCATTAGAGGGCCATTTTTAAGCATGAAAGCATTAACTCCCTACTTCATATCCCCAGTTATATACTGTGCTTTTTAATCTCTGAAGTATGAACCACTATGTAGTGTATTTACATGCACATAGCTTGTGGTGCATCATTATATTCAGGATATTTAAACATCACTTTCTGTAAAAAGTATTTGTCTCCCTGGTGCCTTACATTAAAAATTTGGGGATGCTTAGCTTGTTTTGCCCACTAAAGCTACACTACCACTGTAGTCTGCCATTGGCATAAAATTAAAATCTTTGACAAACAGAAGGTTAAAGAATTATTTATACAGCCACCTTGACAAAACAAGATTTGTATGAGGAAGGAGAAGAAAGTTCTATGGCTTCCACAGAAAATAAAGTGTTGGTATGTAAAATCCAGAGTTAGCACAGCACATATGATGTCCCAACACTGTTTTTCTATGGAAGAGAGTGAGCATTAGCTGCTCTCCAGGAAGGTGATGGGAGCACCACAGCAGGAAAGTCAGCGGTCATCATGCAGCCCAAAAGCCCAGCTCTCTGGCATAGCTGGCAGCTGTGGTTCAGAGAGGAGTCACAGAGATGACATGTAAAAACATGTCACACCATGGCAAATTTCAAATAATCAGCCTCCAGCTCTCTTTCCAAATCTCTCTCTATATTGTAGACCTAGGTGGCTGTGAGCTGAACTCAGCCCTCCATCTGTTATATTTTCATTCTTCAGGCTGCTCCAGACCATCTTCCCTGCCTTCAGACATGCAAAAATAGGCCATTCTCTGACCTTAATGAGGACAAACTTCACATAACCCCCAGTGAATAATATTGTTAGTATGAAACAGGCTATAATTTGGCACATTTGGGAACGTCACATTTTTATTATCAAGTAACCAATAGGCTTTGTATGATTGCCTTTCACCCCTCAGGGCTGGTTATGAGTTCTTTGCTTCCCAAAGATAAATCCTGGCAATGACTTTCCCTTGCTCTCTGGAGGCTGAGAGCAGGCTATTACAGCCTATTGCTTTACACGTTCTTCAGAGTGAAAGCTGTGCATTAGGGATCAATAAAATAGATCACTCTTGCTTCAGGCCATTACACTTGCCTGCATTTATTCTTATAATACGATGACACTGCATTCCTTAGTGTGGGTGTTTCAAAAACTTTCTCCAGGAGGAGATTGCTCAGTTACAGGCCCAGCTACAGACCAGTTTGCATTTTTTTCTTATCAGCTGTTTTAAGGAGCAGGACCTTGGCCAAGCGGGACTGCTCAGTGGTATAGCACAGCTTTGCCTTGTCTAAGTCCCTATTCTTGCTGGTTGTACCCTGGGCATTGTGCAAATTGAGGAAGTAAAGCCTGTGCAGGTGTCATGGGCAACAGAACAGTTTTCTGTCAAGAAAATCAATTTAATTTTTCACCAATAAACAATATTTAACTTCTTGATTCATGAAATAAAGAAAGACACCCCTGTGCCTCCTTCCTGGTCTCCAGTCCCTCAATCTACAGCCAAGTCTCTCCAGAGCAGGAGGCTGGGATCTGTGCATTATGGTCCCTACCTGACTGGTCTGTTGTGGCCTCTTGCACCAGCCACAGTCCCTTAGCACTTGCACTTCTTGCATCCCTCCCTGGATATTTGCTCCAGCCCCACTGCAGGGAACTCTCCTTGTCAGCACCCTGCAGCATTGTCTATGCAGCTGAGATAGGGTGAGATGTAATCAGTAGTGCTCCACAGTGCTGAGATGCCCCATACTCCTAAAATAAACTTAGCCCTGCCAAACTATGTGAGCTATTAAGCATTCCTGTTAGGTGATATCTTCTTTCCATTACTCATAGTCCCCATGTGAGTGGATGCACCAAGTGTGAGTGTAAAGAAATTGGGTTTTTTAACATAACATTATTTTTTTATGTATTGATTGTCATTAAGACTATTAAGACAACTATTGATTTGGACTCTAGAAGGGAGACAAAACAAGACGGCAAGCTGAGAATTTAAGCTCTGAAGGACTGTTCTGTGTTATTTTGTTTCTCCACAATAGTAGTAACTTCAATATCATGTGCCTATCAAAAGAAATTGGACTTTAGGAAGAATATGAGTGAGCTGTGTAGTTAGGCTTCATCATCCATTGCTTTTTCACACACAGCACAGTTTTCTTATTGTTAATATTGCTGGCTTACTAAAACATGGTTCAGTCTGCTGTCTGCATTCTCACACCCATGGTTTTCCCCTTACACTTTTCATCTCACTCCTTTACACTCTTGAATTAAAAAAATAACTAACCCACCAAAAACCTCCCCCCCTAAAAAAACACACCAAAACGACTACAAAAAAGAAAGAAAGCAAAATAATCCACAAAAAAATCAAACCAAAACAACATTACCCCAAATATACAAAAAAAACCAAAACCAAACCAACCAACCAACCAAAAAAAAATCTAAACAAAACCTAACCAAACCAAACCAAAAAAACACCAAAACACCAACCAGCAAAACCTGTCCCTAAGACCTAAACTGCTGACTATAATCTCATTTGTGCTTTTACTATTCTTGGCGTCTTTAGTCGCTTTCTTCCTCATTTATTTCCACTTCCATTCTCATCTCATGCCCCTTCTGATTTTCTCTTTTACTCTGTAAGATCTTAATTGATTTTGTTTCATTTTACATTTATTTAGTTTCCAGTCTCTCCACTCAGTCTGATTCTTGAACTCTTCTTCCTTTGTTTTTCCCCATTATCTCTTTCTGTTCTTCTAAAATTCCTCCTTTGTGCTCCCCTGCTTCTGTGTACTTTTCCCTGATGACTTTCTCCTTCATCACCCCATTTGGGCTCCACTTTTTGCACCACCCCTTAAATGCCTCTCCTCTGCCATTCACATATCCCATGGTCTCCCTAATTTTTTGCTTTTTTTCCCTGCACCTGTTTTTCCCGTATTCTGACAGAGCCATGCCCAGCAGCAGTGTGGAACCCTATTTCTCCACCACTGGAGATGTTGCTGGCAGCCCAGGCAAGGAGGAGGAGATGGTGTAGATCTAAAAGCTGCAGTGAGCAAATCCTGACGCATGGCAGCTGAATTTGGGCACGTGGCCACACGTGTGCTCAGTTTAAAGGAAGCCTTGGCCAGTGAGATGGGTTGGAGTTGTGCCAGGGGGGGACAGCAGCATCTCATCACCACCTCTCTGAGCCAGTCCCCTGACAGCATAGTTGGAGCCCTGAAAGCTTTTTAGGGATTTCACATTAACTAGGTCTGTATCAGGTCATTTTGTGCTTCACTGAATTTGTACATCAATCTCTCTTTACAAGGCTTATATCTTATGAAATTGAGTGAAATCATTAACACACAGTGGCTTTCAGGCCTCTCCCTGGTTTCCAGGCTCAGAATTGTCATCTGCCAAAGGGTCCTGCCAGTTTACACACTTTAAAAACCTCTGCTGCACAACATCATCATCATCATCATAATTCTTGCATTACAATGCATAAGTAATAATAGATGCTAATTTTGACTGATTACAAAAATAAAAAAATCAATGCAAAGAAGTCAAAAAACTCATCCTGTCAAGTTTTTTGATACAAAATATATTTTCAGACCTTAGGGCTGTGAAATCTCAGCCTTTGACTGATCTTTCATGCAAATTTGGACAACATATATTTAATTTGGTTGTGTTGTCCTCTGTAAGTCACTTTTACACAGTAAATTTATCAAACAAATTAAACAACTTTACTGAAGCCTTAGTTAAACCTCAGAAGACCTGGATATAGTGTTGCTCTCTCTAACAAGAACATCTGCAGAAGGTCTACATATTATTAAGATCAAAAGTCACTTATTGAATTGAAAAGTAAAGAACGGCTTTTGGCTGAGTTCAGGCATCCAAAGCTGCATTAATAACAATAATAACAATAACAATAATAATACTAGACAAAACAATAATAAATATTAAGCAATGGACATATTCTTAAAGCAAATTAGCTAAGCACAGCCCACATCCCTGCAGGCCAATTCTCTTGGCCCAAGCAGAGAGCAGCCACACACAAATTGGGCAATGCCTGGAGAGGGCAGTTTATCCCCCAGCCAAACCCCTGTCCAAGCTGGGCTCACAATTCAGCTGTGTGAATAATTTAGCTGCAGAACAGAACTGAGCCTCACCCTTCCCAATCAGTTAACCACAACAGGCAATGCCTGCAGTCCACCCTGTGGCTCTCGGGCCAGATTGGTACAGATAAGATTGGTACAGATAAGATTAATGGCAGCAGTTCTGGTTGGGTGGGCTTTGTGACACTACAGAGCATAATTACAAGAAAAACTGAAAGGTTTGTTGTGTGGTTCTTACACAATGCTTTTTTTTTTTTTTTTTTTCATTTTTGATGATAAACTGGTGGTTTTCATGGGGATTTTTTGTCCTTAGTTAAAAAGTATTTCCCCATGTTCAAAAGTGTTATATTTCAACAGAAATGTCAGAGCCTTCACAAGGGGAATTATTGTTATTGACTAAACAGAGCTGGGATTTCAACAACCATAATGGATGTTGTTGCTTTAAAATGCTAATTCTTCCCAGTGGCTGAATTCTTATGCAAAATATATTTTTTCCTATTAAAAGATCAATAATTTATTACACTACCTTGTTTGGGCAAGAGTTTGGGGGCATATTCTACAAAAATGTTGCCTTTTTAAAAAAAAAACTTATAGAAATGCCAAAAACCTAACTAGGTTTGCTTTATTCTAAGAGGTATTTGAGCTTTTAAAAAATCAAAAGAAAACAAACATAAAACAAGAAAATACAAAATAATTCCTATTACATTGCAAAATGGAAATGAAAACCTCTCCAGGTATAAAGTAGGGCCTGATGTTAGTTTTTGGGTATGTGCACCACTGCTCAGTATAAACACAGAGCAACCAGGCAAGGAATAAGAGTAACATGCACTAGTGATCACAAGCAAATCTGGGAAACTGGCATGCATTCTCTGAACCATTTAATTTCACCTTATGGACCTTAAAACTTTTAAGGAGGCTACAAACAGGGGCAAATAAGAGGACAATGAGAGGTACCTTCTTTGTCTCTGTTAAAACTGTCAGTTACACAACTGAGGCTGTTAGAAAAAAAAAATTAATATTTGAATAATGAGTAGGCTTTCACATTACCTTTGAGGCCTGGAACAAGAATCTGAACAGAGCAGGACTCCTCTGCAATGTGTTGAGGATATCCAGATCTTAGCAGTGACAGGAAGGCAAGGCTAATTAGAGTCACCAAGAAAACCAGATCTCTCTTCATAATGAGCACTTACAGGTCACTGACTCCTAAACAAAGGAATGAATAAACAGTTATAAGAATTCCAGAGGCTTTCAACAGTTTCTACAACTACATCCCACTACAAACACAATATATATTTGTGTGCCATAACCCCCACAGCATGAGAAGCACATGTGCTGCTCCTCCAAGCAGGTTATATGTTCCTCAGACACACATGAAACAGGCAGCAGCACATTTAGCAGGTTTTTTTGCTGTTAGACTGGATGGAACAAAGCTCAGGAGAAATTTAATTAAACAAGAATGAGATTAAACAATGCCAATAATAGGCAATTCTGTGTGCATGATTTCTGAAGGTGATTGAAGGATTTCTGTGCGTGATTGGAAGCAGCTATCTGGAAAGGTGGAAGGAGATAATGCAGCATGTAGGCTTAGAATCACAGAATTGCTTAGGATGGAAAAGACCTCTAAGATCATCAGCCAATCATTAACCCAGGACTGCCAAGTCTGTCCCTAAGCCATGTCCCCAGGTGCCACATCTACATGTCTCTGCAATATGTCCAGGGCTTGTGACTCAACCACTTCCCTGGGCAGCCTATTCCAGTGCTTGTCAACCATCTTCATGAAGTAATTTTTTCCTATATACAATCTAAACTCCCTCTTGCACAACTTGAGGCCATTTCCTCTTGTCCATATTTCTTGTAACCCAGGAAAAAGGACCATCTCCATCCTGGCTACAACCTCCTCTCAAGTAATTGTAAAGAGCAATAAGGTCTCCCTTGCATCTAAACCCCACTCCTCACAGGACTTATGCTCCAGATGCTTCACCAGCTCTGTTGCCCATCTCTGGGCATCCTCCAGCACCTCCATGTCCTTCTTGCAGTGAGGGACCCAGAACTGAACACAGCATTTGAGGTGTAAACTCACCAGTGCCAAGTACAGGGGGAAATCACTGCCCTGTTCCTGCTGGCCACACCATTGCTGATAAAGGGCAGGACATCTTGGGCCTTCTTGGCCACCTGGCCTTGCCCTGAAAGTTGTCAGTACTTAGAGTGGATACTGCTCTAAAGAGGCAATTCAGTAACAGATGAACCAACTCAAAGGCCTAAAAATTCACTTCCCATCTACCTGAGCACTGGAATTGTGCCCAGGCAAATTGTCTGATACAATAGCCCTCATATAAGGCATTGAGGGTGGAAGGCAGGTAATATTTCACTGTATCACTCAATAAAGTTGAATCAGAGTCTTCAATAACTCCTGAAGAGAATCACCTTTAAAACACATCCTAGTCAAAGCTGACAAGTGAAATGGCTTGCCTGAAATTAGGCTGTGAAGAGATGTCCCAGAAAACAACCATACAGAAATGGAGTTTGTGTGAAAAGACTGTAAAAAACAGTATTTAGGAGGCCTGTAAAAATACTTTGACAAAAATGTTATTTATGTATTTCTGATATATTTTTCATGTCCGTCCTTAATCAGAGCTCAGAAACACACAAATAAGCTGAAAGTCATAACAGGTTTTTTATCATCTTTTATAGCCACCATAAGAGCATGTGCATTTTACATCTGGAGCAAGAAGATTGGGCTACATTAATTTCCACTCCCTGAATCTCTTAAAAAATAAGCCAGATAGGATTAGGCACAGGTGTGGGACCAGTATGTGTGTTTGTGTGCCTCAACATGCTGGGGATCTAGGAGAGCAGAACTGTTATTTTTGGGATGGCCTGAAGCTATTAACTGGCATAAAGGATGTCATAGCAGCAAGGCCAAGCAGATGATTTTGGAGTTGGGGGAATAAATTGTCCCTCTGAATTACTGTCCAGTCTGTGCTTCCATTATCCCCTAGGAGACCATAGCAAGGGAATCTGATGGGAGCAGACCTTGTCTCCTTCTTCATGTGTGGAGGGCATTGCATGAGTTACAGGCCAGGTTTCTGTGCTTCACAACTCCTTTGCTACACCACCTGTTCTACATCCAATTGAGGGACAGGGGGTTGCCACAATACACCCCTAAGTTCTTGCTGATCATCCAGATCTGGTGCAAAGACTTGTATATGCTTGTGAGTCCCTTTTGACCCAAATCTTTTCCCCAGGTTTCTTTCCAAAGGAGAGAGACCTGCAGCTGGAGGACCACACCTTAAAAGATGGCTATCTATGCTTTGAGCTGGGAAGAGCTGTTGGGTCAAGAGATCTCAATACAGTCATAGTCTGATGGGCTACAGTAGGCCAGGAAACCCTAGGGAAAAGCTTATCCTGGATAATGTTGGGTAATTTTCCCATGGGGCAAGGGAGGAACAGGGACTATCTGAGGTTTTCCACAACCTGCCATGCAGTCCTATAATGGGTCAGGCATAAGCTGCTTCATAGACAAGCTTTGCCAACCAGAAGGAATACCTAGGAGAGTGTGGAACTGCTGCTCAAATATTCAGGCCATGGTAAGTTTTGTTACAATTGCAGCAATTATCACTTGAGGCTTCTCAGGAGTACAGGGCAAAATTGACTTTTGCCACTCAAGGATGAGGAACAGGAGCTAGAGGAGAAGGTACACCACAAAGACATGCATGGATCTGTTAGAATGCGTCCACTGGAGGGACACAAAGATGATCAGAGGGCTGGACCACCTCTCCTACAAAAACAGGCTGAGAGAGTTGGGGCTGTTCGGCCTGGATGATGCCTTAAGTTTTAGCTTTCATATTTTTCAGATTCTGTGCTGCCTTAATCTGCAACTCTGAACATCATATGAAGTGTTAGCCAGTTCACTTCACAAGGTAGTTAGACAAAACAATCCTTTTCCAGGAGATCACCTGGTCACCAGGCTGCAGGACATCCCACCTTTTTTATCTAGTGGGAGCACTTCAGGATTCAGAAGATCAGACAACGAAGCTTTCAAGCCAAGTGGTTCAGATACCCAGCTGAAAGCCTGGAAATTAGGCCGTTTCAGCATGAGCACCTGGCAGACTGGTGATAAGGATTCTTGATGGACAAATTGGAGAGTGGAATGAAATGGTCTGAGAGGGAAGAAGAAATTGAAATTACAGTGGTGCTCCTGTGTCTGCATTAGTGAATAAAAGGCAACATCATCTCCTCTGTCTGCATTTTATGAGGATTCAGATGTATCCAGACTCCAACTGAAAGATCAAAGGCTCCAGGTATGTTAAATATTAATCTGCTTTTGCAAACTCCTGCACAGCTCAGAGATGAGACAGACACGGAGCAGCAGAGAACTGTCAAGGCTGCTCCTTGGCTCTGCTCAGCAGCCACACATGAAGGATTTTCTGAGGAAAACAAAATCTCCCACAAAGCTTCAGCACATTCCCTGCTGTCTGCTACTGGGCTTACATGTCCCAGAGACAGACGGGATACAACCCCACCTACCGCATATTAACTCAGCTCACAGAGGAAATGGACTTGTTCTAGAAAAAGAAGATTCTTTAGTGTCATTCAGGTAACAACACCCAGATCCATAAGAATATTCAGGGAAATTACCTTGGTCTGAGAAGAGCCACTAACAGAAGTAATGTCTGAGGAGGTTGCATATTAAAAACTCTCTAGAATCTGTGGTTGCAGTAAAGAAACACATTAATAGTAGAAATCAAGGCAAAAGCACTTTGTATATCACTTTCTCCATCTCTCCCTTCTTTCAAAAGAAACCTTCTGCAGCTACAATTTCTTTCTCTGATTGAAAAAACAGTTTGGTCTCCAGGTATGTGCTACAGCAGACACTTTCACTTTAAAATCCTAGAAAATTTCTTGTCTTTCTGACCTACTTTCAAGCCCTTTCAGACCTAGATGCATAAAGTCATTTAAGAAAACTAAATCTCACTGAAACTGGTCCTCAGATAAAGGAGGACCAGCCTGTTTTTTCAAACACTGTTTTGGCCCTGGTATTTGAAGTACCTTCAGCATTGGTAAAATCAATGCCAGAGAGAAACCTAGACATGTTCAGCACTTGTAAAAGTATGAATATTTTCTCACTGCCGATGCAGGGGTCAGAAGTCAAATTTATGGCCATTTACAGTGGTCATTAAATCAGTGAAAGCTGAAAGTATTGGAAAAAATAGGAGAAGCAAAAGGCAGCACTTACTTAAAAAAATAAAAAATAATAAAGTGCCTCATTTTCCATCAGAAATGAAAGCATATCAATGCAACCAGCACAATAATTTCAAAACAACTTTTGAGACCTCTCAGCTTTAGGAAATCTGCCTCAGTCACCAAAAGAGAAGAGGTTTCTCAAGCCAAGCTTCAAATGACAAGTCCTTGAGAGGTCACTGGAGAATCCCAAAGGCCCCACAGGCTCGCTCAAAACCCTGCAGGACCAGCCAGGCCAGCTGGCACTCACTGAGTTCCCACACTTCCCTCCAACTCTGGGGGATGGAAAGCTTGGAGATCACTTGAGCCAGCTAATGCCTCATGCATGAAGTCCCTGTATCTGCCAGTGGCTCCAAAAGTGCCAGTGGCTAATTCTATGCCATTATTTTGGACTTAGAAGAAACAGATGATCTGCCAAGATGAAACTTAATGGATGAAAAATGCAGAAGACAAGTGATGCTTGCTGGCATTAATGCTCAGCCAGCCAATAGCTACAGAGTAACTCTAATCTTCTGTATAATCCTATAGGACTCATCTTTGAGCTGATTTTATTTCACTGAGTAGTTTTCACATTATGATATGTCTTTTGCTGTAATTTTAAAAACTATACTTCATTCTCAGTTATCTGAGCTGAATTATCTATATTCTGAATTGAGTATACTTCTGGTACAGACACAGAAATCTGCAGAACCACAGCCACATTTGGTGAGTGACCTTCCCAAGCTGGTTTGAGTCAGCACTACAGACACAGCAATAACTTTCAACAGTTTTCACTCCCTGACTTTTCAAGTCCTTGTCATCCACATCTCAACACCTCCCTGGCAGAACTCTCTGGCAGCTCACGTATCTTCAAGCCACCTGCAGGCCCTAAGCTGAATTCTAGGAGATGCAACACATGCCCACAAAATCATGCCCACAAAATAGCAGGCTGTAACACAGTCTCCATGCTATTTCAAACATCTTGAACAGATAAAAGACCAAAAAATAAATTAAGTCCCAGGGCTGCCTCCAGTGCCCACCTCAGACCAGGGACAGGTTTCTGGGGGGAGTGGGGAGGAGCAGAAGGGACAAGCCTCCAGCACTGTTGGCACAAGCTGCATTTCACCCCTTGGCCCAAGGGATGTGGATCATTCCCTGGGGAAGAAGCCTTTCACACTGGAGATGAAACCTGTGTCACTGACCTCATCTTTCTCCATTACAGCCTTATTAATCTTCCTAACCTACAGATGATTTGTGTAGCTAGGCTTTTACTTTATCTAAGCATTTTCTCATTTGTCCTCTCAGTTCCCTTGCACATTACCTTGGGTAATCAAACGTTTGCCATTTAGCTGGACTATAAAAATCAGAATCAATTACAAAGCTGCTTAAACATTGGGTGATCATTATCCTAACATTGCAATGCTCTCAAGTTAAATCCTACGTGTTGATTTAAAGGTTAAAGCAATGGACTTGAAAGACTGAAAAAACTCCCTAAATATTAATAGTGTAGAATTGCAAAAATGAGGACCATAACTGCCGTGGATACCAAGCCTCTGTGAAATCTATGGGGCATGGAGTAGCATAAAGCAGAGACATAACACATTTCAGCTCCTGATGATGCTGAAGAACAGCAAGATTTGCTGTAGAGGACAAAAGAGTGAGTCCAAGCTGATGGGAAGCTGCTGGCATTACCTACAAAGCAAACTGATACTAAGTCCTTGGTTACTCCCCAAAGTACACTTAACACTGGCACAATAGAGCCATTTCCTCACACAATGTTTGTGAGGTGTAAGGTATCATTAGTTTGTCAACATAGATGCCCTTATCAGATGTAGATAGTCTCATTTTTCATCAAGAAGAATGTTTTGTAAAATTGGGACAAATTTCATCCTGATGTTGTTCTGCTGAAGTCAATAAGTTGATGTTAGAATTAACTTACTGTCATTTGTACTGAAAGTGTAAAAATGAGGCTTCAGCAAGAGTGAGATAAAGTAGTGCCAGAAAAGAGCAAGTTTTCAAAACTTTTACTCAAGGGAGATGAGACCTGAGTGCAAAATTTTTCACAATAGTTCTCTATGGATTTTTAGACAATCTATGGATTTTTTGTAGAAAATAACACTCAAGTAAATTTTTGTTTTTATGTAAATTGGTGGTCAGAGACAACTAGAAATACTAAACAGAATTTCTCATGCAATGTTTCAGTCAAAGTCTCGACTAGATTACAAGATCTCTTCTGCCTTCAGCTATATTTTACAAAACTAGTTTGTGATTTTGGCTGCCATCACTGTTATATGTCAGATCAAATTTTTTGTATTCTCAACCACAAACAAACAAGCAAACAAACTAGTGTACAGGGTTCTAATTTAACTATCAATTCTTCTAAAACAGGGGTCTAAAATGTCTCTGTTCATTTCCACTCCTACAAAGCAGTTACATGAGAACTTCATACTATCCCCACACAGTTATCTATAAGAAATAAAAACCCAAGGATTCACCAAGAATCAGTGAATGACGTGGATAATGCTGCAGGGAACATTTCTGTACATGAATAAATACATCCTATGAACATATGCATTTGTAATTTTATTTATGAAGCTTTAAGGCATTGCTTTTCAGCCCTTCCCATCCACAGAGGCATGGGACTAGCTGCAGAAGTTGGGATATCTGTGCAATATTATTCCCACTTACACTTTGCAACAAGTTCTCACTCTTGAGGTGTTTGGAAGCTTTCCTAGGTGGGCCTGACCATTATGTTCTTGAGGGCACTGGACAGGCTCAAAAGGCAAACTCACCCTGGGAGGGAGCTGTCCCAGTCCAGCAGTTCCATTCTGGGAGGTGCAGAGAAGAGACAGAAATCTATCAAGGCCCCATCCAATCATCCCAGCCATGCCAGCAGTGGCACCTGCCTTTTGCACAACAGAAATGCCATTCAAGTATTGATCCAAAGGGTGGGAAGTAACAACTATGGAAGATCCTTAACTTAAAAGGATTGAAACACACAGCTCCAGCTCCCCAAGAGAGTAATTGCTCACATTGAATGGACACAACAAGTGAAATTAGACTACACTCAGGCATGCTACATTAAAGGATGAAAGGAAGCAGAGAAAAAGCCTGATGACAAAGCCAGATCAAGCCTATTGGTAGGACACTACACTAAACTGGCTAAAATGAGTTTTCTGATTTCTGTTTTTGTGGCCCACAACTGAATCACATACAAACACATGGACAGGTCAGGAATATCCAGAAAGAAGACAAAATCTAAGAAAAGCAGGTTTTGAGATTAAAGGAAGAATAAAAACAAAAGACAAACCATAGAATATAGACTACTAGCAGACATACAGGAAAAGGGAAAAATTAGACATCTGACCAGAGAAAGGACAGAGGAGCAGTGGCACCATACCAGAGGGTGAGGGGACAGGAAAAAGGTTTGCTTTTGGTTGTCACAATAACCTACTCCTCACTGAGGAGAAAAAACAAGAGCTGACCCCCTTTTCTCACACATTAGATAAGTGACAACTGCAATTAAAGGAGGTTCAAAGAACAAAGGGAAGCCACTTGAACTGCTTCCCAGTTCTTCCCAATGCTTCAAGTATGACACCTCAAAAAGTGAACCATAAGACAGAGCACAGCTGCCATTAGCAGATGCCCATTTATCAGGACAACTCTGCTTAGGTCCAGACCTCAAGCTAGCAGAGATTAGTTTTAAACAGACCCTTAGAGGGGACTTAATTGTTCTGGCTTAGGTGGTCAGTCTGAGAAAAACATCCTGAACACTGTGTAGCCAAGTCAGAGAAAGGCACCTTGGCACAGGGATTCATTTCATCTCAATACAGAAAATTGACTCTGGAGGTACCTGTTCACTGCTGAGTATCACTAGTTCAGCCTTGCAGGTATGTAAAGTTAGGTGAGAGGTGTCCCATCACTGCAAATTAGCTAAGTCAGTTTACAGGAGGGTTAACAGCAGCCTGGCTTCCTGCTGCAGTCACACATCAGCCTGCCCTTCTCTGTACTGTCACCAAGGCCAGCTGACCCCAGCTAGCACAGGCTGCTATTCCAGCAGTAAGATATCCTCTGCTTGTAATGTTGTTTTTTAGTTGATTTAATTCCTTGGTTCCTGGCAAGGATAAAATGGCCATAATTCCTGTGAAAAATTATGCCAGCCAAGGAAAGGAATGCCCTTGGCAGCAGCTGAGATGGCCTTCAGTGTGTTACAAAACTGTGCCACTGCATGCCAGCAGCATACAGAAAACAGGAAGATACATAAGTGAAAGAATTCAAGGGACTAAATTACCAGGAAAAACAAACAAATAAACAAACTACAAAACCACAAAACCAAACCAAAACAACAAACAAAACCAAACAAACACACAAACAACAACAAAACAAACAAAAAACCTACAAGAAAACCCACAAAAAAAAAGCCCCACCAAAAACCAAAAAAGAACCCTGCACATTAATGAGAGTGGGAACATTTTAAAAGAAGGAAAGATATGGCAAAATACTAGGCTGCAATGGAATATAATAACCAGTAAAAGATACAGAACATAGGAAACACAACAACATCAGGCGTTTTGTAATAGCATGCAAGCCACCAAGAGTTATGGAAAGGATCCAAGAATGTTATCCTCAAATGACAAGGACATATTTCTTGTAGTGATATCCTCAATATAACAAAACACTGTGGCAAGATGATCAAAATCTTGCATTTGAACTGGGGCAGTGTCAATGCTATTTCAACAAAAGGTTGTTTTTACTTTCAGGCTGAGAGCCAACTAACACTCTACATGTGATCCTGTGTGATTCTACACGTGACTACATCAGTGGACAAGGGAAGGGCTACAGATGTCATTTCTTTCTTGAGGTGTTTGGAAGTCTTCTCTTTCTGTCTTTCTCTTCTGTAAAGCCTTTCACATGGTGCCCCATGTGAACAACATCTTCTCTCTAAATTGGAGAGATATGGATTTGATGGGTGGAGTGTTAGATGGACAAGAAAGTGGTTGGACAATCACATCTTGAGGGTGGTGGCCAACAGCCCAGTGTCCTGATGGACATCAGTGATAAGTCATGTCCCTCAGGGGTCTGTATTGGAACCAATGTAATTAATATCATCATTAGTAACATGGATGAAGGGATTGAGTGCACTGCAGAAGACACCAAGCTGTGGTGCAGTGACACTCCTGAAGGAGAGGATGCCATCCAGAGGGACCTGGACAAGCTGGAGAAGTGGCCCATGGGAATCTCATGAGGTTTAACAAGACCAAGTGCAAGGTGCTGCACCTGGGTCAGGGCAAGCCCCAGCATCAGCACAGGCTGGGGATGAGCAGATCCAGAGCAGCCCTGCTGAGAAGGATTTGGGGGTGTGAGGGGGTGAGAGGCTGGACATGGCCCAGCCATGTGCCCTCACAGCCTGGAGAGCCAAACGTGCCCTGGGCTGCATCAGAGGCAGCGTGGGGAGGGGATTCTGCCCCTCTGCTCTGCCCTGCTGAGACCCCACCTGCAGGGCTGCATCAGCTCTGGGGTCCCAGCACAGGAAGGACATGGAGCTGTGGGAGTGAGTCCAGGGGAGGCCAGCAAGATGATCAGAGGGATGGAGCAGCTCTCCTACAAGGAAAGGCTGAGATATTTGGGATTCCTGGAGTCACCTAATTACAGCCTTCCAGTACCTAAAGGGAGTCTAAAAGAAAGATGTGGAAAGACTTTTTACAAGACTGTATAGTGACAGGACTACAGTGAAATTTAAAGTAGCTTTAGATTAGATACTGGGAAGATATTCTTTACTGTGAGAGTGGGAAGGGACCCCCACAAGGCTGCCCAAGGAAGTTCCCATCCCTGGAAGCGTTCAAGGCCAGACTGGATGAGGCTTTCAGCAACCTCGTCCAATGGAAGATGTCCCTGTCCATGGCAAGGGGGTTGGAACCAGATGATTGTAAAAGTCCCTTCCAATCCAGGCCATTCTATGTTTCTATATCTTCATTGGACGAGTGACAGGTGATCTTGATAGCAACAGTACTACCCAATGTCCTTTTATTCTTAGAGGTCTCACACACCTTTTCAAATACAGATTAAGGAAAGAAGACAAAAGAAAGGGGAACTTATCAAAACTGCCCACATTTATAGAAAATATATGGTTGGTACACAGAAATAGTTGTATAAGCAAAATGCAGTGGGAAAATAAACAGGTTTCTATGTGTCTGATGTGACTTAGTTGAAGCACACAAAAAGGCACTCAATTCTAGACATTAACAAAGTTCTCAGAAGTCAAAGTATTCTTACACTATACTTTGTATTACTATTATACACTAGTATGCCACAGCAGACTTTCACTAATCAGTCTATATCATTGGCAATAGCCATGATCCAGTGTAAAAGCTGTTGCCAAAAGGAACCTAGTGGAAATATCTTTCAGTAGCAAAACCTCCCAGAGCAGCTCTTAGACATGCCACAACACATGCACTCAAAATACTTTATCATGTACAATGCACCGGTTGACAAATATTTTTAAAATTTGAGAAGGAGTACAAGGGATTGCATGCAGTTTGAGATGCTTTTGACAACCTCATCTCATTTTGTAAATCTGAAATATTAATTCAGATGTAAACAGATAGAATGTGAAGAACAGAATTTGCAAGCAAGGGTGTTTATCTGAATCCATATAAAGAAGGTGTTACTTCCCTTAAATGTATATCGTGATGCTTCTGCTACCAAAAGATTCTTGAGGATGACAACCCTCTTAGAAATTTTTTCATTGAAGTTCTTCCATCTAACCAACTGCCCTGAGAGATTTCTGTATTTTAATAATGTACATTTCTAGGGAATAATATAACAAGCTGTGTTAAGTAAGTGATAACTACTGGCATTTCCACTGCTTTGGTACTCAGCAAATTCTCTAACAATAGCCATAGATGTACCTTTCACAAAGCTAGAAAATGACCAGAGGGCAGCTGTGCACCAATTAAGAAGCTGCAGAACAGCTAAGCAATGAGCACTTAAACCTCCACGTTTGTCGGCTCAGAATTTATAGGGCACTTACAGGAGCAAAAACTAATGCTACTGTTGTGCAGTTACGAGTAAAATAAAAGGCTTCAATGGTATTAAAGAGTAAACTGACCTGAAATCCCAACATCCACCATCTGACTTAAGAAAAGGAACAATGAAAACAAAACCAAGACTTGCCACAGTTACTCATTGCTGCCAAAAAGATACAGAGACGTCAGTTCTATACATAACAGAAAGCCCATGTACTCAGTCACTGTAGCTGCAGTGTTTAATGTCATCTTCCCTAGAATCAAGGAACAGTGTGATGCAATCACTTGTACATTAAGTGTAATTAGGCAAATGCATGTTTAAATACAGAGTTGCTGAGGAGACAGTCTGTCAGACTTAGTGGGCTGGCCATGTCTGGAGGCCAGTTGCCCACCAAGTCCCTCTATAGGTTTTGTACAACTGTCATAAAAGTAGAAAACAACAACTGAGAGTTTTTGACACTCCACAATTACATAAAAGGCAACTCTGACATATCATATATCATATATTGGCCTGGGTTGAAAGGGAGCTTAAAGGTCATCTGGTTCCAACCACTTTGCCATGGGCAGGCACCCTTCCCTAGACCAGATTGCTCAGAGCTCCAATCTGGCCTTGAACACTTCCAGGGGTTCAACAATTCCAGGAGCATCCACAATTTCTCTGGGCAGCCAGTTCCAGTGCCTCCCAGTAAAGAATATTTTTCTACTATTTAATTTCAGTTTGAAGCCCTTTCCCCCTGTCCTGTCACTACAGGCCTTTGTAAAAAGTCCCTTACCATCTTTCCTCTAAGTTCCCTTCAGGCACTGGAAGGCTGCAATTTGGTCACACCAAAACCTTCTCTTCTGGCTGAACAAACCCAATTCACAAAGATACTAAACAGCAATGGAAGATAATCTCCAATAAAGAGTTTTTTCAGCACAGCATGGCTCTCACTACATTATCTCATTTAATCTCTACATTAGCTTTAAACTGCAAGTTCATTGCACAGCTAGAGAGAAACACTGCAAGTGTACCTGTAAGTGCTGCTGGCAGATCCAGCACTCTGCAGTCTCCTCAGCATGCACCATCAGTCCTTCTCTTGCTCTTCCACATGTTCTCAGTATCTGTTTCCTTAACATTTCTTGAACATAGCTCCACTCCAGTGAGCCATCAGAGACCTGTTTTCTTATTAACACCGTTCTGACAAAGCTCATTGATATACATTTTTTTTTTCCTACTTAATAAGGGGATTTGTGGGGTTTTTTCTGTTTCCTGTGTGAGGTCTTCATTAGATTCTTGTCTGGTGTTTTTAATTCATTGGCTATTATTACTGTGCCACCTACCAATGCTGGTTCTTTCATATCAAATTTTTTAAAGCTCTTTGTTTTAATTCTCAAAAATTAGATCTCTTACAAAACTCTCTGATGATAACAAAAAGTTCTCTATATAAGTAAAATTAAAATTATAAAATCACTTCTATAATTTTGTCCTTCCAAAGACCAGACTGACCCTGGCATTCAACATCTCATCCATGGTCTCTTGGAGCCCACAGACCATTTCTCTAGAGCTCACTAAAGATGAACAAATGGATACCTGTCAGCAAGTTTAAGTATTTGCTAAAATCATCAACTTGGGTGTCTAAGCTTTTCTTACTGCACATACCAGAGATGGTCAACATCTTGCCTGAGAAGAATAACAAGACACTCTTCTCTCACCTAGCCCATTTCCATCAAGGAAACACACCCAAATCTTTCAGTCTCCTCCAAGCACACCAAATTACTATGTTGGTTAGTTACAAGGGCACCTTTCCAGCAGATGGGAGGTGGAGGTTTGGAGCAGTGCAATGAGCAGCATTTAGACCTCCTACTTCCTGGGTAAGTGGTCCCAAACAGCAGGTTATTATGACACATAATTATAATATTATGTGATATGGGTAGCAGCAGTCTAGTTTTCAAAGAGAACTGTACAAACCATTTTTCTCTGAGTCATTTTTCAAAACCTCTATGCTTGAAGGACAACTCAGCACACAAATTTAAGGTAAGCTTGCACCTTCCAGAACTCTAGCTCCTGCAGCATTTGGCACTAAAGATGGTGAATTGATCCACATCCAGCAGAGAGAATCGTGGAACACCTCTCAGAAGCAATTTTCAGATGGCTGTTGTGGCCATCACACACTTTTCTGACTGTGGTGTCACTTTCTTCAGCCCTTAGCTCTCCTCCACTCACTCCATATTGCACAGCCAGTTCTTGGTTTGGAGTCTGGCATCCAGCTTGGTTTCATGCACGTGCTGTTGGACTGGATCTTTAACAGTCCCTTCCAACATAAACCATTCTATGATTCAGTGCAGAAGAACACCAGTGTAAACCCTAAAACCCCTCACCATTTGTCATACTGCTCTGTCCTGGCCTCCAGGACGCCCTATGGATCTCCTAAACAATCTTCTGACAAATTTTTGAGGGGGCAGCATGCAAAGAGTCACAGAAGGTAAGGATCCTAGTGTCCTATGGAAAAATTAAGAAACTGGTGCACTGATGAAGTGCTTAAGCAGACCAACTTCTGTTCTTTTCTTGACTACAAACATCTTATACAAGGCAAAAGACCCAGGACTAGATTTTTCTGAAGAGCCACTTACATGGGTGAGATGACACCTTGCTGGATTTTCAAAACCACCTCTTTCTAAAGCTTCAGGCTTCTAGTAGGTTATTTTCCTCTTAAGAGTTCTTAAAAAATCTGAACATCCAGCCATGCTCCCTTGCATTTTTCAGTTCCAAATATATAAAATAGAATACTTTCAGTACAAAAGTTGGCAGAAGCATTAACAAAGCCTTAGAAATGTTATTAAATATTTTCTCCCTTGTACAGGTGTTTGCACGGCCAAAAACAACAAAAGGCTTTAAACCTTCTGCTGACACTCTCTTGAAGGGCCCTACTCTCATGGCTGAAAACCAGGATGGCCTGTGGCTCGTGCAAACCAGAAGGAAACAATGAGATTTTAACAATCTGCCAACTAGTTATCAACCAGCTGATGCCTTATGAGCCCAGCCTGTGCCTCTTTTACGAGACTTACTTTTCCAAAATACACCCTAACACTCCTTTCATCAAGGGAAATTAAAATAGTGAGACCCTGACCACACAGCCTTACGGGAAGTGTGGTTCAGCTGTGAGGTTCAGCCAGTAGTGAAATGCAGTGCAAAGCACAAACTACACTTCCCAAGAGACACCATGAGAATATTTTTGGCTAAACTCTCCTGGTTTTCAGCCAAAATAATTTGACAAAAGAACTGAACTATCCCAGAAAACTGACACTTCTCTTTAAAAAGCTACTCTGCCAAAAGTCTTCCTACTTCAAAAGGATTCTCGTTCAAGAATTTTTGGACAGCCCTAGAGATGACTAAAAAGAGCTTTAGAAACAGTGTAAAGTCACTCAAAATAATCAGAAAAAAATAGTCTTGAACATAGCATACAATTAGAAATCGCACAGATTTCTGCTGCACGTCTCTGTTGACTGTAGAACGATGTCATGTTTCAACTGCTATTCTGACTACAAATTTAACTCACATATCTTTCATGTTTTGACTAAACAATAATTTAATTTTAACAGATATATCTAAGAATTTTATGAAAGAGAGTAAAAACATTTTTAAAATGAATACTCACCTTGTGAGTCTTACTTCTTGTCTACAACACTGGCACACCTTATCTATGCTGCATCAGCAACATACTAAAATTTTAGGGATAGTATCATTTTAAAAGTGTCAACTTTAAATTAGTGTTTGTTTTATATTTTCTGATTACTATAATGCCTTAAATGTTCATGACCATGTAAAGAATCACATACATATTAAATACAAAGATCTCAGCTACAGAGAGGAAAACACAGGGAAGCAGTTTTTACATTTGTAACACTTTGAAAATATTTCAATACCCAAGAATCAAAGTGTATTGGTTTTACACCAATCCACAAAGGCATAACATTTCCAGTCCAGACACTGTTTCGCTGTATGACAAATTAAGTTAGGTATTCTCCACAGTGATTTGATTTTGCTAGAAAACAATCCTCCTCCAAAATTTACACATATGTATGCACAGAGGTCAGAATGGAAACTTGCAAATCCATTATGAATCCTAGTTTTCATAGCTCATGACTGAAAAGCAGGCATGTGCCTGGCTGCTTACTAAAGTATGACTTAGTCTCACTCATTCCTGCTCACTTGGACCAACATTTTGTATTATTATACACCCACATATGTCACTAAGAATTTCTGCATGGTACTACTCCCTAAATGATTTGGTTTTCACCAAGATTGCTCTTAATTATCCAGTGATGTAATTCCAGCCCTTACTGGACCTTCACTTCTGCAATGTCAGTCTTCATTCTTTGCTTTGCAGTTGTATTAAAAGATCACTTTTCAAAGTGGAAAACAAGACAACTGCCTGTGTCTGTTACCAGGAATTACAGCTCAGGAATGGAGTAAAATAAGTTTCAATTGTAGGAGAAGTTAAAATTCATGTACTGTTTTGTCCTTTCCTGCTAAAAGGAAAGCAAGCTCTTCCAATGACATATGTACATTTTAGATACACCCCCCTCCTAAACTAAACTGGCATTCAGTGATCTAACCCACATGGGTGCTTCTCAATAGAAAAGTCCAATGTTATCCAATAGACTCAAGTAAGCTTTTTTCCTTTACCTTCTCCTTCTATTTGGGGATTGCCAATCATATTTTGCTATATACAAAGCAGCTCCCTAACAAATATCCAGACTTTTTCTTCTACATGTTTTTACAGAGTAAAAGCATTAAAGTCTCTTACCTTATGGCTGCTGAGAGAATGGGAACTGCACAACGCTCTGTGCCTGCAGGGACACTGCACAGATGAACCTCATTGCTGCTGTTTACAGAAGTCTGACAGTTTTTAATTTGAAAAGAGGTTGTCTTTTTCTTTTCGACAGTTCAACAAATCAGACAAAACAGTTGCAAGTGTTATCTGTAAACAGCTTCCTGTTTGAAAAAGATCAGCTGTCCTGCAGGACAATAATTAGGGAAGAAGTGTGGGAAAACTGAAGAGGTCCATGATGTAAGCTTTTTATTTTGGGAATGTACTTTTTTGGGAATGCACATTTACTTTCCCCTCCTCCTCTCTAGCAGAGAACCCCTTTTTAACCATTTACATCTATTCAGCTCTAAGCCATGCATGCACATTGCCCCAGCACAACACTTCTCTTGCTTTGCTTCAGTGGATATGAAAACACATGAAATGCAGCACTGAATGTGATCATCTCGTGTGGATAATTAACACACTCTCCCCTTGCTGAAATTCTCTCTATGCTTGCAATTGGCTACACCATTCTTGACTTTAGTAAAACAGGCAACTGTTTCAGAGCTATGTCTGAACACCCCACAACAATGTAAATACTAAATTATCCACATGGCAGGCATCTTCACAATATTTTGTGGGTTTTTTTAAACACCTTTGATACAACATTAGTGCTATTTCACTCTAGCTTCTAAATAGTTGTAGAAACCTGGTTTTTACCTTAAACAGCTAGACTAGTTTGAGGCCTGGATAAATCACAGTGCTCCATATACATTCAAGCAGCAAAAAAACTGGGGCCAGTTGATTCTGGAAAATGGGATTTTGAGAACACCCCCCTCAGTTACAGCAGTTTATACTTCAACAGATATAAATGGCTTCACTCTCCATTTCCAAGGCAAATAGAGAGTATCACTTGTGACTATATCAATTAATACCCTCTGATGAAAAGCTGCTGTATTTGTAAGACTGTAGCTCTAATAGCTACAAAAAAAATCCTGTGAATCATCTGTCTCCATCCATCTCATGCCACTGTTCCCTCCTCTCAGCTCTTCCAGGTAGTAACATTTGAGGGGTCATACTCTAAGCAAGTACCCAGTGGGCTGGGAGCTTGGATAACCCCAATATGTGACCTTGAAAACCAGGGCAGGAGCTAAGTGCAGTAGCAGGAGGTTCCTTTCCATTTTCCACATGGAAAGTATCAGAACACAGAAAAGGTTTTAGACTGAGTGCCTAGAGAAAGCTGCAATAGAATCATCTGTGTGTTCACTTCTTTATCACTTTTCAGATCTCTTTTGAGGTGTAGATCCACTCCACTGCGAATTTTGTGCTGTGGTGGGGCTTGCAGTACAAGCTGATGACACAGTACTGATGTACTCTCTTTCTGCTT
Organism: Melospiza georgiana; assembly: GCF_028018845.1. Lineage (NCBI taxonomy): Eukaryota > Metazoa > Chordata > Aves > Passeriformes > Passerellidae > Melospiza > Melospiza georgiana. The sequence goes on from NC_080432.1 coordinate 94,780,573, forward strand.
TGCTCTTGACATTATGTAGCCTCTCTCCCTAAGCCTGGAGAGTGCGGCCTTCTTGCCCATGACAGCTCCTGTTTTGTTAGCCCACAGCACACACTGACCAGCTTTAATGGCAAAGAGAAAAACAGATACAAAAAGAGGTAGTGATGTCTCAAACTCGGGACTCCCTGTGGACTGCCTACATAGAGGGTTCCATGCTGGACTGGAACCTAGCTACCCTCCTCCACTGCTATGAACTCCTGTGTTTTCACACACACCAAATGGTCACGAAGAGTTAAGAACCAATGATCTCTTCCTCAATAGATTACCTCAGTAAAGAAAGGGCAAAATAGTAGAACATGAACATAACTGTCTAAGGACCATGCAACTCTAATTTTAAAGTTCATTTTCTATGCACAAGGCCCCATCAGTTCAGTGGGAGCAGAAGGCAATTAGCAGGACTGGGCCCTTGCAGCACTCTGTTGGCAGAAACTTGCCAAGACAAACATTTTATGTAAAGAATGCAGCAAAGTGACTGTAGTCCAAGCCTTTGAAGATCATATTACCATGGCAAAGACAACTCCATTTACATACATATCTACTCTCCCTGTAAACACAGGAAAATAACTTTGAGGCCAGAAACAGAATTCAATAGAGAAACAGCCTTTCAGGGAAAGCTGGTAGAAAAGGTAGGACTCAACACTGGGGAAGCAGAAAAGAAAACAAACATAAATGACCAGTGTTCAAAAGGAAAGGGCAAACACTATAAATGCAGTGAAAGAGCTTTCTCTAGAAAAGGGAGAATAAACAAGCACATGGTTTTCTTTCACATGAGAGAGAAAGGCATAGTCCCCATACAGAAGGGCATAAGTAACCTTTTCCCACCCCAAAATCCAACTGGAAACTGTGTAGCCATATTGGTGCATCATCCCAATCAGGCTAATATGTGGAAACTGGGGTACTGATGCATGGACCGTGTGGGAGCAGCTTAGGTCATCACCAGGTCAGAACAGCTGCTGGTTATTAAGTTCTCTATCATGTTAACATGCCTCTCTGGGATACCCAAGTGTTTGAGCTACCCTTGCTGGAGAGAGAGGGATAGCCTCCAGAGGACATAGTATACCAGTACAGAGGAACAAGGAGCTCCTGGACAAACTGAAACACAGAAAGGAAGCCTGAAGTGGGTGGAAGCAAGAATGGATAGCTTGGGAGGGGTAGAGATGTCTGAGCAACGAGGGAACGTGTTAGGAAAGCTAACCTGTCCTGAGAGAATTAAATCTGGCTAGGGACATCAAAAGCAAGAAGAAAAGCTTCTTTAGGTACATCAGTGATAAAAGGAATACTAAGGAAAATGTGAGTCCTCTCTGCAGGGAAACAGGAGACTCTTTTGACAGGATCAAGAGATGGGACTGTGCAAATCTCATGAAGTTTAACAACACCAAGTGCACTTGGGTTGGGGCAGGCAATCCCAAGCATAAACACAGACTGGGCAGAGAATGACATCTGGATCCAGAGCAGCCCTGAGAAGAACTTGCTGGCTGATGAGCAGCTCAACGTGAGCCAGCCAAGTGCCCTTGCAACCCAGAAATCCAACCATATCCTGGCCTGCATCAAAAGTAGCATTGCCAGCAGGTTGAGGGAAGTGGCTCTGTCCCTCTACTCCTCTCTCATGAGCACCTACCTGCTGTGCTGCATCCAGCTCTAAGACCCCCAACATAGGAAAAATGTGGACCTGTTGGAATGAGTCCAGAGGAGCGCTAATGAACATCATCAGAGCTGGGCTGGAGAACCTTTATAATGAACACAGGCTGAAAGGGTCAGGCTCCTGAGAGACCTTAGAGCACCTTCCATTACCTAAAGCAGTGTAGGGCTAAAAGAAAGCTGGAGAGGATTTTTTACAAGGACATGCAGTCCTTGAGAGAGGAACTTTTTACAAGGACAAGGCAGAAAGGCTTCAAACTGATAGAGGGCAGGTTTATATTAGATACTATGAATTCTTTACTGTGAGACTGGTCAGACACTGGAACAGGTTTCCCAGAGAAGCTGTGGATGCCCCATGCCTGGAGATGCTCAAGGCCAGGTTGGATGGAGCTTTAAACAATCTTATTCTAGAGGAAGGTATCCCTGCCCATAGCTAGGAGGGCTAGAGTAGATAATCCTTAAGGTCCCTTGAAACCCAGACCATTCTGTATTTCTATACAGCAAGACACCAGTTGGGCCAGCTACTTCAGCTTGATCCACTACACAATTTTTCTCCAACCTCTAAATTCAGGGTAAATACCACATTGACACAACTACAAATGGAATTCTTGGATTCAAACCAAACCAAAACCATGCAGATAAAATCCAACTGGTTGTAAAAGGACAATAAAAAGTTTTTAGAAAACAGAAAAAAATATGCTAATACATTTTGGGAGCATCCAGGAAAATTTTTCTACACTTTTCATAGTTAGTTAGCATTATCTTTCTATCTGTAAGAGGATTAAACACAACACCTATTTAAAACACAATGGTTATTAAAAAATCTTAAGAGAAGATGACAAGGCTCCGATTTTCCCTTTGGTTTAGCAAAGCATGCAATGGTATCAGCATTTCCTAATCAGATTTTTCCAAAGGATTAAAATTTCCAATACCCAAACTCTTTAAAAAATCAGTACCTGAGATGAGTTGCAGGAGCTCAGTTTATTCTAGGCATCACAAATGCTGTTCTAGTTATTGAAAGTAAGAGCTGACTCAGTAAGCAGCCCTTTTTAGGCCTCCCAGGACATCCCCAAGAAACTCCAAAAAGTAGCAAGGAGACAGAGCAGATAGAGGACTCCTCCATGGTACAAGCATGCACACAAGCATGCCAAGTGCAACCCCTCCTCTGCTCCCAGGGCAGCACAATGATGTGTCCTATTCCCTTTGCTTCACAGAACAGTATCTGTTTGGCCAAGAAAATAGGAAACAACTTTATTAAGTGTTAAGACAGTCCTGGTAAAACACAGCCTGTAGATCTGTCTCTGTGAAGATATCCACCTGCCATCTGACTATCTTAGCACTGCCCCAGAATCTCTGTGGGTAGAGAGCAAAGCTCTCCTTCCCACCTCTTCTGTGCAGTGCATGAGATGTAAGGTGGGAAAGATCAGTGTGGCCACGCCAATACAATATTAACTTTATTTGTAACTGGGTAAAACCTGGCCTTCTACTTTATTAGCAATGTGGAACTATTTTATTTTTTTTCATAAAAATTTTTAAGCAGCATTCACTGCAGCAATTGTGCTTTTTCTGTTAGTCATCTCTAAAACTAGCATAATCTCCTCAGTGCTTGGATTTAATTCTATTTTTGCTGCTCCAGGGGCAGATCACAACTGAGCCACACATGTTAACTCAATAGACAATAATTAGAAATGTTATCTATTAATCATTTAACAACACCAAGTAGCAACTGCATGACACTAAACTTATGATTTTCCTGAAAATAAGAGAGTAACTGGAAGGTAGAAGAGATACATGAACTCAAACTTAACAAATCCAACAAACTTTCTCCTCTTGATGGTAATACATAAATAAAATCCTCTACTTGCATCTCTGTAGGAAACAGAGCACTAGTACATAGATGTTCATGTCAGCAGGGTTTTCACAGGAGCACCCTTAAGGCAGGCAGCAAGGGGCAGGGTAAAGGCACTTTGTTAAAGAGCAGTGAATTATTCACACAGATCAGTGCTGCAGTCAGCCCCTACTGGACACAGGCAAATTCACACTCCCTCATCAGCCTCACCACCAACCTTCATTTTATGAGCCTTCATAACTTTCTGTAATCAACATCTTTTTTTCTGTCATTCTGATAAACGTCCAGTGGCCTAGACAGCACATCCCACAAACTAGAGAAGGTGTAGCTTTTCAGCATTGCTCTGACCTTCAGATGTAACTGAGAATCAAACTCAGGCCTATCACTTGGAAAATTCAGGAAAAACAAAGGAATAGGACATTAATTATTTCAGTCCATAATGCAGAAGTGATGGGATTTCCTTTGAATGCTGCTTGGCATGAGATCATACACTGAAACTCACCAGCTGTTCCCATTTACACTCAAGAGGCACTACTCAGACATGATGTTATCATATATCAAGTTGCCCTATTAATAAAAGATAGGTCAAGCACTTACCACCCAAAACTTCAGGCAAGTTCTGTTATACTACAATTAGTGACACATCTGTATACCTTTCTGAAGAAAAATCACCAGGGATCAGACCTCCTCACAGGCAAAAATATTTGAAGACATTTTGAAAGAATTCATATGAAATAAATAATTGAAGCTTTAAGATCAGGCGAATGTCTCATGAGCAATTAACAGATGTAAAGCCCTTACTTCTCATTTGGAGCTACTACAGGAAAGAACTTCAGTATATGGCTGTGTTTGCACATTGGTAGTACCCACATATTATTGCTGCAGTCTTGGTACAGAACGCCCCACCACTCTTTCACCCAGAGCAGCTGACAGAACTCGTGATCAATCGCACGTTCAGAGTTCAACTGTGCCAGCATGTGAAAGGTATGGGAAAAGTCTAGCATCATCTCACATGGAGTTTGCTTAGGTTAAGGTAACATTTGACACCAGCATTCCAGCAGCCTCATTAGCACTTGACCAGATGGCATCAAACTGACTTTCCAGATTGCAGGCATGCACTTAGTATGCTTGTCAAGGGACAGAGGGAGTTGTCTGACTGTATCACTGACACAAACACACGAGGGAGTCTGTAACGAGAGGTAAACTAAGACTACAGTCCTTTGCAAGCACACAGCCTTCTATTTTTATGCCACAAAAATTCACCTCGTCTTGTAGTTTAATTGATGTAAAAGCCATAGAGCTTTGACAGTGTTATCCTTTCCCTCAAAGAATTTGCTTATGGGGCCATCGTGAGCCTTTGCATATCATATAGTTCAAGAGGGCTTGCAACAAGAGCCAAGAAAAATCTATAGCCAGCTGGCAATGCCTGGGAACGTTTGCAATCTTTCTGTTCAGTTTACTGGATTTATCCTCCCCCGCTCACCCCCTCCCAGTGCTTCAAAAGAAACTCGACTGACATTTTTATTACTATGAAGAGATGAAACCTGAGTTACATTTCCCTATAAAGCAGGAAATGCTGTCTAGCAAAGCCTGCTGAGGATCACCTCTCCTTGCAGAGGTTCCACAGCCCCAGCAGGCTCACCAGCCTTTAACTAAAGGTAGTTAACATCTGCTAAGTCTCCAAATACTCCCCAAGCTGCTTCTTCAGCCCACACCAGCCAAGGTCTACTTGCACAGGCTGCCATCTGTGACTGTTTTAGAGGAAAGCTTACTAATGTGTCTGACTCAAGACTATTTAGGGGGGACTAGACAAGGTGGCATTTCCAATCTGAATAATATCCATTTTTGCAATGAAAACTTGAATTCAAAAGTTATGGGTCCTCTACTGTAAGATCTTTTACAATTATTCTCCACACACACAGACAGGATTCAGGGTTATTATATACCTGCCAACTCCTCTCATCTAATTCTAAGGGAAGCTGATGCATTCACTTCTGCTGAATCATTCAAGATGAACAATAAGTAGTCAAGGAATAAATAAGAAGTTATACCCCAGAGACAGAAGTTTGAAAAGGAGATAGGAAAGGCCTTAAGGTAAACAAACTTCTTCAAAGATACAGCCTGCTTTTTGTGCAAATACTCAAGCCTTGTCAGCAAGTAACAGGAAATTAACTACTAATTGCAACAGGGCAGGTTTTCCTTCTCTTGGCATTCCTGGCACCAACAGTAACAGCACAGGGCTATCTGTCCTGCCCTACTAAGTCATGCTTAAATTTTGAAGTCTTAATTTTTCAATGCAAAAGCAATGCAGAACTTGTTTTAAAACTTTTAGCTCTCCATAGCTAAAGAGGCATCAAATGGGAAGCAACCAAAACTACTGTAAATGGAAAAGGGAAGTAAAGATACAAAGATCCTCAGTGAGTGGTACTTCTCCATCTACCCTCAGGTAGAAAAATGCCAGTTATTAAGTGCTCCTGTCACACAACTTGGTCCCAACTTAGCTCTTCACTTATCAGACTGACTCCAAAATTAGTTGTCTTCTACTGTGATAAATTAAACACTTACTCTTAATACTATGTTTAGTACAATCAGGTAGTAAATTCATGTAATTAGCTCAAAACTTTAAATGACCAACATCACCCTGAGCTTGTGTAAAGGGTTCTTGTTAAAGATACTGCATATCTTTATTCACAGATATTCACCCACAGATACTGAAGTCAAAAGTGTTGTGTTTCTGAGACACTGTCAGCCTTCAGATACTGATGCATCTAGTTCTTCCCCACCTCTCCCTGTATCACTGAGCATGTAGAGAACCATGTTAAAACAATCTAAAAAAATATTTCTGAAAGCAAGATGAATACCTAAAAAACCTGTCATTTTTGTCCAGTGATATAGTCAAGCACTCAGAAGTAAAAATTCCTTCCCATTTCAGTCTGAAAGGTGAGAAGCTACAGAGCCTGCTTTTAGGTAAGAACTCGCAAGGAATGCTGCCAATTAGAGCAAGTTAAGTTACCTCAAAAATCAACCTATACCTCCCCCACCCCATTTCCTAGGAATTCAAACCCCTTATCCACATGTCATTTCTACACATTTCATATGTCACACACCACCTGCTAGTTGACTTCCTCCAGTGTCAGGAACAGGTAGGTCTCCAACTGCTATCTTGTGTGCAAAACTCAGAGGAGTTCCATTGTTCTACAGTAATTCTCCTTATTTCCCCCAGCTGAGATTTGGAATGCTTAGGTTCTTCAGTATGAATTCTTTTTGCAGGCTCTGGACTCTTTTTGTCCAGTTGTGTTGCAATAGTGCCAAGAAAAACCCAAGAGGGCTACCATTATAATGGTAGCTGGGGAGTTAATACTTTGATTCACAGGTGTCACTCTCCAGACAGCAGAGAAGTCCCATGAACTAGTTAATCCCCACCTGTGTTTATGGAATTCAAAATTTAAATGAAATTACTCTGTTATATGAATAGTTGTTTATTCAGCCATTTTTTGCATTTTACAGCTGGAATTCTGGAAATTCAAACACCACATCTTTGCCTGTGAGCTTCTTGTACACACCAGAAAATGTTTCCACCTGTGAAGACAAATAAATCTTGCTTATACATGCTGTGTAAACAAGTAACTCTAAGTAAACATACTTAAGGTACTATACTATTTGCCAGTGTATCTCCACTCTGAGGCCAATTATTTTCTTCTATATTAAGGTAGCTGAGGATTTACACAAAAGATACATTTCCTCTAGAGTATATGGGCTCTCTTTGATTTTCAACAATGTGAGACCCTAAGAGCTGAGCAGGCCTGAACACAAGCCTCCCATTTCAGAAAAAGATCAAGCCAAGTGCAGGCTTTACTGAGCACATGTGTTTCAGGTCAAAACTAAATGCTTCACTTGAAAAACAACAAAAACACAAACCAACCAACCCAACCAACCCCTATTCATACAAAAAACCAAATAAAACACTCTCTGGTCCCATGAGGGAACCAATATAACTACTTCATAATCCAGGGGCTTTGGCAAGTTGAACTAGAGCTTTAGCCCAAAACTCTTTTGCCTCTATTTCAGCACCTTACTCCAAATACAAAACCAAAGCATCTCCACAAGCCAAAAGGCAAGTCTTTTCCTGTATCCCTAAGCAGTCTCTTGGGGATATCAGAATGTCCCCCCCACTTGCATGAGAAAGTTTTTTTAATTTACCTTGTGTTCAACATTGTTCTGTTGTGCTTTGTCCAGATGGACTTTTATAAGCCTGCTGCCGTCCAGTTTCACGCGGATTCTCTTGCCCACGATTTCACTGGGGAAGACCAGGTCCTCAAGAATGGCATCGTGCACTGCAGTAAGTGTACGGCTGAAATGCCACATTTAGAGCATTAAAACACATCCTCGTGGAAAATTCCAGTTTGACAAGGTTTAAATCTTCCATAGCTGAAAATTCAGAGGCGTTTTCTCTCTTTAATGCCACAGTGTGACAATACAGCACTATCACAGGGCATGCAAAAAGAAAAGCTGAATTCTACAGAGTGCAGAAATTTAATGACTGCACAAGAAAAAGTAGCCAGGTTTCTGACCTTCTAGACCACACACTCATTTGTGGCAAGAGCCCTAAAACATACTTTATTTCTACACATTTAATAAAAATTTAAATCAAAACCAAATTGCTCCATCTGCAACTCTGCCAGAGACACTGACTGGAAAAGTTTAAGTGGACAAGTATCCTCAGCTGCACAGAGTACATTCATGGGAGACTCAGTTTTGGAAACACCAATTTCTTCATCTGCCTAAAGCCAAGCAGCTTAGAAGACCAATGTAATACAGAAAAAGACTAGCTGGCCAATTGAGTCCATACTTAGAAGACTGTTTGAAATTCACATGTGTGTTCCTGAACTGTCCAGAATTGAGCCAACACGAGAAAAGATGGCCCAGGTTGTTTTACATGAGTCTAGATGGATTACTAAGTCTGCAGCATCCTAATCCAGTTTCAGGGCAGTATCACTAGTAACCAACACCTGTGTCTACAGCAGCACTTCACACCTGCCCACACTGGCATAGCTAAGGGAGACAGACAGACATCCACAACAACAGAGCAGCCTGATCTCATCTCAGGCTGAGACGGGGGCAGTCCTGCACACTGGCCCTTCCTCATGCAGAAAGTGGCAGCGTGCTACTCAGACACAAATGCCAACTTCTCTAACCACTGTGCAGTGCTAATTTTAAAAGAACACAGGCAGAGTCTTCCAAAGGCAGGACTGCAGCTAAATTAGTATTGTGAAGCTGTACTTTTAAAATTCATGCCTGAAGACTGCAAAATACACATGACACAGGTATAATACTGGGGGAGCAGGGAGAAGCTACAAGACATGCCACATGTCATAGAGGACAAACCTTTAAGACACAGACTTACATAATGACATAGCAACATACAGATGAGGCACTGACATCCACAGAGACGTAGCAGTGTTGCATGTCTAGCAATCCAGTGACTAGATGAGAGCAGGGAGGCCATTTAACACAAATGACTATACTATTGCTATCAAATGCATATCCAGAGGGACTAGTACTCATACCTACACCCCTCCTCAGCCACTCTCTCCCTCATTGCATCCCCTTCAGTGTGCCAGCCTTGACTTCTGCACACAGTCTAACATGTGATGTGGAAGAGGCTCTTCCTACAACTTAAAAGAAAATAGTTCTTGTCAGCACACTGTGGTAACAGAGACAGCAGGTTGGGTTCCTTAAGCCAGCACTGACAGCTAAAAATTTGCTACAGCTGTAGCTGGAAATACAAATAGAGTGCTAAGAAATGCAACACAGTGCCCAAAGGTGACCTTTCTACTGAACACTTTAGCAGTCAAATGACAGATACAAAGCAGTACTTCAAGCAGTAGGAGAAAGGACAAGACCAGCCAATCACTTAAATGACTTCTCAAAAACTCAACTAACCATTACTTGACTAAACTACCAGGCCCAAAAGAAGGCTGTCATACTGAATCAGTATCATTTACCAACCTTCTCGGACGCTTTTGCTTGTTTTTTGTGCGGCTTTTTCTTGTTGGCTTGGGCAGAATCCTTCTCTGTTAAGGCAAGAGAAGAACAAAAAGGCATTTCTCAGTATTTGGTGGTTACAATGAATTCAGAAACATGCACCTTTTTCTCCCACACTAGAAACCAATGCATGAAAAGCCAAAAAGGTAGACTTAAGTATGCTGAAAGTTACATCAGCATTAGAAACTAGAGAACTAGAGTTGCCTGCAGAAAGTGATGTGCTGTACTGTTATATTTTTTAATTACTACTCTTGTATTCAGGGCACTGAAATAGCAGACTTGTACTTTATCTCCTCTCTCCAAGAATACAACCACAGTATTTTACTATGTCTCATCAGCACTGTGAACACACTTCTTTGGGAACAGAAATCCCAGGGAATTTCAAACTTCTGTCAGACTGAGCCTCTGGCGCAAACCAGAGTAGTGCACTGAGTTCCACAGACAGCTAGGTGACATCTGAGATTGAAATGCTAGTTCTATTAGTAAGATCTATTGCACAATCCAGATCAAATCCTGGCTTAAATATAACCTGTTCCAAAATTAGGATCTAAATGTTAGGTCAGTAAAACTTATTTTCTACTTTCCTACTGCAAGTGTAGACATTTTAAAACATTCTAGATGCAGTTTTAGCCACCTGCAGTATTTTCTACCATCACATCACAGCTTCTCCATGACTGTATTCATGATGGGGCTACCATTATCCAAATTGGGTCATGTCATACTCAAAATCACATGTTCCCTTCTAAAATAGATTACTGAATTGATAAGGAATTCTCAAGGGATTACAGAATCTAAAAAAATCACTGAATATGCTGAGTTGGAAGAGAAGGACAAGGACCATCGAGTCCATCTGCTGGCCCTGCACAGAACATCCCCACAAGTCAGACCATGTGCCAGAAAGTAATGCAGAAACATCTCACAGCACTCTGTCAGGCTGGTGCTGTGACCATTCCCTAGGGGAACCTGTTCCAGTGCCCAACCACCCTCTGGGTCAAGAACCTTTAGGTGAAGCAAACCAGAGGCACTTCATTCAAATAAATCCTCTTGGTCATATAAAGACTCAGGGTAAGGTGCTCTGGATCTAAGAATTGCATTAAAAATTTTCAGCTAGCTTCATTTTAACCAGATTCCTAGTTTGTCCAACCCTTAAGTACTGCCCAGAGATCCCACCAACACCTTTTCACCTTAGCTCCTGCCATATATTTAGAACTTGCATGAGTTTTTTTTCCTCCTTTCCTAGTAAATTAAATTTTAAGTGCCTAGATTGCCTAAGTGTAGCAAAGCTTCTATTAATATTTGCTCCCTTTTATTTTAAGCTTTGTGTGTCAAACTTCTGAAGGAGTAAGGGTGGCCAGAGCAAAAAAGTAATATCCTTCATGAAACAACTTTGCATCTCACCAAGTTTCCACTGCTGCCAGCTGAAAACATTTTAGCTAACATCCACCAGACGCTCATTACATTTCCTGCTGGTACAATGAATTACTATCACTGTTACCTTGAATGGGTAATGCAACACTGGAACATGCCTGAGTGTGGACTAGATCACCCCTAGATATCCCTTCAAGTCACCATTTTTGTGATTCTAAGGGGTTTTTTACCTGAGCAATGAACACCACATGTTTTCCACTAAACTTCTTCTCCAGCTCCCGGACTAGCCGCACCTGAATCTTCTGGAAGGACTTCAGCTGAGGAACTGGTACAAAGATAATGATGGCTTTTCTGCCACCACCTACTTCAATTTCCTGAAACAAAAGTACAAAGTAAGCATTAACTGAGGGTTGAGAAGTAATGTTTGGTTTGACCATGAATCCTGAGCACAGGTATTGATAGTCTTGCTTCTGACTCCATGGGGCAGGGAGTGCCTCAGAGAGCAGTACCTGCCTTAATGCTCTACAGAGAAAGCACTGACACAAAAACTTTTATCAGAGTACTTGTTTCGCTGTGGAGGAGTGATTGGGCCATACATCCCACCATCCCTTTCAGAATCACATCCTCTGAACAGCAAGTCCCATTCCTTCTGAAAGATGAGACTCAGGTGCTAGTGCAACTATACTGAATGTTTACTATCCCTTCTGCATTTGTGCTAATACAAAGTTTCAAAAATTAGTTGCCTCTAATGCAGACTCCAAAGTTTAGGGGAACAAATCTTTTAATCTACTGCTTCATGGAAATCACTTCTGTCAGCCACTTGCCTAGGACTGCATCCCTACTCAATCAAAACATGTCACCCCTCCAAATACCAACAGGATTACAATACACTAGGACAGGTTACTTCTCCCCTGGTTTGTCTCTCCAGTAGTTAAACCCAAAGTTTGCATAGGCTTACAAGGCACTTCTCCCATGGAACTGGCTGCAGACACATCCTCATTTTCCAACAGAATGGAAGGATGGATTGTTCTTCACCAGCTACCTTCTCATATGAGCCAATTCAGATGCCCATGGGAGATTTCTCACAAATAAAATCAAGCAGCTAAGTAAACAACAAAGACTTTTCTGAAAGCATTTCACTAAGGACAGATGGCATTGCTGCACTTCCACACAGATGTGGTTTCTTCTGAAGGCCATTCAGCTCATACCTGATACATGCTGCTTTCTGCATTCCCAGACTTTTAACTCGACTCTAAGCAGTCAGGATCCTGTGTCTGTGTACTGGTGAGGCTGGGCAAAAACCAAAGGCAGCCCAATAAAGTTTCTGATTGCAGTGACCTGCTTCATTGCTGCCATCCAGTCTCCCAGGCTGACAAATTCTAACACTAACTTTCCTTCTCCTTTCCCACCAATTGCCGCCTTCTTTTTCTTTCTTGATGGTTCAGCTGCCTGCACGATCTAAAACTAGAAATGTCCAAGGAGACTAAGCTACACTATCAAGTCAGTCCATTGCCTCAATCCATCTACTAACTGCACCTAAGAGATTCAAACAATTTTGTTTTTTATGAAGAGTATTGCAGTTTATGTTTTTAAGTTTCTGTAACACCTACATTTCCAGCCAGTATCTACATGCAAAAAGGAAGTTTCACACCCCAAACCCAGTCTGCAGAGACACAAAGTAGAGCCATCGTTTTCAGATCAGCTCCTAAGAAAAACACTACTACAGAATCCTACACACTAGCAGCAAATACCAGAAGATAAGCTACAGCAGCACATAACAAAACTATCACAGGCCACAAGGCTTAAGTCACCATTCACCTAGGACATTAATATCCCCAAAAATTAAACATACACAGAACAAGCCACCACCCAGCTGTTAGTGGACAAGGTCCAGCCTACCTTAGCTGCTGTGATGTTCAACTCCCGCAGCTGAGCCTTTAAGTCGGAGTTCATTTCCAACTCCAGCAGAGCCTACAAAAGTGAAGTTGTGGAATAATCCATTACACACACTTCAGTTCATGAGAACACCTGAGACCAAAGTGTGTCCACAGTGCCAAAGAGCAGGTATAGACTCTTAACCACAGCCAGTATCAAAGACTTAACTTCCGGTAAGACATACCAACATCCAACAAGTTTAACTAATGGAAACAGAGGAGGACTCAGTTCCCAAATAAAACTAGGAAAGAAAACACGTTGGCAGGATTATCCTCAAAGTTTAGGGTCTGGACAACTATGTCCATAACTTGAAGTGAGCTACCAAAGAGAATAAGGAAAAGCCACGTACCTGGGATATACCAGACTCGAATTCATCTGGCTTTTCGCCATTAGGCTTCACAATCTTGGCGCTAGAGCTGAACATGGCCTTTCTGCAATGCAAAAGAACACTCTGGCTGTCACCAAGCACGTGTCACCTGCTCCAAACACAGCCAGGACTCCCCAGTCCGGCTGCGCAGCCACACGCTCCAGAACTAAGCCAGAGGCCGCCCCACGGGCCGGGCCAGCCCCAGCACGCCGCACCAGGGGTGACGACCAGGCCACAGGAACAGCGTCCCAGGGAGCGCGGGGCCTGCCCACCTCGGGGCCCGCTGCAAGGCCCCGGCAGCCCGGGAAGCGGCCCCACCACGCACAGAGCCCCACGAGCGGCTCCACGGGCGAGCGGCACTCCCGGGCCCGCTCCCGGCCCCGGCCCCTCCTCCCGCAGGGCGCCGCCGGCCGAGGGAGGAGGGAAACCCCGCCGGCTGGCCACCCCCGGCCCCGGGCGCCTCGGCGGCCATCGGGCCCCGGGCTGGCGGTAATCGGGCGCATCCCGACGCCGCGGTGCCGCGGGGGGCTCCGCTCCACTCCCGGTCCCGTATCGCGGCGGCCCCGGCGGGGAAACGGCGGCCCCGGCCCGGGCACCCACCTCGCTCCGCGCCGGCCAGGAAAAGGGGGAGCTCTCGCGAGAGCAGCACAGATCGCGGCCCGGGAAGGCGCTGGCCCCGCCCACCCGAGTGAAGCCAGAGCCGGAAGAAGGGCAGGGCGGGCGCCGCGAGCACACCGGGTATCCGCGGCAGTGAAGCCCGAGCGGACATTTAGGGTCCTGGCGCGGGGGGCGCGGGCTGGCACATGCGCAGTGCCGAGGAGCACGGTGCCCTCCCGGCCCGCCTCAGCCCTTTGCGTTTGCTGCGGTAGGGAGCGAGGGAGAGGCGGGGAGAGCCTCCTCTGCTTGGCTCTGTCCCTCGCTGTTACGCCGCGCCCTCGCCGTGGGCCGCCCCTGCCGCACCTCTCGCAGCAGAACTTTCAGCCTGTGGTGTCGAAATGGTTTGAAGAGCCGCCAGAATGTCGTCCTTGGCACCGCGGTGCCCTCGGTGTGCGCAGCCCGCGGAGGAAGCGCGGCTCTGCCCGCGCCGCGGAGCTCCCCCTCTCCCTCCTTCCCTCTCCCTCCCTCCCGCCAGAGCTGTGCAGGACGGCAGCAGCCGCCGCTCGAACAACAGTGGGAGAGTGGATGGTGTTTTTCCCTGCCCTCTCCGTTACACCATTCCACGTTAATTCAGTGCTTTGGGAGTTCACCCTTTCAGGGCGGAACAGACGTGACGGAGCAGGGCTGGCACAGTCACCCCCGGCCTGCAGCGAGGGGCAAGAGCCGTGGCAAAACCCATGCCAGGGAGCGTGCTGGCATCCCGGGAGTGTGGGCAATCGCCTGCCAGCACAGGGCAGCCTGGCTTTGGTTTTTATTTGCCTCTGTAAACGTGACCTGTCTGTTGCTTCTGCTAAGACAGTGTCCCAGTGATCACAGTTACCAGACTGTTATTAGACTAGAAATAATGCATGAGTCTTCAGCTGTGTTCAGGTACTACTAACTCAAGATGAGTGTTCTGGGGTCTCTGTCATCAGTGGAAGCACTATTATATACTGTGTTATTATCTAACAAATAACACTTGCACACTGATAAATAGAACAAGCTGTACTTTTTAATTTCGAAAGAAGTGACTTGCATGTTGATTCATGTATAAGTGCCTGGCTCTATATCTATCTGAAGTGGAGCTAAAACCATGCCTCAACAAAAAATCCCCATCTTGACATTTCCCTGTTGGCTGATTTAGATTTTTTGTTCAAGGGTAAGTCCCACTTGGAGGCAGGTGTGCAACTCACCTGTCCAGGGATGTTAGGCCCAGGAATGGGGTTCAGAGCACTGGTTCTGTGCTTGGATTCCCTGGATTACTCCAAGAGCAGCCAGCTTAAGCTTGGAGAAACACAATTGCTATTACCATGTAATGCTGTGTGTAGTCTCTCACTTTACAAAATGCAATAATGGAGTAATAAACCCTTGTAAACAAAAAACTGACAAAGACACCAGCATCCCACACTAAACAACCTTAGCATCTGCAAAATGCAGCTCATCATGTTTTCTAACATTTGTGGACTTTTCACTAAATTTATGATAGCCAGAAAACGGGTTGTTCAGTGCTATTTTTGTCCCAAGTCACTCTTCTTTCCTAGCATTAAGTCAATGAATGGGAAAAACTGCTCAGCTCATACTGATGGCCAGGATTAGTATTTATAGAGATTTGGTTTGGCTAAACAATAGTGATCAGGACCTGATTGAAGAGTACCAAAAAGAAAAATAACATGGAATCGTCTTCTCAGTCCAGCAGTATGCACTCAGTTTATACTGAGAAACCACGCATGAGAGGGAGAAAGAGCAGGTGATGTGTGGGTGGATCAAAACATGACTGTTCAGAGCATTAATGAATAAAGATGAGACTATCTGCAGCTTCCCATCTCTACATTGTGAGTGCTGAACAGACCAGGAGGCTGCATAACAGCAACGAGGAAAAAAGGTGTAGAGAGATGTTTCCTCTTGGACACTGAATTTATGTTAGGAGAAGGATGTAGAGTGATTAGTGTGCCTGGTACCCAATAATGCCTGGTAGTCAAAATATCCGACAGGTTTTTAAGAACCACTGTGGACCTGTGTGATCTTTAAAAGAAGTTATGTCACTACAAAGTATTGCAAGAAGGTTCTTATGCCATTCAGTCTCAGAATGGGCATGATGAAGAAGTGGAAAGAATAAATTAGTCAGATGTGTAACAAAAGTATCCCAACAGCAGTAGGATGCAATGAGTATATGAAGTCTCACAAATGTGTTGGAAGAAGTACAGAAAATGCAGTAATTATATTTTCATACAGCCCTGACCAAGTTGTTTCTCAGTTCCGCCAAGGCCTGTCAAATACCTAAAGTCTTCAGGTTTGGGGGTTTTTTAAGAGAAATGTTATCCAATTAATACACATAGTAATTATGTGTAATGTTGAGCCCATTTGTTGGTTTTGCAACAAGGCAAAATTAATGCCAATGTTTCACATTCCTGGCATTTTACTGGGCCACCCTTGTAGATCTGGACACAGCATTCTGCAGCTCTGGCACCATCAGCTTTGTTACAGGCATCTCTACTAGAGCTGTGAGGGAAGTACAACAGCAGCTTGGATACTTTGGGCTGGTTCTGGAGGCGGCCACAGCAGTGCCCCCATCTTTGCTACTCTGATCTTGTCAGACCCAGCTTTGGTCTGCCAGTACATGACTGGTGCTAAGAGGATGGAGCCAGACTCTTTTTGGTGGTGTTCAGCAACAGGATGAGGAGTAGTGGCCATAAACTAAAACATGAGAAGTTTCACCTCAACATGATGAAGTTTTTTACACTGAGAGTGGGCGCTGCCTGGGGAGGTCGTGGAGTTTCCCTCTCTAGAGCCATTCAAAACCAGGACGTGCTCCTGTGCCACCTGCACCAGCTGACCTGCCATGACAGATGATGTCCAGGGGTCCCTCCCAACCCTAAGGACCCTGCTATTCTGTGAAGGTGTTTGTCCTCACTCCAGAGGCCACCTCGCCGCAGGGCTCAGCTGGATCACACGCACCTGGAGCCTGGGCAGCAGGATGACAACCAGCTTATCAACCTTGTTCAGCTCCAGCCTCTCGGACGTGCTGAACATGTCAGCGCACCTGAGAGATCTCCTTTGCACTTTAGAAATGGGGCTTCCAGAACGAGGTGGCTTGTGCAAAGCCGCTGCGACCTCATGCCTCAAACAACAGCTGATTTAGGTTTTAAAAACACCATTATTGGCGGGGGGAGGGAACAAAACCCACCAAACAAAATCGCCAATCAGTACAAAACCCTGCGCTGTGGCATTTTCTGGTACTTTGGTCTCTCTGGCGGCCCGTAGGAGGCCCCGGCGCTGCCGTGAGCGCGGCGGCCGCGCAGGCGCAGCGGTGCCGCGGGCCGCGGATGGCGGCGGGGCCGCGGGATGCTGCGCTGGCTCGTGGCCGTGCTCAGCCACTCGTGCTTGGTGCCCAGGGCCGGCTCCATGTTCTACGCCGTGCGCAAGGGCCGGCGCACCGGCGTCTACCGCACCTGGTGAGCGGGGAGCGAGGGCCGCGGTGGAGCGGGGAGCCCGCCCGGCCCGGCCTCACCGCTGCTCGCTGTGTTGCAGGGCGGAGTGCCAGGAGCAGGTGAACAAGTTCCCCTCCGCCAGCTTCAAGAAGTTCGCCACCGAGAAGGACGCCTGGGCCTTCGTGCGCGCCGGGCTGCCGGGGCCGCAGCAGCCGCAGCCCGAGGCGGCAGGTAGCGCGTCCCGCCGCCGGCGGGGAGGGGGAGGAGGGCGGGGGTCCGGCCGGGGGCTCGGGGCAGGCACGGCGGCTGAGCCCGCGCTGCGGCGGCTGCCGG
Organism: Melospiza georgiana; assembly: GCF_028018845.1. Classification (NCBI taxonomy): domain Eukaryota; kingdom Metazoa; phylum Chordata; class Aves; order Passeriformes; family Passerellidae; genus Melospiza; species Melospiza georgiana. Next base: position 94,798,211 of record NC_080432.1, read on the forward strand.
AACGCGGGCACCGGCCCTGCTCCTTCCTCGTCACTCGCTCAGCGCCGTGGCCATGGCCTCCGGACACCGGGATGGATGTGCCAGTGCAGTGAAAGTGTTTCTGTGGTGTTTGGAGGGCGGTGATTGCTCTGTGTATGTGTTAAAGGTGTAAGGGCCCTTGCATGTCTGTTTCCCCAGACTTAGGATGAAGAATGACTGGAGTATTCTATTTCTTTTCGATAATGGTTTGGCGGGGCGGGGGGTGTCAGGTAACGGACTAACATTGCTAATAGTTGCTAACAACTGTTGTCTTTAGAAGCAGTCGTTTCAAATAAAATAAAATTTGATTCTGCTGAACTTCCTAACTTCCGTTTTTTTTTATTTTTGGTAGAGGCATTTGGTCCTCCGGTTATAACACAAGAAAATGGTAGCCAGAGAAAGGAGCCAGAGTTAAATACCATGTGTTGCAGTACTTGTAAAAGGCCATATGAACAGTCTACAAATGAAGAGCAGATTACAAAGCGTGTGAAACATGATGAAGTACACTCAGTGTGCTCAATACCAACAGTCAGTGAAGATAAGTTTTCATATATGGGTGAGGTCTTTGATCATTTCTTTAATTATTTTCATTGGTTTATTCTCTGTGACAAGCAACAAGTGTAACTATTAGAAAACTTATAGGGAGGTTTGTATATGGCAGCATTAGGCCCGTTATTTCTTTTTGAAATGAAAACATGAACCATGATCTGTTTGTTCACATTGTCTTTCAGTGTAATTTTGGTTGGTTTTAACTGGTATGAATACATAGCTTAATTATAGTGTTATAGGTGTGATTTTATGTGTGTCTGGGCTACAGATGGGATGTAGCTTTGAAGTTTTCAAGAAGACTTGAACTGTAGTGAAAAGTATGGGACTTGAGGCAGAAGTTCTTGAGGCTGATTGGTTTGACAGCAGGGAGGGTGTCAAGCTGTAGTGGGACCTGTGGTGCTCTGCACTGCTAATTCACATGCCTTCTGCAGTTACCTTTTAGAAGGGCTCTCTGGGATGGGAAGTTTTGGGGCTTAGTATACTGGCAAACATTTCTTCTACCTTAAATAGTCAGTGTTTTTGAGGAAGTGCTGATTTCGGTAATTTTTTTGTAGGTGACTTCGCAGTTGTTTATACAGATGGCTGTTGCTCTAGTAATGGACGTAAGAGGGCACGTGCTGGTATAGGTGTCTACTGGGGACCAGGCCACCCTTTGTAAGTAGCTCAATGGATTTTTTTTTTTTATTAATGTATTCTGTTTGGTTTTTATGTTATTTACAATACCAGCCTCCTTTTAAATATGAAGCTCTGTTGTTGAGACTCATAATGACAGTGTTATGAGACTGAGTCAGGAGATATTGATGGGAACAGAGAAAGCAGCCTTTCTGGGAAAAATCAACTGGAAATAATATTCTTGTCTTTAATTATACACCATTCTGAATACTTGGGATAACTAATCTACTATTTGTTCTTTGGACACAGAAATACCAGTGAAAGACTTCCTGGACGGCAAACTAATCAAAGAGCAGAAATCCATGTAAGTAGCAAGTGTCCTGAAATACTTCTCTCCATGTTAGCCTGCAGCTGCACTTCCAGGCCTATTTTAGCTCTGGTTTCCAGAAACCAGTATGGAGCTTTAAGAGAAGTTTGCAAAATATTCAGAGTTATGACTTCAAACAAATAGTTAACTTCAAGTTTTATTGGTCTTTTTTGGTTTTGACCTTGAGAATTTCCAAGTGCCACCAAGCACAGTTATTTAAACAGCCTTACATTAGAAAAGTCTCACTGTCAACTGTGTGTAGATTCTCTTGCATTTTTAATGTGTGTATTTCAGACCTTAGAGTGAGGGCTGCTGAGTATTGTTTGAGAGTCAGCTTCTTATGGTGGCAGGATCAGAGTATCATAACCCATAGAAAAATGTAAAAAGCAATTCTAGGCTCCTGACTAACTTCTGTTGACAACGGCCAATTTAGTCTTCTCTTTTCATTTCCTCTTAATATGTATTAGTATTTCCTCTTATAGTAATAGTATTTCTGCTACCCCACACTCCATGTTTGGAGATGAACTGAAATAGGCAACTGATCTGCTTAAAAACTTCAAAGTTCATTTTGGAGGCGGTGTTGGTGTGCCAGTGGTCAGATTTGTCACTGATTTGTCACTTTTCAGTTCTACATCCACACCCAGCCACTTCTCCCTGTGATATTTCAGAGCACTAAAAAAAAACCCCAACTTGTTATGGCATCCAGACTGTTGGAAATGATATGAGTACTTCCTCAAAGTTTTGGAGAAAATGCCTGGGTGTTGGTAGAAGTTTGGATAGTTGGAAAACGGGTCAGAGAGCTACTTCTTCAGCACAAGAGTTGGACATCAGAATATTACAAGGTTTTGTTTGCTTTTGAAACTTAGGTGCCTGCCTCTTTGCCTTTTTTATATTACAAAGGTGTCATCTGCAATGGGGATCCTCTACACTAAAACATGTTGATAACCATTGGTGGAGAGGTTACAGTAATATATGTAGTTCTGTGTTAGCATCAGGTACTTTGTTGGTATCTTAATTCCATGTGGCCAAAATCCTTTCTGAACTGTTGTTGTTTTGAAATGTTCTTAAGGCAGCCTGCAAAGCAATAGAGCAAGCCAAGAGTCAAAACATCAAGAAGTTAATAATCTACACTGATAGCAAGTTTACTATTAATGGTAAGTTAATGATTTTAATTTTCCTGATCCTTAAAGACACTGCATGCTTTTCCATTACATAAGACCCACAGAACATTCCTGGAGAGAGGAATGTAAGGAAGACAGTGCATAACTTATGACTGCTTGGGGGAAAACTTCAGAGTATCAGACATTGCCTGCTAACTGCACAAAATAGAAGTAGAATCAAAGCATCTGTTATAGTAAATGCTGACAGAAGTAACACCAGGATTTGTGTCCTGAGGTGTTCAGTGTGACAAAATCTAGGAAAAATGTTGTTCATGTGTAGGCTGTTAAGGCTGTACTCAGGAAATTACTTGGAAGTTGGTGTGGTAACCTGTAGGGTTTTTGTTGTTTTGCATGTATTGGAGAGGCTGTTTTTAGCACACACACACATCTGTGAAGTACATTCAAGTTCTCTTGCTTCCAAGCTTTTAGGCTACCCTGGAAGACTAGCCAGAGATATGTGCTCAGAGTATGTATTAAAATACCTGGAAAGCCTAATTTTAATCTCTATAAATACCATATAAAGCAGCCAATAGGACTTAATTTCAGAAAAAAAAACTTCTTCCTCTTTCCTCAAGATCTTCAGATTTTGTTCTTGTGATAATCTGGAACTGCCTACGTTTTTTTGTTGTTGTTGTTGTTTATTTGTTTATTTGGTTAGGTGGGGGTTTTTTGTGTTTTGCTCAGTTTTACAAAGGCAATACGTGTTTGTTTGTTTCCAGATTACTTTGGAGATTTGATTTTGTGGATTTTTTTTGAAATAACATTAAACAAAAACTTAGTGCAGCTTATGGCTGAAAATTAAATGTTGCACTTTTTGTCTTAGTCTCTTTGGTTTTGCTGGCAGTTTTGCCATTCTTGTTTAAGCACAGATATTTTGTAGATGTGTCTAGGAATTATTATTTAAAAATGCCAAAGAAGGAGGTTTGTAGTTATGTAGAGTTAGTACTTGTACTTACATCCACTTGTACTTAGTTAAGTACAAGAGGATGTAATTTGGTTTTTAGGAGGCTTTGCATTCAAGATTGGAGATTTCCTGTTTGGTTCAGGTCATGAAAGCATTAAGGATGTCTTACATTGTCCACACCAGCACAGATATTTCAAAAAAAATCCTTACTTAAGGAGTAATATAGAAAATTGCCTGGTGAGCAGTAGGCTTTGCTTACTGTATCCTCAAGCAAATCCTTAGCTTCAGTTTATTGAAGTTCATGAGATACTCTGCATACAGTGCATATATAAGATTGTAGTCTTTAAATTAAATATCTGTTTGGAAAAACAGGTATTGAATTTAATGGTTGGGTAATTAATGTAATAATGAAAAAATACACTCCTGAAAGACAGCATCAGAGAAGCAAACAAGAATTATCTTTGGTATCCAGTGTTTTTGCCTGGGACTTTGTACAGAGGTAATGTCTTGTTAAAAGGCTGTTGGCTCCATCTTGATCCTTGCTGGCTTCTTTAACAGCACTCTTATGGTGATACCCCCTTTGCACAGGTATTACGAGCTGGGTTGACAACTGGAAAACAAATGGCTGGAGAACAAGTTCAGGAGGAAGTGTAATAAATAAAGAAGATTTTGAAAGACTCGATAATCTAGTAAAAGACATCGAAATTCAGTGGGTAAGTTCCTTGTTTCTTATTCTTAATGACATTTTAAACATGTTTCTAGTAGAAACATAAAAGTGTGATCATGACTAAGAGGTTTGTAGAGCACAGTATTGTACATCCTTAAGTAAAACTGCAAATACACAGAAGCTGCTTGTTCTATTTAAAGCAAGTTACCAACATAACCTAGGTTCTTGGAACCAGTATTTCATTTATTTAAATGAATATTTGTATTTGTTTCCTGTCTCTTATTACTGCTTAGAAAATGCCTGCAATAATTATTTTTAGTTTGTTAGTGGTTTTAGTAGATGCAATTTCTGTTCCTGAAAATCTAACCTTAGAATATAACTGGTTTTTGTGTCATAGCTGAATTTCTGTATTTGCTTTTCAGAACTATTTAGAATGCTGCTTTGTTGGAGTAACTCAATTACATGAGTGTCTTTAAACTGGGAAAACTAAGTGTGTGTAACCCCAAATAAACCAACTCTAGTTTTATGTGCCTTAACTGCATTTCTTCTAAGGAAATTTAGTGCGAGAAGGTCTTTAAAATAACAATTTTTAAATTGCTTTGCTCTCCAGTAAAGAAGTAAATCAACAACTATACAGATATTTCTGGTAGAATGTATTTTTCTGTAACTTCTAATATCAGTGCTTAACACTTCAGGGAAATATATATTCCTTTGCCTCTTAAATTTTAGCCTAATTTTGATATAAGACCACTGATTTGAGAAAATGTGTGTACAGTTGACTTTGCACCTGTAATGGCATGTTTACTCAGCTTTTGTCTTTACTCTGTAGAAAACAGGATAATGTAGATGTTTAATGTGCAGTTTTTTAATGGGAATTTATTGCAGGTATTCATGTTGCTCTGTGTTACAGAGTTGGTGGCTGCAACTTACAGGCTGATTAGATTTTCTGTAGCTACTCCTATATTCTATTGAGCAGAAAGCATAAAAATTTAAAGACTAAATAAGTTCAGCTGTTCTTGGGAATATTTTACATAATTAAAAGATATTCCTTTATGAACACTTGTTAAAACTGAATCTCTTAGAAAAGGTAGGACAGACTTTGTTTCAGGAGGAGTGTGTGCATGCAGCGTCCTCCATGGGCTGCAGGCCCATCCCTGCTCCACTGTGGCCCTCCTGGGCTGTAAGGGGCACAGGCTGGCTGACCATGGTCTGCACCACAGGCTGCAGGGCGATCTCTCCTCAGGTGCTGGAGCACCTCCTCCTTCAGCCCTGACCTGGGTGTCTGCAGACCTGTTCCTTTCACATATTCTCACTCTTTTCTCTGGCTGTTGTGCTGCAGTTTTACCCTTTCTTAAACATGTTTTCACAGAAGAGCCATCAGCTTTGCTGATGGGCTTAGATGTGTCAAACTTTGGGTCCCTTTGGGAGCTGTCTGGATCTGGCTGTCTCTCATGTAGGGGCACTGCTCATGTCTTTTCACAGAATCCACACCTACAGCTCCCCACGTGGTACCAAAACCTTGCCATGTAAATCTGATGTCGCTTCACACCCACTTCATGCTTATTCCCTCTCTGATCTTGTCAAATAGCAAGGTTGGTTTTCTTCCTCACCTTCCTACTCCACCCTTGCTTCTGACAAGGATGGGCTTAGGGTATAAAGTTTTTTTCAGTTCCTAATTAATGGATAGACAAATTAAGACATCTGAAAATTGAGGGGATCTTTTGATCCTATGTATGTATCCTAAGTGAGTGCTGTAAGTATCAAGGCCTTTAGTGGAATAGAGGACTTTGGCTTCTGGGGAAAGATCAACTCAGTTTAACCACTGAATGCAGAAAGGTGGGAATTTTGAATTGGAGCAGTTGTCTGTATTTCTTAAAGGATAGGTGAGCTGGTCCTTATGCTTTTAATTAATTCCCATAAAGATGGTATCCACAGTTTGACAAGAGTTTCCCTAGAGGAAGAGAGACAATGAAAATCTCTGGGAAGAAAACCTAAGGGCTAAATATTAGGTGGGGACCTCTGAGGAGGTGCTCCTGTACTATCAGTGACAGAGCATTGCTTTATCAAATTTCATGTATCTACTTTACTCCTGGTTTCTTCCATGTCTAAACTGATATATTTTGTCCTGACAGATGCATATTCCTGGTCATGCTGGCTTCCAAGGAAATGAAGAAGCTGATAGACTAGCAAGAGAAGGAGCTTGTAAACCACAGTGCTGATGGCCTGGGACTAGAGACTGTTGCACTGGGAGAAAAGGGCCCAACATGACAGCAACAACTTGAACTGCTGTAATTGTTTTGGAGTTGAACTTTGAGCTGTACTTCTTTCTGGCCTGAAGCACTAACTATAAACCAACTTCTGGGAAGGAAAACCCCACATTTTCTTCTGTTGCATTTATTTTATGATTGAGACAATATTTAGTTGATGATCCTGAGTATTTGCTTTTTCTCCATCTATTGGAAAGGCTGTGGTCAGTGCTTTTAGCTGTGTTGTGTACTTATGGACTCACAGACAGGCTTCTGAAGAAGTAATTTTAAATCAAAGTGTTCTGTATTTTTCTCTTAATGAAATAAATACTTTTTTTTTTTTTTTTTTTTTTTTTTTTTTTTTTTTTTTTTTTTTTTTTTTTTTTTTGTGCAGAGGTATTTATTGCATCCCAAAATAGCTGGGGCAGACTTTGGGGTTGGTTGATTTGGTAGGAGGTCACCTAACAGAGACGTCCATTTTCTATGCAAGTGTACAGGAAAAGCAAACAGGTTTGTTGTGTTATCTGTGTCAACTTTTCTGCATGGTACCTTTGCACCACTGAATAGTAGGGTTTAAGCTAGGAGTCACTGAAATGTTTTTGGATTTGTAAATTTCTATACAGATGGTTAGAGCTGCAGAAGTTTGTTACTTAATAGCTCTCATGCATTATAATATCTTTCCTGAGGCAGAATGTGAGGGTTTTACATATTTAGTCACATGGTTGTACTAGGAGGAGGAAACTGGCTATCCAGTAGCTAATAGGTCAGTGAGGATTTTAATTTTTTTCTCTCATCCAAAACTGCACATTGAAGCTCATCTAGGGGTAAAAGAGGGCACTGATTGGGCCCCCTCTGCTTCTTTGTATGTGCACACACAATTATCTATTTACTTTAGAAGTTTGGCAAAGAAAAGACCCATCACCCTGATCAGGTATCAGGTATCAGGTATCTAATAACTTGCCTATCTTACATATTGTGTTAAACAAGTAAATCCTGTTTATTGTATGGAAATCGGTTTTGTTTTGGGTTTTGTTGTTTGTTTTTTGTGGGGTTGTTTCTTTTTTTTAAGCAGGAGCTTTGGAAAACTTGTAAGATTGTGGTGGGTAAATCATAACTGTGTAATACTGAATTTAGGCCACTTGGTTACCTGAATCTAATAGGTAGATTATAATAGAAAATCTAATAGGACAGAGTTTTATATCAATTTCGTATGAATGGTTATTCTGAAAATTCAGGACAGAAGAAAGGCAAGTGGAAGGTTACAAGATTAAGGTAGATTAAAGGATGGAAAACAAACAGTACTTCTCTAAAGGATTCAACAGGGGCTTGAGGGCCTGCAGAGGATGGCAGATCTCTAAGTCATCTTTTCAGGGAACTGCAGCTTTAGGAGAATATTGGCATTTAGCAGCCACGATATTGTGCTGGCTGTCCCAAAATGCCTACTTGTCCTCCATGTGCCTTAGCACAGCTTCTATAGAGTATCTGTTTGATAACCAGTAGTGCTTAAACCCAAATACTATACATTAAAGGGATCTGGTACCTTTTTATGAGAATTGGAATAGTAGTGGTTGAGACACCTTGGTAAGTAAGAAACTCTCTTTATGAAGAAAAATTCTAAGGAGGGATTGTTTCAGTTGTCTGGCCATTCTTATATTGTGCTTAGCTGGCTCTTGGTTTATTTGCCCTGCAGGATCAGGTAGATGCAGAAGTATGGAGGCTGGAGGGGACACACCCCAGGGTGTCTTGCTCACTCCAGCTCAGGGAGGATGCTGAGGATGTATCTTCATGGGTGGAGACAACACAAGTTATCTGTGCAAGCATGTCTTACAACTTTCATTATTTTTTGCCTAATTTCTTTTTTTCCATATTGTGGGGCTGCAATGCCGGCCTTTAAGCCTGAGCCGTAGCAGTAAGTTCCGTCAGAGCATTATAGCGGGGACCAACACGATGCAAACACCATGGCCGTTCACTCGGGTGACCTCAGGAGCTGGTGCGGGTGAGCAGCCCCGAGCCCCGGCCTGTCTCTCGGGGACTCTCGGCCTCAGCCTGGAGCTGTTCCCTCAAAAAGCTCCGCACCGCGTTCAGTGTGTTTGGAGGGGCCCATGGCGCCCCTGTACCTCTGCCTCAGGCCGCGGGGCGGGCCCGTCCCGCTCGCTGCCGGGCCTGGAGCCGCGCCGGGGCGGGACGCGCTGGCAGCCCGGCCCGGCCCCGCGGACACTTGTGGCGGCGCGATGGTGGAGGCCTGGTACATGGACGAGTCCCAGGAGGACCAGCGGACGCCGCACCGGCAGCAGCCCAACCGCGCCGTCAGCCTGGAGCAGCTGCACCGCCTCGGCGTGGTGTACCGCAGGGTAGGGCGGGGGTGATACCGCAAGGTACGGTGGGGGGTGCCGATAGTATGGCGGCGGTGGTACCGCAGGGTACGGTGGGGGGTGCCGGTAGTATGGCGGCGGTGGTACCGCAGGGTACGGCGGGGGGTGCTGAGGGCATGGCGGCGGTGATTCCGCAGGGTACGGCGGGGGGTGCTGAGGGCATGGCGGCGGTGGTACCGCAGGGTACGGCGGGGGTGGCACCGCGGGGTGCGCCGGGGAGCCGCGGGCCGGGCTGAGCCGCGCGGGGAGCGCCAGGCCGGGCCGGGCCGGCCGCAGAGAGAGGAGGCAGCGGAGGCGGGCGGGGGCCCGGTGCAGGCACTCCCTGTCCTTGTGGCCGCTCCCCCTGCAGCAGCCGAGCCGCCCCGGCACTGCCGGCACCTCGGGATTCCCACGAGTGCCTGAGTTCCGCCTCTAGCAATGGCGTCCGAACGCCTTTATTTTTTCTTTTCTTTTTTTTTTTTTTTTTCTCCTGTGCCTGTTTTTTTAGTTGGATGCTGATAACTATGAGACTGATCCATGCTTGAAAGAGATTCGGAGAGCAGAAAATTATTCTTGGATGGATATAGTGACCATACATAAAGACAAGCTTCCAAATTATGAGGAAAAGGTACGCGAAACTTGGCTCTCAGTGCGGGTTCCCGCGCCGGCCAGCGTGTGACACCTGCACAGCCCAGCGGGACACGGGGATGAGGCTTCCACGTCTAAAATACATCCTGTACCGAAGTCCTGAACATTAAAAAAGAACCTTTGATATCATTTTAAAGATAGTAGAGGTCTTTTGCTTCTGTACATTGCCTTCAAAGGTTTTGAGGATCATTTCCATCATTGTCATTTCAAAACTAAGATTCCTACCAGGAGAGTTCTGCCAGTGCTGACCTGTCCTCAGAGAGCCTCTCTGCGATGAAGGCAAGTGGCTGCCAGCTGGGCCTGGGCTTTGAAGGCTTTTACATCCTAATGGCTGCTTGCATAATGTGTCTTTTTTAAGTGAGTGTTAACCCCATGGAATTGTTCCTTGTACAAGAACATTTTTTACCTTGGGGAACTAATACCGTGACAATTTCATAGCAGCTCAACACTGTTCAGGTGAGCCTCCTATAAGGAGCTTTCTCATCCCAGCCTCCAGGTGCTGCTGGCTTGCTGCTCTGACTTGAGGACAGCAACCCAATGACACTTTAATACTTTTATTAAATTTCCATTTAGCAGTTTGTTTTAAGCCCATTGTATTCTAGTGGTTTTGTTTTGGTGAGAAGGTGAAATAGGTAGTAACTCATTAGGTAGGCTCTATCTGACAGAAAGATGGGCCATTCTTTACAAGACGTAGGGACTTCTCATCCTGCTGTGCTGGATCACTTCTGGCTCAAGGACATCTGCAGAAGTGTGTGGCTAAATATCATCCAAACCTGAGCAGATGGTGATGGTACCTGGCATTGCTGCATTGCTGTTTAGTGCTCACTGTGCACTGAACCTCCCAGGCCTCCGTTAATTGAACTTTTAAAATGTGCTTTGTATTCTGTGCATGTATGAAGAATTCAGCATTCCATAAAAAAGAGAATGTTGCTGCCACTGTCTTGGACAAGAGAGCCTGGAGCTGGGTCTCACTGTGTGTGGGCAGGCATGACACACTGTTTACATCAGATTGCTGTAGATGGGCTGTGTTTGGCAGTGACTGCATTTTCACAGACAGTAGTAGTACCCGTGCAGCTGATTCAGCTCTACATAAGTGTAAAAGAGAGGGGATAATCTGTGGCTTTGTTTGGTGCTGTGTGTTGGGGGAAAAAAGCACAAAATGATCGAACTGAGCAAGCACAAGGACCAAATCCTGGAGTGTGATGTTTTACCCATCTCTCTTTCAAATGGATAAGGATCACTGTTACTCAGAGAATGGTTATGTACAGCTAGAGCTGCTGTTTCTTGTCAGAGGAGTTCCTGCCCTCCAAAGGGAATGTAGAAGCCTGCTGAGATGTGTCTGGAGACAGAGGCTGGCTGGCTGGCTTGGCCATCTTACCCATGTTGGTCTCCTCTGTTAGTTAAAACACAGTTACCCTTTGAAAGCCTTTCTCAGCTTCTCTCTGTTTCTGCCAGTTTTCTTTGCAGCTTTCCTATGTTCAGTAGTTTTCCAAAATATTTGCTATTCCTAGATAAAAACATTTTATGAAGAACATTTACACCTCGATGATGAAATTCGCTACATCCTGGAGGGATCTGGCTATTTTGATGTTCGAGACAAGGATGACAAATGGATTCGGATTTCCATGGAGAAAGGAGACATGATAACCCTCCCTGCTGGCATTTACCACCGATTTACACTGGATGAGAACGTATGTTGTTGTAGATTACCATAAATTTTGATGACAAATCCATGTGAATGTATATCACATTAGTAACTACATGCCCTGAGACTTGAAGTTCATTAGCAAAACATATTAAATATGAAGGAGGAGGATGAAAAATAATAAATAATTCACAGCATCTGAACCTTTCATCTCCAGGTCACAAATTCAGCCTCTCCTCCTCAGCTGTGACTGTAACTCATTGCCGTGTGACGTCTGTGGCATATCAAGCCTAGGGCTGTCCCTCCCACAGTTGTCCCAGCTGTCTGTTGAGGTGGAGAAGGTGTGGATGGATCATTCTGTATTGCCTTGTTGTGTATTTTTGTGGGGATAGAAGAACATGTCTGTGTCCAGCAGTGACATCTTTCACCTTTGGGGAAAGAAGGATTTAAGGGTCCAGAGCCACTATTTGCAACTACTGTATGCTAAGCTGGGTGCTGGCTTCACAGGTGGTGGCCTCCTTTGGAAAGATATCTTTGCCAGTGGGAGTGTGAGATTGGCACTTACAGTTCTGGTCTGTGTTTCTCTTCCTGTGGGCTCTTACAGAGGTGTTTGTAACCTCAGCATTACCCCTGCAAAATGGGGAAATGTGTTGTCTCCTGTGTGGTGAAGTTGCATTTCTGGTGAAGGGAATGGTTTTGTTTTGAATCAGCTGTCCAAAGAGCAGTGTTCATTCATGTGAAAAAGGGAGATGCTGTTTTAGTGAAAAACCCAACTTTTCCCATCTGCTTCTTGAGATCCACAGCAAATAAACTACATGTACTATTCTCAGGCTTTTTCTCTACATAAATAAACTGTCAGGGGTTATGGTTGAGTCCCCAAGAAGTCTTAAGTGTTCACTTCAGGAGCTTTAGTCCAGGAGTGCTGACTTCGAAGTAAAATCTTTAGGTGCTTCTAGACCCTGGCATTTTGCAGCTAAGTTCTTTTGGTACCTAGCTTTATTCTTACCATTTCTGAACCTGGGTGTAAAATAATCATCTGTTTGTGTTTTACAGAATGGGTAGGGTCTAAATAGTACTTCTGCATAGTAGGCAGAAGAGGAGAGTTCCCCATCACCCCATGGTTGGAGCACTTCTGCAGGATATGAAATCCCATTTTCTGCTGCCACAGTTGTAACTTGCACCAGGCATATTTTTTGTTAGCTGGTCTTAGCTGGCTGTTGCTTTTCCTTTTGGAATCTGGAGACTTTTCACTTCCTGTAAGCTTTATTTTTTGGGTAGCTTATGCACTTCCCATTCAGTTTTTATGGCTGTGACTGTGATGCTTCTGGTATTCCCCAAAAGCATTGTGTAAACATTGTGGGTACCTGGGTTCTGCTATTTAGCTAAGCAAATAGGATTTAAATGCTGCACTGCTGAGTATTGTGGATCCAGTGCAAAAGGTTTGCATAAGACAGGATGGTTTTGGTTTCTTTGACAGGGGGAGAAGTGTTGATTCTGCCTGAGCTGGAGGTGCTGGTCATGACACAGTGTATCACTGCAAAGGGGCCACAGTCTTCCACTGCAGGCACTGGGAGCAGGAACAGCAGTATAATGCTATAATTTTCTGGAACGTGTGAAGCTTTCAGTCCATCATGAAATAATTTCAAAAATTTCTGCAGAAGTGCAAGTGAAACCTTAACTTTGGAATGAAGACCCCTTGAAAAGGAGCTCTTAAATGACTTGTCACTTCTTGTTCTGTGGCAGAACTACGTGAAGGCAATGAGGCTGTTTGTTGGAGAGCCCGTCTGGACTGCGTACAACAGGCCGGCTGACGATTTCCCTGCCCGGAAACACTACATGGAGTTCTTGGCTGAAGAAGCACATAATGATGTCTGAGACCTGACGGGGGCAACATCCCGAAGCACCATCAGAATAAATGTGCCTTGCTGCTTTTCACTGATTAAACTTGCATTTAAAATCGCAGAATCATAGAAAAATTTAGATTGAAAGGCCATTTGGAGGTCATTTTGTCCAACCCTGTGAATTACTATACCAGTTTTAAATCTAGACCATGTTGCTCAAGATGTTTGGAAACCTCTGGTGATGGAGGTCACACAGGCTGTCTGGGTGCTGGCTCCAGCATTTAGCTGCTCCCATGGCCAAGAATTTGTTCTTCATGGCCAACTCCCTGGTTGCAGTTTGGAGTTGTTGTCCATTGCCCTTTCACTGCATGTCTGAGGAGAGTCTGGCTCTGCCTTCTTTTACAGTCCCTGCTCTAGCAGGAAACTGTAGTTGGGTCTCCTCTGAGCCTTCTCCTCTCCAGGCTGCACAGATCAGTGCCCTTGGCTGGGCTCCCTTCTGCTAAGTAAGATGTTCAACATGTTTTGCCCCAGTTCTGATGACTGAGGGATGTCACTTGTAACCACCTGATTGATAGTTTAGTTTGAACCACAGACTGTTTTGAGCCCAGTGGACCCAAGTTCTTTATCTACCCAGTAGTTTGTATCCTCAGTCAGGCTGCAAGGCTGCTGTGGGACACACTAGTGAAAGCCTTGCTGCAGTCAAGGGGAATGGCACCTGTGGTGTCCCCTTTGCTGCAGAGCCATTGCTCCTGGGACTTGGCATCAGTCAGAATGTGCCCTTGGTGAATTGGCATTGACTGGTTGCTCCTCATCACTTCCTCATCCTGGTATTTCTTGTGCCTGGAACACCTTCCATAATGGCATATTCTGTAACATTCCTGGGGACTGAAGCAGGGCTGAGCAGCCTGCAGTTCCCCAGATGTTTTTTCGTGCCTTTTTGAAGGTGGCAGTATTATTTGCCTTTTTCTGCTCAAAAAGGTTTTCCTGATCTCTCTGACCTTTCAAAGATGCCAGCAGCCTTGCAGTGACATTAGTCGCATTTACAGTTGCTCAGGAATCCATTTTCTAACCTTTTTTTTTAACTTGGTATTTCTGGCAGGTAGAATTGTGAGAGGTGGGCTACATTAATATTCATTTTGCTCAGAATCCATGCTAATGAACTACGTAGGATTCTGGTTTTAATTAAAGAAAAGAAACTCTCTTTCATTCTTGTCTAAAAATGTTCATCAGATAAATTTGCATAATCGGCATTTTAGTATGCAGCTTTCCAAGTTCTGCCCTGGTACATAAAACTGTGGTTTTCTCAGTAAAATGTAGCAAATTTGTTCTTGTGAGTTATTAATAAAATTACTTTGATCTAGGTATGTTGATTTTTTATTGGTTTGTTTATTTTTATTCTTTGTGCTGACATTTAGGATCCATTGAACAGTGTTACTGTAATTATTAATCAGCTTTTATTCCTTGTGCTGGCATTGATTTGTTCTGTAACATGGGACAAATCACTCACTGTGCCTCAGTTTCTTGAGCTGTGAGAGGGAGAAGAGCAGGCTTAGGCACACTGGGCTGGTTTTCAGTAAATGCCTTGTGCTTCCACAGGACATGGAGCTCCCCAGCAGCGGGCACTGGAGCGTTTTACTCTTCTCAATGATGAATTATGTCAGCTGGGTAGATGTACTGCTTGCTCCAGCTCTCAGTGGATGATGAGCTGACTGCAGCCTGTGTGCTGATTTCAGCCAGATACAGTACATGCTCCTGCCTTGCAGTCTCCTTAATAAACAACTCTAGAAGGAGGTTGAAATGGCCCTACCCGGGTCTTCCTAATGTAGCAGATGATGGATAATTGAATTTTCCCACTGTTCTTTCCTATGTGTGTGTACACAGCCCTTCTTTAGTAGGTAACAGCGTTTTTCTCACTTTGTAGCAGCATTACTGTTAACTGTTTCTGGGTGTTTTATTTCTTCAAATGTTTCTGGAAGTGAAGTTGCAATTTTGAAGTGAAATTGTACTAAACTTAAAGGTTGGAAAGGATGAAGAAAGACGTCGTGTTTCCTGGGGTTTGGGTTGCAAGCTAGATGAGATGTGGGGACACAGGTGACCCTTCAGTCTGCCAGTGTGGGCTCAGTTTATGGGAGGAGTGCAGGCACAACCCACGCTTGCAAAACTGAAACTCATCCAGCTCTCCATGCAGCCGGGACTGGCTTTTGTGCTGTGGTCCATAAGCCTGTCTGAAAATCAGTGTTAGGAGCAAATAGGAAGTTTAGCTACAGTCAGACACACACGGGGGAGGCTGTGCTGTGACATGTGCCTTATTGGCTCAGGGATTTGTGTGCCACTTGTCTGAAGGGAGGTCTTGAATGTCCTCTTGTACAGCACACTGGGGCTTCCTGCTCCCAGAACAAACTTTGGGGATTTTTCAAGGTACAGCTACAGGAATAAATGACAGCTATTGCCTGCAGCAGATTTTATTCCTTTGATTTATATGCCACAGAAAATTGAGTTTCTGAATGTAAAGTAAAACGACTGCTTTCTCCTGCTGCTGGTAGCAGTCCCTGGTATCCCATCGAATTCATCCCCCTTCTAAGCTTTTGTTTCCTTTTTTTAAAATCAGCAGCCAAGATGAGACTGTTCATTCCTCCCAGAGGCCTTTCTGTTTTGATCTCTCTGTGCAAAAGGAGAGGCAGGGCAGCAGCACAGGCCCTCAGAAACCCCCATTGCAGAGCAGGCAGCCCCAACAGGCTGGGGGAGCGACCAGGAAGAGAGAGCAGGTCATGCATCCTCCTCACGGGAGATTTACAGTCGGGAGCAGCAGTGAGGGATGGACAGTAAAGCAGCTGCCCGCAGCAATTGCTTTCAGCAGCTCGCTGATGTAGGATGTGACCTGGGGAGCAGGGCTGAACCACCTTGTTTTGTTGCCTCTCTGGAGGAATATATACACCCAGCAGAGCTCCCATCTCCTGGCTGTCAAAATAACACACGATCGCCCCACTGGAGATCGTTCATCATTTTCATAGCACAATGCATTCTGCTGCTGAGAGGTGGCAGGGGCTGTGGGGGTCTGACTGTCAACACTTTGGAGTCCATGCCCTTTACTGCTATAGGTGTCTTTGAAAGGGTGAAAGCTTTGCACTCTGAAAGTGGTTTTTGTCAGCCAGGAAAAAAGCAATTTGGGGCTGGAATAAAGATTCCACACCTGCAAAGAGGTTATGTGGGAAATTACAGAGGGAGGAAACAGCTGGTCAGAAAAAAATGTTAATAGAAAACATTCCAGAAAGCAGAGAGATGGGAAGAAGAATATGCCATTCCTTCAGATGAATAATGCAGTTTATTTTCATTGTGGTTTTTGGATTTTTTCTTTCTTGCCTCTGCCCACCCCTACCCGCCACCACCCCCCTCCACCCCCAAAAAATGCAAAGTTAAATTGATTTTTGGTCCAAAAACAAGGTTCTGTTTTACCACTGCCAGTGGAAGACCTTGGTATATTGATATAGTATGAAAATTCATGGAAGTAGTTTCAGCAACATCATATTGGCAGCATTAACTCAGGCACAGGAAATATTTCAGCTCCTCCAGAATTAGAGGTTAAAAAAATAGGATCAATGGTACTGAATTGAGATGTTTAAAGACAGCTTTTTTGGTACTTATCTATTATTTTCTGGTTTAATCCAAAATTTCCCAAAGTGGCATATACCCCATTTTCTCATTAACATCTTGAGAGAGCTTTTCTAAGGAGACTCAGTGCGAATTGTGGATGGACAGTAGGATTTTTAATAATTTAGGTGAGCAAACTGGCATCTGTGCTCCCTTGTTATATGTCCTGGGGCAAGTGTCTGTGGCTGGATTTTTTTAATGAAAAGACATTTCGCTGCCAGTTGGTAGTTAAATAGTAACATTGATTTGGGGAGGTCTAAAAACAGGTGAGGGGAAGTGCTGCAGGAGGTGAGTGTCTGGCCCTGGGCTGCCTGAGGGCAGGGGCTGTGCTGCTGCCTGCAGCTGTGGGAGCTGCTAGCTGCCTGTCCTGGCTGCTCGACCTGACGAGTATAAATGTTCTTGTACTCAGAGCACCGGGTCCTGCTGGCAGAACAGGCACCTCCTGCCAGGTTTCAGGTTCCAGAACTTCACTTGAACTAGGAACTTAGGAGAAGGGACAGTTTCCTGACAGAGGCAGTCATTTAATGTCAGCTGGCAAACACCAGCACACATAAGGCTGAAATGCAAGCTGAGCACTGCTTTGAAGAATATTTCTTTGTAGCCAAAATGTGGATTTAGATATTTGGCCAAGCTGTAGTAGACCTGACTTGTTCTGTGCTTGAAAATGACATCATTTGTTTGGGAGTCTTTTCTGGGAAAATGATAGAAATTTCTCAGATTCCTTCCCTCCCCCCCAAATAGGGGAGGAAGTCTGAGAATAGGGTCACTGACAGTTGTCTTCTATTTCCTGAAGCCAAATAAACATATCAGCTCATTGGGGGCATGAATTGGTGTTACAATTTAAATATTCCTGGCTCAAAGAGGCAGATTTCATCTGATTTACTGCACTCATTGTGATTTTACAGCTTGATTCCCAAAACATGTTGTGTGGTTGCAAAAAGGTAATACTCTGCTATGCCTGCAGTTTGAAAAACCTATTTTTGTGCAACTGAGTCACTAGCTCTCATTATTTATTAACTGTATAAGTTCCCAGATAAGGCAAAGAAGAAAAATTTCACAAAACCAAATTGCTTGGGAAAAGATTCAACAGTTGAAGGACTGTGAATCTCTTTCAATTCTGGCCTCCCCTGCTGCAGTTCTCTCTGGGATACCTGCATTAATTTTGTTTAATTCTCTATGCTGCTTCTCAGAGTACCAATTAAAAACTGTTGTGCCTGTCAATATTAGCTGGTAGAAAATTGGGCTGGGTATGCTCTGTGATTGCCTTTGGTCACAGACACAGCCCAGAGCAGCCAAGCTGAGCTCTGGGCTCTGGTTTCCCTTGTGATCACAGGCATTTGAGCTGGGAGAATTTGATTTGGGTCTGCCCTCAGGCTTATTTTTTTTTCCCAGATGATTCAGGCAACTTAAAGCTGACCTGCTGTTCATGGGAAGGAAGTGAGCTGTCCTTGGTGATGCTGTAACAAAACAAAGTGGTGGCCAGGTTTTGCACAGGCTGCTGCCCCAGCCTTGGGTGAGGCTCAGTCCTGCTGCCTGCCACTGGAGTGTGTCCCAGAATTTGATGTACTTGCTCACACATTGTATTGAAAATACTGTTTTGGTTTGTTTTTTTTTTTTTTTTTTTTTTTTTGGGGGGGGGAGGGGTTTGTTGAGTTTTTTTTTTCTTCTAATTAACAGCTCTATTTCTGTATCTCTTAACTTCAGTTTTTTCAATTTAGTACTGACAGTCTTGACAGTTTTTCAAGCCAAAGAGGAACCTTCTCCCCCCTTCCATCCTTGCCTCAAAAAAGTGACATCCAATTTTTTCCCCTCTTTGTGGGAAAATTATAAGCCATTATTGCTGCCTTTTGGGTGGATTCATTATAATGACTTTCATACATAATAAACATCTGCAGATGACTCCCCAAATCTAGGACAGAAAATCTATGTGTCGATCCAGAACAGCTTGGAAAGGCAGCACCTAGGTCCTCCTCCCCATCCACACCTTTCTCTTCCTAAGAGCAGGCTTGTGACCATCTCTCACACCTCTTGAAGATCAGAATCTCTAAATTTGTAATCCCCAGACTGGCTGGGAGAACTAAGTGGGAAAGCAGCTTTCTGCTATCATATCCTGAAGGTTAGTGCTGGTGGGGCTTGTTTGCATTCAGCACAACAGAACTGCTGTTCAAATGCCAGAAACTCTGTACAGTTTTCTGCATTGTAAGGTATCTCACTGGTAAGATAATTCCTTCCTCAATGTTATTTAAGTGGGTAGAAGGCAAGATGGAAGAAGTGGATGGCATCTTCCTTTGAACTCTGATAGGTGGGAGCTACTGGATAAACTCACTTTACATCTTTAATTTCCATGGCCTCTGCTCACGACAGAAGCATTATAGGTTGCTACCTCAGCAACCTCAGAGAAGTTGACCCTGCCTGTTGTGGTTCTGCCTGTCTGAAATACATTTACATCTGTATTTGCTGCTTCAGTCCCATTTTGCCAATATTGCTTGGTTTCAAGTTGAAGCAGTGAGGGAATGTTCTCACTGCAGCTGCTGATGGCAGTGCCACACATCTTGCACTCCTCTTTCAGGCAGCCCCAGCACATGTGGTTGATTAAGCACATCAGCTGACATACAAATGAGAGAGACAAACTTAGCTGTGCATAAAGATCCTGCATAAAGATAATCATAAATACCCTGCTTATCCCCCACTCTGACTGGATTTGCGAAACACCTGCAGCAAAGGCTTCACAGAGGAGCTGTCTGTGTACCTCTTATTAGGCCTATAGTGCAGAAAACCCAGCAGCCTACCCAGGCATCATGGTAATTCCCAGCACATCCTTGTGATGACAGCCCCAGGAGGAAGATGTATCTGGAGAGGGTGTTAGCTGGCTGGGTGAGTTCTTCCACCAGGCCAGCGAGCACATCTAGATTGGGCCGAGCGCTCCTGCTGACATGAAGGACAGGGTGAGTGAAGGAATGACCATCCTTTCCAGTACACTGGCTGAAGTCCATTGTGGAGTTTCAGGCATGTCTGCACATGTCTGCCTTTGGGGAACACCTAATGTGTCCAGTTTGAAAACTGAGGCACCAGGAAAATGTCAGTGACCAGCTGGTGAGGGGATGCCATTATCACCTGAACTGCAGTTAGGTATTAGAAATGCCAGAGAGATGCTCAAGTTCTTTTGAGGATCAGAGTCTCTGTGCATAATGCAATTATCTGGATGTCTGAAGTACACCTCTTCTCCTCTTTTAATAAAAGTGGGAATTTAAATGCAAAACTTCTGTTAAGGCACATTAAGCTTTAAGATTTGAATGCAACAATCAGGGCATTCAGGCTCTGCTTTCCACAGCTTTTCTCACTTAGCCAGATGACATATGCATGCTGTGTTTTAGAACTGAGCTCTGCCCTCATTTACACCAGGAACCCTCATTAAATTCAGCTGAATTCATTGAATTTAACAGGATTGCCTGGTGTAATTAATGTTTTGAGGACAAAGTTTGTCCTTGGCTTTAATGTTCTAACATCATATAGAGCTTTCAGATGTGTAACGGGCAGAATTTAGGGAAGTCAAACACTTGTATGTATGTTACATCCAAACCATAAAGTGACATTGAGTCTTACCTGCATTTCATAAACAGTTAATAATTTGCATACATCCAGCAGTGATAATATGCCTCTGCATTTAAATTTTAATTATTCTGCAAGTCTAGCAGGATGTCACTTGTTTAATGGCTGGCTGAGCTTAGAGGTCACCCAGTCCAAGTCTCCTCTAATGGCATTTTTATCTGAGCAAAAGCTTTGACTAATAACAACACAGCAAACATGTTGAAGTGAGACCTATGTAGACACATGAATTAAAATGTAGAGAAATTTGGAAAATGGGACTTTGTTTTTAGAGTGTTTCTTTTATAATGGTTATTGGACTCTGACTAGGATAGTAACTTTTTATTCTCTGCCAATCAGAATACAGACTGTCATTTACATGTGCAGTGTCAGGCACTATGGAACCAAAAAGGAAGCTTTTTACTTCAGTTGTAAAGAGGCAAGTGGCTCCAGCATGCTGGATGATGATGGATCATGCTACTTTCACTTAGCATTGGAACAGACAAATGACACTTTCTGAAAGCAAGACAACAGTACAGCAATGCAATATGACACTTCAGCTAAATGTATGTGAATCTCTTTTATATTATTCTACATATTACTGTAAAAAATGCAATAGCTTGGGTTGAAAAGGACCTTTGAAGCTCATCTAGTTCAACCCTCTCCAAGGGCACAGACACCTTCCACTACAACAGACTGCTTAAAACCCATCCAGCCTTTGTCTTGAATGCATCCAAGGATGGGGAGCCTCTCTGGACAAACTATTCCAGTGCCACACCAAGAAGAATAATATTTTCCTTATGTCCAAGCTAAACCTACCCTCTTTTAGTTTATAACTGTTACTCCTTGTCCTACCTCTACATGTCCTGGTAAGTTGTTCAGTGCTGTCAGCATCTTTGAGAACAAGGCTGTCACATACCAGGAGTTCTTTTTATCTCCAAAGAAACTCCATGCCCAAGAAAAGGAACCTATGCTGGAGAAAATATACTAGTAGAATAAAAAAATGAGTACAGGGAGTAACACACCTGATCAGATTAACAGCTGTAACAAAATGAAAACAACAGTGATTTCAACTCACTTATCAGTGTAAACTGAGAATCTGTCCAATTACTGTTAAGCCTTGTCTAAAATCCTAGCAGAAATTAAAACAAATGTAAAACCTCATAAAGAATAATGCAATATAACTACTTTTAATTTACTATTTTAATACTCACTTAAGTTATGCAAATGGTGTTTGAGCCTAGCTAAAGCAGGTGGTGCTGAATATTTAATTTCTGAGTTTAGTAGTGGTACCTTAGGACAAGTTTACCCAGGTGCTGCACAAGTTTAATTCAGATCCAGCTGTTCAACCTAGAGGCCAAGTCAGAAACAGAAATACCAACTGCTTTCAATTTTTTTTCAGTTGATTAGTACACAACTAGCTGTTGTTTGGGGTACAAGTATGGCCTGTCAAACAGGAATACACTGTAAAAATGGAGCAATTTCAGTTTCTGCATAAGCTGTAGGCTTATTTCTTTTCAGGTGACCAGCAACTTTGCAGCATCCTTATGTCTGCATGTCTAGACTGCAGAAGTTTTCAAACAACCTGACTTTTGAGGACAACTGTTTGGCCCCTGTACAGTATCTCCAGATGGACAAGCATAAAAATGAGTTATTGGTTACTTAAAAATACAGGTGGGGGTATTTAAAGGGAGTGAGAATTAATTGATGGATATGGTATTAAAAAATCTAACACACTTATGAAATTGTCCCATGGCAGTGATTTGTGACAAGAAACTAGTCCAATTGCTAAGCATTAAATCTCAGAACAATAAAACCCTTCTATGAACAGATGCATATATTGTGTTCATGTATGAGTGGGAGTATCTGCATTGAATCTTTATGATACAGCTGAAGGGAGAAATGTGGGCAGAGATGTGAAATACACTGGTATCACAGTGGTACTGTGATTCAAAAAATCTGTGTTCTGAGGGATGCCAAAATCAGTATATGCTGATTCTGTTCCATCACTAGTAACTGCCTTGTGTCCTGAACCCTATTTGCTTCCACTCTGTGTGGCCTAACCTTTAGATACCTCTGCCTCAGGCTCTGCATCATTCTCCCTGGGAAATACTTCATGCTCAGTGTTTTCGCTTTATAACGGGAGTGGAGAGGAACTGAACTGAAATCCATTGTGTTTCCACTCCACCTGGCACTGCTCCTTTCTCTACCCAGCAGAATGCCAGAGTGGAGAAGTTGTGCAGAATCCACGTGTTTTAATTTGAAAGATTTAACGGTTACACAAACCCAAGGAAGTACAGGGAGACCATTTAGTCTAGTCCCTCATTCTGTGGGAAACAGATTCTGTTCAGGATTGTTGGACTCCCTCACACACTCTTGGACATGTCCCTGTGCTACTGGGACTTGGACCAGATGGCCTCCAGCAGTTCCTCCCAACCTTAGCCATGCTGTGACTCTGAATGGTGGTTATCAAGCAGCCTCCTCTGACAGCCACAGACACACTAAGGTGTAAGATTCGGGAGTCTGATGGGGACAAAATGAAGAGAGGTGTGTTCAGAATTTCCTTTCCATAACACACATACTGATATTCTGTCAATAACTCCTACCTGATGAAATAAGCTTATTGGCTACTCACTGACTACTGCAAAATTATCAAGACAAAATAAGGTTAAATTCAGTTTTTCTCATAAAAGAATCTGAGTAGTTGATTATATATATAATTATATGTATACACACATGTATATTGTAGTGCACTGTAATGAGGAGTAACTGGACAGAAACAGACCTATAGGGATGAAAGGGATGAAGCTGGCTCTAAGTCAGCACAAAGTCTTTGCAATGACAGGCCTATTAGAGGTGACAGATTCTGTAGTAATGCCACTGAATATCATAATTGAATAGATTTTATTTCACATTTACACATTAGTGAGAGTATATACAATTTAAAAATATCAGCCTTGCTGGAAAAACTTAGTTGGAAATGATCTATCCCAACTTGAGACACTGAGTATTAAAGCTATCACCCTCTTTGACAGCCACAGCCTCTAAAAGTGCCTGCTTCTTCTGCATACTGCGAGAGGACTCCAGTTCATACATGGTGGTCAGGTTGAAGAGGACACTCTCGTGCAGGTAGTGCTGAGGGTCCTGCTGAACCATTCCTTCCAACTGCCGGAGGGAATCCTTCAGTTTCCCCAGGTACAGAAGACAAACAGCAGCATTGTTGTTAGCCTAGGGAAAAACATACTGTAAACAAATTGTGTGTTTATAAATATATATATGCATTTACAAGTGATGAGAGAGAAGGAAAAGAAGAAGTCAAGCATCTGCAGTTACAACATATTTACTGTATGCTAAGAATTACTATTCTGCATGTGTGTGCAAAACTAAAATACATTATCAATTATACAATGCTATCCTTTTCTTTTAATTCTCAAATTTACCCTCTGCCAGTAGGACCTGCTGATGTCTAAGAACTGAAACTCTAAAAGACAATTTAAAATGAAATATAAATAGTATAGGACATTAGTCTGAAAGCCAAGAGAAACAAATTTCATAAACCACATGATCTTCTACATGCATTTTCATAGATTTTTTTTAATTACTTAATTATATTTTCAGAAGTGTTTTTCTCTCTCTCTGGCTTATATGTCCACATAAGCAACTGGAAGACACTTTCTTATCACAAAGGCATCTACAGCTGACTTCACGTAAATCCAGCAGATAGGGCAGTCTAAATATATGTGAATGATCAAGTCAGGTTCCATTTTCCTTAACACACAAAATGGGTTTTATGAGTTACTGAAAGATTCCAACAGTACAAAGTGAAAACATGTGATAACATGTTTGGCAGCAGAAACTTTCATATCTTCTAAAGCTGAAGATAAAGGAAGAACATGGCCTTTTAGAAAAAAATATTTTTCTGTCCATTCAGGAAACCTTACTGATCTTGTGTGATTTATAATACATGCTCTTTTACAGCCTGCAAAATAATGCAATTCATGTGTTTCTTAAACTCAGTCCCTTCAGTCTGTAGATGGCCTTGGAGCAGATTACTGGGGGTAAGCTGTCTGACTTCTCAGGAACACTTATGTGACCATGCACTGAAAAACTGCCAGGTGTAGGAAACCCAAAGGTAAATATGCAGCTCTTTGATCTCAGCTAGTGACAGGAACCCAAGGCTCCAATATACAACATGTGAAAAATGCCATGTTTAAAATTACAATATCCTTTCAATGTTGTGTGAAATCAAGTTAATTTTATACATGTTGGCAGCTGCCATTTCTTTTCCTGACATGCAAGTCTATGCTAAAAACAGTGAGTGCCAAAAAAAGTGCTTTTGCAAAGATCCTGTAAAAGAAGAGTGTCTTGGAATTTCTACATGCATGCCTAAGTATTCACGCCCTTCATACAGACTGGTTCTTAATTTCCCATCCCATTTTCCACCTTATCCTTATGTATACTGAAAACCTTTTGGCACACATGCCACATCCCATTTTTCTGTAAAGCCCTGAGCATACTCTGGGCACTAATTAAATCCATGCATGAAGTATTACGAGAATAATTTAGGTGTTCATTATATATGTAGCAATTTGAAGATTTACCACAGCATTTGATGAGTCGATCCTTAAAATTTCTGTGAAAAATCGATGAGCTTCTGCAAAATTATTCTGACCGAGGTGGAGAAATGCTCTAGAAAGTAAGTGACATATAAATGAGTTCTACTCATAAACCCAAGGTAATAATACATTTTAAAAAGAATGGACACAATTTTTTATTTTTCCTGTTACAGATGTGAGAGTTTCTGACATTTGTTCTTTACAGTGTAAAGGAGACACTGATTTACAGACAAATGGAATGACAACTTGGATCGCTCAGCTGTATTTTTTGTCTACAAGAGCAACAGTCTTCATTGTGTTTTATTAATTTAAATGCATATACTCTCTTCCCAGAATTATTTCTCTTCATGAAATCAGCCACATAATTTTCAGGACACTTTTGAATAGTATCCTCTAAAAATATTAAGCCAATGTGCTAACCATTGCAAAGTGAGTTCCCCATCATACAGCTTGATTTACTACAGTGTATTCAAGCATCCTTTGAAGCTACCGGGTGGCACTTTCCTGGCAGATCTGATTGTAGGATAACTGCCCAAAATAACTTCTCCTTTCCTAACAGGTATTTATGCAAATGTATATTGAAAAAACACGGTGAAATATGCAGTGCCTGAAAGAATGAAAAAAAATCAACTGCAAGATCCCAGTTTCAATGCAGGATGATACGACTGTACCAAGTTAGAGAGATCTCCTGAGTCTGTGCACCATTCAGTCTCACCTATGACAGATGAAGTCCCATAAAAGAGAGGAAGAGAACAGGATTGTCTCAAGGGTAGTTTAATTGTCACCTTGCATACTTTTAGAACTACATTTTAAGAAATTTTATTTAGCTATTAAATTACCTACCTGTTCATTAAAACCATAATTTGGCTCTGTAGTCCATCCAATTTGTGAGTCACTTTCTCAACATCTTGAAAATATTTTTCTGCAGTTTTTATGTCTCCAATCTAGACAGAAGAATCATAAGTGAGTTACCACAATAAGAAGAAAAGAGCTACATCCTGATTATATCTTATAAGGACACAAAAACATATGCAGCATATCAAAGTCCATTACCAAGCTCTTTATACCAAGGTGACCTGGTAACACCTGTTACCAAGCAATGTATTTGAAGAGCCACGTTAAGGTCATGAAAAGCACACAAAAAGCATGTCCAATTTGGCCATGGCAGTTTCTCAGCTGGGGCTGTGGAGCACTTGAGGACTGTAGGGCAGGGAGGCCCCATATCCTCATCTAGCTCTGTTGTTGTAACTAACTCCACAGCTCAAAACAGTAGCTGAAAATGAGAAAAGGTCAGAGTCACTTCCAATGAAATGGGCGTGATTCCACAGGAAGGAAAGACAGACACCAGTTAGCACAGGACCCACACCTGGTTAACCCACAGCCTCTGGGTCGTAGCCAGGGGCCACAGGACATCTTCAATGCATCACACCACATCAGAAAACAACTTCAGTACAATGGACCATTGAGGATATTGGCAAGATGGACTATTTGCAGATTAAAAAAACACCAAAGAGTGAGTTGAGCAGGATGAAGGAATGAGAGATTTGAAAACTGGTATAAAGAAGTACAAATCTGATAGGGGGTGGAATGGGGGAGGATTTCTAAAAAGGAAGGGGTATTTCATCTAAAGGTGTGTCACATACATTGCTCTTTGAGATGAAAAAAATACTTGAAGAAGGCCACTTATTTGGAAAATAAGTTACCAGCATATTTTTCAGGCTGGAGAGATGGAAGAAGACAAAAATAAATCATCAAAAGGAGTAAAATTAAACTAGCTCAGAAGCATAAAGCCATGGAAACCAGGCGGTCCTCAGGTGGGGAGATTCAAGGGGGCCCTTAAGAGACCACCCAATTTTTAAGAACACTATGAAAAATGTTTGTGACAAATGTGCTAAAGTCTCCTTAATGCTCTCAGATGGTGGATATTACAAACCCGAGTCTTACTAGAAAACTTAATCCATAATTCTTAAATTGCCCTAGCATCAGAAAATACCTCCAATCTTACTGCACTTTTTACCTCAGCTTTTTGTCTGCCCATAGTGGTAGGGAAAAATGTATGACTCCTCTTTTTTTACAGTCTTTTGCATACTTGAAAGTTTTTTATTCCCTTCTAGAATGAAAATAAATTTTCAGGCAAAGCAGTGTTTACCCTTTTCTCATAGATAATGCTTTCTGGATTCTCTGAACTCTCTCCTGTTACTTCACATCCTCCCTGAGTGCCCACATAAGAGGTCTCCATAATCCAACTCATCTCTCACCAGCAGTGAGAAGCAGGAATCACTTTGTTTCACATGTGAATACAAATTTTGCTTTTATGCCAAGTATCTGGAAGCCCAATTCGTTTACCCTTGTGTAGTCTTCTTACTCTCAGCCTATTTCCTTTCTACAGGAAATAGGCTTGTTGTTGCTTCTCATTTTGTATTTGTATATTACTCCCAGTCTTTGGTAGCATTTTGCCTTTGCTGTTTGAATCACAGCCAATTTAACATTTCAGCTTCTCAACTTGTCAAGATTATTTTGCATTCTGATCCTGCCCTTCATAGTGTCTGTAGCACTCCCAGCTTGGCATCATCTGTACATTCTACAAGCATGCTTCACATTTCATGGTACAAGCACTACCTAACCAAAAAATACAAACACTACACACCCTAAAGAGATCCTTGTGGAAAAGATCAACTAGCAAGTCCTTCCAGTCATCAGCAAATGACTTTCCAACTGCACTTTTCAGAGACAGCAAACATCCATCCATCTGAAGGCTTCATCTACATTTCTTCCCAATTTCCTTAAGGGAATATCCCAGAGGCAGTATCCACTACTAACACCACTAATACAACAGATACTGCTTCACCTCTAACTACAAGGCTTATTCCATGTCAACATAAGGAAATTATTCTTCTTTACGTTTAGGATATGATCCAATTGAACACTGCAGTCAAAGATGTTGTGTCAATTGCTGTCCATCTACCAAGCATTTCTGGAATACTCATTAATAGTCTTTTCTAATGAAACAGATGCATTTATCTCAGATGTTATGTAACTGGACTCAAAACAAATATTATTCATCTGAAAACGCCACACGTTCACTTGTAATGATAAAGGACTTCTCTCTATAAATCCTACTAAAGATGTAAATCACCAAGAAAATAATTACATTTAACAAGAGGATAATGCTGGCAAAGTGTACATGAATCTGCCCTCGAGTATTTTTAGCCTGGGAATCCCTTAACCATGAGAACAATCAATTCTAAAGCAAGTTACCAGTTTACTCTCCTGAGAGGCTTGATGAGTCCAAATCTAGTATGCTTTGATACTAATTACACATTATTTGTGATCATGAATAGTTCTGATTTCTTAGCAGCATCCTATTTTCTCAGCAAATATGCTGAACTCTTAAATCTCATTTTTCCCACAGAGGGGAAACAGTTTACTTTTTAAAAAATTTTGGTGGGAAAGATCATTTAAAAGAAATAACTAGTTTTAATTAGCCATTAAAGTAATAGAACAAATTTAAGTGGTCTTTATCACTTATTCACTTATTTATAATTCTATCACTTATTAACTCAGAAAGTATGACTTCAGTATTTAATAATAATTAGCACATCAAATAAAAATGAAGTTTCTACTGTTAACCTCAAATAGTCATATTCCCTAACAAAGAGCCTCCTATATACTATGTGCTTAACTTTGCTGTTCATCTGGAAACCAAGATTAGTTTTCTTCTAGAATTTTTTATTGCTTTTGACTCAGTTTTGCAGCAATTTATTGCAGAGGGTAAGGTCAGGCATCTTCAAATTTTTTTTCTTAATGTAGTTATTCAAATGGAAATTTTGCATAGGTCAGCCAGTGAGAGCTACACAATATAATTCTAGAGACTAAAATATATTCACTGTTTCTCTAATTCATTCATTGTTTCTGTTTTACAGGTCAGGTGACTGCTGAGAGAATTGCAGTCTTTATGAAAATTTCTTTGTGATAAACTCTGTCTTTTCCTCCATTCTTCATTTCTCTAATTCTCATTTCCCACTTTTTAAGGCAACAGGCAAAGGTTGTATGTCAGATCCAGACCTCCTTATGTTCCACTTACATGTGAAGATAAAGAGGGCATGATGCCTTAGAGTAGTTAGCAGAATTTAATTAAGAACAAATAAATCAAATAAAGTTTTACATGTTTAAAAAGGTTGCAACTTTTTTCTGCTAAACTCCTGAATTACATTTTATTCCACTTTATTGCTTTGTTTTATGTGTGTGATGTCTACTGTCAAACAGTGTCTGTGACTCATAAGCAACTGGAATCTGGCTGCCTTACACCTCTCTTGGTAAATGTTCAAAGTCAGCAGCAGAGTCTGAGGTTATTTGGGAATTGCTACTGATTTTTGAGAAGTTGTGACATTTGAATATGAGAAAACTGCTTTTCTCTTTTACCTGCAAGACATTTTATTTTTTTTTCCAGCGAGTGCCTTGTCAACAGTGCACACTTACCACAGAGTAATCTTACCAAAATGATGATGCCCAGGACTGCAACACATTTATCTTTAATTCAAATGGCTTGGTTTTGATTAACTGGACACTCCCTATTTCTCTTAATATATCAAAATCTCGCATCTGTTGCACTAGTACCCCCCCAAAGAGAGCTGAAAATTTTGTGACAGGAAAAGACAACAAGCCAAGCAATAAAACCTTATCTCCTTAAGGTGCTAGAAGAAATGAAAATATTTGCATTTTAACTTCTATCTAAGTCACATGCAAATATCAAGGACGCCTCATAACCCCTTTTGCTATGTCCAGATGTGACAGTAAAACCCCTCAGAAGGGGAAGCCTGTGGTCACAGCACTGTGGAGGGAAGTGATTTCAAATCATTCTCTAAGTTAGGAGATGCTTTCCTCATGGGAGTGAAAATTTCTCCAGAGAAAATGGAATGACAAAACAGACTTTGGGTGTGACATCAGGGTAGACACTCTTGTCAGAAAGGAAGTGCCAGTAAAACACCCAGTCATTTTCACAGAAAGACCAGAACTATTAACAACTTGTATTTCCTTTAGTATTTTGCATATTTACCGTACCATTCTTTAATGCACATAATTATTATGTTCCCTGTTTAGGCAGTAATTAATGCACACAGCCAATATAATAAAATTGCTCCACAGTGATGGAGATCCACTTTAAACTAGAGACTTTTAAAGACAGACATGTCTAACACATTGTGAAGCCATGCTCCTGCTGAGAACTGAAATTCCATAATTGAATTTGAATGACATTCTATGATTTCAGGCAAGCAATGTTAATAATTATCTATTAAGAGTAAATTACTCAATTTCAATATAATTTTTATTACAGGAATGTCACAAATAAGATCATTTGTAAATACCTGAAAATCCAAAATTAGAGTTCTCATTAATAATAAAAGTAAGTAGATAAAAGAGGAAAAGTTTGAATTATCAGTATCAGAAATATGAAAGAACTGCAAAGAACTCGTGAGATGCTAAAAATTAAAAAGATCAGATAGCTATTCAGATGCATCATTTTATGAAAAATAAAATCTATTTTTATTTGCCATTCAATACAGGTACATGGACTTCTATTATACTTTTCTGTATACTGTTTTTTTCTTTTAAGGTGCCCTCCCCTGTCTTCTCAGGGATATGATTTGGACAAAAGAAGGACACTTGAATTTTTTCTAGATGAAGTTGGCAGTTATACAGTGGGACTGAGAGTTGCCTGCAGTCTGAGGGAGTGAGACATGAGATTTTTAGTGAAATTTTGTCTCACTGATGTCAATGGGAGTTTTACCCTTAGTTTTAGGGAAAACAGAATGTCACTTTTTGAATAAAATACTAGCATAATTTTCTACAACATGTTCTTTGTTTGCTAATGCACTTTAAATACTATAGGTGCTTCATATTTCCTAATTGTATCTGACATGGGAGAAGGGGTTTTGTTTTGAGCATTGCCTCTACAATTTGACATATACCCTACAAAAACAGCTATAGTTTTAAATGCAGTGATTATTCTCGTAGCTATCAACAGCAGTATTACCTAGCAAATTTAGAATAAAAAGCATACCTGAAGGAAAATCCTTCCAATTCCACTCAGCAACTGAGGCTCTTGCTGTGGGTAATATTTGATGACAGAGTGGTAAGCTTCTACAGCCAGCACATAGTCCTAAGGGTGGAAAGCATACAATCACAATCAGGTATTTAACCTCAGAATACTTCAGCCTTTGAGTCACCTTCTTTGTAAAGACATATTCCAGCAGAATTTAAGTATTTGCAACTTGTCAGTGGGACAGTTATTTCTATCAATCACTATAGGCACTAGTGACTGACTACATTGGTCTTTTCTCAGTTATACTGGAACTGCATACATAGGGGATATTTTTTTTTTCTTTTAAGAGGATCATATTCTTTTTGTAGCTAATAGCCACTAAAACTCTGAACATTTACTCTTTATCTTAGATTATGATTTAGGATGAAAGTCAAGCACCTTCAGTGTGACTGGGGGTATACATACCTGGGAAGTATCTCATGTTCCAAATAAGTGTATAATTTACATGGTTTAACAAACTATATTCCAAAGCTTTGTGAAGTGCCTGTGCACATGCTCTTGTGAAAAACATCACATGACAGAAACTGCAATTCCTGCACATCTTCAGATGACAAACTAACACTACTACCAAGGGCAACAGGACATTTTCTCTTCCTCCACCCAAATTGTTGGGTTTTTTACTGCATTACAAGACATTTTCCGTCCCTTCACCTGAACTGGCTTTCTTACTGCATAAAAGCAGGTAATCTAAATAGAAAATGTATTTGGACCAAAACTAAGTGAGGGGAGGACTGGTTCTGATCTCCAGAAAGCTCTGCAAGGTACATCACACCTGCACAAAGGCCATGCTGGCAGGGGGCAGCATTGAGATATTCCTGCTCAAGATGGAATGCCAGCATAGCCTCCAGCTAAGGACCACTGACACACGATTAAACAAATGGCTCCCGTTTCCCAATGGAAAGAAATTCCCATGTGACTGGTTCCTGCAGTTCAGCCTTTTCATGGTTGAGCTGCAGTAATTCAAGGACCTCAACAGGACATGATTTTCAAAGCCTGGCCACAAGGCCTGGCAGGCAGAGGTGGCAGGCCCTGCCCGTGCTCTGTGCTGACACCGGCTGTGGCTGTAGGAATGTCCACTGGCCCGGGGCTGTGCCAGCTTGGAGAAACGTGAGCAGAGGTGGAGAGCACTCACCTTTGCTTACAAAGGCCAGGCCAAGCAAAGGCTGAGGACTCTCTGTGCTGTAACACTTTAGTGCTTCCCAACAGTCCTGCCCTTCAACTTAGTACAAGAATTGTGGTGGGCATTAGAAAGCAAAGGACAACAGAAAATAACCTTAAAAAACTACACAGACATCTTGGGATACTCTCTGCCCTACCATTAGTCTTAGTCAAATTATAGTACTCATTTAACTTGTTCCTAATGTGATCACAGCTACTGGGAAAGGTTGTTTTTCTTCATCTCCTGCTTGGTTTGAGGAAGCAATGTTCCCCACATGTAATGAATTTCTTTTCCGGAGGATGCACTTAAAAGGAGTAACCCCAGTATCCAGTTCTGAAGTCCTCAGCGCAGGAAACACATGAATGTATTGGAGCAGGTCCAGAGGAGTGCAACAAAATTGGTCAGTGGGTGGAACATTTCTCAGGAAGGAACACAGAGAGTTGGGGTTGTTCAGCCTGGAGAAGAAAAGGCTCTGGGGAGACCTCATTATAGCCTTTCAGTAGCTGAAATGGGCATATATATCAGGGCCTGTTGTGATAGGATAAGGGGTAATGGTTTTAAACTAAAAGAGGTTGATTTAGACTAGATAATAGGAATGAATTTTTTACAATGAGGGCAATGAAACACTAGAAGGGGTTACTCAGAGATACAGAGCATGCTCCATCCCTGGAAACATTTCAGGTCAGATTGGCTGGTGCTCCCAGTAACCCAATCCAGTTCAAGAGGTCCCAGCACATGGCAGGGACAGGTTATTGTAGATGACTTTTAAAGGTCTGTTCTGACTCAAACCATTCTATTTGAAACATTGTTTCATACAAACAAAAAGTCAAGAAAAGTCTTTTGAGTCTGATCTGTATATGAGAGAAATTACATGTCTGTAATAGCAGGAGATGAGATAGGCCAGGAAAGCCCTCTGCAAGACCTTTCTTTTGCAAACAACTTGTATACTGTGGTTATAACGATTAATTCTGAACAATTAATTATTAACATTTAGAGTTTATTACAATTCTAATGTACTATGACAAGTTCACACTTATTACTGGTAATAAAAAGAGTTCAGAGGAAAACCAACATGCCACAAGTATATTTATTTTAATGCTGCTGTATTTATCAATCACAACTCAAATGTGATGAAATTAAAGCAACCATAATTTTTCATAAATTTATGATTTAGGAAAACTTCAATTTTCATTGTAATGTCTCTCAGTAAAGGACTTACTTGATCGTGGAGTACAACTGTGTTAGGCACTCATAAAAAACTTGAAATAGGGACCCTTTGATCTAGCTCTTTAGAGGAATCCCAGTCATGACTGTAGTACCTAGTAATTCTTCCAAGAGTATAATCTACTGAGTCGGAAGGATTGTCTGTGACTGTGATTTTTATCGCTTCAAACATAAAATGTGGTCACTAGAGAAATAATTTTCTTGTATCAAATTCTGTGGTCTAAAGCTGCCCCTTACGCAGTGCTCACTCCTGTGCATACTCTAAGGCTCTGGCTACACAACAAAGATGCACAGCACAACCACAAGGGACTGGGGCTCTGCAATCACATCCCCAACTGATGCAGAAACAACTCCC
Source organism: Melospiza georgiana (assembly GCF_028018845.1). Classification (NCBI taxonomy): domain Eukaryota; kingdom Metazoa; phylum Chordata; class Aves; order Passeriformes; family Passerellidae; genus Melospiza; species Melospiza georgiana. Next base: position 94,831,909 of record NC_080432.1, read on the forward strand.
ATGAGCCTGAGACCATGCAGCAAGTGGACAGAAAAGTGCTTCTGCCAGCTTAGTTTGCAGCTCAGCATTAACTGACTGCAGAAAAGCCTCAGCCACAAGAAGCTGCATGAGTGGGCAGTGTTTGCACCATCACAGCAGCACAGGCTCCCTTGTGTACACAGCAGCCAGCCTTGGTAGGAACAAGCAGCCAAGTCTTAGAGGCCCATGCTGCAGGGGCTTCATGGATTTGGCCTAGACAGGCAAAGAAATCCCCCTTTTCTGCGCTCCTCATCCCTATCTCCAACATCATATGCATTACAAGTACAGAAACACTGGCAGCTCCTGAAATGTGAGACTAGAGGTGAACATTAAGAGCCTGTGCACTCTGTGGGTGGTCACTGCCCCCTCTTCCCATACAACAGCACAGCACAGCAAGTCACATCTGTGCTCACCCACCCCATGCCTTCAGTACCTGTCATAGGAATAGGACCCATTTCTTCCAGGAGATGACAAGAGACTAAATTATGTATGTCCAAAGGCACAAACAAGGATGGCTTCAGGATGAAACTGTGAAACATCATCATATCTAGGCTCACTTCTAAATACAACCTCATTCTGTGCTCACCTGTGGATCCCTCGGTGAGTTTAATATGCGTTTATTATTCTCCTCACGCTATGATAAAAGCATTAGGAGATTTCTTGAATATCCTACATGTGATATAGAATACTACTATTCTGTGGTGAGTTATAGAGGCTTCTTCTCTGACAGTTCCTTCTGACAGAGCACATTGTAAAATAGATATTTGGTCTCACTTACTAAAGACTGTTCCCATTCACAGTTTTGCTAATGTGACATAACACAACAAAGATTGTCTCATGGAATGATAAATACAGACCTCCACTGAGAAGTGAAGTCTTGACGTATACAAGGTGTGGTTGTGAGGAGTAAAACATACTCAGTCTTGCCAGTAAAAACCCCAATGACTACAGTTTGTGATCTTAAGACTTAGAGATGGGGCTGACATATTGTCATGGTCTTTAATTAAAAAATATTAAGAACCTTCCAGTTTTCCATATCTTTGTAAAAAAATCCCAAAAGAAGGTTTGAAGTTACACTATTTAGGATATGAATGAGAATTGGCCTATTGTTGTATAACTCAATACCTCTTTTATTATGGAAATTTGGGGCTAACACTACATATACTAGTAAATAGTAAAATAATAGTTAATAGTATATAATAATATATTATTACATTATTATAAAATATAATAGTATATAATGATAGCAAATAGTATAAAACAGTTCTAGAAAGCTACTGGACCTAGTTGCTGGAATGTTTTTTGTAATGCACCACAGTATAACTGTATTTCCCTTCATGGCTACTGCATTACACTTTCTCATATTTCCCTCATCCCAACCTTTAAGTACTTAATTAGAAATAAGCATAAATGATCTTGATGTATAGAATGTTGAGAATAAGTTCAAGAAACCTTAGACTAAAAATCTTAGTTACAAGGAGTTCATAAACACTTTGTTTTGTGGAGAGAGGACAGGGATAACTTATCCTTCCTCTCCATCTAGTGCAGTTGTGGAAGGGTTATGAAGCAGAGATTCACAGTGCTAAGAATCCAGAGAGCTGTACTGCAGCACTCAGGCAAAAGCCAGTCATCCTCCTTTAAATCATACAGGAACCAAAGTCCTCAGGCATCATTCCCTTGTGTCACTAGCACAAGCTGTTACCTCCTTCTTGGTACCATTTTAATTGTATTCTACTCAGATTAAAATCAATTTTAATGCTTCTGTTTTATGAAGGGCAAATTCTACAAAAGCTAACACAACACTGAAGAAAACTAAAAAGCACAAAATGTGCCTTTAATTAGAGTGCATTTATAATATATGTGGAAAATACTTAAGTGTTTATTCCTTAGAGAGAGCAAAGTCTGGTAAGATGATGTCAAAAGTGATTTTACCTCAGATGAAAAGAACTTAAAAAGTTTATAAGACACTTCCATGGTGATTTAGTAAAGTGACAAGCATTTTGCAGATAGACTTTTGAAATGAAACAATGCACATCATCAGCTGTATGTTAAATTAATGTTCCCCTCATGCTGCTATATTCAGCACATGCTTTCATAGTGACATAAGCCCACAGTTCTTGTAAATGGAAGTCTACAGTGAGAGGTTATGTGGCCTTCCCTTCTCCTCCTGCTGTATTTCCACATCTATCCTGAAGTTTCCCCTTATTCACAGGAAACAGGAATGCTGTTTCATATCAGTTGATAAAACTGGGATCCACCATTTCTTTGTTATTTGATTAAGTCAAGTCCAACAATGGTGCACCGAAAGAAGGCAGAACCCAGTTAAGAAAGATAATACAAAGAAAGGGAGATGAGCAGGAAAGAAAGACTGCCTTGAACTACTACCAAACTGTCACTGGTCACACGGACAAAGGGACACAGCAGGCAGAGCTCAGTACCTAGGAAAGATATTCCCAGGGTGTAGGAGACATGACTCATTTCCTGTGTCTGGGTGAACCACTTGGCCTTCACTCTCTACCCCAAAATAAGATAACCCTCTATCTCAAAATTTAAGGAGATGTTTAACTATGAAACAAATGAGACATATTTAAAAAGGAAAAAATCATTATACTACATAAACAGAATTCTTTGATTCATGTAAGTATTGCAGAAAAGATATGACATGAAATAAACCTAATTAAGAATTGAGGCTAACGAATTTAGATTTAAATAGTTATAGGGCAAACATCTAATCAAGGTGGATTTTTTTTTTAATTTTCAAGTGTCAATCCTGACAAGATTGTTCCCTGTTAAATACTACTGTAGTTTTTTTGGCAAAAGAAAGATGTCAGTAAAAGTAAGATGACATGTTTGGGGTTTTTTTTCATACCTAAGTCACACCGTTTTACTTTAATAAATTATTATCATAATCATAATCATCAACTACTTGCCCAAGGTATTCCATCACCTATCAGTACCCGGGGATCAAGCACAGTGCTGCAATATTGTAAATGGTCACTAGATGGCAATAGATGGTGCTGACTTGGAGAATGAAATCGTTTTTTCTTAAATGACACACACTTGAAACACTCGAATAAAAACAAATGCAGTTTTTAAAGTATATGATACAACAGCAAAAAAGGGTGGAACCGTGTTAAATGAATATAACTGATAATGGGAGAACTTACAAAAGTGTGTTTAAAACTAATCTGAATAGATTCATGCTGAATACTCTGGAAGGTGGAGAAGATGACTACAGGACTGCTGCATGTTAGAAGGGTCTGGGGATATTCCTGAAAACTGAAAGACTCACAGGTACTCTATAGCCAATTCACTGAAATGCAAATTTCATATGGAAGTAATTATGCATTAACATGCAATTGTGGGTAATTTGGAAGTTTTTGTGAACCATAAATTTTTAATTCAACAGCTGTGAGATAGGCCCTAAATACAACTGGTCTTAAGAAGTATCTGAGCTGCCATATTTTTGAAATATAATTTCGAAAAAGATGATAATTGGTATTCACAAATGTATTTGTTACTCAAAGAAAATAGCACTAACAAGATCAAACCAGAGAAAGCTGAGAACTGTGTGTGCATGTAGATTTGTGTACACATGAAAAACACATGAGTTAAAAAAGAATTCACAGCAAAAAGTAAAGTGAAGTTTTTGAAAGTATATATACCAGTATTTTTTATTTATATATTCTACTTTGCTTGGGATAGCAGCTCATGCTTTTCTTCACTTGTTTACTGAAAAGGAGAATGATTTAAAAAATGAGCCTATGTCATGTACCTACTTCAAAAGACAAATTGTTTTAATGAACAATTATTTCTATGCAAGACAGAAATGCTCTTATTATAAAATAATCATGAAAATAAATGTGTGTTTCCCCTAATTCCCACAACAAGAATATTCCATTTCAAGTAAAGCTGTATAGATGGCTCTTATATTAAAAAAAAAAACCAAAACAACAAGCCATACTTTTTTGAGGTATTGTAATATTAAGAATGGAGCCTTGTTTGGGAAGTAGCTCAGTAAACATCAGATGATCAGGTCTGGCATGACCTTGGGTAACTGAAGAGCGGGGAGCCAGGAGTGCAAATCTTGGCCTGTGAGGATTCCACTGCTGACATCCCTGCTCCAAGGCTGTTGCTGCTAATTGATTTGTAGAGCACAGTCAGGCTCAGAGTAACAGTCTGCTGCAAGAATGGTGACACCCCTGTTTTCCTGACCACAACAGGATAGGCAGAAGTCGTTTTATTTGTGCTTCCAGAATACAAGGAGCTGAGTGTTGCACCAAACGGAATACAATTGGTTAAAAAATGTAAGGAGGAATCAAGGCAGAAAACCTCAGCAGTGACAGCTAGTCACTTTTGCTTTTATTGCTTTCTCTTCCACCCCTACCCACTAGTGAGGATTTAAACTTGAAAGAAGACATATTACAACTGAGATCAGTTGACAAGGGAGGATGTATTTGGATGTTTTGGATCTCTATCAGCTACAAAAGCTACAGTGTTATTAAACCTCACAAACAGAGCAACATTCCTAGTGCACGTTTGAAAAAGGCAGAGCACATAATTGCTTTTAATTAGAGCATTTAGTTAAGTGTTTGAAAAATTCAATTTAAAAATGCAAATTCTGTATTGTTATTGCATGTTCTCTAGGATGATTTGGGGAGAAATAAGTACAGATATGTTCCCAAAGAACATTACTGCAAATAGCTATCTATTAAATAAGACATTATTAAGGCTAATTAATTCTTCACTAAGCAAAACCTTAATGTACTGTCAGGTAGTCTTCCCTTATCTCTGCACCAGTAATTCACTGGCATTTTCTCTGACATTCTACTCTAGAATATACGGTACCTCTGCAGTTCTGCCACCCACGTACCTTCATCATTAGCAGACAGTTTGCCATGGAGTACATCACCCGGCCCAGACGTGACCTCCACAGCTGAACAGAGGCTGCAAAATAAGAGCAGCTTGTGAATTTGCACAAATAAATTAGAGGTTCTTTCTTGCCATCAATTATTGGTCCTATGAATTACGATTTTGAAAGGTCCCCCTCGTTAACACCACTGGGGTTTAGCCTAGAATTTTTAATCCTCAGCCCTGATGCAGCATCAGAGAATTCTGCATCTCTCCAAGGGAATTGCTCAAGCAGCTCTGGGTACCATAGACAAGGCAACAATGCAGAGCAATAGACAGTCACTCAGCTCTCAGCTCAGGCCAAATATTAAACATCAAAATAAGCCACACATTTTCCAACATCAGAACAAAAGGTGCATAAAAGGATTCAAGAGATAATGAGCAACAGTTTAAAAACATGTAATCGACAGCATTAAATGTGATAAATTAAAAAATCAAACATAGCTAGAATGTCATCTAAGAGCCAAAACATGCAGAGTGAGAAATGTCTGAGTCTGGGACTATTTGTGCTTGCCTCTGGCTGAGAGATATGCTGAAAAAAATCTGCCAAGCTTGTCTGCTTTCCCTATTCTCCTGGAGCTTGCAGGCATTAAAAGCTGCAGCAGATTTCTTCCTTTTGCTTTGCAGACAGACTCCTGATGTTGTAAGAGAACAGTGCACACAGACCGTTATTTTCTCTCATGTTACAGAACCATAGATCAATGCTAGAAATATTTCTCTAATCCTCAAAAATAAACATTAGGACTATTCATTTAGTCCATTTGAAAAATACACGTATCTCAGTCAATCAGCTGTCAAGGTCACTGTAATGATTTGAAAGAGAGTGGGGGGAAGGGAGAAGAGGCTATTTCAATAAAACTCTGATAGCTGAGACCACTCATTTGTATCATTAATGTAGTCACTGATGAAAGCATGGCAGATTACACAGATAATTCTTTCAGCACACAAAGAAATCATTACAAATAAGAAGAGCTTGGTGAAATGCCTATCACCTTTCCTAAAAAGGAAAAATCCTTCCATCCTCTTCAACAATAAAAAAAATCCAACCCATGAATATTTGCAAATTATCTTTGTCAAAAAGAGGGTTATAATGTAGGGTCCAAGACTGAACCCAGTATTTCATCCACTGTACCTTACAATCATTCATTTCTCCTAGCTTTTGTTTTAGAAATTCCCCTGGGACCACACATCCCGAGTGCTACTAATGGAGGCGATACTGCAAACCATGAATAAATACTTCATGACACATTTCCATGACACATTTCCTTTTTTTCTTTCCTTAGGAGAATCTGTAAAATCCTAACATAATTAAATAACTGCCCTTCATTATTTCACTTAAGTAAATATCTCTTTTTTTGCATGTTCTCTTAGTTTGGTCACCACATTCAGTTTTTTAGGACTTAGGTGACAACAAACTAGATGTTGATTCCTACACTGTAAGACATCCAGATTTCATATTAACAATCAGCACCAGCTACAGTTCTCAAAAAAGGACTGCAAAGTAGGCAAACCAGATGTCTTCAGCCTGTGCTATAAACTGAACAGGAACCTGATCTGGAAATTCTGTAGCTCTGTGTGATGAGGCTTCTAAGCACTGAGAAAAGGGGTTAAAAAAAACCTGCAAAGCAGTAAACAAAACCAAAACCCAACAGCAGATCACTGTGTTTTACTGAGATGCCTGAAACACTCTCTGCAGGTCCATGCGGCCATGCTTCTACTCTAAGCATTTGCTTTTCCTTTTTTTCATCAAGGGCTCTGTACTCCACACTGCCATTCGTTTCAATAGGCACTGTGAAGTTACAAAATTGGCATCTTAGAGAATGTGTTACCAGGCAAGTGGTGCAATGCTAAATCTCTCTGCCTGCTGAAAATCTGGCAAATGAGGTGCTCTGTTCGAGGCTAGAGATGCACATCTTAAGTTGATTGGTATTGCACCTTCTTACATCAGCAGCATGGAAATTACATGCTAAGCATAATCCCCATAATGAATTAGGGCTGTCTCCACATAAAGTTAATAAGGTTTGCTTCAGCAAGTCTCAAATGAAAAAAAGCAAACCCATTATCAGCCTCCTGGAGCTCCAAATGCAGAGACGAAGCAGAGAGGGAGCAGCCCTGGCTGACCTCCACAGACAACAGCAGTCAACAGCCTCTGCAAATGTCCCCTGGGCTTTTTGGCAGTCTTAAACCTAGAGGCAGCTGCACAGTAGACAAGTAAAGATCGCTCCAAATTTTCTGTAGCCATGTCCCTTGATAACTACTAGCTGCTGCTTTTCTAACTGTGTCTCCTCCTGAGCCCATCTGAGCTCTGAAGCAGAGAGGAAAAGCAAGGAGCCATGAGTGAAGCAGACTGCAGGACACAGGATTATGATTCAGCTTGTAAAAAGTCCTTGTACCTTAAAGGGGGATAAACACTTTGCTTTTAAAGTTGTAAAAAACAAAAGATGTGGAGATAAGGATGAAAATTCTGGCAGAAAATGTTAACAGGGAGAAGTAAGCAGTAGGAACAGAGGCAAAAAGAATACAAGAGAAAAGAACAGGAACTCATGAAGTGCTGTGTCTAACTTCAATATAAGATTATTTCCATTTTTCCTAAACCTTATGAGAAGAGTTGTAAATGTATTCTTTTGACTATATGTGCAAATATCTTTATGATATATGCTGCTCACATGTGTTCATGTTTTTAGGACGCATTCACAAGGTGAATCAAGTCAGGTACAGTGACATATTAAAGCAACTTTCACATCCAGTCAAATTGAAGAGCAGGTAGAAAAAAAGTTCAAACAGGTCTGCACCCTTCCATACAGACAGTTTAAGGAATTATTTATAACTTTTTTCTGCTATTAACACTATCCAGCCTCTTCTATCTCAGAGCTAGACTTATGCTTTCCATGGGCTCTGTGTGAGTGGTCTCTTAGAAAGAACTTGGTAACATTTCTTAGACTGTTAGCTAAAGGTGAAAGTTTTTTGTTTTCTTGGTGTGCGCATTTTGAACTTGCTAGGCATCACAAGGGGTCCATACAATCCATAGCAATGCCTAAAATGTTTCCTCTTGTGTAATTTTCAAGTATACTCAAGTGACCTCATAAGTATAAATTCTGTAAAAAAAAAAGCTTGTCCTGGACACCCTTCTTTGTGCAGTAATTCGCCCTAAACTATTGAAGCAACATCACTAAGAACAGGAGAAAACATAATTGTATATACAATCATGAAAATGATGACATAGCTCCATATAATCTAAATATTATTCTAAAGAGTGCCTTAGATATTTCAGGAGTCCAAGTACCATGCAGCTACAGTGAGACTCAGCCATCTGTGCAGCAGCACCCTAAGCCACAGTAGCCACTGTATGGTGGTAGCTCAGTCTGAAAAAACTGAGTGGATGGCAGGCATGAGGTTTGAGAGGAGTCAGTCAGCCAAGGCTTAAGATGAAACACCTATCTAGCCGCAACAGCAACACACTTATATATTCATCACTAAGGGATAACAGCCATGTTGTTTCTCCTAAGCAAGAAAAAGAATTGATTGATTGCACAAGTTTGATCAAGGGCAAAACTGTGAAATTAATTCCAGCAAAAAGTAGTACAAAGTGTATCATTTCAGGGGCTGAGTAGGCTATAAGATTAGAAAACTACAGTTTTAACCAGTCTGGGGCAGTCTTGTGAAAACTTCTGGCACACTTAGGCAAGCAATAAAAACACACTGTCCGTGAAAAAAATGTTTAATACCTACCTTGTCTGTTCTCCTGTGTAATGTTAGTCATACTTCCATCTTCAGCTAAGCCTTGTTCCAAATTTTCTAGTATCTGTAGTAATTTTTTAAAGTAGCAACATGAGTTTAAACAGCACTATATATTTAATGCAAATTATCTACAATGGACAGTCTTTGTGTAAACCAATTCATGCAGGAATGCTTCACCTAGGTACAGTTCAAAATTACTGGTTATTACCATAGCTAGATCAATTGCACAAAGTAAGAAAGTCATCATACTGTAGAAGAATGTTAGAGTTCAAATACTTACAGAACATTAAATGCTAACACACTCTGGGGTCATACACATTTTCTTAAGTAAAACAGGAAATATGCTCCATGAGAGAATGAACATTAAATGAAATGACCACTGTGAAAGTCAAAACTGATTTTTTTCAGAGAAGGCCACAGCCTCCTGACTTCTCCCTAAGTATGGGCTTTAGTTTCTTTAGTTTCATGATTTTGTCTTTAATGAAGTACTCCTCTTAGGTCTTACTACAATTTCCTTCTCAAACTTTAGGGATCATTGTTTTTTTTTAAATTTATCGTAGATTTTAATTCATGTAAATTGTTGAGTGAATGAAACATTTGTTGTTTTATTGGAAGAATGGAAATGCATACCTAATGAAGCTTGTGTCTGAAGCACTTTTAAAGTATGCATGCAAGACTCCATTTGAAATACAAGTCAACTTTCCTTTTTCTACTTCCATTACAATTCTCCAAATTCATTTTCCAATTCCCACAGATGTCCCCATTTTTCTTGTTACAGATGTATAACTCTGGTTGTAGAGTAACGCTTGAGATTTCCTTCAAAAAACCACCACTTGCTGTTTCATCAGCCACTGTGGTTACCCAATGAAGGAAACAGAAGGCACTGCCTCTTCTGGGGACTGAGCACACTTCCAAATAAAGAGCTTTCAGCTTCTGGCAGTATAAGAAGCAACTGTCTTTTCCTAAACCAACAAAGTACACTTCAAATCAATAGAGGAAGTCCTCAAAAAAGAAGACTGGTAGAATTAACCTGGCCTTGGAAAGAGTGTTGGCGTTTTCTATAGTGAATCAAGATAATCTGTACCCCCAGAAAGTCATCTCATGCCACCAACTTTAGAAATATTAAACTGGAAGAAATTGCCCTATGAGATACCAAGCCCGTTTCACAGACTAGAGTGAAGTTTTGAAGTTCATAAACTCAGCTACAAAGAACTTAAGAGCAAGGAGAGACACACAATGAATGTAGAACATTTACCACCTGTCAGCTGAGGCAGGCTAATTTTCCTGGTAAGAACTGTTAGGCCATGACAAATCCAAGGTAATATGGTTTACTGTAAGCTTTGGTCAGAGGGCTAGACTGAGCTGCCATACCTCAGATTTTGAAAGGCTATGAGCATACACCAGTAGGTACTGCAGCTTAGCTGACAGGTGGCAATTTATGAGCTGGCAGTGGCATGCCTGCAAGACTGACTCTCAGCCCCACTTTCAAAAGCAGTGCAGCCACCTAGAAATCACTTAGAAATCAAAGTGCCACCTTTCAGTGTTAGATGCTAGTGTGTAATAAGAACCTTGTCAGAAAAAAAACCCACATTCTTCTGTCCCACAAATCCAAACCACTTTATAATATACTTTCTATGGTCTAAAAACCCTGATCTTTCTCTTCCCCTACAAAATATCTAGTGATTTCCTCTCAGGTTCGGTAAGGCCTGACATTCCTACTCTTTAAACGGTATAAATACAATGAGGGGCCTTCATCAAGGCAACATGCGGTCATGTTTAAAAAGACAATGGATTTCTCTGAAAACATTCTCACTAACATAATCAAAAAAAGGAAGAATTAGTTATTAGCATACAATTAGAGTATTACATTAACCATTCTGTGACATTACTTGGGGATATCTAGCTGTGACCTCAAGCTCAACATCATTAAAACAGAGCTTAGTGATAATTTGAGGCTAATTGTTTTATTCCCTAGGTTTATCTCTCTTTTGCCCCTAAGTACAAAAACATCACCTGCAGTTTTCCAGTATTTGGGTATTTCCCCATTTTCCAATAATTGTTTAATAGTAACATTAATGATTCTGACAGCTTCTCAGTGTAAATGATTGCATTTAATCAGTATGAAATATTTAGGTGGCAAACTGTTTATTCTAGCAATATCACACGACATAGCTCTAACCACCCATGTTCCTACTATGAAGAAAAATATGATTGAACACTTCTACCATTTAATTAATCAGTTTTACATATGACCTATGCTTTTTCTTGTTTTGAACCCTTATTGTTATGCACACTAATTAGTTTCACTGGCTAGTATTACTTCACCAAGTCTTCTGTTTCACTCCCTATCTATTATTGCCTGTATGCCAGAATTGCTAATACATGCATACCACCATTCAGCCTTTTTTGGTGCTTCTGGAGCTGTGGCTTTTTGGGTACTCAGACTGGTACAGGGTCATCATAGTTTCTATGAACTTAAAAACATTTGTCAAGACAAATACCCTCTAGACTGAAGTAACATATGAAAACCAGAAAACTTATGTCACGTTAGCCACTAGAAGCTTATCGTAATCAAACCTAAAAGATTGAGAAGTTCAAAGAGACTGAAAAGTTCAAAGAGACTGAGTTCACCAATTTGGGAGTAAAACAGAAGGCCAGGAGATATGGAAGAGTGTGTATGAAAGGGCCAGGGAGGAACATAACTACTCATGAAGGAGAGTGGTAGAACTACAGAAGTTGTGGCTGATGGGCAAATGGCACAAAGTATTTCTGACAAGTTTTGCTGAGGTAACACTTCCAGAGGCCTTTTTAGGAAGAAAGAGTGTTAACCCACTTGCCACTGCTCCACTCACCTGGTAGAAGAGCCCAACTGCTCTAGCAGTTGAGGGATTAGAGTTTAAAAGTGAAATATGCTATGAAATGTGTAAATTTCCAGCTCTCCCTCAAGCATTTAGGGAAGCATAGGTACTTACAGACAAGAAGAGTTTACATTTAGCCTGACAGTTGTCCTTTCCACATTTTGGTCTCCAGCTATGCATTTTTAGCATGTCTTCAGCACTATTAGCACTAAATTGATGATGCCTATGTTTTCAAATGAACACTTGAAAAGAACAAATCGTTTTGTGATTTAAGTTACTATTGTTACTCTTCTTGCCTGGCTGTTCAAAGACGATTTATTTCAAGGCAGACTTAGCGGTGTAACAACTCATTGAGGCAGTTCATATTGGGAAGACCAGCAATAACACAGAGACTGCAACAATTTCACTGGACTCATCTCCCAGCCTATAACACCCATTTGGCATTACAGACAATTTCTTTCCTAAATGTTGTTCATATAGAAGATGCAAAATATCTAAGCAGATCTTGATTAGACACTTGTAGGAATACTGGAAAAGCTAAAACATTATTGCAGGAAAAATATATATGGAAACATATATTCAGGAAAAATTAAAATAACATTTTTCCACCCAACCTCCAATCCTGCTTCAGGTACCAGAGATATGTAAGTAGATGAAGGCTGTAAAGATCAAGTAACCAAAATAAATACCATTCCATCTTTAAATTGAATGGTTAATCTAAAGTTGACTGGTATCTGTAGAATATATACAACAAAAAGCAATAAAGAATTTAGCAGATTAAAATCAAGTATTGTATAGGAAAAAAACCTCACCCCTTCATTAAGAAAGAGAAATTAAATAGAAAGACAAATTTTCTTATGATCAGAATGCACTACCATTAGCCTGCAATAACCTCCCAGGGGATGTGGCCTCAGCACCATAGGCTGGCTCATTAAAAACTACAAAACAACTTTGCATTGCAGAGACAGACTAGGTGAGCTAATAGGTCTTTTCTTTCTTCTAGCTTTTATGACTCTAAGATCATCTCATTTACATAATGATGATTCGTATGCCCTTCTGTAAATACAGATGACCAAAGATTATTTTTCCACTTTTTAAAATAGGGAGGTAAATCACTAGAGGCTTTTGGTTGAAAGCTCCCCAATTAATTCTGTTATAACCCAAATGGTTCCCAAGTGTCACATACAAATATTAAGACTAATGAGTGTACATCCTTTATGCTATTTTCTTGGTTATGCCATGGGTTTTTGTAAGTATTAGAACCATATTCTTGAACATTCCAGTTGAGATTGAGATTATTAGACAAACAACAGAACAGTTCTGATTTTTTTCTATATAAAAATCAGAATATATATAAACAATGTTCTTTTTCAGCCAGCCCTGACTTCAAATGGTTAAATTGCCACCAATTTACAAATGTCTTTAAAAACACAGTTATCTTTACAAGCTGTCCTTTTTCACATTCTTCTTTCTACAGTTGTCCTTGAATTGCTCCAAAAACTAAGGTATTTAATGAATGCAAACAAATGAAATAATCTGGAATGAGGCATCAAGAATAACTGATCAGAAATATTTCCAAGAAGGATGTTTTATTTGTTAGTAGTTATCTATCTATTGTACTTTAAAAAGAAGCATAGCTTGTCCTGGCTGCGTACCATATCCTGCCTCAGAGGAAGCTGTCAGGACCAAAGGGATATTGTTGTCTTTCTTGCTGCAACTGAACACACTAACACAGGGGAAACCTTGCAAACTCAGACACAGGAAGGCAGAGGCAAAGAGGTGACAATCTCTGAACCAACACCAAGTGCAGAGAACAAGAGACTCCTCAGAAGAGCTTTTGGAAGATGTAGAGCCAGCTTTGAAGCAGCTTTCTCCAAGGGTACAAGAGATAACAGAATTCGCAGTGATCCAGGTCACTAGCAATTGATGGACTGAGAACACGAGTAAAGAGACCTGTTCTCCAAGAATTTAGTGGGCAGGGAATTATATATTAATTTGTAACTCTATTTCTATTTCATCTTCTCCACCATATTCTGTTTCCCTTATTTAAACAAATAATCAGCCTAGTTTATGTTCAAACAAAATGTCGTATTGTATTTCAAGCTTCCTTTGTACACTGGATATGCTCTAAGGATATGCACTTGTAGAGAAACATCAGAGGCAGAGCCACCTCAAAGCTGTAGATGAGTTCAAGTTCTTGTAAAGGAGTGTGTGTGTGGGGACAGAGTTAATTTCCTTTTATTTCATTCCTCTACTGACCAGCAATCTTTAACCTGCAGAGAATCATGGCTGATCACACTGTAACTGAGATATGGCCAGATCTAGTCTGCCAGAGAGCTGATGGATGCTCTACTCAGCAGTCACTCCCTCGTTCACATTCAGTTTCGTCTCTTCATTACAAGATTCAGGAACTTAGAAACTAGTTTAGTTTTGGAACCTAGTGGCACCTTCATGACTGAGGGCAGGCAGTGTAGCACTTGCTACCAGATTGCATAAACTCAAGATGTGAAACAGCTGATGTGCTGCAGACTGGGGCAGGCAAATGTTACTGAAATGAAATCCTGCAATAGAGGTGCATGGCATTTACCTAGAAGAACAGAACTATTTCAAATTGAGGACTGTTTATGAAGAAGAGGGCTGGAGAGAATAGCAGGACAGTGATGAGAGGTAACAGCAGTCTTCAAATGCTAAGAAGTACCACTTCTTAGAAGTAGCATTTCTTGGCCAAATTAGATATATTTCTCAACAGTTTCCAAATCAATTCTTTCCAACTTTACAAAAAAAACACCACTTTCACTTCTTATTACCTAAACTATTCAATTTTTCCCCTCATAGTAAGAAGAGCTGGGCTTTTTACAGTAAACATTTGGTTCTCCTACATATTACTGTGTTAGAAGAAAGTTGATTTCACACAATTAATGCCATTACAGCTACACAATTGGCAATAATCAAATCCTTCCACTACCCTATCAAATTATTTTAAGGAGCAAATATAGGAAACTTGCAAGGAATAATGAAAATGAAAAGTAATCGCATGTGTTTATCTTATGTACACTTTGAACTTTCAAGTGTCATAGATAAAGCAAAAATGTTGCATTTCTTCTACAGTTTACCACATTGTAAAATTCATGCTCACTGGTGCATTAGACTACTTGGGAAAGACTTCTGTGAAGAAGAACATTTAAGGGCAAATATTTATGGTTAAGGGTTGCTGGTGTTAGTAGGCAAAGTTAGTGCTCACAACACCATGACTCCAATTTCAGCACTGACAAATCCCATGTTACAATTTAGGCCACAATTTTTTATTATAGCATTTGACAAAACAATACAAAAACCCCAACCAAACACAGCAGGTTGTATTCATATTCCTAAATGACTGTTGTTTCTAAAACCAGTTATTTGGACTATTTCTGAAGGATCAAGGTCATTAACAACTGTTTTCAGCAAGCTGGACACAGCTGAGTGAAGGACAGAAATCTCTCCTACTCGCCCTTAAACACATCTGCTTACTGTGCTCCACATCTTGTCTGGCAAAAGCACAAATGTTGTCCTCTGCTCTACTCAACTGAGCCAGAGCTACCACAGAGAAGAGAAGGATCTCTCTTAAAATGCAAGAGGCACTTCATTACTTTTAATAGCAAATTTCTTATTTTCATCAAGATGAAGTAAAAAATGTCATAATTGAAACTTATTGTTCTTTATAAGGACAGTAAAATTTATTTCTTAAACATTAGGAGATGTTAGTGCCTAGAGATGCTGTTACCTTGGTGCAGATGACCTTCATACTGTGCAGTCTGTCAAGTGACTCCTGAGGATTTCCTAGGTACTGAGGAAGTTCAGCATGCAAAATCCGCATGGAGAAAGGAACCATGGAACCTAGAAATACAATTAATTTTGTTAAGTGTGTTTGCTATAATCAGTTTGTGATTTGCCTATGTTAAAAAAGGTATGTCTCACTAGTGCTTATATCACAAAGACCATTTTGCCTTCAGATCTTTTTCTTCTACTGATGAAAACTGTGAAAGATGAGAAAACAGGAAACTGCTTTTCAGCTACATCATGTGACATATTTAAAACATCTTGAACACAAGTAAACCATAATCAAGATGGCAAGAAGAAGGTGCACCTAACTCAAATTTTCAAAACCAAGTTGTACTGGGAAGTATAATGTTTCATTTAAAATTTCTTCAAACCATTAAAATGAAGGATTAAAAACATGAAGTTTACTTTAGTAGCAGCTACATTTCTACCTGCATTTAATAATTATGTATATTTCACACCCAACGTAGAAGAAATAAGATGAAATTATTGGCCTTCAAAGTATGTCTCAGAAGAGATTTAACCAGGGCATGGAAAACCTCTTGGCATACTTTTGTGTAACTTCTGGTTCATTTAAAACATCAAAGAATAGGGAATTTTAAACAATATTTGAGGAGAAAAAGAAATTAATACTAGTTTATTCCTACCACTACTGTTGTTATTGTTATTATCGGTGTTATTATTAAATTATTATAATTATAATTAGTAGCAGTAGTGCCAATGACCTCATTGTCTATGGTTATGGGCATCCAGGCTGACTTCAGAGGCAGTTTCAGGAGTTTACGTGAACCCAAATGTGTGCAACATCCTGCTTTCAGGTAACTGCATAATTCTGATACACAGACAACAATACCAAACATAAACTGAACACCACCAGTGAAACCAAATCAGAGCTGGCATAATGGGGATATAGGCCTTGCAAAATACCATGCCACCACTGCCTTACGATTTAGCTTTTATATTTTTCAGATACTGTACTGCCTTAGTGTGTAACTCTAAAACTCCATAGCCTGTCAGCTACTGTTCTCCCATTTGATTCAGACAAAACAATTCCTCTCTAGGCCTGAAACTCAAGAAGGACATCTTATTGTCTCAGGCCCCAGGAGATGTAAACAGTGAACTGGGGAGGGGGGGGCAAACTTGGAGTAAATGACTTCATTACCTGAAACTGTAATTGGAGAACTAACCCCTGATAATGGAAATGGACCAAACTTTGTCTGAAAAACTCACAACCATCGTCCATCTGGGGTGTAGCCCCTCAGAGGCCTCTGACTGCCCAAGGTGTACCTATTGAAGGCCTTCAATAAACACCCCCTTTTATTCTCTTAATTTTGTCTAGCCTCTGTTTCAGGTAACCATTCCAAGGCATAACCACATTTCTAATATTTTAATATGTACATTTGCTATACAGATACTCTAAGGAGATTTCTCTCTCAAGTTACCTCTTGCCTCATCTTTTCTCAAAAACAGGACTCAGGAGCTTTCTAAATAGACTTTTGCACCTGTTCTTAACAGGCTTGTATGTCAAAGAGGTAAATGCTATACAAAATGAGTCACTGCCTCTAGACTTTCTTAAAGGTTGACAAAATTTTAATCACAAGACTCACTAATTATGACCTTCACAGTAAGCCACTTATGTCTACATAAATTCTCTTTGCTGATGCTAACTATTCCCGATGGCTTCCCCGACTGCTGAGTTCCTGTAATGGACGCACACCAGTTTCATGCATCATCATATGTGGAAAACACTTTAAGCAAATAAAACCACCTTTGAAGTTCTATTGAGAGACATGCAGAAGTTGATTCAACTGGTCACAAAAGATGTGAAAAATTTTATGTATATATTCAGAATAGTGCCTAGCATGACAGAAGATACACAGTCAGTGTAGGCAGTGAACAACAACAAAAAGAAAGTTGAAAATAATTTAAGAGTAAATTCTGTGCCAAAATATGAGAGAAAAAGTGCTTTGCAGACATGCTGCAAACTGCATTGCAAACCTATGGAAGCAATCTGAACTCCACTGGTTCTATCGTGCTGGGTGACTATACAGCTACATGGTCGTTTAGCCCAAATGAACTTAAAGCAAATTGCATTGTGTTAGGACAAGCTTGGTAATGATGGCTGTTCTCCAGGACTGGAAAACAGAAAAAAATTTTGATTCCATGAGCAAACACCTTGAATGAGACAGAAGAATACTGCGAGTGAAAACCAGGCGCCTTCATATTGTGAAGTCTATCTGAGCATTTAAGATTAAAAGAAAGCACATTTCCAAATTTCATGTGATTTTTTCCCCATTGTCAGCTTAAACCACCTTGCCCCAATTAGTAGGGGCCTCTCCGATGACCAAGTTTTAGTAACTCCACAATCCAACAGTAATCCTGTCAGAAAAAGCAGTGCCTAAAACCAGCTAGTTTGGTGCTGCTCGTTTGGAGAAGGTATTTTTAATTTACTGATGATGCACCTTCTGCTGCAGTCAATGGGATTATAAAAGGGGGAGAAAATTTTGTAAAAAACTGAAAAAAACTGAAGGTTTAGCAACATTTGGTTATGGACTGTGTTGCAGCACTGTCAGTTCAGAACAAGTTTGTATGTTTACATCCTCTTGTAAAATGCAACAAAAAGTCAATTCAATAAACACTCATACAGAAAACTTGAATTAGTTTTCTTTTAATCAGTCAACACACAAATAGACAGGTATTTAATGGAGCACAGATGAAACATCTCACATTAGCAATTTGTAATAACCTTTACATAATGTTTTGTGATAGTTTTTGAGAATTCTGTATTTTGTAAAGTATTGATCTTATGTATTGCTGAATGAAACCACTCTACCACAATCCCTGTGAAAGGAAAGAACAACCCACGACCAATGTACATCATCAGAAGTGGTGTCAGAGGATGTCAGAATGATGAATGACACTCCAGGCCAACTTAAACTCCATAAGAACCTGATTTATTTCCTATTATAACTAAATCCTCAGTTGTAACATGCATTCAGAACTGTATTACTTCAAAATGTACTGTATGGATGTATCATTTCTCAACTGCTTAGTAATTCCTTCATAGCTTGTGACCAAAAAACATTCTAGTGAGATCCTCAGTACATCAAGTGTGGTGACAGATTTCTCAAACAAAACCAGAAAAAAGCTGGCTCAGGGTGCAAGGCTAGTTACTGTAAAGAATTTTCAAACCAAAATTTGTATTACAAGTTCTCACAGGACCACCTAAAACTTTAACATCTGTTTCTTTTCTTTCTTTTTGAAACTCATGACATAAACAGAAGAAATTTTACTGTAAACATCCAGCAAATCCATCCAATCAATGTCTGTTACTTATTGCTCATTAAGTAAGCTACTAACTTTATTTAAAATATCAGAAACACTAGCTCTTTCTGCCCCCTTCTCAGAGTTCTTGTAATCCTTCTGAATAGCAGGATTTTTCTTTTTTTTTGGAGAAAGGACAAAACTGTATACACGCTCTCATACAAAGGTGACAGCTGGAGAAAGGAGAAAAGAAATGTCCTTTTACCACTGATAAGGCTTTCTTACCAGCCCATGTAAACAGCATTGTGAAATTTCAGGTCAAATCAGATGAGTAAATTGCTCATAAAAAACCTGCAGCACTTATTCAAGCCACTCAATCCAAATAAAGACCTTAAATATACTGCTTATAAACTCTTGAGATTTTTGGTTAAGTGCATTTTCCCAGATATGTTCCTGTCTACAAGTAAACTTTTTAGTTAAATTATATGAGGTATGGAAAATGTATCTAATTCAGTTCCTACAGTAAAAGACTGATTTTCTAGTTAAAAAAGGCATAAATTTACTTAGATTTGGTAAAGCTGTCAATGAGTGCTACTTGTTTAAGGTGCTAATACAATTTACATACACTTCTCAAAAAGAAATACATGGCAGTAATAGAAAATAGAAGAGATCTGTTCACCAATGTAATTCTGTAACCGATTAACAGCTGTATTAGGGCTGACAAGAGGTGAGACTTAAAAAAGGCAAAAGATATTTTCAGAAAACAGTGTGATTTTAATTTTACATTATCTGGTTTAACTAGAAAATTTGGAAGAAGTAAATGATGTCTGCTGATGACT
The DNA here is from genome assembly GCF_028018845.1 of Melospiza georgiana. Lineage (NCBI taxonomy): Eukaryota > Metazoa > Chordata > Aves > Passeriformes > Passerellidae > Melospiza > Melospiza georgiana. Next base: position 94,851,356 of record NC_080432.1, read on the forward strand.
CAAATAGATCAATAATAATAGTATTAGGAAGGTCTAAAAGGCAGGTCGTAGAGTTTGGAGCAGAAAATTTAATGAAAAAAGAGATTAGCAGGGAGAAAAAAAAACTATACTTCCCTCAGTAAACACACTTATATTGGGGGGAAAAAAAAGTAAAATTGACTGCACTAACACTCAGCTGTAACAGAAATAATACAGGTGCTGGTTAGACTAAGGATTACATTATCTTGTTGGAAAAGCTTCACCTATTCACTTTGAGGCCACTTAAAGCATTCAGGGAAAGACATATTTCTTTATAACAGGTTTCTATTATGAGTAGGCATACATATCTATTCCTGTGGCATCCCACTAGGGACAAAAAATTTTCTATAAACACTGAATTTATCATAGAATGTCTTTTGCAAAACTACTCAGAACCAAACCCATATACTCTATTACATTTCATTCAGCACTGCATTTAGCAGGGCAACATGTCAAGGAAGTATTTAAAACAATTAGCATATCCTGCAATTAAAATGTTTAGTTAAGAGCATAGGAGAATAGATTTTGCTCCCTACTTCATACTTCCAATTTCTACAGTAATGTCCTTAGACAGTAAAACTATGCCAGCTAAGCTTAGATAATTTCCACAGAAGGCAATACCCTACAATTACTGCTATATATCGAAATTTTATTTTTAATTTAAGCAGGTCTTATTCTAGCTTGGTATTTTACAGTTGACCTCTGTTGCTCCTCTTTGGGGGCTTCATAATAATATACAAAAAATACATAATGGAAAATGATTTAATTTTAAGACAATTTTCTTAGCAATTACTTTCAAATACACTGGAGATTTTTCTTTCAAAGAATGTGATGTTTGATTGTCCCTTTCACATGAATTAATCTCATTCATATGTGTGTGTGTATATATATATATTATCATCATACAAAAGGCAAAAGTAAAAAGTAAAAAAAGATGGAAAATGGACACACTGAAAGCATGGGAGCAGATGGAATAAAGAGCAAGATCAGGTAGAATTTTTTAAGACCACAGATTTCAATTTCTATTTCTTTATGAACAGCTGCACATTTTCATAACTGTCAAAACACAAACATCACCTCATGTCAATCAAATTCGAACTGCAGCCCTGATCTACAGCCCTTTTGGAGCAGAGAAGAATATGCCAATGACCAGCTATTTTATCCTTGAATTTTCTTGCTGCAAACAAGTAACCAGAAATGCTTTCTGATCTGCCTTCTACAGCTTGTTCAACAAATCTTAAATGCCCAAAAGCAACAGAAGAGCAGATTATCAGTTACTGAAAGGACAAAGCAGGATTTTATAACAGTAAAAAAACCCAAACCAAAGCAAAAGAAACATTCATTCCTTCACTGTATTGAGCCTCTGAAAAATCTTTTGCTTTACACTTACATATACATAGAGAGATGTATATGCTTGCCTTTATATGCACAAACATACTTCTACCAAAATTTATAAGATTTTTAAGAGGGATAATGTAGTGAACTCCAAATCCTAGCTTCACTGACTAGAAATTAAAAGTACACTTAAAAATCCCAGTTCAACAGACTAATTTCCAAGGTTTTTTTTATTACCATCAATCCAGAGAGACTGAAGATGAGATAGGAGACTAAATGTTTGTAGCTATTTAATGCAAATGTTTTGAAAATTTTATCTGAAATGACATGCTTGCATATACTTTACAATTTAACTGCACATGACCTAAGAACAGAAACTCTGAATCATGATCTGGTTTTAAAAAGTTTCAAAAATACTTCTTCAGTAATTTGGAGTAACTTGCATTGAAGAAAGGAAAACATAACAGAAAGAATGCAGAAAAACTACAAAAATTGCCCTGCCTCAAAGAGATCACCCTAAATCTTACCTACTGATAACTGTAATAAGGCAGAATTTAGAAATTAGTTACTTGCTCATAGTATTAAGAAATCCTGTGTAAAGCTGATACTGTTTTCAATGAGACTATGTAGCCTTGGAAAAGAAGAATGCATAATTAAGTATTTTAGCAGTATTCTACCCCATTAGGTTATACATACATTTCTGGAACCACAACATTTGAGTGGTATATATTCAAGCTGTATTAGCTGATTTTACAGGTAGACAGTAGCTCTGAAGCAACACAACAGTGAATTTAAAGAGGCAGTGGAGAGGTACACAATCATGACAACAAAATAATGGCTAACCAGTTCCACTAGAGATTTTAATATTTTTACTGCCAACATGAGCTTGAATGAGTAACTCTCCTGAACAACTGCCAAGACTCAATCAGTCTGACATGGGAGTGCTAACTTAAGGCAGTATTGGTGGTAACACATGAGAAAAAACCAGTACTACATGTAACAATATGGTGGAGTACTCTTTTTCTGCTTTCCTGCAAAATTTATTAACAAAGAGGAGTGCACTCTGAGACATAATTTCTTAGCCTGTGCATTTCTTCTCTTATCTTTATTTTTAAATGGTTTATTTCCTTTTCTTTCTCTACCTACCACAATCTTTTATTATTAATCCTTTTATTATATTAATCTTTTTTTCCCACACCACTTTACATTCTGCCACAGTTATCCCACTAACCAAATCTGAGGAAGGTGAAAAAAGGATGATTTATAGCATCATCAGACCCCATAAATTAAAAAAAAGGAAGCTTCAGCCAGCCTGCCTCCTACTGGCATGGACAAGTAGAAGAGAAAAAGGAAAACAGTAAACTCAAAATGGCCAAATGCCACTGCAGAGACATCACATAAAGGAGATAATTTTCCCAATCCAAGTCTGTCCTTATTTATGGCATAGGCTGACATTCAGAAACAGGACCAAGCTTCAGGCAGACGTTGCAACTGTCCTCTGCACTATACACAGCCCAGATTCCTGTAAAATGTGGGCATTAGAGAAATATTAAGTGTTCAATACTAAGTGGATAAGTGTTTTCATAGCTAACACAGTATCCCTGTAGACATAAAACAAGTTTCTCACCACAATTTTTGCTATTTTATAAGCTTACAAAATGTAGTAACAATTATTACAGTTCACCTTAGGCATCAGCACTGAAAACTTGTTAAACAACATGGGTTGGTATGCCAGTTCCAGACCATGTATGACATGATTCCTTTAGAATGACTGGAATTTCAAAACTGAATAAAAGGAACAAATTAAGATCACTGCTTGAGTAACTAAGGACACATTAAAAATTAAATTACACACAAATTTTTTCTATCAATTTTTTCATGTATTTCTGATAAAAATTCTAAATACAGTGGATATTAGTAATGTCATAAAAGTATTAATAGTGAAAAATGCCAAAGCAGTCACACTATTTTATATATAGAGAAAAAATATATTATATATATACATATGAAATTTATGTTACTTTTTAAACAATCACTATCCACCCAGAAGTGCCATCCTATCACAGGACACACTAGTGGATCCCTAGTCACAACACTGCCACACTTTTGAAAACTTGTGTTGGTATTGAAATACCAAGAGGTCAAGGGAAGGAATACACTATGAAGGAAGTTTCTAGAACACATACAACTAGATATGTAATGCCGTGTTCCTAATTTAGGCCCTTCCCACCAGAGAACAGAAGACTGATTTCATTTAGAAGAATACAGATGATGCTGCATCATCAGAAAGAAAATGAAAAGGGTAAAGGGAAAGAAATCCCACCCCTTATATGTTATATGTTACATAAGCTTCTGGTCAGAAGTTAAATTTTTACTTACGCATAGCTTATTTTTCCCCCTTTGCAATACAAAATAAATAATTCACAAGTTTTGTAGCTTTAGAATTTGTTAAAATTAACTTTTCTGGAACTTACTGCTCTATTAACCAGAAATAAGACCAAATTACCTCATAAAAAATGAAATAGCATTTTAATGTTCCATTTTAATTGTTGGCTCTCACAGGTTTAGAAAGACATAGGCATTACCAATGGAAATGCTGTCTCAGGTTAGGCAAGCTATCACATGAGAGTTTATTATATATCACAAGGAACACAGACAAAAAATGGTGTGAATAAAAGTGGGTCAGAGTGTGTAAATATAAAGTTAAAACCATTAAAAAAAATTCCTAAAATCCATCTGTCATGAGAATGATGACAAAAATTCAGCCTTACATATCCCAGACAGAACAATGAAGATGTGCAGGAAGCAATCTGAAAGAGGGTTCCTGACCTAAAGACCTATTATTATGAAAGAAAAACATATGTAAAAATATGACTTTATGCAGACGAATTTCAAAGAACTAAATCTATAACTAAGGATTTTTAAGATTTTACTAGAAAATGGGAACAGTCTGTTCTTTGCTCCTTATCAATCAGCAATGATCTATGAGTGCCTTAACCAACCCCACCAGCCAACACAAGGATCCCAGCAGAATCAATGTCCTGAGAGGCTGCACTCCTGCAGGCAATGCAGATGACTGAACAAAATGCCCACAGAAACCAGGAAAGGAAGATTCCAGAAGGACTAGATCTTACAGCCATGATAAAGACAATATTGGGATCAATACACATCATGGCTGCAAATGCCACACAAAATATGAGGAAGAAATTGAAATTAGCAACGCTGCTGAAAGGGAAACAGCTTTAGGTGAGTTTCAGAGGATATTTAACAGGACTATGTTGGCCATGTTAAGTGAAATTAATGGAAATGCATCTTTCACTTTTTGTACGGTTACTTGTAACTTAAATTCTTTGAGATGGATGAAAGGCTACTCTCACTGCTTTAAGTTTCAAACTTCCCCTACTTCATGCACAAAACCCAGAAAACTTCCTAATGTACTATATTTATTATGAATATTTTGAATACAAAAAGTATTATCTGCATTACAATTAATGAGAACATTATTTATATCTATACGCTCACTTCTTAAATTGACTTTTAAGTGCTTACTCCATTTATATACCATGAATCAAAATTAAAATGCTGAAATTAAGCCCTTTCTTTTAGGCTTATTACACCACAAAATGATACACAAAATTGCCGAATAGCAGTGGATTGTGTATTCATACTAATATATTTCAACCAAAATATAGGAATGATTTATCTGTATTTTATTATTTAAATTAGCTGGTTAACAATGCATGTATACTAAATTTCTTTATCCATAATCCAGCATAGCATACTTTAAGGCTAGACAAAAAACAACTGCTTGTGTTCTCCTACATCTCTGGAAATGCTACTTCTCTCTCCTAAAAACTATGTAAGGAATGTTTAATAGCTGTTCCCATGTTGGATGTATATGAGATATCTACAATTAGCAGGTCAGCTCCATCCAACCCTGATCTTACTTTCCTCACAAATGATCAGATTATGGTCCCAGTTGATATGTTCAACTGTTAAAAATTATCTGACGCATATAATTATGAAATAGACTATCTTCCCTAAGCTCACCTCTTTTTACCATCAATATCCTCATAACTTGAATGAAACAACCACAGTGGTTGAGTCACTGCTCCAAGATCCAAAGCTCAATCACAGGACAGGTGATTTCAACACCTGGACAGACTGCCCAGAACTGCTGCTCCCTGCATCATCTGTGGCATGAGCACTCAAGTACCTCAAATATTGACATGACCTGCAAGGATTTTTCTTAGGAAAAATAGCTTATTTTTAATATAGAAGAAGATGTGGAGACATACATAGCCTGTGGAAGACAACTATTACTATTGTGTGTGCAGCTGCCCTAAGAACATCAGATCCAAAAAGCCATCCAATGACCAGGACCTCTTTCACCCTTCCAACTGACACAACTCCTTCCCAGTGGATTGCCTGTGATTACCTGAAGGGCCATGAGTAGCATCAGAGGGAATTGTTCTAGGCAGTCCCCACTGGCCTTGCTGGCCTGCAACTGATCTTTTGCATCACTATACAAAGTAATCTGCAAAAAACTGTGACCTGTCTGACACCAACTTCCCTTCCTCAGAAACCTCAAAATCTTCTTTCTTTCTAGGTTACCCCATCACGGCTATCTCATGTAAAATGGACTGTAAGATTTCAGAATGGCACTGTCCGTAACAACTGCTACTTACAAATGTCTTATTACACGCTGTGCTTCAAATACAAAAGCCAAAGAACATTAAGAACACTCGAGAGTGCACTTGCATCAGAGAGTTATTCTTTCCTAAATAACAGATATATAAAAAATAAAATTTCAAAATAGCCTGAACAAGAGTAAAATTGCTCTTAAAAATAGCAATTTTTCAAACCCAGACTTCTGGAGAGCTAGAATATCTTGAGTAGTGGAACTATGTGGCTAACCTGTGGGCTCTTTGGAGCAGTGGGAAGTAGTGCATTTGTAACATGAGACAAACTGCTTAAAAAGAATTGAAGCTGGTGTTTTGTTCTTTTTAATAATGAGATACACAGTAAATCTCTGATTTTTACTTACTTTCAATTATTTAGCAAATAATACTACATTTAATCATGTTTCATTTAAGGAGAATTATTAAATTACTTCTAAATATAGGTTTTTTTTCCTTTAATCCTAGAAACCAGGAAATAACACCTGCAGTAGCATTTGGGTGTGTAAGTATTAAAAATAGCATAGTGATACTACCTGGATGAACTGAAGAGAAAAAAGCTTACAGAGTCTGTTTCCACAAACTCTCTCATCATCTTTCAAGGCCGGTTTTGAGTGAAATGAACTATTTGAGTTTGGTAGTATTTATTATATTTATATTTACTTGTTAAAACATTCCTCTGTAGCAGCAGCATGAAATACACTGCCTACCGATATTGCTCTACCTGTTTTTACTTCTTATCACCATAATATGAGCAATACTTTAATGTACAAATCAATCATGTTCTTCTGGGGAAAAAAAACAAACCAAAACCAACCTAATCCATAGCTCTCCAATGCTTCAGCTTTAAACGCCCCCTGAATCCAACCAGTATTTTATAATGACTGTTAAAAAGGGAATAAAAGAAAATCATTTCATAAATCAAGTCTTTTACCTTTACGTCCAGGGTATACGTTAGGATAATATTCATAATAAAGATCAGGCTGGTCCAAATTTCCAAATGGTTCAAATTCCATTTCTGCATTTTGGAACAGATCCAGTTTCACCAGTAGTGCTAGTCTCACAAACCACAGCTAAAAATTGATACATATAAAAAAAGAGAAGGACAAGGTCTGTTATTAGCTTCTATCAAAAGCCACATCCAATACAATTTCAACTTTTCAACTTTTTCTGATAAAAGCTGAGTAAAGAGTTTCTCTGTTACTGAAAAGAATCAGGATTTATACTTACCTGCTCTTTTACACAGTACTTTTCATCAAATCATTAAAACAAAGCTCAGAGGACCGATGTTTAATTGTTTGTAGAGATAAACAAGATTGATTGAAGATTTTGAAGATGAAGTTTAAAAACTAGCCTGCCTCAAAACTGGAACATCTCTCTTTGAAATGAGTTAGCATGTACCAATTATGAATCTGGTATTTTAACTGCTTTTCCAACTTTATGGCATCCTTAAAATCTTTTGGTGAAAAACCATGAGCTTTAAAATCACTAGGGTTAAAAACATGAGTTCTCATCTGGTCACATCTGAATCACTTGCAATATTTTATTAACTGGGATTAATACATGAACACATTTCTAACATGTAGAAGCTTACTATAAAGTTCACAATCTAGATAGTTCCACGAACTTTAGCAGAATGAGTCTTCCAAAACAGCAAAACATATTCCATTTTACTAGTGTAAAAACCTTTAAAAACATAGAATCAAGATTGGATTTACCTTAAAAAAGTAAGTTTGTTTTAAACGAAGGCCTACTTTACATAAGCAAACAGAAAAATTGTCTTGCTAAAATACTTGAATAACCTCAGTTTCTATGTTACAATTAGGAAAAGGAGTTTGATCCTGTTAAAAAAATGCCAAAAAAATGAATATTGTTGATAAAAAAGTGACAAGAGCATATTTAAACATACCTGTAAAGAATCTGTTGTATGGCTAGCAGGCAGTCCACTTTTTTTATAGCCTTGACCATGTGCAGTTAGAAGCCGCCCACACAAGTCAACTGCTGCCCTCCAGTTTTTACTGCTCTGGGAAGAAGAAAAGAATAAGTAGCAAAATCATCAAGTCCCTAAAATGCACAACTGCTGATTTTGCCCGCAGCAGCAACATGTACCCATCAGTAATAATGACAAGGTCAGGAGAGCTGGCCGGTGAGAAGCAGAATGTCATTTGTCAAAGCTGCATGTCTAATTAGGCAAAAAGGGAAATCAAGTATTAACATCACCAGGTCACTAAAACAAAAGAATATACAATACCATATGGAATTGTAAACGTAAAGCTATATCAAGTTTGATTATATAAATGAACATATTATAATATTCACAACTTTGTTTTCTCCTAAAAAAGGAGAAAAAATTGCCAGCCAGGCATTATCAATAATATCGAAGGCACTCTACAGTCATAAAGTATTAAATGCCTATTCTCATCTCACTGACTTCAGTACCTCAGATTACAACCCCTAGTACAGTTCACTTAATGAAAATGAACTTTTAGCATTGTCCAGGATACAAAATTCCTATTAGTCAAAAACAAAGAACAAGGAAGAACGCAATAACAACTGGCCCATCTACAAAACACAAACATTTGAATTTCCACTGAATTACTAATTTCAAAATACTCTTAATTTTTTTTATTCATAGAACAAAGACATTCCTAGTTAGACAAATCAAACTGTAGTCTCACACTGTTAATCCATTTTTTAACAGAAATATCCCAATAATATTTCTGCCTTGTATAGTCTGATGCAACAAACCAAAAACTTGAAACACAGATTAATGCTTCACAGGTTTAAACTGCTATACTTTTCTATTATACAGAGGAGTTTTTAAAGAGACATGTATTCAGCAGGGCATTGTAATGTAAATATATGCTATTCTGCTATTCCTAAAAGTAATATTTTTTCCAAAATTTCCAAAATATTTTCTTAAGACATAAAAAAAATGTAACTGTAATATAAAATAATCATGTTGTCTGATGAAATGTGAAGGAATAAAATACATTTGTATTGGTGCTTGCAAAGTCCAGATACTAATCTTGAACTAGTATTTTATTATTTTCTCTCCACTGTTTTAGAAATACAGCAAACAGTCACACTGAAAATCCAGCAGTAACAACGGAAGACTTTTCCTATTTTCTGGCCTCCATTTTGCAGCCACAGGCTGCAAACAGGCCCCTACAGAGATCACCACACACTAAGCACCTCATCTCCTCTCTGCATTGTCAGATGCCAGATGAAGTTGAGTTTCACTGGAAATGTAAAAGTTGGCTGACAGCAAGACCATGAAACAGCATGGCACACTCTGAGCCATCTACTTTCATATGGAAGAGCAGGAATTGATAATGCATAATTATATCCTTCAACATCTACCTGTATCAACTTAGAAAAGCTGAAAGATACTGACATAGATTACCTGAAATTCATTCCTCTTCTGGAGAGACAAACTACATTCTTATTATCCTTAGAACAGGAGCAAACACAAAAACTAAAAAACTGCTAAACTAGAACTGCTCAACTTGTCCTCCCAAATGAGAGTTAGGATCAAAAAATATCATTTATGACCAACTCAGTTACTACAATCTTTTAAATTCTATTTCAGGCATGGACAAAAAATACTTTATCGAACAAGACAGGCAAGAGAAGCAAGTCTGATAATTATTGGGAAAACAGTCTTTGCTCGAAGATGAATATTTGAAATTATTTCAAAATGAGAGCTGCCTGCTGGTCATGAAGCCTAATTCTCTCTAGAAGCTTAATAGAAGACTGCTGGCAGTACAACTCTAATTTGACATTAACTGGACAAATTATTATCTTGGGCAAATTGTACCAGGCTTAAGAGTTGCCAGTCCACCAGAAATCTTTACCTGTTTCAAACATCCCTCAAAACTTTGCAGGTCACTGTTGTGCTTCCTATGGTCTACAGTCACACAGTTCTTAAAATCCAGGTTCCTTATATCTAAATTTTGTTTGTAAGTTGTAAGTAGAGACCCAAAGCAAATACAGACACTACAGCTTCAGATACAGCATAAAAAATGCTGAAGAACGTTCTCAAAGATAAAAATAATTATTCTGTGATGATCAGGATATGGTTGTCCAGCTGTAATTCTGTGAAAACACTAATTTCTCTAAGAGAAAATACCGTCAGCCAAATACTATTGCTAAATAGTTCACTAACACAGCGGCGGCCTGAAAGAAGAGAACTCTCCACACAATCTTAGTATCATCTTTCCACTCCCCCCAAAAGTATGGAGCTGCTGTTCTTCTGATGAAAGCCACCAGCCAGCATGATTTCTATACTTTTTAAACACTATTAGACTAGACATTTATCGAGTGAAAAGATTTTTTAAAAAAATCCATATACCTAACCAAAAATTAAAAATCCAAACCATTTCAGTACCAACTGCTGTACATACATCAAAGCTAGGCCAAGCAGATCAGCCATCCAACAGACACTGCATCAGCCCTTGCAGAACTTCTCTGTTCTTCAAAAACACCCAGAAATCATGGGGGAGGTTCACATGCAGACAGGGAAACTGCATAGTAAACAGATTTCAAATACAATTCTTCTGTCGAGAAAAGAGAGGCACGCGGACTGCAAATCTACAGAAAATGTGTTCAATGATGAAAAGGGAACTCCTCTGATACACAAAGACAATTTATAACATCATTCAGTCTCTCAGGAAAACCATTGAAATTTTATCCAATAAATAGTTGCTTCTTAGTACAGAAATGCAACCTCTCCCCAAAAGCACACATTTACAGTTTGTACCACTACCACCTTCTCTCAAATCAGCTATAAAAATGTAGGAAATTGCGCACTGATTTAAAAACAAAAGAACAATCCCTTCCCCTATTTTAAGGACAATTTATAACTTATTAAAGTGAATATGTATGTTATACCACTGTATCCAGGTTTTATATATTTGAAAATATATGCAAAAGCACAATATTACTCATATGCAAAAGTAACAATATATGACTTTTATAAAATAGACTCAAAGGGAGTCATTAACTCGACATTGTAACACCATTAAAGTGATTAAAATGTCCTCCTCCACTAGCTATGACAGGCTTCTCCTCTGTAAATTACATTGGTAGAGCATTTACACATCAGTTAAGAAAATGTAGCTAGTAACCCTTTTTTGGTCTAGCAGCTTGAGGGTATTATTCCATATTTAGAGAAAGCATTACATATTTACAGTGGCAAGACACAGCAGTCTTTTTCAAAGTACGACAACTCTGAAAGACTGCATTTTTCTCTGGCTGCAGACACCTTACAACTGAAAACATCAGAAAGGTCGCTGTAAGCAAGACTGTACTATTTGTTCAAATGAGGGTAAAAAACCAGTCTAAAATATGGAATAACAAGAACTAACAAAATTGCAGCTTACACCTTGTATTTGCTGCTGTAAAACAAAGCAACACTGTGATGAGAAGATCTTGCTTACATTTATTTGCTTTAGAGTAAATCCATAATCCTATGCCAGACTGATAAAACTTTTTGGAAATTGAAAACCCAGATTTTGTTTTCAGTTAAAAAATATAAAAACTCATCCAGTACAGATATATAACTCTATTCACAAATTATTACAGAATTATAGTGTAGAACTGCTTCAGCAGCCCCTTATCTCTTTAAAGCCCTAAAGTTGTAAAACTAAGTCACCTTTACCACCTCCATATTGTTTTGCTACCAGTAGAGCATTTCCAATTCACTACTGCCCATCCCAGAGAAGAAACTGAAAATGTGAAAGAACAGCTGTTCAATAAACCATCTTTGGCTCACTGGCAAAAATCTCATTCAAACAATCTAATTGACCAAATTGATGCTGAACAATTTTGTTAACCAAGTTCAACAACTTGAGTTCAGTTGAAAAACTATTTTCAGGTGAAAAACTATTCATCTTAGACATGATGCTACTGTTGGTGATCTCATCAGAAAAGGTGCACCTTTGGAAGTTCAGCTTATCAACTTCTTGATAAATTTTGTTTTCAGACAATTAGCTGTACTTGAGGAAGCTTTTGCAGACTGCATTATGCTCCTCCCCAAAGGACATCAGTCTCCAACTTTCTTTGCTGCAAGCACTAACTGCATCTTACCCACAGAAGTGCTTTTATTTAAATGTTTTTTACTGGACTTTTTACAGGAATGTGAGAAGGTACTACTGGGGAATGCACACTGGAAACAGTCCAATATAAGGTATTCCTCTGTAGCCCTGGTTAAAAGAGGTGGTATCTTCATTTGTAGATGTAACCTAGGAGGTGGTACTGTCAATATGTAAGGACCACTTCACTGAACAGGGACCAGATGATTAACAATATCAGAACAATAGAAAAGGTAAAACACAAGGCAAGTAGTGTCATTTACAATGTAATGTGCTGAGTTCTGAGCAATGATACCAAAAAGATGTTAGCTTCAATTGGGAGAGAGTCTGAGAAGAGCTCCAAAGAGGATTATGAAGGCATCCAGGACAGGATGATTAGAAATGATTAGAGAAGGGTTATTTTTTCCTTTAAAAAGAAAATCTGAGAAGTGGAAGTGCCATGGCTGTCTGCTCATACAAAGTAGCAGGGAAGAAGAAGCAAATATTAAGGAAAAAAAATTACTTAAAAAGCAACATAAGACCAAAACACTTAAATGATTGTAAACAACTTTAGCTTTGATTAGAAGAAAGATTTTGAAGGAGGACTGATTGGAATGCCTTTGATTAACAACCAAAGGAATGAACTTCTGAAATAGCCTTTGAAAGTAGAAGCAGTATATTTGTATTTATTAAAACAGCCAAATAAGCTAACAGAATTAATCATATGGTAGAATAGAAAAGCTTCAGAATTGCAGCTGAAGACCTGTGGTTTGAAAATTTGGTATACTGCTGAGCATATTTTTCCATCCACACAGCATTAAAAAAATAGCTAGATACTAATGAAGCAGTTTCCTCTGAAGTAGACAGGCTTAGAATACTGGTTTTATTTTTTCTTTTTTTTTTTTTGACCCCATAACACAATGGAGTTTGCCCAAGATCATCTGAGAATTTTATCCTAACAAATTTCTTCATAACAGGACCAAACATTCAGTTCTGGTTTCAGCTGTCACTGGTGTTTTCCTAGAGCATGTGATAATTGTTGGGACTTTTAGATGGAAACTCATGTAAATTTAGCTTGTGATCAGAGACTTTACTATTAGGTCTCTATTGACTGAGTTCAGACAACAACTCACATGTAAACACCTAAATAACAGATATCAGTCTGAAGATGAAATTTATCCTAATTCTAAGCATTTCTCTTCTGCACTGCAAATGCATTCAAAATACACTCTTCTAAGTTGCTGCAAGGGATTGAACTGAGTGACAAAAAATCTCATGTTCATGTGTAGTACAGAAGGATACCAAATTAACAGCTAAGGAAGAATCTTAACTGTATGGAAACTGCACAGCAATATTCCAAATATTCACTAGTTTTTAACTAGATCTTAAGATAAATATTGCCTGTAAGTTGTCCTTTGCATTGAAAGACTTATTTGCTGAACATATTTGGTCACAAATTCTCTCATAAACAAAGTGACTAGTAACAGAGTAGTTATTATATGTCATTCTGGCCTATTATGCATGTAAAAAGCATCATCTTTTTAGTTAATATAATCTAGCATAGGATTTTAATGTTTTAAAGTCTGAAATCCCTTTAACTTTAAAAACTGCAGTCAATCAGAAATAAATTTTCCACATTTAGACTTTAAGAAGAAATGCAATGTTTGCAAGGGAACAAAAAAAGACTAACCAATTCTCATCATAAAAAGAAACAAGTTCTACAAATGAAACTGAGAAAGTAATTTCGCATAGTCAAAACCAACTAACAGCTAATGACTGAAAGCCTTGAAAATCAAAGAACATTCTAACTTCCACCCAAATGGTTTCTATTTTATAAAAAACCCCACCATTCTAAATAAGGCAAGGTTTTCTTTAAAAAAATAAACCTGCAAGTAAGGTAAGTAACCATAAATACCATAAGTAACAAAATATCCTACAGCTGCAGACTGCCTCCTAGCTTCACTGCCTTGGGCCTAAAAGCTTTAACACAACTCTGATGCTTTAGAGCAGGCTCAAAGCAAAAACAGTATCAGCAGCACCAGCATTGTAATTTAAGGTACAAGATGGTCTGCACCATAGAAGAGCATCTTGCACAGACACCACTACCAGGCTAAATAGAAAGGTATTTCCCACACATCAAAAATTCTCTTCTGGAAGATGCAAAGTAAGTGTGAAAAAAAAATCTTTTTCCTACTTTAGACACTGATGGGTACAAGACTTTTGCATAAGTTTTTTTCGCCTCTCAAGTCAAGCAAAACATTGAGATAAACAGAAAAACATGTGTCTAGGGTGGAGATCACAATCTGTCTTTTCATGTTTAGTTTCTAAAATTTCCTTTGAATTCCTTTACCAGTGCTTGTCAAGACCTCCTAGACTATTCCTAACATGACAAAAAAGTAATCTCTTATGGAGCTTTACATGTAAAGTCACACTATTAAATTAAAGGATGTTAAATACCAAATACATCCTGTCCTGATAATTCCTCATTACTTTTTCTCAGTAATTCTTCATCCATTTTTTCAAAAATAAAGTAAATCCAAAACACCTTGTTACGTCATCAGATTAAAGAAGGCTCAGTCATGAATGTCATAGTAATGAATTCTGCACAGGAACACAATGGTTAAAGGAACAAGGCAAGGCTTACAAGGCTGCTAGACACAACTATTTTCAGAACAGAAATACTTACATTAATGAAAGGATTAAGATAAGCTTTCCTCTGGAAGTAATTTGCTTTAGTTTTCTGCACTGAAGTAAAAAATCAGGCAGCTGAAATTATCATACCAGTTTGGCTTGCCATTCACAACTTTTATGTCTTTTTGTAAAACAACAGGTGAAAATGTAAGTATATATACATGTAAACAAAAACATTATTAAAATCTGTTTTGCAACCATTTGTATTACATAAAAACTCACAATCACTTCAAATAATTTTTTGTAACTTATGCACATAAAAAAATGTTTACTATGTGATTTAAACCCAAATAATTAAACCCCAGTGTCATTCCCATTAAAGACTATTGTAGTTTGGCTAGTACTATTGAAGGGTCAGGAATAGACTAACAAAGTTTTTTTCCCCAGTTTCTCCTCAGTCAGTAGCTCCCAATTATCTTGAGAGAAGCACAATATTAAATATATATTATATGATGATTGTTACTTACAATTAGCTGTTTTAAGCCTACAAATGACTGCTCTACTGAGTTGGCATTTAAAACTTGTCTCTTCACTGCAGCCTGCTCCCCCAAGAAGCGAAGCATTAGGTCTTTCACTGCATCTCCCTTGGTGTTCATGGAACAGAAAAAGAAAACAGATAGCAAGACTATTTAAAACATTATTTCAGCAAAATAAAATGTAGAATTAAAACTGAGCAAAAGAGTTCTTTCCTCTAGAGAAATACAAATTTTTCAGTACATGTGTAATAAATATGTGTATATACAGCATTGGAATGAAAACTTCTACATGTACTTCACATGATTTGCTATATTTTTTCTTCCATGTATAGGTTTCAGTTAGCATTGACATATTCAGATTTATTTCCTTTTTATACTATTGTCATTCACAGATCTTACAAAATATTCCTCAAAGATCTTCTAAAAACCAGAAAGTTTCACACGTTTCTGTAATGTACGTTAACAGTGAAAGGTGCAATCTATTGATCAAAAATAAACATGCACACAGTAAGTCAGCCTTAAATATCCACAGAAAATAAACTTTGAGAGATCATAAACCAAAGTAAAAAGCAACCCTTCAAAAAGTGTTATTATAAATTTCAGAAGAACTAGCTGCAGGCATCAGTCAGAGAAACTGGGCTATCTGAGCTCAATAGCTGTTTGCCTAAAAAGAGAGTGAACCGCATATAATAACAGCAGATTGTCAAAAAGTAGCATGCAGGTGAAATAAAAGTCAGTCAGTATTTTTCTTGGTGTGAGTTATTGACATAAGACTTGTCTTACAATATACTTCCTGAGCAAGCAGGGCAAAAAATAAAGTCCCAAGCTTGTCAATACATATAATGTGAAATTTCAGTCCTTCCCTGAAGCACACTTAGAGTTCACTCACTGCAAATGCATTTTTCAACCAACTTAACTGTCCACTGCATGTAGCTTGGTTTAACATCTTGCATTAACATTCAGCATTAGCAAACTATTCATACCAAAGCTTGAATGACCCTTGTTGGAAGCTACTTTAACATTGAAAATATACCTCCTACAATGTTCCAGTTGACATTTCAAGCACTCTACAATTACAGTTACAGTTAAATACACAATTTGCAATACTATGGAACAATGATACCAAACCAGGGGATGTCAAATTAGTCAAGACATGCACTCGGGCCACTGAAAAGCAGTAACTGAAAGTGAGGAAAGTTTTCTAAACATAAAGCACTTCAGAATTTTTCCCTGTGGACATGTCTATGAAACTCTTATAAATTATAGACAATGAAAAAAGCATTAGGATTTCCTTTAATTCCATTGATGATTTTACATCACGTCTTTTGTAGAAATACATTGCATGGACATTGTCAAACATCTTCCCTTCAATTATGTACTAAATGGTAGATCTGCATATTTGCATGTGCCCAGATTTAGAGACTGATCAGCAGAAACAAGCCTTTAATCCCTGACTGCGCTGAGGAAGGTGAAAGAGAACTATTGTAAAAAAGGATGCTTGCAAAAAGGAGCCCATCATCCTTGGAGACTGCAGAAGGGATCACTCCATCTGTCTGACTAGCTGTCAGGAGAGAAAGAGTACACACTGGAATAACTCATCAAGGTCTAAGGGATATTTTGGGTACAACTGGAGGAGGAATAGCTTCTTGTTACAATGTTTTCTTTCACGCTAATTATTTGGCTCTGTGATAACAAACTAACGTTTTAAGATAAAGCAAACCCAAGAAGCAGCGGCAGTGTGGCATGGTATTTATTGCTTGGTATTTATTGCTTGTGACAGAAACTCGAGATTTTTCAGATAATTAATTATAAGTCTGGACGTGATTCACTCCAGAAACTCTTCTGATAGCTTCTGCAGATTGGGAAGTTACTGCAGAGTGCTCTCTACTTGTATTTGACTATTGACTGATGGTCTTTGTTATGCATAATTAAGGATTAAAGCATCCAAACTCTCAACACCATCTATCTACACAACAATTCTATTATCCAGAGGCATAGATACCAGAGAGTAGGATTAACCTGTTTCAAGAAAAAAAACAAAACATCATGATAGTAAGCTTGGCTGAGCAGCCAGGATAACTACTTCATGAGAAATCTTAAATACATGTGAGTAAAATTTCCCAAATTCTGAAAAAAAATGCTTTATGCCTTCTCACCTGTTAAGAAATTGATAGATGACAGAAAATTACTTTTCACTACTATGTTGTTTGCTTTGTGATCTCCTCTAGTCTTTTAATTTTGGGGTTATCCCTTGCCAGCAGCTTGCTGCAGCACTCAATCTTTCTTAGAGGTTGTAACTTTCCATCACTTGAGGAAGATAGAAATGATGCCATTTCAGCCAATGTTAACATTATTGAGACCTCTGTGAACATGAGTGAAATAATTTCCCACTCAATCACAACAGGGAATTCCAGAAACAAAGCTGTCTGCTTAGACTCTGTAGCACAGCTTAGAGGGTGTGTATATATTCCAAATGTAACTATTATCTTACTAACTCAGAGGATCAGAAATAAAGTACTTAAAAATACAAACAGTTTTGGCTTCTGTGGAAGCTGTCAACACTGGTTTTCAATGCAGCAAACAAATGTTACTGTGAATAAATGAGATCTGGTCTTAGCCTCCTCCTACAGGGCAGCAGTGACACTGCATTTTCTAATTAGGGTTGAAGTAATACACACAAAGTGACCATCAGCAACAATATGAAACACTATGATATACAGATTATTGGACAGATCTACAGTATTTCTAAAATATAATCCCAGAGGAAGATACAGTAATAGACTCTTACCTGGATATTATCGAACTTCAACCCAGGCATGGTGAGATTCTCCTTGTCTATGAACACAGTGCTGTACTGTTGTGTGGCAACTGAAATGAGAACATTTCTTGTCTCCTCACTGGGAATCCAAGCATCATTTCTTCTATCCAGTTCGCTCATATTTAAGGCTGTGGCAAACGGGTCATCACTTCCAGCAAACACAGCTTGGATTTGTGAGAATGGCTTGGGGGACTGACTTATTTCTAGAGATGATGGGGGACCACCTGCTTCAGGTCTCCCATTTTGCACAGGGAAAGCAGGGTTGGATGAAGAACCACCTCCACCATTAGAAAGAGAGGACATCTGTTCTGGAACTGAAGAACTTGCATTGGGATTACTAACAGAAATAAAATTGGATGTTGTGAATGAATCAAAAAAATCAGAAGCTAAAGTATTAGTGTTAACAGTGTCACCAAAGAACTTGCTTAGACTGGGACTTGGTTGAACCACCTGTGGATTATACTTCACTGGAGTCTCTATTATACTACTAAAACTGGGAGATTTCACCATCTGAGGCTCAAAACCATCAGGTAGGAACAACTGTGGCTGGGAGCTAGCATTGTTTGCTTGGCTGAAGATGGTGCACACAGGAATGGGCTCAGCCTCAGACGATGGTTTGGTAGTACTGGGTGACAGCATCTGGTCCTCAGGTGTGCTCTCATCAACGTTATTTGGTTTGGTTTCAACAGGAACATTGTTTCCCAGCTTTGGTTCCTCCTTCACTGCTTCCTGAATTGAGTCTTCCTTTAAAGATGCCTGATCATCTGTTCCAATCTCAGAAATGTCTTTTGGGGTTTCTTCATGTTCAGTTTCACTCTCATTACTCAAAAACTCTTCTTTATCCACTTCAGTCTGTGTTTTTTGATTATCTTTAGCTTCCATTTGGTCTACTATCTCCTGAAGACAACCAAGTTCACCTGTGTCATCTTCACTATTGTTTGGGGAATCTGAAATAATGACACTCTCCATCATTTGCTCATTAAGTTTATCTACAAAATTATTTGAGTCCTCTGATACAGTTTCATTCCCTTCAGACTCAAATTCATCTCCACCAAGGTCAATGGTTTCCTCATGAAAGAGAATTTCTTCCTGAGTTTTCTGCTGAACTAGGTCTCTGCTGTCATCTTCAGCTGAGGCGCTCTTTGCATCCTTAGCGTTGCTTTCATTATTCTCCATAGTAACTGAAAAAGGAGAAGCCCCCACCAAAACAAGAATTAGTTTTATTGGTTGTATACTGCTCAGGTGTCATAGCAAAACTCCTAAGAACCATACAAAAGTAAAATACCATAGTATTTCAGTAAACACACAATAGTAAAAGTCTTCCTTTAAAAAATAGTGATTTCACTATTTCACATCTTCCCTTTGACATTTTTCATTTAAAGTCTAATCACAGAACCAATTCTGAAAGTATTTTCTCTTTATCTTTTCTACACGTCGTAAAACTATTGAGATTGAAAACCAAACGCCTCCCACTGAACACACATGAAACAGTATCATAGAACGGTATCAGAGAATGGTTTGGTTAGGAAGGAGACCTTACAGGATCATCTGATTCCAAACCCCCCACCATGCGCAGGGACACCTTCCACTGGACCAGACTGCTCAGAGCCGCATCCAAGCTGCCCTTACACTCCTCCAGGTTTAGGACCTCCCCAACATCTCCGGACAAGCCGCTCTAGCGACTCAACATTTGCGTTCCGGATCGCGAGGACGCGCTAGCTCCGGTTTCAGCAAAGCGCAGCGCAGGCTCCCGGCTGTCAGCAGGGCAGCTGCCGAGCGCGGCCGGGCTCAGCGGGGGCAGCGCTGGGCACGGGCAGCGCCGCTGCGAGCCCCGCAGCCCCGGCCCGGACACCCCCCGGGGGTGAGCCCGGCCGCCTCCAGGCACAGCTCCAGTGAGCACCCGCCCACCCGAACGACCCTCAGGCCGCGCGACCCCTCCCCTCCGTTCCCGTCTCTCCGTTCCCGTCCCGCTCCGTTCCCGTCTCTCCTTTCCCGTCCCGCTCCGTTCTCTCCCGTCCCGTCCCGTCCCGTCCCGTCACCTCCGCGCCGCCGCTGCGCCCGGCGCCGCTCCCCCCGCACTGCGCCTGCGCTCGGGCCGGGCCGGGCGGGGCTGCGCGCGCGCAGCTCCCGGAAGCGGCCGGCGACGGGCCCCGCCGAGGGTCAGAAAGCATCGAAAGCGACGGCGGCTGCCTGGCTGGGCTAGGGGGGTCGCGATGGAGGACGACGCGCCGGTGATTTACGGGCTGGAGTTCCAGGTGAGCGAGAGTGCAGCCCAAGGTGCCGGTCCTGCCTTCGAAAAGGCGCTGGCCGCGGGGTCGGGTGTGTGTAGTGGGGCAGAGGAGAGCCCGCCCGGGGGAGACCGGCGTCCTCCCTCCTCCCCAAGCTGGACCGGGGCACCGCGGGCACCGCCGGGTTGTGGTGGCTTTTGGCAGCCGCGCTCGGGCGTTTAAGGGTGGGTGCCCGGCCAGCGGCCGGGAGTCGTTCCCCACCCCACTCGCGCTGTTTGCAGGGCGGGAGCGGGGCCCGGCAGGCTCCTTCTGCCCGCGGTGCCCGGGGGCTCCTGCCCGGGCACCGCTCCCGGCTCCGCGCTGGAAAAGGCTTTGTCTGGCGCTGCAGTGGTGCCAAAGTACTGCCAAATAAATCATTGATTCTGCCTTGTCAGAAAAAAAAAAAAAAAAATTGCTTTTCTGAGGAGAGAGCATGAAACTGTTTCCAGTAAGTTACGAATTTTAGTTGGTTGTACCCTGCCATAAATCTACGTGAACTTTGTGGGATCTCCCTGTAAAGTCTTTGTCAGCAGTGCAGTATGTGCATTTGTCCCATGCGACAAATCTGTCCATCACATCAGTATTTTATGGCTGTAAAGAAATGGAACTGTCCAACTCAGAAACTTAGTGATCCTCTTGTTAGACGAGCACAGGTGTTGTGTTTAATGAGGTTTCTGTAAGTTCTGGGAAAGCAGAGTGAGAGGGACCCTAATTCATTCCTCCTCCGCCTAAGGGCTCTACTCAGCTGTGATGTGTTGCGGCTGGCTCACCATCACTAGCCATTATAGCGGTAATGCCTGCAGAAGAAAACCAGCACCTCCTAACAAAGCACTTCATTCTGCTGTAGATGTAGCAATAGAAATATCCTCATGGGGCAGGTTTTTTTTGGCTTTTGGCACTTTCGCTGAGGATTCGTGTAATGTGCAAAGGTTCTTTGTAAGAAATGACCTGAATGCCGAGTGTGCTCTGTAGTCCTGACCATACCAATAGATTTCATTAACAAATTTGGATTTGTTTGGTTTTTCTCTTCTGTGGGAGCTGCTACATAATGTTCACCTGCACTAAATGTTGAATCTACGCAAACCTGATGAAGTTTTATAGTGTGCTGTTTTGTATGATAGTATTTTCTGATTGGCTCGAGATAGCTGTAACTTGGACTTCAAAATTAATGAAACTTATACTTAAATCTTTTTTGCAGAAGAGAACATATATCCTGTACTTAATAATAGTCATAGTTCATTTCTGGTAAGTCACATATAATCCATCTTCCAGGAATTTGGGCAAGCTAGTGTGTGCTGTCTGGAACCTCCATGGACCTGTGTATCCTGCCCCCTCCATATATCCATACCATATATCTGCTACACACTTCTCTCCTGTGAAGTATGTAACTTGTTGGAGTTGTCTGGCAGGAGGATAAAGCAAAAGCGTGAATAAAGTGGCTGTAATAAAAGGAAATTACTGTTAATACAGATCACTTGGGGAGAGGGTGAGGAAAGAAGAGATAATTTATGCGTAAGTCAGGGAGTATAGAGATGAAGGCTCTGTTGTTGATCTCCATTAACTCCCAGTGTGTCTTTAAAACAAATTGCATCTCTGTGCTTTTTGATAATGGAGACACTAATATAAAAACTTAAACCTAAAATTGATCTGGTTTTTCCAACTGCCATTTCTAGGTCTAATAAGAAAGATGATTATTTTTTTAAAACATAGTTTCTTCTGTGTTGCTAGATAATAATGGTTAGCTGTGTCATCACAATTACTGCTTTTTGTCTGGAAGAGTCTGTTCAGACTCTTTTTCAGCCAAGTTTTAAAAATTTTGGCTTTGCATCTCATATTTGGACTCTAGCAGTCAGCAGAAGTCCTTCTTTGGACACTGATGGAGAAAGTGTAGTTGTGTAAATGTGCTTTTCATCTGATCTAATGTGATCATGTTTATAGGAACTTAAAGCTGATTCTTCCTAGGCACTATCCACCAACTAACTTAACATTATTTTTGCATGGTTTTTGTTCATTTCCATGTATAGAATGTGTTCTGATGTATTAGCATATATAAGGTAACATAGAATAATGAACAAATACATTTTTCTCTTTTTTAATCTCTTAGGTGTGTCTGTAAGTGATATGAACCTTGTACAGACATGCAAATAATGTGTGAGTGACACTTTTTGTGCCTTTTAAAAAGTCTCACCATAGTTGCTCTGCTTGTCCAACTGCAGTGAAAATGAGAAGATTACAGTGGGCGGTGAATGAAAATGTGAGATAGTGCTTGAATTAAGGTACTGAGTGATGGGACTGTGGCTCAGGATGATGAATACAAAGCAGCAGCTGCAGAACATTTCAATACCAAGGTGCTTCTTCTAAAAGGAATCTTGGTAGAAATAATCAATATCCTCAATTATAAGAATGTGATGAATGAGTTCCCAGGAATATTGCTGAGTGCTGTATTTTTTTGTCAGTGAAATTATGTTGTTCTTGTTTTGTCTAGAGTTGAGCTGGGCTGTATTCTCTAACCTGAAGTACATGGTATGTCTGCCCCATGTTGAACTGGCTTTCATTTTCAGGGAGTCACAATTTCCCCCATGTTTTTTCTTGAGGGTTTAAACAGTGACATTTTGAGCAGCTGTGAAAGCACCACTGAACATCTCAAAATACCGTGTTTGCCTTACTCTAAGGTTGACTGGATAACATCTCTAGCCCTGGAAATGAGCAGTGAGGAGGGGTGCTTTCTGGGGTAGGCATTTGGTTCAAGCCTACATCTTGCTTATTTAAAAGCATGCAGAAGCCAGCCAGCATCATGAGATGAGGGAAGGGGAACATGAGTTATGCCAGAGAATGATCATTTTGGAGTGTGTGTTTGGTGTGTTTGATGGGTTTTGGGGATACCACAACACAGCTGGATTTCAGCATGCTGGATACTCCTACTGTATGTTGCACGTCAAAAGTACATAGACAAGTGAGGAAAAAGGACAATGAGCAGGAGGCAAGGACCACAGAAAGCTGCCTGGCTGAGCACAGGGCCATACTGCCCATGGGCAGCTCCAGCACCACCCTGAGACAGGGTCTGGCTGAAGGAGGACTGAAAAAAGTGCACTGATGCTTTGATAGAGTTAGTGTTCTCCATTGTGGTCATTGAGCTTCTTGAATAAATGTTACTTGACCCATTTTGTGTTGTCTGTTAATTGTTAACAGGTTTTATGAATCTGAACAGACACTTGATTTTTTTAGGACTTTGCCTGCTTGCGAGAATAAGATGAAACTTAATTTCCCTAAAGCCAAATGTGTTTTCTTGGAGTAAGAAACTTCAAGCAAAATAGCAACTGAAACAGATTGTGGAAGACCTGTGACCAATGTGTGTACACCTATTGTCATGAGTACGTTTTGAGAATAGCTCAGCTCACTTACCTGTGATGGAGTAAAAGCCAGGTGTAGATTTACTAGAAGTGGTAAAAGGGGTCTTCCCTGGAAAATGTGTGTTGTTTGTGAGCTGCCCAGGGAAAGCTGTGCTGGCTTTCAGGCTTGGCTCTGTTCCTGCGTGGGAGTGCAGAGCCTATAGCTCCTATGGGCAGTGGTCTTCTCTTCCCTGGGGGCAGCTTTGTGGTCTCCTGTGGGTTCAGAGAGAGCAGCCTAAGCAGAACCTACTTGATAATTTTGGTCCAGCTTTAGCAATGTCTTTGGAAGATTTACTTTGAAAATTGAATCAGTTTAAGAAACTGCCTAATAATGTCTTACTAAATTCCTAGCTTTTGTATCAGTTCTCTTTCTTCTCTAAGATTACTTGCCTCATGAGTGCCAATCCTGTATATTTTAAGCCTTTGTGGTTTAAAGTGTTACTAGAGGAACAAAAGTAGGTAAGTGTCAAATCTCTCTTAACTAATCCCCCAAAGATTCTTCATAATGCATGAAGTGAAACAGTTGGAAAGTATTTTTTAGGACCTTTAAGCAATTAGTAGGCTCTTCCTACTGTTAGGTGTGGTACAGAATAATAACAATGTAAAGATACAGGCAGGTGAACTTGAAGGAACTTTTACAGGATGATTGTTACCTTCATGAGAAATGAATGGGTTTTCTGAGGATGATTGTGCTATGCAGGTCTGTGTGCAGATTGCATTCTTCACTGTGAGGGTTTACAGAATCTGTCAATCTTTGGAATAGGGTCAATGCACTAAATACATTGGTGGTGGGAATTCTTGTGCTGTGAAAGACTTGGGGAAAACAGCTGTCTGAGAGCATTGAAGGTCACCTGGCCATGTGTGCTGCCAACCTTTTCACTGATAGTCACTGCAGCTTATTAGAGTCACTGAGAGAGTCTCCTACTGTGGTGGGAGAAACAAGGCTGTCTTACCTAAGTAAAAATCAAAGTCTACTTCTTGAAAACTGAAATTGTGCCAGAAGGCAAAAATAACATTCATGACATTAGCAGCCTGGGGCTTGTCTAGGGGAGCAGGGAACTTGTATTCTGCCTCCAGAATGAGGCATCAGCAAATCCAGCTCCTCACCCCACGTAGCAGTACGCTAGTCCTGGTTTTCAGCATATGCAGATGGTCAAATAACTTTAAATTCAAATTTAGGGATTTCAAGCCAATACTGTATCCTTACATTGTGCATTGTAAGTTCATGATTTGTTAGTACAGATTGATTGTATGAATTTCAAATGATGCCTGGTTTCAAGAATATTTTTTGTTTGTATTAAATGTAATAGAAATATTCAAGTGTTGGGATGTGTTTGTTTTCTTGTTTGTTAATATCAAACCAGTGCAATGCATCAGCACAACAACATGTGTTGAGCAAGTACTTTTTTGTCTATTAATGCCCTAAATAGTAACAGTCAAATTAACAAAACAAACAAACAAAAAACCAAACAACAACTTTGTGCATTTGGCTGCTATTTCAAAAGATGTTGAGGAGTGAAAATTTTACAGAAGAAATTATGAACAAAGTGTAGAGAATCAGTGCATTGCAGTTCCATAATGCTCTTAGTTTAAACCAACCTTCTTCACCCTTTTGAGGTTTGCCATTGTGTTCTTCGGGATCATCTCTTGTTGTTGTCAAGTACAATAGATTCTTTTTATCCAGGGTTTTTATTTTTCTGCAGGTGGCCTAAATTGTCAAGGGCAAGGTAGAAGGTGATCTTTGCCCACCATCACACTGAGCATAGTGTAGGCATAGACATGATGCCCAGTCTCCAGTTAGTTTTACCTGCATTCTGCTACAATGATAGTTGTTTCTTTTGCTTTATCTTGATACTACTTTCTGTCAAGCTTGTGTTCTAAATGTCCTGTGCATGTGCATTTACTGTAGTGGATTTGCAGTTAAGTTGTTGTCCTGTTTTGTGAAACTGCTTGCTTTAAACTATGCACATTTCCTCATAGGGCTGTTGATAACTATGATATCTGGACATGTAGCCAAAAAGTTGTTTGTGGTTCACAGTGTTTTAAACTTGTCTTGCAAATATTTTTTTCCTACAGTTAGGCTTTCTTTAAAAAATGAAATGATTTAATTGCACAGATTGTTGCATTGTCTAGCACTGTCAGTTAGGTGGGATGTTGAGAGCATGTGTAAGGATTACTTGCTAACTTGCTGCTTGTGTCTCTCAGATGTGTATTCTGATTATTTTCTAAGCTTTATGCCCGTTTTTTTAGTAAGTAATAGTCTAATACCTTGGGTAGAATCCTAAAATGGTTTGGGTTGGAACAGACCTTAAAGATCCGCCAGTTCCAATCCCTAGACCAGGTTGTTCAGAGCTCCCTCCAGCTGAGTCTTGAGCTCCAGGGATGGGGAGTCCACAACCTCTCTGGGCAACCTGTTCAGCGCCTTACCACTCTCACAGTAAAGAATTAATTTTTTTAATATCCCGTCTAAACCTGCCTTCCTTCAGCTTAAGGCCCTTGTCCTGTCACCATGTGCCCTTGTGAAAAGCCCCTTTCCACATAAGCTCAGTAGTAAACTCTTTTTGGGCTATAGACAGTTCTGTGTTCTGTGGGTGCAGATTTAGAAAAATAATAATTTCCACTGGTTTAGATTAATCACTATTCATTTTACTACACTTTTTTGCTTATTTTCTATCTATAAGCTGCAGTCAAGGTAGGATGCTTTATGAAAGGTTCCATTTGCAACCTGCTCTGACGAGATGACAAAGTTAAGGCACTTTCCTTGATCTTGACAGCACTCTGGATTCAGCTGTGTTGTTCATTAGAAGGATTACTTGGTGTCTTCATCTGTTGAAACAACTTTTTCTCTCCAAGTAACTCAGAGTAGACAAAATTACACATATCTTTGTGCAGGAGACAAGTGAAAGTCAATTGTTCTGATATTGATATTATGAATCAGACTTCCTAATTTATGAAGGCTTGGCGAGTTTGAATTTTGTATCCTGTGTATGGATGTTGCTGGGGTTTTTTGGTCAGGGAATAAACAATGGTATTTCTTCTTGTAAAATGTGTCTAAATATTTTTTTCTCATGCCCTTTTTTTTTCTTTCTGCAAAATGGAAAATTATTTTAAGGAAAAGCTAGAGAAGCTGATGACATAAATGTTACTATGTATTTACATAAGTTTATTTTGGGCATAAAGTTTGTCTCCAACTTTATGCATTTTTGAAAGCAGCTTGACCAGACCTACTTGAAAAGCTTTGGAAGGGCTGGAGACCTCTTTGAGTTCTTTATTTCTTTAAAGGTCCTGGAGGTCTCTGCATCTCTTTGATGTATAGAAACAACAGAAGCTTCTTTGTTTGAAGGCGATACATAGCTGTTGGCTCATTTCTAGTGTTTTCTCAAAATAATTCAAAGCAGGTCTTTTAAATGAAAAGAAATGCTTGCAAAGATCTGCAAATATAAATTCTGTTAAAGACCATAGCTTTTCTGCAATCATCTTGGTGAACTTGTGTCTGTCAATCAGGAACACTCTAGGCTTGTTGTAGATGAGTACTGCATAAAAAAAAAGTAAAGTAGATTGGTATGGATTCACACTGCAGATCTTTGATCTGTATGAGTATTTTGAACACAAACTACTCATTATTTCTCTATTTCTTTTTTTTTTCCCCCACTATATAGATATTATAAATGTAGGTGTAGCACTAATAGCTTGTTACTGATAAGCTTGTTGCATTTTTAAACTTTTTATACTCCATCTTACACAAAATATTACACTGTTTAAATTACACATTTCAGATACCAAGAAAGAAATATCTGCTCTATACAAATCCTGAGATTATTCCAAAAAATTAGTTTTTTCCTTATTGCTGCTGCTGGACAACGCCTTGCGTGGCTTTGCTTTATTTAAGAAAAGTCAAATATCTTTAAATTGCTTTTCTAGAATTAATTTGCTCTAAATTTGGGCATTGGGATCTAATATATTCCAGATATTGCTTTCCAAGCCTTTAGGCATCTTTTTAGTATCAATTTGAAAATAAGTTTCAAATAGAATGATATTGAAGTGTTTCTGAATCCGAGGGTAACAAGCTGCATGACAGGATGGTAGTAAGAAGGGCCATTCAGCATTTACCTGAATCCTTCATCAGTATTTGCTTGAAATATTTGCCTTAGTGTCTGGAGAGATCAGAGCTATTTTATGCCACATAGGATGTGAATTGCAGAGATTTATTTTTAGATTAAAAAATCATATTGAACAATATTATTAAGGGTATCTTTTTCATGGAGAAATAGCAGATATTCCTCACAAATATAGTGTATAAAAATGCCTTTGAGTAATAGTTTACCTTCCATTTACTCAAAATTGTCTAAGAGTCTCTGCTAGTGGCTAGTGCAAACTAGTGATTGTGGTTTTAGCTCAAGCTGTGCTATGTTTATCAGTGTCTCCCATGGCCCTTAACTGGTTTGTTTTGCTTCTTTCAAGACTGTGGTTGGTGTAAGTTGAAGAAGCAAGGCAGAGACTCTAGCAATGCCCTTAACATAATACAACAAAGAAATAACATTATGACAAAAGTTTTAAAGATAAATAACAAATTACTTCTCCCTTCATTCAGACAACTCTTATCTCTAATGGGCTTCAGCAGAAAAGAGGAGGCTTGGTTTTTAATTTGCTTCTAAACATTGTGGTTAATGGTGAGAAAAAAATTAATTTTTACATTGGCTTATTCAACCTGAGTAGTGTGAAAACTCTTGTAAAAACAGCTTCTTCCTTGGATATCTTATTGTTTTTTAACAATAGTTAAAAATTGTCCAGTGTTCTATGGAGTTTTTTCAGATGATAAAGGAAAATTAGTTTGGGTGAGATGCTGCATTTGATGTTATCTCTGTTACAATGAAGATCAGGTAATGTGTTTGGTACCCGTGTTCCTCAATCCTCACAAGTATGAGAAATTGCACAAAAAATATACTAAGCAAAATGGGCATAAAGGCCAAGAACGTCTGCCATTTGAAAGTATGTAATGCTTAAAATGACAATTGATACATAAGTTTCAAAATTTCTGCTGAAATTAATGGATTTTATTAATTCTACTTTTCTAATGGCTTTCTTCTTTCCTAGGCACGAGCTTTAACACCTCAGACAGCAGAAACAGATGCAATAAGATTTTTGGTTGGAACACAGTCTCTTAGATATGATAATCAGGTAATTTTTCTGTCAAATATCAATTGTAATTTTTACCACTTTTTGTAACATTGTTCTGGTATCATCCCTCTTCCTTTCCTGTTGAGTATGAGCATTGACAGTCAAGTGAAGACTTCTGTTGGTAGAATGTAAAGATATTGATAGGAAATGGAGGTGAATGAAAGCTGTGTGTACTTTCTGAATATCATATCCCTCTTCTAAGTTGTATGATTAAATCAGATTGGTTTAGTAAAGAAACTGCCATAATTTTGTTAATTTAAATCTATAGATGCTCTGGAACTATCTTTAAATCCCTGAAGAGATGCAAAGTAAAACAAAATTCTTTAGGCCTTAATTGCTTCTAATGGGATTCTTGGTACATGCACAGTTCAGTGTACATGTTGCTTTATAAACTGGATTTTTCAATATTCATTATTGGAAATCAGCTGTTTCCTTCCTGATCATTCAAACAATTCAAATTAAAATTTGAGTGACTTTCATGGCTCAGTTTCTATAGGGCTGTTTCTTCTGAGGTGAAGTCTTTGAGTTGTAATTATACAGCATATTTAATTTTTGTGACTGAATTTCAGTAGAAATCATACTGAAACAAGTTCTTGAGGCTGAAAGGGTTAGAAGGCAGTACTGAGTGCAGGTGGCAAGGCTTGTGTGGCAGGAGAGCTGCAGGGGTGGCTCTGAGAAGAGGCCAGGGGTTGCCTGTGCCAGACACGGCTGGTTCCAGTGAATCCTCCTCAGGACACAGGTGAGTCAGTTTGCCGTGAAGGCCCTGTGCTGAAGCAGAGGAACAGAGTGAGATGGAAAGAGCATCAGAGAGAAAACACCCATAACCACCACTGCCCCACATCCCCCTGCCCCACTTGAAAGGATCAGAGGAGTCTGGGTTGAAGTCCAGCCTGGAAAGTGGGGGAGAGAAGGTACTTGTTTATTTGAACTGCCAATGAACTAATTCCTTCACTCAAGTCAAGCCTGTTTTGCCCAGAAAATTAGTTAGTTAGTGGCCTCCCTGTCTGTAGCATGGCACATAAACTGTCTCATTCCTGTTCTTCCTGGTTTCTCCCCATCTTTCCTGGGGAGAGCAGGTGTCTGGGTGGGAGCCTGTTAGCCAAGGCTGACACCCACCACAGAAGTCCCTGGCATTGAATGGAGTGACCAGCTCTTAAGAAATGGCCTGTAATGGGCTACACAAAATCACTTGGAACTACAGCTTTGGGACATGTCAGCTGTCAATTCCCAATTTGAGTTCATTACTCAATGATAAGACTGGATAAGACTCAAGAAAAGTTATTCCAAGGATAAGGGGGATGGAGTATTCAGTTTATTTCCATTTCAAGTAATACTTGGGCAAGGAGTAACAAAATAAATGGCAGACACACTTAGTTAAAATTAAAAGTTCAATGCACACAGTTATATTTTTGATTGTGCTGTCTCTTGCTCTTCAAATATTTGGTATAATGTGGGGGGTTTTTACTGTTATTTCTGTGATGGTCTTACAGCCTGCTCAACTAATTAAATCCTGATACAAAATTGATGTAGAAGAGTGGTTCTCACCAGTTGATTGCCAACAGATCTTTAATAATTTAAATTTTTTGATTTTGAAAAGTTTATTTTGTATATGCTATGTATTTTAGAAATGTTTGCATGTGTTTCAACTTCGAGTATGCTTTTCTTTCTCCAGGGAATAACATTAGCAATAGAAATGGAGGACAATTTCTAGTGTATTCACAAATGTTTGGAGGTTATTGGCCTTTAGCTGTGCCTCAGGCCATCATTCCTTCTCAGCTAGTTCCTCAATCCCCAAGAAGTGCCCTAGGCTCAGCTCATTATAACTTAATTCAGCACTAGGTTCTCTACATTTACTTAAAAACTTTTTTAGTTACCTGACCAAACTTATGAGCTTTTCTTGCAACACTTAATACTTTACTAAGTCCTGCACAGCAAGAGGTTTTATCATCTGCAGATTATTTCTTCCCTTCTGGTCATGGGCAGGTATAGTGCAAATGAAAGAGCAATAATTTTACAGCTGGCATGATAAGTTTTGCCTCATTGAGGTATATTGCTGTATAAAGCAATTTTAGGTATTCATAGAATATATTTTAGGTGAAAATATTTTCCTATTAATACTAGTATTTCAAAGGAAAGGAAAATTTTTATAAGATTTTGCATTAGGTTAGTGTTTGACATATTAATAGTGTATAGGACTTGGCATTTGGTCCTCATATCATGCTGCAAATGGTTTAAGGAGTAGCACTGTGTTCTGTATGGTGTACTTTTGGAACTTTTGTCCTCAGTACTTTCATTGTTGCTAAACTTTGTGTTTATTGTACCCATTGGAAATATCCAAGTATGTAATTTATTCTTTCCTCATCTCATTGTCAGAACTCTTCAAGTTATTTTCAGTCTTGTATCTTAGAACTTAAAATACTTATTTTCATGATTTATGTAGTGCATTGCATCTGCTGTACTCAGCACCTCAAACCTTGTGTTCAGTTCTGGGCTCCTTGCTGCAATGAAGGCTTTGAGGTGCTGGAGTGTGTCCAGAGAAGGGTGATGGAGGTGGTGATGGCTCTGGAGCACAGCTGTTCTGAGGAGCAGCTGAAGGAGCTGGGGTTCTTCAGTCTGGAGAAAAGGAGCCTGGGGAGGGGTGGTGGTGTCTTATCACTGTCTACAGCTGCCTGAAAGGAGGTTGTGCCAGGTGGGGGTCGGTCTCTTCTCCCAGGCAGGCGATAGGACAGGTGAGAAAAAAATAGTCAAATAGCCTTAAGTTACACCAGGAGAAGTTTAAGCTGGATATTAGGAAAAAATGTTTTCATGGAAAAGGTTTTAAAGCATTGGAAAAGACTGCCTAGGAAAGTGGTGGAATCATCATCCCTGGAAGAGCTCAAAAAAGTTTGAATATGGCACTTGAGGACATGGTTTAATGGTGTACATGGTGGTGTACAGTATTGGGTATTCAAATACTTTCTATGCAATTTCTGTTGTCCTTCGTATTTAGTGAGTATTCCATATATCATGTATTCAAATCAGTAGGAAGATTCTTAGTGAAAAAAACATTGGAGGAACTTTTGCAGTTCTTTTTGTTCTGCTGATCAACTTACTATGGTAGGTAGTGTTCATTGGCTGGCCTTGCTGTGAAAGCTGTCATTTTTCAACTCACAAAATGTAAACAATACTGCTGCATCAGAATTAAATTTCATATTTCCCAAAAATCTCAGCCTGGGCCTTTCATGAGCTTCCTTGTGTTCCACCACTTTAGAGCTGTCCATGTTGTCAGCTGAATCAGAAATGTAACAGAGAGAAAGCAGGCAGAAATTGGTTATCTGTGCCTTCAAAGGGCTTCAGGTGGGGTAAAGAGCACTGCCTTATGTGCTGAGTGTCTTTCAACCTGGTTAGTGTGGGAAGAGATGTGTGTGGCTGCAGGACATGGGGTTTACATCTATGGTTCACTGTCTCCGGTGAGAAACTTGGCCTGAGTTGCCAAAGGAGACCCCAAACAAAAACAAGGTATGAGATTAAACTGATCTTTTTTGTCACTCTAGGATGGACGTGCAGTGTTAGGATAGATGGAAGGTGTTCTGATTCTTAAATAGATTCCTAGGTTCAAAGCAGCAAATGAAGTCTCAAAAGACAATTTGCTGATCAACTGCAGAGGCAGTTCTATGCCTGGGATGACAAAATGGAAGAATAATATAGGTGATGTGGTGCAGGATTATATTTGAAGGAGTTTCTGATGACTGTTTGAACAGTAAAATAAAAGGTAACGTGTAAACTCATCCCCTTAAAAACAATAGTGTTAAGATGAAGTTAAGATGAAGAAGAGACCTATATTGCAACTTCTGTATTTTAATAAGATCATCTGCATTTCTGCATAGCTAAGAGCTTTGCAGTGATTCAGTAAACTTAGTAAACTTGATTCAGTCATGATGATAGGATAACTCTTCGCTTTTTTTCCCTCTTCATTTTTCACCCAACTTTGAAAATTAATTTTTAATGAGGATACAGTTCTTCAAAATTTGTGAGTCTTCTAAATTTATTTGTCCACTGTTGAGCTTAGGGGAATTAGTATCATGACTAAAGTTCCTTCTGTACGTTATGCCAGGCTAAAATCTTCCTAAATTCCTTGTATTTCTCCAGCAGCTATAGAAGAACAGCTGACTAAAAAAAGGGAGGGAAAAATGGTAGACCTGTTAAAAAAACCCCAAAAGCATAGAAAGAAACCTGCAACAAACAAAAATTAAAATAATGAAAAGCAAACTTCATTCTGTCTTTTAAAAATATTATCTGTATATTTAAATAATGTTTTTCTTCATCTTTTAGTACTTTGTTTCCATATAGTATGAAATGAGTAGATTTGTATCTTGGTAGTGATATGTGACTGCTAAAGTGAACTGTCAAAGTTTCTTACTGAGTGTAAAGTACTTGCTTCAAGAAGAGTCCTTTCCCTCTCTCTCCTTCTTTCTTTGTAGATGATTTGAATTATATGATTTGGATACAGAATTGGTGCAGACATTTAGACTAAGGATTGTAATGTTGTTACTTTTGTTTATTGCTATAAGAAGCATTGAATTGTAATATGTGGCTTATTTACTATTAGCCATAAAATGAAAAATCACCTTCAAGCTTTATCTTGAAAATTGAGAATAAGCAGGGTATTTCCTCAAAGAGGGAAATGGCTTGTGTTTTCCTAAAAAAGTTAATCCTGCATGAAATCAATGATATAGTAAATTGTTATTATAACAATTAATTAAAGTAGATATCGGTTATAAAAATCTCATTAAAGCGTTCCATGTAGTCATTGTCTATAATTAAGACCCACAGGAAAACATTTGAAACCCTAATGTTGTATTTTATTGTATTTGCAGATTCACATCATAGATTTTGATGATGAAAATAACATTATAAACAAAAATGTTCTTCTTCATCAAGTGGGTGAAATTTGGCACATTAGTACAAGTCCTGCCGACAAAGGTGTACTTGCAACCTGCTACAATAAAAGTAAGTCCTTTTTAAATATGCCCAAGTTGTACAAATGCTTTGATATTTTTGAATGTGTCAAGTTCAAACCTCTAGCTAGGTGTAGACGCTTTCAGTTGGAATGACCAACATAAGCATTTCTAAGAAAATCTGCAAAATTTAATTATACCTCATTTGTGTCATGTCCTTCAATTATCTTGGTTAGAAGTCCACTTCTGCATTCATGTTAAGAAAAGCAGCAAAATAAGCCTTATGTTTGGCTAATGAATGCAAAGCATGGCAAATAAAATATATTCCTGTTACTTTAAGCATAATTTTTATTGATGTTTGCTTTTAAAAGTGCAAGTAAATGTCTTTCAAAATGTGCTGGTATCAAGCTTAACATAAAACTGCAGATGAAGTTTGTATATAATGTTATTTTTCATATTTGAAATGCAGGTATGCCTACAGAGGGCTGCAGCTTCTTATCTAAATATTTTCTCAGTAGGAATGTTCCTTGTCTAACCTTACCATAAGTGCACACAGCTATTGAGATTAAGGGTCTCTGTGCAATTCCTGAGGCAGATGTGATGATTTTCTATCATAGGACTTGAGAAATCGACTTGCATCACTCAGGGAAGGGACTGATTTTTCTCTCTGACAAGAAATCTGAGGTGTCATTTGAAATAAATATTCTTTCATCCAGTCAATATTCATCTGTTCTTTCATGGAAATGCAGTCCAAGAGTATAACAATTACAGATTTAGTTTCAGGCTTTGTACATTGGTGAACAGCTGTAGTGATGTGTGTTCCTGCTGTTCAGCCTTCTGATTATATTAAGGAGAGGATTCCAGGATTGCCTAGTTCTCCTGAGTCTTTTAAATTGAAAGAAAACTGCTAAAATTTGAATTTATTTTGCAAATCTTAGGTGATTTTTTTAAAACCAATGATAGTAGATAAGTTAAGTAAGTTTTTCCATGAAATGATTTTGGGCATTTTGAGACCCTTTCTGTGATATTTCCAATTTCCTTTATTTGACCTAATAAATCACATGAATGTTTTCTATTCCAGATTATTTGTGTTCTAGATTTAGTTTATCTGATTTCTTAATATTAAGCTCTGTTGTTTAGTCTTCATGCATCTTACTTTAGAATTATCAGCCATTAGCTTTCTGCAGAAAACAAGTTCTCATTCTCAAATGGAGATTACTGACTCTAAATAGCAGTGTATGGAACTGAGAGCACACAGTGTGGGGCTCTGTAATAAGGAATACTGAGTTCAGCAGACAACTTATTTCAAGTAGTAATGCAACCAAATTAAGCAATCGAAACCTTTACAACTCTTAATGTGTTGCATTTCTTTGTTGTTTTAAAATGACTCAACTAATTTTCTCATTGAACTACAAGTCAAATGAGATGTACTTTCAGCAATAGCTGTAAGTATTGTGCCCGTCTCTTGTGTCAAGACTTGAACGTTGTTGAAACTGGGAGATTGAAGAAATGTGAGATGTGTCCACTATTAATAGCTGTTTTTTGAAGTTGCTTAAAGAAGTGATAAAATGTAGCATTGAAGAGAAGACAATTACGTACATTTTCCATTTCCTAGCTCACTGGATAAGGTAATAGAATAGGGTGAAATTTCCTCTTCTATATTGGGAAAGATACTGAGTTTTCTTTTACTCTTGCATATTTGCAAAGAGTTATCATAACTGATGTATTAAAAAAAAGATGTTGTAGGTGCAAATAGGTGTCCTGATTTTGATTTTTGTTAGGAGGAATTTGCCTTTTATATAGGAAGTTTGGGGAATATGAATTTCTTTTTTCAAATGCAGTGAAAATCTTTCCATGTTATCCAGTTGTTATCATCCCCTGTTACGTTATTGAGACATTGAGACTCTTATTTATTTTTTACTTGACTGCTTGATAGTTAATACTACTGGCTGAAAGTCACAGATGACACCAGCAATCTTGCTTTATGTTTTGAAATACAAATGAGGTGCTGGTTTGCTTCTCTTTTTTCATGAGGGAATAAATCTTAGCAAAATAATGTAATATGCAAAGCTTTTTGGTAATTTCTTCTGAGTGCTCAGAATTCTGCATGGGAAATGGGTGAGTGCATTCAGCTGGTAACAGTGGATTTTCTCTGGGGTTAAGGTCCATACATAAAGTTTAAGCCATCTCTATCTTTGAGAAGAGTGCTGGTGTAAGGATGCTCGGAAGTTTTTACAACTCTGGTTGAGAGATGCCTTGAATTGATATACCGGAAGTCTTAATCAAAACTCTAAAAATCCTCTTATATGGGGAAGTTCCTACATTTGATTTGGTTTTGTTGTTCCTGTTTTGTTTTTGGTGTTGTTTTTTTGGTTTTTTTTTTTTTTTGGTTTTTTTTTTTTTTGGTTTTTTTTTTATTTATTTCAAATACAGTATTTTAACTGCTATTAAAAAATCCCACACCATCATGCTTAGATCTGAAGGTTTTTCCCATGTGTGTGGATATGTAAATGTGTATGGGTTGTTTTCTCCTGAAACATGTGAGTAGGAAACCTCATTCAGAAGTAGAAACAATCTAGCCTTGTCACTCTCTGGGAGC
Source organism: Melospiza georgiana (assembly GCF_028018845.1). Lineage (NCBI taxonomy): Eukaryota > Metazoa > Chordata > Aves > Passeriformes > Passerellidae > Melospiza > Melospiza georgiana. Next base: position 94,887,817 of record NC_080432.1, read on the forward strand.
ATGTTTTTTTTTTTTCCTCCTGCCTTCATGGATATGTGAAATACTTTTACTTGTCCTTGACTTATAAGTGAAAGAGTCATAAAGAGGTATAACTTAAAATGTATTTATTATTTATTACACCTAATGAAGAACAAAGTCATGTACTTATGAGTCATAATGGCTATGCTTCTATGTCAATAAAAAATAATTTGCTTGTTGTCCACTAAATTATTTTCTTTAAGTGCTTACTTTTGATAAAATCAGATTTTTTGCCCCTAAGTGACTAAACTTGCAGCAACCATACTTCAGTCATTGTTTTGAGATAAACTTTTGCTTTTAGAAGCTCTCAGCAAAATATGTCCAATGTGCCAAGTATAGCACATTTCCATGACTGGATGCAGACTCTTTTTTGGCTTTACTGCCTTTTTACATGAAGTCCATCAGAATATTTACTGACATTGATTTTACAAATCTTTAAATTCTATGATTTCAAGAAAAGAATGTCCCCCTTAAAAGTAAAAATAAGATGGCTCATCTTCTTGTTCACAAGAAGTCACAGGAAAATTTAAATCCTTGCTGAATATGTAATTTGGGAACTATATCCTCTAAACAGTGAAGTTAAATAAAAGGGTGCTCTGTATTCTTTGTTCAAGATATTTTACTAGAGTATCAATGTGTAACTAGGTTTTAAAAAAGAAAATACCTTCCTGACTCTAAGGACAAAATGAAGGAAACAGCCTTTTTTTGTTAGCATCAGTATTTACAACTTTGTCTAATTTTGACATTGAAAACATACAAGGCTTTATTAATGATTCATTCTCAATTATGGCATTAACATAACTATGACATTAACTCAATTATGACATTAACATAATTGTTCCAGTAGCATTGGAACAATTGTGTCTTTGGATGTTAACCAGAAATTCCATTTTCTGGGATGTTTTGTCTTAATGTAGAGAAAAAATTGTGGAACTGTCTCCCCTCATGCCCCTCCTCATGCACACACTTCAGAAATACTGACCTAATCACATAATTACAAAGGGAGAACTTATTAGACTCAGTTCCTGCCTCAATTGTAGTTGTTCCCACCCTCACTGATCATGAATGTGCCACTTAGGAAATTTTATACTGTTATGACTGATATTATAGGAAGATGATTTTATTCTCAAGTGTTAGGCTTACTAGTTATGTATAATCTTGTCCAACCCCCAGAATCAGGAATTTGCTATGCTGGTGGCACAGCAGTTGCCTGTGCTACACATTTCTAACTCACTCACCAATATTTTGTGCTAGAAATGTATTAAGAAAGACTATCCTGGTGTAACTGACATTGCTCAGAGACAGAATGTGTCTTCAGGAGACACTGAGAAGTAGCTCCTCTTTTTGCAAATGTGTTTGGCAGCTAATTGATGTTGTGAGAATTAGCAATGTTATATTTTATCACAGATTCCCTAGGTGAAGAGAGAAAGTGCATAAATATATGAAAGAAACTAAGTATAAGAGGAGAAAAGAAGGATTATAGTCTGAATATCTCAGGGGCAGGGGAAGAAGGCTTTGTAAAATTAATATCTGAGGTATCCAGAAGAACTCATCACTATTAGTTTCGTGACATGTTGATGCATCATTTTTCTCTTCTACTACAGCAGATCAACTGACTTAAAACAGGGGTGTGGTGTTATTGTTTTTTTTTTCTCTTGAAGAGAATAAGATTGTTACTGACAGCTTTAAAGTAGGTAAAAATCAAGGGGAGAAATTAGTTTGGTAGTCTTCTTGCTTTAGAAGTTATATTAGATTGTTAAAGTTCAGTATGAGACAGATCAGGTCTTAAAAAAATTAAAAGGTTGGATTCTTGAGAGAACAATATAATTTAGGGATGTTGTTTGGGTCATGACAATAAAAGTGACTATAAGATAAAGTGCTACAGTTGCATTGTAATTTGTTTAATGCCTAATCCCTGAAAATTTACATGTGCTTATTTGCCTGTGATACTTACTAATATCCTAAATTTATGTTCAACAAAGCTGAAATCATATCATTTGCTTTACAGTAGCCCAGAATTAAAATGGAGGATGCTGCATTTAGTGGAAAATCTCTGTCAGAACAATTCTAGGAACTTTACACCTTTCTTCTTTTTACTGATCTGGTTAGTTGTAGTCAGTTGACTATTCTCTTTTTTATTACTTTCATTAAATTAAAATTGGACAGATTGGCACTTCTAAAAAGTGAATAAGAAAGGTGACAAAGTAATTAAGGAGATCATAGCATTTCTTAGTAGAAATCCACACTTAAATATCAGAAAAGAAGAATTATGGGGTGGGTTTGAGGGTCAGGAATGTACCCTTCAAATAATGATATGAACCAAGGAGAATGATGGTACACTAAATATAGTAAGTTTAAAAATGAACATAAATTAGTCTTCAAGAAGTTGGTAACTAACCAAGCACTGTCTTCAACTGCTAAGGGGAAAAATCATTTCACACGTGTATTCCTACTCCAAGTTTGAAAGGAGCTTGCTTCATTATTCAGAAGAGCATCCTAGCCTACTCTAGGATAATTTTTTCTTTGTGAAAAGGTGAAATGACAAAACCCTGTAATTTACACTAAAGGGGAGTATCTCGGAAACTAGAACAGTAGAGACCTGACAAAGTGCTAGACTCCATTGGAAAATTATCTGTATACAGTCTCAATACTGCTCAAGTTTCAGGCTATAGGAGGGGAATTCAGAAAGCCATTTCATAGACTTTTAATAATGTTCTGAGGCAACAAGAAATACTAACAGTCAGTGGGCTAGGGTGTGTTTAATATTTTTTGTATGTAAAGTATGTGATGGAAGCCTCAGCTCTAGAAATAGCTGAAAAAATGTGGATCCCTGCATTGATACAATGATTAATATGATGTTGGGTAATACTTGGAAGTATATTGATGATGCCCATTTTGTAACTCCTGCTTGTCATACACTGTTATGGGATGTTTGAAAAATTTCCAAGTTAGGTGGATTTGCAGTGGTGGGTGCACATTTTATGTGGGTTCAGGGGCTGGGGGAGTCATGCCTTGAATTTGCTTTGTTTAATTCAGAACTTATTTTTAATCTGTTGCCTTGTTTATACATCCCTCCCTGTCTCTCATCTGCTGTTTTGGGATGCTGTTAAAATGGAGGCAGACTACTTCCTGTGGACTTATAAAGTAAACTTCAGCTACATCATTAAAGTAATGGGGAATTCAGAGGGATTTTCTGTAAGCTGTTTAAAGAGTTCTACAGCCATTTGCCAGCAATGGATGGCTTCTTTTCTAGTGAGTCTTGGATCTGGTCTCTGTGGACCAGAATACTAAGTAGAAAGGTTGAAGTGAATGATCATGGTGATGAATTTGGGGAAAGCTGTCAATCTAAAATAATGTTTTATAAATATAATTATAGCTTATACAGCATTATTTGCAAAATCTGAATATGGTTTTCATTATATCCTATAAGCTAGAATTAACCCCCAGATTTGTGCATTGTTCTGAGATACAGATGAATCTATTTAGCGTGTCAGCAAAGAAACTGGTGGTTTGTTTGAATTTTGATACTGTGTAATGGCCAGCCACTTGGGTAGTTACTGTGTTCTGTTACATGTTCTACAGAAACTGAGCAATGGTAAAATTGTTTGGGAAGGGTTAAGGCAAACTGCTGGTGGCTTTGCATGACATGATGGGGAGATAAAGGGGAGGAAATAGAAAAATTATCCAGACTGAAAACTCTGCATAGGTGGAAAATAGTTTGCCTGCTGAATCTCCAATTGGCCCTTGGTAGTGGTCTCCATTACTGCAAAGGTGAATTTTTGGGATGTGATTGCATTGCAGCTACCCTGGGTGCAGGAGAAAGATGTGCTTGGAGGAGCAAGAGTGAAGGACCATGTCTCACAGCATAATTGTGACAATTGTACTGTTGCTGTCACAGGTCTAGTAGGGGAAATGCTTGCTGAAACACAAAGTGAGGAAATTAAGGCAATGGTACAGTTGGAGAAATAAGGAGATCCTGAGGAAGGAGATCCCAAAAACAGCTAAGGGATATGTGAAAACACAAAGAAGTGTGACATGGTAAAATAGCTTTTGGGCAGTCAGTCAGTGGGAGGCTTGAGAAATGTTAGGGATAGCACCCTTAGGTGTTAGCAGAGATTGTCTGCCTATACAAAAAACTATTGTTGTGGTTAAATGTCTGCATGTTTTGGCTTTTGATTAGCATTTCCCTTGTTTTGCGTTTTGTTTCTTCTTTATCTGTGGCAACTTCTGCCATTTTCCTGGATTTCTTCCTTTCTGTGGCATTTACTGAAAGGATTGGTGAAATAATTTGCCAAGATGTTAGATCTATATTGTTGGGTCTAATTTGTAGTTTTCTTGCTGTTAGATGAACAGTGGTCTAGACGCTTCAGCTTCTCTTTTAGCTGTTTTAAACTGTGCCAGCAAACTAAACAGAATGGTTATGCTGATTGTATGCAATTGTAAATTGGGTTGCAAGGGTATTTTCATGACCACAAGAGTACTTTTATGTTGAAAACATGAATTGAAAACCTGAAAATTAGTATGTCACAGTATAGGTGATAAAAACAACAGCATTAAAGTCTGATGTTCGGAATAATTTACTCTAATGATGTCAGGTAGGGTGGAAGCTGATGTGAAAAGTATGTGTGTGAGCTGTATCAACACTGAAAACAATTTAAGAAAACAAGCCTTACCTGCTAGTTTGTGAGGGATAGAACCTGCTGGCTGTGCAAGTCTTAATGTTGAATAATCAGGTTTTGCTATCAATTAGCTGCATGTTTGTTGGGGGGTTTTTTTGGTTTTGTTTTTGTTTGGTTGGTCGGTTGGTTCTTTTTTTACAGCAATATTGCTATAATGAAAATTTTTGCTGGAAATTGTAACCTGTAGAGTAAAATAAATAATCTCAGGATATTAGACTATTGTAAGGTTATATATGTATTCTAATAACTCGGAGCCATGGCATATGCATCAATACATGTATAACCTTACAGTAGGGCCATGGCCTTGGTCTAGGGGCTGACTTGCAGTAGAGCCTACTGCTGAACTGTGAGGGTGCTCCCTGAGCAGTTTTGGTGTGGGCCAAGTTACAGACAGTGATGCCCAGAATGTAGTCCAAGAAATTAATGAGTAGTTGGAGTGTAGCCTCCTTCTTTTAACTTAGCCTCCAAAAATTTTCATTTGATTGTGCTTTCTGGCCTCAGGGCTGGAGAATTGTACCTGACATTATTTTAAGCAAGTTGCCAAAAAAATAAATACCTGTCATAGTTTTCCGTTGCAGACTTCTATAAAATAGAGACTGTTTTTGAGAATGTTTTGAAGAGAAACATGCAAATACTTCAGAAATTAGGTGAAAGATGTGATAAAGGTGTATATTAAATAAATTATGGTATGAAGATCTGGTCAAGAATTTCTGTTCTGCTGATCTCAATAATATGCTGATCCTGTTGTGTGGCTTATTCCACAAAATTGAGTAATTGTTTTAGAGATAATTTCAGCCTTCTAGAGAAGAGGATATTTTGAAACAGTTTTCCTTTTTTGTATAGCATTTTTATGGTGTCTGGTGCTCGGGGTGGTTTTGTTGTGATAAAGATAGTAGGTGTCGTGGAGGTTCTTAAAGAATCTTCACGAATTAAAGTGAAAGCTTCATGCTGCTCAATTTGAAGAGAATGTTTAATTACTGGGTATTAGGTGCATGCACTCATTGAGGCAAAATTTCTAGCAATGATAATTTTCTAGCAATGAAAATTGCCTTAATTCATACTAGTTCTTTCTTCTGAAGAAGGTACATCTTTTCTATCTGCTTTCAGGTACCAAATGCTGAATCAGATCATGAGCTGGAGTTGTTTGCCAGCTTGGTGATTTCTGAGTTCATAGAAAGGCTTATCAGGTTTTCATGGGGCTGTGAAAAAATCACTTCTCTTTTATTCTCAGTGTCCTTTGTAAGGATGCTGATGGTTTGCTGACTTCCTCATCTACTGCTGCACACAAGGCCCAGAAAACTGTCAGTCTTGATATAAAGAGCCTTTTCCTGAACTGTAACTACCACTTTAGAGTGGTAATTACATCATGTTGGGATGGCTTGAACTGTTTTTCTCTACATGCATTAACTAACTTTTGTAAACAGAAGAGCTCATCTTTTGAGTCCTTCTATTCTCACCTTTTCCATGGCATGAAATTACCTCAAACTGTCAGGTCTGCAAGACAAAGTACTTGACACTGTTACTCTAATAACGCTTTTTGAGGAGCTCACAGTGGAATGCTTCCTCTGGTTTTGACTTTGGCCTTTCAGATAAATCTTTGTTTTAAATCCATAAGATAAAGCTAGATTAATTCCTTTCACTAGAAAGAGGTAAAACTAAATTTAAAAGCAGAATCTTTATCTAATCTAAATTTAAAAACATAATTAGTAAGTTTCTATGTTGTTGTCATCTTTTGCATTTGTACTTGCCTCTGCTTCTCCTAAGAATTCAAATTCTTATTCAAATCTATGGAAACATATGTGGAAACACATTTATTGTCCCTGTTCAAATGTATTTATAAACTTCTACAAAAATAGGTTCTGCACTTCTGTTTCATGTAGGGACATATAAAGCCACCAGAGGGCAAAAGGAAGTGAGACTGGACAAAGCTGTTAACCTGCAAATTTCCACATGCAGGCAGGCATGTGTGTGCACACATCCTGGTTTTCACTTTGATTTTTTCAAACAAGATAGGTGCCCTGGTGCAGTGGTTATATAGCTTGCTTTTCTGGATTCAGAGCATGCAAACACAAAACTGGTATTTAATTTTGTTGAAAATAATTTGCTTTTAAAATCCATTATTTCAAAACAATAAATCTACAATGAGTTATGGCTGCCTGGCGCATTGCACTTACACCCAGTGAACTCGTGTATTAAAAAAAAACCAACTTTCTGTAGAGAAAATTGATCAGTAAGGATACTGGAAATAATGCTGCTGGTGATGCTTCATCTGCTTCGTATTGAAGACAGCAGGTGACACTTTTGCCTTGCTGTAATGAAAGCACTCTGTGCAGGGAAATCATTGGTACAGCCATGGGATATGCTACAGTCATTAAAATGGGCATGGAAGTGGAATGTGTCTGTAAGTATTCCCTCTTCTCAGCAGTAGTGGTAGGATGTACAGAAGATTTATTCCCATGGTTTGAAGGAAGAAATAAATGTCCTAATGTTCTAATGTTCTTTTAATGTTTTTTTTTCCTAGGAATTCTAGCTGTTATATGTAATTTGAGTGTTTCTTTACAAGTAGTTTTCAGTAAGCTTTTAAATGAAATGGTTGCCTGTCTGATCCACGTGATGAAAAAAGTTACACAAGTGATGAACAGCTTGAGAAATTGTTCCATGTTAATTCTGTTCAAATTTGAAGGCCTCTGTGCCTATATGTGCATTGAGTTTTGTCCAGGTGAGAGGTAACGTAGCTGTCCTATCATAGTCAGTGCTATAATCTCACTTGCAGGTAAGACTGCTGTAGGTAGCTCAGCAGTGCCTCAGCCAGTGAGCAGGAGCAGATGCAGAGTGAAAAGTTCAAGAGCTGGGGGACCATGGACCATGTATAATATAATTAACTTGAAGCACAGATCCTTGTTATCCTTTGATTTAGGATCTCATCTTTATTTGACAGTGATTATCAGGATAATTGCAACATTTTTTTGTATGAAGCAAAAGAAAATGAGTGTCAGAAGAGGGAGGAGAGAAAATGACAGAAATTCAAGTATAACAGAATGGTCATGATATTGAAAAGAGTGCTTTAAATGCAGAAAGTGGATAAAATGCTTCTGAATTAGTGCTGTCATTGAGGGATAATCTCTTGAATTGTCAGACTGCTCTCTCTTTCACTGTTAAAAGGTTTAATTCTCTTCCCCTTTTTAAATTATTTTTTCACTTAGAACAAAAGAAGTGTTTTTCTGTCTCTAATTCAAAATAGTTTTTAAACTCTATTTTCAAATATTGATATCCACTAATATAGAAGACTGCAAGAGAATGTGTTTTTTTGCCATCTCCAGTCAATGCTATTGTTACAGTAAATAACATTTTGTAGAAACATGTAAATTCTTAGAGTTTGTGTTTAGGCATCCTTGTGCAACGATTTTGTTGCATAAGTGAAAGTTAAACTGGCCTCATAAATATGTTGGCCATTCCTCAGTTCTTGTGGATGGGTTACCAGGATCCAATTTCTTTAAATATTCCCGAACTTGACTTTTCCACTGGTCTTGGCAGCCTGGGATCCCTCAGTCCTGAGGATAGCAAAGACCTGTCTGCTAGACACGGAACTTATTAAAGTTCTACACAAGGACAAAGGAAACTCCTTCTCATTGTCAGAAGATGGTGTTATCCTTTGCTTCATCCTTCTAGCAGACACCAGCTGCATTTTGCCACTTTGGTCTACATTCTAATCCTAAACCATAATCTCTCATTTGAGCTGGCAGCTCCATGCACTCTAGCTGCTGACGTTTATAAAGGGTGATTGTCCCCTCTCAGCTTCCTGATCCATCCCTCCTAAAGATCCATACCTCCAATCCCAGTGAGATTGTACACACCGCTAAGACTCTGTATTTGATATAAACATAAGGGGTACTTGGTCAAAGGAATTGTATCACATCCCTGAGCTGAAGGTTTGACTGCCAAGGTATTTCTGGGTTTGTATCTATTTGGTTTTGTTTTCATAATTGCTTTTCTTAGATTATAAGCCTTTTAGGAAGGAGCTATATATCTTTCTCCACTTGAGTTCAATAAAAAAATGCCATGGGATTTCTCTCCTCTGAGTGTATCTGAGGTGTAAACAAATGAGAACTACATAGTTACTAGCAGCCAACTAATAACACGATGTGTTTGTTTGAATGCCCCAAGTTGAGACAACTACTGACTAGAGCAGGGCAATATTTAGTCTTTTTCTTTGGACTTTCTGGATGTGCTAGTTGTTGATACCTTGAACTAAGAAAAATCCCAACCACAATTTACTCTTCTTGTATTAGTAAAAATACCTTTCTTATTGTAGCAGTGGTAACTGTCCTAATGAACAGAAAACTGTTATCTCAAAATAATGTATCTAGCTAGTAGTTGTTAGTAATTATTTGTAATTATTTTCTTCCACTAATTACTTTTATTTGATATGTGAGTACATCTGGAAGCTAGATACCCAAATTGTCTAGTTAATGTAAAGATACAAGAGATTATGATTCCAAGATCTAAGCTTTGAATCTCAGGTTATTGCTGGGAGAAATTTTCTGTGTGCTGATTGTGGCCACACATCTGGATTTCCATTGAGGGGAATTACCAAGTGGAGACCATTGAAGGCGGATGGAAGGGGTGGTGAACCTGCCTTTTCCAATTCAGCTAGTGGTTAGAACTTGGTTTGTCAAGCTTGAGGCAGCCAGGTAAACTGCTCGTATTGGGTGGAGTGGCATTTGTCCTGCTTGAGGCAGACTTACTGCAAAAGTTATATTTGTCTTTGGAACTCCTAAGGAGTAAAATGGGAATGCTTGAGGTTATATAGATGTACTCTTGAATATGTGACTGTGCCCAGTTCAGCAGGGGGATGAGTGATCTGCAGTTCGCATCAACTCCTTAAGGAGTACAGTTTTTAAGACTTTGAAATATCACAGAATTTAAATGTATTGGTTTAATTTCACCTTATCTCACTGACAGCTGCTGTGTACCTCCATGAGTATTGTGTGTGTTAAAGTAGCAATGTGGACAACGCTGTTCAGCTCTGCTCGCCTTTGTGATGATAGAAGCCAACATGTAAATATCCCTCATTAAGTTTTATTGGTGTACTGTGCAGCTTTCTTCAGCACAGTGTTAAATCTCACAAATTATTTTATATGGCTAGCCAATGCCTTTTTACTTGTGTGGTTCTCACTGTTTTTGCAGCTTTTACATTATTGCGCCCAAATGCTGCCTGAAGAGCAGAGTTCAGCTCACTGGTATAGTGATGGTTGCAGTTCTTTGCTTGGGCTGTCCCCATATGGTACAGTTCCCAAAGTGCCATCAGTAAATTTTGACTTCCCTCAAACACATGTATGTCTGCAGAGTATATCAGCAAAACAGATCTGTGCTGAAACATTGTCTCAAATCACCTTGGGATAGCACGAGAAGCATCAGACTATTAAAAAGTGCAATTATGCCTTTTCCAGTTTGGCTGCCTGCTTTCTACACACTGTCTCCTGTTCTTCCATAGAAAATGATGGGTTTACCTGTCTCTCCATGTCATACCCCGTGCCTTTGCACAGTCTTAGATTGTTCTAGTTGCATTAGTGTGCAGCAGGTGAGGGTTTTAAAACTTCCTTGGACATCTGTATACAATGCAAACATATATTACTGTTAGGATAAGGAGTGAGCTGCTGTGTTTCCATGTTTTGTGGGTTTGTTTTGTTTTTATTTTGTTTTGTTTGGGGGGTTTTTTTGAAAATCAGTGTCTGGTTTTTGGTAGCTGAAAAGTGCATTTAAATTACGGAAAGAAAAATTAAACTCCTTGTGGCTCGTTATTCCTACATATATCTCACCCTCTGTATTTCAGAAAAAACGTAAAATCAAGGACTACACAGGCTTTTAGAACAAAAGATGAAGTTATTAACCCAGAAAACAAATGGTCTATTTTCCATCTTTTTTTTGCTTGTGAAGGACATGATGTTGAATAAACAGAATACAGTTCATTTTTTAATTAATTGATTAAAAACGCTGAAAGGCATATTATTTTTTTTAAATAAAATATGCATACCTTGGTAATTTTGCTCTTATTTCTTAATTCTATTAAGCTTGAAGAAGCATGTTCACATTGATTGATAAGGAAGAGTGCTGACTGTTTGGCAGTGGAAGGGAGGAGGGTTCTGAGCACTGGCTGCTTGTTCCTGTCATACTGAGAGCACTAATGGGCACCAGCTGGGCTGTAGCTATAGCAGCTTCACCACTTCAGCCTCGCACAGCACGAGCTGCTGTGGCAATGCTGCAGAAGGGCCTCCTGTGCAGATTTAGGAAGTACACACTTCAGTTGTTGTTCCCTGGGCAACAGAATAACTGCAGACAGCTGGCTTTGCACCACCTGAGCTGATCAAACGGCAAACCCTGTCAGGCACTGATACTTCAGCTCCTCCAGCTTTAGTGTGAATGTCTGCAGGCAGTGATGTAGGAAGCACTGTCATTCAGGTTTCAAGGTTAAACACAGGGGAATGAAGTAGAGTGACAGCAAAAAGTAATATGAAAACATTGCTCCTGTAGATAGTGCAGTCAGGTGTGTATAGCTATTGGTGATCAAGAATTAACTTTAAAATATTAAATTACTGATGTACGTATGAAATATCTTTTAGAATTATTCAAAAAGAGACTGGGAGGCTAGCAATAATTGGCTTGAATTTCGGGAGAAGGAAGAACAACCAAGGCTGATAGATCATGTTTTTCATTAAGAAAGACCATAAAGAATGATTGAACATAAAGATTAAAGTGGCATGTAAAATGATATGGCTGTGAAGAGCCTATATCTGGTTTGCTGGAAGCTTCTGACAGGTCAGGACTGCAGCAGCATGGTGGGCTTTAATGCAGCAAGTGATGCCAGAAGCATGAAAGGTGGATGATTGAGCAGTAGTGAACTGTAGCATTGTCCAGTGTGGACTGTATAATTGGGATTAAGATCCACTTGGATATGTTGGATGAGATGGAGGGGTGGGAGGGGCAGGTGGTAATATCTGTAAATGTCCACTGAACTCTTCTCTTGTACTTCCTTTATATTATAGTAATATCAACTTGACCCTTTGCTTAAGAGGGGTGCTAATTTCTTAAAATACTCTTTTAAACTTTGTTTTGATATAATAATGATTATTTTTAATTACTCCTCTTAAAATAAGTTTCTCCTTTATTTTTTTCTAATATCTGTATTTACTTCAAAAGGTAGTAGCTTCCCTTTTGCAGAAGCAGCTTCAGGGAGTGAACATGGGTGAAGGATAATACTGACTTTTAGTGAGTCCTAAATGTGCATCTGTCCACACCTGAAACAGGAAGGGGAACAAATTTGGTGTGTTTCTAAATGTACTCAGTCCTCATTTGCTGAAACTGCAGGATATTGATTAGTAGCCACACTTCCATTGAGGGTTTGCTTTTTATATTCCATATATTCTTTGAATTTTTTTGTATTTCATATTTGTTTTAGTAACATTTGATGAAAGTCTCTCTAAAGTAGTTTCAGGTGGTGTTTTTGCCTTTTGTTTTGTTGGCTTTTTTTTTTTGTTTTGCCTTGGGGACAAATTAGACTCTGTATTTCTTGTTTGGCTCTTCTGATTTACTGCATCAGTGGTCCAGATATCAGTTAGTTTCTTAGTATGTTTACTGAGGTTGCATGTTAAGTGCTTTAAAAAAACTTATTTATTACAGGGAATAAATTAAGAAGACTGTGTAAACAGATTTTATTGTATCTGATGTTCAGTTGTATTCTTTGTAGTTTTGCAGTCTGTGGCATTTTCTGAAGGAATCCTTATAAGAATTCTGAATTACTTAAAATTTTAAGTTTGTCTAAGTCTGGAAACGTGCTAAAGCTCACTTCTTTCATTCTGCAAGTCTTTAACTGTAGGAATTGCTGATGCGAAATCAAGAGCGATGTGAAGTACATAGGCTGTCCTTTCTGACTTTAAAAACTACCAGTTCATAAAAAAATTGTAATTTTCTACAGCAACAGGAATGACTTTCAGTGTCCTGAACAACTGTACGGCATCTGGAATCAGCAGTGTTCTTATATCCACAGATTTTTATTTTTGCATCCAGTACAGAAATGATTGTGTTGTTTTTAAGGGATGTCTACTGGCTACCATGTTCAGCAGCAGCAGCAGCAGTGCCATGAATTGATTTGTTGTGTGTGAAGGAACTTTATCAAGGAGTAACAGCTACCTGTAGTTACCCTTACGGTGTTTCTTTTTGAACTCTGGTCAGTAACTTCTTGTTATTTTTAAATTTCAGGCAGGTATTTTTTCCCCAGGCTTATTTCTCACTCTTAATTTAAGTTGGAGCAGTTCTCCAAGGGGAACAGTGTTTGGATGAAGATATAATAACAAATGGAATCCCATAATAAATCGGATGTCCCACCAATCTACAGCTTTTGCTTTTTTTTCTGTGTTGGAAACAGCTGGAGGTATAAAGCTAAAAATTGTCATGGAAATAGTCCTCATTGAGAAGTCCTTTTGGTACTGCAGGGAAAATTGATATTAACTGACCATGTTGTGACCCTTTGCAAATTGCACACTCCTTATATAAAGGGTTTTCTGGCTTGCTCAACTTGTAAAGTTGGCACCAACAATGGCCTCATGTTCTATAGCCAAGATTATCTCTTAGGCTTTGGCTGAACTCAACCAAGTTTGAACTCAGTAAAGTTTATTTCTTACATTTGATTACTGTACTCGTATTGCTACCAGTTTAATGTGTAGTTGCTTCCTAATTCAGTGCTGTCAAAGTATGGGATTACTTGTTTATTCCTTAAATTCTGTTTTGCTTGTTTGTAAGCCTGGATCATTTCAACAGAACTAGGTAGATGAAACTATGTGCAGTCACTCTAGCAGATATTATCCTCTGCCCAGGATATAATATTGGTGGACTTGGGGAAATGGTGCAAAACAGAGGATTGTTATAGTTGGAACAAGTACATTTAACTCCATCCTTAGCTGTACCTAGCAAAACTACACTGAAGATGTGTGATGAATTTGATAAGGGATGAGAAGGAACAAATATTTCCCCCTCTTGAATGAGGATGAATAAATATGACAAAGATTCAATAGTTCATTGTCTCATTTCTGGATCATTTAATGTGAACAATGCGTGAGGAATACAGTGGGACATCCTTCTTCAAACCTTTGACTTACTCTCTATGAAAGTTCAGTAGTGCTTAGTAAACCTTGTAACATTTTTCTTAATATACTCAGTGATAAAACTTCAACATAACCTTATCTGTTCTCTTCTGCATTGGTGCGGTGACATAAATAAAAATTCTTGTTTCAATATGCAAAAAAATGGTTTTCAGCTAAAGGAATGCATAGGTGCACGACATAGAGACACCGTATTTTTACCTTGTTTTTCTTTCTTTTACAGAATAACTGCCATTGCCATTTAAATATTAGTTTCATACTTGTCTTTTAGCATTTTAAAGAGATAATGTGAGAGCTGGTAGATGAAAACATTGTCATTTTGTATGCATATGTGCAGTAATGTGATGTGAAGATAGTAAAAGATGGGAAAACCTGGAGTTTCTTTTTGCCTGTAGGCATTCCGGATAAGCAGTGGCACTACATAGGTGGTAGTGAAATTACCCACTAACACTGGATTTTTAAATTTTCATATGATCACTTGGGAAATAAGGCTATATGGGTAGTGCCACAAATACTGTATACTGTTAGTGAGCTTTTCATGTGGCCATGGGAAGCTTGTGGGACTTAGATTTCAATGTAGTGAGAATTCCTGTTTGTGTTTGTGGATTTTGTGTTTGTAGGTTTGTAGCTAGTGGTTATTCTATTAAGAGGAATTGCGACCCAGAAAAGACTCCACTTCATCTATCAGAAGAGTGGCACTTTCACTCAGCACTTAGATTTGCCCTCTCTTTTACAAGAGAGAAAATGGTATATTTTAAAAAGTTCCTTATATAAAGGTAAATTAGGCCTTCCTTAAGGCCAGCCACATCTAAAATTCTCTGGGTGGCTCTGGAAATTGCCTTTTGGTGTCACACATCTGGGAATTAACAAAGTGTCAGAACTCTCCAAGGAGAAGTTAGTAGTGCTCTGAATAAAGTCTTTATTCTACAGATTTCAGCCTTGTATCTAATTCCAGAATTTCTCCAAAGTTTAAAATTAGAATATTTGCAATGGACATACAGTTGTTCAAGATGGATGGACATTCAGCAGCTGGAAAGTGGTGTGTCACTTTCCCTGAGCATCATCAAACCCAGCTGAAAGCAGAGGATAATGTCTTGCTGAGTGTCAAAGTTTTGTGCTTGTTGGCTTTTAGTGTTATCCCTTTCTGACATGCAATTTAATTTGTCTTCTACCACTAGTCCCAGTGAAGTAAAACAGACATGGAACTGCACAAAATTCAGCATATGAAATTCTGCAACAACCTGTACTTCAGTTTTCAAACCACCAAAGTGTTATAGGAGGCTGGATCACCTCAAGTTTCTGGGGGATTTTTCTCTCAATATATATATACACATGCATATACACTCATGCTTTGGCTCCTTCAGTCTTCAAAATGATGCTTGTTTAGTTGTTTTAGGGTTTTCGGTCTGGAAAACTGATTGTGCAAGGAGCTAATACTCCAGTTTGAAGAAGCTAAAATACCATTTCAAGGCTGTCTTTAAGATTGTGGTTCTGTGTTTAGAGCAAAGATATCTTGAGAATATTTTTCCCCACCTTCCTCCATCTAAAACCTTTATTGCACAAAGCAGCAATACTTGCAATTTGAATCTTTTTATGGAATATAAATTTGATGTTGCACTTCAGTCTTTGATTTTCAGTCTTCCCTCAACTGATTTGGCCTATGTGGAAGTAATTTATTTTTTGTTAAGGATGAGAATTCCTATTATATGGTGCCTCTGTAATTACTCATTTCTCTTGCTTACAACAAAGAGAGCTCGGTATTACAGAGTTTATTACAGGGATTTGTTTCCTTTTTTTTCTGGTATTCAGAAGACAGCTAAATTTGACCACTGTATATTTGCAAGTTTGGTGCTTTATAGGTGTGTGTATATGATGTGTTCTCACTGCTTCTTGAACAGATGCAGTGCATTGAAATGTTAATGCATTTGCTCCATGTTTTACCAACCAGAGTTTGAAATAATTTTGGGACCACCTAGCCATCTACTAGCAAGAAAAGTTGAAACCATAAGAATGTGGTCTGTTTTAACTTGTCAGAAAAAAATATGGTGTAGGAGGTGATCATGCAAGTTTTACAGGCAGCTTCACAATTATCAGAGAATTTTAAGAAAAGTGGAATAACAGCAGATTTTTATAAATTAAATGAGAAATCTGAATTGAAACTGAACCAGGATAGTGAAACATCAATGCTGGATGTTGCTGTACATGTCACACATGAGATAAGGAAGGGGCCCCTGGAAAGGGCCCCTTTGGTTTCTGTATTCAGATACCTGCTATGTAAGATGGCCTTCATAATCTCATTATATTTGCATATATTCTAGTGGAAGTAATTTTAAATTTATCAAAAGTGAAAAATACTTAAAATCAGTCTCTATCCCTTTAAAAATCTGGCTGCATAAAAATTTCTATTTGTTAGCTAGCTGGTAAAATTCAGCCACAAAAAAACCCTCCAAACCAAGCTAACCCAAACTATACCCCTCCATCCCAAAGCTACTTCAGAAGTGATAGTTGATTCTTCATTTTTAATTATGTCATCAATCATACCATAAATTTTAAGAATTGGGCTCACCACTGATTACTAGTTGAAACCTTGTAGATTAAATTTCAACTAAAAAGAAAAAGGTAATATTTATTAAGTAATTCTTGGGGAAGATCGGACCTATCAGTGTATTCAAAAGTGTTTTTTGCAGAGTACTTTTTAAAATCTGTTTCCTGAATATTAAGTTTCTTTGTGACATTTTAAAGTTCTCTTAAGACTCGCAGTGCTGTGCTGGAGAGGAAAGATGGCTTGAGGAGCATGTAGTTTGTTTTCCATTATTTGCTTTTGTGATTCTCTGCCATGATCTTAATAATAGTGGAAAAGCTAATGCTTTATATGCATGGTACAGACCTTTTAGTAGTTATAATCTACCAGAAACTGTTCATTACTGGTCTGTCACATTGAAGTGAAACGTTTGATAAGTCTCCCGCTCTTTAGCTATATTGCACTTTAAGTTATTTATTACTTGCATGGTGTACCAAGCACACTGTGTGTTGGTTTGCCCTTTCCTAAGGAAAGGTAGCCATGCACTGCTGCTTTCTTCTCTTCCTCAGTGGCATGTGGATCTAGAGTAAACAATTTGCCTGGAATGATTTGGAAATAGCCGTTTAGTTAATATGCTCTGCAATTAGCAAAAGTTCAATTAAGTGTTAATAAATAAGGGATTTTCTATCACCTTTAGATGTATGGTCTCCTTTTACTGTATTCAACTTGTATATCCAAATAACTGTAGAACAGTTATGTGCATCATACATAGAATTTGTGCTCAGCACAATCTGTCAAATATCCAGAGACTGTGTGTTCTGAATTCATATAAAGTCTTCCTCCTATCCCTGTTTCCTGTTGCAGAAATGGCTTTTTTTTCCCTCCAGGTTTCACCTAATGACCTTTTTTTTTTTTTTTAAATTTCATATGACTGCATTTTAAACATTTCTTCATTCTTGTATTCAGGACTTATTATGTATCAGTTACTTTTTGTCCTATTCTGTGTTGTTCGGCTGCCTCTTTTTCCATATAGAATATCCAGATTGGTGACCTTTATAATACATGGTTTTTTCCTCTGTTAGTATCATTTTAGGCTGAGAAGGACTTTTCAGTGTCCTTGCTTCCTTTTGAAAACACTCTCATCACATGCAGCTGCTGCCACTTTCCTTCCACTGATGAAGTTGGTCGCGTTTGCTCATGGCTCTGTAATCAGACACTTGACTAAAATCATCTAAAATGTACTTGGAGATGGGGGCCTGCAAAATGACCTCAGAAGAGAAGATGTATCATTTCTTGCTGCTTATCCTCTGGACTTCTCGTGTAGCTCATCCTGCAGCCAGCAGTTGCTCCCCCTGCTTTTGCTCACCGTGGCTGTTGCTGGTTCCTTTGTTCCCGCTGGAGTGAATCGCACCGACCTGTTCATCCTCACTGAACCCTGCCCCAGTGCTGGAACACTGTGAACATATGCACTGCTGCTCTGCTCTCCTCCCATTCTGCACTGCTACAAATTGCTGTATTGGGTGATGGGCGCTGCCATATGTGCACAGACCATATGGTATTTTCTCCTCAATCTACAGTTGCCTTGTTTTTCATACACTGTAATACTTTGCTATATGCATGTAAGTTCAGTTTGTCTTTTGGAAGCCATTTTTGTTTGCTGGGGTTAGAGGCATATACTTACTTAGGAAACCTAATTTTGCAATAAACAGTTGCTGGTAGTAAAGGATATGAGATAATGCTCTGGATTAAACTGGAGATAGCTGTTAGAAGTGTTTAAATGATGTCTGTATCTTTACTGTTAAGGAATCAAGCAATGTAACTTGTCATATTCATTAACATCAGTATGGGGAATGAAGCTTGGAAAACATTCATCCCGAAGAGTTTTCATGAGCACCTAATTTTGCTTTTGTTCAGGAAGACACATGTCAAATACATGCTAATTATGAGTTCTGCAGCACCTTGACTGCTGACTTGAGGTCTGCGTCTGTAGCCACTTTCTGCATTCTTTGAATTCATCTTGGTATAAGATTTTTAAATATTTCAAACAGCAGATGTGCATTGCTTATAGATTTGTGTAAATGTTGGTGCAGTGTATACAAAATGCATCTCCCATACAATGATCTGTTGACATTATTCTCTGTTGCTTAGCTTCAGACACTAAAGTCATGACATGTGCTGCTGTTTGGAGGATGCCGAAGGAATTGGAATCAGGCAGTCATGAATCCCCTGATGATTCATCAAGCAACACTCAAACCCTGGAGCTACTCTGTCACCTTGACAACACAGCCCATGGCAATATGGCCTGGTAGGATTCTGCATATTTTATACTTCTAGAAAAAGCCTAAAGGATAGACCCATGCTGTTAGTTTTGTGCAGATTTATATTGAAGAAACTATGCTATGCACCCTAAAAGTATTCCATCTTTAAAAAAAAGTATAAATTGGATTTTTAGTCCCAGATGTTTCATAGATTAAAAACATATATTAAAGTCCTGCAAGCACATATGGAGTAACAGCCTGTGTACTGCTTGAATGTGTTTTTCCCCACCTGCCCCCATCTAAAGCCTTTGTTGCACAAAGGTATAATACTTAGAATTTGAATTTTTTGGAATGTAAATTTGATGTTGCATGTAAGTTTTTCTTTTTTAGTCTTTACTCAACTGATTTAGTGTGAGTATTTTATTGTTTTATAAGGATAAGAATTCATTATGTTACATGATGCCTCTGTAACTACTCTTTATCTGTTGTATAAGTCAAGACAAGGAGAGCTGCAATACAGCAAGAGATTATTACAGAAGTTGGTTCCCCTTTCTGTTATTTAAGAGGAAGTTGAATTTGTCCATTATGTATTTGCAAGTTTGGTGCTTTATGGATGTGGGTATATGACATGTTCCCACTGCTTCCTGACCAGATGCAGGACATAGAAGTTTTAAGCATCCATTTCTAGCCACAGATGTCTGGTTTGAGCCTTGCAGATTAAATTTTAACCAAAGAAAAAGGGTAAATTGAAGATGCTATTTATTAGGCAGGTCTCGAAAAGATAGGACATATCAGTGCGTTCAAAATGTATAGATGACTTTTTTCCTAACATACAGCTTTTCTGAGTGTTAAATTTCTTCATTGTAGCATCCTTTAATTCTTTGCTGCATATTTTAATATGAGTAGTCCTCCTTGTAATTATTTTAATTTTTAATTCCACTTTTTATTGTGGACACTTCTTGATAATTAATATTCCCTACTAAATTGGAGAGATTTTGTTGTTTGTTTTAATCTTTTAAGCTTTGTGCTTTTTGTCTTTTAATTTTCATAATCAGTTTCTGTCAGATGCCGGAATGCCAGAACTTTGTATGGTAGCTAGATCACTAAAGGATGAATAGGAGACATATAACTGCTTTATTATATGAATTATATGAATGCTCAGAATTTGTTTTTTGCTCTAATAACAGCTGATAACAAGCTCATGAGCAGTTTTCAGTCATCTGCTATCTGATTTTGTTCAGTACTTGGTGCTTACAAATATCTACTGCTATTTAATGCCCTTTACCTATGTGCCTGTGTATATATATGCATGGAGATTTGAAAATATTTAGTGTTACTGAGAGATAAAAGGTGTTAAGAGAATACTTGGCATTAGTACTCCTCAAATCATCTCAGGAAAGCACAGCTGAGTTAGAGGATCTTGCTTTAGAGCAGACTTGTCTATTCCCTTCTCATGCATATTGGACACAACTCATAAATGAGTAAATTAGGCCTTTTGTGCTAAATGTGTCGCATAAAGGCCACACCCCACTGAGTGGTGTGTTGTCTGCCAATGGCAAGGTAAATTTCTTTGTATTACACTACTTAAGTGTTTAGAAAAACATGAAGCCCTTAGACAGCAACGTTGCTGCTGGAACCAAACAGGAATCAGAAAAGCCATTTTTGCAATGCAAAGTATAAACACTTCTCAAACCACAATGTAAGGCCAGTGTTCTGGTGTGCACAGCCACTGTGAGATCAGTGGTGGTCTTACACCATATACTGGCATACTGTCATTTGCCTTGCCATTAGAGCACACATGCCCTTTATGTTTTGCCTGGAAAACCACAGGCTGAATGCTGGATCCGAGTTTAGTGCGAACATGATCCACACCATGCTGGAGCAGTGTGAATACAGCCATGAATGACTGGATACAGGCTTCATTTTTTAAGTTAATTTTGACTATTATTAGTCAGAATGCATGCTAAAAAAGATTAAATAAAAAACTGGGCTTCTATCATATCTTTATATGCAGGGTCTGGAGGAGTGGGCAGAGTTGCCAGTACTGTTTAGAGATGGAGCATGTAATGTTGGTGTCAACCTTTGTGACAGTGGCTCCAGATAGCAGCTTGTAGCAAGATATCTTTTGTGTGTCTTGGTATCCACTGCACAAATGCTTCATGAGATTTATGGATCTGGTTGCAGATCATAAGTAATTGAGTTTTGATTTTAAATCAGGAAAAAAAGCAAAACTATCTTGAACATGCAACTGGTTATGTATTCTAGCATCTACCATCATCCTCAGAGCTTTATTTGCTTGTAGTTTTTCTCATGTTTACCGTGTTTTACTTCCTTCCTGATCATGCTTTTTTCAGGGTAAGCCTAGTAGCTGAAATTTACCTCACAGATTTTTGTTTCTAGTATCATGCACTAAGAAACACAAGGGGTGAATTTTTTTCTAGGTCTGGTGTGTCAGGAATTGGTTTTGTTCAACTCTGTACTGATGTTAAGAACTCATTCTGCATTTTTTACCTTTCTCATCTCCTTTATGGAATTCTGTGCTCCAATTTCTCTGAAATTTTTTACTAAAAACCAGCAGAGACATGCTTTATACCAGTTCTCTTTTGTAAACCAAGACCAAAAGAGGGTTTTCAATTGATTGTGACTAAATCTTTAACTTTGCTGTTGTGTTACTGAACACTGTGCCCTTCCCACTCAAGATCTATTGAAATAATTTCCTAATCTTAACAAAACCTTTGCAAAAATCTAATATCCAAGACATTACGGGAAAATGAAAAAGAAATTTGCTTTTCTACGCTTCCATTTTATCTAGATTGCATGAGTTACTGTGTTTAAAAATTAAGCATAACCTTTCATTTTTAATATCTGACGTTGTTTAGTGACTCCAAGCTTTGAATTTGGGACTCATCAGCATTTTTACTCAAGCTCTTGTATGGCATAAAGAGAGTTCAGAAAATTAAACAGATGCTTAAATTAGGCCAACAAATAGGCCTGTTAATTGTTCTGTTTGATTCTAGTCTAAGATTTTTTCATCCTCTGCCTGCTGTTCCTCATGTAAGCCAAAATGGAAGGATTTCAAGTGCAAAAATCCTGGGTGAATTACTTTCAGTGTGGAAAACCCGAGATACACACAATAATTTGTGTGTTTAAAAAGAAAAAAGTCTTTTCAACAAATTCTTTCTGTAGATAAGTGTATGTGTTCATAGACAGTTAAACCCATATGAAAGCAAGCATGTTGGTCTATGCAATGTTGTAAGATTCAACTAAAGGAACTTGCCACTGGTTATCTTGCAAGAAGCAGTTCTGTCCAACGTATTGTCTGTATAGGAGAGGCCAAGGAAATGGGACAGCAGTTAATGAGATTTTGATTATTCCTCTGAGTGCAGCATGGAGGAATCCCCAGAACTCTTGTCTGGTAAACCCCTGAAGACTTGTATTTTAGTATTTAGAATAGTAACCTCCTGTTCTCTCTCAGTTTTTGCTGCAGACTCTTTTGGTAGTAGACTTGACAGGATAGTCCTTGGAGAAAGAAGATACTACAGACCATAAGAGAAAGTATAATCTGTGAGATCTTGAATTCATAACACAGCAGGGAGTTTCTCTTGATTCTGCTGGAAGCAGGCTTGCCTCTCAATGCTTAGCATCTTACTTTTTGCTTTCCAAAGGTGGCAGATATAAAATAGGGCAGATCCTGTTCAGTACTAAGCTATGTACTTCAAAAGAGAGGGAAACAAGTGAAGTAAGTTGGATTGTGATCTAAATGTGGAATAAAATGAAAATAAATAAGGGGAAGTGTTAGATGAACAGTGAAATACAACTGTAAAGGGGAAATTAATGGAGGTTACAGAGGCAATAGAAGTGGAGACTCAATTCTGAGAAATCTGAAAGGTGAGGAGTGAAGAATTCATGTTCTATGTAGAGCACAAGAGCTGCTAAAAATTGTTTGAAAGGGATGAATGAATATGTTAGTAATAATGATAGATTACTTCATTAGGCTGCTTTGCTAGCTCAGGTTGATTTTTTTTTTTTTTTTGGTGTATCCCACTCAATCAATCCTAGATATGAACATGCAAATATTACCATATCTAAGAGACTGTAGAGAGGAAGAGAAATTATCAATTCTTTAGAGTCACAGATGTTTCAAGAACTCCAGGATGTTTATCACTAAAATATTAAATTAGAACTTTGAATTCACAAAGGAGCAAGCTATTATAAATGAGCTGTTCCCACTGATTTTAAATACTTAGGTTTTATTTGGCATTTTATTGAAGGTCTCCAAGTAGAGTACAGAGAAGTACCGTCTCTTCCTTGGCCATACAAATCAACCTCAAGGCTGGCTTTTTACAGAAGTACAAAATTCGCTCTTATAGTCTTTTCAACTTGAGTAGGAATTTGATACATAACATTTTATTGCTTCATCATGTTCATTCCATTAATGCACACAGTCACCTGATCAAAGTTCGGCTCATTCATAATTGATGCCCTGAAGACAGATGACTGAAATCCAGAAGTGTTTTACTTAATTTTTTGGCCTTTAAATTTATTTTAAAAAACCCAAAAGTCCACAAAATCAAGCCATCCCAAAACATTTTCAAGTAAAAAAGCCAAGTAAGAGAATATGAAACTCAAAAGTGAAAATGGTGTTTTTAATAGCTCTAACACTTTCATGTGTTATTCAGGTATCACTTCTCTTTCCTGTCATGATGTTGGTGATGTTACTTCTTCTCTACAACTCCTTGTAAGCTTCAGGATGGATGTGTAAAAGTTCTACCTTAGGATTTCATTAAAAAAAAAAAAAAGAGAAAGTCTAAAATAATTTAATAGTTTGTACCTAATGAATATAAACCTGAAAGTAACAATACTTTTAGAACCATCATATGGTCTTGAATATGTGGTACAGTAACTGTTAGAGATGTTTCATAGCAAAGGCATGTAATAAATGCAATCATAAGTTTTTTAATGTTACCTTATTTTAACACTTTGTATGTCCTACTACCTGGAATATAATTGTGAGGAGAGAGCTCCCTCTGATATTTGTATAGAGGTTTCTTTGAGAGTGTCAGGACTGTCAGTTCCATATTCTAGAGTATAAAATTAACTCTGTATTTTTGAGTGGGGGGTGAGGGAGGCTGGGTTGTAACAGCTGCCCAGCAGGTATTAATTGTATCTTCACATGATGCACAAAATTTCAGAGCCATCTGAAATTGTCAGCATTTAAGGATAATTCTTCACACTTGGTTCATTCTACATATTCCATCAGCCACTTCTGATATTACAGTAAGTATAGAGACAGTTTTTTTAGACTAACTTACTAAGTGACAGCTTTCACTGGGTATGTATCTTAACAACTTCTTATCAGTGCTGATAATGCCCTTTATATTTTGATCCTTTCTAAGATGGTAAAAGTTTAAACTGTATTCATGTCTCTGTTCTCTTCAATTCCACGTGGTCCTGAATTCTTAACAGGATTTTGGTCTCTTGAATCTTTGATTGGCCTTTATTGTAAATAAAGTAATTTATTATATATAAATACAAATGTTCAGTGTTCAACCATTAGATGACTTTCTTACATTTTCTTACATTTAAAATATGTCTCAAACCAGCAGAGGAATTTAGAATACTCATTTTCTCATTTTCATTCCATTGAATGTTTGTGGTAATTTTGAGTGGTTGGTATTGTGCAATTTTAAAAGTTAGAGCTCTTCAATGTAATCATTTTTCTAGGGAATAAATGTGATTGATTAATTGGATACTGAAATAATAGAACTTTGTATTATATGACCTGTATATTATGTTAGCTTTTAATCAGAATTTGACTCCACTCATGTAAAGAGGGAAACTTAGTCAAGCTAAAATCTGACACTGAAGCAAGTACTAAAGGGAAAAGTAATTATTTGTTCATTTCTGTGAACTTACTATATGTATTCGGTTAACTTATAACTTCTAATAAGTTAAATAGATTCCATATGCTTGAATGAAAATTAGTTTTTATGAGCTCTTTGCAGCTGTTTTTGTTTAGTTTGGATTCATAAATCATGATACAGAAAATAGTGCAGAAATTATGTTACTCTGCTAGTTAAAAAAAGGGATTTGGAGAGTAGTATTTTACTTTTCCATCCCAACTTGAACATAGTTCAGTTTCTGTTCTTACCATATTCCCCAGTGTTACTACTAAGTTAGTTGAGATTTTTCCCCACTGAAAGAAAATTTAGCTGTTTTTAAAAGGGGTTTTCTTCCTCTTTGTAATGTCACTTAAGCTATTCATACCACTAAAAAAATGAGGGTTGAAGTCTGCCTCAGCTGATTTTGCAGGTGAAATAGATACTTCTGTTTATTCTACTACTATTCTTTTTGTTGCAATATTTTTATGTTCAGTCTTACTGAATTGCTTAAGATGTTACTGGGAAATGTTAAAGAAAAACAGTGTTGGAGAACTGTGAAGAAATCAGTTATGCAGGAAAAATTTAAATGTACATGAGGAACTAACTGAACAGGTGCCCCTGTTTTCTTGGTATCAGACGCCAGTTTGCTCTCCAAAGCCCCGTTAAGAATTTATTATTTAGAATATATATCCCTTAGGGTAGAATTCTTTCCAGCACAGTATTCTGGGATGACTATAGATGTAGCAATGTTGCTGCTGACACTTGCTTACATAGTAGTTAAAAATT
The DNA here is from genome assembly GCF_028018845.1 of Melospiza georgiana. Taxonomy (NCBI): domain Eukaryota; kingdom Metazoa; phylum Chordata; class Aves; order Passeriformes; family Passerellidae; genus Melospiza; species Melospiza georgiana. The sequence goes on from NC_080432.1 coordinate 94,913,116, forward strand.
CAGGGTTTTGAAATGTCTTTTGGATGCCCGTTTGATGAAAGAATTGACCCTTGTACATTAGTGATCAGGTGTATCTATTTGGTAAAATGTCTGTGAGACCTGAAGGGGTGCCCTGCAGCCTCCCACTGTCCATCCATCCCAGTGTTCGTGCTCCAGCAATGGTGATGGAGAGGTAAATTAGGGAGAGCACATCAGTTACAGTCCCAGCTGCTTCTTGCAGTCTCTTCACCTCAAATTCCCCCAGAATTAGCAGTTGCTGGATTAGAGTTGTTAGAGGGTACATCTATGCTAGGTCTGTGTAAACCTTTAGCATTCTGTTCTTCTGATCAGGAGTGGTGATTTCCTTCAACTATCAAGGCAGATCTAGGCAACCTAGATCATCTAAGGCGTGTGTTTTAAATCACTGGAGAAATATACACAGAGGAATATTCTGCTTTGGTAGCTTTGAAAAATCCCTTATGAAAACACTCAAATTGTCCCTCTCAAAAGTTGATAGGTTTTTTCTTTAAGGTAAGTCTGCAGAGATTGTTTTTGTAAATAAGTTTGTTTCAGCCCTTAATTTTTGCCTTAGTGTGTGGAAAAAAATAATGTCATCCTGAGGCCTTCAGAAGCTGGACAAGAGTTTTACCTGTGTGTTTTCCTGACAGACACTGATACTACAAAAATATTTTTCCTAGGCTGACTAGCTTACTTGAGCTACAGACAAGCCAGTTATATATTTCTTTCCTGACGTGTCAAACATCCATAATATTCACTTGCGAGTTTTTTAAGCCCTGTTCAAGCAACAGAATAGAAATGGTGTCTGTGGCAGCAGCTGCTTCATGGATAGTGTGTCATATAGATGATAATTTAATTTAAAAAATTTTAGAAAGAAGTGATTTTTCTGTGGCACCTCCCTTGTCGGGATGCTTTTTTATTTGTAAAGCAGTTTAATTTTTCTGATTATAATAATAACACAGGAGTCAAAATAAAGCCCAGCTGTCTTTGGGGTTCTTGTCCAAAATACCCCTTCATTTTTTAATTCTCACTGATCAGCAGCTTTTTAGCTAAAATGTTCACCTTACCTTCTAGGTTTTTTTTAGGAAACTGTGGTTCTCGTTTCACCACATCCTCATTTGCACTCTGAATTAGATCTCAATGTCTGAGGATTTTGAGATGAAGTGTAACTTTTGTTCCCTGCAGCTCAATACACTGTAAAATAGCCAGAACTGATTTCATTCAGAAATGTGGCTGATTTGTAGAGCACTTGGGTAGGGAACAAGATCGTGGGTTCCAGGTTATACTTGGTCTGAATTCCTGTCTCTTAGAATTAATGTTCTTATTATCTGATAAGCAAGAGTAATCTTTAAATTGAAATCATTGTAATGCAAAGCAGGCACAATATTTGAGTTCTTAATATGTGAATTTTTCTTGTGGGCTGCATGGAAGCTGCAGGATGGTCTGCTGAGTTACCAAATGCATGGGTATATTTTCCATTTTTCAGTGCATGAGTTTTCAGTCCAGCCAAATTTTTCTATTAATAGAAATAAGTGATTGTCACTTCTGTAATTGCAGTTAAGCAGTAGTTAATGCTTGCTTTGTCCAACAGTTGTGGCATAACTGCAGTTCATGTCAATGAAAGTGTATGCATATTGGTTTTTTTCTTCCTTTGTCTATAATGGAGGACTTTGAATTGTTCTTTTGTAAAAGTTCAGTATGTTTATTGATAAAAGTGTTAACTATCTTTGCAGCATGAGAGAAGATAGTGGGTTCCTTTCATGTGTGCATTTGAGTGAATATTTTAAATACTCTTATTTTTTGCTAAGGTAATGTTCTCTTTAGGATTTAATTTTATTTTTTTAGACTAAAAACTACTAGCTGCAAGCTTTATTGAAGCATCCTGAGTTAGATGATAACAAAACAGGTAAAATACAACAAATATAATTGCTTGTCTTCTGTTTATAGATTATTTAAAGAGCAACCGTGAAGTTGCCACTCAGTTTCTGCTCCAGTGCAGGGTTTGGGAGGGCTTTTGGGGGAACCATGAGACCTCCATCACCTTTCCTGGGGGGAAGGGGCCCCACAGCTGAGCTCGGTCACTGCCTCTCACCAGAGGTTTGTGCACCACACACCCAAAGCCTCTCTCCCCCCACCCTTTGGTGTGAGGGTCCGTGCGAGCCTGGCAGCCCTGGGCTGTGGTCTCCAGCTTGATCCCTCTGGGAATGTGTTCTTCTTCCCAGCCCAGGCCTGAGTCACTTGATCTCCATCAACGTGCAGCCCAAGGCTCCATTCAGGGTTTGGGTGGTTTTCTCTGCAGCTTTTATACAGTTTTGCTGTAATAGGCAAAAGTCTTTCATGGAGATGTTTAAGCCATAAATTATAACATTTCAGTCTCCAACCATCCGGTTACTGAATTGATTCACGCAAAAAGCAAAACAAACTAAAAAAACTTGGGTCTAGTCATGGACTTCTGAGAAACTTCAAGCAGTCAGACTTCAACAGGGCTCAAAAGATGAAAACAGCATATCAAATGCTTTTAGAGAGCTGAGGGTTCAGTCATAAAATGGAAAGATGTTTCTCCGTTAACCTATTGATACTAAAGTTATGATCTCTACCCTCAGGTATATTGTTGGTGTAAAATTATTGGGAGGCTGCAAAACTTGGTTGCAGAAATGTTAGAAAATTACAAAAATAGAAGCCTATTCTCATAAAATGACAAGTGTTCTTTCAATCCTACTGTTACCTCCAGCAAATTTATTAGGGTTAGAGTGCCTAGTTAGTTAGTGGAGCTGCCCATACTGACTGGTTTAAATATGCTGCTTTTCATAGGCAGAATAAGAGAGGAGCACTGATTTCTTGCATTCCTTCCTGTATAGCATGAAGTGAATCTCAGGTTAAAAGTATATGCTGATTAAGTCATGATGACAGCTGAAGAGTTGGAAGAAGTTTGCATCAAAACTAAGGCTTATGATTTTTGGTGCACCTTCAAAAACCATGCATAACAATCCATATGAACAATTCTGAGGTTTCAAATTAAAGCCTTCTAAAATTAGTGTACATCAAGGTCTCTGGTTGTATTTCTATGTATGCAGAATGACTGCTATAAGTTTCTAGTTAATGGCAGATTTTGGACTTAAAATATATATGATGGATTTAATCTAAAGGAAACCAGAAGGAATGTGGTTGAATGTATTTTGGTATAGATTAGATCCACAGAATTAAAATGGCTTTCTAGTTCAAATTCTGATGGATTTTACTGTTGTTTTTCTGTTTTGCAGTGTTATGTGGGAGCCAATGGGAGATGGTAAAAAGATTATTTCACTGGCTGATAACAACATATTATTGTGGGATTTGCAGGAAAGTTCAGCCAAGGCTGTGGTAAGAAATTTTCTTTTAACAAAACATGCTATACTTGAATATAGTCAAAACAGCAGCATTCCTTAGCTTAGAATTTGCTAATCTTTTAACTATTCCTTCAGAAGTATCTCGTTGCCTATAAGGTAGGTGGGGGAAATGAATATTCTACCATTGCCTTATTCAGGAGTGTATAAGAGTGGTATTTTAGTACCTGTCGGTAGTGGGTAAATGTTTTTTTTGTTCTAGAGTTCCCCTTACTGTCCTTCTGCTTTTATAGTGAGAAATCTAGAATAAAGCAGTTCTAATTTGGTGAATGTCTACAAGTGGAAAAATTAATGATCAGTCAAGCCAAAGGTTGCTGAATTCAGATAATGGTGTAGTAACTCACATTGGTTAATACCATGCAGCCCTTTATTTAATTTACAACTCTGGATTGTATAAGCATAATATAAGTTTCTCTATTTGTTATGTACTGATTTGAATTTTCAATGTTAGTTTTATTTAGTAATATACAGTTTATTCAGATTATTTCACTTACTGTTAAAAATGTTATATTCAGGAACATATATAAAAAGTGTCATTGGCATAGATTTTTGTCTGATTATGCCATATGATAGAATGTATGTAGAAAACTTTGAATGATTCCATGTAGTCATTTAGATCAGTGTCTGTGCTTATAAATGGAAACTTGTTATGCCAAGGACATTGCTATTCAATTGATCTGTTGTCACCTTTAACTCCTTAGGTCAGGGTTAATTCTTTTCCTGGATGCACAGAATCAGGTTTTTCAACTTAGTCAATACTAAGTGTGTCCTAAAATCTTTCCTGTTTATACCACCTGACTGCATGCAAATAGATGACAACGTAATATAATATAGTTTAATACTTTGTGTTTATAATTAAGCCCTTTGGGTTCCTTCTCTAGATGAGAAACTTTAGGGGTTTTTCTCACCTGCAACTTCAATAGTTATGTTGCCTTCCAAGGCTTCAAATTAGTATTTCTTTTTATCAAATTGATGTTGAGAGTTTCTGACAGCTTACCTCCAGGAGATTGTCTGTCAGGCAATGTATCCCCTGCATTACACCTGCATTAATTAGTATTTATTTCCTAATGTCTGCATACTACACAAACCTTTCTGCAGTATTGAAAAAGTACTTTGGGGTTGGTACTGCTTCCATGCTATGGGTCCTCATGTCTCTTTGAAGTACTGGGACTGCTAGGCAACTTAGCCTAGCTTAACTTTTCCCCTTCTCCTGCTTTCACTCCTTGTGCAATTCTGTCCTCACTTGCTGAAATTCTTTTGAATGTTAATGAATATTTTCAGTGTTTGACCCCTTTCTCATAACTCTCTCCAATTTTTTCTTAATCCTAACCTCCCTCCCATGGCAGGGGATTGGCATTAAATGATCTTTAAGGCCCCTTTAAACCCAAACCATTCTATGACTGTGATTTCCTCTAGGATGCTGTCTGGTGTATCATCAGTTTCTCTGTGGAAATCTTATCATGAATGCCAAATTTTATGGGGCTTTTGTTCCTCATTTTATATTGCTTGGGAATTATTTACTAGAATTTTGTATGTTGTGTCTTCCTTATAGTATTCCTTTATCAAAACTAAACCCCTACTCTATCACACAAATATTTGTGCAGATAACTATGATTTCCATTTTCTTTTCCTTCCATTGCTAGAATTATGATCTGTATAATTTTGGAGAGGAATAGATGCTATCAAATTTTGTAATTTCAGCATGATTTGAGGAATCAGTATTTTTATCCTCAAAGCAGCATTCAGCTTGCAGATCTTTCAGTATTTCAAGTAGCATTGCTTATTAGAGTATTTTTTAATTGATACTTCTAAAATATTCTTGTACTACATAAAATGTTGATGGCACAAAAGAACTCTAGAAGGCAAAGTGATAAAGGAATTAAGGGGATTTAGCTTGTAATATTATATGTTTATATTTTTATGAAAGGAAAATAATACAAGCAAATGTGAAGTTCTGTATCAAGGAAACCACTTCACCTAATGAAGTAGATATATCAACCCTTGATTGACATCTTCAGATAAGAGCATTTAAAAATCTTTGTTAAAAACCTTTGTTTGCAGAAGTTAAGAATGTTGTTCAGATTTTACAATCAGGCCCTCAGGAGGCTTGATATTGAATTTGACTGATCCTCCATATTTCCATCTAATCTAGTATCTCATGTGATTGCACTGTAAACAAGCATTATTTGTGATTTAAAATTTTACCTGAGGATAACTGTTTAGCATAATCAGTCTTCTGCTCCAGCAGCTTTGAGTTGTTCTTAGATGATACTTACTTCAATACCAAGTCATACACTGCTGTTAAAGTGAAGATTGATAAAGTTCACTGAAGCTTGACTATCAGAAAACACATCTCCATGCATCAAAATCTTGAGCCCAGTGAATCACTTCTCAGATGATTAGAATTCTTGAAATTTTTGAATGTTGAATTTTTGTCTGCAACAAATTTGTCTTACACGTGTCTGTAGATTCCTGAGCTAGCTGGAGTCCAGCTGAACAAGACTGAGGAAAGCATAAGCATCTCTTTAAGAGATCTGCACAAGAGTTTCTAGTAATGAAATATAAGACAAGCTGAAGTCCAGTATCATAGGCTTTTTCAGGACTAGAAGTGACTGTGGTGCATTTCTGAAATATTCAAAGATTGCCTTCTTACTAAGAAATTAACTGTATACTTGTATATATGGCTGAAAAATAATAACTTTTATTTTGTAGCAATTTTATATTTGCAAAAAATATATATGGCTGACGGTTACAAAGAGCAATAAAGAAAAACAAGCAATGTTTTGTTACACAGTTGGCTTTCCCTTAAAAAAAAATAAGAGAAAACCCCTCCTCCATAGACCAACACTCTACCCCAATTTTTGCTGCTGTAGTATTTAGAATGAGGGAGAAATCTGTGTGAACAGGTTAATTATAAAACAGATAGCATTAGTAGAGGTAAGTAGTAAATATATTTTCCATTTGGTTTTCACCATGGACAAGGAGTGTTTGTAGACTAATGAGCTGTTGGTGAAACAGTGATTTCTGTCTGTGAATATCCTTTTTATAAGGGATTGTTGCATGCATAATATATCATAATGCTAAAAAGCACATGATTTCTATTTTAATGTTTTTTTATCAGAATCTAAAATGAGACTTTATTGAGATATTAATAAAAAGAGCTTTTTTTTTTTTTTTTTTTTGGCCTGGAAAACAGATATAAAACAGCCTAAAGCAAAGAAATCAGGTTTTGCCATATTAAAAAAGAGGCATGTCAAGGCAAATTAAAAAACAAACAAACAAACAGAAAACCACAATATTTCCTTTATATGCAGTTACAGGGAGGTTATGTAAATGACAAGAGGAGTTGTCTTTACTGTTCATTAAGATGGAAGATTGTCCATTTTTGGGATCTCCTAGCCACCTGATGTCTTATCACCTAACGTCCTTTGTTTCAAGCAGGCAGTGACTAAGCAGGATGTAAATGGTGTTGGGGAAACGTCCCTGTCTGACCATCCAGGAGTCACTGTGGCAGTCACACTCCCGTGGGCAGAGACTTTGGGCAGCTCCAGGGGGCTGACAGGGCCCTGCTGGACTCCCTGCATGCCCCAGCTCACACATTCCAGGTTTCCCATAGCAGTCTCTCAGTCCTCTCCATCCCTTAAGTAATTTAATCACAGTGCTACAGCAAAACAGCCTGGGCTGGTGCCTCTCATGAGGGACCCTGAATAAAGAAAATCCAGAGGTTTTATACCCTCCAGTTTATGCAGCTAAAGTCTGGGGTCTTCCTTCTCAATCCTCTGCTCCTGCTGTGTCTCTGAGTGTCCAGTCAACTGACTGTGACACAGGTGCCTGTGCCTTTTGTTGTGCAAATGGTCAGCGCTTCTTTCTAGCCCCTTGCCTCATTTCCCTCCGCCATCCAAAGTTCAGTCTGCAGCTGCACACCAAGCTAGCTCCACTGAATGTTTTCCTCAACACTAGTGAACTTATATATTCTGTAGGGATTGCTAAGGGAAGAACATCTTTATATGCAAAATATGCATGTTGCGTAGACTTGTAAGTAAAATAGCAGTGTACTTCTTTGTGTATATATGTGTTATTACTAAAAATGTTGTAACTAAAACTTAAATCAAGAGCCTAGGATTAAAATAATAGCAGTGTCAGTGTGTTTGAATTGTTTTCTCTTTTTGTAAAAAGCACATGATGGTGTTCAAGTTGAATAATATCATCACTGTTAACTAAAAGTAAGATCAGGTCCACTGTATCTATATCAGGCAATAAAGGTAAGGGGGTATTCATTACACTGGTGCATCACTGCTCTTCCTGTTTTTACAACACCTTTCAATTGCTTCCCTTTTTTTGCATAGGTACATATTATAGGCCATTTTAATGGCAAGAGGTAGACCAAATGCTACTTTTATGGATCTTTCATGTTTATGAAAGTTTGTCTAAAATTCAGGTATAACATAAATGAAAAATTGAAAATATGTGTGTCTTTAAAATTTTGTGTCGGCCAGAATTTTTGCTTCTCTACAGTGATCAAAACTTCAGAGTCTGATTTGGTTCCTTTTCTGTATCTGCCTGTGATTTACAAGTCACATTGTTTCATTAAAATTAGCCTGAAGAATTGTGCAGTTCCCAATAGAATCAGAGCTTCTTGGTAATGAAATTATTGGTGTGTCCATTCTCTGAATTATCTAGTCAGCTTGGGATAAGAAACATTTGCTAACTGTAATTTACTGTACAGTTCAGTGGGTTTGTTTGGGTTCATTTTGGTTTTGGTTTGGGTTTTCGTTTTTTATTTTCTTTCAGTATTTTTTTTTGCTAACTTGTTTCCTCCTTACAGTGTTCAATTTGCCTGTATTTACATTAAGACAAGCTTCTCCTGTCCTTTTGATCACTCCCTTTATTATTGTTTTGAGGACATTACCTTCTGGGGTGAAACTAATCTTATGCTCACTGCATCATTACCTTTTGCAATTAAATTAGCTATTCTTTGCCATTTATAATCATTAGCTATACCCAAGAGAAGCCCAGACAATGCACAAGGTGTGGATAGAATCTGCTGAGAAGAAGACAGTTAATATTTCTGTGTACAGATTTGAGGTCAGATGTCAACAAATTGCTAGAACTCTTCCTTGAGTAAATGTAGTATGTTTGGCATGGCAGATGAGTGCAGCAGAACGAAATAGAGATATGAAAAACAGAAAAATATCTAGATTTTAATATGTTTTCACAAAGGGGACAAATAGAGGTGTGGGTTTGATCATTCTAATCCAAACTATTATAATTATATTCCTTTTAGATTTCTTGTGGATTATTTAGCAGCATTCATGTTGTCTTGGTTCAGAACAATGGATAATATCAAGCAGTGGCATTCCAGGCAAGGCAGAATATATTTTGGGGAAGATTTCACAGGTTATCTGGATAAAAGTGATGTATCCAAATAGAGAGAACGTTAGGAATAAGCATGAGATGCTTTCTTGGCAAGATAGCTGCTATTTCTCAAGACAGGAAATACCTTGTGGAATTCAGTGGAGAACTTTTTAGCACCCCATTACTACTGCAACTAAAATAAACATAGATTAACTATAGGAGGGCAGAAAACTGTCAGAAGAAAAAAAAAAGGGAAATTACTGATCAGAATGAGAGTAGGAACCAGCTCATAGGGTTGGAATCAATTTTATTTAATGGTCACCTTAACGATAGAATAGAAGTAGGAGTGAAATAATGAAAATTATTGCTGGCAGAGCTTGGAATGCATCATCAGCATATAAGAATAACAATATAGTTCAGAGGATGAACTGGTTATTTAGTTTAATTTTTGTAGTATAAAGCAGAAAACTTATGTTTAAGGAATAAAAAATATTTTCTTACTGTAATCCGGAAACTCAGCACTTAAAAATATGTGAATTTTGTTACTTAGCTATTCTGAGAATAGCTCTGAGCTGCCAATATGATGAGGCTATTTGAAAAGGTAAATAGTTTTAAGATGGTTCAGGAGTCAAGAACAGTTATGAAAGGACTCCATGGCATGGTTTCCTGCAGTTGGAGGAATTGAACTCAATTTACCATCCTCATCAACTTTTTTGTTTCTGTCAATAACGAGTCAGAAGAACATCATGCCTTTTAATGTCCATCTCAAAATAGTCTGCTTGGGTTTGTCTACTTAGTGTAGCCTGTAATCTATCTTTCTTCTAAGTACGTTCCTGTTCTGTTCTTGGTCACGTAGCTCTTCTGTTCTTGGAAGAGAGCATGAGTTGTTGGTTCACTGTCTCCATGCTGCTTGTGGCTTTCCTAGACAATTTCTGCACCTTTTCCATTTAATATGGGTTTTGGGTTTTTTTGAAGGATAGTGCCTGTCCTTTCCTCTTTCCAAGGCAGATCTTATGTAATCAAATTTTGAAGCAGGAAAATCAACCTCAGTCCTTGATATTTTGACAAAAATAAGTTGGAGTCATTGATACTTTGATTTGAATACACAGAAATCAGTCCCAGATCTAGGATATCCTAGGACAGATTTTTTTCATATTTTGGTTCTTTGTTTTTGTAAAACCCCTTCCTTCACTGAGGATAACACAAACAATGTAACATTATCAGAATAGAACTGTTTAATTTTTTTTTTAATATTTTTTTTCTTACTTCAAAATGTTGCTCTAGTGCAACTGTAGTATAATATCATGCTTCTTTTCTATTTTTGTTCTTGTGTCACCAGATTTAGGCATTGTTCCAGCTAAGCATTTAGGAATAGTGTAAAATCCATCCATACTCCAGTAACCATTTTACACTGTTCAAGATTCCATTTTCTCTAGACTTCTTTTCTGAAATCAGTGTGATCCTTGCACATTGCAAGAGTAATTCCTGATTTTGTTGTCTAAAAATAGACATTCCGTCTTAGTCTATTCCGTTCCTTTTTCCTTAATGGAACTCCCATTTTGTGTTTATAAAATAATACCATGAATTGTTTATCCAAACTATCCCATGAGGCCCTCACACCTGCATGTCTTCATCCCCTGGGCAGCACAGATCTTAACCGTCATGCGAGAATAATGCTTAAAATACACATATGTCATGTTTTCTTCCCTTTTGTAGTTAGCTTTTCTGCATTTAAAGAGGTGGAGGAAAGATTTCAAGGTAAAAAGTGCGCTTACTTACCTGTCCATATATTCAGTATGAATTAAAATTACAACTAAGGTGTTTTTGAACCTGCATTTTGATTCTGAGCTACCAATTTTGTTTCCTTTATTTCTTGATGTCTAGGAAGGAAACTTGTATACTTTGTTCTGTTACATAAGAATTCCTGTTTATGTATGAAAATGTCTCTTCTTTATCTCCAAATTGTCCTTTAAATCCTTGCAGTTGCTTTCAGGTTCATAGATGACATGGAAAAGAAGACCAAGTCAATTTAGAACTTGTCTGTATATACAGTTGGACATCTGTATAAGGAAAGATGTCATTTAATTTACTTATGAATTGCTTATGAAGGCAAGGATGAATTGGCCCACCTGGCATGTAGGTGTTTTTTTTCATATGTTATTGAGAAATACCACAGTATGTGTGTGCTGGCCTCAACCCTAAACTTTTGACTGCAAAGAAGAAAAATTTGATCTTTTTATAGTAGCTTACACGTTATATATATATGTTTGTGTATGTGTGTATGTCTATATATATGTCTCGAAGAAAGTATAGTCTACTGCTTACAAAGACCCTCTGCCCTGAGTCATGTTTTGAATATTATGATGCTTTCCATCTCAAGAGCAGATTTTTTAAATACCTGAGAAAATATACTCCCTTTGTTGGTTCTATCTTATTGTCAGTGATAGCATTGGCTTCCCTCTCCCCAATCTAAGCTTTGAATGGCCAAGTCTGCTTTCTAAAGAAACTTATTTAATTTTTGAAATTACCTACACAAGCTATGAATATTCTCTTGAGCTTGGAATCTAGTATGTGTCAAAAAATAAAAATGAATTGTATTATCCAGTGTTCTGTGCAGTGCTTTTTCTTTCTATTAATAATCTGTGAGTTGTAGAAATGTTTTCAGGCAGTATTTGTTCTAGAGGAGTAGGTTTGGCCAAAGTGTTAATGTTACTCATTAACACATGAGCAGTATATGTATTCTCATACATATTCATACAAGCAGTATTCCCCTGTATGCTGGGAATTCCATGTTATTTAAAAATAAAAAAAAACAATATTGTAATTCCTTGATTTTTAAGCATACTGCTAAAGAAATTCTTGGTGGAGTTGTAGTAATAAAATTTAGCAAGATGCATACATGAACATTTGTACAATATACAAATAGATTTAGGCCATTTAGTATTGGCAGCATATTTTTCTGTTGATATCAATTAAAGTTTATGTAAACAGTTTATATGTTTTAGTCTTTTTCATCCATTAAAGCATAATATTTGTGCTGAAAAATCTACTATTAAATAGAATATTGATGTTGCATTGGGATCCAACAGGATCCCGTGCCGTAATCTGCTTTTGTGAAATACCTCATAATGAAACATTTTGAAATATGAAAGTTGTGTGAAAGATGACCAAATAAGTCAGCTGTTTGTGTAGCCGCTTGAAATTTCTGTAAATTTTGTATCTGATTAAATGCAAATATTTTGGTTTTCCTCTTTCTCTTTAGCTATTAAACAGTTTCAGTAAGTGATCAGAAGTATAAGTAATTTGCAGTGTAGGCAGCTTTGATTTCCCCCGTGTTCACATGAAATTGGGGGATAACTTGCCATACAACTTCAAAGAGAAAGGTGATTACTTTGGACCTTCTTTTCATTAACTGTGGAGATGCAGAGCTGCCTGCTCTAGGATGTGTAAGCCTGGTTTTGGAACCGAAACCTTTTTATGTCACAGATTGTAGATGTGTAATCTAGTATCTACTGTTATTTTCACAGGCATGTATGTGGTGACATGGGCACCTGGGCCTTGACTTCTTTATTTTTAAAAGCTGCTATACATTTATCAAAAAGAGTCTTTGACACCATAACTCTGTTGCTACAGATAAAATTTGGCATTTTGACATGGAAAAAAATCTTGTAAGACTGTTAATGAAGCTAAATGCATGTGTGTGTGTGTGACAGCTACAAATCTGTGCAGTGTGCCCATATTATTTCAACAATGATCTGAAACTTCTTAAGTTTATAGAAGAGTACAGTACTTGTAATAATTTGGCATACATTACACTGCATAAGCCTTTTAAAAAAATAGTGATAGAAAATTAGCTCTAGCTTTTATTTGTTGTTTCTGTACTTTTTTTCCATCAATCTTTGGATTTGGTAGTCTGTTACACTTGGAGCAATAGGCTGTTGAACAGCTTTGTCTTCATTGCAACTAATTTCATTTTAGTGTTACATTTAGAAACATTGCCAGCTTTGTTTCATTATTCTAGCTCTCTAGTTCCACAGCCTTGGAAGGGAAAGGACAATTAAAATTTACTTCGGGCAGATGGAGTCCACACCACAATTGTACGCAGATTGCCACGGCCAACGATACCACTGTCCGAGGCTGGGACACACGGAGCATGAGGTAAGGACAGCTTGCAGTCATGTTCTCTAGAAAAGCAATCTCCTTTGGAGGGAGATTTTTGCATTGATCCTAGCATAAGTTTTTTGTTTGAAATGGTAAGTGGCATTCCTATATGTTATAAAAGGAATAGAAAGGTTTGCATAGCTGATATAGTTACAATTTAACAAAGGTTTTTCTCTGGTATTTCCCCTCAGCTTCAATTCTAACTTGTATATTGAGTTTTATTGAACCCTGTACTAGTCTCACAAGGATTTGTTCAATACATAGGAATTACCTGAATGAAGCTGTTTTGTAATTCAACCTGAAAATGCTTTAACAGCAGTCCTGACTATGCTATGAGCTATCTTCATAGCATTTAAAGGTGACTTTAATTTTGGAAGGCAATTCACAAGTTCACTATTCACTTCTGATTTTAACAAAGTGTTCTATACTAGACTAATGATTGTAGCATACTGGGTATAAGAAATCACTGAATCTATCAAAATCATAACCAAATAGAAGCTTTGAATATACCTAATAAGGCATTTCCCCCCCTTCTTAGTTGTGATTTTGATAAGCAAAGGAGTGATGTTGTGCACATCTGTTGCCATGACTACTAAAGCCTCTTCTTTTTTAAAAGTACACTTTATCCCCTTAGCACATAGTAATTTATCACTAAACTGAGAAGACTGATGTCTTGTAATAACTTTTGTTGCTTTAAAGGGCGATGACTTTAAATTTAGTTCAGTGGTTCCTGCCAGCTCAGAGTTTTAGCAATAAATCCCTTGTTTGCTAGTCTTTGTGGTTTTCCTGAAAAGATTTATTTAATGAAGGAAAGTTAAAAATACAACAATTAAAAGTCACTTCCTGTGAAGTGTTTGAAAATCATGTTTGAATGTCCTGTTTTTTGCCTTGTAAAATTATATATAAAAATCTAATTTTATGTAATGTGTATACTTACATTTATAAAGACATCTTATAAAGACAAGAGTGGAAAGAGAGGACAAAGGAGAAGGGGTTTTATTAATTTGCTTTTTTTCTAACATATAGCAGGCAGATATTTAGCCAAAGCTTGTGTTTTGAAGAAAGAATATTAAATATTTTAAAGTCTGCTTCATGCTCTGTCTCATTAGAAGAAGCATCTCTATCTTGCATTAAAGAAATTATCTGAGTAACTTCTATGAATGCAAGATTATCTGGATATTGGAGATCCTCAGTGAAAGGGGTAGCTTGGTTAACAGAAGCAAATCCCACTATTGTATTTACTTTAAGTAAAGCTCAGAGTCAATAAGTCCTTAAAACTGGTTTGTCCTTAAACCAGTTTGATAACTAGACTATGCCAAAGAGCTGTTTGCAATATACTCAAAAAGTATGTGCAATAGTAAGTCTCATGTTCATTTAGGCTGTAATATGTCTATTATGTGAATATTTCATAATGATTAGTTAGGCTAGAAGTAGGAGCTTAAAGTCAGGGCAATATAAACAGTAGCAGAATAAGAAGCATAAAAAGAAGGAGGGGGGAGGAATCAAGGGCAGAAAACTGTCCTACCAGCAAAGTGAAGAGAAATACTAGAAGCAGCTGGAGTAGCTGCTCCTGCAGAGTGTGGTTATGATAGCTGCAAGATAGAGGAAGTACATTCTTTTGGACATAGCAAACAAAGAAGGGGAGAGAAAAAAAATGATTGTCAGGAAGAGTCCTAGACCAGACTAAGAAGCAGTCGTAATCAGAGAAGAGCTTGTGAAGCAGAGAAGACAGACATTAGGCTGATTGGATTTAGAGAGAGAACTTTATCAGGAAAATTCAGACTCCAAGGCTAAATTCTAAATAATATGTAAGAAGAATAATATGAGCCAATAGCTGGAGAAAATGTTCATGTGGTCTGGCATTAATCTTATAATGTAAGGGGGAAATTTAGTGTATGTATTATTGCTGCAGGTAGGGTGAAAAATGATGAAAAGAATATTCATATTTGGGAAGGAAAGGTATCAAATGGTCAGAATAATAGTTAAGTTGGGATAAAGTCTTACGTGGTGAATAGTCCTGAATATACAATGACAGTACAATTTTTAAGCCCTTACACACAGGTCTAAGCAATGCAAGAAAAAAGTGATAGGTGCAGTGAAGGAGGAAATGTGTGTTACCACAGCAAGCATACTTGAGAATTTTTTTGCCGTATACATATTCCAAAAAAATAAATGGAAGCTTGAATTGCACTCCTAGAATACTTGGTACAAAGGCTTACCTGAAGGATATCCTTAGCCTCTCAAACTCTGAGGAGAGTGTTGATGCTAGATCTCTTAGTAATTTCACTGGTGACGGCCAGAACTGTCAAGACAGGGCTTAGTGCAGGCCTGATATCTTTGAATCTCTCCTTCTGGAGCAATTTTGCTTTGTATTTGTAGTTAGGTATTAACAGCAAGAGACTATCTGATAGTGACAGAAGACCATAAGTATATGTAGTTTTCACAAGAAATAGGAATTTTTGCTCAATATGTTTACTGAAGAGAAACATTTTTCATTTAAAGAAAAACAAAAAGCTCATCAAGTGTTGAAAAGTTCCAGTGAAGACTGTAGGAGATGGTCAAGTCTAAGCAAAACTGTAGATGATATATTGGTGTCTTGGAGAAAACTGGTCATACAATTGTGGAAACAGGAAAAATCAGACAACCTCCAAGTTTAAGAGGCAAGGTAGGGACACAAACTGATGGCACATGATGTTTTGAATAGATATGCTAGGTTGTTAGCAGTAATACAGATGTTTTCTAAAGTGGTCCAGATGGATGAGGTTGTGTCTGGCTGAGTAGTTTAAGGGCCATGGGTAAATTAGTGATAAATGCAAGAGCTCAAGAATGTAAATTCAATACAGAGCTGTAATAAAAAGTTGTCATTGATATCTGTTCCAATCTCTGCATCTCAGCTTTTCCTACTGAAGTAGATGCCATAAACAGGGAATTACTATAACTACTTAGGGGTGAAGAAGTTCTTACCTGAAACTGTTCTGGTTTAGTAGCAGACATTTATAACAGTTGTTACAGAGCTGTGCTAGACTCATCTGGAACTACTATTTCCTTTTAACTCCAGATGATCCTAATGGAAACAAACATGGAAGGAACAAAGCGTCAAAGCAAGCTGAGAAATCTATACAAGTCACTGTTGTTAACAACTGGGAATTCCCTAAATCTGCAATAGGAATGGGAGCTCTAGGTCTGTGGGTGCTAAGGGGATTATGCAAGTTTCCAGGGAAACAGATTTCTGTAGGTGGAGTACAGTCAGCTTTTATAGACCGTTTAATCTCTTTTAATGTTTTACAGGCAGATATATTGT
The DNA here is from genome assembly GCF_028018845.1 of Melospiza georgiana. Lineage (NCBI taxonomy): Eukaryota > Metazoa > Chordata > Aves > Passeriformes > Passerellidae > Melospiza > Melospiza georgiana. The sequence goes on from NC_080432.1 coordinate 94,929,313, forward strand.
ATAGAAAATGCTCATGGACAGCTGGTACGAGATCTGGACTTCAATCCCAATAAACAGTACTACCTGGCTAGCTGTGGAGATGACTGCAAGGTGAAATTCTGGGACACGAGAAATGTCACTGAACCAGTGAAGACACTAGAGGAGCATTCCCACTGGTAGAACAAATTATCTACATGCTGTTTTGTGGGTGGATGGCTTATATCATTTATTCAGCTAATTATTTTATCGTTTAGGAGCAATGCAAACTAACTGTGTTTGTACTGTTGTGCATAATCATTTTTTTGCACAGAGGAAAAGTTTCAGCGTGTCAATGTTCCTTGTGTAATTGTAAATTAAGAGCTTAGACAACATTAGTCTAATTGGCAAGAAACTGTTGTTAGCATTGCTGGGAGATGGGTACACCTTTGAGCAGCACAGCACAGAACTTGGCCCGTGGGGCCCAGCTGGGACACAGGTGTGCCTTCCCAAAAGGAGCCTGATGTGCTGCACCTGATGTGCAGTAATAAAGCAGCTGCCATCCATCCTTCTGTTGTCACATGGTTGAAATATTCAATAATGCAGCTCAACTTTTTTATGTTCTTCACAGTCTTTAAGTCAGAATATGCAGTGAATAATTGTATTCTCTGAAATAACATTTAGAGCCAGTATCTACTGCACTGGCCTGTGGCTGGAGTAAGGAGAGACTCTTGCCTGATAATTTCAGTGCTTAAGAAAAGATGAATTATTCATATTTTATAAAATTTGGGTTAGAGTAATTCTTGCAAAATAGATCCAGTCCCTAAAGCTACTTCAAGGGAGATGAAGATGGGAATTAACAGAAGCATTTTTTATACTTTTTTTCTTCAGAATATTCAAAGAAAAAGAACAAGACAAGAACCTTAAGACATTTGGTATTAACTTGATATGTAAAATGAAAAGTTGAAGAGAAATATAGTCCTACATTTGTTTTAGGATCTCTTTTAAACTTCGCTGTAAGAATGTTGCGAGTTTTTTGTTTAAAAGGCTATTTTTAATCCATATTTTGCTTTGGGGAAATTTTTATATTCAGGACTCAAGTACTTATCTGGCTTACTCAACAATGATTGGCATGTACCCTCAAGGAATAATATCATTGAATGGTGTGATTAGGTTTTGTTTTGGTTTTTTTTTATTTAGTTGTTGAATTTTAAAGATGCCTCATAGGAAACAGGTGACATGGAAGCTTAAAAGACTAATGAAGATGACAAAAAAATGGTCTTTGGAATGAGGCATGTTACTTATATGCATATTTAAAACATTGAAAAGATGAATTTTTAGTGCTGCTCTTAAAAAACTTGTTTAACATTGATGCGCTACCTACCATGAATAGTCTCTCATTCTGTCTGATTTTAACTTTTTTAGGGTCTGGAATGTCAGATACAATCATTCTCATGATCAGCTGATCCTTACAGGAAGCAGTGATAGCAGAGTTATCCTGTCTAATATGGTATCAATTTCTTCTGAACCATTTGGCCATATGGTAGATGATGATGAACTCAGTGACCAAGAGGACCAGCATCAAGAAGAGAAGTATGAAGTTTCCTGAGTTTTATGTAGATGCTTATAATTTGTAGTTTCATTGTAATGGTTTACATGCTATTTTTTTTTTGCTGACTAGGATTTCTGTGTACAGGCCTTTCAGGTAAGTAGTTAGAATTCCCACTTTGTTCTTTATTCAGTCTTGGGTGGAATACACTCTTTAAATCTGATTGGCACGGTCACTCTACATTCACTGGTAGGAAGGGAATGGTGATGCTGAGGATCAGTCCTAAAGTCCACTGGGTTGGTGAAAAGATTCACTTTAAGGGAGCTCTGGTTCAAGTCAAGCATGTAGAATAATCTGGGTTAAGTTGCAATTTGAAAATATGCTTTTGTATTTTTTGTGTATGTGTTAGGACCTTTGGGAAATGTTACCAGTCTAATGATGAGCTTCTGCATGGGCAGAAGAAATGAAGTATAAACACATTTTTTTTTAATTTTGCTCTTAATATCTCTCACTGCTCTGGAACCCAGTAACTCATCAGACCTAGATCAAGCAAACCAGAAGCTTGGTTTCAACACTCTTGGTAGAGAATAGTGCATGCTATTGGAAAATGTGGTAAACCCTTCCATTTGGTTTGTAGGAATCAAATATTTTCCTTGTGAATTTTGTATGGATGGGGTTTTAGTAAATTAACTGTATATATGTGTATATAGGAAGTTCTGTAGATTGAGGTTGAGCTGAGGCTTTCTTATTTTGTGACTAGCTTTCATGGTGATCTTCAGCAAACTCTTCCTTTACAAAGTGAATCACAGAATTGCAGAATGAATTAGATTGGAAAAGACCTCTGGGATCAGAGTCTAACCTATGACTGAACATCACTGTGTCAACTAGACCCTGGCAATGACTGCCACCCTCAGTCTTTCCTTGAATACCCCCAGGGATGGTGATTCCACCGCCTCTCTGGGCAGCCCATTCCAACTTCTAATCACCCTTTCTGTGAAGAAATTTCTCTAAATGTCCAACCTAATCCTCCCCTCATATAGTTGAGGCTGTGTCCTCTCCTGTCACTTGTTGCATGGGAGAAGAGACTGACCCCCAGCTGGCTACAGTGTCCTGTTGGGCAGCTGTAGAGGGCAGTAAGGTCGCCCCTGAGCCTCCTGCAGACTAAGCAGCCCCAGCTCCCTCAACCCCTCCTCATGTGACTTATTAGACCCTTCACCAGCTCCATTGCCCTCTTCTGCACAGCTCTGCTAAGCTGTCTGCAATGACACAGGCAGATTAACTCCTGAATGATCTTTTAAAATAAAGAATAGTCAGATGTGATAAGGAAATTACAAAAAAGGTCCCCTAGTTATTCAGCTGTGTTTGCTAGATGTTTCAGCTAAAATTCTTGAAGTTTAGGTTACTTCTCTAGTTGCATTTTTAAGGTTGCTCTTGAACCTTAATTTTATTAATATATATGTAGTTTTACTCCAAATAGTTTTGGTGTTTTGGCTTCATTTAAACTATGGACCTGGAAACGATTATATTTTAATACTAAGTAAGAAAGTTACTCCAAATATAGAAAAGGTTTATTTTAAATGTACCACATTTCATTAGAAGATTTTTCTCCATGTATTGTAAGTGCCTGAAAAATCAAGGAGTATCAAATTAAATACCTAAAAATTTGCTCACATCAGCAGTATATACTTTCTAGAATGCAACTGAGTGACAGTGTTTTAAATATAAAATCAAAGAATGGTTTGTGTTGGAAGGGTTCTTAAAGATCACCTAGTTTCAACTCCCCTGCCATGGGCAGAGACGTCTTTTTGGTTCCTTATCTTTGGCTGGAGATTGCAATTTATTCTGTTCTGGATGGAGAACAAATAGCATCAGGGGAAATGACTGCATTTTTTAATGTGGTGGGAATGCATTAAAAATATCACAAGTGTAAATAGCATTCTGACAGACATTGTGCAGTAGATTATCTGTAATGCTGAACTTCTTTGGATTTTAGACTGTATAGGTTGCCTCATTAAAACATTGAGTCACTGTTCTAGAATATGAATTTTTTAATCCAAGATCATCCAGTGCAATCCAACAAATATACTGCATCTTTTCCCATGCTGTGGGATGGATGTAAACCACAACATGAATGACTTGTATAGTAATAATATAGAGTCCTTGCCTGTTCCTGGAGGCTACAAGAGTATCAATTCTGCATTTGCTTTTTAAATATGTGCTTTTCAACTGCTCACCTGTTTTTTATAAAACCTGGGAAAGCAAATTAGCTTTTGTAACCTTTGCTTGGTACTGTGAAAGTCTTGTTTTAGGCTCTCTCTTCTGCCCCCTTGTTAAGAGTTGAGTCAGAAGGATGTTTGCAAGCTGCTGCAGGCTTGAACTGTTGCCAAATATATGTCTGTTTAGTTCTGAGTGCACAAATGAAGTAGGGCATAACAGCTGTTGGGAATACTTCTTGTTAGTCAACCACTAGTGCCAAATATTTCAGCTCTGATACCCTCCTAGAGACCTCTGTGAAGAGTCTGTTACACCATTCCATGGGTACTGTCTTTGGTAAAATACAGATTTTCACTCTATGGTTTAATGAGGGAGGGGTGTGTTTGGTTTTTATTTTTGTGGTTTTGTTTGTTTGTTTTTGTTTGTTTGTTTGTTTCTTTTTGCTTAGGTATGTTCTAGACTTTTCAGAAAGTGTTATAGTCTCACAAGGTTTATTTATCCTGTTTTTGGAGGACATCTGATTTGTTGTTAAACAGCACACAAATACTGATAAATAGAATGTCCTTTTCAGCTGTATCTTGAAATACACCAGGAAGAGCCTGTATTTTTACAACTTGTGTCTTTAGCCCCCTCAGACTGAGTACCATATCTCTCTTGCAAAGTTAAAATATCAAGTGGAAAGAAAGAAAAAGACTCTTTCTGCATTTTATTTTCCTGAACAGTATCACTTGTGAAAATCTTCCTTGGAATGAATATAAAAATGATGAGTATGTGTCAGTTTTATTTTCAAAGGTTTATTGTTTTTTCTACTTAGTAAAGTCCCCATATTTTGAAAACATTGCACAGTTAAAGCTGCTTCTTGAGATCTTTAAGACTTGTTAATTCTTAATATCTTTTAGAGTAAATTTCCTTATTTTTACTTTATTTCTTGGTTGGAGACAAAAACAAATAGTATGTCATTTTACCCTTTCTTGTTCAACCATGTTGAGCTATGCATGAATCTGCCCACTCAATAATTCTTGCCAGATTTACTGCTGTAGTTGCCTGGTTTCAAGGTTCCCAACTGAAAATAATTATTTGGAGATAAATTTTTTCAAAAGAAAAGAATCCAAGTTCATTGCATAATAAGTAGACAAACTAAAAGATAGTTTGAATTGTCTTATGAAGAGTCTTCATAAGAATTTCTTCTTAGTGTGTTCTTCCTTCAGTGTTTGTCTGTTGACATCTTGGGCCTGTCTGCTCCCATCTTGGAGACCAGAACATGCTTGAATAAGCAATATAACTAGGACTGTTGCATGAAGATCTATCTCTTGCTGAAATCAAGTGACAACTGGTTCCTTTTAACTGCTGGTTTAAGTCAGACTCTAAGTAAGTCTGTCTTTTCCTTACTGGTGTTTAACTGGTGCTGTTGTTTCTCTCATCAGTCAAAAAAGGTGAGAGCAGGCAGCTTCCCTGTGTCATGTCAAAGGTCTTCCTAGCATGTATCACGTGTCTCATAGTAGTCAGGAGGAAAAATAATAGAAATAGGAAAAAGAGATGTACTTCCCCTGGATATGTTGCTAGCCCCTGACTATTTGCAGTTCAGGGACATTTACTGCCTTCTGAATAATCTTTGGGGACTTCTGATTCTTCCATGTATGCTTCTCCTTTGCTATCAGCCATATTCTTATCTGCTCTCACTAACTGTGTTTTTGTTTATTCTAAAACATGCTAGCTGTGCTTGCATGGTTTTTGTGAAATTTGTCTAGGAGAAACATGCCAACTGTGTTTGTTTTCTTGCTCTGAATTAAGAAAGGCTTCAGTGCTCTCGGCATGGGAAGCACAAAGCCACTGTTGAAAATAGGTTGTCCAAGAAGAGGCTGGAGTTGTCCACAGAGATGAGCTATAGGCATGTGGCCAAAGGGCAGCTATGCCATATTCTGGTCAAGTCCCCAGTCTGGATTATTTAAAGCACAGTTCAAATATGGGAGGGAAAAAACCCCACAACTGAGAATGAAGTGCTGTACTAGTTCAGTTTCTAGCACCTTGATCCAAAGGTAGAAAAAAGTGTACAAAATAAATGAAAATAGAACAGATGAGGGTGAGTACAACTTGGGTTCATTTAGGTTTCATCCTCAAAACAAAGCTAATGTGCCTGGATAAGAACATGAGGAGTGATTTTCAATGCCTAAGTTTGAACAAAACTTTCAAAACATGGAATCATTCCACATCTATGGATGCAATTGCTTGTCATGCTTCTCATTGACCTCCTTTAGTGGCTTTGTCCTCTGTTGTTGCAAGAGCTTTCTCCCTGCAACACTGAGCTAGCTTGAGTCCTAAATCTCCTGAAGGTGACCGTCAGCTCCTTGTAAGATACTAGGAGAGCATTGGGAACTGTCTTCCTCCTAAGGGAGCTAGTGAGTGTCTTATATCCAAAATCCTGATATTAGTGAGTAAGTCTATATGTTACTGTATTAAATTATTCTGATAGTCATTTAAACTCTACATTGCTCTTTCTAACAATAAAAGAAAGCTACTAAGTTCTTGCAGTTTAGTGTGTCCATCTTTACTTGCTGATCAGGATTCCTTTTCTTCAGTTACTCCAATATGTGTGTTTGGCTTATAGGTTTAAATTATGCACTGTGTAGATCTCTGTTTGGTATGCTGGTGATACACAGCAGGAGAATAATATTTGGAGCAAGGTACATGCTGTATCTACAGCAGTGTTTTTATTCTTCAATACTTCTATAGCCAGAACTTAGTGACAAGGCTCAACTGGTAATGGAGGATGTACTCTTTAAGAGAAAAAACTTATTCTGCATCCATAAAAATGAAAATATTTATATAGTCAATAACATTTTGAATTTATATATCAGTCCTGGAAAGGAAGCCATCCTAAAACTTGAATTTTGCAGTTTAAGCTACCAGTTCCCTTAGTTTTCTATGGTATTTACAGGCTTTAAGATGTTTGCTGTTTTCACTGGCAGAACTGATTGCTAAGGTCAGGATGCTGCCTTCTCACTTATGTTACATTTTTTGATGATATGTTCTAAAATAATGATAATATTTGTTATCCTTTGATGATTGTACCAGAAAATACAGTTTTAGTGTTTTTCCTGAAGGCTTATATTTTCATCTTTTTTTGTCATAGATGTTAGCCATAATGTCCTTAAATACAAACAGATCTAACACAAGCACTTCTTAATATTTTATATTTAATGCTGAGAGATGTAAAGGATTAGTTCTTCCTGTACAGAGTATCTCACTTGAGATCATGAAGTTTTTAATGAGATGTTATGTGTGGAAACATCTTCAGTTATTGGAATGGATCAGAGAGGAAATGGTGGTGGTCGCCCTCTCTGTAGAAAGAGACTTTCTTCAAAATTCTATCTAAAGAAGTTGGTGATATCCACTTTTCATGATAGAAATGGAGTTTAGAGATTTTTGAATAAATAATGTGGTTTCACAATATTACATAAGAGCTGTGCAATCTAACGTAGCACCTTTGTATTCGCATCTGTGACTCCAGGAGAGAGATTTGTCAGCCTTGATCTTTTGAAAAGTATTTGCCAAACGTGCTGAGGCAGGCTTTCAGGATATTTTCACACAGCTGTCAGCAGTGTTAAATTTGATGCTATTTTGCTTTTGATATTAATGTCTTGGAGAAACCTGAAGTCATAGGATTATGCTATGGAATCAACCAAGAGACCCAATTAATTAAAACAGGTTAAATAGTTTCTCTTTTGGGGAATGCCAGGATTCAGGACTACTTTGTTGGGTGTGTAAGAAGCTGAGCAAAACGTAGTGCAGCAGCACTTTTCAGTTCCAAGACTATTTTCTTTAAAAGCTTCTGGTTTTCCTGTAGTATTTCTTTAACATTCATCAGCAAGTATACCTTCCTTAATTTACTTTTCATATTAGGACATCTATGAAACCTGTTACATAAAAATATGCTTTTCCTGTTTTCCTGGGGAAGCAGTTCAGAAACATCTTTTTTGAATAAAAAAAATAAATTATGATGTTTGGAATAGTATGAATGGCCAATTATTATCTGTTAAAAATGTGTTCAAGAATAAATATACTTGAATTTAGGCTTTTTAAAAGGCAAGTAGTGTGTTGTCTAATCTTACCAGAAACAGTTTTCTCTTGACGTCAAAAGGAAAGTGCATCCATGGGCTTAAACTAGAATCCAGTGCTATGCTTTTCAGGATTCATTTTTGGATGCTGCAGCATATGCTGCTGCTCTATTGATTCCTTTCCATTTCATAGTGATTTTTAGATTAAAGAGGATTTAATTTTGACTGTGATAAGGAATTAATGGTTTTTGCTGACTGAAAACCATATTTTATTGAACGCTGTGGTGACAAAACAGAATTGCAAGCACTGCAAACTTAAGTGGTTGTTACCATGAGAAGTAATTGGAAATAACAGCTTTCTACATGAAAACAATTATCCAAGGCTGAACAAGCTTCTTTCTTGAATCTGTAACACAATTAACCTCAAGTTATCTAGTAAAATAAAAGCTTCTCTCCTTTCATAGAAGCTGGTTGGGGTCATGCTGTTTGAATAAGACTACAGAGAAAACACAGTCCATTTTCAGTTCTGTGTGGCACATGTCTGAAATTTATGCATGATGTAGGTAGAGACTGCACGTCTCATACTACAATTTCTTGGGGGCAAAGGGAATGTGGTGCATTGTCAGTTGATGCAGTGCAAGAACATATAGAAGAAAAGGTATTTTAGTCTGGTCAGAATAAAATCTTTAAAACAGAGAGGAAAGTAAGAAACTAAAGAAGCATTTTAAGGGTCAAGAAGATCTGGGGCAAGGGAGAAAATAGCTTACTAAGCTTGCCAGGTGTAACAAGGGATTACCAAGTACGCTATCAAATACAGTCACAGAATCACAGAATGAGCTGAGTTGGAAGGGACCCACGAGGCTCAGTGAGTCCAGCTGCTGGCCTTGCACAGCACCATCTCTCAATCAGGGGATCAGTAGGCCAAGCACCTTCATCTGTGGCACACTGGACTAGCTATATGGTGTAGCTGTCCATGCTATACATAGCTGTTTTGTACACACATGCATGCTATATATATTGCTACATACAGCTGTTTTTATAGCCTGCAGCTTTTTAAGTAAAAACAGATACCTCTCTGTTCTGGCAACCATGTGAATTATACCTGTATTAAAGTAGCATAGAAGAAAGTTTATTTCATATCCAGTTCTGCACAGCTATTCTTCTTGTTAATCTGAGATGATTCTTTAATAAATAAATATGTGTAAAAGATGTGTAAAATTTTATTTGGGGTGCATAAATAGTCGTTTGACTCAGGAACAGAACAATTCTAAGTACCTAGATTAATATAGATACAAAAATAGTGTCCTCAGCCTATTCTTGGATTACAAAGAAAAGCAAACATAGCCAAAATGAGAGAAATCTGAGGTGTTTTCTCAGAAATCTCTTAGGATCAGGTAAGGTAGTCTGCCTCTAAGAAATTCCTGTTGTGAAGAAAAAAACTCATCACAAACAAGTCAGCTCCTTATATTGTTTTGGGGTTTTTTTTTAATGTTTTAGAACAGTCTTTCACATACATGAAATGAATTCTGCTTTTTATTCCACTAGCAGAATCCTTCTGGGCTCATTACCCACTGCATAATTTAAAAGCTCATCTATTTTCATTCATTGTGATTGTAAAGGATGCTAATGGACAATTTCTTTTGGATCTTGTGTATTGTTCCTGAGACACATGTCGGTTTGAGATGATTTGTTTCCATCCTGATTGTCTTGTATAGTATCTAGCTCTTTTACACCAAGTGATCACTTCCATAAGGATTGTCTGAATCTCAGTAACTGTTTCAAGGCTGTGCCATTGGCCTGAAGACCACATTGGAATAGTATGCTTTCTTTTTCTGGGAAGGCACAAAATTTACTTTTATACCAAAGAAGAAATTCAGGGTATAGACAATAATAAAACCCAGTTAAAAACTGTACTTATAAATGGAAATGCCAAACACAAATTCATCTACAGGCTTGTTTCCCGAACACTCATTCCCCTTATGACTTCTGTAAATTAATTTAGATGAGCTGTATTATTTAAATGAAACACTGAAACAACTGTGTGCATACAGAAAATAGTGTAATCTAGAAGCTTATTTGTCCTTGTTTATCCAGCCTTGGGTTAACTGAGATTCCTGGTTAGCTGAAAGTCGGTCGTGTCCCCTGACAGCCGTGTGCAGTGTGCATTACTCCCCTGCTCATCCAGAGAGACATCTGAAACCTTCAGAATAATGGAGTTGTGGGTAAGTGGGTGAGCACTGCACGAAGCACATTGCTGTCTGGGGACATGACCAACTTTCACTTAACCAGGCATGTCAGTTAGCAGGAAGTTAGAAAAACACATTGCAGGAGATGAAGTGTCTGTATGTGTTCTTTAGCTCTCTGCTGTTAGTAGGTTTGTATCAAAGTTCCTATTCAGGAGAACTGCAAAACAATTAACTGCAGTTAACCAGGGACTGGGTGTTGGTTGTACTGTGACCTTTTTTGGTTAGTTGACCTTTAATGTAGCACAAGTAAATGGTAAAAATCCTTGAAAATATATATCTGAAGCTATTCTACAGTATGAGTCTGCTTTTGGTTTCTTCATTAAACTCAATTGAATTTTAATTGCAGTGTTAGATTCTTAGCTGGCTAGGTGGGGCAGCAATACCCTGCAGAAGATCCTACTGTGCTCCATCCAGGCTTTATGATTGCAGAACTGCATGCTTTCAGAGAGCAGCAGGAAAGGGCACAGGCAGCCAATAATAACACTTCATTTCTGTAGTAGCAGCATCTGTTTAAATGATTGAGTGACATTCACAAGGCTCTTTGGCTTTGCTTTCCATCAGGAGGGTTGCAGCTGTACTGCAAGGCTGTTTCTAGGAGGCAGAGAGATGCCTCTGAAGGGCTGACTGATTCTTGTCAGACAGACAATTCTCTGTGGCTGAAAGGAGCTCTAAGGTCATCCCCCTACCCTGTAGCTACAGAATAATGTGCTGTAGCGGTGCTTTGAGAGGAGAGACTGGCCTTGGGAATGGAGGCAGGAGGGGCTGTGCTCAGTTAGCAGAGTACAGTCAATGACTCTTGAGTACTTGGTTTGGGCTTCAGAGAGTTTCCTAAATCTCTTGAACATTTACAATGTAGAAGGCAATCTGTGTCTCTCCTATGATGTAGGTGATCAGGAGCTTTACTGCTGCAGTGAGAGGGGGGGTATAAAATAGTGGATGAGAATCTGGTGCTGATATAACTCTAGCAATGGGAGATAAAAATCAGAGTGGTGGTTCCATCCCCTTCCATAATTCTGGAAAGTGTGGGATGTTTAGGGACTGCAGCTTCTTACCCATCTACGTATCTCAAAGACTGTGTATTATTTTAAGAATTCATTTAACAATGAAGGGGGAGAAGATGGGATGTAACATGATGAGAGAAAAGATGTTTGTGCGAAGTTGCACATTTAGATCATGCTACGTAGCTTACCTTTCTTTAGAGTGAGAGAGAGATGCTTAGTGTAGGTTCTGAAAAACAGGAAATGCACTGAAATTTAGAGTAAGAGTTACTTTGTCCCTGTAAATGGGGTCTTTTGCACTGATTTGACTTTGCTGTCATGTAAAATATAAGTACATGCTGATATAAGGTATAAAATATTCCCTTAGAATCTACTACTGCATTCTTATGCTTTAAATGGGACTTTATGTATCTTGATGTTAGTGACACTTATTATGGCCTTTGAAATCAAGTGTGCCCAGAAATCCTTACTAATTTTTTTTTGTGTTTGTTTTCAATTTTAGGATTAAAGAGCCCCTTCAGGACAGTGTAATAGCTACCTATGAAGAACATGAAGATAGCGTATATGCAGTTGAATGGTCCTCAGCAGACCCATGGCTATTCGCATCTTTAAGTTATGATGGGAGACTGGTTATTAACAGGGTTCCAAGAGCCCTTAAATATCATATACTGTTATAATTTGTTTGAGTTATTCTGGAGCTGTTAACTTGATGCACACAACTGGTAGGTATTGTTAAAGGGTTTTTTTCAGAATCTGTTTTTTTAAGTATAAAAGTTACAATTTTGTTAGGAATGTCTCTACTGATGTGGACTTCTAATTTTGTCTTTTATATTTGCCTTGTGGAACTATGATGCATTTTCTGAAGGCTATGCTACCTAGATGATTGAGGGGTTAATCACTTTATGAACTCTAAAGTTTCTGGTGATAATGGGTACATTCCATACTATTGCTTTATTACATCAGATTTATGCAAATATAAGGAATTATAGAAATGTTATTATGCTGATACAAAACTGGGACATGTAGGTTTCATGTAGCAGAAGTGATCTACTTGTTTTCAAGAATAATATTCTATGTTTCTTGTACATGCAGCCTTCTGCTTTTAGCTAGGGCCATGTTCCACTAGTTGTTCTGGCTATAAATACAGTTGAAAGTGGTCTCAAAAGGCTTTCTTAATACCATCTAATATTTTAAACACTTTTTCTCCCACTTTTGCATGTCTTCAGAAGGAATGTTTTTTGTGAAAGTGAAACTTTCAAAATATAATTTTCATTTGAGCCTTTTGGTAGTAGCAACAAAGTAAAATCCTGCAAATTGTGAACTAATTCTCAGTTCTCAGATATGTATTGTTCTGCAATTCTCAGATATCTATTGTTAGTGGAAACAATATTAGTCTTTACCAAAATCTCTGATATACTCACATAATGTGTTATCCCATATTTATAGGTTAAGTTGTGCTTGAGGGACTCTGGAGCTATGCTACTGTTGACCTGAAAAATCTCTTTTAATATTTGTCTACTTAGACTTTCTTACCCTACTGAATCTGTGCCAGTCTCCAGTATGCTGGCATAATGTAAAAGGCTTGCAGCTAAGCACAAAATATCCTTTGCTATATCCTACTTTTTGCAATAGGTGACCTAGACATTGGTTGCTATGTTGTTACAAATGCTGAGAACAGGCAGATGCTGCGCTGTAGGAGAATACGCAGGAAATTTCAAGCGTAGGTGGAAGGCATGGTGAAACATTCCTGTACATATTGACATCCTGTCTTCCCCTGGCAGAGCTTGCACTAAGATGAAGATTTGCTGCTTTCTCTTTGTGTACCCAGGCTAACTGTAATATTAATTATTCCCTGCTGCCTTTTCAACACTATTATTTTCCTTTAGCTTCAGAACTTGGGTATGTGTGACAGTGTTGGTTGTGGTAGCATTGTGTAAGACTCCTCTGAAGAAATGGCAATGAACATGTGATGGAAAGATCAATACCAACCTCTTCCAGTGACCCCTCCTGTCGCTATGGCAACTGTTGGTGTTAGTGGTGAGGGACGGCGTGCTGCTCACCTCTGCTTGTCCTTACCCACTCTTGGATCGAACTGTCCAAGTGTGATTTGTTGTGTCCACACAGCTGCTTCAGTGAGATCACGTTTGGAGAGCATGACTGACTGCTATAGGCCAAAACATCCAGAAAAGAGGACAGTTGAATTCCATTTCTGGCTTTCTTAAGGAGCTTATTTGGAAAAATTCATAGGAGTGAAGTAATCCAATTAAATCATCTGTACTAGTGTTTCATTTGTGTTAATGATGTTACCTATCTGCTCCAGAATGAATGCTTCATTGGAAATTCTGATTATCTGGTTTTCTGCATTTATATTTTAAACTTGTGCTATTTCAAATCATTTAAATCTGTAATTAGGCATGAGCTATTCACCTGTATACTGTAAGAAGAACTACATTTCCAAAGCAATAGTACTTCAGTTGTCTGAATGTCAAAATCATTGGCTGGACTGCTGCTTTTTATGTGGAGCTTTTCATCAGACACAAAATCTTGTTGGGTATCGTGTCTGTCCCGCCTGTGTGCCACCCTCCCCACCCACCCCTCTGGAAAAAAAAGGAAAAAACCTCTGCAGTATATCTTTGGTATACAGCAGAACTCCTTAAAGCTTTCTTCACATTAGCAATAAAGGTCTAATGAAACTTTGTCTGGCAGTGTATATGGGTGGCAGTGTGAAGGTGATGGGGAAATTGCCTGACATTGTGTGGGATTTGACTTGATTTTTAACATGTAATAAATGCAGGATAGATTTCAGGCTAATTTCTATGTGGCTGTATTTCCTTTAATACTGTAAGCTTACATGAACTGGAAAGCTCTGTAAACAAATAATATCAAGAAATCTTTTGTTTTAGTCTTGTTAAATGTGTGTATCACTCAGTAGGGAAGAAGAGAGTGGACGAACACTGGAAGGGAGGGACTAGCGGGTCCAGTTTGAATGAAAATGCATTACAGTAGAATCACAAGAGTGGGAAGGGTCAAGTTTTAATCATTTTCAGCTGTCTGTAAAGCAGGATCTGGGCTATGTGTACAGCACTGGCAGCAATATGGAAGTGACCTTCTGAAAAGGAAGGCTTTTGACAAGGTATCATCCCAGACTGTTGGAGCAAGCAAGCTGCTGTAGGATGAAAGGAAGGGTTCTAGGATGGTGAAATAGCCAGTTAAAAGGAAATAGGAAGCAGGAATAAATCATCACGTTTTGTGGCAAAAAATTAATCACCAGGGAAGTCCACAGGATCTGTGCCTAGGCATGTGCTTCACAGTGTGCTCATGACCTTTTGGAAAAAGGGCTGTAGAAAAATATGGCAAAGTTTGACTGTTCAGAGAAGTAAGGATGGCCAAAGAATTATGAAATGGCCTTATCTCATGGATGATAAAATGGTAGATGAAACTCAGTGCAGGAAATGTTAAGTAACTAATATGGGAGAAAAAAGTTTTTTTATGTACTGTGGACTACCAATCTTGGGGTTTTTTTAGGTCTTTAATGGAGTTCAAAATTTTAATTTAAATAAAATGTTGGGAATTACTAGTAAGCAAGTAAAGAAAATAACACATTGTTAATCCTCCCAAATAATTTATATTCATAAATCTTTGGTGTATGTGCATACTGTGTGTAGCTGTGGTTTTTTCCATCTTCAGCCCAATGTAATAAAATGGAAGGATTTTAGATGGAGTGACAGGGATGAGGAATAGCATGCAACACCTGTATGAGGATAACTAAATAGACTGAAAGGCAGATGGTTGAGACAGAATGATAAAAGTCCATAAAATCAAAAGTGGCAGAGGGAGAGGATGAATAGGGAGTGATTGTTCACTGTCTCTCCTGATACCAGAACTAGAGGTTGTTGAATGTATGGTGGCTCAAAGCATACGAAATCAAGTGGTCTTCACAGGCATGAAGGTGAGCTATGGCACTTGCCTTTAACAACCCTTTCCCCCAGAAAAAAAACAACTTGCACAAAGAAAAAAATCTCATTCATGTTAAAGTTTACATGACTTGGAAGTAACTTGAAAGATGAAGCAAATAAAGGTTGCTAAATATAATGTCAGCATCCCTGGCTTAGAAAAATCCTTTTGAACCATCAGTTGGTGGACACTACAGAGAGTACTGGCACAGAATCCCTATGTGGTTGTCCAGTCTTAAATTAACTTCCTGGACATGTGCTATTTACCAGAAAAGGTAGAAAATGGAAATTAAAAATAATCACTTAGCCTTTAAAGTTTTGTGTCTAGAGCTAAGACAGCTCATTGCTCCTGTGTGTTTCTTTGCATGTTTGTTTCTGTGTATTTACTTCTATTGTGAGTTGTGTTATAGGGGATTTCAGAAAACTCTCATGTCTCAGGTGAATTTCTTACAGAATCCTAGTGTTGTGTTTTGGAAACAATATTGTTGCAAAATATTCCTTGGCAATAACGATGAAGGCAAGAAGATTTCTGTACAGCAAGGAGCCCATCACTGCTTTGGAAGTTCAGATCATGGTCTGACTGAGCTCACAGCTCTGGGTTGTTTTCAGTGTCTCAGAGAATTCTGTTTACAGTCATACAGCACCATTGGTAAGCACAAAATTACTCTGTTTTCAAGCACCTCTTAAATTATTTTTCTTTCTTTGCAGATTGTGTCCAGGTAAGAAACTTGAGTAGGTCTTGATTTTGAAAAATTGAGTTAGGGTGTTCCTTAAAAGTGTCAGTCTTGCTGTCTAAAAAGTTGTTTCTTTCTAGGTTTGGTGTTGAAAATCTTTTTCTTTTCACTATTCTATATTAATATGTCTCTGGTATGGGGTTACACAACTGCTTGATATGTGGTATTTTTACTCCACAGAAAGTGAATTATTGAAGAAGAAATGAATTTATAATATTTCATAAAGGTTTTGAGCATGATCTAAGTGAAACTGATCAAAGTCAATACAAATCTTGGCCATTTAATGAGAAACTTGAAATAACAATCTGTTTAACTTGAACTAAAATGGTGCTAACTTAATATTAAGAAAAAAACCCAACCCACCACCAAACCACAGTACTCAGTACTGACCTGGACTTTTCCTGTGGTGTTAGTGCTAAAATTAGCTTGATCTATACTGAAGCTGATGAAGTTAATGAGCAGCTTGTCAACATCAGAATGAATGAAGAACATATATTGGATAGTTTAGGTACTCTGGGTGTTTGCTCTAGGCCCATAGTGCTTACCTTGTACCTTGAAGTTGAGTGGAAAGAAGAAGCCATATGATCTGGATTATGTACAACACTTGAATTAGATTAAAACAGTGCTTTGTATAGAATTAAGCTTCCAGAAGATAGAATTTTCCAACAGGCAACAGAAAGCATTAATTCTGGATTGATGTCTGCATTCGGAATTTCTTAATCTTTCAGCCTGATACCTCAGGCAGTATTTGAAACTGAAATTCTGCAGCTGATGCAAGATAGACTTCAGCAGTGTCTGACTAGTCTGACACAGCAAAACACCACATGGTGTCTTATATGCCTTTGATTTAACTGGAGCAGTGAAAATAGGTAACCTTCATTAAGATCAGCATTTGGATACAAGTTTGTAGTGCTATAGAGCTTCCATTTGGCTTCACAGAGAATGTCCAGGATATTTTTTTCTTTTTCTAGAGGATATGAAGAAAGTGTAAAAATTGGCTTGTGATGCCTTAGATATGAATGCTGTTCTGAAGCTGCAGAAAGCCTATGATTTCTGGAATAGCATGTGAAGTGAGTGAGAGAAAACTGCAAATCAGTTTTCCATGAAGCCTGGCCTTCCCATAAAGGGAGCTGCAAAGTGTGAAGCCATGGATAGATCCCTGAACAATTTGCACACTGCTTCTGCTCATTCCACCTGCCACTTTGGTCAGTGAGAATCTTGCAAAGCGAGAAGAAAATTACATGAACAGATCTGGAGTAAAAGACACAGGAGAGGAAAAAATAAAAAGCAAAACTGACAAATACAGAATGAAAAGTGAACTGAAAAGGACAAGATCAGGGAAATTTGGGTCACTTGGAAAAGAGAAATAGGAAAGATGAAAGAAATTGGCAGTAAGTGAAG
Source organism: Melospiza georgiana (assembly GCF_028018845.1). Classification (NCBI taxonomy): domain Eukaryota; kingdom Metazoa; phylum Chordata; class Aves; order Passeriformes; family Passerellidae; genus Melospiza; species Melospiza georgiana. The sequence goes on from NC_080432.1 coordinate 94,946,418, forward strand.
AAAAGGATACAGGGGTAAGGATTTAAAAAAATCCAGTGATATTATCTGCTTATTTTCGCCATGATATTTAAATTCCTTTAATTTCTACCATGTTAATCTTCCTATGTTAACTGATCTAAGCATTAGAGAATTGCCATTTATGTTGCAGCATCTTAGTTCTGGTATTGAAGATGGTTCATGTAGGTTATTAATCCATAAGTTATTAGTTCAAGCATGTACATTCTAGGGCTTTAGGATTTTTATTCTTCATTATTCTTTCCCTTCTGGTGTGAAGTTATCAGATGGGGTAATTAACCCAAACCACCAGTAACATGAGAGGCAGGAAGAAGATTTCAAGTGGGCTGTTAATCTTGAGTCACACAAGTTAAATCTGTAGAAATATTTCTTTATGACAGACACTGTCTGTTTATGACTTCAAGAGACATTGTTGTAGTCAGAACATCTCAAGATATTAGATGTGATTAATTAAGTATCTGAGGCCCACTCTTCTTTCCATACTAACTTGCTTTACAGCAAAAGAATTCTGAGCTACTCTTGAGAAAACTTGTTTGATGCTTTTGGTGCTATGGCTGCTCCAACTTCAAAAGGGAGTCTTGGTGCTCCAGCACAGAAGATAGCATTGGAGGGAAGGGGATGAATGAGTCTTACTAAATCCAGGAGTGAAGCACCCAGTGTGAAGTGCCTGGCAAATGGTTGCCATTGCCCTGGAGCAAAACACAGCTGCCAGGCAGCTGGGCTGAGCAGAGAAGACCCTCTAATGTACCTTCTCAACAAATTGTCCATTTATTCTGATGATGTGCCAAGTTCAGGATTTTGGCAGGAGGGACTGTGGAAAAGCTCCTGAACAGAATGAATTGAGGAGAATGTGGAAGACCTTGGAAAACCTGAGATACCACATATTTACTGATGGCAAGTCTAGATTAGCTGAATCCTGGGGTGGCAATAGACTTGGCAGACAAACTCACTTGAGCCACTGCCAGTTTCTAAACATTTGCAGAGGCCTGAGAAGACAAGAAAGACTGGCAATTGCAGAAATGGTATTGATATTTGAGCTTTGTGGAACAGCAGTGCACAGAGTTGGATAAGGAAATGTGTTTCAAAATGGGGAAATTTTAGCCAAATTATGAATGTTTTATTTGTTTGTTTTTAGTGGACAGGTGTTTCTTATAAATACATCAAAATACTGGCAAATACCAGAACTTAAGAGATCACATTCATGCAACAAAGTGGGGATTATGCATTTTGTTACAGAGAAGAGCCACAATCCTAACCCAATGCCTTATATGATTTCCCTTCCACCGCTCTGTTTTCCAAGGAGGATGGGTGGAACATAGTATATAATGGTAAATTGAACTTGTCTTCAAACACACTTGAAGGGAAAAAAACCTGCAAGTGTTAGTTTTTCATCATTTGAAAGAGTTTCTGCTAAGGCAAGTAATGAACAAGTTTTGATTCTGCCTGGAAAATGGTGGATGAGGAGAATGCCTGGAACTTGACTTTGCAAAGGTTGTAAATACGAATGATCTGTTTTCCAGCATGCAGTTTGTGGGGTAAAGTACTTGAGGACTTCAGCCATGTCTCAATACACACATACAATATTTTGAGAGGTTGCCTATCTAAAGCTGCTTCCAAACAAAGGATTATGCAACTCAGGATAATGGTATGCACAAACAGGAAAGCATCTTCTTAAGAATCTGTCTTTATCATGACAGTAACTGCATAATACATTTATTTTCAAGTATGAAAGAATTAGGCTTTGGTGGATACATGTCTGCCAATAGCAGCTGATAGGTGGATAGAGCCATAGATACTTCAATGTTGTGCCTTTTTTATTTTTTTTCCCTAGAAGTCAGTTTGGGTGAAGTGGAAGAAGTCTGGTGCATATTAATATTGGAAAGTCTGCTGAGGAGGGCACAAATGAAAGCTTCATCACAATGAAAGCTGTTTAATCCATCACAAAGCAAACACCAGTGAACTTCAACAACTTCTGACCATCCTGTCACTTGTGAGGGATGGTTACTTGAGCTCAGTTTCCTAGATGGATACATATTTCTGATCTGTGTTTTAATGATCTATTTCCACCATTAATACCATTTGAATATTTTCAGTCTGTTTTGTGAATGACTAAAAAAATGCCTTGTATTTTTTCTGTTGCAGTTTACAGGTACGTCTTGTGAAGCAAAGGAAAAAGCTTTTGGTTTTCAGTCTTCATGCTGCTTTATTGAGAGGTATTCTGGTTTCTGTTTCTGTGTCCTACAAATTCTGCAGGTTTTGAACTGGTCATTGCTGAGGGCTGAGAAGGGAAGAAGGCTGAGCATGACTGACGTGTTCATATTCATCAGAAAACAGAGTCAGCTGCAGAGAACTAGGGAGTAATTGCTGCAGTGCTCCCTCCCTTGCTTCTTGCACAGAAAGACATAGGCTGTGGGGAGGAAGCTACCTGAGGTTATTAAGATTAATACTGCTGGAAATTTCAATCAACTCACACAAGGCTGCTCCTCAAGGCTGTCAGATGCCTACCGCCTTCTCTGAGTCAGGCGGGGCCACATCAATTTTGAATTTCCCAACAGAGATTGCTATGATTTATGAGTTTAGGAGGCTGATAAATATGGTTAGTTGAAATAATTGAATCAGAATAATTTCAGTCAGCTGTGCTCAATTTATTTTGTCTGATAACCACAGGAGGGTGCAGTTTAGGATAGGGAGTTTCATTTCAAGGATTCCTATCACAGGAAAGACCTGGAATAAGAGCAATTTAATTCTGCTACCAGGCCTGTATGACAGAATTATGACCTGACTTAAGACCTGTCAGAACCAAAGAGTGAGTACCTAGGGCTCTTCTGGTATTGCCCATGACAGAGGCTGAGTGAGGTCTGGCTTATTTATTTATTGTGGGATAATTTCTGTGGGAAAGGGTAATGAGACTTTTACTACTTAGAGTTTGAAAACCACTTTACTATTCAGTTGAGAGGGTGTTGTTCTTACCACTTGTTTTTAAAAAATTACTTGCCTTTTTATGGAACGTTTTCACTTTTTCTGGAGTAGTGATGAGCATCAATTTTATCCTTACAGCAAAGAGAGCACTCATACATCCCTGAAAAGTGCTCTATGAAACTTTTAAAAATAAATTTGTCCCTTTGTTTAGTATTTGTCTGTTGTAACTTTCCCGCATAGGTGAAAAAAATGGCAATTTAGGTGGATTGTCCTAGGAAGAGTATTGAATATAAAGGGTGCTGTAAAACCAGGTGGTGAGCAGTGTTGTGATGACTGACTGAGGTCAGCAGAGAATGGGCAAGCCTAGCAACCAGAGCAAGGGAATGGGTGAAGTGTGTTGCAGACAAGTAGTGTTGTCATGGACAAGATATTGATGATAATCTGAGAGCTGCAAGCAGGGCCAGGTATGTGGGAAAAGACAGTGTTTTGTGCCTGTCTCAGGCAAAAATCTAACAGGCTGCTGGGTCTAGCACTAGGCTGGGTCTCGTGTCTGGAGTACACCTGAAGTGAATTTTCCTGGCTAGGAAGATATTATCTTCTCTGCTGCTTGGAACAGAGTTATAGAGTGGCCATCTTCCAGCTCCATTTGTCCCATTAGGATTTTAGACCTTTGCATTTTGATGTCTTTTCCCTGTTGAACTCTTCAGCTGCTAATGTTTCCCACCAAAAACAGGGCTACCTTTGTCTGCAGTTTTATGTTTATTTTGCATGGCTTTTCCCCACAGACTTTCAGACTGCTTTTTTCAACAGCCCATCAGCTTTCTCAGAAGTCATAACCATAGCCAGGCAGCACACCAGAGGTGACAGAGACTGCTGAGGGAGCAGCTTTCCTAAGTGATAATCTGTGTAAGATAAAAATGAACAGCTTTATTCTGTGGTTAGCCAGTAGTGTAGGCTGCTGCTAGACATAGGCGTTACCCCAGATGGTTTGTGTTGGCATGGATATACCAATGGCCATGTGACATAACCTGGCCTGCACATCAACTACTCTGCTCACCCATGGCTGAAGAGCAGTAGGGTAGGCCCTTTAACAGGGTGCTGGGGAAAAGCCATAATTCCACAGGAAGAAATCTCTCTCTCTCAATCTCTTTCTCTCTGACATGTTATTCTCAAAATTCCCTTGCCTTAGAATTTAAACATTTTAGGATTCTTCAAAAACCTAAACTTTATTTTTTAAATTCTGGACATGATCATCAGTTTGGGGAAGGGGGTGTCCAAATATTGGGGAACTAGTAGGAGTTGGAGGTGAGGTATTCTGATTGACCCTAGAGACCCCATGCTTTAAGGGCCCACTTTGGCAGTTGAAGTCAGCATCAGACTTCAGTGTTTCAGATACAGTGAACTGCTGTATTGAAGAAGAAGCTGGTGCACTCCGTTTGTATTGGAAAATAGTAACAAAGCAATTTTTTGAATAACAAAATTGTGCTAAAATTCAGCTACCCAACTGTGGTGTACAGTTTAATTCCTGCAATTCATTCATGATGGTTCTTTTGACTGACATGATTGTTCCTTTTGTCTCCAAATAATTTGGTATCATCTCTACCTGTTGTAACTTATTTCTGTACATCATATAAGGGCCTGTTCTGTCTAAAGAATGTCCTGTGAGATGCTGGATCTCTTAGTGACTGCTGCTCTACTGTGGCAGCACTGTTCTATCTGAGAGTCCAGCAGAAGTAAGTTAACTTAAGAGAAAAACATTTGCCAAGGTTTTACCTACTTGCCTTTTCCACTGCTCAGCACTTTAGGAAGATGGTTCAATGAATAACTCTTACTGCATCTCCTTGCTGAGATCTCCTTGCCATGAAGTGCATGTTGTGTCAGTGGAGGGGGAAGGATATTGTGAAAAATCTGCTGCTTAGTCAGGGTGTGGATATAAACCACACAAGATTTTCCAAATCAAATTTGGATTTGGGGCTTAGCATAAAATGAGGGCACGAAATAACTATATCCTGTGCAGAAAATTCTAATAGAAAAAGTCAAGATTACAGTAATGCATTCTGTGTGGTCTTCCATGAGTAGAGAGCAGCAGAACGGCATGTGGCAGGACTGTCTCACTTGTGTCTTTGCTCCTGCTGCTGTGAAAAGCATTTTCAATATTTGCATAATTTAGAGCATGACATTATGATTTTCATAGCTTCAAATTGGAGTAAAGTATTTACATAATCTAATTAAATCATGTAAATGTTTTATGATAATATTCAAGTAAGTACAAAACTTGTTCCACAGATGCATCCCTTTGTTAGGCCATTGGGGAAGCTGAACTTAGACATGCAGATTTATGTTTCTTGCCCTGCATGCTCTGGGAGGTCAGCAGGGTACCTACTGAATGCTCTGTTCTTAGTATAACCTCCAAAGCCTGCTTCTCAGAGCATCATCCTTCCAAGCAGCTGGAAGGTAAGCTGGGACCAGAGGGAAAGGCAGAGCAGATTTAAAAGGCTGCTTGCAACCTCTTATAATTTGAACGAAAGCGATGCTACTGCAGTATGTAATAAATTGCTTCCATTTCAGTGAACATTAAAATAATCCCATGGTGACCCTCTTAGCAGCAGCCGTGCCACATTTGGTATCAGATCTCAGAAAGCATGCATCGTGCTTGGATGGGAAGCTACCAGGGGAAGCCCCGCAAATCCTCCTGGTGACTGTTGGGTTTGTTTTTGCCTCTGGCTGCACTAACTCACAAAATATTGGAAGCACTTGGCCAGCATCCATGATGAGATATGCTGTCTTGTAGTGAGATTATTTAAATAATATTTTTCATCAGCACACTCTCACTAAGCTGTTTTCCACAGCAGTTCTTAGTGAATCCTGTCTTTGCCAGGGTATACTACTGCAATAAGCAAATGAATTGAATCCTGATTTTCCAAATGTAGCCAAGCTAGTGCTATGCCAGTACTAATGAGATTCTTTTAGAAAGTACAGCAGCACTACTTTGCTAAAATGAATTTGTGTAATTGACAAAAAGGTAGGTTCTTCAAGACGAGGCCCCTGTCTGTTCTAAATAAGCTCATTGCCATTGATTTTTATCAGTGCCACAGATCTGCTCTAACTGGTGACTGAAATGTGTGTGTGTATACACTGCCACAGTTCTGTGCTCTTACAGTAATTATAATGTTTAGGTTAGGATGTTACCTGTGCCTGGTTGTTGAAGCCTGTGTGCTGTTAGAAATACAGGACTGTCTGCAGACATGATGTGGAGCTGATCTGTGCCTACACCATGACTGTGCTGAGCCCAGCAGCCCTGATTTTTATCTGAAAATGTGGCTGTCGTAAAGCTCCCCTTACAACATAGTGCAAAATCTGGGGATTCTGTTATTTATTGTCAAAGCACATAACAATATCCAAAGGTTGTAAATTAGTTTGGAGCTCAGCAGTATGGAAAATTCTGAATATGTGAAAGTCACTGCTAAACTAGGTGACAGAAAGGTGAAATATACCAGCAGTGAATTAAGTCTTCTCTAATTAGATATAGAAATCTAATTACTTTGCAAAATTTTTGTCTAATTTTGAAGGGAGTGAAGCTAGTGTAAATTTAAAATGGAAGCAGAGATGTTCAGCACGTAGTGTTAACTGCCAAGGAGAAAACACAGTGACCTTATTTGCAGCTGCACATGCATCATGTGTAGGAATGCTGTCATAGCCATAATGATTTAACATCAGGCCAGACCAATATTTCTTGGTTCTTCCTCCACAGTGTAGTCAGTTTCCTTTATAGGTGGAATGGGAAGCTGTAGGTGTTTCTGGTGAAAAATGGTAATGTTAGAGAGGTGCCCTTTACTACAAATCCAGCACTATTCGCTTTAGTTCACCTCCCAAAAAAGAATTTGCAAAGTCATAGCCTGGGGAATGAAGTCACAGGTGGGTGAAGTTTTGGCATTCTTGGACTCTGTTTATTTGATTACTCAGCTGTTGATTATACAATGTGAAATCATAGTAGGTGATGGGAAGGTTTAAAGCTGCTGAATTTTATTTTAAGGTGCCAAGACTATTTCATTGCAGGAAAGAATCCTTTTAGTTTAAAACCTGCAAAATCTTGGGCATAGTAGATATTTTACATTTGGACATGAAAACTCACAGACCTGTTTAACTCCAAACATGAGGACATTTTCATTAGAACAGCTTTTCATACTTAGCACATTTTGTAAGATTACTTGTATTAAGTGCAACTAAATATCCCATGTGAATTGCTGTTATTAGTTCCATAATAAAATCCCTTTTGACACTATATTAACAGGGTTATAGTTGAAGCATTTGGGCATTGAACACTTTCTGTGTTCAAAGAGTAAGGACTTGGAAAATCAAATATAAAATACGAAAGGTCTGACAGTGTTCAGATCAACTCTAAAAGGACAATAAATTGATTTTAAGAAAATACAGCTTCATGGCCCTGTGTCATGTCTACTTGTGTAGATTCAGTCATTTTGACTGAGTTGCCCTGTTTCTTTTAATTCTCTCTCTTGTTTTCCTTTTAACCTGCTCCAGTCCACCGCTGCAAATAATGTTTACTTCTCATATGGATATGGCCCTGTTGCAAGGGAACAAATTTGGGATTTAATTTAATTTCCTAGTCTTTGTCCTTAATATTTATGCATAATCATGCAAGTGAGATCACAATTTCCACACGGAAAGAGGAATTCAGCTGAGCCTTACTGAAAAATTGTGTGTCCAGCCCTAGTGTCTCTGGCTGCATACCTGCATGTCCTTAAGATACTGAAGAAGCCACATGTAAATACTGCAGGAAAGTTGAATATCATAGCAATACCTGACAGCCCTCAAAAATTTCTGAAAGAGAGGATAAATTGGGTTGTATTAAGAAGAATTCTGCCATTCTTAAGCTCTGTTTTCTGGCCAATAAAAATTTTTAACCACCAATATTCCAAAATAAAAAAAAGAACTGACTTGATCACGTTATCTGTATTTGCCTTTGTATGTTGTTCCCAGCATAAGAGAGCCTGATCACTAAGGAAAATCTGTCTTGCTAGGTTCATTCAGTACTTTTTCTGAAGGTTTTGGTGTTTGTAATGCAACCTTTGTGTGTTCAGTACAGGTTTTTAGCAAGTTCACTACTTTTCCTGGTCTTTTAAAATGGTTTTATAAATGCTGTAGTTAATGTCAGTGACAGCATGCTTAACTTGAATGAAAGAATGAGTCAGTCTAAGTTTCAAAAACCTTCAAGTCTAACATGACTCCTCTCTTGTCCTTGATCAAACTGATTGGCATGTTATTCTAGTTGGCTGTAGCTTAAAATAATAACTGTATATTTTTCTTGTGTCTTGGGAACACTCTGGGTCCCGTTAATCTCGGTATTCTGAACAAAGAATCAGTTTTATCCTGTACAACTACAGTGTTTGTACACACAACTCAATTAATTTTGTTTACATAGTATCAAACTTTAAAAGAGAGAAAGAAGGATCCCTATTGTAATTATAAGAACCAAAGGCTCAAGATGGTTTAAGTTATTTGAGTAAATTGAAGAGATATCTTTGGATGTGCCTGAAAATCTTTTCCAGGGTCTTGAGGTTCTGTCCAGAAATACACTTTTTAGGTCATCCTTTTTAGCATTATTGAAAAATTGCTTTCTGTTGATTTTTATTAATGCCCTCATGATTAAGGGGAACACCTGTTGGTACAGTTTTTTGTTAGATAAGTGTATAATTGGAAGAGAGTACTTTGTCATTTAGTGTCCAGATCTTATTTATAAATGTCCGAGTCTGCTCAGGAGCCTAGATCACATCCTCAAGAATGTCCTTACCAAAGCACAGTGTCCATTTAGGGATGAAAACAAGCTGTGTTATGTGCATCACAGCTAGTTGCAGCTCATGGAGCTGTTTGCCATGTTCTATAGTTACAGTCCCATCAGTTTCTCTTTCACCCTTGGAGAACACAAAGGTCAGCTGAACTGAACAGAACAGCAGCAGTGCATTATAAGAATAACACCTCTGCACTGAAATTCAGAATTAAATAGTTTTCATCGTCTACTCTTGCAAAGTATAGTGAGTTACTGCTCCACTATGACAGCATGTGATCCTATGTGTTGGGAAGGGAGTTTAATTAAAAAAAAAAAAAAAATTAACCCCCCCCTATACCTTCAATGCATCTGGTAATAGAAAAAAATTAATTTTGTTTAATTTTTAATCAGACAGCCTGAGACAACCACTGAGCACTACTTGACAATTAGAATACTAATGAAGTGCACACTGGGTTAGTCTGTTTTTAAAGGACAGGAAACAATGCACTCACAGTTGAGGGATTCTATTTCATTTCAGTCAAGTTTTCACATATTTACCTTCTTCCTTTGTAAGAATTCAGGAAATGTTTGCCTTGTTTTCTTCTTTAAAAATTTCACCCCATGGCTAATTATTTTTCAAATACAGAAAGCACAGAAAGTGATAAGTGGCTTTCTTGTAAAACATTAATCTTCACTGTTTAAGGCGCCTTCTTCCATACCTTAAGTGTTCTCTGTTTGTTTGTTTTTATTCTTCCTCTAATGTATTTGCTTCTGTCTACCATTCTGAAACAGTTTGAAGTCTTTGGTGTTCATGCTGTCTATAAATTAGATATTGTATTTGTCCATAGTGTGCAATTTCACAAAAGATAGTCTGGTTGCAGGAAGAAATAAATTGCCCATGCCTAAAGTGTTTATTTCTTATAAAATTTATAAGCAGCTATCTATAGCAAGGTTGAATATAGTAGACAATGCTTAATGAATTCAAATGAGTTCTGAGACATAAATTAAGTAGCCTAACCATCCATAGTAGCCATGTCATTCTGGCCTCACTGTGAAATGGATGTTTCATTGCCCCTGCTATGTCACATTGATAAGCAGAACCATGTAATTATACCCTAGCTGGAATGAAGGATTCACACTAGCTCACATTAGGCCCCCTCTGCCAGTTCCAACTTTAAAAGTTTGCAGAGGCTGTAGGTGACTTATCAGGGATATAATCCTTTTGGTGTCATCCTTTCATGCTGAAATCTGAGCTCCAGTGCTTCCCTGTGGCCTTGAGCCAGGGCTTGACTCTAGGCACTAGTGGTGAGGCAACAACACTGAGCCCAGGGCAGATGTTTGCCAGACTTGCTGCATATCCTCTGTTACCAGGAAAGAGTTGAGGAGTGGCCATTAGTGCTAAGAGGAGGGAGGCCAGTGTTACCCAAAGGACAGCCACTGGCCTTGCAGCAGCGAGCAGAGCAGAACGAGCTTTTGGTTTTATCCTGACGTGTTAGGGTTCTTGGTCCTCTTTTCAGTTACCTCTTTGTTCTCCTGTCCTTGCCTCGCAGCAGGAGCTGTCAGTAACCAGCACCTCAGGACTGGGAGGCAAAACTCAGCTCACGGCTGAGCTCTGCAGATCTCTGTTTTACCCCATTCCTTGCTGGTTATTCTCTGCCCTGCATTTGCAGTATCAGTTTGTTCCTTTTCTAGCTGATTCTGCTCCAGATCTGAAAGTTGCTGTGGAGGCAGAGCCAAGTCTATAGTAGGGAACACCATTTCCCAATCTGTTCCATCCCACTAGGGATGGAAATACATTTAACGTGGGACATGTTAGCTTCTTTCATGAGTTGTTCAATGACAGCTGAGGAAGAGTCTGAGGCATGCCTGAAATTCTAATGGCATGAATAAACGTTTGTTGCAATGCCTAGCAAAGAAATTGAAACCCAAATCATCCAGGCCAAACTGGGATATACCAAACCAACAGCTGGTGGTCTGTTAGGAAAGGTTTGTGAATCAGTTGTGAATTTGCTTATGAGACAATGCATAGAGAAGTTTTCAACTTAAAAAGGACTGCTTAATTTTTTTTTCTTTTGGACATTGTATCAATATTGTCTCTACTTTACAAAAAGAGCATGTGGGAAAGTTCTGTTCCATATCATCATTCTCATAGTTTTTCCATAATAGAGTGCTGAACTAAAAAATTCTAGTAAATTAAAAGAAGAATTTTGATTTATTTTCCCCACAGGTTTTCTGTAAAACATAAAATTTAGGATGTTCAAAATTGAATGAAAGAGTTGAAATCAAACCTCAAAACTAGATCTATTAAAACAACACAGGTCAATTTGTATCATACCAGTATGTAAAAACAATCTGGCTTATATTTTTCTGCATTTTTTTCAATTTTAAAAATACAACCTTTATATAAGGACTTATCATGTCTTTTTTATGCATTCCTGATGTCAAGGGGTTGATTTGTTAGGATTTCTCCTTGCATAATTCCCAGGTCCCAGGGCTATAATTGGTTTTACTGTTTCTTTGAAATGCACAAAATGGTCTGTTATTGTGGACCATGAGAATTAGCAGGGAGTACTTTTGTTGTAGATAGTGGTTTTATATTTAAAGAAAAGATGCATTTTTAACTGTTGGTTTGATGTGGAATCCAGGCTGTGTGATAAAACATGCATGTATCAGTAAAACCCTGTTGCATGATGTGGCCATAAAAGCTTTCTTTCTTTGATTAGATAAATAATGTTACCATTGTTTTTTCATATTCTTCAATATTTTTCCCCAGATGACATTACTTCAGGAATAGGAAATTGTCTGAGCAGTTATTCTATGGTAACAGTATTATTGTGCAACTGGGTAAGTTCTCATGCAATGAGGAATAAGTGTAGTGTTATGTACTAAACAATTCTTGTATATACTAAACAATTAAAAGAAGAAAAATAATTATTGGAGGAGAGACAGAATATGTTACCATCTTTTGGAATATAGAAGCCCTTAGGCATACATTGGAAATAAAGCTCTACCCCACTTAAACTGCCAGCCCAGGTCAATTAAAACCACTGTGTTCAAAGAAATATTTAATACCTAAGACAAAGTATGAAATTATATGTATAGTTAACTGCCTTTCTGAGATCTTGCTGGGGATATGAATAATAACATTTGAAGGTGGAGTGTATAGAGTATAGAAAAAATTCTGAGGAGAATCCAGAGCCACCTAGAAGGTGTGGCAGTCCAAGGATGACTGTAGAGGTTTTAATTGTAAACTAGGGCCAGATAAGCAAGAAGCCATACATGTTAATAAAAGATTATAAACAGAAACTCACTGGAATAAGTTCTTAATATTCTGTTCATTGTCTGCAAGTTTCACTCCTCTCAAAGTTAGCATGTGTGGTCTGTTACATGGTAAAGATGGAACCAGTGTGGAAGAGATGTGGTGTCAGGTGGAGGAAGAAGGTGTCAGGTTGTCATGCAATATTCCAGCTCACCCCTCTATGAGATGACAACTCCTGCTGGGTAGAGATGTGGAATGGGAGCTGCTGTTTGTTTGGAATCAACTGAGCAATTGGGTTTTGAGTTTGTGTCAAGTGGCTCCTGCTAATGTTAAAAGTGCAACTGTTTTATTTGCCAGAAATGGTAGAAGAGTAACTTTGGTACATCACATCATGTGGCGTGTTGGCACCTGCTGCTTTCCTGAGAGGCACAGAGCCCCCAGCTCTTAGAGAGCACCCAGGCTTCAGAGCACTGCTTGCTTGTTTGCCAGTAGGTAATTCTCAGTAGTAAATGAGCAGAGGCTGAATTTACATTAGAAACTGTAGGAGCTGGGAATGATCTCCCTGGCTGCTAGTATTCAAAGCAGGCTTCATTTGGTTTCTTTAGTGAAGGTGTAATAATATACTGAAGTGCCGTTCTGGGAAAAGCAAACCAAAATAACATTTCCTTGTTTTGCAAAGACTGAAGCTAGGACTGTCTTCAGATAGATAACAGAGACTTATCCTTTTTTCCTTCCTAACCTCCCCTGTCTTGACCATCAAAGTTATAGTGAAAGCAATTGCACGTTTGTAACTACTCTGACCACTGTGCTTCTCTATGGGGATTTGTGCTACTCTGTCACTGTAATCTATTTTTCAACCTTGCTGCACTGTATGTATGTGAAAGCTACCTGGCATGTCTGAAAGTGCAGGAGAAGCCAAAGGTCTTGTGGTTTACAGGTGACATTTTGTGTGGCTTCTGTATAGTAAGTACTTACTCAATTGAGATATGTTAAACCAGGAATACTAGTGAGGCAGCATTATTATTCTTATTACCACTATTATTATTATTATAAATGTCTTGGGATTAATGAAAAAATTAACTTCTGTTCTAAATCGCCATCAATCAGTCCTTGTTGCCAAGATGAGTTGTTTGATTGAAGCATCAGTTAAACAGGAAAGCAAGGCACTGGTTGCTAGTTACAATTCTTGGTTACTAGAGTCAGATCTCTTAGCAAGCAGTACATTTTGCTAGAGACTACAGCTTTTCATAGGAAGATACATATCTGAAGTGCTCATCAGAAGACACTGAGGAGAAGAATGAAGCCCCCATAATGTAGGGGGAAATGGTCAGTGATCTGCTACATCAGTTTGATATTCATGAGACTATGGGGCTGGATGGGATCCAGCCCAGGGTACTGAGGGAGGTGCAGAAGTGCTCACTGAGCCACTTACCATCATTTATCATCAGCTCTGGCTGCCTGGGGAGGTCCCAGGTGCCTGGAAGGTAGCAAATGTGATCTCCAGTTACAAAAAGACAGAAGGAGGATCTGGGGAATTACAAGTCTGTGAGACTGACCTTGGCCATCCTAAAGGTCTTCTTCCAATCTTATTAATTCTGTGATTCTATAAACCCATTATCTCTTGTTAAAATCATGTAGGCATATTTTGCTTGGGAAAAAAATTGTGTTATTTAAAAGAACAAGCATAAGTGAATCATATACATACATGAAAGTAAAGGTTTCTCTAGAAGTCCCAAGCAGACATTGCCTGGAATATGAGTGATTTTATCCAAGAGGAAATGAACAAAATGAGAGGGAGACTTTGTTATATCCCACTTTCTCTATACTCACTTTCAGGCATCACTCATGTTATCTTCTAAACTGATAAACAAACTTGCTCTACTAACCACAGAAGCACAATACACTCAAAAGCTCATTCAAATGCATCTAGGTAAGAAAGGGAAAGAAAATATAACTCAACATAAATATGATCTAAATAATATCACATCTCCTAATCACATCTCTGATGTTGAGTAAAGTTACAGACAGTAGTATGAGCACTGAACCAACATTCTTTGGATGTTTTGTTGGTTTAAGTTACTTGGTTTACTCCACAGGTAAGTTTTAACATGCAGATTAGGAATGACTGTTTTAGGAGAATGATGAATGTGTAAATAACTAACATCTGAAAAATGCACTTAGATGTTACTCTCATGTGGAAATAAGAATTCCTGGCTAGACATTAAAGATGAGATTAGCAAACTCAAAAGGTCCACCTCTTTTTGAGAGAAGCTCCAGTAGGCTCTTGGAAAATGAGAGAAGGTAATTCTTTATTTTTTGGAAAAATGAGCCAGGTTCCTTTATTGGATAGAGTGAAACTGCAAGTTTTGGGCAAGCTGAGCATGATTTCAATGCAGTCAAGTCTTGCATCCACAGATGGATGCACAGAAATGTAGCCACTGTGTTTCCAGTGGCTGAGGCCACTGTTAATAGGTGCCAAGCACAGGCAAGCACGATCTGTTTCCAGGAAAAGAAGTGCAGTAATTGGAAACAATTAAGAGAGCATAGACTGAATACAAAATAAGTTGAATAGTTAGACTCCTTCTGCTGTTAGATTAGTTTAATATTGCTGTGAGACCTGGAGAGAGCATATTCAGCCCAATAAAATTCTCCTTGAGTGCTTGGGAGTTAAAGCTACATCACTTGATATCTTTAGTTTGCTTCTTCCTTCTGACCCTAAATGCAACCAGGAGTAAATATGGGGAAATTTGGAAGCTAGCTTGTTTCCTGTTACCCCAGTGTAGATAAATAATATCTTTCCCTCATGGCCCTGTTTTTCACCAGACATAGGAAGAGTGAGGAGCTAAGACTACTTCTGTCCTGTCATCAGATTCCAGTAAACTAACTTGAAGAAACCTGTTCCTTGGCCTCAGAGGGAAGCTCAGAGAAGACCTCAATTAAGTGCACTGTTAGCAATTTCAATTAGCAGCATTAAAGTAAAAAACTAGATTCAAGTAGAAGATAGGGATTTAAAATAAAATCTTGAGTTCTGTAAACAAGCATGCTTAATAAAAAAAGTTAATGTGTAAAAGCTGTATAGCTACATTTTTGGAATTACTCAACACTGTAGACTACACCTCTTGATCAAAAGGGCATCATACAGCACCATTTGTAGACTTCTTCTTGTTTGTTGTGGGTTTTGTTTACACTTTAGTTCAATAGGTATATTTTTTTCCATTTTCAATCATGTCAGATTTATATAATTATGGGAAAGAGCCAGAGTTTTTCTAATGTATATTATTATTTCACTACCCTTCTGGTAGCAGTTATTTGTCAATTTTAGTCTGAAAAATGACTAGGAGAAATAGTTCCCAGGTTATTTATTAACTGTTTATAAGCCACTCTCTAATCACATGTCTATGTTAATCCTTACACATCTGTATCAAAGACTGATTTCCAGATTACTGTCTAAGGATAATTTGCAGTATGAAGGATTTTGGTTTGGTTGGTTGGGGCAGGGTTTGGTTTGTAAATTGTTTGGTTATTTGGTGAAGTTAATCACAGAATGGGTGACGTTGGAAGGGACCACAGTGGTTCATCTGTCCAACCTCCCTGCTCAAGCTGGGTCATCCTAGAGCTCATGGCACAGGATTGCATCCAGATGGTTCTTGAATTTTTCCAGTGAGGGAGGAGCTCCACAACCTCTCTGGGCAATCTGTTCCAGTGCTCAGGTACCCAGAGTAAAGAATTTCTTCATTGTATTCTGATGAAACTTCCTGGGCATCAGTTTCTGCCTCTTGCCCTAGGCTTGACACCACACCTGGCTCCATCCTCCTGACACTCTCCCTACAGTGAAACTGTATCTGAATGTGTTTCAGGATTGTCAATAATACGTAACATTCACTAAAGCCAACAATTACTATGAATGAAAAGCCTTTTGTGACCAAAAGCATGTTATAACCACTTCTCTATTTAAATAAGTTGAATAAGCGATTTCATAATTGTGACTTTGATAAGAGATTGCCTTGCCTTTGACAAGAGATTTTATAATAATAATAATTTTATATATGACTTAGGCTATGGGAAAAAAATCCAGTTGTCCTCTTTTTAAAATTGAAATAGAGAATTACCAGAGAAAATTCAGTTGTCATCAGCAAAACATAAGGCAAAACATTTGGTGTCTAATGATAGGGTTTTCAGGAGGAGGCTTGCTACTCAGATCGTTTGTGGGAGGGAAAACCAGTATGAGAGTAAGTGTGTATTTGTGAAAGGGCATGTTCTAGTCTGATACATTATAAGTAACATGAGCAATTAGAAGCAATAGCAATTCTTTTACCTTAGAATTCTTCTGCTCTTCAGCAGATGCTTTTGGTAGTGGGTGAATAATGGAGTGTAATTGTTTTTGGAATCTCTGTCTGGAGACTTCACCTGTCATGTCTTCTCTGTAATTCATTTTCCATCTTCCTTTCTATTATTATCTTGCACTATTTTGAGCTGCCATGGTATTGCTTGCTTGTGATGCACTCAGCGTGGGTGCCACAATGCATAATGGTGTACTGAACTTCCACATGTTTGTGTGTGTGTGTATATATATATATATATATATATGTAGGATATACACCAGAAATTTAATTGGATATATACCACAAATTTATGTGACAGAAGTTTTGGAGCTTAACAAGGAATGTTATTGTATCATCCTGATACTTGGGAATTATTTCGCAACAATTTTAATGAAGTAAGGAAGCTTTGCTGGAGCATCTCATCATTGCCTCCAAATTCCTTTGGCTTTGAAACATTCCAAGGATTGAAGCTAGCGGTTTTTCTATTGAGTCTGTTCAGTTCTTATTTTGTGTTTTCACTTGTAAAGTGAATAAAGCACCTATATATTTATAAGCTACACTACCATGGCCCTCAGCAAACATTGCAGTTGATTAAAACATTGGTCAGAGCAGTTTTATCTGATTCCATCAGCACCCAGAGGTTATGAACCTCAGCTTATTAGGGCTGTATTAGTGATGTGATTAATGATATAATACTTCTTCCTTCCAGTTTTGCTCTGGAGGTTGACTTCTATAGCAACAGGTCATCATTGGGGAAAATTCTCGAGTAAAGTCTAATAATGATCCCATTTTATGACTGGAAACTTTGAATCATGTTGGAGATTTATACT
This sequence comes from Melospiza georgiana, assembly GCF_028018845.1. Classification (NCBI taxonomy): domain Eukaryota; kingdom Metazoa; phylum Chordata; class Aves; order Passeriformes; family Passerellidae; genus Melospiza; species Melospiza georgiana. The sequence continues at coordinate 94,963,548 of NC_080432.1, forward strand.
TAGCAGTTAGAACCAAACCCTTACTAGAAAACATATTATTAGTAAGGAAAAAATGGATGTGGGATAAATTCTGCTAAAAGATCAAAACTTAAATGTGTCTCCTGGTTTGTTTATTTTTTAAGGTGTTTTTTTTCCCTCCTACTTTTGCTGTCAAAGATGCCACCAATGTTTTATCATATTTGGGACTACCACATCCATAAACTCATTTAGATCAAGAAATGTTACATCAGTGTCTGTTGTACAAAAATTTGTGTTTATACAAAGGAAATTTAGGTATTTGATAGGATGTTCTTAAGAAAGGAGAGAGCCATTTATTGTTTTGGAAATCTGCCTTGAAAGAGACTTGGAGAAGCCATCCTAGTGCCCCAGGCAGAATCAGATTGTCAGTTCTATTTTGTAGATCATCAGTGATGGAAAACCCATAGCTACCCTTGACAATCTATTCCAATATTTCCTTATTAGTTTCAATTAAGTGATTTTCCTAAAATCTATGCTGGATCTTTCTGGTTGGTATCTGAGCCCATTATTACTTGTTCTGTCCATCACTGGTATGGAGAACAGATTCTTTCCTTCTTCTTGTTCCTCTTTTGTGCCTCAGGTTTTCTACCTCTGATAGTTCTTGTTGATCTTCTGTTGAACATCTCCTGTGTGTTCATTTCCTTAAATATCTAAAATCATTGTGCAGTGTTATTATTGTGATTCAGAGATCAGAAATAGCCCCCAGGTGTCACCCTCCACTTCTTTTCGTTAGTAACAGATTACTAACTAGCTTTTTTTAATCTTATCTTGAGTAAGCACTGTTTCTTCACTTGTTAAAACCTGTTTGAATCTTTTACTAGTCCTCCAACATACTTGCAATCCCTGTTGTTGTCAGCAATGTTTTCTTCTTTCTTTCTATCTATCTATCTATCTATCTATCTATCTATCTATCTATCTATCTATCTATCATCTAGATTGTTAAGAGAAATGCTGAAAAAAGATTAGACCCTGGACAGACCCTCTAAAGCACCATACAAAGCATCTTTCTATTTGACAGTGAAACATTGGTCCTCTGTGGTACAGTTATCTAATTTCTGTTTTCAAATTTCATTGTGACTTGTGGAAGTCAAGATGAATGACAATCACTCCTCTTCTTTTAAAAAGGCCTTTTAGCCACAACACAGGAAGAAATTGGATTGTTTTGTCAGTTCATTCTTAACAAATTCATATTGATTGCCACTTATGTCTGTGTTATCATATAGCTGCACACAATTGCTTCATCCAGAAATGTTCTTGAGTATGAGGTTCAGTTTGACTTGTCTGTGGTTTCTCAGCTCCTCTTTCCTTCTGTTCTAAGCACAGATATGAGACATCACAGAGCTACTATCAGTCCTCATGTCAGTTCAACTATTTTTAATGTATTTTCACTGATACTTGTCAGGCCAATTAAATCTGAAGAATGTAATTAATAATCTGTGTTCTTATTTGAGCTCTGACTGTTGTTGCTGTTAATTCAGCTTGACACCGATAAATCTCGTTCATATAGATGAATGCAAGAAAAGCTCTCTGGCTCTCTCTGCATCTTCTCTGCATTCTCTCTGAACCATTGGCTAATGTAGTCTTTCTAGTTGTAGAACCTGATTTATTTGTTCACAGCTTACTGCCTAGATACTTTGTGTTTAATAGCTTGCATAATTGTTGTGGTTGCTTGAACTTGGAATTATATGAAATTTCTGGAGAAGGATATTTGGTCCTTTCCTAAGAGCATGCTTAGGAGAGACATGTTTCTGGAAAGTAGACTGTGGCTTCTTGGTTTTGAAACAGGTCAAATGAGGAGAGAGAAGCTTAGGAGACAGGCAGATGATAGGCACAGGGGTCAGAAGGAGGCTGGAGTATTCATACACCTAGGAAGGGCAAAGTGGCTGCTGGATTCAAACAAGACTGAAAAGGAAAAATGTAAAGATGTGGCAGCGAGAAAGGAACTTAATTTTCAAAGCTTTTTTGTATCTATCTCATTTGACCAGTCTGAGACTTTCCTCTTGAAAAAAAGAAATATACTGTTCTACTTCATGTTTAGATAATGCAAGTTCTTTGGTGTTTTGGAGTACTCACTTTAAGGGCAGGCTATTGGCAGATTGGCCTCAGAAGTTTGCCTGACCTGATCTCTGCTCAGCTGTGATCATAGGGTTCCTTTGTTTCTTGTAGTCATGTTCTGCGTCTTGACCTCTTTGCCTGTGCCCCAGCTGTTTGTGCCATTCTTTTATGCTCTTCTTTAGTGATCTGACCTAGTTGGTAAGCTCCTTTCCTGTGTTTGAGGTCAATGAGGAAGTCATGATTTAGCAAGGCTAATCTCTTACAACACTTCTGTCCTTTTACATGGAAATGGGCAGAATATTTTTGTCCTCAGTTATTAGTTCTCTCTCATGCTGTCAACTCTATTTTACTTTTTTTTGGTGCATTGAGAATGGCATTAATGCCTGATTTCAAGAAAGAGAGGTCAGATATGTCCATAGGGTTCAGTTCCACCTTTCTGTAGGACAGAGTACTTGCTCGTAAACTCATGGCTTCTGGTTGTAACATTACCTTTCACAAAGTAGTAGCAACCAGCTTCTTCTCTGTGAGTTGTTGAGTCAGTCTTTATGGCTGGGTGCTGTTCTGTTTAGCTGTTCAAGTGACTTCTTGTAGTGACTTTTGTGTCCTTTGGCATCCTCCTCATCACAGATACACCACTGAGTTATTTTTCAGCTCTCCTTCTTGCTTTATACCAACAGGTATCATCGAATCGAACATCTCCTTCCCAGCCTTGACTGGAGCACAAATGTAGATGTCTCTTCTTTCAAGTACAGCTTAGAACTATGGGCAAGATATTAGTATTCCTACCTGAGCATGGCTAACAGCTGCAGGTAAACACAGAACTGAGAGAGGGCTAGAGTGGTCTGCTCCTCTGTGTATTATAGCATTTAATGACTTCTCCTTGCTCCTTGTATCCCCTTTAGACATGCTTCCATTTGTTGTCAAACACATCACACTATGGAAGCATTAATAAGTTAGTGTTAGTTGCAAACTGATGAATTTCCCATTTTCTTCTCAGCCAAACACGTAGTGAGGTATGCCAAATTCTACCTGTGGGCATTTTCAAGATGATTTTGGAAATGAAGATCTGACTGTATCAATGAGGAAAGACATAGAAGACTTTCACTTAAAATCATGTATAATTAGACTATTATCTTCTACATATTCATGTATGATCTTGGAGGAGAAATTTCATTTCTTTTTGAAAATGCTTTGGCTTCACTGTTGTGATAAATATTATTTGGTAAATTACCAAATAATTTAGAGAGTACTTAAGGTAATCTAAAGCAAATTGTCGTGGTTTAGGCTTGGCACAGAGCCAGTGCCTCCATGAGAATACCCTCTCCCTGGTGTCTGCTGTGAGATGTGACCAGGAATAAGCAAAGCAGGCTCCAGCTTAGAAATAAAGAAAACTTGATTAACTAAACTACAAGAAAAGAAGAAAAAAACTATAAGGGAAAAAAAAATGAAAACCTTACAAAAAGCACTTTCCTCCTCCCCCCGCCCCCCCCCCAAATTTCCCAATGCAAAACATTCCCCCAAATCACCACCTCTCAGTCTGGCACCACCCTTCAGAATACTCAATCTTCAGTCCATGAAGAGGAGAGGAGTCTTTCTTGCACCATAGGCTTCCCCTGGAAACACCCTGAAACCTAGTGTGCTTCCATGTCACTCAGCACCGCCCAGAAAGTCCTTTGCCATCGTGACACCTTCCTTCCATGCCCAGTGCTCTCACCACTGTGCATGGACCAGAGCTGCTCCTAGGGTTGTCTTTCAAGGATGCCTTGTCTCACTCCAAAAAAGGCACAGTCTCTCCTTCGGGACATCTGTCCCCCCCAAATTTTTCCACCCCCTGGGGCCGAGGGGTCCCCACACTGAACCCTCCTGGTTCTGAGGCACTGCCTCCCCCTAAATGCAGTCTCTGTGTCACAGGAATAAAAATGGTTCAGTCTATGGCCACACAAGAAAAGTCCAGCCAAAAGGCCACTCCGTCATCTCTCCCCCCACTCAGCCAGGCTTCTCCACTTCCCTCGGGCCTAGTCCTTGTTATCTCATCTCTTATCTCTCTTCTTATTCAGCTCCAGGAGGATCAGCATTTTGCAAGGTCTCAATCATGTAAGAAAAGGGTTAAAAATTTCAGTCTCTGCCTGTCCCAGAGCTGCGGCACTCCCACGCTGCTCTGGCCGGGCACTCCCCCCCCCTTCTCCTCCTGGGGCAGCACCACCGCTATCGAATTCTGTCGCCGGCTCTCCCTCTCTCTCTCCTGTGGGGGGAATGGCTGCCCGACGTCTCTTGGGGCTCTTCCACCCTTCCATCCTTGGGCTGGGCCTACCTCATGGCCGCGTGGCTTTTCTCCTCCCCCCGCCCAGCCAGCAGCTGGGACAGGGGGAGAGATCCGAAGCCTTTCCCAGCAGAAGTCCCAAAGAGAGCCTCTGAGGGCTGCAGCTCTGGTTTTTAACCCCTGTGTGTTCTCAGAGGTGTGTCTGAACCCCACTGGCCACATCAGGTGCCAATATCAAAATCTGAGCACCCATTGGTTTGACCACAGCATGCCAGAATTCCCACTTCTTCCTGGTCAAACCAGCACACAAATTTAGAAAAATAAGATAGAATATTCTACTGCTGTGATTTAATTTATTTTAATATATTTATTTTAGCAATGTAACTTGTTGCAGGAGGATATTGAAATGGGTCAGAAGTATGCTACTATTTTGTAGGGATACTGGGAACATTTGCACTGATAAATTCTTTTTCTTATGTCCCGACACAAACAACTAAAATATGTATTTATAATGTGTAGATTTCATCTATTGTTCTCTGAATGACTGATGCTAGGTCATGTCCAGAACAAAATACTTAGTTAGATGAACATTATTTTTTTGTCTGGAATGACAGTCTGTATATTTTGTTTGATATTTCCATGAATGTGTAGAGGAATCAGAAATTATAACTTTTGTCCCAATGTAAAATTTTACACAAGTTTGTTTTTCTGGCTGTTCTTTTTCTTTTATAAAACATAGCAGTTCATATGAAATTGAAATGAAATTAGCAGAGGTGAACAGAAGTCAGAAAAGTTGAACATTTTTCTGGTAAAATTTTATGTGGCCATGAAAATGATGGATTTCATGATTTTTTTTTTTCAGTGTAGTAACAGTACTAATTGTAGTTTGCCATCAGTGCTAAGCTAGGATTTTGAATTTAGCCCGTGGCAGTGTAACAAGAACTTATGCCAACTTGCAGAGCTGTGCAGCTGATGAAATCTCCACTCTAAGAAGATCCTTTAAAATGTGTGAATGCAGAACTCCAGCTCTGCTGATCATTGAAAAACACTGGAGCAGTTTTACTCTGATGTGTGCCAGTATAAACCTCAAATTATTTCAGTGATGACTTTTGAATAGTTTTCATGAATGCACTTGAAATAGTGGGTTTTTTCATTTAAATGGGTCTTTGGGGAACTGTGGGCAGGGAGGGGCTAAGAAAGGAAAAATGTCCTTTTAGCATCAGGCAGCCTGGCATGCTGCTTTTATCTTGGGGCTAGATCTGTCCCTGCATGACAGTAACCCATGTAGCATGACTGTAGTAAAGCAGATTATGTAACACCACCAAAATAAGAGGGTCTTCATTTATGTTGGTAGATGCAGAGATTTCTGCAACACCTACACTACCTTTGTTGTTTTTTTAAAAGCACAAAGTAAATTAAGAAACAATACTAACTAATTTGTTTCTTTCCTGAAACTTCAACCTATAATTGGCTTAGGAACATTTTCAAAGTCCATTCTACGCATCTGTAATTCAGTTTTCTATTAAATTGTTAAGATAAAACAGTTCAGTGGTACTGCAATTGATAAACATAATGCACCTAGCATATCTCTGATGTAATTCTTCTGAGGAAAACTGAAATTAAGTAAAACAAGAACTAATAGTCTAAGGAGATATTAAAGGTGCACCCGGAGTTGCCTCTATTAGTCCATTTGGTGAATTTAACCCTGAAAATTATTTTCAAAGCAGATAAGAAAGACATGCATGTTGTAGCTCTGAATAATTTGGCTTTATAATGTACTCAAAGTTAACACTTCACAAGTTAAACCCACAGCAGCCATGTTTCTTATTTCTACCTCTAAATAATGACTAGTTACAGCTCTTGGGTGGGGCTTATGTTTCTCTGCCACCTTCAGAGCTGTGTAAAGGAGAGGGACAGAGACCCTTATTCCAGTGAGTAGCTACTGGTTCCTCCCTGGCCAGTGAGGGACTCATGGGATTTCTGTCATGGAGTTTGGCCTGTTTAGAAGCCAGACTTCTGGACTGAAGTAGGCTTCCCTTCCTTCTGTAGTCATTGGAGAGGAAGGGCCAGCTGGTCAGAGCAAGTCATCCCACTTATCTCAGGATGGATTGTTGGTGGATTGCCCTGTGAAAGTACTTATTCATACAGGAAATTTAGGCAATGATCTCAGCCCATGAAAAAGGGATGAAAATATTCTTACTGTAATGGGAAGCCGTTAGTAAGCAAGGAATAGTCCCACCTGCCTGTATGCATTGCTCCCAGTATTGCTATGCCTATTTCTCATAAATTATTTTAAATGGCACCTGACTCTAGATCGAAGCAGCGCTTTGGTAAGACTTAAGTATTGTAACTAAAACTACTTTCCTGTTTGGAGGCCTCAGTCTTTGGTACCTGTTATTGTAAACTCCCCTGAAGGAAGCTCAAGAGAATATCTAGCTTAACCTGCCCAGAGCAGATCTGACTTTAAAGGTAGATGAGATTTGTTTAGGTCCAGAGGCATGTAGAACATCTCTAAAATGAGACAGAAAAGTTGTAATGTGTGGGATGTACAAGTCAGCAACCCCAAACTTCATTATTGTGTCATCCTTTTTTCTTCCCATCCACAGTAAATCAGCTTCTTAAGAGTTCCCATTTTGGAATTACCCTTTGAGCTGATTGCAAACTCCCTAAGGTTATGATTCCAGTAGCTTAATAAGGTGCTATAGTCTTGGGATATCATAGAGCAGTGTTTGAGGGATGCCCTCCAAAGACACTGCCAGCTAAGTATGTTTTACTTTCTTGTGAAAGAATGCTTTTCATTGTTTTAATTTTATTTTGTATTTAGACAGTTCTGTAAAATGTATAAATGTGCAGAGTGCAAGTTTTCTCTATTTAATTTGCTTCCAAAGAAGGTTGTTATTTTGGAGATCAATGGCAGACATTTGGATAAAGCCAAAAGTGATACTTCATATGTGTCCATTGCCTAAGACAGATGGTGAATAACAGAGAACTTATATATTGAATGTGTTCCTTCAGCCTATGTTGCATCTGGGATGCAAATATGCTTTCTACAAAGCTGAGAAACTACGCAAAATCATTTTTTTGTCATCTCTGGGTGAAAGTCAAAGGCTGTTTCTTGCTATGCAGTCTTATGGTTTACAGGTATAACTTGTGGATATGTCAGTGGCATTCCATGGCTTACCTTGCAATTTTGGCAAATTTGGTTCAAGGAGGCTTTTTGTACTAACCTCACTCAGTTCCAAACCCAGATACTTGGTTTTTTGATAGTAGAAGAATTCCTGACTTTCATTCTGTTATTGAGAATTGTGGATTCTCAAGCACTACAGACCCTTCTAAGAGCCCTGAGAACTTTGTGTTTCCTAGGATTAAATTTTGGAAAGCTGTCTACTGTGATGATTTTTTTTCCCCTGGATATTAAGGCTACTCTATTCTGCCTCTGCTGTGGAACATTATAAATTGCTTTCATATGACTTACGTTTCCCACTGAGTTGCAGATGCTTTGGATTTAAGAACAGTCCTGAAAAGATGAAGCTTTCCTAAGACTTTTCATTTCTATTAAAGCTTACAATGTTAATATTTTTAGCAAAGCTTTTAAACTTCTGTTACAGAAGGTATGCTTTCCTAACTAGATGAGGCATGTTACCTCTCTGTGGGAATCCTTCTCATGTCATAGCCAAAACCTGGCAGTTTAAAAATCTTCTATTTGGACTTTATTACTTTCAGCAAAACCTTTCAGTGCAAAACCCCAGATGTTTTAATGCATAAAAAAACCCCACTCTGTTGCATACACCTCGCCAAATCAATTATTGGGTGAAATGTTTGTGGTGAAGCAGCAGTTAATGGAAGAGTGGCAGATGTCAGACACAGAAGTGTCCATTTCACTGTGGTGCTCCATGGTCTGTTGTGACAGCTAAATGAAGCAGCTCAACAGCTGTCAGCATGTTAACGTTTTGGATCAAATAAACACGCTTGGAAGAACTTTCCTCTGATTTTTAAGACTTAATGACTTTGAAGGCAGCCGTGCTTCTTTGCAGATGAAGTTTGAAGTGTTTTATAAGTGAGGCCAGATGCAATGAGGAATAACATTGGACTGCAGGCTAGACTAGTGTATTTTGATTTCATTGGAGCTGTGTTACTGAACCACAGTGAGGCTTAGAAATTCCTACTCGGTCTGAACATCAGAATTAAATCAAGGTTGCAGTGAGGTAGATGGTTTTCTTCCTTTGCTTTACTAACCATGGAGAAACCATAGAGAAATAAGCACGAGGCAAGCTTTTAACTTTTAAAGAGTGTGGAGAGAAATCAATCAATCAAAAAAGCTGGACACATATAAACATATGATATAACATCTGTCTATTTCAGGCAAATACAGTGCAGAAGGCTCAAGGATGAATGTATGATCATTTAAATATATTTGCTTGGGGTTTTTGTAGTTGGTCAGTGATTGCTTTATAACACAGCTGATTCTCCATGAAAGTTGCTGTTGTGCCTGAGGGTTTTCTTGATTGCCTTTCTGACCTCAATTGTTTTGGAGTTGTAGTCCCTGATAGAGGTGTAATATATGGACAGATACTGCTGCTTGTAGCTGGCCCGTTCTTTTTCATTTCAAGATTTGTTTTCAAGTAGCTTATCCACTTCATAGGATTTGAGAGGACATCTGTTATTGTTATTAAAAAAATACAGCTGGTGGGATTCTGTTTGCCATGATACTTTTCATGGTTGACTGTCAGACTAAGTAAGGGCATAGCTTTCAGCACCAAGGCTGCTGAAGAACTATGATGCTAATTTATCTCATTGATTTATTCTCTTTATCTTGTGTTCTGCTGCTTTTTTTCTTCAAGTGTCTGCTTCTGACTGTTGTTTACTGGCCTGTGTAACAAAACAAGAAACACGCAGAAAACCAAAGTTCTAGGTAATTCATCCAGGCTTGAAGGAATGAGTGAAGATTTAGCGTGCCTTAAAAATTAGGAAGAATCATTTGTGATGGCATCTGAGGTAACCACAAGGGTGCTACATCTTCAACTGTCTCTTATGGATGGAGCAACAATCGCTTATTTCCTGCCATTCCCTGCCATTCCCAGTTTCTAACTTTTAAAGAGTGCAAGCATGAGCAATTATTGAATATCTTATCTCTATGTTCTGTCATTTGACAGCAAATCCGAGCGGAAGCTCAGTGAGTTCCTCTCTTGAAGAATGCACCAGGGCTATGGAAGATCAGAGGAGTTTGCCTGGGAGCTTTCCAAAAAAAACCCACTTTTTCTCCATTAACCCTGGGAGCTTTAGCTTTCATAAAGAAAAGTGAAACCAGCAACAGTTAGATCCTAACTCACTCCTCTAATATTTCTTTTTTTTCTTTAATGCCAATGTGTATATGACAAGCAATTATTAATAATCATTGTAATGATAAATATTAAAACCATTTGTGTGAAGCAAGTGAATGTAAAGTGTAACACTGTTGAAAAATGAGGGTTGCTGCAGCTTAAGCATAGAAATTTTGTTGTTTGGGTTTTTCATTTGGCCACTGTTTCAGGAATCAGGGCATTTAAATTCTGTGGCAGTCACCCTACATGAGGTATCAGAAGTGAGGTCTTAATGGCCATTGCTTCAGACCCCCATGGCAATGGGTCTGGCAGACTATTTTATTAAGTCTTCTACAGGGGTAAGGTCTTTGCATTTCTTTTCTTTCTGGAATTATTGCAGTACTGTTGTCAGTTAGCAGACTGGCCGCCGTGCCTTGCTCGGTGAGCTTCCAGTGTACCTTTCTCTTTTCCTCTGTTTCTCAGGGAGAGGTGCCCCTTCCAGTTCTCACAAATCTGTGCTTTCTGCCTGGGTCTGACCACATGGGGCTGTGGTGTTTTGGTGTGGATTTTATTACATTATTACACTATTTTGGTATGAAGTTTGGTTTGTGGATTTTATTACATTTCTTAGCAAGCTTGGACAATCATAGCCTGCCTTAATTGTAATTGTAAAATAGGTAGAGAACTAGAGCATCTGAAAATAAGATCCTCAATTCCTGGTTATGACTGTCAAATTCTGAACTGTTTTTTATGCCATAATAGAGCAAGTATGTGCTGTTAGTTGGTTTTGGTCTTGAAAACAGCTCTAATCACAGTAATTTTTTACTCACTCCTCTTTCATGCTCACCCTCAAATTCTCATATAAGAGTCTTAGCACATAGAAATTATAATTTCCATTTTTGAAACCTCTAAAAATTTACAGCTGCCTTTTTCAACTCAATAGGAAGTTTTCCCCTAGAAAATATTTTGGTACCTTTACTTGTCACCCATATGGCAAATAAATGTTTTAATCACAGTTTTTGTAGGGACTGAGTCTTTTTCAGGTTTTGATTTCTAAGTTGAAATTGGGTAAATAAAATATGCACAATCTTCATGTCAATAGAAAGCAAGGAGAGTTATAAAGCAAGATTCTACATGTGTAGCTTTGCAACAATAGAATAAAAGGTGGAATAATGAACTGTATTTGTATCTAATTACATAAATAATGCATTTGTGTAATTGTCTAGTAGGGGCATGCTAATGAACAAATTACTTTTAATTGTAGGTTGCTTGATTGTTTCAGAAATATAATTGATTGTAATCAAGAATCAATTAAATGCTGGTAGTAATTGTATTTATCAAATTTAATATATTATATTTTAGAAACATTTTCAAAAAAGGAAGTATTAAAGGACTGTGTTGGTGTTATGTGTTCATACCATTGGGTTGATCGGGTGGCGCTTGCTATAACAGTGCACAACAAAAAAAGAGTGTATTTTTTCTCATCTTTGTTTCTGATCCTGTCTGATCTGCGAGGATAAACAAGGGTTTAGACTTGCTCAGTATTCATGACTCTTAGCTTGCTGTGTGAAGTGGGCTTTTATGGAAACCAAGAGCCCCCATGTGAGACTCCTTCAGTGGTGTGATGCTTTGCAGTCCTGACCAGATGAGAGCAGTGCTCTGCACCGCAGGGAGCTGATGCACAGGGAATCCAGACCTGCCTGCCTTTCCCAGGTGCCCTCGGGAGCAGCCAGCCCTAGATTCGCTTTCTCTTCTGGACTATTTTTGGATTGTAGTGTGTCTTGTGGAACTGTTAGCTTTTGCTTCCAACTGGTTTATTATTATTTTCGTTAATAAAACTTTATCTAGTGGTTTCAGTTTGTAGGATCTTTAGGTACAGGAAGTGCACAGAAAAGGCATTAGGTCTGCCTTCCCGTGGCTCTGCTGGCTTTACAAATATGAAAGACAAACAATTAAATGAAGTCAGTATGACTCTAAATGGATAGTGACCCAACCAGGTAAATGAAGAGGGCTCTGTTTTAACATAGCCCTCATTCTGGTGTCATATGCAGATGCTTTGTTAATGCTGAACCGTCGCTTTTGTAGAAAGGGCCAATTTTTAAGCCCATTACACTGTATATGGGAGAGTGGATTGTCCATTAACTCCATAAAGTACAGGCAACATGTGCAATACATGTTTCCATGGGTTTACAGGTCCTAATCAACAAACTTGACAAGATTGTTTGCCATGGGAAAACTGAAATCTGCACTAAGGAGTAGGTAAAGCACAGAGCTCCCTTCCAAGGGAAGCTGTCCAAGGACCTGTGATCTACTGCTGCAGTTAAGGAGAAGCAGCATTTCTTTGACAAGTGTGCAAAACACAAAGATAGTAAATATAGAGAGTGCCATCTACTGACCTGTAAGGGAGAATATATTTATATGCAGCATTGTCCAGAATGAGTCAATAAAGTTGTTGATGTTGTGCTCCAAATGGCTTCCTGACTGTAGATGTGCAAGCCTAGTTGGGGCTTGACTTTCCCCTTTAGCATCATAAAGGAATCAGTCAAGCTGCCTGATGTAATCTTCTTGTTTCTAAAAACTTGTCCTTGAACCAAAATACCAAGACTGGTGTGCAAATTTTCAGTGAGGAGGAGGGTTTTTTAAAAACTATTGTTTCTAAAATCAGTTTGGGAAGTATTTAAACTGGGTATTTTTCTCAAGTTTTTAGATCTGGTGTCACTGGAAAGGTGATGGAATCTGTATCTTGTCATTGGATCTTTTGCTGAATGAGCCATGGAGTAGCTGCTGGGTCACCCTGGGGTTTTTTAACTCAGAAAAATTAAATGTTGAGTTTTCATTTTACTACAGAAAAGTGCTCTATCAGGGAATATCTGACTATCACTATAAATCACTCCTTAGTTCAACACAGAGAAATTACCAGAATTACTTTTTTTCCTGTCTGTGGGGGCTGTTATTTCAGTAGTGAGTTTTTGAATTTGAGGATGAAGACAGTATTTGACCTTTTGGGTTTTTCTTTTTGTTCTAGCATTGTTTTCTGAACATGAAGGTGGGGGAAGGTGTGGGACAGAGTACAGAAAAGGGAATTTTGGTCTTCCCCTTCACCCCAAAAACTGAACTTACTGCTCAGAAAAAGTTCAAAAAGACATAAGCTTAAAAAGACCAATGTTAGGAAATACTCATTTGTGAATGAAGAGCAAAACAAAAAACCTTTTTATTTCACTGTATAAATCTTCAGTGTATCATATCTGGAATACTGGACTCAGCTTTGGTCTCTGTGCTTGAAAAGAGATGTTACATAAACTAGAAAAGGGTAGTAGAGATGATCAAGAGTTAAGGAGCTGCTACTGTGCTCAACAAGGTCCTACCAAAAAAACCGTGGAAGAGATGAAATGGTTACTCACCACTACTCACACTTGAAGAATTGAGAGGCAACCAAATTTAGAAAAATGTTACTGTGCACTGATGAAATTGTGAAACTTGGTCATATATTATGGTCTGAGAGACAAAATAATGGAATTAATGAAAGGTACTTTGGCTATTAAAAGTTGTCACGGTTGTAAACTTTGTCTTAGAAAGCCTTTTTCCTTCTAACTTGGGGCTATATAATCAACACTATATGACAGGAGGGATAACTTTATTCTCATCCCATTTCTTATATTCTCCTCTAATTATGGCCTACTGAACATAGCAGGAAATAGATTATTAAAGCAGGTGGATTTTTATTCTAACCCAAAGCAGCAGGAGCCAGAAGATAAGACCTTGCCTCCTACTCTGTGCCTGCAGAGTCATGCCCTGTTTTCTGACTGCTCTGTTTGTGGCCCAAAGAGATGAATAACTCTTTGCACAAGTACCACTGGATGTCATTTGGGATGACTGGTAGGCTCTGCTCAGGGCATCCTTCAGGGAGGGAGGGAGGTGTGCCCAGAGCGAGGTTCCCAATTCTGCTTTGTAACACAGGTGCCTAAAATAGCTTGGGACTGTGGTGCCAGTCTTTCAAGCTCCAAAGGCACATACTGGCTCTATCCATTAATTACAAACCAAAGTTCTTCACTTCATCTGTAGACATATCTTGAGATTGCTTGTCAAGGGGGTTTATGCTGGCTTTTCAAACTCAAATGAACTATTTTGATTGTAAGATAATGTAACAAATGTAACTAATCAAGGGAATATGTTTGTATGTAGATACACCACATCATTCCAATTAGCTGTTGTAAGAGGAAAATAATGTACAAAAATGGCAAATTTCTACAATTGGAACTCCTCTAGGTGTCCCCAGTTTCTTCCCAGGTACATACATGCCTGCCTTTCAGACATGGTATGCTAGTTCCCACATTTCCATAAAAGCTTTAGTTGTCAAAGGAATTTTCCTTATTTATAATTTTAACCATGTAATTTGCCTCATATTGAATGTCACCCTTGGTCCATATCAACAAAAAATGTCAAAGGATTAAGTAACTCTTTTTTTCTGTATTCTTTCTTTCTTGACTTGAATTTCTTAAGTAATTCTTTACCATTGAGGGGGTGACACAGCACCCTGACTAAGGAACAATATGTGTAATCTTCAAGTACACAAAAATCCCCAACAAAATGACAAAACCAGAGAAAGATGTTCATATACAGTTGGTTAGCAAACCTAGCAATCATGCCAGCTTCCCAAATCAGTTGCCAGTTATGTTCTGTAATCTCTTTGCTTCCTGTAATATAAAAATTCTTGTCACTCACTTTGTTAATAGGGTATCTTCTGTGGTCTGAACAGTCACATTAAATTTCTGGATTTGTTCTTTCAAATTTTTATCCTGCTGGTATGCAAGTGTGAGAATGTCTGTAAAGGATGGTTTCACTCAAGGAGGCTGGCTGGAGGAGCATTAATGTCTGATGCAGGTGAGTCTTGTGATCCTGCATCTGAAGATGGGAATGTTGTGCTGATATCCTTTTGGGTTATTTAATTTTTAAGTCACAGTGCAGGTTTAGTGTGAAAAAATGTTATTTAGCAAAGTTAATTTTGTGATTGAAATAATTTGCACGAGAGCGGTAGCTGGATTAAAAATCTCACTCCTTGCAGTGCTACACCACTTTGTGCAGGAGGTCACACTTTGGCAAACACAGAGTTCATACATTTCTTTCAGTGAAAATACTGTCAACTCCAATTTACACCAGCCTGGTTTAATGCAGAGCTTACCAATAATTTGTAGTGATCAGAAGATCAATGAGATTTAGTGTTCATGTTCTGAATGAACAAGTAAGGGTTGAGTGGCCTCCTGGGGGTTCCTTTCTTGTCTTTGGCTGTGACAGCTCAGAGTCCTCAAAGTTGAAGCAGCAACTAATTGATGTCATGTTAATTTTAGAATGTAAAAATGTGAACACGATGATTTTTACAGTCAGAAAGTTGTGAAAGTTAAATTGGGGTGCTGTGTCAGTGATGGGACAGTATCCCCTTTTTTAGCCACACTAATGTGAGCAAACCCAGGCTGATGCCCTGTGAGCAGCAGCGTGCTGAGCCACGGCAGTGCGGCTCTGGAGCAATCTCTCTCACGGGCTCTCCTTCCCCCTCGGGGTGACCTCTTTCCTGCCTCACTGAGGTCAGTTCTCCAAGATTCTTGACCTGATGGAGGTGGGAATCCGAATGGCAGTTTTAAAATCACTGGTCTCCACTTAAACATTGTCTAGCATATATTGCACCGTTAAAAAAATGAAATAAAATAAATGCTCTCCCTGCACCCAAAACTCAGCTATGGCTGTAGCATCTTCAGTCACAGAGGCATTTCATGCAATCTGTTGAATTAAAGGGATTTTTCCCTCACTCCTCATATCTAATTTTTATGTATATAACATTGAACTTGTTGGAAAAAACCCTTAAAGCAGTAAGGCAATAAGAATAAATTGCTGAGAGCTCCAGTGAGAAATGTGTCATGTGAAATCATGGAGGAAAGAGCCAGCAGCTGTTACTGTGTTCCTGGGAGAAATAACCCCTTCAGAGTGAAACACAAGGATAAGACAGAAGAAAACATATTTTAGCTTTCCTAAGCTCTAGCACTTGATGTAAAGCGAGTTCTGATTTGGAGAGGGTAAAAGAAGGGTATTGGTTTTCTGGCAAGAAATGCAAATTACTTGTCATACTTGTTGCTAATTGTAGTCCTGTAGATTGGTCAGTGTATATAATTTTTTTCCACTAAATTACAAGATCAATTTGGATTTTGGCATATTTGCAAATAATCATTATGTTTATTTTTGTTGCACATCAGATACATGTATGTTAATGTTTGTACTTTTAAAAGAAATCATACGTCAACTCCATTTTCTATTCTAGGAGTGATACAAGGACATTCTAATCCCTAAGTTTTTGTGCTCAAGACTAGTTGAGAAAGCCAAAACAAATTCACAGTTTAAAATAGCATATTTTTAAGATTTAGGGGTTTGTCAAGAGTTGACAAGTTATTTTTGCCCCATATGAATGACACTAGGTACAGAATAGTTATGGTAAATTTGGGAGGTTATTGCTCAGAATCCAGTATCTCCTAAACTCTAATCAGTTCAGGCTCTGGATGTGTGGATTTTATTAATATTCCTGAACTGAGTCATATAGACATGAGTTATTTGGGGTGGCATTGCAATTTTTCCTTCGCTACTCAATAATTGCTCTGGAAAAACTGTTCAAATTCTGTTCTTGCTGCTGGAGGAAGCTGGGATGTTAACCCACTTTGCTTACTTTGCAGTTACTTAAATTTATCACTTTGGGGAGTTTTTTTTTTTTTTTTTTTTCCCCCAGAATCATGTCCTCAAATTGCTAAAATCTCATCTCTGGAGGAACTTTTATCATTGTTTCATCTGCAAAGGAAGGGTTAGTGTAATGGATTCTTGTGCTTCCAGGCTGTATTTTAAGATTCTGATACCAAGTGTTCTGAGTGGAGCAGGATTGTCTCAGACACTGCGACCAGAATTCACAGCTTACCTATTGAGGGCTCTCTGCATTCAGTATTTCTGCGTCCTTCCCTGTCTCTGCCATTTGTTGCGCTGTTTCAAGTGCCTAACTGATCCCCATAGCCTGTAATTGCAAGGTCAGTCTAAGGTGAAGCTGTGCCTTGTTTAGAAGACATGAACAGTCTGTTTAGGCCATATGTTGTTGCCTTGTACTTTTCTTTAAGCCTTTGGGTAGCTCAGGATGTTGTGTATGATGATTAGGAGCATCAAAATCTTTCAGAGTACACAACTGGAGCCAGCTTCGTTCCAGTATGCTTGGCAATTTTGTAGGATCTCTGCTTGAGTCATAGATGGGTAGAGAAAGAAAGTTGTTCTGGTCTGATATTTGATTTTGAGAGTTAGGTACTACATATTCTCTGGCTTTTCTTGCTATCTTCTGTATCTTTATTGCAGAGAACAAAGCCCATCAGGTATCTATTGTTCCCATTTTTTTTTCAAAAGCATAATTTTGCCCACATCCATGGGTATGCCTGCTCTGTATCAGCCAGCAGCCAGTGTCTGGAGGACATTTTTTCAAATAAATTTGTTGGTGTTCTTTTTAAGAACTGAGACTTTCTTTGCCATGACTGCAAAAAAGAGGAAAGGGTCAAACAATGTAAGGATTCCTCTATGACCAGCAGCTTGCTTGCAGCCTTCCATTGATGTTCAGTCTAGGTGTTTCCTTAGCTATTTATTTGGTAAGATGCACATAAGGACAGAGATCTATTATTTCCTTGCTGACAGGCTACAGGTTTGTTTTAAAACAGATTATGGTTGCTAAGTAACAGTCCCCTAAATTGAGTGTCTTCCCCAAAAACTAATCCCAAAGTCTTAAAAAGTGAGAAATGAAAGATGCGATAAATCTTACTCTGTCCGTGTGGTTAACAGATATTCTGAGTTAAACCTTGGTCCCACTGCTCTTGGTGGAGAAAGCTTCTGATGACTCAAGGACACGAGTATTTCTGTGCTGATTCTCTACTCTCCAGAGTAGAGAAATTTGTAGTATAACACACTTATTTGACAAATTTTGTTCTTGTTAATGAGCTAATTACTGGATTTTTCCACATTGCCTTCACCTTCTCACATCTGCAGCATTGGGGTATTTTTGTTTGCTTTTTTGAGGCAAACAAAGAAATACTTAAACATAGGAATGGAACTGGATATTGTCTTTAACCCAAAAGGAAGAATGTTTCAGATGCAGCTAATGATGGCTGCTTCCATCACTGTGTATATTTTGTTTCCCGGTGGCTTATTCAGAATTCATAGAATGACTAGGTTGGTAGAGACCTTCAAGATCATGGAGTCCGACCCATGCCCTAACACCTCAACTAAACCCTGGCACCGAGAGCCACATCCAGTTTGTTTTTAAACACACCCAGGGATGATGACTCTACCACCTCCCTGGGCAGGCCATTCCAGTCCTTCATCACCCTTTCTGCAAGAAACTTTTTCCTAATATCCAACCTATATCTCCCTTGACGCAGCCTGCGACTGTGTCCTCTGGTTCTGTCAGTTGCTGCCTGTTGTTCTTATGTTAGTCACATGGGTGTGGCACAGCTCTGCTTTTCCTTGCAATGCTCACAAAAGGACAGGAAAGCAGGTCTAGGCTGTAGTTTAGGGAATAGAATGACATCTTCTCCTTCACAGCCAGTGCTTAACAGTGTAAGTCACAGCACCTCTTGATCAAGTCAATAACCTCCTGCAGTGCAGAGACACCCCAGGGAAAGTCTGAGATAGCACCAGGGATGGAAGTGAAAGAGGGGTGGAGCTGGGCTCTGCACCTGAGCTACCGAGCTCTGCCACAGAGGGTTTGTTAGCAGAAGTGCTGCACTGACACTTTTGGACCAGGGTTAGCTCACCTGGGTGTTGCTGTGCAAAGTAAATAAATGAGCCTGGTCAGGCACTTGCTTAGATGTTTAAGCCCTATCCACTCACACTGTAGCCATGACTTCCAAAAATTGTATTTGTGAACTTAGTTATGTTGTATGCTTTCTGTCTATTTCTTACTCATCTGAAGATTTCAAACTGTTGATAGTTTACAGAAGTTGCCAAATGCTATTGCAGTTAATACTACTACTTTTATGTTTGCCCAGTTTAGGCACCTTCTAAACTGACTTACAATGTGAATTTCTCCTTAAAATACATAGAAAGCCACGTTTTCAAGTCTCTCAGCATAAACTTCTCTGTTTTGCAAATGTTTTTGTAAGAGCAGCACTGATGCCAGCATGCACAAGACGATTATTTTATGCCTTGGCAATTAACTAGACAGTACAGTAAAATGAAATTCCAAGTATATTGGTGCTTGGTGCTTCAGGTGTCTGGGCCTAGTGCACTGCAGGGTTTTGGTTTTTTACCTTTGACATTGAGCATTCCTGCCCATGGCAAGGAGGTTGGACCTGTGTGGTTTTTAATGTCCCTTCCAAACCAAAACAGTTGTATGATTCTGTAACTGAGCTTTTTGTTGGGCCTGCACACATTGCTCATCCTGTCCTTGCTGCAATGTGCTTTTGGGGGTGGTGGGCTCCTGTGCAGTCACCTTGAAATGTTCTGAACTTGTCTCAGGCTCAGCACTGGCTGGTTGGAGCACGTGTTGTTGAACAGAAAGTCTCTGCAGAGTTGTGTTCTCAGCTGAGCATCTCCTGGCTCTTCTGTGGCTGACAAAAAAACAGGAATAGGTAACCAAAGTTTTAGGACAAAAATGCCCATTTACCTCCTTTCCCCCCCTCACCCTCCAAAAAAGGTATCCAGAATATCACAAGACTCAAGGAAAATGGGAATCTCAGGAGACTGCGCTGTTGAATAGGGACTATTAAGTTATTCTTCTTCTCCCTTCAGATTTAAGTCATTGAGGGTAGTTTCATCCTTGTTTGTCTAAATGTAATTCTCCTTGCAAGCAGCTTGATTTTTAAAATTAAAAAAACCTCACCCTGTAAAACCAGATTTTTTCTGTCTTCTCCTCAGTAAAAGGAGTGAACTGAGAAAATCCTGCCCATGAACTGTAACCTGTGTTGTTTCTTTAGAGAGGATTTGTGTGTGTGTGTTGGGATCTATTTAAAGCATTTTCATGAACTGTGTCCACTTAAGGAAGTGATTCAGCCTGTTTGTAGCAGTAAGCAGCTCCCTCATTGCCTACCACTCCACGAATCTCTGTCAATTAATGTGCTTAACTGCCAAAGATTTCTATTCTTATTCATCAAAAATATCCTCAAATCATTGATTAAAAATCTTAATGAGACGTAGACTTAAAGAGATCTTCAAAAAACCTCACTGTTTAGTTGTCCAGTTCTTTGGTGTTTTGCCAGTCCCTTCATTTCAGATGTGCTGGTAAAGTAGTTTTTGAGACCCTCAGTACATGTTAGATGTTGGTACTTGTGTATACTGTCATTTTCACAAAGCAAGATTTTAAAATCAAGATGTCATGTAGTACTAAGCAATTTTATTTTTTTAAATTTAATTGTTTTATCAACAGAAATATTATTACTAAACTCATATCTGTTAGAAAAGGTTAGTGATTCAATTGGGAGGACCTAGTTACCATGGAACTTGTTAACTGAAATAGTTTTATCTTTTATCATACTTTTTGATAGTCTATTTTTTAATTATCTATTTAGATATCTTAGGAGCCATATCAGCACCACCTTCCCATTTTTAATTTTAAACTTTTTAATAGACTTTTAACAATGAAACCAATTTTTATTTGTATGTTTTTGTAATAATGTTCAAATCACCTTATTTTTCTAAGAGATTTATTAATAAATAACAACATTTTGGAAAGCCATGTATCCTTTCAAATAGTAGATTCTACTGTCATTATCTTTACTTTCTCATTATTTCTATATTTGTGGCTTTCATCAGTCCTTTCAAAGCAATTTTAACATTAATAATAACAATAATTGTTATTTAAATATCATGATCATAGTCATGACTGTAACATTACCTTTTACAAGTTCTTGCTGTATTCTTTAATTTTCTGTACCACAGGCTCCTTGAAGAAAATTAACACAACATAATAACTGTTTTTCAAAGCAGCCACTAACTTTTAAAGTCAGTTTTTATCTCTTTTGTCAATGGAACTCCATATTGCACTATGTTTGTTGCTGCTTCATATGCTCACTAAACAAATTGTGTGCTTTTTAAAAAATCTAAGTGTAACTCTTTACCAGAATGATAATCAATATAAAAATATTTTTGTCCAATCCTCCACAACACGGGCAGCCATTAGAAAGATTTTATCTGTTTTTATGGTGATAGTTGCTGCTTGAAAGGAGTGGATGACCTGCAGTATCCCGTGTTTGGGGTTGTGTGCTGTGGTTTTTAAATTCCACATTATTGCTGAAAGGTGATAATTCCACATTATCACTGAAAGGTGGATGTAGACCCAGTGATGTACCATGTCCCTGGTAAACCTGAATTCCATTGTCTTAATATTACAATACACTCCATTGGGTTTCAGTTATATTTCAAATACTTTGGGATTTTTTCCTCTATATAAGAATATCTTCAATTTGTGTCTCCTGTTACTTAGGCAACTAACATTGTTGAGCAATTTTTTTAAATCTTCTTCAAAAAGTTCAGTGGAGTGATGTTGTTATGAGACTAGCTTACATAGCACAGTGTTTGTGCCAGTTATTCTATTGAATGGAAAACCTTCTGGGCTACCCAGTCAAGTTGATGACTTGGGAGGGCGAGATTTGAAAAAGATGGGGCCAACTGAAGCAAGAAATTGTATCACAACAGACTTTTCAGTACTTCTCACTCAAACCCTCCCTCTAAGTCCCTGGTGACATTTTAGCTCACCCACAACTAGCCTTATAGATTTAGCAAATTCCTTGTTCTTGAGGAAAAAGGGACATTTATGACATAGCTTTCCAGATATCCCCCCCCAACATCCTGAGGTCTTCCAGGATCAGAGGAACATGGGTTATAAGGTGTCAGAGGCTATCAAAGGATGCTGCTGCCAGAGGAACCTCTCTTTATCACCTTTTTCAGTAGTGGAATGAAGAAAACTGTCCTGCCTGTGAAATTTCCTGCCTGTTCAGCTGCTCTGGAGCTTTCTCTTCCAAGCAGGCTTTTCAAGCAGGCTTTTGTGACCTCGTAGTAGGTTGGTGTATTTGGAGCTGGACAGGAGCTCAGTTCTGTCCTCTGGCTGCTTTTTCCTCTCTTTAGAGGACTCATTCTGCATATTGACATACCTTAGGTCCACCTGAGAAAATAAACCAAACTGCCATTGCAACTTGGTACATTAGTGAAATACACAACTTTAAATGTGTATCCAGTCTTTGGCAGGTGGCAATTGCGATGATGTCTACATTGTCACCAAAATATGAACATTAGATCACCTTGACCAATTTTAAAAATTATTGAAGTAATGAATACCTTCATTATGTTTTTCCAAACTCGTTTCTCACAAATGAATGATTTGTCTTTAGAAGTAAAATTGCATTGCACTTATTTCTGCATGAATTCAACAATTACCCTGAGAAGGTATAATTTTATAAGATTGACAAGAGCAAAAAAAGTTTACAAGAATGAAATAGTCCATCAGATACAAATTATATTGTGTTCTGTTACCTTAGCATTTTGTTTTAAATTCACCAGATATCCAAATTGCAAGTCTAAGTAATTTCAGTTGGGCTTTTCCCATCATTTTCTCAGATTTTTGCTTTCCTTTCTTTTCTACTGTCACTCACCTTTAAACATCCACTTTTTGTGTCTTGATCAAAGGCAGAAAGATCACTGTTTTTATCTGAAAAGAACTAGTACAACATGAATCTCTCCTCTCTTTTTAGGGTATGCTTATTTGTGATCTACTGTAATAATTTACAAAAATGCTTATAAGGACCTGTACTCATGAGAATAAAACTAGCCAAACACAAATCCCTGGTAATGTGAGAAATAACTTTCTTTCACTAAATTTAACTGCAGTGTTGAAATGAAATATTACTACAAAGAGATTTGTGTTTAAGAGATCACACTATTGTGCCATTATGGTAATTATAAAACATTTTCATAGGTCAGAAAACTTATAAAGAAAATAATTGATCAGGTTAGGGAATCCATACAAAAAACTAAGGCTATTTAAAGTATTCATGATAGACCCCTGAAAATAACAAGTGCCTTATTAAGAAGAAGTTCTGTTGCTAGGAGACAGTAACCACAGTGTCAGAATAACATGTTTTTATTTCATATAAGAAATGCTGGTTAACACACCTAGGTAGATAATGAGCAAGGACAGCTAGGTGATGTAAAAGACTGGGTGAAATACTTAGTTTGTGAGATATCAAACCAATAAAAACTGCAGGTCTATAAAGGCTGCCTTAGAGTAGTGTCCCCAAGAACAAACCAGTGACCAAGACCTGTTTGAAGCTTGACTGATTTCATATTGTATCAAAATTTACCAGGACATCTGGGACAAATTATTTTTGATCGCCATAAGTGGCTGGCACAATGGCTCCTGCCCTTGCAAATAAGGGAATGTGGGTGAACAGCATGAAAATGCTTTCGGATATTTACTTGGGGACACATGTTTGTGTCCCTCCATCTACTTTGGACATTCTTTTGTCACAGCTTTGCTGGCAGAATTTTTCATAGAAACAGTAAAGGTCAAATACATGTACGTAAGTATTTGTGGAAATGGTCTGGGGGAGGGGGGGGTTCTTTCAAATGTAAAACTATCGTACTAGGTTTAACCATTCAGATAACAGAAAAAAAATCCCCAGTAAGGGAATTTTTGAACTTGCTCAGAATCAGACATGTGTCTGATTTGTGATTTAAATGAAAATATAAAAATTTTAAGCTACTCCTGGTTAATTTGCAGAGGAGGGGAAACAGCAAAATGCAAAGTTTAATTAATTTGAAAAATTGATTCCCCTACAAAGTCAGCCATTCAGCTTGAGATATATTTTCAACCTGTTCCTCAGAGGATACAGGAGCAGCCAGAGAGCATGTTTTGCACATAATTACATCATCTTGAGACAAATTCTAGTTTGACTGGACTCTTACCTGACAGCTATACTGAACATGTCCTGCACTTTTTCTCTGGACATGCTAGCAGCAGAAACTAAGGAAAATACCTGTTGATCAGTGAATCCTTAGGAAACATTTCTTATGATGTCAGTATGCTTCAGATAATTCCTCAAAATGGATTCTTGCTATGATGATATTATACTATATAATAATATTATATTTTAAAAGTCCAGCTTTTGACCTAATTTAAATGAATCTCTAGATCTATTTATAGGCCCAGCAGTAGCAGACAACTGCACCAGATAAGAAAAATGCCCTTAATTTTTATATACATTCCTAGATAAGCTCTTGTCCATCTAGAAGTCCATAAGTTTTCCCAATCCTTCATAAAATTCATTTACATATACCATTCATGCTGGAACAAGGAAATAGTTATGAATTGAAAATTCAGACATTTTCTTACAGAAGTCTGAAATTATGCCATGATACTATTGCCCTGGCCTGTTCTCATTAAGGCTTATCTCATGTACAGTTATCTTTGCAATCCTCTTTGCAAAGAATACACACTGTTTCCTATCTGAGTTTGATTTTCTGACCCTCCTTTGCTCTTGTGCTTTCTTCTCTTTTCAGAAACTCCCTTGTTAATCTCCATGTTTTCTTCTACGCCCCAGTTGCTGCAATGTGAGGAATGTCTCTGGCTTTCTATTGGCAGGCTGTTTTCATGGTGACAGCTTCTGCTCAGACCTTCTTGCCATGCCTGTATGATCCTGAAGCCATCAGCTCAGGGTCACATCCTCCTTCAGATTCTTCCAAAACTAGACTGGAAGATTCTTTCTTTCCATTGTTTCAGGTAGCCCTAAATATGACAGAGTGTAGTTATGACCCTTCACAGGTGATCTTGATGGCTGAGTTGGGGGTGGCTAGGGATGTTTATAAAACATCCATCCATTCCTAGCTCTTGCAGGGCAAGAATGGCATGGGGGGATTTAGGTTTTCTCTAACATGTATAGGGTTTTCATATACTAAGACCATATTGTAGTGAATAAGCAGTAGAACCTAGTGAGTAATTAAAGTCATTTAAGGTTTGGAAAATAAATTTGCTGCATCACACAGTACATTTTTATTTCATTCAGGTTTTAAAAAATTATTGTGTTGACTCTGCCTTTCACCAAAAACATAGGTACATAATGTAGGACACAAGCCTGGATTAACTAGGAGACCAGAAGACACTACATCTAAGTGGAATAGATAAGCAATGAAAACATAATTTCAAATCAATAATTAACCAAAAAAGAAGATGTATAGATGTTGCTGGTTTTTGCAAGGTGATTTCTTTATTATCATTAATTTTTATTAAATTTTGGTATTTGCTGTTTCTTCTAAAAAAAAAATAAATCTAAATGTTTATGATTACAAAAAATACAATGAACCAAATGTGTTGTCCTATGATTCACTTTGTATCATAATGCCTGTTTTTCATGGCACCACTGCCAAATGACATTGCAATCTTAATCATGTTCTTTTAATCTAGTTCTGCATTTTTAATTTCAAAGTCAGGAAAGCTCATAATTAAGGTTGCCTGTACAGTTTTAACTTGGCTCCCATGTATATGTCCATCCTGATAAGGGTGTTTATTTAGACAGGCATGGCCATTTTTTACGTAGTCTGTGAGCATCCCCAGTCCTGTATGTGTGTGAAATAGCTATTGAAAACTTTTCCTGTTATATGCTCTTAGGTCTCACTTATTGCTTGCTAGCCAAGTCTTGTTATAGAGAGACAATTATTAATTCCATTGGGTCTCTCCAGTGGTGTTTATCACTGTTGTTTTATGTGTCTTTCAAATAAGAATTTCTTTTCACATGAGAGAGGTTAGTACTCTTAACTTTCTATAGAGAGATAAATTGTTGTCATTGAAGTTTGCTGATTCTGAGCATGCAGTTTGAATTGTCTGCAATGTGGTTTTTGGGTCAACTACAATACTACTAAACCCACTGAATTCTGCACAGTTCTTCCTTTGGACAGTTTCTCCTTGTTAGCTGGAGTCAGCAAGCAGGACACAGAGAAAAAAGGTCTCTGCTCCATGACTTGTGCTTGAGATGTCTGATCCTGGCCTAGAACTGCAGTTACTGGGGAAATGTAAACACAATATAGACTTCTGTTATTCTGAACATTGAATTCTCTCTATGAAAACATAGCTTGTACATCTTCTGAGGGTGACAGACACCACCTTTCCAATGGGAAGAATAATCACTTCTCTTCTATCCAGTATACTAAAGGTTACAATTCCCACCTAGGCTGAGACATGAGTTTCTATTTTTGTTCATTCTGAGGATTTGCAAACATATGTTATGTATTGGGGCTATATCTGCAGATAATGCTGGAGATGGAACATTTTACTAACTCCCATTTAAATGGTTACATTTTTATGGATAAGTGTGGTTTTTGGTTTGGGTTTTTTTTTTTTATGGGTTGGAGTTAAACTAATTTGAGAGTGGGAGCGGGTGGCATTGTAGATCTTTCACTTAAAAGTCAGAACATTCATGTGGTGACATTAATATTTCACTGTATTGTGGCTCCTGCATAACAGAAGTTCTTTAACTGGAACAAAATATTTGACCAATGCTCTTGACTGAATCTCCCCATGCCCTGTCTTCTCCAACACTATAGAAGAATTCAGTTTCAAGTCCAAATACCCAAGTATGGACAGATAAAAGCAGCACAAAGCAGAAATAAAACAGTGACACTTCAGATGATTTTATGAAAGCCCCAAACATGTGAAAACATGATTTTATGATGTCACCTTTTGGTGACCATTTGGTTATCTACTGTTTTAACTTCTTTAAATCGGTACAACAAAATTGAGAAGTAGAGGGGGAAGGTTTGTGTTCCTTATAATGAAATTATGTAAATATATACAATAAGAACCATAATATTTTTGGTATTGATTTTATTTGTGTACAAGTAAATGGGTCTTCCCCCTTTAAGCAGGAATTTTAGCATAAGGTCACCATAGCTGTGAACGAGTTTATAAATAAGGAAAGGGTTTTGTTTGAAATACAATTTTGGACTAATAGGTCCTTGAGTCTCATTTCAAAGGTTTGGGTTTTTTTCAATTTAGCCAAATTAAGAATTTATAATTTAAATTAATTATGGAAATGAAAGAGCATGCAACATTAGCAAGAGCTTAACCAGAAGCAAGGAATAAAGGAAATGTGAACTGGTGTTCCTGACTTGGGGTTTTTTTGGAACTTTCGTTGATCTTATAGATGGGAACCTTTTGGAGCTCAATCAGGACAAAAACAAAGGCCTGTATGTACCTAGAAAGGAAGAACAACTCCAGCACAGGGCAGGGAACAGAGCTCTGGTTAAGAGACCTAAGGGTCTTGGTGGACCATGAGCTGAACAAGCTTGAATAAAAGCAGAGTTGCGGGATTCAAAGTTTAGCACACTTGTGTATCTGGTAGCATTTAGGACTTAGCCTTCTGCAAGGAAGGAAACATGAAAGGAAACACTAAGTGTTGACCATTTCTAAAAACATGAGCTTTGAGTAAAGCCTTCTGCAGCTTCAGTGACTACTTCAGCCTGGACTGAATAGTCAAAAGAACAGATTTCCATGGGACAGCCAGTAAGTTTGATCACATTTTCTGTTTATCACCCCTGCAAGCCTGCCTGTAAAGGGAAAAAATAACAAACCAGTTTACATATTGCAGAACTCCTAAAATGTTTGAATCAGAAGAATATCAGCAACAACTACTGCAGATTGAGAGTTAATTTTTAGGATCTTGTGTAGTTTAGTCCAAATCTGGCTGTCACATCCCAACGAAACAGTCGCTGAGTATCTAATTTCTCTAGCCTTAATCATATTGTCTTTATCCTCTAAAGGATGCTTCATAAGATATAACCATTGCTAAAAAGCAATACAATGTGTGTTCGCAATACAAGGTTTACTGGGCATAATGGGATGCTGACAACTAGGCTGGCAGTTTCTGTACTCAGGCTGGTTTGAGTCCTAGCAGATTGGTACATATAGAATGCTTGTTTCTACCAGTCAGTATCTGCAGTTCTATGCCTGCAATTACCATATCAAACAAGGAATAAGCTGTGATTATAATACATGTGATGTGGGAGGCCTTGAAATAAGCTCTCTTCTCAGTGATTGGTGGGAGAGCCTGAATGGCTTTGGCATAGAGAGCTGAGAAGAGTATTTCTGAATTGGTTTCACCTTTACTTCAGAGAAACCAGGAGGGCGGTAATTTCATAATTTCTTAGAAGTGTTATCAAGATCTACAGAAGAATACTGTTATTTGAATTTGGAAGAGAATCCAAGTGAGTGCTTTGCATCAGTAAACTTCAGAGGGCTCTATTAATTTGTCATGCTCGACAGGAAGAAAAGCAAATTGAAGGAAGTGTGTGTGTAGTGCTCTTAGCACAGTTTTGGATTTAGCTGAACTTCAGTTCACTGGCTTGTGTGACATTAAGGAGACAAGAAAGGTCAGTCAAATAGTAATTTCAAAAAGGTGCAAAATTCCAAGGGTGGCTCCTGACTTTGGCCAGGCTGATGAATCCTTAGCTAACTATCAGAGAATGCCAGTAAACAAGTACTCTACTCTAGATGTAAATTGTGGTCTTTTGATTTTAAAATAATTTGCAGTGATAAAGCAAAATTTCCAAGTTCCCACCACAATAAAGCAAAACAGATTCTGGGAATTTGTTACTCAAAGTTTTTAACAGGCTCTAAAAGAGTGAGGCTTTGATTTGTGTAAAGCTGTTTATGGTGCTATTTGAGATTTGACCTCTCTCTTGATGCGATTAAAATGGCAATATAATTAATACGTTTTCCTGACACTAGGGCCAGCAGGTCAGTAGTTGCCAAAGAAGGAAAGATGTTATTTCTAGGAGCCAAATAGGAGCTCTACTTTTTGAAGTTCTGCTTGTACTAAATGGGATTTCAGTTTGGTAGATAAGGGAGCTGTAAGCAAAATCTCAAAAGTGCAGAAATGAAGGATTCTTTGAACTACTTACAATTGACCTACAAGTTTCTTTAACCTCTGTGGACCTCCTGCATAGACCCGTAGCCACTATATTTATTCACTATACCCAACTCTTCTTCACATGAACAGTGCTGAAAATTGTAATAAGGCTGGCAAGCTTCCAGAGTTAGCAAACCATTGTGGAAGCATCTTCAGTCTTTGAAGAGCAAACAATAAAGAATAAAGATGTCCACAGATGGAAATTAGCCCTGATCATTTACGGATGGCTGTTAGCAGAATAGTGGCATAAATTAGAAATACCAATGAAATGCTATTCAGGTGATTTAATCAAAGACAGCAAGGCCAACTAGTTCAAGAAAGAAAGTGAAAAGGAATAATTCCAGACATGACTGCTGATTTAATTTGTTTCAATTAATACACTTCAGCACCCTTGAAATGCCTCCAGTTGATGAATGCAATAGTAATGGCTACTGAATCAATCAAAAATAAACATGTTCATTGTGGGTGCCTTTTGAATTTAAAACATCCAGAGGAGAAGGTTAAGCCATTGGGCTAATGTATGGCACCTCACCATTGCAGAACATAGCACTCTCATTTATTAGGTAACACATGCCTGTGTGCACTGGTAAGAGGAAGCTGGAGTGGATGGGCAACCCAGCTGAGGTCACAGAACCCATCATGTAGCAGAGAGTTTTCTGTGTGTTCCTAAGAGATATTTATATATCAGTTCCAGGCTAGACATGTTTTGCAATTGTGGGTGTGCTTGACAACTGAGAGAAACTCTTCTGTCCATCAGTACAGCCTGATTGTTTCTATGTACTGCTCCATGAACATTACATCTGTTCTCCCAAGAAAAATGCCAATTTACTCCTTGGAAGTTTTGGGGTTTTTTTGATTCTGTTGACCAGCAGTTTTCTCTGCACTGTAACAATTCAAGCAGCTAAATATTCTGATCCTGACCAGATTAAGTAGTGCCCTTTAAAAATTCTGTGTGCACATCGGACCTAATTTTTTTTGTGCAGTAGATTTATAAGTTTCAATGCTTGTGAACACCTGTGAACAGATCCAACTGTGGATGCAAAACACATCTTCAAGCTGATATCCCAGAATTCCTGATAATGAATCAATAGCAGTTTTACTGTCATGCTCAACTGGGGTATAAACACATACATAATGATAATAGCAGCATTGCAATTGCCTGTCTAATAAAAAATAATAGAAAGAAAGCTAGATGTAGGATAGGAAATTTCAGCTAGAAGGCATCTACAAAAATCATTTAGTTCAACTGCCTGGTGGCTTCAGGGCTGACTGACAATTAAACCTGTAGTTAAGGGCATTGTCCAAATGCCTCTGAAATACCGACAGGCTTGGGGGCATCAGCCACCTTTCTGTGACTGAAGTGCAATACAGAATCTATAAGAATTCCTTACAGTAGCTAACTGCCCCAAAGAATTGCATTTTAATCACCTTGTGTGCTTGGTATTTAGAACATAGTTACTGGGTTTTATTTATCATAAAAGATACATAGGTTGATTTGAGGGAGTTTTCTGGGGGAAAACTGGAGGGAAGACCCCTTTTTGTCTATATGGTTCCAACCATCTTAAGTTATAATGGACAAGCTCCCAACTTTCTGGTATTTTCTGTTAGAAGCCGATCCCAAGCCTGTCACCATGATGGCAAGGAAGAGAGTCTTTGGAGAGGCAGCATATCATTTGCAGTGAATTCCTGGATGATTTTTCTTAAATTGGCTCTTCCCCAGGAGTAGCTTAAATGTGGTTATCCATTTAAATAGTTTACTACTGGGAAAACAAAGCTCTATAAAGTACAAGATCTCATTTGCAAAGGGGGTCCTGGGGATCAAAAGTGGATTTACACGTGCCATGTGCTGCAGTCTCCATCCTCTGCTTTTCCTGCTGTTAGGAAATAATTTGAAAATTATCTAAAATAAGAGCAATATATTCCATGGCTGAACAAGAGGCTCAGATCTGTCTCCACAACAGAACATGGAGTGGTAGCCTGTAGTATCCCATGAACTCTCTCCTCCTGGTCAATCCCCAAGCCCTCATGCCTGGAAACAGCAGTAAATACTTACCATAGAGGCAGCTCTCCTAGGAGAAAAAACTGACTCCCAAATGGACCCTTTGTGTCACAACTTCCTCAGGTTTCTCCTACCTCTGTCTCCTCACAGGCTTGGCATCCCTGGTGGGCACCCCCCTTTCCCTGGAGGCCAGCCCTGTCCCCTCTGCCCAGCCTTCAGCTCTGCCCCCCACCCCTTCCCCTTTTTAGGCTGCCTGCTCCATGTGGTTCCCCCTTTTCTAGCTGGGTTTCCCTTCACCTACTGTGTTACTCTGCTGGAATAAAACCTTGCCAAAGAGCCTTTCTTGCCTCTGTTGCTGAGCCAGTTGCGGTGAGTGTTGAGTGGAGGTTTGACTGCATTGCCTGAATGTCAACTCAACTTGCTTTTTGACAGGAGAGGTTTGTTGGGGACAAGAAATAGGCCCTTAAGCAATAGTTCCTGTAGTCCACAGGAAAAAACAAGTGAGCAGTTAATGGGAGGAGCAGCACAAACTCTTCCCAGGAGGGATGTCTCAAAGGAAAGGCTTGGCTGTGATATATGGGGACCTCTGGCCATGCTTGTACTACAGTCCCAGGACTGTTCTTTAGTCATAAGAACATCTGCATATAGCAGCTTGTGTTCATGATAATTAAAAAAAAAAAAAATAAAAAATAAAATCTCTCATCCTCTGAAACAGAGGGGCAGAGGGGCTGCCTCAATTTCTGTCTGGCTGATGGTGCCTTGGGTCATACCTATGCCCAGACTATGCCAAGATTGGTCTAAAAGCAAGGAAAGTTACTGGCAACACTTCTTCTCAGAGATCCCTTGGAATTATATAATGAAAGGCATTTCTTTCCCTCATATTGGGTTTGTGTGGCTTGCTTTTGGTAGCAAGGGGTGCCACAGAGGTGGCTTCTGTGAGAAGTTGTTGGATGCTTCCAAAACATCTGGCAGAGGCAATCCCTGATGGCTCCAAAGACAGCTGTTCTGCTGGACAAGGCTCAGCCAGTGAGAATGCCTCTGTGATAACACAGTTAAGGAAAAATCAAGACAAAGGTGGTTGTGCAGGTGTAATTCCAGCCAGAGAAGAGCTGAGCAAGAACATGTGAGAGGAACAGCCCTGCAGACACCAGGGTCAGTGCAGAAGGAGGGGCAGGGGGTGCTCCAGGCTCCAGATACTCCCCTACAGCCCATGGAGGAGACCCACACTGGAGCAGGGGATGCCTGGAGGAGGCTGTGACCCTGTGGGACACCCATGGAGAGAGGGCAGAGAAGTTCATGGAGATCTGTCTCCTGTGGGAGGGACCCCACAGTGCAGCAGGGGAAGGACTCCTCTCCCTGAGCAGTGGGAGAAGCCACCAGTGATGAACTGACCACAGTCTCCATTCCCATCTCCCTGCACTGCTGAGGGGGAAAGTAAAGCTGGAAGGATGGAGGAAAGGTGCTTTTAAGGGCTTATTTTACTTGTCATTATCCTGCTCTGATTTTGTTAGTAATAAATTTGTTTTATATCTCTGAGTTGATCCTGTTTTGCCTGTGATGGCATTTGGTGTTTGGCTCATCTCTCTTCTGGGCCTTATCTCAACCCATGAACTCTTCATTAAATTTTCTCTCCTCCCTCCAGCTGCAGAGGGGAGTGAATGCCTTTCATGGGTGCCTGGTGGTGGGCCAGTGCCAACCTAGAGCATCACCTAATTTAGGGAGAGAATAAGCTAAATCCTTGGCTCCAAACTGCAAGTGATAAAAGCTCTAAGCAAACAATGCTGCTTTCACACATCCAACATTTCTTTACTTGGAATGACACTTTGGGGAATATCTTCTGGGAAATATTCTCCAAAACCATCCCAGGCACAAGGAGTTGCCCTGAAAATAACAGCCATCTTACTAATGACAAATGAGCACTGGCTCTTGGTACTTATATGCTTCTTTGAAAAATCAGAGAATGTTTTAAACGCTTCCACAAAGTCCATTAATATGACGTTGGTTGGAACAGATTCTGCTGTTATCTGTAGTTTTAATTTCCTTATCCAATAGAATTTAAAAAAATTTCAGAAATAATTTGCTATATTTAGTTCCATTTGGGTTTTTAATTTTTGGGTTTTTTTTTTACTTTTGAGTAAAAATTTTTTGTTTAATTTTGTGTAAATTGATTTTACTCAATGCTCAGGCCCTTGTGTAGTCTGGGTTTGGCTGAAGTCTTTTTGGGAGTTTAAAAGACCTCAGAGACACATCTAAGAGCTTAAACATAAGTATAAAATACTGGGGAAAAAATAGGAAGACCTTTATATGTACTATAGTGTATATAGAAAGGTACATGCTTTTATTGACATACTATTAGCATTAAAATTTAATAACATATATTGCATCTCTGGACTATTACATATAAATGAAGAAGACAAAACTCCTTTTCAGGTAAAATACATAACTTCAAAATATGCATATTTCTCCTACATATTCTTCATTTTTTCTGCTATCTCTTTTATCATAAACACAAAAAGTATTTACAGACCCTGAAGGAAGACATAAAATTTAGGACTGCAAGTAGCACTCCTAGGTTTCTTGAATTCTCTAAAAAAAAAAGTGATTTCAATTTACTAAATATAATCACAGTTATTATATTCAATACGTGATCTTCGTTTATTTTTTGAGGGGATAACTTGGAGAAGAGAGTTGAAGTTTCATATACCTTATAAAACCAGCGTTTTATTATGTTGATATTTGTCTTCTTCTGTGAACAATGGTTTCCATTAGTGTCTTGTACAATTACACCTGTTTGATTATTAATGCATTCATAAAATATATTTTTTTACCCTATTTCTGTTTCATTGTTCATTTTGGCTGGGAAGGTAATTTCTTTTTAGAAAGACAAAGAGCCTAGATGCCTAATCTAATTGTATTCTCAGTTTACTTTAAGCAGAGATTTTCGTTGATCTAAAGTAAAAAATGTTGGTTTATGCTGTATGCCAAGTGAACAGAAGCTGTGCTTTCCCATTTTTCCCTGCCTTTATTACCTAATTGCTATTCCTTATTACAAAGTGTCTGCCCTTATGTTATTTATTTATTTTGCAGCAGGTTCCTTTTCGTTCACACTTGTTCTAACTGGTAGTAAACCCTTAATGCCACAGTGACCAATGGTAAATCACCGTGTCTGGCACTGGGAGACAAAAGAAGCAGGAGGGATCTGTGAAAAATGCCTGCAAGAAGCAAAGCACAGCGTGGATAGAGATGATTCACGTCTCTGCAGTGAATCTTCAGTAAAAGGTAGCAGAGCAGAACCAAAGACCATTTTCATTCATCTTGAATTCATTTCACCTGATCTCTAAAGTATTTCCCTGCTACCCACTAGAGCTTTGAACCAGGCTGCATGTTTGAGTACTTGCTTTTTTATTTCTTTTTTCTTTTATTTCTAAAAAAAGTGAGTGCAAAAAAGGCAGCTAACAGAGGGAGAAGCTACAAGCAAGGAATGCAAAAAAGAAACGAATTTGGACATCTGTCTGTCCATGCCTTGAAACTTTCACAGATTTTTATGCTATCTGATTTAGAATAAGAAGTTTCCCAAAAACATGTAATGATCTCAAATTCCCAAGTTACTTAAATGCTTTTGGAAAAGTTGCTGGGAATTGATGCATCCATACTTTAAAAAGAAATCCTTTCCCTTTAACAAAGTCTGCTGGTAAATTTTTGTCTATTTTTATTGCTATTTTAGCTGTTTCCTTGAAAAATTAACTTTTTTTTTTTCTCTTTTGCAAATATTGTAGTGCCTGTTTGATTTAGTAACGTGGGACTATCTTATTCCTGTACATATCTATGTAAGTTTCTGGTTACTTTTAATGAAGCAGAATCAAACCTGTTGCCCTTCATCCCGAAAAGCTCCAGCAAGATTCTTATGAGTCACAGACTCAAAGTAAGTAAATTTAAGCTTGCACAGATAAAATTACACTGAGTTGAGGGTGATCCCATGAATTGTTGTATTCCTTTCTAGCACACACAACTGCAAGCATCATACAAGCTGATTTCCTTGGGGTTTAAACCGGTGATGGGGCTAGCCCTGCAGTATGACTGAAAAGACACTGTGTTTTCCTGCTTTCCTGGCTTTTTAGGCATTCCAGCTCATTTCTGCAGGACAAGAGACTTGGGATGCAAGTCTGTGTGCTTTCTGATTAACTTCAGCTGAAGTTGGAAAAAATCAACACAAGATTTTGCCACTATTGAGGTATTGAACGTAGATTCCTCAAATGTAGAAATTTTATCTTCATTTCACTGGGGAGTTTACCAAGATTACCCTGTTAGATTCTTTGGGAAGTGGCTGCACTTTTCCTAGCTGCTGAGGCTCCCTACTTGTTTCCTATTCTGTCCACAGCTGGACTTTCAGTAATCATTCCCCAGGTTCCCTCTTTTCTTGTAAGAACT
The DNA here is from genome assembly GCF_028018845.1 of Melospiza georgiana. Lineage (NCBI taxonomy): Eukaryota > Metazoa > Chordata > Aves > Passeriformes > Passerellidae > Melospiza > Melospiza georgiana. Next base: position 94,998,561 of record NC_080432.1, read on the forward strand.
GTTGGCTTCTTCTCACTTTTGTGACTGAATTTTGGATCCTTCTTAAAAAAAAATTTCTTAAACTTTGGCCTTGTGGAAGCAATGCCATTGTTACTTGTGTGGTACTACACTGTGTAACCTTTGCTGTAAGATTTATTCTAGATACACTGCTGAAAGTTTAAAAGGGAGCTGCTGAGGCCTGTGGATCTGAATCTTTGCTAAAGAAGCAGTAATTTACTACCCAGGAAGTGATAGACAAAGAGGGTTGGAAATCATAACACCATAGGAAAGTGAAGTATGGCCCATTTCTTCTTGTACATTCAGGGCAGAATCTTTTTATGCTAAGTGGTCTGCTTTGCAAACATTCACAGGAGCCCCTGTGCTTTCATCTTAAAAGAGTGAGCCTGCCAATATATCTTATGTCACTGATGCTGTATGTTGCAAGGGATAACATTTTCACTAAAGAGGGGCTTTTGATTTGCCTGGGTTATAAAAATATAGCATCAACCCTTTTATTTTGCTGCCATCAGTGATGTTCCAGGCCCTCATACCTAGAGGTGGGTCTCACTGCATGTCAGGGTACTGGCAGAGAATACAGAGTGCTCACCCTGCTCTGTCTCAGAACTGCATCTACAGCCCAAGGTGGCAGACAAAGGGAAGAGAGAGAGAGAAAACACGTGCATGTGTTTGTGCACGCGTAGGCAGTGCTAACAGAAGGGAATTAGCTGGCTCAGAGCTTTGATTATTGCCTACAGAGAGCTTCAGCTTTGGTCTCTTGTGTGAATCAGTCAGAGCCACGATATCCAAAAGGGGTTATCAGCTGACGATTGTTTGATTGCCTGTGAAGTAATTAGTTTGAGCTGGGCTCCCCCAGTGAGACTCCCCTGGGGTCTGTGCACCCTTTCCAGGTGCTCTGGGGCCAGAAGAGGAGGTGATGCCTCCAGGCAGCCCCAGCTCCCTGTAACCCTCTCTTTGCTGGGGTAAGGGCTGCCTCTGCCACAGCACTGCTGATGGCTTGCTGTTGTAATTGCATCCAGACCCATCTCAGTATAACTGAGCCAGATAACCCTGAGAGCTGAAATAATCAGTATTGGCTAAGCTGGCTGGTTCTGCCAGAGGTGGTGGGGAGATGGCCACACAAACCATCATGGAGGAGCTGGTGGGCTGTTAGCAGTGGGACTGGCAGATGGGGCTGGGGCAGCAACCCGTGCAGCTGACACAGCTTTGTCTGCAATGGGATTGAAGGGGATCTATAAATACTAATCTGTTTTCTTCACTCTTGTGAAGAAACCCATTTCCAGGGACTAAATGAAAGCAGGATATCACCCTCTTGGCCTTACTTGCCATCCTTTAGTTTTCCTGTTACACGCACCAGTCAGTTAAGTCCAAACCTTTGTGCCATTATAAGAGCAGCCAAATAACCATTGCTTTCTTTTAAATAAGAAGTTAGTTCTTAAATTATGAGAAAGTTTGTAATTCTTTGATCTAAAACAATGTAAAGGTGCTCAGTGCAGCAAATATAAACACTTGTTCCTAACTAGCCTGATAAAGAACCACTCCTGTGGCCATTCCTTACACTTGGTCAAAGTGAGATTGGCAGACACCTGGATTATTCCAGTCCTGCAGCCAGGCTGCCTGACCTGTGTGTAAAAAGGGCTTCCAGCAATTTTAGCAAGCATTGAATTCACTGTTAAATTTAAAAGAGTGAGAAGTAGAGATTTTCTTTTGGTGCTAACATTTCTTGGGTTGTAATTTTGCATTACAGATGCAGTATAAATCATTTACTGTACTAATGGGATGGGAAATTTCTGTGGGAGGGAGCAGCAGCAGCTATCCTAGAGTCAGATATAAGGTGTGGCCCTGAAGTTTGCATTTCTGCAGCCACTTCTCTGCCTGACCTGGAAGTTATAACCCTGTAATGGAAGTTGTCTCCTTTTGGCCTCTGCACCAAATAACCCTCAAATAATGACCAAAACCATGAAGTCTTTCAAGTTAGAAGTTTTGCACCCATCAAGTTATTAATGCATAGAGAAGAAGGTCTGTTATTCAGTCATATTAAAAAGCAGCTGAAAGCTCCTAAACTGGAGCATGGTTGCCATTATGTAAGAATACATTTTTAAAGAACATATTTTTATTTTCATGAAATCCTCAATATAATCTTCATTGTTTCCTGTCTCATTATTTGACATGCAACATATGTTAAGTCCTCTAAAACCAACTCACTGTCACAGTTGGTGTGTGTTTTACACATATCTCCCCCCACTGTATCACCTGTCAGCAAGCTGGTCACCTCTTATGATCTCTTTAGTCATCTGCTTCCCATTATTTCAAGTTTAAGTTCTTTTTCTGACAGTAGCTGGAAATGTTTCCTCCTGAGGATCTCTGTGGCCCAGCTGGGAGGGGCAGCACAAGGGGAGCTTCTGGGAGTTGCAATATGTCAGGGTTTCTGTGGTTGAAATGGCTCCCAAATCATTAAAAAGTCTCTTTTTCCCAGCCCCACGACTGAAGAAGTTGAGATTCATCGGTTCTGCTTTTCAAGGTTGTTTATTTTCTCTTATCTATAACATTCTTTCTCTGACCTGCTGAGGTCTGTCTGGCAGCTTGTTTGCAGCACACTGACCGCCCTTGGGGTGGTGTTAGCTTTTTATACTAGGAACTATGCGTACTTTATTTACAATAATTTTCCAATGCCTATCATTTATGTTAGACAGTGTCTCTATTCTAAACCAATCCAGAAGTGTCACCATCACAGCAGAAGATGGAGGACAAGAAGAAGAAGAAGAAGGAGAAGGACAGGACACGCCCAGATTCCTCCATCTTGCCTCTTGAATCCCCATTCTAAAACCCCAAAATTCTACTTTTTCACCCTGTGATAAATTAACTATCATTCTACTCAAACTCTTGTGGCTTGGAAATCTTCACACAAAGTTGGTAGTTTTTTCCATGGGCTAAAACTGAAGGCACAGGTGTTTTTGATTCCATGCCAGGGTCTCTGAGCCCCTTGCCAGGGTCTCGAGTCCTCCAGGGCAGTCAGAGGAATGTCCTGGGTTCCGACAGCACTGTGGTGTTGCCTGCACTTCTGCAAGGAGCACCAACCCAGAGCAGTGCTGGTTGAGCTAATGGGCACTCTGCACAGTGATGCACCTTGGCTGTCAGACATCCCACACAGATGAAAAGTGAGCCAGGGCATTTCCTCTCGACATTTTACTGGGCAGTTGGAACTATTCACACACAGGATGGAGTGACAGGTTTGCTGACTGTTTTAATTGAAACTCTTGTCCTCTCAAAGCATTACTTGGTACCAGCCACACAACTCCACCCCATCCTGTCCAGTAGTTTACATTTTAAATACAGACATGGCCAGATCCAGGCATTCTGGCTGCAGCAAGGTTGGACCAAGCAGTTCCTATCTCTGATCCCACCCTATGCTGCTCATTTCTTCTCATGGCACCAAAGGGTAGCTCTTATTGTTCTGAGGGCTTTACTGCTGGACAGGTTTCCAGAGAGGGTGAGAGATTATCCTACCTGTAAAACGCTTAGACAAGCATTGTGGACAGAAGTTGGGAAAGGAGGGAAATCTGAATTACAGCAGGACCAATTATTCTGTCACAGTGCACATTGCCCAAAATCTGGAGATGTTGCCATGCTGGGGTACTTTCTAAAGAAATGTTGTAGGATAATACCATCTGTCCAGGATCTGTAAAGTTCTTTATTGATTTACTGAAGTCAGTATTATTAAGGTTTCATTTTCAAGCTTTTACTTAAAGTTGTATCTATTTGTTGTGAGTATTCACAATGCTGTATGCTTATTACTTTTTTCTGTTTACTACATCTAGATAAAAGCATGGACCAACACTTACCAGAGTTGTTATATTATATGGTGTTATTTTAGCACAAATGCTTACTGTTCAGCACCTGTATAAGATCAGCCATGACAGCTGATGGTTTAAAATTCATGATTTTCATGGTGACAATATGATTTCAGCTCCAAAACATACAAACTCTACTTCAGTCTTCTTGTGTTTGCACATATAATTTTAAGCAAGAGGGAACAACTCTGGGCTGTTCTGAAAATTGTATATCTTATTGCATTGTATAATGTGGATTACATACAACAGAGGTGGCTGAAAAGTGGTTTCCCTGCAGACTCTGCCCTGACAGATTTGCTGTCTGCTGAATCCTGCAGAGAACTGAGGATGTGCATTACAATGCTTCATCTCCTGCAGGATGCTGTGAACTTTCAAGTTGTTTTCACTGTGTAGTTCCTACAGTTTTTAAAGCCAGGTAAGAGCAGTAGATAACTAAGGGATAGATGCAAAAAATGCAATTTATGAGCAGTGTTTTCACATGTAGGGTCATACACATTGTAAATCAGATCATTGTCTAGTTTGCTAATACATGGCACAGTTGTGCTGCAATGTAAAGCTACAGCAGAGCCACTTACCCCATGAGGAGTACTATTACTTAATTGAATGCAGATCATGTGCCACAAAAGCAGATATCACATATATAAGGACAAAAGTGGAATAGGATGATGTGATGAAGAAAGGCATGATGCTTTTTTGCTTTGACACCAGATGATGAAGTGACTGCAATCCATATATTTCAACCCTTGTAATTCATGTATTTCATGCCAGAATGATATTTATTAGTTTATCTTCAGCATTAAAGTATTAATATTATAACTTGTGAATAAAAGAGTCATATGCAGAATTGTATATTTTAAATCAGTGGTGAATTTACCCCAACACTGCTGAAAAGAAACCATAGCTTCAGGGTTTAAAACCAAAATTAGTAATGAAGTGAAGAAGTTGTTAATGTGTTGGTGCCAGATTTGGCAGGGCAAAATGGAGCAGTTTTGTAAATTTAATCCCTCCTCCTCAAAGATTACCTAAGCTAACTATTAGTAATTTGATATTTACTATTTAATGAGCTTGGATTTAAGCAAATAAATTTTTATCTTTGTGTTTATCCTTGTGAAAGTATAAACTGATTTATTATGCCAATAGCATCATCTCTGGTAAACCCACCAGCTTCCTTCATTCACACTGACTTGTGTGTGTGTTCCCATGTTGACACCTTCATTTTGAATATCCTTCTAATCCCTTATTTATTGATTTATAGCTGTCTCATCAAGAAAACACTTCCTTTCAGCTTACTTAACTTCTGTTGACTCCAAAATGCTGGTAAAAAGCAGCCTCTTCCCAAGCAGCTTTGGACTTGCTGCACTTGGGTTCACGGCTGGCTCAAGGATTTGCTCTTGAGTGCTCTCGGTACTGTGAGAGAAAATCAGGTTTAAAATAATCTCAGCCAAACCATCCATATGGAGTGAGCAAGCCAAGCAAATTTCCATATGATGTAAAGAAACAAGTACAGTAAAGGTGCAAAAGCGATTCTGATGAAAACGTGCATGTTCTATGGGTAGAAGTAGGAGCATTTCAGAGCCCTTGGAATCTGAGGGCTGGGATTGCTGTAAGCCATTGGCTTGTGTCAGTGTTTAACCCCAGGCCCACACAGCCACGCAGTCATGTGTCCTATGGGATGAAGGGAGACATTCATAAAGGCAAAAGTGAGAAAACTCATGGGCTGAGCTAAAGACAGCTAAATAGGTAAAGGAAAAGACACAAGCAAAGCAAGACAATGGAATTAATTCACCATTTCCTATAGGCAGGTGTTCAGCCACCCCAGGAAAGCAGATTTCCATCATGCATAATGGAAACTTGAGCAGACAAATGCCATCAATCCAAATATCCCCCTCCTTTCCTCCTACTTCCCCCACCTTTGTATGCTGAGCATGAAATTGTGTGCTGTGGGATACTCCCTGGGTCAGCTGGGTCAGCTGTCCTGACTGGGTTCCCTCCCACTCCTTGCGCACATCCAGCTTCCTCGCTGGAGTGGTGGGGTGAGGAGCAGAAAGGTCTCGACTCTCTGTGGGCACTGCTCAGCAATATCTAAAAAATCTCTATTATCAACACTGTTCTGGTCACAAATACAAAACACAGCCTCTTAATAGCTACTATGAAGAAAGTTAACTCTCTCTCAACCAAAACCAGCTTGACTTACCAGCTCCCATCTCTGGCCGTGTGTTTGTATTGCTTCCTGGAATCCAGGCAAGACCTTCTCATTTATGTACCTCATTGTAAACTCCCTAACACAGTTTTAGAAAGTGGGACAAATATTGCCGCAGTATTAAGACAGAATAAATAGTAGTGTTTGCACCATTCTTTCTCTAGAAGCATGCACAGATTTGTCCCTATGATTATTTTCTTGTTTGAAGAAGATAATATAATAAAAATAAATTGGGCTTCTGACTTACTCCTTACACCAGAAGCTTCTGGAAAGCAGATGCAAATGTCCATTAACCATATACACAACAGAAAGTGCTGGGTCTAAATAATTTATGTGGTGTGCTCAGTGGGAGGCAGATAAGCACGCACAGGCTGCGGTTGCTGCTGTGGCATGGCGCTGAGCTTGTCACTGGCCCTGGAGTGAAGAAATGCTGCATGGAGGGGTTTGAGACAAACCCGTGCATGAGAGTTGAGGACCGTGTATTTGTTGTGAATGCTTTTAATTTCTCTGATCATAGATTGTTTTGTAGAGTGCAGGGAACAGAGAGCAGCTCTCACCTCTCCTTCCAATGAATAGCGAGTCACCTTATTCTGTGATGTACAAGGCAGAGTAATTGCATCTCAAATGCGTGGTGCACTTTTGTTTAGAAGGTTAGCGCAAAATTGATTTATGAAACAATTTTCCCTGTTTCATGTCAGAGAGCCCATTTTCTGCTGAATAATTAGATGGGGGTTTCTCCTGTATGGTGACATACAGTTTTGTGAAGCAAGGGATAGTTGCTGCTTTTCATTAAATAAATCTCAGAGGAAATTTTGTCTAGTTGTTCATGAGAATTTTTTTCCCTGTGACATTATTTCATAGATTGATTCTAGTTGATTTTGGAAGAGTAATTTTTTGAATTGTGTTTACCTGTATTCACCATGACATGCAGTAAACAACTATCTTGTTCTACTCTAGAGGTAACTGTCGCTTTTCATCTCAAAATCATAATCTTAGATCAACATATGCGAGAATACCTGTACAGTATAATTGCACTGGACATGGAAATAATTGTCTTGCTGGTCCTCAGACTATCCCCTGGGCTTGCAGTTCAGTGTTAGAACTTCACGACAAAAATATTCTCCTGACCTGGTGCCTTTATTTTATTACAGTCACCTACAAGAGGCATGCACAGTTTATGCAAATTCATTGAAGATTTTTTTCATCCATTACCATAGATTTTTAGGTAATTTTTCAAACTTTGGTAGCTAAAGTTATATACATAAATATTGCTTGTTTTTTTCTGGGTATCCATTTTAATAATGTACATACTGAGTTGAATTCAGATGGCCAGTATATTTAATCTCCTAAATTTGAAATAGTGCTCTACCTTTTATTAGGCATTGAATTGAACTATTTTTTTTTTAAGGAAATTATAGGGTTTCCAATGAGTTTCCTTACAATACAATTCAAATCTCATCAAGTTTAAACAAGTAAAGTTGAACATTAAATGAGCTATTTACTTTTTATAGCCTTATATTTAATCTGGGAATACAGCAAACAAAAGCTTACAAAATATATTTGTTATGTTATTGGCATATTAATGCCAAATTTTTTTAAAATAGTATTTTTATGAATTTGTTAGAGTAAGTGATTTTAAGCATACTATAAAAGAAAGAAATCATAATAATTCATTGAATAAGATGATGCTGTGACTTCAATTTTAAGAAACTGTGGTGATTCTACAGATCTAAGATCATTGTTTCAAATAAGTTTCTTTGTAGATATTTTCACTTTACTTCCTCCTTTCCTTAGTGTAGACTGAAAATGCACTTTTTTCCAGGAAAAACAATACTCCATTCTGGATCTAATTTCTGAAGTTTTCATGTCAGTGGAAGTAATCTTGACAGTACTTTAACACAAACGAAACCTATTTTATCTGTGATGATTTGTTTGTTGGGACATACCTTTAACACTTAAAGAATTTTTTTTGCAAGCTTAATGTTAGGATTCTTTAGAAGAGAAGAAGAGGAGAAGGGAATTTTGTTTCAGAATATTTTGAGTAGTACCACCATGGACTCTTTTCAGCTGGTTTTATAGTTATGCAATTTCTCTAATAAAAACACTATACATATTGGATTTAATACCTGGAATTATATTTCTCAGTTGGTGTCATGCGTTAGGCAGAGTCTTGTATGGGAATTATGAAAAAATGTAGATTTTCTAAACACATGGAGATGAAGGAATTACGTAAAATCTGACAATTATATGAAATATTAACAGAAATTCTGCTATGGATAGGAGGGCTTCTGGAAAGCCAGAACACATGTAGAGCAATGCAGGGTCAGATCTGTAAACGGATGGGAAGCTTAAAACTCTTCAGGCAGATGATTTCTGGCAAGGTAGTCCAGAATTTAAACTTCTGTGACCTTCTACCAAACCTCAGATAGCAAAGGCAGATTAGAAATAGTACTAACTGCAGTCATAAAGTTCATTCACCCAGACTGTAATCTTCCTTAAAATAGAAGTTACAGCCTTCTTGGGAGGATCATTCCTAAAGATTAACAGAGCATTCACTACTCATGGGGAAAAAAATGGGCCTAAAATTGGAAGGCATCATTTTATAAAGCGGATGTGGCAGGAGAGAGAGAGAGCGAGTTGTGGTGAAGGGGATGCAAGGCCACCCTGGCATCTCAGAGGAAGCCATTAGGAGAACTTGGTGTGGGGGGAAAATCTCTCTCTTAGCATGAACAATACTGAGAAACTGGCTGGTCCCCACGCTGGCTGCCTGTGCTGAGTGCAGGCAAGACAGACTCAGAACTCTGATTATATTGATCTATGTAATAAAAAATTTAAAAAGAATAAGTTTTTTTTGTTTGGGGTTTTTTTTTTTTTGTTTGTTTTGTTTTTGTGTAGGAGCAGAAATGAATTAGGAAACTGATTGTAGCACAGACTGGTAACTTATTGATCCCTGTTCAGGGCAGCTGGAAATAGAATAAAGGGACACGAGGATGGGAAAGTCTGCAGCCACCCCACAAACAAATGGATAACCTCTGGCTAGCATATGGGAAAACTGAGTTTCAGATGCATAACCCCTTGATCATGCTACATGGCAGAAATTTAAAAGAGAGTCAGAGATGGAAAACTTATCTCTTTGTGAAATTTGTAATTATACAAATTCTGGTACAATCTTTCATTGCAAGTTTCCCCTTGCTGTCCTGAGTGGTTTGCCAGCCATTGTACTCTGCAGTTTTTTACATGTGTTGATGTAGACAACCATGTTGATAAGTAGATGGTTGAGATCAGTATATTTGTGATGCCATTAAGAGACCTACATTATAGCACACAGAGAATTATTTATTCATACATTGAATAGCTCCCAATGGACATTTTACAATGTACATGGAAAATAGGCTCTGTGAGATCAAAGTATAAATATAATGATTGAAATGGGAAGGTTTGGAGAGGGAAGAAAGTGAAACTTTCTCATATATTTGTTCATTAAAATGTCTATTTCCCTAAGAAATGAAACAACTGGCTGCCATGCTGCCCTCAGTCTCCGTGCTATTAATTGACTGACAGGCATTGCAGCATACTGAATTTAGTACAGGATTGAAGAAGATTGCTTGTAGATTGCTCCAGAGGATGTTTTAGATGCTATTGTGTTCTGGAATACTCTGCTGGAGGAAGAGGAATATGTACTCAACTCCATTACACCTCATCAGTGTGTGCTACAACCTGCATGCATTTCTGATGTTCTTTAGAAATTTACATTAAAAATGGCCCGTATCTGCTGACCTACTCACTGCAGAATTGTTCTCAAACAAAAAGGCAACTCCTGCGAGGTGGGATAGTGCTTTTCATTGTGTTAATGTTCTTCCACGAGTGGCTTAGCTGTGAAAACTCCCCTCAGGAAAGTACCAGGACATGAGCCTGAAGGTCCATCCCTTCTGATGGGCCATGACTGATAAACTCTGACAGGTAAGAGGCAGCTGTCACGTCTTAGAAGGTGTCAAAGACTTCCAGAGTAGTGGGATACCATGATCCACAGTATTGTATCATACAGTGTGAAACTTCCCACCCCAGGAGAGGCACCTGGGCAACCCCAGTGAGCCTGAGTATATTAACCCACCAGACTTTGTGTTTCATGGGTTTCCCCCATCCCAAGAGATCAAGACTGCCCCCATCAGTTTGACCAACAACATCAAAATTGCAACAATCAAGTCCTTTTTGTGGATCCAAGGGTGGAGACTATACACATTTCTGCTCTTATCTTTTATTCTCTTTCCTTTTCATTATACATTCTCTTAAGCATTATTTTTATGCTTTTATATTGTTGCATTTCTAACGAAAATGGCTATATTTCAGAATTTGCAGAGTACCGTATTGTACCTCAGTATCCTAAAGTTTGCAAGGAAAAGTTTGTTATTGAACATCTTGAGAATTTTCTTGTTTCTCCTGCCCACTGCCTGGAGTAAATCAAACATCTTCCCCCTAAGCCCACCAAGCAGACCAGGGCATAACACCTTGGCTAAACTGCTGCTTCCTGCCTTTTCATTCCTTAATAACAGCAGCCCAGTGACTGACAAATCACACAACCAGTGCATAAGTGACAATTCTTAAAATGTAATTCAACTTCACATGGGACTTAAAATACAGTGAAAAGATTTTTATCTTTTCATATACATGAAAACAAATTTCAGCTTTGCAAGCACTGTGGGAGGTTTTAGAAACACTATAATAAAAGATTTGACCACCTCTTAAAGATTTTAGACTGATAATGGCATATAATATTCCAAAATAGAAGTAATCCATATTTTAATGATTTATGCAAAAATTATTTCCTGTTTTCTGCAACTGCATAAGTATATGAGAAAAATCTTGATGTATTAAAAATTGATGATGAATAATAAACTGTCTTTAATGCAGTATATTTAGTAGTATATCTTTATATTTTCTATGATGCATTAGTTTCAATGCAGGCTCAACTTGTGCTTTCAATCTCTTTCCATAGCCCTAGTCTAATTTTTATACAGGAGTTTAAACTGATATATATTCACATTTTTTACATATGTCCTACAGCTTTCTATTCTCAGACTCACAATCTGCAGATGGAATTGCTGCATCCTTAATAAAAGAACTTGTCCCAAAACTATTTAATTTAGTGATTTAATATACCCTATATTTTTCTAAGGTCTAGAAGAAGATTTTGAGGATATTTTGGAAGTCCTCCTCATTGTTCTATGGAATGGCATCAAAAGTATCTGTAGAGACATTTCTGGAGTTGTGGTGTAACTTCCCTGTTCCATCCTGAGTGATACTCAAAAGCCATCTGAACATGGTTGAGGGCAAACAGCTCTAGGTGACCCTTCATGAATGGAGGGTTCGACCACACAACCTCCAGCAGTCCCTTCCAACCTTAACCATTTTATGATCCAATTTTTCTGTAATTGCTCTGCTAGTAGAGCAGATGACCTATCAGATAATAGATAATAATGTACTTAGCATTTAAATAATTCTTTCCTACATATTATTAGAAAGCATTTTACAAATACAGTCCTATCAATGACCATTTTACAAACAAAGAAAGGAGAGATAAATTAATTGATTTGTTATGAACTAAGCAAAGGATTACAGATTAAAACATAGGACTGTAGGATAAAATTCTTATGTGCTGTACATCAACAAGAAGTTTGCTGTTCATTTTATGAAGCAACGATTTTATCCTGACTGTCCAACCTTCTCCTCTATTGTATAGCCTGGGACTGGTTGCCTTTACCTACACTTGAGATGATTGTCCTGACACAGGGAGTTAAAACTCTAAAATAATACTTTGTTTTGAATTTTTATCATAGCATGGCCTGCTTTGCTCATGGATGAGATGTCTCTCACTTCAGCTATCTGCAATTAGAAATTTAAGCTTGAGCTAGTATTCTGAGCTTCTTTTTTTCCCTGACAGTGAGGAAAAGATGCAACTCTAGAGTATGCTTCTTTCCCACTATTTGAAGACAAACTTGAATTATCAGTTTAAGTTGGTCCTGCTGTCAGAAGAAACAGTCTTGAAGTCTTCCCCCTTCTTCATGTGTTCATCATGAAGTGTGAGATGCACCATGTGGTGAGTGGATCTGAGCTAACTCAACTAACCTTGGGTGAAAATGGCTGGTTTTCAGCCAGATCAGCTCCCTGAACAATTTACCATATATTCATACAAATGTTGGTATCAGCACAAGACAAATCTGTGCAGGACTGGGAATAGGGCATGTGAATAAAAGCAGTGCAGGCCTTCTTTCTTTCCCTGGTAGCATGAGATTAAAAATGTACTGAATACCAGTCTTAGCCACCTATGCTGGTTTTGACTGGGGCTGTGTTTTGGGTTTGTGACCAAAATTGTGCTGATAATTCAGGGGTGGTAGTTTTACTGATGAGCAGCACTTACACAGACTCTAGACTCTTCTGCTTCTCACCCCACCCACCAGAGAGGGGGCTGGGGGTGCACACGGAATTGGGAGGGGACATAATGGGGATAGATGACCCCAGCTGACCAATGGAATATCCCACAGCATCCCCCCATCCTCCTTGGTGGGGCTGAGCTGACTGCTGGGGTTAAAACATGACACCACCTACCATATTAATGATTAATCTCACCTGGAGTTTATGTGCAATCACTGCTACCTGGCATTAACCTTATCAGATAGAGTTTAGTGTGATATTAGTTCAACAGGCTTTTTAAAACTCCACCTTGTGGCATTCACATTCTCTGAAAAAATTCCTTTGCCCAGGATTTTTCTCCTAGGAAGCTGAGAAGCCTCAGAGAAAAGGAAAACAATTCTTACCTCATTTGCTTCTCCTGTATTGTGCTCATGTGTGGAATGTGTTTGGAGATTGTTTACCCACAGGTGGTTGTTTGACTGGTCTCCAGTGTGAGTTGATTTGACTCAGTGGCCAATTGGTGCCAATCTGTGTCGAGATTGGAAAGAGTCACCAGTCTTCATTATTATCTTTTTAGCATTCTGTAAGTATCTTTTCTGTATTCTTAAGTATAGTATTTTTAATATAAAATAGTATAATAAAGTAATACATTAGCCTTCTGAGAACATGAAGTCAGAGGCATCATTCCTGCCTTTGTTGGGACACTCCCAGGGAATACAATACCACCTCCATAAAGGAATCTGACATGGTCAAATAACAGTTAGAGAAATGCTGTTATTGGAAGTGGAGATGCTGAATTCTCTGTTTATTTGTGACATCTTACATGCAAAGATGTGAATTTCCAGATATCCTAATTTTGAAAATTTTAAGAATTACAAAATTGAAGAAGACTGAACAGGTTCACCCCATGCTCTGATTTTATACTTTATCTAATAACAATTCTCTTAGATACTTGTTTATTTTACTGAGAAGGCAAGCCCAAAAGGATTAAACCTTGCCTGCAGCTTTCTTTTTGTGCAAAAGTCAATTATGGCTGGCTAAATATCCCTGAGGTAAACATGTGTGAGGTTGATAATGTGGTTAGAATAGCAACAGCAGTTGTAAAGGAGACTGGTGTTCATGGAGTTAACACATTCCATATTGCTATCATGCAAAAAATTACAGACACTTCCAGTCAGGGAGCATCAATCAATTTTTGTTAACTTTCAGGATTTTTTTCTTCCCAATGGAGCTAATATTACATCTAAATATTATGTGTGCTGCATCTGTAAATTTCATTCCATTTTCTTAAGGAAGCCTTCTGTATGAAAAATGTGAGGTAAAAACTATGTTATTTACCTGGTGCCTCTGGATTGATTGTGGAATGGGTCAAATCCTGCCATCCTTAATGAGGAAAATATTGACTAATGGCTTAAGTAAATATTATCTGAATTCAATGAATGTTTGTCTCATGTATTAAATATTCAGAGAAGAAGAAAATGGTTCATAGCTTTTCCTCCGAAACACCACGGCACCTAAACAGCCATGTTCATGTTTACTATTTCCTTCTGTATTTTGGTAAAATGTAGCAGTTTCAACAGACACTGCTACGAACATCGTATAGCACCACAGTATGCAACCTTGTAGTAAAATGATTGACCTGGGAAATCCTGGAAGTTCCTTGCAATCAGAGAAAGGAGCTGAAAATATGTTCTCACAGGTGGGTGGAGTGCTTTAACCACTGACCGCATTGAGGGAGGCAGAAGCTGCTGTACAACTCTTCCAAGTGCATTTTTGAGAAAAGGCTGATTTTACTCCAGAAGGAGGTAAAGGAACCATGACATGCAGTCAGACAGAAAAAATAACATTCTTTCATTGGGGCTTACCAAAGCTGTGCAGCATCAGCTGGCTTGAAGTGACTCCTGACTCAGACATTGGCCCAACAACTCCCAACGTGGCATCCCAGGCTCTTTCCATGCATTATTTAGGAGCCTAATGCCAAACTTTGGCCTTTGACTTTCCCTTGATAGGGCACCAAATTCCTTTGTCCCTCCAGTCTTCTCAATATATTTTGTTGCCTGGTCTATAAAATGGAAATATTTTAATCTCTTGGGAAGTTATGAGTAGAAGAGTCTCAAAATAGATGCAAGACCCTCATCTACTGATGTGAGCCAAGGTTAAAATACCCAAACATTAAAAGATAGCAAAGAGGTGCAGAAGAAACTTGAATTTTAAAATATTTCTGAGTATATTAGACCACTTTTGATGAAAGAGTTAGCCTGGCAAAGAACCAGTAAGACTAACGGTTAATAATTTTACAACAGATATTACTATTACTTTTATTCCTTGTCAATCTATGAATTGTCAAGCTTCAGGAGATAACCTGACTGCCACATGTGGTAGGCGGTTAAATCCCTCCATCCTCTAAAAGTATTTTGCATTTATTTACAAGACAATTTGCTTTCCTCTCCCCTCTGTCCTTCCAGAAATTTTATGTTAAACAAAAAGGAAATTGGTGACTGATATGAAGAGGTATTAGACCACACATGTTCATCTCACAGATACAGAAAATAGTATGTTACCTCCTAAATAGTATGTTACCTCCTAAGTGGTCTTACTAACAGTCTGAGTTAAAGCCATAAATTTTCCAAGTTGTTCAGATGCAAAATCCCTGCAAAATTATTTCAATGACAAATAGGATCTGGGGTGCTTTTGCAAATATAGACTATAGAGCTTCACTTTCCATTAAATTACACTGGCATACCTCTATTGTCATTAGTATTTTACTTGTTTCATAGGCTTACAAAAGCCCAGTTTGGCTGGTGTTATTCAAGTTATGATGGAATTTATTTATTCCTGTTGATTAAAAGGTGTTTCAGTTCCATTACCAGAATGTGATGAGCATGTGATAAAGAATATCAAAGTACTGTCAGCTAACTTTGAGATATAAGAGCATAGAGACTTTCTGTGAAGGGCTGGAATCCCCATCAGTGGAAGAAAATTGATTCTCTTGGACTCTGAAATAAATGATAAAACGTTTTGCATTCTGAAATACTTCATTTGGAGAATTTAAAGGGTTCAAAATCAAAACCATAAATGATGGAAAATCCAGAAGTCTTTGCAATATCAATTACAACCCCTTGCACTGTATATAATGCAAAAGTGTCTTTAATTATAAGACCTCATATAGTATCGCAGTCACTGCCTAGTTTACCACCTGAATGGTTGGTGCCCACAAAAGGACTAGTAATTTGATATTTACTTTAGGGGAGTTTTTTGAGAGGGTTTTGTGGTTTTTTTTTTTTTTGTTTTTTTTTTTTTTTTTTTTTTGAGTTTTTTTTTGAGGCATGATTCTCCCTTTTGTTCCTAAGCTTGAAACCTCATCCTGAATGCAGAAATATTGGGAAATATTGGCCATATCAGAGTGGAAATACTTTCTATGGTAGTCTTGCCTAGTGTCTTAGTAGTTCTTATCTGCTCATTAACAGAACTTCAGTGTGTTCCTGTGTTAAAGGGTGTCACTTTCCTGTTTAGCAGATGGGAGAACTAAAGTAAAGGACTACTGTTGATTCCCAAGCTTGCCTAAAACAAGGATGGAGATGTTTTTTCATAATTTGCATTCATATTTAATTAATTTGTTTTCATAGTTTGTGTGCTAGAAGCAGACATTCCCTGGGCTTTGGGAGTAACACAAAGAACTTACCTTAACTCTAAAACAGGTTTCATAGGCCATGTGGAGGCCATAAAATGAAGAGCATGAAATTATCTAGGAGATGTCTGATTTAAGGGACCTCTGTGATTGTACACTGACAGTGTAACACAAAAACTCCAAAGCAAAAGTAAGGCTAAAACTTAGAAAAATAATTTTTCAAGCACTACCTTGAAGAGCTTTCTTTGAACCCCCTTTTCCCACATATTACACAGATTTTGTGTTCAGTTGTGAATGACGTGAGTAGGAATCTGATTCACCCCACAGTCCTCTGAACTGATAGAGGAGATATCATTGGTGGGAAGAAAAGTGCTAAGTTTTTCATAATATGAAATTCTTTATACTTCTTTGTAATGTAACACTGTAATAACATGTGGGGGTTCTTCAAATGTCTGTAAAAAAGCACAGTTTGTGTAGAATTGTTTTATCCAAAACAGGCAATATGAGCAGTGTCACAGTCAGGAAACAGCATGCAGATGGCAGTAACAGACTCTTGCCACATGTCTGGGGCTGACAGGTGATGATTTGCAGTGGGCTTCACAGATAGTTGTTAATAGTAGAACAAAGCTTATAACTTCTATCTTGGTTATTTTAGGCTGCCCTTGTCTTTCTTTAACCACTCTGTCCTTGGTATTGAAAAGAAGACTTAGATGTCATCCCATACCAGCTCTGCCTAAGACATCTTGTATCAGGCTTGATCATACCTTCATTTCTCATGCTCATATTATCAAGATATGAAGTACAGTAGACTAAGAAGATCATACCTGCCTTGTTGAATTTAATACTTTCAATACAAATCCCTACATAAAGTCCACAAACTGAAAGGAATTCCAATATCTTGTCTTTCCCCTTGTTTACTCTAATTATGTAGGTTATAAAATTGAATCTTCTTTTTTGTAAAACTCCTTTCTTGCCAATGAAAACACACCACCTTTTCCATTTTGGCAAGTGTTCATTTAGGGTGTTCAAAGAGATCAATACCTAGTTCAACTCCTTTTAAGAAGTTTATGCTAAGCTATACTCATGTGTTCCAGCTCTCTCATGTTATTTGATACGGATATAAAAACACATTCTATCTTCTGCTGTTATATGCTAGGATAACAGACAGCCACTGATAAATATGCAGATACTAAATGCAATTCCTCTAATTGAATTGAAACATTCCTGTCAGAAGCATAAAGAAAAGACTTGTGATTTTTGTGCAAGTAAATGTAATAAGGCTGTCTTTTTGGTTTTTTTCCCCCTCCCTCATATGTCTGTGGTTTTATCATACCATAAGGGATAAAATGCTGTTTTAGCAACCTAAGGAGTTGCTTCTAGTAGTGGTGGTTGCCCTTGGTGAAGAATATCTTTGGAAAGGATTTGAATGACCTTGTACTTTTAAGACAGTCTGATGCTATTAATATATTTTTGCTGAGAAACTCCTAAAGAGGCAATTATATTGTCTGTTGCTTCAAATACAAGAGCGCTATAGGAATATCCAAAAAGTTGTTTTTGCACAAAAATAACACAAGTTGTACTTACAATATTATTGCATTAAAACTGTAGAGATTTTTACACTTTTTTGGTACCGTAAGGTTTCAAATATGTGTGGTCTTCTATGCTCTCTTTCACTCAGAATAGCAGCACACAGGTGAATGCTGAGCTCTGCTCAGCAGGTGTTCCAGGTCTCCTTGAAGGGAATATATTACATGCTATGTGAGCACTTTCCATTTGGGCTCAAAACCCCAAGCTGCAAATTCAACCCCCTTTTTTAAACGTGCACAAAAAATAGAGGGATAATGTGTACTTCAAACTCCATATTCACACATGTGGAATTTGTTAGGCTGTGTGCTTTGGCAGTAACAAAAAAAGGAGGAAAGAGAGATGAAGTAAGAAGGACACCAGCAAAGAGAACTGCTAACAAAGACAAAACAACATAGCATGAAGAGCAAGGCAAAGGGGTTGGAGGATTTTTGTAGAACTTTATTGAAGGACAGATTTGTTTCTGTCTTTTCTTCACATTGGTGGTCCTCTGTACTTCCATCCTCCCTGTCTTGGGATGGCATTTCTTTTTGTGTTGTCAACATGATGTGGCAATTAGATAATTTACTTGCTTAGCCCAAGAATTCCTTCTGTATCTTCTCCTGGTTGGCTTGGAAAACCAATTAGTCCTTGTTAGTCGTATTGAACTCCATGCTAGCTGATTTGTGGTTACATACTCTCAGGCCCTAATGTCTGACAGAAAACATGGACACATTTTATTTCTGATCTACCTGTAGTTTGCAGGTTCAACTCTTAATATTTGTATATTGTCATTTCTGGACTGAATTAATATGAAATCTAATAAAAGCTCTCTAGAGGAAATCACTGTAACACTTGAACATGTGACTGTTAAAGGTATTTGGGTCAACTATTGATTTTTTTCCAGTATTCCAGTATCAATCAGTGTATTTTAATTTAATTCAAAATATGGGGAACCAAGAGTTCATGGAAATAAGTCATACCAAGGTGGGGTCATTTTCTCAGGGCTGCTATCTCAGTCTGCTGATACAGTGGGAAACAGAAATAATTCTGTACTTTAAGGAAGAGCTAGGCTGCTGGGTTGAGATAGCCTGTATTTATACTCGTTCTGATAAAACCAAGAAGCAATCTGTTAAGTGAAGTCTCTCCAGAAGAGCATGAGCAAGGTGGCTGTCAATGAATGGTGTTAAAGCCCAAAGGATCGGGTTGGGGTGGCTGGGGGAGGGAACTGATTTAGTAGCGTATTTTATGGTGCATGGATGCAAACAAGGGTGTATGTCAGAGACTCCCAACGCAGAATATCTCTAGCAGTGAGCCTCAGAAAATAGACTGGCCATGGTAAACTGCATTTGTAAGTAGAGAGTGAAAACAAGCCAATGTTGCTTGAATGTGCATTCCAGACATTTAATGCTTCAGTAGAACTGTGGGATTCACAGATGTGGTGGACCCTTCTGGACACAGAGCAGAATTCCAGATGATTATTGTATATTTACATTTGGGATGTTTGGATAGTACAAGGAGACAGATAAAGATGTGTGAGTATATTTCGTTGATTAGCTTACAAAGGAGAAATTGGGAAATATGCCCCCAATTTTGGATACACAAGTTTGAATGCTTCGCACCAATATCTAAAATGCAGTGGTCTGTAAAGGAACCCCTGTGTCGGTTCACATAAATCCTGTGAACCTGTACATTTGTTGTTTCTGTAACTGAAATAGATTTTCTGGGGTCCAAGGTGCTGTATCCCCAGTGCAGGGATTTTAATAATCCTGGCAGCAGATTGATTTTCAATAAGTAGAGGTCGGATTATGAAATCCCTTCTCTTGCTAACAAACACCTGCTCCTGCAGGAAGATCCACTAAGACTAGTGGAATTACTGGAGTCTTGACTAATTTCAGTGAAACTTCCACAGTCTTCGTCCACTAGAAAGTTGGTAGTCAGATTTAATTGCATTTGAAAAGGAATGGAGCCATACCAAAGTACAGGAGGGGAGAAAAACCAGTGGTTC
The DNA here is from genome assembly GCF_028018845.1 of Melospiza georgiana. Classification (NCBI taxonomy): domain Eukaryota; kingdom Metazoa; phylum Chordata; class Aves; order Passeriformes; family Passerellidae; genus Melospiza; species Melospiza georgiana. The sequence goes on from NC_080432.1 coordinate 95,018,216, forward strand.
CTATGGATGTGCCTTCATAGTAGGTGAAATCCACATTCTTAGCTGAGGTTTACCCAGAATCCCACCCGGCTATTCACATCCCCTTAAATCCTTGCCTGTCTGTCCGCTGAAAATTGACACATTTGCTCAGATGCAGCTACAAGATAAAGTCTGTGCTGTGCTTTAAGAACAGTTCTAGCCTATCTACTTAGCAGTGAACATGTGAGTGAAACTCATTTTGTTTCCCCAATTCTATTTTATATCTGAGAATTTCTCACCTTTTTCCGTCCTCCTGCATCAGAGACTGCATGCATATGTGTTTATGTGTGGTTACCATTTAAATCCTCATTTCAGATGCTCTGTCACATATCTGACCAGCAGAATCTGTCTCAGACCAAAAATATAAAAACAGAAAAATCTGTTTGAGGTTAGTGATTGCTGACTAGAACACTGTTAAGTCAGCCATGGTGATATTCATTGGTAGAGGATGTGAATTAATATTTCCACCTCTGAAGGAAAGAAAAAATTGCTCTGAGTGCTAGGCACACATAAGCACATCTTGAAGTATCTTATCTATGCCATCTAATTTAGAAAGCTGAGTTGGAAGCTGAGTTCTCAAGTAGAAAATCCAGAAGGAGATAGGCAGCAAATGAGGCAGAGGAGGGAAGAAAAAAAGTGACAGGGAGGACAGGGGGAAAGAAAAAAGCATTTTTGATTAAAGAAATTGATACAATTTACTCTCACATAGTATTTCATAGCAAAATGTTTTGAGTTGTCCTCTGGACTATTTTGTACAGGAGGCTATGATTCCTAAATCACAAAGTAGCGGCCTGGGCAAAATTTGTCACTGTGCATTCTACTATGGGCTACAAGACACCCCCCAGAAAGGCCAGCATGGTCTTCATTAGCAACCCTGTATCTATTGAATCATGACCCTGACATGGCTCTTGCAGCACAAATTAATCTGCCACTCCAAGGAGAAGATTTCTTTCCTTCCCACTGACTTTCTACTGGTCACTGCTCTTGCAGTGTTGCTGTCTTGTGTTAATGTAAACGAGAGCTAAGTGTTCTTTCAGTGCATGCACTCAAGTCTACAGCTACTGTCTTATTCACTGTCACCTCAGCTTCAGTGTCCTGCTCTCTTTTCCTGATATTCTTGTTTTATCTCTGTGTGCGCTCAAATCAAAGCTCAGTGTTGTGCTAATCCATCTATTTAGTGAGAGCACAAAAATGTATGGGGATGCTAAAGGAAGGGGCATAAGTTTAGTTCAAGACAAAAGAAACAGTGGTTGGTGTAAATTCTGAAAACCACAGCAATAGGCAAGTCTGACAACTGACATTCACTGAGATTTTGCAGTCTTTCATGAGTGTTCCATGAGCCCTCATCCACAAACTTTGAGGTTTCTCTCACTTTCAGATGAAATTCTTGGGTCTGTATTGGTGAATCCCATAGTGAAAGGAGAGGGAAAGGAGAAGGAAAAAGAAACAGACCCAACATGACCTGATGTCCTGGAAGTTGTGCTGAGCAGATACTGAGGCCCTATGGGAGATGAGTCTGTGGAAGAAAGAAGCAGCAGAGTTGGAGTCAAAAACCAGCAAATGGCTGCCAGTGTCTTTGTGGCTGTGACTGTAACTGAAACAACAGCAGCAGCAGGAGTGGGAATATTTCCCAGGTAGTAATCTATATAGCAAGAGCTAGAAAAACTACTGTGCTGTTATATCCTGGGTCACCTCAGGTGGAATTCCAGGGAGATACTAGGGGCTTTCCCTTTGAGTGCCATCCAACCTCTGCCATGTACAACCCAAGACAGATTTACACATGTGAAAAATATAAGATTGGAAGTACAAGTTTACTCCAGCTACATCTGAACTTGTTGTGAAGCTTGCAATCCATTTCCTTTGCATTTTTCTGTCCATATATCCATTATCTGAACAGACTCTTATGCTGTTATGATCACAACACTGTCCTAGACAATTAAAAAATCATGAAAACTGTGATAAATGAAAATGTCTCTTGATGGTTTTCATTTTTTTCATACTTTAGATCCTTCTGTTTTCTGGCATGTGGCTGAGAGTCCTGTTGTTTGAAATTTCTCTTCAGTAGTTCAGCACCCTATTCACGTGAAAATTTTCCTTTTTTTTTTTTTTTTGCAATTTGTGCTTGATAATACTTTGCTTATTTTATTTAGAAGGAGCTGAATGCAAACAATAAGTTTCTTGATTGAAAGAAGGTTCCAGTAACTCCAGTAGCTACTAGTCTTGGTCATTTGATGGCCAGGTGCCAAGTAAGCAAGCCATGAAATATCTCTCTTTCAAGTAGATAACAGTTTTCTGAATGAGAGTTTGTAAAAATCACCTTTACTACAGAACGGATCTGATGTCTCTGCTGCACCAACCTTTTCTCCTTCTTCAACTCAAGCTCCATCTTTTCTTCCTTGTAGTTTTATTTCATTGGCTTTGTGAGGTGTGGGCCAGTGTCAGTCCTTCAGTGTAGCTTTTCCAGACATCAAGTGGTATAACATGTTTTAACTTACAAATCCTTATTTACAGAATACTTAAAGCAATTTATAAGTGAAGTCAGATAAGTTTGCTCTATTTCTTCATGGCTTTACCTTAACTTGTTAGTCAAATCACACCCCTACTATCCAAGGAGAGGTGAGACTATTCTTTATTTCTGTTCATTTGACCTTGCCCACTACTGAAAGACACAGGAAATCTCTTAAAAGTCCTACCAGGAGGATACATTTTGGCACAGGCACCATGCAATTTAATCCATAAGGAATCTAAGCTCCAGAGAGTCACTGAGCCTCCAAGAAGTAGAATGTAAAGGATAAATGAGTTGGAAAAATAGTAGGGAGGTAAGGAGGTTGGTTGCCACATACTCCTAAACAGTGCTCCACACCAAAGAGTCTGAAGGCTTGACTGACTATTGAGTGAGAGCAAGCCCCTGATGCTTGAGGTTCATGTGAATTCCTTCTCACTTCCCCTCTGCTCCTCGTGCCCCTTTAATAAGGAGAAAATTGATTCCCTATTTCTGAACAAAGGTCTGTAGCTGGGAGAGAGCCTGGTCTCCCTGGCTGAGTAACAGCTGGGGAGAAATTGAATAGACCATATGCTGGGAGAGCAGCCACCAGAACATTGGGACAAAGCTGTGGACCACTGCCAAGCCCTGCAGCTAAAGCCATGGCAGCCAAGATGAGGGGTGAAGGGAGAGTGTTCAGAATCTCACTGTCAGGGACCCTGCATTGGGTTAGTTTTAGGAACTGCAATGTGTAAATCCTGAATGAGACAAAAAAACCTGTTTTTTTCAGAAAGGCCCTTGAAAGGGAAAGTCATTTACCCAGGTGGCCCTGAATATCTCTGTTAAACTTGCCTAGTTCACTTACATTTTCCTTTCTTTTTTTCGCTGCCTGCTGATTCTCAGGAAAGCCTAGACCACTGCAGAGTTTTCTCTGAGGGAATCAATGCCTCTTGATTTCTTTGTTTTACTTTTTTCACCTTTGCTTCCCTTTCTCTAGAAGCAAGGTCTACTGTTTCTCTGTCATCTGGGCTCACTGACAGGATGAGATCTGCTCAGGGGTACATCATAAGCAGCTGTGACAATTCTGCAGCCTCTGAAAGAGGAGCTTAGTTTGTGAAGACTTCCATGCAAAACAAATCAATAGGCAGTATTTTCACTTTGAAACTTTTTCCCTCCTACCCATAAACCGATTATATATGCCAGTCTCTTCCAGGCCCAGAGAGGATGCCCTTGGTGGTGATGTATAATTTCATTAGAAGTGGGCTGAAGAGCTATAAATGATGAACTTGCTGAGGCTCTGTGAGAGAAGTAAGGTAGGAACATGAGCAATCCTTAGAGAAAAAAAGGAAACTCAGACCTGGACCTGAATTGCAAGCCCACAAGCCATGGGTCACAGCCAGTTTTTCAGGTGAGATACCAGTGTGAGCTGGGATAGCTGGGAGCTGCTGGCCCCTTCTGTACTTTGTGCTGAGTTCATAGTGGGTACTACACACCTGATCAGGCTTAGTCTGTGTAGGTATAAGCCAATGACCCATCTGGTAAGTGGGGAAACAAAATAGAGTCTTGGCTAAATTTTTGGTTAAAAAAATTTTAAAGTAGGGCAATTTTTAACAAAAGAATGTATGGATATATGTTTAAAAACCGCACTTCAACTTTCTAGTAAGAATCGCACTCCTTATAATTCTAATTAAATTTATTTAATCACACTCTTCTGAAACTTTTTGCTTTAAAACAGAATACCTGCTTAGACACAATTAAGCAAAAATAGGGAAACAGTTCACATTAATTGATTGTGACTGATTAAAGTGAAACCTAATTGCTTACAATGCTGATACTTATTTGTTTAACAAACCTAAATGAAAGTAATTGGGAAAAAAAAATCCTTATGCAGTGTTTACACCTTGTTGGTTCTTCCCCTGTAATTATTCATTTTAGATTCTAGATATCTAGTTCAGTGTAACTTGTCAAATATTGGCTTATAATGTTTAAGGGGAAAAATAAATGAGAATATACTTCTGGAATGGCAGCGATATCTACCAAATTTCCTTTTAAATATGCGCAGCAAAATGGATTGTTAAAAATAATCCCCTGAGGATGGTGCCTCTTTTGTCAGTTTTCTACCAGAGTGCATCCTGCTCTCTGACAGAAAATTGCTCATTAATCTCCAAGGAATGACCAGTTTTTCAAAACAGTCACTCAGCTATGCTGCCACTGTTAATTTTTAAGCATTATGGATGCCATTAATTGCCTGATGTGGTTGATAACAACAGTAATCCTTTTTGAATGGGACATTAACTCCAAAACAAGTCATTAGTTTTTGTCCACATACTGTAATTAACACTTACCTTCCAGGAATTCACAGAAATTGCAAAGGCTACATGTCACTGGAGATTTGGCAACTCTGTCTAATACGTATATTTAGTTTAAAGATATTATGGCAGGGTGGGTTTTTTGGTAATCACTCTTTTCCTAGCAGCAATTTGCATTCTGAGTGGTGTACGTAGTTAAGGTAAGGGATCTGATCTGCAATTTCAGCCTCACTAGATTTTTCCCTACTTTTTTCCCTCCAACTTTTTTTTTTCCTTCCTAAAATAGGAGAAAGGAATGTATGCCTCAAACTGCTTCTTCTCAGATGTGTGAGATAGCACCATGTCTGGCCACCCAGCAGGGACACATTGAGCCATCTTTTTAAACAGAGGTAGTCACTGAGCATCTGTAAAAGGAAGCTTAAGGATTGGTTGGGGTGGAAAAGATAAGAGACATAATATTTTTATTTTTGCATACACAGCATAGTTTTCCCTGCAACCTCTGCTCATGTCTACTACACCTCACCCCAGTGGGTGCTGAAATGAGTGATGAAGAAAAAGGAATAGTTGAGCATCATGGAAAGTAAGAGCCTACTAGAACTGGAGCTGCTTAGATGTGAATTTTGTCAAGCAAATTCGTTATTTAAGCTTTAAGGTAGACATGGAGGGTTAAGTTTGCAGTGTCTGTCCCTCACTGTGATGCTTTTCTTGGTAAAAGGTATAGAAATACAGGTGACTGTGCATGTATGTGCATATATGTGCTTCTAATTAATTATGGTATGATTTTGACTCCATTCAATTTTACAGCATAGGACTAAACTTAGTGTGTTGAAGTACACATACATGGGCAGAAGGGAGGCAGAGCATAAAGCATATTTGGTTTTATACTTAAGAAAACAGTTCTTTCTTTGCTCCATGTTTAAAAAACACTACAAAATGCAAGCAAAAAAAACCAAAACAAACCCAACAACTCTAACCTGCATTATAAACTTCTAGTAAGTCTATTTAGTTGAGATTTTTTTAAAGCACTACATGATTTAAGATACATGCTGTCCCAGAAAATCTGAGAAGTTTGTGCTTCTAGGCTGCTAAAGCATATTTGATATGCCTGTTTATATTGGATTCTTTATATTGGATTCACTGGTAGCTTAGCTCAAATTGAAGCAGAGCTTTGGTTTATCATTCCTCCAGGACTATAATGTCAGCTACTGACACCATCTCCAATATTTTCTGTATCAGGAATGTGCTTTTTCAGAGCAGTGCTTGGTGGTATGAAAGGGCACTTCCCAGTGGCAGCTTCTGCTGGTTGAGAAATTAGTAACCTGGAGATGCTCATAAGTCTTGTCTGCTTTGCTCAGAGATAGCAAACACTCAAGCAAAATTGCACACAATAATACTCCCTGCAGACACACCTAGGAAGGCACTGGAATTTCCTAAACCTGCAGTGAAAATTCAGCTTATTTAAACATGTTTTGCTTATCTAACTCTTCTTTATCTGGTTGTTCCCATACTCTGGCCCACAGGTGTTTTCTCCTCTCTATCCCTCTGTTTCCCCCCAGCAATTTGCCTAATATCATGGAGTGTATAGAAAAGGCAGGTATGAAGTCTCACTACAGATTCTTTATCCATAAGGCCATTTGTGTAATAATCTTGGGGTGATGTGGTTGTCTAGCAGTGCTTTATATTCTCTCTACATTTGGAAGTATTCCAGAATCTGTAGTCCCCATTTTTGAGCAAAATCTTCCAGATTTTGGACATCCTGCAGTAATTTGACCTATAGTTTTCTAAGCTTTATTTTTCAGCTGGAGCTAAATTCTTTTTGTCATTTAAAAATATTTTGAACCATTAAATGGCAGAGGTGAAGAATGCTAACACTTGAGTCAATACAACTTCATGCAGTTAAAAGAGAGAGTGCTTTTCACTAAGATCAGAAGGATTTTGGACTTCAGACTTAATTTATCCAATTTTCTAGGTGTTTCTGATGGTATTTTCTTTAATAGACATTTTGATTTGTATATATGTGCCATACACTCTAAGTTACACTGGAAGAGATTTAAACTATATACAATTAAATCTATGCAGCCAAATGTAACAGGGTTTGATAAAAGCTTATATTAAGTGGATGGCTGGCCCAGGCAGACCATTTTCACATGGTGATGGTGAGAATTGAATATTGGCTATTGTTATTGAATATTAGGATAGAGTATAAATATAGAGTCCATCTAAAGACTATGCAATTTAAAAATGTGCAGCTACACCTTTGTAACTGAAAGTCATTTGTCTGCATCAGTGTGTATGTTTTTCTGAGGAAAGTGCTGAGCTCTAAATAAAATCTTTATGGGATTATTTTCAGATTAATTGACTAGAGCTCATGAAAAGAGACTTTGTTTATTTTATGGATTTGGAGGCAATTTATTTAAAATTATTTTTTTTTAAGTGGGCCAGTAGATCATAGTAAACCATAAGAGAAATATTAGTTTTCTTGCTTCTTCTTCTACCTTGGAAGAGATGTGTGACTCACTGTCTTTGGTAAATGAATTTAAGGGTTTTTTCCAGGTAGTTTGAAGATTGCTAAAGGCAAAAAAGGACATTTGTTAAGACATCCATTCCATCTGTTTTTTTTAGAAGTGTATTGGGAAAATTTTGAAGTAAAAAAACATGGAAAAATGATTTGGCACTGAAGTAGGGAAAACCTGAATGGATGTAGTGAAACTGTGTAGACAGCATTTTCTTTAGAGGTTGTAGAAGGTACCAAAACAAGTCTTCCACATCCAGTGGTTGCTGAGCCATTGAGAAAGTAAATGGTGGATATGAACACAGAGTTTTTAAAGGTTGTCCCTCAATAAATTTTGGAACTTTTACCAGGTGTCTGAAAAAAACAAAGCATTTTATTTTGATTTCAAAAGGACCTTTTGTGTTGAATGAAACATTTTCTTCCTGCCTTGACTAAATAATTGAAAAATATCCAGTTCCTTTGAGTGCATTTTATTTTTCAGTTTGCAACTAACTAAAAGGGTTCACTATTTACCTGTTTTTTACAGGTTACCACTTTCTTGGTAGATGCAAGTTGTAAAGGCATCCATAGGTTTACAGAGTTATTCTGGACATATTTGTATATCCATGCATAAACCTAGAAAAATAGCATTTGAAATAGCTGCAACAATAAACGAAAAAAATTGTAGCTATATTTACCATTACAGATTCCATTAGTAATACCATCTGTACCAAACTGAAGGAGGCAATGGCAAGAATGGCTGAGCCTATGCTTGCCTTCACTGTCTCTGTCATCTGTTTTAAAGAAGCTGACATGTTAAGACCATTACATTTTTCCAATTTTCCTTCTTAGTTCTAAGGAGTTTTCACATGCAGCAGAACCCCTAGGTTGCTTTCATATTCTGTGAGGTAGCAAATAACATGGATATCTTGTATTTTGACTTGGGAATTGGCTTTTCTCATCTTTTAAGTCAGTATCAGCAAGTGATGTGAAAGTGGGAAGATTTTAGAGCAACAGTAGTGACAGGACAAAGAACATCAGTCAGTGTGGAACTTGTGATGGGACAATTGCAGAACAGCTGTAATTCAAGGTTTCAGTAGCCTAAAATGCAAGTCTGTTGAGAACATAGAACATAAAACTTTTAGAAGTCCACAAGGAAGGGAAAATGACAGCAAGGGTTTTAGGATTCTGGCAGAAAAACATTCTCTGAGAGACTAGAGGGAGTGGAATTTTTATCAAGAGTATTTGTTCTATCACAGAAAGCTGAATAAACAGAGTAGGTACAAATTTCTGTGTAAGTGGAGAGTTGTGGAATTGGAGGGCTGTGGATTTGATGGGAGAATTGAGGCTGTCACAGGGCACTCCCTGTAAATCCAATCTGTGGGGCTCGATGGTTTCACCGACCTGGCAGGAGCTCAGAACTTCCATCACTTTGCAGGATTTTTCATGCAGCAGCTAAGTTGAGCATGTGAGAACATGAGCTCAGTGCTGCAGACAATGTTCACAAGTCTGACTTGACACAAGAAAGCACCTGCCCATGTATTTAGATCATGCTGGAGTTAAGGCGATTTGAATCCAGGTTTAAAATTGATCACATACTAAGACCTGTTGCTAAAGAGGAATGAACTTAAGTGTTTGCTGAATTGGGGCCCAGAAGCAGTAAAAAGGTTCTTTTACTGGTTTTTTTTCCTTTAGAATTGGCTATTCTTGCAGGGTGTGTAGCCACCACTCACAATTATGAGAGAAGGGGCGGCAGTTCAGGAGCCAAACCATACACCTTCAGCCCCCAGCATCAAACACCAAACTGAAACACTGAAAAGAGCAAGGGGGTGGCTCACTCTTTCCTAACCCCTGGCTATATCATTAGGGTGGTAATATTACTTGAGCCTAATGCATCACAAGGAAGCAGTTTCATCGTTATCCAGTGGAGCCCCTTCACAATGCTGTGGTGACTGAGGCTGTAATGAGGAGCTCTAAGATTTCAATGGCAAAAGGGATTCATTGCTAGTCCATGACCTCACCATGAAATCATTACAATGAAGTCAGAGATATGAAGTTATTATAGGAAAACTATTTCAGAGCAAGTCTATAAGGACCTTTTTGACAGTGCCATTATGAAGCCATTACAATGTAAGGTTATGATGGTAAAATGGTTTCAGTGAAACCCTATTATAGTTTAAAAACAGGCTAAATGGTGTCAGTGGAAATCATTCTGCCTTCTAAAACCAAAAGTTAAGCAGACCTCTGTTTCTAAATGAAAACATGTGATTCTGACTTCCATTTTCTCTTAAGGGTAGCTGTGACATATCTCAAAAATGAATTAAAATTCCACTACCACTCCCAGTCTCGGATTTTGAGTGACATCTAAAGCTGACTGTCAAAGTAAATAATATATTTCAAAACTGAGTAAAAACCCCCCTACCTAAGACTGGCTTTTCATCAGTAAAGATAGCTACTCTTTGTCTGGTTAAAAGTCTAGCCCAATCTAATCATCTGCTATATCACTGGTGGTGAAATGGAATAAAATGGACATTTAAAAATTAGTCTGTGTTTTCTACCTCACTATGAGATAGAGTATTTCCACACAGGAACATGCCTCTGAAGTATCTCTGTTTTTATCAGATGGAAGTTCAAATCTTTCTTGTCAGTCCTGTTTGTTTTCAATGAATAACTGCTTATTAGATGTTCAAATGGTTCAGTAAGGGGTGGTCAGACAGGGACTTGGGTGTAAGGCTCCATGGAACTTATGGTACTTAAGTGTCCACTGGCCTTTTAGGAGGGAATGTTCTGGGCCACAAGAACATAAAGTGTTTCCTAAGGTGAAGAAATTTTTTATGGAAATGGAAGATTTCTGAAAAATGTTCCAAGTTTGTCTTGATGTAAAGTGGGGGGAAAAGCAGATTTGTTAAAAGAGGGAAAAATATTCCATGTAAGCTTTACATGTGCTGGAGTATTGCTTCAAAACCAGTGACTTAGGTGGGAGCTTTCTTTTCACTCCTCCCTAAATAAGTGTGCAAAATGATCTGGCACACTGTCATAGAGGTCCACTATTTTTACTACCAAACCACACTTATCAGGTATGAATTCCTGTGAATAGTAGTAGATGTGTATTTCTAAGAGAGTTTGAAGTATAATCATTTGGGGTTTATGCATCTTTGTCTCAGGAGACTGTCACTGCACACATTTTTGTTTGGAAGGGCTCTTTAGCTCTGGAGGAATCCCATTCCCTTGCAAAAACAGTGGTTGAAAGCAAAGGCTTGAACAAGAACTTTCCTCTTGAAAAGCAATCTCAGTGGTTTACAGCAACCTGAACTTTTTGTATCTCCTTTGCAGAGGCTTTTAACAGATGCTCACTTCCTTTTTTGAACACATGCCTTTTCTATACAGTGACAGCGACAGAGTTAGATTAGCAAATGAAAAATGAGCTCTGTATTTCCCATTTCAGATAAACTAGAAATTATAGATTTCTAAAATTATTTTGGTATTAAAAGCTACACCCCACCTATCAGTTCATCAGTGAAATAAAAATCATCATATACGCCAAAGGATGCATTTTTTCTTCTGGAACATTGTAAACCAGGAGTAAATATGGTCTACAACATTTGGGAAAGAAAGCTGTGCAATACTTTAGAAACATGAAATATCTCGACATCAGGTGTCTCAAATTCTGCTGTGCTCATTCTTTTCAACGTCTTAATAAGTTCAAACCCTGTTTGATATCCTTTGAACAATATCATCAATCTCTGGTATCTGTGGTAATGAGGAGGTTATTCTGTAGACTGGTATAAATTGGACATTACCGGTGCTGTGGAGCACATGGCAGAGAGAGTCCTCTGAATGTGTCTGTGTGCTGCCAGCTGAGGTCTGCATTGATAGAATTGAGCTTGAAGTGATGGTTTTTCCTGGCCTCAGTGACTCCTGTTGGTTATCAGATGCCCATACCACAGTCCCAGTGAGGCAGGTGCTGGGAGGGTGTCCTGCCCCAGGCCCTGCTCAGCACAGACACTGCTTCCATACATCCGTGTCACGGAGCATCCTAGATAATGTGAAAGAACAAATGCAGCAAAACGGGGCATTGATGGGCTGATCACCTCTTCAGGTCATGCTGCTATCAAAGGTCACAGTCCTTGCCTGAGAGCACATGCCTGAGACCTATAAAGATGCTTTTCAGACACTTTGCCCTCCTCACCCTCTATGGCCAGGAGCCTTACAGAAGTGAGACTCGCCAAGGGAGTGAAACCTTGGTTTCAGTTTTAGCTCAGATGCTAGAATTCATATCCCCCATCTCTTTCTGTCTCTGGAAAGTGCCAAGTAACACAGTGCTGTGCCTGTGGGGTCTCTCCATGCTGCTGCAGTGGGTTTGGGGAGGACAAGAAGGGAGGTGGACATCAGGCCTAGGCAAAATCTGCCTGTAGTTTGTAGATGATGGAGATACAGCATCAGCTGATGTTTCATCCTTCTGTGATGAGTCAGTGTATCACTACCTTCCTTTTCTTTCCTGCATCCAGCTCATGGGCTAATGGCAAAAATTATTATTATTTTACTTTCTGTTATTATTTTTTATTATTGCAGAGTCCTCCACAGCTCCTTGTCCTCTTCTGCTTCCATGGTGATTTACCTTTGTTTAATCAGCAAATTTGATGATTACTGTTCTCCTTTTTTCCTCAAAAAGCCATTAACAAAGATAATAAATAGGATCTCTTTCGCTAAATACATTTACCCTTAAAAAATTCTGGCATCTCTCTCTTTTTGGCTTGGTAACAACCGTTTCAAGTGAACCTGGAAGAAAATGCAGATGAAGTAAAATCACTCTGTTAACCAACATTACAGACCTCACAACCATCCATACATACTTCAATTTGAAGAACAATTTCCCACATGATACTAAAATCCATATATATTAGATGACTACTTTGCTTGAAAACAAGAACATTGCAGCTATTTTGAAAAAATAGTTGATTCCATTCCAGTTATGATTACTTTTCTATCAATTTCTTTGTTTGTGACTTAATGGAATATTGTCTTGATACCATATTTGACCATTGTAATTTGACTAATCTTTTTTATGACAAGTAGGATAAATATAACTAATGATTACTTTATAAAGGCTGGCTAGGGGTGAGATAGGCAGAGATTGCTATATAATGCAAGAAATCACTAAAAACATTTCATAAAGAAATAATATCTCTATGGGTCCGTTCTTTAATCATCTGGCATAATTTAGTACAATTTAAAACAATATCTGTTCAAATGCTGAGCACCATAAGTGTGCATTACTAGAAGAGAATTACAGAATGGTTTTTGTTGAAGGGACCTTAATGATTATACAATTTCAACCCCTCTGCCATGAGCAGGGACACCTTTCACTAGACCAGGTTGTTTGTAGCCAGATCCAACCTGGCCTTGAGCACTTCCAGAGATGGGACAGCCTCAACTTCTCTGGCAGTCTGTTCCAATGTCTCATCAGCCTCCGAGTAAAGAATTTTGTTCTAATATCTAATTTATGCCTCCTCTCTTTCAGTTTGAAGCTATTCCCCTTGTTCTGTCCCTACATGACCTTGTAAAAAGTCTTTCTCCATCTTTCTAGTAGGCTCCCTATCTGACAGAATTCAAACCTGGACACCTGTGTTTCTGTCAGGACATGCAGAGCGATGGTGACCATCACCATCCTTTTCTAACACCTACAGTCAGGATGAAGTAGTACACTGAAGGATTTGGAGGTGTGCTGAGTCGCCACAGTTTAGGGATGTGCTTTAGACATGTATAGAGAGTTTAAAGACTTATGGAAATAGGGCATTATGAATTCTCTTTGTATTCTTTTTACTTGCTTTGCTATAATGTTAGCACATGAATAGCTCATTCAATGACAAAGGGTATTCAAATTGCCATTTGAGGCTCATCTGCAGTAGATTTGTTTCCTTTCAGTTCTCAAGTAGCAGCAAGTTAAGAGTAAAAAAAAAAAAAAAGAAGATTGTAACTTGCAACAGACACATTGGGAGAATCTAACTTTTGCAAACATGAAAATGGCCACCAGCCAATTAGCTGTTGGTTAATAAAACGTAAAATTCTTTGTTGAACACAAGCGTCAAGAGACTGGAGTAAGCAGCCATCATTGTGTTAATGCTATCAAATAGCTTTTGAGGAAAAGAAAGAGCATGCGCTGGATTCTTAGAGCCACAATCATGCATCACACATGATACACATCAGAAATGATACACAAAATTCACATAATACACCTCTTCTTTAAGTCACATTCTGATCTCGTGTATCAAATGTTTCCCTACATATTTTAATGACCATATTGCAGTCTAATAGAGTGATTCTAAGTACCTTTGCAAATTATATTGGCAAGGGGAGAAAAAATTCTTTGCTTTACACACAAGTTCTTTGTGCTTTTGGTATGGCAATGATTCAGAAACACACCTCTAATACGTTTACACTAAAAAATAAGTTTACACTAAAAAAATTCTTTATATAGATAAACATTTCCCTTGCTACATCACAGTAATGATACAGTAATCATTCTTTAGCTAATTCTTCTCTGACTACTACACTGTCTGTGTAGAGGACAGATGGATTATAGGGATGTTTCAGAAAGTCTTTATTTCATAGTACAGTTCTATATGGGTATTTCCTTTTCTGATTTCCCAACCCCTTTTCCATCCCAAAGGATAAAAAGGGTGTCTTCTAGAAAACCAGGGCAGCAAAGTCCCTGTTGCATAACCGAGCCCTGTACAAATTTTTTGAAAGAAGTTGTTGCATAGAAAATGCTGATTGGGCTGGTTTAACAGAATCACGGAGTGGACCAGGCTGGAAGGGACCACAGTGGGGCATCTGGTCCAACCTCCCTGCTCAGGAGGGATGTAAGGATTTAAAGAGCAGAGTTTCCTGTCTCAGACATGGTTAAGGCCAAAGAAGATGTCTCACTGTGAGCTCTCTGGAATAGCAGAAACTGCTTGGATTTCTTTCCACTTTTCCCAATTCCTGAAGTAAAACCTGAAATGTCAATGGCAACTACTTGCAGCTTTGTTCTCATGTTATTCTAGCTCTTCTTGAAAATTCTAAAAAAAAATATCTAATCTCTATGGATGCTATTTAGAAGTCAAAACTGAAGAATTATGGAAACCAAAGAGATATTTCTCACTCCTACGTTTGAATTCTTCCTTTTCAAACTGCTCTGATTTATTTCTATCGTTCTTCCTCATCTCTTTTTACAAGCTGAAGTATCTTATTTTATTTAAAACATCATCCTATGTAAGACTTCACATATGGTAATCTTTCCGTTGCCCTCCACTCTTTTACAGACTCTAACTTTTCTTTTCTAGGGATGACCGGTACAGGGTCCAGTCATCAAAATGTGGGTACACCACGTATCAGCACCCTGGCTGCATGATGTTTCCTATTTTTCTTACTACACCTCTCCAATTAATTCCCTGTTTAATAGCAGCTTCTTCATTTGCTTAGTCCAGGCCCTGAGCTATCAGAGAACTGTCCTAATTTCTTTTTTGTCAGTGTTGCAGTTCAGCTGACAACCCATTTGCTGAGAACTGGAGACCTTTGAAAAGCCTCTGCTGTAGGGTTAGTGAACCTATCTCATCCTGAAGATTTGTCTATTTGTCTATTTGATCACTATCAGTGACCTTATACAGGTCGTTTACAGTTATATTGAGCAAGGCAGGCTCCATTGTAGCTCCCTGGGAGACTGCCTTACTGAAATTCCTGCACTGTGAACTTCCTTTTATTCTTGATTATTTCCCCCCATCGTTTAAACAATAATTTGTATATGTAAGGTGTGAGCAGTTTAGTTTCTTTAAGGGACCCTGAAAATGTGTGTCTTCAGGCCCTTTTGTATAATCTTGGTTTACCTGCTCATTGCTCCTTCAAACAACTTCAACTGGTTTGTGAGAAATTACTCCCAAAAATCAGACACTACCTGCTGCATTTGAATGTGTCCTAATTCTGTGCTTTCTGCTTGGTGTAACCACTTTACCTAGCATGGAAATGTGTATGTGCAGTCTCCACTTCCTCTGAGATCTCCAAAACAAATTAGTGTCATGTTTCAGTGCCAAAGCTAATGCAGATTTCAAATTACAGCTCCGTACCCAGATTTTGAAGAAGGTGTGAGTACAGTCTGGGCTGACTCTTCTTCACCTCTCTCTGCTGACCTTTAGCCTTGAAATGATTTTTTAGCATATTCACCCTGCAGAGAAGGGCTGAAGGATGGAAAACTTCTCTATAATGAACAGTAATACAAGTAATTCATTTAACTAGTCTGTTATGTTCTTGTCCTCTTTTACATTGCCCTGACACTTCAGTGATGACTGAGTGACCATTGGCAAGGATACTGTGTTGGGAAAGAGGTATTTTTTCATGCTCTTTATGCCTTTAACACGTTGTATAATTCCCATTTTCCTTATTTCCTTATTGACACAAACATTCAATTTCCAGCAGGCTGTTTTCTCACTGCCCCTCTGTGACAGTATATGTGGGGCTGAGGGAAAACGTCTTTATCAATCTTTTTGCTTTCTAATGTGCTTTCACAGTGATGTATTAAAACAGTCCCCTTGGCCATTTAAATGCATTTTATCCTTTAGCTGCTTGATTTTTTTACCTTAATTGGACTTCTTTGCTTCTATGCAATTCCCTATCTGATCTCAATGCTGTTAGATCTATGGTGGTTATTTTTTCTTTTCCATTCTTATAGGGATGCTGAAATTCACCCTGGTATTATAGAATATATCTTTGCCAGTGACTCCCTAAACTGAGTTGCATGCCTTGCCCAGGACTACCCTAAGGTTTGTTTCTTTTATCGTAGCAAACATTAGGCAGAATTTAAGTCCATGACAGTGTTTGGTCAGGTGGCTGCTGCAAAGTTTGCATCAGAAACTGAAGACAACAAATTATGTCTGGGCTGGTTCATTACAGTGGATGCAGAAGGACTGACTGTTTTGGTGTGCAGTTGTCCTGGTCATCCTTGGAGGATGGTCCAGTGATGGTTGTCTTAACAGCTGCAAGTGACTTATTTCCTCACTGTGCTGCTCTGCATAGATGTTCTTCAGCAGTTGCCATGCCAGGCCTGCACGTGATGTGGCACATGAACATATGCTGCATGTGATGTGGCACACGAGCACGTGCTGCAGGTGATGTGGCACATGAACACGTGCTGCAGGTGATGTGGTGCATGAACACACGCTGCAGGTGATGTGGCACATGAACACGTGCTGCATGTGATGTGGCACACGAGCACGTGCTGCATGTGATGTGATACATGAACACACGCTGCATGTGATGTGATACATGAACACACACTGCACGTGATGTGGCACGTGAACACACACTGCATGTGATGTGGCACATGAACACGTGCTACATGTGATGTGGCACGTGAACACACGCTGCATGTGATGTGGCACATGAACACGTGCTACACATGTGATGTGGCACATGAACACACGCTGCAGGTGATGTGGCACATGAACACACGCTGCATGTGATGTGGCACATGAACACGTGCTGCATGTGATGTGATACATGAACACACGCTGCATGTGATGTGATACATGAACACACACTGCATGTGATGTGGCACATGAACACGTGCTGCATGACGAATACTGAAACCACATTTGGAAGCTGTGCCTAGTTGAAGAGCTTTAAGCTATTCATCCTTGCTGTAGAAATAAGCCCTTTTGTCCTTAGAGTCTACAAATCTGGTGCTCTGGCTGTGGCCATTGAAGGAACATAGTTCCTTACTACTACAGAACTGTAACAGTTTTTAACCCTTTGAAATGTAGAGGATATTGTGACTTTTACTCAAAAATCTGTTATTGGATTGTCCCTAGTCTTGGATTATTCCCTGGCACACAAAAGGCAGGGCCTTTTACGGGACCACATTTTCTGGATCAGGGGACGTCTTCTATGGGTAATTGGACATCACTTAATAGGAATCATGGCAAATGCATTATTGTAACACCCTCTGCTCCATCCTTTTGACCTTACTTACATCATGCATATTTATTCTTTCTACTGATACGAATATTAACCTCCTGTCTTGCATTAGATTCATATATTCATCCGCTACCTGGGAAAACCGAGAGAGGGGAAAAGACTGATGCAGGAGAAAGGGGCTTTTAGTATTCTGTAGCTGAGCTGTCTGATGTAATATGTTAGAGAATATAGGTGCCCGTAATGTGCAAAGAGCTTGAAAAATGACCAGACAGTGCCAAGCCCACAGTGCCTGTTGTCAGGAGGGCTAACAGTGTAATAAATCAACCTGTCTTGTGTCAAGGGTCATGTAGTGCAACGTTCAAAGCTGTTTGGCTAGCCTGATCCAGACAGGCATATGCTATTCATTTCTGAGATGTTGGTACTATTACTAGAACCTTCCTAAAGCAGTGTCTGCCCTGTACTGCTTTGGGCTTTAAGTCAAGGTTCCAAAGGAGAATGTATCTGGGAGAAGAGAATGCATGCTGCTTAGTTTCATGTTTTATGGTTCTCCTATAATTATTTTTACTAGGCACTGCTGGGAAGAGTAAAGAAAATGGCTTGTCAGATGGGTTCTTCCCTTGCCTTTTGTGTAGGACAGCGTGCTTAACCTGTTCCCGTTGGATGAGCCACATAGGCCCACAGTGGCAGATGGGAACAGCAGTCACTGTCTTTCTCTGTTCACTTGAGCACACACTTACAGAAAATGGACAGAACATGTCCCAGTTTGAGTAAGTGGATATCAAGCAAAATACAACTAAATCATCCACTAAAATCCCATTTACTGCACCTTTTGGCAACTGTGTTGCTTCGTTGTAGGTCTCGTTCCTACTGTGCTCTTCACCTTCGTTCTGTCATGTTTAGGTGGGCTGGAGGGAGGACAATCTGCTCCTAGCCCTGCTGAGATAGGAGGACCATCTTTCCATCTGTTTTCTCCTACCCCAGTGTTTGTAGGGCTGGATAGGTACAGGCAAGCTGCAGTAGACATTTCAGGCCAGTCTGAAACTTCCTATGTTCAGGAGCTTTAATTAGGCTCACTAGATGGGAATATGCAGGGAGAAAGGTTAAGGCAGCAAATCAGGCTAATTACAGGCTGGAAGTCCCAGGAGTTCAGGTCAAGTGATCTTCCGTGGCCCTAATCTCTGAGAAAGACGCTGTTAATGCTGTGCTGTCTCTGCCAGTGCTGCAGGGCTGCTGGTTTTCAAGCCAGGCACGTGGTGACTTCCCAAAGGACCATTCTGCCCTGGGTACCCACAAGGCAGGTTAAGTTACAAACCTGGGTAAGCTGGGTCACAAATTAGTATTTCCCCTCAGTGCTTTTGGGTGGTGATGGCAGTAGGTCCTTGGTCTCTGCTAGAGCACTCACAGATCCACAATCTGTTAATCCATCCATCAGGGGCTCATCAGGCTCCTATACTGCACCCATCCTCACTCTCACGTGCAGCTGGGGTCCTGAAACATCCAACTGTCAGAAGCAAATTGATGTGAATACAAATGACATGCAGCAAAAAAAGCCTGACACACATTTTATATAGCAAGTAATTTTGCAACCTGAAACAAATTTCAGCAGGAAAGGTTAAAGGAATTTAATTAGTTTGCTTCCAGAATTTTTCTCAAAGATTTGTAAACTCTGATGTTTGAAAGTTAATTTTATTCAGAGGAACAGCTATGGTTATAATGTAAGTCTTAATTGTACATGGGGTTTTTAATCATTTCACACATCCTGTGAGGACTTTATTTCCTCTGAGCATTTGAACGGTGACTGTTTTTGAGAAAGTTACTATGCCCATCTAGCCCCCCAAACACACTGGTTATATTCTTCTCAGACTGAGGAAAGTATCATTGATTTCTGTTTTTCTTGACATACCCAAGTCCTGGGAAGGTCTTTTACAAATTAAGATCAAAAGTTGTAAAAGTACTGGACTGGAAGTAGTGCTGGTGTCTCATACTCTGGGCACTTTGCAACAAAGTCATCCTTTTCCACATCTGCAGAGACCATGATAATGCCTGATGCTTTTGTAAATGCTTGGAGAAACTTCTAAGAAGTCATTTGTATAAATAAGCAAGTCAAGTCATTATTGGCAGAGCCTAACTGGAGTATCAAGATGCAAGACAAAAGACAAAAAGCAGGTTTGATCACTTAATGCCCATAAGCACATATCTAGGATTATTAATTTTTCAGATTATGATTCCAAAGATATCATCAATGTTAAATGCTTGTGAAAAATTCTGTCTATGTATTTCAATAGGAAACTTTGTAATGATGAAGCATTAGAACTGGGAATATTTCTCTCTCTGAAGTGTTTTAGGCAGTGCAATAATAAAAATAGAACAACGGTGTGTAAAACTCCAGAGCAAGGCAACAAATAGTGAAGACAGAGGGCAGAAGGGACCAGTTGATGTAAAAGAAAAATATATTCTTTTTCTGTAGCAGTTAATTCAGTGCTCTTAATAGCAGTGTTGAACTATGTGTTACCATGCTAGACAAGAGTGCCATCTCAGAGTCTGAAACAGAAAGCTATGAATTAGAAGGGGCTGAGAAAATAAAAGGAAAGAAAATGTCCAAAGAGTGACATACTGTTTCTTCCAGTGAGCTAATCAAGAAGACATTTTGCAAGTTTTTTTTTCTTCCAGTGCTTACTATAGAAAGGACCTTAAAAATCATCCAGTTCTTGCCATGAGCAGAGACACCTTTCACTGGACCAGGTTGCTCAAAGTCCCATCCAACCTGGCCTTGAACACTTCCATAGGTGGGGCTTCCACAGATTCTCCAAACAACCAGTCCTAATGCCTCACCACCCGTGGTTTGAAAAGCCAGGGTGTCAATATTTGATAGGCGTTTGTTTGGCACCAGAGCTGTCCTGAAACTCCCAAGGATTCACGGCCAATTTATTGCTCCCTCTGATGTGTTAGAAAATGCTTACAGCTCTGTGCACGAACTGGGTAACTCCGATGGTTTGGAATCAAAATAGCCATTGAAATCCACCAATGGTAAAAATCAAACTGTTTTGGAAGATGGTGTAATGCCAGGTATCAGACACGTGCTTTGCTGCTGGAGCACAATGTAGGAGCTAGCAACAACAAAGGTGTGCAAGCTTCCACTGAATAATTCCATTCATGCAGCTGTATTGCAGGATTAACCCCATGTATCCTGACAATAATGGATTTATTCCCATCCTGTAGTAAGAGTAAGATTTTTATATAGGGAAAATATATCTACTATATCCAGTTTGCACTTGATAGTAAGAAATTATCTCCAAAGAAAGGATTCTGCCTATTTATTCATCTCATGTCAGGCTGCTGTTAATTTCATAGAATCAAAATACTTTTTGTTTATTTCTATATATCTACAAAAAATCCAGTAAATGCTTGCAGTATCATTTAGATTTCTACTTCTTCTTCTTTTTCTTTATTTTAATTTTTTTTTAAAGAAAATGTGCATTTAACCTGGTAAAAAATGATATGTAAATGTTGTAGGGGAAGAGAACTTTTGATTTCCAAAGTATTCTGGACTATTACTAAGGCTACTATAATATTCCAGTATTTAGAATAGACCTAATATGCCTATAAGGTTTGTGTTTGTTTTACTCAAATTATTGTAAAGTAGAGTCTGAATGCTTGTTAATTAAGTGTAGGGCATTACTATTGGCACTTGTTGGTGTAGTAGCTGTGGGTTGTGCTTTATGTACCTACAAGAAGAAAGTGACTGGCAACAAGCAACTTAAAATCAAATGTGGACTCTTAAGCACGTGGTGCACAATCAGGTAGGAAAACATGAGGTTCTTTCAGGCTCTGCAACAGCAAAGTAATGAATAAAAACTAAAGCCACTGCAAAAATTTTTAAATGCACATAAGAGGGTACTTTAATATACCATGATAACTGCAATACTTTAATGTTCTTATGAATTTTGCGATTGTTTTATTTAAATATTGATCACATTTTGTTTTAGTTTGTTTTTCACGTTCCTTATCATTTCAAGATTAGGTGCTGAGCAATGAGAATAATTGGAGATCAGTGCAGACTGCTGGTGTTAATGCACCTTGCTGTAACATTGACAACGTTTTTCCAGCTTGTAACAACCAGTTGACCCAGCTGATTGTGGCTAATGCAAAGCAGAACAATGCATTTGGTGGCCATCAGCAGGGGTGTGGCGTGCATGTAAAGATAAAATATTTTTCCATGCTTCTGCAATCTTTGCCTTACCAAGTAAGTGAGAGCTGCATGTCCAAAGCCTGTACTTTGTGTGGTACACCGTAAATGCCAATTATTTACATGATTTAATATGATATATGGATATTATTATTACTGAGCCATTTACAATAAAGCAATCACCTACATGCTTTCTACCCACCCTAGAGAAGAAGCAGGATGGGGATTATTGGACTTTCCTGCCCTTCTGTCCCACAAGGAGAGCACCTCAGCTGCCTCCAGGAAGCCAAGGTAGCATGAGGGTGGAAGGGCCATCTCTATGTCCCTGTGTGAAGGGTTATCTGTATGTCCCTGTGTGAAGGGCCATCTCTATGTCCCTGTGTGAAGGGTCATCTCTATGTCCCTGTGTGAAGGGCCATCTGTATGTCCCTGTGTGAAGGGTTATCTGTATGTCCCTGTGTGAAGGGCCATCTGTATGTCCCTGTGTGAAGGGCCATCTCTATGTCCCTGTGTGAAGGGCCATCTCTATGTCCCTGTGTGAAGGGCCATCTCTATGTCCCTGTGTGAAGGTGTGCACTGGCCTGGGGGAGCCTGAAATCAGCTCTGCCATTCAAACTGCGAGTGCGTCCACCTTTTTCTGCTGCACAGGTCTCTGGTTCCCTGGCTGCTCTTCAAGAAGTCATGCTAAAAGCATTCCCTTCCCTTCCTTTCTAAAGGAATGAGGAGCAGATATCCTCCTCTGCTTGGAGGTGAGCACTTGACCAGAAGATCTCAGAGGTCCATTGAAGCAGAAGATGAGGATTTACAGGTCCCTGCTTGGGACTGCAGAACCTGGGGGAGGTGACGTGCCCTTGGATCACCAAGCTGGGCTCTGTGAAGGACAGCAAAACCAGAAATGTCTCTGGGAAGTCCATTTGTCCAGAGCTTGGGTAAATGATCCCTGGCTACACCTCTCTCCTGGAAACAAGTGTCTAGTACTTCTCTTTGACAGAATTCAGCTGGGCTTACGCTCAGCATTAGGAAACAGAAAAACCTATAAGAGTAAATGCTAAAGGATGGCATACTGTAGTTTGTTGAGATTTTGAGAGATTAATCATTGTATATGCATATTTCTCACATTGGAAAGCTTATATCAACATTTAAAACTTTAATGAAAGAGTTAAAACCTCCTGAAATATCAAAACCATGTTTAAAATATTTAAGTAATCGTGCGTGTAGATTGACCACCTAATTTTCCTCCATGTATTAATTTCTGGAAATTATTAGATTTTGAATTTTTATTTTTTTTCTCTGGCTAGGAGTTTTTTTTCAAGGGTGGAAAATATTCCAATCACCATGACAAAGCCCCATGCCACCCCAGTCCTTCAGCTTCTGAACTGACCATAACCTGCACGTGGTGCTCTGTGCAGCTGAAGAGATCCTGTAGGTACAGCTTTTGTGAGCATCCCTTTAAGAGGGTGGTAATTGCTTCATGGCAGCTTTTGTGGTATCAGCATTGTCTTCAGTTGGCATGGGAACACAACCAGAACCTCCTGAATGTTTTTCAGAAATAATTGGTTTGAGATGAAAAATCCTGGATTTTCAAACAGACTGCATGCTTTCTCTGTTTTTGCCTTCAGAAATGACCAGTAGCCTTGAATCTTAAATACCTCCCTGATTAAAGCTTCATGTAAGCAGACACGTTGTCTGCAAAATTTTTGGCTCTGACAAAGCAGCATATTTTGATGAGACTTCATTTAATGAAAACGTTCTGACCAGCTCCAGATGCATACTTTAGATATGCATAGATGGGTTCAATTGCTTAGAAAGAACCACCTAGTAGACAGAGAGGGTTTGCCAAAAGCAATTATATTTTATCTCAGTTTGGTTTCACACCATTTGTGACTATCCAAGATCATGCTTTGGTAAAACAAACAGATGTGGTCCAAACTGCAGTAAGAAGCTAAACTGTAAGAGACAAATACATCTATATGTTGTGTTAGAGTAAAAATTAATATCGTGCTGCTAGAGAATTCCATCCACATTTGTAGCAAATAAAAAGAGAAAGCATTATAGGATATTATATTCTGAGGAGCAATGTGACCAGTGAGGCAGAACTTGATCCACAATTGCCAAGTTACAACCTGATAATACACCATCAATTCTGCACGATACCGATCGGGGATGGTGCTTCATAATCTAAGCAATTGCTTCAAACGGTTCCACAAAGTTCCAAGATCTACTGTACTGAAGGCAGCAGAAAGATCCATCAGCAGGAGTACTGTAATTTAACTTGAATCAGCAGCTGGTGATAAATCATTTGTGACCTTAAGTAAAGCAATCCTAGGACAGTGGTACTCCCTGGAGCCAGACTGAAAGCTCTCATATAATCCATTCCCAGATAAAATTGCTGGTAGTAAAAGGGCAACCACTTGCTTCATCTTTCCTCACATCCCCAAAAAGAGAGCTTGTCCGGTTTCCATTAGGTAGAACAGAAATCTGCAGTGTGAGAGTGGGGAAGCTCTCCCACTAACAAAGAGCAGCTGCAAATTTCAGCAGCTCAGGACTTGCAGAAAGCAAAGAGTCATTAACCATGTTAGCTATAAATGAAACAAAGCACTGAAAGACTGTCCGCAAGCAGCCATATGGGCCAAGAGTCAAACCCAGGAGTAATGGAGCATGATTGCTTTCCCAACTGTGTGATCTCAGCAAGAAGCAAATACAAATGTATAACACTTGCAGATACAGGCACTGGGAGCATAATTGCCAGCCCTAGTGCTGAACAGTCGCAGATGATTAGAAATTCACTCTGCACTTGCTGAATTCCTCACAGGAGGCAGCTGAAGGATTGTGCATGAGGAGTGATTTGTGGGGCAAAGTGTGATCAATAGCACCAAATAAGGCTTTAGGTCTGTTTTTTCTCATTAATAACAGAACAAGGAAAAGTAGATCAGGCTGGATCAAATGCAATGTGCTAAGAGTGCAACAGCTTGGTGCATCAGGAGACTAATTTCTGGACTAAACAGCCACTGAAATAATTCCATGAGCTGCTGTCTTTGCCTTAGTCAAGTCCTGTGATCACAAAGGCAGGTAAACTAAACACAGAAAACTGAGAATAAATCAGGAGCTTCACAGACTTGTTTGGTTTTTAAATGAAAGGAAACAGCAAGAATAAAAAAAAATCATGGTTTGCACAACATGGTGAGTTAGGTAAATTTTATGCAAGTAATAAAATAAGTGTTGGATCTCTCATTTATCCTGGTTATCTTTGAAGAGTTTGGTGGGTTGCTCAGAAAACAACATAATCCTAGGAGAGGTAAATGTGAGACATTTGCAAATTACAGGACAAATTATACATTTTGATCACTATCAAACATGTACAGACATCCATACAGGACTAACTAGACCCTGCATTTAATGCAGGTAATTTTCTAGAAGAATAATTATAATACACTTTTTCTAGCTGGTTTATCCAAATAGTTGCAGTAGTTCACAGACTAATTGTTGAGGCAATAACCCACCCACTTCTCATGATAAATATTATGGAAACACAGCAAAGAAACAGGGAATAGAAGAAAATACCACCACTCCTAAAGAATCACCAGTCTTATACAGACTGCATCTCAACTGTAACTTTTAATGATCGGGGCCTGGGACTCCATTAGTGTTTAATAAATAATGATGATTATACTCTACCTGCACAATGCACACAAAACTCCCATTGATGTTGATGTGAGTTCTTGGCACAGACTGATGGCAGGATACTCCTGTGACAGAGATGAATTTTCCATTAGAACAAAATGAGTAGGACCTGTCTCAGTCAGCAGAATTCTCAGCAACAACAGACATTCCTCAGGGGCTCAGTGAAAGATGCCCATCCTGGGTGGTTGAAAGCAAATTGGGTGGCAAGCAGTGAGGCAGGCTTGGACAGCCACAAAACCAATTTGGGTTGAGGTAAAATTGCCCTGATGTAAAAAATACATGTATAACATGAAATTAGATCCATATTTAATTTGTACCGTGTGGAAATCTTTGCTTTCTTTCTTATCACACCACAAGAGAAATTGGTATTTTATTTTCTATGAAGGCAAAGGATAATATTAGGGGAGGAAGAGAGAGGATGCAGATGTATTGAACAATCTTTTGAAAACCAGCTTTTATTTAAAGTAAATCAAGGAAAAATTAAATTCTGTTTTGGTAAACAACAGGAAGCCATTACCCACACAGAAATTTGGACCGTGAGTCAGACCATTCAGTTGCATTTTCTTTGAAGATTTTGTAAAAAATGCAGAGATGAGGAATTTATTTGAAACTGTCAGTGTGTGAGACAGGGAGGCAGCTAAGCAAAACAGGGACACAGAGACAAAGCTCTTACGGTGTGGTCTTGAGAAAAAGAAATGAGAAAGGGGAGATTTTGGCAAGGGGTTGGCTCAAAAGACCTGGATCTGTAAGTCAAGAAAAACCCTCTGCTATTTTGGCATTAATTTTGTTGTGGAATAGGCATAGAATTTCTGTAAACAAAGTCTAGCGCCCAATTTTATTATCAACTGTTTCTCTTGGACATCTGCATATTTTGCCTGACCATTTGAGTAAAAAGAAGTAACACTTTCTACCAGTTACTTAGGTGAACAGTAAAGAAAAAAAGGGAAATTGGAAATATAAGAGAGCACAAACAACTCAACTGCCTTTTTGAAGGATATTTACTACTACTACTACTACTAATAATAATAAAAATAGTAGACTGTAGCTAAGTGAGCAAATATATTTTCAGGAGGAAAAACATAATTATTAGAACATATGCCTTAGCAAATCAGGTGGAAAGGATTAATCTGGCAAGGGGAATACCTATGCTCCAGTCCTTACATTATGCTAATGATTCCAACAAAAAAAATCACAGCTTAGAATAGGCAATTAAAAGAGCACAGGAAACCATCATCTACTTGAGTGAAAAATAAAAGCTGAAAATAGTTAAAAGAAAGAAGGTTGGTAATTTTTGTCAGTGAAATATTTTTATTTTTATATTTTTATTTTTTATCAGTGAAATAAAAAAATATATCAGAAAGATTTCATCTTTTCTACATTAAAGTGTTACGTACAGGTAATGGACAATGTGGGGTCAGGAATATTGACCGTTACTATATATATATTGTTTAATAATAATAATTTTTGGATGTGTAGAGCTGAGATTTCTAAAGTGTGCATTTGTAAAATGTAGAACTGACAGTTCACGTCTCATTAAAATTGTGCAAATTAGCTACCCAAAACCCAGACTGGCATTTCAAAATTCTGGTTCAGATTTCTGTGGGTGCCAGTAGAAAATGGTGCTTTTTATTTAATAATATTTTCAGGTTTTGTTGCTCTAAAAAGTGATCCCAACAATTTGTTTTACTTTCATTACAGCTTTTACATGGCATAGTGCAAGGAATGTAAATATTTCTTGAGCTACTTAGTGGTGCAAATGGAAATGGGAAAATATTTATTGCTGAAACAAAGGTACGATCTCTATTGCTTAATTATGATAATCTAGGGAAATTGTTCTTGCATAATTCCATACAAAGTAGTAAGAGAAAAAATAGCTAGCTGTTCTTTTCTATTGCTTGCCCTTAATAGTTCCAGGTAAGATTCTATAAACTTGCATTTTCATGTCAAATTTCTTGCCTAAGCTTCCTTATTTAGGAAAAAGTATAGTATTTCAAAATGGAATCACTATTGCTTGTGCTCGGAGAACCACTGCTGAAGTTCTGGGAGAATTATAGATTTTAATGGAATGTCATTTACACTAATCTCTGAAATGGTAGGCCTTTTTATTTATGTATTTCTGCTTTTAATTTTTTTACTTTAGGGTCATGAATCTGTTTTCTAGAAGCTAGAAAGTTTTGAACAGAACCTAAGTTATTTCTAGTCCTTCTGGCTGTGAAGATATCTTCTTAATATAAATAATTACTACAACTAAGTTTATAGAGTATGCAAACTTTGGGGCTGTGGAAATCATCATGTTTTGTGCAAATAGGTATAGATTAGGCTTGCCTAATGTGAAATTTTGAAATGTGTGCATTTAATTTCAATTCCAGTTCTGGAACAACCAGCTGGAGAAAATAAATCATTATGGCCTATAGAATTTGCAAGGCGTTTCATTAGGTTTACATGGCAGGGGGACTGCCAACTCTAAGGCTTCAAAGGACTTTCTGGGAAAAACAGCTACACTTTAAGAATAGCAAAAAATATGTGGCTTCGTTTTCCACGGTGCACTGTTTGGTTTTGCCTTTTTGGATATCATTGCTGTGGCTGGAGCACTCTTGAGAGCTCCTGAGCATCAAAAGGAGACTGCTTGGGAGTCCAAATGACATCTGAGCTCCTGCCAGTCCCTGTTGTGGGGACACAGACTTGTGTTTCCCTTCTCCACCTGGCTGTGTGCTTCTGTGATGTTTGGATAACTTTACATCCTCAATACTTCTAACACGTGTAGAGGTGGCTTAAGCAGGCAAAACAATTCACCAGTCACTGAGGGGAGGTGGAACTAAGACATACAAATCAGGTAAATGTTATTTCCTTAGAAGGGTCAAACACAAATCTTGAGGAGTAGCTGGGGCAGCTGGGATTCCTTAGCCTGGAGGAAAGGAGGCTCAGAAGGGATCCTGTCACTCCCCAATGACTTGAAAGGCAGCCAGAGCAAGGTAAGGGTTGGTCTCCTTTCCAAGGAAACAGAACAAGGGGAAAGGGCTTCAGGTTGCACCAGGGGAGATTTAAGTTGGGTATTGGAAATTTTTTTCACTGGAAGTGTTATTAAGGACCAAAACAGTCTGCCCAGGGAGGAGACACAGTCCCCAGAGACATTTAAAAGACATGTAGATGTGACATGCAGGGACATGGTTTGGTGGTGGATTTGGCAGTGCTTAGGTTAATGGTTGGACTTGGTGATCTTAGAGGACTTTTCCAAGCTAAATGATTCTGTGATTTTAACGATAGTTGAATCAAGTACTTTTTAAATTTCCAAACAGAAATTCAGAGTATGAGCACCAAAAGGAAATCTAACACTCCCTCTGCCCAGCTTAATCTCTGTCCTGATGCTATCTCACAGCCACTTCAAGACAGGTCGAAATTCATAGAGGCCTCTTTTTTGCCCCTGTTGCCTTCCTTGCCTTGGGTCTACAGTGTTTTCTTTTGGGGTTTGTTCTCAGAACAGCCCATCACCACACTGCAGACTAAGAATGAGTTGATGGTTTTTTGCTCTACAAACCAAAAAACTATTTTACTTTGTTTTAAAAATGTCCCCTTCTATTTCTGTAGTTACTCTGGTGATGGAAGTGAGAGTCTGGATAAAGATGTGCCAGTTTCAGTGCTGTGTGTCTCACTGAACACTGAATTCACTGGCTGCTGACAACGGATGGTGCCTTTCCCCAAGTCCTCACCCCCTCCTCCAGAGTGGGCAAGTGGATTTTGGTGTATTTGATGCAAAATACAGCCTAAGTACAGCCTTTCCCCACATCCCTGTGTAATGCATTTTATCCCTGTGAAAGGTGTGCCGCTTCAATGTGACACCACCTGAGGACCATCTCAGGGAGAATTTAGTTCTACCACTGCTCTCTGTGTATGTGATTTGGATACCATTTGAATGTAAAACTACAGTACTCTACCATTGTTATGCTTTTACCTACAGACAACTAGAATGGAATCATTATAGAAGGTAAAAAACAGAGTTTTTGCAGTGAAGACATGTTCAGAGTTGAGTGACCTTTCATATTTTGTTTGCCCAGAAAGTTTGCATCATCCCAGAACAGTTGTGTTTTCCACCTGATGTTCTGTCTGTGCTGGAGAAAAGAGAAAGGTAATTCAACTTTTCTCTTTGTTCTTTTTTTATTTTTTTAGGCTAAATAAAAGAGCTAAGCTTTGTTTTCTGGCCTTTGCTTCTGTTTCACCGACTGTCCTTTCACACCTGCTCTGTCATCCCATCTTTCCTTTCTCCTGGCTTCCCTTCTCTCCGGACGATCTCTGATCCTGCAGTGGCGATTCCCTGCAGGAGGAGGAGGCAGCCACGGCTCTGGCCCACGGCTCTGCAGCTCTGGAGATGTGTGGGTGCCTGTGCCGCAGTGCAGACACAGTGGGAACATTTTGGGCAGTGTCACAGGGTGCAGGTGGGTTTCCTCTGCAAGCAGAGCCCTCACCTAAAATCATGAGATAAATGACATTTCTCTGAAAGGAAGCACAGTCACCATCTTTCAGTTACACCATCTGATTTCAGTCTCATGGCTTGCAATGAAACTATAAATAACATTTACAATTTCTTTTGCTTCATTTGGATTTAAGAAACATATTTATTACATAAACTCTTCTTACTTTCTAGCAGTAATTCTACAGCTATGTTTGCCATAGCAGCTCCCCTGCTACATTACTGCAATTATAATAAATTATTGAAGCAGAAGCCTAAATATGTACCTAGCCTACTCTTTCAATTTTAATTCCAATTTAAATATTTTATATAGTTTTCCTATAGATTCTTCATTGATGGCTAGTAATTGTACCAACACAGAAAATATAGTTTTGTTTTGAAAGATGCTTTTGGAAATTGTACCAGTATTGTTAATTATTCAAGGCAAAGAAACAAGTTAAGACTGTCTGTCTTCACCATGTCAACAGGATAAAAGAGAAACATTGTTTGTATCTAGATGGGCATATTAAGCCCAGTCATAAATTTGGTAGAGAAAGGAGGGAAGAGTTAGAGGCATGCCTGAGACACATCTGGTCTTCAAAGCAGAGATGAGTTTCCACAGTTAGAGCTATTTTATTAACTGGTTTAATTTGAAGTAGGAATACGAACAGAAAAATAATTGCTGCCACCCATACTTTCAGTCCTACCCCCTACCTCTCCTAGTTTTCTGGCCAAACCGTATCTCTGCACTCCTTTGAGATGCCTTATCCTTTTCTGTAAGAAGCTGGACTTGATCATCCTGATGGGTCCCTTCCAACTCAGTAATTTTTAATGGTAACATAAGTCACAATTTACTAATTGTGTGGTGAAGGGCAATGATAGTGTTGTACCAGCAGATTATGTAAATCAGAGAGAAGGGGTTTTTGTGTCAATCCAATATTAGTTTTCTTTTTTTTTCTTTTTGATCTTTTTTGTATTTTTTTTTTTTTCATTTTAAGAACCTGTACCTGCTGAGTAATAAATTTTGTCCGCAGTTATTTAGCACAGAGGGTCAAATTCCGCTGCAAGCTTCAGATAGGAAATGGCAGGTTTCTGCTTGCCTCTTTTCTCCAAGCTTCTATTGTTCTAGCAGCAAACTCCCAATAAGTTTGAAAAAGAAAAATGATCTTTATTTAATTGCCTTGGACTAAAGTATAGAATTAAGCTTTATATTAAAATTATTAAAACATGTAATGAAGAACACAATTTTATGAAGACATGAATTCAGAAAGTTGCCATGAATTTTCTAGATGTAGCCTAATAAATAAAAATAATAATTTTGCTTAAATTCTGTTATCTGTCACAGGAATAACACATCTTAATAATATGAGTTTTCTTTAATTAGCTAATGTTTTGTGTTTAAATTAATGTTGGCCAAATAACAAACATAAGAATTATAACACCTCTCTTCATAGAAAACTGAGCACAAGAATGAGACACGCATTGAAGAAAGCATGGGTGTGACAGATCATTATCTGACAACTATTTTAATAACTATTTTAATGACTGGTTACCTAATTGCATACATGGAACTATTTTAGTTGAGCTCCTTGCTGGTATCATATCTCTTAATTTTACAATGCTTTCTTTACAAAATCCTATGGAAACAATAGGATTCAATTCCAATTCAGAGAGCAGGAAACAGCTTTGCAGTTCTGTGAAACTTCAAAACTGTTTTTATTTTACAAGATTTTGCAAGTTGTGGCAAGATAAAGCCACAACTTTTTGAAAATGAGGGAGGGTTTGAGATTGGAGTGCTCCAGTGAGGAACCTGGACTGCAAGGGAACCAGACTCTTGACATGGGCCTTTTTAAGTGGACTTAAATTTCTGTGGCTGTTACAAGCACAAGGCTATTCTCTTTGCTGTCTTCTGTCTCTGTCTCTCTAATTTTGATCAGAAATTCTGTCCTGGAGCAAAGAAACCTTTTTCAACAAAAGTTTCATCTGAACTTCACTGAAAGTTGCAATTTCAATACACTGGCATTTTTGGCAGAGTTGACTAGCTCTACCTATGATTGCATATATATAAAAATCAAGTATCCCCTGCAGTAAGGAGCTGAGTAATCACATAGTCGTCAGGTATGACTTTATTTTATTATATTTTGATGTATTACTTCCTAATAAATTGGAACTCATAAGTGATGTATTGCTTAATAAAACTCAAACCTGGAATTCAACACATCTGTGGGAAACAGGCTATGGGTAATCCTTAAGCTAAAGCTACTTAAGTTTATGCTATACTGGATCTACCTCATTTTCACACAGAGTGTTATTCCCCCTGACTGGGTTGGTGAGTCAAAGAAGAAAAAGATTCTGTGACAAAGGCAGCCAGCAGTACTGTGATGGCAGTATAACTTCTGTTCCTTTTCTGTTAGCACTTTGTACACAACCCATCCTTTAATGTTCAGTTCCAAAATTGGATAGCACATTTTCTGGGAGGATTTTCATCTCATCAATCATAAAGTTGACCTTAGCAACTGAGGGTGCCCAGTCGTTTGTTTATAGACATGCTCACAAAGGTATTACAATGCTTAGCTGTGAAAGCTAAACCTCAGCTAGTGTGATATGTAAAATCCAAGATAAAGTGGTTAATATCACATTAAGAAAAGACTTTGATGGAATCAAAGGGAAGTGTTTTACCTCATTTGGGTATGTAATTTTGTTGAAATGATGATGACAGAATCAAACTGTATCTTGTTCATTAATACTGTTATTTTTAACAAACCCTTTAATCCTGGGAAATAGCTTTTTAAATTATTTTGATGAAGTATGTTATGAAAACTAAGCAGATGCTGCTCTTCCTGTACATATTGTACATACCCTAGTTCAGAGGATGCTTAGGCCAATACTGCAGGAGTTTTTTTTGAAAATTAGCTGCTCAGAGAATCAATCTGGCTGCAGTCTTACACCAAAAAGATATTTAATGCACTTTTGTTTTAATTCTCCCTTTTGTCTTTTATTTTCTCTATAAAATATCAGTCTTTAACAAGTAAATGCCATAGGGAAATCCCATACCAATACCATCTGCTTAAAGATATAGTGTACAGTACTTTTAAAAGTACATGCAAATGGAGGCAACATTTTGAAAGAGCTTTCTCTCTCACTGCATTTTTCATTCACCACTACTGTGATTCCAGTGCAAAGACTGGATTTGCAAGAGAGCTACAAGTCTCCTTTATATAAATGATTTTTTTTCAGTTCATCAAGAACAGAGTTCACTGTGAAAACAAGTGAACACTTAAGTGAGTTTATATTTCAGTGTTCATAGATCCTAAAAGTCATCCCCAGTGCAATGACCTTTGCCTAATAATGGTATAGCTGTGCAGTTTGCTTAATCTTATCTGCATCATAATAAATTGGAACATATACTGCAGCCACAATCATAATAAATATCAGCAGCAAAATAAATTTCTCACAGCTTTCCCTGAAGTACCGTTCGCCATTTCCCCTCAGACCTAAAAAAGCACTTTCCTATCTCAACCAATCTTTCCAAACACAGAAGCTGTCAACAGAGAATCTGGCTGCCAACTTTGCTGAAAGTTTCCTGGTGCCCCAGTTGCAATGGGTGATAGACCTCCGCAGGCTTCCCAGGGAAATGTGATCATTTCTTGCCCAGCCTTGTGTTCTCAGCACCATCCAATTAACAGTGGACCCCGACCAGCAAGGGTATCCAGCAGTGAATATTATTGGGAACCCAACTGAGCACCTGCTGGTAAGGTTTCCCTGTTTCCCTCTGCACTCTAAATACTCTCATTGTTTATTCATAGAGTCAAAGATTAAAGCCAGAGAGGGCCACTGTGATCATCTAACCTCTAAGCAGAAACTTTTCAATTTTTTCAACCTTCTCCCTCGCTTGCCAACATTAGATGTGGATGCAGAATGCAGTTTACAGTGACCCATTTAGAACTCCACCACAGCCCAGTCCTTCTGGGCTTGCTCAGGTATCCTGGTTTCTTGTTCAGTATTATCTGCAGTGAGTTTTGCAGAACTTGTGTCTGCTGTCCAGTTTTGAGCCCTGTCCAGAAACACTACCTCAGCTTTATCTCAGAGGAAAACTCAGCTCTTTTAAGAGATGTAGAGATCCTTGTACCAGAACTCAGAATCAATGAACTCCATTGAAATTTGTGTAAATTGTTCAGACTTATATCTGAAAACTCACAAAGACTGGCAGCGTGAGTTTTTCAGACAGCCTTTGTTCTCTCTCTCCTCCTTTCTTTTTGGCTGTTTTTTTTTTATTTTTAATTTGGGTTTAGGGTTTGGGTTTTTTTGCAATAGAACAATGCCACTATTAGTATCAAAAGTGAAATGTAGTTCAGAGCAGTCTAGGTTTTCATAGTGGTAAGTATCCACAGTAGCTCAAGGAAAAAAGCTTGAGGAGGAAACCCATGAAGAATTTTTAAATGGGTTCAAAATGAAGACTCAGCAGACCTCAGGATGGCAAAAAAGGGTTTTAATGTGACTAATTGCTACTGGAACAACGTTTTTAAACACACCTGGCACTTTCACGTGAACTGGTTTGTATCTGGATGATTCTGAAATGGGACTGTTGGCAGTCCCTTGTATAGATGTATGTTGGACTGCTATATTGTATGCTTAATTCTGGCAGGTCAAAGCCTGCCCTGAAGGATTCCATATATCTACTTAGATAGACAGGAGTTACTGAAATGAGTATGGCATTTTAAAAAAAGATACAGAATATTCTTCATACATTTTCTTTGCTGGTCAAGGTATCTGAAGGATAGAAAAGTCTTAAGAGTTGATAGCAATCAAAGGAGTTCAGGAGTCATTCATGAAAAGGGGCCTTTACAGACAGCCCATGGGAAATCTGTGGTGGAACATGTGGAATCTGTGGCCTTTGGAAGACCCCATGCCAGAGCATGATCCCTGAGAGAAACCACAGCCCATGGACAGCCTGCACTGGGGCAGGCTCTTGCAGGGGCTGCAGCCTGTGAAGAGGGGCTCACACAGCATCAGGTTTCCTCTCTGAATCTGTGGCCCATGGGGAGCCTACACTGGGACAATCCATTCCTGAAGGACTACACTCAATGGAAATCACCCACACTGGAACACTTCTTGAAGAACTGTAGTGCATGAGAAGGACCCATGTTGGAAATGTTCATGAAGAACTGTCACCTATGGGAAGGACCCTGCACTGGAGCAGGGGAAGAGTGCAAGGAAGAAGGATCTCAGAGATGAGTGTGTTATGAAATGACCACAGCTCTCATTCCCCATCCTCCCTTGGTTGGGGATGTAGGAGAGTTATGAGTGAAGCTGAGCCTGTTGAGGGGAGGGATAGAGTGGCTTGAAGGGTACCAGGCCAGCCAAGGACAACCCACCACAATCAAAAAGATGCTTTGAACACAAAGAGAGCTACAAGAGCAAAGTCAGGTTTGGTACCAAAATGGCAAAGCTGTCTTCCTTTACCAAGCACACCAAATGAGTAGCTGTGCTGCTCTCTTCCAGGCTGCAGGTCTGGGTGCTGCAGCTTCAGGGGTGCAACTCTGACTGACACAGCAATGCCACAGAAGTCAGGCCTTAGCAGGTGACATTTCTGCTAAACTCATGGCTCTCCCTGGCTTTCTGAATCTCTTGGCAGAATTTTGCCTGGTGATTATAATGCATAACTGGGAATCAGGTTACCTAGGGCTTTTATTTCTAGCTAGGGCATAGGCTTGAAATGCCAGTGGGTGGGTGAGGTGACCTTTAGTGAGACATCTCAGGTGTTCTGCTTCTTTGCTGTAAAATAGAAATACAAGCCAGTAGGGAAGTAAAACATAATTCATTATTATTTGTAAAGAATTTACTGATCTGTAGAATGCAAATGTTCTACTTTTGAATAAATCTTATCCTTTTCTTACATTAAAGGTGCGTTATTCTTGCCTTTATAATAACAATGAAGATAAAACAAATACTACAGCAAGTGATAGTGAAAATTAGTTGGTTCTTGCCCAATGCTGCATTGCAATTTCTATGCATCTACTAGAACAATGAGAATCCTTAAGAAGAGGAGGATACTACTTTTCTCCCTCTCTTGCCTTTCAAAACATTTTAAAAGCATTAATGTAAAGGGATGCTGTGTAATATCTTACCAAATTTTATCACACAATTAAACACAAAAATGGTAATTGAAGCATATTAGCCATCTATGAGGCTTCAAATATGAGGCTCTCTTAGAACATTGAAGCATAATTTTTAGTTTAGCAATCATCTAGTAGTATATGTTATTTTTCTTTTTCACTGTATACCAATGTATGAATATTTTATTTGGTAACTAGATAATTTCACCATGACAATGTACAACTTTAAATATTATTAAAAACAATATTAAAAACAAAGTCTGACCAGAAAGCAAATAAACATTCTAGTGACAGCCTATTTTTGAGGCCAAGGTGCTTTTAAATCTTTTCTCACACAAAAATACTTTTTGCTTTTTATGGGCAGGTATTTGTGGTGTAACACAAAGTTGTTACCCTTCTGCCACCTAAGTCAGAGTCTGAATCCATCTGAGTTTTGGGCTGCTTCTTTCCTTCAATAAGTCCTGAAGAATGACCTGTCAGAAAAAAGGTTGTCTTCTGCCATCACTTATTCTAGTTACAGTGTTATTTCTTTTCTCTCTATAGATTTTGCATTTCTTTGTGTGTAGTGGATCTTTTTGTCATCAGCAGATGGACAACAAAAAATGGAGAAAGGTGCTGTGAATAGTACTTGCAGAATTAAGCATATGAGTATCAAATACCTTTGATAAGCCACAAGGAGAACTTATAAGTGGTAAAGGGGTAAATCAAGAGATTTCCTAGCTCTCCTTTCTTTTTCCTAGAACAATGAATAGAAAGATTATTGTATTAGCACCTGAACTATTTTGTAGGTCAGACACAGCAAAAAGCTTATTCTTACGTACTCATGGATAACCCGCATGCAGTGTACTGTGACATCAGTGTGGAGAACTCAAAAGGAGGAATATTGGATCTTGGACAAATGTTAGGTTCTTCTTTTATATGAGATGGAAATTCACAGGGTTTAAAAAAAATTGTAGTAAAATATGTAGGTACCTCTTCATAAGCAAAACCCTCTGAGTGCCAAGCAGCATCGATCTTTAATTATAAACTGGCATCATAACACCAGTAAAATGTCTGTAAAAGCCAATTTAAATACAAGGCTTCAGTAAATATTCTGCCTTTTCTGTGATTTTCTAGTCTGAGTTTCTTGTGGTGCATTTATATTCATACATCTATCACTTCATTAATGAGTTTTCGTATAAATTGACCCTGACTGCTACTGTAAAATATAGCTTAAATGAAGTGTGGCTTTGAGACCAGGAAGATTATTAAAATATTAAAGTTTATACATTGAATCATATGAATATCTTTCTTGCTAATATTTCAAGACTAAATACTTTTTGTCTGAAAGACAACCTTTAATGTACAAACTTGTGATCCAAAATGTACAAAGCTCCCTCTGGATCTGATTTTTCACTGGCTTCCATGCTTTAGTCACTTATACATCTGAAAAATGGATTTTAAATGGCATCATTTAACCTAGTAGCCTTCGACACTCATTTTACTTAAATACAGACAAGTGGTTAAAGTACAAAACAGAGGAAAGCTGCATCCGTTGTCTTTTCTGTGAAATATAAGCATGAGATGATGGTAGAAATTAATATATTCTGTGTGTAACTAGCAAGCTCAATTCTTGGTGGGAAAGTGTAAAAATGAAATTAATTACTTGTAAAACTGCAAAAAATAATGTCTCTGACTAAGCATTTTTGTACTGAAAAGAAACACCCACAGGAATTGCTGGGGACTCTTGCAAAAATATCCATGTTCCTGACTAGGGGATCACGGTGACTTTGTTAGGATTTTGCCCTAGGTCCTTGTGTTTTTCATACGAATTGTCACTCTAATAAAAAACTTGTAAAATTCTTTTATTGCATACTAGTGAAGGGATAATCAGTGTCTTTTATTAGTACTTATGTTGATGAGAGAAAACTCTTAATTATGTTTAAATACGTACATGTAAACCCATAGACTAATTCTGTTTTTACCATACAAGTCTCAGTAAGCTACTCAGTGACTAAGTACCATATAAGTTGCTCAAGATTTTGTGACCAGATGGTTCACGGGGCTAGCAATGGATTATAGTGCTTTCTAGCTCCAGATTGCCAGTTCAAATCTGGGTCAGGCTGACACTGTCTGAAAATTACTACTGTTTGGTGGCTTATGTGAAATAAGTTGAAGACCTCAATACACTTCCTAAAGGCCGGGTTAATATAACACAAATGTCACCAGACGATTGTTGGTTTCAGGGCTCAGGTGGAAGCACACTGAGGTCAGTGGAAAAACTTCCATTGATTTCAGTGGATATTGAATTAGGTCTTAATTATGGAGAATTATTCCTTTGTGCTCTCAGAAGTGGTTATTTACAAGGGGAGAAGGATGCCCATGAGCTGCTCCTGGGAGAGGAGTGGTGCTGCCAGCTATGATGAAGCAAGATATTCTTATCTGTCCTTGTACTCATGGAGGATGAGTATGTAAGGATGGACCCAGTCCTGACTGAAACACACTAATCTTCCTGAATTTAGGTAAGAGTAGGCTTATTCTGGCAGAGTGGTAGAGAGTCAAAACCTCTCTGAAGGTTTACATTATCATTCTCTTGTTAGGCTTGGTGCTGATCAACAGGTCACACAAATGGCTCCTATATTTTTTGCAGATCACCTCCCTCACCTAAGGATATTTTTCGTTTTGTTTGAAGCGCAGAATTCATTTGAATTCCAAAGAGAATTACCTGGCTTCAGTCTAAAGTGCCTTTTGTCACCATCCTGGTTCCATTAGTGCAGCAATGAATGAGAAGTGACTTGATCCTTGGGGATAAGTGCCATCATAGGGAAGAAATATTAGATATTAAAAACTCTTTAGTTTAACTGACTGGGAATTTAAACCAGACAGGTTAATGTGGGAAATGAGACACAGTATTATCACAGTAGTTGATTAGCCAGTGGATCAAACCAGTAGGAAAAATGGAGGAATTGCCATTTCTATCACATTGAGTTCAGATACATGTTCAGAAGACATGCATTAATCAGATGTGCCACTGGACTATGTCCAATAACACTGTTTGCATTGTGACAGTAATGTAGTATTATTGCCATGGGAACCACTAAAAGAAATCAAACTGAGCTGTTAGTGTAGTGAACTCCATCTATTTACCCCTGCCTTCTGCTCTCTGTTGAGCTTGGATTTAGTCCTACTCCAGAGGCACTCAAGTACAACTCTGGTTGTATACTTTCTGTACCCTTTAAATAAAATTAATTCAAATTTCAAAATCAGCTCTTGGGTATACAGCTGAGAAAAAATGTCTAACTCATTTGATACCCTTCTATGATAAGATCACCTTTTAAGTGCATGAAGGAAGATGTAGGATGTAGTTTTTCTGGATTTTGCTAAACCTTTTGATACCGTCCCTCACAGAACCCTTCTGCACAAGTTGTCCAGCTGTAAGACAGGCAGGTCCGTGGTGCTCTGGGAAGGGTTCCAATGAACACTCAGATAGTGACACTCAGATGGTGACCAGCAGTGCTCCTCAGGGTTCAATTCCAGAACCAGTTCTGTTCCATACCTTTATTATGATCCAGTTGAATGCACAATTAGAAAATTTGCTGATGATACCAAACTGTGAGATACTGCTGACTCTCTCAAGGAACGAGGAGCCTTGTGGAGAGATCTAAAGAGACTGGAGCATTGTGGAGACATTAATGCCACTTAACAAGAAAAAAAGTGTCAGTTTCTGCACCTGGTATGGAGCAACACCAGGCACAAGTATGAATCACGAGGGGGATGGCTGGAGAGCAGCCCTGCAGAAGGACATCTGGGGTGCTGAGTGACAGCAGCTCCATGTGAGTCAGCAGGCAGGAGGGCAAAGCCCATCCTGGGACCACCAAACCCAGCATTGCCAGCTGCTCAAAAGAGGTGATTGTCCCACTGTGTTCAGAGTTCAGCCCCACCTTCAGCACTGGGTGGAGTTCTGGGCCCACCACTTAAGGATGTGAAGATCCTTGGATGTATCTCCAGAGGACAACAAAGCTGGTGAGAGGGCTGGGAGGAGTGTCATGTAGGGAGTGGCTGAGAACTCTTTTTTTGTCTTGTTTGAGAACTCTTTTTTTGTTTTGTTTGGAGAGAAGGTGGCTGGGAGGAGATCTCAATCCCTTTACAGCTTCCTGGGGAAAGACACTAGCAGGGGGATGTGCTGAGCTCTTCTCCTGTTATCCAAGGACAGGATGTGTGGGATTGGTTCGGAGCTGCATCAGGGAAGGTTCAAATTTAACATTAGGAGGTATTTCTTTACAGCAAGGGTGGGAAAACACTGGAACCAACTTCCTAGACAGGAGCC
Source organism: Melospiza georgiana (assembly GCF_028018845.1). Classification (NCBI taxonomy): domain Eukaryota; kingdom Metazoa; phylum Chordata; class Aves; order Passeriformes; family Passerellidae; genus Melospiza; species Melospiza georgiana. Next base: position 95,058,197 of record NC_080432.1, read on the forward strand.
TGTCAGTGTTAAAAAGGCATTTGAACGATGCCCTTAATAACTTGCTTTATTCTTAGCCCAGATATGCCCTGAAGTGGCATCAAAGTTGACTAAATTATTGGTATGGATCCCCTCCAATTGGACCTGACCTATCCTATCCTATCCTATCCTATCCTATCCTATCCTATCCTATCCTATCCTATCCATCTCTCCTAGTCAATAAAACTATAATTTCTTTTAAAATCATCCCTTCTGTTTCTTCTTTATCAAAACTTTTATGCTTTTATATTTAGGCAGATGCTGATGAATTGGGGATTTTACATTCTAGGTACGTATTCTGAATGAAGTTTCAGTTTTGCTGTTGAATTGCTCTATTTTAGAGCTCCTCGTTATTTTACCTGCCTAATTTTTAGCTTGGAGGAAAATAATAATCTGACCAGTTTATTGTTGATAATAAATGATAATAATTGATACTTTCAGAAAGCACTTTTCCAGCAGGAGAACAAAGAAACCAGATTTTGGGACTGGGCCATGAACAGAGTCAGCAAAGAGAAAACAGATAAAAATATTTTCATTGTAGATGAGGCAGTATGGGTGTTCAATTTAGTCTTGAGATTAAGAGAAATATAATCGTCAAACACTATTAGTGTAGAGCAAAAAACCTGAAAGAAATAAATCAAGGAAAATTTATGGCCTTTGTCCAGGCTTTGCTGTCTCAAATAGGAAAGCAGAAGTGTTTTAAATGTAGAACATACTGTTATAGTATGTTGTATATTCATGAAGAGATGAAATCACATAACAGAAAATTCACATCTTCATTAGGATATCATCAAGCAGGTGAAGAGGGGTGAGAGGCAGTTCCAAATTCAACACCAAACATTTGGATGAAAGATTACATTCCTATTACCAGAAGATATCAGACATCAAGCCTGCACTTGAGCTGGGATATAAACTTGGATTTAGAACATGCATTATTTTGATTTTTCTCTGTATTTATTTAGTAATGGATAAGTGATGACGATAGTGCTTAATGAGAATCACAGAATCATAGAATGATTTGAATTGGAGGAGATCTTAAAGATCATCATCTACTTCCAATCCTGCTATGGACAGGGACAGCTTTCATTAAACAGTTTGATTAGAGCCCCGTCCAATCTGACTTTAAGCAATCTCAGACTTGGGGCATCCACAACTTTTCTAGACATATGATTATGTCTTTTCTGTTAAACATAACTAGAATTTAATGAAGATAATTTAGATCATTTCAGCTGCCGTCTTTGCATGGGTATTAACATAGTATTGCCCATCAAAAAGTTTAGGGTGCCTGAATTATGATTTAAAGGGATCTGTAAGAGTTTTTAGATTTACACATGAGCTTGGGGAAGTCTGTTGTTCAGATTCCCAAAATGTTTTAGTGTCCTGTATTTAATTTCAGATGTATTATGTTTGTGTATTTATATATATAAAATACACTATATGAAATGCCATTTTCTTTGGAAAGCAATTACATTCACATTTAGCCATATCATTCAGAACAGATTTACATAAGAAAATAATTTAAATGTGATATAATATCGTTTGATGAAATCTCACAAAAATTCTTCTCCTTTGCATTAATTATCTTTTCTGTGGTACTCTCCCTCCTCCCTCCCTCAACTGTGCCAGTAACTTTTAAATTTGCTAATTGGCAGGTGTGATGAGTGAGAACACAGGATCTGTGTTGAATGATTACAAGTCCTGGGTACTTCCCTTGAAGATACACCTTTTCCCATATGCCTGTGTCATTTCTGTTTACACAATCAACAGCTGACAGAGTCTAATTGCTTACTGAGAGATACTGAAAGTCTTGGTGATATCACGGATTCATACTGCATTTTTCAGGATTTGCCTGACCTATAAAGAAGGAGGAGAAGAGACTTCATAATGTCTTCCCGAGGTGAACCAAGGTACCAACAAGGAAGGATTGCCAATACAAACCCACCAAATGGGTTATTTTGGGTTGGGCAAATACTATAGTTGGGTGATAAGGAGAATGCTATGCTACAGTAGAAGTTTTTTGCTTATAACATGAGACATACAGGATAGCTAATAATTTACCAACATATATTTGCAGAGGTTCAATCATTTGCTGAGCTTTGCTTCTAATTATTGTTAAACTTTATCTGACATAAGTCTTCTTTTCCTAACTCTCTGCCCATTTATTTTTTCTTATTTTTTCCATTGCTTTTTGTAGGATTGCACTTAACATGGAATTATGGTTAAGGCCATGCTGAATAAGCATATATGTGAGCAACTTAAAAGAGGAGGGTCATGTGAATCAAAGACTAACCAATATATTGGACATATATTTTAGCTGTGTTTATATATATTCATGCAGACAGTGAAAACCTGATCAAATGAAAACTTCCATCATAGTGAAACCTCTTTGAGCATCAAGTGAGCCCAAGTAAAATAAGAAGACAACCACAGACAATCAGTGCTCTGGATTATAATGAAGTAAGACCTTGCTGGCCATTCTGTGTGGTAGCTCTCTCTCTCTTCTTTATGCAAAATGTGCACAGAACAAGAGGAAGGCAGCCCAGAATTCTTTTGTTTTAACTCGTGGAAGGACAAATAAAAAGTCAGTCATAGATATCTCTGTGAAGACAGTACAACTTCTGCAAGCATTATTTTGCCATAATTATTGTCTCTCTGGGCTCTCTGCTTTAGTTTTAGCCACTAGCCTACATTAGAACTGAATTATATTTCAAGTGTTTCATAATGGCCTGTTTCACAGTTTTGTGTGAAAAATTACCTGTATGTGGATGTCAGAATTCCCTTATAATTCAGACATATTCAAAATTTCATGTATTCTAAATTTAGCTGAAGAAAAATTACTGCCAAAAAGTCCTATTCAGTAGAATAGTCCCTCATGTGATATAGCCTTACCCTGTATATGATGATTTCCAGAAAAACAAGACCTATCAGTGAATGAAAAAAGATCCTTTTGGTTTTCATTCCTGTTTAAGGAAGATAAGAATTAGAAGAAAAACAGTCATTTGGACAGTGAAAACAGAATTTTGTAAACAGACATGTCAGCTTAACATTGCTGCTACCTAAATGGGAAAAGTACATGATATACGTACACAAAAATTGGCAGGTAAACATTGACTTTTCCTGCCAGACCTAGAAAATGGTTCAAAGTCACGAAAGTGCAGATCAGATGATGCTGAGTCAAACTTATTCTGGCCTGTCATTGACTGTATTCATGCTGTTTCTGGTTGTTTGAAAATGGGCAGTGCCACATTGTGCCATGCATAGTCAAGTGCTCTCAAGTTCTACCACAAGAAGATGGATTTTGTCTACAGCCTTGGATTTATGTGTTTAATTGCTCTCTGGAATTGACTAAGTTTGTTTTGAAGATACAGGTTCTGGTTTTGATGATGGAAGTGTCTTGGATTAACTGGCAGTGTCTAAGACCTTGATCAGAATAGACCAGAATTTATTATATGTAATGATCAGAAATTTGCTAACTCCTTCTGAAAGTACAACTTTCATTACTCTGGCTTTATGAAACTCCACAGGCAGCTAGTAATTAACACCCTCACCAAGATCAGGACTGATCTGTGGGTTGAAGACTAGGCTGGCTTCTAGACATATCCTCATGCATTTGTTTTTATTTACATGTAAGAGGAAGAGGCATAAACAGATGTGCAGGAAGCAGCCTGGTGATGGCTATGAGAGAGGTTAATAGAAAGTCTCTTGGAGCTGCCCCTTGCCTCTTGTCCTGTTGCTGGGCATCACTGAGCAGAGCTTAGCTCCCTTCTCTGACACCTACCTTAAGACACTGATCTTATTCCCTCTCAGTCCTCTCTTCTTGAGGCTGAACAGGCCCAGCTCCCTCAGCCTTTCCTCATAAGAGTCCAGTCCCTTAATTATCTTTGTATCCCTCCATTGAACCTGCTCCAGCAGCTCTGAATCTCGTCCTGAGGAGCCCAGAACTGGGTAACCCAGGTATGGCCTCCCTAGGGCCGGGTAGAGTGGCAGCATCACCTCCCTCAACCTGCTGACAGTGCTCTACCTAGAACCACTGGGTTATTTCAGGAAAATATTTACTTCTCAGTAACTCAGTTCCACCTCTGTGAAACAAGCATGGAAATGTCAATCTGATGCATGCAGGGTTGCACAAAGTCTCAGAGATGCTGCAGTCCTAGGATGACAGGAGTGAAAGCATGAGCCATCTTGGAAATGTCCATAAAGGACAGGGTGGTTACAGTTTCTGTGTGAGAGCTCCACAATACCTAACTTCAGCAATCTTATTTAGATACCCTGGTAAGATATTGGAACCCCTATATTCCATACCTATCTAGTGGAGAAAAAAGCTGCCTCCAAAGGGCAATTAAGAACATAATATCAGTGAAGCTCACATCCTGAATTGTCATTGGAAAAGTTGTTAATTACACAGAAATGCTATTAAAATAACTGGTGAAGATGTGTGCATTTTGCATCATATACATCAGTATGCTACAAGTTAATACCTACCCCAGAGTTTCCTTACGATGTGGCTGCTACACTAGTCTTGCCTCTTCTCCAAAGACTGCCTTAGATTTGACACTAATAAGAGATTTGTATGGCTGTGCTTAAAAACAAGAACATTTTTAACTACAAAGTTTTCCCCAGCCATTTGGATTGGTCATGAAATTTTACATTGCTTCGGTTGATAACATCAAAAATACTCATACTACCCCAAATAAGATAAATATCAGGAAAACACAAGGAACTGAATAAAATGTTTTTAGCACAGCAGTATTTTGGGGCTCCCTGAGTTCTGTTATGTATTTTCTGAAGTATGGCATCTAAATTTCTTGCACTTGTTCAGGGCTTTTAGAAGGCCCTTGGTGATACATGAAGGATTTCTGTACACAGCTAACATGAATGCTGAAGGAAGAATAGACCCCTTCAGTTCCTTTCTGTCTGTGTAAATCTTCAGAGGTTCTGAGCTGCTTTATGATATTCTTCAGAAATGTACCTGGAGTATGGTTGAGAATTTCAGTGTGATAATCCCATGTTGCTAGTGATATTATAAGCAATATTAAATGTCAAAAATAACAAAAGACAGACTGTCTTTTTTTCCCATTCCAGTCAAAGAAATAGTTATTCAAGTTATTCAAAACAGCAGCACATTTCACACGTTGTTGTAGAAATCTAACATCAGTGCTTTTTATTTTTCCTCTTTTTTTTTTTTTTTGCATGCAGTCAGACTTAGCTGATTTGTACTTATTTTATACATATGTCAGGGTCACCAAAGGAAGTAAGTGCTAACCTATCTCATAGCATGTGACTTGACAGAAAATATTATAGGTCACAGAATCCAAAGCTACTGGCCACCCACTGTGTTGCATTTATTATTGGGAAGCCTCATATGAAAGCTGCCATTCTGACAAAGTCTGTGCGCAGAGACCCAGTAGTAGCTGTCACTCTAGGAGAAATCAATTTGTATTGAACCTACAGAAAATACAAATAACAAACAAGTTTCTGGACTGCCAAATAACAGCCTAGTTAGGGCACATTATAAATTATTCTTATCCACATTGAGTTGGAATGAAATTCTGTGATGTGGCAAAGGGTTTATGTTTATGACCATATGGGGCTTTGATATTTTTCTTTTTTTTTTTTTTTTTTTTTTTTTTTTTTTTCTTTTTTTTTAATGACCACATACTTATTTGAATTGGTAGTGGGTGAGGAGAATGTTGGAACAAGAGTTAAAGCAAGGCAAAAAGGTATTAGCAAGGCAACTGAGCAATGATGGCAGGAGTTATGGCTGTTCTGGGCATTGCAATTTTGGAAGGTATTCAACTGCCTTCTGAATTAAAAATCTAGCAAAATGTAGGCAGAGGATAGACAAGGAGCTGGGTGTAAGGAAGGTGATGAAATAAAGATCAGATCTTATTTACATTGTGTCCAGCATTGAGTTCTTAGTTCATTCTTTTCTTATTTCTGGGTCTACTTTGATATGTAATAAACCCCAGGTCTTTTCAGAATGCTGCTAAAAGCATCCTGGCATGGCTTCCTGGTAGATTTCTTTTCAGGGCTCTGCAAGCCCTGATTTTGGATACAAATGCAGGGGGCCTGTCAAGTGTTAAGATCTAAAGTTGAACCAAGCATCCCTTTTCCATCAAAAATATTATTAACCAGAAAATTATTTAAAACAATAATATTTATTAATTCTGTTAGATTTGGCAAGCTCTTAGAGATAACCAAAACAACAACAACAAAAAGGAAAATTTCTCTTCCAAAAATCTGTATAATTTCAGTCTTTTTACAAGAAAACATCTTAGTTTTGCCAAATGAGAGATTTTAATATTGTCCTTAGTCACAGATTCTTAGAAAGGTTTTGTAAAATATCACACAAACCAAAATATTTTGGCTGACCCACTTTCTCCTCTGGCCTCTTGAGCAAATTGACAATGTTTATTTCAAGGAGATCCAGGGTGGGATTTTTCTCTTTCTTTTCTTTTTTTTTCTCCTTCCCAACCTTTACATTTTGAGCGGTGTTAAATCAACTTTGACATATGTAGCTCTGCACTAAGATACCTCATAAACTCTTCCTGCTCTCAGTGTTTTATAATGGCTTTCCTGTTTTAGTGCTGGCAATTTGACCCCTTGCAGTTTGCAGTAACAGGATTAATTTTTCAGTTTAGGGCAAAAGGGACTTGTGTGACATGGCTTAAGTTGTAATCACACCCACCAATGAGGCTCCAGGTCTGCAAAAGCACACTTCTCTAGGGCTGACTGGATATAAGCTGCAGATATCTAGAGCATAAATATATGGTTACCATGAAGACCCTAACCCAAATTCCAAAGCAGTGTATTTACTCCACTTACTACTTTTTTGGTATTTAGCTGCAATATTTTCTAGCTGCTTGTCTGCTGTTCTCCACCATTATATCTGTTCACCTCAAGTGGCTGCAGAGATTCATTTTTCCATTTCAGATGAAGGCCTAGTCTAGTCAACCACTTTGTACATGCTTTTTGAGTTAATGAAGTATATCAAGCCCTGTTGGCTTTTCTTTCTGAGCATGTTTGTGTCAGGACTGTGGAAAGAGGCTGGCTAGCAGGTGCCTTGGCACTAGGAGTGACAGGGATGCTGGTGAAGTATTGATGCTTGGTACTGCTGTCAAGAACTGGTCAGAGCTGCACAGGGATCAGAAGAGAAAAATTGGGATCAAAGTATTGAATCAATGAATCACTCCAGAATCTGAAACCTTTCAGTCAACCTGACCCAGAGGAGCTCTTGAGTTTGACTACATTTCTTAATGTTGTTGGGAGAGGTTTGATCTTCTTGGTGGCCTTGTGTAAGGTCTCCCTCACAAGATATTAAACTAGTTGACAAGTACTTCCAGTAAAACTGATGCACAACATCTGTAGTATTTTGATCTGCTCTTAATCTCTATTAAGAGATTACCCTGCAGGTGGCAAAATTTTGTACTTTAAATGGTTGAGCTGGTTTAGGTGGTGGGTTGCTTTTGGCTAGAGATTTCCAGTGGATCTGTTTAATTCAGTATAGACACTATATGTTCCCCTGGTAGGGACAAAACTCTCCATCTCTCTCTCTTCAACAATGGTGATCCAAACATAACCAATTTTAAACATCTGTCTTCTTCATGTAAGAAGTGTGTTTCAAAACTCCATTGTGTGTAGTGGTTGGACAGGATGTAAAGGAGTTTACTGGTATACGAGACTGAATTTCTGAATTGTATCCCTGACATCTTTGTGCTGATACCATTAGGAATTTGGTTGGGTTGTTTCCTGGCATCATGCATATGCATAGAAACAGACCTGAGGTACAAAGGTGTAATGCTTTGTGTTAAATTTATATGTGAGATTAACGTGCCAGCCAATAAGAGTGCTATTAATTTTATTTGAGTGCAGTCAAGGAAGGACACGGATGTAAAATTTTGTAAAATTTGTATTCCAGGGGTCACTTGATCCATGCAACTTACTTTTTTTTCTGTATTCATGGGATACAGGGGGCTTTTCTGACCCCCTCCTCTGCTCATCCTGCATCTCAGGGAAGTCATAGTTACAGCAAAGCCTGCTGCAGTGAATTGCTGCTGAGAGAGCTTCCTGGCCTGCAGTGCTGCTGAGAGGATCAATAGTTTTCCATATGTGGAAAGTCTTCTGATGTGGAGCTAGCTTAGGTGTTCTTGCACTGTGCTGGCCATTGCTCAGGCAGAACTATGAACTGGACATCAAGGTTTAGCATTCCTACCACCTTGCTTTGCCAGGACTGAATTTGAGTGCCTGAAGATAGTGACGTTTTTTGGTATAGTCACAAATGCAAGCAGGATGTCCACTAAGAACATAAAATATTTAGTGATAGTAACCCAGAAGGGGTGGATGGCTTATGCAACAGTCCTACCCCAAATTACTGTTGCACATGTATAATGAATCTCCTCTTCTGCTTTTCTCTCCAATGAAGCTATGAATATCTTCAATTTCTAGAAAAAAAAAGGAAAAAAAATCCCTGGTCAACCCTGTGGTGCTAAAATAAATCTTTCTTTATCCTTTAAGCTATCAAGTTCCAGCTGTTCCCAGAGTTCACTGATGTGTCAGGAAGGAATTGCTTTAATACTTTCATAAAGAAATATTTGCTCATGCAGACTGTTAAGCTTTGACTGTTGTTCAGGGGGCTTTGTCTCTCTACCACCACTGGCTGTTTCTCTTGCTCTTAAGCAGCTCACTTTGCTGCCCACCATGAGCCATCCTTTCCCAGCCAAAATGGTCATGTGTGATTTTCACATTCAGAACCCTGACTGCCAAAGTCAGATCATACCCTCATGACCCATATAAAATCTGTTATCAGTTTCTTCTTCTTGTCAAATTTCAATTATTAACAAACCTTAAGATTCTGTTACACCAACTATTTAAAGTAATAATTTTTTCCCCCTTAAACAGTAGAAGCAAAGACATATAGTGATTATTTTTATTCTGCAACCTAAGTGGATTAGGTTTATCACTGTTGGTTCAGGTTCCACAATAAAGTAGATTTATTTATTGTTAGCTTGGGTTAAAAAAGGGAAAGAGGTGTCCAAAATCCTTCCACACACATCTGTTAGATTAGAACATGGGAGCTCTGGTGCTTACTTTTTACTCCTTTGCCTGCTTCATTGCACTCAGGCTGGAGGGTCAGAATAGTGCTGGTGGGAGAGCACAACCACTGCTCACAGTGAATCATGGCAGGCAAGCACACAACTGACTGTGTAGCAATGTCCTAACATAAAAATAAATGTCAGTATAGATGATGCAGATACATTTTCCAGAGCCTTTAGTAAGTACGCAGATATGCAAATCTGCATGTCCTGCTCCTTGTAAGAACTAAAAAATGTGTTGGACACTTTAACAGTTTAACTATATTTTTTATTATTATTTTTATTTTTTACTTTTAGGATGATGGGTTGGAGGGCTGAGACTGAGCTGGGATGCTGGGGAGGACACTGAAGGATTGGAATTGCAGTCCCTGCTGCTGACAAATGCTTTGGGGTAGTAATTGCTGTACTTTCTGTTCCTTCTTCTCTTCCCTGTAGCAATGACTTGTACCCTGACCCCTCCCCAGGACCATCAGTGCCATCTGGTTGCCCACAAGCCTGGCATAAAGGGAAAAGAGACCCCTGGGCTGCTCGGCTGCCCCAGCAACTCCTTAAGCCTCAAGCTGCTAAATGGTGACCTGTTCACCTGGCTTGAGAATGGTGCAGTGGGTGCTGGCAGGTTCAGAAAGACTGGGAAGATGGCAGCTGGAAGCAGTAGGATGTGCTGTTCCTACCTCTCTGCTACTTCTGTATGGAATCCCACACATGGTCTGCAAGACTAAGGTGTGCATGTCTTGAAGGAGCTGAATGGCTGAACTAAAGTTGTGTGTGTGAATGTTATTTTGTTAGTCAAACACTTTTTCTCAAAAGAAACAGGATTTTCTCTGGAAGCTGGGGCAAAGCTTGACTGAGAAGTGCATTTAGACTCAGTTTAACTGGTTAATCTTAGCAGTCTCATAGGACATATTTTTAATTTCCTGCCCAAAATGTCTGTGTGATGTGTGGCATGTTTTTAAGCAGAAGATGTTTTCACAGAAGATGCACTGGTACTTCTACAATGAGCATATATCTGATTTGCAAAGTACCCTGAGATGCTCTACATTCCTCATGGGAAATATTGTCTCTGGTTTGCATTTCTCTAAGGTTGGTGGATTCATTTAAAATCCTGGGAAGTTCTACATGGTGATTTTGTAGTAATGACTGCTGGTTACATAACTTTTTAGTATGTCAGTTAATTCTTGCCTCATGACAGGTCAGTTCTCTCACATCAGAGTTCTCCATCATTGGCTTGACATACAAACATTGACTCTGCTTTTAAAAAAGTATCTAAAACACCATACATAATTATTTTCAAAGTCATACAGTCATTTTTCTTCTATGAAGAGATCCTATGAATTTTGCCTACTATAGGCACAAGACATAATTATCAGAACAAAATTTTCTAGAGTTTTGTACAATAATTTCTTTGTTCTTATTATTTTTGTGAGCAGGAAAAACCCCCCACAACAACATCACTTTAAAAATCATCCACTTTGAATTGTGAACTACAATTCATGAATCAGCAGGAACATGTTAGAGTGAAGTGTTGATAAACATTGTACATGATCTGCTAGCTGCATTTAACACTACAGCTGATTTTTCTTAAATCTGGGGAGAAAACTTCAGGTTTTAAAACTATATTTTTATGGAAATTATTTGTTATTTCAGTATTATGCACTTTCATTGGAAGCGCAGTGAACACTTTACAAATCTCTGGATCACACAGTAATTTTACTGAGTATGTTTGCATGGAGACACTGAGTCACACCACACCCAAATTTAAACCTGGATGTGAAAGAGTCTCTGGTGGAGCTCTGAACAGGGCCCTGGAGCTCTCATTTCTCTCTATACTGGACTGCAATCAGTTTTGCTACCTTTAGTATGCATTCCACATCCACAGGACAGCCTGGCATCTCTGATGTGATAGCTTAAATCTTTCAAGCAAATATTTATGTGAGAAACATGAGCAATTTAACTGCAGAGCAATAGTAGTTTGGGTTTCTATTTCCTTAGAAAAGACAAGGACCAAGCTCTTACCAGATTAAATAAAAGCCCACTTTCTTCTTTGGGTTTATGCTGTTGTCTGGGAAAGAATTCATACAGGGATTTGGCCTGTTTTCTGAATCATGAGCTTCTTTGAGGTTTACATATTGTTCCTGTTCCACCCTCCTCTCAGCTACGTTGAAACTTGATTTCCATGATGTCTTTCATCTTCCTGAACAAACAGCAGTTGCTTTTGTTGTCCTCTGTAGTTTTCCCACCTGACTTCTCTCTGTCTTAAGCAGCTGAGAAAACTAGATATGCCATTTCTGATTCAGCAGGGGTCTCATTTTCACTGTACTCACCCATTTCCCTTAGTTGTTCTGTAAACAAAAACTTCCTTTGCCCTGTCTTCCCTTATGGCATTCTTCATTAAAGACTCTCATTCTTCTTTCATTTACAATATGATTTACTATATCTGCAGTAATTTCATTGCTTCTCCAATACCTGGAGGCAACTTCAACACAAACTTTGTAGCTGGCACATCTCTTTGCTGTGCTGTTCTTTAATTTCCCATTGTCTTCTGGGACACATAGAGGCCTCTTTCTGCAGTCACTCCATTGTCACACCCTTCCCTCTGTGACTTTGCAGCAAGAATTCCCATTTATTCTGCTGGAAGAATGGAATCTTTACTATGATGGATATTGCAACAGCTGCTCTTTTGGCCCAGAATTCCACAGACCCATGAGAAAAGCAAATTCATTTATGTGTATGCTAAACAACTACTGCAACAAGTACCCAACATTTTATGAAATGTGATGTCAAAGGCTTTCAGAGGTGGATGTTTATTAGTGCTGGAGGCTGGACAGCCCGAGCTGCAGGTTTGCTTCTATCATTGTTTCTTCTTCCTGTCCCAAGTGCTCTGCACTGAAGCTGAATGCACTCGAAGGACCAGCACTAGTGTCTGTGGGCTTATCTGTCCTGCCTGGGGGAATCTAGGGCATTGTAGTAGTTTAGCCTCTCTTAGCTAAGCCTAACCTCTAAAATCACAAATAAAATGTATTGGACAACCAGCAAGGTATTTATTCCATTTGTGATACTCACTTGGCCCTGAGGTTCTGCTCTCTCCTTCACATACTGCATAGCGCCACAGGGAAGTGTATCCTGGGATCTAGAAGAGAGTCAAGAGGAGAGAAGGACCCAACCCCATCTGTTTCTTTGACACCACCACCAACCATGCAATAATAGTTTTAATATCACTCCTAGACCATGCAAGAGTCCAAAGCTTTTAAAGAAAAATGTTATGCTGAGATGAGGTGCTATAGTCAGTTGTTTTGTGTTTTAAAGATCCTATTATTATCAAAAATATTGTAAATTATGATTTCTCTATTAGTCTTTTGGATTGTTAATAGAATAAAATTTTCACAGTGTAGATTCTTTCATCTTTTAGGGGTCCCAAAAGCTGTACAAACAACATACAGGAATTGCTTCATTCTGTGCAGAGTTGCAGTCATCTCCAGACTAAAATACAGTAAAGCTTTACATTTCTGTATAAATTTTTAGAAAGAACATTATCACAAATGTCATTGCAGTAGAACTGCAAGGGGTACTTTGGTGTGTAGATGTAAATTTCTGGTTGGAAAGTGATGAGGATAGCTGAGCAGTCTCCCAAACTGCAGCATGGGATTGTCAGTGTTTCTGAGCTCATTGCATCTTGCCAAGGAGCAGTGTCCTCCAGCATCAGGCTGCTGTTTCTGCTCAGCTCTGACTCAGAAAGGAGAATGTCACCTTCTGAGTCACGGGCATCCTCTGTCATCTTGGGTTTCACTGGAAATTTTTAATGCATGCAGAGGTGTAATGTGGAGTCAGACCAGCTTGAACTGCAACACAGAGGGACCCCAGTTAGTCCCAATGGCTTTGTGAATAAGCCTGATGCATGATTTTCCAGGCAGAAGCAGAACTGGATTGTGTGTGCAAGGCTCCCCTTTCAAAGCAGACTTCTCTACAGACTGAGCCACCGTCCCCACACTCTTCAACTTTCTCTTAAGGACCTGGGCTACTAGCTTGAATTTAGGAGGTGTAGAACATATTGCTGCTCAGCAACTCACTGAAAGCTGTGATCTAGTGCCATTATTTCATTTCAGTGCCTCATTGGCTCCTGATGTGCTGGCTGATACATTAATAATGTTTTTCACATGCATTTATCACTCCCAGGCTTCATGCAAATGTTATGGGGACTGCAGCTGGTTTGCAAACCAGGTAGAAAGGCTGAGGCTGAGCTTTGCAAGCAGAGGCAGCTGCAAAGAAGGATTTAATCTTAGCCACAGGCTGAAACCATAACTGTGAGGTTAGATATGTAAAAGGTCAGTGCTTTGGACATGGAGACAATGGCCAAATGACAAGTGGTGAATGTGTGCAGAGAGGAATCCTAGGGAACTTAGGGACTTGTATACATTGGCTGCTTAAACCCAAGTCCTCTTGATAATGTAAATTCACTCACTTTACTGCTTTTAACAGGAAGTGTTGTTTTATAAAATACTAAATTTTAATAATTTGACCTAAAATCTCTCTCACTGTCAATGAATGATAGATTCAGTGGATAATTACACTAATTTATTTCAAATAAATTTCAAACTAAAATTATATACTGAGGAGAGACTTGATTTAAAATCTTGTTGTTTTGTCCCTCATTTGAAAACTTGTTTGCAATTAGTCAAGCTGTCAGATCCCCAGGGAATGTGTTTGTTTATTTATTTATTTTTATTGAGGAGTTGTGGGGGAAGGAAAGCTATTTCTCTAAGCAGGTGGGAAAGTCTGTGGTAATCCTTTTGTGCAGAATGTTTCAGATCATAGCTCACCATGAGATAGCTATTACATTTTGCCTTAGTATGTTTTTTCCAATGGTACTAGTGTTAATCACAGGTCATTTAGTGGCTGCAAGTCCTTTTAAAAGGAATCAGGGGCCTGATGCAATCTTTAAATCCTGCCTCTCATCCTTCCCTCCCCAGAACTGTGAGCATGGAATTGCCTTCTTCATGTCCTTGGGACTCAGCTGGGGCTGGTGCTGAGCAGGGGCTGTGTGCTGTGCCAGGGCCAGAGCAGCACAGCAAGGTGTGATGCTGCAGTCCGTGCCTAACAAGCCTCTAGGCCACAACACTTACCCAGAGAGTTAGAAGAAGAGATTAACTCTTTTATTTTCCAGGAAAGCACTCCAGCTGCCTGGAAGGAAGCACTCTTCCTGCTCATTAGGGCTGTACCATCAGCAGGGACCAGAACAGGAAGATTCTAAGGGAAAGCAGGACTTACAAGCAAGAAACTCAGTTGTCTTGCACAAGGGGCCATGTTGTATTTCATTGCCTGTTGATATATGACTGCTAATGTAATTCACTCCAGGAAAAAATACAGAACTCATTCTGGGAAGGGCACAGCAATCTCTCCCACCAGTGGCTTTACTACAGAGGTACTGAACTCTTTTCTCTCCCCCAACCCCTTCCTTGTTACTAACTGTTGTTACCAGAATTGGGTTTTCTCCTTTTTTAACCCCCTGTCCATTTTCATGTTAGATCTGCCCTGACCTTGCTGAGGGATCACTTCATAGTACACTTTTGTATAGCAGTCTGGAGTAAAATTTAAGCTATAAATTTTAAAAAGCACAAAAAATCATAGGGATGTCTTAAGACATGGTCAAATAATCACTGTCCACAGTGCTTGAAATGTTATTGCCCTGTGTTTTCTGCTGCTGCCCCTAAAAGTCAGAAAAACTGGGTTCTGTTTCAGATGGTTCCCAGTCCATCTGAAGCCAGCAGGGTTAAGTTGGACTAGGAATGCAAAGCATGTTGAAGCATGGAGAAGCTTCTATGGGTCAGGACTGCCTTTTAGAACACCAGGGCCTGTATGATGTTATTAAAGGGTTATCAATTAATATAAGAACCTTCAGTTCTGGAAAACAGATGAAAACATGCAAATAAACCAACATACAAGTGAAAAGAAGGGAGAGAGAAGATGGATTTACACCCTGCTGAATTCTTATTGTACAACAATCTAGAAAGTAGCAAATAGAAGAAAAATCATGGGCCTTCATTGTCCTTATAGCATTAGTGAGAAAATGCTGATAGCAGTTGCAATGATTTTAAATTTGTGGCCAGACAGTAAGAAGAGGGCTATGTAAGCTTGCTTGGTCTTAGTGCCAGAAATTGCTTTTTCTTACTGCATATCAACAGAAAAAGAGCTATAGATATATCCCTGGCAAAATCATCCCATTGAAGGCAAGATACCTTTCTGAATTGCAGAATGGCCTCCTTAAAGTAAATGGGCCATTAGTGATTGAATTCAATCATCCAGATGATAGCTCTAGCTGGCATGGGGGCTGAGCGCAGAGTGACAGATTTTACTCCCTGTCATGGGCAGTCATCAAGAGCTCTCCAGAGAGAAGGAAGGAGGTGCTTGCTGGCTCACCCTGAGAGATGGCTGCATCATGCCTGGCTGTGTGCTAGCTGGGATGTGTTAGTGGGGGTGCTGCTGCAGCATGTTGGCTTTCCTGCACATCACAGCAGCCACGAGGGATCTGCCCACAAATGGGCAGTGGGGAGGAGAGAAGCCATCCCTGTGTAGCTGCACTTTTGTGGTTGTCTCAGTCCTCTGAGGGTCAGCCACCTCTGAATGGGCAGTGACTGCAGCACAAGGGCAGGGGTCAGATGGCCTGAGCTCTTCCTTCATGTCCTGGTGCTTTGTAAATGTGTACCTGGAGCATCAGGCACAGCAGACCCACGTGTCTGCCCCGTGATCACTTTCTGGAGACAGCCACCCGTTTGTTTTCTGTTGGTTTGCTTGTCTGCAGGTTTATTGACACAGGTGAAAAATCCCAAACTACACCTTTTCATAAAATGGTGAATTTTATTTAAACCCAGTCACTTAGCCAGTGCAGACAGGTCTGGAAGGACAGGAGGAGCTGAGAGAGCAGCAGCAATCAAAGCTGGGGATCAAAGCAGCCCCACTCAGTGCCCTCCTACCTCCAGGTTATTTCATCAGCCCTAGACTAGCAGCAGGGAGGTTATTTTGTCTACCTGGAGACATGGATTGATGTGCCTCGAGGGATGTGCTGCAGGAGAGAAGTTTGAGATTACTTACCTCTGACTGTTTCTGTGATAAAGTGCTGCAGGATCAGAATTTCCACTGGCTAAAAAACATGATCATTCAAGAAATCTGCTGGACAGTTGCAAAAAATTCACATGGTTATCTCTGTCTGAAGAGAGTCAACTGACTTTATAAGGAAAGCATCGAAATTTAAGCCTGCTAGGAACCAAATCCACTTGTTACCTACATAGTAGATGCACAGACACACACCAATATTTATTCTGCCTGAAGGGTAAACACAAGGCTCTCATCTCTGGAAGGTGCAAATCTTAAAACTAGTAAGTTAGTGGAGGAGATGCTGGGTAACCAACACAAAAACAGTGCTATTGGCATCCTAAATTCACATTTTACAGCTGTGATATTAACATAGGTGGGCTACAAACAAAATCAGAGCTTGCCTTACTGTGATAGTGACAATTTCATATTATCTTTTTTCTTCAATTTGAATACACAGGCCAGCTGGACTTCCCAGTCCATTCCTATGTATTTTCTAATTTGACAATAGAATTATTAAATTGAGTAAAAAATATTATTTTCTGTAAAATATATTATTTTAACTCTGTTGCTTGACAGTGCTCATTTAAATAGCCATAGACTTTTGGAGCAAACAGATTTGGAAAAGAAGAGCTGGCCATGAAAAGCTACCATTTCACCACAAAAAATCTTCAGGTTTTCTTTGTAGGCAAGAAATGGCCCTGTGTGGATGATAACTGTTCTACAGACGTAGCTCTGCATTGTCCTCTTAGGCAGCCTCCCTCCCTAGGTGTGACTGTAAGCTAACATGCTGCTGTAAAATCTGGCTTGGGCTGCCAGGCCTTTGATTAGAAACAACCTGAAGGATTGAGCTGGATCAATAGAGTCAGTTTTAATTAGGGTATAATAGTGAGTGTCAAAAGCTTCCAGACTCTGACTCAAACAGAATAAGGAAGGATCAGGAGCCAACCTCAAAGGTGAGTAAAAAAGTGAGCTTGTAGTAGATAGGTATTTTGAGATAAATGAGAACATCACTGCTAAGGTTTAGGAAAGCCAAACAGCAGGAAAGTCAGCAGCACGCAGTCTGGGATCTTGGCATAAAAATGACAATAAACATTTTTCCCAAGTTGTTTTGTAGATGCTGAGCTTATTACTGGTGAAATCAGCAGCACCTCAGCCTGGGTCCTTCTCTTGTGCAGAATGGCTGCCTTCATGTTACATTAATCTAAAAAGACAGAAACATTAGATAGCACCAGAACATGAACTGAATTTTGATAAGTGTTTGCTTTTAAAAGGTTACACAGAATTTGATTGCAATCAGCAGTTCAGGGTATGCTAGTCATTTTCAGACGCCTTCCATATGCTTTGATATTTGACTATAGGTACCTGCATAGTCAGAATTTTCGTAAGCAATTCAGATGTTCAAACACAACTTTTAAGGGCCTGATTTCAGTCCATCTCCTTGATTAAAGTTCAGGTGTTTCACTAGTCATTAACCCAGTTCTGTAGCAATGTCAAAGCTTTGCCTTTTGGCATATTTCTATGGCTATGATGTGGCTTTTCTGATAGAAAGTTCTTGCAACCCTTTGTAAAATACATGTTGAAATATTAACCCACACTTAATTTTTGCTATGTTCAAACAGAATTTGTCACAAGTGCACTTGGAATATTATTTCTTTTAACAATTACTTTAATTTCTTTTAATGATAAAACTTTTATGCTACATGGCAGTATTGGGGCCTTTGTTTACGTAATGTTTTGTTGTCCATTAAAGTTCTACCAGAATAAACCAAATCTTTATTTGCTGTTATTATAAGTATTTGAAAATTAGATCAGAGTTTGGGTGCTTGCCCGTGATAAGAAAATAAGTAGATAATGATTATAATTAATCAAAAGGCAAATACCTTCAAGAGGTTGGGAATTTTGTTATCTTACTTTACAAAAAGTAAGAGAAATCAAGCAACCAGATGGGCTCCCAGCCAAAAGGTTATCATATTATAACCACATAGGTCAAATTGTTTGCCTAGTCCCTTTATATTCATACGTACGCATAGAATAAAATTTTTCCAGTTTAGAGGAAAATGTAGTAGTCTATGTTTATCCACTTTAATGTAGCTGGTGTTTTATGATACATTTTTATATTTGACTGTGGACATGTGTCCTTTCATTAGCTGCAGCTATGTTGGCTTGAAGAAGTTCTTGATCTTTAGCTTATTCTCAAGCACTTATTGCCGCCACTCTTTTGGAGACTGCAACTTCCAATCTGCTGGTAGAGCTACTTGTGAAACTCTACCCATTTCAGCCAAAATAGGTTAGCAAAGATCTAATATTTAAACTGTGACAAGTCCAATGAATTAGATTACTTTGAAGGGAGAAGCAAAGCAACTGTATTGCAAATATCCATCTGTCTCCATCCTGTGAAAAATTCCTGAAGCCCTCAACCAGACCAGACAGAGAGCCTGAAGAGTCAAGCTTTGTGAAATTCTGTGGCCAGATAGTAATTAGTTTCTAATCTCCCTTTTATTCTCTGCTGAGTTGCAAGAAAAAGAAAAGTTTAACAGTATGGTTAAGTGAAATATGAAGAACACTTTTTCACATATACAGGGTGGAGGGGAACAGTAATGAAATGGAATAATAGCAAATGCAAAAAGCTTCACATAATCTTAACTGCATCAAATTAGTCTCTGGTAACAGCAGTGAGCCAGGTGAAATAGTAATAGGTAAAATAACAAAGTTTTCTCCAGAACAGGAGGAGCAGAAGGAGAGTTATCACCCATTTTTGCAGATGAAAAAGAAAAATTATTATTGGAAAAAAATATAGCAAAGGGAAAGTCAATAGTAGGAAAAGTAGCATCAGTAAGAATGTTTGAAGCAAGAGCTCTACAGGAAGTTAACAATGTGAAATGCATGGAATCATTTGCTTAAACTTTTCAGAGGGCTACAGAAGCCTGCCTATGGGAACTCACCACTGCACAAGGCCTTGGATGTTTTTCAATCTATAATATGTTCTCATTTTTCCCTCTAAATTTTCAAACAATTAGCACAGAAGGGAAAAATGTCAGCAAAAAGTTGTTGTAGCATGTGATATTTATATTTTTTAGGTTCTGAAAGATAATGGCAAAGGGCTAAATCCTGCCTCTTTTCACACCATTGTCTGTATCCGATTGGAGTAATCTCAGCATTATTATTGAAATTTCATTCTTTTTCAAATTAGCAGAACTCATTTTGTGGTGTTAGCAAAACAGAGTAGAGGTCAACAGGGTTTATGAGAGGAAGGGAAGAGTAGGCTGAGGAACCACAGGGTAGGGACAAGAGCAAGCAAGCAAGAAAATCTGACTATGCCCAACAGCAGCCTCAGTGCAATGCAAACTGGAGAAACCCAGAACGAACAGAGTGCATAAGAAATCCAGTACTCTGTGACAGGCCACTTAACTGACTGAATACAGCACATTTTAGGTTAGTTCTCTGTAATTATAATTATTATTTCATGACAGGTAACTAACTTTGATCCTGCATTAAGTGATTTATATAATGTTACGCTGTTATAGCAGTACGCATGTAGTTTATAAAGTTTTACACATTCTTCAAGATCTCACCCAGGTGAGGGGTTGGACAGGAGGTGTGGGCCAGGTGCTGGCTGAGGTCAGAATTTTGCAGTCAGGATGTGTCTTCGTTTCAAAAGACAGGCGTCTGCTAAGGAAGGCAGGAGCTTCCCCTGAAATGGGAAATGTAAACACCCTCCCTTTGAATTGTAATAAATTTTAAATTAAGGGGCTCTCAGGCAAAAAAATATGGGAGCAGGAATAACAGTTCTTTACCAGAGAAGAAAGTTAAAATGAACACTGCAGTAAACTCAAACACCACTGACAGAGTCAGAACACAACCTGACACCCTGTTGGTCAGGGTGTTGGCAGCAGTCCAATTGAAAATGTGGCTGCAGTTTTCCTGGAGTGTCAGGTGTGGTTCTGCTGGAGCAGGGATCCTGTAGAAAGGTGTAGCCTTCCTCTGAAGATCCAGTGGAAGAGGCAGCTGTTTCTCTGGGGAAATCCAATGGAGAAAGCCATGCTGGTGCTCCAGAATCTCAAGATTATATCCAGGTAGGAATGCTTGGGCTCCTCCCTCTAGGCGGAGCGTCTCACAATGGGATGCTATTGTTCTTATCAGTCATGCAGTGACATTCAATAACCTGTTATCAGCAGATGTCTCCCCAGAGGGAGGAGTAGTTGTGGAAGAGATAAGGAAAACTGCCCACTTAAGACAACTGCCATACAGACAGCAAACAGAATACAATTTGTTTGGCAATCCAGGACATGATGGGAGCTGTTGAGCTTGGAAGCAGGGAAGAAGCAATCAGAGGGTGAAGCCTGGGCTAGTTGGTGGAGGCCATCATGATACTGTGAGAGCCATAAGCTATAAAACTATGGAGAAGGGGGAATGTATGTACAAACTGCTGCAGAACAGCCCACCACTGCAGGACCCCTTGGCTGAAATTGTGGCTCTTTTGAAGACATGGAATTTACCCTTGAATTTAAAGTAGCAAGAATACCCCCCTTTCCTATTGACACTACTTTGCATGCTAAAAGAGAAGCACTGTTAGGTTTTGCTAAGTTTTGTATTTCTATTTTTCAAATCTTCCGTAAATGATAAAAATAGACTTTATTTTTTAATTGAATGCACATTAAATTGTTGAGTGATTATGTATGGATCACACCCTTTATGAAAGCTAAGCACTGGAAAACAAAGAAACAAGTATAATAAATTCTTATACTTTGACCATTTTAAACAAATTCATTACTTCTATGAAGTGCAAAAGAATTAATTCTCCCTTGCAAAACAAATTCACTGTCTCATGACCAGTAGGCTTTTAGTATACAATTTTCATTTTGCCATCTGATATTTTTAAGTGACAACATTGATAAGGAAGCTTTCATTAGTAAGCTTTGTTTAAATAATTTAATTCTTGCAGAATTACTTTTAATCTTTAGTTAGCAGGAAGACCTTGATAACAGAATGGGTCAGGTCATTGGCAAAAATAGGTAGAAACCAGGTATTTCAACTAAAGTTTTGTCACTTGCACTGTCCTTTTTTAACTAGAAGTTTTTCAGAAATAAAAGAAGATAATCTTGAAGTATTAGGCAGCTTGTTTCAAGAGATTATTGGAATTGGCTGTTTTTCCTTCTGTCTGAGCTAAGAATTTTGATACCTATGGTTGTATCAAAACATAGCTGTCTTGAATATGAATGTATGTCTGTAATGCTGTGATTACCTGTAAGAACCCCCCCACATTTTTGTCTTATTTTTCTGACAAATATCTCTCCTAACTGAAGAAAAAGAAAATTATGCAAAATCTTAACTGTAACTTACATCTAAATTTCTCATTTTTGTGGTTACTAACAGGAACAGAATGTTGTGTTGTTTAAACAAATCCCTAGAGACTGAGATAAAATGCTTCCAAAAGGAGACGAATTGCTCCTGTTAATCTCAATGGCATCTTAACTGTGATATAAAGTAAATTGAGTTTTGCTGTTTAGCCTTTCTTACATAAGAAGAAAGTTAAAAAGTGCCTATCAACCAAATTGATAGGGATAAAGTAAAAAAGGAAAAAACGAATGACACAATTATGCCACTACCTATGGAACTTGTCTACACATGGTTTCAGCATACAAGAGAAGAATAAAGAACACAGGAAGATTAAAAATTGAAGTACACATGTAAAAAGAAAGGTCACCACTGACACAAATGTGAGACAGAAAAATATAAATCACGTAGTTATCCAGTAGAAGGACTTTACATTTTTTTTCTCAAGTTCTTTTGATTCTTGAAGTATTAGCTAAGGTCAATACAGGTTGCATAGTTGAGAACACCTGTAAGTGAAAAGTCAAACTATACCCCTAAAATTAAGAGAACCAAAGGAAATGGAGGTTAACCTATCCCAATATTTAAATACCAAGAAATTCTGATGACAGCCTTTAACTCCCAGACTTTCTTGACTGAAAAGTGAACAGGTATCTCCACAGAACCAAAGAAGCTACTCTGTCTTTAAGGTGGAATTTGCTTAGTAAGCTTGACTACATAAGTGTTGTCCAGAATGACGTCTCATTTGTAATCTTTGCCAAGAGTTTCTGATTAAAATCCTGTGGACCTCATTAACAAGAGAAAATTATATCAGCTTTTCAAATTTAGGGAAATTATAAAACTCTTGTGTAAACTAAAGTGAAAACTTTCCAGATTAAAGAAAGGATCTTTTTAATGTGCATAAATTCTTCAGTCTGTGCATTAGGACAAAGTTCTTCACAAAGAGAGTGGCTGGGCACTGGAACAGGTTCCTCAGAAAAGAGGCAAAGCCTCATCCTGACAGAGATCAAAAGCATTTGGACAATGCTCTCGGTCACATGGTGTGAGTCTTGGGACTGACTTGTGCTGGACCAGGAGATGGACTTTAATGATCCTTGTGGGTCCCTTCCAACTGAGGATATTCTGTGATTCTATGATTTTATGATTCATTCAAACCTGATGACATAAAATTATCAAGGTAATTACACTTTCCTGCAATTAAGAACTCGAGATGATAATCCAGATTCTCTGTTCATACTGCTATTAAGGCAATAAGATATTTAACAAAACTTATCAAAAATAAAATTAACAATATCATGAATTAATTTATTGAAATATTCTCCAGTGGGCCCCACCTTTGTGCACAATTTCACTCATGGATAGATCTTCTCAGATTGTGTACCCACTTGTGTCACAAAATACATTAAAAAGTGAACAAAAAGAATCTTGAGACTACAGGAAGCCCATGATATCTCCCAGTTTCCAGAGCATATGGAAGCTACAACCCTTTGTACTTTACCTCTACCCTTGCAACTGATAGTTCATTAATGCAACAGGACTTGTGTAGCAGTGTATTTTATATTACAAGAATATCATTTTGCATAATTCAAATGAAAGGATACGCCTTTGTATCACATGTATTGAAATTTAGAGGACTTCTTCATTTTGGAATGACCTCAGAGATAACCTAGAAGTAGGGAGATGGAGGACAACACTGAGCTGATAACTTCTGATCATCCACCCTAATCATGAAATTCAACATGCTGAATTAAGTGCCCAACTCCCCAAGGCTGAGACATTTCTGTTCTCTGGAAGCTGATAAGCAACAGATGAACATAAAGAGTTCCTTCACTTCAATGAAAGCCAACTCTACATCCAGTGGAAGTGGAAAAGAGAAGGTCTCTGAATCTGGTTCCTAAATCAGGTTTTGGATGTGAACGTCCGTCATGGACCAGTGATTTCGTTTTTTTCACATTCAGGTTACCGCTGGTTGGAAATCAGAGACTCCAGTTATGTTATTGCATGTGATTTGAAAAGCAGTCTTAGAATCTGCACAATTCAAGGTGACTGTATAAGCCTGAAACCATTTGTAAAGGAAATAATGTTTGGTTTTGAAGATCTGCCACCGACACAGAATATTTTACTCCATAGATCCATACACTGCATATAGATATACTGCATACTTGTGTTTCATGTTGATCATTTCCCCAGAGGCTTTGACAATCCCTAGGATGTAAACAATTCCACCCCAGGATTCAAAGAATTGGGATGAGATTCAATATTCTACCTTGCTCCTTTGAAATTGTTACTCTGCTATTTCCTAGATTTGGTTGCTTTTCCTTTTCTTCATTAACCCTTGGTCTGTGCTGAAGTGTATCACTCCAACTGGCAATTAAATGGCAGAGGATTCCCCATTGTCAAAACTACTCATTGGAAGTAAAGGAAATCATTCCCCTCACATAGAATGTTTTTAAAAGTAGAGATATCGACTATCATGGTTTCAAGAGCGATGAAATAAAAGAAGAGAGACTGAGAGAAAATACTTGGGAAAAAATAATTTAATGCTCTAAACATTTGTTTTCAAAATATTCTGATCACCTCATATGTATCAATAATTTTGAGAAATTGATTTCATTGCTTCTGAACTTTCCATTGTCAGCTCCTTGATGAATAGAACATAGAGGTCTAGAAACAAATGTGGTTTTCAAGGCAATCACAATACGTAACAAACATTACTTTGTTTGCAGGTTGAATTCTCTTCCCCCTCCCCAAATAATAACATTTATAAGGGTGATAAAGTGTTGCAAGGATAATTAGGAGTTCTCTGGGTCTCAAACCATCCTGCCTATATTGGCAATTAACTCACCTTCCTTTTAGGGATCAAGTACTTTTATCTGTTTTCATGGCCTTGAGAAAATACTATCTGTATGTCAGGGTCATTGAGAAGAGCTATAAAACATGTTCTTTCCTTCACTCCTTAAAAATCTCCGTTATCTCCACAAATCAGTGTCTTTTGAGGCTTTTTACAAAAAATCAGCAATTGCTGTCCATCTTTTGGACTTGTGGTATTCATCTGGAGGGGTGGGAAATTCTAGATGACTTAGGTGTCTTCAGATAAAGAAAAAAATTCTCCACATCTTTTAGATTACATGCATCTAAAAAACTCCTAAGGACCCAAAACCTTCCCAGCACTTCAATAATTTTAAAACTGGACAAGCTCCTTCCTAGATCAGAAATGCTGAATACATCCCAGTGCTTGTTGCTGCACTGTTATCTTGTCCATTACCCTGGCAGCATAGCATGGCACAGAAAATGGGGTGCTGATCTTTCCTACAGGGGTAAGATTGCAACAATATAACAGAATTGGGTGAATGTTCCAGCTCTAGATCATCTTTGTTGGGCAGAACTATGTCATGTGAGCAGTATTCTGGTAGTCTGGTGCTGATTTACAATTTTGTGCCATAACCCTATAGATTAATTTACTCTAGCCCTAGCAATTTTAGTACTGAAGGAAATTCAGGCTGGTTTGGTAACGTCAGCTGCTAAAAATCACAGATACTCTGTGAACTAGTTCAGAAAACCCTGGTCCCCTTTCAGGAGGTTGTGCCACCAGTGTTTGACTTGGCACAGCAATGGGAATTCAGATACGCTTGAGCTTGGCACCAGAACCAAGGTGGCTTTGTGTCTTAGAGCAAAAGTGATGTCAAGGCAGGTGTCCTAGCTCTGCCTGTGGATGAGGTTGATCCCCCCTTTCCAGCAAGTAATTGTTAATACAATTGCAAAAGGGGATTGCAAAAATGCAATCCCCCCATGCCCTAGCAAGGTATATATAGCCATGTGCTGGTGAAGAAGGGGACATCCCAAATGACAATGTGCTGTGAGACAGATAGATTGATCTATCTATGTATCTATACATGATTGGTTTGTCCATATGTATTTTTCCCCTCTGTGACCATTGTGCTCCAGGCAGCCATGGCACCTTTCTCTTCCAGGAGTGCTAACTATCCAATTTTCTCTGCATCAGGGTCAACAGCCTGCCTGAGAGCAGTTCTTGATCTTTCACAGGTGCTAACTACCCTTTACCTCTCAGGTTGCTCGGCTGGTCAGCAATTTTGTGAGATCTTCTGAAGTCACTGCATGCTTGAGAGCTCCTGTATTTTCCCTAGCTGGTTTTAAATAAAATAAAATAAAAAATAAAATAAAAATGTCTTTTTCCTTTTCTTCCCCTCGACACTCAGATGGACAGGGTGTACGGATCAGAGAGGCAGCCGGGGAGCAGGTGGGGATGGAATGCACTGGGGACATGCCGGGGATGCCCCAGGGATGCTCTGGGGACGCGCTGGGGATGCGCCGGGATGCGCTGGCGATGCACAGGGGATGCAGATCCGGCTGCGCAGCGCAGGGCTGGGGCTCTGCCCTGCAGCGCAGGGCTACCTGTCACTTCCAATGAGTTGCTGTGCAGCTGTTTCCGTGCCGGAGCAGCATGGCCTGCAGGTGGCCTGGTGGCTGTCTCCGAGCTGCCGCTGTGTGTGACCCGCATGGCAGCGCTGGCTGCGGGCCCTGCTTCGCATGCAGCGGGCGTGAGCAGGAGGCTCCGAGCAGCCCTGCTGATGTGGCTGCTGTACCGCAGCTATTGCTTCAACACATTTAGACACAGCACCTCTGTAATTTGTCTCGACGTGATATCATCTTTTGTCTCAGCAAACTGACCCTTTTATCTGTCTTAGTTCTGCTTTCTCCGGCTCTTTCCATTCCGTTGCCAGCAGTGACAACGGGAAACAGCAGAGGAGGGAAGAAATAGCATATTCAGGTGGTGATAGCAGACATAATAACTGAATTCAAAGTCATTCACTGTTTTGAGGTGTTTGCGGATCTCTTGTGCTTTTTTTTTGTTGTTGTTGTTGGTTTATCTTTTGCTTTTGGGGTTTTGGTTTTGGTTTTTTGTTTGTTCGTTTGGGGTTTTGTTGTTGTTTTTGGTTTTGGTTTTGTTTAGTTGAAGCATATGTCTGTCTGTGAGGAACTCTGTCAGTATCCCCTGACTCTTCTTGTTTAAGTCAGCCATTTGAAAATAACAGTGAATCTCAGGAGATGCCATATAGGGGCTATATTATAGTTCCTTTTTAAAATTAGCATTTTGCATAATAGTTACTCTTTTAAATATCTGGGTTTAGTTCTCATAGTTGCTTTGTATTTACAGATAAAAATGTTGGGACTGATGTGAGCGGTGTCTGTTCCTGCAGGGGATTTTCTGTCCCCTTCTGCTCATGCCCTGCTCAAGTATGTCCTACTCCTCCCCAAAACAGGAGTCACCGGAGAGCAGCAGAGACTGACTACCACACTGAGGAATTTCCTTTTTGCAGTAAGGGCAATTTATTGTGTCCATGTCAATGCAAAAATTGCAAAAATGCTACAACTTCAGTCATCTCTGCTTCCCTCTCCTGTTGGACCTGAGACACTGTGTGGGCAGTGAGAGGAGTTCAAGAAACCAAAAGAGGCTTTCAAAATAGCAATTGAAAAGAGTTTTAGTTAGCAACTAAATCACGTAGCACAGTAGATAAATGAAGAGACAGGTTTGGCATGGAAAGTTAATATGCAATATTTAAGTTCTAAAAAAATACCAATAATGATAATGCTAAAACAAAAGAGAAGAAAAAGTAAAAAACAGGGGGAGAAACTGAAGATCAAAATTAAGGTTATTTCAAAAGATCTAATAAAGGAATTGCCCATTTGAATGCTCACCTAACTTGTGTTCAGAAAGAAAATTTCACTGAAAGGTTGAACATGGAATGCTGATACCCTTTTTGGTTATCTTGGTCAATAAACAGAAGTTTTCAATCTATACAAATCAGTTGGCTATAATCAATCCATGTTATCTCAAATAAAGATGAACAAAAAAAATTCTCTTTGTTGACTACTTGACAAGCAAGCTGCTTCTTTTTACCCAAAGAAAGTCCCATTTCATCTCTGTCTTGCACCTCTGACATTTCCTCATCCTGTAACTTAGCTTAATGCTAAATTTACCTAAACTGCCTTTAATATTAGCTGACATGTGTTAAGCCATTATTCATATACTTACCCTGCTATATTTCTTGTGTTTATCATATGTGATATCCTATATAGTCAGGAATTAAGTAGTATATTGAGACCAGCTAAAAGAGTGAGGATTAAATGATAGCTCTTTGCTGTTTCACAATGGTGATTTTAGGATTTAGATTGGAAGGTTAACAATAATCAGTATCATCATCATCACAGATTTTTATCACTTTAATTTTGGGGTTTTTCCCTTCTCACTGTAAATTGGTAGTTTGCAGATATAGAATTTAAAAAGTAGTAGCACAGTTTCTTGTGGCACATTCTTCCTCCTTTTTTATGGAGAGTCTATGAGAAATGTCAAAGCAATTATCAGCAGGTTACAATAGCGTCAAGGGGGTGGTCTTGAATAGTTTATATGGACCTTTTTTCTTTCAACCGCTTTCCAATACATTATGGGCTGAAAATAATATGAAAATGGCTCAAATAAACAGGATTACTGTGATGAAAAAGTTATGAGTATTATATCACATATAAAACTGTTAAGAGGTAGTATGTCCAAAAATTCATTTCCAGGTCTTGGAGGGGGAAGCCTTTTTCCCCCCACCTTTCTTCTCTCACTTCCTCTGTCTCTACCTGTTTATTTCCACTGTATCAGAGAAATTTGAATTTCCATAGTAAAGTTTAAGTAGTGTTTTTCAGCCCATTTTCTAATCAGGGGATGAAATTCTGATTGTCTCTAGGCAATGTTGTGCTCGGCTGTGTGATTGCCAGAGTCTAAAGCCAAATTGGAAATTATGGAGGAATAATATAAACTGGAAAAAAACCCACCTAATTCCCATCCCCATAAAGCTGCATAGCCATAGGAAAAAAAATATTGACATTTGCAGATCTAAATGCAACTGAATCTTATGCATTAATTTTATGTATTAATTTTAAATATTGCATGCACTTGGAAAAAATTGAGGCTGATAGAGGAAAAACACCATGCTGGTATTTTGGGATGAGCAAGCGTGTCTGAGTGGCAGCAGCAAGTGGGTCACGGGCAGGCAGAGTTCAATAAACAAAAGCATATGTGCCCTGCAGTGCCTCTTGCCTTTCCCTGGAGCAGAGTCTGGGCAGCGAACCTTGGCGGGCCGGGAGTGAGCGCTGCTGACCTTTATCAGAGCAGAAAGCTGCTGACATCGGGCACCTCCGAGCACAAAGCTGCTGACATCGGGCACCTCCGGGGCTCGGCGATGCCCTCCTGCACCCACTCCTGGCGCTGCTGGAAGGGGGAGGCGGAGGGGAACAAGTGTGTCATCCCAGCCCCTGCTCTGCAGGATGATGGGAAGGAGCTGCAGTTTTCCCCCTCTCTTCAGCTCTCCGGTGCCTTTTGGAAGGATTTGCCTGCATTTGTTTAAACAGTGACTCTCCTCAGGGAGCTCCAGGTGGGGAGGAGCAAAGGTGCTGGCATCACCTGTCTCCAGGCTCCTGGCCTGGATGTGACAAGCATTTCTATTCCTCTCCCGTGGCTACATTGCTGAAAGATTTAAGACTGATGTATAAAACTGTGTTCTGCCACCACATATTATAGCACATATTACATATATGGATTTGTATTGTGCACAGGATCGTGGTGGAGATGATTTAATGAACAAAATATTGTGGTAAGGTACATGATGAATGCAATTTCTTCTGTATCTGCAAATTTTCACAAAAATATGTAAGCATATTACTGTATATATATTTAGTTAAACAAAAAATATTTCTTAATAACAATATGCCTTACTGGACATATTTAAATTAATTCATGATCACTTTTCTTTCCCCTAATTCAGTTATGAACAAATATCACTTTTTAAAGGTAGAGAAATCACTGGGTCCCCTGGTTTTCCAGATAGCGTGAGTCTAGAGGCTTGAGCCAAAAATTCCCATATCCAGGCTAAAACTGAAGCATCCTTTTGAGGAAGACAGTTTATTCAGAATTCTCAGGCAGTATAGATCCAGCACTGCTTATTTTCACTGTTACTGGGGGAGCTGCATTTCCATTCTGGCATTACCCAGTTTGCCTTCAGGCACTCTTGTTATGCCAAGCATGGTAGAAAACACTTCTCCCCCCCTCCTAAAGGTTTCCACTAAATCTCTGTAAACCACGTGTAAACCAGTTTAATCTAACTGGCAGAACCATTTTAGTAGAAATTGGACTAATGGGTCTACCCAGTGAGTGTAGGTGAGTTCAAACAGTCTGGAGTACCAGGCTTGTCACTGTGTTGGTTTCTGGTGGTTCAGCAAGGGGCTGAGCGGTCAGAGCTCAGCCTCTCAGTGCCCATCTGGCAGTATCCAGTGCCCTCCTGGTCTGTCTGCCTTCCCCTAGCCCAGCAGTGCAGGGGTTTTATCAAGGGTTGAGGAAAAACACAGGGGTTGAGGAGACACATGTGTCCTTTCCTGCAGGAGAATATGCAGGGAAAGAGTTACTGGAGCTGAAGTGCTGTAACTCATTAGCTGCCATAATTCAATTTATTTTCTGAACTCTACCACAGTCTCTCCTGGGAAAAGGTGTGTTTTTAACCATGTTGCCATTCTTTTGTTGACACACAAATTCTAATTTAATATCCATCAATTGCCTGGTGTTAGATTCTTCAGTTACAATTACTTAACTGGAAGAAATTAGTCCAAATGAAGAGTACCTCATCTCTATTGAGATGGTAATGCATTAAAAAACATCTTTTATCTTGGCAAAGCAAAGGTTAACTTTAATTTAGAAAATATTTTCCTTTAACAAAATGTGTTTATAGAAAAGACTTGTGCAGAGGAATTTCTTGCCTATATAGACAAGAACGTAAATAGTTTTTTATTACTAAAAAAACCCCAAACATCTAAAATTAAAAAACACCTACAAATGAATGAAGAAGTGCTAAGAACAAATGTCCATGAGCTGCAGAACTGGTTTTTATGGCTCAGTCCCCAACTATCTTTAATTTTCTCCCTGCTGGAAATCATATCACCATAACAGAGCTGGCAGAAAAGATCGCGTGTCAACGCTTCAGCTGCTGCGGGGACTGTCTGGTGTGGGAGCTGAGATTCCTGTCTCTCCCCAAGCAAGCTGGGCTGAGGCACTCGTGTCCTCCTTTTCTGCTTGTTCTGCTGCCAGAGAGGCAGCCTCTGCAAAAGGTGAAACACACAGCTGGGGGAACAACCGTGGGAACCATCATATTTCTTCTGTGAAAAACTTCCTTTCCTGTAGGCTGAAAAATATTTTCTGCCTACAAAATGGTATTTTTTCCATGCATAATTACATTAGATATTGTCCTGGCATATAAAGCTAGGGAAACTGCTAAATTAATTAACAAAAGTTGGACTACTAACAAGCAGAACTGCTTTTAGTTCCTGAACTCAAAACACTTAAACTATAATCAATATTTATATTTCATCTAATGTTTTGGTCACAGAGATCTCTGTTAAAGATTCTTCTAAGACATAGCTTTAAAAACATAGCTGAGAGGTAAGTCCTCCCTGCCTCTATCACAAGTCAAAGATGTTGTTTTTTCAAATCAGAGCTCAATTAAACACTGCCATCTTATATATGATGATTAATGGTCAGGGATCCATCTTCTTCTTCATTCTTTGAAGAAACAGATGGGCATCATTTAATTCATGGCTTTTTCTGGCATTTTTTCTTCAAACTTTATCTAATGCTTCATTTTAATGCTGTGTAAAAAAACCTCAGTCTCCTTTTAGAGCACTATTATTCTGACCATGGTATTGGGACCATGACAAAAGCTTTTTTTATCTTCTCCTATTCCCTTTACACTCTCTTCCTCCCTCCTCCCCATTAGTCCTGAGCTGCTTCACCCCCCTCTGCCCCATTCCAAAAACCTGAGCTTTTCTAGTCATGCTGCCAGTATTTCTCTCATACTTTTGAATAATCTCAACATGTGGTCCTTAACTTGTCCCGTGTTCAATGTCTCCCATCTTAGACTAAATCCTGCTGCTCTTTCTCATATAGGGTCTGTGCAGGAGACCAGCACAATCTAACATGGCAAAGTTTGCAATTCCAAAGTTGTGTAATTCCAGCTGTCCTGAGCCGTGCCCTGCTGCCCGCCTCACCCAGCAGCGTTGTGCTGTGTTGGGTCACTGCTCAGTGCCCTGCAGCACCGGGATAGGGATAGGGATAGGGATAGGGATAGGGATAGGGATAGGGATAGGGATAGGGATAGGGATAGGGATAGGGATAGGGATAGGGATAGGGATAGGGATTGGGATTGGGATTGGGATCGGGATCGGGATCAGGATCGCTCCCTGCCATCCAGAGCTGCCTGTGCTGGCTCTGGCCTGGGCAGGGCCATGGGGATGCAGGAGCAATGCCCTCCCTCATGGGCAGCATGGGCAGTGGCAGCACCAGGAAACCCAGACTTTCCCAGGCCAGGGAAAAGACAGAGGCATTAGGAAGTGCAGTGGAGACTGAGGGGGCACTTCTCTCTCCTATAGATGGAGTATGCTTTCAGAATATTTATAAGCTTTAGGGGAGGATTGTTTTGTTATTTTGAGAATAAATTAATATGTGTGTATTTTTTAATTTTCCAATTCACATGCAGATGTACATACAGTAGTGAGGTCAAATGCTGATGAAATCCCCAAAACTGGGGAACTTGTGTTTTGACTATTTTATTCACTGTAAGCTCAAGGCATTTGTTAATTTTGTCAGGCCTTTGACATTTTTCTCTTTCCAGGGTGTTGATTCACATTTTAATATACAGATAGCGATGTAGCAGGCAACGGAGGGATGGAAGTTCCCCACCTCAGGGGATGCAGGGGTTGGAGTTTTCAAAGGTGCTGGGCACTCCTCTACTAAAACTATAAGCCTCTTCAGGTGTCTCAAATCAAAGGACCATGAAAAGAACTATAGACTATTAATTTTTCTCTGTTTTTAATTAGGAGAAAATACACTTTAGCCTTTCCCAGCCTGTGAAATTTTGGCTGTTTCCCTTGCATGTCTTTCAATCTAAATGGCACAAGTCTGCGGTTGCTGCTACCAGCTGGAAGCAGAATCACTTCTGGCAGCAATTTGCTGGTCCCTGAGGACTTGGGACATTTCCATGTCATCCTCCTAATCAGAGAAATGTGGCATTAATGACATAGCTTTTCCCTCTGAGTCAGTGTAGAGGCTGACACCAGTTAATACAGGAGAAAGCATCAAAGTCACCTGATAGAATAATATATTTAGAAAGAAAATTTCTTCTTAACTCCCATCAGTAAGCCTGAAGCAGGGGCACCCTTATTCCTCAGTAGCTAAGGGACACAAAGGGGTGGCCCACACACTTGCTCTGCAGCAGGGAAAGCCCTTCTTGCTCCATCCTGGCTTGAGCTCCTCGTGCCCTTCCATGGGAATCCACACACCAGAGATGGGGCAGCCTCTGGGCCCCTGCAGGACTCACAGATGAGAGCCAGGCTGTGGATGGCAGTGAGGAGTGCTGTGATTCCCCTCTTTGAGTCATTTGTATAAATGACATTTGATACAGTTAATCCCTTGAGATGTCATGATGGTTTTGAGATCAGATTTTATCTGCTGCTGTGCTTCCCATTTGTCCACTGGTGGGATTCTTTACAGGCACTTCCAGCCTTTATTATCCTCAGAGCTTTGTGTCAAATGCAAATATTGTTGTTAATTGCTATTTGCATTACAAGAGCAATTACATCTTGCTGTTCTTTAATTCCTGATTTATTGATGAATATTTCCAACACTGGTTTAGCACAGAGGCTTTGCCAAGGTGAAAATTGACTATTTGTTTTGTTACTTTGCCAGTGTCTAATCCAGAGCAATTCTTTGCCTCTTGCCCCATGACTACCCGATTTTCTTAGTGTCTATGAGGGGATGTATTGAAATTCCCAGTTCTAGGAAAGAAACTCCATTACTTCATTCAGTCCCTTGTTCATAGTTCATACATACAAAACTTGGATCTATGAGACATTTTAGGCAGCCTAATTCATTTCATCACATTGTTCATCATGGCTTGCCCCCATTAAATTTGCTCAGTGACTCCTCCTTGGAACCACAGCTCACAACACCTTGCTGCCTTCACTGTGTATGAAAGGGTGAAGTATCTACAAGTGTCCACATATGTAAGCACTTGCATATTGAATGAAATTGCTGTTCTGGTGTGTTGGTTTTGCACTGCCTTGTTTTTGGTAGTGGGGGGTGGGGGGTGGCGGGGGGGAAGAGGTCTGTAAGAAGCTTCCAGAAGCTTCTTCCATGTCCAGCAGAGCCAATCTCTGATGACTCTGAGGATGGTTATGCTGCTGGCCAAGGCTGGGCCAATTAGAGATGATGGTAACACCATTACAATACCATATTTAAGCAGAAAATCAAAACAAAGATTGTAGTGCAGTTTTCATTCCTGATAGAGGAGCAGGTGAGAACATGTGAGAGGAACAGCTCTGCAGACACCAAGGTCAGTGCAGAAGGAGGGGCAGGAGCTGCTCCAGGCTCCAGACCTGAAATTCCTCTGCAGGCCATGGTGAGACCATGGTGCAGCAGCTGTGCCCCTGCAGCCCATGGGGATCCACAGTGAATGCAGAGATCCACCCTCAGCCCGTGGGGATGCACAGGGAATGCAGAGATCCACCCTCAGCCCCTGGGGATCCACAGGGAATGCAGAGATCCACCCTCAGCCCGTGGGGATCCACAGGGAATGTAGAGATCCACCCTCAGCCCGTGGGGATGCACAGGGAATGCAGAGATCCACCCTCAGCCCATGGGGATCCACAGGGAATGCAGAGATCCACCCTCAGCCCGTGGGGATCCACAGGGAATGCAGAGATCCACCCTCAGCCCGTGGGGATCCACAGGGAATGCAGAGATCCACCCTCAGCCCATGGGGATCCACAGGGAATGCAGAGATCCACCCTCAGCCCGTGGGGATCCACAGGGAATGCAGAGATCCACCCTCAGCCCGTGGGGATCCACAGGGAATGCAGAGATCCACCCTCAGCCCGTGGGGGAGGTGCCCATGCCGGAGTGGGTGGAGGCCTGGAGGAGGCCGTGACCCAGTGGGAGACTGGTGGAGAGAGAGGGCCCTTGGTTCCAGGCTGGAGCAGCCTGTCCTTGGAGGACTGCACCCCGTGGAAGAGTGACCCACGCTGCAGCAGTTTTGGGAGGACTGTGTGCCTGTGGGATGGAGTCACATCAGAGAGGTTCATGGAGAACTGCCTTCTGTGGGAGGGACTCCACAGTGCAGCAGGGGAACAGCTTCTCTCTCAGAGCAGTGAGAGGAACCATGAGTGATGAAATCACCTGTAAATCCCCACTCCTGTCTGTTGGTGAGAAGGATGGAGGGGTTGGGATGGAAGAAAGTGTTTTTAAGGGCTTATTTTACTTCTTATTATCATGCTCTGATTTTGTTACTAATAAATTCATCTAAATATCTCTAAGTTGAGCTTTTCTTTTGCCCGTGATGATATTTAATGAATGATTTCTCTCCTAGTCCTTAATTCATGAACCCTTCATTATATTTTCTGTTCTCTGTTCAGCTGCAGAGGAGTGAGCAAGAGGATTTTGTGGGTGCCTGGCATCTGGCCAGGGTCCAACCACAAAATCCTCATGAGGACACTCTTAGCATTGAGGAATAATTATACTGAAGTAAGTATTATGGAATAGATTTTAAAGCACTTTTGTCCCAAGGGCTTTTCTACATGAGAAAGTCATATAAATAGGACAAGGGTTTAAAATTAGTTTATTCTATGGGCACAGGCCTGCCTCCTATTCCTTCAGACTGCCACTTGGGAAGCAATTTTCAAGCTATTTGAAAAGGTTTAAAACACTCATATTCCTGGTAACTCTGCTGAGATGGGAGAGTTAGTCAAAAAGAGCTAACAGTTAACTTTATCGGTGTAATTAACTACATTGGCACTGAGAATGCTTCCTGTATGACCAAATCCTAAGTTTTCTGCTACCAAAAAAAACCCCTTAAGACACCTGTGTCTGGGTTTATATTGTTAAATAGTTTTTAAGATGAAATAAAATAAACTTTTAGACTAAATTCTTCAAATATTTTAAAGGGAGCATTTTGCTAAAACAAACTTGCCTTCATATTTGGGTGAAGGCTGATATTCACTTTTCCCTCCTACCAGTATTACTTCCTCAAGATGGTAAAGGCTACGAAAATGGGAACTTTGTGCATCCATCCTTTTCCTAGTATTAAGCAATTCTTATGACATTTATAGTTTGCTGATAGACTGCAGAGAAGCCAGATGCTTTATGGCTTTTCTACATTGCTATTGTCAGATTCTTACAATTGAGTGAATACAGCATGAGAGCATAAAAATGAAAGTCTGTGTTATGTCTTCGCCTGTGGTAAATTAAATCTAGGTCTCCAGAAAGAGACAGAAACTCTAGATGTTGCATGTCTGGGCCGAGACCATGTGTTTCATTCAAAATTCACTGATAAAAACGGTAATGACGTGCTTTGAATTTTTTAGGGGTGTTTCTGCATTTTTGATGGTATTTTCAGCCAGAGTGCCATGGCGAGGCCATTTATACCACCCTCTCCCATAAAGATGCAGTGCTGCAGCAACTGGGATCTTTCTGTACTTTCTGAGGGAGAAAGCACCAGCAGAAGATGGGGATCCACTTAGCAATGGTTTTCATGGTTGTGAAACTGAAGGAACTTGAATTCAAACCTTCTGTAAAAGACTTTCCCAGAGGTAATGCATTCCAGTAAAATCCATTGCCCTCTTTTTTCATAGAATGTGTAATCAAATATAATGACATCTATGATAATTTAAAAGTTCTGACATGCTCACAAGTGGGGAGAAAGCATATTGGAGCTCCTCAGCATGTCAATGAGTGACCCCACCACCAAACAGCTGTTACTTGATGATGTGCTGGGGAGAAGCCAGATAATTTATGTCCTTTCTACATTGTTACACTCCTTTACACAGCTTCTGTGTCTTTCTCAAGTCTCCCAATAGTATACAGAGCCCACAGAAATTACAGTAAAATCAGCCATGCATCCATCAGATCAGGGGAATAGATTTACTTGTTTAATCTTTGTTTGCTTTTGCATTTTTTAAAAAATTAATTAAGGAACCAGTCATTGCTCTGTGGTAACTTAATCCCACTGTGGTGAAGAGCTGTGGTATCCTACCTACTTACAATATTTTAATCTTTATATTAAGTCTCATACACACTCTTTCACGTAATCCCAAGTGTAAGGGAGAAGATAGGCCACACATTGCCCTCCTCCCTAAAGCTTTCCTCACTACCAGCTTTCTTCCACTCTTACTTCTCCCTCGAGGGCCTAATGATATGAGAAGTTCTTCCACTACTCTAAGTCCTTTCCAAAGACCAACTATTCTGTCCCAATATTTACTTCTGTCATTGCACAGGCCTTCAGGTGTCTGATATACCTGGGAATGACACCTTTTGTTGCTGTATAAAAGAAGAAAAAAAAAAAAAGGAAAGTGGTGTTCTGTTGGCTCAGATGTCATTATGACTTTGATAAAGAAAACAAGAAATGAAACAGATTTTAGTAATTGCGTTGCCTTTATTAGGGGTTAAACAGGCACTGAGACACTGTATGCAGGGAGTAACTTGGACTCATCATTATTTGTTGTAAGTAGAGTGAAGGAAAAGCATGAAACTCTGTTTGATTGCCCACTTGCTTGTCCATCTGCATGGTGTACACCTGCCAAAGCAGGGGCAATGCTTCCATTTCCCTTTCTTACCATTAAGGTGTGGGTAATATGTAAGGTACAGCTAAATAAGAAATTCTTGCTCAGAACAGATTTTCTGAGCGGCAGTGCTGAGTCAATAAAGTTGAAAGGTTTCACAAGGGATATTTTTGCATGTAATCTCTAATCCAGTCTCACAGGAAGTCATGAAAATGTTTTGTTTTGAAAGATCAGTGCATTCTGTGTTTGATATAATTTATTATATGCAAATTTAAATAGTAAAGCAGAAGAAAATATTCTTATCTTTTATGATGAACCTTCTTTGAATACTATTTTTTATGAAGCATTGTCTTTTTGTCCTTATTTTCCAATCTCAGGATATTCAGGCTTTGTCAAAATCCAGAGAGGTCAGTTTCAAGAAGGTCTTTTGGTGGCACTGTCCAACCATCCAATTTCTCTGCAAGGTTTTATTACCTTTGTAGGAATAGAAATGGAAAGATAGTACTAAGTCTGTCTGTCTGTATAGATATTACATGGACAGACAGGAGAAGTAAATGGCCATAGAATAAAACACAAGAAGTTCCATTACCTGACATGAGGAAGAAGCTTTTTACATTGAGGGTGGCAGAGCTGCCCAGGGAGGTATGTGTGCTGCCCAGGTGGAGGGTCCCTCTCTGGAGACATTCAAACCACATCTGGATGCGTTCCTGTGTCACCTGCGCCAGGTGACCCTACCTTGGCAGGAACCTGGACTGTGCATCTGTGATTATGTGTGCCATTAACTCTATTGTTGGAAACATTACTCCAGTTTATAAAATGTACTTTTTTACAGCTTTCTTTACTTCCATAGGTACATACCTTCCTTGGAAATTGTGTCTTTCTTGCCCATGAGTTCTTTCCATTCTTTTTTATATTGAATCTCTTCAAGATGTTAAACTAATATTTCACAGAATCACAAAATATTCTGAGCCACAAGGATCATCAATTCCATCTCTTAAATGTATGGCCCATGCAGGGATTGAACCCCCAACCTTGGTGGTTTTAGCTCCAGGCTATAACCAACAGAGCTAATCTCAGGATATCTGTCAGAAAAAATTGTAAACCTTCCTGAAGTATTAAATACACTAAAGCCTGACAATGCATTCATCACAACTTGCAGGACTGATTGACTATGTAGAAAATTATAAAATTACAACATTTTATTCAAACTGTATTATATTTATTATACAAAAAAGTCTCATAAACACATAGTTATCAGAAAAGCAAAATAGATTACATTAATTGCCTTTGACAAAAGCACTCGTGTAAATTGAATGCATTGAAATTGTTGATACTGAAAAGAGTTTTTAAAGTGATAATTTCTTTAATGTTTTGTATGAAGCCACTTGCAGAATATAGTGACTGCATACTTGCATTTATGGCTGATTTTATCCAAGTCACTGTTATTCCTGAAGTGGAAGCTATTTTCTAAATAAAGTCTATATTTTCTGTTCATCACAGGTCTTCCCAGAGGTCTGAAGCCAGAAGGAAACAATAAGATCTGCATTATATAAGTTCTGAAACGTCACAGATGAACTTTTGCATCTGTATGACACAGCAGTACTGCTTGTCCACTGTCCCAAGCTGCTCCATTACTACATTTCACTAAAGGGACCTCAAGTGAAAACTGGGAATAAGGCCAAGATGCATTGCTAATTTTGTAGGCTTGTTTCCAAACAGTCTTTTCCCAGGAGCATGCTGCCTGTGCTCCTGTGCCACGGGGGAAGCGAGTCAGCTGGTGGGTGCAGGCTGGCGCGTGACTGGCGTGTGCCAGGGCACTGGGGCACATGGCTGGGTTGGCATCGAGCCCA
Organism: Melospiza georgiana; assembly: GCF_028018845.1. Lineage (NCBI taxonomy): Eukaryota > Metazoa > Chordata > Aves > Passeriformes > Passerellidae > Melospiza > Melospiza georgiana. Next base: position 95,097,234 of record NC_080432.1, read on the forward strand.
CTTCTCTATAGCAGGACTGACTTGAGAACCAGGCAGTTAAAAAACAAGTTTGTGGATCCTAGCATTGGTAAATCACCCAAATTTGGCCATTCATCTTTTAACAGATATGTGTTTTATTGTTCTGTAGGAAAACTCCATCAGGCAACTGAGAGATTTTCCCCAAAGAAATGCAGCCTGCTGTATATTTTCTTTTCTTTTACCCTTGGTGGCATAAATAACAGCATATTTATATTTATCTGCTTTTATTTCTTTGTTTCTAGTTCTTTAAATCTCCTCACCTAGCAAACTGTTAGAGAAAAGGCTTCTTACAGTTCTTTGTTATGTCAAAGCTGCTGCTCTATCTGTACAACTGCAGTGAGATTTGGATGCATGTGTGTTGTACAGTTAGCGAAGCCACATCCTATAAAAGAAATTAGTTATATAAATGGAAAGGATGTATGTCTATACTGGGAGTAGCTGCCAGCATAGCTGCTTCAGTCAAATACCTCAGCTGTGCCAGTACACTTTTCTCACTGCAGCACTCTTCTCACTGACCGTCGTCACTCATGGAAGGCATATGATGAAAAGCCTTCCCTCTTCTCCAGTAAAAAGGCACTTAAGAATATGTGTGGTGCTTTTCTGAATTACAGTCTCTGTTTTTAAATATATATAAATGAGCAGTTTAACAAGTGAATTTACATTCTGCAGCCCTCAGCTGCAGCCCTATCTTTAAATTCAAGGTGCTATCCCTAAAACAACAACATTTTTCTTCCTTGATTGCACCTACCTGATGTTCCTGCAGGCACATTTAGGAATACTATCATTGCAATTTGCATATCTATTTTAACTCTTTTAAACTGTGTGTTTACAACAATACGATGACAAAATTTGTCATCCCAAATGACTTTCTGTTACTGGAGGGTCAGTGCTTTGCATTTTTTTTTTAAATAACACAAGAGGTACAGCCAAGGGCAGGGGATGAAAAATTACTAGACTTTACAATCAGCATTAGGAGCATCCACAAAGGAACAATAGCAATAATAGCAAACATGTTCATCTGTGAACTCCATAGGATACCATTAAAAACTGCTTTCCTTTCTCTTTAAATAAATACTTAATATTCTGTTTCCAGTTTAGCAAAAACAACATTTAGGAATCGCCACATTACTCTGGATCGGTATCAATTTGCCTAATAGATTATTCTACCCCTGACAGCAGCCAATACTGGCTGTTCAGAAGAAGGTACAAGAAACACATTAATGATCAATTATGGAAGAATCTGCCTTTTGGGCGGCAATTCACAATTTTTATATGCTAGTCACCTTTTGCAAAAAGGATACTGGGTGTACCAAACCACTGCATGGAGATATGAATAATGGGTTTTCTGCCTTCTCTTATAAATGTTCTTTGAGCTGTCTAATAGTTTAAAAGTCCATGTTTTCCACTATTAAATAAATTATGATCCATTGTGCTTTTCTTGTACTTTTCAGGGTGTGGTAAGGTGTAGGGGGCCTCATGGCTATTGCATAAATGATACGTCAGGGTTCCCTTCCTCTACCAAGAGAGAACCTGAAGCAGTCATTCTGGCATTCCAGTTTTTAGAATCCTGAAGAATAACTCAGAGATGTATGTCTTGTTCCCATCTTTCCAGCCTCAGTTTATTTCTATGAGCTTTGCAGAAGGCTACATTCCTCAATTTCAGAAATCATGAGGAATGAGGTGGTGCTCCCAGACACGGAATTCTATGTTTTGTGGGTTTACTTCAGTGCATTGTACATGATTAAACAGAAATCTTGTAACTGAAGCAGTATGAATTAACATTCCTTGATAATTTCTATTTGAAACAATGGTCATGTGTCTGAACCTAACAAAAGCTTTTATCCTCTTGACTTTTGATCATGCTAAGTTTTGGATATTTTTTAACCCACTGAATAAAGGCTATATCTAATTTTTTTCAGTAGAGTTTTTTAAATTCTGGTTTTTTTCAGATTTTTGAGCTGGCTCAGATTGATGCTTTTGGGCATTGGTAGAGAGACCATGTAGCACATTTTTCAGATTTAAACAGTTTTTGAGATGGAAAGAATGTAGACAAAATAATATTTTTCAGTGGTTTTCATATGTCCCTTGTTGGAGTATCTTGCTGAGAAATAACTAGGAGATCAGTTGCTCTGAGGGGCTTCACACATTTGAAAAATCTTGAGCTCTGAAAGGGAAAATAAGGGAGAAAAGAGGAATAGAGCTAGACTTTCCACTCTCTAGGGACGGTGTCTGACATGAGTTAGACCTACTTAAGTTTTAGATCACATAGCCTTTACTCATTTGCTTCTAGTTTCAGGACATTTTTTATTGTCATACGGTCTTAGTGCTGCACTTTTGTGTTGAAAAAGCTGTTCTGAGTCATTGCACCTACTAATGAAAGTCAAACCAAAGAAGAGTCCCATTCAAGCACTAAATTCAGCACAGTTTGCTGTGGAGGCACAGCTGGCTGGGTAGTCCTCTGCAGCTGGGGATAAGGCTGTGAGTCAGAGATCTGCAGGATTTAACCTCGGGGGCAATGGAGCAGCTCATCTGCTATTCAGCAAGGCCCACTTGAGACAGGGAGAGACTGAGGAGGGAGGGATCTGATGTGCAGCTAACCCAGTAACAGTGACAGCACTGAAAAAGCAAATCTGATTATTATAATCTTGGTGTCTCTTCTGCATACTACCCAAGCTGCTAGTCTACGTATAAAAAAGCAAAACCCATGCAAGTCCCCTGTGTATTGTTCTTTTCCCTATTGTGCTTAATGACTGATCAGTTATATAAAGCAGGTACAACTCTCTGATAATGCTTATGTAAGTACCTGTTTAGTAATCCTTCTCTGAACATCAAGTTTTAACTGATGGAATTTATTAACATTTATATTGCTGTAGAGCTGAGAGACATCAGCTAGGTTACAGATACCTTGTGCTAGGTGCTGTAAAAAGAGAGACTATCAGCATGCCACATGAATCCTTGCTCCATATATTTATTTTATGAAATATATCTTCTATATTTGCATTAATGCGAGGTGACAGAACATTGTAAAATTGACCAGCAATTTATAGCCTCTTTATTTTTTAATTAAAAACATAAATATGCTCCTATGTAGCAAAAGAGAAGTTTTCTAAAATGAATTCAGAATTACTTAACCATCTTCATTCCTTACACCCACAGCTGTAGAGGATTTTCCTATAAAGATATGGAAATAATTTGACTTTTAAAAAATATCAAGGAATAAATGAAGAAATAATCATAAGCTTTTATTAATTTAGGCTAATATAGCAGTAGGTGAAAGATTAACTTTTAGCAGTGCACAAATAATGATTCAAAACTCACAAACAATACCTTTATCAGTTATTGAGGAGTAAAATGTCCCTTTAACAAACAAATGTAGACATTTGGAACTATCATCTGCTCAGGTGCATGGGAGGCTGGGAGGAGACAGAGTCAGGACAGGTGATCCAGACTGACCAGGGGGATATTGCAGATCATACAGCATCATGCTCAGTATATAAAGCAGGTGAGGAAGAAGGAGAAAGTGGGGCTATTTGTGGTTGTGGTGTTTGTCTTCCCAAGTCACAGTTATGTGTGATGGGGTGCTGCTCTCCTGGAGATGGCTGAACATCTGCCTGTCCTTGGGAAGCACTGAATTAATTCCTTGTTTTGCTTTGTTTGTCTGCATGGCTTTTGCAATAGGAGACCGGGATTCAGTTGTTCTGCTGCTAGAAGTAGTTATCTATAAGGGTGAAATTGAACTTACTATACGTGTAGTTGGAGGAAAACTCAAAGAGTTGAATTCGCTCAGTGTCCTGAAAGAGCCAATGCACAGTCAGAAGTGGGACTGTTCGTGATTCAGCTGTAAGAGATTTTTAAGCAGGGTATGATTGTACAAGGGGTTTGAAGAGTAGAACTTACACTTAACCAAACAGGAAAAGTGAGCTAACAGACATGCACTTTTGTCTGAGTTCAAGGAAGGAAAAATTGAAGACATGGAGGTAAGTGGAAGGTAAAAGGCAAAAAGGTTTTCTGAAGAGAAATTTCGCCTCACCAGTCTGCTACCTATTCTTGGCCAAGGCACTTTCTAGACACAGAAAACACAACTGATCTATCCTACCACACATCACCTGAAGGATTCCTTGATACAGGGCATTGGTGCTTGAAGTTTACATAAATTTGTATAGTAGAAATAGAAAATATATAGAAAATATTTTTTTTTTCTATATATAGAAAAAATCATTGAAGAAAAGTCCCTCAAAGATTTTTAGTATACATATACCTATTCCAATTAGGAAGTCTGTGAGCCATGGAGGTAAGGAGACATTTTGAGGGAAGTAAAGCTGCATACTCAGCCCATTTTTATTCTTTTATACATGTGGGCTATTGACAAATAGACCTTTAGTCTGATCAGTATGACCATCCTCATTCTTATCTGAACAGCACTGAATTATGTGACAGGAAGTTATTAATTAAGCTGGAGAAGATGTAGGAATAATTCCAGAATTTTAAAATGAATAAAGCCAGGGCTGTATTAGCTATCACAGCAGTGATTCTTCCCATCAGCTCTGATGAGACCATTCTGGGCACCATTCTAGGCTCCTTAGTAAAAAAGAGATATGGAGTTCTTCCAGAGACTGCAATGAAGGACAACAAAGACAATTAAGGGAGTGGAATACCTCGTATTTGGAGAAAGGCTAGAAGAGCCAGAACTGTTTAGTCCAGAGAAAAGAAGACACAGGGACATCTTATTAATATATATAAACACCTAGAGAGAGGATGAAAAGAGGTCAAAGCCAGGCTCTTATCAATGGTACCCAGTGACAGAACCACAGGGACACAAACCAACAGGCACAAACTGAAACAGAGGAGGTGCTGTCTGAACATTGTGATACATTTTCTCACTGTGAGGGTGACCCAGAACTGGCACCTGTTGCCCAAATAGTCTTGACATAGTCCTGGGCAATGTGTTCTGAAATTGATAGTCCAACCAAATAATTCCTGTGGGAGGTGTGTATTAATTACCTTTTCCCAACTTGAAAATTATTAAACATGAATTTCATTTAAAATGCAAAGGTCAGAAAGAATTCAGCTATTTAGAATCATTACCTGGTCAAGACTGTTATTCGCAAATTTAACAGAAGCACTGAACATATTGTGGCTAAATCTAGTTCTTTACCAACTTAAATTAAACATCTTTTTCCATGAGTTAATTGTGTGGTTGAGTCTTCCTGGGCAAAATATATTGTGGAAACATTTATCTCAGGTGCATTTCTGAACTGATTCACAAAAGCATGCACCAATATTTTCATAGGAATTAGGATCTTAGCTGTATTCCACAGGGATAGAAAATATTTGACAGGAAATATGTTTTCTAGTATGTTCAGATAAGCTGTCCTCTGGTTGTTTAAGATTTAAGTTCTTATCACCTTAATAGTCATTCTTGTCAAAGCAGATACACGAACAGCTGAGGTCTATATTTATAGAGACTTATGTTGAATCCTAGTATTTTATTTAGGGAAAGGTGATATTGGTAAGTTGTCTCAAGGGTCAAAATTTACCACTGGAGCAAATCCAAATGGATTTTAAGAGATTGTCATCACAGAGACTGATCTTGATAACTAGTGGTCTCAGTGTTGTTTCTATATGAGGCACTGCTCAACATGAGGCCTGCAGATGTCCCCAGGAGAAGAGGGAAGATATAGGAAGAAGCTGGTTGGGCTATATAGGAAGAAGCTGGTTGGGCTCAGCTTAGCAGGTAGTAAGGACCAATGTGGAGCAGTAAATGTTTTTAGGAGGAGGAAAAGAAAGGAAGCTGGAGGAAAAGATGCTGGAGATCCTGAAGATGGCCATAGGAGCAAGGAAGGAGCAACCTGATGCAGATGGAACAGAGGCAGTGGTGCCCTGCTCCCAGATGTGGATGAGTGTTGGAGCACTGTACTCTGTTTCTGGAAGTAAGGTTTAAATGAGTTTAAAACTTGTACTGGTGGTGCAAGTGGGAAAGTCTGTGAATACTGTCTGGTGGGTTGAGGTGGGAGTTGATGGTATGGTCCTTCACACAGTACTTAAAGCATTTATGCCCATGGCAGTTCCACTGTCTGTGTGGAAAGCTCTGTGTGTTCTTTGCCAGGGTACAGCTTTTTGTCTGAGCCCATGGAAGGCTCAGGCTGGGGGAGGCTGGTGTTCAGCACACATTTTGGCCCTGCTCTGCCTCTGTGTTTTCTCTGCATGTCTGCACATCAGTGGGGCTCATGTTCACACTGACACAGCCCAAAGAGGGATCAGCTGCGTTATTATCTAAATCCCAGCAGTGTGCTTGGATCCAATGATGACATGAATATACACTATTTCTGCACAAACAGAATTGCACTGAGAAAAGCAAGGAGGATGGCAGATGGGAGCTGCAGCTCACCAGGTGTGGAGGTTTACAGGGACTCCTTCTCTGGCGTTTTTACTCATTATCTTTTCATATGGTACTTTCTCAAAAAAAGCCAATGTAGTTCTGGTCTCTCAATTATCTGTCTGTGTGATTGTACACATGTACATAACTATCTATAATCTTTCTCTGTAATATTGCCAGAGTGATTTTTTTTTTTTAAATCAGAACAGTTGCCAGTAGCTCTGTCTCTGCCTGTTTTATTCTCCAGTGAGGATACAATTTCACAGAGCAGATCTAACCATTCTGATTTCCCAGAATGTACGAAAGTTTGATCTTTTTAAAAGGAAAGGCACCTTGAGTATTATTGCTACTGCTGCTTCTCTTTAATGGTTATATGGTGACACTGCTTCGCATAGGATTACTGTCACTGGCACAGAGGGGATGGGAGATTGGCTGCCTTGAGGGATGAGACAAGATGAGATGAGATGATAAAGGAAAGAGGATGTTACCTCTGCAGCATCTGGCTCCATCTCTCAATTTTCATTCCATGTGTTCTGTGTGGAACCAAAGTAGGGTTTGTAGCAGTTTCTTGTCTTTGCACTACTGCCATTGTTAGGCAACTGAAAAGACAATGAGAGAATTGTGAAAAATCTATTTTACTTAGAATAGCTGTACTGTGTAATTATTCAAGAGGGCTTAGCAGGCAAATGAGATAAAGCCAAAAGTTAGGCAGATCACCAAAGGTACAGAATACAGTGACAGAGTGATGCATAAAATTCTTTGGAAAGCATTGATGTAATTATATTACCAATGTCCTCATATTGCAGTGAACATGGTTTTCAGTGTGCTGCATTTCTGCTTAACTGAAATGAAATCCCTAAATTTATTAACTAATTTTTGCTTTGTGCAGCAAAGGCTGAAGCTTTTTCTGCAAAAATCAGATTCCAGTACACTGACTCATTTGGAATACAGCAGTTAGAGCCAATCTGAGCCATTTTTACTTTATGTGTACCAAAAGTGTCACAAATAAGACTGTAATTGTAGGAGAGAAAATTGTAAAAGGAGTCAGAGGCCCAACAGTGCATGGAGAAGAATAAATGTTTTAGCTGGCCTCCACGTGTCAGAGCACATTTCCCTCTGTGGGCAAGGTCATGTGTGTGTCTTGAGTTTGCACCTGATGTCAAACAAGCAGCTGCTCTGCCAGCAGTTTTACCTTTTCACTCTACAAAGCTGTGTCTATCCCACATAGTTTAATTTAAAAGGTTGTCCCATAAAAATCTCAGAAATGAGAGATTTGAGTTTTCTATTGAAACTTTCCCATAGCAGTCTATTACTAGATGCTTGTTTGTTTCAGGGAAAGGTAATTAAAGAGCCAGAAGAGAAAAGAAGGAAAAAAGGTATCTCACCTTTCTGGCATATTTTCAAATTATTCAATTAGAGACACACTAAACAAAATTTGTTTAAAGACGTGATTGATGTTGGATCTTTAACAAGGCGCTGTCATTGGATAGAGGGGCTTTTTATTAATGCATGTGGCGTGATAGAAATGTGTGGGACAGGATGCCAGGCTGTTGACAGTGTTTGTGTGTTGTATATGTTTTACATGAAGAGATGGGCTGTGTAAAGATGCATTTTGTTTCTTCTTTCACTGGTTCATTTCTTTAATCTGAACTGAAACTGAACTGAAACTGAAAGATCTTGCTGTGAGGCAAGCAGTTTTGAGTGAAAAGGGCTGTTAAAATCTACCTTGAAGGAGAATATTTTATATATAGACTGTTATTTTCTTTTTAAAAGCTTAGTGATTGCACTCTATGCCATGCATACTGCAGAGGGCTGCAAAAACACTCATGATCATTTGATGTTCCTGAATTTCTGTGTATATATACATGCACATATATGAAGATGTATATGTACATATTTCATACACACATATTCATCTATAAGCATATACATCTGGATGATATGTAAATATGTATACATGATATATACATATGGGTGTATATATATGTCAGCACCATCAATAAGAGAAGTAAAATGCTGTTAGCACTGCCTATCAACAGATTTTAGAGGTAGAAGCTGTTTGGTGGGAGGGCTCTTCATCACATATAGAGAAGAAAAGCAAACTGTGAAATCCTTATTATCTTTGAAAATGCACTTCAAAATGGAGCAGTCTTTTTTTTTTCTTATGGTCATTTAATCTGTCTATAAATAGACATATTCTCTTTTACTCTTTCTATTTATTTATTAATTCTGTAGTGATTAGTTGCCTTGTGCACAAAGTAGCCCTGATGAAATCAAAAATTTGATTGCTTTTATTAAGAGATTATAGCTACATCTTGCATACAGATACCAGTAGCTCTGGGGAAACCTAAGGTGGTCGTGCACAGTGTTGGAAGAAGTTAAAATGTAGGTACTAGTCAACAGTTTAAAACACATTCTGGAAATACACACAATGACATTTTCCACCAGGCTTCTAAGGAAGATTCAGACAGTAGTTAGGGGTAGAGAAAACAAGAAATTTTGTTCAAGAAACACTAAAGAAAATAGTTTCATAAATTGGTTAATGGTTATTTGTTTTATCCAAAAGACAATTTGTGATTTTTTTGCTTTTCTTCCTAAAGATCTCTAAGATTTTTTATTAGGAATTAGAAATGGATAAGCATGGTAAATACTTTCACAAAGAATGGGATTTGAAACTGTAAACACTTATGTACTTGAATAACTTTACTGAGATTTGTGCTTGACCAAGTATGCATGTATGCATGATTTGCCTTTCAACATGACTTGATCTTTTGCTTTTATCCAAGTGCTAAGAGCAGGCCCTGGAAGGAACCCAGCATTACTCAAAGTGGTTTCATGCAAGTCTTAATTCAGAGGCCCCTTTTTTTTGATGTTTTTACAAACATAATTGAATGTAGTCTGAGCATCAAGTCCATTCACAAAAAAATTGCAGCCAGACAATAACTCTTTCAAAAATGCTTTTGTGATTGCTTTTGCTACAGCACCAACTACATAAAGCATTGAAGAATTGTCCAGTAAATAAAAGGTACTGTTAGAAACTGCTAATAAAATTTAGAAAACCATGCAGTGACAAATTCCAAAAGAGCAGTCTTTTGATAGAAATGATGCTCGTGTTAAAGTAACAAGAGGTAAAAAATGAAAGGTTCAGAAAATCTAACTTTATAGAGTGACACACTCAGACACATTTCCTATAGGTCTAAAATGAAAATTTCCACTTAAGAATAAAGATTTTGAACAAATGGCAGAGTTAGCAGAAAGCACTACAGGACCTTGGAATTTGGAGAAAATACGTTAACACAAACATGTTGTGTACATATTACCAGAAATAAGGAGGAAAAGGCAGTAAAACAAAACATTTTTCTGAATATATGTCTCAAGACCTGCACTCAGACAATGGAATTTTTTCATCTGTTATATCAGAGCCATTAGATGAGCTCAGTAAATTTACCATTTGAAAACAACTGGGTAAAATATAGCCATTTTTTTCAATGAAAGAGCTGTTCACACTATAGCCATTTTAGGTATGAAAAAATATTGTTTGGGACAAAATATCTGAAAAGGAAGAAACTAGGCAACACTGTTAGGAAACAATTTTTCTATTGAAGAATCTCCTAAAATTGGCCAAATGCTCTTGCAACAGATAACAAGCTATATTTCCTGACTACAGAGTCTGAGAAATTCTTAATTGCCCATAAATCCATGTACTAGAAAGTTTGGAAAATTTAATGAGTTGGCAACAGACTTCAAAGAAAAGGATATAATGCAGACTGAGTTACTGGAAACTAAAGGACAGTGAATAAATAAGAAGGACTGCAGCTGAAGTGTTGGGGATTTAGGACAAACTAACCCATATACTTTGTAGATTTAATCTTCTTTTCATGGTCAAGGATATCAGTCTTCTACAATGATGATCACCTCTACATATAGTTTGAGGCATGAATTTGAAAAAGTAATACATATGTTGCCTTATTGAAAATTATCTTAAACTGTTCATTTTCCTCACTTGTGTCTTTAGTTGCTTGAAACAGAAGAGTCACATAAAGGACAACACTGTAATCTTTTAAGAGTGATGAAAGGTGGTCAGGTCTTTGTGTGGTCTCATCCTCCCATGCACTCTCACAGCCCCACATAATCAGGGTCATGTTTCTTGCACCCAACTGAGAAACTCTACTACTCTCACTGCTGTACTGTGATACCTCACTGCTGTAAGCTCTTTTTGTTTCTCTGTTCTTTGAGAGTTTGATGTGGCCTGACTTGTTCACTCATATATAGAAAAAACTGGTTTTTGGAGGCTTGGGCCTTGCATCTTTGAACTTCTAATTAAAATGCTGATTGGGACTCTGATTACATGTCTGATCACTTCTTTAAAATCTATATATGCTCCATTAGAACACTGTTCAAAAGCTTCTCCTTTTTCACATCTCAGTTAGCATTTGTGAAGCTTCTGTTTCCAGCCTACCACAGAAATGAAGACATTGCAAAAAAAAGCTTACAAACATCAGTTAGTAAGAGCAGCACTAGCAGATCATAGAATCATAAAATCTAACCTAAGGGTTGGAAAAGACCTTTAAAATCATTGCCATCCCAATCCAGCCATCAACCCAGTACCCCCACCATGTTCACCATTAAAACATGTCCTCAGTCATGAGCCACATCCATACTGCTCTTGAACACTTCCAGGAATGGTGACTACATCACCACCCTGGACAGCACATTCCAATGCTTTAAAACACTTTCAATGAAAAAAAAAATCTAATATCTAATCTAAACCTCCATTTCATCTTGTCCTGTCCATTGTTACCCAGAAGAAGAAATTGACACCCACCTCACTGCAGCTTCCTTTCAGATAACTGTAGACAATGATAAGACCATCCTCCCCTAGCCTCCTTTTTTCCAGATTCAACAATCCCAGCTCCTGCAGCTGCTCCTTATAGGACTTGTGCTACAGCCCCTTCATCAGCTCCACGGCCCTTCTCTGGGCTCACCCAAGGATCTCAATATCTTTATTGTAGTAAGGGGCCCAAAACTGAACACAGCACTCAAGATGTGGCCTCACCAGTGCTGAGTACAGGGGGATGACCACTACTCCAATCCTGCTGGCCACATTATTTGTAATACAGGCCAGGATACCATTGGCCTTCTTGGCCACCTGGGCACACTCTGACTCACGTTCAGCCAGCTGTTCATGTTTATGTTCATGTTTGGCACTTCCAGGTCCTTTTCCTCTTCCCCCAGCCTGTAGCACGGCCTGGGGTGTTGTGATCCAAGCACGGGACCCAGCACTTGGCCTTGTTTTACTCATACAAATGGTCTCAGCCCATCAATCCAGTCTGTCCAGATCCCTGTGCAGAGCCCTCCTTCCCTCCAGCAACTCAACACTCTCACCCAACTTGGTGTTGTCAGCAGACTGACTGAAGGTGCACTTGATCCTCTCATCCAGATTATCAATAGATATTAAACAGGACTGGCCCCAATGCTGAGCCTTGAGGATCCCCACTAGTGAGCAGCCCCCAGCTGCTGTGGCACCATTCACCAGCACTCTCTGGGCCTGGCCAGCCAGCCAGCTTTAATCCAGCAATGGGAGCACCTGTGCAAGCCATGGGCAGCCGGATTCTCCAGGAGAATGCTGTGGGAGGCAGTAACAAAGATTTACTGAAGTCCAGATAGACAATACCCACAGCCTGTTCCTTATCCACTGGCAGGTCACCTGTACTGAATGGAGATCATGCTGGTGAAGTAGCACCTGCCTTTCCTAAACCTTTCCTGGCTGGGCCTGATCCTCTGGTTGTCCTGTATATGTTGTTTCATGATGCTCGAGATGGTCTGCTCCATGACCTTTACTGGAAATAAGATGGGATCACATTTCCATCTTCTGGTCATTTAGGACCTGCCTGGTGGACCAGGACTGCTAGTAAATTACTGAAAGCAATTTGGTGAATGATATATAAATAAAACCACATAATGTGGCATCCTATGTTCACTTTGATAAAAATCTTGTAAAAAATGTTCCTCTAAACCTGTTACAGTATATGAAATAACTCTACTTAGCCATATAAATAAAGTTGTCCAATTCAAGTTTTGCCATCTCAGAAGCTATTGGATAAGATTCCTACTAAATGGCTGTGAGAAGTCCTGAATAAATCCCAGTCATTCCTAAACTCGAATAAAACCAGTCATTTATGAATGACTACATAAACACAGTAAGATGAAGTATATCTTGTGTAATTTTCATCTTCTGTAGACACTTAGGAAACAGGCATTCTGAAAAACTCAAAACTATCATAATGACTATCTTAGATTGACTATGTGTTGTACACACTAAAAATGAAAGTACCTGAAAACCCATTTTTCTGAGGCTTTGAAAATAAGTGTTAATAAAGCAGTTCTATTTTGTATTTGCTACAATTGCAACAATTGTAACAATTCTGTCCCAAGGACTGGAAAGTATTTTTGAGACTGTAACAGCAGAACAAGTATCTGATTTGGGCTCATAATTTGTTTCTCATTTCTCCTTGCTTAATGACCAACCTACACCAGACCAGCTTTTAGGTAGGAGTATTCCCTTTTTGTGTAGGAACAGGTCTGCCTAAAGAGAGAAAATATTAGAACCAAAGCTTAACCATCTCTTCATGTTTGTTCTCTCCCCTCCTTCACAGAGCAACGTTCAGCCAGGTTTCTACTTGACTCATGGTGCCACAGAGCAAGAGCATAGGGTGTTTAAGGCTTTCCTCCCTGGCATAAAAGGTCTGGCTAGTTAGACAGAATCTCAGCAAAGATCTCAGCTAGTTAGACAGAATCTAAGCATAAAATCTCTTTTCAATGTGAGAACCACAACTGAAAAAGTCACAGAAAAATAAAACCTTTTCCAAACCATCTGCCCACAACTCTATTCAATGCTCTTCATCAGTCTAGGGGTTTTTTCTTCCTTCTTGGGGGGCACTGACATGATGCACTTCCAAAGTAAAAGGTGACACCTGCTGTGAAAGCAATGAAGATTATTAGTGTGTCTAACTTCAAATGGTTTCCAATCTTTCAGTGATTATGGATGCTTCCTATCAAAACTGTCCAAGATGCTGTAACTTTTATATGGGTTTCTGCAAAAAGATAAACCTTGGAAGTTGCTGGACTGTAAAATAGAGGTACACTATAACCCTGGCAAACCTTTAAAAGATAAATCTTGGCAGCCACTAGACTGTACAACATTAACACACTCTGACACCTTTGGATGTCTGAAACTCTAGAGAAGGATCCGAGAGGTTGTTTTTCTCATGTAACAGAATGAAGAAGACAGTGTTACCTCAAAAATGCACCTGGCTTAAGTGCATTCACAACTATCCTGTGTAAGTGCTTATATCTTTAGTGAGCTCTTTCTAGAAAGGCAACAGTGGCAATTACTTAGTTGGTTTATGTTGGCTTACACACTGTAATGATAACTATGAAACAAAGTCTGGCAATTCCAGTTCTCAGAACAATGCTTTATCTCTAAAACATAAGCTACAGAAATAGTCAATAATTTTAATGACAATGTAACATTTTTAGTAATTTTGCAGGTTTAAAATGTTTAGTCTTAAAAACCTTCCCAGAAATGCAAATTCTAAACTCACTTATCCGAGAGACTGTACCACGTAGGAACTTCTAAGAGCTGGGTAACTAGACTCGGATTTCTCTGTCCCAGCTGCAGGAGCAGCTACCTGAATTTTATTTGTATGGTTTCACATAGGTCTTGCTATGATGCAGCAGCACTTGCTTGACCTCCATACTTCCTTTTCACAAATTCCTACTTGGCATTTTCTTCTGTTCTGTTGCAGCACATTTGCCTGCACTCTGACTCGGTGTCCTCATCTTCACGCTTGTCTGCCACCCCTCTGCATCCCTCCTGGTCCCTACATTAGTCTCACTCAATTTGCTGTCCTGTTTCCAAATGCATTTTCCCTCCCCACTGCTCCCACTGTATCTGACATGTCCATATTCCCCTGTCCCCGGCTTGGCCCTCACAGAATAGCAAACAGACCATTAGCTTCTCTGATGGCATCCTGTCTTCTGCTCGATTGCAAATAACAAGGAGTGGCATCCATCTTCACTGGTTTACCCTCACTTTCTTCCAGAAACCTTAAATGGATCTGGCAACCAATCTTCTGAGATCAGGTTTGGCCTGGTCATGGTCTTGACAATGGGAGGTAGAAAGCATTTTACTTACAGATCAAGTTTCACAGCTTTTTAAATGAAAAATTAACAATAAGCATGTCATATGCTAAAAATTACTAGTAATATATTGATAAAACCCCTCTAACTAGTCTTTCCTTTGATTTGAACAGCAGGAAGGCTGGTGGTGCTGCTCACAGAGATCCTGCACAGCAGGAAGGATGGTGGTGCTGCAGAGGTGCGAGCTCAGGGCAGATTTGAGAATAGGGCTTTTCTTTTGGTACTGGTCAGACTGTGCTCCAGTGAAAACCTTAAAAAATGTTAGCATCATTTACTGAGTCTCAGCCCTGCTTGCTTTCACTGGCTTTCACCTCTCCATGGAAAGTTGTTCTGTGCTTTGGAACAATTCTGCCATTTCTGTGACATCTTTCTGTAAAAAACTAGAAATGATGGCAACTTCATTATGGTATCTCTAGCTGCACTCTGTAGAAAACTAATCATGATCTAAAACTAAATCCTGGACCTAATAAAATACTTTGCCTTCTATGACTTCAGAAGCTGTATTTTATTTCTAAAGCTAATCTATCCTTAATGTATGGGGAGGGAGGACAATAGACCATGTAATCTCAGTGCAGGCTGGGAATCTCAGGCTTGGTGGGTTTTGACAGTTTTGAATAGCAATCCATCACTTAACAGACAAATAGAGGCTACAGTCTTTGCAGCAGCTCTTTTTCAACACCAAAATGACATCCATCCCTCTGCAAGGGAATGTACAATGTCATTCTCAGAGAGGAATAGATTTCAAACACTACTGGGCTGGAGTGGGCTGTTTGCAAGGTGGTTTGAGTGTTTTTTGGTTTATTTTCAAGAAACTGGTTCTCCAATGGTGAGTTGATATTTTTGTCACCCAGACTTTTCAGCAAGTGCATACCAAAGTACTATACCTAAATAGTGAACAACAGCAAACAGAGGATCACAGACATGTAGCTACATGTCACAGGGAAAACAAGAATTTATACTGGCATATGCAAAGCTCCATCTGAAAGCAGAACTGATGCAATGTGTACATCAGAGCATATCCTCTATTGTTATTTTCTTTCATGAAAGTTTTGACACCAGGGGAAAATGTTTGTAAAGATTTGTCTAAGGCAAACTGCATTATATATATACATAATACAGTGACTTTCCTGGTGAGTTCTTCAGAGGGTGGGATGTAATACAACAAGTATAATTTCAAGTTTGACCCAGTATAGTTCATCAAAACATTTTTACTCAGTATAGTTCATCAAAATAGTTTTGTTAGGACTTGATCATAGAATATATTGTACATGTAACAATCAATACTGTGTACTCATAAAGAAAGATCAAAACAAATGAAAATCTAAATGTTAGATTTTCTTAACAATTTCTTTCTTTTACTATACAGTACTTTTCTTCATAGTGGTGACCTTGTTAGAAGTCTGACAGATCATTAACGACCATGCTTTCCCATGATATTATGTAAGATACTTTACTCTCAGAGGTCCACAGAACTTTCTTTTCACTTACATTTGCAAATAGAACTGAGGGATTATGCATCTAGCTATTTCCTTCATTATTTATTATCATGAGCATGTGTTCTTTGAATAAATTTGAGAAGTCATTTGGATTGATGGATATAAAAATTTAATCCATCAGGGACTGGATTTAGCAAAATTTCAATATTAACAATTAACCAGTAGACCTGCTTGTTAAGAACAATTTCCCTGGAAACAGTATATCATAATCATAAAGTAGTATAACAAGCCAAGAACTCTTTCCTAGTAAACCATTTCCTGCTGTATTTTTTGATATTCATTCTGATAGAGAGGAATATAGTAATTGTTTAATTGTTTCCTGTTGGTATGTCCAATTCAGTGGCTCTCAGTCATCAGTCACCCTGTGGCCCTGCAGCAGTAATTTGGCAGTTCCATAGATTTTTAAGCCATCAGGGACCATTAGATCATCTTGTCTGATCTTTCTGCATAAAGCAGGTCAGAGAATTTCATCTAGTTATCTCCTGTATTGAGTGGAGCACCGGGTATGTAACCAAAGCTCACACTTATGTCACAAAGTTTACCTTTTTGTTGTTTTTAAATGGGGAACATTACCTTCTATTTCATACCTAAGATGTGCAGATCCATTAATGTTTCCAAAGACCCTAAGATACTGGGATTTAATGTGCTATAAATGTGAACAGTAGAAATATTTCCAGTGATGACCTAACCAGGATTTTTTAATCAATATGATGAATTGGATAGCAGGACAAATGAATCTGTAGTGTCTCCAGCAGGAAGGAGTTTTGCCAATTCAATTCAAGATTTTTTTATTATAATATTTGCTGATAATTTGGAGAAGATATACAGTGAAAAATGACATTTAAAAAATGCAAAAATAAAAATGTCAACCAGAAAGTAACTTTAAATATTCAACGTCATTAAATCAAATTTATGAAATTTTCCTTAGATTTCAGATTAAAAATTCACAGAGATTATAATTCCTTTTATCTTCATTAGCCCATATATGTGCTATTAATTATTTGTTAGGCATTTCCATAAGCATGTGATAATTTTAGTGGTGAGAATGTAAACCTAAAATTCTTTTACTCTAAGATCACTGGGACAATATAGTGGTGCTTGCCCTGCTCACTGTGTGAGCCAGAGCCTCCCTCTGAAGTTAAGCAAGAGGTATTGCCCAACCTGCCTGAGATTGCAAAGTGCATCCCAGTTCCATGCCTGCTCCTCTGCCTTTGCATCAGGCAAAAGTAATTTATACACAAAGGGATGGAGCCCTCTCTGAACAACTGCAATGACAGGAGTAGGTAGTCCACATGATTTCTGACTTCAATGAATGTGGTTTTAGTATGGCTTAGCCAGGCTTTCTATCAGAGAAATCTACCTTAAAAAAAAGGCAAATCTTTAGAAAAGTACTTATGTTCACTGGTTTATATTTGCCTTTTTAGCATCATTGTCCTTCAGTTTTCCACACTGAGCAGTATCGTTCTTGCTGCTGTGACTCTTCTCCGGATCTTTCTTGAAGAAGTTCCTATTCAAGCAGCTTTTGTGAACTTTCTTGATGGTCAGAATTTCAATTGACAACAAATCTCCTTTAGAAGAGGATGTAGTCAAGGCCATTTTGGTTTATTATGTATACTGTCTATTTATATTTACCTACAGTCTGTGTATATTTAGTCTCCTTAAAACACACACACAGATGTATTTGCTGAACAAACAAATAGCTTCTATTCCAAAGTTACATTTACAGTGAGCAGAGTGAAACTTTTAAGGTTGGCAGTACATACATGGAGTTAACTACTATATAAGAGACAATGAAACTGGTTTTGATGGTTTAAAACCCTGCCACATCCAAAGATTATTTTAAAAAAATTAAAGTAATAAATTAAAGATACTAAGACTTCAGGCTTGTTGTTTTACCTCGGAATAGCTAATATGGCAACGTATCATTGTTTAAGTCCAGCTGGCAACTAAGCACTATACAGACACTCAGTCCTATCCTACACCCCCATCACAATGAAATGGGGAAGAGAATCAAGACAAAACTACCAGGTTGAGATAAGAACAGTTTAATAATTTAAGAAAGTAAAACATAACAATAATAATAGTAAATAACAACAACAACAACAATAATAATAATATAAAAGTAAAAACAGTGATGCACAATACGATTGCTCACCATCTGCTGGCTGATGCCAGACCCATGTCTCTGACACCCAATCAGCCCCCCTTCCAGGTAATTTCCCCAGTTTTTATACTAAGCATGCTGTTCTATGTTGTGGATTACCCCTTTGGGCAGCTCAGCTCACCTGTCCAAGCTACGCTCCCTCCCAAGTCTTTTGTGCTCTTCTTCACTGTCTGAGCATGAGGCACAAAAATGTCCTTGACTTAGGATAGACACTTCTTAGGAACAACCAAAACATCAGTGTGTTATCAGCATTGTTCTCACATTGAATCCAAATCTCAGCACTCTACCAGAAACAGAAAAGAAATTAACTTTGTCTCAGGCAAAGACAGGACACGATAAAAACAAATACTCTAAAATTTTAAAAATTAAAAGGAAGTTGGTTCAATCCATTGTAAATTTACAGATTCTGTAATTTAAATTTTTGGAAAGCAGTAAAATAAGTGGCACTTTTTCATGGTCCTATAGTAGCTGCTTATCTGAGCAATTTGACTCTGATATCCACTGCAAGCAGCAATAAGTAGATTATGGTCCTCCTGTTATTGCTCCATTTCTTCCTTGGTATTGAAAAGCTGTGTCCTTTCTTTATCATTCACCACAAAGATGTGGAAGAGGAGGAGGAGGTGACCAGTAGGGTTATGGGGGCACAGAAACACACTCCTGTGGGAAGGGAATCCCATGAAGGAGACTGTCAGAACAGGCAAGGAATCTCAACATGTGAGCCAGAGAGCATCAAGCAAATGTTGGAGATGCCCTCTTTTACACACAAAAAAATTATGAAGCTGAGGGGAAAGAGTCATTCTAGATTACTTACAATAGAATAATAATACTTTTTTTCTTTTTTCCTTTTTTTAATTACTGCTTTGGAAAGGAATGTGGATAGCACCATCACGACCACGCCTTCAAAAATGCAACTGGATTTAGCATGTGTGACAGGTAATCTGAAAGGTGCTGTTAGTCTTGGTTGAGGATTTGTAATTGCACCCATATACATAAAAACCATTTGTGCCTTTAAAAAAAATTACATTAAAAGATTTCAGTGAAAAACAGCATAGATACTTAGAAATAGCAGAATGGAAAGAAAAGAAATTATTAGTTTAGGATCCTTGCAAATCTTGAAGTTTCCTGGCATGCAAAACTCCTACATTTTTCTTGCCAAGAACAAGAAAATACATATTTCATCACAATGGCCTTAACTTTGACCGGTGCATTGTGGCTTTTATGTATTATTTGTATTATATTGATTTAGAGTAGAATTCATCTTCACTACATTTAGTCATTTAAAGTTAAGGGTTTCATCTAAGCTATTTGTCCAGGTTCCCCTTATAGTAAATGGAGAAAGATAAGTTCCTCCAAATGGCAATTCATCCCATTTTCAGATAGGTGTCTGAGATAGACTGGATGAATTGCTCTCCACTGCAGTCTCTCTCCATTGCTCTAGAGAAGTGCAAGTGACTTGCCCAGGCTAAGCACCCAACTTTCAGATGGCTAAAAATTAGTCAAAATCAATCCCTCCCACATATCTTCATTCAAGGGATGTACTTAACTAAGAAATGTCTCATAGTCAATTTGCCATGTGTTATGTTGCTAAAATCTGATAACTGATATTTCTTTGGAATCATATACCTTAATGAGCAACCATAATATCAAATAATAGTAAAATTACATATGAGCAAGTGCTTGACCAATACATGACATTAATGTGCACATAAATCATTCTCACATTCTCCTTCAAAGAAGGGCATTCATTCAGGTTTCTAGTAGAAAACAAAGCTAGGAGTTTTTTTGAAGCACCAGTTATGATTTCATTTTTAAATATTTCAGAGCTGCAAGAACTAAGTACTCCTGAAAAATCAGGCTGATAATTTTATTTTAGGGTCAAAGTAGGGGAGGAGTTGCAGTATTTTTTTTCTATTTGACAGGAATTGTATGTTCAGATTTTATTATGTGTAAGTATGAGATGTGTAGTACCCACAGCTATTAATTTCTTTGAGTGTCTGGGTTTGGAAATGATGCAATAGATATCAACAATATGGTCTCTTAGCAACCTCAATTAGTGTTTGGAACAAAGGAGGGTTTGCAAGCTTTGACTTTTTCCCATGTGTTCACAAAATCTTGCTTGTGTGTGAGCACATTAGTGAATGAAAGCACTACTAAGAGTTCTTAAAATGGGGGAGACAGGCCATCAGCTTCATAAATTATGAGAACAAGCACTGCAGGGCAAGCAAGAATGGCCCTCGTGGAGCCCTGCCTCTTTCCCTGCGCACCTGACAAGATATGCACATCCCCTAGGTGGCTGAGTTAGCCATGCATGCCTGCACATCACAGCATGCTTTCCTTCCAAATGCTGGTAGGAAGGGCTAAAAAGTCACTGCAAATTAAGTGTCACACCTGGCAGCAGTGTAGGCAGCAAGTTGCTACCAGACCTCCTATTTCTTTCCTGTCAACAAATTGCCCTCTGACCTGGAAGGATATGTCTAGAGTGAGAAATTATTTGCCCTAGATCCAAACTGGTTCTATGTCCTGTTCAATTAAAAGCAGGCTTGCAAGGATTTAAATGCTTTTAGCTCAGTGGATGCACCAGTTTCATTAGCCAACTGCTCCAGAAATAGCAATATTTTCAATGCCTGGTCCTATGGATGTGTCTTATGGAAGTACAAGGTTCCTACTGATAGATAGGAAGATTTCACCAATAAAAATATTATTTTGGTTTCTTATTTTCTCTCTCTAATTATAGCTATATCCTCTGACCATATTTTGTGAAATATCTCTTCCATCTCTAAAGTTTGGCACTTGCATATTCAAAAATAAATCACATTCTTGCTTCACAAGAGCTCGGTATGAATAAATTTGCATTCAGAATGAGTTGGTGGGGACAGAAGAGTGAGTCTGGCATTGTAATGACAGAGCTGTATGACTTATATTCATTTTGTGACACTTCATGTTGCTAGAATCACATCAAGCCCTGACATCACTCAGTTTGCAACAACCATGAAAGACTATGGAGACTCCCCCTAATGCCTTGCTGTGCCTTGCCATTCCTAGGCTTGCCATTTCCTTCCCATTCCTTCTGCTGTACTAACACTTTTAAAGAAAAATCTAGAGCGAACCTGTGTTCGCCTCACTATGGGTGATCTTGGACATTCAGCACCTTTTACAAGCCTTGCATCTCTGCTGCAGCATCCCTGGCAGAGCAGAGAAGCAGAAGCTGCATCCAAGGTGCATATCCAGAAAGCTCCCTGCTTCATTTATGTTGCCTGTTGTCATTTACATCTTTTAATTCAAAAGGCAGAAGCACTTTTTGTCCAATAACAACAAACTGACTTAGAATTTTTTTTTCCTAGAAGCATGAGAGAAAACTCCTTCAAGAGCAAAAACCTAAAGCTGACCATTACTTGGTCTGAAACCACAGTAAAGACTGCAATTCCAATAAATGAGGATCCACAAATCCTTGGATTGATTGCATATTCAAATTTTGATACTGACAGTTTAATTCCTACAGGGAACTTGTAGGAAATAGGAACTTTTTAAAATCCCTAAAAATAAATTAGTCCTTCCACTAGCCTGTATTTATCATTCATGTACTGAAAAGAGCAAAATAATGATAAACTAATAGAGAAATATGTTTCTGTCTTATTTTTTAATACTTTTTTTCTTTGAATGAATACAGCAAATATACAGCTATAACATTCCAGCAGAAATACATGATGGCTGTAGGTATAGACAGAGAGGTAGATGGTCACACACATTGTCAGAAAGACCAAGCACAAGAATTTCTATGGAGAAGAGTGGAAAGATTTGCCAAGAGTGCTACAGCCATGACAAAAGGAAACTTTTAAGATCCAGCTCTTATAATATATATGTCTTAGAAATTCAGATTTTTTTAGTGAGACCCACTTGTGTTTATCTGGTGTGCTGCAAACTCTTCTCCATGTTTTACCTTCCCACGGCATGACTTTAGTCATGGCTTGGTTGGCTAGAGGTGTCCACAGGGACTGATGTGCTGCTGGTGGCACTGCAAGGCTGGGCATGACATTGGCAACGCAAGGGACACATGGGCAGTGCAATTCCCCTCAGGCTGTGCAGACCCCAGCTGTGCTGAGGATAAGGGCTCTCAAAGCCCAGCAGACAGACAGACAGACAGACAGACGTGGTCTCTCACTCACAGGTTCAGTCCCTACACATCAGCAGGAAACAGAGAGCCTCAGTAACCTGTCTGGTGAGGGAGAAGGAGGTGAGAAGCCTCAGGCCTTGCGTGATCCCTGCTGTCATTTGTACACTGGCTGCTGTGACACAGGCCTGGTGTAGCATCCCATGAACTCTCCCGCTGTGGTCAATCCCCAAGCCCTCAGCCCTGGAAGCATTAACTACTTACCACAGAGTCATCCCTCCCAAAGGGAAAAACAGTCTCCCCCATGGCCTTGGTGTCGCAACTTCCTCAGGTTTCTCCTTCCCCTGTCACTGGTTTGGCATCCCTGGTGAGCACCCCCCTTCCCCTGGAGGCCAGGCCCCTCTGCCCAGCCCTCAGCTCTGCCCCCCACCCCTTCCCCTTTATAAGCTGCCTGCTGCAAGTGGTTTTCCTCTCTTTCTCCACGTTTGTCCTTTGGTGACAGAGGAATAAAACCTTGCCAAAGAGCCTTTCTTGCCTCTGTTGCTGAGCCAGTTGTGGTGAGTGTTGAGTGGAGGCTTGACTGCGTTGCCTGAATGTTAACTCAACTTGCTTTTTGACAGGAGAGGCTTGCTGGGGATAAGAGATAGCAGCACCTACCACTTTAACACCTGGAGTTTTTGACTGGGAACAGGGTGGCATCTGCCAGTGCTGGCTCTGCCCACTCCAACAGCCCCTGTCTGACACCTGTGTGTGTCCAGTCTGTGTCTCTGACAGCTCTGGCTATTTGCCAGTGTTTCCAGGAGCTTTGAGCCTGGAAATCTGGGATGGTACCACCTGAAGCAAGAAGGTGGTAGAGCTTGCAGCTCCCATGCTGAACAAAATCACTGGATCAAGGTTGGAGAGGACAGACCCAGAGCCTTGTGGCAGGGCAGACGTGGATATCGACCTGGAAACCTCTGCCTACAGAATATGATCTCCAGTCCTGAGGGTTGATAACAAGCAGGGAGAAGAAGGACAAGTGGGCATTGAAGGGAAGGAATTTTAACCAGTAGGCCCTCAAACAATACACACAGGCCTTTTAAGACCTTGTAACTCTCCAAAATCAGCAGCAGCTGGGTAAGAACTTTCCCATTGGAGTCCAAAGATTTAAGTGCTGTGAAATTTTAAGTAGTCTGTAGTTATTTTGGTGGTTTTCTTTATTGTTTCTTTCCTTTGGTAAATATGAATAACTTTTTAGAAAACTGAAGAAAATAATTCAGCATTTGAAGGCAGATGCCTGTGATGACCTAACAGACTTCTTTTTTTTTCCTTTTTGTTTTCATCACTAAATACTTCTGTGGTTCTGTCAACGTTTCAAATAAGATTTCCAAGCGCCAGTGAAATAGTTTCATGTTCGGGGGTTATTTTTATAATTCAGTGCATCCAAACTTCATGAAAAATATGCAAATAGCCTTCATTATAACCATATCTTGTAGCAACATGCAGCATACGTAGTGCCAAAAATGAATGCATTCATGGCATCTTTTGGGTCCTAAGATCCAATTATGTCTTTTGTTGTTGCTTTTTGGCTTTCTGTGTCAGCTGCATGCTCTGTAAAGTTACTGATTACTGACCTGTTGGCAACTTTACAAATCAGCTTTGAAATGCAAGCTGTCAGTAGCTCTTGAGTACCCCAGTCCCAGGTTACCAAGGCCATGAAATGCTGCATTGAATTTTTAATCAGTTTTCCCTCTGCTTCTGCTTAGCTTTTTCCAGGTTAAGGTCAATTTTGAAACCAGCTGAATTCTTTAATAATCACTGTCTTTGCAGTCCTCACTGGGTTCAAAAGGAAGAACAATTTTTTCACTGCATTAATATTAATTTTTTTACTGTGGGGGCTTATTACAGGGGCATATTTTCTGTTTAAGTATTCATTGTTAGATCACAAAGTGCACTGCAGTCTAGCCAAAGTATTGCCTCATGAAGACAGGAGTGAACTGCCACTAACCCGAAATTTCACTGGTCCCACTTTTAAAAGGAAGCAAGGGTGCTGTTGTAACCCATTTTTTCCCTGCAGCCATGCTACTCAGAGCAGAAAGCTTGCCACCTCAGACACATGTCCTTTGGCTCACCTTTCTAAATGTGACAACTGCAGTTTATTTAGTAGTTCTACCATCAAGCTTTGATCTCTGTTTTAAAAAGTTGCAGCTCTTTGTCCAAGTAGGCAAGACCAGAAGTCGTCTTAATTGGAGTGCTAGAAATTAGGAGTGAAACATGAAACAAAACAGTCTGTATTTTCTCTTCAGTTTATCCACAGAAGAATTTATAATTTAGGAATTTGATTTAATGAGAAAGTGTTTATTTGATTGCAGTAGTGGATAATCCATTAATACTTTATTTTCAAAGATCCTAGTGATGCTAGATTCTATGAGATTACCTTGCAGCAAAGTTTATTTAAAAGCTCCTGTGCTATGATGACACACCTGATCAGATGGCTAGCACTCTTTTTTCACCATGCAAGCTTCTTGCATGCTTTACAGAATCTCATAACAATGTGATTTTTTTCACCCTGGAGTGAAAAGACACTTACAGTTACCCTTTACTACCAAGGAAAGCAGGTCAATAAGAGGTACCACAAAATGTGGTAGCATTTCTGATTCAATAATCAATAGCATATGCTAAAAAGATGTTGGTATTTAGTCAGTTTTTGAGCCTATCTGTTCTCTTTGAGGTTACATTTAAAATGACTGGGATTTCTGGGCAGTGATAGCAGTGCCACTCTTAAGTGAATTTCTGCCGGTGTTTTAAAAGCTGTTTGCCCCCATACCTCTAGGAATCTTGACGCAGTTGTTGACAATAATTGCTCAGGGGTAATCCAGGACATTTGAAGTGGGAATCCACTGAAGCTGGTTTTACTTATGTCTGGGAGCAATGACTTATACTGAATAAGTAAAGGTGCCTTATAATAAGATTTGAGGAAGGTGGTACACTCAAAAAAAAAAAAAGAAAAGGAAAATCACAAAAATGGAGGTAGCTAGGGAAAGAACTTACTGATTATGCACATTTCATATTGAAAAGTAGCTGATGATTCATGAATAACCTTCAAATACAGCACCTGAAGAATCAACCACAAAGTTAAGCAAACAGTTCCATTGTTTCCAGGTGGTTTTCTGTAAGTTCTGGTGTCTCTTTAAGCTGTAGTCAAAATTCTCCTGTGTCTGGGGTTTAATGAGCAGTCCTTCCCCACACTATTTCTCATACAAGTTGACATTTGTCTGCTTCCTTTTTATGGATGATGGGCAAGGAAATAATTTGGTCGGTCTCTTCTAACTGATGGAAAATTTATTAGTCGTGAGGGAGCTTAATAATAATTGAGAACCTTCTTCTTCTGTCCTTTTCAGTGGAGATTTGTCAATAGTTAACATGTTTTGTGGTAGTAGGATGACCAGTGCATGGAAAGACACACTTGCTGTACTGTTATCAAAAGGTTATTCCCTTATGAAGGCAACAGTAAAGATAGTTTCTCAGTGGCATTTACTTACAACATCTTGAAGGAATGTTCTAATTACCTGAAAATGATGTCTTGCTAGCAATAAAAGAAAAAGAAAAAAAAAAAAAGAAGCAAATTAAATGCTTCCTTGAAAAATTTAAGAAAAATTCACATGTTCTATCAAGTTCTTGTATTGTTGTGCTGTGGGAGATCTCTTGCCTTCTGGGAAATTCTTACTTGCTGGGCCTGGAGCTGCTCCTGTTCTAGTCTTAACACTGGATTTCAACCATTTCTGCAGAGAAGATGAAGAACCGAGCAGGTCCCAAACTGTTCAGTTTTATGGATGCAGGGGTCTATGCTGTTAAACCAGACTTAATTTGAGACATTGGAGGTGATAGATTTTTTATAGATTTCCTATGAGCAGGTTGCTATGAATATGTAGCTACTGGTCTCACAGACAAGTTGGGATTTCACTTAACCACACAGGAGAAAAGCTTACAATGAGAGCTCAGTACTCTGGTGCTATTTGTAGTTATTTTATTGAGCCTATTTTTGTAAGTACAGTCCAGCACACTTTATTGACATAGTTGAGAACAAGAATGATCTCTCTTCCCTGTGGCTTGGAAAACAGGACAGCATTGGAGAAAGCAATTATTCAAAGATCTTTGAAAGGAAAGAGGAGATAATAATGCCAAAAATAGCACTGATAAAGGACAAAGACTGGATAAACAGAAACTGAACAAGAAATGTAGTAAATAGGCAATTTGAGGCAACTTCATTTTGAGAAATAAGTCCTGAATCAATGATAGCTGCTGATGACAACAACAGTTATTTGGATAGGTAGCACTCATAATGTGATAATTGATGAGCAAGCCACTTCCTCCTTCTGTCATGCAAGATTTTTTAGATTTTAACTTTGTGGTTTTGATCATCACTTTAGGTTGATCATAGGAGAAATGATAATGGTTTTCATTGATATGTGACCTGTAAAGCTGACTGATACCCCTGGGATTTAAAGTTCAGTACAGTTCACATCATACTACTCACATGGTGCATAACTGCATAAAGAAAGTTTAAGGGAGAGTAATCATCTTTTCCAAACATGAACTCAGAATCTCTGAGTTCAGAATGCAAAAAAACCCCAAAAACTGTGAAGAAGGCTTTGCTAATTGTTGCTCTGACATGCTTTACCTGGCAACTTTCAGGGTTTTGAGAAAGGCTGAGAAGCTAAAGTGTGACATTAGTGTACTGCGAGGGCCATGAAGAGGATCACAGGGCTGTTTGCACCTTTCCTATGAAGACAGGCTGAAAGAGTTAGGGTTGTTGATCCTGGAGAAGAAAAGGCTCTGGGGAGACCTCATTGAGATCTTCCAGTACCTAAAGGGGGCTTATAAAAAAGAAGGAGGCACATTTTACCCCAGGAGATAGTGATATGATAAGGTGGGATGGTTTTAAACTGAAAGAGGAGTTATTGAGATTAAATGTTTGGAGGAAATTCTTTACTGTGTGGTAAGGCACTGAAAAGTTTGCCCAGGGAAGTTATGGATGCCTCACCTCTAGAGGAGTTCAAGGCCAGGATGGATGGGGCTTTGAGCAACTTGGTCTAGTGGAAGGTTCCCTGACCATGACAGAATAAGATTATCTGTAAGATCCCTTCCAACCACCATTATAAGATTTTATGGTTCTGTGACTAATATTTATCATGGGTAGTGAAATCCCTCATTATACCCAAACACAATGCCATGCCTCCCTACCATTTGGTATATCTTAAAAAGCAAAACAGCCAGCTTATATCCCAGTGATTTTCAGACACAACATTTCTAGTCAATGCCTCAAAGATGAACACCATAGGGAACACTAAGTCAGTTTCTTTACAGCCCAGATGGGAAAGGTAACACTGCCACATCCTCTTGCTGTCAATGCAACAGAACTCAGCAGGGGATGAGCTCTAGAGAAGCAAACATGCAGCCGGAAGTTTTAGGGGTACACTAAATTCTTATCTTGCTTCCTGTACAGCAAGACCAAATTGGGAACACTTCTCCTTAGCTTAGTAGTGACCAGGGATAAAAAGCAGAGTTTGAGGCATGCCATTGTGTATCACACCCTGGACTCTGGAGTCTGGGTACACCAGAAAGGCTCAGACTGTTTTTTGTTTCCTGGCCTGTTTTGGTTTTTTTTTTTCCCTGTCCTGTATGAAGCAATGAAAGAGATCACAGGAAAACCCATCTCTTTGCTCATTATGCTTTCCTGCTGTTTAGTGTGCAGCTACTCACACGAGGTATGTATTTGCATGCAGCTTTTCCCTTGCTTTGTCTGTGAGTAACCAGAGAGAGGAACTCCAAAGAGACTCGTTAAACCTATGAAAGCTGCCACAGTTTGTCACATGTGGCTTTGCACACGCAAGCAGAGCATTGCTTTATTGTAAGCTGCAAGTCTCTCTTTCTGCAACAATAGTATTTCATGTCATTGCTTTAGTCTCAAGAGAAGCTGCTATTAAATGGTAGATGTTAGTTTAATATTAATAATTGTCTTAACTTCATACATCTACAGGTTTTCATCTAGTAAAAGGGAGCTATTCATTTTTTCTCATGAAAACAGCATTCCTCTGAAGGGAATTTAACAGATGTAGGGAGGCTGATGGCAGGTGCAGCATAATGAAAGCAAGACACTTTGAACTGTCAGTGGCTCTCTAACTGCTCTTTGTATTACCCTGGCAGAGGTGTGCCTGCTCCAGTTCAAAACAGCTGCTCTCTCACAAGTGTACTCCTGGCTCCCATTCACCACCCTGCAAGGAAAAACAGGGCTGCACAAGGAGAAAAAATAGAGAAAAAAAAATATCTGGATCAGGTGAAAAACATCTGCCTGAACATCAGTATAGTTTAGAGCAGTCAAGAGAGCCTGTAATGTTTTATATAACTTGCATATTGTCATTTTTAACGGGGAAGGCTCAGAAAATGAAGATTCATTAAAGCTGTAGCACCGAGTGTCAGGCAAACCTCTTTCATCATCCAGCACACCACCGTGGGGAGTGCTGCTCTTCTGCAGAGTGTTCTCCGTTTTTCTCCAGGTACTATTAAATTGGTGCTAGGGCTTCTGCCACTTTTCTCTTGGAAAAGATATTAATAGGTCTTAGCAGTAAGGGATGTTTCTTTCTACCTAAACCACAAAAGTCTTTCTCCCATTTTATCTTATTTTAATTCTGTTGCTTGTTTGTAAGGCATTAAGAGCATCTCATTGTGCCCTTTTTTTGCATTCTTCACCTTTTTGTCATTTGAATAACAAAGTTGCCTATATTGAACATTCTCCACTTATTAATCTTTTGACCATTTAATCAATTTTGTGCCTTTCTTTTTTTCTTCATAATTCCCTCGTCTCTGTCCATATCTTTCCAGATGAAACTCTCAGAACTCTCTGCAATATTAATAAAGAATGCATAAGACTGTAGTAAAAAGGTTTCTTAACATGGTTTTCGGGTGGCCTGTAAATCTCTTGTGGTAAAGTCATAGTGTAAGCTATACAGCTCACCTGAAATTATTAAGTCTTCATACTAAGGTTGCAAGATATATAATTTTGAGACTGGTGCAGAGGTATTTTCTAATACTATTGATCTTCTAAAACTATTTTTCTAATACTCTTTCTTCAAGTCTATTTTTCTTTCATTTTTGTTTGTCCTAGTCAATTAGTGGAGTTTTTTCCAAGAGGAATTTATATCCTTCTCACTGTATATAGAAGCCCTTCTGTTCTGCCATGTTTTTTATCCATGTGACTACACAAGGAATGGGTCTACCTTTCCTGAGGCAGACACTGGGGCTTCTGGACTGTAGTCAGAAGGAGCAGGGATTGAAAACAAGACTATAACTACTCTATGCAATCGTGTATGCAATAGCCTACTGTTGTCTGCTTCTAGAAGGCATGGGATGATGCAATTGCTATTGCATTTTACCATCGATGAAGATTTAAAGAGAAAACAAAATATTCTCAGTGCCCACAGAAGGTTGTCTCAATTCCTGTTGTCAAATATCCTATTTAGTAGAACAGGAGAAATGTTAGGGCCACGTCATTCCAAGTTACCATGGAATCTGTCATTCTCTGCAAATACCTGAAAGGAGGTTGTAAAAAGGGACAGGACAAGAGGAAATGTTCTCAAGTTGCACCAGACCAGTTTTCAATTAGATTGGGAAAAGGAAAAGGTCATCAGGCACAGGAACAAGCTGTCCAGGCAAGTGGTGGGATCGTTGTATCTGGAAGTGTTCAAAAGAGGCATGGATGTGATGCTTGGGATATGGTTTAGCAGGGAACATGGTGGTGCTGGGTTAACAGTTGGTCTCAGTGATCTTGGAGGTATTTTCCAGCCTCAGAGATTCTAAGATTCTATGAATCTTGGAGGACATACTGTATCTTTACATAATTAATTGAATAAATGCTGCCAAAACAAATTATACCTGAATTATTATTATATAATCAGAGATCTGTTTCTCAACTATCTGTCTTCCCATTGTGAGTGTACTGCATTCCTGTGAGATTTTGACTGAGAAAGGGGCATCTGCCATCTAGCAAACTGTTTTTAATCAATACTGATTTTGAATATCTTGCAAAACATTGGTTTACTCTACTGATTTAATTTTTTAATTGTATGTATTTGGAAATACATATTTTACTGCCTTTCCTATGAAGTAACAGACCATACTACATGGGCTTATTGATATGCTTCATTAAAGAAATGGTGGCCCCAGCTCAATAAAGCACTTAATCATGTGCTTAAAATTAAATGTATTCTTGAGTATATGACTGAAAATCCCCCTGCAGAAGGGTTTTGCTGAACAAAGGTGGCTTTAGGCATATGTCTGGGTACTCTGCTGAATGAGTGAGTACCTACTTGTGAGCCCTACTACTCTGTGAATTGAATGGAGTCACTCAAAGTGTATAAAATTAAGCATGTTTATGACATGTTTATGATTTTGAAGGATCAATACTTTATATCTGGGAGCAGATATTCACATGAGGAGCCTTTTAATAATGAAAGGATTCAGAACAGGTCTTTTTTAAGTAGCAGTTTTTTTAAAAATCCTTAATAAAAAGTGTAAATTGCAAAGTAATGATGTTAGTTCAGTTCCCTAAGGCAAGCTTTACATCATCATGTTTGTGTACAGTAAATAAGCCTACAGAGAAAAAAAAAACCCAGACCAATAAATGGATTAGAGAAATGAGTTTGGTAATGAAACTTTACACAGCAAGATATTTGCCAGTGAAGGCAAGATGTGTGGCTGAAACACTGTTAAAAATAAAGTTTCTTTAGTCTGTCTAATATTTCATTGGCCTTTGATACATATATTTACATAAATATGTTTTATTATGACTCCCTTGAAGAAGAGATTTAGTGTTTGGATGCTGAAGATTCATGTTGGTACTCGTCTTAAAAAATCGTTTCTGCAACATAAGGAGAAACTCAGGAAATCAAGCTACCAGCAAAACAATAAGGCAGGTTAGAGTGAGCTGAACATAGTTTGGCTTAAAGTGTGAAAAGGCAAAGGGCCCTGAAGTTTTAAGCTTCTGTGTTTAAAAACTTGAGGCCCCAACCATACAATGTCTTGTACACATGAAGCCTGAACTAATACAGTGCACCTTTAGATCAATCATCTGCTTTTATCAGCCTTCTCCACTTTGTCTACTGGCAGAGTGGATTTAAGCTATTCTTGTGTGATACAAAATTCAGAGCATCTAGCAGAGCAGAGGAAGTTTGGATGAAACTTCATTTTTACAGACCACTTACATACTGAATGAAGCTGCTCTCATCAGCAGGCACATGCTTTGACTCAAATATCTGCACTGTCCTGGTTTGTTTTCTAAGCAGTCAGTGCCCTTCTGTGATGAGCACTGAGTACCACAGAGACAAAGGTGTAGCTGCAAAGAAAGCAGCTGCTGCACTGCCCAACACGCTGCTCAGCCAGGCTTTTAGGAAACATGCACAGACAAGGAAGCTGTGCTGCAGACTCCTGAGGTCAAACATTTATCATTACAGGCATCATTTCCTGATATTAGAGGCTCCAAATCATTAGTCTTTTAATACACAATATCAATAGATGTAATGAAAAATGCACAGGATGTAGAGAATCCCCTGAATCTTAATGTACTCTCTGCCACTGGAAGCATAATGCAGTGTCTGTGTCAGCTGAGCTGGAGAAAAACAATGGGTCAAATGGTGAAAATGGAGAGGAAGGCAGCAGCTAAGCCTCTGATTCTGGTGTGTGAATGCAAATTGCCTCTGTTCCCTGGGTCAGCACAAGCTGTGCCTCTGGAAATATCCCGAGATGAGTGGGATTTCTGCAGCATGCATGGCTGTTCTGGCTCCTGCACAGTGAGACGTTTCACACTGTGCACAGCAGATGGGAGCTGGGAAGTTCAGCCCAGGCACTGAAGCTTGCATACATACACACACAAAAAAATAAATACATATATTGTGTGTGTCACCAGGCCCTGGCAGAGCTGCTCTGGGAGCCCCTCAGTGGGCTGTATCCTGGTGCATGTGTACTTCATCCTTGCATGCCCCTGGCATATCACATGAGCAGGGTTGCTCTACCAGCACATGGATGCTCACAGATAAGTGATATTAAACCTTCAGGACCATTGCTGAGCCCTTTCTTTGCAGATTCTCCAGCAGACCAAACCCATCTTTTCCCACGGTGTGGATATTTTGACTTTGCTGAGTTTAAA
This sequence comes from Melospiza georgiana, assembly GCF_028018845.1. NCBI lineage: Eukaryota > Metazoa > Chordata > Aves > Passeriformes > Passerellidae > Melospiza > Melospiza georgiana. The sequence continues at coordinate 95,129,778 of NC_080432.1, forward strand.
AGTAACTTTCTAAGGATCTACAATCATTAAAAGTAAGCAGCAAAATTATCTGATTAAAAAAAAAAGTAGTTGCCTTTTTAAATTGTAGCAGTAGATGTAACTGTGTATAACAATAGACTGATGAAATCCCGTACCTCTTGTTCTGCTTCATTTTTTTCTCTGCTTTGAGTTCTCACAGGATATGCAGAAGACCTTCAAGTGAGATGGGGATCCTCCTCCTGTGTCAGGTTTTCTGAATCACAAATCCATCAAACTCAAAGAGACAGCAATAAGACCATAATTGTTTCTCCCTCCTGTTGAGCTTTTATATTGCCCAGTCCAGAGGCTTGGGAAAGCTGTTTTTTGCTCAGCATAAGGCAGCCTCAACTAAAGCCAGCCAACTATAGCCTCAGCTAAAGCCAGTCTAACCTCTGTCCATTATTCATGATTAAGAACAGTTTATCCTCAACCGGTTTTAATTGTTAGATGCATTTTGAATTTTTTAAAAAAAAATTCTACCAATTCTGTTGTGCAGCATTGCTGCAGTGATTTCCATTTAGGATAAAATAAAACGCTGAATTAAATTTCATTTATTACCTTTATCTCCTCCACTCCTTTCTCCATTTCTGTTTGTTTGCTCAAGTGTTGAATATGTCTATGTTTTTTAATGTAAATGTACTTTTACAAGTTTTTACATGCAACGTTTAATCTGTACAGCATTGGTGTGGGAGATGAATAACTTGGTTTTGATTGTACATGGCTGTGTATACATGAGGACATTTCTCGATGCGGTGATTTCATTAGTTTAGTCAGAATCTCTAAACTGTAAACCAACAGTAACCCTGATGACAAAAAAACTATGTTAAATTTCATTGAGAGGCTGGTTTCTGGAAAGATAGCCATGAAAGCACAGACAAAAAGTGCTTTTTGAACTGATCTCTTCAAAAGATTTTCTACCCAGATGCCCATGAGAATCTGAAATATACTGACACATATGGGTTTTCTTCAGCTCTTACTTCTCTACAAGGCTAGTGTGAGAAATGTAGTTCCAGGGAAAGCCTTAAATATTTCTATTTCTCACTGCAAGAAGCATTACTACCAATCCATCACATAAGCTGAGATTTCCAAACTCATTTCTAGCCCAATTTAGCAGACATACAACTTTGGATAATTAGGGCAAGTTCTTTGTTCTTTTCTGAACAAAACTGTAGCTCCCTGAGCATCTCCCTTGCCACAGAAGTTACCTCAACTTTGTTCCTAGGCAGGAAGCTGCATCCCAGCATTCAAGTGCTGCTCTCAGGTTTTTGAAGCATAATGGAGGTTTAGGCCTTTGAGGGGAGGATGAGGAGGATTTGAAGGAGAAGGTCAGAGATTGCTAAATTAAGGCTTTTCATTTTGTTCTTGAGAAATGAAGAGTGAGATGCAGCACTAGAAGCCAATTCACCGCTCAAGAGGCCAGAAGCATCCCCTGGAGATGTTTCTCCCACACTTCACTCACCACAGAAAGGGCCCAAGGTGACAAGGCTCCTGTTTGGGTGCCTGAAATAAGTGCTTAAAATTAGGTAGACTGATCTCTCTCTCCTTTTCATTATTACAAATCCCCCTTTTTGCTCTTTGGTAGAGCTTGCACATGGCAGTTCATTAACACAATATTGATGTTCTGTGACAAGTGAAGAGGCAATAAGTGCAGTGCTTGCTGTAAATTATTTCACCCATTTGATACTTGTTTTTTCCTTAATTCTCTTAATGGTGCAGTGTGTTTTCCTATCCCAGTGACATTCAGTTGCATGTATTGTTAATTTTGGCTTTGTAGCTTGCATTTAGATTACAGCCTGTGTGTCCCCAAAGTGGTATCAGTTGCCTGAAATCTTGACTCCTCAGTGTTGTGTGGCTTGCAGAAATGTCAGCTGGTCCAAGGGAGCGGTTTTAAAAGAAGCAGAGCTGATCTGACATTCTTCAAAGGAAAGCCTGGGAGACTCATCTCTGCACCTGGGTTTGTTACATACACTGAGCAATGGGAAGAGAGCTATGAATGCTGTCACTCGAGCAGTGAAGAGGGACAGGCAGCCATGTCAAAAATGACAACGTTTCTTTTACTAGTCTTGCAAAAGATGTCTGCAGTGATGTGACTGCAGATGACATCAAACAACATAAGTGGCTGGTTTCTGCAGTAGATTGAAATTCATCCAGTTCCCTGTGTTCACTGTGATGACTTTCAATGCTAATTCTCAGTGAGTGAGGCATGAAATATATTCACAGGCTATAAACAGTTCGGATACTTTTAAGTTATTTGAGGTACCTGTGATGTAAACATCTGTGCCTCTTGCTTTTGTGCGTTTTTTTCCTGCATTTCAATTATGTAGTCAAAGAAACACTGGAAAATGGGGAGAACAAGTTTGCTGATCTGGTTCTTTTTCCTTTTTGAAAGGAAAGAGTGCCTCATTGTCTGAGTAGAAGAAAACATAAGATAGAAGCACACTTTCATCTTCACCAATAAGGAAGAGTTCAGCTGAATTGATGCAAATGAGGTGTTTTTGAAAGTGATCCCCAAAGCTTGCTGTGTTCACTAAGTAAAATTGTGGGTTGCTTAAACTTTCATTTGGAAATCTAAACAATGTGAGATGGTATAAAAGATCAAAAAGTTTTATCTTGAGTTTTACTGCATAAATGCAATGCTCTTCAAAAATGAAGCTAAAGCCAGCATTCAGCACTGACAGTGTCCTGCACCTCCAGCAGCCTGTGTGCTGCTTCACTGTATTTTAAGAGGATGCTTCTCAGTCCTGATTTCAGATGACACTGTGCTTTTCTTAGGGTTACCTGGAGGAGAGAAGCTGCAGGGAGAAAGGAGGGAGAAACCTCCTGTGCCAGTGCAGAAGGTCACAGGAATGTGCTGACAGAAACTGCTCCCTGGCATCTGTAGAACTGGGAGGACAGTCTGTCAGAACATCAAATCTAATCCAAGGCAGATGGGGTTACAGTTGTATAAATAAGAAAGCAATCTCTTGTTCAGTATAAACTGATACTTAACTTTTTTTTTTTAATAGCAAAAAACATCTTCCTTTTTCATGCATTACAATCTGCATCTGCATTTTCTGTTAGCTCCTCTGCTATATACTCTGCTTTTACAGTCAGCTAAGAAGAAAGAGAGACATATTCCTGTCATGAATTTTGGATTTCAGTCTAATGGCTTTTTCACATAAAAGGCATGTGTAGCTTCAGCAGCAAGGGGCTGGCACTTCTCCCTTTTGCAGAGGGTAGACCTAGAGAGTAATGTGCAGCCTCTCTTCCTGACCGCTCACCTTGAATTCTGGGTTTTGTGCAATGGAATAGCTTTTATAGGATAGGGAGAGAGTATCTTCACCTTGAAATAAATTACCAGATGGGAAAAAATAGTTTAAATAAAGAGAAGTAAGCCCAGGACTCTTGCAATCTGCGTGTGCATCCTCACCACTGAGCAGCCTGAGTCACGAGCAGTGGTGGAGCTCCCTGGAGCCACCCCAGAGGTTTGCACAGCCAGAGATTTGCCCTGTCCTGCCACCAGGAGCCTCTGCTGGAGTGGCATGTCAGCTCCTTGGCTTCTTCATGACCTCTTGGGCTGCTGGCATTTCACCTGGTGTGCTGGGCTGAGACCTCCAGCACCCAAGCAGCAAAGGTCCAGCTGGCTCCCTCAGGGTTTGGTTGAGGGCACCCAAAGGAGCTGCCAAGGCTGATGAATCAGAACTGGAATGCTGAACCATTTAGTGGTGTTGGGCTCCTGTTGTATTCTAGTTGTAGTCATATTTCTCAAGTCCCATACTGTACCAAGCTGTTCTTCTCTGCAGCACAGTTCTTCGTGTGTCTTCTCAGGGGCTCCTCCTGGGCTCTCGACCCACCCCTATTTATTCCAGTTACCCTCACGAGCTACAGCTGCTGCCCAACTAAGGACTTGGCTGCTGTAGCTCGTTCAGAGCAACTAGGACCCACACAGATCTTACAATACATAGATCTTAACAGGGACTCTCTCCATAACAATACATTTATTCAGGGCCCCACAGGCTCCTACACTGTAACAGTCTAACGTGGGTGTGGGTTGAGAGGTTGCTGGGAGGGCTTCAACACAACCTGCTGGATGGAGCCTCTCAGGGAAGAGCCTCAAGCTGGTTGTTTCTGGATCCTGCTTGGCTGCAAGCATGTAAGAGTTGTTTCTCTCCATCAAGGCTGAGACACTTATGGGTGTAGAAGGAAGCAGAAATACAGATACTTGAGTTGGAATTAATCTCATCTACCTTTAGGCATTTGTCCCATGAATGTTTATATACAAGCTGGTTACATCAGGATTCCATTGAGTAAAAATAGGCCTTGTTGGGATGTGATTCATCAGGCTGATGTTTTCAGCATCTTAGGAGTCTCCTGTGTATTAGTATGTTTATTTGCCATACCTAATTATTGTAGTCTTCTGATAAAGGTGCAGTAAGAACACTGTCCTTCCTTTTTAAAAATTAATTTCTCCAGATATCTTATTTTATTCTCCAGATATTTTATTTCATAAAAGAATAGTAAAGAGGAAAACGGATTTAACGTTTCTCTCTTTTGAAATGCCAGGAAATAAAGAAGGGAAGTAGGGCTGAATTTAGATGGATCCATAGGGTCTATATATTTGTGACCTGACACAGTATCCATTTGCTCATTAATAACTCTTCAACATTCAATAAAGTAGAATAAAGGCTTCTATTTTATTAAATATTAATTAACCTTTTAATATTTTTAGGGAAGGCTATAGGAGTAAAGCACTGATGGAGAGAGATATCTGAAGGGATAACAGTAAATGAGACACAATTTCCCCGATTTCTAGCAAAAGCTCTCTTGGCTTTGTGCTACCACTTTATCTAATTACATCTGATTTTTTTCAACAACAAAACATGTAGAGAAAGAAAAAAAGAAGAAAGCACAAACAGCTTGGCTCTTTGGGAAAAAAAAATTGTCACTGAAAGCAATTTTTCCCCCTCTTTGTTTACTGATGAAGGTGAAGCAGTAACTCAACATGCAGGTACAGACGTGATAATTTACTTGTCAGTTAGGTGGTGGAAAAATCATTCTTAATGATAATTGTTGTATTAAGGTTTTTTTCTTCTTCTTCTTCTTCTTCTTTTTTTAACATGAAGGCAGCTGACTATTCTTTTTCAACAGTGCACTCTACTGTTATTTACTCCTGGCCCTTATCACCCTACAGATATTTGTTCACCCATCAGAGTCGGAAAAGGATATATTGTGTTTTATCATTCAGCACAAAGGCTATCTGTGGTCCTGAGTCTGGCAATGCTATTCACAGCTGTTAAGGATGTGCAGATAGAAAAGGTACCTATGATTTGGTTTAATTCACTTATTGACAGAATCAACCCTTACTTTCCTTTAGATGGCTATTTCTAAAATACAGTAGATCATAATCTTAATCAGTGATTTTATAGTATCTTTAGCACATCTGTTGAACTTGTATACATAATGCATTTAAGTGATTTAATAATGTATTTTAAGCATTCAGAATACAAAGTAAGGGGAGTTATTTCTTTGGAAAGATGGTGGTCATTTAGTTCAACTGGCTAGAGGTAAAATAAATTTATTTCTTTGCAGTGATGGGGATGGTATGCAGTTGACATAAATGGCAATAATGCAAATTAATTTGTTTTGAAAACCTTCACCCTGAAAATTCAGATGATGCAGCAGCAGCAATGGAATGAGGTATCAAGTAACCATCCCAGTTGAGAACACAGTGAAATGACAGGAGAGCAGGTAAAGATTGTAGCTGTCATAAGCAGTAAAAGCTGTACTTACTGAGGACAACATACAAGTACAACAGAGATGAGTTTTTCTTCACTTCTAATTAAGCAAACACAATAAAATAGAAAGGAACATTGTCATATATCAGTGCATGCAGGAGGCAATGTGAACAGGATCCTAGCCTCCTGGCTTGGCTTCTTTCCATGACTCTGATGAGTAAAGCCCATGCCATGAAGAATTCAAGTCCCCAAAAAGATTTCTTAGCCAAAGATCTGTGAAGGACAGGACTTGGAGTTATGTATGGGCCATTAGCAAGGGAAATGCTGTCAGCAACAACTTGTCATGAGCACATATCTCTGCCAGACCATCTACAACCCATCATCTGAGTGCAGGTCAAGTCACAATCTACTTCCATCTACTGCAGCCCCAGTGCAGATGAAACATCCAGAACCAACAATTATAATGGGGCTACAAGTAACATGTACACTAGGAGATAAGAATGGAAAGAAACATTTGCTGCATGGAAGGGGAGGTGAGAGATGAAGCTGGAGGTCAGTTTCCTGCTCCTATTGTTGCCAGTGGGTTGGGCAGCACAAGGGCTTAGCACACTACTCTCCCACAGCAGCAGCTGCCACCCCAGAAACAATGATACTTCCCTGAAAAACAGCAAAAAACCTGGTTCTTCAGGCCTGTAGCACAGCTCACGAGGTATGGGAGGTTCACAACAATCAGGTCATCCTCAGCAATCTGCTGCCTTATCTAACCATATCCCTTGGTCCCAGCATGGCCAGATTGAAGATCTGTCCTGCCCAAAATGAGCAGTTTGCCTGATTTTGCTTAGGCAACATCACCATCTAGTAAAATTTTGATGATGCCACTTTAATAAGGCTGGAGTTTCCTTTCTCTCATCTTCCTTGTGACACAGCAGAGCCCTTCAGAATGTATTAGCCCTCAAAGCAAGACCTTCACAGGAAGAAAGGCAAAATCTATTTCCAAATTTTGGTAGTAATACATAATTTCTTTATTAACTATATTACAAGAATTAAATTTCCTTCTTACAGCTCCCTTTAGTCTCCCTACATCCACTTTATAAAATGTTTTGCAGCAAAAACCGTTTACAGGCAAGGTAATCTTTGTGGATTAGGGTGTTTTAAGTATCATTTTTCCTTTTACACCAACAGAGGGAGTGCAGTTATCTTAACCCTCCAGAGCTTTTGGTCATAAGGCTTAGTTATGTGAGACCAGCAACTTACTGTGGGTGTTATAGGTGTTAGGGCAGCAGGTCAGTCAGGTCTTGCTTTGCAATCTTTAGAAAATCATGGTGTAGTATAAACCAGATCAGACTGTGTAAGATTAAATCAGAATATCTGGTACTGTGGGCTGAATGGATGTTGCAACAATTATGAGATGCATATCAAAATTTTGCAATGTGGTGCATTCACTTAAGGACTAGTGATGAGATCTGTTAATTGCATTATATTATCTACTCATAACTGCAGCATTAATGCATGTCAGCACCACTCCTGACAGGGCTGGCTTGAGGGGTTTTTACTGCCGTAGGCAAACTGGAAAGTGTGTGCCACTCTTAGCCACATTGACTCCCAGAGTAAACAGTCAAAACATTCAGTTGTATCTAGGTTTCAATTTTAAATTATACACCAATGACTTATTTAGGTAATTAGGGCTATATTATCCACCCCAACAGCCAGAAGATGTTTTATGAAGAGGAGTCTTCATAAGAGTAATTACATTCCTTTCCTGATCCCTCCTGGACTATGAAGTACTAGTGCAATTGCACTGCCTAGTGAGAATTTGGGAAATGCAAAAAGCATGAGGCTGGGAAAAACAGATATTTATTGCCCAAGGCCATATCCTCTTTGTGGCATCAGAACCTGGCTGATCTGAAGGGAAATGCCTGAAGAAGTTACTACTGGCTATGTCAGTGCTTTCCACCCTAAATTCTTCTCCGTGTCCTTTTGTCTTGTATTGCTCCCAAATTACTATTAGACCTCCCCAAATTCCCTACTTCTAATAAAAATTATACTTCTATGTACTATTGCCCTTCATCATATATTTGGAAAGCCTTTTGATCTGTTTTGATTTGGAATCACAGTGTGCCCTAGAGAGCCAGCCTCCTCTGTCTTGCACAAAGCCACCTCATGCTGCCCACTCAGCAGTGCCTGTGATGACAGGGCACTCGTGTTGCCCAGGCAGCTTCACCCTGCACTCTTGGTCCTGGTGTTAACTTCTGCTCTGCCTTTCTGGCTCTATGGCATAAATCTCTGAATTCCAGTGAGCTGCAGCTGGCCATAAGATTCTTTTGGTTACTATGCATAAGGAAATGCAGATTTGTTGGCTCTGTGCATGTAAGCTTCATGTCCTGCCGAGTTTCCCTCTGATATCAAGCTGTGTGTGTGTGAGAGGAGATTGGCATGCCCTCATCTTCTGTCCTGCCCTCAGTTTTGTTGCTTGCTACACAGGGAGAGTGAGGGAATACGGGGGGAGGAAATGTCTAATGGTAAAAATCAGAATCCATGTATGTGGAGTGAAATTTTTTTAGTACGAGCTGAGTTCTATCTGAGTTGGAATCAGGTTATTTGACATAGCTACAAGCTCAGGAATTTCTAACCTGTTTTTTCTCCTTTTCAGTCAAAAATATCTAAATTTATTGTGAGTCAGAAAGCTGAAACAATCAGTGTATACATAACGCAATACTTTCTGTAGTACTTTAATTGAAATTAATTATTTCTGCAATCTCAGGTTGAAATACTTCATCTCAATGTACTGAATTAAAATTGAAATGTTTGATTCGTAGAAACTCTTCAGTTTCCAAAGGAAAGCTCTATGGACATTGTACTTTGCTTGTTGTATTTTACCCTGCCTTACAGGAAGGGCTAATTTGCTGTAGTATATTTACCATCAGCCTTGCAAACCATGAGATTAAGTTTCCTTCATGACTTGCCCATAGGGGAAGATACACAGCATCACAGCCAGCCCAGGAACTCCATGAGAAATCATGGAGTTAGGTAGCATCTGCATCACAGTTCCAGTGGGACTCCCACGAGGTGGTGAGCAGATGCAACTTGACATCAGAATGATTCAAATGAAACATTTCTGCTCAATAAACCAAAGCATTTTGATTGAGTGGGACCCCCCTGGAACAAATAACTTTGTTTTCATTTTCCCAGGTTTGGTAGAATTATTTTTTCCTAAGCAGTTAGCATAAATCACTTAACAAAAATCTCCCTGAAAATGCTAATATTTCCACTGCAAGAGAGAGTGTGCAAATGTTTGCGTGCACATACAGATATGTATAAGTGTATCTGCATATGCACTTATACATTGAAGGAAAGCTTGCACGTGTTTCTCCACATTTTCATTTACCTGGCATCCTGGCATGTTTGCCTGCATTTTAGAAATGAAGGAGAGGTGTGACTCCAGAAATTAAACTTCCCATGTTAGACAAATGGGTTAATGTGGTTAAGAATATCAACTTCTTTCTATTTCCCTTATTTTCTTTTTTTTTTTTTTTATTTTTTTTATTTTGACTGTGTCACCTTGAAAAGTGAGTTGATTTTGTGGTAAAAAATATGTATTAGAGAGTGCTTGGTGTAAAGGACTGGCTGGCTCATGGGATCAGCAATCTAATGTGGAACCTTTCACCCCTTAGCCACCAGTCTGAGTCTGGCATAGGTGAGTAATAAAATCACAAATCTCTCTGCAGCTGGCAGCCATTTGGATGAATAAATAAACTGAGCTGATAATGTCAATATAATTTGGCAGAAAAAAATCCCACATCTGTGCAATAATTAGCACTTTTGGGGTATCTCAGCAAACAGAAAAACCTGAAAGGGCATGAGGATTGAAAATAGCAGTGCGTCATGTTTCTGTAATATTTCCCATCCTGAATTAGACCAAAGCATTTTATAATTTATTAACTTTGTTCATGTTCCAGTTTATATCTCTCTGCAAATTCAAGACACTGGGGTCTGCTTAAATCTGATCATCCACTCTACTTGATAAGGACGCCACGAACACTGAATTTGTTTGTATTTAAAATTTCCTAAAGAGGGAGTTCTGGGGCTCTGCTTGAAATGCAAGAACGCAGGGGAGCAAGGCGCTGAACTGGCTCCAGGATCTCTTCCTACAGTTACTTGGCAACATGGCCCTGGCTCTCCCTCCTCGCCGCAGTCCCCAGGACCTGCTTTTGGTTGGGGTTAATTAGATGTTGCTCAGTGCATTCCCTGGCTAAGGCTAAAGTCTTCTGGGAGCTTTCTTGTGGCCTAAGGCTGAACTCACAATAACTATGCTAATGAATTAATGGGAACAAGCAGGAAAAGGGTGAGTTACACAAAGCTGTCTGTGTTTTTAACCCCTGTATGAGCTGGAGTTAATGTAGGGCTGGCAGAATCCGAAGCCTTGCTGGACGGGAGCTGGCTTCCCACGGACCCATTTGGATGTCTGCGCTGCACTCCCCGGCACACCGCTTCCAGCAGCGCGGCGCAGAGGCACCCAGGCTGCCTCTGGAAGCTGTACAGAAGTATTTTTGCAGAGCTTAAGCTAATAAGCTCTGCCAGACCTGGGCTAGCCTGCACAGAGCCAGTATGGATGTCTGCAATTGTGGCACTGTTTATCAGCAAACTGGATAATCTGCCAGGGATAATGGAGAGCTGACTATATATTGAATGTTTGTTTGCAAGGAAAATTATGTGTTAGGGTTTTGACTCTAAAGTATCAGTGGATTAAAGTCAGACAGCTGACAAGATTTCTGCTCCTATCTGTCTGCTGGCCTCCTTCTCAGAGGTTGCTGCCCCTGTGACAGGGGTAGCTTAAAAGCTCACAAAGCAGCTTCTAAGTAGTTATAATATGTTGTGGTAGGAGTTTTTTTCTGGAATGATAGAAATGATAAACGGTATGTGTTGTAGAAGTTTCAATAATCCAGGAGACTAATTCAGACACCTTGTACCCTTCCCATTCTGTTTTCTGCTGGTATGTCTGGTTTTTCAATTGAGTTGCTGGAGAGGCAAATGTTGTCTTGCTTCTGGCTGCATTCACTCCACAAATGCTTAACTGTAGCTGCAGAGAGGATGATGAACATCCTCTTAAGCCCACCCCAAACTTTGGCTGTTTCAGAGCTGTTTGGATGAATGCATCACAGGCTTGATATTTGTGATGTCACATGAGCTCCAAGAGGAAGAACCATCAGCACACAGGCAGAGCTCTGGAGTTGTAATCCAGATACAACAAAGACATAAGAGTTGTAAGGATAAGAGAGGAAACTAGGAAGACCAGCTTCAAACAGTCAGTCTTGAACATTGTAAAGCCATAGATGCAACTAAGATCAAGTGCACATATTCATCTATATATGGTTGTGCAAGCATCCTAAAAGGCCCAGAAAAAGTAACATTTAAATTCAGTAAATAAAGAAACATGTAGGAATTATAATATATACTGGAGCTCCCTATTAGTGTGATATGGCAGTCAGGGAAGATCAGATATTTAAATGTAGGAGAACCAATTAGCTAACAACAAGTAAAAAATTAATAAATCATAATTTTATTCTATTAAAAAATATATATATATATATATATGTGGAGTTAGTTTTGCACAGCAATAAGAGCAAACCCAAGCCTAAAAGTCTTTCACATCAGTTCTCAGGCCCTTTGTGCTTTTAAAAAGCAGGTGGAATAATTTTTGCATGGTCCTTTCTGGGTGAAGCCTCTTAGTCTGTGACAGCCAGTCATGGCAAAAGATTAGGTACAAATTTTTATGGCAGAGGTGTCTGTGCTACAATCCATCTCCACACCATATGAATGAATGCAAAGTTTTGCACCTATTTTTCAATGGAGATGCATTTTAAGCTTTAATGTTCTATTTGTTCTTGTACTGAAGGGAATACAGATTGCTCCCCTGTCTTTAAGGTGGTAAGTCTTGGTGCTTCCAATAGGGTCCCAGATAATACTGCAGTCTGTTTGTCCTCTCCAGGCTTCCTGAACTGAGCAGGAATCCTGCATCCCTTTTGCATGCTGCTAAAGTCATGGTGTCTTTCTACACCTGTATGTCTTACACGACACAATTAACTTTCTATTTTCATCTAATTCTAGGTATCTATTTCCTATTTCCCTTTTTAATAATGCAACTTGGGAAAGAAGACATGAGAATGTAAATTTCCTTGGAAAATGTTCTAATACATGTGTCACGCATATCATGTGACTGAATTTTTTTTGTCTCTTTGCAGCTTTCACATTGACATGAAATTTCAACATTAAGGGTCTCATTCTGGCAAATGCCAGTGCCCTTTAGGAGTACCCTGATGACCACCTGTGTTACAATCTCTTCACAATGAGAAAAGTTTAACTAGTCCTATAGTAAACAAAAATATGGCTCAAAAGTTGGCATAATTGAAGAAAAGACAGTGTTGGTTTGATAGCTACATTTTCTTCAAGGGTATGTATCCTTCAAAGGATGTACAAAAACCCACTGATAACTGAGAGGCAGCAGAGTTCGTGTGATTTGCCTTCAGCTAATGTGCCAAACCTGGCTGCTGAAGTGTGGATACTCCTGCAGTGCTGACGTGCTCAAGCCCCCACGGGGCCCTGCTGTGTACAAACCTGAAGCAGTTCCACACATTATTCCCAAAAGTACTTTGGGTTGGCCAGTGGGTAGTGTTTCCTGGAATTAATGGGTTGGGATGCTGGACCTCAATCATTTCCCTCTGGCAGATACTAGATTTCATGTTAATGAGCTTGTTAAGGCCCTTACCACCAAAACATTAAGGAAGATGATCTCCATATGACAAACTATATTAACAATTTTACTGTATGCTGTGTAAACATTTTCAGGATGTAGAAGAACCATCTTTAAAAAACCCCACCTTAATTAATTAGGAATATCACATTCTCAATGAAATTACACAAAGGTGTATAAACTATTGCAATTAATAGAGCAGGATTTTATGGATTTCTCTATTATGGCAGCCACAGCAAAGTCTGTTACCTAAAACTCTTTTCTATAGCAGTCTGGGCTTATCCACACTACAGGAAGATCCTCTTAGAAGGTGCCCTAAGGGATCACCTTAAGCTTCTATACAGATATGAGCTTTGTCTTGGTCGTAGGCCAACCCCAAGGACAGTCTTGCCGGGATTTAACACAGACAGGAGCTTTTTTGGACTCCAGGACTCCCTGCTTGGTAATATAGATAAAGTCAATATGTTTTACAGGATCTGAGCATTTATTAAGTGCTGCTGTGGCCCAAATATGCTTTTAATGCAACAGTTAAACAAGATATATCAATGGAGAAAATAACCATTGGATTCAGTGAAGATTGTTTCAGTCTCCTGAGGTTTCAATATAAATATGGATATGTTCAACTCTGTTGCAGTGAAGTGAAATAGTCTGTGCACTATTTGTCTGAAGCAATCTGTGATTACTCTGATGTCATTGCTCTTCAGAACCTTGACTTCAAAGCTAAATGCAAGAACAGTTGTGCAAGTTGTGTTCAGTCTCATCACTAAATTCATCACTTAATAAGTAGAAGTTTATCATGTCTACATAGAGATTTTTCTGTTTTTTTCCTGCAAAAATTCACAAATGGGGTCATAATTTTGTTATGATATAATCAGAAACTCTGTGCAAACTCAATGCACTTTTACATTTTCAAAAGGCGTGTGTTTTGATCAAAGGGAGGACTGTGAGTTCTCTAGAGAAATAAAGTGTATAAAATGGTGAGAGCCCATGTCAGATATGCAGCAAACAGAAAGTCTCCTGTTCCAATATCTTAGATGCCTGAAAAACTGAGATTGAGGTACAAACACACTTATTTTTTAAAAAGTGAAATGGCCTTTAAAGACTTCCTAAAAAATAGTATTATGGGATAAGAAAGGTAGCAGGAATATTTGAGCCTATCAGGTTCCTCTGCCTAGAAAGCCTCCACCAGCAAATTACTGTTTATTCTTAAACAAGAGCCTTGATTATTTTTGATCAATCCTTTAGTGATTTTTCTTAAGGTGAAAATGTTCAGAGATGCCAAATACCAAACTGCCCCCCCAAAAATGGCACTCTGGGATTCTGGGTGTACTAGGGATGAACTCAAAATCTAGATCCATGAGGCTGAAGATGAGCAGTTTAGAACCAGTGAGAAAAATATTCCCCAGTCCTACCTGTATTTAATTTTACTGCACTATGGAACAGAAATGTGGGGAAAAATTCTGTTTCTACATTTTCCATGCCAGATGAAAATTTTGTACTGCAGCCACAGTCATGTGGTTATTCACAAAAGCAAAATTCATACTTAGTTAGGAAAATATGAAGACCCCACTGAGATATGAATGAACAATATGGAGAAACATTGCTTCCTTTTTTTCTTTTAGAAGTTATTTCTATTACTATTATTTTAAATCTATTCTAGGCGATTAATGAAGTTAATGAAGAAAACTTGAAATAAGAAAAAATAATGATAAACTATAGTTCTGTTGCAACACAATTTAAACTAAAATCTCTGTTTGTAGTAGTTTATCCATATATTTATTCAAATATATGAAAATTTATGCAAACTTCCACCCCATTGTTTTGTGGTTAGGTATACTACAAGGGATGTTTCAGGCTATGCAGCTTCCCTAGCTAACAACTCTCACCGTCTTCTATTGTAATAAAATTCAAAAAACTGATCTTGAATTCTGAAGCCGAAGAAAGCAAGCAAAGGTGAAGTAATATTATCCAGCATCTTAAAAGAAAATGGAAGAGCTACCCATTCTTACAGGTGCTTTATATAACAAAATGCCTTTAGATCATTTTTTAGCTTCTTGTGTCCATGCAGTTAGGTATTTAATTACCTGTTTACCAGCTTATATCTTAGAAATTTAGCATTCAATAAATTGGTGATTGCATTCAGATGAAATTCAAGAGAATTATCACCACTCTAAATAATACTTACATTTATTGCAATTCTTAAATGACCCTTTTTAAAATTGTAAGCCTCTAAAATACATCCTTTCTCCTAAAAGACACAATAAATCACTTAAGCACCCCTCCTGTTCTACTGAAGACACATCTGATTAACAGTCTTTTTCTAATAGAGGTAAGAACCTGGGAGGGTCAGAAATGAAATCTAAATGTCTCTTTTCACAGCTATTCAGGAAAGAATCTGTGTAGTAGTTTGATCTGTATCTGCACTTGGATTGAGCAATTGTGTTCAGGCAGAGAATTGCCTGGCATTATCTTATGACTCACTTGACAGAGCTTACCCCTACTTTTCATTACCTGAGAAGAGATCATTACAAAACATACAAGTAGTATAATTTTATAGCAATCTATTTTGAACTAGCAAATTAAATGGGAAGAAGAGAGGAAATGGAATGCAGCAAGCATAATGCTTTGAATTGTGTTTTAAAGAAATAGGAGTTTAGCAGAAGTATGGAAGAAAGACTGGGTTAGGGAGCAGAAGCCTCTTCACTATCTTGCGACACAGCAGAACTAACTGCACAAACCCAATCCATGGTGGAGAACCCTCTCATTGAAAAAGGGTGAATATGTGTGGGTGTCACAGGTGAAAAATATCTTCAGTTGTGAAGAGTAATATGTGCCAGATAAATGGGTGTGTGTGTGTGTATGTTTTAGCAAAAGTCCAAAACTGTCATTTTGAGGTTTCAAGCTGAAGCCTGCTGCTTGCTAACTACAACTAATACAAGTTGGCTCTGCATTTTCCTAAAACTTGAGCTAAATAGCAATGAAATGTCTTGAGCTCTCTGGTTACCAGAGAGACACATGTCAGGACCAACAACTAGAATAATGATCATGTGTTTGCATATAAACTAGATTGGGAGAACCCTGGGCTTGGGATGCTTGCAAAAAAAGAGGGCTGAATCACTAGGGTTTCTTAAGAGAAAAAGTGGTTTTGGAGAGAAGAAAGACCAGGAAAGAAAATGGGGAGAATCCTGACTAGGAAAAGAGCGCTGGCAGTCAGAGAGATGCACAGAGATGGAAACTAGGAGATGCTCAGGGACTTTCACCAGTGATGGTCCAGAAGGGTCACTGCGAGCACATGGAACCCGCAGGACTTCCTCCCCAAGTTTTCCAGAACAGCACTGACTTCTCTACCAGGGTGGAAATCAAGGGCTAGAAAGGGTGGAGTTGGAGAGCAAGGGAGTATAAAATAAAAAAGCAGGCCAAGAGCTCAAATCTTTCAGGTTATTAAGTCCAGTATACAGGTCCACTACGAGTTATTGTTTATTCTATCTCTCCCGTGGCAGTGGGAGAAGGACAAGGTGACCAACAGAAAGACTTGAAAGCCAGGCTTGGAGATTTGGAGGACTGCATTTTTATTAAAATTTGTGAGGGAGGCAAAACCAAATAGAATCACTGTCCTCTAAATTCACAACTGCAGCAAGTCCTTAGTAACATTTCTTGGGAGAGGAATTAATTAGACGGAGAATAATTTTCCAGCTGAGGTTTTCCCATTCATTTGGTTTGCACTTCATTAATGAAGTGTAGGGTTGTACCTAAATGTGGGATCTCTCCCACTCTCCCAGCTTTACTGTGGGACCAGCACACCTCTTTGTCCCTTCGTTTGCTACAGATAGAGGCTGATACACCTGCAAGTCCCAAAAATGAAATACAGACAATTTTATGGGATACTCCTGAGAAATGTTAAATAGTCAAGCTGGTTCAAGCATCTACAAGATATAGATAAAAACTCTAATTAATAGAGGAATAGTAACAGAAGATGCTGCAGAGACGGCCTTGATCCTAAGGTTTTATTAAGAAGACACTCAAATTGACTTACCAGCAGGACAGTCAAAGCTGCCTGGAAGCAACTTATCCACCAGGTTTCAGGCGCCTTTCTAGCACATGGATGCAGAAGGCACTTTTGCAGATAAGATAGTCTTTAGGCAGAAATGTAATATGTCTTAGAATGCTTTAAAGACCACAAAGCATTTTTTGGCACTTTGGCAGCCTTATCTCCATGCCGAATGCCTTTAAATGAAATACAGTCTCTCTCCCAAGCCTCTCTGCTCCATAAAAAGCTTTTCTTCCTTGATTCCTGTGACCTGCCTGTCTGCTCCTGTTGCTGCCAGCATCCTCTCTGCTGGAGCCACAGACTGCCAGCTCCTTGCTGCAGCTGGAACAGGAGGATTGCTCCAAGGGCAAGAGACAGCTCCCAAGCTTCTCTGAAAGTCTCACCTGCCATGGTCACTTCTCATGAGGGAAGACAGCCTGCAAGGCAGGAGCACACAGTGCAGCCAGCCTGTCCTCTCTGCCATATCCACACTGAATTGAAACAGAAACAATACTACCACAGGGACCAGAATGTGGGAATTCTACATCTTTTATTGTGGAATCTTATACATGTCTGTTTTACTTCTGTATCCTCCTTCCCTGTGCCTTCTCTTTCACAGATCCACACAGCTACAGTGGGAGGGTTTCAACCACCCCACTACCCCCAGGCCTCATGAACAGCCTGGTGCCTTCCTCCTGCGGGTTTGGAAAGGTGAATTTAAATTAAGTGAAATGACTGGTGTGGCCAGGTGTGACCACAGCTGTCTCCTCTGTTTAAATTCATTTTGTAGTCCTCTCAGAAGCAGCTGTCACATGTTTTTTCTGGAGTTCAGGGAGGAATGGGAAGAAAATGAACCTGTTTGGAGAAGGAGGGTGCCAGAGGTGGCAGGGTGCAGAAGCAAAGAGCCACAGCAGGGATCCAGGAACCCCAGGGAGGACTGTGCAAGGATACATGGCACACATTCACCTTTGCAGAGAGAGACAGAAGCAAGGACATTGTGGGCCAGGGGAAAGATTGTGCAGAAACCTTTCTGCTTCGTTCTGTTTACGCTTTGCCAGTTGGAGAGGTTTGTCATTAAAGACAGTGATCCTACTGTTGTTTTAAGAAAAAGTTGCTTTAAAGAGGTTGCTGTAAGAAGAAGCAGATCTGTCACAAACCTCTGGCCTGCTCAGGGTCCCAGTGCATTTAATCCCTACATGGGTGCTCCAAGCACAAGGTTCTGACCACAGGATTTAAGGTGACTGCAACTGCTGCTTGTTGCCATGGCTTAAGCCCAGACAGTTACTGAACCAGTAACACAGCTGCCTGGTCACTCACCTGCCACTTCACCCTCACCCTTGGGATGGGGAGAAAAATAAAAACAAAAAAGGTAAAACCTGTAAGTTATGAACTGTTTCATACAGGAAGTTAATTTAAAAAGTAACAACAACAACAACAACAACAACAACAACAACAACAACAACAACAACAACAATAATAATAATAATAATAATAATAATAATAATAATAATAATAATAATAATAATATACAATGGAAGAGAGAGGGAGAGAGACAGAGAGAGGAGAAACAAGCAATGCACCATACAATTTCTCACCACACCACTAATCAATGCACAGTCTGTCTACCAAGAGCAACTGGTGGCTCCTAGCAAACTCTTCCCAGTGAATATACTGAGCATGACATTCTTTATGATGGAACATGCCTTCCCAGCCATGTTTCCTCACAGGTTTTTTTGTGCATCTCCTCTCTGGCAAAGCATGAGACACTGAAATGTAGTGTTAGCTGTGAGTAATAGGTACTCAAATTTGGGGCACTTTTAATTGATCTGAGTTCTTACAATTGGAGATGCTAAACATAACTGAGCAGATAGTTGGGAGGCTCTTGTTCATTTTAGCTAATGATACCAATAGCATCCCTTTCAGTTCTTTTCATCTGCTTTGTCTATTCTTTCTTATTAAAGGCAATTAGAAAATTTTCCAACAGAAATGTATTATCTCTGATATAATTACCAGTAAGTCATGAATACCAGTCATATGACTGCTAATGAAAAGCTGTTCTGTTTCTTAAATTAGCAAACTTAATATTTTCTGCAGTAAATTTTCTTCTTTATTTTTCTAAATCAAGTTTAGAAAAGTGCAATAGAGCAGTAATGGGACAGGGGTGCTACAAAAAAATCTTAGTGAATGGAGGAATTGTAGCACTTACAACAGATGAAATGTTTGCAATTAATTTTGCAGTTACTGCTCAAGACACTATTTTGGGAAATAAAATATTTTACTAACTTAAATTAATACTATTTGTAGACATTTCATGTTGGAAAACATTGGGTAAAAATTTACTCTTCTGGTCTCCTTAGATAACTAAAAGATGCATGTTACTGCCACCTCATTAAACTAATATCAGCTCTGTGATTTCACCTCTTATATTTTCCTAAACCCTTGTTTATATTTTTAATTAAGTTTGAGACTAAGGTAAGGGAATCAAATTATAACTAATACAAAAGTTTATCTCTAAAAATGTACCAAAATATAACAAATGGTTATGCTTTTAGATTGCCGTGTGCCTGTAGTGAACAAAAGAAAGTGTGTGATGCAGCCACTGAGAATGGAAGTTATTTCTGCTGTTAAATTTTAAATTCTGTTAAATTCTGTTACAGGCAGACAAAAAGCCACCCTGCACATGGACATGGTTATACCACAAAGGCTGCAGTGGGAAGGTTTTAATGGTGGTAACTAAAATCTAGAGACTGAATGAGATGAGGAGTCTCCTCCACATGGCGTGTCGTCCCTTGCCTGCAAAGAGGAGCATTGCACAAAGCTGAATATTTCCCACAGTTTGCAGACCCAGACAGGCTCCTGCAGTCCCCAGGCTGGCTGCAGAGAAGCAGCAGCAGCTATTTATCTTATCCATTTTGGAACTGAATGATGTCAGAGACTCCCAATTTTGTGGAAAAACAGTTACTGGAACAGTCCAAATAACGTTATCTGATACAATGGGCATCCAAAATGTTTTCTAGGATTTTATATTTTCCTTAAGAAGAAAATTCATGAAGGAGACCCATTGTACTGTGACTTTGCCAGGTATGATTTCAAATCTTCTTCCTTTCCACCAAAATTAGAAGCACTGAAAGCCAAGGTGCACT
The DNA here is from genome assembly GCF_028018845.1 of Melospiza georgiana. Lineage (NCBI taxonomy): Eukaryota > Metazoa > Chordata > Aves > Passeriformes > Passerellidae > Melospiza > Melospiza georgiana. The sequence goes on from NC_080432.1 coordinate 95,149,428, forward strand.
GTATAACATTACGAAGACTGCAGCCCCATTAAGATAAAAGTTCCAGAGAGTGAAACTAGTTGAGGCTATTGCCTAAAGCAATCCCATCAGGCCTCCTGCTGAAGGTATATATTCCACTGAAGAAAAGCCACTATATGTTCTTTCTGCTTTGTAGCAATGCTTTTCATTTTAATCTAGCTGTATTTGTTCTTGTGCTTTTATTCCAAGCAAACAAAAATGAATTCTTAGCAATCTGGGAATATATTTCCTAATGCCCTGTAGCAAATACAGTTTTTTCAGCAATACAGGCTACTGGAGAGGAAAAATGAATCCTTTATGTGGTAAGCAAAGACATCTAGAAATGGAAAAGTGCAAGGGATGTTTTCTGACCAAGAGTAATTACACTGAATAGAAGTATTCTCTATTTGCAGAGCAGGTAATCTTAACTTCCCCCTTCTTCAGGTTTGATCCAAAGCAGGAGCTGCAGTGTGTGATCTCCATGGAACTGAAGTACAAGAAGGTCACTCATGGACCTGGCCTTAAGAAGAAAAAGCAAGCTTGTGAAACTTGTTTACTGACCCAGTCTCTATGGGGGACATATATATACACAGTTTTAATGGCTCCATGTGGAAATGTGAGATAGCAAAATATACCGTGCAGTTGTAGAAGCATCAAGTAAATCTTCATCAAAATATTGTAGGTTATAGCACTACCATAAACCCTTCAGGCCCAATCATTAATGTGAAAGCCTGCATTAACAATAATGGAGTTTTATTGGCCTAAGAATTTGGCGTACACAACTGGCATGAGATGATTTTTGTTGTTCTAATTCATGGTCTAATGCACTGAATATGAAGCACAAACTTCAATGGGGCTGGGAGGCAGAAATGGGGAATGCACTGCCTTGATTTGTGTTACCCAAGTTAACACTCCTCTCCAGCCACATCCCTCTGACTAGCGTGTCAAATGGGACTGTAGGCTGACCCCGATGTCCAGCAAAGGATTTGCAATACTCCATGACAGGCACTTTGGCCCCTTTTCCAGGCTCAGGTTAGGCTGCCTATGGGTAGGTGCATGTCCTCGTTTTGTACCTCGTTTTGTACACTGTGCTATTTTTGGGGGAGCTTTGCCTTTGAGGAGCAATTCAGAGTGCCCTCAGTTACCTTTATTTTTAGATAAGAGGAGAACACAATCCCTGTTTCTCATATTGCAGTTCAGTGTCTGGAACACCTGCCCAGGAGGTGGAAAACTCCTTTGGAGCCCAGTGCCATTGAGCTGAAAGGTCTGAAACCCACTTTCCTGCCCCATCCACAGCAGCCTGCAGCACAGGCAGAGGAGTTGAGGGCTTTCCTCCATGCCTCTCTCTGGGACTGTGTCACTGCAGAAAATCAAGAGTCACAGGAACTCAAAAACTGGAGGGAAAAAGAGAATGGGGCTTTGAGGCTTGGCAGTAAGCCCAGTAAGAGCAGGAATGAGTAGCAATGGCTCTTCCACTCTGCCATATTCATAACCTTCAGACAAAGCACGTGAATCAGTGCCATGGACTTCAGAAAATGAAACAACCTGTTTGAAGCTTGGTCAAAATCTAGTCTACATACTAGGGGATAAGAATTGCTGACTTCACTTTCTTTAGGTGGATTTTGGACACACAGTCTTATCTGAGTGTTCTACAGTGCTGTAAGATAGTGTAGACTAGATTTATTTCATGTATCATTTTTTAAGAGATGCCTTTTGCTTAAGGGTGGTTAAAGCCCTTCTACTTTATAAATACCAAAACTCTGAAAATCATCTAGACCTCTTCTGTTGTTGCTTTATTTTTGTATACTTCTTGAATGTGATGAAGTAATTGCACAGAGAGGACAATTATATTTCCTTGCTATGAAAAATTCCATAATTTCTGACAATTAAGTTATTTAACAATAGGCAACGTTGATCTGCCTGTGTGCCTGCAGTCTGGTACAATTTATAGTGTTTGACTGAAACAAACAGATCTATTTTACCCTCTAAATTTCTAGTACATGATAAATACATACCATTCTTGTATTACCATAAGGCTTTTTTTCACAAAGTCTGGGCACTAAAGGGATTCATATAGAGAAAGTTCATGTTGCAATTATAAAGGCTTTCCATTCTTTGTACTGATGTTTTTCATTTTTATTTTTATGTTTATTTTTATTGAAGGTTTATACTGCTATTTTCATTTTTGTAATGACAGTACCTCTAAATAAACAGGAAATAAAATGTGATAAAACACCAGTCAGTCATTTTCTAGTAATTTCTTTGAAGACTAGAGAGCTTAACCTACATTGTTTGGTGGAAGGTAAGATGCAGTGAAATGCAACTGCTCTCCAAGATGCTGGATGGTTGTGATGCTGAGAATCTTTGTACAGTTCTGTATGTGCTCAGACATATGTTCATTTCTCCATTTATCACTTGAACTGGACATGAGCACATGTGGACTACTTTTGCTCATTCATATAAATCCGGCCAAACTTCACTGGCAAGTGTTTTAAAATAATTTAGATTGAAGTTCTACTGTATGAAGACCTGTGATTTTCAGACTCCAAGAGAAGAATAGCATCGTGTCTAGCCTGTTGCATATGTCTCCACTATTCCATCATTCACGTATCTTCTCTGTTGCCTTATCTCCCTGAGACAGGCTTCTAAAAGGTTTTTACCCTATTTTTGTTTTGAGGTGAAGTTTCTGAAGCTGTATAAAGAGCATTTGAAACTGAGAAGTTTTGATTCTGGTTTGGAGATTGCTCACAATTCTGGCTGAAGCAGAACCATCTCTTCTTCTTTATGGATGGCACAAATATTCAAATATTTTTTATTTTTTATCTACTTTATTTTCACTGAAATTAACAGTTACATCTACTAGGATATATCTAGGATAACAAGTAAAAAATATCTAGTTAAAACACTTTTCATTTCATAAATCACGTCCCTCTGTTCTTTTCTCTAACTTGGTAAATGTTAAGCATTTTAACCAAGAATTTGTAATTACAATGCACTTTAAATTCACAGTTGAGTTGAATTTTTACATGAAACTTCCAATAGTGGAGTTGTCAACATGCTCTGGTTTTCAGCTCTTGAGCATGTGATTTAGGGGTTTTGTGTTTCTGGAGCTCCTTGTGTACTACATACACTGTTTTTGTGGCTGATTAATATCGTGATTGTTGTTGGCCATGAACTCTGGAGATATGCTCTGACACCCTCACCATTGATTATACTGGATACATCAGGTTTTACTGTGTCAAGCAACACTTGAATCGAGTGTTCTACTCAAAAGGAGAAAAAATAATGGAAAAGTTAAAAATTAGCTATCAACCAGATGTTCTGGAAATTGATTTAAAATATCAGCTTTGAATGGTGGCTTTGTTTGGATGTAAATAAACATTTATGCAATTGTTATTACAGTCTGGAGAAAATCCAAGATTCTCTTTTGCATTATTATGTATCTATACTAGTTATTGTGGTGTTAGAACTGTGGCCCATGCATTATTCTTGTCTCCCTGGGAAATCACATTTTTATGAGGTAGAAATACAGGACTGCCTCTGGGTCCTAGTAGCCTGTCGATTTTCTGTAGGAACATGAGGAGCTCAGTGGGCTCAGTCTACAGAATCCACAGCTGGGCCATCTACACTATGATATTACAGTACTGTAGCATACATCAATGTGAAAGAGAAGACCAGCCAATCCCCTCTAACTTCATCACTGGTTTATTTTTTTCCATGGAAAGCATATAATGAACTCAAAATTGTATCAACTCATTTGTAGGACACACGAAGCATTTGCAAGTCCAAAATGACTCTGCAAAGCTGTAGCTGCCAATGTAAGCAGGAATAGAGTCAGATACATTAAATGTGGTAATTAATGCATGCAAAGTAGTCAGGCATTGGAAGAAGCTGCCCAGGGAATCACTGTCCCTGGAAGTGTTCAGAAGGTGTATGGATGTGGCACTTGGCGACATAGTTTTGTGGTGAATATGGTGGTGCTGGATTAATGGTTGCACTTGGTGATCTTAGAGGTCTATTCCAACCTAAATGGTTCTCTGACTGTATAATTCTATGACAAATGCCTATTAGGCACCCAGGATGCATGGCATTTGTTATCTTTGGGATTGAGCTGGGAGAGCACCCAAGGGGAGATATGAGGGAGAACTCCAGGCAGGCACCAGTGTCAGCACAGTAGAAGAACCATGCCTGTTGGACCATCTCAGCAAAGAGAAGGTAAAGGGAATGGCTGGAGGCTGCTCTAAAAAGCCAGTTCGGGAATTCCACATGAATTTAGCAGATGGTTTTGTTGAATGTGATTGTACAGCCTTTACCATATTCCTGCCTAAAACGGATAATTTTAAAACTTTTTTTTCTTAAATTATAAAAAATTCTACATATACAAAGAAATCCACATGCCAGAGCCTTCAGCAGCTGCCATCTGAGACACTGCTCTGTTAACACAACCAGTGCAGCCTGGGATATTTCACCTCAAAGAGGAATGATTTTTTACCACTGCAAAACCTTGCTGTCATCACAATGGTTTTGCTGAATCCATACCTGCAGTAGAAATTAAATGCATCCCTTTTTAAAATATGCCTTCATGCTGACTACATGAACAGCAACAATGTACTTGAGACCTTCAGCAAATATATGGATTATGTAGCTGTGTGCAATTGGCACAGTTTCCAAGGATCTTCCACACACAATCAATGGCCAGTGACATCCCCCAGACTCCAAAGGGTCTCTGGCACTTCTTGGGGCCAGTCGTGATGTTACAGCTCTTGAACTGAACAGCAATATCTAGTGTGTGCTGTCCTTGTAACACCCAAAAAAAGAAATTAAACTGCTGGCTGATTACAATAATTTCCAGTTTTAAATTATTGTTCCCTGCCAAATATCAGCTGGGTTTTTACACCAGTGGTGTGTTGGAGGTGGCTTCCTGAAAGTAAAATATGATGTAGGCACTGCACTATCAACTACATACCTTTTCTCATACCTTTTCTCTTGCCTTTTGCTAGGCAACCATGAAAGTGTTCTCAAATGCTCTGCTGCTGGGGTTAACTCTGTATTTTCTTTAAAGCAAGCATTTAGGCCATTTCTGTTTTGATTGAGTCAGCCCCCTCCAGAGTTATTTATCCCTGCCAAGGGGGATGCACAACATGTAAAGTTCACTGATACAGATCTCTTGAGGCCTCTGGTTTGGCTTTAGGGTCGAGAAAGAAAGTTCAGAAGGCACAATGTTTGAAACAAAGTTAGCTTTGCTTTTGCCTCTAGAGAATAAGATCACGGCAGATACAAACACAACTGAATGTGCACTAAACCAACTGAAACCTGCTCCATGCCTATTCCTTTTAAACAGAAAAGTGAGTGCTGTGCTGAAGAAGTCCCACAGGACACTCTTCCCTGTAGCAAGCAGAATCTTCAACTTCCTATTGATTCCTTACCAAGGGATCTGCATACATGCACAGACCCCAGCAAAAAAGGAAAGGATAGATGCAGGAACCATCCTAAAGACACAGAATGGTTCCAGATTACTACAATGATTTCAACAAATATGTGTCTTTTATTTCTGTGAGATGTCCTTGATACTGTGTTGAGGCTAATTGTTGGTTTTAACAAGAGAAGCAGGTTAGAAACTTTGTGCATGTAGTCCTGTGTTAGTAGCAATATTTGTTCCTGTCCATTATTAAACTTCTTTAAAAAGTCAGAGAATCTTGGATAATGTTACATGTCTTCAGGAAGAGCCTCAAATGTGCTAAAGAGATCTGATAAAATGTAAAATAATTTGTTGTGTATTTCATCTGAAAAGGAGTTTTTTGAGACACTGGCACTATATGTGCACACACACATATATGTGTGTGTAAATACAGACCTCTATATGTAGTATGTATTTATGGAAAGTGTTCCATGCTAGTTTACTAAAAGCCAGACAATGTAATTACTTTAGTGGACTCAAACAGCCTCCCTGAGAACACAAAAATCTTCCAGAGGCAAGGCAGAGTCTTGGTGTGATGTACAGAATGTTCTGAGGTCTGCTGATATGTCAAGTGGTGTTTCCCATTATCCTCATGCTCCTTGAGTTGTGCTGCACACAGTATGGAATATCCACACAACAAAACCTTAGGTGCCTTGATGCCCTCTATTTCCTGAAGACTGAGCCAGTGTTTTTCTGGATTCCAAGACACAGCACTGCAGTGCACATTACAGAGCTGATCTTAGGCCCTTCTGGAGGCAAGGAGTCCTGATACAGGCACAGGGCTCCTGCCTTTGTGGTTCCTCACACACCCCAAGGAAACACAGGTGTACAGGCAGAGTCAGCATGCAAGTCTATGTCCCACTTTGGATGCAAACAGGGTATATGTGGGGACCAGGACTACACAATGTACTGTACTGTAGACTGCAACTTCAGTGCACTCTGCAATATCTGACAACACAGATACTGTAGGTATCTCTAGAGCTACCTCTAGGGACACTTGTGATTCAGGACATCACAATGGGAGTCGATTCCTAGCTTTTGCACACTTAGTAATCACCATTATAAAAGAACCTACATTCCTAACCTAGGCATATTCATTTAGATAACCAACCTTTCCCTCTGCACCCAGGGAGCAAGGAAAGCAGAATCTGGTTAAAAATCACAGTGATGTAGGATGAGGTCAGCGTTAGCAGCATTAGAACTGAAAAATTTCAAGCATTTGTCTTGTTGGCATTTATATCGAAGTTTGTTTGCCATTTGCATTTCTTTGTATTTCACTGTGAGTCTAGGATTAAAATGCACACTGAAACTCAGCTGAATCCATAAAGCATCCACTATAAAAATTCATGCTCAGTCAGAAACTTTGCAAAATTTTAATGAAGCCATAACTAAATTCAAAGTTGAGTTAGCTGTGCTTTGTTATTTTGTAATGAAAGTTCTGCGCAGCCCTGCTCAAATGGAGAGGACTGCTGCTGCTCCTGTGATTAGTAAACACGGGAGACACGCTGAGCCAATGTCTCCCTGAGGCATTCTCAGTGAAGTCAAAGTCACCCTCGAGATGAATTTGACCTGTTGAACTCAGTGTTTTTAGAACTAATAGCATAATTTCTTCAACATACGGCTACAAGGGAGAAGACTCGCAACTTGAAGGCCGAGTTGTATGAATTCAGTTTAACGGTGTAGAGAAAAGGTATGGAAGACAAATCTGCCACAAACCAGGTTAAATGCTGATTTTCTGAAACATTAGCTGAACCCTGTCCCACATGGAAGCAGAATCAGAACACAGGACAAGTGTTTATACAGCCCATGAAAATTTCCATTAATGACATCTTGAATTTTCACTAATTTTTTTGTTGTTACTGCAAGGTCATCAAATCAAATGTTTTTGAGGCTGTGGAACATTTTTTATGGGAAATTATTTATTCTCTGTTTTGATAACAAAAAAAATGGTTCTGTGTTTTTAAATTGGTTTCAGTTGAGCAACTTACTCTTCTCTCAACCTTAATTTTTCAGCTAAAGAGCTAAACCAACATAATTAGTAAATTAAATAAGAGCTAGGTTATGTACCATTGTTGGGTTTTTTAATGCAAATTATCATATTTTGAACATTCCAGTTTGAACTATTATCATTAGGATTTTTTAGTCGATATATCATCAGTAATTTTCCTGTGGGATTTCTCTGGCAGCAGAACCACAGCATTTTTAGTCTTAATACCTGCAGATCTTTAAATATGCATATGGCAAAAGAACATGGAGGCTGTCTTTTCTTAGTAAAGCTTCACTAAATCCACAATCCAAATGGAATGTGTGTTTGGAACATCTGGCAGCAAAAAAAGTGAGTTTTTTGTAAATCCTATCCCTGTAATACAACTATTGCCTTGAAAAAAAAGATTATTTCTTTAAAAAAAATTTATTAAAGAAACCACCAAATAAACAAAAAATGCAGTAAAGTCTCAAAGAAGACCCAGAAAGACGACATTTCCATATTTTTTAGATATTCATCTCTCATATCAAGGTCACATATAAGTCATGCACTAACACTTTCTAATTTTCATCCTTTGAGTACAATTAGCCTGTTTTTTCAGTGGTGTTAACACCATAAGTAGTCAAAGAAAGTAGGTGTGTTTTCTTGAAGTGCCAGTCATGAGACAGTAAAGCCTGTAAAGATTGGAAATAGTATACAAAGGTGTTTCGTTTTCAGCTCATGCTATGTTTTATGGTTTCATCAAAATTACTTCTGTACAACCTTCCAGGAATACAGGAATGGCAGAACTTAAAAACATTAGTGCTGAGTAAGAAAACCTGGCCAGCCTAAGGGAAACCTTCAGGACAAAGTAGATAAAGCTGCTCAGTAAATACTTGTATCTAGAGACAAAGAGAATCAACAGCAATTAAAACAGGCGTGACTGAACAAGAATGCTTGAAAGCATGACCTTGAATTTCCTTTATGTTTCCTGGAATTTTTTGGCCAGGATGAAAGAGTGTGTGTTATTTTGCTGGATTCCATGGTATCCTGGAGAAAAAGCAGATGTGATACACCATAAACATCTGGCAAGGATAGAGCAACCAGCCTTTTTTAGCGTGTAGGTTGGACAAATGGAATAAAGAGGGCCTGCCAATTTACAGAAGTTACCCTTTTACTATATATGGGATAATCATATCAATATCTTGCTCTTTACTTTCATTAATTGTTTCTACTGCACGTGTTCTGGAGATAAACTCCATTGATCTGCATATATCCATCAGACCTGGAGTGCTATTTTCCACTTCTTGTACTGGATGGACCGCTGTGCCTTGATATTGAAGAGGAAATCAAATGCAGCCCAGCTCTCAACATTGGTTCAGGCAATTCAAATGTGTCCCTTTTATAAAGTATAGTCCACGATTAAGTGTGAGACTTACTAATGACTGTGTATAATAAAATAAAAATAAATATAACACGTATGTTGTTTCTGTGTACATAGAAAAGACAGTTTAGTATTGAAATATGAATCCAACACACCGCAACAGTTTAGAAAATATTATAATTCATTTTCAGAAGCAGGTTAATGAGGGTAACAAACTGGTTGGTTTTTAAGGCCTTTCTAGCACATCTGCATTGCTTTTAAGCCACTAAAATGGTAATCTTCTGCAGAGGAGAAAAAAAAAGTGATTTTACAAAGGGACACATAATCATAGTGTTATTTTATGAAACTATATTACATTGTAATCAACTGGAAGAGCTAGCAGGTTTTAATGCCAAGTGTGTTTTCTTATGATAAACACTTGTCAATATAACACTATCTTGTGCCTGCTATATCTTGTTTCCACCATGACCTTTCAAACCACATGCATGTTCTTTTCTCTCCCTCTGAGAAAACCTTAACAACATTCTAATCATCATGAAGAGCAATTAACTGTCTTCAACCAGCTGTGCTACTCAGCTCATCTGGGAATGGGAAAAAACCTGCTCCTTAGTGCAGATCCGCTTACCCAGGCATGGCAAACAAGGCTAGAGCACAGCAGCTCTAAATATGAAATACTGGCACTTTTCACAAAGTTTGGAAGCTTTGGTGAAGAGCAATGGTTCTCTCCTAGTAAAGGGAAGTCTCTTTCCTGCTCACTCTACAGTCCCTGTAAGACAATGTATGAGTTTTAATAATGTGCTTTTTAAAGGTCAGCATTTGAAGAACAGCACTTATTTGTTGACATCACTGCAGCAAGCAGCCTTTCCCTCACTGAGCAAAACTTTGTGGCAGAGGTATTTTCTGATCACTGAAGAAAGAGCAATAGCTTCTTGAATGTGCAGTTGCTGAAAGGGCACTGCAGAGACTTTCAGAAACAATAGCTGGAATTTAATTCTATAGAGATGTATTTGGCTTCTTTCTTTCTACAAATCTGGGACTAAACTGTGTTATGTATCAGTGCTAAAGTTTTTGCAATTTTTTGTCTATTAGCAAATGAAACAATAGTAAACATAGAGCAAGTAAAATTAATCTGTATACGGAATGCTTTCATAAATAAGATGGAGGCAAAATTAGTAGTTAACGTTTGATAACTGTTTTTTGAGCTGCAAAATAGGATAAAAAATTCAGGCAGACCATATGCTCTTTCCTGAAATCATCAGGGATTTTGCTCTGTATCACAGGAAGTATGCATAAAAGAGGTGTACCTTCAATTTTAACGTATGTGTACTTCAAACAAGAGAAGTAATTTTTCTTTGTTTTATGTAGTCATTTTAATGGCTGCTCCTAACCGTCTTGCAGATTGCTCAGAAATGAATCTAGCTAAACAAAATGTCTATGGTATGCCTAATGAAAACTCAAATAGAATCAATTTATAATGGGGCAGATCCTACAGAAACTTTTTGGAGTTCTTTGAAAAACACAATCATATTTTGTTTTGGGTTTTTTTTTCTTATTATTTTTATATATATAGTACTAGGAAAAAATTGTGATTAACAAAATTTTCAAAAATATCTGAATTATGATTTTGTGAACCAGAATTAAACACCTGATGGAACTGCTGACTGCTTTCCTTCAAGTCTGAACCTTTGAGAAATTGCTGATTTTTTAAAACACAGATCTTTGTTTATTCTCATGCTATATATTTTCTGAACATTACTCTTTTTACTGACATTTTCTCAGAAGTAAACCACACATTATAACCCATTCTAATGTGGAAATCTAGGTGCCTGCCATTTAGTTCTTGGAAAGCTCAAGTCACTTTTCTTTAGCAGCCTAACCATGAGTTTAAACACAGACATATCCAGTGTTTTTTAGTTCAATCCAACCCGTTGTGTGCAGGCATTGGAGCAGGAGGCCAGATGCGAAGTACTCACCACGTGTCAGAATCCACCTTCCATTAACCACTAAAGAACAAACTGCATGTCAACTAATGAGATTCCAATGAGATTTCAATTTACGGGATCTCCAAATAAACAAATTTTAAAAACTGGGAAATAAAGCAAATTAAAAAAAAAAAAAAGAAAGAAAGAAAAATGAGGCATGGTTTAATGCCTCATAGTTTAATGCCTCAAGGAAGCAGTAAGACCCACAGCATATAATATGTGGTACACTGAGAAAATCTATTTTTATTACATGGGGAACTAAGAGTAATGGTTACTATAGAAATTATTCAATTGCTTAAGGGGAGGGTGGTCAGTTTCTTATAATTTTGCTATATTGACAAAGTTGAAGAATTTTTTAAAAGAGAATTTTTTAAAAAATACTTGACTGGATTTTATTGGGAATATTTTTAGTGAAAATAGCAGAGCTGCTTCTGAGACAACTGGACCTTCAGCAGTATCTACTAGGACAGAGCCAACAGCATGAAAGAACCACTGATAGCCAGAGGACAAACTCTGTCTCCTTGAACAAATAGAACATATTCCACTAAGCAAAGTTTAGGAGGCTTGAGGAGAAAGCACCATATCCCTGCATGCTGTGGGGAACAGCTCTCCCTCTCAGTGGATGAAGTGTGAGAGCCATCTGCTTGGCCAAGCCAGCTGAGGGCCTGTAGAGGAAACAGGTTAAAGAGCCATGGGTACGTGACTGTGAGCTGGAACAATCCATATCCTGTGTGGGACAGAGACACGCTCACTGAGGAGACATGAGCACAGCTGAGGATGAGATGAAGCCTATGGACAGTCAGCTGCACAAAATCCACAGGCTGGTGTGGTAGAAATGAAAGGTTTCTTGATTGTATGTACCTAACATCCCTACTCCAAGACAGTGCTCCGATAAAAATCCGAGAATCTTTTGGATTTGAGACCCTTGTGTGCAAGAGCCTATATGTTTATTTCCTTCATGGACAGGCAAATCTCAGTCTGCCTTTTAGGCAGGTGAGGAAATGGGACTTGACTGTGTGAAGGAGGCTATGCTAGATCACCTTGGTGTGAGCAGAAGCAAGTCTTGTTGATGCTTTTCTCTGAATCCTTTTCACATTGAGTAAGTCATTCTAAATATCAGCCCATCACATTAACACAAAGCAAAACAGTGGTTGGTTCTCAGAAGCCTGGTACAGAGAAAGATTCTGCTTTCACTGTAGAAGTGCCCCGTGTGGCCTGAAACAGAAATAGGTCTGTAAAATCCCAAACTGAGACAGGCAATACATTTGCCAGGGCTTGGCAGATGGCAGTGTACTTCTGCCCTTATGGAGCCTGGGTAATTACAAACTTTGCATATAGCTCATGGTTTGGGATAATGCAGATATCTGTAAAATAAAGGTGGAATAAATTGTTTTGCTGTTGATTTAGAAAAGTGAACGTGAAATCTTCAAAAAAAAATGCAGAAGATCCAGTTCCTTGGTTACAAAACAAAGTCCCTGGATGAAAACCTGTTCTGCTTTTTTGGGGGGCCTGGATGATCCTCTTTCAAAAGTTTATGGATTTCATTCTGGCTCAGGATGAAATGTCCATGAACAGTTGCCCCCTTAGACAAGGATGCAGATTGTACCTAAAATGATGAGTATCCATTGTAATGGCAGTAAGCATAGAGCTGCTATCTGTGAAGCACAGCTCTCACTGTCAACATGATTAATGTGCTGCTCTTCTTTGTGAGATAGCTCTTTTCTGACTCAGTTGCTGACTTATATCATTGTGCAATCTTGAAAACAAAAAAAAAGGTGGGCAGTTTTATTTCTGGGTGTTGTGAGACTAATTTAGACAGATTATTAGGAACCCTATTTCCACCCTAGCTCCTCTGATATTAAATTCATTAGGATCCTGAAAACAATAGTTTAGAAAGTGGCCTGAGGAAAAAATCTTTTTGATGCTCAAATAGAAATTATGTACACTCTACACAATGAATTGTTCAAATAGACATACACAGAAGAGAAGTATCCGAAATACCAACAAGCTGTTTTCATGCTGCTGGGAGGAGTACTGAACACATGCTTGTTAGAGCATGAGGAGGAAATACTCAGCAATTGAGAAAGCCTAGTAGGAAATGGCCTATTTAGTTACTGAAATTCAAGCAGCATCTTCTGATCAATTACATTGTTCATTGATCATGGATTATCCACTGCTTTCAGGAATTTCTTCAGCAAAGAGAACAAATGGTAGATTTCTAAAATTCAATCCATTGTTTCAGATATGTCAGCATGATCTGCAAAGGGAATTTTGAGGCAGGCTGAAACAACCTATCATAGAATCATAGAATGGCCTGGGCTGGAAGGGACCTTAAAGGTCATCTAGCTCCTTCCCCCCTGCCATGGGCAAGGACACTTGCCACTAGACCAGGTTGCTCAGGGCCCAATAAAATCTGGCCTTAAGCACTTCCAGGACTGGGGCACCCACAGCTTCTCTGGAAAACCTATTCCAGTGCCTCACCACTCTCACAGTAAAGAATTTCTTCCTAACATCTTATCTAAACCCACCCTCTTTCAGTTTGAAGCCGTTCCCCCTTGCCCAGTCACTCTGTGCCCTTGTAAATAGTCTCTCTTCATCTTTCTTGGACACTCTCTTCAGGTACTGGACGGGTGCAATTATGTCACCCCAAAGCCTTCTCCTCTCCTCAGCCTGGAGAGGAGAAGGTTTTGGGATGACATAATTGCACCCTTTCTCAGCCTTTCTCCACAGGAGAGGTGCTCCTTCTCTCTGAACAACTTGGTGACCTCCTCCAGACTCACTCCCACAGCTCCATGTCCTTCCTGTGCTGGGACCCCAGAGCTGATGCAGCCCTGCAGGTGGGGTCTCACCAAAGAGAAGCAGAGGGGCAGAATCCCCTCCCTCACCTGCTGGCCAGACTATGCCGAGATACATGCTGATGGGATCTAAAGCCTGAATCTTCCAGGCAGATTCAGATATAAAGTGCAGTGCACATAACTGGAAAGATACAACCAAAAGGAAGTTGTGGCTTCATGTGAGAAGTCTCATTGAAGGCAGAACAGGCACTTGGCCTGGATAAAATCTTAGCCTGTGGCTCCCTAAGACAGAGTTTAATTCTTGGTCCAACTGAAGACAAACAGAATGACAAAACTCTCCGTTCTGCACTGGATCATTTCATGGTTTTTGGCTCACCTAGGGTGGACCAATATCTGTAAGGAAGAAAGAGAAGAAACATATGCTTAAGGCAAGGCTGAACATGTATCAGACCTAATCCTTTACAGCATGCAAACAGATTGCCTTTTCACGTTGAAAGCAGTCACCTCTATTGGGTACTTTGTATGGATTAGTGTTTGAGAAACTAAGGATGCTGATGATCTGGATTTATTTTTTTATTTTCCAAATGTATCTGGCTTGTATCACCTTGGGGTTTTGCTCATTGATTGATGAGATTTGCTCAGGGGGAATGAAAAACTGGAATAAGATTGCAAGCACAGAAGAACTGACTGTTCACACTGTGCACAGTCACAGAACACTGACTGTTCACAGTGTGCAAAAAAGTGCTAAAGCAGAAGAACAATATTGCCAAGGGAGGACAACAGAAAAAGGATAGAAAAATAAAGAAATTCACTGAGGATAGTGTTAGTTGGTAGGACATGAGAGAGTAAAGGTCTTTTTAACTTAGCAGTTGAGGTAGGACCATGTATATGACCCATGAGATAGGTCCACTTTGTGCACAAATAAGTGTACAGAGATGATTTGCAATAGAATCTGTGTATGCAAAAGCATGTCAGGGCTTCTTTGCTGTTGCAGTCTCACAAAAGCTTTATAGGAGATAATTTAACCAATGTTTCCTTCACGCTGACAGCTGGTTTGCTTTCCCTTGAGGCTATGATACATTACTTTTTTTCTCCTCTTGAGTCCTGTCAAAAAAAAAGACAAAACACGTAAAACCTAAGTTGCTTGTATTGTTACTTGAAGTCCTTTCCTTTTCATTCTTTTCTTGTCTCCAATGGGAAATTACAAGTACCAATACCCTTTTACAGGATTAAAAACAAGATTATGAATTAATAAAATCTTTAAAGGAAGCTAATTTCATACTTCAGCAGTGACTTACCTTTATCATCTCTGCTGATGTCATATTTAAAGTCTCTGAGAAAGATATAGCTAGCTTTTTTCTGAAGAAGTACGAGTCCATGGACATATATGCAATGTTAACTTTATCAACAGTTGTCACAATTGGTGGATTCCTCAAAATAAACACAATAAATGACATATAAATGCAGCTTATTTCACAGTGCTTTTATGCAGCACCTATTCTTGGGACTTAAGCATCCTCAAAAATACCAAATGAATGAATTCATATATTGCTTGTCAGACAGAAATACTCCTATTGCTTTTCCACGATTTTGAAGAACCTTAGAAGAACCTAGGTGGTCTAAGCACCTAGAAAGAAGAAGAAACATCAATTGAATAAAAAAAGAAAAGAAAATGTTTCTTAATATGTAAAAATAGAAAATCATAATCTCTATTGAGATCTTTGACATTTACTTTTTTTTTCTTTACACAATTTAAAACATTTTATTTGGACTCTGTAAGGACTTTAGCAGGGTACACCACAATATCCCTTTCTCTAAATTGGAGAGAGAGATGGATGGGCTGTCCAGTGGATAAGAAATTGGTTGTATGGTCACATGCAGAGGGCAGTGGTCAACAGCTCCATGTCTAAATGGGACATCAGTGACAAGAGGTGTCCCTGCATTGAGAACAAAACTGTTTTATAAGTGGCACAGATGAAGGGATCGAGTGCACCCTCAGCATGCTTGAAGGTGACACCAAGCTGAGTGATGGGCTGGACCACCTGAAGAATGAGATGCCATCATCCAGAGGGTCCCGGACAAGTTTGAGAAGTGGCCCATGGGAATCTCGTAATGTTCAGTAAGGTCAAGTGCAAGGTGCTGCACCTGGGTCAGGGCAATCCTGGTTATCAGTCCAGGCTGGGGGATGAACAAATCCACAGCAGCTCTGCCAAGAAGGACTTGGGAGTGCTCGTGGATGCAACGCTGTATGTGAGCTGGCAATGTGCAGACCCATATCCTGGGCTGCTTGAGAAGCAGCTTGGCTGGCAGGTTCAGGGAGGTGACCCATCTCCTCTACTTCACTGTGGTGCGACCCCAGTTGGAGTTCTGCTTTCAGTTCTGGGGTCCTCAGCCCAGAACTGAGATATGGGAGATGCCTCTATTGTTGAGTGCTTAATAACCTATTTCTGCTCAAAATAGTGGCACAGGTTAATTAATCCATGGTTAAAATGCTTGATCTAAGTTTTCTGACTTTGCTCTGTGAAAGTATAAGATTACTTAAGGACTCAAATACATCTGAAAAATGCTTTTAAAAGTTGTGCACTTCTCTCCACAGCTAATTTTTTTGTTCTCAGTACTTAAATTCTTGTCCTGGTAATATCCTTCCAAGAGGCATCATACCAAAAGGTACTATTTGCATATCCAGATTATTTGGCTGTGAAAGTCACAAACAAAAGCTACAATTGTAAGGATACAGAAGCTTGACAGTGTGAACTGCAAGCAAAGTAAGGCTCAAACCCAAGCAACCACTTTGGCATATGCAGAGCAGCATGCCCTCATTTAGCTTTGAGTACCAAGCATCACTTTGGGTGCTGCATCCTGGGTCAGGTAGAGTCTTGAGAATCTTGCATGAGAGCACATGAGAACTGGAAGGACAGAAACATCCCATGTGGGGAAGGAGAATTTCTTCAGAGATGTTCACAGAGTGAGATCCTGACGGAAAACTTTAGCTTTCCAGCAGTTAAAATAACCTATCAATAATAGAAATTAACCTGCTCTTTCTACTGCCATCTGAATATACTAACATCTCTTAAGCCACTGCTTTTTTCCACAGAAATTCTACTGTCTTGTTTCACCACCAAATTTAATTTTTTTAAAAAGGCTAAATTTCTCTGGCAAACTTCTTTAAACATAAATTCAATTTCCGTTCTAATTCCTTAGGACTCCTTAAGACCCATTCTTTAATGAGCACACAGACCTTTTCAGGGTATATGACTTGGGAATTCTTAAAACATCATCATAACATTGAGTTACATAGCCAATAAGGTTTCTGTAAAAACAAAACGCATTATACTCCTGGTCTGGATTGAATGTGACACTAATTGCAGACACTATTGCTTCTGGCCCATTGCCTCAGGGTGCTGTTGTTTTAAAAAGTGATCTCAAAAGACAGTAGTGTCTTCAGACTGGGGAAACTGGGATTTGAATTCCTGGTAGAAGACTGACTATCCTTTGGAATTCTTATTCTAGAGAGGAATAGAAGATGTCTCAAAGTAATCCTAAAAGGAGACTACAATTAATAGTGGCTCAACAACCTCAAAAGAAGTTTAAAAAATTAGTTCCAAAAATGTCAGAAATTCTCAGAGTTATCACAAAAAAAGTAAAACTGTCAATGATAGATTTGTTGTAGAAACTTGAAATGAGACTTGAGCAAACTAACAATTTTATATTAAAATTTTATATTTATATTAAAAGCAACCCTCTATCATATTTTCTAACTTTTTAATAATCCTTTTGACTTATACTGAGATTTCCAGTCAAGGCTTGCCAACTTTACAGATATCACTCATTATTTGTATTACTGTTATATGACTGTGTACATCCATATATTTATGTACATGAACATATATAAACATTTATATAGATATATGTATAGTCATATGCATTTGTGTAAAAACTCACACACAAAGGGTATCCAAATACTCTGGGCCTATAGGACCTAAGTTAATCCTTAGAGTTATCAGCCACCTGTATTTTATATTTTTAAGAAAAAGAATAATGAATATTACTGCTTAATATTAATATAAAGAATCATGGACACATTGCAGCCTGCTAACCCTCACAAAACAAGTACTACAGTCTGGGTTTAAAAGCCTTGCAATACGATTGAGTGGGAATTAGGAATTGATTTATAATTACGAGGTAATTCAGAAAGTTGGTGCCATTTAGCGACTTGACTAAATTTAGGACATATGTATTGTTTTCTGTGCAAAATTATGGACAAATCACTTCCTTGTCTTTCATCTGATAATGATTTTGATCCCTTTCACTAAGTGGTTTGAAATCTACTAAACACTGAATAAGCGTTATTTAGAGACAAATTGGGACCCAGATGTTTTGGAAGATAGAGAGACTGTATTGCATAACAGACACAATGACCATGCCTCCTTTTTCCTCCTCCAAGTCTTCCTATTTAAACGTGTCTGTGGTTTCCCCTCAAAAGCTCAGAAAAAAAGAGATTCTAAATTCTCCAGATCAAGTTTCATGAGCTGCACACATTTAAAATGAAGCAAATTAAGTATGTTCTAAAAAGGGTTTTTAGCACCAGCATTCAAGATGAATTGCTAAACTTCCCTCTGTAATGTTGACTGTAGATCAATGAGGGTTCTTGAGAACTAGAAATGCATAAATAACTTGGCAGAATAAGCCTTATGTAATTATGAAAAAAATTCCCATATTTTTAATCAAAATTTGGTGTCATAAAATATTTTGAATTAGAGATATTTTAAAAAAATCATTGAAAAACAGTTGTAAAATTGTGACATTTGTCAATAGCATGTCTTCCTCCTTCTCCCAGGCCAGAAGTAGTCTAAAGATTATGATATTTAGTTCTTAAAAGTTTATCCAAGCCCATTTCCACAACAATTTATTGCAGTACCTTTCAACTAAACAAAATGGACAGAAATATTTCAAGCACCTTAGTATAAATATGTGGGGTTTGGACAGCAATTGTCTGTTCTGGACGTTGTTATTTTCACTCTTCCAGGAAATTACAGATACTCACCTTCAAAAAATTAAAAGTTCCATAAATGGACAGTAATTCTACTGTCAAACTGAACAGCCATATTATTACTAGAAAAAAAAAGAAAAAAGTAGTTCTAATTTTGCTATCTGTGACATAATATTTCTTCTCAATATATCCAGAAATAAATCTAAAATTTCAAACAATAAATGGTAAATTGGATTTTATAAGCAGGAACCATAATAAATCCATCTAATAACAATTGTTCAGCAATAAAAACTAATGGAAAAAAATTTAAAAATGCAAAAGGCAATATGGCTGGCAGTCACTGAGATCTGAGATAAAGGTCCACCTGACCAGTTTTTCCCTAAAGGAAGCTTAGGGATCCACCGTAAGAGAGCAAATATAATTCTACTAGCATTTCCCCACTTTCTGAGAATAGCTCACTTAGGGATGCTAGGACTGTATACACAGTTCTTCATTTAACAGCCTTCTATGCAGCCTTCATCCAAATGGGTCTGATTTCCCTTTGGTATTTTTGGCATGTAACAGACAATAAGCCATAAAAATAAGTTCCACAGCATAGATGTGAAAAGGTATTATATTCTGTTTACTCTACAGGCTTTGGCTGGTGTTTTTATTGTCTACTCCTAGTCCTTGTTATGAGAACTAGACAATAATTATTTCATGAGCTGTATGGAGCAGGTGAACAAGAACTTAAAGACCTTCACTGTGTCTCTCCTTAGGAATCTCTATTTAAAGACATGGAGTCCAAGGCTGTTTAGCTGAGCTTAGACTGCATTCCTGAAGAGTTGAAATGCATGGGATCAACACCAGCATGTTCTGGGAAATGTAACGTGGCTTCCTCAGCCATGTGCTACTTGTCTTCTCCTGCTTGGGATCCTAAAGCAAGAATGAATAAGTACCCCATATTCCACTCTTGCTTAAGAAAGCCTTTGAGAGTCACTTTGATACAAAAGAAATTTCAGTTTTGTGCCTCTTCTCTATTGTGACCTCATTTTCTCTGCACCTTTGGCAATATATGAAAGTTGCAATAATAATAAATATGCTCTCCTCAAAAGTCTTCCAAAAGCCTGCTTTTTCAGCCTGATCTCAGTATTCAACTACTTCCAGCGGACACCTAAATGGTCTTTTTTCTAAAAGATAACTTTTCAGTATTGCTTTTCCTTTCACCATGCCAAGTCTTCAATACCTGGAATGTAAAATTCCATGGACATAGTAAGATCAGTGCTTTCTGAAAACTGCTTGTGACATGAGAAAAACCAGCATCAGTGTGCTCTTATTTTTCTTCTAAAATATCTCATTAATGCTGTAGTTCATCCACTTGAGCTTTCTAAACAATTTCATTAACTTTTACAAGCTAATTTTATTCTAAAGCCTGCAAAATCAAAGTAAAAGAAAGCATATTAATTGGAGATTGAGTGATTTTTGTCGGGAATTCTCTTCTACTGGTGTTGTCCTTAGCAATCCTGCATTTTCTGCTGACAAACAAAGAGAGGATAGGAGAAAATTATTAATATTTTTCTTTATTTTCTTTTTTTTTCCTTTTATTTTTAAGAAATGCTGAAATAAGTCTTTTTTTCTAATATAAATTTACAGCATGTCTGCTCCTGAGCTGCATATACCTCTATTTGTGTAGTTATATATTTTGAATCATAAATTAACCTGTTTGTGCAGAGGTTGCTGCCTGGTGCTATTTGAATTTGGCCCTCCAGAGGCACATTATTAAAAGTTTAGGTGAAGACACATTAACATTGATTTTTGTTCAATTTTGCTGAGCCATACACCAGTAATTAACATCCATTCATCAACTCTGGCACCTATCACAGTGCAATGATAGTGCAGAAGCAATATATAAAAAAAAATAATTTTAGTATTTTAAAGTCAGCATGAAAGGTATATTCTTGGTCTCTCTTTTTACCATAAACATATAGGATTTCCGTTTGTTTTTAACAAATTGACAAATATCTCAAAGCCAGTTAAGGTCTTAAATATATTACATATTCTCACAGATTCCATGTAATTAACATTCAGTCATGCCTGAAAGAGCTTTAAAACAGGATTAATAATATTGGAGAAAAGCATGCAGATACAAATATATATAATATGTAAGAATGGGTTGGTTCTTGCATATTTTAGCATTATGTTTGCCATGTTTAGGTACTGGCCCTGTGGCATTTCATCCTGACCTTCTTGGAACTTTCCAAGAATTTTATTCCCCCAGAGACTTCATAAGTGCATCTTCCATCTTCCCTGGAGAAGTGGAAAGAAGGTATGTGATTATTTGCTAAACTGCCCAGTGTCTGAGGGACACAGATATAAAGTGAAGAGAGAAAACACTATTTCTCAGGTTTTCTTTTTCCTATGTATTTAAATACATATGTATGTATATAAATATGTATATAAATATATAATTTCCCTATGTATTCAAATAAATAGGGAAAATAAAATTTGATAAATTTTCCTATTCATGTGTTAATTATTGACAAATTAAATGTAAACATAATAAATTTATGAAGTTTATGCACTCAATGATCTTAGAGGTTTTTTCCAACCTCAAGGAGTCTAGGATTTTAGATGGCAGAGATACTTTCTGCCACCTAAACTTGTGAGTGGAAAATACTTTCTCATTCTTCCGTAAGTTTGTTCCTTAACTGAAGGGAAGAGACCAAAAAAGTGTATCTAGTTGTCACAAATACTATATCTAAGAGCCAAATAAATTGAGAAAAAGCTCAGAGTAACTGAAGTATTTTCTATCCATTTCACTCTTCAAACTTTAGACTCTAAAATAGTGATAGATTAACTTCCAGACATGATATGTCACTTTAAAATAGAAAATGCATTTTCTAAAGCATAAGAAAATGAAATATTTAAACAAATGTTCACAAAAAGAAAAAAAATCTGGCTTATCTGATATAGTAAGAAAATCTAAAAACAATGCTGCAGATAGAGTGAAACCAGAGTTTTATATTCACAGGGCTCAGGGACCCTTAGGTGAAATGTCTCCTTTGGATGCTATTTTTTAACTAAGGGATCAATAAAAAAACTAGAAAAACTCTAAAAAAGTTGCTCAGCTGGAGAGAGGTATCCAGGAACCAGGATCAAGAGAAAATGCCCAGAATAATGTTTCATATATCTGTAATGTGCATGTGAAACATAAATGATGGCAGCTGGATGCAATCAGCATCATGCAACTTTGAACAATGGGCTCCTATGGACAGAAGTTTTAGGGAACTCAGAGACCTAGGACAAAATAACTATGTTTTGATTTGAAAGTAACTACCTAAAATATTAGGAATCATGAGAATGAGTGTATGCATTTTGACTGCCTGTAAAATTTGACTTGCTGCCCACAGGTTTGGTGTAGGCCCTTGGTCAGATTTATCAAGTGAGCTTTTCGTCCATCTGCCTTTATAAACAAACAAACAAACAAACAAATAAATAAATAAATATACACATATATGTATGTTAATCCACTATTACTTTATTAAGCATTCCCTGAGAACACAAACCAACCAAAAACTGGCTGCACAAAACCAATGCAATGCAAACAGCAACATAATAACACATGAAACCATTGATTTTTAATGATTGTCACATTGATGCTAGTTAACCTGGAGAGCATACAAGAAATTGCAATCAAGGATAGACATGAGAGAGAAGCATTACTCACTTAGAGGAAAAATGGAAGGCCAAACCCCAGCTGAAGTTGAAATTGCCTAGTGACACAAGGAGTAACAAGAAGAAATTCTGTCAGTTTGCTCACAGAAAAAGGTTCAGAGCAAAAAGTTCAGAGGAGATGTGGCACTGTTGACAAAAGGGAGGAGACAGCCCAGTGATGGATGACACAGATAACACTGAAGTACTTGATGTTTTCCCCACCTCCCTACTTCAGTCCCTATAGGAAAAGCCTGAAATCAGATGACTGCATCAAGCCAGTCAAGCTTGGGAAGGAGCAGAGCAGTCAAGAGTGGAATCGTTTCAGGCTAGGGGCTATGTACTAAAACCCCTGGACCTGGACGAGATTCATCTGAAACTGCTGAAGCACACAGCTGAGGTGACTGTAAAGCTGCTACTTACCTGTGGCCAAAACAATTGAGGCAATCTGGAAAAGTCCCTTACAAATTAAAAAAAAAAAAAAAAAAAAGGCAAATACTATGCCAAACATCATAAATGGTAGGAGGGACTATCTGGGAGTTACAGACTATTCAGATTCATCTCAGTCCCTAAAAACAGATTTTTAGAGGTTTTTTCTAAATAGTTGTGCTGGCTGTATGTAGCATGGATAGAGGTGTTTTGTTTTTTTTTTCAGAAGACCTGGTTTGGGGCTGTATTTTGGATCTGTGACCAAAATAGTGTTGATAATACAGGGATGTTTTTGTTAGGGCTTGAGCAGTGCTTACACAGCATCAAGGTATTTTCAGTGACTCTCCCCGCCCCACCAGTGAGGAGGCTGGGGGTAGACGAGAAGTTAAGAGGAGACACGGCCAGGACATCTGATCCCAAGTGACCAAATGGATATCCCACACCCTATGGGGGATATAGAGATTGGGGCATATAAAGATTGGGAAGCATATAAAGATGAGGGGCCCCCAGCTCAGGGACTGACTAGACATTGGTCAGTTGGTGGTGAGGAACTGTTTTCACTTGCATGACTTGTCTTTCTTGGGTTCTATTTTCTCTCTCTTTTTTTTTTATTTTCCTTATATTGTTGTTGTTGGATTATTGTTAAACTTTCTTCATCGCAACCCATAAGTTTTCGAATTTTTTTACTCTTCTTATTCTCTTCCCCTCTGCACTGGGCAGAGTGAGTGAAGACTGCTTCATTGCTGTCTTGGGTTAAACATTAAAGGACAAGTAAGTAACAAAGGTTTACTAAGAACAGATCATGCTTATTATCTCAATTATCTTCAGTGATAAAGTGATTAGCAATACGAATGAAGGGGTAATAGTGGATGTAACACACCTTAACTTTGCTGAGGCTTTGGAAATCTCTCAGAGCACTCTAACCCTGTAAGTTACAGGTTGTATGAATGCACTTTTAGGTAGGCTTAATATTGGTTGGACTTCGGTGCTCAGAGGGTAGGAATCAGGCATGTGATGTCCAGTGAATCTGGTAATGAGCACAAGACCTAGGTGGGGTGACAATGGCTCCACAACTGTTTGGTGTCTTTGTCAACAACCTCAGCGATGAGAAAATAATTCTCAGTAAACCTATAGAAGACATTAAATTTGGTTCACACAATAAGTATTAAAGCTTCAATTGATCTTAAGATGCTGGAGAACTAAAGGATGTCCATGCAGCTCACACATGAGTAGTTCAAAGTCGTTTCCAGAGCAGAATAATTCAGTACAGCTATGAGATGACCAAGTGGCCATGCAGGTGTAGTAAATCCCAGGCTGGAATCCCTGGAATCTAAGGCCCCCATGTGTTCTCAGCACATAGGAGGCAAACTACATACTGGGTTAAGTAAGGAGATTTTTCTCTACTAGAAAGGATCAAAGGAACTTATTATTCACTTCTAATGCATGCTGCCACATCTCAGCTATTGCATCCAGCTTTTGGTCCCCCTATGGCTGATGTGGAGGAACTGGAAAGGGTCTGTCAGAGAGGACATCTCCTATGAAGACAGGCTGAAAGAGCTGGGCGTGTTCTTAAACGTGGAGAAGTGGAGACCTTTGGGGAGATCTCATTGGGCCTCCCAGTACCTTAAGAGGCCTTATAAGAAAGCAGAGAGAGGGGGGACTTCTCATATGGGCAGATAGCAACAGGACAAGGAGAAATGGCTTTAGAATGAAAGAGACCAGGTATAAATTAGATGTTACAAGAAATTCTTTACCCAGAGGGTGATGAGGCACTGGAACAGGTTGCCCAGAGAACTTGCAGATGCCCAATTCCTGGCAGTGCTTGAGGCCAGGTCAGATGGGGACCCAAGCAACCTGGTCTAGAGGATGGCATCCCTGCCTACTGCAGGGGGTTGGAACTAGATGATCTTTAAGGTCCTTTGCAACCCAAATCATTCTGTGATTTAGTCTATACCTTGACTTGCTGACATGCAACAATCACAAACTACAGGTTGGAAGGCTCAAGCAGGGCATTATGAATACATCTTTCAGCACTGGAATGCTGGAAAATGGTGGTTTATCACAGCACTAAGATTACACAGAGGAGTTATGGATTCTCTTCTCATGAAGGTTTTTAGGTTATGATACTCCTGCTTTTAGTAGGAGGTTGGATGAAATAATTTAAAGATCCTTCCAATGATTCCCTAGTTCTAAACCTAATTTCCTGCTTCCTAATGCACTGGAGTTTTATACATGGTGTTTTCATGTTCTTAAGCATGAAGAAAATGTACTTTGATTTATATCTATGCAAGCAGTGTTGTAGTCTGGGATGTTGGAGGTCTACATTTATTTTGAAGAAACAAGAAAAAGTGATGAAGAAGTTAGAGCTGATTTGCTATTTATCTCAGTAAGGTGGTGTGTATTGCTGCTAAAAAGACTCTGACATGAATTTGGGTAAGAAAATAGGTTTTTGTGTCTTTGCTTCCTCCAGTTTAGGGATCAGGAGCACCTTGGCACAACTATGTAGTAACCAAAAGAGCTATGGATGTTCTGATCAGTTAGATCTCAGTAAGTAGAAACTGTCAAATAGTGGACTGCAGAGAAGTGTTCTATATTACCAGCCACTACAAGAACACTTTGAGTTATAAATATCCATAAGCTTTAATGGAGGAGAGAACCGTGCCTGTCAGCAGAAAAAAAATACTATCAACCTGCGATGCCCTACACAAATAATGTCAAACTTGGGGCACGATGCAGATTAAGGTGCACTTTAAACCATCTACTAAATGGAGTATTAGCTGGAAACTGGATTTCACCATCAATGAGACATAATTTAATATATCTGAAGGCCAGTATTGGTTCACCCATCTCAGCTGCAATTGCAGCAAAGAAGAAAAGTCCTTCTGACTGTAAGAAAGCATTCTCTTTCCTATTACTGATCTCAGCAGTGAGTTTTGATCCTGTTTGTGTTCCACGGCAGCATCTTGAAAGAAAAATATTTTTAGCCTTGAACACAAGCACACTCCCTGCTTCTCTGAGTATAATACCACTCTATCTCAGTGGAGGGTGAGCAATGATTTCCTAACTTGCTGCCTTAGAGTAGAAAAGGTTGTATTTAATTTGACATGAACATCTGATAGAAAATGTTAATCTGGGATTATCTACCCAGGTAGATAATCCAGGTTTATGATATTACAATCTAATCTAATCTAATCTAATCTAATCTAATCTAATCTAATCTAATTCCTGATTATATTTTGTAATTTGGCCTTTAGCAAGATATTGGCCTTGCTCACATATGTTAGGTTTAACCTACCTTAGTACTGTAAATAGGCTTACAAGGCCTATGCACTTTTTTATAACATCTTGAGAATTTAGAAACCAAAAATGCAAAGTATTTTAACAGGGCAGAAAAGATAAAAGGGAGTGTGAAGACAATCTTTGAAAATTCACTCTATAGATCTTTTACGATTTCCATGACCGTTCAAGACAGAGAGGTTCTTTGATTGCAGGCACTTTCACTTTTGGTTTATATGTTCACCTTTGACTCAAAGACTCCCCAAAATTTGAGGCCTAAAGACAGAAATGAAAGAATAAAATGAAGGGCACATGACTTAGAGGATACAAGGACAAAGTTAAGAAATTGCAGAGAAAATTGCCAATAATGAGAGTAGAGTTATGCAGAGTTTGGAAGTCAGGAATGGGGATAATGAGAGGTTAATGAATAGATCATAATAGAGGTTGTCCATAATGTAGATGATTACTAGACCAGCATTTTGGATGAAGCTGATAAAGGAAAAAGCAAGGGAAGGCCAGTGATGAAGCATGCAAATGAAGCAATTGAATATCAAGTTTAGACCATATTTTGCATTAATACCAAAGAAAATAAACTAATTTTAAAATAAAGGAATTAAGGAAATAAAAGGAACTAGAGAATTTTAAAAAGAAAAATATGTGAGGAGAGAAAGGGAGAATATCTGTTGTGTAAACTTACAAAACATCAAAGAAGAAAAATGAATAGGGAGCTTGGAAGAATGCTCAAGTCAAGAGTACTGCTCAAGACAGACAGTTTGTCCTATTGCCACTAGGCTCTTATTTTCTAGCCAACTATGTACTGCCTCTTGATTTCATCCTGAAGAAATACTACACTTACACAACTAAAACTGGTTCAATATTTGGAGAATACTTACAGAAATGCTTCAGATGGCATTCCAGATCTATGCCTACAGATTAGTTTCCCAGTTGTCTCACCAAACTCTGATTATACTTCATATAACATATTGAACAGTACAAAAATACATGAGTATTCTATATTTAATGCGTATATTATACAAGTTAATAATATATGATATATGAAATCCTATAAAAACAAATATATATCTACAGATAACATGCGTGGAGCATGTAGTTCTTGTTCATGGAGTGTGTCCATGGAATTAAACTAAATACATGGAGTAATATTGGTCCTAAATAAATACCACAGACATGAAGAAAAAGTATGTTGGAAAGTTTTTTACAGCATATCAGGATGAAAATGTACCAAATGCACCCTTTGAGATCTTTGTGCAACAGGCGAGGTGCAGCAGTTGAGTTGGTGTCAGTTATGCAGGATGTATGATAACATGGATTTAACCGAAAAAGGTTATGGACTTGAAAAGATCCTGGAGTATCTGACTTTATGTGGCAAGGTTTTGGTAGCAGGGTAGCCACAAGGGTGACTTCTGGGAGAATCTGCCAGAAACTTCTCCCATGTACAAGAAGCCACCACCAGCTGTCTCCAAGAAGGACCCACCGCACTGGCCAAGGCTGAGCCCACCAGCAGCAGTGGCAGCACCTTTGGGACAACATCGATAAGAAGTGGGGAAAAACTTCTTCACAACAGCAGCCACAGAGAGAACTGAGAACATGTAAGAGAAATAATCCTGCAGACACCAAGGTCAGTGTAGACATTCCCCTGCAGCCCATGGTGCAGCCCATGGTGCAGCCCATGGTGAGGCAGCTATGCCCCTGCAGAAGGTGGAGCAGAGATCCACCTGCAGTCTGTGGAGGACCCCATGGGAAATGCACACTGGAGCAGGCTTCTGACAGGACCTGTGGTCCATAGAGAGAGGAAGGCCCTCTGGAGCAGGCTTGCCATCAGGACTTGTGACTCCATGGGGCACCTATGCTGATGCAGTTTGTTCCTGAATTACTGCACGCTGTGGAAGGGACATGCACTGGAACAGTTTGTGAAGAACTACAATCCACAGGAAGGACTTACCCTGGAGGATTTTCCTGTAGCAGGGACCTCACACTGCAGCAAGGCGAGTGTGCAAGGAGGAATGAGCAGCACAACCTGTAATGAACTGACCACAACCCCCATTCCCAATTCCCCTGCACCTCTTGTGGGAAGTAGAGAAATCTGAGTGAAGCTGAGCCCAGAAAGAGGGATGAGAAGGGAAGGTGCTTTTAGATCTGGTCTTACTCCTTCTTATCCTACCTCATTATTAATTGTTGATAAACTAAATTCATTTTTCCAAGCCTGTTTTGCCCATTACAGTGACCTCCCTATCCTTATTTCACCCCACAAGTCTTTTATTTTATTTTCTTCCCCCCAGTTCACAGTCCAGCTGAGAAGCTTGGTGGGCCTGTGGTAGTTAGACGTGGTCAACCCACCAGAGATACCAAGGATATTTTTTTATCTATTGTGAGTGAAAATAAGATGTGACTTTTGGGTTTGTTGTAAGTTATCCCTTGAACTGTTTTTCTTCTTTGCATTCTGTTGGTTATAAAAGAAGACCAATTCAGCTCCAGGCTTCCAATGTTCTTTCCTTACTCCAACACATCTATCATCTTCCTAGGGATAAACGTGGTGTGCACAAGGGTAGATAACAGCAGAGACCATTATTGGCATTTTCTCAGGGTTTTACATAAGAACATGAGAATCTTCTTGCTAAAACAGGTTGTCTAGGTCCATCACTCAGACTCTGAGGGCTAGCAACAACTTTCCCACAGGAAGATGTGTAATTCAAACCATGAGAAAAATGCTTCATTAAATGGCTCATGCCTATTCCCTGAGCCTGATTTCCTTAAGGCCTGAAATGTGAATTTTGATCTCCCTTTCAAAAATTCTATTGTTGTTAGTAAATATTCTGAGACTAGACTTTTCTTTTCCTGCTAGGCATATAAATATCTAACCACCATCTAAAACTTGCTCAGCTATAACCTTCAACAACATTCTGTGACATTGATGAAAAATAAAGTCTTGTTACAGAGTGAATGTTTTGTTTTAGCAGTATGAAATTTGCTCCCTCCTGAATTCATTGAATATCTCTTTTCTTGTGCTAGAGAACAAAAATACAGTCACAAAGGGCTTAATGGATATTGGGAGGTATTCCTGCATTTGGAGTTGACTTAGAGATGAATGGTAGTTAAAAAAAAAAAAAGACTTACAGGCTTTTCTACAGTTATCTATTTTTCCATTTAACTTCCAGTAACAAAGAGAAAAGGAGTACAAATTATACTGTACCACAACAGAATGATCAGTGACAAATGTCTGTCAGTAAGATTACCATTGCAGATAGAATATGTAAACATACGTTTCGAAACCAATTTTTCCTTATGCATTCTGTCTCATCACAAAGATGCCAACTGGATAGGCTCACTTTGCACATGAGATGAGCATATTTAATAAAATGAGAGAGGAGAAATGATAACATTTTATTATCTTGTTTTACAACACTTTCTTTGGTCCATTTTTCTGTGGGAATAGATTAAGCACAGTTAATCAAGGTCTGTCACTGGGTTCCAGTGGTGACTTTATACACTGCAAAATAAAAAGGACAAATGTAGCACAAAAGGAAGGCACATATGGAGTTGCTTGTGGTTTCTTACAGACTTCAAATAAAGAACAGATTTTTACAGACTTTTAATACAGAGAAACACAAAATCGCACTATTCTGTCTCTTCAGCTGTTTCTGAAAGCAAATAAAAATATTACAGTGCACATGGTGTTGCAAGTCCTTCAGCAAGGAAGGGCTCCCTACCACAAGAATCAGTACCATGGTATCACCCAGAGGAGATGATATTCTCCTGTTTTCTAATATCTCTAATTCTTCATACTAGTACTCTAGAACTAACTTAGGTTCATAACTTCTTTCATGTTTGGTTATTATAGCACACCTGTTAGTTTGCACATTGCCCTAGCAAAGCTGTACCAGCACAATGAATAAACACAACTGCAATAAGATAGTCATAAACTTGAGTCTAGAAGACTTCTACAGATGGAAATCCAATTTTTGTTTTACTTTAGATGTTTAGCTTATTTACAATTTATTAATTACCTGGAAAAAAATATACAATGTTGTAGATGTGGAACCTCACAGTATCTACAGAAAGACTTTTAGATAAAGCTGTCCTTTAGTAGTATATCGGTAACTTGGTTAAATTAATTTTCTAGATTTCCTCAGTGGACCATGGAAAGAACTAAGAAGGGACAGATCATTCTTTAGAAGTGCCTGAGAAAGGAGTTTAAGAAGAGGGATGCATTTCCCTCTG
The DNA here is from genome assembly GCF_028018845.1 of Melospiza georgiana. Lineage (NCBI taxonomy): Eukaryota > Metazoa > Chordata > Aves > Passeriformes > Passerellidae > Melospiza > Melospiza georgiana. Next base: position 95,179,631 of record NC_080432.1, read on the forward strand.
GAAGCATTACATTGTGTCTACTAAAGCAGAATATACTCTAGATTAGAGAAGTAGCCAAACTTGTTTAAAAGTTTAAAAAAAAAAAGTAAGGTTTCATTTTTTTTAATCTGAGTCAAACTCTAGGTGACTAACTGTAGGGAGATACAGTATGGGTAAATGAAAGTGATATAAAATGTAATCTTATCCCCTAAAGAGCTGCAGCTGAACCAATTACTAAAGATTAGGAGCAGGCCTGATGTCAACAGGCCACACCCGTAGCCAATCAGAACAGTGTTATAAAAGAGTGGATTGGTTGGTTGAGGGGAGTTGGAGTCAGTTGGCTGCTGAGAGGATAAGGAAGAGTCAGTGCCTGGAGGAGCTGCCTACAAGAAACATCAAGGAGGTGTGAAACTCTAGTAACATGGGACCCTTGCTATGTATATGACAACAACTAACAGTACAGAATTTTCTGATGAATGTTAAGCATAATCCAGAAGTTCTTATGCACTGAATTCTTCTCTAAATCACTCTTTTCTCCACAGTATTTTGGTAATATGTTCTTCCTATGACATATAGTACAGCTGAAAAATATGGGATTTTCTGGTTTGTCTCATCTAATCAATCTGTTTCTTTCAATTTTTTTTTTTTTTTCAATCTGGTATTTCTACTTTTCTTTTCTGAGTTAATACAATGCCCTGAATCCTGATGTCTCTGAATAGTTTAACTGGAGTTGGGATGCTTCCATTTCTTCTGTAAAGTTCATACTTAGACATGTATGGGCTGGCATCTTTGACACCACTCATTGTATAACTAATTGCATTGGCCCTTATTGTGAATTTCCTGGTTTTCTTCTGGTATAAAGTCACTCATTGTAACAATGCACAGAAGTGCAAGTTCACTGCTGTTAATGGAAGTCTGAGCTGTTCACAAAACCAATATTATTTAAGTTCTAAATATTTGATAGTATGAAGTGTTACAGTAATCATGTGATTTCAATGTGACAGGATTTATTACCTTTAAACCTAGGTGATTATTTTTACCTGATAAGCAATTTGAAAATGCTTATCCAAGATTTGTCTTGTTACTCTTCCTTTGGTAGCAGTCTGTTTTACTGAAGTGAATTAAAAATTAAAATTAAATAAATCTTCTTCAGGTAAAAAAAAAAGGTTATCTTTTGAATAGAAAAGCTAGACAGAGGACCTTCTTTATGTTCTGAACATGGTGAAGAATCCCCTGTGCTTAGCTGAGAGAGGGCTTATGCCCCAATTTTCTATGGACAGTTAAATTTTTTTCCCCCTTAGAAAATACTCCCTATTTTCAAGAGGGTAAATGATTCCTACTGATTACAGTATTATCTAATGGTGAGGAAGAAGCTTGCCCCCTTGCTACTGACTTTACCTGAGAAGTCAATCATGACTGCTACAGCTGAATCTGGAGGAAAACTACAAAGCATTTTACTGACTGAAAAATAGAAAAGAATTATGTCTTACTTGGGACCAGTAAGCAAGTAGTAGTGACTCTTTATTTAGGAATTGTCCTGTTTCCTAATATTTCGTTACTTGGCACAATCTATTCAAACTCCAGCTTTCAGATGCGATATGCTGGGTGTCAATACATCCACTGTTCAGAGATGGGGCCAGGTGTTGCAGAAAAAGGCAAGCAACACATCTCAGTTGTACACAGACCTTCTGTGTACTTTCTTTAAGCTTGTCACTTACTGGTCTCTAAACACTAGTCAATAAGTTTAATGACTGGTAAAAAAATGAGATGAAACAGCTTAAGAAAAGGCAGGTCAAGCATGAGCACAGCTGGATGAATTTGAGTCATTGCCATCTATCCAGGTATTTTTCATCAGGTTGCAGCTTTCTTGTGCCCTATGGCAGGAATAAGCAAAAAGGAAAAACATAAGACGTCAAAGAGCTACTTGAGAGATTAATTTAGCATACTTATTTCTCTTTCTAGATTTTAATGAAACTTATGTTTAATTTGAATATTTCATAACTATCTAAACAAGATGTAATTTATTTGAAACACATTAAAGTCTGATAGGCTTTGAAGCTTTAAATAATAGAACCACAGACCTGAAAAAGACCTCAAGAGGCCATCTCTTCCATATTGCTGCTCTAAAGCAAACTGAACTATGCTTATATCCAGCTGACTGATGTTTGTTCTAAAAATCTCCAGAGACTGAGTATTTACAATCTCCCATGCCATTAGCTTCCTGGTTGTCTCAATCCTTAGCACTGGAATTTGCTTCCTAACACTTAACTTTGTTGTAACTTAAGCCCATTATTTTTCAGTCTCACCTACTGGTGATGCAGGCAACAAATTGCTCCTTTCCTTTCTGCGTCAACTTTTCATGTATTTGGAGTCTATAGTTGTACCTTGCCTTTAATTATGCACTGACAACCTTTAGGCTTCAAGAGAAACATAACTGACCAACTTGAAATGCAGTGAGTTTATTTAACAGAAAGAAATGTGTGATCAAGAAAACAAGAGTCTTAGTTAAGTGGTTACCCCAAATGATTAGCTGTTTCGCAGGTTAGCCTGACAGTCTGTCCTTAGAAGGTCCAAAATAATGAGTGCTTTGTAATTCTCTTCTTCCTCCAATATTAATGAATCTGATTTCTTTTGCCAGTTTTTCTTTATTTATAAGGCCTACTGTTAGGGAAAGAGGCTGTGTTAACTGTGAAATATTCCTCTGTTAGGTAATATTTGTCACCATAGCTAAATATATAGCTATGTGTAAACCAGACTAATCTACTCTGAGAATCTAAATGAAAAAAGAGTACATACTCATTTTCCCCTTTTTATACTACCTTACACTGACAGCCTCTACATTACTTTCTCAATTAATTTTATTGCAAATCTGTTAAATATCTGAGTCTCTTCTGCCTAAGTCAGGAGCTTATGTTAGTTAGTCTAAGGTTTAGGCCTGTAATCCTCCTTCTTACTGACTGTATGACCTTCTGGCAAGCTGGTACACTGAGCTGGTACGTTTCAGTATCTCGTGTATTCATTTTCATAATAAAGTGGAAAGAATTTCTCCCTGCCCTTTTCAAAAGTGGTTTGAAGTCACTACAGCACCTGCTTGCTGTATTTGAGAATCCTTTTGTGGTTTTGTCCCTGTTTATCACTGCTTCACAAAAATGCTGTGGGCAAAATATTTAGGACACTATTTTTACCTTGGATATCAAGTTTCCTACCAACACTGTCCCATTCACAACCCTCCCCCAAGGTAACAGTAATGACTTACTGCATTTGAACAGTCTTGAAAGGATCTTGTTGCTTGGACTTGCTAGACCGAGTGGACTTGGTGGTCTACGCACCTTGTGTACTGTTCTTCAACCTCCAATAATTTCTTACAAAATATTCAAATAGCATGCCAGGTGTCATATAAATACTTCAAATAAACTGATGATAGTGCTATATTATCATAAGTTTAATAGTTTTGTGACTATAGATATAATTCCAACAGAGTTTTACTAGTAATGTATGTTCAAAAATTGTTTTGAGTTTTAAAAAAACATTTTATTTTTAATGAAACATTCAGAGGAAATGTTTCAACCCATCAAGCTAAACTATCAAGACTGGAAACCCAATGAGAATTTAGCTGATTCCATTCAGCAAACAAACTATTAGCAATGACTGACTTAGATATGGTATTAAAAAATGTGTTAAAGCTGTGTGACAGACTGTTTGGGTTTCAGAGTGGCCAGTGAGGGTGACATTGAGGAGAAAGTGTGTTACTGATCACCTAATCAATGTGTTGAAGTGGATAAAGTCTACTTAAAACATTCAAGGAAGTCTTTCGAGCATATGATACTGGTTCTTAGAGGAACTTTAACATCTATTGGGAGGACAGTATGGTGAGAAGCAAGCTATCCAGGAGGCTTCTGGACTGTATTTGAGACAAACTCATGATACAGACAGTGGAAGTGACTCTGGCATTCACTAGCAACAGCTCTTTGGGGCTACAATAAGCAGTAGAAACCATGGCTGTAATGATGCCAAAATAGTGAAGTTCAAAATCCTGAGGAGGCAGAGGAAGGCAAGCCGTGCAGTACAGAGGCTGCACTTTAGGAGGGCAGACTTCAGCTTATCTGGGGAGTTGAAAGGTAGCATTCCATGGGAGGCAGCTCTGGCAGGTAAATGAGTTCAGGGAATCCAGCAAGTCTGTAACGACATCACCTTTTGAGCCTATGACTGTTCATGCTGATATTCAGGAAACCAAGTACATTTATCAATAACTCAAGACAGAGATCCACCAGAAAAGGCAGCATAAAGGAGATGGAAGCAAGGATAGGCTTCAAAGGAGGAATTTCTGAAACATTGCATTAGTATGCAGTGATGGCGTCGGGGAAACCAAAGCTCAGTTAGAATCAAGGCTTGCCAGGGACATCAAGGCAACAAGAAGAGCTTGTACATTACTAATAAAAGCTTGACAAAGGAAAGTTTATGTACTGATTGCTGAAGGAAAAGGGTGATTCAGCAACAGTGGCCACTGGTTAGGCTGAAATGCTCAGGGCCTAGTTTTTTGAGGCCTGTGTGCTTAATGACAGTGAAGAGAAGGAAAGAAGGAATAACAGCAGTGGATAAGGATCAAGTCAGAGACTACTTCTGAGAACTCAACTCATAAATGCAATGCTCATGGATCTGACAAGCTGTATCGAAACTATTGAAACTAAAGGTTCCAAAAGGACACCCCAGAGAACTAAAGGCAGCTCAGTCTTACTTCAATCCCTACCAAATACCCAGAGTAAATACTCTAGGAACATATTTCTGGGAATCTGAAACAGAGGAAAATGTGATGGGCAATATTTTCATCAAGTTTTCAGATTAAATGCATGTGGAGGCTACAGTTGAAGGACTTGAGGGGCAGTCTGCCATTTGGAAGAACCTATGAGATGAATGGACAACAGGTTCAGGGAAAAAAAAGCCCTTCAAGGAAAGATAGAAGGCAATGGAATTTTCCAGTCTAAAGAAGAGACGGTTTTGAGGGGACCAGCAGCCAATACCTAGGAGGAGGTTATAAAAAGAATGTCACGAGTTTTCCAGTGATGCATGTCAGGAGAACAAGAAATAATAAACATGACTGAGAAAAAGAATGTTTCCAGCTGAGTATAACTCATGAGGACACCCAGTAAGTGAAGTATGTTGCTTAGGGAGGGTACAAAAACTCTACTTTGATGTTTTCAATACCAGATTGTGTAAATCTGTATGCAGCACTGGTTAGAACAAGACTTTACACATAATCTTTCCTGAGGTTCCTTCTAACCTGAAGTATCTTATATCTCTATTAAAGGAAAAAAACAAACTTCTGTTTCTGAAACTTGTGGAAGCTTGTTTTATGTACTCTTTTTCTTTCTATGTGAAAAAGCTCTTTATTGGTGCTCTTTTCCAAAAGTACATAATGTCCTGATGTTGCTGACCATTTTAACACATTGGCACCATCTAGATTGTAAGAATGGAAGTTTAAACTTCCCAGACTTGATCAAGGAGTATTTGACTATTATCTGTGGCTGTTTCTAAAAGAAACAGTTTTTAACTTCTGCAACTGTGAGTTACAGATTTCATGGAACTACAATACAAATGTTGTACATGTCTTAACTACATGAATAACATGATGCTACTTTTAGCAGTTTTATGAACACTGGTTGAAGCTTTATTTATGAGCATTCTGGATTGTATTCTGAATTGATATGTTATTATTGTGTTTTCTATAGTGCTGTTTGATACCATTTGTTCTCAAGAATGTGTCAGTACATAGGACATATTTTGTCTTTTGGCCATTACCTAACACAATTTTTAATACTGTGCCTACATCAGTCATTACCAATGGTATATTTGATGAATGGAATCAGCTAAGTCCTTGCTGGGGTTACAGTCTCAATAGTTGAGTTTGACGGGCCAATAGCTTTCTATTGCACAGCCTCATTTCTTTTACAAAGCCTATTTGCAAACACTATAGCATTGCTAGCATTTCCTGTTACCTGTGGTGAGTCAGAAGAGATTTTATTCTTATGCAGAATTTTTAGAGTTATATGCATTCTCAATGTTTCTCTTATTTCCTCAAAATTCAGTTCACATCCTCTAGCTGGGACTTTGACTAAATATTTCTCTATCTCATATAAAGCACATTGTTGGCATCACTGATGGTCTTACAGTTGTATATATTTAATCAGTATACTTTAATCCCAACTACTGTAGGATGAGGTATAAGGTTGTGAGGTGGTTGTTAGTTTTCTTTCCCCTTTCTGAACACCATATTTATCTCTGACGTGGAAAGAGGGAACTTGTATCGTTTCATTCAACACCATAAACTGCATGGGCAGGTCTTTGTTCTGGCTCTGTGACTATACTCCTGTACATGAACATGAATATTCTCCTAGACAACTGAGCATTAGCTGCCTGACTGTGATTTCTCTGGAGATTAAGCATTTTGTTGTGGTGTGACAAGTCTGTAGAAAAACTCAGTTTATTCCACTGAGATATTTTGGTGCTTTGAGGCACAGAGGGAAGCAAACATTTGTCTCTCATACGGTCTGTATGTTTTTTAACCTTGCTGACAAATATGTGAGACATAGGCCATTTGTTTTAGTTTTCCTTTTTTCTCCTGGCTCAACGCTGATCTCATTCAGTGTTCCCTAACTTTTAAATCAGAAGGTCTTGCTGGCTATATACATCAATAAATAAAATAGGGCTAAGGGCTGTTTTCTGGCTGTGAGGCTAAATGGCACACAATGGCTGCAGGCGTACTACATAACACTTGGCCTTGAGTGTCACCTCAAGGGGACAAAGTATCTAAAATAATGTGAGGGTCAGATTGCAGCTTTTAACACAGGTGTTTTTCTACTATGGAACAGAACTTGCTGCACGTTGTGTGTGTGTGGCAGGAGGTGTGTGTCAAGGTCCCAAACCTTCAGAGACAGTTTCAGAGAAACCATCAAGGGTGATGTTGGGTATTGGGAGAGATTCCTGGCAAATGCTATTCCCATGTCTGGGCATTGTCTGGCAGGGTGCTAGTTAGCACCAGGCAAACCAAAGAGAATGAAGTCTGTTAGCAGTCAAGCAGTGTGATAACCAGGGGTCCAGTGCTGGAAGTCAAGCTCTGTTTACACAGCCTTATGGCTATGTAGGCTTAATGCAAATGCATACTCAGACTTTGTGTCTCTGTATTTGTACAGGTACATGCACACTGAAGCTTTTTGTATAGCCCCCCTGCCCCTCCTTGTTGCTTGCTGTGTTTGGTACTTCTCAATGAAGGACTGTCACCTTTTCTGTACAGATTTGAATGACATGCTGTCCAAATCTTGTCCCAAGAAGTTCTCAAAAGTTGTGACATATTTAGGCAGTGTAGACCTCAGTGGACCAGAGGTGGAAAGAGAAAATGACTGTATGGATACTGTTTCCTAGATCAAAAATGACATCTAACCACCATGATGTACATGCAAACTTAAAAAATGTTGCGGTTTCATTTCATATGTAAAAATGTGCATAGATTTATCTGTTGGATTAGAGTACATTGCAGAAAGAACTTAATGTGAATAGTTCAGATACTACAGATTTAATTAGCAGTGGAGAAAATTGTCCTACACTAAAAGCAGACCACACAGCTATGAACAGTTTCTGGAGGCTGTTAGGTTTTAAGCTCATTCTGTGGAAGCCTGTCTGTTATCAGCTCTAAGCTTCTTTAAACAACAACCAATTGTATAGCAGTGAGGGAGCAGACAACTCCCTGATGCCATAGCACTTACGCTAATGTTACTCCAAGATGAGTAAATATAGTATTCCTGGCACACTAGAATGGATATAGTTAGTGTTACAGATTAAACAGCTATAAGCATATGAACTTAACAAGCCACTGGGACAGGAATCCGTTATGTCAGCCCATTTGCAGGCTCCATCAACCAAAACTACCAGTGGATTAGCTGTAGAAGTTGAAGGGCAAAGGCTCTGGTTATCAGGAGGAACAAAAGTAAGCATTGTACTGATAATACTGGGTAATAGTAGATCTCAAAAGCAATGCAACAAAAGTGGTTCTGGGTGGACATATTAACATTTGAGAAAAACCAGAGGAAGTATTTCAGGCATGAGTGAATAGTGGAATTAAATCTTGGTTATGTTTCTCCAAATAGAAGAGTAAGAACATCCTGGACCTCCTGCCACTGAAAATCAACAGTGAGTGAATTTAGTGAACACCCTTCTGGAGCTCATTGATCCTGGGAAGTGAAGTCCTAAGGCAAATCCCAAGCAACATTAGTAGATTTGCTGTTTATGGGATGAGGTAAAACAGGGTAGAAGGAAACTAGTGCATATATTTGAGTTAGAAGAGCTAGACACACACTCTTCCCTGCCATGGCCTGCTGTGCAGGTTTTTATTTCTTATAGTGCAACTGCCTCTATTCCTGATTTTTTTAATCCAGGGCTTATATTTCCAGATTGTATGATCCTGTGAAGAAGGAATCTGTTATTAATACTGAACCTACACATTAACAAGGGCTAGATCTTTTAGGGATTTCTTGAAATCAAATAATTCAACTTTGTCTGTTCATTTCTGAGAAACAGGGAGGCTAAGAGGTGAAATGCTAAAAGGGAATCTATTTTAATTTTGTATTCCTGCAATACCTGGGAAGAGAGATACCCCAAGAAACTAACCCTTGTCAAATTTTATAGAAATTTTTTCCAAGCCTACGGAACATGTCTAAGCTTTTGGGCGTCTCTGATTCTGATGCTTCACTCACCATTAATTTAATACATGCCACTAGTCAGGGAGGTAAGAAGCAGGCCACCAAGAGCTTAAAACAAAGAAGTAGTGCTTTTACATTCATTTTTTCCCACCTATAAATTTTCCTTTGATTTCATTTAATTTGGTAAACCTGGCAAGTTGCTGCCAGGTGGATCTCCTACACAAGTCTGTCTCAAGATTTCATTATCCTTTTTATTTCTAGCATCATTATTCAGACATCTCTGTTTTCTCTAGCTAATTAGCCCGCTGTTTAAGAGGTGCACATTTCTTAACATATGGTACACAGTTGCACTGCATGTGTGCTGTATTTTCATTTTCTAGTTTGAATCTTATATTTCTGATACAGTATGTCAGAAATATCAGATGCCCATCTTACAGAACAGCACTTACAGCTTCACATTGAAATGTACCCTAATTATACTTTTGAAATCCTTACATCCCCATGTTTTCAATTAAGACATCACAGCCATTACAGTACTGTGACAACAGATTGTGATTTAAAGATTATAGTATTTGGAGGTCAGAATTTAGCGGGAAATAAAAGCCACAGGAATTAAGTGTTTAAAATAATCAAGATTTTAAAAATGTACCTTTCCAATTCAGTGGAGAAAACAAACCCCAAACAAAAATCCTCCACATGGCGTGGTACTGTCTCTTTGAGACACTGGCATTGCATGCAGCTGTTATAAATCTTCTTCCTGTGTAAGACTGCAGAGGGAGGACCTGACTGGCAACACAAAGGAAGGAGCAGGTCTGTTCGCCTGTCTGGGAGAGACAGAGGGAGAGGAGCGGGTGGAGGGGGAGCGAGGCGCGCGCACACGAGCAGCTGAATACAGAAAGATTCACTCCTTCTGTACAGCCCACAGACCAGCTATGCCTAAGTGATTCTGGTCCACCATTTGCATGATATATTAGCCTTTCAAGCTGTCTTGTGGTATTATGTGAGAGACCGTAGCTTTTGCTTTTTCTGCAATTGGTGTTATCTCCAGCAGGTCTCCATTTCTAACTAATATTAACCTTATGGCAAGAAAAACAGTATACTTAGAGCTGTGCACATGCTGAAAATACAACAGGACACTGTAAGGGCTGAATTAAATGGCTACAGTCACACAAAATTAAATTTCTGTGTCATTTACTGTGCTGGAAAAAAAAGGGGCTTTTCTTTAAAAAGAACCCAACAAAACAAGCAAACCCAACATTTCACCTATACACAATATCTCTGAAATTATTAAAAAAATTGAAAAAAGGAAGCAGCATTAATTCTGCAGTAAGTGTGTTCATATGGTTTGTTACACTCATATAACCATATAAGCTTCACTGTGCTGGTGTAACTGATAATATGTGCTGTACTTACTAGCTCCCAGCTCCCTTGAGCTGCAGAGATGCAGATGTAACCTTACATTCTTTCTAAAGCAAATCCTGCAGATGCTTTCTACCTCCCTCATCCTCCCTCAAAAAAACCCGTTCAACTCCCTCTATAGGATTAGCTTTCTTCTGTACCTACCCCCTCCATAAGGCATCGAGCCTGAATCGCTGTCAGTCATCTGGTTACTTCCCAGCTCCTCCAGACATCCCCTCCAGCCAACGCACACATCCCTGCAAGCTCCTGCCTGAGTCAGGGACTGACAGCTGCGAGACAGGTAGTATGAGGATCATATCCAAGAGATGAACGAATATTTTCAGCAGAAGCAAGCACCTATCCACTAATACACCATTTCCCTAACAAAAAGGAAAATAATGTATTTTTTTTCTTTTTGTATAGCTAGCTCTTTTATCATGCACTGAATACAACAGAATTATAAGATTTTGAGTAGTTTTGTGACAGCAAGTGTAATCACAAAATATATAAATATCTCTGAGATGTACAGTTATTTCTAACATCTGTCAGACATGAATGCTTCTGTGTTCTTATATCAAAGATGCAGCATGCTAGCAGAATTTTATTTAACATAAGGACTGCAGAGCACAGTGAGGGTAAGAATTATACCAAAATGGCTGCAAACATTTTCCAGCCTGTGGGTAGAGAACGGGGCACCTACAGAGCTGGACTGCTTTTCAGTAGTAGTCAGAGGCTGCAACTGCTATTGACTTAGTGCTCAGCTCATTTAAAATGCCAGCCTTATTTAGATGCTTAATATAGATTTAGGCGTCTGACTGTAAACACTTGATTAAAAATATTGGCCTAGCTTTACAAATAAAGGTCAAAGGAAACACATTACTGAGCGCTGGAAAGCAAGAATAAGACAAGGAATAAAGACAATAGTAGTTCCAAGGATTTGCGGAGGACAAAAAAAGGAAGGCACTTTGATGCCTTTGATTTTTTATTTTTAGTTAATTTCAATTTCATTTACTGAAATTATATTACTCTTATACAGCCATTGCTACTCTCCCTCTTGTTTTTTATTATCCCTTACTGTTCTTTGCACCTATTCAGCCTGAATGAGAGGAGAAAATTCTGTGTAGAAATCCTTAGACAGCCTGTTCACATGAAACTTTCATCCAAATTTTAGTAGATACCAAAGGGTGAACCTTTAATTGGGCAGGGAAGAAACTTATGGATACCTAGCTAAAGCTGTACATTTTCAGATGTTCTCCTATAATAATGATGTCCTGCTGCCACACTTTCTACTTTTTAGCTGTCCAGCATGAAAATAATAAAACAGAGCCACTAGCAACCACCGAAAGAACAAATGCTTTTATTTATCATTCACCTGGATGTAGGATTTCAGTCAGACTTCTGAAGCATGTATGTGTAAATGCTGTCTGTGTGGCAGTTATTCAAGCTCCCTTTGAATTCTGTCCACCCATTTAGTAATCCCTGCCAAGTCAGTCTCTATTACCTGTACCTACTAAGATGTGTTTTAATGGTGAAAGTAACAGGTTGACTTAATAAAAATGCTGGCAGTGACACCAAGGAATGCTGGGACTTCACTAATGTGAAAAATAATGACCTGATGGGAGCTTTGTTCCTCTTTCTCATGGGTCCCTGCTAGAAACAGCCAAATAATTATAAAAAGGAGCCAACTCAATAAACACAGTGGGAAGTACTGTGGATGTTATTATATAAATGCATTATAGATATTTTTCAGCTTTGATTTTTTGGATATGAATTTACTAAAACTTTTCATGCTTTTTGAATTTTTCATTATTTTTACTTTTTTATCATTACTTCAATTTGTATTACCAAAGATTTTTAAAAAACTCAGACAAACACTAAAGCACCCCCCTGTCCTGAATCAAACAGGCCAAATACTGTAGGAGTCATATTTATGAAGCACTTTTAGTTGCACCAAAAAAAAAAAGCTCAGATACACTTTTGTATTTGATTCCATACATATGGACATTTTCAGGGTAGATTTATTTCCCTTACACTAGGGACAATCTATTTTAAGTGAAGGCCAGATTCAGATTTATGTGGTTTCTAGGGACAGTGGAGGCCACAGTTCCTATGGTGTGTCTATGGCTGTGCTCATGGGGGTTAGGGAAAACACATATGCCAGACTGAAAGAGCATTTAGGCCAGGTGTAATACTGTGTAAACACATGGCATTTTTATAATATTCCAGTAGCATTTGTTCACAATCCTGATTTCAAATAAAAGTGATTCATTAAATGTTCCCCAAACAGATACATCTTCTTGACTTTGACTGAAATCTGTTTTCCTAACAGCACATGTCCACAGCACCATTTGTCTTGCTCTCAAAAGAGTACTGTGCCTATGGTGCAAAAAATGTTGCCATAAAAAAGCACGTTCTCTGATATCTGTTCAGTGAAATGGGGTATGGGCCAGATATACAGAGGAGAGAGGGATGGACATGAAGGATTTTGCCCCCTTAAGCCCATCATAGTAAAGAAAAAAAGAATAGAGGGGCTCTTCCATCCTGACTATACATTTGGTTGACAGTTTCTCTTCTGTCTTGTGGCAGCATATCTGTCATAGATATAAGTAGCCTCAGCTAAGTCAGTCAAAACAGAAAGCTTCTTGTCATTTTAGTAAAGTAGACCCTCAATAAAGCACTGATAAAAAAAAAAAAAAGTAATACATGTATATAAAAAATGTAGTTCTCTCAGGATCTGGCTTTTTTACATAAAGGTGAATTTTAATCCAGTGGCCAATTCCCTTAGAACTCTTTGTCACAGCCTCTAGCCTCTCTTTGGAAAACTTTTCACTAGAAAAGTAGGTTAAAGGAAAAAAACAGAGCCATGTTAATTATCAGACTGAAAATTAGTGTCAACAGGAACAATTTGAGTTTACTACCAAGATGAGAGCTGGTTGTGATTAACCCCATAGTTTCTGTAGTGATTAATACCAACTGTTTCATGCTATGTATATATTCTTGCCATTACACTGATTATGCAATTATGATAATACTGTATTAGCTGAAAGAAGAACTCACAATTCTATTCTAACAAATATTTTAGCAAATTGAGGCACTGGAAATTGAGGCTGGCCCGCCACATGTTCAGAGGGAAATCTGCGTGCTCAAACAGTAGCTGAAACTCTATTTATTGGGTTGGTTCCTTTTAATAATTATGTGTCTCGTCCTAGCAGGGACCTGTGAAAAGGACAAAGCTCTCCTAAGGTAACTATTTTTCTATTTTAGTAAAGCCATGGAATCATGGAATCAAAGAATGGTTTGGATTGAAAGGGACCCTAAAAATCACCTAGTTCCAACTCCCTGACATGGGCAGGAACACCTCCCAGTAGACAAAGTTGCTCTGAGTGCCATCCAATCTGTCCAACCTGGCCTTCAAAACCTCCAGGAATGGGGCATCCACAACCTCCCTGGGCAACCTGTTCTAGCACTTTACTACCCAAGTGTTTCCTGGTGCCACTGGCAGCTTTTCTTTTTAAGTCAGCCTGTTACTGTCGCCATTAAAACACATCTTAGTAGGTATGGGCACCAGAGACTGACTTGGCAGGGATGACTGAATGGATGGAATTCAAAGGGAGCTTGAATTACTGCCACACAGACAGCATTCACACTTACATGCTTTAGAATCTGGCTGAAATCCTATTTAGGGTGGTCAGAAGAAACACTGATTCAAAGTTCAAGGTTGACTATGGTACCTGGTCATGGTATGTCACTAAGGATGTGAGTCCTAAGTACATGTAATGCTTTAGGAGCCAAGATCCTCAGTGAATCAGAAACAAAAGTAATTTAGATTGAGATTAATCATTCCTTTTTCTTCTGCATGAAGATATCAAAAAAAACCTATGCATGCTCCATGGTATACCAACGACTTTGATGATGGTAGCTCAGAACAAATACCAGGGAAGTTTCTTATTTCATGAAATTGTTTTTGTAATGGGCATGATCCCTTTTGCCGGTTATGTTGGTGAGACACTGATGGGGGCAAGCCAGAGTGATTCTGAGAGGCTCCTGAGAGACCTAAAATGATGAAATATTTTCATGGTATGCTTTGCTTGATGTACAAAATCTCTTAACACTTTCACAGAACACATTCCTTATCATGGCAACATGATGCGAAAAAGGGTATGGAAGAAGAAAAGCCCCAAAATATTAATAATATCGATAAATATAATACAAATGAAAGATACTTTTGATCTCTAACTTCTAATAGCATAGAGAAAAGTCTTCGTGTGCCATGCGGGGGAGGGATTGGGTTGGGGTGAGGTAGAGGAATTGGCAATGATGGTGTGAAACTGAGCATTGGAAAAGAAAGAATGTGGAGTGGAAAAAGGTGGTGTTTTAGTTTGTTGGTGTTTATCACTGTCCACATCTACTTTAATTGGCAATAAATTAAAATAATTTTCCTTTAGTTAAATCTGCTTTGCCCACACTAATAACTGCTAAGTGATGTCTCTGTCTTTATCTCAACTCGTGAGCTTTTCCATCGTATTTTCTCCCCCTGTCCTGCTGGGGAGGGGAGTGAAAGAGCAGCTGGGTGGGCGTCTGGCAGCCAGCTGCTCAAGCCACCACAAGTACACTAATAGGTTAAGTGGAATATTCAACTACATTGATATATAATAGTAAATTGCCTGCCTATTGTGAGCAACACAGAGCTGAGAAGTATTGTGTGTAGATGCTTAGCAGGATTCAGATAAGATTCCATTTTAATTCCATAAAATCTTTTCTGATTTAAGCTTTTGCAGTAAAAAAAAATTATGTTACTCTTTTTTGATCCTCTCCTACTCAGCATTCTTGAGCACTCATTTTTGTAATGCACTGTCCAACTCACATGTTAAAGTTTCTGTGAAACACTACCTGTGGGAAGCTCTTGAAAAAACAGTAATAGAGGAAAGTGCAATCAAAATCAAGGAAGATTTTTGGAATTACAGATGTTGATAAAAATATAAAAAAGAATATTTGGGTTAATCAATAGCAAAACATGAAGAATCTTAGCCTTCTTTATTGTAAAAAGGGACCTGAATAAATAGTTCATTAATTCCTAGAAAAGAGTGGAATATTGGAGAAATCAGAGAAGCAAACATGGTATTCCTCTTCAGTAAAATAAAAAGTGACATCCTGCCATATTGCAAGAGTAGTTTCCCAGTGTAATAGGTAACTATATGTTTCAAAAAAAAACAAAACAAAAAGCTCCATAAATTACAGGATAAAAAATTAAGAACTATCCATCCCATAAAATCTTTGACCCTGAAACTCTAAATGAAGTAAATACATCAAGAACCTACTCTTGCTGATTTGCAGGAAATAGCTGTCATTTATTTCTAGCCCAGTCTTGTTCCTAAGGTCTTTTGTCCAGGACCTTAATTTCAAGGAGGCTGTAACACATCTCCCAGCCTGATTGGAGCAAATTGAATCCACCTGACACTATCATCCAGGAATAATAATATTGCCCTTTCACAAAAATGTGAAGCTCCTGAGATCAAAATAATTCAGGGATTCAAGTTCTTACAGTCAGTTTCTCCACTGGAATAAACTGTCATGGCTCTATAATGGGCAATGAAGTTGTCACTATTTACACAATCTGAATTTGTTTTCCTTTATATCTGCCATATCTGGCCTCTGGCTAAAGCTTTCAACAGAATTGCCAAATGGGTAACAGCTGATGTACACATATACACCCTGCATGCTTAACAAGTTCTATTACACACACTCCATGTATTGCTGTATTAGAGGGGAATACTCATCAGAATTCAAGAACTTATGTTGTAATGCAAGAGACAATGGCTGGGTTGCAGAAAACACAAATGCAGTGAGACCATGTTAGTGAGATTTTCTTATTAATTCTTGTATTCTGAACTCAAATCATCTTGGATAGGAACAACATCACATGAATGAAAACCATCCCAAAGATCTTCTGTGTGTAAGAAATAACAATATATAGGAGCATGTGACACCTTTTGCACAAAGTTGCATTGATTTAGTGTAGCTAATGGCAATTTAGAAGTGAACATATATTTATTCAGAATCAAATTGAGAATTGCTAACTTTTTGCTTAAAACAAAAGAAGGTGTTCAAAACTGTGGGAAAGGCAAAACAGAACCAAAAAGTGATGAGAAATTTGAGAATGGTCCTTTACATTGTCCTAATGAGCCCCACAGATTTTGCCTACCAATAAATATTTTTCTCAGTGCTTAGCTACCACCCATGTATAAAAACACCACGTACAGATGGTGTTTTTAACAAGCAAAAGAAATCAGGACAGGAATCAATGGCTGAAAGTTGGGCAAGGGAAATCCAAATAAATTTCAAAAGGAATGTGATTAACTTTTACAAAGATACTAAGGCAGATTTTGAATTCCCCATCTCTTCATGTCCCAGATCAATACAGTCTTTAGAAGAAACACAACCAAACTTAGGAGCAAGCTACTGGACTTCAGGTAGAGTAGCTGAGTGTAAGGTGTGCCACAGCACCTCCTGTGTGTACGGAAGGTCTGACCCTTTGGCCTTTGTAGCTGATATTCAGATCTACAAAAACTTGTCAGCAGATTTAATTCCTGAGAGTAGTCCAATTATAACCAGAAGGTTATTTAATGAAAGTGCTATTCATAATACCAGAACTTAAATTTGCAGATACTGTTAAAAGGAGCAAGATACAAGATCAAGGGAAGGAAACTAGATAAAATAGAGACCCCAGCTGCAAATCAAATTCAAGTAGATATGAAGAGTCCAGTGTCATCCTCATGGAAATGGTATCAAAAACCAAAATGAAATTTCCATTTGAAAATGAAAGAACTATATTTTCTGAGCTTTTCCTAAGTCAATACTTGCCATTTCCCACAGTAAACTGTACTACTATATGTCACAAATGAAAACTTTTGAAAACAGCAAAGTATATACTAAAATGAAAATATTGCTTTCCAAATTGATGTCTCTATCAAATTGAGCAACTCTAGTTAGAAAATATTAATATCAAATGAAATATAAGGACAGTCACAGATGTTAAACTTGACACAATGATAAAAGAGGTTTCAGCCTACATATGTAGTGCCACATCCAGAAGCTGATTCTCTCTTTTTTTAAGTGGGATCACTGAGGTGAGTTCTGAGGCAATGAGGGTAAAGAAATGTCAGAAATCTATGAAGTGTTTATAGAACACTAGTCAAGGTAGTGGGGAAACTAAAGTGCAAGACAATAAATATAAGAAGAATTAGACTGCTGTGTCCTAAAAATGCAGTGACCTAGAAAAAAATGTTCCTAATCCTGACCTGGACAATTAGTCAGTATTGTAATTTTGCTATCAGTTTTATAAGTTGAAACTGTGTAGTTAGTCATATTAGATGACATACAGTCACATTACTTCTCTCATGACACCAAAGGCAATGGGAATGAAACTGGAAGAAAATTCTTTTTCAAGAATTCTCAGTATTTTTTCTTTTGGCATATTCTATCAAAATGATCCTCTGTGTTTTCTCTGTGTCCCACTCTCATGTTGCTCAGGCTCTCTGTATACCTTTGGGAAGCCAAGCCAAATAGGATAACTCCCTGCCTTTGCAATGAATGTCAATACAACATGACACAGAGATGCTTCTGATCAAACCTCTGCTTGGGCAATGGTTTATTTTGCTCCAATATCTTACTATAAGATCCACCATGACTATTTCTCACATTTGTCCTTGGGAAAAGCTTTTGCCAGCTTTCTTCAACAGCTTCAATCAATCACTGACAGAGGGGTATAAGCTAAAAATCCCAAGATTTTGAAGAGAAGGCAGGAAATAGGAAGGAGGAATTTTTAATACAATCTACAAATATACAATGAAAAGTGGAGTCTAAATGAAGTGTTAAAAGGAGACAAAATATCAGAAAATATTTTTCTTTTACATCCTAAAATATTAACTTTTTAAGGAGGTTGCAAAAGCTGTTAAAATGCAGATGAGAAAAATTAATAGAAATTATAGTGCATCAATTAACAGATGGTGTCAATTATTTCAAATTATTTATTGTTATGATCTCTTTGTTTCCTGTCCTTTACATTTTATGACATTATAAGGCCACAGTCCTATATCTCAGCTTGAGCACTAGTTTTGAACTACTGAACAGTGGCTATGCTTATCTGAGTTGAAAAAAGAAAAGTTTTCTACCTCTCTTTATTTCACAGAGTTTTTTATTTATTCATGTTCTTAGAAATTTGTACTTTATTGAACCTTCCCAACATTTCTGAATGCCTCGAGGTATTTTTTCTATCTGAGGTTTACCAAAACTGTACCATGATTTCATAAAATGTTACCCCTTTTTATTATCGTTGCTCATTCTGGAGGGTGAATTCATTCTGGAAAAATTTTTTCCTACTCTGATTTTCTTTATTATATTTTAACAACTCTACAATTTCTCTGCTGTGTTTCTAACACATCCTATGCAACTTTTCCTGAAATTTACAAACACTTTTTAGAAAAGTGAAAAGATGAAGATTAATTGTTCATTTTATCTTCTAAAAATAATCACAAGGCCATATCCTTCAACTGTTCTCACATTCTGGCTTCATGGTCATCTTGGACTTGGAAAATGATTATTTTCTTTCCTAGTACATATGTTTCCTTTTTCCATTTTATCTTCTCCAATACTTATATTCTATGCTTAGTTTCTTGTCCTAATACCATTTAAAATGTTCCACGTCTAATAGGACAGTTAGGACAAGAGGCAACAGAAACTGAAGCACAGGAAGTTCTACCTGAACATGAGGAAGAACAACATCTTTTCTGTGCAGGTGACTGAGCACTGGAACAGATTGTCCAGAGAGGCTGTGGAGTCTCCCTCCCTGGAGATGATTTCAAGAACCATCTGGATGCAGTCCTGTGCAGTGTGCTCTGGGATGACCCTGCTTGAGAAGGGAGGTTGGACCAGATGACCCACTGTGGTCTTTTCCAACTTTACCCATTCTTTGATTCTTTGACAGGACACTCAGCATACTGAAGAGAACAGAAAATTGCTATGCTCACCTTCTCCCAGATACAGTTCACTCCATAATATACTTAAAAGACATTGTAATATTTCAGAACTTCCATTCAGCCATAGAAAGAAAAAAAAAAGTATGATTTGAAGTCATCCTTAAGGGAAAATAAGTGTTCCAGATGTATGACCTAAAGAAGCTACAACCCATACAGAGCCACATAAACTAATGTGGTTGGAAGAAGGGAACAGAAATAACAATTTAATTGTGCTAAACCCCTAAATATTTGCAATTGAATGATTCAAGTTCCTTGTTCTGTCTTTATGCTCTCATGCTATTAATTCTAGTCTCTCCTCTCCTCTGATTTGCCATAGTCTCATGTCTTCCTTGGTACATTTCTGAGGATGTATTCTGGCCTGAGGATGTAGTTAATAAAGGACTACACATTCCCCATTAGATATGCATTATTTTCTTCACCCTCTTCTCATAAATAGCTAAGTAGTTAAGTTATAATTTTTGAAAAATATTTGTTTCAGTGAAAACAAACTTTTAGCTTGTTTGAAAAATCAAATTCTCCATAAAGCCATACAATTTAATATAATGTTGATGATAGTAAAGACAATGAACATGAAAATAACAATATTTTGTTGCTGCCATTTCTGTTATTATTGTGAACACTCAGTAAAAAATATTCAACTACTCCAAAAAGGAATGAGTAGCTAACTTTAGTTAGTCCCTGAAATTGTGCTGATTCAGACTTCATTAAAGTAATAAATTTTTTTTCAGGAAGTATATGCAAAATGTATTATGAAAGTTATTAAATCATCTGACTACACTATACTTAGTTTATCAGTAGGGATTAACTACTGAAAGAACGTATGACCAGAGGTTGAGATGGAAAGGTTAATTTTGTTTAGGTAATTCTCATGAAAAAAATCCTTTTTTTTAGATTTTTTAGAATTTTTTTTTTTTATTTTAGGATTTGTGCTTTGGCAAAAAAAAAAAAAAAAGTTAATTAACAAAAGTCATTAATTTCTGTGAAGGGAAACTATTCACACTTCAACTTCCAATACTCTTGTGAAGGAGGCAGAGACCTGTTATATCCATATCCTCATTGTACAGCTTCAGAATATTAGATGTGGGATGAAGTCCTGACCCTGCTGAAGACCAAGACTTCACTCTCAGTAGCAGGAGAAGGATTTCACTCCCTTCTGAGGAATGGGATCTACTCCAGGTCACACACTATAATATTGACAGAAGGAAGACTTTTACACACAGACAGATGTACATCAGGAGAGATCATGTTGAAAACACAGAAAGATACAGGAGGTAGAATCTTTTTCTCTCCAAAGTTCAATATTCAAATTGAGTGTTTTGATGATAGCATTATGGTTCCTTCATCCAGGAGTCAAATAAATCTGGTTACATAGAGGTTAGATCAGCAGCCAAAACTTCATGTTGGCAACAGAAGATAACAACACTCACAGTAGAGTTTCCTTCTCAGTGTCACATCTGTAGAAACATGTCAAGAAGATTGCTTTTGGCTATGTACAGTGTTCTCTACAGCTGTAGGAACCACGTCCTCTCTTTCTTCATTTGTCTATTACTGATTATGTAGCTGTATCACCTTTAAAAGTGCAAATGTTTTTTATGACTGGAAAAGTCAATCTCAGCATGAGAGAAACACTGTTTACAACACTGAGGGCTTTCTTGTTTGCAATACTGCAGCAGGGCTGAAGCTCTTTTATATCTACTTTTGCATTTTGTAGTATGGAGCTGCAAGCTTCCTTTGGCTCTTACAGTGATTCAAGTTTCTTATTTTAGCTTCCATATTTTTTATCTTGACTGGGTGGTTACATCAACTACTGCCATTAATGGACTGCTGGACACATTTCTGTTCTTGGTGTACTGTAAGGAGAATGTGTCTACCAGAATCAGCAGCAGTCAGCTGCATGTGAGCAACTTCCATAATTTTTGATTTATTCATTGATTATAACTGAAACACAGAAAAAAAATATGCTATCTTGTGCCTTTACACAGGACTTTATATCTAGTGGTCAACTAGTTCATATAGTGAGGCTGGTGATAAAATTATGGACAGAATAATTTAGAAACTAATATCCTATACAAATATTTTTTAATGGTTCAGAATAGCCATGAGTCCTATGAACAGCATGCCTTCAGGAAAGGCTACTGCCCTAGCACAGCCTGCTATCTCAGAATGGGGATGTGAACAGGAAGTAATTTTGAGGAGATCAATGTTTTCCCCACTGTGTAGACAATAAGGCCATTTGAGATTTGGAGTTGCAGCTTTCTTTGAAGGTTAGAGGGTGAAAAGATGGAGTGAGTGAAGGAGAGAGAAGTGTAGTTTTTCCTCATTCAAATAACAGTTTCATTATTCAAAACTACATTTTCAATCTGGAATTAAAAAAAAAAGAAAAAAAACCCCACGAAACATATACATTCCTGAATATGGAATCTAAATGTAAACATTTAGATTTACAGATTTGGTCTATGCAAAACAAAGCAGACTTCAAGCCTGTCCTATGCCACTCACTATTATTAGCATGGCTGGAGTTTGGAATAGTTTACTGTTCATGCAATAATATGGTAGAACTATGATTGGCCTGTTTGCTTTCTCAGACCATACTTATGCAGGGCCCCAGAAAATTCCTAGTTACAGCCCCAGGAGGGATCTCCCCATCTACTTGTGAATATAGTGAGTGGGGACACACATGCTTTCAGTTAGTGAATTTGACTCCAAACAGCTCAAGAGGAAGAAGAGGACTTGGCTGTAGTCCTGTCAATGTCACATGTGGTTGCTGCAGAAGGCTGCACCTGGTCTGTGATGGTACCTGTAGCCAGTTCTGCCTCTTTTCTTTGTGTGACTGCACAGGTCTCCAAAACACATGCTCAGCCTGCGGGCTGAACCTGCAAATGGGAAAGAAGTAGACATGTCTGTCAGCTTAGGATGGACACCCCTGAGTCTCTAGGCTGGTATCCAGTGGCTGGGTAGAGGAACCCTTGGCCCTGTAGCTGATGGAGATGACATTTATTTATAATATTCATTAACAAGAGGTAGGTGTGAAGAAACTTAAGTTTTTTTTCTTTTGTGACGGTTGCTCCTCATCCAACATGCAGGACATGAATGAAAATCCAAAAGCTAAACAAGTTTTCTTGTGGCTGGAGCTTAAGACCTAATCTTCTGAGGCTCACTAAGTGCAACATGCATAGCCTCTCAGTCAGACACAGGCACATGCAAAATACTGAATCAGGAGTCATGTTTCACATATACCTTCACTCGTCATAACTAGAACACTATTTATCCAGAACTCATGGATGCTTTCCTCCAATCACGAAGTATTTGGAATGTGTGAGTTAAAGTCATTAAAAGACTTGGATGACATGGTCTGGCTGTCTGCAGCTACCAGAGAGCTGCAAGAGGAAATGCCAGACAAAACACCATACAGTGCAACAACACAGCCTCAAGAAGAAGCAGGTGGCAAAAAGCTGAGGAGGATGACTTAATTTATTCATTCTCTTATGTGATTTATTTTTGAGACATATCTTCATTATATAATTTGTTTAATTGTAAGCTATAGATATAAAGTCTGATGATTCTAAATTTAAATGTCAGTGATATCTGCGGAGCAAACAAATTCTGCAGAAAATAAAAGGATATACAAGAAATTCTAGTGCACATTGCAGTTACTGGCTCATACAAATAGAAACTCTTCTTGTAGGCCAAAAGGAACCACAAAGAAAATACTGAAATGAAAATACTTGAAAATGTGTTTAACGCCATACCTATTCTAGGCTGCTTTATTAAGCAGCTTGAGTACTCTGTCAGTTCAGAATACCTTTCAATGGTTTGGTTGTATTCTAACCAATTCTTCCTCTCACAAAAATAAATATATGAGCAATTCTCAAGCTTTGCTTCCAGTGAAAGTAATGTAAAAGTAAATTTTTGGCAGGTATTTTTTTAACACTGCTTCCCAGTCAGTACTGTTACTACCTAAATCTGAACACAGAATTTTAAAATATAATACAACCTAATACAAATGGAATTACTTTTACCATTTTTACTGATGAATGTTACCTTTATTGAAGGAAAAAATTTAAAGAGTTGAGAAATGGCTGTGAGCATACACAAAGCAATATACAGCAGATTATTTTCTGTTGGACATGTGAATACAACTGGAGAAAATTAGAGCCACTCTGTCACTGGTACTAATTCACTGAATATTTAGCATTTGATTTGAATTCCACTTAGAGAGCATAAAAATAATACTTCGCCTAAAAAAACCCTGTAGATAGAGTCTTCAAACTTTTAAAATGATACCTTTATTTTCAAATGTGTATTAGGCAAACTGGAGATTTCTACTGCTGCAAAACATGTGCAGTTATAGTCCAACAGCTGTGTTGTTATCCATGCAGATTACTGAAGTGCAATTCCGTTTTGGGTTAACTCTATGGATGGATATTTTGCAATGGGTTGTTGTTCCTTCCTTTATCCTGCAGTGAAACCTAGCATCTAAATTTAGCTAGTGATAAAAGGAGGAGAAATGCACATAAATGTTGAAGTTAACATCCACAGTACAAACTCAATTGACATGTCATGAGCATTGATTCAACATGTAAATGCACTTCTGCATGATTAGTGGTTGCCTAAATTAGAGGCTGCACATGATTTCAGAGTTAGAAAATCCAGCAAAAAGAAATGAAGAGTGGGTTGCTCCAGGAATGTTTATCTTGCAAAGCAGGCACACAAAGACTAAGTTGTTTAATCAAGGTAATAGTTACTGTATCAATTAGCCTTAATATATTAAATATTATTAATGTCCCAGTTGTAGCTAAGGACAAAGACTGGAAGCAGTCTTAGAATGGATGGAAAAATATTAAGCAAGATAACTGTAAAAATTCTGTGATTCACTTATACAGGTAGGCAAAATGTTTTCCCAAGATTTTGGGATCATGTGCCAAATATTATTCTGTAATTGGCCTGACTGTATCTGTCCATTTTTTTTTTCATTTTGTCTTGCATTTTCAGTTGCTCTAAAATTCATCTGTATTGTGATAGTGCAAAATAATACTAGTCATAGGTGAGGTGAGGGTAGTGTTCAAATGTGCACCAGAAAGGTTACAGAAGAAAAAGAGAGCTTATCACATCTGCTCTCTAACAGATATCACAGCCTTTCTGACAGGATTCTAGAAGAAGAGACTTTACTGTAGAATGACAGGTATCTTGTGCTCCTCTAAAAATGAAATTGAATGATCTATGTGATGACATCATCTGTTGCCTGAAGATGGGAATCACTATCCCAGTTCCCCGTACAGCTTGAAGCAAGTCAACTTGGTATCTTAAATCTATCTCCACAGTGAAAATATTCTTTGAATCCCAATTTCATGTCTGAGTCACTTCATGTACAGTGAATGAAA
The DNA here is from genome assembly GCF_028018845.1 of Melospiza georgiana. Lineage (NCBI taxonomy): Eukaryota > Metazoa > Chordata > Aves > Passeriformes > Passerellidae > Melospiza > Melospiza georgiana. The sequence continues at coordinate 95,204,114 of NC_080432.1, forward strand.
GAACTGAAAAACCCTCATATTAATAAATTACCCACTCTATATGTAAGAGATTGTGCCATTCCTGTATTCACAGGTGTCACATGTGTATTACCACAACATATATGAAGAGATTTTCCTACATGTGTCAAAGACTTCCAGTCATTTGAAGTACATGTCCAATCAAGTGTTTGAAAGTGTTGTGTGTCTCATCAGTAGATCCAGGTGCTTAAAATCAAAGTAACATAATTACATAATTGCAATGGATATTACTGCTTTATCTTGAAGACAAGGTACTCCCAGATATGAAATATCTCTTGCCACAGGGTAGAGGTCTTGTCCAGCAGGGCACTGCTTTGTATGCCATTGTTTTATTTTGAAGATTTTCCTAGGTGAAGTAGTCATAAAAAATTAGAATAACACATGACTTTCAGCATTTTTCCCTTCCTATAAGGGGTCCCAGAGAAATCTGGTTGTGATTCCAAGAAATTCCTTCTACATAACTTTTTGTGAATGGAGTGTCAGGGAAAAGATTATGACACGGAAGTGACGTTTACTGGTTGTTATCAGGACCACTGCAACTGCACAGCAGAAAGCAATCAAATCCTTTTGATGTGTTTCAGGCTCTGCTGAAAAACGGACACTAAAGCAGATGGCACAAAGATCTGAGGTCCAATATTAGTGTCTGTAAGATCTGCATAACACTTGCAGGGGGTGGGAGATGTCTGATTCCAAGAGCACATCTTACTCTGTTATCAAGCTGTGAAAACTCAATAAAAATTTTCATAAATAATGTGACCTAAAAAGAGTTATTCTGAATGCTAACAGGGTTTTCCATGTGTTCACTGAAGACTAAGCTTACATTGCAGAGATCTGTCTTATTTTTTCCAGAGCCGAGTCAATGGACAGAGAAAGGTTCCTTCAGTAAACTAATTCAAAGCACATGAAGTAGGCTCTGAACTGCCCTCCAGAAGAACCATTTGTCAATAGAGCCTTGGGAGGAAAGTCTGCCTTAGCTAAAATTAGCCTTTAAGGTTACACTCCTTAATGCAATAAAGAAACCCTTTACAGCAAAAGGCTAATGAAAAACAAAGTACTAAATCTATTATGGTTATCAAAAGGAAAGAACTTTTCTCACACTGGTTATGCATACTTAACACCTCTTAAAACCTCTTAAAAACTGTGGTAAGTTAATTCCAATTATTTTCAATGTCTCTCTGCTTCTCAAGATGGACACCTAAAGTTTTACCATGTCCTGTGGATCCCAGTCTTTGCTCTACAGCTTCTCTGATTCTGTACTTTTCACACAAACACAGGGACTTGCAAATTCCTTAGATGCGTGCTGAATCCATGGAGAAGAACTAATGGTTTATACAATGTATTCACCTCATACCACATGAGCTTTTACACTAGGTATGCCATAATCAAGTTTAAAATTCCTAATAGCTTGCCTCAACTTGCATTTTTTAACTTTAAAATTCTCTTTACATATATAAAATGAAATCCTAATTGTGCCAGGGATTACAGGAACATAATAGCATGCATCTGCCCTTAACTGCTTGAAATAACAGACAACTGAAAGAGGGGAAACAGCAACAAGAATATTTACTGCAGCAAGACCTTAAAAAACCCAAGCGTAAACTTCTCACCAGCTAGTGCACCATCTCCTGGACCACACAATTCCTGAAATTTGAGACAAATAAAAAGGCAAAACATTGCCAGCTCCATTATTTTTATTGGACTGATTTGAACAGAAGAAAACTTAAGTAAACATGCATAAGAAAGAGGTTTCTCGTGGGATATCTCCTCCCCGTGAAGGAGCTCCTGGGCAGGTGCGCTCACAGCACACTCCTCGAGGTTTGAGGAAGCGGCTCCCCCAGCCCACCTTGCACTCAGGCCCGGAAGGATAATCTTGTGCTCGACCAGTTGAAGAAGGAGGGCTCTAGACACTACTGAGGGTCCAGCTGGGTTGATCATAGGAGAGTTGAAGGGTCCAGGCGAGGAGACCAGCAGGTACACATCCACGGCCCAAGGGGAGCTAGCGGCAAAGCCCACAACAATGGTGGCGCCAGGGTTTATAACAGGAAGAAGATGGGCGGGGTCAGGATACAGGCAACCAATAGGAAGAGGGATCAGAGGAGGGGTTGAGGTGGGGTGACGAGGGGTACACCAATGGGAGTGGGGGGAGAAGGCGGACTTACAACGCAATCCAAAGGGGAAATGAGGAACAGAGAGCCTTCTAGAAATGGGAGAGTGGGACACAGCTGATTGACAATTAGACTGAATGTCCTCCCAAGGCATCTCTGCCCCATTCTACCTGTGGTCCCCTCCCATAGTTTCTTAATAATTAAATTAATTATTTCCAATACTTAATGAAGATGCAAGATATTAAAAAAAACCCATGCCCTCTCTTAACATATGATAAATATATGACCTTTGAATACTGTTATTCTGACAAATCATTAGCAGTCTTATTTCTTTCAAAAGAAATTACTGTAATCTGGTCAATGCCATTAGAATTACACTGGCAGAAAAAAAATCTTTGACTAGAAGAGAAGGACTTTACACGTTACTTGCATGTGTAATTGCGTGATCTCATTCTATTCCACTGTTACCTTAGGAATATTGTCTTCTTCACAGTAAATAGTATTCCTTGGGTTTTATCAATATTTAAAAGAGATGTTGTATTCGTTTTTCTGTTTCCTCTCTTGGGAAATGAAAGTATTATATGTAGTAGGTCATTCTACAGGACTAACATTTTTATGGTAGACAGAAAAATGTCACTACACATTTCTGTTCCAGAAGAGAGACATCTGAAGCCTCTCCATGTGAAGTATTGCTTTTTTCCTCTGTAAAGGAGTGGGACAAAATGTAAATTATAAGGTGTTTTATTAAAACTATCCTCTACTTGTTCTTCTCTATAGATGGCTTAATGAAAATTTTCTTCCCATTCCCATGGCACAGAAAGTCAGGAAGGAAGACTTAGACATCAAGTTGGAAATCTACAGAGCTTTAACTTGAACAATTCAATAGAAAGAGTGAAGAACCATAGGACATGAAATTATTTTCCTGAGCATCTCAGCTTAAAAGGCTACCTGGCCTTTGGATGTGTAGAGTTGCAACCATAGGTTCAAAAGGTTCTGTAACACTCAACAACATGAAGGCATTATCCCCTAAATTTCTCTAGTTCATTACAAATTATCACAAGTACCACACACATTGCTACTAGAAAATCCATGTAATTAATGAAATCCATGTAATTAATAAATGAATATCTATAAATATATATACACAAGGTATTAAAAATAGTCAGCAATCGATAATTATTATCAATTAATAATATGTTATCAATCAATATTGCAGTATAACCAGTAACAGCAATAACCAAACACTGCCTCAGGTTACTACAACTTACCACTAGTGGAGAAAACATACCAGCAGTGTAACAGCAGATACAATAGGTTACCTATAAGAATATCTATGTATGTCAGCAGGAAGTGAATTGGATGGATTTCTGAAGGGGCCACACTACCCAAAAAAAGGCAGAAGGATCCCAGAAGGATCAAGCCACCTCAAAAAAGGGGAGGACAGACTGAACCAATAAGGTAACAGTCTCCCTACAAAACTGATCCATGTTATAGAGCCTGGAGTCGGGCAGGTGTTCTGTGAAGATCTCAGAGACCAAGAGGCTCCATTTTGAATAAAAAATAGGTCCTTTTTGTAATATTGAGATAGTGTAGAATATCCTACTTTTAGCAACCACTAATTTTGATTTTTTTTTTTCTCCCTGTAACAGCCATTAGATGATAGTGGTTTTAGTTCTTTCAGAGCTAGGTGATTTTTCACCTTATCAGATTCTAAATTGCCACTGAAGTCTCCCTTGGGTTTGTGCATATCCATGGTATCTCTGGCTTCTACATACCCTGGCTGCGCTTGAAAGTGACCAGTTTCACTTTTCAAAGGTGTCAGTATTTTTTCAGCAGATAGTTTCTTTTGTTCAGTATTTGCCACCTTCCTACCAGGCCACTTTTATGGCTGCTCACATCACCAAAGCAATTCAAAAATGAGTGCCAGAGAGTAAAGGGAAATTTAGAAGTTGTTTTGAGTATCCAATAGTCCTTTACACAGAACATCTTGCTTCCTAATACTGGGTTACTTGCTTCCCTCCTTAAAAAATGAAAATACTATCTGCACCTGGCTGATATGACCGCCATCATTCTTTTGCAATAAAAAATTACACCAATGTGTGCCAGAAAGACCAGAGTAGTAAGTCAAATGTTACTGAGTGAACAAATGGTATAAGATTATACTGACTTTACTGATTTGGGCATATATAAAAACCAGCAGCACAACACGAATGGACTTTAGACACTGTGCAACTAAAATGTCACATTCCCTCCTCTTTGAATGCTTTGATCTTGTGCATCCTGTCTAGATGTAATAACTCTCAAGTTTCACTGGAAGATACAGTTAGTCCTTTGCTTCATTCCCTCCTAATATTCATTAATACTATTCATTTATAAGAGCTGACTATGATTGACTGAATATAAAGGCTCACCAAAGGGACTACTGTTCCTTTTTTTGATACCTGTTACTCTTTGCAGATGGAAATCAAAGATAAAACAAGAGAAAATGACAACTCATTTAACATATCAAAAGCAAGATACTAATGTTAGACATTCTCTTACTAATTTTCAAAAAGTTACTGACTTCAAGAAAAATTATTTCACTCACTGCTTTTGCAACTGGTATTTTATGGCAATGGTTTCTAGCTTTTGAGATTAAAATTTTGGTTGTTTTTCCCATACAGTGAAAAAAAACGGACAGAGCTATGGTTGAACAATTAAACCAAAAGAGTTCTATGTGAGTCAAGCTGCATACTTAATTAATTATCACTATATGTTACCTGAATTTGGTATGTGATTTGAATTCTAAGTAAACCCTGGTAAACCTCTCATTATATGAATATTCAAAGTGGCATTGCTAAGTGAAATTTGTTCACATTGTTTACCTGAGCATCTCTTGGATGTATACAATATTTACTCTACCGATTTTTTCCCCCCATTCCACAGATGAGGACTGAGCAAATGACCGTGGGTTTTAGTAGCCAGCTGGGATTAAAACAGAACAATTGGTAATAAATTATATTAATGTTCCCAAGTTAAGTCTATATTTGTGTGATGGCAATTGTTGAGTGATCTTCCTGCCCTTATCTTGACCCCTGAGTCTTTTGTTGTATTTTCTCTCTCTCCTGTCCACCTGAGGAGGGGGCATGGCACAGCTGCTTGGTGGGACTCTGGCATCTGGCATACAGACTACATCAGCTCATCATACACAGGAATGTCTAACTCCTGGCTGCTGGAAATATTCACAAATGAGGAGATTAAGTAGGAAAAGAGGAAGTCAGATTGAATTGGATCTGTGACCTGACATCAGGATGGTCAGTCACCAATATTAAGAGCTAAACTAATCCTGCGCCTGCTAGAAAGAAAGATTGTAATGAACTTAACAAAGCTTTGAATCAAGACCTTTACACTGGAAAATTAAATCTAAGGTACTCTCTATAATCCAGAGCTGCCAATGGATCCTTCTGCATATTCAATGTTCTTTACTGAATGAAGATATTTTTTACCAGGGTGTGAAAGCATCCTTCTCATGAGACTCCTTCTTGAGTGCTGCATCCAGCGCTGGGGTCCCCAGCACAGAAAAGACATGGGCCTGTTGGAGTGAGTCTAGGGGAGGCCACCAAGATGATCAGAGGAATGGAGCAGCTCTGCTATGAGGAAAAGCTGAGAGAATTGAAATAGTTTCATCTAGAAAAGAGAAGGCCTTGAGGTGACCTAACCGAAGCCTTCCAGTACCTGAAAGAATCCTACAACAAAAATGGAGAGAGACTATTTACAAGGGCACATAGTGACAGGACAAGAGAGAATGGCTCATGACTGCAAGACAGTAGGCTCAGATTAGATACCAAGGTGAAATTTTATACTGTGAGAGAGGTGAGGCACTGGAACAGGTTGTCCAGAAAAGCTGTGGATGTCCTATCTCTGGAGGTGTTCAAGGCAAGTTTGGACAGGGCTTTGAGCAACCTGGTCTAGTGAAAAGTGTCCCTGCCCATGGCAGGAAAGGTTGGAAATAGATGATCTTTAAGATCCCTTCCAACTCAGCCCATTTCATAATGATTCCAGTGATGTCCTGTGAAGTGCCTTGGATTCCCTGTGTAGGAGGCAGTACGATACATGGTCAGATGAAAGGTATGCTCTTAACACATTAGGGTTCGTGGGCAGGGGTGGAATGTGCAGGGTTTGACTGCAACAAGAGTGCATGTGTGTTAATTAAGGCCTCCTTAAATTGTGGTCCAAGTAGGAAATGCTAACTTACTTTTGTTCCAGTGTTGTAAGGAGCTGTAGCCTCTCATATAATGCATAAACCAACATGTGAGATACAGTTGCAACACACTAAAATATGGACTGAAGAGCTGCTACTGGCACATGGCATCAGAGACATGGAGAAGAATGCACCCTTTCACTGCAGATCCATGGTCTTTGTTTGTAGAAGTATGAAGTATGGTCTTTATTTTGGGAAAGCATGAAGCACAAATCACCTGTGAAAGCTATGCAAGTGCTATAAACTACAACGAGTCACACTGCCAACTCCATGAATTAAAAATTACCATTTGGATTTCCAAGAACTCCTTAGGAATGTCACATGGCTCTGACTTTTAAAATCTTTCTTCCAATTTCCCTCTTTTGGCTGACCAGAAGGACTGCTGAAGCTTCTTACACACAAGCAAGGGCCTGCTGGAGGTAGGAATCTTGCCCCACAGGAGGGCCTGCTGGCCATCTCCCCTGTACCCTGGCCATCTCCCCTGGTCCTGGCCATCTCCCCTGCCTGCCGGCCATCTCCCCTCTCTGCTCCAGAGTCCTGCGGCCTCCTTCCATGCCTGTGGTCCCCGGTGGGTGCTCCTTTGCGACATGGAACCATGCCTCTGACTTCCCTCGTCCTCACCACCATGGCAGGCTCTGGGAGAAGAAGCTGGGCTGGAGCTCAGATACAAGTATAGGCAGCTGCTTCTCACAGCCCTGCTGTGCTTCCTGCTGTGCTGCTGCTCAAGGTGAAGCAGAGCAGGAGGTAAGTTTAGTGTTCAGGTGGGAAGGACAGGGAACCTCAGGGATAGCTGCTCCTTCCAGAATGTTTCCCTTCACCCTTAGCGCAGTGGAGGAACTGAGAGATGGCCCTGTGAACAGTTTCAGAACGTTTCTGTACAAACCCCAGCTACTTATTTCTCTTTCTGCTGACACTGTTGTAGCAGAGACTTGGGAAGCAGCTGCTCTGTCCCGCTGCTGTGAGCTGTTGCCTGTCGGGGCCACAGTGCCCGTCCATGCCATGGGGACAAGCCCTGCACAATATGCTGTGTGGATGGGGCTCTAAGACTGGCATCCCTGTTTTCCTGCTGCCTTGTAAAGCTGAAAAATTCCTTCCTCTGTGCGGCCGCTCCTTTGAGGGGAGGTCACGGAGCTTTGGTGCCGCAGCCCACACGGGTGTGTGAGGAGAGGGAGAGATGGAATAGGAGGACAGAGCTGGAGAGCTCTTTTGTGGTATTTTCAAACATTTGAAAACCCTTTGGGGACAAAGAGAAGTAAAGACGTGGGAGGATTTGTGGAGTCTTAAACAAATGAGAAACTTAAGGCAGTCTAGGAGAAGTTCAGGCGGAAGGTGAGAGAACCTTTGAGGGGCTGTGAGGGTGTTGCCTTAAACTGAAAGAATTGTGATGAGGGGAAAGCACTGCCTCGGACAAAACCTGCAAAGATATGGTGAAAATAGGCTCTACTTGGAAGCAGTGTGGTTAATAATTGTTTTCGTTGACTGTAGGGTCTCAAAGATGATCATTACCCATTTCTGTCAGCTGCCTTAACTTTGATCCTTTTGAATAACAGAGGCTGCACAGGGGTAGGGGTAGGTCTAGAGATGGTCTATTCCATGTAAGCCAAAGGGCTGTGTTAAATGCAAGTGTCTGGGAGTGCATTAAGTTTCAAGTTTTGCTGGTCTGTGAAGGTGACTAAAATCACACACAAAACTTGACCTACTGATATGGGAAAGAGAGCAGCAGTCAACTGCTACCAGTCAAATCAGTTAACTGGGCAAGTGCTCACCTGTCATTCTGGGGCATCATTTGCCTATTCCTAATGCTTTGCATCTTCACGTGAAGCACACAACCTATGAAGACATTTTGTATGGTTTTTCGAACTGATTTAGATAATTTGTTCCCTAAGTTTTCTCTTTTCACTGGGTTTGAATACTACTTCAAAACCTCATTATCTATTTGATCTGAATGCTTGAAGTCAGCCATCAGCAGGGTTAGCCTTTGGAAGGAATGATACCTGCGTGTTGCCCCCTTTAATTCGGTGCCAGTTGGGCTGCTCCAGATTTTTTGTTTTCCTTATCTTTTTGTCAGGACAAGAGATCTCTTGAGCTGCTAACTGATGTTTTGCAGGCTGGTTGGTAAGTATGTCTCAAGGCTCTCTATAAATAACTGGAGGGCACTGCCCATGCACAGGTAAATTTGAACACAGAGTTGGCTGTGTGGTAGTGTCAGCAAGGAAAACATGTTGATGGCTCCCTGGCCTGCTCCCACAGGCTGACACGTTTCTGCTGTGCAGCTAAAGCAACATATGGGGTCCTTTTCTGCAGTCTTAGTAAAACATTATTTTGAAGTACATACATGGACGTGTTCTTTATTCTGCTGGGAAGTTCCAGCAATGCTTGTATTTAGACGGGAAAAAATGCTACGTCAGTGATCCTCATTTCTCCAGAAACCCCTGAAGAAACCTGGTTACATACATGCAGAACCTTTTTTCATTCTAGCTGAAATACTAATAAGTGGGAAAAAACCCACATCCTTATTTCTTCCACACACATGTGAGTGTTCTAGAAGCAGTGATAATTATACTCACAGCTATTATTCCTTAGGTACTCAAAAACCCCAAGTTTAAAAGAAAACAAAAAAATTCCACAGTGCTTTAAGAATTTTTTACTTAACTTTCTTTTATTTTCTCTCTTCCATTCCCTAAAAACTTAATCTTTTAAGTTTTAATCTTAATCTTTAACAGCATTGCTGTTGTTTTCCTGAACAGTTATGAGTTGAAGTAAAAGGAGTAAAAAAAGGATGGAGCACATTTCATTGGGAGTTTTGGAAAGGCTTTGAAGTGCCCTTTAGGATGCAGCAAATTGCTTGTAGAACTGGTGTTAGAAATCCTGATGCTGAGCCGTTGTACAAATAAGAATTATTTTCAAAGCATTTCAAATAATTTTGTTTTCAAACACATGAGATTTTTCATTGTCCACTGCATCTAACTTTTAAAGTAAAGTATCAGGTACTGAGAGATTTTCAATCTGATTAAAGCTGGAAAAATAATGTTCTAGTTAACATAACTGCACAGCCTATCTGTACCAGTAGAAATGGACTCTACATTTAAAAGAAATATATCTTGGCTTTTACTACAGTGGAACTTTGCATCCAGAGATGTTCCCTTCCGAAGTTAAAATAGTTTTTTCCACAGTTTCACTCCTTAATTTGGAATAATTTCTTAAAAGGCTACAGGGAAAAAAAGATTATATTGAGAACTAAGAGATTCCATACACAAATTAAGATACAGCTTAAACTACTTCCGTGGAAAGACATTAAAAAATGAGAATATAATAAAGAAAACCCCACTGATCTTTAATATGGGCTTAGTGTGCAATTCATTTTATTTTAAAAAGTGCCTCTGATTTTAGTCCATATGAGTAAGTCTAAAGGAAGACTGCCAAATGCTGTATTTTTTACCATGGGCTCTCCCACTCAAGGATATAGCATCACATGCAGCTGAAGCTGATTTCCTGGGTGAGCCTGAAGGACATAGTTTAAAGGATGAGGAAGGCTCCACCTTAAAGGACTTGTCCTGTGGTTTCATTGATGCCCCTCTCCTGCCACCTAATCTGCTGCAGTGGCGCCTCACGTTGTTGAATGACTGCAATATGTATTTTTCATAGGAAAGAAAAAGTAGAAAATGTGTATTTTGCTTGTATTTGCAAAATGAAGTTGGAAACACGTGATACTTTTGAGTAGGCATAAATTTACTTGGGGAAAACACAGCTATGTTTGTGAGACATATAGCTGTAACAAAACATGTATTAGTTAAAATTCAACATATGTTATTTAAATGGCTTAATATATATTCTTTACATAATCATATTCCAAAATGACTACTCTCTCCCTTGAAAATAAGAGAGGTTCAGTCCAGAGCACTTTCAAATTGTTTTTGCCAAGTAAGAGAAACATTTTTGTGAGGCATCTTAGACATAGGTTTGGCACTAAGAGTCTCTTCCACAGTTATACCTGGCATTTACAAAGTCCAAAAAGTTTTAAACTATGGTATTAGATAGAGGGAAGGGGTTGCAATCTGTAAAGAATGTCTGTATCTGCTTCTTATCAAAGTGTTGCAATTATTGATAATATCTGTAGGGCTTGCAAGCTTTCATGCATGCTTTCTATTAAAGTGGCAACTACCATGTGGCTGATTTGTTCTATAGCATCTGAGCAAGTGTGTGCATGGGCAGAGTCAGAGACCAAGTGGAAGGAAAGGGGGTGCTGGGTTCTTAATCACTGTGTGGTACCAGTGAAGATTTCACTCTTCCTGCATGAAGTACACTTATTAAATTATCTTATTAGTTTAAAATTTTGATCTTGCAATTTGACCTTTTCTGCATGTTTCTCTTCCACAAATGAAGAAATAAGTTTTTCATTTGAGACTGAACCAAAACAGAAGTGCATTGCTTTTCCTTGCAGATCCATAATTAATTTCCTACATCATGTTCCCCTTCTCTGTATGTCATTTATCTTTCTTTTCTTTGCCTCTCTTTCATTGAAATAGGTTTAAAGTCCCTCACTTACTCCTCTTTTGCTCACATATATAAAATAAGGGCAGTGTATCTTTTAATTCGGGATTTGTGTACACATAGATTTCCAGTGACATTCAGCAGTCAGCAAAGGTCTCTTAATATCTGAACTCTGAAATCCTACATTTGACAACCTTTGAACAAAGCCCTACCAGGGAAAAGGAGCTCAGTAGAGACATTCAGTGAGAAAATTCTGGTGGCTAAAGAGTAAATTTCACCTGCAGAGAAGTTACTTTCTAATACACATGACCTAAAATGACTAACATATAGCTCATTGCTGTAGCTTTTCTTTAAAATATGGCTCTAGAAAGGGTGTTTCAAAGAAATAAGTTCCAAGCTGTAATTAGAAGTGTTAAGCACAGTCCTGCAAGTGATTAACACTATGTAGGGAAAGAATCCTCCGTGTATCACAGAATCACAGAACAGATGAGATGGAAAGGGATCCCTTGAGGTCATCTGGCCCAACCCCTTGTTCATGCAGGGACATCTAGTGCTCAGGGCCATATCCAGATGGCTTTTAAATGTCTTCCAGGGAGGGAAAGTCCACAGCCCCTCTGGGCAACCTGTGACAGTGCTAGATCCTCATAGTAACCAAGCGTTTCTTGATGTTCAGACAGAGGGTCCTGCATTTCAGTTTGTGCCCATTGCTTCTCATCCTGGCACCACTGGAAAATGTCTGACTCTGTCTTCTTTTCATCCTCATTTCTGGTATCTACATATACTAATGACATCCTCCTGAGCCTTTTCTTCTCAAGCCTGAACACACTCAGCTTTCTCAGCCTTTCCTCATACAAGAGACATTTCCATGCCTTTGTTGTTGTGGCCCTTTGCTGGACCCTCTCCAGTACGTCCATGTGGTCCTTGCACTGAGGAATCTGGAACAGGACCCAGCACTCCAGGGATGGCCTCTCTAGAAGAGAGTGATTACAGGCTTCCACCTTCTGTCTGGGATGCCATTTGCCTTCTTTGCTTCAACTGCACATTGCTCCCTCATGTTCAGCTTGTTCACCAGGACTCATCCCCTGGTCCTGTCAAAACATTTGGTGATTTGTGGGTTTGGGTATTTTTTAAGTGAGAGCTGGCTTTAAAAACTGTCAAGTTAGGACCTGAAGAGGAAGAATATTTTTATGTAAGTATACAGGCATACCAGTCAGTCTGGTTTACTGTATCTCTGTTTTGAAAGTACACATGCATTTTTCTGCCCTGCTTGGGTAGCTACAGCCATTCAAACAGTAGTGCATGCTGTTTAGTGGAACTATTTTTGGGGTTTAACTCTGAGTCCTTTACCTATTCTGTAATATTATGAAGCGTGAAGAAGAATAGAAATATCAAAGCACAAAGCCTCTCTATTACTCAAGAACAACATAGACTGTATTCTAACAATGCATCTATGTAATATGCTGACCACTAGCAATTTCTAAAAATGCATCTATGTAATATGGTTAAATCTGTATCTTAAAGTTCTAAAATACCAAGACTATTTTGTTCTTAAGCACGCTTTTACATAGTGTTTTGCATGTGGAAGTTAACATGAATGTCTGATTTCTAGCCACAAGGATAGATATCACAAGATCAAAGTTCTGTCTGGCTGTTGCTTTGGGAGTATGTTGCTAAACTGGGAAACTTGGATATGAAGGCAAAACAAACAAGAAGTATGTTTTAAGGATCTATAATAACATTATTTTTTTCCACTTTGTTAAAATATGAGGTAGTAAAATAAACTGCACATTTTAATTTCATAGTGAAATATCATGCTATTTCTAATAGCTCAGGACTAATAACTTCCTGAGCAATGTAAATGGTGAACACACAACATGTTTTCTTATTCTGATAGGATTCTTATTCTGATCATTACTCTGGTATTGTTTCGCCTGTCACCATCCTTAAAGTGGGTTTTATGCCAAAAGATCATCAAAACATTTTTCTTAGTCTGATGAAAAGCTATTTTTAGAACAAGATAGGTAAAGCAGAGAGAAATGCATCAGCTGGGTGAAACAGAACACAGCACATCTTCCCCTCACCAACTGTGTCTTCATGGGTTTTACTTTCAGTCCTGGTCTTATCTCAGTGACTTTTGGAGGCTCCCTGGGTTGCAGCAAATTATAGATGATCCTGTCTGATCCCTGGGAAAATATATTTTTTTTTCATCTTTTCTGAAGCCTGATTGCTTTTGTGCATCTTGCCACTGCACTCTCATTCCTCTCTGCTGTGGGCACACTGGTTTTGGCCCCAGCTATGTCAGAAGCTTATTTCTACATAGTCTTAGCAGGTTTTTTTGGGGGAAGGAGGAATCCCGTATTCACTCCTGATGGTTCCATCTTCCAGGTCAAAGTAAACAGTTGCTATTTTCCCTAAACTGCCCAGTTGCTTGCTTTGAAAGGAATACACATATTCAGGATACTGCTAGCAGCCAAATGAAAGGAAATATTTTCTTTCACAGCTCTACAGTTACTCTTTTCTCTTGTCTGAGATGTACTTAGATAAATACTATATTGCATATCCTTTTTGATAGCCCACATTAAAGTGTTTCCAAAAACAACTTCATGTTTCTGCCACCATGTCATTACTGATTGCAGATTTGTGTGGCAGTTACAAGGTTATTTACCCATATAAATAAGTACATAAAATTAAATAAGGTTTTTTTAAAAATGCTTTCTACTCTACCGTCATTTCATTTCGGGAGCTGGATTATGTAACACCTGCCTAAATTATGCCAAAATGTAATTTTTTGCTTTTTTTGTGGAAGCCAGTAACTCATGTAGTATGGAAGGATGTAGGACTTAAGATGTTGTAAGTCAGAGGGAGAGGCAGCAACAGAAGCAGTTAAATGTGAGAGATTCAGATGGGAAGTGAGGAGGTGTGTTTCAGTCATTGATAAAACCATAGAACAGCCTTTACTAATGTTCATGAACATCATTTGGTCTGGCCAAGTTGTAAATTGTAATGGGGTTTGATTATTTCAAGGTGGGTATTTCAGATTTTTGTACAGTAGTAAATGGATCTGGGATGAGAATTATCTTCATGTTTTGTGCCCATATTCTCAATTCTCTAAAGATAGTGCCTCCTTTTTTCTAATATTGGGGTTTTTTGTTTGTTTTGTGGACTCATTCAGGTTGTACCCTATACTGTCTATATTTGCTTGAAAACAGATTTTTTCTTTTTGAAAGGAGACTTTCCACTTGTCCTTCACTTCCACTCTTATCTGCAAATGAACATTTAGTCATTTTAAAGAAGAAGAAATGGAATTAAGAGAAAAAGATGAGTCAAAAGTTTTCTCTCTGTGTATACTATAGTATTTCTGGACCCTGTCTGGAAAAAATAATGCAAAGAAAGAAAGAAAAAAAAAAGTTCAGCAGCAAACTGCAGAAAAAAAGAACTTTTCATTTTACAGTGCATTTCCCACTCACCTTTTCCTCCTCACTCCCTGTGAAATCACCCTACTTTGTCGCCGCCATTTTTATTATGAGCAATGTAAACTATATTTATATTTGATTTCTGATTTTCCTAAAAATGGGAATTATTTAAATGTGTTAGGGGAGTCTTTGTATAGTCAGTTTGTCACAGGCAGCTGATTCTTGTGAATGAAATACTGATACAGCCTTCCTTCTGGGTAGGCGAGGTGTTGTTAGTTGAAGGTTTTGTGGTAGTAGAACTTGGTGAGCTTAAAGAAACACCTGGACATTAATAGGAAAGGGAAAAAGAAAACAAAAATGCCAGCAGCTAAAAAATGGAGGAGAAAAGGAGAATAGCAGTTTCTGTTGAGTAGCAAATGCTGTGTGCTCTGAAGCACTGAAGGAAAGGAGGAAGAGCCATCAGGATGTGTATAAGGATGGAACAGAAAAAGAAGGTAAGATCAGAAAGGAGTTTTAAAGGAGGGGAGTAAATGGGTAGTGTCTTTTTTCCTTATCTTCTATTGTGCCTTTTTAAAATGGTTTATTTGGTTTGTTTTGTTTATTTTGTTTTTAAATAGGGGGTTAGCTATCATAAGGTTTCAGAACTGACTGTGTGCAAGCCATTACTTGTATAGCCAGTTAAGAGTTTGACTGTTTATGAATAGCTGCTTAGTAAAAGTAAGGAAAATTGAACACTGATCTCAGGAGTAGCTTCTTTTTAACAACAGTACTAACAATATACATTTTCTCAGTTTGGATTCTTCCATAGAATGATAGAATCATTGAATATCCTGAGTTGGAAGGGCCCCAGAAGGATCATCAAAGTCCAGCTCCTGGCCCTGCACAGAACACCCCAAGAGTCCCACCACGTGGTTGAGGATGTGACCACTGGCCCAGGGGGCCTGTTGCATTGTCGAGCCACCCCCTGGTGAAGAATCTTTTCCTGATACCCAGGCTAAACCTTCTCTGGCACAGCTCTGTACCACTGAGTCCTGTCACTGGTCAGTCATAGGTATCTCTTTTATTTTTCTGTTTTCTTCTTGAACACTTTGTTTTTAACTTCTCTTAGGAAAAGAACAGTTGTATCCCATCCTGTTTCATGTTCTTTTTATCTTCCTTGTGGCTGACTTCTCCCTGATAGCACTTTGCCTTTTGTAAAAATAGAGATTAAGTCCCTATTGATAATTTTATTTTAGACTATGTCAGAGTTCAGATGCATGGAGTTACCAATAAGTTTGGTATGTCAGACATACCCAAGTACCAGTTGACATTATGACTGTGTGGTTGAAGGTATAATTTACAGTAGAAATCTCTTTCTCATTTGCATTTTCTAAGCATACAGTGTGCCATGAAGACCCTGCTTTATAAAGAGCCAAAATTCCAGGATGTTTAATTCTGTTTTCCTCATGGATTTTTCTGTATTGATGAGTTGTATTTCACTTGTCTCTGAGAATTTTTTTTGGTAACTTAAGGGTAATAATTTACTCAGTAGGGATTGTAAAAGCTCAAACTCAATTTATACCAATTCCTCAAATATAATAACTTTTGCAAATTTTCCTAATAAACGCTCGAGTCACCTTGCTGTTGTATGTGGGATTTTTATGTACAAGGCCATTGCTTCAATGAACCACAAAACAGAATATAGGAATGTGGTAAAGTAGAATATTTTGACTCTGTACCAGAATCTGTAGTGACTTGCATACACTGAGAAGTTTTTCATTGACTTACGTGTTTTCAGTGTGCAGTGGGGTTGGCTCAGATATGGCTATGCAGAAGCTGATGGAGAATGCACATCTTTTATTCTGTAAATAGTGCACTGGTGAAACTAAGAGCTGTGTGTAACTAATATTAACAAGCTTGATTCATGTGTTCCCACCTGCTTGATCACCTACACGCAAGATATATAACATAATCTACTGTTAACAAGAAATACAGGCTCTGGGTTTTTTTATTTCAATGAAAAAAAATTGAAATGTCTAAATAGAAAATTCTTGCTCTCACCCCACCCCTAGAATGACAATGTCAGCTTAATTGAAAAAGCTTTAATTTTGTTCCTGTACTGTTTTGCAAAAATTGTTTGTGTAAAAAATCACTGGAAATTATTCAAAAATTATTTCAAAAAACCAATGGAAATTATTTAAAAAGAATGCTCTTCATTCTCCAAAACTGAGAGAACTAGCAAATATTTGCTTGCATAGTTTGTACTTTTTTAAGTCCAACCAGAGGTAGAATTCTGAAGTTTTATACCAAAGCAGAAAATAGCTTAGAGTTGAAAAAGGTGAACAATTCATCTGCTTTCAACCTCCTTATACATTTTATAATGTTAACATTAAATGGCACTTGGAAATAACTAAAAGAGAGAATCTGGAGTCTATGCACGATACTTTCTGTTCTAGAAATATCTTTAAAATGAACACTGGTAGAGGAGTTGTTTCAGTTTATCATAGTTGTTTTTTCTAAATGTATATTGTTGATTTGTTTTTGTCTTGAAACCTACGTGAAGTTGCCACTGAGTTGTGGAGAACTGCAGGTAGAGATACTTACTTCATATGAGGTTATGAAAGTCTTTATTTCCAGAATACATGCATTTTAAAAACAGTAAAGAAGCTCAATTGGATCTGTGAATTCCCTTGTACCTTTTGCAAATATTTTATTTTGTTGCTTTTTTTATTTTCATGGGGTTTTTTTGTATATTTGTGTATGATACACAGGCTTTGGACAGGACAGTAAAATGAAAAATTATTAATTTCTCCGTAAATTCTGATCAATTTATATGAAAATAGAACACAACAGGACTTAAAGGTCAATTCTTGCTTCACATTAAACCATAGGCTTTTAGTTTTCCTTCAGAGAGTCTGAGCACTGAAGTGTTCATTGTTATTTGTAAAAAAAAATAGTGTCCTGCCTGTGAACAGTGGATAAATAAAGGCAGTATATCTAGAAAACAAAAAGCAGTTGAATAAAATGTAGAGCTATGCTAATCTTTCCAGTGCTTTTGAAAATTAATTCCTACCCATTCAAGTGAGCTGAGAAAATGCTGAATCATCATCCTGATTTATTGTGGGATTTCTGCTGGTATGATTGCTTCTAATCATTGTATAATCATTGTCTTTCTTTTTAACAGAGAGATGAGAGCTCTTGTACAGATGGCCTTTGCTAAAGATGAAGTGATAAAGAACATGAGAAGTTTTTTGTTTTCTAACTTGTTAGTGCACCTTCTGATTGAGTTTCCACTGAGTTCAGCTATTTTATCAGTTTTTCAGTTGCTTCACAAGAGCCCTTTTTGAATTATTCGAGTTTTGTTGAAGAAAAACTACATCCTATAACATATTGACAATAGTAATTCATTTTGACGAAAATAATCTTTCCAATACATGTGAGTAGGGAAGTGTTAATTTTACCATACTCTCCATTTTAATGCACAGAACACTTTTTTGTTTCGTATGCTCACGTATCCATCCCCTCTCCATGTGCTGGATGTCCTTTCATCTCATGCTTGCCTTATATCAGATCAACTTTCATTCACTTTCCTTTCTCCCCATGCTCAGCAATATCCATATCCATGCTTTTCTTTTAACCCACACGCTGTGCCCGTCTTGGAGAGAGTACACCTGAGCCTGTCCCTACGGACAGGTGTGGGAATAGTAACCAGCATATTTAAGGAATAAAAAGAAGAGGGTTTAACCATAAGGACATTATACAAGATGTTCATGTAATTGTGTGTTTGCTTGACCTTATTCTTGCTGAACAAACACATCTGATTTTGCTATACTTCCACAGTACACTCTAAATGGTATTTGTGGTGTTAAGCTGCTTCTGCTTTTGTTCATCTGCATCTTCAGCTTCTTAAAAACTTCTGACCTGGTGATACTCCAGGTTTTAGCAGCTTCAGAGGAAACAGGCCCTATTTTGAATTGGCAATAACTGATTACTTTTCTCCTTAGAGATTTTTAAAAAATGGATGGAGTTCAGAAATCCAGTTTGGATGTTAATTCATTTCTGTATACTCTCAAAATTCAAGGCCAATACCATGGTTTTCCTTTTACAATGCCAATATAGCAGCAAGTTGAGAACAGCTGTGATCACAAAAAAGGTGGTGCCATTTTATTAGCACCTCTGCCACTATTAATATTTGCTAATTAATCTCTGTAAATGATACTAGTAAAGAATTTTTATATGCCATTTTTCAGATAGTAGTAAAGCAGAGCTTGAAAATAAATTCCTTATTTATAGGCATAAAAAGTTAGTTTCAGAGAGAGGATTATAACCTGATCTCTTGACTTTGAATTTATAGGTAGGTCAAACCCAGATTCTAGAAAAATTTTGGTTACCTTTCACTGGAGAATTTGCCATCTTAAAATCTTTTAGAGTTTTTTTTCCCTATCTTTTTAACAAGTTACTGAAACTAACCATTGTGGTTCCATTGCAAAATGGTGTAAACTATTATTTATTATTTTGACCTAAATTGCTTTGAAGTGGGGAACCGTGCATTGTGAAATAAGTTTAATTGCTTCAGCTTTTCCAAAAACACTTAAATATTTTTCTGGTTGAGGAAAATCATGATCAAATTAATGTGGGTTTTGTTTAATATATAATTATATAGCTGTAATGGATACTTGAGTTAATTACAGAAAATACATAAATTAAGAAATTGATGGAAATTGCAAATAGTGAAAATACTTCAGAAGCAGCAGCAGCAGAAGAAGAAATGACAATTACTTGCTACAGATCACTTGCAGAGCCTTAGGGTACAAGTTAAGTAACAAATCTTTTTCCCAAAGCTGATAAACTTAGTGCTGCGCTGACAGTCCAGCCAAGAGCAGGACAGGTGCAGCTTTTACTCCTGGGCAGAAAATGAGAGACTTTCTAACGTGCAGAAAAATGAAGTTTGGTGAATGGAGGAAAGAGTACAAGGCAGAAAGTATGTGTTCTGAGCCTTTTTGTGGCATGGAATTTTTAAAATCCTTGTAGGATAAGACAATATCTTCTGTTAGTGCATATTGCCATAATCGCTGTTATTTAGAATATCTGCCCTATTTTCACTTAAACTGAGGATTTAGCACATTTTGACAGTCTCAGTGACAGAATATGTTATAGATATTTGCTTGACAGAATTTGTACGATTTAGAGTTGGCTTGCATGATAAATTCTTTGTGCTTGTGCCTGCCCCCTCTGCCGACCATGCTGAGGGCTCTGTTCCTTAGCTTGACTCCAGCCTGCTAAATTGAGCAGTGGCTGCAGGAGGCCAGACTGCACATGTCCTAGGGCCATACAAGTGCTGTTTAGCAGGATGTACTCTGCAAAGCCAAAGGCACTCAAGGGGCTACAGAAAGAGGCACATTAGTGACATAACACTGAGAACCTGAGCCAGGTTATGTAAATGCTCGCTTGTGATGAAGTGTGTTTGGTATTTGTTCTCAAGCTGTTGTATGTATATATATACACAATAGGTTGATGCTGTTTGCAATAAATAATTTGCTGCTAATGTTGTTGACAGTGCTGTTGATGAAGTTTAAAAATGTGTTTGATGGCTGCAGTTCTCTTAAAACCTTTTTTACTTTATCAGACAACTTTCCTAACTTTTTGTATGCCACTAGAAAGGAGAATGGAGTGAGCTGTTTGAGGTGTACAGAATTAAGGGATGGGCACACATCCAGGGAATCTCAGAGGGAAATATGGGCTGTGTGCCATGCACTGAACTTGCTACATATGTGCAAATCTGATGTAGCACGCGCACACTACACAGATGGTTAGCAATTGCACAGATCAGCTCCACGAGGCTTGTCCAGATCCCACTAACCAGGGTGTCTGGAAATCCTGGTCATATGGCCAGTCTGTGATTTCTCTCCTCTTTCTTCTTCCCAATCCTGAAATTCTGTCTAAGGAAGGAGGAGGAAGAAATGAAAAAAAGGACATGCTGAGGCATGTTAATGTTGGACATGCTGAAAATGGTGAGATTACCATAGTGCAACGAGCTTAGGACCTCAGCTGAGCCATAATCTACTGTGTGTATTTATAGTTTGCTGTTGCAGTGTGAAAAGTATTCACTTCACTTAAGCTATGTCATAATAACTTACTGTGAATACTGAAATAAAATGCTAATTAGATACAGTTGGAGGAGAGCACATGGCAAATTACTGTAATACCACTGATGGCTGGTAACTCATATGCCTGTGGTGGCATGATCAGTTTTGATCAAGTGCTTTCCCTTTTAATCTACTTGCTCTTTAATAATGGGCCTTCTCTAAAACCTGCACCAATTTAAAGTTCAATTAATATAACTTTTATAAGTTAGAATGTTTTTCTTAACCAATTAAAACATAATTAAAAGGAGAATATTTCCTAAATCCTTAAGGCCTCTTCATTAAAATGGAGAAAATTCTTCTCACAAGACTCTGGCTCATTTTAATTTCTCTAAATAAAAATATAGTTCATGTTCCCAAATAACTTCTGCCTAAACAATCTACTTGCTACTGTTTTAAAGTATCAATCTTATTTTAGGTAGTGACTGTTCTCCCACTAGCATGTAGATGTTTATGCTAATATTTTACATTAAAAATTATGATGGATCAAATCAGGCCTTTGAGCTTTGTGAATGTAATGCCCTATATGTACATTGCAAGACAACTTCAGGGGTTTTTTGTGGGTTTTGTGTTTGTTTTTTGGGGGTTTTGTGTTTTTTTGGGTTTTTTGTTTGTTTTTTGTTTGTGGCTTTTTTTTTAAATCTGTGTGGTACATTTAAAAATCCATCTTTTTCCATCTCAGAATTTCTCCAACAGGTGCAGTCTCACTGATATCCATGACAGTCTCCTCTCTTTGACAGTACAGGTTTATTAATTTTCTGAATAGTTATACATGTGAATTATCTATGCATTTCATAATCCCAGGCTATTATGTACCCAACTGTGATTGATTACCAGGATTCTCAGGCTCTACCTGTATAAATGGCAAGCTACACGAGTAACTTAATTTCTGTGAGAAGTAACACTTTTTTATCTGTAAAAAGTTTTTGATCTGATAAATCCTGCAACACAATTAGAGCACCAATTCTTATGGTGCTGTCAATCTTTCTTAAATTATCATTCATACTTTTCAGAAGATATAAAGATAACATACAGTCTGATCCTTTGCAGTGCGCATTTACTGTTCATTTTGTTGGAACCATACTGCTTTTTTCAGTCTTGGTTTTTGAATGAATTACCTAATGGTCACCTATATAGGTGTCATAGTAGAATTTATTTAGTCTCTTTCTAAGGCAGTTTGGAAAATAATGGTAAATTAGGTTTAGATGAGAGAAAAGCAGCTATTCCTTCAGGAACTGGAACTTCCTGTACATAGGGAAAAATAACATCAAACTTGGCTTTCCCTTGTATTTTATTGCTTATAGAAAATATTAAATTAAATCAAGAATTAGTGTATGAATATTTAGGGACTTGTATCTTTCTGCCATTACACTCTGACTCTATTTAATTTGAGGGATAAAACAGAGTTCCTTGATGCCACCATTACTCATATTTAGGCTTAAGTTGAATTTGTGTTTTGCATATATGTAGCTAAAAGATTTATTTTCAGTGTTTGGACCAAACAGCTATTTTCTTCCCTCTTGTACTTGTTTGTGTAAGTTAGTCAGCAAAGAATAAATCACTCTAACACAGTGAAGAGGGAGTTCATCTGGCAGAATTAATAATGCCTTATACAAGTGTGATACCCTCTATTGTTTTCTTCTGTTTTTCACATACTGCCATTTCAACCACAGAACAAGCTTGAAAATCATTCTCCCTTTACCTAAAAGCATATACATTTGGATTGCATGTTTGTATGAGAATCTTTATCCCTGCCCCACAGCACAATGTTCATTAGTTCTTAAAAAATATGATTAATTTGTCTTGTGTTTATCTTCTTACTTCCTTTTAAGTTTCTCTTTTACTTTAGATCCTGCAGATTTTTTTCCTTTAAAATTCACAGATTTTGTCCTTGATTCATTTCAGAAAATATGCTTTGCTTTGCAGATCTATGTTGCCCACCAATCTTGACTACAAAAATTACTTTTAAGTAATTTAAATTACTTTTAATAATGTCAATGAATAATAGCAATTAATAATGTCATGGTTTATAAATTTCATAAGCAGTATGTTCTTGGGATAATTCATTTTTTGTTAACACATTATTATTTGAGGTATTCTGAGTACAAACATGGAAATTCACATTATATATATATATATATATATATATATATATATATATATATATATATATATATATATAAAACCTTGGTCAGGTTACAGCAGACCCATGCTGTCTTTTTTTCTGACTATACTCAATATGCTTAGTTTGGGAATGTACAGTTAAAGCTGTCTTTTTTTCATATCATATATATTATTAGTACTGGTCTGTAATCTAGCAAGTACATTGTAGGTAAAATGGTTGAACATCTTTCTAAAGCTTAACTTGAAGATTTTCTAGCTGGAAATTGAACTTTAACTTTGAAAAAGTCCTCGAACTTTAAATATGTGATCAGAATTACCAAACAGTTTAGGTTGGAAGGGATCTTTGGAGGTTATCACCCCCAGCTCAAAGTTTTTCTAGCATCACAATTAGAACAACATGCTCAGGACTTGCATAATCAAGTTTTGAGTATCTCCAAAGATGAAAATCCCACTGCCTATTTGTGAACCTTTTGAGGACTTGACTGATCCCAAGATGAGGAGTGTTTTCCTTAGGAACTTCCATTGTGGAAATTTGTGACCATTGCCTTTGTGCTATTTTTGCACCTCTGAGAAGAATTTGGTTCAGTCTTCTACATAACCACCTGTCATAATGTTGAAGACAGCAGCTGAAATTTGCCTTTTCTTTCAAGCCAAACATACAAACCACTTTTCTTAGTCTCTGCCCATATGTCATATGCTCAAGCTCTGTAAATTGGTGGCCCTCCTCTAGAGTTGCTCCAGTTTATTTATGCATTTCTTACAGAGTGGAATGCTCCAGTGATAGTCTCGGATGTTCGCTTTAGAAGTGAATAATAATTTCCATAAACCAGCTGGTTACATTCTATCTAGTACAACCCAGTGTGCAAACAACCCTCATTGCCTCAAGGGTATGCCACAGACTCCTGCTCAACTTTCTGTCCACCAAAATCCCAAGTACTTTTCTGCAAAACTCCTGTCAGCTCTCAGTCTGTACGGATGCATGGAGTTATTTGGTTGGTTTTTTTTCTTTTCAGGTGCAGGAACTTGCATTCATCTTCATTTGAGGGGAGGGTAAAGGAAGAGAAAAGGATGTTGCTGGGAATGGGACTGGTAAAGATGTGGATTAAAAGGTGTATCAAGTGACAGATTGTCACTGATGCCACTTGCATCCTGCTTTCTATTTCACCCTCTTCATAATGCTTCTTGAGGAGTTACAAACATATTTCAGGTTTGTGGTTTCTTTTTTTTTTTTTTTTTCAAATATGTGTGCATAACTTCTTAACTGCAACTAAATGATGTAGTTAAAGTTTGTGTTGGTTACTAATTTTGGAATCAGCAACAGGTAACTTTGGAGTGTCCCAGAATCATCTGTTTTCATGGTTCTGTTGGCAGTTTCCAGATATGGCTTCATGAGTCTTGAATTTAAAGAGCTTTTGGTGCCCATGTAAATGAGGCAGACCACCTGTTTTAAAACACCTGTTTTTCTGCTGGGGTCCTTAAAACTCACCAGCACCCCTGTTTAGAGGCCTGGGATTCAGAGTCTTGCTCTCTGACATTCAAGGCTTAGGGGGATACCCTTAGTCCCTGGACAAATATTTTTATTTTAAACATTTTTAATAAGTTGCCATATAAGGAAGAGCACCATTTCTTCTAGTGTATCTTCTTTTTAGAAAGAATATGGTTGCAGTTGAATGCAGAGAGGTTAAGAAGGGAAGACGTTCAGAGGTGAGCAGTAGCTTCTGTGTGCAAGCTTTCACAGAACTACTTTGCTTGGCATTGAGTTAATAATGGAGAACGGATATGGGAGTGATGATCCATGAAAGCTTGAAGGGTGAGAAGAATGAGCTGACTGGCCAAGCAATATAGGAAGGGGAAGATTCCCAATGAAATTAGCAGTCATCAATTATAAAAGGAGCAAAAGGACATTGTGAAATACATAGTAAGTGTATTTTACTATACAATTATTGCCCCATTCTTTGCTATTTAAAGCATATGTTAGGGAAAAAAATGCATGGGTTCAAATAGAAATTGATCAGGTTTATGCAAGAATACCAATTGAACTGTTGAGCACAGTGGTGTCAAGGCAGACTTTGACTTAGAATGTTCATACAACATAAGAATATGCCAGAGTAATGAGCGGTCTGTGTCCTGTGTTAGGTTGGTTTCATTGTGTATTAAAGTGTTTATTTATGTGCATCAGGTAGTTCTTATGCTTATAAATGGAGTTATGGAGTTATACTGTGTTATGACTGAAGTTTCCTGAATATTTTTCCCTGGATATTTTTTGTAAAATTAAATAGTTTTGAGATTCACCTAAGCATAGTAATTAAACAGTAAATATTTTAAAAGAAAAGCAGTGTATGAACTTAGCAATTTTTTAATGAAAATATGCCTGGCAATAGGAATTCTTTTCTACTGAAAGCAGAAAACTCTTGGTATTTCAAATAGGCAATGAAGAAAGAAAGCAAAAGAAAAATGCAAAACATGGCAAAACTTCTCAGCTTTTGGGTAGTTGTCTTTTTTTTAATCTCCTGTTAAGAAATAACAAAAATTTGTAGTAAGACATAATTAGGAACTGTGTTAGGGGCTGTACCCTAATTCAGTCTAAAAATCGCATCTTTGTCAGAAAATTGCACAGGGCTGGTGGAAGTTTCCAGGAAGACCTACAGGGAAGCTGGGGTGTGTAAGCAGTACATGCTTGTTTAGAGAAGTTAATTTGCTTGAAAATGTAATATTCATGGTGAGATTAAAACATCTACATGTAGTTCTTTGGCTCTGTAGCTGGATTTTTTTTTTCTAATTTAAATGTCCTTGATGGGTATTTCTCATCTTTGTTCCTCTTAAAGAAAAATGAGATTGGAGAAACACGCAATGGAGGCTGGGAGCTACTCATCTCTCTCTGAAGTAGACATATTCCATCTGACCACGGTAATATCTATCAGGCAGTGTGGACTCCTTGACTAGAGTTTCACTGACTATAATGGGACATCACCACCTACATGTGTATGTCTTAACCTTAAAGTGAATTCTGCTTTCAACTAAAGTTTTTAGAAACTATGCATTGGTATTTTCCTGCTCTCTAAGTTCCTTTGCAACCTTTTTGCTATGATGCCTCTTTTATGCCCCATCCTTTTCTAGTCAGCTGCTTCTCCCTTAATTTTTTCACGTCCCCTTAAAAGGTGCACTTACTGCAGGAGGTCTGTTCTCCTGAGTCCTGTCACAGAAAAAAACTTGTTACAACTGTGGAACGTGTAATAGAAACAAGGAAATAGGTTATAATCTGAATGTTACACCTATGAATTTTGTCACAAACCCTTCTTTAGCTGTCTTTTATTCAGTTGGTCATCTTTTTTTAAGGTGTTTTAGAACTGCAGATCAGAATTTTTTGCCTGTGTGTCCATCAGGTCTTTGATTAAGCTATAAACCACTGCGGTAATGCAAATAAATTAAATGCATGTGAGTAGGCAGCAGGATTTCTTAATATTATATAGTTATCCTCCACTAAAGTATTAGTAGCAATTTTATGTCGAAATTCAGCAAAGAATTTAAGCATATTTCTAAGCTAAAGTCATCGCAGGGAAAAGCAAAGCATGCAATCTGAAAAGATTTGTTTTTTACTTGCCTGTAAAACAGTCCCCCCTGTATGTAACACATGCCTTGGATTGATGGTTGTCTTATCAAGAAGTAGATTCAAGATTGTAGTCTTTTCAAGAACCATGAAAGCCTTGAGCTTGATACTTTTGTAAAATAATAAAGAAAACTACTTTCTGCTAAGTTTATGTACTCACTTTTAAGCGGGAAAAACTCTATACTTTGTATAAGAGGTTTTCTTTATCTCATTTTTTTCTCCATTTAAGATTTCTAGTACCTTTTATGGATTCTGGTTTAGTCAAAAGTGTTTACATTAGCAGCTATCACTTAAATAGGGATAACAACTAATAATAGCTAGGAGTCATGAAAACTAGAAGCTGAAAATACCTATTAAATTGTTTGAATCTTTTCCCTGCCATTTTAGAGTTGTTCCTTGTAGTGTAATTTCCAGTGCTTCCTTTGGTCCAGTTCTTCCTCCTTACACTACTCTCCTAAGAGCACTATCACAATTTTCAATGCCTTCTTGCAATTTCCCCACTTCTGAAAGTCAGCTATGACAATTTTAATTTACTCTGACTTCTCATATATGTGTGAGATATCTCTTTTTGTTACCTTTAACTTCTATTTTTTTGCAGTTTTGGACCTTCCACCATCCTTGAGGTTTCTGCTTTTCTTTCAGCTTGTATTTGAATTCTATGAGCTTAATTTTTAATATTTTCTCATAAGCTGTTCCTTCCATTTCCATAATTTTTATTGCCTTTTTCTAGTTCTGAGTTCTCCAATTTGTTAATAACTCTGTGGGCTTGCTCCTCCTTCTTGCTGAAGCAAATGGGAAAAAACAAAGGCATACTACTGCTCATAGCTCTTTCCTGCAATTTTTATCCTGTATCCATAATATTTTTTTTTAAGGTGACTGAAATTATGAGAATTTTTCAGTTTCCATATCCAGCAGTACTAGGATTCTTGTCTATCCTGAGTGAACATAGTCATCACCTATCTCAGATGATTCTTCTAGCTGGCAGACCTTTTATTAACTTCACCATGGCTGACTGGCTTCCAGACCAGATAGTTTGCATTCTACCAGCTGGAAGCATGGGCAAAATTTGCAACTCAGTGTGTGCCTTCATGGAAATACCTTAAAGACAAGATCAGTAATTTTGAGCAGCTGAGGCCAACAACACTAATGAAAATACTGCTTAGAATCCTTTGCCAAATATCCTAAGTGCTGTCTAAATGAAAACTCCCGTGTGAATATTCTGAAGCTGTCCTCCTGGAGATACCTGCTACTTTAGGTGCTTTCTCTCCAAAATAATGCTACGTGTTCATATAATTCTAGACAGTAAAATGATTTCTTCATATGTAAGGTGCCAAATGGAGAATGCTCAGGATAAGTGTTTTAATGGAACCACCAACATTTTGGCTGGAGTGGGCATTTGGTGCCAGTGATTCTTTTACCCATTTGTAATGGCTTTGGACATTTTGGGCCATGTATTTGAGGAAAATGTTAGCTTGAGGGCTAACAGCAAGGAGTTACTCAATATTCTATGGGACTTTTGCACATACAGTTGCACTCATGTACATGTTTTAGTTTTTTCACTCAGTGGTTCACAGGGACCAGACACTAGACAGTTCAATATATATAGCTTTATAACTGCAAAAGCAAAGTAGTGCACCCCACTTTAGATACTAAAGAATATTTATGTCCCACATGCCTGTAAATGACTAGTTTGGGTACCCTGTAAGATGAGTAAACTTGGGTGAGCTGTATTTTGTCTCATAAGTGAGACAAGTCTGCTTGAAATAAAATAAATTGTTTTCCTCTGAGTCTTACCTGTATTTACATTTTGTCTGGGAGAAGCCCATTGTTTTAGATGCACTTTCCACCATGTCCCTGTGTGTTACTGGAGCAGTATTTGCAAGAGTACTGCTGAACAACAAAGTGATGTTTTTTCAGTAGCCTTTTACTGGAGGGTCATAGTGGCACAGGGTGTAGTTGGAGGCCTCACACTAGTGATGTTCAATACTGGGCCCAATATTGTGGAACACATTTATCAATTACTTGGATGAAGGTGCAGATGCCACCTCAGCAATTTTGCTGACATTGCAAATCTATGAGGAGTGGCTGGTACCCCAGAGGGCTGTGCAGCACTTCAGAAGGACCGTGATGTGTAGGAGAGAACTGTGAAATTCAGCAAAGGCAAGTGCACTGTCCTTTACCTGGAGAAGAGCAACAACATGCACCAGCACAGGCTGGGGTCTGATCTGCTGGGAAGCAGCTCCATGGAAAGGACCTGGGGGTCCTGGTGGCCAACAAACTGCTCATGAACCAGCGGTGTGTCCTTGTGGCCAAGAGGGCCAAAGGTATCCTGGGGTCCACTGGGAAGAGCATTGCCAGCAGGTCACAGGAAGTGATCCTGTCCTTCTGCTCAGCCCTGGTGAGGCACTTCTGGAGTGCTGTGCCCAGTTCTGGGCTCCTCAGGACAAGAGAGATGTGGAGCACCTGGAGTGGGTCCCATGGAGGGCTACAAAGATGATTAAGGGACTGGAACATTATTGTAGCAGGGCATCCCCAACATGGTAATAATGAGCATTGACTCCATGATTGCAGAAGGCTGATCAATTGCTTTATTCTTACTACACTTTACTATACTACTACATTCTACTATATAAAAAGCCCATCACCCTTGCCAATACAGCTTTAGCCTAATTGGTAATTCAATCAAAACACCATCACCAGAGTCCAATTAAGGAGTCATCCTTTGGTAAACAATCTTCATAACACATTCCAAGTGTGCACAACAACAGGTGCAGCAAGTGGAGATAAGAATGGTTTTCTCTGAACTTTCTCTCAGCTTCTCACATCTTCTCAGGAAAATCCTGGGAGAGAACTGTGTCTCTCTCTGTTCAAAGGATAGGTCATTACCACAGAGCATCTCTCTTATGCTGAGGGAGCTGGGCCTGTTCAGCCTCCAGAAGAGGTGACTGAGATGGGATCTCATCAATGTCTGTCGGTATCTGAAGGGAGGGTGTCAGAAGGATGGACCAGGCTCTTCCTGGTGGTGCCCAGCAATAGGACAAGAGGCAATGGGCAGAAGCTGATGCACAGGAAGTTCCTCTGTGAATTTTACTGTGCAGGTGACTAAGCACTGGAACAGGTTGCCTAGAGAGGCCGTGGAGTCTCCATCCCTGGGGATATTCAAGAACTGTCTGGATGCAATCCTGTGCCATGGGCTCTACGATGGCTCTGCTTGATCAGATGACCCACTGTGGTGTCTTGCAACCTTAACCATTCTATGATTCTGTTAAGACTAACCTGCTGTTTTAACAAAAATCACTAAGATGGGAAAATACCAGAAATTATAAGTATATTGGCAAGACTCCTATGGACTGGGAAGGACTATTTTCAGATACTCATGGATTTGGAGGTGGGGACTGAGCTACTGGAATGGCCAGTGTGTGCTAAACACTTTGTTAGAACCAGCTTTGCTGGTTAATCCTTGAGAAGAATTTAACCAACAAGCCTGTGGTGCCCCTTCCCATCTAGAGATTTTATAGGAGCCAGACAATAATTACCAGAGGGGTTGCTCAGCTTCAGCTCAAAAAAGTAGCTGCCTGATGTGCAGATACTCAGCAACTGCTCAGGCTTAGGGGCTGTCCTAATGCCCTAGGCTGGTGTTTCTGGGAATGCTAAATGCCAGTGTTAGGAAAAGATAGGGAAGATTAAGGAATGTAAGGATTAGTGGCACTGTTAAGGGCTTTCTATCCTTGGGCAGTTGCCACTGTTCATTTTCACTGATATTAATAATTACAATGTGAGCCAATTGGTAGTACCCTAGTAGCTTCATTATGTGGAAATCTGCTTTTTTCATAAAAACAACATAAAAAAGGAATACATTTTAGCATTTAGGTTAGCATTAGGTTCAGACTCTAATTTCATATTCCAGGACAATGTATGCTTTAACATTTGCCAATGATGCTGTGTTTATCAGTCTGGTAAACAGTCTACTGCTAGGCTGGGCAAGATAGCTTGCAGCTCTTGAAAACATGCATGTTTTAATGGACAGCAATTACAGTACTCACACAGCCTGAGCTTTCTGTCCAGTAGAAAAGGGGTTAAAACTTAATAGGGGTTGGGCAGGAGGGAGGGAAAAAAATCCTAGGCAGAATGTCTCCACACAGAGAAAACAAGAACAATTAATATGTGCTCCAAACTGCTAAGGACAGCAGAAAAAAGCAACTAGTATAAATAATTAAAGCAGAGATTAGATAAATATTTGGGGAGGGGGTACTGTGGTGGTGTAATTGCTGAAAAAAAGGCGAGGTGGACTTCTGTGCTTCCCTTTTGTTCTAAGGTTTACTACAGCCCATTACTTAGTAACCTGCCATATGCTATAATTTTTAAACCATGTTTTTTTAAAAGCTTGCATAAGAAAGAACACTTGAACATAGGCTGGGATGTGACTTTGTCATGCAATATGGCTTTATGATTCATTCATTTTCCCAGATTTTATTTCTCCAGAGCAGGTCTTGGGTTGGCATCCTGAGCCCTGCAAAAGATCCACAGGGCTGAGTGGAAGGAATATAAATGCTTCACTGGAGCCAGACTTCAGCTGGGGCAGTGGCTTTCAATAGAATAAAGTTGAAATACACAGACAGGGAGGTGGGGGAGGTGTTTTGCAGTGTCGCAGATCCCAGGAATACCTGATTTTAGGAGCAGAGAATTAGGATTTTTTAATACATTCACTAACAGGGATGTTTCTTGTTTCAGAGAAAAACAGCTACAAAATCAGGAAACCAAGCCCGAGGTTTATTGTTTAAAAGGGAAAAAACCCAAACATGTTTTAGTAACAAGGGGTGTCTTCACACTTAACTATTTATATAAAAATTACTTGAAGAACACAGAAAATTAAACTGGAGAATAATATTCAGCAAATTAAATTTTCTTCTATTGAAGAAGGGGAAAGCAAGCAATTTACATCAAAATATTAAATGTTCAGTGGATAATTTCAAAAAAAGCCCTTAAAAATAAAACTTTCATTAAAATACTCTCCAGAGCTCAGAAATACTTGCAAACACCTCAAAGGACATAAGAGCTCTGATAATCTATCACTTAAACTGCTGTGATTTTTTGTGTCTGTTTTTCTGTGTTCGTATTTTTATCCGTCACAGTATGAATGGGTAACGTTATAGAAACATCCTGTATGAACTGTGGGGTTCTGTGCCCCATCAGTTTCTGTGGCAATCTGGGGGAGTCCTCCGGTACCTGCCCGCACCCCGAGCCGAGCTCACACTCGCACACTGCAGCCAGCCCGTGCGGCGAGCCCAGCCTGGTGCTCCTGGAGACAGGGAGATGCAAGGTACCATTTTTTTTTTTTCCAGACTGTAAATGATTCCTTTTCTTTGCTCCACAGAACATCCGATGTGGTGCCCAATCGGCTGAGAAAGCTCCACAGACGTCAGTGAGTGTGTGTGTGAGTGTGTGTGTGTGTGCGCGCCTGCACAGCCAACTGCAGCTGGAACCTCCATTAGAGCAGCCCTATTGATTTCTGGTTCACACTGCAGTAACAGGGCTAGAGTGCAGGGTGGGGGGAGAAGAAAGCGGGGAGGGAGGGAGGAAATAATCCCAGTGGTTTAAAAACAAGGCTTAACTGAAGGCACATCGGGGTGTATGTGCATATGTATAGCACATACACGCTGGTTTCCAGAGATATGCCACTGCTTGCTTAAAAAAACACCACCAAAAATCCCCAGCCAGAGCAATTCCCAAATCTCATGAAACAACAGTCTTGCCAGGTTTCAGACCCCCCACACACATGGATTGATGTTTGCTGCTTTGTCGATGCTGGGTTTGCACACCGGAGCTGGCTGCAAAATATTTCTGTTTTGTTAAAGGACTACAGGAGATGCGCACTTTAAATGGCTCTTTCTCTATGCACACATTCATCTGCTTGGGGAATGTGGAGGGGGGTGGTTAGAGATCCAGCTTGAGTGTGTCAAGCACAGGGCAGAGAGAGCTCCAGGAAGCTGCTCTGCGTTTACTGGCAGTCATTTTCTCGTGATGCATAATGCACAAGGTGCCAATGCAAGCTGAGGTGTAAAAAACAGGGGTGGGGGGTGGTGTGGTGTGTGTGAAAATGGTGTGTCTGGTAGTGGCTGAGCTTTCCTCTTCATCTGAGGTTTCTTTCTCAGCTAATATCTGGGCATAATTTATAGCTGCATGTTAATATGTTTTCTTGGTATTTCAGCACATCTGTGAAGAAAATCCTTGCAAAGCAAGTGTGTCTTTTCACAATCACTGCATGTCAGTCTGGCAGACTCTAGCTGTGAGCAGTATACAGAGAAGGGGGGAAAAGCCCCCAGCACCGTTATCTGTTTAGGGGGTGGGGGAAGGGTCGACGGTAATACCTTTAAAAACCCGAAAGGCGGTAAGCCATTATTAGCAAAAGCTATATTGAGCATGCTTGCCAGACAGGCAGTGCAGCGCAGCTCAGCTCTAGTTCCGCCCAGACATGTGCCTTGCCATTTTCATTTTAATCAGTCTGCTCAGGATGGCTGCTGATTCATTTTGCGGGATGGCCCCCTGGGAGCCAAGGTGAAAGCCTGAGGCGAGCTGCTATTGCATCAATGCAGCACTCCACATCAGACACAGGGAGGGGAGGCAAGGCTTCGGCAGCAGATAGAGTTCAAAATACCAGCCTCACTATTAAAAAAACAAACCAGTACTCCCCTTCAAAAAAAAAAAAAAAAAAAACCAAAACAAAACAAAAAAACCAAACAACAAACAAACAAAAAAAAAACCCCAAAAAAGCCCCAAACAAAAACCTCTCTGTAGAAGTAATAATATTTTTTAAAAAGATAAAAAGGAAAAAAAGGCGTATATATCCAACACCTCCCTCCCAGAATCATTAAATAAAACACAATTATTGAAGAAAAATCTCTTCTGCTCCTTCCTTCCTCTCTTACCCTGGAAGCTCTGGAGCTACAATTTCTTCCCAGTGTCTTGTTTAAAAAGAAAAAGGATGCTCTCTATTTCTCTATTTACCTGATAACTAGCGGGGGGTGGGATACCTGATTTAGCTGGAGACTTTGATTTGTGGGATTGACAACCTTATTATGCAGTGAGCTTATTATTGATATTATTCTGCTCTCGGTTGCCATGACCACCTTGTGAGAGACATTCAATTTTCTCTCTTCCATCATCATTATCTATGAGGCCATCTGTTGTGGAAAATGAATTCAGCCTCATTTGCATGACTGATAAGCAAATTTTTTTTTATCTATTTAACAGAAGGTCATATGCCGGGGATTTGGAGCTGGTGAAAAAAAAAAAAGTGGAGGAAAAAAAAAAGGCATCTCGAGAGGATGAGTGGGAGTGCGTGCATTAGAGGATGTATGTGGAAGTAAAACAGATCCCTCAGGCCTGCTAGCCTATCCTACTGCATTTGTCATTCCTGCCAGGGCGACATTTTTTCCCCCTAAGCTTCTGCACACTAAAGAGAGTGAGAGCTTTTTCCCTGCAGTCTTCTTGAAGCCCCCCTGTTTTGTTTTTTTTTACTCAGTGTTGGTGGGTGTATTTTAATATATATACATATATTTTTTTTTTTTTAATTCCCTGGAACATGGGGTATCTTTTCAGTGTTCAATGAAGAAAAAAGCAGCCTTTTCTGGGTCTCTGTGGTATGCTTCTTACTCCTCATCCTTTCAAAGTTGTAGTAAGACAGGGCGTTTCTTAACCATGCTGAAATGTCTTGCTTATGTTTAACTTGCAAATAGTTAACAGTGCAGGTGTGGGCTGTGTTTTGTGCAGGGTGGGGGTTGATTCTTGCAGCTAACTGGGAAGATTATTGTGATTTTTGTAGTTATTCTGTAGCTTGTACTTAAATGTCCATTGTTTGCTCTTTTCAAGTTCTCCTAGCATTACTGCTGTGCAGCTGAAATTGTATTGGGCTGTAGAATAGCTGATAAAAAAATCCTAAAGAATGTGTTTAGTATATGACTGCATAATGTTGCATGCATTAAGCATGTTGTTGTTTATATAAACTTGCTGCATGTGGACAGTACTTGTTTGATATGGAGAGCCCGAGACAGAAGCTTCACAGATTGGAATGCTCAATGACAGCCGAATGCAATTAAATAAAAGAAAGTAAGATACTGTATTTTGCACTAAAATGACTTTTGAAAACAATGGATTTGTACTTTTAAGGGGAACACTTGTATAAGAGTGGCATTTTTGAAACAACACTATCTTAAATGTTTCATAGCTGTAATACATTTTTTTAAAAAGAAGAAGCTTTGTAAATAAGGAGTGGTTAATTCAGTTAACTCTTTGAAAACATCACAGTATATATTTCAATTTTAAAATAGTTGTGATAAGTAGTCCATGTACGTTTAGTGATGATTTGTTAATGCTATTAATTTAGTGCTAAAATGTAGACAAACAGTATAAAGGAAAACAACTTATGTCAGTAAAAAAGAAACTACCTACTGTTTTGTGGAAGAGGTGTTACAGGGGTTTGTTTCTTTTAATTGTCACTAACAAATATTAAACTCAATTGAACAGAAGCATGGCATTTTCTTCTGAGTTCTGACCAATGTGCACAGCCTCATCTAGGCAGAGGAGGTTTTTTTAAACCTTTACTTGTTTTCAGAAGAAGTAATGTGAGGATAAAAGTAGACTTTTTATATGATAAATGCTTTGCCTGGCTGATGATACTCCTTTAAAGGTAGAAAAGGAGAAATGCAGTACTCCCTTTCTTGCAAATAAATACTTACGGATTTTATTTGTAATCTATGGGGAATGTTTTTTATATTTCCCATTTGCCATGGAGAAATGGTCACGGGTGCTGGATTTCAGGTGGTGAGAAGTTTCACTTCTCTTGAGGGCAGCTAGAGACTAGATCTCTGACTCGTCTACATTAAGTGACTTACCTTAAATTACTTGATTAAATTTCCTATCTTTTATGGGTTTATTTTTGTTTGTTTTAGAAGACACTCTGCAACAGACCTAGCATTAATTTGTTATGATAATCTATCGCTGATAGTTGTTTAAATGGAAATCTTTTTTCCTGTCACTCTGATTTCAGAAAGAGTATCTTCCTTGTACATTTTAAAAAAGGAGTAATATTTAATGCATTTTTTGCATCCGCCATATTTATCATGCCTGTTGGGATCTGTGGTGGAAGTTTGCTCACAGAACTAGTTTCACACTCTGAGCTCAGCCCAGTGCAGCTCTGGCAGCTGCAGGGAGTGGAGGGTGTCTGAAACGGTGCTGGTTTCCTCAGTGGACTTCAGTTGGAAGTAATGGGATACTGTGCATTAGCAGACTGTCTTATAGCACACAAAGGTTGAGGTCTCCATCTTATCCCCACCTCCCCCCTCCACTTGAATTGTCAGCATCTTCCCAAGGCTGGTGAATAAAACCTGCTAAACTTCGGGAAAAGCCTAACAGATAATGCAGTCAATTCCCTTTCCCTGCCCCCCAAAAGTTAATTACCGAGCTTGGTTGGATTCCTCCCCACCACCCTGACATTTGACTGCTGCTAATTCACTGATTAATCTCATTAATGTGATTATAGCAGGATTTGGAGTTGGCTGCCATTGTTCTGCAGACAGCGCCATTCAGCCCCAGCATTCGCTGCCCCCCTCGGCGAGTCGGTGTGGTTCCTTCAGCACCGGGAGCTGTCCGGCTCACCGGGAGCTGTCCGGCTCACCGGGAGCTGTCCACTCCGGGAGCTGTCCGGCTCGCTGGGAGCTGTCCACTCCGGGAGCTGTCCGGCTCGCTGGGAGCTGTCCACTCCGGGAGCTGTCCACTCCGGGAGCTGTCCGGCTCTCCGGGCGCTCTCTGGCTCTCCGGGAGCTGTCCGGCTCTCCGGGCGCTCTCCGGCTCTCCGGGAGCTGCCCGCGCTCACCGGCCCCATGCCCTGCGACTGCTCCCGGAGGTAAAGGCAGGAGAGGCTTCATGCTTTCTAATTAGGTGGCGGGAAGATGGCTGTGGTAAAGCGCCAGTCTCTTAATTTAAATGAATTTAAATTCTTCCTCTCTTCCAAGAGCTGTCTTCGTCTGCATTCTGTTTTCTGGGATCGATCCATGGGGCAGTGGAGTTTAAACAGCACTTCTTTGCAGCAGTGCAATTTAACTCACAGAAGGTGAGGGACATTACAGGTGTTGTCGTACTTAGCCAGACTTTTTCATCCTAGTAAAAAGTGCTTTGTTGAGTGAAATGCTTTCATGTATCTGTTTCGTTTTTGTTAGGATTTTTTTTTTTTTTTTTTTTTTGTTCAAAACTCCCCAGCACACTCCAGCTCGTCACCTCAAAAATTATGTTTGCTCTCACCAACACTATTGTGCCCAGGGTCTTTCCTGCAACTGCTCTG
This sequence comes from Melospiza georgiana, assembly GCF_028018845.1. NCBI lineage: Eukaryota > Metazoa > Chordata > Aves > Passeriformes > Passerellidae > Melospiza > Melospiza georgiana. Next base: position 95,240,570 of record NC_080432.1, read on the forward strand.
CAAATGCCCATTTTCCAGAGTTTGACAATAGGAAGCATTTTATTGATTTAAAATTGATCTGGAAGATCTTTCTAAGGTCTCCTTATACATATAAATGACTTTTGCAGTCTTCAGTTGCAACACTATTTTATATTCAAGTTTTCAGGTTAGGCAGTTTTAAATCAGACTAGGAAAAACTTCCTAAAAGTCAGTCACTTTATGTAGCACTGGGGCTCTGCCCTATTTGGTATTTTTACTTTTATTATCTAGAAGATACATTGTTATCATTTAATAACAGTGAATTGCACATGCGCAGTAACTTTTTTTTTAAACCGTCTTCTCTTTCATTTGTATTCTTTATGAGCATGACCCTGTGCTGGAAAAACTGAAGCCACGCATTAAACTCTAGTGTGTGAAGGATTTGCCAGGACAAGCAGCGAACTCCTGCAAACCACTAAATTCAAAATACTTTTAAGAGGAAGTGTCCTGCTGAAATAAAGGGTAATCTGTTAAAGAACACACTACATTTTAAAGGATTTAAGTGTAGTAAATGTCAGTGAAACATCTGCAGCCACTGCAACCTATGGATAAATAACAATTTATGTTCCAAACTGAGAAAGTGCACTAAACCCAAAAAATTCAGTTGCTATTTTCTACTATGACTTTCACATAGGTTCTCAGTCACTGATACTATATTCTTAGTAGGGTTTCCTATTTTTTTTGTTTCCTTTTCTTTTCATTTCTTTTTCACTCAAAATCAAAAGCCCAGTGAGTAAAGTATTGTCTCCTTAACTGCTTTAGAAAACTATATGTTTAAAGGATGTATAAAATAGGACTGCATAGGAACAGGTTTTAACAGTGACAGCCACAATATGCAAGCCAATTAAGGCTGCTCGTTAGCGGGTATATTCTTGTAATACTCCTGTCAAGCTGAAATTGTACTCCCTTATTGACAGTAGTGGGTCTGATGCTTGAATTCTGTTTTCTGTGTTTGTCTAAGGTTTCAAGACTCACTAGAAACTGCAACTAGCAAAAAAGTAAAAGAAACTGAAGGTTTTCAAGCATATTTTACCTGAAGTTTGCTAACCTGGCCAACTTAACCTGCAGGAAAAATACTGTGCTCTCATTAATGCTGCTTAAACATGACCTGCATCTCCTTTTCCCCATGGATAATGCACACTGACGAGACACAGGCTGGGGGAGGGAGAATCCAACCCACACCATTAAACCCATTCCCTAGTATCTTATGGAGGATAATTAGGCCAATGAATAACGAGTCTCCCAAATTTCTTTCCAGACTATTTTTCCTTTTATTTGGAAATGCTTCTAATTTATGCAGTGGCCTCCCCCACCCCCCTTAACACTCACCAGTACAAGATTTATGTACATTTTGTCCTGATTAGAGAAAATACTCTTTTTGCCTTCAGTGGGAGAAGCAGCGGCTCTTTTCTTTGTCCCACTACAAAGGCTGGACAAGATGATGAGGGTTTTTTTCCATAGAAATCACCTTCCAAAAGTTTGACCACACCTGCTGTGATACATGTACCACATAGTTGCCTTCACTATCCTTTTAGATCCTAGCTAGGATCTAACATATGGAAGCTAGCTCTAACAGAGGGAGACAACTTGATTTTTCAAATGCAAATACCATTATCCAAAGGTTCTGCGTGTAAACCTGACGTTAGAAAATGCTGAGATTCATCTGTAGGGGTGTAGATACCCTATACACTTACAGGGGGGCCCTTTAATCACCACGTGTGCATGTGTGCTTCTCAGGCTACGTTGATTTGTGTGGAAAAAACCCAAACTGACATGCCCTTGCTACGACACAAACATGGTAGATCTCCCTCCCCGCACCGAGGAGGCTTTTCTCCCGGCAGAGCGGCTCCCCCCTCCCGCCCCCGCCCTGCGCGGTGCCCTCCGCGCTCCGCGGCCGCACCTGCGGCCCGGCCGCTCTCGAGGGCTCCGCGCCTCCGTCTCGGGGGAGCCCTGCGAGTGCAGGGAGATGTAATCAGAGATGACAGAGGAAAAATAAGGAAAAGAAACCCAAACAAAAACCCCAAACCACGAGCGAGGTGGAGATGGCGTGGGGGGGGGGGGGGGGGCGGGGGAAGAGACACGTAAGTCCCTTTTTTTTCCTTTGCCTTCTCAGGGAAACACTGCGTTTTCCACCAAAAGCGTGGATGTCGTGAGGACTCTGCTATTGTTAGTCCCTGCCCCAGCAGGCTGGCTTTCCCCCTGAATCCCTGTGAAAAACTTCCCCCCACTCCCCTAAGCCTCTCTCCTGCCATCGGAGTGCGGCCGTGGAGCTGCTCTGGCGGCTCGGGGCGCCAAGGGCTGGTACGCGGAGCCTCGCCTTCCCTTCCGAGCGCAGAGTGCTGGGTGGGGAGGGAATGGCAGCCTCTACAGCAAGCGACATGTCTGCTGCTCACACGTCAGGCAGAGCGGGCTCGGGAGGGATTACCTCCCAGGGCAAGCTTGAGGAGGCTGTTCCTCCTGACTTTTGGGTCAGACCCCCCCGCTTCTGTCGCGGCCAGCAGGGGCTGCCCGCGGTGCCCTGCCAGCCGCGGGGCTGCCCGCACCGAGCACCGCGGAGCAGGGCGAGCCGCGGCAGGGAGGGAGGGGGGAGGGAGGGAAGAAGGGAGGGAGGGGTGCGGGGAGGAGGGGGCTGCAGCAGCACAATGGCAACGAGGAGGGCAACGACGCCGGCAGGCGCGCGTGTGTATAGGGAGGGCGTGTGGGCTGTATGCGTGCGCTAGCCAGGGTCCTTCCCGTGCGGAACAGCCTGCCTGCGGGCATGGACGCGCGGGGCGGGCGGGACCCGGCAGGAGGCGCGGCGGTGCCCGGGGCAGGGGCCGGGACGCGGCAGGGCTGAGCCCGCGGGGGCGTGCGGAGTCGTGCCAAGGCAGGGGGGAGCCGCCGCCTCCGCGTAAAGATCACAGCCTGTCACGCTGCTACCGAAATGACATTTCGGGGACGGGTTTAAACGAAGCGACTCCCCGCTGTCAAGCCGCTCCCGTCGCAGGGACATCCGGCAGCCTGGGGGCGAGCCCTTTAGGGACGCTGCCCGCGGGCGGGTGACCGCCAGAGAAAAGCCTCTGCACCGCCGTGGAAGGCGGCGAGGTGCCTCTTCGCAGTCATTGTCTTTGTGACACGTTCAGTAAAGCGGTCCCTGGCTAAGCGCAGGCAGCGAGAGCCACAGAAGCCACGTCAAATGGCTGGGGAAACGCTGCTAAGGGTTTGTACATGCAAAGCTGGCCCTTTATGGGTATGAGTCCTGGTTTCTGTTTGGGCTCTTGATCACATAAAGTTGAGCTGCGCAAGTAGCTAATGGTGTAAGGTTGCTAATCTTTTCTTCTGTAAATAGTTAATTTCTTTTGTTTCAAAGGGGAGAAAATGGTGTGAACAGGTAATATAAGCAAAGCTTCAGCAGAATTAACTAGAAACCCTGGTGAGGTACTCCAGCAGAAAAAACCCGATGGTTTCGATCATTATTTTCTTTACAATATCCATTTAGAAACCTCTTTGTTGGGACTTTTTTTTCTTTTTTTTGGGGAGGAAGGTGGGGGGGGAGTTCTCTATCGGAGACACCATTATACGCCAGCACAGCGGCAGGGGAGTATTTTTAGCGGTCTCCCCTCCCGGGCGGCTGCGGCGTTTCGGCGTTCCCCTCCATTGGGTGGAACACAGCGCCGGCGCGGCGCCCCCCGCCGCCGGGGAGCCCGGCCGGGGTGCGCGGCCCCAGCCCTGCCCGCCTCCCGCCGCGCCGCGGGGGCCGGGCCTGCGCGGCCGCGCCGGGCACTGCACCGCGCCGCGGGGCCGGCGGGATGGATGCGCGCCGCGCTGCTTAAAGGATGCGGGCTCAGGCGGGGTAAGTCAGCAATCTGCTACGGATGCTGTTCTGCTGCAGTAATGTGGTCTCTAGGGGAACTAGGGCTTGATGCATGCTACGCTGCCTAGGCTTCCTCCAGCCCGTCGCCTCTCTGCTGCTCTTAAATGGAGGTTACAGCTGATCCATCAGCCACAGAGCTGCACGCATGCCCACCTTCTCAGCCTTCAGTGGTGGAAACTTATTAATTTCTGCCTTCGACTTCAGGCCCGTTGGTTTCCTGTCTGAAAGCATTATTACTTTTGTCCATGTGGCAAAATAATTAGCATACAGATGAGAAGGGATCCTGCCTCTGAGCCTCAGTCGCAGGAGAAGATGTGCAGTGGAAAGTTGATTGGATGAATGGAGAACAAATGGTGGGCGTTCAAAAGCATTAGGAGAGTTTTGTTGTCGTGGAGCAGGTTTGTCAGTTTTCTGGGTGAATCTCGTAAGATGGAAGGCAGGGTGGCTGGTGCTGAGACGACTGCTTGACAGACTGTGGCCTACTTGAAGGTGCACGTTTGGACTGCATGCAGAGATAATTCCTTTGGACTACTTTGTTTTGCAATTCTGCGGCTTTCCCTTTCCTGTTCTTTCAAGGTAAATATGTTCTTTTATCACCGTTGTTGCTTGCAGGGCACTTCGCTGTTGTTGACAAAGTGATGGAAAGTTCAACTCTTTGGGCAGTTAACAAAGGAATAGCTTGTACTTCTTCCCCCCCAGCTCCTCAACACATACTCCTGAGCATAGAGCTGGAGGAGGCTGAGCATCTCGGGGCCCGATCCTGCTCTCCCTGAAGTCAACGGGGAGTTTGACATTGCTTCCAGTGAGAACAGGATCGAGCTCTCAGCGATTGTTGTTTTAATAATGACTGTTGGAAATGTCAGATTTCTGCTTCCTATTTTCTAGAACAATGTGGGCAGACCTGTAAAATTAGCAACTACTGTTTCAATGAAAGCCCTGCTGTGATTAGTTTTGATTGGTGTGGTATGCATTTTCTTGGTTGAAAGGGAAAAAAATGCTTATTTAACACAAACTCGACAGTAATGCTAAAGCCCAAGTTGCAGATTGACAAATTGCTAGTGATTCTCTCAGCTCTATGTATCTGTGCTACATATGTGTCCTTATAAAGGCTTCTTTTTTGAGAGAAGAAAAAAGAAAAAAAAACAAGCTATCTGTGAATTAGATTTTTTTTGTCACATAATAATACTGAGTCAGACTGGAATTCCACTTCTTGAACAGAGCATCCATTGATAGGCATTTCTTATATAATTCTGATGCTGTGTATAAAATATGGAGTACTTGAACATTTAGTTATGTTTGCTTTTTTTTTTTTGTGTAGTCATTTAGGAATATTTTTATTCAATTCTGATGATTCCTAACCTCCTTAAAAATGGTGATTTTCATTTTAACTGACCTAATTTTGAAACTGCATTTAAGGTTGTGGTTAAGTAGAAATTATTATCTGGTAATTGTCTTTACATAGTTCTTGTGACTATTGTAGAACAGTTTAATAGATTATTTGCTGTAATTTGAGTGGTGTGGGGGTTTTGTTACCTTTAAGTATATTGCTGGGGAGAACAACAGCTACAGTTCCAAATGATGTTTAGTTTTTACCTTTCTTTCCCTTTCTTTTTTGTTTTTTTAATTGCCATTTCAGTTCAGGGTGATAGTTTATTTTGAAAAATTTCCAAACAAATAGAAGTCTTTGTCATGTCACTCTCCTAACAAAAAAGCCCCCCAAATATTGGAACAAACAGTTAACCCTTGCTGGGCAATTTGCAGGTACCCCATATGATTTATTAAGGTTGATTTAGTTTGGAATGATAAGGTTAAACTTGGTTGCTGTAGTGTCACCTGATAACTATATATTTATACTTGTTTGCAATATGACACATTTAAAAACAATTAAGATGGCAACACAACACTTTGAACATTAGAAATACAGAGTGATGCAAGACTATGTAAAAACCAGGATCTTTCTAAGTAACTATATTTTTCTAAAAACTACATTGATTTATCAAGTGAAACAAAGAGAAGAATAAATTATTACAATGCGTAAATGTAGAATTAGGTATATTTTAATCTGATCTGAATAGTAGATTCAATTTTGTATGTATTTTACAGCTTGAACTTTCTGGAGAGTGAATGTTCTTCCTCCCCCTTCCCCCCCCCCCCCCTTTTCCCCCCCATTTTCACCAACAAGGGCAATAGTTAAATGCCAAATATTTGCAACGGTTTCTTTGTTTTAGATTCAAATACCCAGTTATATGCCCACATTTTCAAAAAGGGCATCCGTTTTATTGTAGTAGTTCTTGGTTCATAGTATGACTTTGTTGTTTTACTCTACAGTCTTGGATGTTACATATTATAAAATTGAGCAACTGTGTGTTTGGAGACAAAGACAATTAAGAAAGAAGAGGAGCTATTTCAGTATAATCAGAGATATATGATTTCTCCAGATTTGTTAAGGACTATTTTTGAGGGTTTCTGTTTTTCTTGTTCTCTTCTATTTTGTTTCATTTTTGTGTTGAGGAGATGAGTAAGATATGCAAAGGAATATTTTGATTATATACACATACATGCTACACATATGCGGCAGACTATTGGCAAGGCATAGAAACTTTGCTATCTGAATGGCAGAAAAGAAACTGTTTTGAAAACTGGTCTGTGCTGGTCAGGCTTTAATATGGACCCTAAAAAAATGAAAATATAATTCCCATACATTAGCATTTCCATGGGAAATGAGCATGGGTATTTCTAAGTGCATTGCCAAGCACATTTATAAAACAAAGTTGTCTGTCTTAGAATCATTTCTTGATCAACTTTGAGAACAGTCATTGTTTTTTTGACAGAGTCAGGGGTGGAAAAGTACTTTGATATTAAATAGGTATGCAGCACTGAATATCCTCATGGAAATACTGAGTTTAATATCACTTTGTCTGAGCTTGATAAATGTTTGCATCATGATGATCAACTTTCAGTAAAGATGTGAAGTTCCTGATAGTATAGTACTAGAAAACTTTATGGCTGTGGATTACTTACTGACCTTTTCTTTCTCGTAATAGGAATAATGAGAAATGCTAATAAGATTATCAGTGGTGTTTTAAACAGAAGTGCAGCCAGATTTCTATGGAGTAAAAATGGGTGCAGACCAAATAGCATTGTCTTCTCCACATATCCTAGATTAAAAAGTCACAAGGAGAAAAAAAATCAAAGCTTTTGTAGCTTGTTGACAAAGATTATCTCTTTAGAATCCTTCACAGTATTTTGCATTGATTAGAATCACTCTGTCTATTTCAGCCCGTGTCTATTTCAGCCATAGAAGAAAAAGCAGCAAAATGTAGTGAAACTGAAATGAAGGGGAAACATCTTGTGTGGGGAGAGGGAGTTGAATGTGGAGACAGACAAAAATCACAATAGAATTTTTGATCCCTTAAAGGGATCATACTTCTAGTCATGAAAACAGTAAACATTATTATTAGATCGGATTTAAAATCCAATCTCAGATCAGATTTTCAGTGTGTATATACTGGTTCAGTATATACTGAAGCTGCAGATGTGGAACACAGTCGCCAAGTAAGGAAGCTGGCCAGCTTGGTGGTGGAAATAGCCAGGGCTGCAGGGTGCCCCAGAGAGAACCATCAAATCAGGTCAGTATAGAACTGTCTGGTAGGTTGTAAACAATAGGAAATCAATGTTGTGTCTGCCAGTAGACCCTTTGGTTTGCTGAAACTCCCACCTGCCTAATGCATCTGGGCAGTTGGTTTGAGAAAACAGTTTTCTTCAGGATAAATTTTATGTTTCTTGAAGGTCTGTTATAGTCAAATTGATTATAGTTTTGCACCAAGCAAACACATAAACATCTGTAAGGTCACAGATTTCCAACTAAACCAGTACTGGGGTCTGTTATTTTGTGAAGTATTTAAGGTCTGCATTTCTCATACCTCATGTCTTCTTGGCATTTTTTATCAGGAAGTTGGTTACAAAGGGCATAGTATACAACAAATACATGTTCACTTGGTTGGCTTTAGCTGGTTTAGTCTGAATCTGGCAAGTCCTGTGCCTTGCTTGGTGCAGTAATAAAGTGAATTAGGGCAAAGCAGCAATTTAAGAAAAAATATTTTTATGAGGGGTTTTAAAAAGGCTGCTGTTTTGTTCCTACTTTACATGATCCTGCTTCTGACCCCAAAGAAAAGAGAGCAGTGAGGAGCTTTGGAACGGGCTTGTAATAGTATTTTATAGGATGGCAGGCCAAACATATTTCTCATGTGACTCCAGTAAAATCAAAAGGGGACATCTCCTCACTCTCTCAAGATTTTTTATTAATAATATTGTTTATTGGCAGAACATAATGGAGAGTACAGTTACCATTCCAAAAAGACTTTAGACTGCTCACTGAATGGCTCCTTTTTTCCAGGCTTTCTGGTGATGTTGTCTCCCTTATGTCCCGTCCCCTCAAATAGAAATAGTGATACTATTGCAGATGTAATACTGCAATGTTTATATTTCATATCAACAGCTTGCTTTATTTTTCCAAGGGAAATCCCCGTTTTTCCTCCTGTCTCTAGCCAATACTGGAGGATATTACCAAGGGAATAAAATTTTTATGCCTAATTTTAGTGTTCCTCTGCCTAATGTAGTGTGAATAAGTACCATGTTACAGCATTTAACCTAGTCCATCTTTGTCACTTTCTGAACAGTTCCTCAGTTCAAATAAAATAGTCAAAGTGCAGAAAGAGAAGATCTCTAAAGATCTCCAAGGTTTGTTTTGAGGATAAACTGTAGGGAGTAGATGTTCTGGCATTTCTTCAGTGCTGCAGCAGGGCATTCTCTCACATTAGGAATACTACTGAAAGGGGTTTCCCAGGCCTCTTGTGATACTGTAAATCAGTGGTTCATCCTTTTATTTCACCTCTCCTACCTCAGGACTGTTGAATTCTGTGTATTAGTTTTCAGCACCAGTGATTTGTTTTGGTAGTATTTTCAGAGATACTAGCAATTCCTCTGTCGTTCGAAGAGGAAAAGGCCATGTTTGAATATGAAACTATCTTTATAACATAGTTAAAACATATATTAGTTGTTTGCATACATTGTGGCTGTCATATCCTATGAACAAATACTCAAGATTTTTTAGGGGCTGTCCTGGGGTGACTTTATGATGCTTGTATCCCAAATCATCTGTTCTGTTTTTGCTGGATATTAAGTTCCGCACTTTTGAGACTAAATCAGAGAGTGAAGGGGGGGAGAGAAGAATGTGCATATTTAGGAAGAACTTATGTCATAGAAGAACTTATGTCATAGAAAATGATGAGGTGTACTACAGATACTTTCTTTGTATCTTTATAATACTCTTGGTATATCTAGCACAAATTATTATGAATTCAGAATTATGTTTCAGCAGTGTCTTGGTTAAGCTGCATGGTTTGAATTAAAAATCCAGAAAAACAGATTCCTTGGGCTGGGAGTTGACACTAAAAAGTAATGCTTGTGTTTTTTCAGCATGTACAAGCACAAAGTCCATTCCGGGTCTTGCTAGGAAACACCCAGAGTTTACACAGGTCAAGTTAAAATACCCTCACACATAGAAAAAGATGTCTGTTCCAGCAGTGGTATGATGCCTGTACAGTTGATATGTTATGTATTTACTAAGAGAAACAGATTTGCTGCTCTTCAAGAATTTCACAATCCACTGTTCCTTTGGCTGTGATCAACCTGCACCCAGTCTCAAACTCCAGTTTTCATCAAACTCCAGATCTTATCACTTCCAGTGATGAATAAATGTTTTTCTCAACCTTTTAAAATACTCTGCATGTTTGGATCTACTTGAGCTAAGGTCTTTACTGTGTGTGGAGTTACTGGACCTCCATATTCCAGGAAAATTGCATACTTCAGTCCTCAGGGTTAGTGTGCCCAGGCCAGGCTGCAGCATTCTCACAAGAACCAAGGTGGTTTTTGGACATTGCCTGTGTAAGATGGAAAGATTGTGATGAGAGGAATGAGTAACAATGTCACATCAGGGAAAAAGAATCAAACATTCAATTAAAAGGAAACTGCTGGTGGAAAAACTGAGGTTCTGTTAGCCAACATACAGAGTTTGGACACTAAGAAAAATCAGAATTCTGTGACCCTTGGACATTGGATGTCGAAAAAGAGAAGGAAAAGAACCTGAGAAGTGGATATGGACAACAAACTTGTTAAGAAGGATTACACAGAGGAGTCAAGAGATGTACATGGAGGGAAGTCATGAATCCAAGGACCAGCTGGAAAGACAAAAAAGCTCAGGTAAGTTTATTTTTATATGCTACTTCTGCTAGTTTGTTCTGTTTTTTTCCCAGCTCTAGGAACTTATTCTTTCCCTTCAGCTCTTTCATCGCTCTCTTAGCGTAGTGTCTGATTACAAAGGGACAGGAAACAAAGAAAATGCCTTTCAAATAGCCAGTTTATTTTAACACTCCTATATGCACTGTCAATTTTAAGTAAAAACAAAACCAAAAGATAAAAAACACCACACCCAGTATTCATAAATGTGTGCTAAATATAGATAAATATATGTGGGCATGTGGAATTTCTGTGACTAAATATCAGTTCTTTGCGTGCAGGGGCAAAAACAATGGCAATGAAACTGACACCTTAGTATGCCATTAGAACAGATGGGAAACAAGACTCTTAAAAGTAGACTAGTAATTGTTTGCTAAAACTGTGTTTTCTGTGAATAAAATGTATACATGTAGTGGAACCTTCATACATGCAGCCCCTTGCTTTCTGAGAGTAAGCCCAGTGCAACATTTTTTAAAATTTTTATTTCAGGGAACAGAGCCATTTTGATGTTGGCTCAGAGAAGCTGCTCACTGAATTAAACAATAGCAGCTATCTATTTCCATTCATGGATTTTTAGGTTGATCTTTGCATGAACATCCCCTTTTATCTTCAGGACACTGTCAGCATTTTTCAGCAAGTATTCTTTAAATGCTGAGAATGAGGAAGGCCTCTTTTACATCTCCTTTTACAGTGTGCTAGTGCCTCACTTTTATCAGCTCTGGAGAAGTGCTCATAGCAGAAAGGCTGCTAAGGTGTCTGGGTGAACTCCAGCTGCTCTGAAGAACTTTCTCAGGGGTCTCTGCCCTTTCTGAGCAGATTGCTGTCTGTTCAGTCACTTACTGCCATGTTTCTGCAACTGGTACCTGTGGTAGTCCACCCTCTGTATCCAAGGTCTTGAAAAGGTGCTAAATTTAAAGTAGCCATCAATGACAGACTTTCTGAACTGCCCACAGTGAGGCTGATCCATTTCATATCTTATGAGGAAAAAAAAAGTGGGAAAAGGATGGAGATTTTTATCTATGACCTGTCCAATCTAACTATGCCTTTTTTGTTTTGTTGTTGCTTATCAGTGACCTTGCCTGAGAAGAAGCAGATGATGTTTAGAAGAAAGAAAAGAAAGAGAAGGTAGATATTTTCCGTAGGTCTGTTTGGCCTTTGCGACACAACATGCTGGAGAAAAGGCACACTTGAGTGGTTTACCTTGAAGGCTGAGCATCCTGATTTAGCAAATGCAGGCCCTGCAAAGCAGTATGGGATAAAACACCCAGTCATTTCACTGCAGCAGTCACTGTGTTTCACAGACTGCCCTGCAAAGCAGGTCTCATCCCATATACCTTCTTCCTTTACCTCCTACCTGCCCAAGAGCCAGCACAGATTGCCACAGTGTTAATTCCAGCCAACTCCAGTGGAAAATATGGGCATATGACAAGATTGCACATGTGTTAATGACTCATGCACTCTGCACTTTTTATTTGTTGTCTTATATGTTATTTGATATAGTTAATAAATTTTTATTTTGCAAAAACTGTGATGGATGTGTTCTGTTTGAAAAACTGACATGGAACATCCTTTTCCTATGCCCATGCTTCTTGCCAAATTCAGTAAAATGTGGTTCACTTGAAATTCATTTTTTTTTAGCAGTCATAAGTGCAGCTTACTCAAAGAGCAGAACAATCAGATTCAAAGCAGTACTGCCAATAACACATATCAGAGTATGCTTCTGAGGCTTCCAGGAATTATATTCAGATTGACTCCTATAATTGGTCTTCTGTATTCAGAATCATAAGTATTTCTACTCTTAGTGAAAGCATCTTCCTTTTTGGTTTTAAAGGTGTTTTTAATTTTGCAAATATACATCAGAAGCCACTGAGCAATACGTGTATCTTCGTTTCCAGATGCTGGGTGAATCACTTCAGGAACTAGGGAAGAAAAGATAGAGCAGCTTTTTGAGAATTACAGTTTATGAAGTAGCTATCTTTATAAATATTTTGGTCTAGAAAACTGTCCTTGCATTGCAATATTGCAAGAGGATTCCTAAAAATGTGATCTCTACACAGATTTCATAATTTAATAGAGGTTAGTGAGCCACATCTTGTGACCACTCAGAAGTCTCACTTGTGTTTATGTACTCAGAAGTTAAGAGAAGTGTGAATGGGATATCTCACTACCTAATTTGCTTGCTTTTTGTGTACTTTACAAGAGTCACAGATGCACCTTTATGGTAATATATATACAAATTGACACCTTTTTTTTCAATACATAAGATTTGTCAGCACCAAGTTGCTAACCACAACTAAACAGTCAGGGTTTGCAGATTCCCAGAGCCACCACGCCACTAATTTCTTAGTGTATAAATGCTTCTGATTTTGAGGCATTTCCATTGATAGGTTGATATAAACTTGGTGCAAAATTTAGAAGTGAAATTACAGTGTCATGTATCTAAAAGCTTTGCATCTGCTATTGATGATGCGAGATTTGCATCATGAGTCTTGGTGTGTTTAAATCAGTTGTGGAGTGCTCCTACTTCATAGCAAATTTTATTTTCTGCCTCCATCTTCTACTTTTCCTCAATTTTGTATATATTTTTAAAAATCTGATAAAAGTGAAATGCTGAACATGCAGGGAAAACAGGTACTAAAATATGAAAAGACATGAGAACTCCACTGATTTGTTCCATATGTTTGTAATGGTACTATAGATTTGAGTATTGGAAACATTAATATGGGAAATTAAGAAAGAACCAGGGCTCTCAAAAAAAACCCCACAAAAAAGCCAGGAACTGGGGGAAGCTGAGTTTCAACTCCTTGAAATTCCTTAAGCAGAATTCTGGGGTCTCACAATGTTAAGCATTTCCTTCCAGATTGTCTGAAAATTGAATAAACTATCCTGAATTCCAAAATTCTCCTGTCTAATGGTGTCTTATTTCTGTGGAGCTTCCTGACTCCCTGTATGGAGTTCAAGGAACATATGGATGACACTCTTAGGCTTATGATTTACTCTTGCGTAGTCCTGCAAGGAGTAGGGATTTGAACTCCATCCTTAAGAGTTCCTTCCAACTTGAGGTAATCTGTGGTCCTTATGATTCTTGAGTTCTACAGAACCTGTATTCCCAAGAGCTGCTCAGTGGCCCAGCTGCTTACTGGAAAATATTTCTATTATGAAATTGAGCTTAAAAGTATTTGCTGTGGGAGAAATGGGGCTTTTTCTTACTCATCTGTAGTATTTTGATGTAAGGATGCAAGTAAGTTGGGAGATTCCACCTGTTGCTCATTTTTACTAGCCAATGGATGAATAGGAACCAAAAATTTTGGGCTAGAAACTTAGACAGCAAAATCAGTAGCTTTCTTGATATTTTTTAATTAATACACATTCTGAATTTTCCTATATGAGAATTACAGATTTCAGATCATAGTTTGATGTTTTTAAAGTAGAAATTTTGACCTCATTGTTAATTGTAACCCTTAAATGTCCAAAATATGTCCCAGTGTTCAGTCATACACTTAAATGTTATTTTTCTGCTGAAACGTCAGGATATTTAGAACCATGGTAAAAGCAAAAAGAAATTGCCAGACATCTATATTAGTACAAGGAGACAATACATTTGCATGGCTACATTTACAGAGCCAATGGCCTAATCCTGTTCCACTGAAGTAATTGAGAATTTCTTGAAGGGAGGAAAGCATTCTGTGTTAATTTCTAGGTTTTTCAGCTGTTAACTTACTTTTCCAGTATGGCTTTCAGAGCAATTCCATTTAAGACAGAATTATTAACCCATGCTTCATAAATTGAATTCTTGATTTCTTTATTGTTTTGCCCAAACTTCTGAATATTAAATTTGATCTTGGCATTTATTGCTCTAAATTGTCCCTTCATCAGCCAGTACCTTGGTTATGGTAAGCTTGAAAACAACATTCCCCAAGAGGTATCACACCCGTGACATAAGCCAAGAAGTATTTTTCAGTCCTCTCTGGAGGCATGTTGCTGCCCTTGTTTACAGGTAGCCTGTAACACTAATGATCAAAACAGTATCAAATTGAAAGGCATAGGATATCAGCATTAATCAACCTTTCTCTTTACTAAGAAATGTGTAATTGATACATTCATAATCATTTGTGATAAGATCCTGACTATAAAATAGTCTTTTAAATACAACCAGCCTCTTTTTCTTCATTTTCCTTGAAACTGCTTTGTTTGCCTTAAAGTATTCACAGGGATTCTACTCACAGAATTAAAAAAAAAACCAAACCTGAATGCAAATGATAAATATACAATTTGCTGTAAGTACATAAACTTTTGTATTCATCATAGAAGACAGTAGATAAGTTCGAATGCATTGTTGCAAATCTTGAGAACCAGCTGTGTTATATATTAATCATGCTGGAAACATTGGGAGGAATCACATGCTTTAGAAAAGAAGATGTCTGTTTTCTGAAGTAGGGCAGGAATGGAAAAACATGACAATATTTCTCCTTTCAAATGAGATAGTTTGATTTTCTATTAGAAATTAGTTTTTAATACTTTCTTCTTTTATGTTATGAAATAAACTACAATTAAGTTCAAAATTCTTTTCTTTAAATATGAGGATCTGGTTTGACTCACATGACTTTCCTATTTGCTTTGGCAAAGATCCCGTTTTAAATTAGTGAGAATTAATCCATTAGCCTTGTATGACAAAAAATTTCTGGAGCTGAAATTTCAAGGATTTATGTGGTAGTGTCTTATACAAGTTTGTTTAGTCCAGTGGTACTGAGATCTGTGCATTCCTCAATTTTGTGTAAGGGGCTTGTTTTTCCAAGCACTCAGCAGGTACTGCCTGAAAATCTCATGTCTCTGGTTAGAAGACACAAGAAGAAGGGGATTCTTTGAACATTAGACATGTACATTTTGGTCTATGTGGTTAAAAAATTGTTTTCAACAAAAGAGCTGTAGTCACTTGAAGATCATTTACGGTTGTAGAGATTCCTACTTTGTCACTGTATGGCAGAGATACAAAAAATAGATTTGGATACACCTCATTGCTTGTGTAACATTGTGCAACTTCTTCTATCTTGTGATATGCTTATCTGAATTACAATTAGCTTTGCATATAAATTAGCTATAAACTGCTTTGCAGTACACCGTTATCCTGATCCTTTTTTCTTTTTGTGCTTTTTTAGATCTTAAGAGAATTATGTAGTGGCTTGGGTTGGAAGGGACCTTAAAGACCATCTAGCTCCAACCCCTCTGCCATCGGCAGGGACACTTTCCACTAGACCAGGTTGCTCAAAACCCCAACCAGCCTGGTCTTGAATGCTTCCAGGGATTTGGAATCTACAGCTTCTCTGCACAACCTGTTCTGGTGCCTCACCACCCTCACAGTGAAGAATTTCTTCATCATATCTAATCTAAACCTACTCTTTTTCAGTTTGAAGCCATTCCCCCTTTTCCTGTCCCTTGTAACAAGTCCCTGTCCAGCTCTCTCGTAGCGCTCTTCAGGTACTAGAAGGGACTTTAAGGCAGAGCAACCCCAACTCTCTCAGCCTGTCTTCATAGGAGAAGTTCTCCAGCCCTCCAGTTGTCTTCATGGCCCTTATCTGGACTCATGCCTGTCACTCTATGTCCTTCTTATGCTGGGGACCGCAGAGCTGAATGCCGTGCTCCAGGTGGGGGTCTCCTGAGACTGATGTGGAGGGGCAGAATCATCTCCCTTGATCTGCTGGTCATGCTGCTTTTGATGCAGCCCAGGAGGTGGTTGGCTTTTAGGCTCATGTCCAGCTTTCCATCCACCAGCAACCCCAAATTTTTCACCTCAGAGCTGCTCTCAATTCTTTCTCTTCCCAGTCTGTATTTGTGCTTGGGATTGCCCCAGCCCAGGTGCAGGACATTGTACTTGGTCTTGTTGAACTTCACAGGCCCACCTCAAGTCTGACCAGGTCCTTCTGGGTGGCATTCCTTCCCTCCAGCGTGTTGACTGTGCCACACAGCTTGGTGGTGTTGGCAAATTTGCTGAGGGTGCGCTCAATCCTACAATCTGTGTCACCAACGAAGATGTTTGTTGATGCCAGTACCAGATCCTGAGGAACATTACTTGTCACTGGTTTCCATTTGGATATTGAGCTGTTGACTGCAACTTTTTAAGTGTGACCATTCAGTTAATTTCTTTCCACTGAGTGGTCCATCCATCAAGTCCATGTCTTTCCAGTTCAGAGATGTGGATGTTGTGCAGGACGCTGTCACAGGCTTTGCACAAGTCAGGTAGATGACATCAGTCATTCTTCCTTCAGCCACCTGCACTGTCACCCCATCACAGAAGGCCACAAAATTTGTCAGGCGTGATTTGCCTTCAATTAAGCGGTGTTGGCTATCTCCAGTCACCTCATTTTCCATGTGCCTTGGCATAGTTTCCAGGAGGGTGTTAGTTTAACCATTGCATCTCTTTTAATACAAAAGACACTTAGCAAATTGACAGTATGGCTTGAGAGTGGATCTGCAAATGTTAACACTAGCATTTCTAAGCCAGGCTACTCACTAATTTTAGTGACTTCTTATAAAAACACATTTCTCTGGGCCAACATGGAAAAGAAGGTGAGGAGGTAAAATAAGAACAGCATCTCCTTGATGGTGGCAAAGAGCATGGTGTTCTTTTTCAAATCTATGACAGGCACTACTGCTTGAAAGGATTTCAGTTTGATTGTACCACCTGAGAAGTAATTTGAAAAAGAGCAAACAGGAGTAAAGATATTAGATGAGTCTTGACTCGCCTTTTCCTGCTGAGCTGGGTGAAGGGATGTGGTTCCTTTCTCATTCCATTTGGTGAGTTTCTTTCTGTCATCTCCTTGTTTGCCAATAAGCCAGTAAAAGTATGTCTCCATAAAAATGGTCAGTATGGGTGCATGGTGTGCAAATATACCTGAGCTGGTATTAGTCCTTTGGGCTGGGATGGCCGTGGAAAGGGCAAAGTGGTTGAGATGATCCTCAGTTGGTTTTTTTTGTTTGTTTGTGTTGTTTTTTTTTTTTTTAACCGAATTAAAAAAAAAAGTGAAATTTTATGAGGCTGATAGCAATCCAGTTGGTTAAATAAGCATAATTCATGTTTCCCTCCTGTTGTGTGTTTTGCAAATAGGCTTTTTTGAGAGCAGATTGATTATTAAGTGCTTGAGATAGCATGTTAGGATCAAGTGACATGAAACATTTGTACCTGACATGCCTTAATGAAATGTTAAAACAGTGTACGCTGATCTAAGAATTAAAGAAGTATAGAGGTAAAAGTGCTTTATTTGATGACAAAAAGAAAATTATATTTGTGCTAGTCCTTGCAGGTAATGCTCATCCAAGAGCTCATTTTGCCCTAGAGACCATATTGTGTATTATTTACAGGTTTGTAGAAAAATCATGTTGAAAAGGATATCTGAAAGTCCAGTACAAACTTCTTCTCAAGGGCATTGAAATCAGGATATAGCCATAATAATGTCCAAAGTTCAGTCTACAGAATGGCACACAAATATTGTGGAGGGACATGGGAGATGTGAGAAAAAGGTGTATGTAAAGTCAGGTTGTCTAACTCTGTTTAAATGTGATGATAGAGTGTGCTGCTGTATACATATATAGATTTTTAATTTTTTTTTTAATGAGTTCACCTGATATTGCCATGTACAGGTAATTTTATCTCTGGTAACTCCACATGTCGGTGGGAATAGAAACATCCCTAGAGCCAAGAGCTGACTCTTCTGTTGGATCAGGTGGTGGAAGGGAATCCACAACATCTGTGCAGGTCAGAAGGGTGGGAGGAATATGCAAGCTGAAGGCCATTGTATCTGGAAAATGTCTTTAAAAATTCCTCTACCTACTTCCTCTGTTCTGAAAAACCATTTGGGAGAGGAAATTCTGTTTTTAATCATAGATACACATTTCTGTTGCAAGTTTGAAAAGATGCAGCAGGAACCAGTTCAACACCAATGGGGAGATACCATGGTTGGCCAAATAGCTCCTCCCATTTTAAGTTCACATAAATTAAAGTCAGAAGTTGGAAAAAAATAATGTCAAGAGAAGCTGGACAAAACAGATAGTCATGCACTTCATTAAACATAGCTTAGAAACACGATGGAAGTGGGTCCTTTCAGATTTTTTGGTTGCTTAATAAATCTCTATTTTGTATTAAGGAATACATTTGCTTTAACATGAATATTGACACTGTGGAATAATGAAAGCTAGTAATTTTTGGGTTTCCACAACTCAGCATTATGCTGCTATGTTTCCTGCTTGTTTTTATGCTAGTCAGTGTTGACCCTAAGCATTCTTGGATTTGTGAGTCAGAGATGACACTGAGATGCCTTAATACAAAAATAAAATGGAGAAAACCAAGAATCCATGTCTTTTTCTGTGCATAGGGCACAGGTGAGTTCATTTTGTTTTGGAAAGGCAGCCTTGGCCCATCTTGGACACCGTTAGGATGTTAAGGATCAAACTTCTCTCTTTGCAGTACTAATGTAAATACAGTCTGTCCAGTGATTTTACTGGCTGTTTTGAAAGTATTCAACTGCTGGATTCTATTATCTTTTATTCTATTATCAAGAATAACTTGAATAACCTGGAAAGGACTCTAAGCCTAGCAGAATGTCAGGTGTGGACGCAGACTAGAGCTACAAATTTTAATTAAATACAACCCCCCTGTAATTTATAGTTCAAATTAAAAGTCAAAATTTGGGAGGTCCTTTTAAAGAGAGAGCTTCTGTCACTAAAAGCTCTACTTTCTAAGCAGGCTTTCAGGCACATTTCTAACCTTAAAATACTCTGAGGTTTGACATGATTTAGCAGTTTATGGAATCATCACTCACCTTTAAGGTTTAGATATTTTTTCACGTTGCACATGCCATGACATCTGTTTTGCAGAAAATAAGATTGTTCTCAACAATGTCAAGTGGAGAGAAAGATGGAGTCATAGGGGATAGTGAAATGTGGAATCCCTTGAAGCTGTATTTTAAGGCTTTATGACTGACAAAGCAGATGTGCTTTTTCTGCAGGGACCATCTTTTTCTTCTGCGTCTTTACAGCACGTAGCACAAGGTGTTCAGTTGCACAATTTGGACTGATAGCAAGAATAACATATGCATGTTAGAAATCCTGTAGAGACAAGACTGCTGTTTCACTGTGAGTCAAGGTCAGCTGTGGGTGAAGAACATGGTGTTAACTTACTTGGCTAACTTGTGGGAAATGCAATTTTTACTGTGTCTCTCACCATGGATTTGAGAGTGAAATAATTATGGGCCAGTGTTTTAAAGGAAACAACTTATTCTTTGTGTTGTCTGTATCAGTAATGACATAGCCAAAACCTCTGGAGATTGGTGTGTGTATGGTTATAGATATGTATAGTTGTCTTGTATACTGATGCCATCCAGCTGAACTTTGCATCATCATCAGTTGTGCTTTACAACAGTGTGTTCAAGAGGAAGTCCAGCCCCTTACCAGCTGTTGGTAAGGTAAAAAAACCTCTTATAATTGTAGGTGAGGCACAATTCCCATTTGCCTCAAATGCAAGTATGTGAGTGATCCTGTGCTGGGGGTTGCTGAAGATAAGCTATTCCAGGACATCTTTTTGATGTACAGCGTTCCATGTACTGAAGACTCAGTGTACTTTCATCATTCCAGACAATTTCAGCCATAATCATCTCTGATTTATGTAATGTATGGGTGTGGATCTCTGTGGCAAGCTGAAAATTCAACAGAAGTGTTAGTTAATTATAAACTTACTGAATATATGATTTTTCTAAAAATATTTTTGAAATTAAAGTATACCAATATGTCGGTCTCTGTAGTTGCAAGCTACAACTTGTTGCAGATTGTTATTCATTCTTGGAATGAGTGACACTGTTTGTTTCTTATACCCTAGGAAAGACTATGTAGTTACTCGGTTTTGTAGATAAGTGGCAGGATAAAAAAGGTTTTATTTATAAAGCAGAAAAAAGCCTTCTAGTAATGAGGTAGTACAATCTCATATATTTGATCTTTTTTTGGGACAGAGAAGTGAGCTAGGTGACCTTTTTCTGGTGGCCCTGTTTCCTGTGACTGCAGAACTGCAAAAGAAAATGTGAGCAATTAAAAAAAAAAAAAGGCAATGCAAAAAAGTGAAAATAAAGGATTTGTTGAATGAGGCTCTTGAATGAGGCTGATCCTCTCTTTCTGTGAACATGGAGCAGGTGGAGACTAGCTAGCTGCTGCAGATACTAGTAATGATCTAGTCACAGCCCTGTGGAACTTTGTGGCAAGGAATTTATCAAGGTGCAAAATGAAAAAAGTCTTATCTCTGATTAACTTAAGCTTTGACTTGAGTCAGTCTCTTAGGAAAGCAAAGTTGCAGTTTGCTTTGTGGGAAGTTTTGTGGGAGAAAACTGCAAGTCACATTCTAATAAAAATATAAGCAAATTTTTACACATCTGGCAGAATTAGGTGCATCACAGTAGCTGTGATAATCTAGGACTATCATAATAGAAATTTTAGAGAGAAGGATAACCATCTTTGATTACTTGATTACTCTAGCTAGTATATTTAGTAAATAGACAAATCCTTAAAAACAAAGCTCTTCTTTGATTCAGAAATGAAACAGTCTCTTTGACAAGGAAGCAGCTGTGGTCTGAAAGCCTGAGAATTGCAAGCGTGGTGCAGTGGTTCCCCCGAGTCAATTGCCATGTGATGTTAGAGTTACTTACAGTCATTGCCATCTATTGGTAGTTTAATATTTGTGTTTTGGTAGTGCTTAGGGCATCAGCCAACTTAAGACTTAGGAGGAGGCTCCTCAAATATGGTAAGTAAAGTCCTCTTTCCTAGTTTGCACTCAAGGGTTGTAGGCTGAAACTGAGAGTCTTTGGGGATTCATCTTTAGGCAGGCTGGTTCTTTTAATTGCCGCAACAGATGACAATTTTTTTTTTATATCCAATATTTGCAATGGGTATTTAAGTATTCAAAAGGGAAAGGTTTCTCAGGACCTGTATGTGCTTGCATGAGTGGCAAAGCTTGTTCCCTGCTGGCCTGGTTTGATTATTAGTTGGGCCTCTGCTGTACGTGTCCAAGGAGACTGGCAAACTGTTAAAGACTGACCCTTTATACCGGTAGGGAAGTTGTTTGAAGTGATGAGGAGAAACAGAAGATAGGATGGTAATTGACCCTTTTGAATATGTGAAAGAAAGAGGGATTTCTGCAACAGGCAGACAGAGCTCAGACCAAGTGAAGTAATTGTTACCTGAGATAATGGATTCTGTGTCCAAACTCTGATAGCAGATCAGTGTGCCTGTTTACATTGGGGGTTTAGCATAGCAGCCTATTGGTGACCAGAACTTTCCTGCACAGTGTTGTTAAGCTCACTGTAAGCAATTCTTTGTAAAAATTGGGCCAAAACATTTGCCTCAGACAATCAAACTGCTGTCATCTGCATATGTAAATGCTGCATAAGTTTTTGCCCCAGTTATGCAATTTGTTTTTGCATTTTGAGGGTTTCAGGAGGCTGATTGTGATTTTAAGACTGCAGCTGTTGATGGGTAGCAGTGCAGGAAAAGGAAATCCACGCATTTTTGTTCCAGAGTAACAGGTATTTGCGTCTTCCTGTATAAATATTTTAATTTCATTAAAGAAGAGAAGTGTATGCATGTTACTGGTTGGTACAAATGCTCTCCAGTGACTGGTTCCCTCACTCAGACGTGCAGACTGTGCCTCCCAGAACACTCACCTCTGCTTCTGGTGCTCTTCAACTGCTTCTGGCTTCAGAAATGTGGCAGGTATGACCTGGACAGATACTCTAGGTAAAACTCTGAAAGTCACAGGCACTTTTGCTATTGACTTTAATTCTACCAGGATTTCATCACCCAAGTCCAGCATCTTTTGAACATTTTACTGATCCATTGATGATGATTACTTTGAAAAGAACATGCTCACCAGTTCACATTAGGAGCATTGGGGAAGTTCAGCTTCTGCAGCATTGGTATGAGATCCAAAGAGTGTTGAACACAGTGGGAGGACTCCCATTGTCATCTATAAATTTTGGTAAGTAAAATAAGGAGGGCTTCCAAAATTTTTAGGAATTAGAATGATGTTTATTTAATGGATCTAGAATGCTTACAGAAATAAATTCATTTTTCAATGCTTTAATAATGCTCTGAGATACAGAAGAAAATATTTAATACACAAGACAAATGTACAGACCTTGTTAGACATTTTTCCTTGCATACGCCGTATTTCTTCCACATTCTTTCTTCCATATCCTTCCTTGCCAATATTCTCCTCTTCCTTTCTTTTTCTGATGGTATTTAAATTTTTCCATTTTACAGGGTGGCCTGAAGATGCCTGTAATTCCATTTTTGGTTCTTTGTGTCTCAGTCTGTGGCCACTGGCTATTGGGAAGACTTCTGAGACCTATAGATCTTTCTCAGAGATCTGATGGAAATACATTATTATTTTCCATGTATCTGTTTTTTTTTTTCTCAGAACTACCATTTGCAAAAAACAATTGTGTTTCTGTTATGCAATGATGCCTGTTGGAAAACAGAGAAGATCTGAAGAAAAGACGATGTGAAGCTATTAAAAAATAGGTTGTCTTTTTGCCCTATAGAATGCAATAGCTGTTACTGGATAAAGATTGCAGGGCAAAATGTGGCCCTTCAGACTGGTGTGATTGACTTCTCATCAGCACCTTCTGCAGTGCGGGAGACAAACCAATCATCAGAATCAGCAGTGCACTGTCCTGGGACCTCTTGGGGTTGGAGAATATTCCAGAGCAGCAGTCAGGTTGTACTGCAGCTGAGAGTGATGATCACTCTGTCCCAGCCCACGCAAGGAGCATTTTGGCATCTTCTTCTGATGAAACCATTCACCTTCTCCCCTGCTTTGAGCAGAAGTGTTGCTGTGACAGATGTCTGAGGTCAAGGGGCACAGAAAATGTGAGAGAAAGGGCTCCAGAAGAGAAACTGGCTTTAAGCAGTGAATTACTTCTTTGGCTACCATTAAAAAAAAAAAGGAAAAAAAAAAAGGAAGCCCATACCAGCAAGCCCAATGCTTTAGTACAACAGTAAGGATAACTGTAATTGGAACAAATGTCTGCACTTTTGTAATTAATTAATCATTAATTGCAGTGAACATTTTATAGGTCACAAATTGTTTAAAGGTAAATGCTCCCATTATGTGAAACAGGTATATCCAAGTCATATATCCTATCAGTTTGCTGTATTGATTTTCACCATTAGTCAGTATTGTGAGAGGAAATGCACATTAGTAGATGTGTCTTGGAAATGATTAGTGTTGGCTAGAACTAAGTATAGTGCAGGTGGGAGTGTGCAATCTCTCAACCATTACTGCTCATGCACTGTAGTGCTGGCAAGGCAGTTCCCCTAATATGCCACTGTTGAATAGCAGCTATAATTTTGCTGCAAGCTGAGTAGGGCTTCTGTGACAGAGATAAAGCCAAGGACTATAAGTAATCTCTTTACATTTAGCTATGCCTTTTATCCTAAACGGGGCAGGGACCAAATGCTTAGAGGTGAAGTACCAATCCATTAAAACGCTGCACCACATAGATTTCAGAGCCTGCAAGAACATGTTCTTGCACCTCAATATAAAGTCTGCTGTCCTCAGACATGCTGAACTAAAGCTTGTTTAAAAAAAGTTCTAAGAGGGAGGTAACAGTGAGCTCTGGTAGCAAAGGGCAGCTCTGAATGCAAAGCAATTTTGTATCTGAAAGCAGTGCTAGTGATAGGACTACTTTGGGAAGTCCATAGTCCAAAACTTTGCACAGACCTTTATTCTCAGAGAAATCTTCCCTTGAGTCTCAGGTAGAGCAGCAAGAACATCGTCCACAACAGCCTTCTTTGAATCAAGCTTTCTAGTATGTATCTGGGGATTCCTGTTCTTGTGTGTTTTGCACCAACGGCCCAGTAAAGGCTATTAGACTTGGAAGGAGGCCACAATAGGCACAATTAATATTTTATTCAGTATAATCCTGCATTGGGTGGAATTTGGCAGTCCTGTAGTGAGAGGCTGCTGGCCTCAGTTGTCTTACAAAGTCTCTTCCTGTGTCATTGGTTCCCTTCTTTCATTGTATATAAAAGCTGTGTTTTGTCTGATGGTGATAGAATCCCTTTAATTATCTCCAAGACTGTCACTCAGCCAAAAAGATTAATTCTTCATTCTTGTGGGATAGTAAAATCTATGCTTTGTTCATTGTTATCCCCTAGCAATACCCATCTGATAACAGTAACTTGGAAAACAAGTTTCCCCATTTTCAAGGGGAGGAGGAAAGGTTATGGCTGATTAACCAAAGAATATTCCATCTCTGAGCTTTGTTTCTGGGAGGGCTCAATTCAAAGTGTGGATCTTCACCTGCATTCTTTACGCATGAAGTAGAAATTACCCACAAGTCTCCAATCGTTTCCTGTAGTTTAGAGATCTTAAATCAAGATGAGTATTGTGATGTCCTAAGTCTCGTCTCCTCTGTAGTGCACAACATAGATCCTCCATATTTTATGCTTTGAGCCTAACAAGTTCCAGCTGAGTATTTTCACCTGGTTCTTCTGAGTTATCATGTTCTACCCAAGGTGCAAATACTATGAAGTGGATGTTTTATGGGTATCTAATGGCTGTCCACTGGATAAATGGTTGCATTGAATTTAATAACTCAGAATTCACAGAATCAGAGGATCAGTTAGTTTGGAAAAGACCTTTGAGATCATTGAGTCCAGCATGTGACTTAGCACTACCAAGTTAACTAGACCCTGGCACAAAGTGCTCTGTCAAGGCTGTCCTTAAACACGTCCAGGTGCAGTGACTCCACCACCTCCCTGCTCAGCCCATTCCAATGTCTAATCACCCTTTCTGGGAAGAATTTATCCCTATTGTCCAACCTAAATGTGCCCTGTTATAGCTTGAGGCCATTTCCTCTTGTCCTGCTACATGTTGCTGGCTTACAATCTCCTTTCAGGCAGTTGCAAAGAGCCATACGGTCACCCCTGAGCCTCCTCCAGGCTATGTAATCCCAGCTCCCTCAGCCACTCATAGGACTTATGCTCTAGACCCTCCACCAGCTCCATTTCCATTTTCCGGCCTTGCTCCAGCACCTCTATATTCTACCTGAGTTGTGAGGCCCAGAACTCGACACAGAACTTGAGCAGCAGCCTCAGCAGTGCCGAGTACAGGGGGACAATCCCTGCCCTGATCAGCTGGCCACACTATTGCTGATTTGGGCCAAGATGCCATTGGCCTTCTTGGCCACCTGGGCACTTGCTGGCTCATGTTCAGCTGTGGTCAACGAGCAACCCAGGTCCTTTTTTGCTGGGTCACCTTCAGTTCATGTTGTGCTTATTTTTTCACATGGCCTGTTCATACTTGGATCAATATAAATACACAAGTCTAGATTTGTGGTGCATTTTTGTTTTGAGTGCTGTAGTGAGTTTTGCTAGTTTCTGTAGCCTCTTGTCAGCTATGTGGTGATGATGTTCTGCAGACTGATTTGGGGCTGTTTACTCTTCTCAGCTATCCATCTGAATGCATCAAACTTTGTCTTCCTTGGAAGAACTGAAGATTTGTTAGTAGTAGGAGATGCCAACTAGTGTACTACTCAAATATTGAGGTCTTTCAAGGTCTTGGTTTTTTTTTTTCCTATTCTTTTTAAGTGACAAACATGAGTATGAATGCTGATGTGTGTGAGCAGGTGGGTGATGTAACCATTTAGCTTGCAATGCAGTTCATGGGCAGGGGCACATGCAGAACTCCAGGAAGCTGTGATTGGGAAACTACAGGCCACTTATTTTTCCAGTTCCTTTCTTCTCCATTGGGTAAATCTGAACCTGGTTCTCATAATTCTACATCAAAATAACTTTGCATTGGAGAAAAAAGGCTCTTTCTTTTCCATATTACTCGGTGTTTTCAGAGAAGTATCCCAACAGGTCAACTGCCAATGAAGAATGGTTTCTGTAAGAAGCACACATCATTCATAAATGTTTTCTTAATTTCTTGGACAACTATGAGGTTAATCTGGGTACCTAAGCTACTTCACTGAGGACATCCTTTTCAATAGGGAAAGAATTGTCTTAATTTTTAATTGTCATAAAATAAAATGTTACTTTTGTGCAATTAAAGTGGGTAGAGTTAACTTCTTATTCCAAAGCAACTTTTTCATTCATATGACTATGTAGATTTTAAACCTGTAATTTTTCAAGATGTTGTAATAGTTAATAATCAAAGACTTTTTCAAACATCTTCTGTCATCTTTGATATCTACATTGAAGTTGGAGGATTGTAGATAGAGTAGTGATAAAATTATCAATTGATAATTATCTATAGACTAAAGAAAAAAACATTATGTTTTCATGGTGATTTAATTTGGATGACAATTTCTTGACATGACAAAATTCACAAGAGAACTTTTAACATATTAACAGATACTTTATATTAGATATCCTGTAGCCAAAATGGTGTACCTTGCTCTTGGGTCGCTTTTAAGATACACTGATATGAAATTAGTATGTTTCTAAGTATTTCTGGTCAGGACCTGGTTACCCTTCTTTATAGTGTGTATACATATATATATATATATATATATATATACTAAATGCAACACCAATACTTAAACTATTGAAAGGAAGAGGAGACAAGGGATACATGCTTAATCTGGTGTAATTTAGTGTTTTTTCCAGTTTCTTACATGGCTGTAAAGAAAGCCATAGTTATAGGTAGCCTGTTTTCTAGATAAAATATTCAAAGCAATTTAGTAATTAATACAGAGGATGTTTTACCACTGTGGAAAAAATATAATCACTTGGTCATATAATGACCATAGAGCAAAATGCACTTGAAATTAGTCAAATGCATTTATGTGAACAGCTGAAGGAAGTCTTTAGGTAATCATTCCAGAATATCTTCTCTGGCTTGTGTATATACACACATATACTGTGATTTATGTGAAAGAGAACAATGGAATAGTGTGTAGAATGGGGAGCCTGAATGGTTTTGTTCATGTTCTTGGATCAGACCTGGATATCAGCATTATCTCCAACATACTCAGTTACTGGAGCTCTGTGATATCATACCTCAGGACTTGGGACAATTAGCCAGCCCTTTGTATGGACAGCTCTCACAGACACATGGAGTGATTCCTGGGGTTTTCCAGTACAGGGCCAGAACCTGGACTTCAGTAATCCTTGTTGGCCACCCTTCCAACTTGGGATATTCTGTGATTTTGAGCTTTGTTTTTTTTTGTAATTCATTAACACAAATGTTTTCTGAAAACCTCAGATATCCATGGTTGGGCACAGTTAAACACAAGATGCTGAACAGGACAGAGCATTGTTTTATAGTAAAACACAACTTTTTCTTTCTGAGAGGCCAGGCCATTGTGTCTTGCTCGCAATCTCAAGACCAAACTCACTGCCAAGTAAGTGATCAGTGAGGAATTTTCCCAGTGTCATTAAGATAGAGTCTTCTGTGGCAGAGACTTGGAGGTCTCTGGAGTGTGAGGATTGTTGCACTTGCTGAATCGTCTTGGTGTGTTCTAGCTGATCATTTTCTTGCCATTTCTGAAGGCATTTCTTATTTCTGGCAAAACGATAACCCTTGTGTTTTCCTTTGACACAAAGCAGATCAAAAGGTGATTATGCCATTTCTATGTGATGCCACTGAGGCCACAGTGATAAGCTTGAGCTTAGACTACATGATACAGTACTTGTTTAGCGTTATAATGTTATTGAAACCTTTTGGCAGTTTGGCTGCTAAAACTGAAAATTCTTTTGCTTGACCCAGTATTTTTGTTTTGGTTCATTGGAGTACTGGAAATACCAATAATTGGCTTTATTTCACAAAAACACTTAACTTGACCTTCATGCATACACATATAATCAATAAAGGCAGAAATACCCCTGTAAATAGTGAAGAAGTTGCTTCTGATGAACAGAAAATGTGTTGCTTATATTTCACTGTATTGTTATAAATGAGATGGTCATAAAAAGAAGAATTAATGTTGAACTTACCAAAGATTATCAGTATTGATAGAGAACAAGAATTGGCCGAGTGTAAACATTTACATTCATTTTGGACTCTGGCAGCAGGCCACTGGGGCCATCGCTAGGAGTCCACAGTGATGAGCCAAGTTCCAAGGGAACTGGGAGGAAGGAATATTCCTGGTGTGTTTGTTGAGTGCACCGAGGGAAAGTATTTGACCTTTTGGTATGGATGATAGGGCAGACAGTGGCCTCTAGAGGAAGTTATTGGGTACAGACTCACTGGTCCTGAGAGGCCAGAGACTCCTGTGCTATTTCATACCTTCTTACAAGTGATCTGGTTAGATTTGTCAGAGCAGCTGAGGGTGATGAGAATGTTTAGAGACTGGCAGACAGACAGGAGGGGACATGACTGCACGGGAGCAGTGGTTGTTTGGGAAGAGCAGGGATCCTGCACTACTTGGTAGCCTGCAAAGAGAACTGTAACTAATCATGACTTAGCACTTGGGGTGGTCCAAAGCAGCAATGAACTAAAACCCACGCTATGTCAAATAACAAATATGCCACTAAATTAAAAGAATTTTCAAGACATGCACTCAAAGTTTAACCTGATAGTTGATGTGTTCACAAGTATCCACATGTGTAGCATATCTGCTGTGTATGGAAATTTGATTTGTCAAGTAACTAAAATAAGAAGAAAGTCTTTACATAATGTTTAAAAGATAAATTCACTTGTTTTTAACGTGGCTTTCTTTGTTAATTGGGGATTCAGTCTTTAAAATGTGTTTATTACTGCTTTTATGTTTACCTTCATTTGACATTTGAAGCGTTTAAAGATGTAGGTACCAAAGAAAAAAAATCTAATGTCATGGCATAGCATTTTAGCATGTCCTTAATCTGAAAAATAGTCCCATTGAACAGAGAGAGGATGTTAATGATCTTCAAGCTGAGTATTTTGGTCGTTGAAAGATTTAAGACTCACTGTCCTTACCTTAATAGTTTTAGACTGGCTGTCCAATAAATTCCATCATGTGCTTCAAGTAAGAAATCTGAAAAAAAGTGCAAGAAATGTTTTGTTAAGGTTTTTTTTTTTTTGGTAGTCACAGTAATTTTATGGGATACTTTTAATATAGTGATTATGAAATTTTCAAGCAGAAGTTAAATTTTCAAGCAGTTGGTATCCATTTAATGCAAAAAAGTTTCTCTCTCTTTAAAACTGAGTACCTAAGATTTAGTATGTGATTTCTTTTCTCCTGCATCTCTGTTCTGTTAATCCAGGACAATGCTATTTGCTTCTATTTCTCCAAGGGCTGTTTGATGCATTCTGAGGGGATAGAGAGGGCTTGTTTATGAGTTACACACGCACTTTGCTCTACATGCTTGTGCCCCAACATTAACAATAAAGCTGGCTGGCTACGAAAAAGATAGAGCAAGATTGGAACTGATGCAGCTAAATTGCATGCAAATATTGCTTCAAACTGAAAACATTTACTATTTGTATGTTGAGAATCAGTGAAGCCCTGTATTCTGGCTCTAGTGTTTGCAGCAATTCCAGTCCCAGCGGGGTGAACAGTCTGCATGATCCGTCTCTGCTGAATTCTGTTCCCTGCTGCTTTCCTTGTTTTAATAATGTCTGACCTTCCTGCACTATTTTCATTTCCCCCTTTTCAAAATGTAAGTGTACCAGAACCTTATCAATAGTAGGAAGAATTAGAGAGAAGGCTGTGTGGTTATATCTAACATGGATGCTGCAGTGAATCCTTATGAAGTTTAAACAGTACAGTATTGCTTACTCAATGGGATAGATGTCTCCAACTGGGATTAATGTCCTAATTTTGCAACATAACTAGACTTCTCATACCAAAATCTAAAGAGTGCCAGAGTGTCAATTTCCTACGTGTTTCCCCTCTCACCTCTAATTTACCCTGTAAGCATGCACATCCCGACACATATGCCTTCTCACATGCGATCTATTTGTATTCAGTGTAATCCCATTACTATGGTTCCCATGCATCTGGCAGTCTTTAATGTATTTATGTTCATGACACTCTTTCCAGACAGACATGTATTTTTATCCTATATTGCAGAGAGGAACCTGTGTGCCTTTTTTCAAAGTTGTATAGGAAGACTGTGACAGAGTTGGCATAGGTATTGGACATGGCGCTTGCTTATCCATCTTCCTTTTAGCAGCAATGTTGTAATCTGGCAGAAGCTTTGAGTACCTTTAGTTGCTCTGTTAGGAATTCTGAATCCCTGTATCCGTTTGTAGCAGCCATTTTACTGGCACTTGCGACAATGTCACACACTCAATAGGAAAATTTCTGTGAGCTTTTGTGAAATGTTAAACAGTTTTGTGATTTCATTCCAAGCGATCTGAAAGAAAAGAAGTAAAACTAAAATAAGTGTCAGTGAAAGAAGGAGTTTTTCAGGTGGAGATATGATTGTGCCTTTGAGAAAACATGTCATGATAAAGGATTCGATGACATTGGGTAAACCAGGCAAGAGGGTAGGAGTGCAAGGGAGATTTAAACAAGATAAGTAAGATAATGAGGACAGCTGGGATATCTATGCATAGCAAACAATTTGCTTGGCAAATTTGTTCTTATTCCTTCTTCGTGAGTTGTGTATGAACAGATTTTTCTCAATTTTTTAGTTATTCAAAACTGTTTGACAAATGTATCTTTTGAACAGATTTAACATAAGCATTGCTGGTGGACTTTCTTTGTAGCATGTTCTCATTACTGTTGTCAGATGGCTGGTGGCCATAGCCACATAGTGTTGGTTCTGTTCCTTCACTAGTCAGGGTACTGAGCTGCTGCTGTGTGACCTGGGTGACCACTCTCAGCTGCTTATTCCTTGCAGTGTACATTTCAAGAACAATCCATGGATAAAATTATTTTTAAGAATCTCTGTGATAAGATTTAGGAATACTGAACACTGTCAGTAAGGTCAAGGTCAGTTTACATGGCAGAAAAAAAAAGGGCTATTTTTCCACACAGAGTATATTTGCAGTGAATAACTTAGCTAACTGTAGACACTGTAAATCCACTTTGGCAGATGGTTAAGTCTGTGTTGTGACCCTCTTTTCTGCCCCAGGGATTGTTTCCTGAGTGTGGCCTCATCTGGGTTGGCATTTTAATCTGAAAATATTTGTTAGGATGTTACAAAGCTGTCTAGATGAAGTTAAAAAATTTCAGTGAATAAGAAATCAAATAATTACTGGAAAATTAAATACACCTCACTTATTTTAATTTTTCATATGTCTCCCAACCTGTTTAGCAATGAGTACCACAGTAGTAAGGACTATTTATGTAGAGAACCTTACAGGTGTTATGGAGAACCTGTTAATTTTATGTGATTATCTGTGTGTCAAAGCAAACATTATTTCTGTTATTTAAGAAATACAGATAATGTGGTAGAAGCTCTACTGAAGTACTGCAAGCTTTGGCGATTCTAGCTTGCCTTTTTTTTTTTGCTAACAGAATGTATTTTGCGAAGAAGGCCAGCATACAGTGTTTAATCTTTTTTGCCCTTAGCTCACAGATGCTACTGTAGGAGTATTGCAGAGGCTGACGTAGTTTTTAGCAGTTATGTTGGTGTAACTTTGTCTCTGTATAAAAGACACAGTGAGGAAGATCTGTTAGGCAACAAATAAGGAGAAAAATCAAATACTGTGTAGACTTCAACAGCTTTCATGTTACTGAGGTCTTTGGTTGCAGAAAGGAACAACTCGTTTAAGACAGTAATGTTACTCAGCTGGCTTTTGTTGTGATGGAGGCAGAGATACTGCGAAGTCTCAGCAGCTGTGTCTAGTGGTGCAGTCTCTACTGGGAGACACGTCTTTCTTTCCAAAGTGAGGGCAGGGCTGCATAATGCAGTCAGTATCGAGTATCTCTCTTTGGCCTGTAAAGGACAATCAACGCCTTCAGCAATGTTTGTTGTGTGTAGGTGGCAAGGTGTTGGTGGGAGGCTGCAGGGGTGGCCTCTGTGGGAGGTGTTCAGGGCCTGCTGTGCCAGTTTCATTTGGCTCAGTGATGGACCCACTGCAGGACACAGCTGAGCCCATCAGCCAAGACAGTGCATCTCTGTGGTAACATAAGGAAGGGCAAAAACACTGCATAGGCACAGAGGAGTGAGGGGGGGAAAGTGTGAGAAACCTTGCAAACACCACGGGCAGAGAAAGGGGAGGAGGGAGAGGAAGCACTTATGAACACCAAGGTTTAAGATACTCCTCAGCAGCCCGTGGAGGAGATGATGGTGGAGCAGGTAGTCTCCTGCAGCCAATGGAGAGGACCGTGGTGCTGCAGATATCCATACTGCAGCCTGTGGAGGATCCCGTGCCAGAGCTGGTGGATACTTCCAGAAAGATCTGTGGAGAGCACATGGAGGAGAAGGTTTGTCATGAAGGCCTGCAGTCTATGGAAGGACCCACACTAGAAGAGGGAAGAGGTGGGAGGAAGAGTGGCAGAGAGGAGCTGTTATGGATGGATCCTACCCCTGCTTCCTGATTCCCTTGGGGCAGGGAAGACTGGAGGTAGAGTAGGAAATTAATAAGTGAAGTTGAGCCTGGAAAGAATGTGCAGGTGAAGGGAAGGTATTTTAGTTTTTGTCTTTGTTTCTCACCATTCAACTCTATCTTTAATTTGCAATGAATGAAATTAATATTCCCCATATTAAGACTGTTTTGCCCTTAATGGCAATTGTTAAGTGATCTCAGTGTTCTTCTCTCAACCCATGAGCCTTTCCATCTTTGTTTCTCCATTGTTTTGAGGAGGGGGAGTGCAAGAGCCATTGGGCAGTTGTCATCAACCTACAGTCATTATTGTGAAAGGTTGCAATTTTGCATTTCTGAAAGTAATGTATCAGAAAGAGCAGATCAGTTATTTGTGCTGAAAAGCAATGTAAAAAGTACATAAACATTAACAAACTAAAAGAACTGACATTACGGGATGATTATAATGTTGCTGCAGGCATTTGGAAATACAGGTTGAGTTTTCAGAGTTTGCATTCTGAAATGTCCCGGGATAAGTTCTGTGCTTTAACTTACATGATAATGTTGCCCTTTGGTTTGAGAGAATGAGAGGAAGAAACAGGCTGTACTAGAGAAACTTTGTAACAGCAAAAGAAAAGTAAATATAGCCCATAAAAACATGATTAAACTTGCAAATTAGTTGTGTTTGTGGGTTAGTTTGTCCATGTTCAATTTGTCATTATTGAAGTCTAGTTCTTAGAGGTTCAGTGAGGTTAAGAACTAACAAACTTGGATAACTGAAGTTAATTAGAGATGCAACCTGCTTTATTGTGTAAATCTGTTTACAGATCAACTGTTGAAATAAGCATTCACAAACATCTTAGACTTTTCTGAGGCTGGTTTGATAGACAGAAAGAAAGATAGGCATTTCCTGGAGAGGTTGTGGAGCTTGTGGATGCCCCATTCCTGGAAGTGTTCAAGGCCAGGTGGGATGGAGCCCTAAGCAACCTGATCTAGTGAGGGGCATCCTTGCCCCTGGCAGGGGGGTTGGAACTAGATGATCTTTAAGGTCCCTCCCAATCATTCTGTGGCAGTCGCACAGACCCATATGTATATAAAAATACTTTGAAAAGTTTTATTTCTCTGTATTTGTTTCTTGAAAAAGAAGCATGAAATCTGAGCACGTGCATACACACACAGAGACTGCTTCTCTTTGGTTAATCTTTTCCAGCTACCTGAGAAGAAATTTTGCGTTGTGCAGTTTCTTGCATAATTTTGCTGACCAAGAGGCTGAACTGTTTTATTCGCATGGAAAACTTCTACTTGATTCCATGATAATAACAGTAATATAATATGCTACAGGTACTGCTTGAAAAATATATGTGATTGGCACAGGTTTATATGTTTTCTTTAGTTTTTTATGAACATATGAAACATATGGTTTTTACGTGCATTTTATAAAGCTATGCATTTCATAGACAACTCTTAAATCTTATATTTTTTTAAATAAAGGGAGATATCTTGGTTAAAAAAAAAAATCACATTTCATAAGCTGAAGCCAAACTTTTTTCTGTATGAGGATAACACTAGAAGTTATCATTTGACAGTTATTTCATGTATTCTGTGAAAAGCATGGATGATGTTAGTGCAGTGTCTAGTGAAGGTTCCAAATCACAAATCCACTACCTTGATTGGTGCTAATTGACATCCTTGTTGGAGGTATCAGTAGAA
Organism: Melospiza georgiana; assembly: GCF_028018845.1. Lineage (NCBI taxonomy): Eukaryota > Metazoa > Chordata > Aves > Passeriformes > Passerellidae > Melospiza > Melospiza georgiana. Next base: position 95,274,889 of record NC_080432.1, read on the forward strand.
GCACCAAGGACTGAATAAGCATGAAGAACGAATTAGCCTCTTGCTCCTGGGGCAGAATCCTCCAGAACACACGAGGCACCCATGCTCAATAGAACATGGACCAATGGTTAAGTTCAAAGTACTGCCAATCTTCTACTTTTTGGGGGAAGTACAGTTATATATGGAAAAAAAAATAGGTTATAAAAGATAACTGAAAACCTACTGTGATTATTAGATTAACAGAATAATATTTAAATCTGTAAAATATATTAGAAAATAGCCTGAGGATCTAGTACCCAAGAAAAAACAGGAGAATGGAATAAAACTGTAGGATTAATCTGAGGGAGTAAAACATGTAACATTAATAGCCACATGGATGAAGGACTTGTTTTTTAAAAGAGGAGGACTTATGCTTATGTACATGATGACTGCCTATGCAGTTATACACACATACCAAAAAAAAGTGTGAAAACATGTCAAAGTGTATTTTCTACATCTAAACTTTCTTCCCGATTAGTTTTGCCTTTCTTTCTGTAAAAGGAATATATGTATTCATATATATCAGGTTGTGTTGTGGCACCAGTGTATGATACAGCAGTGGATACACCCAATATGATAAATACTGAGAGGATGACATAAATCAACCAGCAAAATATATGGGAATGTCATTGCTGTGATTCCTCATACTGAACTTATCCTCTAAGATGTCTGTGAGACCTTCCTGTGTTTATTCTGTTTCTGTGTTTTTGAGCTCTGAAATGTCAACAATTTGAATTTAGTCTTTCAGTCATGTTCTGTTCAATGGCCATACTTCCTGGCTTTGAGTGGTCTTCACTGTTGTTTTAGAAGATCCTTGTAAAATCAGCTAACTGCATACATTGCAAAGTGGGAGAAAATACATTTGTTCTAACAACAGCTGCCTTTAAAGAGTGTCCAGCTGAATATTTGAGGGGTGCAACTTTGTAGGCACCTTTCCTGGGCATTTGATGGACTGCATACAACACCCCTCATAAGCTCTGTGCTGGCTTCCATTCCTGTAGTTGACATAGTCTCATTAGAAATGCTTATTTCTTGTGTTTGATTAATAAATCTCCTTCCAGAGCACTGACTGTGTGAGTGGCAGCTGTAAAACGCTCTTACAAATCAGAGGGAAAGTCTGCCTAGATCCTTGAAAACTTAGATCTCTCTCTCAGTTTCCCATGCACTCTTCTTCACCCAAGAGAAAGGCAGGAAGGATAAAAGGGTTTTCTGGTGTTACTCAGAAGTTAATGAACTAAACTAGCAAAGCCATTCTAAATTTACAGCCCTGTCTCACTCAAAGCGCCCTGCCTTTTGGTGTCTCACATTGAATATCAGAGAAACTGCTAACTTGAGTGCATCAGTTCTCAGGGAACACATCAGCTGTCAGACACTGTCTCAGAGCACTTGGTTTCTCACAGGCTTGAAACTTTGTACCATAGGCCCCCTTACTGACATGCTGAACTGGAGGAAGAAGAAATGGTTGTTCTGGTTCTGGCATCCCTTGCTGGAACCTGCAAGGACCCGTGCCTGCACAGCAGCTGGTACTTGTCAGTGCGTTTGCTGTGCTGAATGCACTGCAATATAGACAGACACATGCAGCATGGGGAAGAGCTGTTTCAGCTAGAGGCTAGTGCTAGCACAAGAGTTAATTGGGAGTGGTAAGAGGATTTCAGACTAGGGGATCTGTAGGTCTCTGGACCAGCTTCCCAGAAGGAGTTTTATGGGATACTTGTGGGTTAATTTGTATCTATAACCTGTCTTCACAATAGGAAGGGCCTCTGATCCATATCTATCTTTAAAAGCAGCCAAATAATAGGAATGCTGTCTCCCTTGGCTAGGTTTCTGCATTGAGCTATAAGACAATATATATCTTCTGGTTACTTCTGTCTGATTAAAAGCTTCATTATTAATTCAGCTGCCTACTTGAGCACTTGTCTAGGTTTTCAGACTGCTGTGGCAAGACTGCTGTCTTGTTCCAGGAGACAAGGCTGTATCGCCACATCCTGTGTCACCTTCACTGGCTAATTCACCTGATCTCTCCCAAATCCAGCTCTGCCTCTGTTCCTTCCCAGACTGCCTCTGATTGTGTTTTCTGTTCTCTGACCTTCTCCCCCATTTTTTTTCCTGACAAGTTACTTGAGTTGTTTTTACTCTGGGAATTTGTCCCTCTCTTTTTCTAATGGCAAATAGGGACAGGTCACAGGTGCTGTCTTTTTTGCACCTAAACATTTCCTCTGCTTCTGTCGCACATCTAATCTCTATGCTAAACCTTCCCATTTATCACTTCACCATATGATGAACTTTAAAAGTTGTTCATTTAACTTTATCACTGGAGCCATCTGATTTCTCAAGTGAGTGCTGTATTTCTTTTCAGCTTTTTTTTCCTTCATTCTTGCTACTATATTTTAAAAATCTCTTACCTTTTTTTAGCCTTATACCATTATTAAATATGTTTGTCACTAAAGGATTTTCCTTCTTTTACCTTATTGGAAGGAGCCTGCATAAGGTGCATATGCACAAGAATTATATACTGTAAGAATTATGTTAGAGAGCTATTATGTCTTAGACTTTATCATTCTTCTGTGTGGAGATGAGAGAAACAGAAGTTGGTACATACAGACATATATCTACACTTGATTAAATGAATTTTGAGGAAAACTAATAATCTCATTTGTATTTGGACCCACATAAATACTGATCACAGTTAAAGAAAAAAGTCTAAAAATGGGAATTGCATAAGCAGCCTAATTTTCATTCTTCAAATGAGGAAGTAGTCTGATTAGGGACTTGGTTACAGGAAGAAATAAAAGCTGTTTCTTGTGTATATCAGGGGATTTGGAAACAGTGCAAAGATTATGTAGTAGTTAAGCAGTAAGGAAGATTTAGTTTGGAGGTTTGAAGAAGTGCACAAATGCAGTTTCTGTCAGCATCTCTTCATAAGTCCTGATGGAGTGCTTTATTGACACTTATATTGAGTCAGTTCCTGAGTGAGCAGCCTTAGGCCCGTTACAGAGCTGTGCCCTGTGTAACCACACTGGTGTCACTTCAGTTGTTCTTGATTTCTGCTGTTGCTTAGAACAAACAGAAAACCTCTTGTCATGCAGATGTACACAGAGAAATGGCAAGGAATATATTTGAAATGTGTACATAAAAATATTTTTCACCTGTCTACTTAAATATGTGTTTGGTATCTGAGTGATAACACTGTGAGTTGTCTCCTCACTCGGTGTCCTTACAAACTGCAGTTCTAGCAGGTGCTGTCCTGAAAGGCAAACCCAAAAGTCTGCACACTCTCAGGCCTGTATGCAGAGATTTCTGTTAGCCATTTCTTATTTGCCCTACCAGAAGACAATTGCTCCCTGAAGGACACTGGAGCAACATCTGCTTGATTTAGTTTAATGGGTTTTGTTCACATCTGCAATGGTCTGTTCTGAAGTGACCATAAATGTAGTAATGAGGAAGAAAAGCCTGTGGCATAGACAGCACTCATGTGTTATGTTATCCCAATGCCTACATTTAGATCACATAACATTGTTTTGAAAACAATACTGGAGTTCTTAATATACTGTGCAGAGTTATTTTTGTGGGTTATTTATTTTGCAGTGTATATATCTCCTCATAAAAGCCAAATGTCATTCATGTTAAATGGTCATCAGTCACCTTTCAATGTGGCTTGGATCAGCAATCCTGCTGACTTCTGAACTGAAAAAGAAATGTGATAAGGACAGAATGGTAGAGTGCTGGTCCTCAGACAAAAACAGAGTAATCGATTAATGCCTAAATGAGAAATAGAGATAGGATGATAAAAAACAAGTTTAGGAAAGGAATTATTTACCAGAGAGTAATTAAAACAGGGAAAAAAAAGAGCTGGTGTGTTGCACTAATTATCACCTTTTACTACCCATTTTTTCATCTAACGAATTCCTTCTGTCTCTCCTGTTAGACCTTTATTTTCTATAACACCTGCATTGGAAAGAAAACAAGTAATAGTTTTTCATTCAATGCAATATAGAAAAAAAGACTTTATGGATTTACAAGCTCATAGATTTGCTTGGGGACTGTTAAGTCTGCTGGCACATATCACTGAAGTCAACATGGAGAACAAGAAATTTTGTTACATTCCTCACTTCTTTCATTCAAATGAAAGGGAAGTTAACTTGGCTAGAACTGGTATAAGATGCATTACAGTTATGGTATTGAAAGCAATAACAGTTTTTTTTTTTTTTTCTTGGAAATTAATTTCCTAAACAGACCTGCAAACAAGTCTTTACTGAAATACATTTAGAAAGATTCCTTTTTCACACTGCAATATATTTAACCCACCTAATGTACAGGAAAAGTACTGTGTGTGCTAAACAAAAATAAAATACACAAAAGAAATGCAAAATGTTGGTTTGAAAGATTTGTTATGGTATTTAAAGGTCTGAGATTAATTAGAATCAGAATGTTACTTATATGTAGAAAAGCATGCAACTCAGTCTTTGTCTTTAATCTTCCAGGATTTAGGTTCATCACTCCTTTGTATAGCTTTAAAAAGATGCCCTGTGTGCCATTCTGCAATTTTAGTTTGGAGAGCTGCTCCCTTTGCTTCAGTGTAATCTCTCTGAAGAGCAGCACCTTTTATCTGGAACAACAGAGCCTGCAAAGTGGCTGTGAGACAGAGGCTGGGAATCACACCATCGTGTGAGCAGGGTTCATGTGTTAATATGCTGATCCACTGTGTCAGACACCAGCTTAGAACTGAATCTTGCCAAAAAGCACAGGTGAAATATGCTTGGTGAGCTGAGTGCTGCCCTGGGTGAATAGAAATTCAAGCTCAAAACCAGTTAATGCCAGCTGGGAGGAATAAGCAGGAGCAAATTTAGGTTGTAGGAAGGAAACACAGGAGCAAAAAATCATTACTTTTGCTTTTAAAGAGTGCTGTGAGAACGTCACGTAGGCAAGGAATTACGTAAGAGAGTTTGCTTTCATCTACCCACACAAAATTTTGCCTGTGGGTGCACATGAGGATTTAAATCTCTGTGCAGTGCTCAGAACTCTTTACCTCTGCAAATTAAATGCAATGGAAGTTTTGAGCCGGGTCTTTGTACTGCCATAATTCCCTGATCTGAGAAACAGGGCACAGTCTTAAGTCAGAAACTTGTCTTTTTACTCTTTAGTCCCTAGTTTAATTTAAAACCAATATTTAAATGTGCTTGTGAAAGATGTAGTAGAGGGACAAAGAGCTTGGAGTGCCTAGCTGGATCCTTTGAAATTTCAGATAATTCAGACACATAATGAGTAATTTGTTAGTTGCTAACTAGATTTCATCTGTATTTTGATTGTGTTGAGGCTGCTTTACAGATTCATTTACACACAGCTTACATCAGCAGGAGGCTGATCTCTGTAAGGTCCAGCTGGCTTTATATATACATTTATACTACCATTTCCTTGTGCAACCTGTTCCAGTGCTTGATAATCCTTTCAAGGGAATAAAATTTTCCTGATATCCAGTCAAAACCCCCTCTGGCACAACCTGAGTCCATTTCCTCTTGTCCAGTTGCATGTTACCTGGGAGAAGAGGCTGCCCCCAAATGACTAAATTTCAAGTAATTATAGGGAGCAATAAAGTCCCCTTTAGGCCTCCTTTTCTCCACACTGAAGAGCCCCAGCTCCTCAGCCACTGCTCACAGAGCTTGTGTTCCAGATGGTTCACCAGCACCTTTGCCCTTGTCTGGACTTGCTCCTCAGTGACTTTGTTGTAGTGAGGGGCCCAAGCTAGGTGTACCTTGTGGTATCCCTCTAAGAAAAGCCAGGCATATGTGTTAAAACATCTTAGCAAAGATAAGAGTAAGACTTAGATTTTCACCTTCTCCCCCAGCTGCCCAAACTTGCTCTTTAAGCCTTCATCCTTGGCCATATAATCTCCTGTGAGCCCAGGAAGCTAAAGGAATAAAAATACATGACCAGCTTGATCCTGAAAAAGAGACACTTGCTTGGACTTCTGCATGTTGCCCTGACAGGTGCAAAGGCACACCAAAAACATGTTCTAGGGTCAGACAGTGCCTGGGAAGAGTGCAGAGAACAACCTTACACTGCAGTGCCTCCATCTCTGCCATTTCCTGCCACTGCCATCCGACTGCCAGGCCTGTCTCCAGGATCATTATTCTGGACTAAGGATCTGCTCCAAATCACAACACCAACCTGTGCAATTTGGTACTAAACACCTGTGGTGTTATCTCAGCACGGCTGTGGGGAGACTGGGTGGAGACAGCTGCCTTGCTATCTCATTCCTCTCTTTGGAAGCCAGGCCTTCCAAAGGGCTCCCATATGGAATAGCACTGAGCCTGGGTGCTTTTGTTCGGGTTTTGATTATACACTGTCAGAAAACTATGTGTTTGTATAAATGTGTATGTAAATATATTTTCTTCAGAATACTGAAGAAAATATACTACTGTACTACAGAATACTGAAGAAAGTATACTTAGATCTGAGAAACCCAGACAAATAGGAGATTTTAAAGGTATCGTAACCACTGTTTTTCTTTTCCCTTAAAGGCACTCCAGCCCTGGTTTTGAAAGTTGATGTATGCTGGGAGACAAAAACTGTGACTAGATTAGGAATCCCTGAGGGTCACGTAACTGGAGAGATACTTCCCAAGGTTTAGATCCCATACTAAAATGAGTTCAGTATATAGATATTGAATATTCAGGCTGATAAATGAATTAAAGCTTTTTTTTTTACTGCCTATAACATGTCACTTTTTTCTATGGTAATTTCTCAGTTGTTAACTATATTGCATGTACCTTGATTGAATTATAAAATGGTAGTATGAGTTTTGCAGTTCAATGCCATAAATTTATATTTTTGAATATTCATTTATGGAAAAATTGCTACTTTTCTTGCAGTAGGATTGTTTAACTTTAAACAATTCTGAAACCTCAAATGATGTTAAATATAAAGAACTTAGAATTTGGTAAGGGTAACCTTTCAGGAAGTTTCACAGTGAGGCGAAACTACAGGGATGGAGTATAAACCTGGTGAAGTCGTTTAAAGGGAGGTGCTGGAATAATAATATTCCTGATGAGTTTTTGATGGTGTTCTGGTGATAGCTTTACAGTAGATATTTTAAAGTAATATGCAATTTTGTTTTAATAGAGTATTTTTATGTCTATAGCTATTGGTATATTTTAACTACTTATCACAGCCACAATGTACATGCCAGGAACAAGTCCATTTTTTTTTAAAGTACTGTGAAGTATTGCAGAACCAAACAACAAGGTCATGTAACTCTGACCTGTGTTTGCTATTTAGAAGGATGCAATGATGTATGGAATGCCTGTCATAGAGGAGCTTATTTGAGTGTGTGTGCACAGTGTACGCATCTCTCAACTTGGAAGAAATAAGCCCTGCATGTTAGTAATCCAAACACTTTTTTCAAACCCCTGGACCTGTTCATAATTCATGCAACTGTTTCATGCACTTGTGGAATAAACAGCTCTGAGGGGCACCTGCAATAGAGAGTTCTGCCAACTCAAGATTTTACATAGGTATAAGCTAACTCAAAGAACTTTAATATAAGATGTTGTATTTGGGGATTCTGTGTTTGTGACAATGGAGAAATTGTTAAAAGTGGATAAATTATAGACTCTTTGTCTGCTTGGGTTTTTTTTCAAATTGCTGTGCAGTACTGGAATAAGCTGGATTGGGGTGATTCAGAGTGGGTTGTCTGTCGGAACCCAGGACATCCCTCTGGCTGCCCTGGATTGCCAGGACCCCTGCCAGGGGGCTCAGAGACCCTGGCACAGAGCCCAAGCTGTCTGTGGTTTTGATTATGACCTATGGAGCAAGTTACCGACCTTAGATGAAGATCTGCAAGCCACAACAAGTTAAATAGAACAATAGGGAATTTATCACGAGGTGAAAAAATAGATTTTGGGGTTTTTAGAATGGGCGTTCAGGGGGCAAGATGGAGCAATCTGGTCGTGTCCAGCCTTTCTCCTTCTTCTTGGCCTCCATCTTCTGCTGTGATGTTGGCACTTTTAGATTGGTTTAGAGAAGAAGCTCACTGTCTAACATAGGTGATAGGTATTGGAAAGTAATTGTAAATATTGTATACGTAGTTTTTAGTATAAAGACATAACACTGCCCCGGGGGCAGGCAGAGTGCCTTTGACTGTCTTGCTGAATGGACCTCAGCTGGACAGGAGAAAGAATTTTTTAGATAAGATACAATGAACAACCTTGAGACTGAGAACTGAAGAGCTCTGACTCCTTCTTCAAGCATGGGGCTGGGAAAAGAGACTTTCCAACTTTTCTCGGGGTCACTCTGACCAGTGAGAGATCCTGAGAGTTATCCATATATAAGTTGCAATTATTATTACCTTCATATAGCTGTGGAATATAAAATTCAACAGCTTTTAGAGATCAAGATTGAACAGTTTATTTGTGCTAAATAATAATTTATAGTAAATACTTTATTCAGTGAATTATTTCTTACTACCTTGGCCAGCTGATTGTTTGCCTTCAAAAATTTGGTTGTTTGATGTTAGCAAATATTTCTTGGCCAGTAGCACTTATTCAAGTAAGATATACCATTTATTCATTAGAATATCTGACTGCCTGCTGGCATTTTTTTTTCTGTGTTATGTGCTCTGAGCTGTTTATAGAATCAGGCAAAGAAAGATGAAATACGTCCTGTATTAGGGGAATCCCTTGTACATGCATAATTTGCATGGCATATATCTCTTAACAGATGCAGCACAGTATAGGTGTCCTAATTGCAATCACTCAAGTTTATTAATTCAAAATATGTTTGGCAGATTGACTTGTATTCATGGTAAGAAATGTGTACTTGTACACTTCATTACAAGTTGTGTTAGACATGCCTGAAAGAAGAATAAACGCATAGGCGAAAATCAGGTTTTGAAATACAAATGAAAAAGAATATTCTTTTACTATTTGATCAGCATTACTGCTGAATAAAATGTGTGATGTTACAGTCTTGAAAAAGTCCTTGCAAAGTGAATGGTCACATCATCTTCTGAATTGTCTGCTGAAGCACAGTGCTGCCAAAATAATCCATTTTCCCAGACTCAAGTATTTAAGTGCAGTTTCACTCAGAACCAAGACACACCATACAAAATGTGCTAAACCAGGATGCAAAGTTAAAAGGACATTGTGTTGCTCAGCTATGAGTTGAGTTCGAAAATGCACGACAAGAAATTATTTCAGTTTGAAGACACTTCTGTCAAAGAATGCGGAACCTGCAGTGTCAGTCACTGGTTTCTTTGTCAAGCAGTCGTAATCCTAGTGTGTCATGCCAGGGGAAGAGAAAAGGATGTGTATCATATCCAGGCAAAATGTGGAGCACGGGTTGTTTAGTTTTTCAGTGCTTTTGTAAGACTCATGAAATGCCTGAGTTCACAAGAAAACACTACGGCAGTCATATATTGTGTCTGTATGGGATACCACAGTGATCTTGTGTGATTCAGGCTGAGGAAAGATGTTCCTGCATATAATTCCATGGACTACAGGCAGAGGAAGCCAAATGAAATCAGTACCATGACCCAGAATTGTGCAAACTGCCAGGTACTACTGCTCTCATGTTCTGTGCTTAAGAATCCAGCTGCCATTTTCAGTGCTCCATTTTGATGAATTGCTAGAAGTGCTTCTGAAGGCCTATTTTCCCTGTATTGAGGCAAATATGTAATTTTCTGAGAACACAAGGTGAACAATATCCTCTCACTCCCAGAAAATTCAAAAGCTTTCATGGGCTGTACCTACTAGACTGTGTACTTGCTTTTTCATTATACCCAGTCATGACTGATAATGAACTGAAGTGCTTCGTAGATTGTATCAGGAAGGATTTGATCACAACAACATAGACTGAGATTATGTGCCCCAGGAGTGGGTTAAGTATTACGTTATGTAGAGTTAGTGATGCCAAAATGTACAGCTGTTTGTGAAGAGTGGTATATAATCAGAAAAGCAAATCTGTTCCATCAGCTAAGTTTTCACATTAAGATATTTAGTAGAAGCTTTAGAACTGGGATTAGCTGTTCACCTCAATTAATAGACTGTTAACCTATTAAACATATATATGTGTGTGTATTTGTGTGTGTAAACAGCATGTGGGCATTTTTTCTTTCTCCCCTGCCCTCTGATTTTCTGTCTTCCCACCATTTTCCTATCTGGCTTCCTTTTGCATTGGAAACCTTTTACTCCTGTCTTCTTAATGACTCCCTCCTCTCTAAGAAGATGTATAATTTAGAAGTTGCTCCTTTTCTGCACCTGATCTCATAGGACCCACAGTAACACCAGAAAAAGGGAATGATGGAAACAGTTCTGGCATTGTATTTTAGTAAATGTATCATGCTAGAGAGGGAGGAGAAAATCCATTCCAGCATGCCTGTTTGGAGGTGAGAAGTGGGAGGAGGATGGAGAAGAGGGAGTTTTTTGTGCTCTGGCTTGAAAAGATTGTTGTGAGCACACTACAGGGACAGAAAAAAAAAGGGAAGGAAAAACATCTGTAATTCTAGCTTTTTCTCTTTTAAGCCTTATGAAATTGCAGATGAAGTGTGGATCCTTTTCTAAATTCCAGGAGGAGCTCTGATACTTTTCCTTAACTCACCTTATTTGGAGCGGGGGTGTCAAACTTCTAGGAGAGCTAGGGGCTCCACCCATGCACCTTCACTACTTGCCTTATGAGTCTTTAGGTATTATGCAGTACAAAAAGTAGAAGAAAAGGTTGAGTCTGGGAAAAATATTGCATGTTCTAGCTGCACCACAGTGCTGTTGCAATATTGCATTTAAATTTGAAGTGAAGATACAGGTAATTGACTTTGTGGATTGACACTGTGGTGTTGTATAAGGACTGTGCCTAAAGCTGTAGGTAACAAAATGTTGATTACAGTTTCAGCTTTCTAACATCCTTGGGTCAAATTCTGCCCTAATTCAACCATCTCTTAACCCTTCTAATTCTCCTGGTATTGCCCAGGAGAAAATGAGAGCAGAGTGTCTGTTCCATTTTCACTACCTGCCCTACTTACCAAATATCAACCATGTATTTAGTGATACTGTGTGTCTTACATTCATACACATATCAACAGTTTCAGTAAATGCTGACATTCTAACAAGAATGTCATGAGCCTTTTGGTTAACTTGTGCATGAACACATCTGCCTTGTTTATTTATTTTTTTTCTGTATTGACTGTATGAGTAAGGAAATTGTTAAGGGAAAGTAAGACAGGGAGACCCAAGCTGAACCTAAAAGAATCCAGTTGGATAGATTGAGCTTTTGTTGGCTATTCATTTTTTAAGTTATTTTATTATTTATTGTGAAAGAAAGTTCAGTTTGTCTATACTTCTTATATAGACTTACATATGACTTGTGGGCAACTGAATTAAATTCTAACTATGGACTTTTCAGGAACATTGATGATCCAGTTATAAAGACTGAATTGCCTAAATCCCCTATGCCTGCCACTCAGGCTGGTTCTCTGTTGCACAAAATTAATTCTAAAGATCAAGTGTGATATCTGCATGGAATAAAAAAAAAATTCTTTTTTTTTTTTACATATTTTCAGTTTTTCCAGTTTTGTTTGTAAATGTCTTGCAGTTTTGTAAATTTAAAACTTCAGGGATGAAAGGAAGTCTTGGGTCTAAAAATTCCTAATTATTTGTTAGAAAACATGCATCATGCAATATGCACTAGAATTAACAAAGGTATAGGGATCTGTATCTGCCAGGTGCTGAAACCAAGCATTTGCCTTCTTGCCTGTTCTGGAGAATTGTTTCACCTTGTTTATAAATATAGCTTCAACATTTAGGAACTATGATCTCTTGAAGCATGATATTTCAATGAGAATGCAGCTCCTTCATCTACTTGAAAGGCATCACTTTAGCAACAAAATGTAAAAGCATACAGGTTATTAGACTTACATTGTTTACTTAAGTAAGTCTTACCAATGTTTTCAGCACTTGAGAAGTAATAGGTATCATAGAAGCATTATGTATATCCTTTTGTTGCTGAAAAAGCTTGTTGCTTTGCAATCCTTATGGGAATTTCATTGCAGCATTACAGTGTCACAGAATCAATTAGGCTGGAAAAGACTTTTGAGATCATTGAGTCCAACCTATGACCTAACACTACCTTGTCAATTAGGCGCTGAATGCCACATCCAGTCTTAAACACCTCCAGGGATTGTGACTCCACCACCTCCCCGGGCAGCCCATTCGAATGCCCAGTCACCCCTTCTGTGAAGAAATTCCTAACCTAAACCTAACATTCCTAACCTAAACCTCCCCTGGTGCAGCTTAAGACTGTGTCCTCTTGTTTGTCACTTGTTTGCTGGCAGAGGACACTGACCCCTGCCTGGCTACAAGCTCCTTTCAGGCAGCTGTAGAAAGTGATAAGGTCTCCCCAAAGCTTCTTCTTCTCCAGGCTGAATGACACCATCTCCTTCAACCACTCCTCTTAAATCTTGTGCTCCAGACCCTTCACCAGCCTTGTTGCCCTTCTCTGGACACACTCCAGCATCTCAACATCCTTAATAGATTCGGAGGCCCGGAACTGGACACTGAACTCAAGGTGCAGCTTCACCAGTGCCAAGTACAGGGAAAGAATGACTTCCCTGGTCCTGCTGGACACACTATTCCTGATAGAGGCCAAGATTCCTTTGGCCTTTTTGGCCATCTGGGCGCAATGCTCATTCAGGTTCAGCTGCTGTGGGTCAGTATCCCCAGGTCCCTTTCTGCCTGGCCACTGTCCAGACATTTAATCCCCAGCCTGTAATGCTGCAGAGGGTTGTTGTGACCAAAGTGCAGGACCTGGCACTTGGATTTGTTAAACCTCATGTTTTGAATTCAGCCCTTTGATCCAGCCTGTCCAGCTCCCTCCTACCCTTCAGCAGATTGACACTTGCACCCAACTTGGTGTCATCTGCAAATTTACTAATTGAAGACTTGATCCCGTCATCCAGATCAACAGTAAAGATATTAAACAGGACTGGGCCCAGCACTGGTCCCTGGAGGACATCACCAGTGACTGGCTACTACTTGAATGTGGCACCATTCACTACCACTCTCTGGGCCTGGCCCTCCAGCCAGTTCCTCATCCAGCAAAGAGTGCCTTGTCCAAGCAATGGGCTGCCAGCTTCTCCAGAAGTGTGCTGTGGGACCCAGTGTCAAAGGCTTTGCTGAAGTCCAGGTAGACACCGCCTTTCTCACATCCACCAGATGGGTCACCGGGTCATAAAAGGAGACCAGGTTTGTCAGACAGGACCTGCCCCTCCTAAATCCAGGCTGGCTGGGTCTGATACCCTGGCCATCCTGTAGGTGCCATGTGATGGCACTCAAGATGATCTATTCCATAACCTTGTTAGTATCCAGCTTTCCTGAATCCTCCTTCCAGCTCTTCTTGTGAATGCGTATCACATTGTCTAGGTTCCAGTCATCTGGGACTTTCCTGGTTTGCCAGGACTGCTCATAAATGATGGGGAGTGGCTTAGTGAGGGCTTCCTCCAGCTACCTCATCACTCTGGCATGTATCCTGTACTTAGGGTGCTGTGTTTCCATAGACTCGTGAGCATCTAAGTGTCTCAGGAGTTCACTACCTGCTTCATCCTGTATTACAGGGGGGCTGTTCTGCTCCCCATCCCTGTCTGCCAGCTCAGGAAGCCAGCTGTTCTGAGGACCACCTGTCTTATTGAAAACTGAGGTAAAGAAGGTGTTAAGTACCTCAGCCTTTTCCTCATCTTTGGTGACTGTATTCCTTCCTGTGTCCAATAAAGAGTGGAGATTTCCCTTGCCTCTTGTTTTGCTGTTAACGTATTTATAAAAACATTTTTTATTATCCTTTACAGAAGTGGCCAGATTAAGTGCTAATTGGCCTTTTGCCTCTCTAATTTTCTTTCTTCACGACCCAACAACATCCTTAAACACTTCCTGAGTTACCTCCCCCTTTTACAAAGGGTGATACACCCTCCTTTTTTGCCTGCAAAAGGCAGTTCTTGCTCTGCACTTGGTTTGTATGGATTACTTCTGAACTGAGTTTCTCCAATAATTTTTTGGTACTAACCTGGCATGGCATGTATTGCTGGCTACAGAATGAAACAGTATTCTATGGGAGTTAACCTAACAGTTAATTGTGTTTAAGTCCTTTAAATAGAACCGTGGGTAAAAAGTGTGAAATAAGGTAAATTCTGTTTGTGCATTTATTTCCTCGCTTTAAATATTGTCCAAACAATATTTATTGTGTTTGGACCAGCATTTTCTCCTCAGTTCTGCAACATACTGAAAGTGAAACTTATTCAAGGTGCCTAATTATAATACCATACCAAACATCATTACTTTTTATAATCATAACAGTGTTAAGTAATGAACTAAGGCCTTAGTTCAGGAATAAAATCTGTAGCTGAGTAGTTCTCTGAAGTGCTTAGCAGGAGAAAGCATGTCCAAATGGGTAGAAAAAAATGCAATTCAATGCAGATGAGCATTGAAACACCAATGCTCATTCGTATAGAATGATAAATTAGCCTTTTACTATGTAAGTTGCTAAAAAAATAATGGAGCAATAGGAATAGTAACTGCTTAAAAAACAACAAAAACAACTCAACCTCTTTCCAGATTCAAGTGTCAAAGGCAAGAAAATGCTGGAGAAGAGGAAAGGTGTGAGGACACATACACACATACACACACACTTGGACTCTATAGAGAGAAAAGGAGTTTTGTCTTTTTTACAAGAGAGAGGCTGTTCCAGTGCTCTGTTCTAAACTCAAGCAATCTTTTATTAGTTCAGTCCATATCACACTTTCCAATCTGTGTAAAATAAATCTTCAATACACAAATGCCAGAGTGCACGATTTATCTTTCATCTCACCTGTGAAATGCTGGCCACCATATACTGATTGAATTAAATGTCCTCAGAGGAGATCAGCCAAAATGTTGGCAAGCTATAGCTAGACTGGGAGCTCCAGACAGAGGCACAACTAGGGTAGATCTGTATTGCAATCGCAATACAAATTGTGATGAGATACTGTAGTGAAATGTAAAGATGCTTTATCTTTAAACTACAGTTAGGCTAGTTCAGATACTGAAAGAAAGGAGCAGGGTGTGGGCTGCATGCCATGTTCTTCTTCAGTGTTGTGAACATACTTTGGATGACAGGCAAGATCACAGCCTCAAAATTTAGTTTTATTTATTTATTACTGCTTCCTTAGGAAAAAAAACTTGTGCAAGAAATCATAAGAAATGGCCAGTACAATAAAGTAAATTAGAAAGGATGCAGGTCCTGAGAATCACATGGCAATCACCAACAGATATTAATAAAGGGGAGGGGGTTGTGGTGCATACAAATTCATCACACTTTGCCTTTTTAGCTAAGCTGCATTGTCATTATGTAAGGAAATACAGAGGATATAATTAAATTTTTATAATTAGATATATATTAAATATCTTAGATAAATTATGCAATTAAAGGCAAAAAGTGAAGCATTCAGTGATGGTCATCCTTTTGCATGTGCACATATGCATCCCACAGCTGTTTAGAGAAGAGCTTGGCTTTTGTTTCCCTAGCAGCATTAGCTCAAATGTCTCAGTATCAGTTAAAAGGAATCTGTTATGTTAAAGCTTAGAGTCTCTAAGGAAACTGAACCCTTGGGTTATGCTAGTTCTTCCCCAAGCAGGATCCCTATGTCCTTAGAGTTATCTGTGCTGCAGATGTCTCTTCTCTTTGGTACTTGTGTTAACGAGCCTCTCTGGACTTCATTTCCCCATTATTCAGTCTCTGTTTTGAAGTGGGGTTCTGCCAGAATGGCAGCTTATCCAGACTATTTGCTAAGTCTTCCTTCATTTGACTTCTGCTTCTTTCACCTCTATCAGAATGGAGGCACCCTGTGGAATCCTCTTTCATGGTTTTTCTTTCTCAGATTTGAATTTTAAAGTGTCTCTTTTTAACTGTGTTATACTGCTTCTTCCTTTTACTTAAAGCAATATTTTCCTCTAAGAAATGGGAATAAGAGGTTTCAGTTGAACATCAAAACTTTCTATGACCACTGCAGCTTCAGTTAATAGTCACCTGCCTCTTTGCTTTTGTCCCCTAGCCTTTTCTGCATCACATTAACATGCATCACTGTACTTTGAAAGTCTTTCATAAAATACACTCTTCTTCTCTGTCATCTCGGGTTATTAGTGAGCTGATTCTTTCCTCCAAACTCACTGTAAGTCTTGCCTATATGGAAGCATATAGGAAGCATATAGGCATTTTCTTCTGTGCTTCTCCTTCATTTTGAAAGCACTATCCTAATATTATCTCAGTTTTCTCTATTATTCCCCTTCAAATCCCTGTTTAAACATCTCTTTTGTTGTGGTGCCTGCAGAATCTTCTTCCTTTTTATCCTTCTGAACTAGACAGATGCTGTTCACTTTTTGTTTTCTTTGCTAGAGTGCTTCAAAATCATTCCTAAGGTATTTCTGGAGAGCTTCTGATTCTTGTTTGGAAACTTGACATGTTTTATAATTAAGTGTTTTATGCACTGAGGTGAAAATCAGCCCCACACAGAGAGCAGGCTAAATGTGCATCATTTAGATGCCAGAAATGCATTGAACTAGACTGAATGACCAATACTACAACAAATGTGAAATTCTCACATTTTAAATGCATGTAGGTCTAACAGGCTGCTTTGGCTACTGACCCAAGAGATTTTGACTCTGGACAGCTCATTTCAATGCTGTAGATGGGTTTTAGGAAATTCTCAGGTTTAGTTACTTTAAAATTATCAGCTGCTTTGAATACAGAAGTAGTGATATTTAGAAGATATGCATTTTTTAAAAGAATCTCCCCATATAATGGATTTGCATCTGATTAATGTGCAGAGACCAATGTTTCATTCCACACTGAAGCAGTAGAAACCTTGCTGGATGCAGTGAACAATACCTGGACCTCATTCCTGGAGTTTTCATACACCACTGCTGTTGTAAATCATAGAAGCATACAGGATTAGGGTTGAAAGGGGCCTTAAAGATCATTTAGTTCCACCCTCTCTTTCATGAGCAGACACCTTCCACTAGACCAGGTTCCTCAGCACCCCATCCATCCCAGCCTTTAACACTTCCAGAGATGGGGCATCCACACCTTCTCTGGGCAACCTTTTCCAGTGCCTCAGCACCCTCTAAGTAGATAATTTCTTCATATATATCTATCATAAATTTCCCCCTGTGGAGGGATAGAATTAAAAAAAATAAAGATAGTGCAGAAGGTAGTCTCACACCTGAGGAGTTGCATCTGTACAAATCACCAAAGATTAGGAACAGGCCTGCCCTTTATAGGCCACTGCTGTGTCCAGTAAGAAGATGAGTGCTACAAAAGAGTGGGTCAGCTGGGTAAGGGGAGAGAGATGGATTTTGTTGGTTGTACTGTGTAGAAGAAGGAGTCAGTGTTTCAAGGAGGTGCCCATGAGAAATCACTGAGAAGGTATGGAGCTTTACAATAAGAAGGCAACATCCCCCTTTTTGGTTTGTACCTGGTACTCCTTGTCCTGTCACTACAGTTCCTGATGAAGAGTGCCTCTCTGGTTTCCCTGTAGGCCCCTTCAGATACTGGAAGGTTCCTGTGGGGTGTCCACTCAACCTTCTCTTTTCCAGGCTGAACAGCCCCAACTTTCTCAAACTGCCTTCAGTTCTCTTACCAACTTTGTGCACCTGCTCTGAACTGTCTCCAGCAGTTTCCTGTCTTTATTATTTTGGGAGCAACAGAACTGCATGCAGCACTCAAGATGGGTTCTCACAAGAACAGAGTAGAGCAAGAGAATCACCTCCCTTTACCTGCTGATAATGCTGCATTTGATGTGGCTCAACATATCAAGACAGACTAATGCAATTTTCTATTTCACACCAAACTTCTACTTTTTTGTTTATTTCTTTGTTTTTGAATCCCTTAAAAATTCTGCAAGCTGGGATAATAACTTGAATTAGAGCATGTCACAGGAGGCCTGCTTGAATGTGTTTTGCTGCTGTCTGCTGTGTGAATATGCATGTCACTGCAGGGCAGTCTGCTTCACCATTCACCACTGCATCCCACCAGGCCACCAGTAATGCTGTGATGCTTGCCTGCTACCTCCAAATCATGATTTAGAGTAGAAAGGTGAGACTGGTACAAATTATTCTCTGCCTGTAGATCCAAAGGGCTCTGTTAAATGAAGCTCCAACAAGGTGTAGAATCTTCCCATTTATTTTTCAGAAATTACACTGTGGATCTTTTTTCTGACTAATGCTAAAAATTAGCAGAGTTAGTAATGATAGATGCAGGCTACCTTAATGGCAAATTTTCATGCTTGCAGAATTTGATTTTTAAAATAACACAGTAACTTTGTGTCATTTTCCTGTAGATTTTGAAAGCTACCATAATGCTTCATTGGAGCATTAGCTTTGTGGTCTTAAACCTGGGAAATTTGGAGTTGATTTGAATACTGGGCATTTTATGCTATCTTGCAACTTACAATTTCTGTTTTGTTATTTGTTTCTGTGTTTTGAAGCTGTGTTTATTTAGTTGATAACTAAAAGTAGCAATTAAATGTGAAAAAGCAGATATGTACAGTAAAATAGATGGACCCTGCTGGTCACAAACCATGCAGAAGGCAGTAAAGGAGAAGCACGTTGCCACTGAGATGAGCTCAGCTGGTGAGAGTGTGGTGCTGATAAGCCCAAGGTTGTGGGTTTCATCCCCTTATGGCCATTCCCTTAAGAGTTGGACTCGATGATCCTTGTGGGTCCCTTCCAACTCAGAATATTCCGTGATTCTGATTCTAAGGGAAAAGCAGTGCATGTGATATTTCATGTTCCCAAAGAAGTGGCAAGGGCAGCTTCGTGCTTTCCTGTTGCCTTGCAGAGGGAATTGGAAAATCAATTATTATTCTTATGTGGTAACAAATGTATAAGCCCATGCAAAAATTACACCAATTACACTATAAATTGAGTTTTAAAAAAGCATTTCCATACTCTAATGAAGTAGGAGAATAGTCTTTAACTGCAAGTTAGAGAGTCAGGCATACAGGCATACAGAAGCAAAACTCAGGCATACAGAAGCCTGGTAGTTTGTTTTGAGCCCCCTCTAGAAAAGAATGATTTTGAATGTGAAAAGAGATAAAATTTCACTGGTATATTAGCATACCAAGGGTGCATCTGTGAGCAAGATGTTGTATTCTGTTTACCTGTTACTTTCTTTCTTTGAGGATTTGATGTAGCTTTTCTGGATATAAGCAGGCACAGTTTTATGTATGTCTCATTTATTCAGTCACCGTGCAGACTCTAAAATGGATCCTAGCCAAGTTGGCAAGGTACAAAGCAGTGAGTGCCTGTATTTTCAAAACTGGAACTGAGACCCAAGGTTGTAAAGAAACCACAAACATACACCCAAATAGAAACAGAAAAGAGACATTTTGTGTACACTTGGCACAATTCAGATTTGTGGCAGTTTGAAGGTCAAGTTGAAAGCAGATACCAAGAAACATTAATACTTTTAATTGGCCATTTAGGTTTTCAGTGAATCATCAAAAGTTGTAAGAGACTATCAAGATCAGCCAGCTAAACTGTCAGCCCAGCACCACCATAATCGTTCATCAACCATTTCCCCGAGTTCCAGATCCAGACACCTCTTGAACACTTCCAGAGATGGTGACTCCACTGCTTCCTTGGGCAACTTAACTCCAATTCCTAACCCCACTTGCAGTGAATTTTTTTTTTTCTAATGTCTAATCTCAACCTCTCCTGGCTCAGTTTAAGGTAGTTTTCTCTCATCCTGTCACTTGAGACATGAAAGGAGAGACCAACTCACACCTCAATACAACCTCCTTTCAGGCAGTTGTAGAGACCAATGAGGTCTCCCTTGAGCCTCCTTTTCTCCAAGGTAAACAATCCCCCCTCCCTCAGACTCTTCTCATAAGATTTTGCTCCAGATGCTTCACTGTCTTCATTCTCTGCAGATTTGTAAGCCAAGACAAAGCACTTTACTGTTTTCTTCAAATTGCTCTGAAGAGAGAGGGACAAAAAAAGTACAATGTGTTGTTCACAGACCAGTTATGAGAATTATTAAAGAAGTATTTTTAGAGAACAGTTCTAAATATTTACACTGGTGAAAATGTTCTGCCACTGGCTTTGATTTCAAACTGAATGTTGGCATGTTTGATGTGACTTGATTTCTGTACTGAGCTAGCCATAACTTGAGTTTTTTGTGCAATGTACTGTTACACCTTTACCTTTATTATGTGAATTGTCTCAAAGTGACTTTTTTTAGAAAGAACTATATTTTCCAACTCTTACTCAAGCTTTCATTTAATGCTAATTGTCTAAAGTTTTAGACTTCTGTTGTAATATAGCCTCATAATGGTGAGTATCTCTCTCCAGTCTCTGTAAAGAAAACTTTTAGATTACTCTTCCTGTGGAGTTCACCAGAGACCCAGCTTTGTGACATTCATGGTCTGAGGACATAAATGAGCCAAGCTTAGTGTGAAGAGCTGTCTTGTTTTAGGTCTGATCAGTAGAGAAATACTGAAGACCTTCCTTGCTTCTGAAGTGTAGATAACAGTCTATGTTATCCTTAAACTACTTTGGCCTGAATATCTGCCTTTTAGAGATCCATTGCTTTATTAGGGGACATGAATAAAGGTTGCAAAGTCTACATGGAAAATGGCAGAGAAAGAAAATATGTCCTGGGAATTAAATTGTGTTAACTGTCTCTGAGAATAGGAGAAGTCTAGATCAGATTTAATCCAAATGAATATTAGATCAGTTTGGGATAGGGTGTAATCTCTTGTAGTTTTACTCAGTAGGAAATTAAACAGCTGCTGGATGCTGCAGACAGGTGTTTGCAGAAGGTCTGCTTTTGAACACTTATCACATACCAATTAACACTCAGATGCGGTAGCACTCTCCATCCTCTCTATGCTTCCTGGTTTTTAAGTGATCCCCATGTAATTCAGTTATGCAAGGAACATGTGCTCTGCTCTGCCTTTTTAGAGGCATAGGATTGAAAGAAGCTGAAGAAGGTGACTGTGTATCAGAAGACATGCCACAAGCTAATTAAAATGCAAGCAGAGTGGCCCTAGATAAAGAAAAATGTTTATTTGTAGAGTAGGGATTCTACTGCAATTTGAATGACTTCTGTTACTATTTCTTTATGATAGAGTCTCACCTAGTAAAGAAAATAGGTAGGAAAACTTGAGAAGGGGTTTATCTTTGGCCAAAGGCAGAGGTAGTCTTTGTGGAAGAACAAAACAGCCATTTATGCACAGAGATATTTTCTGATGTAAGCCGAAACAGACTGGCTGCTCTTTTTAATTTCAGTCAACTAAAGTGAAATTAGGCTTCCTGTTGCTTTTGTTTGTCTTCTTTGAGCAGAGTCCAGGATTGGAGATTAAATTCCTGCCACAAATATTGGCAAACTCCAGGGTCAAGCTCCTTTTTTATTTATTAAAAATGAGTGTTTGTAAGATCTTGCAATCATATTGTTTAAGGATTAGATTTAATCTTTAAATTATTTTTAATTAATTGATCTTAAATATATTTACTTGCAACCAGGTTAATTAGTAAATATAGAAGAACTCTACCAAAGCTCAGTGTTGGTATGTCCTGAATTTCTGTGGAATTCACATTTAATGCTTCTCTTTTTTTGCCATTTCCTGTGCCCTATTATCTAATTGTGTGTGCAGTGTGTTTCAAAGTCTGCGTTCTTTGGATTTCTGGCAGGTGGGTGTTTGCAGGTGTGCCTGTACTCGTGGTGCTTCTGTTCCAGTCGCAGTCCCGTTCCCCCGCAGCGCTCCCCGGCCGACAGCAGGATCCGCTGGTGCTGCTGGGCGCTGCTGTCACGGCACATCCTCGCTGTGCAACTCCTGCACCGAGCCTCCTGTGCTCGCTGCCAAACAAACAGAATTTTTAGAGCTGTGTTAATTCCTTCCCAAGCTCTACAAAGACATTTGTGGATGACGTGTGGGGTTGTATCTCTGGCAAAGCTCACTAGTGAAGGAGGGAACCCAGCATACAGATATTTTGGTGGTGTGCTACCAGACAGTGCTGTGAGCACCTACCCTGTTTCCTCCATGCAGAGCAGCTCATACTGTTTACAATGAGCATCAATTAAAACCAAAGATAAAAAGTTATTTTAAAGAATCATTTACGGGAGTTGACTTGGAGAGAGAAACAGGGGAAGAAATTACAGTTGCAAAGAGCAGCAGAAATAAAAGTGTGACTTCTAACTGCAAGGGAAGTTTTCATCCTTAGAGGGCTGGAGGACATCCCTACTCAAGAATATTACATGAATTGCTTTTAGGAGAAGTAGTTTACCAATGTCAGGGACTCTTATACCCTGCTGCTGATGTAGCATCAAATTTTCTGTGAAGTATAGATACAGTTAAGGTTTCTGTTTGTGAAGGCTCTTGCATACAGAACGAATGAGGATATAATCGTTAGGCATGAAAACGTCAGAAAACATCAATTTGTGAATTTACTTAAAAAATAAGTCAGTTTCCCCTATATACATCACCAGTACCTACATCCATATGTTCCTTTTCTTGAGCTTCTTGGCTGTTACTGTCTACAATAAAAAAAATTCTAAGTTCAGGGGCATGCCAGATAGGCTTTTCCTAGCATGCTTATAGCATTACTTAAGGATGTAAAATGTATCTTCTTCTTTTGCCTTCTGCCTTATCTATATGCATGGAAAACATTTCTTGTGCATGAGGACAGAAAGGCATTGAAAAATGAGTGTGCACACACATGCATGTGGTTTCATAAAGATTCTAATCAATCATTGCTGCTGCTTTTCCTGTGCTCCTCCGTGGTAATAAGAGCCACCACATAGCTTTCGTCATGCTGCTCAGTGCATTTAGACATTCAAATGCATCATTCTTTTGTAAAGTATGGGTAAGAAAAAGGGCATCTCAGGTAATAGCACTGGAAGTGCAGATAGGAATTCTTCACCTCCAGTGTAGATTTGTTACTGGATGCCAAACTGTTGCTTTGGTGACAGGGAAAATTTTTTCCACTAGTTGAAATTTGTTTCATCATTCAGTTTCAGAGCCTGCTTTTTAGCTTGCTTTCTCTATGCAGGTTGGTCTCCTAATCATAAAGACCACAGATAATTGTTCCCCTACCACCTCTCCCTGCAGCATCTTTGAGATGGTTTCCTTCTCTCTTTTGAATATGGGTTTTTTAAGTTAGAGACCATATGTGAAAAAAGGATACAGAAAAATAAAAATACTTAAGTAAATTGTTGATGTTTTATATAGTGTAAAAGCATAAAGGAAAGATAGTATATTTCAAAAAATTTATGTTAAAATCCATAAGCAACTCATCAGTTTCAGAAGAGGTGCTCAGAGCCTCCAACAAGCGGAAAAGAATAGAAATTCTATGAGAGTAAATAAATTTGCTAACTTTCTTGAAAAGGTTGTTTCCAAGTGTCATCACTTCTATGAAAGTTCCTGTGTTCGCAGCACCATAAAAGAACATTATTTTTGTTGTTAGTTGGACAAGTGCAACAAAACAAATTGTGATGTGAGAGGGTGAAAGGGAAAGGTGGTGAGTTTTTCTTTTCTGTGTCCAATACTGCCTGAGCCTACAGAGGCTTCTGCTTCCCCAATTTCCTTAATACCAATGTGTGTGTCAATGTAAATAAAAATGAAAGATGGAGTAACATAAATTTTCCTCTTGCAATGGTTAATGTGGAAAAGAAAAAAACCCAGAGAGAAGTGGTCAATCTAGAAGAGAAATGCTTCAGCTCATTCACCATCATTCTGAAATGGATGGATATTTAAAGAATGTTAAACAGTCTGTAGCGCAGTCTGTCTACACAGTCTGTAGCACTGTGTAATTTTGCAGAGATTATTCTGACTTCTGCAAAATTTTCCTATGGTTCCCTTTTTGAACTACAACATCTTTGTATGCAATTGGGGTTCCCTTTATGAACTACAAGATCTTTGTATGCAATTGGCAATGTAGAGTTACGTATAAAATATCAGTTAATATGTACAAGTTTCTAGACTTTATAAAGGAAATGGTAAGTTCTTTAGGTACCACCATAGCTGGGAGTGGTGCAGTCTGGTTTCATGCTGAATACTAGGGGCTGTATCAAGTATTTCTGTCACAGATTTTGAATGTGCAGACCTAGTTCAACTCTGATATCAGTTTTGACTTCAGTGAAATGGTGCCCACTTCTGCCAGGCCAGAATTTGATTTTACAGAGATTGAAAAAGCAGGAATTTTCTTAAGAAATTAGGCTACTGTAATAGTGTATGGTGAATTTAGAGCTAGCAGAAATGTTGCTGAGGCTTCCTTATGATGTAGGTTTTTAGCAGCATTGGCAGAGACAGCATCAAACTGTTTGCTTTGTAGTAAGCCCTTGAGTATGCTGTTAGCATCAAATGCAAACAACTTTTAGTCATTAGTGACCTGCTCAGCTGCTTGGTGACTTGAAGGAGATCTATACCAATACACTGAGATAATGTCTTCACTTAGAGTGAATCTTCAACTCTGATGCATTAAAAAAAATCACTGCTGTGTGACTGTCAAGCTCGTATTCCTCCTGCTTATGTGGTGGTCTGTGATGTCTGTGTCTCAGCTTGGAGAATGAGGCACGGGTAAGCTGCCACCAGCTATTGGGAGCTCATTTCCTCGGGCTGCCCTGCCTGCTCACACATCAATGCCTGCCGTGAGACAGACCTGTTCAAATCTTACCAATTTTGCTATTGTCTCACCCTCTAGTGGCTTGTCTGGGAAACAGGATGCAAATCATGGTTAAATTTGAGCACTGGTACTTACATTCTAGGATGTTGTTCCCTGTATTTTCAGCTGACAACTATGTGTGGATGTACTTGCAAACTTCACTGTAGTGACTAATTTCAATCTGCCTAAAATTAAGATGCTGCCCACTATGCTAAAAATCTTGATTACAGCGAATGTCAGGTAGAATAGGGTTTTCCACTGTTTTCACTGTTTATGTAAGCTGGCCAGAAGTGTGTCTGTGGCAGTTTGAATGGGTGATGTTTTGATATTATTCATATCTAACATAAAACCTCTTTTAGTGTGTGTCTGAGACCTGTGTTGTTGAAATGAGGCCATGGATTTCATTCTCAGAGAAGCATAAGCACTATGAGGTTAAATGGCACAGAATCAGTGTGAAGCAGTGCAGTTTGTTACTCGCATAGCTTCTTTATTTTCTTTGAGCTCTGTCACTTCATGTTGACAGAAGGACATTCTTCTTTAAATCTTTTGAGGTCCTATTTATTTATTCGTAAGATCTGTATGGAAATATGAACAGTGATACCTGAACAAAAGAATTAATGAAAGCATGCATGTGGACAGGGTGTTGATTCCTCACTGCTGCAGACTCTCTTGGCATTCAAAATTACATGACAGAGGATTTTTTTTAACTAAAATGTATGGAGATAAAACATTTAATACCTGATGGCAGGTGAAAATCAAGGTGTAAATAGAGTTACAGAGATTGGAAGTATGGATTTGGTTTATGCTGATGTGGGGTTTTTTTGCCAGAAACATAGATTTTGTGGCAACTTTGCTGAAAATGTGTTGACCATGGAACAAGCAAAATTTTTGGTAGTACAGTATAGTAATTAGATAATGATATATTACTTGTTTTAGCTTTGTTCCACTACTGCTCTTCCATTATCTCTTGAGGTAGTGTGTTTTCAGGGTATGAGGAGTTGGTGAACTGAAAAACTTTCATGAGTTGAATCTCATTGTTCTGCACACAAGGAAAATTTCAAATTGTTTAGATTCATAAAGTAAATACTTCACTATAACCAGAGTGCTTTCAGATTTCAGACTGTTAAAATTATTGCAGTACTGGTTCTCTCAAACTATTGTAACTGATATTCTTTATGTTTACATTGCTGCTTGTGGTCACTCTAGGATATATTTATTATTCATTGCTCCTTACCTTCAGCAGTACCAGCATTTAGGAGAGTACACACATAGATCTCAAAGTCCAGAGACAAAATATGACAAGATATTAAAGCTGGCAACTCTTGCCAGAGAAAAAATTTCATCATTAGTATTTCTGGATTCTATAATCATTCTTAAACTCTCCATCTCCTTGCAGATAATTCTGAGATAGTTTTTGCTTTAATCAGAATATGGAAACAGGTGTTTCAACTTTTTGCAGGAACTGTTTGTGCGGGTCAGGGGTTTGTTCTACGTACGCTGAGAATCACTCCAAGGAAGCAAAGAAGAAACACTCATTAAAATGAGTAACTACCTTTAGCAATGTAACACACAGGCAAGAGCTGCTGTGTGAAGGAAGGGTGTTTGCATTTGGCATTCAGCATTTCTGTATCTTGCCGTGTCAAAGGTCTGAGCCCAAGGAAGTCTAAGGTGTATGAATTGGCCAGTATGGAGTTATTTGTTATTTTTGTTCATTTTACGTAGAGATCTCTCTTCTGAAAGGATTTGAGTAGAGCTAGCACAAATTAGGATAGGGTAGCTGCTGCTGTCCTGAGCTTAAGGCTGTAAGTGCCTTTAAAGTGTTATGTATCTTGAGATATGTATCTGTGGAGATTTGTTTATTTTCTAATAATAAGTGTGTGGTAACCAGAGCTTCCCTGAGTGATTCAGGTGCTTTCCCAGACTCTGATGATATAAAGCATCTATTTGCATCACAAATTCAAATGCAGTACCAATCGAGTAATTATTCTGTCTCTAAAGAACTTGATTAATCTTCCTGTCTGTACACAGCAGAACTGTTCCAGCTCAGCTTTACACCAGCAGGATTTATTTATTTATTTATTTATTTGTTTTTAAGTTAGGCATAGGAGAGCCCCCGTCATAGAGAATGTACAAGTCACTGGAAGCGGCGGGCCATAAATTTTGGGTGGAAGCTTTGTTATTCACACGTAGAATTCCTTGGAAATGATGTCTTGTTAAGGCTTTTGGATAAGGATGTGTGAAAGGATGTTGCCTGTCAGACCTCATTTCCTCCAACCAGTATGACTAGATAAACAGGTAAGAGGAAATGGGGGAAAAAAAAATCCCCCAAACAAAGGAGCAAGTGCTGGTAAGGGGAATTTGCTCTGGGAAGCAAAACTGCAATGACAAGAGCTGATCAAGATGTGACAGATGAATTTTCTGAGAGGGAGGAGCAAGAGAGCTTGGGAGGAAGGGAAAAGTAGCTACAGAAAAGAAGTAATAAAACATTTTGTAGCTCCCTTTGGAAAAAGGTAGAGTGAAGAGAGACGTCAAAAGGATTTCCTTTGATGATGTAGTAAATTTGATAGATTTATTTGAAATTTTTTTCAGTGTTTTTTGATACTGCTGAAAAAATCACATACATGTAGAACTTCTCAGTTATTTTCTGATTGGCTTTTTAGCAGTGATTTCAATACTGTAATTTCAAACCCTGACACTTTGTGATGAGAAGTTCTATTACATGATACAGCTATGGAATCTGTTGCATTTTTAATTTTTTTTCAATTATGTAAAATTTTATAGCTGTAACTTGCTGCTCACTAAACTTGAAGTGTAGTAGTCTCATCACTGAGGTGATGCCATGTTTTCTTTATGACAGAAAAGAAATAATAACACAAGGTTAAGAACAGATTTTCAGACTTCATGAATGTGAGCTTCACATGTTTATTGATCTGCTCTTCTGAAAATTTAGCAATGCATGCCAAATCAAACCTTAAGGCATTCTAATTTGGAATCTTGCTCGCCTTGATTTTCCAAGAAGAGAAAAGAAAATTTGAGGATTGCTTGAAAGTGATTATAACCATCTCTTTACACTTTGTTCTGATTTGAAAATGGGAAATGCCACATCTTTGGGTGACATAGTTGTATTAGATTTTATTACTGTTAATCTCAAGATTTTTTTAAATAACTGTTACATTAATGAGACTGATTCAGCATCCAGGGAAATGAATGGTTAGTAAAAATGCTGATATATGATGACAAAAGTTCTTTACAGATTCTGCTTAGATTTTCAAGGGAAGGTGTAGCTCAGAGTTTGTCTATTTGGTTTGGAGTTTTTTTTTTGTTCAGTTTTTTTTTTTTTTTTTTACAATATAACTTGGATTTTTTAAAGAAGCTCAACAGTTTCATAGTTCAGCATTTAATCTGTATTTACTTGCTTGCAAAACTGGACTGGGATACTACCAATGGAGTAGACCCAATGATTAGACCTTAATTCAACCACCTAAAGTCTGTTCTTGAGTACTTAATACCAAAAAATGAAGCAAACACATACATGACATGAAATCATGGGTCGGTATCACTTATTCTACTGTCCCAAGTTTGATTACAATAATTTGAATAGCAAGCTACCTTTGTCCAGAATAGACTTTATGCTGAATCAAATGATAATCACCTAAATTTGATCAGATTGCATGCGATTCTTTGCAACTGTCTGAAAGTCAGAAAAACAAAAAGGTCCATGAAGCCAAGACAAGGTACTACATAAGTTAACTAAACAGAAATGCAATTGCAAGTTTGTATCTTATTTGAAATCTTTTTATTGCCAAGAGATCCAGTATTAAGGCATAAAATTCCATTTTCTGGGCTAAACAGAGGTGGATTATAAAATCCACCTGAAAATTGCCCTTGATATTTAGCATGTATTAAGGATTGTAAAGTTTCAGCTATTGTATAAAAGATGCAAGAAGAGATTTTTACTCTCTTCTAAGGGCACATATTTTGCAGCTAAATCTTCTATAATAAATTCTAGAATATTAATACTGTGAATAGTTGATTTTGTTTGGGTTTTTTTAAGCTATTTTTTCTAGCTTCAATATCATGTAGGGGTAGCAGTCCTTTTGGGTGTGGGACAGCTGAGAAAAAACCAGTAAGTTTACTGATTGCTGAACTTCATGTGTTTTTGAAAATCCCCAGCACTTTAAACTATGCATAAAATTTTCAGTCCCACAAATGTGGGACTTAGGCTTTGGCACATGAAAATTTTCAGTTGTACCTTATAACATACAGTTAGTGCAATCTTGATTTGATTTTGGCAGGCACTAAGGGATTGTTGACATAAGTGTATTGGAGAAATCTAAGCAGGTGGGTCATTTCATAAAATGACTCCCAAATCTTACTAAAATAAACAGTCTCTGTGAAGATCTGGCCCACATTTTTCTGAACAATTACTACTTAGTCCAAATAAGGAAGCAGGTCAGTCACTGTTATTCCATGTCCCACACCATATGTACAAGCATGGATTTTTACTTTGCCTTTCAGTGTCCCCATCAGGCTGTGAGAAAAGGCAGAGCCCGTGAGGGCCCCAGGAACAGCAGGCTCCTGCCTTCCTTTGGCTCACACTCATGGCAGAGGAGCTACAGCAGTGTCTGAAAATGCTGCAGGAGGTGTTGGATCAAGGTTTTGGCAGCTCGTACAAGGTGAAACCTGCAATTACCAGTTTGTATTCTGTCTTGCAATGGTAGTTTGTGTATTTGCATACACAACAGGATTTATTCTGATACAGGTGTAGTTTATCATTATCTCCATGTGACCAAAGTTCAGTGAGTCCAACATTTGCTGTAGAGTTATTAGAAGGGAGGCACTTTGTGATTTCTGAATAGCCATCAGATTTAGTTAAACTGATTACAGTTTTGTTGAGTCTGTCCTGGGGCCATCTTCAATGCTGCTGAGTAGGAGAATCTGGTAAAGATCTCATTTTGAATATGTTCTAGAATTACTAATGTAATTAGTAATTCTAGAACATATTCAAATTTTCATTTTTTTTTTTAATTTTTAAACTGTTTAGGCAAATAAAATATTATTTTTATTGGCCTAAACAGTTTAAAAATAAAAAAAAACCCTTGGTTTTTTAGGGTTAATTAATTCCCTATTAAAGAAGAATTGGATTTGATTTTCTAAGTTATGTTACATCTTTTGACATTAAAATAAATAAAGAAAACTTCACAATAAAAAATATTGTAGAGCTGCTAACATCTGAAACTTAGGAGCAGACATTTAAGGAAGAGAGTCACTGCTTCATTGTGATGAAATGCATTATAGTAGAAGATCCTTAGGGACAAGTAACTTCCAAGAAAGAAGGAGAGAACATTGAAACAACAATACCCATTTTCTTTAAAATTAAATTAAAGGTAAGAGATGCTGCCTCCTACATAGGGATGCATGGTTTTTGGAGGCTAGATGAATTCCTAAGAGCTGGGCTTGTCAATAATGCCCCTTGAATTTATTTCACCAGCATTTGTTCTCTTCTAGTTTTGCCCCAGTCCCTTTTCCTACTGTGCTGGCTAGCTTGCAGCCTTTCTCTTCCTTGCTCCCAGCCCCTCCTTCCAACCTCCTGGGATGCCAGCTCTCTGTCCCTGGGATTTGGCTGTGCTGTTGACCTCTGCTAGTGACTATGGTAGTCAGGACGGAAAGGAATAGCAAAGTCAGCCTTTTTGGGAGTCTGACACATTAACAGGCAGATTGAAAGGCACCTGCAGTTCTGCCTTGTGTCATTTATAGGGCTGCTTTCAGACCTTGCATGATTTCCCAGAGTGTCACGGATCAGTTGGTACCAACGCTGGGTGTTGTGTTATCAAGTGCTGGGAGAGGTTACCTCGTGCCAGCATCCCAGGTTATGCACATCACAGCTCTCTCTTCATGCAGCATTGCTTCGTGCTTTAAGAAAGCACAAACACCCAGGGCTCATGAGAGATTTGCAGAGGAACATTTTCTCAGGCACATAATGATATGCAAATATCTCAGGATCAAAGGTAAGTCAAAGAAAAATGGCACTGAGTAGAATAAGTCAACTCAGCTAGCAGCCTAACTACAGGATAGGCCCACGGGCAGCTCCAGAGTTGTCAGCTCCTCTGCCTGTGGAGCCCGCTGAGGGGCCAGATGCTGCTGTTGGATGAGTTTGCAGCAGCTTGGCATCTGGGCTCTGCGATGGCCTGTCCGTCAGGGTGGAGTGGGAACTTTCACTGTGCTGCTGGGGTTGGACACAAAGGAAAATAGATTTTCTGAGGTTATGGTAATCAAAAATAAGTTGTTGTGTCTGGTTTTAAGTCAGATTCTATCTGCCAGTTATTAAAGAGCAAATCCACCTAAAAAACAAAGCCTGCAGTTTTGCATTATTTAAAGGCACGCATCCATAAATTGCACGGACTTGCTGTTTATTTCTAGATTTTTGAGCAAAAGTAGGAAGCATGTCCATGTAACTGTATTCCCATATTGAAACTGGCTGGCTTGAAACTGAATACATACTTTAAAAAGAAAACAAAAAGTATTTGATTTTATTTTGTTGGGCTTGGAGGTAAAAAACAAAGGGTAGATTTTTTTTTTAAACATAATTTTTTCACTTTTATTAACACAATACCTCATCGGTTGAAATAAGTTAAAACCAAACCAAGCCAGTGTCTCATCTTAGGAGAGCTCTTGCCATCCATGTTCGGGTAGAGCTTCCACATAAGTTGCTGTAGTCCACAGCCCAGGTAGAGATGGTGGGGTTTTACCTTTGTGGGTATGGCCAGCTGCTGGTGCAGGTAAATTCTGCATGGGGTGGGCTTTGCTTAGGGCTGAGCAATTCCCTCCGTAGCAGTCAGTGGCCCTGCTTTGACTGAAGGCACGTTCCACAGCTGACTAAGTTCAGCCCTGAGTAGGGGGCTACCATACAGCCAGCAAAACACTTACTGTTTAACTATGAAATTTGCACATGAACATGCCATTTGGATGAGAAAAAGTGTAATTTGGGTAGGAGAATTTGCTACCTGCAATTGCAAATTACTATATTGAGTTGTTTCCGCAAACATAAGGGTCCTAATTTTCAATTTGATCATCTAATTTATTTTTCCTTTTACCAAGGCTGCCTTCATAATTTTTTTTCCTATGAAAATGAGCAAGGACTATTTTGCTTGACTTGTGAGTGGTCAGAGAAGCACTTAACATTTCAAAATGCATTCAGAAGGTACCTGAGGTGAAGAAAATCGGATGCTTATAAAAGCCTTGAAAGTGGGATGGCTGTTTGCTGTAATCCTCCTAACACAATAGCCCTATGCCCCAGTGAGTTATTCTAAAACCCGTTCTAGAGAGGAGATGTAATGGCCAAAAGGGGAGTATAACAGGCTTTCTAGAATGTTTGTGACTACTCCACAAAAGGCATTTTATATTTTCAAACATGTTAGTTTTCATATATTTACTAGGAACAACTGTAAACTTAAACCTACCTCAGGTTTAAAAACAAAGCTAGTTTGGAAAACATTTTTTAGGGGAAATTCCAACTCTACTTTGATGGTTTCCATCCAGTTTGCAGTCTGGGGTAAGATTTTTCTCTTATATTAGTATCTCCTGTAGTTTCTGAGTCATCTTTCATGATCCCTTTTCATTGACTGTAAAAGAAGCTGAATCACATGAATGAGTTGGCCCTTTTATAATTTCTACCATTATATATACTTACTATTCTAATGGAATAGTTTTTTTTCTGAAAAAACTATTCCATTGATAAGTATATATTATGGTAGATTTAATCAGTTTTCATAGTGCAGGTAGTAAAGTAACATTGCACTCAGACAGGAGACCTTTTGAAATTCTAATAGTAATAATAATCATCAGGTAATTGGAGTCCAGTATTTTTCAGTACTACTGTAAGTTTTCTTTCTGTTAAGTCAGAAGTAAAAACAAAGTTTAATAAGAATACTATAGATTAAGTTACTTCATTCCCTTACTCTTGATTTTGTTGTTTAGCTGGTTCAAGAAGTTCCAGTTACTTGTATTCCTCAAAATATCATAGAACCATATAAACATTTGAGTTGGAAAAGACCTCTCCCAACAAATGAAGTTGATATATTGTGGCAGTTTTGTATCACAACTATGTTGTCTCTGTATTACTATGAAGTCCTGATTTAATGGAAAATTAATTGTTTGAATGTAGATATTAAAAAAACCCAAACATTAAGTCTTCATTGAAGTGGGCAGACAAAGTCTTGATCGCAGGCTGATCAAGCATGTCTCAGCTTTGTGCATACAAAACGTTAGAAGAATGAATGGGGAAAAGCAGCACTTGTACAGCTGTTAGAAGCTGTAGGTGTTTGTCCTTGAAAGTTGTCAAGACTCAGCTGACAGAAGTCCCTCAGATTCAGTATTGACCCTGAATGGAGAAGGGAGGTCTCTTCAAGCCTGAATAACTGTGATTTTCTGATCGTGTAAAAAGTGAGCTTGCGAGAAAAAGGAAATATTAAAGGAAATGTTGGTATCAGAGAATTTCATAAAGATACCTCTTAATGAAATTGCCTGTCTCTGCTTAAAAAAATAAAGGAAAGGAAGAGGTTCTCTGTACCCTGCAGGGAGTCACAGTGGTCTTGAGATTGTTCTCAGAGGTATCACATCTGAGAAAAAGTTCCTGCTATAGGGTGTGGTATGAGAACATTGGAGATTACTGACACGTCGTTCCCAGCAGGTAATCCCATCCTAGGCTGGTAGTGTGATGAATGATGTTGTATCACAGTAGGCAAAGAAGTACTAAGTTATTACCTCTGATTTAGCCAGAGGAACTGAATTGATGAAATTTCTAAATTGGGACTTTGGAAGGATGACCAAACACACATTTTTTAATACGGTTTGATCTGTGACTGTGTAAACTCTTGACATAAGCCAGGAATGTTTGTTGCATCCGTAGTGTTCCTGACTTATACAGCCACAGCTGTTCCAGAAGATTGTCAACTGGTTCTGCTTTTCTTGTTTTGTGTTTCTTCTCTACTGGTATCTTCAGAAGACTTCTTGAACTGATATCCACTGTCCATAAGGAGGTATATATCTCATTTTTGCATAGATGCCACTTTATACCACTGAAACAACTTAAAAGTAGAACTGCTCTTACAACTTCTAAGTTTTATGATAGAAATTACTGTTTATGTTGAACAAGACAAAGAGAAAAGTATTTCTCAAATCAGAATACCTTTGAATTGGTCAGAGGCTAATCTGCCTCATCTATCAAGCATTTCCATAGACATTCATAGTTCAGTAGTTTATGTCTTTGCTTTTCATGGTGTATTAGAGTCCTCTACCAGTGTTCTTAGCAAGAACACATATTGTGGTGTATAGTGGCACCACATGTAACAAGAGGTGTCAAAGTGCCTCCATGAAACATACTGGTCAGTATATCTCATAAGAGACTTTCTCATTCATTTGTCAGTTCTGCTAGCAAGTGGAATTCACAATTGGATGAAGAACAACAAAGTTAAATTTGCCATGGTAAAGGCAGAGGAAGAATTTCACTGTGCAGACAGAGGTTCTCATAATTACTATGTACTGAAGATACCTGATTCCTATCCCTAAAAACAATATAGCTGTATTCAATTTTCACAAAATTTTGTTCTTTAAGTAATAAAAGTGTGTTTCTCTGCTGATTGGAAAATGTTCATCCTTCTGACTCTTCTTTTTGGATAGAGATTAGACCAGTTATGTCTGTGATCCTCATAATGGATTACTGAAATTTGCTTCTTTGGGGATTATGCTATGTGTAATTGAAAGTCTACACTGTACACAGGGAGTAGCACCCTTCTGGTGAGGCCAGCTGTGAGGACCCTTCCTGTCCCATTGCCTTCTACTCTGTGAAAGTCCACTTGTGGTGCCAGTTCCTGACTTCACTGCTGTGCAATTTGAGCTGTATGTCATCCCTCTATCAGTCACATTCTGTCAAAACTGCCATAGTTTTGGAACAGTGCAACCTGACAAAGCCAGGGATCAAACAGGAAAGATCAAGGAAAAAGAAGCTTTCAGACACAAGTGCAGAAATTCCTAAATCCATTGGATTTATCCCAAGTTTGACTTTTCTAAATATAGAATGTAGGTTTTTCTATTCAAGAAATAATGCTGTAATCATAACAGTGTCAAAACCAATTATCTTTTTATTAATTTTTCCATCCAGATCTTTTTGTACCTTGTAGAGAATGAAGAATAAAAGGTTGAACAATGGATGGACACTGTTGTAAGAGACAGCTTTACAATGAAAGTTTTTTAAAACTAGCAGCATGTCACTTTCTGTATAAACAGAAAAGTTGCAAATATGGGTATTCCTGAAATAAATCAATGGCAGAAGAATTTATTTTTCCAGAAGTACAAAGCTGGAATTAATATGAAATTATATGCCTTAGATTAGCATAACAGTGTTTCTACCTCCAGTAATGTAAATTGGAAGTCTCAGAAAGACATTTTCATCAGAAACAAAGCCTCAAACTTAGCCATGTTTTTTACTTGATAGTGTAGAGAAACCTGAACCTCTGTGTTGCACTTTGCATGAACTTACATGCTTTTTTTTTTTGTGCAGCTCTATTTATTCAGATCTCTGAGTCAAGAGAATGAATTAACAAAGAAAAAAGATATATGCTATGTCAGTAAATCATGGTAAGCTATGAAGTAACAAATTTGGAAAGCTGGGAAATTGTCCAATACAAATTTCAGACAACATGAGGGAAAATGGTTACTTTATATCCCTTTATAGCTATGGATAAGTATTCAGTTTGCATTATTTTCTACTATTAAAGGTCAAAAATAATGATCATTGAGAGTTTCTCAGCCTTTGCAGATTTTCAAATTCTTGTTGTCTAGCTATAAAAGTATTAAATCAAAGGTATCATGAGGTGAGAGAAAATACTGCAAGAAAAAGAGCTTGTGTAGTTACAATCACATCTGCTATCTTCTCTGGGACATTTCTTCATCCCATTGAACCTGTCAAAGTTTTTCTAGTAGCAACTGCTCATAAGGGATATCAGCATTGCTTATCTTGCTCTGGAGTTAGTGTTTACTATTATCAGTTTTGAAATTAGCGCATATATTAAATTACCATGCTCTGATACTCAAATCAGACGTCTAGACCCAACATGCTCTCTTATTTTAAGGTGTGGTGGGTTCTCCTGGATTTGTACCATTTAAGAGTGAGAGTAGAGGAAAAGGTGTGGATATGTTTTGCTACGCTATCAGGCTTTTTATAACGAGAAATCCAAGTCTTTCATGTACTGGGGTAAATGGTTAAACTTTTATCAGCTACTGCACATTAAGAAATAGGTTAAGAAAAGAATGGGAAAAAATAACCTTGGCCAATCCAAAACTTACAGGCAAACCTCTATATGATAGGCACCTTTCTGGTCCATGCAGTAATTCCATACTGAAATTGTGACCTTTAGAATTAGAACTACTTCTGAGCTCTGTCATGTAACGATCCAACTTGACCATAAAATACTTACAAAAATTTATGAAAGAAATTTGACTGAATGAGTCTGGTGAATAATTTAGAAACTTCAGTATCTCAGACACCTTGCTGAATTTATACCTCAGCATTTCTCTGAAGTGGTAGCATTGCCCCATCTTTGTGATGCCATTCACTGAGTGCTGGCATCAGGATCTTCTCCAGAGGATGCA
Organism: Melospiza georgiana; assembly: GCF_028018845.1. Lineage (NCBI taxonomy): Eukaryota > Metazoa > Chordata > Aves > Passeriformes > Passerellidae > Melospiza > Melospiza georgiana. The sequence goes on from NC_080432.1 coordinate 95,311,227, forward strand.
ATTTTGTTGTCCCTTTGTCTAACAACTAGAGAATATGGAATAACCGAGGCTGTCCAAAGTGTTGAGTAGCCTTTGTTGTCCACCATAAGAAATCGTAAGAGGATCTTGTCTTTTAAATGGTAAGCCATCTCAGGAATTCGGTATCATCTGTGTGTGAATACACACAACTGAGGCACTTGGTCACAGGCTGTGTGTAATCACCACAAGCTTTTAGATTTAAATCTGCGTTAAGCCCTCCAAACAATTTAAAGTAAAAAAATATGGATTTGTTAATTTTCTCCTTTCTTCATAAACTCGAGATATCTTATGGATTTTTGAAAACTTTGAGAAACAATTAAGAGTGTTAATCTTTTATTTCTTGCTTTTATTTTTCTTGTGACTTTCTGTATAAATTTAACAACTACGTTTTTCTTTATTCAGGTACGTTAGATGATAAAACTCAAGTTTAGAAATGTCAGTAGCTCTCACAAGTTTATGCCAACATTTGCTCATGAGAGGTGTTGGCTTGCAGTTCCTCAGTATTCAGTGATTTCCTGCCTGCTGAGTGTATATTTGAGCAGTCGTAATGGTAGGAATACACTGTTGCAATAAATGTAAACAACACATACATGAAAATTATTTTTAGAACAGCAACTGTCCTTTTCAATGTAAATTTTTTTCCTGCTATACTGATAATTTTAATGTGGGCAAGCAGTATTCCATTGGATTTTTTTGTAGGTGGTATCCTAAAATTACATAGAGAAGGTTTCCCTTTCCCTTCCTACTCCAAGTATGCCTGTTTACTTCTAAGTTTAAAAATAAGTTGATTCATATGAAAGGTACTAAACTTTTGTTAAAAGAAGATTGGGTTTGTTTGTTTTGTTTGTTTTTGTTCACTGTACTGATTAGCTGGAAAGCTACTTCTGCTTACATACCTTCAGAGGCATTTAATTAATTATTTTGCCAGGTAGCAGTTAGGTAATTCTATTTCAAAGAATACCTTTCAAATTTTTTTGTGTGTTCATGTCAGAAATAACCAGTTTCAAATATTTTTGTGTGTTCATGTCAGAAATAACCAATATTGTACTGGCAGAGTAACAGAAGGCAGTGGTTTGGGTCTTGCACTAGTTCTGTCACTCCAGCAAGGTTCTTAGGCAATTGCTTAACTGAAAACATGTGAAGAACCTTCTAAGGTTCATGGACTACAAATACATTTATAAATGATCTTTAAGGAAGCAGTTGTCTTATGTAATTCTTTCAACATATGTACAGAGTAGAAGTCTGTTGCTTCTGAAGAAAATGCTGTTCTTGTGTGCTGAGGATAAAGAGGGAAAAAATAGGAGCTCTGAAATGAGGAGGTATACCTGGACAGAAAAGCAAGGCATGTGATAGTAAACATGCAAAATGTCAGTTATCCCATTATATTATTATTTTACATTGCTCCTTTATTTTCTTACTGTACTCTCCTTTTAGTCTCTAAAAACAAGCCTATTTCTAAAATCACTACAGTTGAATATATGGATATATTTTGTTGAGATCTTTGTAAGACCTTAAGTTAATTTGTAGTAAACAGAGTATGTTTCTAAATCATTTGGCTACATCTGAAAATTTTAGTTCACTTTCTTAAAGGGTAACTTTAGAAAAATACTAACTTATTCCTGTAAATAATTTATATTATTAAGAGAATTGTTTGCTTTGAAAGAATGTTCAGACATGGGTTCCACAGAGTGGTCTTTCACCAGTACTTTTCGCTTTATTCTTAGAACCTTTTCAGTTATGTGGTAAGATATCTGGGTGCCTGAGTATAATGAGCATATGACACATGGAAGTACCTTTTCCCTGCCCTTAAGAAACCAAGGATTTGAGATACTGTAATCTAATCACATCAAGAACATCAAACTATGCCAGTACAGTTCTGATAAGACATTGGTACCAGTTCCATTTTTGTTAATCTTTAGAAACCTTGGTGTTTTCCACATACTTACCAATGCTTCCTCTAACAATTGCCTAAATATTTTCCACTTGTATATTTCAAATATAGTGCATCAACCTTCTTATCTGGATAAACAGCATGGAGTTCTTTAAAAATATGTGTGGATGACATTTTTCAGTAATCTTTCTACTTAGGTACATTTCATTGTCTTTCAGCCCCTTGTCTGACATATTCAGTTCTTGATACTTGGCTGTTCTCTGTGTTCAGGTTAACTCAACAACATGCAGGCCTAAAATTTTCCTTCTTTTACTTTTTTTTTTGACACTGAAGAAGTATAACATTGTTCTGCAAATTATTTCTAAGTAAGACAAGACTTCTATGCATATTTGTGGTACAATAATATATATTATGATTTAGAACCTGAAATTGATCTGGAGAGGCAAAGACATCTTTCTAAATGAAATGGATGGTGCTTGATAGAAATTAACCAGGTGGACTTTTAAGATTCCTTGGAAGAAAGAAATTATATAACTACAAATAAAACTAATGCTGAAGAAAATTGAAACTAATAAAGCTTTTATAAATTTTCTACGCTATTCCTGTATCTAGAGTGTTTTAATGGCAGAATGGGAGTTACCTATTTAGTACTATGTCTTTTAATGGAGATGGAAAAAAGTGTTAAAAAATACTTACCTCTCAAAATGTGCAGATAGATACAGATGCCATAAAATTGCCTAAACTCTATTGAAACTACCTGAATATGTTTTAAATACATGGCATGGAACCCTGACTACTTTTTTCCTTCTTAAAACCAAAAATCATCATCCATTTTTAATCTGGTGAGGGTTTTTTTTTTCTTGTTGTTTTTGGTTTTTTGTTTTGTTATTTTTTTTGTTGTTTTGTTTTTTAATATTTCCAAATATATCAAAAGTTTTTCAGCAGGCAAATTGTTCTGTTTTTTCCTAACTTTTGAGTATTTAATTTTGCATGTATTGTATATAATATCTATATATCTAATGGAAGCAAATCCAGCTTATAACCAGTGAATGACAAAAGAAATGTGTCTGCTGCTGTCATTTCCCTTCATCTTCTTTTATGTTAATATTTATTTTCTCATTCATTTCAAATTCTTTAGTATCTTTCTGAAGCATGAGCCATTGAAATTTTCAGGATATGGTGTGTTGCAAGAGGAAAAATATATGCTGTATATCTACTAGATTGGGCAATGAGTAAAGAAAGAGCAATGGATGGCCACTGTCTCAGGTAAAATGCTTAAAATGGATAGTAAAATGTTTACTGACCTAAGTGGTTTTCTATCTGTTATACATGTGCATATTAATTTTAGATAGCAGAAAGGCAGACATAGTTACATAAGACATGCAGAAGCTAAGTCAAAATATGGGTTTAAAAAACTGAAAGGCAACACAAGGTTTAACACTTATGATAACAGTCAAATTGTATCAACAGCCAGTTCCAAATCCAGGCCTCCTCCTAACAGTTAGGTCAGTATTTGTCGTGCTTAAAAGTCTTATATAGGGAATGGTAAAAGATGGGACATTTGGCTTATAGTTACAATGTGTTACTGATAATTCAATTGAATCAACATAAATAAATCCTGTTGCTAAGTAAATGATGATTTCTCATCTGCTGTTCAATATGGAGACAACTAATCTAATGTGAATAGAAAATTGTTGGGCAAGGGCTTGTGAATATGTGTATAGTTCTCTTAATATCTCTATGTTCAAGGTAAAGGCAAGCAATTAGATATAAGGGGACAATGAGGACACTCACAGAAGAAGTAGAAATACAAATGTTTGGAAAAAAAGAAAGCATGACCTAAAGAGTGACTTTTTGCAGTGTCTTTTGGTAATTATACAATGCTCTCAACTAAAGAGGGTGAATTTTGAATTATCAAACCACCCAGATATGCAATTGAGTTAGAAAATATGTTTATAGAAAGGACTTTAGGTGTACTGTTCACTAATTCTTATACTGTCTAAAGATGTATTTTTATATGTCCTTGTTTTTCACTGCCAGCCACATAACCAGTTAGTCCATGTTTCTTTTCTTGTGGGGCTAAGCTGGCTTCCTCATTTCTGCAGTTCATCAATACAAAACTGATTTGAAGCTGAGCTGTATAATAATAAGCCTTTCAGCAGCCAGGCTTGACACTTGCCTTGTAATTAAGGCCTTGATGGTTGTGTTGATGGCAAATGAAAGAAAATGGCTTTGTTCTCAATTCCAGAGCCTTGATTGCTGGTTCTCGTTCTCACCTGAATTCGACCCATTCTGCATTGTGCACATGATTGCTGGAGTGTGAGTAATTGCAGTGCTGGCAGATGACATTTTCATGAAGCACACTCTGCACTGCTCCAGAGGGAATTTACAGAATTTATAGCTGGAGAAGCTCATCAAACATGGATTTAGGAAATGCCTATGTGAAAAGTGGGAGCCCACAACTAAATATCAGAGCTTTTCTTTTGACATTTGCTTTTACATAAAGGACTGTCTGCAACCTGTCTTACCTTATGGTAGCAGCCTATTCATGACTAGATTTTGTGATTAAGTGAAATTACTGAAGTTTGTTAATGGAATTTTTTGCATGCTTTCTTGTAATTTTTTGTGTGCTTGGAAAAGTAGATGGAAAATGGTTTCCTCGTTTCCATTCATATTTTTGAATTTCCTTAACCTTTCAACTATTTAAAAATTTTCAGATGTCTCCTGATATTTATTGACAGCAATGTGTGTTTGGTTTTTATTTAAATCCTCTTATTTTTGCAACCTTTTTGCATTACAACATATTTTGTTTATTTTAAATGAAAATGAATGTACATTTTAAACAGCTTTTTAAATAAAAAGGCTTCCACAATGGAAATATACTCTGTCATTTATAAATCAGTTCTTTAGAAAGAAATGTACTGGCATTTGTAAATCAGTTCTTTAGGAAGAAAACATTAATGACTTTTGTATTGACAAGTTCACAGATTTCAATGAAGGGTGTTTTATGTGTTGTAAATAAGAATTGCAGACTGAAATTTTGCATTATAGGTAACATATGCCATGATATGCATAATCTTTTCTTCCCTCTGCTTTAGTACTCTTGCATTTTCCTCTCCATCTGACAGTTTGTGCCCGTCTCATATTCACCATGTTCCTTTCTGAGCCCCCGATGCTTTTCCTTTCTCCTATAACACAATCAGGATGAATACCTGTAGGTTGTTGCTGTACTTTCACTTTCCCAAGAAAGAAAAACACAAACATTTTTGGAATTCTGTTGACATTTTTCAATCACAGCTGCTTGTGCTGTCACTGACTGCATGTGAAGATGCATGGCTGCTGTGACTCAGAGACGTACTGTCTGCCTAGCAAGCCAAACTATCTGCACTTAGGTTTTCGTATTTCTTGAGGCTTCTCCATCATGTCAAGTCAAGAGTTTCCTCCTTGTAACTGGTATTATTGAAAGTCCTGAGCAATTGAATGTCTGAAGGTTTCAGGTTTTTAAGTTAGGTTTATTGGTTAACTGTAGGAAAAGTTGGATGAGAAATCTTTCGAGTTTCTGCTATAATATAAATTTTTGACCCAGAGTAGTGTTGATTATTTAAAATACACAGAAGAAAATCTGAGGTCTAAGCTGATGATGTTAAATTGCCAGTTGTTTTAGGGCCTAACTTATCCTCATTTCAGTACCTGAACTCTGTATCGACACTAATGAATAGCAACGAGAGGGTAATCAATCTAAACTGCTGACAGTTGTTTTAATTTATGCTATACTCCTCAAGTAGTTGGGTAGCACAAGGGGAGACTGTCTAAATGTCTGGGTGTCTAAGTGTCTACCTAAATTCATGGATGTTATGCTGCTGTCATTTACTAAAAATAGTGTGTTTTTGTAGTCTTAAATGGGAACAAGATGAAGCCTGTTGTGAACACATCTTGGTTTTTGTCATATGTAAGAGATTTCCTAATATACTTTGAGTACTGACTTGAAGTATATTAGGAAATACTGTTAAATACTGCTCCTAATCTTAAGTGTTCCTTGGGGAATCACTTAAAATGTTTAAGTTCAGAACCTCAAAATTTCTTGGACATGTAAGTCTTTTAAGAATCTGCGTGTTAGAGAGTCACTTCTTGTCCTTTGAAGCCATGAAAATAACCTAGGTTTAAGGCTCAAGGCTTGGAGACAAGTCTGTAGTTCATTGTTTCATCTCATCCTTATCACTGGAAAGCTGAGGTGCAGCCAGGTACCAGAGCCCTGGCTGGATCTTCTCTTGCAGGAATGTTAGGGACCCATCCATGTGCATTGTGGCAGCCTCTTGTGGCACAGTTCTGCTCTCATTTTGTTCCTCTTGCAACAGTCCCACCCTTCTATTGTGATTTGAGTGACAACTCAGCCCCAAGAGGGGAATGAATCTACTTTTAGATTTCAGTATCTGTAACAAAACAGCCCAAAACTGCTTTGGACTTTTAGTAGAAAAAGGGCAGGTTTTAAACCTCTATGTCCTTAGTCAGGACCTGGATGTAGAAAATTATTTGCTTCGTGGGAATGAGACCTGGATCAAAGAAGAATATGGTGAGAAAACCCTGGAGATTCCTAACTATTTTTCAAATCTGTTGCAAAACAATGGACTCTGAAGAAAGAAATGAAAAAAAGAAAAAAGGCAGTGGACTAGAACAGTGAAATATGGCAGTGGACAGCTTTTGAACCTTGCTGAGTGAAGAAAAAAGCTGCTTGATACCATTAACTTAATTATGGTGATGGTCTGGGATATACTGGGGACAGTGACCAAATATTGCATTATGCAGACTGGTTTTGGAAAATACTGGCGTCTAACACAGCAATTGTACAGTTAAGAATCACCTTAAGGGTTTAAGGTAGAAGTTAAAATATTGCAAGTCATGGAGAATGTTCAGCTGGTATTCCTATTACCTTCTTGCCATGACCTCTGAACTTGAAAAACTTCAGTTTATTTTAATAAATCTTTCCCTCACCCCATTTTAATTTTCATTTTTCCACATCTCTTTATCTTTCTCAACAAGAATGTTAAGATGTGATTAAATTTTCTCTGACATGCATTTATGCTTTTCTGCCATATTTTCCTCTGACTTCTCCCATTTGCCTCAGTGACCTATCCCTAAGACATCTTGTTCTCTTTCCCTCATCTCTCCTGGCTTGTTTATGCTTGGCAATCCAGATGTGGTCTTCATCATCTCAGCATTGACTCCTGATTTCTCATGTCTCTTACATTCCCTTCTATCCTTCACACCTAGGGGAGAGAGGGTCCCAGTCTCATGCTTTATTTCCAGATTCATTGTGAGATGACCTTTTGGAATGTCAGAGGGAGCTGACTTTGGCTCACCCATGGCTGAGCCTATTGCATGAGACCATTGACTGTTTTAAAGTGTTTTTCTCTCTCAGTCTTTTTCTATAAATCTTAAACAATTTTACTGAAAAAGGGAAGAGTTTCTCACCTGATCTGCATCTTCTGTACCCATTGCAAAAGCTGTTGTTTTCTCTGGCACCACACAGTATGTTGCATTATGTGCTCCCGTTTTATGATTTTCTGTCCAGCACAATCATCAACAATTGCTTGTTTCCACTGAGAAGCCTGGAATTCTTGGGCAATACAATGGGTGTGAGAAGTTCTGTAATTCAGGCGAGATGATAAAAGGGCAAGAGTTTCCTCCTACCATTTATAAATGTTAGGATTCCTGTGGTTTTTTGTTACATTTTCTTTTAAGCTAACACCTCTATTTGTTATGCCCTTAAAAATTTTTTGCATCTAAATAGAATTTAGGCTTGTCTTATGTTGCAATATCTGTTAATCCGTAAGTTGCTTATTCAAAACCTAGTCTACTGGTTATGCTCAGTGCTACGAAAATGCTCAAGAATTTTTGATTTCTCTTTTGATACAAATTTATCAATACAGGGGTAAAACATGCTATAATGTATTAGATAATTATTTATAAATGTATCTCAATAATGATATAGTTTTTTTATCTTTGGGGAAAAGTTGTACACCTGTTGGTGTATCTGCAGATTATCTTCCATTCATGGATGCTTTACATTGACTCTATTACTATGCTAGTACAGCTCTTTGATATGCAGGTCCCACTGTAGCTGATACCTCAGCCCACCTTAGTTTTCTGCTTTTCACTCTATTGGAAGTCCGTCTGTTGTAGGAACTTGCCCTACAAATATTCCATGACCCATTTGGTGTCCATCAGAGGACACCAAGGTTTTATCCTCCTTAATGCAGGTGTTCATAAGCATATTTTCACTTATTGTCCATTTGCTATTGGAGGTTCTGTGTTGTATTTATGTTCTATAACTTGCTTTGTCTGTCTCCAGTGGGATACCCCACCTTTGCACCTGAGGCACTGCTTTAATTAGTGACACAGTTACTGTTCTCTTACCTGACAGTACTAGTGAATGTAAGGGGGGAAGAGAGGGTTTCTGAGCTGAGGTCATCTGAGAGTCTGAAACCATAAATTCAGACTATGCTTTAACATGTGAGAGTAATATCCATGGTTAGATGTGACTATAAATGCATTTTGGGATTAATTTAATGCTCTAATCTGATCACAAATAATTTGCAAAGAAATTCAATCAGTAGAAGCATATTCATTTTTCTCCCCTATTTTCCAATTGTTTGTGCAGACAAATGTCAGCCTTACAGGAGAGTTATCCTTTCTGTTTACACTTAAGAACGATTATTCTTAGTGTGTGAACAGTCATGTATAGTTTTAGTCTTTGATTAGTTAGTATTTGTAACAAAAAAGTAATTGAAGTGCAGGGAATAACTCACAGTGAATCCTATTTTTCCTTTGAGATGTATCAGCCTGTAAGTATAATCCTAAATATAGTCCAGTTTGTAAACATTTTTTAGATTTCTATTTCTTGTCACATGTTACTAAAATAGAAATAATTTGCATTTCAGGCAAATCTTTGTGAGTACTGTACAAAGTCACAGTAAGTTTATTCACAACAGTACTTTCTGTGATGTAAATCATTGCAACTGAGTATACATAATGGTAATTTTCGAGTTCAGAATGGTATTTTAGCATTAGCTTGTATGATGTGCTACAAAAATGCTGAGAAGAACATTTCTTATGTATCTTCTACAAAAATCAGTATAGCACTGGTTTTCTTCTGCATTTAATTCAGTTACACATAGTTTATCTGTTGCTTCTGAGAATTGTAATGTTAAGTGTCTTCATATAAATTACTATTATAAGGAGGAGTCAGTTGAAGTATATCAGTTTGAACTGGCCAAGAGACATAAGAACTTGCAGCTTCCAAGTGACAGCTGTTGGGGTGACAGAGTATGACAGTGAAAGAATCTCCCCATACATGTTTCTTTTCTGTCCTGGCAATGGTAAAGCAAATTTCAGCAGAGTGATGTATGAAAATACCACTGCTTGATCAGGCTTGTTTGATAGGAGCAAGGCTTCTGTGTATCCTTCCTCCTTGCCCATGTGTAAGTAGATGGGTGCTGCAAGACATAGGTAGCTGTGTACTGCTCAGTCTCTCTCTCATATATCTGCATCTTTGCTCATTAGGCTTAAGATGTGTCAAAAAGTTTTTAAACATGTTTCAGGTACAACATAGGATCTTTTAAGTCACCATCAAACCGAGACACTGGAAATGGATCCAATATGCAAATACAGTTTTCTGGATCAGTTTCTGTATCTTTCATTTTGGTGTACTGAAAAGGCTAATTCTCTGCTTCTTTATGTTACAATATTGTACTTTTACTTTATTGTTCAAAAGATAATCTTGCTGCAAAGTGATTTCAGTTAGGGATTAAAGGAGAGAAAATAGAAATTTAACTTGTGGCAACAGATGGCAGAAATAGGCCTTAGCCCACAGAAGAGTCAGTAGATGCTTGGTGCTTTCACCTGCAGTCATTAGGTAGATCTGACACTGGTGCGTGATCGACTGTGCAAGCACCCCTGCCCAAAATCTGCCTCAAAATGCTTTGCTGCATTCAATGCTAAGAGAACTCTTCTCCAATAGTTGTCTGTGTAGGAGGGTAAAACTAAATCTGCTAATAACTTTTTCTGTATGCAGTTCATAGTCTGCAGTGTGTAGGTCTGTATTCTGTATGTTAATATTATTTGTTTTACACTTCCATGTCACTAGTTGTGATTTTTTTCCTTAAGATGCCATCGCTGCTTCTGATTTGCTTCAGAAAACAGCAGGAAAGGTCTGGAAAGGCAGATCAGTTCTCTACCCTACACTTAATTTAATCATTGGCAAGTTGTTCTGATTACTTGCCCTCTGATTTTCTTCTGCTCTGGCTCTCTGGGTAACAGTTTTGAGAAGATGAAATCTGCTCACCCAAACATTGACCTTGGAAATGCCCACAGATCAACAGCTTTAATGTATTCTCTAAGGTTATTTGCTTTGTAGTGTGGTTTTAAGGTGCAGTTCTGTGTGCCATCCTCCCACTTAAAGACAATTTTCCAATTCCATATTGTCCTGGAAGTGAACACACTGTTCACTGCAAGAGCCAGTAACACTGCCAACACTTTGTGTTTCCACCACCCTCATTACCTTCTGCAGTCAGGAGAGCCCTCTTCTCTTTCACTCAGGTACACTGGTGCACTGTTTCACACCTCTCCAGTGGGCCTCACTCAGGGGATAACTGTTTATCTACCGTGTAAGGGATGCACACAGCTTTTCCAAAAGGTCCCCTCACTGCCAGTTGTGTATTTTCCTCATTAGTTTTAAATCCTTGTTTGGCAGCAACTGATCCTTTGAACCGTTAATCCAGCCTAAGCTACACTTCACATTAGAAACCTGGCATCCAGTATTAACAGGGATGCTCAATGACTGCCTGCTTTCAGTGATGGTATTCAGAAAGTTTCCAAGAGCACCAGATGTCAACTTTGGATATCTTCTTCCTTGAAGAAGGACATCCATGCTTCTGTATTTTTATGCCGGATCATTTTTTCTTAATCATCCTTTTTTATTTATAGATAGAGTTTTATAAGTTTAGGAAACATTTATTTCAAAGCAGGTTGGCACTAAGACTGTCTATTGGTAGATCTACATGAAAGTTAATGTAAAATCTCACAAGTGCTTATACTTTGTAGTGTCAAGTGTGTTGTTGATGGAAGAAAAGTAATACACCAAACATAATGATGGAGAAAACATTTTTTCACCTTAATTTCTTTGTTTTCACAGATTATTGAGAACTTCATACTCTGATTGAAAAAAAGACTTTGTTTGCTATTCACTTAATGCTTGTGATTTAATTTTTTATATTTATATTTCTTGACCTTTGACCTAATGTTTGTTCTAGAGGTTGGACTTTAGTGTTATTTCCACTGAAAAGTGAGACAGATGTCTATCTAATGTCAGCAGTAGTGGGACTAGGCCCATGTATTTTTTATTTGTACACTTTATTCTGAATAATCAGAAGCATGACTTTAGTGCCTTTAAATTAATGTAAAACTTTAATTGCCCAAATCTGTTGATAATCGCAAATAACCTCATAAATCCGAATATGAGATAAAATATTTAAGTAATTTTTTAAAACTCTATCAAAGTATTTGAAGTAGTTGTAATTATTTCATCTTGCCTTAAAAAAACCCCCAAAAAACACTAAAGCGAATTATTGCCAGAAGTAAATCAAGTGACCACCAGTGTTGAAGTGCACTAGAGGAAGTATACAACCTCGTAAAAGCAGGCAGTATTTGCATGAGAGCTGGGCACTTTCCTGTGATTTTACTTTATTGGTTCAGATTTTTTCCCATACCTTCAGGGATAATAAGAACTGGGGGCTCTTGGTGACCTTTCTGGGAATTGCCAGTTCTCAGCATCAGTCAGAATGTAACCTTTTTTGTGAGAATTTTCTTGTCTGCTACTAAAATATCCAGTGCTTATAAGGATAAAGTATCCAGTCCAGCTGTTTTTGCCATTCACCTGCAAAGTGCATCACTTGGGGCATCTCAGAGCCCGTGACATTTAAGCTGGATTTTAAATATGCTTTATTTGGGTGTTAGGCAGTAAGGAGAATCTGTACTTCAGCATCTTACAGTACCCTATTTCTTCTTTTGCAGGGGTAATTGAATGTTTTTTTGGGTTCCTGGAACAAAGTATTATTATCATTAGTAGACTAGGAATAGATAGCTATGGGGGCTTTATTTTTCAGTATTCTCAGTGGCAGGCAAGTCACCTATGGCTGTCTTTGCATTTGCCAAGCATTTTGTGTTGAGGCAGGCTCTGAAGGGTATTCTCTATGTGGAGATTTATATATATGCAAAACGGTGATCCTCAAAAACACATGACTGCTCTTGGATATCAGATCTTTGGCTTTGAAGTGGAGGGTCAAGAGCGCATAGTGGAAACCAGTTTGTCAGAGCCCAAGGCCTTGTCCTTCAACAACCAGTTTTCAGGTCTTGTCTCATTGTTTCCAATAATTAAAAGCTGTAGGTAGACCTCAAAATGTCAGTGTTGGGAGAAGACTGGGAAAAAACCTCACCCCTTATTTTGGTCTTTGGACACGTCTCAGACTGAGCAGGGTGTTGGGGCATGGCGAGAACGCGTTGTGCTGCTGGGGACTCCATGGAGCCTCTCAAGGTTTTGCTGTGACCTTCCTTCTGTAGATAATGATTTCTCACATCAATTTGTGTTAATAGTTGAAGGTACACAGCGTGTTTCAGCTGGTTTCTCCTTAACAATAAATCCACCGATGCTCACGTAGGTAAAGTTTTGTTCTAAGATCAAAGGCACAGTAAGGTCACCATGAGGATGCATGCAGAAGTGTTTATAACATACTTCTTTTCAATCAGTACATTTTTTGAATTAATGGTTTATGTATATTTCCTAAGATTAATTTACTCCCTCCGAATGCCACTTAAATAAAAAACAAAACAACAACAACTAACTAGAAATCAAGAATTTTGAACTCTCAAGAAAAGTTATTTGGTTGATGCATAATTTTATTTTATCTAGTTGAACTATGCATTTGAGAAATTAATATTGAAACTCAGTCTTTAAGTTATAAAAGAATTTTATGAGAGAAATGATTGTTTGGTTTAAAGGCTCTGTTCTTGGGTATGATTTCAGAAATTTTCTTATAGATTCCCACATTATTTTGAAGATTAAAAGACCCTCTCTTTGTTTTTTATAAAACTGTAAAAAAAAATTAATAGTAATTGCATGTAAATATTTAGTGCATTTATATGCAAAGTTTGTTTAATAGAAAGGAGTAGTACTATCTTCTAAACTCATAGAATTTTACCTTGCCTGAAAAGCAGCAAATAAGGAGTTGAGTACAGTATCTTTTAGAGGATTTATGGTAATGCTGCTGAATTTAGCTGAGCACAAACAGCATGGTGAGCCCCTCAGGGTCTCTTCATTTTCCTGACACACTCCACTGCTGCCCCATTAACACTTTGTCTGTTATTGCCATCTACTCTGTTTAATGAGTATCTTTGAATTTGAAGTTCTTCCCAAGAAACAATAGCTAAAATAACTGCTGCACCTACTGTAGCTTTCAGTAGTGCATCTTATTCCCTTTGTAATATTTTTAAAATAAAAAGTACATCTACATTCTGCAGCAGTATAGTTGCATCACGACATTTTCTTTAATCACAATAGACGCTAATCAAAAGCACTAAGTAGTGAATACAGATATGTATCTGTCTGTAGAAGGCAAATGCATGCTGAATAGCTGATAAAGGAGGCTTTTCCTTACTTTAAAATTCCTCTAGTTAATACTTACTCTTTAATGTAAAGAAGGAATAATTCTGCTGGAGACTGTGCTATCAAAGCAAAATATTTCTTCTAAGAAATCATAAGACAGAATGACTAGGTGCTGTTTTCTGGTATCTGTATTAATCCAGCTAACTGATGAAAAAGGTCAATATATGTCTCATTAGATTGGATTCCTAAAACTGAGTTTACCACATTCCTCAGTACACATGAATGAACCATCTTAAATTGTGAAACAATAAGCCATATTTTCAGATGAGGACTCAACCTGAATTAAAGCTAGAATAATGTTGTACTGGGATGCACCATAAACTTTAAGAACAATTCTGATTTTGCATTGACTGTTAACTGATCACAAAAGCGCTCCAAATCGCTGTAGGTATTCAGTAGATCTGGGAAGTCTTTGGAGGGCCAAATAAAAAAATCTGAATAATTGAATAAATTTCTGTTCTAGAAGATTGAGGCAATCAGTTGAATATTGAAACATGTTTTATATTAAATGCATTCATTGAAAGCATATTTTTGAAATCTGAAATAACATGTGAGTGATTTTCTGTATTCTGGTAAGCTTGCTGTCCTTCATTAATTTTTTTGTTTGTTTGTTTGTTTTTATTTTTAGAAAATGAGTCTGGAAGAAAATTGGTGAATTCAATCCAGAGGACCTACAAGCACTCTGACAGGCTCAGAGAGCAGAGTCTGTACCAAAGAGCAATTACCCCACCAAACGATTTCAGGTACAATTGACCTAAATATAGCACTCTCTTGAGATTATTGACAAGAGTTCATTTCCTGTAGTGCTTTTCCCATTTGCCACCCCTGGTAGCCACTGTGATCTTATCTGCCTGGTGCTGCATGACTTCTGGGATGCAGTTAAGAATTCTGCTGTGCATTATCTTTAAACAGACAATTCATGCTAAAAGAGTCATTTGCAGTTAAATTAGATGATGCATATATTATTCTTGCTGCCGAAGTTACAAAGAACAGGAATGACTGCCTGAATCCTTTTGGACCTGAATGCACTAGAATTCTTTTTACTGTGAAATCAAAAAGGTAGTACTAATTAATTTTAAATAAATAGGAAATTTTATTTCATTAAACAGTAACAGTTGAGTTAGATGTGCAGGTGGATAGGTTGGAAAACTTGCTATTTTTTTCACTGTGTTTATATTTATTCATAAAGTGCGACTTGCCCTATGGTCATCCTACTATCTCCAGGCAGTCACAGTAGTTCTCATGTGCTGGCATGAAAAATGAGCATATAAATTGAATGTGTAAGTGTACAAAATGTGGATGAAGTGAATTCAGAGGCTAGTAATGATAAAATCCATTTTAGTTTTTGAGGAATGCATTTTTCTTAAGCATTGCTTACAAACTTTTTTAAAATGCTGGATATATTTGCATTCCATGTATGTGGAATATAGGGAAAATAGATGGTATTCCCTTGGTGTTCATCACAGAGTTCTTTCTTGAATTATTTTTCTTCTGCTGAATTTTTATTCGGAAAATCTATACATTGTCCAGAAATTCAGAAGTCTGCTATCAGATTCTATGCTGAGCAGCTGTTGTAGGGCCATTTGTCACAGACTTTTATGAGCTAATATCACAGGACACAACTGTGTTATGATTTTCCTGCATATCCCCTATGTTTTCTCAAAAGAACACCAGAATACTTTTACTTTACTAGCAGAGTATACTCTGCTAGTAGTCATAGGCCCCACTCTTCAAAAGAAACTGAGGAAGTTCAGCTGAAAGCTGAATAATTTATAAGACAGAGACATATATACACTATATTGGTCCACGGACTTGGTTCCTTTGATGATGATGGACAGCGGTTATAAATGTAGTTAGACTCAGAAATCCTATACTAAAATAAGATGAAGCAAGAATCAGTTAATTGCATTAGATAGTAATTATTTTATTACAGGAAAAATTTGGATTAGATATAGAAGAACATTTACCTATGACTTATGTTTTGCCAATGTACTTTAAAGGGTTGATGAGACACACAATATGTCACAGTGGAAAGGAGTAGTAATTTAAAATCGAAGTGTAAGAAGAAAGCAGTAAAAGAATAGGTAGAGGTGGGATGAGAATATGCAGGGCATGACTAAATGGATTCTCAGCTCAGGCTGAGCTCATGGAACTTCTTGTGCTGTGGTTTGGCATCATGAGGAATCTGTATAGTGCTTTCTGGTGACTGCTAAAGAAAATAGTTTTGAAGTTTGAGATGTGAGAGAATGTACATGAGGAATTTAAATGGATTCGTGGAAGGATGTTTCTGTTGTAGAGTCTTCTACAGAACAAGGCAATTAAGGAACATGGACTTAGGGGTGAAAAAATAAATCAGTCCTGCCCCAACACAAAGAGAGAGAGAAAACTCATAAGAAGATACCAGCAGCACCAGAGCTTAAACTGAAATATTTAACTTCTTACGTTTGATATTTTGCAAACAGAATTTTTCATATTAACTCTTGCAATGCTGCAAGAGTTTACCTTAAAACTTGCTGATGTGATTTTTCCCATTTTCTTTTAGATAAAATGTATCTAAAGCTTGATTTTTTTTTAATCTGCAGAGATTATCAGATGGACACATTTTGTTAATCTTGATATTCCAGAGACCTGACATGGCTGACATACAACCGTTGTACATACAATAGATCATTAAATCAGTTTGAAATTTAGAAACTAATGCTGGAAAAGACCATACAAACTGACTTTTCTTGGTGAATGGTCTTCATGAGGATTGCTCACTTCATCTGCTAACAGATAAAAACATCATTTTGAGCCTTCTGTTAAGCTACATCTTGTAATAAATTATGGACCCAATGAAAGGTGCACCATCTTAAGCATTTTATTATAGTTATTTTATATCTTGAAAGGATATTCTGATTCTTTACAGTATGCAGATCCATAGAGGACAGTATCACAGATTAGGGATTTTATACTTGCTTCTATATTGTTTGCCCTGCCATGGCAGAGAAAAGGCATAATAAAGCAATCCTAATTAGGCAATGTAGGAATCTCTGGTATGCAACATTTTTCTTAGGCAGCTATCTACTATTTCTACTTGTTCTATGGTGCCTCAGGGAATAAGAAAAGTCTGGCCCATTAATTAGAGAATTAGCTTACAGTTGGGAAAGATGCATTCAGGTTTTGCCTGTGCCACAAATTTTCTACAAGACATTTAGCTAAGTTTTGACCAAAATTCAGCACAACCTAAGGATTTGGGTTGGTGACCATACTTCTCTGCTTTTGAAGCAGAATCATGTGTTCTTCTTGTTTATGGCATCTTAGTTACCCCCCTTAAATAACTGAGTAGTCAGAAATCCTCACTCCCCTCATCAGCTGAAGTGAATTCTGTATACTTCTCTGTCGTGCTTGCCTTGTGTGAGGGTGTTGATGGAATGGCAGGGATGCACAAAGTAATGCCTGATGTTACTTCAGGTAGAGAATTACAAAGACACTGTCATGGTGATGAGTTCATGTTAGTTCCTGGCAGTCTAAGTCTTCCTAGTACAACCTTCTGAAAAAGCTAAGTTCATCAATCAAAGTGTCATATGTTGCTAAAATTTGCAGTTTATAAATTGTCACTATAAATGTAAGTAGTAGGAATCATGACATAAAATTATGCTTCTTTTTCTTTGTGTCTTTCCTGACCTAAATGGTTTAAAAAATGAGGCAGTAGGATGCTTGAATTGCAGTTTCTAGGCAGCATCTCTGCTCCTGTGAGCAGGCATGGCTGTTTTATTGCATGGCCCAGCCCAGTGATTGGTCATGGGCTGCTGCTGATGTTAGCGTGCCAAAGAGAGCATGTGACATTAAAGGTAAAAATGCCAGGGCAGGGGCATATCACCAGTAAGAATAAGAAAAAAAATATTCTTGTGCTTTGTTGGATACATAGCTCAGCCTGACAGAACATCTAATCCCTAAATCATCTTGAAAATTGGTTGGATTATAAAATCAAATTAAACCCACTATGAAAGATCATGGTCTCTCTTCAGTGCACTAGCAGGCATGTGTATATATCTCAATCCCAGACTAGGGGGAATACACCATATAAGTAAAAATGTTTTTAAGAGAAATCTGATTATGATAGAGCTGACTGTTTTTGTAGCAAACATTTAGAAACTTTTGGAGTAATTTGATTAGAAGAGATAAAAAATCATTTTGTTAGATCATTACATCTTAATATTGAATCCCTCCTTTTCTCCTACTTTTAACATTTTCTGTAGAAGGGTTATCATGTAGCATTATTTTGATTAGTTTTTAGTTACTGAAACTAACTTAGCTCTGTTATGTGATCTTAAATGATTCTTTTTTCCTTATCAATACTGGGTATTGACTTTCGGTGGGCAAAAGAAATCTTAGCACCCTTAGGCAGATTTTGCCTTCTTCCACTGCAGATGAGTGACTGTGTATTGCTCTAACTGAAGTATTCATTCTCAAGCCAAGGAAGACAGAGGGCTAATTTGAAAGCCAAGTAAAGTTCTGAAAAAGACTTCATTGATCAAGTAGAATTTGGGTCATGGTTTAGTTAGGTCAGAATTATGCTTCTTATACCGTAGAAATAAAGCTTTTATTAACAAGTCTACATATAAAAAAAGACTTTCACATACTGAGACAGAAGGGACGCAGAAGTGCATTTTTACAGCACTTCATTCACCTTCAGTGCACTGAGGAATGTTAAGGAAAGGAATATTATAAAAATGATAAAGATTCTTATCTGGCAAGTAGCTAAAGCCAAAAGAAGGTGCATGTTTCTTAGCCAATCAAAGCTAGAAAGAAACTGTTTTTAAAAGTGGGCAGGAAGACAAAGCTGTGAGCAGATTCTTATAAATTCAACAGTACTTTCTGTGCAGAAATAGGTTTTGACTCCATATTAATTTTATTGCAAACAACATTTAGAGAAAGCAGTGCACTCTAAAAGTTCCCACTCTTGTGAATATTTTTGTAAAGGTGTAGAGGGAGTAGGTACTATCATTTCTTGTTCATTTCATGAGGGAGTTGCTCCCCTGTGGTTTGGGAGAGACCAGCCTGTGCTGCTCAGCAGCTCTCAGTAGTATTGTCCTCACATGACCTTGTGGATGGATTTCTATTTCAAAATCATACAGAAGTTAAATACTGCTGAAAATAGCATTCACTCCTGTTTTGTTCCTTTCATAGCTTCTGGGGTGAAATTTATCTGTCCTAATGTAATGTCTTTTCTATCTAAATTATCTTTGGCTAGGCTACCTTTATAGTCAATGGAGAGAAATAGACACTTTTTAGGGCATGATTCATCTCCTAGGAAGGCAGACATCTAAGTAGGTCAGATGAATCAGACTGTACAATAGCACATTCCTTACTAGAGAGAATAAAGGAAACCTAGGGATCAGCATGGATGTTGATGCATATATTGCAAATATCTAAAGTTAAGTGAAATGAACTTTATGTCTATAGGAACTAAGTCAGAGTTCAGAGTCAGAGGAGAAAATCCTACTCTTCAGGAAGCACCCTTTTCTTCAGAGCTTGTGGTTTCACTGTGCTGAATGCATGTTCATAATCATACCCATGAGGTGGTGATACATTTAAAAAAAAATTACACACCCTGCTTCTCCTAACTTAATATTTTAAGGTGTGATGATTGAGTAGACTGAATTTTGTGACTAGATTTGTGACTATAATTTGTATATATTTATCATCAGTGATTCACTGGTTCCACAGAGGCACAATTTTTTTGCTAGTCTCTGCTCATAATCTGTATGTATGTGGTTTCATCATGGTTTTGGTTCACTTGTGAACCATTTCAGCACCAGATACTTTTTTCTCAATCAGAAACCTCTTCAAGGAGAAAGAGCAGGTATGCATTTTATGTAGAGTACTAGACTAATTTAAATTAGTTCTTCATAATAATCATTGCTGTTAGTACCAGAATTTCACTAAATGCTCCAGTAGATGAGGTGGTTAGTGCAAATGTGCCTGAAAGTCTCAACAATGAATATTTTCAAATGCTAACAAATGAATTTTGCAGAAAGGGTCTTCATTTTGGTTTGTATTTGGGTGTATCAATCATAACAATAAAATGGGACATACAAGAATGAACAACATTATTTATTTAAAATATATTTAAAATACAAAATCAACAATGAAGACTCACCTAAACACCAGTGAAGCTTTTTCATATGCTGCTCTTCTCCCATTGTTTGCAAAACTCCAGATCCAAGCAAACCTGCAAGACTTTTGTCAGATGCATGCCCAGGAGTAGCACAAGGATGACAGGCTGGAGTAAGCAGATTGCTAGTGAGGCTAGCAGGTGCCAAAACATGCTGTTTCATGACCCAGTGTAAAGATGCCAAAAATAATCTCACATGTACTTCAGTAAATAAAAGCAAAAACCCCTCAGGCTTCAGAAATAAAGTGTGTGGAACTGTCTGAGATTAAGCAAGAAACTTAAAGTTAGAAGACCAGTGTTCTAATTTTTGCCTTGCAACAGATTAGCTGTGTTATGGTAGTGAGGCCCTTCGGCCAAAATCTCTGTTTTGCTACTTAAATAGATGTCATGGTTTTGAAAAGAAAGTGGGAGCAGAATTACAAAGTATTCCACAGATAAAACCATGAACTTAAGTTGAATCACATGCAAATATTGACTAAATATCTGCCCCATTTCCCCTATCTTTCAGAGTCATAGCATTTAGCTGTCTTCATTTATGGTAATTTCAAATGCATAAACAAAAATAAAAATTGCTTTGTAAGTTAAAACATTCTAAAACCATTTTTTACTCAAGTGCAAGTGTTGTAAAATTACTTGGTGTAAAATCCCTATATCACCGACTAGGTTGCTCAGGGAAGCTGTGGATGCCTGGAGATGTTCAAGGCCAAGTTGGATGAGGCTCTGATTAACCTGGTCTAGTGGCTGGGAACCCTGCATGTGGGAGGGGTTTTGGAATTAAATGATCTTTAAGGTCCCTTCCAAGCCAAGTCTTCCTGTGATCTTACTGTTAAAGGTAAAAGTAGACTCACAGCTGTGGAACATGTTTGTTTGCTCAACCTGAAAACTATTTGCTTTAGATCCAAATGTCCATGTTTAACAGTTTCATTTAACTTTAGAGACAGCAATACCAGCAATGTGCTAAGTGAGCTCAAACTTGCAAAATGCACTGTGAAATTGTGAGAAACATGGAAATAGTTGGTACTCTGTGCTTGGTATGTAGAATAAGATCAATGAAATAAAATATAAGACTGATACTGATATGGAGTCAGGGGTGAAAATGATCTAAAAAAGCAGTTGAGAAATTTTACATACATTTTAAATATTGTATTTAAATTTTAAATCCTTCTGGTGCTGTAAACCTTTCCATATCTGCTGCTGATCATATATTGTGTAGGGTATCTAGAAGTTTCTAAAAGATGAGAATAATTGTCATCAAACTAGAGTATCCTGGTTTGATAGCAACCCACAGGGATCATTGAAGTCCAATTCCTGGCACTGCACAGGACCATCCCAAGAGTCACACGGTGTGCCTGAGAGCTTTGTCCGTATTCTTGAGCTCTGCCAGGCTTGGTGCTCTGACCACTTCTCTGGGGAGCCTGTTACAATGCCTGTTCCAGTGTTCCAGAACCTTTTGTGGGTATCCAACCTGAACCTCCCCTGGTACAGCTCCAAACCATTCCCTCAGGTCCTGTCACTCATAATCAGAAAGAAGAGATTGGTTCCTGCCCCTCTTCTTCCCCTCTTGAGGGAGCAGTGAGGTCTACAGCTCAGAGAGAGGAATTGTGATTGCTATAGTTTGACAATTATGACAGGAATGATGGTTGCTGTAGTTTGTAGTGAAGTGCCCATGTGCTAAAATTTTCAGGGTGAAAAACTATTTTGATGGTAACAAGCACTTTATCTTAAAATTTCTTTATGAATGCAGAGTGAAGGAGTCCAAAATTGAAGGGGTAAGGTATATTAGATGGTTCAGTGTATGGTCTGAAGTACCCAGTGAGCTGGCTCTGTGTTTTTTATGTAAGAGATTAGAGAAAAAAAATCTTCTCTGCTGTCTGCCTGTTCCATCAGCAAGACACATAACTTAGCCCTGGTACCCAGGCAGTGCACACAGAAACAAAACCAGGAAGAATCTTTTAAAGCTGAGGTCCTACCTTAATTATCTGTATATTACAAATGTGTTGGGTCATATCTTTGAGTGCAAGAGAAAGTAAAGAATGAACTCACACTACAAAATATGATCTCTGAATAAATATGCTGGTTTAAGAGACACAGTCATTCTTAAAGGACAGAATATTTCAAATGAAAGCCACTTAATTGATCAGATAGATACAGAGATGCATATATATCTACCCTTATGTACACAAAGAGCCTGTGGTTTTTACAAAGAGAAAGTCACATCCATATGAAACCATGGAGGCAAAAGTTTGATTTGGCTTGCACTTGTATGTTCTTGAGCAGGACTGATAAAAAAGAGCCATGTGTTATCTCTACATCTCTTGAAGTTCATGGAGTTTAAGTGTACTCTTTGCTTGTGAGACTAATTCATAAATTTTGTCTTGAATTCATGTACTTTAAGGAACAATGGTCGGCTGCAGGAGCTACTGTAGCTTATTACATAGAAGATGCTCTCTAACCTGCTTATTTTGCAATTTATGATGCTAAAGGAACTTTTTGGCTAAAATCCAATCTTTCTGTAGAAAATAAGAATAATTGGTAATAAAACAGTCATTCCTATATTCCAGTTGTTATAACTCATTCCAGCATTGCATTCCAAAAGTAAATTCTGCTTTGAAGTAGATGAATATAATAGAGACAATTAATATATGTTCTTTATTCAGATCTCAGTTATTTAATGGATCTTCAGTTATTTTATATATTGTGTGTGGAAATCTACATTAAAGACCCCAATCACTAAAGCTAATATGTCCCAGAATTAACTTTGTTAAGGCAAGTTAATTTACTCTCCCCCATGCATAAGCATTGTGAAGACTTCTTTAATTACATGATCACATATTGTTTTTTGTTACAAAATCTTCTCCTCTTTCAGTTCACAGAATGTGTGATAGTCACTTAATGAGCAGCTGTTCTACATTTTGTTTTCATGACATTGTTCTGTGGCCCCACACCTTGTTTGCTATAGAATATTTAAGCCTTGCTCTGGAGACATAGTTAGTATTATTAATTTGCATTTTGGGATTTTCCTAGTATCGCGATAGTGCCAAGGTGATGAGCAGACATTAAATTAGCATTACTGCAGCCCTCTGAGATTGGCAGACTGATTCCCATTTTATGGCTGGGGAACCATGGCCCAGAATACTGTGTTCAAAAACAGCCACCAATCTACAGGACCAGCCTGAGCTGCTGAGGTCCAAAAGCCTTGACTCATTACTGTCACATGAAACTTTTCCAACTTAGGTCTTCTTGTCTACAGCTATGTATGTCTCTGAACATTCATCTCTTCTGCAAATTCAAATGCCTCCTCTCAGTGAATCACATGGAAAATGAAGAATATACCTGCAGTGACCACTTGTGAAAAAGCTGGTTTGAATTACTATAATGGAAACTTAATGTCAAGGAAAGATAGAATCCTGCTTTCTAGACTGACATCCAATTACTCTAATTATTCTTCTTGTTGTTGTTACATGGGCCTGTTTTTTAGTGCATTTCTTCAAAGTTCTTTACCATCTACAGTACACAGTTGTGATTCATCCTTGCAGCAAGGCCATCTTGTGCACTGCATGAGGCAGGTGTGTTCTGGTAACAATAGATATGAGTCATGCCGTTACTCTCCATGCTCATTCACAAGATGAGGGAAAATTTGGTTATATAGGCAACTTGGAACTTCTGGCATCTTTTTTCTGGATTTGGTCACATTAAAAAGATTTTTTGAAAATGTGTCTGTGTGAGAAAGAGAGATGGAAATAGAGACAGAGGGAAAGGTAATGAGTACACACCATTTTAAAATAGAAACTTCTGAGAATGTCTCAACCCCTGTCTGAATTGTGAGATGCTTGGAACCTTAAAAGGCCCCACACAAGGTTGTACCATTCTTCTGTTAAACAAATTGCATGGTTTAATATTCTGCAAAAATTATTGCTGAAGGAGTAAGATGCAAAACATCTATTTTCACTACCATCTGACTGAACAGATATTTTCTGACAGCACAGAAATCATGAGAAACTGAAGTTTGGTTTCCAGAAGACCCAAAAAGAGGTTTCAGTCATTATTGATTCTCTGCTCAGTTCTCAATGACCTTTCCTACCTGTGTTCACTGTCTATTAAAACTCTGAATATACCCCAGTTCTGTGTCCTAAGGACAGCAGTTCTATTTCTCACTGTCCCACTGGCTTCTTGTCCCATGTTTGGTTTTGTTATTTTTACTATAAGTCTAGTATAAGTACTTGTTCTTTACCTCCTGTCTTCAGCACCTTTCAACAGTCAGTTGTCTGTTTGTCTTCATCCCTCATTCCTCCAGGGCTGGATCTCAGGGCTTGTGTACATCTTTCTCATTCCCACTGGCTCTCCAGCCAGAACTCCATTGTCAAGCTGTGTTTTCAGTTTCTGTGCCTCCAACCATCCATCATTTGTTTCTTTGCACTCCTGTTCCAAATACTGCTATGAAATGTTGGCTCTTCCCTTATTTTTCCTATCTGCTGCTTCATTTTCCTTTGGGCAGTAGGGAACTGATAGAACTCTTTTGATATTTGTAAATATCATTGTTAATTTGAGAACAGAGCCTCTGCTCATTCTAGGACAATGTTGCATAAGCTTAATTTCTTTGCTGAAAATTTGGACTTCATTTAGAAGACAGAAGCAGTGCACCCATGACTGATACTCAAGACCTGATCCTAGTCCAGGCAAACTTTTCTAGTCCTGCTGGATACATATCATTTCTACTTAGGCATTTTTGCTTTTTTTCCTCCATTGCTGGTCATACTTTATCTGATCATCAGTCTTGAATCCAGATAGTTTTTTTTAGGTGAAACCAGACTTTTGAGATGTTGCATGAGTACAACCCCAGAATTCAGCACTGAAATTAAACCTATCAGTTATTTGAGTTACAGATGCCCCTCTTGACACATCCCAGTAACAAGTGGGCAGGTTAATCTGTTCAGCAGAATGCTAATGTAATGTAATAACTTAATGTTAATGTAATGTAATAACTTGTACAGAGTCTATGCAGAAAAACGCTGCAATATTAATTTGTGGGAATTGTATAGTGCCAGATACTATTCAGTTTACTTATTGCACACTCATGTAAGAGTTGAATGTAGAAGGGATCCCTGGTTTATCTAGTGTAATCTTGCTTAACATAGGCTGCATACTCTTGAACCACTCTATAGCTGAAGAAGGCCTACTCATTATTTGAACTTAGATTTAAAATATCACACAACAGTCTATTTGTCTCTGTCCTTCATAAGTTTTAAAGCTTTGAATAACTTTTGAAATACATTTAGAATTTCTAACAAGCTCCGAGAGGGACTGAGCTATTATCTTCTTGTGAAAAGGGGTATCCCATGTAAATGGAAACAAGGTTGCACTGGAAAAAACTCACTTGGCATTGTTTAATTATTGTGTTTAATTTCCATGCTTTCAAAATGCCCAGTATTTTGGAAGCTTCACAATACTGCCCTTTGCTTCTTTCAGTTTCTGGCCCTTTTATGGCATTGCACTTTGCTTTGTCATCTCAACATCTGGCGAGAAACTTGGAAGAGCTCATTATCAATAAAAGATTGGGGGAAAATAGATGCCAAAACAGCCTAAACTTCACTATGTAGACAGTGGGAAATATTTTAAATGAGGGTAAGAATATTGGATTTGGGGCAAGACAATTATGATGGTTAGATTTGTTAGAATAATCATGGAAGATTTGTTCTCGGTTCCCTGCCTTGCTCGCATCAGTCGGTTCTTGTCCATCTGTGACACAGTTCCTTATCAATAAAATGGGAAGAGCACTGTCTCACAGATATTAAAATAGTTGCTTCAAAGATACCATAGAAAGAAGGAAAAATTAATTTTACTCAACCTCTTGTAGTATTATGGTGTAGGGGGATACAATATAAGTAAATAAGGTGGTATAGAATGTAATATTACCCCCTAAGGGGTTGCATCTGAGCCAATTACTAAAGATTAGGAGCAGGCCTGATGTTAGCAGGCCATGCCTGTAGCCAATAAGAAGAGTGTTATAAAAGAGTGGATTGGTTGGTTGAGGGACTGGAGTCAGGTGGCTGCTGTGAGGACAAGGAAGAGTCAGTGCCTAGAGGAGATGCCTACAAGAAACATCAAGGTATGAAACTCTAGCATTATGGGACCCTTGCAATGTAACAACAACATTATGGCTTGTATGAGTAGTGTAATACTGATGGTATGTCTCATATGAGAGCTGTTGTTGATGGGTTGGGAAGTTTTAAACCTAAGATGAGTGAATTTTTCCAAGCCTTTGTTTGCACAGTTCTCCTCATTGTTTTATTATCTTCCCCTCCCCTAAAGCAATGTTCATACTTTCATGGTCTGTATTTCCTTTCTCACAGCTCCTCACTACTGCTCATATTTCAGCATCGCTCCTGTTCCTCCAGAAGTCCCTCTGTCTTTCCCTTATACTTTAAATTTGCGCATTATGCATGGTAGCATCTCTTTTTGAGCAGTCTGCCCCAAGTCAGTGTAAAGGGTCTTCTGCGCTGTGTGATGGTGATGAGGTGTTGAGGGTGCCAAGATGAATGAAGTAGCAGTCAAATTTAGTGCAAATATATAATTAGTCTATGGGGAAGAAAAAAAATATACATCTGTTTTCACAGCAGGAGTCTCTTAGTTGTGTGAAGTAGTTCTTTGATCTGAGTGGCATGTTCTTAACTTGAGAGGAATTATTTGTGGAGTTAGGAGGAGCTTTGTTGTAACAGAGAGAAAGAGCTTAGCACTGACCATGCCTGTACTCATCATACTTTGCAATGTCCTGTTTGTCTTCATAGTTGGGGTAGCCCAAGGCAAATGCAAGCTTTGTTGATAATAGTGTCCTCACTGCTTTGTTGCTCAAGGTGTGTGTATTTAGGGACATATTCTGTAGCTGTCTATGCTGAGATGTTTAAAATTATTGCCAAGTTAATCCTACTACAAGACCTATCTGTGTTCTGGGAAGGAATTGTTCAAACTGCAGAACTGAACCTCTGTGGAAGGGAGCTGCAAGACCTGCATAAAAAAGCATGGCCAGATTCCTGACCACACAAAGGATAATAATGTAGATTTATGTACTGTCAAAATTCACTGATTTTCCTATGAAGGGTTAAAATAAAAAATGTGTAAAGCCCAGATCAATAACAGCCTTGACAGCCACTGCCACCTTGCTCAGCTTTATGCACCTTGAGCATTTCCAATTCACACTGATCTTAAATATTCACTAACAGGGCATCATAAATAGCTCAGCATTTTGTAGATCTAATTCAGAACAATGTTGTAGGGCTAAAGTCTATGGACCTATCCATGCTAGGTCACACTGGGCATCAAGGAAAAGCAGCATTAATCCCTTCTTTCTCCAGAATGTTGAACTTTTGTAGATCTCAGCTGCTATGAGCTGGCAGTCAAGAAAATGAGTCCTCAGAAATATGGCAACCAAGACTGTTTTCTCTAAACAAAATAGACTGGAGACAGGCAAAATCAATCTACTTCATATACAGTAGAGGAAAATGGGACAAGGTGTCATGCTGGCTGTATTTCCTGCCAAATCATGGCTTAAAATGTAGCTGTGGACCAGGAATATGATCAATGTAGAAAAGTAATGAATTTTCTAGGAGCTGGTAAATGCTGTCCTCCAACTAGCTTAGTACAAGTCTGTGTGTTAAAGGTAGAATTTCACGCATGGGTCAATATTAAATAGAAGTATTCCTTTATAGAATCTTTTTTATCCTGAAAAACATGTTTGAGTTCATACTTTTACATTTTTAATAAAAAACAGGCCAAATTTTCTGCTCCTTTGGTCTGAATCTGGAAAGTGAATTTTTAAAATTAATAAGGATGAGCCTGATTTGATAACCTTACTTATGTGAGTAGTTCCTCAGTGACTGCTCTGTTTATCAGTGCCAAGGATATCAAAGATCCAAAAGCTCTTTCCTTTAATTTCTTGAAAATTAAAAGACAGAAATCTATTTCCAGTTCTGAAAGAATCTTTAGGATGCTTGGGGTCCATCATAACTGAGTTTACACTCCATAATGATGTGCAACATTATAATTTGTTTTGTTTGTGCGATAATTAATAAGTAATTGAGCACAAACCAAGATGAAATTGGGTAAAGTAAAATGAAATACATATTGATACAAGTAGAGTATTATCCTCAGTAAGAAGGCTTGTGTTCAACTGAAAGTATTTTTCATGCATTACCTACCTCTCTCCTTTCCCTTAGCTGGCTGCCAAGGTAAGTGGTTGAGTCACCATCCCTGGAGGTACTTAAAAGATGTGTAGATGAGGGGTTTAGGGACATGGTTTAGTGGTGGACTTGGCAATACTGGGCTAAGGTTTGGCTTCTTTTTTAACCTAAATGATTCTATGTACTTAGGTAAATCTTTGAAAAACAAATATTCTTTATTTAGCATGGTTTGGTGAGAAGTTCCTTGTTCCACTAGGGTCGTGCTGATTCTTGAGTTGTTAAAGGCAAGAGATGTTAACGTCACAAACTTAGCCTTTTGTAACCCAAAATAAGTAGCTTTGTGTTGATACAGGATATGGAAGACTACACCCATGCTTGCCAATTTGATTAAGATCATGTGCCACTTAATTTTCATGGTGTTGTTATTACTTAGAGACCTTTCTATTTTACAGGTCACCTCTGAGAAATATGTATTTTTGAATATTCAGCAGTAAAACTTGCTGCAAACTTGCAGTAAAACTCTACCAGTGGTTCCTAGAGAATAGAAGTGGTAGCTTTATTTATTTTTTAATGTTTAATTTGAAAAAAACCATGAATCTTCAGTTTACCAAAAGAGCATTTCTCCTACATTTAATAATTGGTAGGGAGTATACTCATTTTATGACCAAGGAACAATAATTCTATGAGCATCTGGAAAAGATTAGAGCAGCCCCTACACTGCTCTTAACTGTATGAATGCTGCTGTAGAAGATTTTACATTGAAGTTGTGATCCTTTCTTCTTCTGCATAGTCAGGAATCTGGTCTCTGGTTTATACTTTGAGCTATTTGACATGGAAACTTCAGAACATGTATTTTGGTTGGCAGCACGCATATGTAAGGTATAATTTACAGCAAAAGTGTCTTTAGAAATGCAGGTCTTCTCCTGCATCTGTTCTTTCCTTGAAGAAGCGCAGTGTTACATAACCTGGAAAACTGAACTTTTTGTTACAGCACACTCCTGGCACTGCTGTCATGCTTCCTTTCTTACAAACTTCCAAAATCCTCATGGAGTCTGGGATTTTGAGTTACTCACATGGCACATTTTACATGTCTCTTGTGTCAAAGAGCGAACATAATCTTAATAAAAGATTCATCTAGATCCCATATTGTTAGCCTATTCAGTCTTTTCCAGAGAGGCAAAAGATACCGAAATGTGGGTGTGGTCATTAATTTTAAAATGTTTCATATTGATAAAAAAAATTTTATTGTACTTGGAAGAGCTGACATTTCCAGAAATATATTGCTTTCAACTATGATAAAAGGATTCCAACCTGTTTATACTTCTCTTACTAATTCTTGACCACTGAAGATTGAATAGGGAGAATTTTGTAGGAAATGTATCTATTAAATTGTTATTTAGGTCTAGTTGTTCCATCAGTTTCCTTTAGTTTCCAGTTTGGATCAACATATCTTTATATCTTGAAGTCATATTTCAAAGATGATTAACATTCATTAAGACACATATAGTACTGACCAGGATTTTATAAAGGGCTAGACTGCTAAGCTGCTGCTATAGGCAATCTCACTTCCATTGCTGAGGCTTATATATGCTATAAACACAGCTGGAAGTAACACTAGGTACTTACTGCACTTTTGGATGTGAAAGTACCTTCGAAGGGCCCCTACTGTACATCAAGGCACATTAAAATCCTGATGATTTCTTCACACACAAAGTGTGAAATAAATATTCCATCTCTTCAGTTTATCTGCTCCTCTTCTGTCCTTCTTACACAGAATCACTCAGGTTGGAACAGATCTCTGAAGAGATCTAATCCACGCTCTTTCTCAAAGCAGAGCCGGTTTCAGATGTAGGTCAGATTGCTTGGAGTTTCGTACTGCTTCCACAGAGTCCATCTTTATGTGTACCCTGTTCAACCCTCATTGTGTTGGTTTTATTTAATATTGGTTTTGGACAGCTAGATAGATATGATACTATTCTACTGATAATTTGATGCAGATGCTTCTCATCTAGTCTTCTCTAGCTCTTCTTTTTTTCCACAGTCATCCCTTTTTACCGTATTTCCTTACCTCTCTTACATTTGCTGTCGTTTTACTCTGGTTTTCTCTTGGCCATCTCTCTCTAGCTCCTTCCATTCATAATTTAAGAGGGTTTTAGTCTTTATTAACATTCCCAATCCTTAGAAAGGCATCCTGACTCTGTTTACCTTTCTGTCACTTCCTGTTGCTCCGTGATGTTGCTCTTTGTGCATTCACATAGATGTGTTCAAAGTAGGTGATTTCCAGTGCTATTGTAAACTCCTTCAGATTGGCTTCTGACCTTCTTGTTAGCTGAAACCACTCTCACAACACTACCTAATGATTCTCTCTTAGCCAATTCTTCCTTCTCCTCTCACACTGTCAGTTTTGATCTCTTTAAATCTCATCATGGTTTGTATCCTTGGCTCCATTCTTGTCTTGTTTTCTCCCTAATCCTTTCATTCATCCTTTGAAGTTCCTGATCTGACTTCTGCCAAAGTCCTAAGGATTTTTAGTTTTGATCCATCTCTCCTCTCCTTTTACACATCACCTCCACAGTCTTATCCACAAATAAATGCAGTTGACATGTCTGTGCTGCTAACCCAGATTTATATCTGTACTCCAGATATTGTAACAAGAGCTCAAGACAGGTGTTATAAAAAAGGGCTTCCCTCCTAGTCCCTCATTACTGCTTGTTTTCTTAGTCCCCATCTTTTCTGTCAGGTCACTAATACAGATGTTACTATTCAGGCCTCTTCAAAATCTGCTATCAAGGTTCTGTATAAATGTCTCAGATTCCTTGCTTTGTAACATGTCAAAGCTATGGTTCTTAATCTCATACCAGTAGACCTGTTGAAGTTCTGTTAGGGAATATCTGCACCATATATTACAAAATACATTCTAATACCTGGCACAATGCCTCATGCAGTTTTCAAGTAGAAATCTTTGTCAATATAATGATAAAAAATAATTTATATAGGCATATATAAATTATATATGCCTATATATACATAATAAATAATATATACGAGTGTGTAGATTGTGTGTTGTGTGTATGTGTTTGAATATGGGGCAGTTTAAGAAATTGGGGTAACAGGTGGAAAAGATGTGATAGACAAACTCATCTCAGGAAGACTTTATAAGTCTTAAATTTCACTGTTGGTTTTTATTTTCTAACTCCATCCTTGTCTTCCTGCTGCACTCAGCATGTACAAATGTGTGTTACTGCTATATTGTTTTCCATAATTTCTGTTATCTCTGAATTTAGCTTGCTGTTACTGCACATAGTTGCAAAACAGGGGGAAAATAAGGATGGAACCCTTGCTTAGTTTTTTAAATTTTATTTTGAAAGATGCTAATTAATGCTTTAAATTTGGATTCATATTGCTATATTAAATCCACACCAAAAATTTGCTCTCCTCATAAGGCAAACAAGATCCTGAAAATTTTTGTACTGTTCTCCTGGTGTGTTTGCTCATAATCATGAAATTAAATATGCTTCTGAGGCTGAAAACTAAGCTTACCAAAATCAACATTTATGCCAGTAATGTAGTAGAAAATGCGAAATTCAAGATAAGAATTCCACATATGTGCTGAGACATACAAATTTAATTGTTTCATGGTCCAAGCATGCGTATTGCTCCCTGGGACAGACAGTTGACTGTCAGAAAGGGAGGAAGGGTAAAGAGCAGGGCCATGAATTCAGTCTCCAAACTGTTTTTATTTTGAAAAGCTTTTCATTTTAAAAAGCTTCTAAGAACAGAGATGAAACACAGTGAGACTAAAGAGTTAAATTACCCTGACATAATTTTGAAGTACCTAATTTTTTTTTTTCTTAAAAATGCCTCAAATCATATGGATATTGAGAAGGACAGTATGAATGAAATGATAAAACTTTTACAAAGCAAACCAAGAATATTAAATAAATGGACATTTATTTTCTTTTAAGTTTTAAAAACCCACATATTACTTTCTTCTTTTTCATCAAATATGTTTTATGGGACTGTCTCTTTCAGCTGTACTGTATATGAGTTTTAGTAGCCTTTTTTCCTTAAAAATATTCTTTGTCTTCCTCTGATTTGAGTGTTGTTCCCTCATCTGGCATTGAGGTTTTTATCTGTTTTAGACTAAAGGTGATCAGATGTGGTTATGCTGATTTGCAGATTGTCTGGTGTGGTATTGCAAAGCAGCAGAGCCAAAATTCTGTTGCACTTGTAATAGAGACAGAAGTTAAGCTTTCTGTTAGTAAGGACTACTTTCAAGGCCTTAAATAGTCTCAAGAAAATATTTCAAAGCTGCAGTAGAATTTTTATATATTTGTATCTATGTCTGTATATATCTGGTTGTAAGCAAATTCCCTGTCTGTATGAATATGCTTTCAACATCACTTGCTGATATGTTTATTCTAAGGGAATATTGGAGTCTGTTGGAGCTGCAGAGCTTGAAGAGTGGGGTGCTGAAGGCCTTCCTTCAGCGTAGCATGGCTGGGACAGAGAACTGCAATTAGGAATAAGTACAGTCCATAGAGTTGATTTATTCTTCTGTCCTTTCATAAGCATAATAGCTGAGTTTTTGAAGAGGCAGTCATATCCTGTGCTCGTAGCTCATACTGGTAGCAGTCAAGGTCCACTGGTGCCACTGCAATATGAATTGCTGTTCTGTAATAAATGTAAATGCCCTTAAGCTTATGGTATTTATTGCTTGCAGAGAAGGTAGATGCCATTCTTCAGGCTTTTTTTTTTTCCCCTCTCTCTGTTGAAGTCTAAGGAGTCACCCTGAAAACCAGGCAGAGGAAGAGTTGTGCTTTGGCTGCTAGTCCACAGGGTGCTGGTCCAAATCGTTGCATTCATTTCACATGGGCCACTGGACAGCTCTCAGACCTCACCAACTCCTGTTGTTTGAACTGGGTTGGATTTGAACCAGTAACATAAAGGTGGACAGCCCAGTGGACCATTATCAATCCCTAGTCACATAGACCTCTTTTACCTGCCTTCTTAAATTTGTGCTTCATCAACGACTGTGACTCCAGCACAAAGCATCCAGAACTTTTCATATGGACTACACAGACATTATAAAGCACCTAGGGACACAAAGGGAGTTTCTCTTAATAATTCAGGCTGACTTTAATGCATCACATAGACTTTTTATACATTTAGTGCTTACAAGTCCCATTAGTTTCCTCCTTACTCCCTGACCTCTCTTTCTTTACTTTATAATAGTATTTTTGTGCTGATGTGAAAATTTATGAGATCCTCTGTAGAATTTTTGCTTTTAGTTTGTTTCACTATTTTTTTTTCCTAACAGAATAATGATGTGAAAAACAATGGGAAGAAAAATGAAATTATATCCACTATGATTAATTTATTCACATTATGTCTGCTTGTGTGTGCATGTCCACATCCTTGTTATCTCTTCTTGGGATAAAATTCTGGGCTGTATTACAAACTCCATACAGCAAGCACTGAAAGAACTTTAGTGTTACTTTTAAATAACAGTGTGGTACCATGTACATACTTAATACATACTTATCACTCTAATTTTGTGTAACCACACTGGTACCATAATACACTAAGTGTCATAAAACCAAAATGACATCTTCTGAAATCTGCATGTTATTTAATACAAAGTATGGATATTCAGTTGGTTATTCATGTCTTTGAAAGGCCCATATATATTTACTATTCAAAATCACTGCAACGGAAAAAGAAAAAAACAACAAACAACCCCCTCCAAACAAACAAAAAAAACCCCAAAAAAGCAAAACCAAAACTGAAAAAACCCTAAAATAACCAAACAAAAAACCATTACCCATTAAAAAAAACAAAATTATAGGTATTATTAATAAACAATAAGGAGCTTTCTAACTTACAGATCAATATCTATTCCTTTTTCTTATTGGGGAAGGTGTATTCTTTCCACATTTATGAGCACATTTAAGTGTTTAATTCAATTAAAGGCTAGTTTGTAGCTCTAAAGCATGGAAAGCCCTGTAAAACCCTGGAAGCTGTGAAAATTGGCTCCACACCCAGTTAGCTCATGCAGCAAAGAATTAGCTGAAATGGGAAGGCAATTAGGAGCACAACTTTTATGCAGCACTAAGCTGTAGGCATTGGGTTAGCCGACAGGAGTTGTACAGACTACACAAATGAATTCTTTCTGTACTGACACACATACGCAAGGAAATCTATCTGCTGTTCCCACCTTACTGTTTAGTTACCACATGTAATGGTGCAGAAACCAGCATCTTTTCAGAAGGGAGCTATTTCTGTAGGTCTCCATAAGGATAAGAAAATGGTCCCGGAGGTCAGATGTTTATGAGTCATTAGACTGTGGTGATCATTAGCAAATATCCACCCTCAGAGCAGAATTCATGTATTGAAATTTAGGCTCAGGTCTGTCACTGACAAGACTATGTTTTATTTTAATATCACGATTCTGGATTTTTTAATCTACATAATGAGGGTGTCATTTCTGCATGGTACTTGGATGGTGAATGCATTTTGCATGCTGAGAGCGTGTATCAGCCTGCATGGGGAGGCTTGCTGTGCTTAATGTCAAGACTGAGTGCATGTCAGCCAGGTCTGCCCTCTTACTCTTGGGGCTTTGGTAGCACAACCTCTTTCCTGAGCTGATTAATCTCTGACCAAATCTTCTTTGTGTTTGGCCAAGTTAGAGCATCAGAAGAAGAGCTGGAGTCCGGGGTACCCATGGGCAAGCTCAGAAGGAGGACTGCGCGGGCAAACAAATGATTTTCAGTAAAAGAGAGAGGCATATTCCATAGATCCAAAATTGCATGAACTCCCACAGCTTCTGTTTCACTGACATGGATTTCTGTTTTCTGCCTCATTGTGCAGGGTCACACTGAGTGCCTCACTCCACAGATTAGTGCCCTCTTTACTCTGCGTGTTAGGAGATGTTCAGCTAGGGAGGCTCTCTAACTACTGCAGAGAGAGCAGGATGTGTCCCTGGATGTTTATAATACCATTTTGAATTCCTCAGACAAATGGTAGAATATGCATATAATGTGTTATTGTATCAGGGTTATTCAGAGGAAAAACAAGTGCAGGAAAATGAATTTAAGCTGAAATTCTGTCTTGACACAATCAGGCAGCAGGATCCTGACCGTAATAAGAATCTGTATTTGAACAAGGAATTGAAAATCAGCTTTTTAAGACATCTGAAAATGTATTTTTTCACTCCCCTGATCTGAATTTGGCAGCAGCATAATTCCTGGGGGCTGCCATTTCAGTGATGGTTCCAACAGCAGACTTGGCCTAATGACCTGTATCAAAGCAAGAAGAGCCATGCTGCAGCCAGACACACAGAGAGCTGCTGCTGCTGCCTGGAGACACTGGGAGCTGGGGATGCTTTCTGCAGACACTCAGGTGGGGGGCTTGCCATTAGCCCCGAGCTCTATTCTGAGCAGGAAGTTTGTGTCATTTGGATGCAAGAAGCAAGGAAAAAAGTACAAGAAAAGTTCTAGAACTTGTGGAGAGTTGTGAAAAGTCTGGTACTGATTCTTGTCTTAGGCTGCAGGTTTCATTTTCTTGATCTATCATTTGATTTTCACATTTCATGTTAAAACATGTTTTAACATGAAATATGAAAATCAGATGATAGATCATGTTTGAGATAATTTTAAAAGGAATAATTGTCTGACACTTAGCCTTTGGTTATTAAAAAAATGAAGCCACTTTCATTTCTAAAATAGTTGGAACAATATTTGCAATGTTCAGCTATCTGGTTTTTTGCTCTGTAGGCTCTAAGGCATTTTAGACTTTCCTCTTAAAGTGCTTTCCTGGATGACCAGTGACATATATTTATCTCAGCTGCACGTCATAGAGGAGAAGGGCAAAGCCTTGCTATTTATACTAGTCTTGAATGAGATCACAAGTCAGAGGTCACTTTGGGAATTCCCTGAGTGTGGCACTCAGTCAGTATGAGTTATGCATCTCTGCTGTGCTAACCTGGGGTACATTCAATTTTCACTTAATGTGTTACACATAGTTCATAAAGTCTGCTGTGTCACCAGTGGCATTGCTTATTCTCAGGTGAGGCATAGATGGCTTTGGCTTTGTGATCACAGCAGGAAAGAGGAGGTATTTATATCACTGTAAGTTTTGTTAAATAATTTCTATTGTTACACGTCTTGAAATTTTTATAGAAGATTTGTCATACCTATGTAATGGTGTATTTATAATGTCCAGAAACTGTTTTACCTTTTTGGTTTTCTAAATATCATCGTTTTAGTATAATACATTTTTTAGTACAAATCTGCCATATAGCAGTTGCAATTTTATTGCAAATTACCAAGGGGAATTGTCACATGAAATTAAATCAATTCAAACAGAAGTTTTTCAGTAGTTTTCTTCATACTTCAGTAGTATATCAAATGTTGGTGGACAAACAAAAATTAATTTTTAAATTTCTTTAAATATTACTTTATCCATTTGAAGACCACCTCACAAAGTAATGATAACTGGTTATACATGAAGAAACTGTTCCAAAATGTACAGAAGAGCATGTTTCCATTTTTCATCAGTAGTTTGAGGACAGCTTCTAATCTGCAGTGCTGTAAGATGTGATCTGACGTAGGTGTCTGGATCACACTGGGCTCTTCATGCGAAGGACTACTGCTAGGTTTTGACCCACTTCTCTCCCAGGAATTTCTATAGGACAAAGTCAGAGCCTTTTGTCTGTGATGCAACACTTAAGTTGTGGTCCTGCTGCATTGTCTGTGCACCCAGATGACTGCTGTCTATTCCAAAAAATAAGTTAGGAATTAGATTCTTCTGTTGTGATCTAAAGGAGGCAATTAATCTACTAGGCCGAACAGCATGCCATTTAATATTGATCAGCTTATTCTTAGTATTGTGTTTCACTTTTCTTTCTTTAGGATGCCTTGAGAGGCTACCTAGAACGGAGTCTAGACAGTGTAAAAGGA
Organism: Melospiza georgiana; assembly: GCF_028018845.1. Lineage (NCBI taxonomy): Eukaryota > Metazoa > Chordata > Aves > Passeriformes > Passerellidae > Melospiza > Melospiza georgiana. The sequence goes on from NC_080432.1 coordinate 95,348,146, forward strand.
ATAAATTAGGTATTTATAAAAAGGCCTCCAAAGGATACACCTTGGGCAGTACAAGAGCCTGGCCAAGGCTATACCCAAGATGGACCACTGGTGACACGTTTTCACACTTTTATGAGCTTTGCTCCATTTACATATTGGGGTTAATTGTCCAATTACAGCTTTAGGTTATGAAGTCCCATCCTCCCAGTTTGCTCTCCTCAATTCCCTGTTGTTTACACTTTTGGGGCCTGATGCTGCAAAGTTCTTGGGCTTGAAAAGGATTGTTTTGTCTAAACTGTGATGAGAACTTGCTAACATTCCATATGAAGTTCAGAGGTATATACTAATACAGTACAGAATCTGAAAAATATGAAAGCTAAAACTTAAGGCATCATTTAAGATTCTGAAGTTCAGCCCCTTCCTTGGCTGTGGCTGAAAGTTGCAGAAATTGGTTTGTTCTCAGTTTGCTTCTCCTGCTTTATCTGGTCCTAAATCCCTCCATCAGATCCACAGTATGGATTTCAGATAAGCAACTTCAATGGCATACTGTCTATAATGTATCAGAGGGTATTCCCAGGGTTCCTCATCACCACACTGGACCACTTAATGCAAAGACTAATGGTCTTCATAACTGGACATGTAATCATATGGGAGCAGGTTGATAATGGTTCCAGAATCCAAGCACTTTAGTTGCCTTTTATTGCTTTCTGCCCAGGTTTCTCCTCTCTTCTGTTACACAGAGATTAATAGAAGAAAACTAATGAAGAGAAGGGGGGATCACCTGATGCGCTTGTTTGCAGTTTCATTGTTCAAGTTATTTGCAATTTTAAAAACATTTAAGCTTGTGAAGGAAGGCTGTCTGCTGAGACTGCTATGAAGGAAACTGAAGTACCTTTCTTTATGCTGGTGACTAAATATACTACCTTCAAGAGCTCAGGATACTAGAGCTAGTGAATGCAAATTCCCTTACTCTGTGCATAAGCAGTGTGCTTAGAGTCTAATACTCTGATGAAGAATTTGTAAAATTTTTTACTTTATGCAGTGATCAAAATACTGTTGGTGTACAGGAGGAATGCAAATAGAAAAGAAGATTTAATGACTCATGTTGGAAGATAAAGATGGCATAGAATAAATAAAACACTACATTTAACATTTTCCAGACATAGGGGTGGGCTTTTCTGGTTCCCCATGTCATGTATAAAACTTTGTTTTGACTTAGCAAAACAATCCAAACTTGTAAGAGTTATAAATGGCCAGATTAATGTGTAAACCACTCTAGCAACCACTCTTGGACATTGACCTTTTACCAATTAATGTTTGGGAATAAAGCATCTGGTGAACTGAAAAAAGCCTACATTTTTTGGAGTAAATCAAAATATCTCCTTCACACTTTCATCCTGCAATAGTTTTGAATAATTTAAAAATAACATAGGGATAACTGTGGTAGTTGCTATTACTTGATATGACATTTTTCATTCTCACATTAAGCTACAGTCCATTTGGCCTGTTAACATCCCTTAGTCTCACTGCAGTAACCTACAGAGATTGAGTGGAGGAGTGCAGGCCATGTGTAGGATTTACATGCACAATGGAAGGCAGGAGGTGCTGCTGTGGGATGGTCACCTCTGTCCTGATGCTGCTTGTGCCCTGCAGCCTGCCCATGAGGCCTTGGTAGTGTGGGGATGCTGGGACCCAGGTGGTGGCCCCGGAACCCGTACCCTCCCTAAACTGGTCCTGGGGAGGGCTGAGAAGAGGCAGAGGCTGCTGGCAGTGGAAACAGCTGCAAAGCAGCCAAAGCAGTGACATTCATGTAGCTGCTGCTGAGCGTTTGCTGCCTGGAGCTGAACAGCTCTTGGGCCCATTCCTTCTTTCCTTCCTGTACAGACTCTGTGTACCAGATTTGCTCCATGCCTGTGCTTCTTTTTTTCTCCCTTGCCTGGTCCTCCTTTCATTTCTTTCAGTGTCTCATCTTGCTAGCCTTTTTCCCATTTAGGTCATCTGTCTGTACCCAGCCACCCCTAAATGGACACAGATGGTAGTGGCACTTACTCTGCCTGTGTGCTCACGCCCTTGGCTGCCTTTTCTCTGCTCTCCCTCTCCAGACTCTCAGCTTTCCTGCCAAGTGCCATCTGATGCTCTCCACTTGTGCAGTGCTGACACAGTAATGCCACTGTCTTGACTGCTCCGCTAGACTATGATAATTAATATGACAATTAAGGGTGCATTTTTTTCAAAATTTCTATTAATTTAATGTGAAAACATTTCACCATTATGGAATATACAGTTTTCCTTGAAGTGAGTGTAAAGATGCATGTTAATTTATTGCTGTTGTTCATTACCTTTAATATTCTACCACTCACAGTCTTCATTTCAGTCCCCCCTTTGAATGAATGCCCCTGTTACATCCACAGTCTAGTAGGAATATTTGCAGCCTTCTCATAATATATTGCCCTTTCTGAGGCTGTACATTTTTCACTGTACTTTTATTTAGATAAAAATGGCAAAATTAGGCACACTGTTCAAATATGCAGTGTACATCAATTAACATTGCATATTTGCAGTCTGTTTTTAATGTTGTTCAATAACCTGTTTAAATTTTTCTTTGCTTTACTGTGCAGAGGTCAGAAGTTTCTCTGAGAATGTCATTCACATGATTTCAATTTAAGCTGGGGCAGAATGAATACTCGAGTCAATAATTCCTAAAATATGAAAAGAATTGGTAGAATACACTTGGGTATGAAGAAGCAGCACAAGAAACAGGAGAATTCTAAAAACCACTAAATACTGAGCAGATTCTTGCCTGCAAGTGGGAATACACAAGCAGAATGGCTGTAGAAAGTAGGGAAATACTTTAAAACATTTATCTACAAAATACGTAGAGAAGCATATTTATTTCTAAAGAAGGGGAATATTGGGACACATGCTGAAAAAAATGACAGGATCAAAAGAAACCAGAAAAGACAGGTGTGTTTGGCCTACTAAGCTTTGTCCTTACTAGAATGTCTAATATTCTTATGCTCACAACTTGTGTAGTTCCTGTTGTCACAACCATGCCTCTCCCAGGAAGGCTGGTCATCCCTGTGGCTTTGGTGGAGGCTGTGCCAGGGGTGACAGTGCTGCAGCCAGCACGCTGCCTCTTGTCCCCTTTGCTCCTGAGACTGTAGGCCTGACCTCCATAATGCTGCCACTATAACATGGCTGCCACAGTGGCCTTTAAAATATGTAACCAAGAAACTAAATGGAAGAGCAAAAAGGAATGGATCGCAGGGGAAATGTTAGACTGAAGTTTTTCTAGGTCTGAAGCTTATAAAAATGTATTCACTGCCTAGGTTTTCCCTTGTCATTTATTTATCATCATTATTAGAGGAAAGGTCTGTGTGAGGCAGAAGTAAATTTATATCTGAAAAATATTTCTTTATGCACAAAATACTTTGTTCATGTGCCAAACCTTCCCTTTTCCCCTGAATTCCATTTCATGTGCTTGTAAGGCATTTTTCCAACATATGTATCGTATTTTTCCTGAACTCCTTATTTTCTCAGGCTTTTTTAGTGCCCTAATACCTATTTATTTAGTTTTGTGCCTATGAAAAAATTAATATTGTTGTGATTCTCATGTGATTTGCTTTCTCTTGGTTTCAATTGAATGCATTTGTCATTCCTCCTCTAACCTGTGTATGGTGATATCTTCTGAGCAGGTACCTTTTTCACTGAATATACAGCATATGCTTAAGACTTATAGTAATCCATGGTATTATGTATGCTTAGAGCCAGTGGGATTCTCATCTCTAATAAAATTCATAGCAGTTGCAAGAACAACAGCAACAATATAATAAATAAAACTAGTAAGGGTAATACTCCTTTCTTTTTCCTTTTCATGAAATACAGCCATGAAATATAGAAAAATATCACAGAATTCCATCTTTTGAGCTAAATGGCTTCTGGTTCCCTAGGGCAGGTCTTTGCATAGTTGCAGCACTGAGAACATGCTTAACACGTGTTGATTTAAGTTTTAATGGTGTATTATTCTGTATTATTTATTCAGCACTAGCTTAATGCGACTTTCAGGAAGCAGTTCTTTGTTTACAACTTAAACATTGGAGCAAGGCTCATCCCTAGTGAAAAGGGAGTTCTGGATGTACATAAGTCCATGAGTGCACAGATTACTGGTTGAGGTAATTTTGGAGCCATGCTTGATGGCAGGGTCACAGTGACTGAGAGAGGTTCTGAAGAGTGGAAGAAAGCCAGTACCACTCCTATCTTCAAGAAGGGCAAGAGGAAGATCCAGGGAACTGCAGTTCCTTTAATTTTAAATTTCTTGACTGGTTTGTCTGTTGTTTTGCTGGTCTAGCACCTGAGCACAAAATAATAAGATTCACTACTTTTAGTTTATAAACACAGATTTTTCAAAGCACTGAGTGTTATGTGGAACTGGTTTTGCTGAAAACAATGTTTCTGTTGCGGCTGGTAGGAGTGTCTGATCCTGTTATTTCTGCCAGTCAGGCTGCGGGGTGCCAGGCTTGGAAGCAGAGGTGAAGAGCACAGATGGCATCACCTGCTCCATGTCTGGTTGGAATGACCTGACTGCCATGACACGGTGGCTCTGTGGCAGAGGCAGAGACAGCTGCAGAGTCTTCTGGCAAGGTTCAGCTGCCCTAACCTTCCTGTTCTGCCTCATTCTGCTCTAGTTCTGACATACCTAGAGGATGATAACCTACTGCTGCCATCAGTTGCTTCATATGCTTGCATGGTAGTAATTAGTATAGTGGAACAAATTATTTCAGCTTGGCAGATAACCAGTCTTGACAATATGAGGCCATATGATTAAATTCTAAGGATTTTTGTTTGCTTAGAAAACAAAAAAAACCCCAAAACTCAACCCCCCCCCCCCCCCCCCACAGAAAAACCCTCAAAACCCAAAAATTTTTGGAAGAATGATCTTAGCACCGTTATTTTCTAGACTATGTGTGTTTGGATTTTTAAGCTTAGTGGAAACTTAGTTTTTCCATTCTAGTCATGTTGAAAACAAACCCACTTCTTAAGAAAGTAAGATAATGAAAAAATCTCCATTCTTAAACTGTATTTTTTCTTTTCACATTCTTGTTCAACCTTACTGTAGTATATTAGAGTGTAAGCATATTGCTATTGTCCCTATTTTCTTTACAATTCCTCTTCAAGCCGTGAGTTTCATCTATGATAATGTTTGATTTTGTGAAAAATTATGATATACAGAGAAGGCCTTGAAATGGCATAGCAAAGCCAACACAAAATCATAAATTGCTTGCCTCTTCCACCTGAAACCTCCTTACATGTGCCAGAGAAAGATCAGACACCTTATTCAACTTCAAACCTTTATTCCTGAAATAAGAGAGTTTTACCTTGTGTAAATTGCCATCATTATGCTATCCAGTTTTTTCAGAGTTTTGTATGTTGGTCATACTACTGACCAGAGTAAAACAAGAGCACAAAATCACAAAAGTAAATTAGTTCCAGAGTGTTTCTACTCCTGTTTGTTGAAGCAACACACTTTAAAGAGTATTTGCGTGCTATGTGTATTTATATGTATAAATCTGACGAGGTGGGAGAAATGGTGTGAATTGGTGGCATTTGTATCTTAAGTTGGTTATTATATTTTTCTATTTTCATCTTTCTGTCCCTCCCTCTCCTGATTTTTTTATTTATCTGGCATTAATGGTTAACAAGATCCCAAGAGAGAATACTACTCTTCAGTGAAGGATTTTCAAGCGTACCTTGGAAACAGAGAGGTGAAGAAATGGGTTAGATGGGTGAGAGCTCCTTCAGCCTTTAAGTATCTCCTGTGTTTGGGAGAAGCACCAGGGTCGTGGGCAATGTGGGCTAGTCCTGAGGGTCAGTGTAGTGCTCCATGAATCCGTGTTGTGTTCATGTGGATTGGGGTGGTAAAGGCCAAAGCCGGTGGAGAGAGGATGTAATCACCCCCTGAGACTTCATATATGTGATATATATAATATATCTCAGCAAAGAGAAGCTGATAAGAGAGCAGAATTTCTTTGTGCTTGAGAGCCAAATAATTTTGTTGGTTTCATTCATGTAAGAAGCCTTAACTGTATGCAGTTGTGTCAATGTGCCTGTGAGGGAGAGTGGGTTGTTTTGGCTTGAGATTTAGTATGAGGAATAAAGTATGTCATTCCCAGCTCTGTTATATTTATTTGGGCCATTGTAAACTTGCTGTGTCATGTTAGAAGCAGGGCTTCTGTGTCTGAAAAGGAGCCAGGTCAGTCAAACAATGTGAATGGAAAGCTGCAGAAACCACTGAAGCATAAAAATATACAAATGTACAAATCAGGAGAAGAGAATCACAGATACATACCAATAGCATTGAGAGGAAAATCTTAGGAAGACTCATAAGCAGTGTGTAATTTCTGCATGTAAACTGAGAGATCCTTTACAGAGAAGATGGGATATTTTTTAAGAACAATAAATGACAGTACATGGCACACTAATAGCAATAAAGCCAAAGACTAATTCTTGTTCCACTATATCTCTTCAGTTTTGATTTTGTCTTAATATTACAGAAAGGTTTTTTGTTGTTTTGTTGCTTTTTTTTTAAATATTGATTTTTACTTTTCTCTTTCTTATTTTAAAATGCAATTTTGCTAACCAGTGGAGCTCCCCCTATGGTTTTAGGGCTGTAGGGGGTATAATAGCATGGGGAATTGTGCCTTGTGTCAACAGGGGTTTTCTTTCCAGAGAGGAAAAATTAAAGATACTCAAAAGTTCAGGTTCAGAGTAAGGCTGCCTACTGTTCATCCTGGGGCTGTGAGCTGTTTGCTTTCTGATGTGTGAGAATTGGAGGTACTGCTCTCTCTTACATGATCTGAGCAGATTATATGACAGGCAAAAGATAAATCAAGCAGGCTGTTGGTGCACATTTGTCCATGAGCAGAATGTAATACTGGGTTGTGCCATGCTGCTAATGACTGACCCTAGTCAATATAAATGAAATTGGTAGTAAAAGGTTTAAAAAAATAAGAGGCAAAAAATCAGAATACAGCAGATGCTGTTATTACTGGGCAAAAGTGAAATAGGTCTAACCCCATTTTTAGAATAAGATGATTACCACATCTTCTGTATGCCTCCTCAATCCCCAAAAGATGCACCCAACAGGTAGGGTGGTTCTCTGATTTCTACATATTTGCTATGAATCTCTGGCTTCCATAAAGTCAGTCATAGTGGTGTCAGAACCAAATTGGTTTCAATCTCTGTGTCTATACAAAGTAAATAAAAAGCACCCTGGCTCCCTGTCTGGCCCTGAGGGTGAGTGGCGGGGCATGGCTTACATCCATATGGCTTAATTTCCTACTTCACTGAAACGTGCCAGCCTTGCCTGTGCTGCACATTGGGAACCATCCCAGGCTTGCCTAGCCCTTCAAACTGTGCCCAGGTGTTGTCTGGAAGAGTGCTGGTTCCCCTGACTCAGATCTGTGCCAAGCTGTGTACCAGCAACTAAATTCTGTGGACAGTTTCATGCCATAGTGCCCAGGCCCTGTTTAGTTCAGTGGGGATGGCTGCAATGCAAGCTGCTGGCACAATTTAACTGGTAAGAGCTGTAACTCTTAAACTGTAGTGGTACCAATTAGCTGGATATTTGCAGGACTAGTTGTAGAATGAAGGGAATTGAGGGTAATCCTTTCAGTATGAGTGTTGTCACTCATAATAGTACTAATAATAGTATTTTTCTGGAATAAATACTATACCTCAGGCACTCTAATGTTCAACTATGCCATATCTCTATTCTCTATTAGAAAAGTACACATTCAATGGCAGTTTTACATCTTTATTTTTCTCATTTCTTTATGACCTATGGCCAGTTCTCTTTCATGGCATTGCAACTACTGTTTATTAGCCAGTATTTTCTATGGATATATAAAGTGAATTTAACCAGTTGCTCTAGATAAAAATAAATGGCTGCTTCTTTTAATTTTTCAGTCTTCCCTTGCTTCCAGGACAGACATATCTGGGCTTAAATTGCAAACATACATAAGAACTTTTCAACTGCTTTCATGTTTCTTCCAAAGCTATGAGATGGTTGGCAGCTCTAGCTAAGTAGAAGCTTTCCACTTCAGCAGTCCATTCAATGACATAAAGCTGTAATTACAAATGATTCAGTACAGTTTTCATCAGGAAAAAAGACAAGAACTATGGAACCTTATGGTTCAGAAGAAAATTTTCCAGCATGAATATTCAATGCCTTTACTTTGCCTCTGCAAATGAATACATTTTAGTGCTGCAAGGCGTGCTTATCTTCAGTCTGCGCCACTGCAACAATCACATGTAGACGACTTGCAGGTACAAGATTAAATCAGAGTCTATGGGACACCTGTGTTGCTTTCAAACTTTATGCCAGAAAACAAAGGTATGTGCAAAGAAGAACATGGAAAACATGAATGGTTTTGTCCTGATTTTTCTTTTGGAAGATGGATGGAAATTACATTGGAATGTACTGAGACAGGGGCAGTGAGAGGGTACAACCTGATCGTTACATCATCTTCTTTTTTTTAAAACTCTTAAGCTAATTACATAGCAAGCTAATTATTTATTCTGATACCACACTCACTGAGGTGAGGACAAATTTATTTGTCTGCTGATGCCAGTGACATGCGTATTCATGTGTCACAGTCACAGCCATGTCAAATTGAAGGCTTATCTGCCACTGGTGATAAGAAGGAGGCTTTATATAGCAGATAGGGTTTTTGCAAGTGAAAGTAGTTTTAGACTTTGAGAAGAACAACGTCCTTTCAAAATGATTTGTGGAAATCTATTGTCACTAATAGAAAGCCCATGGGAAAACTTAAAAAGCAGGAGACTGAAACCTCATAGATACAGAGTAAGAAAATCTAATGTTAATATTCTTTTCATGACATGGCTTTTAAAAATTCAGCTTTAAACATGAAGTTGATATTAAGTGGTCTGTAAAAGGGTCATCCTTGTAGGATCTTAACTTGACCTCTATGGAATCAAATCTCTGTGACTGATTAGAAGGAAAATGAGATTAATTGTTGGACCTAAATAATAAACAAAAATCTTTAGGACCTTTTCTTCCCACTGGATTGCTATTCTGAGCATGCTCATTAGAAATTAGTGACATTAGTGATTAATAACTGACAGTCTGTTTAGAGCAATGCTTTAAAACCTGCCACATTAGTTTCAGGCTTGCAATTCTTAAAATAGGTTTCTGAAGTAATGTGTTCTCAGATCAAACCCCTGCCTTTTATAGGACAGAAGGAGCTTTCCTGAATATTGCAAGATGCAAGAAGGATTCTTAATCGATGATATATTATTTCTTCTGATAGTGGAAACTGGTCCCTGAACACTTTTGCAAAAGGAATAGAAAATAGTGGGTAGTTTTGTTTAAACACATTTCTAATAATGACAATAATAGATGTATTTCAATAAATTCTGTTTTAGTTCTAAATGTATTTCTGCTAGTATTTGCTTACTATTACCTGCAAAATGGGTTTGTGCTGCTCTTTCTCTCCCTGAGGAGGTTAAAGTTTAAATGAAAACAGTTACGCTGTTTAGGTTTGATTCAAAAATCTTTTGGCCATTTGAATGACTCCTTCAAGAAATTAGGGACTTCTGGAAACTGCATTCATTGCCTGAGGTGAGAGTAGACCCATATTTTATATAGCATATAGATAACTTAGCTTGATTTTTTTTTTTTTTTTACCATACTTATGGCTTCCTAGCTTTACTGCAGTCTTCAGCCAGATTAGGTGCCTGTAAAAACTATAGGCTTTTTAATTGCACTACCAAAAGATAGTAAAATATTAAAAGCAAAGGAGGAGTATTCTTTGAAAGATCAGATTATCTGTCATTTAAGTTTTTTACAGTTTCTCATTTTCACAAGGCGTGCAGAATGTGCATGTACATTAAAATATAAATAAATTATTTGCCAAGGTTTGATTCTTCTTAACTTGTTCCAGTCCTGTGACATGGTTGCTGAATGATCTGATCTGGAGGGAGTGAAGGAAGCAAACACTTTCACTATGGCTTGTTTCCAAGATGATGGAAAGATGGACAGATGAAGAATTCTTGTCGGAAGCACTCCCTTTTACATACACTGGTCTTTCATCTCATAAAAGGTGTCTGCTTGTGTGACTATTCATGGAAATACTTTTAAAATATCTTCTTTATCATATTTGATGGCAGAAGATGAGTGGGAAAGAGAGAGGCCACAAAATCTTAGTTTTAAATAAGAAATGTAGATTGAAATAATTGAGTGAAGTGTTGCTTAACCCTCTTTTAGAATGTTTTTTTCCCTTTACATTTTTATTCTTTGCTTTCTGTTTTTTATAATTTATTCTAACTTTTTGTTCCTCATGATGCTCACTCTTGCTCTTCTAGTAGCAACTTACAGTAAGAACATACAGGATAAGATTTCCTTGGATTTAGCCAGGAATACACCTGCATGAACAGCTGGAGAACTCAACAGCAAACAGTTTTCATGGTCATTCTAAAATTCTCTAAAATCTAACTTGAAGTCAGATGGAGAAATGAAAAAAGCATTTTTCCATGAAAAAAGCATTTTTCTCAGGCTCTTCATAAATGTTGGCCTATTTTTTTAGAGATCCTGATAACTGCAACTGTCATCATCTTTGATTTACAAAACTCCAACAATTGCAGCTGGTAGCTTTCGAACTCTTCACTTATTAGATGGGAGCTAAGCTCTCTTGAAAATCTGGCATCATGATTATAACAAGATTTTTATAAAAAATAAATTCCAAGTTGCAATTGTGTAAGGATCTCTAGTTTCTGACTTGAAGGGTTATTTGTTAGTGTTTGGGACTGACATCTGTATTAGAGAGGAGAAGAGAAAGCTGGGAATGGCCTTATATGAGGAGAAATTTCTGCTGAATAAATCAAAACTAAGCTTTTCCAGTCACAAGAACATTTCCCCAAAGAGCCTTTTCTTTTAAACAGGACTTCACTACTCCCCCACACCAAAAGAAACATTTGAAATGTTTCCAAAAAAAGCAGGTGTATGCTAAAGGCTTCATACCATCAGCTTTTAGCATGTAAACTGTGTTCTCTCAATGAGACTAATCACATGATACTGAGCATAATAGTGATACTGGGACCCACTTGGGCTGGCAGAACTGAATAGAAATCAGACCAGTCACTTGGCTGGGAGCTGTTCCAGTTTTATTTTGGATGAAAATCAACTTTCTCTGAACCATTCCCCTCTGTTCTCTATCTGTCTCCTCCAATCCTCTTCCTTCTGGAAAAAAAACCACATAGTAATATTTGAATTGTTTATTTAATTATGTTTTTAAGTATCCAAAAGAGATTGTTTGTCACCTACATTTTCTTCTATTTCATTTGTACTACCTCACTGGTAGTATCTTTAATAGAAATACTCTTCATCTCCATGCAGGACTGATCTCTGTCATCTGCTTTTACAAATGAGACTAAGTTTGTAGACTTCAGGACTTCTGATGTTTTCTTAAGGCTAAGATACTTTTCTCTGTGTGAAGTCGAGGACACTATGCTGGTGGCTTAAGTCCAGGGGTTGACCATACTGTCCTAATCCCTAAAGGTCCTGTCTCATCTGCTGCTGCCAACTTTATCCTTGCACAGAGAGTGCTGCATCAGTGTGTTCTGGTATGCATGTAATTGGAAGCATTCAGCAATCTAGCAGGATGAAAGCTCCAATATAAATCTAAATTATTGTTATTACTATTCAGCATATTAACCCAATATTAAAATATAGGGGGCTACAATTTCAAAATACAGTGTGGCCGAGAGACTTATAAAACCCATTTCCAGTCCATATCATCATTAATGGCATTTTTATATTTGGACCTAACAGGTGACTTTAACAATGCCAGTGCATGTATCAAGTATGAAATATGGCATGAAAGTGACTTATATATAAAGCCTATTGAGTTTGGAAGAGAGGTCTTCATGGAACTACCTTCCCACACCCCACCCCTAATCCTGCAGCTTTGGCATTTTCTGCTGTCTTGAAAATAATTCAAGAGTAGGAGCTCATCGAAGGTGGAAAGGCTGAAAAACCAAATCTACAATAAAGTCTGCAGGAAACAGAGGTGTATACTTTATCTATGTGACCAAGTTGTGGGCAACAAGGAAGAAAAGAGTAAAACACACTATTCTTGTGACAGCCTGAAGATGTTCTTCATGGCTGTTATGCTGGTAACAGAGCTTATGATATGGAGAATACTTTTCCATCCTCATGCCTTCTGATTTTTCTCTGTAGCAATTTGCCATTAGCAGATCCTCAACAGTGAGTAAAAAATTCAGCTGTCAACAAATACATCTTCTGTTAGCCAGTGTCGCCAGGAGATTTTGACCATTTTGAATTATCAGAGGAAAAGAAGCTTTGCTTTATGAGCTGATAAAAACCCATTTAAATAAGGTTAGTCTTTGATGAAGAGTACTACAAAGCTGTTGTCCAGGTCTCAAGAGCTCCACAGCCATGGCAGTCCCTTCTGGACTCCACTCAGTCCCCCCTCTGCCCCTGCAATAGGCCCAGCACTGTGGAACCTGATCCACAGGCAGTCTAGTACCTTGCCCCTGTGGTGAGTGCTATGGGACATGCTCTTGCCACAACACCAGACCTTATCTCAAGAGTCTTCCACAACTCCAAGCCCTGACCTGGAGTTCACTACAGCCAACCTCCAGAGTGGAGGGTCATAGCCCTGCACCTGCAGCAACCTCTGAACCCTTCAGAAGTGACTGACAGATTTATGGGGTCATTTTAGTCTTTTAAGACATTTATTTTTTTAGGTTATATGTCCCTGGCCTTTCCTGCCTATATGTCTTAGCAGCTCTTGGTTCATGGTGCTAACTGTAGGCTGGGTCATCTCTGCAATTCTGGCCTCCAGAACTCTGTCAGCACTGAGTCAGAGAATGGACTTTGACAGTTCAGGAATAACATCTAATAAATTCTTAAATAAAGTAAGAAAATAAAAATGGAAAACAGACATCATCCAGAAGAACTGCTATAAGGATGGTGGCTGTACATACTGACTTATAACAATAATTTGGTGATTGTGTGTTTAAGTCACCTGACAGGTCTGAGTCTACTGATAACAGATAATGAAAGGGTGCAAAACCTCAAGAATAACTTTTCACTTTTGGGGTACACTTCCATGCCTTAGTATATTGGAGTACTAGTACACTGTATGGGAGTTCCCATTCTAGGATTAGAAGATATGGATCACATTTGGGGTGGACAGTCTCTGTTAACTGTTGACATACTTCAACCTCTCACGGACATGCAATAGCAATGGACTCTTTGCACTGTTCTGTTCCCGATGTTTTGTGCCAATCCAGATGTGCAGGTAAGCATGAATGTTCTTCAGTGCATCATGGATAGATTATGCTTGACTGGGATGGATTCCGCACCCTTACCTGATAGCTGCTGTAGGAGGGATGAAGCCCTAACATACTGACTGCAGTAATTGCTAACTTCTCACTTCATTAAGGAGGGGAGAGCTGTCTTCCTTGTGTATGGTTGAGTTCACAGAGGCCTAAAACCAGTCTTCTTTATAATTGGGAAAAGCAGTGCATGCCAAACTGCAAAAACAAACAGCAGAAAGACCCAAACTGGCCTGGAGCTGCCAGGAGCATGAGGCAAGGCCTAAGACTTATTTGAGAATGAGCAAATACTAGTAGAAATAATGTGACTGGCACAACACTCCAGTGAGAAAGTCTTGCTGAGCAACCATCCCAGCACAGTGATAAAGCTTCCTCACCTCAGCTGATCTGTTCAGATGATGCTGCACACCTTTTATTTACCCAGGTGTAGGCAATGCTATCCGGAGGGGGTGCTGAGGTCAATATCCAAGGGAATACCAAAAGGAATGTTGTACTGGTTTTGGCTGGGATGGGATTCATTTTCTTCATAGCAGTTCGTATGGAGGTTTATTTTGGATTTGTGACCACAGCAGTGCTGTTAACGCATTGGTGTTTTAGCTATAGCTCAGCAGTGCTTGCACAGCATCACGGCATTTTGTGTTTTTCATGCTGCCTCACCAGCAGGTAAGATGGGAGTCCACAAGTGTTTGTGAGGGGACACAGCCAGGGTGGCTGATCAAAGGGATATCCCACACCATATGGTGTCATGCTCAGCAATGAGTTTTGGAAGGGAAGTTTGCCAGGGCTGCTGTTGCTTTGGGAACCGGCTGGTTATCAGTCAGCTGATGGTGAGCAGTTTGGTTTCTTTGCATCACCTGTTTTTCTTGGGTTTGTTTTTATTTGCTTAATTTTCATTTATTTATTACACTGTCTTTATCTCAACCTAAAAGTTCTCTAGCTTTTGTCCTTCCAATTCTCTCTGCCATCCCTGTGGGAGAAGTAAGCAAGTGGCTGTGTAGCATTTAGCTGCCTACCAGGGTCAACCCACAGCAGATGCGCAGTCTAGACTGTACAGCATTATATATTTAAACATCAAGAGATAAATACAGAAGTTTCTAAAGCATGTTTCTGTATGTACTCTGCTTAAGAAGAAAACCTACTCTCTAAGCAGACAGCTAATGTTCACACATGTGGCTGCAAACACTGCATACTTAAAATACTGGGAGCTAAGGGTTACTGTAGCCATGTATATTAATCTGTAATTAATCCGTGCTGCCGGACTGCTAATTTTTCATGGTTAGGAAGAGAATTTTTTAAGCAGTATAACTTTATTGTTGTGGATATTTGAATTTTGCCTTCCTTTATACATTTTCCCTTTTCCTGTCATGGAAACAGGAGATAATAGCTCCCATCTGGTAAGAAAAAAATTTGTGCAATAGTTGTATGTTTTTTGATGGAGTAGAATAAGAATAGGTAGCGAAATAGAAATACAAGTATAATCACTCATAACTTTGTTGTGTGTTCTCATTTGAATCCTTTAGGACCATCATTACTTGTATTCTTCTGAACAAGTTGAAAGATTTCAGAATTTTAATTTCCTTTCATTAAAAAAAAATAAACCCAAAATGTTTTGTTTTAGTATTTACCTACATACTCTGAAAACTCTACTAACAACTCTGAAGTGCTCCTATATTAGAAGGGAACCAGAAATTTCCCAGATTTCTGTAATTAGTGACTTCTCAGAGTAAGAGCTGAAAGAAGTCTAGTAAAGTCATCTAACATGTTCCCAAAGCTGCCAGGCTGGGAAAAGAAGGCTGAAGTTATGCTGCAATTGATATGGGGCTGCAGACAGCCTGATACAGTTTTGAATAGCTTTGAGGCTGTTTTAAATGATGTCTGAGACCAAATTATGCTCTCATGTCAGAGAGACATGAATAACTTTCTGCTTTCTCAGCTGAATATTGAGGAATTTTATTAAAGGAAAGAGGAAAAAGTACAGCTTTATGGAAAGAAAGTAGAATTACTGCTTCACAAAAAATGGAGAATGCATATTCAACTCTGATGTACAGTATAAACACATTGATCCCTAACTGAGATTGGTATCCTATTGTGCTATATGGACACAGAGCTGAAAAATGCTACCTGCACAAATATGATGCTATCTGAAGAGACAAAATAGGAAGAAAATCAGGGTAAAGATTTTAGCAAGGGTAATCCCTTGCTGATAACAGGTAAAGTGAGGAGTCTTGGTTATTCTGAAAGTTTCTGTACAGCCTGAGGCTGGCACTTGGATGTGCCAGGTCTGCCTTCTGCTCTTACCACACAGCTCTGACTCTGCTGGGGGACAACGAGTGAAGGCTCCAACTTCCCCTGCTGTCACTCTTCTTGGTACCCCATGTGTGCCCTATCACTTAAAAGGCAGAGCAGTTTTGAACTGATCTAAAACATGGTCCAGGAAAGAGTAAGGTCCTCTATGTCTTTGTACTGTATGTACTTCTAGTGCACCCATTACTTTAGCTTGGTGGCCACTGCTGAGCAATAAAAGGAATTTATGCATTTGTTGTTGAATACTGTTAACTTTTCCTGGACTGTGAGGTTGTTAAATGAAGATTGAGCTGTTAGGAGAGGCACTATGTATTTTCATGTCTAAAATCAAACTGTGGGTAGCAGAAATGGAATTTTTTTCTTCCAAAAGTGCTTACAAAGGTAGGTCTCAACTATTAACCAGGTGTGACTGAAGCAGTGCTGACTGAATTTTGCAGAGCTTCTAGCAGTACCTAGTAAGTGGGTTCTGTCATATTCAGCTCAGTTCAAATAGGTATAATTTACATTTTAGTAGTGTTAACTGTTTCAAAGATGATCAGTGTTAATTAGAAAAATGTGCCATGCTGTGGAGATCATGACAGTCTACTGTGAGAGACATGTCCCTGTAAGGTAGAAGGAGACAAGTTTAATCTAGTCCAAGAGCCTTGTCAGAAGTTCGAGTGACATGGGGGAGGAGCCTAATGGTCTTAGGCAGGGATAATATGAATATCATTTACGTATCTGTATAATTTTCAATGATTTCACTATTGTTGCTCCAAGATAGATGAACTGTTAGACTTTTCTGTGTCCCTGAGTGCACCAAATGTGTTGAGGCAGTCGTATTCTCTCTGCCCTCATTTTATATAAACCTATTTTGCATTAAATTAATACATTAATCTACTGCATATCACAATTACTGAAGAAACAGCATGTTAATCACAAGCTAGGCAAGGGCTGCAGAGAATGGTTGCCTGTTTGGCACTGCCTGTTCTCAGCGTGCCAGTCCTCTGTTCCAGTTAAGCCTAACAGCCCAATGTCATCCATGCATTTAAGTGGTAATTAGGGGACACTTCCAAACCCACCAGAGCCATCTTGTGGCATTTTGAATAAAAATTGGTCTTACAGATGAAGCTGAGATGTTGTACTGCTCTCCAAAACGTAGAATCACAGAATCACAGAACAAGCTGGATCATCAAGTCCAACTCATATCCCTGCATAGCACCATCCCCAAGAATCACACCATGTGCCCAAGAACACTGTCCAAATGCTTCTTGAGCTCTGTCAGGCTTGATGCTATGACCACTTCCCTGGGGAGCTGTTCCAGTGCCCAAACACCCTCTGGGTGAGGAACATTTACCTGATATCCAACCTAAACCTCCCCTGAGGTTTAGGGCCATTCCCTCGGATTCTGTCGGTGGTGACCACAGAGAAGAGATCGGGTCTGTCCCTCCTCTTTCCCTCACAAGAAGCTGTAACTGCAGTGAGGTTTCCCTCAGTCTCCTCCAGGCTGAACAGACCAAGTGACCTCAGCTGCTCCTCACACAGCTTCCCCTCAAGGCCTTTCACAATCTTTGTTGCCCTCCTTTGGACACTCTCTAATAGTTTATATTTTTCTTGTATTGTGGTGCCCAAAGCTGCACAAAATATTCAAGGTGAGGCTGCCCCAGGGCAGAGCAGAGTGGGACAATCCTCTCCCTTGCCTGGCTGGTGATGCTGGGCCTGATGTACCTCAGGACAGGGCTGACCCTCCTGGCTGCCAGTTTGTCAGCAGGACCCTTAGGTTCCTTTGCATGGCACTGCTTTCCATGGCACTGCTTTCTCATTCTCCAGTCTGTCTGCCAGTGCAGAATCCATCACCTTCCCTTGTTGAAATCCATACATTTGGTGATTGCCCAGTCCTCCATGTTGAGATCTCTCTTTAGAGCCTTCCTGCCCTCAAGGGAGTCAACAGCTCCTCCCAGTTTGCATCATCTCTGAATTTGTTCAGTGCCCCATCCATACTCACATCCAAGTTGTTCATGAAGATGTTGAAGAGCACAGGGCTGAGGATGGAGCCCGGTAGAACCTCACTAATGGCAGGTCACTGGTCTGATGTCACCCCAATAACTCTTTGTACCTGACCCATGAGGCTGTTATTCACCCATCACATGATGAATGCTGGACATTTTATCCAGATGGATATTATGAGAGTATCAACAGCTTTACTGAAATCCCAAAAGATTACATCAGTTGGCTTCTCTTGATCAACTATGTCGGTTATCTTGTCATAAAAGGAAATCATGTTTGATAAGCAGGACTTTCCTCTCATGAAGCTGTGACCAGTGACTGCATTGTCTTTCAATACATCCCAGAATAATCATCCCCATAATTTTACCAGGCACTGAAATGAGACTGAAAGGTCTGTATTTTTCAGGACCGTCATTCTTCCCCTTCCTGAAAATTGGGCAAATATTTGCCGGCTTCAAATCAGCTGGCACCTCTCTGGATTCCCAAGACCACTCAAAAAAATCATCAAGAGAGGTTTTACAATGACATCAGCTAGCCCTTTAGAATTCTTGGATGAATATTATCAGGTCTCATAGATTTGTAGGGATCCAGCTAGAACAACAGATCCCACACCATTTCAGGGTCAACTGGGAGTTATTCTCGCAGTCATGGTCTTACAGCTCAGGGCACTGAGACCCCCATCGTCTGTCATCTGTGTTGAAGACAGAGGCAAAGAATGTGTTTAGTACCTCTGCCTTGTCTATGTCCCTGTTTGTGAGGTGACCATCCACATCCTGTACTGAACAGATAGTATTTTTACACTACTCATTACCATCAAGGTATTTGAAAAAATTCTTTCATTGTCCCCCACAATTCTGTCACCTTGAACCACAGCTGAGTTTTGACTACATGAATTTTCTCCCTGCAGTGGCAAGTAGCAGCTCTGTGTTTTTCCCATGTTGCCTGATCTTGCTTCCATTGGGCGAATACCTTCTGTTTTTGCTTTACTTCCAAGAGAAAGATCCCATTCAACCAAGCTGGCGGTCTGCCTCATCTGCTTCATTTATGACATTTGGGAACGGCCTGCTCCTGTGCCCTTTGGAAGTGATGTTTAAAAAGTAACCAGGACCGATGGATCCCAGCACCTGCAAAAGCATTTTCCCAGGGAACTTTAGTCACTAGTTCCTTGAGCAGCCAGAAGTCTGCTCTCCTCTTGTCCAGAACTGAAGATTTGCTGGCACTTCTCTTGCTGTCAGCAGAGATTTTAAACTCGGTTGCTTCATGGTTGCTGTGGCCAAGATGGCCGCCAGTGGCCACTTTGCTCATGAGATCCTCTCTCTTGACAAGAAGCAGATCAAGGAGGGCATCTTTCCCAGTTGTTTCCTTAGGGCCTGTTCCACAAAATTGTCATCCAGATTTTTCAGGAATCTTCTGGCCCATGTTGTACTAGCTCTGTGATGCTTCCTGTTAATTTCTGGCAAGTTGAAGTCCCCCATAAGGACAAGAGGAAGAGCAGTGGACTTGGAAGCATCCCTTAGTTCCTCAAAGAATAATTTGTCGGTATCATCTTCCTGGCTGGGATGTCAATCTATAGTGGACTCCCACATTAATGTGATTTGTTTGCCCCTTGATTTGTACCCAAAGGCTCTCAACTGTGCCATTGCTGACTTTGAGTTCCATACATTCTAAGCCTTCTTTCACATACAGTGCCACCCCTCTGCTTCTTCCACCTTGCCTATTGCTCCTGACGAGACTGGAACTGTCCAACAGGGCGCTTCAGTCACAGGACTCATCCCAACAGTTTTCACTTATGCCAGTGATGTAAAATAACTGGGCTCAAGGCCAAAGCCTTGAGCTTCTCTAGTTTGTGTCTCATGCTGTGTGCATAAGTATAGAAACATTCTGGGTGTAGCATTTTATGATGTTTTATGATACCTTTTTAAAATTTAATTTGGAGACCTTTCTCCTCAGTTTTTAAATGGTTTTGGGGGCTAGGTTTGGTTTGGTTTGTTTTGATTTTTGTTTTTTTTTCAGAAACCAGATCAGGCTTAAAAGTAACATAGATTGGGCCTTATTTTTGGCTTAGGAAGCTTATATGAAATGGTGGACAAGGGCCTAGGAGACCACATTTAATTCCTGTATTTGATTTCCCATATGAAATCAGGAAATTGTGTTGTCTTTAACAATGATTAAGGTAAGTTGAAGCTGAATTACTTTCTCAGATCAATAGGGTATTCTTCAAGGAGTTATCATGATTGCTGACATAATTTTGGAAGGACTTCCTGATGTTGCCTATGGAAATCTTTCTAGGCAAACCTGGATTCATTCTCTAGTGCTGTCACTCAGTGCCCGATACTCAAAACTCATGTGTCCAGGATAAAGGCTGGATAACCTTTTTATTGCTGTTTCTGAAAAGAACAGGTTTTATGTTGATGCAAGGTGACTAAAAAGCTTCTGAATTTGGGTCTGAACATTCTTTTTCCAAGTTGAAGGCACAAAGTATAGAAACAAAAGGAGAATGTTACTTTTGTGTGTTGGCTCTGTACCATCAGTAATTTCAGCCATGGTAAGTGATTTGAACCAAAGGAATCTTGTCGCTAGCAAAAATACCCAGGTTCAAGTGTGAAGGCAAGGGAATAGAACCAATTCCTTGCTATGCTTAGAAGCTAACCTCTGCTGTTATATTAACAAGCTGCATCTTATCAGCAAATTCTTCCTTCATAGTTCTGACTTGTACACTACTGACAAGATGGTCCAGCTGTATGCCAAGGTATTTATCTCCAAGAAGATTGTTTTGTGCCCACAACGTGTTCACATTTACTTGAGTATGAGATAAAACCATGCATTTGCGACACAAGAGCTCAATATAATGTCACATCAAGTCAGGATGATCTATTGCATTGTAAATGCTTCATTTTCTATATTCTCTGGGTTAATAGAACATACTCAGACTGAAGATTTTTTTAGAATCATAGAATCATCAAATATATGTCAGCGGCATTTAGGGTGATGAGCTTTGAATGTTCTGTATTATAGATATCTTCATTTGTTCAGTGAATTCTAGCACACTCAAAAAACTGAGAGGTGAAATGTTTGGTGTAGTAGGCTGTTGAATGCTTGGCTTCATATGCCAGCAGTAGTTTATAGAAGATTCTCTTCAACATTTTTAAAGCTACTACTACTACTTCATTTTACTTAGAGGAACCATTTGTACGGAATATCAGTGATTATAATGGGCAATGCTTTGGTCAATACCAGACTGAGAATTGAAAGCAGTGGCAATATAATTTAGAGGTTATATGGTTCAAGGTCAGGTAAGAAAACATGTTTTTTATATGGTCTTTGCTTTATCTGTTCTGTGAATAGAGACTAGGGGATTGATTATTTTCTACTTTACCTTTTGTATGTATATTTACACCCATTAAAAGACTAAAAATCCAAGCCACATTTCTTTAAGTGTTCTAATTGCACAGATGTAGGTGTCCAGACCATTGTCTTCCATGCACATATATAAATGCTTTAAGGGTACCTCTGATTGCAACATGACAAAGAGAAGCTGTGTTCTAGTGGCTTCTCAAGTTCGATTAGAAAGCAAAAGCTTCTGCATATAATTGTTTCTATTAAGATCTCTGCATTTTTCTCATTTAGGGCACCAAGAAGTACATAGGGATTAAAGCATGCCTTTTAAATAGTTTGTAAACTGCTTGTTCTGTTCCTTAAATTGACTTCTAACACTCTTATTTTATGAAGAAATGAGGTTTGGTTTTTTTGGATTGTTTTGGTTCTCAATGAACATTTAAAACTTGGATAAGATTTCTATAGTAACCAAATTATATTTTATGCCATGTAAACAAAGTTGTAAAGAGTCATACATTACATGTAGCTCTGGTGGTAGCCACATAAAGCTAATATCAGTAAATGAGGGAATGGGAAATCAGTTGGCTTCTCTTTCCAGCATGCAATCAGAGTAAGCGCCTCTATGATGGGCAATTACCTTAACTGCCTGCCTAAAGCAGCAGTGAGTTGCATGATCAGTCCAATGCACAAGATTATACCCTCCCCACTACTTAATGAAGAAATTCAGTCTGCACTGATCGCTATCATATTCCAGAGCACTGCTTTTAAATTTGTTAAGAAGCAAAAAAAGCACTAAGATAACCCAGCTGGAAATCAATGGGAAAATAACATTTCAGTTATCACAGTTAGAACTGCCCTGGCTAGAAGGGAGCTTCAGAAGATCATCTGGTTCAGCCTGTTGTGGGAAGGGGAGCCTCAGTTAGACAGTGTAGTGCCCTGCTGAATTGCATCTTGAAAACAAGTATCAAGAACTGAAATGTCGAATTCTTGTTGCCCATAGCACAGAGTGATTGGTGATGGCTCAGAATCAGACGGTAAAAGCTTTCTCTTTCTGCTGGAAAATGCTAGATAAGTTCTTTTATTTCCATTAATTTCATTTAACAGATTTGACTTTGCTCTAGTTGAAACAGGTAGAAAAAAATAAAATGTCATACTCAAAGCAATTTATAATACAAGATATCTCCTTCTGGTTGTGGTATTTCTATCAAAATGAAATCATGAGCATTCCTAATCCTTTGTTTCAGTCTGTGCTGTTTAGTAATCTGTGAGGGAAGAGAGCCAGATAAACAGCTGGCATGTTTTAGCAGTTACTACCGGCTTCTCTCTTGGCTGTCTCTGTCGAATATGAGGGATTGCCTGGTGAATTTAAAGGCAGGGCTGAGTGCCACACACTCTCATTGTACGCTTTGGTTCTGCTGTTACGCTGAGCAGTTCTGGCACAAGGGAGCTCTATGAGGAGTGTGGCCGCCCCTTGGTTGGAGCCAGTGAACCCTTTCTGGGGCCAAATGCACACTGTGACACCAACTCCTCATGATCCTTCACAGTTCTGCTTCCAGAGTAGGGCCTCTGCCTCTGGCCACAGTCACTGAAGTAAATACATGCTAAAATAGGAAAAGTAACACCCCTCTTTATCTCAGAAGGGCAAAGGTATTGTGTATGTTTTGTGGGATGATGAAATGAATGTAAAAGGGTTATTGGTCATGAACAACAGGTGGTGGGGATGCAATATGAGATACTGCAGTGAGGAAGTTTGTTTCACTTCTGAGAATGACTTTTACAACAAGGAAGAAATTTAGACTTAGTTAATATTCATGAATTAGTTTGCGTTGTAAGTGCAGTCAACAGAGCATTTGCACTGTGTAGCAATATGCAGACTCTTATTGATTATTTTAATTCTATCTTCCATAATTTCTGTTTTAATGTTATCACTTTCAGTCTGTAGAAATTCAGATGATCAATATTACTTTATTGGCTAAGTGTGGTTTCTAAAAAACCTCACCAATTTTGAATTAATGAGCACCAATCAATTGCACATGATTAATTTTCATAATCCTATTCCTATCTGAGAGTATTTTATCTCCCTTTATTCCTTTTCTTTTGTCACTATTTCAACTTGCTGCATTTTCATTTCATTTCACAAGTAGCTAGTATTGAATTACACATTGATGTGGAATCAACTTTACCATTTGAGAAGGGAAGTGCTACTCTGAATTTGTAATAATTTATATTTATTCATGAATACAAATTTACAGAAATTGCTTAATTTATTTCAGTAAAAAGTAATTTTGTCCAGTGGGCACTTACAGGTTTGTATCATAGTTATCATGAGGAGGTTCCATGTCTCAATCTGGCATCTAGTTGGTGCTGTAAAATCTGTACCTTGAGCTATGAGGTTTAACAAAGCCTGAGTGTTACCTGTGGAGTGCTCAGCCCTGTTTGGCTGTGTCTGTTTCCATTTTTTACGGCAAACTTTTTTGCATAGCATTTAATATTCTAGAAATTTGCATTTATTTTAATATCTTGGTTGTAATACAGTGCAAAATGCTTTGATCCCTGATCTCAATTTTGTCTTCCTGGTCTTTATATCATTAATGATCACTTTAGGTAACTGCATGTTTTTCTGTAACTTGTTCAAAGATCAACTTAATGATCAATGAATTAAGTCTTATGTCCAGTGTCAATTTTCAATATAAAATTTATATTGAGAAATTTAAAATTTATGTAAATTTTCAGCTCAGGCCTCCTGTTTTCACTAATTTTAAGTTACACTGTTAAGTATGGGTATTTCTGTGTTTCTTTGCCAGATTCTGAGTCTGGTGCAAATGTCCATACTCTTACATATATATTGTCTTCAGTTTGTGCTGGGTGAATCCTGTACTTGTTAGTACATTAACTGAATTGCAGTTACATTTCAGAATATTGACAAGCAATGCATGCATATAGGTGCATACAGTACCTTTCTATGTAAAGATTTTCAAGACACAGGTGATAAGTTTTTAATTTAATACTTTAGTTATCTAAACTACCTAAACCCTGTCTTAATTCTAAGTGTTAGATTTTTATCACATGTCTGTATACACAAACTTAATGTACAAAGATACAGCTTCAATTAGATATGCAGTGTGAAAATACTGGCTTCTGCAGCCAGTGCTCAGAGTCTGCCTTATTTCAGAGCTGCCTGCTCTTTGTACCCTAATCCATGACTGTTGCAAAGTCTTTTGCCTGTAAATCTCCTTTAACCCATCCCTCAACTCCTAATGAACACTGATAAGTGTGGTAAGTCATCTGCCTTTTCTATTGATGACAATAATTTAATTAAAATGTACGAATACAGTATCTTTCTGAATGCTGGAATACAGGCCATCCAATACTAGAACTGTATATTCCTTTTCACTGACTGATTCCTTTTTACTTATTCTGGTGTCACTCTTCATTTCATTAATTTTTCATTTTCTGCCTCCAGGAAACTTCTCTCTGATTCTGGCATGTTTCCCTCTTTCTCCCTAGTGAACATACTTGAGACAAAGAAATCTTTTTGCTTTGCAGCACTCTGTGCCTCATCTGTCAGCAACTCGCCTCCATCCATCACACCAAGAAACTAGTCTCCCTCAAAATCTCCTGATCCTTATCTATTTGTAAAACCTCCTGTTTGTCCTTAAGTCTTTGACTAGAATAGTTTTTAAAAATTCCTTTTTGCTGTGATGCTTTTTGTTTTTGTTGTTTCAACAGATGTCTCAATTACAGCAATAGTAGTATTTGACTACTGTTTGTAAGCACAATCTTGTGAAGAAAAAGAAAACATATAGTTAACAGATGCAGAATGCTTCAGGACTGTATCCTCCTGTGGATTTTACACGAAACGTTCATTGACTTTCCTGAAGCAATAGAAGGCTTGCCTTTTATTAAACAAAGAAGCTGAAGTATACATAATGCACTGTTCACTCTAATAGCAGGGACAAAAGCTCAGTGCCTCTGGATTGCCTCAGCTATGCTAAAGGTCATGATTTGAACAATTTCCATTGGTCACCAACAGGTGAGCTTGTTGTTCACCACAATGTGTTATGTGACCAGTGACCAGAGAGTTGAATGAAGTTCATATTCCCAACTGTGGATGTTAGCAACTAAAGATAACAAAAAGGAAGAGATGGTCTGAATGCATCCTGGCTGTGAACTGTGGGCAGTTATGTTAAATTGTCGGCCTTCACAAAAGTGTTCAATACTCTTACACATGAATAGTTTTAGATTTCAGATGAAGAGATAATTACACCAATGGATTTCAGGCTTCTTTGAAATCTTCTTTAATATCAGGCAGCTCAGTTTTGCCAGTACAGTCTGAAGTACCGTACCAAGAAGTGCTTGGATGTGAGGGACAGGGCAGGTGCTCATGTACTTTGCATAATGGGTGAAGAATTTAGGATTAATGTGTAAATTGTAAGCATGAAACTAAAAAGCCTTTCTTTTCAGTAGGTTCTCACGAGTCACATGAATGTGTATCAGCGAGCCCTTCTTAGATAAAGGTTACCATTCTCTTCTATATAAACAATCCCTGAACTGAGCACCCCTAGAGGAGATAAACTTTAAGTAATATTAACTTAGTTGCATCTGACAGTTTAGTAAAAGCTTTATTTTTTTTTTAATTTTACTGTCAGTGGCATTTTATTCTTGTATATGGGTCCAGAGGTCAGGGCCTGCTGTCAGCTAGGGTGGACAAATACAGGTAGAAAGGCAGTCCTTGCAGTGAAGATCTAGGACTGTGCAGGTACTGTGCTGCAGGTGAAAAGCACAGGGATGGTGAAGTGCAAGCAAACTGGAAGACATTCAATGTCCTGCTTTGCAAGCAGTGATCACACAGCACACCTGCTACGTAACCTTTGCAAAGGTTTGCCCAGGCACCACCACTAATGAGAGACTCAAGGAGCCATTAGAGGTGTTCAGTTAGAGAGCTTTGCATATGTCAACATGAAACAATAACATACAAAAGGCAACACAGAGGAAATGTCAGAAGGTGTTAGAAAACTGAGTAGATGGATGGTAGAGGTTGGTATTTTTACTTCAGAAATTTCTTTCCAGGCAAGAATAATGCATATATGGCACTGGCTGCAAGTTTCTAGTTGTCTACTGAATCTATATGTTATCTTCTAAGCTTTTCATGTCTGAATACTCACTTATCACTGTATTGTTTTGATTAACTGATACATCATCAGTATAGACTTAAATTTTTGCAATTCTAATCTGAAATATTTGCTCAACTCTCTAAATTACCAACCAGCTTATATTTGCAGATAACCCAGTCTTTTGTTTAAGAATATATTGAGTTATATTGGAATATATTTCTAATATGTGCTGTTATATATTTGAATAAATAAGATAGTAATTATGGTTAACCTCCACCCTCAAACCATGCTGATGATTTCGAAGCCTAAAATCATATTTAACACATATCTACTGGCTCTAAAATGATCATTTTCCTGAAGACTTTCTATCTTCACATGTAGAATTAGAGAATCACAGGTTATGGCTGGAAGGGACTTCTGGAGGTACAGTCCCACATACCTTCTTAAAGCAGGGTAAGTTAGAACAGATTTCTCAGGGTAATATCCAAGGTATCTTGAAGTTAATGTTCAACTGGACTTTGAATGTCTCTACAGATGGAGACTGCTCAGTTCTATGGCCAACCTCTTCCAGTGTTTGGTCACAGAAACAAGCTTCAACAATTCTACTGTTTAATTTTTCTTGTATTCTGACCATTGTTATTCCTATTGCCTCTTTTCCTGTTATTGGATATCATTGAAAAGAGCGTAGCTTCCTCCTCATTTAATGTCCCAGTCAGGCACTGAATTTCAAATGCATAATCATTTATACACACTGGTAAGATCCCCCTAAATCCTCTGCTTTCCAGGATAAACAATCCCAGCTCTCAGCCACTCCCTGTATGAAAGATGCGTCAGTCCCTTCATCATCTTTGTGGACTTTTGCAGGACTTCCTTTAGCATGTCCATGTCTCTCTTGTACTGAAAAGCCCAGAACTGGATGCAGCAGTCCAGGTGTGGCCTCACCAGTGCTGCATAGAGGAGAAGGTTTACCTCCAATAATCTCCTTGCAATGTTGTTGGCCTTTTTTGGCAAGTGTGCATTGCTGACTTCTGGCCAACTTGTCCACTAGGAGCCTTGGATTCTTATCTGCAAAATTCCTTCCAGACAACCAGCTCTCTGACTTTTCCAATGTCTGTGTGCAGAAATTTGTCACCATTGAGTCAGAGACCACACAGAGTCCTATCAGAAGGTAAAATGGCAAAAGCCTTGTTTTAGTCCTCTCATCTTTTATATCTTAGTTTGCTGCAGGTGGACCTGATTGGTCATTTAATCAGTAAATTATCCACATGATTGGATAATTACCGGGACACTCATTTGTAAACAACCTTATGAGAAAAACAGCAAAACAGATTGTTAGAAAAACAAAAAAACACCTGCAGATTGTTTGAATATTTGACTATCATTGCTTATCTCCAGCTCCCTAAATCTTCCCAGGCTGTTTGTAGGAAAACTTACCTAGCCTTCTCTCTCTCTGACCAGGCTGTTGCACGCACAGGAATTTACATTTACCAGGTAATCAGGTCCTGCTTGGTCTCTTGCTAGCCTCATTTCTATGAAGTCTCTTACTTTGCCTTACTGAGATTCCTCTTTCACTTACAAGTTTAGGATTTTACATTGTGTACTTTTTAAAGACTTTGTCATGTGTGAATCAGGTTTAGTGCTGAGCTAACCAAAATTCTAGGGGTATTCAGATATAGATTTGGTTTCTTACCTCAGATTATTTTGGTTTTGGATTGTATTGTTAAGCAATGGTAAATGTTTTCTGATTCATAGTCCCAGCCAAAATTTCGCAATCCTTGTCCATATCTGTATTTGTGGAAGACTAAGAACATAATAGAGGTACATACATGCTCCTGACGGACCATTTTCCAAGGATTCCTCACTGTCTGATTATTTGTGTTTTCCTCTTACATTTTCTGACTTTATTACTAATTTTCCACAAAATATAGGATACCAACTGCTTGGTACCCTGCTTTACCTTTCAATGGTCTTAATTTAAAAACCCCTCGAGGTTCCCAACGCAACACCACTTGGCATGACATGCACTACTGTTTTCTTATATGACCCTTGGTATTTTTATGCATGGTATCCTTCTTCAAAAATCCCATGGTCTTGGCAAAATCTTCATGTCTGTCCTTTACAGTGATGTGGTATTGCAGTGTCAGGTCTGTAGCTGCAGCAGCTGGTAACAGGGAGCATGTGGTACTTGGAGGCCATGTGGTCCTCCTGTGGTTGCAGAACTGTCAGTACCACACCTCTGTCAAAGTCATGCAGAAAAACTTCCTGTATGCAATAACGTGTTTCTTTGGCCCAGTAGGGCTGGCAGTTGGGAAGCAACTAACTTTTGGGATTAGGAAAATAATAGAAATACACAAGGTCAGGAAAGGCAACTTTTAGTTGGGACAGGGAAGCATTCAGTATTCCAGGAAGTCTCCCAGAGGCTGACATTTAGCATGTAGGTGGCAAAATGCCATGCTGGGGGAGACTTCCACTGGATAAGCACACACTTCACTGGAAGATTGGAAGGCAGAAACTTCTCTTGCTCTGTACAGAAACAGAGAGCTTCTAGTACAGCTACCATAACACCAGCTTGGCTAGGGAAACCTTCCAGGAGCAGTCAGGTGCCTCCCTCCAGTGTCAGATAAACTGCACTCCTGAGCCTGCACTGCTGCTGGTCCTGGGTTTCCATCTCCTGCTTCCTGTGCAGTCTGCCTAGACACCAGACCACTTGCTCCTCCCAGCCTGAGACCACCGGCACTTACTGCACACCCACTAGATCCCAGCTAGATTTTCAACTAGCTTTTTTCTCCAGCTGCCTTGGATGACACAAACTTCTTGGTATTTGTTCCGAGAGTCTACTCCAGCACTATTGGGCAAGACTAAAATGTCAGACAATAAGAAGCAGCACAACTTGGACAATGAGAAAGAGCAGAACATTAGTGAGTCTTTTTGGGTTTTTTTCAGTTTCAGGAACTGGGGGCAAGGCTATAGCAGGAAGAAAAATAAACGAAATACAGTTTTTAGGTATTGATTATGCAAGACAAAAATGGAGAAAGATGGGATATACTCCACAAACAAGCCTTTGCACAATCTCACATTGCTGCATTTGCCCAAGAGCCCTTGAACAAGAAATTATTGTTTAATTTTATGTTTTAAAATATTACTACTTGTTAACACTATTCCTGTTTGTATCTGGCAGTGATTAATGTTTGTTTTCTTAAAAATATCTTAAAACAAAAACAGCAGGACTATTTTTTGGGCATAATGACATTTTAGTTTTAAATTTATCTTTTCCTTCTCTCAGTCCAGAAGACAAATACCATCACTGTATACCCTCATTCTGGGTCAAGCTCTCAGCTTCTGATATGTAAAAGAGCATCCTCAGATGACATTGAAAGAGTGATTGGACTGAGAGTGTATTTGTAAGATAAAGCAGAGGCATCTGGCATCAGAGCTGGGGAGCATGTGGAGGGAGGAGAAATGCTGGAGTGTGGCTGGGTGACATCTTCCAGTGAGGCACTCAGAGTTGGCGGGTGCTTGGGGCAACTGTCTCTTGCTCCATGCTAGGTGGTGAGCACAGCAGTGGTGCCTACTCACTGCTTTCACAGGTTTGGAGCCATACTTTTAGCATGATTACTGGAGGAAGGCCAAACAGGAACAGATGGGGAGGGAAAGATGTGTGTGAATATAGATGGTGGAGCTGGCATAAGCCTTCATGCAGAGGAGCCCAGGGTACAGTTAAGCTGTGTTTCAGAAAACTTACTTTTTTAGCAGTTGCATAGACTGAGAATCTGTCCATTTCCACTGTAAGGTGTTTCCTAACCTTTGCAGACAGATAGAGAGAGAGTACAAGACAGAACAACAGCTTAATGTACAAAAGCAATTCAGCATGGGTTGGATGATCTTGTCCTGCCTTTTGTGGTACAGCCTGAAAATGTTTATTACGCTTGGAGGACAATTAGTGGAGAAAAGTGGGATATAATTGTTGGGAGAAGAGGTAGAGAGATTTAGAAGGAATGGTAAGAGGTTTTCCTTTCAGCTTTTAAGTAAGTAAGTTAAGGGTTGTGATCCCAGGTGTAGATGTAGAGGAATGACCGCCCCAATGCACTTGTATTTTGGAAGATTTGCATTAGTTTTGTTTCTGAGACTGTGTCCATTGAAGTTGTACTTGAACTTGTCGATAAATAGGTGAGGGCCTTCCAAAGACTACAGTGAGGCAGTGGGTAAATGTACACACAGAGGGTAAATTGGATGTATTCCGGTGTTCACCGAATCATGGAATCAATTAGGTTGGAACAGACCTCTGAGACTGAGTCCAACTTGTCTCTGAATATCACCACGCCAACTAGACCATACCACTAGGTGCCACATTCAGTCTTACCTTAAATACCACCAGTGACAGTGACTCCACCACCTCTCTGGGCTGCCCAGTCCAGTATCTAATTACCCTTGCTATGAAAAATTTCTTCCTAGTCTCTAACCTAAACTTCCCTTGGTGCAGCTAAAGGCAGTGTCCTCAATGTCCTGTCGCTGGTTACCTGGAAGAGGAAACCAATCTCCACCTGTCTAAAAGCCCCTTTTTAGGTAGTTGTACATAGTGCTAAGGTCATCCCTGAGCCTTCTTTTCTTCAGGCTAAACAACACTAGCTCCCTCAGCTGCTCCTCATACTTGTATTCCAGACCCTTCACCATCTTCATCACCCTTCTCTGGATTTGCTCAGAACTGGACACAGGTCTCGAGGTGTGGCCTCACCATGCCGAGTACAGGGGGACAATCCCTGCCCTGGTCTTGCTGGCCACACTATTGCTGATACAGGCCAGGATGCCACTGGCCTTCTTGGCCACCTGAGCATGCTTCTGGCTCATGTTCAGCTGCTGTTTACCAGCAACCCAGGTCCTTTTGCCACTTTTCAGCCACTCTGCCCCCAGCCTGCAGTGATGCAAGCAGTTGATGTGATCCAAGTGCAGGACTGGGCACTGTTTTGTTGAACTTCATGCCTTTGGTCTCAGCCCATCAATCCAGGCTGCCCAGATCACTCACCAGAGCTTTACTACCTTCCAGTGGGTCAACACTCCAACCCAGCTGTGTTTCTGTGAATTCTCTAATGGTAGGCTCAATCTCCTCTTCCCGATCATCAGTAAAGGTATTAAACAGGACAGGGCCCAGTGCTGATCCCTGGGGAACACCACCAGTGACTGGCCACCAACTGGATGTCACACCATTCACCACCCCTCTCTGGGCCCAGCCATCTGTCCAGTTCTGAACCCAGCAAAGGGTGCACCTGCCCAAGCCATGGGAAGCCAGCTTCTCCAGGAGTGTGTATTGAGACTGGTGTTGAACCTGTCTTGTGGGCACAGCTGGCAGCCTTGTCCTGTCACCACCACTGGGTTTCAGCCACCCAGTGCGCTGGCTCCACAGGCCATCTTCCAGAGGTTAGGTACCCTTGACCTCTGCTGGAACAGGGTCTAGGTATGTGTGGTCTAGAGGTATGTATGTCATCTCTTTACTAATTTGATGTAGAGACAGGAAGTTGATCTGTCATATCCAGTTAATGACTAACTTAAAGGATGTTGTGAACTTGTAAGGCAGATTGTGAATGACCGGTGCTGTTCAGAGATTGACCCCAGCTTTGGTGATGGCAAGTCTGTGCCTGCCTAGGCTTCAGTGAGGCCTCTGCCTCTTCTTCCCTTCACAACATAAATATCCAGTTGCCACACAGAAAAAGTCACAGGCAGCTGAAGGAGAGGAGCAGATGTGTCTCTTTATGGACACATCTGTTCCTCTCCTTCAGAACTCTGGATGTGCAAAATTCAAGGCGGAATTCAATTCATGCACCAAGTCTACAAAGGCCTTTCTAGAGGAGACGAGAGCTTAGAGGACAGATACCACTGCCGAGGTTACCTCATTTCTAGTCCTCAGATGCTCCAAAAAAAACCTGAAACATAGACACATGTGAAATATTCCCATCTGGGAAGCTGTCTTCATGCTGATTTAGCCAAGGAGGTCTCCTAGATGAATATATGAGTCAGAAACAAGAAAAATTATTGTAATTGAGGTATGGCAAAATTATAAAAGTTATAAAAAACTTTGCACCATGAAAGAACCCATAACTTCTAGATCTTAGCTCAAACTTGTAAAAGCACTTGTACCATGAAAAAGAAATCTTCATCAAAACACTAGTACAGAAGGTAACTATCTTATCTGCCTCTGCACAAGCATTCCCAATTGTTTGAAGTGAAAAGGGAAGCCCAAAAGTTGTAAAGCAGTGGGTGCATTCCTCTCTTGTGCTGAGATGCCCGGGCATCTCTTTTACCTCCTATGTTTTGCACATCAATCAAGATGTTTGAGAAATACACACTACCTTTTTTCTTAGAAACTTTAAAAGTTTTTATAGTAAAAGACTTACCCTTTTTCCATACTAGGATCTGAAAATCGAGATCTGCTTTTCTGTAAAATATATTGATAAATGCTATAAAACATTGTAGATAACCTACATTTTAAATCTGACCTTTGATATTATAATGTTGAAGGGTTTTGTAATAGAGAAAACCAAAAAAAATACCCCTGGCTTGAACCTGGGATTGATTATGCATGTCTGTACTTTATTTCACCATGAAAGTCCAATTACATACTTCCATGTGATCCAAGATAAGATGAGAGGAAGTCTGCATTGTTGCCCAAAGTAAGATTTCTTTTTAAATTTAGCTTCTTAGTTCTATACCAATACATATGTTTATTTCTGTAGTCAGTGAGAACAAAGGAATGTGTTTTCCCAGTAGCACCAAAACAATGTAGTCAGGGCAGCAGCACCTTCTGTTCTGTCATGTGTGTCTGTTGCATACTGCTGCTTAAAACATTATGGAAGGAAACTCATGCTTCCCAAGCAACAGACAATGTCAGCATCTTCCTGTCCCAAGGAAAACATTAAAATGCTTTCATCATTAGACCTTGTATTAGTGCGCTATTAACAGTACACTCAAGGTATTTTCATTCTTTGTCATTAAATGTTAATTGAAAAGACCTTCTAAAGTAACTTAATTTCACTAACTTCACATATTTTCTGCTTAATTTCATGTATTTTCTTATTTTTAGGTGCTGATCAGCAGCGAAAATCTGTGTAATTCATGTATTTATAACTGAAAGCTATGTAATAGACCATGTTAAATGAACTAATCCACAGAGTAAAACTGCACTAACTTATGTCTTAGGGACACAATCTTAGGGACACATCCTTCAGAACTACTTAGAGACAGAAGCACTGGGCTCTATGTTTTTTTGTTTAGTGCTCTTATTATTTGGTGCAACTTATTATTGGCATATTGGCAATATTTAATAACAACAATTTATATTATGAAGCATTTAATATAAATGTTACAAACAGCAAAAATGCAAGCTATGGTTTTATTGTTTGTAATATTAAAGGAATTGACCTGTATTAAATGAGTACAAATACCCCAAATAATCTGTTTTTCTGAGCCAAATAACTAACCCACATGTCCCTCAAAAAAAAAAAAAAAGCATCAGACACAGAAAGGCAGAGTAAGAGCACTGCAATTTAACAGTATGATGGTCAGAGGTTTCTTCCCTGCAGAAGATGATTAGGCTTTCAGAATGTATCAAATTAGGCTCTGGAGTCATGCCAGTACTGCAGAGTCCTTAAGAGAGTTCAAAGATGTAGCCTAACAGCCTTTACCTTTGCTGTGCTCTGTCTCCTCTTTAGATCTTGCTCTGGTGTTGTTTAAGGTGTTGTTTAATTACCAAGTGAAAATTGAGATCTAACCCACAGGAATCATTTATAAAGCATATATCTATCTGATACGGATTATCTGATTTTACTGAGTAGAACAATTTTGTGTTCTATCCTTGAATGGCATGGTGGTAAGCATAGTAGATATAAATATCTAATCAGAGAACAGCAGTTATACTTGCTGATTTTTTTATTTTCTGAAAGCTCTTGCAAGCTCTCTTTCAAAAATATTTTTAAGAAGTTCTGGTTTTAGAATTTGCCACTGTCATTGAACGTGAGAGATGCTAGTCTCCTTAAGACACAAGCAGGTTGGTTAAGGTAGGGAAGGTCAATAAAGTGAGAAAAATAGTAAACTATTTATTCTATCTTACTTGAATGCTTGTTGTCTACATGTTGTTTATTTATAAGAGGTATTGAGTATCTCTGAGCAAAGTTTTATGTCTGTTAAAGTTAGTGCACTGTGAAAAAATGTCCTTGAAGCACATAAATTTAGGACAAGTAGATATTATGAGGTTATTATGAGCAACTGATTTTTAAATGAAAAATGGCACTGATTGCCCCAGTATATGCTGTATACCTCACTTAGGCCTAGAGCACTTGCTTTTGAAATACTTATTGTCAATATTAGTCATTTGGAAACTTGTGACTAAAATATAGTTGGACTATATTTTAGAACTTGGTTTTATAGAGACTTGGGATGTTTCACATTTGAAAGATCAGGTTAGAATGATTAATCTTGGGTATGCACGTCTCCTGTTAAATTATGCAAGTCTTGACCTATAATAGGGTTTGAGATGACAAGGGGATTGAGAGTATTAAGTTTCCTTGCAAGGATATATATTCATGCAGAGCTGAATCCAGATACTGAGCAGCAAAGGTCTTGTGCTCCAGTGCTGGAACAGCTTGATGTGTCTAACTTCCACTGAAATCTATAGGACTAATAGATGCTGAATAAGGGCTATTGTCTTGTAATTGGTACAAGACTTGAAAACAGAAATATAAATCTTTGCAGATCAATTCTCTTTACTGTGTTTTAATCCTTATTACTGGCTTTTTCAATTTTTTGCAAATGTACACATGCTTAATTTACTACCATAAGTGTTTCCCTTTAGCAGTCCCATTAAAGGTGATTTGTAGGTAATTGCAGATTAGAGCCTTACAGTGTGTTTCATCTGTGTAAAACAGTCACAAGATTGAGTCCACCATACTATTGTCCAGATTATAATGATAATTGCCATTTCCTGTTTTTGTTACATTACATTTCACAAGTAATGGATTAAATTTATGACTTTTTTTATTGCTGTCCTATTTTTTGCTACTGAACCAGAATGGATTACCAGATTACTGTTTTGGGGAAACCCCCAAACAGAGAATCCAGCCATTAAAAAGTGAATGGAATTCTATTTTTTGACACAAAGTTTTGTAAGAAGAAAACCTGGCATATGGTTAATCCCCAATTACGGAATAAAATAATTTAATATTGCCTAAAAATAATTATGTTTACTGGAAATAGAATCAACCTTGTTCATTTATTGGTAAAACATATACTACTATTGCTTTATAATGTGTTAAGGTAAATAGATGCATTTTACAAATATTTATTTGTAAACAGAAAACAATTATATTTTTGAGTACATCTGGTATATGTTTGAGATAAAGTTTAAAATCTATATAAATTATACCTGGTAGGAAATTAGGCTGATTTTAAATTTAGTTTTATTTTTAATGTCAGTCAATTTTTTTAAAAATGCTATTTAATGGTAGTCAACTTTACTGTCACCAGGGATTAAATTAAAGACATAAAAATTACAAAATTTAGAGTGAGCATTTAGAATTTGAAATATAAAAAGGTAAGACTGCAATCCACCACCCTTTTAAATATCAGAAGGAATGTTCCTTCTGAATTTGGTGAGAGCTGGATCATGAGAGAGAGCAGGCACAAGCTGTGGCAAACTAATTTTTATGGAGCAGTCATGAAGAGTGAAGCAGCTTCCATGCTGCAAAGGGGATTCCAACAGCAGTCTAGTAAATAATAATGAGTGCTTAATCAGGTAAGGGCAGGGGAAATGGGGAGACTTAGAAGAAAAAGTGTCCTTTAAAGGAAGCAAATAAGTACTGAGAAGACGGAAAAAGGAGTTAAAGCTTAGAGAAAACACTGGAATACCTAATGCAAAAACAGAGGGGTGAAAAGGATGTTAACACGTGCTATGCAGTGTAAAGAATACTGGGAAGGGAGGTGGCTAGTAGGGATAAAGCAAGAGACTGTGGAAAGTGGAAAACCAGAAATGATGATTTCATTCCCTGCTGGTAGCAGCAGCTCAGGAACCTTGGAACAGATGAGTGAAATCACAAGCTCTGGCAATGGGTACAAAAGTCACCTCATGAAAGGAGGGAGAGGAAATCTGGGACACGTTGAAAAGTGGAGGTAGGCAGGAAATTGAGAAGAGGATTTCATACAGTAAAAATGATTGTGGCTGTTACATTTTTAAGTATGTGAAATTGTAAGGGGTTTTTTGACAAACTGGCAAAACTTCTGTGCTCATTTGGGATCTCTAGTAGCTCAGCTTTTAAAAAAGCTAGAGAGAACCTGGACCAGAAGCATTCTGTAGGCGAAATTCCTGCATTCAACCTTACTTTTAACTCCACTACCTCTTCAAGGCATTATACATGACATCCCTATGTACTTATGAACCAAAAAGCCAACTAATACGGACAGAAATGCCAAAATTTATCCTTGGTGCGTCTACCAGAGATGAATTTCCTCTGTATTCTTAAGTCAGGCACTCAGTGTGAAATTCAGCTTTTCCTGACACTATTAGCTCTGCTGTTCTGCTAGAAGTGGTCGATACTGCAGGCACCATAGGTCATATTCCCAATTTATTTCTATGACCATTAAGTCTGTGTGAAAAGTTGTGGACAAGGATTAAATC
Organism: Melospiza georgiana; assembly: GCF_028018845.1. Lineage (NCBI taxonomy): Eukaryota > Metazoa > Chordata > Aves > Passeriformes > Passerellidae > Melospiza > Melospiza georgiana. Next base: position 95,384,902 of record NC_080432.1, read on the forward strand.
TAAACTGTTCAGTGCATTATTTCAAGTTTCATAACTAGAGAAATGTTGAAAAAGAACAGAAAATATTTGGTAATCTTAGTTGAGCTGCTGAGAGATAGGACCACCCCCACCTGCACCCCACGGTAGAAATTAATAGTGAATGAAGTAGTAAGAGCTGTCCTGGGCACTGCTAACAGCCCCTGTTCAAAGCAGAGCATTGTCTCTGAAGGGCGTCACCTTTTCGTTCTGCATAAATGCCCACGCGTGGTGTATGTCCACAGGAGGTGGAAGGAAAATAAGAAAATACTGAATTTGTCTTCAACTTCTGAATTACAAAAGAGGGTAAAAAAAAAGTCCCAACAATTTATTTTCTTGAAAGGGTCTCAATCAAGTGGCCGACTCATGTACAGCTTAGACTGCCTGCTATTGGAACACTAGGGCCTGAAGACAGTATTAACTGCAGGCTGTTTAAACTTCTCTTTTAGCATTTAAAATGTAATACATTTTTTCCAGCTTTCAAAGGCCACATGTTGCATGGCTAAAACAAAGTCCAAAGTCAAGAACTGCTGAGTCGTCTGCCTCTTCTCTTACCAGGTTTTCTCATCATGAGGTTCAGATATCTGTTCAAGTATAAATCTGTGGAATGTCACAGCCAGGTTGCACTACACAGAATTGCAGGTTGTTGTGAGGATTATCCTGTCTAACAGAGTTTACTGTTACCTGATACTAACATGATGTGCCTGTCTTGATCTTGATAACAGTGGTCAGAATGACTCAAACTGGGTAGAAGGTGGCTGATGAGTAAAGCTGATGGAAAAGTAAGAACTGCGTTTTTCTGAAATTATCTCTATATAAGAATCACTTTCCTTAAAGCAAATATTTAAAAGAAATTTCTGTCAAATGAATTATCAGTGTTGTATTACTTTGCACTTAAAAGAGAATATTTATACCTTGAGGTATTTTTTGGAGGCTCTACAGGACTGTGTTGTGTCCACGTGCACCACCACTGTCTCCCAGAGAAGTCAAGAGTTCAGGAATGTTCATGATATGTTTTGCTCCAGGGAACGGTGTCCTGGTTCAGACAATATCTTCCATTGTGCCTTGCAGTTGTGATAGTCTTGTGATGCCTCAAAGGTGTTGATCTAGATGACAGAATAATATGGAGGTGTTTTGGCTTACTGATCCCAAAACAAAAGCAAGTAATGTTGATATCCAGAACACAGGTAAATGTTATGAAGACCGTAGTGCCTTACTTTTGAGGTTTTTCTGTCATAACTGTGAAATACTGATTCAAGTCATACTTCTGGTTGATGTGCGAGGATAAATTCCTGAAATGGTTAAGGTGATGCTATGGAATGCTATTTGTATCACTGATATGGGGGGAGAAGAGAAAAAAGATTCCTAAAATCTGAATTCAGACAGATAAAAGAAAACTCAACATAGAAGTAGTCTCGTGGTTCTTCCTGAATGGATTCAGCTAAACAAATACAAACTCCAGATCTCAAAGTGCAGTCCAGAAGATGTTGATTAAAGAAGGCCTAAATAAGCACTAGAGGTTTTTCAGAAATGAAAAATCTTATATAAACATTGTTTTGTCTGAATTAAAGTATAACTACTTTTAGCTTGTCATTTTAACAAGGCTTCAGCTTAGTCTAGCTTTGAGGGAAAAGTGATGGTTGAAGAACAAATGCAAAAACACCTCTCAATACCTGGGAATTAAAGAAAGAATGAGGGAAGAATGCAGAGGAGACTTCTGAGACATCTGAAACTGTCAGGGTGGAATCTTTGTCAAAAACAAAAGCTATAGCTATATGAATACAGAAAAGAAAAAAATAGCAGTTGTAAACTTGAAACAGATTTAATTAAAACCAGAAAAAAAAAAAAAACAAAGAGCAATCCAGACCGCTTGTTTGTGTGAAACAGAACTATAAGAAGTGAGAGCCTTGTGTACAAAAGGTTACATTGATTCCAGAAAAAAAATTGTTGTTTTTAATGAAGACAATCACACAATCATACCTGTATGGGTGTAAATCCATAGTGGTAGTTATGCCAATATAGTAAAAAGAACTTGCCTTAATAAAGAAATGGACTAAATGGTATTGAAATATATCAGTTTATTATCTGCTATGTATTTAAGAATAATATTTACAATCAGAACAGCCAAGCTCAACAAAAAGAGCAAAGAAATATCTTTGTAATTTAAAATAATTGTAAATTATCAATTCCCAACCTATATTTGACACTACCCAAGGGTCACAAGTCTCTTTCTGGCGACTTTGGAAACAAATTCTGTAAGTGGTAGGCCGTTTTATTTTAATATGTTTTTACTTTTTCAACAGTGAGTGTATAAGTTGCTGTGCTTCGTGCTATCTGTATGCAGAGGTCATTGTTGTGCTTCAGCTGTGTATACAAAAATACACATTTGGAAGAATCTGTTCAGATATATATTAGCTTCATAAACTGTTAAGTTATATAATGAATGAAAAATTAATAATTAAATGGATGTTAATGTATGTAGTGATAGATATTTATATATAACTTAAATGCACCTAAAAAGTAGCAAATGCAAATGGGATGTTCACTTCTGACACAAGGAGGAATCCAGGCACTCAAGCATATAATACTATCATCAATGTTTTCTCATGCACATGAAATTTCCTTTACCTCACAGAATAGGTAGTACTTTCAATGCCAACATGTAAAGGAAAAATATAATTGAATACAGTAAGATTGAATCTATTTAACGTATCTAACTGATGAGATCCATGAAAGTCTAAAAAATGCCCCTGTGAGATTAGTCTGAGCAGAGAATTTTTATCAAGTACCCAGGCAGTAGCAAAGATTGTATTTGCAGTCAGTGTTAGCAGCAAAACTACATGTGCTGATGACCTAGATGTACTTTATAGTAACAAATCAATGAGTTTGCATAGTAGAGTATGTCTGAAATGTTGATTGGAAAAAAAGTACTGCAAATTATAAGAAATAAGAATCTTAATATTTTCTCTTGATTTAGAATTTTTTCCAGAAGTTTGGAAGCAGAGGACAGTAGACCAAGTCTAAATCTTGTTTTGCTAGCTGTTCTGTTATTTTATACTTATGTTTTCATGGAAGATAAAGCTTAATTGTACTGTGCATGGTTTGTTACTAAAACCTCTGGAAGGACTTGATTGCTTCTGAGATGATGAAACACTTACAGTGGATGTGTATCTCAATGGGATCCATTCCTATTTGGGACATTCTTATAAGTGTCCTTACTTGACACTCTCTGCAGCACGTGGCATAGGGAGCCTCCTATTTTGCATCCCTCTGTTCAGAGTATCCAATAATCAGTGCTTGTACTAATGATGTGATCTTACCTTATCCTGGACCTGTCAATAACAAGACCCGTGCAAACCCTTCCTCGGCGGGATGGGGTGGAGAAAGCACGCTCCCAGCTGTGCTTTGGATTGGACACTTCACAGCTCTGCTGAGTGCTTGCAGAGGGCATGGAGGGAACAGCTGCTGTCCTTGGTTCCCAGTCAGAAACTCCAGACTGTAATTACACACCTCAGCAAGATAGATGAACTTGGCATCAAGAACTACTGTTTGCCTTTTCATTAAGGCTAAGTAGTCTGGATGAAACTGATGCAATTGTTCCCTCAGTCTGTTTTATCTGACCCCTCTCCACACTGGGGCTGATGGGAGAGCAGCAGTGCAGCTGTGACACAGGTCACTTAGGATAACCTTCACTGAGCCATGATCATACTGTCAGGCCATCTCAAACTTATCTTCATGAGCAGTACTGTTTCCTTCCCATAAGGCAAATTCTGTTTTGTGAAAGAATGAAAGTGTTTGGCTTTTATTATAGTGAAGATGGATGCAAACTTGAAATATCAAAAGCTAAGCAAAACAAGATATCCATCCATCCATCCATCCATCCATCCATCCATCCATCCATCCATCCATCCATCCATCACTTCCCATGGACAAGTAGGTGTTCAGCCATCCCAGGAAAGCAGGACTCCATCAAGTGTAACAGATACTTGGGAAGACAAGCACTGTAACTCTGAGTGTTCCTCCTTCTTCCATCTTTTAACAGCTTTCATTGCTCAGAGTGATGCCATGTGGTGTGACATCAGCTGGGATCAAAGTGATCAATTGGGATCAGCTTTCCAGGCTGATCTACCTCTGATTCTACTGATTTTACCTCTTTGCTTTCCTAAATTAAAATATGTTTTTAGCTGGTCTTTTCAAACAAGAGAAGTCTAACATGATGAAAACCTAAAATACTTATTGGTGGTCTTTTATACCTGTTTCAGATGACAAGTACAAGAGGACAGGCAATGCATTTGAAAATTGATAATCTTAATTGAGACCAATTTTCTTAAAATCTCTTAAAATCTCTCTTTGGCAAGTCAAATATTCTGCTAGGAGATGGCAATTGGACTTTCCTCATCTGACCCCATTTTTCCATACTGAAAAAAAATAAAGATATTGCCTTCAGTGCTGTTTGATTTGTTAAAATATGGCTTGCTTATGTAGAGACTTACTGACACAAATTTTAAGTCTGGGACTAACCAGACTATTTAAAAAGCTAAATTATCTGTGCTGATGCTAATGGGTCCACTAGTCAAATTAGGTATATTTTTTTGTTGTTGCATCTCCTGCTTATCAAGTCTTTAGCTGGCTAAATAAACTGAGTGCTATTTAAATACTGCATCTCTGCACTAACTTTGTCAACAGAGCTTCTAGATCATTGAATGAGTAGCAATAGAAGATGCAGTCCAGGTGAAGTCAAGGGGCAATGACAAATATTCAGCACTTTTAAGTCAGGACACTTACTAGAATATGTAATTACTGGGTTGAGTGCACATAAATGCAGCTGTTTTACTTTTAAAATGTCATTGCTGTCCCATAGCCACCCTGGCCCCTTTAGGAATCCATGGCACTGTTGCAGTAAATGACTTTACTCTCTCTATGTAGACCTTCAACTGCTTATTGTCTTTTAGAATTCTACCCAGGAGGCTGTCATCTCAAGCATATGTGATAAAGGCCAGCAGTTATCATGGTGGGTCTTTAGAGTCCATTTGAGACAGTTTATAGTAAATGGTAAAGATGGTCTCTGCAAGGAAGGGTTTACAGCAGGACCTTACATACCAAGTTCAGCAGCTAGGACTTGGAAGATTTGTCTGTCAAGTTACTGTTACATTTCATGGGCACTGAAGTATAAGCATCAGCAGAAAACCTGCTAGAGCCTGGGCACTCTGAATTTGCAGCTGGGCACAGTTTGATCAGGTGCATTATTCACCTCAGCTGGCTTGGGTGCTCACAATAAAAATAATTTTCTTTGATGTGATTTACTACAGTGGTATTGAGTAGAAACTTTTTCTAGAGGGTAAGACACCTGAAAATGAGCATGGTAAACATTTTAAAGTATTTTAAGAATGTGAAGGGTCATGTGGATTCACTCAAAACTAAATGTCTGTAATCTCCAGAGAAAAGCAAAGAAAGAGATCTTCAAAAAGTATCTAGGAAAGTGTCTTACAGGATTTCCTTTTTGCATGTGAAGTAGTGTTTGAAGGGGTAGTAGGCAAGATAGAAGCTTTTTAGCATCAGCATAGTAACACAAATTTTATCTTTCCATGCTTTGATGACCAATGAAGAATCTTTTCATAAAGCTTGTCTGATGGCTTGAGATATGTTTTACAAAACTTCTCAGTAATGAGTGTATTAATCTGTTTTATACTAAAAGCTGCAAGTTTTATACTAAAAGCCACAAGATGTTTAATTTATGGGGAAGCTGGGGCATATAAAGATTATGTCAATAGCAACCCAAGAACTCATCTGCAAAAATAAGACCAGAACTTGCAGTGCCTGAATCCCTGTGTTCTATTCAGTATGTTGCACTGCTCTGCATTCTTCAGCAGAAGTACTGTGCCAATTCTGAGTCCTCTGTTCTTCACTGGCCCTTTCCCATGATAACCCAGAGCACACTCAAACTAGTGTATCTTTCCAGTGAGGTTGTATGATTTTGTGATGATTGGTAATACACTTCCTTGTTATATTTTGTGAAAAAAAATACTTCATTTACATTTATCATGCCTCTGCCTCTGCAATCATATGGCCAGATACTGTAACTCATTATATTTATGAATAATAAGCAAGAATTACAGAGTTGCAATCAATTCAGGAGTTTCCTTTTTATAATTCATAGAGTGGAGATTATTGTATTCAGAAAGTTTGAGTACTGGATCAAAAAGTTATTAGAGGCAATACAAAACCCTAGAGCTTAAGTTTGAACCTTTGCTGAGACTTTTACATAGATGCATTTTTGTTTTGAGTTCATTCAAATCCTATAAAATGAGATCATTGAAAAAAGGAGGGGAAATGTGGAGAAAAAGACAGAAATTAGAGGTTATATGTCACAGACATTTTTTCACAGAAATCCTTTCTTTCAGATTTCTGCATTTTCTGGGAAGCAAGGGCCCCCAGAAGGAGAATGTAAACAATGATTATCAGCTGCTGTGGAATGCAATAGGATGCACCTTGATTGGCTCATGTTCCCATGTTTATAATTAAAGGCCAATCACAGGAGCAAGCTGGGGACAGAGTCCCTGGACGCAACTTTGTTATAGATTCTTTCTTTCTATTCTTAGCTTAGGAAGCCTCTGCAACTTCTCTCTTTATTCTATTTAGTATAGTCATAATGTATTATATATCATATGTCAATAAATCCAGCCTTCTGATAAAGAAACAAGATTCACCGTCTTTCTCTCACCATGGAGACCTTCAACAGGTCCCTGTAATAGTTATATGTCTTAGGTGGCTAGCATGCCATGCAGTTTAAAGTATGATGCAGTTTTAAATTTGTCCTCTTTCTTGTCTCTGTTTAACTCTTCATTTCCAGTACTTAATATTTTAAATTGGCTTCATAAGGAAGTAAGACCCATGAAATCTCACTTTCACTGCCCTCCACAGCAATAATTCTTGAGACTTCTCATCAATTAAACAATAGAGTAAAAGCCTTCAACTTAGAAGAAGCTGGTCATACAAATCGTTTATGAGAACTCATTAGTCAGGAAGGGAAGAGACACACTCACTTAAAGCCATGCAAGACTCAGATCTTGTTTAGCCTGGTTGGACAAAATGACACACATGCTCACTGGCTCATCAGTGTGCCAGAAAGGTAATAGGTGTGAAAAGTTAGGCTGAATCAACTTAGTTCCTGCTGTAATACAGAATGATTTCAGGAAACTGCATCAGAGCTGAATTTCACCCAGAGTTGTTAGAAAGGAGTCAGGAGCTCTTTGAAGTAGTTGCAGTCATAATAAGCATGGCTGGGGCTTGATAGTAGCAAAGACTTCTCAGTGAGTAGCCAGACTCAGCTAACAGGTCGTGTCTCAAGAGCAGTGAACCTACCTGCAGGCAAGGGGGAGTGGGCAGCGAGACAGGCTGATTCAGGAACAGCACATCAAGGAGCTCCAGAAACATACAAATCACTTCCTATACAAAGGTAATAACAGAGAAATAGAACTGGAAGCGAATGAAATGGGAACAGAAGGTGAAGTATCAGACTACTGGAATTTTACTTGAAATACCTTCTAGTAGCTAACAGTGAAAGCACTACCAAGTCTGTTCAGATACCACCTCTAGAAACTGGGAAATAAGCTAGGCAGATGTAAGGCTCAACAGCCATTTTCATGGATATTCTGGTTCCACATGATGAGGTGAGTTTTTTAATAATTTATCTTAATCTCCTTTGAAGCTATTAGGTTAAACTATAAGAAACAAACAGAACCCCTTCAAGATGCAGAATACCTGTTTTTGGTAATTTTCTTAATTATTGTGGGTCAATGCCAGTGGACAGCTAAGCACTACACCAAGTGCTTACTCAGTTTCCCCTTGCTACCCCCGGCTGGATGGGAAAAGAGGGAAGGAATATCAAAAGCAAGAAAACTTGGGATCAAGAAAAAAAAAAAAAGAATTGTTTAATAAGTAAAGGAGAAGTAAAAGAGTGTAGGGAAACAAAAGTGATGCAAAGACAATCAGTCACTACCTCCCACAGGTAGCCTGATTCCCATCCTGTTCCCAAACAAAAGATGTGTAACTTCCTAAACCATCTCTTTTCCCTGCTGTTGCTGGGCATGATGTGACATGTTGTGGAACATGTCTTTGGTTAGTTGGGTCATCTGACTCTTACCCTATTGCAGCAAATTGAGAAACCAAGGAAGCCTTGATGCTCTGCAGACACTGCTTAGCAAAAGCTGGAATGTTTGTTTGTTACCAGTATCATTTTGGTCAAAAATCTAAACCCCATACGAGCCACTATGATGAAAATGAATTCTGTCCTATCTGGACCCAGTACACTTATGTAGGAAATTTGTAATACTAAAGGTGTGCTGTTTTACTGTGACCTTTCAGTAAAATGTTATTTCAAAATATATCTTATTTCCATTCTTAAAGATTAAAAAAAAAAATAATCTTCATTTTAAGGATTCTATTAAGTCTTTGGTGGATATAGAGACCTCAGGATGCTTGTGGGAGGAAGGCTGGGATCTGTCTGTCGGTTTAAATGCATATTTTAAGATGACTTACATTTTGTTCTATAAGGAAGTGCTCTTTCCTTCTCTTCCTAGTGTTTCCCTACCAATACATCCATGTATGGGTGCTGCTCATTTCTCAATTCTGACGCTGTCACTTCTCTTTCTAACCAGCCTTCTGTGCTGGTGACTGCTGCTATAGCACTTTTGCTTTGGCTGGGCAGGCAAAGTGAATCCCAGTGAAGCAATTCATCATTTATGAAACTCCCACCAGAAATTTTAATATCAGCACCTGTGATCGATGAAGAGTGTTCCAATCAATGTATGGAGCATTTTAACACATAATTTTCACAGTGTTAAACTGAACTTGTCACGTAAACCCCCAACTTAGTATATGCATGTGGGGAGCCTAGCTGCCTTAAAGAAAAGCTAATGTATAATGCATATTTTATTCAGCATTACCATTCTTTCTCCCTATCTCTCAGAGTTTCTTTCCTTTGTCACTGCCCTGTCCTACACATATGTAATTTAGTGCCCTAATTTGGTCACAGCTCTTCCTATTTCATATATACCCGTGCACATTTATGTACATGTCAGTGTAATACATGCCTGAGCCATCTGGTATCTTTCCTTGCAAATGTTCACACAGAAAATTGACTGTGAGTAAGGTTCTGAACCTGCCTGTCCAAATGGTCCATATTTGTTTGATTTTTCTAGCAAATGCATAGATCCTATTAGTGAGACTGATCCAACATATTTCCATGTGTCAGCTGTACCTGCTGCAAGTGTCATTCTGTTCAGTGATAACAGGACTTGCATCCTAAAATAGAGAGAAAACAAGAACATCAGGTCCTTTTGAGGATCTGAATTGCTTTTTCTACCATCTGCTGACCAATGCTTTGAAAGAAAGAAAGTCTGTGTCTGGATTGACACCTTCCTTCTTTCTAAGCCAATAAAGGATCGGCCTGTTAAAGAGCCCAGACATGCCATGTTTGCAAGAGAAGCTTATTAGAACATAAAATGTCACTGGTATCATATGTTTGCAACTCATTGCAGTATACAGGAGCAGATACAGGTATTCTTTTAGTGCATTTGTTACATTTAATTATTCTTTGAAATGGCTTAATTTTACTGTGCAATAAAGCTATTTTATTTTTATTTTACTATGATACAGAAATTGCAGAACAAGTTACCAAATGGGAGAAAAAGATGTGAAGTGGTGCTTGACTTCCTTGTTTTATTGTTACATATACTTTGGAAAGATCTTTCAGATATTGCTGTATAAATATTTTTTTCATTAACAGGTAAATAGCCAGAGCTGGAAATTGTAGGAGTTAGAAGATACAATGCAGGACCCAGTTTAATTATCATTATGAGGTGTAGAAATGATTGCGTTGCTGGAAGGAGTGTTTGGGGTGAAGAATTTCTGATGTTTGCTAAAGAGTAATACAATTTTAGACGGATCAGTTATCTATTCTAGCAGTGTTTACAGAATAAGGAAAAGAAAATTTTTCCCTGATATTCAAATTTGGATATTCTGCATTTCATATATGTAGCTATGCACGTCATCCATTGCTTTTTCATGCACAATTCATTTCATCTGAAATCAACCATTATTAAATTCCATTTTATATTATCCAATAGGGCATCGTCAATCACCCAGAGAAAGGTAATCTTATATATTAGTCCAATAACATCTCTCTTGCACAACACATTAATTTTAATTGTAAGCATTTCATTAAAGCAATATTTACTTGGTGCTAATTCCCCTGTATGGAGTATACCACTGACACAATGAGCTCTTTTTGTAACTGGATGGAAATTCTCCTCTATTCTAACCTTAAATACATTCAGCTGTATTGAATTACTGTGGAATTCTGCCTAGAGCCTGTAGTCATTGCATCCCTAACCTCATAGACAAAAGTCTAGTGCTGAATCAGCTCACCTTTGTGGTTTCACAGTCCCAGTATGCACTTGACACTGGGACAGACCATGGCTGTTTTTCACTTTTATTGGCTTATGAAACATTCTATTGCTCGACTGGAGCACAGCCACAGCACTGTTGCTGTGTGAAATTTTGCTGTTCCTGTTACACAGTCCAATTTTGCAGGAAGTCACACAGTCACCATTGAAAAATCTTCCTTCAGGGGCTTTGTGGGTCTCTTTTATTGTTCAGGCAGGTTGGAGCTCAGGAAGAAATCATTTCACTGATCTCAGATTGACCATGTTAAGAGGTGAGCTAAGCAGCTGTCTCTGCCTCTGCAATCTACTGTACCATACTTGTTTTCTTTGCCATTTGTGACACAAAATGCCTGATGTTAGCTGAGACAATATGTATCTACTGATCAGCAAGGACAGCTGTAGCAAAATTAGTGGAAGGGATTTATCTATACACATATTATTGCTGGGCTATTTGAATTAGCTTCTGTTTCTTCCCTTGTACCTTTGGATATCATCTGCACAGAATTTGCAGTTTCCCTATAACTGTATTAAACAGGAGAAGGAAATAGTCATGTGCATGTGCACTGTTCTTGTAGGACAGACACACTAGACCTATGTGGCGTGCCAGTGGGCATCTCATGACCCAGAAAAATCATAACTGTGTTAGCATGACTGAGCAAAGGCTAATTCTCCCTTCCTTTGATTACTGTAAGTAGTCTGACTGCCCTAAAGTGCCTGTGATTACTGTTCACCTTTGGTGCCAAAGCTGCCTCATCTGGTGCTGTCTGGGAGGAGGGAGTTGGGGACTTCTTGCAGCAATTTATTGCACAGTGTAGGCATATGCTTGAAATCTTCACACACATTTTATTCTCTTCCACTAGAGGCCAAAACATCCCTAAACATGTTTCTAACGATTATCCCTTGTATTCTTACCTCTAAGCCATATCTACCTCCTGTAATCTGTCAGTCTCCTATGCTTAGTACTGCCTTTCTTGTCTGCCTCAGAGGCCTGTAGAGGCCTTTCATCCCACTTTTGCTTCAATCTTCTTCTTGTCAAGTACATGAGCTGGTCCTTACAGCTACTGGTACTAGACCCCTTCTGCAGTTGTGTCATTGTCTGTACCTGGCTCTGCTTGTGTGCCTCCGGAGAAGTTGGCTACTAAGCATTTTAACATTTCATGCCATTTATTTCCTGCTATAAATCCATCAGCTTTGTCTTTTCATCTGGTTTATGTTTAATTTCTTTTACTGAAGACACAAGAGTAAAGGTGATAAGCACTGAGGGCCTGAGGGGTACAGTCACAGCACTGACCTACCCCCTGTTCTTCTTCTGTGGGAGAGGTGAAAATGAAGAGAGAAAGTAGTTTGGGCTGATTGCCAGCAGAAGCAGATGACACTGGCTGCATTGCAAGGGAGCCAGAGAGCAGGGCAACAAGCCAGAGCCTAAGTGTAAATGCTAAAGTTTAGGCAGAACTGGGTTCCAGTCAAACCTTCATGCATGGACTCATCAAAACCCCAATCAAATTTACATAAAATGTGTATATTTTTTCATGCTGTAAGTCTCATACTCCCTAATTCCCCTCATCATGCATTAAACCTCTTGCACTTCTTCCATTCTCCCTGTCCATCAATTTATTCTCACCTTCCTCTTGCACCTGAAGGCATTTTGTCTGCGGTGTCACTGGCCTCTGTGCTCTATGGGTGCTTCTAGTCTGCTCAGAAATTCACAGAAAATGAGCTCAGAATTACTATGTGGTCATCCCTTATTCAGTCTGCAAAATAAAAAAGTGATTTTTTAGAAAATCATAGTAAAGCAACACTTAAAAATCACATGTATTGGAATGTTTATATTGCTGTTCATTGAGCATATATTGACTAACAAAACATTTTTTTAATGTAGATTTTACAAAGAAATACACTAAAATGTTGAAGACAATAATTAATACTTCAGCTACTAGTGTCCAAATAATCTGACGTGATTACTCTTGTAGGTTCCATTTGCTGTTCTTTATCATCATTTATTGTAGCATAGGAAAGTTACAGGCACGTGATTGGTGAAAACAGATATACAAACTTATAAATCATCATATTTTATAAAATGGGAAAAACAGCCTGTTTAGCTTTCCATCAAAGCATAGCTTGAATATTTAAGGGAATTTTCAGAAGTATATTTCCAAGAAAGCTGGAGAGCCAGTGAAAATGTGCCTGCCTTCTGCATGGCTCATTGCTTTTTCACAGGAAAATTCTACATCACCCTTAGCTGTGAGCACACAGATATATCTTACAATGAATAAATTTTGTCTGCTAGTGAACTAAGGACAATCAGCTGTGGCACAAAAGACCAGAATAGGCACAACAGTGATATCACCTGCTTCCACCATGAAACAGGGCTCACCCTGCCACTCCTTTCAGTCCCTTCTCTGCTCTGAAATGATTTTGTCTTACGTGACACGCTTTAACGCCAGAGAAAGTTAGTAATTTTCATTTCTCTTACATCTCTGCCTTTCTTGTAGGCCCCCTTTAGGTACTGGAAGGCTGCCTTGAAGCCTTCTCTTCTCCAGGCCCAACCACCCCAACTGTCTCGGCCTGGAGAGAGATATAGGAGATATTCCAGCTCTCTAATAATTTCAAGATAGAATTAGACCAGGTTTAGCCTTTAATACAGATAATTAAGGGTCCTGGAGAGCAGTTAATTTGGGGAAATTGTTGTGAATAAAGGAGCACCAGAATTTGGCAAAGCAGCTAGTAGTAATTCTGGTGAACCTTAGGTGGGAATTGCAGATGCTCTTTATAGCAGCATGTAGCTGCAGGTGTGTAGCTATTTCCTAGGGCATCTACATGTATGAGGGCTGAGAGAATCCCTCAATTTCATTTTGTTGTTTCTCAATGGCCACTTCAAGGTAAACCACTTCCAATTCGGGAACTTTATATTTACATCAGCCTAACTATGTGGAAAGGAATGTTCTCCCTCTCTAAAATATACTTGTGCCCCTCAGATAAGATGTGGCATTGCTTTTCAGAACTGAAGCAATTTAAGGGAGTATTTGTGCATAGCTGTTCCTGGCTACTTATTTCTGCCCCTGAGCTCCAGTTTGTCCTCCTCTTAGTTATGGTAATACAGCTAAGTGATGCTTATCTGAAAACCAAATCCACCAGAAGAGGAATAGTTTCAGTGACTGGGTTTACAACCTAGCAACACAAATTGCTATTTTTCAAAATGCCTAACAGGCATAGAAGTGAGAGGTTAGATCGGGGAATGGGCTTCTAAACCTTTTTTGCTGCTAATTATTCAGGAAAAGATCTGGCCTTCCTGTCCCAGTCTTCTCTGCTTACAGTGGTGCTGTGTCCTGATCATGTGCAATTATCGCATGCCCCAAAGGTAAACAAAGTTCAATAGGTTTGGCTGAGCCATCAGTAAATCATTAAACCATTCTCAAGTGAAATGTTAGTAAGGCACCACTATTGGTCAGAAGATGCTCAAAGCTCAGCATGATCTTCTTGATACACTGAATATTGTGTTTCATATGAACGTGCAAATTGGTAACCACATTTCATGCAGGCACAAGTAGGATAACCTGCTACCTGTTTTGATTCTTGCTTGAGAATGGCTTAGCAGTAACTGAATCACTTTGAGAAGATAATATGTTTAACCTGTTGTTTAAGTTCTTAGGAAATACTGTTGGCATTGGTTACTTGGAATTGTTTTGTTCTCTTATGACCTATGGGAAGGAAATCTACACCTGGGTGAATGACTGTGCAGATGTAGTGATACTGAGGCACACTTCTGCTTTGTTCCCAGAGGAGGCTACGCCTCCAAAAGTTTGGTGAGCCAGCCTACAGCTCAGACTATGCTTTGTTAATCTTTTGATAGAGAAGTTAGAGACTTTTCTAGGCCCTGTGATCAATCACTATTGACTTCTGTGTTGTATTCTTCCTCATAAAGAATGTAATGGACAAGGTTTGTCCTCCTTCTGACAACTCTTTAATCACCATCTCTTTGTTTTTTGTCTTCTCTCAGTCTGAAAGACTTTGTTTGCTTCTTAATAGACTATATCACTTGGAAAGCATCTATTAAAAATTTTCTGTTTCCTGCCGTGTGGCTGACAAACATAGTAAGAAGCAGAAGATACCACTCTCTGCAGTTTCTCTGCTGGGCTTAGCATTTATTCTGTATACTCCAAGACTTCCCATTGAAAAGTAATCCAAACAATTTTCAAACACCTCAAACATTGTGTCTATTTGATCAGAAAAAAACAGTATGCAAAGTCCAGCAGTGAGCCTGACACAATTGCAGCGAAATCAACAAATATGGTAGCAAAGACTTGTCGCTAGATAAGAGAGACTTACTCAAACTGGCTAAAGTTTTTTGGTCTTTTCTCCCCTCATCTGAGTTCTGTTTTTAACAGTTCATTAAAAAACAAGAAGTTTTTGGTTTTGTGTGTCCATACTGACAATTACATGAATCTTAGATATAATAACAAATAAGGATGAACCACATGATCCTGTAATTTTCATGTGAAAAGGCAAAAGAACTCTCAGGAACTCTCAACATCCAAATACAGGCATAGTGTTGCTACACTGGGAGTTCTCTGTTAATGCTTTATCATTGTGAAACCAAGGCTTGCTAAGCAGTCAATAGGTATTAGGATCTATTAAATTCTATTAGTATTAATAGAATTTTAAAAACACCCTTTTTTTTCTTCCTTTTTTTTTTTAAATTCACTATCTCTGTAGTGAAGTCAATAGTAGAAAGATCATGTTCTGCTTTAAATAGCTATGACTTGCTCAATTAATTAGTTTCAGGACTGTATACAGTACCTGTATTCATATCCTGGGCAGCTTCAAAATTGTATTAAATTTTATTCTTGCAGAGTTTTTTAAGCCAACTACAGCAGTGGTTTACATGTGTTCTTTCTGAGGTGCAGTTGTGGCTGATTTTTTTTGGCTCCAGTGTTATGTGTAGAATTGTATTCTGTGTATTTTTGTTCTTGTGATGACTGCCTCATGTATCAGCTGTTCAGACATCCAGCACCATGGTGTGAGTTGGATAGCCTAGTTATTTTTCCCTTGTGTTGGGATTCCCACTCATTTCCATGGAAACCTGAAAAGCTGGAGGAATAAAGCACAGAAGCAATTGCTGTGTTACAGCATGTGCAGCTTGTGCCTGCGAGTGCCAGTGTAGTTGTAGGTCTGGCTAGGCTTCCAGTCTAAAACCTGTAAAAGGGTTTAGCTTTTAGATTTATTTCTTATTCAAACATGGTTTTATTTTCCTTATGAAGGAATGTGTTATAAACACATGTCCTTACATACATCTCTTTTAATACTAATAGAATGGGTACACATGCTCATAAGTGCATATTCAATATTATATGCATGTTCACACATGGATACATATACATACACAGACACACATGCACGTATGTCTCTGACAAAAACACATTCAGAAACAGAGGTATTAAAGTCTGTAAGAAATGCATAACTTATCCACAGAGTTATTCTAATGGCTGTCACTTTGAAGGCTTTTCCTAATCAAATACTAACAAAAACTTGAATAGATTGACAATGGAAGATATATGAATATGACTAAATATTCTTTTCAGTGAAATAACCTAAAATATTTGTACCTCCTTCACAAAAAGTCAGACATTTAAATATTGCATTTTGCTTCTGAGCAGCTGGTTCTAAGCAAATTCTGTGAGTAAGTGCAGAGACAACCTGAAGAGGTAATGAAATGGAAGATGAAAAAGAATTTAGAAAATAAATGAACACGAAGCCACAGATCAAAAAACAAGCTTGATCAGGGCAACCCCATCTTGAGTGTTTCTTTCTCTGTGTTTTCTCTGTGTTACTTTTCAAATCTCCTTAAAACCACTAGGTAAAATATGAAATTGGTTCTTTGGCTTTCTACAACCTATAGTACCAGTTTTTACTCCTTCCCTTTATGTTGTAGCAGGAATATCTGACTGCACTTTGAAATCATCTGTACTATGGCACACTGCTATTTTTTTCAGCCACAGAGACACAGAAGCTGGGATACTATGACTTAATGTGAAAATTTAATTTGGAGATACCAACTGTGATTAAAAGACAGTTCCCCCTTCAGATTGGTTATGCTCCAATTCACAACAGGGTGTGATGCATGAAATCAAAGAAGAAAGAACAACAGAGATAGTAGTCTCTAAAACTGCTGTTATAAAAACTATCTGTAGGTGTCCTCAGTGATTTCCAATAATGAAGTGCAAATAAAACTTCTGAAAATATGTATTAAATACAAAGATCTTAGTCTTCATCTAAAATCCTGTACCTTTAATTTCTTACTGCGTGGTTTTCAACTGTAGGAGCCACCTCAGCAATAGCAAACACTGGTTCTAGGACTTAGATGCAGTTTAAAATTTGTGACTGCATACTGTAGGTAGTCGGCTAATTCCATAACTATACTATTGTAGATCAGCTTTGGAGAACTTTGAAAGAGGGGAATGGAGATTTTATAGGAAGGCTCTTAATCTGTGTCTTAAACATGAAAAAAAACCTCTCAGAAAAAATGGTAGTTAATAATATTAGATGATTTTCTGAAAGATGCTATTTGTAGCATCAGTTGCACATAAATGTAATTTTCCATTTAAAAAAATAATCTTTATAGGTGTATTGGTTGCAAAGAGAAGCTTGAGTGCTTTAACATAAAGTGCTGATAACCAGAAAGCAAAGCAGAGGAATAGAAATTTTCATATTTTAAATCTTGTAGTGCTAAAACCAGTTATTGGAGGAAACTGAAACGTGCTTTCTGAATGTTGGGAGAGGAAGTGCTGGCTGTGGAAATTAATGTAAGGTTCTAGAGATATTCACTGTAGATTTCAATCCTTTAGGCACTGGAAAGTGCTTTACAGTCTCCCTAGAGGTGCCTTTTCTCCAGGCTGAGCAGCTGCAGCCCTCTCAGCCATCTTCATGGGAGAGGTTCTCCAGTCCTCCGATCGTCCTCATGGCCCTCCTCTGGATTTCCTTCAACTGGTCCATGTACTTGTTTTGCGGACCCTCAGAGCTGGATGTGCTCAAGCTCTAATCTAGAGTTTTACTTATTTTTTTGGCTTTCTTCTCTGTTTGCATTAAAACAGTTGGATGTTTTCAAGTAAAGTACATAATGGGTATGCATTCCCTACCTTTACTCATTGGTGCTATGGAGTTGTTAGGCTAAATACTCCTGCTGGGCTTTGAGAACATGAGTGTACATGCACATGTGATTAGTTGTGTTGCTTGTAGTGTTATAGTGCATATGGACTGCAATCACAATCCAGAACTTTATTTTGCCAAGTGCTGTACAAACATATGCCCTGCCCAGAAGACTTACAGTATAAACAGATAAATATGTTTCAGTTTTTACATCAGTGGGACATGACTTGAGCTCAAAGATCTGCATATTATATTTCATTATAGTCCAGTGTGGTCTAATATACAGAGCAAGCATGCATGACTTTCAGCACACTGATGTGGTCTATCTTTTTATTTTATTGGGTAGAGACATATTTTCAGATATTTTAACTCTCTCATTTGTACATCCATTTACCAC
The DNA here is from genome assembly GCF_028018845.1 of Melospiza georgiana. Taxonomy (NCBI): domain Eukaryota; kingdom Metazoa; phylum Chordata; class Aves; order Passeriformes; family Passerellidae; genus Melospiza; species Melospiza georgiana. The sequence goes on from NC_080432.1 coordinate 95,402,902, forward strand.
ATCTAAGTTTGCATGCAAGTTTAGTTCTAGTTCTCTCTCCATATAATTCTGGTATGTGATATCTGCATCATGTATCAACTCTAGAATGTACAGTTCAGAGGAATAATGTTGCATTATACCTTTATAATAGATTTTGATAAATCTTTCAACAATTTTGATTTTTTTTATATATTCTGAAGGTCTTCTGTTGACATGCCAGCCATTGGTTTATCCAAAGAGTTTTTAAAACTTTATAAAAATCTCGATAATTAGAAACACTGAGTCTTTTTGCTGTTACAAATTTTATAAAGACAGATTCCCATCCTGTTGCTGGCACTGTTCCTTTCCCATAGGTGATAAGAACAGGCAGAACTTTGGACATCCTGTTTCAATGTCTTTGGGAGCCAGAATGCTTTTTCTGCATAAATGGCTTTCTTTGCATTTGCCAAGAAACATTCTCTCACCCAGACAAAATAATAACTATATTAAAAGTATATTGTCTCCTCTGAAATGCTGCCTCAGATCCTACTTTTCATGTTAAGGGTTTAATGTGAAATTTGGAAAGAAAAGAAGCTGGAGAAGTGAGGAAGCCCCTGCACTTTACAACATTGTCTTTGTCCTGCATCAGATCAACTCTCTCAGTATATGTAAAATAATGCACATACCTACTTCCATAAATCTTCTTAGGTTTATCTCTGTTACTCAAGGATGAAAGGGACCTCTTTTTATGCAGAATTCACTTCAGTCCTTTCACTTAGTTGTCAAAACAAAACCTAATGATGCAGTTTTCCATCTTTACAACATGAATCAAGGAGATAAAATCTTTGCACCATTGGTGCTGCATGGCTGGTGGTATAATAGGAGAGCATGTCACAAAACTAACATTAAGGATGCAGAGACGTAATTTTGAAAGTCTTAGTTTTCATTCTTTTATCTTCATAGCTTACAAACACGAACAGAGTTAATCAGATTCTTCCTCACTGTTATTTGAGTAACTGTTTTAGGTCAGAAGGCAAAGTTTTAACTGAGGGTGGAATACGGATTGTTCTACCAATTTGGTCTTGTTTGACCACTTTGAATTATTTAACAACAGTTCTTTCTAGATCTTGAAACCAGTACAGACAGCATAAGAATCTGAAGCAGGAAATCTCTTTTGTACCTTGTTAAGAATAAATCTCCTTTCAATTTTCTTTAAAAACCCATATTTATAATAATAGAATTTATAGGTACTTTGATGCCAGAGTGACAACAAGAAATGAAATAAATTTGAAAAACTTAATAAATGTATATTAATAAATTAAAATAAAATCACTTCCTGGCTGTCCTTTCATTCCAGGAGGTAAAGGGGCACTCTTTATGCCAGCTTAATTGCATTCTAAAACTCATGCAATCATCCAAATTGCTAACTGTGCTGGTAATAACAGCTACTTAAATGTAGCACTTTTTCAGGCCTTGTATGGGCCACTAGGTCGCGGTGCAGTAGTTATCACTAAACTTGTCATCTCTGTCCTAGAAAGATACCTGGGGTTTACTGTATGCTATGCTACAAAATCCTGTCCATTTGGGATCTGTTTCTTCTTTCCTTTTTTTCCTTTTTTTTTATTTTACCCCAGAAATTGCTACATGCTAGTTTTGAGCAGAAAATTACCAATTAATATTCATTATTCTTGTGGTCTCTTCTTTATGCTTTGAGTATTGTGTTGTATAGTTTTAGTGTTAAAACTATTCAAGTTATTGAACAACTGAAGTAGGTACTCTTGTTTTATGCAAAAATTGCAATAATCTGTGATCCTGTGTAATTTATGATAATTATGTTAGAAGGGCTATGATTGATATTTTGCTTGCCTGTCTTACTAATTTATCAGTTAATTGTTGCACTTCTAATAGCTGTAAGCTATTTAAATATACCCTTTGAAAAGCATATTGGCCTGTACATTAACAGCAGCAAACAGTTCTGATACCATGGAGTTCTGAAATATTATTCTCACCATTGCTGTAATTAGACAAAACCTAAAACCAGAAAGGAGGTGTCATTGTTATGGAGTAGTGAATGGGGAAGAAGGGATGCTAATCTCTTCACTTAATAGTGACAGCAATTAGCTTTAACAGACTAAGATTTTTTTATAACTATCCTGTTTTCAGTGTGCAGACTGTTTACTAAACTGCAAGGCCTACATAGTTTTCTTTTGGAATTAAAAAGAAGATATAATAAATAAATGGGTCCTTTTCTATATCTGAAATACTTGTCTTTTACACGGTATAAATCCACTACAGTTAGCTTATGTTTAATTGTCTTTAATCAAAGCCTTAAACACGAGTTCTTTCATTTTATAATGCTTATTTCATGTTGTGCTTTGGTCTTTTTTTGTTCAGAAATGGTTGTAGGTGTCTTCAATAATTGTTAGTCTGAGTCAGTGCCAGTGAAAATCATACTGTTTTCTACACTGGAAGCAATTCTCGATGAACAAACCTTAGCATGTGTATTAATTGTGATGTATTTTTGAGTTTGGGATACAAGAAATGAGATTTTAAAATCTTGTATCCTGTTTTTTTAAGAACACAAATTGCATATGTCTATATTGTGGCATACTTACTAATATCAATTTGTGGATGGGGTGACTGGCTTATATAAAAGCTTGTTGTGGGCATTTTATATAATAAAATATCTGTGTATGCTTCTCAGTATGACAGTACTAAATATTTTTAAATGGCTTTGTATTCAGAAAAATATGTATTTTTATACATTCCTTATTTAAAGGGTGAGTAAGTCAAAGATAAACCAGCAGTCTCTTCAGTTACAGACTTAGATAATGTAGGTAAGTTTGGGGGGGTGAAACCTAATCCAGTTTGAAAAAAATTCACAAGATGCACATGCCAACATTGTATTTTTAGTTCAGAAGCCCCTTGCTGAGGGAGGGCAGTGTGAGCCTGTGGCGGATTTGGAAGTGAAATTTGCCAAGCAAAGTATGGAAGTTGAAGCCTTTCCCCTCTTACTGTCCATAATGATATTTCGGTGTACAGCTTTTAAGAGCTGTAACTCTTACAACTCTGCTTCTGGCTGAACTGTGGGAACAAGTCAGTGACTTTATCTTTCTGCAGAGCTGTGTGATTTTTCCAAGCAGTTTGCCAGGCACACCTCTGGGAGGTTGTTCCCCATCAGAGGCCCTTTAGGCCTGACCTAAATGTAGGTGATTCAAAGCAACAAGGAGGTTGAAACACAGCATGATTGTGATTACAGTCATTAGTACATTCAAAGATAAAGCTAAAACTCTAAAGAGTTATGACCACTTTGACCTGAATTTCAGTGAATGTACTTTAGCTTTTTGTTGTGTGGTGTTATTTCTGCATTGGTGATAGGTAGTACACTGCATACTCCTCAGTATTGGTGCAGACCCCATATTTGGCTTGTTCTTTATTCTCTAGGGATTTTAATGATAATTCAAAGATGTGTAGTGTGAATACATTGAATGAGAGTTACAGAAAAGACTCCTACAGCCCTTCCTTGGTAGGTACCTTTCAGCTCATGAAATTGGTGCTTCAATAAACATAGATGCAAAAATATTAGACAAATAGAAATATGGAAACCTTCATTAGGTTGCTGTGGCAAAAAGCATATATATACTATATATACTACATATACTTTTAAGATGCATATTGAATAAAGGTGTTTCTCAGTTTTGGTGCTTGTCCAGAACACAGGCTTCCATGAAATTAGGCTTTGCTTTTAAATCCTAGGAGTTAAATGTAAACCTGTCTTTTGGAGCACATTACACCTCAGGACTTGCACATGAACATGTGTGCAAGAACAAGTTATGCACGTGTGCCAAGGGTGGAGAGACTGTACATCTTGCATGTACATCTTGCACATCTTCCCTAACCTAGTGGGTTTTAAGCCTAGCAGTGGAAATGTAGAACATTTTGTGTTACTTGTGACCCCCATGTCTGTGAAATCTAACTCTGTATTTCAGTAAGTCTTATTGGCTTCCTGATTTCTAAAATTTAAATATTTTAATACATTTTTTTTTATTTTAAAGCACTCTTCTTACCAATTTTCTTCCATAATACTATGAAAAATCTAGGTCTGCCATAAGCTAAATTATTTTTCTGTCTTTGTTCTTGTACAAAATACAACAAATTGCCACGTTTCAAATTTAGAATTAAAAAAATAACCTTTCTTATGCCTTATATCTGTCATTTTCAAACACATTGTGTTTGGGAACAGGATTTTAGAGGAAAACAAATCATGCCAGATTCAACAACTTGAAGAGAAGCAAGGCTGCTGCTGATCCCTGTCCCTGAGTTCCACCAGGAGCAAGGCTGAGGATTCATTTACAGCAAGCACACAAAGCACATGTGTGCACTACATGTGCCTGGACATAAATACATGCTTGCCTAGCTGCTCACACAGATTCTAGAGGGACACTCAGAGAACTCATGTGAACACAAACATCATGCACACAACCACACACCCATCCAGACAGAAGGAGCAAGCCACATCTTTTATATCACTCTAAGTGCAACTATGACTTTTGGATAAAAAATACTACAACGTCTTAATTTTTATGGATGTAACCCTAATTTCAAGAATTTCTGGAATAAATTCAGTGAATTTGGTGCAAATTTTGTTCAGAATCACCAACAATACAGAAAATAATCTTCAAGAAATTTCATTTTATGAAGAGTTACTAAAGGTTTAAGTTGCTTATCATCCCCACTTGAAAGTAGCATGTTCCAACAGAAATATGCTTCTTCTATTCATGACAAGGAAATTACAGTTATTTTAAGAACAAATTATTTCTCCCTATTTTTTGTTTGCTTCTTACTATAAATTTAACATTCAGCTTTAATCTGTGCTGCTTCTGAGTGCTTTGCTGACTGCACTGGAGAAATAAGTAGGCCTGTTTTTCCTTCTGTTATATTTAATTTCTTATTAGGAGGCCTTCAAATCACAGACCGCTTTCTTTCAATGTCTGCATCTAATGCAAGGAAATGTGAATTCTTTTTTAAGCCTATCTGTATAACCAAAATATGAGTTGTAACAGGAGCCTGAAAACCTCTTGGACCGTTCTTTTTTCTTCTCATGTGAAAAAACATAAGTCCCCAGTAAGAAATGCTTATAAATGTTATAAATGAGGGGCGGATGCACATGACATAAAGCTCCTGAGACTTCACTATTGGAAGGTCCTGTCAGCATGTGTGGACCTTCACCACCCTGACCCTTTACAGATCAAGTGGCCTGGCACAGGACCACCATCAATGACTGGTTATGGTGCAATTTGAGTTGCTCAGCTGCATGGATGTATTCTGGATGTGTTTTTCCCAGTGGAAATTCTGATTCATGTCCCAAAGCCTATTCACTGAGCATATCCAAAGTAACTTCATGCAGCCAGACTGACGAGTGGATATCTTTGCTCCTAAGAAAGTGCTAAAGATCCAATGCTGTTTCTTCTTACCTCTTCTTTCCATACTATTTTCTCATTCTTCATATCTGAGATAAAAGGAGGTAATAAGAGAAAGATGCTCAAATGACCTCTGTGCTCTTTGGGTCTTTTCCACTCTAATCTGAGGCCAGTAAGAAATACTTGAAAGGGTTCTCTGCTTCCTGTGAGGTTGCTTCATTGAACCCCAAATGTATTTCCCCATTTAAAAAATGGTGATTTATGAGGAACTTGTGAGTTTAACCAGAATTCTGCTTATTCTGGCCTGTATTTACAGATTTGTCTGCAGCTTGCACTGTTCATCTGAAAATGGAGGGATTGGATTCCCTCTGTGCATTACAGCAGGAGTATGACTCTTACTGAAAGTTTCAGAACAAGTCCTGAGGATATATTCTCCTGTTGTTCTGCAAGAAGGACTCTCTTTGATATTAATAAAAGCTTTGTGTTCATCACAAGTGGGAGAGAGCAAAGGATTAATTTATATTCTAGTCATTAATTTGCCCACGTGCCTATTTGTTCACTTTGTGTTATGTACCCTCAACTTGTAACTTTTATCTTTGCAGAGTTCCCCTGGAACTCTGCTCTGGTTGTATGCTGGTATTTTCCTAAGGGGAAGATTCAAATACAGTAGTTCTTTTATAAAGTTTGCCTTTTCCTAAAAGGGTGCTCTAAAATATTTGAACTAAATTTCAGGTGTCCATCTGAATGCATCTGGGTTTGTGGAGGAGAGAGTCAGAAAGGAGAGGAAATTGGCTTTCCATTCTGCCTAACTTTTCCTTAAAACACTCCAGCAGCTTCTTAGAGTAACTTTCTATCCTGCAGTTTTGTGCCTCTTTTGTCTTGCAGATCTTAAAATATGAAACAAGCAGCTTAAATGTATTTGGGAGAATCAGACAGGTTTCTGTCAAAATCACAATCTTGAATTTTACTGTACTTTTTTAAAAACAGTAATAGATGATATTTAATCAAGATGATTGAAATATTAAGAACTGATTTTAAAGAACTGACTATGCAAATATCGTCATAATGAGACTGTCAAAAGCCTTGTTAAAAATGAGGCAAATGCTATCAACCACTCTCCCTTCACCCACAAGTACACACATTTTAGCCTAGAATGCAACTAATTAAAAAAAAAAAAAAAAAAAAAAAAAAAAAAAAAAAGAACAGTAGGGCATAAATTAAGGTTCAGATATTGTTATTGATTCAGGTTTTGTCTGCCTAGGGGAGAGGAAGACCTGCTGAAGCAGATAGTGTTATACAACAGAGATATTTGGGGCCCGTTGAAATAATTGATAAATGTCCCAGTTACCAGGTAGCTTAAACAGTGTCTCACAAAACATGTCCAGTTTATAAAAACATATACAGATTACTAGGAGTCATAATTGAGAAATTAGTTTATTTTGGAATACAAAGACATGCTTGAAAAGAGGTTATGTTACAATTTGGATTTGCCTGTTGTTTTCTGAGGAAAGCAGTAGAATGTCAGTTTGCAATTTTTTAGCAAGACTGCACAAAATACGTAGTATGGGATACACTGCTTACATAAACTATTCATCATCTCCGGGTCGTGTTTCTTTGATTGTAGATGTAGGAGCATTTTAAATGTGAGAAATACATTTGACATAATTTGTTTTGTTCCTTGAGACACTAGGTTTAAAAAAAAAATGTTTGAATCCTTTAATTTTTCTTTCACACAAAAGAAATATAATTTTCTTTTAGTTATAAAAAGAGATACTGAGAAAACTTTGGTGATTAAAATAGTAAAGAAATCTTACCTGCAGAAATTTGTATCTTGCATTATAGGGGATGAAAATCTGCCTTTACTGAGTAACTTGAGTAACATGGAGATAAATTTTAAACTGCAATCTTTTAATGTAATAAACTCATTAGGTTTTCAGGAAGTCATATTTTTCTCCAAACATTTTACTTTTGTCACATTATGAGTATGTGCAATATTGCTGATTAGGGAAAAGCAATATTTCTAACAATTTAAGAAACATTCTTGATTGACCGTAACAATTATGCAGTAATTCTAGTATTTGACAGTCATTTCCATATATTTTTGAGGTCACACATGATCATCTACAGAATCACAAATGAGTAAAGTTGGAAGGGACCACAGTGGGGCATCTGGTCCAACCTCCCTGCTTAACCAGGGTCACCCTAGAGCACATGGCACAGGATTGTGTCCAGATGGTTCTTGAATATCTTCAGTGAGGGACACTCCACAGCCTCTCTGGGCAATCTGTTTCAGTTCTCAGTCACCCCCACAGTAAAGAAGTTCTTCCTCAAGTTCAGGTGGAACTTCCTGAGCTAAGTCTTGTCCTATTGCTGGGCACCACTGACCAGAGCCTGTAAACATCCTCTGCACCCTCCCTTCAGATAGTGACAGACATTGACGAGGTCCCCTCTCAGCCATCTCTTCTGGAGGCTGAACAGGCCCAGCTCCCTCAGCCTTCCTGAGCAAGAGAGATGCTCCAGTCCCTTAATTATTTTTGTTGTCTTCCTCTGGACACTTTCCAGGTGCTCCATGTCTGTCTCATCCTGAGGAGCCCAGAACTTTTCTACAGGATAGACAGTGAATGCTTTGCCTCAGTAAAAACTGGACATCTTTTGAAAGTGTTTGAGAATCAAATATTTGGATTTGAAGAAATACAAGTAAGGAAAATAACCTAGGAAAGAAGAATTTTGGAAGTCCAGATCTAAGGCCCTTATCTCTGTTGTGGCTTTCTAGACTTCTGATACATCATGTCTAGAGAGAAACCATAATAATTCACTAAGAAAGTGTTGGCTGACTTGGAAATTTAGGAACTTGGGACTGAACCTTGCAGTCACCATGCCTCTATCTAGAAATACCTTCAGAATTTTAACTGGAAGAATAATTTTCAGGAGTACCTGCCCTCAGGGGAAGAAAATGCTGACCTACTTCCCCTCAAGGGAGCAAAAATCACAATTTGTCCTGGAAAGGAGGCCAAATCTCTTGATCATTTACATGAGAGAAAGTCCAAATGGTAGATATGTGACTGTTATCTAGAGACAGGGAGAGTGGTGCTGGTTGCAAAACTTCTAGGAGTTCAGGTAGCTCTATGGTGAGACTCAAAGCCTTCAATCCTTTAAAATACTGAGGACTCCAACAGGTTGTCCAGCAAGCTAACAGATAAGGTCCCGTGGAAAACTTGCTCTGTGTTCTCAGAAGTTGCTGATCGTATCTGAATAATTCAGTGGTTTTCTGGAAGATTAATGCAGCCTTAAAGGTTGAGCAGCTACGGATCACATTCTGCTCTTCAGCTGCAGCAGTGCAGAAGTTGGTTGTTGCTCATCTGATTGTCCAGGTCCACTTCACTGTTACTGACTGGCAGGCTGTGATCTAATGTCTGTCAAGCATGGCCCACAAGTGTCGTGCATCCATGCAGGAGCCTGGAACCACGTTCTTCAGATGGATCAAATCTGCCAAATGACACAGGCCACCATAGGTAATTGGCCTGTCTTCAACATAGTTTATAATTCTGTTAATTTCTCTATTATTTGCATATTTCAGTAGTGTAACATTTTCCAGAGTACTGATGGAGATAGGGAATATTGTAGGGGTAAATTTATGCCTGTGGCATTATAATAGAAAGGGTCTTGTTAAATATATATTTTTTGTTTGTTTTTACAAATAGTTTTGTATAAAAATGACTTTTATACAAAATAATTTTTCTGGAAAAATATTTTAATGCAGATTTTTCTTTTCTGGAGAAATATTTGCTAACTGTGATAAATATGTTGATTCTAGTAAGCACTTACTGTCTGAAGGCTCAGCAAGAGAAAGCAAAATGTTTCAAAGGTTTCTAAGGATATGATATCCTAGCATAGCTACCTTTACCTACAACTTTTAGAGTTTTCTCAAAGAGCAGTGTCAAGGGTTTTTGATTACAGATTTTCCATGATGATGTGTTGACTGGTGCTAATTAGGTCATCATCTGGTATCCCATATTGCTTTTGTATGACAATACTAAGGGTCAGCACCAGGAATATTAACTTAGTCAGCCTCACCATCTCCTCAGCAATTAGTAAAGGTTAATTTTTAAAGTTCCAAATAAAATTTTTTCAGAATATTTTTTTTTCAGTTTTTTTCTCATTCCCCAATTAACAGCAATGTATTGAAGACCTATTAGCCTATGTTTATTTTGGGGGGGTAAATATTGTCTGAGACTTTGATTTTAAAATGAAAAATATTGACAAATATCTCTTTTAAAACAAATTTCTTGTTGATTACTATTACTACATTTTCAAATAATTATAATAATCATCAAATCTCTTTTATTAACGAATTCTTCTCTTAAGACTATGTACCTTTTCTGTTTTTAACATTTAATGAAATACTTTCACCTGCTCCCAACCATGGTCAATTTATAAGATTGTCTTCTTCCCATTTTGTCTCATTATTATTTCCAGCTTTCAAATACTGACAATTTAAAAGCACCTTGTGTTTCTGTGTGTGTAGTAGTAGTTACTGGTATAAGATTCTGTTCAGTAAGATGTAACAAGTCTTATTGCCTGCATGCAGGTGACCACACAGATATTTTTTTTTTTTGTTTTACTCAGAAAATTTGTATTTAGTATAGCATCTTGTGATTTATTTGTGAGAGCGCTATAGCTGTTCATGTCTTGTTTCTCTAAATCTTTGGTAACATGAATGCATATAATGGTGGTACAGAGTTCCCAGATCAACCTCTCCCTGCCCATTCTCCTAAGTAAGACGCATTCAATAATTTGGTTCTTTTAAATTCTAATTTACAGATTTAATTTCTACCTAGACCTTTTTTATCTTTTCCGTCTGGGAATTGAGGATTGTAGAATCACAGAATGGCCTGGGTTGAAGGGGACCTTAAAGATCATCTAGTTCCAACCTCCCTGATTTTGCAGGGAATATTCCACTAGACCTGGTTGCTCAGAGCTTGCTCAACCTGGCCTTGAACACTGATGGGAATAGACATACACAACTTCTCTGGACAGCCTCTTCCTCCCAGTGTCTCACTACCGTCATGGAATATCTTCCTGATACTCATTCTAAACCTACTCTGAGGTTGAAACCATTCTCCCTTAGCCTGTCACTACATACCCTTTGTAAAATGTCCCTCTCCATCTTTCTTGTTGGCTCCATTCAGGTACTGGAAGGCCACAGTTAGGTTACCCTGAAGCCTTCTCTTCTCCAGACTTAGCAAACCAAATTCTTTCAGCTTTTTCTTGTAGGAGAGATACTCCACTCTAATCAGCTTTCCATTTTCATTTCTAGAGCTTCTCTTTGAAGAAATGTTAACATTTTCTTCTCTCCCTATTCCTGATGCCTTTCTCTTTGCTTTGATATGTAATATTAGATGCCAGGCTAAGACTAACCCTAGCCAGCATGTCCTCCATGTCCACAAGTTTTTTTCTGGAACAGAGGCTAAGTAAGAGCTGAGCTACAGAGCTGTAATTTAGAGGTCATGAATGAAGTAGAACTACTAAGGAGGACTCCTTGTGAGACCAAAGTCTGCATTTCCTTTTGCTGCATGTGAAAGGGGTGAGGAAGTCCATGTTTGTGTGAGATTGATGGTCTCGGTATCAGAATTATGTTCCTGGCCATGGAAGTGCCAGGGGTGCCACTGAGGACTGACAATGGTAGGCTGCCAGATGACTGTACTTTTGCAGAACCAATGCAAATCTTGCTAGAATTAAATTACAGGAAGTAGCTTACTCCCAGCATCCAGCATGTAATTCATGGAGAAATGAAGGCTGAAGTTTTGATATGACTGACAAAGATCTGTAAGCAAGCATATAAATATCAAGGTAAAGCAAAATTCAATTGACTAAATGTAGGCATCTATCATTATTTGATGTGTCCTAGAGCATCCAAGACTCGCATTGGCATATATGAGAGGGCATCTAGGTCACAAAAATGGCAAGTCAATTTGTGCTTTTCTGGAGTAGCAGCAAACTAGGTAGGATGCACAACAAAATTTATAATTGCATTGTGTGCCAGCAGCTTTTATAATGTTTTTATTTCTTTGACCTGCTTCTGGATATAGATTGTGTGGATCTTACAGGGGCTTTTCCAGCTTCGTGATTTCTTCTGTGATTGTCAGTATAGTTAAAAGTGTACTATACTACCCTCAGTGTTTTTGAAGTGCTTACTTTGGTTTAGAAAGACAGATAAATCTGTTTTGTAGTTTGTCCCTTATAAATGTACACAAACTATCATAATAACTGGGGCAGCATTTCCAGGTTAAGATCATAATAGTTCTTTCAGCAGGTTTTTCAGTATTGACAAATGAGGCTAGATAATGTTTTTCAAACATTTTAAAAACATACTAGTCTGAAGATCAAGTAACTTCACTTCTGGTCTCCTGTCAAGTCCTTACACATTCAAGACTTATAAAATAATACAGTGCACTGTTTTCTTATTAGCAAAAGGAAAAGAATATTTTCATCTAGTAAATAGTTTTTATATTCCAGAGATGCTGTTATATGCTGTGATATGTTAGCTTTAAAAGCTTCAAATGCCTCTCAAGTCATTTGAGCTAAGAAACTGGCTAGGATGTGAACTCAAGGTGTAGGATAGATACTATGGGTGGGTAATGTTTAAGATTCAGTTTAGGTGCCTATAGGATATATCTACAGGCATGCCAAGTGTCTCACGTAATAGATGATGGAGAGCTAGACAGCAGAGACAGAGGTGCCTAGAGACTGATTTTATCCAGCTGGAGTAGCTTCATGGAGCTGATCAGAGGAGTTGGTCCTCAGGCTCCAGTGGCTGCGTTAACCTGGGGGTAAATTCAGTTGTCTAAGCCTAGGCAGTTAGTGACATTTCTGATGCCAGAGGATGCCTGAAACTTCTGCACAGGGTTGTAGATACAACAAAGGATAGGTCTGTACCTTTCCATACTTTTCTGGACTGGCAGTTGAGGGTTTGATGGAATACCTTGTGGGATCTCAGAGAGCGTGATTGGTTGATGAAGATGGAAGCTTATGCTCCAAATGTATCTGCACTCAGCTAAATATTAAATTAATATGAAAATGAAATTCTTAATTTTAAAATTAAACCCATTCGAAGTTATGCAGAAGACTGACCTGAAGCCCCCTAAAAGTGTCTGGTGCTCTATTAGCTTTCATAATATCAATCTATTTAAATTACCCCTTTAGTGTGGAATATAGCATACTACCAGGAATCAGATGATGACTGCTGAGAAACAGAACTACATCAGTAGCAAAGAATCTTGTGAGAGTGACACTTTCTTTTTACCAAATCCCTGCCACCTACAAATTTTGTTGAGGTGATTCTTTCCTCCTGCTGCTACATGTTGAGAGAGCTCTTTAAAAACACTCCTTGATTTGTTCTTTCCTAGTTACTTCCCAAATTGTTTGTGTTAAGGTACTGACCAAAGAAAGTTAGGTGATTAAAGGGTTAGCTGCAAGTCACTTGGACCCTTTTCCATGTTTTTGCATGAGATATATGACATTCTTACCAGATATCAATCCAAGGATATTGCTGTAAAGGAGGTGATTGATTTTTTTCCCCTGGGGGAACTAGAGCTCCATGGTCTATTTCTGTGCTTCCTGACCTTTACAGTATCATCACTATGTATGAAGCACTGGAGATCCATCTTGCTATCTTGTTCTTCTACAGCCAAAGGAGCTGGTGACACAAATACTGCATATATTTTCCCTGACTCAGTCTCTCAACATAGTTCAGTGCAATTTGCTTCTGTTGAACAAAATCCTGAACTCTAGCTGGCCTATTTAGTTTACCTTTTAAAATCTGGTGACAATTGTGCATGTAAAATCAGAAGAAACTATGTGGCCCTACATTAATTACTATAAGTCAGTGATGGTGATACTTTCAAAGATCTAATCTGTAGGGTTGCCCTGTCTGGTAAACATGTAAGATTTCTATGTATTTATTACAGCACAGAAAACTACACTGGATTGGCGAGCTGATTGTAAAATGAAGATAAAGATCTAGTCATGTAGCAAATGAGCCCCTTCCTCAAACTTGAAATACACAACTAAACTATGAAACATGCTGGCAAAGATTGTAATGCCATATTAAATAACATGAAATATTTGAAGGTCTAATGGTGAATCTTCATCTCCTTTTCAGTCATTATTACTTCCTCTATTTCCCACTGTAAAGGCTTTGGTTAGAAAACAACCTGTGGTGTGTGACCCCTTGACTTTAGTTTTAAATTATGTAGAAATCTATTGAATCCTTGTTTTGGAATATTTGGGAGTAATGAAGGGTTTATGTCAGAAACATCCCCTTGAAAAGAGGAAACAGTGCTTAGTTGCACACAATTTGCTATGAAAGCAGGGCACAGAAACTGTTTAAAGCATAAATTACTGTATTTTCTGTTTTTACATGAACACAAAGATCCTAAAAATCCCCTGTAAGGAGAACTTTCCCTTGCAGGATAAAATGGAATTAAAATAGTGTCAATAAATCGTGTGAGAGACTGTATCAGTGTGTGCATTGATAGTCTGTGCATGCAGGATAAGAACATTGACTGCCTGCTAATCTATTCCCAGATGGAGGTGGATGCAGACGAGAAGCGCCATCGCACACGCTCCAAAGGTGTTCGAGGTATGTCTCTTGCTTCAGTAAATCACTCAAGGCCCCTGCTCAGGGTGACCTTCATCCTCCAGAATCTCTTTGCACGATTCATTCTGACCCTTGCTTTTACACAACCTTTCTGGTAATTTTCTGTAGAAGAGGGGTACTTGTAATAGATGATAAATTTTTATATGTTTTCCATCTCTCTGCAGTTCCCGTGGAACCAGCCATACAAGAGCTGTTCAGGTTAGTGCTCTGAGTGTAAAATGTATCCCCATTAGCAATTTAGAAAATTCATGCCTTTTAATGGGTATAATGCACTTTCAAGTTCATTGGTGGTTTGCTCATGCCCTGCTGCACTGATGAAATTAATTCCCTCGAGACTTGCTAATAAAAAGCATCCCCTCTTTTTTTTTTCCCCTTCAGTTATTTGATTTCTCTTTCTGTCTTGGTTGCCCTCCATCTCTGTAATACCTAGTCTGCCTGCTTTTAGTATAATCTTTCTGCAGCACACCAACACCTATATAATTAATTCTCTCTTTTGCAGCTGTCCCACGCCTGGCTGTGATGGCAGTGGTCATGTTAGTGGCAAATATGCAAGACACAGAAGGTAATATCTGTAATTTTTCATAATTTAGTGAAGAGATTTGGTAAACAAGTTATCTGCCATGACCTTGATAAAGCAAACAATGATAAAAATTAGCAGTTACATATTCTAGAAGCCATTTAGAGTCAGGGTTATTTTTTCTTTCTGAATGTCACAAAATTTAACTCACATTTTTGCTGAGGAGACTTGCTCTTATTGTCAATCTTCTTTCAATTTTTTCATACAGTTCTCTTGCTTATATGTTGCAAATTAAAATTTGGCCCCACTTATCTTTTGGCACTCATGTTCATGTTATTGAATGTGTTTCATAGCTGAATGAGAAAGAGTTTCTGAGCATTTTAAGTTCAATGATCAGGTCAGATTCAAAGCAAAGCTTAAGGCAAATCAATGATAATGAGACTTCAGGGTTCAAATGTTATACTGTATTATAAATACCATTAGTTCAGTTTCTAGACTATGAAATGGGGAGACATCTCCTTTAAAAAAAATCCAGCTGTTTATGATTAATAGTATACAAGGTAGCATATGTTACACATACTGCATGTGCTTCAAATTAATTTAAACCTCAATCTTTACATTTCTGTGTCTGCAAGGTCAGTGTTCAGTTGTGTTGTACATCTGTCTAAACACCATTCCTTTCCTGAATCATTTGTCCATGAATTTTTTGTGCAATATTTTTAAAATTTAACAGCTCTAGAATACATGTATTTTTCTCTCATTGCTGTGCATTTCATTTGACATATTTTATACAGCAGCATGTTGTAGGAGATAAAATGGCTGATGGTTAGGCCATCTCTTTTCTGAAATGAGGGAAGTGTTCAAACCAGTGTTAAATTATCCTGAAACTCTAGGGTTTTTTTCATTCTTGATTTTTCAGCTTATAAAGCACTTGTGGTATTTATAAGAGTAGATATCTCACACCAAATCTGATTACTGTATGAAATGGGCATATGGGGTCTTGGAATTAAATTGATATGATATATTTGGGGTTAAGGCATTCATTTGAAATATGAAAAGATACTGCACAGTGCCACTCAGTCCACTCATGTTCCTTTTTCTTATCAGTGAATGAAGCTTAGGGACAAGTCCAGAAAACCCTTTCGACATTAGACCAAGAACAGTGATACTAGAATTACTTTGAATTACATTTAAACTGTATAAATCATAAAATAATTATTCACATTTATTTTCTTAATCTTTTCTTCATTCATAAGAGCAATAACATTTCTGTTACTATTTGAAGGCTTTGGTTAGATTGGAACACTGATTTAGGAAAAGTATCCAAAATAATTATTTTTAAATTCAGTTGTGACTTCTCATTTCAAACCATGGTTTTCTTTTGTCTGTTTTCTTTATGGAAATGCAAGCCTCACAAGTAATTAAAAAATGGCACTCAATCCTTTTTTTTCCTCAGAAATTCCATGACCTGTCAGCAGTTAAGGGATATGATTATAATGGACTTTCTAGTTACAAGATTATAGCTACATACATTTCCTTACACTTCATGGAATTTCTATGCAGATATCAAAAACATACAGAAAGAAACTCTTTAGCTTAAAAAATTCTGACTTTTGTTCTGAATTGCTCTAACTTTATGTTAGAGTTAGTGTCTGTGTTTGTGTAAGATCACCCTTTTGGGGAAAGAGGAAGCAATGAATGTGAGGTTTGAAAAGATTACATGCAGTTTTGAGATGTTAATTCCATATTTTGCTTTCTTGACATGATTCTGGTATGTCAGTACACGAACAGACTGAATCTCAGAACTGTTAATTAAATGAAATTTTGGGCAGATGCGATAAGAATAAAAATTGGAAATACATCAAAAATTCCTTTTTTTTTTTTCTACAAAAGAATTTGTTAGGCTTTTATGTTTTCTTGTCACCATGATTGCCAATCCACTAATCAAAATATATTTAACCAATATATGTGCTATTTAATGTAAAAACACAGAGTTCTTTGTTGAGGTTTACAATGTACCTTTATCTAAAATTTCTGTTTTCTAGAAGAGAAGCACTGTTTATTCACAACGAACACCTACTACGTTTACCTTTTTGAAAGAATTTGAAGGAATTTTCCTCTTTTTCTGTTTTGCTATTTGGGTGGGAAAGACCCTCAAACATTTCTTCCAAGGAAATCAGACTGTCTTAAAAATTTGATGTGTTCAGGGAATTGCATATCTCAGCTGATGCCTAACAATTCCGTTTAGACCTACAGAGCATTGTAATGAGGTTAAGACCTTTTCATTCATGATATCAGACCAGCTCATTATTAGGAATGAAATGCATTTGCTTCCACTAGATGTAGTAAGAGCTCTCCAAAATGCTATTTCTTCTAAAATGTCTTGAAGTCTCTGGAATTCCAGTGGGTTTTTTTGGGGGGGGGGAGTTGGTTGGTTTGCTGATTTTTAGGGGTTTTTTTAGTTGTTATTTTATCTTTGAGAATGTGAAAACTCATCTTCAGGTAGGACATTAAGCTTGAACTGAAATAAACAGATCCTTTCACATTTTTGGATAGATTCAGGGGATGAAATGTTGTTCAGCTGATAAAATATTAGATAAATGTTAAAGGAGGATTTTACCACAGGTTTTTTCCTTGGTTATATTTTTAATTAGGAAAGAGCTTCAATGTAGGTTTACTAAGGGAACAAACAGACTTTATATGCCAGTGATGTTTTGAGGTGTATAAAAACATGGGACTGGAACAAGGTAGTGTAACAGTGGTAAGAGCTTGATGTATCATTTCCATCTCCTTGATGTTTTTCTTTGTGTCAAATCTTAGTTGGAAGGGAAGAAAAACCTTACATGACTTGGTTGGTAGCTTCCTCCTGGGTCTTAAGTTCAGTGCCTGATGTTGGTTTGTTGGCTGGACATGCTAATAGACAGCTTAGATGAACAAGTTTCTCTAAAGGGCACTTTAGGGCGGAATGCTGGGATCTCTAAAATTAGTGTGGTGAAAGCACCTCTGTCCAGTGGCTGCGTGGAAAGGTCAGAAGAATTAACATCCCAGTTGGGCACTGGGGAGTGCCCAAAGTTGGATAGTGTCCCTGCCTTACTAGAGCAGACTCTTTTTTTTGTGTGTTTTAGTAATACCTGGAAACCTGAAGCTAACATGGACCCTCTTGTGCTGTCCATGACACACAGCATGAGGCAGTGCCTCGAGGTTGGAGTTTACACAGATAGAAGAACTTCAGTACCTGTTGTTTATGTTTCAAAGCGCCTGAGGCCAAATGAACTGAAAAACAAAAAGAAAACAAAGATTGTGAAAGATCTGAATGCAAGATATATATTAAAAAAAAAAAAAAAAAAAAAAAAAAAGAAGCCATAAATATGTTCAGATAGTGGTGGAGACCAGAGAAGAATTCAAATGTTAGGATGAAAATCAGAGCATCTCCTGGGCCATGCCTCAGATGCAGGTTGTTTTAGTCCCTTGGTAGCTGTTCAGGCCCATTGTGCATAGCAGCATAACAATGAGCACTGCTCTTATACCTTCACTACTGTGAATTGATTTTGAACAATAAGCTTGGTCCAGATCCTTGCATACTTTCAGCTGTGAATAATCCATCTGTATATAGAGCAGTGACTCTAACCAGACCAGGAGGGTGTTCCCACAACTGTGTTTTCAGGATGCCTTTTGACTAAGCATCTGAAGAAGAGCATAGATTCAAGTGTTCTTTCACTGCAATTAGAAGAAACTTTGCCCGTTTCATTAATCAACTTCAGAGGCAACAGGAATCACATTCTATGTATAAAAATACAAAGTAAAAGTGAGTCCAGTTTCTGGTCTGGTCTGCAGGTGCAAATCCCTTTGTTACTCTGGAGTAATTGAGTGCAAACTGTGTTACTTACTGAGTAGATGTGAATGATGGTTCCAGAAATATTGCATTTTACTTTGTTGCTCTCTATTTAGCACCTTTATAAAACAGTGTCATATACCAAATAGGTGCCAATGATTTGCCATATAAGTAGGTATGTAGACTCATCATAAAAATCCTAACTAGATTCCATTAAAAAATGCTGATTGCATACAGTCACTTATTTTAAAGCTTCTTAACAAAATAGTTGGTTTTTTTTCTCAAGTAACAAAAGCAATTAGATTCTGTAATGGATTCATCACTTGCTAACTGCCACATTTCTAACATAACAATCTAACAAATAATATTCTACATATAACATATATTCTAACATAATATTCTAACAAATATGAGACTTAAAAAAATCTTAAGGTGGTAGCATGGCACTATGTATAGTGCCATGGATTCATTTAGATTCTTCTAGGGCTTACAAGAGTGTATATTTGAAAACAGATACAGCCATTGTATAGAAGTGAAAGCAAACCAATTGTGGTCTGAAAAAATTTGCATAAAATATCAGTGAAGAATGTTAAGACCAAATGATAAACCTTTCATATTTAAAATGGAAATACTGATATAGCTTTTACTATATCATTAATTTCTATTTGATTGCTGAAAATAAGAATTCAGATTAAATAAACCAACTTAAACATTTCATCTGCCAGGGAATTTTTCATGCCCTTTCTTCAGGTCATATTTTATTTGTAAAGGATTTCAATAATTACTGACACAATGTCTTGCAAAAAAAAAGGCTAGTCTCAAAACCAAAGAGGAATCATAAAACGATGTGCATATCTGTAAAGTATAAATTGTCCCTAACTTTATAGAATACAATGCATTTTAATTTTCTTCCAAATTTCATGATAATGCCAGTTCTTTATTGTTTTACTAGGCTGTCTCTGGTTTATTACATGATACAGTTAGAATTATTTTGACTATCTTTTAATTTTTAGGCATGAGATTTTTCACTTCATATAACAATTTGAATTTATAAACACCTTAGAGTTTAGCATTGCTATTTTGATTAGGAAAAAACAAAACCAGTACCACTGTATTGCCTTGACATTATATACTGTATTTTAGTCTCCATATTCTAACAGAACGAGTTAAATACTGCAGGCCCCCAAACTTTGAAATTAAAAGGCTCAAATATCTCTCTGTTATTAGAAAATTATTGAATTTCTGTGCCTTGTTGTGCCATATTTCTTATTCAAATTTTTTCATTCCATATACCTTTTCACCCACCAGTTTGATTGCCATGGCTGCAGCCGTGGGTGAATAATTGCCTGTCTTCACAGGAGCATGTTCTGGAGCTAAAGTCGAGTGCTTGCTTCCTGATGTATGCCTCATTTGGATTCTGCCGACAGCCTAGGGGCTGTATTATTCATGCCTTGACAGATAGCACTCACTAAAAGCATTGGAACAGGGCCAGGTACTGCCAGAGAGATAGTGGAGCATTGCAACTTGCAACCGAGAGAAGCATCTATAATACAAAAAAGAGAAATCCTCATACCTTCCTTTTGCTGGTCTCACTTTGATGGAGAATTCATTTGCATCAAAATAAAATACCCTAAAAATAAATACATTTTTTCTAAACCACGCTTCAAAGTTTAACTCAATTTTCCACATTTAATTGCAAAGCTGATTTTAATTAGTAAGGCCCTGCTTGTGAAAAATGAAGATTCACTTGGGTGAGTGTAACACATTGCAGTGTCTGCTGAATGCTCTAATTAATGTATGGCTGCTGTACAACAGGGTGCACTGTGGGATATTTATGAAAAATTCTGTGCACGCAGCCAGTCTATCTGTATTTTAGCTCTTGAATCACAAGAATAAATAACTTTTCCCCCTTTATTCTTTATGAGACATCATTGTGCATGCCATCACCCTATCCATAAACTTTATGGCATGCCTGTCCTTTTTACTATTTGTCAAAGATACTATAAATCAGAAGCTAGGACATACATATTTTAACATTAATTTGATGGCAGAGCATGGTTGCATGCTGTGCAGAACCAGAGGTCCACTGATGCTTTTGTGCTAAAGCCTAACCACAGATCAGTGAGGTCCTTACTGTTGCTTGCTTTCATGATACTGTGAAAAATCCCACAGGATGCTGGAAGTACAGAGAAATGTGTATTCCTTCATCTCTCAGCTGATAGTCAACCTTTATTATAGTGTTTTTAATGATAAAATGATTCGCTGGATACTTAACTGAGGTAATATTCTGACGCTGTCTGTGAAATTTAATTCCATTTTCTTTAACAGCAATATTTGCTAAAGACCGTGATAAATACCAAGAATAATATTATAAATATATTTTGTATGAAGTAATTCACCGTTCAGGGTTTATAAAAAATGTTAATAGATGGAGCTTCATTGCTTTGTTAAATCCAGCTAAAGAGATATAAGCAAGCAAGTAAATAAGTGCAAGAGCATGGGGATTTTCAAACAGAACACTGCAAACAATAAATAATTGTGCTGACAGAGAATCCATAATGTATTAGAGGTCTGTATTGGCTGCTGTCTGGATTCAGCAATAAATCCTTTGTCTGATGGTTGACTAATGATTAGAAAGGTACAAAGCTTGGTCTAAGCCATCGAGCAGCTATCAATTGCAGCTAGCAATTGGTGTGAGGCTCTGCATGCTAGTGGCTATTGTGTAGAGGTCGCTGCACAAAGGAACCACAGCTCAATTAGTCCTACCACCATCTGGACTGGGAGTAGCTGTTGAAGTGGCAACAAGTTGCAGGGCCTGCAAGTACTAGTAGTGCTAGTCTCATAAAGGCAAGGGAAAGGGAGTAAATCAGGGGCAGGAGCATGGAGAGTGCTGACCCAACTATGCAGCAGCAGCAAACATCAGATTTAGGATGTACTTTCTGCAGTGGGTGCCCTGGCTTGTGTGTTGCTGAGATTATATGCTCCTTTTCTTTCAAATGGAAGGTGCTGAGCATGTTTCTCATGCAGCAGTCCCCTTGCAGCCAGGGGGGTTTCTGTGGGCGTATCTGTCTGGAGATGTCCCTGTCAGCCACAAAATAAATTAAGACCATGCAGAAAGTATCAGAAAGAAAATTAAAAACAAAACAAAAGAACAAAATATCCAGTAGTACTGGGGATATAATTTCCCCAGCAAGATCGTGGAAGGAGCTGTACACATTTTCCCTTTGCCTATGGGAAATTTATTTGGTTGGCCTGGTAGGTTTGCTGAGTACATTGTGTTCTCTTAGGAGAGAAATAAATCATTTGAGGTTGAATAACTCGTGCTTTTCATTGTGGAAAAGAGTATCTACAGAGTTGATTAGCACATGGTAGACAAGACATTTCATCTGACTATGCCTCTGTTTCCCCATTTGTAAACAGCCAGCAAATTTTAGGCATGTAGTAAAGACAGAAGCATGTATGGGAGATTATTGCAAATGTAGTAAAAAGGCAAAAGTCTGGCTCTGATGTTTATCTGATATTTAAATAAAGATCTGTTGAATGGTCCTTGATGTCAGAGTAGTCTAACTTTTTTCAGTGCTTTTTTGATCAAAATGTTTTTCTGGATCCTAGAGCAAAATTAACTGATCTGTCATGATAGGACAATTTTATATTTAGAATCTAGTTTAGTTTCCTGGTGTCATAATTTGTCAATTATTTCTACATTATTTCTTTAAAAATATTGATTCTGAGGTTTGAAAAGCTGGAGGTATTCAGGAAAATCTTTTTATTAATATATGTTCTAGTGAAAATACAGTGACAGTTTTTAACCTTAAGACTAAACCAGAAAAGCCACAAGCAAGATAATGTCCCGACTTTAGAGTACTATGGATCTGCCTACATACTCCTTCCAGCAGTTCTGAGCAGCAGCCATAGCTACTGTGTGTTGAAAAATGGCCTGTGCATTGGAGCATCCTGAGTCAGTGCTTTAGAGACAGGAGAATTTACTGGTGAATACTGGCAGCTGGGTGGACAGGGAACCCATCTTATTTCTTGCTCCAGTGTCCACATAAGCACAAATAACACATGGGTTTGAAAATGTTCTATCTGTAAGTGGCACCCATGCTTATCAGAACAGGGTTTCCCTGCTCTTTTTTCCTCCATCTCAGTGAAAATTATCTGAACTCTGCTAGAATCATCAAAAAGGAAGTAGGATAAATCATATATGTAATAAATAAATGAAATTATAGCTATCTTTTATTTCAGATTTTCATATTTTATGAGATCAAGCACCTCAGATACTACCTGAGCTAGCAAAAGAAATTGAAAAACATAAAAAACCAACTCAAATATGAAGGAGGCCTAAAAATACACCATGATTTGTCTTTAAAGACTTCTGCTGAGGTTTTTCAATAAGTTGAGACAGCCCTTTCAAAGGCATCACTTCTTATTAGTGGTTGATATGAAGTACTGCTTCTAGTGGTGTCAGCTCAGGACAGGGAAAGGAGAGGTAGTCCTGAGCATTTTTGATGGCAATAATAAATCTAAATAAATACTTCCACAAAATTAAAAGTGCCCAGGGGATAGATAGCTCCTGAGGACATCCTCAGCACTCTACAGCCTAGGACACTGTAAACAGTGATAACTTTAACCAGGTGACTGGACCTACAAAGTTGGTTATCTGGCTATTCACCTGAATCACCTTCCCTAGGAAATCCTAAAGCTTACTGGTGGCATGCAAAGGGATAGCAGAACCTAGTGTCCTTTTGTTATTTGCAAGAACTAGTAGTGTCATGCTGTAAGTATCCATGGAAGAGTGTGGCAGGGGTTTAATGCCTAAGAGAAAATACTCCTGTGATTGAAATTAGGGCTGTGTCTCAAATACATGAATTATGATAAAATTGGAAATGCTATAAAATATACTGAGATAGGACAGGATATGATTGGCTTTAAATGCCAATAACAGTCATTAGAAAAAAAAAAAAGGTTTTTTACCTTCAATTCCCTGTGACTGGGGCAAATTTCTCTACCATCACCGCTTTTATTTAAAGCAGTGGACAGGCCACTGAACTAGATGCACAAGTAGTGGATGAATACTTTCTATTCAGCTGATTCTTGTGGAAGAAATTCACCAAAGATATACACCTGCTGCTGTTTTTCACCCTCCTAATGTCTCTAGGAGAAAATCTCACTTGATGAATGGGGAATGGGTGTTTGGAAAAAAAGGCTTGAGCTAAAAGCTGGCATGCATTCAACTTCGTCCTTAAGTCCAAAGGATGCACTCTCATCAGTGCTCTCTTGTTGTGTGTCCAGCTCTGAAGTCACAGAAGAGCTGTACTTCAAACATTTGTCTTGTCCAAATCAAGAGTCACAGAATTGTTGAGGTTGGACGAAGACCTTTGAGATTATTGTGTGGAGCCATTAACTCAGCAATGCCCAGCCCATCACTAAACCATGTCTCCAAGTGCCACATCCAAACATCTTTTAAATACCCATATCCCTAGTGACTCAAACACTTCCCTGGGCATCCTGTTCCAAAGCTTGATAATACTTTCACTGAAGGATTTTTTCCCAGTACCCAACCTTAAACTCCCCTGGCACGATTTAAAGATTTTCACTCTCATCATGTGTTACTTAGAAGAGGGCAAGCCTCACTTGCCTATAACCTGCTTTCAGGTAGTTTTGCCTTCATCCTCCTTCTCTCCAGCCTCTACAACCCCACTTCCCTCAGCAGATCCTCATCAGGCCTGTGAAAACATTTATTTGGGCATCTTGATGCCATACTAAGTACGTATTTATAAACATAAATAGTTTATCTTTAATCTCTCCTCTGCTTATTTCAGTGTAGCAAGTGCTTTTAAACCCCCCCCCTCCCCCCCCCAGTTTGTGATGTGTACAAAAATGCCACTCTCACACAGTTTTCTTCTTTGTCAATAGGTTTTCTTCTTTGTCAAGACTCCATCTGGGTTTGGTTGGAGGTGTTTTCTCCCATCTTCTGGGAACTTGCATTCTATACTGTAAAGAAGTTAAGATGTCAGGATGTTTGCATTCTTTTTTCTTCATCTGTATTCAAAAGGAGAGGGAAGGATATAGTTTTGTAACTTTGAGCAGTCAGTTGGAGACAGAGGGACTCCATTTTCTGTCCAAGCATTAGCACTTCATGTAGGAAACAGTCATTTTAGAGACAAATTGAATGAATCCTTCACTGGTAGTAAAGTACTGGTAGCAAAGTACTGGTAGTAAAGAAGATGTCAGTGTTTTGTTTTGTATGAAGTATTAGGGAAGAGTGTACTCTAAACCTGGAGTATTATGAAATCTCATGAGAAAGCAGTCTTCTGAGAAGTGTAAAACAGAGCTTCAGTTACCCCTGGCAAAAGGGGATATTAAACACAAATTGCTCACACATTTCTGTGTGTTCTAGATTAGATAAATGGCTAAATCTGGGATTGTGATTTCTCCCCTGACCATCTCCAAGTCAAAAGATCAAGTTAATCTCTGTTTCTGTGAGGGGAGTTAAAAAAAAAAAAAAGCCTAAAGTTATTAATTCCAGGAGTGGAAATCCCCCTCTACAGAAAATACCTTCTACCAGCCTGGATTACAGTGTCTAAACTTTGCTGTGTGTTAAGTGCCTGCGTGTCCCTAGGTATTAGAAGAGGAGCAAACGTACCTCACTTGGATGTCAGAATTTTGCTGTGCAGCTGTGCATAGAAGCAGAGCTGTAATGCTTTTGCTCCCTTGATAAACCAGGAGTTCGTGACTCTGCTACCACACAAGAAATTTGCATCCCTGACAGAAGTTGAGTCACACCTCTAAATTCTACTCCAGTGCCTCTTGCTTTAGACCATCTTTTTTATCTCAAAATTTAATTTTTACAAAAATTACTGAATGTTTTATTGTTATTTAGTATTTGCAAGGACAGTAAGAAAAATGTACTAGAAATACTTACATTTAATGTAGACCTTGCTTGGGCATGGTTTCTTCTGGAATGATGAATGAGGATTAATAGTTTGTTGGTTCTTAGTAACTATATGTACCACTTCAGGAGAAGGGGACAAGCAAACTGTCATCTCAGACAAGAAGATGTCATACATCATGATATGTGTGATTGATTTTCTCTGACACAAGTCTTCTAGATGTTTGCATGACAGTAGCTACCACACAAAACCCCCTGGTTCTGAAATTTATTTCTTGTAAAATTCCATGTATATCCCATACTTTGTGAAAGGAAGTAGAAGATACAAAGCCCCAGTGAGATGGGTGGCTAAGTGCAGCCAGTTTACCAAGGTAACTGTATTTTATGCCTCTAAAGCTTTTTCAACTGCTAATTTTAAAACATTTCACAAATGTAACTCAGTAGGCTCAGACTGTTTTGCAGTGTTAAGTATTTGATTTCAAATGACACCAGAGGTCATATTGCATATAGTAATATGTTCATAACACCAGATTGACTCACAAGACTGGTTGTAGCAACTTTCTACCGGCACACATGTATAGGGCACAGGGCTTGGGATAGAAAGAAAAAAATAATAGATTGTTTTTCTCTCTGAAAATTTAGGAATGATTGTGACAGAATGTAGTTGCATGACTTTATTTTGACTGGGGATTTGGAATTAACATTTCTAGTTCTTAAAACAAAGACACTTAGCTCCTCTTTTTAGTTCTGTGTGACATAAGGAATTACCAGCTTTACAGTTCTTCTGTCCCTTCCACAATGGTGAATTTGTTTCAGTGCTCCTGGCAAGGCAAGTGTATTACTTTCTGAGTTGCAGTACTGTCTCTGCAGCATCTAGGTGTTGCTTGGAAATGCTGACATTCTCAGAACTGACATGGCCTGGCTTTGCCTGGCTTATGAGACCTAAAGAGATCACAGAAAAGGACAGACTGAGAAACTGAGTCAGACTTATAAAACAAATACCATTTTGGAAAGAATGCAAATAAATTCTGACTGCTGTGTTAACTTCAAACCTTGGCAGTCAAGCTTGCAGCTTCCATTTATGTTATTAAAAGGATGTGGGAGGAAGGACTGAAGAGTTAAAATGGCATTGACTAAAAGTGGAACAACTTATTTAAAATATCAGTATTTAAGAAACACTAAGAAACAGAGAAAACACAGCTTTTTCTGTCTACTGTAATTTTTGATTGTTCTTTAAAAATTAAAGCATCAGATTTAGAAATCAATCTCTGGAGAGGTTGGTAGAACAGCAACAGAACTGTCATGGTTAGTTTAGATTTCTTAGAAGCAATTTTTTTAATTTTTTTTTTTTTTTTTTTAGGTATACTATGGGTTAAACTGATCCTTTGATAAGGGGGAATTTCATTCCTCTTACACCAGGGAACTTTGTAATGATGTTGCTTTCGAGCTCTATAAAATCCCACAAACTCAGAAATACAAAAGTTTATTGGCTTGTCTGAGAAATAGGGATAATGAGGTTATACCAACTTTTTTTTAAACAAAAAGGAAATTTAGAATCACCTGGTGAAGAGTCAGGAATCATTTATCTACTGACTACATTGCATATAACTGTGCATGATATCAAATAATTTGAAGTGACATCAAACCTATCCCTACCTTCAAAACCTTCCAGGTATTTTTAACCCAAAGTGTCATCTTGCATCTGGCCCACCTTCTGTTTAGTACATTTACCAGTCAATTAGAGATGAGACAACAGTTTTCCCGCATTAAATTTCTACGTCTGGGATTTTCACTAGAAGCGTTTCACAACATATAAGTCAGAAAATAAGCACAACATTTTGGGGCACAACTGTAAGTAGACCTTTAGTACTGAAATTGAAGACAAGGATCCAAAAAATTATCAAGTCTGTAGTTGACCAAACTTGTAATAGAAAACCAATTTGTGTATTTTCTGAAGTGCTGCCAGTTTAGCTAAGCTGTGCTGCTCAGCACTTTCTACCTGCTAGAATATTTGAGATTTGCAGGCTGCAGGTACCATCATCCTCTGATCCAGAAGACACAGCAGGTAGTCCCTGCTCACACTAACATGCAGGCACCTCATTTCTATAGACAGCATAGCAGCCACACCCCTTTCACTGAACCAATTCATGGTAGTCATGCATCCTGGACCAGCAGTGTTACTTAGGAAGCAAGATACTGCTTTGGTTTTTCCACTTGCCTGAATGGGTGCAAGCATCATATTAATTCTCAAGCCAGAGCCTTACCAAAATGATGAAGGTGAAGACTGGCAAGGATCCTTCTGTCCTGGCTATGGAAGTCAGGCCTTTGAGCAGAAGGAAGTGTGAGGTTTTTTACGGAGAACAAAGAGAAGTTAGTCTGATAGTTAAAGGACTGCTCTAGAGGAGACAGATTTGGAGCCATACGAGGTTGTTTGGGTAAAACCAAGCAACCATCCAAAAAAAAAAAAAACCAAAAACCCAAACAACAACAAAAACAAACCACCAAAAACCCAAAAATCCCACCCACCTCAAAAAAAGAAAAAAGAAAAAACAGAAAAAGAAAAGAAAAGAAAAGAAAAGAAAAGAAAAGAAAAGAAAAGAAAAGAAAAGAAAAGAAAAGAAAAGAAAAGAAAAGAAAAGAAAAGAAAAGAAAAGAAAAGAAAAGAAAAGAAAAGAAAAGAAAAGAGAAAAAAGATAGGGTGTTCCATTTGCTTGGCAGTTTTTTCAACCTTGTTAAAATTGCTGAATTGTTGTTAAAAATAAAAAAGATAACAGTACCACACCACCTATATCAAATCAGAAAGCAAAAAAGTAGCCATACATACTACAGGCATGACTTTTCTACCTGAATCAGAAAGTGTCTTTTTTGGATTGTGAGTCATATTTTCAAGATTATGCTTAAATCAATTACAAGTACATGCAGACATCAAGAACAGAAAAGTTATTTTAGAAGCATTCTTTTCATAATACTTCATATTTCTTAGGGTGGATATAGCACATGACTGCTCTCGTGACTCCCAGGCTTATATACCTTCATGTTATCAGTGGGGAATTTATTATCTAAGGAACTGATGACCTGTGATGTTGCCTCAACTATTATCATGATAGTTCCCCAAATATAAAGAGTACACTTTTAACAGTAACTAACTCATTACTAACCAAATTTCAGTGACATACTAAGGATCAAATACCTCAAACTGTTAAAAAAAAAACTTTTTTAAGTTTCCTTCTGGCACGTCATTCTATCTCATTTTTACTTTTAACTCTTTTGGCAGTGCTGATTTGTAGGTACCAGTTCTTCTTTAGTGTTCATTTAGTTAAATATTTCTATACACAGGTGGATCTGTGGTATGTTCATGGTTATTCATATGTTCAAAAGGGCTCTGAGGTGCAAAAAAAAAAAGTGAAGTAACCTTTGAAGTGGCACACACTTTCTAAAAAGTTGGATTTTATCTTTAAAAACTAAAAAATCTTTTTCCTCTCTTGCCTTCTTCCTGTTACACATTCCGACTTCCAGTTATTTCTCAGTTTTACTCCTTGGTCCTTGGACAAGAACGTAATTCTGGACCTTTTGCTATTCAGTCTTGCTACCTTTCCTGCCTATGCATCCTTAAAATTGAGCAGCTGAAATTCAGAGAGGGACAACTGCCACATATCTCTTTAAAATCTAGCCACAGGAGGTATATTGGCAGTAGATTTTCAATGGAAAATGCCATTTCCTCCCACAGCCCAGCTGCCACATTTAAACCATGCTGTGTGGGGCTTCCACTCTCTTGGGAGGCTATTTTCATTTGCCTTCAGAGATTCTTCTACAGTCTAATGGAACTCACTGTCAGCTATAAAAAGCAACATTATATGCCATAGTATTTTCTTTAATTGTGATATGACTCAAGTTGAAGCCTTCTTATTCTGCACTAGAATGTGATGGAATTCAGTTCGACTTTTTTGTTTGGGTTTTTTTTACCTGTACAGACATCCTTCTTTTCATCAGATATATCAAAAAATGCTAGATTAAAGCAAAGCCATTTAGACATCTGGTTTTTAAAGTTACGTGATTAACCTAGGAGGTAAGCTTTCATTTTTAGACTAGGGTATTTCTAATTCTCCTAATAATGAAAAATTAAAGCTGAAAAACATCAACTGAACATGAGATGTGGATTTGTCCTTTGAGTCTGCCAACAGCTTGAACCAATTTCTTTATGATAGGTAAGCTTGTCACTTAGTGAAGATACTACCTGCAAGACTCCCTAATACTACAGCAAAGCAACTTCTTTGTGCTGCAGAAGGATACTAGTTCAGTAGATTATTATCACAAACAAATATATGCCTTTCAGGGTGTAAGTCATGGCAGGAGGGAAGAGGTTCTCAATTCTTTAACAAGCAGAATTTAAAATATTTCACACTTGAATGACTCCTAACCAACCGTGCAAGACACAGAGCAGTATCCTGTGGCTTAAGCTGGAGGTGAGACCGGTACATAAGCACTGAAGTGCTTGCAGCTTCTATCACTTTGCTTTTGTAATTTTTTTCCTGTAATTTCAGATGTTTACTGATGATGGCCTTGTGTTAGAAGGCTGCTCCACACCATTATTCCTTTCCACTTGTTATATTCTTTTGCTGGTTTTTCATCAAGTAAGATTATTATTGCCATAGTTACAGGAAAATTGTTGTATCCTATTTCTTAATTCTGAGCCATGTGTCTTTCTTAGTTAAAATTAAGTCGGGAGTCAGTGCTATTGTGTGTCTATACAGAAATGATGAGAAGATTATTTATGATAGGAATCAGCAGCTGATAGTATCACTATAGTAACCCTGCATTATTGATGTGATAAAACAATAGCATACTCTATTGCTCAATGCTAGAATGATAGTTTGACCTATTGTGTTGTTGTTAAATATGATTAATCAAGTCTATATTTAAGGATGTTGATTCTACTAATAGGTATCTAGGCATGTTTTAAATGATGGGCACTATAGCTACATGAACCACCTTTGATTTCCAGCAGTTTATTTTCCCTGGTTTTTGAATGCTTGAACATAGCATGCTGAATTGCTTAAAGGAAATCACATTTAAAATACTGGAATAGAAAGATGTCGTATCATGTTCAAGGCTCAAACATTGTGACTGTGCAAAAATATTTTGTAACTGATAGATGCACTCTTGTAGCATATTCTGAGCCTTTCAAATTGGTCATGATTGATTGCGAACTTTTTAATTTTATGATATTATAACGAAAAATAAACAAATTGGAATTTGCCCTTCCCTCTACCTGAAAACAAAGTTGTCATTATCACTGAGACTGAAAACACAGGATACATACAAATCTGGATGCCTTGACTGCTCTAGATGATGCTTTCATTCAACTCAATGTAGCCAACATTTTTTTCATCTCTATAGAAAAATAGAATGTTTTCTTTCCCAAAGTTTTTCTTCAAATTTATGTCTTTTTTTAGATAAATGTGGAGTTTGGATTTAGTGCAGAAGTCAGTGTTCTTTGAGTTAGTGCAGAAATGGTCACTGACTCTGCATGTTCCATTTTTTATGTGTCTGGGTTGCATCTAAATCAACATCAAAGTGCGCAGAATCAATAACCACTTAGCAAAACTTGATTATGTGCATTTCATCTAATGAATCAATGAGTAATTAAACCTGTGGTCTTTGCACTATCCTGCAATTGTTGATCAACCCCAGTATTCAGGGATCTGGCAACAAGACATTATCAATTGTGTCTTCTTGCTCTTGAGCACACAGTTAAGTTGGGTATTTGCCATCCTAAGATTAGAGGGAAACTCCAGATTTGTCTGACATTGGAACATACAGGTAGTACTGAAAAGATTGTGAAGCTATAGGGGGGAGAATTATTCAAGTTAAAAAATGCAGCTGTGGAAAGGAAACAAAACAGGTTTTTGGGTTTCTCATTAGGAAAGTATTATGGTATGTGGTTTTACATTCTATTAGGTTCTTTATAGAATCTGGACAGACCATTAAATAGAAGAAGAAAGGAGAGAAAAATTCTTGGACTTGTCTCACTTTTAACAGATTCCTAAGTGGTAGAAATACAATCACCAACACCTCCCTTTATTGTCACTACACAAAGTGTCTAAGAAAGATGAATAGCCTCCCAGGAGACTCCTGTTTCTCTGCCCTGAGTTATGAAGGTATCTTAGCATGACATGTATAGACTTAGATTTGGAAGCCATGAGGTAGGTGAGAGAGGAACCCCATCAATGACATTATTAGTCATGGGGCAATCAGATATTATATTGATTTAGTTGTATAAATACTTCAGTAACTTGAATAATCAACAACTGCAGGGCATGTACTTATGTTGCCACCTAAGTTTTTAGCCTCATGATGTCTTACATGTATTTTTTGTATCTTGCTTGAAATGAGCTCTCCTTAGCTGAGAGTTTTCCCCTGTATTTGTACAACACGTAGAAATACATTTCTGTGCCTCACTTTCCTTCACTGAACAGTTGTTGTGTTCAACCAATTAAATAAACTTTTTTGAATGGATTGATTAGTGCAAAACTTAGAGTTTCCTCTTAGTTGCCATGTCCCAAGAGCAGAGGTTTTGGTGATGGGTGAAATGATCTCACCTGCCAGAAGGCAGGTTAGTTTGTCAGTGGTCCTCCCAGGGTGCAGTAACACCAGTTTGGAGTCTTAGTGAACTGTGATGGGGAGACACTTCACATGGAGATGTATAGGGACCTATGGAATAAAAGATTCCTGCTTTGACTTAATTTCCTGTGACTGTATTAGCTGCATCAAAGCTATTCTTCTTAATTTGTTTAAAAATACATATTTCAATGTCTGAATTTCTAAAAGAAAAAATACATGAGTCTTGACCTCCATCATTTCCTTCTGGCACGTCATTCTATCTCATTTTTACTTTTAACTCTTTTGGCAGTGCTGATTTGTAGGTACCAGTTCTTCTTTAGTGTTCATTTAGTTAAATATTTCTATACACAGGTGGATCTGTGGTATGTTCATGGTTATTCATATGTTCAAAAGGGCTCTGAGGTGCAAAAAGATAGACTTGGCTTTTAAAACTCTATGAAGAAAGTATCATGTCTCCCTCTGCCTTTTGAGATCCCGCATGCTTCTGGTCATTTCTGTAATTTTTTTTACTTTTCCTTAATGTGGAAGAGTAAATATTTGCAACTCCAGAAGGAAAAACAGTTTGAATGTTCTACATTTTGCTCATTCCTGTCACTGTAGCTTGTGCCTATTAAGGTAAATTACTAGTTTTCACTGAACAGAATTACTATCGTGTACATACCTAAACTGAAAAGTCAGCAAAGTTCTATTTGGTACAAATAAATGAAGTAAAGATGGTGTGTTTTGATACTGCACATATAAAAGCACTTCTGCTTATAAGTATCTGATTTATTTAATCAGAGGCAGAAACTCATGAGAAAGCCTGAAATACAAGAAAACTGTAGATACGAGTTTACTGTATTTTAAATGATGTTTGTTAATTTAAATTATAATTTAAATACATAAAAGCATATTAATTTGGTCATATTTAAAAAAAATATTTAAGCATGTGAAACCAGATTTTCCAAAGCACTGGCTCTGGATTAGTGCCCTATCCCCAGCTGAGAAGACAGAGGTTTGGGCAGTCATTCTGTAAGTGGCCTTACACACCACAGTGCTTGGCAGTGCAGTGGTAGCAAGAAGCATGCCTGATTCTGGATCAGTATTCAAGGCTCTGCCTCATTTGCCAGCAGGCTCTTGGAAAGCAGATTTGAGTAAGCCTGTCTTCTAGGTTGGGATTCATAGCACAGAGGATGCTAGCACACGGAATTTTAATTCATCTGGTGGGATGCACCAAAACCAGTGTGTCCCAGCTCCATCTTCATTTAGCCATTTCCAAAACAAAAGCCCCAAAACTCCATGTCTTGCTTGAATTTTGACTTGTTGCTTTTCCCATTTTTTCTTCTATTTTATCTTCTCTTCTATAGCTGTCACAACCTGCGAAGGTTTGACTCAACACCTCCCATATTCAAAAAGAGTATGCAGGCATTATGTGGGGCATTTGTCGGGGTAGAAAAGATTCCTGACCAATGTGGCTTAGAGAAGTAATTTGTAATTTCCCACATGAAGTTTGACTTTACCACCCTGCAATTAGCACTGTCCATATATGAATACTGCTTAAAGTATGCCAACTTGCTACAAGAATGACCACTGCTGCTCATTCCTGTAGCAAGTTGGTGTACTTTAAGCAGTATTCAAATATGGATGGAAAATCATCTTCAGCTGAAGGAGTTTATTCTTGCAATTGAGTAGGCAAATACCTAGGCTGGAATTAATCTCTTTTGTGAATTTATTTTCATTCTTTCATTCCTATCAATTCATAGATCCAACTTCACCAGGAGAGCTACTAGCTCTTCTTTGTAATAGTGCATACTCTGCTGGGAAGGGCTTCCTACTGGAGTGAATTTAAGCTGTAGGGTTTGCTGGAATCTAAATATTTATTTTCAGGTCAGCTTCCATCAATTGATGATATCGTCCCTTTCAAGCTAACAGTCACTGCAGTGAGAGTGATTAAAAACATTGCCGTGTTATCCAAATTAATTACATTTTCTCATTCTTAAAAGGCTGGATTTGTTACAGGACTTACCTGATAAATGCCTGTTTTCTCAGTACCCTAAAACTCTTCATCTGGAGGTCTGGACTTGGATGTTATCCAGCCCAAACCAAAAATAATACTGAACAATATCCAGTGGGACAAGTATAGATGCTTTGGAAACCTTCTGCCTGAAGCCTTAAGCAGAAGTTTGCTTCCAAGCATATTCTTCCTAATTTGCTATCTTAAAAATGGTACATGATAAAATTTCACCTTGCAACCACTTCAGTTACTGAAGTACTTATTTTAGTCTTTCTGATAACCTCATTAGGTAGTTGTATAGCAAATTTTTAGCTTCTATTCCCTACCAAATGTTTTGGTTTCTGTTAAATTGAATTCTCGCATTAAAAAAAAAAGAATGAGAACACTGTTTCTAGGGATACTTCTTAGTTTGAAAAAAGGTTTCACAAAATTTTTCAAAATACTACTAAGAAATAAAAGTATAACAATACTCCAAGAAAAAATGTTATTCAGATTTAGGGCATAACACTGGTATTATCTTATTTTTCTTTACTTGGATCTTATAGCATGAGTCATCTGAAATAATAGATTCAATAGAAAAGAGATACAACTAAAAAAAGAATGCTGGTAAACATAGCACTTAGGAATTACTTTATCCAGGCTGGGTATTTAAAATTGACTGAACTCTTAATAGTCATATAACCTCCCTTTCTCATTTTCCTCTGAGAACCTCCTCCAGATAAAGGTGTCATGTTCCAACTTTAGTGTGCAAGTTGTCATATTGTGGGGGGGAAAATATTGGTCAGTAATCTGATTTAGAAAACCTTGCATATTTATTTGGACTTATACTATGTATATTTAAATGTATATTTTAATTGTTATAGATTAGAAATAATAACCCAACTAATTATACTGAAAATTATATTATATTAGTAATAAATTATGTTAAAAGTCAATATATTCAAGTCTAGACAAGAAATGCCTATTTCCTGAACTATATTCCTGCTGAATGTATCAGTGAGTAGCATCATAAAGTTTTTAATGGAGAAAAATTGCATGAAAGTTTAAAAAATACCATAAGTCATCTTCTAACTAAGGAGTATAAAGTTATATATTATTTCTTCCATTTCTTCAATTATTAATGTCTATATGTCCTCTTGGAGCTTATCACTATGAAATTCAACAACATTCTTTCCACAAGAATTATTCATGACAGATTTGAAAAACCAGAGATGACTGAGACACACAGCAGAGCAGTGCAGAATATTTGAAAGTGTGTCTCAGGAAGCCCAGATATATACCCTGCTGAAAGCCAAGAGAGCTGAAGCGTGAGGAGAAAGTAAGACAAACACAGCTGACCAGGGAAATACAGGGAGCAATGAAAAAATGGATGAAGGCAGACATGACACATAAATCAATGGGGTCAATGCTCTGAGCAGGGATAAACAAATCTAAAAATAACCAAATAAGGGGATGATCACAGAAGCCAAAATTGAAAATGCAGAGAAAATTGCAGAAGCTGTTGCTGTTAGGACAAACAATAACAGCTTTCACAAATATATGACGAGCAGAAGGTCAATGGGAGAGACTGTCATCTCCATACGTGGGGAAGTCAGTGGCAGAGGCTGCTAGGAAGCCAGCACAGCCTTTTCCTTGGTGTGCTCACTGGGAAACCACAGGGAACGCGCCAGAAACACAGAGAAGTGTCCTGGAGGCAGAAACTGAAAAATTAATAAAACAGAGAATGAGAGTAGAGCAGGTTAAAAAAGAAAAAGAAGAAAATAGGGCAGCTATTAACAGCAGGCTTCAGGTCTGGTGGCCTGTTTCCCAGGTTTCTGAAACACATGGTGAGGGCTTTTTAAACTCTTTCAGTCTATGAAGCCTTCAGTACATGAGGTATGTATAAGCTGTGTGAGGTATACAGTTAAAAGGTAGAAGGAAGCCAGTGCAAGCCAGCATTGCAAAGGTTTTATATGAAAAATCATTGCCATGGTAGCTTTATCAAGTGTAAATCCAAGTCCAGACAAAACCAGAGCCAGGTTTGCGGAATATCTGGTACAAATTAATTAGGAGAGTTTACAAAATTTGAGTGGAATTTAACTAGTGATAGGAAAAGGAGTAATGAATAGAAACTGGAAGAGAAGAAATGTAGTCTGGATAGGAAGAAGAAATTTTTTGCTGTGAGTAGTGAGGTTGTGGATCCCTGAAAATGTTCAAGGCCACCTTGGACAAGGCCTTGAGCAATCTGGTCTAGTGAGAAGTGTCCCTGTCCATGGCAGAGGGGTTCAAATAGATGATCTTTAAGGTCTTCTCCAAACTAAACCATTCTGTGATTCTTTTAAACTAGTGTAACCCATTTCCTTAGAAAAACTACATATTTCTAAGCCTTAATGTTGGGTCCAGCCACTACAATATACGAATACTCGTTTCTTGTAGTTCCTGATGTATCCTCAATTTTAATTCTATAAGGAAAGGCACTGACCATAGATTCATAAAGATAAAACTAAAGTCAAGGTTCACAACTTTACTTGAATAGCTGAGTTCCAAATAGTTATTTAATGAGCTTTATAAAAGCATCAAAGTCATCATACAGCTAAGTGGAATTGATTTCCATTGCCGGTTATGCACTTACCAGGGGGTCCTGAATCCCGAGTAATGCCATAGATTCTCACAAACTTTATAATATATTGTATAGAAGACCATAAAAATGTGACAGAATCCTAAAGATGACAAAAAATGGCAGTGATGATTTCTTTCTACCTTTGACCAATAATTTGTATCTAAAAAGTAGTGCAATTCTTGTCAAATACAAAAATTAAACAACAGTTCAAACCAAAATAGATGTATTTGTTAGCCCCCGTCCTTTGCCTCACTTCTTACATTTCTGTGAATTGCAAAAGTGATCGTTTTGGGGCATTACTTGGTATTCTTAAATGAAAAAACATTGGATCAGGATGAAATTAATGTTCTGGCTTTAGTGTGACAAAATGGCCGTGGTTGGATGGGACTTAGAGCAACCTGATCTAGTGAAAGGTGTCTCTGCCCATGGCAGGGAAGTTGGAAGTAGATTGTCTTTAAAGTCCCATCCAAGCCAAGCCATTCCATGATTCTATGAAAAACTGTAGTTTGTATGAATGCCAGTGGGGAAAAATGTTCGCAGTTACACATCTCTGGGTGCCCTTTTAGTTCAGAGCTGCCTGAAGTGTCATCAGTGCAAAGTTCTAAGAAGGTTATAATAAGAGGAAGAAAGGAAATCATGGACATTTCTGGGGCTAAGCCTACTCACGTCTTTGGAAATAAAGACCAGGATTTTGAGAGCACATATTTAAGAAATAATGGTGTTGAAGAAGCTGTGGTGAGGGTAGCATGCATCCGAAAGAGAAGGAACAGAAACCAAGAAAGCAGGACACATCCATTCAGTAAATGTTAACCTGTCTGCTTAAATAAATAATAAAGTCATGTGCAAGTTTCTAAAACCTGCCTGAGCCTCAGGATATGATCAACTCTTGTTTTCCAGGATGCAGCCTCTGTTAGACACGTAAGTGAAACAGATTCCTCCCTAATGATCCAGCCATTTTCATCGGCACAGCACACACTATGAAATTCTAGTTCTGAGGAAAAATTTATCTGCCTTCTCTCAGAGCTCCATGCAGAGAATTTAAATAGGCAGCTGCTGAAACCCCACAGCACCAGGGAAAGTACCAAAATAAACCTGGAGTGGTCAGAACTACAAGAAACAGTGCTTCCCTTTCACCCCAGGTATTATGCAGTGTCCAAACTGTTGGAGATTGAATTTCTGTTTGTGGCTTGACTGTGATTATGTAGAATTTTTTCCATGGAAACATGTCCTATATTTCCCCTTGTTTCTGGGCAGCTGGGTCCTGACCAAGAGGAGGATTCAACAGAACAAGAGGCAGGACAGTCATTTGGCCCTGAACTGTAGTGGTGATCTAGGACAAGGATTTCTTCTATATTTATAGGTTTTACTTTGAAGTGTCATTAGATAGAAACAAATATAGTCCAAAGAGACAACACTAGAAGCTTAGGGATCCCTAGTTTTTCAGGTTTAGGGCTCTTAAAATTAGTGAAGATTTGGGTTTTTGCTTGCCTGTTGCATCAGAGTTTCTTGCTTCCAGGTGTGCTGGGGCTCATCTTCCATAAGAGGATGGTCTTCCACTGAAAATTCCTTCTGGATGGAATATGGCTTTGGAATCTGGAGGTTGTGGATCTATTCCCCCTTTAGCCTGCACCACTAGGCCTCAACTTTGATGCAGGTGTCGGGAATCCATATTCTGCTAGGATTACTACCCTAATCCCAAGTGAGGTGCATTGGAATCTGGCTAGATGGATGTACTTAAAATTTACGCAGTATTTCTGTATATTGTTAATGAAGGCAGGTGTTTTTAGGCATGCTGGATTAGACTTCAAAGACACCTATTGTCCCCACAGAGAGAAAGTTGCCTGTGTTGCACAGAGATCTCCTGTAGCAGGTTTTTCATGAATACCATATTTTGTGACTCTATGTTCCTTGGATATGTGTGTGCCAGGCAGACTGTGGACAAGTGATTTGAAATTTAGGTAAGACAATAGCTAAGTTAGGCACTTAAATAAAGTGATTGAGTGCTTAAATAGAATTGTTTTTACCTAAGTAGCAGTTTAAGTAATTGGGATGCATATCTGCTGGGATGCAACTAAATTAGACCATGATCAAGACTAGGAGGACACCACATATTGTAGTACAAAATGTGGTGAGGCACCAGATTTTTCAGTGGTCTGTCAAGAGAATATGAAGCATTATTAGAGTGGAAGAAAATAAGAGATCCTCAGAGTACTGGGAAAAAGGGAGAAAGAATATAACATAAAAGGGTAAGTTATTAATAGATATGCAGAAAAGGTTATGAAAAACAGTTGAA
Organism: Melospiza georgiana; assembly: GCF_028018845.1. Classification (NCBI taxonomy): domain Eukaryota; kingdom Metazoa; phylum Chordata; class Aves; order Passeriformes; family Passerellidae; genus Melospiza; species Melospiza georgiana. Next base: position 95,441,686 of record NC_080432.1, read on the forward strand.
ATATCCCAAAACTAGTTAATCACAGGAAGAAGATTAAAAACTGATACAGCTTGAGTAATGTTATAATCACACAATGAAAAACTTCAAAGAGGAAGTTCTTTAAACAAAAAATAATGTGTGTGTGCAGTCACTGCACAGAAGGTTGTAGAGGTTGGACAAGGGAGATCAGGTTCAGCAAACCCAGATTATGTGACCTTTGAGAAACAGGTGGCTACTTTGGTAGAAAACTAGGACTCTGAAATACTATTTCTGTTACAATGCATTAAAATGATCCATAAGAAAGTGGTACTCAATTTTGAAAAGTCCTTCTTCATTGACAAAAGATTTTATTTACTGATAGGATTTTTTTTTAATATGAGAACACTTGTAACACTGGCCATGATAATTATTTGTGTTGGTTGTGTTGCTTTCCGATTTGTCCAGCCTTGTAGCATATTATAGACAAAAACAGTGGGGAATTTAAGAGCGATTCATTATTGGTTTTTTATTATTACATTATTATGTATAATAATGACAACACCATTCAAAGTGTGATCATATTTTTTATTATTTAAACATAATTGAATTGAAACATAATTGCACACAATCAAAATACTGAACACTACAAAATTTTGAAGCATTGCTTTATTCCTGAATTTTGTACTGCTAGCTACAGGTAGGACAAGATTGCTGGTTTTATAACTATATGCATCTGCCTTAGAAAGGAGATAAATAATGTAGAAGATAAAAATTAATGAGGAGGAGAAACACACATTTGTATCATTTCCGAAACTGTTGCGCTGTCGTGTATGTGTGACATTTTCAGGCAAATAATAGTCAGCTGCATTTTCACAGGTTTTGTGTCCTTCCCCTTGGTCATCATTGCCTAAACATTACTTTGAAAACATGCATTTTGTGAACAGCAACTAATCATGATGTAGAATTAGAATATGACTAAATAAAATCTGGGGGATAATGTTATAATTTTCATCTTTTATTTTTGAACAGTGTTTATGGCTGTCCACTGGCAAAAAAAAGAAAAACACAAGATAAACAACCCCAAGAACCAGCCCCCAAAAGAAAACCCTTTGTGGTTAAAGCAGACAACTCTTCAGTAGATGAGTGCTATGAAACTGATGGAACAGAGGAGATGGATGAAAAGGAAGAGGAAGAAGAGGAAGAGGATGAAGAGGAGGAGGAATATTCTGATGATAATGAGGAGCAAGGTGACGAGGAGGAGGATGATGAGGAGATAGATCGAGAAGAAGAAGAGGAGATTGAGGAGGAAGAGGAGGAGGATGAAGAGGAAGGTGAAGATGTGGAGGATGAAGAGGAGGAGGAAGAAGAAGAGGAGGAAGAAGAGGAGGAGGAGGAAGAACGTGGTAATAATCAGAGTATTAGTAAAAAGTAAACAATGTGTGTTTTCTGGGTTAATCTTCTAGTGTGGTGTGTGAGGATTTAGCTGTTCAGTTCTCATTAAAGCTAATGGAAGTCATGCAGTTAAATCTCTCTGCTTCACACTGAAAATATACCCCACTGTGTTCTCTTAACATTTATTTTAATAAGTCTGTCTTCCAAATGTTTTTAATACACCAGCACTCACAGTTCAAACAAGGAGGGTGGAGGTATGTTTGTGCTAAAAATGCTTGCATAAAATGTAATCCTAGTGTGGATTAATGCATGCAGTTACCAGGAGAATATTCACCAAGGTACAAGCAAAGCATCAGCTACAGCTGGGTGCCTGTACTGATCATTTGCAAGGGTATTTGCTAGATCTGTGTACAGGATGTCAACAATTGCCCACATAAATTCTGTCACAAGTTTGCAGATAATTTTTGTGAGCAAAAATGGACCTCTTCCCATTAAAAATTTTGCCCTTTACTTCCCCCACCGTAAGAAACTATTCAGAACTAACTATTATAATATACTTTGGCTCTTTTGGACTTCAATTTGTGTGCTTTAGTTGATTCTATTAAAAATACAGTGAGTGATAGTTTTACATAGATAACGTCTTTCTAAAGTTTATATATTTTTGTTATCATGCCGTGGCATAAATGCCATTTAGACATACAGGTTACTGGTAGTAACCAAATTAATGCAGTAGCATTGCCATTAGCCTATTCAAACTTTCTCTTTTTTTGGGATATTGGACTTTATATAATACTTTCAAAATATGTAATCACTGTCCATTTACTCCTTATGCTGATGACAGACATCATAATGCACTGGGGTGAAATGAAGGAATCATGCAAAAATTAATGAGCTATCTAAAAAGTATTTTGTTCCCATTTCCAGGGAACACGTTTTTGGTTGGGTAGATTCACCTTTCTAACCAATAAAAATATAAGAAAAGCTTTCAGCACTCCTCAGTTGGATTCCTCTTAGGAACCAGGTATGAAAGTTGTGTGACTTTTGTTTCAGCATTCTGTAAGGTCAGATCTTAAATCTTAAAGACTTTGGAAGTGTTCTTTCTCTTTGGGTGAGATGCTGGCCAGCTGGGTGGCTATCAGAGTTTTCTCAGATACTGCATCTGTAGTGTTTCCTCAATTGCCTGAATTACCCCAAAATTGGTAGAGGATAAATTGTCAGTCTTAAAAGTTGTGTGAGTTTGATGCAACAAGGAAGTAATTTCCTTTTGCAGGGAACTCTGCTGTTTCAGAACCTGGAAGAGAAGCTGTGTTAGATCAGGCTGATGTGCAACTGCTGTTGCTCTCTTGATGAGCAAGTGCGGGATGTCCAGCAGTTTCTTTAAAAATAGTGGTGACTAAGTTTGTTGGTGTATAGATTATGGTGCAACCGCTGCTGTGATTTCAGCTGACATTAAAACTTTGAATCTACACTATCAAAAATGATGAAAGGGAAAAAAAAAAAATCTAAAGCAAAACTCAAGAGCTCAAGAAAATTGCTTCTGGCAAGCCAGCAGGCTTGATCCTCAGTTTATTTTTCTATGATAATGAAACACAGTGGTTTACTTATTCTAACACAGTTACACATGCAGTTAGTGGTCCTAATCAATGTGAAGAGGCTGACATTGTTTTTTGACTGCTTTACTTCCATATATAGTAGGCTGTGGTTAAGAACTGCAAAAAATTTTCAAAGGTACCTCTATTAGCTGCTCTGCGTATTACTTGAAATTAAAACTTACATAAGTAAGTTTTTCTTAGGAACTCATGTGATTGCCGTAATAAAACAAAAGTATATTAATAAATAAATATATGTTCTATATAAATGATTAGTCATTAAGAAAAATTCCTCTTGAAATCAGGGAAGTGATTATAGGATTTTATTTGAGAAACATTCAATGATCCTTTTGAATATCAACACAGTTGTCAGTATGCAACAGTCCTAGTTAGAGCAGAGATGATTTACAAGGAAGAGTTTCTAGCAATTGATTAGGAAGGTAGTATGGAGTTCCTTATGACTATACCAAAGAGTAAAGAGTAATGACAATTTGGTTGTTGTAAGGTCTAGAGGCTAATCAATAAATCATACTTTAAAAATAGTTTCTTTCCTATGGTTTCCGGTAGGGATATAGATGTTTCAACTTATCCCGCTTGTAGCATAATCTGCATTGATAGAATTTGGACTGCTGATTTTCCAGAAAAATAAGGTGCAAAATTAAGTATTCTTAAACTACATGGCCTGAATATGACTCTTGCCTTTACATATTGACTATATGGAAAATTAGATCTGTCACCTATGAATTTAGTAGTCAATCACTTGCTGCTCACTACAAGGTTCACTACAATATTGTAGCAAACCACCTTATAAGTCACTTTAGCAGGAGGTCTTAATGTGCCATAGTATTCCTGTCCCTAGAAACAAAATGCAGAATTATCCACTGGTCACCAGGATGCCTACAGAGTTCTCATGAAGGTTTCTGTCACTAGTGCTGTAGATGATAGCAGTTCAGAAAATTTCCAGAAGTAGCTATAATCTGGGTGAACGAAACAGTTAAAATCATAAGTATTGGTGGCAGAAGAATTCCATCAGCAAGTATAGGATAGGACTATAGAGGCAGAAATGGGGAGGAGGGGGAAGGGAGAGGGTAGGACTGTAAGAGTAAGGTATTTTACTGTTTCTTAGGTCAAATTCAGTTTCCTAGCAGAAAAGGGTAAATCCTGGGAAACTCAGGTCTGTCACTGTTGTGTTATTGCCCATTCCTTTTTTGCTTAAAGCAATGGGAATTTTGGATGGGGTTCTCAGCAGATATAGGTAGTATACAGGTAATGTAGATAAACAATTCCTATTGGAAATACTTGTGCATTCACTGAAACCATCACAGCCTTTTTGAAAATCACTACAAGGAAAAAAACCAACCAAACTTTTTCTGATGGGTCCTAAATTCTGTGCTTGTAGTTCTCTACACAATCTTTTGAACCAAAATTCATGTTTTAAACTCTCCATCAATAGCTAGCATATCCTCAAAATTTCCATTAAATCTGAATCTCTTTGAAGAGCAGGTATTTATCCACCTATCTATAAAGAGACTTGAGAAGCCCTTATGTTTAGCATAACTGCTAAAGGAAAAATGAATCCTTCTGATTATTCTTCTGTCCCAAGGAAAAAAAGGAAAGATAGAGATGACCTGTGTTACCTGTGATAGCCTAACCTGTAAATTGAAATACAAATGGGAAGGAGTGAGAGTAAAGGCTTCTTTTGGAGCACCCGTTCTCTGCGATGGCAACTGCCAAGAACCTTTGGATTAAAACCTGAAGTGTCCTTTCAGTTTTCAAGACAAACCAAAGTACCTTCTTCTGAGATGAGCTTGCTTCAGGTAGTTGGATCCTGAAAACCATTTCACAATGCTTTTCTATTAAAAAAAAAAAAAATCTTCCTTGGAGAAGGTCCTGGAATAGATGTTCCAAGGAGCCATTTAGTCCATATGGCATGAAGACATTCAAACTGCTTGTACGCCAGATATTTTCTAATCAGGAACAGGAGGAGTTAGGTTGATTCTAGACTTAAGGAAATTTGATCCATCATTCAAATCCATTTCACAGAGGATGCTACAGAAATTAGTGCAATTTCTTAACAGGTGAATTAGGAGTCTTTTAGATGGTCCCTTACACTTTCTTTTGAACTCAAAGTAATTGGCATAACCAGTATACTCATATGTGGTATCGCACCGAATTTTTCCAGTGAAATACACTTCAGAAATAGCTTTAAACCACAGGTAGCAGTGTGTATTCAAAGGAGACACAGTACAGGTTTTTCTAATAAGAAAAACTAGCACATGGACATAGATGTTCTACCTGTTTTCATATTTCATAGAATAATATAATTATTTAGGTTGGAAGAGACCTCTAAAATCATTGAATCCAACAACATTTGTTTAAATTGTAGGATTTTTTAAAAAAACTTCATAGTATTTTGTTTTTCTTTTATTTGCATGAGCTCAACACAGACAGACCCTCAAAATGTAAAATCCATCTACCAGCTCTATTAAGATTGTTATTGCCCTCCACTATCTTCCTGATCCCCTTAGCAGATTGCATCTGAAGCACTTGTGTCCTCTAAGCAAGAAAAGATGCAAACACCAGTCTAAAAGATGAAAGAAGCCCATGTGCTGGGGAAAACATGTTGCCACACAGCTTTCCAGCTGTGCATGCTGCTGAAAGCACTCCTGATAACGTAAACATCTTGATGAAATTAAGACAACCTATCTGTGTTAGCAAGGTCATCTGTCAGCCTGCTGACCACTAATCATGTTCATTTATTCAAACTGCTAGAAGGAAAGTGGTCATCTGTTTGATGGACACAGTAGGTGATCAGTCTTAATCAGAGCAGAGAACTACACTCACGTGTACTCACAGACAAAACACCTTGCAGAAGTAAATTATAGCTTTAAATTAAGAGGCCAGAAAGCATAATTTCACTGCCTACGACAGTGTGTATGGGAAAAAGGGTCTTTTTCAGGGCCAAAGGAGACTAAAAAAATTTTACATGTTTACATAAGACAAAGCAGATGTAAACTCTTTGCTAATACATTTTACTGCTGTACTATACCTTGATTAAAGAAGATACCCTGTGCTTAGGGTGTCTCACACCCTAATAATAGCCACTTGAAGAAAACAAAAAATTAAGAGTTGCTGCTGGACGACATTTATCCTGGCCATTGCATTCTTTTCCTCTGGATAAAAAGTTCAAGTTATGTTTCTGGTCTAGTTACCAGTCTGGTCTCGTTAAATGCTCAAGCCAGGGAGTTGTTGAGTCAAGGCTCAGGATAAGAACTTTTATTGATACTGAGATTAGCTCAGTTGATTAGAGCATAATGCTAATAATATCAAAGCTGTGTGTTCGATCCCTTTATAGGCCATTTTCTTAAAAGTTGCACTCAATGATCCTTGGAGTTCCCTTCCAACTCAGAATATTCTGTGAATCTGTGATAACTGCTTTTTCCATTGAAGAAGCAAGCATGGATTTCAACATGTTCTGCTGTTTACCTGTTTATATTTCATACTGAGAGATTCAGACTCAGGATTTTCACTGAAAATTTTTTTTGGAAATAATGCAATTAAAACATTTGGTACTGGTAGTTCAGGCCTGGAAACCCCAAGGTTGTTGGAGTAGGGTGGGGAAACAGCTAGCTGGTAAATACCCCCTGGATACTTCTAGTTCTTGTGGAAAAAGTTTGGATCTTTTTGTTATTGTTATGTGTTTGTGGTTGATTGGTTGGTTGGTTGGTTGTTCAGTTGGTTGGTTTGTTGATTACTTAAATATGACTCAAGTGTTAGTAAGTTCTGCTTTTTACTGTGTTCCATGCTCAAGGTCTTTACTATACATAGACAACATAATTTAAACTCATTAAACAGCATTATTTAAACATAATTTTTAAATTCTCTGAAGTAAGATTGGGTCTGATACTGAGTTGTTTGCATCAAGACAAGTCAAGAATAGCTTTATGTCAGTAGAGTTCCATTTATGTGAGGTGATATGTTGCACATGTCATCCCTAAGTTTTCTCTGTTTGAAGAACTATTTTAGACGACTTCCTTCAATTTGAATTTTTAACTCAGAAGCTCAGTAAAACTTCTGGGCTGTGTCTAAAAACTTAGATTTATTTAACTCTCCATCTTATGTATTTAACTTCTTTCCTACAAACAAAAGGACTTAAATGATAATGTGGAATATCCTCCAAAAGCAAATTATTCAATTCTAGCTTTCTGCAGTGTAAGGAGATTATTCACCTTTGATGAGACAGATTATAGATCTCTGTCATACACAACTTCAGTTGATGTAAGCAGAAATTCTGTAGAGGACACTGGCATATTTAAAGCGTTCATGGTCTGAACTGAAGGCCTTGGTAAAAGCATCAAGGAGCACATTCAGCACCACATCTGAGACTTCAATGCTGCCTTATTCTGAAACTGTTTCACATGGTATGGGGCTGCTTTATTGTGTTTCTAATACACTAACTCCTTCATTCAGTGTTAGCTGAACATGTGATGTTGGGCCCTTGTACTGTCAGATTGTTTCAGGGCTTGTCTGTGACCAGTGCTTTCTCTAGTTTTGCCAGAGCAGTGTGTTTGGAAAGGAAGCATGTCTGTGCAGCACTGCTTTGGATTCTCACAGGTTGCAGTCCTCAGGGAAAGGCTGTCTTTTCTGCATTTCCCTTGCATCCTTCTGTCTGCAGAAAAATGCTGAGTAGATCCTTGACTTTTTCCTATGTCATTTGATGTCTGGCAAGATCTTACTGTAGAATTAATTCTTTCTGGAATAAGATGGATTAGAGAAGAAATTAAAGTCCTGTAGTCTTAGAGGTGTAGCTCTGTTCTCACATAGACTCTCTGTAACCTGTTCATTGCCAATGATCTGTTTTTGGCACAGTTGTGCCAAGAAGCCAGTTGGTTATATGATGTAGTGCTTTAAAGAACCAATAATGAACTCAATTTATATAGCAGCTCTTTGCATCCATATTTGTTGTTGTATTTGCTGTTGTAGAAGGTCTCACATCTGGAATATGTCACTTCTAGAAACATATTCAGGGGTTGTACAGAACTGAGCTCTTCATGATCTCTCTTGGAATTGCTTTGTCTTTCACAGTGCTACTTCAAAGAGTCCATTGCCCACACTGTACTGCACCTTACACAGTGACCACAGGTTCTGTGTGAATCCTTCTGGACACTACAGATGTAATGATTCTTTAAAATAACATTTGCTTGGTCAGTATTAGAGATTCCTGGTTTTCCTCTTGTGTTTAGAGTGCAGCTCTACGAGCAATTTTGATGACTCTCTCAATTCACAATTCTCACTGGGCTTACAGTCTTTGTCCTAAAAGAGTGAGCACAAACAGTAGCCTTTTATGCTGAAAAGCAGAGAACTTTATTTGGTAGCTGTGGGAGTTAATTTTGCCTTATTAGAGCTCCTCCAGGAGATAATAAAATGAAATAAAATTACTGGATTGGTAATTTCTTCTGATCCATGTCCATTCTCACAAATCAAATTTGCAGTCCTAGAAAAGGCCTCAAATCACAGAATTTTTTTTAAACTGAAACAGATAAACCTAAAAAAGAATTCTTTTGAAACAAAAACACTGACATCTAATGAACATATATATGTACTTTTGAGGACTTTTGTGTTATGGACACATTTCTTCCTTATTTTATAGGTCTCAAAGCAGTTGAATTTTTTTCTTTGTCACTGATACCACATGTGATGTAGTGTTTTTTATCATAAGAAATACCTGCCCTTCTGTAAATTAATGTATTAAATTTTTTTCCCTTGACAGTAGGTTCTGGGAGCTACAGATTCCACTGTTCTTAGCAAGCTGAATAGCAAGGAAGCCCAAATCATTTATCAGAATACAAAAAACCTAAACAAATAAACAAACAAAACCAAACTAATGATAGGAAAGAAACAACCTAAAGGAGGCTGGGTGTGGTCAATGGTACTGAAATCCTCACAATTGTGTGGTTACATTAAGGCCTCATGCAGAAAGCACTGAAAATTGTCACTAACATGAAGCATTTCAAGCATCCATTCCACCACATGGAGAGTGTGTCATATATTATATGCTGTCTGCAGGAAACATTATTGCTATAACAAAAGTTTGTGGTGGCTCTGTCAGAGAAAGCTAACAGGATTGACAGCGCAAGATTTAGTCAGGGTTTATTAGGTGAACTCATCATGTGATAGTTCTATCACCCAAAAGCTTAATTTTTCAGCCTATACTATTAAATGGGAAGGGTAAGTACTAGGATTGCTGTGACACTAAAGTAATGCCACAGAAGAACTGAACTTACAATTACAAAACCAGACAAATCAAGCAGACATTCTCCTCGTGCTCCACAGACATGGACTGATTGCTGACAGAACAAGGGCAAGGTCTGTGTGTCATGAACACTTCCATTCACCTAACACAGGAGTGTTTGCAAAGCTGCTCAGGCCCTTGTCAGACTAGGGTTCTGTCATTACAAAGCATATGTGGTGAGATTCCTTACTATTCATATACTTTAAGGCAAGCTGTGCAATTACTTTGCTTCAGATTTCTATTGTATCAAATCTATTGTTCCACCAACTGCCTCCACTTATTATAGAGTTCTTTATAAACAAGATACATCTGCTAAGCAATTTCTTGGACACCAAGTAAAAAACTGGGCTGAAGATTTAGAGAATATTGTCATTCTGTCATCTGCAATAATTGAAACATTGTTCAACTTTAAGGCTGGCATCCAGTGGAAAGTTAAAAATTATTTCTTCTTCTATTGCAATGTGTTGAATAAAACTTTGCCCTTAGATCATTAAGAGAAAAATATATTTTAAAAAGTAATAGTGGAAATAGAGAATATCAGATCATTATTATGGAATGATTTTTAGGAATAGGGCTGAAGTTGGACTTATAAAAAGTATACTAAACTTTATAGTAGTGTTTATTTATTATCTGGTGAGCACAGTCTATGAATGTCCTTCCCTGGAAGTACAGGCAAAAAGGACAACTTTTAGATGAATAGAAACTGGAATTTTAGGATTGGGATCCAAGGATCCTGTTACATTTATGGAACAAGATAAATGTTTCACAATAGAATGGAATGAAGATTGTGCCCCTATCTGTAATGCAGGTGCCTGAGCTGAGTGTAGCAAGTGATGCAGGAGTTCAATGCCACCTGTCCTTTGTTCCTAGCGCAGGAGGTTGTGTGCTAGTGACTGCTTTGCGTAGGGAATGCTCTCACACACGGTGATGGAGCTCTATCACACCCCAGAAAAAACACTCAAGGACTGCTGTAGGCCAAAGGGGATCGTTCTCCTGAGGATGCAAGCCATGCTGAGTTCTGTTTGCTCCAGGGACCCTGTAACCATCTTATGGCTTGACTTCTTAATATTAGGCTGCAAAATCAGTCGTGGGCACAGGGAAGAGACACTGCATTTCTCTCTTCAAGGCAAGTGTCCTTGTATAACATCTACAATAAACACATTGTATTTTTGCATGACCAATTAGCATTAAAAAAAAGTGTGGGTCTTAAAGTCTGGGTCTTACTCTACTCTTGTGTTTTTGGCTCCCTAATGGAGCTTGAATCCAGTCTACCTTTTATTCTGGTGACTAGCAAATGTTTTTGGGAAATATGATATGGAATCTATATAAACCATGAGAGCTTTTACTCTTCTGTTTCCTTAGTGAGTTACCCACTAAACAATGTGTTTCACCTGGGCGATGGGCAAATGGGGGTGAGCAGGGGAAATGAAGAAGGAAACAAACCGTTCTTTTCTTGGCTACAAATTAGGCTAGCCAATCAAAGCAACACTTCATGGGAAGCCTTTTTCTTTCAGGTGTACATTAGAGCATAGCTATTGGATTAGGTTTGTCTGGAAACTTATGTATGAAAAGACCCAGTGTCTGTAATCTTTTGGTGCTTAAATAGCAGATAGGCAGAGAGCTTTGTGAGGCTGGAGCTGTACACATCAGAGCAGAGCTTTGAACAATTGTTTGGTGTTAAGGTGCCTCCCAGGTTTAAGGCACAGATGGGTATAGATGTAGTTGTATCACCAAGAAATAGTGGAATATGATTGTTCTTTTCTATACAACATGGCACATGAGAAGTCTAATCTGAAAGTGTTTTAGAAATTACTGATTCTATTTGTAAGATTTTTTTAAAGTGATTTATGTTGAAATCCTCATTAAAGATATGGTATGAGTTTAAGAAAAAAAATTGATTCAGCAGCTGGAGGGTCTTCAGACCCAGAGATGTAAACAATAAGTTCCAAATGAAAAAGGGATGACAGGGCTTATGCAGGAAAGAAAAATGCAGAAAGATGTAAAGAAACACTTAAGAAGTGAGCATGGGAATACTGCAGAGAGCAAATGAAATAGGCTGTTAGGATTCCTTCATAGACAGCAGGAAATGACAGATGTGAAAGCTGCAGTAAGGAATCTTTAAATTAAGAGTTAAAAAGCTTTAAGATGGAAGATCAGGGCTAAACAAAATACCCACACTGACAGGCAATGCAGCACAGTTTTTTTCTGTTATATTTTCTCCTCCCTGGTTATATGTGAGCATTTTCCTATAGTTCATGATGTGAAGAAGCTTACTGTGTCTTATTTTCTTAATGATAGAATTCTTTATCATTGTCATTAGTAGCATCAGAACTAGACACATTCAGGGCACTTTTAGAACCCCATCCAATATGTGTGGACTCTCTCAGACTTTTTATAATACTGTAAATAAGGATTTTTAAACTATACTTGATGTCTGTATAAGATACAAACAGCAATGAACCCAAATTACTAACTGTTTAAAAAATGCATAACTAAAATTAATAGTACTGTACTTTTTAAAGAAAGAATTACGGTCCTCTGGCAAGTAAGTGTTTTGCTTGAAATCTGAAAATTGCACATTCAGAAGATAGGCAATGTAGAAATAATGTACACAGTTTATCTGAGTTTTAGGAATGGATTCGATGCAGTTCTATTTAATAAATTCATTTTAAGTCATAAAACATAATACAGCACCAGATACAAAGGAACAGAGAGGAAAAGTTCATGCTGAATAGGTTAATTCCATTGGCTCAGATACTTTAGTGCACAGAAAGTTAAATTAATGAGACTAGAATCTAAAAATAGTCACACAAAAGGCAAATTTGAGGGAGCAATATGATAAAGTGAAAAAAAAAAACAACATAAATAATTTCAGGCAGGAGTAAAGATATTGACTTTATCTCACATACATTACTTTCACCAGAGGACTCCAGAAAAATAGGTTCTACACTGAAGGATCCTGAAACCAGACTCAGACTCAGGTTTTAGTTTTGTATGGTGTAAGGTTGTCTCTGTATCTACATGCATACATTTTGGACAACTGGCTATTGTGGTTATTTGATTTATTTGTTTGTTGCTTGTTGTTTCTGTGAGGATAGTTATTCTCAGCACACAGATTTCAGCCATGCACTGAGGCTGTGCTGCTGAACTCAATTTAGGCCCTGTGAGACTGGCAACAAAGCCACTGCCATCCTAGCTAGTAGGTACATATTTAGTTGGAAATGTATAGAAATCTATGTAAATACATAGGTTGTTACATTTGTCCAGCAAATACTCCCCTTTTAAGAGATACAAGCTTTCATCATCAGGACAGATATTCCAGTGCAGATCTGAACAGCAGTGTGAAATCACTCAAATTCTAAAATGGGAGCAGTGTGAGGTCTTTAGGTGGGCAGGTACTTGAAAGAGCCTCGCTGGAAATACCTTTCCAGATGCCATAGTGATATAAAAGGTGATCTATATCTGATAGCATACATTTCCTGTATTTAACAGCTGTCTGGTACTCTCATTCTTACACACTTCAGTCACATGGGCTGTGTACACATAGATGGCAAATAAAAAGAAGGTACTAAAGACTCTTTGCAGCTTGCTAAGAGCCATTGAGTCACAATTTTCTCTTTTTTGAGGTCCCCTATATTTGTGTACTTGGCTGACTGGAGTAGCTTGATTGGGCAGGGTTGACTCTCACTAGATGCCAGGTGTCCGCTAAAACCACTCTTATCATTTCCCTCCTGAGCTGAGATAAAGTCAGGTAGAGATAACTCACCAGTTGCCTTCAAAGGCAGAACAGTGTCAACTTGGGGCAATTATTTGAATTTACCAGTGAAAATCAGAGGAGGATAATGAGAAGCAAAATAAAGCCTCTTTTCCAGGGTCTGCCAGCTCTCCCCAGTGGTGCAGGGAGAAAGGGAATGAGGGTTACAGGCAGTTCATCCCAGGTTGTTTCTCCCACTGCTTCCTTCTCGGGGAAAGGAGTCTTTCCCCTGTTCAATTGTGGGGTCCCTCCCATGGGAGATAGTCCTCCATGAATTTCAGTTTGAGTCTTTCCCATGGGCTTCAGTTCTTACACTGCTCCAGCATGGGAGGGTGCAGCCCTTCAGGAGCAGACTCCTCCAGTGTGGGTCCTCCATGGGGTCACCAGTCCTGCCAGCAAACCTGCTCCACCGTGGGCTCCTCTCTCCATAGGGCCACAGATCCTGGCAGGAGCCTGTTTCATTGCAGCCGTCCCAGAGGGTCACAGCCTCCTTCAAGCATCCACTTGCTCAGATGTGGGCTCCTCCACAGGTTGCAGGTGGATCTCTGCATCCCTGTGCATCCCCATGGGCTGCAGGGGCACAGCTGCCTCACCATGGGCTGCCCCAGGGGCTGCAGGGGAATCTCAGCTCCAGTGCCTGGAGCACCTCCTGCCCCTCCTGTTCCTCTAACATATTCTCACTCAACTCTTCTCTGTCTGCAGTTACTTCTGCCCAATAAATTGTATTTTTCCTTCTAAAATATGTTACCACAGAGATCTTTCTACCATCATTGATGGGCTCAGCCTTTGCCAGCAGTGGAGCTGGCTGGCATTGGCTCTCCTGAACATGGGGGAAGTTGCTGGAAGTTGTAGCCCACCCTGCTACCAAAGCCTTGCCGTGTAAACCCATGGTAAATGGTTTATATTTGCCTTACTTGTTCCTTCTGAAATGTGTTCTCCATTTATCCCAGCTTATGGGTTTTCCTGCCTTTGTCCCTTCAGTCACATTACTCCGTGACTACATCCATGTGAGTGAATAAAACAGACAATAGTCCAGTCATTTAATCCTGAGTTCAACTGTGGCATGATTTGGGTGCATACATAGCTAATCTTTTACCATCCAAAATACATTCACTACATTCAAACTCCTCATAAGTGGTCCCTAACCAGCACTTCTTCACTTCATCTGGACACTGCTGGAAAACTGCTAAGTCACTCAAGTCAAAATCATGCCAGAGCCTCGCTAAGAGTATAGCAGCATGAATAATCACATTCCACTTCTCCATTTGCTGTTCTGTCATTAATTAATAGGGACAGAAGAGAATATTAATAATAGAGGGCTATAACCAAAGATGTAAAGAATTCTTTGTGTTTACTTTCTTCTTATACTATGGATTGTTACTCAGCCTTCCCTGTCATGAGAACATAGGGAATGAGACAAATGCAGATTAAAAAGCTAGATGAAGGGATAAAAATAAAGAAACAAGCATCCTAACTAAAAGCTTTACATTTCAGATGAAGTAAAGTCTGGCACTTGTATGTGTTGATTTCTTTGTCTTTCCAGATTCTTTGGCACTGAATTCATTGAGGGGATAAAAAGAGAGACATGAAGAAGAAATTTCAATGATACCATATTTAGCAGTTCTGTCATCCTCTAGAATGGTAGTGATATGGGCCTCTGTCCCTTTGACCAGTCAGGTCAGCTTATCAAAGCACAAACAGGCTTTTTTTAGTAATCAAACACAACTATAAAAAAGTAATTAAACTTATAATGGAGACCAAACAATAATGTAAATTATACAGTCATGAGCATATATCCCATCCAAAGAATCTGTAGTATCCCATCCATGTCAGCCTTTCCTGATATATCTTTGTCTATACACAACCAAAAGATAGTTTCTTTTGGGTATCTCCTCATTCCTTTCACTCAGCAGTTCCTACTGTATCATACTAAAGATACCATTGAAATTCAGCACGGATCAACTTGAAAATTTTGAGTGAAAGCATTACGGATAGGATTCACCCCCTCAGTTTAACTGATAATGAATCAAGATAAATGGTCACTTCTGGGAGATAATTCAGCCAATCTACTATAGATGCCTAGGTTAGGATGAAAAATCATATCCCAGGCTGCATGTTTTTGTCCATTAGCTGTAAATGGAATCTATATGAGTAGCTCATATGGAGACATGGCCTGACACTGAGTCAGAGATCTGAGCTGAAAAAAACCCAGTAAAAAGAGATTATGTATCCCTATACTAAGGATTCCAACCTCTTGTCTCAG
Organism: Melospiza georgiana; assembly: GCF_028018845.1. Taxonomy (NCBI): domain Eukaryota; kingdom Metazoa; phylum Chordata; class Aves; order Passeriformes; family Passerellidae; genus Melospiza; species Melospiza georgiana. Next base: position 95,456,934 of record NC_080432.1, read on the forward strand.
TGAGAAAGAAAATACTGCTTTATGAACTGAAAAATGTGTTCTTCAGGCTGCATCCTTTGTAAAGCAATGAATATGGAGAGGGATGTAGGCACAGGTCACTGTTTCTGGAGCACTCTTAGGAATAGCCCCATGAGAAGCTCCATACCAGGAGCTCTCTGAGTGGGTGTTGTGCCGTCAGTGCAGCTGGTCCTCTGCTCCCCTGCTGTCTTCCTGCTGTATCCCAGTATCTGGAGAATAGCTTTGGCTTCCTCATTCCCTGGTGCCCTGCTGAGCTGTGGAACCCTGAGAGAAGGCAAGAAACTGCCAAACTCCATTGAATCATTATAAAGCTGTGAGATAAAATATCTTGCCTCCCTCATATTGACTTCCTGGGGAGAAAAAGGAGGATGAAATGAATGCCAGTCATCAGCTAAAGCCATCTCGTTATCTGCCCAGACAGAAGTCAAGTTAAAACAATTAAGGGCTGCCTGAACCTGATTCACAAAGAAGTGTGGACCAGGTGGGAGTGACTGGCTAAATTTCCTGCCCTTTCAAACCCAGCATATCTACTTCTGTTCACAGATAATCTCAGCACATTTCTTCTCAAACCTAAACATATGTCTTTATACCAAATATTGCAGATATCACAAACCAAACAAGGCTTCATAGCAGTCAAGGACCTTTCCTACTTAAGGGCATACCTGTAGATAAACAAAAAGTATTTTCTGCTGTCTCTGTGGTGGAGGAAAACAAGATAATTCCCAGAAAATCAATCGCCTTTTGACTTTTGGAAATAGTACTTGGCTGTCAGGATGAAAAGACTTGAGAAACAGAAACCAAAAGGAAAAGAAATTATTATTCCATTTTATGTAGTACTTACACTTTTTATGTGGAGTAATCGGTCCAGTTTTGGAGCATCAATCACATGATGCTGCAAAGACATCATTTTGTCCATCAGCACAAGTCTTGAAATATTGGAGTCCAGTGATGAACAACCAGGATGATTAAAGAGCTGGACCACATGATGTGCAGAAACACTGAAAAAAAACTAGTTTGTTCACTTGAGGAAGAAAAAGCTAAGGGGAGAACTTAGGCTTCAGCTACTTGTACAGAGAGTAGACATAAGATGTTAGTGTGTAGAAAGAGACAAGACGTAAGTTGTAACAAAAAATAAATCCATTTAGAAATAAGAGTGAATTTCTGATTATGACAGTGGTCAAACACTGGAATAGAATTCCCAGAGATGCTGTGGTATTTCTATCCTGGAAGACCCTTAAAGCTGAACTAACAGAACAGGGCCCTGATAAGTGCTCTAAGTTGGCACTTTTATTGAGCAGAGCAGGTGTTGTACCACAAAGCCTCTCGAGGTCCCTTCCAGCCTCAGCTACTGCTTGATTCTGTGGCAGCAGTGCGCTGTCAATAGCATGTGACAGTCTCTGAAGATCAAAGAAAGGCAAACAGTATCTTGTGGTGAAATGACAAAATCTTAAACATATTGGCTTGAGTCGGAACCTAGATAACCTTTAGGAAGCTCTTGCAGTGTGGCACTTGAAGCAAAATTACCTCAGTCATGATCTTGTCAGAAGACCTGTCAGATATCCTTAGATCATTTTCCAAAACTCATACTGATACAGGTAGCTCATAGGGATTTGGATTGGGAAAACACGGATGAATAACAAATGACAGAAAATTTTAGAAGTATGTTGCTCTGTTTTACCTGGTGCTCTCTGTCTTTATATTAATAGGAGTAACCCAAGTAAGAACATCCATATTCTGCCAATACTTAGAGTGAACATTTGTAGATCAGGATGCTTGCTATTCATGCAGGTGTGACACAAGCAGAGGCATGATAATAGGTCATATAAAGGTCAAACAAAAAGGAGTGTTTCAGGGCACTGGTTATGTAAAACACCTCTGCCTTTAGACAAGAATGCACTGATTTGTACAGAAAACTAAATCTTCAAAATGCTTTCATACCAAAATAATTTATTAGTATTCTTCTAAAAATTGTTTAACTAGCAAGAAGATGAATTTAAAAGTAATATCTTTATGTGTTAGTCTTTATGTGTTAGTAATCATTCCACAAAAGGAAAGAAATTCAGATTAGTCCTTAGGGAAAAGTAAAAAAGAAACAAGAAAAAAAGAAGGTAGTACTTAAATTTTCAGCAAGCAAAACCAGATAAAAAAGTACCTATAAGAAATGAGAAGATCAAAACATAAGGAATTAAAACAGACATAAGGTGGCAAATTGTGCATATTGAAAGGTCTATATGGGCTTGATGCACTGTAGTCCTCACTATTAATTTATAATACTGACTCCTACTGTAACATGCTGTGTTCTTCAGCTCAGGACTTCCTTGCCATGCTTAATGGCTTCTACTCTCCTTTTATTTTACTTTGAGCATTGGTTATTAATTGAATACTATAATTCTAGGAGAGTCTAAACAATAAGTCCCAGTATTATAATGATTGTAAGTAGTTTTAGCAAGCTGAGAAGTGGGAAAATAAAAAATGGAATATAATGGAATAGTCATAGAGAGAATCAATTAACTAAGTGAACAGTTAATTTTTTCTTTTGACTTTCACTAAGTGTATAAGGTCCATAAAGGAATCAATTGTTATAACAACCAAATTGCTTGGGTCTTTACCTATAGCACTTCCAGCATAAAAGAACTTTAGGAAATTTTGCAAAGGTGAAGAAAGGATTCTTCATGCACATGGTCAATTTCAGAGTTTAGTGCATCCCTGAAATAGGCATATTCAAATGCTTAGGCTCTAATCCAAATTCCACGTCAATAGGAGTGTTTAGACTCCCATGTAGGAGTGTTTAGACTTTTAGGAGACCTTGCTTAGGTCCTTGGAGAGTTACACCTCTGTTTTTACCATATGGAGTGGAGAAGCTGAGAGCTCACTGGGTTTTCCACCTCTTCAGTTTTCTTTCTCACAAGATTCTCCCCGAGACATCAATGTACAAACAATCCCCCTCCCCATATTACGCCGTAACTTTCTAAGATTTGGAATTCATTTGTGCCAACATTGTCTTGCTAAATCTTTCTCATAGGCCAGCTATCAGAGACTGTAGTGTGGAGATGTGTGCATGCACTTTGCATTACAGCTTAAAGGGAGAAGAATGGTGATGCTGTAGTATCATGTGCTGAGCACTTAGGAATTGACAAGTAACAGTGGCAAGAGCAGTGAAGTGTTTTAAATCAGGAAATGCTGCCTGGATAATGAAACCATCCATCTGGGCAGGAAGCCTGTGTGACCACATGTGGGTTTAGCTTCTTAGCCATCATGTTTGCCCATTCTTGGAAGAAAAGTGAGTAATTTGATACACAGACCACAGATCCGGAAAGTCTTGTTTCCGAAGTCTTTGTCCTTTGGTAGGAATGTAGCTGCTATTTCTGAAGTATCATTGCCTCTCTCTGCAGAATCTCTCAGTCTAAATGCTGTGTATTTTCCTTTTCAAAAGGAAGGTGCTGTTTTGCATGACTCCCTAAACTGAAACCAGCAAGCCATTTCTTCTGAAAAAATTGGATGTGGTAGGAAAAAAAGGAGGAAACAGTCAAGGATATAGAGGCTGTAATTCTTAGGCTCCTGTGACTCCTGGAATGACATAGAGTCACTGAAGTTCTCTGTGTCTCAATTTCCCATCTGTAAATGGGGTTAAAGTACCTACCTCACAGGGGTGTTGTGAGGCTTTTTAAAATAATGTTTGTAAAGTGCTTTGAGATCCTTGGATGAAAGGTGCAATAAGAAATCAAATTATTCACTTTTTTTAGCGCAATACAAGTGCACTTCTGTCGAAATGGCTAAAGGCTGCCAGCTCTTAATAGCTGTTCTACACTACTCCACTATAATTTCTTCCTGCTATTTCTTATATCTGCTGAGAGTTAAAAAGAACAAATTATATAATCTAGAATGTCTAAATTGTCATGATATTTTGTGGAAGAGGGCTAGAATAATCTGATATTCTTTTTAAACTGCATTGCATATTCTTTGTCTGTGCAGCCCTAAAGTTAACATAAAAAGGATATAATATAACTTTGTGCATTCTTCACCTAAACTGGCTAGCTTATGTCTTTGTGAGACAAACTCAATCTCTTCACAAAATAAAAACCTTCCGTTTGCATCACTGGTTCCAAAACTTATGCAAGGGGTAGAGTAAATCTTTTACCTCTCCAGGATTTGCAGTCATTCAACAGACAGCCATTAAACAGCACACTGTAAAGGTAGTTACTGAGTTACAGATCAAATCTAAGGAATTGCAAAAATGTGAAATGAAAGCAAGATTAAACTTTACAGACCTGAATCAAAGAAAAGGCATATAGTTCACATAGAGCTGATGTTGTAACATACTTCCTAGAAGACCCTTAACTAATAAACAAACTGATTCAGTATTCAAAATTTCATTTTGATAAATAGATGATACAGGCACCTCACCAGAGCAAGCTTAGAATCCAGCTGTTGTTGAGGGGATGACATGGCATACATAAATATCTTCCTCATTAAAATTAACTGCTGCATGGAGGTAAGAGATATGAGTAAAATAGTTGTTAGAGAAAGGAGATACAAAAAAGGCCAAGAATCAAAATATGAGAAAGGAAACTTATTCAAATATTTTGCTTTCCCACATCTGTTGTCTGGGATTAGTGCTTTACACTTTCTTCTCTTCCACTACCTTTTCCTTCTTCATTTTATGACTGAATGGATGGGAGAACAGAAGAGGATATAGCCAAACAAACAGAATAAAAATACTGTAGTTATAACTTTCACTCAGCTTACCTACTCAAAAGTAATTTAGATGTCTTCTGTCATATGGTAAATGATTCATATTTTGACTTTTCACTTGTGGAGGCAAGGTATAACATATTCCTCTCCTTGGTGATCATTTACAAACACATCCCCCTCTTTTAAGAAACAATCTCTGAAAATTTTCACGTTTCAAAAGTTGGCCTATAATAGTCACTGCATACCTGAGCAGTTCTCAGGATGACTTAGGAAATTTCTTTTTTTTCCTACTTTGTATTTCAGTATCATATTACAGCTAGATTTGGACTGATTTCACCAGTGTTTGTTGATATCTCATCCTAAACTTGAAGGCATTGGCAATTTTGGAGCTATAGCTTGTTGCTTCTTTAATTACTTCGATATTCTTTTGCTGCATCTGATTGCCCATGAGTATAGTTACAAGAAGCGCTCCACAAAAGCCTCAGTTTCTATGGAACAATCTCCATGGCACCACGTTATATCCTTAATGTTTAAATTAATGTGGGATTTGTTTGTACATTTTACTTTAGAAAATTATTAGTGTGTTTATTTTTCAAATAGCACAGACTATCTGTGCTATCCACTAATCTTTCATTGCTTTCTTCTATTCAGTTATTCAAGATGGACATTTTTCAAATAGGAAGTGTAAGTGGCAATCCTTACTTGTACACTGAAAATCTGATACCCTGATACTTTAATTTTTGTGGCACTGAAAGATAAATGTGAATTATGATGATCATGAAAAACATAGCAACTAAAATAAAACCACCTTTTATGATAAACAGATAACCCACTACTGGCTTGGAATATCTTGTGATGTAGAAGTACCATACAATCTTCCTTATTAATTATCTTTCCTCTGTATTTAAGCAGATAATATGTAAGATATTTTACCATTAGAGCATTTTTTTTCTAGACATAGCCTAGTCATCAACCAGTTCTGCTGCTTAACTACAGCCTACTATCATCCCAGGATCCCTAACCACTGTGTAGAAGAAATACTATCTTGTGGCTGAAATATTAATTATTGTGCTATTTAGCTTTGTATATACAACTCTTGATTTGTTATCTTGATTATTGACATAAAATCTATTTTTATCAAACACTATTTCCTATTACCAAAATGTTAGTGCACAAGCCACCTACTACTGGAAATTTCTCACTTTGATTTGTTTAATTTAAAATATGAGCCACACTTCAGAAATTGCTATGTGTTTAGGTGTACTAGTGTTGAAAATACATCTAAGCTGAAAAGATGCTATCAGAAGTTGATGGATTAGCTCTTGAGCAGGTGTTAATTATCCTAGCTCTACTGGTTTCTTTCAGTTTGCACCAGCTGGAAAACTGGACTAGCATGACACTGTAATGACAGATCTAGGCACTTTTCTTGTCCAGTGCTGGAAAATGTTGAAATACAGCTTGGGTAGCCACTTATCAAAATATTTGTTATGCAGTGTTCATTACTCCATAATTATGAATGTATGTTTGGGTCTAATAATGACATAACTGAGTGAACATGAGATACCAGAAGATGCTCTCTGAATGATACTCATCTGATTGAGTATGGGTATCTTTAAGGTGGGCATCAAGTCTGAGTCCCTTTGTTGTCAATGAAGAGAAACAGGCACTTCCAGTGGTTATCAGTTTTATTCTCAAGAAGGTATCTTAACCAGATCAGGTGGGCTGTGTCCATAAAGTGTCTGCTTTTCTTACTGACTGAGGACAGAACTGTGGATGCAGATGTAGGTGTTGGTGTCTGCCTTGCTCATGACTAAAGTTAGGTGAGGTGAATCTCCTCCTCAGTGCCTCTCATTGGCTCCATCTTATTAAGCCCTCCCTATGTTATTCAACAGTTACTAGACCAAAGATGAGTAAAATGTGGTAACTCTGCACCATTCTGTTACAGTACAAATAACAGCCCTATTACACATACATGACTATAAAATTTGGGCTAGCATATTTACTCAAAATTATATTGTGCATATAATTCCTTCTATCCTCCTTCCATGTAACAACACTGTTAAAATTCTTGACTTCTCCACAGTTGAACTGAGAGATTTTGATTTTACTGATGGATCCACTAAGTAAAATGCCATTTTAATCTTCTTGTATTGCTATTGGTCAACTAGTGTTAATTGTGTGTATGGTGTTAAAAATGTGACTTTTCCTTCCTGGAGTATACTCTTTCTCTTTTGGTGAATGGCATTCATCATTAAGAGAATAAATCCAGTAGTACTCACCCTTTGCCATCTACCATATTTACAGGAAATACAGGAGTGAGAAAAGTTGGAAACATAGGCAATTATGTCATCTGAATAATGTGATTGCCGTAAATCCCATAAAATTGTGAATATAGAAGTGAAAGGAGAAACATAAGTATTTATGCCATAATATTCAGCAGTAGTAGTAATTAGCATTTTGATTGCCTTTTTCTTATCAGTTCTGTGAAAGAAATTCATGTGAATAGCAAATAAACAAAAATAGCCCTATGGACTATAGAGAATTCAGTTCAAATGGGTCAGCCATAGTGTTCTAAAATTGCTGTATGATTAACAATATTTGACATGCAGTTTGTTTTCTGTCCGTGCGATTGCAACAACAGTTCCAATTGTAGCCACTTTTTTCTTTTCTTTTCCTTTTTCTTTCTTTCTTTGTTTCTTTCTTTGTTTCTGTTTTTTATACAGAAGACCATCAAATGAATTGTCACAATACTCGAATAATGCAAGACACAGAAAAAGACGATAACAATAATGATGAGTATGATAATTACGATGAACTGGTGGCCAAGTCATTGTTAAATCTTGGCAAAATTGCAGAGGATGCAGCATACAGAGCCAGGACAGAATCAGAAATGAACAGCAATACATCTAATAGTCTGGAAGATGATAGTGACAAAAATGAAAATATCGGTCGAAAAAGTGAGCTGAGTTTAGATTTAGACAGTGATGTTGTTAGGGAAACAGTGGACTCCCTTAAATTATTAGCACAAGGACATGGTGTAGTGCTTTCAGAAAATATTAATGACAGAAATTATGCAGACAATACTTCACAGCAAGACAATAGGAATATGAACTTTGTAATGCTAGGAAAGCCTGTGAACAATGGACTTACAGAAAAAATAGTGGAGGAGAGTGATGAAGAGGTATGTCTCAGCAGTTTGGAGTGCTTAAGGAACCAGTGTTTTGATCTGGCTAGGAAACTCAGTGAGACAAACCCACAGGAAAGAAATCAACAGCAAAACATGAACACTCGTCAGCATGTCAGGCAAGAAGATGACTTCCAAGGAAGAACACCAGACCGGAATTACTCTGATATGATGAACCTAATGAGGCTTGAAGAACAGTTGAGCCCCAGATCTAGGACTTTTTCTAGCTGTGCCAAGGAGGATGGTTGTCACGAAAGAGACGATGATACCACCTCTATTACTTCAGATAGGTCTGAAGAAGTGTTTGATATGACAAAAGGTAACTTAACCCTGCTTGAGAAAGCAATTGCTTTGGAAACAGAGAGAGCAAAAGCCATGAGAGAAAAAATGGCAGTGGAAGCTGGAAGGAGGGATAATATGAGATCATTTGAGGAACAGTCTCCAAGACACCTTTCTGGAGATGACAGGAAGCCTAAACCAAGTGACGGCCATGTCAAAAAGCCATATTATGGTAAAGGTAATATTTCTATATACCGTATGTTATGTCATGAGAAAGTGTGAGCTAACATGTTAAGTTTTTGCATAGATTTCTGAAATGAAGTTATTAATTCCACATAATGTGAACTTTCTTAAAATTGTAGTATGACATGATTGTAAAATCGCATCATGCTATGATTATAAAATGAAAGAACTCATTCTGCAGTGTTAGAAATATGTACAGTATATCATTGGCTAAATTAAAAAAAGCAACTTCTTAGGGAAACAAAAAAAGAGATCATGTTGAAAGAGGCAAAGATTTTTCTCAAGGTTTTAATATATTTTATAGTAATAATTAAAAAAGATAATTCTGTTGCAAACTATATTGAAGAGGGGGGGTTTATGTAGCAGATAGTCAATCAGCTATGAAGTGCATATATTACAGATTGGATTGGGTAGGTGGCATCATGACTTATAAAATTATCATCAAATGACAGTTATTGATGAAGCCTCTCCTGTCTAAAATGTAGAATGGCCTGATAGAAATTGAACAGTATCAAAATGACCGATAACATAAGATAAGGGCAGTGACTGCACATTAATTATCTTAAGATACTAAGGTAATGGAAAGCATTTGCTATGCAAGGCATGGTGTGGCCTGGGCTGAGATCAATAGCAATTTCTTTCTTATGTGCATTCCACTTCACTGGTTTCATTCCATTGTGGAAACAGTTAAGGTGCTGCCTTGACCATAATTCAATACAAGAGAAACAAACCAAAAAAAAAAAAAAACAATAAAAACCAAACCAAACAAAAAAAGTCACAACAGACTAAAGGTTACCTTTAGAATGCCTTTTATTTGCAGGATAATCATGGTGATGGTGTGTTTATATTATGACACCCCTCTTTAACGTGTTTACATCTGTACATGTAGGGCCATGTTGTATTAAGTGTTCAATACCTCCTGAGATTCACTAAACACCCCTGATTCCCATTGACTTTAGTGGAAGTTAAGGACGTTGTATTTCTTGGGAGATGCTAAACAGGGACTAAGTTTATCTTATATTTGTTGCAAAAATATTTGGTTTGCTTTCTACAATTAAAATGGTGGGCGTTTTTCTCTTTTTTTATAAATCTCTGTTTTGAAAAAGTAATCTGCCTGTGACATTCACGTAGGCAGACAACATCTTGATCCAAGAAAGTTTTGGTCATTTTTCACAAGTCTGAAACAAAAGTAATGATCAGTCTTTTAGAAAAGCATGTAAATTACTGATGTCAAACACTGGTGCAATGTATTTTAGTGAAGGTTTGTTTGTTCTAACCACAAATATATAGTCCAGTGTATACTGTAGTAACTTTGGGTATTTGGGGAAGACAGCTTTATTTAGTTAGTGTGTTACTGCATAGCCATGTGGATGTTGTGCTAAATGTTGTTCATATATGACCTACTATGGATGCATTTCCCTGTGAATATATGTCTCCAAAACCACAGAAAACATGGCAAACAAAAATTAATTTAGAACAGTTTTTAAATTCTGGTATTGTTCAGTCTTTCCAGTCTTTATATAGCTGGGAAAACCTTTTTGCATATGGGCCTGCTGTCTCCAAAAAGCCTATATTATTTCTGACAGTGAGAAATGTATGGATATCCTATTTTAGTAAATTCTATAGCTTCTTTGAACCATCCTGTTTCTTGGGAGCTGCAGGCTGAATTGGTAATAGGTCCAAGGCTCACCAGGGACTAAATACTGTGGGAGTTTGGACCATGAAATTTTGTGGAGTGTATAATTCTTGACCTTTTTAATATAAAAAGAAAAAAAAACACCCTTATTTAAAACAATACAAAACAAAACACACACACAAAAAAACCCAACAAAAAAAATCCCAACCAAAAAAAAAACAACAAATAAACCTCAACAAAAAAAACCCCAAACCAAACCAACACAACAAACCTGTGGGAAACATTCTGGTAGTTGTTGAGAGAAGAAGCTTGAAGTAAGACAGTTGCTTGTATCATTTGTTCTCCAGTCACATGTTAACTTCCAAATAATGCTGGAAGAGATGCTTTCAGAGATATATGGTATAGTTAGGTGGAAACTGTCTTGGGAGCACAGGTTTGCAGTGAGAACTGCCTCTTGGGTTCAAAGATCACTGAAACAACTATTAAGGGACCACTAACCATTTCCCCCCTGCCATTTTAAGCTTTCTAAACAGGTTTCTCTTCTGAAATTTATGCATTTTGAAACCATTTAAAGTCCTTTGACACCCTTCACTCAGGAAATGCTTTCATTGTGGCAAGGAGTGAGAAAAGGTTGAAGAGTTCAGTAAAACTGCAATATCTCTCCCAAACAGCAGAAAAGGATTTACAGAACAGTATCCATTGTTTCATAAAAAGTTGTAAAAAGTTTACTCAACTGTCTTCCATTAAAAGCAATGGGAAATTGTGCAAGTGCAATTTTATGCAAGTTTTGAAATCATTAAGAGTAGTATACAGCATCTTTTCTGACTTGTTAGACCATAAAGGCTCTAAGGCTCTGATATGGGCTATAACTTTATGATGTAGACTTGAAAACAGAGCAGGATTTGCTTGATGCTGTAGGATGCAAGTGTCTAGATCCTCGGCTGCTCTAAATTACAATACCTTCACTGACTTTGGTGGAGTTCTAACAATGTCGAGTAGCTAAAGTTCCTCTAGTTTAAAGTCTCTAAAAAGCCATTATGGTCTATTAATCATCTACATTTTTTGCAGTCCTTGAATATTGTTATATTTACATAATTTATATTTCATTTACATTATCTATTCACTTTTCTAATACTTTTACACATCCCAAAGTACTTGACTTGATGAGTTGCTTAGAGTTGTGTATGTATGTAGCTGTGGGCTTGCTGTTCTAGTGGTCTCAGCACAGGCCTATCTGGCAGGAATTCAAATCCCTCCTCTGACATTTGCTCCTTCTGTGGCCTTGGGTATAACTTCTTGATCTCTTTCTTCAATTTCTTGATGTATGAGATAATGGTCTTTCCAGAAGTGTTGTGATAACTGTATAGCACATTGGAGATAGATTTATATGTTTATTTGTTGTTAAAGAGCATGAAACAAAGATCTGTGTTCTATAGTCCACATGCAAGTTAAGTAAAATAAAACCATTATAATTAGGAGTTCTATTTGCAAAATATAAGGTTTAAGTATGATATTACATTTTAAGAATGGGTTTAAAACGTGGAGAGTCATTACAAGGAGCTAAAAATGTTCTGTAAAATGAAGCTGTTTTGGAAGAACTTAAAAAGTAAAAGTATATATAGAACATACTAGAAGGAAATCAGAGAAAGATAAGTACAAAACAGAATGTGAACTCTGGATTGTATTGATTCATGATGAAAAGAATGGGTTGTCCGTGAAGTTCCACAAGTACTGAAATTTCCCCCTATTGTACTGAGGGTTTTGTTTGTTGAAGCTGGGATGGAATTTAATGTAAAAAAGGCTTACTGGAAAACAAGTAGCAAAATCTTATTTTACAGAGATGAAAGCATAAATACTGAAGCAGAGGAATTACAAGAGCAACATAAAATTATTAAATGAGGGTAGTTCAGATTGGGTACTGAAAGGAATGATGGACTAAAAAAGATGTTTGTGATTTTGAGCTAAAACTGGAGCAGTTTGAATATCCTGAATTTCATCCCTTTAATACTGATATGAAAACCAGCAATAATGTCAGAAACCTGGCAACTGTGGTCAAGATGATAAGATGTAATTTGTATCATGTGCTTGTCTGGAAGAATAGATGTTCTACACATGTTCTGTTAAAAAAATAAGCAGATAAAGTTATGTGAGAAATTTTTAAATTAGGTTAATGACACCGGTATTCCATTACATCATTGGCAGAAAACTTTATTTTGTGGACAAAATGTCTAGTTAGACATTTCTTTGATTTGTAGGCAGAAGTTCCAAAAACATTCTAAAAGGTCATTAACCTTTCAAGCATATGAATATTCAAATGTTACATATGCATGTTGGTAATGGCCCAGATTTACATGCAAGTGATACTTTCAGTAATTCTGATTACAATGTTTACTCCACCATAATTTATTGAATATCAAGCAATATTTATGTAATTTTACCACTTTGTAAGGAATTTAAAGAAAACAAAAGTAATTTCCTCATTGTGCCTTGGAAGAGGGATTTTTGTGGAGTCATTATGCTGAAGAGCTGGGTTTGCTACTCTCAGGACATTGAACGGCTATGACAGTGCATTTGCAGACCTTAACATGTGAGGCAAATAAAGAAGGGAAACTCCAACTAAACAGTTTCCAAATGACCTTTCACCCTTGAGCTAATGCTTGCCAGCAGAACATTGATTGACAATGGTACGGCTTTGCTATAAAAAGGTCATTTTCCAATCACTGTGAATGGATATTGCCATGATCATAGGAGCCTGCAGTCTGAGAAGAAGATAACAGGATAAAAGTGACAGAACTGTGATAAGAAGTAGAAGGGGTTTTTTTCCAGTTTTCATAATAACATTTACCAAAGAGTAAATGACATGATTAAATGAACCTTCTTACAGAAATGTGAAAAGACTCATTCACTTGACACATTTGTTGTAAATTATAGATCCCTCAAGAACAGAAAAGAAAGAAAGCAAATGTCCTACCCCTGGGTGTGATGGAACTGGCCATGTAACGGGGCTTTACCCCCATCACCGCAGTTTGTCAGGATGCCCACACAAAGATAGGGTCCCTCCAGAAAGTAAGTTCACATTCTTTCATGGAAACTGGGGATAAAACAACAAAAACTTTTCTAGCATGCTTTTTAAACCTTTTATTTAAAAAATTAATTTCATTTTTCAGTATGGTTTGTCTCAAGTTAGTCAACTGTTCTGTGTTATACTTTTTCCTTTATTCCATCATTTCCATTCTTTACTAACTTTACACAAAAAGAACAACTTTTAAAGCTGTATTCTTTGATTTTGAGAATCCTAGGTTATTTTTTAATAGACATATTTAGTCAATAGAGAAAAAGGTTTCCAGAAGATGTGCACTGCTTTTGCTTCTGCGTGCTAATGTCACATCAACTGTCCTTATTGTCTTGTACAGGAATAATTATTCCTGAAAAACTTGCAACCCCTTTCCGTTTTGATTGCTGTGTCTGAAACATAATTTATATTAAACTAGAGCATATTATAAAAACTAATAATTTGGCTATTTACTTAGCTACAGAACTCAGGATTTTGAGCAAACAACCCCTCTCAGTCACATGAGTGGAACTTTCTGCCATGTCAGCAAATTCTGTGCATAGGAAGTTCACCCATATGAGCTCATGGACACCCACTAAAGGCAGAGTGCTTCTTTTCTGGAAGTCACCTCCTTGTCTGGTGAAATCAGCATAGTTCTGTTGAAGCTAATTACTCTGTGCTGGTTTTCATCAGGAAGTGTCTAGCTAAGATCCAATTATCTTCCACACCAGTTTTAAAATGTTGTTGTGGATTCCATTCCATATGGACCTAAAATCCTCACTGTCCATTAGCACTTCTAGACTTAACCTCAATGAATTTGCAACAGCCTTAAGGAAGTGTTGTAAAGATGGTCAGAACTAAAATGGTCCCCAGTTTCCAAAGGAAAGTAGATTCTGATGGACAGGAAAACAGAAGTAGATTAGCACTGCAAGAGTGGCAGACATAACAAGTCTCCTCTTTCCTGGTACAGCGGCTTCTTCCAGAAGTAACGTAATGAGGAAGTGCTTTAGGAAACTTTGCTGTAGTTTGGTTGGTCTCTGAATACAGTAGGAAAAATAAAGTAATTTCTCTGCTTTCCAAGACCCTGTAATTTTCTGAAACACAAATATTTATTCAGTTGCTCAAAGTTCTATCATTTTTTCAAATGGTAAATAAAAAGCTCTTTAGAAGACTTTGCAAATCAAAGAAGAATATAGCTTTAAACTGTTTGCATGCTCTTGTACCTACTAAAATGACAAAGGTGAGCTCATCTTTTTTTTTCCTGTGATGTTGGCCTTGTGAAGCATGTTTCAACAACAGCTTTAAATATTAGGAATTTCAGAGTGAAGCTTTTGCATCTACACACATTTTATCACACTGATGATGGGGTGATGATGATGATGATGGTTGTCTTTTAATGAGTATACATAGTCTAATTCTCAAGTCTCTGAACAGCTTTTATTCAGTTCTTAACTCAGTCAATGTATCTACTGATTTTATTAGATTTTTTTTTTTTTTTTTTTTTGAGTGAGAACTAAATACAGGCTTCCAGACCACTTCTTGTGTGAGAAAATGAGAACTTCACAAGGGCTGGATAGCCTTTTTCCCATTGAGTGATATACTGCTATCCAGCTCTGAGACATGGATTCAGATATGCCTCATATCATAAAAACTCTTCAGTGTTCCCAAAAAGTTCTTGATAATTTGGCCCTTCATAGCATGAGCTTTATGATTTAGAGGGGTACTGCTCTGAGCAGCCTTGGAGTAAGTTTTCCATCCAGCTTGCAGTGGATGCAGATGTAAATCAGTTTACTTGCTTAAGCTTGTACCACTTATTTCTTTTTTACATTTTTTTCTGCCATCCCTCAATTTTTAAGTACTTAATTTTGGTTCTTAGTATTTTGAAAATAATTTTCACATTTGTAGAGAACACGAGTGAAAAATAGAGCATCCATTCTGCTCACTATGTAGATATGAATGATATATCTATGTGGAAGTGAGCAGAACTGGCCCCTAGTTCAATCGGGCTGCCTTATAGTTAGGGTTAAATTCTGTTCAGGGTTATACTAAGGTGTGTTTCAAATAATTCAATGTTCTACCAGTATAACTTGAGAGCAGATTTTCAGCTCATGAGTTTGATACTGTGTTTATAAAGCTGTGTATTAAGAATACATACATTTCCCGAGAGAGTTTTGCAGTCTGTAATTTTGTTTTTGTATGGTTGCTAGCTCACTCTTTACTGTTGAGCTGATCTTTTCTCAGTGGTTCTTATTGAAGAAGATGTTGGGCGTCTTCTGCTTCACTGTTGCACCAGAGATGCATTTGTTTATAGGTTCTGTAACCTCCATAACTTTCACTGTTGCCCTGTGTTAATGAGCATAGGGTCACAATACTTAGTTTCCTCATCAGGCTTTATTGGCTATGTGTGTCACGTGTATTTTGAGGAATGCTGGTTGTTAATGAATCCTGCTTTGTTTTAAAATGGTTTCATATATACTGGGATTTGATTTTTTTTTTCTTGTTTTCATACTCTGCTGTTTTCTCTTACTCTCCTTGTCAAGTTCTTGCCATGCATGAAAATGTTCTTAAGTGTCCTACACCAGGCTGCACAGGCCGGGGCCACGTAAATAGCAACAGGAATTCCCACCGAAGGTAAGGATGCCGTCGCTGGACACCAATCTAGAGGGAACAGTGCCTCCCAACTGCAGCCCTTCTAGCAGTCCATTGGTGGGGGGGAGTGAGTGTGTGTCGTTGTTCTGTTCTGAGGATTGACAGATGGTGCTTCGTGTGCTTTATCGTGTAATTTTAAGGAATTACATTTATTCATGTATTTTCTGAGGAGAACGAGTGCGTTTGCTGTAGTATGGATGAATTGATCCACAGAAGACATTTTAAGCATCCTTAGCTTTTTGAGTGGACTTTTTTTTTCTTTTTGTTTTGATATTTGCTGAACAGCAGTTGTACAAAACAAGTGGTATGACTGCTCATGGGTGTGTTGCAGGGAGAAAGAAGATTTTTTTCAACCGTCAGGACTAGGACAGAGTTCTTGTTCTCACACTTCACTCTCCTCAGAGATTTTTTCTAGTGCATGAAAAAAACCCACTCTAATCCTAAATTATTGAGGTTTTTTTAATACATGAGAAGCAGCATTTTAAATACACAGCTGTTAGCTTTCTTACTGGCCACAGTCTTACCCATAAGTCCTTATTCAGCTGAAATTGAATGAGAATCTTGGCTGTTTAAGAAACATTTAGAACATGTCTCATTACATTTAAAAATTAAAAGGCAGAAATAATAGAAGTTAGTATTTTAGTAAAAAAAAAAAGATCAAGGAAAAAAGCAACTTTTCCGTAGCTTCCTAAGATTAGTAATAGATTCTTAGAGAAGGGATGCTACTGCAAATTAAATTCTGCCAAACAAATTTTGAAAACGTCACTTTAGTGTTCTGCATGTCACAATTTTCCCACAGAAAAAGAATAAAATCTTGCCTATTCCTTTATAATTTTAAAAAGCCAGAAAATTTAAGAGGATAAGAGGATAAAAGGAACTGTGCAATGTTCCTGTTATTGAATTCCTTTTTGCTGTTAATTGTAGCATGAAGGCTTAGGGGAGTACAGACACTGGACATTCAGTCTTACCAAGCCCCTCATATCAGCTGCATTTCCCCCAGAAGACTCTTGTGGGTACCAGCCTGCCTGCAATAAGCTCTGCTGTCCCTTCTCTGCAGTGATGCTGCCAGTAGAAACCTCTGAGAAGGCTTTATGGGAATTACTGCTGCTTGAAGCAGCGTTCACTTCTGGCTGAATATCCACTAGAATATTTGAGGTGTCTGAGAAAGAGCATGTCAGTGGAGTGCAGCTGCCCCCTGGCAGGGCTCCAGAGCTGCACAGAGCTCCCTCACCCTCTGCAGAACTAGGGCAGTGAGGGCGGGCAGGGGGGAGCACTCTGCAGTCTGTGCTCACCTCTTGCTGCGGCTTTTGGGGCATTTTTCTCTACTTCACTTTTTTTTTTT
Organism: Melospiza georgiana; assembly: GCF_028018845.1. Lineage (NCBI taxonomy): Eukaryota > Metazoa > Chordata > Aves > Passeriformes > Passerellidae > Melospiza > Melospiza georgiana. The sequence goes on from NC_080432.1 coordinate 95,474,029, forward strand.
TTTTTTCCCACTTTTTTCCTGTAAAGAAGGGAACATCTGGGAATGCTCTGATTTGCCTTTCACTTTAATTTCTATTCCTGTGGAGAGCACAGAGAGCTGCGGTCGCATAAGCATGCAATAGACTATGACAAGGAAAGGAACTCCTCCATTGTCAGGTCACAGGGTTTTACAGCTTCACTAAGAGCACCATCTGCTGGCATCAATATGTTTATTTTTGTCAGTTCTAAATCTTCCACAAGAATCAGGCTTATTATTGCCACTTCAATAATAGTTCAGCATTAACAAATTTAATTGAATTTCCAGTGCAGAAATGCTTTTCATTTTACATCATCTACTATTAGAAAGCATATTTAGTGGCTGAAATTCATGAACAAACACTAACATTTGACATGTAGATTTAGCAACCCAAGGCAAAATTTTGCATTCATTTATATGCCTAGCAAAAAAGATTGGAGTTAATGGAGCTGAATGAGGTGAGAAGGAGCACAAGATTAGGCCTGTATGGTGTTGTCATTTAATTGTCTTCAGGAGCCATTTGATTGGCAACATTTTTAGGTGCATAAAGGTCACAAGTCTGCTAGCAGAGCTGCACAGTAGATTCCAGTTTATATTCTCCTCTCCTACTGGTATGTTCCCTGGCTGACATCCATGAATAATCTACCCATGTACTGTGAGAGAAGAAGAGCAGATATAAGATTTATCGTGCAACTTTGAAAGCAGAAGAAAAGAAGTCTATTCTAAAGGAAATAGACATGATCAAAACATTTTTGGAAACCCTTTTCCTTCAGATTCTTTCTGATGCTGGCTAAGGAGGAGAAGGAGTAATTGGATCAGTGCTATAATGTGAAACTATGCAGGACAAGACAATTAAATTTCCTTTCTGTAATTGCAGCCTCTCTGGATGTCCTATTGCTGCAGCAGAGAAACTGGCTAAAGCTCAAGAGAAGCATCAGAACTGTGATGTGTCAAAATCAAACCAGGCATCAGATCGGGTTTTAAGGTATTAGAAATCACTATAATACTTATTCTTATGCAGAATTCATCACACATTCACCTAATCTGAGAATTTATATTTAAATACATTGTATATACATATATATCTCCTTTAAAGAAGAGTTAGAATTAGGGCTTCTGGATCCAGTTCTCACAGTGTATTTTTCCCACTCAGTTTTCATGGGGGAGGGTTGGTAATTATTTTGGCAAATACATGTAAAGCTGAAAAGCTCATTTTTGTCTTAGGCATTGTTTGGTGTAAAGATGACTGCTGGAGTGCAAAGTCTAAGAACAGTGTGAAAAAAGTTGGTATCTTTTGGGAATAAACTAATATTTACCGGTAAGTCTTGGTTTTTTCAGCAGGCTTTTACTAGTAAATATCAGTTTAAATTAAACCAGAAGCCCTATCTGCATTACCAAACTGGTAAACTTTTGGCAGGACACTTGGAAAAGTACCAGGTATAGCTTAGATTCCAAAATAACATCAGGCTTAGTTCTTTGTCTCTGTTCCCCCCATTCTTTGCCAGGAAGGACAGAGAGAAGAAAAAGAGACTTGTCTAAATTTTCATATGGAAGGGACCTTTAACCAATTTTATATGATTATACACCTTTTCTTCATCCATGTAGGGTTCTGCATTTATCTGAAGTTGCATCCAGCTTTGTGCTATTGTCTCCTCTTTCAAGATATGTGGGTGGAAAAAATATTATTTCTAAGGAGCTGAAGTGTGAAGGATGCATGTAAAGCAATCAAACTTCTGCATGATTGTACCAGCCTTATGCTGATGATGCCCCAAAAGCTGCAGAATTTCTCCATGGATACTGCAATATCTGTGGGCTGGGATAGGTACATCCCTCCCAGCTGCCTCAAAGAGCATGGAGGAAGTGCTGCAGCTTTAGTTCCCAGAATTTCCTACTTATCCCATAGTTCTCAGTGTTTAGCTGTCTTCTAGATGTAAGAACTGATTGGGCTGCTTAAAGTTTTCTACTGTATTATCAACACCATTCTTTGAATATTCTCTTAGAAGTTCATCTAATCTTGATGGTCCTTTCAAAAACCAGCATTTCCATGGAGCTGGGAACACAGAATTATGGTTCACATCTACAGAAGATTTTTCATCATTCCTGTTGACTATGCTTTTCTTCTGCAGATTTGTTTTTATCTTAACTGCCCCTAATTCAGTTTGCACAGCTTGGCATACAACATCCCACAGAGGTTTCGTAGAGAAGAGTTCTTCAAATCCCATTCATAAAAAACCTCCACTCTTTGAGGGAATAAAACAGTTTCTCACTTGATGGAAAAAGACAGATCAAAAATGCAGTGGCTTTTACCATTGCTCATTACAGAGAAGTCACTGAAGTCAGTTGCCATAGAAGGCAACTGCTCAAAAGCAGTATCCAGTTTGCTGGCAAACTCCCTAGGATTGTTCTGCAATCTTAACTTCACTTGTGAGCTGCCTTGTGTTTCAGGTTTCATAGGCAACTCAGATAATTCTTTCATCTTGTCTCTTGCTTCCTTTTTACCTTTAAGTCATTGAAGTATTTAAGATGAACTTGGTAGCTATTTATAATATTTGCGTGCAGGCAATTGATGGGCAGTCAGAGATGTTTTAAGAGTCAATCTTGAATATTTGTCTTCATCCCAGTTTCCATCCCACCTGCATTTGAAAGTTCTTACTTGAAAAGAAATCAAATTCATAGGACTTCTATTCAACTGAAATTTTGGATTTGCACCAAATGTTCAGGATCTGAATTGCAGGTTTTTGGTTAAATATAGATTGTCTTGAAACAGGATCAAACTGTTATTCATATCGGCTCATTGTATAAATATGCCCGCTGTATTTTGTGAGGAAGAAGTGTCTAAAGGAATAAGCAGGCATAAATCAAAGGGAATAGTATGACTAATATGATTTTTGGGTGATCTTTACATAAATATCTTGAATAAATTTTATGATAATAAATCCATTCAGAAAAACATGATATAATATTTAAAACCTGTTTCTTACTATTGAACACATTTCACTTTGTTAGTCAGCATGATGATACTTCTGATCTCAACTGAAGTTATGTTCCTATGATTGTTCCTTCCATTTCCTCTGGTTCTAAATGCAGTAAGGAAAGAAAGAGAAGAAAAAAAATGAAAAACAGATATATGCTTCTTTATTCCAGCAGAAGCACCTCAGGTGTGCTGTTCATCCTCCTCACCTCCTGCTACATGCAGCAGCTAGACATGCAGCATTATGCCGCAGTTGCTTCCTATGACCCAGTCGTGTAACTCTTGCTTGTATAGGTAGGGTTTGCAGGATCTGCCTTCGTTTGCCTGCTTTGAGCTGATGACTTTGGTGCCCACACGCAGAAGATGGTGTGACAGTGGAGTTCACTGCAGCGCTCTTGCGCTGGGCTTTCACAAGTTTCTCAAATGACAGAATAACATCAATCAGGGCTTCTTCTGACTGTCCTCCCTCATCCTAAACGAAAGAGATATTTAACTGAAACCGTTTTTTTTTTGTATTCATGCACAGGACCTTCCTTGAGGTGTGCATCTGTGTGTCAGGAATTGCAGCTCCTGCCAGCACCTTGCATTTAAGGATGAGCAGGACCTGCAAAGCAGCAGCTCAAAGGCGACAGGGCTTCTGAGACTCTTCTCAAGATGAACATGGATTTGTATATTGAAGGATGAAACAGGAATAGTTGCATTTGAAAGCACAGAGGAAAACAGCATACAACTCTGTTGGAAGAAATATGGAGGAAACTCCATAAATTAGGTGGAGCTTCCCAATGTGCTTTTTCTTTTTGATATCTTAAGAATTCGTCGAAACTTCTTCTGTCAGTCTGCTTGCCCCTCTTTAATTCACTTCCCAAAAGAAAAAAAAAATTTGCTTTGTCGTGCAATTACAAGGGCAAAGGGAAACCCTGAAGTATTTCAAAACAGAACTTTAAAATACTTTTAGCTGCAGGATACATTTAGTGGCATTAGAATTAATTTTGTCTAGGCTTTGTTCAAGGAAATAAATATTGTTTGTCTGCTGAAAATAACCAAACTAAGGAAATGCAATATTATATTGCTGTCTCTTGAGTACAAGAAATAACTAAGATTTTCTAATCTGAACTATAAATTATGCACAAACATAGTAAACTGAACTGCATCTAACAAACTGTACATATCTTTAATTTCTAGGCCCATGTGCTTTGTTAAGCAATTGGAGATCCCTCAGTATGGCTACAGAAACAATGTCCCCACCACCACACCCCGCTCCAACTTGGCCAAGGAACTAGAGAAATACTCTAAGACTTCGTTTGAATATAACAGTTATGACAACCATGCCTATGGCAAGAGAGCCATAGCTCCCAAGGTGCAATCCAGGGATATATCCCCCAAAGGATATGATGGTAGGAGGTGCACACTCTTATACATGAGAGACAAGTTTGCAGTTAATCATGTTGTTGTATATGTAAACATCATACAAATAAGACATGTTTTCATGTTCATACAGTATTATGAGGAATGCTATCATATGTAAGTTATTTTAAAGGCCTTTTAAAATAAATGTTTTTATACGGTGCTTGCTTCAGGATTGTTGCACTGGCAAAAGACATCTCCAGCTATTAAGCTCCTGGGATGTATTGAGATGGCAATAAAAGCTAAGTAATAGAGATAATCCTTATGTTACTGTCTGGGAGACCTGGCCTCAAGGGTCGCATTAGGATTCTCATCTCCAAGCAGCAGTTCAGGTAACCCAGGAAGATAACATACTTGCTTTGTGGGGACGTGGAAGTAGAAAACCTGAGCCTCACTGTGCTTCAGATATCATACTTACATACTTAAAGAGGCATTTTTGCTTATTTTGTCCTCAAAAATACACTGGTTGAATTCTCTGGAAAACCTAACATATTTAAAATGTTCAGGAGAAGCCTGATACTACATTCAGTTCAGGAGAGAGAATGAATGGAATCAGTCAGGCAAGAGGTAGAGGTTTTTTATTAGGGGAGAAAAATAAACTACAGGATAAAGAAGGGTTGTAGCTTTTGAAGACATCAGGAATTTTTCAGAACAATGCATTTATATATGCATATATATTCTATGTGTATATATATGTGTGTGTGTATATATATATATATATATATATATATATATATATATATATATATATATATATAACCCTAAACCATACTTTTTTTTTCTTTTTGAGTGCTAGCAGGTTTTTTTTGTGAAAATATGTGATACTACTCAGTGACTACTATAAGAAATATCAGGCAGGTGTCAGATTTTTTGTTCAAGAAAACAGAAAGAAACAAACTATATAGAGCAATTCATGCTATTGCCTGAACACAGACTGGCATTTAAAATTAGTTAAGTGAGCAAATAGAAAATTAGTATGGCTCTTGCCTTCATCTGTCTTACATTTTGGATATTTTCCTTTCTCATAGAATTAACAGACATATTCTTGCATTATAGCACAAAGGAAGAGGGTTGTGAAAGGAAACTTATTTTTGGTAAAAGACCTCTTTTTTTCCTCATACCTCCATCTTATTTGTCTTTATCAGAATAAGGGCTTGAACAGCATTAAAAGTAAAGCACTAACTGTAACTGTGGTTAGGAAGAATATAAGTATACATTAGTATAAGGTAAATTAGGTATTAAATATTGCATATGCATTGTTTACTCCTGCAGAAAGGAAAGCATCACAATACTGCTGGGGTTCCTGTGAAAAAGCTTATTTTCAGATCAAATTACTGATGCATAAGCAACAGATACATATTTTTCTCATTTAAGTCCCCTTTTTCAATAAATAATGACAAACTTCCCTTTTCCTCAAAACCACCAGAATTTGAAAATACGTGTAACATTAAGCACAAGTTTACAGTGGCCTTAAATAATAAAAGGCTGTGTTGAGGCAGGTCACTGTCTTTATGCACCCCTATCTTCCTTTGATATAAATAGGAGTTTTTCCTGGCTATAGGAGTGGGACTAGGTGGCTTCACTGCTCAGTGGTGTGAGCCAGAGGGGACTGAGGGACCCTGCATCCCTGTGATTCATGCTGGTGTAGCAAGCGCTGGGAGCATTGGCAGCCTCTTAGTGCTGGAGCGGGTTGGCTGCCAGCAAAGGCTGCTCTACAGCTTTGTTCCACACTCCTGGCTGTGCTGGACACAGTGCACACCACCCCTGGTTCCAAGGGATGTGTGTGCTGTTTGGCCAGATGGACCTGCCAACATGGTCCCAGAGGTGGGGCCTGATTTGAGTTCGTCTTTTCCCTGTTAGTGATTTTGATGAAACCTCTAGTGTTCACATCCCTGAAATTTCAGATGTACTTCAACATATTTGGCTTAAATTGGCTCAGGAAAATCAGTTGGATTCTTACAATGATGAAGTCCTGGGCACACTGAAATTGTTAAAGCATTTTGCCACTGAATCTCCATGAAACAGGGATTTTGCTGAAAGTTATTGTAGATAACTGAATATGAAAGAGATTTCAGGAAGAGACTCTTTACTTAAAAGAGCCCCCTCAAAAAACATCACAGTATTTTTAGATGGCTTTATATTTGTATATAAAAAATTAATGATTGCTACTAAAGACTTCATGGCAGTCCACAGAGCACACCTATTATGTACATCAGTAAAGCATGTTTATATAAAAGCAGATTCAGTTCTGAAAAGTCATCCTGAAAAACTCAAAAGTACATCTAAGGTTTTGGGGGGAATGTGCAGGTAAACAGTGCTTTAGTTCTGCCTGTATGAGAGAAGTAGTCTTAAGGATATGAAAAATCAATAGCTTCACATGTCAATTCTTTTTTAACTGTCAACTACTATGGTATTTTCATCATCAGGGATTATATCAGTAAGTGTAGAGTTGGGAGTGGCACGAACATAAATAGCACCTTTGAATTGTTTCCTTGATATTTTTTTTACAGTAAAGTTTACTAAAACACAAACAGAAAATGTATACTTTGGATTTTGGGGTAGAGTGATCTAGTAATTCTTGAGAACTTTTTTTTTGGGCTTGTTTTTCCTTTGAAACCAAATGCATAGTGTATTGGATGCTGGCATTATGGTACACAGCAGTAAAGATAGGCAAGCTGGACACAGCAGGCAGTGGTGATGGCAACACTTTCAGTTACTTAGGTGATGGCAGAAATTGTTGTCATCCCACCAATAGGTTGGGTCATATACTATCAAAACACTGGAAAATGTTATGAGTGGGATTCATCTGACTATGTTCAGAGTTTTGTAATGTTAGCACCAACAGCTGAGTCTGGTGCCTCCTTTCAAATTCAAGAAGGGTAGATGCTTCTCTGATTTAGTTAATCTTTTCCTGAAGTGCTTGTTTAAAACTGGTCTGGTGAATCATGGCCTGAACGTTCCTATTTTCTTCCACTGCCTGTGTAGGAAGCCTATAATGACTAGGTCAGGTACCTGAAATTAGGTGAGATGAATCTTTTATTGTACAAGTAAGAAAAAGTGTTGAAACTGTAATTAATTTACTAAAACATTCAGTATTTAGACCATATTGGGAATGAAGGTGCCTGGGCAGAACTGAATTCCAGTCCAAATACCTTAGTTTTGTCTTTTTTGTGTTTGGGATCTCTCCCACTCCCCCATTGTTAATGCCTTTAGACTTTGAGAATGCCTTTAGACTTTAGAGAAGCCTTTAGACTTTGAGAGGTTCTTTGTAATAAGCCCCTGGGCATAATCTGATGGAGGCCCAGTTTGGGTATGCAGCTGGTTAGACCTGTGTCTGTTTTTAATGGGGAAGGTGTTCTTCACATCTGGTTTCATAGATGGACTGCAGAGCTTGGTAAACCTGGTGCCACAGGGGTGGGCATTGTATCAAGCAGAACTACCTGGTATCGAAACAATGCAGCTTTCCCTTCATTAGTGAACAGATTGATTTTATTCATTATAAGTCGATGATCTTTGTTTCTCTGAAAAGCTACTGTGAAATGAACAATCTGGGTTATGTGACTCATCTTCAAATGTACAGCTGCAGTAAAGTTAAATAACCATGGCCGTTTGTCTCCAAGTAAGTTTTGCTTAAATTATTGGTAACCTGAAAGCTGATAATTGTGTAGCATGTTTATAGCACTTTACATCTTCAAAGTGTTTTGCAAGTGAATCACAACACAAGTAAATTTTAGAAGCAACTTTCTGTTTGTAGAGAAAATGAATTCAAGGGATTATGTAGTTTGACCAAGGCCACAGAGGAGTCTGTATCAGAGCCTGCATGAGTTTCTGGTCGTTAGTCCTATGTATAAAAGCTGCCTCTTTCCCTCCCTCTCTTTAGCACGCATTCTCATATACATATATATATATATATATATATAATTTCACATGTAATATGTCTCTTATGTCTGTCTAAATGTGACCTGCTATAACAAGACTAAAATTTCTTGAAAATTACAAAAGTCTTATTTGTTCTTGTGATATTTATAAGATAGTTCTAATTTGGCAAGTTCAGTGGTATAGAGTGTTTGCTGTGTTGACATAACACAGTAAAAACTGAATTATTCAATCACTTGCTTCCTTAAGTATAGGAAAATTCTTGCGTGTCTTGGATACTGTAACAAAGTAACAATGGATAAATGCTGAATTTTTAATGACCACCACTGACTACTATATTAATAATGAAACTCTTGAGGAACAGTTCACAAATTTATTATTAGTGGATAGCCTGCTAGTGTAGTGCTACTATGTGTTCAAAACAAAAAAAAATGTGATGAATGTTTAGCATTCACTTCACTTAAAAAAAATCACACCCTGTGCATTATGTGGCTTTCCTGAGAAAACTCCATCTGTTATGATTTAAGTAAAACACTATTTCCTTTGCAGTAAAAATAATGCCATGATTTTTTTTCAGTTCTTTAGAGAAAGGAAGATGACATAAGCTCTAGCAGAGACATTTTGCTTTCAGATTCTTCTTTTGAACCCTGTCTGCCTACCAAAGCAGCCCATGGTTCACAAATGGGCTGTGCTCATGGGAGCAGATTATTATATGTATGTCTGTTCAGACAAATACAAGAGAAGAGCCTGGCATTTAAATGGAGCCCATCACGGAAGAGCTCTGTCTAGGGCCTGACCTTTTTTGTGTAGCTCTCTATCAGCATGCTAGTTGGTTATTGTTACACTGTGCTATAAGGTATGATCTCTGCAGTATACATTTCCATCTTAAGGGGAAGTAGGTGCTGTAATATGCATGGATGTATCCTCTGACCTTGACTTTTATTTTTTTTCTGAAAATACATAAACTTCTACATTTGGGAGACGAGCTCACACTTTCTTACATTTTTACAAACACTCTTAAAACAGCTCATCTGGGAAGAGGGTTGGGGAAATAAGTGGGCTAATAGGGCTGCTTGCCCTTACTGCTGTAATACCTTTGGCTGCAAGGAACATTGCTTAAAAGCAGCCGCGGTGCTGCCTTGTGTTTAGACAGGCTGGACCTGAGCACTGTCAGTGCTTTGGCTCTTCTGTGACCACCTGTGGCTCGTGTCAGTCAGAGCACAGCTGGGCATCACTGCAGTGGGAGCAGGGAAGGGTATTTCTGGTCCTTACTGGTTTTGTGAAGAGTTGTAGGTGCTCAGGTTGTTTAAAGGGGGAGGGGAGGATTTTTCACTTGTTCCTGTTGTTGCCATTTAAACAGCCATTGCTTCTGCCTTTGTGCAAGTCATGGTAAAACTAGCACATGACCACCACCTTTTTTCTCCTCTCGTGCTCTTGTCTTTGGGATGGCCAGTGCCATATTTGCCTGTGGTGTAGGAGGAAATTAAGTTTTTAGGAAGCATGAGGTGTTTGAGGAAATATGGGTGGTGCTGTGGCCCAGAGGCCAAGCTCATCAGCCTTGAAGTGGGTTTGTTCTCCAGTAACTCTGGGGAGTTCTAGGCCTTAAACTAACAGTTCCTCATGTAAATAGGAAAAGGTCCCATAGTGTTACATTGCCTGTCATTAATAAAAATGAATGAGCTGAGCAGATTGTACCTTTTGTCTGACTATATATGTGGGGTAAAAGCAGTGTTTCTGTGTTTTTATTGTTTTATAAATCCAGCCTGTTTGTCAGAACAATTCATGATCATGTCATGCAGATTTTTACAGGAGGTTATTTCATATGGTCTCACACATGTAGCATATAAAACTCACAGACAGAAATCAAGAAATACAGCCATCATTCTTATTGCGGGCTTTTTTTTTTTTTTTGGCATTGGTTACTGTTCCTCATTATAAATTTCACCTCCAGCAGTTTGTTTTCCTCTTCACTTATGCAGAATGCTCCTTCTTTTGAGTCATCCTTGTCATATTTCTTCCCACAGCTAAACGCTACTGTAAGAATTCAAGTCCAACCAGCAGCACAACAAGCAGTTATGCTCCTAGCAGCAGCAGCAATATGAGTTGTGGTGGAGGCAGCAGTGCCAGCAGTACCTGCAGCAAGAGCAGCTTTGATTATACTCATGACATGGAGGCAGCACACATGGCTGCTACTGCTATTCTGAATCTCTCCACCCGCTGCAGGGAGATGCCTCAGAACCTCTCCACTAAGCCTCAGGATCTCTGTGCAAGGGTAAAAATTAGTAAATCTGTTTGTTGATGAAGATTTCTCTTAACTGTACTTGCTCTGTGACCCTGATTGAGAGAAAAGCTTTAATACATCTTGCCTTTTTTTCCCCTCAAAATTAACATAGTCTGGTGGCTGTGCTAAAGCAGGGAGGAAAAATACCAAAAGGAAGATACAAATGGCTCACAAGTATCACAGGAAACCATGATGCTTTATAAACTAATGATACCAATACCATGTACTCCTTTTTTAAATTTTTTTCTTACTATAATTATAAAAGATGTTTGGATTGCTCAAGTGGTACTAATTTCACTGCTGTTTGGGTATTGGTTTTTTTTGAAAGTCTGGTTCATACATTTGGCAGAAGGATTAAGATTTAACTCTGCATTTTCATTTAACAGTCACAAATGGGACCTAAGCTTGTAAAATTCAGTGCAGAAAAATCTTTGGTGCTGTATAATTTCTTGCCTGTCTGTGATACCAGAGTTCTTAAGTCAATGCATAATATATTTGAAATGCACAAATTCTCCAGTACAGGTGACTTAAATGTGCATAACAGTCTTGCAGGGTGACTCCTGTACTGTATATTCATACAGCCTCAGTATATTATAAAATGGCCATCACAGATACAAATAAAAGCTTTTGTCATTATGCTTTCTGTATTAAAAAAAAACAGGGCACTATTAACATTCATTAAAGATTTAGGAGATTTCATTTTTAACTTTAAAGTTTTGGCTCTGATAGCTGTTCAAAAATGAGTATTAAACATGCACAAGCAAACAGTACAGTTTTGCCTACAGGAGACCACTAGATGGCTGAGCAGACAGATGCAGTGCAGAGGAAACGTTTTTATTCTGCTTGAAGAGAGATTTTGAGCTGGCAGACATGTTCTGTTCTCCTATAGACAAAGGCTTGCTTTCCCTTTCTTTGCAAACCACCTCTTGCTATGATCATTCATAACAAACTAAACCTGTAGCAGAAAGTATTAGTAATACTGACGCTCCAAGCCAGAATGGACTTTGTTTTCAAATGCTGCTTTTTATATTAATTGATTTAGTACTGTTCAAGAGGGAAAACTCTTTCTATCATGTAAATAAATGCAGTTCTTCTCTATTCATTATGATGTGAGAAGTTAGAACACAATGCTGAAAATCTTCTGCGTCTAAGCCAGAAAGGGCCTCTTTTCTAATGTGTCACTATAATGCAGCTGAAGGAATGAGTCTGAGGAGATAAACAAATACTTTCTAAATTAAATTAGCCAGATAGCAGCAATTAGATATAAGCTCTAACAAAAGGCAGTAATTCAGAAAGAGAGATTTGCATTTGCAGTGGTTTCCTGCAGCTCTGTTGTTACTCAAGAGGAAAGAAAGTCACCAGACATACAAGGAGTCAGCCAGATTCACATTCATTTTGAAACCAAATATCTCATGGAACACTTCATTTTTGGAAACATGAGGGATTCTCTATGGGCCTTTTTATGTTATCTGTCCTTAGGTTTTTAATTTTGTGCTCATTTTAAGAGATCTTATTTCTCCTTATCTAATATAATAGTCAACACTTGTTTGTTTCTGCAAAGGAGCCCATACTCATCCCATTTTTCACAGTACCAGTTGTCACAGAAATTGGAACCAATTATTATCAGAATAGATGCATGAATTGTTAATACGTGTTCATCTGCAGGGAAGGAGCTGTGAAACTTAAATGCATTTCCTCATTGACAAATGGATTCCAAAAGGACTTATTTTGGTACCAAGCCTCCCTGTTTAGTTTTCTGACATTATCTATTCAAGCACTGACTGCTAATGTAAAAGAAGAAAAGAAACAAAAATTATTTGATGTTAGCTGTTTTTTGTTTCTCTAATCACCCAGATGCATGCCAGGACTGAAAGCAAGAATTATGCAGATGTTACCTCACAGGTTACTTCACCTGTCACAGAATAAATCAAGAACATAAAGACAATGGCAAGAAAATACCTTTAGAGCATTCTCCTTTATATATCAGATTTTGTACTGATGTGCTGGGTGGCAAGAGGGGTACTGAAGACTCTCCCCTTTTCCCCCAAACATCAAATTAGCCATTCGGGGAAGAAATCTACTTTAACAGCATTAATGTTGTGTAACAGCATCATGCTATGTGTAGGAGGGGGCTCAATGCTTACAATCTATACAGGAATGGAAAAGCATTTTATCATTCTGCTAGGCAATCAGATTGAAGAAGAGGTAGCAGTTTGCCAGTGTGAAGCTGAATTAACAATATTTTTCTTATTTTGACAGAATCCTGATATGGAAGTCGATGAAAATGGGACGTTGGATCTGAGCATGAACAAGCAGAGGCAGCGAGATGGCTGCTGCACCATTTTGACCCCACTGGAGCCAATGTCCCCACAACGACAAGCCGTGATGAACAACCGCTGTTACCAACTGAATGAGGGTGACTGCTGGGACTTGCCAGTGGACTACACTAAAATGAAGCCAAGTAGGATAGATGAAGATGATTCCAAAGAAATTAATGTATGTCTTTTTCATCTATATAGTTCTTGTTGCAGTCTAATTTTGGTAATTCATTAATTTTCTGGAATTTGGAGGGAAATAGGAAGCAAAATTAGTATGTGACAAAACTGGTGGTTTTCTACAAAAAGGACTTTTTGGTGGTTAATCTTTAGGACTATATCATGCTGGCACACATCTGATCTGTGACTAAGTTCCATAAGACAACATTTGAACCATGAATGTGAATCATGTTTTCTAACAGCATCATCTTGTTAACAAATATTTTCTGCAGTAAAGATGCTTTGCTATATCCAGATTATGTTACTCTGTATAAGGAAGTTGACATAACCGTGCAATACTGGGATAATCAGCTCTGAAGACAAGATATTCTCCTGAATTTGAAAACCATAAATGATGTGTTATTTGAAAGCCTGTATTACTTAGAAATCAATTTAAACAAAGCAGCAGAGTACAATGTAAGCTTTCAACTATTTCAACTAATCTTCTAGATTACTTATATGCTCTTGATAGCTCTGTGTAAGGGCCTGCATTAATGAAATACTTTTTCTCAAAAATAGAAAGAAAGGATATAAGAAATCAGTGTTAGTTTTCTACTTATAATACCAAGACAGCAGCAAAACCCTTTAAACAGAAGAGGCAAATAAAGGAAATATGTCAGTGAATTTTTACTGCTTTTCAAAACAGAATAAACAGGACACTGAAGAGGTCTGCTGACAAGGTTCAGTGATGCTGCTTTCTTCTGACAGGTTTTAACCCTTTTCCATTCTGCAGCTTAAAATCCTGCACTCAATTCAATTTACTTGTCTGAGGACTTCTAGTTGGTTTATAGCCAAAAATTAAGCTAATCATTTGAGTTTAGTACATCTCTTGCCAATTTTAATTAAACCATAAAACAATTCTCAGTGTCTTTGAAATATACAACGATGTGGCATTTTCAGTAGGTAGCCTGAATGCATTCTAGCTTTGATAGTACAGTTTTGCTAATAATTTCCCTGAAGTTGGCAGGAAATCTGTCACTATCAAGGAAATGTGAGGTAAAGCAGCATGTTTTTTCAAAGAACTCCCTACTTCTACTATGTTGCTTATAGCACCATCTGCAGGAATCCCTGAATCCCTGCATTCAGCCACTGCATTCCTGAGATAGATAGGTATGAATTTCTGAACATCACTAATGTTAATTACAAATTATATCATTCTGTCTTGCCAGACAGATCCATTGAGATTCATCCCAGACTGAGATTCTGTGTGTAGATGTTAGGATTGCTTCTCTTTCATCTTTGAGGTGTTCTAAATCCTTAAAAATGCTATTTAAGATGGCTTTTTGATGCATAAGATGTTTCTTTTTGCCTTTCGTCTGTTGTACAGTGACTTTAGAGAAGAGACCTGAGTCTTTAGAGAAAAATAATATGACAGCTACAGAAAAAGCCAGATTTTTTTCCTTTTTAGTTTTTTCTAATTAAATAAATTATTTATTTCACATATTGTGAAGTCTTCATCAAAATATTTAAATATTATTCAAAAGTTTAATACATGAAAGAATATAAAATAATTTCAATAATTTTCTATGTCAGAATAGGATAAAAAGGAGATACCATCTGATGACTCTGCTTTGCATTACTTTGTGTAAGTTGTGACCTTCTCTAGCTGAAATTAATATGTATATATTTGCCTGTAGCCGGAAGATTTGGATCCTTTCCAAGAGGCACTTGAAGAAAGAAGGTATCCTGGTGAAGTTACAATCCCAAGTCCTAAACCCAAATACCCTCAATGCAAAGAGAGCAAAAAGGATTTAATAACGTAAGCATAATGTGAGGTGAAATTATTTATCTCCTTTTAACTTTTTCTCTCTTTGTCTTTTTTTAAACCAACGAATACATATACGCCTTGCAGTATGAGCATGCAACATTTGCAGCATATAAATGTTTCAAACTGCCAGTTAAGTAAAGTGATAAGCTAACGTGTATTTGCTTGTTCTTAATGATGCTATATTGTATGGAGACGCCATTTTCATTTAAACCTGTTCATTTTGCAGCTTTTCGATTAGGATGCTTAAAACCCCTTGCAGTCATTGCAGCTAAACTGGAAACAATGAAACTTTTAAAAGCTTTTTTTTAAACATACTTACTATTTTGGCTGTTTTTGTTTTTGTTTGGTGGCAGATGTCCAACACCAGGGTGTGATGGGAGTGGTCATGTGACTGGTAATTACGCCTCACATAGAAGGTGTGACTTCATTTTTTTCATGGTGGATTCTGTCTTTTCAATTTATTGTTTTCAGCTTACCTCAACAATGCTGTCAAAGTAAAACGTTGAACTATGTGTTAACCCTTTGAGTAATATATGTTGATCTTAAAAGCATGCTAATTTGTGTGTTGTATAAACGTCTTTTATTTTTAAATAGATTACTAAAATTTCCAAACTATTCCTTAAGCATTTAAGTAGTTAACCCAGGAATCTCCAATATTTTTGTTATATTTTTCTAGTTCATAGAGAAACAAACAAACAAACAAGAACATTTACAGTATGTAATTTTCGAAGTAATATTGATAACTAAATATATTCAGAGGGTTAACTATATTACGGAATTCAATATTACAGCACTTGCCCCATCGCTTTTCTGCATTACAAACTTTTACTTTTTAATTTTTATGTTGTGTTTGTTTGGGAGTGTTCAGTTAATGAGAAGATTAACATACTTGTATGTCCTGCCATGTCTTACAGTTTATCTGGCTGTCCCTTGGCTGACAAAAGCATTCGGAGTATGCTGGCCACAAGCTCACAAGAACTCAAGTAAGATATAAAGAACAAATATTTTCTTTGTACATATTTATTTGACCGCAAATTGTGTAAAGTTGTATCAGAAATTAGAAATGTTGTCTGGAGAGCCGCTGCACAAGGGGCTGGTCCTGATTGGAACATGTATTGAAGTCTCTAGAAATTCCGTATAGGGGGGCTCTGTACATAAGTCTGTTGACCTGCTATGTCCTTTTGTGTGTCCATTAGGTGACAGGCATGGACAAAAGACAGAACTTCTGGAATTTCAGCTTAATGTTTGAATTCCTTTTCAATTTTTTTCTAAACTTTCTGTTTGCTAGTTAGAACAGAAAATTCCCATACAATTAGACTGATGAAACACTTCTGATTACACAAGCAGTAAAGCATTGCAGTTTCTCAGACACAGTTGGAGGGAGAACAATTTGGTTTTCCCAAACGCTTGCATAATTTTCCCCAGGTTCATATCATTGCTGCCAGCCTAATGCAGTTTCTCATGTGACTATGTTTTTTTTAATGTTTACTAAGTTATCCCCTGCTTAAAATGGGATCTTTGCCATTCCTTTCAGTTCTTTGGAGTAACAATTTTGAACTATGAACGCTAGAGGATCATGAGACTTAGCTTTGCTCTGTCTTCCTGCACATACGCTCTACTGCAACTCTCTGTGTGGAAGAACTATAGCATTTATTAGTGCTATGACAGGGCAATGCTCCTGAGCTGGCAATGTGGTTAAGTTGGACAAATTTTCACTAGAAATGAGGAAAATTCAGTAGGGAAAGAATGAATGGATACCACATGCTGCCATACTGCTTAGCAGTATTCTGTTTTTACAACACGTTTCTTGAATTCAGTACATATGCTGATCAAAAAAACTGAAACAACTCTTGATGTTAACCGTGGGAAAAATAAGAAAGCAAGCATGAGAAAACTGCTGGAGTAAAATTGCTCTCTAGTTTTACTTAATTTAGTTGCTAGAGGTAAACAATACATGCAAAATTTAGGGCTGATTTCCCACAAAGTAAAAAATAATGTTTTGCAACTATTAGTTTAGGTCATGCTGATATATCCTGCCAGAAGAATATGTGATATGCAAAAGGGGATGTAAATGAGATCAGGGAAAACATTTAAGTGTAAGTAGAGAAAGATGTGTACCTCAGAGAAACTCAGATTTGGACCTGGATTTTGGGTTGGGATGGGTCAAATGGTAGAAGTTTGAGGAAATGTGAATGCATAAGCAAAACACACTCAAGACTCTTGAGGCAGCATGAATATTTTAAGCAAACCCTTCATAAGGTTTCTACTTATCTTAGGAAGCTGTTTCTGAATTACTTCATCTCCTCTGCTTTTCTCAAACATCTGCAGTCAAGACTGCCTGGTAGAAACCAGGAAGACAAGAACCCCAAAACACCTTAACTTGAGATCCCATTTCTATATCATGCCACTCTCTCTACTTTTTTCAAGTTTTTCCTAAGCAAAAAGCAAGATTAAGTTAAAATAATATTTTTAGGTTTAAAATCTATTACTTATTATTCATTAGCATAAATTATTAATTTAGCAGTTGCCATTATACCAGTTGAACATATAAAACTCTGTTAAGTTTCAAAATGACAGAATTTTAAGCAGGCTTTCTTAACTCAGTTCTCCTTTGTATTTGCACTATGTGGCAATTCCTTGTTTTCTGATCATACATTTTTCCACAGGATAACAAATCAACAAAAATCATTGAACAGGGAAGATAGTAATCATTGCATAAGCAACTAATTAATTTCTTCTCTTTTCCTTTATTATCCTCTGTGAGGCCCTGTCTTTGATTCACTCCAGTTTTCTCAAACTGCCTTCTGAAGATAGACCTATTAATTCACTCACACATTTGTCACTACCATCACATCTGAGTGTTTCCTAATAAATTTAGTTATTTAGTTATGAAAGAATTTTTTTTTCATCTGCAGCTATACTCTAAAGTAAATAGGGTTGTTATTATCCTCATTTTAAACCAGAAATTTAGGTATATTATTTTGATTGCTCACTTGGATACTTTTCGGACTCGATTTGTCAGTTCTTCACATTGTAGAGAACTCTATATGTTCAAACCCTTGAATTTGCTTGGAGTAATGGGAATTTAGCAGATCTATGTAATGCAATTGACCTTTTGTGAAAAAAATTCCTTTGTGAAAAAGGATGAACTCTGCAGAAAAAGCAGGAGAGTCCAGTTTCAGAGCAGTCATAATGTCCTTTCTCCTATCCCAAAACTCTGGGAAGTCCCAGCTTCCACTTGGCCCATTTACTCTGTCGTGTTTTCCTTTTCCTTCATCATTATTTCTACATTGTTCCCTGTCTCAAGCTCCCTTGTCTGATCAGCCCATCTCCTGCCTTCATCACATTTATATTTTTATTGTCCTCTGTCTCTATATCCTGTGAGGTTGGTACAGAGACAGAAATAAAGCATCTTAGCATTTCCCACATATATTTGAAAGCAGGGAAGTAGGAGTCCTATGGATGGCAGCATCCTTTACACAGCTCTCATTTATGCTCTTGTTCTCTGCTTAAGATGGAAGAAGATGTGATCATGTAAATGGAACGTGCATGCACAAAGCAGCTAAACCAAAGCCACATAAGAGGATTTGATTTTGAAATTTTTGCACTGTGAAGTACTTCATTTACATTGTGTTTGAGTTCTGGGATTATAATTTCCTTGTTTCTAAAATGAGGAAGCAGAAGCTGAAAAGAAGCAGAAATTCAATAATATGGGATACTGCTGGCCATCTGTCAGGCCACCAGCCACCATGGGACATTTTGGTGTCTGGAAGCTTCAGTGATCTGCATGGACTGGCAGGAGGAGATGGGGAGCATTGCTGGGATGTTTCACACATGTTTGCTGACAGCAAAAGAGTAGTGAGAATCAGGAGCTTTGGCTCCTGCCCCAGGCTGTAGAGGGAAATGTATACACATTTTTTGCCTATAACCCAAGCTGAGATCCCTTCTGTCCTTTCCCTACCAGTCTATATTGTTCTCATCTCTTCTTCATTTTTTATTCCTTGTTCAGGTTTTCAGTGTAGTTTTTTCCATTCTTCTGTAAAGATTTCAGCCTTTTTTAAATTCTTGGCAAATACTTGTTTAATGTACAGGGTACAGAGAACAATTGATAGTGTAGTAGAAAAACTGATAGAACAGCACAGGCATCATGTTTCTGGCTTTACCATCAAATCAAATGTCACACATGTGCTGGTAAGGCCTTCATATCACATTTTACTGATACATTATCTCTTTCTGTGTATTTTACAGCACATACAAATAATGTATAATGTAGCTTTCCAACTGGAATTTTGCTAACTCAGATTTTTTTTTTTGTACCCCAACTAAAATACAAAATAGCAGACACTTCAAATCATTAATAATAATATCATTAATATAATATTCACAATCAAAATAATATAAGAACCCTACAAGGTCAGAGAAATGTTTTGCTTAATAGTCATGCTTATTGTATTGCCTTTTGGAAATTGTGGTCCAAGATTCCACTGCTCACATTTCCTGGCTCTCAGAATAATAATGTTGCAATTTTAAATTAAGTTGTTCCAGGGTCAGTCAGCATAATTATTCCTTACCACCCGTGCTTCTCATCTGTAAGGGTTCTCACTCAGGTTTACCATGCAGATTGCACAATTTTTTATTTTTGCCTGAAGCTCAAATAGGAAAGTGAGAGCCTTTGTGCATAGTTTGTCAGCAGACTAAAGCAGTTACAGCCTGGTCAATGATCTCCAAATAACAGAACAATATCTTCTGCTTTAATTCTCAGTTACTTATGCTGGGGAAAAAAAAAAAAAAAAAAAAAGGAAAAAACCAAAGGGGGTTGACAGCTTTAAAGCTGTCTGGAGAAATCAATATCTGGCAGGGAACCAAACTTTTCCAGTATTAAGATTTTGGTTATAGTACTTGTGAAAAACAACTAATTTTTAAAGGACCTAGGAACACTATATTGATGAGTAAAGTTAACTATGATGGGAAAGCAGTTAACAGTCCACCCAGTGACAGCTACCAATATTAAAGTATTCATAAATTACATTCAGTGTGATCTTACCAAGGGGCCTTTCTTTATCAGTTTTCTTTATTTATTCCTTATCACAGCAGATTTTTCTAACAGTTGCGATTACTTCTAAACTGTAATACCATTGTGGAATTATAAATACTGTTAAAAGCATTTTGAAGCACTTTAAATCTTATTCAAAACAAGTAAAAGTGAAAAATCCAAACAATCCAAAGCTAGAATTAATTTTTGTTTTAAAAGGACACATTTTGTTCATCAGTAAATCGATCCCAGTTAAAACACAGCTGACCAACTGTGGGAATTTCTACTCGGTGTCCTGTCAATGTGGGAACCTGAGAACTCAGGTACCAGGGACTCCCAGAAAGTGACAAACTTATTTCTACTTAGTTCTACTTTGATGTAAAGATAATCACAGTTTTTCAAAGTTCATTGATATATATATACACACACATATATATGTATATACTTTATGTATATAGGTAAATAAGTGTTAGCGTGATCTACTATGGAACTTAATATCCCATCCTCAACATCTACCCTTGTTGTCTTCAGTCAGTTTTCTGCCAGAAAATCCCATTATTGCTTATTCTGCAGAATCTGATCCTCAGGAAGATTTGCAGTTCAACCAGGTGCCCTCAAGTTTGGATACTTCCTGATACTGTTGTAGTATGCCCAGTCTTTCAGTCCCAAGGCATCTGTGTGGATTTTCTTGTTTTCTGTGGTGGATGTCCTGTGGTATTTCCTGTTGAGGGAGGAGTGCAGCCTCCTCTCCCTCACTACAGTGAAGCCTGAGAACTTTTGTTGCCCACATCTCTTCTTAACTCAAAGTGATGAGTTCAGTCTATTTTTGCATGTTCTCTGCAATAAAGTAAGAGTCAGAATTTCTGTTCTGTTCCTCCATCTTTTTTCCATTCTGCCACAGTGATTTCCATATTCTTGGTGATCTTCTACTCTTTCTCTTAACTTTCTTTCACTCATCTCCTTGTTCCCAGAGGTGTCACCCTGGCAGTGTTCACATAGAAAAGTGAGCTTCTCTGAAGCTCTCACTGTTAGCCATGATTCTTCTTGAAAAACAACTCCATGCAGTACAGTGTTCTCGTGACAGAAAGGATATCCTTACCTCACACTTCTAGGGAAGCTCTTCTATATTAATATATTATCTATTATTTATTTCTACTGATGTGATTTTACTGCAATTTACTCAGCAAGAACTGGGAAGAAGAAGCATCCTCCCAGAAATGGAGAAACTTCTGTTGTTTTTATTCTGATCAATAAAAAAAAAAATATTATGGAAAAGAGTAGTATTTTCCTCCTTGCTGTAGGCATCTGGTAAAAAATAGGCCTTTTCAAATATAAATTTAAAATGCAAAGACAAAAAATATTAGGATATATTAGTAAAACACCACAGGAACATTTCCCTCTTCAGATAGGTAACCACATTATTCTTGGACATTGACCACTGCCTGTACTATTTGAACCTTGATGGCTCTCCCAATATACAGTCACTTTATGTACTCAAACCAGTTATTCCTGTAGAATTCTGTTTACCTTCTGGAGTGAATTCTCCACCTGTATCCTGTGTTTTCTACTTGAGGTGTTTGGTTGTTCAGTTCCTGGATGTGCATTTGTTGTTTCATCTACAAAGTATTATCCTTTGCCTTGCCTTCCCTTTCCCACCTTCCCCTTCCCTTTTCCCAATGAGATTACATCTGTCCTCCTATAAGAATGCAGCAAGACTTGAGACCCATTATATAGCTTTCACTCACTTTTATCTTAGAAAATTACTCTTTGCTGCAAGAGAAATAATCATTTCCATTCCTATTTTCACCTTTTTACTTCTGTTGTTTCTGTCCTTTTTTTTCTACATGGAAACTTATAGAAGTTGTCATTACGGTTTTTCTTGAATACTAAGGTTGTTGAGCCCAGTAAGTAATCTTGTGTTAAGCTGAAATACTCCTTTGATGCTAAGTATGTATCTTTTGAATCTGCAGACACTTTTTGAAATTCCTTGATGCATTAGCTAACTTGTATAGGAAATGTGATTGCAAGGACCAGATGCGATGTATTTGGAGAAATGCTAAAAAGTGCTTGATTGAGCCATTTGTAAATGATAGTGTTTTATTAATTTATCTGCAATGTTGTGGTAACAAAAAAC
The DNA here is from genome assembly GCF_028018845.1 of Melospiza georgiana. Taxonomy (NCBI): domain Eukaryota; kingdom Metazoa; phylum Chordata; class Aves; order Passeriformes; family Passerellidae; genus Melospiza; species Melospiza georgiana. Next base: position 95,496,044 of record NC_080432.1, read on the forward strand.
TGAACAAACTGTAGTTTATTATGTGTTCTTAAATTGCAAGTTAGTGTGCTAGTCTAATTTAAATTGTTAAAAACAAAACCAAGGAACATAGATCCCCAATTATTAGTTCACCTATAAGGAAAAATCTTTCCCATTTTGCTCAACAATCCTTGGGCCAAGTGAAATTAGGAATCTTATGTGGTTTCAGTGGGTTTTTTTTGCATTTTTGTTTCCTGTATTTATTGCAGATTTCCACTTGGATACCTTATCTTTGATGGCAGCATGCATGCCTGGCCAGAACAGAACACCTTGGGCTCTGTTCCTGCACTTCTCAATACTCAAATGGGCACTGTAGGTTATACCTAGCATTTCCAACCTCATGTTGTGTGGTGTTATGATAATGTCCTTTGTATAGAAACCCATCATCTGCAGCAACCTCATCTCTGTAGTCGCAATAAGTTTTACATATGGAAGTGGCTGGGCTTTTTTCTCTGTTAGAATAACTCATTCAGACTCTGGTAAGGTTGAGTCATTCCATTTTTCTCACTTAAGTTTGTCAACTTTTGTCTCTGAAATGGAAAACTCTTGAGTTTTGTTTACATAAGACCCTTCATTATTGTTTTCATTACTCAGAGGTAGTCTTAAAAGCATGTACTCTCTAAAAAGCTCCTTAAAAGCCATCTGCATTTCAGTATCTCTGATGCTGTGAAATGTTCCATGCAGGCACAAAATTGTTTGCATGAAGCATCTTGCAGAATCAGTTGTCGATACTATGAAATCCTCTGAAATGAGAGGCTTCCTTTGCATAGTGGTATCTACAACAGCCAAACAGTTCATGGCCTGTTTCTTTATGTACTTAATTATTCAAAACAAAAGATAACAGTAGCTTGTATTTTTTTACTGTTTGGATTTGAATCATTATTTAAAACCATTTGCCACTCAGTTATTACCAAAATAGTCTCAATTCAGATGAACAGTCACTGAATTAGAGTAATTTTTTCAAAGCAACCTGTATGACTTAAAGAGTCTTTGGTTTTAGAAGGAATGTAAGTGGTGGACATCCACATCCCTGCAACTTCTGTATGCCTAACTTTGAAATTGGAATTCAGTGTCTGCAATAACAACTTAGGCAGTTTTGAAGATACATTCCTTAGTTCTTAGCTCTTCACTAATCACCAAATATTTCAGTGTGAATGTTTGTTTGATGGTTTATTTTAATTTTCAAAACTTTTCTCTTGTCAGTCATTCTAGTGCCATACTGTGCAGTTTCTAAGCAACTATTCTAGAGGAGCACTTAATTGTGATTAATTATAAATGAATTTGTTTAGCTGTGTTAATATGCCAGATGATCTCTCTAAGGCCTTCTTGTCTTGGAGTTTTTCCATTTGTACAGTTGCCTCTGTCTTCCTTGGGTTTGGTCATACTTCTTTGTCATTGAACTTGTCCTACATAATTAATCGCATTCAGCCTGGCATTTGCTTGTAATCAATTCAAGGGTCTTTTCTTTGGCACAATTTGGTAATTGTGCAGACTCCCATTGTGGTGTTGATCATTTTTGCTTCAAGTCAACAGATCATAACCAATTGCTCATTCCATCCAGATCTGCAAAGATCTGCAACATGATGCTGTGGTATATCCCAAGTGCTGAGGCGATCCCCATGGGAAGTTGCATAAACTATACAGTTGCTAAAAGGGGAGTTAAAAATGCAGTGTTTTGCACTTTCTGTGTTTGGTCAGACTTGCCAAAACCCTTTACTATATACTCAAAAATAAAAGTAATTTTGTCACTTGAAGTCCTAAACATGATTGTCCAGATCCTCAGTTGGTGTAAATCAGCATAGCTCTGCTGCCTTTGGAAGAGTTACGCTAAGATACAACAGTGATGATCTGGGCAGATGCCCTCAGCCACTCTCTTGGGTTAGCATTCATGTTTGATTGCCTTATTTAAATTTTTTGAAGTTACAGAATTCCTTGCATTATTTGGTTTCTTAAAATGGCCAGTTGCTAACTTGATTATGTGGTGTCTGTATCTGCACAGTAACATCTGATTTTGCCATGCAGTTAAATTCATCCCTTTACTTTTATCTCAGTGCTATTGGGACTTTATGTGGCACATTTTTTGCAGCACTGTAGTATCTATATCAATGTTTTATATCTCTAAAATATCCCATATCCCTCATAAACACCTCATCATAATCTTCTTTTACAATATTTTTGTATTCCCAGTAAGTGGAATTTACATTTGCTCATCTGCATGTAAAAGCTGCTCTTCTACCCTAACACACACAGAATTTCCACTGCTTCAAAGTCTGTTGATTTCTCTCCTTCCACAGATAAGAACACTGTGCTCTTTCAGCATGGCCTCAGTTGTATGAAACAACCTTAAATTTTGAGCAGTATTTTACCACTGGCCATCATTGATTATTTTTGTATGCTTGACTGTGCTTGCACTGTACTCAGCTTCAGCAGTACATGTTTTCTGTAATAAGGAGGCAGAGGACTAAAGTATAAGTACATTACTGTCATTAGGTAGTATTTTTTGGACTGTGGAAAACAAAAGGAAAAAAGACAGGTCCTTCAAAAAATGAATCTGAATAAATTATATTTAAGATGTAGTTTCCAGAGCTGTAAGATTTACATAGTTTCATTCAAATAATGAGCTGTAAAGTAGTCAGTCAGTGATACTTAAAATGCCTTCTTCAGGCTTCAGAGTTAACAGTACACCAAGATGAACAGAACCTAGTTTCCGAATTTTCAGACTGCAAATTGATGGGAATGTAATTATGAAAGCATTTGATCAGTTAAAAGAACTATAAATTATTCAGAAGAGATTACATACCCAAGAATTTTTCTTCTATATTAAATAGGAAAACAATCAAAACATACAGATGCAGTTTATAAGAAAACCAAGTAGTAGACTATCTTTTCTTTTTCACAGGTAGAAAACTATTTTTTTCTAGGCCAATCTGGCACTTTTCTTTAATACATGGTGCATACCAAAAGTATTCTAAAGAAAAATTTCATAGGTAAAAACATTCGTTTTTGACTCTATGATTGGAATCCCTATTTCATTAATGAATCAGACATGATGTCAGATAATAGGTAAAGAATAAAAAAAAATATTTCTTTAAAATATTTGTATTTTTTTCTTTTAAATCCCAGAGTTATTCTTTAATGGGGAGTGAATTCAGTAACTGCTGGGCATTTCACAAATAACTTTAATTTAAAAGCTGTAAATGTTGGTTATGCTAGACACTGCAGAGATATGCTGAACACTGCAGAGAAAAATTGTTTTGTTCCTAATGAGTAGGAATTGTAAAAAAAAAAATTAGAGGAAAAACTTCAGGGGAATCATAAAAATTTATATGAAAATAACTGAATAATTTTTAAAAATGATAGCTCATGGGTTTCTCCTCAAGGCTTCTCCAGGAACCATTGTAGGTGGTGGTTGCACTCTGATGCACTAATCAAGCAACATCTGTCAGGAAAGCGTAAGTATTTTCTATAAGTGTAGGTATCATGAATGAGGGACAAGGGCCCTGCTTTTGAATAACACCAAATACAACTTTTGTGGCTTGAGTGTGAAGAATATGAAAGAGTGAAATTATTAAGAATTTTTTTCTTTATTTTTTTAAACCAATTAAGGCTTATTCCTCAACATTCCCATTCACAGAAAAGCCCTTTGATGGTTCTAATTTTTTACTGAGACCTAATCTGAAGTGTTTTTAAGTGATGGAATCAAAGAATCACAGAAAGGTTTGGGTTGGAACGGACTTCAAAAATCATCTAGTTCCAACCCCTCTGCCATGGGCAGGGGCACCTTCCACCAGACCAGGTTACTCAACACCATCCAGCCTGGCCTTAAATACCCCCAGGGATGGGGCATCCACAGCATCCCTGGGCAACTGTGCCAATAGAACACCTCTCACTATCTTTATCAGGCTTCAGATCCAAGATTATGTTCTGCAACTTTGAAAGCTTGCCTTAAGTAGCATATTTTTAATGGAGTGAGAACAATATTACAAGGCAAATTCCACACAGAGTTTGCACTTCTTCCATTTGACAAAACCAGTTTCAGGTTGATACTGTCATAGATAGAGTCCTATCACTATTCATTTATAAAGAAAAGAATATTTTTAAAGTTTAATTATTCAAGTATTGGTAAGGAAGTTCTTAACTTTTTTTGGATTCTATTTGATACAATAAGCCTCTGTAAATTAAAAATTACTGATATTCAATGCAAAATGTTCTGCAAATTTTATATTTATATCTGCAAAACTATTGTCCAGAATATTATGTTTAATAATAATTTAACTGATTTTAATCTAATTTTTACAAATTTTTAGTTAACACTTCTGAAGCCAGAGTAAATGCTGCTGATATACAAATTGTAATAAGTAAACACATTAGGACCACATATCTCAAATTTTTGCAAAATTCTTGTGAATGTTAATGTACCACTGACCAGATGTGTTCATATCTTCATATAAGGTCTTACATAATCAAGAACATTTTCAAAAATATTTTTATTCCATCTTAAAATTCCCAAGGAAGTGGGATTGTCTTAAAGGCTAAGAAAAACTTTTTATCTGTTCATGTCAATGAAGATACTTCCATTCAAAGGTAAAGTAAATGTAATGAATAAGATACTTATTCAAGGGGTGATTTTTCTCACAAACTTCTCTCACCATGAAAAGGGGGAATTGGCTGTTTTTAGAGACACTGCCAATGGATTACATTCTGTGCAAAAGATACAATTGACAACTATAAGTACTGGGAAGTGGCAGTATGAGAGACATGTCTATGAGAGACATTTCAGACATTAAGATGTCATTTGCTGGATAACTTATTCCACAATTGACCTTCCTGTGATCCAGTATTCATCTTGAAATTAGTGGTTTTTCTGTGTCTGAATGGGTGCTGAGTAGAATTATACCTATCTCTACTTCATGCAAGAAGGTTAATGAAGATATTATTCTGTGTTATGTATAGCTGAGGATCCCAACCTTGGAGCTAATCAAAACAGAGAATTTGTGTTGCAGATAGGTTCCTGCCCCATGTAATATTCTTCCAAGTCCTTGGCAAAGGGCTTTTATTTAGCAGGAATGGTTACAAGGATAGTGATTTCTTAAAAAATATTTTGGCAGAATTTGACTAAAAGATATAAACATGCATTCTGATAATAGAAAGTTGTGGTTCTTGCTCACCAGCCTGGAAAAAGAAAAGTATTAAAGTTTAGACAAGGTCTGTATCAACACTAACCAATTCAATTAGAAATCAGAGTAAGGAGCAGTAAATACGTGCTTATTTAGGTGCCTATAAGCACCTAAAACAGGAAGTGGTTTTGGAAAAGTTTATTGCTTTGAAAAATCAGTGGGAAGCCTTCTTGTAAAAGTCATGTAAGGCAAAGTTAGAGTCTCACTGATAGCTGCTTTTCTACCTCTGCAGTGCATGGGAGCTGTGAGCCCTGAAGAACAGCAGAGCCCCACTGTGTGCAGCCACATGGGCCATTGTCCTGCACAACCCTTTATTCCTGGCTGGAACATCCAGCCTCCCTGCACTGTGCAGCTGCTTGGGAAACTTCTCCTGCAGCTCTCAGACTGCAAACCTGATGCAGCTCTTTTGTGAGATGCTTACAGTATAAACCAAACTTGCACTGCCTTGTCCTGTGGGAGTTGCAGAAGTGGGAATTGTACAGAAGCATGGGCTTTCTGCCTTTGTTAACTTTGAGGAGAAAGTAAGGAGGGCCAAAGAAAAGACATGAGAGCATATCTCATATCAGTGAAAAACACAATTTATTCTCAAGTGCTCTACTTAATGATACCTTGGAACACTCACATGGAGCTGGAATTATTACTTATGTGCTGTTCAATACAGTCTCAGATTCCAACAGAAAAATGAAGAGTTTAGCTTGAAACAGTTCTAATGGTCTTATCAGAGATCCTACCCTCACTGAAGTGATATCTCCTTTGTTCTCATAATGTGCAAACTGCCTCATCCACTTTGACAGGTTAGGGTGAAATGACACCAATTTCAGGTTACTGAGTACTGTACTAAAAGCTCTGTTGTTTCTTTTACTGCTACCCAGACAGCTGCAGCATCCTTTCAGGGGGAACAGGAAACTCCGAAGCAGAGGCAGATGGATACCCAGAGTAGAAGCTGAGAGTATTATCTCGGGTACACAGTCTCTCTCACTGATCAGGATATTTGTTGTGATCCACTTCATCTACCTCACTGAGAATTTCTGAGCATTCATTAACTCTGCAAGCTGGACTTCAAAATCATCACATTCAGTTGTTGAGAAGAACACATACAAACACAAAGAAATACACAAATACTTTGACTATATAAAACTATGTGATAAATTTGCTGATGGCTGAAACTTGAACTATGCAGAAGGGACTGAAATCAAGGAAAAAAATGATAGTGCATGATATTTCTGGAATAGAGCCTCCAACTAAGGGCTGCATCTGTACTGCTAATAGGAGGCCAAACAGTATTCTCTCTGATACAGATTTTAAGATGCATTACAGAATTATAAAATCATGTAGCCAGGGGTATCCAAATGTTAGCTAGTCTAAGCTCCTGCTCAGATCAAGTCCAGTTGGAATAGGTTGCTCAGGACCTTGTCCAGTCAAGTTGTGAGTTCTGCCAAGGTTGGAGTTCGCACAACTATTGACCAGATTGATGCTTGGTTGCTTTTTTTTCATTTATAATAAATTTGCTTTCCCATGCTGAATTCTATCTATTTATTGGCTGTCTTTCAGCTGTGCAGCTCTGAGAAAATGTCTGTTATGCTTTCTCCACACCAACCTGTTAGGTATTCGTAGACAGCAGCAAAATTGCTTTACACTTTTCAGAAGAATGAGCAAGCTAACTTCCTCGGCCTTGGATATCAAGTCCTTCAGGCCCAAAACCATCTGGCAATGTCTTGTAGCAGTGGAAGCTGCACCTTAGTGTTTGTGTTTCTGAGAGGGCTGCGAAGAAAAGTGTACCTTCCTTTTAGTTAGTTCATGAATGATAGAATGTTAGTTCATTACATCTGGTTTATCTGCCCATTGTCTACCAGAAGAGTCTAGCTCGAGGCCGTAGGATGGAATACTTGCAGAGATGGCATAACTGTGGTAATGCCCAGCTGTCCTCCTTGCAGACAGGTTCATAACTACACTCTCACTAGGGATTTTTCCCTTCAGTATGAATTAAACATGCTTACTGGATGTCTCAGGGAAGTTAGCACTCAGTGTGGAACATGAGTCCTGAGTAAGCCACATGAAAAATTAGAGCAAGTCCAAGAGGGTTTCAAGAGTCAGTATAAAGTCACACAGAACATCAGTAGCAAAACTGGATTTCCCTTAACTGCGCTGTTCATTAGCCTTCTTATGAGGCCAGACTGCCTCTCACAGTCTGATATAATTCACACTCAGTACTTTCATATTTCTTCACTTAGGCTTCTGACAAATGTTTTTAGGCCTAGAGGGGAAAAGCTGCTTGTTTTCATGGAATGAAAACTGAAGTATTTTGCTCACTTGCTGTAGATGCTTCAGTCCAAAATAGAAAGTAGTATCTCTGCTTTATCTGTCTGGGAAAGCAAAACTCTTGAGTTTGCTCCCTTTCTCCAAGTGTTAGCCTGTCCCTGTCACCAGATGATAGATGTTTCCAGACAGAAACACAGACATGCAGAAAACATGTAAAAGTCCATCTAGTGTAAAGAACTTCATGCTACAATAGCACTTCTCAAGGTTTCTAATGAGCACAGTGCAGTGGCTGCATGTAGAGCTAAACAACTCTCAACCTTAAGATGCAATTAGTCACCTAAAGATTTTACACCAAACTATTATTTTTGCCTTACCTTTCTGAATGTGCACTGAAAATCATCTTTTTAATTGCTCTTTGGAAACAGGAGTGTAAGGAGAAAGCTGTTAATAGTGAAGAAAATCCCAGCCCATTACATTTTTAGTCACTCGGATTATTTTAATGGGCTTGGGGTTTTTTTGCAAACATCTTAGCTCTCATGCTGCCCAGGATATATTTCCCAGAGAACTCACAGATGTTTACAATCCTATTGATTTGTGGCTTTGCCATAATACTAGGCTGAGAGAACTCACATTAGAGGCAGGACTCTTGCTTCTTTCTTTATTATATAGGTCTAGAAGTATTTTGTAAGCTTGGTCTTTCATGCTTGTATTGGATACACCATTTTGAAGAAGGACATATAAATTGCAATTTCTCCATGCTCTTTGTCTTTCCATCCTTCCCACTCAGCCTTTTTTCTCCCCCATACATTTGATCCAACTCTCTTCTTTCCTGTGATCTTGTAGAATCCTTCTCTTTGTTTTTGGTGCATGCACAATTTGAACAAGAAACAGATAAATGGAATAGCTAAGGAATGGCTAATGTTGGCTTGTGCCCAATCTCCCACCAACAGCTTCAGTGGATTGTTAAGGCCACAGACTACACGAAATCTGGTAACCTTTTTTTCTTCTGCTTGTAGCAATCCTAATCTGATAGCTTGTCTCAGCATTCCTTGCTGTGATGCTGACCTTTTTGAGTATTCCAGATTCATAGATTTTGAAGTCATTCCAAACCTCCAGGAAACTCACAGAAAGTGACAGCTTCAAGGTCATACTGCGGCGCCCATCACACCCTTTGTTAATTGCTTCACCTAGGACAAGATATACAAAATACAAAAGAGCAGAGCATGGGAGAGGCAGGAGCATAGCAATGAAAATTAAGAATTACTCATTTATAATTTTAAGGTGTTCAAGATAACCAGCAGGTTACTGACTATAATGTATATTTCTTATCAGGCAAAAATTACCTAGTTTAAAGAGTAAATTTTCAAATTACTCAACATCCAGCCTAATTTTAATTTAATTTTGAGCTAAAACTCCGAATTTCATCATAAACAGAAAAGTTAAGGCTGGGTATACGAGCTTTTGAAGACACCTTTTCAAGTGAAGATGTTATACCAAATGTTATACCTGTGTTACTGCCTTCAAGTGCTTCACTTGGACCCATTGTCACATGCAGGGAGCTATAGAGATCATGTCACTGGGTATTCTGCAAACCTGAACCAATCTTGCTGTGCAGTGACGGACTGGTAGATATTCTTGGAGGCTTAGTGGTTCCCATATTAATAGACCAACCAGGAATAGGACATTCTTCTTCAGAGACAAATGGATCCACATAAATTTACTGAAAAAAAACCCATGTGGGTTTTTAAAAAGCCCATGTGGGGTTTTGTTTGTTTGGTTTTTTTTTTTGAGCACAAGCTTACAGCAATGCTATTAGGAGACAAGAGAATCTGCATGGCTTTGTTCCTAGTTGTAGGGTATGTTCTCTTAAGGCTGTCTTCTCCTGCATTTTCTCTGTGCCTCCATCATTTTATATTATTCCTTCACATATAAATGAAGCTTTTTTTCCAAAGGCTGAGCTGTTTGGAAATGAAAATTTGAATTTGCATATGTTGGAACTGATTCATCGCTGGTGCCAGGAAGTGCTCTCTGCTGCCGGGAGGGGATCTGCAGCTGCCCGGTGCTGCCTCCGAGGCAGGCAGTGCTGGCAGGAGGGAAAGTGTGGGCAAGGTGCCCAGGGGGAGAACTGATTCACAGCTTCCCCCTGGCAGCTTCTGAGCACAGAGCACCCCCTGGGTAGTGCACAGAAGCTATTTCACATTAGGCACATACCCTGCCTTTGGCAACTGGCGTGTTGAGGGGCTATGTGCTGATGCTAGATGTGAGAACAGCAGGCAGCATGTCATGGCACTTGCTGCTGGGAAGCTGGGAAGTCCTGACTGGTAGCAAAAGAGGCAGCATGCAGGGGTGATAATGGAAGGAACAGGAATATTTTTTTTCTAAAGCAATATAATTAATTTAAACTCATTGTGTGTATCTGTGCATTGGAGTGCACGGCAATATTTTATGTGCCAGCAAGATGCATTTTAGGCTGCTTACAGGAAAATGGATTTCAGTGTAATTAAAAAAAATATCATGTTCTTTCTCACCCCCACATGGTTCAAAAAATGCAGGAATGCAGTACAGATGATAGCATCAGGTAAGGACAGAAAAGGTAGCATATGCAGAAAATCAGGGAATTAATAAATTGTACCTGAGGAGAGGAGTATGCAGTCAGCACGCCCCAGTTCAGAACCATTCAGTTGCTGGGGATTTCTAGAGGCAAAGAGAAAGAGACAGAACAATCTCTCTGCAGAGATAAAAGAGACTGAAGTTACTCCATGAAGCCTCTGAGCCAAAGTTATTTTAGTCTCATGCCTGGACTAGCTCCATAGGCCTGGCATTGTTCCTTCATGGATAGAAACACTGTATGGTGAAAGTGGCAATAACAAGTCTTTCCATTCTGCACTTCTTTCCAGTCTTCCAATCTGTGCTTCTCCCAGTGTCTTCTGAGAGGGCTCAGTAATGCCCCACCAGGAGGGATCCTTGTCTGGATCTGCCTGCTCTCCTGCCCACACCCACTGGAACTGGCATTGGATCCAGTGCCAAAAAAACCCTGACAAGATGAAAAAAATATATATTTTTTTTAAATTCACCCATTTGCCCTTCCACACATTTTTTTTTTGTTTTGCTGGCTGTTGTCATTTCCTGAAATGCTCTTCCTTTATATCTGCGGTGGATCTGGCATTTAAATTTCCCTGTTAGCTCCAGTGAGACCAGTCATAGCAGTAGCATTCTGTTAAGTTAGAAATGCTAGCAGTATTTTACATGTGGAAAAGTGATATTTAGCACTTTTCCTAAAACTAAATTTCTGTGCTTAAATGCTCCTTCTAGCTAGAACAAATAGAAGGAAATCATTAAGATATGAATCTAAATTTAACCTTTTTTTTTATTACAATGCGTCCTTATGAAACTTTGATATTTATGGAGGTCTGACTTTGCACAGTCATTATAGGTACATTTGTGAGGATTGGAACATAAGTTTAGCCTTGAACATGGAACCAGAGATGTAAAATCTCCTGAAATATTCGTTATGTGCATGACTGTCCCATAGAGTTTATATTTCCTCTTGAACCAATTCAAATGAGCTCAAATGAGCTCTGAATGCAATTTCCAGAAGTGCCTAGTGTTACCCTGGTTCTGCTCCTTTTGAAGCAAGTGATAAAGCTCACAAGGACCTCAATAAAAATAAAAGAGGGCAAGATATTTAAAATTACTCATTGAGTCTCGACAGCCGATAAATTCTGTATTAAGGTTTCACACACAGCACTTTCTCCTCTGACACAAGGGCAGAATGTGTGCCCAGTCATTTCAGCAATGTGAGAAGACCACAAGCAATGCAGACAGCAAGAATGATAAAATCAGCTGGGAGAAAATAGCAGGAGGACAACAAGGGTGATGAAAGAAAAGATAATGGGAAAAAACAACAAAGAGGAAGGAGAAAAGAAGAAAGAAACATCAACTTCAAGGTTATTAGAGATCATAAAAGGAAGAAGGATGAGGGAGGAACAGAGATTGAAGGCATCAGCCAAAGGGAACAGAGAAAAAAGGAAGCAAAAGGAAGAAAGAGAAAATGTTAAAGAGAACAAGAAGAGACAAGGAGAAATTTATTTGGAAAATCAGGGAGTAGAATGCAGCACAGAAGTGCTGGAGAGGAAAATGGATGGAAAGCAAACTATGGAGCAAAAGCAAATAGAGATTCTTGGAAAAGGATAGGAGATTGAAAACAGGGTGAAAGGCACCAGAAAAGAAAAGGGAAGGAGTGAAGAAGTATGTAAATATAGCACCTCTGTGAGGAAAATTAAGGGGAAATAAATCCATCCTAACAAAACTGTTTTTCATTGCAAATTCATAGATAGATTGTGTAGCTAGAGAGTTTTGGTCTCAACAGCAAAATAAAGTATCATCACTGGAATTCAAAAATCAAATTCTATGGAAAATATCTGTGTTCCTACTGGAGTTAGAACAGACAGCCACTTTTCTATGTCATCATGAGGAAAAGAATCAGCAGCATTCCCACTTCACATACTTCATTAGAACTTGACAATCTACCAAAATACCTGGGACTGAAAATAAGATTTTTACAATTTACATATCCAGATTGCTTTCACAGAGCTGGCTAGAACAGTAATAGCTGGAGGCATTGCTCTGACTCCTCAGAAGAGTAAAGACAAAATGAGTTGCTGCTGTCTGTCCAATCCTTGCTGAAGCGGTGTTTTTATAGCAATAGCCACAGCACTGACTCTTACTGACACACCTGTGGCCAAAAGTCTGCACTGAGGACCACACAGCTCTTCTCATGATCTTGTTTCTCACCCAGGAATGCTCCCTGCAGGTTAGTGGTGGCTGGCATAGGAAGGAACTGGAGAAAAGTTTGTTCTCTCTTTTGGCTTCTTAGCTAGTTGAAAAAGAGGACTTGTTTGTCAAGAGCTGCAAACCTGTAGTTTCTGACAAGCCCTCAAATTCACAAAGGAATAGACACTCAATAAACCTACTATGCTCTACAGAAAATGCAGTTTTTAATTTGACAGGGCTTCTTTTCATCCCTTCCCTTTCTTGCCCTCTCCTTTTTTCTCTTTTCTCATTCAGGGAACTGCAAACACAATTTCTTTACAATTTTACTTTTGTAACCTTTTGTTTTGGGACTACTTCACTAGAAAAAAAAATAAAAAGCACCAAACCACAGTAATTTGTTATGAATCTGTATGTAGTTTCAGAAGACATACAGCTTTTTAGCTGCAAACAGAGCAGTGAATAAAAATCTGTACTTCTAGTATATTTTCCAGTTCTGTGTAAAGTCATTTAGACTCGTTATTGTCCAATTTTCCTCTGCCAGATCCTTCCCTTTTCCATAGCACCATTGTGAGATTTTATCCAATAATGTTTTTAAAATACTCTCAGATCTTCAGGCAAAAACCAAAAATGCAAGTATTATTGTGTCTGTCTGCCAGCTTCCCAACCTAAGAATTCCATTCCTGGTGATTCAGTGAAACAAAACAGAATCTCAAGTAGATGGAAATCACCAGACAATAAAACATTCTACATTCTGTTATGAAAAAAATCTCACAGGAAACAATTATATTTTTCTAGCTTTTTCTGAATCTTCAATAGAAAAATCACATCTCTACTATAGAGATTGACAGCGTGGTCAAAATAAAACTACAGGAAAGTCATAATTTTCTATTAATCCCAGTTCTTTTGCAGTGTGGAACATTATGGAGGACCATTCTGAATTTTTGCACAGTTTCCTGATTTATTCCCCTGTTCTATGTGATTTTTCTTTTGCTAGCTGCATCTGCTTTAAATAGTTAAGTAGTGATTTATAGGATATTCTCTCTGATAGACTATATTATTGATACATGTGTTCACAAGGGAAGATTGGATGTGCAACGCAGTAGGCTCTAAATGTTGTAAACTAAACAGTAAAGGTAACATCAGTCTTTTGTGCTGATTCATCAGCTTACTGATGATGGGTGATGGAAGGTATTTTGTAGGAACTCATTGCAATTGGCCAGTGTGAGAGAAATGGATGGCTTATTCTTTTCCATGGGAACTGATACCCTCAGCACAAAAATAAAAATGTTGAAGTACTTTTTTATGTCTTTGTTTTATCTCTATGTTTTGGATCCAATTTATGTTTTAAAAGAATTTGAAAAAGTAAATCAACCAAAGTAATACACAGTAATGAGGAGGAAACTATTGCAGTTTTGTCTTGACACTTTCTGTAAAATCCTATTCACTGTCATGCTAGTGAAGCTGTAAATCTAAGTATGTACACTACATGGAAGCTTATCTTGCTCCTGTAGGCCTAGATAAAGACGTACAAATACAGGTTTAATTATGGATCTTATTTGTAGTGCCCTATGCTGGTGAGAGCTGGGGCGTCTTGTGAGCTGAGGTTTCAACAAGACTTTTAACCACTGGCATCTGGAAAAACCCTCCCAGAGCTCATTTGGGCATTTCATCCATTTCCTCCCCCATCCCAGGAACCTTCCTGAGTTCTTCAAGCTGACAGAAGTTTGTTTTAATTGCTGCACACCTTCAATGTTTCCACAGTGAAGAATTAGTAGCAGGGCTTAAGTGTATTCTTCTCAATTTACCTCTCACCCTTTTTTCTCCTGCTATTGAATCTAAGCCAAATACTGAATCCAGCTGCCACAGCTGTTGCTGTTCTGCTGCCTGCTCTACTTCCTGCTTCTGCTTATTTTCCCAAAAATGCTTCTATGGAATGATCTGTGAAATGAATGAGACATCAAGGCACTGCATTCCCCTTCCCTGACAAAACCTTTCTTTTTCTGGATGCCCTGAATTTGTAGTCAAGTGCTAGTATTCTATGTCCTGAACGCCACTCTTCACAGAGTCAGTTCCTTTTGTCACCTCCCTCGTTACAGTACTGAAGTATTTCCTGTGCTACAATAAGCTATTATGTAAATTCTACAAATGAGTTTCTGATCCTGCCAAATCACATTTGCTTTAAGTAAGCATGGAAAACTGCAGCTCTCTTTTGCCACATACTCTGATAGTAATTTTCAAAGAGTTTCACATCAGCTGCCTCTTGCAAGCAGTGCATACATTTTGCTGGCATTGTTGTTTGTACATATTATTAAGTCATATATGCATAGGTAGTAAATGATAGCAAAGTAGTAAGGTATATGCCAGTCCTACATATGCTGAGACATTTGGAAAATACAGGCTCCCAATTCCAATAGCACAAGAACTTGGGGTTGTCTCCTTATCTAATCTGTTTAGGATGGAAAATAAATATTGTAATAGCTTCATAGTTGTAACAGACTGCTGCATGTCTGAATCCTATATGTCACACTGTTAAGAGCATTTCCCATAGAATGGAAACAGCAGAAGTATAAATGTTCCAGAGTTTTAAAGTGTTCTTACCAACTGCACTAAACTCTCATTTCATCTGTTACATGAAGGTAAATATAAATTTATGAGATTTGAAAACAAATATTATAGTGTCAAAATCAAAATTTGAAAGGTCATTCTGAAATCCTTGCCAACATAAAGATCTCATCTGGTTTAATCAAAAGTACATTTTTAAACTGATATGAACTGTGCAAAGCCATTTTTGAAGATACGCAATTCAATTTACAGCAGGATGACTTCTTCTTTAGCTTCTGTTGCTTATTTTTTTTTAATGACGCAGAAATAAGCTAGCTTTCAAATTGTGTGAAACTGTCCAAATGGTTGAGGTGCAATGGTCTTCTTTTAAGACTGATGGATTGGATATACTGGTCCTTTTTGTTAAGACACAATTAATCATGTTGCCTGTAACAGAAAGTCTTAGAAAAGATGAGAAAAAAACATTGTTCACTTTTGCTAATAGCTTATCCTTAAAAAGATAGAAAGTCTGGAGAGGAAAACGGTGACTTCAAATCATGGGCTCATAAAGAAGAAATCCTTGTAGTACCCCAGACTGCAGAGGAATAGTCCCACGGCTCTGAGTTCTCCTTTATTGATTTAAATGCCATGAACACATAGAGCCAAAACGTAGTCAATTCCTTTAATTAATTCTTATCACCATGTCTTACGATTCAGCATCTTAGAGGCTTTCGTCAGGCTTCAGTGATGCAGCTAGTCTTGATGGAAATAGGCATTGGAAACCACTGAGGCTACCTAGCATGAAAAAAACCCAAAACATACGAAGCAGGAGCTGACTCTCTGTATATTTGATCTCAAAATATTTGTCTAAAAATAAATAAAGAGAACATATATATATATATATTTAAATTATAAGAGCATTCATATTTGGTGCCCTTACCACTTCCTTTTAAAGAAATAGCCCATTTTTATCCTAGCCCTGTGCAGCCACAACAACAAATAAAGGGTAAGAGGCATACAGACTGAATTATTACTTCGTTATTAAGGACTGTGGTTTTACCTAATTGGTATCAGAAGGATCTACACAGAAATTATGGATTTTATCTTTCTATAAGCAGAAAGATTGATGTGTGGTGTCAACCTGTGTGTTGGTCCTTAAGAGACATGCTAAAACACCTTTCATGCAAGATCACAGGACCATATTTGGTCCTGTGCAAAGACAAAGCAAGAGAGAAGGAGAATTGTCACTAAGTATGTTATTTAGATTTCTTGTCCAAAGTGCACAGCCTGTTTGGGATGGAGAAGAGAAACTTCAGTGTTGTAGGGAACCCCATAAGTTTTACCAGCTCACATCTGAGAGTTGCTACCATATTTTGATGTTTTCTGTAGAATAACTGAACTGGTCTGGATGAAAATTATATGGAAACTTCATTGAATACATTCCAGTTTAATTTGTGTCTTTCAAGGTAGCAATAATCATGGTTGAAGTTTGGCCCTGCTGAGCTCCTTCAGAAGTAGGTAATGCTTACTAGCTTAAAGCAGCTGAAATTCAGCTTAACACAACACGACAACTCCATAGCACTGACCTCTGGGTTGCCTAATTGCTGATGTTAAAAAAAAGTTCAAGTGTCTGCAGAAACTTTGAGAAACAAAAGCTTACCAGTATGGGCCAACATTGAGTAAAGCCCATGTTAAATAAAGGGTGGAAGCCACAGTCTGCATGAAGTCCTGATTCAAATAGTGGAAAAATTCAATGTTATGGAAATCTGATGTTTTAGAATACAACATCTGAATTTGTGAGCAAGCTTTTTTGAATTTGAATGCTTTCTCCAAATATCACTTTAAATAGCATGGCTAAAATTCAAAACTCAGGCTCAAGAAAAGTGACTTTTTGGAATTCATGTAGCATTTATCTGTTCAGTAAAATGCATATAAATTAATTCTTTGTCTTTTCTGTGATTTAGTATGGCAGTTAAAATACCAGCTAATGATTTTACTTAGCATTATAATGTAGCTTTTTCTGTGATGATCGCAATCATCTTTGCAATGTAGAAAAATCCATCCATTTTCTTTGATGGCTCTAATGTCATTCAACTATTAGAAATTCCACTGAGGGCTGTACCACTTCTGTCTGGTGCTGTAGCTTGGTGTTTGGCACTGTTTGGGTGGGTTACCATCTCTCTGCAAGAGGCCAGCCTTACTTCCCTGTCTTAGGCATTTCCTTTGCTTCATGGAGAGGTGAAGGGGTCTCTTCATGGTGCGACCTCGTGACACTGTGCAGTGGGATTAGAACAATAGCTCCAGTGGAAAAGAAAATTACTCACTGCAATGTTAGCCACTACCTAAGCATACACCTCGGGGATAGTGCATTTGCTGTCAACCCTACTCATTCCTGGTGATTGCTGGGAAATCACTAATCTGCCAGTACTTGAGATGGCCAGGAAGCATTGGAGTGGGCAACTGAGGAGTAGCAAACAAAAGCGTTTTATGAATGAAAAACTGTGTTTGTCCCTGGTGTAGAATTAAGCTCAGGTTTAGCACTGGGTAGGGGTCCCAAAGGCTGGCGCCTGAGGAAACAAGGATAAGCCAATTATTTTTTTAAATGGGCAGTTATATCTTTCCTGTCAGTAACTGCTGGGTGTCTCTTCCATTGTTATTCTAGGTGTCCCACTCCTGGGTGTGATGGCTCTGGGCATATAACTGGAAATTATGCTTCTCATCGAAGGTATGTAAAGACAAGGTTTTGTTATTTAAATCATATAACTGCAGGGCTAGAAGGCGCCTCAACTGACCTAACTTCACTCTCTGAATACTCAAGTAGGATTGAGCGCTGCACAGATACACGTTGGTCTAACTCATATTAACCACTAATGAATAACATTTCTCAGCTTCAGGATGACTCACTACCCAAATAGGTAGGAATATTTTTGCTTGTATCTAGCAAAATCTTTAAACAAAATAAATTCAGTTTCTCTGTCTTCTCTAGTAGCCTGAGGAAGCAATTCAACATTCATGTTTCTGTTGCTTTACATTCAGAACAACTTAACTCTTCACAGTTTGGACTGAAATCCTAGTCCTGCATCTTTTTCTCACAAATTGTGTTTCCTGAATGTTTGTATCAGTCTCTTCCAGACTCACTCCACATTCCTTGAAATGCAAAATTGGATCCTGTTCTTTACCGCCTCTTCTAGATGAAGCCTTATCAGCTTTTATCAGAGGGGAAAAGTACCTCTTTCATCTAATATGCACCAGCCTTGTTAGTACATTTCAGAAATAAGTTTGGCTTGTTCTTAAATTGCAACACTTTTTACTACATCAAGCCAGAAGAATGGAAAAAGAAATTTATGGATGAAAGCTGACTTCACTATAACTTCACCAAGGGTCAAAGAATGCTTCTCATTCACTAATGAGGATATTGATCAATTACACTGTAGAGGTAATGGTGTAAATGCTGTGCAATTAGCAATTCCCCTGTGGTTATTTAAGAACTAAATCAGTAGAGGAGGGCTGTGCCATATTTGTAAACATCTATCCTATCTATCTAAACTGTTTAATCAAAGAATAATAGTGAATAATAGTGTTGTCTACCTCTCTTGTGCTAGTAAAGACTCTTTACTCCCACAAAGACTAGTACTGTTGAGTATGGATATTTGCTTTCTTCACCAAGTCCCTGTAGTTTTACAATTGGCTATAGATAGTCACTGCACAAGTTCCCAGTTTAAATGTTTTCCCACCAAAAGCAGCAAAGGATTCAAAGTCAAAACAGAAAAAATAAGAGAGTGGGAGCATGCCCTATTTTACATGCTGCGAAAATGAAAGATCACAATATCAATTTCTGTAATGCAGTATTAAACATCAAAAGTAAAAATAACATTATAAAGGAGAAGATATAAGTATTTAAAAAGCACTTACATGATGCAGATTTGATCATGCTTTCAGAGAAATTTAAGGTTAAATTTAGAACTACATTTAACTATATGTAAATTTATCAGCTACCATTCTACCAGCATTATGCCTGTTATAACTCTACCCTAACTTCAGGGAAGCTATTTATGTGTTTGATCATCTATTTAACCAGAAGCAGGTAGGAGAATGAAGATGCAGAAGAAAAGTGTTACTAAAAGATACCTAAAAGCTGGCAAGGTTGGTAGGGGAGAATCACTGAATGTTGATTCATTTTTTAAACCTTTTCCTTGTATGTTGTCTCCTGGCCACTAAAGGACTGGACCATGAGCTGAATGGTGTTACCTGCTTTTGTCTGGAAATTCTTACTTTCTTGTATTTTTGCAGATGACTGCTGGACCAAGTTTTCATTTGATTGTGTAGCATAATCAAGTACATATAAAGATATAAAAAGTTGTTCTACAAAACAAACATATCTGGAATTTGCTCGGTCCATTGGGATTTAACACATGCAACCTTTTGAAATGCCACCATGCCTATATTGGCCACATAACTCCTTAATTTCTCTTCCAAAAAGGCCTCTGGCAACCCCATGTCTTCAGCTGCCTGCAGGCACAGAAGCACTGACATGTAGTCAGTGAAGTAACATTTTCTTTGCTTAAATCCACAGATGTCCTCAGGAGACCTGTCACATTTACACAGAGCCAGCCTTACCCTATTCAGATCATGATATCTGTCAAGGCCATTTCTGAGGTGGGAAGGCTGGCAAAATGAATGCTTTCAAAGGGCAGCAAACCAGCAGCCTAAATCTGGAGCTGTTAAGGATGGAAGACCCCACAGCATGTTGTCTGTTGGGCTTTCTAATTCCCAGACTGAAAATTAGCATTTAGCTCTGCCTGCATCTGAGTTACCATTTTTGTATGTATTTGACACCATCAGTTACAACTCTGTCAGTTTCAGAAGGAAAGGAATGACAGACTTCTCTCCTAAATGGCTGCTGAGGTTATCACTGGTATTTAAAATGGCTGCTCAACAGCAGGCATAAGTGAGGCACATTTAACTCTGCCATAACTCTGCAGTTCTACACAGCCCTTCAATTTATGCAAGGAGTTATAGCGCCATGCACTGCTATTGAATTCTTCTATTTGTCTTTTGTCTTCATATATAAGGAATTAAAGTCATAGAAAATGAAGTAATATTCTTGTCTTGTAATAGCGTTGGTTGTTACAGAATTAAAAAATTAAAGCAAAGACTTGACATATGTTTTCTTGATGGATCCACTGTCGGAGGAAAAGTGAAATAATGACAGCCTCAGAAACTGTCTGCTGGAAATGTCTGTTTAGAGGACCTGAAAGGTCTTAGAATTTTCTAATAAATCAAAATAGATTAGAAAGTTTTTTTAGAGAGATGATGATGAACCAAAATACCAGTGAGTAGGTGATAATTAAATTGACTTAATATGTAGAAAGCTTTAAATCATTAGTCAAGGCAGAAATTCTTTGTTCAGATTTTGTTATGAAAATATCATCTACAAGCATACCCATCTGTACACCTACTAAAAATAATACTGCTTTCTGAGGAATTCCTATTAACTGTTTAGTTTTCAGATGCAAATTCTGGTTATTCTCACCCAGTGAGTACAACTGCTCTCAGAGAAAAAGGAGGGGTATCTTTAACACCCGCCCACTCCCTTCACTTTCTGCAGACCAGGTTGTGTGTCAGGCAGTGAACCAGCCTGTTCCTGAGCAGTTCCCTTGCCCCAGAGCTTTCTCTTATTCTGAATCCCCCAGACTCTCTTCCTCCTACTTCTTTCTTACAGACAACATTATTATTTTTGAACAAAACTGTTGTTAATTGGCACAGACTTTCTCAGATTTAGTTTTTACACAAAGAGCTGTGGTACTTTGGTGTCCACTATGGAAGCTGGAATAAACAGCAGTTTGCTTTGAAAAGGAAAATGGCCAGTTACATTTAAAATGGAAAATGAAATGGGATGAGAGCACAGGCCACATATCAGAATGCAGATGCCTATTCCATTAATGCTGACATGTCCCCTGGTATGGTACTGACCTTGGGCCACTGAAGGTCTCACAGGCAATTCTAAGATATGATATGGGACTCAGTGTGGTTCCAGATCATTATTCACAAACAATATGGGTGTAGCTGCCCTGCTTTACAGAGATAGAGAGCTTAGCTGTACAAATGTGAATTTTCTGGCCTTGAGTCAAAGCAACAGTTCTAGGTCCCTTTTATTTAACACTATAGATGTAGCCATGACATGTCACTAAAAGTTTCTAGATAATGTACTGTGTCCAATATCCTATGCCAGCATTCCTCTCTTTCTTTAAATGACTTATTTATAACTTTGCAGCATGTAAACTCTGGTTTTGTCTATTCTTCATTTTCTAACACAGAATTCTGTCTGTGATTGCATCAACTTTTTCTCTGCTTCTTCCCCTCGGTCCTCACTGGTTTTGACAAGACAAAATAACTGAAAATTTTGTTACCATTCCTATTTTGTTATCACTCTTCTCTTCTTTGCAAAGACAGGACCTACTATACAACGCTCAAGTACCTTTCCTCATGCTGAAAACAAAAGTTTAATCTTCTATTTTGTTTATTTCTCTAGGAAATTTTTTCTTTGGTTACACTTGTTTCTCTCTTGCGTCAACACTTGAAGGTGTTCTTACTGGTGGATTTCTTTTTGAATGCGGATAGTTAAGATGGAAATAACATTTAAATAGAGGACCAAACATGATTGTTTTGATAGACATACTTGTATCCTCAGATATCATCAACCTAAAAAAAATATTTAAAAATCTGTTAAGGTCATTGTCAAGTCTAATAGGTGGTTTCTATAATGAATTCTT
The DNA here is from genome assembly GCF_028018845.1 of Melospiza georgiana. NCBI lineage: Eukaryota > Metazoa > Chordata > Aves > Passeriformes > Passerellidae > Melospiza > Melospiza georgiana. The sequence goes on from NC_080432.1 coordinate 95,517,585, forward strand.
CATACGCAAAGTGCTTGTGTAGTTGAAAACAACATTGTCAGTCTTTAGTTAAATGTAACATAAACCTTTGTCTCTACCAAGTCTTTTTGTCTGGGTGAATTCTGAGCTCTTGAACCCCTTCTCTGGAAGGCATTGAAAGCCCTGAGCTCTGTCATGTTTTTATTCAATCATTCTATAGAATTGTTATGTGATGTTTGGGAAGGTTTGATGATGTTACTAATGTGGTCCTGAGTGAAATCTTCAGTCCAACAAAGAGATACTCCTGTGTTTGCTATTCTTCCATCCCTCTCAGACATAGGGGACATAATGTCTCTCAGCCCTGAAACACTGGCTTCTGTTCCTATTAAAGATGCCACTGCTGCTGCCGAATCAGCTGAAGGAATTTTTAGGCAGAGGGTTTAAGAGCTGCCTTCCCTGACTCCTGGGGGAGTTCCTCTGTGTGTGGTGTGCACAGCATGGGCAGTCCTGTCCTGCATCACAGACCCACCCATGCAGATCCCCCCTCGTGTGGCTGCTGCAACTCTCCTTATTTAACCACCTGAGCTTTGACTGTGCAAACTGGAGAGGATTGCCTATTTTGCCAGTTTCTTGGATAGAAAGTGTATTCCTGTAAAGTGTACCCAAGAATGAGGAATTGCATTCTAAAATGTTTTTTTCATACAGTCTTTCAGGCTGTCCACGAGCAAAGAAGAGTGGAATCAGGATAGCACAAAGTAAGGAAGACAAAGAAGACCAAGAGCCAATTAGGTGAGAACAAATATTGTCAAAGGGCCTTTGTATGTTTTATAGGTCTTATATATCTTCAGTGTTTTTTAAGGCATAAAAGTTATTGTGTGATAGTTATCCAAGGGCAGCCAGCCACATTAATTTCTATGAGCAAATCTAGTTTCTGTGCTGATTGTTTCAGCAAAGGATACAGCATTAACCAAGGATACAATCATCTGTAATTTAGAAATAGTTTTAAATTCTTAATTTTCAAAAGAATAATCTGGAAATTAATATTCTGTTTGCATACTACAGGTGAACTATACATGCTAAATAAAGGTAGTTATGGGAATAGAGGATTGAGTGTTTATATGAGACTGCTGCAACCAATCTGATTGTTCATGCAGTTTGCAGTAGAAACAAATGCCTACCTGTAGGTCTTGGTTTCTTCTTGCAAGGCACTCTAATTATCAGTGGCCACTGAACTTGGTGGATTAATGACTGCTTGGACCATTCAGGACCAGATCCTCAGTAGAAAATTGCAGGAATATTTAGTTCACAAACTAAATAAGTAATTGGCCTTTAGTTTAGACGTGTGTTACGTAGCAACACATTGAAAAAAAAAACCAACCGTAATTCACTTTGAAGATTCTCACTTTTCCTTCTAACCTTGATTATTTGGTTTTTAGTATACAGAGTATACAGAGCAGTGTATTGAGCTAATGTATGGGGAGATTCCCAAGTAAGAACAACCATCAGATGAAAACAGAACTGCCTTCATTGGTCCCTGGGCTGTAGTACATAGTTTCATATCATCACCCCTATTCAAAGAGTGGTTAAAGGAGCTCAGCATTTCTAATGAGGTGCTCTGATTACATCGTAACTGTGTATAAATGACAGTTTCACAACTTCAGACAAGTCTTCTTTGGGTTCCATACCTACAAATAAAATGTACCAATGATTATACTAAGTAGTATTTTATGCTTGTAAGGGTTTTATGAACAATTTTGTTGCTGGTCAGAGCTCAGTAGCAAATATTTCAATTCCCCTGTGATATTTACTGTGATAAACATCTGCAATTCAAATACATGTCTCAGTCCTTCTGTTACAGTTGCATAATGTCAACAGCTGTGACTGCATTTACTGGCTACCCTGCTTAGAATTTATCAGAGAACTTTTTTTTCTTCCAATTGTAAAGTTCTGCTTGTAATTTTACCCACTACGGCATATCTTGACTACTTTTGTGACCGCAGTGTAGGATTACTCTTTCCTTTTGCGTGTCAAGTTTATTTTGACTTTGTTGTAGAGGCTACCAGGTATATAATGGCAAGACAATAAAGTTTTTCTCATCTGTCTGCTCTACAGATGTCCAGTTCCTGGCTGTGATGGCCAGGGTCATATAACTGGAAAATACGCGTCCCATCGCAGTGCATCAGGGTGTCCTCTTGCTGCCAAAAGGCAAAAGGATGGGTACCTGAATGGCTCACAGTTCTCGTGGAAGTCAGTGAAGACGGAAGGAATGTCATGTCCAACACCAGGATGTGATGGCTCAGGACATGTCAGTGGTAGTTTTCTTACTCATCGTAGGTGAGTAATTATGACTTAATGTTTTTCACTTATGTTTGTTATATAAATCAGAGTTAAAATATAGCTTTTTGTCATGGCATTTCTCTGTTCCTTTTGAGTTTCATTATTACATCAAAAAATAATCTGCTTATGTGTATTTGTTGGTAACTGGAAACCCAGACAGGCAAGTTTTTGTATGCAGATACAGACCTGCACTTGAATCCATAATATATAGAAAATTTTAGGGGAAAAATCATGCATGAGAGTAACTGTAAATTCCTATTGCTTTATTGTATATTTATGGACTTGGGGTAATTTTACTTAATTAAAATTACCTTGGGGTAGACATTGTAAGACATATCTGAGTCCACCTTATTTTCAGAGATGTCAAACGCATTCTTGATTCTCAAACACCAGAGCATGAAACTGAAGAATATTAGGAAAGAGCTACATAAAATCAAAGTTCTTTTATTCATTTGGTAATGAACATTTTTGTTGAAAACAATATATGTAGAATACAGAACATTATTTAAAACTAATGGAATGTAAATATTTGACTAAAGAAATACAAAACTTGATTTTTCATAAACTTGGTGAAAATACGAGAGCTTCAATGATAACATTTTTCATAGCTTGTAAAAGGAGGAGAAAGTGGCCAGTCTATTAGGGATAAAACCTGCTGCCATTTTAGATATTAGATTATGAAGATACAAGGATTTTTTTGAGCTCTGACTGGGAATCTAGGCCTGAAAATGACTGTAATGTCAGAGCAAATTCCTATTATATAATCGCTAATATAGAGCTCTATTACTTCAAATACGTCAAGTTGATGTCCCTAATTTGTCACCCTCTCCAGGCAGACCTCAGTTGAACTTCTGTACCCTTTAGTTAGCTAAACCAATTTCATCTTGTTTTGTAGTCAGTTCTACATACAGAGGTGAAAAGTGTACTTCTTCCTTCTCTTGCCTGTTGCTATTTCCTTTGATTCGTTCTTTGACAATCCTTTACAGCTTCACTCAGAAGCCTTATCCTTGCTTCAACCTCTCCAGACTTTGTGCATATAGCTCCTATTTATTGTTTAGGCTCGGAGTTGTTTTTCTACTCAGTCTTTCGTGGTATCTGCCATGAAGGGATTCTGGTCCCTGACCTGAGGTGTTACCTGAGGAGCCAAATGTATTACACAGACTGCAGCTCCCAGAGGCTTTGGGAAGCAAGAGATGCAAAACTGACCATTGATGCAGATACCACATCTGGCTTTAGTTTCTGAATTTCAGTAAATACCAGTATTAGTGTTTGTATTTCATTTTGACTTTATTCATTATGGTGTAACATTTATTTAACTCAGAGACATCTGTCATTAAAATTTTGAAATTATTTTACCTTTAGTTAAAAGTTACAATATAATTACTGAGAGATTGCTTGCAAGGAGTATTCACATGGTAATTATGGTTTCAAGGAGAAAATTCTTGCAACAAGAATAACTAACTTCTAAAACAAATGTACTGATACTAAGTTTAACAATTTAAAGGGCAAATTGTGACTAGAGATTTTTTTAAGGAATGCTTTAATGAAAAAAAAAAACCCTAATACATTAACCTAAATATGACATTTAGCTGCAAAACCATGTGTGTTTTTTAGTACCACTATCATAAGTAGAAACAGAGACTTGTAAATGGCTTACCTTATAAGATCAGTTTTTGGGCAAAAAGATCCATTGTTAGAGAAGAATACCACAACATGAAAGGTTGCTTAAAAAGACTAATGCAGTAGCTTGATCTTACTTAATTGTCTTGATGTAATAAAGGGCCAGTATTCTAAGTTGTGAGCAAATTGAACAACTTCTTGAAGCTTCCATATGCAGTGGTAACATTAATATCAAGCCATATTATTTTTAAAATATTATTAGCTCTTGCAGAATTCTTAAGGCTGTTAAAAGTGGTTGGTTCATTTGCTCACACAAAGAAAAGCACATGAAGCCATTTTAGATGCCTTTGGGTTACTTATGTGGCCTCCAGCTGCTGCTCAGAAAGGTAGGTCCAGTGTATATTTATCAGCCTTAGAGATGTATCTTCTCAAATAGTTTTTCATGCCTGTATATGGACAACTGACTCAAACTCTGAATGTAGGACTGAACACCAGAACAGTTCACCTACCTTAAGAATCTGCTTGTACAAGCTGTAGGATGATGCATTTACTCCACTTCAGGATCACTGGATCCTGGAGAGCTGTCCACTTCAGTGGACGCCAGCCTTTAATCAGTTGTACCATAAATGTCACTGAGCGTGTCCTAAGGGAGTGTTTTCCCTGCCTACAAACAGGTACTTTATGCCATTGGAAGCATTCTTAGGGTGTGCTGTAGTGGGTATAGTAGGTGTAGTGGGTGTTAGTGTAGCTGTAGTGGGTTGGCCAAAATGACTGAAGACTTGTGAAACACTCCATTCTTTGTGACAGCTGAGAGCTGAACGTGCCTGGCAGGGGATCTACAGGGGTGCTGGTTTTGTTAAAGCAACGGGCCCCAGAGCTCCATGGCAGCTTTGACACACAGTCAAAACATGCAGATGATCAAACCCAGGTGTCATAATCTGGAGCTCAATCCCACATGAATCATAGACTCTCCATTTTCTTGCAAAAGGCTGAAATATTCCCTCACTTCAGGTGTATCCATTCTAACAGACTGTGGTCTCATCTTCTACTGCTAATAGCATTCTGCTGTACAGGCATGGCTGTAAATCTCAAATTCTCACCATCTGAAAAGAAGCAATGCTATGCCAGTTACACAGTGAGACCAGATTTATGGACATTCTTTTGCAGGTAGAGCTGGTTTTATCATGCCTAGGGGGAAAGTAGGGCTGTGGCCTTTACCTGACACAGTAGAAGCTCCTCAGGAAGTAGGCGTTAATGTCTTTATTTTTGCCAGTACACCTTGCTGTAGTCCTGTTAGGATTTTTTCCTCCCTAGTGGAAATATTTTTACATTGGAAGACTTCTCTAAGCATATATATGCATTCATTGCATGTGTAGTTGTCCTTTGTGTCTTCTCCAAGAATTTTATATTTTGCCATTTGTAGAGAGCTCTTAATATGCTGTTATTAAAACAACTGTAATACTCTGGAAATGAACAGCAGACTGGCTTGTGAAAATAATGCCAGCTGTTGAATTTATCAAATATATATTAGGAAAGATGTTTTTCAGGTAAAGATTTCTTAGAGCTGCTGTTGACATTGTACACATGATATCATTGCACTGGTATCAGTGGATACTAGAGATGATCCACAAGGGCTGGTAAATCAATAAAGACCTTGTCCAACTGGTATGTAGTCTGGAATTTAAATGTATACATACTCTTACATTCACACTTATGAAGCAGAATTAAGTAGCCAATGAAAAATGTCATTACTTTCAGTGAATTTTGAATCCTACCTATAATCAAAGGTTCCAACAAAAGTTTCTGGTTTTTAACATTTCATTGCCTGTTTGCAGAAATGTCTGTGAATAGTTTTATTTTGTCAAGAAGTTTGCATTAGAAAAGAATAGAAACAGAGTTATCAGGAGGGATTTGAAGCATAGGATTAAGTGGGCTATGCTTAAAAAAGGAGCCTCTGCAAGGAAGAGAGGCCAGTGTGAAATTAGGTGACCTATCAGCAGTATGAAAATTAATTGGAAGGCATGTAAGCATGGAATCAGTAGATAGATAAATTAAATAGGTTATAATGAAATGTAAATTGCTTATTACACTGTAGCTTTGCAGTTTAGTTCTTGAGCAGACCACTACATCCCCATATTTGATTTTAAAAGATTTTTAGGGATGGCACAATTTCTAGTGCTGTGATCAGTGGGGACTTTCTCAGAATATACTTGGATTTAGCAACCCTGTTCCTTAGCACAGTGAGGACTTCAGTGCTGACTTCAGTGGAAATTACCTGCAGAAATGCCTTTTCAGATGAAAAACTGTGTTCTTGCTCCCATCTTCAGCTGACTTTTATTCACATCAGTGATCACCCATTTAAAAAACATTAATGTAGCTTTTAAGTTCCCTTTACTAAGGAAAACTGTGGTGATTTAACCCCAGTTGGGACTTCAGCCCCACAGAGTTGCTTCCTCCCTTGCAGCAGCATGGGGGAGAGAATCTGAGGTGTGAAAGTGAGAAAAATTGTGGGTGAAGATTAATAATTAAAGAAAAAGCCACACTCACAAGCAAAGCCAAACAAGGAATTAATTCCCTGCTTCCTATGGCCAGTCAGGTGTTCAGCCATCCCCAGAGAGCAGGGCTCAAGTGATGGGGTCTTGCGAAAACAAACACCATCACTCCAAATGTGCCCCCTTTTCTCCTTCTTCTTCTTCCCCCAGCTGTGTATATTGAGCATGACACCATGTGTTGTGGGATATCCCTTGGGTCACTTGGGATCAGCTGTCCCAGCTGTGTCCCCACCCCGCTCCCAACTTGTGCACCCCCAGCCCCACCAATGAGGTGGGGGGAGAAGCAGAAAAGGCCTTGACTCTGTGTGAGTACTCCTCAGCAGCAAGGAAAACATCCCTGAATTACCCACGCTGTTTCAAGCACAAATAAAAAACACAGCCTCATACCAACTACTCTGAAGAAAATGAACTCTCGTCCAGCCAAAGTCAGTAGAAAAAGATTTTAGTAGATCTGTAATATACAAGAGATGATCAAATTGTAAGGGTTTTTTCCCATTAACAACCTAATGCTAAATAGAGATGAAAGCACAGAGAAGGGTGATTTTTCTTTAGTGAACCTATATCCTTGCTGAGGACAGTAGGACTCCAAGATCCATAAAATGTTTATAGAATGGGATTTGTATTTGAGCAGCAAGGGCATGCCACTGTGTTTGCAAGATGTCTAGATTTGCTGGGGGGAAGCAATGGACATCATCCACTGCCTTTTCCCTTCTGAAGGAATGTATGTAGAAATTATCAAGTGGTTATGAGAGATTATTACATATCACTCTTGTTACAGGCTATCCACTTTATGCATAGGAAGGTTTACTTAATGCTAAGGCTGTCAGAAAGCCCACAGGAAATTCACTCAGTTCAGCCATTACCACACATGCATGTCCTGAGGTGAAGGAGTGGCAGTGTTGTTTCCTTCAAAAATTCTATGTTGTTCATAGCTCTGAGTTGCACAACTGCATCGCTAAGCATGGGAACAGACAGATTATGAAAAGATGAAAAGACTAAAAAAAAAAACCCAAAAGAACATCAAGACAGGAGCTGCCCTCTGCAGCTGCTTTCTGGAAGCTGTCTGATACCTACACTCACATGGATCCTCAGAGGAACTCTAAGTTCTCAAACACTCAGAGGAGATGACAAATGTGAGGGAAGAAGGTTGGAGCTGTAGATTTTTCATATGCAGATCCTTTTTCTCATTAAATATGCTTTGCTAGAAATAGATACTGCATTAAAATCCTCTGTGATCATCCTCAGCTTCTGAAGGGAGAATTTGCAAATACCACCTACAGTCAAACCTCCTGGTGCTCAGGATCATAGAACAGCATCTCACCCAGGGTTTATCTGGGGTGCCAGGGTGCCCCCAAAGAGGCAGTGGCTCTGTAATGCAGGTGCTTTACAAAACACAGGCAAGTGGCTGCAAATTCTCTCATAAATTGTTGTAGAGCTTTCAATATTTGCCGGAAGTCACATCCTGTCTTAACAGGAGCATTTCTCAGCTTCAGCATTTAAAAACATAAAAATACTTATCATTAAGTATTATTATTAAAAATTTTATATTTATAAAAATTACTTATCATTAAAAGCAGTGGCTCGCCAGCTTGTCCACATCTTTTTGCATAGTGTGAGCCAAAACCGAGCACCATGTTCCAGGTGTGGCCTGATAAGCACTGAGTGAGACAATGACTTCTGTGTCCCTGTGGAGATGCCCTTGTTGGTGCAGCCCAGTGCCCTGCTGGCTCTCTGTGCCACAGCAGCACCACTCACACTGAGCTTATCATTCCCAGGCTCCCAGGTCCCTTTCCAAAAGCTGCTCCACAGACTGGTAGGCCCCAGCCTCTGCTGCGCTCCTGAATGGTTTCCCAGGTGCAAGACCTGACACTTGTTTTGGTTGAACTTCATAAGGTTCTTGTCAGCCCACCCTCCCAGCCTATCCAGGTCTTCCTGCAGTGTGACTGCTGCTTCCAAATAGTTCACTTCCCTACTCAGTTTGGTATCCTTGTCAAACTTCATCAGGATACACTTGATCCTGTTGTCCAGATCACTTAGGAAGATTGTAAACGGGGTTGGGCCCAGTATGGATCCCTGGGAGACAGGTTGTGGCGGGTTGCCACTTTGAAAAGGAGCTGTTTACCACCACCCTGTGTGCAGCCTCTCAGCCAGTTTCCCACCCACTACAGAGATCACTAGTCCAGACCATTACACTTTCCTCTCGGAGGACGCCTAGGGAAGCCGTATCAAAAGCCTAGGAGAAATCCAGGTAGAGAATGTCCACTTGCTGCCCCTCCTCCCCAGATCAACCAAGCAGGTTACTTTGTCACAAAAATCAAATTTGCTTTTGCAGGTTTGTTAAGCACAGCTGGCCCTTGGTGGATCTGTGCTGGCTTTTCCCAATCATGCGCTTCATCTCACTTGTGATAGCCCCCAGGAGGATTCATTCCACAACTCTCCCAGAGACTGAAATAAGGCTAAAGAGCCTGTACATCTTTCTTTACGCCCCTCTTGTAGGTGGGGTTGCCACTATTTCACTTCCAGTTTTCTGGGATATCCCCTGATCTCCACAGTTTCTCAAAGATTATGAAGAGGCTTGCAACAACATCAGCCAGCACTCCTCACACCCTCGGGTGGGCAATGTCAGGGCCCATTGATTTGTAGTGCCAAGCTCCTGTAACAGTTCACTTGCAACTCTTCCATCAGTGATGGTCAGTCTGTGTTTGCATCAACCTGGAGTTTTGCTCCCAAGGCCTGGGGCCCAACAGCGTTGGTAAAGACAGATGTAAAGGAAGTGTCAAGAACTGCTGCCTTTTCTGCATTGCTGGTGACTAATTCACCTCTCCCATATAACAGTGTGCCAGTATTTTCCCTCTGTTTCCACTTGCTCTCTATGTACCTAAACAACCATTTCTTGGAGTTATTTACATTTCTATAGCCAGTTTCATTTTGAGCTGAGCTTTTGCTATTCCAGCTGCATCTCTGCATCCCCTAGCTGCAGCCTTGTCATTCCAGTGGGTATTTGCCCGCATTTTCACCTCTGGTCCACTTCTCTTTTGGTTTTGAGCAGACCTAGAAGCTCACAGTTAAGCCAGTTGCAAACATCCTTCAAAACACAAAGGATCCAAACTGCCAGCTGAATACTCAAGGTGCCCTAAGCTTCCAAAATGCCCTATTTGTCAGGAGTTTGTGTCCAGCAACATCTTTTGAAAGTTGTTGCTATGCTGTACACTGAAAGTGGTAAAAACTTTGAAGAGAAAAATCTTTTTTTTTTCTACTTATGAAACATAAATGCTGTCAAACTCCAGATTTTTAAGAAGCTTTGAATATGCAATGCATTGTAGTATTTGATTGCATCTATTTCTAGCCAGGTCTCTTGTCAGGTCAACTCTTGTCCATGCTTTTATTTGTTGTTGCAGTAAGTTGACAGAGTGCTGCATTTATGTCAAAATTAATTCACTTTTAGTTCTCACTGTTTTACTCTTTCTTTGGTAAGCCTTTTAAGTTGTTTCAGGTGTTTGTTCATTTGGTCTTAATCTGTCTTTCCCCTTCCTGTAATTGATTTATTTTGCTGTTTCCCATCTATTAGTTTCTCCTACAAGCTGTACATTGCAATTCAGCAGGAGAACATCATACATCATTAAGAGTATAGAAGAACTAACCAAATTCACAGCATTTAACAGTAGCTACAACTGACAATGATAAGCATCATGCTGGCATCATTAAAAGATGACAGGCATGGAAGTGCGTTGACATTTCCAAGAAGACAAGGAAAGCAATGTGGCAATTAAATGTAATAATAATAGACATTAAAAAATCTGTGTGGTGGCTCCTGCAGTGCAAAGGATTTTTTTAACTTAGTAATTTTGTGTTGACATTAAAGGAGAAGGGTCTTCCTAAACCACTTTTCAACACCTTCCTCTTCCCATCCTCATTCTTTCCTACAGTGGTGTTCTGGCCCTCTTCCCTTCTCAGTCCCTGGGGCTCCTGATCAGTCTTCTCACTCCTGAGCTGCTCAGTCCCCAGCATTTGCAGTAGTTGGTGCACTGGCACAACAGGACAGGCAGTCTCAGGCATTGCTTCCAGCAAGCATTCTTCTGCTGCAGGCCCTGCAGCCCTGAACAGGGCTGGTGGAAGGGAAGGCTCCCACAAAAAGTACATGGAGGGTCTGGTGCTAAACACTAACTCATCCATTTAGCATGTCCAATGGACACTCTGTCAGAGGGTTATAGCTCTGACCAATCTACTTTTGTTTTCATGAAGACAGCAGAATGCATCTCTAAACTCAGAGCAACACCCCATGAAATGTTTCTTGCTCCAATTCACAGACAGTTAGAGTTATTCACGGAATTATTTGGACTTTTTGTTCTCCTCAGCAGGGACAAAATCATATATATGGACAAAACAGTGGTATAGAAGTATATTCTGAGAAATACAAATATTTTTCCTGTGACATTTGGGGGGAAAAAAATGAGCCTGGCCTGACAGTTACCACTGAAGATTTCAGTCAGATCAGTTAAAATTTGGCAAAAGTTACAAGTGACTAAATGCAGAACCTGGTCGTTGAAAGAGTTAGGCCCTTTGCAGGTAATTCTGCCAGCTCTTTCCATTACAAGCTGGAAGAAGAATGGAATAGCATTTTAATCAGATGTACCATTTGTTAAACTGTTCCTCTTGATAGTAAGATAATCTAAAAGGACTTAAGAGGTTTCCTTGCCTTGGGAAAGTCACAGAGAAAATAATACGAAATCTGTATTAGAAAAAGCAGATTGCACAATATAAACTAGAAAAATCATTTTGCTTAGCAGTCCTGACAAATTACAGCAGACAGCAATTGTACAGGTGTTTGCAATGTGACACCTCCTTGATTTCAGGCACTTAGCAGAAGCTGTCTGGTTGTAAGTCTGCTTGTCCTCATTCCAGACATAGCTCATAAAAAAGCAGAGAATACAGGAAGACTTTTTAGATTTCAGGAGGGATGAATTTTCCTTTTGAAATACATTTTTCTCCTTGCTGCCTATACAAAGTGTTCAGAGAAATTGTGCTTCATTTTAAGTGCCAAAGGGAGCTGTACTTGGTCACTAAATAGATCACATGCATTTTTCAGCCACCTAAGAGCACTAATCAGAGGTGTGTAGCTAAACATACACCCTACCTATTTATACACAGGGAAGTCTCAACCTTTCTTCCTATTCAACAGCCCAGTAAATCCACTGGTCTTCAGGTCATCTGTCCTGTTGTGGGCAGGAGAGAGGCTGATAAGCTTTGCAGAAGCCAGCCTCCAGCTCCTGGGGCATTCAGTTGTGTCCCATTAAGGTCGTGGCTTAGTGCTGGGGCCACCTGTAAGTCATGCAGTGTGCTGCAGTGGGTACTCACTCACCAAAGAATAAATGAGAGATTTTTTTTTTTAATAGTTGTTACACATTGGGAAACAGCCAAACCTCTTTCCCTCTTCAGGGATGATACAGGTCAAAGCTCATTAACACATGTGAGAAGCCCACCCACAAAGCCTCTTTGCTGACTAACCAGCCTTAGTTAACTAAATATGATGTGAATTTGCCAAGGGACTACTGTGCCCAGCTGAAGGGCAACTTTGGCAGTGCTCTCACAGTTTCAGCATTTCAAGATTCATTAATCCCTTTTCTGCTGTATATTTATGCCCCAGGGGGATTCCTTTCAAATTGAGTTTGCTCTCAAGGCTTTTTCTCTCAGCTTTGCCATGTTAACATCTCTGCATAATTCCTATTTTTGTTTTTCTTACCTGATGCCTGCTTTGTTCTTTTGTTATGAGGGATAGGCATAATTAAACTAAAACACTACCTTGCCTTTTAAATCTCCAATAAAACAAAAACAAAAACAAAAACAAATACCTTCTCTTCTTCTGGGTGGCCATTCACTCTCTCTTGATGTCCATTTGGTGCCTCTGACTGACCAGATTTTAATGCTAATTCAACCCTCCCCCCACTAAAATAAGAACATAGCTCTTTCCAGAAAGTTTTTTTGAAACAATGATCAGATATTATTAAAATAATTTTTGAAAAGCTTGCATTTTATTTTAATCATAATGGCTGTATTTTTTATGGCCATTTGGATAGTGGTTTGATTTTTCTTACTTCTGAAGCAAAGATTTATTTAAACAGAATAAAATCTCAGCTGCTTTCTTCCGCACCTTTGGAAAACAACTTGAATTAGGAGCTGTCACTTTCCACATTACCTCAAGCTTTTAGTATTTTTAACTTAGATTTCCCTCCTGACCCAAAATTGAACTTATTCACAGCAAGCATTCAGGTGTGAGTTGGGAATGCACCCAAAGAAGTTGTAAATGCACCATAAAACCCCCCAAACCCACAAAAAACCCCAACCAACCAACCAAACAAAAAACTTTAGCCAGGAAACAAGACCTATAAAGGACCACATTAATAAAAATCATTCTTTTCCAATGAAGAATTCTGAAACTGAGCTGAAGAGGTTATTTTTTTCTGACACCCAACACCACACAAAGGCAGCTGGGGTCGTGTGGGGAGAAGAGATTCCTCTGTGAGTCGCAGCAATCTCCATGAAAACAGAACTACCTTGTTTGCAGAACCTCTCTCCTGGATTCCCTTTGCTTCACATCTCAATAAGAACCTGGGGAAAAGCCAATCATCCTTGAATGTAAATAAAAATGAGTGCTGGTTTAGGGAGGGTTGCTTTAATCTCTGCTGGAGTTGTGCATAGACTGTTTCATCCTTTAAGGTGCGTAGTAGAATTTACTCACGGGAATAAGGAAGTCACTAAAGCTGATACCCTTCAACATAGAAAAAAAAAGAGTGGTTCATGGATTTAATAGTAAACTAAGGAATGGGCTACTTTGATCACTGAGTTTGATCTCTTAACTTGAACTTCAAACATTAGCAAATAGTTGAGGAGCTTAGTAAGGTTTCAGCCATTAACAAAATAAAACAGTCATTCTCACTGTTATCTGTATTTCCCTGAATTTCAAAAGGATTTACATCTGGGGCTTGTTTTGAATATATCTCTAGTTAAAAGAGGTCCCTTGAAAGTGACTTGTTCCTTCCTCTAGTATACAGACAATGCTATTTTTAATAAACACGAGAAGTGTTTCATTTTATTTTTGAAAAATCATTGTGGTAGTGAACCTATAAACATCTTGCAGGGTTCATAAAATTTTTCCTCAGGATGCTTTTTAGGTTTTAGGCTGTGGTTTCTTTATACTCTGTTATTTCTTTCTTTGTAAACTTCAACACTTGACATACCAAATATAAAATTTGTGGTTTGTTTGACCTTTATCTTCTCCTTTCCCATATACCTACTTTGTTTGGAAATTGTTTTCTTCACTTGAAAAGCCAAGTGAAAATTCTCCAGCTTCAAGAGGGACTAAACTGCATCTGTCTGCTGAGGAAAAAAATGTATTTAACACACAACTGGAACCCACATAACTAAAATCGGTCGCCCAAACAATTGCTGCACTTGATCAATGATCCTTCACTCTGGTGGCCTCTGTTGTTTGCATCCCTGAAGACAGTGCAATTACATTCTTGAAACAGTTCAGGATTTTAGCTCACATGTATTTAATCTAAATTTCATGATAAATGTGCACTGAACACTACCTAAAAACTCCTTTAAAACTTTTTCACCCACTAATTTTTATTTTATTTTTGAACAAATTTCACCCTATTTCCAAATCCACTGAATATATGGTGAGGCAGTGGTTGCAGTAAGATAACACAGTGCTAAACCAGAAAGAAAATTCATTCTTCACCTTATGTTCAACTCTAATAGATACAATCACCATACAGTCTTTATGGTATTTTGTAAGTTATGGCAGAGGGTGGTTTTCTAGAATGATGTGCCAGACAATACTTTGCTTTCTCAAATTAGAGGTTAAGCCCAACAGTAGAAATTTATCACAAGCCAAGACATATTGTATCCCCACAAAATAAGGTGTTGATGGTCATCTGGTTGTAGATACAGCAGAGACTCACAGCTCTTGGTGAATCAGAAACTCAGGGGGAGTCCAGAGTTAGTTTCTGGTGCTTCTCACAGCCCTGCCAAAATGCTGTGGCTTCAAGCCCTGTGGCATCCAGAGTCTGACAGAGATAATTCATGGTTTTGTAGGTTTATACCAAATAAAAACCATTTATACTGAATCTATTACATCAGCATCCCAGCAATGCTGTTAGAGAGCCTAACTAATTTTTATTATGGAAAGAATACTCAACTATGTTTATATATTCTTATGATATCTTGTGTGTATGAGAATAATGGCAGGAGCAAGTGAGATAATTGTGATTAATTTTACTAATTCTTTGCTGGAATGAATAAGCTGCAGAATTGTGTCAGTGTAAAGTTTGAAAACCTATGACAAACATCAAAAGTAAAGGATTCAAACTTAATAATAGAATATCCTGAGTTGGAAGGGACACATAAGGAGTCAAAGTTGAAGTCATCGAAGTCCAGACCCAAGAATCATACCAGGTGCCTGAGAGTAATGTCCAAACACTTCTTGAACTCCATCAGGCTGTGACCACTTCCCTGAGGAGCCTGTTCCATTGCCCAGCCACCCTCTGGGTGAAGAACCTTTTCCTAATATCCAGCTTCATAGCATATTTAAGGCAAGGATAAATATTATCCTTAACAAAACTACTACCTAGATATTTCTCATAGCCTTGTTTTATTTCTGAGATATCTAAAGCCTGTATTGCATAACTCTTAAAGCACTGAAATAGCTTTCACTTATATTCTTTTGTTTGCCAGCCACAGGATAAAAATAAAATCAAATATACTCCTGTGTCCTTCTGTCCTCCTGTCTCCTATCATTCAGTCTTCTAGAAATCTGAAGCAACTCTCAGTCTCACTGGGATGTCGATTCAAGCTTTTTGGTTAACTTGACACCTCTGTAGGGTTCAGCCTTTGTACCACAGCCCACTTTTGTGCAACACTGCCTTCACTTTGTTTTTCATCTTGTCGTCCCATATATCCTGAGTTCTTTTGGCTGTTCTCAATTCAAAGAGCAGTTGCCTTCAGTAGAAGTAAACATAGTCAATTAGATAAGAGGTAGAATGTCCTTGTAGAGTAGAAGCTTATTCTAAAAGTCCTAATTCACTTTTTAATTACTTAAAACAGTTTAAAGTAACTTAATTAAGAACAGAGCAAAGCGAAAAGGGTGCGCATTGCTATCTTTGACTAAGTAATTTCTGAAGAATTTAGACAAGTTAAACAAACTGTAGTAGAAGTCAATACTCTTAATTTAGGTTACTAACTTGGTATCTGCTTCACTAAAACTGAAAGTGCCCAACTCAGGAAAGTGAGCTCATCTGCTTACACTACAATATATAATTAATGAAGAAATAGATTTGCCAGAAAAGATCTGCAGAGGGAAGCAATGGCATGGTCTGGCTTTGGCATCTTCCTCTATGGTGAGCAGGATATCTTTGGGAGTTTTGAATGCTTTCTCAAATTGCATAAAGCCACTGGAAAATTTAGGACCATGTGTTCATTCATGGCTTCTTCTAAGGACAGACATGTAACAAGCTAAAGGTAGTCATAGAGGTGCATTATGCACAAGTTAAAGCTGTGCACGTAAGGATTGGGGAAGAAAAAAGAGGAAGCTTGTGGATTAGGCATGCAGATGTATTGCAAAAATCTCATTTTAGTCATAGCCCTCCTTTGTCTGTACATACTGTATTAGATCACCAGTGGGTTAGAACAAAACTAATCTGGCTACAGAATGTGGAAGCCTTCTGCATCTTCACTAGAATTCCCAAAAAACAGGCAGCTCTTTGCCTTTCTCCTCACTAACTTGTGATTCATCTGGCTGCCTCTAGAAGAAGGTAGATAATCCATGCAGAAGGACTCTCCAACAGTTCCAGCAGCAAGGATGGAGCACAGCACACAGATCTTTGTGGTTCAGTTTAGGCAGAAGGGTGCCTGAACTGCAGCCAAGCTGTGGGTGCTCCATATCCTGGCAATACATCTCTCTCCAGTGGTGATGGGCCATGGACAGTTGCTGTTTGGCAGCTAGAATGTGACCACCCTGTTTTGTGAAATAGGAGAGTTTAGTATTGCACATATGGAACCTCGTACCTGGGGCCTCAGGGTGAGAGTGCACCTTGGAGCACCCTGGGCACACCAGTGGAGAGATAACCTTCCAGACTAGCTGAGAAGATATCTACAGGTTTAGGCAGTCCTGAAAACTTGATGTGTAGAGAGTCATGGCCTGAGAATAAGATTGGGCCCTTGGCACCAAAATTTGGATTTAGGCACACTGAATCACACAGTAGATTTCTAATACTTCAGAACAAATTTGATTTGTTTGATTATTTTTCTCTTCTCTCAGATGTGCTGTTCTAGGATTCTGGTTTCTTGTTGGTCTGTTTGAATGCTGTACCTATAGGCTCTTTGAGGACTGATTTTATTTTGAGGGGTTGTTATCAGTCAGGACTTTCAGAGAGGAAAAGGCTACAGAAAAAGATGAGAGTAATCTAATGCAGTTGTTTTTATGTCCAGTGGTGCTAACTTCTTCTGAAAAAGAGCAAGTACAAAATATGAGAAAATTCATTAAATCAACTGAAAGGTTACAAAAATGAAGTCAGTTAAATGATGCAGAAACTTTGCATATACTGTTATCCCATTTCTTTCTCTGTGCCAACATTTTTTTCCCAAAACACCAAATCCTCTCCTTCTTAATTGTCTTCAAGGCTCCCTTTGACACATCAAGAGGACAGTTGTTTACAGTCACACGCTGAGTCCATAGCAGACCTTGGAGTAGTAATTTGGCATCCTACCAACTTGGCCACAGCCAAAAGCTACTAGGTCATGCCATTTCTTGATCCTACAAGTATTATTTTATTATACATCTTCTTAGTCACAAAGCTGTATGAAATGTTGAACACGGATTCTTTCACTGAGAAAATAATTTTTTAATGTATTTTCCTAAGAGCAATCCTTTTTTGTATGACTGCACTTGATAACAGTAGTCTAGGCTTTTCAGAGGAATGGTTTCAATAATCAGACTGTACCTAAATGAGAGGACTTTATTTAGAAAGAATTTGCATCTCTACTTAAAGAAATGCTTTTAATCAGATACCCCTTTCCTCCATATTACAGATTTGAATCTGATTTGCACAATTAAAAATTGTAAAAAAAAAATCTTCTTTTGGATTTGGAGAGGAAATATAAATGTTCCTCCAGTGCAATGAAAAGTACATAACATTACTCAGTTTGCAAGGATATGAAAACTGAAATGTTGAGGCAAGAGGAAATTGTTTAGCAAGCTTCTAAATTCCCTTAACTAAAGCTACAGCTTCCTCAGAATAAGATTTTGGTTTTGCATCATTAAATTAGATCGAATATGTATTTTCTCTTATCTGCAATAGTGCAACTACATGAAATATGTGATTTTAGAAAAAGGGGGTAATTTGGTGTACCATTACTTGTTAAATACTGAGCACTGTCTGATCTGTATTTTAATTTTTACAATAAAGACTGCTAAGACTTTGGCTATCAAACTGTTTTGTACAATGTAATTAAAAAGCTTAATATTTTGGCAATGTGAGAGAGAAGAGATAACTGAATGTACATCCATAAATGTAACAGATATGCATTATAAGACATATATATCCCCCATTAAAACAAGGTCATTTCTATTGGAATTGTTTCCTTGGGCTCCAACAACAAGCCAACACATAAGTTACTGCCATTTTAAGAAAAAAATTAGAAAAGGGCAATTTAGCTGGCTCAGTAGGTGATATTCACAAAGAAAAGCAGTTTATAACAGCTAGTCTTTTGTATATGAGAGGTAGCTCATGTCCTCTTCTCTCAGCATTCAGTTCCATGTTTGAACATTTGAATCTGAAAAGGGAGGAAGTTCAGACAGGGACACATAAATTCGAGTGGGAGTATTTAGACAATAACTGCTTTTAAAATAAAATGTTTTATTAAAAGTATTTTGTCTTAAGCAAATTGAACTGTGTATCTGACTTCTAATTAGCTGTCTATGCAAAAAGATCTTGGAAGAAAAACAAAACAATGAAATCACTACTGGTAAGTCCTTTATTTTTTCAGACTAGTGCATCTTTCGGTGCTAGACAGTGAAAATAAACCATGTCTCTGATATTGTTTTTATTAAAGCTTTGGATTACAGATTTCTTTTCAATGACCTGTCAAAATTAACAGGCTCCTTACTGTTCACAGTTTATCAGGATGCCCCAGAGCTACTTCAGCAATGAAGAAAGCAAAGCTGTCCGGAGAACAAATGCTAACAATAAAGCAGCGGGCCAGTAATGGTAAATTTTTATTCATTAAGTTCTTAAATACCAATTCTCTGTAAACTAAAGTTACTGTTACTCTTTTGCCTTTTTTCCTACATGTATAAATCCACTCTATATAAATTGTGAATTCACTGTCAGTAGAAGTGAAACCAGGTCTTATGCTCTGGAAACCTGAGCCAGGAGTAGAGCAGTCAGATTGAGTTATGTCTATATAAATCTAAAACTCTAAAATATTTCAAAGTAGAATATACTATTATAATTTGCTGGTTCACATTTCATTCATCAAAGGGTGATAGTTAGTCTTATATTGTTACATGATTCAGAAGAGCAAAAGGGTTTATTTCCAGAATGTCAATTCCTCCTGAGTTCCCTTGAATTCATTTGGACCTGTGGCTCTATAACCTCTGGCAGATGGAGATGGCTTTGTGCCATTTCAGCTCCAGTAAACTGCAATTCTTCCTGGGAACCTTGAGTTGCAGGGAAGATGATGAAGGTACCTTGGATGAAAGTCAGGATAGTATCCTGGTAGTTGAAGTGCAGTAAAAGCAAAATGTAGTTCAAGTAAGTAATATGATAAAAACTTGTCTGGAAGGTGCCCAAGTCCTGAATTTTCTTGGAAAACTATGTAGTCACTTAGTCTGTGGCAGTGCATGCCTTCTTAACTGTTGGTGTTAACTGCATTTAAAGCCACAGAGCAGTGCAGGAGGCACCTCAGCCCACATGGCCAGCACAGCTGGAGAAAGCAGTGGCTGTCTTTGTTCAAGAGTTTGTAATCAGGGAGTGAGAGATCTGGATGTTATTTTCTCTACAACCTGGGTAGTATTGAAAACTCTAAGTATCTGCCATGCCCAGGAAGAATGCCTTAAGGAGTAATATATGGATATTTTGGCTACTTGGACACATGACCTGCCTGAGCAACCCAGTGGACTTCTATGATGGGGTGACTACATCAATGGACAAGGGAAGAGCTACAGATGTCACTTACCTGGACCTCTATAAAGCCACAGCTGTGATCTTCAACAACATCTTTCTCTCTGAATTGGATACAGATGGATTTGATGGGTGCAGTGTTAGGTGAATAAGGAATTGGTTGGATTGTCACATCCAGAGGGTGGTGCTCAATGGCCCAGAGTCCCAATGGACATTAGTGATAAGTGTTGTCCCTTAGGGGTCAGTACTGGGACCAGTGTTATTTAATATCTGCATTAATGACATAGACAACGGGATCAGGTGCCCCCTCAGCAAATTGGCAGATGACACCAAACTTGAGGTTTAACAAGACCAAGTGCAAGGTGCTGCACCTGGGTCAGGGCAAGCCCCAGCATCAGCACAGGCTGGGGATGAGCAGATCCAGAGCAGCCCTGCTGAGAAGGATTTGGGGGTGTGAGGGGGTGAGAGGCTGGACATGGCCCAGCCATGTGCCCTCACAGCCTGGAGAGCCAAACGTGCCCTGGGCTGCATCAGAGGCAGCATGGGGAGGGGATTCTGCCCCTCTGCTCTGCCCTGCTGAGACCCCACCTGCAGGGCTGCATCAGCTCTGGGGTCCCAGCACAGGAAGGACATGGAGCTGTGGGAGTGAGTCCAGGGGAGGCCACCAAGATGATCAGAGGGATGGAGCAGCTCTGCTGTGAGGAAAGGCTGAGAGAATTGGGATTGTTCAGCCTGAAAAAGAGAAGGCCTTGAGGTCACCCAGTTGCAGCCTTCTAGTACCTGAAGGGATCTTGCAACAGAGATGGAGAGGGACTTTTTACAAGGGCACGTAGTGACAGGACAAAGGGGAAAGGGCTTCAAACTGCAAGAGTGTAGGTTTAGATTGGCTATTAGGAAAATACTCCTTACTGTGAGAGAGTTGAGGCACTGGAACAGGTTGTTCAGAGAAGCTGTGGATGCCTCCTCCCTGGAAGTGTTTCAGGCCAGGCCGGATGGGGCCATGAAAAACCTGGTGTCGTCTTCCCTGCTCTGGGAAGGTGTTCCAGCCAATGGCAGAGGGGTTGAAACTAGATAATCCTCAAGGTCCATGCCAACCCAAGCCATTCTATAATTCTATGACATCTTTCCTATCAGAGTCAGGCACTGTGGGGAAAGGTTTGAAAGATTCACACCAGCAGAAGAAGGAGGGTGGGAGCACCAGTTTCTCTGGCTTTAGGTGTTCACACTTTGACTTGAAAAAAGACAGATCTATCTGTCTCATCCCAGGATTATTTTATGCTTTTTATATTAATTATAAAGATAAATAAATTAAACTGTTACAGTTCATTCCTGTCTGAATTCTTAGAAATGCAGTTAACTTTAAAGTTCTGTTGCTTTTAATATTTATTTCAAAAAATGTGAGAAAGCACTTCCATTTTAAAATTACTCTATATATTGTTATTTAATAACACCCTTCTGAACCCTTCTGAACCATTCTGAGCCATCGTCCAACATTAAAAACAACTGCAGAATCACAGTATATCCCAGTACATCAACAAAATTTCTCTTTGTTGAGAAAAAAAATTCTGAATTAGTTACAGCTTCTCTTGATAATGCTGTAATATGAAGAGATTTCCATGTTAAGGTTTTTTACTTTCCTTCAGAAGATCTGTAAATGGACACACTCTTTAAATAAATTACATATGACAGTGGAGTGAAATTTGTTGCTGCAGGTACATTTCTTATAATATAAAGTTAAAGGTCCTTTTGATCCTCCAGGTATTTTCAGCATTTTCACTGGAGAATTACTGCAATTTTAAAAGTAAAAGTAGTTGAAAATACTTCTTTTGAACTGCAGAATAAAAATTTGAAGAATGCTTCCTTTTTTTTACTTGAAATAAATTGATTTTTAAATATCGAAATAATTAATTCACTGAACTCTGATTTAAATGTTAATTATTTTAACACCCCTTTTATTTTTATGTCACACAGGTATAGAAAATGATGAAGAAATTAAACAGTTAGATGAAGAAATCAAAGAACTAAATGAATCCAACTCCCAGATGGAAGCTGATATGATTAAACTCAGAACTCAGGTAACAGTTTTATGAAGCCCTAAATTTAAGCTGCTTTTTCTACATGACTGATTAAAAACATATAGGGCATTTATTGTTTCCTTATCTATTAAGATATCTATGCATTATTTACTATTTATAAAATCTGAAGACAGTGTTCATTATGCAATTTTCAAATCAGTTATCAACAGTAAAAAAAAAAAAAAACAAAAAGAACTCAGCAAAATGCATTTTTTAAAATAATGGCAAAACATGACCTATCATGGTCAGCTTGGTATTTCCCCTTGATAAGGCTGTGCCTTTCTGATAGTTCTTAAAATATTGTGTGATGACAAGGTCGTTAACATAAGTTACGAGGTGAAGGAGCCCAGATGAACAACATGGCTTTTGTCATGTCTTACAGAGGAAATTTAGACAGAGAAGTGAGTAGCATGTGATACACTAAATGCAGCCCTTGGCAGCAGTAGTCATTCCAGAGATCCAGATTAATTCTTTTTTCATTCCGTATAAATTTGTCAGGGGAAAAAGTAGAAAACCTAACATTAGACTATTAACTAAAATCCCATTGTTCAGCAGTCCTAAAACTGGATGGAAAAAGCAAAAGAAGAAAAATCAATTGAATTCCCCTAGATTTTTTCAGTGTCCAGTATAGATTCTGGTGCTTGTCTCTTCACATGGTTTGAGCAGAGACACCAAGAGTGAAGTTCACCACAGTCACCATTTGTCAGTCTTTAGTCCCTGGTGACAGTCACTCAGTTGATCTCAATGGAAACAGAGTAAACCACTCCTTGTTACTTCTTTGTCTGCTGCTTGTGGAGATGGGCACCACGTCCATTCTCCTTCTCCTCTTGTATAGTCATAAAGGCAGAATCTACTTCTTCAACTCGGGTTTTATTTGATTTCTAAACCTTAGCCAGATTGATACTGAAACCTCACTTCTACTTTATGCCTGCATTCAGAGTTCCACTGTCATTATTCAGCTTTCACAGGATTTGGTTCAAGGTTTACACAGTTTCCTGATGTGACCAAATATAACTGTAGGGTAATGAGGAGAAAATCTGCAAGAACATAAAGCAAGAAGAATAATCAATGGCAGGAAAATTACATACATTTACTCTTGAGAAATTTGGCCGTAAATTTTGAATCTGGCAGCTTCCAATTGCCTTATCTTTTCTTCAGCTTAATACACTCTAGGTGCTATTTACATACAGCCTGATATGGCTGAGTTTTAAAAAATGTGAAGCAGTTTGGCTGTTACATGTACATTAGGTAAATGCTGCAGTTGTCAGTAATTTACTGCACTTTTAATTTTATATTTGGCCAGATGAATTGAAAAATAAAGCTATGATAACACTATCACAGGCATAAACATGTACTGAGTTTCAGAGATTTATCTAGGAATTTCATATCAAACTTTGATCTGAAATGAGTACAAAAACCATACTTTAGTGGTCTCAGTTCCAGCTTTCATTCTTCATAGTGCCATTGCATATTCTTAAAAGTCATATTAGGCACTTGTGGGACCACTGAATGTTCTTGGTAAGAGAAAGCTCAGCTGGTGATTTTACCAATAAGTTAAAAGGATATTTTTCACACTTCAGTGCAGCACATTTAGAAAAGGGGTTGGTTAAAATGATTAACGGGATTTTAAAAGGTAGAGCTACAAGAGACCATGAAAACATTATTTTGTCTACCAGTCACCTTTACTTCCTAAGATCTTCCTAAGCTAAACCTGACAGGTGCTTGTCTAACCTGTTCTTTACTTCCCACACTAGAAATTCCACAATCTCTGGGTAATCTGGTCTAATACTTATCTGTTCTTATCCAGCTAGTTACTAAGGCCTTGCAGAGAATCCCAACTGAGTTAAACTGTACAAAAAAATTTAGAGGCCTTAGTTTTGAATTCATACACTCTCCTGAAGCTAAGCAATTTACATTTACAACACATAGGGAGTTACATCATAGTCATTATCAAACTACTAACAGGAGCAAAGTCAACAGTCCCCTTTATTTGCAAAAGTAAAATAATACTGGATATAACAAAATGTTTGTTGATAAACCTTTAGAAAATCATTGTGCAACTCAGATTTCAGTAAAATTTGACAGATGGGAAATATGCAGTGGCAAAATAGTGGAAGCTATGTGAACACCAGAAGTAGCAATAGTCTTGTTTGATACAGATTTGCAACCCATATGATTGTAAATGCCAGTGAAAGCTTTTCATATGACAGGAACAGGAAATGCTTCCATGTAGAATTTTTCAATTTAATAAAGTGAAAATCAGTCCTTTTTCTTAGGTGGAGCACTTATAAGACTCTCCTTTACTCAGCTGCCTTTTTACTTAAGACTGAAGAAAGTGTTTTTAATCTAAAATCTTGTAGTAAATTTGTTCAAATTTAACATGCAAATATGAGAGGAGCAGAAACACATAAAGGGAGAGGGGAAGAATAAATCTGCAAATAATTGTGTGTTTCATACAAGAAACAGATTATCCTATTTTCAGAATACATACAAGTAAACATTTCTTAGTTTTAGAATAAAATGCGGGAAGGGAAATTTCAGCCATTAAGTGAACAAATACAGGAATTAAATTTAAAACAGATGAACTTACAGATGAATACTAAGTGAAGTGGTGAGATATGCTGATCATCTGCCACTGTATTTGCAGAATTCAGCATCTCATGAAAAAAAGCAAAAAGATGGTTCAAGTTGCAATGCTTAGCTAGATAGAAAATCTGTAGAATGTCAGCTTCTGCTAAAGTTAGTGTCAGGTGGCTGCAGTATGCCATACTGAACTGAGCCTTCATTGGCATCAGACTCCTCATTCTGGTCTGTAATATTAAAAAAAAAAATGGATAGGTATTGGAATATGACTCGACTAAGAAGCAGCTGTGAAAGATGTTTTGCATTTGGATACAGCATTCTCTCGAATATAAACAAGCTGAAGGCAAAATAAGAGAGGAGGATCAGGTGTCCAGGTTCAAAGAGGAAGTATTTTTTCCTTACTAATATATTTTGTGGAAATTAGTTCAGAATCAATTAATTGTTACAAAACCAAGTCCCCACAATACTGGCAACTTGGATTAACTGCAATTTGCACCTGTAGTCAAAGCAAGAGATACTTGGAAACTGTTTATGTAGACACATCACTTTTCAAAATTACTTCTATCAACTAATGGGCTGCATTTCCATAAGCAGACTAAAAGTTTAGGTCCAAAATAAAATGTGATACCTCTAACTACCTGCCTGTGCCACCAGTTTCCAAACATGTACTCACTCAAGGTCAAGTTGACGTGCGCTTGAGAACCTTTACTCTTCTGCCTGTTACTACTGCACAAACCTCTGACCTTCCCATCAGCATTTCAATTGTATCAATTCTTTCCACAGCTCACTCTCTAGGCCAGTGTAGAAATGGATAAACTTCATTTTGAAAATTCAAAACCTTGTGTTCTTTGGCATTTCTTCCACTTCACTGGCTTCTTTTTTCTTGTCAATGCATATTTTAACCTACGCACACACAGAGCACACTGTACACTCTGTAATAGATGTTAACAGTTATCACCCCATGTGGAAAGTACGAACAGGGCTACAGAGGAAAGTACAGACAGATGTGAATGAGCTCTGCATGTGCTCTTGATGAGTTGGACATAAGCCAGTGCTCATCTGAAATCCTTATAACTCCATTAGCACAATGCTCTCCACAAGCTCTTTCTCTCAGCAATGCTTTTAGCTCAAGCAGGGCACCATGCAAGGTCAGAGCTAACGTGTCTGGTCACCTGGAAACACAGGCAGAACACAGTCTCAGTTGTTTTCACTTGTACATGAAGCAATGCCACGGGCCTGTGCTCAAATATTCTTCAGTTTCTTCAGTTTTACAACTCACTGTATGTATAGGAAAACTTTCTGACTTTGTACATACATTGAAATAACATGCAGTTTTTCAGCCTTCAAAATCAGCCCTGTGAGTTTGCACAGAATCATATTATACTTACAAAGAGCTAAACATTGGCAGCAATGAGCTGTGCATGCTTAATTAACATGATATATGTGTAGCTGAAAATATAAGAAAAGCGTGACTGACTGCAGAATGCCCCTAAGACTGGCTTCTAGGAGTTTAACTGCATGGGTGAACTTGCAGAACTAGGGTCCTTAATGCCTTTCAACTATACAAGAAAAGCTCTAAAGGAGTGGAATCAAATCCAAGTTCATTCACTCACTATTACCAGTATTGAAAAGACAAGCTGTTAAAGTTATACAACATGCAGCGGGAATAAGAAAGGCTTAGTGACGATAAGAACTGCAAACTCTAGCAAAACCTTTTCAAACATGAATGAATAGACCTTTTCTCCTTTCCCTGGTATTTCTGTTCTCTCTCCCTTCAAAGAGTGCATGCTTTGTACCAGTTTGCCTTATATTACATTGTACACAAATTTGTCCATTTTAGATTACCACAATGGAGAGCAACCTGAAGACGATAGAAGAGGAGAACAAAGTAATTGAACAGCAAAATGAGTCTCTTCTTCATGAATTGGCCAATTTAAGCCAGTCTTTAATTCATAGTCTAGCTAATATCCAGCTGCCACATATGGTAAGTGATTGAGAGCACAAGTTAAGGAATTTGGCGATCTTCAGTTCACCTCATACAATAGATACCTTTTTTTTATGTTTATGTTTCATCAACCAGTTGGATATTTGTGGTAACAGCACTGAAACCATAGAGATACATTTAACTGCTAACAGACATGGAGGGCCTGTTCCAGTGTATCCTGTAAAATTAAGTAAGAACTAAATAGGCTTTTTAAATATTATAAAAATGGTGGCAGTATGCCTTGCTAATATGTTATGCTTAAATGAATATACGATTAAGAAAATAAAAGTTGTATATGAACTACTATTTAATATCTCGTAGGAACCAATCAATGAACAAAATTTTGATGCTTACGTGACCACTTTGACGGACATGTATACAAATCAAGATCGTTATCAGAGTCCAGAAAATAAAGCCCTACTGGAAAATATAAAGCAGGCTGTGAGAGGAATTCAGGTCTGAACAGCTGCTATAGTGATGAAAATCTTGCTTAAAAAAAGGATGCCTCTTGTTTTTTGCTGCTGTAATTTACCAGAAAGTGTTATATATTTATTTCTGTTTGAAACAGTGTTATGCTTACAAGACTTCATAATGATTTTATGTCTTGCTTTAAAGATAGTAACTGCAGAATAGTTTTTTGAATACATTCACATTTTGTACGTTTTCATATAAGCTGACATAGTGTGATATGCCATGTAATGTTTATAGCTGCTAATGTATGCACATTTTTGGGGTATATATATTTCTGAAGAGGTAAGCTGATCAAAATAAATAGAGTGTAAATTCTTTTTAATGCTTTAGTGATTAAATGTTTTAGTATTTTGAACTGAAATGGACAAAAAAAAAAAACAGCTTTGAATGACAATGTTGCGGTCTGCAGCCACTTTTTAAACACTATCATTTTGCCTCATGTTGGAGGATTTTATGGGATTTAAGAAGTACATTTTGTGTGCATATTGTTTCATAGCAAGAATTGGTTGCAAAAATGCTTTATTTTTGAACAATGCTTGAAAATATTATGTGACTTTTGTTTTTGAAGGATGGTGTGTGGTGGGGGCAATAAAATGAGGTTTTTTGAATTCCAAGAAAATGGCATGGATTAGATGTAAGTTACAAAATGGGTAATTTATTGTAAGACAACATCAAGCCATGGAAACTTGACAGAAGATTCAAAGCAGCTTAAACAGCACTTTTTAATTAACTTCTAAGCATTACATGGTATGAATATGGGAACTTCCATTATGAAAAGAACTATATCAGAGGTGGACAACGTGAAGATTTCAGCTTTTGTTTTCCAATAAACTTTGGAGCCAACATTCTCTTATTTCTACCGGACTGCTAGTGCCCCTCTGAACTATCCGTTATAGCAATGTAGTTCATCTTTCAGAAATTCTGTGGTTTCAATTCAAGACGAAGGACAATATTTAAAAGTTAATATTGCCTTTTCACATCTTTAATTTTGGGTTAAATACAAATTATCTGTGTCTATTGGAGTTACTAAACTGCATTCGTTGCTGCCTGTAGTAGGAATGCAGTTCAGTAA